>NC_140595.1:815562057-820562057 GCF_964204655.1 Triturus cristatus
ATGCTGTCGCAGATGAATGGTAGGTGAGTGATTGGCCGGTACTTGGAAAGGTCATCAGAGTTAGTGGTGGGTTCTTTAGGAATAGGAGGATATGGCCTGTCTTCACAGCTTCTAGGAAGATGCCTTTATGACAGAAGTATTGACAGAGTTGAGTAGGGGTGACGGATCATGGATGAAGGACGAGGGAGTGACAAAAATGTGTTAGACCGTAATAGCCTTGTCGTGACGACCTGCTTCAGAGAAACATTCAACATTAGAAAACTGTGCTTACTTTTTATTCTCCAATTAAGTGTTTAATCTGATGATTTACACCTTCCCGCAAGGGAGAGCGAGGCACTGGACTAAGACGATAATCTACCAATCTCCCTACAAGTCCCTCCTGAGAGGTGGTACAGTATGAGTGCCCTCCTGGGTCAGTCTAGAACATGGAAAGAGGCGGATGAGTTAAGGGAAGGGGAGAGAAAGAACACACCACACCAGTGAGGTAACCTCACAGGATAATCCCTCTGCACACCCAGAGCAGATGGCGTTGGAGCGGGCGATTTCAGGTTTGGAGCGGGATGGCCCTGTAGTGACAAATGTCACAAAGTCGATAAAAAAAGGCACGGCAGCTTGGACTCACCGGGTACCTCGTAAGAGATGGCAATAATGAACCTGGAGGGCACCAGGACACACCCTGAGGCTCTGAAGCAGCTGTAGTGATGGAACCAGTCAGTCCTATGTCCTTTGAGAGCAGAAAACAAACCAAAGAAAGACAGTGAGTCAACAAAAGAACAGGGAATACAGGAACCGAAGAATGAACAACACAACTAATGGGAGGGATGCACAGCAGTGACGGACAAGGCGGGAGACACACAAGAAACAGAACGTTGCCAGATGCCATCTTGCTACTGCTACCTCTACTGGCCCTGACCCCGGAACTGATTGTGCTTGACCTTCTGAGTCTCTGTGTGAGCCAGCCACCAGGAGCCGGTCCTCGACAGTCACCAGTCCTTTCCTGCTTTTTGCGTGTTTCTCAGGCAGCATCGAACACTTGTGCACCTGTGCCTCCTTCCCTGTCTTCCCTTGATGAAATACTGACGCCTATGACCAGCTGTTTATGCATAGGTCTCTATAACGTGTGCTTATGCTCGATATGTCACGCGGTGCCTGTAATAAAAGGAAAATTATGAAAAACACCTCCCTCTCATGAGTTTGTAACACTGGAAAAAAAACACCTGAATTCACATATGATGATATGAACATATAATAAATATAAAAAAATCCCAGTTCACTTGCTAATCAAACTGTAAAATGCCCCAAATAGTTGCTAGCAGTGTGTGCCAAGGTTCCTACACGTTACTAACTAGTCACTTGTAGCTGCTTGGAACCACTGTTTCCGATGGCATACTTTCCAACTTACCTGTCATCCCGTTTCAAGAAGATCTCAGCTCCATCTTTATTAACATTTTTTTTATTTCTTTTTGTGCATAAATCTTTTAAATCCTGCACTCTGTGGGGGTTATTTACAAGCCCCTTGCGCCACCCTTACGTCACTTTTCCTATGTTAAAAATGACATGAAAGTGACGCAAGGGGCTTGTTTATCTGCCCTTATGTCTTTAATCGCTGTGAACTTCTTTAAGGTTAAAATAACTCCTGTGATTTTTCAGAAATACACTGAAAAGATTCGTGTTTGTGAATCATTTAGGCTGGAATCAGTTCTTGCTACTGTGATTTATTGTTACTGGTTTATTTTGTAGGAGCAGAGTATTATATCTAATTTCTAGAGCTATATCTTATGTTTCTTTTGTGGCAGTGTGCATTTTTTGTAAATGCTACACTATTCTATATATTCCTGAAGCTTATGTGAAGTTTAAAAACATTTAAATAAAGTACTTTTAGTTAGAAAAATATGGAGGCTTGAAGCCTTATTACACATTTTGTAGGAAAGTCTCATAACAAGCCCACAATCAAAGCCCATAGAGAGCCACCCGGAAGTAATAGTAGTGACGGTTCCATGGCAGGGTAAGGAGGAGAGGTGGGTGGTTAATGCTGTCTTGTCTTTCCTCCCTCATCAGATGGCAGAATTCAGTCCCAGCCTCAGCAGTACCAGGGCACCGAGGCTGGGCCATCGCAGTCGCACCAAGCAGCTGGCGCCTCAGGCTTTCAGCCAGTGCCATACATGGCGGCACTGCCCAACATACCTCCGGGGCTGGAATACCTGACACAGGTGAGACACCGTCACTGCCTTCCTCCTAGGCTTTTCATTTTATTCTCAGTTTTCCAGCTTTACCCTACCCTAGCTATGTCTCCTCCACTTTCTCTGCACGTCTAATCTGTCAGCTCTGCCAGCCTCAGCCTATCCAGTCATGCAGCTCTCATCATTAATGCCAGGCTGAACATGTGTTTATCCCTATAATAATAATAGTCATCCTCATCGTCCTCCTCCTCCTCCTCCTCCTCCTCCTCCTCTTCCTCCTCCTCCTCCTCAAAGCAGAGTGCTGTTGCCATGCATGAGATGTATATGTAAATGGAAAAGGTCCCTCTCCTGGCACTGCAGAACCTGGAATAAAATAACTCCTCTCTTGCCCTTTGCACGTTTGAGACAAAGGGGCTGCCATACTGGTGGCATTCTGCATGGAGACCACCGGCCCGCCCTGGGTTGTCATAGGCTGTTCTTGACCTTTGCCCTATGCCTGGCGCACTTACTGCTCCTTCACTGGGCTAGACCTGGCACCACTCAGCAGAACCCACAATCTTAGAATTATTTTGATATTGGATAATATAATATTCACTGCCCACTGCTAATCTCGTCCCATAATGCTTTGCAGGGCCTTTGGTTGGGATTGTGTTTTTGCCCATAACTGTGCTTGGGGTGGTCCTAAGAGGATGGGACCACCAGTGAATCGTTCAGCATGATATGCTCTTTGTGTTCAATGCATCTGCTTGGTCCTCCAACTAGGTCAGGGGTGACCCAAAAATCATCCCCTCTCTCATTGCCTGATATTTTCATTTTCAAAGTTCACTTTTGTGAATTTGTTATATGCTTTTTAGCATGTAAAGTTGCTTTATCAAAGCATCTGTGGGTGCAGTTTAGTAGCTGGCTCCGCTAGTGGTTTTAATGAAATGCTCCGCAAACTAAATTACTATATCAACTCCAGGGAGTGCAACAGTAGGGGAAGTGTTGGATAGCGGGTATGTAAAAATTACTATTCCCACTCCAGTGAGTGCAACAGTAGGGAAAGTGTTGGATAGCGGGTGGGTAAAAATTACTATTCCCACTCCAGCGAGTGCAACAGTAGGGAAAGTGTTGGATAGCGGATATGTAAAAATTACTATTCCCACTCCAGTGAGTGCAACAGTAGAGAAAGTGTTGGATAGCGGGTGGGTAAAAATTACTATTCCCACTCCAGTGAGTGCAACAGTAGGGAAAGTGTTGGATAGCGGGTGGATAAAAATTACTATTCCCACTTCAGCGAGTGCAACAGTAGGGAAAGTGTTGGATAGCGGGTGGGAATAATTTACTATTCCCACTCCACCAAGTGTAACAGTAGGGAAAGTGTTGGATAGCGGAGGGGAATAATTTAGTATTCCCACTCCTGCAAAATAATTAACATTAATTAACAAATAATTAATTTTGCAAAAATAATTTACCTCCCACTATATTCCCCTATAGACGTCACCACCAATATTGTAAAATATTGCACAATTAATATAATTATTTAACAACTAATTGATTACCTAAAACTATTAACAAGGAAATTAAAAACAAGCAAAAATAAATTAGTTCACACAATTAACACTATAAAATTACTTTAAATACATATTGGTGCCGATTCCGATCCTGTAAAACCCGGGTACAAATGGTCGTACGGAGCGTTTTCTCCGTACGACTCGTACCCGGGAATTCCACCGTACAAACCAGCAAGTACGATTCGTACAGAAATACCATTTCCGTACGAATCGTAAAAAACACCGTACGGCTAAAAAATACATACAATTCCGATCCTGGACAGCGCGTACGCGACGTCCACACGGAGTCAGGCAGCGTTTTACAGACCAGCAAGTACGATTCGTACCCACAGCACTCCGCACGGCTATATTTTTACGGGAGCCAAAAAGTGCCGGAAAAGCTAAGTACGCCGCGAAGCACGAGGAAAAGGGGGCCCGCTACGCGACGTACACGCCATCATCCACATCGTACGTGTCATCATGTACGGTGCATACCCCAACATTGCATATGTATGGACCGTACCCCCCCACCCCCGTATGTTCATACGCGAGGATTGGGGTACGACTGGGGTACGGTGCATACATATGCGGGTGGGGGGTACGCCTGGGGTACGGTGCGTACATACGCGGGTGGGGGGGTACGCCTGGGGTACGGTGCGGACAAATGCAGGTGGGGGGTACGCCTGGGGTACGGTGCGGACATGCGGGGGTGGTGGGGGGTACGGTCCGTACATACGGGGGGTGGGGGGTACGGTGCGGATGTACGCGGGAGGGGTGGGTGGCTAGGGGGGCCGTACGACTCGTACCCCGGGCACAAGTGTACTCGGGGTAGGGCTCGTACAAAGTTCGCTCCGTACGGAGCCTTTTCCATGCGCTTGTGTTTTCGGACGGGCGGTACGGATCGTACTTGCGCGCTCGGACTTCAGTTTTACGTTTTGTATGTAAAACTGTCCGGGTTTCCCGAGGCGATTCGTATGTATTTTTCATGTACAAATTGTACTTCACCGTTTATACTGGGCTTGTACGATTCGTACGTAAAAAAATACGGATACAAGTCGTATGGGAAAAAAATCCAGGATCGGAATCGACCCCATTGTATTTAAAAAATAATACGTTTTATTATTACTTCCCACCCTACACCCCTATCAACCCACAACCAACTCATAAAAAATTACACAATTAACATATTTACTAATTATTTATTAATAATTAATATCCAATTAATAACTAATGAATAAAAAAATAACAATATAAAATAGTATTTACATAGACATTAATTAATAAAATTATTAAGTAAATAATTATATTTAAATTACTTCCCACCCTACTCCCCCATAAAACCACAACCCACTCCTCACAAAAATACACAATTAACATATTTACCAATTAATTATTAATAACCAATTAATAATTCATTAATAACATTAACACAATTAACAATATAAATTATTAATTAATACAATTATTAAATAATTAATTTAAATTAAATTACTTCCCACCCTATTCCCCTATAAACTCACAACCCGCTACGGTACTAAAACGCAATATTTATGTTTTTTTTAAATTAATAACTTCTAAATTATTATTAAATATATTATAATTAAATTACTTCCCACCCGATTCCCCTATAAACCCACAACCCACTATGGAACTAAAATATGCAAACATTTATTAACATAAAATTAATTACTTGTAAAAAATAAAAAAATAAGCTATACTTTTAACACATATACTAACATACAAAACACTAAAACAAAATTTGATATTATTAACAACGATATTTTTACTAACGATATTACTAACATCGATAGTAATTAAAACAATATTTCTTACCTGAATGTCGATATTCTGGTCGACGATATTCTTGATGGTCGATAGTCTGTCATATCGATATTTAAACATCGATATAATGGTATATCGATAATTAGACATTGATTTTATGTCTGCATACCAGACAGAATGTTGAACCATGTAGAACATTCACCCCAGTACAGAGATCTTGGCCTAAATCTATTGTTCTTTTGCTCACCATGTCACCCCAGTTTAGACCCAGCCATATGCAAATTAGTCTTGACCCTGTACCTCCTGGGAACAGTCCAGCCCGAACTGCACGAACGAGCATCCTGGGACCGGTTTCAGGGCATCACCCCTCTTCAGACAGGCTAGCTTGAACCTAGCCTGGCAGTTCAGGCTGGACTGTTACCATGGGGAACAGTGTCAAGACTGATTTGCATATGGCTGGGTTTAAACTGAAATGGTGTGGGGAGCAGAAAAACTATGGATTTAGGCCCAGATCTCTGTACTGGGGGGAAGGTTTGACATTGTTCGACATACTGTCCATCAATTGTTGTATTTGCATTTGTTACTGTGTGGGGCCATTCATGCTTGTTAATGTGTAATGCCACTAATGTAGGTCCTTTCATTCTGACTGCTGAGTAAGGGTGCTATTGGTCATTACTTTGCAAGCCATTGCAGAGCATTTGCTTCCATGGGCCATTGATTGTGCTTCCTGAGGTCACTGAAACACAGACCTCATAAGGCTTTTTAAAGATATGCTGCCCAGGACCGCGGATGTATATAACGTCTGAGACCACTGATGCATGTTACTGCCTAGAACCACTGGTGTTTATAATGTCAGAGATCACAGATGCATGTTACTGCATAGGACCACTGATCAAATCGAAAGCATTTGTATTTTATTTTATTTTTTTAGAGTTTTATATAGCATGAACTAGACCCGAGGCATTGGGTATCAGAGCGTTTTACATGAGCATCAGTTTTGTTACAGATTAATTTATTCATTTTTGTAGGCACGGGGAGATTAAGTGATTTGCCCAGAATCACAGGATGTTGAGCGTCGTTGCCGAGACTCGAACCCGGTTCACCAGGTCTGAGGTTGACCGGTCTAGCCGTAAGGCTACATCCTCTCCCCATGTTATGTTATGTTATGTTATGTTATTTTTTATTTATAGAGCGCACAGATGCCACAGCCAAGCGGCTGTGTATGGCGCACACTATCACCCCTAGGGGTATCGGGCACCCACGGTGCGCGGACTTTGTCAAAAAGCCAGGTCTTGAAGTTCTTTCAAGCCAGGTTTTGAAGTTCTTTCGGAACTCCTGCAGTGCGGGTGCTGTTCGGAGATGAAGGGGCAATTCGTTCCAGGTCTTGGCGACGATGTAGGAGAAGGAGCGGCCTCTGCTGCAAAGGATGTGGGGGGTGAGTGCACAGGATAGCTCAACCGAGTGCAGGTGTCTTGTGGGGTGATGGAAATTCAGTCGATGGTTGATTTAGGCTGGTCCTAGGTCATGTAGGGCTTTGTAGGGGTGAGTGAGGATCTTGAACTGGCATCTCTTCTGGATGGGAGCCAGTGGAGTTGTCTAAGGTGGGGGATGATGTGGGTCATTTTAGGGAGGTCCAGGATGAGTCTGGCTGCCGCATTCTGTATCTTCTGGAGTCGTCTGAAGAGCTGGGCGGAGATGTCAGCATGGAGAGAGTTGCCATTGTCAAGGCGGCTGGTGATGATGGCCTGAGTGATGGGTTTTCTGGTGTTGGTTGGGATCCATCGGATGATTCTGTGGAGAGTGTAGAAGCAGGTGGTGGCGATTGAGTTGACTTGCTGTTTCATGGTCATTTGGCAGTCCAGGAGGATGCCTAGGTTGCATGCCAGGTCTGTTGGTGTGTGCGTGGGTCCGAGTTCAGTCAGCCACCAGCTGTGGTCCCAGATGGAAGTGTTCTTCTCAAAGAAAAGTACTTCTCTCCTGTCAGAGATGAGTTTAAGGCAGTTGTCCCTCATCCAGTTGGCTACTTTGGTCATGGCGTTGCAGAAGTTGGTTCTGGTGGTGGGCGGGTCTTCGGCGAATGAGATCATGAGTTGTGTGTCGTTTGTGTATGAGATCATGTTGAGGTTGTGGGATCTGACAATGTCTGCGAGGGGAGGGCTGAGGTATGAACTTTGGAGTACGCCGCATATGATGTTCTTGGGTTTGGAGGTGAAGGGAGGCGGCCGGATGCTCTGATTGCGACCTGACAGGAAGGAGGCTATCCACTTGATGTAGTGGTGTCATATGCCGATGCTGCAGAGTCTGTTGATGAGGGTGTGGTGGGACAAGGTGTCGAACGCTGCAGAAAAGCTGAGGAGGATCAGGGCTGCAGGCTCTCTGCAGTCGAGGAGGATCCTGATGTCGTATGTGGCGGCGATCAGGGCGGTCTCTGTGCTGTGGTTTGCATGGAATCCTGTTTTTGAGGTGTCCAGTAGGTGGTTCTGTTTCAGTTATTCAGTCAGCTGTTGGTTGATGACCTTCTCGAGTACTTTGGCCAGGTAGGGGAGCAGGAAAATAAGACTGTACTTTTTGAGTTTGCTGGGGTCAGAGGACCAAGTCTTTAGGGGGGGTCTGACCTCTGCGTGTTTCCAGCTGTTCGGGAAGGCTGCTGTGGAGATGGAGGAAAAGATAATGCTAGTAAGTTCTGGGCTGATTGGGTTGGATCCGAGGTTGAAGAGGCGGTGGGGGCAGGGGTTGGTGGGTGCATCATAGTGGGTGGATGCATGATGGCTGAGGTGGTCTGGGTGGTGAGCAAGGACCAGGTGGTGATCATTCGGCTGGTTAGCTTTGGTTGGCCGGGGCTGTACAGGATGAGCACTGAGGGTCAAAGTTGTTGTACATGGCGATCTTGTCGGGGAAGCAGTCTGAGAGGATGTTGCAGAATTCATGGAAGGGATGAATAATGATCTCTGTGGCTGTCAGCTGGAGAATTCTTTGACTCTCTTGAAGAGTTATTTCGTGTGGTTGGCTGCTGTGTTGATGCGGGTTGTGATGTCCACTCTCTTGACTTCTTTGATGCTCTGGTGGTAGTTGCCGTGGGCTGCCTTGTAGGTGGCTCTGTCTGCAGGGTTCTTTGAGGTGCTTCAATGTCTCTTGAGTTGGTAGCAGTCGTGCTTGGCTGCTCTTGTTCTTGGGTGTACCAGCTGGCTTGATTTGAGGTTTTGTTGAATTTGGCTGGTTTCATAGAGGCGACTCTGCTGGCACATTCGGTGATCCAGTGATCAGATGCATGGTATTGCCTAGGATCACTGAAGCATATATTATCTGAAGCCACTGTTACTGCCTAGGGCCACTGACGGATATTATGTCAGAGACCACTGATGCATGTTAGTGCCTGGAACCACTGATATGTTTAATGTCTGTGACCAATGATGCATGTTACTGCCTAGGACTATTGATGCATATGTCAAAGACCACTGGTGCATGTTACAGCCCTGGACCAATAGACTTTGCAAAAACACATAAACTAATGAATAAATACATGCACGCATAAATTAATGAGCTGATGAATAAATAAATAAATGCATACATGAATGAGTATATGAATGAATAAACAAATACATGCATGCACACATAAATGAATGAGTGGATGAATGAACAAATGAATACATGCATGCATAAATGAATGTATGGATGAATTAATAAATGCATGCTTGCATACATAAATGAATGAGTGGATGAATGAACAAATTAATTGGTGCATCAGTGAAAGTGGTTGGCCCTTCGCTCACAGTGTGTTGTGCCTTCATCTGGTGCTCCCAAGATTCAGTTCTGTGTTTTTACCCTCTGCAGGTGGACCAGATTCTAATCCATCAGAAGAGTGAGTACATTCTTTCATTTTACTTGACACAGACGAGGTGACTTATGCACACCAAGATGAAGCACATATAAATACAGAACCTGCAAATAAAGGCACGTGCGCTTGAGTCCAGTTGTACGTCAGAATATCACCTACAAAAACTTTGTTTTACAAAAATATCGTAGCCAGAACATTTACAACCACAGTACTGTGAAGGTCAATTTATATAGATTAGTATAGATTTATTGATGTTAACTTTGTATCTATGTATCCTAAGGATATATATTGTACACAATATTCTAGTAGAATACATGAGCTTCCATTCACCAAAATGCCAGGAGGAGCGGAAGTTACATTACCTTCATTTTGACCTCAATGACATCACAGGAAGTGACCCTTGATCCTGATTTTTTTTCTCCAGGAAGTCATGTGGCATGCCCTTAACCATGATGACATCACAATAATTGACACTGATGATGTTCCATTATAACTGCATGATTAATATAACAACATAATACAGACAAAGGTGTATTTTAGATCCCGCCCATATTATGAGGCCGACTTCATCTTTGAAAGTTCTTGAACGTAATACTTGCCCTCAATTGCAGTGAGCGGGCAAAGCAAGAATGCCGGCCTCTACCAGGGGCTTTCCACCCCCAAGAACATTTTTTTAAAGAATGTAATCAAGTACTGCATTGTAAAGCACAATTTCCAAATACATTAAAAAAAAAAAAAGCCATAGGCTGTGAAATGGCAGTCATTACACTTTCAAATCCTTTCATGGGTGCCAAGCCAATGAAACCGGACGCTCCCCAGGAGCTGACTGCATTTAAAGAAAATGTGCAATGGATGGCAACATGTTTCTAAAATCAGCTCCGTTGTGCCAGGGCTAGCATTTTGTCATAGGTCCAACTACATTCCATGGGTGCCACCGATATGCAAAAGCCAGATTATTTCCATGTATGTAATCGATACTCCATAAATCACCCTTATCTAAAAAATGATCTCAGTTTTTCCAGGCCACCATTTTGTCATGGCTGCCCCCCTTTATGTTCAACAAAAGGAAGGAGAGTAAAAAGTGGTGGGCTATTTTTAACGAGGTCCTACACATAGGCCCTAAGTAACTGTGTCAACAAGAGATGTGTAGTTCCTGCAGGACAGGAAGTCGACAGGGAATAAAGTATTCCAATTCAGACTTCAACCTACCGAAAGAAAGTGCACAAGGGAAGGGAATCCCTTCAGGGTGGAACTAAAACCCTCACACACCCAGCAAGCTAGGTGTCATGCTTCATCATCTGGGTTCTGCTCCTCGTCGGGTCGGCGGTGCAATACCCGACGGGCACCCATACAGGGGCTCTTTGTCGGAGATCTTTTGTTCCCTGCCGTATGGTGCATGCGTGTGAGGGCCCGGGAGTGTAGATGTAGGTGATTAAAAAGGTTGGTTAATCTGAAATTGAAGTTTATTGGCTCAGTCAACCACCTAGTTAAAAAGGGGAGTGAGTGGCGTAAAAGCTATATGTGCTCACAACGGATGAGTGGCTAGCTACGCTCAACTCTTATGGTCAACATGTTTCGCGCGCATTGAGTCAGGAGGATCTCGTGGCGCTTCGTCAGGACCTATAGTGAAGTGAAGTGTGCTCGAAAAAAACTATCTACAGTGTGGTGAGAAAAACAAGGGTGAGAACAAAAATGTTGGTCAACCCTTAATAGGCGCCCCTACCTTATGTATTTGATTTAAGAGGGGGTCACCTAGGGAAAGGAAACAATCAATAAAAATATATATGAGAACCCAAAGCCACCCTCGGCATTATAGGCATTATAACACAAAAGTTGAGTCGAACACCACTCGTGTAGTAAAGTGGTGATCAAATTCATATAATCCAGAATATCAATACTGGATGCCTACCAGTTATCTGGTCAGTTAATCATTACATGACATGAGACAAGGTAGGGCAAAGTAAAAAACGGTAAAAACAAGTAGCACAGTCAGGTTCTGGTTGGAAGCACAGCCCTTTAAAAAAGGAAAGAAGTCATGATTATGTAAGGACTCACCAATTTATGTTAAAAAGAGCTCCTCATCAGGTGCATGGCGCGTCCACAGGGGGAGAAACACATTCGTTCCCTAAAGTATAATGGTGTTATGGGGAAAAGTAAAGGCACAGGAAGATATCAAAAACATGAAGTCATTGGAGAGAGATCTCCACTAAGTAACACGAGAACATATTAAAAAGAGCGTGTGGCACCTCTCGTGTGCACTGGTACTCTGATATTAAATGTGGTTACCCAGGTGCAGTTAACCGGGGATGGGACTGAGATGTGCAAGGCCCAAATGGTAAAAGGTCTGTGTTCAAAAGTAATGAATCGGAGTGACCGATTCTAACTTATTGTGAGCTTAAGTTAGGAATCAGCATTTCTTCGCTGCTAAGCCCAGTGTAATTTGGGCGTGTCGAAGTGCTCACATGCAAGCTATACAAGCGTGTACCGATGGTGGGCAGTGAATCGGAATCCTGCGTTTGTTTTACAAGTGTCTAAAGCGCCCATGGTCTACCTAGGTATTCGGAATCCACCCTCCAAAACGCGCGCTGGTATGTACTTACTACACAGACATCCCCTGGAGGTTATTCAACCTGCCCGCGTCGCCGAACCCGGAAGCTGGATAGTGGGTCGGTTACGCATACATTTATTCAGGCCAGGATTGGATGTTAGCCCGACACGTGACTGCAAGCGGACCAATCACGGTCTTAGTGACAGATCTCGGTGGCCAATTGTGTGGGTTGGTATGGCGTTGATGTGTCTTAAGCAATCAATGGTGAGATGGAGGCATTGACATAATAGCGGCTATAGAGAGGTTTAGTGTGGTAGGCGCCATGTTGGCACGGGCAAAATGTGGAGCGTACCATGTGTTTGAAACGTAATGTTGCCCCATGGAGGGGATACGTCTAAATAATCTCTACAAAAAATGAAATACATAATACTGGGATCGAGGCGTCGCTCTTCACGATCGCCATGTTACGGGCAGACAAGGAGTGGTCCTCTAATACTTTATGGGATTGAAAGATGTTAGTCACGTGTGTTTGCTATGGATGACTAACGTATCACACATCCCACAGTTACTATTCTTAGTAAGTGGTTCTTCACTCACGTGCTGAGTAGGGGTAGCAAACTCGGGTGCCATGATGTAATGGTGTTGGTCTATAAAACCAAGATGGTTAATAATAAGAGAACTCATGGGCTGAAATGATAATGTATATAAGGAATATATACGGTAAAAAAGGGGGTCACTGAAGATTATACTCCTGGTATGTCATATAGAGGTGGGTTAAGGTCGAAGACCAAGTATCAATCGGTACCTAGGGTAGTGTGAGTATTATCCTGCCCCCTCAGCTATATCGGAAGACCCGTATCCTATCGGTTAGATATCATTGACCAGGGTATATCGTCGTTGAGGCCAAGTCTGTCCAATGAAAGGCGATGTACCCAGCGTTGTTCGAGCCTGAGTAGGGCATGTTGAGACATAACAGGTTGGCTCTCAAGGACAATCCAACGTAGATCAGTCGGGCTGTGTTTGCATGCAAGACAATGGCTGTAGAGTTTTGTGGTGGTTTTACCACATCTAATGTTGCTCTTATGTTCGGTGATGCGTGTTTTCACAGCTCGTGTCGTCATCCCTATATACTGGAGGTCACAAGGGCAAATTAGTAGATAGACACAGTTCGTAGAATTACAATTAGTGTGTCTTTTGAGGGCCCATTCGAAAGAGTCAGTAAGGCGAATAGATTTGGCCACAATTGTTTGCCCACAGCAGGAGCACCCTCCACAAGTGTAATGCCCCTGTACAGGTGGAAGGTTCCAGAGGGTGTTGTGTGTTGGATTTGTTTGTTTTTTCGGTCTCGTGTGTATCAGGGTGTCCTTCAAATTGTTAGTCCTTTTGAAAGCGAAACGTGGAGGGGGAATCGTGAGTGTGCCTGCAGATAGTATTCCCCAGTGTTTCTTTATCACTTTCTTAAGGTTGTTGGACTCTGGTGTGAAGGATGTGACACATGTGATAATCTCTCTGGTGTCTTTTGGTCTTACTTCCAGAAGCGCCTCACGGTTGTTATTTCTTGCTCGTTTCATTGAGTTGTAAACCACTCGGGGAGGATAGCCTCTTTGAGTCAAGTTCCCTGACAAGATGTTGGCCTCAATTTTGTAGTCTGTGATGGAACTACAATTTCTCCTAAGTCGAAGGAATTGGCCGAACGGCAAATTGTCGCGCAGGGCTTTGGGGTGATGGCTGTTATAGAGGAGTAAACTGTTCTTATCAGTGGGTTTCCTGTAGAGAGTAGTGCTTAACCCTGTGGGTGTCAATCTGATGTTCAAGTCCAGGAAGGGGATATCTGAGTTAGAGATATGACTAGTGAATTTTAAAAACTGATTTTTGGTGTTGATCCATTCACAGAATTCGTGACAGGTTGTTAAATCACCTTTCCATAGGATCATGACATCATCGATGTATCTTTTCCACAGGGTTAGATTAGGTCCAAAGGGGTTGTCCTCGTTCATTATTACTGTCTCTTCAAATGCTGCCATATACAGGCAGGCCACACTAGGGGCAAAGGTACTCCCCATCGATGTACCTTGGGACTGATGGTAAAGGTTGTCTTTGAATGCAAAATAGTTCTCGGTGAGAGCTAATGTTGCCAGATCCATGATAAATGTTATAGGAGTGGGAGATGTCCATTCCTTTTTCCGTAGGGCCGCCTCTATCACCGTCAGAGTAGCTTGTTGCGGGATGTTGGTGTAGAGGGCCTCTACATCAAGGGTCACTAGGAAGTCAACATTCTCGGTGTTCTCTATTCCCTCAATAATATTCAAAATGTCAGTTGTGTCCCTGACATAAGAAGGTGTCTCTTTTACCAAGGGTTGTAGGAAGCAATCACAGAACTTGGAAAGAGGTTCCAAGAGGGAACCTATTCCGGAGACAATTGGTCTGCCGGGAACAGGGGTAACGCCTTTATGTACCTTAGGTAATGTATAGAAATATGGTACGACAGGTTTGGTGGTGCTAAGGAAGTCTGCTTCTTTTTTCGTGATCCAGCCATTGGCTTCGGCCTCCAAGATCTTACTAGCTATTGTTGAACTTAATCTAGGCGTGGGATCGGTGTCAATAGGTGTATAATATTTCCTATCGCCAAGTTGGCGAAGACATTCCGTTTCATAATCGCTAGTGGACTGGATAACAGTCGCACCTCCCTTGTCTGCCTGTTTGATGGTGATGGACATATCAGTTGCTAGTGTTCTGGCCGCATCTCTTTCTTTTGCAGTAAAGTTGTTGTACACAGTGGTTCTACTCTGTATTTTGTCCAGGTCTTTTAACACAGCCTTCTCGAAGGTGAGGACCTCCGAGGGAATCATGCTGTTTGTCGGAGTAAAGGTGGAAGCTTTATGCAGGCCTGTATCACTAGGTTCAGAAGTCAATTCGTCCTGAAAAAATGCTTTTAGGCGTATTTTCCGAAAGAAATTCTGGACCTCGCAGATTAATTCGAATTTATCTACTCTAGGAGTAGGTACGAAGCCCAGACCTTTCTTTAGTACATCCTCCTCTGTGTTGCTGAGGGGTCTATGGGAAAGGTTGATAACTAATCCCTCTGGCCCCTCCTTCTGCTCCGAGTTTCCATTTGTGGCTGCGGTTGCGGTTGATCTTGCCACTGGACATGGGTGGTAGTTTGTTGTTGTCCTCGCCTTCGCCCTCTTCCTCTGCCCCAGCCTCTGCCTAAAAAAGGTTTCGGGTTGTTACCAGGATAGAATTGTGGCGGGTACTGAGGAAACATGGGATATTGCCAAAAAGGAGGTTGAGGGGGGACAGGAAACATCGGACCACCTTGGTTCTGGTATGACCGTGTGTTGGTCTTCCTCTGATTTTTATTGTTCCAACTCCCTGTACTGGATCCACTAGACGACCCTCTTCTGCTGTGATTAGATTCTTCATCACTTGAATAGTCTGTCTTGTTGGACGTGTAGTCTGCTTTTAGGTAAGGAAATACTCTCTCTTTGTCGAATCTGGTGATGTCTTTCTGTAGTTTCGTTATTTTTTGTTTAAGCAAAAACTCCCTACTTTCAGCAATCTCCTGATTAATCTCTGCTAGTTTAGTTTTAAAAACAGCAGATTGAGTGATAGGTTTCATTGTGCTTTCAAGATCTTGAATGCGTGTAAGGATGCAATCGGCCAACCTCTTGGCTGTCCCTATGATAAGTACTAGTAAGTCCCTGGTGCATTTCCACGACACCAGGGACCACTCTTTCTTGAATAGTGGGTCATCCAGAAATAGACGGGGTACTAAATTAACGATGAGACCATTAGGGGCGATGTTGGCCCTAAGGTACTCAGTCATCATAGCCCCATGTATGGTTATTTTTAACCATTCTTTTTTCAAAGCTGTTAAATTCGTCCAGTCGTCCGACTGGGAACCTGAGGCTATGTTGCTGTCCGTAACCAAAAGTGATGGTGCTCTTAGAATGTCAGATACGGCGTCTTCACCATAGCTGATGCCTAGTTCACCTTCCATAATTACTTGGAGGGGCAGATGGTCCTCTTAGAGCCAGATGGCACTATAGGTAACCTTGAAAACAATCTCCTGCGGGGGACTCCCGCGCTAAATACGTTCAACAAAAGGAAGGAGAGTAAAAAGTGGTGGGCTATTTTTAACGAGGTCCTACACATAGGCCCTAAGTAACTGTGTCAACAAGAGATGTGTAGTTCCTGCAGGACAGGAAGTCGACAGGGAATAAAGTATTCCAATTCAGACTTCAACCTACCGAAAGAAAGTGCACAAGGGAAGGGAATCCCTTCAGGGTGGAACTAAAACCCTCACACACCCAGCAAGCTAGGTGTCATGCTTCATCATCTGGGTTCTGCTCCTCGTCGGGTCGGCGGTGCAATACCCGACGGGCACCCATACAGGGGCTCTTTGTCGGAGATCTTTTGTTCCCTGCCGTATGGTGCATGCGTGTGAGGGCCCGGGAGTGTAGATGTAGGTGATTAAAAAGGTTGGTTAATCTGAAATTGAAGTTTATTGGCTCAGTCAACCACCTAGTTAAAAAGGGGAGTGAGTGGCGTAAAAGCTATATGTGCTCACAACGGATGAGTGGCTAGCTACGCTCAACTCTTATGGTCAACATGTTTCGCGCGCATTGAGTCAGGAGGATCTCGTGGCGCTTCGTCAGGACCTATAGTGAAGTGAAGTGTGCTCGAAAAAAACTATCTACAGTGTGGTGAGAAAAACAAGGGTGAGAACAAAAATGTTGGTCAACCCTTAATAGGCGCCCCTACCTTATGTATTTGATTTAAGAGGGGGTCACCTAGGGAAAGGAAACAATCAATAAAAATATATATGAGAACCCAAAGCCACCCTCGGCATTATAGGCATTATAACACAAAAGTTGAGTCGAACACCACTCGTGTAGTAAAGTGGTGATCAAATTCATATAATCCAGAATATCAATACTGGATGCCTACCAGTTATCTGGTCAGTTAATCATTACATGACATGAGACAAGGTAGGGCAAAGT
Source organism: Triturus cristatus (assembly GCF_964204655.1). Classification (NCBI taxonomy): domain Eukaryota; kingdom Metazoa; phylum Chordata; class Amphibia; order Caudata; family Salamandridae; genus Triturus; species Triturus cristatus. The sequence goes on from NC_140595.1 coordinate 815,578,938, forward strand.
AAAAAACGGTAAAAACAAGTAGCACAGTCAGGTTCTGGTTGGAAGCACAGCCCTTTAAAAAAGGAAAGAAGTCATGATTATGTAAGGACTCACCAATTTATGTTAAAAAGAGCTCCTCATCAGGTGCATGGCGCGTCCACAGGGGGAGAAACACATTCGTTCCCTAAAGTATAATGGTGTTATGGGGAAAAGTAAAGGCACAGGAAGATATCAAAAACATGAAGTCATTGGAGAGAGATCTCCACTAAGTAACACGAGAACATATTAAAAAGAGCGTGTGGCACCTCTCGTGTGCACTGGTACTCTGATATTAAATGTGGTTACCCAGGTGCAGTTAACCGGGGATGGGACTGAGATGTGCAAGGCCCAAATGGTAAAAGGTCTGTGTTCAAAAGTAATGAATCGGAGTGACCGATTCTAACTTATTGTGAGCTTAAGTTAGGAATCAGCATTTCTTCGCTGCTAAGCCCAGTGTAATTTGGGCGTGTCGAAGTGCTCACATGCAAGCTATACAAGCGTGTACCGATGGTGGACAGTGAATCGGAATCCTGCGTTTGTTTTACAAGTGTCTAAAGCGCCCATGGTCTACCTAGGTATTCGGAATCCACCCTCCAAAACGCGCGCTGGTATGTACTTACTACACAGACATCCCCTGGAGGTTATTCAACCTGCCCGCGTCGCCGAACCCGGAAGCTGGATAGTGGGTCGGTTACGCATACATTTATTCAGGCCAGGATTGGATGTTAGCCCGACACGTGACTGCAAGCGGACCAATCACGGTCTTAGTGACAGATCTCGGTGGCCAATTGTGTGGGTTGGTATGGCGTTGATGTGTCTTAAGCAATCAATGGTGAGATGGAGGCATTGACATAATAGCGGCTATAGAGAGGTTTAGTGTGGTAGGCGCCATGTTGGGACGGGCAAAATGTGGAGCGTACCATGTGTTTGAAACGTAATGTTGCCCCATGGAGGGGATACGTCTAAATAATCTCTACAAAAAATGAAATACATAATACTGGGATCGAGGCGTCGCTCTTCACGATCGCCATGTTACGGGCAGACAAGGAGTGGTCCTCTAATACTTTATGGGATTGAAAGATGTTAGTCACGTGTGTTTGCTATGGATGACTAACGTATCACACATCCCACAGTTACTATTCTTAGTAAGTGGTTCTTCACTCACGTGCTGAGTAGGGGTAGCAAACTCGGGTGCCATGATGTAATGGTGTTGGTCTATAAAACCAAGATGGTTAATAATAAGAGAACTCATGGGCTGAAATGATAATGTATATAAGGAATATATACGGTAAAAAAGGGGGTCACTGAAGATTATACCCCTGGTATGTCATATAGAGGTGGGTTAAGGTCGAAGACCAAGTATCAATCGGTACCTAGGGTAGTGTGAGTATTATCCTGCCCCCTCAGCTATATCGGAAGACCCGTATCCTATCGGTTAGATATCATTGACCAGGGTATATCGTCGTTGAGGCCAAGTCTGTCCAATGAAAGGCGATGTACCCAGCGTTGTTCGAGCCTGAGTAGGGCATGTTGAGACATAACAGGTTGGCTCTCAAGGACAATCCAACGTAGATCAGTCGGGCTGTGTTTGCATGCAAGACAATGGCTGTAGAGTTTTGTGGTGGTTTTACCACATCTAATGTTGCTCTTATGTTCGGTGATGCGTGTTTTCACAGCTCGTGTCGTCATCCCTATATACTGGAGGTCACAAGGGCAAATTAGTAGATAGACACAGTTCGTAGAATTACAATTAGTGTGTCTTTTGAGGGCCCATTCGAAAGAGTCAGTAAGGCGAATAGATTTGGCCACAATTGTTTGCCCACAGCAGGAGCACCCTCCACAAGTGTAATGCCCCTGTACAGGTGGAAGGTTCCAGAGGGTGTTGTGTGTTGGATTTGTTTGTTTTTTCGGTCTCGTGTGTATCAGGGTGTCCTTCAAATTGTTAGTCCTTTTGAAAGCGAAACGTGGAGGGGGAATCGTGAGTGTGCCTGCAGATAGTATTCCCCAGTGTTTCTTTATCACTTTCTTAAGGTTGTTGGACTCTGGTGTGAAGGATGTGACACATGTGATAATCTCTCTGGTGTCTTTTGGTCTTACTTCCAGAAGCGCCTCACGGTTGTTATTTCTTGCTCGTTTCATTGAGTTGTAAACCACTCGGGGAGGATAGCCTCTTTGAGTCAAGTTCCCTGACAAGATGTTGGCCTCAATTTTGTAGTCTGTGATGGAACTACAATTTCTCCTAAGTCGAAGGAATTGGCCGAACGGCAAATTGTCGCGCAGGGCTTTGGGGTGATGGCTGTTATAGAGGAGTAAACTGTTCTTATCAGTGGGTTTCCTGTAGAGAGTAGTGCTTAACCCTGTGGGTGTCAATCTGATGTTCAAGTCCAGGAAGGGGATATCTGAGTTAGAGATATGACTAGTGAATTTTAAAAACTGATTTTTGGTGTTGATCCATTCACAGAATTCGTGACAGGTTGTTAAATCACCTTTCCATAGGATCATGACATCATCGATGTATCTTTTCCACAGGGTTAGATTAGGTCCAAAGGGGTTGTCCTCGTTCATTATTACTGTCTCTTCAAATGCTGCCATATACAGGCAGGCCACACTAGGGGCAAAGGTACTCCCCATCGATGTACCTTGGGACTGATGGTAAAGGTTGTCTTTGAATGCAAAATAGTTCTCGGTGAGAGCTAATGTTGCCAGATCCATGATAAATGTTATAGGAGTGGGAGATGTCCATTCCTTTTTCCGTAGGGCCGCCTCTATCACCGTCAGAGTAGCTTGTTGCGGGATGTTGGTGTAGAGGGCCTCTACATCAAGGGTCACTAGGAAGTCAACATTCTCGGTGTTCTCTATTCCCTCAATAATATTCAAAATGTCAGTTGTGTCCCTGACATAAGAAGGTGTCTCTTTTACCAAGGGTTGTAGGAAGCAATCACAGAACTTGGAAAGAGGTTCCAAGAGGGAACCTATTCCGGAGACAATTGGTCTGCCGGGAACAGGGGTAACGCCTTTATGTACCTTAGGTAATGTATAGAAATATGGTACGACAGGTTTGGTGGTGCTAAGGAAGTCTGCTTCTTTTTTCGTGATCCAGCCATTGGCTTCGGCCTCCAAGATCTTACTAGCTATTGTTGAACTTAATCTAGGCGTGGGATCGGTGTCAATAGGTGTATAATATTTCCTATCGCCAAGTTGGCGAAGACATTCCGTTTCATAATCGCTAGTGGACTGGATAACAGTCGCACCTCCCTTGTCTGCCTGTTTGATGGTGATGGACATATCAGTTGCTAGTGTTCTGGCCGCATCTCTTTCTTTTGCAGTAAAGTTGTTGTACACAGTGGTTCTACTCTGTATTTTGTCCAGGTCTTTTAACACAGCCTTCTCGAAGGTGAGGACCTCCGAGGGAATCATGCTGTTTGTCGGAGTAAAGGTGGAAGCTTTATGCAGGCCTGTATCACTAGGTTCAGAAGTCAATTCGTCCTGAAAAAATGCTTTTAGGCGTATTTTCCGAAAGAAATTCTGGACCTCGCAGATTAATTCGAATTTATCTACTCTAGGAGTAGGTACGAAGCCCAGACCTTTCTTTAGTACATCCTCCTCTGTGTTGCTGAGGGGTCTATGGGAAAGGTTGATAACTAATCCCTCTGGCCCCTCCTTCTGCTCCGAGTTTCCATTTGTGGCTGCGGTTGCGGTTGATCTTGCCACTGGACATGGGTGGTAGTTTGTTGTTGTCCTCGCCTTCGCCCTCTTCCTCTGCCCCAGCCTCTGCCTAAAAAAGGTTTCGGGTTGTTACCAGGATAGAATTGTGGCGGGTACTGAGGAAACATGGGATATTGCCAAAAAGGAGGTTGAGGGGGGACAGGAAACATCGGACCACCTTGGTTCTGGTATGACCGTGTGTTGGTCTTCCTCTGATTTTTATTGTTCCAACTCCCTGTACTGGATCCACTAGACGACCCTCTTCTGCTGTGATTAGATTCTTCATCACTTGAATAGTCTGTCTTGTTGGACGTGTAGTCTGCTTTTAGGTAAGGAAATACTCTCTCTTTGTCGAATCTGGTGATGTCTTTCTGTAGTTTCGTTATTTTTTGTTTAAGCAAAAACTCCCTACTTTCAGCAATCTCCTGATTAATCTCTGCTAGTTTAGTTTTAAAAACAGCAGATTGAGTGATAGGTTTCATTGTGCTTTCAAGATCTTGAATGCGTGTAAGGATGCAATCGGCCAACCTCTTGGCTGTCCCTATGATAAGTACTAGTAAGTCCCTGGTGCATTTCCACGACACCAGGGACCACTCTTTCTTGAATAGTGGGTCATCCAGAAATAGACGGGGTACTAAATTAACGATGAGACCATTAGGGGCGATGTTGGCCCTAAGGTACTCAGTCATCATAGCCCCATGTATGGTTATTTTTAACCATTCTTTTTTCAAAGCTGTTAAATTCGTCCAGTCGTCCTACAACCCTTGGTAAAAGAGACACCTTCTTATGTCAGGGACACAACTGACATTTTGAATATTATTGAGGGAATAGAGAACACCGAGAATGTTGACTTCCTAGTGACCCTTGATGTAGAGGCCCTCTACACCAACATCCCGCAACAAGCTACTCTGACGGTGATAGAGGCGGCCCTACGGAAAAAGGAATGGACATCTCCCACTCCTATAACATTTATCATGGATCTGGCAACATTAGCTCTCACCGAGAACTATTTTGCATTCAAAGACAACCTTTACCATCAGTCCCAAGGTACATCGATGGGGAGTACCTTTGCCCCTAGTGTGGCCTGCCTGTATATGGCAGCATTTGAAGAGACAGTAATAATGAACGAGGACAACCCCTTTGGACCTAATCTAACCCTGTGGAAAAGATACATCGATGATGTCATGATCCTATGGAAAGGTGATTTAACAACCTGTCACGAATTCTGTGAATGGATCAACACCAAAAATCAGTTTTTAAAATTCACTAGTCATATCTCTAACTCAGATATCCCCTTCCTGGACTTGAACATCAGATTGACACCCACAGGGTTAAGCACTACTCTCTACAGGAAACCCACTGATAAGAACAGTTTACTCCTCTATAACAGCCATCCCCCCAAAGCCCTGCGCGACAATTTGCCGTTCGGCCAATTCCTTCGACTTAGGAGAAATTGTAGTTCCATCACAGACTACAAAATTGAGGCCAACATCTTGTCAGGGAACTTGACTCAAAGAGGCTATCCTCCCCGAGTGGTTTACAACTCAATGAAACGAGCAAGAAATAACAACCGTGAGGCGCTTCTGGAAGTAAGACCAAAAGACACCAGAGAGATTATCACATGTGTCACATCCTTCACACCAGAGTCCAACAACCTTAAGAAAGTGATAAAGAAACACTGGGGAATACTATCTGCAGGCACACTCACGATTCCCCCTCCACGTTTCGCTTTCAAAAGGACTAACAATTTGAAGGACACCCTGATACACACGAGACCGAAAAAACAAACAAATCCAACACACAACACCCTCTGGAACCTTCCACCTGTACAGGGGCATTACACTTGTGGAGGGTGCTCCTGCTGTGGGCAAACAATTGTGGCCAAATCTATTCGCCTTACTGACTCTTTCGAATGGGCCCTCAAAAGACACACTAATTGTAATTCTACGAACTGTGTCTATCTACTAATTTGCCCTTGTGACCTCCAGTATATAGGGATGACGACACGAGCTGTGAAAACACGCATCACCGAACATAAGAGCAACATTAGATGTGGTAAAACCACCACAAAACTCTACAGCCATTGTCTTGCATGCAAACACAGCCCGACTGATCTACGTTGGATTGTCCTTGAGAGCCAACCTGTTATGTCTCAACATGCCCTACTCAGGCTCGAACAACGCTGGGTACATCGCCTTTCATTGGACAGACTTGGCCTCAACGACGATATACCCTGGTCAATGATATCTAACCGATAGGATACGGGTCTTCCGATATAGCTGAGGGGGCAGGATAATACTCACACTACCCTAGGTACCGATTGATACTTGGTCTTCGACCTTAACCCACCTCTATATGACATACCAGGGGTATAATCTTCAGTGACCCCCTTTTTTACCGTATATATTCCTTATATACATTATCATTTCAGCCCATGAGTTCTCTTATTATTAACCATCTTGGTTTTATAGACCAACACCATTACATCATGGCACCCGAGTTTGCTACCCCTACTCAGCACGTGAGTGAAGAACCACTTACTAAGAATAGTAACTGTGGGATGTGTGATACGTTAGTCATCCATAGCAAACACACGTGACTAACATCTTTCAATCCCATAAAGTATTAGAGGACCACTCCTTGTCTGCCCGTAACATGGCGATCGTGAAGAGCGACGCCTCGATCCCAGTATTATGTATTTCATTTTTTGTAGAGATTATTTAGACGTATCCCCTCCATGGGGCAACATTACGTTTCAAACACATGGTACGCTCCACATTTTGCCCGTGCCAACATGGCGCCTACCACACTAAACCTCTCTATAGCCGCTATTATGTCAATGCCTCCATCTCACCATTGATTGCTTAAGACACATCAACGCCATACCAACCCACACAATTGGCCACCGAGATCTGTCACTAAGACCGTGATTGGTCCGCTTGCAGTCACGTGTCGGGCTAACATCCAATCCTGGCCTGAATAAATGTATGCGTAACCGACCCACTATCCAGCTTCCGGGTTCGGCGACGCGGGCAGGTTGAATAACCTCCAGGGGATGTCTGTGTAGTAAGTACATACCAGCGCGCGTTTTGGAGGGTGGATTCCGAATACCTAGGTAGACCATGGGCGCTTTAGACACTTGTAAAACAAACGCAGGATTCCGATTCACTGCCCACCATCGGTACACGCTTGTATAGCTTGCATGTGAGCACTTCGACACGCCCAAATTACACTGGGCTTAGCAGCGAAGAAATGCTGATTCCTAACTTAAGCTCACAATAAGTTAGAATCGGTCACTCCGATTCATTACTTTTGAACACAGACCTTTTACCATTTGGGCCTTGCACATCTCAGTCCCATCCCCGGTTAACTGCACCTGGGTAACCACATTTAATATCAGAGTACCAGTGCACACGAGAGGTGCCACACGCTCTTTTTAATATGTTCTCGTGTTACTTAGTGGAGATCTCTCTCCAATGACTTCATGTTTTTGATATCTTCCTGTGCCTTTACTTTTCCCCATAACACCATTATACTTTAGGGAACGAATGTGTTTCTCCCCCTGTGGACGCGCCATGCACCTGATGAGGAGCTCTTTTTAACATAAATTGGTGAGTCCTTACATAATCATGACTTCTTTCCTTTTTTAAAGGGCTGTGCTTCCAACCAGAACCTGACTGTGCTACTTGTTTTTACCGTTTTTTACTTTGCCCTACCTTGTCTCATGTCATGTAATGATTAACTGACCAGATAACTGGTAGGCATCCAGTATTGATATTCTGGATTATATGAATTTGATCACCACTTTACTACACGAGTGGTGTTCGACTCAACTTTTGTGTTATAATGCCTATAATGCCGAGGGTGGCTTTGGGTTCTCATATATATTTTTATTGATTGTTTCCTTTCCCTAGGTGACCCCCTCTTAAATCAAATACATAAGGTAGGGGCGCCTATTAAGGGTTGACCAACATTTTTGTTCTCACCCTTGTTTTTCTCACCACACTGTAGATAGTTTTTTTCGAGCACACTTCACTTCACTATAGGTCCTGACGAAGCGCCACGAGATCCTCCTGACTCAATGCGCGCGAAACATGTTGACCATAAGAGTTGAGCGTAGCTAGCCACTCATCCGTTGTGAGCACATATAGCTTTTACGCCACTCACTCCCCTTTTTAACTAGGTGGTTGACTGAGCCAATAAACTTCAATTTCAGATTAACCAACCTTTTTAATCACCTACATCTACACTCCCGGGCCCTCACACGCATGCACCATACGGCAGGGAACAAAAGATCTCCGACAAAGAGCCCCTGTATGGGTGCCCGTCGGGTATTGCACCGCCGACCCGACGAGGAGCAGAACCCAGATGATGAAGCATGACACCTAGCTTGCTGGGTGTGTGAGGGTTTTAGTTCCACCCTGAAGGGATTCCCTTCCCTTGTGCACTTTCTTTCGGTAGGTTGAAGTCTGAATTGGAATACTTTATTCCCTGTCGACTTCCTGTCCTGCAGGAACTACACATCTCTTGTTGACACTGCCCCCCTTTATGCCAAGAATTGCCTCTAATGTGCTAGCACCAGCATTTTCTTGCAGGTGTCCCATATGCCAAGACTTACCTCTGGAATGCCATTACTAGTATTTTCACATGGGTGTTCCTTATGCCATTACTTCTAGTGCTCCAGCGCCAGTATTTTCACATGGGGGTCCATTATGCCATTTCTTCGGTGTGCCAGTGCCAGCATTTTCACATGGGTATTCATTCTGCCATTCCTTCTAGTGTGCCAGCCCCAGTATTTTCACATGGGTGTCCATTATGCCATTTCTTCAGTGTGCCAGTGCCAACATTTTCACATGGGTGTTCATCATGCCATTCCTTCTAGTGTGCCTTCACCAGTATTTTCACATGGGTGTCCATTATGCCATTGCCTCTAGTGTGCCAGTATTTTCACATGGGTGTCCATTATGCCATTACTTCTAGTGTGCCAGCCCCAGTATTTTACATGGGTGTTCATTATGCCATTTCTTTTAGTGTGCCAGTGCCAGTATTTTAATGTGGGTGTTCATTATGCCATTACTTCTAGTGTGCCAGCACCAGTATTTTGCTACAGGTGTCTGTCATGCTAAGACCTGTCTCCATGTGCCAGCATCAGTATCTTACCACGGGTGTCTCTATAAGACTAGAATTACCTTCGGTATGCTAGGGCAACGGCAAGCATTCTCACTCACTCCCACTCACTCACATTCATTCTTACTCCCACTTTCTAACACTGTGTTACATTCATTCTTATTCATTTCCACTCACTTGCAGTCACTCATTTTAATTCTTTATGACTCACTCATGCGAACTGACTCCCAATCTCACTCTCACTCTCATTCTTACTCACTACTACCTGTAACTGACTCTCTCTCACACACACACACACATGCCTACACATACATTCACACTCGCTCACACACGCGGACACTCGCTCTCACATAAACACGCACTCACTCACCAGTTTTTACTTACATTAGCTGTCACCGAAAGGTCTCATTCCAGCTACCTGTGATTCATTTGACGTTTCACTAATGGTTCTAATATAATATTATTCACTATTAGTATAATGAAAAATAGACAGAACATAATCAGTGTGGAGTCCCCCCCTATGTTCTTGGCACTTACGTTACCACTTCGGGGGCCAGGAAATGCAAAGGCAGTGCCGGGGGTTGCACGGGGCAAGCCAGGGGTCACAGCTGCGACCCCTAAATAATGTCCGTGTGCACTCCATGCATTCCCAAAGGGCCTGGGGTCCAGCAGCACATGAAAACACGATCTGTGGGAGCTCCCTCCCTATGCTGCCCGGTCCTCCCATTGCCTGCAGGGGAAGTTGGCTCCTTCCTTGTGGAGATTCGGCCGTAAGCGGCCTTGAAGGGTGCGCTGAAGGGCAACACTTTAAGCGAACCCTTAGCGGATGGGACAAATTGAAACAGCTGCAAGTTGCAACCGATGCTTGTCCCCAGCTACAGCAGCCTGGAAATCCCAAAGCTGCTTTGATTTTCAGACACAAATGTCCTGCTTCCTCTGTTCCTTGTGCTGTCCTTAGCAGCCTAAGCTCCGGGGTCGCACAGACCATGACAGCGGTCACAGGGGGCAAACCCATACATGCAAATAGACCCGATCCAGGTAGGAGACTCCCACTTTTTGAAGTCCAAAATGGCCTTATTTTGGCTGAAATTGCCTCTGCTTGAATTGAAGTCAAGTGGGGAACTACATTTTCCCAATTTAGGTTTTTTAAAAATCTCCCACTTTCCTTTTCTAAAATGTTGGAATGTATGCAAACCAATGGTCGCAACTGCGACCCTTAAATGACATCCATGTCTACCGGTTAAATCTACATGCCCATGCATAGCGTATCCAAGATCACCAGTGCACTGGGCAAATATATTTAGCTGACTGGTGAACAGGTAAACAGGTCAGTATTATATGGTGTGGCAGATCTGAAAATGTAATGATTGACTTGGCATTGTGTAATGTGGGTGTGTGTGTGTACACAATATCTCTTCCAAAATGCATGCATGGTATGGTATAATGAGTCCATCCAGTATCAGTTACACGTCACACAAACCTTCTGGACTCTGTGGACTCACTGACCAGCAGTGGTGAGGACCCTAGTGACATTGCCATCTGCTTGTTTGTTGTGATTCGGGTTCCTCTTCCAGACCTCCTCCTAGCGGCTCCCCCTGAGGTGTCTGGGGCGGGGTCCACAGGCATGCGGGGGGGCCTCCTCTTCACAGCTTAGAGGGTCTGTTAGTTGGTTTTCAATGGATATCCTCACAAAGTTCTTTCTTGCGATGGACGACGGCGAAGGATTGGGTCACCCTACCACAAACAAGGTAATACTAAGGCCTTACTGTCCCCTCACCCTCGGTTCTCCTTGGTTGCAGTCCATTTCAGGAGTAGCTTCTCTCTTCCTTTTTTTTAAACTGTCACAATAACAACAAGCTTCATTGAATACGTTTCTCATAAGCAAACTGCACGCGGGCAACGAAGTGCGGCACATTTGTGCATTTTGTCTGCCGGATTGCAGTGAGCACGTGTGCAATAATCACGGTGAAGAATGCGAAATACTGATGGCTGCATCCAACCTTCATGCTTCCCATTGCTGCCCACAGGAAAAAAGAGAGAGATTCTCAGGCTGGGCTGTATGTGGGACTTTCTGGGTCAGTTTAAGGAGACCGTGAAACAGTGAGAGAGGGCTGTCTCTCTTTTTGGTATTTGTAGGCACAATGGAAGTGGTGTCAGTTTCAGTTTAAATCTTTATTTGACTATCAAAAGAGGTAGCCATACAAGTACAATCATATTAAATTTAAAACCAAGTTTAAGAAAGGCAGGTACAATCCCAATTATTGAAATCCTTTCATTTCTTACATTAAATTGAAGTACATTCTCACATTAATAGGCTTCAAGAATCGACATGACGTCATTATAGCATAAAGGGAAATCAACTACGGGATTAGTAAAATCAATTCAATTTTTTATACTATAGTGGGATGCTTTTTCTCGCCTTGATCGGTTGCAGAATGAACAGGGCAATGTTGGAACATATCAGGGGGTCACCTAGTGTCACCAGGAATTTTACTGCTACTTTATGTGACCTAATGTTATGGGCAACAAACAATGGTTTAAGATAAAAGCACCTAAAATTATGATAAAAGTTACAAGACAACATAAAGTGCAATGTGCTCTGTACACTATTGTTATCGCACAGACATGGTTCCACATCGGATGGACGAGTCCTCATTTTTGGAAATACTACGAGGTGATGAACAATGCCACATCTCAATCTTAGTAGCATAAAACGGTGCTGGACATAGGTCACATATGACAAGTAATTATTAGTACCCTCCTCTAAGCTACACAATGTGTACATGGCAACAGTAGGTTTATTCCGCTCAGCCTTTGATCTCAAATCCAGCCTATATTGTAAATAGGAGTCTCTGATCCCCATCTTTGTATGGGACAATATTTTTGATGTCTCTGACCATACTGATATCTTAAACAAATTTTGTAAAGAGGAATTAATATATAATAACCACAATTTTTTTGTGCATTGTGCAAAGAGGATTTAATATATATTAACCACAGAATTTTTTTGTGCATTGTGCAAATTAAGACAATCTAAAATAATTGATATGGTAAAAGCAGTTTCTTCCCTTTTCCAAATTGAGTCCCACAATAACAGTGGTCAGACCAATAAAAGGTCTTCTAAAAACTGGAGACCAACCTTGTGATGTGCAATAGAATTTGAAGCAGATGGCTGTAAATATAGAAAACGTTTCTTGCATTTGCAGGACCTTGCTTTGTACGTGGTCCCAAAGACCTGCCCCGTAAAGGGATATACTTGCTCCTTTCACTTTATATATAGCTACCATCTTGTTAATAGGTTGATTCCCTAATTTGGAAGAACATTTTAAAATTCCCTGGATTGCCCTGCTCATTTTAGATCTGGTGTTTAAAATATGTTGGGACCAGGAGCCGTTATCCGAAAATAAAATGCCAAGATAGCAAAAGGAATTAACTGTAATAATTGGGGTACTGTCAATAAAAAAAGTTTTGCCGGGTTTTGGTTTAGGCCCACAGACCATGGTAAATGTTTTTGATTTATTAATTACCATTTTCCTTTGTGTCATAAATGCTGAAAACGCATCCATCAGTCTCCGGAGGCCTACCTGAGTTCTTGCTAAAAGTACAGCGTCGTCTGCAAATAATAAAACGGGTATCTGACAACCTACCACCCTGGGGGCATCGGCCTATATTGTCTGTAGATAATTATCCACCCCATTAATCAAAAGGGAGAATACAATTGGTGCTAACACGCATCCTTGCCTTATTCCCCGCCCCACTTTAAATTTGGATGAACATTCCCCCTGAGGGCCAAAACAAACGTGGCTAGTTAAGCTCTCGTACAGACGAGAGAGAAACCCTAATATACTTGCCGATAAGTAGCTCTAAATTAGTGCATTGCTCAATGGTCCCAAGTCGTTTCCTGAACTCAAACTGCACCGGGGTTAAAACCGAGTACTCCAGTGCCCATTCCTCGAGTCTTAGCAGCAAAACCCTGCTCATCACTTTCAAGGCAGGGTCTAAGAGTGAGCTGGGATCTGTTTTATCCCCTTATTTAAATATGGGTATGATGATCGATTCTACCCATGTCTGTGGGATTATATCAGTGGCAGCTGAATTAAACACTCGAGTTAGGATGGGTCCCCATAACACAGGGGCAGATAAAAATACATCAACGGGGACACCATACGAGCCCGGGGCCCGCCCCCCAGCACTCGCCTGAATTGCCTGGAGGACTTCCTCATTAGTGATATTCAAAGAGAGATGTCTTCCCTCTCCTATCTGCCACTCACCCCCCCCCCCATCATCTCCCCGTTATTGTTAAAAATGTCTGAAAATGTGTCACCCAGTTACCTGAAGAAGCAAAAAAACAAAATTCTGGGATATTATCACTCTTCAGAAAGGGAGTATTTACTGTATCCCATAAAAGGTTGTTGTTCTTGTTTTTTGCAGAGATATCCAAGTTTTCCCATGTCTCAGCATTGAGTGTCTTTATCTGGGCGGATATAGCTATTTGGTGCTCACGCGGTAGAGTTTTGATGGTTAATAAATCTCGTGGTGATTTAGACAAGGCACGCTTTAAGACTTGTAAAGCTTTAGCGCAAGTACCATGAAACCACCCCTTTTTTTGTTACATGAGGGCCCAGGGTTCTTTGTTAAAAGTGATTTGATGGAATTTACGATGGAACAGAAATTCCCAATCACTAATAGTGGGGTGACTTCATCCTGGAGACAATGTTATTTCCTTGTGATTAGAAACGACTATTTTCCTCAGAATCAAGCATGGGTCAACACCTGTCCATTTATTTCTAACGCCATTTGTCCTAACCGGGTCAATGTGGTTTGTTAAATCAAATACATAATTCCTTTTGCCCCAGAAGAAGAAAGTTAGTTTAAGCAAATTATGATCGCTAAATAAGGAGGGGACAACACTAAGGTTGCCACACATGTAAATAGCAGGGGCAGAGACTAATACATGATCTATAATGGAGCATACATTTCTCCCTATAAAAGTTGGGGCTAAATCCCTATTCGGACCACAGCCCCCAAGAAGTTGAAAATCATATTTAGTGATCATCTGATTTAGTGCTTCCCCATAGTTGTTGTGGCAAAAATGTTGATTTCCATTTCCTTCCTCGTATATGTGGCCACATGCCTTATTATTTCATACTCCGCATGCCTGTAGATTGAAATCTCCTGCCCACAGTAAAACATACTCCGTATTGATTGGAGATAACGTTTCTAAGCCATGATCAAGACCTGTTACCACATTACAACTTGTAGAGTTAAAAATATTGTTATAGAAATTTACAATTATCAGGTCTCCCCCCCCCCACCCCTTTTTACTTACACACAACATTTGTGCATGGGGGCCCACGGATGCAACCTTTTTTAACATTAATGGAGCTTTTATTGGAAGTAAGTGTTTGTAGCCCCCCTTTTGCTCGTCCAGATTGTGATTTTATGGATGCTAGGAAGTGTGAGGAATATCCTTCCACATGGACCGGACTTATACAGGTTTCTTGTAGACATATAATGTCATAACTAGAAATGGAGTTGACCCAAATCAATATTTTCAGTCTTGTTTGCTAGTCCATTCACGTTCCAAGTTGCAAACTCAAACCCTTCTGTATGGGGCCGTTCTGCCGGGTAAGTAGTTGATACATGTTTAGGAGTACTAAGGTTATCATCACTGATAGTCTTATCTCATTTAATACTACCATCCCGCCGATGGATGGCGCCTGCATGGAAAGTGTACAGACTTTCGGGGATTACTGCATTATCTGGTTGGCTATGGAATCTCTTGAATAATACCTGCTCTGGTGATCCTTGGAGTCCCCAGCACGACTTGGATCAGTGCTAAGTCATTCATTATCATCTAGTCTACTCAGCACTTCATATCTGTTGGGCATTGCAAATTCCGGTCCATGGGGCGGGGACAAACTTTGGGTGGCCCTCTCTATTGAAAGTTCAATACACCACTGTGCCATTGGTCTTAGCCCCTCAAGTGACGGTAAAAAAAAACTCAGTGGGAGTTTGCTCACCTCTGTTGTCCCCATCGATAATGCCCCTGTCATTTTGTGGATACCACTGGCGGTTCTTGGGCTCTTGAAATTAATTATAACGCAATCACCCCCCAGGTTTTTTTTCCAGATGCCCAAATACACCCCCGCTCTCCTTGTGAGCAAGATTTCATGTGCTCAACTGGGGGAAAATAAATGTCTGGTGCTAAGCCAATGAACCATCTGATTCTCCAGACATTCTGTGGTTTCCCTAACCCCTGGTTTTAGAGGGGGGACATTAACTAAAACAGCCACATATGGACAAATAGCAGGTGGCAAATTGATGGTAACTAGGTTTTGTGGGGGCACACCAATGTCGGTACTAGGGGAGTGTTGATTAGGACCTCCTTTATGTTGTACCTTGATGTTAGTCCTAGGAAATTTGCTATTAGGCTCTGGTGTATTTTTGCGCGACATCACATCTAATCTGGGATAGGTTGAATTCTGTGCATTACGGAAATAACAATTCAAATCTAACAGGCTCTCCTTTTAACATTCATGCTAAGCTTTATCGGTGCCATCAGGCAAGGGTCTTTACAATTCTAAAAGAAAAGGGGGAAAAGAAATGCTCAAAAATAGGACTCATTTGGCAATCAGCCAAGGCTGAACATCCATACAATCTATAACAGAGACCGTTCAAAGCTAGACAGGCAGGAAGGCAGTGTACGCACAGTCTACATGTCAAAATCATGCTTGCTATGGCAACTAGGAAAATAATAATCCTTCTACCCCAAGACACGAATAGGCCCCAAAACCACCTGTGAGTGACCACGTGCCATTTTCTTGGTGTATGTCAGATGCAAGCCTATCTCTTCAATATCTTTCTGAAGCATAGTCCTATATTTTGTATCGTATGAATACCCTTGCTTAGGGGTCAGAGTACTTACACAGCAGGCAAACGAACTGGGAGACAGTGTATGCAGAAGCAGCATGCAAAAATAGTATCAGCAAATACGACTAAACCAAGAAGTATCTTCCAACCCCATGTCATGAACAAAATCTAAACCCACCCTGATAATGTCTATGTACCTGTTCCTTTGTACATTTCAGCTGATAGAAAACATTTCCGATATAGTACAATCTATGCATGGCGTTATGCAGGGCCTACATCACAAATATATGTTCAGGCAGTGAGGGTATTGCACCAACCAAATGATGAACAGACTATTTTCTCTTTTTTGGAATCTAGACGCGGTGCTGCAAATGGTTGTTCTTCTTCAATAATGGGGCGACCAAAGGATACATGGTGATTGGGAGAGAAATGCAACACAATTGAATTGGTGACCAGGGAAAAAGAGGATGGGCAAAACTCTTCTTTCCAGTGTCCTACAGAGAGCCGTCACTGGCAGGCTCCTATTGTTTATCAGGCGTAGGTGCTGTTGAGCACCGGCGGTGGAGCTGCTTGTCCAGCTCGGATCCAGATCCCACGTTGCAGGGCAAGGTATTTCTTTCTTTAGAATCACAGTCCATTTGCCCTGTTCGTAGACTGTCCAAACAATGCACCAATCTCCCTTTCCCTTAACTTTCGTTGATACCACGGGCAGGGCACATGCATCATATTCTTCAGCAATACAGTCCATCCCTACTAATCTGACTTTCCCTTTGGTGCACTGTTCCTCCTGCGGGGGCGCAAAGTGTACCTCAACACTTCGGACACAGAGGGGTCAGGATAAAGGGGGTCAAACTCAAGGGGACCAAGGGGCAGTGGCTCGAACACAGGCGAGCCCACTGGCTGGGGCTCAATGGGATGGGACTCAAGCACAGGTGGACCAACAGGCTGGGGCTCCTGGATAGCCCCTCTTTCTTTCCTTTCTTGTGGTCATCATGCCTCATCCAGCACTTCTTTGCTCTGCAGCTCCACCTCAATCTTATTCAAGTGGATGGTCCATAACGAGCAGCCAGGTTGTGCATCGCATCCGGGCCCATCAGATGTGAATGCAGGGCGTCCCGTACCTATTAGTGAATGGAACACAAACTTTCAGTTAACTGGCAAAGATAATTTTGTTTACCGACAATGAGTCTCTTAAAGAACAATCAGGACATACTTCAAATCATTGCATCTGTCTACTCCTATATAATTCATCTGAAGAACATCAAAAAGGGAAAATGTGTGGTGCAAAATTACCGGGGCATACAGGTACCCTTCCTAGTATTGTGCGTCATGCGCACCATACAGTACACGTCTCATCATAACCACGGGAAATACATATGCATCTGGCAACATTCTTTTTTTTTTCTTCCCTGACCTATCAATTCACCATCCCTTATCCTTTCAATTGTACCATACTTTCTATTCAAACATCGTAACTTCCAGTACACACCCAGCGGGGCCTGTTACAAACATTCTTTTCATTTCATCTTGGTCATTTTCCTTAACTGTCTGATCTGCAGACACATTATCCCTTCCCACACCATCAGTTACTTACTTACAATTCACAACCCAGTTACTCAGGCTAACTAATAAGGGACTCGTGATATCTCTGCAACTGTATGTAGTGTTGTGGTAACATGAGCAATAGTGGTGGTGCCACCTAGGAATTTAAACAAGAGCAACAGACTAATAGTTCCCCTTAAGGATCAGATAAGGGAACATCAGTCTAGTCTACCCGTCCTTTCATCTCCTTTTCAATTCCATCATTTGGCAGAAAGAAGGGGCAGTAAAATGGCTGACTTCAAGGTGACACATCTTTTAATCATGCCATTTTTGGCGAACAAATTTATAGCCAGTTAGACGTGCACTGGTGAGGTGCTGTGTCTCTGTTTATTCAAGGGCATGTTCACAGCATGGTGTACCATAACTGTAAGATCAGTGGCTAAAACAAGTCCAATCGATTGTCTTATGGAGATGGCCACCTCATGACCGCCCCTAGACAGCTCGGGAGGGCTCTTGCGGTAGCATCAAAGACAGAAAGTGCACAAGCCGTCTTGTGTACTTATAACACAAAACAGCATGCAACAATATATGTACCAAGCACAGAAGCCAAAGAAAGCGCAGTTTGTTAGTTGCCCAAGTGTTAGGCATTCACGGTAAATGCTCATGCACCCCATGCACCTCATTCAATGTGTTAGTTTGCCAAGGAGCTAATCTCCTACCCCCCTTTGACAGTAAGTGACCTAAGTAGGAAACCTCCTGTAGACAATACTTACCCCTTTGAAAAGCATACTCCCTGGCCATTCAAAGCTAAATGCAATAACTATTTGTTAGAAATGGCAGAATCTAGTTAGCAGAGGTAGGTGCCTTTGTCCAAATAGGGACCCTTTCTTTGAGTCAGGGTAAGGGGGATACACACTTTAGATAACCCCGCTCACCCCCTTGGTAGCTTGGCACAAGCAGACAGGCTTAACCCAAAGGCAATGTGTAAAGTATGTTTTCCAACACTCACAGTAACACAGTGAAAACACCACAAAAGGACACCACACCAAATGCACATCCTCGGTCTCTGTCAAACTGAAACCAGACAGTCAATCCACAATCAGGCAGAGGCACACAGAAATGTTGAACAAGAAAATAGCCACTTTCTAAAAGTGCTATTTTCAAACACAGACTTTTAAACCATCCTTACTAAAAGATATGTTATCAAATTCTGAGTTCAGGGATACCAGACCCAAATTTTCTATCTTATCCCTATGGGAAGATATGTTTGTAAAATGTTACAAAGCATTTCCCATTCTGTCCTAGGGGCAAGATAGCCTTTCAATAGTAAAAAAACGAAATTGGCAGTATTTCACTATCAGGACATGTTAGTCACAACAGTACACATCCTACTTTTCACTGCACCCTACCCAGGGGGGTACCTTGGGCCTGCCATAGGGATGTCCTATGTACAAACTGCATGCAGGCACTGCGGTGGCAGGCCTGAGGCATCTTTTACGGGCTACTCATGTGGGTGGCACAATCAGTGCTGCAAGCCCACTAGTAGCAATTTATTTACCAGCCCTGGCACACTTACTAGGCATCTACCGGTAAAACAAACAGGCCAATCAGGGAGAACCAATCACAATATAAATTTACACAGGGAGCACTTGTGTGCCCAAAGCATCTAAGCCAGCAAAAACGAAATCCAGCTCAGCATCAAAAACATAGGAGGTAGAGGCAAAAGTCAGGGAAAACCATGCCAAGGATGCCATGTCTAACACTATTGAACTGTACTGTCCCTACAACTTTGCTGTGTATCTGAAACGATGAGCAAGTAATTACCCCTTTTAAACATTTCTATAGATGCCCTGTCTTTCTGCATAGTCCTAAGAAGTGCAACAGAGCCTATGACTTCTACTAGTCGATGTGACTCCGGACAAAGACCTATTATTGAAATAAATAGTACCGCCAAAGAATGTATTTGTGATAGAAAAATATTGAGCAACAGAAAGAACCATTAGCAGAAGCATAGCAGTGGCTAGAACAGCAGGAGGTTGGAAAACCACATTTTCACGAGCTCCACACCAATAAGTCACAAAATTGTAGACGCAATCAAAATAATGGGGCTATTACTATATATGATTCGTCTACTCACCAACACCTTTCTCAACCAAATCCTGTATGATATACAACAAGGCTCGCTGCCCCACCCATTGTATCCGAGAATAAGGGATACAAGGCAAGATGTATTAAAAAAAAGTGGAATTATGCTGTTCCTCTAGAGACAGGGTATGCAGAGTCCGGAAAGACTGGACCCAACCGTGCCCCAACAGGGGTCAGTGTTGGGAATCCAAATGTTGGATTTTAATGCCCTCACACACCCTTTCAGGTGTCATGCTTCATCATTTGGGCTGCTCCTCGTTGGGTCGGCGGTGCAATACCCAACGGGCTCCCTATAGTAGGGGCACTTTATCGGAGATCTTCTATCCAACAGCCGTATGGTGAAGTGCGGGTGTGGGGCCAGAACTGTGTAGATGTAGTGAGATGATTTAAAATAGGGTTGAGAGTACCTAGAGGAACAAACTTTATTCTGGGGGTCTCCTACCCTAAGTAAAAACAAAAACAAGGCACTCGCCTGAGTGTAATGTCTCGCGTAGTGGTGTCCTTGTTAGAAAGTGTGGGTCAACACGTTTCTCGCTTCTAGTTAATTATACTAGCGATTCTTCAGGACCGGAACAATTGAACTATCTACACCTAGAGTTAGTGGTATATAATGATACTCACGTTAAAAGTGTCTACTTTTTAATGTAACTGTTACAACCTGGATCTACCCAATTAGTATAGTACCCAGGCTTCAACAGTACCCGGTGAATCACGCATAAGGCTTTGCTCCTATGTTTGTTGGAGGTTTCAGCACATTATGCTTCGTCCACGACCTGCCCTATCCACCAGGTCCGGGAGATACAAGGCAAGATAGCATTGTCTATAGCTGAGATCAAAACCTGGGATATCTGTAACAATCCCACCTCTGCATCGCCTGTTGCCCATAAAGTGAATGGCACATCTGCAAAACTCAAGGGGGGCCAAACACTATGTACTGCTTCCATTAAGACCCAGCATCAGACATTCACCTGCCGAAAGGCAATAATAGTAAGATACCAAACTCATCACAGTCTCACCACAATTACACATGAGCACAAACGGAAAACCCACGGTAAAAGGGAGCAATAATCAGAGCAAGAGGGCGCAAAAAATATGCTACAACGAATGCGTCTGAAACACCCACCAAAACACTCATAACACTGTGCTATGTTAAATACATAACAGAAAGAGGCAATGTAGACCAAATACTTCCAAATGCCTACAATCAAGTCGCTATTGCAAAAAGTACAGTAAAAACGAATCTGCAAACAAACAATTCAATCCCCCTTTTAAGGCACAAATCTGCCCACTAAGATCTAGAAACACCTTCACTCTCTTATCTTTCCCCCGGCGGCAGCAACTAAAATAGCTTGTCCCCTCTTTTTTGCACTTCGCACCTCAGATCACACACGTTCCTCCATTTGCATCCAGTCTCCATCTTCAAATCCACATACCTGTGTCCCAGTACTCACTAATATCGGGGGATGAAAAACCACAGTGGGAGTAGCACAGAAATAACAGACATTAGCATCGCTGCTGGCTGTGTCTCAAGTATAAGTTAGCAAAACAGGATGCTGAGGCAATAGGCGTGTCGGGGTTACTAACAGTCATAATGGCCACAGGTGGCAGAGACAAAGAAAGAGCAGGATGTGCCATGGCCAGCGCAGCCTGAGCAACACAGCAGGAGCAGAAGCAGTAGAAATAGAAAGAACAGCTGCATATTTAAAGCAATAAAATCAGAGGGTAATGTGTCAACTGTCATTTATGAAAACAATGCTACAGCTGTCTCTTGTTGAGTCATTTTAGACTGTACATCCTCGTCAGGAATCTGATATTTAACATCATCTGGTGTACAGTAATCTGTGCTTTCTAATTTGCAAAACGAATCTTTTCCTATCAGGCCTGAGTCCCAAACAACAAAATTGGTAACCTTTCTCAAATGAACCTATTGTTGCTGCAACCCTCTCTAAAACTGACTTTGTAATTTCTATTTTAAAACTCATACAGCTTTAATATTCTTTCCTAAGTGGGGAAATCTGGACCTTCCACCGTTGCCACAGTGGACTCGGTAATGCCAGAAATGTTAGAGACAAAAACCTCATCTTCAAATACAGCAACCTGTTGAAATGTGTTCTTATTTTCTTTCTGAAAAGAATTCACATTTGCCCTGGACAACTTATTCAAATTAATTTTAGCAGTCTCCATATTTCGAGGGAGCATCTGAGCTTGAAAAAATCCAGAGCACCTTTTACTTCTACTTGTGAAACAACACATTGTAACTCACTTTCATTCCCTGCAAACAATTTTTCTGGGCAAACTCCCTCTGTACCAACATATATTTTTTTAAATCCATCTGCCTTTCAAGCTCATTTCCTCCCTTCTCTGTCTGCTGCTCTGCTTGTCCCACAGAAACTGCCCAAATGATCCCCTTCTGTTCCTTCTGCAGATAAGACTGTGTATTTCTGCATGCGTCCTTTTCATGAAAAGACAGAACAGAAACAACAAGAGAAAATCCATTCTTATCTCCAGGCCAAAGGCTGCAGTAAGCCTGCCAAACCAAACTAAATCACAAACTGCATGTTTCAACTTTGAAAATCCTTTTTTTATTCAGCATTAATACATGCTGCCTGGAATGCTTGAAACACCTTTTCCAAATTAAATACACGTTATAGTGCGAGGTCAAATCCAAATTAAACACACTCACTCAAATCAATCATTAATTACTGTAGCATTGCTTATACTACCCATCAGACTAAAAACATCAGCATCTGAGCAGGGCTCATTCATTCATTTTTACTTGCATGCCACTTTTCAAATGCAACTTCATGTCTTTAGCTCAAACAGTTTTTGTCATTTTGCAATGTGCAAAGCCAAATGTGAGATCTGGGCGCCATCAGCACACCCCTGCTTTTCTCTTTTTTTTATTATTACATCATGCCCTCTAACTGTCTTACTTCACATTCTCCCCCATTACACATTCCTTCGTTCTTTCACAAACCATTCATCCTATGCAAACAACAAACATATTATCTACTGGCGGTCGCCAGTAGATAGTTATAGTTGGGACCTATTTTCCATAGGAAATCCGCAACATTCTATTTGGAATAACGTTGGCGCCGGTTGACGAATCCTCGCGAAATTTTCCAAACTTTTGGCCAGCTCCGCTCCGCTCCTACCCTGAAAGTTTTGCGGTGATCCGTCAAGCGGGGGCCAAGAAAAAAGGGGGGTCCCAAAACACGTTTTCCCCATGCAATTTCCCATAGGATCTGTTGTCGCAGCTACAGCCCGAACCGCTGAACGGAATGACACCAAATTTGGCAAAGAGGTAGTCCTCAGTTCGGACTCGTGTCTTTTGCATATATGGTGTGAATCTATTCAGTAGTTCCTGAGAAAATTAGGGTAAAAAAGTTAGTGATATCTATGGCCGCGGAGGATCCGCGGACCGTACCCGCACCGTAAGCACACCCTCCCCGAACCGAGCGCGCACCCTCCCGATCGCGCACTGAATGCTAATTGGCTGTCGAGTGTCTCTCTACATTCGAAACCAGGAACTGTTGGCAGCCATTTTCTGCCTCGGTAGAAGCGAGGCTGAAGATGCAAGGGGAATAAGTGTGTAAAACACATAAAGGGGGCAGAGTGGAAATACTCTGACCCTCTAGAGGTGCTTAGGGGGTCCCAGAAGGACCCCCTGGGGTCCCCTTTTTAAAAAAAAAACCACGGGGAAATGCGCACTTGGTGCGCGCATCCTATCGCGTTGGATGCACGGATTCTCTCGCGGTGGGTGCGCGGATCCACGGCAACGTTTTTTGAAACACGACAAGAAATCATTGGTTGTATGACAACTTTCTACACTGAAAGGTAGGGTGTATATTTTTGTTTTTTAAAGGTATGATTGTTATTGGTTAACAAAAACAGATTGTAAGGAACATTATATATAATAAGCTGATATGTTGAAAAGTCAAGCACACTTCCTGTCTTGTGTAGGAACATTGTGTGCTGAACTTGTGACCTGTGAGCTCAGTGCAGTGTTCCATGACCTGTTTCTATGGTAACAGGCAGAAGGCAGATTGGGGGAAGGGTTGAAATGTATTTCAGTTGGAAAGGGTAGAAATGTTTAACCAATAGAAATGTGTGTTTGCTTTTGAGTTTATGTGCGAAGGATTGTGATTTGATGTTTACATGTATATGTGTGGAAAATGAAAGGGAAACGTTTTCATTCTTTTCTTTTGCTGAGAGGTGCACAGTGCAGAGATTCTGTAAAAGAAAATATGGTGAGTGATTGATATACTTCTTAATCTACAAAAGAACTTGAAAGATGAGTTATTTAATTGTGAGGGGATGTATGTAGACTATTTTAATTTTAATCAGACTAACGTATTTTTCCTGCTAAAGTGTAGGGAGTACTTTTTTTCTCTACAATGTGTGTGCATGTAGAAACCATTATGTGATAAGCATTTGTGTTTTTCATGTGTTTGTAGACAGATAACTGTGCTGTTTTTATATTTTGGTAGAATTAGAAACCAGTCATTGTTTATGAATTTGTGAAATGAGTTATGTTATGTTTCTATACTAAAATGTAGTACTACTTCTAGATAAAGAAATGTGTTTTGGTATAGTGCAAGGGATAGTGTTGTTTGTCTAGAATCACACAGTGAGTCTGTGTGCATTTGGGAACCACTGTGAGAGAAGCATTTGGTAACATCGTGTATTTGCTGACAGATAACTGTTTTAACTTGTCATGTTGGGAAGTTTTAGTAGCATTAGAAGACAGTTATGGCTTATGATTTGATTAAATGAGTCAGGCTTTGACATAAAAGTGCAGTTCTGAAATATGTAGATTGTGTGCAGTTCCCTTACCAGTTGCACTGTAGTGAATGAGTTTTGGTAATCTCCTAGGGATAGTGGTGCATGTCTAGAATCACAGTGTGAGTCTTTTTGCATTTGGGAACCACTGTGAGAGAAGTGTTTGGTAACATTGTGTATTTGCTGACAGATAAGTGTTGTAAAACATGTCATGTTGTCAAGTTTTAGTAGCATTAGAAGACAGTTATGGCTTATGCTTTCATTATATGAGTCAGGCATTGACAGTAAATTGCAGTTGTGAAATATGTAGATTGTGTGCAGTTCCCTTACCACTTGCACTGTAGTGAATGAGTTTTGGTAAACTCATAGGGATAGTGGTGCTTGTCTAGAATCACACTGTGAGTTAGTGTGTATTTGGGATCACTGTGAGAGAAGCATTTGGTAACATCATGTATTTTCTGACAGATAACTATTTTAAAACCTGTCATGTTGTGAAGTTTTAGTAGGATTAGAATCCAGTCTTTGCTTATGCGTTGATTAAATGAGTCATGCTTGGACACTGATGTGGTGTACTTAAATATGTAGATTGTGTGCAGTACCATTAACTCTTCCAGAGTAGTGAATGAGTTTTGGTAAACTCCTAGCATAGTGTTGCTTGTCTAAAATCACGCTGTGAGTCTGTGTGCATTTGGGTAAGGATTGTGAGAGAAGCATTTCGTAACATCGTGTATTTGCTGACATATACCTGTTTTAAAACCGGTCATGTTGAGAAGTTTTAGTAGCATTAGAAGCCAGTCTTTGCTTATGCTTTGATTATATGAGTCAGGCTTTGACATAAAAGTGCAGTGCTGAAATATGAAGATTGTGTGCAGTTCGCTTACCACTTCCACAGTAGTGAATGATTTTTGGTAAACTCCTAGGTATAGTGGTTGTTGTCTAGAATCACACTGTGTCTGTGTGCATTTGAGAACCACTGTGAGAGAAGCATTTGTTAACATCGTGTATTCGCTGACAGATAACTAATTTAAAACCTCTCATGTTGTCAAGTTTTAGTAGCATTAGAAGCTAGTCTTTGCTTATGCATTGATAAAATGAGTCAGGGTTTGACACTAAGGTGCAGTACCATGTACTATTCTGTTCACTGTGGCAGAACTGAAAAATTAAAAGTTTTACCTAAGCACTGTCCTAGAAGTAGTCTGATTATTTAGTCAGTTTCTAAGTACCAAATAGACTGCTTCAAATGTCTATGCAGTATGCATGTAGTGTTCTAACATACTATACACTTGTCTTTTACACCTTCAATTCCCTAGTCAGTATCCATACACTTCCAGGAAACATCCTGTCACTTCCTTTGCAGTCCTCTAGAGACCCATTCAACAGCATGTACTAATCCATTTACTGTGCCAAAACCCAAACACTTATAAATTAACCAAGACACTCTCTTTCCAGTACTCTAATGATTCAGTCACTGCCTAACTATTCAAGCACTGAGCCAGGTCTTAGCACATGGACTTCTTCAAACCCCTATCCACTATGCATGCAGTCCTCTAAGCACCTACACACTTGTCTTTCACACCTTCAATTCCCCAGTCAGTATCCGTTCACTTCCAGCAAACACCCTGTCATTCCATTTGCACTCCTCTAGTGATCCATTCAGCATCATGTACTAATCCATTCACTGCGTCAAACCCTAATAATTTCACCCAGGCACTCTCCTTGCAGTACTCTAATCATTCAGTCAGTACCCAAGTACTCATCCAGTGACCCAGGCCTTAGTATATGGACTGCTTCAAACCCTTATCCACTATGCATGCAGTCCTCTAACCACCTACACAATTGTCTTTCTCACCTTCAATTCCCTAGTCAGTATCCATACACTTCCAGGAAATACCCTGTCACTCCCTTTGCAGTCCTCTAGTGACCCATTCAGCACCATGTACTAATCCATTCACTGTGCTAAAACCCAAACACTTATAAATTCACCAAGATACTATCTTTTCAGTACTCTAATCATTCAGTCAGTGCCTAAGAATTCATACACTGAGCCAGGCCTTAGCACATGACTGCTTCAAACCCCTATGCACTATGCATGCAGTCTTCTAACCACCTAGAGACTTGTCTTTCACACTTTCAATTTCCTAGTCAGTATCCATACAGTCCAGCACTTGTGACTGCCTTTGCACACCTCTAGTGACCCATTCAGTACCAAGTACTAATCCATTCCCTGTGCGAAAAGCCTAGCACTTATAAATTCACCTAGGCAATCTCCTTGCTGTACTCTAATCATTCAGTCAGTACCCAAGTAGTCATGCAGTGACCCAGGCCCTAGGACATGGACTGCTTTAAATGCCTATGCAGTATGGATGCAGTCCTCTAATCACCTACACAGTTGTGTTTCACACCTTCAATTCCCTAGTTAGTATTCATACTCTTCTAGCAAACACCCTGTCACTCACCCAGTGTGTCTCCTTATAGTACTGTAATCATTTAGTCAGTTAGCAAGTCGTCTTTTAGTGAGGTAGGCTTTAGGGCATGAACTGCTTCAAAGTAGTATGCACTATGCATGTAGTGTTTTAACGATCGTCACACTTGTGGTTCAGGGCTATAGTTTCTTAGTCAGTTTTTATATAAAATGTGTTTGTACAGTAATGGAATAGTATACATTTGAAAGTTATTAATATACACTTATTTGTGATTCTTTTTTACAGATACAGAACAGGAGTGTTTCTCATCTGTTTGCACTCTTCTCGTGCAAGATTGTTTGGATGAAGGGTCCTTAGGTGTTTCATAATACTTGCTGTGCCGCACGAGTATTTTTTGTTAGGATCCCATCGTAACAGAACTCTTTGGCAAATCTTGCGAATGAAGAAGGTGGCATTGGTCTTTGTTTGCCCCTTGGAAAAAGTTAAAAATGTCTTCACCACTGAAGAAAAACATTGTGGGCGTGGTGCCTTCTGCAAAAAGTTTTCCTCCGATTCGGTAAATATTTTAAAGCGGCAACATTTACAGTTTTTGTAAGTTAAACTTATAAAATTTTGTTAGCTGTATGCATTTTATATATCTGTGATTTGTTTCTTGTGGTATTTTGTTGAGAATACCATGTTGTTTTTTTTTTTAACAATCTTTCTGATTTTCCAGGTCTGTCATCGACATCCGTGGTTCTCACAGGAGTGTTCCGCCTTGTTGTTTTGTATTATTGTTGTTACATTTTGTTTACTAGTTTATTGTTTATATTTATGTTAATTAAAAAAATAAGTTTGAAAATAGTTTATCGTTTATATATTTATTATTATAAAAAATAAAGTTTGAAAAACAAATTAATAATGTTTTTGGTTGTTCTCTTAACTGCTGTGTGACTCTTTCTTGTTCTTATTACTGTCATTTGATGGAGTCCACCATGGTGTTAAATTTTGGGGCACTTATCGCTGGAATACAGGTGATATCTGCAATAATGCTGATAATGAAATGGAGAGTAGCCATTCCCGTGCAAAAAGACACGAGGTGCACCTTTGCGATTTATTCTAAATACTAAAATCCTGTATTGTATTGCACTGAGGTAGTGGCTGCACTTACAGTGTACACACAAAATCTATTAAGAAATCTCATTGTATTTATATTGATTGGGAATAGTGCGTCAGGTGCTGGATCTTGACGAGAGACACTGCTCAGTTCGTATATTGTTGTGCACACGAAAAAAATCACATCACAACTTTCACACTAATTGCAATGCGAAACAAATTCCGGCGATAAGACACGTTAGCACCAGGGATTTTACACCTGCTTTCTGCTGGTGTTAAGCAGGACAACTACCTGCACCATGAAAGGGAACACAGCCAAGAGCCACACCAGAACACCCACAGGTGCCATAGAGTCAATGAGCATGATACAGGGAGACCCATGAGGGCCCGAAGACTCATCGCAACAGCTCCAGGACCGCCAATGCCCCCCAAACCCACATCTTAGTAAGTGTGTCCCTGTGGTCATTGTCTTAGCATGATAGGCACGAGCCCTGCAACATCCCAGTGTGCTGTCACCTCAGCGTTGGCAGTGAGCCTGGATGTGTAGCTACATACGCATCCTCCTGCATGCACAACTGGCGTGTGCTGGTCTGTCGTTCACAGGTCAGTGCAGGGGTGTGCCTATCCGGCAAGGGGAACGGGGTGTCTCGGACATGTCCGTGTACAGGAAGTGCGGTAAGTGTGTCTCTGTGTTCTGGTGTGGCCTGTTACAAGAGCCGCAGCAGTCGATGTTGTAAAGTGGCATGCACCACCTCCAAACGGCACTGTGATGTTGTAGTTGGAATGTAGCAGGACATGCGCAAATAGGCATTACAATGGCGTGCCTTACGAGTGCACGAGATACAACAGCTCATCGTACAAAAGTGTGGGGGCTCGTGGGAGGGAGGAGCAGCCGTTTGGCAACATAACACACAGTGAACTCGACCATGTGCCACATGCTGGGCATCTCATCCATGATGACCACGGTCGCATACATCCCACAACACCAACGACTGGCCTTTGTACACATCCTGTATGAATGCAGCGTGGTTTTCACTTCTATGCTCGTTCAGTGGTGTGATGTTGGCAGGTTGTGTGACTTGTGCTCCTTGTTGGTGTGTTTCATTTTGGCCATTGTTAGTCTATATGTGTGTTGTACTTAATTGTGCATGTGTGCCATTCTGCCCATCTCCCCCCCTCCCCCCACTCCCTGCTTCTTCCTCTTCCTAGTGCTGTTGTGTCTATAATTTTGTTGCTGCACACATAAATACATGTGAAGAATAAATTAGAATAGTTCCTTGATTCTTTTAGGTTTCAAAACTTCTCTATTGGTTTCTTTTTAATTTTCCATATGAACCGTTTTTTTTTAATATTCAACAACACATAGAAGTCAGAAGTGCAACCTATTCTATCAACACACTTTCTAGAACATTCTACAATACGTGCAGGTTAAAAGTTCATCAATTTATTAAAACTTTACGATTTTTTTTTGTAACATTTTCTTGAACATTTAACGACACGTGCAGGTTAAAAGTTGACAATTGTTTTAAGTTCGAACAGTGCCTTCCAAATGCAAGTAGCAGGTGTGGTTGAGCTGAGCAAATTTTATCCTATGATATGTACTCCACGTTGAAACTGCTTTTTCTTAACCAATCACAAAGATGCTTTTCCACAAAACTAATGTGCACCCTACTTTTAAAAAAGAATGCTTTTCATGATATCTTCAGAGATAAGTTATAGATAGGAATTAGCATTTAAAAAACCTTTGAAATTCACTGAAAAAAACATAGGTTTCATGCACGTTATAGTTAGGAATTGGCATTTAAAAAACCTTTGAAATTCACTGAAAAAACCAAAGGTTTCAGGGGCGTTATAGTTAGGAATTGGCATTTAAAAAACCTTAGAAATTCACTGAAAAAACCATAGGTTTCAGGGGCGTTATAGTTAGCTGGACATTTCCCTCGTACAAAACCCTAGAAATTCCCCTCTTATAGTTAGTTCAGCTAACTATAACTCGCGCCCCCACAATGCACTGCTGATGACGTCACATATTACATCACTCATGACATGGTCAGTGACATCACTGATGACATCACTGATGACATCTCAAATGACATCACTCATGACATCACTGATGACATCATCCATTGAGTATGTGTTTCTGAACAGTTTTATTATGTTTAATATATATAGGGAAAGGCCTGTTGAAAAATAAGTGGGTGTACAAGTGTGTGAATGGATGATTTTCTAGGTGCGTAACTGAGTCTATAAGTGAGTCATTAAATGTATCTTACTGCAGACTAGTGACTAAACTGTGTGAATGTCTGTATGTGTCTGTGCGTTGGTGTATAAGTGGCTGCATGGTTTTGTGAATAGCTATATGAGTGTCTATATGGGTTATTGATTGGTTGTCTGAGTATCTGTATGGGTGCCTGAGTGTTTGTGTGGGTAGGGTGTGTGCGACTCTGTGACTAGATGTGTGAGTGGGTGATTCAGTGGGTGCATGTTTTTAAGAGTGCATCTGTGACGGGCTGTATGGTTGTGTGAGTGTATGTATGGGTGTGTTAGTGATTGAATGTATATCTCAGTTGTACAGGTGTCAGTAACTACATATGTGAAACGCAGTGTATATGTGTGTAAGAGTATATAACTATCTATATGTGAGAGTGTGTGATTTTGGGAGTGGCTGTATGCGCCATAGTGCAAGGATATCTGAGTCATGTGCTGTTTGTTTTTCTGCAGGAATTTGTTAGTATTTTTATGAGTAAGTGAACTTGAGTGTTTTTAACTGTATAGGTGAGTAAATTTTACTGTGATTAATTATTTGCATGACTGACTGGATGTGTCAGTACCTCAATGGATGATTGGCGGTGTGTGAGTGTCTATATAGGTATATAAATGCACAGAGTGACTGTAAGTATGAGTGACTGTACAGGTGAGTGAGTGGAGATGTATGTAGACCTAAAAGTCAATGAGTGGGTGAGTAGTTATTGGTATTGGAGTATCTATGGTTGTCAAAATGGCCGTCTGAAATTTTGAGTCGGTGTATCAAAGGTTATATTAGGGTGTGAGAAGATGCACTAATTTATCACATGGATGATGTCATCAGTGATGTCATCATTGATGTCATTTGAGATGTCATCAGTGATGTCACTGACCATGTCATGAGTGATGTAATATGTGACGTCATCAGCAGTGCATTGCGGGTGCGCGAGCTATAGTTAGCTGAACTAACTATAACAGGGGAATTTCTAGGGTTTTGTACGAGGGAAATGTCCAGCTAACTATAACACCCCTGAAACCTATGGTTTTTTCAGTGAATCTATATATATATATATATATATATTACTATATTCCTTTTTTTTTTACTTTGTTCAAAAAGAGGCGCCGGCTGATCTTCTTCCAATGGGCATTGCCATTTACAAAGCAACAACGACAAGAGAACAAATTAAGCTCATTCCAGGCATTTTCAAGTAAGGGCCCAAATTCATTATTTTGCCTGGCAAAGGAATTGCAAGTACTTTTTCCCAAAAGACAGTTCTCAGATCATACCAAAAACAAACTGATGGTGCACCATATTCACAAACAAATTCAAGAGCTTGTTCCAAAGACGATCCTCAGACGTGTCAAGCAAAGGAAACCACAAGTCGGTCCTCAGACTGTACCAAGACAAGACAGTCCGCAGACTGCACCAAGACAAGATAGGCTCTAGCCCCGACCTTTTCAAGAATAAGCCAAATCAACAAGTGGCCTGGCAGAATGTTAAAAAATGCACTGTATCACAAGGATCCGCGGACCCACCAAGTTAACCAAGACGGCGCCGCACTTACCAAAAATCAAGATGAACTCACCTGGTGCACACAGGTCAAACAAGATTATTCTACACTTACGACTCTTCGGACCAAACGGTGAGATCCAAGGGTTTCGCCTTTTCAGGACCCTAGCCAAGATGACCACTAGACGAGTAGCCGCCCGATCAGACAGGCGGGGCAGCCGCAAGAACCAGGCTCTATCAAATGTGGATCGCTGATCAGCCCGTCTGACCGGACGCAACCCCAAGCCCACTGCCCGACTACAGGCAGGATGGGTCACCTGGTGGAGTTCCTGTTTGGGCGCAAACTGAAGGAAGTGGCCCAACTAGGGTCACCCGGGTCACTCACTGCCTCCTCTAGCCTTGCAAGAAATGAAGAGTCGATGACGCCGTAGAGAACACAAACTAACTAGTTTATAAGTACATTTACTGCAGTGGAGTCCAGTCTGACCAGCCCTCTGGGATGCCTGTCGAGGGACTGACTTCAGAACACTTGGTGACATGGAATAAGCTTCTCCAACACCTCCCTAGTCCCGACCCTGATGGAAAAATACAGCTTGAGCAAACACTGAACAAAGGGAGGCACAAAAGATTAGCTAAGAGTCTGAGACCAGGCACACACTATCTCTCTGGCGAGGTCATACAGTCTGTACATGCAGCTGGAATAGTGGGAGCACTCCCTATCTCAGGGAAAGGTATGCGTTAACAAGCAACATTCCCATGCTTCAGTGAGGCCTAACCTTGGAGATGCAAATGCATCCCAGCAGCTTTCTGCTGAGGCAATTAACATGAGACAAAAGCTTGATCTTAGTTACAGAACAAGATGGCGCCAATAAAGATGGCACCATGAATGCTAACTTAACACGGAAGAGAGTTTGAGGATAGCAAAGGGAGCTTTTTGATACTATACATTACAGGAATAACATTTCAAATCTAACAGAGTGTGGGAGTGACCCCCTATGACATTATTCAGACCAGTGCCTATTGGTGGGAGTCTCTCGGCCTGTTGCATTTGGCTGCCCATATTGGCTTCTTCAATTCCTCCTCCACCCTACATAGCCTTTCTTTAAGTAGGTTTAATAGGTTATTAATAACAGATGTTAATTTGTCCCAAAATGGTGTCCATATATGGGTGTCCATAGAATTATGTCCATGATGCCCTCCCCCCTGTTAAAAGTAGTTCGTCTGGAGTTCTTGAGTCAACAATAGTCTTTCTTTTACGTTTTGCTGCTCGTTGGCAGACCACATTCGGGGCTTTAACAGCTCTTGGTGTTGCTGATTCCGAGATGGTATGGGTTAGTCCCTGCTCTAATTTGATTGGTGTTGGAGTCTGACAAAGTGATTTGCTTGTGCCTCCAGCAGGCTGGTCATCTTGGTCATTACTTAGGTCCAGCTTTTCTTTGGCGGATGTTAAACTTTGGGCGCCCCCACTACCTCCAATCCCCCCAGTTTGGCCTGATGCAGTAATGGACAAGCGCCGCTCTGCTATATCAATTTCTTTAGATAATGCCCCAACAGCACGGGCCAGTAAGCTGTCAATGGTGGTGCACTTAGGAGTACTGGGCGGCTCAGTTGTTGGCTTTGTGCCACCCACCTTTCTTCTGCCCATTTTACTAGATATTTATTCCACATGTCAATATGACCAAAAAAACATAAAGGCAGGCTTACTCCTCTCCAGTCCTTGGTGTTACACAGCTGGTGTCCGTTTGCCGACTATGGTGTTGTACTTCGATCAGCAGAAGCTCGGACCAAGAGGATGGGCCCAGCCCAGCCTCTTCCGGCCGCAGACGGTCCCGCCCTTGGCCCGGCCTTTGCCCGGGCTGCGGGAGCTCTGGCCGGGTTATAGGCACATTCCTGGCACGTTCAATCAGCGTTGGCGGTGTCCTACTGTTGGATGAGGTGGGGGTTGTAGTCTTCACTCCCCACAGGAGCACAGGATCACACTGGCAGCACACAACAGGTCAGTAAGGGGCCCTGGCCGGGTTGTAAGCGCCTCCTGGCGCGTTCAATCAGCATTGGCGGCATCCTCCCGCTGGGCGAGCTGGGGTTTGTAGCCTTCCCTGCCCCACACGAACACAGGATCACTCTGGCAGCACACAACAGGTCAGTAACGGGCTGGCTGGCTTAAAAGCACCTCCTGGCGCGTTCAATCAGCGTTGGCGGCGTCCTCCCGCTGGGCGAGCTGGGGGTTGTAGTCTTCGCTCCCCTGCGGCCCGAACAAACACAGGATCACACTGGCAGCACACAACAGGTCAGTAACAGAAGTGGTGTCAACCCCTCGAACACTTCTCCCCCCTTCTCCTTTCCTCTTTTTTTGACTATAGTTGTTTACACCCAGTCTGCCCAGGATCCCCATGCAACATCCACTCCTGCAGTTCTTGGGCACATCGCAGCATAACACACATGTTCTGCTGCTCAGCCCTGTCACCTCCACACTTTTACTCTTCTTTTGATGTTGCAGTGGAGGGAGAAGTGCTTGCAACAAGGTGCAGTGCTGCTATGCAAGCCATGCTTGCTTTGCTGACTGTCCCTTTCTTGTTGCTTACCATTGCATTTAGTGCTTCAGCCTGGTTGTCCTCTTTTGGGCTGACCTGGAGAAGGTGTGCTCTTCCTAACTTACAGTTCACTCAGACATTCTCTTTATGGGCA
Organism: Triturus cristatus; assembly: GCF_964204655.1. Lineage (NCBI taxonomy): Eukaryota > Metazoa > Chordata > Amphibia > Caudata > Salamandridae > Triturus > Triturus cristatus. Next base: position 815,613,087 of record NC_140595.1, read on the forward strand.
CCGCCTGATTCACTTCTGAGTATAATCATAGGTTGTCCCTGTACTGCACTTGGAACCTGCGGATATGAATGTGTTAAAGTTAAAACGTTAACACTGGAAACATGCAATCAATTATAATTGTTACATTTGTGGACTCTCGCCAACATACGTTGCAAACCTTTAGAATCAATTATAGGGCCTTCGTCAGGACAAACGTAACTCAGATGCGAAGTCTATCTTAACATTTCTAAATGATTTACTTACTGGCTGAGTGTCTAACAGGCGCAGAAATATGAAATCCTTCCCCCAAACTCCAGGCATTACAAGCATAAAGCCCTGGAATTTGGTGTAGCTATGCAGATCCAGGATTAATGGCCCTTTTCCTTTTCTGCATGGTTATGCATGGTTCTAAGGACTTTTCTTCTCCATTTACCATCTTCTCTAAGCAGGTGATGCATAGGTGCAGTGCCAATGCGTATCATGGGGTGAGGTTCAGGGGGACGGACAGGAAGGAACCAGGAGCAGGGCAGTTTCATGGCCGCTGGAGAGAAGCGTTGCTTGTTCCTACCATGTTGTAGGATGTTGTCAGGTGTGGTACACCTGTGCCAACTGCCTGTCTCACATCCAAGGATGGTTTTACCTGGTCTAGTGTACCCGCATACGGTAACTGTAGTTGTGGGAACACCTGCACCTCAGTCTCATCCACAGCAGAATACCCCCAAGGATACTGCTCCGGCCGACTCAAAATGAGTGTCTAAATGTGTATCGAATTATTATCTTTGTAGATAAAGAAAAGGTTTGTTATGGATTTGAGATCTGTTAGCTTAATGTATCTCAAATGCAACTGTGTACGTGAAGTATAGTTTTCATCCCACTGACAGCACACAAAGGAACAGACACGCCCTTCCTGAGCAAAGGCTACAGTAAACTATCCATTGGGCTCTTCAAATCTGCTTGTGTCACATTAGCACAAAACAGCAGGTAATACAACTGCACCTGTATCTATCACAGAGGAAACTAAAGTGCAGAAAGGTGACATCCCCCGGCATATTTCTTAGTGGCAAATGGCTGAAGAGACACTTCCCGCATGAATGCTTTCGCTCAGTCCCTGGATCACTGGTGTGGACGTCCATCATGAGTGTGGAGGGAACACTGGAGGTGGGGGCTGGTGTGGGGGGTATGAGTGGTGTTATCCTCCTTAGGACTCTCTCCCTCTTCTTACAGTCCACTCTTGTGTCTCCCTAGGGTACAGCGTGTTCCAGTCCTGCAGTCAGTTTGAGATCCTCAATTCTGTCAGCCAGAAGATCTTCCATGCCAAGGAGAAGAGAAAGTTGTTTGGCCCCGCGCTGGACGTCAGAGTGTACGACAACTCCCAGAGGAACGTGCTGCAACTCATCCTACCCGCGCTTAGCTGGACTGAAAAGGTAAGTCACCAGCCCAGATGCCTCCTGTGGTAGAGGTAGAACTCTAGGCTCATCACCCAAAATACATGTGACAAGATTTATACCTTTGATCTTAAGCAGTGACATCTAGTTTTGTCAAAATGGCAGAATCTGGTGATAAGCGCCTACAAAAAACACATCCTCAAAGAGGAAGCCACCTTCTTCCAAAACACCCAAGACAAAGCCAAAAACCACCCCAAAGAGCTCTTCAACATCATCCAAAATCAAACCTCTAAACCTCCCAAAGAAAATCCCGATGCCTCTAAACTACAATGTGACTACCTAGTCAAATTCATTAATGCGAAAATTAACAAAATTTAGCTCCGTAGACCCACACACAAACCCAACCCAGCGACTCTTTGCTCAAAACAGAAATAACGCCAATCTTAGTTCACTCCATAATCCCCGAAACTGAGACTCCTCCCCCTTTAACATCCAGACCAACCAAAGACCATCCCCTAGACTCAAGAGTTGGAAGGTCATCAAACCCCTCACAGAAGAAGACCTCTCCAATGGTAATTGCCGTTTCCAAACCCTCACGCCACCTCGCAGTTACACTACCTGCCGCTCTGGCTAAAAACCTCACTCGCACCCTACCCCTCTATGGACCAAGATCATTAACAGCTCCTTAAGCAACGGGCTGATAACTGGCTACCTCATACAGGCCAAGTCACCCCCCCAGCTAAAAAAAACCCGATGCAGACCAGAACGAGCCTAAGAACTGTAGACCCATTACCAACCTTCCTTTTAACAAAAATCCTCAAGAAATGTGTTCTCTCCCAACTCCACCAACACCTAGAGAGCAACAACCTACTTGACTCACAGCAGTCCGGTTTCAGGAAGAGATGCAGCACTGAAACAGCTATACTGAGCATAACAGATGAGATACACAGCACCCTTGACTCAAACAGATGCTGCCTGCTTGTCCTCCTTGACCTCTCGGCGGCTTTCGACACAGTTGATCACAAGTTACTTCTTGATGCCCTTCAAAAACGTATTGGAGCTGATGGCATTGTTCTGAATTGGTTTTCTTCATTTCTATTTAACCGTTCCCAACTCATCAAAATCAACAGCTCCATGTCCGACATCGCACCCATAACTCGAGGGGTGCCACAAGGCTCGGTCCTTTCTCCCATACTTTTCAAGATTTACATGGACCCCTCACTTCCATTCCAAAACAAGTAAATATCTCGTACCACTTATATGCCGACGACACAGGGGCGTAACATAGGCCCCTGCAGCCCCCGCGGTGCAGGGAGGCCCGCGCTCCAGGGGCCCCCTAAGCGCACACACTGTACACTTACACTCACAGACGTGGCGCTGCCTGTGGCTTGAGCGTGCTGCTCCAGCAAGCTTGGGCTTGCAGCAGTCTGCTGGCAGCCTCACTCAACTGTTTGCTACAATGTGTCATTATTGCGCTTTTCAATCCCCGCGGCGCTGCCTCTGACTATCAGCCTGACGCCATTGCTGGGGACGTCATATCCTGCTGTTGGAGCACGGCCCGCGCAGTAAGTTTGTTTTGCGAGCCTTCAGGCTCCAAAGTCGGCAGTCTAACTGTGATACCACATCCTCTCCCCTAGCTTCAAATAAAAGAAGTGATTTTGCAATGGGTGCCAAATAAGTCACATTTGCTACTTGTGACTTGTAGCGTTGGCCTGAATGTGCTGAATTCCATCACATGTTTCGTTTTCAACAAGAAATGGGCACACAGTGATCAGAATCACCTCGTGACGATTTGGGTTAAATGCTCCTGACTGTGGTAAACGGAGGAAATTCAGTGCATGCGTCTCAACTGGGCTTAGTTTGCAATAATTGAAAAAATATTAAGCGCTGGGGCCCAACGTATTTCCGAGGAGCCCATCACAAGTGCTGCTGAGTACCAAGGCTGCGAAGTCTTGCCTCCACCTCATGGGTCCGACGCCCTATGCATGTTTCGTTACATGCAAGCTTCTCTGCGTGTCACTGTTTTCTTATCTTACGCTTCCTCGGTTTCTCCCTTTTCTGCCTTTCTCTTTTTGCTGCTTTGGATTAAAGTCTGATGTTAAACAAAACTGGCTTCTACACACACTAACCTCAGCGCTTGCCAAGGTTGGGAACTAGAGGCATGGGGCCAAGGGGCAAGCCAGCCTCCACTCTACTATGAATACACAAAAATGGGCTGCCCCTAGAGTGCGTTCCTACAGAGTTAGAGAGGGATGCGGTGCCAATGGGGGCATCTCATAAAAATTTACGAACTGACCTCACACACTGCCCGGTGTCATGCTTCATCATCGGCTGTCCTCGCCCTCTAAAAACTTGGTTTGATAGAGGGCGAGTATACACCTGGAGACAGGGATGCACTTTTAAAGCTTAGTAATAGCCGTGGGGGAGTGATAAGTGAATTAAAAACCATTTCATTTGTCCATATACTATGTTTATTCAGGGAGAAAATGTATGGCGATTAAAAGAAGTGACCGGTGATATGGGACGTTATTCTCCCTTCACCGTGTTAAATACGGTCGACATGTTTCTGCTTATGTGTCCCCGCAGGGTACGTAGCATTCTTCAGGACCAAAGGGGAACTTACTACCTAAGGGTTCACCTTCTCACACCTAGTGTCAAAAGGATGAACCTGCCTCTAGTGTGGGAGGGGGCTGTGGGTGTATAGCTCCCCTCTCGGTGTAGTACCAGTGTAAGTGACTCTGTAGAAAAAGGAAACAAAAAGAAGAAAAAATACAGACCAGAGCGTGTAAATATGTATAAAACTGGCACATTGTACCATCCATACGGCGTCAATACTTATTGCGCGCGTGGTGTGGTCTTTATGAGACACGTGGCATGTGAACGTGTACTCTTGCAGCCAAATAAAAGAAATGGTATCATACCAACTCTTACCCTATATTTCTAACCTACTTGCTCCATGGGAGGGCGAAGGTGGAAGGACCTACTTTGACTTTCTGGAAATGAGAAGTACAATGTGTCACAAATGGTGGATAAAATTGACTGCCAACACAAACTATTAATTAAGACTGGACTTTAAGGGTTGAAATTCCAGTAGGGTAGTACTCAGACATAGGTACCCCGTAGTGTGGAGCACCCCTCAACTCTTACATTAACTTCCATCCATACATACACCCTCTTACTGTCTGACCTCAGTGCTTCCAGCCATTCTTCCCACAGGCGTCCTCTCAGTCTCCCCATTGATGGGGAATGGTGAGAAACCCGAGGGTTTATGTACTCTAGTTAAGTAGCTAATCAGTGCAGTAATGAGTGTTAATTGAGCCCGTCAGGTGTGCTTCCTGTGTCCCTCTCGGGGGCGCTTGACCGCCTGAGTTGAGGCGTGTCTGTGTCTGCCTGCGCGCATTGGTTGAAAGGCAGTGATTTTTAGAAGTGACCCTTCCCTGGAAGGTGCACCAAGGATAGTCGATTTCTCCAAATACATTCAAAATGTCACTTTATTATAGTTGATAGTAAAAGATGGACATCAGCCAACGCGTTTCGTTCCACTGGGGGAACTTCATCAGGGCAAGAATCCAAAGGATTGTGCGTGCATAATGCAATAACGCTGTGATCGAATAAAGTGAGTGATGTAGTCTCTGCGGTCTCTGAGGTTACTTCTTCCTCGAGGACCGCAGAGACTTCATCACTCACTTCATTCGATCGCATTCTTCACTGCGTTATTGCATTGTGCACGCACAATCCTTTGGATTCTTGCCCTGATGAAGTCCCCCCAGTGGAACGAAACGTGTTGGCTGATGTCCATCTTTTACTACTAACTATAATAAAGTGATATTTTGAATATATTTGGAGAAAATCGACTCTATCCTTGGTGCACCTTCCACTTTCTACAGAGACTGTTTATCTGGTTACCAGTGGAGCTTTACAGCGGCAAGCTCTGGAAGTGTTTGCAGAGGACTCTTAATATTCATGAAAACTAGGATGATGTGCTGAACCTTTGGTCAGCTGTTGATGGGAGTGTCTTTTTGTACCTGTTGCATCAGGTTGCTCCTATGGTGCTTGGGCACCTACAGCTGCCCTCTTACACTGTGTAGAGCCCCCACACCCCACCCAACACAACCCTTCAGGGGTCCTACATATGCACCATGGGAGCGTGCAAGCTGGATAACCTTGTAAAACAACACCTGTGGTGTGCGCTGAGTGAAACAATCCCAAGATAACGTGGTTACTCTGTAAAGTTCACGCTAGAATTAGAGCGCAGAAAGAGCAGTTTAAACATGAGAAGCGATGATTAGTGTCCGAATTAGCTGATGAAGATCCTGTATGTTCGCCGTATAACCTGCATGGCCAGACACACAAAATCACTCATTATGATCACTTCTGCCGAGGATCGTGTAAACAAATCTCTGTGCACTTATTTTGACATGCAGTCACACACAAGACACTCTTTGTGTTTAAGGAGCGAGATTTATTTTTATTTTTTTAACATCTTTGTTTGTAAGAGGGTGACATGTCGGGTGGGGGGCACAGTTCATTTGTACGGCCATAAAGACATCGTAAAAAAAGCCCTGCGCGCCCTTCTCGTGGCCCTCCGTGACTCCCTTGTGAGATGTATATTAGTGATAACTAATTGGTGGACGGTGGTAAGTGGTGGGCCGGGCCGCTGGGGGGTGCCTCATTGTGCTTTGCAGGGGGGCCCCTCAAGTTTCATTACGCCACTGCAATGACACCCAGCTTTACCTAGAAATATCCTCTCTTACTGACATTCAACGACTTAACTCCACACTCTCAAAAGTTCAAAGCTGGCTATCGCTCAACCACCTCAAAGTCAACCAAGAAAAAACTGAAATTATGGCCTTCTACAAATCTCAACCACTGCACTCAGATCCAAGAATGGTTAAACAACCTGGACTCCCTAAGCTGCAAGCTCACTCTATCCGACTCAGCTAAATCTCTGGGGATCTCTCTGGACTCTAAGCTAAACATGAGCTCTTACATAAGCTCCACTGCAGGGTACCTTCTCGTGATATCCGGAGGAGCCAGAAACTCCCGATCTGCTAAAGACCTGCTGTTGCAACCAGCACGCTTCTGGAAGAAAAAACCTACAATCGGGCCTTCTCTGGGGCCGCACCAAGAATCTGGAACTCTCTCCCACCCGCAATCAGGAGACTTCCGTCCTTGGCACACTTTAAGAAGGAAACCAAAACTTTCTTAATGGAAAAATACCTCATCTAAGGAACACTTTACAATCAACTCATCAACATGTTCCACCCTCCACCGCGGCATTATCCACGGCCTCCACGGATGATACATTTTTCTGCACTCCTGGGCATCCCCCCCCAAGAGCCGAGACTGCGTGCCTTCTTGTATATTATACCTACCTGCTTTCATTTTAATCCCACATGTAGTACCTTGGACCTCAGACGGCGTACTCCTCCTGTATAATGTAGCTTTTTTGTATATTATATCTACCTGCCTTAATTTCTATCCCACATGTAGCTCGGACTTTAGACTGCGTGCTCCTCCCGTATAATGTAGCCCTATCTCTCCCAATTTGATCCCTCCCATCCTTATGCTTTGTATTCCTCCCTCTCAATCCTGTAAAGTGCTCTGATACCCTCACGGGTCTGGTCCGCGCTCTATAAAACTATAAAATAAATAAATAAACAAATACAGCCTTAAACTTCTAAACAGAATGAAGCCTTTCCTTCCACCCAATGACCTAAAAACAGCTACACAAGCTTTGGTTCTATCCAGACTAGACTATGGTAATGCCACACTCACTGGAGTACCCAAAGCACACGTAGCCCACATGAGAGCCACCCTCAATGCAGCAGCATGAATGGTCACAGGAGCGAAGAAACATGACCACATCACCCCCACGCTACAAAACTTAAAGTGGCTCCCAATTGAAGAACAATGTTGTTTCAAAACAGGCTGTCTTACCCACAAAGCTCTACACACTGGCAAACCATACTACCTCGCAGCCAACCTCACTAAAGCAGGTCAATCAAAAAACCTAAGAAGCTCCAATATGCTCATTCTCATCCCCCTCAAAAGACACAAACAAAAAACCATCTCCAGCTCTCTCTCAGGCAATGCCCCTAGAATCTGGAACTCTCTCCCAATACATATCAGAACTAACCCCTCCTGCACAAGCTTCAAGAGACCACTAAAAGAATTTCTCCTCAACCGTCATCTCTATCCCCCGGGACAATAGCCGTTCCATGTTAACCCAACCCCTCAACCGAACTCCTGCACTCGGACTGAACGGAAGCCTTCACCTTATGATACTGAGTTGGATTTTATCTAGTATCTCCTATTACTAATGTACTGTTAACTGACCAAGACTCTGTTATTTACGTTGCTGTAAAGCGCTCTGATACCCCTGGAGTTGTGCCAGCGCTACATAAAACTCCTAAAATAAATAAATAAAAATGGGAGCCAGTGGCGGCAGACATGGCTCGCAGGTGGTGGGCGGACAAGGGAAGGTGGGTAGCAGGGTGACGCAGGACACAATGTTAAATTAAACAATACACTTACCTTGCCGCCGGGTCCTGCGTCTCCGCTGCTGTCTCATCCATCTCGCACCATTTTGATAGGTCTGAGCGCCATGGTTCGGCGCTCAGTCAGGGACTTGGGGCCTGGGCATGTTATCCATGCAGGTTGTAATGCAGCCTGCATGGAGAACCGGGAAAGTGCGCATGACTGTTTTGGGCTGCGTCAGAGGATTGCGCCTTTAGGAGGGTTCTACCACTCCTCCCCTGCTCTGCAGCCCCGCCCGTCCCGCAAAGCTGCTGCAGCAGGAGAACACAAGAAAATGATAACAACATCACGTTATTATCATTTTCTGTTTTCCTTTTTTTACTGCTTCAAGGCAGTGGGGGGACGCTCCTCCGCCTTGGCGGAGGAGCCACCACTGATGGGGGCCCTTGTGCCAGCACTGTAGGCTGACCTGTATAAGACCATGAGATGGTATCATTCACCTCGAAGGTATCTGCCGACAGCACATGCGCAACAGGAACATGGTGATGTAAGACCCATGACTATGCTCGGAACATGGAAGACTCTTTCCTTTAAGTAGGATTGCGGGGCTGCATGAGGTGACTTATGCACACTAAGATAATGCATATCTAAATACAGAGACTGCAAATAAAGGCACATGCACTTGAGTCCAGTTGTATGTCAGAATATCACCTACAAAAACTTTGTTTTAGAACAGTATCGCAGCCAGAACATTTGCTACCACAATACTGCAAAGGTAAATTTATATAGATTAGTATTGAGTTGCTGTTAACTTCGTATCTATATATCCTGAAGATATATACTTTAGACAAAATTTTGGTAGAACACATGGGCATCCATTCATCAAAATGCCAGGAGGGGCGGAAATGACATTACATACCCTTTGACATTAATGACCTCACAGGAAGTGACCCTTGATCCTGATTTGTTTTCCAGGAAGTCATGTGACATGTCATTAACCATGATGACATCACAATAATCGACAATGATGAAGTTCTATTATAACTGCATGATTAATATGACAACACAATGCAGGTGTATTTTAATTCACATGTAGTTGTGCCCTATATATGATTTGGCTTTTGTTGAGGCTATGAGTAACTGCCTGTAGGACCGGAAAGGGTAGAAGCAGGACCCATGTTAGAAAGACACGTTCACTGCGCCCTGCGGCCACAAAGAGGCTGCTATAAATACTAGAACATCAATCACGACAGGAGGTTACATCTGTGTGATTAGATAAACCCACTAACATGTCTCTTGTCACTTGATCATAGGGACACATCTACTACATCCATGGTACATGGGAGAACCCCTTAATGCTCCTGTCCAGTAGTTTACAGAGAGGGGAGTCAGAAGACTTCTTTGGGGTGCCCCCTAGCACACCTAGGCTTTGGGTACCAGAGGCTGAGCTCAAGAGGCTGGGGGTGCTGAAATAAAATAGTACAGTTGCAATTCAATTCAATTACTTACAGACCAGGCAAGAGCATTCATGAACTTACATCTAGTATTAGAACACACAAACGTGCTGAACAAAGAACGACGAAGTAAAATGTAAAACGGTAGGGTTTGACTGTCTTGTATTGAAGCCTGTAGCGACCCCATTAGAAGGATCAGGGGATGGGGGCATTGACGTCTATGGGGAGGGTAAGCATTGGCAGAAACATGCTAGTCTTACGATATCCTGAGAGACTGAGCCCACGAGGTAGAGTACTAAAGCCGGTCTGCGAGTGAAGGTGATCGGCCACAACAGGGGGGCATGGATGTATCTTCAAAGTAAGTGTAGTTCTGTAAGTCATAAAGGTTTTGGACAGATCATCTTCACCACCAGCAGGTCCCACTCACTCTGGTCATCGAAGTAGATCTTCAGGACTGGTCGCCGTATGTCCCAAATCCCCAAAGCACAGCACCGAGAATGCCAAACACTTCCGGGAAGGTCCTTAGGCCCTAGACGCAGCACCAGAGCAGGTGCCTTGAAGCAATCTTTAGGACTGGTACCAAGTGACCAGGCTATAACAGTACAACCCAACACTACATGCCAATATCTCTTTTGACAAGGTTAGCTCTTTTTGCTGAAGTGCCTGAGTAAAGTACTTCAAAGCACATTGGAGCTCTTCTGCAGTTCTCCTCTGTAGCTCTCAGCAATCAAACCCCTCTGGGAAGGTCTTCAGACTCCTGGAGCACTACCATAACAAGATGCACAAGTATCCCCTTACGCCTGGGACCAGGTGGAGGCTTTGTATTTCATTCCTCAGTTCACGGGAAAATCCTCCAAATTCTAGAGGAAAAACTAAAAAAAGGAGTGCAGTCTACAAGCTTGATTCCTCCCCTTACTAACCCTCTGTTGAGGACATGCAGTGGGTGGATTTATTTCCTTATTTATCATTTCCTCCAAAATTTGAAGGCTTTTCAGAGACTCCCGAACTCTAAATGAGGTTCACATTTTTCTTGGTCAGCAAGCGGGTCATCCAGAGGTCGGCACACACCTGGCATCCTTTGGAGGTTCTCAGCTTAGCATATTTAGGGAAGTCTTCCGTCTTACCATAGGGCATAGGTCCATCTGATCATTTCCTTACTAGCACATGCTAGTATATGATGAAAGGTCCTTTGTCATTAAAAGGATGCTCAGTTCCTGGGGACTGATCCTAGCCTTGCTGAACAAGAACCTATGAGTCGACCTCACACGTTTGTTCTGTCATCCCGGGTCTGTCTGCATCAGTACATTTCTCTCCTCAGTGGATAAGCACTGCTCCTGGGCAAAGGATCATACTGCAAGCTCTAAACTTGTCCTAAGCGTTGGCATTTCTAAACCATTGTGGATTTGGGGGTCTTTTGGGGGACCACCCAAAGGTGCAGGGTCACCCTACAGTACACGGGTCTGAAATACAAACTGAGACCAACACTGGAGAACGGAGAGAAAGGATATTTATTACAATCTCATGAGAGAGAAAGCATCAACAACAGACACCCATAGCTGTCTGAGGAGGCAGTCTGCCAAGCACTTTGGTTCCACGTCTTATATACCCTTCATCCCCACCCCCGCGTGTACAGTAAAGAAAGAACACCATGATTATGCAAAAGGGGGGATGTGTACAGTAAACGATGAACACCATAATTACACAAAGGGAGACGTGTACAGTAAAACAATGAGCACCATAATTATAGGTCAATCTGATAAGTTAGCAGATGGTCACTGTTGGGCACCTGCAGGGCATAGGTGAAAAGCATGTTTAAAGCATGTTTATGCTACAGATAGAGGTCAATCTGATAAGTCCGCAGATGGTAGTTGTTGGGCCCCTGTAGGGCATAGTGCACAATGTGAAGACGATAAGCATCTGGGAAACTCCCTGTCCGACTGGTTGAGCATGTGTTGGTCAGTTTGTGGTCAGGCCAGAGCACGAACAGGGTGTGTATGTCGTTGCAGGAATGAGGCAAGTCAAGAGTGAAACCCCAGAGCGTTCGTGATACAGAGAGAAGGTCAGTAATGAAGGGTGAAGCGCAAAATGGCAGAGAGAATGGCAAGATAACAGACATACTTTTCCACAGAGTACAAAATGGCTGAGCGAGTGTCAAGATAAAGAATACATTTTCCACAGTCCCTCCTGTTGACAGGAGCGAAGCTGAAAGTCTTGAGGCATTGTTCCAATCGTTGGTACGTGTGGCTAATGTGACTAGTTGGAAGACTCTCCTATCTTCTGTTGTACTTTTACTCTTTTTAAACGTTTCCTGAGGAATAATGCAGAGCCTCAGTGGTCATACCTGTAAACAGAAAAAGTAACCGTAGGTGCCTGTCTTCAAGTAATTTGAGAGGTTACTAGCACTTCTATTACTTAGGCACTTTCAATATGAAGAAAACAAAAGTGATAAAGAAGGGAAAGATGTCTGTTGTCACAACTTGTAGACTGAGGGGTTGGGGCGTTGATGTTTCCAGACGTTCTTTAGGTGATGTATCCTTGGGGCCCGCTTACATACTCTTCATTTCTCTGCTGTGTGGAGCACATGCAACCCTTCAGGATGAGCTTGGAATACCATTCTCACATGGTTGTTTCTGTGGAACACATGTAGTTTCAGTGTAGCTCCTAGCCCCTTGCACAACCGCTCAATCACATGTGAGATGAACGCCAGTCCATTGTCAGAACCAAAACAAATAGGTAATTTAAAGCGCCGTTTGAATTCTTTCAGGAGGCATTTGGCAATCGTTTGTACATTGCAGTTCTTAGATCGGTATGCCTGTCTGTGTGCTGAACATGCACACAATAACCAACACGTACTTGTAGTTTGAGTAGGGGGCATTGGAAGTCCCCTTTCCAATTTAAACTTTGTACCAACATTTGGGAAAACAGTCTGATCATTTCATCACGTCCTACAAGTGATGAACCATGAAAAAGTCGGGCCATGGGAGCAAGCATTATCGTTGGTAAACATATCTTTCCGTTTGGGCCTATCCATATTCCTTTTCTGTTTGCATACATCCTCCCCTGTTCCCTTCTTCCTTTTCTTCCACCCAGCCCTTTCAATAATATGCTTAGGATCATAGTACATATCATCATATGTTATCTTTATATCATGATATCATGTGTAATAGAAGCAACCTGAATCATTATGTACTCACAACCATGATACATAGTCCTCGGAGGAGGTGGGTGCAGCACATTTTACAATTTAAACTTTGGTAGCAACAGGCCTTGCAATAGTTGTGCTAATAATGGTGCATGCAAAATTTGTTGGCATAAAAAGAAATCCATTATCTCCAAAAGCAAAAGAAGGATTAAAACATTGTAGTATAGCTTGTCCCAACAGCAAATACAGTTGAAAATCTGTCATAGTGACACCTCTGGGAATCAAAATACTCGTAGTTGTCAAACTGTGCCAATCCTTTATACCTTGTAATCCAATTGCAAACACCTTTAAAGAGTGCACCTGTATACTGAAAGACAGATTAAATCTATACCCACTGTATCCCAAAACAGTATATATGAAGCACAGTCATTCGATGCACACTGTCCTTCTGTATTTACATATAATCATATTCTCATTACTAAACCTCAATACATAAATGTATTCCTACTATATTATCCATCCTTTGTAGTCCCTGATGAATGCACTGCATTTAGAATGCATTTTAGCACATTCCACCTTACAATGTAATTTGTTACAACAATATTCTCTTCAACTCTGAAGAATCTAGAAATAAAAACATTAATATACATACACATTATTTCTTTTAGATAGATATATAAAATAGTACTTTGAACAGGGATGCCAGAAAATCCCACAGATGTATGAAATTTACCTAGGAGACCTAGGAAAGGGATTATGAACTAGAGAGGTACAAGTAGCACCGGTATGCGCCAGGAACTCATGCCCCCCCTCCCCCAGTGGTACAGTAACATGAACCCCCTTCTGCCCTTCCTAGACTGCCCTATGGAGGGTATTCAAAGGTATTGCAATCAAATGTCAGTAGGCATCATGGTAAAAGCTTCTGTCTGTTTGTATGCTTATAGTGCGGAAATCTTTGCTACCATATTTTGATTCTTAGATTCTCTCATAGAATCCAAGGCCAAGCAAATACGCCTTGGCAAAAGCTGTTTGTCAATACATAGAGCTTGGTGTTTTCAATAAAAAGTCAAAATGTAATACATAGCCTTCATCTAATCTGTCCTCGTCCTAGCTAAATCTACCTCCCTCTGTTCGGCTTCATCTTAATCTGTTCTGCTCTTTCATCAAAATCTGCCCTCTCCTCTTCTGCATCTGTTCTCAACTCTGCTTCCTTCATTTCTACATCAAAGTCTTAGTCTGAGAAGTGTGATTGCACCACTTCTGCTTGTACTCCTTGTGAATGAATTACCCCTTCCTCTCGCCACCGTTGTTTGACCCTGTAAATTAGGGCATTCATCCTTTCAATGACCTTTCCTGTAAGCAGTAGGCACCCTCATTTTGGCCTAATCCTCCACTACATTGCTGCGCTGGATCCAGTGAAGGTTGACCAGCCCCTGTTCGATTGTCCTCCTCCTCTTCTGCATATTTCCCATTAATTTCTGTCTCCCTACAAAAACCTGTTGCAGTAACACTCTATCAGGATTTTCTTTGTTCAATTTTAAATAACTTTAATTATAAGAATACGTCTAACGAGAACAACCCTGTGCAACATAGTCTGTAAAAGACAATGCTAATTGTACTTTTTCATGTTAACTGTGTTTTTATAGTGCTTAGCATCTAGGCACTAAAATACTGTCTGGGGTCAGAACTCTGGCCCAGAGGGTTGTAGAGACATCTGGTTTTCACTGTTTGTCCTAATTTTATGTATAATATACTCTTGGGTGTAATAAAGTGCTTTTCTTTTATAAAAATCAAAGCACTGACTGGACATCGAGTTCATCAGCAGGCGGTACAGTGTGCGCTGTATTCTGAATGTCTAACCGCACCTCACCTCTTTGAGTAAGCCTTGGACTGCCCTGTCTTGCTATCCTAACAGTCAAAACGAGTAGGGAACACTCCAGTTGATGCAATTGACCCCTGAGTGCCCTGGTCCCCAGAAAGCTTGTCCGAACAGGCTGTGAACTTGGGGCGGAATGAACCTTCACTGAAACAAAGGGCCCAATTGAATGGGCTAGCATTTGCACATATCCCTGTTAGAGCACAATGTTTTGCGCATCCTGCGCAAGGGGTGCGTCAGGCTGTTGACTAGCTGGACCTTGTGGTGGTTGACTTGGTAATAGCATTGTCATCTGGGCAGGAATAGTAATCATTTAAAACTCTCCTATCACAAATATTTTTTGTAAAACAAAGCATACTGTAGGAGTGCACTGTCATTACAGATAGCATATTCTCCATTGAAATGGCCACTAAAGGTTTCCCACTAACATGTATTGATAAAGATACACAGTGCACAAACAATGTTTGGAAATCGGCATTCAGCAAGGATACCTTAAAGTTGCACATCACCAAGCAAACCATTCTAATTTGTTCTGATCCTATAAAAAATGTGTGTATATATATATCTCGCTGCTCCATGGGTTTGCCCATCGTTGGGAAGCACTCAGGCAGCCGGACGGGGCATCAAGCTCTCGTAAGGAATGGGCGCCGGAACCCGTTAAAATAATCCACAGCAAAATAAGGTGCTCTGCCTTGCGCGTTTCGAAAGTCTCTTTCTTCATCAGAGGCACACCCCAGATTGTTACGTGCATTGTTCGGACACACTTGCCCTTATATATTTGATTGCCCGCCACTATTGGCTGCTCTGAATGAGGCAAGGCCCATACAGGGCGGGCTTCCCTGCATAAATTAAGGGAGGTGTCCGGAATGCACACATTCTCACCTGCGTCCCTGCCTCTGAGGAAGAAGGTTTGAGACCTCGAAACGCGTCAGGCGGAGAGGACGCTGCTGAACTGTTAAAAGCTATCGGTGTGCAACTGTTCCTCTTGTACCAATAAAGGCTTTACACCGATGACCGCGTCCGAGTGCTTCCCACCGAAGGGCAACTTCCAGAGCAGACATATATATATATATATATATATATATATATATATATATATATATATATATATATATATATATATATATATATATATATATATATATATTATCTACTGGCGGTCGCCAGTAGATAGTTATAGTTAGGACCGAGTTTCCATAGGAAATCTCAAAATTCTATTTTGAATAACTTTGGCGCCGATTGACGAATCCTCGCGAAATTTTCAAAACTAATGGGGCGCTCCGCTCCGCTCCTACCCTGAAAGTCTCGGGGTGATTCGTCAAGTGGGGGCCGAGAAAAAGGGGGGGTCCCAAAACGCGTTTTCCCCATGGATTTTTCCATAGGGACTTTAGTCGCAGCTACAGCCCGAACGGCTGAACAGAATTACGTGAAATTTGGCAGAGAGGTAGCCATAAGGTCCATGAAGTGCCTTTTGCAGGTTTGGTGTAAATCTGTTCAGTATTTCCAGAGAAAATAGCATTTAAATCAATATATATATCTGTACGCGCGCACCGTGCGCGCTGGGTGCGCGCACCTTGCCGTGTGCGAGCACAATTCTGATTGGTTGTTAGATCTTAGTAAACATTCGAATTGGTCGAAACCAGGAAGTGTCGGCCGCCATTTTGTCTCTCGCACTCTGAGGGGGTGAAAAACAAATGTGGAGAATGTGAAAAGGGGGCAGGGTGGACAGTTCCTGACCCCCTAGCCATGGTCAGGGGGTCCCAGAAGGACCACCAAGGGCCAAAAAAAAATGTATTTTTTTTTTAAAAAATCGCCGAGTGCGCGCACCCTGCGCGCACCAGCAAACGGAAAAAAATCTGCAAAGTTCGCGCAGCGTGCGCGCACTCCGCGATTTATAGAAAAAAACAAACAATGTATTTGGCCCTTGGGCGCGAAGCGCACCGCGAGCCCACTGCGCGCACACGGTGCGCGAAGCGCACCGTGCGCGGGCCGTGAAAAAAATTTGTTTAAAAAAATATATTAATAAATACATAACTTAGCATTTAAAAAACCGTACAAATTCACTGAAAAAACCATAGGTTTCACACACGTTATAGTTAGGAATTAGCATTTAAAAAACCTTGCAAATTCACTGAAAAAACCATAGGTTTCACACATGTTATAGTTAGCTGGACATTTCACTCGTGAAAAACCAATGAAATTCCCCCGTTATAGTTAGTGCAGGCAACTATAACTCACGCGACCGCAATCCTCTGCTGATGACGTCAGATATTACATCAATGATGACATATGTGTCTTTCTGAAAAAAAAGAATATGTAATATATGTATAGCTAAAGATGAATGGAAGAAGACATGGGTAAATAAGTGTCTAAATACAGTGATGTAATATCTGACGTCATCAGCAGAGGATTGCGGTCGCGTGAGTTATAGTTGCCTGCACTAACTATAACGGGGGAATTTCATTGGTTTTTCACGAGTGAAATGTCCAGCTAACTATAACATGTGTGAAACCTATGGTTTTTTCAGTGAATATATATATATATATATATATATATATATATATATATATATATATTATATATATATATATATATATATATATATATATATATATATATATATATATATATATCTTCACTGAAAAAACCATAGGTTTCACACATGTTATAGTTAGTGGAAATTTTACTGATAAAAAACCAATGAAATTCCCCTGTTATAGTTAGTGCAGGCAACTATAACTCACGCGACCGCAATCCTCTGCTGATGCTAATACTGTATTTAGACACTTATTTGCCCATGTCTTCTTCCATACATTTTTAGCTATACATATATTACAAATATTTTTTTTTCATAAAGACACATATGTCATCAGCAGAAGATTGCGGTCGCGTGAGTTATAGTTGCCTGCACTAACTATAACGGGGGAATTTCATTGGTTTTTTATCAGTAAAATTTCCACTAACTATAACATGTGTGAAACCTATGGTTTTTTCAGTGAATTTGCAAGGTTTTTTAAATGCTAATTCCTAACTATAACGTGTGTGAAACCTATGGTTTTTTCAGTGAATTTGTACGGTTTTTTAAATGCTAAGTTACTTTACGCCATTCGTGGCGTGCGCGCCCACTTAACGCAGTTCGTTCCGTGCGCGCACGGCGCGCCCACTTTATGCAATTAGTGCCGTGCACGCACGGTGGGCACGCGGTGCGCTACGTGCACCGCGTGCCCACGTTACGCTAGATGGGCCATGTACGCACGATGCGCTTCGCGCACCGTGCGCACATGGAGGACATATGATGCACTTCGTTTTGAAAGGTAATATTTTAATTTTTCGTATATTTTATAAGCCATGCACAAATGGTGCCCTTCGGGCACCATTTGCACACGGGGTGGAGAGAGTGTGGATAATTTTTTTTTTTATTATTTTTTTTTTAAATATTTTAGTTTATCTCAGGTGTATTAAGCCATGCACAATTCGGGCACCAATTGCACACGGGGTGGAGAGAGTGTGGATAATTTTGTTTTTTTAAATAATTTTTTACCGTACGCGTATGGTAAGCGTAATCGGCGAAATTACCGAAAAAATAAAAATTCAGTTTTTTGCCTTGGGGGATCTTTGGGGACTCCCTCAACATGGCTATGTGTGTGGGAGTTGTCTAAACAGCCCCTTTACATGTTTTTGGGCTTTATATTTTAAAAATCACTCTCAGTGCGAGAGAGAAAATGGCGGCCGCAGCTTCCTGGTTTCGGCCGATTCGAATGTTTACTTAGATCTAAGAGCCAATCAGAATCGCGCTCGCGCACGCCACCGTACGCGTACGGTAAGCGTACCGTAAGCGCACCGTAAGCTGGCTCAGATATATATATTGATTTAAAGGCTATTTTCTCAGAATCTACTGAACAGATTTACACCAAACCTACAAAAGGCACTTCCTTGACCTGAGGACTACCTCTCTGCCAAATTTCTAGTAATTCTGTTCAGCCGTTCGGGCTGTAGCCCTGTCTAAAGGTCCTATGGAAAAATGCATGGGAAAAACGCGTTTTGGGACCCCCCTTTTATCTCAGCCCCCGCTTGACGAATTCCCCCGAGACTTTCAGGGTAGGAGCGGAGCGTAGCGCCCCACCTATTTTGAAAAATTCGCGAGGATTCGTCGACCGGCGCCAAAGTTATTCAAAATAGAATGTTGCGGATTTCCTATGGAAACGTGGTCCTAACTATAACTACCTACTGGCGACCGCCAGTAGGTAATATATATATATATATATATATATATATATATATATATATATATATATATATATATATATATATATATATATATATATATATATATTATTTTTTTTTCTCTCAATACCAATTTACAAAAGTGTGTCTTCATAATTGATGAAGCATATTTGAAATGTTTGAACCGTTCACTTATTAGCTATTTCAGAGCTGTGTTGCAGAAAAAGAAAGAAACCTGGCATCTTACAGCCTTTCATTTCACATATTTTGCACAGTGCAATTGTAACGCAGTTCACTTTACAAAATCCTTTAATTTCAGTCACAGAAAACAAACTGACTTCTGACTTCTGTTTCTGAAAGCTGAGCAAATGTTGCAAGATAACAATATTTAAAAGCATTGTTATTTCTTATTCAGTTTGCTGAGTAAGCAGAACACCCGTTGTCACCTCGCTATGGTAATCCCTAAAATAGCTCGTCCATATTAAATCTTGCTCAACATTGTGAGTGATCTTTTTTCTTTTTTCTTTTCAAGCCCTGCTAAAGTGGTGCATGTTTTTCCCATTTTCGAAAGCTTTCCCATTTATCTACCTTCTCTTTCCTTAAAAAAAACGTAAATACTGTATTTTTGTTTAAATCTAAGGAGCCGTCCAGCAGTCACTCAAATCGTCATTGTCCTTTGTATATTTCATACCAAAAAAACCTATTCCAAAGATTCACTCCAAATTTCACCTACATCCTCCAATTTGAGGTGGGGAGTGGAGCAATTTGTCCAAATACGGACTTCCAAAACAACATAACAATGAGAAATGCATTTCCTTAGTTTACTCATTGTCCCCTAAAATTGGAGACCCTCAATAAATGAGAAAACTAATAATCCCAGTCTCCAATCTCCCAAAATGACAAGTGTCTCCGATTCAATCAATTGCACAAGCATGCATTTAGAGCAACCTCACCAAGTGAATGTGGGGGCGTCCGTTTCTCCGCACTTTGGAAAAACGTGTCAATCTGCAATCAACCAGGTTCGGGACCAGAGAGAGATGTGGGTGGAGCTGCAGGGTCGGGACGGAAGTCTGGACTGGGATGTTGTTGCCCGTTAGCGTCGGGGAGTTGTTGTCCGTCAGCGGCAAGTAGAGGCGGAGGTACGTGATATGGTGGTGGCGGGGGGGTAGGAGTAATTTGTTCTCATGGGGGTCTGACTGTGCTAAGGGGGTATATCGCATAGGATACTGGCCAGAGGCATTTAGCCGGTGTTCTCTATCTAAACAGGCAATATTTGAAGCCACCTTTTCTTGTTGTAATTCCGCCAATTTTTGTTTCTCTGATTTACATACTGCCTTATGGGATTGAGCCTGAGCTCTCCTCCCCCTTTCTATAATTTCCTTCTTCCATAACCCCAAGGAATCAAACATGGATTGTCTAGATCTGTGCCTATGCAATTGGGCTTCTACTGCCTCTATTTTCTGAGGGTCAAAAAGAGCCATATTATGGCCAGGTATTATCCCTATCCTTTGACGTGTATTTGTTCCATAATGTGCTGTACATTATGGGAGAAATACCGTATTTTATGTACATTTCTTTATTCGGGGTACCCTCCGGTGGAGCTGGTTGACTTTCTTCCAAAACATCGGACTGCGATATACAACAGCATATCCCTACACATTTACTACACACGGGCATGTTTACAATATTAAACATCTCTACAAGTTTCTAGGCTTGTCAAAAAGTCCACATTACCCGTTTACCTTCACTGTTTGCAAAGAGTGAACAAAAGCCAGATAACCAAAACCAAACAAACAAAAGGTATCGCCAACCGGCGATCCTACCAGAATCCTTTGTCTCGTTCTCCAGGCGGTCTCTTTACTGCAAAGCTCGTCCAAGTCTATTGGGGGCCCCAGTCAGGAACGGTGCCACTTGCGGGAGTATCCTCAGATGCGGTGAAGGTCAGGTGGTGGCTACGAAGACGAGGGTCTCTTTGCGTAGGTATACCCCACCACCGTCCATTCAAACTTTGTTGGGAACCCTCGACCGGGCTGCCGCGTCACAGATGGGCCCCACGTGGGACGCCAATTGTGGATTTGGGGGTCTTTTGGGGGACCACCCAAAGGTGCAGGGTCACCCTATAGTCCACGGGTCCGAAATACAAACTGAGAACAACACTGGAGAACGGAGAGAAAGGATATTTATTACAATCTCATAAGAGAGAAAGCATCAACAACAGACACCCATAGCTGTCTGAGGAGGCAGTCTGCCAAGCACTTTGGTTCCACGTCTTATATACCCTTCATCCCCACCCCGAGTGTACAGTAAAGAAAGAACACCATGGTTATGCAAAAGGGGGGATGTGTACAGTAAACGATGAACACCATAATTATACAAAGGGAGACGTGTACAGTAAAACAATGAACACCATAATTATAGGTCAATCTGATAAGTTAGCAGATGGTCACTGTTGGGCACCTGCAGGGCATAGGTGAAAAGCATGTTTATACAACTGATAGAGGTCAATCTGATAAGTCCGCAGATGGTAGTTGTTGGGCTCCTGCAGGGCATAGTGCACAAGGTGAAGACGATAAGCATCTGGGAAACTCCCTGTCCGACTAGTTGAGCATTTGTTGGTCAGTTTGTGGTCAGGCCAGAGCACGAACAGGGTGTGTATTTCCTTGCAGGAATGAGGCAAGTCAAGAGTGAAGTGAATATAAAAAGGATGAGGGTAGAGGCTATTAGAAACCGCACCCAACAAATGAATAATGTCTCAAATTATCAAATAGTGCAAGGAACCAAGGAGCACTCCCCTCTATACTCCTTAACTAGGAACAAGTCCTACAGTAACATTAAATGCTAAAGGGTTCAGCACTATACAGCATAGTATAAACATGTTACATCAAAGTTCAAAACAGTTAGCACACAAAAGACATCCAAATCCAAGATGTGTGTTTTTTTAACTAGTTCCTCTTTATTTTTCTTAAAAGGATTTTTCTTTATTTTCCCAAAGGTAAACAACCATAGCCATAGCCAACGCGTTTCGTCTCACGAAGAGACTTCTTCAGGGCTATTAAAAATACATACAAATATAGTTTTAAAAAGTGATTTCTGACATATGAAGACATTGACAATACATTAGAATAGAAGACACACATTTTTACAAAAAAATATATAATGAAGAACATTATAATACTTTTTTATGTAATTGTTCCCAAATATGGCATAATGTATATAGGCTTATGTACAGTTAAAGGATATATTCACATGTTTTATTTGTACAAATTTTACCAACACCGTGGCAAGAATTAAAAAATGAATGTCAACTCAGCACCTTAAATTTCACCATGTGAAAACAAAATGTCATTCTCATATCTATGAAGAAATCCAACCTACTTGTGCAGGAATGGATAGAATCCCTTTCTGCCTTGGTGTGCCAAACCACCACTGTTCAGAAGGCCAAGTCACTCGGCTTCATCCTCGACAATCAGCTCAACCTCCAGAGTCGAATCAGGGCCACGGCTAAGAATGCTCAGTTCCAACTAAGCCTTCACTGGGGGGTGTCTGGCAGGTAATTCCAGAGCAATACTTTGTCCTTTGTTCGGTCATTGGTTCTCTCCAGGCTAGACTACAGGAACTCACTCCTTTCAAGCAATCCAAAAGCACATTTAGCTCCACTAGGAGCAGGACTGCATGCTGTGGCCCGCGTTGTTACTGGACACCAGACATTTGACCACATCACAAATATCCTGCTATCCCTACAATGGATTCCTATTGAGTCGAGAGCTCAACTTAAAACTGTCTGCACCTCATACAAGGGCCTGCATACCTCTTTGACAATCTACCGAACTAGAAAATTGAAAATCTTGGGCACAAAACTGCGTTTAAGAAGCGCAGAATCCCTTCTCCTGGAGTCTTCCACCATCAGATAAGAACAATACATGAACCAATCATTCTCTGGAAGCATCACAAGAATCTGGAGCACCCTCCCTCTGACCCTTCATATGACCCCATGCCACTCTACCTCTAGAAATGAACTAAGGGGCTTATTTACAAACCACTTGCGCCGCTGGTATGTCACTTTTCCCCATATTAAAAGTGATGCACCGGCGACACATCGAGCTTGTAAATGAGCCCCTGTGACTCTTTTCTTTGAAAGACACGGGATAAATATTTGACCTCTCACACACTGTCAAATATCTGTTTTTCTCTTTTCCTGTACTGTATCTATAATATATTTTCACAATTATCGTTGGTAACTGTACTCTTGTAAAGTGCTCTGATGCCTCTAGGCAATGTCTGCACTATATAAAATCATTAAACATGAATGATGGGCAAGTTTAAGTCATGTTAGGATGGTATGAGCAGGTTGCTGGGTGGAGTAAAGTATTTGTTGTGAATACCTCCCCAAGCAAATGCATATCAGGCAGTGCTCTCTCTAAGGATTCAGCGACGTACCAACTAGGGGTAGGCGATAAATTTTGCTCCGCTGGTGGAGTTTGCGGAGTTTTAGTCACTCTGCATTATGTTTGTAATGCTGATTTCCGTCCAAACACTGCCAACCGCCACGTGGTGGAGTTTCTTCTCGCGCAGCTCGCCAACGGTAAGTTGGCAAGGGAGAACTGGCATCCACTACCACCATTTTCAAGTACCAGGAGGGTACCCGGTGAGAGTTTCTCAACCCAGGCAGCAGCAAAGAAACAGTGCTCTGTGGCGCACCGCATGGTGCCGTTCGAGCTGATTTTGCAGCGCACAACAAGCTCCCGGAACAAAAATATCAGTGCAAGCAGTGGCGTAGGAAGGGGGGGCCAGTGGGTGCGGGCCAGCCCGGGTGTCATCACTGAGGGGGGGGTGACAAAATGGCAAAAATATGTGTTTTAAACACATATTTTCGCCATTTTGTAAAGCTGGGGGTGACAAGAAACGCGACTGAGTGCAAGCAGAGCGGCGTGCAGATTTCTGCATGCTCACAGAACTCCGTAGAATTATGCTGAGTTTTCATGTAACTCCACAGAATTCCACTGAGTGAAACTCTGCGAGTTCTGCCCACCCCTAGTACCAACACGGGGCTAGGGATGGCGCAGAATGTCAAGTGACCCGTAGTCAATTGTTGTGTTCCAAATACCCAGAGGTTTTCCTGCATCGCTGAGTTGTACATAGAGAGTGGTTGGTTATTTTATATTGCAATTGGCTGCAACCAGGCAATTGGAGTGGCTTTATATATATCATTGTTCCTTTATGTGATGTATTTATGTGGTTTTCTATGGAGTGATTGTGGTCCCAGAGCATTAGAGGTTTGACTAATGATAACACAAACCATAGCTTTACTATCAAGAGTAGAAAACAGCCATAGTCCTTGGGCGTGGGTGGGGCTTAGAGAAAGGAATAGAACATTGAGCTCTTTGACTCAAATAAAGTCTCTTTGAAACAGGAGGATTATTAAGTTCCTTATTATGTTATGTTAGCTGTCATTTCTAATACGCACTGAGGGTCTCTAGGCGCGAGGAATGCTGAAGGTAACAAGCTCGCAGTATCTAAGAAAAATAAATATCTTGTGAGAACAGCTGAGTTTTCAAGTTCTTTCTAAAGTTAGGCCGATAATTCTCTCACTGAGGGAACAGCAGCAGTGAGTTCCAGAGTTTTGAGACACCTTAAGAAAAACTTTACCCTCCAGACCTGCTCTAACAAATTCTAGGGTCTACAAGAAAATTCCTCTTAAACAAGTGGAGGAATTTCAGTGGGTAGTTTTTTCAAATATGTTTTTTTTAAGAAAACAAGTCCATTGCCGAAGAGCACCTTATGCACCAGGTACAGTACCTTGAACTGAATTATCTGTGTTATAGGAAGCCAATTCAGGTTTAGTAAGATTCATTTAGCCTCTCTCAAGTTAGAAAGTCCAGCCATAAACTTGGCTGCCACATTTTTAAGTAGTTTATTCACTTTGCCATGGTCACTAGGCCTAAGCATAGTCCAAATGTGAGCCAATAAAAAGGTCTAACTGCAAAGAATATCATTCACTGAATTAGGGATCTAGGTGGCTGGCCCAGTGTGGTTGACCAAGATGAATCACATATCAATACAACCATTCACAACGAAGACCTTAGTTTTATTTGCATTGAATTTCAATATGTTGTGCACCCGCCAAGTCCAGATAAGGGATACAGTGCTAGACCCTGCACAGCCATCATGGTCTAATCTGAATAATAACTGTGTCTTCAGGGTACATTAATGCTGTGACCCCCGTTTGCGGTAGTGCATAGACCAGCGGTATTATAGATACTTAACAGATGTGGGGACAGTGCTGGTGCTTGAAAAAATGGAGTGGAGACGGCTCAGAGTTATAAAAGAAGGGCAGGTTTCTAAGTTTGGTGGAAGTGATTTCCAGGATGTTGTTCCCTGCCAGAAAGACCTTTGTGACTCAGAGTACCTTTCGCGACTCAAAAAGTATATTTCGTGTATTGGGACTTGTGGTTGCATAGCCTCTGATTTTGCAGATCGCAGGATTTGCATCTGCAAAAGCACTTTGTACAACTGCGGCCATAATTTTGGATGGCAAAGGGTTAATTGGATACAAATCAAGCGTTTCCTCTTATTATGTAAACCAGTGCACATATGTATGGTAGAACTCTGGCTGGACTCTGCAGGCCACATAGATTTCAAAAGAATTTCTCAATTCACTTCCCATGGGAATAATTTTTGCTGGTCACTGTGTTGACATGGAGAACAGAAAAAACATTGGATTTGTGGAGAATTCCCAGGTTCCTTACCCTTGATGAGGTTAATAGAGGGGATACAAGGTCTGGGTCCTTTTGAAGGATGGAAAAGTGCAGCAGAGGTGAAAACCCTTCATAAATTCTCACCCTTTGCATTAAATAGTTCTGTCTGTTTTTGCTGAACTCCATAATGCCAGTTGCCAGAATGCTGGCTTCAAATATAGGCCTTTCCAATCCTGAGTTACTATTTCAAATATGAAATGTGTACTGTAATGTCAAAACACTTATAGACTAATGATATATCGAGATAACTAACCTAAATCTTTGGGGGGTACATTACTCCATATCCGCTCATTACTCCGGTGTTCAGTATAAATTGTATTTTTGACGATGAAATCAAAGTAACTACTCATATGTAATTTATGTGTTTACAACTACAATCCTAGCTGGAAGTCTACTCTCCCACATCTGAGTGTCTCATCGGTTACATCGTCAAGAACTGGAAGGCCTTCTCGATCAGCTTCTCCATCCTGAACGTCGCAAAGGAGGAGGTGCTGCGGGTCGTGGGGCCAGGCTTCGGAACGGCTGCCTTCAAAGATGCCAACTTTGAGGTATGGTTACGGGGTGGTATCTATCGATCATATATCTCCAATGAGATGTCCAGTGGTAACCATAGAGTTCAAAGAGAAGCCTTCTGTTGTCTAAACATTATAATGAAAAGTCCTGTGCTAACCATAGAGTTTAAAGAGCTGTGATAACCATACAGTTTAATCTGAAGCTCTGTTCTGACCATAGAATGAGATGAGAAACCCAACACCAAGTCTATAGTACTCTAGAAAGGGCTTGTCAACTCCTACAATGTCCATACATTCCAAATAGTCTGCTGCCAACCATATGTGAACACACAGAGTCACAAAGCACTGTCATTGTGTGATATTGCATTACTATACACATGTCTGAGTAATATTGAGGCAACAAACAAATGTAGGTGCAGTGTTGTCATCCGATAAAGTTATGTGCAATATCCAGGACATCATCCAACAAGGGTGAGGACAATAAACACACGTACACTATATTTGGAAGCAGAATAGAAAGGAAAGTCTGATAGCATATTGGAATGTTCCACGTTATCTCTCTATGAACAAGCCAAGAGGGGAGACTGGATGGTAACTCATTGGAATGTACCACTTTATCTGCATTGGGATGTGTCGGGGAAATACTGGCTGGTAACACATTGGGATGTACAACTTTATCTGTATTGGGATGTGTCAGGGAAATACTGTCTGGTAACACATTGGGATGAACCACTTTATATATGTTGGGATGTGCCATGGAAATACTGGCTGGTAACACATTGGAATGTACCACTTTATCTGTATTGGGATGTGTCATGGAAATACTGGCTGGTAACACATTAGAATCTACCGCTTTATCTGTATTGGGATGTGTCAGGGAAATACTGGCTGGTAACACATTAGAATGTACCACTTTATCTGTATCGGGATGTGTCATTGAAATACTGGGTGGTAACACATTGGAATGCTCAACTATACCTGTGCAATTCACAAAGGAAACTTACACTTGTGAATAATTTACACATGCAATTTACTCTTGCACTTTTAAGTAACTTTACTACTTTTGGCTATTCAAAAATATCAGAGGGTAAAGTTACTCAAAAGTGTAGACTTGCATGTCTCTACACCAACTGAGGAGTCTCACTATAGTAAACCACAGGGAAAAGTTAAAACAAAAGTTTATTTAGCTCGAAAACAATTAGTAAGAATATTTTTATGTTAAACCTTAATGTAAATTATTATATATTTATTTCAAATGTAGAATAAAATAAAATGTTACAGCACTATTAAATTAATTTTGAATTAAATCTTAAAACAATTTACATATATTAAATAAAAAATATTTTTATGAAGTTTAAATTAAATTATATTAAATTCTGACCTAAAGTAAAATAATGACATTTTTATTTATGCATTAATAATTATTAAAAGTGAATTATAGAACAATCTGCAGCCAACTGGGCATCTCGGTTCATAGTGTTGCCCTGCGGATCTTGAAATCAGATCCAAGAGCTCTTTGTCTGTGGTGTGGCAAAGTATCTCGGCTGTATTTGGCTTTTCAGGTCCAAATTCATGCGCAGGGAGGTATGAATTCACAATGCAAATGTATCTTTATACATTCTTAAAATGCCATCAGATAGCTTTAAAAGATGTATGTTCTTATTTTTTCTCAACTAATCTCATTTACAAAATTGTATTTTAAAACTTATCAAATGTACAAATGAATTCCCCATCTTGGCCCAGGGATTACTGCGTTGCTGCTCATATTTATTAACAAAATGGTCAATCTTTTGCGTATTGTCCCTGGATGGAATGTATATATCTACCTTTTTTTTATTGTTTTTATGATAACTCGTATCTTTTATTCTTGGCTTGTATGAATGAAGTTGCTTTTATGATACCTGTTATCGAAATAAAGCTATTTGACTGACTGACTGATTAAAAGTGAATTATAGAATTAATTAAAAGTATTTTAATTATATTTTAATAAGTGTTACATTCAGTTATACATTAAAAAAGATTCTAAAAATATTTTACAATTAAATATTAAAAATATTTTTTAATTTCTTTTAACATTAAATTATATTTAATTATATTTATATCTATTTTAAATAATGTAATTTGTTTTAACATTATTTCCTATGAGTTTTTTATTTAGTCCCTACCGCCAGTATTTTCTGTGGGAGGGTGTTGCAGTAACATTGGTCTGCAATGTGTAGTGCTGGACTTACTCTAGCTATGAACTGGAGTAATGTATTACTGTTTTGGGTTCCTTTTGGCTATAGTAACTGCATAAGTGCTGTTTTTGTAATAGTAATGTTATGTTATGTTATACAGATATGTAGAGTGTCCTATCACCCGGGAGGGTGCCCTGGTGCTAAGCAGGTGTGAGTTTAGCCAAAACTAGGGCCTGGTGGGAATACTCAAAGTCAGGTCTTTAGCTTCTTGCGGATTTCAAGAATTGAGTAGGAGGCTGTTACAAGTAATGGTAGTTCATTCCACGCTTTTAGAGCGATGTAGGAGAAGGCTCGACCGACGGATCTGGTTTTCTATATGCGTGGGATGTGTGCAAGTGAGGGTCCAGATGAGTGGAGGTGTCTGGAAGGTTTGTGAAATCAGATGTGATTGTTGAGTAATGATGGGCCAGTGTTATGTAGTGCCTTGAAAGTGGGGGTGAGAAGTTTCAATTGTGCTCATTTGTGTATGGGACGCTAGTGGACCGCTTTCAGATGTGGTGTGATGTGAGTCCGGCATGGAAGATTGAACATGATTCTGGCCATCGAGCGGGCTTACTCTTTGGTGGATGAGTGCAAGCCCCTCCCTAAAACCAACCTCATTCCTCCCTAAACCTAGTAGTAACTATGCCCCTTTCTCCAGCCACTTCGCTGTCCCTCCCACATTTACTACGAAGTAGTAAACTTACAGGTGCGAGGATATCCCCATAGAAAAAATAGGAGCGGTGGGAGAATTATCCTCGTAGGTTTGTGAATAGCATGTTGTAGTACCTTAGTTTTACTACTGTAATACAGATGACTGTATTACAAAGTGCAGCTTGTGAATATGACCCTATATGTATCGGTGCATACGAGGAGAGGCAGGCCTGTATCACACTAGTTTGAGACCAATATATGGAACAACCCCGTGTGGGTGTAATCGCAGCATGCTGCAGGAAGAATACATGTTGCTGGGGTTGATTTTACCATAAGGGTATGAGAGTCAAATATGAAATGCACCGTACTAAAATCCCTGTTTCTTAATAGGTGAAAACCAGTAACAAATCCCACACCATAGGCCGGATCACAAGAGTATGGAGAGGATTTCGGAAGGAGATGTATAGTGCCAATGACCACTACTCAGTCCAGTTCCCCATGGATCTGGACGCCAAGGTCAAGGCACTGCTGTTGTCGACAGGCATCTTCATCGTGAGTATAGTTATTCATAAACCTTCATCTGCCCATTGAAAGGAACCTTCATCCGCCCACTCACATGTTTTATTTATTCTAATAGGATCGCAGTAGGGAACTGCTACCTCTTAGTCACTTTCCTGTCACCCGTGTGTGCACGAATGGTCCAAGTCATCTAGTTGAAGAAGATTTGTCTCTTTAATGAACACATCTACATCAGCTATTCTCACACATAACCCACCAACAATAGTACACATCAAATAGAACTCCAGATTCTGTCATGCACCAGCCCTGTGTCATGCTCCAAATCTTCACGGAAACAGAATGGATGCTAGAACCCAATGCCCCTCCTCCGGTGTGCCAGCGCCGGCATTTCACGAAGCGGACCCACCAGCGGGGGGGAAAGGGGAAATGGGACAGAGAAGAGACAACTCCTTCGTTAACAGCTTCCCTCTGATTCCCAGGTAGTTTTCACTAGTTGTCCACACTAGTTGATCCCAGGAAAGAGGTGGTACCTAATGCACAGAAGGATAGAAAAGGATCAACAACAGCCTCTCTAGATATCCCTTCTAAATTACAACGTACTGCAGGAACTTCCTACCGGTTTATGAAAGAGTTTTAGCTTCTCTTGTAAATTAGGTGAGGTGTAACCATTAATCTCCCAATACCTAGAACTAAAGAAAATAGAATGAATATGGTGCTCGCTGAATTACTGAATGTCTAAATCTCAACATGTGCTGCAAGATTGCCTGTCTCTTTACCTCAGCATTCTAGATTGGGAGTCTTAAATGTTACAGGACTAAATTCAAATGTCTTCACAACAGTAGTCTTATCCATGAACTCCTTCGACTGCAGGCGAAGCTCCTTTTATACTGTTCAGTTGCTTAAAGGCTTAGCTCGCAAAAAGGTACAGGGTAAGGAAAGAGAGGAAGGAAAGTTAAGGGGAAAACGCAAGAGGCAGGTATAAAGGTTCACTCTCGCTATCAGGGTTAGTGGCGCGCTTGCAGGCCCAATGAATTTCAGGAGCGCAATAGACATAGAGCGCGTTTCGATACGCCTTACTGTAGATTCAAGGACAAACTGCTTTCCTGTCGCTGCAGCAAGGAATTCTTCCGAACTCCGAACTTCTTCCGTCACTTTTCAAGTACACTAATGGCTTTTGACTGTCTCTTCAAGTTGCGAGTTAGAAATCACTCGTGCCGCTTGGAACTTCAAACCACCTTCTCAAAATACGGAACTAGGTTTCCGTTACGCTAAACTACTAAGGAATTCCGCCCTCAACTCTCATGAAGTTGTGAGGAGGAACAGGGTGTTGAACCTCGTTCAAACTAAACTACAGTTGAAGTGCGCCGCGGGAGGCGCGCGCACCCTTCTTAACCATTTGTGGCCTCACAGGTGTTCTAAAGGAGTGTCTGAAAGTATAGTAAATTCGGCGGCCATCTTGCAGAGTGCAAAAGTCTTTCCAGTGATTAACCATACAGGGTTTTACTATTACTCTAGACTTTCTCAAACTATGGAATTTCTTCGGACCCAGCACAAAAGCGCCTACGATATTCCTGACACCCTGCTACAAGCCAAAAATGCATTGACACATCATTATCAAGCTATATTTATACATCATCCTAAATCACATGGACACATTCAACACAAGCTTGTTATGTCTCCAAGCCATATAGCTAGCAAAGTGTTTGCCACCTCAACAGCACATACATGCAAGATATACTGACACATCTACAGCCTCTCATCATCAGGCACATCAACCCACCTAAAGATGTTAACTTAAACGTACCACACATTAACCCACCTAAAGATGTTAACTTTAATGTACCACACCTCAACCCACCTAAAGATGTTAACTTAACCATACACATCAACCCACATAAAGATGTTAATGTAAACCTACCACATATCTACACACCTTAATATGTTAACATAAACGTACCACAAATTAACCCACTAAAAGATATTAACTTAAATGTACCACACATCAACCCACCTAATGATGTTAAATTAACCGTACCACACATCAACCCACCTAAAGATGTTAAATTAACTGTACCACACATCAACCCACATAAAGATGTTAATGTAAACCTACCACATATCTACACACAGATCAAATGATATAAAAGCCGCACAATGAGCAAAGATGCCTCGAAACATAACAACCCCCTGGAGCTGAATAACAGACAGCTGTATACTCAGCTGAATGAAACAAATGGCAATGTCCTTTGATAGAAAAGCCCATTCCTATAACGCTGCACACAGGTCCATATCCGGATCTAACCGGCCTCTTCCTTTATAGTTCATCACTGAACAATAACTTACTCAATTCTGCCCTCACCTTCCACCATCCAGTATGCTCCACCTGGAGCCAACATAAATACAATCCAACAGATCTGTTTGACTGCAGATAACAAGAATGACAGATCGGTAAAGGGAGCCAATGTTATGAGAGGTCTTTGTAACCAAGTATTTCCACCAGGTGGAAACACACAGCACAAATGCACTGCGCATATCATACCTTTGCCCAGTTCCTAAAGTCCAGACTTGTGCTGTATATCTAAGAAATGGGGATTATTTGCAGCAATGTCCCAGAACAAAAATGCCAGGCACAAGATGTTTGTATATACCCTTTACTCACTGGAAAGGTTGTGGTGGCAGATACCATGGTGTGTACAATGCAGGGGTTCAGAGGTGTACAGCTGGTACTGTAGATGGTCCCTATGGGGGAAGTGTAGCCCTGGACTTCCACGGAAAAGTGTCAGGAAGGGGACACAAACACCGCTAACACAAATAACTCAGCATTACATATTTATCTTTTTATTTCATTTTAGCAACTTTTTCTTTGATTGGTGACAGTGAGAAGTAAAATGTATATTTGCTCTATCGAGCACAAGGTGCTCCAAAAAAAGGGGGTGATGGTGCAGCGAAAGTGACTATAAGAGCAGAAAGTGCATACATACTATGTACAGAAATATATACATGTGGCTGATAGGGATAATAGAGTGGCCCAGGAGAGACGCGTGAGTTTGGAGAGTTAGGAAACGTAAATTGCAGTGCAAAACTAAAGCGCACTTGAAAAAAAGATTTAATTTTGATGGTGAAAGGCATCCTTTTCAAATTTCAGCTCCTTCAGTCACATACAATCGTGCACTTCTCTGCAGGGAATTCATCGACTTGAGCAACCTCCTTGAGGTCCGTTTCACACTGACCCAGTGATGTACACATGATTGCACAGTGCCTATATATTGTCTATCCAAAATTGCATGTATGAATACTTATTTTGAAATCTGTTTGAAGACTGATTAAAGATTCTCTTGATTGGTGGACTAATTACCCAAATCAGTTGGTGTCTCCTATATATTTCTGCGTCCTGATGATGACCCAGTTTTAAATAATTTAAGTCCAGGGGTCAAAACCTCGACAAAAACGTTATATGCGGACTGTTTTTCAAGAAACTGATGGTGGCTATCAATACTCGCCTAGCGGGGCTTGGTCTTTAACACTATATTATCCCTATAAGCTACTTGTATATATTTCTGTACATAGCACGTATGCACTTTCTGCTCTTATAGTCACTTTCACTGCGCTGTCACCCCCTTTTTTTTTAGCAGCTTGTGTTCGATAGAGCAAACCAACCTAAGTTTTACTTCTCATTGTCAACAATCAAAGAAAAAGTTGCTAAAATGAAATGAAAGATAAATATGAAATGCTGAGTTATTTGTGTTAGAGGTGATTGTACCCCCTTGTTGACACTTTGCAGTGGAAGTCAAGGGCTACACTACCCCCATAGGGACCACATTTTTGCAAAACATTATTCGGCCCAGGTCCCTGGTTTCTCGGTTGCCCCTTTTGTTTCAGAGGTCAGCTGTTAGGATGTTGTGTGCGGTTACAGGGGATGTGAAATGGGATGTCTAGCTTCAGATGGAGAGGGGGGCCAGAAACCATAGAAAACTGGTGATCCCACATAGGCTGAAACTTTTGGGGCCATGACTAGGGGATTGTATAAAGGTGAAGTAGATTGCACATCTGTTGTGGAAATATTGACCAACCCTGTTTCTTCTCCCTTCCAGGATCACTTATATTATGAACAGAGAAACCAGGAATAAGTGACATCAACCCTCCAAAGACTGCAGCAACTCTGTCCTTGGACCCTGCCATACAGAAGAGGAAGATAAGAAGCCCCCTTATAGTCCAGTGGGTGATGACACCCCCTGCACTTCACTGCCTCAACACTTTATCACACCTATGTGTGCCTGCAACACAAGCTGCTACAGCAGTGCTGGACACATGTCAAGGGAACGGCTGCGGATTGGGGTAGAGGTCTCTGGATCTAGAGACCTCCTCTTCCAGGAAAGCTGGGATCTCATATGCAGCTTAAAATGACTTGAATTAGACAAATGCCCCTTATTCAGCATCTTTGGGGTTCAGTCATGGGAAGGATAAAGTCTGTCACACAACACTGAATAATTTATTACAAAACAGTCAAATCTTGCTTTTACGAATACAGATGTGTCTTTCTAGCAAGAAGCGTGTGTGTGTGTGTGTGTGTGTGTGTTTTGTGATAAATCTGTGTCACTTCTGTTCTAGGTATGTAAAGGAAGCTTGCACTGCTGATGCACATGCAGCTGTTTGTGGGCCTGCACTGCTGATATCTGCTCTGTCTATACTGCTTTGAAGGAGCTATGCACTGCCTCCATTGTTCCTGTAACTGTTCTTTGTGTTACGAAAGCTTGCACTGCTTATGGTGTCCCCAGTTCTCTACATGTTCTCTCTCTCTCTCTCTCTCTCTCTCTCTCTCTCTCTCTCTCTCCCTCTCTCAAGAGATAGCTCAGTGCTACTGCGTCCTGCTGTCTTGTAACTGTTCTTCCTGTTAGGGAAGCTTCAGCAAGGACTTGACACACATCCCTGCAGCCCCTAGGTGGCGTTGGTGGAGTTTTAGGGCGGGATTCAGCCACAATGTTCTTGGGGGCTCCACTTGGAAAATAGGAATCCTTATAAATGAACATATAATCATTCTAAATAAAGTTGAAGGAGATCAGCTCCTTCATGCTGAGATAAAACTCTCAGGGGGCAGTATATGGTCCTTGCAAGGTGAGTCCCTCCGGCGTGGGGCCCCTCCAAGGTTAAATTCTGACTGGTGCACAGGCCTGGGAGCACCCCTGGTGCCAGTTGGGCCTGCCGAGCCAACTCTCCTCCAGCTTCTGTCCTGACCCCGCATCTGGCACCATACCCTATGGCGTCCCTGGGCACCTATGCCGACTCCATCAACACTGGAGGAGGATGTCCCAATATTTCCTTTTGATGCAGAGTTGATGCCAGTTCGACCTTGACCGACGTAGTGCCTGATTCTGCCCAAGGCCCCTCTTTCCCCACTTGATTTACCACCTCCACCAGGGCGACAACACACTTTGCATTCTGTATTTGTAATGAACTCTGATCATGACTGTGACACTGGTGATGAGTCTACTCAGCCCTACCAAGATGATAATTGGTACGAGGACTTACAGGAGGATAGAAGCCTTGAGATCTCCCCATAAACAGGTCTCTCAGCCTCGGTACAGCCACAAAGGAATCCTCTCCCTGTGCCATAGTGACGTATAGGGTGTCTGAAGTACTTGGCCTGCATCTCCCCACCTTGGAGCTTATTACTAGTGTTTAGAAAGAGGTCCTTCAACTGGGTCAAACCTCTTCTGAGCCCCTTCTTCCATTTAACAAAACTCTGACGGACAACTTAATAGTGGCTTTGGCCAAGACTTGTTCTAGCTCTCTAGTCAATCACAAAATTGCCAGGAGTCAACTCCCTTCACACGAAAGCCTTGTGTACAGGCCTCATTGAGCCGCTCTAATTCCTACCACTCCCCCGACAGAGAATCTAAGCAGGTAAAAAGGTTTGACAAATGTGTATTTTCTTCCACCAGTCTGGCCTTCTGATCTGTTAATGTCAGTTGTTTGTTGGGGCGCTATTCCCACACTCTCTGGGATTTGGTGGCACAAGTCCTCCCTAGTGTGCCCGAAGACCGTCGTCCTGTCCTCGCTCAGGCAATTCAAGATAGTCATGATGCGAGCAAGTTCACAATTCGTTGTGGCTTGGATACCACTAATTCCATAGAGCGGGCCATAAGCACCAGCGTAGCCGTTCGCCACCATACATGTTTGTGCTCAACTAGATTCTCAGGCGATGTCCAGTTCTCCCTAATGGACATGCCCTTAGGGGCGATGATATAAGTAAATATCGTAGGAAAGATGCAGGAGCCTCTTCTGTATTAAGCAGGATCTTTATTACAGAGCATGGACAAAGCGTACACCACAACCGCTGACCGGACACCAACTGCCCCAGCTAGAATTCCCCCTGCAGCAACACGCTAGTACTAAGAACCCCATAAGCGTTCTAGGATCCGAACTGGGAAAGGACACAGAGGAAGGGGTTGCAGAACACTAGAAGCAAGGTAAGTACAAACATAGCTAATAAGTATTTACAACACATCTTCTTCCCTAAAACCAGAACAAAAAGACAATATATCCAAAGGTACAGTTAAACATAATTAACATAAATAGTCATTCAAATAAGCCGGTGGCCTGCGAGACCTCACAGACCTGGACTCCTCAGAGTGACTAAAATCATTGTTAGCACCAGCTTGACTCTGCACATCAAATGAACTACAAGCATCACCACCACCATCCTCCCTACAACGGCTTGCACTCTGACCCGGAGAAAAACCCTCCGGAGTGGACAACAAATAGCCACTACTGGACGGAACTGGTTTTGCAGACAACATAGAATCTTCATCTGAAACAAGCTTACTATACAATGCTACCCTTCGAAGGTTCCATTTCTCCCCATTGTCAAGAACAACATAATGTTGAAAAACCTTCTTCACCACATGAGGACCCCTAAATTTCGAAAGTCCCTTGGCCACTCTCCCCGATTTAACTTTAACCCAGTCACCCTCAGCAATCGTTTTCCCAGATTTCACAGTTTTCACACTTGCCTCCTGCTGAGCGCACCCAAGAAGAGAATCTTTAATCCAAGAAGGTGCTAGTTTTGTGCCAGGACGTCTCCCCCGCATGAGTTCAAAAGGCGACTTAGAGTCCTCTTTATGAACCGTGGTCCTATACGCCCACACCATATTTTTGACCATTTCATCCGCAAATCCTCCTGAAACACACGACATCTGAATGATCCCCTTAACAACTCTATTAGCTCTCTCACACACACCATTCGCTTGCGGATTATATAAGGAAGTGCGGTGATGAGTCACACCACACCCAGTTAAAAACACCTGCATTTTCTGAGACGTTAATTGAGTACCATTATCCGTGATTAAAACTGAAGGATAACCCTCATTCAGGAAGATGCCCTTTAAAAACTGTATAGTACAGTCAGTGGTTATATCCTTAACAAATTCAACGGCAAGCCACTTAGAATAAACATCAATTATCACAATGGCAAACCGTTGACTGAATGGCAATTCGTCCATTGGACCTATAAAATCCAGACTCACACTATGCCATGGTACATCCGGACTGACAATGTGGCTCCGCGTTGCATTAGACCCAACCTTGAGTCTCTTCTCGCTGTCTCTACAGACTGAACAATTCTCCACACACGAAGTCACCTGTGAATCCATGGCCGGCCACCAGAAATCCTCTTTCAATCTACGCTGTGTGAGTGTTTGCCCTAAATGACCCTCATGTGCCAATTTAACAATCTTGTGTCTTAAACCATATGGCGGAACGTATCTATCGCCTCTCATTAAAATACCATCCCCAAACAATGATAACTCATCCAACACTTTAATGAATGGTCGCACTGGTGGCTGGACACAACTCTCCCGTCGGGAGCCTAACTTCACCAAGTCGATCACCCTTTGGAGGACTATGTCTTTTCCCATAGCATCCAGCCACTCCTCTTTAGTGAAACTACCATCGCTCAAGGCTACAACATCCTGAATAACGGCAACAGCCCCATCCTTGTATACATCAGAAAACTCCTTCAATGTATCATCTCCCTTAATATGAAGCCTTGATAAACAGTCTGCCTGTACATTACGCCACCCTTGAACATAGAAAATATCGTACTGATACTCCTGAAGCTTTGAAGCTAATCTTGCTAATCTTGGTGAACCCTTTCCAGCTCCCCCTGGAGACAAAACCTTTAACAAAGGCTTGTGGTCAGTTTTAAGCTGGAATTTTGTTCCCCACAAATATGTCCTGAAGTATTGGACACCCCAAGCAGCAGCCAATGCCTCTTTCTCTATCACAGAATAGTTCTGTTCAGATGACGAAAGGGTACGAGAGGCAAAAGCAATGGTCTTCTCACCCTCCTGCCATTTCTGCAACAAAATTGCACCAATTCCAGTGGCGCTAGCATCCACCATCAATATGGATGTGCGACTGATGTCAAAGGGAGTTAACACATTTGCCTGACACAACTCTTTCTTTATCGAATCAAAACATTCCTCGTGGCAAGCATTCCAACAGAATTTCACCCCTTTTTGAGTAACGATCTCAAAGTCATAGTTTTACTTGAAAAATTCTCCACAAACTTCGAATAGAACTCTATGAGTCCCATAAAAGACCTAAGTTGCTCCTTGTCCGTGGGGCGGGGAGCCATTTTTATAGCTTCAAGCAAATCTTTTTTCGGCTTAACACCCTGCGCAGATATCTCATAACCCAAATACTCTATGTTTTGTACAAGGAAACGACACTTCTCCTTACGCAAAGTCAACCCAGCATCTTGAATTCTACCTAACACACTTTTAAGTACCTCATTGTGTTCCGTAATCGTATCCCCAAATACTAGTATGTCATCCTGGAAGAACACCGCTTTTTTAATCCCTTTAAAAATCTCAGTGACCATGCGTTGAAACACACTAGCTGCAGAGCTTAAACCAAACGGGAGTCTCGTGAACTGAAAGGTACCCTCGGTAGTGATGAATGCTGTAAGACCCTTTGACTCATCATGAAGACGGATTTGGTGATATGCACTCTTCAAATCTAATTTCGAGAAAAACTTAGCCCCTTGCAAAGTTGAGACCAGCTCGCCAATGTTTGGCAGGGGAAAGGTATCAGCCACCACATACTTATTCAGCGATCTCAAATCCACACAGAATCTGATTTTGCCATCAGCCTTCTGCGTGATGACGACCGGAGATACCCAAGAAGATGCTTCTACTGGTTCGATGACACCACCCTGTAACATCTCCTCAATCACTTTCTTAACCTCATCTTTCACTGAAAGTGGGACTCGCCTCACCTTATGTTGTACGGGAACTGTGCCATGCTTTATGACTATCTTGTGAACATACCCCTTCAACTCTCCCAACTCATCTCTAAACACATTCCCTGCTCCGTTAAGTATGTCACTGAGGGTGTACTCATCTACTACCATGACTTGATTGGGTGCTCTCGGGTTCACTATAATATGTAGATCATATTGATGGATCCAACCCAGGATTGGTGGACCATCAACGGCAACATATACCTTCCCTTTAATTGACCTTCCTTCAAAATGAATATCTGCATCGAAGTACCCCAACAAATCTATCCTCTCTCCTTGGTAACCAGTTGGAGAGATATCACTCTCCTTTAAAGACGTATCACCCCACTCGCCTCTGAATAAAGGCTCGGGAATTATTGTGTGTCTTGAACCCGTATCAACCATCAGGGTAACCTTACGGTTATTGATCACAAACTCTGTTTTTGGTCGCTCTTCTCTTTTCTCATTACAGCTATATATACAATCATCCTCCAGACTCAATATTTTATCTTTTTCACGCTTTAACTCCATGGGTTCATCTTCGACAATGGCTACACTAGCATTCCCCTTAGTCCTACACATCCTTGAGAAATGTCCCAACCTCCCACACTTGAGACACTCTTTGTTATTCGCAAAACAGAATTTTGCATCAGAATTATGGTTACTACTACCACATCTGGAACACCCTCTGTTGCTGGGGTTTTTCCCAAAGTTGCTCTTCTTTAAGGGATTCTTCCCTTTATATCTCATCGCACCCACAGCCTCTTCACAACCTGATTCACACTCCATCTTTGTTTTCTCAGTCACCACTGAAATAGCACTCTGTTGTGGACTGCATTTTTCTAACTCTTTCATACACTTCTCGGATTCCTCCACCACTTTGGCTAAATCTATAGCCACTTTCAATGACGGATTCTTAGCCGCCCACAGCCTCTCCTGTATCTTTCTATTGTTGCACTGCACTATGAGTTGATCCCGTATCAACTCATCACTCATTGCCCCAAAGTTACACTTGATAGATAACTCCCTAAGACGTGCAACAAAGTCATCTATCGATTCTTCCGTGCGCTGTTTATGAGTATAAAATGTATATCTATTCATTACGAGGTTCTCTTCTTTACCAAACCTCACTTCCAGTCTTGTTACAGCCTCCTTGTACTCATTAGGAATAGGTTGCCCACTAGCTTGCAACGCTTGAGGAAGGTACTGAAATTCTCGTTGTCCCTCCTTGCCAAGAGCACTCAGAAGAAGTGCTTTTTTCCGTTTAGCAGCAAAATCCTGACCATCCAAGGCGTCCAAGTAATTTTCGAACATGCGTATCCAATCTTCCCAAGAGATTGATGGTGCCCCTGGTTCGCTAAGAAACTGAGGTGGTAAGGTCACATTGACTTGTTGATTTGCTTGCTGAGACATGCTGTCGTCAATGTGGACAAGGGTGAAAAAAAAAATAATGTCTTTGAGGATTTTGTCACAGACCACCCAAAATTATTACACACCTCACTTTAGAATACACCAAAACAGTATTTTACATATGTCTATGGGTGTAACCGTACACCCTACTCTCGGTAAGTACTCTTTGCCAACGCCTTTTTTTTTTAATATTGAGTTGCTAGTTGCTAGTTAGCTGCTTCTTTTTGCATTTAATTTAATTATCTTGGGACCCTCTTATTGGCTCCTCGCTATGCGTGCGAAATGTCCTTCGTTTTTCCTGGGTACAGGCTTCTAATTTCGTTTCCTTCGATATTGTTCGATATTGTTTCTGTCCCAATCCAAGATGGCCGCTAGTTAGCGCGAGACTATGACGTTGCGCAACCTCGCAGTGTCTCTGACTCAGATGCGAAGTGCTGCTGCTAGGCAACACTCAATGAGAGAGTTCGCGCCCCTTAGCATTGTTTACGCATTAAGCTGATCGCCTAGCAACGCTTGAAGTTATTGCGTGCTCGCGCTGTTACGTAGAGCTACGCCGCTGTTTGGTTGCGCTTCAACAAAAAAATTCGACCAACTCACGGTTCGTCGAGTGACGTCACTTTTACTCGCAAATGTCGCCAAATCGCCTCTTTCACTGAGAAATGTTCGGTTTCAAAGCATCACTCCCTCATGCCATTCGCATTGCTCCGCACGTCGTGAATTCTTTTTGGTCGTTGTCGCTCGTTGTCCATCCGCTCCGTAAAAATCTATGGATTTGCTCCCACGTCCGGTCTGCAACTCAACTCGTCGCCAAATTGATATAAGTAAATATCGTAGGAAAGATGCAGGAGCCTCTTCTGTATTAAGCAGGATCTTTATTACAGAGCATGGACAAAGCGTACACCACAACTGCTGACCGGACACCAACTGCCCCAGCTAGAATTCCCCCTGCAGCAACACGCTAGTACTAAGAACCCCATAAGCGTTCTAGGATCCGAACTGGGAAAGGACACAGAGGAAGGGGTTGCAGAACACTAGAAGCAAGGTAAGTACAAACATAGCTAATAAGTATTTACAACAGGCGACTCACCTGTTTAGGGACAAGGCTGATTTCTCTCTAGAGCGTTTTAAGCCAAGCAGTGCTTCCGTTCACTCTCTGGGGCTTTCCGTCCCCACCTCACCAGTCACAACAGTTCCGCCGCTACTTTCACGGATTTGGGCGAGGTGCCCAGTATCGCCAGCCTGTCCAGCCTCTGCATAAAAAACTGCAGTTTCATGGTCTGGCCGAGGTGCCCATCACCCCGCAATCAAGGTCAATGGGCCGCCCAATACACTGCCTCCAACGTAGAATCACCAGCCAAACCTCTTTAGCGTGCCCTTGCAGGAGCATAGCCACCCACTGGGAGGCAGAATCCACGGATTCTACCCGGGTTGGCAGACGATTACTTCAGACAGGTGGGTTGTACAGATTGTTTGCAGGGGCTATGCCTTGCTCTTCATTTGTTCCCAGCTGCACTCTCAACGTCCCCCCAGCAACTAACAAAGGACTATCTCTCCATTTCGCGACAGGAAGTGCAAGCCCTCAGGGCTGAAGGGCCTATCGAGAGAGTGCCTGTGCGAGGAGTAGGTTGTGGTTGTTATTCTTGCCTTCTTTTTGGTGCCCCAGAAGGTTGGAGGCCGGCAGCCTTTGTCATATCAGTACCCTCTGAACACCTTCCTCCTGATGTAAAAGTTCAAAATGCTCACCCTCGCCCAGGCCTCGTCTGCCCTCGACCTTGGAATCCTCTCCCTATGCCATGATGATGCACAGGGCGGCCGAAGTACTTCTCCAGCTCCCTCCCATGGAGGTCATAACCAATGTTCTGACAGAGGTCCTTCAACTGGGACAAACCTCTTTAGAGCCCCTTCGTCCACTCAACAAAGCTCTAACAGGCACCTTACTAGAGGCTTGGGTCAAGCCCCGTTCTGGCCCCCCAGTCAATCAGCAAATTGCCAGGAGCCATCACCCTGTTCTAGGTGGCCCTGGTTTTCTTTAGCAACACCCTTTACATGAAAGCTTTGTTTTACAGGCCTCGTCGGACAGCCACATACTAGATACAGGCTATTTTTGGCAGTGCTACTGATGTGGCAAATGCCAGCTTAAGTGAGCAGGACCTGACTCGCCAACAATAGAAGAGCACACAGTGCGTGGAAACGTATGCCTGACAGCTGCTGCTGGAAGTGCAGACAGACATTGTGTTAGGAAGGTAGGGCTGGCCACAGTCATCAATGTATGCTAATCTTTGTTATGTCAGTTGTATCTCATGATGTCATCAGGGTCAGAAGCCATGCAGTCATTTCCTTCTGATTGGAATCGTTTCATTAACTTCCTGTAATCTAATTGTCCGCCTAAAGATCATGTGATGTCATTTCAGGTGCAGTAGTTGTTTTTCATGAGGGAGGCTAGCTTGGCCATTTTCTGTGCTGCACATATTTTGAGGTGGAGGTTTGCACTTCTGTTTTTCATTCAGTATTGACAGTATTTTGTGAGCTGGAGACCTCCCCATCAGACTTCAGTGCTCTTGCTGTTTTGTGAGGGAGGTTTGTATAGCTGCTTCCCAGCTTTGCCTGTTTGAGAGGGGGCAGCACAGCTCCTTTCCATGCTGTACCTGTTCGATAGGGGGCAGCATACCTCCTTTCCATGCTGCACCTGTTTGTGAGGGGGCAGCACAGCTCCTTTCCATGCTGTACCTGTTTGAGAGGGGACAGCACAGCTCCTTTCCATGCGGTACCTGATTGAGAGGTAGGCCAGCACAGCTCCCTTCCATGATGAATCTGTTTGAGCGGGCAGCACAGCTCCTTTCCATGCTGCACCTGTTTGTGAGGGGGCAGCACAGCTCCTTTCCATGCTGTACCTGTTTGAGAGGGAGGCCAGCACCGCTCCTTACCATGCTGTACCTGTTTAAGAGGGAGGCCAGCACAGCTCCTTTCCATGCTGTACCTGTTTGAGAGGGAGGTCAGCACAGCTCCTTTCCATACTGTACCTGTCTGAGAGGGGACAGTACAGTTCCCTTCCATGCTGTACATGTTTGAGAGGGAGGCCAGCACCGCTCCTTACCATGCTGTACCTGTTTGAGAGGGAGGTCAGCACAGCTCCTTTCCATGCTGTACCTGTTTGAGAGAGAGACCAGCACAGCTCCCTTCCATGCTGTAC
Source organism: Triturus cristatus (assembly GCF_964204655.1). Lineage (NCBI taxonomy): Eukaryota > Metazoa > Chordata > Amphibia > Caudata > Salamandridae > Triturus > Triturus cristatus. The sequence goes on from NC_140595.1 coordinate 815,656,163, forward strand.
CCGTTTGAGACGGAGCCAGCACTGCTCCTTTCCATGCTGTACCTGTTTGAGAGGGGGCAGTACAGCTCCCTTCCATGCTGTACATGTTTGAGAGGGAGGTCAGCACAGCTCCTTTCCATGCTGTACCTGTTTGAGAGGGAGGCCAGCACAGCTACCTTCCGTGCTGTATCTGTTTCAGAGGGAGCCCAGCACAGCTCCCTTCCATGCTGTACATGTTTGAGAGGGGGCACAGCACAGCTCCCTTCCATGATGTACCTGTTTGAGAGGGAGGCCAGCACAGCTCCTTTCCATGATGTGCCTGTTTGAGGAAGGGCATCACAGCTCCTTTCCACGCTGTACCTGTTTGAGAGGGGGCCCAGCACAGCTCCTTTCCGTGCTGTAGCTGTTTCAGAGGGAGCCCAGCATATCTCCCTTCCATGCTGTACATGTTTGAGAGGGAGGCTAGCACTGCTCCTTACCATGCTGTACCCATTTGAGAGGGAGGCCAGCATTGCTCCTTACCATGCTGTACCTGTTTGAGAGGGAGGCCAGCACAGCTCCTTTCCATGCTGTACCTGTTTGAGAGGAGGCCCAGCACAGCTCCTTTCCATGATGTACCTGTTTGAGAGGGGGCAGTACAGCTCTCTTCCATGCTGTACATGTTTGAGAGGGAGGCCAGCACCGCTCCTTACCATGCTGTACCTGTTTAAGAGGGAGGCCAGCACAGCTCCTTTCCATGCTGTACCTGTTTGAGAGGGAGGTCAGCACAGCTCCTTTCCATACTGTACCTGTCTGAGAGGGGACAGTACAGTTCCCTTCCATGCTGTACATGTTTGAGAGGGAGGCCAGCACCGCTCCTTACCATGCTGTACCTGTTTGAGAGGGAGGTCAGCACAGCTCCTTTCCATGCTGTACCTGTTTGAGAGGGAGGCCAGCACAGCTCCCTTCCATGCTGTACCTGTTTCAGAGGGAGCCCAGCACAGCTCCCTTCAATGCTGTACATGTTTGAGAGGGGGCACAGCACATCTCCCTTCCATGCTCTACTTGTTTGAGAGGGAGGTCAGCACAGCTCCTTTCCATGCTGTACCTGTTTGAGAGGGAGGCCAGCACAGCTCCCTTCCGTGCTGTATCTGTTTCAGAGGGAGCCCAGCACAGCTCCCTTCCATGCTGCACATGTTTGAGAGGGGGCACAGCACAGCTCCCTTCCATGATGTGCCTGTTTGAGGAAGGGCATCACAGCTCCTTTCCACGCTGTACCTGTTTGAGAGGGGGCCCAGCACAGCTCCTTTCCATGCTGTAGCTGTTTCAGAGGGAGCCCAGCACATCTCCCTTACCATGCTGTACCCATTTGAGAGGGAGGCCAGCATTGCTCCTTACCATGCTGTACATGTTTGAGAGGGAGGCCAGCACAGCTCCTTTCCATGCTGTACCTGTTTGAGAGGAGGCCCAGCACAGCTCCTTTCCATGATGTACCTGTTTTAGAGGGGGCAGTACAGCTCTCTTCCATGCTGTACATGTTTGAGAGGGAGGCCAGCACCGCTCCTTACCATGCTGTACCTGTTTGAGAGGGAGGTCAGCACAGCTCCTTTCCATGCTGTACCTGTTTGAGAGGGAGGCCAGCACAGCTCCCTTCCATGCTGTACCTGTTTCAGAGGGAGCCCAGCACAGCTCCCTTCAATGCTGTACATGTTTGAGAGGGGGCACAGCACATCTCCCTTCCATGCTCTACATGTTTGAGAGGGAGGCTAGCACTGCTCCTTACCATGCTGTACCTGTTTGAGAGGGAGGCCAGCACAGCTCCTTTCCATGCTGTACCTGTTTGAGAGGGAGCCCAGCACAGCTCCTTTCCATGATGTACCTGTTTGAGAGGGGGCAGTACAGCTCTCTTCCGTGCTGTACATGTTTGAGAGGGAGGTCAGCACAGCTTCTTTCCATGCTGTACCTGTTTGAGAGGAGACAGCAGGGGGGTGCGTCCATTAGGGCACTGGGGCATTGCCCCACAAGCCGCCCGCGCCCGCAGCTCCCTCGGCGTCTCTGAACTTAAGTAAACTCTCAGTTTACTTAAGTTTAGAGACGCCGAGGGAGAACTGACAGTCATGTCAGTCAGCATGACGTTGGACTGCCCACCGACTTCAGAGTCTGAAGGGGGTGGGCGGTCCAACGTCATGTTGACTGACATGATTGTCAGACCAGGGACAGCAGGCAGCACCACAAGTGCGCATGACTGGGGGAGGTTGGCGAATTTTTTTGCCGTGCCCAGTCATGCGCACTAGTGTCTGCATAGGCTGGCGCATGCCCATTAGGAGAGCGAGGGTTGAGCAAAGGCTCAAACCTGGGCAGGCGGGCGGAGAGTAACCATGCCCTAAATCCTGGCACTGGTGGCAGCGCCAGGATTTGGCTGAGAGGGGTTGCCACCCACTTGCCAGCAGTGATGCGGCTGTTCCGTTCCTGTAGGCGATGCGGCGTGGGCCTGCTCAGGTAGGATTTATTTATTTAAAAACTCTCCTCACCCCCCCCACGCACGGCAACCCCCCCACACCCCACGAGCCGCGACTGCACTACATTTAATACCAACCAGTTTGCGATATCAGGAAGCTGGAATTATTAAATGCAAGACTCCCATACACAGCGCGCAAATTACTTTTTGAAGAGGGATGCATAATGGCACCCGAAGCGTAAAAAGAGGAAGCTTAATTAAGTGTTGCTCAGCTAAATCACGCCCACGAAAAAGCACAAGGAAGTGGAAAGCGCACGCACACACGAGTCAGCTTCAAAAACAGCAGCGAAATGAGAAAATAGCGTCGTCAAAAACTGTCTACCTGTCAGCAGTTCGGAGAGGCTGTGATGAATCACGCATGTTGAAACACATGAGAACTCAAACGCAATAGTGTAGTTCAATGTACAGCTCTTTACAGCCAGTGCCTCCCGCTTCTCCTCCGGCCTCAACCCGCCAACCTGAGCAATTTACTTTAGCCGACAGAGAATTACAGGCACCTTCTTAATATATTTTCCCATGCCTGTTCCAATTACACCTTTATCAGTCACATGAACTGCTAATGTTGCTAGTTACCATCAATTTATCTATCCCCAGCGGCGACTCAAATGTTTGCTACAGGATTCGTCAGCTAATAAACTGCATTCAGGTTTGGGGAGGAATGCAGCCATTCGTGAAAGTAAGGGGCATATTATCAAGACAGGCGGTAAAATTATCGGCGCTTTAGCGGCAGAAAACTGATAATGGGCTTGATAATATGCCCCTGTGAATTCCAATTGAAGCCCATGTTAGACGTGAAGGACATCTAACCTGAGCTTCAATTCTCGTTCCTGTGCTGGAGAATCTGAAGGTACTCGCCATAGCCAAAAAGTCACAAAAGCAGTGAGGAGCAGGCCCGACTTGGTCCGATTATTGAATAGTTGGGAGTCAAATATTCGCCAAAAAGTCCAGCAGTGTGAACCTCAACAGCTCACATGATTTAGAGCAGATAAGTGGAGTCGGTACATTCTTGGTTGAGGTCTTGTGCACTGAAATGAAGAACAGCAATGCCTTTGCACAACCTGTCCTCAATGTTGCCGGCATGAAAGTCCATCATCCATCATTTTTAATTTATTTGTAATTATTTTTATTACGCTCCTTTGCTTCTCGTCTATTTAAAATGAAGTTATGGCGAGTTGGGGATCGAAGGGGCCGCAGTGTGCATATCTTTGCCTCCTGTCGTGGTATACGTAGCTATTGATTTTTCATTCTTTATAAGCTGTGCAAGGTCACTCATGCGTCAGTGATTTGGGAAAATAAAATGATTATGCTCGGACACTGACCTTAATTCCTTTAAAAGGAGATCAACTATTTTATATCTCAAAATTAAATTCAGTCACCATGCTCACGTTTAATTCTCTCCTATATGCGTTCCATACAGAAAGTAATATTTTTCCACCTTTCCCTCCCCCAAAGCTATTAGTATTGACTTTCATGTGCTAAACAGCATTTTTTCATGGAGCACACACAAGCAGTGCTTGTGAATGCTGGTGCTTAGGTCACTTATTTAGGTCACTTATATCGCGCACGAATCATCCCCGAGGGATCCCTTAGGTGCATTGACACCTTAAAGCTAGACCCATTGACCTGAATAGGTCTCAAATAAAGGTACATTAGTCAGCCATGTATGAGCATCATTCATTCATTTCCTGCAATCAGTCTTTAAGGGGTGTGAAATAGTTTCATAAGTACCCAAGCCCCGGGTGCTGCTGTGATTTGCCAAGGATCACACAAGGCACAGAATGGAGAATGACTGACCGTTCTTCGATGGCACTAGACCTTGAAGATGGGACCCCGTCGACTCCGAATCCCGACCACCCAGGCGGAGCCTATGTATGAGGGCACAGGGTCACCTGCCAGGAAGAGGCATCATGGCGCGCAGGGGAAGGGCCCACACTCCCCATAAAATAACTCAGTCAGCACGGAGGAGGAGCCACTGACGAGTCGGAGAGACTAGGGGGAGCCCGGTCCCAGCACGGAAGGAGGGGTCTTGCAGCTGGAAAACCAATGCATGGTCGTCAAGAGGTGGTGGAGAGAAGCTAAGAGTCCAATGTGTACGCAAATAGAACAGTCACCAGCACTGAGGCGTAGCTATCAAGAGTGCAGCAGGTGAAGTGGCTCCGGGCCCAGGGGTGTTACTGAGGCCCATGGCATCTTCGCTCCGCCAGTTAGTGCACTGCTGGCAGCATCTAGTCCCAATGGTTGCTGCTTGCTGCTGCCACAGCACTGACTGGACTACAGGCCGGACTAGACTGACTAAAGTAAACTCAGGAGTTGGCAGTTCACCAGCCCAGGTAAGGCCCAGGCGGGCATTTTTTAAAGGTGTGTGTGTGTATATATAAATATATATATATATAATTTTTTTGTATATAGTGAGAATCCCCATATAATGTTCTGTCTCCTCACTAAGGGGCATATTTACAATAACTGGTGCATCCCTGCGTATCAGCAGGGATGCGCCAGTTATTGTGCGCCACAGCTCCGCAACCATGGATGCGCCGTATTTACAATGCGGCGCACCATGGGGCAAGAACGGCACAGATGCGTGATGCATCTGTGCCGTAAAAGTGGCGCATTGCTGGAGTTGCGTCGCAAGCGCGATGCAGCTCCAGCAATGCTCTAGGGGGCCTTATCTTGTTAATGCTGCGTCAATCCTTACGCCTGCTTCAAGCAGGCACAGGGTTTTGATGCAGCATGGCCCTAAAAGTGACTGAGTGAAATCTTGTAGATTTCACTCAGCCACTTTTAGGAGGCGTTCCTACACCGGAACGCCCCCCCCTGCGCAGGAACGCCTACATGTGGCGCAGGGCTTTACAACGTGACGCATCTCCCAGATGCGTCACGTTGTAAGTACCCCGCACCATGGTGCAGGATTTGCGCCGCTGCTGCGTCACAAAAGTGACGCGACGTAAATGAGGCCCAAGGGGCTTGTAAATCTGCCCCTGAATTTTCAAGTTCTGCTACCTGATAACTCCATTTTCACTTGCAGCAAGAGGGTGGGTGACTGCAACCATTTTCAAGGGAAATTGTTAATTCATTTGAAATCTCTCCCAAAACATATTGTAATTGTCCTTAGCTTATCACAGGCCTTCTAAAGTTTATTTAAGCAGAAACACACAACGAAAATACGGAGAAAAGTGAACAAAAGCAAGCATGATGATGAGACCGCAGGATTATGACTGAAATATTTACTGCTTTAAACTTTTTGTCATTGATTTTATATATTGTATTGCCTCCTCTGGTGAGGTGTCAGTGTCTTTGCTTGTTCAGGAAGTGCTTGCATGGGCACGCATGTGTGGATGGAAAGTCGTGTATGACCTATGCAGAGATGAGAAACCGAGTGCTATATAACGGAAGACCAGAGTTTTGTTGCGCCATGCCTTTGAGGCCATGACGTAGCAGGAGGCAGTGGGAGAGAATGAGTAGAGGTGTTGAGAGGAGTGCTCACTTTTGGTGCTAGATAAGGTGATATCTGAAGGAGACGCCTCACACTTGAGAGCAAGAAGGCAGAGTTGGGTGTTGTGATGTGTCACAGTGGGTGAGACTTAGTGGCTAGAGTGGGAGGGTGACGATATGTACCAGCGTCTTAGTGTGGCCATGTAGTTTGGCGTATCATCCAAGGAGGAAGTGATAGTAATTCAGAGGCAGTGGCTCATAGTCAGGGCCACTGGAATGAGGTGGCAAGATAGGGTCAAATCATGAGGCTAAATGATGTGGCAAGAACGGGCAAATTATGCGGCACAAGGCACATTTTGTGATTGTATTGCTTCATTATTTAATCATTTGAAAATTTGGTAATACTCTCTGGGTATTGGTTGCACATCATTAGTACCAGTTTAACATCCAAGTACCAGTTTAACATCCAAATATAGCAATACGCCACAGAAAGGGGACCAGTCCAGCTTTGCAAAGTGCCTTCCACTGCACGGCAGCACATTTTGTTGCATTTTTAGTAACTTTTGAACCGTTTGAACTAGAAGCTATACATTTTTTTGTTAAAATCTGCAGATTATGTGGCAGATGATGGATTACATGGCAAATATATATTATACGAAAATAGCTACAGCCACACAATCGCATTTCCAGTGGCCCTGCTCATAGTCATCTTCACGGAGGCGTTATCCGAGTTTTGAAGGTTGTTGCTGGGTCCTAGGATGAAACCGTCTTGTGCAGCTTTGTGTCAAACTATGGCTGGTGTCAGGGTTCAGGACACTTTTGGTTGCACTCTATTGTGGGGTAACCCACAAGCTGGCAGATGCTTCAGTGAACTGAACAGCCGGACCTTGAAACTTTGAGGAAGAAATACACTGGCACTGGAATGAGATGCAAGGGTGAAGCTGAAATCCAGAGGCATGTAGCAGAGAGAAAGCAGCTGTTTAACAATATAAGAGGCATTTACTTTGAGGGTTGTGGCTGAAATAATATGTGTGTTTCTTGTCTTTCTTCCTGGGCTCCGATAATGCAATTTTTATTGTTATCTGCTGTTAATAGCGTGAGCCTTTATTTTCCTCCCTTTTCAATATTTTATGTGATAAACACTTATATGTAAGTCTATATTGTGCAGATAGATTTCACTATTATGAAACTTATTTTCCTATCAGCTGAGATACACAGTAATTCTATTTATTTATATGACATTCCCTTAGAGAGGAAGTGTACAAACGGAGAGCAACATAGTGCACCAATGAAGAACGCGAGTATTTATGCAGTGTATGGAACAATGGCTCCACTCGACGTATGCTGAAGCCTTAGGGGACATCAATACATCTGTCCTATAAATATAAGCAGTATTAAAAAATAGTGCTGCTGTTTTCAATACAGCTCGGCTGATCCAAGCGATCCAAGTCTTGAGATACAGGAATCCTAATACATCTAGCAGACCATAAGAAGAAATGCATAAAATGCACATTGAATCCATATGTGTATAATTTATGGATTCATTCGAAAGCAAGATGCTCAGTGCTGTGTTGACACAACAGTGTGGGAAAGTGCAGGTGCAAGCAATAGTGTGTATATCAAAAAGAAATGAGTGATACCAGTCACCGTGGTGCCCAGCCCCTAGTGTTCTTATAGTTGTCACAAAAAGTGATAATTACGATTATATTAGTGACAGAACATTATCATCACAGGTTTATTGATTGTTCCTTGCAGGAAATGTTGTGTTAATTCGCTTGTCACTCGGCTCACTCGTATAATTTATGTCCGTTTGACTGTTCGTTGTGCTTTAAGACACTCCTCTTTACCTCTGTGGCAAAGGCAGGGTAGGCAAGGTCCGTCGTGCTAGGCTCTCAAAGTGAAATGAAACAGTGTTGAAGTACATGTGCTTTATAATGGACCAATAACATGACAAAACTTAACATAGGTGGTTGCTGTTAGAAATACAGAAATCTATATTCAAGCATAGGTGTAAACCTACAACTGCAGATTAATTTTTTTTAATTGGACCCACATGAGTGTTGTGTTCTTCGCTATCGCCCAGTTAATGAGTGGTGGGGATGTGTGTGTATTTACATGAAACTTAATAAAAGTCTGTTTAAAAAAAAATAAAAAAATACAAGAAATGAGTGTTGTGCCCATATGAGAGATGCCAAAAATCCAAAAGGGTAGCAAATAAAAGTTTCACCATTAATAATGGAGCCCCAGCTTTACCCCAGCTCATGTCGTAATTTCGCCCTTTGTCTCTAAGACCTGTTTTAGGCTTTATGAGCTTGGCGACCACTCTCTTATTCATGAAACAACAAGTTGCCATTTTTATTCCAAATAATGACTCCTGGATGTTGAGGAACCAAGTTCAGAGATTCAAAAGGCTACAAGAAATGCCAGTGGATAAAAAAGAAAATGAAAAATATAGTCTAAAAGTGGAAAGTACACAGCTCTGGTAATGCGCTCAGTGGGAACTGTGAATCTGTGAGGTTATTGGGACGTCTGGACTAATGGGTCGAGGACAGATATCCACTTTGATTTGATTCTAATGTTTTCTTCACACTTGTGCTTCACAATGCTATATTTAGATCCCTCTTTTTTTCAACAATTTGCAATAAATATGTGGTGTAAAACCACCATTTGAATTTTTTTTTTCAAAATTTTCTTGCGGGGGGAGAACCCCCCCGCACCCTCCTTTTGAAGTTCGAGCTCGCTCACTTATTACATTAGGGTACAACATTTTTCGCCTCACCACTTTCAATATCCACCAGCCGCCACTGGGGGGCAGCACAGCTCCCTTCCATGCTGTACATGTTTGAGAGGGAGGCCAGCACCGCTCCTTACCATGCTGTACCTGTTTGAGAGGGAGGCCAGCACCGCTCCTTACCATGCTGTACCTGTTTGAGAGGGAGGCCAGAACAGCTCCCTACCGTGCTGTACCTGTTTCAGAGGGAGCCCAGCACAGCTCCCTTCCATGCTGTACATGTTTGAGAGGGGGCACAGCACAGCTCCCTTCCATGATGTACATGTTTGAGAGGGAGGCCAGCACAGCTCCTTTCCATGTTGTGCCTGTTTGAGAGGGGGCAGCACAGCTCCTTTCCTTGCTGTATCTGTTTGAGAGGGAGGCCAGCACAGCTCCTTTCCATGTTGTGCCTGTTTGAGAGGGAGGCCAGCACAGCTCCTTTCCATGTTGTGCCTGTTTGAGAGGGGGCAGCACAGCTCCTTTCCTTGCTGTATCTGTTTGAGAGGGAGGCCAGCACAGCTCCTTTCCATGTTGTGCCTGTTTGAGAGGGAGGCCAGCACAGCTCCTTTCCATGTTGTGCCTGTTTGAGAGGGGGCAGCACAGCTCCCTTCCACGATGTACCTGTTTGAGAGGGAGGCCAGCACAGCTCCTTTCCATGTTGTGCCTGTTTGAGAGGGGGCAGCACAGCTCCTTTGCATGCTGTATCTGTTTGTGAAGGCACTAATACTTATCCTGCCCATATATGTTTTTCCTAAGTACCTGTAAGACCAGTGCATTCCAGTGAGGCACTACTGTTGTGTACCTGTAAGACCCATGCATCCCATCAAGGCACTACCTTCATGTACCCATAAGACCAGTTCATCCCATTCAAAATATTTTAGCACAAGTTATTAAAAACATTATTCATCACTTTTTCTTAAAAACATACATTGTACATAATAAAATTAGGAAAATTAAGACATTTTCTTAATTTTATTATGTACAATGTATGTTTTTAATAAAAAGCGATGAATAATGTTTTTAATAACTTGTGCTAAAATATTTTGATGAAATATTATGCTGATTAGTAAAATAGATAAATAGAACATTCCTTTTGAACTGGTTTTGTTTTTAACTACCGGGCATTGTGTACAAACCAAAATTTAAATTTGGTAACTTGGTAAGATTAGACCTTGTACAAGCTTGTTCTTAAAGATTCCAGGGTGATCCAGATATAACTGGACAGATAATTGGGGTTGAAGATACTGATCTTTTCCCTCTAGAGTTAAAGGAAAAGGGAAGTTGTTCCCATTGAGGCACTACTGTCTTGTACTGTCTACTGTCTTGTACCCGTAAGACCAGTGCATCCCATCGAGGCACTACTGTTGTGTACCTGTAAGCCCCATGCATCCCATCGAGGCACTACCTTTATGTACCCATAAGACCAGTGCATTCCATCGATGCACTACCGTCTTGTACCGGTAAAACTAATGCATTCCATCAAGGCACTACCATCTTGTACCCGTAAGACCCGTGCATTACATCAAGACACAACCATCTGGTACCCGCAAGGTCCGTGCATTCCATTGAGGCACTACAATCTTGTAACCGTAAGACTTGTGCATCTCATGTAGACATTACTGTTGTGTACCCGTAGGACCCATGCATCCCAACGAGGCACTTCTGTCTGGTACCCCTAAGACCCAGGCATTCCGTCGAGGCACTACTGTCTTGTACCCCTAAGACCAGTGCATCCCATTGAGGCACTTCTGTCTTGTAGCCGTTAGACAGAGTAAATATTGGCCTCCATGTTTTCACCCCAACCTTAATTGAGCAGTGATGAATGTTACCTTGAATGTGATTCACTCTCCCCCTCCATGTAGACTCCTCTATATACATCTGTGAGTTCTTATTTCTTGGGGAGGTCAGGTTGGCGGCAAGTGAAGGAAAGGTACAATATGCAAAGCACGTGTTATTGTTACAGTAATACTAGCATAAAGGTGCACCGGTCTATCAATGTGAATGTTCTGTACCACGGGCCCCCACGCAGGAGCAGACACTTGTTATATAACAACTGCTTTGTCATATCTATAGCTGTGTGAAGCAATATATGTATATATAGCTACATACAGATTTGTGTGTGTAATTGACGCTATTCTGTATAAACTGCTATTTTAATAAAGAATCATTTTTAACAAAAAGCTATATTGACACCCCCATTGATGACACAGGGCATGTGGCTGGCATCTAACACACCTAAGATGGGCATCAGGGAAGAAGCGGCTCCTTATCAGGGGCTTCAGGGCACAGCCCTACCTCCTGTGAGGCACCTCTTTCTGCCCCTTGCCTTTGCTGCTAAAGATTTAACTGAGCAGCATTTTTAAAGACAGCAGTTGTATGTTTTCATGAACACTGTCAGTGCGCAGATCAGCCGTCTCACCTCCTCTCTCATGGCTTCTGATGGCAGGAGGAGGAGGTGGAGAGCTGCAGGGACTGCGGCACTATCCAGCCACAGAGGGGCTCATTTCTGAGCCCTTGCATCACTTTTACACCGCTGGTGCATCACTTTTTGTGATGCACCGGCGACATAAAAAAAGCATCATGTTTCGCCATATTTACAAAATGACTCATCTAGGGATATGCATCACCTTGCAAAGCCCTGCGCCACCTTCTACCTGCGCCAGGTATAATGTATGCAGGGGGGGCGTTCCGACGCAGGAAAGGGTCGTAGAAGTGACGCAGTGTAATCTATAAAATTTCACTACACCACTTCTAGGATGCAAATGCGTCAATATCTTACGCATGCTCATAGCAGGCGTAAGACTGACGCAGACACATTTAACATAGGACATGCCCATGTGTAATGACCCATTGCTGGAGTTGCATCACTTTTGTGACACACTCCAGCAATGCATCATTTTTGCGCATACAGATACATCAGAAATAATGACGTATCTGTAACTCCTTGCGACATGATGCGTCATACATTAAATATGACGCATCATTGGTGTCGCAAGGAGGGCGCAATGAAAAGTGATGCATCGCTGTTTTCTCGCAGTGAAGCGTCACTTTTCATAAATGATGGCCTGAATGTTGTTCTAGATACAACACTCTGTAGTTGGATGCAGGGATTGTATATTTCTGAGGGGCGTTGATCAACTATGATTCCATCACACAGGCAAAACACCATTTATTTAGCAGACTTCCTGTGCATGCCTCAGACACCACAGTATTTCTGCTAAAATACAGCTGTTAGGGTGCACATCAGTGCATCCCTAAAGCCGGCGAGGAGGCACACAGTGCAGCAGGTGCAAGCACTAACCCAGCTCCTTATAGGGCTTGGCGTCCGGTCCTATCATGACGCTTGGAGAGGGCCTGAGGTGGGTCTTCCTCTTATGCCTGCCCATGCCGCTCTGTTCCACTCCTCATTGGGAATCCTGGCTTGCAGGTTCCCCAGTGTCCAGCAGCAGATTCCTGCTCGGCCGCCACAGAGGAGCCTCCAAATTGCCATCTAAGGAAGCATGGGGAGTAAAAAAAAATATTTGTCTTTGCATGTGTGTGTATGTGTGAGTGATTGACAGTGATTGAGATAGAGTGTACTTGAATGTTTGATAAAGGTATGTGTGTGGGAAGGGTGTGCGTCCTTACCACACATAGCCTTTACCATGCATGCCTTTACAATGAATTCCGTTGTAAAGGTATGTGTGTGGTAAGGGTGGTGGAGGTTAATGCGTCGTTAGAGGGAACAGACCCTTCCACTTCCTCTGTACGTCATGCCTCAGAAGAGCTGGAGAGGTGACGTTGTGGAGAGGTAAGGGGGGTTTTAAATTAATTTATTAATATATATTCATTTTAAAAAATATATTTATGTTTTTAAGTTTATTTTAGGACAGGGGAGGGGTAGTTTTTAGAACGGCTGGCGTGAGCGAGGAAAGAAACTCTTGGAACCCCGCATAATGTGGAGTGCGGAAAACTCTGCGAGCGGAGCGGAGTTCACCGCCCAGACTTAGTGGTAATGCCATTTGCATTGTAACACATTCGTGGAAAAGGCATGCATTGCAATTGAATGCTTTCTAATGACATACAACCATCCAATGGACATTCGTCATAGACAATCCCATCAGTTTGCTTTGAATTTGTAAATTACAAATTAAGATTTTGGACATTTCTTCTCGATTAAGTGGTTAAAGGAATCAACAAAAGATCCTTTTCCAGCCTCCCCAAAATCGGGGAAACGTCAGTGCTGTTTAATGCTTGAAGAGGTATGTCCTATATGGTAGTGAGGGGGGCAAGGGAACTACCCAGGAATCTTTGCCGTCTACTGTGTAGGATCAACCACATGTTCAATGGAGACAAAGCTGTTTTCTTTGGAGCCAGGCAGTGGTGGTAGAATAACAGTTATTCTACCTTGTATTCCAAGACCAGCACCGGAACCCGAAAGGATGGGCCGGATTCATTTTTCACAGCAACTTTTTCACGAACCAGATCCCCAATTTTGGGAATCCAGCCTGTGGAAGTTGTTGAATCCCTCATTCCCAAGGTGGCAGCATGTGCTGATGAGTGTTCATGACAGAACTGTTGTAATTCCTGCAAGAGAGCGACAGGTTCATTCATGTCAAAAGTTGTTTCTGTCACCACGACAGGACAATCAAGATCTGGGACGAAAATAGGGATGCTGAACAGGACTTTATAGGGGGTATGGTCTCTCAAAGATCTGCTAGGAAGAATATTTAATACTCTGTGGATTCCACAGGTGACGGACCCAGCTACGACCAGAGCCTAGTACTCTAGCTGTTAAGGATTGCTGTAAGTCTAATTTTTTTCTTTCCGCTACCGAATTTCCCTCTGGAGGGTCGGGACAAGAATAATGCACCGTAACACCCATCGTTCCCATGGCATCCCTATATGCCCTGGAGGCAACAGCAGGGCCCTGTTCTGAGTGGAATGCCGCGACTACATATGTCCTGATAAAGACTTGCAAATCTTTAATAACAGTTTGAGCATCAGCCGACCATTGTGGCCACATCCATAAATATTCGAAGCAAGAGTCTATTACAAGTAGAATGTATTTGTATACACCTTCAGAATTTATGGGACCACAATGGTCCAGGTTCATATACTGCATAGGCTTGTTTGATATTAGGAGGGGTGTCAGCAGTGGGCGTTTCATTGTGGAACCTTTTATTTGATGACAGATGTCACAGCTAAGGACACACTGTTTGGTCTGTTTGTATAGACCATGCCACGGGTAGCGTTTTTCTAGCTATGCAATCATAGTTGCCACACCAGCATGGCCAAAGCAACACCCTCCTGACCTGCTCTGATCAGCTCTTGCCCGCGGTCTTGGTTGGGAATGACACGATCATCTACTCCTGCTATTGTTACAAAAGGAACGTTTTGGGTACTTAAGTGGTAGGACTATCTTTTGAGGTATGCTTTTGGTTAAAACTTGCCATCAGCTGAAGCATTCACAGCAGCCAGAATCTCATCATCCACCCTCGTATAAGAATGAGTTATCGCAGCAACAGATGCCGTAGCAACTGCAGATTTGGCTGCTTCATCAGCCAATTAGTTTCCTATAATGTGTATTCCAACACGCTGGTGCCCAGTGCATGTATTACATGAGCTTGTGGCAATGTGTTTTTAAGATCTTCCACTCCCCCGCACGAAAAAATTTTTTTAATGGTGTTTTCTTTGAAATCTCTGCACCCATTGATGCACCTGTAGTGTACGTTTTCATCGAAGGACCGGGCACAATATTATGAATCGCATACAATAAGTGTAGAAATTTCACGATCCGTATGCTCCAGTGCCAACATCAATGCTTTGAACTCAGCAAGTTGTGCTGTGCAATTCCCTAGGGACTGCGTGTAGGTCTGCTGGGGGCGGAAGTCGCCGTCCCTCATCGCTACACAAATGACTGCGCAAGCTGCGAAGTACTGATGTTTGGTACATACAGCTGGTTGAGCTGAACCGTCAGTATAAATGATGATTCTTTAATGGTCAAGAGGCATGACGTTAGTGGACATGGGGTACACAAGTTTATACTGGAGATATATATGTGCCTGTAGTTTTGGATTTTAAACATAATCAACATCAGTGACAGTCAAGGAGGTAGCCCATTGTATCCATCTCGGAAGTAATGCATTCTATAAGAATGGTTTGGCTTAGCTACGGCAAACAAAGGGTTATTCATAGCCAATACACAGGGTTCAATTACTCCCTGGTGCTTGAGTTGTGAGAGAATTTCCTTCACTGGAGCTTTAACATCATGTTTTATTGGATGTTGAGGTTGTATTTGTGGGTTGGACCATATAGGTATAATGTGATGAAGAGAATTCCTGTCCCAGCCCACATGGTTGTGGTACAGTTCGGGTACCTGTGCTCGACCCCAATCTGTTATGAAAATGCTACTTACCCAGTAGATTCACATGCTTTGCATAAGTCTGCCATCTAGTGTTGGGTCCGCATGATTGCACTTTGTTTTTTTTAGAAGTCTTTTCCAGTCACGACATTGGGGTGGGCGGAATTTGCGTAGTCGCGCTACGCAAAGCTCCGCGAAACGGTAAAAAATCTCTGCGAGCACGCAGAAATTCTGCGAACACGCGGAATTGCCTGCTCGCGATGCTTTTTTCCTGTTCGCGAACGCTGTTTGCGTGCTCAGGGGGAAATATCTCGCAAACACACATTTTGAGAATGCGAACAAGCAAAAAATTCCGCGAAGTCGCGGACCGCAGTATTTTGCGCAATTCCGTGGTCTCTGCGGAACGCGAAATTACCCAAATTCTGCGAGCGGATCGGAATTTACCGCCTAGGCCTAGTCACGAGCTAGGTGACTCCTCCTTTCAGTGTTAGTGCGCATGGACATCGACTTCATTGTTAGATTGTTTTCCCGCAGAGGACGAGAATGGAATTAGTAAGAGTAGAATAGAGATGTCCATGCATATGTATGTAAGTAATATATTACTGCAACAGGTATAGGTACCTGGGGAGGCGGCTGGGCGCATGTGAATCTACAGCTCTACAGGCCAAGAACAGATGCATACTGGGAAAGTAGCATTTTCCCTTCGAGGCATATAAGCTTTAGATCACATGCTTTGCATAGACAATAGAGCAGTAAACTCCCAAAGCGGTGGCTAACCTGTAGCTTTTGCAGTGGTTTGAAAGAGTGTACGAAGAACTGCCTGGCCTACATTAGCTTTTTGTTTTGCTAACAGATCTAAACAATAGTGTTTTCTGAATGTGTGAGGTGTAGACCATGTTGCAGCTTTACAGATGTCAGCTATGGGAATGTTTCCTAAGAAAGCCATAGAAGCCCCTGATTTGCGAGTGGAATGCGCTCTTGGGGGAATTGGTAAAGTCCTCTTTGCTTTTGCGCAAGATGTCTGAATATATTTGACTATCCACCATGCAATACCAGATTTAGAAATGGGATTGCCTTTGCGTGGTGGAGCAAAAGCAACAAAGAGTTGTTTAGTCTTACAAAAAGGTTTTGTCCTTTCTATGTAATAGAGTAATGCTGGTTTAACATCAAAGGCGTATAGAGCTCGTTCTGCCACTGAATCTGGTTGAGGAAAAACACAGGCAACTCAACAGATTGATTGATGTGGAAGGCAGATACTACTTTGGGTAGAAATTTAGGGTTAGTTCAAAGAACCACTTTGTTTTGGTGTACTTGCAAAAATGGCTCCTCCATGGTTAGTGCCTGAAGCTCACCCACTCTCCTCAGTGAAGTAATCACAATGAGGAAAGCAACTTTCCAAGTGAGAAATTGCAGTTCGCATTTATGCAATGGTTCGAATGGTGGACCCATTAGTCTGGTAAGGACAATATAAAGATTCCACACTAGGGCAGGTGAAAGTCTTGGTGAAATAACTCTTTTGGATCCTTCCATAAAAGTTTTGATAACAGGCACTCTGAAAAGGGAAAGATGTCTATTTTGAAGCTATTGCAGCGAGATGTAGGCGTATGGATGTGCACGCTACATTTGACAATTGTAAATGCAATAAATAAATGATATTTCGAAGTGAAGCATCAAGCGGGTTGATATGGTTGTTATTACAATAAATAACAAAGCGTTTCCATTTTGCTGCATAGCAAGCTCTTGTAGTAGGCCTTCTGACCTCCTTTTTTTTAATTTTTTTTATTTTTTAGTCCTCATACCACCTTTGTATGCAAAATAGTAGCCTGTTAACCAGTCTGCACCTCTCCAGGCTATTGCAATGCTTCAATAACTCCTGCGCTCGTGCCCTTCCAGTGTCCTGGCTGCACAGACCACGCAGGTGTAATCATTGGACAGTAGGGGTTACACGGTTGTGTCTCCATCCCAGGTCTGGAAGGCCACCCAAATTTTAGAGCATGATTGTGTATTGGACTCCAAATCAATATCTGTTTTCGCCGTTCTTCTTACTGCTCGTAGCCAGTCTATCCCTTGTGGTGGGGAGGGTTCAGTCCATTTCTTGCAGATTTCCCTCCTAGCAAGAAGGATTAAATAGAATAGCAAAGCCTGTTTATCCCCAATAATGCCATTACATGGCGGATCTGTTACCCCGAGCATTACTAATAAGGGGTTAACTTCGATGTTTGTATCAAGAATTTCATTAGTTATCCTACCAACCTCTGACCAATACTCTTCTAAAAGAGGGCATTAAATAAACATGTGCTTATCATCAGCACTGACCAATCCGCACCTGCGAAATTTAGGGGGAATATCAGTTACAAACTTTGCTAATTTTTTGTGGAGTCCAGTATAGTCTATTTGCCGTAAAAAAATGGTTTCTCTGCAAGTTTGCTGGTTTAACTGTTTTGTAAAGCAACTTGAAAGAGAGATGCCAAACTTTTTGTGTATCAGGAATCTGCATCACCTCGTCCCAGATTTTATAGGGGGCTTTGATTTTTTCCTCCTCGGAGGTCAATAGTACATGATACCATCCGGTTATTTCCTTCTTTACTATATTTTCATTCTTTAATTTTATTTCAAACTCCCAGTGGCTTTTTGTTTCCAGTATATTCGCTTCCCCCCAAGACTTCTCCTGAAGAAATTTTGAACCGGGACAAAGATCTCCCTGTCTTACTCCATATAACTTCCCATGGGACCACTTCATTCATCACTATCGGATCCCCCCAGACCTCTATTCCTGCCCTCCTCAGTGGGACGCTCAATTGGTCCTGCAAAAATTCAGGCGTACCGGGAGAGTCCCATATTGGGGCCTCCCCTGAATAATAACCAATTCCTAACATATTCCTAATCTTAACCCACAAAGTCAAAGCTGCCTTCAGCATTTTTTTTTAAATTTTTTTTTTTTATTTCTGTGCGCCAAACTTGAACAAAAATCCTTTCCCTTCCCACTCTTTAATCATTTCTTCACACAATCCACCCCACACCCGGTGCCCTGTTGTACATAGTAAGATCCTACAGTTTTTTAACTGGAATGCCATGCAGTATAATTTTACATCTGGTAATGCAAGCCCTCCTTCTGCCAATCTACGTCTGAGTTTTTTCCAAGACATATGCGCTCCCCTGCCCAGTTTACCCTGTACTCTATCTATTAGCCTACTCAGGAAAGATAAAGGTATACAATTAAAAAGAAATGTGAGTTTAGGGAGAATGACCATTTTGATCAAATTAATCCTTCCGTATATCGTCAGAGGAAGATTCTTCCATCTTTCCCAAATTTTTACAATTTCCTTTGTAATTCTTTCCAAATTATATTGCGGAACATTCTGCACTTCATTGAGGATGTTAATACCTAGATATCTGGGGGCAGATTTATGTTTCCTGGCGCATCCCTGCAAATCAGCAGGGATGCGCCAGGAAAGATGCGTCACAAAAGTTTACCCTTGCGCCACAATAGATGCGCCGCATTTACAATGCAGCGCATCGTGGCGCAAGGATAAACAGATGCGTGACGCATCTGATGGCGGAAGGTTGGCGCATTGCTAGAGTTGCGTCGCAAGCGCGACACAGCTCCAGCAAGGCTCGGGGGTGCCCTATTGATACAATGCTGCGTCAATCCTTAAGCCTGATTCAAGCAGGCGCAGGGTTTTGACGCAGCATGGCCGGAAAAGTGACTGAGTGAAATCTTGTAGATTTCACTCAGCCACTTTTCGGAGGCGTTCCTGCGCCGGAACGCCCCCCCCCCTGTACAGGTACGCCCACATGTGGCGCAAGCTTTACAACGTGACGCATCTCCCTAGATGCGTCACGTTGTAAATGGGGCGCAACATGGCGCAGGGTTTACGCCGTCGCTGCGTCACAAAAGTGACGCAACGGCGGCGTAAAAGTGGCGCAAGTCCGTTATAAATCTGCCCCCTGATCTCAGTCTGTACACTCCCTTTCCAATTCGGGGTGTTCCAACACATAATCCCGGTTTTGTCTCTGTTTACCAAGTACCCAGACAAGGCCCCAAACTCATCCGCCAATTGCTCAACTCTTGGGATCGTTATAACCGGATCTGATGTAAATATGAGTAAGTCGTCCGCATACAATGACATTTTTTTCTCAAATATTCCTATACGAAAAGCCTTCACCTGTGTTTCTTGACGGAGCACCTGAGCAAATGGCTCAATATATAAATCGAATAACAGGGGCGAAATTGGGCAGCCCTGTCTCGTCTCTCTAGTAATCTCAAAACTTTTAATAAGGACTCCATTTAGAAGAATTCTAGCTGTAGAGTTGTTACATAGTGTTTTTAATGTAGCTATAAAGTGGGGTCCAAACCCCAGATGCTCTAGCACTGCCCATAAGTATTCCCAACAGACTCGATCGAACGCCTTGGCGGCGTCCAGCGCGACCACCGCCAAGAGACCAGATCTTTCTGTCGCTATATCGATACATCCTATTAGTTGTTGGGTTAACTCGCACATTTGCCTTCCAGGGATAAACCCCTTCTGGTCCTCCTGTATTAATTGAGGGATTACTCTAGATAGTCTCCCTGCCAAAAAGCTGACAAGGATCTTATAGTCAGCATTTAGCAGGGAGATTGGCCTATAAGAGTCTGCTTTTGTGGGATCCTTAGCAGGTTTCAAAATTAAAACCACAGAAGCTTCATGCCATGAATCTGGAGCCTGAACTTCCCCTCGATATATCTGATTAAACAGCTTCTCCCAGCCAGGTAATATTTCATCAGCTATATTTTTATATACTTCTGCCGGGAGAGCATCTAGCCCTGCTGCCTTACCATTCTTAGATTTTTTTTATTGCTCCTTTTATCTCTTCTTTCGTAATTGGGGCTCCTAACATATCTTTCCCCTCTTTACTCAGTGACGGGAGATCGAGTGTACTAAGCCAGCATCTGGACTTTATTAGGTTTATAGTAATATTTTCCGAGTATAACTGTGAAAATATTCTAACTATATGCTCCTGCATAGAATCCCAGCTGTTCATCTTTTCTCCTGTTTCTCTTTTTAACTCTTTTATATCATTTCTTGACCTTTCCACTCTCACTTTCCACGCGAGCAAGGCTCCAGCTCTCTCCCCGTATTCAAATTCTTTTATATTTGCCGCTTGCCATCTAGCTTTACACTTTTGATCTATTTTCATTTTAAATTCCAATTGTACCTCATGCAACCTTTCTTCCATCCTCGCTTTTTCTTCCTGTGAACTCATAGAATGTAAGGCCTCTTCTAACATCCCAATCTCCTTTTCACTATTCTCTAATTCTATGCATGCGTTCCGATTTTCAGATGAGTTTAGGCTTTTTAAAATTCCTCTTATATACGCCTTCAAGGCATCCCAAACAATATACGAGGGGGCAGTATCTTGGTTGTTAGCGAAATATTCCCTCGCTGCTTCCTTTAAGGCTTTCTCCACCCCCTCTTCTAATAATAATGCCCGTATTAAAGTCCATCTCCTGAGTGGTTGTGGGCCCTGGGCTTGTACAGTTACCATTACTGGTGAATGGTCAGAAATGTGGACAGGGAGATGTTCAATCTTCTTAATATTTGCTGAAAATGATCTTTCAGCTAAAAAGTAGTCAAGTCTTGAAAAGTGGTGATATTTTTTGCTATGGTATGTGTAGCCCCTTGTCTTGCCCTTCAAATGCCTCCATACATCTACTAGATTAAAATCAGATATCATATTTTTCAGAGCACTCCTCATTCTAGGGACAGATATGTTCTCTCTTTTTGTAGACCTATCTAACACAGGATCTAATAACACAATAAAATCGCCGCCTAGGATTACGGAAACTGAAGTTGCTGCCATCCTCAATTCTAAATCAACAATATATTGAGAATTATCCTCATTAGGGCCATAGTAGCCGATACATAAGTAATCCATATCAGCCCACCTGACTTGGGCTAAGGCCCACCTACCTGAACTGTCTGTTCTTGACTCTCTCATTTCTATACCACAACCGCTTTTAATCAGAATGACCACACCCTTACAACAAAATGATTGATCTGAGGCGACAAAATTTTGCAGCCAACCGCACTTCCCGAACAATTCCTTACTTTCGTTTGCCAGGAGATGCGTCTCCTGTAGCATCATTACCTGTGCCTGGCTGTGCTTTAGATACTCAAGTATTCGCCTCTGTCTAAGTTTAGATCTCATACCATTCACGTTCCAGGTAAGAATTTTAATACTCGGGACTTTAATCAAACTCATCTTCCTTGATAGGTTCTTCTCCTGGTTTCAGTCTTATTCTAAAAAAATTACTCTGCATACATGGTGTTGAGAACTTTTTTTTCTTTTCTTTTTTTTCCCATTGCTCCCCACCCGTGCTCCCCGACCACCCCCCCCTCCCCTCCACTACTGTGCCCCCCCCCAAGGAACCCTCCCTACATTAATAGGCATAACAATGCCTATAGACGGACAGACCGGAGGAATTAACATACAACTTATTTATACATTGTTAAAATGCTGGAGAGCTAGAAAGCTATTTCTTACTTTGAGCGTTCTCATCACACATTCTGCTTATCAATGTCTCAACATCTTCTACTGAGCGATATTTATACATTTTGTTATTCCACATTATATGGAGAATAGCGGGAAATTTTAACTGGACTTTCGCTCCCAGCCTTCTAAGCTCTTCCATCTTCTCGCCTAACTCCCACTGTTTTTGTTCTGTAACCCTGCATACGTCGGAGCTTGCCCGGAGGGAAAAACCATTACCCAGATATGGTCCATTTTTTTAGGGCTCTATTTAATATCTCCTCCTTGATGTTATAGGAAAGAAAATTTACCAGAATCTTTCTGGGTTTAGTTCTCTGCGGATTACGGCGAAATGGCTCTCTGTGCGCCCTCTGTATTTCACTCTCAAGATTAATCTCCGCCTTATCCTTCAGAATCGTTTCTCGCAGCAGGCCAATAATAAAGGCCTTCATGTCTGCCCCTTCTTCATTTTCAGGAATATTTAAAAATCTTATGTTATTCCTTCGAGAATGATTCTCAATTCTTTCTATATCATCTCTTAGCATCTGGTTTTGTTTCCCCAAATTAGAGATCTCAGTTGTGTTTTTCACAATATCCTGTCTAACAGCGCTGACTTCTTCCTCCAGGATTTTTGTACGAGTCGTGACCTCATCCAATTTCTGGGCCAATAGTGAGCAGGATGCTTGTATACTTATTTGGTTAGCTTCTGACACCTCAAAGCGCTCTTTAATATCCTTCTTCAGCTCCAATAGAATATTAGTCAATGAGGCCTCTGTCTCTAATGCTCTTCCTTCTGGAGTGTTTATACAATCTGGGTTATCCCCATTTGATTCTGGGGTTGGCGCAAACGATTGTAGTGGTAATAGCACTTCTGACTCTTCAACTTCTGTTAAAACTGAGTATTTATTACTGATTGGAATTGTTATAATATCCTGTTGTGCGACCCCCATCTCCCCTCCTAAAACACTAGAAGGACCTTTTCCTGTAGCAACTTCAACATCATTAACTTCCGGCAAATTAGCTTCACGCACCCTTATATCTTTAGGTATGCACTCTTCAGGATAAGAACTTGCGCCCGCCGCTTTATCCTTCTGCATATTTGGGAGTACATGAAAAAAAGATTTAAGTGAGGGAGTCACTTTTACTCTTGCAGTTGGAAGGGAGGATTTCCTTATATTCCTTCCCTCGCTGGTTTTCCTAACGGTCTCCCTGGTCCCTTTTGTTTGAAGGGACCCCCCCTGTCGCCCTCTTTTTGCTTTAGTTACTGTCTTTTCCCCTTGTGGTAAATTGAGCAGAGTATCTGATAAAGTAGGAAGAAAACTCTTACCTCCGATGTTTCTGGTCCTTAGCGTGTACCTGGAGGGTGTCTCACCTTCCTTAAGGGTCTCTCTCTCCATAAGCAGGGGACTTCCTCCCCTCTCTCTTAGGCCACACGTCTGGACCACCGACTCTCTACTTGAGCCTTTCCTCTCACTTCCCAGCTGTAGCAGGGAAACCCTGCTTGTTCTGTCTCTGCCACCAAGGCCGGCCCACCAGATCCGCCGGAGGCTCCCTGCTGCCTCTCCCAAGCGCGACAGCTGCGTTTCGTGCTGCACTCCCCGGCGTCTTTCTGACTTCCAAACAAGCTCCGTAAGCATTGTCTGGTATGTGCCTCTTTTTTTCTTTTACCAATCAAATTTCCCGCTATGTTTCCACCTCCGTAGTGCCGTTCCTTACGCTCGCTCGCACACCAGCTCTCGAGCAAAGCAAGATCTTCTGGACCGCCGCCCACGGCTGCTAGCGTCTAGCTAGTGGCCGCCATGTTCCCCGCCAAAAACCCGTCCACCCTTCGGCCTTCTGGCCTCTTTAATGATGTTCATACAGTCTTGCGGAAGAATGAGATAGCCAAACTCTTTGACTTCAGGTGCCAGATCCCTAGATTGAGATGTTTGGGGTCTGGGTGTTTTATCTCTTCATGGTTCTGCGTGAGGAGATTGGATGTGAGATGTAGTTTTTGATGAGGAACTACTGAGAGCTCCAACAGGGTAGTGAACCAAGGTTGACGGGCCCATGTGGGAGGTACTAGGATTAGTGTGAGGGACGTTTGCCTGAGCTTCCGAACCACTAGTGGACTGAGCGGGAGAGCCGGAAAAGCGAATGCAAATATCCCTAACCTGTTCATCCATAGTGCATGGCCTTTGGACAATGGGTGTGAATACCTGGAGGCAAAGCTTGGGCATTTTGCGTTTAGGTGTGTGGCAAACAGATCTATGTCTGGGAAGCCCCATACATGAAAGAACAGGAGGAGAACTTGAGGGTGAAGTTCCCACTCATGAATCTGTTGTGTTTGCCTGCTGAGCAGATCTGCAATCTGATTGTGTACTCCTAGAAGGTGTTCCGCTAGGAGATAGATTTTGTGATGGCCTGTGCAAGCTGTGAGAGTTGAAGAGAGTGTGTCTCTCCCTGTTTCTGTATCTAATACATGGCTGCCATGTTGTTTGTGCGTTTCAGGACAGCTTTGTCCACAAGGTGAGTTTGAAATGCTTTCAGCGCTAGAAATATTGCTAGCAGATCAAGATGATTTATATAAAGTTGCTTTTGCTGTTGACTCCACATGCCCTGAATTGTGATTGTTTGTAGATTAGCTCCCCAACCAGTGAGCGATGCGTCTGCTGTTCGCACCGTTTGGGTCGATGGAGGGCCGCCCTTTGGATAGGTTTTGTGGAATCCACCACTGCAGAGAGCGATGAGTGCGGCCGTCCACCAACACTAGATCTGATAATTGACCCTGGGACTGATTCCACTGACGAGCGAAGCATTCCTGAAGGGGACACATTTGAAGTCTTGCATAAGGAACAATTAAGATGCAAGACGCCATCATTCCCAGTAGCTGCATGAATATCTGAGCTGATAATGAGTGGTGGAGTTGAAACTGGGAAATTAGAGCCTGAATATTGCAGATTCTGGCTGGATTGGGACAGGTTAGAGCTTTCTGAGTATCTAGAGTGGCTCCTAAGTATGTTTGCGTGTTGGAGGGTTAGAGATGGGACTTCAACAGATTTACTGTGAATCCGAGATTGTACAGCAACTGTACTGTTTTGTGAGTGTGTTGTAGACACTTTGCCTGTGAACTGGCTTTTATAAGCCAGTCGTCTAAGTATGGGAAGACAAAAATGTGTTGTCTTCGCAGATGAGCCGTGACTACTGCCAGGCATTTGGTGAATACTCTGGGAGCATTGGTGACTCCGAATTGGAGCACTTTGAACTGGTAATTTTGTCCCGCTACCACAAACCTGGGATATTTGCGGTGAGCGGGATTGTGAGGCAGCACCCTCTGGTCCCCGATACTTACCTGTCCATCCAGACCACTGTGCCCGATCCGACCCTCAACAGGAGAAAGTGACCCGGATGCGCAACACCGACAGTAAGCCAGCCGAGAGGATAACCCCGCCCACCTGTCATGTGTTTACACAGGAGGAGAGGCAGCAGTGTGACGCAGTGGAAAAAGGAGGTGTTGACCACAGAAGAGGCGACCAGTGGAGAGAGAAAAGGGACTGGGTAGAGGAAGAAGAGGAGGCAAATTGAGGAGACAGAGAGAAGACGAGTGGAGTTGGTCGTGTGGAGGACCCAGGAGGCGGGACTCGAGAAGAAAACGGAGCGAAACCGAAGGAGAAGACGAGCAGTGGAGCGAGGAGTGGTGGTGCCCACCAGAGGATTCAGGAGAGTTGAGGTGGAGCCAGTGAGTGTCCACAGGAGGGCCGAAAAGCGGGAAGGGACTGCGGGTGACGGGAGGGCACCAGGGTCAGTGGGAAGTATTTATGATTACCCTACCCCTTAGGAGATAGTTAATAGAAGCGCCACATTAGATATTGGACGATTTAATATCATAGACCTAATAGAGTTAATACCACCCCACTATGTGCGCTCTAACATAACATCCCTATTCAACAACTGTGTCTGTATTACGCTCCCTCCACTAACCCTTCCATGAGGGAGTGGTATCAGTAACCACTACACACAATACCCCATGTGGCATTTGTGTAGGTTTACCCCTCTCTATACGTTATGACCCATACAAGGGTACTTAGTAACTTTTCACAAGAGCATAGCCAGTTAAACTGTATGTTCGGTTCGGTGCTCATTTGATATTCTGTGTGCCAAGAAACTCAGGGGCAAAGTATGCGCTTCTCTGACCATAAAGCATATCAACGGGGTTAAAATCCTAGAAACTTTCTCCGGATTGTAAAAGCAAGCTGCTGAGTCAGGAAATAGAAGGACACAATAGATCGGGATTAGACATCCCTGAGAAGAAGCATTCCAGGAGTGTTTGTCTCTGCTTTAGTTTCTCGCCATATTTTGCATTTTACTTTTCTTTACTGTGGAAAACCCCACTTTTCCTTTTTTCTGTCTTGCAACACCGGACGGGTGTGGTGAAGGGTGCACAACTCTCAACCCCTATAGCAAAACCGGGACTGACCGCTCCTTTCTCTCTCCATTTATGAGCCTCCGGGGAAGACCACTGGACCCAGAAAGGAGAAGGAGAGATGGAGGATACCCATCCTTGTACCCCGAAAGAGGAAGACCCGATGGACGGAGGAAACATTATACCACCTACACCCGAGAACTTGAATATCTCTAATAAAACCCTCACCATTAAGAAATATATACAGCCTCCGGCAGTTTATCCGGCCCGCGCTCCCACAGGTTGTGTCAGAAGTGGGACCGTCTGGAGACATGGAGGCCGTGATCACTAAGATGGCGGAAAGCCAGGGAAATCTTGAAAAAGTGATGGAACGTTTCCTCACGGTTGTTGAAGAAGACTGAGGCAAGCTACAACAAGTGCTTACAAGTCAAAGTAAGACCCAAGAGGCAGCCATGGAAAAACTTGCTGAGGCCATGGGACACCAAAGGGGACCCACCTTTCTTCCCTCTATGGTAATGCAGAGGTACGTGGGTTGAGAGGAGCCAGATTATTTCTTTAATAACTTTGAACGGATGGCCATGGCAGCGGCCTGGCCAGCAGACAAATGGGGACAGTACCTGCACCCTTTGTTGTCAGGCGATCTGCAAGCCACCTATCAAGCAGCAAATCTACAAGGAGTGACCCCCCTATGCGGACATAAAACAGTGCATCTTAGAACGGCTGGGAGTCGATGACGAGACATTCAGGATAAGACTCCACCAGATAAAGGAAGGTCCCCAAGAGACTCCTAGAGCCTTATACTTCAGGGTAAAAGACATGGTTGACCGGTGGTTGAGACCCGCTAATGCCACCAAAGAAGAAATAATGGTCAAGATCTACCTGGAGCAATACCTGTTGTCCCTGTATCCTCTCATCCAAAAATGGGTCCGACAACATGCACACCTCACCCAAGAGTCGGCTGTCGAGATCGCCAGCACGTACAGCAGAGCCCAAGAAATACAGAGGGGACATGATGAACCACCCTGGAAATCTGGAGGTAGTGAGGGCCATCATCCACCCCGACCCTCGATTGTACGGAAGCCCGATCCCGTCACAGTAATACCTGGCCCAGCCGTATTTAGACCCCCCCCCCCAGTTGGACCCCAGTGTTTTAATTTTGGTGGCATGGGGCACATAGCGAGATTCTGCCCACAAAATGAAGAGCCAATGGAGGTTGGAGTAGTACAGAACTACTACTGTTCCCCTCCCGAAGGAAAACCACCCCCTTATCATTGTAAGTTATCTGTGAATGGACAACCTGTCTCAGCCTTGGTGGATACAAGTTGCCTTCAAAGTGTCTTACGACCCCAAGACTTGGAACAGGGTGTAAGCTCCATTGATGGGATGGGATCTATACAATGCGTACACGGAGACAAAAAGCAATACCCTACTACCCAGGTATGTATGCAACACCAAACCGACCCAGGCTCCTCTCTGCGGGTGGGACTCATCCCACGATTACCTGAGTAGTTAATTATCGGAAATGATTATCTAAACCTACATAGGTTGATCAAAGAAACACAGAATGAAGGGGAGGAATGGTGGAACACGGCGCCCTTCTCTCGGGACGAAAACCCAGAATGGCCTCCCTCAAAGGCTAGAAAAAGACGGAAACAAAGAAGGGAGGAGAAAAAGAAACCCGTCCCGGTGCTGCCGGTCCTCCAAGAAGAGAATACTTAGGAAACTGATAGGAATTTCCACACTGCATAAAGAGAGGATCCTGTCCTACGGGAAGCATGGGATAGAGCCTTAGAGAACGAAGACCCCCTCCAAGTAGATCCCTACTTCTTTATAAAGAATGGGTTATTGTAGAGAAAAGGAGGTCCCTAACAACACCCCCAGCTGTTAGTCCCGGGACCGTTTCGTGAAAAGGTCCTTTACCTGGAACACAGTCATCTCTTGGGTGGGCATTTCAGCAATGAAAAACAGAAAGGTTGATTCTAGAAAAATTCTATTGGCCAGGGATATACCAGCAGGTAAAGACTCATTACCGGGAGTGTCCCATTTGCCAGAAAAATAGCCGATATAGGCCTCCCCGGGTACCCCTCCATCCTCTCCCTATTATAGATAAACCTTTTTGTAGGGTGGGAATGGACATCATAGGTCCTTTGTTGTCTTCTCGAAGCGGGTGTTATTTTCCTGAAGCAGTAGCCTTACATCACCCAAACGCCTCCTATATTGCCAAAGCCATGGTGAACATCTTTTCCCGAGTGGGGTTTCCAAAAGAGATATTAACGGATCAAGGCACTCCATTCGTATTCAAATTGATGAGACAAGTATGTGCCCAGCTTGGTATTAAGCAGATTTTCACGGCAGCATACCACCCACAAACGGATGGATTAGTGGAGCGGTACAATGTCACACTAAAAACCACTCTAAAGAAACTCCTCGCCCTGGAAACTAGGAAGTGGGAGGATATGTTGCCCCTAGCGTTATTCACCATACGGGGTAAGGTACAAAAGAGTACAGGCTACTCACCTTTTGAGTTGCTGTACGGCCACCAACCACGATCTCTACTAGAGATGGCTCATAAAGCCTGGGAGAACGAGAACAATGACACTAAACCCTTGGTAGAGTATGTGTCTAAGCTTAAAACCCATTTAGGTCAAATTTGGACCATAGTCTGAAACAACAGGGAAGAAGCCCAGGCTGCACAGAAGGCCCAATAGGACAAGAAGGCTAAGGAGAGGTCCTTCAATGTAGGGGTTCCAGTATTACTCATGATAGCATCATCTGATCACAAACTGTTAGGTCAGTGGCAGGGCCCCTATACAGTGCTTGAGAAGGTGACTCCTGTGACCTACTATATCGAGACAGATAATAACCGGGGTTTTTCGCCGACATACCATATCAATCTGCTGAAGAAATGGGAGGGGCCTCTTCCAGCACTTGTATAGATGACAGCAGGACAAATCCCTTTGTTTAACCAATGCATAGACTCTGACTTACCTTCCGATCTGAGGCAGAAACTAGTGGATGTCCTCCATCCCTTGCGATAAGTGTTTTCTCTGTCCCCAGGAAAAACATCCTTGCTAGAGCACACTATAAAAACCCTTCCAGGAAAAAAAGTGTGCCTCAGACCTTATTGGATACCCGAGGCCCGCAGGAACACTATTAGAGAAGAGGTCCAGCAGATATTGCGTATGGGTATCACCGAACAGTCAGTGAGCGAATGGAGTTCGCCCATTGTCCTGGTACCAAAACCGGATGGATCGGTACGTTCTGTATAGACTTCCGGGAAGTAAATAAAGTATCGGAGTTTGACTCCTATCCCCTACCTAGGGTAGATTAAATGATTGAACGACTGGGTAAAGCCAAGTACATCAGCACCCTGGACTTGTGCAAAGTATATTGTCAAATTCCGTTAAGAGACCAAGATAAAGAGAAAATGGCCTTTTCCACCCCTGATGGGTTGTACCAATTTACCGTGTTGCCTTTCCGGTTGCACGGGGCTCCCGCCACCTTTCAAAGAGCCATGAATCTCATTCTTCAACCCCATGAAAAGTAAGCCGGCGCCTACATAGATGACATCATTATCTATAGTGGGGCACGGGAACAACACTTGACCACCTATACAAAGTGGTTCAGGCCTTAGGGTTTCACGGTCTAAAAATCAACCCCACCAAACGTCATCTAGCGGCACAAACCGTCTGATATCTAGGGTATATGTTAGGGGAGGGAGTCCTCAGACCACAAAATAACAAGTTAACAGCTATTTCTCAGATACCTTTCAACCAAGACCAAGCGGGACCGCCGAGCCTTTCTGGGCATTCTGGGATACTACCATAGATTCATCCCTAACTTCTCTCAGACAGCTGCCCCCCTAACGGACTTACTGCAGAAGACGGTAAAAACAGAAGTCGTTTTGCGGCATTCTTCCCCTGAAGTGATCCAGGCCTTTGATACCCTAAAAACCTCCCTCACCTCCAAAACCATTCTAGCAAGCCCTGATTATTCGCTCCCTTTCCTTCTACAGACAGAGGCCTCAGACAAAGGTTTTGGGGCAGTGTTATTCAAAAAGACACCCCAGGGAGAGGAAAGACCCATTCTATTTATAAGCCGTAAATTATTACCTTGGGAGAAGAACTATGCCGTTATAGAGAAGGAAGCCCTTGCCATCAAATGGGCAATCGATACCTTGCGGTACTACTTAGAGGGAAGAGGATTTACATTATTCATGGATCACACCCTCCTGGAATGGTAGGCCTGTAATAAAGGCAACAATTAGAGGGTATTGAGATGGTTTCTAGCCTTACAGCCATATAGGTTTCATACCCAGCACCGAAGAGGGGCGGACCAGGTAAATGTAGACTTTCTATCGAGATATCCTCAGGAACTGAACACTACTAGAAAGACAGCAAGGGAAGGGGGATGTGAGGCGGCACCCTCTGGACCCTGACACTTACCTGTCCATCCGGACCACTGTGCCCGATCCGACCCTCAACAGGAGAAAGTGACCCGAATGCGCAACACCGACAGTAAGCCAGCCGAGAGGATAACCCTGCCCACCGGTCATGTGTTCATACAGGAGGAGAGGCAGCGGTGTGACGCAGCAGAAAAAGAAGGAGTTGACCCCGGAAGAGGCGACCAGTGGAGAGAGAAAAGGGACTGGGTAGAGGAAGAAGAGGAGGCGAATCGAGGAGACGGAGTGAAGACAAGTGGAGTTGATTGTGTGGAAGACCCAGGAAGCGGGACCGGAGAAGAGGACGGAGCTGATACCGAAGGAGAAGACGAGCGGTGGAGCGAGGAGTGGTGGTGCCCACCGGAGGATGCTGAAAAGCAGCCGCAACTCAGGAGAGTTGCGGCGAAGCCAGTGAGTGTCCACGGGAGAGGAAAAAAGCAGAAAGGGACTGCGGGTGACGGGAGGGCACCAGGGTCAGCGGGAAGAGCAACAGAGTGGTGAATGGGCATTGTGCACGAAACACTGGCCAAACCTCCCCCCTTACATCTCTTCCCTGATAACCTATGCCACAATACCTTGGGATCCTTATAGGAAGCCCCCTGAAACTTACTCCTCATTGTAAAAGCGAGTTGCTGAATCAGGAAATAGAAGGATACAAAAGATCAGGATTAGACAACCCTGAGAAGAAGCATTCCAAGAGTGTTTGTCTCTGCTTTAGTTTCTTTCTATATTTTGCATTTTACTTTTCTTTACTGTGGAAAACCCTACTTTTCCTTTTTTCTGTCTTGCGACACCGGACGGGTGTGGTGAAGGGTGCACAACCCTCAACCCCTATAACAAAACAGTGACTGACCGCTCCTTTCTCTCTCCATTTATGAGCCTCCGGGGAAGACCACTGGACCCAGAAGGAGAAGGAGAGACGGAGGATACCAGTCCTTGCACCCCGTAGGAAGAAGATCCGAAGGACGGAGAAAACATTATACCACCTACAACCGAGAACTTGAATATCTCTAATAAAACCCTCACCATTAAGAAATATATACAGCCTCAGCGTCTGTTTATCCGGCCCGCGTTCCCACAGGGATGTATTGGAATATGAACGTAGGCGTCCTTTAAGTCTAAAGTACACACAAAGTCGCATTGCTGAAGGAGTGGGAGGCACTTGGAGTGTCACCATGTGAAAATGATCCGATTGAATATACAGATTTAGGTCTCTAAGGTCTAAGATAGGCCTGAGAGAACCGTTCTTTTTGGGTATGAGAAAGTATAGAGATTATACGACGGCCTCTTGATATTGTAATAGGACTGGATCTATAGCTCCATTTTGCAGTAGAGAGAGAACCTCTTGTTTGAGAAGGTCCAGATGCTCTGGGGACATTTTGTGTGATCATGGAGGGATGCTTGGGTGATTGTCGGTAAGCTCCAGGCAATAACCAGATTGGATAAATTCTAGGACCCATCTGTCTGAAGTTATTGTATTCCAGATGGGAAGAAATTGAGAAAGACGTCCCCTGACAGGTGTGGAATGATCGGGGGGAGGAGGAGGCAAGTTTCCGTTTGTTTTCTGCCAGGAAAGTACATGGTGTGTTACCTTTATCTCTTCCCTTGCTGTTATTGCCTCGAAATCCTCCTCTAAAGTAACCTCTGGAACAGGGTGACTGATTGTTGCCTCATTAGGAGGTAGAGGTATTGTCTCATATATTTTTTGAGCCCCCCTGTAAAAGGAGAGGCAAAAGGAGCCCCAATTTAAAGGGGACTGCAAAGCCCCCATGGATTTTGTGACTTCTGTGTACTTTTTAATTTTTCCTAAAGAAGTATCTACCACAGGTCCAAACAGGTGTTCCTTATTGAAGGGTAGATTTAAAATAGAGGCCTGGACTTCGGGTTCAAACCCTCTTAAAAGAACGCTGGTGTTAACAGCGCGAGCTGCAGTGTCACCTGTATCTAAGGCACATCTAATGGAAGTATTGGAAATGAGCTTCCCTTCCTGAATTAGGTCATGCGCTTTACTCTTGTGTTCGTCTGCCAAGCATTGGAGCAATTGTTCCAATTCGGCATCATGAGCCCTGTCATATCCTGCTTAAAGAGCCTGGGTGTTGGCAATACGCCAGTGATTAGCTGCCTGCGCAGCTACTCTTTTGCCGGAGGAATCAATGAGTTTTGATTCCTTGTCAGGAGGAGGGGCATCTATTGTTTGAGAGTTTGCTCTTTTACAAGCATTGGAAACCACTGGGGAGTATAATGGAACTTGACCCTTGATGTAGACGGGGTCTGTAAGTGCCGGTTTATAGTTTTTTGTCTACCCTTGGAGTTAGAATCCTTACATGCACAGGGTCCTTAAAAATGTCATCTACGTGCTTAAGCATGCCTTTAAGCATGGGCAGTGTATGAGTTGCTCATTGAGAGGAGCTTAAAGTCTCAAAGAGAAAATCCTCCTCAAGAACCTCTTTGTGAAGCTGAACCCCATGATACTGAGCAGCCCTATTTAATAGCTCTATGTACCCTACATTGTCGTCTGGTGGAGAGGGTTTTGAAGGATAATGATCGGGGTCGTTGTCAGTGTTAGGATCTGTATTGTAATCAGTCCATGGATCAGGACTATTTTCCTCTGGTGCATCCCCATCACCCTGGTGGTCAGGTGACTGTGTTTGTGGTGAATTTGTAGGAGTGATCAACAAATTAGGGTCAGGTGGGGAAGGAGGTGTAGGAGGAGGAGAAGGATAACTACCCACACTTATCATTTTAAGGGGAATGTGGTAAGCTTCCTCCATCTCTGGCTTCCGTTTAACTGGCAATTTTATGTGAATATGTCCAGTTTTTGGATTAATAACAAGTTCTTTCTGGTGGGGTCCGTGTTGGAAGGCAGGTTGTTGAAACAAGGCTTCTTTGGTGTGGAGGAGCTGTTTTGTCTTTTGGTGCCAGAATTTTCGGTGCAGAAGGTTTCGGCGTCGGGGTTTTCGGATACGAAGATTTATGTTTTGGTGTCGAAGGAACAATCACGATGACATGTTTCGATTTCAGTGCCGAAGGTTTCGGTTCGGTGCCCGAATAGAGCCGACTCGATCCCGAGCCGGAAGGCTTTGGTGGGTGTTTCAGTGCTGAGCCCGAAGGAGGTTGAACGGAAGAAATGCTAGTACTGCACTGTTTCTTAAAGCTCCATTTTATTTAGGAGGAAATTTTTTTGAAAAAGAAACAAAAAAATGTCATAAGCTTATTCTTTTGCTTGTATTAGTCAATATTTCATTAGATCATGTGAAAAATTACACCTTCCTATTGCTAAGGCGATTTGTTAAAAATACAAAACGAAGTAATTTCAACCCGAGAAATCACACCAATTGTTCACTGCTCAACTTGCATACTACTCTTACATACCAAACATTCAAGTCCACTCATACATTCACACAGGCTGTGGAATCGAAAAACACAAAAAGCACTACAAAATTTGAACTTTTTCAGTTAAGACCACAGAGGAGTAAGTATATGAATCTCTGTAATTGATTGTTATTTGTGATTTTTCATATTCTTGTGGTCTTTAAAGAAGGTCTACGCGTTTCAAGACCCGTTGGTTACTGGGTCTCTCATCAGGACCTTTTTAAGAGTGAAGACGAGCGATTGGAGTGGAAAATCGTACACTTGTTTTATGTAGCAGACGGAAGGGTGCAGCTGTGTCTGCAAGGTAGAAACTGGCCTCGTTTGGGTGCTGCTTGGGCGGCCGAGTTGGGCGCGTCTCGTTTTATCACTGGGTTGTGGCCATCACATTGATTCCAATATAAGTGTCCGTTGAGTTGTTTAGATGCCGCGTTTGTTTATTCGTTGTTTCCGCGTTAGTCGGTTTGGTCCAACAGCGTTGTCCGTCTCGTTGGGCAGAAGGTTTCGGCGTCGGGGTTTTCGGTCGGATACGAAGATTTATGTTTTGGTGCCGAAGGAACAATCACGATGACATGTTTCGATTTCAGTGCCGAAGGTTTCGGTTCGGTGCCCGAATAGAGCCGACTCGATCCCGAGCCGGAAGGCTTTGGTGGGTGTTTCAGTGCTGAGCCCGAAGGAGGGGCATTCGAAACCTGTTGTCGGTGCAGACCTTGGCCCGAAGGCAGAGGAGGGACCGGAACCTTTTTTTGGGGCATAATTTGGGGCAGGGGAGTATCAGTATTCTAGGTACGCTGACCCTGCGGAACGTCGTCTTCCTTGTCGGAATCGGCTTCGGACATGGAAATGTTCCTCTTTTTCCTCGGCTCCTTGTGCGTCGAAGACTTCATGGTCAGAATCTTCTCCGAAGAGATCCGGGGCAGACCCGCTAAGTTGTTGGTGAATTTTGTGCTATCGAGCCGGACTGTCACGGAGCGTCTTCTTCGATCGAAAAGATCAGCACGCGTCGCAGTCCTGTTCGTCGTGTTCCGGGGACAGACATAGGTTGCACACTTCGTGTGAGTCGGTGCACGGATACTTAGCACGACACCCAGCACAGAATTTAAATGGAGTCCGTTCCATCGACTGCGAGCTGACCCCAGGCGGTTAGGCCCAAGAGCCCTCCATGAATTTTCCGATCGAAGATTTCTTAACTGATACAATACGCGGAGAATGGAAACTCGATCGGGAAACAATACCGTCGAGGGCAGTGGATTGCGCACCGAGGGAAACCCGAGAACGGTTACTACAAGTGGGGGTGCGTCAGGCAATGAAGTCCAGTAGACTGAAAGTAGTGTCAAAAAATCCTTTATTTAAAAATAATTTTTTTCTCATGTGAGTAAACAACACTCAGCCAACGCATTTCATTCCTTCAAGGGTAACTTCATCAGGGCTGGGAATGACATATAAAAGGACACATATCAAAACATGGAATCATACGAAAAACCAACCAAAATTGGGTTAGAAAACAACCAAATTGTGTACATAGAACAACAGCACAAGACTCAAACACAAATCCACATTTACTAAAAAACAGAGAGGGTAAACACATATCAAATACACATATATCCAAACTGTAGTACGCAAAGTTAAAAACACATAAGTATTTACAAAAAAAATGACCTAGCAACAAACATATACTTTAAAACGGGGCACCACACATTGCGCCCATTGAGGTAGTTGGAGCGTTTACTTTCCATGTATGTATAAAGATTGATAAATGAGAGGTGTAGTTCAGAGTCAGGAGATACCAAATCCCCACCCATGGGAAAGTAGAGCGTACGAGAGGGTAGGTAGCGTATCATATGCTGTACTTAGTTAGTGACAAGAAAGAGAGGGAGAAGACGTTTCAGAGATGAGTAGGCAGTGCTACGTGGCTAATGCCACATCAGGGTAGAACGGTAGTAAGCCATATATGCATACCTTATAAGGTCGTCAATTGAAATCAACTCTATTGTTACATGTTGTTATGTTGTGAAATTCACTATTCAAGTACTCTCAGCAACTCCCTCATTGCCAGTTGACCCTATCAGGTTACAACACCATAACGAGGGCATCAAGTGAGCGGTCCCGCCCCTTCCTCCCAGGAAGTGAGTCTAAGTTGAATTTTAAAAGGTCACCATATTTAAAGGGCCAAATGGATATTCAAGACTAAGGTGGTATCACTATTGGGAATGAGTGTCATGTTAAACTGTACAATAACTGTATGGGCATCAATGTTCAAATTGCCAATTTTTTTTTTTTTTTAAACCAACCTGAGAACAGTGTCGAACCGGAGTGCAGCAATTCACATCCGAACCCGATGGGGGAAAAAACAATCTAACAATGGAGTTGATACCCATGTGCACTATGAACGAAAGGAGGAGTCCCCTACCTTGTGACTGGAAAAGACTTCTTTGAAGAAAAACAAAGTGCAAACATCCGGACCCAACACTAGATGGCATACTTATGCAAAACATGTGATCTACAGCTCACATGCCTCGAACAATATGCTTTCTTTTTTAACTGGATCTGAAACGAAGACTGAGAAAGAAGGCAAAATGAGATTTTACCCTTGTGGGAGCATTCGGACAAACTCTGGCAGACAATCTCTTTGCGCCAGAAGAAAGTCGTAGATTACTTTAATTGTGTGCATAGCTTGCCCGTCAATTACATTTTTTAATTTATAGACCCTCTCGGGTGGGACGACACACCTGTCTGGAATTTCAGCTTAAACATAGTCGTTAGCTGTTGTCACCTCCAGAAACTCTTGAAGATTCTGGCGAACTATCGTGACCGCTACCATGCTGTCTGGCAGAATCATGCTCACGTTCTGTTCTTCAGTAATGTTCTCAATAAGTGAGGCATAATTAGCCAAAATCCATGCAACCATCTTTTTAAATTGGGTTTTTTGTTGTGGAAGTTTCTCTTCCTTTTTTATTGTGACATCAGATGAGCGTAGAGAGTCCTTTGTTGGTTTCACATACTCGTTTCTGCGTTCTGACCGCCAAGCTCTCTCGAGCCATTTATCGGATGAGTCCTGAAAGGTAGGAGATGGGCATGGATCAGTATACTGATAACTACCAGGAGGTTTCAAATTATCACAATTTCTAAGATTGTATCACTTTTCCCCAACTGTGGCGATTCTCCTCATTTTATTTTATCTTTATTCGATTTCTTTTTGTCCCAGCGTTTTTTAGAACTAGAACCCTCCTGCGTTCACTTGGTATTATCCTTTTCGGAATTACATGTAAGTTGTGATTTATTTGGTCTGGCCCTCAAACTATCCCAACCTATACTTGTATAAACCTCTGAAATCATTTATGGTAACTCGCGTTCCTGGTCGATCTGTGAAACTTGTGCGAGTTGTTGGTGTGCTGCCAATGCAGCTGCTTCCCCTTTAATATTTCCTAAAATAATATTTGTTTTTTGTGCAATCCGAAACTGAATTTCTTCACGTTTGGTGGGAACCTGACCCATAATCGCATTAATAGTTACCAAGTTTATACCTGGTGTCACCAATTGTTGGTTAGCTGGAGCAGCCCTCTCAGGGGCTGTTCTCAGAGTTTGCATTACAAATTGTAGTAAGCATCTGCATATTCTAACTAAATTAGTATATAGTGGGCGCAGATCTGCTGCCTATAAATTTTGTATATTTGAAATGGTGTGTAGGCAGCCAGAACTGGCCATGAGGCCCTATCATTATGGACGGGTCCCAGTCTAATGATCAATTCCATGTGGAAGAGCGCCTTGAAACCACTTTTGATGTTCTTGATATGTTAGTGGTAATTCTAGATATTAATAAGCTCTGTGCTGAGCAAGTGGATTGGCTACAGTATATGTATGAAAAGCATTAGTATTTGCATCTAGTGCAGGAAAACGGACCATTGGATAGATGGTCCCTGTTCTGTACGTATAGTGTGCCTCTACCATGAACGTAACATCTCAACCCCATTAGGTAGCCCATTTTAAAGTAAATGTGTGATAGCTTGTCTACAGTTTACAGCCATTACTAATGGTACTGGTTGTGACATCTCTATAAGACAGCATTAAGAGATAGAAACACCAAATAGGGTATCCTTTTAAAGTTAAAGTTTGAACAACCTACAGACTATAATAGGTACTAACTATATAGCTGAGGAGGATTGTTCCCTAACACCACGGACGTCTGTATAAAAAGGTGCTTAAGGTGCCTTTGGCATGTGAGAGAAGGTTACTCAGGAGATCCGTTAAATAAGTTCCTGACCTAACTTTGGTTGCCATATCTTGCGTCTCTTATCCTGGTAATAATATGGCTTGTTTAGGGTGGCAGTACCACGGCGTGTGGGAGACTAAGTCAGCCCCACACAGTCTGGAAGCTGTCGACCTAACTCCTGGCTAGCTCGCAGTGCCTCACCCACCCTAATCAGGATAGTAGAGATTAGTGATAGCCTAAACTGGACACTTCTGACTCCTCAGGGTGACATGCAGTTCCTATTATAATAAGACATGCACGGTTTTTTTAGGTCTCGCCTAGGCAGCGCATGCACTGTCTCTCCGAGACTTAAAGTAATCTATATTGATGAGTGAAACTCCACCTATTGGCGGCTAGTATGTCCTGCTGCTCACCATTTGTTTAACATTTACATGGCTCTTCTTGTCTTGCTTATGGTTGGCTCGCCATGCAAAACGTCACTTCTGTTTTGCTTCCGTTTTGCAGGAAGCAGCACCGACCAACTACTGTTTAATTACGCTGCTGGGCTCTTATTATTCCATTTAGGGACTACTTCCTTGTTATCATTCAGCTAAACAAGCCAGCAGCGTAACTAAACAGTAGTTGGTCGGCACTGCTTCCTCTCAGCGCGGCTCCCATTTCACAGCAGCCGTGCTAGTCAGCAACTTTTTTCCTCCTCGGTTTCACCAAACTGCCAGCACCTGCAACAGTTGGGGATAAAAACATTCTCTACCAATGGAGCGAGGCAAAGCGACTCCGAGTGGAACTTTAGGGAGGCGGAGCCATCCGCTGACGTCAGAGGCCGGCAGCAGTAGCGGTTCAGAGTAGCAGCTGGAGGTGCCAGGACCGGTGCAGGCCAGGAGCAGAGCTCCCAGCAGCACCTCCCCCGGGGGCTGGGATCCTGGGGCCCTTTGGTGGCAGCAGAGGAAGGTGCGTGTCTGGCCGCACCAGCATAGTCAGCTTGGGTACTGCCAGATAAGTCAGCTCAGTGAAGAATGGCTCCGCACAAAACAGTGAGTGTGATGTAGTTGGGGTAGGAGACAACTTGCAGCCTGGCGCGCGTCTCTGTAGCTGCCCAGCAGCCCATTGCGCCCTGCCTACAGTCCTTGGTACGTCCTCAGTGTGCCCCATGAGCCACCTGTGTAGTGCTGATCCACTGCCGCGTCCTCCAAGAGGTCCCGAGCTGTGGCCTTCCTGTGTCTTTAGTGGAGCTAGTACTCTCCTACCTGCTCTTCAGCCATATTTACAGTGCCCATTCACTCTCACTTAGTGGACTTTTCCTCCAGGGACCATGGGCACTATTTATTAAGCAATTCGAGATGGTAACCTGAAAAGAGGTGACAAGTATGCCAACTCCTTTCAGATAGTTCTGAACAGGCGCCAAACACCCATTGGGCTCACCGGGCTTTAGCCCCCCCCCACCCTGGCGTGTGTGCCAGCCCGGGCTGAGACAACTTTGCAGGCTGGCGACCGTCTAATTGCAGCCGTACCCGAGTACTTCACAGTTCTTTAAATGACCATTTACTCGTTAATGAGGCTTTTGTTGTGTTTTCACCAATTCTTGGAGCCACTCTGCCAATGGCTGGAAGAATTAGCCCCCCCCCCCCCGAAATCTTTTTCAGTTGCCTACATCTAGCACACTGAAGCTGGCTATAAGTTTTTTCTCAGAGTCCGGGGCACATAATTTTTGATATTTACAGACAGACTTTGGTTAAAACTGATTTTGATTAAGGGCAACAGAGTTACTTCTACCATGGAAAAGAGGAAAATTCTTGAATTTGCCCTCAACTGCTCTCTGAGCCACAGAAGCAAACTACCCTGGTGAGTCCTTCATTGCCCTAAATATACGTACTTGACTAACCAAGAGTTTGTGGGCATTAACAATTGTAATGTCCCTCCTCTGTAAGGAGAGTGATAAGTCTTTGAGCTCTTGAAGTGCATCACACATTACCGCCAAATCTCTAATAAAAGAATAGGATGTAAGCTTCTTCAAGAGACCTTCATACTTACTCCGGTCTCCTATGGGTCTGGGAGAGTCTTTAGAAGCATTCTCAAAATGTTTGCACAAGGCAGGGAAGCCGTTCCAAACAGCTTTCCCAGATCTGTAACTGGATGCTACCCATCTTGCATCAAGCATTTTCCTACCTTCTGAAGCTGTACACATAGCTCGCTGGCAGCCAGATTTAGCTCTCTCTGGTTTTTTGGTGACATGCTGTATGTGGAATACAATGAGTCCATGAAAATCTTGAAGTGATTGACCTCGGCAACCTCATCAACTGTATCTGCCACAGCAAGTTCTAGTCTGTGAGCCAAACAGTGCCATGTCAGTACAAGATTTGGAAATTCTGACTTCAGCAATGCTACTACTCCTCCTTTTTTACCAAACATTACTGCTGCTCCATCTGAACATACTGCAATCAAGATCTCATGTAGCAGACTTTTTGTGAGTCCAACTTTTTCGAAGTAGCTTAGGAGAGCTGTCTTTATGTCAAGGGCATTTGTTTCTGCCAGCTCCAGAAGGCCGAAATAGATGGTCACTGGGGTACTTTAATGTCCAAAAATGCCACGGAGGTAGATGATTAAGGTAGAAGCATTGCTAATAGAAGTGCTTTCATCAATTAATACTGTGATCTTTGGTTTGTGTTGTCTGATATAACAGACCAATGTTTGTTGCATTTCCAGTGCAATGTGTTTTATTATTTCAGTTGCAGTCACAGTGCTGTGCAAAACACGGCCCACTGCACTGCCATTCTTTGCCTGAAGGAGAATCAGATCACGGTGGTCCGTGAAAGGGCGATCTTTTCTTGCCAAGTAGCAGGCAGTGCCAAATACCCTGCATGTGCTCTCCGTATGTTTTGCATTACATTCCTGTACTGTCACCATCAAAGTATTTTCCTGCTGAGCTGTAAGAATGTCTTCAGCTGCCAAGTGACCAGCCCTCACCTTATGCTTCATAATCTTCTTCCTGAGCTGGTTCTGCCTGGAAGCTTTTCCGTCAACGGAAGGACCAACCTCGCCATCTGCCCACTCTCTACTTATGCGCATGCAGCAGGACAAATCCCTTTGTTTAACCAATGCATAGACTCTGACTTACCTTCCGATCTGAGGCAGAAACTAGTGGATGTCCTCCATCCCTTGCGATAAGTGTTTTCTCTGTCCCCAGGAAAAACATCCTTGCTAGAGCACACTATAAAAACCCTTCCAGGAAAAAAAGTGTGCCTCAGACCTTATTGGATACCCGAGGCCCGCAGGAACACTATTAGAGAAGAGGTCCAGCAGATATTGCGTATGGGTATCACCGAACAGTCAGTGAGCGAATGGAGTTCGCCCATTGTCCTGGTACCAAAACCGGATGGATCGGTACGTTCTGTATAGACTTCCGGGAAGTAAATAAAGTATCGGAGTTTGACTCCTATCCCCTACCTAGGGTAGATTAAATGATTGAACGAATGGGTAAAGCCAAGTACATCAGCACCCTGGACTTGTGCAAAGTATATTGTCAAATTCCGTTAAGAGACCAAGATAAAGAGAAAATGGCCTTTTCCACCCCTGATGGGTTGTACCAATTTACCGTGTTGCCTTTCCGGTTGCACGGGGCTCCCGCCACCTTTCAAAGAGCCATGAATCTCATTCTTCAACCCCATGAAAAGTAAGCCGGCGCCTACATAGATGACATCATTATCTATAGTGGGGCACGGGAACAACACTTGACCACCTATACAAAGTGGTTCAGGCCTTAGGGTTTCACGGTCTAAAAATCAACCCCACCAAACGTCATCTAGCGGCACAAACCGTCTGATATCTAGGGTATATGTTAGGGGAGGGAGTCCTCAGACCACAAAATAACAAGTTAACAGCTATTTCTCAGATACCTTTCAACCAAGACCAAGCGGGACCGCCGAGCCTTTCTGGGCATTCTGGGATACTACCATAGATTCATCCCTAACTTCTCTCAGACAGCTGCCCCCCTAACGGACTTACTGCAGAAGACGGTAAAAACAGAAGTCGTTTTGCGGCATTCTTCCCCTGAAGTGATCCAGGCCTTTGATACCCTAAAAACCTCCCTCACCTCCAAAACCATTCTAGCAAGCCCTGATTATTCGCTCCCTTTCCTTCTACAGACAGAGGCCTCAGACAAAGGTTTTGGGGCAGTGTTATTCAAAAAGACACCCCAGGGAGAGGAAAGACCCATTCTATTTATAAGCCGTAAATTATTACCTTGGGAGAAGAACTATGCCGTTATAGAGAAGGAAGCCCTTGCCATCAAATGGGCAATCGATACCTTGCGGTACTACTTAGAGGGAAGAGGATTTACATTATTCATGGATCACACCCTCCTGGAATGGTAGGCCTGTAATAAAGGCAACAATTAGAGGGTATTGAGATGGTTTCTAGCCTTACAGCCATATAGGTTTCATACCCAGCACCGAAGAGGGGCGGACCAGGTAAATGTAGACTTTCTATCGAGATATCCTCAGGAACTGAACACTACTAGAAAGACAGCAAGGGAAGGGGGATGTGAGGCGGCACCCTCTGGACCCTGACACTTACCTGTCCATCCGGACCACTGTGCCCGATCCGACCCTCAACAGGAGAAAGTGACCCGAATGCGCAACACCGACAGTAAGCCAGCCGAGAGGATAACCCTGCCCACCGGTCATGTGTTCATACAGGAGGAGAGGCAGCGGTGTGACGCAGCAGAAAAAGAAGGAGTTGACCCCGGAAGAGGCGACCAGTGGAGAGAGAAAAGGGACTGGGTAGAGGAAGAAGAGGAGGCGAATCGAGGAGACGGAGTGAAGACAAGTGGAGTTGATTGTGTGGAAGACCCAGGAAGCGGGACCGGAGAAGAGGACGGAGCTGATACCGAAGGAGAAGACGAGCGGTGGAGCGAGGAGTGGTGGTGCCCACTGGAGGATGCTGAAAAGCAGCCGCAACTCAGGAGAGTTGCGGCGGAGCCAGTGAGTGTCCACGGGAGAGGAAAAAAGCAGAAAGGGACTGCGGGTGACGGGAGGGCACCAGGGTCAGCGGGAAGAGCAACAGAGTGGTGAATGGGCATTGTGCACGAAACACTGGCCAAACCTCCCCCCTTACATCTCTTTCCTGATAACCTATGCCACAATAC
This sequence comes from Triturus cristatus, assembly GCF_964204655.1. Taxonomy (NCBI): domain Eukaryota; kingdom Metazoa; phylum Chordata; class Amphibia; order Caudata; family Salamandridae; genus Triturus; species Triturus cristatus. The sequence goes on from NC_140595.1 coordinate 815,699,256, forward strand.
CTTGGGATCCTTATAGGAAGCCCCCTGAAACTTACTCCTCATTGTAAAAGCGAGTTGCTGAATCAGGAAATAGAAGGATACAAAAGATCAGGATTAGACAACCCTGAGAAGAAGCATTCCAAGAGTGTTTGTCTCTGCTTTAGTTTCTTTCTATATTTTGCATTTTACTTTTCTTTACTGTGGAAAACCCTACTTTTCCTTTTTTCTGTCTTGCGACACCGGACGGGTGTGGTGAAGGGTGCACAACCCTCAACCCCTATAACAAAACAGTGACTGACCGCTCCTTTCTCTCTCCATTTATGAGCCTCCGGGGAAGACCACTGGACCCAGAAGGAGAAGGAGAGACGGAGGATACCAGTCCTTGCACCCCGTAGGAAGAAGATCCGAAGGACGGAGAAAACATTATACCACCTACAACCGAGAACTTGAATATCTCTAATAAAACCCTCACCATTAAGAAATATATACAGCCTCAGCGTCTGTTTATCCGGCCCGCGTTCCCACAGGGATGTATTGGAATATGAACGTAGGCGTCCTTTAAGTCTAAAGTACACACAAAGTCGCATTGCTGAAGGAGTGGGAGGCACTTGGAGTGTCACCATGTGAAAATGATCCGATTGAATATACAGATTTAGGTCTCTAAGGTCTAAGATAGGCCTGAGAGAACCGTTCTTTTTGGGTATGAGAAAGTATAGAGATTATACGACGGCCTCTTGATATTGTAATAGGACTGGATCTATAGCTCCATTTTGCAGTAGAGAGAGAACCTCTTGTTTGAGAAGGTCCAGATGCTCTGGGGACATTTTGTGTGATCATGGAGGGATGCTTGGGTGATTGTCGGTAAGCTCCAGGCAATAACCAGATTGGATAAATTCTAGGACCCATCTGTCTGAAGTTATTGTATTCCAGATGGGAAGAAATTGAGAAAGACGTCCCCTGACAGGTGTGGAATGATCGGGGGGAGGAGGAGGCAAGTTTCCGTTTGTTTTCTGCCAGGAAAGTACATGGTGTGTTACCTTTATCTCTTCCCTTGCTGTTATTGCCTCGAAATCCTCCTCTAAAGTAACCTCTGGAACAGGGTGACTTATTGTTGCCTCATTAGGAGGTAGAGGTATTGTCTGATATATTTTTTGAGCCCCCCTGTAAAAGGAGAGGCAAAAGGAGCCCCAATTTAAAGGGGACTGCAAAGCCCCCATGGATTTTGTGACTTCTGTGTACTTTTTAATTTTTCCTAAAGAAGTATCTACCACAGGTCCAAACAGGTGTTCCTTATTGAAGGGTAGATTTAAAATAGAGGCCTGGACTTCGGGTTCAAACCCTCTTAAAAGAACGCCGGTGTTAACAGCGCGAGCTGCAGTGTCACCTGTATCTAAGGCACATCTAATGGAAGTATTGGAAATGAGCTTCCCTTCCTGAATTAGGTCATGCGCTTTACTCTTGTGTTCGTCTGCCAAGCATTGGAGCAATTGTTCCAATTCGGCATCATGAGCCCTGTCATATCCTGCTTAAAGAGCCTGGGTGTTGGCAATATGCCAGTGATTAGCTGCCTGCGCAGCTACTCTTTTGCCGGAGGAATCAATGAGTTTTGATTCCTTGTCAGGAGGAGGGGCATCTATTGTTTGAGAGTTTGCTCTTTTACAAGCATTGGAAACCACTGGGGAGTATAATGGAACTTGACCCTTGATGTAGACGGGGTCTGTAAGTGCCGGTTTATATTTTTTGTCTACCCTTGGAGTTAGAATCCTTACATGCACAGGGTCCTTAAAAATGTCATCTACGTGCTTAAGCATGCCTTTAAGCATGGGCAGTGTATGAGTTGCTCATTGAGAGGAGCTTAAAGTCTCAAAGAGAAAATCCTCCTCAAGAACCTCTTTGTGAAGCTGAACCCCATGATACTGAGCAGCCCTATTTAATAGCTCTATGTACCCTACATTGTCGTCTGGTGGAGAGGGTTTTGAAGGATAATGATCGGGGTCGTTGTCAGTGTTAGGATCTGTATTGTAATCAGTCCATGGATCAGGACTATTTTCCTCTGGTGCATCCCCATCACCCTGGTGGTCAGGTGACTGTGTTTGTGGTGAATTTGTAGGAGTGATCAACAAATTAGGGTCAGGTGGGGAAGGAGGTGTAGGAGGAGGAGAAGGATAACTACCCACACTTATCATTTTAAGGGGAATGTGGTAAGCTTCCTCCATCTCTGGCTTCCGTTTAACTGGCAATTTTATGTGAATATGTCCAGTTTTTGGATTAATAACAAGTTCTTTCTGGTGGGGTCCGTGTTGGAAGGCAGGTTGTTGAAACAAGGCTTCTTTGGTGTGGAGGAGCTGTTTTGTCTTTTGGTGCCAGAATTTTCGGTGCAGAAGGTTTCGGCGTCGGGGTTTTCGGATACGAAGATTTATGTTTTGGTGCCGAAGGAACAATCACGATGACATGTTTCGATTTCAGTGCCGAAGGTTTCGGTTCGGTGCCCGAATAGAGCCGACTCGATCCCGAGCCGGAAGGCTTTGGTGGGTGTTTCAGTGCTGAGCCCAAAGGAGGGGCGTTCGAAACCTGTTGTCGGTGCAGACCTTGGCCCGAAGGCAGAGGAGGGACCGGAACCTTTTTTTGGGGCATAATTTGGGGCAGGGGAGTATCAGTATTCAAGGTACGCTGACCCTGCGGAACGTCGTCTTCCTTGTCGGAATCGGCTTCGGACATGGAAATGTTCCTCTTTTTCCTCGGCTCCTTGTGCGTCGAAGACTTCATGGTCAGAATCTTCTCCGAAGAGATCCGGGGCAGACCCGCTAAGTTGTTGGTGAATTTTGTGCTATCGAGCCGGACTGTCACGGAGCGTCTTCTTCGATCGAAAAGATCAGCACGCGTCGCAGTCCTGTTCGTCGTGTTCCGGGGACAGACATAGGTTGCACACTTCGTGTGAGTCGGTGCACGGATACTTAGCACGACACCCAGCACAGAATTTAAATGGAGTCCGTTCCATCGACTGCGAGCTGACCCCAGGCGGTTAGGCCCAAGAGCCCTCCATGAATTTTCCGATCGAAGATTTCTTAACTGATACAATACGCGGAGAATGGAAACTCGATCGGGAAACAATACCGTCGAGGGCAGTGGATTGCGCACCGAGGGAAACCCGAGAACGGTTACTACAAGTGGGGGTGCGCCAGGCAATGAAGTCCAGTAGACTGAAAGTAGTGTCAAAAAATCCTTTATTTAAAAAAAATTTTTTTCTCATGTGAGTAAACAACACTCAGCCAACGCATTTCATTCCTTCAAGGGTAACTTCATCAGGGCTGGGAATGACATATAAAAGGACACATATCAAAACATGGAATCATACGAAAAACCAACCAAAATTGGGTTAGAAAACAACCAAATTGTGTACATAGAACAACAGCACAAGACTCAAACACAAATCCACATTTACTAAAAAACAGAGAGGGTAAACACATATCAAATACACATATATACAAACTGTAGTACGCAAAGTTAAAAACACATAAGTATGTACAAAAAAAATGACCTAGCAACAAACATATACTTTAAAACGGGGCACCACACATTGCGCCCATTGAGGTAGTTGGAGCGTTTACTTTCCATGTATGTATAAAGATTGATAAATGAGAGGTGTAGTTCAGAGTCAGGAGATACCAAATCCCCACCCATGGGAAAGTAGAGCGTACGAGAGGGTAGGTAGCGTATCATATGCTGTACTTAGTTAGTGACAAGAAAGAGAGGGAGAAGACGTTTCAGAGATGAGTAGGCAGTGCTACGTGGCTAATGCCACATCAGGGTAGAACGGTAGTAAGCCATATATGCATACCTTATAAGGTCGTCAATTGAAATCAACTCTATTGTTACATGTTATGTTGTGAAATTCACTATTCAAGTACTCTCAGCAACTCCCTCATTGCCAGTTGACCCTATCAGGTTACAACACCATAACGAGGGCATCAAGTGAGCGGTCCCGCCCCTTCCTCCCAGGAAGTGAGTCTAAGTTGAATTTTAAAAGGTCACCATATTTAAAGGGCCAAATGGATATTCAAGACTAAGGTGGTATCACTATTGGGAATGAGTGTCATGTTAAACTGTACAATAACTGTATGGGCATCAATGTTCAAATTGCCAATTTTTTTTTTTTTTTAAACCAACCTGAGAACAGTGTCGAACCGGAGTGCAGCAATTCACATCCGAACCCGATGGGGGAAAAAACAATCTAACAATGGAGTTGATACCCATGTGCACTATGAACGAAAGGAGGAGTCCCCTACCTTGTGACTGGAAAAGACTTCTTTGAAGAAAAACAAAGTGCAAACATCCGGACCCAACACTAGATGGCATACTTATGCAAAACATGTGATCTACAGCTCACATGCCTCGAACAATATGCTTTCTTTTTTAACTGGATCTGAAACGAAGACTGAGAAAGAAGGCAAAATGAGATTTTACCCTTGTGGGAGCATTCGGACAAACTCTGGCAGACAATCTCTTTGCGCCAGAAGAAAGTCGTAGATTACTTTAATTGTGTGCATAGCTTGCCCGTCAATTACATTTTTTAATTTATAGACCCTCTCGGGTGGGACGACACACCTGTCTGGAATTTCGGCTTAAACATAGTCGTTAGCTGTTGTCACCTCCAGAAACTCTTGAAGATTCTGGCGAACTATCGTGACCGCTACCATGCTGTCTGGCAGAATCATGCTCACGTTCTGTTCTTCAGTAATGTTCTCAATAAGTGAGGCATAATTAGCCAAAATCCATGCAACCATCTTTTTAAATTGGGTTTTTTGTTGTGGAAGTTTCTCTTCCTTTTTTATTGTGACATCAGATGAGCGTAGAGAGTCCTTTGTTGGTTTCACATACTCGTTTCTGCGTTCTGACCGCCAAGCTCTCTCGAGCCATTTATCGGATGAGTCCTGAAAGGTAGGAGATGGGCATGGATCAGTATACTGATAACTACCAGGAGGTTTCAAATTATCACAATTTCTAAGATTGTATCACTTTTCCCCAACTGTGGCGATTCTCCTCATTTTATTTTATCTTTATTCGATTTCTTTTTGTCCCAGCGTTTTTAGAACTAGAACCCTCCTGCGTTCACTTGGTATTATCCTTTTCGGAATTACATGTAAGTTGTGATTTATTTGGTCTGGCCCTCAAACTATCCCAACCTATACTTGTATAAACCTCTGAAATCATTTATGGTAACTCGCGTTCCTGGTCGATCTGTGAAACTTGTGCAAGTTGTTGGTGTGCTGCCAATGCAGCTGCTTCCCCTTTAATATTTCCTAAAATAATATTTGTTTTTTGTGCAATCCGAAACTGAATTTCTTCCCGTTTGGTGGGAACCTGACCCATAATCGCATTAATAGTTACCAAGTTTATACCTGGTGTCACCAATTGTTGGTTAGCTGGAGCAGCCCTCTCAGGGGCTGTTCTCAGAGTTTGCATTACAAATTGTAGTAAGCATCTGCATATTCTAACTAAATTAGTATATAGTGGGCGCAGATCTGCTGCCTATAAATTTTGTATATTTGAAATGGTGTGTAGGCAGCCAGAACTGGCCATGAGGCCCTATCATTATGGACGGGTCCCAGTCTAATGATCAATTCCATGTGGAAGAGCGCCTTGAAACCACTTTTGATGTTCTTAATATGTTAGTGGTAATTCTAGATATTAATAAGCTCTGTGCTGAGCAAGTGGATTGGCTACAGTATATGTATGAAAAGCATTAGTATTTGCATCTAGTGCAGGAAAACGGACCATTGGATAGATGGTCCCTGTTCTGTACGTATAGTGTTCCTCTACCATGAACGTAACATCCCAACCCCATTAGGTAGCCCATTTTAAAGTAAATGTGTGATAGCTTGTCTACAGTTTACAGCCATTACTAATGGTACTGGTTGTGACATCTCTATAAGACAGCATTAAGAGATAGAAACACCAAATAGGGTATCCTTTTAAAGTTAAAGTTTGAACAACCTACAGACTATAATAGGTACTAACTATATAGCTGAGGAGGATTGTTCCCTAACACCACGGACGTCTGTATAAAAAGGTGCTTAAGGTGCCTTTGGCATGTGAGAGAAGGTTACTCAGGAGATCCGTTAAATAAGTTCCTGACCTAACTTTGGTTGCCATATCTTGCGTCTCTTATCCTGGTAATAATATGGCTTGTTTAGGGTGGCAGTACCACGGCGTGTGGGAGACTAAGTCAGCCCCACACAGTCTGGAAGCTGTCGACCTAACTCCTGGCTAGCTCGCAGTGCCTCACCCACCCTAATCAGGATAGTAGAGATTAGTGGTAGCCTAAACTGGACACTTCTGACTCCTCAGGGTGACATGCAGTTCCTATTATAATAAGACATGCACGTTTTTTTTAGGTCTCGCCTAGGCAGCGCATGCACTGTCTCTCCGAGACTTAAAGTAATCTATATTGTTGAGTGAAACTCCACCTATTGGCGGCTAGTATGTCCTGCTGCTCACCATTTGTTTAACATTTACATGGCTCTTCTTGTCTTGCTTATGGTTGGCTCGCCATGCAAAACGTCACTTCTGTTTTGCTTCCGTTTTGCAGGAAGCAGCACCGACCAACTACTGTTTAGTTACGCTGCTGGGCTCTTATTATTCCATTTAGGGACTACTTCCTTGTTATCATTCAGCTAAACAAGCCAGCAGCGTAACTAAACAGTAGTTGGTCGGCACTGCTTCCTCTCAGCGCGGCTCCCATTTCACAGCAGCCGTGCTAGTCAGCAACTTTTTTCCTCCTCGGTTTCACCAAACTGCCAGCACCTGCAACAGTTGGGGATAAAAACATTCTCTACCAATGGAGCGAGGCAAAGCGACTCCGAGTGGCACTTTAGGGAGGCGGAGCCATCCGCTGACGTCAGAGGCTGGCGGCAGTAGCGGTTCAGAGTAGCAGCTGGAGGTGCCAGGGCCGGTGCAGGCCAGGAGCAGAGCTCCCAGCAGCACCTCCCCCGGGGGCTGGGATCCTGGGGCCCTTTGGTGGCAGCAGAGGAAGGTGCGTGTCTGGCCGCACCAGCATAGTCAGCTTGGGTACTGCCAGATAAGTCAGCTCAGTGAAGAATGGCTCCGCACAAAACAGTGAGTGTGATGTAGTTGGGGTAGGAGACAACTTGCAGCCTGGCGCGCGTCTCTGTAGCTGCCCAGCAGCCCAGTGCGCCCTGCCTACAGTCCTTGGTACGTCCTCAGTGTGCCCCATGAGCCACCTGTGTAGTGCTGATCCACTGCCGCGTCCTCCAAGAGGTCCCGAGCTGTGGCCTTCCTGTGTCTTTAGTGGAGCTAGTACTCTCCTACCTGCTCTTCAGCCATATTTACAGTGCCCATTCACTCTCACTTAGTGGACTTTTCCTCCAGGGACCATGGGCACTATTTATTAAGCAATTCGAGATGGTAACCTGAAAAGAGGTGACAAGTATGCCAACTCCTTTCAGATAGTTCTGAACAGGCGCCAAACACCCATTGGGCTCACCGGGCTTTAGCCCCCCCCACCCTGGCGTGTGTGCCAGCCCGGGCTGAGACAACTTTGCAGGCTGGCGACCGTCTAATTGCAGCCGTACCCGAGTACTTCACAGTTCTTTAAATGACCATTTACTAGTTAATGAGGCTTTTGTTGTGTTTTCACCAATTCTTGGAGCCACTCTGCCAATGGCTGGAAGAATTAGCCCCCCCCCCCCCCGAAATCTTTTTCAGTTGCCTACATCTAGCACACTGAAGCTGGCTATAAGTTTTTTCTCAGAGTCCGGGGCACATAATTTTTGATATTTACAGACAGACTTTGGTTAAAACTGATTTTGATTAAGGGCAACAGAGTTACTTCTACCATGGAAAAGAGGAAAATTCTTGAATTTGCCCTCAACTGCTCTCTGAGCCACAGAAGCAAACTACCCTGGTGAGTCCTTCATTGCCCTAAATATACGTACTTGACTAACCAAAAGTCTGTGGGCATTAACAATTGTAATGTCCCTCCTCTGTAAGGAGAGTGATAAGTCTTTGAGCTCTTGAAGTGCATCACACATTACCGCCAAATCTCTAATAAAAGAATAGGATGTAAGCTTCTTCACGAGACCTTCATACTTACTCCGGTCTCCTATGGGTCTGGGAGGGTCTTTAGAAGCATTCTCAAAATGTTTGCACAAGGCAGGGAAGCCGTTCCAAACAGCTTTCCCAGATCTGTAACTGGATGCTACCCATCTTGCATCAAGCATTTTCCTACCTTCTGAAGCTGTACACATAGCTCGCTGGCAGCCAGATTTAGCTCTCTCTGGTTTTTTGGTGACATACTGTATGTGGCATACAATGAGTCCATGAAAATCTTGAAGTGATTGACCTCGGCAACCTCATCAACTGTATCTGCCACAGCAAGTTCTAGTCTGTGAGCCAAACAGTGCCATGTCAGTACAAGATTTGGAAATTCTGACTTCAGCAATGCTACTACTCCTCCTTTTTTACCAAACATTACTGCTGCTCCATCTGAACATACTGCAATCAAGATCTCATGTAGCAGACTTTTTGTGAGTCCAACTTTTTCGAAGTAGCTTAGGAGAGCTGTCTTTATGTCAAGGGCATTTGTTTCTGCCAGCTCCAGAAGGCCGAAATAGATGGTCACTGGGGTACTTTAATGTCCAAAAATGCCACGGAGGTAGATGATTAAGGTAGAAGCATTGCTAATAGAAGTGCTTTCATCAATTAATACTGTGATCTTTGGTTTGTGTTGTCTGATATAACAGACCAATGTTTGTTGCATTTCCAGTGCAATGTGTTTTATTATTTCAGTTGCAGTCACAGTGCTGTGCAAAACACGGCCCACTGCACTGCCATTCTTTGCCTGAAGGAGAATCAGATCACGGTGGTCCGTGAAAGGGCGATCTTTTCTTGCCAAGTAGCAGGCAGTGCCAAATACCCGGCATGTGCTCTCAGTATGTTTTGCATTACATTCCTGTACTGTCACCATCAAAGTATTTTCCTGCTGAGCTGTAAGAATGTCTTCAGCTGCCAAGTGACCAGCCCTCACCTTATGCTTCATAATCTTCTTCCTGAGCTGGTTCTGCCAGGAAGCTTTTCCGTCAACGGAAGGACCAACCTCGCCATCTGCCCACTCTCTACTTATGCGCATGCCCTGGGTGTTATTGTGCACTGAAAGACCTGTTGATTGAGCCTGTTTGCAGGAAGAACATCCAATATTGCCTGACTTAAGATACAACCATTTATATTCCTCTTGAAAGTAATACCACTGTTTAGTGTTCCAGCAGTCGGGGAGTTTGACGGTTTCTTTCTCTGGCACATGTTGAAGTCTTTGTAAAGGTGGACTGTCCTTGGCAGACTCTTGCTGAGTTTTACGAGCCTCATCACTAGTTGGTTGCACTGGACAAGACTCCCCTGTAACACGCTGGTGCTTCAATCATTGAAGACTGCATAGACTTGCGCTTCAGAGCAGAACCAAATAAGCCACTAGTAGCCATGGTAACTTCCTTCTTGAAGGCTGGACTGGTATATCTGAAAAAGAAAAGAAAATCTTCCTCTGCTGATTTCCTCTGCTGATTTTGGTTTCCAGGTGATAAGGCCTTGCGTCGCGCAACGAGAATATTAAGCCTCTTACCTGCAACAATTGAATAGTTTACTCCAGCAATCAACAATGTTTAATTGGAGTGCCATTTGGCAGGCAGACGTTACTCTTCATTCTGTGCTGCTCCTGAAAGGATCTCTCACTGTGCAGTGGAACAAGAATAGACTTCTGCATAGAATAAAAAATATCCTGAGGCACTGCCATCCTACTGCATCACTGCATCGAATAAAGAAATATCCTGAGGCACTGCCATCCAACTGCATAACTGCATCAAATAAAGAAATATCCTGAGGCACTGCCATCCTACTGCATCACTGCATCGAATAAAGAAATATTATTTTACACTCCCACCCTTCTGCTTCGCACAACGGCATAAAATAATGACTATCCCAGGGCACTTCCAGCCTTCTGCTTCGCTTCATAGAATATTAGCAAAAAATAAATATGGATAAATAAAGACAAAAAATTGATTCAAATGGTGGCTTTTACACCACATATTTACTGCAAATTGTTGCAAAAGCGGGATCCAGATATAGCATTTTAAAGCACAAGTGTGAAGAAAAATTACAAACATATCAAAAATGTGCCCAATCCTGTAACTGGTCTGCTTGCAAAATAACCCCCAAGCCAAGCACACACAGCCAATGGAAAACGCCCTCTAAGTGTTTTCTACACAGATGTCAGCCCTTCTCAACAGCGTTGTTATATTTAGAAGGGGGCACTGCCAGCAGGTCTTCGCAGGCTGCTCTATTTTGATGGGCCAGCACTTCTCATTTTCCCTCATTGTGGCCTAGTTTGCGCCAGTACCGGACTCTTTTTTGGTAACATCTGCATCCAAAGTCCCAAAATGTGTATTTTTACCAACTACAAAAAAATGATTGTATCCTCATGTAACGCAACTGCTACTATTATGTAAAGCGATCTGATACCCGATTCGGGTCAAGTTCACGCTATATAAAACACCGTTTAAAAAAAACTAACAGTGTACTTAGGAGAGGATACTTCCCAACAGTTGTTAGGAGAAAATGCCAATTCAACACTGGAGCAAACCTAACCATCACCAGAGAGAAATTCCACAGTAATCGGTGCAAATTTGCCCAAAGTTTGTTGAGCTGGCTTTAAGTGAGCACTTGCGGTCCATTCCTTCCCATTTTTCTTTAATTATTCTCTTATTACACACTTAAGGGAAACTGTCTAATTTCAGTAGTAACTAAGCAATTTCGCTGAGACTGCATAGTTAACAAAGGCACTTGATGTGGACTAATGGTTTCCTTTAAGATGTTTGTTGTCGTTTTTCAAAAACATAAAATATGGTATAATTCAAGCATTCCACCCCTCACTTTTCCCTCACTGAGAAACCCAAGTGTAATGGATTTGTCAAATCACGAGTCGAAGCGAAGTTGCACATCAGCCTTATACCTGGTACCAGTCAGTGTGATTGTATATTCCCCATCTGTGTAGAGTGTCACACAGGACTTAATGACATCAGTGTTAGTAAACATAGGAATAGCAGAGCAATGTGAAAGTAGATGAAAATGAAACTCAGAGGGGTCCGTCTGGGTCGGCTTAACTATTGACTTGAGATATCTACTTACTTCTGAATTGTGCCTGAACATTTTCAATGAGCCACAAGTTAAATTACACAAGATCATATACATTTTTGGGGGGACTGGGGGGCCCAGTGAGAGTAAGTCTTAATCTCACTCTGCCCCCCAGTCCCCCCAAAAATGTATATAATCTTGTGTAATGTAACTAGTGCTCATGTAGCTCACGTAAAGCGCTCCAATACGTTCGGGTCGAGACAGAGCTATATTAAACTGTAATTATCTACTGGCGGTCTCCAGTAGATAGTTATAGTTAGGACCGTGTTTCCATAGGAAATCCGCAACATTCTATTTGGAATAACTTTGGCGCCGGTTGACGAATCCTCGCAAAATTTTCAAAATAGGTGGGGCGCTCCGCTCCGCTCCTACCCTGAAAGTCTCGGGGGAATTCGTCAAGCGGGGGCTGAGAAAAAAGGGGGGTCCCAAAACGCGTTTTCCCCATGCAATTTTCCATAGGGACCTGTAGTCCCAAGGTACAGCCCGAACGGCTGAACAGAATTACTTGAAATTTGGCAGAGAGGTAGTCCTCAGGTCAGGCATATGCCTTTTACATATATGGTGTCAATCTGTTCAGTAGTTCCTGAGAGAATCAAAAGTAAAATCACATACATATCTGGGCGGAGCCTAACCACACATCTCATCGTGAGATCTGATTGGCTGTCAGTACTTCATCCAAAAAGTGTTGGCAGCGATCTTTGGACCAATATACATGATAGCACCTCATTAAAAAGCATTGCAGTTAATAGAAGGTTTTAAGACTTTAGTTACATTATAAATCATTTGTTGATGGTACCATACTCATTTTAGGAATTGTGGTGTGTTCTAAGGTGATTTTACCATGTGAAAAAGCCTTCTGCTGTGATATCACAAACCATGTTTGAGAGAAAACTATTTTCTCATACTTTTCCCACAGAGGTTTGGAAGGTGATCTATAAGCTAAACTGAGAGCATATTTTCTGTAAATTCACATTATATTTCTCAGTCATGTAAGAATGAAGTCTGACATTCTCAGTAAAACATGTACATCCAACAAGGGCAGAGACTGTCAGTTGATTCCTTTGTGTTCTACTGCAGCTTCCCAGAGTGCTCTAAAGAACAACTAGAGCGCTAACAGTCTTACTTATGACAAAAGTATGGCACACCTGAAGCCATCTTGATTGGAATAAAGTGGTAACACTTAAAACATTTAATTTACAAAGGAACAAAATGAGGGGGTTCATTTTGCCATATAAATTATGATTAGTGCTGCAGAAAGTAAAACTAGGGCAAATTTTGACTTCTGAAATCCTCTTTTATTTCATAAAAACATTCTGACATGCAGACTGAAACATGCACTTTGAATACCAGCAGCAGACTTGCCTGGTGAGCAGTAGCTTTACTACAGTGATCTAATGAGCAACTAGAGTGCTAACATTCAGAATTTATGGAAAATGTGTGACACATCTGAATGCCTTCTTGATGGAATCAAAGTAAAAAACTGAAAGCATTTCCTACTGAGGAGACTGCAGTAAATGAGGAAATTAGGAAACTTCATAACAAATAAATCTCCTAAAATGGCCACCAGAGACAAAAAGAGCCCAAATGTAGCCCAAAAATCACCCAGATGTAGCCCAAATGTAGCCCAATGACAGAAGTGTGCAAAACACTTATTTTTTGTGTATTTGCAGTTTTATATAGTGCAGACTTGTCAGGTATTGGAGTGCTTTACATGAACATTGGTTACATCACACAAGATCAAATTCATTTTGGTTGTAGACATGGGGAGATTAAGTGATTTGACCAGAATCACAGAATGTTGAGCTGAAGCAGAAACTCCAACCTGGTTCCCCAGTTGCAAAGTCTGCAGCTCTGGAAGTAACACCACACCCTCTCCCCTTGGATGCAACATTTAATCAAGTGGTCAACTGGATAAAACAACTAAGATTACAAATAATTTAAAAGTTCTTTGTCGCTATTTGAAAACTCAGAAAATATGTCCTCATTTTAGTTTTTTAGAGCACTAACCATAATTTTGATGCAAATAAGACCCTCTCATATATGTAATTTCTAAAGGAAATGCTCTAGGCATTACAGTTTTGATTACTTCAAGATGACGTCAGGCATTCCACACTTTTGTAATAAATATAGAATGTTAGCAATCTAGTTGTTCATTGGGATACTGTTGAGAGGCTGAGGCCAGGGGCACGGACTCTGAAAATTGAAGGCAGGTAGGAGAGTGCAGAGGCAACAATTTGACCACACTAGGCAGGCAGGAAGGGCAGTGGCAGCACAACAGACTATGGAGGGCAGTGGAAAGGGGGGCAGGGGCAACAAACCAACAATACAGGACTGCCAAGAGAGGCTGTGGCAATATAATAGACCATTGTGGGCAGAAGGAAGAGGCAGTGGTCATACAACCATACATGCCAACAGACCCGTTTCAGCCAGGAAACGTCCAATGTTTTTAAGCTCAAATGGGCTTTACTTGATCTGTTTCCTGTCTACAATCTTCTCTTTTTCAATGTAACTCAAAGGGGAAAATCAATACCCCAGTTTTATTTCAAAATCTCCCTCTTACCAAGTTCAAAATGTTCGCAAGTATGGTACATTGGATCATGGTAGGCAGGAGGAATTGGGGTAGGGACATGGACTCGGATAACAGAGGACAGGAGGGACATTGAGCAAAAAGAGTGCTAACATTCTGAATTTATGGCAAATGTGTGACACATCTGAATGCCTTCTTGATGGAATCAAAGTAAAAAACTGAAAGTATTTCCTACTGAGGAGACTGCAGTAAATGAGGAAATTAGGAAACTTCATAACAAATAAGTCTCCCAAGATGGCCATCAGAGACAAAAGAGCCCAAATGTAGCCCAAATATCACCCAGATGTAGCCCAAGTATAGCCCAATGACAGAATGTCCCAGAGTGTTCTTAAAAACAACTAGAGCGCTTACTGTCTTCATTATGACAAAAGTATGGCACACCTGAAGCCATCTTGATTGGAATAAACTGGTAACACTTAAAACATTTAATTTAAAAAGGAACACAATGGGGGGGTTCATTTTGCCATCAAAATTATGATTAATGCTGAAGAAAGAAACGAGGGCACAGTTTGAGTGACTTCTCAAATCCTCTTCTATTTCATTAAAAAACTTCTGACATGCAGACTGAAACATGCACTTTTAATACCAGGAGCAAAAAGAGTGCTAACTTTCAGAATTTATGGCAAATGTGTGACATATCTGAATACCTTCATGATGGAATCAAAGTAAAAAACTGAAAGCATTTCCTACTGAGGAGACTGCAGTACATGAGGAAATTAGGAAACTTCATAACAAATAAATCTCCCAAGATGGCCACCGGAGACAATAGAGCCCAAATGTAGCCCAAAACCACCCAGATGTAGCCCAAATATAGCCCAATGACAGAAGTGTGCAAAACACTTATTATTTTGTGTTTTTGCAGTGTTATATAGTGCAGACTTGTCAAGTATTGGAGTGCTTTACATGAGCATTGGTTACATCACACAAGAACAAATTCATTTTGGTTGTAGACATGGAGAGACTAAGTGATTTGACCAGAATCACAGAATGTCGACCTGAAGCAGAAACTCCAACCTGGTTCCCCAGTTGCAAAGTCTGCAGTTCTGGAAGTAACACCACATCCTCTCCCCTAAGTGCAACAATTAATCAAGTGGTCAACTGGATAAAAAAACATAAAGATAACAAATAATTTAAAAGTGCTTTGTCGCTATTTGAAAACTCAGAAAATATGTCCTTATTTTAGTCTTTTAGAGCACTAACCATAATTTTGATGCCAATAAGACCCTCTCATATATGTAATTTCTAATGGAAATGCTCTAGGTATTACAGTTTTGATTACATCAAGATGACGTCAGGCGTTCCACACTTTTGTAATAAATATAGAATGTTAGCAATCTAGTTGTTCATTAGGATACTGTTGAGAGGCAGAGGTCAGGGGCACGGACTCTGAAAATTGAAGGCAAGTAGGAGGGTGCAAAGGCAACAATTTAACCACACTGTGCAGGCAGGAAGGGCCGTGGCAGCACAACAGACTATGGAGGGCAGTGGAAAGGGGGGCAGGAGCAACAAACCAACAATACAGGACTTGCAAGAGAGGCTGTGGCAATGTAATAGACCATTATGGGCAGAAGGAAGAGGTAATGGTAGTACAACCATACATGCCAACAGACCCGATTCTGCCAGGAAACGCCCAATGTTTTTAAGCTCAAATGGGCTTTATTTGATCTGTCTCCTGTCTACAATCTCCTCTTTTTCAATGTAACTCAAAGGGGAAAATCAATACCCCAGTTTTTTTTCAAAATCTCCCTCTTACCAAGTTCAAAATGTTCGCAAGTATGGTACATTGGATCATAGAAGGAAATGGGGAAGGGACATGGACTTGGATAACAGAGGACAGGAGGGATATGGAGAGGTGCACCAAACTGACCATGCAGGGCAGGCATCAGGGTTTGCAGCAGCACAATACACCACACAGGGCATGCGGGACGGGAGTGCAGCACAACAATCCATAGAAAGCAAGAGGGAGGGGACAGGACCATGCACATGGACAACAGAGAACAGAGGGGCAAGAGGCAATGGTAGCTAGCTGACCATAATGGACAGACAGGAGAGAAAGCTGCAGCATAACAGACCATAAAGGGCAGGAGGGACGGATCAGGGGCATTACAATGGAACCGACAAGCCAGGAGGGAGGGAATAGGGGTCTGCACATGGAAACAGAGGGCTGGGGGCAAGGGGGCATGGCAGGAGCAGCAAGATGACCATGGAGGTCAGGCAGGATGGGCACTAGAAACAAGACACACCACAGTGAGACTATGATGGCATACACACAGACCATGGAGGGAAGGTGGGAGGGAGTCAGGAGCAGATAGCTGACCACACAGGGAAGGTGGGAGGGTCCATGGAAGCACAGAAGACCATGCATGGCAAGCGGGAGGGTTAGTGGCAGCACAATGGCTATGATGGGCAAGAAGGAGGGTGCAGGGGCATGCACAAAGGACCATGGAGGATAGAAGGGAGGGTCAGGACCTGGGAACAGACAAGAGAGTTCAGGGGAAGGGGCCTCACAACAGACCGCGCGGGGCAGGCAGGAGGAGCAGTTGCAGCACAACAGACCAGGGAGGGCAGAAGGGTGTGGCAGTAAAATGGACCATGGAGGACAGGAGGAAGGGGATAGGGGCATGGCATGTGGACAGGCAGGGTGGAGGTGGCAGGGACAGGTTACAGTCATCTGACAATGCTAGGCAGGTGGTAGGGGAGTGGCAGCTCAACAGAACCCTCAGAGTAGATAGGAGTGGCAGGTCCATGGAACATGGTGGTCAAAAAGGATGGAGCAGGGGCATGCACAAAGACATCGAAGGGCAGGTGGAAGGAGAATAGGGGCAGCAAGCAAAGCACAGTGGCTAAGCAGGAGATCAATGATGGGCCATAGAATTGGGCAATGGAGGGCAGGATGAGTGGACTGGTACATCATGCTAAATGCAGGGCAGTGGCAGCACATCAGACCATGCATGGCAGGAGGGAGGAGGCTAGTCCATGGATTCAGACAACAGAGGATAGGGAGGAGGTGGATGGGGCAGCAAGCTAACTGTTCATAGAAGGTGGGTATTAGGAACTTTATTGTTTTTAAAATGTGTGTCTGTGTGAACTACTTAAAATATGAACAAGTATGCAGCATAATCTCACTTTTATTCAGGAAGAAGAGGACGTTTGGGACTGTGACTCCGGGCTCACTTGGCAGAAACATCCCCTGACCCTCCACCCCCCATCGCAAAATGTAATGCCCGTGAAAAGGGTAGGTGGACGCAGTATTATATAGAACATAGTCCTGAGAGCACGATTGAAAATGAAAACTAGATATAGTATATGGTATAAACTATGCACCAAAAAGTGTGATATAAGATGAACCGGGCCGTGAAATATTATATGCAATACATTGTGCGCAATGACAGATTCATTGGAGAGCGCAAGATAGCACAGGCACTAGCGCGTGCTATGCGATATGCGCCTTGGAGTGTAATATGCACAGGGCAGTGTTGTGTAACCTAACTAGTCTCTAAAGTTGTAATATAAAATATGTGCTGGGTAGTGTAACATTGCATATGCACTGTAACAAAGATATGGATCCCAGATTGTAATATGTATGGCATAGCGCTGTGCTTTATAACATAGGCATCGAGGAAGGCACGTTAGATGGGGCAATATAACCCGTGCGAAGGCAAGTGTGGCATGACATATTCACGGGGTGGTGTTACAGTGCACATGGGCTAGAGAGTGTCATAGCATACGCACTAGCTGGTGGAATACAACACAGAGGTGTGTGGCACTCGGCGGGCACTGGTGGGTATAACACAGCATTGGGCTCAGCCAGGAGCACGCTGTGACTCTCAAGTGAGGTTTGTCTCCTTTCCAGAGAGTAAAATAAAAAGTATTACACATCCGGCGGTGGATGTGTGTTTTATTAACCGTGAGGGGGTTTCTTGCATAGTTTGGTCGAATTTTTGTCGAATCCCCTTTGAATGGCTTGGTGTGCATGTGTATTAAATGTGCCCGTCAATAGCTACCCATGTTTGTATAAATAAACGACAAGGGTGTCTACTTGGAGAGTACCCACCAGCGGGGGCGCCGGGATTAGGCACGGTAGGGTGTCAGACATGTCAGAGCTTCACTAGCGATGTGAATACATTCTACGTGGATTCATTGTATGCATAGTCGCCTTTTAATGAATATCACGCAAATCGTCATGGTGATAGGTACATACGGTTTGTCCAGCATGTCCTAGGTGTTTCTATAAATATATATTTTTTTTTTTTAAAATAAATAAAAAACAAAGGCCGGCCCCGGGGGATGGGGTCCCCGGGGCCATAAGTGGCCTGAGGAGGGGGGCAACACAGCCCCCCTCCTAAAGAATATTTTTTTTTTTAAAAGGCCATGACCTGGGGGTTGGGGTCCCCGGGGCCGATTAAGGCCTTGGGAGGGCCAAATTAATTTTTTCCAACAAAAAAAATTAGGGTGCAGGCCCTGGGGGATGGGGTCCCCAGGGCTAATAAATTAGAAAAAGAAAGGGGGCCACACAGCCCTCCTTCTTAAAAATAAATAAATAAAAGACCGGCATCGCGCCGGAGGCCACGCCCCCTCCTTGCAGCACTCTGCAAACGCGCCCCCTGGCCAGTTGTAAGTTGAGGAATTAATTCCCCTTCAATACTGAGGGTCCCTGAGGGCCAACTAGCCCAACAGGTATCTCCAGTATGCGCCAGGGAGCTGCGTTGCAGACAGGTGTTCTGAGGCCACGCCCCTTTTTACACCTCCAGGCAACGCAGCTCTGTGGCGCTTACTGGAGGTACCTAGTGGGCTAGTTTGACCCTAGGGATCCTTAGGATTCAAGGGGACTTAATCTCTCAACTCAGAACGCCCACAGGCCCTGTGGCGCGTTTTTAAGTTGGGGAAATAATTCCCTTTCAATCCTGAGGGACCCTGGGGTCCAACTAGCCCACCAGGTGCTTCCAGTAAGCACCACTGCTCTGCGTTGCAGAGAGGTGGTGCAGGCCGTGCCACTTTTTACACCTCTCTGCAACGCAGCTCTGTGGCGCTTACTGGAGGTACCTAGTGGTCTAGTTGGACCCTAGGGACCCTCAGGATTCAAGGGGACTTAATCTCTCAACTCAGAACGCCCACAGGCCCTGTGGCGCCTTTTTAAGTTGGGGAAATAATTCCCTTTCAATCCTGAGGGACCCTGGGGTCCAACTAGCCCACCAGGTGCTTCCAGTAAGCACCACTGCTCTGCATTGCAGAGAGGTGGTGCAGGCCGTGCCACTTTTTACACCTCTCTGCAACGCAGCTCTGTGGCGCTTACTGGAGGTACCTAGTGGTCTAGTTGGACCCTAGGGACCCTCAGGATTCAAGGGGACTTAATCTCCCAACTTAAAATGGCTACAGGGCGTGTTTACACAGTGGGGAAGGGAGGGGACGGGGCATGAGGTGACGTGTTCAAACACGCCCTGTGGTGCGTTTTAAGAGGTAGTTTTAATCCCCTGCCCTATTATATACTAGGGGTTTACAGAGGAGGTCATGCTAATCACAGGGGGACCCCAACACATAGTGTGCCCTAGTGTATGTAGGTGTTTTCACTGTATTCTGAGTGTCTTTTAACATAGCACTGACTCTAGGACTGGTTAGTCAGACTCAGTTACCACCAGTATCCGTCTGACAAAGTTGAGGGTACAGGATGATTTTGCAACAAGGCTTGTTTCTGCTCTTCTGTTTGTTATTTCTGCACGTTATACTTCTTCCTGCACTTTTCTTCGTCTTTGAGGACTTCTGTTGCTTCTTTCTGCATTTCTTTTTTTTCTTTCTGTGCGTTTTTCCTTCTTTCTTCACATGTCCTATCTCTGTAGGCATAGCTAGAAATTAGCATTTAAAAAACCTTTGAAATTCACTGAAAAAAACATAGGTTTCAGGCACGTTATAGCTAGGAATTAGCATTTAAAAAAACCTTAGAAATTCACTGAAAAAACCATAGGTTTCAGGGGCGTTATAGTTAGCTGGACTTTTCACTCGTACAAAACCATAGAAATTCCCCCGTTATAGTTAGTTCAGCTAACTATAACTCGCGCGCCCGCAATGCACTGCTGATGACGTCACATATTACATCACTCATGACATGGTCAGTGACATCACTCATGACATCACTGATGACATCACTGATGACATCATCCTTTCGATAGAGTGGCAGACCTCCTCTCCCCCTAATATAACCTCTGATGCACACATTCAAAAATAGAAATTAAAATTTTCAAAACAATGGACATAACAATACCAGTTACAACAACGTATTAAGTAATTGTAAGATCCACATCCACATCCACTCATTCACCAACAGTCCTATACAGTCACTCATACATGTACTCACTCATCATATGTACTCATACACCTATTGTTAGACCTGTCAGCCCTTTGGGTGGTCCCTCCTCATCATTATTTATTTTGTCCCACTTTTGCCTCAAACCCTGTTATAATTTTTCCTTTTTGGGAACCACCAGACTTTTTAGTGTTGATGCAGGGTCAGGGAGCCATTTTCCCTACCCCTGGAACTTCTGTCTGAGGGCGTGAGACACAAAATGGTGGTCATCCATTGTCACCTGTGACATCACCAGAACCTCCTGGAACATTCTAGAATCCTGTGACAGTGGGAGGCAGTTTAGAATGTTGGGAGGCCATCTCAGAGTGGCAGTTGGCAACTGACTGGAGAGGAGAGAGGACAGAGATAGAAGGAGGTCGGAGTAAGGCAGCAGAGGTGGAAACCAGTGCTTGGAGTGGGGTCCAGAAACCCACCCTTGATGCTAGTCTCTACTGACCAAGCCCAACCTAAAGCCCTGTGTGGGAACAAGACCAGAAGAACCATCTTAAAGAACTGAATATTTGGAACAGGCCTTAAAGAAGAAGAACAGCAAGTTCCTGACCTGTTCAGCAGTGTCCTCCTGGAGTCCTGACATCGAGAAGCCTGGAGACCTGGGGCCTGAGGTCGAGAAGCGGCGCTGACAGAAAGCAGACGTCGTACCCGGAGCCGCCAGAGGTCGAGTGAGGGCGCCGACGGAGGTCATGGAGAGACACCGGAGGTCGAGTAAGGAGTCACCCGAGGTCGGGTGAGGGCACCGATGGAGGTCGTGGAGGGGCGCCGGAGGTCGAGTGGAGAGTCACCCGAGGTCGAGGTGAGGCGTCGACGGGGGAGTGAAGTCCGCCCACCGGAGTCGCCGGAAACGAAGGTGAAGCGCGCCAGAGGTCGGGAGTGGAGATCGCCCTCCGGAGACACCAGGAAGTGGGGAGTCCGAGTCCCTGTGACGCCGGAAAGCGACATCAAGTCGAGACCGCCCAGCGACATCGAGTCGAGACCGCCCAGCGACATCGAGTCGAGACCGCCCAGCGACATCGAGTCGAGACCGCCCAGCGACATCGAGTCGAGACCGCCCAGCGACATCGAGACGAGACCGCCCGGCGACATCGAGTCGAGACCGCCCAGCGACATCGAGTCGAGACCGCCCAGCGACATCGAGTCGAGACCGCCCAGCGACATCGAGTCGAGGCCGCCCAACGACATCGATCCGGAGCCGCCTCACGGCGTCGACACGGCGCCGAGCGGAGCCGATCATCGTGAAAAGGACAGTAAGTGGTAGAGGGGGCATCTGAGGCCCTGTGGAGCCCTAAAAGACCATTCTAGGGGCTAGAGGGGTGTTAGAACCAGCCTGGGAGTGCCAGGGGTGAACTGAGACTGGTACAGTGACCTCCATAAAGGGTTGTGTGGTTTGGAGGGCCAGATCTTTAGGTTACTCTTATTCTACCTCAGCTTAGGCCCCAGCCTTGATCAATCTAGGTGGGACACCCCCATGCCATCCAAGTGTCCTTAAGTTGTGTATGGGCAAAGTAAGACCAAGTGGCCTCATGAAAATGATTTGAACTGTAACTGTCATTGATTGTTTTACCTTATTTATTGAAGGTGCTTTATTTATTGTCATCCACTAATTTATTCCTGCACTGTATTTATTGTCTGACTGTATTTATTTGCCATCTGTATTTATTGTACATCTATTTATTCTTTGCGTAATGATGACCTGAACCTATTTATTGAAACTCCAAAGTAGCGTTGTTTATTTGATCTGCTCTTTTAAAGGGAAAATCCTATTGTATTGTATTTATGTTATGAAACCTGCAACTAAGAGAAAATAAGATAAAGACATATATATTTTCCACTTGACTTCCATGATTTTTACGGTGTAGTGTCGTTTTTGGAACGGATGAACGCATGGTTATTGTGAGGGTGTGACGTACGCTTAACACGGTGCCTGACCCCCAACCGCTCGAGCCAAGCTACCACTGTGCTGGGTACCTGGTGACTGCTAACCCGGTTGCCCGGTTTCCAACATAAAATTGGTGTTCAGCGGTGGGATAGAGCTGTGCTTGCGTCTACTCGACAATAACTGTGGGTAGTCCATAGGCCTACACCGGGAGTTTTCTCCAAGCGGACTTCCTAATTTTGAGTTTTGTTTTTTCCAAATTTACTTCTGGTGGTGGGAGGAGGTATTACAAAAGGTACCCCCCTGCATAGCTTCTGTAAGCAACTGTCTTCTCTCCTGAGTGGGCGAAATGGAGTTTGTGTTGGAGGATGTGGAAACTTATACTGTGGCCCAACTCAGGGAGTTTTGTCAGGGAGAGGGGGTGTTTTGTCCCCAAGGTGCAAAGAAGGGTGAACTCCAGACCAGCTTGAGGGCTTGGGGGGAGGCACGGCGAGAAAGAAAAGGAGGAACGGAGGATGGCTCACGAGTTGAGGCTCAGGGAGATAGATCTCAAGATCCTACGGGTCGGGGCACACCCTGTTCCTAATGGTGGCAGCGAAGAAAGAGAAATCACCAGGGAATCCAAACCCTATTTGCCAAAAGACATAGTAGCTAGCTATAGTACGGGTGATGATATCGCCAGGTGGCTAGCAGCCTATGAGGTCTCTTTAAGAGTCCATGGGGTTCCAGAGAAATACTGGGGAGGGGGATTGTATAGATACATGCCTCCAGCTGGTAGGGATACATTATTGGCCCTGGAGCAGGATGAGCAGACCCACTACCCCACCATGAAAGTGGCGCTCGTGAGGAAGTTTGGACTAACACCCGAGAAGTACCGACAGAAGTTCCGGGGTAGCCACAAACTGGGCACACAGAATTGGGTGGATTTCCTGGACTATGCAAAGAAGGCATTAGAGGGTTGGATACAGGGCAGTGAGGTTAGGGACTACGAGGGGTTGTTTGATTTAATGTGGAAGGAACACCTGCTCGAAAAATGTTTCCCTGAACTGCGTCAACACCTGGTGGATAGCAAGCTGACCAATCCCCGGAAGCTTGCTGAGGAGGCGGACATTTGGGCTAGTACCCGGGTGTCCACAAGGGGGACCGGAGGGGACTCTCAAAAGACCGGACAGGGCGCCCCCCAGAAGAAAGAGGGAGGGGAAAAGAAAACGGAGTTCTCTAAAGGCCCCCAAAATAGTTTCCAAGGGAAGGGAACAGGATTCACCCCTAGGGCTAACCCACCCAGAAACCCTAATCCTGGCCAGAGTCAGCAGCCAAGGGTTGTCCATTGCTTCGAGTGCGGTGGTGTCGGACACTATAAGGGAGATGTGAAGTGCCCGAAGAGACCACCCCCTCCCATCGGAGGAAAGGCCCCCGGAGTAGCTAGTGTAGTGCTCGGGGAGGAGAAGCCCTTAGATAAGGGAAGGGAGTGGGCGGCTGTCACTTTAGTGTACCTGGGAGAACGGGAGATGGTTCCGAAGATCCAGGTGCCCGCAAATACCACAAAGTATGGGCAGTGGGTCACCATCAATGGCCAAAGAGGGGAGGCTCTGAGAGACACAGGAGCCAGTATGACTATGGTACGTAGCCAACTGGTGTCTCCAGAGCAGGTGATTCCCCATGTACTCCACCTCGCCGCGATGGCTGACGGCAGAATGGGCCACTATCTGGTGGCCGAGGTTCCATTTGAATGGGAAGGGGTTGCAGGGTTGCTTCGAGTTGCCGTAAGCCCTGCCGTGCCAGTCGATTGTCTGCTGGGGAATGACATGGAGCATAATGCTTGGAAGGAGGTGGAATACCGGACTCATGCTGAGATGCTGGGTACACCTGACTGGGCCTGTGTCAGCACAAGGTCTGCGACTACCCGGAGGGGGAGTTCGTTTAGGCGGGAGCCTGGAACAAAGGCACCGCCGGCTGCCGACCAAGGGAAGAACCGAGGGCAGGAGGAGCCTGCCTCGGCATCCGCGCCCCGTGTGACGGATAGGCCACCGGAGGTGGTGGACCAGGAGTCCGCGGAGGGGGATGTTACCAAACTGGAGAACCTACCCATCCCGGCAGAGTGGCACGTGGAGGGAGGGCCGACCAGGGAGGAATTCTGCAAGGGCCAGAGGGAGTGTCCTACCCTTGAGGGACTGAGGCGACAGGCCGAAGCCCAGGCAGCAGGGAACGTTGAGGGGAACTACAATATTTACTGGGAGGATGGCCTCCTCTACAGTGAACCAAAGGCACCCATGCACGGATCGTCACGGGCCTTGGTTGTCCCTCAACGTTACCGAGCCTTCCTCCTGGAATTGGCTCATGAGATCCCCTTGGCAGGACACCTGGGGCAAGACAAGACCTTTGCCCGGCTTGTCCCGCACTTTTATTGGCCTCAAATGAAAGTGTCGTCCGACACCTACTGCCGGACGTGTGTGTCTTGTCAAGCCAGTGGGAAAACAGGGGTGAAGCTGAAAGCTCCCCTGGAACCACTTCCTGTCGTTAGCACCCCCTTTGAAAGGGTGGGCATCGACATTGTGGGTCCGTTAGATCCGCCTACTACAGCTGGTCACAGGTTTATCCTGTTTCTGGTGGATCATGCCACACGGTACCCAGAGGCTATACCTCTGAGGACCATTACTGCACCTGTTGTGGCTAGGGCCCTGATGGGAATCTTTACCCGAGTGGGTTTTCCCAAGGAAGTTGTGTCTGACAGGGGGACCAACTTCATGTCAGCATACATGCGGGCTATGTGGAAGGAGTGTGGAGTGACCTACCGGTTCACCACCCCTTACCATCCCCAGACCAATGGTCTGGTGGAGAGGCTCAATAAAACCTTGAAAGGCATGATCAGAAGTCTGCCTGAAAGCCTGCGGAGGAAATGGGACGTCCTCCTACCCTGTCTATTGTTTTCTTACAGGGAAGTGCCACAGAAGGGAGTGGGCTTCAGCCCCTTCGAGCTTTTGTATGGGCACCCTGTGCGTGGACCTCTCAGCCTGGTGAGAGACGGATGGGAAAGAACTCCCAGAAAGCTTCCCCAGGACGTGGTGAGCTACATGCTGGCCTTCCGGAGCCAAATGGCTAACTTGTGGAAGCAAGCTTCTGACAACTTGGAAGCCAGCCAAGCAGTGATGAAGGCGTGGTATGACCACAATGCTCAACCGGTGGAGTTGGAGCCTGGCCAGAAGGTGTGGGTGATCGAACCAGGAGAGCTTAGCGCCCTCCAGGATCGCTGGTCAGGACCCTTTGAGGTGTTGGAGAAGAAGGGTAAGGCTACCTACTTGGTGGATCTGAAGACCCCTCGCCAGCCCCTACGGGTGCTGCATGCCAACCGCCTCAAACCCCACCATGAGAGGCCCGAAGTCATCTTGCTGATGGTGACTGACGGAGCAGAGGACGTGGAAAGCGAGCCTCTCCCCGACTTATTTGAGTCTCAAGAGAAGGATGGGTTGGTGGAGGGAGTGATTCTCTCCCCGTTCCTAACTCCTGAACAGCAGGAGGACTGCCGCCAGGTCCTGGGGCAGTACTCTTCGTTGTTCTCCCTTGTTCCGGGTAGGACTCACCTGTGCGTCCATGATGTGGACACAGGAGACAGCCCACCTGTGAAGTCAAAGATCTACCGGATGACAGACAAGGTGAAGGCCAGCATTCACAGTGAAGTCACTAAGATGCTGGAGCTAGGAGTGATTGAACCTTCCAGCAGCCCCTGGTCCAGTCCGGTGGTACTAGTACCAAAAGCTGCACCACCGGGGGCCCAACCGGAACTGAGGTTCTGTGTGGACTACCGGGGACTGAACTCAGTAACTAAGACTGATGCTCATCCGATACCGAGGGCGGATGAACTGATTGACCGGCTGGGAGCAGCCCAATATCTGAGTACCTTTGACCTTACTTCCGGGTACTGGCAGATCTCTCTGACTGATGGAGCTAAGGAAAGGTCAGCCTTCTCCACGCCCAAGGGCCACTACCAGTTCTGCGTGATGCCCTTTGGGCTCAAGAACACACCTGCCACGTTTCAGCGTCTGGTGAACCAGATCCTCACTGGAATGGAGAGTTTCTCTGCTGCTTATCTGGACGACATTTCCGTCTTCAGTAGCAGCTGGGAGGATCACTTGCGTCACCTGCAAGCTGTTCTCCAGGCCCTGAAACACGCTGGTTTAACGATCAAGGCCAGCAAATGCCAGATCGGGCAGGGGTCGGTAGTGTACCTTGGACACTTGGTGGGTAGGGGAGCGGTGCAACCCCTCCAGGCGAAAATCGAGGGAATCATGGCCTGGGAACCCCCCAAGACTCAGACTGAGGTCCGAGCTTTTCTGGGCCTCACCGGATATTACCGCCGCTTCGTGAAGGGGTATGGGACCATTGTGGCCCCCCTCACGGAGCTTACATCCAAGAAACAACCTCGACGGGTAGTCTGGACGGAGGCTTGTCAGCAGGCCTTTGTGAAACTGAAGCAAGCCATGTGCGAGGCCCCGGTCTTAAGGGCCCCAGACTTTTCCAAGGAGTTCATTGTCCAGACGGATGCATCGGAACATGGCATTGGGGCAGTGTTATCGCAACTCAATGAAGAGGGTCTGGATCAACCCGTGGTCTTCCTATCCCGGAGACTACTTCCCAGGCAACAGAAGTGGAGTGCAATAGAGCGTGAAGCCTTTGCAGTGGTATGGGCTCTGAAGAAGTTGCGGCCATACCTGTTTGGCTCGCACTTCCTAGTTCAGACCGACCACAGACCCCTTTGGTGGCTGATGCAGATGAAGGGGGAGAATCCCAAGTTGCTAAGGTGGTCTATCTCCCTACAGGGAATGGACTTTCAGGTGGAACATCGGCCTGGAGTGGACCACGCCAATGCAGACGGTCTCTCAAGGTATTTCCGCCTGAGTGATGTAAACTCCCAAGGGGTTGGGTAGCTCTCCCCACTTTCAGCTGGGGGGGACGCGTGTTAGACCTGTCAGCCCTTTGGGTGGTCCCTCCTCATCATTATTTATTTTGTCCCACTTTTGCCTCAAACCCTGTTATAATTTTTCCTTTTTGGGAACCACCAGACTTTTTAGTGTTGATGCAGGGTCAGGGAGCCATTTTCCCTACCCCTGGAACTTCTGTCTGAGGGCCTGAGACACAAAATGGTGGCCATCCATTGTCACCTGTGACATCACCAGAACCTCCTGGAACATTCTAGAATCCTGTGACAGTGGGAGGCAGTTTAGAATGTTGGGAGGCCATCTCAGAGTGGCAGTTGGCAACTGACTGGAGAGGAGAGAGGATAGAGATAGAAGGAGGTCGGAGTAAGGCAGCAGAGGTGGAAACCAGTGCTTGGAGTGGGGTCCAGAAACCCACCCTTGATGCTAGTCTCTACTGACCAAGCCCAACCTAAAGCCCTGTGTGGGAACAAGACCAGAAGAACCATCTTAAAGAACTGAATATTTGGAACAGGCCTTAAAGAAGAAGAACAGCAAGTTCCTGACCTGTTCAGCAGTATCCTCCTGGAGTCCTGACGTCGAGAAGCCTGGAGACCTGGGGCCTGAGGTCGAGAAGCGGCGCTGACAGAAAGCAGACGTCGTACCCGGAGCCGCCAGAGGTCGAGTGAGGGCGCCGACGGAGGTCGTGGAGAGACACCAGAGGTCGAGTAAGGAGTCACCCGAGGTCGGGTGAGGGCGCCGACGGAGGTCGTGGAGAGGCGCCGGAGGTCGAGTGGAGAGTCACCCGAGGTCGAGGTGAGGAGTCGACGGGGGAGTAAAGTCCGCCCACCGGAGTCACCGGAAACGAAGGTGAAGCGCGCCGGAGGTCGGGAGTGGAGATCGCACTCCGGAGACACCAGGAAGTGGGGAGTCCGAGTCCCTGTGACGCCGGAAAGCGTCATCGAGTCGAGACCGCCCAGCGACATCGAGTCGAGACCACCCAGCGACATCGAGTCGAGACCGCCCAGCGACATCGAGTCGAGACCGCCCAGCGACATCGAGACGAGACTGCCCGGCGACATCGAGTCGAGACCGCCCAGCGACATCGAGTCAAGACCGCCCAGCGACATCGAGTCGAGACCGCCCAGCGACATAGAGTCGAGGCCGCCCAACGACATCGATCCGGAGCCGCCTCACGGCGTCGACATAGCGCCGAGCGGAGCGATCATCGTGAAAAGGACAGTAAGTGGTAGAGGGGGCATCTGAGGCCCTGTGGAGCCCTAAAAGACCATTCTAGGGGCTAGAGGGGTGTTAGAACCAGCCTGGGAGTGCCAGGGGTGAACTGAGACTGGTACAGTGACCTCCATAAAGGGTTGTGTGGTTTGGAGGGCAGATCTTTAGGTTACTCTTATTCTACCTCAGCTTAGGCCCCAGCCTTGATCAATCTAGGTGGGACACCCCCATGCCATCCAAGTGTCCTTAAGTTGTGTATGGGCAAAGTAAGACCAAGTGGCCTCATGAAAATGATTTGAACTGTAACTGTCATTGATTGTTTTACCTTATTTATTG
Source organism: Triturus cristatus (assembly GCF_964204655.1). NCBI lineage: Eukaryota > Metazoa > Chordata > Amphibia > Caudata > Salamandridae > Triturus > Triturus cristatus. Next base: position 815,727,728 of record NC_140595.1, read on the forward strand.
AAGGTGCTTTATTTATTGTCATCCACTAATTTATTCCTGCACTGTATTTATTGTCTGACTGTATTTATTTGCCATCTGTATTTATTGCACATCTATTTATTCTTTGCGTAATGATGACCTGAACCTATTTATTGAAACTCCAAAGTAGCGTTGTTTATTTGACCTGCTCTTTTAAAGGAAAATCCTATTGTATTGTATTTATGTTATGAAACCTGCAACTAAGAGAAAATAAGATAAAGACATATATATTTTCAACTTGACTTCCATGATTTTTACGGTGTAGTGTCGTTTTTGGAACGGATGAACGCATGGTTATTGTGAGGGTGTGACGTACGCTTAACACGGTGCCTGACCCCCAACCGCTCGAGCCAAGCTACCACTGTGCTGGGTACCTGGTGACTGCTAACCCGGTTGCCCGGTTTCCAACACCTATACATCCTGTTACACAACGCCACTCATCCATAAAGTTACTCACACACATAGTCACTCATGCTAATAAAGAATCAAACATCCGTTTACCTGCATATACAGTTATACACACACCACCACACTTACTTCTACAGAAACTTACACATACTTAGTCTTTTTAACAATCACTTATAGAAACACATACTTATTCATACAGGAACTCATCTCTCACTCTCACATATACTCACTTATATACACCAATAGTCACATATACTAGTTTAAAACATATGTAGTTACTCATAGAGACACTATTGAGACAGTCATTCACTCACTAACACACCCATGCACACACTCATCCACCCATACAGTCCTACACACATGCTGTCTTCAACACATACAAACAGTGAGTCACTCATTCATGCACCTATGCACTACGTAATACCCCCCACCGAACCATACAGACATCAGACACTTATACTGATACTGAAAAAACCAACTAATAACCTATATAGACACTCATGTAGCTACTCACCAACCCATGCAGCCACTTATACACAAAGTGAGAGACTGATACAGATATTTACATATTTAAACATTACTCACTAAGCCATGTATTCACTAAGATACACTTAATCAGTCAGTTATACAATCAATTTTTCAAAAACAAATCATCCATTTAGACACTTATATACCCATTTATTCTTCCATCGACCTTAAGATATACATATATAAAACATATGTAATTTTCAGAAAAACACACATTCACTGGATGATGTCATCAGTGATGTCATCAGTGATGTCATTTGAGATGTCATCAGTGATGTCATGAGTGATGTCACTGACCATGTCATGAGTGATGTAATATGTGACGTCATCAGCAGTGCATTGCGGGCGCACGAGTTATAGTTAGCTGAACTAACTATAACGGGGGAATTTCTATGGTTTTGTACGAGTGAAAAGTCCAGCTAACTATAACGCCCCTGAAACCTATGTTTTTTTCAGTGAATTTCTAAGGTTTTTTAAATGCTAATTCCTAGCTATAACGTGCCTGAAACCTATGTTTTTTTTCAGTGAATATATATATATATATATATATATCTCATTTCCCCTCCTAATGCATCTAGAGTTATTATATTCAGTGGCTGGGTGGTTTATTGGTATTTTCCGGCGCTGGCACAAGTCCTTCTGAAGGCTCACAGGCTCACAGGTTGTGTTCAAGCACCGGCGCTAGAGTGTATGCAAACGTTTGGTATGTAGTTCATGGAGAAGTGTGGCTCAATGGTTAGAGCGGCAGACCCTGATGCAGAGGTCTAGCCCGGGACCAGGGTTCAATTCCCCGCCTCGGCGGGTCTTGGGCTCAAAAATTCCACGGACCTGATAATTCTCGCCTCGGTGCCATTCCAATCATGGAGTCCCACTCTGCAACTCTGGGCAATAGCTTGCTTAATCTCCACAACGGCCCCCACAACGCTAAGGATGCCTGGCCTCCACCTTGGGGGTGCCCAGGAGTGGATGCCTCACAGGGAAAGCCAGGATGGGTTCCACAGCGGTATTCGTACAAGCGCCTTGAGACCCTTGCGGGTGAGTAGTGCGCTATACAAGTATCAATTTACATTTACATTTACATTACATCCTATGTGTGATTTGACATGTGTGGTTCCACGTTATCACATATGTGTTACTGTAAACGTTATTTATTAGGCGATCAGTGGACAGACGCAGACACCTGGACGGACTAACACACAGAAGGGAATATAATGTAAATGAAACGACCCATGGATGGATAAACTGACTGATGGGTGGACGGTCGGTTGGTTAGAAATAGACATATGATTGAGAAAAAAGACGGGCAGGTACGTATCTAGAGAAATCAGACCGGTTTTTAAGGCATAGAGATGACGGGCCGACAGGGGCAGGGCTGCACTGGTAGTGTGCATGTTTGGGCAGTTAGTGCTGTATAAGGTAGCGTTTTTTCTGTACTCGGTAACGTGGTCTGTATACAGTGGATGCTCTTCAGCTGTTTACAATCATGTGGACAATTACTACAGCACCGAAACATTCATATACGAGTAACAATTTTGTTGTACTTCTTTCTATACCCTGTACTGTGCCCCACCCTGCACACACCCAACAGCGGATCCTAATTAAACCCGAGCATCTGCTGGATGTGGCAGCCTTGGGCTGATTGTACTGAGCAGTGGCGTAATATAAAATAATGCCCCCCGCCAAATGTGAAGAGGGGGCCCTTCGCCTAACAAGGGGACGGGAAGACCGCCTTCAGGCGGCCCAGGCAGAGGGATAGTAAGTGTTGTAGACTCTAATGCAGGGATAGAAATATGGTCCCCATATATCTGGTTTGGTATTGAAAAACGGTAATAATTGGGGTGGAGTGAGGCCCATTAATCAATACCTCTGGCCCCGGTGTTCCTGCAGTCACGTCACGTTTGGTAGATACACCCTTGGGCCCAGAGCTATTTTCAAATAAATAGTAACGCTAGAGCTTTACAGGAAGCTTCAATCAAAGTATACATGGCTCGTTGTTAAAAATAAGCGACGTACAATATAACCATCACTTTAAAATGTACTAATATGCCATTACTAATATTGTAGCCAATTACAAATGCACTGATATTATAGAACACAGGTGCGTGTAATGCTGCGAGAAGGACGTAAAATACTTACTTATACCACAGTAAAATACAGCAGCAAATTATAATGGTGCAGCGTCCTTTGAGTGCGCACATACATTCTGCTGCATATACATTACTGCCGCGCACCTCACACCCTAACCCTGTAGAGGGTGCTTCTTTTTCACAATTGATATTTTCACAGAACGTGACACCACTGCCAACATCTACAGGGTCCTTTCATTTCCCTACCGTGCCCGGGCATCGCTCGTAGTCGGTATTTAAAAGCAACCGCTCTCCTCATATCCACTTATACCAGTAATCTAGGGCCATTAAAATACTCACGTTGCAGGCTTGCAGGGCAAGTCTTGTGTGGCTTCAGAAGGATACTGGCTGAGGCAGCTCTGATGCGGAGGCAGGGTCCCGACTGTGCTGGTATGGCTGGGGAGGCGTCACGAAGGTAAGTTTCCTTTTCACTGGATTCTGTTGTAGACCCTCTTCCCTCGCTTGCTTTAAGGCAAAGCAGGGTCACACTGGTTGCTGGAGAAATCATGCTGCAGGCCGTAAAAGCAGGGCTGTGCCGGTTCTAACCATCTGTTGTTGTGCCGATGGCCGGCACGATGACATAGGTGGCGCTGTGTGTTCAAAGAGAAGGAAAATCAAGAGAGAAAGTGTCTCTCTTGAAAGGATTTCCCTTCCTGCTACAATGACGTCACACCTTAAGCAGTGCACGCGCATGCTCACCCGAAACACCAAACAAAAACCGGGTCGTCTGGTCACCCTGTCTTTGACTTTTGAGGCCTGAAAATAGAGCCCCCTAGAGACCCCTTTCGAGGCCCCCCCCCAAAAAAACTGGGGGTGCTCAGACCTCCACAGACCCCCCCACACCACTTAAAGCCCTGATGTTAGGTGACCTTTCTGAAATCAAGTCGAGCGCCTAGAAGCCTGCGCAGACTTTCACCGTGTGAAAAAATAAAACTATAATCTGGACGTCTCAGCCCCTTCCCTACCTGCACCGTGCACATTGCCGTTCATGTAGGAAGGACTGTCGAGATGCTGAAGTCAGTCCCTTCCCACCGTCTCTTATCACTCGTTTAGCGAATGAGGGCTAACCAGCTTGTTTACTTTATCTATGTGCTGCCAGTGACCTGATCCCCCGGGATGAAAGGAAGTCTCGTCAGTCCACACAGCATGTTCTGCCACAGGTGTCACCTAGTGAGGTTACTTACAGTGCAGCCTATACCTCGAGGTTATGTCTTGACATGTACATCACTTAGTAATAGCATTCAGCCAAGTGTGAAATAATGTAACATGGGATTTGTAACTGCAACTTGCCATCTTGATTTCCTCACCATAATAGATGTGCTACAGCCTTTTGATTATATAATGACGTGATTTCTCCCCCCCCCCCTGCATAGGTATGAGCATAATTGTGTTTAATCACCAGCACCGTGGAACCACTGACTAGATGGTGTACGCAGCATTATATAAATGATTAAAAGGAACGGGCAACTGAATCTCGGGTAGTGCAATTGCTGAGTCGGGTTTGTATATGGCTTTAACATCTCATGTGGGGGCCTGAAAGCAACGCTGAGCTATGAAGCCAAGTGCGAGTCAAATATGGTTTGCAGGGCCGGACTGGTAACCACAACCGGCCCTGGCAAAGTGCTCGGCCGCCCCCCCCCCCCCCTCCGCCCCTGCCCCCTTCCCGGGTGGGGCGGTGCCGCCGAGCTCTGACAGGGCCGGTCCTGTAACAAAAACGGCCCCCAGCTAGGGGCCCAAAAGCGGCCTCCACCCGTGCGGCGCACCGGGGGATTGCCCGGTGCCCGCTGCGGCCAGTCCGGCCCTGGTGGTTTGGCTACAAAGCATCCTCCTTGTCCCTGTTTTCTAACTATGGATGTTGGTGGTTTGAAATGGATCAGTCGGAGCGTCACAGGCACAGATCACACACACTAAAGTAACTTGAGGGCCGGCTCCTCAACAAAAGCCCGTCTGTTGGCGCTGACGGGCTGTTTTTGACTGAAAACCACTCCTTCAGGAAAAGGCGGTTATTTTTTTAGGTCTCGCCTGACCCAGCGCATGCACTGGTCTGGCGAGACTTATTGAGAGGGCTCCAAAAAGTGCTACCAGCCTAGAGGTACAGTGCAAGTGCGCGGGAGCGCGCCGCCGCGCTTTACCGCTATTACTTTCACTTTCGCGGCCGTACGGCCGCTTTGATGTTTGATCGTGATCGCGATTGCGATCACTTTCGCGGCCGCATTGCATAGCCAATAGGTCTCGCTTTTGGGACCTTAAACTGTTGCATAGCTAAACACTTATAAGGTCACAAAGGCGAGACCTATTGGCTATGCCAATGCTTGTTTTAACTTACAGCTATGTTGAATGTATGGGTTTTGGGAAAATGGCACCACTTCAGATTAATTTGATTCGGGTGTTCTCATTCCCTTTTTAATTGGCACAGGATTTTATGAAAACTTAACCATGACGTGGCTAACATTTAAAGCAGCAACTGCTTTATCTAGAGTATGTAGACATTTGTGGATAATTTTGACACATTGGGAAAAAACTGTCAACTTGTATGATCGTCTGTTTTCCCAAATAAATGAATTAAAATATATTGATGTATTCTAGAGTTATGCAGCACACACCTGTATCTGTACTCATGTTAAAAGTTCAGGGTATCCCTAACTGCAACTATGTCACACATCTGATTTTCAGATGACTCTCAATATTGGTTTAGCGTTGGGCAGCATTTCGTTGAACTTATCCACGACTTATACAAGGTTTAGAGTTTAAGTTTGTTTTATTTGATATAGACCTCGACTGAGGTCAACAAATATACAAACGTGATTTTAAAACATTTAGCAGAAAACTCATATCATCAACTTTAAACATTTATGATGCCGAATCCATTCATCATAGCTTTTTTTTTTTTTTTTTTTTTTTGAGTTTTTGAAAACCTTTATTTAAACATTGCGGTACACAGCAAAGAGCCTACAACCCAGCGGGCCGGCCGCGAAAAGCACATTTGGATGTATATCTGATCACACAGCCCTATGCCGTCAACCCGGAGGTACGGCGGCGTTGAGGAGTGCACACGTACCGTGAGGTAGAGAAGAATATTACTTGTCCCAGATTTTAGCAAACAATCACAAATTAGGTCAGACTGCCCAGGAGGCATAAAGTGCCGAAACTTCCAACTCCCCCCCCCCCCCCTCCCTCCCGAAACATCGGTCAACACTGCGCTGTCATGTGTGCCCTTGGCTAGCCAGCACCCTCCCCCCCCTCTCCCAGCTCCCCGAGCCGCGATAGCAAGTGTCTAATCATCTCCGCATCATAGCTTTTTAAAATGATTTTAACTCAAATCTGTTTAAGAGTTTATACCACTTTGAAACATGTAACCTATTTGTGTTCATCTGGTGGCTATTTTTCAAGATTTACATAGACCTTGTGAAAAATAAAATTGGATCTGTAAGATTGGTCATAAAATCGACTTTTGATATTTAGAAGTTTAAAATCGTTACCATCATCAACTTTAAAACAGCTTTAAAAAAATCTTTAAAAAGTTATACAGTTGGCAACAAACAAATTCATCCGGTGGTAATTTACAGAGAGTGATTAAGCTTTGTACAGAAGGAACGTTGCATCGGATTCTAATAGGCCTTATAAACCTCCACCTAGCTTCTACTAGAGTAGGATTTGGGCATAGTGCTAAAACATGAGTTAGGTCTTGCAATCCTCCCTTACATAAATCGCAGAGCCCTGTTGTGTTTTCAGAATTATTCCACTTTGCTGTATATGTATTCAGGGGGTGGATTTCCAACCTCAGTAAGAGAATACAGCTGTGGATCCAATGATCTAATACAAAGTATGTATATTTCTCGGGGGATTTATATACTATAGTTTTTGTATATTCTATATAATGTTTTAATTGAAGACAGTGCTCTACGTCCAGGTCGAAACTTAATTTAGAAGTTATATTCTTTAAGAAGAGTTTCAGAAGTGCCGGAGTCCAAGTTTCTAAAAGTGCTACTGTGCAATGGGATAGGTTAAAAGCTGTATTAAGGTTCTTATTAAAAGTGTAATGCGGCGGCTCTTCACTAAAGGTTTCCAATTTTAAAATGTACCTTAAATTAGCAGAGTCGGCTTATACAAGATACTTTGTGAAGTTCAGCTCGCCTGTTCTACATGGGATCAATTCTAGTGCCACAGCGATTTACCTGATGCGTAAGTAAACAAGAGCCATGTTTGCTAAAATGGTAATCATATCTCTGTATAAACACAGAGCAGGTAGAAAGGGGCTTTACCAACTCACGTGTCCTCATTTGCCACGAATCACAGATAGTTGGCTGCTTTTTTTCAGCAAATGTAATTCACAAGTGGGCTGTAACCTACTTTTAACTGCTCGCAGGACACTTTTCCCTCACCTTTCTAGAGTGTCCCACCATCTTTGAACCCCCAATTCACCAACTTGCTCCGTTTCTCCTCACATTTAAAAAGTAATTAATTCAAATGCCCGCCCTCCTAAAAAGCGAAGGGCACTGAACTGAAGAAGTCCGTAAATTTTAGGCTTTGCTGCGATTTAAAAGCAGGTTTTCGGCCTCAGGGGTTAAAACTGTGGATTTTGCTTCACTAACAATCCGCCTGTCTGTTGATAAATGAGTACTCTCTCCATGTGAATAATTATTTTCCTTCGTTGTCACGTCCATAAAGGTTGTTAGCTGTTTGTCCCAATGTCCAGCCGATCAGATCTACTTCAGCTGTGATGAAATTGTATGTGAAGGACCACTGTCCTTTCTTTGAGGGGGAGGAGGGTAGTTCCAATACCTTAGATGACTTGGAAAGGCTCCTATGAAGAGTCTACATTCAATTCATCTGGCCATTCGAGAGGATTTTCTACTATCAGAAAGGTCTCTCACTTTTAGCAATTCTGGTTTGCCTTTTCTGTCCGTCGAGGCATAGGTAGTCATCTGTCTTTCAGGCCACTTGAAATGCTCTTGCAGCGTTCCCTTCCTTTTCATTGGTGCACTTTTGTAGACACTGTCCGTTACAAATGCTGTATTCAGTCTATGGCTGCATGGATAAATACTTATAAGGTCCCAAAGGCGAGACCGGTTGCATTGAAAATGCTTGTTTAGGGTGGCAGCACAACCGCATGTGGGTGACTGAGTCAGTTCCACACCGTCTGGAAACTGTCGACTTAACTCAAGACTAGCTCGAAGTGCCTCACCCAACCTTAGAAAACAGAAGGAGATTTGTGGCAACCTAGAGCCTGCCACTCTGACTCCTCAGGGAAGTCTTGATGAACAGATCATACCCCTTGCGCTCAGTTACTCAAAAGACTCACACATGCCAACACAGAATAAAGATGCAAAATGGATTTCAATGCATTTATTGAAGCAATTCCATCCTATGGTAAAAAAGCATGAGCTGCGACAATTAGGCAGATGAAATATAATGCAGTGATCATAGTTTCTATCAGTGGTATGTGAAAAAGATAAACAATCCCAACATTTTATATGATCTTGAAAACCTAGAGAGTCCTACCTACACTCTGTGTCTAAAAACCTGAGAGCATAGCGGCGGGAACCCTTCTGCCTATCCCGGTCTACGAGGAAGACCCCAACCCCATACAAGGCTAGCAAGGGTCTGCCTGTCGTCTGAATGGCAATCTTCTCAGCTGGCTGAAAAGTCAGCACCGGGATCAGCGAAGCTGTCATTAGAATGGTGTAGGTCGCAGGAGGGCGTAACTGGAATGCCATCCACCACCCCCCCTTAGGCCTATGTGGTGTTTAACAAATCTGGCACTGAACAAGACAGCATTGAACATGGCACAGAGTGAAATGTATACGAAGGGCTGATATAATGTGCAGCGCGAACAACTATGTCTTCTCACAAAGAAACAACAAGCTAAAAGATGGCTATGCTAAAAAAATATGAAAATGTATAAAGCCATGTCTACATGTACAGGGTACCAGCAATGGGCCTAATGCGAAAATGAGGGCGTCCAACCCAGGCACTACGGAGAACCCACAATACCTTCCCCTTCTTGGTACAGGAGCGTAGAGTCCAGGACCTAAAATGTTAAGAATATACTACTTAAAAGCACATGTAATATAAAATACATACATTTAAGAGATAAAATGCCCAAGTTGGCAAGCAGACCACGTCAAAAGTTTAAGGCCGAATTAAAAAAGGTCAATTTGTAAAAGATGCCAATTAAAAAACATCAGAATCTTTCATGAGGTCATCAAGCCTAGAGGGAGAGATGGAATCCAGGATATACCTCACTTCAGCAGACGATAAAACCACCATGTCCGTATTGGAAGATGAGAAGGAGCATACATGATCAGCCATGGCTGAGGGGGCAGCATTCTGTGCCGGGCCAGATGTTGTTGAGGCACCAGGAGCGAAGGAGTCTCGATCCCTGGAGTCAGGCTCATAGGAGGTGTCACATAGCAACCACAATCTCATTGGACAACTCTGGCAGTGAACTCTCATTGAGAACACCATTAGGTTTATGTCCACAGAAAGGACATTCGTTGCAGACCAAGACGCACATCCAGTGCATGTTCGAAAGAGCTCCATAGGAAACGGAAGACGGGTTGCAGACAGCAAAGTACTGGTCGAAATGACAATGACCAGTCCTAGTCTGGTTCTTCCAACGATGCAATTCCGAAATAAAATACCATGCATTCACGACACAGGTGGACGGATGGGACCTCCATCACTCCTCGTTGTTGAGATGGGGCCGCCATTGCATATTAAATATAGTATGCACATGTAAATGCATGAGACAAGGAAGGCTACCTGCCTGTCCGGGGACTGGTACAAAAGTACCAGAAACTCAGAACCTGTGAACAAAAACAAACACTTTAGTATGCAGTCGCAACACGAAAGACCTATATGAAGCCTGCTATCACTTTGATCTTTCATTGGTCTCAGAGCATGTAAGACCAGACATTTGCCAGTTTATTATAAGCAGACCAGATGTAAACAGTATGTTGGCAATCCTGCATATTGCATGCTTCATATATATCTATCATGTTGTGTTTACATGCTAAAGGGTTAATTTTTGTTCACAGGTTCGGTGTGTCTTGTACTTTTGTACCAGTCCCTGGACAGGCAAGTAGCCTTCCATGTCGCATGAATTTATATGTGCATGCCATTCTTGTGTTTAATGAACCTTAGAATCGCACTGGGGCTCTGACATTCCTTTTGTCCTGATGAATGCCTGGGATCAATCTTGGCCTTTAGAATAGGGAAGAAACATGTTGGTAAGCTGAAGGTATTAGGACCATTGTACTACTTTTTTTATAGTGCCTATCCACCTCATGAATAAAGGGATACCTGAGTGTGGAGGAGTCATTTTTAATAATAATATTAATCCTGGTCACAAGAAAAGGATATATATATATATATATATATATATACAAAGAGCTCCCTGGAATACGGTCAAGCTCATCCCGGCATTTAGCAGCCAGTATGAGCCCGATGGTGAAGCATCTCCTACAGGAGTGAGTGACGGTTGTATGTAAAAAGGAAAGCCTTTTTCTCCTCTGTATTTCAAGACTACGTTACTTCAGCTCTGTGGTTTCACATGTGCATGGGCAGACGGGTACTTTGTGGTTCTGAAGACTATATGTATAGAGCAGTTTTTAAGTCACATCCCTTACATGACGCTCAGACACCAAGAAAAGGCATCCAATGGCAGTCGGAGGACTCTACCTCTGTCCTATTAGATCACACAGGGAATGAGATCTCTTCTCCATAAACACTTGGGGATGGAAGTATCTCACAGGAAATGACATCTTTTCTCCATAAATATTTTTAGGTTGGAAGTATTTCACAGGGAATGAGTTATTTTCTCTATAAACAATTGGGGATGGAAGTATGTGACAGTGGTATGGCCAGACGGTGCCAGTGCATCACCCCCAGAAGGTGAAGACAAGGTGAGCCCACCCGTCCATGTTCAGAGTGGATATCTCTTACTCCCGCCTCCTTACTGCTTATGTCCTTCATGCCCCACACTCATGAGACAGGCTCCATTCATCTACACGCGTGCCCGAGTGCCAGCAATGGCTGGGAGTCAGAAGGTTGGGGTCAGATGGGTGAAATGTTGGAAGAAGTTGGCCATGGTGGGTAGAAGCCACCAGGCCCAGTGTCCTCTGTCCTTTCTCCTTTCCTCTGGGCCTGAGGGAGAGTTTACTAATCGCTGCTGCTTCGGGCTTGCAGAACCTGTTTTCTTCGTGAATAAATCATATGATCCTGTAAGAGAGAAAGAAAACAGTGAAATGTGACTTTTTATTGTCGACTTTCATTTAAGCAATTTAAATAGGAACATTTTCTTGCAAACTACAAGAGGTTGAGGGCTGTAATTTAGGGTTCGGTGGACCGGGAGAAACACTGTAAACCAGTGGTCCTCCTGCCTCACCAAAAATGTGGTGTCCTCACTCTATTGAGGGCACGTTGACAGTCACTCCTATTCCCTGCTCAAGTCCACCACAGACAGAGGAAACATTAAATGGCCCTGACATGCAGGGAAAAACTCGCAGCGTCTCGTCTCGGGATATTTACCTTTTGTTAAGAGAAAACAAAATCCCACCTTGTTTGTTCTGAACAAAAAAGTTTGCAGAGAGAGCCCCTTAAACATGGCACCCCCTCAACAAACATTACTGTGAAGGCAGCCGCCACCACTACAGAGAGGTTCCCACCAGGCAGCTGGTGATCTCTAAATATGGCGGGTGACCTTCAGCTGGGGGATGGAGGTCCTGACATCCATCTCCCTGACTGGGCAGCAGCCTCATGCTAAGTCCTAAATATAACCATTAACATTTTATTTTTGTACTCCAAGAAAAAATAGTTCACAACGACAAACTATCCTAGCGCATGTAGAGCTGCATTCGCCCCCCTCTTCTGGCTCTATAAATTTCATTGATAGTGGTGTCTTGATTAGTTGAACCGTCTAAGGACAGACCTATACCCAAAAACATACCTTGGTACTTGCTTAAATGGACAACTTTGGAGACATTGATAGTCTCAAATAAGCTTCAATAGGAAACTTAATTGAGGTCCAATTAAAGTCTTTTTTTTTTATCAGAATTGAATTCTGCTGTCACATAATTTGTTTGAAGAGCATAGAATACACTGCTGGGTCAGAAGGTCTGCCCGGTCCTAACTGATGAGGTGTGAGCCTTGCATGGTTTGTAAAACTCTCACTTGACCGTGGTTAGCCGCCCAACAAACTGGTGAATTAACCCAATTCTGCACCCAGTAATCAATTAATAAAGTTGACTACTGTCCCCAATTTGCTGAAAGAATATTTGCTAAAGTTTCAGATACTGAAGATGTCAAACAAAAAATCTTTTAAGTCCTGCAAAAGTAATATACACAAGTGTATCGCTTGAGGAGGAGACTAAAGGTCCTGCTAGCCTCTGAGTGAACTCCAATCCAGCAGAATATATAATAGAGGAAGGGAAAGGCAAATCAATTTGAGAAAAAGCCAGCATTGCAAGATCCATTCAACGGTGGGATCTGAAGCAATTTCAATAATGTACTGATATTCTAAACAGATCTGATGGGCTGGTGCATTCTGGAAGGACTGCAGTTGACAAACTATAGGAACAAACTGGGTCGGGTGAGCTTGACTGAAATTGAGATCTGCCATTTGCTGCTTTTTGTTTGCTGCTTTTCTGAAATCTGAATAATGATCATACGGGCAGATCAGGGAGCCTCGGGATAAAGTTAATTTCTGTTTAATTGATTGGTATAAAGTAACCATAATATTTTAATAACTTATTCTCACAGTCAACCTCATAAAATCTCATTTTATGTTAATATCAAATGCATAATATTCCCCAAAATTCAATAACGCGAGCATAGCTTGTATGATGAGGATGCTTTTTTGTTTGTAGAAGTTTAAATAAGTTTTGAGAAAGGGGATTTAAAGTCTTAATTTTTTAATAGGATGTACCGTTTCAAGCATATGGTTGGACTGGTGTGCTGGTCATTTGAATCATTTGTAAGCGCTGGAGGAAAAGCCTGGCAGCCGTCTTCTCTCTTCGCTCCTTAATTTTGAGATATAGGTTGAACAGGATGGTGCCAAGTCTCAAAGAACAGAAGCGGCTGCTGTTTTGGATACGGCGGATGGAAAAAGCCTTTTGTACCGGATCGGTCAAGGAGGGGGCAAAGTTCTAGGAGTTTCTGGACGGAGAAGATGGACTTCTAAATCTGTTCCCTCCTCAGGGATTCTGGGTTGTAGTTTTCAGATTTTAATTAAAGGGGCTTGACAGATGTTTTAGGAGGTCAAAATGGTCCAACATTGAAACCAACATATTTGCTGAAGAAGACTTGCGGATTTGCACATTGGATCAGACAGATAAATGTTTTGATTTTTTTTGCAGTTTAGGAAGGTATCACATTTAGTGAAATGGATTAATACATACTTCTGCTATACAGTAACAAGAAAAATGTTTGAACAGATCCAAAATTATAGATTCTGGTTGACACTCAAGACACAGCACTCCTACTACATGTGATCAGATGTAGGGTGGAGAAGAAAAAATATAGATGGTTTTTTTTTCACAATACTGAATGACATTTGGCAAATTAATCGTTTTCGGAAATGTAATGTTAAATAATTAGTAATCACACAATTGTAAACAATGAAGCAATTTAAAAATAGATAGATGTAAATTGCTTGCACTGTCAGAAAAGTTTATTATGTGTAAGGTTTTTAAGGAAGTGATAATAAAAAGCTATGATTAGTCTCACTGGTTGAATTATTCATGTTTGATTTTAAATATTTGTTTCGCTGACAATAGTGCCTTGAAAAAGCTTTTTTGCAGTACACCCCAAGGGATCAATGTGAGTTTTATAAAACAGTGGATAGGAAACTGAATTTGTATATGCTTTTTAGTAATATTAAGCATCACTGATGTATTTAGAGTGACTTTAACTCTGGAAAATCACGGATTCCCATTTGCGTCTAGTAGGGATGAAGTGAGACTTTAGGTTCTGTCTGCATCACCGGGTGTAGTCGCGATAAAGGTAAAGTGGCCCTATCTTTACCTGCATCCTCAGTTTTCTCGACCTGCTTTGACAAGCAAACGGAGATGAGACATTGGGCACTGTAGCCTAAAATAATCCTCTTAGCCAACACCTTAGCAAGCATATGAACAAGTTGCAAAATTAGAAATCTTATATTGTGGAGGAAATCCAAAAGTCATCCAAAATGTCACATCATACCCCCCCCCCCCCCCCCCCCCCCCTGAAAGACATGTGTGTCTAACATGGGCTCTACAAAAGTGAAACCTTTGGCCGAGTCCATCATTGCGTCAGCAGGAATTTTGGGCTTTAGGTAACATCTCGATACCGGATGGTTCTAAGATGCTCGTAGTCCCTAGATTTTCTCAGCTTCAGGATTTTACTGCCCCCCCTTATGAGTGGAGAGACAGAGTCCAAAGGTCCAAAGAATGAGCAGAATTGAGCAAGATGATTCTAATCCTATCATAGCGTATTTTAGAAAGGAGAGCTTTGTAGCCATTGGTTCAGGTGTTTTGTTGCGTTCAAGTGTGGTGATCCTCTTACGGATCTCTTACATATGAATGGACCCCTTGAGCTTCTTTTGAGATTTAGGATCGTGGAGAGAGTGGATCCTCCGAGATCCACCTTACTTACATTTCTGCTTGGTGGGGATCCACTAAACACCGTATTTGATAGTTCACATGGGTCCCGGGGAGCGTCTGTGTTTACCTTGGAAACCAGGTCTTCACTCTTGCTTTAATATTGTGAATGCCACTCTGCGTTGCCTTTTCAGCTCCCCCATTTGCTTTTGCGTGCGTCTTATTCTAAAAGACTGCACGCAATTGGCCCGAGGCTCGGGCATAGCTCCTCCCATGGCCTTTTGGTGTCTATTACGCGTACCAAGAGCGTAATAGACACAAATAGGCCATGGGAGGAGATATGATCGTGCCCAGACACAGGCGTGACGCGCACGCCACTTGTTTTTCTTTACTTTTGGTATACTTGCGGCACCCGCGCTTTACTTTTAATGTTATAAGTAAAGCGCGGGCGCCGCGATTATACCAAAAGTAAAGGAATAGAAAAAACCATCTATTTCTTTACTTTTGGTGTAATCGCGGCACCCGCGCTTTACTTAGAACATTAAAAGCAAAGCGCGGGTGCCGCGATTATACCAAAGGTAAAGCATTTGCAATGCAATAAGTCTCGCATTACTGAAAGTTTGAGCTATTGGCTTTGCAAATAATTATGCAACACCAATAACTCAAACTTTTAGTAATGCGAGACCTATTGCATTGCAAATGCTTGTTTAGTATACTAATAGTGAATAACAGAATGTTATTCACCATTAGTATAGTGAAAAATAGGCAGACAGTAAGGAATGTGAAGTCCCCATGTGTCCTTGGAACTGCTTTTTTCACTTCTGAAAATAGGGGTCGCAAGGGGCAAGCAAGGGGTCACAGCTGCAACCATGTTTAGAAGGTGTCTGTGTGTTGGGGGTGTGGGGGTGTGTTTGTGTCTGTGGGTTTGTGGGGGAGTGTTTGGGAGGGGTGTGGGGAGTTAGGTGTAGGGGTGTTTGTGTAGAGGTGTTTGTGAGGGATTTGTGTATGTGTGTGACCAGTAGAAGCTCCACCCCTTTTGCTCCATAATAATCAGCCCACTAAAAGAGAGAAGTGGAGCTCCCAGCCCCACATGTGGGCTCACAGATTCCTTTCCGAAGGGGTAGAGCCAGCCCCTGGGTCAAGAGAAGACAGATCTGTGGAGCCTCAGGATTGCACTGCACCTCATGACCCTCTAACTTCCATCTATAGGCGGTCATTTTCTGATACCCAAGGAAGCTCTTCGTTGGACAGGTTAACTCAGCATCTGCAACCTCAATGATTTATAACAGCTCTTTTAAGGCGTTCTCGATGCTGCCCAGAAGAAGCCAAAAGTCTTCTCAAAGGCAGCAGACGATGGAACCCTGACAAATGTGCTCCTTCTACCAGGATGTTCCTATCATTGAAGGTGAGCACCAGAATGGGCTTCTTGGTCACGACACAACGACAGTGGGCGCTGTACAACCAAAGGAATTATTGTACAAAACACTACACACGATGGGACGCTATGCTATCATATTCCGATTTGCCACCTTCGGGTTGTGAAAGCTGGTATTGTCAAACTGCAAGGGGGATTAGAAGAGTGAGTATTGAGGACATAGATCCTAATGGTGAAAGGCAAGTGTGCGGATCTCTTCCCATGGGCTAGAAACTGATGGCTGTGAGGGAACTGCTCCTTTACCTTTATACTTGGGGCATCTTTATCGCTGCCAGAGGTACTTCCTAGAGGCAGTCGCTCTCTATGGTGACCTGGGTCTAGGAAAGATTCACAAAGATAGTCTTGACATCTGCAAAGTCAACTGGCATCAACGGTGTCACCTCGCCTCCTAGAGCCAATGTAATCCGATGACCAGGTCTCCCTACATTTAGGACTCTTGAGGAAGGAGTTCAGAGCTCAACTTGTTATTTTGAGGGCATCTCCAACACAATAGAAGGCTTCTGCAACCAAACTAGAGTTGGGGGTTGGTGGCGGCAGTTGTAATACTCAATGATTTTAACTACAGACTCATCAATACACGGATGGGTATTTACTTTGGGGCCTCTAGAAATCTATGGTCCATGACAGACTCCACAAAATAAGGTAATCCTTGAGCTAAAGACCATCCTTCTGCCATGAATGGCTTTCTGGCTCTTCGTGAACAATGAAAGTATACGATAAACAACAAAACTGTAATACTGTTCGACAACAAGCATGGCGGCGCACACTTCGAAAACCTCGTGCTGAATGGCAGAAAAATTGAGAACATCTGTCTACATGCTCGCCAAACTCAACTGAGATGCAAAAGCTGGGTACATTTGCAACATGGGGGCAGACCCATGACACAAAGATTGGGACCCCAAGACTGAGCATGTGGTGTTCCAGTTATGTGCTGACGATGTAGGAGGGTAGTGGAAGAGGAGAACCCTGTATTCTTTAGGGGTGGATTACTCATTCGATGGAGGGATACGTTTTTAGTGAAAGATAATTGATAGATTTTTACTGGCAAAACCCGCAAAAGGTAATGAGGGATGCTTACAATTTCTCCCACATTGGTAATTTCTCGAGGTAGCATCCCAACCCATCATTTTTTTTAACACCATTCCACCTCAGTTTGGACCCAGCCAAATTGCAAATCAGCCTTGATCCTGTTCCTAATGGGAACAGTCCAGCCAGAACTGCCAGATCAGGTCCTCACTGAACTGGAACCCAAGCATCCTGGGACCGGTTTCACCCTCATAAATGCCACTGGAACCAAGCTATACCTGGCTGATGAGCCCTTGTCAAGGCAAAACCAGTCCTAGGTTGTGTTTCAGTATGGTGAGAACCTGGCTTGGCAGTCCAGGCTGGACTTTTCTCATGAGGAGCTGGGTCAAGGCTGATTTGCATATGGCTGGGTCAAGGCTGATTTGCATATGGCTGGGTCCAAACTGAGGTGGTTTGATGAGCAAAAGAACTATGGGTTGGAATGCTACCCCCATCGATCGGCAGTGGTTACATTTGTAAGCCTTCCTCCCATCATCTTTTGTGTGTTTTATGTTAAAAGAAAATCTGTTCACAATTGAAAATACTCACCAAAAAGAAACAGGATCCGATGAGAACAGCCTTCAACTTCACTTCCAGGTCAAGCGGAAACTGGACAGAAAAGAGCCCACCGTCCCGACGAATAAAACCTACGGTCTGCGTTTCATCGTTGGACTTCACCTGTTGACACACATGGTAGAGGCAAGGTACTGAAAGAAAAGTTTGCATCCTTCACCCACGAGTCACCCTGTTCATATCCATCATGCCTCATTCGGTACCGAACTCAATGCCTCCCTGCTCAAAGCATGACTGCCATGTTCCACACCCACCAACTCCAACTGAGATGCACCAAAATTACTATTTTAATAACTCTAGAAAGTAGCACAGGAGAATATCATTTAGAGAAGCAGGCTCTGTAAGTGCTCTTTTATCAGCAACAGCCACATCTGTCAAGAGGTTCAGCAATCAGAGACATGTTTGTTGAACATCTGTGGGAGACGCCTGCTCTTGACTTGCAAAGTGAATTTTAGAGTAAGACACCCCTGAGATTGTGATATTGTGCTGATGTCTTGCAAGGAGCAAGAGAAGCAAGTCAGTGGGCATTTCGGATTCAAAATGTGTACAATGATTTTGAGCAAGGAAGTTGGAAGATTTTTCACTACCACTGAACTGTAACTTAGCCCCCTGGTGTCTGCATTTAGTTGAAAGGAGGTTTTCTATGTTTTTTTGCAACTCACACCATATGGAAGCCTTAGTCAGGAGCTGCATGCCTGAGACAAGGAGACCTTTCTTTTTGATCACTGCCATGACTTCCACCTCTTGCGTTACCCCTCACACTCAGCCACCTCATCTCTCTCTCTCTCCCGCCCTCGCGCTAATCCTCGATTCTTGTTCTAGTTTGCACAGTTCTTGTTGGAGCCCCTGTGTGGTGTGCAGACAGGGATGTGTCTCTCTCCCTGTCTCTCTCCCTCCCTCCCTCCCTCCCTCCTACCAATCCTCTATTCTTGTTCTAGTTTGCACAGTTCTTGTTGGAGCCCCTGTGTGGTGTGCAGACAGGGGTGTGTCTCTATCCCTGTCTCTCTCCCTCCCTCCCTCCCTCCCTCCCTCCCTCCTACCAATCCTCTATTCTTGTTCTAGTTTGCACAGTTCTTGTTGGAGCCCCTGTGTGGTGTGCAGACAGGGGTGTGTCTCTCTCCCTGTCTCTCTCCCTCTCTCCCTCCCTCCTACCAATCCTCTATTCTTGTTCTAGTTTTGCACAGTTCTTGTTGGAGCCCCTGTGTGGTGTGCAGACAGGGGTGTGTCTCTCTCCCTGTCTCTCTCCCTCCCTCCCACCAATCCTCGATTCTTGTTCTAGTTTGCACAGTTCTTGTTGGAGCCCCTGTGTGGTGTGCAGACAGGGGTGTGTCTCTCTCCCTCTCTCCCTCCCTCCTACCAATCCTCTATTCTTGTTCTAGTTTTGCACAGTTCTTGTTGGAGCCCCTGTGTGGTGTGCAGACAGGGATGTGTCTCTTTCCCTGTCTCTCTCCCTCTCTTCCTCCCTCCTACCAATCCTCTATTCTTGTTCTAGTTTTGCACAGTTCTTGTTGGAGCCCCTGGGTGGTGTGCAGACAGGGGTGTCTCTCTCTCCCTGTCTCTCTCCCTCCCTCCCTCCCTCCCTCCCTCCCTCCTACCAATCCTCTATTCTTGTTCTAGTTTTGCACAGTTCTTGTAGGAGCCCCTGGGTGGTGTGCAGACAGGGATGTGTCTCTTTCCCTGTCTCTCTCCCTCTCTTCCTCCCTCCTACCAATCCTCTATTCTTGTTCTAGTTTTGCACAGTTCTTGTTGGAGCCCCTGTGTGGTGTGCAGACAGAGATGTGTCTCTCTCCCTGTCTCTCCCTCTCTCCCTCCCTCCCTCCCTCCCACCAATACTCGATTCTTGTTCTAGTTTTGCACAGTTCTTGTTGGAGCCCCTGTGTGGTGTGCAGACAGGGATGCGTCTCTTTCCCTGTCTCTCTCCCTCCTTCCCTCCCTCCAACCAATCCTCTATTCTTGTTCTAGTTTTGCACAGTTCTTGTTGGAGCCCCTGTGTGGTGTGCAGACAGGGATGTGTCTCTTTCCCTCTCCCTCCCTCTCCCTCCCTCCCTCCAACCAATCCTCGATTCTTGTTCTAGTTTGCACAGTTCTTGTTGGAGCCCCTGTGTGGTGTGCAGACAGGGATGTGTCTCTCTCCCTCTCCCTCCCTCTCCCTCCCTCCCTCCAACCAATCCTCTATTCTTGTTCTAGTTTTGCACAGTTCTTGTTGGAGCCCCTGGGTGGTGTGCAGACAGGGGTGTCTCTCTCTCCCTGTCTCTCTCCCTCCCTCCCTCCCTCCCTCCCTCCTACCAATCCTCTATTCTTGTTCTAGTTTTGCACAGTTCTTGTAGGAGCCCCTGGGTGGTGTGCAGACAGGGATGTGTCTCTTTCCCTGTCTCTCTCCCTCTCTTCCTCCCTCCTACCAATCCTCTATTCTTGTTCTAGTTTTGCACAGTTCTTGTTGGAGCCCCTGTGTGGTGTGCAGACAGAGATGTGTCTCTCTCCCTGTCTCTCCCTCTCTCCCTCCCTCCCTCCCTCCCACCAATACTCGATTCTTGTTCTAGTTTTGCACAGTTCTTGTTGGAGCCCCTGTGTGGTGTGCAGACAGGGATGCGTCTCTTTCCCTGTCTCTCTCCCTCCTTCCCTCCCTCCAACCAATCCTCTATTCTTGTTCTAGTTTTGCACAGTTCTTGTTGGAGCCCCTGTGTGGTGTGCAGACAGGGATGTGTCTCTTTCCCTCTCCCTCCCTCTCCCTCCCTCCCTCCAACCAATCCTCGATTCTTGTTCTAGTTTGCACAGTTCTTGTTGGAGCCCCTGTGTGGTGTGCAGACAGGGATGTGTCTCTCTCCCTCTCCCTCCCTCTCCCTCCCTCCCTCCAACCAATCCTTTATTCTTGTTCTAGTTTGCACAGTTCTTGTTGGAGCCCCTGTGTGGTGTGCAGACAGGGGTGTGTCTCTCTCCCTGTCTCTCTCCCTCCCTCCCTCCTACCAATCCTCTATTCTTGTTCTAGTTTGCACAGTTCTTGTTGGAGCCCCTGTGTGGTGTGCAGACAGGGGTGTGTCTCTCTCCCTGTCTCTCTCCCTCTCCCTCCCTCCCTCCTACCAATCCTCTATTCTTGTTCGAGTTTGCACAGTTCTTGTTGGAGCCCCTGTATGGTGTGCAGACAGGGGTGTGTCTCTCTCCCTCTCTCCCTCCCTCCCTCCCTCCTACCAATCCTCTATTCTTGTTCTAGTTTTGCACAGTTCTTGTTGGAGCCCCTGTGTGTTGTGCAGACAGGGATGTGTCTCTTTCCCTGTCTCTCTCCCTCTCTCCCTCCCTCCAACCAATCCTCTATTCTTGTTCTAGTTTTGCACAGTTCTTGTTGGAGCCCCTGTGTGGTGTGCAGACAGGGATGTGTCTCTTTCCCTGTCTCTCTCCCTCTCTCCCTCCCTCCTACCAATCCTCTCTTCTTGTTCTAGTTTGCACAGTTCTTGTTGGAGCCCCTGGGTGGTGTGCAGACAGGAATGTGTCTCTCTCCCTCTCCCTTCCTCCCTCCTACCAATCCTCGATTCTTGTTCTAGTTTGCACAGTTCTTGTTGGAGCCCCTGTGTGGTGTGCAGACAGGGGTGTGTCTCTCTCCCTGTCTCTCTCCCTCCCTCCCTCCCTCCCTCCCACCAATGCTCTATTCTTGGTCGAGTTTGCACAGTTCTTGTTGGAGCCCCTGTGTGGTGTGCAGACAGGGATGTGTCTCTCTCCCTGTCTCTCTCCCTCTCTCCCTCCCGCCCTCCCACCAATCCTCTATTCTTGTTCTAGTTTGCACAGTTCTTGTTGGAGCCCCTGGGTGGTGTGCAGACAGGGATGTGTCTCCCTCCCTCCCTCCCCCCCTTCCTCCTACCAATCCTCTCTTCTTGTTCTAGTTTGCACAGTTCTTGTTGGAGCCCCTGGGTGGTGTGCAGACAGGAATGTGTCTCTCTCCCTCTCCCTTCCTCCCTCCCTCCCTCCCACCAATCCTCGATTCTTGTTCTAGTTTGCACAGTTCTTGTTGGAGCCCCTGTGTGGTGTGCAGACAGGGGTGTGTCTCTCTCCCTGTCTCTCTCCCTCCCTCCCTCCCTCCCTCCCACCAATGCTCTATTCTTGTTCGAGTTTGCACAGTTCTTGTTGGAGCCCCTGTGTGGTGTGCAGACAGGGGTGTGTCTCTCTCCCCGTCTCTCTCCCTCCCTCCCTCCCTCCCTCCCTCCCACCAATGCTCTATTCTTGTTCGAGTTTGCACAGTTCTTGTTGGAGCCCCTGTGTGGTGTGCAGACAGGGATGTGTCTCTTTCCCTGTCTGTCTCCCTCTCTCCCTCCCTCCTACCAATCCTCTATTCTTGTTCTAGTTTGCACAGTTCTTGTTGGAGCCCCTGTGTGGTGTGCAGACAGGGGTGTGTCTCTCTCCCTGTCTCTCTCCCTCCCTCCCTCCCTCCCTCCCACCAATGCTCTATTCTTGTTCGAGTTTGCACAGTTCTTGTTGGAGCCCCTGGGTGGTGTGCAGACAGAGATGTGTCTCTTTCCCTGTCTCTCTCCCTCTCTCCCTCCCTCCTACCAATCCTCTATTCTTGTTCTAGTTTGCACAGTTCTTGTTGGAGCCCCTGTGTGGTGTGCAGACAGGGATGTGTCTCTTTCCTTGTCTCTCTCCCTCTCTCCCTCCCTCCTACCAATCCTCTATTCTTGTTCTAGTTTGCACAGTTCTTGTTGGAGCCCCTGTGTGGTGTGCAGACAGGGGTGTGTCTCTCTCCCTGTCTCTCTCCCTCCCTCCCTCCCTCCCTCCCACCAATGCTCTATTCTTGTTCGAGTTTGCACAGTTCTTTTTGGAGCCCCTGTGTGGTGTGCAGACAGATATGTGTCTCTCTCCCTGTCTCTCTCCCTCCCTCCCTGCCACCAATCCTCTATTCTTGTTCGAGTTTGCACAGTTCTTGTTGTGGCCTCTGGGTGGTGTGCAGACAGGGGTGTGTCTCTCTCCCTGTCTCTCTCCCTCCCTCCCTCCCTCCCTCCCACCAATGCTCTATTCTTGTTCGAGTTTGCACAGTTCTTGTTGTGGCCTCTGGGTGGTGTGCAGACAGGGGTGTGTCTCCCTCCCTCTCCCTCCCTCCCTCCTACCAATCCTCTATTCTTGTTCTAGTTTGCACAGTTCTTGTTGGAGCCCCTGTGTGGTGTGCAGACAGGGATGTGTCTCTTTCCCTGTCTCTCTCCCTCTCTCCCTCCCTCCCTCCTACCAATCCTCTCTTCTTGTTCTAGTTTGCACGGTTCTTGTTGGAGCCCCTGTGTGGTGTGCAGACAGGGGTGTGTCTCTCTCCCTGTCTCTCTCCCTCCCTCCCTCCCTCCTACCAATCCTCTATTCTTGTTCTAGTTTGCACAGTTCTTGTTGGAGCCTCTGTGTGGTGTGCAGACAGGGGTGTGTCTCTCTCCCTGTCTCTCTCCCTCCCTCCCTCCCTCCTACCAATCCTCTATTCTTGTTCTAGTTTGCACAGTTCTTGTTGGAGCCCCTGTGTGGTATGCAGACAGGGATATGTCTCTTTCCCTGTCTCTCTCCCTCTCTCCCTCCCTCCTACCAATCCTCTATTCTTGTTCTAGTTTGCACAGTTCTTGTTGGAGCCCCTGTGTGGTGTGCAGACAGGGGTGTGTCTCTCTCCCTGTCTCTCTCCCTCTCTCTCTCCCTCCTACCAATCCTCTATTCTTGTTCTAGTTTGCACAGTTCTTGTTGGAGCCCCTGTGTGGTGTGCAGACAGGGGTGTGTCTCTCTCCCTGTCTCTCTCCCTCTCTCCCTCCCGCCCTCCCACCAATCCTCTATTCTTGTTCTAGTTTGCACAGTTCTTGTTGGAGCCCCTGGGTGGTGTGCAGACAGGGATGTGTCTCTTTCCCTGTCTCTCTCCCTCCCTCCCTCCCTCCCTCCCACCAATGCTCTATTCTTGTTCGAGTTTGCACAGTTCTTGTTGGAGCCCCTGGGTGGTGTGCAGACAGAGATGTGTCTCTCTCCCTGTCTCTCTCCCTGTCTCTCTCCTTCTCTCCCTCCCTCCTACCAATCCTCTATTCTTGTTCTAGTTTGCACAGTTCTTGTTGGAGCCCCTGTGTGGTGTGCAGACAGGGATGTGTCTCTTTCCCTGTCTCCCTCCCTCTCTCCCTCCCTCCTACCAATCCTCTATTCTTGTTCGAGTTTGCACAGTTCTTGTTGGAGCCCCTGTGTGGTGTGCAGACAGAGATGTGTCTCTTTCCCTGTCTCTCTCCCTCTCTCCCTCCCTCCTACCAATCCTCTATTCTTGTTCTAGTTTGCACAGTTCTTGTTGGAGCCCCTGGGTGGTGTGCAGACAGGGATGTGTCTCCCTCCCTCCCTCCCTCCCTCCCTCTCCCTCCCTCCCTCCCTCCAACCAATCCTCTATTCTTGTTCTAGTTTGCACAGTTCTTGTTGGAGCCCCTGGGTGGTGTGCAGACAGGGGTGTGTCTCTCTCCCTGTCTCTCTCCCTCGCTCCCTCCCTCCTACCAATCCTCTATTCTTGTTCTAGTTTGCACAGTTCTTGTTGGAGCCCCTGTGTGGTGTGCAGACAGGGGTGTGTCTCTCTCCCTGTCTCTCTCCCTCTCTCCCTCCCTCCTACCAATCCTCTCTTTTTGTTCGAGTTTGCACAGTTCGTGTTGGAGCCCCTGTGTGGTGTGCAGACAGGGATGTGTCTCTCTCCCGGTCTCTCTCCCTCCCTCCCTCCCTCCTACCAATCCTCTATTCTTATTCTAGTTTGCACAGTTCTTGTTGGAGCCCCTGTGTGGTGTGCAGACAGGGATGTGTCTCTTTCCCTGTCTCTCTCCCTCTCTCCCTCCCTCCTACCAATCCTCTCTTCTTGTTCTAGTTTGCACAGTTCTTGTTGGAGCCCCTGTGTGGTGTGCAGACAGGGGTGTGTCTCTCTCCCTGTCTCTCTCCCTCCCTCCCTCTCACCAATGCTCTATTCTTGTTCGAGTTTGCACAGTTCTTGTTGGAGCCCCTGTGTGGTGTGCAGACAGGGATGTGTCTCTCTCCCTGTCTCTCTCCCTCCCTTCCTCCCTCCTACCAATCCTCTATTCTTGTTCTAGTTTGCACAGTTCTTGTTGGAGCCCCTGTGTGATGTGCAGACAGGGGTGTGTCTCTCTCCCTGTCTCTCTCCCTCCCTCCCTCCCTCCTACCAATCCTCTATTCTTGTTCTAGTTTGCACAGTTCTTGTTGGAGCCCCTGGGTGGTGTGCAGACAGCGCTGTGTCTCTCTCCCTCTCCCTCCCTCCCTCCTACCAATCCTCTATTCTTGTTTGTTAGGTCTTCAGTGTACTACGGTCGATTGAGTTTGTGATTTACGTAAGAGTGGACGGTACGGATGCTTCCATCACGGAACATTCTATGGTCAGTCAGAGCCAAGGGGACTTGTGACTTCATTACTGAATGTTGGGGTGATGCAGACTGATTAAAGGGGTGAAAGAGGCAGTTTGGGATTGGCTGAAGACTGGCAAAGAGTTGTGCTCAATCATGTCTCCTGAAGAGCCTTGGGTGATGAAACCCCTTCTCAGGTCCCCCCCCTTAACTTTAAGGGGTGAAAGGCCCGAGAGACTCACTCAGGTTCATGCCAGCCTTGGGTTCTTATTAATGTGACCTGACAACGGTTGCATACTTATGGCCAGACCTCTGACAAGTCACGGTTTAGAAAGAAACTCTGGGACTAACCTTTATTTATTATCCTTCTCAGAGTCAGAAGAAGTGATCTTTTGTTTAAAGGTTATTAATTTTAAATTCACCTTGTTGGGTAAAGTTTTATATTTCTACAATTAATTAAAAACAACAACACTTGTTTGTAATAGCATGTGAATCTTGTGTTTGTGATAGCATTTGAATTGTATCATGCACTACTAGAGAAGAAACATTATAACACCATACATAAAACCCTTGCTTTGGGTGGGAAGTTTTTTTTTCTACGCGGTCATGTTTTTATAAAATGTAAACATTCTATGTGTGCTCCTGGTGGTTGGGGTGGACCTGAAGTCCATGGACCTGATAAAAAGAAAGCTTAAATGGTGGTTTGAGCATTGCTGCTCCTATGTACAGTTAACATAAGGAATATATTAGAAAGAGTATTTAAGTTAAAAAAGATGACATTACTGTTGCCTAAATGAATGTCTTCCAAGTGCATGAAGGGGTTGTGGAAACCTCTCCAGCGGCAGCTGTTGAGGGCAATTATAGTTTTTCTACCAGCCTGGACTCAGTGTCTTACCAGATGTATGGAGGTATGACATCTCACACCGCGTTCTCAATTAAACTGTAAAGAGTTGGAACATACTGGGATATGTGAGGATGAGATCAAGAATGGAAATAGAGTGTGCAACTGGTTGCTAAAAATTTCAAGATTTATAGGTAGTAAAGGATTTTTCAAAACATCAAGGGACAGCATTTCAGACCAGGAATAAAAGGGCGCACGGCTAATAGTAGGGAACACTGTGCAGTAAAGGCTGCCTGCGAGAGTTGAGGGAAAAACGAGATATTCTGACAAATTGAAAATGTCTCACAGATAATAAAGATATAAAAGAAGTGTTGGAGGATTATAAAGATACTATATTACAGATGAACGGTGGAGATAAAAAGAAAGCCTGCTGGATAGAATGATGCTGCAGAAAAATGGGTTGTTTCAAGGGGTAAATCAGACTATACCATCTTATTGTATCTTTATAAAACACTTAAAAATGTAATGGAAATTTCATATAAACACAGTGGTTATGCAGAAGAGCACACCAAAACAAGAGGAAACATTGAGGCATGCATGAAGTTTAAAGGAATATTTGCAGTTGGCACGTATCTATTAAAGGAGACTATATTCATTTAGCCTCATCAAAAAACAATAGGCATGAAGCTTGAGCCATGTATCAATCCAACTGTGTAGAGGGTGAGGTGAACAAAGAAAATGTGGAGTTTAATGCAATTGAAGGAAATGCCAATAAGTGTAAAAGGGGCTATTTTTGAGGAACTGGATGAGTTACCAAGATCCAGGTGACAGAACCGGGCGCGGCAAAGAGAAAGGTTAGCCCCAATGGTCATTGCAAGAACACCTGGAGAGACATTAGGCTATGCCTGCACTTGAGGGATAGTAACAAATGCATGATTGAATATAAATATTCTTTACCAAATATATAAGAGATGGTGATGCTTGTACATGATGCCAAGATATTTAAAACTATAGATTTAGCCTCTGCATATCACCATCTCAAATGCATGAAGAATCAACAGATTTTCTACTCGAGCGGCAGCTTTCTCAATGCGAACGGTCGCGAGCTGCCGTGACCGCCCACGTTGAGGAATCGCGCTAGGAGATGCAAATTCTCACTTGCACTCACCAACTGTCGTGTAGTTCCTACAAATCTGCAGGATCTGCGCATCGTTCAGACAGCATAAACTAAGGGATTGATGTCTAGACTGATTCCGGACACCAACGCAGGATATGTTGGCCTATGGATCAACTAGCTCACAGAGCCACTATAAGCCCCCGAACCTTACCAGGGAGCGAATAGTTTTCTGGCAACCATTGAACATGACAACCCTTGACCCTTCCGGGATCAGGGAAACAGTACAGTACTTTACGCCCAGTCATTCATGCTCACTTGGTCTCAGAGAGATACACTAAATAAATGTTGGGGACGTTTTCAAGACCTCATTGTCAGTGTGGAAGAGTCTCCTCTACTTATCTTACAAAGGTGACGTTCTTTTATACAAAAAAGCTAGCCCCAGGGTTCTACCACAATCTATATGTTGCGAGTACAATTATGTTAATGAACCTAAACCAATAATTGCAATTATGCAAAGTAGCCCTGTCGCTCAAAGACGAAAATGGCAATGACTTTTGTACGGATTATATCAATCCAGTTATGTACGTCATATGCAGGGGATTAAGATATGGTACTAAGAATCATTATGAATATTAAATGAGGAAAGTTCCAAGGAAACCAATCGATATTTTATTCAGCACATAACTGGGTAAAAGGTCATTGCTAGAACCGTTATGCAGGGCAAGGTAGGACAAATGTAGGTAAAAGGTCGGTGTGCTACTTGGGCCTAGGTTAGGGAACATAACACAACTTAACGTTGGCGAGCTGTGCGTGATATAAAACTCCGCCATGCAGCAGTTGGCGGAGTTTTGCTGGAACTCTGTGTTGCAAGCAGAACGCGGAAAGGGCAAAACTCCACAAACTTCGCCAGCGGAGCGGAATTATTCACCCACCTCTAGTTTGTTTTTTTGCCATAGTTTCGGGAATAGCAGAAATTTACACAAAATAGGTGTTGAATGCTGCGAGTAAGGCTCAGGGCCAGATTAAAATTATAGGTGCTATTTAGCGTACCTGATAAATAACAATACTATGAGGTACGTTATTTATCGGGTGTGATAAATAGCACCTATTATTAACCCTGGGCAGAGCGGCACTACGCGGAGGTCCACGGACTTGGGCACCAACTCCGAGGAACTCCATTCCACTCTGCTCCGCTGCCTGCCTCCACCCCCTCTAGTAAGAATGAAATAAATATACATTAAAGGTAAAATAATAAACACTCACCTTGACTGCGGCGTCCCCGAGCTGCGGTCCTCCTCTTCCTCGGCGTTTCACGGTGATCTGAGAATGTGCCTGCGCATGTGCATTTCTTGCAAGGAATGTGCATGCACATGCGCAGATCATCGTGAAACGCAGAGGAAGAGGAGGACGCCAGCCCGGGGACGCCGCAGTCAAGGTAAGTGTTTATTATTTTACCTTTAATGTATATTTATTTCATTCTTACTAGGGTGGGGGGGTGGAGGCGGCAGCTGGTTAACTCCGCTCTGCCGCGGAGTGTGTGGAGATTTGCCTACTCCGCGTTCTCCGCAGAACACAGAGTAGGCAAATCTCCGCATACTCCGTGGGCGGAGTGGAGTTCTCCTCCCACGGTGACCTATTATGAGATATTGGGGAATAACATGTGGGCTTTTGTGTTTAACGCGGCAAAATGTGCATGGTACGGTTAATACTGTACACATTTCCCCTGGTTTGACCGGCTGAAATCTAACAAAGTGCAGATTATTATCAGATGCTTTAAATACCTTTTACCTCGTAACTCTGACCTGTGCGTAAACAGGGTTTTACGCTCCGGCCTGAATATAACAAGCAACTCCTAATCACGCCCTATGTATCTCCGAAATATCATAAAGGAAAACACTAAACACTAGGTTTAGCTGATGTGAACAGCGTGACCAAGAATTTGTGGGGGAAAAAAATTATTAAGAGTAATGCACACAGTTTGTAGCACTTTAATGCTACACATGAATGTATCATTACAACTGATGGGTACAATAAAGCTATAGAGGCAGTGCCGGTGCAAAACAAATCTTGGGAGATGGGAAAATAACTACATTTGCCCCAAGGACTTTAAAAAGTGCTAATAAAAAGTACTCAGCAATCTAAGGAAGATTGGCTACTGTTTGAATAATACTAAAGTTCAAGTTGGGTGTGGGGCGCCAGATTCACTACCAAGCCGGACCACAAACTGTTGAAGGAATATTTTACTAAAATGTTTGTGACTCGGTTTCTGGTTGCCTAAGTAATGATGGAGAAGATACTGAAGCTGGAATGGGTGAATACGAGATGTAAAAGCATTTAGAAAAGGCGATGTGGTCCCACAGGAAGTGACAAAGGTGTAAAGGGAAAATGGTTAGGATAGGTATATTTAAGACAATGGGGCATCAATAGGATAAATGGAAGACTGAAAAGTGATCTTTCGAGGCCTGGTTTAGGCCTGGTTGTGTAAAAATGATTAGAACATTGGAATGTTGGAAGCTCCATTGAAAACAATGGAGCAGCTCCGGGCTTATAATGGCTGGTATAAGCCCGGAGCTCCAACATTCCAATGTTTCTTTGTTCACAGCTCTGGCTGTGAACAAAGGCTTCAGGGAGCCTGAGTAGATTTGAATCCCCTCGAGCTCCCTGAAGGCTTTGTATTATTTGCTAGAACATTCTGCCCTCAAGTGGCAGAATGTTCTAATAACCTTCTAGTCCTTCGTAGCTGGACTATACCGGCTATTAAAGTCCCACTCCCTTGTTAAAGTCCCTCGCCTTCGGCTCGGGCCTTTAACGATACAGCGGGCCTTTAATAGCCGGCATAACCCGCTACGGCGGGCTATAAGGCTATAGTATGTGATTGTAAGAGTAGTAAAACGCGAACAGTAAGAACTCCAAGCATAATATGTAGGTAATTGCACTGAGCACCAAGAAAGGAAGTTGCATTTGACATTGCGGGTCCTTTTAGAGGATGAGAGATCTATGCAATACATTTGGATTTCGTAAACTTGTTTCTGTACTTGCTTAAAAATGCTCATGTGATTGACATTACGATCATAAGCAAAATCTGATTTCTTATTGAAATGTTTTAGGAAGGGGGGGTGGGGTGGGCTGCTTCCATTTTAACCGATGTTAGTTTTCAACATACAATAAAATGAAGAAATTATTGTCTAAAATAGGAGTTACTAAAAAGACATGTGCATTATGTGTCCCTAAAACCAATGGACTGGTTGAAAGATTTAACAGGGTGATCATGGAATGTATTCATATGGCTCAGAGTTGTATGAAATTGTTTAGGGAAAACTTACAAGAAAAAGTATTGGTATATAAACTCCACATTCCCGAAAAAGGAAAGTACCCTTCAAATTGTTCAAGGGAAGGAATCTTAATAGGAGTGTTTGCCCAGAGTGGATAAAATTAATCTAACGCATTGTCGGTATTAGTTCAAGAAAAGTGGATGGATAAACAAGTTTTTTCACAACAAAGAGCAAAAGAAAGGAGGAAAGCGGTGAATAAAATAAAAGTTATAGTGGAAGACACGGCAAATGCAAAAACCACCAGAAAGTAGGAAAGAGGTCTATATTCTCAATGGCGCTGAAAGTAATTAGGCCTTTTAATAGTGCAATAAACACAGGGTCTGGCTGCACTCGGGGCTTAACTAGAGTCACAAAATGTAAGGTTCTCAAATATAGGGGTGAAGCTACAGGAGCAAGAAAGTTCTGAGGATCTGAAGAGTCATCAAAAAAGAAGAATCTCTACAGAATAACATAAGGAGGCATGTACGTAAGTTTTCTTATCATCGGACTATGTTCTTAAGTCATTGTCCTGATGCAATGTATTGCCTGTTCCATTTCTTGTTATTCTTGTCTTATTGATATCCCTCATCTTTCCTGAACATTGCTACGTCTCTTTATTTTGAGGAGTTTAAAGAGAGTTATTTGAATAAGAAAGGAGATATGAACCACTGAGGCTCCATTGGTGTGTAAGGGCATTGCAACAAGGTTCTGTTATGACACACTCTTGTAGTGAGAGTTCTGGAAATAGCTGTCACTGCTGAGTGCAGAGGATTGTGGATGGAGACTTACATCCTGGAATAAACCTTTA
The DNA here is from genome assembly GCF_964204655.1 of Triturus cristatus. Lineage (NCBI taxonomy): Eukaryota > Metazoa > Chordata > Amphibia > Caudata > Salamandridae > Triturus > Triturus cristatus. The sequence continues at coordinate 815,758,850 of NC_140595.1, forward strand.
CCGTGTCTTCCAACCCTCACTAGTGGGTCATCTAGAACTCCACAGGTCTTTGGAGTCTTACATTTTAACTGGTTTTGTTTTGTTTGTAAGTGTGAATATTGTGAATGCTCTAAACAAGGAACCCTCGAGGGTCAGCCGGAGCCGCAGATTCTAGTGTTGTCATCATGGAATGAGGGTCTAGTTTATTGAAAGCAGAAGTTTGAGGCACTTGGGATGTGTTTGGAGAATGGAAAGGAAGAGTGGTCCCCAGACTGCTCGAAGAGGCTTCTTTCATGTGATAACCAAGACAGATATTGATTTAAAAATTTACCTGGGGCCTTTTTCATCAACAGCTCAAAAAGGGTTGTAGGCTCCTGAAATACTAACCCAATTGAATAGAGCTACTCTTAAATCTAGGTAGCACCAAAAAGGATTTTAAAAGACAGAAGACTCACTCTAGTGTTACGAGAAAAACAAACTATGACTGGAAGGTATTGATGTCTATTCACTGGTTATCAGATTAATAGTTGAAGCTTTTATTGATCCTGAGACACCAAGAGAGTAAGACCCGAGCTCCTGTTACTGCCGCAGCATCACAGCAAATATTTGTTTTTTTTAGGGGTGAGTATAGCGCAACATATTAGTTACTGGGGTCTATTAGCTACATTACTTAATCCCTCCACATTTCCCTTTACTTTTTCATACTTCTCATTCCCTGCTTCTCTTATGTCAACCTATATTCATATTTCATCCCAAATTCCCTTCTTCAGGCACTTTCCATGTTCCTCTCAACTTTCATCCCTTTGCTTTCATTATTCTTCCCTTCTCTCTCCATTCTTCCCAGTCCTTTTAAGCTCTCTTCTCTTCTTTCCTCATTTCTATCATCGCTGTGGACTTTCATTCCCATATCTTTCTCCGCCTTCTTCCAATCTCTTTTCACATTGAACTTTCTATGCTTCCTTTATATTTTCTTCATCATACCTCTCTCGTTTGTTCAATCGTCCTTTCCTTTTTCTCTGCTTTAAGCTGTCCTTACATCCCTATTTCTTCTGACCTCCCTTCCTTCCTCCTGTTTTCCTTTCTTCCTTGGATTAATCCTTTTTAATACTGAAACTTCCCCTTCTACTTCTTTACCTCAAAGACCACGTCGCCGAAGATGCTGGTTTGGAAGTCAGGGCCCACAGTCACTAGGACGGTCTGTTTGGCATCATTTTGGATGTAGAGGCTGGTCACAAAGTTGCTGTAGTTCCAAACGCTGTAGCCAATGATGTTGCCAGGTGGGCAATGGATCTCCAACTGCAATATAGAACTGGTCAGTAACCAAGAGTGTGCACTCAAAAGAATTTCTAGTCATATGGCTCTAAGATGGCAGGGAGTGTCATCAGAAGATCACATTTCAGAGTGTTGAAATGTCAATCAATAGGGGATCTATGTCCAGGCTAGGAGGAGCACATGGTACTGTACTCTTAGGAGGTAGCAGAGTATACAACTAGGACACAGGTTCAGAAGTATCACTTTTGCACACCTGTGAATACCTCTGTTTGAAAAATGAAAAGATGACACGGTAATAGTAGTATGTGAACCTGGCCATGCTCAACTTTTCAGAGAACACAAATTTGGCGTCTTCATTCACTTGAATCCATCTATTTTACTACTTCGGGTGTGTGGCCTCAGCCTTAGAAAACAACAGCTCCAGATATTGTCAGCTCTGGAATTGCAGGGACCTTACCTCGCTTGAGCAGCAGGAGCACTGACAGTTCAGCAAGATCTGAATCACTTCTTTGCTATTGTTGTCCAGGACATGGAGGTTGTAGGGCGGACAACAGCAGTTGACTTCCTGCTTGGCAAAAAACATCCTCTGGTTCAAGGTGTTTAGAATTTCATAACTCCGTCCCCATCTTTGCGCACTGGAAACTTAAAATGAATATTATTTGATCACATCCCAATAACTCCATCATCTCTAATACCATTCCTGATTGTTTAAAAGTCATCATCACACACAGAAACCCCTCCAGCTAAAGGTTTGTTATCAAACACACACTTGATGAGCCAGTGTGGTCTTTGTCACCATTAATGAGTCTAGTTCATGATCATCATTGCCAAGGACAGAGGCAATGATGTTCAGGTCTGATCTTGGTCATCTACCAGGAAAAAGGTGAAAATATCCAATTCATATAGAAAGTCATGTTTAGCTAGGACGGAGACAACAATATCAAAATATGTGTTGTCACCATCCAGGGCAGAGATATCAAAAGCCAGGATTTATTGTCATTGCCCAGGAGAAAGACAACAATATCAAAGTCTTATCAATAGTAGCCATTAACTAGGGCAGAGACAAAACAAATCTAAATCTTATTCACTTTGGTCTTCAACCAGTGATGAGAAAACAATGGTCTAGTTGTATGGGGGTCATCAACCAATGCCACCGACAACATTAGGGACATTGTATTCATTGTCACCAGCAATCCTGGTAGAGTCAACTGCGTATGTCTCGTTTGTAATCATCATCAACTGGAGTAAAGACAAAATACAAACAAAAAGAACCAACTCGTTTTCATGGTTTTCATCAGCAAAGGCAGAAACAACAGTATGTCAGTCAATTCGCGATAGTCATGTGCCAAGATAGAGACCGCAATATCCAAGTCGTATTTGTCATCCTCGATCATGTCCATTATAGCAGTATCTTTAATCGTTGTCATCAATCAATGTCCAAGACTTATTTATAGGCCACATTAGCCAAGCAAAAAGAATAAATAACTTGTATTCTTATAATTAGGGCAAGATCAAAATAAATTAATCGTATTCCTCTCCACCCGCCCGGGTAGAAAGAAATATTTAAGTCTTAATCGTTATCATTATCAAGCCAAGGAGAGGCAAATCAATCAATCAATCAATCACTGCATTTGTAAAGCGCGCTACATACCCGAGAGGGTCTCAAGGCGCTGGGGAGGGGGCGGGGTGCTACTGGTCGAAGAGCCAGGTCTTGAGGAGTCTTCTGAAGGCCAGCAGGTCCTGGGTCTGTCGTAGGATGGTGGGGAGAGTGTTCCAGGTCTTGGCGGCGAGGTAGGAGAAGGATCTGCCGCCGGCGTTGGTTTTTCGGATGCGGGGGACTGTGGCGAGGGCGAGGTTGGCTGAGCGGAGGCTTCGGGTGGGGGTGTGGAAGCTGAGTCGGTTGTTGAGGTAGGTGGGTCCGGTGTTGTGCAGTGCTTTGTGTGCGTGGATCAGGAGCTTGAAGGGGATCCTTTTGCTGATGGGGAGCCAGTGCAGGCCTCTCAGGTGGAGGGTGATGTGGCTGCGGCGGGGGACGTCGAGGATGAGTCGGGCCGAGGCGTTCTGGATGCGTTGGAGTCGTCTCAGGAGCTTGTTTGTAGTTCCTGAGTAGAGGGCGTTCCCGTAGTCGAGTCTGTTGGTGATGAGGGCCTGGGTAACGGTTTTTCTCGTGTCGAGGCGGATCCATTTGAAGATCCTGCGGAGCATATGGAGGGTGTTGAAGCAGGACGCGGAGACGGCGTTGACTTGCCTGGTCATGGAGAGAGTGGAGTCGAGGATGACCCCCAGGTTGCGTGCGTGGTCCGTGGGTTCCGGGGTTGTACCTAGTGACGTGGGCCACCAAGAGTCGTCCCAGGCTGATGGGGTGGGTCCGAGAATGAGGACCTCCGTCTTGTCTGAGTTCAGCTTCAGTCTGCTGTCCTTCATCCAGTCGGCTATGGCCTTCACTCCTCTGTGGAGGTTGGCTTTGGCGGTGTGGGGATCTAAGGTGAGGGATATGATCAGCTGGGTGTCGTCGGCGTAGGTGATGATGTTGAGGTTGTGTTGTCGTGCGACGTGGGCGAGGGGGGCCATGTAGAAATTGAACAGCGTCGGGCTGAGGGAGGATCCCTGTGGGACGCCGCAGATGATCTCGGTGGTTTTGGAGCGGAAGGGTAGGAGGTGGACACTCTGGGTTCTGCCGGAGAGGAAGGATGTGGTCCAGGCCAGGGCCTTCTCTTGGATACCGGCGTCATGGAGGCGTGCTGATAGGGTGCGGTGGCAGACCGTGTCAAAGGCTGCTGATAGGTCCAGGAGGATGAGGGCGGCTGTTTCTCCTTTGTCCATCAGGGTCCGGATGTCGTCAGTGGCGGCGATGAGGGCGGTCTCGGTGCTGTGGTTGCTGCGAAAACCCGATTGGGAAGGGTCCAGGATGTTGTTAACTTTGAGGTAGCGGGTCAGCTGTTTGTTGACAATCTTCTCGGTCACTTTTGCCGGGAAAGGGAGATGGGCCGGAAGTTCTTGAGGTCCTTGGGGTCCGCCTTGGGCTTCTTCAGAAGGGCGTTGATCTCGGAGTGCTTCCAGCTTGCTGGGAAGGTTGCTGTCTCGAAGGAATGGTTGATTGTTTTCCGGAGGTGGGGCACGATGGTTGCGCTGGCTTTGTTGAAGACGTGGTGAGGGCAGGGGTCCGATGGGGATCCGGAGTGGATGGAGTTCATGGTTTTGATGGTGTCTTCGTCGCTGACGCTGGACCAGACGGTCAGGCGACTGGTGCCAGTGGTAGTCGCAGGGGTGGTGGACTCTGTGGTGGGTGCGGGGGGGTCGGAGTTGAAGCTGTCGTGGATGTCGGTGATCTTGCGGTGGAAGAAGGTGGCCAGGGAGTCGCACAAGTCTTGAGATGGCGGGATGTCGTTGGTGTTGGAGCTGGGGTTGGAGAGTTCTTTCACGATGCTGAAGAGCTCTTTGGTGTTGTGTGCGTTGTTGTCCAGGCGGTCCTTGAAGGCAGTCTCCTTGGCGGTCCTGATGAGTTGGTGGTGTCTGCTGGTGGCGCTCTTGAGGGCTGTGTGGTTGTCTGGTGTTCGGTCGTGGAGCCATTTCTTCTCCAGCTTCCGACAGGTGTGCTTGTAAATCCGGAGGTCCTAGGGGAACCAGGCAGCTTTCTTGTTGGTGTGGTTGGTTGTAGATGTCTTGAGAGGGGTGAGGGTGTTGGCGCAGTCGTTGATCCACTGTGTGAGGTTGGTTGCGGCGGTGTCTGGGTCGGTGGGGTCAGTGGGTGGTCTCAGGGCAAGGGCGGTAGTCAGTTGGTCCTCGGTGACCTTGCCCCTGCAGCGGCGTGGTAGCTGTTGGGCGCGGTGGGTTTTCTGAAGGTGAAGTGGACGTATCTGTGGTCGGTCCAGTGTGGTTCGGTGGTGTGGTTGAAGGAGACGTGGGGGCTTGTGGAGAAGATGGGGTCGAGCGTGTGTCCAGCGGCGTGAGTAGGTGTCGTTACGAGCTGTTTGAGTCCGAGGTTGGTGAGGTTGTCGATCAGGGCGGTGGAGTTGGTGTCGTTGTTGTTCTCGAGGTGGAAGTTCAGGTCCCCGAGGAGGATGTAGTCCGTGGAAGCGAGGGCGTGGGTGCTGATGAGGTCGGCGATGGTGTCACTGAACTTTGGGCAGGGTCCGGGAGGTCTGTAGATGAGAGTTCCTCTGAGGGTGGTGTTGGGGTTGGTGTGGATCTGGAAGTGCATGTGCTCGGCGGTGGTGAGGGTGTCATCGGTGTTCGTTGAGATTTTGATGGAGTCTTTGTGGATGATGGCGATTCCTCCTCCCACTCTGTTGGTGCGGTCTCTGCAGGAGATCTTGTAGCCCTGTGGGATGGCTATGGCGATGTCTGGTGCTGAGGTGGCGTTCAGCCAGGTCTCCGTCAGGAAGGCGACGTCGGGGGCGGTGGAGTCTAGGAGGTCCCAGAGTTTGATGGCGTGCTTGCGAGCGGAGCGGGTGTTGAGGAGGATGCAGCGGAGGTGGTTGGGTTCTCTGGCTGGTGGTGTGGAGGGTTGGATGCTGGTGAATCTGCAGTTCCGGCAGGTGAAAGGCCCCTGGGTGTGTTTCGGGGTGGCCCGGTAGCAGGGGTGGTCTCGTCTGGTGTTGAGTGCGTGGAGGGTGCTTCCGTCGTAGTGCAGTCTGGCTTCGCGGCCTCCATATGAGGGCAGAGGGAGGGAGGAGCAGCTGGGAGGTGGGAGCGGGGCGGCCAATGGGAGTGAAGGGGCGGGGCCGCAGGGGCTCAGCGGCGGGGGAAAACCCGGGGAAAACCCGGGGAAAAAACGGCGGGAAAAGACAGCGGGAGGGGGACAACAGAGCACAGGGGTACAGAAAGTAAAACACAGGGGCACAGAATGAAAAAAACAAAGTGGCACAATAGCCAAGCGCAGGGGTACAGAATAAAAAAAGGGAGCGAGCAGTCAGGCGGCAAAAGCGGCAATGGAGGTTCAACCCACAGGGGGCTGCATGGTGGATGGGGGGAGCGACCTGCCTGGTGACAGGGTCAAAGGTCGCTCTCTACCACCACTTCGCGGCCTCCATATGAGGGCAGAGGGAGGGAGGAGCAGCTGGGAGGTGGGAGCGGGGCGGCCAAAGGGAGTGAAGGGGTGGGGCCGCAGGGGCTCAGCGATGGGGGAAAACCCGTCGAAAAACCAGGGAAAAACGGCGGGAAAATACGGCGGGAGGGGGACACCAGAGCACAGGGGTACAGAAAGCAAAACACAGGGGCACAGAATGAAAAAACAAAGTGGCACAGAAAGCCAAGCGCAGGGGTACAGAATAAAAAAGGAAGCGAGCAGTCAGGCGGCAAAAGCGGCAACGGAGGTTCAACCCACAGGGGGCTGCGTGGCAGATGGGGGGAGCGACCTGCCTGGTGACGGGGTCAATGGTCGCTCAAAAACAACCAAGTCTTATTCATCGTCATCCTCAACCAAGACTAAAGACATCTTTATGCAAATCTGGTTTGTAGACATCTTTAAGTGGAGCAAAGACCAAGACAGCCCAGTTGTATTCATCACCATCATTAACTTCAGAAGAGGCAACCGTATCCATGTCTTGTTCATACTCATCATGTACCAGGACAGAGGAAACAATATCCAAGTCTTTGTCATTAACACAGAGAATCCAGGTCTAATTCATCATCGTCATTATCAACCAGGGCAAAGGTAACTTTATACAAATCTTGTTTATAGACATCTTTAACTGGAGCAAAGACAAAGACGGCCCAGTTGCAGTCATCATCGTTATTAATCAAAAGATTCACACTCATTTCAAAGTCTTTTTCATAATTATTATGTAGCCGAACAGAGACGGCAATGTCCAAGTCTTTGCAATGGTCATCATTGTCCAGAATCCAGGACTCATTCCTCATCATCAAGCATGGCAGAAACAACGCTATCCAAGTCTTATCTATTGTCATCAATTAGACGTAAAACAAAAATACCCAAGGCTTAGTCATCATAGTCATCAACCAGGACAGAAGGCAAGAATTCAAAAATACCATGGACCAGAATAAGAGAACAATTCATCTTATTCACCACCAACTACCAATGGAGAGACAACGATATTCAAGTCTTGTTCATGATCCTCATCAACCAAAGTAGAGGTAAAAACAACTAAGTCCTATTGGTTGTCAACTTCACCAGGGCAAGGAATATCTTTATATAAATCTTGTTCATGGTCCTCTTTAAGTAGTGAAAATACAAATATAACCCAGTTGCATTAATAGACAATCATATCCAAGTCTGTTTCATACTCATCAGGAACCAGGGCATACACGGCAATATCCAAGTCGAAGTCATTGTCGTTATCACCCAGAATCAGCCTTCTTCGTCTTCATCATCAAAGGCAGAGACTACCGTATTCAAATCTTACTCATTGTCATCAAGCAGACTTACTACAAAAATACCCAAGCCTTACTCATTATTGCCATCAACTAGGACAAACACAACAATATCAAAGACTTATCAATAGTCCTCATTAATCAGGACAGTGACAAAAATAAACAAATCGTATTCATATTCATCAAACATTAGAGCAACAGAACAATATATGTCATATTCATCTGGTCAACCCTCAACCAGGGCTTAGACAATAAGAGCCACATCCTAGTCATCGTCAACCAGAGCAGAGGCAAAAATATGTATATCTCTTAATGGTCACCTTCATCAATCAGAGTAAAAGCAAAACTACTCATGCCAATAAACAACTAATATTTGAGGGCTGGGTGAAAGATCTGTTTCTGTAAGTAGTCATTATATAATTAATAATCATGCGTGGACTGCCCTACACTTTATCTATTCCTTGTGGGACATGCTCTCACGGATCATTGATAAGAACAAAAGGAAACCATAAATCAAGCCTTACATTTTTCGTGGATCACAACTTGGTCGATCTGAAAGTATAAACAGAAAAAGACTGCATTAGTTCATCTACCAATTAACAATGTCAAGTCATGGTGAAGGCCATTCCACAGGTATAACAGGGAACAATGTGAGAGCATGGTACGCCAAGAACAGCACATGAGTGATCACATCAAATACAATACCAATAGTGACCATCCCTTGCTGGACAAATAGTAGTGACCACTCAGATGCATGTCACAATACTGAGTGACAAAATATCGTCATGCCCAAATATCATAACTAGAAAAAAGACTAATACAAATCAGGAAAGTAAGTTTACAAACTTAAGTATAGATTTACTATGGAACTTGAAGACAAATACATCTTCAACATAAATAGATACTTGCCTATAAATAGTTACCTTCATGATACTGTGGCAGTCACTATTCTGAATACAATATTTTGGATGAACAATATTTAAAACTTGATATTGTTGTAGAACACCAACCACCCCAGCGCATACGTCTGGGTTACTAACAACAATGGCGCGAAAGCTTCATCAGCATAAAATGACTCCACACAACTAACGAAAACAACAGCCTCATCAGAAAGAGCCCACTGCCACAAAGGAAACACAGCTATAAATCTCCTTAACTACGTTTGAATTATCTTTAAAAGAACAGCTTCAATCATGCTTTGGATAGCTCATCATTTTATTTTCAGCCGCATGTCAATTTCTCAAAACACATGTTTTTCTATCAAATATGTATATTTCATATTGGGTTAACACACTCACAAAATTGTTTCTCCTTTTGGAAAAACTCAGTTTTTACCAAACAAACTGGTCTCCACATGTCAGCTTGTGATTTTCCTAGTACAAATGCATCCCACGGACAGATTCTGCTTCACATGCCCAGGAATTACCTTCACATTATGCAAAGGATGTCCTCGATTTCCTCAAGGACACTGTTGTGCCATGGCGGTCTGCCATAATGCTATGAACCACAACATTAGATTGGTCATGGTGATCTCAACTTGTGATACCTCGGATTCACCGATACCCTAGGGATTGGTAGTACTATTGAAAAAACCTACTCCAAATTAGAATCCAAGTGTGAGCTCTCCTCACCGCCAAGAGAGGAGATTCACAATGCACATATATGTTCAAAACCAGAAGCAAAACACAATATATTGGGGTGTGGCATGAGGAGTTAATGCAGCTTGTGGGAATCAATGTTCCACCTTGTTTTGGAAGTTCTTCTACAGCTCTAATTAAACATGTCTAAAAAAGAAAAACATTGTAAATGGTTCACCAAGACCAATGGGGAATATACGTAGACATAGGAAAGGCACATCACATGCTCATCCTCCACAAACGCGTCCCATGTGGCCCTCTTGTGAGATTCTACTCCCCTCCTCGCTTTATGAAACACCAGCCCTTTCATCAAATTCATGGTCTGTAAAGTGAGGTCGTTCCAAGTCAAGTCTTTGTAGACCAGCAGACAATCAATTTTAAACCGAAAGTAAATATAGTCTAAGTGAATAATTTTAAAACACTGCGCCACTTGGTTAAAGAATACTAAGTGTGGAATTTTAGGGAGAAGAGAGAGCAAAGTTACAACAATGCATTTACCACTGTAATGAGGTAAGTTTCAGAGAGTTAAGATACAGCGCATCACATTTACAATAGGTCTAAGATGTGTGGGTGGTGGGGCATACGGGTAGTAAGGGTTTTAAGGCTCAGGGATGGGTGGTGAATAGGGGGAATACGGGGTTTTTAGGTTTCAGTGATGGGTAGTGCACAAGGGTAAGTTAGGAGTTTCTAGGGGTAAGGGATTGGTAGTGTACAGTGGTAATTAGGGGTACTTAGGGTTCAGTGATTGGAACTGTTTAGGGGCAGTAGCTGGGTTTTAGCAATCAGGGCTTTTTTGTTTCAGGATTTTAGTTACGAATAATAAAACCCTACCAGTCCCTCTATTGGATCAACAAACCCTAGTCATTCCAAACTACGGGCTTCATGGAAAACTGTGGGCATTGGAGGTGGCCCCGTCAGGTGTGAATATTGTGCCATCCTTCTGACAAATGTGTGACTATGGAGGATGCGTCTCCCCACACTTTGCCATGAAGGCTGCAGTTTAGTAAGATTAGGGTTTGCCGATTCAATAGAGGGAAAGGTAGTGTTTTATTATTTACCTTATTTGCATGGTTTGGCTGGATACCATAGCTTGGCATTCTCACACCCTGAAGAAGACCAGAGACCTAGTGAGGCTTATACAGTGGTCGAAACATGTTGGCAATTATAAGATTTGTTTGTAACTATAGAATTCTTCTGTGTCTAATGACTCATTGTACTTCACCCTATGACTGCTTTGAGTGTTTTTAATCACACCAGAGGTACTTGCTAAATAAAGAATATGATTGAGTATACCTCTAAGTATATTTGATATACAGTTTTCTCTTGCCAAAAAAACAGGACCCCAGAAAATTGTCCTGACCATAGATTTATAGGAACTCCCAGGGTAAAGATTATCTTCCCTTGGTCGAGTCTGCCGGTGTGGCATTGCTCCTACCTCAGTGTGAGAGGTCGTCAAATGATGAAGCATGCCTCAATAAGTTGAGGGCGAGACGACCTCTCAAAAATCTTTTGAAGACCCACGGCTTTATTAAGTCACAACCCAAATAGGACTTGGCTTCAGCATCCTCAAGTAACTTTTTTGTGTTTATTTGTATATTGGAGGATATACCCGAGGTTCGACCTCCATTACACTTCTGCGTGCGCAGATGGCAATTGTTCCTTACATGCTGGGGTGGGGAGAGGAGTACATGGCAACTGAGATATACCTACTGGGACTGTGCACAAACTGGAATGGCAATGATGCCTTGCATGCTGGGATGTGGGATGAATACATGGTAACTGAGCTTTACCTGATAGGGCTCTGTGGAAACTGGAACGGCAGGGGTTCCTTACATGCTGGGGTGGAACGGAGGAGTACATGGCAGTGGAGTATACGACAGTGGGGGGTGTTTATAAGTCATGGTTTTCCCATGCTTTCCACAATCTGGGGACAAGGAAATGGCCATTAAAAATGTGATCTATTTAGAAAAGGATCAACTATGTGCCCTTTTCTTATCAAGCCACCTCCCTTCTCCCTGGGCCACCATCCAGCCGTGTTTCCTGTTTTCGAACTCCCCAGTCCTGAGTGTATCCCGGGCTGCGCTGGTTAAATAAAAATGAAGAGATGCAATGTGAATGAAGCAAAAGGTAGAGACAGATGGATGCTTAGAATGGGGGGGGGGGGGGGGGAAATGGGAACATGATTTAGTCCTCTATGGAAAGATAGTGGACCGCATTTATACCCCATCTATTCCTCAGGAGTCGTGGCCACAAGGGTGAGGAAAAGGACTGGCGGATCTGGCCAAATTTAGAAACTTGGAAAAGAATTCAGAGAGATCAGAGGAAGCAGTTTTCACAGTGTAGCAGCCTACTATCTGTGCTTCTTTAGAGCTCTACAATACTACATACATAACAGAGTTACAATACTCAGTGGGGAAGTAACAGAGTTACAACAGTCAACACTTAACAGTAGAGATACAAGAGATACAATATGCAATACAGAGATGGCACAGAGATACGAGAGTGGATACTTAACAGAGATAAAAGAGATACAACATTCAATACAGAGATGTCACAGAGAGATACAAGAGTCGATACTTACCAGTAGAGAGATAACAGAGATACAATATTCAATACAGAGATACAAGAGTCAATACTTAATAGTAGAGATATAAGATGCCGTGCCTAACAAAAAGGAATGTGTCTATCCATCTGTAACTGGTGCTCAGGTAAAGCGCTCTGATACCCGATGTCTCGGTCTAGTTCGCGCTATATAAAACTCTATAAAAAATAAATTTCAAAAAAGATGCAATATTCAAAACAAAGATGTAAAAAAGTTACAACAGCTGATACTGAACAGTAGAGATATTACAAAAAATACAGTTTACAGATACAATTTAAGAGCTCGGAACTGTGGCATTGCAAGAAAATTGCTTTACCAGTTAATTTAAAAGCCGACCCTATGTCGGTCCATCTACTGCCATGCAGTTTCTCGCATTCTGCCCTTGTTATACATAGTCTGTTCTCTCACTCCTGACATTTCAGCCTCGCTCTGCGAGGCCACGATTGATGAATGGCTGGCTCAGCGTTTGCAAGGTAACATCTCTTCTATATTTCTCAAGGTCCTTCTTGTTCTGCTCATGAGGGAGCCAGGCACCTGATAATGAGCCTCGGGTCCGGTCTCGTGGACTCTCACTAGAAGCAAAGGTCTGAAGAAACCTATAAAACGTCATGCACACTGAGGAAGGCTCAGCATTAGATGCTTGCTGCTATGGAGGAGGAAATGCTGTAACTTTCCACAGTAGTAGTGGGCAACACCGGTCTGCTGAATAAACTTGGGCAGACTTCAGTAGACATGAGAGTATCTTTGCCTTATATCCGGCAGGGACTATGGACATATAACAGATATAAGAGATTGAATGGGTGATAGGTGGTGTAAAAATATAACAAACATACAGCAGAAACAATAGATGCTGTGGAGTTGTAACAGATGTAAATGGCAGAGATATACCACAGCGATATATCAGAGAGAGAATGACAGAGAGATATTATAAAAATATAACAAAGACACAGCAGAAACAATAGATGTGTGGAGTTGTAATAGATGTAAAGGGCAGAGTAATCAGTAAATTTTTCTTTGATCCAGACCTCAACTGAGATCAACAAATACAGAATTAAAATGATTATTAATACTCATAAAAATGATTAGATAAAAAACTTTTGCTTTCTAGACTCACTATAAGATGGTACAATAGCAATATTCTACCACCTACCCATACAACATTCGAAAAGAATAAGATAAGATAAAATCTTCAGATTGTGCTTATAACTTAAAACAGATTCAGAAAGCTTTTTAAAAACTTAAACAAGTTGTGGCAAATAAAGGGCAAATAAAGGGCAGAGATATACCACAGCGATATAACAGAAACAGAATAAATGAGTTAGAAACTATGTAAAAATAATAAAAGACACCAGAAAAAATAGATACTGCAGAGCTAGAACAGATACACATGGCAGAGAGATACCACTGAGATAAGAGATAGAATGAATGCGATAAATACTATATAAATATAAAAAAGATATTATAAGCTAGAGCTACTATAGGGCTATGACAGAGGTGAAATAGAAGATATATATGAGCGGATAGTGTACAGACGTACAAGGGAAGAGGGATCGCCTTCCAGAAACGAGAATCGAATGAATGGTCGGCAGATGTAAGCCTCACCTGTGTCAGGTATTCCAGCCCGGGGGGCAGACCATGAATCTGTGCTACATAGGGCATGATGGCCGTCTGCTGCGGGAGCCCTTGAGGTTGAAGAGGGATGTTCATAGTTCCTGGCCCTGGAGGCTGTATGGCATTGTAGCTTGGTGGGTTGTCCTCCATGCCCTTAAATGGGGTGAGGGTGTAATCTGCAGAATAAACAAAGTCAGTCAGTCAATTACTTTTATTCGATCGATTAAACATCATAAAAAGAGACAGTACAAACAGATAGTCATATTGCATAAAATACAGGGCAAGAATACATCAATTACAAATCTGATTATAAATAACATTGTCAAAATTTAAAAATTTGAAGAGAACATATTTCATAGGTTCAATTCTAAGTTAAAAAGAATAAATAGGATATAAAAATAAGATTTCCATCTAAAAAACTAACAGGGATAGGATACTCCATAACTAAAGACCACCATCCGTCACAACCACGTCAATTATGTTAAGAGTGGGCCGCACTCTGACACGCTTCTTGCTGATGCGAACAGCTGCGACTAAAAAGTTTGCTACATAAAAAGCAATAGTAATATTGGGCAGGAGTTGCAAGAACAGAAGCACTGGCCGAACCTGAACAAAGCCAGCCCCTTTAAGTAAAGGTAACAAGTATTTTGTCCTAATCTGTGCAAAATGTATACAAAACATAATAAAATGTAATGTGTCTTGGCAGGAAAAATTATCGCAATCACATGGGGTAGCATTATCAGGGGTAGCCCATGTGGGATAAAAACCTAGCACAAAATGTATCAAGTTTAAACGGAATTTGATTAGGAGAGACCTGTGAAGTGGGCTGGTTACAAATGCCAGGTAGGGTTCGAGACCGGGAACAGTTATTAACCCGTAGTTCCTTCTCACTAACGGCTTTTTTAGTTCTATGTCCTCCCTCTCGGCCATAAATCGTGTCAATAGTGCGGTCTTAATCCCCATGATGTCCTTCTTATTAATACAGTCAGGGGAATTAAATAACTCTGGTCTGCCTACTGTGACCAACATCTTTTTAACATATACTAGCCATGGGATTGTAGGGGCTCTATCCAGGGCAAGGCAATCCTTAAGTATCAGATGGGTTAAAAGAATTTCTTGGTTAAGCCAAGTTTTTAACCAACATATAACAGGTGCCACTTTGATTGAGTCGGCAACAAACCCCAAACCCAGTTCTGAGTGTGTTGTAAAAGTGGGTGTGGACTGGGGAACAGACAGCAAGGATCTTAAAAACTTGTTTTCCACCCTCTGAATGGTGTCATTATTAGTATAGCCCCATATGGCAGAGCCATAAGTGGCTATTGCCAAAGATTTAGCTTTGTAAACTTTCAAAATGGCCTCCAGGGGGCGAGCTCCCAACCGTTTGGCAAAACCAAGTATAGCTGCGGCCGATCTTGCCATCAAATTGCCTTTTAGCTTATGTTGCGGGCCCCATGTGCCGGTCTCATCAAAAATGACCCCTAGATAAGTAAAAATTGGGACCCTTTTGACCTCATGGCCTAGACAAAAAAAGATTTGGATTTCTTTTTCCTACTGGCCTGGCCAGTGGCCATGACCTGTGATTTTTGAGTATTAATTTTCAGGTCTAATGATGTCATAAAATCACCGAAAGAGGCCAATAGTCTGTCAAGAGCCACCCCTGAACGCGCCAAAAGCACGGCGTCATCCGCATATAGGAGGACTGGGATCTTGGTGTCACCTACACGTGGTACATCCACCACTGCATTGGCCAGGGCTGGGTCCAAGGCATTTATATAAAGTGTGAAAAGGAGAGGTGCCAATATGCACCCCTGCCTAACGCCCCTCTCTGACTTAAAGCAGCTGGTGCACCTTCCCCCCTGGGTAACTCTCACCGAGGCTGATAAGCCACGATGGAGATCTGCCAAAAATCCAACCAGAGGGGGATCAACCCCGATATCCAGGAGAATACTCCACAATTTTGACCTGTTAACCAGGTCAAAAGCTGAGGAGAGGTCCATGAAGGCCATATACAGAGACCCCTCCTTTGCAATAGTATATTTGCAAATAAGTAAGTGGAGATTTAAGCATTGATCCTGCGTGCTCCTATTAGCCCTAAAACCATATTGGGCATCTGATAGTATGCCGCTACCCTCAAGCCAAGTGTTCAATCTGCCCAAAATGACTCTGCCTAAGATTTTAACGGCAGAGTCAATTAGGGAGATAGGCCTATAACAGGCCGGGTCATCCCTCTGGCCTTTTTTAAAAATTGGGATGATTGTAGATATTGCCCAAGACTCGGGGATATTCTTATATCTAGCGGCATTAAAGACGTTTGTTAGTATTTTGGCCCACAATTTAGGAGCAGACCTATATAGGTCTGCAGGAACGCCGTCAGGGCCTGGCGCCTTACTCTTAGATGTCTCTAGGATGGCTTTTTCTACGTCCTCCTCCTTGAAGGCCGAAACTGGACCGACCTGGTTCAAGGGTAACAGCCCCTCAAAATTCCCAGGCGAGAAAGAACTATAAATTTTTCAAAATGGGCTAACCACTGCTCGTCAGGAATACTACAATCCATGGCCTGATTCTCGCTACCGGAAAAAAAAGGGTGGTTTATCACTCCCCAAAATTTGGAGCTATCCCGCAAGGTGTCCGGTGACAGTAAATTATTCCAGGCTTCTTCCTGAATCTCGTTTTTACTTGCTTTAATGGCCAATTTATACTGTTTCCTCAAAGATGTAATCAGAGGTCTGTTTCTCGGTTTACCCTTTATTGCCTTCAAAAGAGCAGAATGAGCCTTGGTACAATTGGTATCAAACCATTTTTTGCCTATATGGCAGCCTGACTTGGATTTAACCAAAAGAGCTGCATTTATATGTAGGCAAATGGTGGTAAAGGCCTCAACTATACTAGAGTTGGTGTTAGCGTGATCTAGGCATATACCCATATCCGGTTCAACCTTAGACAGAACTTCTTGAAGAAAAGTAATCGGGGACACCTGAGCCCATTTTAACCTCCTGCCCTGGTCTTTTACTACCAGGGCTCTGGTTCCCAGGTTGCTAGAGTCTTTAAAGACCAAGAACCCTTCCGTGGCGACCTCGGCTATCACGGGGTTATGGTCACTAAATACGGAGTCCTCCACCCTGTAATTTAAAATCAAGGGAAAAATCAAAGAAGAAACAAAAATGTAATCGATGACTGAACCTGAGTCAGGACCTTTAAAAGTACACGGTCTCTGACCTTCTGCGCAGCAACCAGGTTCAGAGAGGTCTGAGGATTCCAATAGGCTCTCCAAGGCCTCGCCTTGTTTGGTATGTTCAAAATGTGTGGATGATGAATAGGAAGATCCATCCTCATCATCCAAGATACAACCTAGGCTGCAAGGATGGATATTTAGATCACCCATTAGGATGACCTCAAAACTATTATGTGACGCCCTGTATTTATCCAGAACCTCCCCCAGAGATTCTAGATGGTGATTTAAGCTGACACTATCTTTGGAGTTATAAAAATTAATCAAAAGCAAAGAAGGGGAGTTTGCCACCACTAATTCTACAGCTAAGCAATGTTGGGAGCCAGAATCTACCTGTTTAGCAGATCCTTTCAGGTTCAAAGAAACCAACAAAGCGAGGCCCCCCTGTGCCCTCCCCGCCAAACTAGGTGTGGCTGGAATACAAAAAATGAACATAACCGTCCAGAAAAAGGTTATTCGCTGTGTCCCAGGTTTCCTGCAATGCAATAATATCATGGGACACAACATAACCCACCCATAGCTGATCCTGGCTTTTGAGTCTAATGCCAGCAATGTTCCAGCTTAGAATTTTGCAGGTATTTTTTTGGGTGAACTCATGCGAGTCACTAACTACTGCTCCCTTTCCCTCAGATCTAACTATCAGATTGTTTGGTGAGGGAGACATGCTAGAAGAAGACCCCTCCAAGCCCGGTCAGGCTAAGGCATCCGGATGGTGTATGTTATCAGTACGCACGGTGGGGAATGTGACAAAATTTGGATTGATTCCCCTTCTTTCCTGGATTTGACCAAGGCTTCCAGGGGTGTTAGGATAAGAATTATAAAAATACCTTAAATCATGAACCCTTATTTCCGACCTATCCCAACTAGGTGGTTGATGATAAAACGCACCACTCGACTGTCCTTAAAATTAATAATAATACAATCCCCCAGGACATTTTTTGGTCTGGGGCCCACCCAGCTAACTCTTCTAGCAAAGAGAATCTTCCCGTCCAAAAAGTTCGGGATGGGTCTCTTTTGATTAAGCCAGAAAATAACTTTATTTTTGAGTTGTTGATAAGATTCCTCTGTGTCGATTTTCAATTCCGCGACACCGGACAAGACAACAACATAAGGAATAGAATCAGAGGGTAGGTGGATATGAATATTAGAAGATTTAGTTGTTCTGTCCCCGGGGTCTGTATTTAAACCTTTATGTGTACTCCTACTAGCAGATTTAATTCCAGATGAATCCCTTAAGCCAACCCTGTCCTGACTACCACCTTGAATGGTGGTATTGTCTGTTGTCGAAGTTCTAGGGGGAATTACCCTAGAATTAGCTATAGAAGGTATATCAGTGATGGGAGGAGAAAGTGACGGAGCAGAAAGAATAGGATTCACCTTGATAGGATTGACGCTATCCTTGGTGGCTAATTAATAACATTTTTTAATGAACAAAAATTATCTAAAATAGTTTGCTCAAGTCGATCAACTTTGTCAGAGACCACCTTTACCCTTTCCAGAAGTGGCAATAATAGGGAACGGACTACTTGTTCGATCTGGGGCATCAGATCACTATGTTGGGGCTGGTCCAGATGCCTATTAGAAGTCTCATCCAATGGAGAGTTATCGACAAGCTGAACCTCACCAGTCTCCAATGGTGGGCAAGTCGTAATGTTAGAGTGCTTGGCCTGTCTCCCACCCTGAGTCAGCCCATCTCTCTTCCTCTTAAAAGCTGCACTTTTAACACCCTTTTTGTTGGCTCTTGTCTGTGGGTGAGTAGAGACGGGTTGAGAGTGAATCGGAGCACTCGGGACTACGGGGGGAACCTCTCTCGGGGCATCATTTGGATCATTTCGGTCGGATGATGTAATGGTACTGTCCACTATATCCCGCTGCTGCACAACATCTCCCAAGACCTGCAAGTCCTTAGGGGATTTTGCTAAGGCGAGTAATCCCAATGACGAACGCCTAGCTTGAGTTAGCTCGGCCGATAACCGGCGCTCAGTAATTGCTAGTTCATGGTCTAAAACCGAAACTGCTCTAGTAATAAAATGGTCCAAGGTGCCAGACACAGACCCACCTCCTCCCAAACGCTTCCCCTTGCCTGCCATCATGCACTGTATACACCCCTATCAAAAATTCAATCTCAAGACAGTATTGGCAATGTAGTATAACGGTGATCTGAATGTTGAGTCACAGTACTGCTTTCCAAATAACCAGGCAAAGAAATCACTAGCCTCAATAAACATGTGCAGTACACACTAATCGTGTAACCAAAGCCAACTAAATGTACAAATCTACCTTTCCTGATTATGCACAAGTAGAAATATTAGGGGGGTGGCCCAGTCCAGTCAGGTCCAGGCAGTGACGGGCAAGGACGGGCCCGCCCTTGGCCCGGGCTTGCGCAGCGGGTCTTCCTCCGAGGCTTTAACCCTCCCCGGCGCTGCCTGATGACGCGGTAGGCAGGCGCCCGGGAGAGGGAATGATGGGGGCGGTAGTTTTTGAGTTTCTCCGCCGTTCCCCTCACGGCACTGCAGCGAACAGGGCAAAAGTTCCGGCTTGAAGCGCCGTTCCCCTCACGGCTGGCGAGGTAAGAGGCACCTTACAGAGTGCCCAGCAAAAGCGTGATGTATCACTTGAATACTACTGGAGTTGGAACAGTAACCCAGTACTAAATAAATGCCTGGGCTTTACCCGTGTACATTTCTTGTGATTTGCAGGTAACAGATTCATTTGTTGAATATTTTGAATACCACAGGACTATGATCAGGAGTGACACTTGAGGCTTGATGAAAGCGAAAGTCATCACAAGAAGCACTTTACGGCACCAGCACAAGAAACCACAAAAATATGCTAGATTGTGACAAAGAGTTCCAAAGTTGCCTTGTTGCTATGGCAGGAAGAGCACCTAAACAGCAAAACGTCAGTTTTCCTGGGACTGTGAAAATCTTTGCAGGGACACTGATTGTGAAGTGTACTAAGTACTAAATGCACATGCTCTGTTTATGGAATCTTATATACAAATGGGAACAAGTGCTTAATATAAAACAGGAAATGTGCGGTGAACAGTGTTTTGATAGAAAACACATCAGTCTTGGCAGCTCATCTCTGTAGGTGGAGAAGTTGTACCTTATTGCCAGGTTAGACTCTCACCTGCCATGGCACCAGTTCATCTGGCACTGGGAAGCGTTTTACATTGGAGCCGGGGTACATCAGCTGGCGGGAATACACGTGGTATTCACTTTTGAAGTACTTAGGTATGTCACCAGAGGTTGGATCCTCAGCATCAATGGACTTCAGCTGCTCTTCCGGTTGGGTCCGCGCTTGAGTTCGATCACTGGGGCGGGGAGGATGTGGTCCGTCGGCTGCGCTGCCGCCTCTGGGCATGTATCCAGGGTTCGAGTCTCGAGGTCGCGTTCACATCATGTGATCCTGGGCAAAAGTCATAAGTGCAGGCCTCTGCGAAAGCTCTTAGCGATCTCTGAGCTCCTGGTTGACACCAGAGAAACCCGAGTTGATAGCTGTCACGTGACTTTAGGCTCCAAGGGCCTCATTACGAGTTTGGAGGTACGGGAGTGAGAGTGCCCTGCTCCCGCGCCGCCAAACCCGTTGATGAACCGCCCGTCAGGTTAGGCGTTTTCTCCTGTCTGGCGGGCCGTTCTTTGATGTTCCCACAGCACCACAATGGGAACATCAAATGCAGTACCTGCACGGCATAGACTGCTGCAGTCCATGCTGTGCAGGTACTAAGGTGCATACACACAGGGGGGCACAACATGTGCCCCCTCCATGCACCCCATGGTGCAGAGGCGCAAGGGAACCCGGCACGGCCCCCTTTGTTTCCTCACAGCCACACTTTTCATGGCGGTTGCACCGCCATGAAAAGTGTGGCAATGACAAAACTCGTAATATGATTGGCGGGCCACAGCTGCCCCGCCAAGCATATTGCGGCCTCAAGACCCCGCGCCACTGCCAGGGATCTCTGGCCATTGCGGTCGTCCCAGGGTGGCTAGACTGCCTTGGTCATTATAGGGCTGTCAGAAGATCGCCACACCTTCGCTCCGCGAGTCTGGTGGTCCGTGGACCGCCAAGCTTGTAATGAGGCCCTTAGCTCCCACAAGCAATTACAAAGCACTAACAGTCCTTTGTCATATCCCCTGACCACTTAGCTAGCACGGGTGACTTGAAAAATACACTCACTGCTCCAAAGCAGGACACTTGCACTGGAAGCCGCACAGCTTATGAATGCAAGATGCTAACAGTGGTAAGGGGGCTTGGGTGGAAAGAGAGTAGAAGCCCAACACTCATCCTGCACTATCAACAAAATGGGAAACATTCTGGTGACTTCCGGGGAGATTTTCAGCTTGTGCAAGTCAAACTATGTAATATACAGCTAGACTGGATTCACTGGGCTCTAAAGTCACCGTCATGTCTGTGCCCTTGAACCCAGTTGCATCTGCCTCATCTGATGGCACAGTAAGCTATGCAGGGAAGCTTTTCATGACCTGGTGTATTTTGATAAGCTAATACAACTGTGCCATCTGACTCAAGACATCATCCGATGGCACAGTAAGCTATGCAGGGAGGCGTTTCATGACCTGGTGTATTTTGATAAGCTAATACAACTGTGCCATCTGCATCAAGGCACCATCCGATGGCACAGTAAGCTATGCAGGGAGGCTTTGCATGACCTGGTGTATTTTGATAAGCTCACACAACTGTACCAGTGGTCTCAAAGCATCATCCTATGGCACAGTAAGCTATGCAAGGAGGCTTTTCATGACCTGGTGTACTTTGATAAGCTAATACAACTGTGCCATCTGCCTCAAAGCATCATCTGATGGCACAGTAAGCTATGCAGGGAGGCTTTTCACGACCTGGTGTATTTTGATAAGCTAATACAACTGTGCCATCTGCCTCAAAGCATCATCTGATGGCACAGTAAGCTATGCAGGGAGGCTTTTCATGACCTGGTGTATTTGATAAGCTAATACAACTGTGCCATCTGCCTCAAAGCATCATCTGATGGCACAGTAAGCTATGCAGGGAGGCTTTTCATGACCTGGTGTACTTTGATAAGCTAATACAACTGTGCCATCTGCCTCAAAGCATCATCTGATGGCACAGTAAGCGATGCAGGGAGGCTTTTCATGACCTGGTGTATTTTGATAAGCTAATACAACTGTGCCATCTGACTCAAGACATCATCCTATGGCACAGTAAGCTATGCAGGGAGGCTTTTCATGACCTGGTGTATTTTGATAAGCTAATACAACTGTGCCATCTGCATCAAGGCATCATCCGATGGCACAGTAAGCTATGCAGGGAGGTTTTTCATGACCTGGTGTATTTTGATAAGCGAATACAACTGTGCCATCTGACTCAAGACATCATCCGATGGCACAGTAAGCTATGCAGGGAGGCTTTTCATGACCTGGTGTACTTTGATAAGCTAATACAACTGTGCCATCTGCCTCAAAGCATCATCTGATGGCACAGTAAGCTATGCAGGGAGGCTTTTCATGACCTGGTGTATTTTGATAAGCTAATACAACTGTGCCATCTGCCTCAAAGCATCATCTGATGGCACAGTAAGCTATGCAGGGAGGCTTTTCATGACCTGGTGTATTTTGATAAGCTAATACAACTGTGCCATCTGCCTCAAAGCATCATCTGATGGCACAGTACGCCATGCAGGGAGGCTTTTCATGACCTGGTGTATTTTGATAAGCTAATACAACTGTGCCATCTGCATCAAGGCATCATCCGATGGCACAGTAAGCTATGCAGGGAGGCTTTTCATGACCTGGTGTATTTTGATAAGCTAATACAACTGTGCCATCTGACTCAAGACATCATCTGATGGCACAGTAAGCTATGCAGGGAGGCTTTTCACGACCTGGTGTACTTTGATAAGCTAATACAACTGTGCCATCTGCCTCAAAGCATCATCTGATGGCACAGTAAGCTATGCAGGGAGGCTTTTCATGACCTGGTGTATTTGATAAGCTAATACAACTGTGCCATCTGCCTCAAAGCATCATCTGATGGCACAGTAAGCTATGCAGGGAGGCTTTTCATGACCTGGTGTACTTTGATAAGCTAATACAACTGTGCCATCTGCCTCAAAGCATCATCTGATGGCACAGTAAGCGATGCAGGGAGGCTTTTCATGACCTGGTGTATTTTGATAAGCTAATACAACTGTGCCATCTGACTCAAGACATCATCCTATGGCACAGTAAGCTATGCAGGGAGGCTTTTCATGACCTGGTGTATTTTGATAAGCTAATACAACTGTGCCATCTGCATCAAGGCATCATCCGATGGCACAGTAAGCTATGCAGGGAGGTTTTTCATGACCTGGTGTATTTTGATAAGCGAATACAACTGTGCCATCTGACTCAAGACATCATCCGATGGCACAGTAAGCTATGCAGGGAGGCTTTTCATGACCTGGTGTACTTTGATAAGCTAATACAACTGTGCCATCTGCCTCAAAGCATCATCTGATGGCACAGTAAGCTATGCAGGGAGGCTTTTCATGACCTGGTGTATTTTGATAAGCTAATACAACTGTGCCATCTGCCTCAAAGCATCATCTGATGGCACAGTACGCCATGCAGGGAGGCTTTTCATGACCTGGTGTATTTTGATAAGCTAATACAACTGTGCCATCTGCATCAAGGCATCATCCGATGGCACAGTAAGCTATGCAGGGAGGCTTTTCATGACCTGGTGTATTTTGATAAGCTAATACAACTGTGCCATCTGACTCAAGACATCATCTGATGGCACAGTAAGCTATGCAGGGAGGCTTTTCACGACCTGGTGTACTTTGATAAGCTAATACAACTGTGCCATCTGCCTCAAAGCATCATCTGATGGCACAGTAAGCGATGCAGGGAGGCTTTTCATGACCTGGTGTATTTTGATAAGCTAATACAACTGTGCCATCTGACTCAAGGCATCATCCGATGGCACAGTAAGCTATGCAGGGAGGCTTTTCACGACCTGGTGTACTTTGATAAGCTAATACAACTGTGCCATCTGCCTCAAAGCATCATCTGATGGCACAGTAAGCTATGCAGGGAGGCTTTTGATGACCTGGTATATTTTGATAAGCTAATACAACTGTGCCATCTGCATCAAGGCATCATCCGATGGCACAGTAAGCTATGCAGGGAGGTTTTTCATGACCTGGTGTATTTTGATAAGCTAATACAACTGTGCCATCTGACTCAAGACATCATCCGATGGCACAGTAAGCTATGCAGGGAGGCTTTTCATGACCTGGTGTATTTTGATAAGCTAATACAACTGTGCCATCTGACTCAAGACATCATCTGATGGCACAGTAAGCTATGCAGGGAGGCTTTTCACGACCTGGTGTACTTTGATAAGCTAATACAACTGTGCCATCTGCCTCAAAGCATCATCTGATGGCACAGTAAGCGATGCAGGGAGGCTTTTCATGACCTGGTGTATTTTGATAAGCTAATACAACTGTGCCATCTGACTCAAGACATCATCCGATGGCACAGTAAGCTATGCAAGGAGGCTTTTCATGACCTGGTGTACTTTGATAAGCTAATACAACTGTGCCATCTGCATCAAGGCATCATCCGATGGCACAGTAAGCTATGCAGGGAGGCTTTTCATGACCTGGTGTACTTTGATAAGCTAATACAACTGTGCCATCTGCCTCAAAGCATCATCTGATGGCACAGTAAGCTATGCAGGGAGGCTTTTCATGACCTAGTCTATTTTTATAAGCTAATACAACTATACTGCTAGACGGCTGGTTATAGCTTAGTCAGGTTCTACCCATAGAGTTTAAAGATATGCGATGAAATAAGGTTGGGGGCTTCTCTGACCCTTGACTTAATTTGCATAATTATTGCTGAGCTGGTTATACTATTCACATTCATTCTAACACACATGGTTTGTAGATTAACAGTGTATGATGCATAATCATATATTGCAAAATGCTAATTTTGTGAGAGCATACTTATTTCAACTTATGGGGTGAGGCTCTGTTTATACCACTCCAAACATTCCTGCTACCAAAGCTGAACTCAGTAGGAGAGGAGGTTTGAGAGACACCTGCCAGCTTTCCTGATCTCCAGCAAGGCTTAGGTTTCTTTTTTAAATTTAGCAAGTCTACCAGTCTGACCTCAATATTTTGGAAGTAACAAGATAGGCCAGTGAGAGAAGCACACACGACTGTGGAGGACTTCCATTACCAGGCCTGAATCCCGAGCCATTTACAATCACCAATCCCACATCTCAAAATCTATCAAGCACCTACAAGAAGTCTAGTTTTTTCTCACAAAACTGCGAAGTATTAATTATTTTCTGGACAGCCAATTGTCTAGAAACATTCAAAATAAGAGCATGAGAAAAATGCACTGGAAAAGCCCATAAGTCACACATTTGCCAAAATGGCCACCACAATACAACCACGTATGCATATGCATGTCTGTTGAACATGGAGGCCATCCTGGAAGTATAACCATTCCAAGATGGCCACCATGTCAATTGCAGGCATGCATAAGTGTTGCGATAAATACATGTGCCTGTGTTGCACGCTCGTGATACACAACAGCAATATTGTTTTGTTAATTTACCAATCCATCATGCCTGAATGGTAAACTAAAAAATTAAAAATAAAGTTTGCCGAAATGCATAAAATGAACCCAGTGGCTGGGTTGCACTTTGTAGATGCAGGGCTCTGGAATAAAAACAATACAATAAAACAAAAATCATGCAGTGGAAGGGACATGGAAGGTGGGGGGGGGGCATTTACAGAAAGGGGAGGGTGGAGACCCTTAAGATTACATAGTAATAAAGAATAAAGAAAATAAATAGTAATGCCTGTGTGGACGAGTTTTGAGATGCTCACATCTGCTGACACTAGCTCTGAAGGACAGTCTCATTAGCCAGTGACAAGCTAGTTGATCCACAGTAGCCAATGGCTGAAAGGAGCTGTCCAAAAGCCAAGGTGTGTATGTGTATATGTATTTATCGGTGTGTTGTTTGGGTGTACGAAGACATGGGCTCTTATCAGATAGCTAAAGGTGTATGTAATCTAACACCTAAAACGTGATAATTTGTTTGCATCCACAATGCAGGCATTTCTAAGGCAAGAGAGTAGAGATGTACATTTAAAACAAATGTATTTATCTGCCACAAGTGAAGCTGTCCTTATAAAGACACAGAGGGGCATTTGGCTCTTGTGCTTACCTGGAGCCGACATTTCAAAGTGTGTCGCCAGTCACTTCTCTGCACTCTAATTTTAACAAGTCTGGGCACCACTTAGCTCTCAGGCCTAAAAAGAAGAAATACAAGACGTGAGCATTAGCTAATCATCAGACATGGCATAAATCTGGAAATAAGACAGATCCAATCATGTATACGTTTATCTATTTATTTATTTAAAAGTGGTAAGAACCAGGGCACTTATCAACTAGAAGTGTAATTATCAAAATAAAAGTCAAGAGTTTGTATGGAACATTAAAATGCTCTGAATATACTTAGCGCAGTTAGATGCCCACAACCCACATAATCCCGGCCCCCTGATATACCTCCTTAAAAGAATTGTTGTCCAGAGATTTTCATTTTTGATTTGTGTTTTTGGATCATTAGAGAAGTAATTTAGCTTGGGTAGACATTTTCTTTTTTAAATGGCGATGTGTTGCAGTGATGATATGATATTTAAGGAACGATGGGCCATATGTAGGTGAAACGTGTTTTGCGATTCTCTAATTGCAATTTTTAGGGAATCGCAATTAGAGAATTGCAAAACGGAATGTAGGTAGGATTAGCAAAATATTTTGCGATTCCCACCTATTCCTTATTTGCAAATCCCAAATTGAGATTCGCAAATAAGGAATACCTTGCCATTCATTCCTATGGGCTAGAAGGCCCATAGGAATGAATAGGAAGACATTCTCAATTTGCGATTCTCAATTAGAGAATCGCAAATTGAGAATGCAATTTCAAGGTTGCAAGGGTGTCAATAGGACACCCTTTTGCACCCCTGAAATAGACATGTGTGCACATGTGGCGCACATACATGCGCTAAGGGCATATATGTGCGCCACATGGCACTTTGAAAAATGCAAAAAAGGGCATTTTTCAAGGAAATCGCAAATTACCACCAACCTGAGGTTGGTGGTAATATGCGATTCCTTAAGCCAAAATTGCACAACTTGGGTGCTTCCTACATTGCATTTAAGGAATCGCAATTTGGGATTCCTTAAATGCATTAGCAAAATAAGGAATCGCAAATTTTGCGATTCCTTATTTTGCGTGTGGGTTTTTGTGTGCTACATAGCACACTGCCCAAATTGCGATCGCAAACGCCGAAATTCGGCGAATTTCAGCATTTGCGATCGCAATTTGGCTTCCTACATATGGCCCCATGAGACCTATATACTTCATTTTGGTGTCAAAACATAGGTTTGAGGTCAAGTAGTCTTATAGAGACAGAAAATAACTCCTCATAGCAATCATCCTGCCATTTCCCAAAATGATGGCTATAATAGAGGAAGAAGAAACATATATAGAAGTGGAAAATAAATAATAATGGTTTTTAATCCTTTTATGTATACACCAATGTTTATGATCTCAATATAAACAAAATAATGTTCATCACTCCTGTTTAGCAAAAACCAAAGGAAATGATGGACGGAGTGTTGAACATTGCAAGCACTCACCCCCAGTCAACTGATCTGGGTTTAATCCATCACCGTTCTTTAGCCCACTCTGCCACCCCAGTTCAAACATGGCCATATGCAAATCAGTCTGACCCTGTGCCTCATGGGAACAGTCCAGCCCGAACTGCTTCTCTCGGAGGTGTCCTGTCCTAACCTGGATCAGGGATGGCGAGGGGTGAAATCCAAAACCGGTCCCAAGGATGCTTGTTTCCGGTCCAGGGAAGACATGGCTTGGCAGTTCGGGCTGGACTGTTCCCATGAGGCACAGGGTCAGACTGATTTGCATATGGCCATGTCTGAACTGGGGTGGCAGAGTGGGCTAAAGAACGGTGATGGATTAAACCCAGATCAGTTGACTGGGAGTGAGTGCTTGCAATGTTCAACACTCTGTCCATCATTTACTTTGGTTTTTGCATCACTCCTGTTTAGACACATTTTCATAGTTCACTTTATTTGTTTCGGCAAGCGCTCGTGGTACATTTGCAGAATATTGAACATTTGAGAAGATCACATCGACGGACATCTTTTTGTAGCACAGGTTTTGCAAGTACATGTACGTGTAAGTTCTTTGGGTAGAGGCTTTACAAATTTCATAGGTTTTAGCACCCCATCAATAACTTCCGAACCAAAATCACACGGATCTTTCTCCTCATATGCATGATGCAAAACATTTACACATCTTTCGATCAAGTAGAATGCTCTTTTAATGTTTCCACACACAGAATATGACGTCAGTGGAAGGTAACTTAGCAGGACTGATCTCTTGAACTCACCGTACCGAAGATCGTAAAATGTGTGACAGTCAAAATTTGATTTCCACACACGCACAAGGTATTTTTCTACATCTTTAAAGTCGCATTCTTCTTCTGTCTCCGCAAATCCTTTTAGAAACTTCGTTGTTTAGCAGTTAAAGCTACAAGCTTCGTTTCGATCTTGCTCATAGTGTCATCATCCGTGAGAATATGTGCCTTGATAGGAACACTGGGCATCTCTGGGTCAAGTTTCTTGTACAGAATATGATCCGGGATTAAGTGTCTTTTCTCGCCTGTTCCATAACTCTGACAATCCTTGACTTAAGAACATTGCAACAAATCTAAGTAGCACAATAATAACATCTGTGTCACACAACATGAAGGTCGGCTTCCCACAATTTGCTCTTAAGTTCGTGAACGATATGGCCCATCCCTGTTGAATATCTCTCGGCAGGCACCAACTCCTCATTGACAATCATTCCACTTGCGATAATTGGAAATTCAGTGTTCATGCCTTTTGGATAAAGTGCACCCTGTGTCTTGTTCTCTTTTGAGATAAGATATGCAAAAGCTAATTTGTCATTCTTGTTCCAGAAAGCATTCCAACGCAATGTTTCTATAGCCTCAGAAATGATGAGCATACCTTGCAATGAACAAACAAAGAGTTCCACTCAATACCGACTGGACAGTATTGCATCCAAAGATTTCAGCCTCAATAAGTGCATCTTCGATGCCACAACCACTCAGGCAACTTCCTGCACGCCGCAACACAACTTTTGTCATGTGGAAAATGCCCATCATTGGATAAAGATCATCAAATTCTACTGGATTGCTCATACAAATGTCAGCTACAATACGGAAAACACCTTCTTCACAGAAAACTGGCAGAATAAGCTGGTCTTCAAGCTGAGCACACATATTTTGGACATTTTTTAGAGTTGTGTATACTATTGTGTAGTTTGAGACTGGAGATAGCATTGCTGGTAAAAACCCAACCTTCTTCAGTGGGATGGTATTATAGGAGATCAGAGCATGAATTCCAGCCCAAGGAGGAACTGGCTTTTCTTCATCCTTCAGTCAGCACCGAATAAGCAATATGATAAATTCAGTTAAATCAGCTTTGCGGACCGCAGCTTCAGATGGAAGAAGATCCATGTCCTCAGCCAATTTGAAACTTCCTGGTAGACCGGGACGTGTTGATGGCTCGTGGTGATTTTGCACAAGTTGGCAAGACAGTTGGGTTATAAGTTTGCTGCTTCATTTGTTTTTGCCTACAGCTGACACAGCTTGTTTTCCAGCAGCTACTTCATAGGTACAGTCTTGGAAAAAGCACCATGGCAGCATCATGTGTGCTGGATGTTGTAGACAAAGAAGAGCGGTCTTCAAAATCAAAACTATCAAGAACAGCAATTGTAAATCCTTTCCTGGTAAAGTGACTTGGAAGTGGAGTGCTGTCGGATTCACAAGAATTTACAGTATGAGCTGCTAACAAGTTCCTGTCCCGGACTATGTGATTATAACTTGCTGATACACCAATCGTACTCATTGAAGTGATTAGCTCTCTACTTTTGCACAGGTCATAGACTGCATGGGCAGTCATCATGCATAGGTGAGTTTTCCTTTTGCCGTGATGTAATTCATAAAACAGCATTTGGAAAAAATGGTACATTTGCACAGCATAAGCCTGTTGGTTTATGGGATTGTCTTCCACTTCTTCGCTTATACCTTCAAAGCCATCATCAAGGTTGTCGGCTTCTGTTCTGAACTCAAGAACTTTAGTTTGTAACAGTTTTGCTTTGCTGATATTGAACAATGGTGTAAAAAAAATGTAAGACAACATGAGGCATTCTTGTTGACTACCAGGATTTGCCCTGGGTGCATCACAAAATGTGTCGTTAAGTCCAAAATCTAAATTTTTCAGAACATTTCTTCAAATGGTTCCTGATGAGTTTACTGCATTGCGCAATATTATTTTGCCAGCAAGAACTTCAGGAATCAAATCAGCTGAGAACATCATAAATGGTTCATTCTTTGTTAAACTGACAAAAAGAAATCTGTCGTACATTTGCACCAGAAAAATCTTAAATTCATTATTATGGCTCAATACAGTTTCATTAATGTTGACCATTATTTCTCTGATTCCACGGAGTGTGAACCCATAGCCAACACTCAAGAGTGGCTTTAAAACTTAATTTGCTTTTTCTAAGAGTACAAATTTAACTGAAGGCTGGCGGTTACGTTGCTGCTGGGAGCTCATTGTACATTCGTATTTTCAAATGTATACACGCAACCAGTTAGGGTGGGCATATAAATCTGCTGCAAATACATTCCTCTTGCTGTTCAGATCAGCTACTCGGCGGATAACTTCATCTTGGAAAAACTAGCTGCAGATAAAAACATGTTTGCCCTTTGAGACTCACATACTCTGTATTTTGTTCTTTCATCAATCCTTTTGGCCCTGGTTCTGGCTTAACCACAGATAACACATTGAAGATCCTCTGCTTTGTGATCAGTTGTTGGAGGTGGAAGAGGGGAGCCATCGATCTTCTAAGTGGATGGGCATTGGGTTTGGTTGTCATCGCTTTCTCCGAAGACTCGGATCCTTGTTGTGATGCACTGGTTTTTGCTATGTTTTGACAATTTTTTTCCAGGCTTTCTTCCATTGTATACGACTTGTAGCACTTGTTGTTACAATGATAAAATATTTGATCCTCTTCACCCATCAGTTTCAATCTTCTGTGAACTTTGTTTTGTCATATTTCTGCAGCATCTCAAACTCTCTTCTGTCCAGCCGCAATTGATGTTAGCTTTTCTTTCGGATTAGTTTGGCATACGACACATTTTTCTTTGTTAAAGGAGTCCTCATATTTTTTAGTTAACAACACTCTGTTAGGAGGTAAAGATCCTCTGCTACCATCTGCTTCACTCATGTTTACGAATTTGAATCAACGGAAAACCTGAAACAATAACAATATTAAAATACATTACTAATTCGATGGCTAAAACACATCATTATACAGCCGCCATTTTGGAAAATGGCGGAAGGGTTGTGCTGAGTAGTTATTTTCTGTCTCTATAAGATTACTTGACCCCCAATTCCTATGTTTAGACACCAACATTGCGTATGGTTGCTGAAATATTACATCATCACTGCTACACATCCGCTATTTTTAAAAATGTTGTCCAGAAATACTCAGCCCGGGTTATCAATGTCTACCCAAGCTAAATTACTTCTCTAATGATAAAAAAAACACAAATCGAAAAAGGAAAATCTCTGGATAACAATTTGTTTTTTACTGAAGTATATCAGGGGGCAGGACTAACACGAACAAGTACTCTGTATGCCCCATTAATACAATAAAAGATCATAGCTTGGCCAGACAGTGTTTTAATAGTTCTACTACACCTTTTGCAGCATTCTTAACTAGGAACGTATTAAATATCTGCTTTGAGAATCTCAATAACCAAGAGGTCGCCTCCGGCACCATCACTGGGACCATAACAGTATACACAGCAACTGTAGACTTGAATCATCCAACACCAACCTTCAACAACTGGAGACCACAAGCAACTAACACCAGATATCAACAACTACAGACCAATGTGACCCTTCACCAGGGCTCAACAACCACAGACCAATGTGACCCATCACCAGGTCTCAAGAACTACAGACCAATGTGACCCATCACCAGGTCTCAAGAACTACAGACCAATGTCACCCCTAATCAGGGCTGATCATCTACAAACCAATGTCACCAATCACGAGGCGCAGCATTTACAGACCAATGTTACTCATCACCAGGGCTCAGCATCTGCAGACTAATGTCTCCATAACCAGGGCTCAGCATGTACAGACCAATGTCACCATCATCAGGGCTCAGCATATACAGGCCAATGTCACCATATCCGAGGTGCAGCATCTACAGACCAATATCTTCATTGCCAGGTTGGCTCACCATCTCCAGACCAATGTCACCATATCCAGGGCTCAGCAGCTACAGGCCAATGTCACCATATACAGGGCTCAGCATCTACAGACCAATGTCACCATATCCAGGGTGCAGCATCTACAGACCAATATCCCCATCACCAGGGTGGCTCAGCATCTACAGACCAATGTCACCCATCAGCAGGGCTCAGCATCTATAGACCAATGTCACCCATCACCAGGGCTCAACAACTACATACCAATGTCCCCATCACCAGGGTTCAGCATCTACAGACCAATGTCCCCATCACCAGGGCTCAGCATCTACAGACTAAAGTCCGCACCACCAATCCTACGGAACATAATGGAGTGTGTGATTGGAAGTAATGTACACAAAGCATCTAATGAAAAGTATATGACGAGTCCATATAAAAAGCCATAATTGACAATTACTTTTTGAAGATGACATCAATGGCCGTCCTTGTGATGGGTGCTAAAGACAGCAATGCATAAGCACGTGCCGTCACCATGTACAGCTTATCACCCCACATATTATATCACTTGACTACAACATTTGAAATGACATCATTGACGACAAGACTGCGCCTGGTGGGGTGTGAGTTAGTTACTTTAGGGCATGAGTTATAGTTACTAGAAATTACAATACCTGATGAATTTTAGAGAATTTTTCAGTTTAAAACCGTATGTTGTCATTCAAGTTTTTTACCCAACTATAATGTCAATTTAACCACTGCATTGTATGTCACTCTACTCTATACTACTGTAGGCCACTGCACCCTATGCCACTGTATACTACTCTACTCCACTCAACTCTCCCCCACTCCACTCGACCCCATTTCACTTTGCACTACCCCACTTCGCTCTACAGCAATCCAAGCCACTGCGCTCCACCAGCGGCTGCTCCTCTTCAGGGGTGCTTGAGCGCTGCCCCCCCCCACTTGAGACCTGAACAAACACTAATTACCCCATATTTATTTATACCGAATCAGCACTGCAACTTTGCTGCCACATAGAACAGGAAGTGTAGCCCTCCTCCTGCTCGCACGGCTCAAGAGTGACAGGGGCCGCTGTAAGAATGTGCGCATGTCAGGTGTGGACAGTACTTGGACACTGTCAAATAGACATGCGCACTTTCAAGTCTTTTAATAGGCTCTGTATTTAGAGAGCCAGGTGGACAGTGACAGCAGTCACCATTCTCTGAAGGAGCGCCGAGATGCCCTGCCAAGGCCAATCCTGAGGCTGTACCAATACACTGTTGAAAGAACCTCGCGCTCTTTATTTTAAAGAGCAGCCTCGGGATTGGCTGGGCAGATCAGTGGAAAGCAGAAACTGAGGAGCGGATCCTCTCACAAAGTATAAAGATCACAAGTCTGTTTGGCTCATGAACAGTGCTTGGATATAAACACACGTTTGGAAACCCGGCTCCAGGGTCACCACAGTACACGTATTTTCTCTTAAAACGCAGGTGAGAGAAAATTCCTTAATTTTCTTTATGATAATGTGCTGTTGCACCAACTTTTATAACTGGGGAACCATGAAAGAGTGAGTCCCAGCGTCGGCTGAACATCCTGTGATTCTTGGCAAGTCACTTAATCTCTTCATGCCTAAAAAGGAATCGGACCTTGTGTAAATTAACTGGGGCCCTTGCAGAGTACTCCAGTCTGATTTCATTGGGTCGAGTTTGCGACATTAATATACAAAGAATAGTAATGTATGAATGCTTGCTTTTTGAACTTTGCAATCATTTAAGCCCTGCCACTTTTAAATTTCACCAGCCACCACTGTACTCCACTGCACTGTGCGCCC
This sequence comes from Triturus cristatus, assembly GCF_964204655.1. Lineage (NCBI taxonomy): Eukaryota > Metazoa > Chordata > Amphibia > Caudata > Salamandridae > Triturus > Triturus cristatus. The sequence continues at coordinate 815,792,720 of NC_140595.1, forward strand.
TCTACTACACGCTACGCCACTGCACTCTACTCTGCAGAACTCAACTCTATGCCACCCTTCTCTCCCCACTTCACTGTACCCCACTGTACTCTACCCCACTTCACTGTACCTCAATGTACTGTAAGCCACCCTATTCAAGTAACTTCATTCTGCTCCACTTCAATCTATGCCACTCCACTCTACACCACTCCACTCTTTTCTACTGCACTGCACTGTACAGTACGCCAGTCTGCTCTAGTGTCCACCACTCTATGCTATTCAACTGTACACCACTCTACTGTATAACACTGCGCTCTGCCACTGCACTGTATGCTACTGTATTATGTGCAACTCTACTCTGCATCACTCTATGCCACTGCATTCTACAGCACTGCACTGTACACCGCTGTACTCCAGGCCACTGCACTCTACTCTAGCGTGCACCTCTCTCCTCCACTGCATTCTAACCCAGTATACTATAAGCCACTCTACTCTGCAGCACCCTACAGCACACCACTGCACTCCATGCCACCACTGTATGCCACTCCAAGCCACTCTACTGCACCCCACTGTAGGTCACTCTAAGCCATGCCACTGTAGGTCACTGTAAGCCATGCCACGAGAAATGATCTAGAAAGTACTGTGGTACTATTCAAATAAAAAATGATAAGCAACATTATATGATTAGAAACCAATTTTTTTGACCAAAACAAACCATAGAATTTCAATGGGAAAAAAAAATGTTGAAGAATATAGTTAGGAAAACTTTATTGTTCTATCACTAGAAAAAACTTGAATTACACAAACCTTGATTTATTCTGTGTAGCGAGTTTACAACACGGTCTATGAAGGCACCCGAGATACAGAAAGTTTTGATTGGGGTGGAAATCATAACATTAAGTTGTAACTATATTTTTTTTAATTTCTAAGGTTATGTGAGAATGATATAAAGTCCCTTAAGGCAATTCCTTTAGCAGTGAAGTTCTATACACTTCTCCAATCCCCCTGGTTTTATATGCTTTTATCAGTCCTGGTCATGAGTGGGGTTGTGTGAGAAAGCGGAAGAGTTGACCGGATGGAGGTATTATCTTAAAGTGCACAATTCTTAAATTGTTAGACATCCTTTATTTGTTGGGGACCATTATACAATGGCAGATGGAGGGAGATTTTAAAAATGTTGGGAAATGTTTAAGCCAGAGTCAGCAAATAAAAAACATAAACTGAATCCCATGATGTGAGTTTGGCCTGGAAAGCTTTAATAGCTTCATCCTGGTGAAAATTAAGATCTTACAGATGATAATATTGTACTAACACTGAGGGGAGAGCCACATCACATACAAAGCTGTACTTGTTTTATTAAACAGTGAGTGACTGATTTCTGCTGGTCAAAACCAATACTAACTTATCCAGAGATGCGTTTTAGTTTCTACTTTCACTGATCTTAGCTTCTTAGATTTTGCACTTCCTGATCTCAACTCAGGCTGTATGTACTCTTTGTGTCTTTTGCTACCGACCTGAAATGGTATTTTCAGTGGTGGCCGGTATCAGGGAAAGTGGGGTTGGCGGGGGAGGAGGGGTTAGCGCAGGGGACAATGATAAAAAATGAAAACAATAAAAAAAAAACACTTATCAGGCGCCTCGGTGCTCTTCCAGATGCACAGGCGCCCAGACTCTCTTGCGCCAATCCAGATACTGCTCTCATGCTGGTATTACCCAGCAGGAGAGGAGCGCCGGGATTGGGCGGAGCGGGCTAGTTTTACACTCCAACAAGGACTGGGAGCCTGTGCCTGCTGCTCTCCATGCAACAGCATGTAGATAGCTAAGTGCGCATGTCGGTCTGGTCGTCCTAAGACAGCCGGCCAAACCGTCATGCACACTTGCAGTGCCCGATGTCCACCACTCCTCCTGCTGCTGTCAGAGAATGGCCCCGCCCTCATGACTCCGCTCCAGCACCGTATTGTAAAATGAAATGATCATAAAGCAGTTTTATTAATTCCATTTAAGAATCTTTTGTTGTATGTTTAATTGAAACTTTGACATTATGGAACATGTTGGAAAGGCGTTCGCCGGAGGGGGGTTCGATACACGTCTTGCCCACCCCTTTGACCCACCTCTCCCAAGTAGGCCGAACCAGGCGCGCACACCCTGAGATACACTACGAACAGAGTGACTCCACACGTATTCTTTGTAGGACGATAGGTTCTTTTATCGATAATTTCAAGGGATCTTTATGATCCAAGATGCAAGTAGTACAGCAGTGATACAACGTACCACAAATCAGTCGTGGGGAATGGGGGTAGCGGGACAGTCTTTCAAGGTAGTGTCTCTGCGAAATACCCTGCGGAAGCTCACAATCCTCGAGCTGGAGGGTGTCGTGTCTCTGGGCGATCTCTTACCGAGTCGTCCTCAAGGGGAGCGCCGCGAGTCTCTCAGCAGGCACAGGTGGTCGGAGTTCAGGAGCCGCGATTCCGTCAGCAGGGCTCAGATGGTTCAATAGCTGGGGGCCGCGAGTCACTCAGCAGGCCTAGGTGGTTCAGTGTTAGGGAGCCGCGACCTCGTCCGCAGGGCTCAGATGGTTCAATAGCAAGAGGCCGCGAGTCACTCAGCAGGCCCAGGTGACTTCAGCATTCGGGAGCCGCGACAGCGTCTGCAGGCTCGGATGGTTCCAGGTCTTCTCTGTCCTTGTTTCTCCGGCACCCCTTGTTATACTCCGCTGGTCCTTTGAAGTCCGGAGTGCTCGCAGAGGGGGGACTGGGGTGATGGAGGGGGTTCGGCGGGATTTCCTGCCGCTCACTTCTTTGGTCTTTTCAGGTGGGTCTGGGAGGGACCCCAGACGCTCGGCGGGGGAGGCGCCTGCTCCCCAGGGGCCGGGTGGCCGATTGAGTCCTCCCGGGGAAGGCGACCCGAGGTGTGACTGGGCTGGCGCCTCTGGGTCTGGCTCGAGGGTTCCCGCTCCCTCGGTTGGGCATGCGTGGTAGGGTGTTGAGTCTGTCAGGCCTCTGGCCGGCCCGTGGATCGGGGGTGGCTGGGGCGGCCGGAGTCGGAGATGTTGTGTCTTGAGGGTGGTTGCAGGTGGGCTGGATGATGGAGAGGGCAACGCCGTGAGGCCGGTCTCACACGCGTCCCCCCCCAGCTGAAAGGCGTGGAGAACTACCCATCCACTGGGGGGTTCTCCTCGCTGAAGCGGAAGAACCGGGACAGGCCGTCGGCGTTGGCATGATCCGTCCCGGGGCGATGTTCGACAGTGAAATCCATTCCTTGGAGAGAGATGGACCATCGTAGTAGCTTGGGGTTTTCCCCCCTCATCCGCATTAGCCACTGCAAGGGCCGGTGGTCCGTCTGTACTCGAAAATGGGTTCCGAACAAGTAGGGCCGTAGTTTCTTGAGGGCCCAGACTACAGCAAAGGTCTCTCGTTCTATCGTACTCCAACGCTGCTCTCTCGGCAGCAGCCTTCGGCTGATGAAGGCGATGGGCTGATCAATGCCCTGGTCGTCGAACTGTGAGAGCACGGCCCCGATGCTGTGTTCGGATGCATCGGTCTGGACCACAAACTCTTGGGAGTAGTCGGGGGCCTTGAGTACGGGAGCGGTGCACATGGCGGTTTTCAAGGCGTCGAACGCCTGCTGGCACGGGGTGGTCCACTGCACCTTCTTCGGGAGCTTCTTGGAGGTCAACTCTGTGAGGGGCCCTGCGATACTACCATAATTTTTAATGAACCTCCGGTAGTACCCCGTAAGGCCCAGGAAGGGCCGAACCTCTGTCTGCGTGGTGGGGGGCTCCCAGGACTTGATGGCGTCGATCTTCGGCTGGAGAGGGGCGACCTGGCCGCTGCCCACCTGATGCCCCAGGTAGACCACGGAGCCTTTCCCGAGCTGGCATTTGCTGGCTTTCACTGTTAGGCCTGCTTGGCGCAGGGCCATTAGTACTTGTCGGAGGTGCTGGAGATGCTCGTGCCATTGAGAGCTGAATACAGCGATGTCGTCAAGGTACGCTGCGCTGAACTCCTCGAGTCCGGCCAGGACCTTGTTCACCAACCGCTGGAACGTGGCTGGGGCGTTTTTCATCCCGAACGGCATGACCCTGAAGCGGTAGTGGCCATCTGGCGTGGAGAAGGCAGAGCGCTCTTTCGCTCCTTCCGTGAGAGCAATCTGCCAGTATCCGCAGGTCAGGTCGAAAGTGCTGAGGAACCGGGCGGCCCCCAGGCAGTCGATGAGCTCGTCGGCTCGGGGAATAGGGTGAGCGTCTGCGCGGGTGACCGCATTGAGTCCCCGATAGTCCACACAGAATCTTAGTTCGGGGGCGACCCCTGGGGAAGCCGCCTTCGGGACCAGAACCACCGGGCTGGCCCAGGGGCTGTCGGAGGGTTCAATTACTCCCAGGGTGAGCATCTTCTGTACCTCGGTCTTGATGCAGGTGCGGACCCGGTCAGGCACCCGGTAGGCTCGGTGTCTCACAGGCGGGCTGTCGCCGGTGTCCACGTCGTGGACACACCAGTCGGTAACCCTTGGAATGAGAGAGAAGAGGTCTGCGAATTGTCTGAGCAGCTGGCGGCAGTCGTCGGACTGCTGGGGAGTGAGGGTGGTCGACAGTTTCACTCCCTCCACGGAACCATCCAGTTCTTTAGCGCACAGGAGATCGGCCAGGGGTTCGGTGTCTTCTTCCGCCCCATCATCGGTGGCCAGTAGCAAACTTAATTCTGTCCTTACAAAGTGGGGCTTGAGACGGTTCACATGGAGGACCCGGAGGGGGTTCCGTGGGGACTGTACGTCGACCAGATACGTGACCTGGCTCTTCCGCTCGACCACCTTGAAGGGACCAGTCCATTTGTCTTGTAGGGTGCAGGGCTTCACCGGAGCCATGACCCAAACCTGCTGGCCCGGCTGGAACTCGACCAGGGTTGCGTTCTGGAAATACCAGCACTTCATTTCTTCTTGGCTGGCCTCGAGGTTAGCCTCTGCGAGTTCTCTGAACTTCCTCGTCTGGTTGCGGAGCGCCAGGATGTAGCAGAACACATCAGGGGGTGTCCCCCGGGGGCTTGTCTCCCAACCCTCTTTGACCAGGCTCAGGGGCCCTCGGACGGGATGTCCGTACAGCAGTTCGAAGGGGCTGAACCCCAGAGACTTTTGGGGGACTTCTCGGTATGCGAACAGGAGGCAAGGGAGGAGGACGTCCCATTTCCGGCGCAGGGGCTCTTCGAGGCCCAGGATCATTACCTTCAGGGTCCGGTTGAAGCGTTCCACTAGGCCGTTGCCCTGGGGGTGGTAGGGGGTCGTGAACTTATACGTGACTCCACACTGCTGCCACAGGGATTTCATGTAGCGGGATATAAAGTTAGTGCCGCGATCACTCACAACCTCGCGGGGAAATCCGACACGGGAGAAGATCCCCATGAGAGCCCGGCCCACCACGGGAGCCGTCACGGTGCGGAGGGGGATGGCCTCGGGGTAGCGGGTGGCATGGTCCACCAGGACAAGGATGAATCTGTGGCCCTGGGCGGTCTTCGGATCCAGGGGTCCCACGATGTCGATGCCGACCCGCTCGAACGGGGTACTCACAACGGGGAACGGTTGTAAGGGAGCTTTGCGTTTTCCGCCACTCTTTCCACTGCCCTGGCACGTGAGGCAGGATTTGCAGTGTACTTCTACATTCGCCCGCATCTTGGGCCAATAGAAGTGGGTAACCAATCGCTGATATGTCTTGTCTTGGCCTAAGTGTCCTGCCAAGGGGATGTCGTGGGCCAGGCCCAGGAGGAGGCTCCGGAACCGCAGGGGTACCACCAGTACCCGTGATGCGCCTAGCTCGGCGGACTTCTGTTCGCTGTATAGGAGGCCATTGTCCCAATAAATCCAATGGGTTCCGGTTTGGTCACCGGCGGCCTGGGCTTCGGCTTGTTGTCTAAGTCCCTCGAGGGAGGGGCAGGTGGCTTGTTCCTGGCAGAACTCTTCGCGGGAGGGCCCCCCTTCACAGCGCCACTGGGCCATCTCGGGCAGTCCTTCGAGCTCTGTCAGGGCCTCTGGGGCGGAAGGTTCCGGTCCTTCCCCCGGGTTAGTGTCTTCTTCTCCCTCGGAAGGAGGGTTGTCTGCTTCGGGTAGGGGGTTCCGGCTCTCGGAGATAGTGTTCGGTAAGAGGGCTTCACTGCCCTGGGAGAGAGGCAATCGTGCGGTCATGGAGCGCGTGGTGGCGCAGACCCATTCTGGTAGGCCCATCATCTCCAGGTGGGCTCTTCGTTCTACTTGCCCCCACGGGGAACTCTCCAGGTCGTTGCCCAGGAGGCAGTCTACGGGCTGCGAGGTCCGGACCGCTACCTTCAACTCTCCGGAGACCCCTCCCCACTCGAAGGGCACCAGCGCCATCTGGCAGAGGCTCTCCGAATTGTCGGAGGAGACGACCGGGCAGAGGGCCCCGGTTAGGATCTGGTCTTCTGAAATTAGGCTGCGGTGGACCACGGTGACACTCGCCCCGGTGTCGCGAAGGCCCTCGACTCGGTGGCCGTTGATGGTCACCTGCTGTCGGTATTTTTCTGTGTTGGCGGGCAAGGGTGTCCCGGGGACCATTTCTCGATCACCAAGGGAGACCAGGGCCATGGCCGCCGGTTCCCATTCCTCGGGGTCTTCCATCTCTTCCCCCAGAGCCACGGAGGCCATCTGCCGGGCCGTGGGGCTGGTCGTTGTGGTTCGCTGATACTGGGGACACTGTGGGTCATTGGCGTAGTGCCCGGGTTGTTGGCAGCGGAAGCAGGTGATCCTAGCTCGTGGACCTGGTCGTCCCGGGGCTCCGGTGCTTGCTGGGGACTGTGCCGAACCCGCCACTGGTGGGCTGCTGGGGGGCTGGTTGAGGACCCCCCGGGGAAGTCTCTTGGTCGGCCGTGGTTCCCTCCGCCCCTCTGGCGGGGGGGGCCTTGACTGTGGCGGCCGTAGTCCCCCACGGGGCCTCGGGTGGCCCGGGTGTTCACCCAACGATCAGCCTCCGCGGCCAGCTTCCGAGGGTCGGTAAGTTTACTGTCCAGGAGATGCTGGCGCAGTTCTATAAAGCAATTGGCTGCTAAATGTTCCCAGGCAATCAGATCGAACAGTTCTTCGAAGGTGGAGAACTTGCTGCCCTTGATCCACCCATCCAAGGCTCGGCTGTAAAAGTTCACGTACTCTACCCACGTGGTGCCCGGTATCTTCTTGCAATCTCGGAACCGTTGTCGGTACATTTCGGGGGTGAGTCCGTACCGGCCCACGAGGGCTTCCTTCATGTGGCTGTAGGAGTTCATGACCGTGGAGGGCAGATCTAGCAGAGTGTCTCTTCCTTCGCTTAAGAACCGGCCCCATAGGCCAGCCCCCCAATCCTTCTGCGGGACTCGGTGAGAGGTCATGGCGACTTCGTAGGCCTTAAACCACTGCTGGATATCATCGTTCTTGTAATATTCCTTTACCACATCCTTGGGGATGTGAACTTTGGTTTCCCCGGTGGAAGCGGGCGGTGGATTCCCGGGTGGCTGTGACTTTTCGTTTCTAGCCCGCCACTCAATCTCTTTCAGGCCGCGTTCATGTTCTAGCTGGAGTTTCTTTTCGTCGTGCTCCCTTTGGAGTCTCTTCTCTTCGAGTTCCCCTTGTAGCCGTAACTGCTCGACGGCCAACTTCTTCTCCGCCAGTTTTATTTCTCCCTCGATTTTCAGCTTGGCCAGTTCAAGTTCGTGGTTGCGGCTTCTCTCTCGGTCCGCTAGTTCCTCGGGGGACAGGTTCCCCTCTGGCCCGTTGTTTCTCGCCGGGATGCTTGGTGGTTCATGGGTAGAATATCCTTCCGTTTGGGTCGGGGGCGCCCCCGTCTCGACCCAGGCTTTCAGTACTTTCTGGAAGTCTTCCTTTGTGCTTAGTCCAGTGGTAGCGATGCCAAGGTCTTTGCAAAACTGTTTCAATTCTCTATGCGTGTAATAGTCCAATTGATCCTCTCGGAACGGTGAGCTTATTTCGGTACCTGCGGCACCCAGGGAGGTTTCTCTTTCCATCTCTGTTTGGTAGTGCGTCAGTCGTTTACTGCACGCTCTCTTTCGGTGTCGGCTCGGATCCCGTCGTCTGCCACCAAATGTTGGAAAGGCGTTTGCCGGAGGGGGGTTCGATACACGTCTTGCCCACCCCTTTGACCCACCTCTCCCAAGTAGGCCGAACCAGGCGCGCACACCCTGAGATACACTACGAACAGAGTGACTCCACACGTATTCTTTGTAGGACGATAGGTTCTTTTATCGATAATTTCAAGGGATCTTTATGATCCAAGATGCAAGTAGTACAGCAGTGATACAACGTACCACAAATCAGTCGTGGGGAATGGGGGTAGCGGGACAGTCTTTCAAGGTAGTGTCTCTGCGAAATACCCTGCGGAAGCTCACAATCCTCGAGCTGGAGGGTGTCGTGTCTCTGGGCGATCTCTTACCGAGTCGTCCTCAAGGGGAGCTCCGCGAGTCTCTCAGCAGGCACAGGTGGTCGGAGTTCAGGAGCCGCGATTCCGTCAGCAGGGCTCAGATGGTTCAATAGCTGGGGGCCGCGAGTCACTCAGCAGGCCTAGGTGGTTCAGTGTTCGGGAGCCGCGACCTCGTCCGCAGGCTCGGATGGTTCCAGGTCTTCTCTGTCCTTGTTTCTCCGGCACCCCTTGTTATACTCCGCTGGTCCTTTGAAGTCCGGAGTGCTCGCAGAGGGGGGACTGGGGTGACTGAGGGGGTTCGGCGGGATTTCATGCTGCTCACTTCTTTGGTCTTTTCAGGTGGGTCTGGGAGGGACCCCAGACGCTCGGCGGGGGAGGCGCCTGCTCCCCAGGGGCCGGGTGGCCGATTGAGTCCTCCCGGGGAAGGCGACCCGAGGTGTGACTGGGCTGGCGCCTCTGGGTCTGGCTCGAGGGTTCCCGCTCCCTCGGTTGGGCATGCGTGGTAGGGTGTTGAGTCTGTCAGGCCTCTGGCCGGCCCGCGGATCGGGGGTGGCTGGGGCGGCCGGAGTCGGAGATGTCGTGTCTTGAGGGTGGTTGCAGGTGGGCTGGATGATGGAGAGGGCAACGCCGTGAGGCCGGTCTCACAGAACATTTAAAAGGCATGTTATACAAAGAGTAATAAAAGAAAGGGAAACAGTGGATAAGTCCTTGTTGTAGACTCTGACATAACTGACGCATAATATCAAGGGGTAAAAATGCACGGTCCGGATTAGCTAGCATTGAGACAATATAACACAATCAATTACAGGCCGGCCAAAGTGAAGGATCTGGAGGAATCAGTAGATCATTGTGGAGCAACACAGACAGACTTGTAATATCCACAGAGAAGAAACATGATGTATGATCCACTACAGTTTAATTACAGGCATTGCAACTGTTCAAACTCAATTGCAAAGTTGTCAGACTATAAACAGCATACTGTGCATAGTGCAGAAAGTTGTCAGTCTGAAATCATCCCTAGGCTTTCTTGTGTTTTTTTAAAGCAGGTCCTGCACCGCTTATAAAATGTGCCTATTCTTACCAGTTCGAGGGGGACCATGGTGCTGAAAGTCCAGTTCATGGCACTGTTGCATGTTCTTATGCCATGAATCAAAAATCGAGGCTTTGGTAATATTCGCCGGAAGTGGAGCAATGTCGGGCAGCAACAGAGGAAGTGTGTGAAAGTTTTAGATTTATACCCGCAGTGCCTGCACTTAACAATACTGAAGAGGAGCGGCCAGATTGGATTGAAGTCCTTAATTTGCAATGCCAGGATCCTCGCAGCCAGGTGTATACAGCATGTCATGAGTACACAGGTGGAGTGCACACTTAATTCCACACAGCATGTCATGAGTACACAGGTGGAGTGCACACTTCATTCCACACAGCAGGTGTACACCACAAATCACAGGTGGATTGCGCACTTCATTCCGCACCGCAGGTGTACACCGCAAAGCACAGGCGGAGTGCACACTTCATTCCACACAGCAGGTGTACACCACAAAGCACAGGAGCAGTGCATGCTTCATTCCACAGAGCAGGTGTACACCGCAAAGCACAGGCGGAGTGCACACTTCATTCCACACAGCAGGTGTACACCACAAAGCACAGGAGCAGTGCACGCTTCATTCCACAGAGCAGGTGTACACCGCAAAGCACCCGCGGAGTGCACACTTCATTCCACACAGGTGGTGTACACCGCAAAGCACAGGAGCAGTGCACGCTTCATTCCACACACCAGGTGTACACCAAAAAGCACAGGAGCAGTGCACACTTCATACTACACAGCAAGGTGTACAGGGGAAAGCACAGAGCAGTACACGTTTCATTCCACACAGCAGGTGCACACAGCACAGCACAGGAGCAGTGCACGCTTCATTCCACACAGCAGGTGCACACAGCACAGCACAGGAGCAGTGCACGCGTCATTTCACACAGCAGGTGTACACCGCAAAGCACATGAGCAGTGCACACTTCATTCCACACAGCAAGTCATGAGTACACAGGAGCAGTGCGCACTTCATTCCACACCGCAGGTGTACACCGCAAAGCACAGGCGGAGTGCACACTTCATTCCACACAGCAGGTGTACACCACAAAGCACAGGAGCAGTGCACGCTTCATTCCACACAGCAGGTCTACACCGCAAAGCACAGGAGCAGTGCACACTTCATTCCACACAGCAGGTCTACACCGCAAAGCACAGGAGCAGTGCACGCTTCATTCCACACAGCAGGTGTACATCACAAAGCACAGAGCAATGCACGCTTCATTCCACACAGCAGGTGTACACCTCAAAGCACAGGACAGTGCACGCTTCATTCCACACAGCAGGCATACACCACAAAGCACAGGAGCAGTGCATGCTTCATTCCACAGAGCAGGTGTACACCGCAAAGCACCCGCGGAGTGCACACTTCATTCCACACAGGTGGTGTACACCGCAAAGCACAGGAGCAGTGCACGATTCATTCCACACACCAGGTGTACACCAAAAAGCACAGGAGCAGTGCACACTTCATACTACACAGCAAGGTGTACAGGGGAAAGCACAGAGCAGTGCACGCTTCATTCCACACAGCAGGTGCACACCGCAAAGCACAGGAGAAGTGCACGCTTCATTCCACACAGCAGGTGTACACTGCAAAGCACAGGCGGAGTGCATGCTTCCGCCTGTGCTTCGCGGTGTACACCAGCTGTGTAGAATGAAATGTGCACTGCTCCTGTGCTTTGTGGTGTACACATGCTGTGTGGAATGAATCGTACACTGCTCCTGTGCTTTGTGGTGTACACCTGCTGTGTGGCATGAAGCGTGCACTGCTCCTGTGCTTTCCAGTGTACACCTGCTGTGTGGAATGAAGCGTGCACTGCTCCTGTGCTTTGTGGTGTACACCTGCTGTGTGGCATGAAGTGTGCACTGCTCCTGTGCTTTGCGGTGTACACCTGCTGTGTGGATTGAAGCGTGCACTGCTCCTGTGCTTTGCGGTGTACACCTGCTGTGTGGAATGAAGCGTGCACTGCTCCTGTGCTTTGTGGTGTACACCTGCTGTGTGGCATGAAGCGTGCACTGCTCCTGTGCTTTGCGGTGTACACCTGCTGTGTGGCATGAAGTGTGCACTGCTCCTGTGCTTTGCGGTGTACACCTGCTGTGTGGAATGAAGCGTGCACTGCTCCTGTGCTTTGCGGTGTACACCTGCTGTGTGGAATGAAGTCTGCACTGCTCCTGTGCTTTGTGGTGTACACCTGCTGTGTATATGAAGTGTGAACTGCTCCTGTGCTTTGTGGTGTACACCTGCTGTGTGGCATGAAGCGTGCACTGCTCCTGTGCTTTGCGGTGTACACCTGCTGTGTGGCATGAAGTGTGCACTGCTCCTGTGCTTTGCGGTGTACACCTGCTGTGTGGATTGAAGCGTGCACTGCTCCTGTGCTTTGCGGTGTACACCTGCTGTGTGGAATGAAGCGTGCACTGCTCCTGTGCTTTGTGGTGTACACCTGCTGTGTGGCATGAAGCGTGCACTGCTCCTGTGCTTTGCGGTGTACACCTGCTGTGTGGCATGAAGTGTGCACTGCTCCTGTGCTTTGTGGTGTACACCTGCTGTGTGGCATGAAGCGTGCACTGCTCCTGTGCTTTGCGGTGTACACCTGCTGTGTGGCATGAAGCATGCACTCCGCCTGTGCTTTGCGGTGTATGCCTGCTGTGTGGAATGAAGTGTGCACTGCTCCTGTGCCTTGCGGTGTATGCCTGCTGTGTGTAATGAAGCGTGCACTGCTCCTGTGCTTTGCGGTGTACACCTGCTGTGTGGAATGAAGCGTCCACTGCTCCTTTGCTTTGTGGTGTACACATGCTGTGTGGAATGAAGCGTCCACTGCTCCTGTGCTTTGTGGTGTACACATGCTGTGTGGAATGAAGTGTGCACTGCTCCTGTGCTTTGCGGTGTACACCTGCTGTGTGGAATGAAGCGTGCACTGCTCCTGTGCTTTGTGGTGTAACCTGCTGTGTGGAATGAAGTGTGCACTGCTGTGTGCTTTGCATCGCTTGTCACCACAGCAACACCTTGCAAGGGCAGTTGTTCTTGTAAGAATATTAATACTGCAGCCACTGTCATGAGTTCGTAGCTTCAAAGCACTATAAGGGACAACTTCTGTAATGTTTTTATTTGTGTGTAGTTCCAAATATTGTTGAATTGGACTGGGAAATAGGGGAACTATACAGTTTTCCTGGGGTCTCCTACAACGTTGGCCTGAATACTTTGTTACAACCTTGGTAATAAATGAACCTTTTTGTCCTTTATATAAAAAAAAACTTCACTCCCTCATTCCGAAATACCCCTTCAGATGGTAGGATGGGTGTAGTGTGCTTGCTTCATAAAATACGGGGCTGGTACCACAGAACTGGTTCCTATCCTGGCCTGCCCCTTGTTTGTTCAGTCACACACTAAGTGTAGCGCACACTGCATCAATGGATTCCTTGCAGGTGCTGCCAAGAAGTGACATGAATCACGGATGACAGAGATTAGAATAGAAGGTTTTCTGTTGGTTTATTACAGTGTTTGTTTTAATATCTACTTAACTTCAAGGGTGTGGGTCCAAAACTGAATCTGAGCTGATAACATACAGAGAGATGTATAATATAAACATATACGTGTGTAGTTTTTGGGGGGGACTAGCGCTATTCCACGCTATAGCGAGGTGTCAAACAAATCAAGTAAAAAACTTTTCATAAAATATGTATGTACATGTGTATATATATGTATATATTTCTCGGCCCCTGCTTGACAAATAACCTGAGACTTTCAGGATAGGAGCGGACCGGAGCGGGCCACGAGTTTTGAAAATTTTGCGAAGATTCCTCAACCGGCGCCAAAGTTATTCCAAATAGAATGTTGCGGATTTCCTATGGATAATAGATCCTAACTTTAACTACCTACTGGCAACCGCCAGTAGGTAATATATATATATATATATTACTATAGTGGACTACGATATCAAAGCATTAATATTGTTAATATTACTAATAATCACGTTCGTCTGTGATCTCTGAACCCATCTTCCAGGACACGAATGAGTGAACATCTCCTTTTGAAGCACAGAAAATTCGTCATCTAGTTTGTGATGGCCGCTCAATTCCAACACAAGCTCCAAAGAAACCTTCACTATCGTGAACAAATTGACTAACCCAGCCAGAGTCCTCCCCAAGGCTATCCCCCACTCAAACTTTGTCCGACTCACTTAATGATTATTTCATTGCCAAAATCTCGACCATAAAAGCTAGTATCCCCAAACACTCCAACACAATTCCTCCCTCTCTTTCATCTGGCCACGTCCCTACAGCTTTTAAAGAGGCCACTGTGGACCCTCTTCTGAAAAAACCTGGAGCCGACCCCACCAGTATGTCTAATTACCGCCCCATTTCCTTGCTCCCCTTTTTAGCGAAAGTTTTAGAGGCACACGTGGCTAGATGCTTATTTAACTTCTTGGAAGAGTCCAATCATCTTGAGCCTCACCAGGCGGGTTTCCGGCCTTCCCATTTGACTGAAACAGTAATATTAGCGGCACTGGACACCTTCAGTGACTGCGCAGACAGTAGCTCCCCACAGGCTCTGGTACTTCTGGATCTTTCCGCCGCGTTTGACACGGTCGACCATACTATTCTGGTTGACCGTGTCAGACAAGCTGGCATTCAAGGAACAGCGGCCAACTGGATAAGCTCCTTCCTGGAGGACAGGTCTCAGGCCGTCCGTTTAAATAAGATGTTGGCCCCCAAACAGAGAATCCCGCAAGGCTCCTCCCTGTCCCCCCACTTGTTCAATCTCTATATCCTCCCCCTGGTTCAGTCCCTCAGAGACAGGAAGGTGACTGTCTTCAATTACGCAGATGACCTTCAACTGCTCTTCACGATTGATAGCACTGACAGATCAATCACCGACTTGCAGACCACCATGAGGCACATTCAGCTATGGATGGACCAAAACCACCTTAAGCTGAATCCTGGAAAGACTGAGCTGGTACTTACAGGAGACAGCTATAAGTTCTGGGGCCCGCATTATTAGCCTTCAGAGATGGCCCTCTCCCTCCTCCTCGGCGAAAACACTCGGAGTCTCACTAAACAACGATCTCGCACTCAAAACACAAGTGGGTCTGGTAGTATCCCAATGTTTCTTCCAACTACGAAAAATCAGGAAGATCCGCCGCCTCCTTACGCAGGAAGCCCTGACCCAGGCTGTGATAGCTACTGTCTTATCACACCTGGATTACGCCAATTCCGTCTACCTGGGCATGCCTCTCTACTTGCTGAAACGGTTGCAGCTGGTCCAGAACCATGCGGCCAGACTGATTCTACGTCAACCCAGATGGCAACCAGTCACTCCCCTGCTAAGGAAACTACACTGGCTCCCCATGTCTCAACGCTGCACCTTCAAGACGGGATGTCTGATCTTTAAATCTCTGCACGGCAAAAGTCCAAAATTTATGAACAAATTGATATCTAGGCACACCCCTTCCCGCAACTTATGCTCAGCTCACCTCTCACTTCTCCACACCCCCTCATTTAGGCGGAAACGCCTAGAAGGTTGCAGATTTGCCACTCTCGGCCCCAGACTTTGGAACTCCTTCCCCTTGGAGATCCGAGCCTGTGTTGACCTGATGAAATTCAGAAGATCCCTCAAAACCTGGCTTTTTGAGCAAGCCTACAACTGATGTTCTCCTGGGTATCGATCGCTGCCTTCTTTCCTACAGCGCCATGAAACCGCCCGGTGTACGTGCGCTTTACAAGATATTTTTAACATTAACATTAACATGCCGCTGAAATGGACTGTTCTATTTGACACAGCAAGTACTAAAACACACACACACACACACTCGTGCATCTGTGAGAAGGCAGGACACCGGATGACTAATGAAAGAATTAACACCCACGTTGCTCTGTGTGGCTGCAGGAATGAATGGCAGTGTCATTACGTGACATCTGGGCTGAAATGGCTACGTGAGATAGCTCGGTCGGGTAGCGCACCGGCGGCGGAGATATACAGATGCTAAGACCGCTGGGGCAGTCTCAAGCATTGAACCGTCTGATGTGCGGTAGTGTCAGGGGCAGTGACTCATGTTCAGTTAGGTCATGATGGGGTCATGACTCCAGTCATCTCCCATAAACATTTCTAATAAGCAGCATATTACTCGCAGCTTATCTGCAAATACGGTTTTCATGGATATTACTCATAAACAAGATATTGTAACAGGGAATAAAGGCGTAAATTGGTGAAGCGAGACACCTCTGCTCACAGCTGTCCTGCAGTTCCCCCGGAGCACAAGCAGGCATCTACTTCTGTCAGGACAGCTGCTCACAGCAAAAAGACAGAAGTGGATGCCTGCTTGTGCCCCGGGGGGACTGACATTAAAAAAAAAAACACGCGAAGCGGCATTTTCGTTGCTATGGCAACAAAATGGCGTGGGACTGTCCACAGTCCCTACGGACACGCGCATGCTGTCTGCTATGGACAAATGGCAAGAGCATTTTCAAAGAAAAGGGAGTTACCCCAATGCAAAGCAAAGGGACGGGATAAATACAATACTACTGAAAATCAGTTAAAAACATTCATAAAAAAACAATTGTTAAAAACTGTTTTTTAACAAATGTTTTTTAATGAATTGATTTATGTGACAAATCTTTATAGATTGCAACCTTGAACAGGAGGAATGCCATAGTGTCCAAAAAAGCTACAAATAGCCCAAACTGTATGTTTTTTATGATATCTGTATTACAAATAAATGTTGTTGTGATAATTTTTAGTATTTTTTAGTTATTGTCCAAACTGTTCTCACCTATAGACCAGGCTACAACACTGTTTATCAGCAATAGAATTTTGACATAGACACTTGGTCCTTAGTGAGACAATTCTCTTGGTGGTATTGAAAAGATAGGGACATTGTGTTTCAGTACAAATGGCAAGAGCAGCCATGTTTGTCCATGCAGGCGCGTGCATGAAAAGCCCTCGGCAGAATCGATTACAAAAGGTACTCGCAATTGCGAGGGCAGCGCATGCGCTGCTTTTGCCAGGCGAGACCTAAAAAAGGAGACAAAATTGAACTAAGCAGCCCACATAAAAAAAACAGCATTACAATATACAGAATAAAGGGAAAATACAGGAAAGATAAAAATAAAAAGAATTGTATCTCTTCTTTTAAGATCCCAACTAGTAAACTCTTGCTCCAGCGCCACAAGCGGGTTAGTGCTTAGGTCTTAAGGCAATATGGCATTTATTATTCCTGTGCTCTGATTTGCTGAATGAATGACATGTTCACTCACAGTCCTATGAATCCGTAGGAATGTTTATTTAATATGCAAGAATAATGTATAAAAAAAAAAAAACTCTTCATTTTGGGGATGAGCGAGAACGTAAATGCTGCTACAGATTGCTGTTCATTTTCCTATTGATTTTGCTGCTCATTTGGAACTTAATAATTTCAGATTTTTACATTCTCTTTATAAAACTCTGCATTTAAGTGCCTTTATGGCATTGACTATGGACTGTTTTACTCAGTAGCGGCTGCTACTGAGCGTGGGTGATGGGGTGGGAGAAGAGCGGAAGGGGGAGGAATACAAACCAAAAAAATGGACTGACCTAGGTGCCGCCGCCGCCTCTCCTCCAATGTCATTTGGCGCAGCACCAGGAAGCACACAACCTCCCAGAATCCCCGGTCCAATCACAACACTGCCTTACAGCAGCTTTGTGATTGGTCTGAGCACTGTGGTTTGGCGCTCAGATAGGGCTTGGAGGCTGTGCATGTTCCTCACCAGCCCGTATAATGCAGTCTGGTGGGGAAGATGCAAAGTGCGCAGGACGGTTTAGTCATGCGCACTTAGGGAGTGTGCTTAACACTCTTTCTACTGCCCACTGCACTGGCCAGCCCAGTCCCACCCGCCCCACCCCCAAGCAAGAAGGAGAACGAAAATGATAACATCAGTTATTATCAGTTTTGTTTTCCTTTTTACACTGCTCGCACAGATTTACTTTTGAATTTTGTTATAAAACCCTTTACGTTTTCGTTGATCTAGAACTCGGTTGTTGTTTGGGCTCACTCAAGTTGCCCATTTATTCTCTAATTGGGATTATTTTAATGTGTTTTATTCATTATGATTTTGATGCTCTGGGAGGGTCCGTAAACGCAGGTACATTGCCTTACGGAAGTGAGATTCAACACCATCTCCAATCCAGTTAAATGTCACAAGACTGGGGTCATTTTTGGGATGTCTTGACTTTATGGTACAGTTTTTGGGCTCCCACATGGGCTAAGCGGCCTCCCTCCCCTTTCTAGTTAAAGCCAGGCCCTGAGGAATGGGGACCCTCCCACTCATTACTATTCAGCCCAGAGGATGGGGTCCCTGGGGCCTTTAGAGACTCAGGGAGTGAGGCCGTGTGGACACTCTCCTCTTCATTACAAATGCAGCCCAGGGGATGAGGATCCCTGGCCGGCGATTTTTCCGGGTAGGGGGCCATGCATCCCCTCCCCTTAATTATTGGAGCAAGCCTCAGGGGATGGAGTCCCCGGGGCCACATTCAAATCTGGGAGAAGGTCAGCATGTCACCCTCCCCTTAAACTACCCAGCACAGGGAGGATGGGTCCCCGGGGCCTTTAAAGGCTCAAGGAGAGGGGCTGCATGCTCTCTTCCCCTTTTTATTTTATTTTTAAAGTTGGCCAAGGAAGATGGGGTACTCGGGGCCCAAAATCGGCTCAGGGGGAGGCGCCACTCACACCCCCGCTCCAAATAATATTAAAAAACTAGCGGGCTACCATTTTCTTACATCTTTGCCGCAATTACGCCAATTTTGTCTTTTTTGGGCCTGGGCGCTGAATACCTCTACACACGAATATACCCAATAGGAGCATAGACATTTTGAAAACACTTTTACCCTTTTAGAAGAAAAGAGGTAATCCAAAATTAGGCAGAGAACTAGGATGCTACCTGTTACTATGCAAAGTATACAACAGGCTAACACACTCACTGAATGATGTCATCAGTGATGTCATTTGGGATGTCATCAGTAATGTCATAAATTATGTCATAAAACATGTCATGAGTAATAATATGAGGTCACAAGCAGTGCATGGGGGCGCACAAGTTATAGTTAGCTCTGCTAGCTATATCTGGTGAATTTTTTAGTTCAAAATGTTACATTGGCGCTGAAATGTTCACCTAACTATAATGCCACTTTAACCTATAGCTTTTTCTGTGAATTTCTAAAATAAAAATAAAAAAATCAGATCTTAATATCACACATAACTACAAAGCCACTTTAACATTCGGTTTTGTCAGTGACTGTCCAAGGTTTTTTATAATACAAATTAAGATATGATTACAGTTCCTAACTATAATGTCACTTTAACTATTGGTTATTTCATTTAATTTCAAGTTTTTTTTTCCAATGAGAAGTAATATTATATTACCATACGCAAAGCCAACCCACGCTACACATGGCCTTTGGACAAGCACGGCAGGGGGGGGGGTTTGCTGTAGGGCCTGCAGTCAACCCCCACAGGCAGCCAGCACCCTGCCAGGGAAGGGGGCAGGGACGGACTGGGAACCGTAATCAGCGCTGGCAAACTGCTCGGCCGGCCCCCTGGGGTTGCGGCCCAGCTGTTTACTAGTGCCAGTTTCAGCCGATTTTGTTACAGGGGGCCGATATTGCTAGCTCCCGGTAACAAAAATGGCCCGCAGGGGCCCAAAACCGGCCCCCACCCTCGCGCCCCAGCGGGTAAACGCCCACTATGGTCAGTCTGGACCTGGAAGGGGGTCACAAGGCCCTTGCCCCCTGCCAAGCCACTATTGTCCCCATGCACTCCATTCATTGGGGCCAAAAACATTTATATTGAGGGCAGGGGACACCCCTAACCTGAGCCCAAATGGCCCCCAGGGGACCCTATCCAAAGGACCAAACAGCAATTATAGGAGAGGGGGCACGTGGTCCCCCTCCCAGAGCCTTGAGAGGCCCCAGGGCCACAACCCCAAGGACCAGAAACAAATATTTAAGGGGGGGATCCCACTCCCTGAGCCAAAATGGACTGCGGGGACCTCTCTCTCAAACCCAAAAATTATATTTTGCAAACATTTATTGTTGTAAAGGGGGGCGTGTCCCCCCCCCCCCCCCTCACCAAGCCCAAATGGGTCCCCATCCCCTGGGCCGACAACTAATAGGGAAGGGAGCACATGGCCCCCTTCTCCCCAAACATTATGAGTCCCCGGGCACCCTGTCCCTGGGACCAACCACTAATAGGGGCGGGGGAGCGAGGCCCCCACCCAGTTTCTTAAGAGGACATGGGGAACCCATCCCCCAGGACCACCCACTAATAATAGGGGTGACAGGTGTGCAGACTCACTCCTGTAGCCTTATTAGACCCCGGGGACTACATCCCCATATCGCAGTGCAGGCAAGGAAACAGAAGAGGTGTGGTGCAGCGGCCAGTGTGCCTGACTCCGAACCACGGGGTTCATGGTTCGATCCCCGGTGTCGGCGGCAGGTTAGCCCAGCACCATGTGTCTCTGGGCAATAGCTCGCTTAATCTTCCTGCCGGCCCCCAGCGCCGGGACACCTCTCCGGAGGTAGCTGTGCGCTTTACAAATGCTGGTATATTATTTCATTTAAGACTGCTAGCACCCAGAGGAGGATTGTTAAATCTTCCACAGGCTGGGAGCAGGGAAACTACTGTGTTCCAGAGGGTGGGCTCCCAGGACACAGTCCGAGTCAGCTCCAAGGGATGGGCTCAGGGAGGGGGGGCACGCGGCCTCCCCCTCCCTTTTTAGTTTAATTCGGCCCCAGGAGATGGGGTTTGGGGGGCCTTTATTTGAAGGCTCAGGAGGGTGCCACGCAGCTCCCTCCCCTACAATAAACTGTTTGGCCTGGGCATGGGGTCCCCAGGGAGTGGGGCCGCGCAAGCACGCTAACCTACAGTTGCGTTTGGCCCCTGGAGATGGGGTACCAGTGCTTATCTGGGATGGGGGCCTTGCACACTCCTCCCCTTCAGTAAAGTGTTTGGCCCCAGGGGATGGGGTCCCAGAGTTGTTTCAGGCAATGCATCCCCTCTCCTTTCTTGGGGGTTTTTACAAGTTACCCCCAGGGAATAGGCTCCCCTGGGCCCACAATTGGCTGGGGGAAGGGGAGGCACTCATGCCTACTCCCTAAATAGGCAGCCTACCATTCTCTTTTTTGCGATCCCACAGGAGTCCCGTGGGGGGATTGCGTAAAAACACTTGATTTCTATTTGCAGTACAAGAGTACACTTACTTCAGTAGTAGTCTTTAATTTTTCACCCTTGTTCGTGCAGCCTTTACAGTGTGGCTCTAAACACATTTCTAAATTCATTCCTTCATCAGTAGAGAGCAACAAGTTGTTTTGGGGAGCTGGAAATGCTGTCCAAAGTCTTCTCAGGTCTCTGAACCACTCACTGAGCGCAGGTGCATCAACACAAGCTCGTCAGCTCAGTACTCAAGAGAGCATTTTCAAAACAGGAGGGTGGGAGTACACTGACTCACATCCCTGCACTCAATTTGCCCCAATACATCATGGTAAATGCAGTGCACGCTAACACTTACCCCAGTAGCAGTCTTTAATTGTTCACCCTTGTTGGTGCAGCTTTGCTGTGTGACTCTAGGCACGTGCTTCTAGATTCATTCCTTTATCAGCAACACATGGTTTTGGGGGTGAGGGAAATGCTGCCCAATACCACTCACTAGGCGCACGTGCTTCAACACAAGCTAGTCAGCTCAGTAGCTCTAGGGATCCTTTTCAAACAGAAGGAATGCCACACGAATACCCGTGCCTTGGAGGGCCCACTCAGGAGAAGCATGTTCATATTCACACTGATGCCGGGATGCCGCCCACAAAACCATCTAAAGACTCCCAGTCCCCAGTAATAAGTGGTGGTGGTGTCAACCCGTACAAATTAAGTTATGAACTGGGGATTCCTTGATACTTGGGGAAAGGTTAAGATGAGGCTATCACCAGCAATGAGGCGTCAGACCGACTCATCATATTTCTAACAGCCCTTGTAAAAATCTAGGGCAGTGGTTCTGAACCTAGAGACCAGGCCTGGGGTGAAGAAACCCTCGTCCCATCCACGTCCACGGCTGGGTATTTGCAGGCAGCTGGCCATTTGAATGCTGCCATCTGATTGGTACTATCCCGCCACCGCCTTTTACACTTGGGGCGCAGCAGTGCTCTGAGGGAATGAGCCTGGCTACTGCCTCCCTGGTCTTAGGTTGAATTCGGTACCAAAGGGGATGATGGATGGACCTCTTGAGCAAATCAAACACTCACCCCCAGTCAACTGATGTGGGTTTAATCCATCATCATTCTTTAGCTCACTCCGCCACCCCAGTTCAGACAAACCTTTAGAGGCAGATTCAATTTCTCCAGTGCTTTCTTTGTACAACTTAGGTACATAAATGCTTGGATAGGTTTGAAGGTCTTTAAAAATATTGCATACTTTTTAATATGTTGCTTTTCGTTCCACATGTAACATTACTATAACCCTTTATCCTCCAAATTCTCCTTCAGCCACAAATTTGCTGATTGCGTTATTGGTTTTTCAGGTCTCACCGAAAGACACCTTTTAGTTGTTGTCGGTTTATGTGGACCTCTTGTGGACCAAACCAAAAATGTACAGTGGGTTTAGAGGTCCCCTCTTCCCACTACTGGCGGGCTTGCTGATCACTCATTTGCTTGCTTCTTATTCAGCGCGTTCCTTCCTCCTCTTGTGTATTTCTCATGCCTGGAGCATAGTTTTTTTTACCATTCTTTTCAATGAAGGACTTGTATCCTTCCACTGCACACATTCAGGGAACTACTTCTTTCTATTTCTTTCAACGCCTCATGGGGGTGCGCCTGTATCCTTGCTCTCTCCGTTGTATGTTGCTTCCCCTCCAAACAACCATCCCCTGCGCATGTTCTGGGTTTGTCCCTCCCGTCACCAGCTAGGCTTGTCCATTGCTTTCTCCACCCCTCTGACTATTTTGTTTTGTTACCCTTGCACCCACCAGGCCCCTGCTTCAAGCACCTATGATGCCCCCTAGCCTCTTCCTGTTGCTTCACACTACCCTGCTCCTCCACCCTTCACAGTCCTTTCAGTAAATCTTTTTGCTTTTACTTTTTTGCAGGCTGTTAGACCTGGCACCTTGGCGTGAGTTTCCCTTCCACTTTTTGATGGTGTGCCTCGATTGTTTTGCTGGTGTTGTCCGCTCAGGGCACTGTGCCACGGCTAATCCGTGCCGCAGTGCAAGTGCTCCCGGGGTAAAGTATACCTGTAATTGATGTCCATGATTGGTTTATTGGATTCACTGTCAGTCCCCAGTAAAGTGCACCAGGGGTGCCAGGGCTTGTGAATGCCAATGCTGCTGGTGGGCTTGCAGCGCTGGTTGCGCCACCCACGGAAGCGGCCTTGTAAAGTGTGTCTAGGGTCTGCCACCGCAGACCCTGTGCGCGGTCCGGGACCGTCGCGCTGACTGCGCAAGTGCCCCCACTTGCCAGTCCCTAAACCTTCCCTTACCTACATATTAGCCACCCCTCCGGTAGGCCCAAGGGCAGGGTGCATTGTAGGCATAAGGTAGGACATGCCCTGATGTGTGTGGCATGTCTTAGTAGTGAATTACAGCCATTTTCGTTCTTCACTATTGAAGGCTACCTGCTCTCCATAGGCCAGAATGGGCTGCCGGGATCACGCCAACGCTGTGACCCCAGTGGACTCAAGGAGCATGGTAGAAGTGTCAAGTTTAGTATGCCTGAACTCAGGATAATAAAATACTTCTTGTAGTCAAGTTTATTTTAATATCCTGGGTTTGTAAATACTACTTTTAGAAGGTTAGTATTTACTGACCTGGCCATTCAGTCCGCCTCTGCTGTGTGTATGTGTTCTGCCTGGCAACAGTAAGGAGCAGGGTTGGGGAATCCCCAGAGACAGGTTGGCTGCCAGGTGATGGGTAGCGAGGTGACACCTGGATGGGTGGGAGGAGTACACCTTGACTCTTGAATAGACCTGTGCTCTGCCACCACAAAGCCGGCGCCGCCCCCTGTGGGGCAGCTGATGTCTCTGCCCTGCTGCTGAAAGGAAAGAGCAGACTCACCATAACAAAGTGCTCCAGAACTGGACTGAGCCAGGCCTAGGCCCCCTGGCGCTAAAGAACAAAAGAATCATGGTATAAAAGTAGGAGCCTGGCTCCTAAGAAATCAGAATCCTGTTTACCACAAAGAACCTCTGCCCGACTAGAAGGAGAAGAAGACGCTGGAGGAGCTGGCCTGCTGCTTGCCTTGCTGAGAAAGGAGAGGAAGAGACTTACTGAAAAGACTTTGCTACTTTGTGCTTGAACATTCTCCAAGGGCTTGATCTGAGCTTGCCCCCTGAACTGAACCCCAGGACCAGTGGGTTCTCTGTGCTTCTTGCTCATCCTCCAATTCGAGCCGTGTGGGCATCCCGCTGGAAAAGAGACTGCGCCCCTCATCGCCCCTCCTAGGGCCGTGACACTCAGAAGCTCGCCTGCCTCCAACCCGTGAGAGCCCCGCTCCGTCCCGAGCCGCTCTCTGTTCCCGGGCCAGGCCGCCTGCATCCCTGTCACCGCCTGCTACTGGAGCGCGCTGACCGCGCTATCACCCCTCCCGCCGGAAGCCGTCCGACGACTGTGATCTACGCCGGGTCACCCAGCTGCACTGACCGTGCCCTGCGACCCCGCTTCGCTATCCCCGGACATCTCAGGCCGCGCCGCCCCCGCTGTGGAGACCCTCCTGCACCGCCGTGCTAAAGGGTCGCTGGCCGCGCCTGCCTACGGGCCCACACCTGCTGATTGAGGACCCAAGAACACTTCTTAAGCCGAGAGTCGCACCGACCTGTGCCGACTCTCCACATCACGAAAGAAGTTCCAGTATCGGGCTCGGGGCCCGCAACGCCTTATTTCCCCGTTCGCAGGAGCCGATCTCTGTGAGTACTGGAACCACAAGTAACATTTGCAAGAGACTACACAGTATCCATTTGAAGCTACGAACAACGAACATTTGCCTGCTTTACAACCTGGTGGCATAGCGAAAACGTTATTGGTCTTGTGATAAGTCTGCTGAGATATATACCTATTTTTACATAAAGAAGCGTATTTTTATATATATCCAAGCCTGGTGTCCGTTTCTGGGGGGGATTGATGTATTTACTGTGTGTACGATTGTAAGTGCTTAACCAACAACGCCTGAGGAATCGCCTTGGCTGCTCACGCCACGCACCTAGAGGGTGAGCAAGGGTCATTCGCGAGGGGTTATCCTGCGCCCTGACGTGGAGGAGAGGGTTCCTGCTTGACACAAGGGCAACCTTGCGCCAACCAGAGATCCCCGACTCTAACATTGTTGGCAGCGGGTGGGATTTCGGATTTGCACTTGTAATCTGCATACAGTGAATTATTAATCACCAGATAGTGAGAGCAGACCAAATAACGCAGCCACAGGTTTTTAATTGTTGAACTTTGTTGAGACATCTGCCATTACTGCAACCATGCCTGGCTCACTCTCTGCTGGAAGTGCGCTCTCCGTGATTTCTGGAATAGATGAGGTGGATTGGGAGAGACTGGAAGGTTACACAACGGAGCAATTGAAAGGCTACAGTGTAAAATTCAGAGTTCCCCATGCTGGATTCAGGAAGAAGAACCAGTATCTCAAGGCGCTGAGAGCCTGGAAGGAGTCACGAGACCCACGGAATGCGGGGGACATCGTTCCACCCGACAACCTTGAGGAGCCCAGCAGAGTCCGGTCGCCAGTGGAGCTGGCAGACAGGGCAGCCGACAGGGCGCATGCAATGGAGATGGCAAAGTTGGCCGGACAGATGGAAATGGAAAAGCAGAAGTTGGCCCTGGAGGCACAACAACGCCAAATGGATCATGATATAAGATTGAAGGAGTTGGAGCTGAAGGCGAAAAGTTTGGACACCGCTCCTTCTGGTGGCAGCACTCCACCAGCGCAGGTAGAGTCCAAGGTGTACATCCCCAAAGATGTAGTAAAGGAGTATTTTAGAAAGGATGACATAGGGCAGTGGTTTAGAGCCTACGAGGTGGCCATTTCCTCACACCGGGTCCCTGAGAAAGACTGGGGAGCGGGGTTGTGGGGAAGGTTCCTTGCGGAGGGGCGGGACACACTGTTAGATTTGCCCTTAGAAGTCCAGACCTCATACCCCCATATGAAGGAAGCTTTAATGACCAGGTATGGGTTAACTCCTGAGCTATATAGACAGAGGTTCAGGGAGACCAAGAAGATCCCTGAGAGTACGTATGTGGAGTATGTGACTTTTTTTTGCAGAGCGCTGGATGGTTGGGTGAAGGGTAGCAAAGTGAATGATTATCAAGGGCTGCTTGATTTAATTGCATGGGAGCACTTGTCCAGTCAATGTTTTCCTGAGCTACGCCAGCACCTGATTGATAGCAAGCTGTCCAACCCGAGGAAGCTTGCTGAGGAGGCGGACCGCTGGCTCAGCACCAGGGTCCACAAGGGTCAAGTGGGAGACTCCGCCAAAGGTGGGCAGGGTCCCCAGCAGAAGAGTGGGGGGGACAAGGGTAAACAGAAGGGGTTCCAAAAAGGCCCCCAAAGTAATTCCCAAGGGAACCAGCAGAAGGGTTCTCAGCCTCCCCCACCCCCGCAGCAGAACGGGGCCCCGACAGGTAGACCTGTTCCAAAGGGGCCCTTCAATTGTTATAGGTGTGGTGACCCGGGTCACATTGCCTCTGATCCTAAGTGTCGCCTGTTTGGTAAGACCGCACCCACTGGTGCTCCACCCCGGCAAGTAGCTAGTGTTAACTTTGGGGAGGAGGTAGCAGTCCAGGAGGGTGGGGGTCCCGGGCAGATGACCCTAGTCTCGCTAGGAGACAGTGAGATGGTCCCTGTAACCTACCTGCCCTCTAACACTAAGAAATATGGGCAAGTGGTGACCATCAATGGAAAGAAGGTTGAGGCTCTTAGAGATACAGGAGCCAGCGTGACCTCGGTGAGGCAACACCTGGTGTCTCAAGAGCAAATTGTACCCAATGCCTACTGTAGGGTTGTCAATGCTGACAACGTAGAGAGTCGTTGTCCAATGGCTCAAGTTCCCTTTGAGTGGGGGGAGGTCTCTGGTACTCTACAAGTCGCTGTGAGAACTGACATGCCTGTAGACTGTCTGCTAGGGAACGACCTAGAGAGTTCCCCTTGGGAAAAGGTGGAGAAGACCACGCATCTGAGGATGGTGGGTCTACCCGACTGGGCGTGCGTGACCACCCGGTCCATGGCAGCCAGTAGGGGTGTTGAGAGGGTCCTGGAGCCTGAGGGAGAGGTCCAGGAACCGGCCTTAGGGAGAAGGC
The DNA here is from genome assembly GCF_964204655.1 of Triturus cristatus. NCBI lineage: Eukaryota > Metazoa > Chordata > Amphibia > Caudata > Salamandridae > Triturus > Triturus cristatus. Next base: position 815,819,494 of record NC_140595.1, read on the forward strand.
GCAGGAGGCGCGGGAAACCGGCCCCCGAAGTTCCCACGGCCCAGGAGGAAGTAGACCCTGAGGGGGATGCTCTGGAGCCTACCGGGTAACAGATTGCCGAACTGGGAGATCTGCCTGAGCTGACCCATTGGCAGCAAGAAGGAGGTCCCTCCAGGGAGGAATTCTGCAGGGAGCAGAAAGAATGCCCTTCTCTCGTGGGTATGCGGCAGCAGGCTGCAGACCAGGCCAACGGTGTTCAGGCCAAAACACACTACGTGTACTGGGAGAGTGACCTCCTGTATTCCGAGCCTAAGGCTGCTGAACCTGGGTCAGCCCGTGTGCTGGTGGTACCCCAGAAGTTCAGAACCTTCCTACTGGGGCTTGCTCACGATGTGCCTTTAGCAGGACATTTGGGGATGGACAAGACCTATGACAGGCTTGTCACCCACTTTTACTGGCCCCAAATGCATAAGAATTCAGATTCCTACTGCAGAACCTGTCAGACTTGCCAGGCAAGTGGTAAGAGCGGAGGGAAGCACAAGGCTCCTCTGCAACCTTTCCCTGTGGTCGGTACGCCATTCCACCGAGTGGGTATTGATATTGTGGGGCCTCTGGACCCCAAGACAGCCCTGGGCAACAGGTTCATCCTGGTCTTGGTGGACCATGCCACCCGGTACCCTGAAGCCATCCCTCTGAGGACAGTGACGGCCCCTGTGGTGGGACGGGCACTGATGGGAATTTTCTCCCGAGTGGGATTCCCTCTAGAGGTGGTGAGCGACAGGGGGACCAATTTCATATCCACATATATGAAATCCCTGTGGAAGGAGTGTGGGGTAACGTACAAGTTCACCACTCCTTACCACCCCCAAGGAAATGGGTTGGTTGAGAGATTCAACCGAACCCTCAAAGGCATGATCATGGGCCTGGACGGTCCAATGAGGCGTAAGTGGGACGTCCTCTTGCCATGCCTGCTCTTCGCTTACCGAGAGGTGCCGCAGAAGTCTCTAGGGTTCAGCCCCTTTGAGCTTCTGTATGGTCACCCGGTAAGAGGACCTCTGAGTTTGGTAAAGGAAGGCTGGGAGCAATCTCCCAGGAAACCTCCCCAGAATGTATATAGTTACATGCTGGCCTTCCGAAACCAGACTCGGCGTTTCAGGCAACTTGCTGAGGCAAATCTGGAAGCCAGCCAGGAGGAGATGAAGCGGTGGTACGACCGGAATGCCACTCTGGTGGAGCTTCAACCTGGACAAAAGGTGTGGGTCTTGGCCCCAGTGGAGCCTTGTGCACTTCAGGATAAGTGGACAGGTCCATTTGAGGTTGTGGAGCGCAAAAGTCCTATCACCTACTTGGTGGACATGCAGACTCCCAGGAACCCTTTGAGGGTCCTACATGTTAACCGCCTTAAGCCCCACTTAGAGAGGACCGAAGTGGGCATGCTGCTGGCCACTGATGATGGAATGGAAGAGGAGACCGAGCCTCTTCCTGACCTCTTAGTGGCCTCTGAGAAAGATGGGTCAGTGGATGGAGTTAACCTCTCACCCACCCTGACGCCCGAACAACAGGAAGATTGCCGCCACTTGCTGGGACAGTTTTCCGACCGATTCTCCCTGGTTCCTGGTGTCACAGATTGGTGCGTCCATGATGTGGACACAGGAGACAGCTTACCTGTGAAGCACAAGGCTTACAGGGTAACTGACAGGGTCAGAGCTTGCATTAAGGAGGAGGTCTCCAAAATGCTTGCGCTAGGGGTGGTTGAGTCCTCCAGCAGTCCTTGGTCCAGCCCCGTGGTCTTGGTCCCCAAAGCTGCTGCGCCGGGAGCCACACCTGAACTCCGGTTCTGTGTGGACTACAGAGGACTCAATTCAGTAACGAAGACTGACACGCACCCCATCCCCAGAGCTGATGAGCTCATTGATCGGCTGGGGGCTGCCCGGTTCCTCAGCACGTTTGATTTAACGTCTGGGTACTGGCAGATCGCCTTGACCGATGGGGCCAAAGAGAGGTCAGCATTCTCTACTCCAGATGGGCACTTCCAGTTCCGAGTCATGCCATTTGGAATGAAGAATGCCCCTGCCACCTTTCAGAGGTTGGTCAACCAGGTACTGGTTGGGCTGGATGCGTTCAGTGCCGCCTACCTGGATGACATCGCAGTGTTCAGTGCCACCTGGCCCGAACACCTGCGCCACCTCTGGGAAGTGTTGATGGCTCTGCGCCGAGCAGGCCTCACGATCAAGGCAAGCAAGTGCCAGATCGGGCAGGGTTCCGTGGTGTACTTGGGACACCAAGTGGGGAGTGGCAAGGTGGCACCCTTGCAACCCACAATTGAGACCATCCTGGCTTGGGAACCCCCCAAGACGCAGACCGCAGTGAGGGCCTTCCTGGGGCTCACTGGGTACTACAGGAGGTTTGTCAAGGGCTATGGAACGATTGTTGCCCCCTTGACAGAGCTGACTTCCAAGAAGCAGCCCAGGAACGTGATTTGGACTGACACCTGTCAGAAAGCTTTCGACACCCTGAAGACTGCCATGTGCACGGCGCCCGTGCTCTTGGCCCCTGACTTCTCCAAGGAATTCCTAGTGCAGACAGACGCTTCAGAGCATGGTGTAGGGGCTGTTCTCTCCCAGATGACTGAGGAGGGCTGGGACCAACCCGTAGCCTTCATCAGTAGGAGGTTACTTCCACGGGAAAGTAGGTGGAGTGCAATTGAGCGAGAAGCATTTGCTGTGGTCTGGGCGCTGAAGAAGCTAAGACCCTACTTGTTTGGGTCTCACTTCCGGGTTCAGACGGACCACAGGCCCCTCAGATGGTTGATGCAAATGAGGGGTGAGAACCCGAAGCTGTTGAGGTGGTCCATCTCCCTACAGGGTATGGACTTTACGGTGGAACACCGTCCTGGTACAGATCACGCCAACGCTGACGGTCTGTCCAGGTATTTCCGCCTTAGTGACGAGGAACCCCCTGGGCAAGGGTAGTTCCCCCCACATTTCAGCTGGAGGGGACACGTGTTAGACCTGGCACCTTGGCGTGAGTTTCCCTTCCACTTTTTGATGGTGTGCCTCGATTGTTTTGCTGGTGTTGTCCGCTCAGGGCACTGCGCCACGGCTAATCCGTGCCGCAGTGCAAGTGCTCCCGGGGTAAAGTATACCTGTAATTGATGTCCATGATTGGTTTATTGGATTCACTGTCAGTCCCCAGTAAAGTGCACCAGGGGTGCCAGGGCTTGTGAATGCCAATGCTGCTGGTGGGCTTGCAGCACTGGTTGCGCCACCCACGGAAGCGGCCTTGTAAAGTGTGTCTAGGGTCTGCCACCGCAGACCCTGTGCGCGGTCCGGGACCGTCGCGCTGACTGCGCAAGTGCCCCCACTTGCCAGTCCCTAAACCTTCCCTTACCTACATATTAGCCACCCCTCCGGTAGGCCCAAGGGCAGGGTGCATTGTAGGCATAAGGTAGGACATGCCCTGATGTGTGTGGCATGTCTTAGTAGTGAATTACAGCCATTTTCGTTCTTCACTATTGAAGGCTACCTGCTCTCCATAGGCCAGAATGGGCTGCCGGGATCACGCCAACGCTGTGACCCCAGTGGACTCAAGGAGCATGGTAGAAGTGTCAAGTTTAGTATGCCTGAATTCAGGATAATAAAATACTTCTTGTAGTCAAGTTTATTTTAATATCCTGGGTTTGTAAATACTACTTTTAGAAGGTTAGTATTTACTGACCTGGCCATTCAGTCCGCCTCTGCTGTGTGTATGTGTTCTGCCTGGCAACAGTAAGGAGCAGGGTTGGGGAATCCCCAGAGACAGGTTGGCTGCCAGGTGGTGGGTAGCGAGGTGACACCTGGATGGGTGGGAGGAGTACACCTTGACTCTTGAATAGACCTGTGCTCTGCCACCACAAAGCCGGCGCCGCCCCCTGTGGGGCGGCTGATGTCTCTGCCCTGCTGCTGAAAGGAAAGAGCAGACTCACCATAACAAAGTGCTCCAGAACAGGACTGAGCCAGGCCTAGGCCCCCTGGCGCTAAAGAACAAAAGAATCATGGTATAAAAGTAGGAGCCTGGCTCCTAAGAAATCAGAATCCTGTTTACCACAAAGAACCTCTGCCCGACTAGAAGGAGAAGAAGACGCTGGAGGAGCTGGCCTGCTGCTTGCCTTGCTGAGAAAGGAGAGGAAGAGACTTACTGAAAAGACTTTGCTACTTTGTGCTTGAACATTCTCCAAGGGCTTGATCTGAGCTTGCCCCCTGAACAGAACCCCAGGACCAGTGGGTTCTCTGTGCTTCTTGCTCATCCTCCAATTCGAGCCGTGTGGGCATCCCGCTGGAAAAGAGACTGCGCCCCTCATCGCCCCTCCTAGGGCCGTGACACTCAGAAGCTCGCCTGCCTCCAACCCGTGAGAGCCCCGCTCCGTCCCGAGCCGCTCTCTGTTCCCGGGCCAGGCCGCCTGCATCCCTGTCACCGCCTGCTACTGGAGCGCGCTGACCGCGCTATCACCCCTCCCGCCGGAAGCCGTCCGACGACTGTGATCTACGCCGGGTCACCCAGCTGCACTGACCGTGCCCTGCGACCCCGCTTCGCTATCCCCGGACATCTCAGGCCGCGCCGCCCCCGCTGTGGAGACCCTCCTGCACCGCCGTGCTAAAGGGTCGCTGGCCGCGCCTGCCTACGGGCCCACACCTGCTGATTGAGGACCCAAGAACACTTCTTAAGCCGAGAGTCGCACCGACCTGTGCCGACTCTCCACATCACGAAAGAAGTTCCAGTATCGGGCTCGGGGCCCGCAACGCCTTATTTCCCCGTTCGCAGGAGCCGATCTCTGTGAGTACTGGAACCACAAGTAACATTTGCAAGAGACTACACAGTATCCATTTGAAGCTACGAACAACGAACATTTGCCTGCTTTACAACCTGGTGGCATAGCGAAAACGTTATTGGTCTTGTGATAAGTCTGCTGAGATATATACCTATTTTTACATAAAGAAGCGTATTTTTATATATATCCAAGCCTGGTGTCCGTTTCTGGGGGGGATTGATGTATTTACTGTGTGTACGATTGTAAGTGCTTAACCAACAACGCCTGAGGAATCGCCTTGGCTGCTCACGCCACGCACCTAGAGGGTGAGCAAGGGTCATTCGCGAGGGGTTATCCTGCGCCCTGACGTGGAGGAGAGGGTTCCTGCTTGACACAAGGGCAACCTTGCGCCAACCAGAGATCCCCGACTCTAACACAGGCCCTGCGGCTACTATTTCCTACTGGGCTACCCCACATTCCTAGAAGTATTGCTTTCTTTTATTATTTACCCATCCATGTGGCATCCGCAACTTTGGATTGGTAAATAAAAAATAAAAAAACACACACGAAAAAACCTGTGTGTATGCGCTGTGACGCATGCATGTGCGTACATCATGAATGTGTACACCTAGAACGTTGGCGTGGTTACTGTGATCGGAGACCCCCAGGACTCTAGTGGGCGCCATACGTGATAGCGTAGGTCACATGAGAAATAATCAGGCAAACATTAATGAAGTATTCACTCAGTATTACAAGCAGCTGTACTCTTTCCCCAGGAACCCTCCTCAACGTAGGTGCGGAATTACCTGCAAGCGGTGGCACTTTCTCGCTTGACCCTGCAGCAGTTGTTTGACTTGGAGTAGTCTCTCCAGATACAGGAGATCGATCTAGCAGTCCGCTAGAAGGCGCGCGTCAAGGTCCCAGGTACAGACGGGCTCCCCATGGAGCATTATGCTACTTTCGGAGCCACTCTAGCTCCTAACATGATGGACAACTACCGAGTTATTCAACAAACTCTTGACTCTAGACCGAGACCGCATGGAGTCCCCACGTTATTCATCATGAAATTACTTGAAATTTGCCTCACTAGGAATTTCTTCTGTTTTGATGACATATTTTTCCAACAGGTTAAGGGCACGTCGATGGGCGCTATTTTTGCCCCAAACTTGGCCATTTTATGCATGGACTGTATTGAAACTACCACTATTCTGTCACCCACTAATCCCTTTATATCAGGCGTCAAAGTATGGCGTCGATATATAGACGATGTCTTTCTCATCTGGCACAATAATACTGACTCACTGTCTAATTTCCAGCATTGGCTTAACAACAACTGTCTAGGCCTCAAGTTCACACTCTCCAGTGACTCCACATCCATTCCCTTCCTTGATTTGACCATATACCACTCTGAAGGTGAGCTCCTAACCAAACTCTACAGGAAGCCTACCGAACGAAATACTCTGCTCCGTTATGAGAGTAATCACCCCAGAGCCTTGAGGGACTCTCTACCATACTCACAATTTTTGCGCATTCGGCGTAATTGCTTTTCTAAAGAGAATTATTTCACCGAGGCCTCAGTCCTCTCTGAAAAACTTAAAACTAGAGGTTACCCCAAACGTCTTGTTCGCAACGCCCAGAAACGGGCTTGGTATTGCCCTAGGGAAACATTGCTCACACCCAACCCCAAAAAAGAAACCAAAAGAATTGTATGTGTCACCACCTTCTCTGTCATCTCAAACCAGGTGCGAAAATCTGTCCTTAAACACTGGCCTATACTGAATGCAGGCAGCCTTAATCTGGAGAAACCATTATTTGCCTTCCGCAAAAATCGCAATTTAAAAGACCACCTTGTGCGAGCAGCAATTCCCAAAAAAACACCTCCCACAACACTTAATTCATATTGGGGTCTCACACCACTGGTGGGGCATGCAAAATGTGGTAACTGTAATTTGTGTGATCTGACGTTAGAAGGCAAATCCTTTTCGTTCGGTGACATTGTCATTAATTCTAATGGTTTCTCGAATTGCAACACATGTAATGTGATTTATTTGATCCAGTGCCCATGCAAGAAAAACTATATTGGGCAGACTACCCAGAAGATTAAAACAAGGATTGGTCAACACCGCAGCAGGATTCGCTGTAATGTCCCTAATGCACCACTGGTAGAACATTTTAATCAGGCTAATCACCAGGACAATGAGATCAAATGGACTGTTCTGCGAATCATCAAGCTACCACCAAGAGGTGGTGATCTGGCACAAATGCTGAACAAAGAAGAACTGAAGCTTATCATTCAACTTGACACAATTCGCAATGGTTTAAACAGAAATGAAGATTGGCTCTCTCTTATTTAGACCCCTCTGCAAATTATGGGAATTCTGTATAACCCCTTGTTTTATGCCTTTGACAATTGTTGAAATTACGATACTGGTTTAACTGATCGTCGTATTGTTTTAACTGATCCACGCTCTGTTTCCGTATTCACCTTCTTCAAGTTACACTGACCCAACATGGCCGCCATCTATTCACTCACGCAATCACGTCCCAGCACGGCCGGCACTTCCTGTCACATGACCCGGGTCCGTTATCACGTGACTCCTGAATCCTTCTTTTACCCTCCAGCCAAGTCGGTCACTACCAACTGGCGATTGTGCGTTCCCCTGGATGCTGGTAAGTGTCATACTGGCGCGCTACTGTGCTCGTTCTCGACGACCTTGCTCCCCTCACCCTTAACTCCCGCGGTATGGTTTTCCACAGGCGGACCTTGGATTCGCAGGCCGTTTTGCTGGGAAGTTGGTCGTTCTTTGAAATTCCCGCAACCTGTTGCATCGTACTACTGGTGAGCGTACATTCCTTCACTCCGCCCTTCCCTTCCCTGGTTACCCTTTCGGGTTCTAATTGTTTTCCGTCCTAGGGTTAGCTGAACCACTGGTATTATCCTGGCTGACCCATGCAAGCAACTCCTCACTTGGACTCCAGTGCAACCTACTCTAGGAGCGATTCGGTTCCTTTTGGGTTAGTTTTCCGCCTTTCCTTCGTTCCCAGTCACGACGCGACCGGCTCACCGTTAGTCTTCACGTCCTCTTGACCTTTTCGCTATTGTGTTCATGTACCACTTCACCGTTAACCTTCTGGCGATTCACCTACACTCCACCACGCACCATCCCAGTCCATTGCACTTGTCCAATTCAGCCTTGAGCGTATGTGCAAGATTCGTTCATTCGGTTCACTTCACCAGCCATACCTTAACTTCGCCTCAACAACCAGCCGCCAGATGTGTCTCTCACGTATGGCATGGAGTGCATGGTTACTGACAGTTTTTCTCACAGTATTATTAGGTTTTAACTTACCTTTCCTTTCTCTCTTATTTTTTCCCCTTCTAATTGTACAGGAATTGTAAATTCAGGCTTTTTACTCCTTCTAGTCCTGATGATGATCTATGTATTGGTTGAATAGATCGAAACGTCGTCGACCCAATGTACAAACATGCATCTTAAACGCACTTGTTAAAAATTGTGCATGTTGTTGTACCTTTAAGAAAGCTTGCCCTTGTATTTGTACTGGCTATAAGCTTCATTCTTCAGCCTGATGTATGTTTTTTGTGTTTGATTGTCTGCACTTTCTGTTTAGTTTGTAAGGACACAGGACTGTGTCCCACTCTACATTCTAATTTTATGTCAGAAATTAATTCTAATTGATCATTAAAACTTCAATGCCCGGCTGGGCATTGTATAAATGATATAGAGCCGACTCTGGTCTATATTTATCGCATGTTGCATTGTTCTTGAAGGACCTGTTGTTTTTCAAAATGGACAACTACCGAGAGGCACACCACTGGGGTGTTTTACCCAGCTCCATGCGCAAGACCCTCATTGTGGTGCTCCCAAAACAGGGTAGAGACCCCCTTGAGGTGAGCTCTTATCACCCGTTGTCAATGTTGCACATTGACTACAAAATCTTAAGTAAGATCGGGTGAAGAGAGTCTCACGCAATGTCAGTTTAAAATTCACCCAATTCTGGATTTGGGGGGGGGGTTGGTGGGAGGGTGGGGTTGTTTGGATTTGTGTTTTTTGTTTTCAAGGCGAAGTATCGGCTATGGTTCAGTCTCGGGTGTTGCGCTATTTGCTAGGGGACCCTTGATCTACTGGAGGGGATGGGGGGGGACGGGTTGAGATTGATGTCTTGGAACGTCAATGGATTGGGGGACCGTATCAAACGGGGTGTTGTGCTGCAATATTTGCGTCGTCTGACTCCTGATGTGGTGTTCTTACAGGAGACGCATCTGGTTGGTAATGTTTGTCATGCCATGAACAGGGGGGGATACCGACTCGTGGCCCACTCTGGTTTCACCACTGGTTCGAGAGGGCTAGGCATTCTCCTGCGAGCTTCACTTCCGTTGGAGATCACCAGGGTGGTCCTAGACGATAGAGGGCGCTATGTGGCTCTGACTGGGAGGTGGGAGGGGCAGTCCCTTTCCTTGATCTCGGTCTATGTTCCCCCGGGCCTCCAGAACTCCACCTTCTCAGACTTGGGTCGTATGTTGCTTGGGCATCCTGACAGTCTTTTGCTTATGGGTGGGGACTTTAATTCGGTTGTCTCGGGTGACCTGGATCGTCATCCGCCCAGGGCCCTCCCTGCTGCCCGGGCGTGGCTCGGCGGACTCCTGGAGACCTTTGGTCTGGTGGACTGTTGGAGGTTAATGCATCCGACACAGTGTCAGTACACCTTTCACTCTGGGGCCCATGGGAGTCTCTCCATATTGGATTATTTCCTTATGCCCGCAGCCCAGGCTACTCGGATTCGAGAGGTCAAACACCTGGCCCGGGGTATCTCTGATCACTCCCCACTGTGGTTGCTTTTTGACACTGGGTCGCGGTCCGCTGGGCGGATCGCTCCTATTAACCCTTGGTACCTGCGAGACCCCAAGATCCGTGATAGCCTGATTAAGTCGATTGATCAATATTTTCTTGAGAATGAGGGGTCGGTGTTGTCCTCGGTGTCCCTGTGGGAAGCTTTTAAAGCAGTGCTCCGCGGGCATGCCCTGTCCCAGATAGTGGAGGCTAAGAGGGTTAAGAGAGAGGCGGTGGTGACGCTGGAGACTGAAATATCGGGGCTGGAGGCAGCCTTGGAGGCGGGTGTCACTCCGGATGGGCTGCACGCCCTCAGCCTGAAGCAGTTTGAATATAAGTCTCTCATTACTGACGCTGCCAAGACCATGTATAGGGAGCAGCAGGGTAGGTTGTATGACGCCGGAGACAAGGCGGGTAAGCTGATTGCCTGGTTGGACAAGAAGGAGAGAGTGAATCGTGTGGTCCCGGAGCTTCGGGTTTCGGATGGAGTGTGTGCGACTGAGCCTGGTGAGATTGTGGAGTGTTTTGCTGACCACCTCCGGGCAGTGTACTCCCCGGTGTCTGATAGAGATGAGGACGACTCTCGTCTTCTGCTGCGGGATATTGCCCTGCCCGGCTTATCCGTCGAGGACCGCGAGCTGATGGATGCCCCTTTGTCTGTCGAAGAGATTGCTACTGCGATTCGCTCCCTCCGTTCGGGCAAGGCTATGGGCCCCAACGGCCTGCCGATTGAACTATATAAGTTACGCCCGGATAAAATCGCGCCTTTCCTCCGTCATATGTTTCAGGAATCGCTCGAGAGGGGTTCCCTTCCCGACGACCAGCGTCTGGCTACTATAGTGGTGATTCCCAAGGAGGGTAAGCCACGTGACCGCTGTGCCTCATATAGGCCTATCTCCCTACTAAATGCCGAACCCAAAATCCTTGCTAAGGTCCTCGCTAATCGCCTGCTGAGCGTTATATGTGACTTGATACATCCGGATCAATGCGGCTTCATCCCACATCGTAATACCGCTCTCAACTTACGGCGTCTGCACGGCGTCCTCGCTAGGGCGGAGTACTTCGCTGAACCGGCCATATTGGTTTCCTTAGACGCCACGATGGCCTTTGATACCATTGAGTGGCCATTCCTTTGGGCCGTCTTGGCGAAGTTTGGTTTTGGGGAGGGATTCCTTAGCTGGGTGAAGCTCCTTTATGCTGGACCAATGGCTCAGGTTGTTGTCAATGGGCGGGTTTCTCGGCCTTTCGCTCTCGGGAGGGGAACTAGGCAGGGGTGCCCGTTGTCCCCGCTGCTCTTTGCTCTCGCCCTGGAACCGCTCGCTGCCTGGCTCCGTTGGGAGCCCTCGATTAGGGGGCTCCGGTGGGCCCTGGGCTTCGAGGATCGGGTCTCATTGTACGCGGATGATATTCTCTTGTATCTCACCTCACCGCAGAAGTCGCTCAATGTTCTCTTTGATATCCTTACTTCCTTCGGGAAAAACTCGGGTCTGATAATTAATTGGTCCAAATCTTGTGTGTATCTTATCTCTGGTGGCCTCCCTCTCTTGCCGCCTCGGCTTCTGCTCCAAATATCTCAGTCCGGCTTTAAATACCTGGGGGTGTACGTTTCGTTGGATCCGGCGGTCCGCTATGAGCAGAATCTCCTGTCTCCACTCCGGCGTTTGAGGGCAGATACGGCTCGGTGGTGTAAGCTGCCCTTGTCTCCACTTGGTCGCGCGGCACTGTTTAAAATGATGTCCCTTCCCAGATTTCTTTATGCACTCCAGAACTCCTTCGATGTCATTCCGGCGGACTACTTTAGGGAAGTGGAGAGTTTGCAGAGGAGACTGGTTTGGGACGGGCGATCGCGTATCGCTTTGGCCAAGCTGACTCTTCCCTGGTATGACGGGGGCATCGCGCTTCCTGATATTAGACGGTACTACTGGGCCTCCCAGCTGTCTGCCATTAACCATGCTACGTACGCTCCTGGTTTGAACCAGGCATATGAGATGGATAAATTCCTGCTTCCCGGCGGTAACTATAACAGAGCGCTTTACTCTCGATCCGCTGGTAGGACCCTTACGGGCCCTACTAGGATTGCGGTACGTGTGTGGAAGGCGGCGAACGTAGCGATGGGCTGGAGTGAGCGTTTAACGTGTGCCACTCCTTTATTCGCCTCAGAACGCTTGGGAAGCCTATGGACAACGAAAGGCTTCGAGCACTGGGACACGATCGGCATCAGCAGAGTGGGGGACCTATGGGTTAAAGGTGCGGTTAAATCCTTTGCGGCGCTCCAGAGCGAGCACGAGCTTAGTGAAAGAGAGTTCTTCCGTTATGTACAGGTTCGGCACGCCCTGCTCTCGGTCTTTGGGGAGGGGACCACGGTCCCTGCTTCTTCGCCTCTCGAGGACCGCATACTCGATGGTCACGTCCCCGACAGTACTATCTCCCTGATCTACAAAAAACTGATAAACAATCGGGCTGACCTCTTGGTGCGTCTTCGGGAGGCATGGACGGGAGATGGGGTGGAGCTAGACGACGAGGACTGGCAGACTGCACTGTCATCCCCTAAGGAGGTGGCCATCCCAGCCCGTCTCCGCCTGGTCCAGCTTAAGATTCTCCATCGTGTATATGTGACGGCCCCCGCTTGGTCTCGATGGGGTTTTCTGACGACGGACTCTGTAAGCGTGGCTGCTGGCTCAGTGCCACTTTTCTCCACATCCTATGGGAATGCCGCGAGGTGGCGGAATATTGGCGCCAGGTTCATGATATTATGAGACGAGTCACCGGGGTCGCACTGCTGCCGGAGGTGCGTCGCTGTGTTCTGAATGTATGGGAGCCCAATGACTATAATGCGGCTCAGGCTCGGTGGGCGGCCTTGGGGAACATGATCGCAAAGAGAGATATAGCGCAGCTTTGGGGTTCCCAACGGCCTCCCACCGTGTCCGTATGGAAGGAGAACATGGACTGGTGCATGTTCAGGGAGAAAACTGTGTATGTGGCTCGTGGTAAACCGGGGGCTTGGGGTGGAATTTGGGGGCAGTGGAACGTGTATCGCGGGTCTATCTGTGCTCCCCCCCTGGTGGATACGTCTGGGGTTGCCTCATCCCCCTGATCCTTGAGGGTTCCTTGTATATCTCGTACTTCGGAGTACAGATTTGGTTCTCCCGTGGCCCCCTCCTCCCTCTCAGGCCTTCTTTTATTGACCGCCCTCGGGTGGTTGGGTGTGGACTCCCCCGGCTGTGGTTCGGCGCCCCGTTTCAAGTCGTTTCGCCTTGCTTTTTGTATTTCTTTATTTTTGTTGTTATTTATATTAAAAGTGTGTATCCTGATTTCCCTTATGTGCAGTCTGATCTACTGTGATATTGCGGAGCCCCTGTGGGCCAGTCATTGTTTTCTGATCTGCTTGACCACTTTAACTACTAGCGGCCGGCCCTGGCGGTTGTAGGCCCGTGCTTGTAACCCTTTCTATGCACAATAAAAAAAAAATCAAAAATTCACCCAATTCAATTACTTACATCAAACCTACCTTACACCACACCGCCTGTACAAAAAGTTTCAGGTGGTGTCCCCGCATGCACGAGATGTGGTCCGATAGATACTACATTTATTCATAACCTTTGGGAATGCCAGACGTTTAATTATTTGAAAAGTTTTATAAAGCTCGAACAAGACCCAGGCGGGTATCAGAGCGCTGTACAATATAACTAACGTTGACATGAGGAAACAGCAGTAGTACAATACAATAAGGAGATATAAGAGCTACCTGAAACATAAAAAGTACACGGGGGTGCAAAGGGAAGAAGATGTAAAAAGTGGTCAACCGATAACAGCCCTACTAGCAGGCGCCGTGAAGTTTTAGCAGAGAACTATGTCAAAAGGACAACAAAATACATTTTGAAACACAATATAAAACGATTGTCAAGCAGGAGAAGGAAGTGACTTGCAAATGTCATGGAGGCTATTGCTGATGAAGTTCATTCAAGAGTAGCCATTTGACCTGTTTTTTTAAATGAAGCAGTCGAGGAGTTGCCTCTGATATCCGGCGGTGGAAGAGCATTCCAAATTCTTGGAGCCAGCCCTGAGAAGGCACAGATGTAAGTTCTTTTTTGTGGAATTTAGGAGGTTTTAGTAGTAGAGCTTCTTAAGTTACGACTAGAACCGGAGAGCTCAAGTTTTTTTGCTAAGTACACGGGGTGTTGAAGTGAACAGCTTTGTGTGTCAGGCAGGCTATCTTGAAGCGGATCCTTGCTTCAATGGAAAGCCAGTTAAGTTGAATTAAGTCAGGTGTAATTTGATCATGCTTTCTGGAGCACGTGCTGAGTCTGGCAGAGGCTTTCAGAGAAGCTCTGAGCGGAGTTAACCTAGTCTTAGGACGCCCAGCTAGGGTCACCAAACCATACTCCAATTGTGAGCGGATTGGACCGCTGACTGGATGTCCTCAGGAGGTAGGAAAGGCTTGATTTTCCTAAGTGTTGAGCTGATGATTGGCACTAATGCCGATGATGCGCACATGAACCCAGTTGATGGAACATGGGTCGACGGTGATTGATGTCCAGTTGCCTTTAGCCCCGCTCCTTTGTTTTTTTGGTATCACAAAACAAATTAAGCGTACCAAACACTACTTGGAGCTAGTTGAGCTGACGTTGGTCCTTTTTAAGTGATGAATTGCCCTTGGTTTGAAGGCCCCTCATCCTCCCACGATTGAGTGCTGGCTTCGGTGACTCATAAATGGGCTCTGGCAGAAGTGGACGCCATGATATATGATCCTAGGTTGCAAGGGGGGGCGGGAGAAACTACAATGTGGTACACCTATGTTCTGAAGCTGCTCGACAAGTTGAATCTGCCAACCCCCCCCCCAGGTTATAGTACCTCCAATGGTGATCCAAGCGGCTGACTGGGTTGTACCGCTCTGAGCTCCATTCCTTTACACACATTTGCTCACTGGACATCAACGGGAGATCCTGCGATCCCCAGGGTGGGATGCGCAGGGGCCCACAAATCACCCCACTCTTTTCCCCCTTGGTACCACCATTAGCCTGTATTCCCCATGTTTACGGCATCCTCCTGTTCCCCACATTACCGCACTTCCACGTCGCTGCAAATAGCCCCAGCCGGAGGGTTTCAAAAGTTACCGTCTGCTTCCATTTATTTTGTGATATACACATTGGCCAATTCCCAGCATGACAGGGCGCGTTGTGCCCCTTCCAGTTGACATCCTATTCCTTTCTCTCTCATTATCTTCGGCTATACCTTTCATGTCATTATATGACCCGCTACAGAAATATTGTTAATGTTGAAATGATAGGAGGGGTCGGTCCATCCACCTCGTGAACATGTTGATTATTGTAACCTGTGCAACTTGTGGCGGCTTTCAACTAATGTCAATAAATGGAAGAAAAAAACTGAAGGTGTGCGCCTAGGGTGATGCAGACGTCGGCAGCAGCAGGTTCGTCATCACGCTCTTTTATCTCTCTTTTTAGGTCTCGTCTGAGACAGCGCTTTAGCGCTGCTCTGGCGAGACTTATAGTAAGCGAGTTTTGGAAGTGCAAACAGTGGCTTTTCAGGCCTCCAAATACAGTGCATGTGCGCCGGGCGCGCGCACCATTTGGCAGCCTGAAAAGCACTGCCTGATCACTTTCACGGCCGCTTTGATGTCCTCAGTGAGCCGCGTGGCCACTGAGGACATCAAAGTGCACACCATTTGCCACCCCCTTCTTGCTTGTTATTGTCTAGCTAGGTGTCGTCCTTGTTTCCTTTGATCCCTATCTTTCCCTTTCTCAATCTCACCCTCTCCCTGCCTTTTACAACTGAGGCCCGCACCACTGTGCCCGCCCCCACTCCCCCCTCCCACTCCCTCCTCGTCAGCTTCAGTGCCTCTTGTTATATCCTGTATTCAATATTCGTCTACCGGGATGTTGTTACTTTCGATATTCCATAGTAGATCCTTGAAGAACTGAAATGTCATAGCTCCTAAACAGCTTTCCCTCACTTTCCATAACGTTCGACACTTCCACAACCTTTCAACTCCATTGAATGAATTTCAAGTCAGCCAGGAATGATTCAGCCACTGTTTGGCTTTGCCAGCCACCGTGCTCAGCGAGAAAGGCTTGACAGTTAAAGTTATCGTTTGAACGAAAACGTTTCTGCAGCAGCTAAACATTTGTTTTCTTTACTTGTAAGCTATGTCTTAGCTTTAATTGCCATGAAAAGTTTTCTGAAACAAAGGTTACGTCCTCCTTCGCTCATCACTAAATGCTTCAATAGCGTGGAAGTTTGCTGAGGAAAACATTTAATGGAACTTTTCATCTCTTCCAGAGTTGGCACGTGGCATTTAAAGTGACAGCGTTGCGACGTAATGAAGGGAGAAGTGTCTTTTGCCAACAAGCTGTTTTCAACAATGACAGGAAAAATGTCTGCAAGATGTGCCATAGACGCTGGGATATTTTATTCATGATTTTCAGCTTTAGATATCTCCAATTACTCCTTTTAGATTGAAGCGAACAACCCTGCGCGATCTGATTCTAAAATCTGTTCAGTAAAGAACACTCCTGCCTCCTACTGTCTGGAAAACACGAGTTTTATTCAATTGCCTATCGACTAGAGCCATCCATGTAATTTTAGACTGGTTCATTCTTCTTTCAGTGGTGAGCGCCTAGTGCTGTCAACTCACTCTGCTCTATGCTAGGAGAGAATCATGAAGTCAAGGTTGCTCAGTGTGATACGCATCCACTGATGACATATCCAGGTGATTATCAGGTAATGAGTTTCTATCCGAAGGGGCCAGCTCAGGCTTTCACACTTACACGGTCAATACTTTGACTGTGTACCCTTGATTTAGTTAATAAAAACACTTTTTGCTTAAAGTGCTTATCAATGAGAAAACTGTGGAACTAAACTCCGTATTAAGATGTATTTACCATCATGGCTAGTTTCTTGAAAATATTTC
Organism: Triturus cristatus; assembly: GCF_964204655.1. Classification (NCBI taxonomy): domain Eukaryota; kingdom Metazoa; phylum Chordata; class Amphibia; order Caudata; family Salamandridae; genus Triturus; species Triturus cristatus. Next base: position 815,836,037 of record NC_140595.1, read on the forward strand.
TCAAGTACATGCCAGTACCCACCCAGAATTCCAGACCAGTTCATAATAGGCCACTTGTGCCTTTTGTACCCACCAGCACACATGTGGTTTATGGCATTCACAAAATGTAATACATCCAGGCCCTCATTGTGAGTGTCCAGTTCTTTTCAGATCCTTTCACTAACACCACCAGCCATCAGTGCACACATCAATTGTTAACGCATCCACAATTAACTACTGTAGCAATCGCAGTAAGGCGCACTTTACTTTTAAACATATTCATCTAAAGCGCAGCATGCCACCATTGCTACAAAAATAAATACACATTTTTTTGGCCTACAATTTATAGACCTTTGTTGCAATTGGTGTTGCAATATTTAGCAATGGCAATAGCTCAAACTTAATTAATGCGAGACCTATTGCACTGCAAATGCTTGTTTTTTATGGTGTTGCACAATAGCAGCAAAAAGCTTTTGCTAACGCAATAGGCAAAAAAAATTTAAAAAGTGACTTATTGACTTTTCCAATGCTTGTTTCAGTTAGATAAACTCTATGATTATCAGGAAACACCAGTCCCAACCGTCATTGTGCCAGGTACGCCTCTGCCATGCTCCTATTGTATTGTATTGTAATTGCATTTATATAGCGCTTACTACCCCTGACGAGGCATTGAAGCGCTTTTTTGGCGAGTAGCACGCTACTGTGGGACCCATAAAGGATTAGTGTTGAATTAGTGTAATGAAATATGAAAGTAATTAAAGTGGTTGATATTAGTCACTTATTTGGATTCTGAAGGATAGAAGAGAAAAAAGATTAGTATTTATATAGCGCTTGTTACCCCTGATGGAGTGTTGAAGCGCCTTTTTTTTTTGTTTTTAGGGGCAGTAACACGCTACTCCGGAAACCTATAAAGGATTAGTGGTGGATTAGTATGGTGAAATATGAAAGTAATTTGAGTGGTGGCTATTAGTCACTTATTTGGATTCAGAAGGATAGTGGAGGGATGGAAGGGGGAGAAAGGTTTGCATTCATATAGCGCTTGTTACCCCTGAAGGGGTGTTAACGCGCTTTTCTGGCGAGGGTACGTGAATGTGTTGGGGCGGAGGGCCAGGTGAAATGTCCGTGCAGCGCCCCCCTCACACCTTATGCCTGCCCCCCTTCCCTCTCCCTCACAGTGGGGGCGGGCAGGAACCAGGAGGGCAGCTTGTTGTCTGGGCTTTGAGTGCTCCACCCTCTCCACCCAACCTCTCGGCCCCAGGAAGCATGGGCGGGGGACAGTAGCGTAACACAAGCCCCCGCAGCCCCTGCAGGGGGTGGGGGCGAGCTACAAGGGGCTACTCAGCACAGTACACCGGCCTGCGAAGTCCCGAGTACGTCTGAAAGGGGTCCCTCCTCTCCTTTCACTTTGCAGGGAGGCCCCCTTAAGTTTCGTTACGCCACCGGTGGGAGCGCTGCGCGCAGTACCTCTTCCTCGGCTTCTCGCCAGGCCCCCGGTTCGGTTCCGGTCGGTACCTGCAGCTCCCCCCCCGCAGGAGCCAGCGCCGGTGCCTTGATCCTTCCTCTCTGCCGCTCCCGGTAAGCATCACCCTCCCTGGCCGCTCCTGAGAAAATAAACCCAAGTGTTGGCAAGGGAGTGGGCGAGGCAGGGCGTGACCCGAGGCACGGGCAGACAGGTTACCGTACCCGGAAGTACCGGCGGGTCCTTGAACCTTACACCTCTGGGCAGGCGGGGCCCTAGAACGGAGGGAACGGCAGGCGCTGGGAAGGTTATTATGAGTTTATCTTTTCAGTGCTTTGCTTGTAGAGTTTGTTTTTGTCATGTGAGATCAGGCCCGGTTCTAGCGGTGGGCCGGGTGGGCCAGGCCCACCCAAACATGAGCCTGGCCCACCCAAACAGGAGCCTGGCCCACCTTCAAACAGGAGCCTTGGCCCTCGCAGTGAGGGCTTGAAGGCAGGCGCGCAGAGCACAGGTGGTGTGTGTCTGCCCCGGCCGAGACAGTTTACCGGCACGCACAAACACACAGACAGTTTTTGAGATTATCGCAGCCGCACCCGAGTACTTCACAGGTCTTTAAAAGACCATTTACATGTGAATGAGGCTTTGTTTATTTTTTCACCCCTTCATCTCCACATGGCGAAAGGGACAAATACTTTCTTTGGCCGCGGTCACCTTTGCCTACTGTTCTGCTGCGTGGATATTTCTTTTTCTATGCAGTGCAGGAGAAAATAAGTTTGTTTATTCCTATTCACCTTTCCTGACCCCTGCAGCAGCTTATCACGTCAGGCTGTGACACAAAGTTTGACTAATGGAGTAGGTAAGAGAATGTGTCACTATTTGTTTTTCTTTTATAAATCTGCACAGGCCCCGCAGGACACATACTTCGTGTGTGCTTCATTTAAACAGATGTTATTATCACGGGCGATGCAGGACAACAATAGGACAATAAAAAGATGCCCAGATAACGCTGGTGATGAATGATCCGCTGGAGAGCAATCATTTGTCTGTTAGTAGCTTTTAAATGCAGATGAACTGTATTTTATGGGGAAAGCTCAGTGGGTTACTGTCATTGTCACAGAGATCCTTGTGCTACTTGCAGTTCAGAAGTTACAATCCTAACATAGGGCAGTGACCTATGAACTGTCATCAAAGAGCTGCAGACAAACATGAATGGTATAGTTAGAACTTCGCTTTTTAGGTCTCGGCTGCGAAAGGCTGCGCTTGCGCAGTCTCGCTCCGAGATTTAATGAGTTGGAGTGACTTTGAGAAGAGGGGCTTGCACCCGCCCCTCTTCTCTCCTGTTCTCCATTGGCTGGCCTCTTAAATGCTGGCCAGCCACTGGAGAAGAGGTCCAGTCACTCCGTTGAAGCCCCGTCCTTTTCGGATCGGGGGGCGTGTTTTTTGCGAGAAGTCTCAGGGAGGAGACAACAGCAAAACACGCCCCCAAATCCGAAAATGAGGCTCCCTTTCTCCGAGGCATTTTTGCTGTGCCTCGGAGAAAGGCGGTGGTGCCCCGGCGTTGCTCCCGCGCACACACGCTATCGCTTTTACTAATTGCACTTCATCGCGTGAGATGTCTGCTGTTAATTTAAAGCGTTCTTTTCAAGAGTCACCGTAACAGCGACAGAAATAGACATTATCACGGGTAGGCAGCAGAATATTTCTATTTCCAACACAGAAAAAAAAGCGTCCCCAAATTGTGCTGATTCTGTTGCCGGCGGCCCCGCACGCTGCTGTGAATAACCTCAGAAGCAGCAGCGAGAAATAGCGAAGGCGAACTGACGAATCAGCTGACGGTGACCCTGTGTCTTGAAACACGAGCCGCGAGCGTCCACGCATCACGAGTTGCGCGCGGGAATCAAAGGAGCTGGTGTCATGTTAGTTACACAGATGATTGCCCAGACATGTGAGGTTTTTAAAACGAGGCTCCTCGCATGTGCGGCAGCTGTATTGTCTCTGAAAGTGTGGGATACTGTGAGACTCCGCACGAGTTGCAGGCCTCACAATTGCCGCTGCCGCACGCTGGCTGGTGTTAAAGGCGGTTTATTGTCTTGTAAGGAAGGGGCGAGGGGAGGGTTTGGTGGTTGGGCGGTGCTAATAATTCAGTCGTGATTTTTGCAAGGAGGGAAAGGCCGTCATGTTTTAACAAGCAGTACGAAAGGCGACGCGAGTGCCGCCTTCCGTGATATTGAATGTAGTAATTTACCATATTTTGAGTTGTGGTCCACGACAAATATGAGGCAAACAACATTAACAAAATAACGCCTCCGAATCCGAAAATGCCGCTGCGTCATTTTTCTTTTTTTTTCTCGTCGTCGCGTCTAGAGTCCCGAGAGTCGGTCTTCTCCCGTAGCCATGTCGGTGTGCTCTGTGCCGCCCCCTAGCAGTCCGTGCCTCCATGGCCGGTGCTCATCTCTCGCCCTCTGATCCCCCAGAGTGTCCCCCCATGCTCCATCCCACCCCCTGGACCCTGCCCTGCCCCTACACTCTTTTGGCCTGGCCACCGCCGGCTTTCGCACTGCTAAGTAACTTCCGAGCGAGTGGGCGGTGCGGTGCCAAGCCGGCTTTGCCCAGGCCCTCTCTGACCGGCAAGTATACAGTTGACTACTTCAACAGCTTGGCAGCAGCACAGCGAGTGAAGACAGGGGGACTCGCGAGCACGGGGGGTTGCGGATATTATGACAGGGCACTGGGGGCGCGGGTATAGTTTTCATAGAGGCAAGAGATCGCAGCGCCTGTCAAGCAAATCGTTTGATTTCCTTGTGTCTTGGGCAAAAAACATGTGACTAGGCTTGGTCCATTGTAACCCCCTAAGGCAAGGTTTGTGTAATTAAAAATACTTTTACCAACAGTTCATTCCGGGTGACGTAGCATTTTTCGCCAGTGAACTCTTACAAAGAGGTTACGGTGGAACAAAATCCAGTCCGTTACCTCATCCCCAAGTCACAACCGGCACAGAATCCAGTCCAGGTTTTCCTTCGCCCACGGTTGCTTTTAGAGAGTTTTCTAGGAAGTACCCACCTCCCTGCTTGTAGGCAGAGGCAGCAGTCAGGGGCCTCTGCTTCTCTGACAGATGGCTTATTTCCTCAGCTCAGTCCGAGAGGGCAGATACCAGATTGCCCCCCCCCCCAAGAGCCCACTGGGAGTCCCTTGCATCAGCACCCGCCCCTTCCACAACCAATACAACACCTGAAGGCGATCAAGCAAGACTGGCAGCTTGAGTGGCAGCCGCAGGGAGGGGATGGTGGCCACCGCCTCACTAGTTAACGACTGGAGGCAGAAGAGAGAAGGGCGTCCAGAGAGAAGGGACAGAAAAAAGCAGTAGGGAGAGAGATGGGACGGAAGACAGAAGGAGAGAGAGCTGGAAAGGGAAGAAGCAAGGATGGAGGCAACTGAAGAAGGGCAAAAAAAAAGAGAGAAACAATGCAGTAAAGGAGTAAGGAAGTTGATTGAATATGCCCATTGCTGTCAAGTGTCCCTTGTAACATGCGATGCTGTTCGATAGCAGTTAGAAGTAGGCAGCATTGTATATTTTTTTTCCTCGTGAAATAAATGTCATTTTCTTAGTTGAATTATGCTGGCCGGACTTCTATGTGAAAATTGTATGTGGGCTATGTACTTACACACAAAAGTAAAGTGAGACATCTGTTCAGTCTATTTTCCTGAGGATATCCAGTGTCACCAGTTGCTACTACAAACAAGCATTTACACAAGTTTAAGCTATTGGCATTGTAAATGACAAAGCCTTTTATTTATGTTTTAAAAACAAAAACAAAAATTAAAAAGGCATTGTCATTTGCAATGTCAATAGCTCAAACTCGCGTAAATGCAAGACCTATTGCATTGCAAATGCTTGTGTATAATTCTCTCTCTCTTCTTTGGATAAAGGTATGCTGAGGAAAAATAAGGTTTTCTCCTAAAAAATGAGTGCCGGTGAGTGCCACCTGCAACCACCGGTTCACATTTACCGGTGTGTGTGTGGTGTCAGTGTTATGCCGTTATGTGTGCTGCGAAATGCACGCATGCGTTGTGGTTGTGTTAACTATTGTGTTAGGATTATTTTGGATATAGAAATGCGTTTAAGCGTTGAGCACGGTTCCTTATGCCAACTAAGGTGCACTCATATGCAGAAATGTGTGTTTGTTGAAGTTTGTGTTTGTTTCTTGTGCGTGCTTGTGAGGCTGTAAGAAAATAAAACTTTATTAAAGATAATAAAAAGCCTAATGTGTATCCGTGCTTTGCGGCGAATGGCTATACCGGTTGTGTTTGTGTATTTAGAGCAGACGATTGTCACGCCATCATAAACACCTTTTAATAATTGTGTGTGTGTGTGTGTAGGTGGCTCTGTGGGTGGCTCTATTTGTCTGTGGGTTGCTCTATGTGAGTGGCTCTGTGTGGGTGGCTCTGTGTGTGTGGGTGGCTTTGTGTGTGTGGCTGTGTGTGTGGGTGCAAATGCAATAGGTCTCGCATTTGAGAGTGATTAAGCTATTGACATTGTAAATAACAATGCTGTTTCTTTATATGTTTTAAAAACAAAAACATAAACAAAAATAATGTCATGAGCAATGCCAATAGCTCTAACTTTAACAATGCCGAGACCATTGCATTGTAAATGCTTGTTTTGTTTTGGGATATAGTTAGAACTTCCCCAGTCTTTCATTATTCTAATGTTGCTAACATGAGTATGTTTGAGCAGATATACATTTTTATCAGTAAAGCAGATCCCCATGGATTACTCTTTAAATCCTAAGGTTGTGTTTCCCCAGACCAAACCCTCTTAAAATATACTGCCCACCAGTATGGATGACATGTGATTCATGCACCTTGTAATCCTCATTGGCTTATGTGACATTCCCTGTAGACTGATTTATATACTTGTATGATTCATTGTCTCTGTATAATGTGTGCGTGGTGTAAAGTACTGACACACACTACACTGATATGAGTTACGCTATACAACAAATTAAATGTATATGAGAGAGGGGCTACGTAAAGATGAGGGGCACTGTTGGAGGGTGGCAGTGAGGGAATCTGAGGAGGAGGTAGTGGGGGGGCTATGGAGCGAAGAGGGGCACTGTTGGAGGGTGGCAGTGAGGGAATCTGAGGAAGAGGTCACGGGGTGGAGGGGGGAGCTAGAGAGAGACGAGGGGCACTGGTGGAGGGTGGCAGTGAGGGAATCTGAGGAGGAGGTCACGAGGGGGAGGAGCTATGGGGAGATGAGGGGCACTTGTGGCGTGTGGCAGTGAGGGAATCCGAGGAAGAGGTCAATAGTGGGGGCCATGGAGGGATGAGGGGCACTGTTGGAAGGTGGTAGTAAAGGTATTTACGGAGAAAGAGGTTATTGGTGTGGCGCCAAAAAAGACTTTCACATCAGCTCTAAACCCGGCCCTGTCATGGCCTTTCTGTTTTTGTTTATTTAATTAGCAGTCGGCTCATAAGGGCTACTGTGGAACATACTTTAAAGTGCGTGCTAATTATATTTACTGCTATATTCAATGTTTTAAGTTTGAAGGTGATTTTACTAATGTTTTTACTGGGAAAAATGAAAGTTGAGCCCGATGGTGCCTGATATGGGGCTGAGGCCCAAGGTCAACTGTGAGATAAGGTGCACTGGAGAGGAGTAGTGGATAATCAAGCCCGTAAGGGAGTGCGTTGCAGAGTCCGGGGTCAGGTGAAGGTAGTAATGAAGAGGGATTCTCCCTGAAGGCTCGTACAGAGGGAGCCTGTAAGGGAGCGCGTTCCAGAGTCCGGGGTCAGGTGGAGGTAGTAATGAAGAGGGATTCTCCCTGAAGGCTCGCACAGAGGGAGCCTGCAAGGGAGCGCGTTCCAGATTCCGGGGTCAGGTGGAGGTAGTAATGAAGAGGGATTCTCCCTGAAGGTTCGTACAGAGGGAGCCTGTAAGGGAGCGCGTTCCAGAGTCCGGGGTCAGGTGGAGGTAGTAATGAAGAGGGATTCTCCCTGAAGGCTCGCACAGAGGGAGCCCGAGAAGTGTCAGTTGCCTGATACTCCCACCTCAGAAACCTCCTTTTCCCATCAAAGGAACATACATAGAAAAAACACTTTTTGAGAGTGATAATATTTAGAAAGAGATTTGGAAAAGAGTGCGTTTTACTGGGCCTTGTAAGACTAAGGAGAGATAAAGGAGGGCCCTGAAGCAGGCCTACCCAGACATATATGCGACAAATCAAGCCCGCAGTGGCCCACCCAAATGCACCCTTGGCCCACCCAAATAAAAATTCCTGGAGCCGGGCCTGTGTGAGATGCAGGACTATAAGTACCAGAATGCCAAGGAGGCGAGGGGGGGGGGGGGGACAAATCAGGGCTGTGTGATCTCCTCCTATCTGACAAAGGCGTTTCATCTTGAAGTCTGCATTTGAATCAGATCTTAGGGGAAGAGGGGATGTGGTCACCCGTGTGCCACTCACGGTGCGTCTATTATAGAATATGCCACTAGTTTGTATGTGCATGTTTTTACCTGACGAGATAGCTCAGACGGGCGAGCACTTACTGCAATGGCTCCCACAGCTGCTTACACATCTGTAATGGATGCAGGCCCGCTGGATGCCTCCAACAATGCCTCAGAAAGGGGCTCTGCTGGTTGTTGTACTTAAGGCTTTTGCTACACTGCTGTCTTTTGTCCTCTCCACAACACAGCTTCTTCTGGGCAAACAGCTGTGGGGCACCCGCTTCAGTGTTTTAGGCTCTTCACTAATTCAGAAGGTGCCAACCAGTCATGTGGGTGCAATAGCACCAGCAGGAGGCAACACTCCCCACCCCCCCACAATAGCATGCATGTTCTACGCATAAATAAAACACACCACACAAATTTTGTTTGGGTAAAAAACTGCTGCAGGTTTATTACATACACCGTTATGTAATATGGTGGGTTATCTTACGGGCGATCCAAGGGCAGGCAACCATCTGGGCCGCCTGCCCGCCTGATGAGCCAAGCAGCACTGGGGCGAACACCATCTGTGCTGCCCCTTCGGTGATCCTCTTCCCGGATCACGGTCCCTTATTACTCACGCCCCTTTCAGGACGGAGCGTAGCAAGGCAAGTCCCCGGTTGTTCAGGTCCACAACCGCCCGAAGGACTAACGGGGCGCCGACACAGTTTTCCAGGAACCTCCCATGAGGCTCCTGGGCTCTGGCTCTGGCATCCCCTATGGTGCCGTGCAGAGGTACCCTTCGGTACCCAATTGCTTCCAGATCGCCCTGTAACTCCGCCACAGCTCTGGAGGCGGCCACCGTCGCCGCCAGAGCCCCCCACCAAAATAGCTATAGTCTTGCCCGCTATCTCTCCTGTCTAGAGCCTCCCGCAAATCTAGATGAAAGGGAACATCCCTACTGGTTATCGATACCCCATCTATATCCCAGTAGCCCTAGATGTTAGCTTGGGTCAACTAGTGTCTGAAGAAACAAAAACGCCCTTTATGCCTGTGAAGTTGTGCCAAGCACTAAACACCTCACGCCGCAAAGTTCCACTGCGTCACATGACTCAGCCCCGTCTCACTCAGGGGGGACAGTTTCAGACACCCTGGCTCACGATGCCCCACCTGTTTGCTGATCACACTGGCAGCCACCCATCTAGCACCGTGTGTGACTGGACACATGTGACTCGCATCTCTGGGACAGCAGCTCACATGTTAGGAGACCGCTCCAACCCCCGCTTGCCAGCTTAGGCTATTCAGGCGAGGGGGATAATTCTTAACCCTGGCACGGTCCCTTTACTTGCTAAATCCATGCGCACAGGGATGTTCATAACAGGCGTATGAGACAATGAGCACGGCTGCCCTCCAGCACTTGCCCTGCATCCCTTATTCCTTGCGGGAATTTCGAACGCTCAGCTCCCTCTGGTGAAGCCCCCTAGGCATCCCGCTCAGAGAATCTGTCCGATTCGATACAGGGCGCACTGTCTGTAATCCAGTGCCGAACACTTGATGTGGAAGATGCCACACACTGCCTCGGTCATGGGAACCTAACGAGCACTCCAATTTCCCCCGGGTGTACCACTAAATGGGACTGGCTCCACCCAGCTGTAACGCTCCTACTGCGCTGAGTAAATGCAGCCCAGGATGACCCTTAAACAATCCGCGTGGTGTGCTGCCACAAGCCGTATTGGTAATAAGAACCTTAAGAAGCACACAATTACCACCGGGGCGTACCCCTCAATGAGACCGGCTCCAGACAGCTGTAGGCCAGAGGGACACAATATTCAACCGATATACTGGATTCTGCCACTTGCTACCCTACTGGTTGCGTCCCTGTGTTTATGTGAAGGGCGCGTGCCCACGGGGCATGCAGTCGCTGATTTTGACTATCAACATATTTGGGACACCGGTCGCAGAAGGTGCCCCTTCTAGTCTCTGGTTTAAGCCCCTAGAAGGATAACCAGAGAGTGGACAAGTCTGTGGGAGCCAGGGGGGGACATACTGTGCAAAAACCTGCCCTTTCCTGAATATTGGGACACCAAAAGGTCTATGATACCCTGTCGCCCTTTGGCACTAACGCAGTGTTAACCAAACTTAACCAAACTTTACTGCGCCACAGTACACTTGGTAGCTGACAACTACCACCAGCCTGCTGCCCTGGTTAACTTGCGGGTGAATATATCTTAACTGAAGCGACCGGATACCTGCCCTTGGCTGCAGCCGAATGCCCACGTCATGAACATGGTACCCGATTCTATAAGGTGCCCGCAGGTGTTCCCCATGAAGGCCCTCGTAGCCAATTGCACAATGCAGTCATTATTTTCTAAGTGCCTCTCTCTGCGTTGAAATTTCCTGAGTAAGTGTAAAATTATACTTTTCCACCATTCGGCAGGAAACCGGTGGCAAAGGCAGGCTGTTAATTAGTGGCTTCTGACATTGCCGCTGTGTAACTACTACAAAACCACAGTACACCTACAACACGCCAGTACCATTGGCTTTAACAATGCTTGTTAGTTGCATAAGGTAACTGAAGTCACAATTCCGGCTTCGCTGCGTAGCATATTGAACATGCCTCCATTCAGACCTGGTGGGACTGTCACCTTATGTGTTGAACAAGCATGAATAGTCTCCCTGCGAAGAGTAGTGAGCTTACCCGCAATTGGGACCATTCCACTAATCAACTTCCGCAACAGCCAGACAGGTCACCTGCACGTGAGCCAGGTACCGAAAGCGGGAGCCCTTTGGAAACGGAATAGCGTCGCACAATCCCTGCGTTGGAGACAAAATGTACCTCGTTGTACAGCGAAAGAGGCACATGCGAGGACAAAATAACTATTCTTAGCAAAACAGAGCCTGTCCGCATCTTTTGCCTAAATAGGGACAAAAGATGAACCATGCTATTCTCACTGCCCAAGTCTGTGATGTCCTCTTCGCTACCTCTGGCATGTTTCTCATAATTCGCCATATATGACTGACACCGCACTCTCAGCCTGTGCTTAGTGTGATCTTGGCCCACTTTGGTGTGACCAGAGCCCCGTGGAGTATACTTGGGTTCTAGGCCGGTAATGCTCAAGTGTTGGGTGAGGAAGATGAAACCATACTTGCCGAGCCCCGGCCAGAACCGAAAACCATTTTACCATTTGTCATCGGTAGCACATTCATCAATGGACATTGAGAAGGGCCACATGCATAACTCCTGGTGGCCAAAGGACCTTGCTGGCCCAGCGGCGAAATCTTCATTCAATGCAACAATACGAAACAGACTTCTCACGGCGCACGCCACCCAGGTGCCAAGCAAGACACCAGGTTTACCCTAACATCACAACTCCAAAGAAAAGGCACCCCAAACTCCTGCGCGAGTCACTCACGAGGCACCGCTGAAGGATCCACCCCTGAACAACGCCTTCGATGGATAGCAATCTCAACCGCAAAAGGGACCATTACACTAAGCAACACCACCAATCAATGGAAATCAACCATACCCCCCTGTAAAACAGGTAAAATGTGTGTGAACCTAGCCATGGCCAGACGAAACCATAGACGTAGTTTGTCTGGGGCATTGTAGAGACGTAACCGATACCAGGCAACCTGTCCCTTCCATCTGAGAATCGATAATCATTAACAGAATGCCTGGTGACCTAGAAGAGGCATATCACTGTGCAGCTCCCCGCGGTGCAAAGGCGCATGCTATCAGAGGGAACCTCAAATCCGGTGCTTTCTTTACCTGCCTTTGCATCATCTGTGGTCATGCGACCTTGGCTGGTGGCGTGCTTCCTTTACCTGCCTACGCATCATCTGTGATCATGCGACCTTGGCTGGTGGCGTGCTTTCTTTACCTGCCTTTGCATCATCTGTGGTCATGCCACCTTGGCTGGTGGCGTGCTATACCTGAATCTAACGGAAAATGAAAACTCTGGACTGCAGCCAAGAAAGCTAAATAAATGAATTAGCCCCACCCCGGGCACTCTGTCCAATTACCGCCAAGAAAGGCGCACCGCAACGCCAATTGAAGGCAGACTTAGACTTTGTTCAGAGAAATGTGTTTGTTTCATGCAACATCCATCAAAAAAAAAATTCTGCTCAAAACAGGACCTCACCTTTGGAACATAGGAGGGTGTAAAAGAATTTTTTGCAGTAATATTGGGGTGCTGCTGGTGTTTCCAAATTGAAAACATACCTCGCTATGCCTGGATATTAGCTGTGGACACATTAGGAATTTGGACAAGTGTGCCTGTGCACTGTCAGTGTCCTGGCTGCAGGGGGCATGGATCATCAATCCAGAGCTGTTCCGAACACGGGCCCTCCCAATATGTTTGGCCCCGGGCCCCCAACACCTTTAAGATGTCCCTGGTCACACCGCAACACCAACTGAAGGCAGCATAGCAAGTCCTGGCCTAGAGCTGCTCGCGGTGACGCCTACATAGATGCCCAATAGTGCGCGAAACTAGAATCAGCATATGCTTGCGCTACCTTACCGCAAGGCAGTGCAACAGACAACCTGACACTAGTGCCACTATATGCCTTGACTCACGTCAGGCGGCCACTTCCTTTGCACCATTCCTTGCTCCTGCCGTGCTGCCCCTCCTATTATCACCACAACTACTAACCCTGACACCCGTGCAAGTCCACCTATTCCAAGGCCCTTGAAGCTATAAGAATGGCTTGGGCAGCAGGCCATAGTAATTTTAATGTAAATTGAATTGAACTATGCCTGTTGCGGTCATCTCTAAAATGGACAGACAGTGCCAACTCGTGGCACGCTGTCACAAGCGCCGGTGTGACAGTTAAGTGACGTGCACAGGTGCAAATTCCTTTGATTCTTCTCAGTGTGAGAGCCTAACTATCCAATAGTCGCACTACCGACCCACAGCGCTCCGCTTACCGACCCCGGTGTGCCTACCTGCAAAGCGTCACCCTGCGCCGCTAGGGCCATGAGTTCCACACTTACCACATCACTAAAATGTTTATTTTAGATCGAGACAGAACCTCCTATCTGCTAAGTGGTGGAGTCACCTCTTATTTCCAGTGATATTAGTGAGCTGTTGCTGTGTTACTGTGAAAATTTACGTCACCGTCCCCCAAAATTGTATACAAACACATTTAGAAATTGGAAGGGTATGTCCGTGCACCAACCGTAACTTACCCCAAGGGGGCAAGAAAGGGCTGGACTGTTCACATTCAAGGCTGTTCCAAAAAGCCTTTCATTTATGCCACGTTTTTTATTATAATTATTTATGACAAAATTAAATCACTGCCAAACCAAGAACTTTTACTTGCAGACAGCTACAGTGTTACAATGTCACTTAAACATTTCATTCCATCAACTTTAAAAAGAAGTAAAATTATTCACCATCTACTAGACAGTTAAAGTTCATGCAAAAAATAGCCAATATTTAAGGTTAATATAAAATTCTACATTAAATAAAGCACATGTTGAACTAGCATTGTCGCTGAAGAGAGAGGAACTATTCTAAGGCATATGTGAACAATGTGCACGGACTTTGTCCGGTCACCAAAGGTGAGGAGGCCAGTGGGAAAGATTGGTTTACCCATTGCCCCATGCAGTATGCCGCAAGTAGGTGGAGCCAGAATATGAGTGACACATTAGCAGACCAATGGATGAAGCCCACTGACCAAAAGCCCCTCTTTTTGTGTGTGTATATTTATAATATATGTTTTTTTTTTGGGAAAAGCACTAGCCTGACAAGATAGCTAAAGCTGTGCCAAAGGCCATACCTAAAAGGTTTGTCCATCTGAGTGCACCATAACCCATTGAATCCTGAGTCATTTTGAGAACATTTTCGCTCAGACATCTCAAATCTGGAAGTCGGTCCCACTCATGGCCAGTCTCCGCAATCTCATAGGCCCTAATTATGAGTGTGTCGGAGAGTTGGTGCTGTTTATCGCACTCAATAAAATTAGACTCCCCCAGTGTTCAAAATGCATTTGGTGCAATAAATGGCACCTATTCTGAGTTTTGGGGAATAATGTGGATTTTTGTGTTGACTGCACCAAAATGTGCATGTTACCGAAAATACTGCACTATTTTCCTTATTAAATCCTGCTAGGTTTGATGTGCCGAAATTTAATAAAAGGTGAGATTATGAACACTCTCAGTAATTAACAAGATGTGATAAATACTGCATAACTCTGAATGTCAACCCCTGCGCAAAAAATCGTTTGTACAGGAGTCGAAAAATACCAATCCACTCATAATGTCCCGGTTTTCCACCCTCCTCAGATACACTGGCAGATTGTACATCACTGTTAATAGCAGGTGCGTAGTGTCGGCAGACATAATATTAAACGGGAACGAATGTTAATCAGAAGACCACGTGTGCTGTGAAAAGTTGCGTTTGAGGGCTTCCCGTCACGTGAACGTACCATTGCCTTTAATTATTTTACCGTTAGGATGGCTGAGGGAGTTAAGTTGCCAATTATTTCATCCTGTTTACCTACCGCCGACAGCGAGGAGACTCTTTTGTTCACTCTAGAGGTCAGGCCGTGCCGTACTGCACTTCCGCCTTTAATTTCAGCACGAAAATTATTTCATAAATTTTCTAATGCCCATTTCGTGATATAAAAAAACAAAAACAAGCAAGCTGCATGAAAACACCCAGAGACTCAATGGGTGTTTACTCAAAGGAAGGGAACAGTCCTAACAGAGCTAAAATTAGAGTCCTTGGCTTTCCTGTCTTCCAGAAAGGAGCAACAACGAAATTTGATCCGAAACTGCAAAACACAGAAATGGGGATTGTAATATCTGCTGTGTCTGCTGGACCCTCAAGGGAGGGCTTCAGACCATTTGTTATTCTACCAGAAATACCTGGGCTTCTCTTGGGAATTTTAGTTTTTAAATTTATATTTCTGTCAATGCCGAAAAAAGCGCTTCAACACCCCATCAGAGGTAAAAGGCGCTATATAAATGCCCTTTTTTCCCTCTTCTACCCATCCACCGCTCAAATTACTTTAATATTTCACTATACTAATTCAACCCTAATCCTTTATGGGTTGCAGAGTAGCGTGCTACTCACAAAAAAAGCGCTTTGACGCCTCGCCAGGGGTAGTAAGCGCTATATAAATGCAATTACAATACAATACAACGACTGTTGCTACCATGGTGACAACCGGAAACATCAAAGTACCTGCACAATTGCCTCCCCCTACCCTTTCTCTATCCACCAGTGTTCTCGAGAATCATCTGAAGAGGCTTCCAGGGAGTGGAAAAATTTGTATCAGGTATTTGTGGAGTGTAGGACCCTGTGGTGATTCTCAGCGCTAGCCTATAAAGTCAAAGATAGTCCAGCATAGCTGCCAGTGTTGCGGGAGCTGGCCCCGGCCCGCCCCCAACTCCCTCATCAACAACCAAAATTAGAGCGGGAGCAGAAAGAGAGAGGTGGGGAGGTGGAAGGGGCGTATAGGCCGTGCTGAGAAGGAGGGGGAGAGGAGCGAACGCTCTTCTGCAGGGGGCACTGAAGCCCCTCCCGCCTCCTCGGCGCTTGCGAGGTATCGTGTGGGCCAAGGCTCCTCGCGTCTACGGTTGGCCCTAACACAGCCTGGTACCAGCAAGGTACGTTTGAAAGAAGGGCAAAACCCCCCGGGGGACTACGCGCTGACTGGTTCGCCCCTACATAATGCAAACGTGGCCTCCTCTTACACCCTTAGACACCTCCCCGGTCGGCCATATGCTGACCACGACCAGGGGAGGGGGCCGCTGCCCTACACACCTAGGGAGCTGCCCTGCCCCCCCTGGAGGACCGCAGCCACGGCAATGGCTGGGCTTTGCGATCGTGCCTGCGAAACAAGAAGGGGGAAGGGCAGTAGCACACTCACCGCGGCACAGCTCCTGGGGATCCCGCGAGGAAATCTGAATGGCATGGACGGCAGTAACCAGACCACACAGACGGTGTGTCCAGGGCGCAAAAGAGGAAGGACAGAGGGTGGGGGAGGCCTATATACTCCCCCTTCGTTCCTCGCACCCCGGAAGTGACACGCCCTGTGCGCCGCAGCCCCTGGCTGCCCGAGTAGGGGGACTTCTCCCCGAGGGGTCCTCATACTTAGCAGAAGGGGGGTGGGCTGGTGCCCTGCTGGAAATAGAGGCCCGTCCTTCTAGGGCACCCTGCGGGTGCCAGGGCAGCTGCAATTCCACACCTCTTGCTTTGTCAGACTAGTGTCCAGAACTGCTGGGCATCTTGGCACCGTCTCCTCCAAGCCTCCTCTCCCTGCTCGCTGGTCATCGATCACCCATTTTAATTGTTTTTTGGACGACTTGGTAGACTCTATTTACTGCTGTGCTGCTCCAATTTGAAAATGTGCTTTTGTGAATTGTTACTTATTTTTTATAATTTATTGGTCAAAATAGTGTCCCCGATTATCCAACAGTAAATAAAAAGGCAAACAAAACGGGGATCAAAGCATGTTATATGTGCATGCACCCGTTGCCATGCTGAGCTGATATAATGTGACAAAGCATACGCGTGCATACATGTCATTACACTTTGTTTCTTTTTTTTTGCTGCACATATTGGCAATGCCAATTGGTCCAAAATCTGAGGCCTGTTGGCTTTGTCAATGCTTGTTGCTCTCTACCTTTTATGCTGCTCTCCCCCTTAAGTACCTGCTTCTCCCTCTCCGCGGCGTCCCTTCCTCTACACCAAGCTTCTCAATGACTCCTCCAAACCCCTCCCTGAATCCCTAAATAATTTGTGATGCAGAAAATGTTGTAGCTTTGATTGGAGTAGTGTGGTGTTATAGAGTACCCTACAACCAAAGACACTACCAGCAGCAGACACGGAGGAACATTAAGTGCAAAGCTCCTGCGGGTGTCATTGAGGCTGGATCATTTGACATGAACTCGCACCCCATCCTCATCTGACACCAGCACAAGATTGGCATCCAAGGACCTGCTCTTCGCTGAATTTGCTCCTTAATGGATAGAACACAAGCTACAAGCCAGGCACTGTGCTCCCTGAAGCCCCTGAACTGATGCACAGAGTGTTTATGTTTATGTTTATGTTTTTGAGATTTTTATTGCGCACAAATACCCTAGGGTGTCTCGGCGCATAAGAACTTCCTATAGACAGAGGCATCTGAAGGGATCACTGGTTGAATAACCAAGTTTTCAAGAGCTTGCGGAAAATGGTAAGGGTAGGGGAAGTTTTTATGACCAATGGGAGAGAATTCCACAGCCTGGGAGTTGCTACCAGGAAGCGTCTGTCTCCCCATGTGGAGGTTCTGGTGCGTGGTACCGGGAGCATATGCGTGGAGGCTGATCGTAAAGTTCTTATGGGGACATAGATTTGGAAAGCGTCCTTCAGGAACTTGGGTCCTGATTCATGAATGGCTTTATAGGCAATACATAAAGCCTTGAACTTTATGCGGCTCTTTACTCTCAGCCAATGCAGATGGTGTATGGCCGCAGAGGTAGGATGACGAAATGGAACGTCGAGCAGTAATCTTGCTGCCGCGTTCTGTACAGATTGCAGCTTGGCTAAGACCTGCTCCTGAGCATTAAGAAAGAGACCGTTGCCATAGTCCATTTTTGAAAAAACGAGGGTGGTGATTAAGGTTTTACCTGCAGTCGAGGGGAGATATGGCAACAACTTCTTGATTTTTCTCAACATATAGAAGGATGATGTCGCCACTGCGTTGACGTGATGTTTAAAAGAAAGTTTATTGTCGAACAAGATACCGAGATTCCTAACCTTGGTTACTGGAGTGGGGGGGGGACCCATCTCACTGGGCCACCAGGTTGAAGACCACTCAGGGGAAAGCTTACCAAAGGTTAGCACCTCGGTCTTATCCGAGTTCAATTTTAAACTATTATCTGCCATCCACGAGCTGATGGCCATCATCCCTTCCTGAAAATTAGCAGCGACTGCGGGACCATCTTTGTGAACAGACAACACCAGTTGGGTGTCGTCAGCATAGGTGGTTAACAGCAACCTATGAGCTTTTATAACCCTCGCCAAATCCGCCACATATATATTAAATAATGTGGGGCTTAGCGAGGATCCCTGAGGGACCCCGCAGGGGAGAGAGAAAGTGGGTGAGTAGAAATTACCCAGTTTCACCGCTTGAGTTCGGTTGGCCAGAAACGAAGCAATGAGATCTTTTGCACGATGAGTTACACCAATGGATGCGACACGGTCGACCAAGATGGAGTGGTCGACCGTGTCGAAGGCGGCGGACAGATCAAGGAGCACCAAAACCGCCGCCCCCCCCTGATCCATGATGGTCCTGATCTCATCAGAAGCCTTTATCAAGGCCATTTCCGTGCCATGATATTTCCTGAACCCAAATTGAGTATCATCTAGAAGATTGTGATGGTCGATGAACTCGGAAAGTTGCAGGTTCATAACTGACTCGAAGATTTTGGCCGGGAAGGGTAGACAGGCGATAGGCCTATAGTTGGCTGAATCAGTAGGATCCAGAGACGGTTTTTTCAAAAGAGGTTTAATAACTGCCTCTTTCCAGACTTCCGGATAAACACCTGCTTGAAAAATGGAGTTACAAAGGACCGTTAAGGGAGGTGCTATAACCTCAGTGAGAGTGTTCAATATCGCAGAGGGACAAGGGTCCAAAGGGGAGCCAGATTTGATAGAAGTGACCAACCTGCTAATGTGTTCAGTTGAGACCGGGAGAAAATTGGTGAACTTGGGCGAGTAAGGAGGGGGATCGGGAGCAACAGAGCAAGCGGGGAGGGAGAATGATGAATAGATCTTGAAGACCTTAGTAAAAAAGAAGGTGGCCAGCGTATTGCACAGAACTTGAGAAGGTTCCGTCGGAGGGCCTGTGGGGGGGTTGGAGAGGGCATCAACTACCTGGAACAGCTTTTTAGCTGAGTTTTGAGCTGATTCAATTTGGGCGAGAAAAAAGATACTCTTGCATTTCACAATGGATTTTTTGTACAGTGCAAGGGCATCCTTATAGGTCTGCCTATCGACAGGGTTATAATGCTTTCTCCACCGCCTTTCCAGGTTCCTACAATGTTGACGTTGTAATCGGAGATCGTCCGTAAACCACGGGGCCGAAGGTGATGCCCTGTTCGAAATAAAAGATTTGGCCGTAATCACATGGTTTACTGCGTCAGAAATCCATTTCTGGTATCTGCTGGACGTTACGCTGGGATTAGGGGAAACCTCGTACCGGGAGTCTATTAGAGTCTGGGAAAGAAATAGGTGATCGAAGTTATTCCAGGCTCTCGAGCTGATGGAAATGCGAGGCATGGGTTTGACGAAGTTGCGATTGTTAGTCTGGATGGTAAAAATAACCGCGGAATGGTCTGACCATACCACAGGACTAACTAAAGAGAGAAAAAGCTTGGGGTTGTTGGTGAACAGCCCATCCAGCGTGTGTCCAGCTTGATGAGTGGGGGCATTCACCATTTGCGATAAGCCTGCCACTTGTAGGTCAGCTAGTAATTGGGAAGTGTCTTTGTCCCCTAAGTCCTCTAAATGGAAATTAAAGTCTCCTAAAATGGTGAAATCCGAATGGTTTATAGCTAGTTCTACAAATTCTTCCAAGGCCAGAAGGAAGCGCGAATGTGGGCCAGGGGGACGATATAACAAAATCCCTTTAAAGGACTGATTGTGGTTGAGTGAAATGGAAAAAAGGAACGCTTCGCAGTCCGGTCGACTTAAAGGGTCAGTATTGACTCTTAGGTCTGCATTGTGAATTATGGCTAAGCCACCTCCTCTCCCCGTAGATCTGTCCTGTCTCACCACACAGAAACCCTCCGGGGTGGCTAGTGTGTCTAGGTTCATCGCTCAGCCACATCCTCTGCAACGCATACACAATCCCTCCAGCCAGCGTCATCCACACGCAACATCAACATCCTCTCCTTTGCAGACGAGACGCAATTCATACTCTCCATCTTGGACAGGACCCCCGACACAAGAAATAAATTCACCGCATGCATGAACAAAGGCTGTAACTGGATGAAAGTCAACTGTCTCAAGCTCAACACTGACAAGACAGAAGTAGTATTCTTCTGAAGAACAACTCACTATGGGACTGAAACTGGTGGCCCTCCGCCCTGGTTCAATGAGACTCGATTGAGCTCCATATACACCAACAGCCATTGTCTGCTGTTATACTGTCCTTGCAACTCCTGCTGACGCCCTGCCCAGCCGTACACCAGGAATTGATCCTTATTCCTCAGACAACGGCCAAAACACCCTTTTTCAAGGTATTTTAACGCGATTCTACAGGCCACCTTCCTGTTTCTGGCACACCATGATTCAATCATAAGGCGTCATTAATTTAATCAGGCAATAATTTATTGTGTAGTCCTGAGGATGATCCCATTGCATTAGGAACTAGGGATCGAAACGTCGACTTTTCAAACAGCAACGCGATTTATCCACTGTGAAAATTGTATTGTGGTTACTGTTGGTTAGAGCTTACTCGAGATTTTACTGTATTGTAAGCTACCACTTGCTCCCTATGTTTTTGCCTGCTATTCTTGCTTTCTCTTCATTTCTCTTCTGTTAAAGCTCGGTACAGGATTGTGCCCTTGTTTTATTCTCCCCGTGGTTTTCATTCTGTTATATTCCTTATGTATTGTTTGAAATAAATGTTCCTCTGTCCGGCTGGACATTGGAAGACTGTCCATAGTTCGTATTGAAGTCTATGTCGAAATGTCTCTATTATCTATCACTAAGCTAAGGACCTTTGTTCTTTAAAAATAAGTAATCACCCGAGGTCCGAAGCTACCCGCTCGGGCCCCCTTGTCATTTAAACTGCAACTTACCTGGAGAGTCACATCTCCTTCCATCAACCGCTCACACACAGCCGCTCTGCAGGACTCCTACTCGCACACATCTCACATGTCGACATAACCAGATCAGGAGGACGGGTGTTCTCTCACATCGCTCCTAAAGCGTGGAACGGCATTTAACTCCACATCACAGCCTCTTCCCATCGTCTGGAATTCCACAAGAAGTTGAAGGCCTGGCTTTTCAATTAACCAACCTGCCATAAGTCGATCTAGGCACACACACCTGGTCGGTGCCAGGATACTCTCAAGGGTGATAGTGAGCTTTACAAATACACATACATAACGTAAAATTCCCCCATAAACCGGTTTGCGTCTTAAAACCCAAGAAAGAGAAGTCTAATTCCATTTCCGTGTGTGTGCGAATTTGTGAGGGCTTTAACCCCTTCGATGCTGCGCAGATTCCGCCGCTGTGCTGACGGAATCTTGCGCGGGCGTGGTCATGACGGAATGGTTCCGTCATGAGCACAGCTCAACCGTGGGTCATGACGGAACCATTCCGTCATGAGCACCGAAGGGGTTAAGAAGAAGCACCCCGCGTTGGGCTGTACCATCTGATGTTTATCTTGCGGGTGTACATGTGCAGCTCTGGTTTCAGAGCTGCTTTACTAGTAGAGCCAGTGCCCACACGAGGTGTGGCAGGAAATCACAAGTTTCTAAAGGGCCATAAATGACTGCATTTTTGTCCTTAGATGAATCAGAGGACTGACGACTCCTGCAGACTTTGGCCCTGGGACCCTTTTTTCCTCCAAGCAGCATGTAGACCCAGCTTCTGTCTCGCCTTGGCTTTTCAGTGATGAAGGAAATGCGATTAAGGATAGCACATTGGTTGTATATGTTCACCAGTTGTGTAAAGTAATGTAATCCTTGAAAACTGAATCTTGGTCAACTCCCACTCACCTGTGCCCCTTCCCTCGTGTGTACATGAACGAAAGGAACATGTCCTCTATTAGAATTACATTGTTCTATCTCAATTCAACATACAATCCATACACGGCCGGGTTTTCAGCTTGAGCAGTGGTTGGTTGGAAGCAAATATCTGAGAAAGGGACAGCAACATTTTATATTTAAAACATACAATGTTTTGAAACCATTCAAAGTCATGCAGCGCTACCAAGTCGCAATAGAATCAGGCTGGCGCAAAGTGAACATGGCGTTCTTTCACAACTGACATCACATCACATGACCGGAACTAATATAACATATGCTTTGAACGTCACCATGATATACACCTGTTTTTTGCTTCCTGCTTAATATGTAACTTGATTCCGTACCACCAGTGACACAGAGAGAACTAGAGTTGGCGTGGTTATGTATTAATTTTAGATATTGCGTACTAGCAGACCGAAACACAGTGGTGGCTCATTAAGAATAAAGACACTGTCAATTGTTTCACGCCCATTAAAGACTGAGGTGAGTTGGAGAGTTGCTTGAGGGGGTTGTCTGCCTTACCAGGCAGTTGAGGGGGTGCTGAGTTATAAAGTACTACTTAGTGAAGCCCCTTGTGCAATATTAGGGACATCTTGTGTGTTTTGCTGTTCGCCCTATGTGGGAAGGGTATGCCCAGACGTGGGTCCCGTGCTCACTACGCCACTGGAGTAAAGCTATCCTGGCTGAAGAGGGGTGAAACCCCGAAACCGGTCCTAGGATGCTTGATTCCGGTCCAGGGAAGACATGGCTTGGCAGTTCGGGCTGGTCTGTTCCCACGAGGCACAGGGTCAAAACTGATTTGCATATGGCCATGTCTATACTGGGGTGGCGTGGTGAGGAAAATAAAGATGGATTAAACCCAGATCTGTGACTGGGGGTGAATGTTTTGCCTATGTGCAACGTTCCGTCCATCATCTTGTGTGTTTTGAAGTCGACATGGCAGTCAGAGACTGCACACAGGCTCTGCAATGGCAGGCCTGAGACACACTTTACAAGCTGCTTCTGTGGGTGGCACAACCAGTGCTGCAAGCCCACCAGCAGCATTTGGTTTACAATCCCTGGGCACACTCAGTGCACTGTAGTAGGGACTGACAAGTAAATCAAATAACCCAATCATGGAGTCACTAATCAATACATCAATTTACACAAGAGAGCATATGCACTTTAGCACTGATCAGCAGTGGTAAAGTGCCCAGAGTCATAAAACCAACAAAAACAGGTCAGAGAAAATACAGGAGGAAGGCAAAAAGTTTAGGGATGACCCTTCAAAAAGGGTCAAGTCCAACAGTCGTTTTTAAATTCTTTTCTTAATTCTCATGCTTTTTTGTTTTTTTTACTAATGTAAACCTGCACTTTGCTTTTTGAGGATAGTGACTGCCCTTACAATGTGCTTTTTATGTTGGATATTTTCTAAAGTCTGAAATGCATTACTGCAAGTCGTGACTTTTTAAAATTTCAACAGGTTTTTTTCCAACTAGTAAATTTATTAATAGACATTTATATGTGTACCTGTTAACGTACTTTTATGAATATTATGAATATTTATTAATAAAGGAATTGGAGCATTGACTGACCATACACAATACGTATGTGGTGAAAGTCTGCGTCTGGACCCAAGTGTCTTCCACTGCTTGGAGAACCATCCGAAGAGTCGCTGTCCCTGGACGGCTTTCCCTGGTCCGTCCAGGAGTGCAGTATAAGCTGGGGGAAGGCTACTGTGCTGGTATGTGAATATTTTACCTCTGAATGAATGGATGGGTAAAAGGAATGCCATTTCAATTACATCATCTCGAGATGTCTCCCTCTTCTTTCACTGACCTCACTGAGGTCTCTTTCTTGTCACACTCATGACTGCTTTTGGGGTCTCTCTTCCCCCTCTAACCCATTATTTATCTCCTGCCCTCTTCTTTCCTGCAGAGGAATGGAAGCTTTGTGACTCCTCAACCATGTCTCACACACCAAGACATCCTTTTACACCCTTTATTTCTCTTTTCCTTGCCTTCCCTCTACTCTCTCACCTGGTCCTCTCCTTCTCCCTCGCTCGCTTTCCTTTCCCTACCCCTTTCCTTCTTACTGTTGCCTCTCCCACCCTATCACATGTTGTACCAAAGGCCACATTGCAGCCTGCGCCCCACTCAACAGTGTCTGCATCCAGCTCAGGAGAGTGGGGAGCACTGCACAGCCGCCAGCAGGGCAGCGGACACGCTGGTGCGGTCTCCTGCGGTCCTCTCCCTGGGGGTCTGCTAGAAGACGCCATAGAGGTCTCCTTCCTGGAAGAACTGCACCAGGATCCTCTAGAATGGATTCATGGGTATAAATTGAGCCCAATCCAATATGGAAGCTCTTCTATTTATTTCTTATGAGATGTTCCCCAACTGTTATGGCAACAGCATGTTTGGGGAGGCGATTTCCTGTTTTCAGGCGTATATAAGGGGTCAGTTTCCTCTTCCTGCTTGCATCACATCACTTCTTCTCTTCAGTTAGTGTTTCCTCACTCCTGCCTACTTCTAGATTCTAGTGTTCCTCGACGTGTGGTTTCTGCAGTGTTCTCCACTACCTTCTCCAGTCTCCTGGGCTTCTCGCCATCTCTGCCTTGCCATCACGGAGCCACGCTAACATTGTTGGAGGTGCCTTCGGACCTCTTCCTCCCTTGGGGCTCCTTCTGGGAGGCACGATCTGCTTAGGTGCTTTAAGCATCAGTGGCATCGTGGCTGCTGGAAGGGGTCACCCATACCTCTGCCAGACTGACCATCAAGAACTGGGCTATAAGGTTCCGAAGGTGCTCCAGAGTGTACAGCCTGCATGGTGGTTGGAGTTTTGTGAGTGCGGACAGTGGGCTGGGTGGTCACGGTGCTCCTCTGGGTGTTGGTAGAGATGGGCAGGAGGGCTGTGAGAGTGGATGGGTCCGTTTGAGGCTCACAATTGTTGTAGATGCTGGTGAGCAGTAGGATCAGCTGGGTGCGGAGGGCCTGAGAGGGGCCTCTGCTGGTGGACCTTGCTGCCAGAAAGGTGACCTTTCACTAGGTTAAAGATCTCCTTGGTGCTCCTTTTGATGCGGTCAGTGAGCATGATGGGTTTGGAGACTCTGATTTGCAGATGGCACCGCCTGAGGGCAGATTGGTAGGTGTGCTTGTTGGTGTCGTTCTGACAGTCTCCATCTGTGTTCAAGTTGCTTGCAGTGGTGTTTGTTGATCCTCACCTCTCCTGTGAACCAGCTTCCTTGCGTCTGGTTCTTGAAGCTTTGTTGGAGGAGCCAGGGGATCTGTGCAGGCGGCGATCCAACTATTTAAGTTGGAGATGGATTTGGGGAGGTTGCTGTTGTCAAGGCCAGTGGTGTAGGAGCGGGGAAGTCCAGCATATATATATTTTTGATATTTATTTCAACCCCGCCCCTCCCAGGCCCAGCCTCAAACACCTCCGTTGGTCCCTTCCTGCTCACCTCTTCCATTGCCCCCCCTTCACCCCCGCTCCTCCATCGCTCCCAACCACTCACAGCCCTTTCAATATTTGTCTTTCGTTTTGTTTTTTGGGAGCCCACAGTAGCTGCTACCTGCTAGTGGGCTGTCTTAGAAGCACTTTGGCGCAATAGCGTTTCATTTATTTGATCAAGTGGCGCCCGTAATATAGAGTTGGTAAATAAAAACAAAAAAAGGGGGTGTGCGTGCTTGGTGACGCATGCACACGCATACGTCATCGGTTACTCACGCACCTAGGACTTACATACTAACCGTTTAAAACTTGAAAGTGGGAGATTTAAAAAAAATAATGGAATGCATTTTCCTTTTTGACTCATGAAGCACAGGACGGGGGACAGCTACAATAAAACCAATTTTGGCTTTAAAAACCCGGAGTCTTCCGACTGAAACGGGTCAATTGGAATGTATGTTGGGGAATTATGCAGCTACTACCAGCAGCAGCCACGTCATTACGCCGATGATGCACTATAGCGGGAAAAAGCATTGGCAAACCAAAAGGTGTAAAAGGTGAGGCTAATTGGCTTTGGCAATGCTCGTTTCAGTTGGATACGCCCTATGACTATCAGGAAAAGCCTCGGTCCCAAGCTTCAAGCCACACCTCTGCCCCGTTAATTCTACGTAACGTAGGAGCGAGTGAGCTGAAGTTACATATCCCTTCTGCGCCGCCCTCACACTTTACACCTCCAATTTCCCCCCACATACACACTTTACGCCTCCTATCCCCCAGCAATAATTCAGAGGGGGCGGGCAGGAACCGTAATGGCCGCTTGCCATCTGGTCTTTGAGTTCTCGTCCGTCTCCTCCAAGCCTGTCTGACCCCAGAAACGTGCGTGGGGGCGCTGCGCGCGGTACCTGTTCGGCGGCCTCTCGCCAGGGCCCCGTCCGGCTCTCCTCGGTACCCACAGCAGGTGCACTCTCGCCGGAGCCAGCGCCGGCGGCCTTTATCCTCTCAGCCGCTCCAGGTTTGCACAACACTCCCTACCTGCTCGTAATAAAAGTAACTCAAGTGTTTCCAAAGCCGTGGGCAGGGCAGGGCGTAACTCGAGCCACAGTACACGGAAGTAATGCCCCTGATCCTACCACCTCTGGGCAGGTGGAGCCCTCTAACTCAGGAAACCACAGACACTCGAGGACAGTTTTTATTTTGCATTCTGGTACTTGTAGTGCGTCACTACAAGTACCAGAATGCAGAGGAAAACATCAGGACTGGGTGACCCACTCACACGTAACGCTGGCGGGACTGCTTGAAGTCTGAATTTGAGTGAAATCTTAAGGTGTTCCAGAAGAGTTGGGGAGAGGATGTAGCCTTAGGGCAAGAGCGGTCGACCTCGAAGCTGGGGAACCGTGCTCGAGTCTCGGCAGCGACGCTCAACATCCTGTGATTCTGGGCAAATCACTTTGAAAATGCGCTTTTGAGAATGTTAACTTCTTCCTTTTTTAAATTATTTTTTTATAATTTACTGCTCAAAATAGTGTCCACGATCATGGAACAGCAAATACAAAAATTAAACAAAATGGGGACCGTAGCTAGTCATATATGCACGCATGTGCTGTGCTGCATAAGTGCATACGCATGCAGAGCTGCTGTTGTCACGACACATATGCATGCAAACACGTCATTACACTTTTTTGTTGTTACTGCACATCATTGACAATGCTAATAGGTTCAAAAGCTGAGGCCAGTTGGCTTTGCAAATGCTTGCTGTTCTCTACATTGTGTGCTGCTCTCCGCCTTAAATACCTGCTCTGCCCTCTCTGAGTTGCTCCTGCCTCCTCCTCAAAATTCCCAATGACTCCTCCAACTCCCTTCCTGAATCCCCAAATGAGTGGTAATGCAGCAAACATTGCCACTTGGATTAGAGTAGAGTGGCGAATCCTTTTCTACAAATAAACTACCCTACTACCAAAGACGCTACTATCAGCAGATATGGAACACCAAGTACAAAGTTCTTGCTGATCGCAGTGACGCTGGCACTAAAAGCAGGAAAGAAATCTTCGCCATCATCAAGGAATTGACCACACCTTCTGCTGCCTTCAGCAACATCACAACATCACAAGACCTTTGCAACGCGCTCTCAGAATTATTCTGGAACAAAATCATAACCTTGCTCAAGAAACCATCCGCTGACCCAGCCGCGTTTTCCAACTACAGACACATCTCCTTAGAGAAGCGAATCAACCAACGCCTCACTGACCACCTCAGCAACCACCAGCTCCTTGATGCCACATAGTCCGGATTCAGGCCCAAAATAGTACAGAAAGAGCACTCGTCGCCACTGACGACATTCCTGTGATCCTTGATAGAGGAGACACAACAGTTCTGGTCTCACACCCCGTCCTCATCAGGTGCCTGCACGAGACTACCATCCAAGGACCTGCTCTCTGCTGGATCTGCTTCTTAACGGACAGAACACAAGCTGTAAGTGTGGCACCTTCCCCCCTGAAGCCCCCCAAACTCATGTGCGGAGTGCCTCAAAGTTCATCACTCAGCCCCGCCCTCTCCAACGCATACATGATTTCTCTGTCCGACGTCATCCATGCACACAACATCAACATCCTCTCCTACGCCAACGAGATGCAATATGTACTCCCCTGTCTTACAAGACCCCAACACAAGAAACAAGTTCACCTCCTAAATGACCAAAGGTTCTAACTGGATGAAAGCCATCTGTCTCAAGCTCAACACCAACAGACAGAAGTAGTGATCTTCTGCAAAAATAACTCACCATGGGACTCCAACCGGCAGACGGCCGAAGTCGGACCCAGCACCAATGTGCAACAAACCTCGAAATCATCCCCAGCAAACTGGACATGATCGCACAAGTCAATGCTGGAAGAAATTTGGTTTGGTTACTGCCGGAGGCTGGTGGAACCCTACTCAAGTAGTAGCCACAATCCTTGTCAGGGTAAAGTCACAGCAAACCCTAAATTTACCTGTGCTCATCCCTCGGGTAGATTGGCACAGATCAGTCAGGCTTAATTAAGAGGCAATTTGTAAAGTATTTGCGCAACACTACAAACAGTAACAAAATGAACGCACAACACAAAAAGGATCCCACACCAGATTAGAAAAAACAGAGTACCTTTTAATAAATTAAACAAGACCAAAAACAAAAAAAATGGAATAAGTAGATCCGGAGATATGCAGGTTTAAAGATTTAAGTGGAAATAGTGCCACAAAGCGCTAACTGTGGATATCTGGTTCGCTAGACCCGGACAAAGTCACAAGTTCAGTCCAACCGTGATGGAGTACGGGCCTGGCTACTGGGACCCACTTGGGCCTGCATAGAGGTGCAAACTGCCATGTCGAGGATGCGTCACGCAACCGAGGTAATGCATCCGTTCCGAGGAGATGCTAGTCTGCAGTGCTAGTTCCTGCATCATCGTCAATGAGGGTTTGCGATGTGAAGTCCGATGTCGATGATGTGTCGCATAACTGAGGTGATGCATCCTCTCCGAGGAAGTCCGAGGCTGCAGTGCTAGGTCCTGCATCATTGTCAATGAGGGTTTGCGATGTGAATTCCGGTGTCGAGCATGTGCCACACAGCTGAGGCAATGCGTAAATTCCAAGGACCTGCGAGGCAGTGATAAGAAGTCCTTGTGACAGGAGAGTCCATGTAGCAGAGGTAATGCAATGGTACTGCTTGGGGTTGTGCTGCGCAACAGAGAAGATGCGTGAGGCCCTTGGTACATGTAGTACCACTTTACTAGGGACGTATAAGTAAATGAAATATGCCAGTTGGGTGTAAGCCAATTCTACTATGTTTAGAAGAGTGAGCACAAGCCCTTTAGCACTGGTCAGCAGTGGTAAAGTGCACAGGGTCCTATGGTCAACAAAACCGAATTCAGCAAAAACGTGGAGGATAAAGGCAAAAAGTTCGGAGGTGACCCTGCAGAGAGGGTCAGGTCCAACAATTGTCGTCCCTGCATCCTGTATCCACACCCTGAAGATGCTGAGGAAGATCTTCAAAGGGCGCCCAAGCAAAACTAGAAAAATTGTCACTCACCCCAGTCACCATCAAGTTGGACTATGGGAACACCCTCTACTCTCTGATCAGCAGGCAACTCACAAACCATCCAGAACTCAGCTGCCAAATTCACCCTCAGTCTCGCACACAGAACTCACATCACACCTCAGGGAACTCCAGTGGCTCTTGATACACAGGCACGTTCATTTCAAACTCCTCACACACACATTCAAGGCACTACACGACTTGGGTCCAACCTACCTGGAGAGTCTCATCTCCTTCCACCAACCAGCCAGACACCTCCACTCTGCAGGACTCCTACTCGCACACATCCCACATGTCGACATAACCAGATCAGGAGGACGGGTGTTCTCACACATCGCTCCTAAAGCGTGGAACGGCCTCTCCCCCACAGTACATCCTCCTCCCCTCTTCTGGAACTCCACAAGAAATTGAAGGCCTGTTTTTTCAGTTAACTAACCTACCATAGGTAAATCTAAACACACACACACACCTGATCAGCACCAGGATACGCTCACGGGCGATAGTGCGCTTTACAAATACACATAACATAACGTAAAGTACCCTCATAAAACCCGATTTGTGTCTGAGTGCCCAAGAAAGAGAAATCTAATTCCATTTCCGTGCGTGTGCGAGGGCTTTTGTTGGGCTGTACCATCTGATGTTTATCTTGCGGGTGTACGTCTGCAGCTCTGGTTCAGAGCTGCTTTACTAGTAGAGCCAGTGCCCTCAGGAGGTGCGGCAGGAAATCACAAGTTTATAAAGGGCCATAAATTACTGTATTTTTGCCCTTAGATGAATCAGAGGACACTGACTCCTTCAGACTTTGACCCTGGAACCCTTTTATCCTCCAAGCAGCATGTAAACCCAGCTCCTACCTCGCCTTGGCTTTTCAGTGACGAAGGAAATGCGAATTACTGATAGCACATTGGTTGTCAATGTTCACCAGTTGTGTAAAGTAAGGGAACCCTTGAAAACTGTACGTTGGTCAACTCCCACTCATCTGTGCCCCTTCCCATGTATGTACAAAAAGGAAATGTGTCCCCTGCATTGCAATGTTCTATCTGAACTCAACATACAATCCATACACGGTCGGGTTTTCACATTGCGCAGTGGTTAGTTGAAAGCAAATATCTGAAAAAGGGACAGCGATACTTTATGTTTGAATGTACAATGTTTTGAAACTATTTAAAGGCATACAGTGCTACAAAGTCGCAATCGAGGCAGGCTGATGCAAAATACACATGACATTCTTTGACAACTGACATGAGCTCACATGACCAGGCACCCCTCACTAAGCTGCCCCTGCCTTAATATTAAATATTGCATAATATTGTTAAAATCCTCCAACCAGTGCTTTTAAGTTATTTTATTTATTTTAAAAGTTTTCTATAGCGCGAACATGACCACCGGGGGTAACAGAACGCTTTACAGTAAGTCAGGGAAGGACACAAGGGGTAAAAACAGATCACCCAAACAACAAGCATTTGCAATGCAAATTGGTCTCACATTTGTGAGAGTTAGTGGTATTGGCGTTGTAAATGAGAATGTCTTTTACCCATGTGTTTTGGATTGGAGTGGAATGGATGTGTTTGGAGTGGAATGATGTAGGTTGGTTTGGAATTGTTAGCTGTGGAATTGTGTGTTTTGGAATTGTGTGGGGTGGTGTGGATTTGTGTAGTGGAATTATGTGGCGTGATGTGTAGTGGAAATATGTGGATAGTAATTGTGTGGTATTGAGTGTATTGGAACTGTGTGGAGTGGAAAAAGTAAGTTATTTTACCTCCTAACAGAATTGCACTAAAGATATGGATTCATTATGCAAATTAGATCATAACAAATTCCTACCATTGTCTACCTGGCATTGACTTTCTCAGATGTGACATGTGCACCCGTGCAATAACTCACTATAACTGAACCAGCATGTTACACTTACAGGCACTGACACATTCCTTGTAACTATGTACTTTTGTATAATATGCGGAGGATAGTAAGCAGTGTGTAACTGTCCCAGCTGAGCTACCTGCAATAGAAACAAGCAATGGCATAGCCAATAGGTCTCGCCTTTGGGACCTTATAAGTGTTTAGCCATGCAACAGTTGCATAACTAAATAGTTATAAGGTCCCAAAAGCGAGACCTATTGGCTATGCCAAGCAGCCGTACGGCCGCGAAAGTGAAAGTGATCGTGATCAAACATCAAAGCGGCTGTGCGGCCGCGAAAGTGAAAGCAATCGCGGTAAAGTGTGGCGCGCGCGCCCGCGCACATGCACTGTAGCTCTAGGCTGGCCTGGTAGCACTTTTTGAAGCCCTCTCAATAAGTCTCGCCAGACCAGCGCATGCGCTGGGTTAGGCGAGACCTAAAAAAAAGCATAAACAAAGCGTTGGCATACTCCTTTTATGGCGACGTAAATCTGGCTAACTTGCTCTGTTGCATGGCTTAGTGAACACGTGCCTTGTTCTGGAGCAAGGCGCTTTCAGCTGTGCTCCCTGCTACTGCAGAACTCGCTTAGACTTACCTTTGGTAGCAGAGATCAGGTTGTTGCCATCTTTCAGCAGATCTTTAATACACTTGTTGCATAGCTGCCAAGGTTTCAGATTGCCATACGTGACATTTTTATAATTTCAGTGTAATTATGAGTGATATTTCAACGTCTAGCAGTGACACTTTCTCGTGAGCAAAATCAATCAATGAAGAGGAGGGAAACCTATAAATATCACCCATTCCACCAATTTGAGCAACAAAAACACTCTAAGAAAGCCTTTAAAGTGCTGCAAACGAGCAAACATGGAAGGGTGTTCGCTTAGTGTAGGCACCATTTCAAGCAGGACTTAAGCCTCGCTCCCAAAAGTCAGCATAATATGCGGTAAGAGTAATCAGTATTCCATATTTTGAGATATGAGATTTGCTTAGTAAAGAACATGCTTTTATTTATGTGTGTAAGAAAACCTTTGGGATTGGGTGTCTTTCTCCTCTGACATGTGCCCGAGCCAGAGCTTCGCGAGTGGAAATGATGTATTTTTAACCTGCACTCAGGACTTCATGTGAACAGAACTATCCGCATTTTGTCACTTAAAGATTTATGGGGGTACCAGGGGCGTAACACAGGCCCCCGCGGTGCGGGGGGGGCGGCAAGCTCCAGGGGGCCCCCTCAGCACAGCAATATGTCCGGGGAGCTTCTGATAGAGGCCGGAGGGGGCCCCTCCTTGTACCTTGCTGGGGGGCCCCCCTCAGTTTTCGTTACGCCTCTGGGGGGTACTGCCCTACTACCCTCACCCCTACTGGGGCTGTGTAGATTGTCCCCTGCGTGCGGTGTGGGAGATCTCAACATCTGGTAAGTGTTCAGGGGGTTGGGGTGGGGGGCAATGCTTCACCCCGAAAGACCTTCCCTGGGGCGGAGATCCTTGTCGAGTGGCGGCTGCGGCTGAGATGCCAGCGCGGATCTCAGCTGCTATAGAATAAACCCATTCTCTAGAGTCACTGTAGCCGAGCTCCACTGCCAGGCACCACTCCAGTGCAGCCCGAGGAGACGAGCAGTGAACTATAGGCTAAGAAGGACGCATGTTTAGCTTTAAATTAAATATATTGAGAATGAGAGCTGAGTGAATGTGAGCCACGGCCGCAGCGAGTCTCGGGCAGCTGGTCAGGGGAGCGGAGCGCTGCGCAGAGGACAGCCGGGATATAAATCATTTTAGTTTGAGTTACAACCGGACTTTTTATCTTTTTGTTGTCACTTAAGTTCAGGCCGGGTGAATCCACCCGCAGCTCAGAGAGCAGGAGTTTATTTGAGGATAAAACATGAAGGAGCCAGGGCAGCTGGCTGCTGTCCCGTGTCTGTGCTGAGGGCCCCCCAATGCGGCCCCCGGCAGCTGGCTGCAGTCCCGTGTCTGTGCTGAGGGCCCCCCAATGCGGCCCCCGGCAGCTGGCTGCAGTCCCGTGTCTGTGCTGAGGGCCCCCCAATGCGGCCCCCGGCAGCTGGCTGCAGTCCCGTGTCTTGTGCTGCTTGAGCAATGCCCTCAGCTCTGGGCCCCCAAGGCGGCCCCTGGCTGCAGTCCCGTGTCTGTGCTGCTTGAGCAATGCCCTCCGCTCTGGGCCCCCAATGCGGCCCCCGGCAGCTGGCTGCAGTCCCGTGTCTGTGCTGCTTGAGCAATGCCCTCAGCTCTGGGCCCCCAATGCGGCCCCCGGCAGCTGGTTGCTGTCCCGTGTCTGTGCTGCTTGAGCAATGCCCTCAGCTCTGGGCCCCCAATGTGGCCCCCTGCAGCTGGCTGCAGTCCCGTGTCTTATGCTGCTTGAGTAATGCCCTCAACTCTGGGCCCCCAATTCGGGCCCCGGTAGCTGGCTGCAGTCCCGTGTCTTGTGCTGCTTGAGCAATGCCCTCAGCTCTGGGCCCCCAATGCGGCCCCCGGCAGCAGTCCCGTGTCTGTGCTGCTTGAGCAATGCCCTCAGCTCTGGGCCCCCAATGTATGTATGTATGTATGTGTTTTTTGTAAAGCGCACTGCTGCCGAGGCGTCGTGGCGCTGTAGACCGCTGGGGAACCCGTCCTGGCTATCCCTGTGAGATGGTCCCTCCTGGGTATCTCCAAGGTGAAACCAGGCATCCCCGGCGAATGTGGGGGGCCGTTGTGGAGATGAGGCAAGCTAATGCCCAGAGTTGCCGATTGTGTAATCCCTGGTTAGACTGGGCACCGAGGCGAGAATAATCGAGTCCGCTGGCCCTGGTCCACAACCCTGCCTCGTCTGGAATTGAACCCTGGTCCCGGGCCGTCCTCTGCTTCCGGGTCTGCCGCCTCTAACCAGTGAGCCACACTACTCCACTCCACTCCACTCCAATGAGGCCCCCGGCAGCTGGCTGCAGTCCCGTGTCTGTGCTGCTTGAGCAATGCCCTCAGCTCTGGGCCCCCAAGGCGGCCCCCGGCAGCTGGCTGCAGTCCCGTGTCTTGTGATGCTGGAGCAATGCCCTCAGCTCTGGGCCCCCAATGTGGGCCCCCTGCAGCTGGCTGCAGTCCCGTGTCTTGTGCTGCTTGAGCAATGCCCTCAGCTCTGGGCCCCCAATGCGGCCCACGGCAGCTGGCTGCAGTCCCTTGTCTTGTGCTGCTTGAGCAATGCCCACAGCTCTGGGCCCCCAATGCGGCCCCCGGCAGCAGTCCCGTGTCTGTGCTGCTTGAGCAATGCCCTCAGCTCTGGGCCCCCAATGCGGCCCCCGGCAGCTTGCTGCAGTCCCGTGTCTGTGCTGAGGGCCCCCCAATGCGGCCCCCTGCAGCTGGCTGCAGTCCCGTGTCTTGTGCTGCTTGAGCAATGCCCTCAGCTCTAGGCCCCCAAGGCGGCCCCCGGCAGCTGGCTGCAGTCCCGTGTCTTGTGCTGCTTGAGTAATGCCCTCAGCTCTGGGCCCCCAATGCGGCCCCCGGCAGCAGTCCCGTGTCTGTGCTGCTTGAGCAATGCCCTCAGCTCTGGGCCCCCAATGCGGCCCCCGGCAGCTGGCTGCAGTCCCGTGTCTGTGCTGAGGCCCCCCAATGCGGCCCCCCACAGCTGGCTGCAGTCCCGTGTCTTGTGCTGCTTGAGCAATGCCCTCAGCTCTGGGCCCCCAATGCGGCCCCCGGCAGCAGTCCTGTGTCTGTGCTGCTTGAGCAATGCCCTCAGCTCTGGGCCCCCCAATGCGGCCCCCTGCAGCTGGCTGCAGTCCCGTGTCTGTGCTGCTTGAGCAATGCCCTCAGCTCTGGGCCCCCAATGCGCCCCCGGCAGGTGGCTGCAGTCCCGTGTCTGTGCTGCTTGAGCAATGCCCTCAGCTCTGGGCCCCCAAGGCGGCCCCCGGCAGCTGGCTGCAGTCCCGTGTCTTGTGCTGCTTGAGCAATGCCCTCAGCTCTGGGCCCCCAATGCAGGCCCCCGGCAGCAGTCCCGTGTCTGTGCTGCTTGAGCAATGCCCTCAGCTCTGGGCCCCCCATGCAGCCCCCGGCAGTTGGCTGCAGTCCCGTGTCTGTGCTGCTGGAGCAATGCCCTCAGATCTGGGCCCCCAATGCGGCCCTCGGCAGCTGGCTGCTGTCCCGTATCTGTGCTGCTTGAGCAATGCCCTCAGCTCTGGGCCCCCTATGTGGCCCCCGGCAGCTGGCTGCTGTCCCGTGTCTGTGCTGCTTGAGCAATGCCCTCAGCTCTGGGCCCCCAATGCGGCCGCTGGCTGCTGTCCCATGTCTGTGCTGCTTAAGCAATGCCCTCAGCTCTGGGCCCCCAATGCGGCCCCCGGCAGCTGGCTGCACTCCAATGTCTGTGCTGCTTGAGCAATGCCCTCAGCTCTGGGCCCCCAATGCGGCCCCCGGCAGTTGGCTGCAGTCCCGTGTCTGTGCTGCTTGAGCAATGCCCTCAGCTCTGGGCCCCCAATGCGGGCCCCGGAAGCTGGCTGCTGTCCCGTGTCTGTGCTGCTTGAGCAATGCCCTCAGCTCTGGGCCCCCAATGCGGCCCCGGCAGCTGGCTGCAGTCCCGTGTCTGTGCTGCTTGAGCAATGCCCTCAGCTCTGTGCCCCCAATGCGGCCCCCGGCAGCTGGCTGCAGTCCCGTGTCTGTGCTGCTTGAGCAATGTCCTCAGCTCTGGGCCCCCAATGCGGCCCCCGGCAGCAGTCCTGTGTCTGTGCTGCTTGAGCAATGCCCTCAGCTCTGGGCCCCCCAATGCGGCCCCCTGCAGCTGGCTGCAGTCCCGTGTCTGTGCTGCTTGAGCAATGCCCTCAGCTCTGGGCCCCCAATGCGCCCCCGGCAGCTGGCTGCAGTCCCGTGTCTGTGCTGTTTGAGCAATGCCCTCAGCTTTGGGCTCCCAAGGCGGCCCCCGGCAGCTGGCTGCAGTCCTGTGTCTTGTGCTGCTTGAGCAATGCCCTCAGCTCTGGGCCCCCAATGCGGCCCCCGGCAGCAGTCCCGTGTCTGTGCTGCTTGAGCAATGCCCTCAGCTCTGGGCCCCCAATGTGGCCCCCGGCAGCTGGCTGCTGTCCCGTGTCTGTGCTGCTTGAGCAATGCCCTCAGCTCTGGGCCCCCAATGTGGCCCCCGGCAGCTGGCTGCACTCCAATGTCTGTGCTGCTTGAGCAATGCCCTCAGCTCTGGGCCCCCAATGCGGCCCCCGGCAGTTGGCTGCAGTCCCGTGTCTGTGCTGCTTGAGCAATGCCCTCAGCTCTGGGCCCCCAATGCGGGCCCCGGCAGCTGGCTGCTGTCCCGTGTCTGTGCTGCTTGAGCAATGCCCTCAGCTCTGGGCCCCCAATGCGGCCCCGGCAGCTGACTGCACTCCTGTGTCTGTGCTGCTTGAGCAATGCCCTCAGCTCTGGGCCCCCAATGCGGCCCCCGGCAGCTGGCTGCAGTCCCGTGTCTGTGCTGCTTGAGCAATGCCCTCAGCTCTGGGCCCCCAATGCGGCCCCCGGCAGCTGGCTGCAGTCCCGTGTCTGTGCTGCTTGAGCAATGCCCTCAGCTCTGGGCCCCCAATGCGGCCCCCGGCAGCAGTCCTGTGTCTGTGCTGCTTGAGCAATGCCCTCAGCTCTGGGCCCCCAATGCGCCCCCGGCAGCTGGCTGCAGTCCCGTGTCTGTGCTGTTTGAGCAATGCCCTCAGCTCTGGGCTCCCAAGGCGGCCCCCGGCAGCTGGCTGCAGTCCTGTGTCTTGTGCTGCTTGAGCAATGCCCTCAGCTCTGGGCCCCCAATGCGGCCCCCGGCAGCAGTCCCGTGTCTGTGCTGCTTGAGCAATGCCCTCAGCTCTGGGCCCCCCATGCAGCCCCCGGCAGCTGGCTGCAGTCCCGTGTCTGTGCTGCTGGAGCAATGCCCTCAGCTCTGAGCCCCCAATGCTGCCCCCGGCAGCTGGCTGCAGTCCCATGTCTGTGCTGCTTGAGCAATGCCCTCAGCTCTGGGCCCCTAATGAGGCCCCCGGCAGCTGGCTGCAGTCCCGTGTCGGTGCTGCTTGAGCAATGCCCTCAGCTCTGGGCCGCCAAGGCAGCCCCCGGCAGCTGGCTGCAGTCCCGTGTCTTGTGCTGCTTGAGCAATGCCCTCAGCTCTGGGCCCCCAATGCGGCCCCCTGCAGATGGCTGCAGTCCCGTGTCTTGTGCTGCTTGAGCAATGCCCTCAGCTCTGGGCCCCCAATGCGGCCCCCGGCAGCTGGCTGCAGTCCCGTGTCTTGTGCTGCTTGAGCAAGGCCCTCAGCTCTGGGCCCCCAATGCGGCCCCCGGCAGCAGTCCCGTGTCTGTGCTGCTTGAGCAATGCCCTCAGCTCTGGGCCCCCAAGGCGGCCCCCGGCAGCTGGCTGCAGTCCCGTGTCTTGTGCTGCTTGAGCAATGCCCTCAGCTCTGGGCCCCCAATGCGGCCCCCGGCAGCAGTCCTGTGTCTGTGCTGCTTGAGCAATGCCCTCAGCTCTGGGCCCCCAATGCGGCCCCCGGCAGCTGGCTGCAGTCCCGTGTCTGTGCTGAGGGCCCCCCAATGCGGCCCCCTGCAGCTGGCTGCAGTCCCGTGTCCTGGGCTGCTTGAGCAATGCCCTCAGCTCTGGGCCCCCGGCAGCTGGCTGCAGTCCCGTGTCTTGTGCTGCTTGAGCAATGCCCTCAGCTCTGGGCCCCCAATGCGGCCCTCGACAGCTGGCTGCAGTCCCGTGTCTGTGCTGAGGGCCCCTCAATGCGGCCCCCTGCAGCTGGCTGCAGTCCCGTGTCTTGTGCTGCTTGAGCAATGCCCTCAGCTCTGGGCCCCCAATGCGGCCCCCGGCAGCAGTCCTGTGTCTGTGCTGCTTGAGCAATGCCCTCAGCTCTGGCCCCCCCAATGCGGCCCCCTGCATCTGGCTGCAGTCCCATGTGTGTGCTGCTTGAGCAATGCCCTCAGCTCTGGGCCCCCAATGCGCCCCCGGCAGGTGGCTGCAGTCCCGTGTCTGTGCTGCTTGAGGAATGCCCTCTGCTCTGGGCCCCCAAGGCGGCCCCCGGCAGCTGGCTGCTGTCCCGTGTCTGTGCTGCTTGAGCAATGCCCTCAGCTCTGGGCCCCCAATGCGGCCGCTGGCTGCTGTCCCATGTCTGTGCTGCTTGAGCAATGCCCTCAGCTCTGGGCCCCCAATGCGGCCCCCGGCTGCACTCCAATGTCTGTGCTGCTTGAGCAATGCCCTCAGCTCTGGGCCCCCAATGCGGCCCCTGGAAGTTGGCTGCAGTCCCGTGTCTGTGCTGCTTGAGCAATGCCCTCAGCTCTGGGCCCCCAATGCGGGCCCCGGCAGCTGACTGCTGTCCCGTGTCTGTGCTGCTTGAGCAATGCCCTCAGCTCTGGGCCCCCGGCAGCTGGCTGCAGTCCCGTGTCTGTGCTGCTTGAGCAATGCCCTCAGCTCTGGGCCCCCAATGCGGCCCCGGCAGCTGGCTGCACTCCTGTGTCTGTGTTGCTTGAGCAATTCCCTCATCTCTGGGCACCCAATGTGGCCCCCGGCAGCTGGCTGCAGTCCCGTGTCTGTGCTGCTTGAGCAATGCCCTCAGCTCTGGGCCCCCAATGCGGCCCCCGGCAGCTGGCTGCAGTCCCGTGTTTGTGCTGCTTGAGCAATGCCCTCAGCTCTGGGCCCCCAATGCGGCCCCCGGCAGCTGGCTGCAGTCCCGTGTCTGTGCTGAGGGCCCCCCAATGCGGCCCCCTGCAGCTGGCTGCAGTCCCGTGTCTTGTGCTGCTTGAGCAATGCCCTCAGCTCTGGGCCCCCAATGCGGCCCCCGGCAGCAGTCCTGTGTCTGTGCTGCTTGAGCAATGCCCTCAGCTCTGGGCCCCCCAATGCGGCCCCCTGCAGCTGGCTGCAGTCCCGTGTCTGTGCTGCTTGAGCAATGCCCTCAGCTCTGGGCCCCCAATGCGCCTCCGGCAGCAGTCCCGTGTCTTGTGCTGCTTGAGCAATGCCCTCAGCTCTGGGCCCCCAATGCGGCACCCGGCAGCAGTCCCGTGTCTGTGCTGCTTGAGCAATGCCCTCAGCTCTGGGCCCCCCATGCAGCCCCCGGCAGCTGGCTGCAGTCCTGTGTCTGTGCTGCTGGAGCAATGCCCTCAGCTCTGGGCCCCCAATGCGGCCCCCGGCAGCTGGCAGCTGTCCCGTATCTGTGCTGCTTGAGCAATGCCCTCAGCTCTGGGCCCCCAATGTGGCCACCGGCAGCTGGCTGCTGTCCCGTGTCTGTGCTGCTTGAGCAATGCCCTCAGCTCTGGGCCCCCAATGTGCCCCCCGGCAGCTGGCTGCTGTCCCGTGTCTGTGCTGCTTGAGCAATGCCCTCAGCTCTGGGCCCCCAATGCGGCCGCTGGCTGCAGTCCCGTGTCTGTGCTGCTTGAGCAATGCCCTCAGCTCTGGGCCCCCAATGCGGGCCCCGGCAGCTGGCTGCTGTCCCGTGTCTGTGCTGCTTGAGCAATGCCCTCAGCTCTTGGCCCCCCAATGCGGCCCCCGGCAGCTGGCTGCAGTCCCGTGTCTGTGTTGCTTGAGCAATGCCCTCATCTCTGGGCCCCCAATGTGGCCCCCGGCAGCTGGCTGCAGTCCCGTGTCTGTGCTGCTTGAGCAATGCCCTTAGCTCTGGGCCCCCAATGCGGCCCCCGGCAGCTGGCTGCTGTCCCGTATCTGTGCTGCTTGAGCAATGCCCTCAGCTCTGGGCCCCCAATGTGGCCACCAGCAGCTGGCTGCTGTCCCGTGTCTGTGCTGCTTGAGCAATGCCCTCAGCTCTGGGCCCCCAATGTGCCCCCCAGCAGCTGGCTGCTGTCCCGTGTCTGTGCTGCTTGAGCAATGCCCTCAGCTCTGGGCCCCCAATGCGGCCGCTGGCTGCAGTCCCGTTTCTGTGCTGCTTGAGCAATGCCCTCAGCTCTGGGCCCCCAATGCGGGCCCCGGCAGCTGGCTGCTGTCCCGTGTCTGTGCTGCTTGAGCAATGCCCT
The DNA here is from genome assembly GCF_964204655.1 of Triturus cristatus. NCBI lineage: Eukaryota > Metazoa > Chordata > Amphibia > Caudata > Salamandridae > Triturus > Triturus cristatus. The sequence continues at coordinate 815,875,966 of NC_140595.1, forward strand.
CAGCTCTTGGCCCCCCAATGCGGCCCCCGGCAGCTGGCTGCAGTCCCGTGTCTGTGTTGCTTCAGCAATGCCCTCATCTCTGGGCCCCCAATGTGGCCCCCGGCAGCTGGCTGCAGTCCCCTGTCTGTGCTGCTTGAGCAATGCTCTCAGCTCTGGACCCCCGGCAGCTGACTGCAGTCCCATGTCTGTGCTGCTTGAGCAAAGCCCTCAGCTCTGGCCCCCCAATGCGGCCCCCGACAGCTGGCTGCAGTCCCGTGTCTGTGCTGCTTGAGCAATGCCCTCATCTCTGGGCCACCAATGTGCCCCTGGCAGCTGGCTGCAGTCCCGTGTCTGTGCTGCTTGAGCAATGCCCTCAGCTCTGGGCCCCAATGCAGCCCCCGGCAGCTGGCTGCAGTCCCCTGTCTGTGCTGCTTGAGCAATGCGCTCAGCTCTGAACCCCGGCAGCTGACTGCAGTCCCATGTCTGTGCTGCTTGAGCAATGCCCTCAGCTCTGGCCCCCCAATGCGGCCCCCGGCAGCTGGCTGCAGTCCCGTGTCTGTGCTGCTTGAGCAATGCCCTCATCTCTGGGCCCCCAATGTGGCCCCCGGCAGCTGGCTGCAGTCCCGTGTCTGTGCTGCTTGAGCAATGCCCTTAGCTCTGGGCCCCCAATGCGGCCCCCGGCAGCTGGCTGCTGTCCCGTATCTGTGCTGCTTGAGCAATGCCCTCAGCTCTGGGCCCCCAATGTGGCCACCGGCAGCTGGCTGCTGTCCCGTGTCTGTGCTGCTTGAGCAATGCCCTCAGCTCTGGGCCCCCAATGTGCCCCCCGGCAGCTGGCTGCTGTCCCGTGTCTGTGCTGCTTGAGCAATGCCCTCAGCTCTGGGCCCCCAATGCGGCCGCTGGCTGCAGTCCCGTGTCTGTGCTGCTTGAGCAATGCCCTCAGCTCTGGGCCCCCAATGCGGGCCCCGGCAGCTGGCTTCTGTCCCGTGTCTGTGCTGCTTGAGCAATGCCCTCAGCTCTTGGCCCCCAATGTGGCCCCCGGCAGCTGGCTGCAGTCCCGTGTCTGTGCTGCTTGAGCAATGCCCTCAGCTCTGGGCCCCCAATGCGGGCCCCGGCAGCTGGCTGCTGTCCCGTGTCTGTGCTGCTTGAGCAATGCCCTCAGCTCTTGGCCCCCCAATGCGGCCCCCGGCAGCTGGCTGCAGTCCCGTGTCTGTGTTGCTTGAGCAATGCCCTCATCTCTGGGCCCCCAATGTGGCCCCCGGCAGCTGGCTGCAGTCCCCTGTCTGTGCTGCTTGAGCAATGCTCTCGGCTCTGGACCCCCGGCAGCTGACTGCAGTCCCATGTCTGTGCTGCTTGAGCAAAGCCCTCAGCTCTGGCCCCCCAATGCGGCCCCCGGCAGCTGGCTGCAGTCCCGTGTCTGTGCTGCTTGAGCAATGCCCTCATCTCTGGGCCCCCAATGTGCCCCTGGCAGCTGGCTGCAGTCCCGTGTCTGTGCTGCTTGAGCAATGCCCTCAGCTCTGGGCCCCAATGCAGCCCCCGGCAGCTGGCTGCAGTCCCCTGTCTGTGCTGCTTGAGCAATGCGCTCAGCTCTGAACCCCCGGCAGCTGACTACAGTCCCATGTCTGTGCTGCTTGAGCAATGCCCTCAGTTCTGGCCCCCCAATGCGGCCCCCGGCAGCTGGCTGCAGTCCCGTGTCTGTGCTGCTTGAGCAATGCCCTCATCTCTGGGCCCCCAATGTGGCCCCCGGCAGCTGGCTGCAGTCCCGTGTCTGTGCTGCTTGAGCAATGCCCTTAGCTCTGGGCCCCCAATGCGGCCCCCGGCAGCTGGCTGCTGTCCCGTATCTGTGCTGCTTGAGCAATGCCCTCAGCTCTGGGCCCCCAATGTGGCCACCGGCAGCTGGCTGCTGTCCCGTGTCTGTGCTGCTTGAGCAATGCCCTCAGCTCTGGGCCCCCAATGTGCCCCCCGGCAGCTGGCTGCTGTCCCGTGTCTGTGCTGCTTGAGCAATGCCCTCAGCTCTGGGCCCCCAATGCGGCCGCTGGCTGCAGTCCATTGTCTGTGCTGCTTGAGCAATGCCCTCAGCTCTGGGCCCCCAATGCGGGCCCCGGCAGCTGGCTGCTGTCCCGTGTCTGTGCTGCTTGAGCAATGCCCTCAGCTCTTGGCCCCCCAATGCGGCCCCCGGCAGCTGGCTGCAGTCCTGTGTCTGTGTTGCTTGAGCAATGCCCTCATCTCTGGGCCCCCAATGTGGCCCCCGGCAGCTGGCTGCAGTCCCGTGTCTGTGCTGCTTGAGCAATGCCCTTAGCTCTGGGCCCCCAATGCGGCCCCCGGCAGCTGGCTGCAGTCCCCTGTCTGTGCTGCTTGAGCAATGCCCTCGGCTCTGGACCCCCGGCAGCTGACTGCAGTCCCATGTCTGTGCTGCTTGAGCAAAGCCCTCAGCTCTGGCCCCCCAATGCGGCCCCCGGCAGCTGGCTGCAGTCCCGTGTCTGTGCTGCTTGAGCAATGCCCTCATCTCTGCGCCCCCAATGTGCCCCTGGCAGCTGGCTGCAGTCCCGTGTCTGTGCTGCTTGAGCAATGCCCTCAGCTCTGGGCCCCAATGCGGCCCCCGGCAGCTGGCTGCAGTCCCCTGTCTGTGCTGCTTGAGCAATGCGCTCAGCTCTGAACCCCCGGCAGCTGACTGCAGTCCCATGTCTGTGCTGCTTGAGCAATGCCCTCAGCTCTGGCCCCCCAATGCGGCCCCCGGCAGCTGGCTGCAGTCCCGTGTCTGTGCTGCTTGAGCAATGCCCTCAGCTCTGGGCCCCAATGCGGCCCCCGGCAGCTGGCTGCAGTCCCGTGTCTGTGCTGCTTGAGTAATGCCCTCAGCTCTAGGCCCCCAATGCGGCCCCCGGCAGCTGGTTGCAGTCCCGTGTCTGTGCTGCTTGAGCAATGCCCTCAGCTCGGGGCCCCCAATGCGGCCCCCGGCAGCTGGCTGCAGTCCCGTGTCTGTGCTGCTTGAGCAATGTCCTCAGCTCTGGGCCCCCGGCAGCTGGCTGCAGTCCTGTGTCTGTGCTGCTTGAGCAATGCCCTCAGCTCTGGGCCCCCAATGCGGCCCCCGGCAGCTGGCTGCAGTCCCGTGTCTGTGCTGCTTGAGCAATGCCCTCAGCTCTGGGCTCCCGGCAGCTGGCTGCAGTCCCGTGTGTGTGCTGCTTGAGCAATGCCCTCAGCTCTGGGCCGACCACTAGTGCTAGTGACTTCAGTCCTCCTGCCTCGCCGTAATTAATGACACAATGTTGCCCCCGGCAGCTGGCTGCTGTCCCGTGTCTGTGCTGCTTGAGCAATGCCCTCAGCTCTGGGCCCCCAATGCAGCCCCCGGCAGCTGGCTGCACTCCCGTGTCTGTGCTGCTTGAGCAATGCCCTCAGCTCTGGGCCCCCAATGCGGCCCCCGGCAGCTGGCTGCAGTCCCGTGTCTGCTGCTTGAGCAATGCCCTCAGCTCTGGGCCCCCAATGCGGCCCCCGGCAGCTGGCTGCAGTCCCCTGTCTGTGCTGCTTGAGCAATGCCCTCAGCTCTGGACCCCCGGCAGCTGACTGCAGTCCCATGTCTGTGCTGCTTGAGCAATGCCCTCAGCTCTGGCCCCCCAATGCAGCCCCCGGCAGCTGGCTGCAGTCCCGTGTTTGTGCTGCTTGAGCAATGCCCTCATCTCTGGGCCCCCAATGTGGCCCCCGGCAGCTGGCTGCAGTCCCGTGTCTGTGCTGCTTGAGCAATGCCCTCAGCTCTTGGCCCCAATGCGGCCCCCGGCAGCTGGCTGCAGTCCCGTGTCTGTGCTGCTTGAGTAATGCCCTCAGCTCTGGGCCCCCAATGCGTCCCCCGGCGGCTGGCTGCAGTCCCGTGTCTGTGCTGCTTGAGCAATGCCCTCAGCTCTGGGCCCCCAATGCGGCCCCCGGCAGCTGGCTGCAGTCCTGTGTCTGTGCTGCTTGAGCAATGCCCTCAGCTCTGGGCCCCCAATGAGGCCCCCGGCAGCTGGCTGCAGTCCCGTGTCTGTGCTGCTTGAGCAATGCCCTCAGCTCTGGGCCCCCGGCAGCTGGCTGCAGTCCTGTGTCTGCGCTGCTTGAGCAATGCCCTCAGCTCTGGGCTCCCGGCAGCTGGCTGCAGTCCCGTGTCTGTGCTGCTTGAGCAATGCCCTCAGCTCTGGGCCGACCACTAGTGCTAGGGACTTCAGTCCTCCGGCCTCGCCGTAATTAATGACACAATGTTGCAGTCAGGTGACACCAGGTCACTGGGACAACAGCAGCCTTGGCACCGGAGCAGTCCCATCGCCCGGCCTCCGCCACGTCCCCAAAATATCATCGACCTTGCAGATTCCTGGGCGTCCCGCGAGCCGTGTGCAGCACTAAAGATACATTTAGCGCTGCAAGCAGTGAATTTCAGAAAGGGGCGAGGCAGGGACACCGGTCTCTGCCGTCAGCTCTTCATCCTTACGGCGAGGGCATGGGAGACTTCCTGCACAGCCCTCCGCTCCTCTCTACGTGGCTCCGCTGTGATGCAAGTACAAGCTGGAGGCCGTGATTGACTGAAATGGAGGGGGCGGGGGGGGGGAAGAGTGGTGGGGTGGAGCAGCAGGGTAAATAAATACAAGAATGAAAGCAGAACCAGCGCGGCGCTCATGAAAGGGTGCTGCGCTGATAAAACTACCTAATACAGCAGTACAACCCCCCTCTGTGACAGAGTGGGAGTGAAAGCAGAGACGGTGGGGTGGAGGAGCATAGGAATCACACAGCAAAAACAAGCATTGGCAATGTAATAGGACTCGCTTTTAAGCGAGACCTATTGCATTGAAAATGGGAGTGCGGGTGCGAGAAGACACGAGCAACCGGGAGTGCTCGGGAGAAGGGGCGTAACACAGGCCCCGCGGTGCAGGAATGAGTGCTCCGGAATAAATCCGGGGAGGGGGCCCCTCTGTGTACCTTGCAGGGGGCCCCCTGAACTTTCATTACGCCACTGCGCGGGAGAGGGGGCATGGAGGCCCAAGAGGTACTGCTGTAGTGGGGGGTAGGGATGGATGGGTAGAAAGTAGTCTGTGCAGTGAAGAGGCCAGTAGCCATGGAAGGATACAAATGACTGACATGGATGTCATGGGGAGAGACTAACAAGCTTAAAACCAATCGGAAGGCAGCATTTATAACCTAAGCCATTGAAGAAGATGGGCAAGAGAGTGGGCAGAGCTTTCACGAAGCTTCCACACTATAGTGTATACTGCATGCCTCGCAAAGCGATGGCAGAGCATTCGCGCTGCATCTCTAGGTGAGACCTAAAAAACAGTCATAGCAATCTCATAAAGCAAGGCACCCTAGGGAGCAATGGAAGCAATGAGTCCAGGCAAAAGTTTCTCTGTGCATAACGTTTATACTTCCTTGAGAGAAGAAGTATAGGGATAACGTCTATGTTGCGCCCAGGGGTATCATAGCACATTACCATATAATGTGCCAGTACCACCGGTACTAAGTACCGGCACTTCAAGGTTTTCTGCGCTTGAGTACCGGAACTTCTCCTTGTCCAAAGAGAGTACCGGTACTCATAAGGCAACAAGGCAAGCTCAGTAAAATTGGCATGTACCGAAAGAAGAGCAGCACCGAGCCGAACTCAGTCAGTTTTCGTGAAGCACTCCGATCGAGGGCTAATCTAACCTCACATGGTGGCAATTGAGCAGCGGCCCGTAGGCATCCATTCAAGCTGGCCGGAGGTTTGGGAGGGGCCCGACTCACACTGTGATTACTGAGACAGGGTCCATGCAGGCTCTGTGGAGTCAACAGCACAGTAGGTGTGTGGGCAGGGCGTGCTAACGGGCATATCTCCTGACTCTCGGGGAAATCGGAGAGAAGGCTTCCTGCTGGCATAGCAGAATACGGCAGCACACGTTTGGAGCCAGAGTGAGGAGGAAGGTGGTGACAGTGACGCTGTAGCACAGCTGATGGGAATCAAGGTTTAGTGATGGGGGCAGCAGCTAATGTAAGCGTTTCTAATACACATGTACTAAATGTTCTGGATGCGTGCAAGAATGTCCCTGTGTGAGTTCTTGCATGAGTGAGTGTTGTCTGCAGTGTCCAGCATGGCAGATAGTTAGTTGCAAACCCCACAAGGCCTGCATTACCTCACTCTGCCCAAGAGGCACATGTGAAGGGGTTTGCTTGTAGCTAACCCACTCTCTCTCTCACTCTCTCTCTCTCTCTCTCTCTCAGTACAGAACTGCTTTCTCCGCAGTGTTTCAACATGATTGTATTTTGTTTTTTGGAGCCCGTGTTTTTGGGTTAACGAGGGGGCTCTGGGAGGGGTATACGTGGGCGAGCCAACAACTTAACAAAGAGAGCCCAGTCCGAGCCGAACCAAGAAGTCTGGCTTGGCCATAAAAGCCAGTGCATAAGTCGAGCCTTGAAAACATTAACATTGAAATAAAAGTGTATTTTTATCATGTGGAGGCATTTCACCTTCGTTCATCCCACCATGACGACAATGCCATTAGTGATCTAAGGAAGTAAGTCACTTTTCAGGTGTATATTATATATGGACTATTTTCTTTTCTTGAATGAATCAACATTATAGTGTATTAAATCTAACACAAGATGCGATTGTACAACACACATCCTGAACTCGTGCATTTGAATATACTATCATATGTGCTAATGAACAAAAAGGAGGTTGATAAGTTAAAATATTTGTCAATGATCACACAATTTGGTCATGTGGGGAAGCTGGGATTGATCCCAAAATGTTTGCTTTCACTTTGTGCAATTCGGCCTCTAAGAGGCTACATCTTTCTTTCTCTCCACAGGTCACACTTTTGTGTTTATTCTTTGCACATGAGATTAGAGTTTGGTTGGCAGGCGGATGCACCATCAAAGTTCAGTTCATTTTTAGCTTGAGGGCGCAAGAGGACCTGGAACTGAGCCAGAGCCAGGCATCCTGGCTCGAGCTTTCAGCAGCGTGCCCACCTCCAGATAGAGGGAATCAGACTTTACAGCGGGTAAGGAGCTTTGCGGCATCAAGGAGGGGCTGGGTGATGTTTGCTACGTGGCAGTAAAACAAGACGGTTGACCATAGTTAAAAGTTTCCATTAAATGGTAAGGAAAATCTTTTGTGCAAGTCATATATGATTTAGATGTTGCACCATGAGAAGCCCTCTTCAATAATAAATGTATCCTTTTGTATGTATAAGGGGAAAGGAATACTCAAAATATACCAGAAACGCTTTAGTATAATTATGAACATCTGCACACCCATTAAATCTCAATTAAATTAAATGTGTGCCCCTGGCCGGGGCCCATAGCACCACTTGTATCCCCGCCCCCAAGCCCCACCCCCTAGTCCACATCTCAATTTTACGAGTACCTGCACTTATTTTTTCCATTTAAAGCAATGCCTCCAACACCCTCCCATGGCCGGGCTGTAAGCCAAAGAATAAAAAAGCACATGCAGGGTAAGGTATGTGCACCATTTCATGTTATGTCAGGCCTATTCCACATGAACATGTCTCAACAAGAGTAAATGGATGTCTGACCTCCAGGGTAACAGCATGACACGTGAAACACCGGGTGCCCGCAGGGTGCCACAGTAAGAGGAGCACCCTACAGCACCCAGGGGCCCTCAGGGGCAGTAGTAAAATAGAAGAACCTCTTCTGTGTGCCCGTCTGCTCGTGGACAGGTGTGTATGGCACTGCAGGTGACACCCACAGGTGCCTATGTTCGCACACACGCACACTTCAATTGACCAGTGATCAATGTTAATGGCACACACTGTACAGTTACGAAGGTCTGACCGCATCAGTCACACATATGTAAACACATTAGCTGCACACAACTGTGGCCCTCAAATACAGACAGACAAAAGCCGTAACATGCCTTGCCCCTGGCTTGCATGCCGTGGACCCCTAGTGGCAGGAGAAGGTCATTGTTCTACATTTTGTCCATCAATAGTTGTTTTTGCATTTGTCACCCCGAGTGGGACGGGTATGCTCAGACATGAGTCCCGTGCTCTCCATGCCACTGGAATCAAGCTATCCTGGCTGAAGAGGGGTGAAACCCCAAAACCGGTCCTAGGATGCTTGGTTCCAGTCCAGGGAGGACCTGGCTTGGCAGTTCGGGCTGGACTGTTCCCATGAGGCACAGGGTCAAGACCGATTTGCATATGGCCAGGTCTAAACTGGGGTGGCATGGTGGCCAAAAAAATGATGGATTTAGGCCCAGATCTCTGTACTGGGGTGAGTGTATGACATTGTTCTGCATTCTGTCCATCAACTGTTGTTTTTGCATGGATCTAATTATGTCATAAATAAAAGACGGACTAAAAAATTCATATTTCACCGAAACGTTTAACGTTTTGTGAAACTAAGCCATGCTGCTTTAAAGTAGCACTGTTATTCCACAAACGAAAGCCAGCACTATCTATGGACTGCATCATGATTGGATTACAACTCCCTCGCGCAGACAGAGAGGGGGGGGGGGGGGGGTAGGGGCGGAAAGCAACACAGGAATGACAGGATTTTGTTGGTAGATGCAAACTCCATTTCAAGCATAGCGCGAGGGGAGGGGGGGGGGGGAACTGCTTAATCATGTCGCGTCTCACTCACTACCATGTTCGGTCTTCTGTAGGTTACGGGCGGTGTTCAGAACAAGCATTTGCAATGCAATAGGTCTCGCATTTACTCGAGTTTGAGCTATTAACATTGCAAATAACAATGCCTTTTATTTTTGTTTTTAAAACATAAATAAAAGGCAGTGTCATTTACAATGCCAAAAGCTTAAACTTGCATAAATGCGAGACCTATTGCATTGCAAATGCTTGTTTTTGTAAGGCAGGAAGCCACAAAGTCAAGTAGTGAAAAGCACAGAATGTTAAGCCAGCAAGGGAGCCAGAACTCTGGTTCACAAGAATGTATACCAGAGTCAGTACTTATAAAGGCACATTTGCATATACTTTGCATAGAAAAGCCTATCAAGGAAATAAAAATGAATTTCATACAATTTAACAAATGTATAATGTGCAGGAGTGCAAGTGTGCTACTACGTTGCCCTAATGTAACCTAAAAATGATTATTAGATAGTATGCCAAGAAGTGCGGCGTCCGCCAGAGTTACTGCTAATTAAGCACAATTTCTAAGAGGCCCCCATTTTAGAAGTGTTTATTAAAATTAAAGCATGTGGTCCGTGAACCGTTTGCCCTGCTTATCATTTTCAAGTTTTGTGCGATACAGTCAGTACGGCTCAGCTTTATGGAGTCAAATGAAGTCTGGCGTCCATGATGTTGGTGGCACGATAAGTGGGAGGTACTTGTAAACACAGATATAAATGATTAAAATGAAGACGGCATCACATAACATATACCAAAAACATTTTTCGTCTGTATTACCTACAATCACAGACAAAGAAAAAGTAGCGCTGCATCATGTAACATAATATCCCCGACTTATTTGTTGACTGTAATACCAACAAACATAGCGAACCCAAAAAACAAGAGTAGAATCAAAGAAATGCGCTTATCTTTCCAATGTGTCTGCACTGATGGATTAAAAGACAATGCGGAGTTTGTAAAGCATGTGCTGCAATAAGTCTAAAGTGCTTGTTCTCAATTTGTAATCCATAATGCACACATTACGAGAATATTGGGCGTATGATGTTGTGGATGTAGCGTGTGTTGCGTGTTTAAAGCATACAAAAAACACTTGGGGGAAGTGCTCCTTTACATAGAAGCAGAACGGTGAACCCCAAAAAGCATACATTAAATTAAATTTGTGTAAAGCACGGATTCTATTTCAAGAAGTGCTTGTTCTACATTGAAGCGGCACGCAACTTTCTTTTAGCAACACGGCGCCCGCTCTCGGTTTCTTTAGATTTTTATTGTAATCTTACTTCTTTTGACTGATGTCGAATTCCAGAATCACGCCAGCAGGTGGCAGAAGATGCAAGCATGTGAATCTTGTGCTGTGGATTCTCGTCCACAACACCTGTACTTGCCATATAAACAGCAATGAACTACTTTCCATTGGTTTATTCTTGATGACTATTTGTTAAAAGAGGAAGTTTGAATAGGCAGAGAGATGGCCTTCGTATAGTTCTTTGCAAATACCTTAGCGAGTGCGGGAGCAGTGCAGCAACTAACTTAATAATAGAGCAGGTTCTCTGCTCTATTCTCTAAAGGAACGATGAAGCGACAGCTCGCTGTAGCTGAATTGTTCAGTAGTGAATATTACTTATTTTGTGCATTAAGAGTTGACTGGTAGTAATTGAGGTGACAGAAAAAACTTAGTCCAATCTAAAATGCCATGGTTTTACCCGGACAGGGGGTTCAGTAACATGAAGCGCAATTAACTTGCTATTCTTTTGAAACATTATGTGCGGTGGCCGTAGTGCTGATAAAAGGTGTGTGGCAGCACAAGAGAACTAAAAGAACCTTTCGGAAAGTAAACATAAATAAAAAAATGTATGCATACACATGAAGATGCAAGGACTTATGTAAACAAGGCGGAAGAGACGCGGCGAGAGACGCTGAAACGCTAGGCGAGTGGGCGGGGCCTAATGCCGACAGGGCGGACACCAACCCCACTTCCAGAGAAGCCGGACAGAGAAGCAACGACAATAGTTCTAGCCAAGGCGAAGCAGCGCATGCGCTGCATTCGCAGGCGAGACCTAAAAAAGGTCACTACACCGCACCAGTTAACCCTGTAACTGTCTAAATGCAAAGAAATGCCAAATTGTATTAAGAAGGTGAAAATTCTTTTCACTGTTATTTAAATAGAATGCACCTTTTTGGCGTTGCTTTTCGCACAGAAGAGCTTATGTGTAGGGTGACCAGATCTTGAGAACCAAAAACCCGGACTCACCATAAATAAAAGTAGGACTAAAGCCTTTAGTCTAATTTCTATATCTGGCCTATCCTGGTTTTTGTGTGTGCACGTGCCCGCGTGGGTGCTTGTGTGTGTTTATAAATAATAGGCTTTTAAAGTATGTGCACTCACATGCGCAAACACACATACATGCACATACATTTACAAGGCTACATTTCCTTAGCATTATCAATGGCAGGACCTCCACCCATTGCCCACCCTCCCCCCTCCCCCGTCTCTCCTCTGCTGGTAGCATGCAGTCAAACTGCTCTTGTGCTCTATGTCTGAAACAGAATACATGGCTTATTTTTTTCACATTTTTCTGAAGAGCATACCTGCTAAATTCCCTGCAATTACCTGACCTTTGTCCCAAAAACCGGGATATTCCTTCAAAATAAAGAAATGTGTCGGGACACCTGGACTGTCCGGGGAAAACTGGGACGTCTGGTCACACTATGATGTGCATACATTCCAATCCATTAGGAGGCATCTGTGGTCCGCATCGCATCAGTAAAACTGATTAGTAATAGCCATGGGACATTAACGCATATGGTGGCAGGCTTCCACGTGGTTTCACTTAACCTCTAATTTATAAAGAATCTATCATATATGCCATGATTCAGACTTGAACTTAAAACTCGCAGCCGAAACTTAAAGAGCATTGTTTGGGTCAAGCAGACCCTCCCTTAGAAAAGACCCACCCTTCAAGGGCGCCCCTTGAGAGGGGTGTAACGCTGGCCCCAGCGGTGGACCCAACCTTCATGGGCGCCTAGTGAGAGGAGCGTAGCGCAGGCCCTGCGGTGGACCCACCCATCAAGGGTGCCCATTGAGAGGATCGTAGCTCTGGCCCCAGCCGTGGACCCACCCTTCAAGGGCGCCCATTGAGAGGAGCATAGCGCTGGCCCCTGCGGTGAACCCACCCATCAAGGGCGCCCATTGAGAGGAGCATAGCGCTGGCCCCTGCGGTGGACCCAGCCATCACGGACGCCCATTATGAGGGGTGAAACTGAGGCCCCAGCGGTGAACCCACCCATCAGGGGGACCCATAGAGCGCTGTTTAGGGCAGGCCCCTGTGGTGGACTTCCACATCAAAGGGGCCCCTTGAGCCCAAGGCATGTGCATATCTGTGAGATAATGTAGCTTCAGGGGCCCCACACAAGATTCTGCATTGGGGCCCCATCATTAGGTTTCGCCTGCACAGTGCTCGCGCTGTGCTTGTGAAATCTATTGTATTCAATATAATCTAAAGAGGAGCTTACATCCCACCTCCTTGCTTCCTTTGCTTGCCACTTACTTTTCCTATTGGCTGTAGCATAGTTTCTTGCATTGACCAATGCTTGTTCCAGTGTTGTTCTTCGTGTGCTTCTGCTGTTTTTCATGTGTTCTCTGGTTGGTTTTGTGCAGTGGGGTGGCGAGCACAAGGTTCGTGTGTATGTCGGGTAGAGCATTTTATGGTGGTTATAAAGGCGCAGCCTCGCTGTGAAAATATTTCAACAATAAACCTACTTAAGGACAGAGAATGATAAACATGCTTACCAATTAGCATGTCTTGCTAATGAATATATCCCTGGTGGGAGTCAGCTTCAGAACATTCTGGAAAGGCGTGAATCCGCGACCTAAAGCTTTGCAGTATCGCGTAGTGTGTTCCTGAGACAAAGCTATCCCTGAATGAACTGGCCCAAAGTTCTACTTGTTTTCTGCTTGTTATGGTTTTTACACATGTGGTCACGTTGTTCTCCTTATTCTGCGTGACTTACGTAATGCAAACGAGCTGTAATGTATGTGACATGCAATTCTTTTGCTTAGTTATGTATATGGGTTTATTAAAATGATCCGATGTATTTCAGTCATTTGTTAGGACTCGGATACACACCGCAGTGTGGGCAGACCTATTGTTTCCAAATACATAATATAAACTTAGGGGGTTTTGGGTCAGCCCCCTGCTCATGACTGGATGGCGTTAGTTGTCAATCACAGGTATATGCTCTGATTGGCTCCCCTCCACCCCACTGACCAGCTCTTCCACTGCTCTACCTCAACTTTTCCCAATGCATTTTTTGTGTTTGGAGGCTGCCGGGAACCATTCTGCTGATGCTCTGTGTGTGTGGGGGAGGGGGGGGGGGGGGGGCAGAAGTTTACTGCACTTTTTAGTCCCTGTTGTGTGCAGGGTACTACTTCCATTTTTAAAGAAAATTGCCAATGATTTTAGGCTCTTGCTTTTACTTCCTGGTTACTTGGCCGCGCCTTCTAGAGGCGCCATTTAATCGAGGCAGCGCTCTAGTGTTTGCATGTGCCCTGCCCATAAAATGATGGCGGCAGCGACATCAGCTGCACTTTACAATGTCTGGCTGAATGCATTTACAGCGTAGTTGCCCGGGCTTTATCGTCACTCAAACGTGCAGAGACGTAAAATGTTTACAGAAGAGATCGCTGGCAGCGATAGAGCCCTCTCTCCGCTCCTAAACACGGCTGAGCGGAAGCATTTGCTGTTAGTTTTCCAAGATGACTTGCTTGTTACACGCCTTGACTGAAAAACCCCAACGCAATACTTGGAGCTAATTTATTGCTGAAGTTAACGCCCTTTTCCAGACGTCATATACTTAATCGATGTTGCCAAGGAACCACCTCTGTTTGGCAGAAGTTTAATTTGTCTAATGCATCTAAATTGGGCAATGATTATGTTCTGCACCTATTGTGTCATTATTTCTGACACGAGAGAGGTGTACGTTGGTGTTTCCTTCACCAAAATGTTTTTTTTACGGAGCTTAAAGAAGTACATTCGTATGTATGCAAGCAAAATGCTTTCTAAAAAAACAAGTCATGACACTTTAATGGAGTTTCTTTAACTTATATTGCACAACTGCTCACCAACTTTAAACTCAAAACAACAAAAATATTATTAATCACATAGGCAAAACCGAATGCATTTACAAATGCTTGTTTTTAGATGGCCATTGATATCTTCAGGACCCAATCCCAACCTCCTACAATAAATCATCCTGCCAAAATGATCAGGACCTGCATATGGCTTTTTTTATTTGTGGCTTTTTAGCTTGCTGAACTTTAATTTTCTGTTACAAACTATTGGTACAAGAATTCTTATACTCACCACGTAATGCTTCCCAGGAGGGCGGCCTCAGTATTATCCACGAAGAAGGGGCAAGGATGTGACGGGGTCATTGGAGGAACAAGACCCCTGTTTCCTACTGACTGCTTCATCCTACAGGTTGAAACAGGCTACAATCTGGTCATATCAGTTGCGTTGGGGAAAGGGATCTTGTCATAGAATATTTACATACAATGACCACAAAGTAAAAATGCTACTTTTTAAACAACACTTTTAAATAATGTCAAAATGTAGGTCTGTTTCCTTTAAAAGCTGTAATATTTTTATAGGATTTTCCTAATCTTGGGGTTGGGTGATAAATAGCTAAATATAACTTCTTAAATTTAAAATGAATTTTAGATTGTTGAACATCCATAAACTTTTTTGTAAGTCAATTAAAGAGGCCCACCTCATTTTAAAGTTTTAAATGGCCTTCGTGAGTTTTAGAGCAGGCGGAGAAGTTATTAAAACGTAACAAAAGTTATTCATCATTTTTTAAATAAATTTGCTAGTTATAAAAATACACGTTAAGAAAAACTCAGGCTTGTTTACTTAAAATGTTTAATAATAATAATGACATTTTTATTGTATACGTTTTGGTACAATAATACACAACTATAAAAAACGCAAAAACCATCAAATGTTTCATAACAATCTTTAAGCAAACTCTTCTACAACTTTTAGTAGTGCACCCTGCTAAACAGAATTTAAGGCAGTTGTCATATTTCAAAGCTGTGTCTACAGATTCAATTTTTAAAATAGAATTAGTCTGTTGTCTAAAAAAAGCTATTTCATATCTAAATACAACCCACATAACAGCTGAATCTGTTTTTCCTTGCACTTATACAAACCCCTTAACCATAAAACCAAGACAGCAAGAATCTGACCTGAGCTAGCCAAGCAATACCAACTTTTAAAAGGTTTTTTGACAAATCAATCCAAGTTTTTTTTCACAACTCCTAAGAAACTGTATACATTTTGCCTTTGAAGTAGAAAGCAGGAGTTTTCCCCCCATGTTTGAGAATTCCCAAACACCAGAAGTTGGAAATTTAACATGGGCCTACCTTAGCATCTCACTGACTCTGATCCAGCTCTAAAAGCTTTTCAGAGGATTGTGACTGTCAAGAATTATTCTTCCCCCTTCTCTGAAGGCGGCCAGGATCTGTTACACAGGTTAAAAACAAATTCTGATCAGCCTCCCAGCCCCCTTCTCACCCAGAAGCCTTCATGCACATAGAACATTCAATAGGAAACAGAGCTCTATTCAGGTTTGTGGGCATTTCTTTGCGTATATACGAAGTTAATGCAATAAATACGTCTTCTTTATTTTTCCGGCATCTCAGCATGGCTAGCGTGTACATTCTCATATAATGTGATAAGTGTGTAATTTCACGGCTGTGCAGAAGCAGAGAACAGATGGTACTTCCGCAAAGATACAAAAACAAACCACATTTCGCAAGTATCGGTTCTAAGAATGAATACTTTACGGAGACACTTCTCAACGTGTTTTCCTAAAATGAACTGAAATTTGGACACTATGAATGGGGTGAAGGGATAGCGTTTAAGGGTGTTAGATATGAGGCACAGGGTTTAAGAAGATGGGTTTAGGGATTGGGGTTTGGAATATAAGGTTAAGGGTTCGGGGTATAGGGCTTTGAGGTATAGCGTTAGTGAATGATGAAACAGGGTTAAGGTTTGCGGTGAAGGCTAAAGAGTAAAGTGATACAGGTTGAGAATTAAAGGGTTCTTCGTTATAGGTACATGGTTTGGGGTATAGGATTATGAGCTAGGGAAATAGAGGTTTAGGGTACAGGGTTAGTGATTAAGGGAACAGGGTGTCCCGTTTAGGGTGTAGGGTACAGAGGACAGTGATTTGGGCTCAGAAACAGAGTTCGGATTTGGGGTAAAGAATTGAGGATTTGGGTTTAAGGTATAAGGTTAAAGGCACTGTGGTAAGGATTAGGGGATAGAAGTAAAGCGTATAGGGGATAGGGCTAAGGAGTTAGGGGTTGATTGTAAGGGGTTTAGGGTGCAAGTGTCATGGGTAAAGTGTTAAGGGTTAGAGGTATATGGTTATGGTTATGGTATAGAGGTGAAGGATAGGGGTTAGAGAGTGGGTGCAGGGTTAGGCATTTGGGGTATAGGGGAGAAGATACAGTACTTTGAGTAAGGATATAGGATTTAGGGTGTAGGTTTGAGGGTAAACGGTTAGCCACTAACATTACACCTTTCTCATGTCACTGTCTGAAAGGTGTTATGAGAATGTTTGTTATTTTTAGTCTTTCTGTTCAAAATAAAAACAAAACAAAGTGTTGCTTTGTTGAGCATCACTGCACTTAACCCATTTCAGTGGAGCACACTACAACGTCAAAGGGATGCCGTTAGACTTGTTAAAAACGAATACCACTCCTTAGAGAAAAATAATCCAACTAACAAGGTCAATCAAACATATCTATTATCGGAGTCAGAACACAGTAAAAGCCTTTATGTATTTATCACAGCACTGAACAGATAGCGTGCTATGTACACAGAAACTGGAATTGGATATCTGTATATGAGGACATACCGGATAACATGCACAGTAATGCAGAAATGGTTATTGCATGTCTGTACAGGAGCACAGAACACGTCTCGGGTAAAGGGGGGGGGCACAGTACTGTAAATATCTTTCATATATCTTAATAGGACCCGAGAATAGATATGATGGTGAAAAGCGGGAGTGTTTATTAGGCCTTGTCTATTTTTATGTGAGCGCAGAATAGATAACTTCCATATGAGCGCAAAATGTGATACATGCTTATTGCATAACTATATAGGAGCACAGAAAGGGTTGTTTGTAGATTAGTGTAGAATATATCGAGTATATGTAGATCTTAACAGTGGCACAGAATAGATCTCGTGCTAACAAGTGAAGGGTGTACTAAATGAATGTTGTATATAACAGATAACATGCCTCTAGTACATGAGCAGAACAACTGGCAAATCCCTCTTGCGTGGCTGGAGAGGAGCAGAGAGAAGATATCTTATACATGCATTTATTATAAGGAAATCACATCTTATGTAAAGAAGGACTGCCGTTTTCCTGTAAATCCAAATATTTGATGGTTAGTGATGGAGAGATGCTGAAGAGAGCTTGGAGCTATGTTTATAAGTCTGCCAGAGAAACCTCAAATATAAGTGTATTTGAGTGGTGGAAAGACGGCGAAGATATGTGAATAACAAGCTTTTGCAATGCAATCGTTCTCACATTTGTGTAAGTTAGAGCTATTGGCGCTGTAAATGATAATGTTTTTTAATTATATATATTTTTTGCAGTGGAGTGATCATTTAGAAAACGAGAGTTAGAGCTATTTGCATTTTAAATGTAATTTTTTTTAGTTATGTGTTGTGGGGTGCATGTATGTGGTGTGCAGTGGAATTATGTGGATAGTAATTAGGTGGTATTTAGTGTATTGGAATAATGTGGAGTGGGATTGAGTGTTAGGAAGAGTGATTATGTGGCATGGTATTTTGTGTTGTGGAGTGTTATGTAGTGGAGGTTAATTATACTGTGTGCTGTTGAATTTTGTGGTGGGATGTGGAATTATGTGGTGTTATTTAATTGTGTTGTTGATTTGTATTATGTGGTTTCTGGTTGAATTATGTGGTGTGGAATGGAAACGTGTTGAGTTGATTTGTTTGGCATTGAGTGAAATTATGTGGAGTGGAATTATGTGGAATGGTGTGGCGCGTTTCTGTGGATTGTTGCTATAAGGGATAGATTGGTTTTATGTGGGGTATAATTATGTGGTAGTGATTATTTGTATTATGTGGAGTTGAATTTTGTTGGGCTGAGTGGTATTATGTGCAGAGTAATTATGCTGGGTGGTTTTGAATGTTCTGCGTTATCCCGCCGTACTGTAGGATGTGGCTGGTAGCTTGGAAGGTGTAAACTCAGCCAGTCTTAGGTAAAGGGTCTCACAGTCAGCTGGTATCCGTGATGAGGGAGGATACACAGAGAATTAATGAGGGGAGTTCGCTGGATAGCCTATGGACATGTATGTAAAAAGTGCATTGTTATGGCTATATCATTGACATCACCATTTGGGGGCGGATTATGTGCAGTAACAATTCCAGTTCATATAGCTAGCACTCATGTTGGTGCAACCTTAAATCAACATTTGCGACACCTGTAAAGGGGAAAAACTACATTTGTACCAACAGAGCAATTAAAAAAATAACATTTTGTGCCAGTAAATTAGTCCAGTTGTCAAAGCAAAAGTTGCACCGGTGCTAGTGTGCTGAATTTAATCTGGAGATGTAAGCGACCTACATAATTTGGCTTCTGGAGACGACAGCAACATTTAGCCAACATTACTGTATGCATGAGGCGATTTGATTGTGTACAGCCCCTTTGTACGCAGGAAAAGCTCATACGAAATCCGCTTAATGGCATCAGGTGCAGCATTGAAAATGCACTTTAGTCTGAGTCTGTTTTCCCTCGATTCGATACCTTCTTTGTGTCCAGGCTCTGAAATATCGGATTCCTGCCCTCCGCTAATGTGAGCGTCTACGAAGCAGAGGTGTCGTTTAGGGTGGATGGGTCGGTGGAGTAATAGATATGTGTATGAATGCTTGAATGGATAGATACCTGTATGCACACATGGATGGATATCTGGGTGATTAGATGAATGAAAAGATAATGGGTGATGCATGGGTAGGATAGTTACAGATGGTTGGCATGGAAACAGAAAGATGGAAACATGGGCAAAAAAATCATTAAAAGAAATGTTAGTACTTTTTTGGGTGTTTGTCGGAACTGGACAAATTCTAGATTACAAATTTTGAGCCCTAAGAGCATAATTAACTGTATGAGAAATGTTGTTATTGAAACTGTTTGTGTATCGCTTTTTGTGATTCCACAGAGACAGTAATCTTGGGCATGGAGAGAATAAGTGACTGCCCAAAATTACAGGATATTTAGCCGAAACTGGAACCTGGTTCCCCAGTTCCAAAGTTGGCAGCTCTGGTTGTAAGGTCACATCCTCTCCCTATCGAGAAAAGCATGCATGTAGTAACGTTCATACAAAGAATGCCCGCTTCCACACTACACGGATATTCGCTGTTGTCATTATCAAAAGAATAAAGTCCACTTTGGAAATTATCATGTAAAAACACACTTTTCAACTCGCCACAGAAAGAAAATAAGTTTTCGGTATTATCCCAGAGATATTGTACTTCCTGTTGTGAAAGCGCAGACTGCATTTCCCGCTATCTACAGGACAGCTTTATATGTCATAGTAAAACAATCAATCAATCAGGGTCTTACAGAGCATGGCTAATCACCCATTAGGGCCTCAAGGCGCGTGGGGGGGGGGGGGAGGTAGTTCTGCAGTTCAGTCGAAGAGCCAGGTCTTGAGGTCCTTCTTGAATTGAGGCAGTTCGGGTGATTGCCTGAGATGTAAAGAAAGAGTTCCAGGTCTTTGCGGCGGGGTAGGAGAAGGTTCTTCCTCCAGCCGTGGTCTTGTGGATCTGTGGGATAGTGGCCAGGGCCAGTTTGGAGGAGCGGAGGTGTCTGGAGGCAGTGTAGAAGGAGAGGCGGTGGTTGAGGTATGCAGAGCTGATGTGGAGGGCCTTGTGGGCATGCGTGGGGAGCTTGAAGGTGATTCTTTTGTTGATCAGGAGCCCGTGGAGGTTTCTCAGGTGATGGCGATGTCGCTGCGGCAGGGATGCCCAGGATAAGACCTACGGTGACATTCTGGATTCTTTGCAATTTCTTTTGGAGCTTCTGGGTGGTGCTGGCATAGAGTGCGTTGCCGTAGCTGAGTTTGTTGCTGATGAACGCCTGGGTGACTGTTCTTCTAGACGTGGTGGGGATCTACTTAAAAATCTTTTTGAAGCAGGCGTAGCATGTGGAAGCAGGAGGATGAGACGGCGTTGATTTGGTGGCTCATTAAGAGTGCGTAGTCAAGGATGATGCCGAGCTTACATGCGTGGTCTGTGGGTGCGGGGGGCTCCGGGCGCTGCGGGCCACCAGGGTTTGAGGACTTCGGTTTTGTCGGAGATGAGTTTGAGGCAGCTGTCCTTCATCCATGTATTGACTGTCTTCATCTCATTGTGGAAGTTGTTCTTTGCAGATGTAGTTGCTTCGGTGAGAGAATCAGCTGGGTGTTGTCAGCGCAGGAGACTATGTTTAGTCCGTGGTTTTCGAGGATGGCTGCCAGCGGGGCCATGTAGATGTTGAAGAGGGTGGGGCTCAGGGAGGAGCCATGAGGGACTCCGCAGCTGATCTCTGTAGGTTCTGAGGAGAACTTTAGGAGCCTGACTATCTGAGAGGATCCACTCTAAGGCTTTGCTGCGGAAGCCAGTGTCATGAATTCTTGCATAGAGGATATAGTGGGAGACGGTGTCAAAGGCTGCCGAGAGGTCCAGGACGAGGAGGGCTATGGTTTCGCCTCGGTCGAGGAGATTGCGGATGTTGTCTGTTGCAGTGAGGAGTGCAATCTCGGTGCTTTGGTTGCTTTTGAAGCCTGATTTGGAAGTGAAAACACACAAACTTCTCATTACGGCAAAGTGAATTCACATTTCTATGTTGTGGCGGCGTGAGTACACACTCAACATACTGTCACATTATCACATGCTACGTGCACGGTTCACGGAGTCAGATGGAAAGCTCATACCATCCCCAATAGAGGAGAGCACACAGCTTCAATTATACAGCAGACATGCAATCTGAGGAGAGCGATTTGGGAGGACAGCCCCCACCGCCGCGGGCACCACGTGTGGCCATGCACAGGCCAGGAGATTAGTCTGAGCTGAGGCGACAGGACAGTTATTGCCTGCCCTTATTACATTCCGGCTGCAGAGCTTTAGCTTCCAGGGAAATAGCTGCAGGCATTTGAATCGCAATGCTTTCCCCAGAGCTGCTGTGGGGCAGAGACGAGAATGTGGTGAGACGTGTGTCCGTCAAGGTGTTAGGGAAGGAGGATAGAGGGGCAAATAAAGGGAGGGAGAGGAGAAGGGCGGCGGCTGTGCGCACATGTCCCTGCCCCCTCCAAAACACAATTTACTGGAGCTGTATCGGCTACAATGGCAGATAACATGTAAATAATTCTGCATTCTGATTAGATAGCTCAGTGGGTTAAGCGCATGCAGCAGAGATCTGTGCTGTATGCAGATCAGAGCTTTGGGTCGTTGTGGCGTGTTCAAATTTTTCGTCCTTCTGGGTTTCACTCCAGCTGGGCTGGATGCCACTCGGTAGCCATGAAACCAGTCAGTTTGTAGGATGCGCTGTGGCTGACACAACATAAAAGTACTAGTATTATTACTACTGTACGCCAGCACAAGCAGGGACTCGCCACCGGAAGCTTGGGTCACGCCAAACAGGTGAGTCTTACACTATCGCCGGTGTGAGCAGCTCAGAGGTTAACAGAATATGCAGATATCAGCCACTGGATGCCATGCCAGAGCCCGGGACCAACCCTAAACGGGCAGATCGGAGGCTCTTAATAAATGGTGCAGGTGGAGAGACGGGAACAAGAGTGGCCGTAGGACCAATTCAATGAAAAACATAGTGCGTCGAAGAAACGATAAATAAATCAAAGAGCATGGGGACATGTAACAGGGGGCAGTCCACACGAAAGTGAAAAGTACACCCAAAGGCGGGACAAGAGCAGCTTTTTATGAATGAAAAGAAACAAATTTAGAAAGGCATTATAAGGAGTAAATGGAAAGCAGTGGGCGTGGTCTAAGCCCCTAGAGTAGAATACAGCATGTCGAGAGACAGCGCATGAGCACTGCCTAGGCTCAACCTAAAAATGCTAAGACATCTTGAAGATAAGCCTAAAAGAGTGCTAGAGAGACCTCAAAGGTCTGTGCATTAGACTGCTGGCAGGATCTTGAGGATGTGTGCATGAGAGTGCTAAAGAGACATTAAACATATGTGTATTAGAGGGACAGCATGACATCACATATGGGTGTATTACAGGGTTGAAGAGTCCACTTATATACGTAGCAAAGAGTTCTACAGAAGTTTGGAGGTAAGCAGTTACAAAATGATGAGGCCATCTCATAAACATGTTGATGTGTCTACGATTGATGGAGTGGTTTCTTATGTGTATTGAGTTGCTTTGAAACACTCTGGAAAAGGTCTTGGGTGCATCAAGGGACTTGATTGTGCCTATCACACAGGTGCAGTGACAGGAACACGTGCATGTATAAACTACATAATATGTGAACATGAGAAATTAGACCTCAAGTTAGAACACCTAGGCCCGACTGACAGTCAGGTGGAGATGCAGTCCAGTGTGGAAATCCACTTATCCCTATTACAACTGGTGTTCCTGCTCCCAGATTCTTCTGGGTGTGCGAAGAGCAGACCCAATATCGACTCTTAACTAATAATGAGAACCGGCCAATAAATCCGGTCCAGCAAGCGAATCCCTATCCTGTAGGGTTTACCAGTAGCTGCACGGTACTGGCGAGGTGCTGACTCCACTGTTCTGATGTTAATAGTGCAGGTCTGCCATCCCACCAGTACTGTACAACTCATAATCGTGCCCTTAGCAGGCGTGGCATGGGCACAGGTGCAGTAAAATAAATGTGTGTGGTAGTTCAAAAGAGACCTGTATGTGTGTACAGGACTGCTGAAGAGACAGTTGTGTGGGGGTTTGTGAAGGATTGCTGAGGAGACTGTATGTGCGCACGAGTGTGTGTGGGTCAGTAGGAAACTGAAGAGATGTGTATCTGTGATCTGTGTGGAAGGATGTGTGAGAATACTCCAGGGACATATGTATATGTGTGTGGAGACACTGAAGGAACCTGTGGGTGTATGTCTGTGTGTGTGGGAATGCTGAAGAGACCTCTATATGTGCATGTGTGGGGCGAGGGTGTGCACGAGTACTGAAGAGACCTGTGTGTATGTATCCAAGTGTGGGGGGGTTGTCGAAGGGATGAAGAGACCCGTGTTTATGTATCCAAAGTGTGACGGGTTGTAGAAGGGCTGATGAGACCTTTGTGTATATATCCAAGTGTGAGGGGTTGCAAAAGGGATGATGAGACCTGTGCGTATGTATCCAAAATGTTAGGGGGTGTAGAAGGGCTGATGAGACCTTTGTGTATGTATCCAAGTGTGAGGGGTTGTAGAAGGACTGAAGAGACCTGTGTGTATGTATTAAAGTGTAGGGGGTTGTAGAATGGTTGACGAGACCTATGTGCATGTATCAAAGTGTTTAGGGTTGTAAAAGGGCTGATGAGACCTGTGTGTATGTATCTATGTGTGACGGGTTGTGGAAGGAGTGCAGAAGAGACCTGTGTGTATGTATCCAAGTGTGAGGGGTTGTGGAAGTGCAGAAGAGACCTGTGTGTATGTATCAAAGTGTGAAGGGTTGTAAAAGGACTGAAGAGACCTGTGTGCATGTATCCAAGTGTGGCGTGTGGAAGCAGTGCAGAAGAGACCTGTGTGTATACATGTGTGAGGGAGGGTGTAAAGGAGTGCTGAAGAGATGTGTATGTATGTGTTTAAGTGGTGGGTGTGTAGGTAGGAGTACTGCAGAGAGCTGTATGTATCCATAAAGGCACTGAGACATTTTACAGACTCCCCTCTGGTGCTGGGTCACAGGATGTCAGTCACTGAAATGGCACTGAGGAAATCAGATCTGCTTCCTTGGCCCCTGCGGCTCTCTCAAGCCATTCCTGCACAGGAAACCAGAAGATAAAGCTACATCCCCAGACTTCCCACCTCCGCCTTAGGCTTGGTGTTCGGTGCCCGACACAGATCGGAACATTTCTTGTAAGACATCTATGCCTGTAGATGAGGGAGCGTAGTTTGATGAAAGGAGGGGCAGCAAGAGTCAGTGTGCACCAGGATCCAGTCTCCTCCAGTATTCGCTCTTTCTCCAGCGTAAAGAGAGCTTATGGTTAGTTTAGTGGCGGTGGTGCTGCGCGTCTCGCAACATCTTCATTCGCCGACTGTAAATTTCTGCATCCTGAGAGATGACAAGAGAACAGAAGGTGAGGTACAGGAGTCTGGTGGGATACGAGTGTCTAGTGCAAGAGGCTTCGGAAATTAAAACACCTAATGCAAGGTTTTCTCTCAATTTGCATCAACCAGATCCCTCACTTAGTAGCACACTGGAGGTTGCATTCTCCATTAACTTGGTGGTCCCTTTAACCTTCACCCTGGTGACCGAATTCCCAATCACCCTGTGTGCTGCAGATTCCTTCAGTCAGTTGACCGCATTCTCCCTCAGTCAGGTGACCTCATACTCCTTAATCTGGTGACCACATACTGTCTCAGTCTGGTGACCGCATTCTCCATCAGTCGGGTGACCGCATTCTCCCACAGTCAGGTGAGCGCAGTATCCCTCAGTCAGGTGACCACATTCTCCCTTAGTCAGGTGACCGCATACTCCCTCAGTCAGGTGACCGCATACTCCCTCAGTCAGGTGACCGCATTCTCCCTTAGTCAGGTGACCGCATACTCCCCTCAGTCAGGTGATCACATTCTCCCTCAGTCAGGTGACCTCATACTCCCTCAGTCAGGTGACCGCATTCTCCTTCCGTGAGGTGACCGCATTATCCCTGTCTGGTGACCGCGTTATCCCTCAGTCAGGTGACCGCATTCTCCATCAGTCGGGTGACCGCATTCTCCCACAGTCAGGTGACCACATTCTCCCTTAGTCAGGTGACCGCATACTCCCTCAGTCAGGTGATCACATTCTCCCTCAGTCAGGTGACCTCATACTCCCTCAGTCAGGTGACCGCATTCTCCTTCTGTGAGGTGACCGCATTATCCCTGTCTGGTGACCGCGTTATCCCTCAGTCAGGTGACTGCATACTCCCTCAGTCAGGTGACCGCATACTCCCTCAGTCAGGTGACCTCATACTCCCTCAGTCAGGTGACCGCATACTCCCTCAGTCAGGTGACCGCATACTCCCTCAGTCAGGTGACCGCATACTCCCTCAGTCAGGCAGCCGCATACTCTCTCAGTCAGGCAACCGTGTACTTCCTCAGCCAGGTGAGTGTGTACTCCCACAATCAGGTGACTGCAATCTCAAACACCATGGTGGCCACATTCTCCATTACTCAGGTGTCCACCTACCCATCACCAGCGGGGGGCTAATTCTCTCTCACCCTGGGGGCCAAATTTTCAACCATCCCAGTGGCTGCATTCTTCGTCAATCCAGTGGCTGCATTCTCATCCCAGTGGCTGCATTCTTCGTCAATCCAGTGGCTGCATTCTCATCCCAGTGGCTGCATTGTTCGTCAATCCAGTGGCTGAATTCTTCATCAATACAGGGGCTGCAGTCTTCATCAATCCAGTGGCTGCATTCTCATCCCAGTGGCTGCATTCTTCGTCAATCCAGTGGCTGTATTCTTCATCAATCCAGGGGCTGCAGTCTTCATCAATCCAGTGGCTGCATTCTCAATAACCCCAGTGGTTACATTCTCAATCACCCCAGTGGTTACATTCGCAATCACCCCAGTGGTTACATTCGCCATCACCCCAGTGGTTGTTTTCTCAATCACCCCAGTGGTTACATTCGCCATCACCCCAGTGGTTACATTCTCAATCACTCCAGTGGTTGTATTTTCAAGCATCCCAGTGGCTGTATTCTCAATCACTCCATTGGCTGCAAAATCACCCCAGTGGCTGCATTCTCAATCACCCCTGTGGCTGCAATTTCAATCCAGTGGTTGCATTCTCAATCACCCCAGTGGTTACATTCTCAATCACCCCATTGGCTGCAAAATCACCCCAGTGGCTGCATTCTCAATCACCCCTGTGGCTGCAATTTCAATCCAGTGGTTGCATTCTCTATCACCCTGGTGGCCCCCTTTTTCCATCACCATGGAAGCAGCATTCTCCATCTCCCTAGTGGTCCCATTCTCAGTTGCTTTGGTGGCCACATCCTCTTTCACCATTGTTGCCTCACTCTTTATCACCTTGGTCACCCCTATTCCAGTTCCCCTGTAGGTCAACTTCCTTTTTGGATAAGCACAGCCCAGACATGAGAGCTCTAGTGGTCATTTATGCTGTCCTCTCTGAAGACAGAGAACTTCTCGCCTTATCCACAAAGGACATCTCTAAGAACGTGCCAGCTGGAATTCACATTACTGCTTCGGGAAGGTCCCTAAACTAGAGGAAAGGGAGGGAGAGCAGGAAACCTACACAGACCGCAGGTTGTTTGTGGTTGAGACAGGATTTCTTGGTAAAAACCTATAGTGTGATGGCCACAGGATCAGGCATGAATAACATTTGTAGGCTCTCTTTAAACATCTGGGCCACTGTACGAATCCCAAAAGAGTTTTTCCGAATTATGTTTTTGAGTAATCAAGGTCTAATCTTGCACTCCATTTAGGCTTCCATCTTAACGGGTCATGGAACTATGCGGGCTTGTCCGGAGGGGCTGTCTGAGCTCCAGTCTCCACCTCCAGACTAGACCAGCTGCCCTTAGTTTTCATCAATTGTAGCCACCACATGACACACTCATCCAAGTCATTCTGTTAAACGCCCTGTATTGTCCCTCACATCTGATATAACTCACAATAGTACACGTTTTGTGGATGCCGTTTGATTTTAGTGTGTGCATGCATGGGTACTGGGCCCAGGCACTGGCCCTGGACACAATTTCAATTATGTCAGAGTACCCGGAAGTGATTTTGGTAACCCTGTGTTACTATTTGACACAGAATTATCATTAATAACACATTTACAACCACTCCTGTAATTAACAGCAATTTCGGGGGGCATCCTTCAACACGGGCGCATTGAGTGAGCAACTACTCACGCCGCTGCTTATGTTCTGTTGCATTTAACGCTATTTTCTTAGAGCAAAATGCATCTTCGCAGCCATTCTGGACTTGAGGGTGCATTTTGCGCCAAGAAAACAGTAATAAATTCTGGGAGTAAGTTGGGAGAAAATTCTACAAAAAGAGCATATTTAGCCAGCATGAGTAGCTGCTTGCTGTCTGCTATCCATGTTTTGTTGCATTTAGCGATATTTCTTAGCACAAAATGCATCCGTGCTTGCATTTTTTTCTCCAAGAAAATAGCGCTAAATGCAGATTTACTCTTCTGTTATTACGTGTGATCTTGCGGAACTACGGGTTATTAAGCGTGATTACGCTACACAGAATTGAGTGAGTCGTTCCCACCACGACGACCCACTTGATTGTGCCTATGGGTGTGTATATGTGCCAGGGCGAGGAAGTGTGTGGGTATTATTATTATTACTAGTGGTGCCTTTGATCTCTCAGAAGGGTACTTTGGGAATCACAGACAGAAGCCCTCCCAGCCTTTGAAGTTGGGTTCCCAGGAGAACGCCCTTGACATGCGCACATATTATTTTCAACCCTACCTTCTCTCGGGATGGGAACAAATGAGCAACTTCAAAAAGATACTCACCAGATTAATTATTAGTCCCAAGAAAAAGAGCGGGGATGTCCCTTTCCATGTCAGAAGGCTCCTGCTTTGATGAGCATGGTCACAGCCTTCTTCCAAGAAGAATGTGGCACCCTTGCCCAGATTAAGTACCAGCAAGGCAGTCATTTTGGGCATGTCTTGTTTGAGATCAAAAGTGCGCCCAATGAGCGAGTGTCTTCACAGAGGGGACTGTGATGTTCCAGGAAGGTACTGCCTGCTGCACTCTTGGGGCTACTGTCTGGGGCATGATGATGCTGTTCTCTGAAGAAAGGCTGCCATTTCAAGTGTGGATTGTGGCAAAGTGAGCACACGGAAATTATATGAGGGGTTGTGCCAGTCCAAAGAATCTTTAGGTCATGAGGGGCCAGTTTGAGTGTTGTGATCAAGGCCAACTTTCTTGAAAAACCTAGGTTAAACGCTACAGTTGCTTTGATCTCCACTTCCTCAAGAAGCACTCAACATACTTCAGTAGAAATTGGGCCCACCTACATTCCATGCCAACCTAGGGGCAAGCCGACGCGTCACCTGCTAGACAGCAGAGTTTACATGCCTGAGGCCAGGTTCTTCTCCAGTGCCTTCCATAAAAGCACACTGAGACACAAAGCCGTTCTTACTTGCCCACCATGTCATTTGTACCAGCGCAGAACATCCACCTGAGTTGGGGGGCAGAGGTCTCAAAGCTGAAGGGTCCCACCATCCCTTAGTAAAGTGTCGGCATATGGATTTTAGAGTTTCCCTATGCTCAGGGCTGCTTGCCATCCGCACTGCCAGATGCCAAGAGGCAAGTATTACAACTCACCAGAGCTGGCATAGAAAGTTGTCATCAAGGGAAAAATGACTACATCCAAGGTGATGTTCCTCGAAGTCCCCGTCTCCTGCTGGCTGGCTTCTCTCCAGTCCTTCCACCCTACATGGGACTCTTGCCCTATGGAGGCTCGACACCCTCTGTCTTGCAGAGAAACTACCTTTACCAAATCAATAGCCTGGCAGACGTAATTCAGCCTCCGGCTTCTTCACCAGGAAATAATCACAACAAAGCACAGTGGGCTAGATGTACTAAAGCTTTTAGCCTACACAAAAACACTCTGATTTGTGAAATCAGAAAATTTGGTGTCCACTAAAAAGTTATTTTGTATGTACTAAACCCATTTTAGGACACAGTAAAGTTTTAAACCCTCCTAAAATCACTTTAGAAATGGATACAGAATCTCAATTTGGAAGGGACGTATTGTGGGCATTCCATCAAAATTGCGTTTTGGTTTCCTGTGTGTCAATGGTTTGTGACTGGAATTTCAGTTGCAAACTAGTGATAGGGTACCAACCCCCAAGGTAACACTTTCACAAAAGGGAAGGAGTCCTCTTTGGAGCCCTTTCTCTTAGCAAATTGGAATGGCAGCTTCAAGGGGAGGAGGCAGTGGCTCAGACTCATAACTTGAAATATATATATTTTTTAAAGCAGTCCCATTTTCTTTGAGGAAATGGAACACCCTTTATAAAAAAAACAAAAAAGTTTTCAATTTTAAAAAGCAATCACGGGAATGGTGGTCTGAGGTCTCTTGTTAGCCACCATCTCTCTAGATGTATCCAATCGTAGTGGGTCAAAAATTGTGGCCTACCTAATTAATATTCTCTAGGTAGGTCGGTCATCAACCTATTGCGATTTCTTAGTTTTTTAAACCGACCTATTAGTACATAGGTAGTTTCACAAGTTAAGTCAGTGTGCAATATTCTACCAGGTTTTTAGTACCCCATGTCCAGTATTTTCCATTACCCAAAACCAAAATCAACTACTTACCCTTTTTAAGGGCTACTAGGGTTATCTAGATCGGTGCAGGCCGCATGGCCAGGTACGTTGAAGCCATGGCTTACTGTTGAGCTTCTCACCTGCCTGGCATGAGACTCTCAGTCTACATCAAAGCGTCCGGGGCAGTAGCTCCACTGCAGACTCAATGACACACCCAGTAGTTGCCATGCCGTTCCTTCCCGCTAGGCATTTCTGATTTTTAACACAATCTTCTAAAGCAGTTATTTTTTTGTTTAAAATAATCAGCCATTGTCTCTGGTGGAAGGGAGTTTTTTCCTCCTATGCATCAGAGACATGGAAGGGTTTCCCTGCTGATGGCCTGCACGCCCTGCAGGTGTTGCATTGCTTGCTGCTCCCAAGCTGGGGAATTCAGTGATGCGCGCCCCTCCCTAAATAGTTAAAGTAGAATGTGCTCCCGGTGAATAATAAGCGAGGTTAATATTTAAAAGAGAATTATACTTCTAATGATATTTGGACATCCCTGACGGATCTTCAAATGTTTCATTATCCTTTCATACTATATCCTGTCCCTTTACAAACTTTGCACAGAGTTGCGACTTGAGATCCATCAGAGCAGTAAAGTTGAGCTGATCGTTGCCTCGGAGACCCTGCTTATCCAATCGCGTAATCAATGGGGGATATTCTCAGGGATGTCCAGCCACAGGGGTTTAAGCCATAGACCTGTGCTCACTCTTACACTAGCCCAGCCTCCACCCATCATCATTTAGTGCCTGATTTAGATTTCGGTGGACGGGTTACTCTGTCACAACAGTGACGGTTATCAGGCAGATGGGGTATCTATCTCATCTGGTAGCAGCCAACCTTCCCTGATCCCATCTCAAAGCCGTATCCCTTCCCAGGCGGACAATACTCACCAAGAAGAAAGATGAGCCAATGAGCACTGCCTTGATATTCACATCCAGGTCAAGGGGGAACTGCACCGTGAACTGGCCACTCTCCCGGCGGATCATGCCCACAGTCTGGGTTTCATCGTTGGACTTCACCTGTGGGCAGACAGGGTGAAGAATATTACCAAAAGGCTAATTTTCCCTGTAACACATACCACACCATCACCTTGTATACATCCGCAATTATCCAAATCAAATTCTGTACAGAGCTCATTGTCTTTTAAGCCCACGGAACGGGATGGCCCTCCTAACACTCCCACTAATTGGACTGGGAAACTCACATGATTTTGTTCAGCCGAGCAACAACATCTCTTAAAGATATACAACAATCATAGAACAATGTTGAACAGTGGCTTAGCCATAACAACTAAAACATCATAACATTTATGAGTTAATGTGCTGCCTTCACCTCTTGTCTCAAACTCGTCATCCTAAGTAAACTATAACTCCCAGCCCTGTTACAACTTGAGAACCTTGAAAGGAGATGCCTTTCGGATACCGATTGATTAAGCTTGTAAGTTTGTAAAAGGTTGCAAGGTGGTGTGAAAAAGTTCCTGGAGGGGCGCTGTAGAGCATAGAGCAAGCAGTGGCTCCGGGAGTTGCAGGATCATCAGTCGGTTGGCATACATTGGTGGGTTTGTGCCTGTATGCTAGAGACTGACTGCATGGTAGTAGGATGTTGTGGTATAATCATGGTGTGAGTATATAATGATGGCTATTTGTGCATTTGATGGTTTGTATATGGACATATCGTTAGTGGGTGTGGGTATTTGCGCGTGGCTTTCTGGTTGTCTGATCAGGGATGTGTGGGCATATTCTGGTGGGTGTGTGAGCATATAATAGTGGGTGTGCAGTCATATACTGTTGGGTGGGTGGCCATATGATGGTGGATGTTTTGCCATATAATGGTGGTTGGATGCACATACAAAAGTAGGTGTATTGGCATATTGTGGTGGATTTTGTTGCATTATGATGTTGCATCTGCAGCCGTAGGATGTTGGATGGGTGAATTATCTTTTATATTGTGTAGTGTGTTACGTTTGGTTTGAAAAGGAGTGTGACATTACAAACACTGTATGTTGTGTGTGGGAGTTAAGGCTGGCTAAGTATGGTGGGTTGATGCACCAGGTGAACAGTGTACCTTACCTGACAGATTTTATGACTTCTTCCTTTTTATGATGAAGCGACTATTAACATATTAGTCAACCTCATCTCCCAATCAACTATAGTTTTTGTAGGGAATTCCATTGTTTTCTATTGTGTTGACAACTGGTATTGGGTGAGTGGATGCATGATAGTTGGTATGTTGGTTTGGTTGAGTGGGAGTTTGATGATGAGTGTGTGGGCTTATGATATTGGGTGCGCTCGTGTATGATGTTAGTTATGTCAACACATAATGGTTAGTATATTCAAATAACATGTTGGATTTGTAAACATATGATAGCGGAAGTGTTTGCACATCATGATAGATGTTTTGCCATATGATGATGGTTGTGCTTGGTGTGTGTGATGGTCTTAGCCTATGATGTTGGTTGTTGAGAGTGTGTAGTGTAGGTTGTACTGACATATGATGCTGGTTGTGGTTCTGTATAATTGTGTCTGTGCGGACATATGTTGGTGGATGTGTTAGCATATAATGTTAGTTGTTTATCTGTATGATGGGGAGTGTGTTGATGTACGATACTAGGTGTGGTGGTTGTAGTGGTGATACCAGCAGTATTAGTGGTGGGGGTGATACTGGTGTGAGCGGTGGTATTGGTGCTGATAATAGCAACAAGGTCATAGTAATGATGGGGTAACAATGGCGTTGGTGTTAGGAACTGCACTTGTAATGGTAAGGCTGGTGGTAATGGTGGTGGTGTTACTGCTGGTAATACTGGTGGTGCTTGCAATGGTGGTGGCGTTGCTGCTGGTGTTGGGAATGGTGCTGGTAATGTTGTAGTGGGGGCAATGCTGATAATGGTAATGCAGTAATTGTGGTGATAATGCTAGTGTTGATGGTAATGTTGGTGATAATGATGGTGATGGTAATAACATTGACGGTAACTGTGGTGTGGTAATTATGTTGGTAGTTATGGTGATGATGGAGGCGATATTGGAGCTACTGATGATAATTTTGGGGGTGCTGGTAGTGGTGATAGTTGTAATGGTTGTGTTGTTGGTAACAGTTGTAATGGTGGTAGTGGCAGTACTGCTAGTAGTGATAATAAGGTGGTAATGGTTGGCACAATGGTAGTGCTAGTGGTATTGGTGGTGCTGTTACTAGTGGTTAATAGTGACAGTGCTGGTAACGGTGGTGGTGCATCTACTGGTGATGGTGTTGGTAATGGTGCTGCTAACGTTGAAGAGATGGTGGTAATGTCTAACTGTGGAGGTAATGCTTGTGTTTGTGATAGTATTGGTGGTAGTAATATTGGTGGTACTAATGGTGATGGTGTTAATAGGGCTGGTGTTGGTAATTGTGGTGGTAATGATGTTAGTAGTTATGGGGTGGTGGATGTAATATATTAGTTCTACAGGTGGAGGTGGTAATGGTGAAAGCGGCAATAGCTGCTGTGGTGGAAATGGGTGTACTAATGGTGGTGGTAATGGTAGTAATTGTGTTGGAGTATTGGTAGCGGTGGAAGTATTGTTACTGCAGGTCCTGATGATGGTAATGGTGAAAACAGTGATGAGGTAATGGTGGCTCTTATGGTAATGGTGGTGGTAGTAGTAATGCTGGTGGTAATAATGGTGCCTTTAAAAGCCTAACTTTTTTTCTCTCTCTGGATGTTTTCAATCATTGGGAGGGATGTAAACAAATATATAGATCCCTAGATTTGGCGGATTGAAGGGATTCTCAGAGAGGAACAGATTATAAAATTTTAACCTGACACCTCTTACATTCCTCTCTGAGGCATCTGAATGACATGGGACTGACTTGGTCCTAAACTGACCAGCATACAGAGACATCGATCAGCCATTTTAGCCTTCCATGGGTACCAACTTAAAATGCAACTGAAAGTATCCCATCCCTAACAGTAGTCCAGTCAGGGCCAGAGGACCATGGTTTGAGTAGACATGATTTGCTGTTAGTGGCATGTTTGGATTGGGTGACCTCAGTTTAAATAGACCAGATTGCCTATCCATGTCATGCTTGGGTTGGGTGACCTCGGTTTGACTAGATGGGATCTCATATCCATGTCATGCTTGTGTTGGGCGACCTCTGTTTGGATAGACCAGATCTCCTATCCATGTCATGATTGGGCGACCTCGGTTTGGATAGACCAGATCTCCTTTTCATGTCATGCTTGGGCGACTTTGGTTTGGATAGACCAGATCTCCTATCCATGTCATGCTTGGGTTGGGCGACCTTGTTTTGGATAGACCAGATCTCCTATCCATGTCATGCTTGGGTTGGGCGACCTCGGTTTGGATAGACCAGATCTCCTATCCATGTCATGCTTGGGTTGCGCGACCTCGGTTTGGATAGACCAGGTCTCCTATCCATGTCATGCTTGGGTTGGGCGACCTCAGTTTGAATAGACCAGATCTCCTATCCATGTCATGCTTGGGTTGGGCGACCTCGGTTTGGATAGACCAGATCTTCTATCCACGTCATGCCTGGGTTGGGCGACCTCGGTTTGGATAGACCAGATCTTCTATCCACGTCATGCCTGGGTTGGGCGACCTCGGTTTGAATAGACCAGATCTCCTATCCATGTCATGCTTGGGTTGGGCTACCTCAGTTTGATGAGTTGGGATCTCCTATCCAGGTCATGACTGGGCAGGTCATGGATGGGCCAGATGACCAGAGTTAAGATACACACGCTCTGTCGATAAGTCACTATGGGCCTGATTTAGATCTCGGTGGACGGGTTACTCCGTCACAACGGTGCCAGATATCCTGTAAACTGAAATATAAATCCCATTATATCCTATGGGACTTATATTTCGTGGATAGGATATCACTCATCGTTGTGGTGCTGTAATTCGTCCGCCAAGATCTAAATCAGGCCTCTGTCATCCACCACAGTGTATACTGACTAGAGTTCATACATTAGGTAACCAGTCTTTAATTATTCTTATTTTATGAAAAGCAGCAAGTGGATTTTGTGCAGATTATGAAGGATTCCTAGAATTTAACAAATGGACTACATCAGAGGCATGCATGCCAGGCATGCAGTGGGCATATGAAGAAAGTGGCACAGTCTATGTAGAATACACTGTTATAGTCCTCGAGAAATGAAGTTTCCAAAAAGATTTGGACATACAAAGCCTCAGCGATAGATACGACCGAAAGGCCAATGTTGGATATGGATGATATCTACGCGGAAGGACAAGGGCCTCAAAACTGACACGAGAATGAAGACCTGGAAGCAGGCTCTAGATCTTACAACATCCAAATTACCGACATAGCAAAGTCCACCAAGACAGGGAACTTTGTGGAATCACCCCTAGTGGAGTTATTCAGCAGTGACAACTTTTCACCAGTCTTCACTGTGGAGAGAGCCCCCAGGCCACTGTTGTTGAGACGATCGCAGTGGCACCACAATATCCGATTATGGCAGACCTCTTGATCCACAGAGATTGGGGCACTGTAGTTAAATTGCCCCACACGGGCACGAAGGATCCCATAGAGGCTCAGCAATTCACCTTTTCCTTAACTTCACAGCACAGGAGCCTAGACGACAGAGTCAAACGATAACTGCAGGCCCTAAATGTGCAATATGCTGTACTCCATCCCACCAGTCTGAGGATTGCCAAGCCCGGTTAAACCTATATGTTCAACAATCCCGATGCTTCTCACTTCTTCCTCAAGAATCACACTACAGAGTGATGTGGGCGGCCGATGCACAGATCCCCACCTGGAGAAAGGGACACCAACAACTGAAGGCAACTCCTATTGAGTGGCTGACATGGACTACCTCAAATGTTGATAGTTCATAAATGTGTTTCAATGTTAGACTTTACCCAAGTGGGTTTGTCTGCTTTAATGTTCCATATCTTCAGAAAACTCCACTGTTCCCTTCTTATTAAAATGACCGTCCTGTGCTGGAAACAACAGAAGGGGCAACGAAGAGTGTCACTGTGAGTTAAAGAAGTGTGCCCTAGTCGATTCGATTCAAATCTTTATTCGTCACTATCATCATAGGCCATAAAAGAGCAAATGTTTAAATACATCAGAAAAACAAGTTAAAACATTAATATATTAATTCAGAACTTAACATCATGAAAGCAGAAAAACAGTACTACCATAAAGGATGTGTGTCTTAAAACGTATTGCTTCCCAAATGTAAGAAGCAATGTTAAAACATTGCAGGGGCCTCTATGATACACAGAAAATGCACTGCGGCATTATGAGCTCTAATGTTATGTGCAATAAAGATTGGTTTTGGAAAGTGCTTCCTTAACTAGAGATAAATTTGACAAAAAAAGCATAAAGAGCTGAGTGCTCTGTTTTGAGGTACCGTCACAGGGCCACGGGACCAATGCACCATGCCATTGGTTGATGGTAAGGAAAGTGAGGAGGTGGTGTGTGATAGCCAGCCGCAATCTTGTTAAAATAAAACAGTGTTGGGTGTTTGTCACCAGAGACGGGTACATTTGGTATCCCTCAGGAAGGGCCTACGACATATATTGAACAACCTTGGGTTTGCTAGCATCAACAAGAGCTCTTTTCTCCTCCCTACCACCAAGAAAAAAAAGGCCTCAACTTCAGAGTTCTGGGGCACAAGAATTCTGGAAGGCTCCTGGAGCCCAGGGAAACCAAACACCAACTTAAGAGTGCCATTGATGAAGGAAAGCCACAGAATATTGAAAGCATAGTCTAGCGCTAAACAGCCATGAATAATTGCCTTCGTAACTTCGGTCTCTGGTTTGGCCCATATTGAGCGCCACAGAAAGATAGGGTTGAGTCACAACAGATCTTCCAGGTGAGTAACCCCACTTCCTTTTGAACTGTAGAGGATGATGAGACAGGCGTTCTGTACGTGTTGGACTAATGAAACATTAATAGAAAAAAAGAATGCCCAGGTAACAACAGGAATTGACCTTTGCAAATGATGTTCCCTCAATAAAAAAGGCCCTAGCCTTCTGAGTGGTTTCCCACAAGACATTATAAATGTCTTGGATTTATTGATCTTTAATTTCCTGGCCTCTATGAATCTAGCAACGGTGTCCATTAATCGCTGTAGGCCGATGGTGGTCCTAGACTTTAGGACAGCAGCGTCGGCATACGAAAGAATAGGGATCGGGCAGCCTGCAAGACTTGGTGCATCGGCCTGCAAGGACCGAAGAGCATCATTAGTACCATTTATAATAAGTGAGAATGAAGATGGGCCAGGGAACGCCCCTGTCTAACTCCCCGTCTGAATCTAAAGAACAGGGAACACTCGGGCCATATCGTACCTTGGCTGAGAGATTCTTATACAGACAGGAAAGAAGACAGACAATATTATCAGGGGGCCATATTGTGGTAAATATTTAAATTACCTGTACTATTTTTTATGCGGAAAAGTCTAGTAAGAATAACTCAGTCAAAATAAGAGGCAGAATCCGTGGTATTAGAGGTTCTGAAAAGGGCTTTATTCCTTACAAAGGAATTATGGTTCGAACCAGGCAATCTTATTCCATCACCACGAAGGTTCAGGAAGGGATAGGCAATACATTATTGACAAGTAACAATATATATATGAAAAGCATTGCATTAAGACAGATGCAGGAGGCGTAACAGCTGATAGTACAGATAAGAACACACATACGTAATGAAAATGGGCGTAATAACAGGCGTATACTAGAAACGTCATTTAAAATGATGTCACAAGTGGGTGGATCCATAAGAGAATCCTGCAGTGTCAGCAGTGTTTGGCAGAGATGCGCGCGCAGCCGCATGACGTGTGATTGACGTGCAACTAGAGGGTGAAGGGGAATTGACATTTAGCTCTACATGTGGAGACAGAAGTCTGGGGGTCAGGTCAACCTAATCCTAAATCGTATCTAATATCTTTGTTTAAGGAACTGTGTTATCCAAAAGGAAAGGTCTCTCGGACGGAATCTATTCTATACTGACTGTTAGTGCATGTACAAGCGTCTATGTGTCTACATGAGATGCGAGGGGGCAGGAATCTTCCATGGTAACAGGGGCTATGAATTACTTGCATAAAGACAGCGAGGCCAAGCTCTTTGCTCGGTAGCTGGAAGGATGTTTACCTAAACTACTAGACAGGAATGCATTGGATGAGGAGCGGAGCAGATAACTTGAAGGCTGAATACAGTTTTTGGCAGGCAACAGGCCGCGTCAGGCACCGTTAGCCGTGCAGGGAGTAGGACAAAGTTCATGGATACGGATGCAGGTCCAAGCTGGAGCATTTCAGAGGCAGAAGTAGGAAAAGGCTTGATGGCAGAATTCAGGGCCTGCTCGCCTGAACTGTAAAACGTGAAAAGTGAACCATATAAAGTCGGTGGCCAATCATACTTAGGAATGGAATATTCGACCCATTCATGGCGGATCTGAAAGAGGACAGGTTAACGTTGGACGCACATGTATTTGCGTCTTCATAGCTGGAACTGGAGGGAACATACATGTACTTGTAGCATGTACATGGAGCCGTTGGGGTCTAAGATAGGGGACACAATTGACCATAAAAATTCATATTTCCTCATTCCCTCCTTGTCCCCTACGGACCCTTATGAAATATCCATCTTCATCAATCCATCAATCTGTTCATATAGCATCATTTGTTCTTCTTTCTTCTTCCGGGATCTTGAATGAAAATTCGAAGGCGGGATACACGATGTGGCACACAGACCACAAATCGCTGGCCCACATTGTAGACACAAGCAGCAACTGAATAGAATGAGAAAGCCAATACCTAGGAAGGATAGGATCCTCCATCCCCAGGCTGACAACACGCTCCAGAACCAACCGGACCAAGTCCAGGTGCCTGGATTCTGGTGTATCTGTCTTACGATCTTATGAAGTCGAGTTATGGCTTTATATACTGACGGCGCGTTTTCTGGTATGAAAACACAGCAACTTGATCCGATGACCCTACAAGCTCCGCCCCTATCGGCCAGGATGACGTCAAGGACAAGACGATTTTGAAGAACAACAATCCGCATCGCAGACTGCTCCTCTGTTAAGTTACCTAAGGCGGAAGTAGTTTCATTCACTACTGCTTCAAGGGTTCTAGTTAATCTACGTATCAACTTGCTATTAGTGACTGTACCTATGTAGGGAAAGAAACCTTTATTGAAATCTGTGTATTGCTCCCATGCTGTTTCGGTGTAGTCGACAATCAGGAGATCTCTCTGCTGTCTATTGTGTACTAAATGGGTATTCCTATGGTAATCAGGCGGGGCTAGGAAAACAGGTGGCAGAAGGAATGCAATGTAACAGGTACCATCCCAATCTAGGGGTAGGCGTATGTATGCGGTGTGACCACAGATGAAGTAGGAGTGACGAGAAGCTCTAAATGTAGATTTGCCTTTATCACTGAATTCTATTACAGTGGTACATTTACTATGGCCCATGTGTATTGAACCATTCTTTCTTACACATAATTCGCCTCTAACTGGAAATACTGACATAGCGGGCAAGATCGGTGTAGCTTCGGATTCAATATTCAGGATCATAAGATTAAGTGTAAAGTTACCTAATCCATATACTTCATTTTCTAGATCAGTTCCTGTTCTTTTGGGAAGTCCCTCCTTGTTAGGGTAGCAGACTTTAAGTAAAACTAGGTTCAGGTTTCCCCAAACCCAGTTGTCTTGGTAAACTACTGAATTTGAATCTAGGGAATTAATCAAACTAAACCATGCTCCACAGGAGCCATTGTGGGTGAATGGATACGGAAAGAGAGGCAGAACTCCCTTGTATTTCTGATAGGGAGGGAGTCGGCCACATATCCAACAATTTGTAGCATTGCTGGTCTGATGAGAATGATGTAACATACTAATGAATGTGTTGTTGCGCAGCGCAAATCTATAGGACAACTCATGCGGGGGTAATTCGCTAAAAGAATGTTCGGCAGTAGCATTGAAAGCACGCTTGGAAATAGGGTAATACATGTGTAATAATAGACTGGCAATGATAATCAGAAGACTTAGAAAAAACATAATTAACAATGTCACTATGCAGTGACTACGAAGTGATTTACAGTACGCATGTTTCTTGAGCTGTTTCTGTCTATTTCTCTCTCTATTTCGGTCTAGAGGATACATGTCAGAGACAAATTCAACCGATTCACCTTGGAGAGGACTTAAACAATCAAATTGTCTGACTTGCTAGACCTTAGTTTCAGTTTATAATTTTCCTTTTCTGTCTTGTCAACCAGGGGGAGTTTTGAGTCAGTCTGTGAGGGAATGCAGGGCTGATAATTCAAGTCGGATGATAGTCCATGAAATTTTTTGATATGGCTCGAATGCAACCACCCTTTACGTCCCTCAATCTTTACAGCTGTCCTTGTGGTCAATAAGACGAGTTTAGGCGACTGCCAGCGAGGCTCCAGCGGGTTCCTTCTGTCGAAGTTCCTTATCAGTACAAGATCTCCCGGAACCACGTCATGGGGCTTCACCTCAGTGTTATCGGGAAAAGCTTCAGCTACCTGTGAACGACAAGATTGTAGTGCAGACATCAAGGAAGCCAGGTAATCTGTCAGCATATTACAATCAACATCAGTTATTTTACGGGGTATAGGCGTCCCCCACATATTTGGTGGTCTACCGAAGATCACCTCATACGGGGATAGCCCCGTTCGAGAGTGTGCTACCATTCTCATGTAAAAGAGCGCAACTGGTAAAGCTACTATCCAGTCGACACCTTTTTCTCTACATACTTTGGACAGTCTAATTTTCAAAGTTTGATTATGCCGCTCCACGAGACCTGCTGCCTCGGGATGTCGGACACAGTGGAATTTCCATTGATAGCCTAACAAAAGTGAAACATGTTTCATTAGCTCGGATGAGAACGGTTGGCCATTATCTGAGTACACGACACGGGGCAAACCATACCGTGGGAAGAATTCTCGAACTAACTGTTTGGCAGTAGTCGGGGCAGTGTAATCTGAGAC
The DNA here is from genome assembly GCF_964204655.1 of Triturus cristatus. NCBI lineage: Eukaryota > Metazoa > Chordata > Amphibia > Caudata > Salamandridae > Triturus > Triturus cristatus. Next base: position 815,916,063 of record NC_140595.1, read on the forward strand.
GGGATACGCCTCTGTCCACCGGGAAAGAGCGCATACAACTACGAGGACATATTTGAATCCTCGACATCGTTCCATCTGGATATAATCCATCTGGAGGACTTCAAAAGGGTGATCGGGGGGTTGAAATCCACCCTGTTCTACAGGTACGCCTTTTCCTGGATTGAACTGACAACAAATCATGCAGGTACGTACTTTCTGTTTAACTGCTGCTCGCAAGTGTTTATTGAACCAAATGTGTTGAATACTGTCTAGCATAGCTTTCTCTCCTAGGTGCGCTGGACTATGTATTGTGTTAATGATGACTTGAACCATTGAGTCGGGGAGAAACCATATAGATTTTCCCTTTGTCATCCATCCTTGATCCGTTTGGATCCCTCCTAATTCAGTCCATCTCTTTATTTCTTCTGGTGTAGCATGTGTCTGTATGTCAATTACATCAAGGGCGGGATCCTTAACTGTCATGCAGCGTGTTGGTGTCGGAACTATTGTCTTTGTCGTGTCAGTTGTATGAGTCTGATTCTGAGCAGTCTGTTTAGCTGTTCTGTCAGCTAGGTCGTTACCCTGAGAAATAATGTCAGTCACTTTTGTATGGGCTTTACACTTCATAATCGATATTGCAGTCGGCAGATGTATTGCATCTAACAGAGCTTGAATAAGGGGACCGTGCTGGATGTGGGCACCGTGAGAAGTTAAATAACCTCTCTCTCGCCAAAGCACGCCGAAGTCATGGACGACTCCGAATGCGTAACGTGAATCTGTGTATATGTTGACTTTCTTATTTTTGGCTTGAATACAGGCTTGTGTCAGAGCGATGAGCTCTGCTGCTTGAGCTGACAAGGTATCTATGCAATTTGTTTCAATAACTTCAGTGTCTGTTGTGACTGCATAAGCGGCCACTAACTCTCCTGTACTTGTTCTCATGCATGAACCATCTACATACAATGTCAGGTCTGGATCTGATAATGGAATATCTGTCAAGTCTTGTCTGGGTTTCGTCGTAATAGTGATAACTTCAATACAATCATGTGCCAATGGGTCTGTTCCACTTAATGGCAAAAGTGTGGCAGGATTTAATGTACTACAACGTCTGATTTCTATGTGTGGCTGGAACAATGTCAATTCATAACCCGTCAGTCTTGCTATAGTCAAGTGTTGTGTTTGGGTCCGGTTCAAGAGAACCTCTACTGCGTGTGGTACTTGTACTGTCAATTGATGTCCTAACACTATGGCATCACTTTGTCTGATTGCTAAAGCTGTTGCTGCGACTGATTTCAGGCACGCAGGAAGAGCCTGAGCTACTGGATCTAATGTACTAGAAAAATAAGCACATGGCTTGTGTGATCCTGCTTGTTCCTGCGTGAGTACTGACAAAGCAGTACCTTCACGTTCTGTAACAAAAAGTGTAAAACGTTTGCTGTAACATGGTGTTGCTAAAACAGGTGCTTGGCATAAAGCTTTCTTTAAGCTTTCAAAAGCTTGTGTATGTTCCTGAGCCCAAGGGAGGACAGTCGATGTCGCTGCCTCCTGTGTTGTCAACTGAATGAGTGGTTTTGCTAGAAATGCATATTGAGGGATCCACTGCCTACAGTACGAAGTGAGGCCTATGAATGCCCGTACCTCCTTTTGTGTCTTGGGTGGCGACATGTTAACAATTAACTGGATACGGTCAGGTGTAAGCTGTCTTCCCCCCTTGGACAGCAAGTGCCCAAGGTACACAACTTGCTGGACACAGAATTGCAGCTTTGAAGGAGACACTTTGTGCCCCTTGTCGGCTAAGAAATGTAAAACCGTCAGTGATGCTTTTTCACATTCAGGTTCGCTTCGGGCGGTGATCAGCAGATCATCGACGTATTGAAGCAAAGCAGTGTTAGCTGGCATATGGATACTGTCAAGTTCTCTTTTCAGTGCTTGGCTATAGATGCTGGGGCTTTCTGTGAATCCTTGAGGTGCGCGTGCGAATTTAAAACTTCGTCCATTTAAACTGAATCCGAACAAATATTGGCTTTCCGGATCGATTGGGACGCTAAAGAAAGCGTTCTTGAGATCAATTACAGTAAAGAACGTTGCTTCTGAATCTATGGCTGTTAGCAATGAAGAGATATCTGGGACCACGGGGTATTGTGGTACAATGCATTTATTTAATTCTCGCAGATCAATAACTAATCGATATACTGGTGGTGCTTTTGGATCAGTTCGTTTAAGAATCGGGATTATCGGGGAATTACATATATTGGAGTCCGTTTCTACAACCACTCCTTGTGCAATGAGCTCGTCAATGATTTGCAGTAAAGCCACAACAGCATCCGGCGGTAACTTGTATTGTCGTATTCGTGGTAATACTACTCCTGTTTTGAGTGTGACTCGATATGGTGTAATGTGCATACAACCTACATCAGTGGGGCCTTGTGCCCATAAATGTGCAGGTAAATTCTGTAACCGATGATCCATGTCTCTAGACACATAGTGACCTTTAAAGTCACGCAAAAATAGTCGTACTCCTTCCGGAGAACAACATATTACAGCTCCTAGAGCTTTCAATGTTTTTATACCTAACAAGTTTTCTGGGCATGATTTTGTGAGCAATAGATCTGTAGTCCGTGTTAATGGACCGACCGTTAATGCAAGCGGTTGCGATACTTCATTAATAGTGGGCTTTCCTGAAAAACCAAGGGAAATATTTTGTAAGCCTGAGAGGGGTACCCCTGGGACTTCGCTGTGACGGATAGTGGTTCTGCTTGCCCCTGTATCGAGTAAAAACTTTCTGTCTTTCCCTAATACGTGACTCTGTACGTAAGGACCTTCTTGATCTACGGGAACCTCAATAAGGGGTAGGCCAACTTCCCTCTCTAGGCTATTTCATGTGTATCGCTGATACTCTGGATAGTCATTTTGTGCATACTGGTACATCTGTTGTGTCGTGTTTTGTGTTGCAGCAATAGGCTGTGGCTGTTGTTGTGGTTGTTGTGCGGTCTGTTGTGGAACTGGCATAGGCTGTATATTCTGAGGTACTTGTTGTTGGATCTGATCCTGTCTAGGCGGACGTGGTCTCTCTTTCGTTATACCCGTAGAGATATTATGTTTTAGAACTGCGCAATCGTGTATATAATGGCCTGGCTGTTTACAATAGTTTCATGTCCCTCTAACAGGACCTACTGAATCATTGGACTGTGTTGTACCCTTTTTATGACCGTCAGCTGGAACTGACTGAGCAACAAGCATTTTCATTTTCGTGTCTTTCATACGTCTTTGTTCATGTTCTTGTTCTTCTCTAATTCTATTGTGATGATATTGTAACATTTGTAACATCTGTGACGGTGTGTTACCTTGCCAAGTACTCTCGAATTTTAATACTCTACTCTTAACTTGGGGCAGGGAATTCTCAACTAATTTTGTCACAAACAGATGTGGATACGACTCACTACTTGCTTTTATGCCACTATTAATACCAAAACATTTTTCAAATCGGGAATAGAAATCATTAGTGTCTTCATCTTGTTTCTGTTTACAGGCTGAAATTGCACCCCAGTCTTCCTTTTTCGTAGTTAATAAACGTGGTAGTACCTGCACTAATAATCCTGGTAATGCTGTAGTCTTTTCCCCAAGCCCTGAACCTGCAGCTCGGGCTTTTTCTTCGTTTTCTAATGCTGTCCACTCTATCTTTTGGTCTCCCACCTCCCATTCCTTTTCTTTGAGTTTCTCGTAAATACCGGCAGGCAATAAAACTTTTAATATTTTCATAATGTCCGGATAAGTATACTCTCCCATGAGTAACATGTCTTTTATCTCACGGTGGAAACCTGCTGGGTCTTTGTCATGGCTAGGTACTACTTTCTTCATTTCTAATAATTCAATTTTTGTTATGGGCGTGTACACAAACACGCGTTTAAAAGTATTGTCTTCACCTCTGATTGGGTGTACTTCGCGTAAGGGATTCTGTCTGTCTATGTGATACGTTTTTCTTTCCAACTTGGGGGGAACTGAAACATGTTCTGGGCATACGAAGACAATGTACTGGTGTCGATATTCTAGAATTTCTTTAATTAAATCAGTACCTGAACCTCTCCATTTATTCGTGAGTAATTCTATCAATATATCAGGTAGGGGACCAGGATCGGAACGTTGGCTTCTATACAATATAACGAGGTGTTGTATCATGTATATACCAGCTAAACGCTGTTCGTCTGGGGTAAGATTCAAAAACGTGTGTGCTAACGCATCATCACTGTATTTTTCAGAACTGTCAGCCCATTGTACTGCTGACCTGGCTAATTCTTGTTCATCCATAGAGTCGAGCATATGATACCCCCTTCGGTCTCGGAGTAGTTTATCAGCAGCCTGGAATAAGTGTTCAGGGGACTTCGCATTTAGCATAGGGGCTTGAAAATGTCTGTTACATTCTGGACGTATCGGACGTATCGGGTCATTAAAGTATCTGGTATTGTTACAAGGTCTTCCCCTACCTACATAAGCTATCGTTTCTAATTGTCCTGTGGGCATTTCTGATTCTTCCTCCTCCTCTCCCTCTGATTCAGTTTTGTCTGCCTCCAATCTGGCTTTATGTATTCGTTCTACTTCTTTGCGGATCTTTCGGCACATAGCTACTATACATGTCTGTTTATCATGTTTTCCCTCTGATATATTCTGACCCCATCTGGTAAGTACTTGCATTTCATCCTGGTCTACCTCGGACCTATCTCTGTCTCTGATCAAGCAGTTTATGAAGAAACGTAACAGTAATCTCTGTATATCCACTTTCTGGTATTCCATGGCTTCGTCAATACTTTCAGGGCCTTGCCCTGTTTGGACAAAGCGATATATATTGTCTAGATGCTTAATCATTCCTGGTAGTGTCGTTAAATACATTGAAGCTCGTCGTATACGTAATGATGATAGCAGCATTCTGTCATTTTTACCGGGCACTGGATCATATCTACAGTCTACAAGATGTTCCTTAAACATGTCGGACGTTGCTATTTGCGGTGTACGTTGGTTTGCTAAATCTCTAAGAGACGACTTACTTCGTAATGGTGGCGTGGCGAAAATTGCTGCCGCACCTCCTGTCGCACCTTCTGAGGTGCTAGGCATGAAAGGATTTGTGGGATGTAAGGTAGAGACTGAGGATGCAGGAAAAGTTGGATTGTGCGGAGGAGTTTGTGGTTGCGGAGTTGGGGGCGGATGAACTCGGTGTTGAGCACCATCGACAGGTGGCGTGTGTGGTGGAACATTAACATATTCGGGAGCTACATCGTCTAAATAGGAGGAAAGGAAAATATCTTTTGCGGTCTTGGGATGTGCCTTAATCGGGAGTAACGGGGGTGGCAAATCTTTCGGTATTTCCGGGGTGGCCTTAGGTAAACCTTCGGCCAAAAGAGGATACATACCATTCATAAGAGTGTTTCGTTGTCTATCTACTTGTTCTGTTTTTACTCGGATACCTTCCTCAACTAATACGTTTTCTCGGGCTTTATTTGAGTTCTCCCTACTTTTCTCTTCCTGTCTGAGCGCTTTCTCTGTGCGCCTATGCGATTCTTTACGCCATAACTCAATGGCATCTTTCTGTGACTGTCTGGCTTTCTTTTTCCATAATTCTTCTTCTACTCTCATGATGCAATCTGCATCCCATGTCCCAGCTACGGGCCACCTCTGACTTTCTGCTAGATCCTTGGTGTAGTCTACCCATAAATCAAGATATAGTACGGCATCTAGGCCATGCTTATGGTACATAAAATACCCTGGAGTGTCCCTAGGTGGAATGGGAACAGCTTCTTCGAGTACTCCTTTTCTAGTTTTGATCTGTCTTAATTTTGAAAAGAACGGCATCTTTAAACCTTGCTACTTGATTCTTACTTCAACTGGGTTTGAACACAATTTAATACAATAAACACAATAATGAACACTCATTCATACCACAATTTTTAACACTGTAAACATTTAACATTTAACATTTAACGAACAATGATAATTAGAAGAAAACTAGTTACTGACATAATACTAATACTAGATAATACTGAATTATATACAACACATACTGGATATACTGCTAAACAGTACAGATACACTGCTAAAACAGTGCAGACCGGATCTGTGTACCCAAACCCGTCAGGACCGGCACAAATTAATGTGCACGTCTAACTGCCTCCCCAGCAACGGTACTCACCGGGTAGCACGGAACGGAAGGCCTCGGAACTGAACTGAACTGGACCGGACTGGACTCGACTGGACTCGGAACTTCGGAACCTGGTGGGCCTCTGTATACCTCGGATCTTGCTCTCTCAGCTAGGCTCTGGTCGGGATACTTCGCACTTCTCACCGCCTCGTCTGGGTGTTGATCGCAGCCTCAGTCACCCCCGCTTGGCCGGAGGGAGATACAGGAAATCCTGCGGGTACGCGTTTTTGTCCGTTCAGCTGTGGCAGGGGACCGGGCCTGCAACGCACCTCCGGCGCGTGAGATGAGAAAGTGTCCCTGTTCGGGCGCCAATTTATGTGGTAAATATTTAAATTACCTGTACTATTTTTTATGCGGAAAAGTCTAGTAAGAATAACTCAGTCAAAATAAGAGGCAGAATCCGTGGTATTAGAGGTTCTGAAAAGGGCTTTATTCCTTACAAAGGAATTATGGTTCGAACCAGGCAATCTTATTCCATCACCACGAAGGTTCAGGAAGGGATAGGCAATACATTATTGACAAGTAACAATATATATATGAAAAGCATTGCATTAAGACAGATGCAGGAGGCGTAACAGCTGATAGTACAGATAAGAACACACATACGTAATGAAAATGGGCGTAATAACAGGCGTATACTAGAAACGTCATTTAAAATGATGTCACAAGTGGGTGGATCCATAAGAGAATCCTGCAGTGTCAGCAGAAATGTTTGGCAGAGATGCGCGCGCAGCCGCATGACGTGTGATTGACGTGCAACTAGAGGGTGAAGGGGAATTGACATTTAGCTCTACATGTGGAGACAGAAGTCTGGGGGTCAGGTCAACCTAATCCTAAATCGTATCTAATATCTTTGTTTAAGGAACTGTGTTATCCAAAAGGAAAGGTCTCTCGGACGGAATCTATTCTATACTGACTGTTAGTGCATGTACAAGCGTCTATGTGTCTACATGAGATGCGAGGGGGCAGGAATCTTCCATGGTAACAGGGGCTATGAATTACTTGCATAAAGACAGCGAGGCCAAGCTCTTTGCTCGGTAGCTGGAAGGATGTTTACCTAAACTACTAGACAGGAATGCATTGGATGAGGAGCGGAGCAGATAACTTGAAGGCTGAATACAGTTTTTGGCAGGCAACAGGCCGCGTCAGGCACCGTTAGCCGTGCAGGGAGTAGGACAAAGTTCATGGATACGGATGCAGGTCCAAGCTGGAGCATTTCAGAGGCAGAAGTAGGAAAAGGCTTGATGGCAGAATTCAGGGCCTGCTCGCCTGAACTGTAAAACGTGAAAAGTGAACCATATAAAGTCGGTGGCCAATCATACTTAGGAATGGAATATTCGACCCATTCATGGCGGATCTGAAAGAGGACAGGTTAACGTTGGACGCACATGTATTTGCGTCTTCATAGCTGGAACTGGAGGGAACATACATGTACTTGTAGCATGTACATGGAGCCGTTGGGGTCTAAGATAGGGGACACAATTGACCATAAAAATTCATATTTCCTCAATATGACAGCAAGGTATGCCGCAAAATTGAATGGTCCACCAAATCGAAAGCACTACTTGGCAAAACACAGGTATAGGGATCCTGGTTTGGCCTCAGTGTATTTATTTCCAAATGAGAAGGTCGCGATCTATCAAACCACAAAATGGCGCGACTCCTTTGGATTACGCTGCAACTCCGGTAGGCTATTTAGCGAAACAAAGAAGGATGTATTGACATACCTGCTATCACTACCTATTTTACTATCAGTTTTCAGGCAATTCCAAGAATTGGACGAGGATGGTTCACTCACGTAATGTGACATGCTTCCTCATTTGCCACCTCGTCCCACCTACAAGAGCGGACTCAATCTCAGGCTGGGACAAACCTGAGGGAGTTGGATATTTCTTATCTTTTCTGGATAATGCTGTGATCCACTTTTCTGGTTTAAAAAACCTTAGGATAAACCACAAAGGTGTCCTTTATTCAGGTGGTATCCTAGGTATATTAAAAAGTTACCAAATGAGTAACTATAGGAGGGAAATATTGGTATAATGACCGATATGCGTCACTGTATGGAAATAAAGTTTGATAAGTAATTAAGCAAAATACCTAGGCAATTTACAGAACAACACACTTATGTATTTAGTGAAAAAAACAGAGGTAATGTAGAAGGAGACACAACGTACTGAGTTATTTGAGATATAAGTACAAAGTTTATTCTATTTATATATAAATAAGGATGATATCAACAAATTAATAATGATGGACTTTATAATTACAAAATATAATTCCAAACAAGAAGAAGAGAATGGATGAAGTACATGAAACATAAAGCATAATAGGACAAATCATATTACAGTATAACCAGACAACATCATCTAAATACAGACAACAAGTAAATAAAAGTGGCTGAAACCGGAGCATTCTCAACGCGCGTTTCGACGCTAGCAAGGCGTCTTGATCAGGAGAGCCACAGTCTCTTTGAAACCTATAGACATAAAAAATATACACAATAAAACCACAAACAACTGTAGATAGTCCTTTTATAACAATCATTGGAATCAATTGATTTTTGTTTTTTTCGTTATCTAAACATTTTTTTCTTTGTTTTCTTTTTTTTTTTTTTTTTAAATGAAACAAAATGCTCCTTCACTAGAACATGTATAATGTGCTATCACCAATCCATGCAGGGAAACCCAAAATGAGAAGAGAAATAAATATAGTTATAATAGTGTATAAAAAGAAAGGCGTGACAAAGATCAGGAAGAATCTGAAATTATCAATGCTTGTAGAGACACAAAATAAGACAAAAAGACATAGTCAAGTTATAGCATGATGCGCCAGAAGTCATCACTCGGTGAAAGAAAAATAGGAAAAAATGGAAAGAAAAAATAAACAGAATAATCATGTAGTTTAAAACTACTATTCCTCCCCCTTTATCTGCATTTTTAATTGTGATGGATTTGTTTTCTTTAAGAGTGGAGAGACATAAGAATTCATCTTTGTTTAGATTGTAATTAGGTTTTTGGATATGACGGGTAGCTTGGTTTAGGCGTTTGAGAACAACTCTCTCAAAGACTCCTACTTCAGGTCCTACCTGTTCCAATGAAGGTGTAAAAGTGGAAGGTAAGGACAAGGTGGTATTTGTATCGGTAGAAGATAAGTCAGTGTTATCTTGGGAAAAAACATTTTTTAATCTAATTTTCCGAAAGAATGAGATGATGTCAGTATAGAGTTCAAATTTGTTGGTATAAGCATGGGGAACAAAGGACAGCCCTTTGGATAGAAGACTTAGACAATTGGAATCGAGAGGATAAGATGACAAATTGAAGATCGGGATGTTTTCTCCTACCTCCAGTATTGGCGATTCCTGGTTTGCAATACTTGTTGATTGTCTTGGGGTAAGTAGGAATTCTGTTGTTGGTAATTTTGTTGTTGAAAGTTCCCTCTGGTTTGTGGCTGAAAACGAACACGTTGTCTTCCTCTGCGCGTCCCTCGTTGGGCTAAAAAAGGCTGGTATCGTGGGTTGTAGGGTCGACTTGCTCCAGATGGATTGTGAAATTGGTCGTCTTGGTCTACATCCGAATCTGTGGTGTCGGAGAAGGTTCTCACTTGTGGTGGTCTGTAGTTGGAGTCATTAGAGAATTGGTTTTGTTGGTAGTAATTTTCTGCCAAGTAGGGATACGTTTTTGTGATGGAATAATACCGTATGTCTTTTCTTAATTTTTCTGTTTTACGTTTAATCAAGTAATCTGAGAATGATGCCAGTTCTGTTTCTGCAGTTTCCAGCTTCTTTTTTGCTTCCTCGATGCTGTTGGATTTTTTAATTTGCTCTTCTAGTTCTAGGAGTTCATTTTTGAGAGAGGATAGCAGTTCTTTTGCTGTTTCGATGATCAGAATCATCAGATCTCTTGAGCATCTACTTGCTATCATGCTCCATTTCTCTAAGAATTTTTTAAACTCAACAAACAAGCCTGGTATGTTGCGTACTTTTAGGCCTTGTGGAATAACGCCTGACTTAAGGTATTCTAACATGAATTCACCATGTGCTTCTATTCTTTTGATTTTCTTTTTAAGATTAAGAAGTTTAAAGGTGTCATCGTTGGTAAGGGACGTAGAAGTAGAACTATTGCCAAAGGCATTACTGGTACCTACTAATAGAGCAAAGTCCTCATCTGAAAAACCGAACGTTTTCAGTTGTTCCATTGTGGAAAGAATGAAAAAAAGGAAGCAAGTGAAGGTAACGTGAAAATGTGAGTTGTAAAGAAAATATAGTAATAAATGAAATGAATAAGAGTAGAAAGAGGGTGGTGAATAGCACAAAGATGTATCGAACACAATTGACAAACAAACACGCCCCACACAGGCAAGCTGTGGGTAATTATTGATCAAAAAAGGGACCCCCTGCAATACATACTTATAGTCCTAGGGCAGGGCAAATAACATTGTAAGCAAAATACCTAGGCAATTTACAGAACAACACAATTATGTATTTAGTGAAAAAAACAGAGGTAATGTAGAAGGAGACACAACGTACTGAGTTATTTGAGATATAAGTACAAAGTTTATTCTATTTATATATAAATAAGGATGATATCAACAAATTAATAATGATGGACTTTGTAATTAGTTATTCCCAGCAGCTTTGGAGAATCGTCTCTACCTCTTTGGATATCTCATTTTGGCAGATATACGCCACACATTTGCAGTTCGTCATTTGGTATGTCCTCAATGCATTGTGATTCATTCCTTAGTTATCTCCTAAGTTTCGTTTCTCGTCTATTAGAATCATCATCCGTTTGTTTGCATTTTTTCTCCTTTAATCTCACAATGCGTTTTTTATATGCCATCAGTTCTCCCGGCATCTTGACCTTTTGTACTTTTCATGTTGTCCTATTTTCGCATAGCCATCCTGATTTACCAAGCATTTTCTGTTTACCATAATAATGATTTATGCCCGACCTTATCCCAAATAGGAACGCCTCGCTATGCCAGTGATTTCCAGTTGGACCACACGCAGTCCCCATTTTATCACTCTCTCTGATTGATTCAGTAAGATTTCTCCTACCTTTATTTGTGTACTATACTCACTCCGACACATTGTATTCATTCTTTATAGTCGGCTGTCTGACACTGTATCCATTTTCTACCTGCAGTTCCTGTAAGTTTTCACTTTAGTAGCCATTTTCTAGACACCCAAACTACATGATTATTCTGTTTATTTTTTCTTTCCATTTTTTCCTATTTTTCTTTCACCGAGTGATGACTTCTGGCGCATCATGCTATAACTTGACTATGTCTTTTTGTCTTATTTTGTGTCTCTACAAGCATTGATAATTTCAGATTCTTCCTGATCTTTGTCACGCCTTTCTTTTTATACACTATTATAACTATATTTATTTCTCTTCTCATTTTGGGTTTCCCTGCATGGATTGGTGATAGCACATTATACATGTTCTAGTGAAGGAGCAGTTTGTTTCATTTTTAAAAAAAAAAAAAAAAAAAAAAAAAAAGAAAACAAAGAAAAAAATGTTTAGATAAACGAAAGAAAAAAACAAAAATCAATTGATTCCAATGATTGTTATAAAAGGACTATCTACAGTTGTTTGTGGTTTTATTGTGTATATTTTTTATGTCTATAGGTTTCAAAGAGACTGTGGCTCTCCTGATGAAGACGCCTTGCTAGCGTCGAAACGCGCGTTGAGAATACTCCGGTTTCAGCCACTTTTATTTACTTGTTGTCTGTATTTAGATGATGTTGTCTGGTTATACTGTAATATGATTTGTCCTATTATGCTTTATGTTTCATGTACTTCATCCATTCTCTTCTTCTTGTTTGGAATTATATTTTGTAATTACAAAGTCCATCATTATTAATTTGTTGATATCATCCTTATTTATATATAAATAGAATAAACTTTGTACTTATATCTCAAATAACTCAGTACGTTGTGTCTCCTTCTACATTACCTCTGTTTTTTTCACTAAATACATAATTGTGTTGTTCTGTAAATTGCCTAGGTATTTTGCTTACAATGTTATTTGCCCTGCCCTAGGACTATAAGTATGTATTGCAGGGGGTCCCTTTTTTGATCAATGATAAGTAATTAAGGGCAGGCCTGAGCCCACCAATGCCCTTTATCTCTCCTCTTGTGTGTTATAATAAGGTAGAGATTTACACATTGCTTGACTGTCCCCAGTCCTTTTCCTGAATCCATCCTGGACATCTGACAGGATGGAATTAACGATAGCCCGTTCCTCCAATCTCTGCAAAAAAACCTACCCAGGAGTTTTGCAGATGAATCCAGGAAGGAAATGGGGCGATAACACTTCGGGTTAGACATGTCCCCCTTCTTGATAATGGGGACAATAATTGAATTAGCCCACATGGCCCAAGTCAATTCTACTCTACGTCCCTCTGTGCGATGGAGGACTTTGGCACCTGCCAGCCCATCTAACAATCTAGGTGGCCACCACTGTGAAGCTGTTGTGAGCATGCGGTGTGCACCATATCCAAACACTAGCGTGCCCTGCACCGGCTGTAAGTTAATGACAAGATTGGGTGCAAAAAGATGGTATGGGTGCACTGAAAGTTGGGGTATTCAGTGTGGGTCTGGGGAGGAATGGGGTACTTTGCTGCAGAGTTTAATGACACGAGTGGATGCAATGCAAGACCTATACCACCACATAGGACTTAAAGCCTATGCATATCAGAACATGGCACAAAACCCTCAAGAGGGATCCCTTGGAACATTCGTAGACTTGATAGGATTAAAGTTGGAAAGCTTTCAGCATACTTGAACGGATAGGATCAAAGCAACACTCCTACAAGAAATCACCTGACAGAACACCACAAATGGGCAGAACCTGAAAGAACTCAACATCATGCCAACCCTATCACTAGTGATAGACATCCAGTGCCCATCTTATTTGATGTCTCAGATATATAGATTGGCCATCATAGCTCAGCCGATACCTCACTGTGGTGTGAGGCGCTGATGGGGAAAAGATTTGGAATCAAAACTAACTGATGAACACAGGACATTCTGCTGTGTACAGCCAAGACGTGTCCCTAAATAGCAGACACAGACTTTTACACTTTAAATTTAAGATATAATTATCCCACTTACTGGTATATGGTCTGGCTGAAACAGCGTAAAACACCGGATTTGGCTATATAGGGGCAGGTTCCATACACATGGCCTGGGAGTGCTCCAGACTAAAGGCTGTGCGACATTCATTGCCATCGCATCTCACCCCAGGGATAGGACCACTCTTGGGGTGAGATGCTTCTCCACCCTAGCCCCATCATCAGCAAAGCCGAGAGTTACAATGTGCTGGGCCAGAGCCCTCTCCTCAAGACAGAAGACTGGGTCAAAGATCTGATGCCACAGATACTTAGGTCAACCTCCTTCCTCACAGATCCTGACCTAGAGATATATGGCTTCTCCTTCCACAATATTTGGTGACTCGAACATTACATCTTACTATTGAATGTGAAAACAGCTTACAGGGAAAATATATTCATGCAAGCAACATTAAAGTATTACACATGCGTTTGACGTGTGCTGAAGCATGTTCACGTGGAGATTTACCACCTGCTCAAACGTACGATCGACAAGATGTTCCTGCTGTGTCACATACATCTGCTGAATTTTGAATATGGGTGTTTATTGGTTGATGACAAGAGAATAAATGAAACATAAACCATCTTAAAACGTACAGATGAATAGCAGCAAGAGATCCTGATGCACACGTTTAGTTTACAGTACAATGGGCAGAGGACTTGAGCGAAGCCACAGGGGGTGCATTACAAAACACAAACTGCGAGCGGGCTTTACATTGGTATCTCCCCCAGCCGTCAGGAGCAAAGTCCCTTGTTAGTAGAATTACAATCTCTACAGATTACCCAAAACATGAGCATTGCATAAAGCATAGAGAGTTAGCAAAGATATCCTGGGGAGGTCTTGAGTTAGATGGAAGACATCCCTGCGGAAATACTTCCGGCTTTCCTCCCTCTCCTTCCCTTTTTCTTCTATCCCTCTTCCTACAAACATTTTTTGAGTTCCTTCCTCCACCTTTTCCTCCCACTTCTTGTCCCCAAATGTCTTTTACCTCAAAGCTGACATCGCCAAATATGTTCTGCTGGAAGCCAGGACCCACTACTGCAAGAACCGTCTGTCTTGTGGCGTTCTGGATGGAGAGGCTGGTCACGAAGGCGCTCCAATTCCAGACGCTGTATCCGATGATATTGCCAGGTGGACAATGGATCTCGATCTGTAACCATGGAAACAAGCCAAGATTGAGAAAGACTTCATGAGGTGCTGTCATGTGAGCCTGACAGGAAACAGGGGATCTTTCAGAGATCAGTGTTCGAGCCTTGGGACTGTGGTGTAGACATGTAAACAGAGCTGGTGATGGGAGTAACATCTAAGTAGAAATCAACTCTACCAATAGTTCAATGTGATTATATGGCCATGGCAGAAGTCCAGGCTCAGTCAGAACTAGTCAACTACTGCTTGCCCAGTGTTAGATCATTCCTGTCCAGAGTGATCCAGTCACTGCTGGGATCAGATGGAAGAGGGGCCTAAGGAACAGATGCCCACAGGGCTCTCTCAGGTGGCAGGCGCCAATAATGAGCCAACCTTAGGTGACTGATGTTAGTATAATTTAATGTTGGGTGTCTGCCGAAGGGAATTACATTGTTAGGGATTTAATTAACTCATGTGTAGACCTTTATAAATTTAAGGGGGCTCAGAGATGTTTTCCCCAAATCTGTGAGCAACAGAAATTGTTAGCTAATCATCTTCACAAAAGAAAGAGCTCTACTGAAGGTTACTGGACAACCAATGCCACCTTGGACCCAATTCCCCACATTCAGGATTTCTTACTTATGGCCGACACTGAGCCCAGATACAAGAAGCCGCCGGTTCCCGGGAGCTTACATCAGGTGAGCAGGTGCACTTGCAGTTCTGTAGCAGTTGCATCACTTCCTTGTTGTTGTTGTCGGTTAGATGGAGGTTGTAGAGGGGCCCACAGCATTGTATCTCCTGCTTGGCAATGAAAATCCTCTGGTTCAAAATGTTGAGTAGTTCGTAATTCCGTCCCCATGTTTGTCCAGTGGTAACTTAAATAACAAATGATTAATCTTCACATTTGGAAATGTCTTCTCATATATATGCTTATATTAGAATAATTTGTCATCAACCGTAAACAAGTGTCTTCATCACGTCACTTATTATTATGGAATGTCTCAAGTAGACCACTATATTCCCACCAATCCTAACAGAGGATACAACACAGTCTTCATCACGTAGCACAGCTGAGACAAACAGTTGCATCTTTGATGCTGCCATAAACTACGAGTTCTCTGGAACAAAAGGGGCAACCAGTAACCCAGGGACCTGGGCTGGACAGTTAATATGTAAAAGCTGGTCCCCACGGGGGAAGTGTAGCCCTCGACTTCCGTGGCAATAGTGTCAAAACAAAGATACAGATAACCTCACAAGAGTAGGGTTTCAATTATGCATTTAGGGCATTTCTTTTCATGTATCTTCTCAGTCATGTCTATAAACATCCATTTTTTGCAATTATTATGCATTACTTACATCTTAAAAAAGATAAGTTGCTCCTATGAAGTGATGGCACAATGAGAGTGATCAACAGTGAAAAAAGTGCTTACGTGCTATATACAAAAATGTATACATGTGGCTGATAGGGCTAATAGAGTGTTTGAAGTCAATACTTGTCAAGCAAGTATGATATCCACCATCAATTTCTTAAAAACACAGTCCACATATGTTGTTTCGTCGTCGTTTCGACCACTGGGCATAAGTTATTTAAAGCAGGGTCATCATCAGGATGTAAAATAAGCAGGAAGCACTAAAAATGTGGCAGAAAAATAGAGCAGTGTTATGGAAACTGAAATTCCAATAGGTGAAATAGCTTCTGGAAGGGTATTTATTACAAATTCCAGTTTAATAACAGGAGCAAAGGTAGATGCTGACGTCATCTAAATTCATGTTAATATATTTTAAAATATATTCAGCACATCGCGCTTCAGTGAGCAGCGTCCATGGTCTCCTTCAGCCTGCTTGTATTACAGAGACAGTAGTAAATCCTAATTGTGGTGTACCTTTTAAAATGCCAACTTCTAACAGAAACATCAACACACATAGGTCAAATTCTCAGTCTTGTTCGGCATGCGTCCGAGTCCTCAACATGCTGTCAACAGTACTGTGCAATAGGCGCAGTGAAAGGGGAGAGAGAAGGTAAGGGTGACCTATGCGTATTGATGTTTCTGGCCGCTCAATCCAGTCCCAGGCTGTAAACCAAGCCTTGCGGACGTAGTTTATTGCCCCCACCCAGCAGGACTTGTTGCATGATGACCAATCACAGATCCTGTCGGAATGTCCAGCTGCGAGATATCAATCACTAATTAAGACCCGGGTGGAGGACGACAAACTGTTGGAACTCTGTGAGAACCTGCTGGAAATTCCTAGGATGTTTGACCACCAATAAAGTTACTGTAAATTGTATAAAAAGGAGAGCAGCGGAGAATTAGAGAGAACACCTCCTGAAGACATCCCTTGTGTCAGACCTGACGTATTCTCCTCCGGAGAAATAAACCTGTTCTTGCTTCCCAGTTTCCAGCGCCTGCCTCTTTATTTTGGTAACTATCGATATTGGAAATTAGAGGCGTCTTGAGCCAATCAGCCTGGGTATTAGTTAGAGATTGGCTGTTTTTTCCACAGAAGGCCGCCAAGGGTTATTTTGAAAAGGTGGGAGTTAAACATAGAACTACATCTTTGTGCAAACTCAGCGGCAATGGAATGGTTGAGAGATTCAACCGCGTGTTCAATCCGCCACGGCTTGTAACCTGGACTGTGTCACTTAGTTGAGAAATGATGTTTGGACTTCTAGAGTAACAGGCAGTGATGCCACAGAAGGGTCTCCTTTTGTCATTATGGGGGGGAGGAACCCCAAAACCAAATACAACCTGTATTTGTTGTTCAATACATGATTTGGAAAATGGTCAGCTGAGTCTCTTCGGGAGAGGATAAGGGTTAAACAACAAACAGTCTACTATGACATTAAGGATAGTACAAGAAATGTGAATATCAAGGTTAGATATTGGGCTTGTATAAAAAAAACCTGGAAGGGTCATTAAGGGTGAGAGTGGATTTTTTTTAACCTGATGAGGTGGTGGAGGTTTTGAATAATGCAGTAAGGTTGAGCAACGGTAAAGTGTGGAACCTCAAGAGAGTAGCTTATCAGTCCAAGGACTTGTGGAAGGCCTTTCCATGGAGTTCTCATGATGGCGATTCGACGCTACTAGACGATGTGGAGGATATTGGAAATAATGTGACTTCTGAAGATGTCACCAAGAGACGAGATGTTGAGGATGGTTCAATTACCAATAGTGAAGGGGAAGGTTTTGTGTCTTCTACTGGAAAGGAAATGGACGATGCCAAGACACAGAGTGGTGTGGAACCACAAAGTGAGTTGAAGACACTGATACTACTTTGGGTAGAAACATGTCGGAGTGTGTACTGGTGAAACAGGAATGCACAAAGAGGGTTGAAAACCACCTAAATGGTTGAAGGATTGATGAAGGTAAATTGTGTGTATAAATGTTCTTGTCAGATAGTTGTCAATAATTGTTTTTTTGATCACTGTCTCAATTCTTGTTGTATCTTCTAATCTAGTAGTGTAACCGAGGAGTGCCGGGTCCAGCTTTTGGTTCTGAGGGGCGAATGCTGTGGGCAGAGACAGCAAGAGGATCTGCGTGATGGAGTTGCTGTATCCAAGGACTTCAGGTGGAATACATTACTGTGGACCATTTGGTGTGTGCCCTTTAATCCATAACACAACAGTCATGCCTCCACCAGTCAGACACTCCCTGCTGGCAAGTGTAAATCCCACACTCCTAGGGGCAGTCTCTCATTCCTCGGCTCTCTCTTTCGTCACTTCCAGAGTTCTCGCCTTCGTCACTTCCATCGCACATGTGTTCCAGGCAACCAGAAAAGAGATAGCACAAAAGAGACTTACACTTTTCGCGGACGACAACTTGGTCGATCTGATATTGGGAAAAATAAAGAACAAAGACAACATTAGGCCAGGTCCTCTTCGCTGGATGCATCATGTATATTCGGTTCTGGGTTAGCGGTGCCTGAAGAGGGCACCAACAGCATCAGAGGTTCACAAGCAGGAGCAGTTGCAGACTCTTTCTAGTGCCCTCAATAAGTATTTTGCCAATAACCGTTTAAAAAACCAACAAAAATCAAAGCATGCAAGATTGGGAGTGAGGGATAAAAGTGGGCAGTTCAAAGTGTTACCTCACATTCCTCGATTGTGAAAGAGCTTGAAAGTTTCACATACTCATATGAAAAAGCCAAATTTCTCATCTTAGAAGTAACCAGTTTGGGAAGCAGGGCATGCAATAAATAAGGGCGTTCATGAACCTTCAAGGTAATAGTGGAGCGAAGAGGGTGGTGAGACGCTCCAGCGAGCGGATAGTGAGAGGACAGGGAAGAGAATGGTGCAATACGGTAAGAAATGGATGATGGAAAGGGGATAGGAAGCAAATGAGAGTATTTTAGTCTGTGCTTAATTTGAGCCGGTGGTTGTGTGTGGGGTCCACCGCCACTTATTTTGTTGCATCAGGCTTTGACCCAGAATAAGAGAGGAAGAAAACACAAACGGGGGGAAAGGAGGAGAAGAGAGACGGAAAAACAGTGAGGAAGGGGGAAATCAAGAATGAAAAAGAACTTGCAAGAGTGAGATAAAGGGGAAGAGATAGCATGGTTATGGAGGTGCCTCATATAACGTAACGGGTGCTCATGTAAAGCGCTCTGATACCCGATTCGGGTCAAGTTCGCGCTATATAAAACTCTATAAAAAAAATTTTTTTTAAATTAGGTGGAATCAAGGCTGCTACAAGTCCGACAGCAGGCTTCTGAACAAAGCTCTGGGGCCAGCACTTATTCTTTTACAAACTAAAAATTGATTTTAGAATAAATTATAAAGTAAGTTACACTCGAACCCCTGAGTAACCTAACAGCTAAGCACCGCATGACAAGAATATACGTGTTGTCCTAGATTGAACTCGGAGACATGTAGGGTTCGGTGAAAGGTGAAAAGTGATGGGTAGAGAGGGGTAGGGTCTCAAGGTCTCAATGGTAACGCAAACCCATTTTTCTGCAGTTTTTATATGGCATAAATTTGGCCCAAGGGCATTAGAACAACATCAAATTGCATTACACAATGACAGCTGTTTTTCCAGGCACGGAGAGTTTAAGTTATGTGCACAAATTTGGCAGTATTTTTACTTGTCAGCTAAGGATCAACTTAAGAGGGTAAAAAAGATGTATTTTCACATTTTAGTGAAAATACTGCAAACCATAAGGGATTATTTGCAATTCTTTGGGGGTTTGAGTCAGAACCATAACTGAGGTGTTAACAGATAGATAGATAGATAGATAGATAGATAGATAGAATTGTGGATGGCATGCCACACAATTTGACAATCTACTATCTGAGTCAGCTACGAATCAGCAAAGATACCTGAAGACACACACATGTGGGAAAAAAGTTACATGGATGTGGTGGGGGGGGGGGTGGAGAGGGGGAGGGAGGGTTTCTGATTTTACTTCCATGGGACTTCTCTGCTCATGCCTACAGTAGAAATCGGCTTACATCAAACTTGGCATGAAAGGATTACTTTATTCAGAAGGTGTGCTATCATTGGTATGGTATAAATGTGTTAAGAGGTTTTTGAGATAATTTAAAAAAAAAAATTGCCAATGGGCTTGAAAGTATTAACACTTTTGTATGCATCTCATCTGCCGTTTTAAATTACAAGCTATGACTCGTGACTCCTGTCATCGCATTTTTCCCCCACCAATACAAGCAACAGGAGAAGGGCTCAAAAACCTTTTTTTTTTTTTGTCCGACCCTTGGAAACTCACGAGTCAGTCCTGACTTGAAAATTTCTTGCAGCGAATAAAAAATTCCAAAGCCACCGGGGACAGGGCTTAGGTGCCAGACCCTGGAAGCAGCCCAAGGCACGGAAAAATACGCTTTCAAGCAGTGCTTAATTTGTAGTAATAAAAAAAAAAAGAGCCAGGGCCCTGACCAGGAGGTCACAGCAGCTTGCGCCACACATTGCCCCTGCCAGCGCCGCCAATGATGGTAATAACACAACTACTAACCATCACACTCCCACAAGTGCGACAATTCAGACTATTCCAGGCCCCCGAAGCCATAAGAATGGCGTGGGCGGCGGCGGGTAATAATCATTTTTAATGTATATTGAATTAATAATTAATTGTGGTGGTCCTCTCTAAATTAGCAAAACAGCGCCAAATTGTGACAGATTGTCACAAGGGCCGGAGTTGACAACTAAGTGTCTGTGTTGAGCACGGACACCACCGGTTCAAATTAAGCACTGCTTGTAATCCCCTCTATCAACAGGTTCAAAGTGCGAGAATAGCAATCTACAAATAAAAATAAAAAATCACAATACACTAGTAGCTTTTGTAGGTGGAGGGAAAAGCCTCCATTCTGTGCTGAAACTCACAATTTTAAAACAAAATTAAACAAGCATTTGCAATGCAATAGGTCTCGCATTATTAAAGTTTGAGCTATTGGTGTTGCATTATTTAGCAATGCCAATAGCTCAAACTGTAATAATGCAAGACCTATTGCTTTGCAAATGCTTGTTGTTTTATGGTGTCATTTTTAAAGTGCATGGTTAATTAGCAGCAGAAGGGATGTGGGGAAGAGATCCCAAAACCCAAACATTTTGTAACTCACAATCATGGCACCCGCGCTTTAGTTATAACATTAAAAGTAACGCGCAGGTGCCGCGATTATACCAAAAGTAAAGAAATAGAAAAAAAAATCTATTTCTTTACCTTTGGTATAATCGCGGCACCCGCGCTTTACTTTTAATGTTATAAGTAAAGCGCGGGTGCCGCGATTATGCCAAAAAGTAAAGTGGCGCGCGCGTCACGCCTGTGTCTGGGCACAAGCATAGCTCCTCCCACGGCCTATTGGTGTCTATAACGCACTTGGTGCGCGTAATAGACACAAATAGGCCATGGGAGGAGCTATGCGCGCGCCTCGGGCCAATTGCGTGCAGTCTTTTGGAATAAGACGCACGCAAAGGCCAATGGGGGATCTCAAAAGGAAACGCGCACGCACGAGCGTGTGCGATTCCTAGGTTAGCTTACATTCCCCGTTTTTTCACCTACTAAAGGTCTCGCGACCTGCGCGAGCACTGCTGCGCAGTGCAACGCAAGTCGCGAGACCTAAAAACGGAACCTAGTTTTCCCACTAAGGAAAGTTAGGAGAATTATTTTCAATTAGTGGAAATTAACTGTTTTTTTGGGGGTGTGGAATAAAGAACTGTACAGCCTGAAGTGGGTGTTGCCAGACAAATAGAGGTTAGGTGCAGGGCCTGTCTACAGACCAAGCACAGCGGCCAACCACCGCTGCAGCTCAGGTGTGGGTTCTGGCTGCAGGCCAGGCCTGGTGCAGTGGGGTTTGCTGCTGGCAGGGGGTTAGGCCATGCACTGTGAGGGGGGGGCGAGGGTATGGCTGCCCATAAGGAGTTGGACGGAGGGCCTGGCGCTAAGCTGCTCTGTGGCCAACCCCGACTGCGCAGTGAGGGTTAGGAATAAAGTGTATAATTAAGAAAAAATAATAATTGACTCAAAATAAAAACACCACATAAAAAAACTGAATATTAGTTCTGGCTTAAACCCGTAAACCTAATGAAATTTATCAGTTTTGGTTCATTATGGTTGATGGTGCACACAAGGCAGCCATAACTAACGTCACCAGCACTCCTGAAAAGAACCATTTATCCATTGACCAGGAAAGGAGGCAGCCTGGCTGGAGTAAAACCCGCTGGGGGATGATATGCATGGAATATGCGGTGTGCGGCGGGAACCGCAACTGGCGAATTTCCGTTTTTCACGCGCTTGATCTAAAATTCATAACTTACTTTTAAACTGCGTTTTAGTGACCACGTGTATATATATATATATATATAATGGCATGAAGGCAGATGCACAGAGTGTGCCATGAAACTGATGGGCATTGTTTGGTGTGTGAGGGGGCACGACTCCTGAGTGTGTCATATCCCCTCCCTTAACAATGGTAATAAACGGCATATCACACTCTGCAGGTCTGTAGAGCACCTATGTTGATGCCATGCAGTCCTTCCGTGTGCATAAGTAACAGGACAGGTCATTAGGCAGACTTAAGGCACCGCGCGCAAGCACAGGCCCACGTATGAAGCGCCGAGGGTGAGGTGTCTGGCTGAGAGCCGGGAGCCATCTCGCCTCTTGTATCACAATAACATGGGGTTTCGCATTGGCATTCTAGTAATACAAGTAGGATTCTGTGTTTATAACGAAACTTACTCCACATAACATGGCACCGGTCACATTTATTGGAAACAGAGGTAAAAATGTGACAAAACGTTTC
The DNA here is from genome assembly GCF_964204655.1 of Triturus cristatus. Lineage (NCBI taxonomy): Eukaryota > Metazoa > Chordata > Amphibia > Caudata > Salamandridae > Triturus > Triturus cristatus. The sequence continues at coordinate 815,938,714 of NC_140595.1, forward strand.
AACATTTCAACAGCAAAGTCTTTAAACCTAGGATTAGCTACAGAGCCATCCACGCCGAGCGGAAAAACCTCAAAGGCCCTTTAACACTCCAAGCCCAAGAGTACAGATGTGGACGGCTACAGCGCCAGCGCAGTCAACCCGCTATAAGTAAAAGCAGCTCCTGACACGTGTTTCGCTCTCACTGGAGCTGGTGCTACACGCACAGCAAGGGGGGACACATATAGAGATAAATATATGGATGAGCACATGAACATAGAAAGCTGGAAAGATAAAAAAGATATAACTGTGGATTCAAATACAGAATGAAAGCTGTAGAAATAACATTCACAAAGGTAGGTAAATAAAGGCAGTAAAAATATCATGACAGGAGAAACGAAAAAGGCAAAGCCCATCAGAAAAGAGAGAAGTGATGAAAGATGAGCTAGTTTAGGAGAGACGACATACATAAATATCAAGGTACCGTTAGCAAGAAAACAAATACAGACAGTAATGTAGACACCAAAAGTGGCAAAGACGGTAGGATAGAGAGATATAGATAGTTGAATTTAAAAATCATTGGGAGAAATAAAAATAAAAAAAGTTGAAAAATAATCCAGCTTTCAAGGGACAAAAGAGGATACGGTAAGAACGGCAGGCGCGTGCGACAAGGAGAATGTACTTCACCTGTGTCAAGTACTCCAGCCCCGGGGGGACTCCAGGAACCTCTGCCATGTATGGCACAATAGCAGTTTGTTGGGGTACCGGGAACCCCTGAGTCTGAAGGGGGAGGTTGGTTGGCCCAGGAGGATTTATAGAACTGTAGGTTGGCGGATAGGGCTCCGTGCCCTTCATTGGTTCAGTGGGAACATGCGAATAGTCTGAAAATAAAATAGAAAAGTTGTTTCAATGTAAAGATTTTCGATGCACTAGCAAAAATGGGGTACTGCATACCCTTTCCCCCACTTCCTGCTCCCGGGCACATGCTCCATTGAGGTGCAAGTTTGGAAGTGGAGAAAGTTGGGGAAACGTATTGCAAATGTGTGTGCGTACCCACGCGGCTTTACTGCTTACCACACCATTTACAGGATCCGCTTACCTTATCCACCGCTGGCAACACCCACTTCCTTACAACTTGCTTTACCCACTTGCTGTGCAATTTAAGTAGCCTCTGCCCACCTGGCAGAAATTCACATGTAGCAGTTGTATGTATGAGAGAAATATCGCGGTCCAAATATTGTTTCAAAAAATATCACTCATTGATGTACATTTTCTACTATTAACTCCAATAAGTCGATGCTTCAGACAGAAACTTTGTCAGACAATATTTAGGATGCGATATTGTGGTGCCAGAGCCAGGGGACATCTCTGCATGGAAATACCTTCGGAGCTGGACTCTGGGACTCGGGAGCTTGTGTTCCGATGCAGAGATGCAACCTTTCCGGACGCACCTACCACTTCTGCTCGGAAACCGTGCAGAGAATTAAAGCCAACCATTTTATATGAGCTCAGCAAATACCACACAGATTCTGCCAAAAATCACAAATAAATGTTGCATCCTTTGGAGACGTGTGGCGGCCTGTCAGACCCTCTCAGGTGAGGCGTGGAAAAGGGTTAACATTTGTATACATTGAAACCAGTTAAAAGCACATGACGAGATGTCCAGAAAGAATAGTGAATCTAAATAAAATAAGTTATTCATAAGTACCAAGTCCCTGGAAATGTTTAGAGAGCGCCTCACTGTATTGCGTCCAGCTAGATGAGAACAAACTCAAGGGTAAAGGGGCGGGAGTCATGGCTAGTCATTGAACAGAGTTAATGACCTATGCAGAAGCTCTGTTACTGAGCTAAGGAGAATTAGATGAAACATTCTGAGAGTCCAAAGCAATTCTGGCGACCAGCAAGAACTCAGATATAGCAAACAGCACAATATAAATCAACGTTGGATCTTCTGACCTGCAAATCGCGACCACATCTGGTGGCTTTATGGCCGACTGGTTGGAGCGGCCACTGAAGCCACAACGCCAACAGAAAGTCCGGGTTTGTTTCTGTTAACGCCACGCTTGTGCTGATGGGGTGTATGGAGGAATGCTTCTGTGCCTGTTGCTGATTGACTAGAGGTCAGGACACATCTGATTGGTGCTCCTGCTCTGACTGAAACCCTGTAGGCGCCTGTCCATAGCGTGTAGGGCTGTAGATAGATTCACATGCTCTGCATAACCCTGCAATCTGGTGAATCTTGCCATCTAGTGTTGGGCTCGGATGTTGCAGCTTGTGTTTGTTTGAAAAACTCAGAGTCCCAAAAACTGTTGGGGCCCCTCCCGTAGTCCAGAATGCAAAGGGAAACCGGCTCAGCCTCGGACTGTTTTCCGTCCAGTGAGTGATTCGTGTAAGTGGACTGTAGTGCCATAGACAAGTGTACTGCGCATTGTTATATATTTATTGTGCAATAAAAAGAGAGACAAACATCTGTGATCATCATTCGCTTCTGGGCAGGAGGGTGACCACATGTGAATCCACAGCACTACAAGCTACAAACAGATGTTTTATTTTCATAGCATATGTGGCCGTAGATACACACGCCATGCATAGACCATGAAGCCGTGACCCTAAAAGCAGTTGCTAGTGGGCAGATGATGCAAATGTTTGGAACACAGTAGCACCTTCTTTGTGCATGCTCTGGAGGGCAATGGAAGTGTTTGTTACGCCTTGGCATAACAAGCCTGGATACACAACAATCGATGGCACAGTGCTGGGTTCAGAGATCGGGTGTCCCTTGTAGGATGTGGCAAAGTCCACAAAAATTTGATTCGTTGTACAAAAGGGCCTGGTACGGTCTATACATGAGGGCCATTTGAACTTATAGCATGCATAAGGCTCTTTCTGTCGCAGAGTCTCGTAGTGGGAAGAAGATGAGCAGCTCAATAGTCGGACGCACGTGGAAGTGTGAAACTACAGAGGTGACAAACTTGATGCTGGTCCTGAGAACGACTATGTCCTTGAAGACCTGAATGAAAGGTTCATGGCTTGTTAGGGTTTGAAGCTTGCTAATATGTCTGAGAGAGCGTATTGATATCAGGAAATCTGCCTTCCACGATAGAAACTGGCTTACAGGCATGGAGGCGTTCAATGGGTGGCCCGAGAGCCGAGTGAGGACTATGATGAGGTTTACACAGCGGCGAAGGCTTTTAAAAAGGAATCACTCTCTTGACCCCCTTTAGGAAGGCCTTCACCCCAGGAATTGTGAAGAGGGACGAGTGTTCGCTATTTTGCATCTAAGTTGAAACTACATAGAACTGTAAGCATATGGAAGTGTATATGAGGCCTGCCTTTGGCCGGTGTACAAGGGACCAGATGATATCGTGTACTGAGACCCTAAAGGGGTCTCTCTGTTTGGAGATGCAGTGGGGACACACCTTTTCCCGCTAGCCGCGTACCATGCACGCTTGGTGGTTCACACGCTTCACGCAGAATAAGCATCCACTCATCTTGGAGGCTGAGAAATGAGCTCTAGGCCCCTGAGTGCCAAGTTGCGGTCTTTCCTTTTACGCACAGGCAAATAAACTCACCTCCTCCTACTTTTTCGTGCTGCGTAAGATTAGGCAAACTCTTCCTTTCATCCCTTTTGAACTCCAAAAGTCAGTGGTCACAGCCTGAGGTTGAACTATTGTCTTGCCGTATACTTAGGCATTCATCGGCTCACGTTGAAAAAACTGCAAGGTCTACAGAACACAGAGGCGAGACTCCTAAAGAGAATTCCAAAGTTCTGGCCAGTGTCTGGGACATTATGACAACTTCATTGGCTTCCTGTGAAGGAAAGAGTCAGGTTTAAGGCCCTATGTCTAGCTCATAACACCCTGCATGGGGATGCCCCTGCATACCTGAAAATAAAATCTTTCCCGGTATAGTCCTAGTAGGACGTTACGTTCAACGAACTCCAGGACAGTCAATGTCCGTAAAATCAAAAGAAAGAATTAGGGAAGAAGGAGTTTTATCTACTCTACAGCACAACTGTGGCACAACCTACTTGAACATCAAGGAGGCCAATCTATTTTTTTAGCTTTAGGAAACAGCTTAAAACTTTGTTATTTTCCAGCCCAATGTGATAAGATGTAAGCAGTTCGGTTTTTAGGACTGGTCCTTTGTTAGTGCAGTTGGCATCAGCACCAAGATGCCATTGGCATTTACGCGTTTTATAAAACAAATCGATATCAGACCTGTCACAGCACTGGAGGGTGCCTTTACCTCCACTAAAACTTCTCTCTTACCCTCTGCTTTTGACCAGCGCCATGCACGGCACTATTGTAGGGGGCACTTTGGAGTCTTGAGTGTGGCAAATAGAAATGCATGAGGCCATCAACCTCAACAGTTTCATTACCACCCATACTGTAATGGGACAACCTGTCTGAAAAGGAGGCAGCGGCCGTTCGAATGCCCTCACCCTCGGCTCGCTGGAGTATGCATTCCACGCAACAGCATTCTCGATGGATCCTATGAATGGCTGAATTTGTTGGGGTCGAAGGTGGAATTTTTGACATTGATAATGAACCTTAGAATGTGGAGCAGGGACACGGTCATCTTGTGGAATGCTGGCAATGCTGCCTTCTGTTACTCATCATCAGCCAGTCGAAGTTACTTCGGTTCGGAATGCTCTTTCTGGTAGAAACTCTATCTAACTGCAGATTTCTCATCTTTTGAATATTCCCCAGGCGTCAGACTGGATCTGGAATATTACAGCAGTACCTCTGTGCACAAGAAGGTGGCGCTTTGTGGCTCTGCACTGATCCTGTTCGCTCCACAAACGGCTTGACGGCCTATATAGGCGCCTGTCCTGCACACTGGCGTCAGTCGCTCTTGAGACTGCCCATGGCCTCTGACGCAGAGCCCCAAAAACAAATTGGTCAAGACCAGCGTGTATATTCCAAGACTTGGGATCTTATTAATGGATTGAATCCACTCACAGAAGAGGGAGGATGGAAGCATCTGTGAGGAATCTGCGACTAGATAGAGTCGCTACAAAAAATCAAAAAGAGAGTGGACCACTTGTCCTGTGTAGCCAGGGTCTTATCTCAGTTAGTTCCTTCATAAAAGAACCCTCATAACTATACACAGGTACCAGAGGCGGCATAAACTGGGTTACCGCTTATGTGTATTAGTGCAGCATCATCATTGGGTCTTTTTTTAATGTACGCTGCCCTCCACCCGGAGGAAGACCTTCTGGTTCAACAGTAGTATCCAGACATGAAAAACAAAAAGGGGGGGAAATGTGAGAGGGTTCGTATCTAGTGAGCTAAAATCTCTTGGTCATTGTTTCCATAGTGACTTTATTCTTGAAAGCTTGATCAGAGAATTAAAAGGAAGAAGTGCGGGGTGAGACGGAGTTACTGGTCTGCCGTACTTTTCATGATATAGGGGTCAACATGTTTCAGCCTTCTGCAAAGGTCTAAAGGCTTTCATCAGGACCGATATTTATAGGAAGGCGCTTTGTCGCTCCTAAAGTGAGAAAACTTATCACTTGTTCTGAGTAAGGGGGTCAGATCAATAGAATCTGTACCTGGAAAAGGTAGAAAAGGTTACATTCACCAAATTTTCTTGATTCGAGACCATGAAATACTACTTCATGAGATCATCTAGGGCAACTACTTGTATGGGGGGAGGTAAGTGAAGGAAAAGATAATCTAAAGCAAATAGGCGAATGCCAGGGGCGGTTACGTGAAGTTAAGGGATGCTAATCTTGGCGAGGTGAAATTAAAAAATCATTGTGAAAATTTTCACTAGTTCGAAATGATAAGTGTAAACACATTGTGGATATAAAATACAGAGCGCTGTGGATAATGTCATTCAAGGCGTGTTTATAATCCTACGATGGACTAAATGTGTCATCATTAATATGGTAAAAAGCGAGTCGCTAGAGATGCCGCTTATGAAGACATAAGTAATATAAGCTTAGTCACATCTTCCAATAATTCAGTCGTGAGTGTTTCAAAAAACATGCTACAATGATGCGTCAAAGCGTGTTTACCTTAGACAGAGTTATTAGTATTCATACGAGGATGCCCGGAGGCAGGCCGAGAATTCATTGCTGTGATTAAATGAAAAAGACAAATGAGGTAAATTAGAAAGATCTTACTTCAGTTTAGACGTTGTTCCAAACAACGGCGGCCATCGGAGCTTACCGATTCTCGCACGTTCGTTGTCTGCATCTGCCTCTTCTCGCGGTACATCCAACCAGAATCGTCCGTGTAGGCTTACCGTTAAGAAGTGCAACGGTAATAGAGGCTAAAGAAGGACTCTGCGTTGTACGGTAAAGATTGGCAAGTTGTCGTGGTTGGCACGGTACAATCGTGTGTTTGATCTCTCCCAAAATTTTTTTTTACTTAATGGAATTTGAATACGTTAATCTATTGAAGATATTACTGTTAGGGATGTGAAATTATACTTTGTTGTTTTACGATGATCTATTGGTATTATGAGATTATCTTGGGGACAGCAGTATCTTCCCAAATCATTATGATGTCATCTATGTAACGCTTCCAGAATTTTACTTTGGTCAGGTAAGGATTGACGGGATTGTGAATGTATTTTTGCTCAAAGTCAATGTCAGTGGATGGATCAACTCCAGAGATGAGTGCTTAAAATTTACCTGCACTTTTGACAGACACAAACTTGACTTCCTTGACGTCACTATCTATTCAGAGAACAACCTCCTCCAGACGAAGACGTATCACAAACCAACAGCCAAGAACAGCTTGCTGTCTTACAATAGCTTTCACCCACGCCCTCTCAGAGACAATTTACCATTCAGCCAGTTTCTGAGACTGAAGAGGAACTGTAGCAATCTCCAAACTTACAAAACTCAGGCCAAAGAATTGGGCGAGAAACTAATCAAAAGAGACTACCCAGTGAAAATCATCAGGAAGTGTCAAAAAAGAGCACTGTATCAACCAAGAGAAAATCTTCTACAGACGTCCACACGGGCAGAACCAGAGGATCTTCTAACGTGCGTCACCACATATAACACCGTGTCCAACACAGTGAAAAAGATTGTGAATAAAAATTGGAGAATCCTAACCTCTGATACTTTACAATGGCCTAAACCAAGGTTTGCGAACAAAAGGACGAGGAACATAAAAGATCTTCTAGTACATACTAGACCAGCTCCGCAAACAATTACAGAAACTATAACAGCAGCATGGAACCTTGCACCGATCACAGGACACTACCCTTGTGGGACGTGCTCAGTTTGCAGCCTAACAAAAGTGACCAAAACTATCCAACTTCTTCCTAATCTGACGTGGACACTTCGACAACATACTAATTGCAATACCACCCATGTAATTTATATGATCACCTGCCCCTGTGACCTTAAATATATTGGAATGACTTGCCGAAAAATAAAATTAAGGATCACGGAACATAAAAGCAACGTGAACTGCAAAAGAGCGACAACCAAAATGAGCAGACACTTCATAGAGAACAACCATGCCACCAGTGACCTAAAATGGGTTGTCCTAGAGAGTTTGAGAACTGTCAACTATAATGCTGAACGTACTTTGTATGAAAAAGAACAACGTTGGATTGACCGTCTGTCCACGGACAAACAAGGCCTCAACGATAATATCCCATGGTACACTTTGGCCTCATAAGTCTTCCATAACATGAATTTTTGAAACAAACAAGATCGAAGCACCTGATTAACCTTTATCCTTCCTAATTAATCAAGGTACGCGAATTACGCATAACAACTGTTTATCCCCCCATCTGATCTCAGACCTACGAGGGTGTCGCAGCTTCTCCACATCTCGATTAGAGTATCATACTCTAGTTCTGATAGTTTCCCCAAGGAACATCACATATTAACAATAGATCATCGTAAAACAACAAAGTATAATTTCACATCCCTAACAGTAATGTCTTCAATAGATTAACGTATTCAAATTCCATTAAGTAAAAACATTTTTTGGGAGAGATCAAACACACGATTGTACCGTGCCAACCACGACAACTTGCCAATCCTTACCGTACAACGCAGAGTCCTTCTTTAGCCTCTATTACCGTTGCACTTCTTAACGGTAAGCCTACACGGACGATTCTGGTTGGATGTACCGCGAGAAGAGGCAGATGCAGACAACGAACGTGCGAGAATCGGTAAGCTCCGATGGCCGCCGTTGTTTGGAACAACGTCTAAACTGAAGTAAGATCTTTCTAATTTACCTCATTTGTCTTTTTCATTTAATCACAGCAATGAATTCTCGGCCTGCCTCCGGGCATCCTCGTATGAATACTAATAACTCTGTCTAAGGTAAACACGCTTTGACGCATCATTGTAGCATGTTTTTTGAAACACTCACGACTGAATTATTGGAAGATGTGACTAAGCTTATATTACTTATGTCTTCATAAGCGGCATCTCTAGCGACTCGCTTTTTACCATATTAATGATGACACATTTAGTCCATCGTAGGATTATAAACACGCCTTGAATGACATTATCCACAGCGCTCTGTATTTTATATCCACAATGTGTTTACACTTATCATTTCGAACTAGTGAAAATTTTCACAATGATTTTTTAATTTCACCTCGCCAAGATTAGCATCCCTTAACTTCACGTAACCGCCCCTGGCATTCGCCTATTTGCTTTAGATTATCTTTTCCTTCACTTACCTCCCCCCATACAAGTAGTTGCCCTAGATGATCTCATGAAGTAGTATTTCATGGTCTCGAATCAAGAAAATTTGGTGAATGTAACCTTTTCTACCTTTTCCAGGTACAGATTCTATTGATCTGACCCCCTTACTCAGAACAAGTGATAAGTTTTCTCACTTTAGGAGCGACAAAGCGCCTTCCTATAAATATCGGTCCTGATGAAAGCCTTTAGACCTTTGCAGAAGGCTGAAACATGTTGACCCCTATATCATGAAAAGTACGGCAGACCAGTAACTCCGTCTCACCCCGCACTTCTTCCTTTTAATTCTCTGATCAAGCTTTCAAGAATAAAGTCACTATGGAAACAATGACCAAGAGATTTTAGCTCACTAGATACAAACCCTCTCACATTTCCCCCCCTTTTTGTTTTTCATGTCTGGATACTACTGTTGAACCAGAAGGTCTTCCTCCGGGTGGAGGGCAGCGTACATTCAAAAAAGACCCAATGATGATGCTGCACTAATACACATAAGCGGTAACCCAGTTTATGTCGCCTCTGGTATCTGTGTATAGTTATGAGGGTTCTTTTATGAAGGAACTAACTGAGATAAGACCCTGGCTACACAGGACAAGTGGTCCACTCTCTTTTTGATTTTTTGTATTGAACATAGGAAGCCGAATGGACCACAGCTTCTTTTTCCCTCCCCTTTGATCATTTGTAGATAGAGTCGCTACCAGAAAGGGCATTACGAAACGAAAGTAACTTGTTCTTGTGATAGAGGCTTCTAGCTCCAGGTTACTCACTTTTTGAACAAATACCAAAGCCATACATATTCGTAGGAGCTTCTGTGAATGGGCTTAAACCAGAAAATCCTGCAGAACCGAGTGGGCAAAATCCCCTGCCGGTGACCCTGACTGTCCAGGCAATAATGCATAGTGAACGTGTGGAAGGACAGTCACGTAGTTGTCTGAGAAATGTCCAGCACAGGGACTCTGCATGACAACGCAGTTTTGGTCATGGTAGAATGAGCACGCAGACCTCCAAAAGGCATTTGGGCCATGGCCTAGAAGATATTAATGCAGAGCAGAACCAAATGGGAGAGGTTTCTCTTCTGAACTGCCTAGCATTTTTTGCTCTAGAGAACCCCCGTAGAGCTGATCGTCCACCTGGTGGTCTTTGGTATGATCTATGTACAAACTCCGCACACTCTAAGCAATGACGTCGCTCCTCCTCCTTAGAGGGGTTAGGCAGAGCACAGAACATCGGCAGGGTGATGGTTTGACCGACGTGGTACAGCATCACAACTTTCAGCAGGAAGGGTGCTCGTGTCTGCAGAACCAGTTTGTCTGGGAAGACAGAAATGTGAGGTGGACTGACAAAAAGAACCTGATGCTCACTCCCACTCCATGCAGAGGTGATAGCAATGAGGAACACAATCTTAATGGTAAAAAGCTGCAAGGGACAGCTGTGAAGTGGCCCGAACAGAGCGCACATCGGATACGTCAGAACTAGAATAAGCTCCAATTGGGGCATGACAAGAGGAGAAGGGGGAAAACATGATGCAGCCCTTTCAAAAACCGCATCACAACCGGGATGATCTGGCAACCTTAAGAAGTCCTAAAGGGTGGAAAGATAACCCTTAACTGTGCCCAAAGCAAAGACTTGCCAGGCAAGAGACAAAACAAATAAAAGAACATTTGATAATTTGGCCTGGAGGGAGTCAATACGATGAATGCCACATCAAGTCACAAATTTGACCTAACAACAGGAGTATACAGTTTTCGCAGGGGGACATCTGGCTGCCAAGATGAAATAAACCACCTCGGAGGTCGAAGGTGTTCAGCGGTTGTGCTGATCGCCAAGCATGAAGGTGGAAATTGAGATGGCCCAGGTGTAGAACCCTGCCCTGTTGCTGAAACAGCAGGTCCTCCTAGATGGGCAGCCTTATTGGAGGACATATGCCCAGGAGTTCTGAATCCCATACTCCGTGCCTAATAGGATGACTTGGACCCGGTCTGTCCTGAGCTACTTAAGCACTCGGGGCAGCAGTGTGGTATTGGCGGAAAGATATACAGGAGACCAGAGTTCCATTTGAGTCAGACTGCGTCTACAAGTGAGAGATGCCTTAAAAACTCCAACGCACAGAAGGGCCTATATTGTGCGTTTTGAGCAGTGGTAAAAAGATTGAGCGATGGTTCGTCCGATTCATGGAACGGACCCATGCCACCTCTGGGTGTAGCTGCCATTCGTGATACACCAGAATCGACAGCTGAGCTCGTCTGCCCTGCCATTCTATGATCCTGCGAGGTGGTTCACCACCAGGAAATTTCTGTGGTGTTCCAACCATTGCCGGAGGCGCAAGGCCTCCTGGCACAGGGTCCAGGGCCCAACACCGCCAGGGTAGTTGCAGTACCACATGGCAGTGGTGGTGTACGTGAGGACCTGTATCAGCATCCCCTTGATGGACAGAAGAAGGCTTTCAATGCCAAGTGGATAACCCTAAGCTTCAGAAGGTTGATGTGCAGCCTTGACTCTGCTAAAGACCAGCGGCCTTTCATCTACCTCGCCTAGATGGCCAACCTAACCCAAAAGCAATGAGTCAGTCTCCACTGTCAGCTGTTGGTGGGGAAAGGAGAAGGGTCTGTCACTGACCCAATTATGGTCCGGTAACCACCACTGCGTAACCTTTGCAGTCTCCGCTGAGACATAAATATGGCAGAATAAGTCCCTTTGATGTTGGGACTAGGGGGACTACAGATCCCACTACAGTGCTGGCATATGCCACATGGCATGCTCGACCAGCAGGATTCCATGAGGGTCAGAAGCCTCAGAGTCGACCTCACTGAAATCCAGGACCGAGGCTGAAAGATTGGGTTCACAGCCTGAATGTCCTGTGCTCGCTCATGTGAAAGGCATGAATCCAAACCATGTCTAAAATGGCTCAGATGAAGGGAAGCATCTGAGAAGGAGTCATGTGTGACTTCGGCACATTGATAGTGAACCCCAGTGATGACAGGAGTTCAGCTGTCGTCTGGAGGTGGGAGACGACTACCTCAGGCGTACCCACTTTTAACAGGCAGTCGTCGAGGTAGGGGAAGAATGGCACCCCTGACCTCCGAAGGTGTGCTACCACCACCATTACTTTCGTGACCACCTTAGGAGTGTTTTTGAGACCAAAGGGAAGCACAGCGAACTGAAAAAGCTCCTCTCCCACCACGAACTACAGGTACCGCAATGGGCTGCAGAGTCCTGTAGGTCCAACCATAACATCCAGTCTCCAAGATCGAGGGCAGATAAGACCTGGGCCAAGTTGAACATTTGAAAGTTCTCCTCCCAGAGGAAAGTGTTGAGAGGGTGTAGGTCTAGAATAAACGGAAGACCTCCACCCTTCTTGGCACCAAGAAGTAGAGGGAATAACAACCATGCCCTACTTCTGGCATCAGCACCCTCTTACCAGCCTCTTTGGCCAAAGAGTTTGCACTTCCACTGCAAAATGGAGAGATGGTCCTCCGTCAGTCACTGAGGGGACAGTGGAAGGTCTGGCTGAGAAGAGAGAAAGGGCAAGTCGTAACCCTTGCGAACAATCTGTAGGACCCACCAGTCCGACGTGGTCACTTGCCAGCCTGGTAAAAATAGGTGGGCATGCTATAGCGGTTTGGCAGGTGCAACTGCAGGGGGTGGCTGTTCGGCTGGGCGGAATACTGACTTTGGCTGCAGGGGTAGTTGGCACCACTACTGCAAAACTGCTGGGTACCCTTTGAGGGCAGGCATGGGTGGTAGTAGGGGGCGCCTCAGCCAAAGCTGGAAAGGAGCAATGGAGCCGTTGCATTGTTGTTGCGCCCTGCACCGCTTAAAAGGCTTTTTCACTAAACAGGCAAGTTAAATAAAAGAGCCTGTCCATCAGGGAGGACTGGACATCATCAGTAAATCCAGGTGAATGCAGACGTGCATGGCAGTGCATAGCAACACTGGTACCTTTGGCCACTCGATGGAGTCAGTGGTGTCCACGCCGCAACGAACTGTAAACTTGGCAACGTCATGGCCATCTTGAATCGCCTGAGAGAGCACAGGGGAAAAGGTCATTGCACACCAGGAGGACTTGTGCCACTGAATCCCAAAAGGCATGCGAGTAACAGCCCAAAAAAGAGCTGGCATTAACAGATCAAAGGGCCAAGGTGGTAAATGAAACGACACATTTGCCAAATGTTTCCACTCACTCACAGTCCTAATCAGGGAGAGCGGTAGGAAATGTGCTGGAATTAGAACAGCCGGTGGAAGCTTGCCCCACTAGGCTTTCTGCTGAGTGCTCCTGTAAAAGAAAAGCCAGGTTGCCACAGGCAAGACGATGGTGCCTGGCAACTTGTTTATTAACTAGGGGGGGGGGGGAGGGAGCAAGGTTTGACCCAAGCACCCAATAATGTAGCAGTTAGAGCCTTGTTAAAGGGGAGAAGGGGTTGGGAAGATGTTTGCCCCAGTTGGAGAACTTCCATTATGACATTGGTTTTAACTTCCGAAGTCGTGAGTTGGGAGGTCAAGAAGTTCAGCCGCCCTACGCATAACCATGGTGTAGGAAGTGGCCTCCTCTGTGGGCGGTCAAGGAGGAGAAAAAAGAGCCGTCTCCAGGAAGGTATTGAGGTCACTCACTAAGTACTTGTACCAGTTATCATCTAGGTAGGACTGAGCAATCTCATCACCCGGGTCATAATCATTAACAGAGTCAGTCCCAAAAAAGGGAATGGAGGGAGTGTTGTCCAGTCTGTGGCAATTCAAGTGGCGGAAGCGGCACCTTGGGCGTATTCGGGGATTATGTCGGTCCAGTGTCGGCAAGGACAAATCGGAGCTGCTCCTTCAGGTGGCGAAGTCTGCATTCGTCTGAACAGGCCGGGATCCGTTGTGGGCTGTGGCACTGGCAGCGGAGTCAAAATGAAAGCCGGAGACAAGCTAAGCTTGGACGGTCCAGCTGGCACGGAGGGCAAACCAGCCAGTGGTAGACTTCTAGGCTCCTTAGGGCCCAAAGACGCAGCAGATGGAGTCAGCAGGGATCCAAAGAGCCGGAGCATGGTTGCGCATCACTCTTCCATCTGACTTGGCATGGCTGAAGGACCCAGAAACTTCCAGTTGTGCAGGAACCAGCTGCAGAATCAGCTCCAAAGCCGGCCAGCTTTGGGAGCAATCGCGAGAAGGGTGACGCCCCCCTTGCCCCTGCGCCTGTTCAAACAAATGCGAGTGGAACGACAGAGTGGAATCCTGCAACGACATCTTGTGCTTCTTACGATGTAAATGTAAATGTCCAGTAATTGTAAAGCGCAAACAATTACCCAAAGGTGTCCCGGCGCTGGGGCCGTCAGGAAGATTAAGCGAGCTATTGCCCAGAGTCACACTGTGCTGGGCTGATCTGCCGCCGACACTGGTGATCAAACCGTGAGCCCCCGGGTTCCGGAGTCAGTCGCCCTGGCTGCTGCGCCGTACCTCTTTCTCTGTACTAGCCCAAGTGAACAGTACCTTCATATTGTTCATCATTTATTGGTGGGGGCCAAATAGCTGCTGGTTTAAGTTAGTATCATGGACCATCCTGCTTAGTCAATTAGAAAAGATCTTGAAGACAATTTTGCTGCTGGTATAGATTAAAAGGCTGGACATGTAAGAGGTGCAGAGTGTCTGGTTTTTCCCCTTCGTTGGGAAGGCATCTAGTGCAGTTTTATACCATGAACTTGAAAGGTCAGGAAATCCAGTTTACTGGAAAAGTTCCAAGAGCATCCATTCCAAAATGTACCCTTTAAAGATCTAATAAAAGTCTCTGGATTCAATCAGCACCTGTGGCCTGGGATGGAAACTGGTTTGAATATTTGCCACTGATTGAACTTGTTTTTAAAGCAATTTTTTCTAAACATTCTTGGTCTTTTGGTTCCAATATCAGGTGTTTAAAGCGCCCGACAACCTTGAACCTCCTGAGCCAAATACTCAAGTTGTAGCCTTAGATGAAAGGGAACTAACAGGAACTGGGCTGCACAGCTCTTCCTTTTACTACTAAATACTTCCACTACCTTTACTGGTTTCACCATCCAATGACTTTTTATTGTAGATATGAAGAGCTATTTTCATTTTGTAATTGCTAATGCTAATTATTTTATTAGTGTACCTCTGAAGCAGGAAGAATAAACTGACATTTCTTTTGACCAAGGAAGAAATTAAGATAATTCAGGAATAACCAGTTTTCCTTTTCTTTGTGGACCAGTCAAAGGCCCCTGCTGGGACGTACATCGTTCCTTTGGCCAGTCACTCGCGTACTCCTAGTTTTCAGCTAATGTTGACTGAATCCCAACATCACCCTTACTCTGACTCTCCTTCCATCCCACTAGGTGCAGGTCCACAACTCTTCCTATTATATTTGATGCCCTGTTACATTTCCTGAACGTATAAATAAAAAGGTAACTGGTTTGAAACTGGATTGGTAAAGAATCTTTATTAGAACTGGAAAGTGAGTGACAAAGTCAACTTACATTTGTAGTGAGATGATATCCAGAAAGAGGAAGGCAAGGATTTCGGTGTCAACACCAAGTACTGAACTGGTAACTCAGAAGGCAGGGGTACCATCTACTGGCCGAGGCAGGCTTGGAAGGGCGAAAAAAGTTTGTTTGTTTTTCCATATGCACACAGCCCAGAAGAAGCCCCACAGGAACTATGTGAAGTGTGGAAACTTTAAACTGTGCCTGCCAGCACAAGGCGACTAGCAATCCCCCCTTCTGCCTGATGAAGGCAGGGGGCAGCATGGAGCTGGGAGTCGCGCTGCGAGACTGAAGGGAAAGAAGCCCCCAGTGGCCTCTTGTGAGTACTGCAAATGTTTCATTGACGAAGAAACCACGTGGAATAGAACTGTCAATTTGAAGCACTATTACTTAGCAGTGATCAATCCAATTTTTGTTCATCTTATGTTACTCATATAATACTTTTAGAGTTGACCAAGTTGGTCTTTGAGGAAGAAAACAGTCACTTGGGATAGCTCAAAGCTGGCTGACGTATGTTTAAGGCGAAAGCAGGCTAGCAG
This sequence comes from Triturus cristatus, assembly GCF_964204655.1. Classification (NCBI taxonomy): domain Eukaryota; kingdom Metazoa; phylum Chordata; class Amphibia; order Caudata; family Salamandridae; genus Triturus; species Triturus cristatus. Next base: position 815,954,385 of record NC_140595.1, read on the forward strand.
GCATAAACATCCCTGAAGTGTGATTCCCAATGTCAAAGGTCTAGTGCTTTGCCGTATTATTAATTGGAGCACTTAATGCTAAATTCTATACATTGTCGCGATCATTTTATACACGTTTTGTCAATGCAGTAAGCGGAGGACTGACGACGTCATCAAATCAAAATTCAAGCTAGACGCGAACAGGCCGGTGCCTAGCTCCTCTTGTGGGAAGAATGAGACAAGGCCCTGGGATATAGACACAGTGAGCAACAGTAAAAAGCTAACTTCACGAAATCTGCAGTTCTTGTTCAGTTATGCCAACTTCAGAACAAGTCAGCCATCTGGTTAAATGTGCAACGTACAACACTAAGTTACAAGATAGCATTTTATTTAATGAGCAATAATGCCAATTGTTTGGTAGTGCCTTAAGCAAGGTATAAAAACAAATTCACAGGACTTAATACAAGCAGCTGTGCATATATAGAAATCACATCCTACGTCACTCCTTTTTAGGTCTCCCTGAGCCCAGCGCATGCGCTGGCTCGGAGAGACATTTTGTATGTGGGATTTTTAAAGTGCCGCCTGTGGCCTAAAGCTTGAGTGCACGCGAGCGTGCACGCGCGCAGCCACCAATCACTGCTGCGCGCGCACCACTCGCGTGCTTGCCACACAGCGTCCCTCCTCGCGATCGCGATCACTTTCGCTTTGATCGCGATCGCTACTAGCCGCGCGGCCAATGCTTGTTTTTTAGGCCTCGCCTGAGCCAGCGCTTTAGCGCTGCTCTGGCGAGAGCTATAAAAAGCGGGATTTGGAAGTGCAAACTAGTGCTTTTGAGGCCGCCAACTACAGTGCATGTGCGGCGGGCACGCGCACCATTTGGAAGCCTGCTGATCACTTTCGCGGCCGCTTTGATGTTCTCAGTGAGCCGCGCGGCCACTGAGAACATCAAAGCGGCCGCGATAGTGCTCACCATATGCCAGCCTTCCCTGTGTTGCTTTATCACTCACCGCCCCCCCTCCCCCCCCCCACCCCCTTCCATGTTACCCGAGTGCCTGGCGTTTTGTAATGGTCCTCTCTCTATTTTCATTTCAGCTTTCCACCTTTTTTAATACTCACTCAGACACTTTAAAAAAATGAATATATCCTGAAACATCTGTAGGCCAAGTTATAAACAGATCGCCCTGTTTTATATCCTAATGTTTACCCATGTTAACCTAAAATAGATGTCCACATATTTTGAGTATGATTTTGATCAAGCAATCTGAACGCCATTGGTAAGAAGTTGCTACTCTTAACTTGCAGCATCTGTAAACCGAAAACCTACACATAAGCCTAGTTTCGTTTAAATATAGACAGTTGTGTTTCCTGTCACCTTCACTCACCAGATTATTAGTTTGCAATCTATTTTGCATTTTGAATATTTTATAGATGGTACCTCTGACTGCTAGATGTGCTTGTTTTATATTTTTACTATAAAACGATTTGAAAAAATGTGTCATGAAAAACTAACTTTGCCAAAGAACACAGAGCATCCTCGTATACCTCCCCAAACACCAGGGCAGCGGTTTTAGACTGGAGCTCGACAATTCCCCTCCAGATTGTAAGAAACATCTGGAAACTAATCTAACCAAATAACTGGCACTTTATTTTCATAGAAATTGATTGGATCGCCCTTAATTGCTTTGTATCAAGGTCTGCGCTATTTAAAGGCACATTCATACAATCCGATTGCTCTACTCTGAGGGTCCCCACTGAATCACAAACCCCTGCTTAAGCAACGCCCACTATCTGAATCGCAAAAGAATGTGCAAACAGCCAGACACAAGACTACGTTAGACAAATGCACATATTAGGGTCTATTTCATTGAATTCAGAAACAAAAGATGTTGACATTTTAATGGGAAGATTTAGCTTTTCAGTACTTTTATTTTTAATAGACGAAGCCTTATTCGAGTCTTAACTTTTTTACTTCTGGGGACCTCCAATGAAACAGTTTTAGTAGCCACGGATCTTTGCCTAACCGATTTTTTTTACGATTTGATCCCCAAAAGAATTCACAATAATACAGAAACGAGTATACATCAAACAAATACATTGGGAAGCATTTTATTTAATTCACAAACCAAAAACGCAGACATTTTAATGGGGAGGTTTAAGCTTTTTCAACATTTAGCTTTATTTCTGAAAACTGAATTTATGTGCTCGATTATGCACACACGTGGTCTTCTTTGCTCCCCATACCTGCTCTCTTTTTTTGTCGGTGCATGCAGCTGCTGCTTCATTTGAGGCCACCAATCATCCGTGTTAGATTACGTCTGCTGTTATAGCGCTGCTCCGACAAATCATAAGGATTCCAACTTAATTTTTGGCTTCTAAACTAATATTTTTACATTTTAGAGAGAATTTAAAGCATTCGATGCAATTTTGCGTTTTTATGTACAGGTAATTAATCTAATATTTTATTTTTCAAACTGTCGCAGACACTCTGAGAATGCGTTGCGGACCCCAGGGATCTGCTGACCACAGGTTAAGAACCGCTGCACTACAGTCATGCTAAAGACTGACGTTAAGTCCCTCAAGCTCCAATTCATGGAGTCGTTCAGTTTACATGCTTGCACATGTGACATTTCAGAAGTTAAATAACCCTTTAAAACGACTTACGAAGGAATAGAAAAATGCCCCCCCGCCCCCCCCACACACACACACATTTTATCCCTTCTCTCCCGCTAAACTCCTGGCCAGAGTGCGGATCTATTAAATGCAGCAGTTAGTAAAGAGGCACTGGAACAATTTTCAAAGGAACTGCCACCAATGTGGTTTTGGTTAAGTCATAGGGGGTATGAAAAACCCAAGTGTTACACAGATGTACAGCAAATGAGCCGCACCTATTCAGCACGTGAATGGTGGGCGAGTGTTGTCCAGTGGTGCTTTTTATCCCGAGCATGTGACTCAAGTATGGTGTGCTACGATACTGCCTCTTACAGAGAGCACATTTTTCATTTAAATGGACTCTTGAAACAGGCACTCAATTTCCATCAGTCGTGCAGCTTGATTGATAAACCTATGTGGCTTATAGGTATAAACAATAATGTGATATTGAAAATGTTTGCATATTTATCATTTGTGCACCACACAAGTAAAGTGTCTTTGTTTTGATCTTATGAAAATCTTTGTTTCACTCACACTTCAGAATAAATTAAAAACGAAATGTCTTTTTAACTTTTCTTGCTGCTGACAAATGTTGAAATATTTGTAAAATTAATTTGCAAGTATTTACATTGTTTTGTGTATTAGAAAACATTTCACATCCTGCAGCTTTTTCTTTTATACTTAATGTACTCCAGCAGGATTGTCACTTCGTTCACATTAAAAACAAGCATTGGCATAGCCAATAGGTCTCGCTTTTGGGACCTTATAAGTATTTAGTTATGCAGCACAATATCCTTGGTGCAACAACATCAACCGTTGCATGGCTAAACACTTATAAGGTCCCAAAGGCGAGACCTATTGGCTTTGCCAATGCTTGTTTTCTCTAGGAATGTAGCAAACACAGCTCTGTTCAGCACTCTCGTACAGATATGTTAAAATGTTTTTGGGGCGTTTTGTATCTGTATACGACATGAATGGGCAAATTGCTATCCTACTAAGGCGAATGATACGATGATTGTGACCACAGCATCTTAGGAATGGCACCGCTGTTGCATTGATCGGCGATTCTGTACCTTTAAATGTATCAACATAGACCCAGTGGTCGAAGTGGGCGGGAACGGAGGGGCACGGCGTGCCCCTACTTATTTAATTTAGCAAAGTCCGTTCCCCTACTTCTTCATTTCAAAAATGCGTCCCGGGACGGCAGGAATGCTCTGAGCTTAAAAAAAAAAACTACAGGATCATCCAGGCCGGTGTGCTGCATAGCGAGAAAGGCCTCTGCAGCTGCCAGGACCCCCTCCCCCTTCCCCACTGTATCTGTGGGCAGAGGCCTGCCCAGCAGCACTGTAGGAGCCGAGGTGCAATGGAGGAGCAATCAATCAGCACAAAAACCTGGCTACCTCTGATGGGCCCGGCTGTGCGGTGATTTACACCTCATTTAGCGAGGAGGCCACCCACCTGCACTCACTGTGACCAATACAATGGACACATTAGGACGCATTGGCGGCCCCGCCCTTGACCTCATCTGCCCTTTATTTTCCAGCTCACCCAGACTGACGATGCCACACGGAAAGGAAGAGGACTTCATGTGGAATTCTGTGGCAGACTGTGCTCAAACCTTGGCTCTTTTTAAAACAAGCATTTGCAATGCAATAGGTCTCGCATTTACGTGGGTCTGAGCTATTGACATAGCAAATAACAATGCCTTTTATTTTTGTTTTCGTTTTTAAAACATAAATAAAAGGCAATCATTTACAATGCCGATAGCTTAAACTCGCGTAAACGCGAGACCTATTGCATTGCAAATGCTTGTTCTTTATTATTACGTAACAGAACACTTTTAAATACTTACGTTTTAGATGTGTGCTGTAAAAGCATCTCATATGTTTGATTTAATGGACTATAAAACTATTCCGCGGAGCCTATTACATTTTGCCACAAATGCAAGTCACTGCACAGATGCAGCTGCACGTCTTACGGTTAATGAGCGAGGCGCTATAAGACTGCACTCGCCCTCTGTGGTCTGAACATGTCTTGGGTGGTCTGTTACATATTAGCAACAGCCGCACGTGCTGCCTCTGTGAGCCTTTAGGAAGTGTCGATAGCCATGTTTGTTCCCTTTTGTCTCCTCATCACCGTGCAGTGAATTCACTCGTGAGTGCACGGCACTAATGGATGCCGTGCAGTGAATTCACCCATGAGTGCCCCGCTCTGATGGATTCCGTGCAGTGAATTTACCTGTGAGTGCACGGCTCTGGTCTATTCCATGCAGTGAATTCACTTGTGAGTGCACGGCTCTGGTGGTTTCTGTGCAGTGAATTCACCTGTGAGTGCACACTCGGGTGGATTCTATACAGTAAATTCACCCATGAGAGAATGGCTCTGGTTTATTCCATGCAGTGAATTCACCTGTGAGTGCACGGCTCTGGTGGATTTCCCGCAGTGAATTCTCCTGTAAGTGCACCGCTCTGATGGATTCCGTGCAGTAAATTCACCCCTGAGTGCACGGCTCTGATCAATGTCGTGCAGTGAATTCAGCCATGAGTGTACTGCTCTGGTCTATTTCATTCACCTGTGAGTGCACGACTCTGGTGGATTCCCCGCAGTGAATGCACCCGTGAGTGCACTGCTCCAATGGATTCCGTGCAGTGAATTCACCTGTGAGTGCACTGCTCTGGTATATTTTGTGCACTGAATTCACCTGCGAGTGCACGCTCTGGTGGATTCTGTGCAGTAAATTCACCCATGAGTGCACGGCTCTGATCGATGCTGTGCAGTGAATTCACCCGTGAGTGTACTGCTCTGGTCTATTCCATGCACTGAATTCCCTGTGAGTGAACGGCTCCAGTGGATTCCGTGCAGTGAATTCACCCATGAGTGCACCGCTCTGATGGATTCCGTGCAGTTAATTCACCCGTGAGTGCACGGCTCTGATGGATTCCGTGCAGTGAATTTACTTGTGAGTGCACAGCTCTGGTCTATTCCATACAGTGAATTCAATCATGAGTGCATGGCTCAGGTGGATTCCGTGCAGTGAATTCACCTGTGAGTGCACGCTCCGGTGGATTCTGTGCAGTAAATTCACCTGTGAGTGCGCGCCTCTGGTCTATTCCATGCAGTGAATTCACCTGTGAGTGCACGACTCTGGTGGTTCCCCCGTAGTGAATTCACCTGTGAGTGCACCACTCTGATGGATGCAACTGTAAGAGTATTGAACAGCAGCCTATGAAAACAAATACAGATTCGGACTGTTGAGATCTAGTTACATTGATATGCCCATCATGGAGTGTATGCTGAACCCCTAGCTGGAGGAAAGGTTAGTTTGTCACAGCTCTCACGTTCTGCTTATCTACCAGAACAGTAGTGACTTTGTCACTGAGGTCACAGGACCCTTGAGGCCAGTCCGCCTCACACATAGGTGCCTCCATTGGCCTTGTTCCAGTGGTATTAATGCAACTCACCAGGGATTGGCAATGCAGGATTTGCATGCACACCAGATTAAAGGGGCATGTTTACAAGGGCCTTGCGTCATGCTTGCACCATGGAACGTGGTAAATGCACGTCACAAATCTGCAAATCATATTTATGAAGCCACGCAAAGCCACTTTGCATGGCTTTGAATGGTTTCATAAATATGGAGTAAATCAACACAGCGCAAATTGCTGCTTTGACTTACTCTGCACAAGGGAGGCGTTGCAGTGGGTGTTCCCACTCAACTCTCACGTTTTTTATGCATTCCCAGATTTACAAGGACTTGTAAACCTGGGACTGATTCAAAATCCGACGCCCCCCCAAGGAAGGCACAACAAGGAGAAAAATCTTTATTTCTCCCTGTTTTCCTCTTTCTATATGTGCAGCACTCATACAAAGAAGAAAAAGCCTCTCAGGTTTGCTTTTGTGCACAAAAACAATGCTGCATGCAATGGAGGCACCCTTGCACCATGGTGCAAGGGTGCCTGCGTTGGCGCTAGGCTGACGAAACGGCACCAGCACACTTGGAAAGGGCAGGAATGCACCGTATTGGATAAAGACGGTGCATTTCTGCCCTTTCCCTGTGACCCAGGGCAGCACAGCAAAGTAACTTGATGCGTTGCACCACCATTCCCGTAAATATGTCCCTAAATTCTCAAACTTCACGGTGTCTCTTTGCTTCAAGCAGCAAGCACTTTTAACATGTGCTGCCTGCTTTTGGGCCGCTGCAATTACGCAGCAATGGAGGGCAAAATTATGTTGCAGTGTTGACTAAATTATGCAGCAAAGAAAGACTGCAGCTTAATGTGGTACATTTTCTGATACTTTGTTATTTTGAAATTTTTACACATACTAACAGTCTCTGTAAAGCTTTCGCCTCATTAATAGCAGCCCTGAGAACGTGACCAGTCAACCTTTGTAAAGGGCCCTCCACTTCACAGCAACACAAGTCACGTTGTTTTGATCCATTTGAGATGCAAACAAATTTTTAGGTAAAACCATCAGCTTATGAAGCAGATGGTGCTTTATGTGGCAAACACGGCAGAGTTATAATTATGTGGAAAACATTTGCAAACTAGGATATTTTGCCATTCATGTTTGTACTTCTCTCATGCAGTCTCTGGTGGGTGGTATTCCTAGACACCTACAGTGCTCATGGAGACAAAGGAGGAAGGTGCCTAATAGTGATTGCAGAGGATAGTAGCCTGTAGGGGAGAAAATAACTGATTGAAATAATCGGAGGACCACGACCTATTTTTGACTCTACCAATGTTTGAGTCTCATAATTTCAGAATTGATGCATTTGCAATTCTGATTGCTATCTAACTTGAGTGGTAATTACACAAACTACTCATAAAATAGTTGTATCTCTTTCATCTGATACTGCTAAAAGCATCTGCAAAACCAACAGGTCTGGGTTGTTTTAGAGTGCTAGGTCTAGATACAATAACAGGAAACTAGAGGCATCTAATGCTGGCTTCATGACATGTTGCGTGAAGCATGTAAAAACACATGAATACAATTTTGCATTGACTGTGGGGCACAGAATGATGTCATCAACAGTGCTCCCCAACACGTGGGGCTTCCTGTCATCGAATCTAAAGCCAAATGTTATGTTCAGAAATGGTTAGAAAAAGGGAGGAAAAGTGCTAATGAAAGAAACTGCATGACTCGGAAACAAATGGCTTATGATTCCACCTATATGCGTATTTGGGACATTTTGTGATTGAATACGTATCCCACATTGTAAATGAATTTTAATGTCAAAAACTCATCTATTAAACCTCAAATAAACGTGTATCTATTGGTTGCATTAAATAACATCATAAGCTGTAACTCGTCAGTGAAATGCCAAACATACTAAAAATTGGGATGTTTTGCTCTTTTTTTTAGCCACACCTCTGACTCCGCCCACTGACCCAATCCTCGGAATATTCCCGCCCCCTGATGCCACGCCCACAGTTCCCCTACTTTTTTTTTCCCACTTCGACCACTGCATAGACCTGTTAATTTCTTGCATGTATGATGTGCGTTATGTGCCAAAGCCTTTTTAGAAACGCTGGCACAGCATCACTTGGGTGCTGTGGAATGCAGCAGAAACCCACACTGTAAGATGCGACCCTGATTTCGAGAGGCGCTTTGCTGAGTGAGAGGCGGGGCTTCCACAGAGTCTCTGTCCAAAGAAAGACCCGGCCTGGGTGCCTGCTGAGATGTCATCTCCACCTGAAGGATGGTCAGATGGTAGTTAGCTCACCAGATGCCACTCATCAGCGCTGGGGTTAATACTATAAAGCAGTGCATGGTATCGCTAGGATGCCGTCTACAAAAATTTCTAGTTTTTTGTTGTTGTCAAGTGCACTTAAAATCCATCATTGTTATTTTTTTTCATTTTTTTGCATCCTGTGTAGGTGGATTATTTTCAGAAACATATTAGGCAAAATGGGATGTATTCTTGTGCAAGCCCGCCCTTGACAGACGAAGAAAGAAGTTTCATTGCAATCTATCCATCAATAAAATCCGACATGCTTAAGAGAGATTCTCACCCAAGTTTATTGAAAGGTTATTACAGTCCCTAGAGTGCATTCTCAGTCGGTTCACCACTCGCTGTGGACATCTGGTGGGATCTGCTAATCGAGGGAAGTTTGTGTCTGCTCTCTCAGAAGTTGATAAAATGAGAACCGTGGGACTATTTTGAGCAACAGTCCTGCCTACCTATTAATTATAGTATAGAGCTCGGAAATAGTAATATTTCAGTGGCAATCGTTTTAAAAATCAAGTTATTCTTAGAATTAGAACATTTGGTTATATTTGTGGGCTCTTTTTGGTTCTAAGTCCTAGCCAGAAGGTGAAGAATGGCAAACATAGAAATGTAGAGAATGCTGTCGGTTTCTCTAGGTGGCTGGCATGTGACTACTTCCTCCTCACGGCTCTGTCCCCTCCGACATACCCATCTTTAAGTGCGAGTTTCATGGTACTTAACACTGTACGTACATTTTAACTTGTACATTGACTGGGGATTCAGTAACTGCGAGGATTGGTAAACAGTGCACACCGACAGAAAATCTGGCCCGAGTTAGATAACGTAGAGTTTTTCGTTTCCGGCTACCCTGCCAAATGGGGAATGCAAGTAGGCTGTAGGGCTAGCTGCAGTGGCACAGAACTGAGCCGTAGCTCTAGTTAGAAGCTAGCACTTCAGGGCTACAACTCATTTACATTTCTCCCTGCGCAATACTGAGACAATAGAAAAAATAGACAATTATGATCGCTCCACAGTCTGTTTCACGGTACGTAAAAGAACAGGTTTTAAGACCAGTTTACATATGAGGAATGAGACCGAGATGTTGGAACTTTTTAAGGTCTTTTGTATGTGATCAAATTATTAGTTTTGTCTAAAGTCATTCCTCACTTGCTTACTCTTTTCTACTTTCTGTTACATTATTTCGTTATTTGAAATGCTTGGAAGGTGCGCTTTTGTGTGGATTCTGTCGGCTTAGTGGAATCCTATTAGCTGCATGTAGTTCGAATCAAATGACTAATGCAGACGGGTCACAATGTTCATTTGCATCGAACTAACTTTGTTGATAGGCCACGTTTGTTTCTAACTTCCCTTTGCCTTCTATTTCTTCTTCCTTTTTCCTCTTTCCCTCCCTCATTCCAGTTTTCCTGGTCTTATACTACCGGGTTACCTGTTTGCCTTTGCTGTGATGGTTTACTCTATAATTAATGTAATGATTTGGTAACTGTAGTGTAAACCCTTGAGTTGAGCACATCTTGGTGGTGGTGGTGTGGATTAGATCTTAATGCCCCAAAGGAAGGAAGAAGTGCTGTTTTGGGGACCTGCTGCTACCCACGTTTTGATACTTAAAGGATGATCAAGCACTGGATTAGACCAATCCCCTGTCAATTTTTTAAATGCATCAGACAAAAGTGGAATAAACTTTGTTCAGTGGAGGCTGCTTAGTTGGTAGATGGATTTATTGCGATTATCCGTCCATTCCTTTGGGTCCGAGCGTTTATTGTACAGTAACTTTGTGCGTCGCTTCCCCTTGATCTGGGCAGAGTCATTGAGCACAGCGCCATGGAAGCTAAGCGCTTTAGCCCTTGTGCACAGGGCATCCTTCAGTGTTATCTGTTCTGACTCCCTCTTCAAGATGTCTTCCTTCCCGAGCTTTGCCTCACATCAGGCCTAGGTATTTGCGGAAGTGACTAGCTATGTACAGTTTTGTTTGTGCAGGTGTGTTGTCCTCCATACTGGGCTGGCTTGTCTAGCCTTGGATTTTCCCACTCCACTCGGGGATTGCATCGACTACATTTCATGACTGGAAAGTTAACCTCACCTTTTTATTTATTGCTCATGCAGTAATTTCGATGGATCCCTAACTTGTCTGTGTTCTCTTAAGACTATCATTAAAATCTCAAATGTGTTTGTGCTCAAGCTCTGGTGTTTTCAATGTGATCTTTTCTCTTCTAGTTCATTCAGTGTGACTAGCTCTTTTATACTAATTTGCTTAGCAGCCTGTGCATGTTGTTGTCCAGAAGACCACCATTGTTCATTTGGCCGTGACCATCGACATTAATGTAACATGCACTAAACAGGTTGGCAGAATATGTAACATTCCTAAAATGCCCTGGTGTATTTGGGGCTCTCACTGACTGGATCTGCTCTTCTGTAACTGCATTTGGATCTTCAGTATTCTTCAGTAGATGTTTTAACATATGTTTGTTGATATTTTTTCATACATAGGACACAATGGACAGACAATATGGAAGTTGCAGAAATACAGCGGCAACACTACACAGTTGACACGAGGGGTCACCATCACGCTGCCATAACACATACAGGCAAGCATTCACAGCCTATGCTTTCACTGGAAGTCCAACAACCAGAACACACACGATTTAACTAAGGTCTCTTTTTAGTCATCCCAGACTCAAGGAGGTTGTGATAATTTAGTTCTTCATCTTTTTAGCACAATTAATATCATCCATCTCTCTCTCCAAACGTGTGCCATGTCACAGAAAACTCAGGTAAAAACTGAAACATTGTTGTCAGTGTTTTAAATTCAGTTGTGTAATTTAACTTCAGAGGACGTCACCTACTTGATCACAAAATGCAGCTCTGGTTTCTCCAGTGATCCCATACCTCTGAAAATTATTAATTTTTAAATTCATGATATTAATGACTCCTTTGTCAAGTTGTTTATTGAGGGCATCCGCCTAAAGCCAGTGATATGAGGCCTATTATGGAAAAAGTCTAATCTAGACCCAACAGAAGAAAGTATCAGGGTGATAACTTGAAGATTCACGAAATATTATGTTGAACAAAAAAACCAACAAACATGCTTCAAGTTCAGACCACAGCATTGTAGGAGGAAAAATAAATGAGCATCATTACAGAGAAACCGCACACAACACCACAGATGTGTGGGGGGGGGACGCATTCAAGGGAGAACAGCAGGCGTTCAGTGAGAGGCTGGCGACTGGGGGAGGTCTATGCGCTTTCTGGCGTCTGGTCCTCTCCAGGTGTTTCATTGACGACTACAAAATAGTCTGAAAATCGGCCAGAATGGCATTCCAACTAGTTGCCAGTGAGTGTTTGTGCAGGCCCCTTGTCTCTGCCTTCACCTCGGGCCCAGGCCTGCATGGAGAGTTCTCTGGCAGTGATTGCTGTGGAAACAGGGGATCTCCATTTGCAGGAAATTAATCACTTACCCAGGAGTAGCCCTAAGTCGATAGACCGGGTGGTGGCTCCGTTTCTTGTCCCTGCGGCGAAGGCCTAGCTACCAGTCCTGCCAAGTGTGTGGTACGGACCTCCCTGTACAATTGACCAAGCGTGTGGTTACACCCAGCTAGTAGTGATGAAGGAGGGACAGGCCCAGAGCATGTATACTAGGCCAGTTATCAGGTAGAGTGCAGCGGGTACAGACTGCATCAGTATGGTGATATTAATGGTTTATCTTATCAGCAGTAAGATCATCTCTGTGAAGTATGCCAAACTGAATAAGGCGGAAACGGGTGTTGCGCGGGACAAGCGCTGGGCATTCTGTAATAGCCCCCCACCCCTTAGCAGTACAAGCGCAACCCAGGTCTGCCTCTCAGGGCTGACGCAGAGGGGTCAATGGAAGTAAGGCATGTGTGTGCAGCGATTCAGCAAGCTACTGCGTCAGATGACGACCTGTGCCTATGACGTGGAGATATTGAATGGTGAGATCTATCGTGTGTTCCTATGGCATGCTGCCCCAACATGCACCAAAGTTGCCTTCTTATTGCCGGAAATTACTCTGCTACCCACTGTATTGTTACTAGAATTACAGAAAGTATTGTGGCCCGGAAACTGTTGTCTTTTCTAGTATCTAACAACATATTGAGAGATTTCAAGGTCTGCTATCGCTTAGATAGGAGCATAGAGTTCACCCTCTTGTCCGTTTTCGATCTTTGGACTGCTACAAACAGAAACACTACCTCATTCTTATTTAACCAGATCTATCTGCAACTATTGACATCATGGATGACTCGATTTTGCTGTCAAGATAAGAGTTGCAGCATTAAGCGTATTGCATTGGCTGCCCTCCTTTATCTGATGTAGTTGGCATAAAAAAATCCTGGTGTACAATTTTGATCTGATCTTATTTCCATGACACAGATCCTCAAGGTTCTCTTCTGCAGTTAACTAGTTTTTTTAGATGCATGTTCAACATATGCTGATGATACTCTAACTTTCCATATGAAAGGAGCATTTGCTAAATTAAATTATCCATTCTTAAAGGCTTTTTATGCAATATCAAGAGATGGATGGATCAAAATTGGCTTAATATTCACATGCCAAAATAGATTTCTTCAGTAGGTTAAAACCTGTTCTACTATCCCCAAGGCTTTACCCGAACTGTTCATCTCTTTTCTGCTCCTAAAAACCCACTGTCACAAGCCGTGAAATAAAGTTATATGAGAAACTGGCGTTGTGGAAAACGAGGTAGCTTCAGTTTTCGGGTCGAACCTGGGCAGCGCATGCACTGCTCTGCGAGGCATGCTGTATTGAGGTATGGAATAAAAGCTCCGCCCATCTTTTTAATTGGCTCCTGTTACTGCCCTTTTGAAATCGTTGCTTTTCATTCGTGAGAAGTGTTAATAGTCCCTCCTTGGTACCGCCTAGTCTTCATTTGTAACCTCCCATAAGGCCTGGACATTTTGCTTGTTACACGGTCAGCTTTATGTAGTTGGTGAACACTATTTTCTTTAATGATCTTCCCCTATTCCACTTGCGACGTTGCAGCACACTGCCCGCTTTTATATTGTTATTAGTTATGCATTTATTAAATTCACAGCACAGTCCGCTCTAACTATAGCGGCGCGCTTATTTATTTAATTTATGGCGTGGTCCACTTTCACTTTAGCGGCCCCACTTTATTAATTTATTTAATTTACACTGCGGTCCGCTTTCACTTCAGCAGCCGCGCTACGGAGCCTTTAATTAATTACTTATTTTTTCTTTGGGGGGGTAGGGGGTAAGCGCCCCATATCACGCTTTCACTTTAATGTTTGCAATGCCCCTTTCTTTAGACGCTGCTCACTGTAACCTGAATACGGCGAGCACCGTCTAAAGAAAGGGGCACGGCCTGCATTCAAGTGGTCTCGAGGTCTAGCATTTGTGAGAGTTTGAACTGTTAGCATCAGAAATGACAATGTCTTTTATATATGTGTTGCTTTTAAAAACACATCAATAAAAGGCATTATCCTTATCAATGCCAATAGCTTAAACTCTCGCAAAGGGAGACCTATTGCATTGAAAATGCTTGTTTTACCATGAGGTGAAAACTCACAACAACCTCGATTGTGTCCAGCCTAGTCACGTCGTTTTTTAATTCTTCATCATTTCATTTTTCTTTTTCTTCAATATGTTGTGTTATCAGCATCATCTTCATCAGCAGTATCAAGGGCATACACATGGGCAATGCCCTAACTTCTGCAGGCACTTTGGACGATACTTAGGCTTAGTTTATTCAAAATGTAGAAAGCCAACCCAATGAAAATTACTGCCATCACTATTTCAAAAACTTCCATTCCTCCTTTTCCAAATATTCCAGACACCGAAGACCAGAAGGCACTCCCACTCAAATCTAAGCCACTTTTGCCTTTGTGTAACTCTTTTACACATCTCTTGATGTGATCTCTCTGTTCATGAATGTTGAAAGAAGCGTTAGGGATATGAGAGCAACATTCTCACCCCGCTGTGATGCAAATCCTCCCCACCCCTTTGGGAAGCAAGGAAGTTGTCAAGGGCCATTCTATTTTGCCAGAGTATAGTTTTCTAACTTCTATCTGATCAGTTATCGGGCGTAAAGAGATGAGACTGGCATTTCGGGAATCATGTTGTTGTTGTATATAGTGTTTCTGATGGCTTGCCCTATGACATAGTTGTGAAACAAAACGGAAACGTATCTGTTCATTTCTGACACATAAGGGTGCTTCCCCCATCACTGAAGGGGATGTTCTGCAGAGTGTCTGATGCCTGAGGCCAATTATCCCACAGAACAGACCCCAACCCAGTCCCTGGGCAGCCTGGGATATCTATACTTTCTTGCTCCGAGGTACATGAGCATATTCCTTTCGATAACAAGGTTTAGTAAGGAAGCGGCGTTCATACAAGATGATTGTTAGAAGGCGACCTTAGAGGGGCCCGGAGGGGGCCCTGACTGTCCTGAGACCAACCCTCGAGGTATCGTAGCCGGACACTGGCGGGAGACTCCTCAGGGGAGGAATCTCGTATCTAGGATCGTACACTCGGCACCACACGACAAAGAGACACCACACCGAGAGTTCTTAAGAGCAAATCTTTATCAGATCGGTGTGGTAAGATCCTTATGATCAGCAAGGTAATATATATACAAGTAGAGCACGGGCTCACAAAGTCTTGGAGAGGGGGTTAGGAGGTAGCGGGACAGTCTTTGGGGGAATGGATCAAATGCAGGAGCGTATCCGGCGCACAGCTCACAATCCTCGAGCTGGGGGTTACGCTTGTCGTCGTGGGGTCCGGCGGGACCAAGGGAGTCTGGGGGCGCTGCGAGATACTCAGCAGGCTCGAGTACAAGTTCGGAGGTCTTACGATCTTCAGGGAGCCGCGAGTCACTCAGCAGGGCTCAAGCACAAGTTCGGAGGTCTTACGATCTTCAGGGAGCCGCGAGTCACTCAGCAGGGCTCAAGCACAAGTTCGGAGGTCTTACGATCTTCAGGGAGCCGCGAGTCACTCAGCAGGGCTCAGGTGTTTCCAAGGCGAATCTGCCGGACAGTCCCAGGGCACCCCTTGTTATAGGGCGACTCCTCTTTGATGTCCGGAGTCTGTGCAGGCAGGGGTCTTGTCACCTGGGGGTCGCTTGTTGGGGATTTCCTGCCATTGTCCTTTGATCCTTTCAGGGCCGGGTCGGGAGGAGCCCCAGACACCCAGCAGGCGTGGAGCCAGCCCTCGGGGAGGCCGGCGGGTCGATCGAAACCCACCTTCCCAGGGAAGCGCAGAGGTGTGATGAAAACTGCTCCTCCCTCTCTCATCCCAAGGGGAGCGCGATGTCCTCCAGCCGGAGTGGCGCCTGTAGGCTAAGGTCGCGCTGGGGCCGGGCGGCCATCTTGGTGCATGAAGTGGGCACGCGGGCGGGGTGGCCGAAGGAGGAAGGCCTACGGACGGGGGAAGTCCGGGTCGGGTGTGTGTGTTCTGGTGGGAAGGATCGGCCAGGCCAGGGGCTCGGGGCTGGTGTGAGGTGCAGGGGTCAGGTCTGACTATGTTACGAGGGCCGGGTCTAACACGCGTCCCCCCCAGCTGAAAGCCGGAGAGAACTACCCATCCTCTTGGGGGTTCTCTTCGCTGAGGCGGAAGAATCGGGAGAGGCCATCGGCGTTGGCGTGGTCTGTACCAGGGCGATGTTCCACGGTGAAATCCATCCCCTGGAGGGAGATTGACCACCGCAGAAGCTTGGGGTTTTCTCCTCGCATCTGCATGAGCCATCGCAAGGGGTGATGGTCGGTCTGGACCCTGAAATGGGTGCCGAACAGGTAAGGGCGTAGTTTCTTGAGGGCCCAGACTACTGCGAACGCCTCGCGCTCGATGGTACTCCATCTCTGTTCCCGGGGCAACAGCCTTCGGCTGAGGAAGGCCACGGGCTGGTCCAGACCCTGGTCATTTACTTGGGAGAGGACGGCCCCGATGCCATGCTCAGAAGCATCAGTTTGTACCACAAACTCTTTGGAGTAGTCGGGGGCCTGGAGGACGGGGGCCGTACACATGGCCGTTTTCAGGGCATTGAACGCCTCTTAGCAGGCAGGGGACCATTGTACCTTCTTGGGCTGCTTCTTGGACGTGAGCCCCGTGAGGGGACCGACCAGGCTGCCGTAGTTCCGGATGAATCTCCGATAGTAGCCCGTGAGGCCCAGAAAGGCTCGGACCTCTGTTTGGGTAGTGGGAGGTTCCCAGGCGAGGATGGCGTCGATTTTGGGCTGTAGAGGGGCGACCTGCCCGCTTCCGACCTGGTGCCCCAGGTAGGTTACCGAACCTTGCCCAATCTGGCATTTGCTGGCTTTCACGGTGAGGCCCGCCTGGCGTAGGGCGGTTAGCACCCTCCGGAGGTGTTGGAGGTGCTCGCTCCATTCGGAACTAAAAACTGCGATATCGTCGAGATATGCAGCGCTGAATTTTTCCAGCACGGCCAGGACTCTATTTACCAGTCGCTGGAAGGTGGCCGGGGCATTTTTCATCCCGAAGGGCATTACGCGAAAGCGATAGTGCCCATCCGGGGTGGAGAAGGCGGACCGCTCCTTGGCTCCCTCTGTGAGCGCAATTTGCCAGTAGCCGCATGTGAGATCGAAGGCGCTGAGGAACCGTGCAGCTCCGAGCCGGTCAATGAGCTCGTCGGCCCGTCGAATGGGGTGGGCATCGGCTCGGGTGACCTCATTGAGTCCCCGGTAGTCCACGCAAAAGCGGAGTTCCGGGGCGACCCCGGGGGCGGCTGCTTTTGGGACCAGGACCACGGGGCTGGCCCAGGGGCTGTCTGAGGGTTCGATCACGCCTAGGGTCAACATTTTCGAGACTTCGGCTTGGATACAGGACCGGACCCGATCGGGGACTCGGTAGGCTCGGTGTCTCACTGGTGGGCTGTCCCCGGTATCCACATCATGGACACACCAGTCGGTGACCTTGGGGACCAGGGAGAAAAGGTCCGGAAACTGCCCTAGGAGCTGGCGGCAATCCTCACGTTGCTGGGGAGTGAGAGACGGGGAGAGGTTTACTCCTTCCACGGAGCCGTCCTTCTCCTTGGTGCATAGAAGATCGGGGAGAGGATCCGACTCTTCTTCGGACCCGTCGTCAGTGGCCAGTAGGAGGCTCAGCTCTGACCGCACAAAGTGGGGCTTGAGGCGGTTCACGTGGAGGACCCGGAGGGGGTCCCGGGGTGACTGGACGTCTACCAAGTACGTGACCGGGCTCTTTCGCTCAACTACTTTGAAGGGCCCGGTCCATTTATCCTGGAGAGCGCAGGGTTTCACGGGGGCCATGACCCACACCAGCTGGCCCGGCTGAAACTCGACTAGCGCGGCATTCTGGTCGTACCAGCGCTTCATCTCCTCCTGACTTGCCTCCAGATTGGCCTCTGCCATTTCCCGGAACCTCCTAGTCTGATTGCGGAGGGTCAGGACGTAACGGAACACGTCTCGGGGGGTGCCTCGGGGCGCCGCCTCCCACTCTTCCTTGACCAGGCTGAGGGGCCCCCTGACGGGGTGCCCGTAGAGTAGCTCGAAGGGGCTGAAACCCAAGGATTTCTGGGGAACTTCTCGGTATGCGAATAGGAGGCATGGGAGCAGGAGGTCCCACTTACGCCGGAGGGGCTCTTCCAGGCCCGCGATCATCCCCTTCAGAGTCCGGTTAAACCGCTCTACCAGGCCGTTTCCTTGGGGGTGGTGAACTTGTAGGACACCCCGCACTGTTGCTATAAGGACCTCATGTATCGGGAGATAAAGTTGGTACCGCGATCGCTCACGACCTCGTGGGGAAAACCCATGCGGGAGAAGATCCCCATCAGCGCCCGGCCCACCACGGGGGCCGTGACGGTGCGCAGGGGGATGGCCTCAGGGTAACGAGTGGCATGGTCCACCAGGACGAGGATGAACCGGTGCCCCTGGGAAGTTGGGGGGTCCAGAGGTCCTACAATGTCGATCCCGACCCGCTCAAAAGGGGTACTGACGACAGGGAAGGGCTGGAGGGAAGCCTTGCGCTTCCCTCCACTCTTCCCACTGGCCTGGCACGTGGGACAGGACTTGCAGTGGGCTTCTACATCCGCTTTCATTCTGGGCCAGTAGAAGTGAGTCACGAGGCGACTGTATGTTTTGTCCTGACCCAAGTGGCCTGCGAGGGGGACGTCGTGGGCCAAGCCCAGGAGGAGGTCTCGGAAGCGTAGGGGTACCACCAGCACTCGGCCGGACCCTAGCTCCACCGACTTCTGTTCGCTGTACAGAAGGTCATTCTCCCAATAGACCCGGTGCGTCCCCGTCTGGTCGCCTGCGGCCTGGGCCTCTGCCTGTTGCCGGGGCCCGACCAGGGAGGGACAGGTAGCCTGCTCTCGGCAGAACTCCTCTCGGGAGGGGCCCCCTTCGTGGCACCACTGTGCTAATTCGGGCAGATCGCCTAACTCGGTGTCTGGGGTGGTTCGTCACTGGCGAGCGACTCTTCTGGTGGGGGGATGTGGGCCATCCCATCTTCAGGGGTCGGGGCATCGTCGACGTCCCTCAGGGGGGTCAGTCGAGCCGCCATGGATCGAGTGGTGGCGCACACCCACTCAGGGAGGCCCATCATCCCTAGGTGAGTCTTGCGCTCAACTTGCCCCCAGGGGGAACTTTCTAGGTCGTTCCCCAGGAGACAGTCGACGGGCTGGGATGTTCTCACTGCGACTTTCAGTTTACCGACCACCCCTCCCCACTCGAAAGGCACCAGGGCTACCTTACATAGGCTTTCTGTGTTGTCGGCTGAAATGACAGGGCAAAATACGTTGGGGAGGACCTGGTCCTCGTGGACTAAATGGCTGAGGACACCGGTGATACTGGCCCCGGTGTCACGAGGGCTTCTACTTGGTGGCCATTGATCGTGACGAGCTGCCCATATTTCTTTGTGTTAGAGGGCAGGAGGCTCCCAGGGACCATCTCTCTATCTCCTAAGGACACTAGGGCCATAGCGGCGGGTTCCCACTCCTCGGCTTCCTCAACCTCCTCCCCCAGGGCTACATTGGCTATCTGTCTAGCGGGGGGTGCTGCCTGGTTGGTGCGTGGGGCCATGGGGCATTCAGGGTCGTTGGCGTAATGCCCGGGCTTCTGGCAACGGAAACAAGTGATGGTTACCCGGTGCCCCCGTCTCAGGGGGGGGGGCGGATACAGCTGGTGGGGGTGCCGGGAAAGGCGGAGGTTGGGACTTCGGGGGGCTAGTCTGGGTCTCTCTCTGCCCTCCCTGGTTTCCCCCCCCTCTCTGGCGGGGTGGTCCCTGACTGGCTCGGGGGTACTCTCCTACAGGGCCCCGGGAGACCCGGGTGTTGGTCCAGCGATCCGCCTCGACAGCCAGCTTTCTCGGGTCCGTGAGCTTGCTGTCGAGCAGATGCTGGCGTAGTTCCACAAAGCAGTTGGCGGCCAGGTGTTCCCATAACATAAGGTCAGTTAGTTCTTCCAGGGTGGTTACCTTGCTGCCCTTGATCCACCCATCGAAGGCACGGCTGAAGAAATTCACATATTCTACCCAGGTGGTACCCGGGATCTTCCGGCAGTCCCGGAACCGCTGGCGGTACATCTCCGGGGTGAGGCCGTACCTTGTGAGGAGGGCCGCTTTCATGGGTTCATATGAGGTCTGCATGGAGGTGGGTAGGTCGAGCAGGGTGTCTCTTCCTTCGCTCAGGAACCGTCCCCATAACCCAGCCCCCCAATCCTTTTGCGGGACCCGGTGGAAGGTCATGGCGACCTCGTAGGCCCGAAACCACTGCTGAATGTCATCATTCTTGTAATATTCCTTGACCACATCCTTGGGGATGTGGACCTTCTGTTCCGTCGGGGCGGCCGCCTCCCGGTTCCCCGGGGGCCGCGCTTCTTCGCTTCTTGCTTTCAGTTCTATTTCCTTCAAACTGCGTTCATGTTCTAGTTGAAGTCTCCTTCCCTCGTGTTCTCGTTGGAGTTTCTTCTCTTCCAGTTCTCCTTGCACTCGCAACTGTTCTACTGCTAGCTTTTTCTCGGCTAATTTCAACTCGCCCTCAATTTTGAGTTTGGCTAATTCGAGCTCGTGATGGCGACTTTTTTCTCTGTCTGCGAGTTCCTCCGGGGATAGGCCCCCGTCTGGTACGAAGCCTCGCACTTGGTTGCTGCTGCGTTCTCCTTGGGAGGGTCCTGCTTCGTCGTGGGGCTCCTCCGCTCCTTCTGGGCGGGGGGCTCCCGAATCCACCCAAGCTTTCAGTGCCTTTTGCATATCTTCTTTGGTGTTGAGACCAGTGGTAGCGATTCTGAGTTCCTTACAGAATTGCTTTAGTTCCCTGTGAGTGTACTCTTCCAGCTGTTCCACCTGGAACACGGTACTGGCGTCGTCTTCTACGAGAACCACGGTGTTTCCTTCTGCCATCTTTGTCGGTAGTGCGTCAGCCGTTCACGGTACGATCTCTAGATTATAGGCCCGAATCCCACCGCTGCCACCAATGTTAGAAGGCGACCTCAGAGGGGCCCGGAGGGGGCCCTGACTGTCCTGAGACCAACCCTCGAGGTATCGTAGGCGGACACTGGCGGGAGACTCCTCAGGGGAGGAATCTCCTATCTAGGATCGTACACTCGGCACCACACGACAAAGAGACACCACACCGAGAGTTCTTAAGAGCAAATCTTTATCAGATCGGAGAGGTAAGATCCTTATGATCAGCAAGGTAATATATATACAAGTAGAGCGCGGGCTCACAAAGTCTTGGAGAGGGGGTTAGGAGGTAGCGGGACAGTCTTTGGGGGAATGGATCAAATGCAGGAGCGTATCCGGCGCACAGCTCACAATCCTCGAGCTGGGGGTTACGCTTGTCGTCGTGGGGTCCGGCGGGACCAAGGGAGTCTGGGGGCGCTGCGAGATACTCAGCAGGCTCGAGTACAAGTTCGGAGGTCTTACGATCTTCAGGGAGCCGCGAGTCACTCAGCAGGGCTCAAGCACAAGTTCGGAGGTCTTACGATCTTCAGGGAGCCGCGAGTCACTCAGCAGGGCTCAAGCACAAGTTCGGAGGTCTTACGATCTTCAGGGAGCCACGAGTCACTCAGCAGGGCTCAGGTGTTTCCAAGGCGAATCTCCCGGACAGTCCCAGGGCACCCCTTGTTATAGGGCGACTCCTCTTTGATGTCCGGAGTCTGTGCAGGCAGGGGTCTTGTCACCTGGGGGTCGCTTGTTGGGGGTTTCCTGCCATTGTCCTTTGATCCTTTCAGGGCCGGGTCGGGAGGAGCCCCAGACACCCAGCAGGCGTGGAGCCAGCCCTCGGGGAGGCCGGCGGGTCGATCGAAACCCACCTTCCCAGGGAAGCGCAGAGGTGTGATGAAAACTGCTCCTCCCTCTCTCATCCCAAGGGGAGCGCGATGTCCTCCAGCCGGAGTGGCGCCTGTAGGCTAGGGTCGCGCTGGGGCCGGGCGGCCATCTTGGTGCATGAAGTGGGCACGCGGGCCTGGGGTGGCCGAAGGAGGAAGGCCTACGGACGGGGGAAGTCCGGGTCGGGTGTGTGTGTTCTGGTGGGAAGGATCGGCCAGGCCAGGGGCTCGGGGCTGGTGTGAGGTGCAGGGGTCAGGTCTGACTATGTTACGAGGGCCGGGTCTAACAATGATGCCATGCGGTATTGTGTCTACCAAGATCTTGCACTCACTCTGACCCACAAAGATGCTTCATTTACTCAACTTTCACAAAAAAATCCACATTTTGAAAAAGAAAGACCTTTTTCAAAACAAATAATGTTTAAGTTTTATTAGTTTCAATAAATAGACCTTAGTACAATAGTGACAGGACTACAATACAGCTCATAAATGATGTGCATTACATATAAGAGTCATTTTCTTTAAAAAGGAGCACATATAATTGTAATAAATTGATTAAAAGATAAAGGAGAAATACCCAAATAAGTATAATTAATAGATTAAACGTGATAATCAATATATCTCATATGACATGAATCCACAAGCATTCAAGCATATTTCCACTACTGTAAATTTCAAACATATCTTAGGCCCAATGAACTACTACAATAAAACTATACCATCAGCTCCCCTCAACCACAGCTACCCCTAATCAAGTAAAGCAGTCATGAATAAAGTGCAAAAATATTCCACATGGACAAATATATCACAATAGTGCCCATTATCACCCAGTTCATCAGTATTAAACTAGATTTCCCCTCTTTCAACCGCAAGGACTCAGGAAGCTGTTTGACGAATCTGTGTCTAACAACCTATCCACCAGGTGCTCCCATGCTTTAAACCTTTCAATAAATTCATCACCCTCTCTTTATCTCAAGAAACACGGGACTCTCCATTTAACCATTTTCCTACGCCATCTAGTAATTTGAGGACCATGCTCCAATCTATACTGTCGTTTTTACTGTGGAAGTCCAGTAGCCCCATTGGCAACTACAGAATTACAGGCTGGCTCCCCAGCCATGATAACTTCCGAATGAGACAACTGAGGTTGGCACTTTTGGGTATCAAAAGAATCAGTGCATTAAATCCAATTTAAGGGTTAATGTCCCTGGTGGGCAAAGTACAAATTTAGAAGTTGCCACTTTGGTTGCCCAAGGTTTCCAGTGCCCGTTTACTGATGTACATGGAGCTTGTCCTGCAGACCGCTTTTTACCCTCCTGGGATGACATGTTAACTACTCCCAGTTGTCAAACCGTTTTTTCCATGGTAGTGTAGCCTCTTGGGAGCCACACCTCTGGGGGTGGGCAATGGAGCTCTGAGTGTCCAGAAAGGGATCTCACCATGCTGAGAGTGGGCAGGATGGTTCATCCTGGGATAGCCAGATGGCACACTTCCCAGGAAGTGGTCACTAGGTGGGATGGAACTAGGTAGTCCATTGGCTACCAACCACATTCTAGGGCATTTTCTGAAGATAAATAGGGCACCGCTGGTGCCCAAATCTCAGATCTCGACCAACTTGGAAGAAGGGCTGAAGAAGGACTGTCCTGCTGCACTGAGGGACCAGAAAAGAGAGCTTCACTCATGAGGACTTCACTTGCTGCACCTAATGGCTAGCAATGAGGGACTGTGCCTGCTGTGTCGTGCTCAAGGAGAAGCCGTCTCCAGAGCCCAGTCAAGCCAAGAGAACTCCAAGGGTCAGCTGACTGGCCTCCTGTTCGCAGCACAGGGACACAACAGCTGAAGGAGCCTGCTGGGGAAAGTTGGTAGCCCAAAGACTTCAAGCAGCTACCACCGCTGCCACGCAGCACCAAGGAATAAGTTCCAAAGCACAGAGTTGCACCAGAGTTCGTTGAGCCCAGGAGTGCTGTTGGAGAGTTGCTGGGACCGTCAGATGGTGAGTTATTGACCCAGGAAGGATTGGCCTGTGACCACGATAATGGACGTCTGGTAGTCCAGTGGCAACTGTACTTCGGCCAGACCATAGAATACTTTTTTGGGCATCAACCCTGCAACCAGGAGCCTTCACCATCTTCGTGGACCGAGGAATCCCTGTAGGAAGACTCCAGTCGCTCGCATTGCATTCACTGCATCCGCATCTTCAGCATCCTTCATCCCTTGCATCAGGACCACTCCACAGGAATCCACAGCAATGCTGATAAAGTGCATGGAACTGCTGGCTGCTTGTGTGGAAACGTGCAATATCTTACTTAGCATAAGCAACAGCCATTTTGGCTGTGAAGTCCATTTTGTTTCCTTCATAATTCTTTCGTCCTCTGCTGTTCGCCTTTTCACTCTGCTGGTGTCATCTATTTTAGTTGACCTCCTGACATGGCTAAGCAATGTACGTGCTGAGGGTTTGTAGCTGCAGGTGCACCTGGTCTTAGATGTTATCTGTTGACTGTTTACTGCTGCCATAAGCATTTCTGTTCCCCCTCCCTATTTCCTGACCAAGTGGTTATCTATCTGCCCTTGTTTGCTGATAGCTATTTCTAAACGTGTTCCATCCATTTCTGTTCACATGCTTACATTGCAGAAAACCAGTATACAAGGACAATGGTCTGTGAGTTCAGTGGACTACCTCCTCCAACACTTGAGAGTGTTGCGTGGACGTGGTCCCACTCATGAGTGATTAATAAACTTGTTATTTTATTTCAACTCCAGTGCCGATCTCTATTTTGTTGGTTTTTGGACCCGTGGACAAGACCAACACTGCACTAGTGTATCCCTAAAAAGCTACAATTCCACACTTACCCTGTGGAATTATCTCTTTTTGAGTACCTAGCTGGTCCCTCCGACTAGCTCCCTGCCAGAGTTGGTTGCCTCAAGTACTTGTAACCAAACACATTGACAGTTGCCTAGGTTTTCTTTGAAAAAAGTGTCCAATTTGTTGACTTTGCCAAGGTTTGTTGACAGTTGAGTGAAATTGCCTTGATTTATTATTGCTCCTAAAATCTATATCTCAGGAACCCCCAGTGATCTTTTTTGTTCAGAGTATAAGTATGTGTTTTGTTTGCTGCTCTCATAGCTCGCGCCGGGACACTCCTAGGAGTAGCTGAGCGCGTTATAAAATCCAGTAACATAACATAACATAAGTTCTTATACAAATACAGTCTATTTTTATAAATTAGTGTCTGATTTTTAGAGTGTTGTGTTGAATTCTTATTAATTTGTTTTGGTGCCGTTTAAACGCTTAACACTTGTTCCTCTGTGTGGGCCTCACTGCTCGGTGCCACAGCTACCCAGGGGTGAGCTGAGGAGTTTACAGACGAAACCTCCTAGACCTAATGGGGATGGCAAGTGTATTACATGGTGAGGTCGTACCAGCAAACCATATAATACACCCTATTTCCTCGCGCCGTCCACTCCCCTCCATATTCTGTTGCAAATGTTGTCATTTGAAAGAAATCATTTTAGATTCAACAAAACTCTTTCACTTCTGTGCCGCAAGACAAACGGTTTGCGACCACTACTAATTCAGCCAGATTTATAGTTTGCCATGCAAAAATGGTCATCCGTTGATTTTACACATATGGTAACACTTTCTGCACAACAAAAGCAGCACCTACAGCTCGCTGAGCCATCTCCATCGGACTCGTTATGCACAAACACATTTCAAACACATCCTTAAACCTGACTAGATACTCTACTGGCAATTCTCCTTTATTTTGCTTAATATTTGAAATCTTAGGCCAATCAGTCTTGACTGGGCACTCATCTGTAGCTGCATTCAAGAGACATCCTTTGCCATGTTCAGGGGTCCATCGTTCTTGGGGTCCTGCCTCGGTCAACCTGGCTCAACCAATTGAGCTCTCACTTCACTTGGCCCCACCTGAACTGGGGTGGCGAAGTGCGCTAAAGAACGATGATGGATTCAACCCAGTGACTGGGGGTGAGTGACTGAAAAGTTTCAGCGCTCTGTCCATCATCTCCTTGTGTTTGCTTCAACCACCAAATGCAACGGATTCACATCAACCCGTTCGGGTCTGTACATGTCAAACACACTTTGCAATTCTTCAACCAGGTAGGGTTTTCTTTAATATTACGTGTCCTAATGTTAATTGAATCCGTAGGGGTCCAAGGAACGTGAACAGTGACTCAATCGCCCAGAACAGGGTACTCTTTTATGGGAAGGAGGGTATCTGGGGCCGGGAAAATGGGATCTTCATAGTCCGTGTAGCTAGAGTGAGGAGAGGTCTCTGCCCGCTTTCTTTTAATCCTCGTCCTAGCCATTCGATCAATGGCCCATCGTAAACTATCTCCGGTAATAGTGGGGCTGCGTTTAGAAGGAACCTTCCGCCCAGTTGGTGTTGGAGCACACGCTTGGTCTAGACCACTACGCAGTAATAGAGTCTGCATTTCACCTAGCTAACTATGTGCTCTCTTCCAGAGATGTGCTTGTTGCTCACATTGCAGCTCATCAGCATCACCTCCTTGTTGTCCATCTGCCAGTCGGCCCACAGATGCTGCCTTGTTTCCGGATGCATCCGCTGGTGCTCCCCCACTATCGTCAGTCAGCATGAGGAAACATCCAATACATTATTACCCTTCATTCTCACACTCCTCCTCTTTTTTGTGGTTCAGGGATCTGGAGATTGATATAGATTGGAAGGAGGTGGAGCAGCAGGAACCCAAGCCCTGACCCTGTCCCTACGGTGGATTACTTTGTATTCCAGTCTCTGCAGAGCCTGTTTCGTACCGCGGTCTTGGGATTCATGCTTGCTTCCTCATACCAATTCAGAAACACATTGTCAGCATATAACTTATTTTTAGGATCAATTTATTCCTTTTTCAAAATTTTCAAGCAATCTAGGTCAATAGTTTAGCTATCAGGAAAGGACTTCTCCCCATCATCAGTAGTGAGGTCTACCCAGTGTTTCAGAATCCTGCACGCGCCTTTTTCTGACTAGTAGTACATAGCATGGGCAGGATTCCTGCTCGGTGGAGGTTCGTTAAGCTTAGATTTTTATCCTCCCATTACTTCTCCCTCATTGATACATGGATAACAAGAAGGTAACTGGTGTCCTTGAGCTCCAGCTCATCTCATGGGGGGCGCTAGGAGGGGTGGCTGGAAAGTAAACTGAAAGTAGCCTAAAGGGTCCCTCAGTTATTTTTTTAACTGATCATGTGGTAGGAGGGAGGAAAATTATTGTATATTCACACTCAAAGATCCCCTTGCATTTGGCCTTTCTTCGGTTATGCACCGGCGGTGCAGGCCAAGGGGCTGGTGCGACTGAATTGGAGAGACGTTTTCTGAAACACATTGTTTGTAGATTTATGCTTCAGGTCCTGGTACTCCTGCCCATCTTCCCCATTCCTGCAAGATTCTCTAGAGTCCCCTCGAGCTGCATCTATCCATTTGCTGTCTGACTTCTCTCATCCTTACCATGCCAACCAGCCTATTATCCCATTATCCCAATTTTGTGCACTTTTAACACATTAAACACACTACGAAACAGCACAAGCTATGCAAAGCAAAGCAACAATAAACAAGGTCAGACTTCACCTTAATATACTTCAATGTATTTACACTGTCCAGACGAATCATCGGGTCCAGCACTGGGCCGTGCTCCACCCCAGTCCCCCTGGAGAAACTTCTCCCTTACCTCTAGTGCCGGGGGTCGCTGTGCGGGGTACGGTCCAGTGCTTGTCCCCCTTTGGTCTGCGAGTGTATGCTTTCCCAGCCAATGCACCGGGTTCTATGGAAGAAACCAGACACTCTGGAAAGCTCATCGAAGTCTAACACATGTTTAATGCAAAAATAGGCAAGCAAGCAAGTATCAAAAATTTCCTAATTGCGATTCACAATGTCACAGCATCGGCACGTCACCATCTGTTCAGTTGAAGCGCTTGATGGCAAATTCTATTCATTTTTCCACTACTTTTATAAAAATGTTCTCAATGCAGTACCCAAAGGGCAGCATGCATGTTCAACCGGAAGCTCAAGATGGATGCTATAAAGCAGGTGCCTAGCTCTGCTCATGGAAAGAATGTGAGAAGGCCTAGACACATAGATAAGACAAGCTCAAGTAAAGGCTGACTTCACTAAATCTGCATGGCTATGCCAACTTCAGAATGAGGCTACCCTGACCTAAGAAGTCAGGCTGGATGTGCATTATTCAATATCGAAATACAAGATGGCAGTCCATTTAAAACTAACCCCGGGCGCAGACCTCCGCTCTGCCCGCGGAGTGTGCGGAGATTTACCTACTCTGCGTTCGCGCGTGCCCTATCATGCTCATTTGAGAAATGTGCATGTGTGGGCACACATGCATGTGCAGTTTTTCCCGAGACTGCGATGAAGAGGAGAAGGGCAGACCCGGGACGCCGCAGCCAAGGTAAGTGTTTTTTCTTTACTTTAAAGTCTTTTTTATTAAAGTTTTAATCAATTGTTAATGGGGGGAGTTGGGAGGCGGGTGGTGTAGCGGAGCTCCATGTAGTTCCACGGAGTTTGTTCTCACCTTCCTGGCCCTCCGCGTAGCCCCGCTACGCTCACTACGCCCGGGGTTATTCAAAATGTGTGTCAATCAGGGGAGGCTCGTCCGTTATGGCACAAGTGCATCGCCCCAGAGAGAATTTAAATGATAATAAAAGCATTTTATTATAATTTATTTTTCTTACTGCCAGCTGAGGTTAGGGCGGGGCCATCCTGACGAGCATCACGTCACAGTAGGGAGAAGTGTTGCGCCTTGTTAAGTGTGCATGTCATTTTGGCCAGCCGTCTTAGGCCAACCAAACAGACATGTGCATTTAGGTTTCTCAACCCAGCTGTGTTGCACAGGCAGGATGGAGAAAAGCCACAGGCTCCCTGTGCCTGAGCGAGCATCAAGTAAGCCCGCTCAGGCCAATCCACCAATCATTGTGCTGTTCTCATGCTAGTAAATAATATTACCAGCATGAGAACAGCGCCGTGATTGCCCCTTGGGAGCCTGTGCAGTGTGACCAGCATCAGGAGAGGAGCACCGAGGAGGTGGCCACAGGGGCAGGTAAGTGTTTTAATTTATTATTCCCCCAAAATTAGAGCAGCTGCCACTGCTCTCACGTGCAATAATGCAAAGGCTTTGGTAGAGTACAAAACAAATTCACATGTGTAATTACAAGCACATCCTGCCTTGAAACTTTATGGGGGATTTTTAGGTCTCGCCTACGCAGCGCGCATGCGCTGCTTAGGAGGGCCTTTAGCCGTCGCTCTGCTCATTTTCAAGCAAACACTCGTGCTGGTGGCGGCATCCACATTGTGGGAGCGAGCAGCGGCGCGCCACAAGCATGAGTGCAGTGCTTGAAAATGAGCAGACTGCTCTCCCAAGCGCGCGCGTGTGCACCACTCGCTGGCTCACCTTCTGCTCCCGCACATGACCCCTGAAGATGGACTGTCCTCAGGGATCCTTTGGTGCACCTTACGCTGAATCTGCATGACTCGGAGCTGCAGTTCTACCCATTACTATACCCGGAGGGAATTAAAAATATTATTGAGTAGACAGTACTGTGCCCTCGCTTAGCTGACTCATTACAAAAAAAAAGGCTGCTTCTTTTTCAGTCTAAAGTAGCCACTGGAGGACTCCTACCATACTCAACCCTCTAGGCAGCCCACAGCAGACCACACACCCCCTCCCCCGCCACACACTTATCCAGGCATCTCCTGCTCGTTTTCCTCCCCTCACCCGAAGGTATTCCAGGACTGACTTTCTCTCCCTTCTATCTAGTATTCCATAGCAGACTTGCCCCTCTCTCCCCAAGGTAGCCCCAAGAAAAATAAACTTCACTTGCAAAGCTCTGGCGGAAACCTCCCTAAGATAGCCAGGCTGACTTTCTCCATCTCTCCTGGAAGCAGCCAATGACAGCCCCCACCCCCTTCTCCCATAAAAAGCATCTCCTTGCAGACTTCCAGCCTCACTCCCTATCGCAGCCTCTGGCACGCTTGCACCCCCTTCTCCTTCCCAAAGAAGCCACGGCAGTCTTCCGCTGCAGTTCACTGCACGAACCCGCCTCACACCCTCTTTTACAGGCAGCCCGTACACAAAGCAAACTCTTAATATACTACTCAAGTAACCCTGGCAGTCTTCTGCCCCTGGTCCCATTAAAAAATATTTGTTAAAAAAAATTGTAGATCCAACCCCTCTGCCAAACCCGCCCTGGTGCTGACAGCAGCTGTACAGAAGCCAGCACATGAGCGCCCTCTGTATCCTGTGTCAGCCAGCCCTATTTTACATACTTTACCACGCTCCCCTGAGGGCGCTTCTGTTAGTCTCACAGGATGCAACTCTCACTGCCCCCGGCATCAATTAGAGGAGCTACCCCCGAGGGCCGACCGAAGAGGGCCAGGCTCTGTCACAGGAGACTGCTGGCGAGAGCATTAGTGAGGGTGATGGAAAGGCGGGGGTGCAGCTATAATGTAATCAGCTGCATCTACAACCGCCAAACACGCTGAATGACTTAATCCGCATTTGCACGGGTTTGGAGTCTGCGCGCCCTTATTTACCCCCGTGCGTTGGAATTTCATCCGGTACCACATCTCGGCGGGTTAATGCGCCTGCTGCACAAGAGGGAATATCATTTCCCTATCATATTTGAATCTAGGTGAGACCGAGTCAGCGTTTTATCTTAGTCGTTTGTGTTTGTTGTGGGAGGATGAATGCGTGAACGGGAATTGGGGCCTGAGGTGATTCGAAGAGTGGTGCATGGGACACCTGGATCCAAAAACTTGTGGGAGGGAGATTTTTGTTGTCTCAGCCTCAAGATGGCAATGATGACGCACAAAGCAGGAGTTAGGGGACAAAGCAGCAGCTATTTCAGGCGCGCTCATCACTTGTCTATCCCTTTTGCCCGTAGACGCTTATCCCTGTGCAGGAGTGACCCCAGATCCAAGTGTAAAATATTCAACCTAAAGCTACTTCCAAGTCATATGTTTACCACTATATAAAACCCTAATTCCTAAATAAATGTCTCAAAGGCTTTTTTTTTTAAGTAAGGGTTTTCAGCCATTTTTAAGTGCTTCTGATTTTGGCAGACATAGAAACTGGGGCACGGCATTGCACTGCTTTTCTGCTGGTGATTACGTGTCACTTAAAGTGTCACACAAGCCGTGCAAACGCCGCACGTGGGTACGTCAGATATGTCAGACATGCACAGAGACAATGTGGCAGCTGTGATCCTCCTTCAACCCCCGCCCACTCCATCTCAACTTCTCTGCTTTCTTTTCTCTGCGCTGAGCGACTTCCCCACACCCTCCTTCATAGTCTCCCTACGTCCCTTTATATTGCGCCCCACCCACCATTTCCTGCCTCCATGACCTCACTGCTTCCCTCAGTGGCGTAACAAAACTTGAGGGCCCCCCCCCTGCAAAGTACATGGAGGGGGCCACCCATTCTCTGCGCCAGTCAAGAGCTCTCAGGCCAGCGACCCGCCATACTGCGGGGGCTCACCCCAGCCATAAAAAAAGGATTCTGGTTCCTCTATTGGTAACATCCCCCCTCTCATCGGGCGATTTACAAACATCAGTAAATACTGCTGCTGCACCTTCCAGCAAAGTTACATAACACTGCCTCCAGCCGGCCCACCAAACACATCCTCCTACTTTATGACTCACCTTCAAGCAAAGCCCGCTCAGTTAACCACCTCCAAACACAAACCACTGCCGTCGTGCCTGCTACTAACGCATCCATTAACTCTACTCTCACCCCTACGAAACCCGCAGTTATGCTTTTGCGCCCACCTTTAAAACCACCCCTCGGATGTCACTGCGAACCCGTGACCACCGCCCACTGCTCCCCTGTCCACCACCAACAGAAAGACTGATGGCCGGTCCCCATCTAACCACTGCCTACCAGAAAAGACAGAGCCTTTCAGCTGCTGCCCCCCCCCCAATGCCACTGTGGTAGTTTAAAACATGTTAAACAATCTCTTCAACTGACCACCCCAAAAGAGTTCTTCCTGCTAGCCTCTATGGCACCAAAGCCGTTCCTGCTACTTTTCATCCTCTGCATGATGCACACAATAATATTAATTGTACAAAGGGTCCGACTTTTGTTTCCTCATGCCGACATTAATTTCCACTATGTACCCCACTAAACCATTCCTCCTGTCAAAGGCAAACCTGATCCCATGTGTAGCACGAGTCAGCTTGTACGCCAAGGACAAACACCAGAGAGAATGCGCGATTCATGTAATTAAACCTACAGTGACAACGTAGCATTTCCCCACCCACTGTCAGCCCAGCGAAGTCTGCAACCGCGCAGTAGCCATCAATACCGACAACGTCTAAAGCGCATTTCCACTTCCCTTCCAACGGCAGCTCCTGATACATATACCTATGCCTTCTGGGCGGCATCTACCACAGACCACAGCATTCTTGGTCTCCCTAAAACTAATCGAATGCTGTCCGTGAACGCTTCTCTTCCCCCTTTCTTACTAATAACTAATGGAGGATAATGAAAAAAATATATAGTATTTTCTTATGCAAATAGCGTATCAAGCACTTGCTGCCCGCAGTCCTCACCTGATCCACATGTATCAATATTCTGCTATCGCACCATCCCGTAAGCCCCTATTATTAACTGGAGTTGTTTTTTACCCCTTCAGTGAGCTGGGAAAAGCAATACCTTGCACAAAAACAAGTCCCTTTAAAACCTTTGCTACTTACACAGGCTCATAAAGCACTTACTTGTTTTACTAACTGTCGTTGTAAAGCAAACAGGTAACTCATTCTAGGACTGGAATTACTGCTTAGAAGTGTGGAAGTTAATACTGAGACATAGGAGGATGTTTTGCATGTCTGCCAGACACTCGTTCTTCCCTGCATGAGCACACAATGCAACAATACAATTTAGCTTAACAAATTGTTCAGTAATGTACCGGAAGGTAAAGAAACAGACCATATTATTTTTACAAAGAAAAATAGACAATCGTCAACTTTATACCCAATGACATAAAAGCCTTAGCGTACACAGCTTACCCAAATCCACGCAACCTAATTCTATCACACACAGTACATTTGAACATCTCATAATTCAATGCCGCACAATTAAACTATAACTAATTTAACCCTACAACATTCCATACCACATAATTATAATCCTAAAAAATAAACACATATTTCTACTTCACTCCATACCACATAATTCCACATCACATAATAACATTCCACACAACTAAAAACTACTGCAAACCACATAATTACACTCCACACAACACAATTCAACTACACATAATTACACTTCAACCTATAAAATTATACTTCACACAACATATTTACTCTCAACTCCAAAACACATAATTACCCTCCACAAAATACAACTCTGCAACATGCTGCATAATTCCACTGCGCACAATTATACACCACACCATGCCACATAATTCCACATGTCACACAATTCCACAATTCATCCCCACACAATTCATAAAACAACATAATTACACGCACATAATACCACTCAGCACCACATAATTAACCTCCACATAATTATTCTCTACTCCATATTGCATAAATACACTTCACATAAATCGAGTCTATGCCACGTAGCAACACTCCACATAAATACACTTAACACCATGCCTCATAATACCACTCAACATAATTTTCACTCACCGGCGCACACTTCCACATCACACAATTCAACTCTACACATTTCCATTCCACACCACATAATTCAACAACAAACTACATAATTCAAACCAACAACATAATTACACAACACACCACATACCTTCAATCTACACCACAAAATTCCACATCATGCTACAATATTTAACAGCACACCACATAAGTATACGCCACTACATACCACTCCACAACACAAAATACCATTCCAGATAATCTCACTCCAAGACACACAATCCCACTCCATGACACACAAACCAACTCCACATAATTCCAGTACACTCAATACCACATAATTACTATCCACGTAATTACACTGCACACTATACCACATTATTTCACTACACAGATCCAATCCACACAACACAATTCCATAACTAATAATTCCAATCCAAACCACATATGTCCACTTGGCACCACACACATTCACTCGACCCCAAACAGCAAACGCATAGGTAAAATACAGTGAGCCACATGCATCAAAGTTAGGAATTGTGATTCCTAAATTGTGATTTTTCAGAAATCGCAATTTAGAAATCGCAATTTCCTATGCATGTAGGAATCGCAAAAAAAATTGAGATTCCTCTCACTTTTGTGTTTTCAAAGTAATCGCAAATTACCATCAACTTTGAGTTGATGGTAATTTGCATTTCTTAAATGAGAAATCACAATTTTTTTTTTGTTGCATAGCATTTAGGGAATCGCAATTTGCGATTCCCTAAATGCAATCTCAATTTAAGTAATTGCAAATTTAGCGATTACTTAAATAGCAATTTTTGCATTTGGGAATCTGTGAATCTGCCCCTTTGCGACCGCAATTTCCAATGATGCATGTGCCCCATAGTCCTTTACAACATCAATAGCTCTAACTCTCACAAATGCGAGACTAATTGCATTGCAAATGTTTGTTTACCTTCCAATGCGTTCCAGCAGATCCTGTTCCTGGAGCTGCAAACCTTTTCCTGCCCCAGTCAGCTCTGTGCTGCCTCAGCCCTTCTCAGATGAGCAGAACACTTTGGAGCAGGGGTCTCCAACCTTTAGTGAGAGCTACTTCTGATCAGTGAAAATTGTTGTGAGCTACTAAACGCTTAGCAACTCACACATTTTTCCGAGAAACTTCCAACGCCCAGGTTCACTGACTATAAGCCTAATAAGGTCATACTTTTATGTTTTGTATATATCGGGCATTGTTTTCACTTAGCATTGCCACCTGACCGGTTTGCCACCTGTATTTTAATGTCCAAGCCGGTACAAAAATAAAGTAGGATCACCTAAAGCCGGCATTTTTAGCGAGCCCTTTGTACATACTTCAAACAGCAAATATAAACAGAAAGCACTTTTAAATGTGTTCTAGTTAATACATTTACATGACTCCATTGGTTGATCGGATTGCTTATTTTGGCCTCCAGAAGTGTCCAGGCCTGTGGTTTCCTATCCATGGTTGACACTGCAGTGTTCAGGGCCTGTGAGTCCTTACTAGTCCCTCACACCCTGCGGGGTGACCTATTTGGAGGTCTGCAGCAATGGAGCCCTGTAACAGTCATCAGCTTGGCAGACCCCCAAAGGGCAAAGGTGAGGTGTAATGACATGACTATGTACTGCAAATGCTTCCAATACCCCATGAACTGAACGTAGCGTCGGTGAGACTGCACGACTGACACATGAAGGTAGGTGTCCTGCAGTTCCAAAGACTCCATTCAACCCCCAGATACATGGCCGAGAGGATCTGGGTTAAAGTCGGCATTTTGAATCTTTTCTCAAACAAGAAGGCGTTAAGAGGATGAAGCGCTTCACCCTTTTTGGGGTCCAACAAATACTAGGAGTAGCAGTAACACCCCTTGCCTTTTTCCACCTCTGTGACCCCCTCTATGGCCCCGTTTGCCAAAAAGGATTGATGCTCCTGCAGAAGAAAGGTGGCATGGCGTACATACAGTATGAAAGCAGGCGGGGCATTCTGGAGGTTGGAGGGCACTGGTGGCAGAATGTGAAGAATAGAGTGTAACCTTTGAGACATATCTGCAACTCCCAGAGAGCCGATGTAATGGCCTTTCAGACAGGAAGGGAAAAAACGGATCCAACTCCCCACAGTGCGAGTAGGAGCATGGAGGAAGACGTCAGAGGGGCCGATATGCACGTGAGGTGGATAAGAAGCAAGATCGTTGCCCTTGGTAATGGGTGAGACCTCCATCACCATTGCGCCTCCTTGAGCTGCGATAGGGCTGAGCTGGGAGTTACACAAGTTGCGAGGGCTTTCTTTGATGGTAAGTGAGACCCAGATAATTATTTCTGCATTTCCAGTACTGCTGGTGGAACTACCAAGCGGCAGAAGCCAGACACAAGAAGCTAAGTCTGCTGGCTCAAGTTTACGTGAACTTGTAAAGCTGCTTCCAAGCGTTCCAAAGCAGTCAGCCTTTAAACACACACCCTGCTGAGCCCGGGTCCGTGGTTCTTTACTGGGGTTTGACACTGCCCGAGAGGCTCAGGGCTTCGTGTCCCTTAGGGGTGCTGGTCACTTGGCTCACTGCGGACCACCTCTCCTGGCTAAAAGCTGCTGGGCCTCAGGGGCTGCCTTGCCACAGGCCAGTATTTAAGTAGGGGCTGGTGTCCCTCTGCATCTCTCTTCTCAGCCCAGTAGCGGTCTACTCATCCACCCCCTTAGCCTCCCCAGCCCCGCAGGCCGCACCTAACACCAAAGCCACCAGCAAGATGCACCGGCCTCTGCCATAAGTCTTATCACCAGCTCCTTGCGTACAGGAGGGCACTGGATTGCTCTGAATTACTCCCAGGCCCTATATGGAGCCGGTAGCAGCACCGGGCACGGTGCCTTTCACCTCTGCTCGGCCTCTCTCATGCAGACCGGGCAGAGTGAGGACTTGTCCACAGTGTGGGCGGGAGGACGGGAGAGGGCTCTTGTTTGGTTGACGGCGAGTTGTCCCAACAATAAGTGGAACAAGGGTGAGGGAGGGTCAGGAGCGGCAGGTGAGGTTGGAGGGGAAAACACTTTTTGAAGCCTTGGCAAGCGTGATTTGGCCCCAATGCAGCTGATGCTTACTGCAGCTAAATGAGCCCTCGGCCTCCCCGGCCCCACAGGCCTCAGCTAACACCACAGCCACCAGCAGGATACACAGGCCTCTGCCATAGGTGGTATCGCCAGCTCCGCGCTTCCAGGTGGGCACAGGATGGCTCTGAATCCCACCCAGGCCTTGAGAGGAGCCAGCAACTGCACCAGCACGGAGTCTCTCACCTCTGCTTGGAGTCTCTCACCTCTGCATGGAGTCTCTCACCTCTGCTTGGAGTCTCTCACCTCTGCTTGGAGTCTCTCACCTCTGGAGCCAGCAGCTGCACCAGCACGGAGTCTCACCTATGCTTGGAGTCTCTCACCTCTGCTTGGAGTCTCTCTGCTTGGAGTCTCTCACCTCTGCTTGGAGTCTCTCACCTCTGCTTGGAGTCTCTCACCTCTGCTCGGAGTCTCTCACCTCTGCTCGGAGTCTCTCACCTCTGCTCGGAGTCTCTCACCTCTGCTCGGTGTCTCTCACCTCTGCTCGGTGTCTCTCACCTCTGCTTGGAGTCTCTCACCTCTGCTTGGAGTCTCTCACCTCTGCTTGGCCTACCTCACACAAACCGAGCAGAGCAATGACCTTTCCACAGTGTGAGCGAGAGGAGGGGAGAGGAACGAGTTGTTCCAACAATCAGGGGCGACTCTAGGCTCATGGTGGCCCTGTGCAGGGAGCGTAGGTAGGGGGCCCAGAAGAGGGGGTCCGGGGGGAGGCCGCCAAATCCCTGCCAGGGGCCGCCACAAATATGTATTGTATCCGATTCCTCGTGGCGGGCCCTGGGGTTTGGCGGCCCTGTGCAGGTGCACAGCTTGCACATGCCTAAGGCCGTCCCTGCAACAATATGCGGAAGAAGGACGGGGGAGGGAAAGGTGTGGGGGGTTTGAGGGAGAAAATAACTTTTTGTAGCCCTGGCAAGAGTCACATTAATGAGGCACATACATATTTGGCCCCAATCAATGACGCTGATGCTTACACTAGAAGATAAATGCACCGCCTCGCCCAAACAACTATCAGGGCAGGGGCTCCCTAGGGGTGTGGAGCTGATCTGGCTAGCACCGGGCTCCTTCTGCTCTGGGAGAGCTACCAGCAGCTCGCAATCCACCAGCTGGAGACCCCTGCGTTTGGAGAATGCTCTCTCTGGGGGCCCCACGCACCGTGTGGGCCTTTGTTACGCCCCTGACAAATACATCCCCAAGTCAACTCCGGCAGCGCTGACATGTACCCTGTAGTATACTGTGTGCCCATACACACAGGGGGGGCAATACAAATACATCTCAGTGACATCCCCTGCAGCATTTACATTTACCTTGTAGTGTGTTGTGTGCACGTACAAGGACACAAAGGAGGGGGAATAAAATACAACCCTACGTCATCCTCAGCAGTGCTGACATGTATCCTGTAGTGTGTTGTGTGCATGTACAATGACACAAAGGAGGGCCTATACAAATATATGCCTATGTCATCCTGGCAGCACTGACATGTACCCTGTAGTGTCTTGTTTGCACGTAAAACAACACAAAAGAGAAGCAATACAAATACATCCCTACGCCTGCACCTAACCACTTTCTAATTTTATATTGTACTTGGCGAATACTTTTAAATATTTGCACTTACCCTGCACCACTTTGCTTCCTGTGCCGCCTTCCAAGCACTTCTCCTTGGTCCAACTCGGGCTTGCTCGTTGAGTGGAGGGAGTTAGTGCTGACGGAAACTGCTGGGACCGGAAGGGAGGGTGACACTCTAGTGGCTGAATCCTTATCAGGAGATGCCTGGCGAGATGCACAGCGGACGCGCACAGCGGGCGTGCCGCTGGCGCACCGAAGGCGCGCCTAAGGCAAGCCAGTCCGTGCCAGTCTGTCACCAGGAGCCAGGACCCCTGGTCATTTGCCCCCCGACACCATTGATGCCCGAAGCCCGCGGTACCTTTACACGCGAGACAAACTGCTCAGCATCAAACATAATCCTTGCAGGCTTCTAGCACACTCGCATTGCCTACCTGACGGCCCTTTTTTCGTGCCTGGCCTGCAGATACCAGAGCATTACTTACCCAAATTCACAACCTATACTTGGCCTGTCCAACTCCGGTATGTGCTCTGACCCGCTTAGGGATATTTCTCATGGCCGTGCCCATATACCACCTAATATTACTAAATGGAACTGCTTTTTAGCGAATGTTAGATCTCTCCCTAGGCACGCCGCCAATATATGGGACCTTCTAACTGATCAAAGTCCCGACATTGGGTTTCTCACAGAAACTTGGATAAAACCCTCTTCCATCCCCGCCATTGCTCTGGCGCTACCGGACGGATACCGCATCCAAAGACTTGACAGGACGGGTCGAGTCGGTGGGGGTTTAACCTTAATTTTCAGAGAATCAATATCCAACTCTATTCTTGCCCAGCTATGTACTGATGCATTTGAATGCCTCATATTTAGACTTGACCTACACCCCCAATGCAGCTGGAAAGGAGCTCTTGTGTACAGGCCCCCGGGCCCGTTACTGGGCTTTACCAGTCAACTATTAGAATTCATCTCTCCTCATGCGATTGCCACCCGTAATTTTCGCCTTTTAGGAGATTTTAACATTCATAGTGAAGATGCCCTTAACCATGACGCCATGATGTGTCTAAAAGACCTGGCCTCTGCTGGACTTGTAAAAATTAATAACAACCCCACCCATGTAGCTGGTCACACCCTGGACCTCATTCGAACTAACTCCCAGAACATTGTAAGTGGAGAAACATACCCTCCGATCTGGTCTGACCACTCTCTGGTGAACTTTCAACTTACCAGTCCCATTCTCTCCCGCAGCCCCACAACTCATATTAATCGTTGGTATAGACCCTGGCATGAATTGACACCTGATCATCTTCTGTCCCCTTTTCTCTCCTGGGACATTGACACTGCCACTTATAACAACTATCCCATTTTAACTCTGTCATCTTAAATACTATAGATAAGGCAACCCCTATGAAACTCCAGACCCACTCTCCTAAACCCACCCCCTCTAATTGGTATCCCCCCGCCTTGCGTGCGGAAAAGAGCCAATGCAAGAAGCTGGAGCGGATTTGGCGACTCTCTCACAATGAGCAAAATAAAGCGAGTTACAGGACCGCTCTGACTTCCTACCATAAAAATATCAAAACTGCTCGCAAACTCCACATCTCACTCCAGTTGGATCAAGCTGGAAACAATTCCAGGACCCGCTTTCAAATCCTTAAATCCAATGCGAATCCCAGAGCCTGTGATACTGCGGAATCCCCATCCCAGTCTCTGTGTGATAACATAGCCTACTTTTTTATTCAAAAAATTGAAAACATATATCAGAAAACTATTTCATCTAATGTTGTCTCTTCCGTTTCCATAGCGGGGTACACTAGCCATCAAAACTTTCCCTCAAAATTACACTGCTTCCCTCCGCTCGTCCCAACAGAAGTTATATCCCTTCTTAACAGTACTAAATCAGGCTCTCCCCTTGATATTATCCCTGCCAAAATATCTTCCAGACTCTCTACTCAACTCACCATACCCATCTGCTCCATCCTTAACAGCTCCCTGAGCCCAGGTAGACTGCTGAATGGAAAAATGCTCAGATAATCCCCATACGCAAAAATCTCAAAATTCAGACTTCTGAGCTGACCAATTCTCGCCCCTTATCCCTGCTTCCCCTACAGAGTAAGCTTATTGAGAGACACATAAATAAACATCTGTCTGCTTTCATCGAGTCCTCTCACTTGCTAGATGTCTCCCAGTCTGGCTTCCGGGCCAAACACAGTACCGAAACAGCCCTAGTGGAGGTAACTGACAACATCAGGATGGCACTAGACAATGGTCAGGCAGCACTTCTGGTGCTGCTTGACCTGTCAGCAGCATTTGACACCATTTCACATCAGATCCTGCCGGACAGACTACAAGACATAGGGGTTCAGGGGCTCGCATTGAAGTGGATGACTGACTTTCTAACTGATAGAACCCAGACCGTCACCCTGGGTCCCTACAGATCTGCCCCTTCTCATGTTACCAAGGGGGTCCCTCAGGGCTTGTGTTTGAGCCCCACCCTTTTCAACATTTATGCGACCCCCCTGGCTAAACTCATGAGGAATTTAGGGTTTAATCCCATATCATACGCAGATGATACCCAGCTCCTCCTCACCTTTGACTAGACCAGACCAGACATACAGCTCATCTTCTCCGAGGGCATGATGGCCATCGCCACCTGGAAGCGGAAGAACTGCACTGTCTTCAAGGCCCTAAACGACCTAGGCCCTTCCTATCTTTCTAATAAGCTAATCAAGGACACCCCCTCACGCTCTCTTAGCTCGGGTTCTAAACTCCTACTGTGCACCCCCAGAATTAAAAGCGCGCAGTGGTGGCAAAGCTTTCACTCATCTTGCCCCCGCTTTCTGGAATGAACGGCCTCTTCAGCTTCGCGATGGTTCGGACTTCTCTCAGTTCAGGAAACTTCTTAAAACTCACCTTTTCTAGCCCTCTGGTCTGGCTGTTAAGATGACCGTCCTAAGCACAGAGATACCCCCTTGGGGTGATTCAGCGCTATATAAACCAATAAACTTCAAACTACGTCATTCCCGGCAGCACGGACATGTACCCTGTAGTGTGTTGTGTGCACGTACAATGACAAAAAGGAGGGGGGGGGGATACAAATACACTTCTAGGTCACCCCCGGAAGCACTGACATGTATAGTGTGTTGTATGCATGTGCAATGACGCAAAGGAGGGAGTGATACAAATACATCCTTGCGTCATCGCCAGCTGTGACACTTACCCTGTAGTGTGTTGTATGCACGTATAAGGACACAAAGAGGGGCGATGCAGATACATGGCTTCAGACCTCAATATACTGGCCGTCATTAAGTGTGGCAACTGTTCTTCCATGTTGTGCATGCCATAGAGTCTTTTCACGTGTGAATAATGAACGTATGCTTTGACATGTGGACGTGTGTTTCCTTTTCCACCACAGTGATTACTCACCCAGTCAACTGAGAGAGTAGCACGTGTGACCTACATTCATACAGTATGTGTGTCCTCCATACGTGATGGCTACAAGCACTAGTGAATAGTGAAAGGAGGGATTTACACTCATCACCCAGATATCCCAGCAGTGCGCTGTCCCCTTCTGATGACGGCAAAGACCCTCTGAGACTACTATGAACTAAGCCTGGGCAAAGCACTACGCTACGCTCGCGTAGTTTGCGAAGTTCGCACTACGCGAACTGCACGTAGCACAGTGCGAACACGCGTAGCGTAGTGTTGCGTAGTGCTGCGGTCATTTTTTGCTTGCTCGCGGTCCTCAACGTCAAGTTGGCGACCGCGAGCAAGCAAAATGACATCCCGGCAAGACTTTTTCCTTGTTCGCGATCAGCAACATCAAGTTGGCGATCGCGAGCATGGAAAATAAACCTCCCGGCAAGATTCCCAACGCGAGGAGGTTAGGTTTCTCATTGCGAGTGGTCGCGTATGCTCGCGACCGCTCGCAATGAGAAACTACCAGTTCGCGTTGAGAAGCAGAAAACTACAGCTCGCACTTTGTAAGATGCCATTTTCAATGATTGCACAGTGCCGGTTGCTTGTCCGCACTGTGCAATCATTGAAAACGACATCTGGCACAGTGCGAACAAGGTACTACGCAGTTCGCAAAGTGCTACGCGTAGCTCGCGTAGCTCGCGTAGTGCAAACTGCACTTTGCGTAGCTTCGCGAAGTGCTACTTCGCGAACTACGCCCAGGGTTACTATGAACTCCTTCAGGGCCTTCAGAGAGAGGGCGCCTCTTCTGTGTGGGCTACCTCCCGGCACATCCTGTTTCTGGAGCTGCAAACTGTCTCCGGCCCAAGTCAGCTCTGTGCTGCATCAGAGGAGCAGTGCCCT
This sequence comes from Triturus cristatus, assembly GCF_964204655.1. Lineage (NCBI taxonomy): Eukaryota > Metazoa > Chordata > Amphibia > Caudata > Salamandridae > Triturus > Triturus cristatus. The sequence goes on from NC_140595.1 coordinate 815,996,664, forward strand.
GCGTGAGTGCTCTCTCTGAGCCCCCCCCCCCCCCCATCCTGTTTCGGGCCTGGCTCTGACTGAAGAGAAACAATGAAACTTGTTACTTTGTTCCTCTTCAGTCCTGGGTCAGCTGAGGAGCTCAGAGCAGGCTGCACATGCAGCTGCTTAAGAGGGAACCTCTCTACCAAAGAGCTGAGGGGGCCCCCTTCACCTACTGTAGACTGGGGGGCTGCGCTTCCCTTTAGCTACCCTTAGAGACCCCCCCCATTCCTCCATAACATCACTGCTTCCCTTTAGCTTCCCCTAGAGACCAGCCTGCTCCTCCGTGACCTCAGCTGATGGCTTTCGAAAGTGATTGCCTGTGACCGCCATTAGTGGCGCTGCCAGGATTAACAAGCATTGGCATAGCCAATAGGTCTCGCCTTTGGGACCTTATAAGTGTTTAGCCATGCAACAGTTGATGTTATTGCACCAAGGATATTGTGCTGCATAACTAAATACTTATAAGGTCCCAAAGGCGAGATCTATTGGCTATGCCAATGCTTGTTGACTCTGATGTTGTACTGGTAATGATAATTCCTAATTCTTAACACACATTCTCTGAAGTTGTCTCAGGGGTAGGAGAGCCATCTTACAGACAGCGTTTGCTTGAATCGGAGCTACTTTTGTCTAATGGTGGGAGAATCTACCCCACTCAGCAACCCACCTTCCTAAATATTTGTGTTCATTACTGGATTCTGACCTGGGCATCGTACAACCTGGGGGTCAGGAACTAAATGTCTCTCACCAGAGTTTTGCCTCTAACTCTTGGAAGGAGGCTTTTTTCAATTTTTATTGCTGAGAATATTTATTTCCTTCCATTTTTTAGATTGGAAGATTTCTACTCTATTTTTAAAACAACATTTGAGGATCTGGTAACGTTGCCTGGTTTGACAAGCCATTTGGGTGTCGAGAACTGTCCATCTGGGGTAGTGGCAATGCTATTAACACAGAGTGAGACACTGCATTGAGAACATGGGAGGAAGCACGTCAAGAGCAGATGACTCCTAGGGAAACAAAATGAAGAGAACTCATTCATGCAGCGCCTGAGGGAGTACAAAAGACTGAGGGGGCGGGAGCTGTAATCCAGTCAGAGAGAGCTCACTCGCCAACACCGTCCCAAGCAGAGACCGGTGTACAGACTCATGATTTGATTCCTGCAGAACGGAAAGCTTGCCAGTTACACCTTTGAGAGAAAGAGTTGGCAACTGAAAAGCAGAAACGGGTGGCCGAGGAGTGGAAAATAGCTCTTGCGCTGGAAGAGCAGACATGAGCTCTTTTGCTTCAAGAATGCAATGCACTCTTGGTGCACGAGGCTGAACTCAGACTTATGGCCCTGGAGAATCAGCAAGAATCTGGGACCAGTGATGGCGGCAGAAGCAGCAATGACACACTAGTGGCACACCAAGTGTGGGGAGTCCCAGCCAGAGTACCCTGAAGTGAGGTGGGGAATGACATCATAAGTAGGCCTGGGCGAAGCACTACGCTACGCTCGCGTAGTTTGCGAAGTTCGCGCTACTTCGCACTACGCGAACTGCACGTAGCACAGTGCGAACACGCGTAGTGTAGTGTTGCGTAGTGCTGCGGTCATTTTTTGCTTGCTCGCGGTCCTCAACGTCAAGTTGGCGACCGCGAGCAAGCAAAATGACATCCTGGCGAGACTTTTTCCTTGTTCGCGATCGCGAGCATGGAAAATAAACCTCCCGGCGAGATTCACAACGCGAGAAGGTCAGGTTTCTCATTGCGAGGGGTCGCGTATGCTCACGACCGCTCGCGATGAGAAACTACCAGTTCGCGTTGAGAAAGCTGCAGCTCGAGGAAAAATCTACTCGAGCAGCAGAAAACTACAGCTCGCACTGTGCAAGATGCCATTTTCAATGATTGCACAGTGCCGGTTGCTTGTCCGCACTGTGCAATCATTGAAAACAACATCTTGCACAGTGCGAACATGTTACTTCGCAGTTCGCGAAGTGCTACGCGTAGCTCGCGTAGTGCGAACTTCACTTTGCGTAGCTTCGCGAAGTGCTACTTCGCGAACTACGCCCACCCTTAATCATAAGATGGCTCACTTCCCCAGAGCTTAGATTTCAGATTGCTAGGATAGTGGACTAACACTGGCCTACAGTGCTCAAGGGATGTCTGCCTATTCTGGGTCGGATCCAGTCTTAGCTTAGATAGGACAGAAAGCAAACAGTAGACTGGCATGAAGGGGTTCAGATGGGTCAGCTTGGATTGCCACCAGAGCAGAACTTTCAAAGAGTTAGGGACACTGCAAAGGATTGGAGGATGTCCTGGGTGCACAACCTCAGTGAAGTACTTGGACGGGTAAATGAAATGCAGCTAGGCTGAGACCTATGATAAGCTTTTCAACCAATCAAGAAACAGCGTGTTTTGAAAGATCATTGGCCAGGCTTGCGCCAGCATCTAGTGCGCAGCAAGTGCATGAAGCCTAGAGGGCTTGGGAGGGAGGCTGACAAGTGGGTCAGCACAAGAGTGTCTATGAAATCACATGAGTGGGGCCACAAGAAGGGAGGGCTAGGCCACCCCCAAAGAGACCTAAACTGAAGATTAGGGTAGGGAGATGCGCCCCACTTCAGTGCAGAGTGTTTGTATGCAGAGTGGAGGGAGCCCTATGAGAAAGGCTGCTGCTTTGACTGTCATCAGCCCAGGCACAGGAGGGACGGCTCCTGGCTGGGACGGGAATTTCCACTGCATGGTGTACAGTCGTGCTTATCGGCCCTGAGTGCACGACCGTGTGCATCTGTTATCATGATTTTGTATTTTGGCCCTGGCATCACACTAATCCAGTATGCACGCAGAGGCCGAGGCATGCCCCTTCTGTGACCTCACACCAAGCGTGCCCTCTTTGACGGACACCTATCTTGGGTTTAACACATAGTGCAGTGGTGCCAGCATACCATATTTTCTGACTCCATGGTCGTGAGCAGACCTTTTTAGGTCTCGCCTAGCGAATGCAGCGCAGCTGCTTCTCTTGGCGAGCCTCTATTGTTATGGCTTTCATTCACGAAGGGAGACAAACCATATGCGCGCCTGGACAGGCGATGTGCACGCGCATGGCGTCTCCTCTCTGGCATCTCCTTTGTAGTGATAGGAGCATTTACACGCTCCCACCGCGCGCTTGATTTATTCGCGCTCGTCTGTCCTTTGGAGCCTTTTCAAAAGTGCCCGAGTATCTGTTTCCGATCACGAGCTGTACATCAACAGACTGGTGTTAACATAATTGACTCATCCCACAGTTGGCTCGGACACTTCCTGGTAACAACAGCACTGCTGTGCAATGTAAACTCCACAGCATAGTGCACATTTCTAAGTCCGCACATACCATCCGGTCTTTTAAGAATGTAATATTTACATTTTCATCTATTGCAATACAACAATGCTGCTCCTCTAATGCATGTTTATATTTTGGGTTTTGTGAACTTGTTTTTGCATGGGCGTGAGATGTTATGTACTCTTTGCTAGAGTTCAGTCAGGGTACACCGCAAGCTAGGTTTCTGTTCTGCAGCAGTACTGTAACGAAGCATCTAGTTTCCTCCGCACACTTGTCCACGTTTCATATCTCTGTATTGTTTCTCCTGAGCAAGTTGAAATATTCTGAAATGCCCTAGTGGACTCCATTTTTGTGAAGCTGCCTGAAGAGGTGTTACGTTGAGATACTGTGGTGATTTTATCACAGACTACCTTAGATCTGGTAGAGACCTCTTTATCTATTTGCCATTCTCATTGCTTTCCATACAATCGTTATAATGTATTCGAATATACATACAGTGGCTTTCACACAGCCACTGGTCCGTGCAGATGGTATTCGTTGTTTAGAATATGACTCACAAGCTCCATTTATTTACTTTTTCACACCTGTCCCTTTTACAAAGCACCATTAAGCCACGTCAGGCTTGGTTCGAACAAGACAGAGGGAAATACACCTATGGGGTGGGGCATAACATTTTTGTTGCCAGCTGTTTTTGCCTATTATTTCCAATGTCAGGGTATTTGGAAAATAATTCCAATGTGTCTTCCCTGTGAATATGCTGATGCACTAATAATTAGGTCACCAGTCGTTTGTGCAGCTTAACGTCTAGGGGGACTGACTTTGAGGCTGGGAAGCAAGGTTTACGTCTGACGGGAGGCACACACACCCTGTGATTCTGGGCAAATCACTTTATCTCCCTGTGCCTAAAAATAAAAGTGTCCATCTGTAATGCAACTGGTGTTGATGTAAAGTGCTCTGATAACTTCAGGTTGAGTTTGGCTACATAAAACTGCAAAAAGAGGCAGAGGCTGACAAATGAACTATGAAGTCACCTCTGCATAACCGCTCAGGCCATTGTTTTCACCCGGTGGTTTGCATTTCTTCATTCATTTAGTATCAACATAACTCACTACACCCTCTGCCATGAAAGAAAGTCACATATAAAACCAAATGGGAAATGAAGGGCGGTCAGTGATTTAAGAGTCATTCGCTGGCGCATTACCAACACTCGCCAGCAGATATTTTTGAATAAATTACTCTTTTTTTATAGGCGCATCGTATTTAAACAATTGGTATGACTAATAATTTTACATGGTTCCTTTTAAAACGACTTTCCTTTTACTCGATATTCCTGTCTCCCTTCCTTCCTCCCATCTCGTCTCTGTCACTGGCCCCTCTCGCAGGGTCACTTTCCGTCTCTTTATTCACCCGGCCCCGGTGGCTCTATTGGCATCTCCCAAGCAATGCTCCTAAAATGTATCTCACAGTAGGACAAGAACACTGGGAACCTCCTCACCTGGTCATAGCTAGCACACCCCTTAAACACTGTGTGGGGCACATCATGGGGACAAGAATACTTTACATGGTCTTCATGGCCAAGCACTATAATTAAAGATTTTCTGAAGTTGTTTTAAGTCAATTTGGATCTTGTCCAAATCACACATTACCCGCTGCCTTAATTAAAACAAAACTTTAAAAAATATATCTAAAGGAACTCTTTAAATAAGGTTTTTTGCACCCAAAGAGCAGTTGAGTCCCTGATTCTGTGGTACTCACTGAACTGTGTATGAGGTCGCTGTTTTCTCAACTAACCTAAGGCCACGAGCAGATGTTTGCAGCTGGTCATCAGCTCAGTGAAGCTCCACAGAAGTGCCACTTGGGCTCAGCTGATGTAGATGTCTGCGGCTCTGCATCGTTTGCTCCCCATGTGAGCTTTCTAAACTGTGTCTGGTGCTCCCGGGATCTTGTTTTCCAAACTCACAGCACATAGGCTACCAAAGTACTTCCGGTTCCGTTACTCTTTTCTGCCCAGAGATAGTAAATCACGTCTCGCTGTCTGGCCTGACTTCAGGATGACGCGGAGCTTCACAATGTTGAGCAAAAAAAAAGGCCGGAGACTAAGGTAGGCTATGAAAGCTCTAAAATAATTGGCAAGATTAGTGCAAAAAATAATAACGGGGCATTTCTCAAATCGGATGCAAAGCATTGTAAAATGAGTGTGAACAGTTTTGGAATTCTAGTGACAGTGTGATTAATTTGCAAATGAGTTAATTGTGTTCCCTTTTCAAAATGCATACGGTTTGGTTTGCAGTCACCAGATGCAGTCTGATGCCCGGGCCTCTTAGTGCGTTTCTGTGTTTTCACTTTTAGGGGAACTGGTTTACACTCCTAATAAAGATGATTGCTCTTGTTCTAAAGCAATGCTGTGTGTCTGATTGTTTGGATGTCTGCTCCTCGCAGTAAAAGAGGCAAAGGAACTGCCAGCCTTGCTTCTCACAAGCAACCACCATAAGTACCAAGAGCATGTTTACGCACCGCTTGCAGGTTCTCAAAACCCATACATCAAAGGCATTGTCATTTACAATGCTAATAGCTCAAACTCTCTCAAATGCGAGACCTATTGCATTGCCAATGCTTGTTATCTTTGTCACTGGATTGAAGGCATATTGGCTCACTCGTAGAAAGTTTCACATCTATGCACTTTTCAAGGTCCCAGTGCTGGAATCCTGAATGCATGTGGTACATGCTTATGTGTGTAGCCTGCATGGTACATGCATGGTGTGTGTAAGTGAGCCAGAGTAATGGAAGCCTGTGGGACCCATTTTGGATACCCCAGGTCTGACCTTTGCACAAGACGGAGGTGCAGATATTTCTCCAGACAGAAGTGTACAGTAAAGAAAACTTTAGGTGAGGCCTGCCCTTATGTCTTTCCCTTATTACTCCCACAGCTGAGTAATGACAGCTATATCAAGAATATAGCACGTTACAACGCGTGCTTTTACAACGCAGTCGTTACAACGACCGCGTTGTTACCACACGTGTCATTACAATGCAAGTCGTTTCAACGACTTCTCTAGGGGGCGCGCTGGACTGAGGAATAGTATTTATTATGATTCCTACTCCAGTTTGCGCAACAGCAGGGAAGATGTTGGATTTAAAATCCAACATATTCCCTGGTGTTGCACGCCCCCTAGAGCAAGTCATTGAAACGACTTGCGTTGTAATGACACGCGTGGTAACAACGCGGTCATTGTAACGACCGCGTTTTAAAGTACCGCGTTGTAAAAGTTGCGTAGTAAACGTTGTTTTCCCTATATCAAGAAACCCCACACTTTTTTCTTCCTCTGTGGTTAGACCTCCAGATTTGAGACTAGCCTGCTGTGAAAAGCATCACTCTACTCAGAGGCTGTGTCTGGAGAGAAGCCTGGAAAGGAAATTTAAGTGGAGAACCACTCCAATCTGGTTCTACAGCTGCACACATAGATAGACTTCTTCCATCAGATGTTGGTGTATAAAATTGGGAGCTCCCTACCTCACTTTGTCTTTCCAGTTTTAAGTCCTCTATGGTCAAGGCACTAAGGCTATTAGAACATTCCGCCCCAAGAGGGCAGAATGTTCAAATCAGTAAAAACAAAAGCTTCTTGGAACCTGATGGGGTTTAAATCCCCAGGGCTCCGAGATGCCTTTGTTCAAAACAACAGCTGCGAACAAAGTCAAACCTTGGAATGTTGGAGCTTCTACGAGCCGCTAGATGCCTGGAGCACTCTGGTGTTTTCAATGGAGTTCCCAACATTCCAGTGTTCTAAAAGAGGTTTCATAATATACTATATTTCATTTCCCCCAGCGGAACAACGTTTTACGTTTTATTTTTCATTTAACTTTTCTATGTAGTTACTTGACGGTGAATCCAAAACCACTTTTTTTCCAGCCACATCTTTGACCCCGCCCCGCTCTCACTGACCCCCACTGTATGCAGCATCACAGTTCCTATACTTTTTTTAAGCACTTCGACCACTGGCCACAATTTCCCAGAGTGATCAACCTCTGCATGGCCACAACTGCCCCGAGTGATCCATCTATGTGTGGCTGCTACTCCCAGAATGACCAGCCAGAAGAAGCTGTACCTGAGAGTGTTGCAAGGTCCTCAACTGATGCAAAACGTACAGTTGATCTGGCGGGGACTGCAACAACCTAGGACACAGCCTCCACTTCTGCCAGGCACACTACAGAATTGTGGGTCAAGCAGACGAAGCGGGACTTACTGAAGACGGTGCTAGCTGGCTGCAACCTCTCTGGTGAGGTCGCTGTCTACGACCCAGCACACAGTGCAGCTCCTCCCTGTGCTCAAGGGTATGCGCAACACCACCACAGACACATCTGAGAGCCTGTGAAAGCAAAGGTAGCAACACCCCTGGTTGACAACAAATAGAAGCCTTCTCTCAGCGACCCACCTTACACACATGGTCATGTACCACCTGACTGCCTCCTGGTGCGCACTGCAAGTGAGCGCGTAAATGCACACGCCAAAGGGGATGCTCCGCCCCCCCCAGACAAAGAAAGCAAGAAAATTAATGCAGAAGGGGAAATGGTCGCAGTGCAGCCAGCCACGCACAAAAGAATCGCCAACTTCGTTGGCCTGCTCTCCTGATACGACAGGGTGTATTGTGACGAGATGTAGGACCGCCTTAAGCACCTCCCAGAGGAGTATAGGAAAAGCAGAGAGGAGTTGTTGGTGGCAACAATACAGGGCCGGAAGCACGACCACCGTCCCAAATCCTCCTCCTTCGTATGAGAGACAGCAGCAGGCCTACTACCAGTAGGGCAACAGTAACAGGGGCAAGGTTAAGGGAGGCTCTGGAAAAGGAGTCTACACCTTCCAAACAGTGACTCCCTGTCTCCCCTGACCGCGACACCTGTTAGGTGGAAAACTTCAAGGCTTCCTTCCCCGCTGGCAGGAAACCACATCCGAAGTGGGTATTAGTGGTAGCTCAGGACAGCTTCTGCTTGGAACTTTTCACACCCCCTCCCAACTTCTGTCCAGCAGGCACAAACTCCGCAGGGAACAACTTCATCTCTTAAAGGAAGAGGTCCAAGCACTCCCTCAAAAGCATTACATCAAAATGGTACCCATGCTCACAAGGGCAAAGGGGTATACTTACATTACTTTCTTATTCCAAAAGAGGATAGCTCCTCAGACCCATTCTAGACCTCAGGCCCCGCAACAGATACCTTCTCTCATAACATTTCCAAATGGTGATGCTACAGGATGTGATACCTGTTTCAATAAGGTGACTACTGGCGGGATTAAACTTAAAGGACGCCTACTTCCACATCCCCATCTATCCCTCCCACAGAGCCTAACAGTGCTTCATGGTAAGTAGTCAGTATTATCAGTTAAAAGTAGTTCCGTCCGGTGTCACCACTGCCCAAAGGGTCTTTACCAAGAGCCTGGCAGTGGCTGCGCCCCTTAAGGAGGAGAGCTGACATCCATGTGTTTCCCCCATCCAGATGACTGGCTGATCAAGAGTGCAGAAGCCAACAGTGTCTACAGAACACACAGGCAACCTTCTTGCTTCCCCGCAGCCTTGGGGTCACCATAAATGTGGTCAAGTACTATCCACAATCCCTCCAAATGCAACACTTTATAGGAGCGGTACTGAACTTGGTTACAGATAAAGCCTACCCAAGCTCGCAAAGGGTCACGCCTTCAGACAGCTTGTACCTTTTTTTCAGCCACAACATCCCATCACGGTGAGAACTGTAATGTGCCTGCTGAGCATGTTGCCTTGTGCATCACTATCGTACAATAAGCCTGGCTACACATGCGTCCACTGCAACAGTGCATTTTAGAACAATGCAAACACAAGGAGATGATGGACGGAGTGCTAAAACTTTTCAGACACTCACCCCCAGTCACAGATCTGGGTTGAATCCATCATCGTTCTTTAGCTCAGTTCGCCACCCCAGTTCAGACACAGCTATATGCAAATCAGTCTTGACCCTGTGCCTCATGGGAACAGTCCAGCCCGAACTGCCAAGCCATTTCTTCCCTGGACCGGAAACAAGCATCCTGGGACGGGTTTCAGGGTGACACTCCTCATCAGCCAGGCTAGCTTGAATCCAGTGGCAAAGTGAGCAAGGGACCCACGTCTCTCACTCTTTATTTCTCTCTCTCTCACTTTCTCTCTCTCTCTCTCTGACTCGCTCTCTTTCTCTCTCTCTCACTCGCTCTCTCTCTCACTCTCTCTTTCTCTCTCTCTTCCTCACTCTCTCAATCTCTCTCTTTCTCTCTCTCTATCTTTCTCTCTCTCACTCGCTCTCTCCCCCCTCTCTCTCTCTCTATCTCTCCCTCTTTCTTTCTCTCTCGCTTTCTCTCCCTGTCTCTCTCTCTCTCTCACTCTCTTTCTCTCTCTCTCTCTCCCTCACTCTCTCAATCTCTCTCTCGCTTTCTTTCTCTCTCACTCTCTTTCTCTCTCTCGCTCACTCTCTTTCTCTCTCTCCCTCACTCTTTCTTTTTCTCTCTCTCACTCACTCTCTTTCTCTCTCACTCACTCTCTTTCTCTCTCTCGCTCCCTCACTCTCGTTCTTTCTCTCTCTCTCTCTTTCCCTCGCTCTCTCACTCTCTCTTTCTCTCTCACTCTCTCTCTCTTTCTCTCTCTCTCTTTCTCTCTCTCCCTCTCTTTCTCTCTCTCACTCTCTCTCTCTCACTCTCTCTCTTTCTCTCCCTCACTCTCTCAATCTCACTCTCTCAATCTCTCTCTCTCTTCTGTAACGAGAGCCTGCCATGCCTCAAGAAGGATGTCTTACCTGGAGCCGACATTTTTCCCTGTTTCTCCGCTCAGGTCCCCCTAGTCTCTTAGCCTCGGTGCTGCCTGCCAGGGAACACCTCCTATGTCTCTGGAATGAAGAAAAAAGAAACGTTCACACAGATCAGGTAGACAGCACGGATACCTGAAAAGGCACAAAAGAGGCGTGGCAGAAAACCGTCAATGCAGGAACAGAAGTCACCTTTCAAGAAAGACTTTCAAGGCAGGTGGGAAACTGGGGCGGGGCAGAGGGGGCGCGGGAAGGGTCGGGAGTGCCCTAAGGGTGGGTGTGTCAACCCGGAGAAATGTACAACCTACAAAAGGCGCCTCTGAGGCGTTCCGACACAACGGGGAACCTGGCAAGACAGGTATTAAGAAATCACGAGCGCCTCTCCCACACCTCAATAAAGCTCTATATGCGATGAGATTTTAACCTGATGGATATAATGAGGAAAGAACTACACGTCCCAGAATTCAAAGTGCTAACTAATATGGCGGTGAGATTCCTCAATGAAGGTCTGAACACTGTGCATGCATTTATTTAGATACTTTAGTCTCCTTGCGCTTACTTCAGGGCACTAACCATTACCAGGGTACGCATACACTCGTAAAACACGGTGCGGAGGGGGGACTAGGGCTTGTAAAATGGCGTACACTTGTATTACAACAAATGGGATTTGCTGGTATTTCGTGACCTTTTTTTCATGCAAGGGCATATTCTGAATTTAAAAAAAAAAAAAAATACACGAGATGCCGCCAGGAGTCTGGTTCAAGCAGAAAAACTTTCCTGGTGGGACACTTTCTGTTAAAACTAGTTTTCTGTGAGCAAAAAGTAAACACAATGTTACGAAATGTTTTGAAATGTACATTACAAGTTACACCACCGTTATTTAAAGTGTGTCCTGGTTGGTCCTGCGCGTGCACTATTTTAGGTTACTGGGTGACTCCCTGGCTGGCACTGCACGTGCACTAGTGTGGGTTAGTAACTCCATGGTTGGCACTGAACGTGCACTATAATGGGGTACTGGGTGCCTCCGTGGTTGCCACTGCACACGCACTATTTCGGATTACTGAGCGTCTCATTGGTTGACACTGCAGTGCACTAATATGGGTTACTGTTTGAATCCATAGTTGGCACGGAATGTGCACTATTTTGGGTTACTGGATAACTCCAGGGTTGGCACTGCACTATTTTGGGTTACTGGATGACTCCGGGGTTGGCACGGCACTATTTTGGGTTACTGATGCCATGATGCCACCATAGTTGGCACTGCACAAGCACTATTTGTGGTTACTGGGTGACAGCATCTTACCTGGGAAGCAGCGCTCATGTCCTGGCTTTTCCTTTACAAATCTATGTTCTCCTTTGCCGTAAATTAAATTTGACCAACTGAAGTGAACCAGGACTACATCTCCCAGAATGCATTAGGTTGGCAGACTAAACCCCAGCAGTGACATTGGGTTGTGCGGTAACTTTGGCAGCCGTGGAAGAGTGCAGGCCTAGGTGCGACCATACCAGTGGTGATGGCATCGAGAGACGGTCGGCCATCTTTTCACTTGGCTTGTTCGACGCCTGGTCAGGATTAGTAAACGCTACATAAATGCAATTTAAAGCAGGCGCTTAATCGGGGTGACAAGCTCCCCCTAAACCCTGTCGGTAAAGTCTGTGGTCAACAGTAACACGAGACCTCCTGAGGTAATGTGCACTATGTGAACAATGACAGAGTTTCTGTGTTTGCAAAGGGTTGCATCATGGAACTTGTTCATCACAGGGAGAGTCAACAGCAGGCCCTGACGTCAGATATTTGTAGACTGTCGAATGGCCTCGAGGCAGAGGACCAGCTCTTTACATTTCACCACTCCTGGTTTTAACTGTAGGTCTGGTGTTAACCAAGATCTTATGATTGTACTAAAATAGGTATAATATACCTGCTTAAAGGGCCTGTTGTTATTTCACAGCATATCAGAATCTGTCCATGTAATACTGCCCTGTACTATGTTATCATCTTTTTTACTTTTTTCTTTTCACCTTATTTCTTTTTTCCCTTCTTTCTTCCCTAATTTCTTTCTTGCTTTTCTTCTTGCCTTCTTTCATTTCTGCTTTCTTAGATCTTTCCTTTTTTCTGTCTTTCTTTAATTCTTTTTTCCCCCTCTTTCTTGACGTCTTTTTTTCCTTCTTGCATTCTTTCTCTGTCTCCTTTCTTCTTTCTTTCCTTATATTGCCTTCATTCATTCTTTTCCTTTCCTTTAGCTTTTCTCTTTCAATCTCTCATTCTTTCTTTCCTTTTTTCATTTCTTCTTTTCTCCTTCCTTCTTTCATTCCCTCTTTCTCTTTCCTTCTCTTTCTTTTGCCTTCCTTCTCTTTCTTTTGTCTTTCTTTTCTCCTTCCTTCTTTCTCTTGCCGTTCTTTTTTCTTTCTTGCTAGAGGCTTGCAGCTAATGCCAGAATGAATGATTTTTATAGGTCTGTGTTAGCCAAGACCTTTTGGTGTTACTAAAGTAATGAGTAGAACGTAGTTACCTACAGGGGTTTCAGCCAGACGTGAACCATTCATTTGTGGCTGGCGTCATTCACATTTTTCTTCCACCCCCTAACGCATGGATTAGGGGGCACTGAATGAGATGCCTTCGGCCAGCCGCAGACTTCAGTGCCAACAGCACTTTGAACTGAGCTTCGGCATGCCACCCTTTCACAAGGAACACATCCACACATGAAGCTGTTCCCTTCAGTGCCAAGGAGTACTATGGTAATGTGTGGATTTTTGACACCCAACAACTTTATTGTCTTTAGCAAATTATTTTTATTTTTTCACATTGAGGAGTGTCCGGCGATACCCAAACAAACCTTTGCAAAAACCATGAAAAAACAAAACAGGAAATGCATGAAGGCTGGGGGCATCACAAGACCTACAGGCCAATGCTTGTTATTAAACACCTATATTCTTAATACCACTTACAGCAATGCATCAATCCTCCCTGTGGGCTGCAAACCCGTTCTAACCCATGCATTGATGTCTGCCACCCTCTACTGACATAAGAAGATGGCACACCGTGCCAATGATATTTTGCCTAGAAAGCAGTTGATACCCACAAGTGTAGAAATGGAGCAATACTACAATGGCACCGATGTCTTGTGCACAGTCGTGTACACCGTGAACAAACGCACACATGAGTGCAAAGGGGAGGATTCATTTACTGAGAGGAGGAAGCATCAGTACAGATGGTGAAATCCCCTCTCGTGCAAGGATAATCAGAGCTCCAAGTACGTGACCTGCGATGAAGACATTTGTGCTGCGCTGCCGTACTTTTGCCAGTCCTCTATAGAAAGGAAGCTTACACTGTTTCTGCCCTACCTGCACCAGTCTTTTATAGAAAGGACGCTTGCACTGTTTGTGCCCTACCTGCATCAGTCCTCATTAGAAAGGAAGCTTGCACTGTTTCTGCCCTACCTCTACCAGTCTTTTATAGAAAGGACGCTTGCACTGTTTCTGACCTACTTGCATCAGTCCTTATTAGAACAGAAGCTTGCACTGTTTCTGCCCTACCTCTACCAGTCTTTTATAGAAAGGAAGCTTGCACTGTTTCTGCCCTACCTCTACCAGTCTTTTATAGAAAGGATGCTTGCACTGTTTCTGACCTACTTGCATCAGTCCTCATTAGAACAGAAGCTTGCACTGTTTCTGCCCTACCTCTACCAGTATTTTATAGAAAGGAAGCTTGCACTGTTACTGCTCTACCTCTACCAGTCTTTTATAGAAAGGACGCTTGCACTGTTTCTGACCTACTTGCATCAGTCCTCATTAGAACAGAAGCTTGCACTGTTTCTGCCCTACCTCTACCAGTCTTTTATAGAAAGGACGCTTGCACTGTTTCTGACCTACTTGCATCAGTCCTCATTAGAACAGAAGCTTGCACTGTTTCTGCCCTACCTGCATCAGTCCTCATTAGAACAGAAGCTTGCACTGTTTCTGCCCTACCTCTACCAGTCTTTTATAGAAAGGACACTTGCACTGTTACTGCTCTACCTCTACCAGTCTTTTATAGAAAGGACGCTTGCACTGTTTCTGACCTACTTGCATCAGTCCTCATTAGAACAGAAGCTTGCACTGTTTCTGCCCTACCTCTACCAGTCTTTTATAGAAAGGACGCTTGCACTGTTTCTGACCTACTTGCATCAGTCCTCATTAGAACAGAAGCTTGCACTGTTTCTGCCCTACCTCTACCAGTCTTTTATAGAAAGGACGCTTGCACTGTTTCTACCCTACCTGCATTGGTCCTCCAAAGAAAGAAAGCCTGCACTGTTTCTGACCTACCTGCATCGGTTCTCTATAGAAAGGCAGCTTGCACCGTTTCTGCCCTACCTGTACCAGTCCTCTATAGAAAGGACGCTTGCACTGTTTGACCTACTTGCATCAGTCCTCTTTAGAAAGGATGCTTGCACTGTTTCTGCCCTACCTCCATCAGTCCTCATTGGAAAGGAAGCTTGCACTGTTTTTGCCCTACCTCCATCAGTCTTCAATAGAAATGAAGCTTGCACTGTTTCTTCTCTACCTGCATTGGTCCTCTTTAGAAAGGAAGACTGCACTGTTTCTGCCTTACCTGCATCAGTCCTCTTTAGAAAGGAAGCTTGCACTGTTTCTGCCCTACCTGTAACGGTCCTCTAAAGAAAGGAAGCTTGCACTGTTTCCGCCCTACCTGTGCGGGTCCTATAAAGAAAGGAAGCTTGCACTGTTTATGCCCTACCTGCACCAGTCTTCTAGAGAAAAGAAGCTTGCACTGTTTCTGCCCTAACTGCACCGTTCCACTAAAGAAAGGAAGCATGCACTGTTTATGCCCTACCTGCACCAATCCTCTAGAGAAAGGAAGCTTCCACTGTTTATGCCCTACCTGCACTGTTCCACTATAGAAAGGAAGCTTGCACTGTTTCTGCCCTACTTGAACTGGTCTTCTCAAGAAAGGAAGGAAGCTTGCACTGTTTTTGTCCTACCTGCATCAGTCCTCTTTATAAAGGAAGCTTGCTGGTCCTCTGAAGAAAGGAAACGTGCACTGTTTCTGCCCTACCTGTACCGGTCCTCTAAAGAAAGGAAGCATGCACTGTTACTGCCATACCTGTACCGGTCCTCTAGAGAAAAGAAGTGTGCACTATTACTGCCCTACCTGCACCGGTCCTCTAGAGATAGGCCATGGAAGCGTGCACTGTTACTGCCCTACCTGCACCAGTGCTCTAGAGAAAGGAAGCATGCACTGTTACTGCCCTACCTGTACCGGTCCTCTAGAGAAAAGAAGTGTGCACTGTTACTGCCCTACCTGCACCGGTCCTCTAGAGATAGGAAGCGTGCACTGTTACTGCCCTACCTGCACCAGTGCTCTAGAGCAAGGAAGCGTGCACTATTACTGCCCTACCTGCACCAGTGCTCTAGAGCAAGGAAGCATGCACTGTTACTGCTCTACCTGCACCAGTCCTCTAGAGCAAGGAAGCATGCACTGTTACTGCTCTACCTGCACCAGTCCTCTAGAGAAAGGAAACCTGCACCGTTCCACTACAGAAATGAAGCTTGCACTATTTCTGCCCTACTTGAACTGGTCTTCTCAAGAAAGGAAGCTTGCACTGTTTCTGCTCTAACTGCACAGGCCCTCTCAAGAAGGGAAGCTTCACTGATTCAGCCCTACCTGCCTACCTGCACCAGTCCTCTACTGAAAGGAAGCTTGCACTGTTTCTGCTCTACCTTTACCAGTCCTCTATAGAAAGGAAGCTTGCACTGATTCAGCCCTACCTGCACCAGCCCTCTACTGAAAGGAAGCTTGCACTGTTCTGTGAAGAAGGGGCGTTTGTACT
Organism: Triturus cristatus; assembly: GCF_964204655.1. Taxonomy (NCBI): domain Eukaryota; kingdom Metazoa; phylum Chordata; class Amphibia; order Caudata; family Salamandridae; genus Triturus; species Triturus cristatus. Next base: position 816,012,597 of record NC_140595.1, read on the forward strand.
TCTGCCTGTTTATCTCACTCTTGAAGGTCCCTGCCTTGTCCCTTTGTGCCAGTCTTTTCATCTTTCATCTTCTTCCCTATTTGTGTGTTATTCTCTCTCTAGCTTGCTGTGATTATCAGATAAGGAAAAATAAGTGCTGGTCCCCAAAAGTGAGTCCTGGTGGGGCCCCACCGGCAGCAGCTGGCTCAAATGAAGCACTGTGTGAGAGAACGGGGTGATGTTCACCCCGCTACAGCACTGCCCTTTGCTTATTCTCGGATATAGGGAAGGCTGCGCTGGGGCTGTCTGTGTTGTACCTTTGTTGCGTTGTAAAGCTTGGTATACAATCTTCCACTGCACAAAAGATAAAGAGATTCACTCCGCCAATGCTTATTTTAATGGATGATGTGAATGGAAGAGCGAACCCTCACAAAATATGGGAGCAGAGTTTACTATTGGGTTTTCATATGAAATAGCCACTTTTGTAAATAAACTTGAAGACTTTGTAAAAATGTAAGTGGCTCTGTGTCACGTATCTTGTGGCCTATTCTGGCATTTCAGCTAATATCTTAAATACAAGAGTGTGCAGTTCCTTGAAAAAAGATAGGAAAAATGACGAATTGAAAAATAGTAGGTTTTCAGGTGTATGATCCCTTCCTAATCTTTCCCTTTATGCTTTCAGGACTCTAATAAGGGTCAGTGTGTCTAAGGATTATAAGTGGGGTGTGCATAGGTATATGATTGCCGCTAACAGCACACAGCATTGTTGTATGCGCGTAGGTGAGTACGCAAGGTTGAATTGTCATGAATTGTTGAATTTTGTGGTATAATTTTAAGAGAACCCGAGCACGGACACGTGTAGTTTTGCGACAATGGCGCTCAGCGCGCTTAGTTAATGAGTTTTGGTGCATTACCGTGCCTTCGTGGTTTCAGAACAGAGAACCCGAGAAAACAACACGATCACTGACACGTATGGCATGGTGTGTATATTTTCTAGTGGCACACAGGCCACATCTATGGCAGGAGGGGTTTGCGCAAGGTGGCACTAGATGGGTTTCTCTGGGCTTCCAACCACCACACCTCGTCACCTTGAGAAACAACATGGGGCATGTAGTGGACAAGGTGATCTGAAGGAAACTACAACAGGCATGAAGAACGCATAATCGAACGCCTGGCAGAATCGAAGAATGGACATTTAAATGTTTTATGTCCTGTCGGTCTCTTTTGTTTTTCAGGCCAGGTCGCAAAACAAGGTTTAACAGTGCTTTGTTATTTATTGTGCGACTGATTACTTGCATACTCACCACACATTGGTGATCAGTCACATAGTAGTGTAGGTGACACTATTTCGGTCCTGATGAATGGCCATTAGATCCCTTGTGGGCTAGACCAGGCAAGAAACATGTTGACCTCACGTTTTAGCGAATGATCACGACTGCTCCCCGGGACCGCCGAGCCCCATATGAGCAGCGCCGTTTTAATTAGGTTAGCGAGCTTCACCAGTAACGACTCCTCAAATCAGCATCACTAGACCCATTTTAAATCACTTCCTTCCACCACACTACACGTTCCTCAGGAGCCACACACCCACACCTCATCATACGGCAAACTTAAAAGATCTCCGGCAAAGAGCCCCATCGCGGGTGCCCGTCGGGCGTTGCAGCACCGGCCTGACGAGGCGCATGCCCAGATGATGAAGCATGACACCGTTCAGGGTGTGCGAGGGCACTTGTTCCTATTGGAGCGTATTCCACTGACCTGAAAACCTACTATTTTTCAATTCGTCATTTTTCCTATCTTTTTCCAAGGAACTGCACACTCTTGCATTTAAGTTATGACCAAAGGGAACATGTGTGCTGGACCTAGCTAAAAGCTGCTGGTTCCTCTTGTTTGAAGAATTTTAGCCAATAGCACATTGAATTCCAGAGCTTTAAGCCATAATGAAAGTATGAAAAGGAAAACTACAAGTCCCACAATGCAGTGTGTTGCTGAGAAGCTGTGGATGGTATCATAAGTCATAGTGTCCCTTGGTAGAATTGTGAAATACAAAATAAAATTCAGACCCTGACAATCTGTCAATTTCTTTTAGGCAATCAAGGATAAAAAGGCAAGTGAGTGAAAGGGCAGAGACTGCCTTTTAACTGCAGATGCAAGCACCCGACTGCTAATGGGGGAACATTAGCACTCCTTGGAATGGCATGATAAAAAGGCATTAATGACCAGAAGAAAAGCCAGCAGCAGAAACAGTGCCAAGAGACACTGAGGAAAGACAAACAAGGTGCAAGCGGCCCTCTTCCCAGCCCGTCCTCAGACTAGAGGTTGGTGGTATTTGAGTGGAGTGCCTGTAAGAACAACAGGATGAAGGGGCGGAGCACATGCTACTGCCCCCACCAGGGCTGCCAGCTTCAGGGGCGGCTCCTTCGTAATGGCGGAGGAGCGTCGCCCCACTGAGTCAGTCAGTGGAAAAGAAAATTATACTATAATAATATTATCAACTCGTCACCTTCATTGAAGAGCACAACATCCTTGACTCCTCCAAATCCGGCTTCAGAAAGAACCACAGCACGGAGACCGCCCTCCTCGCCACAACAGACGACATCCGCTCCCTCCTGGACAGAGGTGAGACATTTGGCGGAGTCCTATGTTGTGGAGGTTGTCCAGGAGGGATCTGGTGTTGGGGTCTTGTTGGTTGTCGAGGTGGAAGTTGAGATCTCCCAGCATGGTGTTGTTGGTGGAGGCGATCGCCTGCGGGGCGATGTTGTCCGTGATGGAGTTGGTGAATGGTCCACAGGGTCCGGGGGGGTCGGTAGTTGAGGGTTCCCCGGTGGGTGGTGGTAGGGCTGGCCTGTATCTTGAAATGTAGGTGTTCCATCAGAAAAACCCAGCCTTCACCTGCGAGGAGTGCTCTCACTGCAGCAGATGCCTCAGTGGTCTGGCCACGGTGAAGGAATGTGTGGAATGGATCAATGGTCATGCTGATGAGAACCCCAACCCAAACCAACCCACCCCACTACAAAGCCTTCCCCCGGTCATGGTTGTGCCCGAGTTAGCGCCGCAGTACAAGAGGAGGAGAAGGTGGAGTCCTCGTCTGCATAAAACGCGACGCATCAGGAATACAGATGCTTCGCGTTCTAGTTGTTGACTTCTCGCTGTAGCACTTCCGGGTAACTCTGGTCTCTTCCGGGTCCTGGGCTCCAGCGCTGCCGCGTCGCGTCTGAGGTTTCTGCTTCCCCTTCGAAAACTACGGATGATCCACTTCTGCTCTCTGGTCCTTTGAAGGCGGCACGGGGATCTTCCTTTGCCCTTCTCTGCTTCCTTGGCACCTTCGTTTCGAAACCTCTGGGTTTGGCGGGAACGTGCTAGCGCTAGTTAAGTGGCCACGCCCCTCCCGCTGTTGCTCCCACTGCTTATTTGAACAAGGGCTCGTTTTCGAGTAGGCAGGCATCTGCATTTTCCTTATATTCTCGAAATGAATAAGTGTTTTGCATATGATTTGGCATTATTTGTGTGACATGATATATATTCCCCATGACAGCTATCTCGGCTCCTGAGGCAAGGAGCACTTAGTGGCTTAGCACAGAGCACAGTATTGGCAGGGGTTGGCAGTCGCCTCTACCACTTTGGGGACAATCAACAGACTTGCTGACGCAATTGATTAGGTGGCAGTTGACAGAATTTATGTTGATCGTTTGGAAGGTTGTGCTATTAACAATCTATAACCAAAATACTTCTTTAGAAGCCACCATGTATAACGTGTTCCTCACATGCCTGGGGTTAAGATATGCAAATACTTTACCACATAAGCACTCAACTAGTAATCAGTGTTACCAGGTGTTAACATTATCTTTATCTGTGTTTAGGAATATCGCATCTGTTGTACTTTTACACTCACTGTGGACACAAGCGGAAGAGGGGAGATTTCCAGGCAGAACATTTCGCAGACCAAAAATTGGTCTGCGAAAGAAGGATCACTCACTAGGGCAGTGGTTCCCAAACTGTGCGCCGCGGCTCCCTGGGGAGCCGTCAAAACTGGCCAGGGGAGCCGCGCACCAAACACTTAAATGCATTTAATGTTGAAGGGCCTGTTTGCTTCAGTTAAGCTATTTGGACTTAAACGCATGTTGTCGATGATTTGTAAGTAGCAATGCCTAAAGCTGTAAACGTAGTGCTTAATAGATGGCATGTCGAAGGAGATGGCCTCTATATTTCACTAGATCCCCACGTTAGAACACTCCCAATGTAAGCAGAAGAGGCCTGAATTATTTTGTTAGACTCGTTATTAGTTTCGTTTTTTCAGAATGCATTTTATACCAATGCAAGTTACAAGGAAAGTGCAGTTGTCCTGTCTATTAAACACACTAAGCATTATTAAGTACTTGTGAATCATAGGTACTTCCAGTACACATTTCCAGTCAGACCTGCTCTCTTCTTGAGCACAGGGAAGTAAAACACCATATACGGCATAATGCTAACATTTGGAAGCAAGAAAGAGGGGTGTTAAAAAAATATGAGGAATGTATTTTACTTGCATTGATTTGCATGCAATTTTAGAGAGGAGACAACAAAAATAAAGTTGTACATGGTTTAGAAAATTGTGAGTCACTCTGCTGAGACAGGTGCGTTGGCACAAAGTGCATGCAAATATTCTTCAAGCGCAGAAACCCTTTAGCAATGGGGCTTACATGCATAGGGGTGCTATCTAGCACTGTAAGTGGCATGAAAAAGTGTGAGACGGTACTATCAAAAAGGCATGGGCAAAGAAGTGTAACTAGGAATATTTTATTAGAGACGCCGCCTTAGTAATAGGAAACACCCTGCGCGCATGATTATAATACCTTCATCAGCTTCATCCCAATTATTTTCAGGGAGAATAATGCAAGCATTCCAAAGGCCGGGCTTACGTCCATCCCACCCTCCAAAAAAGATAACAGTGGGGAGCCACGGGCAATGGCCAATGGGTGAAGGGTGCCGCGGGTTGAAAAGGTTTGGGAACCACCGCACTAGGGCACATGAGCAAGACACTTTCTGGTCCACGCTGATAGTTTCTTCGTCCTACTGACGACCTCATGGATATGGATCACTTAGTACGCAGGTGGTACTCCTAGTACGGCCCGCGGGCCGCCAGTGGCCCGGCCGGCCTTCATTGGCGGCCACGGACCGTGCCTTGCCATTTTTACATTGCCAGGGAGGCCGACAGTAAACACAGAAGAGGACTGCTGCAGCCTACGTAGTGAATACTTATTAAGTACGTATTCACTAGTATACTCCTGCAGCCATCTTCTGTGTTTACTACCGGCCTCTGGCCTCTGTGACCTCACACATGGCACGGTCGGTCGGAAGGCTTCCTAAAAGGCCCTTTAAAAGTCAGCTGTAAGCGTTTTCACAGCTGACTTTTAAAGGGCATTTTAGGAATCTTCCGGTTTCGTGTTGACAATGATGTCCTCTTCTCCCGCAGCCTTTAGTCCACCCACAGAGACACAGACACAGAGAAACACACACAGAGACAGACAGACACACACCGAGACAGAGAGACACACACACACACACACAGAGACTGAGATAGAGACACAGAGAGACACAGAGACAGACACACACACAGAGATGCACACACAGAGACAGACGCACACATGGGCGTCCGCAGGGGGGGGCAAGGAGGGGCACTTGCCCCCCCCCCCCCTTGAGCGCCCCTTCTTGCCCGTTATTAGGGGCCCTGCAGGGAGCAGAGCTGTTCCCTGCCAGAGGCCTCAACTCCCTGATGGGGCGCCTCACACTCCTCCACGCAGCCCCTCCCGCCCATTGTCATTCTGTCTGTGGCTGATTATCACAGACAGAATGACAATGGCCAGTTTGAGCTGCGCGCCACAAGCACGAGTACACCAAGACCTCAGGGGTGTAACAAAGGCCCCCACAGGGGGGGGGGGGGCAGCGCGCCTCTTGCTTTAATGTTCTCCATTGAGCACAGCCAAAGGACTGTCTCCTGCCACGTCTATAAATGCATTCATAGCACAAGACTAGAGCCAGTCCCTATCTGCAGAAAATGTGAAAATCTGTGGATGTAGTTTAAAAAAATGTCTACAAGCAATCTGCTGAAACAACGGTGAAAATGTTGAATAATGTTTCCTGGACAAAATCAAAATAGAAAAAGAAAAGCAGATCGAGATGCAGAAACTGCAATCATTTAAAGATACCTGGCAGTTTAGGAGGCAAGATAATGGAGGTGTGTTCGTGCTCTTTCTCTCCCTTATGCACAGATCTCTCTAGTGAGTCCTTATGCCACTGTCTCCATCTCGCACAAACCTCTCCATCCTTATCTCTCTCTCTCTCTCTGAAGCGTTTCTGGGTCTCGATGCCAGGGTGTCTGCCTCCTCACTCACCCTTCCTCAAGCCTCCCTTTGACGTCTATGCCCCTGTGAGTGCACTGGCACTTGCTGCATTCGGTCGTAGGGAGGAGGAGAACGCCTTCAGTGGGTGACTTCATCGCCTTGTCTGGTGGCCCCCGTTCATAGGCTCACTCTGCAGGAGTCCACTGCCGAGACCAGCCTAAAGTTCTGCCGACCGGTTATTTCAGTCAATGAATATCACAGCCAGTATGCCAGCTTTGATTGTCGACTTTAATGCCCAGTATATGCGGAAATGTACAAAATTTGTAAAACCTGTAAAAAAAGCTTTGACATCTGTGGGAGACTGATAAATCAGTGATTTCCACAGAAAAATCTCAAATGCAAATTCGTTCTTTTGCTTCACAAGGCTACCTTCAGCTAGAATTGTACCATGCTGGGAATAAATAATTCGTAATCAGTGCTCCATGCGACCACTGAGTGAACGGTAGAATCGGTTACTAAGCTTGGAAACAAATCCCCATAAATGCGGTAAAGAAAATGTTCAAACACCCAAGGGATTTCCTAGTCGGTTTAGCACCTGTTCCTGTTACCTGCTTATCCGGGGTCATGAGCTCTGACCCCAGCCTCGTCAGTTCAGCCTTTCATCCTCTGAGACAAATGATGAAACACGGAGACATTATAGTGAAAAGTTCATAAAAATGTGCAACTGATTTCCAAACTGCTCCAATATCCATCTTAACACAGCTGAACTTCAATTATGAGTGACAAGGCTGAGTATGGGCGGGAGTACTGCACACATGTCCGGGGATCTTCATAAACCGAGGCACATCTGTACCACGGTGTGTGAATACAAAGCCGGGTAGAGTCTACGTTACTGTAGAAGACAGGGACATGGGAGAAGATGAACCCAGTGCGGGTCTCGTTTCTCGTGGTCTTCGTTCCTTAGCTTTAAAAAAGCTGACTTCCCTCAGTCCAAACAGGGAGAGCTCTTCTGATCCTCGCCAGCCCTGTCAGAATTAAATCAAACGATTCAGGGCCTAAAGTAGGAAGCAGATTTCATTCATCGGTGAAAACATATTTATTATTATTTATAAGAAACTTCGATGGTGCTGCCTTTCTCTCTTTGCTGCTTTGGATTAAAGTCTGATGTTAAAAAAAACTGGCTCCCCAAATAAGTGATGGTGCCACGCCTGTAACCGCCGGTACAAATTAAGGACCGGTTTTCAGGAAATGCACAATCTTTTTCCGACAAATCACTGGTGTGACGGACCGCCATTGTCATTGCCCCCACACCCAACACAACCCTTCAGGGGTCCTACACCATGGGAGCGTGCAAGCTGGATAACCTTGTAAAACACGTGTGGTGCATGCTGAGTGAAACAATCCCAAGATAACGCGGTTACTGTGTACCGTTCGCACTGGGATTAAGAGTGCCGATAGAACGGTTTAAACATGAGCAGCGATGATTCGCGTCCAAATTAGCTGATGAGGATCCTGTATGTTCGTCATATAACCTGCATAGCCAGACACACGTAATCACTCATTATGATCACGTCTGCCGAGGATCGTGTAAACAAACCTTCCTGCACTTATTTTGACGTGCACTCACACAAAAGACACTCTTTGTGTTTAAGGAGCGAGATTTATTTTTATTGTTTTAACATCTCTGTTTGTAAGAGGCTGACATTTCACATGCCATGCACATTCCGTCGGGTGGGGGGCACAGCTCATTTGTACGGTCATAAAGACCCCGTAAAAAAGCCCTGCGCACCCTTCTCGTGGCCCTCCGTGACTCAGCTTTGGGACCTGCTGCATAACTAAATACTTATAAGGTCCCAAACGCGAGACCTATTGGCTCTGTCAATGCTTGTTTTTCTCAGCTTGGCCTGAGCATTACCCGATCCTGATTGTCTGCCATTTTAGCCCCGCCCCTATTGATCAACATTAGCCACGCCCCTTTATTTGCCAGGTTAGCCCCCCCCTGGAAAAATTTCTGCGGACGCCCATGGACGCACACACAGAGACACACACACAGAGACAGACGCACACACACAGAGACAGAGAGACACACAGACAGAGACTGAGACAGAGAGACACAGAGAGACACAGACACACACACAGATGCACAGAGACGCACACACAGATGCACAGAGACGCACACACAGAGACAGACGCACACACAGAGATGCCCACACAGAGACAGACGCACACACAGACCGAGACGCACACACAGACAGAGAGACACACACAGAGACAGAGAGACACACACAGACAGAAAGAGACACAGACAGACACACACACAGAGAGACAGAGACGCACACACAGACACACACACAGACGCACACACAGAGAGACACACAGACAGAGACACACAGACAGAGATACAGAGACAGAGACACACACACACATAGACAGACACACACATAGATGCACACACAGACAGATGCACACACAGAGACACGCACACAGAGACAGAGATGCACACAGAGACAGAGACGCACACACCGAGACAAACACACGCACACAGAGATGCAGAGACAGAGACGCACACACAGAGACAGAACACACAGAGACTGAGACACATAGAGACAGACATACACAGATAGAGACACACAGACAGAGACACACAGGCAGAGAGAGAGAGACAGAGGCACACAGACAGAGACAGACACACACAGACATGTGTGTATGTTGTGTCTTGTGGCTCAGTGGACTAATGCATCGCTGAAGAGACCTGTGTTCAACCTCATGGTCACAGTTTTTTTTTCTCTAGCCTCGCCCCGCCCCCATAGGTGGGCCCTCGGCCACAAACCACACTCTAAATTTGGCCCCGAGAGAAAGTGTGTGAGTACCCAGGCTGAATAAGCCCTCTTTGCTTGGTTGATATGCATTTTTGCCACTTTGGTCTATGACTTAGGCCACTCCAGTTGCAAGTTTCGGTCCTCGCCTTTCTACTCAGACAGTTTGGCCTTTAATGTCTTCCAATTACACCTGAAGATGGACTTCCCTAACCGCTGTCAGACCCGGACAACCTGCAGCTCAGAATCAGGTGAAACACACAAAACCAAAGCTAAATTCACCTTCCGGTCCTCTCTCGTCAACCGACCTGCCAGCTTCGGGCTCAGGGCGCCAACCACCATTACAGAATCATCGCCTTTCTAGACTCCAATCAAGCATGCCCACCAATGCCAAGCAGAAGCAAAAAGCACCAATGACCAACCAACACTTATCCGTAACATCAGACACTTTGTCCCAAAGTCTGATGTGATAAATCTAGTTCACTCCATGGTCATCTCCAGAATCGAAGATGGCAACACACCCGTCGCCTCTACAACCGACGCGCTTGTCTGAAAGGACCCTGCACTCGTCCCCTCTACAACTGACGCGCTTGTCTGAAAGGACCCTGCACTCGTCCCCTCTACAACTGACGCGCTTGTCTGAAAGGACCCTGCACTCGTTTCCTCTACAACTGATGCGCTTGTCTGAAAGGACCCTGCACTCGTCGCCTCTACAACTGACGCGCTTGTCTGAAAGGACCCTGCACTCGTCGCCTCTACAACTGACGCGCTTGTCTGAAAGGACCCTGCACTCGTCGCCTCTACAACTGACGCACTTGTCTGAAAGGACCCTGCACTCGTCGCCTCTACAACTGATGTGCTTGTCTGAAAGGACCCTGCACTCGTCGCCTCTACAACTGACGTGCTTGTCTAAAAGGACCCTGCACTCGTCGCCTCTACAACTGACGCACTTGTCTGAAAGGACCCTGCACTCGTCGCCTCTACAACTGATGCCCTTTTCTAAAAGGACCCTGCACTCGTCGCCTCTACAACTGACGCACTTGTCTGAAAGGACCCTGCACTCGTCGCCTCTACAACTGACACGCTTGTCTGAAAGGACCCTGCACCCTTCGCCTCTACAACTGACGCGCTTGTCTGAAAGGACCCTGCACTCGTCGCCTCTACAACTGACGCGCTTGTCTGAAAGGACCCTGCACTCGTCGCCTCTACAACTGACGCGCTTGTCTGAAAGGACCCTGCACTCATCGCCTCTACAACTGACGCACTTGTCTGAAAGGACCCTGCACTCGTCGCCTCTACAACTGACGTGCTTGTCTGAAAGGACCCTGCACTCGTCGCCTCTACAACTGACGTGCTTGTCTGAAAGGACCCTGCACTCGTCGCCTCTACAACTGACGCGCTTGTCTGAAAGGACCCTGCACTCGTCGCCTCTACAACTGACGTGCTTGTCTGAAAGGACCCTGCACTCGTCGCCTCTACAACTGACGCGCTTGTCTGAAAGGACCCTGCACTCGTCGCCTCTACAACTGACGCGCTTGTCTGAAAGGACCCTGCACTCGTCGCCTCTACAACTGACGCACTCCTCTGAAAGGACCCTGCACTTGGCTGTCTGATTCATCAGTCATTCCATCACTCAGCTGTCTCCCATGAGAGACTCAAAGCACTTACGAAGCTGCCTGCATCTTACACCAGACATTCCCTATGGCCAGGCCTCATTACATGGCACAAGGACCTGTCCTCTGGGGCGGAAACTGAGTCCTGAGAGGATAATCAACTCTACAAATTGAAACCTCTAAATACAGAAAAACATCCATTTGAAGAGCTCTGCATCCAACCACACACAGGAGTCATTTCAGATAAAACCTACAATGAGCACAAACCCTACTGCACGACGCCACACCCCAAATAACTGCCTTTTATGTCTCGGGTCAACCTGGACATCAGTCTACCCGATGAGTTAAAAATATAAATCCCTTCGAGCTTCATAAGGAATCTCTGCATTGCTTGATTTAGGCTTAGCAGCATGGCACCCATGTACGTTTTCTAATTCTTTCTTAATAGGGAAATGATAAAATGTTTATATATCAATAGATCATTCTCTAAACATAGGTTTGCACACTGACATATATTCCATATCCTCTACAATAGAAGTATATGTCGACTTTACAAGCAGAAAGGCGTCATGCCCTTTTTAGGTGATGCACATGATAGGACAGTGACATCACTTCCTGTGACATCCCTCCATGTAACGTCACTGTCAATTGCATAGGCTATTAGCCTTCGCCACTATTTTGTTTTAGGACTTGTATCCCACAAGATGTCACTTCCACAACCCCTGCAAAAAGAACAGATGATGGGCGGAATGCTGAATCAATCGAGCATTCACTTTCAGTCACAAATCACAGTTAAATCCATTATTTTATGCATGCCACGCCATTCCAGTTTAGACCTTGCCATATGCAAATCAGTCTTGACCCTGTGCCTCATGGGAATAGTCCACCCCGAACTGCCAGGCCAGGTCCTCCCTAGACCAGAAACTAGCATCCTAGGACTGGCTTCGGGGTATCACTTCTCATCAGCAAGGATAGCATGAATCTGGTGGCGAAGCGAGCACAGGACCCACGTCTGGGCATACCCTTCCAACTAAGGGTGACAAAAGGAACAGATGATGGACGGAATGCTGAATCAATCGAACATTCACCCCCAGTCATAGATCTGGGTTAAATCCATCTTGTTTTGTCACTCCATTCCAGTTTAGACCCAGCCATAAGCAAATCAATCTTGACCCTGTGCCTCACGGGAACAGTCCAGCCGAACTGCCAGACCAGGTCCACCCTGGACCAGAAACAAGCATCCTTGGGACCGGTTTCGGATTTCACCCCTCGCCATCCCTGATCCAGGTTAGGACAGGACACCTCCGAGAGAAGCTTGAGGGTAGGACGTGGAGGAGGGGGAGTGGGCGAGGGGGATTTCATAAAGCCAACATCTCTGTGGATATTAAAACAAGGTCTCACAACACGCGTTTCAAGGAACACGTGGTTTAATCCAAAAACGCCTTGTGTGGCTGACTTCAAGTAGCAGCATTAACTACTATTCCCGAAGTAACTCGGCTCACATCTGGGCAAAGAGTGAAAGCGGAGAGTAGGCCCGACATGGCGGACACGTGGCAATGCTGGGTTTAGGATGGAACCCGCCAGGAAAGCGGGGCATTGACACTTCTAGAGAATGAGGAGGAGCAAAAGCAATTCACAGCAGGGAGTTGTGTGCGCAACACTACTGATGTCCGTAGAAATGAGAAAACAAGCATTGGCAAGGCCAGTAGTGAGGCCTTGGCAAGTTGGTGCGATGAGTACACTTTTTTTCATTGTAAGCATATGACAGAAAATCAACACAAAAAACATACATGACACCGCCTCTTTGTACATTAAACTGTTCACTCATCATCCCTGGCACTGAAGTGCACTTTTTTAGGTGTATGTGCACAAGTGAGGAGGTTACACGTCCTTGCTCACAGCGCAAGAGAGCCAATAGCTGAAGTGGGCTGACCCATTACCACTGCTCAGTGCTGTGGTGGGAGGATGCAACATGTGAATGATGCATGTGATACATGAGGGAAGCTGCTCTGCTGGAGGGCTGTTGTGTGTGTGTGTGAGAGAGAGAAACGTGTGGTATCTTGTGTGTTGAACAAAGCACACACAGATATTGCCTGTGCTGTACCTTTTCTGATTTTATAAATGAAGTTTGGACTATTGCACCTAAGTTATACGTTTCGGTGCGCATAGAAAGCCTGACCTGCTTCTGGGTTTGCACTTGTTCTACATGTGATTACTAAGTCGCTTGTGCTGTGAAGCGTACATGTGCATTACATCTATCTGTGCTGTGTCTTTTCTGTATTTGTAAGGGATGCCTGCACTACCGAGTACTTAATTATAGTAAATGTATTTATATACATACACCCAGACACACACAGCTGCTTGTAATAAGGCATGCAAATTTGTTTCTATATCTGACTAATCTACTACCAAAGCCCTTGCCTTAGTGCACATTGACAAACATTTTAAAATAGGCTCTGTTGTACTTCAGGGTTGTAGACTGCGTGTTTAGCTTTACTGCTCTAGTAAGTGTAGCCTCGTTCTGAAGTTGGTATTGGCATGTGATAACGGCAGGGTGAGGGAAGTCCGCTTTTCTGCCGCACCTCTTGTACCTCATTCTCTGGGCCTTCACCCGTTCTTCCCATGCGGGGTGAGGCGCCTGCTCGTTAGTGTCCATCTAGAGGTTCGATTTAATCAGGGCAGGGGCGTAACACAGGCCCCCGCAGCACCCGCAGTGCGGGGGGGGGGCCCTAAGCTCCAAGGGCCCCCCTCAGCACAGCACTCTGGCTGCAGAGTTCCTGATTGAGCCTGGAGGGGGCCCCTCCATGTGCCTTGCAGGGAGGTCCCCTCAAGTTTCGCTACGCCAGTGAATCAGGGGTTCTTTTCTCGGCTCACTACATTGAAAAAAAAGTAGCTTGAAAAGTATAGAATTTAGCACTATGTGTTCCAACTAATCAGACAGCGAAATGCTAGTCAGACATTGCCAATCGCACTTGGAATATTTACGCTGCTTTCTAAATGTTCGTATTGAACATGCATTGGACTTCTGTTTGGCTTTCCCGAGGGTCTGTTTTTTTTCCACACTATTGACATCTGTGCTGAAGCTGCCCTTTGTGAGCAAGGCTTGAAAGGATGGTGTCCGCAGGGCACTTTTTCTCTGCGAAGGAAGCTTGCACTGATTCTCCTCTTACGGTACATGTTCTGTGTATGAGAGACGCTTGTGCGGATTCTCCTCGTAAGGTACATCCTCTGTGTAAGAGTGAAGCTGGTAATGATTCACCTTGTACGGTACATGTTGTGTGTGAGGGAAGCTTGCACTCATTCTCCTCGTAAGGTACGTGCTGTGTGTGAGGGAAGCTTGCACTGATTGTACTTGTACAGTATATGTTCTATGTGTGAGGGAAGCTTGAACCAATTCTCCTCGTAAGGTACATGCTCTGTGGGAGGGAAGCTTGCACTGATTCTCCTTATACGGTTCAAGTTTTGTGTAAGAGTGAAGCTTGCACTGATCCTCCTTTTACGGTACATGTTTTGTGTTTGAGGGAAGCTTGCACTGATTCTTCTTGTACAGTATATGTTCTGTGTGTGAGGGAAGCTTGCACACCCTACGCCAGTTCCGTACCTGTTCAGTCAGCAAGCTTCAGGCCGGAAGCCCCGCTTTCCCTGCTGCACCAGCTTTGGGCCTTAAGAAAACATGCCCCTCTGCTGCTCGATTTGTATTAGTTGTATGTATTCTGTACCGTTTCTGTGTGCATGTAAGGGAGGCTTGCAGCCAGGCTGCAGTGTGAGATGGAGGGGCTGGTGAAATCCTGTTCTAGGGCCTGTTCTTGGCGCTGCATGGCTTGTGCCTTTAATGTACTTGTTAGACGGGCAACTGTTACGCCTATTCTGTCTTCGAAGTAAGTGTGTACACTTGACTTTTGTTTGTACCAGTGGCAACTCCTCCACCATGTCAGAGGTGTGTCGCCCCACTGCTTTTACGCAGTGCAAAGGAGGAAACATAAAATAATAACTTTGAGTTATTATCATTTTATGCTTCCTGCTGCTTTGAGGGCGGGTGGGCGGGGCTGCTCTGCTCTCGGAGCCCAGCAGGAGTAGTTTGCCCACTCTTAAATGTGCAATGATTGTTTGGTCAGACACCTCCGGCCACTCAAACCAGTCATGCACACTTTCCCTATTCTCCATGCCCACGCCTCCAGCCCCTGGCTGAGTGCTGTGTCACGGCGCTCAGACCACTACAACGCTGCATTCCAGCTTTGGGATTGGTCAGTGGGGTCTGGCTGTGCTTCCTGTCCCAGACGATTTGAGCAGGAACAGAGACGCGTGACCCGCTGGCAAGGTACACTTTTACATTTTTTTTATTGCACACCTCAACCTCCCCCCCCCCCAATCCCAACCCCCCCTGCCACCCGCTAGCCATGCCCGCTGCCACAGGTTTTACCACAGGTATTATGCGACAAAAGGATAACCAAATTATGCACCAAGATTGACTAAACTATGCAGCAAGAAAAGGGAAAATATGTGGCACAATGGCAAACGCTGTGGCAGTAACATTTTGCTCTTTTAAGACGTAATACTGTCTGTAATAAGCTTTCATCCCATTAGTAGCAGGTAAACATATCAATCAGCAGCTAAAAGGAGACCAGTTCACCTTTGCAATGGTCTGCCACTATACTATGGTATTTTGGTCTTTTTGAGGTGAAAATAATTGGATGAAATTTGCAAATTATGCGGCAGATGGTGGATCGCATGGCTATTGGGGTAAAGACTCACAGTGTTTCAGTGACCCTGCCTGTATTTGGCTCAAAGGTGTGTCTTTGGGAAGCTTGCACTGCTGCTGGCTGCAATGTTCTTCTCCTGGGGGTGAGGTAACACTGCACTGCTGCCTACCCCTCAGCGCTGGTGTAAAGACTTGTAGCGTTTCAGTGGCCCTGCCTGTATTTGGCTCATATGTGTGTCTTTGGGAAGCTTGCGCTACTGCCAGCTGTAATGTTCTTCTCCTTGGTGTGAGTTAACGCTGCACTGCTGCTTACCCTCGGCACTGGAGTAATAGGCTGGGATGCAGACACCAGGACGCCCACAATGTGAAGGACAACAGATCCATTGCCTCGCCCCGCCCCTATGAGGCTGCTTTCCTCTTGTGTGAAATGGACCACTTGGAATCCGTCACAGACACCAGATCACACCTATCTTGGAAACGAGGATGGGAGAGTTTCCTGCAGGAGTTTAAATCATGGGCATCGATTAGGGTAGATGAGGGTTGCAGCCCTGACCCCTGGTGTACTTTGCCACTCCTGGCACATCCTTTGCTGCTCCTGAGACGTCCTTTGCTGCTCCTGGGATGTCCTTTGCTGCTCCTGGGACGTCCTTTGCTACTCCTGTCATGTGCTTTGCTGCTCCCGGCACATCCTTTGCTGCTCCCGGCACATCCTTTGCTGCTCCCGGCACATCCTTTGCTGCTCCCGGCACATCCTTTGCTGCTCCCGGCACATCCTTTGCTGCTCCCGGCACATCCTTTGCTGCTCCTGGCACGTCCTTTGCTGCTCCCGGCAAGTCCTTTGCTGCTCCCGGCATGTCCTTTGCTACTCCGGTCATGTCCTTTGCTACTTCTATCATGTCCTTTGCTACTTCTATCATGTCCTTTGCTGCTCTCGACACGTCCTTTGCTGCTCCCGACATGTCCTTTGCAGCTCCCGACATGTCCTTTGCTGCTTCCGGCACGTCCTTTGCTACTCCCGTCATGTCCTTTGCTACTTCTATCATGTCCTTTGCTGCTCTGGTCACGTCTTTCGCTGCTCCCGGCACGTCCTGTGCTGCTCCCGGCACGTCCTGTGCTGCTCCCGGCACGTCCTGTGCCGCTCCCGGCACGTCCTTTGCCGCTCCCCGCACGTCCTTTGCCGCTCCCCGCACGTCCTTTGCCGCTCCCCGCACATCCTTTGCCGCTCCCGGCATGCGCTTTGCCGCTCCCGGCACGCCCTTTGCCGCTCCCGGCACGCCCTTTGCCGCTCCCGGCACATCCTTTGCTGCTCCCGATACATCCTCTGCTGCTCCCGATACGTCCTTTGCTGCTCCCCACTCATCCTGTGCTACTCCTGTCATGTTCCTTGCTACTCCTGTCACGTCCTTTGCTACTCCTGGC
Organism: Triturus cristatus; assembly: GCF_964204655.1. NCBI lineage: Eukaryota > Metazoa > Chordata > Amphibia > Caudata > Salamandridae > Triturus > Triturus cristatus. The sequence goes on from NC_140595.1 coordinate 816,029,446, forward strand.
ATGTCTTTTGCTACTTCTGTCACGTCCTTTGCTACTCCTGGCGTGTCTTTTGCTACTTCTGTCATGTCCTTTGATACTCCTGTGACGTCCTTTGCTACTCCTGGCATGTCCTTTGCTACTCCTGGCATGTCCTTTGGTACTCCTGCCTTTGCTACTCCTGGCATGTCTTTTGCTACTTCTATCATGTCCTTTGCTACTCCCGGCATGTTCTTTCCTGCTTCTGGCATGTCCTTTGCTACTCCTGCCTTTGCTACTCTTGGCATGTCTTTTGCTACTTCTGTCATGTCCTTTGCTACTCCCGGCATGTCCTTTCCTGCTCCTGTCATGTCCTTTGCTACTCCTGGCATTGTGCATGTTAGATCGCTTCGGAGGGATCATGAAGGAAGGAACAGTAAGTAGACAGGGTGCAAAGAGCCTTCTGTTTTTAGGGTTCGCCTGCACAGTGCTTGCGAAATCCATTGTTTTTATTATAAACTTAAAAGAGGCTTACATCCCGCATCCTCTTTTTGCTGGCTTCCCATTGGTACCTGTGCGTGCCACTTACTTTCCCTCCATTTCTATTGGCTGTAGCATATTTTCTGGCATTTACCAATACTTGTTCCTCCCTGCATCTCTTATCAGTTTTCCGTAGCCCAAATACTGTTAACGTCCGCTTTGGTGAAACAATTTTTTAATAAAGTTTTGCCTCTTTTTGCTTTTTTGTCTTGCAACAGATTTATATAGCAACTTATGGAGAGATTAAGTGATTTGCCCAGAATCACAGGATGTTGCGCAGCCGAGACTCGAAACGGAATCCCCAGCTTTCGAGTCAGCAGCTCTGGCCGCTGCACCACATCTTCTCCACTCCTGTGATACTTGTTTTACTCTTGCTGTATGTGTTGGTCCATATTTATACATATTATTAATACACCACTGCTCCTCACGCTGGTGTTGTGTGTTAGTGAAGGTTATAAAACACATATTCTGTAAAAAAGGCGATAACAGTTGGCACTGCCAATGTTTGTCTGCCTTTCAGTTATTTGTTGCACACAGACTGTCTCCTTGCTGTGCCCGAAGCCATATTCCTGCTAAGTGCTTGGAAAAATGGTTGCTCTCTGACACTCTGCCAGCTCGTTGCCAGCACTTGTGGGCACAGTGCCAGCTTGTCATCGTAAATCCCTGTAGAAGGCCGGGCAGCAGGTAGGCTGGTGCACTTAGCGGTAATTAGGGACAGAGTTTTCTTCTTACATCATGGTGAGGCCTGGTGCCCAGCTGTGTCGTTTTCTTCTTACATCATGGTGAGGCCTGGCGCCCAGCTGTGTGTCACAGGCGGGCAGCATGGCAGGGGCAGAGAGTTCAGTCCTACCAGCCTGAAACCCGTGACTGGCACAGTATACCCAGAGGGACGGGTGTGCTGTGAAACGTCGAACTGTTTTGATACCCTGAGAATTTGCTGTGGTCTTGGAATTCACTATGAAATCAGAGCTCGCACCAACATTCAGTCTTAATTTAGAATTTACAACTATGCTTTTATGGGACTTTCTCCAAGGGGCACTTCTGAGAGGTCGCACTGTGCAGGTTTGGAAAATGCCACGGGCCCTTTTTGTAACACAAATAATAACCGTTTTGTACACAGCACTTCAGAAGGCATACTTGTCATTTCTAAGCACTGAAACAATTTGTTCTATCGTTGCACAGTGATGACACTCCAGGCACCAGCCTCGGAAGGATGAAAGGTTGAGTTGGCACTGCCAGGGTTTGAATTCATGACCATAGGTATCACACCAGGTGTCAGCAAGGAACACTTCACTTTATTTTATGTTTTTAAATGGATGCTATGACCTTTTCCAAAATCTTTGGCTGGAAAATTAAATGCAAATTAGAGGATTTTTGTCACGTTCATGACATTTTTAAACAGTTTTCAAAATTATGCTGAATTCTTGTATGCAATGCAAATTAAGCTGCCGTCCCTTATCCTTAATTAATGGCACAGGCATAACTGGGTCAAAGCCAGACATAATGGCTTTGCTAATGTAGTAGTAGAAGCGTGAACAAGCATTGGCAAAGCCAATAGGTTTCGCCTATGAGAATTTTATTGAGTTTGTCAATATATTTTTTTTACATATTGCAGAGCAGTTAAGGTTCTGTGCGATATAATTTAAAGTAAGGAAAAAAAGAAAAATGCCATGACACGGGCAATAGGCGGAAGCTTTGCCAGTGCTTTTTTCTGTACAATGCTTAATTTGAGCCAGTGCTTTCAGGCGCTCGGTACCTGGACTTAAGTGCCAAGACCTGCACTTGGAGCTGCTGCTCATTTAAAGATGAGCAGGAAAACTGTTATTTATTAATCCAATACATGTGTAAAACAACTAATACCAGCCCCCCAAACCATTTTTAAAGCTTGGGGGGCCTCGAACAGTCTGAATTCTCACACTTGTAGCAGTGTGATGGTTGTAGTTGTGTATGTTCTGTTTTTGGCAGCGCTTGCAGGGTAAATGTGTGGTGCAAACTGCGGTGGCCTCATCACGAAGGCCCCAGGACTTATTTGTTTACAAATTAAGCTCGGTTTCTGTAGCTTCCACTACTTGCCTTTCCCCTGGGCCATGAGCAGCAGGAAGCGGTGGAGGGGCTGGCAAACCTATGATGTGATTGGGAGGAACAGGCTATGTGATGTCAGTTGTGCGCCCCCCCCCCCCCCCCCCCCCCAGGCATTTTATTGAGCTGACATCCATGTAGTCCAGAGAACGAAGGGTTACGAGAAGCCACAAAGCCATAAAGTATTTTAAATACATATTCCACATTATCAGTGTCCTTGGCAGCTCCTGCCATAGCGGCACACCCCATGATTTTAAATATTTGTTTACAGTGCAGGGGACCCCTCCCTTCCTGTTCTACAGCAGGACAATCTAAAATCAGCAGAAATTGCTGGAATGTCTTTCAAACTCTTCCACAGCCAAAATCCAGGCCCAACGGAGGGCACATCCTTGAAAGGAATGATTTGATGCTGAGCAGCAGACACCCTACAGCCCAGGGCCACTGATTATTAAATAACATTGCGGCGCTATTTTACAAGCTGTTTCTGTTTTATGTACGGGTGTACTTATCCAATGCGGGGTGAGGGGGGGGGATACGGAGTTGCTCTCATGTGAGGCAACATGACTGAGCTTCTTACTGAGCTATCTGCTGAGCAGTTGCGGCTGGTGGAATTTGAAACTGGTGAGGCGCATGCAGAATGAATCAACGTATGCGAGCGAGCCAGACGGCAATAAGGTGGGTTCGGGGGAGGGGGGGGGTTCCCCCCTCCCCCTGTTAAGATTTTTTTTTTTAATTGGCATCTTTTTCATGCGATTTTCAGCACTATTTCTGTGAAAATTGAACTAAAAGTTCAGTTCTTCTAGGCATTCATAAAATAAAAATCATACATCATTTCAGAGAATTTCTGGGCTGCCAAGCAAGTCTGACTTCTGAAGAGGGCTAGGGTGCTAAGCAAGACTGCTTTGGCTCTACCCTTTCCAATAGAAAACACTAGTTAGCGATGTGAACAAGTTCAATGGACAAACCTGGGGTCTAGGGAGAGTCCCTCACCTGAGAAAGAAATTTAAAAAAGATTGGCAAATGGTGCATTTTAAAGCAAATGAATGCAGCGATAAAGCAAGGAACGTAGAGTCTTGAAATATCAAACACATTAAAAACTGCCCCGTATCTTCTTGCATTAATTTGTCCAACAGTTACTGTAATATGTAAATTGTTCTGCATGACAACTTTTGCCCTTTAAAATGTATGCTTGCCCAGTGTCTAGCACTGCATGCAGCATTAACTTTGGAAAAATATGCTCTAACCAGACTTCGGGAAGCACCCACAGCTGCTGGCTGTAACCAGTCATATAGAAATATGTGCAGAGGAGCAAGTTGAGGCAGCCTATCACGTGTCCTTTTACAATAATATCCCAATAATGCTTGACCGTGCATTTTATTTCATTAGACATACCCTGAGCACCAGAAGCGCAGAGGATTTAAAGTCTCTTGGTTCCATCGCTAAGACCTAACCACTAAAATATATGTAGTGGTGGCATTGGTGGTGTTTTCCCACCCAGTAAATTTCCCACCATGGTAGGTGTGCTGTTGGCATGAGTTTGTTTAATTGGCAGACATTCCCTAAACGAAATTAAACCCTCCCACTGCTTGCAGATAAGTGCATAAGGATAGAAAGAGATGGGAGGAGCTGGAGGGAGACAGTAGATAGGTTTTTTTCCTGAGTCCTGCGCCGCAAGCGGCCACTGACCAGAATCCCTGGTGGATGCTGTTGTTCGCCATTGGTGTCACATGGTCAAGGATGTCATTAGATAACAAACTAACTCTTGGCCCTTCGAAGGGACCAAGGCAATCTCAGGAGGTGAGAGAGGAAACAGATACTGTCACAGCTAATCATAGTAAATAAAGTCAATGTCCGCAGATCTAGGTTTATTAAAGAGATGAGGGGCCTGGGTTGTAGGAGGGTGGTGTGGCATGAACCCCAGAAAATGCACTTGCAACATAGTACGAATTAACATCCAAGCCCACAAAGTGTCCTGTAAAATCACAATGTGAAGTGGGCCATCCGGAGCCAACATCACAGAGCTGTCTGAAATTAAATACTAAATAGACAAGTGGAGAAAACACCCTGCCGTTGCTAAAAAAACATATCAACACAATAATAAACCTTGAGGATTTATTCAGCTTCTGTTAATCAATTAAATAGTTACCGTAGTGAACTTAATTTGCAAAAACACTCGGATACAGAAAGAGAAATACAAAAAAGCCACAGTTCATTCTTTTGTATTGTTTTTATCTGAAATTAATCTTTTATCGAGTATTTTCATTGATTTCATGCACAAACGTACGGAATATACAAATCAAATTTGAACATTGGCAACACAAACTACTGTTTCAATATAAAACCTAAGCAGTAGTTATTGACACTTTTTCTCTCAAATATGTACCATCCACAGTTGGTCATATGCCACAAACCATTGGTTTCAACAATTGTAATGTACATCAACATCAAATGGCATTTATTTGCGTCAAAACAGTGTCACAGCGTCGACGTTTCGGTCTCCTTATCTGTAAGATTATTCCCCGAGACCATCATCAGGACCAAAGTTGCACCATGTATTCCCTCAATAAAGTTCTCACTCTCGTTAACTTGTCTCGTATTTCACGGAAGCAAAAGAAGCAGCTGCTTTCGTCTGCGCTTCTACACACTCATTTAACACCAAGTCGGCTTCTCTGGTTCAACTCGCCAAACAAGTCCGAGACTTGTTTGGCGTGCATGAAATCAATGAAAATACTCAATAAAAGATTAATTTCAGATAAAAACAATACAAAAGAATGAACTGTGGCTTTTTTGTATTTCTCTTTCTGTATCCGAGTTTTTTTGCAAATTAAGTTCACTACAGTGACTATTTAATTGATTAACAGAAGCTGAATAAATCCTCAAGGTTTATTATTGTGTTGATATATTATACCCAATTCCTTGGGGTTTAGTGGGTTGCCCCATTGTTGGATACAGTTGCTACAAAAACAACATAAAACACGTCCTCCCATCGGTGTACGATTGTCCATTCTGCCTCTGGGTTCATCAACTCAAAAACTGCACCTTTATAAAATGTCTACTTTACATTTTTGGGAGAAATGAAATGTTTGCTGTGTGCAAAGAGCAACGTTCAATAATAGAGGGGGGGGGGGGGGGGGTGAAGCTGTTACAACCAATGTGGCGAAATCGCATTCATTTGCTCTCATTGAATTTGCACACAGACTGCCATCTGCGTCTGCCTTACCGACAAGTGGCTGTAAACAGACTGCCATCTGCGTCTGCCTTACCAACAAGTGGCTGTAAACAGACTGCCATCTGCGTCTGCCTTACCAACAAGTGGCTGTAGACACGCAGCCGCAGGGTGGAGGCTGGAAGCTTTTAAAAGCATCTCTGAGCTTATACAGCCGAGCGTCGCTTGGGAGCCTTTCAAGGCTAATCAAAAAGCCAATACACGCTGCAGCGAGACAATAAAAGCTGCTTTCCTGGTGTCTGACTAATCAAGACTATTAGTTGGTGGCCCAGCCAGCTATGATTACAGGTGAGCCATGAACCCAGGCAATGTGTGTGCACAGGTGTGAGTGGAGCAGTGACGCCTACCCAGAGCAAGGACACAAGTTTGAGATGGACGCTGCGTACGTCGTCCCCCTGCTATTTTTAGAGAGGGGTCTCCGTTCCCCTTACCCAAGGTCAGAGGGGGCTCAGAGGTGTCACCTTGCGCCACAGCACTGTAGCGTTTTGCATGAACAAACACTGTGGGTGTCACCTGGTGTCACTGTGGGTGTCACCTGGGTGTTTGCAAAACCCTCCTTCCCGCTTTCCTTCCCTTGGTCAAAAAAGTCCTAATTGGAGAAGTACAGAGAACTTCACACCCAGGGCCGGACTGGGAACTGAAATCAGCCCTGGCAAAATTTGGCAGACCAGCCCCCGTCAAATTTTGCAGACCAGCCCCCAGCCAGCGCGTAGCGAGCGAGCGCAGCGAGCGAGACCGACTGCTACTAGGGGGGTTTGGGGGGGTTTTCCCCCCAAGAAAATTTTGGAAAACAACCGACCAAAATGGTGAATTTTACAGCACATTTTTCATTACATATTCAATTGTATCAACTTTCAAACCACAGTAAATAGTAGATGATGACCTTCTAAGGTGGGAGTATCTAGCAAGTGACTCTACTCGGGCTCCCTCTATGCGAGCCTTCAGGGAGAAACCCTCTTCATTACTACCTCCACCTGACCCCTGACTGTGCAGCGCACTCCCTTACAGACTTGATTATTCACTTTTCTACCACCCCTCTACATTACACCTTATCTCACAGCTGACCTTGGGACCCAGCCCCATATCAGCCACCATTCAGTTCCATTTTCATTATTCCCAGTAAAAAACAAAAGTAAAATCACCTTCAAATTTGAAACATTGAATATAGCAGTAAATGTAATCAGCATGCATGTTAAAGTATGCTCTACAGTTGTCCTAATCACATGACTGTTAATTAAATAAACAAAAACAGAAAGGCCCTGACAGGGCCGGCTTTAGTGCTGGTACAAAAGTCTTTTTGACCTCTTTCTCTGTAGATAACTTACCAACCACCCTCCAACAGTGCTCTTCATCTCTCCGTAGCCACTCCCCCTCATGGCCTCCTCCTCAGACTTCCTAACTACCACCCTCCACCAGTGCCCCACCTCCTAAAATGGCCCTGAAACTGCTGCTGCATTATTTATCCAGCACTGAGATTATTTTTCCCCACGGAGCGAGGAGACAGTGAGAAGGAGCAGATGCAGCAGTACAGCTCACTAGTGAGTAAGTCATAGCTGCCAAGGTTTCGGATTGCTATGTGTGACATTTTCATAATTTCTGTGGAATTATGAGTGACATTTCAACGACTATGAGTGACACTCTCTCACGAGCAAAATCAAACAATGGAGACCAAGCAAACATATCAATATGAGAAACTACACTCATTTGAGCAACAAGAAACTTTAAGAAGATCTTGAAACTGCTGTAAACCACCAGAAATGAAAAGGCACTAACAATTGACAAATAGTCTGTCAAGCAGGCTGAGAGGCACCAGCGAAAATCTCAGCTGCTAATTATAACTACATTACTCAGTCAGTGTGCTACAGGGTTAGTCAGGCTGTAATAATATTTTAGACCTTTAGTGCTAATAAATAATAGTGTATGGACTGCACTCACTGTGTCAGCCGAGTGGAGGTCTGGGGCACTAGCGCGTCCTGAGAGCAATGTACAGACAGAGCAGTTACGCTGTAATTAAATATAATGTACTGTTGGTTCGAAAGTTGGACATCACCTGACCAGAATTAAACGAAAAGCAGGATGTGTCTGACTCCTACGTATAGTTCAATCACATAAAACAATAGTAAATAACATGGATCATGCTCAGAGCTGAGCGGCGCTGCTCTGTGCAGCCTGAGAGAGCAATGAGCAGAGTGGAGCTGTAACATGGTGTCAGTCAGGCAGTAAGTGACGCTCTAAATTGAATATATAACAGATGCAGCCAGGTCCTGTATTAGTTATATTTACCACGCGCCAGGCTGTGAACCTACGTGTTACAGTCAGTGGAGGCTGGAGCAAACACAGATGCAGGGCTCGGCTGAACCGCCCGGCCCAGGCCCAAAACTAAAATAATGTTGTTGCCGCCTATTTGAGATACCGGCATTTGTAACAGATGGAACACGCACGCTGGCTACTTAAATGCACAGCTCCTTGGTGTGAGGCACCTTGCAGGAGTCACAATCAATGAATCCACGCATCACTGAGTCTGACCAGAGAGCCTCTGTCCACTTGGGACCGACTAAGAACACTGAGAAGCACCAGCGCGGATCTCAGTTGCTGCCTTTTAACCAATATTTAACTAACATTTGCGCGGCACCAGCCGAGAGCACAGCTGAGAGTTACAGAATCAGGCTGACTGTAAAAGGAAGCATTTACAACAATACAATCAGAATTCACACACAACTGTTAGCGCAGCCGGACTGCTTACATGACTTCAGCATCGCGATGGGAAGCATTAGAATCTGTAGGAACTACTGATATTTCATGAAGAAAAAACACACAGAAGTTGTAAATGTTGATTATCTTAACCTCTGCAGAAGCGGGCTGTGCCTACCAACCCTTCAAATTTCAGATCACCTAAAATCGTTCAGCAGGGCCATCTGTTTAAAAGGTAAATGCTTACTGTAAAAAACAAAATAATAATGACTTCACTATTGGTGCACAACAGCAGCATAAACGTTGCACCCTTTCACTCTATGCCCATGCTATATTGAAAAACGAGCTGTATGCACAGTCTGATGTCAGCCCAGGATATGACTCAAGATTGTTTACAGTGAGGCAGGTAATATGTAGATGCCTATCGTGATGCTAAATATATCGACTTTGAAACAAAAGCAAGATTAGTTGGAACTGCCAGGATTTGAGACTGGGACCTACGGGTTAAACACAGATCTCTGCTGCGAGCACCTAACCTGCTGTGCTACCTCGCTAGCTTCCAGGACTGCTCATCCAACAGAGAGCCAAGGCTCATATCAGCATCCAACCAATCCCAGCAATGGAGCTATAAAACAGAACCCAAAGCAAACAGAGATCAGGCCTGTGCTTATAGATGAACATGTTTTTATCACTATAAATTTCCTCAAGAAAGGGTAGCTAAAGCCTGGACATTTGCAGTACCCAGGCAGTGTATCAATTCTAAACCAGGTTTTTATAATCTGGGCGGCAAGAAATTCAACCACCCAATAGTAAAGCATTAGATTTTGAATTTTTAACTGTATTTTCACCTCTGTGAGTATTGCTTTTATGCACTTCTCTTGCCTATTTCTGATGTATATAATAGTGGTTCATAATAACAAGCCCATTAGTATGTGCAGAGAAAATCAAGATTTAATTTATTACAAGCAGTAGACAGCTGTAACAGAGAGAACATTAAAAAAACTATTCAATAAAGGTAATTCAACATAAATGAAAATTATTTCAAAAAGGAATTCTGGCTACACGCTTGTAATGTGTGCACTTAAATTGTTGCACTAGAGGACGCCGTAGAGCCGGTGAAGATAATGGGGTTAGAAGAACTTCATTGGCGACGATGCATAAGCACTCAATTTAATTGAATAAATCGTCGCCCTGGGTATGTTTCCCAACAGACCAACAAGCATCTGCCTGCAGGACCCAACCGACTCCTGCGGAGTTAGAAATTTACTAAACAGAGCTGTGACAGCCAGTCTGAGCGCAGATCATTTCCACAACTATGAAACTGGTGTTATTCTCACAGAGGCAGCAGCCCCAAAACTTATAACAAAGACCTAATCTAGGGGACAGCAGGATCTGGCTTAGGCGAAATACTTGCCTTTTATCTTTCAAGCACACGTAAACACGGGTTAGTGTTGGATTAAGGGTTTCTGTGTTTTTCTGATGGCAGTAGTTCAAATTGTAGCTGGCATTTTAAGACACAGTAATCTCCTGTGTGTTAGTAAATTTGGTACCTGTTTCATTAACATAACATTTATGATTTTGACAAAATGGAGCGTTATTTCCTGTGAGTGTTAACGATGAATCTAACATAGAGGGCCGCAATCACTTTCTTCAAAAGCTTGTTAAAACATTGTTTTTTAAGTGCTTAAGAAGGATGATTCCATGTCACTGGAATTCCATTTAACCCTGGATTATCATTTTACACACTGGTGCCGCTACAAGTCCTGCAGCACGCACCAGAGGCAGTCAGATCCAGGCCTGCCAAGTATCACGCATCAGACGTGACGATAACACATTTCAGTGTGGTGTTCCGCATCACCGCACTGAAATGCATTGTCACGCATTTTAATGCACTGTCTCACTCTGCTGTAGCCTGTACCAGCGCTGAAACTGGCTATGCAACCAGGCTGCTAGCGCGTGCACCGGCTCTGCTCCACGCAGACTTGCCCGCCCCGGCGCTGCCGCCAGCAGGCTCAGGAAACAGTTAAGGATCTCGTGCACTGTTGCCTGCTACAATGTATCCTGCTGGGCTGCATTAAAATTCCCGCCCGCGGCACGGCTGTCACAGTCATTACTCACTACTAGGCCTGACGTCACCCCCGGCGAGGCAGTCGTGTGCCCAATACCGCATAGCTGCCAAGGTTTCAAATTGCTATGTGTGTCATTTTCATAATTTCAGTGTAATTATACAAGTGACATTTCAATGACTATGAGTGACACTTTCTCACGAGCAAAATGAAGCAATGAAGACGGGGGAAACATAAATATCTGAAATTACACCCATTTGAGCAACAAGAAACTCCAAGAAAATCTGAAAACTGCAGCAAAGCACTAGAAATCATTGCCAGCCTATGGCCCCCTACCTGCCAGCAATCAATCAGGAAAACATCAGGACTCCAGGGCCTCTCTCTGTCCATGTGACGTGGGACACCCAGCCCAACAGGAAGGATGTGTGAGGCTCCAACATGAACAAGACAAGCTACACAGGGATCCAGGTATCTCAGCTGCCTGTCACAGAATCAGTGAGCTGACTCACGCGCAGACAGGCTGAGCACCATTATCCTCACAGGCTGAGGCCGGCACAATAATCTACAGGACAAATGGAGGGACAGGAGAGGCCGTTTTCCACTCACAAAGGAATGGGAGGTCCAATAGGAACAGGGGCCCTAATACAATAATAGCAAAAAATGTTCCTATAGTTCCTCAGAGAAGAAGGAGACAGAGTAGTGTAAACGCAAGAGGCTTTAGGAGGATAAAACACACCGTACAGTCAGTGTGGAAAATCCTAATGTCGGATATAAATGCCCTCACACACCCTTGCAGGTGTCATGCTTCATCATTTGGGCTGCTCCTCGTCGGGCCGGCGGTGCAATGCCCGACGGGCTCCCTAAAAAGGGGCTCTTTGGCGGAGATCTTCAATCCGACTGCCGTATAGATGAAGTGCGGGTATGGGGCCAAATGAATGTAGATATAGATAAGTGATATTAAAATAGGGTAAGGAATGCCTATTTGAGGTAAATTTTATTCAGATGGCTTCCTACCTTAGTTAAAAACGTGTATACAGAGCACTTGTGTGAGTGTAATGTCTCCTATTCAAGTGGTATGTATATTGCAATACTGGGTCAACATGTTTCTCGCAATGAGTGAGTTATACTCGCGATTCTTCAGGACCTAGGGGGATATGTTAACTATAAACTATCTACATTACACAACCTGGTTGGTTGGGGTTAATGATCAATCTATGTATTGAATACCTGTTGGTACCGGGAGCTACCTGGAAAGAAAGGAAGGTATCATCAAACAAGTTTGATCTGGTTAATATATTCACAGGTGAAACGTGAAGCCTGCATGGTGACACACTCTCTGTAACTTAGATGGTGCAGTGTCGCATCATACGCCAACATTAGTGGATTAATGTTGACTATATTAAAAACGCCGAGGTGGTAGATCCCTAGGTGAACTAGAGTGACTAATCACCGGTGTGTGACATCTGTTGAGAAAATTTAACCGCGTCTAAACAACTCACCCTAGTCAGTCAATATCCAGGTATCAACAGTACTCGGTGGGTTGTACACGAATGTGACTTCCTCTAGATTAAGAGGCTGAAAGGAACAAAATAACAAGGAGAGCACACATTCACAAGATTTCCCCGAGGAATAGTTGATAAAAAACGGGGACTAACAGTATAAAAACATCCAGTAGAGCAGAGCAAATAGGGGATGTTATCTCATTGCGTGTTATTTGCTCACGCATTGTCTCAAAAGGGGAGAGAGTCATTGTTTGCGTGGTAAGGTGTGTTCATATCGTCATGGTGTCATGAAACAAGGAGTCCTGGAGCATCGGTGGTGAGTATATACAACCAACTATATATGTATAGGAGGACGGTAACATGGTACGAAATAACCACCAGGTGCCCTGGTAAAATACGAAACACACTCAAGGGGAGCCAAGTCTGCTTGATGCAGTGTATGGGGGAGTATCGAGTTAAGCGGCAGAATTAATGAGGCTAACCACCAACGACCCTAGTGAACTCAGAAAATCACTCGTTAGAGTATATGAAGTTAAGAGCACTGAATTAGGCATCCAAGAGAAAGGGAGAGGAAAGCGGCTAGTCTATCCGATCCCTATGTTTACCCCTCTGTGTGATAGACATAGTGTCCGTAGGGGTATACGGCATCAGGACTAAATAGGACTGGTCAAGTTTAGTTAAGAAAGGAACAGTGTGAAAAGGATAAGCACAGAGCCAGGGCTTGACAAGGATCTGGTCTATGTGTACTGTGTTAGAGGTATAATGTCAACAGTGCCATTATCACGTATATAGATAGCTACAGTGCTAAGTACTGACAGCTAACGGAGGGGTGTTGAGTTAATAATAAAGCAAAATCTATACGCAAGCAATTGTCAAAGCCAAGTATTAAGACTAATTAAAAGAAAGGGAAGAAATGGCGGGGTCATTTTACTCACGCGTCTTCCTTTCGAGTACCATGTCACGACCTACCCTCTCCACCGAGTCCGGAAGGTAACGTAGTGGGGAGGGAGGAAGGACTTAAAGTGTGTCGAGTGGTCATGTGACCAAATACCCCGTCATGTGGTTGAAACGTAATGACAAAGGATCTCGATTAATGGTGGCCATTTTGGGTTGGGGTTTCATGAAAGACAGGAACACACGGAAACGGGCGGAGAAGCAACCAGGGCTCCGGGGGTTAGCCTGTGATTGGTTATGTGAGCGTTAAGCTCTGGATGCCATATTGGACAAGGTTCTCAGGGAACGCAAACCTTTGAAAGTAAGCTTAAAGACAGGCTAAGGGATAACAAAATGTAATGATGTCAGCTTGTATTAACTCGATATCGTATAGGAAAACAGACGCACGGCTCGTTAGCCAATGCTGTGGGTTAAGTGATATCAAGTGATATGCAAATTAAAGTATGGTGGCCATGTTGGATGAGGATACAAACTATTGGGTGTAATAGGAATAGGAAGTTATTACAAAACATTCAGTTTGAATGAAGTAACGGGACGAGATCCAGAGGTATCTAATAGTGGAGGGTATTGTGAACCCCGAAATGAAGGTAGATGTTACGGAGGACCAGGTGTGATGGACCTATAGTTAGACAACAGAGCACATCCGGAATACTATGTGTTGGGTTACTGAATGAGGTCTGGAAGGTAGAGGGAGAGATGTGCCAGATCGATCTCAAGGGATTATGTCAGGTTGGTTCAAGGACATGTGGGAACCATGTTCCTAAAACGGTCACAGTGTAGCAGTGGAGAATATCTCAACCTGTTACATTACTAATATACAAGGAGTTAAGTGATGTTCAAAATATTAGATCTTGATTGTGCCCCAGGGTATATCATCGTTAAGTCCATTGGTATGGGAGGATAAGCGGTGTATCCATCGCTGTTCCTTTGCAAAAAGATTCTGTTTGGTAATATTGGGGAAGGCTTCCAAAATGAGCCACCTCACAGTGTCTGGTGAATGGTTATTTTCAAGGAAATGGGTGCTTATTTTCGTATTGTTCTTCAAGCAGCGAAATTTGCTGCGGTGTTCCGTAATACGTAGTTTAATAGGGCGGGTTGTCATCCCTATGTAGTTGAGGTTACATGGGCACATGAGAAGGTAAATGCAATTAGAGGTATTACAATTCGTATGTGTTCTCATTTCCCACAGAAAGGAATTGTTTAGGGTTACCGTCTTGTGTGTAGTTGTGAAGGCACAAACGCTGCATCCACCACATGGGTAGTGTCCTGTGACCCTTGGAAGCTGCCACAATGTCTGTTGTGAATTATGGGGTATTTTTGCTTTGGGTCTAGTTCTAATAAGCATATCCTTGATGTTTCTTGATCGTTTGAAAGCAAATCTGGGCGGAGCGATATTCATGGTGCCTGTGTTGAGTATACCCCAGTGTTTCTTTAACACCTTAGTCACTTGATTAGATAGCGGAGTGAAGGTAGTGACGCACGTCAAAATCTCAGATTTGTCTTTAGTTTTTTGTTCCAGTAAGGCATCACGATGGTTGTTACGTGCACGTTTTTTTGATGATATGATACTCCTATGTGGGTATGATCTTTCAGTCAGGTTATCTTCTAGAATCTTGGCTTCACTCTTGTAGTCATCAAGTGTGCTGCAATTTCTCCTAATTCTAAGGAATTGACCAAAAGGTAGGTTTTCCTTGAGGGATTTGGGATGGTGGCTGCTGTAGTGAAGAAGACTGTTACGATCAGTGGGTTTTCTGTACATGGTGGTGCTAAGAATACCCTGTGCAAGCTGGATAGTGAGGTCTAGAAATGCTATCCGTGATGCGGATGCTGTGATTGTGAAGGAAAGGTAGGGGTTGAGGTTGTTGATCCAACTGAAAAAATCAACATAACTATCCTGATCCCCTGTCCAGAAGATCAGGATATCATCAATGAAACGCTTCCAGAAAAGAATGTGATTGCGGTGGGGGTTTGTTTCATTGTGGATGTGGGTGGCCTCAAACGCTGCCATATAGAGACAGGCCACACTAGGAGCAAAGGTACTCCCCATAGAGGTACCTTGCGTCTGATGGTATAGTTGGCCCTTAAACTCAAAATAATTCTCAGTTAATGCCAGGGTGGCACACTCCATGATGAATGATGGTGGTGTAGTTAGTGCCTCAGATGTTAAATTCAAGATGTCCTCAATTACCTCTAGGGTGGCCCTCTGAGGGATGTTAGTGTAGAGGGCCACAACGTCTAGAGTGATAAGGAATTTGATGTCTGTGGTGTCCTGAAAATGATCCAGTAAACGTAATACATCCGTAGTGTCCTGGATGTAAGATGGTGTGAGTTTCACCAAAGGTTGGAGGAAATGGTCGCAGAATTGTGACAATGGTTCGAGAACCGAGTCTATCCCTGATACTATAGGGCGACCAGGTGTGGGTGTAGTGTCCTTGTGGATCTTAGGCAAGATGTAAAAGTATGGAGTCTTGGGTTCTTTCTTGATCAGGAAATTTGCCTCTTTTTTGCTTATCCAACCTTGGCTTTCTGCTGAATCTACTAAACCCATGATGGTTTTCTTCAGACGTTCAACAGGGTTTAAGGACAAAGGCGTGTAGTATTTAACATCACCTAGTTGCCTTAGGCACTCTGTGTCGTAATCTGTTGTTGACATTATGACAGTGGCACCGCCCTTGTCAGCCTGTTTGATGGTGATGGTTGTGTCATTAGCGAGTGTTTCCACCGCCCGTATTTCATCTGTAGAGATGTTTTTGAAATGTTTGTTGCTAGTCAGAGCCCTGACTTCTTTAAGTACAGCTTGTTCGTATGTCAATACCTCATTCGTTATCATCCCACTCTGGGGAGTAAAGGAAGAAGGATTGTGTAGACCCGAATCATCGTCAGAACTGTATTCCTTGCCCTCAAAGAAACATTTGAGGCGAATCTTGCGAAAAAATTGGTGTAGTTCGCAAGTCTGTAAGAATAGGTCCACCTGAGGTGTTGGAACAAAACCGAGTCCTTTCTGCAGGACATCGTCTTCAGACTTGGTCAGTGGTCTCGTTGACAGGTTTACTACTAGGTTTGTTTTCGGTTGCTCTGGCTCCGGGTTTCTACTCCCGATTGAACAGGGTCCTCCCATTGTACTCTTTTTTCTTGTTGAGTACCTCTTTTGCGCCCTCGCCCTCTGCCCCAACCTCTGCCTAAAAAAGGCTGGCGTATACCTTGGGGTACAAATTGTGGCGGATATTGTTGGCCAAATTGGGGAGGGCCCGGGGGAAACATAGGATATTGCCAGAAAGGTTGAAGACTTTGGTGTGGGCCCTGAAAAGTCGGCTGTGGATAGGTGTTATAATTACGCCTACCTCTCCTGCCTCTATATTGGTTAGGTCCTGGATTTTCTGAGCTAGAATCACTGCCAAATGATGAGCTCCTATTGGAGGAGTTGGAACTAGCATCAGAAGTGTAGTTAGTGTTGGCCGGGACATAGTCAGCTTTGAGGTAGGGGTAGGCCTTTTCTTTGTCGAATCTTTTAATGTCCTTTTGTAACTTGGTCACTTTTTGTTTCAATAGATATTCCTTGTGTTCTGCGATCTCGGTATTGAGTTCCATCAGTTTAGTTTTGAAAGTAGGGCCTGTGTTGGTTTGTTTAAGAGCACTTTCAGCAGCTTGTATGCGGATTAGCAGTTCGTCAGCTAATCTTTTGGCCGTGTTCACAATGAGGATAAGGAGATCTCGGGTGCACTTCCAGGATATTTGTGACCATTCGATTTTAAACTGGCCGTCTTCCCAGAAGATCCTGGGAAAGTTCTTTACTAAAAGGCCATTAGGTGAAATGTTAGCCCTGAAGTATTCCGTCATAAGCGCTCCATGGAGGGTAATTCTTACCCATTCTCTCCTCATATCCGAAAGCGATTGCCAGTCGCCTGATTGGCTGCCGGTAGCGCTCTCATTGTCAAGGCCCAAAATCGAGGGAATCCGGAGGATCTCGGCTGCGTGATCATCACCATAACTAAGACCCTGGCCGTCCATTTCAATTGGCTAGGGTGAGTTAAAGGTAGTGAAAATAGATCACATAAATTGAGCCACCAAATTCAAGGGGTCAGTGTGCAAAATAAAGAGGGGGTGTTGGGGGATAGAACTAATCTCACCCACCAGTAATAAGTCCCACGGGTTGGCGCCGTGCAAGAACTACAGGACAAATGGAGGGACAGGAGAGGCCGTTTTCCACTCACAAAGGAATGGGAGGTCCAATAGGAACAGGGGCCCTAATACAATAATAGCAAAAAATGTTCCTATAGTTCCTCAGAGAAGAAGGAGACAGAGTAGTGTAAACGCAAGAGGCTTTAGGCTTTCTGCTGAATCTACTAAACCCATGATGGTTTTCTTCAGACGTTCAACAGGGTTTAAGGACAAAGGCGTGTAGTATTTAACATCACCTAGTTGCCTTAGGCACTCTGTGTCGTAATCTGTTGTTGACATTATGACAGTGGCACCGCCCTTGTCAGCCTGTTTGATGGTGATGGTTGTGTCATTAGCGAGTGTTTCCACCGCCCGTATTTCATCTGTAGAGATGTTTTTGAAATGTTTGTTGCTAGTCAGAGCCCTGACTTCTTTAAGTACAGCTTGTTCGTATGTCAATACCTCATTCGTTATCATCCCACTCTGGGGAGTAAAGGAAGAAGGATTGTGTAGACCCGAATCATCGTCAGAACTGTATTCCTTGCCCTCAAAGAAACATTTGAGGCGAATCTTGCGAAAAAATTGGTGTAGTTCGCAAGTCTGTAAGAATAGGTCCACCTGAGGTGTTGGAACAAAACCGAGTCCTTTCTGCAGGACATCGTCTTCAGACTTGGTCAGTGGTCTCGTTGACAGGTTTACTACTAGGTTTGTTTTCGGTTGCTCTGGCTCCGGGTTTCTACTCCCGATTGAACAGGGTCCTCCCATTGTACTCTTTTTTCTTGTTGAGTACCTCTTTTGCGCCCTCGCCCTCTGCCCCAACCTCTGCCTAAAAAAGGCTGGCGTATACCTTGGGGTACAAATTGTGGCGGATATTGTTGGCCAAATTGGGGAGGGCCCGGGGGAAACATAGGATATTGCCAGAAAGGTTGAAGACTTTGGTGTGGGCCCTGAAAAGTCGGCTGTGGATAGGTGTTATAATTACGCCTACCTCTCCTGCCTCTATATTGGTTAGGTCCTGGATTTTCTGAGCTAGAATCACTGCCAAATGATGAGCTCCTATTGGAGGAGTTGGAACTAGCATCAGAAGTGTAGTTAGTGTTGGCCGGGACATAGTCAGCTTTGAGGTAGGGGTAGGCCTTTTCTTTGTCGAATCTTTTAATGTCCTTTTGTAACTTGGTCACTTTTTGTTTCAATAGATATTCCTTGTGTTCTGCGATCTCGGTATTGAGTTCCATCAGTTTAGTTTTGAAAGTAGGGCCTGTGTTGGTTTGTTTAAGAGCACTTTCAGCAGCTTGTATGCGGATTAGCAGTTCGTCAGCTAATCTTTTGGCCGTGTTCACAATGAGGATAAGGAGATCTCGGGTGCACTTCCAGGATATTTGTGACCATTCGATTTTAAACTGGCCGTCTTCCCAGAAGATCCTGGGAAAGTTCTTTACTAAAAGGCCATTAGGTGAAATGTTAGCCCTGAAGTATTCCGTCATAAGCGCTCCATGGAGGGTAATTCTTACCCATTCTCTCCTCATATCCGAAAGCGATTGCCAGTCGCCTGATTGGCTGCCGGTAGCGCTCTCATTGTCAAGGCCCAAAATCGAGGGAATCCGGAGGATCTCGGCTGCGTGATCATCACCATAACTAAGACCCTGGCCGTCCATTTCAATTGGCTAGGGTGAGTTAAAGGTAGTGAAAATAGATCACATAAATTGAGCCACCAAATTCAAGGGGTCAGTGTGCAAAATAAAGAGGGGGTGTTGGGGGATAGAACTAATCTCACCCACCAGTAATAAGTCCCACGGGTTGGCGCCGTGCAAGAACTACAGGACAAATGGAGGGACAGGAGAGGCCGTTTTCCACTCACAAAGGAATGGGAGGTCCAATAGGAACAGGGGCCCTAATACAATAATAGCAAAAAATGTTCCTATAGTTCCTCAGAGAAGAAGGAGACAGAGTAGTGTAAACGCAAGAGGCTTTAGGCTTTCTGCTGAATCTACTAAACCCATGATGGTTTTCTTCAGACGTTCAACAGGGTTTAAGGACAAAGGCGTGTAGTATTTAACATCACCTAGTTGCCTTAGGCACTCTGTGTCGTAATCTGTTGTTGACATTATGACAGTGGCACCGCCCTTGTCAGCCTGTTTGATGGTGATGGTTGTGTCATTAGCGAGTGTTTCCACCGCCCGTATTTCATCTGTAGAGATGTTTTTGAAATGTTTGTTGCTAGTCAGAGCCCTGACTTCTTTAAGTACAGCTTGTTCGTATGTCAATACCTCATTCGTTATCATCCCACTCTGGGGAGTAAAGGAAGAAGGATTGTGTAGACCCGAATCATCGTCAGAACTGTATTCCTTGCCCTCAAAGAAACATTTGAGGCGAATCTTGCGAAAAAATTGGTGTAGTTCGCAAGTCTGTAAGAATAGGTCCACCTGAGGTGTTGGAACAAAACCGAGTCCTTTCTGCAGGACATCGTCTTCAGACTTGGTCAGTGGTCTCGTTGACAGGTTTACTACTAGGTTTGTTTTCGGTTGCTCTGGCTCCGGGTTTCTACTCCCGATTGAACAGGGTCCTCCCATTGTACTCTTTTTTCTTGTTGAGTACCTCTTTTGCGCCCTCGCCCTCTGCCCCAACCTCTGCCTAAAAAAGGCTGGCGTATACCTTGGGGTACAAATTGTGGCGGATATTGTTGGCCAAATTGGGGAGGGCCCGGGGGAAACATAGGATATTGCCAGAAAGGTTGAAGACTTTGGTGTGGGCCCTGAAAAGTCGGCTGTGGATAGGTGTTATAATTACGCCTACCTCTCCTGCCTCTAGATCTTGTTTGATGATACCTTCCTTTCTTTCCAGGTAGCTCCCGGTACCAACAGGTATTCAATACATAGATTGATCATTAACCCCAACCAACCAGGTTGTGTAATGTAGATAGTTTATAGTTAACATATCCCCCTAGGTCCTGAAGAATCGCGAGTATAACTCACTCATTGCGAGAAACATGTTGACCCAGTATTGCAATATACATACCACTTGAATAGGAGACATTACACTCACACAAGTGCTCTGTATACACGTTTTTAACTAAGGTAGGAAGCCATCTGAATAAAATTTACCTCAAATAGGCATTCCTTACCCTATTTTAATATCACTTATCTATATCTACATTCATTTGGCCCCATACCCGCACTTCATCTATACGGCAGTCGGATTGAAGATCTCCGCCAAAGAGCCCCTTTTTAGGGAGCCCGTCGGGCATTGCACCGCCGGCCCGACGAGGAGCAGCCCAAATGATGAAGCATGACACCTGCAAGGGTGTGTGAGGGCATTTATATCCGACATAAGGATTTTTCACACTGACTGTACGGTGTGTTTTATCCTCCTAAAGCCTCTTGCGTTTACACTACTCTGTCTCCTTCTTCTCTGAGGAACTATAGGAACATTTTTTGCTATTACGGCACAATAATCTCCCATACAACATAGCCAAAACTGTTGGAAACCTGTTAAAATTACCCCATGTAGTTTTGAGAAATAAACGGCAAACTTAAGGTGGCCAGAATGTAAACACACACTCTTGTCACAGCCTGGGCCTCTACAAGCAGCCATGCCTGCAGCCATGTCAATGCAGAACTCCTGAGTGAGTTTAACACGTCATGACCGGACTGGCACCCCACTGGCTGCAGGCAGTTGCAGTTCACGGGCCTGCCATATGGAGAGTAAATGAACATATAATGTGCCCTGGCAATGAAAAAACGGCTGAAATGCAAACTGGTGACGCTTCAGCAGGCAAGGAAGCCTGTTTGTTATCATAGTAACAAAGTACAGTGGCTTAGTCAAATCCTATTTTTCATATTCAAATGTTAGCGCCCATTTGTAAGAATTATTCTGTGCACGGTGACTCCAGACAAGCTGTCTTAGCTTGTTTTCTATGGCCAGATATGGGTGTTGTGCGCAGAGAATCTACTTGCCAGGCAGAACAGCTGTCTCTGTCCCAGTCTTACAGTACTGGTCCTTTACACGCACAAGACGGAAGCGTTAGAAAGGGGCCTTCACAAGAAGAGATTGCACTACACTGACTCGGTCTCG
Organism: Triturus cristatus; assembly: GCF_964204655.1. Lineage (NCBI taxonomy): Eukaryota > Metazoa > Chordata > Amphibia > Caudata > Salamandridae > Triturus > Triturus cristatus. The sequence continues at coordinate 816,050,688 of NC_140595.1, forward strand.
GTCACTTGAAAAAACGGCAGAAATGCAATCCGGCGACGCTTTATCAGGCAAGGAAGCCTGCTTGTTATCATAGTACAGCGTAACGTGCAAAATGGGTGAAATCAGGAGCACAGTCCCTCGGCGCACTCTAGTTTAATGCAATAGTTTTTTTATGAGCTGCAGGCGGTGAGACGTGTAAAATAAACTGCCTCCTTTCTTAAGTCACTGAAACAACTGCATTTAGTTTCACATTTATGTCCCACTTAATTCCAACAAAGGACGTTTTAAACAGATCTGCATACAAACACATGGCAATTGTTTTTCAGGAATATGTATTTCTAGATATTTACCAACGCGTTTTAGAGCATCAAAGTGAGGGATTCCGGAATATCGGTAGTATGGCTTATTCAAACCTTATTTTCATATTCTCATTTTGGCATGGTTTTATACCGATGTTTTGTGGAGACAGTCCACTTGCCAGGCGGGACAGCTTACTATCCCAGTCTTACAGTACTGGTCTTTTACAGGCGCGAGACTGAAGTGTTTTGGGGCTTCACAAGACATGATCAGGTCCAATATATCACTCCACCAAATCTGTGACTTTGACTTACCAACTGTTGCCGCGCAACTCAATCACTCCCTCCCTCGGCAATTGAATCGGTGGGGCCGGCGGTCATATTTACTGCAGCTGAGACATGCTGTACATCTGCTCCTCGTGATTCCCAACCCACTGGACAGGCACGTTCGTGTGCCCCAGTCTACCGAAGCAGGCTGCCTGCCTCTGCAGGCTCGGCTCCTTATCAGACACAGGGCCTGCACTGGACGGCTAACTGCTCAGTTCGTAAAGTGGCGCACTGTTAGTTGCATTCACGTGAGTCATGTGACTCCACCACGTCACGTGAATGCCGTGCCGGCTGGCCCGCAGCAGCAGGTCTAATAATGAATGCTCATTGCTGCAGCCTGCGCAGCAATGAGCAGTGATTACTGTACTGAGTCTGAGTGCAGTACAAAAAATCGGCCCCCCGCCTCACCCAGCAACAAAACCGGCCCCCGGCCCAAAAACCGGCCCCCACCCCTGGCAGCCTACCGGGGGATTGCCCGGTGCCCGGCAGTGCCGGTCCGGGCCTGTTCACACCATCAAACCTTCCATCACCTAACGAACTGCAAATGTGCAGCGCTTTCGTGCCTTAAAGTTGGCACAGGGCACCAGCAGAAAACAAACATGCCTTAACACCAGCGTTAATTGATAAAAAAATATACCCAGCACATTTTGTTTGCTCTCTAAACGCTATTAAAAGAGGCTATAACTACTTCGACACCTCCGTTTAAAATAAAAATAGTGTCCCACTTCGGCATTTCTTCGTGCAGTTACACACTGATATATGGAAAGCCCTTCATCTAACTTGCAGAAAGTTCAACAAAACAAAGGGTATGACTTATTGTGACGTCACTTTCTGTGACGGTATTCTGAATTAAATATACCTCCCCCAAATAGCTTTTTGTTTCAGAACATGTGCCCTCTCCTAGTCTAACCTGTGGAGCGCGCATTCCTAGCACATTCTTTGGGTGTTTCTTGTGCCCGCTCTCTCAACCTGTGCTCGTGCCCCCGTGTGCTTTCCCAGTGCACTATTAGAGCGTTGCATGCGTGCACGGCATCTCTCTCTTAGTATTTGCGCGTGCCAGCACTTGGTATGGTTTCCGTGTGCAGGTGCTAATCACGGTGCCAAGTGCGTCATTTCTCGGGGATGTGCGCATCGTGCACATCCTGGGCGCAGGTGGTTGTGTCCCCCCTCTTGTTGCAATCTGCGCAGCTTGTGCTCACTCTGTATACAGGTTCCCTCTGTGTCTGGTCTCTCGCTGTCGATGCTTTAATTGAGAAAAGAAAAGTGCAGGTACACACCCAATCCAGTGGGTGCGGTGATAGGACAGAGTTTCCAGTGGACTTGGGGGGTGGGCTGGATGGGACTTAGAGCCGGGCAAGGATGGGGGGCATTGGATGGGATCAGCTTTTCAAGGAGTGCGTCTGGAAGTGGTGAGCCTGACAAGTGGGTCAGCCAGGGACTCAGACGCAGCACAACCCAAGTAGTGAGTGTGCACGGTTCATGTAACCTCAGAGTGAAAGGCTCAGTCGGGCACATATAGGTGGCCAGTGAGCTTTCATCACAGGTGGATACATAGGGTAGTGAATGGCTGTCCTCAGGTCATACCGAGAGTCAGTGGCAGACTCGGAAGTGAGACACACAGGGTTCTGCAGGAGTTCTGGCCGGTCACCTTGCTGACGCGGGGCTCCTGGTGACGAGTCGTGAGTCAGAAAGGGCCTTGGACTTTGGGACTGGATGTCTGAGGATAGGAGTGTGTTGTGGCTTTAAATGTATTGGAGTTCCTTTAATTGTAGGAAGGAAGGGCATGCAAGGAATGTTGACAGCCACTAGGGAGGCAAGAACTACAGGGAGGCAGTTGGAGACTGGGTGGGAGCTGAGCTGGACTGCTGACAGATGCGGCTTGCAATACGCGTGGGGGGGTGGGGTCGGAGGTGGGGGGTCCGCGAGGTTGTGGGGGCCAGGTGCGGGGGGTTTAAAAATAAAGTTAATTTTAAAAAAACATGAAAACTTACCTGACCGCCGCCGGGGGTCCGCGCTGCATCTGCTGTTTGTTCCTGTGCCGGGGTGGTCCGCCGCCGCCACCTCTCAACCAATCCAGACGCCAGGATTGGCTAGAGCACGGTCTGTCTCCGCCCATAGGAGACGGGGGCTGCGGCCACTGGCCAGTAGCAGCCCTCGCTCTAGCTCGCTCGCCTAATGCAGGGCACTGCAGGCTACTAGTGCGCATGTTCGGGCTGGTCAGAAAAATGATCAGCCCCCAAACCTGAACATGCGCACTGGGCCTGCCCTGCTGTCACTCAGTGAAGTCAACAACAAACCCAACCCTCCAGTGCTGCCCCACCCCCTTCAGCGACGCGTTCGCCTGACTGACTCTGATTTCGAGTCAGGACGCGCCCGGCGGTGAAGTTCTTTCTCCGTGGCCATGTGGTTAGTGGGGCAACGTCCCTACGCCCCAATGGACACAACGCGCCTGCTGCTGAGTGTAAGAGAAGCATGCACGCCTGTTGACTGAGTGTGAGAAAGTGCCATCTTTCTTGCATGGTATGCCCCCACTTTTTGCTGAATGTACTTTGACTGAGTCTGCCCTGGACTCCTGCCAATCAGGTGCCCAGAGCATATGCTCCTTCCCTAAAAACCTAAAACCCAAATTGGCAAACCCTGGCCACATGTCAGCCCCTGGTAAATGGTACCCTAGGTACCCAGGGCCTTGTGACCAGGGAAGGCATCCAAGGGCTGCAGCACTCATTGTGCCACCCTTAGAGGCCCTGTACCCTAACACACACCCCCTGGCCTTGCAGGCTGAGTGTCTGCGTACAAGACAAAACAAAGAGTTGACACACATCCCTGTGTGCCATGCCCACCACCTACACTGCCCTGGCATACATCAGCCACCCCTCTAGCTGGGTGCCCTATGCCAGTGGTGTGGGCACAGGAGCATGAGCCCTGTGCCCCTACAGTACCCAGGTCCATTCCTGGGCACTGCAAGTGCAGTGCTGCCATTTAAGAGTACATGGTGCTGAGACCTCGTCAAATACGAACTTCACAGCACCATAATGGCAACACTGAAGACTGAGAAGTTTCGCATCAAACTTTTCAGCACATTAAACCCGCACTGATGCAAGTGTGGGATTTAATGTACCAAGCACTCCAGAGGGCATCTTAGAGATGCCCCCTGAAACCTAACCTACAATCCACGTCTGGTCTGGGAGGCTGCCTAGGCTGCCACACAGCAGACATGTTGCTGGACCCTTGGGTGGGAGAGCCCCTGCTCTCCTGGGCCTGAAACAATGCACATCCTGGGCGAGGTGCTAGATCTCCTCCCCCAGGATGGGCAGGGGGAAGCTTCAAAAGGCATGCCGCCTCTGTGAGCTTCCCCAGGCCACTGGCAGCACCCACTCTGGAGGGAAGCCTGGCCGGAAACCCCAAATAAGGACAGGGGATGTGCCAGCCTGCCCACCCCACCCCTCAGGTGGGGGAGGCGAGGTGGAGCACCTCTCCGGGCGCTCGCCATCTTGAAGATGGGAGGCCCTACCCAATCAGGACTAGACTACTGCCCCCCCTCCCACAGGAGAGAGGCAGGAAAGGGGTGTACCCACCCCAGGACAGGGCCCCATTGGACCCTGCCCTTCACCTACCTATAACACCCCTAAATCTAGTATTTAGGGGCACCCTGAACCTTCCTTCCCCAGATTCCAGATTCTGAAATACAAAGAAGAGCAAGAAGAAAGAAGACCTGCCCTGCAGCTGCTAAGAAGAGGAAGACACCAACTGCTTTGGCCCCAGCCCTACCGGCCTGTTGACCCTCGAACCTGCTCCTGCTACAACCCGGCACCTCTTCTGACCAGCAACCTCACAAACCCCCGAGGACCTGGCTACCTTTTGGCTCTAAGCACCTGGGACTCCCATGAGTAGAGGCTTTACTCAAAATCTGCTTCTAATCCCTGGCATCAGCCCGGAACCGCGAACCCTAAACACTCTGCACCCGCCAAGCCTGGCCTGTGCCGGAGTGAACAAAGACCCTGAGGACGACCCCACGGCGACTGTGACCCCGAGTCCGGCACCTAAGGACTTCCATCGACACTCCTGACGACGCCTGCAGCCTCAGAACCAGGTACCCCCCCCCCCCCAACCGCGATCAACAGAGGGTAAGATTTCCCGACACCAAAAGGCACCACTGCACCCGGCGCCCTGCTGCCCCTGTGCCCAACTCCTGGGTACCTACCTATCCTCCAACTACCCAACTTACCTCTCGAAGTGGTGATGGCACCTGAAGAATCCTCGTCCCCGAGCTTCCAGTCTTTTTCTAAACCGGAGCTTTCCCATTGAAATCAATTGAGCGCCCGAAGGCTCAAAAGCACCCTGCACCCAGCCGCCCGAGTGGCCCTGGCAGTGCAACCTCTACACCTATCTACTTCCCCATTTGCCCTGAGCAAGTGACCAGGAGCCCAGCTCCCACAGCCATGTGGCCTGCTAGTCAGCAGCCACCAACCAAGGCCCCCCTGCCTCTCATAGGATAACATTGGGCCTAACTCTCTGCACCCGGCTGCCCCTGTGCCGCTGAGGGTGAAACAACTGTACCTACCTGACCCTGAGAGACCCCCGAGTCTATGCCCAGAACCTTAACTCTGCCAGTCGAGTACTTACCTTAAAACCGATAACTCAATTTTCTCCATAGGGTAACATTGACTGGTTTCTTCTGAAATTTCTTCTAAGTGTGGAGTTTTCAAAACTTAAAATATTCACCAAAAATCAGCTGAGTAACGAAAACGAAAATACTCACCTGATATTAGGTGAGCTTCCAGTGCTGGATCTTGGTGCCCAGCACGGACTCTGAAAAATATTCACAACCGCACTTACCAGTAATTTTCTTCCATAGGAAATCATTGACTGTTTTCTGGGAAATTTCTTCTGTGTTGATTTCTGCAAACTTGAAATATTCTTTAAAAATCGTATAAATTATGCAAACGTAATTACTTACCAGTTTTGGATAAAGGTCCCAGTATTGAGTCTAGGCCCCCAGTACTGGATTACAAAAGTAACAAGAACATACTATACCTGCAACTTGAATTTTCTTCCATAGCGAATCATTGACTGTTTTCTATGAAATTTCTTGTTAACTTTTAAAATTTCAAAATATTACTTAAAAATCCTAGTAGTAACTAAGTCGACTTTTATCACTTGTTTCTAAGTACTGTCCGAGGACTGAATCTAGGATCCAGTCCTGGAATCACAAAAGTAATCCTGAAAGTAATCTATTACAAATAACTTGAAACTTCCATTGAACTCAATGCATTATTGTGTTTATTGCAGCAACTTGTAACTTTCTACAAAAGCCAATTGCATATTGCAAAAGTCTTGAGCTAAAGCATCTCATTCTGAGAAAGTATATTTCAATTCCTATTGTTGGTTCTAAAATAAAACAGACATATATTTTTTATATAAACCATTGGCCTAGAGTTCAGTTATTGAGTGTGTGAAATCATTTTGCTGACTGAGTGTGCACAACAAATGTTTTACACTGTCCTCTGATACTGCCTTACTGCTCGACCAAGCTACCACTTTAGAGAGTAAGGTTATATCTAACTTTAGCCTCTGCCAAACCTCTGGGGACTGTGGACTCTGTACACCCTGTACCTATTTGGGAACAGTATATACAGAGCCACTTTCTCACACTGAGCTATTAGCTGAGTGTAAGAGAAGCTTGCACGCCAGTCGACTGAGCTATTAGCTGAGTGTAAGAAAGCTTGCACGCCTGTCGACTGAGCTATTAGCTGAGTGTAAGAGAAGCTGCAACCCCGTCAACTCAGCTATTAGCTGAGTGTAAGAGAAGCTTGCACGCCTGTCGACTGAGCTACCTGTTCAATGAAAGAGAAGCTTGCACTGCAGCCATCGGCCCTGTATGTGAGGGAATATTGCTGGCCTGCGACGGTTAGTGCAGCAGTGTGCGAGTGAGTGGCAATATGCTTGTTCTTGGGTGAGGGAACATGACAGAGCTTCTTATGAGCTACGTACTGAGTGTATGAGACGCGTGCACTGCTGCCGACTGAGCTACTTACTGAGTGTAAGAGAAGCTTGCACTACCTCCGACTTAGCTACTTACTGAGTGTAAGAGAAGCTTGAACTGCTGCGGACTAAGCTACTCACCGAGTTTAAGAGAAGCTTGCAAAGCTACCTTCGGCACTTTACGTGTTCTGTATGTGAGGGAACATTGCTGGCCTGTGTCAGTTATTGCAGCAGTGTGCGAGTGAGTGGCAACATGCTTGTTCTTGGGTGAGGGAACATGACAGAGCTTCTTATGAGCTACGTACTGAGTGTATGAGATGCGTGCACTGCTGCCGACTGAGCTACTTACTGAGTGTAAGAGAAGCTTGCACTGCCTCCGACTTAGCTAATTACTGAGTGTAAGAGAAGCTTGAACTGCTGCGGACTAAGCTACTCACCGAGTTTAAGAGAAGCTAGCAAAGCTACCTTCGGCACTTTACGTGTTCTGTATGTGAGGGAACATTGCTGGCCTGTGTCAGTTATTGCAGCAGTGTGTTATTGAATGGCAATGTGCTTGTTCTTGTGTGAGGGAACATGAACGAGCATCTTACTGAGTTATTTGCTGAGTGCAAGAGAAGCTTGCACAGCTGCCATCTGCCCTTTACGTGTTCTGTGTGTGAGGCAACATTGCTGGCCTGTTCCGGTTAGTGCAGCAGTGTGTGAGTGAGAGGCAATGTGCTTGTTCTTCAGGGAGAGCACATGATACAGCTTCTTACTGAGATACTCACTCAGTGTAAGAGAAGTTTGCACTGCTACTGACTGAGCTACTTCCCGAGTAAAAGAGAAGCTTGCACTGCTGCCGTTGGCCCTTTAAGTGTTCTGTATGTGAGGGAACATTGCTGGCCTGTGCCGGGTTTGTGCAGCAGTATGAATAGCGGGCAGGGAGGTAAAGCCTGACCATAAAGGGGGCTGCGGCTACCGGGCCTCGAGGGCTCCAGGACATACAGGCATCAGTGAGAGGGAATGGTGGGAGTGTGGTGGGGTAGAAGCAGAAATCATATGCACTGGCCCTCTCTCCTTGGGCAGATAGCCACACCTGGATGCGGGAAAGCCACACCTGGATGTGGGAAAGCCATACCTGGATGTGGAAAAGCCATACCTGGATACGGGAAAGTCCGCCCCAAGGATTGGACAGGTGTCCTTTTAAAGGATCCAAAACCAAGAGGGGGGAGTGAACCCCCAGAAAGCCTAAAAGGCTGTGACCGGGGGTCAGAGTTCAGTTGCTGACAGCAACTGTCGGATTCCGAAGCGCTGTGCCCAGATGTGGGGAGTACAGGGGCAATGGCCAGAGTCGTCCGGGCACTGGTGGTACTAGTGGAAAGTGAGCGAATGGGGCATTCATGTGTCGTGACTCCTTTAGACTACAGTCTTAGGCGCTGTGCTCTCCTACCCGCCCACCGACGAATCCGTGGGGCATGCGGTGCTCCTGGCTGACCACGGGAGCGTCCGAACAGGGAGAGAAAGGTTAACCTATGGCACTGGTATGTCTGCATGCGTTGGGCCTTCGCTTTCCCTGGGCAACTTCTTTGACCTCTGCTGCCTGGACACAAATCCCACAGAGCGCCTGCTCCAGCATGGATAAAAGGCTGGTTAGCAGCGCTATAACCTCAAGGTGGCCATCCATTTCTGTGCTCTAGGGTTGGATGACTACCTGGCCCCTCAAAGAGCAGTAGTGCGGGTCTTCATTCTTTATTATAGTTGTGGCAGAAATGCTGCTGGAGTGCAGTTTTTGTTTCGGACCTGCAGCTGTCTCCCGAGATCATTCTTCTAGCTGCTGCGGCGTTGGCCAGCTTCTCCCCGCTGCCCATGGGATTGTCAAACAGAGGCATTCTGTGAGGTACGCGGGTGTTGGCATGGGATGCCTTCTGCATCTCCCTGGAGAGAATGCTTCCCCTGCCTTATGCTGATCCTGAAGCAAGTCGCTTAAAAGTTACTGTATGGTTTCAAGATCCCTCCCTCAGTGAGCGTGACAATCATACATGTTCACTGAGGGTCTCCCGTTTACATGGACTGAGGCCCTAGAGCTTGGCTCCGAGGTCAAGGAGGGGGGCATGCGTAGTGAACCCCAGTGGTGGCAGCAATCAATCAATAGTTATGGATACCTATAGCCCAGTATTCTAACAAGAGTGGAAGACTAGCCATTCTTCTGATCAAGTCTGTGCACGCTCCCCCTTGCCTTTGTGCACCGGATGGGTGTTTGAGAGCCTGTGGTTCCCTGGGAGAGGATGGTGAGTTGAGCCATTGTGTGCAATGCACGCTCTTCTGCTGGGCATTCCAGCTCCCACGTACCCCTCTCACTCCCTTGGATAGTCCTGGTGGGATGGGAGTAGACACTCACTCTTATCTGTATTTAGCTGCCCTAACCCTGCTAGGAGGGACCCTTTCTGTTGGGAGATAGTCAGCCCCCCCACCATGGTACGGAGTTAATTAAAATTCCTCCCTGGGGAATAACCAGAGCTGGTACAAGGGAAGACAGTAGATCATCCTTTGCATGCTTTGGACACGCAGTGGGAATGTAATCAATTTTCCTGCTGATTGGAGGGGCACCCAGGATTCAAAAGTAGCAGACCCTCCGATTAGATCAGCCTATCAATCAGAGGTGATGAAAGTTTGGCCTTAGCGGTCAGTTGTGGTTCAAGATTGGTCTATGATTTGCAAGTGGCCGCTCACATCGGGCCCATCCAAGGAAGCCAGTCTCAACCCACAGTGTGAAGGCAAGGTAAGAAGCTTGCTCACCGCGTCTGGAACTTGAGGAAGCTTTCTCTATGACTGATGGATTATGCTGCAAAGGAATGTGCCAGTTTGACGATCAGCAGGGGATCAGCGGCACTGGCCAGGGAACCAGATGTTCCCGTGAGGCTTGCAAAGATGGCGCTTTGAACAAGGAAACTGCAGGCAGCTACTTAAGATAAGGAAGCTTGCACCACAGAAACAGAGGCAGAGGGAAAAGGGAAAGCTTGATCCCAGTCCTTGAAGGTGAGATTGCTGTGCCCAGACCCCTCTCCTCTGCTATGGGAGCCTGAGTGGCACTTTCAGTTACAAGCAGTAGCTGGGGAATAGAGTCGTCTGGTGGAACAGGCCCCATTTTTGTTTTTGTGATATCTGGGGGGTATCAGGGTGTACTGGCACTCTGGCCAGTCACTACCCTCCTACAGCTAGCCAATGGCTACTGGACTAGTGGGACTCCAGTAAACTGTGCCAAGACATCAGGCACCTGTGATCAGGTCCCTTATGCCACTAGAGCGGTAGCCTCGCTCAGGAAGGGAGGGCTCTTCGGTTTCTCTGGGGGGCTGGTTAAGGGTTGATCAACAACATTTGCCTTCCCATCATATGCTGAAACTATATTATTTCAATACGAGTACTGGTGTCATAGCTTTAGCGAACGAGAGCAACCCTTTCCAACATGGTCTGTAATATGTAATGCTAATTGCGTGTCTACAGGTTAACTGTGTTTTTATAGTGCTCAGCGTCTAGGTGCTATAGTACTGTTTGGGGCCGGAACTCTGGCCCAGAGGGTTGTAGAGACATCTGGTTTTCACTGTTTATCTTAGTTGTATGTGTAGTATATTTCTTGTGTGTATTAAAGTACTTATGTTTTATAAAAAGAAAAGCACTGGCTGGATATTGATTTTATCAGCTGGTAGTACGGTGCACACGGTATTCTGAATGTCTAACCCCACCTCACCTCCGTGAGTAAGCCTTGGACTGCTTTGTGTCGCTACCCTGAGAGAGTCAAGTGCTGGAGAGGAGTACTTGGTTATCCAGTTTTAGATTCACTTGGACTGAGGCCAACAGGACCCCTGCGGGGAACACTCCAGTTGATCCGATTGGAGGGCAGTAACCCCCAAGTGCGCTAGTGCCCAGGAAGCTGGATCTAACAGCGGGCCCGTCAAAATACGGACAGGCGCCGCACTGTTTTATTGCCACCTGGTCGGATGACCAGGATCACATGGTGATTAACAGCAGACTGCTACAGTGCTAAGGAATCTTTAGGGTTAAGATAAGCCTATTAAATGTGAAAGGGGAGCTTTCCGTTGCAAGCGTTCTCAGTAAGGCAGGCGTTACTGAGCAGGGTACAGATGTACGACGGCTTTTAGCGGTCGCAAATGGAAAATTGGGCTGTTTGCAACCACTAAACAGCCTTTTCACATGTACTAACCCAATTTTACAAGTTGGTAAACTATTACCGACTCCCAAAATATGGTTTGCGAGTCGCTATTAGGAAGGGGCGTGCCAAGGGTGTCCCTTCCCAATACCAAGTCGCAAGGGCATGTAAGATTGTAGTTTACTGCCTACTTCACGTAGGTGGTAAGCCACTCACAAACAGGAAGGGGTTCCCCTTTGTGACTGGTAGCGAAAACATTATTTAAGAGCAGGTAGAGGTCCTACTGACCACTTTAATTTTTCATTTTTGAAATGCATCTCAATTTCTTTTAATGAAAACGGTCTGCATTTAAAAAAAAAAAAAAAAGAAGTTGTTTTATTTAAATGCAGTCACAGACATGGTGGTCTGCTGACCCCAGCAGGCCACCATCCCTGTGTTATTGCCCATTCCCAATGGGTCACAAATTGCGACCTGCCTCATGAATATTGATGAGGCAGGTCATTTGCAATCCCATTGGGAATGACTGAGACACATTAGTACATTTTATTTTGCAACTCGCACATTGCAGGTAGCTAAAGTGTCAAAATTTGCGAGTCGCAAAATGTAGTGCTTGTACATGTGGCCCGTAGTCCCTTGTAGCAACAATTTCAAGTTGAATATACATGCTCCTCATACCCTGCGGCTGCACTGTGCATTGATGTTAGATGCCCATCAACTCAAGGCTCTCTGATCGCGACTGGCTGACACATGCCGTGGTAGTGCGGCGGGCTACAAGCAAGTAGAGAGGCAAATATTAATGTATATGGTTTTCTTGCTGATAGTGTCATGGCTCAAGGTATAAAACAGCTTTAGGCTGTGGAGCAGCATCATTTAAGCTCCACCCTTATAAGTCATATAAGTGCACTCATATACATGCACCTGAAATTATTTTTGCTGTGCGACTTAACAATATTAACATGTGCAACACATTTAACCACATTTTTAAAATGTATTTGCTGTAAAACTTAGAGATTTATAAATGTGTGCACTAAGGTTCAATATAATACGATTCATTTATTCTTTACTCACGTTTTAAATTTGCACTGCAAATTAAACTTGCCTAAGAACATGTATTCCTTCGTTCACATTTTGCAGTTTATCAGAAGTTACATGTGTGCACGTATAACCCCGAAATGGAAGTCCACATTAAAAGCTTTGTTAAAGTTAGCCTATTGAAGGCCTTAATTATGAAATGGATTTTGCTCTGTCAGTTCTTGCTTTTGCAGGTGCGTTTACAAGGCTTCATTAGCTAGAGAAAGGAATATCATTGTCTGTACTAGTTTCCTGCTAGTAAGACCTGAGAAGAGAATTCTTGGCAAGAAACATGAAGACCTAATGGGCAGACGAAGCCTCCTGTTCATCGCGTATCAGGAACGGGGAATGTTCAAGGTTGCAGTTACTGTCTAAGTTCCGTGGGTTGGCAAAGTCTGGAAATGTTGCAAATGTACAAAGTGAGGTTTGAGACAATTGGTTCCTAAAGGGAAGAGATACGATGGCTGTTGAAGTTTCTGTTTGTGTAGTTGGTGTTCACACTGTTAGAAGTTAGATTGATTCGCTTAGACTTCGAGGGGTACAGACGTCTATGCTTCCTTTATTCTTGCAAGTGAGAAGCTTTATACTAGACACTTATTCCAATTCTGGAAGACTTTAACTGGACTCTTCGCTATGCCGACACCTTCTTGAACTTCCAAATTTCCTTGAGATCCAATTCTACGAACTATCCTTATTCTAAACATGTATGACGCTAGAGCTTAGTCATGTTTAGGGGGGGAATATCGCCGTTTCTTTATGAAACACCTATTTCTATTTCTGGTTTTCTGTATTGTCCTGGCCGTCATTATTACATATCTTATTCTTCTGAGACTGAACGTACTGTGAGATTTCAGTTTATCAAATGTAATCCTGTATCTTTTTTGTATTCTTTTGATATTCATATATATTGGTTTGATCATTAATTTGCATTAAACCATTTAACTTCAACCACAAATTCCTAGTACTCATTGTGTGGCCATATCAGCTTTATGGTGAATTAGTATTTTTATTATTGTTCACTCCATTGCTGTCTCAGACAACTTAAAATGATCCATCAGAGGAGAGATTTTAAATCACGCACCTGCGCTCTCCGCTGCACACATTCAGCAGGCTGGCATCAGCCGAGTGTCTGGTCCCGTTCGTCCCACCCTCTTTGAATTCTGTCGGTCACATATTTATTTTTTCTGAAAGCAACAACAGTCCTCAGGTGTTAAGTACTGGTTTGAGTCAACATTTTAGACACAAGCACGTCTATTTTCTCGGTTTGGTTTCAGGCGACGACGTCCACATACCAGGACGGGACAGAGTCACTGTAGTTGACGCACGGCCGCCTGTTCATCTCCATTTCTGGGGCACATTAGCATCATAGCATTGATACTGGCGGGAACTTCTTGACACAACAGTTGTTCTGAATGGACAGATGACGAGGTCCTCCCATGAGTGCAGACGTCACTTTGTGGCTCTTCCCACAGCTTTATTAGTTGCCCTGATAGACTGATTCATTTTAAGAGACACAAGTGAATCTGGAGTGCCCGTCAACAGTTTAGGGATTCTGATGGAAGACTCGTTCAGAAGGGGTAACGATTCGAAGCCCTGCTGTCCCCTCTGTTTATGAACAGCTCTGATTGCAACGACCTGACTACCTACCACGCATTGCCATCTTTTGCAAGCTTCATACCTGTTGACTTGAAAATCAACAGCAATCTCACTATGTGAGGTGGAGCGGGGCCTTGAAGAGGGGGTCCTTGTGCCAAGAAGTACATATGAGACACTTTTGAACAGCACTGCGCCCCCAACCCCCCCACTCCTCCCCCCCCCAAAAAAAAGCTTGCTGAGGCTGGTGCCATGTCCTGGGGTATTTTCACACCCCTTAATGGACTTTTACCGGTTAAAGCTTTGGAAAACGAGCTGGACAAAAACACTATTTACAGTGGTTTTCAGCTGGTTTACCCTGCCCTGTGTGATATCGGCTCCTCAATGCCAGACCGTGTGATGTGAGCCGATATTGTGCGTCACACAGTGGCACCTTGTGAGTTGGTAGGTATGAAGCTTCTTAGTGACCCGTGGCTGTCTGCAGATTCGGCTGAGGGCAGAATTCGTGTTTTCTGCTGTCCGTCCAGTTTTGATTGGCAGAGTAGCTAGGAAGGCATTATTCCGTGTGCGGCATCATAGCCAGCACATTGCCTCCGACTCCTCTAGTGACACCATCCAGGTTTGCTTGTCCTTTTACCAATGGACAATGATGCTCTCAGCACTGTGGACGGGACGCTGCTTTACTATTCCGTACGACAGCCGAAATGTCACTTTCAGTCACTCGCACAGTTAACTACTTTCACCAGTCAGGATGCATTCTAGGGGACATGCCTAGGGTTAAATATCATGCCTTCTACACCTGGAACCCAACTTCCCAATCATATGTCTCAAACCTGTGCATCTTTGTATTTATTTTGGCTCTATAGCCTCTTGGAGGCGCAACTAGGGTAGTGTTCTTGAATGTTAACTAACCAAACCGCGTGGGCTTGCACCATCTGCATCCAAAAGCAGTTGTGTTGAGTTGTTACCTGAACAGTCATCTCTGTATTGAGGTGAATATTTGACATTGTTCTGCATTCTGTCCATCAATTGCTCTTTTTGCATTTGTCACCCCGAGTGGGACGGGTATGCCCAGACGTGGGTCCTGTGCTCTCCATGCCACTGGAGTCAAGCTATCCTGGCTGAAGAGGGGTGAAATCCCGAAACCGGTCCTAGGATGGTTGTTTCCAGTCCAGGGAGGACCTGGCTTGGCAATTCGGGCTGGACTGTTCCCATGAGGCACAGGGTCAAGACTGATTTGCATATAGCTGGGTCCAAACTGGAATGGCATGGTGAGCAAAAAAACTATGGATTTAGGCCCAGATCTCTGTACTGGGGGTGAATGTATGACATTGTTATGCATTCTATCCATCAACAGTTCTTTTTGCATCTGTCACCCCGAGTGGGACGGGTATGCTCAGACGTGAGTCCCGTGCTCTCCATGCCATTGGAATCAAGCTATCCTGGCTGAAGAGGGGTGAAACCCCGAAACCGGTCCTAGGATGGTTGTTTCCAGTCCAGGGAGGACCTGGCTTGGCAATTCGGGCTGGACTGTTCCCATGATGCACAGGGTCAAGACTGATTTGCATATGGCTGGGTTCAAACTGGAATGGCATGGGAGCAAAAAACGATAAAACGATGGATTTAGGCCCAGACCTCTGTACTGGGGTTAATGTATGATATTGTTCTGCATTTTATCCATCAATTTTTGTTTTTGCAGTTAGCATATGCAGGCACAAAACAACACTAATTGAAAACATGATATAAATCTAGCCTCCGTACACCCAAAAGAGGGGTGAAGTTTCTGCATGAGAATTGGCAGCAATACCACAGAAATTATATATATATATATATATATATATATATATATATATATCTATCATCTACTGGCGGTCGCCAGTAGATAGTTATAGTTAGGACCGTGTTTCCATAGGAAATCCGCAACATTCTATTTGGAATAACTTTGGCGCCGGTTGACGAATCCTCGCGAAATTTTCAAAATAGGTGGGGCGCTCCGCTCTGCTCTTACCCTGAAAGTCTCGGGGGGGATTAGTCAAGCGGGGGCTGAGAAAAAAGGGGGGTCCCAAAACGCGTTTTCCCCATGCAATTTTCCATAGGGACCTTTAGTCCAAGGTACAGCCCGAACGGCTGAACAGAATTACTTGAAATTTGGCAAAGAGGTAGTCCTCAGCTCAGGGATGTGCCTTTTGCATATATGGAGTCAATCTGTTCAGTAGTTCCTGAGAAAATCAAAAGTAAAATCATAGATATATCTGGGCGGAGCCTAACCACACATCTCATCCTGAGATCTGATTGGCTGTCCGCACTTCATCCAAGAAGTGTTGGCAGCCATCTTGTGACCAATATACATGATAGCACCTCATTAAAAAGCATTGCAGTTAATAGAAGGTTTTAAGACTTTAGTTACATTATAAATCATTTGTTGATGGTACCATACTCATTTAAGGAATTGTGTTGTGTTCTAAGGTGATTTTACCATGTGAAAAAGCCTTCTGCTGTGATATCATGAACCATGTTTTAGAGAACACTATTTTCTCATGCTTTTCCCACAGAGGTTTGGAAGGTGATCTATAAGCTAAACTGAGAGCATATTTTCTGTAAATTCACATTATCTTTCTCAGTCATGTGAGAATGAAGTCTGACATACTCAGTAAAACATGTACATCCAACAAGGGCAGAGACTGTCAGTTGATTCCTTTGTGTTCTACTGCAGCTTCCCAGAGTGTTCTAAAGAACAACTAGAGCGCTAACAGTCTTACTTATGATAAACGTATGGCACACCTGAAGCCATCTTGATTGGAATAAAGTGGTAACACTTAAAACATTTAATTTACAAAGGAACAAAATGAGGGGGTTCATTTTGCCATATAAATTATGATTAGTGCTGCAGAAAGAAAAACACATTTTGACTTCTGAAATCCTCTTTTATTTCATAAAAAAATTCTGACATGCAGACTGAAACATGCACTTTCAATACCAGCAGCAGATTTGCCTGGTGAGCAGTAGCTTTACTACAGTGATCTAATGAGCAACTAGAGTGCTAACATTCAGAATTTATGGAAAATGTGTGACACATCTGAATGCCTTCTTGATGGAATCAAAGTAAAAAACTGAAAGCCTTTCCTACTGAGGAGACTGCAGTAAATGAGGAAATTAGGAAACTTCATAACAAATACATCTCCTAAAATGGCCACCAGAGACAAAAGAGCCCAAATGTAGCCCAAATATCACCCAGATGTAGCCCAATGACAGAATGTCCCAGAGCGTTCTTAAGATCAACTAGAGCGCTTACTGTCTTACTTATGACAAAAGTATGGCATACCTGAAGCCATCTTGATTGGAATAAACTGGTAACACTTAAAACATTTAATTTAAAAAGGAACACAATGAGGGGGTTCATTTTGCCATAGAAATTATGATTAGTGCTGAAGAAAGAAAAATTACGGCATATTTTGAGTGACTTCTCAAATCCTCTTCTATTTCATTAAAAAATTCTGATATGCAGACTGAAACATGTACTTCTAATACTAGCAGCAGACTTCCGTGGTGAGCAGTAGCTTTACTACAGTGATCTAATGAGCAACTAGAGTGCTAACATTCAGAATTTATGGCAAATGTGTGACATATCTGAATACCTTCTTGATGGAATCAAAGTAAAAAACTGAAAGCATTTCCTACTGAGGAGACTGCAGTAAATGAGGAAATTAGGAAACTTCATAACAAATACATCTCCTAAAATGGCCACCAGAGACAAAAGAGCCCAAATGTAGCCCAAATGTAGCCCAAATATCACCCAAATGTAGCCCAATGACAGAAGTGTGCAAAACACTTATTTTTTGTGTATTTGCAGTTTTATATAGTGCAAACTTGTCAGGTATTGGAGTGCTTTACATGAGCATTGGTTACATCACACAAGATCAAATTCATTTTGGTTGTAGACATGGGGAGATTAAGTGATTTGACCAGAATCACAGAATGTTGTGCTGAAACAGAAACTCCAACCTGGTTCCCCAGTTGCAAAGTCTGCAGCTCTGGAAGTAACACCACACCCTCTCCCCTTGGATGCAACATTTAATCAAGTGGTCAACTGGATAAAAAAACTAAGATTACAAATAATTTAAAAGTTCTTTGTCGCTATTTGAAAACTCAGAAAATATGTCCTCATTTTAGTTTTTTAAAGCACTAACCATAATTTTGATGCAAATAAGACCATCTCATATATGTAATTTCTAAAGGAAATGCTCTAGGCATTACAGTTTTGATTACATCAAATTGACGTCAGGCGTTCCACACTTTTGTAATAAATATAGAATGTTAGCAATCTAGTTGTTCATTGGGATACTGTTGAGAGGCAGAGGCCAGGGGCACGGACTCTGAAAATTGAAGGCAGGTAGGAGAGTGCGGAGGCAACAATTTGACCACACTAGGCAGGCAGGAAGGGCAGTGGCAGCACAACAGACTATGGAGGGCAGTGGAAAGGGGGGCAGGGGCTACAAACCAACAATACAGGACTGGCAAGAGAGGCTGTGGTGATGTAATTGACCATTATGGGCAGAAGGAAGAGGCAGTGGTCATACAACCATACATGCCAACAGACCCGTTTCAGCCAGGAAACGTCCAATGTTTTTAAGCTCAAATGGGCTTTACTTGATCTGGTTCCTGTCTACAATCTTCTCTTTTTCAATGTAACTCAAAGGGGAAAATCAATACCCAAGTTTTATTTCAAAATCTCCCTCTTACCAAGTTCAAAATGTTCGCAAGTATGGTACATTGGATCATGGAAGGCAGGAGGAATTGGGGTAGGGACATGGACTCGGATAACAGAGGACAGGAGGGACATTGAGAGGTGCACCAAACTGACCCTACAGGGCAGGCATCAGGGTTTGCAGCAGCACAATACACCACACAGGGCATGCGGGATGGGAGTGCAGCACAACAATCCATAGAAAGCAATAGGGAGGGGACAGGACCATGCACATGGACAACAGACAACAGAGGGGAAAGAGGCAATGGTAGCTAGCTGACCATAATGGACAGACAGGAGAGAAAGCTGCAGCATAACAGACCATAAAGGGCAGGAGGGACGGATCAGGGGCATTACAATGGAACCGACAAGCCAGGAAGGAGGGAATAGGGGTCTGCACATGGAAACGGAGGGCTGGGGGCAAGGGGGCAGGGCAGGAGCAGCAAGATGACCATGGAGGTCAGGCAGGATGGGCACTAGAAACAAGACACACCATGGAGAGCAACAGTGAGACTGATGGCATACACACAGACCATGGAGGGAAGGTGGGAGGGGGTCAGGAGCAGCTAGCTGACCACACAGGGAAGGTGGGAGGGGCCATGGCAGCACAGAAGACCATGCATGGCAAGCGGGAGGGTTAGTGGCAGCACAATGGCTATGATGGGCAAGAAGGAGGGTGCAGGGGCATGCACAAAAGACCATCGAGGATAGAAGGGAGGGTCAGGACCTGGGCACAGACAAGAGAGTTCAGGGGAAGGGGCCTCACAACAGACCACGCGGGGCAGGCAGGAGGAGCAGTTGCAGCACAACAGACCAGGGAGGGCAGAAGGGTGTGGCAGTAAAATGGACCATGAAGGACAGGAGGAAGAGGATAGGGGCATGGCATGTGGACAGGCAGGGTGGAGGTGGCAGGGACAGGTTACAGTCATCTGACAATGCTAGGCAGGTGGGAGGGGAGTGGCAGCTCAACAGAACACTCAGAGTAGATAGGAGTGGCAGGTCCATGGAACATGGTGGTCAAAAAGGATGGAGCAGGGGCATGCACAAAGACATCGGAGGGCAGGGGGAAGGAGAATAGGGTCAGCAAGCTAAGCACAGAGGCCAAGCAGGAGGTCAATGATTGCCCATAGAATTGGGCAATGGAGGGCAGGAGGAGTGGACTGGTACATCATGCTAAATGGAGGGCAGTGGCAGCACATCAGACCATGCATGGCAGGAGGGAGGAGGCTAGTCCATGGATTCAGACAACAGAGGATAGGGAGGAGGTGGATGGGGCAGCAAGCTAACTGTTCATAGAAGGTGGGTATTAGGAACTTTATTGTTTTTTAAATGTGTGTCTGTGCGAACTACTTAAAATATGAACAAGTATGCAGCATAATCTCACTTTTATTCAGGAAGAAGAGGACGTTTGGGACTGTGACTCCGGGCTCACTTGGCAGAAACACCCCCTGACCCTCCACCCCCCATCGCAAAATGTAATGCCCGTGAAAAGGGTAGGTAGCGCAGTGTTATATAGAACATAGTCCTGAGAGCACGATTGAAAATGAAAACTAGATATAGTATATGGTATAAACTATGCACCAAAAAGTGTGATATAAGATGAACCGGGGCGTGAAATATAATAAGCAATACATTGTGCGCAATGACAGATTCATTGGAGAGCGCGAGATAGCACAGGCACTAGCGCTTGCTATGTGATATGCGCCTTGGAGTGTAATATGCACAGGGCAGTGTTGTGTAACCTAAGTAGTCTCTAAAGTTGTAAAATATGTGCTGGGTAGTGTAACATTGCATATGCACTGTGACAAAGATATGGATCCCAGATTGTAATATGTATGGCATAGCGCTGTGCGTTATAACATAGGCATTGAGCAAGGCACGTTAGATGGGGCAATATAACCCGTGCAAAGGCAAGTGTGGCATGACATATTCACGGGGTGGTGTTACAGTGCACATGGGCTAGAGAGTGTCATAGCATATGCACTAGCTAGTGGAATACAACACAGAGGTGTGTGGCACTCGGCAGGCAATGGTGGGTGTAACACAGCATTGGGCTCAGCCAGGAGCACGCTGTCACTCTCAAGTGAGGTTTGTCTCCTTTCCAGAGAGTAAAATAAAAAGTATTACACATCCGGCGGTGGATGTGTGTTTTATTAACCGTGAGGGGGTTTCTTGCATAGTTTGGTCGAATTTTTGTCGAATCCCCTTTGAATGGCTTGGTGTGCATGTGTATTAAATGTGCCCGTCAATAGCGACCCATGTTTGTATAAATAAACGACAAGGGAGAGTACCCACCAGCGGGGGCGCCGGGATTAGGCACGGTAGGGTGTCAGACATGTCAGAGCTTCACTAGCGGTGTGAATACATTCTACGTGGATTCATTGTATGCATAGTCGCCTTTTAATGAATATCACGCAAATCGTCATGATGATAGGTACATACGGTTTGTCCAGCAACTAAAGAATAAAAAAAAAAAAAAAAAAAAAGGCCATGACCCAGGGGTTGGGGTCCCCGGGGCCGATTAAGGCCTTGGGAGGGCCAAATTAATTTTTTTCAACAAAAAAAATTAGGGTGCAGGCCCTGGGGGATGGGGTCCCGAGGGCTAATTAATTAGAAAAAGAAAGGGGGGCCACACAGCCCTCCTTCTTAAAAATAAATAAATAAAAGACCGGCATCGTGCCGGAGGCCATGCCCCCTCCTTGCAGCACTCTGCAAACGCGCCCCCTGGCCAGTTGTAAGTTGAGGAATTAATTCTCCTTCAATACCGAGGGTCCCTGAGGGCCAACTAGCCCAACAGGTATCTCCAGTATGCGCCAGGGAGCTGCGTTGCAGACAGGTGTTCTGAGGCCACGCCACTTTTCACACCTCCATGCAACGCAGCTCTGTGGCGCTTACTGGAGGTACCTAGTGGGCTAGTTTGACCCTAGGGACCCTTAGGATTCAAGGGGACTTAATCTCTCAACTCAGAACGGCCACAGGGCGCGTTTACACGGTGGTGAAGGGAGGGGACGGGGTCTGAGGTGACGTGTGCAAACACGCCCTGTGGCGCGTTTTTAAGTTGGGGAAATAATTCCCTTTCAATCCTGAGGGACCCTGGGGTCCAACTAGCCCACCAGGTGCTTCCAGTAAGCACCACTGCTCTGCGTTGCAGAGAGGTGGTGCAGGCCTTGCCACTTTTTACACCTCTCTGCAACACAGCTCTGTGGCGCGTACTGGAGGTACCTAGTGGTCTAGTTGGACCCTAGGGACCCTCAGGATTCAAGGGGACTTAATCTCCCAACTTAAAATGGCTACAGGGTGTGTTTACACAGTGGGGAAGGGAGGGGACGGGGCATGAGGTGACGTGTTCAAACACGCCCTGTGGTGCGTTTTAAGAGGTAGTTTTAATCCCCTGCCCTATTATATACTAGGGGCTTACAGAGGGGGTCATGCTAATCACAGGGGGACCCCAACGCATAGTGTGCCCTAGTGTATGTAGGTGTTTTCACTCTATTCTGAGTGTCTTTTAACATAGCACTGGCTCTAGGACTGCTTAGGCAGACTCAGTTACCACCAGTATCCGTCTGAAAAAGTTGAGGGTACAGGATGATTTTGCAACAAGGCTTCTTTCTGCTCTTCTGTTTGTTCTTTCTGCACGTTATTCTTCTTCCTGCACTTTTCTTCGTCTTTGAGGACTTCTGTTGCTTCTTTCTGCATTTCTTTTTTTTCTTTCTGTGCGTTTTTCCTTCTTTCTTCACATGTCTTATCTCTGTAGGCATAGTTAGAAATTAGCATTTAAAAAACCTTTGAAATTCACTGACAAAAACATAGGTTTCAGGCACGTTATAGCTAGGAATTAGCATTCAAAAAACCTTAGAAATTCACTGAAAAACCATAGGTTTCAGGGGCGATATAGTTAGCTGGACTTTTCACTCGTACAAAACCATAGAAATTCCCCCGTTATAGTTAGTTCAGCTAACTATAACTCGCGCGCCCGCAATGCACTGCTGATGATGTCACATATTACATCACTCATGACATGGTCAGTGACATCACTCATGACATCACTGATGACATCATCCTTGTGATAGAGTGGCATACCTCCTCTCCCCCTAATATAACCTTTCATACACACATTCAAAAATAGAAATTAAAATTTTCAAAACAATGGACATACCAATACCAGTTACAACAACCTATTCAGTAATTGTAAGATCCACATACACATCCACTCATTCACCAACAGTCCTATACAGTCACTCATACATGCACTCACTCATCATATGTATTCATACACCTATACATTCTGTTACACAACGCCACTCATCCATAAAGTTACTCACACACGTAGTCACTCATGCTAATAAAGAATCAAACATCCGTTTACCTGCATATTCAGTTATACACACACCACCACACTTACTTCTACAGAAACTTACACATACTTAGTCTTTTAAACAATCACTTATAGAAACACATACTTATTCATACAGGAACTCTTTCAATCTCTCACTCTCACATATACTCACTTATATACACCAATAGTCACATATACTAGTTTAAAACATATGTAGTTACTCATAGAGACACTATTGAGACAGTCATTCACTCACTAACACACCCATGCACACACTTATCCATGCTGTCTTCAACACATACAGACAGTGAGTCACTCATTCATGCACCAATGCACTACGTAATACCCCCCACCGAACCATACAGACATCAGACACTCATACTGATACTCAAAAAATCAACTAATAACCTATATAGACACTCATGTAGCTACTCACCAACCCATGCAGCCACTTATACACAAAGTGAGAGACTGATACAGATATTTACATATTTAAGCATTACTCACTAAGATACACTTAATCAGTCAGTAATACAATCAATTTTTAAAAAACAAATCATCCATTCAGACATTTATATACCCATTTATTCTTCCATCGACCTTGAGAAATACATATATAAAACATATAATTTTCAGGAAAACACACATTCACTGGATGATGTCATCAGTGATGTCATTTGAGATGTCATCAGTGAGGTCACTGACCATGTCATGAGTGATGTAATATGTGACGTCATCAGCAGTGCATTGCGGGCGCGCGAGTTATAGTTAGCTGAACTAACTATAATGGGGGAATTTCTATGGCTTTGTACGAGTGAAAAGTCCAGCTAACTATATCGCCCCTGAAACCTATGTTTTTTTCAGTGAATATATATATATATATATATATATATATATATATATTCCACAAACTCCGGTAAAGAGAATGGGTCTGTCGTGGACGGTCCGAGGCAGGATACCAGAACTCCTAATTATGCACTCCACAGATTCCCGTAATCACGAGAAACACTCGGACACCCAGGTTGAATGCAGCTAATTTATTTAGCAAGTAACAAAACGACGCGTTTCACCTTTACGGCTTGATCACGCTTGTATTCTCTGAAATCCACCATGTTTAAATACCTCACACAATAAATTCAAAGACGGACTCACCACATCAATACGTGAAATCACATTGCAACTATCGCGGCCATCTTACAATGTTATAAGTTATTAGGATGTTCACATATTTTCACATCTAAGCCAACAATAGATATCGTGGTTGTCCATAACATTATAAACATTTATGTTCCATTCTGGCGACTACACCACGATGACATTTCATTGTTTATCATGTGATATCCACTGTGCATAAGCACTAGGAACTCAGAATTAAAAGCCACCTAATTGATTATCGGCAGCTCTGTTTTGTCGACATAATTGATAAAGATATAGTATTCAAACTGTCTCATTATACCCAAGTGGCCGCGATAGTTGCAATGTGATTTCACGTATTGATGTGGTGAGTCCGTCTTTGAATTTATTGTGTGGGGTATTTAAACTTGGTGGATTTCAGAGAATACGAGCGTGATCAAGCCGTAAAGGTGAAACGCGTTGTTTTGTTACTTGCTAAATAAATTAGCTACATTCAACCTGGGTGTCCGAGTGTTTCTCGTGATTACGGGAATCCGTGGAGTGTATGTATATATGTATAAATATATATATATATATTCACTTAAAAAACCATAGGTTTCACACATGTTATAATTAGCTGGACATTTCACTCGTGAAAAACCATTGAAATTCCCCCGTTATAGTTAGTGCAGGCAACTATAACTCACGCGACCGCAATCCTCTGCTGATGATGTCAGATATTACATCACTGTATTTAGACACTTATTTACCCATGTCTTCTTCCATTAATTTTTAGCTATACATATATTACAAATATTTTTTTTTCAGAAAGACACATATGTGATCAGTGATGTAATATCTGACGTCATCAGCAGAGGATTGCGGTCGCGTGAGTTATAGTTTGTGGTACTTTGAAATTTGGGACCGCGTAGGAGGCAGGGCCCTACCCCTGTCTATCCCGGTATTAGCGAACCGCGATTCTTCAATGCGGTATGTACAAGTGCTTTGTGTAACGTTTTAGCTATAAATGCACTATGTATACGTTATTATACATTGACTCCGTGGGTTCCATCTTGGAGCGGTGGCCATCTTATAGTTGCCCTCACATAGGCTACACTTTAAGAACAAATACAGGCCTCTAGAACACATGCGCCTTCCTTTGACTTCTCTGTGACCTGTGCAAACTGACTCCACTGCCCGAGGTCAGCCCTGTCCGGCCGGTTCCTTTTACTGCGGCCAAATGGGATTAGCATCAGGGCCCGAGGCATCATAAATTCCTTCTTCCCACACGAACCCTGACTAATCTCTTTCACACCTGACTCTTCCTGCTTTATGGCTTGTTTTACAAACAGGAGGTGCCCGTGTTTATTGGGGCCTGCTGATATCTGATGAGGGATCTGAGCCTCGCTGGGTAAATAATTGCGGGCTGGCTGAACTGAAATGTGGGATTGTAATCATGACTCTGCTTGTTCTTTGAAGTAAAATATGTGAATGACCAACTGCAAGAGAAGGGCGGTGTTGCCCAGAGCGTAATATTCTGTATAAAAGAGAAGACTGGTTTTTGTTCTGTAGACTGCCTCATTCAGTTGCTAAGGCTTCTGTGCGACGTAGTCTCACTCATTTGAGTTTAATAAAGATGTCTTTTCATATTTCAGCTTCTTTGCCAAGTTCTTTGTTATATTACCATGAGAGTGGAATTTTATAATACTACGCCAACATGGAAAACGAAGTCATAGGGTGCTACCCCTGGCACCGCTGGGGTCCTAAAATCCCCAGTACTTCAAGTTGCCTGCTCTAACTATAACGGGGGAATTTCAATGGTTTTTCACGAGTGAAATGTCCAGCTAACTATAACATGTGTGAAACCTATGGTTTTTTAAGTGAATTTGCAAGGTTTTTTAAATGCTAATTCCGAACTATAACATGTGTGAAACCTATGGTTTTTTCAGTGAATATATATATATACATAGTTCAAAAGAAACAAAATTACCACCTCCAGTGCTACGTATACAGGCCCATCCAAAATGCCTTAGTAAAAATGTATTTATTCAAAGGCAGAGCTCGACAGCATAATGCGTTTTGACTGCCATGATTCTTAATCATATACAATAAATAAGTGCGGGCACTCATTTGATCGTATTTAAGTTCAGCTTAAAACAGTAGTAAGGACCAAGATGTTTCTCCATTCTAAATTTAACGTGGCAGTGGGTCAGTTGTTATACAGTTCTTTGAAAATATATTGTGTGAGCACCGTATATACTTATATGTTTCATGCGCTGGTCATTCCACTCAAATACATAACTTTGCATTCCCAAATTTCGGGTACTAAGTTCGCTTTGCGCATTGCTCACAATTATCAGGACCACAACTACCATAGTGCTTTGCGATTGCTGGCATATAGTGTCCCAATCCTTCAATGTCTTACACTTTGTTAATTTATCACCTTTGCTCAACTGTGTCATAATGCCCCTCTCATGCTTTTGAAGGAGTCAAGCCCAGGTTCAAATTCCCTGCAACCAACATACGTGGGTCGGGGCTACAAAACGACAGTTGATTATATCCTCTTGTCAACAGGATTGTTGCCCCGAGTTAGGTTCTTTGAGGTTTTGACAAATGATCTAAGTGATCACTCTGCCCTTAGGATGGAGTTTTTTCTAAATGTTTTTCAATCCCCAAATGTAGCCATAGCGAAGACCCTTGCACAAAATAACCTAGAGCTAGGAAGAAAAAATGGTTACACATTAAAATGGGGGAAAATAAACCCGGAAGAACTTACAGGAAAACTGGTCAAGGAAGCATATGTAAACATAACTAACTGTTTGGATTTAGGAGTACCAGATGTAGAAGTCCTAAATAATTTCTCACAAATATTAGAGAAAATTAAGGGACTTCTCACAGTAACTTCAAACAATTTAAACCCAACTACTAAAGGGTGGTTTAACCACAGCTGCACTACGGCTTTAACTAAACTTAAGGAGGCCCTAAATAAAACTGTTAGGGATCAGGAGCAGATTAAATCCTTGAGACATCAATATCAATGGGCACGCAAGCAAAGAATTAAAGATTTAAAAGAGAAACTATGGAATGATTTACATTCCAGTGCCGTCTCCAAAAACAGCGACGCTTTTTGGCGAACTGTTAAAACCCCTTATTTACAAGACAAAGATAGCCCAAAGATAGAAGTTGCAATTGAAGAAGATATTTGGGTGTCCCATTTTTCTAAGTTTTTAAAAACACAGCAACACCGATAGAGACACAATCCTTACTCCCAACAGTCGTATACCCAATTCCTCTGCACTTCGATATTTCCGAAGTTATAGTGGCCTTGGTAGCAAGCAAAAGCGGGAAAGCCCCAGGCCCAGATGGGGTTCCAGTGGACCTTTTCAAATTCAATTTAGATCTCTGGTCCCCTATCCTCACGAGAGTATGCATAGCAGCCGTAAAGCTGGGTCTGCTAAAATCCTGGACAAAATCGATCATGGTCCCAATTTTTAAAAAGGGTGACCGTCAAGACGTGAAATGTTACCGTCCAATCTCTCTATTAGACTCGTTGGGAAAGGTCGTTGGCAGAGTCGTGTTAGAACGACTCAGGCTCTGGGCTGAGGAGGGAGATATCATCTCAGATCTTCAGTTTGGATTTCGGGAGGGTTTTGGAACGATAGAGCAGGCCCTTAATCTCAGCTTGATCATGGGCAAATATCTCCAAGCAAAGAAGGACATGGTCTATGTGGACCTGTCTGCTGCGTTCGATTGCGTTTCACACGCAAAACTTTGGATGATCTTGGCCCACATGGGAGTGGACCCCCCTCTTTTAGATTTTCTAAGAGAGCTATATTCTAACGCATCAGCAAGGGTGCGTTTTGGCACAGGAGGAGAGTTGACGGCACCCTTTGCTGTAGAGCGTGGAGTCAGGCAGGGTTGTGTCCTGGCCCCCTTCCTCTTCTCTCTGTACACAAACGGACTAGAGGTGGAGATGCTGAGGGGGGCTCAGGACCTACCACGAGTAAAACAGCGCCTGATCCCCGCCCTGCTTTATGCAGACGATGCCGTCATTTTGGCACGCACGCCGCGAGAATTACAGAGGTCTTTGAATAGATATGTCGATTTTATGGGTGGGCTGGACCTACAAGTAAACGTTAAAAAAACGTTCGTCATGGTAGCAGGCAGCGGGAAAAAACGTATAAAGAACATCTTCCTCAAAGATCAAAAACTTGAGGTAACTTCTCAGTACTGCTACCTGGGTATCATGATTGACGAAAGACTTAACTGGAGACCAGCAGTAGAGGCCAGATGTCATCTTTTTAAAAGAGCCATAACTTCCTTGATGAGTTTTTCTTATAGACTAGGGAAAAGGCCCCCAGTGGAACTACTAAAAATCTATATCGCCAAGTGTCAGGCGATTGCACTTTATGGGGCGGGAGTCTGGGGATATGCAGATGTCAGTGCCCTACAGGTGGCTGAAAACACCTTCCTTAGATTCCTCTTAGCAACACCGCGTAGTACTTCAACTTACGCTTCCCATCTGGAACTTGGAATTCCCTACTTAGAGGACTTAATAAGGATTCAACCACTATTGCTTTGGAGGCGCATTTGGATTTCTGACAAAAACATCTTAACCCAGGAAATTGTGGCAGACACAATGATCCTTGATCAATCATTAAAAATCAAATGGCTTCGGTACATTAGAAATTTCTTCAATGACCTCGGATTGGAGAAATATTACCTTGAACCGAAAAATATTATCGAAGTATCTAAGCGATCATTGAAACAATTAGCTCTGACACACTTAGAGTCATTAAGGTTGTCATCTGAGTCGACAAAATCCTCTGTTCTCCATGCCAATATGACTCAGCTTACGTTTTTTATCCAGCCCTATCTAACATTGGAGATTAGTACCTATGATAGAATGTTGTTGACAAGGTTCAGACTAGATCTTTTTCATAGATTAGTATCCTTTCCAGAGAGGAAAAATTGGGATCCAACTCTCCCTACCTGTCCTTGCGATGAGGAATCAATACAGTCGAACATACATACAATACTGTTCTGTAAATTCCATCATCCACACAGGAGGGTCTGGTTATTACCCCTATTAAAGCAATGGGGATTTAGACAATGTCGTCCCGCGATGCTACGTCTTCAACTGCTAGAATCTGAACTGGTCTGTTACCGCGTCCTTAACTTCTTAAAATGTATTATAAAGCATAGGAAAAATCTGTAAAATGTATGTTCAATGAACTCCCAGATATGGTTTTGAAACTGTAAGAACCTTTTTTTTTTTTTTGTAAATATTTGACTTCGCCTTTGTGTAAATGTTACTTTTTATCTTGATTTTCTGTTTATTGTAAATCTGTATTTTTTTAAATGAATCTTTTATGGTTGTACAATTTGTAATAACCGAATAAAGAAGTTTATAAAAAAAAAAAAAATTCCGTGTGTGGCAGAGTCACTGAGCAGCAGTGTAATGTCAAAGGAGATACCGCAAATCAGGGCAAAGGCCCCGGCACTTATTTCTTTACAAATTAAGCACTGATTATGGGCACCCGAACATAAGGTGAATACATTCATGTGTACTGGGACGTTTAAATAATGACCGGTATTCTGTCTCCTGTTGGTCGCGTAGCCCGCTTCGAATGGAGGGGTTGGACATTCACAGCGTGGTAGAAATATCAAATCCTGAGGAGTACGATTTTGCATGGGCAGGGAGTGCTTCCGGCACGGGCTCAGCAACCTGAGGGTGCCGGGGTACTATGCAAAGGGCAGGGTCCACCTGGCTGGGGTAGGTATGGTCATACTCATATTAAACACCTCAGGCGCCACTGGGGCTGGTGGACTACTCTTAGAGGAGTAGGGCAGAGAAACGGAGGTGGAGCTGCCATACAGGTGCTCTCAAACCAGCGGGATGCTCTTAGGCAAAGAGGGTCTAGCGACGAAGGGAGAGTCGCCAATGGTCAGCAAACCGCTGGCAGAGTGGTGGAGACAGCACAGTTAAACTGCATCAATAACGCACGAGGTCGGACGGTTGGCCATCGGAAAGGAAAGAGTTCCCATAAAAGTGGCCCTTGGGTGAGTTGATGGCTGGGACACTGGAGGGGCGGTTAAGAGACAGGGCAATGGGGATAGCCAGAGGGGATAGTCGCAAAGCAGACACAGCACTTGCAGCCCGAGCACAGCCGGAAGGGGCCTTGGATGGACGCATCGGTAGGAAGGGAAGGAAGCCTAGAAGCTGCTCGTGCAGCCGGAAGGACCTTCACATCCAGCTCATGGACAGAAGCTTGTGTCTGATGGTGCCTTCCAAGATGACCTATGATGTTGACAAACTGGCTTAAGACTGGGGATCACCGATTTAGGACTGTTTGATTGAGTGATGTAGACATTAATGCATGATTTATGGCGTATATCAATAATTGATAACTGTCATGGGGATTTACAACCCTCTCATTATTTATGAAAATGTTAATTAACTTTGACCTTTTACCTCCACCCAGGGTCTTTGATTCTTATTGCATAACGGGGGTGGAGGGGAGGGGTAGTCAAAGGCCCTGTAGGGCCAGGTACCCTTTCTGGGTTGGGCTGGGAGTGATGCGTGCACTACTGTTGACAAGGCGCTCATCATAAAGCCTCTTGCTGCACTACACCTGTCCTATGTTTAAGAGAATCTTGCACTGCCCCTGTCAGACCTTTAGTTGTTCTCTATAGGAGGGAACATTGCTGGCATGTACCCATTTTGTGCAAAGGTTATGTGAGTGATGCAGGCACAACTGCTGGCAATGCATGTGTTCATGTGTGAAGGAACATCACACAACCAGTGCTTAATTTGAGCCGGTGGTGTCACTGGCACTCATTTTTGGAGCTTGTGAGGTCCACTGGCTCTTTTTTTTCCCTTATCAGACACTTCCCCAGAACAAGAGAGGGGAAAAAACACAAACGGGAAAGAAGGAAGAGTATAGGAAAAAACTACCAAGCAGGGAGAAATCAGGCTCCTGCAAGAGTGAGATGTTATGTTATTAGAGCTTTTAAAGCGCGCTTATACCCAAAGCTGTCCTGGCGCTGAGCACAGTCTAACCGGTTTCCATAGGTGTGATAGCTTATTCGGAGAACAGCCAAGTCTTCAGCCCCTTCCTAAAATAAAAGAGCTCAGTACAATTCCTGAGATGCACGGGCAGGTTGTTCCAGGCTTTTGCGGCACAAAAGAAAAAACTGCTGCCGCCCCGGTTGGCTTTTTTCCCCACGGGGAACAATCACTTGTTTTCCTTCCGAGGAGTGCAGCACTCTTCCGGGGACATACCATTTGAGACGTCTGCTCAGATATTCAGGACCACTGCCCATCAGAGATTTAAAAACAGTACACAGCACTTTGAATTGTGCACGTTTATTTACTGGGAGCCAATGCAAGTGACGAAGTCCATTTCTGACTGAGACGTACCTTGGTGTGCCCGTTAGCAGCCTAGCTGCCGCATTTTGCACTAGCTGGAGCCTGTACAGATGTATTTTTTTTTTTTTATGTTCAGGTACAGACGGTTACAATAATCCAGGCATGACAAAATGAGGGCTGAGACTGCTGTCCTAAAGCTGTCCTCTGGTAGGAAACATTTTATGTTCCTCAAGATTCTAAGGAGGAAAAAGCTTGTCAAAACAACCCCGCTGACCTGATCTCCAAAGGCACGTTTATTGTCCATAATCACTCCCAGGTTCTTAGCTTTAATCGTGGGGGCTGGAGGCTTGCCCATTTCTTCCGGCCACAGGTCAGGTGTCCAGAGGTTGGGGTTATTCCCAAATATAATGACCTCTGTTTTGCCTGCATGAAGTTTCAGGCAATTGGAGGCCATACAGCCAGATATGTCTTTCAGGCAGTCATGGCATTATGAAGCCATTTCTGTTTCTTTACCTCGCTGTAAGGACAGCACAATTTGTGTGTCGCCCGCATAGGATGTTAATTGAAGCCTGAAAGATCTTATCAGGGCTGCCAGTAGACTGACATATATAATGAAAAGCATGGAGCTGAGGGAGGACCCCTGAAGCACCCCGCACGGCAGGGAAAAAGGCTTAGATCCATCCCTTCCCAGATCCACCATTTGTGTTCTATCGGCCAGAAAAGATTTCAGGAGGCTCTGGGCCCTGTCCTGAACCCCCGCCATCGATAATTGGTCCATCAAAACATCGTGATGGACCGTGTAGAAGGCTGATAACCGGTCCAACATAATCAGGATTGCCACACCTCCCTGATTCACCGCCTCTCGAACCTCCTCAGCGGCTTTAATAAGAGCTAGCTCCGTGCTGTGTCCTGCATGAAAGCCGTACTGGGTGGAATCAAGTGCATTGCTGCTCTGAAAAAAATTGCTGAGTTGCACATTAATGGCCTTCCCCATCATTTAACCGGCAGCGGAAGACGTGATATGGGTCTGTAGTTGTTAGGATCATTTTTATCCAGATTCGTGTTTTTTTTATCAGTGGAAGTATTGAGGCTGACATCCAGGTTTTAGGGTACCAACCTGACTCAATGATGGTCTTAAACAGTGGCGTATGGGTGGAAGCGATGACCTATGGGATGCTTTTGACCACCGATACTGGACAAGGGTCAAGGGGAGACCCAGATCGAGAAGCCAAGAAAAGTTTAATTACCTCCGGAGTCTCAAGTGGTTTAAAACCCTCTAACATGTGTGAAGGGGTGATGGCCACCGGCATTGGGCTGGCTGCCACCTCACCCACCCCTCCTTGGTGGTTAAAAAAGGAGGAGAAGATAACTTCCACCTTGTTAGGAAAGATGGAGGCTAAAGATTCACAGAGTGCTGGACTGCTGTGAATATTCGATTTAGAGGGGTTCGTAAGGTTAGCGATAGTTGTAAACAATTCTCTAGAGGAGGATTTGGCCTCTTTAATCTGCTCCGCAAAATATGCTTTTTTTGCTTCTAGGAGTAACTTTTTATAGATAGTGAGGCTTCCTTTATAAGCTTCTTTGTTTCTTTTGCTATACCCTTTTCTACAAGCCCTCTTCATCCTCTTACAGTCCATTTTGTGCTTTTGCAGGTTGGCGGAGAACCAAGGTGCTGGGCCGCCGTGCCCTCATCCACACTAGTTGGGAGATTTGGGGCAGTTAGTTTCAGAAAATTTCCCATGTCAGTACTATCAATGTTTTTCGAAGCCCGTATAACTATCTTCTCCTTGGACTTAGATTTAAGTCGGTTGTGTGGCATCCGCGAAAGACTAAAAAGGATGGCGGCATGAGCCGTCTGAGGGAGTGGCAGTATCTCCGACAAAGAAAGTCCGGTATTATTAGAAAATATACCATCGAAAGTATGCCCCGCAACATGTGTAGGGCCATCTACCCGTTGCTCGAGATCCCCTCCGCCCATAATTTGTTTCAGTCTCATATTGTCCAGGTCTGAAGGATCCTCCAGATAAAATTTGAAGTCCCGCATAACTGAAGGAATTAGCGCACAGCCCCTCCTCCAAAAGAGTGCCAATAGAGTCAAGGAAAGCACCTCTGGGGCCCGGGGGTTGTAAATAAGCCTAGCTTTGAATGTATCCTGGAGGAGAGTCGCACGCTAAGAGACAGGGCTTCACATGCTGGATTAGAAGCTGTCGAGAATGTGGGCTCAAGGCTGTTGTGATAGATAACCGCCAGCCCTCCACCCCTCCTTAAAGGTCTGTCCAACGAGTGGCAGAGAAAGTTAATGGGCGAGGCTTTGACAAGGTCAGGTCCTGAGGTGTTATCTGTCCACGGCTCCGTTATAAATGCCATCTTGATATTATGTTCTTCAATAAAAAGGCAGCATTCCATGCGGTGTTTAATCAAAGACCTTGCATTTAAGAGCAGCCATTTAATAGGGGCAGCATCACAATGCTTGTTTGAACCACCTGACTGTAGGAGAGTAGGATCTGCCTCTTATAGTTACCCCACTTTTTGCTGATGTTTCACTGTTTTTCGACTTTAGTCTGGCTGGGCCCGGCTATCCAGGACCCCAGCCTAGCTGCTTCCTCTCTAAATTGATTACCAGTACTTTAGGTACACTCCAGATTGGATTCTGGGGTACCCTTATAAGTCCCTAGTATATGGTATACTGTGTACCCAGGGCATGGGTACCCCAGAGGCCTACATGGGGCTGCAGCATGTATTATGCCACCCCTGGGAAGCCATTCAAAATGACACAACAGGTCTGCTACAGCAGCCTGTGTAAGGTGGTGTATGCACCCCTTACTGAGATGTAGGTTACATATATCTCTCCATATCACATATAAACCTATCAGTCACCTCTATGGCAGGCCTTAACAATCCTGAAGGCAGGGTGCTGGGTTTCATATGAGGGTACCCATGCATGAGCAGAGCCCCTCTGCAGCTTTCGGAACCTTTATTCCGGAGTTGTTTGTGATGCAGCCAAACCATATACTCTTAAGTGCATCATTATAACCTCACGGTAAATGCTAACTTTGGAATGGCTGCATGGAAACATGTCGTGTTTGGTGTCAAACACCTTGGAATCATACCTCCACACCAGTAACTGGTGTGGGAGATATGATTCCACCCTACTAGAGGGAGAAACATGGCACCACCGGTACACCCGCTTAACAGAACCCTGGCATCACAAAATGGATGCTGCCAGCCACAGACACGAGTCTGCCCTCCTGCTGCTGGACGAAACTCCGGCAGGGGAGGCCTGGACAATAGGTTTCCTGTCACAGGGAGGTGTGCCCACCCCCCGGACAGGCTTTAGTGTATTGGGGCTGGGTGGGTGCACTCCAAGAGTGATTTGATGTCTACACTGGGGGCACATTTGGCGTCACTGTGCATAGTCCATCTCAAACCAGTTGCAGGGGCTGCCAGCCCCTGTTCTGGCACGAAACTGGACAACGGACATGGGTGTAGCCACCCCTGTGTCCTGACCCTCCCATAGCTGGGTCCCCAAAATTTGTCCCACCCCTTCCTTGGGTATAATGTAGGAACCCCTGACTACAGGACTTTAGATTACACTTGGACTAAACTCTGCAACATAAACCAAAAACTTCGACGATCTACACAACGCTGGATGACTGAAGAATCTCCCTTGGAGTAAAGGAGTTACTCCCCTGCAAGGCAGGCACCTGAAACGCATCTGACCGATTTGCATCTACGAAGCTCCCGACTGACTCCGAAGAATTTGCAACACAGGAGGTGGGTTCCCAAACTTCCCAGAGGCCGACCCGTGCTCTCAGCAAACCTGAGACCCGTAGCCCTCGTGGGGACCGTGGAACCAGAAACCCTGGACACAGCATATGCTTCTTGGGAATCCCTGAGGCTGTGCTTTGGGCCACTTGTAGTCCAAGCCCCGAGCAGAGTTTCCACCGAAGATTACTGGCCTACACTCACCGAGTGACCCCTGGGCTGGTATTGTGGGATTCCTTTCGAGGTTCCTTCGTGATCCCTGGCCCGTCGACTGGTGGGTCCCTGAGAAGGCAACTCTAACTTTGATGAGGCTTACTTGGTTGCTCCAGACGTACCCTGACTCGCCATCGCTTGGGGAGTCCCCTGGACCTTGCTGTTCCAGGGGACTCCCCAAGCGTCTTCTCTGACCGCGTGGGTTGCTGTTGCCAAGGCTTGCTGGTGTTCAATCCGGACACTGACCCCCATCTAGCCCCCCCCCCCAACCCCCCCCCCCCCCAGCACTCGACATCCTTCGCGGGACAGCTCAGCCTCGGACTTTGGTCGCCCTCGACGTCTCCCGGTCCCCGTGGCTGCAGAGTCAAGCTTCACCTCGTTACACCTGAAGCACCCGACATCGGTGGGCATTCGTCTATTGTGCTTAACAAAGAGGGGGGGACAAGAGGGCTTTAAAAGGTCCTACATACATGCCCATACCAATCAAAACAAGAAAGAGTATGTAGTTCCTAAAGAGAGTCGTGAGCAGGTAAGAGAGCCAAAGTAACTATTACTACGGAAGTAGTCCAACTGATATTACAAGGGGATAGGGGAATTCCCTTGTTTGGAACTAGGGCCCTCACACACCCAGCCAGCTAGGTGTCATGCTTCATCATTGGGCCTGCTCCTCGTCGGGTCGGCGCTGCAATACCCGACGGGCACCCAATGCGGGGCTCTTTGGCGGATATCTTTTGTTCCACGCCGTATGGTGTAGTGGGGGTGAGGGGCCCAAAGTGAGTAAATGTGGTGAGTGCAGTGATTAAAAAAGGTAAGGGAATCCAATGAGAGACCTTTATTCAAATAGGTTCCCTGCCTCATTAAAGTGAAGGTCGAGTGGCGTATATGTGGCTGTGATAAATAAAATCATTTACGCTCTACTCGTATTTGTACAGGTCAACATGTTTCTTGCCTTGCTCGTCAGGAGGATCGAATGGCAATTTATCAGGACCAAGTGACATACATCTGCACATCAAGGAGAGGTGGAAGCACCTACCTCCCAACTAATCAAACTGTGGGAGAAGTGACCACAATGATGGAGGACGACCTACAATTGTAGGAGTCATACCTCAGCAGTTGCCGGCGGGTCATAGGACACCTATCATGTAGTGTCCTGATCAGCAATGGATCCTACTACGAGACCTACCCCACCGCCGAACGGTGGGGTAGGTCTCATAGTAGGATCCATTGCTGATCAGGACACTACATGATAGGTGTCCTATGACCCGCCGGCAACTGCTGAGGTATGACTCCTACAATTGTAGGTCGTCCTCCATCATTGTGGTCACTTCTCCCACAGTTTGATTAGTTGGGAGGTAGGTGCTTCCACCTCTCCTTGATGTGCAGATGTATGTCACTTGGTCCTGATAAATTGCCATTCGATCCTCCTGACGAGCAAGGCAAGAAACATGTTGACCTGTACAAATACGAGTAGAGCGTAAATGATTTTATTTATCACAGCCACATATACGCCACTCGACCTTCATTTTAATGAGGCAGGGAACCTATTTGAATAAAGGTCTCTCATTGGATTCCCTTACCTTTTTTAATCACTGCACTCACCACATTTACTCACTTTGGGCCCCTCACCCCCACTACACCATACGGCGTGGAACAAAAGATCTCCGCCAAAGAGCCCCGCATTGGGTGCCCGTCGGGTATTGCAGCGCCGACCCGACGAGGAGCAGGCCCAATGATGAAGCATGACACCTAGCTGGCTGGGTGTGTGAGGGCCCTAGTTCCAAACAAGGGAATTCCCCTATCCCCTTGTAATATCAGTTGGACTACTTCCGTAGTAATAGTTACTTTGGCTCTCTTACCTGCTCACGACTCTCTTTAGGAACTACATACTCTTTCTTGTTTTGATTCGTCTATTGTGCCCATGGTCATTGGCAAGTGACCCAGACTCTGTCCCCTCTGCTTTAAGGTTCTTCACATCTTCGATCCAAGCTTGGATCACACTGGACACTTTTCTTCTTCACAGCAGCAGCACTTTGCAGCAACTCTCCATTGGAAACGACGAAGATTCCCGACGCCATTGGACACATATGCACCCGGCTTCCCTGGGTTTGGTAACACGAGTACTCCTGTGCTCACGTGGGTGCTGGCCTTAGAACCTTCTAAGTCTAAAAGGGTTTGCTCAAAGTCCTCTCCGAAGTGTTCTTAATCTTTAAAATTCCAACCGTGACTTTCCCATAGGATTGTACGGAGCTCGCGTCTGTGTTGTCACACTGCACGTGTCCCCCGTGGGTCCCCTGTGTCACTACCTTGGGGTCCCAGTGATTCTACATGCTCTAGGCAGTGTCTAGCCAAGTCGTGGTTCTTATACCACTTTCTTAATATATGGTTGGGTCTCCCTCTGGGGCCCATTGTATATTGTGCTATTTACTGTCATTTTAGAACTGTATTATTGTGAATCTTGGACTCTAATCTCATAAAGAGCTTAGTAGTGATTGTTTAGAAATAAATACATATATTTTATATATACCTTGTGTGGTTCTCCTTTCATTTAGTAATTCAAGAGGTTATAATCTGGTAAACCAAGCTGCTTTACACTCCTTCAAGACTTAGCCTGAAGGCTGCTCTCCACAGCTACCACTAGGATAGCTTTCAATAAAGGTTGTCTTAAACCTAATCATCAATAAGGGTTGTTTGGACTGCTGCAAGGTGCCCACTATAACTAGTGAACAGCATATGCCAGGCCAACTTTTCACACTGACTGCTTAAGAGAATAGTTACTAGGAAGGGCCATAATGTGCGGGAGGGGCCGATGACAGTTAGTACAGGAGGCTGCCAAGTCTTCTAGCATAATACTGGGCGGGAACCTTGGACCGCACGCATTCCCACCCTCCGGATCCAGACTCCTAAGGAAGTCTCTGGAATATGTCCGTAAATCTGGCCTAAAAGGGCCAAGGGGACTGGCCCGAGCGCGGACGGGCGCAGACGGTCTTGCCTTAGGTGCGCCTTTGGCGCTCCAGTGTGTGTTTTATGTAGATATAACAACACTAACCCGCCCCCTCCAATGGCTGCTGTATTCCCTGCCCCCCTGTCCCAGCAATCGAGCAGGCGGCGTCAGCAGGCAGCTATGGGAGGCTAAAGTGCCCAGTGCAGTGAGAACAACAGTGCAATATCAGGTAGGTTTTAAAACAGCAATTAAAAGCTTAAAGCAACAAACGTTAAAAGCGAGTCCTGGCGGGTATTTAACACAACCCGTGCAACCAGGGAGACGGCGCGAGATAAAGGGGCTGGGAGTGTGTGGCAGTGGATTATAAAGGCATGATGTGGATTCAGAACTACGCAGCCTTGGTATGGGTGCAGAGACATTTAATAGCACCGGCCACAGTCTTTTGAGGAGTGCTTTGGGCACTGGCACTCAATACGTTACAAATTAAGCATGGCACATAACATCTTGCTGCAGTATATTGGTCTTGTCTGTGAGAGAAGCTTGTGAGGAAATACTGGTGTCCTCTACCTGTTTAGAGCGGCAGTGTGTGAGGGTTGCAGGCACTAGTGTTGGCAATGCACTTGCTCATATGTGAGGGAACATCACACGGCATCTTGCTGCACTATATTGGTCCTGTGTGTAAGAGAAGCTTGCACTGCTGCGGTCAGGACTGTACTTGTACTGTATGAGGGAACACTGCTATCATGTACCTGTTTTCTGCAGAAGTGAGTGAGAACAAAGTACGTGTTCTTGTATGAGGGCATGCCACACAGCATCTTACTGCACTATACCTGCCCAGTGTGGGAGTGAAGCTTGCTCTGCTACCAGCACCGTCTCTATTCCTTATGTAGGGGGCACTGCTGTATCTGCCATTGTGCAGTAGTATGGGAGTAATGCATGCACAGCTGTTGGCAATGTATTTGTCCTTGAGTGAGGGAAGATCACACAACCTCTTCCTGTGCTCTACCTGGTCTGTGTGAAAGTGAAGCTTGCACTGCGGCTGCTGTACAAAGTCTAAATAACGTGAGACAAATTCAGTTTTGCGTGGAGAGCCCTAGCTGCCATCATGACCAGAGTTTACAAAATAAAACAAATAAAGACAATGAAAAGCAAGACCACAGAAGGATTCCCTAGAACAGCATTTTACCGATTGGGTGCTCCCTCTACTGCCATGGAAAAGTAGACAGAAAGCGGGAACAACAGTGGTGTAGCACGGGCGCCACAGGTCCCGAGCGGGACCGGCCTTTAACTGGACTTATCAGGACAGCGCCCTAGGTGGAAAGAAAATATGATCCTTGCAGTGGCTGCGGGGGGTCGTTTTGGTGTGACGGCAGGCGGTGTAAGGAAGATGGAGGAGGGCAGGGGGCTGATGTGGTGCTAACACTTATGCTGCGGCACATTAAGTCTGTAACGGGACCGACTGAGACTAAGTGGGGCGGACGAGCAGTTGTTTGTATGACATTAAGTCCTTCAGAATATTGGCGCCCCGGGCCTGGGCCCAGCTCGGCCATGCCTAAGGCCATCCAATGTCTTGATACAAGCAGACTGCCACTGTCCAGTACATTCACTGCTGATGAACGCACACCTGTTGCCTGGCTTTTGCCGTGACACAAGGTTTTTTCTGCTTTAACTGTATAACTAGAGTTTTCGGTGAAGGAGCCGAAACTTAAGTGGTTATGGTGAGCACCAGGGCCGGTTCTAGGTTTTTTGGGGCCCTGGGCCAAACGGGAATGTGCGAGGTCCCTCTAATTTACATAGGTGACACCTTCAGGGCTCCAGAAGCTGCTTTGTGCTGACTCCTCCTGGGCCGCAGCTCCTCCTCTCAGCCTCTTACAAGCACCTCTTTTACAGCCGATTTCAGTCTGAAGGTGTGAGAATCGCTTGGGGGCTGAGAGTTAAACCTGTGGGGGCGCTAAAGTCTTGACAATGGGCGTCCCATAGTGTCTCTGAATGGGCAGCGGGCAGGAGGCCTAATTGCAGAACATGCCTGCAAAATGCGTCTCCTTGCAACTGGGACACCATCCCTAACAGGCCCTGGGAGGGCCCCCTCCCCTCCATCTCATGGGCCCAATTGCAACGAGACGCCTTTCTTTCAATTGAATGGGCAGGAGTACAAGAGGGCTGGTGGTGTGTTGAACTGGTGCAGGGCCCCATGCTGGTAGGCTGAGTGCGAGGCCCTGGGCAGCTACCCACACTGCCCATGCCCAGCGCTAGTCTTGGTGAGCACTGGGCATGTTTACAGGCAGACGTTGAACTTTAAATCGAATCCCACCCTATGTTGGATTAAAATGCCACCCTATGTTAGAATAACGGGTAAAGTGGAGGGCAGGGGCATTCTAGAGTCGGAAAGGAAGGTCTTATCAGGTAAGGGGAAGAGGGTCTAGTGGTTGTGCCCAGGGGCGTAGCTTTGGGTGGGTGTTTGGGGTGTCCCCCCCCCCCCCAATAAATGTATTTTCTGGTAACTAGTTGGGTCCAGGTGCTTTCAGTTGGGCATGGCGAGGTGTCTGTTGGATTTCAACAGGAATGGTTACAAAAGCACAGATAAATACGCACACACACACTTTCCCTCTCTGATCTAAAAGTATTCCGAAATGTTGGTTATTTAACAAAATATTGTGTTTTCCCCACTTCATAGTCGTACCAACCGTCATTCGTCTCCTGTTCCACTTTTCCTTTAACACCTCTCATGCACCCTGCATGTCGTATTATGTATTTTAATATAGGTCAGTGTGATTTGGGGAAATCCGACATGACCCCCCCCCCCTTCCCCCCATTTTACTGACCAAGTTACGCCTCTGCTTGTGCCCTATCTGGGAATCCACAGCCAAATAAAGAACTGTGTGCAGGCCCATCCCTTCTTTGCCGCTCCCTCAACTACAGGCTCAGACCCCACCCTTCACTACCCATGCCCCTTCCACCCACTCTCTCACCCTGCTCTTGGCCAGTTCTCTTTTCCTCTGCTCCACATCTCCGTAACTCGTGCTGCTGTAACTAGTCCTACTCGGTGAATGACTCTAGCCTCATCTAGTTATGTTACCTGTTCGACCACTCATCTTCCAGGTTATGCGGTCATGAGACCACTGCACGCTTACTAACCGGTAATCTTCATTACTCCGAGTCCTGATCCTCCTGGAAAGGAGAAACATCTCAAGGACTGCCTCGAGGAAGACGGACGAGGAAGTGATGCATCATCGCTCTTCTGTGTAAAGGGCTCTGAAACCTCGGTGCTCAGCAATATAAACTGTTAAATAAATAAAATGGTACATTACGAGGTTGGTACACATGCCCCTGTCCCTTGGGAGCTCATACCATACACCACTAGAGTGAAATGCAGTCCGTCAGTGATTGCTCAGTGAGATGAAAGTCCTTTCTGCAGTGTGGTCGCCCACAGAACGCCGGCAGCACATTGTTAAAAGGTCCCTGGTGTTTGTCAAAGGACCGACAGGCTGCCACAGAATATAATGGGTCTAGGATGACGCAAGAGCCTCAACCGGGCAACGCCCAAGATACTCGCAGGCGGGCTCTGCACCGGCTGCATTCATGGGCTTCATCCAAAGCATAAAGAACAGTTGATGGACAGAAAGCTGAACAATGTCATACATTCACCCCAGTACAGAGATCTGGGCCTAAATCCATCGTTTTTTTGCTCCCCATGCCATTCCAATTTGGACCCAGCCATATGAAAATCAGTCTTGACCCTGTGCCCCATGGGAACAGTCCAGCCCGAACTGCCAAGCCAGGTCCTCCCTGGATTGGAAACAAGCATCCTGGGACCGGTTTCGGGGTTTCACCCCTCTTCAGTCAGGATAGCTTGACTCCAGTGGCATGGAGAGCACGGGACCCACGCCTGGGCATACCCGTCCCACTCGGGGGACAAATGCAAAAAGAATTGTTGATGGACAGAATGCAGAACAATATCATACATTCACCCCAGTACAGAGATCTGGGCCTAAATCCATCGTTTTTTTGCTCACCATGCCATTTCAGTTTGGACCCAGCCATACCGGTCCTAGGATGCTTGTTTCCAGTCCAGGAAGGACCTGACCTGGCAGTTCGGGCTGGACTGTTCCCATTGGGTACAGGATCAAGACTGATTTGCATATGGCTGGGTCCAAACTGGAGTGGCATGGTGAGCAAAAAAACGATGGATTTAGGCCCAGATCTCTGTACTGGGGTGAATGTATGACATTGTTCTGCATTCTGTTAGCTGTTACCCCTTGGTTGCTCTCTGATACTCCTGACATGACTCCTGCTACTCCTGGTGTCAAAGGTCGCAGAGGCAGGAACAGAAAGGAAGCAGGGATCCACTCTCTCCTCTTCCTCAGCCCAGGTGGCTGCTCAGGGCCTAAAGATGTCAATGGGTCAACCCTATAATGTAAAAGGAGGCTGAGGTGTATGTGATGTCACTAGCTTGACCCTGGCATTTTGCTGAATTGACATCACTGTGGGGCGCTACTCTTGGATATTCTGCGTTATAGTGGCACCCAATCTGTAGGGTCGTGGACGCTGTTGACCTCAAGATCTGTGAGGTAATGTGTCCCTGAACACAAACTTTAAAGCAGAGTATTTAGAAATGCAGTCAATAAGAAAGAATTGACTCAAAAGGGGAGTTCGAGATCAGCAATTTCGAAAAGCCCATGAAGGTTTATTAAAATTTAAAGGGTTAAAACAGAAAACAGAAAATGCAAACGCAGCAGCAAATCTCATTGAATCGTTCGAAAGACAGATATAAATTAACATAAAGATGTTCAGATAAAGCACAGCAATAAGCAAAACCCGGGAGAATAGACGGAGGGCCTGTTAAGATCTTGGTGGATGGATTACTCCAACAGGTGACTGATATCCCCTCCACCAAAGTATAAATTACATTATATCCTATGGGATTTGTATTTCAGCGGACGGGAGATCCGTCACCCTTGTGATGAAGTAACCCGTCCGTCAAGATCTAAGTCCGGTCCGAAGTCCAATCGTGCAACAAATCAATAGAGGATTAGAGAACATCTCTAGTAGAAACCCAAAGGCCTCCAAGGACTCCATGACTCACTCCCAAATCGAAGGGCTCACATCGCCAATTTCACAAGAAAATGATGGAAGCAGAAACGTCAGCCGGGTGTGAGCAAAAGTATCATTTTAACAAATCATACAGTCTACCATCTTAGCCCTATCACAGTACATGAGCATTGATTCGCCCCTTCTGAACTAATCTCATCCGGAGGGGTCAGAATAAACAAGCCACATAAACAACAGAAAACTATTATAGATGAATGCAATGCAGTCTGCTTGCAGAACCTTGGAAATTAGCAAAAGGTTTCTGTAAACGAGTTTTTCGAGAAGAATATGTCATTCAAATTAAGCAGGGCACATCCTGCTGGTGTGGTGTCAAGCAAGAAATATAAACACACAATGAACATTATGAAACGACAGCCTTATTTACCAACATGGAGCTGAGGCCTTATGGAAGCCTA
Source organism: Triturus cristatus (assembly GCF_964204655.1). Classification (NCBI taxonomy): domain Eukaryota; kingdom Metazoa; phylum Chordata; class Amphibia; order Caudata; family Salamandridae; genus Triturus; species Triturus cristatus. The sequence goes on from NC_140595.1 coordinate 816,094,068, forward strand.
ACTTAGTCTAAGCCACAAAAACACATTAAAAACTGCATAACCATTTTGCTTCAATTGCAAAAGTTCCATTTTACTACTGATATATCATTCAAATGTGAAATAACATCTGTGTCTGCTTTCCTCCTGCACTAGGGCCCGGGTTTACTTCACTCTGAAAGGGGGGGGTGGATGGAGGAGTAAAGGTGGGAGAGGGGGGACTGGATCAATACAGATAAAAATGCCTGCTACCATCTTACCGGACACTTCTCCCCCTACCTGCTTGAATCTAAACCCAATACAGCTCTAGGAGCCAAACATCATATTTTCAGAGGTTAGCACAACACCAAGAACTGGATTTGTGTATATTAAGGCAGCAGTGCAAGTCAGTGCACACAGGAATAGGTGCAAAATGTGAGGTCAACAGACCGTGACACACTAAACCGCCAAGCTATAAATGCAGGTGATAAGCATCCATAAAGCGGTGCAGCATTAAAAACAGCCTGCACTTAAACACCTCTAGAATGCTGGAAGAGATGCCCCTTGACCTCAGTCTGAAACCACACATAATCAAGCAACCGCAAGCAAGCACGGAGGGGCACTCAGGCAGCACTAGCCCCAAGGCACCCCTACCCGTAGAGAAGAATCAGCAGAAAGGGCAGGCAGCCGGAACCACATTTCTTTTGTGTGGAGTTTTATATAGCGCAAACTAGACCCAAAGGTATCAGAGCGCTTTACACGAGCACCAGTTACGTTACAGACGGACACGTTAAGGCAGGGGAGGTGAAGTGATCTTCCCAGAATCACAAGTTGTTGAGCGTCCCTGCCAAGACTCGAACCCAGTTCCCCATCTCCGAGGTCGACCGCACTAGCTGTTAGACCACATCCTCTCGCCACAAGGCACAAGGCTGGGTACAACCTTGGAAAACTTTAAAATTACGACAAACGCCGCCAGTTATAAAAACAATTACAGACAACAGACAGGTGTCGGTCACCCTATTCCCGCATAAGTGATGACACGATTGCTGTGCTTAATGCGTAAAAAACGGGAAACATCGTTTACATCGCATTCAGTACAACGCGATGCTGTTACATCGCGGTCGTTACAACGAACGCATGTAACCACGCGATGCCATTACAACGCAATTCTTTACATCGACTTGCGCTAGATGGCGTGCTAACATTACAAATAGTGTAGTTTACTATCCCAACACCTTCCCCCCTGTTAAGTGGAAAGGAGTTGGAATAGTAAATTACGCTTTTCTAATGTTAGCACGCCATCTAGCGCAAGTCGATGTAAAGAATTGCGTTGTAATGGCATCGCGTGGTTACATGCGTTCGTTGTAACGACCGCGATGTAACTGCACGCGTTGTAATGACTCGCGTGGTTACGTCATACAATCCGTAAAAAACATATGTGCCAGGGACCTCGTTAAGAGGCCACTCCAGCTCGAACCACCCATAGCCCCCGCCAGGGCTGCCGATGACAAAACTAACCCAACCACTTATCATCACACTCCTACAAGTGTGACAATTCAGACTAATCCGGCCCACTAAGGCTCTTGCAATGGCTTGGACGGCGGGCATTAGTCATTTTTAATGCATATTGAATTTATAAACAGATGTTTTTGTGCTCATCTCTAAAGAAAATAAACAGCGCCACCATGTGGCGGACTGTCATAGGTGCCAGGCTTGACAATTAAGTGCCATTGCCGAGCACCATAAAACACTGGCTCAAATTAAGAACTGCTGGACTGCCATTGCATCACAATGCATGCATGTCTACACACGATCGCACTGGTTTCTTTGATCCGCCCATGCTTCATAGCATCATCAAAACAGTATTGGCAAAGCCAACAGGTCTGTAATGACAGCCAAAAGGTGATCCATGTTGGCTTTGCCAGTGCTTGTCTTATGATCGCAAATCCAGAAATATTTTCCCATGAAGCCCCTCCAATCACTGTGAGACTTGAAGAACTTTCTAAACCACACTTGGAGGTGCTAGTCACCCCCTCCCTCACAAGATCAGAGTCTAACATGCTCCATTCGCAGAGGCCCATCCGCTGCAGTTCTCCTCGACACAGAACGGGCACCTCAAGCAAAGCACCCACAGGGACAAGCAGACCACACAAAGCACCACTTCAATCAACATCACATAAACGAGGCACAATATAGTGGCACATTTTAACCCATAATAGGCACCAATCAAAAGTATGTGGGTAGATATATACAGTGGGAGTACTTTTATTTTGTGACTATTTGGGAAATACATTTGTGAACATTCTTGCAAAATAAAATCAAGTTCACCCTCCTATTAACCCCTTCAGTGCCACGCCCTTTCCCCCCTCCTGTGCCGGGCGTTGTATTAGTGGGTGGGGTTCATGACGAGATAGTCTCGTCATGGGCACAGCGCAACCGTGCTCCATGACGAGATTATCTCGTCATGGGCACTGAAGAGGTTAAAACAAGCTTTTAGGCATCTCAAGGGACCGGGCGTATCTCCCAAATACAGCAGCGCTTGCAGGCATCAAAGGCAGCATTGAAATCCAGTCTTAGAAAAAACCTGAAAAACGACCTTCCAGCTCATGGAAAGATCTTCATTGCAAAAAAAGCTGAAAATATGCCCCAGTTGATCCAACTAAAGGATATATAGAATACTATTGGCGGTCACCAGTAGGTAGTTACATTTAGGACCTAGTTGTCATAGGAAGCTTTATTTGTTTAACTCAGAACTTTGGCGAATCTTCCTAAACTTTTCAAAACTAGTTGCTGTTTACTTCACTGGTGTCTGGAAAGTTTCAGGGTGATTCGTCACGTGGGGTGGCCAAGAACAATAAGGGGGTGCCAAAATGATTTTTCCCCATGCAGCCCGAGTTATAGTTTCTTGAGATAACTACAACTGCTCAATTTCTATGGTTTTGAATGTTTAATATCTGAAACTAACTATAACCTTCCTGTAACCTTTGGTTGTTTTCAGTTAATTTCTAGGGTTTTCTAGTGTTATTTCCTAACTATAACATCCCTGTCACCTTTGTTTTTTCAGCAAATATTTATATATTTTACCCAGGGACATTTACCACTGGGTAGTTATAGTTAGGACTATGCTTCCAAAGGAAAAGTATGCTTTGATTTCCTAATAAGTTTGGGGCCATTTGCCGAATCTTCACAAACATTTTTTTTTTTTTAAATGCTCTTCCACCTCAGCTCCTAGTTGGAAAGTTTCAAGGGGATCCAAATTTGGCAGAAAGATAGATCTTGGTCCAGAACACGGGCCTTTTGTGATTTGGTGTAAATCCATCAATCAGTTTTTGAGCAATTAAGGCTCAAAAACTTTGTATATTTCAAGCCATGGGCGCAACAACGATGTGGCGACAGCCATCTTAGGACTCGGGTTGGAGATAATGCAAAAAAAGGCATAGGGAGCAGGGTAGGGGTTCCCTGATCCCTAGGCCTCGTGGTGAGGACCAGACTTTGGCCAAAAACGTTTTTTTATTTTTATATTTTGCCACGAATACGCATCAGATCCGCGAATCTGCGGCAAAATTAAATATAAAAAAGGCTCTCCTGCATATAAAAAAAATAATAATTAAACGCCCCACACATGGGGTAGGGCCCGGGGGTCGGCGCATTATTAAATTGTGTGAAAGGGGCATATGGCCCCTCTCCCTAAGCCTCTAAGTGGCCCCGGGGACCCAATCTCTCATAGACTATGTTTTACTGAAGGGGAGGGGGCTGCTGCTCACCTCCCCAAACCTAAAATGGCCCGGGGAGTCGCCTGCAAGCTATTAATAAAGGTGACTTCATTGTGTTATGTGAGCACATGCTTTCCTGTCTTGTGCCTGCTGTCTCTGCCAAAAGTTTGTTAACTCATAATTAACTTTTCTTGGTGGCAATGGCATCTCAAGGATTTGTGGGGCCCTTGTTTTGAGCGACTTTAAATGCATTACCCCTTTATAGCTCATTTACACCTAATGTAGTAACAACATGCTATGGTGATCTGTCAAATGTTTGTGGATTAGTGCATCATATTAAAGTGAGACAAATGCACAGTAAATTATAGCTTTAGTTGCTGAATATTTGTAATCACAAATATAACCCCCTTCACCACTGGTGTTCTTACTGCAACAGTGAAAATCCAAGTGTTGCTCTGAGGATTTTCTCAATTCCATTGGTTAAAATCTAATAACGTTCTCTTAATTTCTCTTCTGCTGCCTTATCCCCCTTTCTCCTCTTTATAAGTGTACACTTCTGAAAAGACAGTTATCTGTGACTCTGAGTAAAAAAGGAAGTACAAGAGATGGACAGAGACATAAAGGGAACAGTACAACGAGAGATGTGAAGCTGACGGAGAAGTGGGAAGAGATGATGTAGAAAAATATGTAAGGTAGGGAAAGAAGTAAAGTAACTATAGAAAAAGGTGAGATAGCCAGTGGGAAGATAACGAGAGATTTGAAGAAGAAGATTTAGGTAGAGAAAGAGGCTTCACCAAGTAGATCACCAACTACGCTGACACTCTGGCCCCCATGAAATGAAGCAACACCGCAAAAACCAGAACACAAGCCAGCTGGTATGCAGAAGATATTAAAATGGCCAAGTGACACTGCAAACAACTGGAATGGAAATGGAGAACCAGCAAAGGGGAAGTGGAAAAAGACACTTTCGAACCGTTCAGAGCAGGTACCACCAGCTCATCTAAGAAACCAACAAAATGGCCCTAGTTAAACAAATAAACACCAGCTCCAAAAACACCCAAAAATTCTTGGCAATCGTCAAAGACTTCACCACACTCGCAGCTCTCACTGGAACATCAACATCAACAGTATCTGTGCAACAACCTTTCGAGCTAGTGTCAACTTAAGGATTTTGTGGGCCCAGGGCACAAAATATTTATGGGGCGCCCCTGTTCAGAACAACTTTGAATGTTATTATCCATTGTCTGTTAATCAAATTCCCATGACGCCAATCATAATTGAATTATATATTAAAGGCTAAAGTAGAAAAAGAGACAGAAGTAGGAAAGAGCAAGATTTCATTGTACCAGGGGCCCGATGGAAGGTGGGGGACCTGGGCAATTGCCCACTTTGCCAATGCCTTAAAACAAATCTGTCTCAAACTATTTCTGCAGCAAAATCGCAACGATATACAGGATCTTCCCCCTGCACCAGCCCCCCTGGAACTCTCCAGGAGCCTCCCATTGCAAAAGAGAATCAACACAATCAGCAAATGTGACACCATTAGCACAGGCGAAACAATGAAAATCATCAAGACCATTCACTCCGGGGCCCCGGTAGACCCCTGACCCATCACACCTTTGACAAAGAAGTAAATCCTATCAGCAAGGACCACACCCCTATCCTCAACACCTCATCAGTACAGCCACCTTCCAGGAACCATGGGAATAGGCAGCCGTCAATGCACTCCTAAAGAAAATCTTCTCTGATCCGACCAAACTCACAAATCACCGACCGCTATCCCTCAATCAGGTGTTTGTTAAGTGTGACTACTCAAATGTAAGGGTCTCAAGGCACTGGGAGGGGGGTGGGGTTAGCAGGCTCCAGTCCATCAAGAGGGGGGGCGGGGGGGGGGGGGGTGGGGGGTCTGTCGAAGAGCCAGGTTTTGAGGTTTCTTGCGAAGATGGGGAGTGATGTTGTCTGTCTGAGGTGGAGCGGCAGGGCGTTCCAGGCTCGGGCTGCGAGGATGGAGAAGTAGCGGCATCCCGATCTGGTCTTTCTGGTGCAGGGGACCACACCGTAGGAGAGCTGGGCAGATCGTAGGGTCCTCTTGGGTGCGTGGAATTTGAGTCAGAAGTTCAGGTATGCTGGTCCGGTGTCGTGGAGGGCCTTGTGGGCGTGGGTGAGCATCTTGAAGGTGACTAGCTTCGATGGGGAGCCACTGGAGTGTGCGCAGGTGCTGGGAGATGTGGCAGTGTCTTGGCAGGTCGAGGACCAGTCTTGTGGCGACGTTCTGGACGTTCTGTAGCTTGCGGTGAGGTTTTTGTTCATTACGGCGTAGAGTGCGTTGCAGTAGTTGAGTCTGCTGGTGACCAGGGCGTGAGTGACACTCTTTCTGTGTTCAAGGGGGATCCATTTGAAGGTCTTAAGTAGGAGGCGGAGGGTGTGGAAGCAGGAGGACGAGATGGAGTTGGTCTGGCAGTCCATTTTGAGCTCGGAGTCCAGGATGATTCCCAGGTTGCGTGCGTGGTCCGTGACGGTGGGCGGGCTTCGAGGGCGGGGGGCCACCAGGTGTCGTTCCATGCATCGGGGTTTGGGCCCATGATGAGTACTTCTGTTTTGTTGGTATTTATTTGTAGGCAGCTGTTTTTCATCCATTTGGTGACGGCTTCCATGCCTTCTCGAAAATTGTTTCTGGCGGTATTGGGTTCGTTGGATAGGGAGAGGATGAGTTGGGTGTCGTCTGCGTATGACACCACCCAGCCAAATGCCTGGACAACCCATCAACAAGTGTCTCTCAGACCACCTCACAAAACACAAGCTTCTCAACACCACACAATCAGGATTCAAATCCAACCACAGCATGGAAACCGCCCTTATAGCTGCACTAGATGACATCAACAGGGGAGAAATAACAGCCCTCATCTTTCTAGACCTATCAGCCTCCTTCGACTATGTATCCCACTTCATTCTAATTTGACGACCACACAAAGCAGGCAACCAGGGACAAGCCCTTGAATAGATCTGCTCTTTCCACACAAAAAAAGAACCCAAACTGTCAATGTGCCCTCAATACCCCTCCGAAGCACAAGATATTCCTTGAGGAGTGCCGCAGGCCTCATCCCTCAGTTCAACGCTCTTCAGCATCTACAGGACACCGCTGGCTGATGTCATACGAGCTCATAACATAAACATCCTCACTTATGCTGATGACACACCATTGATTCTGTCCCTCTTGGACAAAACATCCCACACCAGGAACAGGTTCACTGCATGCATGACCGAACTGACCACCTGGATGAGCTCTAGCTACCCCAAATTTAACTCACACCAGACCAAAACAGTAGTCTTTGGAAAGAAATCCTCGCCATGGGACTCCACCTGGGGGCCCACAGACCTTGGGGCCATACCTTGCTCACAAGTGAGAAACATCAGAATCATTAAAGACAAAAGCTGGAGATGACCGTCAAAGTCGAAGCAGTGGACTCCTCCTACTTCAAAACCCTAAGGATGCAGATGAAAATCTTCAAGGGGAAACCAGACAAAACCAGGAAAACAATCAACCGAGCCCTCATCGCCAACAGACTGGACTACGGAAACACCCTGTAGGCAGAGATAACCAACCAGCTCACAGGAGGGCCGCAGACGGTCAAAAATGCAGATGCCAGACTAATCCTCAACCTCCTGCGCCGGACCCACATCACACCACGCCTTAGGCAGCTCCATTGGCTCCCAATACACAAGCGTGTACACTTCAAACGCCTTACCCACACCTACCAGGCACTCCACAACATTGGCCTTGCCTACCTGAATAACTGCATTAATTTCTACCAGACTTACGGACACCTTCACTCTGACGGTCTCTCACTAGCAGAGACATAAAAGCAGGGCAGAGGGCCACGCCTTCTTGCTTCTGGCCTGTAAAACCTGGAACGACCGCCTAGAGCCGCCTCCTCTCTTCTTGACTTTCACAAGAAGCTGAAGACCTGGCTTTTCGAGCAAGCTCCCGGGTCTGTCCTCACACACCTGCTACAAAGTGCCTGGATACCCCCCATTAGTAATTAGCGCACTATACAAAAAACAATGACATAACGAGCAGAGAAATAGGTACAGGTTTTAAGTTTGGTAGAGAGAGATAAAGCTAGGGAGAAGGAAATGTAGAGTGAGGAGTACAGTACTCCAAGAAGTGAGGTAGAGAAGGGTTATGTAGATAAAGAGATGAATAAGAGAGCACTAAAGGTATTGGTGGTACATATAGACAGGGAGACTTGAGGAAAAACAAAGCGATGCAAGGTAGAGAAAGAGTAAAATAAGAAGAGGTAGAGAAAAACAAGGTAGGTAACGAGAGTAGTGGGAAACAGAGAAAGGTAGCGAGAGGGGTCAAAGGTTGAAAGAGAAATCTGGTAAACAACAAAAAGCGGAATTGAGAAAGAGGAGAGCTTCATACACAAAGAGTTGTAACACTGATGAAGAGGAAGAGATGGTGAGGTAGAGAGATTTAAAAAGAAAGAGGTTAAGAGAGATATTTGAAGTGGAGATAGAGATCGAAGTCCAAAGAGAAATGTGCATGTGAGGGAAAGAGAAAGACAGAAAGGGGAAAAAATAGAGGCCACCAGAAAGGAGTAAGATATTTAGAGAGGTGAAGGAAAGGGAACAGAAGTAGAACGAGAGATAGATGAGGCGGAGAGTACAGTAGTGAACTAATGGTGAGGTAAAATATAAGGTTAGTTAGTGAGAGAGCCAGCGGCAGGGCGCAGAGAGGTGAGGATCGTGAGGAAGAGAGAAATTAGCTAGAAAGGTGAGTGGGAGTGACGAGGTCGAGAAAGGGCTGAGAGAGGTAGAGAAAGGTAAGGCAGTAGAGAGCTGGAGAGAGGGACGGACAGGTGAGGTAAAGATTGGGTGACAAGTGGAGGAGATGGAAAAGGTGAAGTGAGGTATTGAGAAAGGGATGAGGTACAGAGAGTTGAGGGGGGATCGCGAGTGGTAGATATTGATGCAGACAAAAAGAATGATAAGAGAGAGTGACGCGATCATGAGAGGTAGAGAGAGATGAAAAAGAGTGAGGTATTTTGGGAATATAGAGAAACAGAGGTGAAGTAGACAAAAGGTGAGGTAGAGAAAGCTGCACTACAGAGAGAGGATGAAGGTAGAGAGAGCAGTAGAGCTAGTAAGAGAGAGGGTTAAAGTAGAAGAGGTGAAATGAATTCTATTCATGCTTTCGCCTCTTTATATAGCGCTTTGATACCCGCAAGGGTCATGTTAGTGCTTTATAAAACTTTTCAAATAAATAAAAATAAAATTATTTAAGGATGGAGAAGGGATTATATTACAAATTAATTGCCACGACTGCCTGACAATGCGAGGGTTCAGGCTGGGAAGGCCAGGTCTGCACTCTAAGGGGCAGATTATGTTTTGAAACCCCAAGCATTGCATTAACCAAAGTAGTATTATTGAGTTGCAGAAGGCGAAGAAAGCAGATCAGAGCCACATTTATTGAAAATGACATGATGTTGCTCACTACCCCTGTGCTGGTGCAAAACATGGTGACTAGCACCATGCACAACCTTTGCACCATGGTGCAGAGTTGTATGTGTACTGTTTTGCATATGATTTTTTGCTGGAAACATCCTTTATATGTAAAACTGAATGCCTAGAATATTTCTTAAACTTTTCCACACATTGTATGTGTGCTGTTCAGTGTTCAATACATGCAATGTGTGGAATGTCTGCAAAACTAAAACATTCCTCCATGTTAGTGCCTGCTTCAAGGAGGCGTTTTTTTACGCAAAGACCTTCTGGCTGTCCAAGTAGATCAGGCATGCGTCAAACTATGGGTGCTTACGCTAATCCACCCAAGTTACATTCAAGTAACACCATCAACAGGCACAGTGGTGCAAAGTGCTATCTGTGCTGGTAAAAGGGTACCTTTCCATCACAAAATACCTTTCTCACTGCAATATAAATGCTACATTTGTGCTGTTTTGTGTCACTTTGCGTGACTTTGCCTTGGTGCAAACTCTTCGTGTGAATTTGTACCGGTGCTAATGTGGCCCTAAGTTTCTGTTAAGCATGCTTGGCTGTCAAAATAGAAAAATAGGCTGTATTTTTATAAGCAACATTAATGTGGTAGAAATTTGGGAAGTCCCACTCACTTTACTGGGGGACACCTTGAACGGTGGGGATTCTGGGCATTGGCCACTTTGATAATGTCTTAAAACATATCTGTTGGGTGGCACATACTCTCGGTGCTTTATTCTGAGGGAGTAACAGACCGCTATGTGCCCAGGGGTACGCAATTTAGAAGCAGAGATTCCAAGAGAGGCCTACTAATTTTGAGGCATGAATCTTAGCCACAACCACTTCCTACGCCTACTCTCCACAAGGGACCTCCAGAGATGCTCAAAGCTTACAACTTACTGAAAACCATAAACTGCACGCCTGTTCCTCATGCTCCTTCATCCGTCACACTGCTAAGCGCTGCGCATCCCATAAAACAAAAAACGCACCTCAGTGGTCTTCACACAAAATGGACAGACTTCCCACATGAGAACAAAGCAAAGACAACACACTTTCGACCACACACCCTACAAGTTGTAGCATACTACCCATGCAGGCAAGCGCTTCAGCATCCCACATAGGGGAATTTGGCGCTAAATAAATGTTGACATACAATGCATTCCTTTCCAAGGGTGGGGCATAAGCGAGCAGGGCAGTAGTAATTAAGTAGTCTGGTCACAGTATTGCGAGAAGCCTGTCTCTCCAAACACAATGGATACTTTTTTAAAAATATATGTCCTATTTTTTTTCGTCATATTTACACGTCTGGCTTGGAAATATAAACAAAGTCTTGAAAACATACATTTGCGCGCTGGTGCAACGGATTAGGAGTCTGTGGTATTAAAAAAAGTTGAGTTGTTTAAGAGTTATTATGATGAGTCCACCCAGAACACTACCCATCTTTTCACCCACCCATGCACATGCTTCTGGTGGCACAATTTTAAATTAAACAATGAATAATACAGTGGGAACCCCGCGTCCTTCTCACAAAGTGCCTAGAAGTGGTTTGACACTCGCACTCCGCTGGAACTAGTGGCACAAGTCACTGGCACTCGTAAGCTGCCGCTCAGGGTTGGAGGACTTGCTTTTCATCTGTCACTGCTGTTGTGTGCTGCGAGACACGTTCTAGTGTTTCGACAGACACAGTGTTGGTAGCCACTCCCCGAATGGAGTGGGCACCCTTGCACCCCCACACGCATCCCTCACAGGAGTCACGAGTGACGTGAGCCTGTTAATAAAAGGGCCCGGGTGCACGTGCTCGTGGCCAGTTGATAAACCAGAGACTCCGTGTCTGCGTCAGTCATTCATTAGCATGTGGGCCTAGGGCCCACAATGCAACATTTGGCAACGAGCGGGTCTGACCCCATGCGCACCGCGGCTGCTGCTCGAATGTTTCTTGGTTGGGAGAGGAGTTGCCTGAACAGGTGGCAGCCCCGAACCCGCAGCAGCCCATGACACTGTCCGGCTCTGAGGTGGGTGACCAAAGACTGTGCGTCCCAGCACAGCAGCCCCACCGCGCCGACGACCACCTGCAGGACACCCTGCATGACCTGGAGGGGCTGTATCCCATCAGCGCCTCTGCGATGTGTAGCGCTTGTGAAGTCGCCCTGAGGCAAGGCCGCTGACGCAAGTAAGAAGGGGGCAGTTAAGAGACCCACAGGCAAGTGTCCGACAGGCAGTGCCAGCGACTAGAACAAGACGCCGCAAGCTGTGCCTGCTGTGCACGCCCCTACCGTCATCCAGTGAGACTCGGCCAGCAGCAGTGAGAGACTGCATGGCTCTGGTCGTGTCTGTGTGGGCCTCAGATGCTGCCAGCCCAAGGAATGCCTCCAGATTGTGCCCGCCACACATGAAGGTGAGAGGAGGAGCACATCGGCACGGCAGCGGCTCACGACCCTCCCGCAAGCGATAGCGCACGAGTCGGCAATCAGGCTCCCAGCGACCCGAATGGCAGGCAGCGCCACCCTCAAGACACCAAAGTAAAAGGGGAACACATGCTCACAACTGCACCTCACCTCGCTCTGACATCTAGTTCCACAGCGCTCACAGGACAGCAAGGCCTGCAGCCAGAGGACAGCTGCCGTGGCAGGGTGGGAAGACACCGACAGCAACTCCTGGTGGCAGTCCAGGGAACCGCATCAACACGGTACAGGGGCCAGAGCTTGCTCCCGCAGCAAGAGTAAGCACCGGGAGCGGAAGCCCAACACGCCCCCGTCATCTCCTGGCTCGGAGAAAAAGGCATCTGATGCATGAACGGCGACTCGCTGCCAGCAAAGAAAGCACCACATCCCTGATAGGCATGGGGCACACCACTAAGAGCCTCAGGGCACGCCCCAGTGGATGCGCCCGCACTGGCAGCGCCCGTGTGGGTGGGAAGACTGTGTCTGCCCCCAAGCAGCCCTGTCAGAGCCGCGGCCCAGCAACTCCAGTTCACCCAGCTGCAAGGCAGACAAACAGGCCCACAGCGAGAGCGAGGTGGCTGGAACCCCCAAAAAGACAGCGCCATCTGGTGGTTGCAGTACCACACCGCACCCGGAGCTGCCAAAACAACGAACCGGGACAGTAAGAGACTGCAAGCCAGGCAGCCAGGGCAGGTGTCGAGTGTACCACACGCCCCAAGTGACAGGAGGACAATGCGGTTGACCAGAAGAAGGCCAACAGGAGCACCACAGGCCTTGTATGGGGCCATCCTTCAGTGGCCGAAAGGAAATGGGGAGAGACTGCTGGTGGGGTGCCAAGAAGCCCAGCGAGGCACTAGCCCAGAGAACCCCAAAGCAGCACAGCTAACACGGTGCGCACCCATGCGCAAGGCCACCGCCAGAGGGTAGACCACAACATACATCCCCGGGCAGGCTGCGCAGTGCTGTCAAGATTGCCAGTAAACCCCGGCAGAGGGAGGAAACCCTGAAGCAGACGCCAACAGTGCAAGCCAACAAGAGTCTAACCACCCTCAAGGTAGCGTAACCACAAGCAAACAAGCCCAGCCAACTAGCCAGCATCCCCACGAAAGGCATATAAGCATAGCAGCCCGCACAGCCCCCAGCGGCCATCTGCTGCCACCGCAATCAAGAGGACACAGCTACATGCCCTCAGGGACGAGTACCCATGTCTGCAAGCGAAAGCACAGGCACGCAAGGTGTCAGTGAGAGGTACCTGGCTACTAAGATTTGCCAGTGCACAAATGATGTGCAGATACACTGCAAGAGCCCCAGGAGAATGTGCGCACATCAAACAAGAACACCAACGACACAAGAGGGACTGGTGCAGGGCGAGCGCCACCAGCGGCTGCCTAACGCCATCACAAGTGAGAAGAGCGCACCACACGCCCCAGGCGGTGAACGACCACCACCGCAAAGAGGAAGAGCAGGCATGCCCGGTGCCAGAACAGGGCGCCCAAGCAAAGAAGAAGCATGCGCAGTCCGAGGTGCGTGACACAGGCACCCAGAAGCGCATCAACACGGGTAAATGCCCAGGAGGAAAAGAGACCTCTCGAAAGAAAAGAAGCACTGCTGGAGACAGCAGGGAGATCCTCCACAGGGAGATCCTCCACATCTCCACAGCAGCAACGGAGCCCAGAAGGGTCCAAACGCAGCACGGTGCCCTCCCTCACACTGCCTCAAGACTGAGTCGTCGGTGATCCAAGACAGGCAAGAGGAGAGTCGCACACACCAAGTGGCCAACCACTACCCCAGCTCCCTACTGCCCGTGGAAGCCATTCCCTGGAGAGGGATCACCCGGAGTAGGAGCTTCAAGACGCTGCCTGAAGAAGAAGCACCCAAGATGAGTGGCTGCTCGCCACGCAGCAGAGAAGAGTGACAGAAGTTTTGCCTGCATGGTCCGGAGACCAGTGAAGTTAAAAGGCCCTGTTAGCCGTGTTGGAACATGATGCATGTCACTGCACCCGGAGAAGAAGCAAAAGAAGGGTGGCAATCGTGTCACCTAAAAGAGCTGGACAAACACAGGTGCGTTAAGGACAACGAGAGGAGAAGCACGAGGACTCGTAGTGCCACAAGCCAAAAGCACACCCAGAGACACCAGACAGCCACCAAGGCGGACCGACGTCCCTGGCGACAGCCCTAAGGGAGAACCAAACATAAGCCGCAGTAAGCGCAAACCGCATTGCTCCCAACGCTTCACAGTACGACTGTCTATCCCCGAGTGTCGGCAGTAGATGTCGGATGGCGTCCCTGCTCTTTTCCGCAGATGCCAGAGGCGCAAGAACAGCTTCAGCAAGGCAGAAACATGCAGCTGGAATTCCCTCCAGACACCTCCTTTCCCAGTCGTTTGTCATCACCTGTCGTCCAGGCACAAATGGCAGCTACATCATCAGTGCCATGTGCATGACACGGCACTCAGCAAGAAACGTGGAAGTGTGACCGGAGGGTCTACACCAAGAATCAGACAACCGACTGAGGTCAGAAGGGGAAGTCGTGAGTGGCTGGGCTGGATGATGGAGAGAACCCGAGCTACAAAGGGAGAGAGTCCTGACACAGCGACAGCAAGGGAAGTGGGTGATAACCCGAGAAGGACCTGGCAACCAGGCAGCGGGAGTCCCAGAGTAAGCCGCAAAGCCTGCACGAACCCAGTCTCATTCCTCGCGTTTCTCAGCGTGTCTATCACTCCCGTCACCAACGTTCCAACAGCCCAAGAAGTCAAAGTAAACGGATGCAAGCGCCTCCCCAAAGGACATGGAGGTACCTGGCCACTCCCTGTCTCAGGTGATCGACTCCAGACTAAATGCCTGCAACCATCGAGGCAAGTCCTTACCCACCATTGTCCAGATTCACCACACGGCTGGCGATGCCATCGTGCCAGTCCTCATTAAGTGCGTCAACCGACACCATCTCGAATGCCAATGGATTGGAGTCCTACACTGTTGCCAAAACTTGCCGACAAGCAAAACCCTGCGGCAGCAAGAGCATGTCCTGACCAAGACCCACACACCCTTGAGGTTTGTGCGAGCGGCTGGGTACCGGCTCCTAGGTGGTCCTGCAGCTGCCCCCGGTCAGCACACACGCAGCCCCAGCACAGCCTACAAGCAGTCCCGTGGCAGACCCGACAAAGGTTCTCCCCAGGCAGGAGAGTTGGAAGAGACATTGCCCCACTGACAGGTCACTGGATACAGCAAAATAGTCCAACAGAGACTACAGGCGATCCTGCAACACGCCTGTGAACTTTCACCATGGACTCCAACCATGATCTTGACGCACCCAGTTAATGAACGATTGTTACCCACCGCATACCATCCTCCATGTTAGTGAAAGGAGGATACTTGGGACTAAAGGACCTGCGTACACCGGCACGTTAATGGTGCGCAGCTGACATCTCCAAGCAAGCATGCGTGTCCTGAACCGCTCAGGCTAAATGATGAGTACCTGCTGAGATTGTCCTGCCACAGTCGAAGTTACCAGTCCTTGTCTGCTGCCAGACCCGATAAAAGGATGGACTCTGTGGTGTATATTTTGTTGTTGTTTATCCCTACAGGTTGAGCTAGTGAGCTCTTTTTGTTTCATTAAAATTTGTGAGAAATGTTGTGTCCTGCGAGACATGGTCTAGTGTCTCAACAGATACAGTGTTGGTAGCCACTCCCCGATGGGAATGGGCACACTTGCACCCCCACACGCATCCCTCACAGGCGTCACGAGTGACATGAGCCTGTTAATAAAAGGGCCCGGGTGCACATGCTCGTGGCCAGTTGATTAACCAGAGACTCCGTGTCTACATCAGTCATTCATTAGCATGTGGGCCTAGGTCCCACAACGCAACAACTGCCTCGGGCCAATGTACACAAACTGCTATTGTTTGTGTCCTTGGCACACACACAGGCACAACAGAAACCTTTTCACAAGAGCACGAGGTTTGTCTGATATAATAATGGAAGCTCGGGAAACTTTTTAACGCTGATCACGAACATAAATACACCCAATACGTTCTCCACAAAATGCACGGATATCGCATCTTTTTACCACATATTGCCTTTGCAACAGCCATGCGCGTAACTTCAAAGGGTCAACGGGGGGCTACACTCCCTCATAAATGTATTATTTAATAAATAGTTGGATACAGTCGGGTGTGATAATGTCTCCTTCGGATTTCACCAGGGATTTTTAATATTCACTCAGACAAAAAAGACACATACTCTCGTCTCTGTTTTTAAAGGTCTTAAAACATGGTTATTTTTTAAAAAATACTGGGTGTTAACAGCACCCCTCACAATCCGCACTCCTTTTCCTTTCCACCGTCTCTGAGCCCCCTCTGCACTGCTGTTCATGATTAACATGATATGCCAGTATGAGCGTCGGAAAATCTGAAGGTCACCGCCCCCACCCCACCCCATACTGACCAGGCTCCGCCCCTGGCAACACCCTTAACCGCCAAGTCACTTAAAATAATATAGAGCGCCTGCCTATATAAAACAGAGGGAGAGGGCAGGTCACAGCTGCCAAATGACGCGGTGTGGTGCGTCAGCCTCGCTTCTTAGCCAACAAAACACTGCATTCTGGGACTTGTAGTTCAACTTTTAACAATTTAAGTATAGGTCCTAACTCAGGAGGCAAAGTGTTGTAAACTAAAATGCCAAGAAGGGAGAGCACTTGGCTGATATCAGCATTTACTACGCTTGCCCCCCCCCCCCCTAAAGTTACTTTTAAAACTCACATCTCCCACCCACTTCACGAAGAACAATACGTGTTGCCTCTGCCAGGTCCCCAGAAATGCGTCAGAGCAGAGGCGCTCTGAAAGGGGTGGGTACAGGCGCTTGCCACGCCCTACCCGCCGGGGGTCTCAGCACTCACCCGAGCCTCAGCAGCCTAGCAGCTTCCAGGAGCCCACCTTAATGTAAACAATCCGGCTCCGCCCACACAACGACGTGGACGGGTTAACCAGCTGACCCTGGGAGGGGGCTCGTCTGCCTCGGTAGAAGCCGTCGCGACGTCTGGAGCGTCGGGGCGCCGCTGTTATGATAAATTCAGGTTCCTGTGGGAATTAGCGTCATACGCATGCGCAGTGGGTCAAATGAGGGCAGCTGAGGCGAGGGGGCTCAGCTGAACGGATCATAACAAGCCCTGCTGACTGTGTAGTAATAGTGGTGTGTGTAGTGTGCCTCTGCTTGCTGCGGGCACCGGGCTGTTGCTGCCCCCAGCTGGCCCACAGCTACACAGAGGGAGATGAATCAAAACGAGAAACAGAGCAGGATGGGACAGGGAGACATTTCCTCTGATCTACTGAGATATGACGCAGTTTCTTTCTCTCTGCGCTTTAGGCTGCCATGCGCCAACGCACACACCCTTATACCATAGTGCCAGGCTGTGTATGGTCTGCCAAGCATAGGTTTTGTCCTGGGGTGCTGAAAGGGCATCATTCCAGTAGGAAAACAATGCTTTAAACCACGAACATTCTGTACCGAGAAGGTGAACGGTTTTGGCACAAATTCAATAGGTGTTGCATTAACAAGAGCTTAAGCTATTGACAATGCAATATTTTAAACTTGCTAATGTGAGACCTATTGCATTGCAATATTTGTTTTACTAGCGCCCATGCGGCACTTTCACATTTATGGAGGCCGCGCCCCTTACTTTAGACAAGACGCGTATAAAGAAAGGGGCGTGTCCTACATTAAAGTGAAACCGCGGCATGGGAGCTTTGACCAAAAAAAAGCATCTGCATTGTCAAGTTGACAAACAAATGTTTTTTGGGGTAAAAGCATCCATGCAGAGCTTCCACTTTAATGTCAGCCATGTACCTTTTTTTTGACGCCGTTTGTGTAATGAAAGAGGCGCGGCCTCCATAAATGTGAAAACACTGCATGGGCGCTAGTTAACAAAATAAATAAATTAGCGTGGCCGCTAAATCCAGACGCGCACTGCTAAAATGAATTTAAAAAACGCAGTCGCTTTATTTAAAGCGGACCACCATTAGTAAAAATTTAAATAAAAGTGCGCAGCTGCTGCGAGATAGTGGGTGGAATAGGGGAAGAACATTAAATAAAATAGTGCTCACCGACCTTTAAAGCAGACCATGTAACAACACCATTAAAAGGTCCAGTCGTTATGGGAGGTAACAAATGCAGACAAGGCAGTACCAAGGAGGGACTAACCAGCCTAATAACCACTCGGAAGCCAGCGTTTACGAAGGACAATGACACAAGCCAATTACAAATATGGGCGGAGAGTGAGCAGAGCTTCAAAGCCATACTCCAATACTGCATGCCTCGCAGCAGCGCATGCGCTGCCCAGGCTCGGCCAGAAAAGTAATGCAAACCCACATTGTTGGGGCACGGGCGAACAGCAGCATCTCGTATCATTGGCCGCTACTGCTAGTCATCATGCTTGCTCGGGAATTACTGTGCCATGTGGACTCACTCTCTTCCCCTCATTTATGGATTATACTGCTTCACTTTATGAGCATAAGTGATTCTGTCTGGACTGCTGTCCTGGCTGTACTTTGACATGGTAAGGTTCATGTGGATTCAGATGTGTGATTCAGGACACAGGGGAGGCTGGGGGACATGGATACATTTATGCAATGAGCCTGCGGAAGGAGGGTAAGTGTGTACTCCTGTGTGTGCCATGTATTTAGGATAACCCATTCAATAATGAGGTTTATCTACTTTCCTGTGGCGATGGATGGTAGGATTAATGAGAGCAAGAAGTAATCTTCTAAATCCCACCACCTTCCTCCTGCCTTCGACGCTCCAGAGTCCAGGGCAGGCATAAACGTTCCAATCCCAGGCATAGTAAGTTCTTATCCTCATAGACTCACACCCCGAAAAGTTTTTCGCTCCTCACTGTTCCGGGGTTGGGGGGATATGGGGTCCATTACCTCAGGTTTATTTTACTTTTGCTGGACATTCCTGGCCCCAATGTTCACTGACCACTTGCAATCCCTGGTTGATGATGCGGTACAGGTCATATGGAACAAATGTTTTCCTTCTCCTCCGGCTCCTAAAATCGAAGATTGGAGGGTGATGTGCCTCTTCAGGAGGGCTTGGCCTGAAAAGGTTGTGGTGTGCCAGGTCCTAGCAGAAATTCTACGGAAAGCTGAAGTTCTGAGATGGACTTCCTGATGCTCTCAAGATTGACTCCCTTCTAGCCATGTTGTTGGGAGATACTAATGTGGTACCCCAAGAATCTGCTACTTCAGATCCAACCCAGATGGAGTTAGAGGTTCCCAAAGCAGATTCACTCAGCTGCCATTTTTGCTTTACAAAGTGAGGGGCATATCAACAAGGGCTTTATCTCTGCTTTTTTGGCTTTAAAAGCCAAAAGAGCAGAGATAAAACTAGCGCCCTATCAGCAACAGGGTGCTAACACGCAAATTCTAATGTTAGCACCCTTTTACTCTACGCTTCCCCTTGCATCTCTAATGAGATGCAAAGGGGGCGTTCCAGAGTAAAATAATAGGAGAAATGTCACTAAGCGACATTTCTCCTATTATCAAGGATATCGCTAACCCTGTTAGAGATAAAAAAAAATCAGCGCTAACCGCGGTTAACGCTGCTTTTTTACGTCTGGTATTTTTCTGACTTCGCCATAATATCCCATGTAAGGTGGATATCATGGCTAAGTAGGTCTATCCCTATCTGCAAGCTTTCGCCAAACCTTGTGGGATTATCGCTGTATTTCCAGCGATAATCTCACAATTGGCAGCTTGCGCTCTGAATTTTATTGCTTTGGAGATAAGCGTTGCTGATAGCATGCTATCTCCGCGATAAAATTCAGAGTTGGCCGGCGATAATTATCCTCACGCTGATATGCCCCTGAGTCTTTTGTGGCCTACCTTGCAGTCTCTATTTAGTCATTTTCAGCTGTTGCTATTGGCCACTGAAAAAAGTGGAGTATTGTGGCTTTTGGCTTTAGGGAATAAAAAGACAGCTTGAACCTTCCTCAGACATGGTTTCAGATGGGTTGAGGGCAGGAGCCCTGACAGCTGTCTCTGCAGTGGTGATTTTCGGAAGCTATGAAAGACATCCTGGAAAGCTCTTCCATTTCTTGGTCTGATGCCTTTTTTGGCTTGACATTTCCTGAACTTGTGTAAGCTGGTGTTATTCTTTTGTCCCAAGTTTCCACCCTTAGCATGGAGGTGACGTTTTCCTTGATCACAGCATTTTTAATTTTCTTCCAGAATCAATTTTCTGTCTGACCTCAAAGGTTCCTACCAGCCTTTCTGGACATACCTCTTTTACACCAGGGAATAGACCCTTTTGACTATCTGCTGTTTCCTTCTCAAGGGCTGCTGCATTTCCTTCCTATGGGGCACAACTCTTGGACTTAACCATCATTTGGGAGGATACTGATGGAGCGGGTAGTACAAAATGTTGTATGCCCCCCCTTTTCTGCATGTTTATACTAATTAGAATAATCTATTAATTGTAATATTATTAATGTGTTTGCATGAAGTTTAATCAACATTACTAATGTACGAAATACACGTGGGATTTGCATTTTGCATGGCTAAAATAATTTGTAATTAACATACGTACGCATACTAATACTAGAAAGATAGAATATTGCATGATATATGTTGCTTTTGTGATGTTATCGTATGTTGCACCAGATGACATCAATGGGTGAATATGAACACTTTAAATGTCACCATACGCTAGATAATTACAAGCACATAGGGGAATTAGTGAGGGTTTAACATTTTATTAGTTATTTCTATGTATTAATTAACTTTTGTGTTTGTTTCGCTTAAGTTGTCCTTTGGGCCTAAAATCAAGATGGCCGCCTAATTGACTCGACATGATGGCCACCATTCCACGAGGTTTTGGGCGAAGTGCGCCTGCGCCACAACATGTACCAGTGGCCTCGACATGACCCTATACTTGCTGTGCCCAAGCAAGGTCACGGTGGGATGCCCGCCAAGTACTCTAACAAAGGACTAATGCAAGGAACCGGATGGATCATGATTCATGTATAATGACATAACCTCCTAAACTGTGTGAAACCTCACAGGACGATCCCAACCAACCAATGGAATGAGCTCAAATTTTGTAACATGTATCTTCTTGTCCTTACTTTCATTATAAAAGTCACGTTAAAATAGAGAGGTCATCTCTACTGCTCTCGTACTTTCCTTTTGCTGATGGAGACGACAGTGACGCTACATGATGGCTCCGTTCCTGAATCTTTGACAGACTGAATTGCTGCCCAATTTCTTGATGAACTAAGGACTTCCTAAAAATCTATGGGCACTGATTGATGCTTGCACGTCTCTGGTCCTTGACCCAATCTTTGGGACTGCAGAGTGCTGCATGAAGAACTTTTGAATTCTGACTAATTGACGACCAAATTTGATGACTTAGAGGATGACTGATAGCAGATTAGGTAAATATGGTGTTCTGTGATTTGCGTAATGATTAATAAATTTATTAGATGGAACTAAATTCTTGCATTAATTTGATAAACAAATATTGATTAACTAGAAAATGTGTTTGGTCGTTTATTGAGAAAGGATAGATCAGGATCTTTGAATATGTTTTAGCGGGACTAAATCATCATTCCAATCCAACTAAATGACCCATCGATCACGTGGGAGGAGTATTTTAAATGTTTAAGTTTAAGGATTAAGAATATTAGTGTATAGACATGTAAATAATTATCTCGCCATAGGTCATAAGATATTCTTTCCATGTCAGCGCTTGGAACATTCATCTCTCCTGTAAGTGCAGACCAGTAAGAAGTGAAGTGTGAATGTTGGTGTTATGGGCCCCACCAGTGATTGAATGAGTGAAAGTGTTAACGTGATGTTTGGTCTGTAATAAAGGGAGGATATTTGGTACAGGTTTTGCTTTGATTCCCATTACCCAGGTTTCCGCGCTGCAGCAGTTTTTCTGGTAGCAGAGTTATGGTTTTTATTGGTTTGGTTTGGTGATTATTGCTCGTAAATTGCTTATCGAATATTGATTATTGGTTGATATTGGTTTATGTATTAACACTCTATGTGAGTCGCGCCAGGTTCTATGTTGTTTGCACGGCTTCTGGGATGTAGGAAGTCGGAAGTTTGTAACAATTCCGTAGTAGAGCAGAGGTAAGCACTGTTCTCGGGAAAGATGGAATTAACATGTAACGATTGAAGTTGCACTACGCATTGTCTGGATTCGATTCGGTGACATCGTCGTGTGTTGCCATTAGAGATATTCTTGTATGAGCGGAGTGTATGGTAACGAAGGTCACCTGTGAAATTTTGGTCTTAAGTAACTGGAGTCCAGAAGTTACTCTGAAAACGCTTATCACTGAAAAGGTAGTAGGTGTTCCCTTAGCTTGCTAGAAGGATAAAGTAGAGGGAAGTGCTACTTTGTTAACGAGTGCCATAATTTTGTAGTAGGACAGACTGTTCGCTGTTCTCGAGAAGGACAGAATTCTGTGTGAATGTACTACATTTTCTGGGTGTAAGTGCGCGAATAAAAATAGCATTCGGGTTAATTGCGAAACTCTGGTTTTATTTCTCAGGAGCATTGCGTCTCCAACTAGGTGTCTTAATTCTGGAGAAACAGTTAGCTAATGCTTGTTAGAAGGGTAAGGTAGAGGGATGTGCTAATTTATCAACAGAAGTAACGATTCCGTAGTAGGGCAGAGGTAAGCGCTGCTCTCGGGAAAGGCGGAATTCTTGTGAAAAAGGTCTTTAACTATTCTTTGGTTAGCGAAGCGGACAATGGTGGCATTTTTATGTCGTTACTAACAGATTTGTGAATTTGAAGAACGTAAAAAGCTTACCGAGGGAGTTTTGTAAAGGAGGGGTCAACAGGAGCAGGAGCTGCAACAGCGAGAAAAGCTGACGTCAGAAAAGCCGCGCTGGGATTGGCTATTCAGTGAGAAATGTAGACGCCCTTGAGTGATGCACTAGTGTATGCTGCGCTAGGAGTGGAGAATTACAGGGTGACGTAGAAGTTGCTGATTGGTGCGCAAGTGTGAGACGCGCTGGGATTGGAGAATTGCAGAAGTGACGGAAACGCTCTGGATTGGTGCGTTAGTGTGAGTCGCGCTGCGATTGGTCAGAACAACGGAACAGTCGTAAGGAAAGACTAGCGATACACGAAAGACAAAATGATGTATTACGATCCACCAGAAAAGGAGAAAAAGTCCTGGTTTGGGAAAATTAAGAAGTGGTTTAAGAAGGACAAACCGATTGTGACTAGGGAAGGACAATTACTAACCCCACCGAAAACCCTCACATCCTTTATGGTTGTGAAATACGGATATCATACTTGTATTTGGTTAGACAATTGGGTAAAATACACCAAGAACGACGGAGTCTTGGCATTTCCAGAGCATGGTTTGTTTAATTTAGCAGTTTCGAGAAATTTGAGAGAGAAAATGATGAATCTAGAACCAAGACCTAGACCAACACAGTTTGAAGCACTGACAGAATGGGAAGATGAGATGCATGACAGAGAAAGAGAGAGGAGTGGCGGAAGGTATAAATACATGTTTGGTAGATATGGGAATGACACTCATGATGAGAGAATGAGAAGGTGGCGGAATGCAAGTATGACTGAAGGTCTGTTTCCTGTGAGAACTGCTGAAGAAGTTGGAGGTAGAAAATGTACGGAAAAGAGACATAATGTAGGATCAGGAGGGTATGGAGTGCATGTTCTTGATGACATGTTTTATAAAAATCCACCTCCGTATCAACCAGAATCTGAAATGTTGACACCAAGTGCCCCAATGAGAGAAACTTTACGAATCATTAAGACAGAACCAGTGTCCCAAGAAATAGGGAAAAATAATTGCATTAGAGAGGTAGAGAGGAAGTCGGATAATAAAGTGAATGTTGAAAAATTGGCAGAATTAGCCAAAACAACTTTAGAATTAACTGAAAAGTTAAGAGAATTGACCAAAAATTTGGAAGCTTTAACTGTCCCAGTGACTATAGGCCCTGTGATGCCTATTTTCGATAAACAGAAAGATAGTGAACATTGTTTAACAGTTCCTTATAACAGTAATAAACAGACTGAAAAGACAAAGCAGAGCCAAAATGAAAATCCATGGAGACAGACAATGAGTATAATCGAGCCAAACATTTCGAATAACTCATTTATAGGTCAAAATATAGCAGAAAGACATACAATGACAATGGACTCAGTATTAGAGACTCAAAGGGACTCAGAACAAAGTAATGTAGAGATACCAGTAGGTCCAACCTCAGAAGAGTTGAGCGAATGGTTGAGAAGTTTGCAGAGAAAAGACAAAGAATCCCAATCAATAGATGTGGCCAAATTACGAATGGTACTAGAAGAGTTAATAGTAGGAACTATCCCCACAGAGAAGTTAAAAACTTATCCGGATGAGGAATGACTGTTTCTGTGCAAAAGTGTAACGTGGAGAGCAAAAAATCTGCATGAAAGACTAGAAGAAGTAGCAAATGAAATGGGTATAGATATTGAAAAGGTGAAGGCTTTACAAACACCATATCGAATAGATTTTACTGAAAAAGATATTGAAAATTTGAATACCACAGGATGAATCAGTCAGATTAAGGAGATAATCATTTTGTTGAGAAAATGGGGAGATGTAGATAAATGGAGAAGCAGGTGGTACCGAAAACGAGATGATGCCCCAGATAAAACATTTGCAGCGTTCCCTGTGAGAGAAAAGGAAAAGACAGTGAAAAGACAATTAAAGAAATTGCTGAGAGAGAAGTTCCAGATGAAAAATTGAGAGAAATTTAGATGGACAGGTGCCAGATACAGAGAGAGATGGAAAGATTTCTGCGGAAGACCCCCGAGGAGGTGTAGGGAACTCCAACATCCAGTTAGAGGAAGGGACAAGTAGTCAGCAGGAAGATTGCGTGCCGGAGATTCGAGGAGGGACAGAAGTAGGGAAACCAAAAGAAGTGGCGGAAAGAAAAGCTGTTGAAAATAAAAAGCAAGTTGAAACAGAGT
The DNA here is from genome assembly GCF_964204655.1 of Triturus cristatus. NCBI lineage: Eukaryota > Metazoa > Chordata > Amphibia > Caudata > Salamandridae > Triturus > Triturus cristatus. Next base: position 816,118,656 of record NC_140595.1, read on the forward strand.
CAGAGGAAAGTGAAGACGAAGTACCAGAAGGTCGAGTTCTAAGAAACAGAGCTTGGAGAACTGAAAAGAATGATAAAGGAAGTAAACTGAAAAGAGCAGCAAAAGACGAAGTTTGGCCGAATAAAATAAAGAGGCTGAGATATCGACGGACACAAGTAAATTCACCAAGAGCTGTACAAGTGAATGAAGTAACAAGTCAAGAGAAATCAAAAGACGAAGAAATAGTTGTACCTGGAGAAAGCAAAAGAACGAGGAAACCTAACCAGAAGTATAAGTCGCCGGAATGGACGTATGTGGCCCTGCCTGAAATAAAAGAAGAGGCGGATAGCCAAGGAAACCCAGAGGTGACTGTACCGGAAGTGGTTGAAGAAGACAAGGAACCGGAAATCCTGAGAGTTATCTTATCCGATATTGGAGAAGAAGAGGATGTTCAGGACATTCTGTATTCAGATCACGAAGGAAAGGTGAAAGATGATGAGATGCCAAACTGAATGAGACAAAAAAGCTGCTAATGGAAAGACAATAAAACACGAGAAAAGGACAAAAACTGGTAGAACCAAGTAGGTGCTTAGAGTCTTGGGTTAGACAAACTAGTTGTGTAGTGGAAGAGGCTAAGTCAAAAGACACTGTTCATTTTTACAAAAAGGGCAAACACAGATGGTAGAAAAGGTAGATGTGTATTTTTGAAGAGATGGTGTAAAATGTGTAAAACTAATATAGAAAAGATTCAGAAAGTAGTTCCAACTAGAATAGATAGAAATTATTTGCATAAAGATAGGTCTATAACTGATTTTTCTAACAATGTATTTTCGAAATTATTGTATGAATATGTTAAGACAATGGACGTAAGGGACTGCTACGTTTGTATGCAGTTACCTGCATCTGTATTGGAGGGAGTGACCTATCACCATCTTCCAGTAACTTATGGAATAACATGTAGCGTAATACCTAGTTTTATTTTACCAAACAGGGAAGTTAGAGTATTAACCATCAATTAACAAGCTAAATAAGGTAAAACCTGCTAAGGTATTAGGTGAATTTTTCTTAGAGACTAAAGAACTAACATTAGAGTATATTTTTAGAAATAACTTGACTTGCAGTTTAAAGAAAGAAGAAAATACATTTTGGGATATGGTTGAAGAAAGGAGATTGAAAATGCAAAGAAAGGCATCTGAAGGAAAGGTGGAAAAGACAGTCTGGGATGTAGAAATGGAAAAACACTTGAAGGAAGAAGCTAGTCCAACTATGGCTTTAGATTGGCCTCAGAAGGGAAAATTGTGTATTAGAAGGAATCAAACTGCATATGATAATTACTTTGTAGGGAATAGTGAGTGCCATGATACATACCGAATCATGGGTGGATGGGGATTTAAAGGAGGAAATGATCCAGTTTTTCCTGGGTTATACTTTATTTGCGGGAGCAAGGCGTATGATCGTTTGCCAGACCGTTGGTATGGCACATGTTATGTAAGCCTGGTTTTCCCAAAAAAAATTCATATGGGAAGAGGAGAAGATGGTGTACATAAGTTAGGTAGTTATTTAGCATGTAGAAAGAGAGAATCTTGGTCAGAAATTGTAGGTGACATCTTTGGAGCATTGATACCAGCAGTGGGAATATCTCTGAATGCAAACAAAATTAGAAGACTATCAACAGTAGTGGATCGCTTGTCAACAAGCACCGCTGGAGGATCCTTATTGGTAAATACTGAAATGGTTGCCATGCGTGCCATGGTACTGCAAAATCGACTTGCCCTTGATATTTTATTGGCAAAAGAGGGTGGAGTCTGTGGAATGCTGAAAGTTCAACATTGTTGTACTTACATTCCAGACGAAAGTAAAGATTTGAAAACTTATATTAAAAATATAACTGATCTGCATGACGAAATTGCACCACTGGAGGTTGAAGATGTTTGGAAAAAGATTGGAAAGAAAATATCTTCTATTAAGGATTTCTTAGTAAACCTAGGTAGTACCTTTTTAGGTAAAATATTATTTCCATTAACATGTGTGATTTTCCTAGTATTAATATTAAGATTAGGGCGCCTTTGTCATAAAAAGAAGAAAATTCAGAAAAAGTTAAAAAGAGAAAATTTAAGGAGAAAAGACAAGAAACAAGAGAGGGAATTTGAAGAAATATAATTAGAAGAAGTTAAGGAAAACATGTATAACATGGCAAAAAGAGAAGAGATTGGGGAGACTGAGATGTAAATAAAGCAAGAACTCATTTCTACTCCATGAAAAATGATACAAAATTTTAATGTTCTGATAATATCACCAAAAGGGGGATTGATGGAGCGGGTAGTACACCATTTTGTATACCCCACCTATTCTGCATGTTTATACTAATTAGAATAATATATTAATTGTAATATTATTAATGTGTTTGCATGAAGTTTAATCAACATTACTAATGTACGAAATACACGTGGGATTTGCATTTTGCATGGCTAAAATAATTTGTAATTAACATACGTACGCATACTAATACTAGAAAAATAGAATATTGCATGATATATGTTGATTTTGTGACGTTATCGTATGTTGCACCAGATGACATCAATGGGTGAATATGAACGCTTTAAATGTCGCCATATGTGAAAGACAGCGAGTCTTCTAAGACCCTCAATGCTGCCTGGTGCAGGGTTCCACCTCTAATTCACTTTGGGTTCGCTATCAAAATAATGAGGCAAGCGCTGGAAACTGGAAGACAAGAAAAAGGTTTATTTCTCATGAGGAGATCACGTCAACTGCAGACACCGGGATGTCTGAGGGAGGTGTTCTGCTGATAACTCCTTTGGCTCTTCCTTTTATACAGGTTTGACACAATGCATGTGTTTCATCAACATGGTTACACAAGCTTGGAGTCCCCGCCCCGGGCAGGTTGTCACACAAGCCCAACAGTATTTCTCTTCCCACCCAGGTCAAACAGACAATCTTAACTTGCAGCTGGACCTTGCTTCAGGGTCTAAAACATGTGAGACCGGCCAGAGTTAAGAGTCCGTTCTGTTGATAAACACAGGTTCCATTGTTGGTAAAAACAAGTCTTGCTGTTTGCAGTGCAATAAATCATGTTGCAAGAGTCTTTTTGGTGTTTGAAACCTGTTTGTGTAACTAGGTGTAGTGAGGGGTAGAGTGTCCAAAGGTTTGCCTGTAAACAGAGATGAGAGGAAAAACGAGTTTGTGGCAGCAAGTGGCGCTGAGGTTTGTTGCGGCAATAGAGTTTATAGCCCCCAGCACACATACCAGGTCGGTCAGAGGGTCAGAGGGACAGAGGGATGCTAGTAAGGACAGGGTGAAACAAAGGTGGCTAACAGAGTACAAAATGGCTGTGATAGATTAAAATGACTGTAGCTTATGTGCACATAGAAATTTCCACCAGACAAGATGGCGCAGGCAATGTTCACAATTGTCGTTTTGCTTTTAACAGTGGCCCCTTTGAACATAACTAGCCAGCTTGTCAGTCTATTTCGATCTCCATAATGTCGTGTATCTCTTGATCATACATTACTCTAATTTTTGTTAGCTGAGTGTCCATAGTCTTAGGGTGCAAGGTAGTTATACAAAGAGAACACAAAGGTGGTATACAGTGTATACCCAAACAACAACCACATATTGTCAATACTGGGACCAAGAGAATCATTGATATTTTCCAACCCCACTCCTTCAAGATGCCCCAAAAGCCAACTTCCAATTGTCCAGGTTTCTGATCCCTGATGAATTTCCGAAGACAGTCTATGGAGATGTTCGATTGCTTCATAGACAGAAGGTGAATTATCAGGAATGTATATACAGCAGCTGGCACCAATGATGCGGCATGCTCCTCCACGGTCCACTAGTACCATGTCAAGGACCATGCGATTTTGCAGGATAACCAGACGGACTGCTTGGAGCTCAGCAGTGTTGTTGGTGAGGATGCCAGCAGTGACGTTCAGGGCGGCTCATCTTTTTGACATCGGAACCCATAGCGGGATGAGCCCTTTTGCTGCGTCGTGGAACTGTGATGAGGCAGTGTCTGCTTGATCAGTGTCTTTAGATCATTTTTCACGATGATGCTCTACATGGGCTGTGTAGGTTGGTGGCAAAACAAAGGCGGTGTAGCACGTGCCCCTCCAGTTTCTTGGGAGCCAGGTGTAGGCTTTGGTTCCACAAACAAAGTACAAATTGGGTGATGCGACAACCACAGGAGGGTTGGTAGTGTTCAAAGTCCTTACAATGCTACAGGTGCTGTGACCCACATTCTTAGTCCCACGGCCTTCAATGCATACAAGGCCAGAGACGTTCACCACAGATAGGGCCACAGTCAGTGTTGCAGCGGTTCTTTTCTTCAGGTAGGAAAATGTGGCTCTGTTAGGATTATTGAAAACTTGCATTTCCACTCGTTCTTTGGAGGGGACATTCATCGGGAATGTCGCATTGAAGGTGTGAGGGCAGAAGGGGGCGGCTGTTCTTCCTGTTTTGTTTCGCCAGAACTCGTTGTAGAACTGGGCGATTGTTCCATCGGAAGTGGCATTGTCTTTGTAACTTTCTTGTAGGAGTATAATCCAGGCAAGGCAAGATCCGTGAATAGAAAAGGGCGAAGGGATGAAAGGGATGGAATGTTCAGTGGCATATGGTAACAGCCCACAGACCCAACAGTTGGTAGTATTGGTGGCAAGATTGTGCTGGTGCAACATCTGCACGAAAGAATTATTCCAGAATTCTTTGCGTCGTTCTCGGAAATGTGGCGGTAGTGATACCAGGTAGTGTTCCTTCTTGGTGATTGGTTGAATGGAGGGTGACAATGTTCTGTATGCAGGTGCATTCTCTTCAATGATCCAGAGTACGACCATTAGCAGGAGCCAGGTGAGAAATGCGGCTGAAAGTGCAATTGTCTTTGTGCTGTGCAGGTTTGCAGTCTTGGTGTCTTTGCGGTTGCTTTGCAGGTGTTCAGTTTCATCCATCATCTTCGAGGAGCTCAACAACTGTTAGGACCACAGACTTTTGTCTGGAGCTTTCCTGGTAGCGTTGTTTGACTGTGCTACCGAACTGAGACCTTGACTCAGTTAGTGGCCTGGTCGTTGGAGCTCCCTCCTTTTCGTCGATCTTAGGTGGTACCCTTTCTTGGATGGCACCGGGAAATTCTGATAGTTCGAGGGTGTCTTCTTGTGGGTAGCAACTCAGAGCTGGTCGGTTCTTCGCGAGTACTTCCTCTTGCACCTCCACCCCTTCACAGGTTGCCAGGGTTGGAGGGACTCGCTTGCAATGATGAGCGTGCAGCCAGTTTTATTTTCCTTCCACTCGGAGGGCAGTTCGGTGGTGATCAGGACTTGCCAGGGGCCCGTCCACCTAGGCTCCAGATTTTTCGTTCTTTGGAAGTTGCGAATCAATACCTGGTCGCCTGGCTTTATTTCATGTCCCGGGCCCCTGGATATGTCAGGCAAGCCTTGCTGCACCTGTTGGTGGATAATTGTTAGCTCGTTTGTCAATTTATGCAAATAATCCGACATTAATATTTTCGGGACATCGTTAATGGAGGTGGGTCTTGGTGCCGCCCAAATGCTCATAGGCCTGCCGAAGACCACCTCATACAGGATCAGTCTGTGTTTGGTTGGGGTGGAGCTCATTGATAGCAATGCCAATGGAAGGGCGTCGGGCCATTTCAACCCGGTCGTGGCAATTATTTTGGCTAGTTTTAATTTCAATGTTGCATTGCGTCTCTCTACCAGGCCCGCTGATTGGGGGTGGAAGACGGCATGGAACTTTTGTTTTACCCCCAACTCTCTCAGTATGTTCTGTATCACCTCGGCTACGAAGTGGGGGCCGTTGTCGCTCCATAAAATTCTGCAAAGGCCGTATCGGGGGAAGAATTCTTTCAGCAATACTTTTGCAGTGGCTAAGGCGGTATTGTCGCGGGTGGGATATGCCTCCACCCATTTGCTAAAAGCGCACACAACCACCAGGACATATTTTAGACCACGGTATCTCTCTAGTTGGATGTAATCCATTTGAAGGACTTCAAATGGGTGGTCAGGGACTCCAAACCCTCCCCGTGGTACTACTGTCCCCTTCCCTGGGTTGTGTTGTAGGCAGACTATACATTGTTGTACTAGGCGTTTTGCAGATTCTGCTATCTTGACATTATGCCATACTCTGGTGATTAGTTCAATCATGGGGGTGGAGCCTATGTGTGCTGGTAAATGTGCCATGGTCAATATGGGGATGAGGTAGGCATTGGGTAACAGCCATTTATTTCCGTTTTTAGTTCTCCAGCAATCTTCCTCGTCGTTAAGTCCCACCATTTCCATTCGGTCAATTCGTCTTGTGTGCATGTAGTCTGTATGTCCCTTACAGTGGTCCTAGCGTCAGTCCATTGTTCAGCTTGTGACCTGGTCACATACATTCGTGTCATAGTTCTGTCTCCTGCCGTGGCTCAGGCAGTAACGTCTGCTAGTGCATTTCCCTGTCCAATGAGATCAGTCACTTTCCTATGTGCTTGGCATTTTATCACTGCTAACTTCTTGGGGAGGAGGACTGCTTGCGTCAAGGCGGAGACTAAATCTCCATGCAGGATGGGTGTACCGTGTGAAGTCAGAAACCCTCTTTCTTTCCATAAGATCCCAAAATAGTGAACCACCCCGAAGGCATATTGGCTGTCGGTGTATATGTTAACTGTCGTGTCAGTCACTAGAATACATGCTCGTGTGAGGGCAATGAGTTCTGCAGCCTGGGCTGAACGTTGGGGAATACGGGTTGTTTCCAGAACGGTTCGGGCTGTGGTGACAGCGTATGCAGCTGAGGTGGTGCCGTCGGGGAGTTTGATGCATGAACCATCCACCCATAGTTCTCCTTCTGGTTCTAGAAAGGCGGTGTCTCTGAGATCTATTCTACTCTTTGTTTGTTCATCCGTTAGTGTCACACAGTCGTGTAGTGGAGTCACGCTAGGATCATTTTCGGGTAGGGGTAACAGTGTGGCTGGATTGAGGGTGGTGCATCGCTTTAGGGTAATGTGCGGTGCTAGCAGGGTCAACTCATATCCGGTCAGTCGGGCGCTAGTCAAGTGTTGGGTTTTGGTCTGGTTTAGTAGTGTGTCGACTGCATGGGGTACTAAAACAAGTGACTGGATTGGAGAGCACTATTCCTTCGCTCTGGCGTATTGATACTGTTGCAGCAGCCACAGCGCTCTGGCACGCTGGCAGCGCTCTGGCTACTGGATCGAGGGTGGCAGAGAAATATGCACAAGGGCGTTGTTTGTGACCAATTGATTGTGTTAGGACAGACAATGCACCTCCCTCCCTCTCATGAGTGTAGAGGAAGAATGGTTTGGAGTAATCTGGGGTTCCTAGGACAGGCGCTGAACAAAGGGCATTGCGTAGTTCTTTAAAGGCTGACTGGCATTCGGGGGTCCAGGGGAGAGGCGAGGGGATGTCTTTAGCTAGGAGGGAGAGAAGGGGTTTGACAATGAGGCTAAAGTTCGGTAACCACTGTCGGCAAAATGAGGTGAGACCTATCAAAGAGCGGACTTGCTTCTGATCTTTGGGGACAGGGGTGTCTAGAATTGTCTGGATCCTGTCAGGTGTGAGTTTCCTCCCTTCTTTTGATAAAAGGTGACCCAAATAGGTCACTTGTGATTTACAGAACTGCAATTTCTTTCGGGAGACCTTGTGACCATTCTCAGCAAGAAAATGGAGTAGTTCGATGGTGGCTGTGACGGCTATTGGTATGGTGTCTGCTGCTAGAAGGATGTCGTCTACATATTGTATTAGTGCCACTCCATCTGGCAATTGTATGGTGTCCAACTGTCTTTTAAGCGCCTGGCTATAGATGCCTGGGCTCTCAGTGTACCCCTAAGGTGCTCTGCAAAATCTGTACGAACGGGAGTTTAGGGTGAATCCAAATAGATAGCGGCTGTCCTCGTGTATAGGTATGGAAAAGAATGCATTTTTGAGGTCAACTACAGTGAAGGTGGTGGCAGTGGAGGGGATTAAAGTCAAAATTGTTGTGATGTCGGAAACTACTGGGTATTGTGGCACTACGATTTTGTTTATCTCCCGCAGGTCAATGATGAAGCGGTAGGCTTTTCCGTCTCCCTCTCCCTGTCTCTTTACAATCGGTAGTATGGGACTGTTACAAACGTTGCTCACTACTTCCTCTACCACCCCTGCCTCTACCAAAGAGTGTATGATCTCTGTCAGTGCCTTCTCACCCTCTGGCGATATTTTGTACTGCGGTACTTTCGGTAGGGTTGCGTCCTGTCGTATTGTTACGTGTACTGGGTCAATCATCATTCGTCCTACGTCTGAATCAGCCCTAGCCCATAAGTGTGATGGCAAAGTGTCCAGTAGGGATACGTCAGTCTCGGAGATGGGAAACATGTGCTGAGAAGGGTTCTCTCTATGGCGCTGGGGGTTGTCATACAGGATGACACGCACTCCGTCTGGTGAGCATCTGATAGTCGCATGGAAGTGTTTCAGAAGGTCGAGACCCATAATGGCATCTGGGGTGTTAGAAGAGAGGAGGAATGTCATCTCGACGCTATTGTTGTCAAGGTTAAAAGGGATCGGTCGGGACAAAGGGTTGGTGGAGGGCGTGCCGTCAAATCCTATTGAGGTCACATGTGAGCCTGACAAGGGTGCCCTTGGAATCAGTCGTTTGGATAGTGCACTACGTGTTGCTCCAGTGTCTACCGAAAATGGCGATTTTGTGCCCAGGACCTTAGCGGTAACATAAGGGCCTTGCTGGTCAACATAGAGCTCGACTGGATCCCTCTCTTGCCCCTGGCTGTCCTATGCAAAATCGTACGTTTTGTCATAATCTGTCTGTTGGTACTGATTCTGTTTGGGATGGTCAAATGCGTTCACTCTCCCTGGCCTTTCTTCGTTTGCTTCACTCGCATACCCTCTCCCACGTCCTCTTCCTCTCTGTCCACTTGCTATTTCCCTCGCCCCCCTGCCCCTACCAGCTCCTAACAAAGCCGGGAATTGGGTTTTCCAGTGTCCATATTCTTTGCAAAATGCACATTGATCCTGGCCTAGGTCTTGGCGTCCTACATATGAAGTCGATGAATTGTTTCTAGGTGGCTGTACTCTAGGGGTATCCTGCTGGTATCCTCCCCTATATTGCTCCCTTCCTGTATTCGCCCCCTGGAGTTGTGCTATCATCACCCTTTCCTTCAAGTCCTTCTTTTTCCTTTCTGTAGCCCTGTCATTTTCGTTTTTCTGATGGTCATAGTACTGGGCCATTTGGAGAATGGCCGCCGGTTTAGATGCTGCCCAACTACTTTCACTGGCTTGTAATTTCTGGGATACATCTGGCAGTAGTCCTTTGACATAGTTCTGCACAAATAAGTGGTGTCCGCTTGCGGTGGACATGTCTTGTCCACTGTAATCGGAGAACACTGTTTCAAATCTGCAGAAATACTCTGAGACATCCTCTTGTGGTTTCTGGCGGCACACGGTTACTATGCACCAGTCTATCTTTTTCTCTGGGATCAGCGTTTTCACTTTCTGCACTATTTTGTCAGGGAGGTCCAATATTGCTTTAACCGGTTTTTGACCAGGGTTCTGCTGTTTATCTAGTGTGTTGAGTTGTTCCCAGGTATGACCAAGCAGTTCGGTATGGTCTATTTTCCTAATCTGTTTCCACACATCTGCTGGCAAACATAACCCGAAGAACAAGTCTATGTCGGCAAGTGTCATTATTGTTGATCCCAGAGCGGTACCTAGCTCGGTGTAAAAGGCGGTGGTTTTTTTTCTCGTAAATCCGGTAAAGATTTACGGAACGTCAAAATGTCCTGTCTATCCCATGGCTGATGCACCCAATTGTAGACCACCCTTCCTCTAGCGTCTTGATGGTTCATATCGTCATGAGTCCCTTGTCCTCTAGGAGGTACCCAATAAGGGGCAGCTTCTTTTATCGGCATCATGCTATCTGGTTTTTCCACCGGGGGTCCTGCTATCTTAGATGTCCTGTCCTTATCTATCCGTCCTTGTTCCACGAGGTGACGGCTTACTTCCAGTGTGGATGAAAAGAGTTCTGTAACATCGTTGTCACCTTCATCTCCGGTGTCTACTTTCCTATAGAGTCGCTCAGGCCCTACATCTTGGTACTTCTCTTCATATGCAGTAAGAGTGTGGTAACAGAGACGTACAATAAAGTATCGTTTGTGATTTTCAACATAAGAGTAGCATATGTCAGTTACATGCTCTTCTCCTTCCTATCTATGAGGGATTTAACTATTTTATCAATGCCTGCTCGCTCATTTGTACTTAACCGTGGGACCCTGGGGGCTCCTTTTTCTTTTGATCATACCTCTACTACTGTATCCTTTGATGAGTCATTTGGTGTGTGTAACTCGTTGGGAGCAGAGGCAGTGGAGACTGAGGCGATCGTGTCACTTTGGGGGGTCCTGTCGTTGTACTACGTGATGAGTAGGGGCATAAGGGGGTGGCATGTATATGATTGGGGGACCTAACAATAAATCATCATCTACCCTTTGTTTTGCCGGTAACTCAGGGTAAAGAGTCGAGGGCGTTCTAACAGGGCATTGACCTGATATTTTTGATTCCTGTTCCTTTTTATCGATTTCCTTTTCTTTTAGTTTTTCTTCTCACCTTTTACAGGCTTGGTAAGCTGATTTTTGCGTTTCTTTATCTTGTCTAGCTTCGTCTCTTTTCTTTCTTTGGGCTGCCTCTTTTCGCCATAAACCAAAACTGTCAAACATGGCTGGTCTAGTTTTCTTTTTGTGGAGAGCTAATTTTAACGTTTCTATTTTAGCGGGATCAAAAGATCCCGTCAGTGGCCACTGATTTACCCGGTTCTTCCTAGTGTATTTATGCCATAGTTTGCTATAAGCTACGGTGGCTAATCCATACTTTACGTACATGTCCTTGTTAGGGGTGCCTTACGGTGGCGCCGGCTGACTGACCTCTAACAAACGGTCTGGTCCAAAACAATTGCAATCAAACAATCTAGAGACAACAGGCATGACGTATTTATCGGTCAAAATGAATATCTCAATCAATCAATTTAGACAAAAAGTCTGCACTACCTGTCCTTCGCTGTCTGCAAAGAGGGAGAATATTCCTATTCTTCGTTGTTTGCAAGCAGGGAATGTCTCAAATAACTCAATAAAAAAGGAATACTAGTATTTCAATCAAACTATTCAATCAATCAATTTAAGTTGGTTTTTCACGACCTTACCCGGACCGTGTGGACAGTTCTTCCTCTTCCCCTTCCAGCGCCTGGTTGTCCTCTCACTCCAACAATCAATGCGGCGTTCCTCTAAGGTCCCAGTCACGACCGCAGGTCACTCGAGAGAGGTCCGTTCGGAACCGGTGAAGTTCAGTCGATCGGCAGCCAGGCGAGGGTCTTCTCAGGCAGGTATACCCCAATCATTTAGTCGTTCACTCCGTCGTTAGGACCTCTCTACCGGACCCACGTGTTGCTGATGGGCCCTCACGTTTGAGCGCCAATTGTGAAAGACAGCGAGTCTTCTAAGACCCTCAATGCTGCCTGGTGCAGGGTTCCACCTCTAACGTTGGGTTCGCTATCAAAATAATGAGGCAAGCGCTGGAAACTGGAAGACAAGAAAAAGGTTTATTTCTCATGAGGAGATCACGTCAACTGCAGACACCGGGATGTCTGTGGGAGGTGTTCTGCTGATAACTCCTTTGGCTCTTCCTTTTCTACAGGTTTGACACAATGCATTTGTTTCATCAACATGGTTACACAAGTTTGGAGTCCCTGCCCCGGGCAGGTTGTCACACAAGCCCAACAGTATTTCTCTTCCCACCCAGGTCAAACAGACAATCTTATCTTGCAGCTGGACCTTGCTTCAGGGTCTAAAACATGTGAGACCTGCCAGATCTAAGAGTCCGTTCTGTTGATAAAAACAGGTCCCATTGTTGGTAAAAACAAGTCTTGCTGTTTGCAGTGCAATAAATCATGTTGCAAGAGTCTTTTTGGTGTTTGGAACCTGTTTGTGTAACTAGGTGTAGTGAGGGGTAGAGTGTCCAAAGGTTTGCCTGTAAACAGAGATGAGAGGAAAAACGAGTTTGTGGCAGCAAGTGGCGCTGAGGTTTGTTGCGGCAATAGAGTTCATAGCCCCCATCACACATACCAGGTCGGTCAGAGGGTCAGAGGGATGCTAGTAAGGGCAGGGTGAAACAAAGGTGGCCAACAGAGTACAAAATGGCTGTGATAGATTAAAATGACTGCAGTTTATGTGCACAAAGAAATTTCCACCAGACAAGATGGCGCAGGCAATGTTCATGATTGTCGTTTTGCTTTTAACACGTACGCTAGATAATTACAAGCACATAGGGGAATTAGTGAGGGTTTAACATTTTATTTGTTATTTCTATGTATTAATTTTTTTTTGTGTTTGTTTCGCTTAAGTTGTCCTTTGGGCCTAAAACCAAGATGGCCGCCTAATTGACTCAACATGATGGCCAACATTCCACGAGGTTTCGGGCGAAGTGTGCCTGCGCCACAAAATGTACCAGTGGCCTCGACATGACCCTAGACTTGCTGTACCCAAGCAAGGTCACGATGGGATGCCCGCCCAGTACTCTAACAAAGGACTGATGCAAGGAACCGGATGGATCATGTATAATGACATAACCTCCTGAACTGTGTGAAAACTCACCGGACGATCCCAACCAACCAATGGGATGAGCCCAAATTTTGTAACATGTATCTTCTTGTCCTTACTTTCATTATAAAAGTGACGTTAGAATAGAGAGGTCATCTCTACTGCTCTCGTACTTTCCTTTTGCTGACGGAGACGACGGTGACGCTACATGAAGGCTGCGTTCCTGAATCTTTGACAGACTGAATTGCTGCCCAATTTCTTGATGAACTAAGGACTTCGTAAAAATCTATGGGCACTGATCGATGCTTGTACGTCTCTGGTCCTTGACCCAATCTTTGGGACTGTAGCGTGCCGCATGAAGAACTTTCGAATTCTGACTAATTGACGACCAAATTTGATGACTTAGAGGACGACTGATAGCCAGATTAGGTAAATATGGTGTTCTGTGATTTGCGTAAAGATTAATATATTTATTAGATGGAACTAAATTCTTGCATCAATTAGATAAACAAATATTGATTAACAAGAAAATGTGTTTGGTCATTTATTGAGAAAGGATAGATCAGGATCTTTGAATATGTTTTAGCGGGACTAAATCATCATTCCAATCCAACTAAATGACTCATCTATCACGTGGGAGGAGTATCTTAAATGTTTAACTTTAAGGATTAAGAATATTAGTGTATAGACGTGCAAATAATTATCTCTCCAAAGGTGATTAGATATTCTTTCCATGTCAGCGCTTGGAACATTCATCTCTCCTGTAAGTGCAGACCAGTAAGAAGTGAAGTGTGAATGTTGGTGTTATGGGCCCCACCAGTGATTGAATGAGTGAAAGTGTTAATGTGATGTTTGGCCTGTAATAAAGGGAGGACATTTGGTACGGGTTTTGCTTTGATTCCCGTTACCCAGGTTTCCGCGTTGCAGCAATACTATAGCCGGTGCTTTGGTGTTGCCAGTGATCCACAACCATAAATGTTTCTGGGATTCCCCCCAACTCGGATGAAGATGATGTCCCTAAAACATTGCAGAGGGCGCAAACAGAGAAAGTGCACCCTAATACATAGAATGCACTGCCCCAGGGCAGCCGCGAACAGGGAAGCGCATTCAAGTGAGTCCTGAGTTTTCGGGATCCTCAAACCAGGGCTTTCGACACTGTCTTCCCAGTTGACCCACTGTCAGGATTTCTCTTCAGTGATACTTGATAAAGACTCATCTCACCGACGTGGTGGAGCTGCAGTCTTTCCCCATTGTTCTGACTACCGACACCAGGAGCAATGGTGCCACATTTGTCATGTCCTTTGACAAGGGACTGTGGTCTCTGCTAGAGATTGGTGTTACTCGAATTAGTAGTAATGAACAGGGGTTGGGATAGATATTCTGTGTCCTCTCTTCTCTGCTCCCCGGATATCCCATGTGCTTGTATCACCACTCTTTTAACGCTATCATTGCCAGATGTGTTGATCCCCAGAGTTGGAGTCGTAGGACTCCCTGAGCTGACCCTGCCTGCTGTTCCCAAAGTATACTAGGTGTGCTCCCATATTTGGAAAGCCCATCTGAGACATGCACCAAACACTCAGTAGAAGTACGCACTCCAGTTCCTCTTTTGGCTTTGGCAGTGGCACAGTAAAAAACACTCCTCCCCAGTTTGGGACTTTTTTTCGGTTAGTAAAGAAGGGGGAGCACATTGCTGTAGGCACCATTTGCCACACAAATGTTCCCCGAGATAAGCCTGGTACCCATTATGGTACTGGAGGGCAAATGACCCATACGAAAACACACCATGCAATCCGGTGGGAGGAGCACCTTAAAGAAATTGCTGAAAGTGGTTGTGATGGTGAATATGAGGATGAGAGCCGTGGAACATCAGCTACAAGTGCAATCACGGTGGGAGGTGATGATGACCAAGAAGTAGTGGGTGACATCCTCACACAAAACAGCCCTGTCCCCAACAGTGTGCCAGGAGAATCACCCACGTCAGTGACTTCACAATAGCATAAGACTCGGAGTCAGCTGGAGAAACCACGGCATACAGTGACTTCCTCACTACAACGTGCACTGAGTCTACCACAACTTACTTCTCAAAAGTCGCCTGCATCAGTGGCCCCAGAAAAAAAGAAAAAATACCGGCTACTATTACGGGCATGTTCAAGCAGGAAGGGAACTATGGACGTATCCACCCAATGGGACATTTGAACAATGGGAAGCTGACAAAAATGTTAGCTCTGGACCTCCTCCCTTTTTAGGTCTTGCTTAGAGCAGCGTTTGTGCTGTCTCTTCGAGACATGCAGTATTCAGTATATGTGCAATAAGCTCCGCCCATGTTTGGCCGATCTTTACAATGGGCTTCTCTCACTGGCCTTTGTAAATGATGGCTTTTGATTTGTCAATAGGCTTAGAAGTCCCTCCTTGTCTCTCTTTGTAACCTCCCATGAGGACTGGCCCTCTTACTGTGGTGTTACGCAGTATGTTTTATTTACTCTCTGTGTGCACTATTTTCTTAAATGACTTTCTCCTATCGCATGCACAACGTCCCTTCCTGCAATCTGCAACTGCTTGTTTACAATTTACTACTGACAGACGCTCCCTCCTTCTCCTCGGCTGCCTCCTCCTCCCTCCAGCTTCATTAATCAATGCTTTCTTCCATCTGCTGCTAGTTTTACATTGACACCCCCCACCCAGCTTTAATTAGCACCAACATCCCTCCCTCCTGTTGCTTGTTTAAATTGCCCTGCAGAAATGCAAGTTGTAAACTGAGGATTTAGTACTGCATGAGGGCAGAGAAAGTTTACCCTTAGAAAAAGCACTTCTTTTTGGCAATCCCACATTAAATGTAGTTTTCCCCACTGTCACCTTTTCTTTCTCAAAAACCCCAGGTACGGTGCCCATTGGTCCTACCTGCTCCTCCCCTAAAATACCACCTAACTTTAGTGTTAAACTGGCTCCCCCAGACCTGGCACTCAGATTTGACGGACCAAAGAAGAAGACAGAAGACAACCGCTGATGGAGCAGGACTGAGCCGCTGCAGGAAAAACTCGGCAAAACCCTTGCCACCTGCCACCGGTTCAACCACTGGGCCTGCCGTCCTTCCAGAAACTCTGTAGGGCCTCCAAGAAACCCCAGAGACATTTCAACCTTCACCACAGTGCCAAGAACCTCCCTTTTGACTAGAGGCCCTAGTCCCCGGCGTCTGCCGGTACCAGAACCACAGTGGCGAGGATCATCCCTGGTGTCGACTCAACTCACTGCTACCAAAAAAACTCCACGGCCGCAGTGGTAGAGGACCAGCACTTGTGACAATGTGTCTCTACCCAGTTAGAAGAACAACTTGCAGCATAGTGGCCTCCAATATCTCTACGGATCCGCTCGGACACAAGACCTGAGTTGTGCCTAGCCCTTTGCCCGAAAGCCCATACCCTCCTACCAGTGGCCCTGTCAGCCTCCTCCTGCACTTCCTGCCAGACGGTGACCTCCCTGTGACGATCCAACGACGGCAGAACTTCTCCATCTGATCAACAGCAGCTGGCCCCAGGTAACCGTGACGGTAACCACATTGGCAGTCTGCTGAAAACCGACCCACTTTATTACTCAATTAGCTAAATTTCATTGCTGGTATCGATCACCTCAGTGTAGATCCTGCATCTCGCACCTCTTGGGTGCCCCCAGTTCCCCACGACCGACATTGCCCACAGTGTTGGCCTGAGACACCTGAAAACTGGACTGAAAC
This sequence comes from Triturus cristatus, assembly GCF_964204655.1. Lineage (NCBI taxonomy): Eukaryota > Metazoa > Chordata > Amphibia > Caudata > Salamandridae > Triturus > Triturus cristatus. The sequence continues at coordinate 816,134,954 of NC_140595.1, forward strand.
TGTAAGTGGTATACATGCCTGTTACACTGCACAATTATTTTCCGCCACAGGATAATATTGAACTGCTCTGAAATTTGCGCTGTCAAACGTCTGAAATTCGAAAAGTAAGTTTTAATGAGAATCATACTGGTCTAGCTCTCCTTCTTGAGTCATGTGTCCATTACTGATCACTGTTCTGCAATAAATGGCTTACACTCCTCTGTTTTAGGCCCAAGGCTGCTGGACCACCCTACCACTAATAGAGCACTTTCGGTTTTACATTGAACCCTGTACACATTTGGAGAACCCTGGGACACTGTGCATGGTATTACCACCTAGTGGCAATACCATATACAGAGCCAGCTTTCTATAGAAGGTGTCTGAAAGATTCACCCCCACAGGTGTGAACGAAAACAGAAGCGCATGCCTTGGTTGAGAGCTTATTCCTTCATTTGGCTTGTAATACAAGGCAGCAACATGACATCATTTGCCCAAACAGTACATCTGTGCCACACTACTTGATCTATGGTACAAAAATATTCTGCCCTCTTGGATTGTTGAGCAGGCCGGAAACCTGGAAGAAGAACATCTGGAACTTAAAATCCAACCTCTCAGTTCTGGGGTGCAGCCTTCAACTTCCAGAGAGGGCAGTCTTGCCTCACAGCAGTCAACAACACCATCAACCAGAACATTAGCAACCACAGCAACGGAAGGACCAAACCTCTGCATTGTATTGGTTTCAGTTGGGAGGGTTTAAGTCCAGTGGAGAGGCAATGGCAAAAGAGGTTGAGCAAGTGGCTGCACCAATGACCATCCACAGGATGTTCATGCTCCAGGAGTATCTGGATGATCCAAAAGAGGTCCATGGATCAAAACCTATTGCTGTATTAGTATGGGAAGATGCGCCAATGGCCAGAGCTCAGCAGGCTGGCAATAAAGTGTCTGGCTTGTCCTGTAGCCAGAGTGCCTGCTGAGCATGTGTTCAGTGTAACTGATGCAGTTGTTACAGTGAGAAGGACCAGTCTCTCACCTCTAAACATGGAGCGATCGACTGGGATCAAATGAACCAACATTTCATATCACACAATTACATGGTACCTGAAACAGCAGAGGAGGAGGATTGGTAAGATTCAAGTGTTTAGCTGACCAACTTCTGGGTGACCCACCTGGGTTGAAGGATGAACTCTACCTCCCAGACTGAGTTTGCCAGTGCCCCATAGAACTTTTTCATGACTTCTCATTTAAAAATGAACCTGTACAGTCCACTTCTATGATCCGTCTTTTTTCATCACCTAGGAGGGCTGCCCCAGATGATCATTTGATTTACAAGACTGTCGAATTCCAATCTGTTGCTTGCTTCAAAGGGGTGTTAGTGTACCTACCACCATGCTTGGATTAGAATAGGGAACCATTGCACCAATTAGTGATTATTGAGTGATTGTGAGTGATGATTTATGATTCATGTGGTGACAGATAGTGAAAGAGAGTGTAATTTAGGACCTTGCTTGAGATGATTTGCAATGTTTGGGGCCTTAATAATGGGTGATAATTTTTTCCATGGAAGTGATTGGCCATTTCACACTGAGCCATATTTCCTTGCAGGGTCCTCTCCTTGTTTCTGGTTCTTCAGAGACCAGAACAGTCACTTTAGTTAACAAAGAAAAACCTATACAAAATACTGCAATTCTGTTTCTCTACTTGTGCTTCAACAGCAGTGCACTACACGTCTATCTTGCTCGGCTCACTTATGAGAGTGACGGAGTTACTCAGAGTCAGGAGTAGGATGGAAGAACTCAGGTCGGGACTACCGCATCAACAGCTAGAAGCAAGAAGTTATCAACTTCAAAGGGAAACCATGACTCTGAAGCCTAGTACTCTACTAATATGTGGAATTGAGAGAAGTTCAATTAATTTGTGACATGCTGCTGAGTGTGTGTTGCACTGTTGGCAAAAGTGAAACTTTGAGCCATCCTCTTGTTTCTATTGCTCTGCCTCTGAGTCTTCTTGGTACACTCCTCGTGAAGCTTACCTTCCTTCTGTCCTTCTCCTTCACTCTAAAATACAGTTTGTGTTTAACAATCCGCACACCTTCTATTCTCCTGCATGAATGAAAGGCGAAAGCTGAGCTCAACACTCCTGCTTACCTATCGGACCAGTCCTGACAGGCACCCAAGAGTGATGGACATTCCCGAGGAGAAAACAGATGCAACACCTAATTTTGTAATACAGTATCATTTTCCTTTTAATTATCATATTTGGAGAACTGGCTGGATGAGTTCACTCTTCAATAATTATATTTTTCCCAACCTAGAAGACAGAACATTTAGCTATCTGATAACTTGGGTCTCTGGGGTAGAAAGACTGTTCACAATGCATTTGACTGTACTGTGTCCTACTTATTCCTTCGTTTCCTTCCACAACAGATTGATGACGATGATGTGCTGCTCACTGCCCAGAAGAACATTGTCCTTATGTGGTGTTTGTTTTTGTCAAAACCTTCCCTAAATTCCCTTTCCCAACAATTTATCAACCCCCTAACCCTCTTACACCGGACTGTGTGATTTATTGAGCTGTGGCTTAATTAACACTATCAATGGATCACACACTTGGTGGAGAGGATGTGGTGAAAGCAACACCAACTCACTGCAGGATCTCCTATTGCCCAAGCAATAGCCCACACGGGCCCCATTTATCCACCCGCGCATGAAAGTGATTCAGAACAAAGAACATCAGTCGTCAGCATCATCATTCAGGCATTGTGTTGAGTAACCATAAATGCATAACCTTGTCCACTCCAGACTTTGAGGTAAGACAACTATGGAATGAAGTAAACTAGTTAAGTTAGTAAGTAAGTAACAAACTGCTACTGCAATTAATCATTGATCTATGTTGTTGTAGACAACAAAGGTCATGGCAGCATCCCGCCTAATGGTTAAGATAGTTAGAGAGGTATACTACCCATAACTGAGTGCTATACACTCCTACAAGCAGATAAACAGGTGGAGTAAAAACTAAAGGCAGCAGTGCAAAGTAGAAGTAAAACACAACAAATCTACTTCAGGCATACATTTTGATGAAATAGAATAATGTTCCCCCATTATTTGTTTGTACAAGCAAACTTACCCTCGACCACCCACAAGAGGCACACCCATCTCCTCAAACAAATTGATCCAACCAATAATGTCCAATGAAACCCAGTCCCAACTCCCTTCCCACCCTCTCAACCCACAACAAATCCCTCCCACCAAAACAAAAAAAATGTAGACTAGAAGAGGGCATTATCCATTTGGGTCCGGAGCTGGTCCAGGTTCTGCTACATCCTGATGAGCCAGCTCTCCATAACATCCAGTCATGCAGGATGCGCCACAGCAATGGCCTGTCAGAGCAGGAGGGAGGGGCAGTATTTGTAGTCAGTTGCCGGGGGGCTAGAGGCTGGAGACTGAGAGAGACCGGCTGCACTGGGGCCTGGCCGAGAGGCAGCTATTTCTGCCTCTTCTTATTCCAGGACCAAAAGCCACAGGTATTCTTGCTGAATACAGTCCAGCCTCTGCTGCCACAGAAGGCCGCTATCTCCTGCCTAATGAGTGCAACAGGTGGACCAGCAGGAGTAGCTATGTTGAGCAAACAAAAAGGAAAAATACACATTGTAAATAATGCTCTGTGCAAAACATTGTTTGAAATTAGTGGGTTGCACAATAGCAGTAGATTCCTGGTCCCTGTGAGAAGTTGGCCTGGTATATGCTGACCATTAATTAAAGTGGGCACTTTGTACCAGTCCAAACAACCCTTATTGATGATTAGGTTAAAGACAACCTTTATCGAAAGCTATCCTAGTGGTAGCTATGGAGAGCAGCCTTCAGGCTAAGTCTCGAAGGAATGTAAAGCAGCTTGGTTTACCAGATTATAACCTCCTGAATGACCAAATGGAAGGAGAACCACACAAGGAATATATAAAATATGTATTTATTCCTAAACACTCTATACTAACCTCTTTATGAGATTAGAAAACTAAGCACACAATATTAAATCACTAGAACAACAGTAAATAGCACAATAAACAGTGGGCTCCAGGGGAAGACAAAACCATATACTAAGAAAGTGGTATAACAACCACGACTTGACTAGACACAGTGCCTAGAGCACGTAGAATCGCTGGGACCCCAAGGAACCACCCAAGGTAGTGACACAGGGGACCCACGGAGGACGGGTGCAGTGTGAGAACACAGACGCGAGCTCCGTACAACTCTATGGGAAAGTCGCGGTTGGAATTTTAAAGATTAAGGACACTTCGGAGAGGACTTTAAGGAAACCCAGTTAAACATAGAAGGTTATAAAGTCAGCACCCTTGAGAGTACTGAGATACCCATGTTACCTATCTCAGAGGATCCGGGTGCATAGGGGTCAAGTGATGTCGGAAACCTTCGTAGTTTTCAATGGCGTGATGCTAAAAAGTGCTGCTGCCGGGAAGATGAAAAGTGTCCAGTGTGATCCCAGCCTGGATCGGAGATGAGAAGAACCTGAAAGCAGAGGGGACAGAGTCTGAATCACTTCACTGTGACCAGGGGCACGATAGACGAATGCCCACCGATGTCGGGTGTTTCAGGTGAGAAGATGTGAAACTTGACTCTGCAGCCACGGGGACAAGGAGACGTCCACGATGAACAAAGTCTGGAGGTGAGCTGCCCACAAAGGATGTCGAGTACTGGGGGGTCAGTGTCCGGATTGAACACCAACAAGCCTTGGCAACTGCAACCCATGCGGTCAGAGGAGAGATGCTTCGGGTAGGACCAGCAAAGTCCTGGGGACTCCCCAAGCTATGGAGAGTCAGGGCACATCTGGAGCAAACAGGAAAGCCCATGGAAAGTCAAAGCTACCTTCACAGGGACCCACAGGCCAACAGACCAAGGATCGTGAAGGGACCTTGAGCTGAATCACAAAATACCAGCCCACGGAACACTCGTGAAGTGTAGGCCAGAAATTGTCAGTGCAATTACTGCTCAGGGTCAGGACTACAAGTAGCCTAAAGCAGAGCCTCAGGGATCGCCAAAAAGCATATATTGCTGCAAATATACACGGTGCCCAGGGGTTCGGGTTGCACGGTCCCCACAAAGGATATGGGCCTTAGAATAGCTGAGAGTACAGATCAACCTTAGAGACCACGGGAACCCACCTCCTGTGTTGAAGAAATCTTCGGAGTACTCAGGAGCTCGGGAGAGGCAAACTGCTCAGAGGCGTTTAGGTGCCTGCCTTGCAGGGGAGTAACTCCTTTACTCCAAGGGAGATTATTCAGTCATCCAGTGTCGTGCAGATTGTCGAAGTACTTGGTTTCTGTAGCAGAGTTTAGTCCAGGTAAAATCTAAAGTCCTGTAGTCAGGGATTCCTACTTTATACCCAAGGAAGCGGTGGGACAAACTCTGGGGACCCACCTATGGGAGGGTCAGGACAGAGGAGTGGCTACACCCATGTCCTTTGTCCAATTTCACACCAGAGCAGGAGCAAATGGCTCCTGCAAACGGTTTGAGCTGGACTATGCACAGAGACACCAAATGTGCCCCCATGCAGACATCAAAGCACTCTTCTCAGAGTGCACCCATCCCGTCCCAATACACTAAAGCCTGTCTGGGAGGTGGTTACACCTCCCTGTGACAGGAAGCCTATTGTCAAGCCTTCCCCTGCTCGAGCTTGGCTCAGCAGCAGGAGGGCAGACTCATGTCTGTGGCTGGCAGCATCCATTTTGTGATGCCCTGGTCGAGAAAGCTGGTACCGGGTTGCCCGGTATGTCATGTACGTCGCTCTAGGAGGGTGGAATCATACCTCCCCCACCAGTTACAGGCGGGGATGTATGATTCCAAGGTGTTTGATACCAAACACAACAGGTTTCCATGCAGCCGTTTTAAAGTTAGCATTTATCACGAGGTTATAATGCACTTAAGTATATATGGTTGGCTGCATCACAAGCAACCCCGGAAAATAGTTTCCGAAGGCTGCAGAGGGGCTCTGTTAGTGCAGGTGCACCCTCTCACATAAAATCCATCACCCTGCCTTCAGGATTGATAAGGTCTGTCATAGGGGTGACTGATAGGTTTAGATGTGCAGTGATATAGGATAGATATAGTGAACCTATATCTAAGTAAGAGGTGCATGCACCACCGTACACAGGCTTCTGTAGCAGACCTGTGGTGTCATTTTGAAAGGTCTCTCAGGGGTGGCATAATACATGCTGCAACCCCTGGGAGGCCTCTGTGGTACCTATGCCCTTTGTACATAGTATACCATATACTAGGGACTTATAAGGGTACCCCAGAATCCAATCTGGAGTGTACCTAAAATACATGCATCAATTTAGAGGAGAAAGCAGCTAGGCTGGGGTCCTGGATAGCAGGATCCCAGCCAGACTGAGTCAAAAACAGTGAAACATCATCAAAAAGTGCGGGTAGCTATAAGAAGCAGATCCTACTCTCCTACAGTCCCCTAAGGCCATTGGAATTTAATGTGATTATGATTAGGAGAGTCACAAGGCATTTTATGTTTTACCCGCACATGCCTCACATAAAAAGCACTGACTGTGTGGCCGAAAAGTATTAAGGCAGAATAAAACTGGATTAAAAAAAAAAAAACAGTGATTTTTGTTTTCTATGGCTTTTCATGTAACTAAACAGACGTTTTGAGTGGAAAAATAAATCACCTCTCATTAATAAGTTGGGCGTTGTGCACTATGGAGTACAATGTGTGTGTTGTGCTGAATTAATGGAGCCATGCTTATCCCTAGCCAGCGAGTCGGGTATTTTGCTACTGTCTGCAGCTGGGGCAGCTGTAGTTGACAATTATCTATTATTAATTCCAATGGCTCTGCTCTTCTCCAAATGCCTTTCTCTTTCTACTCGGACTCTAAAGAGGCAGATGACTAATAAATACGATACTATGTTGCACACTTCAAGTATAAAATGCAGATATTATCCTGTGTGCCGTAAGTAGAAATTGGGAAAAATGATGCACTGCACTACAAAGGAAAGTAATGGGCTATATAGATTATATTTGGCACATTCGTCACAGTGTATCCCATACACCAAACTTGAAATCAAATCGTGCCCTTAGTCCCACTTTACTTGCTGGCCTCGCCCACTGCCACATATTATTTCCAACAAATGTATTCGCTGGGTAGTAAGGAAAGGAAACTTAACTTACTCTACTGCAGGGTAGGAATTAGGCTGGTAGGGTAGAGCTTTTGATGTAGGATAGAAGGGTCACTGTCACTACACTGATCATCGATTCATCATCTTTGACTAATTCAGTCACTGTACTATGCAACAGAAGTCGAAAGGGAAAAATCTGAACAGGTGTAAAATAAATCTGTTATGGGAAACCATGAAATATATTTTGGGATCACCTCACATGGCTCAAAAAATCAAATGTGGCACATGCAAAGAATTTCAATTTTTTGGTAGTCTGAGATGGAAGAACTTATGAAAGAATAAAGGAATGAAGTACTAAGAGGTGACTGAATGGGCAAACGGCAACACACCCTGTGTGTTCGGTTTGCAATGCATTGAAAACTTTGTAAGGGCAGCATTTACTGAAGCAGACACATATTGCATACACAACACTGCAGTCACGATTTGACCCATACTGCAGTTTGGTCATGGGTGGCAAAACACCATGGGTGGGGGTGGTGATGAATGATGATAGGTGGGTTACATCTACCTCGCTTAACAAATATAGTGAGTCAGGGAGTAGAGCTAACTCTACATAAACAAAGTAAGCAAAGTAGGTGAGCTGCATGCCCCTCTCCATGAGAAGAGCTGCCTTGCTTATTCATCCAAGCAATTCAAATATTCATTCATTCTTTCATTTTAATTCACCCATAGCCACCATGATTTAAGCTTTTCTTTTTCTGCTCCAGTCTTTCAACAAAATTTCCAATCCATTATCCAGCCATACAATATCCTCTCTTTCGTCAACCATCCTTTCACCCTCCCACCTACCCTGCCACTCATACACCATTTATATCCACCCTTTCTTTTAACCTTTCATTCTTTCCCATTTCCCTCAAGCCTTCAATGCTCATTATATGAGCTTTTGCTGAGTTGCAGATAGAAGAGGCTATAACTCAGCCGTGGGGGGGAGGGGGTTATCACGAAAGTGACGCAATGGTGGCGTAAAAGAGGCGCAAGGGGCTTGTAAATCTGCCCCTTAGACTGCTAGCACTCCCAGGTCATCCTCTATCAGATCAGACAACCAAACACACACATGCATCAACTGCAAGAACCATGACCATGGGCTACACTTTGGACAACACTTCGTCCAGCGTCTTCCAGTTAGATGAGTCACAGGGACCCTTGAAGTAGGATAATGGTGCTCATAGGCTCACAAATCTCATTTGTGCACTTAGACTGCTGGCACTCCCAGGTCATCCTCTATCAGATCAGACAACCAAACACACACATGCATCAACTGCAAGAACCATGACCATGGGCTACACTTTGGTAAGCAGTACGATACACTCAGTTTGTACGTTGTTCTGAATAACCCCCTGCAAAGAAAGCGATGACTACCCAATGACCTCCTGCTATGGCATTGTTGCTAAAAGAGATGCATAGATGGCAGCACATGGCCACCCAAGCTAAAGAGGCGAGCTGAAAAGGCTTAAATGGAGTCTGACTGGTCCCGACATCTTGTAAGGTTAAGAGAACTGAGGTACAACTAAGGAAGTACTATCGTTATTTGAAGATTCCACTCTGTGCCTGGACATCTGGACTCAAGTGCTTCATTCTTTTTAATCTTAATTTTATTGAGCACTTTTAGAAACCTTATATTTCCCACAGCAGCGTGAAATATGTAGTTGTGGCAAAGAGAGAGGCAGGATGACGGTACACATAACACACGCATCCCTTACAATGTGCCAACAGAAACAACGTATGCAGAAATACGAAACAAAGAAGAACCAGGGGAAAAACTGGGTCTGCACACTGCCAGCACATAAAAAGTGACTGTTTTCTTGTATACATACCAAAATATCCGTTGTCGCCTATACAAGGCAGCACAGGTAAGGTACAACCACTACAAAAAAATTACAGAATCAGAAGGGGGGGGGCAATCTTGCTTGTATAGTTACAAACAGTCCTCAAGTTGCCCTGTTATTGGTGGGCTGAAGTCCAGGAGCTGGTTCAACCTTGCCAAGGAGAGAAGCTGCCCCAGCTCACAGCTGCCCGGAGAATGCTGAGACTAGAAGTTTACTCCCTCAAAGCAAACAACAGGAAAGCTGGACGCATTACTAATGCCCGTCACTTGAAACAACGTTACCCAAACGTTCTTTGAGAAATGGAAAGCAAACATAACACAGTCACATGTTTTACAAGTTCCTGCAACAAAGAGGGCAAAGTAAGTTTGGGGGGTTTATTAATGGCCTGGACTCCCTTAAAATCTGACAAACGGGGAACGAGGTCTGCCCCAACACTTGGTTAAAACATATGAACACGCTTTACTATTCACAGGAAGCTAATAAGGGTAACGCTCAACACCTTACATCAAAGGCTCGAGTCCTCCCAGACCTGCCAGTAATGCACCACGGGGAGAGGCTATCACTGCATCGCAAATTAAGAACGCATTAAGGTCCTGTAGGTCAAATGGTTCTCCAGGCCCAGATGGAGTTCCGTGCTCCATACACAAGTCGGATGTTGATAATTGAGCAAAATGACTAAGCCCCCCTCGCCATATCTTCATCCCAATTGGGGCAAGTACGTAAATCATGGAAAGGCTCCATCTTGTTTCCCATCAACAACAAGCATTTGCAATGCAATAGGTCTCGCATTACTAAACGTTTGAGCTGTTGGCATTGCTAATAATAATGCAGCGCCACTAGCCCAAACTTTGAGTAATACGAGGCTTATTGCATTTGCAAAGGCTTGTAATGTATTTGTATGTTCAACAGAAACGCTGACAGGAGATGTTACAGTCGGATCTTTATTCTTTACATGTCCTGCTTGGCCCTGAAAACAGACCAAGCAGCAGAGGGAGTGGAGTGTGGAGGGAACACAAAAGAAATAGCTAGCCGGTGCACTTTGACGAAGTGATGTTTCTTGTGAAAGGAATGCCTGGGCGCCATTTAGTTTTAAAAACCAGCCGCAGAACAGGAGAGCCGGCTGCATGCTTGGGAGAGGCCGAGTACACACCTGGAGCAAAGGAAGTGCGCTGCTGGAGCGGGCACCAGGCTGAAGCCACGCCCCCTCGCCCCCCGCCCCTTCTATCCCAGGTGAAACCGGGCTGCCTGCCCCCTGCGGTGCACTGAGCTCCAGTAAAGGGGGGCTGAGGAGGAAGGACACTGAGTGACACCCCAGGAGCGGACTTTGTTACCGGAAACAATGCTTTAACAAGGATTTATTTTAACTACTGTAAGTCACATGTATACTATCCACATATTAATGAGTGGCTTTCCAATTAAATGGCTCGAACAGATACGATTTTAAAACTAAAGAAAGTTGAGCTTGGTTCGTACATTGAAAAGGGGCTGTTTCTCAAGGTGAAAACACAAATGTTCTGCTTGTAATTTGGCAACGCTTTGGTAATAGCGCCCTGTAAAGTAATAGATGGCAAATGCATCCTTATGTGTGTCTCTGACCAGGGGCGTAGCTTTACAGGGGTGTTACACCGCCTAATAAATATAATTTCAGGTAAATAGTCGGGTACAGGTGCCTTCAGTCCGATATGGTGAGGAGTCTGTCGGATTTCACCCCGAATTTTTACATTCACACAGACAAAAACGTACACACACCCTCTCCTTCCCTGTGTTTTGAAAATCTTCAAAAATGTGTTTTTTTTTACCAAACATTGGGGCAGATTTACAAGCCCCTTGTGCCACTTTTGCGTTATCTGTAACACGGGAAAAGGGACACAAAAGTGGCGCAAGGGGCTTGTAAATCTGCCCCATTGCATTTTCACTCCCTTTCCACTGCCCTTAAAGCCCCTCTCATGCGCCCTGTTTGTCTATAATGTATTTTATTCAACATGGTGTGCCAAAGTGATTGTTGGAAAATCCGAAGCTCACAGCCCCCCAATCCTAATGACCTGGGTTGGCCCCAATGTCTGACTCCCCGCAGCACCCTTCATGTGTTTTTCTCCCTCTAATACCAGGGGGCAGATTTACAAGGAAATGACGCATCTGCATAGATGCGTCAGTTTCCTAGCGTCACCTCCAAATGTCCTTGCGCACCCATGGATGCGCTGTATTTACAATACAGTGCACCATGGCGCAAGGAATTACAGAAGCGTCAGAAATTCTGACGCATCTGTTGGAGGAAAAGTGACGGATTGTTGGAGTTTGTCACAAAAGTGACGCAACTCCAGCAGTGCGCCAGAAAGCATAGGTAGGTCCCATGTAAAATGCCCTGCATCAATCCTTACGCCTGGTCTGAGCAGGCGTAGGGATTTTGACGCAGTGAAGGCGTAGAGTGATGCAGTGAAATCTTGTAAATTTCACTGCACCAGTTCTATGTGGCTTTTTGCATGGGAACGCCTACCCTGCATACATTATGCCTGCCCCAAGTATAGTGTGACGCAGGGCTTTACAACGTGATACATCTCCCTAGATGCGTCACGTTGTAAATGAGCCACAACTTTTACGCCTCCGCTGCGTCACAAAAGTGATGCAACGGTGGCGCTAAAGTGACGCAAGGGGCTTGTAAATCTGTCCCCAGGTGTTTAGAAGCGACACAGCACAGTACAGCCAACGGGAGCTGGCTCCCCCATGCTCTGAGCCAGGTCTGACCAGGATACAAAAATGTGCAAGGTTCCTAGCCGGGCTCTGGGGCTCCTGCCATAAATTATTGGTGGGGCCCGGGCTCCCTGAGCCTTTATACACTCATGCCTTTGGGCAGTAATGGTAAGGTCCAGCCACTCATATATGACATGCTTCAAAAATGTTCTTTGTCATAACTTAAATAGTTGTTTTATTAGGTGAAGCTGGACTACATGTACGGTGCTCGCATGGTATGTTCACGTACGTAGAAGCGAGAATACTTATATGGGCGACATTCTATTGATTGTGTATATTCACAGGGCTCCTGAATGCCTAGTGTGGCTGTTGATTGTACTACTGAATATCAAAGCTTTGAATATTGAGGTACAAATATATTGTGGACAAAACTTCAAAGACCAAAATATCCAAAGGTGAGTGCATATAGATATCATATAGATAGACTGTATTTAGTTGTACTGTTCCTAATTCCATATCAACGCACCCCAAATATATATATAGAGTTAAGGTACATAGAAGTGAAGTTAGGGATTGAAACTCCAGACTTACCTGGCAATATTTAGTGTTCGATATTTTGTGATTGTTCACGTAAAGAGAAAAGAGATTCATTTTAGTACACAATGAATTTGGGGAATAACTCTGATGTATGTGTTTGAGAAGCACTGCTTGTGGCTGAACGATGTTACATCTAATGTAATAATCGGTGACCTATGAGCACTTGCTCTTATCTGTGGGGTCAGCGGAGTTCAGGGGTTCTCGCTCACACACACTGTACGTCTTCAGCCATCCTGTAATGTCGAGGCCTTTGCTCCCCACATCATCTTTGGGCATCTCCATCGACATGTTGGTTCCATTGTGCCCGGCGGCTTCAACAGCTGGAGAAACACATTATCCGGGCCTCCATTGGCGACAATCTGGGGTTCATGGGAATGATGCAATGGCGGCAAAATGTGAAAACTAGTTCATGGGTCGACACTATTCCTGGGTAAGGAGGGCGTGGAAACAATCTTTTTTTGTCAGGTAGACATGCCGCCAGTCTGAGCCTTTAAAAACATTTGATCCTTTATCGTTATTCACATAATATATCAACATGTATTAACATTATTATTACCCTTGACCTGAATGTTACCCCGCCTTTGAATGCTCTTTGCCTTTGTTGCATTCCTGGTATCTATAGAGGGATCCACTGAATGTGTAGCTAGGGCCGAATGGTGTAAATGCTATAAATAAAAACATTTCTGAGGTACATATTCATTACAAACATTAAATCCAGAGCCACTACCTCTAACCCTTTCTCTTCACACATTGAAAAATGCACGTGCCTGGAGCTCAGGGGGGCCCTTTAAAGGTACACCCTTGGTCAGTGGTGTAACAAAACTTGAGGGGCCCCCCCCTGCAAAGCACTTGGAGGCCCCCCCCCCACGGCAGCCCGGCCCACCACCAACCACTTTGCCCTGCCACCCAGAAATCTAGTATATTTTGATTTGAAACCTCCAACATTTAAATGAAATGCCGCTATATTGTCTTTCTCTAAGTTGTACAAAAAAAGTGAGAAACACTCTTAACATACAAGCTATGCTATTTGTAACAATAATGTCAAAAGCAGATTATTTAACTGAGGCAGCAATCAGAACAATGCCAAGGAGCGATCCTATTGTCTCAGGAACTGCCTATGACTGAAGAACAAAGAACAACTATGAAGGGTCTGATATAGAATTGACAATTCCTTGAAACTTGGAAAGACAAACCCAAACCTGCATATCCATAAAAACTCGACAAGACAATATACATGAGAAGTACACAAGATATAACTCAGTATCCTGCGAAAGTCAAGAGAAATAGACTGGTGAATTATCTGCAGCCACACACTAGTGACTGTCAAGGGTTGTGCATGATAACGTGAACTGAGGAAGCAATTTCAATAATAATGTCTTTCTTAGTAAGCACTGCAAAACAGGCAGGTAAACAAGGCTGAGGAAGAAAACTGTCTGGATGCTTCAGAACATTGATGCAGATGTTTGTCTGTTTTAATTGATCATTTCTGTAGTGTAAACAATGCTAAATACAAGATTTAAGGTACACGTATTACAGACAAGTGCAAGCAACACCATAAATAACACTGCATGTAGAATAAAAACAAACCATATCAGCAAGTACCTAATGACTATCTATACAAACTGTAGTTTGTAAGGCAAAAGAAAAAATGCAAATTCTTTCAAAGTGCAAAATAAAGTAATCACCAGTCCAGCAATATACAAAAATCAAGCATGTTTTGTAAAAAAATCCAACTTTCTTCTTGCATCAAGGTGAAAATACTTTCAAAGTGCATGGTAAAAACAAGTCCAGCAGTATGCAAAAATGAAGCCAGGTTAGTCAAACAATTCCCCATTTGGTGTGTGCATAAAGGCACCTATATTTTATTTCAAAGCAACTTATAAACAACAACTACAGCACCAAACAATAATCAATCCTCCCTCTCTCTTTCTCTCTCAGTCTCTTCCCACCCTCTCTCTCTCTGCTCCTCCTATCACGGTATCACCTTGCCTGTGTTACCCCATCTTACTCTGGATTGCTCGCTGGCCTGAATGTCTGCATGTAGAGGCCCTCTGTTCTCATCACATTAAATGCCGTCCTTACCAATGCATTGCGGGGTCTTACAGTCTCCCAAAGCGAGTTCCTATACTTTACTACCTCCGGTTTTAATGGTACATATTGTCTCAGCAACTCCTGTTGTCATCCAGCGTGCCCTTAAGGGAGGACCTGGCTTGCCAGTTCGGGCTGGTCTGTTCCCGTGAGGCACAGGGTCAAGACTGATTTGCATATGGCTGGGTTCAAACTGGAATGGCATGGTGAGCAACAAAACGATGAATTTAGGCCCAGATCTCTGTACTGGGATGAATGTATGACATTGTTCTGCATTCTGTCCATCAACTGTTGTTTTTGCATTTGTCACCCCAAGTGGAACGGGTATGCCCAGACGTGGATCCTTTGCTCTCCATGCCCCTGGAATCAAGCTATCCTGGCTGAAGAGGAGTGAAACCCCAAAACCGGTCCTTGGATGCTTGTTTCAATTCCAGGGAGGACCAGGCTTGGCAGTTCAGGCTGGACTGTTCCCATGAGGCACAGGGTCAAGACTGATTTGCATATGGCTGAGTTCAAACTGGAATGGCATAGGGAGCAAAAAAACGATGGATTTAGGCCCAGATCTCTGTACTGGGGTGAATGTATGACATTGTTCTGCATTCTGTCCATCAAATGTTGTTTTTGCATTTGTCACCCCGAGTGGGACGGGTATGCCCAGACGTGGGTCCCGTGCTCTCCATGTCACTGGAATCAAGCTATTCTGGCTGAAGAGGGGTGAAACCCCAAAACCTGTCCTAGGATGCCTGTTTCCGGTCCAGGGAGGACCAGGCTTGGCAGTTCGGACTGGACTGTTCCCATGAGGCACAGGGTCAAGACTGATTTGCATATATATGGCTGGGTTCAAACTGGAATGGCATGGTGAGCAAAAAAATGATGGATTTAGGCCCAGATCTCTGTACTGGGGTGAATGTATGACATTGTTCTGCATTCTGTCCATCAACTGTTGTTTTTGCATTTGTCACCCCGAGTGGGACGGGTATGCCCAGACGTGGGTCCCGTGCTCTCCATGCCACTGGAATCAAGCTATCCTGCCTGAAGAGGGGTGAAACCCCGAAACCGGTCCTAGGATGCATGTTTCCAGTCCAGGGAGGACCTGGCTTGGCAGTTCGGGCTGGACTATTCCCATGAGGTACAGGGTCAAGACTGATTTGCATACGGCTGGGTTCAAACTGGAATGGCACGGTGAGCAAAAAAATGATGGATTTAGGCCCAGATCTCTGTACTGGGGTGAATGTTTGACATTGTTCTGCATTCTGTCCATCAACTGTTGCTTTTGCATTTGTCACCCCGAGTGGGACGGGTATGCCCAGACGTGGGTCCCGTGCTCTCCATGCCACTGGAATCAAGCTATCCTGCCTGAAGAGGGGTGAAACCCCGAAACCGGTCCTAGGATGCATGTTTCCAGTCCAGGGAGGACCTGGCTTGGCAGTTCGGCCTGGACTGTTCTCACGAGGCACAGGGTCAAGACTGATTTACATATGGCTGGGTTCAAACTGGAATGGCATGGTGAGCAAAAAAACGATGGATTTTGGCCCAGATCTCTGTACTGGGATGAATGTATGACATTGTTCTGCATTCTGTCCATCAACTGTTGTTTTTGCATTCCTCAACTGTGCACTGCACACCCCGTTGAACTAACTTGTATCCTTCCAAGGACAATAAAAACCCAATTGAGCTCACTGATAGTATTACTTATTAACAACTTTTGAGCCCCTTTAAATGTGATATTCAAATATTTTTGTATAACCTATCTGAACTACTGTGTGGGAACATCTGCACACCTTACAAAGAAAGCGTGTACATCAGCAAAATCACGTGAAACCAGAGGTGTTGTATAACAGGACAAAAATGTTTACGTTCGGTCTGGCTGAAACCTCACTACAAATTTTTTTTTTTTTTTAATTCAGTAAGAATGCAGTTAACTCTCTAAAAACTACTCCCTCGACACCATCAGAATTTCTACGGACAAGCACAATTGTAGTGGTATGACGATTTAATAATAGAAACACGTCTCATGGGTGGAGGGGGCGAGACATAAGGGTGAGGCCAGCCTGGTTCTGAGGATCGCTGTCCCCCATTCCTAGCCACCAAGCATGCCTCGGTGTGGTGCACCCGCACTCCGAGATATCAAAAGGTGTCTGATTCCCATTGCAAGGAGGGGGCTAGGGGCCGTATCTTGCTCTCCTCCCCCAGGAAGCTCTGGCACAAGCAAGGCTTCCCTCAGTTCACCGTTAACCCTAGAAAAGACCAAAATCCCCCAGTACTAAGACTGGTTCACTAAGTACAATGCCAGAATTAATTTTTAATAAGAAAAAGCAGATAAAACACCCACACCGTTGCTAATACTATCGGTATGAAAGGTCCGAGTTAGGTCTAGCCTAAAGACAAGTTTAACTTATTTTCCGCATCATGTAATAAAATAAATATCATTTACATGCTTCCATATAACAAGGGGTTTGGGGCCTCCCTCTTCCTCCATTGGTCTGTTCATCTGGCGCATTTTGCAGCCCCTCAACCCAGCATTGAGCAATGGGTCCAACTCACTTCAGCAATTGTCTCTTTTCTACTGTGATTTCTGGTATTTAACCAGATCAGCAGTGTAAATCTGCCTAAACTGTAGTGCTCTCAGGTACAATGGATGGTGGCCAATACTTTCCTCTGCCAATGCTTGTTTTTCTTTCTGTTTTTTACCCTTTTTATTTCGTAGTCATCATCCTAATGTGTTTAACGAGTCTCTTTATGTTACAATAATTCAAAACCAGTAATACATATTTTGGTCCAATATGAATAATATTTTCCTGTGATATGTATTAAAATTAAAAGGTTTCCACATCTGTTCTAAATATAGCTGCCTGCTATGAGACGGCCATACTGTACAATTAAAATGGTCTTTTTTAAAACTTTGTGTAAAACTTAAATTGCAAACATGTTGGTACCCCGTTTAAGAGGCTGAATGTGTTTTGCTTTTTTCTTCTTTTTAAAAAAAAGTAACAATTGCTTATTTGATTGAGCGTCCGCGCCACTTCCCCAAGTACGTAAGCACAAGAGCGGTGAAATACATTGTACAACCTTGGGACTTCTACTTTCCCTGCCCCCTGCCTTCCCCCCGAAATATCACAGCAAACACTTGACCACTGTGAAGAATGCTGTGTTTGCAGCCTGCTAGCAGGTGGCAGCGCAGCCAGGAGCTGTTCTTGATCTCCGACTCCAGTGGTTTTTGTGAGCCCGAGAAAATCTTTCATTATTTGTAACGCGGTTGCGTGAGCACATGGACCAGTCACTCCTGCCCGACCTGACTGGTCTCGGAGGCCTGGCTGCAGCTTCAGGCTTCAGAGGCAGCAGGCCAGGGCAAGGCTAGCCTAGCCAGGCAGGGGCTACTAGCAGTGATGGCCCGTGTAGGGTGTTTTACCGGGGCGGTGACGTGGCGCAGAGGAGGGGCAGGGTGGGGGGTTGCAAAATGCGGCATACGGCCGAGTACAGGTAAGTTCCGAAAAAAATTAATAAAACGAATTTCGTTGTGCGCGCTGCATCGCCAAATGTGATGCAGCGCGCGCAACGAAATTTGTTTTATTATTTTTTTCGTAACTTACCTGAAATCGGCCGTTTGACGCATTTTGCAACCCCCCACCCTGCCCCTCCTCTGCGCCATGTCACCGCCCCGGTAAAAGGCCCTACACGGGCCGTCACTGGCTACTAGTATTATAATAATTAAATTCTTACAAGTCCTGAGTCACGTGCACTTTTAGCTGCATGCCCCACCCTGAAGACCGCGCACACGTCACGCGTCGGTTCGGCCGTTCGGCAGTGACAACTGCACGCCGCCGCGTACCATTTGATTTAATTATGAGCGCGAGAGCCTCAGAGGCCCGTCCGGGACCCGGGCGTGCGCACTATTTAATTAATGAAGAGCAGTGCGCTGCTGCCCGTGGTGTGCGCGCACCGCACACCATTTAATTTATGGGTACTGGAGCCTGAGGCCGTGTGCAACTGTGAGCACCATTTAAATTGATTAATGACATGAAGACGCGAGGGGGCCCCTGGAGCGTGGTGGGCCCCCCGCACCGCGGGGGCCTGTGTTACACCCCTGCCCCATCCACTTGCTGCAGATTAAGAAAACACACCAACAAGGCTTGTACTATAGCCCTTGACTGGTTGTAGTAAATAGTGATTTGTACAGAAACAAACACCTATTTAACTCCTTCCGTGCTCATGACGGAACCACGCCGTCATGAGCCACGGTTGCCGTGTGCTCATGACGGAGTGGTTCCGTCATGCTGCGGCCGTTGGCGGCCGCGCCGCCCACGCGGCGCTAATTCCCCGCCTGTGCGGGCGATTAGCGCTGTGGGCGGAGTCATGACGGAACCACTCCGTCATGAGCACAACCCAACCGTGGCTCATGACGGCGTGGCTCCGTCATGAGCACCGGGCCACCGCGCTGCCCCCCCGCACCCCCCAGCGCTGCGGCGGAATTTCCGCCGCAGCGAAGGGGTTAAACTAACCAGAAAAAAGGAAGGTTTAAAACTGTAAACAAGTCAATAAACACATTCTGTCTGTGGAAGGAAGTCTTCGCAGCTGCTCTCTCCAAGGTTCAGCTAACAGAGGTTCACTGACCCCACACAGGATGTTCAGGTATGGTTCACCATTCATGGAGGGATGGCGGGTGGTACAAAGGGCGCTGATGGCGCTGGGCAGAGTATTTTGATGTATTCATTACTTAAATACACAGTTATGTTTACAGACTAATTAGCTAGGCAAATTAATTTTCTAGACCTACAAATCTGTAATCAAGGTCGTAGCTTACAGGGGAGGCGGGGTTGTTTGGGCGTGTTACACCCCCTCTAATAAATGTATTATTTAATAGATAGTTGGGTACAGGACCTTTCAGTTGGTTATGATAAGGTGTTTGCCGAGTTTCACTTGGGATTTTTAAATACACAAAACCAAACACACACACACATTCTTCTCTGTTTTGAAATGCTTAAAACAGGATTATTTTACAAAATATGTTTTTAGTAGCTCTCACAATTCCACTCCTTTCCCTTTCCACTGGCCCTTAAGCCCCCCCATGCGCTGTTTCTCATATAATGATTAACATGATAAACCAGCGTGACTGTTGGAAAATCTGAAGCTCCCCCCCTCTCCCCCCCACCCCCCCCAGTTTTAATGACCAAGCTATGCCCCTGACTGTAATTCATTCACAATGTAATACCTGCAAAATGTGGACAATAATTAACGTGTCTGACATCACTTCTGTGTAAAGTTGGTTTGAATCATGCACTAAGACTCCTAAAAAGTCTGGGTTTTTCAGTGCACCAGGCCTCTTGGGAAAAAAGGCCATGATCTAAAAATTGACAAATGCCAGCGTGCCAAAGAGCTTTGATTAAATATGTTTCCAGGGAAAAAGGCAGTTACAGAATGGAGCAGCTGTTCACCAGATATGGCACTGGAGAATATGACGAGAATGACTTCAGAGCTCAGTGGTGTACTGTAATGCGTAAATGAGGGTAACGTTTAAGACCTCGTAGGATTTACGGACTACTTACTATGCTGACCGTAATTGTGTTAGTCATTTTTCCTACTTGTTGTGGCACATGTACTGCATACTAGAGCACGATAATCAAAATAAACTTTTTAAACTTTTCTCGTGTCTCTGTCAGATCTTACTGTTGACGAGTACAAGAGCACGAGTGAAAGGGTGTGTCCTGCACCCACGATTCCTCAGAGGGTCAGGAGTGTTGTGTTCTGGGGTGTCTAATCACTTGGTCCTCTGTGAGTGAGTAGGAGGGCAAGAGAGACACTATAGCTAGATGGTCCCCGGGCTCATGGCTACTCAGGTGGCAGGATGACTTAGTCCCTGCCTGCTAAGGTTCCATCACCCCAAGCATAGTGCTTTGACTTTGCAGAATCCCTGCAACAGTGTGAGTACTTACGGGAGAGAGTGTGTTTATGTAGGAGAGGGTGGGTTTGTGTGTCTATATGTCTGTATGTATAAGCATGTGCATTTAAGTGAAAGTGAGTGTGAGTCAGTGACAGGTAGTGAGTCAGAGTGTGTGAGACTGACCCCCAGATTTACTATTCTTTGACGTATGATAATGCTGCACCAAAGTTGCTTCGCTGCCTTGCGTCAAAAGGAGAGAGAAAAAATGCACTATATGTGCGCAAAATATCTAGTAAGATATGGTGCTTTTCTCTCCCTGTGTGTGGGTTCACTTTTGGCAGTCACGCACCAACGCACGCACCCTTGCGCCATAGTGCATGGGTGTGTGCGTTCTCTGAACCATAGGTTTAATACTGTAAGGACTCCCTTCCAGGACAAAATCTATGCGTTAAGGCTTTTCCCACTTTTTATATCTGCTGTACAGTGTAACACACATGCAAAGTTTGCAAAATGAGGAGAAATGAAAACACTTCTCCTCGTTACTCATGCCTCGAGGAGGCGTGAGATTTTGAAACAAATTCATATCAATGTTTGTAGATAGGGATTTGCATCAAAATCCATGCGTGGAATGCCCATGCACCCCCCATGGAACACACTCTTGTGCGAAATAATACAAAGCATCGGATAGCTTAATTTTGCGTCATTTTGGGATACTATCCAGCGCATTGGAAAGTAAATCCCACCCTAACACTTTGCACAGGGTTTGTGGGACTTAACACGGTGCAAAGTGTCAGTAAACCTGGGAAAGTGTCAATAGGTACGAGTGAGTATGAGTGAGATTAAGAGTGAATACAAGTGAATAAGAATGAATGAGTTAAAAGGGGTGTAAGAGAGTGTGGTTTACGGATCATGTGACATACTTTCAAAAATTAAGGTGAAGGGTCCTGTGATGTCGTTATAGTCAAAGGGTATGCAATATCACTTCCTTTACCCCTGGCATTTGGTGAATCGACGACCGCGCTGCTGTTAAAATCTCCCTTTGCGTTAGCTGGCTTTATGAGTTTTAGCACGCTCTTACTTTTGTTTGCAAACTGCAGTAGTTCCAGTATATGTCCATTTGAGGGAGCCATAGGCTACTGAAAGAGATTATGTGGTTCTCCTTCTGTGTTATTACAAGGCTATTGAAGAACTCAAGACCCAAATTCTTCCAAACTGCAATGTTTACATTAAATGACCATTTGAGGGCGCCACTGGCTAGCGAAAGAAATTATATGGTTCTCTTTCTTTGTTATTTAAAGGTATCGAAGTACTTTGAACACAAATTCGTTTTTGAGAGGATTATGCTGAATCAAAAAAAGGGATATAATGTGGTGGCATGAGATAGTAATGTACCAGCCACATTTATCATTTGACAATGACTCGCGACTTCTAGATTCCTTCGGTAAATTCAGGTACAGGTTATGCCTGGTCACACAGTAGTTTACACAACTGTTCCATGTTTATATTGAAAATGTTTCTTTTAAGGCCGATTTGTCCATCAAAGTAATACATTGCAGCCCTTTAATTATTTAGTGTGTTGTTAATATGCATGCAGTTTACATAAGAACTACGTATCTTATAGCTTGACTCACAATTACAAGACAGAAGGAACCAATTGCACTAAGTTTTTAAAAGTTTGAATCCCATTTTTTTTATCACAAATTTTAACGAGAATTCATCAATTGATCTGTATCTTGCGTATGAATTTTATGTGTTTTAGCTGTCAAGCTGCTCTTTTATGATTTAAATTAAATCAAATAAAGTAAGTTCTTCTTCTTAAACATTTAGTGTGTGTTGAGCGCCCTCTGGTGATCATTCTGGACTAGGAAAAAATGAAGTAAACCCAGTAGTTTGATGTGCATGAAAAGCAGACACAACTTGGATAAAATTAGTGCAGATTCTCAACACTCCACTGTCCTTGCGTGCAGATTTGTAGGAATTGATGTTTTACCATTAGAGAGCGCTGTTCACTTCCTTTATAATGAAGTGAATGCAGTGAAAATGTCTTAAGTGACAAATGTTAATATAACCCAATGTGGATTTGTATCATGTTGTGACCTGTGTGTTTCTTGGCACAGAACATCAGATATTTATTGTATACCCAACTCACTCAGTGGTGCTCAGTTTACCATCGATAGTAGAATGCAAATCTGAGTAGATCCTCTGGGATTCGATCGGGTGATCATGGGATGAACGACAGACCCCTCTAGTAGACGCATTAGTCAATTCAGCAACCAGACCTGGCTAATGTGTGAATGTACCACTGTGCATTGGTTAGTCTGGCCAGTGCTGCAGTCGAATATTCGATTCAGTGGGGGCTGACGAGAACAAGGCATCCATCCAAAGTGTGCTGTGTGCCATTGTGAGAACCCTGAATATTGGCCCCCAGACTACCGATGAGGACAAAAAAGATATCAACAGATAAGCAGGTCTACATTTTCTTCTTCTAACTCCACATATATGAACCTTGAAGATATCTATATCTTCAAGGTGCGTAGACGCGTAATTAGGAATAGTATATCAATGATTCCCTACATGCCCATACCTCTTGAGATTTTGACCCTCAAGATTCTGTCCTCAATATTTTTGTACCACGATATTCCGAGGTGTCGATATTCAGTGATAGAATCTTGAGTCATATAAATATATGTGTGGAGTTATATTGGTTAGGTTAGAGTTTCCATCGGAAGAGCATTTTTTGTTTCACTGATCACTCTTTCGTGACTTGACAACTTTTCTCAAAACTTTTTTAAAAGTTCATCTATTTCATATCCTTTCTGAAAACACTTTGTGGTGATCCCTCAAATAGAAAATGGGTGGGTCCCAAAACATTGATTTCCCATGTTAATTTCCATAGGAAAATTTGGGAACCATTACAGAAAAAATGGCTTAACAGAATTGCACCAGATTTAACAGAAAGTTAGAACTTTACGCAAAAAGCGTGCTTTCTGATATTTTATGTAAATTTGTTCAGCCAATTTTGACAAATTTATGTCTAAAGAGCTGTTTGAGTGGTCATGAGGGGTTAAAAATAGAGTGATAGCTGGACTGTTGCTGTCCAGATATGGTCCGATTGGCCTCTTTAATGGGGATTACTCAATCTAGCTTGGCTGGCTACAACATGTTGTGTCAGACATTACAGGACTTGAGGTCATGGTCCCCACTGAAATGCATTGTGGTGAACGGCAAATTTTGAGGGTCACGAAAAGGAAAACATATAAAGGGTGACTGCAGATGTTAGTCACAATATAAATCATTTATTGGTGGTATCATGGTAACTTTAGGAATTGTGGGGTGTTTGCCCTCTGAAAAATGATGATTGGCCTCCACTAGGATTTGATGAGGCATGTTTGAGAAAAAACAGTTTTCTCTCTTGGTATTTTTCATGGAGGTTATGGAGGGTGCTCCAGAAACTAAAATGAGAGCATATTTTCTGTAAATTCATACTATATCCCTCAGCCATGTGAGAATAAAGTTTGACATTCTGAGTAAAATGTTCTTTAAACTCCAGCAGCAGTCTGAGAGTTAATTCCCCAGTGTGTTGGTGCAGCTTCCCACAGTGCTCTGTGTTGCCCATGCTTGACTGCACAGCGGGCAGGCCAGCATGGGCAGCAAGCTCACCATAGCAGGCAAGAGGGAGGTGGCAGGGGCAGTAAGCCAATCATTTACAGGTCAGCATGGTGAGGTGTAGCAGAATGGACCATGGAGGGACTGCGGGAGAGGGCATAGACACACTGAGGACTGAGGAAAGAAGGAATTGTGCTGGGGCAGGGGCAGCAAGTTGGCCACAGAGTGGTGGCCGGCAGGGGCAGCAAACTGACCCTGGAGAGCAGGAAGGGGTAAGCAGATGGGGAATGGAGGGCTGGGAGGGAAGCAGGGGAAACAAACAGCACATGGAGGCAGGTCAGCCTAGACCAGGGGAGAACAATGGACCACGGCGGGCAGGAAGGAGGGCTCAGGGGCAAGGAGAGCAAACTCACCATGGTGGGCAGCCCGGCCTGGAAAGGGACAGCACGATGGATTATAGAAACCTGGAGGGAGGGAGCAGGGCCACACACATGGAGAATACAGGGCAAGCAAGAGGGGGCAGGAGAAGGTGAGAAACCCAGCAGGGTCATCAACTGACCATGAAGGGCGGGTGGGAGGGGTCTGGAACATGCAGACAGAGGGCAGGTGGAACAGGACCAGACTGACCATGGACAGTGTGTGGTGAAATCTAGATGCCAAGTTTGACATTTTGCATTCTCTGCCATTGCAACAAGTCTGCTGTTGGTACTCCCACTCTGTGAAAATGTCTCCTATAATGTCCTGATTATAATTGTGTTATTTTTTGCAGTTTGATATAGCGCAAACTCGACCCAAAGGTATTGGGGCACTTTACATGAACACCAGTTAGATTACACAAGGACACATTCATTTTTTGTATGCACAGGGAGATTCAGTGATTTGCCCATAATCATAGGATGTTGAGCCGACGTCAGACTCGAACCTGGTTCCCTAGCGCTAAAGTCGGCAGCTCAGGCCATTTGGCCACATCCTCTTGGTCCTATCGCGCTCCTATTCCTCATATATATCAACTACTTGTCTTAGCCTGTCTGCTTCCATGTTCCATACGTCCATGCTTCCTGCACTAGTGTTCACAGGCTGATTTGTCCCCTCCACTCTGTTTGTTCAAGGAAAACATCACTGTTGTATTGTCTCTGAATATCAATGTGTCCTTCTTTTATCTGTGTTTAAAAGGCTTTCAGCATTAGAAAAACGGTATTTTGCTCTAACACCTTTACATGTTATTTTGCCTTAATGTGTGCACTCCAGCCTGTATGTGATGTCTCAGTTGTTACGGTCACACAGAGAAGTGTTGTCCTGAGCGGTCCAGCCTTCAGCATATTCCCTCTTTTATACCATTTTAGATCTTTTTCAATTTGTCTCAAAACATCGATTAGATATTGCCACTTTTCCTTGTTCTTTGACCGCTGTCTTATCCATTCCACGGTGGACCCATGGGAATACTAGCACATGCTATTATTGGAAGACATGAAGACAACTTTTGACTAGCACATGCTATGACTGGAACACATGAAGCCATCTGTGGACTAGCATATGCTATGACTGGAAGACATGAAGTCATCTGTGGACTAGCACATGCTATGACTGGAAGATGTGAAGCCATCTCTGGACTAGCATATGCTATGACTGGAACACATGAAGCCATCTGTGGACTAGCACATGCTATGATTGGAACACATAATGCAATCATGGCCAATAGCCTCATTGTAGTTCTGATGGTCAGAGATTGAGACATCTGGTTCCGGTCCTGCAGTGCTCTTTTCTCTCTACAGGGGGTGCTAGTGCAGTCTTTGAATTGACGTGGGCTCCCAAGAATAGTTTTCCTGTGCGGATATTGGGGTTGATGTCTTCATATTTACCAGGAATCTCAATTTATGGAACAGTTGAATCACTGAGCAGATGCTGTTCTGACAAGGTAGGAGAGAAGTCCCATCCACCAGCCAGTCATCTAAGTATGGGTGCACATGCATCGTTTGTCTTCCTAGACAAGCTGCCACTACTGCAAGACATTGTGTAAATATTCTTGGCCCAGACTTTATCCCAAAGAGGTGAACTTTGAATGAATGTGTTTTCCCAGTTGCAAACCTGAGGGCCTTCCTGTAATGCCGGTGCATCGTATGGTGAAAGTAGGCATCTTGTAAGTGTACTCCTGCCATGTACCCTCCTTTTCCTTGACGGGTATCACTTCCTGGAGTGTTGTCTCCTTGAAGTCCTGCGTCTCGGCAAGCCTGCTCAAAAGCCTGAACCCTGGGAATGGTTTTAATGCTAGTTTTCCTGGGCCTGAGGAAGTACACCGAACATACTCTTATGTTTCTTTTTGACGGTGGTACTGTCTCTATCAAATTCTTCTCCAGATGTTCCTGTAATTCTTTGTTAATCTGGCCTTTTGTTGTTTGTGGTACACCAATCTCTTTGACGTACATGATGTTGGCCTGCTTTCTAGTTCTTTGCAATATCCATGTTTGATGCACCCATTTGTCTGTTGTGATTTCTCACGATTCTTGCAAGAAAGTTGGATTCTGACCCTTGCAGATGTTGAATATTCTGGGGACAGCCTGATGCAGTCACTTTGATTGTGCACTTCATCGGGTGACATGAAGGTGAGCTTTGCTGCCACTGTAATACCACTTCCAATGAGCTTTTGAGCCAGAGCTAATTCCATTTGTATCTGTGCATAGAAGTGTCTAACACCGCCATGTCTTCTTCTGTGAGTGTTCCCATGAGAAAATATCCCCTTGCTTACAAGGCTACCAGGGCTGAGCTGTGTCGGTTACCGTTATTTTGTCCAAGGCTTTGTCCACATTGGACTGAAACAAATCACAGCTATTTAAGAGATGGTTAATTACAGAGTTTTGTTTACTTCTGGTTGCCAGCCAGCCATGCCTAGATAGTAATATGCCCACACAGTTATCTACCGGCTGTTTCATCTAAGTCTAACGAGGATTTTCAGCAGGCATTGGCTATGGTCCTCACCCCATGGATGGCTTCTGCATCTGTTCATGGAGATGTTGCTTGACCGCCTCTTTCATCCCATGTAGGATCCCCTACCTTGAGCTGAGTGCGTTGGAGTTCTCTATCCTCCATCGTTTTGCGGCTCTTCCCTGCATCCGTTTGAGCACTACGTATAGCCTCTTACTGTCCCTATCTGCGGATGGTCCTGTAGTTTCACTATTAATATCCCTAATGGATGTAGCAACAATGAAAGTAAAGCTCTGCAGGAATGACCCACGTGTGTATGTCTCCGCCTCTTGTAATTCTGTATCTAGCGGTTCCCATATGCCAGAGCATCACACCGGTCTGCCCTCCCCTATGTGTGTATGTGACGATCCTGTACTCAAGTCTGTGGTTCCTGTATAAAAGGAGTCTCTACTTCATCTTCCTTCATGTGTGTGTCTCTCTCTTTTGACCTTTTTGCCCCAGTTTATAAGTGATTTGGTATGAGTCCATTTAGGTGCTAAATTCCTTACTATCTACGGTTTCCGTTTTGAGTCTTCCTTTTTATTTTCAATGTCAAGAGTTCCTTCGTTGAACATCTTGCATGTTTTATAGGAGTTATGATGTTTGGAGCGGTTTGTCTTGAGCCTTCCTCTGGTCTTGGTACACTCTTGATGCTGAAACAGAAGATTTAGACTTTTTCACCATATCGGTATCTCTTCATTTTAATCCGTGAGCGGAATCCATTGTCCTTTCATTTATTGCTGTTTTTCGACATTGAAGGCTTAGCTCTAATTTAAATGTAGTCCTACATTTTTGTCTCCAAAGGCTTTTGTTAGAGGCATTCTATGGTTAGGTCTTTTAGGGGTCAAACGAATCACTTTTGGTTCCGTTTTGGGTATTTCAATGTCTAAGTGAGCTGTCTTATATTCCGGGATATCCCCCCTTTGTGCAAACTTTGTAGTCTGTAAGGTGTCTGACTCCAACCTATCAGAAAACCCAAATCCTGCTAAACTCTGTTCTTTCCCTTGGGTTATGGCGTTGTGTGCCCACCTTTATTTCTCTTCAATAGTTAGAGTCTGGTTAAAGTTAGGTACTGGCATTGCAGGCGTCAGACTTAAGGTCCTTTGGAAAGCAGAGATGCCATTTGATGTCCACTCAAATATGCACATTTTTTAAGGCACTTTTAGCACAAATTAAAATGAGTATTTTCTATGTCTCTTATGCAGAAGATACAAAAAAATAAAAAACAAAGTGAAACAAATCTCCAAAAGGTACACTCTCATAAGGACATAACTCCCCAGAAAATGTGTTTTCCTTGGAGTTGTCTTCGAGGTTGTATCCTTGGTGGTGAATTACTTTCTTCACCGGTACTTATTCATGAAGATTCAGCTCCAACTTTTCATTCATACCTGGGGTGCTCTGTAGGTCTTGTCACTTCTGAAACCAGTGGCAGAAGATAAAAGAATCTGGAAATGAAGGTAACACTGTTGGTGACTGTTGGCTAACAGTCAACGTCATAGAATTTGCCTCCAATTGACACCCAAAAAGATAAAAGTCAGCATTTCAGACATAACCATAAAACAAAGGAATCTACAAAAGACTCAGCTGGGCGTCCTTCATGGTTCTTCTTGTGACACCTTCCAGGTCTTTGTGCTTTTGGAAACATTTCCATAGTTTAACAGCTGCATTCTATGGTTTTAGGAGCCATGCTGCTAACTTGAAATTGTAGTGCTCTGGTTGTACTGTGAACAAATGTGCAACTGTTGGTATCTTCCAGTGTTCCGCCATCGACATGTTGATTAGGTGTGGATTTCATGGGCGTTGAGACCACTGTTACCGTGAAAAGTATGTATTTTTCCTCCTGGGTGTTCCCCGGCTTCAGTGAAATGTATCAATTAAGCAAAAGTGAGTACTTGTGATTAATAGAAAGTACATTTACCATATGTTATGTTCTTTAACTAGATAGCAATGTATTGCTTGAATATAGTCATAGTATGTTACCAAGGTTGTGACTGTGCTGTCTTGCATAATTTGTTATCGATTTCTGAGGAGTTTCCAGAAGGCGTCTCATTTATTGTTGTCATAAGAACACTGCCACGCAGATTGAATTTAAGTGAGAGAGCATGATGCCACTTTCTGCTGTTTATTGAGACTTTCTAGAACAGTGAAATGTTATAAAAGCCAAGCACACAGAGAGAACGATTAGAGAGGAGACATTCATGCCAGGGGGCACAGGCCACTGATTCTATTGAAGGTTAGTGGGGAGGCACTTAGCCTTCGCCCCTCTGCTAGCTGAACTTATCAGTACAGCTGGCCTTGGAAACAAGAATAGCAGACATTAGTATAGTACTAAAAGCAAGTCCTTTTGTTCAAACAGCTATGTGGATGTGAACCATCTCTGAAACTTGAAACAGTTTTATTGTCTGCTGTGCTGGACTTAGCCTAGTGCCTAGAAGTAACAGAATGAGGGTAGAATTGCGATAAATGTAGAACTACAATCGTGTTGGAGTACTTCTTGTTCACTCTTTTGGTACATGTTGCTGTTGCCATTTTATTTGTTTTTAATGTGGTTAGAGTTTATTTCATGTGCACCAGACTAGGTTTTTGATTTTAAAATAAATCTTTAACATGTATTCCTCGTTTTCTAATGAAAGGAGGTTCGACTATTCCTGTAACATCTCATGGGATTGGTCGTTACTTGAAACACATCTCACGCAAATATTGCTCAGTGGGGCAGTTGCAGTCTCACTGGTTTACTGTCTTGGTTTGACACTTTTACCGAGTCCTTAGTGCCTCAGGATCTAGAACAACGGACTGTACGGTTCTAGAATAATCTAGAAATGTTTCTCTGTGGTGCTATTATTATTAAGGGCATACATGAACTCCTACACTTTGTGAGGTTCTCAGAGCAACCAGGGAGAAACCCATATGCAAGGAGTCCGGACCAACCCTTGGTCAGTGCCTTCCTCAAGGTTAGGGGACGTGGGTATCTGGACACAAAGTTTTGGCATTTTGCCTTTGTGCTTGTTCCAAAGAAATCTGTGGAATGTATTGTTCAGTGTGCAAATATGCCATCTAAGAATAGGTGATATAACTCTGATTGGCAGTGAACCTATTTCGTGTATGCAATGACATTTTGATCTCCTGGCAAATAGTAAGCTTCAAGAATAAACATTTTGAGAGATTACTTAATGTCAAATCCTTTGCACCGGCATTGAGAGGACATGACTGTGCCCTTTCCAGCTTGGGCAAGTAGATCACTGTATTTGATGTTGTCTGTTTAAATCTGTGCCACTGTCCCCTATATTTAGGCCTGAAAAGCCTTTTGACCTACATGAATCATAGATAACGCCTGGTATATGATCTGCTTTTCTGCCTATTCTGAACCACAATGACCACTTACATGGAGAGTTTCCAAGCGTGCCATCCTGCGTGGGGCAAAACACACAAGATGATGGCCGGAATGTTGCACATTGACAAAACATTCACCCCCAGTCACAGATCTGGGTTTAATCCATCATTATTTCACCACGCCACCCCAGTTCAGACATGGCTATATGCAAATCAGTCTTGACCCTGTGCCTCATGGGCACAGTCCAGTCCGAACTGCCAATCCATGTCTTCCCTGGACCGGAATCAACCATCCTAGGACTGGTTTCGGGGTTTCACCCCTCTTCAGCCAGGATAGCTTGACTCCAGTGGCGTAGTGAGCACGGGACCCACGTCTGGGCATACCCTTCCCACATAGGGCGAACAGCAAAACACACAAGATGATGGACGGAATGTTGCACATTGGCAAAACATTCACCCCCAGTCACAGTTCTGGTTTTTATCCATCATTATTTTGATCACCACGACACCCCAGTTCAGACATGGCCATATGCAAATCAGTCTTGACCCTGTGCCTCATGGGAACAGTCCAGCCCGAACTGCCAAGCCAGGTCTCCCCTGGACCAGAATCAAGCATCCTAGGACCGGTTTCGGGGTTTCACCCCTCTTCAGCCAGGATAGCTTGACTCCAGTGGCGTAGTGAGCACGGGACCCAGGTCTGGGCATACCCTTCCCACATAGGGCGAACAGCAAAACACACAAGATGATGGACGGAATGTTGCACATTGGCAAAACATTCACCCCCAGTCACAGGTCTGGGTTTAGTCCATCATTATTTTGCTCATCACGCCACCCCAGTGCAGACATGGTCATATGCAAATCAGTCTTGACCCTGTGCCTCATGGGAACAGTCCAGCCCGAACTGCCAATCCATGTCTTCCCATGTGCTCTCTTCGAGTCGACTTTATGCCGAGAGGTGTCATCTTCTTCTGGTACTATCTGCCATGTCACAAGTGCACAAGAAAGTGTAACTACACCTCCTTCCGATGTATTGTCACTAGGCAGTCTACGTGCACTAGCATCAGTATGACCTCTTGCAATGTTGTCTTGAATTTGCATTTACTACATAAGATGGACAATTAAAAATGAGCCTTGTTTTGTAATCAGATTGATTTCTTGCCTGTAAGAGCACCCCCTATATTGTTCCATCTGTACGCCTTCCAAAAATAAAGGAAAATAATTTCTTATTTTCGTCTGTTTTGTATTTTATTCAATTTTTGGTAAATCTTTACTCTGCAATATCTGTGGCTGATGACTGATAAAACCTACTGCTCAGAGGTTACTGCCTCCCAGGAGTATGGGTGAGGCCTCAGATATACCCCTACTGGGAGAAAAACACCATATGCAGAGGTGAAAGACACTCTCTGACAGATGCTGTTACAAGGGGGACAGGGCTCTTTTACACAGGCCCCAGGCTAGTCAAACCCCACTTTGTTTTTATTCTAGAAAATTATTATTAGTATACAAAGGAGGCTTGGCCGCTCAAGCATAACGTGGCACCAAACACAGGAGCTGCCTTGTACAGTGAAGCTCTTTCCATAGAAAACATTTGTCTCTGCACAGAATGAGTTGCTTGCTCCTTGTATGTAACCCCGAGTGAAGACCCACAGAAAGTGAGTGACTAAGCCCCCATAAAAACTCTGGACAGGATTCGACATCAATGTGTCTCCTTAAATACCACATCATGTGAAAGGATTGGCAGAGATTATGGGAACGCTGTTGCCATGACGTCCTGTTTGGTGGCCATCTTGGGACAGTGGTTGTGTATAGTTCCACCATGTGAAACTCCTCCTTCAGCACCAGGATACCCTCCCAGGTGAGCTATACAAATATACCTAACATGTACCCTCATCTTCCCTAAGGACGCTACTGTGTTGGGGTCCCTCTTCTATCGGTCTCCATACTATGTGGAGGTCCTACTGACTCATGTGTCTTTGGCATTTATAATCTTTTCAGACTATTTATTTGCGGAGTTTTAGAAAGCGCGAACATGACCCTTCCGGGTATCAGAGCGCAGTATATATAGCAGTCAGGTCGTACATACATTGTAAAAATGCAGGAAGGGTAGTGAAGAAAAAGAAAACAAGCGTAGGGAGCAATGTAAACACCAAGGCAGATACATTGGACCA
The DNA here is from genome assembly GCF_964204655.1 of Triturus cristatus. Taxonomy (NCBI): domain Eukaryota; kingdom Metazoa; phylum Chordata; class Amphibia; order Caudata; family Salamandridae; genus Triturus; species Triturus cristatus. Next base: position 816,167,265 of record NC_140595.1, read on the forward strand.
CAGTGGCTTAGTTGGTCCATGAGCCAAAAAGAGTCCACGTGTAAATGATCAAGCATGGTGATGAGGTGCAGCCAATGGAGGAGACCATTCAACAGAAGCCTGTTTGCTTCTTTTTTGAAGAATGTATGGGAGGGGGTTGGCCTAGCTTCTGGTGGTAGTGCGTTCAGTGTTCTTGGCTCAAGACCGGAGAAGGAGTGGTTGCAAGTCTTTTTGTTGAACTTGTATGGCTTCAGCAGTAGGGCGGGAGCTGGAGCTGAGTATGGGGTGTGTTTCATAGAAGAGGCAAACATCTTCATAGCAGCAGTGGTATATTCTTTAAAAGAACAACCCATCACCTGCAGCACACGCTGACCAGGCAGGACTCGGCAAACCAGGGTGACAATGAAGCCTGCGACTCGTAAGCACCGAGTGGGGTCCTAGCCACCGTTGCCTTAAACAGAATGCACGAATACGCGGTCTCAGGAGAGACTTAAAAAGAGCGCGTGGGCTCACCTGGTGCATGAGGCTCAGCACTGGCTGCAGGGTAGGCGAGTAATCCTAATTAGTCGCCGCTACGGCAGGAGGAGTGTGGGGTCACAGGGCAGGACTCCAGGCAGCGCCTGCGTAAAGCCCAGACTCCGCCTCGTGGGCATCATCAGGTAGCTGCAAAGCTTACTGACCACCGGGCATGGGGAGTTGCAGGCCTCACACCTTTAAAAGGAATGGGAACCCAGGGACAGCTGAGCAGCTGACATGGTTCGGTTACTGCACAATTGTGAAGGGAAGGAAATGGAGGGCACGGCTTGGGGGGGCTGTTATGCACATGCTGGGAGCTTGGGCCAGGGGAAAGAGATTATAACTGGGCTCCCTGGCTTCCCATTTTTACAGATAAATACAGAAAAAAAACATTGTGTTTCTCTTTCTGTATTTACTTTTAAAAGCAGAAAAGTACAGATAATGTGGCTTCTTTTGAGTGGCTCTCCATGCTGAGATGGACTTTCAAGCCAACAGCTGTACATATTGGCAGCATGGCCAACAGCTGTACATATTGGCAGCATGGGAAGCTACAAAGCTGAATGAGATTTGCTTATATTACTGCATATCACAAAATACATTTGTGCTGCTATGCATTTTTTTCATGTGGGTTTATTCTTTTGGGCTGTGTAATGTTCTGGTTTTAAACCCAGGCACTCACAACAATGCATGCCATTTCACTATTGAACCCCCGTGCTTACTAGTCTGCTCTCAGAATCAGTTGCGTCTAAGGCGGAGGTATGTGTGAAATCCTCTTGAATGATGGGTCTTGCCTTTTCTTATGTTCTTTAGACCAGGGCTCCCTGAGCGCCTTAATTTCCACCTACATAGATGTGCTTGCCTACTCTGGGGCCTCAGTGGAGTAGGAAATGTACGACTGCGTGGTTGCTTCTCTCTCCGTCTTTTGAACTGCCAGTAGCTCTTGCCCCGAATTAGGCGTTTTACATTTCAAAAGCTGCAATTGGGCATTTGCTATGTTCACCAAGGGTAAAGTACAGTGATTTGTAGGTGAATTCCTAGGTGGGCTCGAGTTGATGATCTATGTGTAGGTATGTTTATCTGTTTGCGCTGAGGTGATGATTCGGCGTCGAGTCGGTCTATGTTTAATTTAAGGAAGTCAACCTCGGTGTTTCTTCAGACCCTTAGTGAGACTGTTCTTGGGAGGGTTTTAGACAGAGCGAAGTGCGGTCAGTGTTCTGAGAATGTTGGGGTCTAATCCTCTTGGCTCTTACTTTAGGGTTTGCACTTAGGTTACAAAGCGTGGGGGCCAGTGTGAAGCCTTGAGGTACTCCAGTTAAGGAAGGTGTAGAGGAGAAGTAGTGATTGCACATCTTTACTTTGCACATCTTTGGTCGGATTGATATTTTATTAACATTGGATCTAAATCGTTAACAATAAATCCTTCCTTCTATCTGTGTCTGTTTCTAGGAGGTGTTGAAAAGAGTCCGGTGTTCCCCCCTATCGGATGCCTCGGTCAGGTCTAGAACTATAAAAATGCAGGATATGCCATTGCCGAAGAATTTATGTACATCATCGATTACTGTTGAGTAGAAATATCTCCGCTGCATCCTTCTCTGGACCCGGATCACCTAGTCCCTCCTAGGTTATTATTAATGAAATGTTCTTTTGTTGACGACTATCAAATGTGCTCAAGGGGTTTGCCTAGTAATCATAGAGCTATTACATGCCTGAAATACTTTAGACTAGTTTTTTTTTGTGGCTTTTCTAATTTTCAGGCAGTCTATAAAAGTTCCTGTTTCCAGGGAGCGGTTTCTGATTCACCTTCAGTGTGAGACGATCTAGGCCACTATCGCTTTGGGTGGGGAGGCATCCCTCAGTATTGGAGGAAGATCTTAAATTATTCAGAGTATTTTCCACGGCACTAGCAGCGATAGGGTCACATGTGTCCCATTTACATTGACCATTTCCGTTGCACATTAATTAGATAAGGATCGCTAGGATTCACTACATTTAATTTCTTACTCCCTGTGTTTTGTGATAATAAAACGGTGCAAATTTCTCACATTTCTTTTCGCGATGTCCAGGATAGTAGCTTGAGGCAGTTTTGGGACTTTCTTGAGCATCTCAAACTTTTTTTGTTTTGTTCAAGTTCATTTTGAAACATTGTGGATTTGGCCTTCAGCATTATGTTTAGTTTTTCCGGTTTTTAAGATGTCTTTATTTGAAATATGGGGTCTTAGACTCTAGATCCTTTCAAAGAATTAACCAAGTTTCCTTCTCATTGAAGAACTGGAAGCCCATGCCGTAAACTGTAGAATTTCTTCCTTTTTGGCGATAAGAACAGGAGCAATTCCATCAAGGGAGGAAAAAGGAGCATAGCGTTCATATCTCAGTTGAGTACTTTATGTTCATCTCGGAGAGTTGTTTGACAGAAATGTTTTCACCCAGTGCTCTTATGGCTACGTTTTTAAGTGTCTGCATTTTATCATGGGCCTTTCAAGCCAAATATTTAAAGGGTATTTTAAATGGAATATCTAGGTGGTCAAACTAGTTTACCATTGCACGGTCTTTGTTGAGCTTCTCCGGCTATCAGTTAACGGTGGAGCCTTTGTTGCACGTGGGTTTCACGCACCATTGTTTAAATTGCTATTCTCAAAGAATGTGGTCAGAGAAATGTTGTCAATGTCACATTTAACCCCCTGGAAAATACTGAAATCTCCCAGAATAAACTGTTCAGGGTTTGCCAAATTCTTTGAGATGATGTCTTCTATAGATTAATCACTCGTTCTTGAACTGCGATAAACAATGCTGAGCAGGATAGTGTTTGAATTGTGTCCTTACCTTCCTCAGTCACACTAGCTAGCATCTGTAGAACTTCACTGCTCTTGAATTATGGGCCAGAACTCTTCCTGTTCCCCTTCACTGTACATGAGAAGTGTCTACCTCCTGGCATCGCGATATATCGAAATGTCATCGGGCAGTGATGGTCTTGTAGGAGATTGGTCCTCGTCCTCTGTAATCTCATCTTCTTGTGGGGTCTCATGTGCTTTTGGCTCCAGAGTATTCTTTAGATCTTTAGTTACACCCTGAAGGGCACTGGTTGTAAGATACTGAGATGCTAAAGAGGCCATTTCAACCTCTCTCCTCCAGGGATATCGGTCCTCACATGGCCTTTTATTTCTTGTCTTTTTGAGAACGGCTCTTTCGATGTCTTTTTTGAGGCTTCCAAGAGCATCATCAATCGCGGAATAGATGTTCATCATTATTTGTTAACAATCTGTTCATGTATCCCGAGCACCAATGGTGAAACCCGCCGCCATGTATGCTGCCTGAAGACCTGGCCTGTTGCAGCCTACTGGCCATGTCAGAGGCATTGTGAGATGCTTTGAAAAAGGTGTTTGCAACCTTGGTTATTTCCTCTTCTTGTGATCCTCTGCAAGATACCCCACAAAGCCCACCAGATGTTCCTGCTGCTAGCCAGACACTTGGCAATATACCACACCATGGCTTGTCTGCCGTGAATGAAGCCGCTGTAACGGCAGCTCCACTGAACGCACTGATCTTTTGCTCCTACGGTTCATGCTCTGCATCTTTTGTATCCTCACGATGATGCTGTAATGGTGTTCGAGGTCAGCGGTAGACTCATTCCAACTCATATTGGGTCAGATCATCCTTTTGGAACCTGTACGAATGGTGGTGAAGGCTATTAAGCCTGACTCTGCAACGACTTTTCCCTGGCAGTGTGTTTTAGGGATGCCATAGGTTTTCAATGCCTCTTAGAAAGATACTTGTACCATTCTTACACAATTCAGTGCCAAAATGATTTCAGTGCTGACACCCATATCAATGTCTTTGGCATTGAACACTCAACCTTGAGGTCTTTTTGGTGTCAGAATTATATCTTCATTCACTCATGATCGAAGTAAGTTTTTAGAGCAGTGTCTGGGGCAATTTCAATCTAAGGGCGATTAACTGTTTTTTTTGCAGTGTCCAAATCAACTTCACTTCTGGGTACCTCTTATTTTGGTTTCAAAGACAAAACAGTGGTCTACCTCAACACCGATGGTGATCAAATGTCATGCAGTTCTCTTCGATCCCTTACGGTGCATGGTGTACCTCAACACCGATGGGGATCAAATGTCATGCAGTTCTCTTCGATCCCTTACGGTGCATGGTGTACCTCAACACCGATGGGGATCAAATGTCATGCAGTTCTCTTCGATCCCTTGCCATGCATGGTGTACCTCAACACCGATGGGATCAAATGTCATGCAGTTCTCTTCGATCCCTTGCGGTGCATGGTGTACCTCAACACTGATGGTGATCAAATTTCATGCAGTTCTCTTCGATCCTTTGCGGTGCATGGTGTACATCAACACCGATGGGGATCAAATGTCATGCAGTTCTCTTCGATCCCTTGCGGTGCATGGTGTACCTCAACACCGATGGGGATCAAATGTCATGCAGTTCTCCTCGATCCCCTGCGGTGCATGGTGTACCTCAACACTGATGGTGATCAAATTTCATGCAGTTCTCTTCGATCCTTTGCGGTGCATGGTGTACATCAACACCAATGGGGATGAAATGTCATGCTGTTCTCTTCGATCCCTTGCATTGCATCATTGACTCTCGATTAACTTTCAAAGCGCAGTGCATGGTCTGAGCATTTGAGTAATGGCAAACGGAGTTGTGTGGGTGTCACTAAAGAATATAGGCCTTCCTATCATTCACGTCATCTTCCAAAATATTGTTTTTGGGACTTTATGCCGACACTTGAGACTTTCACTTCAGATTTGGTGGTCCAATCATGTTGCAGGGTTGATGGAAGCTGGATGCAACCCGGTTCTGGTTCAAACACAAATTCAAAGGATTTCCAGCATTTTTCTCTGGGCTTATCATTGTATTTGGAACGAAAGACATGCAAGCCTGATCCGACTAATAGTGGTGGTCCTCTGAAAGAACCAAATTACACACATTGGATAAATCTATGTTTAAGCATATCAGAAACGCTGAAAATTTCTTTTGCCAGACTCCCTACAGGGAAGAGATAAAACTTTCAAATTGTCATCAATTTTGAATCATTTTCATACGACCTGAACTGATGAGATACTGATCTCGAAAAGTTTCAGCCCTGGTAGGATGCAAATCGTTTTTGCTTTCTTTTCCGACACAATTTCTGTTGCTACAATCAATGGTGGAAAAAACACCTGAGGATAGCGTCTGTAGAGTGGGGGATTCTGGGTTTCAGAATGGTCAAGATAAGTCATTTTGACCACAATGTTTAATGTGGATTGTGCAAAGCATGTGACTGGAAAGGGTACGTCCCTGGAGCCATCGGGTTGCGCTTGTAATGTTGTAGATCCGCATGCTGTGCACTCGCCCGCTATATGATGTTGGTTTCAGAATACTACAACATTACCTTCTTTTTAAAGTATTCCTCTTTTGGTTTCAGGTGCTGTGGACATGCATTCGTACTACAGTCATTACAAAGTCAAACGTATGCTGATCGTACATTGTGAAGCGGCACTTCACCACCTCCATCACTTACCTTTTTGTAACAGGGAGAGGTGACCGTCACCCACCTCTGGCACCAAATGGTGCAAACGAATTGGCCAAGGACAAGTCAACGGTTTATTAAATGAAAAAACAGCATACAAACACAGAGATAAAAACAACAAAGTAACAGACTCGCTCGACACATTGCGTACAGTTGAGCTGATGTAACAAACTAGTTACCAAAGGGGTGTCTGGCCCTCTGGGATGGAGGCACTGATGAAGGCATCTTTGTGGTGGGTAAGAGGAATCTCCAGAAGTGGCTAGGAAGTGCATCTCTGTGACAAAGAACATTAAGACACCCCAACCCCAGTAAAAAATTTAAGTTGGTGCAGCGGCCTCCTGTTGTTGCCCCGTACTGTGTATTAAGGACGCGTCTGCTTTCAGGACAGGGTGGCAGTGGCCTGCAAAAGGATGCATCTGCCTTCGGGAGAGCGTGGCAGTGGCCTGCAGAATCAGTTTAAGTTGTTGTCTTCTGTAACCCAAGCTCTCGTTTTAAGCGGAGCCTGTTGCTCTTCTCTTTGGTTTCTTCATGCGGTAGGTCCCCATTTCACATCCTGTTCGACTGGGATGTCTACCATGGACCTACCTCATTTGCTCATACGTCATTGATGCACAGGCAGCCCTGTGAGCATAGGCTCGCCACATGATGCCCCAGGAGACTGTTCGCCATACTGTCCTTCGAAAAGCTCAGACTCTGAAACGGTGCCTTGGTTTGGTTTGTCTTCAAAAGTAGGCAAAGTTACAGAGGGTAGTGCATGTTCTTACAAATCACACCCTCTGGTGCTAAGAGCTTTCGACCAATCACAAAAGGTATAAACTTAAGAGGTAATAAAGGTTCGCCCACCCTGCAGTATATGGATAGATGACCAGCTCGCCTGGGTGGACGCGGTCTTCCTGCGAGGGGGCATAGTTCTTTTGTTCTTTCTGGCACTGTCTGGCTTTTTGTAGGCATGCAGGGTGAAAGAAGAAGACTTTGCCGGAGGGTCAACGGGAGTTAATGCAGTTTTTAACCCATCACAGTGTTCTTCTGTGCGTCCTTCCCTTTCTCGAAGAATATGAAGTCCTGAAAAAAAACACAGAAATGGTGAGGGGCGGGGTGAGAATGTAGGAGAAAGACAGGCCTAGCTTTTTGTCCCAGCACCACTCTGAAATCCCATGTATAGGGGCCCCCTCCAGAACAGCATCCCTGTCTCTTCCCTGACCCACATAGTCCCCTGAAAGCATAGCATATTGCTGCCACCACATATGTTCTTTAACCTCACCCCCACCACTCCCAGATAATGTCCTACGGGCATTTGCTCCCACACATCTGTTCCGATACCTGGTCAGGTCCCCTTCGCACTGCAGCAGTGCAATATCCGCTCCCCGGCTCCAGAGTTTGGAAACCAGTCTCTGCCCTCTCCCTTTGAAACAATGACCCCTGCTGCACACCCAACACCTCCGCTCTCCTGGGCCAGCAGCCCACTTCATTACACGGTTCCCTTTTCAGGTCCCTGTGTCCAAGCCAAGCCTCTTGTCTGCTCTACATTCACTCTCCTCCAGACACCTTGCACCCTCTACAGCTTCCTTCCATCTCTTCATGAACTGCACAACGCTGTCCTGGAGATATAACCCCCAATCTGCTGTACCCCACCCAAAACGTCTTTGAAAACACAACGCAATCTGTGCTGGGCACCCTTCATGAACTCCCTGGGAACGGAAGCCTGTTCCAGTTAATCACCCTCCATGAACTGCAATGGGACTAGTTTCCTACCTCTGTTCTAAACGCCCTTTTCTACTATAGCCGCATCTCTGTTGAACCCACATATAGAGTGAGTGTACCCAAGATTGCAGGCCCCGTCCCTTCTTTAGGCTCCGCCTCCAGCCCCCATCTCTGCCTTTGCCCTGCCAAGCTTGGGCTCCAGGTGCTTGGTAATCCTCCCATTCTGTTCTAGCGCTATCTCTGCTCTGATTGGTCTGCAGCCCCCCATCTCTTATCAAACACCACAACATAAGCTCCTCCAGGAGTGCAGAAGGCCTTCGCTGTTCCATTCGCCTCATCTCTCCTCCTCTGAGGTTTCAGATTATTTCCAATGCTCAGCTTTGGCTGCTTCTCCTCTCTGCTGCTCTAAATCTCCAGATTTCTTGAGCTTCAGCCTGTTTCTACTCTACCTTTCCTTTTTAGGGCCAGACTGGAATTCAAACTAGCCCTGGCGTGCCATGCAGACTAACAGGGGGATTCCAGAGTGGCCCTGCCCATCTTCTATATGATGGCAGCCCGCACTCTAAACCCCATGCCCTTCACTGATCTGCCGTAGGGCTACAACATTTCATTTGCTTTATTCCTCCCATTTTAGTTCCGCCGGTGCTGTATCACCTGCCTCTCTGCGCCACCCCTTGCTGTTCAGTTCCCTTGGAACTATGGTTGTCTTCTCTGTCCTGCAGCCCTCACAACAATCCATGAACCTAAGCAGCGGATCAAGGACTGCATCCTACTTGTGAAGCCCTTTGGACTCAAACCAGATCCCGCCCCTCAATAGAAGTCCTGTCTCTCACAGGGAGTGCTATTTCGCACAAGAAATCCCGCCCCTGACAGGAAGTCCCGCCTCTCATGGTAGACTCACAACCAGAAAGCAAGCACCCAGCAGCACAGCCTTGATCTTGACATCAAGGTCCATGGGAAACTGGATGCCGAAGTTGTCCGCGTCGGTGAAGGCTTCCTTGACCAGTCCCGACCACTGCTTGGTGATGCGCCCAACACTTCGAGACTCATCGGTTGTCTTCACCTGGAAAAGGAATGCAAAAACAGAAATTCAACACAAGACTCTCAGCAGGATGGGGACCAGTGTGGATACCATGTCCCCCAAAAGAAGGTGGCATGTTACTTTAGATGAGAGCTCAATGCATTGAACAGCACCCAAAGATCAGCTGTTGAGCTACTGGTAGAGTCCATGGTGTGTTCAGGTGGGAAGATTTACTACACCTAGTTTACTAAATTCTAGTATAGGCCACCACTCGTTGAAGCAGCAACACTACCAAAACAGTTCTTGGAAATATACTCTTTTTTTCAGGTGAATCACACCACCGTGGTGAGAGACCCACAGATTGGTTACAAAGAGGAGATGCCCCCAACCCTCTCAACCATGGTGACCACTTCTTGCTCTTATGTGGCCCAAATCTCGTCTGCTTGCCTCAGCGCTGCGCCCGTGTGCCCTTAGAAACCTGGGAGTTCCCCAGCGCTCTGCCTGCCTCCGTCCATTCACACCTTCTCTGCATGAGCTTCCTCACAAAGGCAGTGAAGACAGGACGTGGAGGTCGAGACCAGAGAAATTAAATTAGTATGACATTTCTAATTGAGCATCACTGACATGAAAAGGAGGACTTTAAAGCAGCATACATGAAATAACTTCCCCTCTCTGGGCCGTAGTGATTCTTTAACGCAACGCCTCCGATGAAGGGAATGTTCACCCGGCAAACCTGCCAACCTCACTTGTTGCATCTTCAACTGCGTGGGTTTATTGTGTATTTACATATCCACCACCACTGTCTATATGACTCCCCCTCACCCCCTACCCACATTTCTCCGCACTTTAGGGAGAAGTTATTTTTTTCTTTCGTTCCCTCCAGCTTGGCATGGCTGCTTGGCCATCATGAGGACTCTCGCTCTCCCCACTAGACATCCGTAGACACCCCTTCCCATGTGCTCACTGTACCTCGAAGTTGACATCGCTACAGCAGTTGCAGGCCAGGCAGGGCCCCACAATCTTCAGCACCGTTTCCTTGGAGGAGTTCTGGATGGAGAACTTGGGCAGACATGCGTGCCAGTCTTGAACGATGTGACCAATGGTGGTGCCAGGCGGGGACTGGACTTCCAACTGCAATGTGTCAGCACAAAGGTAGCATTAATGTAAGCATCACTGCACACATGATCCAACACTCCTGCTCTGAAAGTCGCAGCTTTATCTGCATAATACTCCACTGTGTTCGCGCTTACTGCTGCATAAGCATGCATGAACCAGAAACACATGAACTGTGTGTGAGTTCACCATACCATCAGCTGCTCCAATCTGTGTAACATGAATTGTGTGAGTACACCATGCTTTCAGCTGCTCCAATCTGTGTAACATGAAATGTGTGTGAGCACACCATGCCACCAGCTGCTCTAATAGCACACCATGCCACCAGCTGCTCCAATCTGTGTAATGTGAACTGTGTGTGAGTATACAATGCCATCAGCTGCTCCAATCTGTGTAATGTGAACTGTGTGTGAGTACACGCCATCAGCTGCTCCAATCTGTGTAACATGAAATGTGTGTGAGCACACCGTGCCATCAGCTTCTCCAATCTGTGTAATGTGAAATGTGTGTGAGCACACCATGCCACCAGCTGCTCCAATCTGTGTAATGTGAACTGTGTGTGAGTACAAGATGCCATCAGCTGCTCCAATCAGTGTAATGTGAACTGTGTGTGAGTACACAATGCCATCAGCTGCTCCAATCTGTGTAACATGAAATGTGTGTGAGCACACCGTGCCATCAGCTGCTCCAATCTGTGTAATGTGAAATGTGTGTGAGCACACCATGCCACCAGCTGCTCCAATCTGTGTAATGTGAACTGTGTGCGAGTACCCGATGCCATCAGCTGCTCCAATCTGTGTAACATGAAATGTGTGTGAGCACACCATGCCATCAGCTGCTCCAATCTGTGTAATGTGAAATGTGTGTGAGCACACCATGTCACCAGCTGCTGCAATCTGTGTAATGTGAACTGTGTGTGGGTACATGATGCCATCAGCTGCTCCAATCTGTGTAACATGAACTGTGTGAGTACACTATGCCATCAGCTGCGCTAATATGTGTAACGTGAACTGTGTGTGAGTGCACCATGCCATCAGCCACTCCAATCTGTGTAATATGAACTGTGTGTGAGCACACTATGCCATCCGTTGCTCCAATCTGTGTAACTACTCTCAAATACCATTCCGGACTTCACCCCTAAGAGTTACTTCTACTCATTCAAGTATCAGACACTAGCTTCAAGGAGCTAAGCCACTGTTGTCAGCTGCAGGTGTTTCCTTTCGCCTGCCGAGGCTGTGCTGCTGCTATTAAAAGAAGCTGTTCTGGACTTTGCCAAGCAGCATATGTTTTACTATTCTTGAATGCATTTTTTTCTTTTGTCCAACAGAAAATAAGTTCCTCCTCTAAGCTCCTCTGCGAGGCACTGACTTCTGGGAGCTGTGTGCATGTTCTTGGTTGCAGTTTTCCTTCCACTCTAGCATGAGTTTTTACTGCTGAAGTTGTCAGTGCTGAAGCTCAAGTGGCATTTCTGCTTTTAGTTACAATTAAGGACTCTCTCTAATAGGATTTCTTATTGTATGAGATCACTATTATTTCATCATCCTGTCTAGGTGGAGGGGGGTGGGGGGGTCCTTAAGGCAATAAAGTCTGTTAGAACCTTGTAATGTTGAGCGCTCCCTTGAAGACGTTGGCGTTGCTCCGAGCTTATAATGGCTGGTGGAAGCCTGGAGCGCCAACATTCCAATGTTCGTCTTCATGTTTCTCCCTTTTTAATTTAGAACATTCTTCCTTTAGTGGGAGGAATGTTCTAATAACCTTATAGCCCTTCTTTTTATGGCTATACCAGTTGTTAAAGGACCTCGTCCTTGTTATCGGCCCTCCCCTGCGACTTGGGCTTATAACTCAGGTTCAGGGTCTTGAACAACCGGGACAGCCCTCGGCTGTATGGCCATAGTACAGGCCTTATGCTCCAACATTCCAATGTTTGCCTTTCGCCTTCTTTAACTTAGAACATTCTACCGTAAGTAGACAGAACATTCTAATAGCATTCTAGTTTGTCTGCCTCAAGCTCTACCGGTAGTTAAATTCCCTCTCCCTTGTCGAATGTCTTTGCTGCTTATAATTTGGGTAGGAGGCCTTTAATGATTGTTGCAGCCCTCAGTAGAGGACTGTGTCCCTGCCAGGAGCAGATAGACTTCAGAGGTTACTCCATTATAGAGCATTGAGAAATTAAATAACTTCGCCTCCCACCTCCCAAGTTAAAGAGGGAAAAAAACTTTTTTTCTCTAGAAACTTTCTGCACATAAACATGCAAAAACTGAAGTTTTGTTTTCATAAAAACAAACTAAGTGCGAGAAGTCTTTCACCGCACTACTCCTGGCTTAATCAGGTCTGCTTCACATGGTATTTCTAGAAGAAACTGCAAACTCAATTTTATTTCGAATTCAAAGTCAGTCCAAAACCATGTCCCAGAGCAAAAACAAATTAAAAATATTAAATTCTAGCACAACTCCACAATGGTGTCCATGTGTCAGGCCAAACACTGACCAACAGCCATATGACTGAAAGACTCTCGAAAATTAGTATTTTTATACAATGGAACATGGCTTTAAAGTTAATTTTATGGCAAAGGCCCGGAGACCACAATATTATGCAATATTCCTTTATTGCTTTCTCACACAGCAGCAACAAGAAGCTTAGAATTGGAACAATAGCAACCGTCTAGAACACTGAACATGCATAATATCCAAACTCCGTCAGCCATCTTCCTTCTTTTGTTGCTGCTCACACAAGAGATAAGTAAAGTTTGAACTTGTGCTTTTAAAAGTATGGTTGAGAAAGAATAATTTAATGGATGTTAAAGTTTAAAGAATTTGGTTGAATGAGACTATTTTGGTGGTAATATTACTGTATTTTGTAATGTGGGAAAAAAGAGTTATTTTAAAGGTTTTACATAAAATGTTAATTTTTGAATTTGACCTTAAAGGTTTATTTTGATGGAAAGATTGTGATCGCTTTGTGAGTAAACACGAAGGAGAGAGTTCGATGTGTATTTTAATTTAAAGTTGAATTTATTTTTAAAAATTGAGGGATATTACCGCTGTGCGCGAGCGTTTTTAGATACTGGAGTCGCGTGAGGGTGCGTTGATTCATGCATTGTAGAATTCATGAGCTGTGCGTGAGCGTGTGTAGGACTCGCAAGGTTGTAAGCGAGCCGGGTGAAAGTTCTGAGGAACGCGCCCGGCTCGTGAGGAATGCGTTTTACAATTAGGATCAGCTGAGGCTTCTTTTATCAGACTGGTGCCGGCCGCCGTACGCATGACATTGCGTAAGGCGGCCATTTTGAAAGATTGGCAATGTTAGTTAGTTTATTAAGTAAAAAAGGGTCATCCATATTTAGAGATGATGTTCTGACAGGTTTGTAGAAGTACGGAGCTCGTCAGTTAAATCGGAGTGAATTACAGGAGAGAGGTTTATTAACGCTTGAGAATATTTAAGGTGTGTGATTATTTTTGTTAAAATTAACACAAGAAAAAGTGACTTTTTAGTGGGAGATGTAGAGGAATTTTAAATTAAAATGGATCAGAATGAGGGATCCGGCATGGATGATAAATTCAGGCAGTACATGGACAAAATGTTTGGGGAATTGGCTATGTCAATAGATAAGAAGATAGAGAGTACAGTGGAAAACACACTTGAGAAACGAAAAAGGGATCATCCTCGTGAGGAGGATGTTTTCTGGTCCACTGAGGAAGTGGAGGTAGTGGCCAGTGGTTCAAATAAAGGATGCGTAAAAAAGACGCAGAAGAGGAAAAATATTGAACCAAAACTTAATGAAAAAGAAAATGAACGTAAGGTTCATGTGGAAAGTACGGCTATAAAGGCCAAAGGAGTCGCTATAAAGGCGAGGAAAAGGAGCTATAGTGTGGTGGTATGTGACTCATCATCCACAAGCGGGGGTGTGAAAATCACGTGTTCATCAAGTTTTGATGACATATGAGGAAGAAATTGTGAGGAAGAAAAATACATTTGAGGAAAAGAAGGTAAAAATTGAATCAAAAGAATTTCTAGACCCCCAGGGGGAAGACATGTTTGACCCTACCTTGATTCAGCATCCGTTATCGCCCCAGTGGATGCCTGCTGATCATGTTGCAAAATACATCTCTTATTGGATTAGCAGAGAAATCGCAAAAGATGTAAGAACGTGCCTTAGGTCTGAGTGTCCTAGGCCTAGTTTGGGTAACAAGGTCGCTTACACTCCCGAGCTAGATCAGAAAATGATGACGTTTCTAAATAAATCTGGTCGCGACCCAAGGAGAGGTCTCGATAAGGGCTGTCAAGACAGGTTATTGGACATTCTTGGGCCTCTCACTAAAGTGTTTGATATGAGTGAAGAGGCACATTCGATCAACACGAATGTGGATGTTTTAGAAATGCGCCAATGGGTGCAAAAAGTACTCTGTCTTTTGGGCAATACTAATGCAGCTTTGTGCATGGAGAGGAGGAAAAGTATAGTGATGAAAATAGAACTCAAATTAGTGGATATGGCTTCAAAAGAATTTGGAGAAAGGAGCGAGGGAATTCTCTTTGGTGATGAGTTCATAAGAGATTTAGGGAAATATGTTGGAACCTTTAATTCCCTTCAAAAAGCGCAAAAGGATATAAGGAAGGTTCTTGGGTCGGCCGGGAGACTACGGGGTCGTTTCCCCGGCCGAGGCCATGGAATTACCCGAGGTTTCAGGCCTTACAACTATGGATACGGATTTAATTCAAGATCAGACCAGGGACGTTTTTCCCCTCAGAGACCGAGGTCTAGATCACGAGGAATGCGATCTGATAGAAGAGGAAGAGGTTCTTCAGGTAAGACGAACCCAAGACCCTTTTCCTACCCATGTAAAATTGGGCGGCAGACTAGCCCATTTTGTTTTGAGGTGGAAAGAGATAACTCAGGATCCAAGGGTTTTGCAAACGGTAACGGGTTATCATATAGATTTCAAGGAGTTTCCAATTCAGGAAAGGTGTCCGAGCATGTTAAGGATGGCAAGAGGAGTTGGTGACTGAAGAGGTAAAAGCCTGGAAGAGAAGGGTGCAATAGAGGTTGCAGGAAAAGTCAAAGGTTGTTTCATGAGCAATATTATTCTGGTGGAGAAAAAGGACAAGACGATGAGGCCGGGTATAAATTTGGGAGAGCTCAACGATTGGGTTTGTTACAATCATTTCAAGATGGAAGGAATTCATCTGTTGAGGGACGTGTGGAGGAAAGGAGATTGGATGACAAGGTTGGATCGGAAAGGTGCTTATCTTTCAATGCCAGTATGCGTAGAACAAAGGGATTTACTCCAAATCAGGTCTGACTTCAGCCCCATGGTGTTTTACGAAGGTGATGAGACCAATTGTAGCATGGTTAAGGTCAAGGGGTATTCGGTTAATAGTATATCTGGGCGACATTCTGATTATGGCAGAGGAGAAATCATTGGCTCAGGATCAGACGGAGTTTGCTATAAAAGTGATAGAAGA
This sequence comes from Triturus cristatus, assembly GCF_964204655.1. Taxonomy (NCBI): domain Eukaryota; kingdom Metazoa; phylum Chordata; class Amphibia; order Caudata; family Salamandridae; genus Triturus; species Triturus cristatus. Next base: position 816,182,588 of record NC_140595.1, read on the forward strand.
TCTGGTCTTTGTGGTGAACAGGGAGAAATCGAGTGTCATTCCTGCTCAGGAGATTCATATTTTAGGTTTTCAGATTTTGACGTTGGAATGTGTGTTGAGGTTGCCTATGGACAAGGTGAGAAAGATTCGCAAGGAAGTGAAGAGAGTGAAGGAGGCGAATTGGATAACGTTGAGGCAGCGTGCATGGTTGTTGGATCTGTCGTCACCTTCAATACAAGCGATTTTTCCGGCTCCCCTCCATTGCAGAGCACTGCAGAGGTTGAAAGCGTATCATTTGAGAATGGGAGAAAGGTATTCTCAAAAAGTGAGAATGAACAAAGAGACTCAGGAGGAGTTGCAGTGGTTGTTGATGAACTTGGAGGCTTGGAATGGGAGAGCCATTTTTGGGGAGAGTCCGGATATGGTGATAGAGTCGGATGCAAGCCTAATAGGTTGGGGTGCGAGATGTGGCGCAGTGACAACAGGGGGTCTTTGGAGGAGAAAAGAATGCATATAAATGGTCTAGAGCTTTTAGCGGGTTCTTTTGCGATCAGGAGTTTCGTGAAAGATCAGGCGAAATGTTGTGTTTTATTGAAAATGGACAACATAGCTGCGGTCCGTTATGTCAACAAATTTGGAGGTCCTCGTTCGAGGAGTCTAGCAGAATTGGCGAAGGAATTCTGGAGGTTATGCATGGACAAACAGATTATAGAGCAGGCACAGTATATTCCGGGGAAGAGCAATGTGGAGGCAGCCTGGAGTTCGAGGTCACTGGTGGATGTGAGCAACTGGAGGTTGAACAGGGATGTGTTTCTGAGGTTACAAGAGAAATGGGGTCCATTTCAAGTGGATTTGTTTGCGGACAGGTTGAATACACAGTTGAAAGAGTTTTACATTTGGAGGCCAGATCCGGAGGCGAAGGGGATAGATGCATTCTTGCAGGAATGGGATTCAGGGAGGATGTATGCCTTTCCCCCGTTCTCTATAATTCAGAGGGTGTTGATCCCAGATTTTCCGGAGGTGTTATTGGATCTTCAGGGGAATGTTCACAATCTGGTGAGGTCGGTCTTTTGGCATGCATGATTTCAGGAGAATTTGGCAGGTGTCTGGCCTATCTGCGGAGGCTTCAGAACTTATCAATGGTTCATGGGCACCAGGAACAACAAAGGTCTATAGATCGGCATGGCGAAAGTGGTGTGATTGGTGTATTGAAAGGGATTTGGATCCCATATCAGCCAATGGTGTGGAGGTAGTGAATTATTTATCGTATTTATTTTCGAAAGGGCTGGTTTATAATTCTGTTAATTTTAGTAGGTCAGCTATTTCAGCAGGACATGTGCTTGTGGAAGGGGTGCCATTTGGTCAGCATGTTTTGGTTAAAAGGACACATAAGAGTATTCGTTTAGAATTGCCCCCCCAAGGCGAAGTATGCTTTTCTATGGGATGTTTCGTTGGTTTTAAGAGAATTTGATGGTTGGGGTTCTAATTGTGGTTTGAGTTTGAAAAGATTGTCATGGAAGTTAGCGGCATTGTTGTGTTTAGTATCTTTTAGAAGAATATCAGACATTAGGGCGTTGGAGGTATCTTCTCGATTTTATCAGCCTGAAGGAGTGTGTTTCGAGTTGAGGAAGAGAACAAAGACAATGTCAAGGACGATTTTTTATCCAAATATGAAAGGGCATGAAAATGTATGTGTGGTTCGTTGTTTGAAGGAGTATGAGAGGAGAACTGTAGGATTAAGAGAGGTTGGTCGTTCACAGCTTCTCATTTCTTATAGAAAGCCAATTAGGGCGGTTTTAGCGCCTACATTAGCTAGATGGGTTAAGCAAGTTATGGAAAAGTCAGGGATTGACATTGAGCTTTTTGGTGCACATTCAGTTAGGGGAGCTATGGTGAGAAAAGCTTTTATGAGGGGTTCTAGTTTAAGTGCAATTTTAAAGGCAGCTGATTGGTCTACTGATTCTACTTTTAAGAAGTTCTACTTTAAACCTGTGGAAAAAGCTGTACAGAATGTTTTAGATGGGCTTTTAACATGCATAATATGGGCCTCCGGCCTTTGCCATAAAATGCAGATTTTCCACAGTTTTCGTGGGTAGAAAATCATGATTTTATTAAAGGCACGGAGGCTGATCTCATCCCTCCCGTGTCTATGTGCCCCCCCCTTTTTAATGTTTTGTTTTATATTTGATCTAGGACAGAACTGATTCGTGCATGGAAGAACGGAGACACAAGGATGGAGTTATATGGATCTTCAGTTTGACGTTCAAGTTCAAGGGAATAAGACTTTTTTTCTTAATTTCGCAGCTGCCAAAAGAAGGGAGATGGCTGACGGAGTTTGGATATTATGCATGTTCAGTGTTCTAGACGGTTGCTATTGTTCTAATTCTAAGCTTGTTGTTGCTGCTGTGTGAGAAAGCAATAAAGGAATATTGCATAATATCAGCCTCCGTGCCTTTAATAAGATCATGATTTTCTACCCACTAAAACTGTGGAAAATATGCATTTGAAGACGAAAAAATAGAGCTTACACTGTTTTTAAAGATAACACCTGGAGTATTTCTAATTATGTGAGCAGTGGTGTGGGGAAGAACTAAGGTGGCTTGGTGAAGGTGATGATGACGCAGGACCCCACATCCGCTGGTGAAGAACTAAGGTTGTTTGGTGAAGGAGATGGTGACAGTGGTACCCCACACCCGCTGGTGAAGGACTAAGGTTGTTTGGTGAAGGTGAAGGTGACAGTGGTACCCCACACCTGCTGGTGAAGAACTAAGGTGGTTTGGTGAAGGTGATGGTGGCAGTGGTACCCCTCATCAGCTGCTGTCACTCGAGCTGTGGTATCTGACTTCACTTGTAACGTGCACTGAATTTGGAAGGTGTTTCATGTGGGGCGCAAAAAGGTTGCAAAAACTGGAATTTGCATTTACATAATATAACATGTGTTTCTGGAAAGCGAACGTTCACCAAGAAGGGTATCTTGGAGCTGAATAACAGAAGTTTACTGTTACCCAACTCAAAGGTTCTCATTTTATCAACCTCAGAAGGATGAAAGGCTCAGTGAACCCGACGGGATTTGAACCTGTGACCATGAGGTCAATCACAGACTCCTACAGTGCACGCATCAGTACACTAAGCCACCAGACCCTTCCAGTAATTTCATGTACAACATATTGGCATGCTTGTCCACGGTGAGGCTTTTCTTTCATCATGAGTTGACACTGAATATTAAAGAATTTATTTATAGGTTTTAAAAAGAGTGACTTGAGCAAACAACGCTGAAAGTGCTGAAACATATCCAGGTGGGAGCGGTTTCCTTCATGTCGAATTGCACAACAAATATCCTGCCCAACTAGGTTTGTAGGTTCAAGGGCGCTATCCAAGTGCGCCTATTGCCAGGTGCTGCTACACCCTATGTCTGGAAAGAACTGCACCATAGCGGTACACTACCACACAAGCACTTGCAGTTCTTGAATCTGATCAGCCATGGCGAACTGGAGCCAGGCTGAGCTACACAAGCGATTTAGAGACCTCCGAGTTACGACATTCATACCTGTACTGCTGCCCCATTGACCCTGAAATGTTACTCTTCTCAACTGAAGTTGTGTTGTGCCCCAAGCAGGTGATTTGTTACTACTCTTAGATACATGGTTTCCTTTGCCTATCGTTCCATAGGTCTGCTGTACTCTTAGATACAAGCTATCATTTGTCTATGTTTTATAGCTCTGCTGTACTCTTAGATACAAGGTATCATTTGCCTATCTCTTCGTAGCTCTGCTGTACTCTTAGATACGAGGTATCATTTTCCTATCGTTTTGCAGCTTGGTTGTACTCTTCGATACAAGGTATCATTGACCTATCACTACGTAGCTCTGCTGTACTCTTAGATGCAAGGTATAATTTCCCTATTGTTTTGTAGCTCTATTGTGCTCTTAGATACAAGGTATCATTTCCCTATCGCTTCGTAGCTCTGTGGTACTCTTAGATACAAGGAATCATTTGACTATTGCTTCATAGCTCTGTTGTATTCTTAGATACAAGGTATCATTTGCCTATTGCTTTGTAGCTCTGCTGTACTCTTAGATACAAGGTATCACTTACCTATTGTTTTATAGCTCTGCTGTATTCTTAGATACAAGCCATCATTTTCCTATTGTTTTGTAGCTCTGTTGTACTCTTAGATACAAGGTATCATTTTCCTATCGCTTTGTAGCTCTGTTGTACTCCTAGATACAAGGTATCATTTGCCTCTCGCTTCGTAGCCCTGCTATACTCCTAGATACAAGGTATCGTTTGCCTATCGCTTCGTAGCTCTGCTGCACTCTTGAACACAAGCTATCGTTTGCCTATCGTTGTGTAGCTCTGTTGTACTCTTAGATACGTGGGGGCAGATTTATGTTGCACTTGCGGCACTTTTGCGCCGCCGTTGCGTCACTTTTGTGACGCAGCAGCGGCGCAAATCCTGCGCCATGGTGCGGGGTATTTACAAACGTGACGCATCTCCCAGATGCGTCACGTTGTAAAGCCCTGCGCCACATGTAGGCGTTCCAGGGCAGGTGGGGGCGTTCCGGCGCAGGAACGCCTCCTAAAAGTGGCTGAGTGAAATCTACAAGATTTCACTCAGTCACTTTTAGGCCCATGCTGCGTCAAAACCCTGCGCCTGCTTGAAGCAGGCGTAAGGATTGACGCAGCATTGTAGAGATAGGGCCCCCCAGATCATAGCTGGAGCTGTGTCGCGCTTGCGACGCAACTCCAGCAATGCGCCACTTTTCGGCACAGATGCGTCACGCATCTGTGCCGTTTTTGCCCCATGGTGCGCCGCATTATAAATGCGGCGCATCCATGGTGGCGCAGCGGTGGCGCATAGTAACTGGCGCATCCCTGCTGATATGCAGGGATGCGCCAGTCGTCATAAATCTGCCCCAAGGTATCCTTTGCCTATCGTTGTGTAGCTCTGTTGTACTCTTCGATACAAGCTATCCTTTGCCCATTGTTTTACCAAGAGGCAGGGCGCACCTCTACTTATCGAACAGCAGGAGCAAAGTCTACTTACACAAAAACACTGGTTTTGAACTTGTGACTGTTACAGATTCAAAATCTGTACAATATCCTGTTCTCAAGTGGTTCCACCAAGTACTGGAAACAAATAACCCTCTTCAACCGCCCTCTAGCCAATTCAAAGGTGTCCCCATAAGACCCTCCAGGGAGAGTTACCCCACAAGCCCCCTCGTTTCGTGCCATTCCTCATTTTATCTTTTCTTTTAGTGCACAAGTCTGATTCACGAGCTGCGTGGAGAGCGATAAGCAGTGCGTTTCCACACAGACGAGCAAGAGGTAGTGACAGTCGTAAGCATTTCTTTACACTGCGCATCCCACCACGACATCCTACCTGGCATTTGCGTCATATGGTCCTTCTGCGCCATATTTGTTTGTAATATAGTTTCAGGTGTGACATTGTCATGTTTCCGGGGCTCCTCAAATGTCACCCTAGAAACACCTACCAGGTACTTTCTGGAGACCTGAACTCTTTTTTCCCGATTTGCACTAATTCTGCTTTGACCGCAACTGTACGAATAATGCCTCATGAGGGGCTTTAAGCCGACATCTGTCTGTTCTGCGCTTAGGATGCTCAGACAATGCCTTTTGCAGTGTTAAGTTTGCTTTATTACAGCACCATACAAATCAATGCCCTGATGTATAAAATCTATACTTCTACTGCACTACTGCTGTCGTGAGCTCCATCCACCAGGGGGCCTGGTTCATGCTTTGCAAAACTTTGTAAATGGATCTGAGTCCACACAGCTGGACTCTGTAATAGCCATGCAACAGCTGTACAGACAGCTGTAAGTGCCATGCAACAGCTGTACAGACGGTTATGTACTAGACCACTTCCTTTGAGTACCACTGTTGTTGCTTTTCCTTTGTTATGAGTGCTGCCAGATCTTCCTTTGTATACCATTACCTGCTATACAGTGTATGATATAACAAGGTGATGGATGGAATGCTTCAATCAGTCTCAGCCGCGGGCAATCGTTCGGGCCGCATCCCAGTCCACCGTTATCTTTCACACTTAGCCACCTCAGTTTGGACCATATGCAAATTTGTCATGACCCTGCTCCCCATGGGAACAGTTCAACCCGAGCTGCCAAGCCAGGTCCTCCCTGAACCGGCTCTAAGTGCACCAGGTATGCCCAGATGTGGGTACTGGGCTCACTGTGCCACTGGAACTAAGCTTTTCTTGGGGAAAGAGTCCTAACTCTGGCAAAGCTGGTCCTAGGTTGGTTGTGTTCTGGTGTGGAACTAACTCCATGCACAGGAGATGCAGCAGGACAGGACGGAGGTGCATGGGCAGAGCTCCGGGTGGCTCTCATTAGTGCATTCTCCAAAGCTGCAGCAGGAGAGCACTAAGGTGCACTGGCAGAGCTGAATAGGGGGCACAGTCCGGGAACAGCAGAAGGGTGCAAAACAGTTCAAGACTGGGGTTCATTGGAAGAGCTGTTTAAAGACTTTTCAGTTTGGGTGCACAAAAGCTGGACTCTGGTCTACTGGAAGAACAGTGTCCAAATGTCAGGCTTTGTAATAATGAGAGGGATTTGAGGGGCGCATTCAGAGTGCTGTTTAGGTCCAGTAGGAGGTGCTGCAGGCCTGGACCGAGGTGGACTGACGGAGTTATGGATCTGTAATATTACTAGGGTACCTGTGGGTGCTGCAGAGCAGGACTGAGGTGTACTCTCATATCTGTATATTTGTTTCGGCACTTAAACTGAAGGGCATTCAGCAGGACAGTGTTGAGGTGCCCTGAAAGAGTTGTCTATAGGTCAGTTACTCAGTTGATAGTTAGCACTGGATGACACAGGTGAAATGCACTGGCTAAGCAGTGTGTGTGTGCCAGGACAACAACAGGTAGTGAGTATGTGGTATTTTTTGAAGCATGAACCTCACCAGAAGACTGTGTGATGGGAGGGGGTCACTGGTATGCAGACTATTACTGTATCGTGATGAACTGTAGAATGATGTTGTATCATGGTGTATTGTAGCATTATAATGTATCATAGTTTACTGTAGCATGGCTGATATGCAGTGGCTGAACAGTGTGTGGTTGCCAGAACTGCGATGGCAGTAGGATGTATGTGGTATTTGTGTAGCATGAACCGCACCAGGAGCCAGCACATAGGGTCAAAGGCAATGACACTGCAAGTGATAGGAGGGGTCACTGGCTTGTGGCCTGTTGCATCATGGGTACTGTGGCATGGCTGAGATGCACTGGATGAGTGGTGTGTGGGTTCCAGTCCTAAAATGGCATGGGTTTACAGACAGGAAATACAAACGTCAGCACTGACTGGCAGGAACACAGTGAACATTTGCAAGCTCAACCCCTTGCAATGCCACCTACAGACTGGTAGGGTGCCCCCCAACAGTCCCTCTACCCGCAGCACTAGATGGCACCACCACCCCTCCTCACCTCCTGCAGGCAGCAGGGGCAGCAGCAGCTGGCACATTTGAAAGGCCGGATCAGGTGTATGATCTCGATGCCCGAGTTGTCGGTGATCTTCATGTTGAAGCGCCGCAGGGAGCCGCAGCAGTTGCGCGTGCAGCAGTCGCTCTCCTCCTTGGCGTAGAAGATCTTCTGGCCCAGGCTGTTCCGGATCTCGTACTTGTTCTTGGTTTCAAAGCCGAGGAACGCTGTGGGCAGTAAGAAAACACCCATTAATGCAGAATGCTGGCACTGCACCCAACTGGAGCACTGCTCAGAGATCAACCACTGAGGCCGGCTTGTCACTCAGCTGACTGAGCATAGGCTAGATGGATGGACGGACAGACAGACAAAGAGACTGATAGATCACACAAATCAACAAACAGTCAAGGTCATACAAATCACCCACCCAGGGACCTCTCTCTGCACATGTGATGCACAAAAATATAGTGTTTGTATTTTACGATGGGCGCCAACCTTCAGTACACAGGGAAGAACTATCTTATATATAATTAGACTTTCCTGTTTTCAGTTTCTATTTGCAGTGCCTTTCGTGGGGTGTTTTCAGTGTTTTCCATTTTTTTTCCAAATTGTAAAAATCAGCAGTTATCAGTGTTTATTCTTTTTGACAGTAAAAACGTCTGATGCTATAATGTCAAAGAATCAACAGTTTTAACACGAGTAACATTAGGGGGAGAGGATACGTTTTCGGTATATCCACAGGATGTCAGACTGCAATTTACGGCATTGCATCTTAAAGTTTAGATTGGGTTGCAACCCTATTAACTGAACTCTATAACAACTGAATTCTATAGGAAAATCTGAGGAAACAACTTCAAATGCTCTTGCCTGCACAATACTAAATGCATTTTATTACACATTTTAATGGATTGCTTTTTATTACTCCTATCTGTAAAAACCTTTTATACAGAAGTCTGCGATTTAGCTGTTAGTTTGCATGTGCCACCTAGATGTGACCATAGCCTTAGGTCGATTTAAAATGCCGTTACAAGTATGATGAATAACTCAGATATTGTAAGGCAATTCTTAAACTGTTTTATAATGAGGATTATTCATGTGGTTTTATCTACTAATTTATCTAAATAAACGTATTTTTGACTTGATTGTACATAATGACAGGGATGGTGTTTTGCCAGTGGTTACAGAGAAATGTGCCTTTGTTTTCTTCCCTCCCTCATCCATTTCTATTGTAAATTATCCATACCATATTTCCTGCTCCCAATTACGTTCTATGAGCCTGTTCATTGTATTTGCTTTTCAAAATACTATTTCATTATTTCTCTCACCTCCATTCCCATCTCATAGTGAAGCTTCTCTCTTCAGCAGTCCAGCCCCACGCCATCTCAAGGATGTGCATGGATGAAGATATGTATACACGCAACTACATAGTGGGTTGCTCCATGCTCAGTTACTACAAGTCAATCTCCTTTTCTTTGCCTTGAGATATCCAGAAAGAAATGGGCTAATACATTTATTTTTACAGTCTAATCTGTGCATTTTCTTGTTCTACCTGGTCATAGGGAGAAGACTGCTTATAAATGAATATGCGCGCTGTTAGCTATAGGGACTTTGGTGACAGCAAACTGGGCTCCTGTATGAAGCAGCAGCCGAGGTAGCAAAGAAGCTTCATCGCTCGCAGGATGCCGTGGGTCCTTTACGTGCAGCTCACAACTGGAATTAGGTTTGCTTTATGTTGGTGTGGAATTCTGTGTTTATTAAAAGCCAGCATAAGGATAACTAAGCATTGATTTTTACCAAGCATACGTGTAGGTCTTTGTTTTTAAAAAATGCACAGGGACTAAGTTCCTACCAGGCATTTGTGACAAATGCACAAGGCCCTTCTCCATGGTATTCTGTACAGTGTGCACTTGGTTTACATTTTCCAGTGAGCACAGTCAATACGTTACCAGTAAATGGGGTCACAGTGTTATGTACTGGTGATGTTACCAAGTGTTAAGTCTTGCTTGTTAAGTTCTAACCTTCTTTAATCAAAGAGTCAGTAAATGTGAAAGTTGTGCTTTGGGATCCACGAGGCCTGGGGCTGTATCTGTATCTTTGTATAGGCTAAGAACACGTCTATACACCTGTTTCTGCTGAAACTGTACCTTCTGCTGCACATGGTAGGAATCACAGAGCAGTGGTTGTCCCGTCATGTTTCTGAGCAGTAATGGCTACAGCTTACATGTTATCTCATACGTGTTCAGGGTTAATGCATGCACTTGAAGCAGGGCAGTTTTAACAAAACCAGGTCATGGACGTGGGCACTGAAAATGTTCATGACATGGCCCCTGTCCCTTCTCTATGAAGAGATGTAGCTCCTATATGCATGCTTTTTAGACCATCTCAATGTAAATCTAACAACAGGGGTGTTGTGTGCAATATTTTATGGGAGGACATTGATTCTGAACGCATCCGTAATCACAGTCTTTGTTGCCACAGTTAGGATACCCAAGCTTACAGAAAGCAAAGCTCTCTCTGAAGGAAGATGGAATCATGGAGGTGCTCCTTGGCCTGGACTGAAACAGTGAGTTCAGCTGTGAACCTGTGGCCACTATGCAACACACTGCAGTGATTATTGAGCTGAACGTCATATGATGTAAGCCATGCATCCAAAAAGGGAGTGAAGTAGGTCATAGTGACCCAGGGAACTTACAGATGTCCACAAGGGCATAGCCCACTTGGGTCAAAGGAGGAGCATCTATCACAGAAAAGTGGTTAGATGTAGGGGCTTCATTTTCAGTGTTTGACACCAGAGTGTGCCAAATCAGTAAAAGTGCAGGAAAATCCAGCGTTTTCCAGTTCCTATCGATTTGTCACCCTTCAGTGGTGTTTTATCAGTTATAATTGGTTTTAACTGAAAACCAAAAACCCTATGCATAATTTATAAATGATTACCATGCACCATCAATTCACAGAGTTTGAGGGAACAGACACTTTGTGGAACTCTGTGGGTAGGTTAGTAGGCACTATACCCTACATTCTTTCAATCAGTCCTCACGTCACACATGTTCACACTGAGTAACATCCATGCACTGAATGTTGTTCACCCTTATGAGTGAGAGGCACAAATGCGCTGCAGAAATGAATATGAGGCTTGACTGTGTGAATGCACCCTAACATTTGCCATCTCTTACTGGGGATAAAAGACACTCACCTTCTACGAGTTCCACTTTCTGGTGAATTAAAATCTGATCGATCTGAAGAAAAAAAAGGGAAAGAAACATTTGGTTACAGACACAGGAGTGTGTCAGCATGACAGCCAATGCCAGAAAACAGTTGTTGTGCATCTTGAAATTCTTGCAAATTTTATTTTAGCTTGACTCAGTTTATTTCTCGAAGCTGCAAAACATTACAACCCTCGCCCACCATTTCCATCTCTCCACAGAGGTATATCCTGTCTCTCTCCTTCATCCTTCCCTCTCCCTGTCCACTCCTTACAAGCTCATAAGGGCCTCCTCTTGCAGTGGTTGTCTTCTCCAACGTGGCTCTTTCTTGTCAGACAGCAGTTTAACTAGCTGCCGTGTCATAGCAATGATGCACCATCCTCTCTCTTCATCTCTCTTAGTGATGTGAACTCTTATAGAAATACAATGACTCGGGTGGTTGTGTCACCGTACACATCAAGAACCCTCTTGCAGGCCAGGGCGGCAGAGGCTGCTCCACCATGTAACAGGAAAGGTGAGGACTGCAGTTCTTTCATCTTCGGAGCGATGCATTTCCGGAGAAGACTGGAGTGGTTGTCTCATCTTAAACAAGAAGAATATTCTTGCAGGTCAGGGATGCAGAAGCAAATCCACCAAGTAATGTCATCTTCTAACATGAAAGGTGAGGACTGCAGTTCTTTGACGGATGCATTTCTGGGGAAGTGAGAGTGGTCGTCCCATCCTAGACACGAATAACCGGCTTGCATGCCAGGGCTGTAGAATCCTTATAAAAAATGAGGCCAGGTATTGGGGTGTGGGTTACTTACACGTGCTTGGAATTCATTAATTCATAAAACGGCCATTTAACTCATTATGGTCAATTAGTTGTCTAGTACCCCTTGTTTTTATTATACCGACTAGGAGCTAGAACAAAGTGTTTCGCCCACTAGCCAGCTATTTTTATATTTTCTATCCACTCCACCTACACTGCACCACACATAGTCGCCTGTTGAGTGCTCCTACGTAATTTCGCACGTCGAAGCACGCCTCAATCCGCAGAGGATTGAGAGGACCCCAATGATGAAGCATGTCACCGGTGGGAAACCCCGGTGAGTGAGGGGACTCAAGAAAGCATTTTCTTTTTCTTGCCATAAACACCTGACCTTCTAATTCAATTCTGTTTTGGGGTCAAACGCCACCTTAGCTAGGTCCTCGATCTGGTAACCCCGGGTCTGTTTGCATATACGTTAAGTACAGGCCGACATCCTGTGCAGTTTGAAGACAGGCCGGGTTGCCTTGCATGCTACATCATAGACTGCTTAGCACCGATGCTCTACCACCTCGGAGTGCAGCGAGTGAAATGGAATTTAACAGAAAGGGATTGGTTTATTTCACTAGGAGTAGAAGGAAAGTACAGGTCTGTCCGGCTGCAGCATCCACAGCGGCCATAAATATGGATACTCCAGCACCGGGTCACTTGCCCCTTCTCAGGGTCGTAGTTATCATTAATGCAGAAGGTGCAGTGGGGCAGACTCTTCTCTTGCTGGCCCCACATGCCTCCCACTGGCACCACATTCAACCCCTCTGACATTCCACACTACACTCTCTCTCAGGCAGTCCACCCTCCTCCCTCTGCCATCCACCCTGCACCCTCGGCCCCAACATTCGTCCCTCTGCCTCCACTCCCCTTCCGCTGTTTCCCACAATGCTCCCTTTCACCACACTGGCTCTGTTGACCCCTTACATTCCACACACTTGCCCCACACTCCCCAATGTGTCTTTTGTCACACTACTTCCTCTTACCTCATACTCCTCCCTCTGCTCCCTCACACCGCTCCCCTGCCCACCACACTCTTCCTTCTGACTCCCATACTCCTTCCACCTTCCCCAACAACCCACCTTTTGGCTGCCAACACACCTATTATTGCCCTCATACTACGGAAACAGCCCCGACAACTTATCCTTTGCCTGCCAAAACATCTCTCATTGCCCCCCACACTCCTCAAATAGCCCATGATCACTCATCCTTTGGCATCCAACAGCCCACGCACTGACCCCTCCACACTCCTCCCTCTGCCTCCATATTCCTCTAGCCCTCCACATCACTCTCCTCCTCCCCCGCCTCCAGAGGGAAGTGACGGATACTGCACCTGTGTGAGGTACTCCAGCCCAGGGGGGACTCCGGTGGTGACTGGAACATAGGGTGTGATGGTGCCATGCGGATCCTGTCCTGGGGGGCGCTGTGGCGAGACCCCTGGCTCTGGAATTGGGTGTACCTGGGGAGGAGCCTGGGGTGACATGCCGACCCCAGGACCTGGGTTGTACACGTTGAACCCCGGGGTGGGTGGCGGCTGTGCAGGGTCCGGTACAGGATACGGCTGTTGCTTCACAGGGTAGGGTGGCATAGGATATGCCTCGGGCTGTGGAACCGGGTAGCCAGGCTGAGGTACATGGTAGCCAGGCTGAGGAGCAGGGTAACCGGGCTGAGGAGCAGGGTAACCGGGCTGTGGTACTGGATAGCCAGGCTGTGGCACGGGATATCCTGGCTGTGGGGGACCATAGCCAGGCTGGGGGCCCGGGTAATCTGAAATTAAAACAAAAACAAAGGTTTTGTCAATTGATTTTTTTAAAACTTTTCTTATAAAAGGAAGGAGTTAAACTTCTGCAACAGAACATGGTACTGGACAGTGTGATTCTTATACAGCAGAATCATACCTACAAAAATATGCATTTTCTTCATGGCGTGACTGTACAGGCAGAAGGGGGAGGCTTGACAAATGCGCAGTTCCACACCGAGTGGGGCTTTGAACCCCTGCTCTGCCTTAATAGCCACTGCTACCCTCCCTCAAACTAATAAGGAACCCATCTGGCCACACGTTCCATATCTGTGGGAGGTTTTGATATGGGCCCAGTTGCAAGAAGCCTTCACACCCGAGCTGGAAACCTCTTCTGTGCGGGGGTTTCCAGCTCACCGTCTGAATGTGCCTCTTCACTTTGTGAATGTTCCAGATTGGGAACAAAATTAGGCCCGGGCACCAAAAGAGAAAGTGGCCCACATTTGTGGATAACGACCTTTTATGAAACATTGCTTAGTATTGGGGGTAATTTTGGGAGAAATCTCTGATAAATTAAGCTTTCTAAACTTGTGAGGTCAGTAGCATTGGCCAAGAATAGACACACAACTAGACACACCATTATTCCACTGCAACTCACGCACAGGTCTCCTCACCCGATGCGCAGCCCTATACATTTCTCTACTTTGGGTGCCTGAATCTGTTAGTCATCTATTGGTCCCTTAGTCTGTGCCCCCCCGCCTCCCCCCCCCCTCCACGATCCCTGAATATCCTGTATTGCAGGCCATGAGTCAGAGAACCATGCACATCCTTTGTGTCTGGAGGCTTCTGTTCACCCTCAAGAACCAGAGGTCTCCCCCTATTGGTTGTCAGCCAGAGGTCTCCCCTATTGGTTGTCAGCCAGAGGTCTCCCCCTATTGGTTGTCAGCCAGAGGTCTCCCTCTTTTGGTTGTCAGCCAGAGGTCTCCCTCTTTTGGTTGTCAGCCAGAGGTCTCCCTCTTTTGGTCGTCAGCCAGAGGTCTCCCTCTTTTGGTCGTCAGCCAGAGGTCTCCCTCTTTTGGTCGTCAGCCAGAGGTCTCCCTCTTTTAGTTGTCAGCCAGAGGTCTCCCTCTTATGGTCGTCAGCCAGAGGTCTCCCTCTTTTGGTCGTCAGCCAGAGGTCTCCCTCTTTTGGTTGTCAGCCAGAGGTCTCCCTCTTTTGGTTGTCAGCCAGAGGTCTCCCTCTTTTGGTTGTCAGCCAGAGGTCTCCCTCTTTTGGTTGTCAGCCAGAGGTCTCCCTCTTTTGGTTGTCAGCCAGAGGTCTCCCTCTTTTGGTCGTCAGCCAGAGGTCTCCCTCTTTTGGTCGTCAGCCAGAGGTCTCCCTCTTTTGGTTGTCAGCCAGAGGTCTCCCTCTTTTGGTCGTCAGCCAGAGGTCTCCCTCTTTTGGTTGTCAGCCAGAGGTCTCCCTCTTTTGGTTGTCAGCCAGAGGTCTCCCTCTTTTGGTTGTCAGCCAGAGGTCTCCCTCTTTTGGTTGTCACTCAGGAGCCTCTCTGCAAGCGATGTCTTTGGGGATTGCATGCAGCTTCATGCTTGATGTCTTTTGTGTTGTGGGTCGAGACTTGATTTGAATCTGGAAAAGCTGCAGGAATTCACTCCGAATGCCTTTCTTTCTCTCTGTCTCTACACCCCTTTTCTTACTTGCTGTGTACACTTCTCTCGTTATCCCTATCATTTTTTGCCCATCTCTCTCGTTCTTCCTTTTTCTCTCATACTTTACTTCTATTCCTCTCCTTAGTGTGTGTCATTCTAACTATGTCCTTCGCGCAGTCTCTCACATTTCCCCTCTCTCTTTTCCTATCTTTACCTCTGTCTACAAATCCCCCCTCTCTCTCCCACTCCTGACTCCCCTGTGGGCTCTTACTTTAGTTATTTGTATATCTCTCATACGCTTATTCCCCGTTTATTTTGTATCCCCCCTTGAAGTTTCATTTCACTTTTCTGTATTGCAAGCCTTCCCTTTTTCTCCTGTCTTGCTCTCTCCCGTCAGTCTCTTTCACATCTGCCCCTTGAACTTCATTTTTACTATACCTAATATTCTTATGTGTCTCCTTTATTGCTTTGCTGCAGACAGTAACGGAAAGCCCTACTGTCCTGGAAGAAAGATTGAACCGAAGGAGAATCCACAGGTGGGATCTCCTTTTTACCATTCCACGCCTTTGATTAAGGAACCTCCACTGGTGGATTGTAATCTACATTTAGCCCTACCTCCTGGAGTGACAACAACCTCTAAACTAAGCCCTAGACGGAGGGAGAGAGTTAGGATAGTGTATGTGAATAGTAACCATCCTTCCTTTCTTCTCGACCAGGACACCCTCTTCTGCCTTCCTCTCCATCATTTCCTTTGTCATTCACTTTTTGTTTTATTTTTTATAGCGCACATTCTACTTAAAGGTATCGGAGCGCTTTACGTGAACACATTTATTGTTTGTAGGCATGGGGAGATAAGGCAATTTGCCTAGAATCAAAGGCTGTTGAGCCAACGCAGAGACTCAAACCTGGTTTCCAAGTCAGCAGCTTTGGCTGATACCCCACATCTTCTACCTCCTTCCTGTCTCCCTCTTCTGCACTTTCACTTTCCAGCTTTCGATCTTTAACAATGTCTGCCCTTCTCTCCACTATCTTCAATCACTTCTCCCTCATCTCTCCCCCCTCACTCCCTCCATCCCTCTGCATCTCTACCTCTCTTGCCCTCTCCCCTCTACCTTTCCTTTCTTCCTCACTTGATTTTCTTTTCCTCTTCACATATGTTTGTCATTCTTCTCCACTCTGCTGTCTCACTTCAACTTTTGTGTCTCTCCACATTGCTCTCCTCGCTCAATCCATTTTGTTACTGTCCTGCCATGTCTATTCTCCCTTCCCTTTGTGGCCCAGAGTGAATGTTTTTCACAGTAATCTTTAAAAAACATCTTGTTTTGTTTTGTCAAAAATATTTCTCCATTTGCTCATTTAGGTTGTTTGCACTATTTTTTATTTTCGTTCAGTGGTGAACAGGAGTCCCCTCACAGTTTTTAAGATGACAAGGTGGGAGCGGGCACCTGTGGCTCACCTGTCTGCTGCTGGAGACAAAGGAGGCGCCTCTTGGATGGCCATCACACATAATCTGTCTCCCTGCACAGCCCCCTTACCCCACCCCCAGGTAACATTGGTGCTTGCTGTGAAGCTCAAAAAGAGCACAGCCACTCCCAGTGGCCTCACTGTCAGGCTGAGACACCCTGGACAGGAGGACCACCCCCCCCCCCCACACACACATGCTGTGCCTGCTCAGTTTGGCTCATTGTCTACTGCACAAGACGACCGGCCATTCTCTGGACTTGGTTATAGTGAGCTCCGATCTTCGCTCTAAGGTTACAGCAGCTTTTAAGCTCAAGCGACAGCAGGCAAGCTGGCCCAGGAAAAGATGGTTTTATATGCAGCTGAAAAAGACGGCCAACCAGCTGGCCTTTGCCTCAGGCCCTCGGGCAATGGCTGATTGCCCGCTTGCAATCCACCGCTGCCATGTGACCATGTGAGGAGACATAAAACCGTGAGTCACACTCGGCACAAACTGCGATGGCAGGCCGGCAACATCTAATATAGACACACAGTATTCTCAGCATGTAAATAAATGCAGCTGACAACTCTGAGCACATACACAAATGCAGCTGACAACTCTGAGCGCATACACAAATGCAGCACACTACACTGAGCACATACACAAATACAGTATAGTATGCTGAGCGCATATACAAATGCAGTACACTACGCCGAGCACATACACAAATACAGTATAGTATGCTGAGCGCATATACAAATGCAGCACACTACGCCGAGCACATACACAAATACAGTATAGTATGCTGAGCGCATACACAAATGCAGCACACTACGCTGAGCACATACACAAATACAGTATAGTATGCTGAGCGCATATACAAATGCAGCACACTACGCTGAGCACATACACAAATACTGTATAGTATGCTGAGCGCATACACAAATGCAGCACACTATGCTGAGCACATACACAAATACAGTATAGTATGCTGAGCGCATACACAAATGCAGCACACTAAGCTGAGCACATACATAAATACAGCATAGTATGCTGAGCGCATACACAAATGCAGCACACTATGCTGAGCACATACACAAATACAGTATAGTATGCTGAGCGCATATACAAATGCAGTACACTACGCTGAGCACATACACAAATACAGTATAGTATGCTGAGCGCATATACAAATGCAGCACACTATGCTGAGCACATACACAAATACAGTATAGTATGCTGAGCGCATATACAAATGCAGTACACTACGCTGAGCACATACACAAATACAGTATAGTATGCTGAGCGCATATACAAATGCAGCACACGACACTGAGCACATACACAAATACAGTATAGTATGCTGAGCGCATATACAAATGCAGCACACTACACTGAGCACATACACAAATACAGTATAGTATGCTGAGCGCATATACAAATGCAGCACACTATGCTGAGCACATACACAAATACAGTATAGTATGCTGAGCGCATATACAAATGCAGTACACTACGCCGAGCACATACACAAATACAGTATAGTATGCTGAGCGCATACACAAATGCAGCACACTACGCTGAGCACATACACAAATACAGTATAGTATGCTGAGCGCATATACAAATGCAAAACACTATGCTGAGCACATACACAAATACAGTATAGTATGCTGAGAGCATATACAAATGCAGCACACTACGCCGAGCACATACACAAATACAGTATAGTATGCTGAGCGCATACACAAATGCAGCACACTACGCTGAGCACATACACAAATACAGTATAGTATGCTGAGCGCATATACAAATGCAAAACACTATGCTGAGCACATACACAAATACAGTATAGTATGCTGAGAGCATATACAAATGCAGCACACTACGCTGAGCACATACACAAATACAGTATAGTATGCTGAGCGCATACACAAATGCAGCACACTATGCTGAGCACATACACAAATACAGTATAGTATGCTGAGCGCATACACAAATGCAGCACACTAAGCTGAGCACATACATAAATACAGCATAGTATGCTGAGCGCATACACAAATGCAGCACACTATGCTGAGCACATACACAAATACAGTATAGTATGCTGAGCGCATATACAAATGCAGTACACTACGCTGAGCACATACACAAATACAGTATAGTATGCTGAGCGCATATACAAATGCAGCACACTATGCTGAGCACATACACAAATACAGTATAGTATGCTGAGCGCATATACAAATGCAGTACACTACGCTGAGCACATACACAAATACAGTATAGTATGCTGAGCGCATATACAAATGCAGCACACGACACTGAGCACATACACAAATACAGTATAGTATGCTGAGCGCATATACAAATGCAGCACACTACGCTGAGCACATACACAAATACAGTATAGTATGCTGAGCGCATATACAAATGCAGCACACTATGCTGAGCACATACACAAATACAGTATAGTATGCTGAGCGCATATACAAATGCAGTACACTACGCCGAGCACATACACAAATACAGTATAGTATGCTGAGCGCATACACAAATGCAGCACACTACGCTGAGCACATACACAAATACAGTATAGTATGCTGAGCGCATATACAAATGCAAAACACTATGCTGAGCACATACACAAATACAGTATAGTATGCTGAGAGCATATACAAATGCAGCACACTACGCTGAGCACATACACAAATACAGTATAGTATGCTGAGCGCATACACAAATGCAGCACACTATGCTGAGCACATACACAAATACAGTATAGTATGCTGAGCGCATACACAAATGCAGCACACTAAGCTGAGCACATACATAAATACAGCATAGTATGCTGAGCGCATACACAAATGCAGCACACTATGCTGAGCACATACACAAATACAGTATAGTATGCTGAGCGCATATACAAATGCAGTACACTACGCTGAGCACATACACAAATACAGTATAGTATGCTGAGCGCATATACAAATGCAGCACACTATGCTGAGCACATACACAAATACAGTATAGTATGCTGAGCGCATATACAAATGCAGTACACTACGCTGAGCACATACACAAATACAGTATAGTATGCTGAGCGCATATACAAATGCAGCACACGACACTGAGCACATACACAAATACAGTATAGTATGCTGAGCGCATATACAAATGCAGCACACTATGCTGAGCACATACACAAATACAGTATAGTATGCTGAGAGCATATACAAATGCAGCACACTACGCTGAGCACATACACAAATACAGTATAGTATGCTGAGCGCATACACAAATGCAGCACACTATGCTGAGCACATACACAAATACAGTATAGTATGCTGAGCGCATACACAAATGCAGCACACTAAGCTGAGCACATACATAAATACAGCATAGTATGCTGAGCGCATACACAAATGCAGCACACTATGCTGAGCACATACACAAATACAGTATAGTATGCTGAGCTCATATACAAATGCAGTACACTACGCTGAGCACATACACAAATACAGTATAGTATGCTGAGCGCATACACAAATGCAGTACACGACACTGAGCTCATACACAAATACAGTATAGTATGCTGAGCGCATATACAAATGCAGCACACTACGCTGAGCTCATACACAAATACAGTATAGTATGCTGAGCGCATACACAAATGCAGCACACTACGCTGAGCACATACACAAAAACAGTATAGTATGCTGAGCGCATACACAAATGCAGCACACTACGCTGAGCACATACACAAATACAGTATAGTATGCTGAGCACATACACAAATGCAGCACACTACACTGAGCACATATACAAATACAGTATAGTATGCTGAGCGCATATACAAATGCAGTTCACTACGCTGAGCACATACACAAATACAGTATAGTATGCTGAGCGCATACACAAATGCAACACACTACACTAAGCTCATACACAAATGCAGCACACTACTCTGAGCACATACACAAATGCAGTATAGTGTGCTGAGCGCATATACAAATGCAGCACACTACGCTGAGCACATACACAAATACAGTATAGTATGCTGAGCGCATATAGAAATGCAGCTCACTATGCTGAGCTCATACACAAATACAGTATAGTATTCTGAGCGCATATACAAATGCAGCACACTAATCTGAGCACATACACAAATACAGTATAGTATGCTGAGCGCATACACAAATGCAGCACACTAAGCTGAGCACATACATAAATACAGCATAGTATGCTGAGCGCATATACAAATGCAGCACACTATGCTGAGCACATACACAAATACAGTATAGTATGCTGAGCGCATATACAAATGCAGCACACTATGCTGAGCACATACACAAATACAGTATAGTATGCTGAGCGCATACACAAATGCAGCACACTACGCTGAGCACATACACAAATACAGCATAGTATGCTGAGCGCATACACAAATGCAGTACATGACACTGAGCTCATACACAAATACAGTATAGTATGCTGAGCGCATATACAAATGCAGCACACTATGCTGAGCACATACACAAATACAGTATAGTATGCTGAGCGCATATACAAATGCAGCACACTACGCTGAGCACATACACAAATACAGTATAGTATGCTGAGCGCATATACAAATGCAGCACACTACGCTGAGCACATACACAAATACAGTATAGTATGCTGAGCGCATATACAAATGCAGCACACTACTCTAAGCACATACACAAAAACAGTATAGTATGCTGAGCGCATATACAAATGCAGTACACTACGCTGAGCACATACACAAATACAGTATAGTATGCTGAGCGCATATACAAATGCAGTACACTACGCTGAGCACATACACAAATACAGTATAGTATGCTGAGCGCATATACAAATGCAGCACACTACGCTGAGCACATACACAAATACAGTATAGTATGCTGAGCGCATATACAAATGCAAAACACTATGCTGAGCAAATACACAAATACAGTATAGTATGCTGAGAGCATATACAAATGCAGCACACTACGCTGAGCACATACACGAATACAGTATAGTATGCTGAGCGCATATACAAATGCAGCACACTACGCTGAGCACATACACAAATACAGTATAGTATGCTGAGTGCATATACAAATGCAGCACACCATGCTGAGCTCATACACAAATACAGTATAGTATGCTGAGTGCATATACAAATGCAGCACACTATGCTGAGCACATACACAAATACAGTATAGTATGCTGAGCGCATATACAAATGCAGCACACTACGCTGAGCACATACACAAATACAGTATAGTATGCTGAGCGCATATAAAAATGCAGTGCACTACACTGAGCTCATACACAAATACAGTATAGTATGCTGAGCGCATATACAAATGCAGCACACTATGCTGAGCACATACACAAATACAGTATAGTATGCTGAGCGCATATACAAATGCAGTACACTACGCTGAGCACATACACAAATACAGTATAGTATGCTGAGCGCATATACAAATGCAGTACACTACGCTGAGCACATACACAAATACAGTATAGTATGCTGAGCGCATATACAAATGCAGCACACTACGCTGAGCACATACACAAATACAGTATAGTATGCTGAGCGCATATACAAATGCAGCACACTACGCTGAGCACATACACAAATACAGTATAGTATGCTGAGCGCATATACAAATGCAGCACACTACTCTAAGCACATACACAAAAACAGTATAGTATGCTGAGCGCATATACAAATGCAGTACACTACGCTGAGCACATACACAAATACAGTATAGTATGCTGAGCGCATATACAAATGCAGTACACTACGCTGAGCACATACACAAATACAGTATAGTATGCTGAGCGCATATACAAATGCAGCACACGACACTGAGCACATACACAAATACAGTATAGTATGCTGAGCGCATATACAAATGCAGCACACTATGCTGAGCACATACACAAATACAGTATAGTATGCTGAGCGCATATACAAATGCAGCACACTACGCTGAGCACATACACAAATACAGTATAGTATGCTGAGCGCATATACAAATGCAGCACACTACGCTGAGCACATACACAAATACAGTATAGTATGCTGAGCGCATATACAAATGCAGCACACTACTCTAAGCACATACACAAAAACAGTATAGTATGCTGAGCGCATATACAAATGCAGTACACTACGCTGAGCACATACACAAATACAGTATAGTATGCTGAGCGCATATACAAATGCAGTACACTACGCTGAGCACATACACAAATACAGTATAGTATGCTGAGCGCATATACAAATGCAGCACACGACACTGAGCACATACACAAATACAGTATAGTATGCTGAGCGCATATACAAATGCAGCACACTATGCTGAGCACATACACAAATACAGTATAGTATGCTGAGAGCATATACAAATGCAGCACACTACGCTGAGCACATACACAAATACAGTATAGTATGCTGAGCGCATACACAAATGCAGCACACTATGCTGAGCACATACACAAATACAGTATAGTATGCTGAGCGCATACACAAATGCAGCACACTAAGCTGAGCACATACATAAATACAGCATAGTATGCTGAGCGCATACACAAATGCAGCACACTATGCTGAGCACATACACAAATACAGTATAGTATGCTGAGCGCATATACAAATGCAGTACACTACGCTGAGCACATACACAAATACAGTATAGTATGCTGAGCGCATACACAAATGCAGTACACGACACTGAGCTCATACACAAATACAGTATAGTATGCTGAGCGCATATACAAATGCAGCACACTACGCTGAGCTCATACACAAATACAGTATAGTATGCTGAGCGCATACACAAATGCAGCACACTACGCTGAGCACATACACAAAAACAGTATAGTATGCTGAGCGCATACACAAATGCAGCACACTACGCTGAGCACATACACAAATACAGTATAGTATGCTGAGCACATACACAAATGCAGCACACTACACTGAGCACATATACAAATACAGTATAGTATGCTGAGCGCATATACAAATGCAGTTCACTACGCTGAGCACATACACAAATACAGTATAGTATGCTGAGCGCATACACAAATGCAACACACTACACTAAGCTCATACACAAATGCAGCACACTACTCTGAGCACATACACAAATGCAGTATAGTGTGCTGAGCGCATATACAAATGCAGCACACTACGCTGAGCACATACACAAATACAGTATAGTATGCTGAGCGCATATAGAAATGCAGCTCACTATGCTGAGCTCATACACAAATACAGTATAGTATTCTGAGCGCATATACAAATGCAGCACACTAATCTGAGCACATACACAAATACAGTATAGTATGCTGAGCGCATACACAAATGCAGCACACTAAGCTGAGCACATACATAAATACAGCATAGTATGCTGAGCGCATATACAAATGCAGCACACTATGCTGAGCACATACACAAATACAGTATAGTATGCTGAGCGCATATACAAATGCAGCACACTATGCTGAGCACATACACAAATACAGTATAGTATGCTGAGCGCATACACAAATGCAGCACACTACGCTGAGCACATACACAAATACAGCATAGTATGCTGAGCGCATACACAAATGCAGTACATGACACTGAGCTCATACACAAATACAGTATAGTATGCTGAGCGCATATACAAATGCAGCACACTATGCTGAGCACATACACAAATACAGTATAGTATGCTGAGCGCATATACAAATGCAGCACACTACGCTGAGCACATACACAAATACAGTATAGTATGCTGAGCGCATATACAAATGCAGCACACTACGCTGAGCACATACACAAATACAGTATAGTATGCTGAGCGCATATACAAATGCAGCACACTACTCTAAGCACATACACAAAAACAGTATAGTATGCTGAGCGCATATACAAATGCAGTACACTACGCTGAGCACATACACAAATACAGTATAGTATGCTGAGCGCATATACAAATGCAGTACACTACGCTGAGCACATACACAAATACAGTATAGTATGCTGAGCGCATATATAAATGCAGCACACTACGCTGAGCACATACACAAATACAGTATAGTATGCTGAGCGCATATACAAATGCAAAACACTATGCTGAGCACATACACAAATACAGTATAGTATGCTGAGAGCATATACAAATGCAGCACACTACGCTGAGCACATACACGAATACAGTATAGTATGCTGAGCGCATATACAAATGCAGCACACTACGCTGAGCACATACACAAATACAGTATAGTATGCTGAGTGCATATACAAATGCAGCACACCATGCTGAGCTCATACACAAATACAGTATAGTATGCTGAGTGCATATACAAATGCAGCACACTATGCTGAGCACATACACAAATACAGTATAGTATGCTGAGCGCATATACAAATGCAGCACACTACGCTGAGCACATACACAAATACAGTATAGTATGCTGAGCGCATATAAAAATGCAGTGCACTACACTGAGCTCATACACAAATACAGTATAGTATGCTGAGCGCATATACAAATGCAGCACACTATGCTGAGCACATACACAAATACAATATAGTATGCTGAGCGCATATACAAATGTAGCACACTACGCTGAGCACATACACAAATACAATATAGTAAGCTGAGCGCATACACAAATGCAGCTCACAACTCTGAGCTCATACACAAATACAGTATAGTATGCTGAGCGCACACAGATATGCAGCACACTACATTGAGCACATACACAAATACAATATAGTAAGCTGAGCGCATACACAAATGTAGCACACTATGCTGAGCTCATACACAAATACAGTATAGTATGCTGAGCGCATACACAAATGCAGTGCACTACTCTCAGCACATACACAAATACAGTATAGTATGCTGAGCGCATATACAAATGCAGTACACTACGCCGAGCACATACACAAATCCAGTATAGTATGCTGAGCGCATACACAAATGTAGCACACTACGCTGAGCACATACACAAATACAGTATAGTATGCTGAGCGCATACACAAATGCAGCACACAACTCTGAGCACATACACAAATACAGTATAGTATGCTGAGCACATATACAAATGCAGCACACGACACTGAGCACATACACAAATCCAGTATAGTATGCTGAGCACATATACAAATGCAGCACACAACTCTGAGCACATACACAAATCCAGTATAGTATGCTGAGCGCATACACAAATGTAGCACACTACGCTGAGCACATACACAAATACAGTATAGTATGCTGAGCGCATACACAAATGCAGCACACAACTCTGAGCACATACACAAATACAGTATAGTATGCTGAGCGCATACACAAATGCAGCACACTACGCTGAGCTCATACACAAATACAGTATAGTATGCTGAGCGCATATACAAATGCAGCACACTATGCTGTGCACATACACAAATACAGTATAGTATGCTGAGCGCATACACAAATGCAGTGCACTACTCTCAGCACATACACAAATACAGTATAGTATGCTGAGTGCATATACAAATGCAGCACACAACTCTGAGCACATACACAAATACAGTATAGTATGCTGAGCGCATATACAAATGCAGCACACAACTCTGAGCACATACACAAATACAGTATAGTATGCTGAGCGCATATACAAATGCAGTACACTACGCCGAGCACATACACAAATCCAGTATAGTATGCTGAGCGCATACACAAATGTAGCACACTACGCTGAGCACATACACAAATACAGTATAGTATGCGGAGCGCATACACAAATGCAGCACACTACGCTGAGCTCATACACAAATACAGTATAGTATGCTGAGCGCATATACAAATGCAGCACACTATGCTGAGCACATACACAAATACAATATAGTATGCTGAGCGCATATACAAATGTAGCACACTACGCTGAGCACATACACAAATACATTATAGTAAGCTGAGCGCATACACAAATGCAGCTCACAACTCTGAGCTCATACACAAATACAGTATAGTATGCTGAGCGCACACAGATATGCAGCACACTACATTGAGCACATACACAAATACAATATAGTAAGCTGAGCGCATACACAAATGTAGCACACTATGCTGAGCTCATACACAAATACAGTATAGTATGCTGAGCGCATATACAAATGCAGTGCACTACTCTCAGCACATACACAAATACAGTATAGTATGCTGAGCACATACACAAATGTAGCACACTATGCTGAGCTCATACACAAATACAGTATAGTATGCTGAGCACATACACAAATGTAGCACACTATGCTGAGCTCATACACAAATACAGTATAGTATGCTGAGCGCATACACAAATGCAGTGCACTACTCTCAGCACATACACAAATACAGTATAGTATGCTGAGCGCATATACAAATGCAGCACACTACGCTGAGCACATACACAAATACAGTATAGTATGCTGAGCGCATATACAAATGCAGTACACTACGCCGAGCACATACACAAATCCAGTATAGTATGCTGAGCGCATACACAAATGTAGCACACTACGCTGAGCACATACACAAATACAGTATAGTATGCTGAGCGCATACACAAATGCAGCACACAACTCTGAGCACATACACAAATACAGTCTAGTATGCTGAGCGCATATACAAATGCAGTACACTACGCCGAGCACATACACAAATACAGTATAGTATGCTGAGCACATATACAAATGCAGCACACGACACTGAGCACATACACAAATACAGTATAGTATGCTGAGCGCATACACAAATGCAGCACACAACTCTGAGCACATACACAAATACAGTATAGTATGCTGAGCGCATATACAAATGCAGTACACTACTCTGAGCACATACACAAATACAGCATAGTATGCTGAGCGCATACACAAATGCAGCACACTATGCTGAGCACATACACAAATACAGCATAGTATGCTGAGTGCATATACAAATGCAGCACACGACACTGAGCACATACACAAATACAGTATAGTATGCTGAGCGCATATACAAATGCAGCACACAACTCTGAGCACATACACAAATACAGTATAGTATGCTGAGCGCATATACAAATGCAGCACACTATGCTGAGCACATACACAAATACAGTATAGTATGCTGAGCACATATACAAATGCAGCACACTACTCTGAGCACATACACAAATACAGTATAGTATGCTGAGCACATATACAAATGCAGCACACGACACTGAGCACATACACAAATCCAGTATAGTATGCTGAGCGCATACACAAATGTAGTACACTACGCTGAGCACATACACAAATACAGTATAGTATGCTGAGCGCATACACAAATGCAGCACACAACTCTGAGCACATACACAAATACAGTATAGTATGCTGAGCGCATACACAAATGCAGCACACTACGCTGAGCACATACACAAATACATTATAGTATGCTGAGCGCATACACAAATGCAGCACACTATGCTGTGCACATACACAAATACAGTATAGTATGCTGAGCGCATACACAAATGCAGTGCACTACTCTCAGCACATACACAAATACAGTATAGTATGCTGAGCGCATATACAAATGCAGCACACAACTCTGAGCACATACACAAATACAGTATAGTACGCTGAGCGCATATACAAATGCAGCACACAACTCTGAGCACATACACAAATACAGTATAGTACGCTGAGCGCATACACAAATGCAGCACACTACGCCGAGCACATACACAAATCCAGTATAGTATGCTGAGCGCATACACAAATGCAGCACACTACGCTGAGCACATACACAAATACAGTATAGTACGCTGAGCGCATACACAAATGCAGCACACTACGCCGAGCACATACACAAATCCAGTATAGTATGCTGAGCGCATACACAAATGCAGCACACTACGCTGAGCACATACACAAATACAGTATAGTATGCTGAGCGCATACACAAATGCAGCACACTACGCTGAGCTCATACACAAATACAGTATAGTATGCTGAGCGCATATACAAATGCAGCACACTATGCTGTGCACATACACAAATGCAGTGCACTACTCTGAGCACATACATAACCAGCGCACCACTGTGAGCGCATACACAAACTCAGGACACTACTCTGATCGCTTTGTATGACGGTACAACAGAGGTAAAGACATCGTATGCCTTTACCTCACATTTTATTACCACGCATGATTTAACCACAAACATGCTTTAACAATGCATGCCATTACCACACATTGTTTTTATATATAAAAGCAATGTATTTGTGGGGGTAGACCCCCCACACCCCTCAACTTACCTTAAATGCGTGGTAAAGGCATGAGGTAAAAGCCTTGTTGTAAAGACTGTTTCCCCTCTGATGGCATACACAACTGCAGTGCACTACTATGAATGCATACACAGATGCAGAACTCTACCGCTGAGCGCATGCACAATGCAGCACACTACTGCTGAGCGCATACACAAACACCTTTCTCCTCCCCCCATGCCACCACCCTCTGCATCCACCTTCACCCCACGCAAATGCCCATGCATAAAATTAGCACTTGCCCAGGGCAGGTGGTAAACGTATGCATTAAACCCCACAGAAATGGGTTGTTAGTGTGGTTTTATGACTTGTAATCTAGTTCATCACAGTAATAACCCATTTCATGGGATGCAACTTGTAATTGGAGAGTACTGGCATAACAAACATTTTGCATGTAGCTTTAGGGAAGAGGTGTGGTGCCGCGGCCAGGGCGACTGACTCCGGAATCTAGGGATCACGGTTCGATCCCCGGCGCCGGTGGCAGATTAGCCCAGCACCATGTGACTCTGGGCAATAGCTTGCTTAGTCTTCCCGACGGGCCCCAGTGCCTAGAGACGCTTATGGGTGAGTGTTCGCGCTTTACAAATTTGTATATATATATATGTATATTTACAACCCCATCTCTGTCGTGCAATTCGTAATCAGGGCCCAAGTGTCACACCGGTGTCACATCCAACGGATCGGAGTGAGTAAGGAGACATGAAACAGCACCACAAAAAGAAGGTGCTTCTTGGCAGAAAGAGTGAGAGATGTGTGCTGCATTGCCCCCACACTGTAATAAGCAAAATATTCGCCTTTAAAATGAGTTTTTCAGCTTGAAAAGTGCTCTAATCACTTACATTGTATAATGGCACCATCTAGTGGTTGTTTGGAGTGGTGCTTTTGTGGGCGGTCCTACTGAAGCATCCCAATCAGTGCTTTAAATGGGCAGGTGCTATCAGGTACTCAGTACCTGCACTTCTTTAATCTGGTAGGGAGAGTACCTGCACCTATGCTCACAGCTGCATTGCATTTAATGGGAAAGCACTGGCATTTTTCAACCGCGAACAGGTACTTTGGGACAAGGAGTCCCAGCACTTCTAAATTTCCATTTCAAGCACCAACCCACTACCCCTGAACCATCTTCAGGTTCTTGGTAATGCCGGATACTCAAGACTGCACCTCTCTTTGGGTGCAAACCCGTAAAACTATTGTTACAGGTAAGTAACGTGGTTCTTTGGCAGCCACTCGGTTCACATAAGAAGGGTTGAAAGTACCAGGGAAGGGCCACCTTCTTGGATAACTCACAGGCCCTTCACTGCTCCTGCTGTTCATACCACACACACGTGTTCCACCACACCACATACTGTTTAGATTTCAGGATTTTGCTGCTTCATAAGTGAACCTTCTCTAACTCGTCGCTGCTCTGCCTCCTCCAATTACATTTTATAGTATGAATGCGGAAGCATTTACAACTTGCTTGGCAAACCATCCTCTCAAAAGAACTGCTTCCTCTATTTGTGGCCTATTTGTAACTTGCTGCCCCCTTGTGGTTCTATATATAAGTCATCCTGTTGTTTAGAATCCCTCCTTTTATTGTACCTTGATTGCCGTGCTCATGATGTTAAAATGCACTCTGGCTCTTTGTTGTACTTTTGCGCCCTTGCCACACCACGGAAATCTGCGCTCTGCTGTATATTATATTATATCCGTTCCACTCGTGGAATTTGGGCAATTTCGTGTTCCGCAGAGAATGCGGAATTGCCCAAAATTCCACGATCCACTGCTTCGCAGAATTTTTTGCTTGTTCACACTTTAAAAATGCTCGTTCACAAGATATTTCTCCCTGAGCACGCAAACAGCGTTCGCGAACATGAAAAAAGCATCGCGAGCGGAAGGAACAAGCAATTCCGTGTGTTCATTGAACTTTTGTGTGCTCGCGGAGATTTTTTACTGTTTCGTGGAGCTTTGCATAGCGTGACTATGCAAATTCCACCCACCCCTACTGTATACACACTCTGCTAGTAGAATTCTACATGTATATAGAGCTGCGACACTCATGAGATCCTGCTGGCGCTTTACAAAACTATGTGGTCCCTTTTCCGAATTAACACATCTACCACCCTGCTGCTTAGTTTTTTCTTTACTTTAAGTTCAGGCATTGTGCTACTCACAACTTTTTGATTTTACTACAGGGGCTTTTAGCCAGCCCTCTTCGTCCAATTGGTCTATTATTATGTCATTCACATTTTCTTCTGCACACTACAGCATACAGCACGGGGCAATGGGTCAGACCACTTCAGCCATTGACTAACTTCACTGTGAGTGACGGTATTCTGCCCTTCCTAAAAGCACACCTACACACAAAGTAGTTCCCTTCAGTGGCTGGACTACTATGGCAATGTAAGCTTTTTGAGACCAAAAATTATTTTTGCTTTTAGCAATCATTTTTTTAGATTGGCAACAGGCTGGGCAGCTTCCTCAATAATAAAGTGTGCAATAACCATGACAAAACAAAACATGCACTGACAAAGTCAAATGGTTGGCAGCCAAAACCAGCCCTATTGGTTTTGCCAATGCTCATTAGGTCTGGCAGTAGCCAAGACATTTTGATTCAACTTAAATTAAATATAAAATATACTTTCTTAGATGGGCTTTCCGCCAGCGCTCTTCGCTCCTTGGTCTGTTATTGCATCATTCACATTTTTCTTCTGTGCTCTACGGCATTGGGCGAGGAGTCCGCACAGTTCAACCATTGGCTAACTTCATTGTGAGTGATGTCATATTGCCCTATCACAAGCAGCACATTCACAAAAAAGTAGTTCCTTTCGCTGCGAGACTACTACTACAGCAATGGATGCCTTTTGAGGCCAAAAATATTTCTACTTTTAGACAATTTTCTTTTGTCGATTGTTGAGAGCCAGCAGCACCTCAACAATCAAATTTTACAAAAACCATGACAAATAAAAAACAAGCACTGACGAAGCCAAATGGCTGGCAGCAAATGTTAGATCTCCTGGCTTTGCCAGTGCTTCTTTGACTTATGCATCCTTTTTTATCGGCAAGACTATTTTTTCATCCAGAAATATAATCTGCTTTTCTTTTCCCAGTTTTTCGCCAGGGTCACCTCAACTCTGACCTCCGAACCTCCTCCTCTTGGTCAGATTGTATTCACGTCAAGATTGTAATCCTGTCTGTGTAACTATTAAGGCAATCACTGCTGTTCAACTGCTCCTGTGGTGGCTTTGTTTGTTGTCTGGCAAAGGTTCTAGAAGACAGAATAATGTAATCACCTCAACAGCTTCATCACTTCCTCTGCTGTTAAAGAATGTGATGTCAGGTACAGATAAGCATTGGCAATGTCAATACTTCATGCCTTTAAAGGTCAGGCTTCTTTGCAATGACAGGAAAAAGAATACATCCAAAATGGCTGCCAGTAGGTCACAGTGCATGCCCGCACATGCATGGGTGGCCATATAGAATGGAAAACTAATACATCCATGCACAGGTGGCCATATAGAATGGAAAAAGAATACATACAAAATGGCTGCCAGTAGGTCACAGTGCATGCCCGCACATGCATGGATGACCATATTAGTATGGAAAAGGAATACATTCAAAATGGTTGCCAGTACGTCACGGCGCATACCTGCCATATTAGAATGTTTCTAATAAAGAAAAAACATTACAAGTGTGCACGTGTGAGCATAAGTTGTGACACACCTACAGCCATTTTGCCATTTTTTTTTACAGTTTATTTACTATTCCGAGGTGCCTGACCACCATTTCAGAACTGTAAAAACAATTTTAAAAAATAATAAAAAGTAAAGCCGAAGGGGAGGTGCTACAAGCAATAACAAGCTTTAAACTAAGCAGCCTAGAAGCAGTGTGAGGTGCTTGAAAGAATGAATTATGACGATATATTTACAATAATTTGAGAAACAACAATGAAGCACGGAGAAGGGTGGAAAGGGACAGGGAACAACGAATGGGCAGGGGAGGGGAGGGCCAGCAGGTGGTGGCGAAAATACAGAGAAAGAGGAGAAAGCAGAACACCCCTATTGAGCGCTAAAATGAAATAAAAAGAATAGACCCTGATGTCAGCAATAAAAAGACGCAACTTATTCAATTAAAAAGATGGTACAGAAGAAATGCTCAAGGGGCAGGACAAACACAAGAATAGGAAGGAAAACCAATGAATCACGAGCATCTGAGATAGGCAGTAAATCTATCCAATCAGGACCCAAAGCCCGTTCTACGCATTACTATACTGCAGACAGTGGGTCTTCTACAACAAAGCTAAAGCGGTCTCCAGGCTAGACCTAAATATGTTTTTACTTCCCTGTAACAGATTGAGACAACTTTTAAAAGTCACCTGATGTTGGGCCTGGAATGTCCCCTGAATGATGGACAGCTGTGACCTGTGCTTAATTTGTGCACATATTTATGATAGTCTACCACATGGTGGCGCTGTCAGATCCTTTTTGTTATTTTTTTAAATAATAGATGAGCAAAGTGTTCAATAATTCAATCAATATACAATTACAAAAACAGTAATACCAGGGTTCTCAACTCATTCTTACAGCTTTGGGTCACCTAGGGCAGCCCGAATTATCACATTTGTAGGACTGTAATGGTAAGCAGATGTTGTCTGCACTGGTATTTGGGAGCCCTGGCAGGGACCGTGGGTGGTGCAAACTGCAGTGGCATCCTGATAAATATCTTTGGCCAAAGCACTTATTATTTGACAAAATGTGCTAAATGCAAGTATCTGGTATCATGTAATGCAAGTATCTGGTATCATGTAAGGCAAGTATCTGGTATCATTGTTTCAATATTTTTGGCCCCAGTCTCACGCTAATCTAGTGTGCAAAGGCACAGGTAGGCCTGCTCTTGAGTTAAGAGTGTCTTGTACATCTCCTGGACTTAGTGGAACACACCAAGTGGGCCACCCGCAGTGACATGAGGACTACTGTCCTCATCATGGGTTCACACGTGTACTGCTGTGGTGGCAGGTGATTATATTATGACAAAGAGGCGTAACTCGTGTAATTCTGTGCAGCATAATCACTTGAAATAACTATCAATTCTGCAAGATTATGCTTGAATTACACGAGAAGAGGAATTTTGCGTATAGCACTACTTCTTAGCCCCAAAATGCCCTCTCGCTTCCAAAATGGACGAGATTATGCATTTTGCTCTCAGAAATAGCACTAAATGCAACAGAATAAATAAATAGTTAACGGATGCTTGCGCTTGCTAAATGTGCTCTTGGGGTAAGATTTCCCCCCAACTTACTGCGAGTAGTTAGCGCTGGTATCTTATAGCAATATGCACCCTCCGGTCCAAATGGATGCGAAGATACATTTTGCGCCGAGAAACTGCTCTAAATGCAGCAGAACACGAATAACGAGCGCCCACTCAAGCTCGCTAAATGTGATCTCGCTGTAGCACTTTTTCCCCCAAATTACTCTTTATTACGAGAGCATGAGTAGTTGCGAAATTATGGGTAATTCCACATCAAAAAGTAACATGGAATTCCCTAAATTATTCCGATTACTCTGCCGCAATTGAAATTCTGCAGAGGCCTACTTTTTACGCGAGTCATGTGAATGGGAGCCTACAAGCTCATTCACTTAAACTTCATCTGCTGACGGTGAGCCCAGAATCCAAGTGCAGTCACACTGCGAGTCTGAGTGTGCGCATGTATGCCGGTGAAGTTTGGTGTGCATTGTAGGAGGGCCTGAGTTAACCAGAGCCGCCAACCCCGGGACCTGGGGTTTGAGTTTCTGCGTTGGTGCAACGTCCTGTGATTCTGGGCAAATCACTTAACCTAATATTAGACAGGCCAACTCTTTGATGAACTTTAGGCACAGCTTGAAAACCTGGCTATATCTCCTGATCTCCTAATCCTGCATTTATTGGCCGACCTCGGCTTCTCTCGTGGTCTGCATGTGGCTACCTGACCGGTTAAAAGTTTCTTCCACCATCTCAGTCTAGCGCCAGGATACCCGTTGGGTGACAGTAGCGCTCTACAAGAATAAAATACAAATACAAGCTGGAGATGAGGGTACCTTACCAGACAGTTTAGTGTATTGCGGACATTCCTTACAATAAATTGAGGGAACCAGACGACGAAGCGAGGGGAGAGGATACAGGCTTCCACTTGGAACGTCGGTTAGGGCCTTCCCCACAGGGAGGCTGCTGATAGTCTTCCTAACACTACTCTTTGATGGATGTCAGAGGTGAGAGGTCAGGCTGCAGATTCTGTGTCAGGGTGTGAAGGGCCACTTTGAAAGGGAGCAGCCAATGGCAGAAGCTGCCACTCCTGCCACCACCCTCTGAAAACTTACCACACACCCTGCAGCCTCACCTGAGCAGGACTGACTCAACACATGTGCTTTGTTCTGTGCATCTTTGGAGAACCCGCCCGCCCACGGGAGGCTCATCGGGCCTTAACGCCGCCAGTAAGAAGGAACGGGTGAAAAAACATATATGGGCTATTTATTACTAAGAAATGACAGTGCGCTAAGAACCAGGAGGGAGTGTTGCACCTGATATAGAGACTAGGCTATCAGTGCCCCAAAGAGAGGAGGGAGAAAGGGGTGAATATCAAAAAGGGGTGTGACCTTGAAGCATATGAGACGTGCACTCAAGTTTTGTGTTTTTAACGCACTACTGCCGTGCGCAGTATTGTGCCTTTAGGTAAAAAACAGTAATACAACTTTAAATACAACTTTAAATCTCAATATAGTACCTTCCATACACATGCACACCCTTTCTATGTAGTTATGTATCTATATATTTATTACTTTACTCCTACTGAAGAAGAAAGAAAAAAAAAGCTCGACTCGTTCCAATGCACTACTCTAAGCCTATACCTCTCTCAGTATATCCTCTACCTCCGCTTTCTGACTCATCCCAGACCCCATTCTACTACAATGATCTCCGAAATAACCCTTTCTAGACGCTTCCCTCCTTTATTTCTCCTAGGCTCACCCCAAACCTAATTGTACTACTATGATCTCCCAAACGACCATTTTTAAATTCTTCCATCGTGTTTCCTTTCTTTGGCGCATCCCAAACCTCGCCTTACTACTCTGATCATCAAAATAACTCTTTCTAGACTCTTCCCTCTGCTGTCCCTCCATTATCCTATTCAATCCAACTAACAGACGTGCACGTCCACTACTCAAACTAACTCAGATATCTCTATACTAATCCTCAACCTATCCTTTTTGGTTTGTGGAGTGGCATGTTAATTGCCGAAAAGCGCTTTGATGCCTAGTCAGGGGTAGTAAGCGCTATATGAATACAATTACAATTGTCTTTTTCAACAGATTCTAACTGCGCTGTACAATGATCTTATTGCGATGCTGGGTCTAGTATTGAGGGTGAGCCTCTGTACCCCGACACTAACCTCCAAGAGAAGCAAGTGACTGCTCACCATCCCTACCAGTGAAAGCCAAACGCTAAAAGGCCAAGTAGGACGGACCCCAGGACACTAGAGGCAAATGACGCCAGCACCGACCCAGCAGTGGCCCGGCTATGCCCCCCCCTCCCGCCCCCCCGAACGGAGTCGGACACATGTGGTGTGTTATACCACCATCTAGTGGTTGGGCTCGAAATCCTATCATGTTTTTGGCATCACTGATAGGCGTGGTCAGGGTGAAACCCTATGGCAAGGGGAAATTCCCCACAAACATGTCAGCTATTGTTTTGCAAATGCCTGTATGTGCTTTAAAAAAATGTGGCTGCTTCGCGGACTTGGACTGGTGGCGAAAACCAGACAGTGCAGCGATGCGAGTATCTTGCTCCTTGCCTTCTGAAAATGCAGAAGAAAATTCCTCTTTACGAGCCAGTCGTACAAGTATGGGTGGACATGAGCGGTCTGCTTCATAAGGAATCCACAGAAGGAATGGACTGCTGAGGCCAGCAGGCATGGACTCCACCCCTAATGAGGTAGAGGCAGATGTCCTCTCTCCAGAGGCATAGATGGACTCATGATGGAAGTATACGCCATTGGACATTGAGTATTTGACCTGTAAGGTGTGACTTTGTGCCAAATAAGGCTCGGAAGATGGACTCTGGAATTTTGTATACATAATGTCTAGCCTTACAATAGGACATTCATTGCTGTTTGATGCACATAACCACTTTTTAAACTAAGTGCACAATGGACGATTGACAGCCCTTTAACAGCATTGATTATGCAGCTTGGATGATGTTAGCATGTCATGTAACTCTGCCCTGAGGTAGGCTCTGGTGAGGCGAAACGCATTGGCTGCATTTGTGCTTTTTGAAGAAGGAAACGATTAAAGGACAGATGCTACCAAAAAGGTATCCACTAGTCTGATTTTGGCTGTTTCTTGTATAAACTTCCTTGGTGTACACTTTACTTTCTGTTGCCTCTCGCTTATGTGTTTAAGAATGCACCAATGGAGTCCCTAATAAAGTACGCATGGCTGGCCTCCTGACAAAGGCCTCCTGATGGAGGTGGACATTGGTGGCCGCTCAAGAGACGTATGCCTGTACAACCTCCCTTGTGTCCCAGTACCCACTTATTTAACTTGATGTTGGATCACCGTTGATGGAACAATGGTCTATCCACCACTGGAGACGTGCAGTCAGAGGACAAGAGGATTGGTGGAAGGCCAAACATAAACTTCTTTGAGGCAACAGAGAATTCAGCCACTGGATACGTCGTCGCCGGCCATAGCTCAGTACTCCTGCGTCCCTAGTTTCAACACCACTCATGAATTGACTGCATCTCTTTATTTAATCTCGCACGAAGTATTGTTTGCCCAACAAAAGTCATGTTTCATACCACTCCCTGTACTTCATGGTCAAACGCCCAAATTCTCAATCGGGAAACTCTTCGAAACCCACCTCATAGTGAACCACAACTTGATGCATTCCGTACATCAATGGCCGCTTTCAGGAGAGATTTATAGGGTTTGGTACCAAGCTTTTGTGGGCAGAGAAACAAGCACTTGGAAAGCCATCAGATCTTTTGTAAAGCTTGTTTCTGATGATGAAGGTGTTTGGCAAAAAGAAAACAATTTTTGGGGAGATGTATCAAAATGCTCACTGCAGTGAAATGACGGACAGGGTGGGTTTGCGTGTACCCCCATGGAATGGTAAAAGAAAAAGAACAAAGTAGTTCTCTGAACATAATCGGTGGAAGGATACAAGTCATCAAATCAAAAGGATGGTAAAGAAGCTATGCTCAAGAGGAGGGACAAACGCAAGAAATGAAAGAAAGCCATTGAAAAAGCAGCAAGCAAAGGATCTGACAAGACGCGGGAACACAGGACCCAATTTTAACAGCCGGAAAATTAATCTGGAAAAATGACACAATGCTTGGGCTGCAGGCACAGCCAGGTCTTGGGCACCTAGAGCTATCCGAGACATCCTTCCACTGCACAGGGGAGCACAGAGCACCCCTCCCTCACGCCCATAGCCTCTCCTGTCCATTGGTGCCATTTTCATACCCTTACACACCTGCTCCGAGCAGGTGTAAACGGAAGCTGAACTGTCCCCGGAATGGCCACACCAGCAGCCGGACTTTATCATTAGTTCCGGGTTTGCATGTTATTCCCCAATCCGTGGGCAAATACTCAGAAAAGCTGGATTTGTGTGCAGGTTTCCAGCTGAAATGTTATTTACAACCACGTGGTAACTATCCACCTTCCCCCCCACATAAATCCACCAACCCCGTAGTCGGCCCCTTGTGTTCAATTCACTTGGGACTACCATGTGTCTGGTAATCTAGGAGCACACCACACTGTGAGTTGGGAGACCACTTAAAAACCCAACTGGTTTTCAAGTCACTAAAATGGGGACAAGGTGTTGGAGTGGCACCGCTCACAGCAACAAAATATATGCCAAGTGATCAGGATATATAAAGTGCCGTAATCACCCGATAGGGTACCCAGGCACCTGCCGGTCCCGGAGGCTCATTCAAACAGCCAGGGTTTGAGGGCACTTGGGATTTCCGGAAGTGAAGTGATGGTCCAGAGGTGCATGGTGTGGCTGTTCCAGGTCTTGAGGACTGTTCGAATTCCGGAAGTCAGGTGATGGTCTGGAGGTGCATGGAGAGGCCGTTCCAGGTCTTCGCCACGATGTGGGAGAAGGAGCGCCCTTCACTTCTGCTTCGGTGGATGCGGGCGTGTGGGGCAAGTAATAGGAAGAAAGTGCTTATACCCCATCTGAAAGCACTTCAAAATACACTGGCATGATAAGTGGGCACACAATAGCTTCCGAGTCAGCCTAGATTCTTACTGATGCATTTTACTACCATTCGCAGACAATGTTCAGCATATGAATCTACAAGAGATTCATGCTGTAGAGCGTCTGAGATGTGAATTCGAACCAGCGCAAGTCTGCAGCAAGTGGTGCTCTCTGGAGCTCCCCACTGCATCAGCTGTGATCTGTGAACCCCGTTTTACAGAAAAAACAATCTGGGTCTTGTTCCTTATCAGACGGCTAACATACATACCTAATATAGAAGTTTTTTTGCAGTTTTATATAGCGCGAAAACGGCCCTAGAACTTCACAGCGCTTTCCACCAGATCAGGATTACGGAGCTCATTTTTAGGCATGGGGAATTACAAACAAAGCCTTGTTTCACCGCGCGGAACAATTAGTCAAAGTGAGGGCGCATCCGAGGGCAGTGCTATAGGATGCCACCTCTCGCTCACTTATGGAACAGTATATCCGCTGGCGCACTATGTGTGCGTAATAGCGCGTGTGCATGCACGCGCGTGGATGTCATTTACCACACTGCAAAGTAATAAAGCTTAGTATGCAGGGCATTTTTTCAGATTAATGGATAATCGAGGTTTATTCTTTTTATTTATTTAAAAAACAATGCCTTTCATTTATCTTATAAGGTCCCAAAGGCG
Source organism: Triturus cristatus (assembly GCF_964204655.1). Taxonomy (NCBI): domain Eukaryota; kingdom Metazoa; phylum Chordata; class Amphibia; order Caudata; family Salamandridae; genus Triturus; species Triturus cristatus. The sequence continues at coordinate 816,222,068 of NC_140595.1, forward strand.
AGACCTATTGGCTATGCCAATACTTGTTAAACTTGTTAACTCTGCCTGGGCATTGGTTGCACCTCATTAGTGCCATTTTAATACCCAAATATAGCAATAAGCAACAAAAATGCAACTAGTCAACCTTTGAAAAGAAAAGATCTTCCACTGTGCGGCAAAACGTGCCGCTGCATTTTTAGTAACTTTTGAACCAATAGAGATAGAACCAAATTTGTTTTGGTAAATTCTGCAACTTATGCGACAAATAATGGATTATGTGGCAAATGTGGCAAATCTAGAATTATGAAAAAAACGCTGCAGACGCACAATCGCATAATTCCAAAGGCCCTGATCATAGGAGTACAAAATGGCTTGGGGTTCTGCAGAGTGTGTGTAGGGAGGGACTGCAGAGGATGGGAGACAAGGGGGTCTCTGTCAGATCCAAAGGTGACAGTGGGTTTCAAGAGGGGTGCCCTGAAAATACCTGTGGTGTTCTGGGGGTTTACTGAAAAGCGGGCGTGTTCTGTTCCTGTGAGGCCCCCTTCAGGTCAGTGTTGTGGGGAGCGTCTCCAGAAGTGCCAAAGAGGTAAGGGGTGTCTCCCCACCACCCTCCGCGCCCCATGAGAGTGCCATTCCTGGTAAGAGGGAGCAGAGACAGTTCAGTGTGTTGCTCGAGTGAACCAGGAAAGCAAGCTAACGGGGCCATCCATAGAAGAGGATAAACCCAATTCCGTTCACCCAGTCCTGCGCTCATTCTTCCACAGGCCTCCCAGCTGCGGGGCCCTTTGTCGGGGGGAGGGGAGGGGGTTGCCGCCTTTCCAGCACCGAGCGCTGCCTCGCACGTGTTTTTGTTTCTCCAGCTGCCTGGCGGGCGGGGCCGGGCACTGCCCAGGTATGTAGTCCGACCTGCCGGGGCCCTGCACTCGCCTGCTTTAGGATAACCCATGAGTCATGCCTGGCACCAGGCCAGCCTCGCCCGCCCGCTGAACCGTCCAAGGGTAGGGGTGATGGGCTCTGTATCCCGGCACCAGCCCCCTCTGCACATCCATCCCTGGGCCACAGGCTGTGTACCCCGGCACCAGGCCCCTCCAGCCACGGGCCACAGGCCCTGTATCCCTGTGCCCGCCCCGCACACCCAACCGCGGAACCGGTATCGCTTTACAGGCCCCCTTTACCCACGCAGCCCAACAGGGGACGGACTCTGCACCAGACCATATACGCACCGAGCTCTAGAGAGGAGAGACCCTGTATCCCTGTGACAGACCCTTTACACTTCCAGCCCTAGAGAGGAGCGACTCTGTATCCCTGTATCAGTCCCCTTTATACATCCAGCACTAGAGATGAGAGACCCTGTATCCCAGTACCAGACCCTTTACACTCCAAGCCCTAGAGAGGGGCGACTCTGTATCTCAGTACCAGACCCTTTACACTCCCAGCCCTAGAGAGGAGCGACTCTGTATCCCAGCACCAGAACCTTTACACTCCCAGCTCTAGAGAGAAGCGACTCTGTATCCCAGTACCAGACCCTTTACACTCCCAGCCCTAGAGAGGAGCGACTCTGTATCCCAGCACCAGAACCTTTACACTCCCAGCCCTAGAGAGGAGCGACTCTGTATCCCAGTACCAGACCCTTTACACTCCCAGCCCTAGAGAGGGGCGACTCTGTATCCCAGTACCAGACCCTTTACACTCCCAGCCCTAGAGAGGAGCGACTCTGTATCCCTGTATCAGTCCCCTTTATACATCCAGCCCTAGAGATGAGAGACCCTGTATCCCAGTACCAGACCCTTTACACTCCAAGCCCTAGAGAGGAGCGACTCTGTATCCCTGTATCAGTCCCCTTTATACATCCAGCCCTAGAGATGAGAGACCCTGTATCCCAGTACCAGACCCCTTACACTCCAAGCCCTAGAGAGGAGCGACTCTGTATCCCAGTACCAGACCCTTTACACTCCCAGCTCTAGAGAGGAGCGACTCTGTATCCCAGTGTAGGAAGGTGGATATCTGACTATGGTTACCCCCAAATTTTTGCCTAGTGTCTAGCTGGTTTTTCGACTTAGTTGGCCTGAGATCCTGCCATTCAGGCTCTCAGGCTATCTGCTCTCTCTGTAAAATGGACTCCATGTACCCTAGGTACATACCCAATTGGTTGGATCACCCTGTCAGCCCCTGTACCAGTGTACACTAGGTACCCAGGGCATTGGTGTATCCAAGGCCTGCCAGGGGCTGAAGCATGTATTATGCCACCCCAGGCTTGGCCTAACAATCTGACACAACTGGCTGATCACTCAGCTGGGGTAAGTTGGTGTAATCACCTCTTACTTAGGTGTAGTATACCTATACCTAAACTTAAATGGGACACCTGGTAACCTATAAGTCACTCCTATGGCAGGCCTTAACAATCCTGAAGGCAGAGTGCTTGGTTCCATGTGAGATGGTGCTCTGGCATGAGCTGAGCCTGTCTGCAGTGGTCGGAACAACTTCCTTCTACTGTTTCCAGATATCGTCATACCATATACTCTTAAGTGCATTATGAACCTCGCGGTTAAATGCTATCTTTGGTTTGGCTTTATCAAAACATGTCGAGTAAGGTGTCATACGAATTGGAATACTAACCCCTCGCCAATTCTGGCGACGGGGTTAGCATTCCACCCTTCTAGAGGGACACGACATGTACAGTGCCTGAAACCCGGGTAAAATCAGACATAGCCTCAGCTCCACAAAATGGATGCTGCCACCACAGACACAAGTCTGCCCTCCTGCTGCTGGGAGTCCTTCCAGCTTGGGAGGTGTGGACAAAGGGTTTCCTGCCAGGGGAGGTGCATGCACCACCCCAGACAGGATTTTGTGTATTGGTCAGGTAGGGCTTGAAAGAAACCAGACATGCCTGTGGCTCACAAGGAGCCTCGGTGCATATGCCAGTTCAAACCGGTCCTGGGGCACACCAGTCCCGGGCCTGGGGCGAGCTGGACAAAGGATTGGGGGTGTAACCACCCCCCTTCCTGGTCCCACCCATAGGGAGGGACCTAGCAGGTAGTCCGGCCCCTAGAATCCGAATAAAGGTAGGAGCTGTGTCCTAAGACTTTAGACATCCTGGAATCAACTTGAAACTAAGAAGAAGACGGGAACTTCGACGCTCTGCCGCACAGAGGACTGAAGCCAATCTCCCCTGTGGTCAGGGAGTGACCACCTTGCTAACGCAAGCACCATCCAGCGAATCAACGTCTGCTTTGCCGCCGCCTCCCGCCGGAGCCCGAGCCCAGAGACTGACAAGACCTGGACCTCCAGACCTCTCACCGCCCGATCCACAGTCCCTGCAAAGAGGAGACCCGTGGAGGCACCGAGACACGTGGAGCCAGCCATCTTGAAACGACTACGACAAGCTGACCAGTGCAACAACCGAGGCTCCCTCCAAGTTGTGCTTTGGGTCCTGAGAAGCCCAACCCTCGAGCAGCATCTGCACCAAAGGTGAGCCCTCCAGCATCTCCACGATCTGCGTGGGGCCCTTCTGCATTTTGCCACTCGACGCGCCTAACCGGTTGCTGGCCCGCTGGCTAGTGGCCATCTTGGCGACGAAATCTACGACAAACACCGCTGGTCTGGTTGCTCCAGACTGGCCCTTGCTCCCCTCCAAAGGAGCGATCCCTCTGACCTTGCTGGTCAGAACCAACAGCTGATTTCCGAATCCTCCTACAATTGCTTTTGCCAAGGCTTGTTTGCTTCGATCAAGTCGCCGACACCGCCGACAGCGAGAGCCTGCGTGGGACAGCTCGTGAGCCGACTCCTGGACGTCGTCGACCTTCAGGGACCACGTGGCTGCGGAGACAAGCTACCCCTCATCACCTGTTTGCACCCGACATCGCCTGGTACCCACCTGGTGCCACGCTGGTCACTGGCTAGTGACTGTGAACACTGTCCCCTCTGCTTACAGGTCTTCAACATCTCCGATCCACTCTTGGATCCACTGCATCTCTCCCGGACCGACCGCCTGCAGCACTTTTGTCTACCGGCCCCACGGAACAGATAGAAGAAACCCGACGCACTTTGAGGCCTATGCACCCGCTTCCTGTGGGTGAGGTAAAGCTGGTACTCCGGTGCCCATGTGTAGTAATACATCTCTAGTGCCTGTGTTCCAAATCTTAAGTTCCTAGTCAACCCGGAAGATCTCCTTTGCAGTAACTTTGTACTTTTTACGCACCCATTGAAACCTATGGGAGCACGCGTGTGACTATTTGCTCTGCACACGCCACCCGTGGACCTCCTGGTCACTAACTGACGTTAGCTCCTTGTAGGCCCAGCGATTCTAGAGGCCCTAGGCCTTTTTCCTTTTCTGTTCGTGGTACTTATACCACTATTTTAGTATATGGTTTGAGTGGCCACCAGGGCCTATCCATATAATGTGCAACTTCTGTGTATTCTGTGATAATCTTGTTTGACGATTTGTGCTCCTGGGCTCATAAAGAGACTAGGGGTTACTTTGAGAAATAAATACATATATATTTTGAATATATATCTGTGTGGTGTCCTTTCATTGGTATAAAAGGGGGTTGCATTTGGTAAAACAGCTGGCTTAACACGCTTCACGAGTTTAGCCTCAAAGACTGCTTAGCCTACGCTACCACTAGGGCAGCTAGTCCGAAAAGGTTGACTTACAACCACACCATAAGGGTTGCTTGGCATGGTACAAGGTGATCACTTTAACTAGTGAGCATCATATACCAGGCCAACTTCTCACATTGGTGAGCAGCGGTTGGATTTGAGCTTGCTGTGTTTTACCATTGTAATCTCTTGGTTACCAATTGAAAGATCACATAGGTACCTGTAGGTACATATAAAACAAGATTAGATATACATAAGTTCTACTGAACTTAGTTGTTGTAGAGCAAAGGGAGTAGCACACCCTGACTACAACTACTAGATAGGTTTAGTAGGTAAACCCAAGTGTAGGTAGATTGCAACACATCCACCCACACTTAAGAGCAATGGCCGGGGCAGAGGGGTCCACTGTACCCATCTCTGTTGAGAGTGACCCCCAGAGGGCACCATCCAGCTTTGCTACCCTTAATCAGAATGAGCTCAGGCATTTGGCAACTCTTAGAGGCCTTAAACAGCCCAAGAACCCAAACTCTGCTGAGCTCAGAGAGCTCTTACAGAATGATGAGAATCAGAGAGCACTCAAGAAAGCTTCCCAGTTAGCCCCCTTAGGGTCAGGAACAGGAGGCCCCCCTTCTGAAGATGCCACAGAGGTACCCCCTTCCAATAGTCACCCCTTAGATGGGATGCCTACCACAGAGGAAGAAAGTGATGGGGATACAGATGTGAGTGGGGATGAAGGGAGAACTAGCCCAGTGCCAAGTGTTATACTTGGCCCAGCTAAACTAAGGCTGTTGGGGACTGACAGTGGGTTCACCCCATTGGATCTCCCCAGTGGACTTAACACAGGGCTTGGAAGGCAAAGGAATCGCTCAGGTGACTCCAATGCTTCCCATGGCTCTAGAGGCTCTCAAGGTCACTCCAGAAGGAGACTGACCACCCCTCAGAGGAGGGAACATGAGGCCAGAATGCAGGAAGCCCAGCTGAGGATCAGGAAGCAGGAGCTAGAAGTAGCCCTGATGGAAGAAAAACTGAACAAGGCTAGGCAGCCTAGAGAGAGTGGGTCTATACCCACTGGTGGCAGCAATGTCCCTAGGGACAAAGATAGGGTCTTTGACAATAGGAACCTGTCCAAGATTGTGCCCCCCTACAAAAGTGGGGATGACATCCACAAATGGATGACTGCTCTTGAGAGAGCCTGCAAAGTGCAGCAGGTTCCTGAAGACCAGTGGGCAGCAATCTTATGGCTCTCCTTTGAGGGGAGAGGCAGAGATAGACTCCTCACTGTTAGAGAAGAGGATGTCAGAAATTACAGAGTCCTGAAGAGTGTCCTAGTTGATGGGTTAGGCTTAACCACTGAACAGTACAGGTTAATGTTCAGAGACACCCAGAAGACACAGACTCAGGACTGGTCTGAATATGTGGAATGTGCCACTAAGGCTTTGGAGGGTTGGTTGCTGGGAAGTAAGGTGTCTGATTATACAGGATTGTACAATTTGATGATGAGAGAGCAGATTTTAAGTAATTGTCAAAACCAGCTTCTCCATCAACACCTGGTAGACTCAGATTTGACCTCTCCCCAAGAATTGGGAAAGAGGGCAGATAAATGGGTCAGGACCAGGATCAGGCCTAAAAACCAGGGTGGTGACCAAAAGAAAGATACCACCAAGCCTCAAGAGAAGGGTGGGGATAAAGAAAAAGAGAAACCTTCCTCAGGGCCCCAAAACTCCACACAGGGTGGTGGGTCCCAAGCTCCCTCCTCTACCACAGCTAAAAAGCCCTACTGCCATGAGTGTAAAACTCCTGGGCATTGGAAAACTGACAGCGGTTGCCCAAGGGCTAAAAACAAAACTGTTCCTCCAATTACTCCTGTCACACCACCTATTACTGTCAGCAGTAATCCCCCAGGTGGTGGGAGTGCCCCCAGAAATCTGGGTGGGTTTACTTGGGGAACACAGGGGGACCCTGGCTTAGCCAATTCCCCTACAGCAACCACTCTTGTCTGTGATGGTGGCATGGGGTTTGCCAACTTCACTGCCTGTCCCAACACTTTGGGTAGGTACAGACAGGAGCCCTACATCAATGGTACAAAAGCTGAGGCCTACAGAGACACTGGGGCTAGCATCACAATGGTGGCCCATTGGCTAGTTCCCTCTGAGCAGCTTTTGCCCGGTTTCTCCTACCAGGTGACTAACATTGATGGCAAACAGAACAGTCATCCCATGGCAGAGGTATGTCTCAGCTGGGGAGGGGTCACTGGCCCTAAAAGGGTAGCAGTGTCCCCAACCTTGCCTGTAGACTGCTTACTGGGGAATGACTTAGAACTCTCAGCTTGGGCTGGAGTTGAACAAGACACCCATTCTAAAATGGTAGGCCTTTCACAAAAGGGTAGGGGGGTTGTGCCATTCACAACCCCTGTCCAAATAGGTTTCCTCCCTGAAAAGGTTGGAAGGGCAGTGGTAGCCACAGCCCAGGCACAGACAGACTTCCCTGTAGGGACTGGCAGAGCTGTGACAGTCACAGCTCAAACACAAACTGAGTGCCCCCCTGAAAAGGTTGGCAAGGCTGTAATGGTCTCAGCCTATACTCAGACTGACATAGGTGTAGTGAAGCCTGAAACAATGGATCACTCCACACAAACTGAGAGTAGTGGGGAGGAAGAAAAGTCTCCCTCTCCCCAGACATTAGGAAAAGGTCAGCCTCCTCAGGGATCTGACCTCACCCCTTGTGAAGGAACTGCCCCAGAGGTAGCCAGGCCTGGCCTGGCAGAGCCTCTGATGTCAGTGGCCCCTTCCAAGGTGGGATCCAGTCTGGTGCAGGTAGCCTGCCTCTCTCTACCCTGCCTCAGTCAGCCCAGGGCTGCAGAGGTCAGGGAGGCCAGTGGACCCCCAGAGGGCCCCTGTCCACAAGAACCCCCCCATCAAAAGAATGAGGATTGCCTGGCTAGTAGCCCTAGTCAGGTGATGGGTAAAAACATTCCTGAGGGATCTCCTTTACAGGTAGTTAGGGACCTCCCCCAGGGGGATTCTGTTGGGCACAGGCAAACATGGGACCTTAGGGCCCCAAACCTGACCTGTCCCTCCAGTAAGCCCACAAAAGGGACCCAGCCTCCAGCTTTAGGTAGCCAGAGGCTGACCCTGAGAGCACAGTGCAACTCAGTTAAAGAAAGAAAGGCATCCATGGTGGAGGATGATTGGAGGAAGCTGAGGCCTCACTTTGAGGACACTCACTTCAGTACTCCATCTCAACACCAGCCTTTTACTTTGCCAAGACACACCACAGGTAGAGATTCCCTATGGTGGAGACCCTCTGATACCCTTAGGGTGAGGGATTGCTTAGTGGACCCTGAGACAGGGGGTAACCATGCCAGTGCTGGTTCCTCCTTATATGGCCACTTGGGCAATATAGGCTTACCTGGTCAAGGTCAGCCTTATCTCCCTTCGTTTGGGGGGGGGTTGTGTAGGAAGGTGGATATCTGACTATGGTTACCCCCAAATTTTTGCCTAGTGTCTAGCTGGTTTTTCGACTTAGTTGGCCTGAGATCCTGCCATTCAGGCTCTCAGGCTATCTGCTCTCTCTGTAAAATGGACTCCATGTACCCTAGGTACATACCCAATTGGTTGGATCACCCTGTCAGCCCCTGTACCAGTGTACACTAGGTACCCAGGGCATTGGTGTATCCAAGGCCTGCCAGGGGCTGAAGCATGTATTATGCCACCCCAGGCTTGGCCTAACAATCTGACACAACTGGCTGATCACTCAGCTGGGGTAAGTTGGTGTAATCACCTCTTACTTAGGTGTAGTATACCTATACCTAAACTTAAATGGGACACCTGGTAACCTATAAGTCACTCCTATGGCAGGCCTTAACAATCCTGAAGGCAGAGTGCTTGGTTCCATGTGAGATGGTGCTCTGGCATGAGCTGAGCCTGTCTGCAGTGGTCGGAACAACTTCCTTCTACTGTTTCCAGATATCGTCATACCATATACTCTTAAGTGCATTATGAACCTCGCGGTTAAATGCTATCTTTGGTTTGGCTTTATCAAAACATGTCGAGTAAGGTGTCATACGAATTGGAATACTAACCCCTCGCCAATTCTGGCGACGGGGTTAGCATTCCACCCTTCTAGAGGGACACGACATGTACAGTGCCTGAAACCCGGGTAAAATCAGACATAGCCTCAGCTCCACAAAATGGATGCTGCCACCACAGACACAAGTCTGCCCTCCTGCTGCTGGGAGTCCTTCCAGCTTGGGAGGTGTGGACAAAGGGTTTCCTGCCAGGGGAGGTGCATGCACCACCCCAGACAGGATTTTGTGTATTGGTCAGGTAGGGCTTGAAAGAAACCAGACATGCCTGTGGCTCACAAGGAGCCTCGGTGCATATGCCAGTTCAAACCGGTCCTGGGGCACACCAGTCCCGGGCCTGGGGCGAGCTGGACAAAGGATTGGGGGTGTAACCACCCCCCTTCCTGGTCCCACCCATAGGGAGGGACCTAGCAGGTAGTCCGGCCCCTAGAATCCGAATAAAGGTAGGAGCTGTGTCCTAAGACTTTAGACATCCTGGAATCAACTTGAAACTAAGAAGAAGACGGGAACTTCGACGCTCTGCCGCACAGAGGACTGAAGCCAATCTCCCCTGTGGTCAGGGAGTGACCACCTTGCTAACGCAAGCACCATCCAGCGAATCAACGTCTGCTTTGCCGCCGCCTCCCGCCGGAGCCCGAGCCCAGAGACTGACAAGACCTGGACCTCCAGACCTCTCACCGCCCGATCCACAGTCCCTGCAAAGAGGAGACCCGTGGAGGCACCGAGACACGTGGAGCCAGCCATCTTGAAACGACTACCACAAGCTGACCAGTGCAACAACCGAGGCTCCCTCCAAGTTGTGCTTTGGGTCCTGAGAAGCCCAACCCTCGAGCAGCATCTGCATCAAAGGTGAGCCCTCCAGCATCTCCACGATCTGCGTGGGGCCCTTCTGCATTTTGCCACTCGACGCGCCTAACCGGTTGCTGGCCCGCTGGCTAGTGGCCATCTTGGCGACGAAATCTACGACAAACACCGCTGGTCTGGTTGCTCCAGACTGGCCCTTGCTCCCCTCCAAAGGAGCGATCCCTCTGACCTTGCTGGTCAGAACCAACAGCTGATTTCCGAATCCTCCTACAATTGCTTTTGCCAAGGCTTGTTTGCTTCGATCAAGTCGCCGACACCGCCGACAGCGAGAGCCTGCGTGGGACAGCTCGTGAGCCGACTCCTGGACGTCGTCGACCTTCAGGGACCACGTGGCTGCGGAGACAAGCTACCCCTCATCACCTGTTTGCACCCGACATCGCCTGGTACCCACCTGGTGCCACGCTGGTCACTGGCTAGTGACTGTGAACACTGTCCCCTCTGCTTACAGGTCTTCAACATCTCCGATCCACTCTTGGATCCACTGCATCTCTCCCGGACCGACCGCCTGCAGCACTTTTGTCTACCGGCCCCACGGAACAGATAGAAGAAACCCGACGCACTTTGAGGCCTATGCACCCGCTTCCTGTGGGTGAGGTAAAGCTGGTACTCCGGTGCCCATGTGTAGTAATACATCTCTAGTGCCTGTGTTCCAAATCTTAAGTTCCTAGTCAACCCGGAAGATCTCCTTTGCAGTAACTTTGTACTTTTTACGCACCCATTGAAACCTATGGGAGCACGCGTGTGACTATTTGCTCTGCACACGCCACCCGTGGACCTCCTGGTCACTAACTGACGTTAGCTCCTTGTAGGCCCAGCGATTCTAGAGGCCCTAGGCCTTTTTCCTTTTCTGTTCGTGGTACTTATACCACTATTTTAGTATATGGTTTGAGTGGCCACCAGGGCCTATCCATATAATGTGCAACTTCTGTGTATTCTGTGATAATCTTGTTTGACGATTTGTGCTCCTGGGCTCATAAAGAGACTAGGGGTTACTTTGAGAAATAAATACATATATATTTTGAATATATATCTGTGTGGTGTCCTTTCATTGGTATAAAAGGGGGTTGCATTTGGTAAAACAGCTGGCTTAACACGCTTCACGAGTTTAGCCTCAAAGACTGCTTAGCCTACGCTACCACTAGGGCAGCTAGTCCGAAAAGGTTGACTTACAACCACACCATAAGGGTTGCTTGGCATGGTACAAGGTGATCACTTTAACTAGTGAGCATCATATACCAGGCCAACTTCTCACACCCAGTACCAGACCCTTTACACTCCCAGCCCTAGAGATAAGAGACCAGGTATCCCTGTACCAGTTCCCTTTACACACCCAGCCGTAGAGATGAGACCCTGTATCCCTGTACCAGTCCCCTTTACGCACCCAGCCCTTGAGATAGGAGACCCTGTATCCCAGTTCCAGTCCCATGTCCCCATTCAGCCCTATGGGGAAAGGTTCTGCATTCACACCACAAGGAATTCAAGCAGATCCCCGTGACATTGTACACAGGAGGCCACCTGTGGCACTACCGTGCCCTACGCCGCCCACCTCCAGCTGTGGGGTCTGGGGGCAGGGGGTACCACCGTGCCCCACACCGCCCACCTCCAGCTGTGGGGCCTGGGGGCAGGGGGTACCACCGTGCCCCACACCGCCCACCTCCAGCTGTGAGGCCTGCGTGCAAGGGATACCACCGTGCCCCACACCGCTCACCTTCAGCTGTGGGGCCTGGGGGCACCACCGTGCCCCACACCGCCCACCTCCAGCTGTGTGGCCTGCGTGCAAGGGATACCACCGTGCCCCACACCGCTCACCTTCAGCTGTGGGGCCTGGGGGCACCACCGTGCCTCACACCGCCCACCTCCAGCTGTGGGGCCTGGGGGCACCACCGTGCCCCACACCGCCCACCTCCAGCTGTGGGGCCTGGGGGCAGGGGGTACCACCGTGCCTCACACCGCCCACCTTCAGCTGTGGGGCCTGGGGGCACCACCGTGCCCCACACCGCCCACCTCCAGCTGTGGGGCCTGGGGGCACCACCGTACCCCACATCGCCCACCTCCAGCTGTGTGGCCTGCGCGCAAGGGATACCACCGTGCCTCACATCTTTCCCCCACAGCTGCCCGCCCGCCTGCCTGCTGTGGGGCCTGCGGGAAGAGCAGACTGGTAGCGGGTGGGGGCTCTGGTTTCGCCATGGGGGGCTTCTTTAGAGGTTCTCTGGCCCAGGAGCGGACATCAAACCCTCCTGGTATTGACAGTCGGACAAAGAGCGGTAACCCCACCCGCCGGAGCCAGGCTGGCGTACAGGAGGGGAACGGGCCCGCAGGCGGGCTCTGCTTACAGCAGCAGGTGCGAGGCGTGAGCTGGGGAGGGCAAACGTAAGGGGGGGGGGGCAAGAGTCAAGGAGGGGGGCATTGGGCGCCCCTACAGAGGGAGGCTGCGGCAGCCTCAACGTAGAGAGACTTGAGGCCGGACAGGAGACAGGGCAACGGGAAGAGAGGCACTGAGCACCGCTACTGAGGGAGGCTGGAGGGGTCGGAGGGCAGACTAGAGGCCGGGTAGGAGACAGGGCAGAGAGAGGGGGAGGTGGCACTGAGCAGTCCCCTCGCCAACCTGACAACTCTACCCCAACCTCAGGGGCCAGTTCCCTCACTAACCTGACAACTCTACCCCAAGCTCAGGGGGCACTTCCCTCACTAACCTGACAACTCTACCCCAAGTTGAGGGGTGCAGTTCCCTCACTAACCTGACAACTCTACCCCAAGCTCAGGTGGCAGTCCCCTCACTAACCTGACAACTCTACCCCAACCTCAGGGGGCAGTTCCCTCACTAACCTGACAACTCTACCCCAACCTCAGGGGCCAGTTCCCTCACTAACCTGACAACTCTATCCCGACCTCAGGGGGCACTTCCCTCACTAACCTGACAACTCTACCCCAACCTCAGGGGCCAGTCCCCTCACTAACCTGACAACTCTACCCCAACCTCAGGGGCCAGTTCCCTCACTAACCTGACAACTCTACCCCAACCTCAGGGGCCAGTTCCCTCACTAACCTGACAACTCTACCCCAACCTCAGGGGCCAGTTCCCTCACTAACCTGACAACTCTATCCCGACCTCAGGGGGCACTTCCCTCACTAACCTGACAACTCTACCCCAAGTTGAGGGGTGCAGTTCCCTCACTAACCTGACAACTCTACCCCAACCTCAGGGGCCAGTTCCCTCACTAACCTGACAACTCTATCCCGACCTCAGGGGGCACTTCCCTCACTAACCTGACAACTCTACCCCAAGTTGAGGGGTGCAGTTCCCTCACTAACCTGACAACTCTACCCCAAGCTCAGGTGGCAGTCCCCTCACTAACCTGACAACTCTACCCCAACCTCAGGGGCCAGTTCCCTCACTAACCTGACAACTCTATCCCGACCTCAGGGGGCACTTCCCTCACTAACCTGACAACTCTACCCCAAGTTGAGGGGCCAGTTCCCTCACTAACCTGACAACTCTACCCCAAGCTCAGGTGGCAGTCCCCTCACTAACCTGACAACTCTACCCCAACCTCAGCGGCCAGTTCCCTCACTAACCTGACAACTCTACCCCAACCTCAGGGGCCAGTTCCCTCACTAACCTAACAACTCTACCCCAACCTCAGGGGGCAGTTCCCTCACTAACCTAACAACTCTACACCAAACTCAGGGGGCAGTTCCCTCACTAACCTAACAACTCTACCCCAACCTCAAGGGGCAGTTCCCTCACTAACTAGACAACTCTACCCCAAGCTGAGGGAACAATTTTACTCACTCACCCTACGAACTCTACCCACGAGCTCAAGGACCAGCCCCTCTCACTGACCAAAAAGACCTTAGAGAAGAAATCTACCCCTGAAGTGAAGAACAGCTCCCCTCACTTAATCCCAGTGTTGTAGAGAGAAACTCTACCCCCGAGGTGAAGGAGCAGCTCCCGTCACTAGCCCCGGGCCCCTAGTTAGGCACTCTCACTAACCACGGCGCTCCTCACTGAAGTACCCTCATCGAGTTGAGGAAGCGCTCCTTCCACTGACCCTCAGACTCCAGCGAGCACTCAGTGGAGAGCTCTCTGCCTTTAAACATACTTCTCCCAGAGACCTGCTGACTCAACAAAAACCGAAAGGAAAGGAAATGCACAGCTAATTATAACACACAGACGATCAGATTGGCTTCGTAAGGCACGCGCGCCAGAATAAAAACTGTCGACAAACAGCATGAAAACATGCATTTCTCTTCTACAATTAATACTGATTCCACTTCTCAGAAGAAACCGCAGACATTCTAAGGGGGCTGTAATTCAAAACCTTCACAGAGCCACTGAAGTGTTCTTTACTCCTCGCAAAAAGCAGAAATGACTCAATATGGTATTAAACAGGAACTTCAAAAACAAGCATTGGCATAGCCAATAGGTCTCGCCTTTGGGACCTTATAAGTGTTCAGTTATCCAGCACAATATCCTTGTTGCAACAATATCAAGTGTTGCATGGCTAAACACTTAGAAGGTCCAAAAGGTGAGACCTATTGGCTATGCCAATGCTTGTTTTGAGTGAGTGGCTCGTGCAGGTACGCCACTGTGAGGTAGAGATGCTGCAAGTGCTTTTACAGGAGCCCCTGTGACACTGCGTCTCTTCAAAATGTATCTTGGGTCTGGTGTAATACTTCTAGCCCCTATTCCCATCTCCCCGCACCCAATGCATCCTTAAATGTCCCATGTACAGCCGGGGTTGACACTCCTATTACCCCTGCCCTCCAGTGACACTTTATCTGTCACGGGTGATGGTGGTGGTGGATGTGGTGGTGGTGGATGTGGTGGTGGTGGACGTGGTGGTGGTGGTGGATGTGGTGGTGGTGGAGGACGTGGTGGTGGTGGGGGACGTGGTGGTGGTGGTGGACGTGGTGGCGGTGGTGGATGTGGTGGCGGTGGACAGGTGGTGGACGTGGTGGTGGATGTGGTGGTGGTTGTGGACGTGGTGGTGGATGTGGTGGTGGTGCACATGTTGGTGGACATGGTGGTGGTGGACGTGTTGGACGTGGTGGTGGACGTGGTGGTAGATTTGGTGGTGGTGGACGTGGTGGTGGTGGACGTGGTGGTGGTGGACGTGGTGGTAGACGTGGTGGTGGTGGACGTGGTGGTGGATGTGGTGGTGGTGGACGTGGTGGACATGTTAGTGGACATGGTGGTGGTGGACGTGTTGGTGGTGGACATGGTGTTGGTGGACGTGGTGGTGCTGGATGTGGTGGTGGTGGATGTGGTGGACGTGGTGGTGGATGTGGTGGACATGGTGGTGGAGGTGGTGGTGGTTGACATGGTGGTGGTGGACGTGGAGGAGGACGTGGTGGTGGAGGACGTGGTGGTGGTGGAGGACGTGGTGGTGGACATGGTGGTGGTGGACGTGGTGGTGGTGACCGTGGTGGTGGCAGACATGGTGGACGTGGTGGTGGACATGGTGGACGTGGTGGTGGATGTGGTGGTGGTGGATGTGGTGGTGGACGTGGTGGTGGTGGTGGACATGGTGGTGGTGGATGTGGTGGTGGACGTGGTGGTGGTGGACATGGTGGTCGTGGATGTGGTGGTGGTGGACGTGGTGGTGGACGTGGTGGTGGACATGGTGGTGGTGGACGTGGTGGTGGTGGTGGACGTGGTGGTGGTGGTGGACGTGGTGGATGTGGTGGTGGATGTGGTGGATGTGGTGGTGGACGTAGTGGTGGCGAACGTGGTGGTGGATGTGGTGGTGGATGTGGTGGTGGTGGACGTGGTGGTGGTGGATGTGGTGGTGGACGTGGACGAGGTGGTGGTGGACATGGTGGTCGTGGTGGTGGTGGACGTGGTGCTGGTGGACTTGGTGGTGGTGGTGGACGTGGTGGTGGACGTGGTGGTGGTGGTGGATGTGGTGGTGGTGGACATAGTGGTGGTGGACGTGGTGGTGGTGGTGGATGACTATTGGGTTGGAGGGTGCTGGCAGAATGCGTAAGGAGAGGAGGATCTCGAAGGGGGCACATGGGAGAGCAGAAAGAGGCTGAATATTATCTGGGTTCTCAGTTCTAACATATTTATTCAAAGCATTGATTTATAAAGGCATTTGATTCTTGCTGAGAAAAGAAACTTAATCGGCCCTTCAAACACTGAAATTAATTTCTGTTTACAGGCTCATATACTTATTCGTCCTAGTCAAGCGTGTCCGTGCACTATAAAATATAAGGCTTTGGATTTTGTATCGTATTACTGCTTCCAGGGAGCTATCAGAGGAGGAAAGGGTAACCTCTGCCATTTAGCGAGATCTCTTTTAGCCAGCTGAAAATATAAGTTAATATAGTGTGGAAGAGCACAAAACAAATATAACATTAAAAATATACAGAGCCAATCGCAGCACGGGAGGTGTAAAGACCAAAACGGCAGAAGTGGGTAGAGGTGCGGCATGCCATCGAATTGAAAGGCAACTGACACGGCCTGCATCCCAGACACACACAGCGTTTCCCTTGCGGGAGCGAGCAGGGGCACCATCTGTTTTCAGCATAATTACAAACAGATGGCGCCAAAGCTCGATCCCGCAAGGGAAATGCCAAACGTGCACGCGTTGCAATAGAAAGCAATGCAAAACGTGCATGTTTTTGGCCAAAATGCTGAGCGATTCCAAAAGGTCCCCTCCTAAGCAGCGCATGCGCGCTGCGTAGGCGAGACCTAACAAAGCGGTAAGAACAAATGATGGTTACCAAAATCTGATGAAACAAAATTCAGACCTCGGCTTTGTTCTAAAGAGTTACCCATGGGTCGACCAATCACCTACTGCCTGTCATCCACTTACCAAGAGATGGGCCACCTCCCTCAAGCCCACCACAAATGCCTGCAGTCTCGCATTGCCACCAATCACAACTGCGTGCAGCCTACCTTCCAGGGCGAGGCCCAGCTCCCTTAAGTCCACCATGAATCCCTTAAGTCCACCAATCAAAAGCTGCCACACCTCCCTCGTGCCCACCAATCACAGCTGATTGCAGTCACATATCAAAACCTGGCCCACCCCTCAGGTCACCAATTAAAGCTCCCTGCAGTTCAGCTTCAAAGAGCTGGCCACCTCGCCAAGGTCCACCAATCACAGCTGCCTGCATTCTACCTTCCACGTCCTGGCCCACCTCTATCAGATCCACCAATCACAACTGCTTGCTGTCCACCCTCGAAGACTAGACCCAGCTCCTTCAGGGCCCCCAGTAACTGCTGCAGGCCACCTTCCAGACCTGACCCACCTCTCGCATTGCCACCAATCACAACTGCCTGCAATCCACTTTCCTAGACCTGGCCCACCTACCTCCAGTCCAGCAATCATCGCTGTCTGCTGTCCACCTTCCAAGAGCCGGCCCACCTCCCTCAGCTCCACCAATCATCGCTGTCTGCTGTCCACCTTCCAAGAGCCGGCCAACCTCCCTCAGGCCCACCAATCATCGCTGTCTGCTGTCCACCTTCCAAGAGCCGGCCCACCTCCCTCAGGTCCACCAATCATTGTTGTCTGCTGTCCACCTTCCAAGAGCCGGCCCACCTCCCTCAGGTCCACCAATCATCGCTGTCTGCTGTCCACCTTCCAAGAACCGGCCCACCTCCCTCAGGTCCACCAATCATCGCTGTCGGCTGTCCACCTTCCAAGAGCCGGCCCACCTCCCTCAGGTTCACCAATCATCGCTGTCGGCTGTCCACCTTCCAAGAGCCGGCCCACCTCCCTCAGGCCCACCAATCACAACTCTCATATACTAAAGACCACACCAGGACAATCCAGGCCTCCCTTTGTCCACGTTAACCCGAGGTGCCCCCTTCACAGATCACTTCAGAATGCCTCAACAGCGCCATCTAAAAGGATTTTGAAGCTAAAGGCAAAGGACAATCTTTGGGTCATGTTTTGGGATCCATATAGCTACATCCTTGTTCACCGGGGCCATGAGTGACTCCCGCCAACAGGACGCATCACGGGTGACTGCCAGTATGCGCTGTGTATAAAAAGCATTGACAAAGACAAGGTCTTGCCGTCTGTTTCTATTAGTTTTGCCAATGCTATTTGCTGATGCTCTGAAGTATCCTACAAAATAAAATAACATTGAAAAAAAAGTGGCTACATCAATTCGTAGATGCCCGCATGCTGAATGTTGTATGCAACGGTGTGAGTCACAACATATGCCTGCACCTACAAAATGATGCAAGCACCGTTTTTGTTTTATTTACCGATTCGAGAAGGATTGGAAATTAAAAAATAAAAAAATAACTGGTACAAAGCATTTTTTCCCCGAAGGGCTGGCAGCAATTTGCTGCATGGGCCTGCAAAGGAAGTTAAAATATACAAATAAAAAAGAACCACGTGATAAGGGGGAAATGGAAGAAAGATGGGGAGAGCAGGCAGAGAGAATGCAACTGGAAAAAGAAGGAAGATAAAATAAAAATACAGCTGGGTCGGAGAAGAGGGGAAAAACACACACAACAGAGAGAGCAGCAACAGGAGGGAAGCACATGGGAGAGAACACCATGGGACGTACGGGTCGGTAGAGATTCCGTAGGGGGAGAAGCGCACAAGGGAGACGGAAAACACATGCACTCTCATCGAGTGCTTACCCATAAAGAAAAAGTAGTTCCCTCAATGTGAGAAGTGTAAGGATACAGGTCAGCCAATCAAAAGGATTGTCAAGAGCCTATGCCCCAAGGGAGGAACAAACGCAAGAAAAGGAAGGCACACAAGGAATGAAAGTGACAATCAAGTGAGCCAATAGCAAGCAAGAGGCGGGCTCTGAACCCATTGTAAGTTCTTGGTAAGCCCACAGCAGATCTTTCGCAAGTAGTCTGCGCGGTCTGGTTGGCGAAACCAAAAAGCATGTCCTGCTTGCCAGTCCAGATTGAGGAAGCCTGGACAGGTCTTCAAAGCCTGGATGGAGACAGTTCTCTGCTAGAAGGAACCCAGAGCCGCCTGCCCTTCTGTCGAGACTCAAAGTGCATAACCACGTACAACGTATTCGATTGTTTGACACAATACCTCTGTGCACAAGAATAGACAATGCACAACCCGCATACGAGGACTGTGTGCAGTGAAATGTGGCGCTGGTGAGGGTTGATGGCTTAGTAGGGTGGGTGCTGTCCTATAGACCTGTCTTTGAGCCGTTCTCACGATTACTTAACATGTATATTAGCAGCAGGAGCAGATTCACTCAATAACCCCCTCTCACCCCTCCCCACACTCATTCCAGCAGCCTGTCAATCACCCCAGAGAGATGGGCAGACCGGGCAACCTTGGAATACATTCTATCCCGTGATGCTAAGTGAGGGGAGAGAGGAGACTCTAGGGGCGGGGCGTTGGCATTTTCACTATGGAATACTACGTTGGAGAACAGCGAGAGAGAGAGCGCGAGCGCGGGAGAGAGAGAAAGAAGGGAATGCGAGAGAGGAGAAAGAAAAGAAGAGAGAGAGAGGGGAGAGAGAGAGGGAAGAGAGAGGGGAAGAGAGAGAGGGAAAGAGAGGGAAAGAGAGAGGGAAAGAGAGGGGGAAGAGAGAGAGGGGGTAGAGAGAGTGAGGGGAAGACGGAGAGAGAGACGGAAAGAAAAAAGAGGGAAAGCGAAAAGGAGAGAGAGAGAGTGTGTTTATGTGTGTTAGTTAGTAAGTAAGTTAGTTAACAGAGACGCAAGCAGGAAGTTCTTTGAGGGGTCTCTTTACCAGCCTTGCCTAAACGTTACCACCCCACTGGTACCCTACGTCTGGGTATGGATACCCCCACCCCAGTTCAGCATTCCAAGACTACAGACGGGTTTACTTCCAGGTCCCTCGCCCTCATTCACCTGTGACCTTCAGGCCCCAGCCCTACTCCCGTACACTGGGTTGTAGTGTTGCTGATGCAGGGAGAGATATGGGTTCTCTACGAACAGCCGTGTATTTAATGGAGGGCACAATACAGTGTTTCTGAAATGCATACTGTTGGAAGGCGGACCCCGAGGAGTCGGTGAGACCACCAAGGGGGGCCCTCGCACTGCACGAAGTAGCCGAGCGCTGCCCAGAAGCCTCCTGAGAGGTCCTTCTCCTATCACGTACTAGCACAGTAACACCACCACACCGGACTCAAGGAGGTTGTCTCAAGACAAGCAATTCTTTATCATCAATAAAAGGTTACGAGTTCAATATTTACACGAAGGGATCGAGGGATCCACCAGAAGTCTCAATGTCTCTTTGGAAGGGTAGAGGTAGCGGGACAGTCTTTTGGCAGGGATGTGGTACGAGGGTACCTGGGGCCCAGTTCTTATCCTCAAGCTGGAGGACCTCCGCTCTCGGAGGGGTCGAGCCGCGACGGCGTCAGCAGGGCTCTGGCGTACAGTTCGTGGAGAGCCGTGATTCAATCAGCAGGGCTCTCAAGATGGTTTCTGCTCAGCTCGAGCCGCGACGTCGTCAGCAGGGCTCCGAGGAAGGTTTCAGCGAGGTTGGGCCGCGTCAGCGTCAGCAGGGCTCCGATGTTCCAGGTGGTTCAGAAAGGGTTCACAAGAGGGAGCCGCGACGCAGTCAGCAGGGCTCGTGATGTTTCCGACAAGAGTTCTTCTCCGTAGGGTCAGCCGCGATTCAATCAGCAGGGCTCTCGACTCCGGGATACAACTGCCGAGCTGTGGTGGGGTCGCCCCAGATATAGGTCTGGAGCCCTTTGATGTCCGGACCTATGCGCCCGAGGGGGCGGAGTGGCCGGGTGGAGGTGGCCAGACGCCCAGCAGGAGAGGCGCCAGGCCCATGGGAGTTGCAGGGCGATTACACCTCGAGAGGGGAGGACAGTTGGGGGTCCCATCGATACCGTCCTCCGCCGGGGGCGATGAATGGTTCCTGCGGCACCCCCTGGCCAGTCCGTGGTGCCTCGAGGTCGGGGCTTCGCTGGGGTCGAGGCCGGGTCGAGCGGGGTCGCGCCGGCTGGTGCACGGGGTGACGTGGATGCCAACAAGATGGCGGAGCCATGAGGAGCATGCGACCACGTGTAGTTCCGGGTGAAGGGCCTTGGTGCAGTTCAGACGGGTGGCCCGTGAAGGCCGGGGCGGGGAGCGGCCACAATCCAGGGGGTTAAGGACCACGCCACGAGGCCGGGTCCAACAGGCGTCCCCCCCAGCCGAAGGCATGGAGAGTCACCCATCTCCTTGGGGATTCTCCTCGTCAAGGCGGAAGAAGCGGGACAGGCCGTCGGCGTTGGCGTGGTCATTGCCGGGCCGGTGTTCGACGTCAAAGTCCATCCCTTGTAGCGAGATGGACCATCGCAGCAGCTTGGGGTTCTCGCCCCGCATTCGCATTAACCATTGCAAGGGCCGGTGGTCGGTCTGGACCCGGAAGTGGGCGCCAAAGAGGTAGGGCCGGAGCTTCTTGAGGGCCCACACCACAGCGAAGGCCTCGCGCTCAATAGTGCTCCAGCGTTGCTCCCGGGGCAGTAGTCGCCGGCTGATGAAGGCCACTGGTCGGTCGAGCCCCTTTTCGTCAGTTTGGGAGAGGACGGCCCCGATCCCATACTCGGAGGCGTCCGTCTGTACCACGAACTCCTTCTGGTAGTCCGGGGCCTGCAGCACCGGAGCAGTACACATGGCCGTTTTGAGGGTGTCGAAGGCTGTTTGGCAGCGGGGTGTCCAGTGCACCTTCTTGGGCTGCTTTTTGGACGTTAACTCTGTGAGGGGGCCAACAATGCTCCCATAGTCCCGGATAAACCGCCGGTAGTATCCGGTGAGGCCCAGGAAGGCCCGGACAGCGGTCTGGGTAGTGGGGGGTTCCCAGGTCTGGATGGCATCTATCTTTGCTTGGAGGGGGGCCACCTGCCCGCTCCCTACTTGATGGCCCAGGTAGGTCACGGATCCGTGGCCGATTTGGCATTTGCTGGCCTTGATTGTGAGCCCGGCCCACTGGAGGGCGGCCAGGACGGCCTTCAGGTGGAGGAGGTGCTCGGCCCAGTGGTTGCTGTACACGGCAATGTCATCTAAGTAGGCCGCGCTGAAGGCCTCAAGCCCGGCCAAAACCTTGTTCACCAGTCTTTGGAAGGTGGCCGGGGCGTTCTTCATTCCGAAGGGCATCACCCGAAAGTGGTAATGCCCATCCGGAGTCGAAAAGGCGGATCTTTCTTGGGCGCCGGGGGTGAGCTGGATTTGCCAGTACCCGGCGGTTAGGTCCAGCGTGCTCAGGTAGCGAGCGGCCCCTAGGCGGTCGATGAGTTCGTCGGCCCGGGGGATCGGGTGTGCGTCCGTCTTGGTTACTACATTCAGGGCTCGGTAGTCCACGCAGAATCGCAACTCCGGGGGGTGGCCGGGAGCTGCGGCCTTGGGCACCAGGACGACAGGGCTGGCCCACGGGCTGTCGGAAGGCTCGATGACCCCCAGGGCCAGCATCTTCGCTACTTCGGCCTGGATGCAGGCCCGCACTCGGTCAGGCACCCGGTAGGCTCTGTGTCGTATGGGGGGGTTCTCCCCGGTGTCGACGTCGTGGACGCACCAGTGGGTCACCCCCGGGGTGAGAGAGAAGAGGGCTGCGTAGTCCCGCAGTAATCGCTGGCAGTCGTTGCGCTGTTCCGGGGTCAGGGACGAGGCGAGCTGGACCCCTTCGATCGATCCATCGTGAATGTCGGATTGCAAGAGGTCGGGCAAGGGCTCGGAGTCGTCCTCGCCCCCCTCGTCGGTCGCCAGCAGCAGGCTCAGTTCGGTCCGGGCGAAGTGGGGTTTTAGCCTGTTAGCATGTAGGACCCGGAGGGGGTTCCGGGGGGACTCCAGATCGACCAAGTAGGTGACGGGACTTTTCTTCTCCACCACCTTGAAGGGCCCGGTCCACTTGTCCTGGAGGGCGCCGGGTTCGACCGGGGCCATGACCCATACTTTCTGACCTGGCTCGAATTCTACAGTAGAAGTGTTGCGATCGTACCACCGCTTCATGTCCTCCTGGCTGGCCTCGAGGTTGGCTTCGGCGATGGCTCGGAACTTGCGGGTCTGGTTTCGGAGGGTCAGGAGGTATCGGTAGACGTCAGGAGGGGCGCCTCGGGGCTTCATCTCCCAGCCCTCCTTGACCAGGCTGAGCGGTCCGCGGACCGGGTGTCCATACAATAGTTCAAACGGGCTGAACCCCAGGGACTTCTGCGGGACCTCCCGATAGGCAAACAGGAGGCAGGGCAGCAGGACATCCCATTTCCGCCTGAGTGGTTCTTCCAGGCCCTGGATCATCCCTTTCAATGTTCGGTTGAATCGCTCAACCAGTCCGTTCCTGTGGTTCCGTAAATTCTGAACCCGTGTGTTTGTATCATGGTTCCGTTACGATTTTGGTATCTGCATATCGTAAATAGCGAGTTTGGTATGTACGAGAGTTTTCGTCACGCTTCCCGATGAATTTGCTGCCTATTAGTAAATCTCGTTAAAGAACACACGGGTTCCATCTTGTGCACGGCATCCATTTTGTTTACATTGCCCTCACTGTAGGCAGCCTGACTCTGCAGGACACGTCCACCCCCCCAGTTTGGCCTTGCGCTGACTCATGACCTGGCGAAAGCTGACGCTATTGCCTGAGGCCGAAACTTGCCAAACCAGTACCTGCCCTCGAGTTAAGCGAGGTTTTGATCAAAGGCCAGTGTTGTATAAACTTATATGACCCGCACACACCTGCCCAACCTTACTTACTATCTCTTTCCTCCGTTTCTGTTCCTTCCTTTATGACCTGTTTATGGTGGGGAGGTGACCATTTGTTTGTTATGAGTGGACGGTCTCTTCAAAGGAGGATGTTAGGTTGGTCCGGTTTCAACCCCAGAAGAACGTACGTTTTAGCCAAGAGGCCGGACACATGGGATTGTCATCAATAATAAAGTATTGTTTTGGGTACATGGGGTGCGACCAACTGCACTTCAAAGAATGTTTGCCTGAGGCATGATTTTGGGTATAAAAAGAGCGACCTGCTTTGTATTGTTGAGCAGTCTCCTCGCAACCTACTTGTGTGGTACTTGTTGGACCTCTGCTACTGGCTGCAGCCAATAAATCGATCTTTGATGCCATCTAGAAGAATCCCGTGTTTCTGTTATATTGGTAATCCAGGCAGGAGAACCCGAGAGCTTAGAGCGTTGTTCCCTGGCGCTGCCGGACTATAAAAAAGTTTGGTCTCTCAGTTGGCGCCCAACGTGGGGCGATATCAGCGGTACCGGTCCAAGCTTGAAGATCGTGTGGGGCTTCGTAAGAAAATTCCGGAGGAAGAGATCTCCCACTTCATCGATCCCTGTATGTCGCAAAAGTGGTCCGAAGGTCTTTTTCTGCGAGGTTCCCTCTTCCAGACGGCTACGAAGGACTGCTGCCCTGACTGTCGCCCTGCCTTGGACCCATTCATAATTCTTTGGACGGCGAAACACTAGACGGGTGATCTTCAGATGACGTCATCGATCATCAATAAATTGAGTTAAGTATAAAGTGGGTCGCACCCAGTCCTTAGTTCTTTGGTCCCTTGGTTTAAAAACCTTGGTTTGTATTTGGTCTGGTTCTTTGGTACCTTGGTTTAAACACCTTGGTTTGTCTGGTTTGCATTGGTCCTTTGCATATTGGTTTGGTCTTTGGTAACTTGGTCTTTGGTAACTTAGTTTGGGTCCTTAGTTTTATTTGGCAATTGCAATTTCCAAAAACCGAGGGTCTCGTACATTTACGAGTATATCGGTAAAGATAAGCCCTCGAAGTTTGAATCTGGGTTAGTGAGCACGATGCCTAGCCGCAGTATTTTTGGTAATTTGGTTCTTTGTTGCAACAGGGATTCCCGGTTGGAGGATTCGTGTCCGATACCTCCAGTTGGAACTCCAACGTATGAGCTCTACTCGAAGCATGGCGTGGGTCCAATCACGTATAATGAAATATGGGTCCGCTACACCAAGAAAGATGGTGTTTTGCGATGGCCCCAAAATGGAAGCTTTGAAACAGAAGTCTTAGATAATTTAGAAGTAAAGTTATTTAAGAAAAAGGCTAGACCCGCAATGTTTGACTCTTTCCGCCTATGGCGTAAAGAAGCCCGACAACGCGAGATTAAACAAGCGAAGAAAGATAGAAAAGTAAATGACATATCTATTATGCAAGCTGCTAGGCAATTTAAAATTGATGTAGAGGATAAGGCTCTTGAGGTGTCTGAACGACAGCATAATATGGCAACCGATAGATGCTATCCAGTATTAACACCTCTGTTGGAAAAAGTAGCGGAAGATTCTGAAAAGGATCCATTAATGTCTTATTTGTTAAAGTCTCCTCCCCCGTACGCACAAGGTGCTACTGCACCAATGTTGCCACAGGTTGCTCCTCCGCAATTGCATGTTCCCGTTCCTGCTCCCCAGTTTGTCCAAGTTCCTCCGGCACCTCCTCAGCCCGGATTACCTATTGCACCTGTACCTACTTTACCTGTGCCTGTCCTGCCTCCCACTACTTTGCCGAACTTTTTCTCTCCTGTCCTTATGACTGACTCTCCTTCTGTTCGTCGGCGAGTAGCTGACACTGTCGCTAACTTTCTGACTCCTTTGTTTAGTTCGTTAACTACGAACGCCGTTTCTGACAGTCGACAGAGACGTAGCCAGCTCCCTAAATTTCAGGAGCGAGAAGTGTTGGATTTGTTAGCTCGTAGGTGGATTTCTAAACCGGCCAAATATAGTCCGCAGGTGGTATTGGATACGTTTCTGCAGTGGGACGAGCCTACGCAAAGATATGTGTTTGACATTATGTGTGCTTTCCTTAAAGAAGATTGGGATAGTGATGAGTTAGATACAGTCCCCGAGGAGTTGTCTGAGCTACGGAGCAAGTTTGCTAAAGGTGTGATTGTGGGTTCTGAAGTTAAAAATGCGGTAGTAATACTTCTTTCGTATAGGTCTGCTCTGCCGCCGAGAACTTTGTTTAAACCTGATCATTCAGTTGGGATGAAAGCTAGGCAGTATCCTATGAGAGAGGTTCCCCCAGTTTGGCGAGAGGGAGATGCAAATGCTAATCCTCCTGTTTTACCACACTTCCAGCGCGTATGGATACATGTCCCATGGAAACGATCGGAAGTATTGACTCTTAAGCAGACTTTACCCGATCCCCGCAAGAATCCTGCAGGGTATTATAAAGAGCTATCGCAGACAGTAGAAGCTTGCGTACTGAACTTGGCTGATGTTGATATGCTGTTTGGCAATGTAGTACCACAGCCTATTTGGGCAAAAATTCGGCATGAAATCATGTAGCAGAACTGGGTGATACGTGGGACAACATTGCTTTAGCGGATGGTAGACAAGTGGGCGGTGCGAAGCCAGAACAGTTAGTGACGGATTTGCCAGGTAGGATAATTACTCTCATGAAAACTCTAATGCCGGCGCTGAAGGTTAATTGGGATAAGTTAGCTGCCTGCAAACAGAAGAAGGATGAAAGTGTCTCTGATTTCTTCACAAGGTTTGAAGAAACTTTCATAGACCATAGTGGTCAAGATATGAGCTCTGAGGGTGGTCAACGGTTATTTGTAGACAAATTCGTTTTCAACTTACTTCCTGAATTGAGCCATAAGTTAAAAGATTCCGAGAGTTCTTGGGCAGTTTCATCTACAGCTCAAATATTGGCTACAGCTCAATATTATGAGAATAGAGACAAGGAGGAGAAAGACAAGGTAGAGAAAAAGACGAAAGATCTGAAAACTAAAGTCCTGTTACAACAAGCGTATCCACCCCGTTCAAACCAGCCTGAAGTACAGCAACGCCCTGCGTATCAACAGCAGCCCCAGCATCAGCGAATGCCACCCAGGTTTGATTATTACCATCAAACACAGCCCTTAGGTTTGAATCAGTGTGCGTATTGCAGAGAAGAGGGCCATTATAAAGGTGAGTGCCCTGCTTTACGGCAACGTATGAATGGTGCTTTTGTTCCAAGGGGACGTGGTAATTCTCAGCAGATAGCTAGGGGTAGAGGACGTGGTGCCCCTGTTCAGAATGAGCGCTCTTCTCAACCACAACAGTCACAGAACTATTTTGATCGACAGAATGTGCAAGATGGTAGATCTCAGCAGTACTATGCTGACGATTATCATGTCGATAATGAGAAAGTAGAATATGCAGATTGCTAGGACAGCCATAGACAAGGAGAGGGAGTAGTGTTGGTTCCAGTAGACCAAAAAGGGCCCTATGTCTCTGTAGTTACATTAGGTGTGACAGAGCCCTTCCTTCTGGATACTGGTGCGGCTAAGAGTTCTATCATGCACTCTAAACTTCCTGGCGCACCTTTGTCTGGCTTAACTAATGTCTCGGTGGGATTTTCTGGCGCCCCGGTTCATAATCCAGTGTCTAGTCCTTTGTCTCTTTCCATTGGGCCTTATGAATTGGAAGCTCCTCTGATCTTAACGACAGGTTGCGGCGAAAATTTGTTGGGTCTAGACTTGTTGAAAAGATTATATGCGACCCTGCATTGTTCTCCCTCAGGAGTACATCTTACCTTGGGACGGAGAGTGGTTTCTCCAATGTATGTGTCAAAAGATAAGCTTCCACTGGAATTGCGCTGTCTCCCTGATTCTCTTT
Source organism: Triturus cristatus (assembly GCF_964204655.1). Classification (NCBI taxonomy): domain Eukaryota; kingdom Metazoa; phylum Chordata; class Amphibia; order Caudata; family Salamandridae; genus Triturus; species Triturus cristatus. The sequence goes on from NC_140595.1 coordinate 816,249,104, forward strand.
GGGCTGACGGTCCTAATGATGTGGGTCTCCTTGAGATCCCACCCTATGTTGTGACTTTGAAAACAAATGTTAAACTACCACGCATTCCTCAGTATAAGATTTCGAGTGATGGTGAGCGAGCACTTTTGGCGATCATTTATGATCTGATCGAGAAGGGTGTGATTGAGGAAACTAGGGGTAATGTATGCAACAGTCCAGTTTTACCGATTATGAAACGTACAGATTCTTCTCAGCCACCCGTATACCGCTTTGTGATAGCTCTTCGCAAAGTCAACAAAATTGTCATCCCACAGTTTCCTGTGGTACCGGACATAACTGCCTTACTGACGTTGATTCCTGCCTCAGCATCCTGGTTTTCGGTTATTGACTTAAAGAATGCCTTCTTTAGCATCCCGATCGCTGAAGAAAGCAGAGATATCTTTGGCTTCTCATTAGGTGGGCGTAGTTTCAGATTTCGGCGCGCTCCCCAAGGTTATTGTGAGAGTCCCTCAATCTATAGTCAGGCTCTAAAAATGCAGCTTGATACTCTTGTGTTGCCGGCTGGTGCTGCTCTCATTCAGTACGTAGATGATCTTCTTGTGGCAGCGGATAATGAGGAAATATGTAAAACAGCTACGATTTCTTTGCTCCGTCATTTATCTGACTACAAACATAAAGTATCACCTTCGAAACTACAGTATTGTTGTCAAGAGGTGACCTACTTAGGTCATCTCTTATCAAAGGAGGGAAGGAAGTTGACCCCAGAAAGAATTAGAGCGATTGCACAAATGACTGTACCAAGTACACAGAGAGAAGTGCGTGCGTTTTTAGGTATTACGTCATACTGTCGCCAGTGGATCCCCAATTTTTCTTTGTTAGCAAAACCTTTGTTGGCTCTGACATGCAAAAATACACCCAATACTCTTCCTTGGTCTGACGAGTGTCAGAAAAGTTTTTCGGAGTTACGTACTGCACTCTGTTCGGCTCCTGTGTTGGGTACACCCGACTACAGTAAGCCCTTCACATTGTTCGTTCACGAGAGAGAAGGTTGTGCATTGTCGGTTTTGACACAGTTATTTGGTGACAAACAACGTCCATGTGCGTATTTCTCGTCAACTTTAGATCCGGTAGCTAGAGCACTGCCGAGTTGTTTGAGAGCTACAGCAGCAGCCGCAGTCTCTATTCGACAATCTGCTGGTTTGGTGATGGACAATGACCTGCTGGTATTGGTTCCACATGCAGTGGATACCTTGATGAACAGAACTAAAACACAACACCTCACGAGTGCGAGATTGTCAGGGTATGAGTTGACACTATTAGCTAGTCACATACACATAAAAAGGTGCAATGTGCTGAATCCTGCGACACTGTTGCCGGTTTCCATGAATGCGAATGAGGTAGAGCATGATTGTTTTCTGAGGACGGAAGAAGAAACAAAAGGAAGAGTGGATTTACAGAATACCGCTTTTTCAGATCCGGATGGTACATTATGGGTGGATGGATCTTGCTATAAGTTGCCGAATGGTGATACAACTGCTGCGTATGCGGTGACGACGTTGAGCACGATTGTTGAAACAGCACGAGTGAATCACAACTCCGCGCAAGCTGCAGAACTGATTGCATTGACAAGAGCGTGTGTTTTGTCTGAGGGAAAGAGAGTGAATGTGTATACTGATAGTCAGTATGCGTTTGGTGTGGCGCACAGTTTTGGATGTCTGTGGAGAGAAAGGGGATTCCTGACGTCCCATGGCACAAAGATTCAGCATGGACAGTTGGTGAATGAGCTTCTGGAAGCACTTACATTGCCGAAGCAAGTTGCGATTGTGAAATGCAGCGCGCACCAAAAGATTACAGATGACGTTGGTCGTGGGAATGCGTTTGCAGATGAAGTTGCGAAAGAGACAGCGAGAAACATGATGAGTCGAATGTATGTTGCGAGTAATGCGAGATGGATGAGTGAAACTGGAATGTGTGAAGATACGATTGAAAGTGTGAAACAGATTCAAGCTGAAGCTACTGAGAGTGAGAAGAACGTATGGAAAGAAAGCACGGGTAAATTGGATTCGACTGGATGTTGGATTGATTTGTCCGAGCATCAGAGATGGATGTTGCCAAACGCGTATGTACATGCAGTAGTAACGATGGCACACGGTCTGTCGCACATCAGTGTAAAAGGGATTTGCAAGGTGCTAGCTCCAGTGTGGAAGAATTCTGGAATTTCTAAGTGTGCAGAGAATGTGGTGAAGAATTGTATGGTGTGCTTGATGCACAATCCTGGTAAGGGAACTCCAACTCCTGCAGGCCACTTTGCTCCCCCTACATGCCCCTTTGAGGTCCTACAGCTAGACTTCATTCACATGGAAAGACGCAACAACTTGAAATACGTCCTTGTCGTAGTTTGCGCCTTTTCAAAATGGGTAGAAGCTTATCCGTTAAAGGATAACACTGCTTTGTCCACTGCCAAAATCCTGCTCAAAGAATTTTTTCCTAGGTATGGGTTGCCAAAGATTGTGTGGAGTGATAATGGAAGTGAGTTCGTGGGTGAGGTAATGAAGAAAGTGTGTGCTGGTCTGGGGATCAGGCAGAAATTCCATAGTGCAAATCACCCCCAATCAGCGGGGCTTGTTGAGTGCTATAATGGCACTCTGAAGCTAAAACTGGCTAAAATTCAAGCGAGTACTGGATTATCATGGCCAGACGCGCTGCCCTTGGCGCTTTTGTCCATAAGGACGACCGCACATTCAAGAGTTGGGCTTAGCCCATACGAGGTGGTTTTTGGTCGTCCTGCCAACATTTGGGGTGTCCCGAGACCTAAACAATTTAGTAGCATAGAACATCCAATGTTGATTGACTATTTATTTGATTTGACTACTAAATTGCGAATCATTCATCAGCAGGTTGTTGAGAGCTTACCTAAGGCATCCGAAGATCCCGGCCACAAGTTGCAGCCAGGCGACCTAGTCTTGGTCAAAAATTTTCAGAGGACCGAAAATCTACAACCTCGCTGGCTTGGCCCGTATATGGTCCTTTTGTCCACCCGCACTGCAGTGCGGCTCAAGGAGAAAAAAAACTGGGTACACGCTGCCCATACAAAGCGAGTACCACTCCCTTTACCTTTTGATTCCTGGGTTCGAGAGGGTGTGGGGAATTCCGAATCCGAAACCATCCCTCGGTTTATTCCTTTTTCTGATGCCCAATTTGAAGGACATGAATCTGTGACCACTTCAGACACTACTGAACAATCTGGAACATTGCCGTCACCTACGGACTCTGGAACATTGCCAATACTCACAGACCCGAACACTCCTGCTACTGAACTTTTTCCGGACCATACTCGACCTGGAAGAAGCAGATATAACCTACGTCCCCGAACTCTCATGAACTGATTTTTTTATGATTTTTGTGTACATTACTCCCAACCAAGAAACTTGCTTGTTTTTTTTGTTGTTTTACCTTTTTCCGAACCGCCACCCGGGTTCAGCCGGAGGGTCGCGGTGTAAAGACTCAGGAGTACAGGCTCCTTGACACAAGGTCAGGGGTTCTATTGGTCTTAAGGGCGTTCCTTGAGCTAGTAGGCGTAGTCCTGAGCACAGAAGACCCAACCGCCGCGGACGGCTCGTTAGAGGGTGGAGTTTCTTGGTTTGATGGGATTAACTGATAAAATGTTTTTTAGTAAGAGTTTTCTAGTTAAATGTACCCTATTGACACTCAGTATTTCGATAACTTTGATGGGTGGGATTGTCCTCCTTTTTCAGTTCCTATCCACACCTACCCCACAACCTACGTCTACTCCTTTGTTTTCCACTGTTTCTATACACTCTTTTCACCCCTTGCCTGAACATGAACAAACTAGAAGACTGGAATTCACAAACAACTCGTTCATCCAATTGCTTCACCAACACCAATTAATAGTCAACACCACTAATTGTTGGGTGTGTGGTTTGATGCCACATACAATGGGAAAGGGTATCCCCTACTTAGTCCTACCTTTTAGTCAAAACGGGTCATCATGGGCTTTTCAGACGATGTTCCTTTTTGCTTTGGAAATCTATCCCCCGCGTCCCCCGCGTTCTGTGAAACATAACTCGAATGCAGCCTTGGTGAAGGGAATTGCGAACATGAGCAGAGATGTGAATGCCTATATGTCTATTCCCAGGGACGAGTTATCAGCTTACACTGGGTGGAACGCAACTGGATACCGCATTAGTCTGGGTGGGAAACAGCGTAAGAGATCGTCTCCGATTTGGGTCGTACCCCACCGAGGTCATTTTTGTCTGCAAGGAAATGGTACGAATCCGAGGGCTCAGCTAGGGAAGAGTGTTTGCACTCAGACGTACATTTTTCCGTCGCAGTCTTCCCCATCATTCTTGGCTGCTAAGGGTACGTACTTTGTATGCCACAATCAGGCTTATACATGGCTGCCCCCAGATTTTTCGGGCATTTGCTTTGTTGCCTATCTGTTGCCCCCTACGTATACCGCTTCCGCTGACTATCACAAGACGAGAGTTGTGAGAGGTGTCTTCGATAAGGAGGACACCGCGGGTCAAGAAGCAGGGGATTTCTTTAAGGGATTCCTGCCGTACTGGGGACCCATGGTAAATAGTAGGCATTTGAGACAACTAACCCGAGTGGTTGAGTCCACGGTGAACGAAACTGCTGGTGCCCTTAGTAATTTGACAGCTGAGCTTCAAGCGGATCGCCTCATGACATTACAAAACCGTATGGTTTTAGATGTTCTACTTGCTGACCGAGGGGGAGTATGTAAAGTGATCCAATCGAGCTGCTGTGTCTTCATACCAGACAATGCTCCAACAGTGTACAAGGCCATTTCCAGGTTACATAAGATCTCCGAGTCTATACATATGGCCGAAGGAGATTGGTCGTTAACTGATTGGTTCTGGGGACTGTTGTCCACGTGGGGATGGAGAATTCTGACGATCAGTGGAATGGCTCTAGCAGTCCTTTTCACTTGTTGCCTCTGTGTGCAGTGTGGTCCTGCCTTGTGTGGCCTTTGCGCTACGGTATGCGTGCGCAGTCCGCCTGCTTCACGGGAGGAACAGAGAGGTAGGATGATGCTTCAGCAACATACTGATGATCTGATGAAGATTGATATTGACTCAGATTCAGAATGGGTTATTGCCTAAGTGAGGGCAAAAGGAGGGTCTGTGGTTCCGTAAATTCTGAACCCGTGTGTTTGTATCATGGTTCCGTTACGATTTTGGTATCTGCATATCGTAAATAGCGAGTTTGGTATGTACGAGAGTTTTCGTCACGCTTCCCGATGAATTTGCTGCCTATTAGTAAATCTCGTTAAAGAACACACGGGTTCCATCTTGTGCACGGCATCCATTTTGTTTACATTGCCCTCACTGTAGGCAGCCTGACTCTGCAGGACACGTCCACCCCCCCAGTTTGGCCTTGCGCTGACTCATGACCTGGCGAAAGCTGACGCTATTGCCTGAGGCCGAAACTTGCCAAACCAGTACCTGCCCTCGAGTTAAGCGAGGTTTTGATCAAAGGCCAGTGTTGTATAAACTTATATGACCCGCACACACCTGCCCAACCTTACTTACTATCTCTTTCCTCCGTTTCCGTTCCTTCCTTTATGACCTGTTTATGGTGGGGAGGTGACCATTTGTTTGTTATGAGTGGACGGTCTCTTCAAAGGAGGATGTTAGGTTGGTCCGGTTTCAACCCCAGAAGAACGTACGTTTTAGCCAAGAGGCCGGACACATGGGATTGTCATCAATAATAAAGTATTGTTTTGGGTACATGGGGTGCGACCAACTGCACTTCAAAGAAAGTTTGCCTGAGGCATGATTTTGGGTATAAAAAGAGCGACCTGCTTTGTATTGTTGAGCAGTCTCCTCGCAACCTACTTGTGTGGTACTTGTTGGACCTCTGCTACTGGCTGCAGCCAATAAATCGATCTTTGATGCCATCTAGAAGAATCCCGTGTTTCTGTTATATTGGTAATCCAGGCAGGAGAACCCGAGAGCTTAGAGCGTTGTTCCCTGGCGCTGCCGGACTATAAAAAAGTTTGGTCTCTCATTCCCCTGAGGGTGATATGGGGTCGTGAACTTGTATGTGACCCCGCACTGTTGCCACAGGGACCGCATGTACCTGGAGATAAAGTTCGTGCCGCGGTCGCTCACCACTTCGCTGGGGAATCCCACTCGGGAGAAGATCCCCATCAAGGCCCGGCCTACCACAGGGGCCGTTATAGTTCTGAGCGGGACCGCCTCCGGGTACCTGGTGGCGTGGTCCACGAGGACCAGGATGAAGCGGTGGCCCAGGGCGGTTTGGGGGTCCAGGGGTCCCACAATGTCGATTCCGACCCGTTCAAACGGGGTGCTGACGGCGGGAAAGGGCTGGAGGGGGGCCTTGACCCGACCCCCCGTCTTTCCGCTGGCTTGGCAGGTCTGGCAGGACCGGCAGTGGTTGTCCACATCTCTCCGCATCCGGGGCCAGTAGAAGTGGGTCACCAGACGACTGTACGTTTTGTCTTGCCCCAAGTGTCCGGCGAGGGGCACATCATGGGCCAGGTTGAGAAGAAACTCCCGGAAGCGGAGGGGGACCACCAACACGCGGCTGGCCCCGAGTTCTGCTACTTTCTGTTCACTGTACAACAGGCCCTCGGCCCAGTAGATCCAGTGGGTGCCGGTCTGGTCACCGTTGGCTTGCGCGGTCGCCTGTTGTCGGACCCCTTCGAGAGAGGGACAGGACTGTTGCTCTTGCTAGAACTGCTCTCGGGTGGGGCCCCCTTCGTGTTGCCATTGCGTCAGCTCTGGTAGGGTGCTCGGAGAAGCCATCTCTTCGGGGGAGGATTCGCTGGACCCCGGGTCGGTGTCCGCCTCCTTCTCGCTGCTGGCGGGAGGGGGTGTGAGCCCCTCGGGTCGGGCGGTCCCGGAGGTCGAGGATGAGCGGGGGGCCTGGGCGGTCATGGACCGGGTGATGGCGCAGGCCCAATCAGCCAGTCCCAACATTCGGAGGTGCTCTCGTCGTTCTACTTGAGCCCAGGGGGAACTCTCCAAGTCGTTCCCCAGGAGGCAGTCGACCGGGGCGTCGTCGCGCACTGTCACCTTCAGCAGGCCCGTCACCCCTCCCCACTCGAAGGGGACCAGGGCCATCTGGCATAGGCTTTCACTGTTGTCGGCCGTCCGTACAGGGCACAGCACATTCGGTAGAATCTGTTCAGGGGTCACCAGGTGGCAGCGGACAGCGGTGATACTGGCGCCGGTGTCGCGAAGGGCTTCGGCCCGTTGTCCGTTGACCGTGACCTGCTGCCGGTACTTCTGGGTGTTGGTTGGGATGGGGGTGCAGGGTACCATCTCCCGGCTACCCAGGCAGACCAGGGACATGGCTGCCGGCTCCCACTCAGTGCTTTCTCGGTCGAGGGCCTCTTCTTCCTCTTCTCCTCCCCCCAAGGCGGCGGCTGTCAGCTGCCGGGGCGGGGGCCCGCCGGCCCCGTTTCTTCGGTTCAGAGGGCAGGCCGGGTCGCTGGCAAAGTGTCCGGTTTGTTGGCAGCCATAGCAGGTCACTGGTGGCCGTGGTCCGGGTCGGGCCGGGCCCACCCTTCGCGCTAGGCTCGGGGAGAGATGTGGCTGCGGTGGCCCTCGAGGGGGGCTCCTGGGGGCCCCAGCGGGAGAGTCTCGGTTCCTGTTCGGCCCTCCCCCCCCCACCGCGCTGGCGTGGGGGTCCGTTGGGGTTCCTCTGGTACTCCCCCATTGAGCTCCGGGGGACCCGGGAGTTGACCCATCGATCGGCCTCGACGGCAAGTTTTCGCGGGTCGGTCATTTTGCTGTCGAGGAGGTGCTGTCTCAGTTCCACGAAGCAATTGTTGGAAAGATGTTCCCACACGATGAGGTCGACCAGCTGCCCGTAGGTGGTTACTTTGCTGCCTTTGATCCACCCTTCTAGGGCCCGACTGAAAAAGTCCACATATTCCACCCATGTGGTACCCGGGATTTTCTTGCAGTCTCGGAACCGCTGGCGGTACATCTCCGCTGTTAGCCCGTAGCGGGTGAGCAGGGCCTCCTTCATGTGATCGTAGGAGGTCATCACCTCCTCCGGTAGCTGGAGCAGCGTGTCCCGCCCTTCACTCAGGAATCGCCCCCACAGGCCTGCGCCCCAGTCTTTTCGGGGCACTCGATGGGAGGTCATGGCCACCTCGTAGGCCTTGAACCATTGTTGGATATCGTCATTCTTGTAATACTCCTTGACGACCTCCTTCGGGATATGTACCTTGGCCTCGGAAGGCGGTAGAGTGTCTCTAGTACTGGGGGTGTTGGTCCCTCCGTTCTTGGCCTTGATCTCGAGCTCCTTGAGACTGCGCTCGTGCTCAAGAGTTAGTTTATTTTCCTCCAACTCCCGGTGTCGTCTCTTCTCTTCTATCTCTTCTTGAAGGCGTAGCTGCTCGAGGGCCAGTTTCTTTTCTGCCAGCTGGAGTTCGCCGTCCAGTCGCAGTCGGGCGAGCTCTAGCTCGTGGCTCCGGACCTTTTCCCGCTCTCGTATTTCTTCTTCGGAGAGGCCGGTTTCTAGGCTTTTTCTTCCTCCGGTTGCCGGGGTCAGTGCGGTTGCTGTGGTCTCCGTCAGGGGCAAGGGCCCTTCTTCCTGGGAGGGGCCTGCCCCAGCCTCCACCCATGCCCTCAGAGCTTTCTGCATCTCTTCCTTGGTACCGAGGCTGGTGGTTGCAATGCCTTTGTCTCTGCAGAACTGTTTTAATTCTTTGTGCGTATATTCTTCCAGCCGTTCGGGCTGGAACTCCATTGTCGCGTTGTTTTCCTGGCTGCTCATGATGCTATTCGTTTGGATGGGTAGCTAGTGGGTACTGGCTGGTACGTACTGCGTTCGGCTCGGATCCCGTCGCTGGCCACCAAATGTTGGAAGGCGGACCCCGAGGAGTCGGTGAGACCACCAAGGGGGGCCCTCGCACTGCACGAAGTAGCCGAGCGCTGCCGAGAAGCCTCCTGAGAGGTCCTTCTCCTATCACGTACTAGCACAGTAACACCACCACACCGGACTCAAGGAGGTTGTCTCAAGACAAGCAATTCTTTATCATCAATAAAAGGTTACGAGTTCAATATTTACACGAAGGGATCGAGGGATCCACCAGAAGTCTCAATGTCTCTTTGGAAGGGTAGAGGTAGCGGGACAGTCTTTTGGCAGGGATGTGGTACGAGGGTACCTGGGGCCCAGTTCTTATCCTCAAGCTGGAGGACCTCCGCTCTCGGAGGGGTCGAGCCGCGACGGCGTCAGCAGGGCTCTGGCGTACAGTTCGTGGAGAGCCGCGATTCAATCAGCAGGGCTCTCAAGATGGTTTCTGCTCAGCTCGAGCCGCGACGTCGTCAGCAGGGCTCCGAGGAAGGTTTCAGCGAGGTTGGGCCGCGACAGCGTCAGCAGGGCTCCGATGTTCCAGGTGGTTCAGAAAGGGTTCACAAGAGGGAGCCGCGACGCAGTCAGCAGGGCTCGTGATGTTTCCGACAAGAGTTCTTCTCCGTAGGGTCAGCCGCGATTCAATCAGCAGGGCTCTCGACTCCGGGATACAACTGCCGAGCTGTGGTGGGGTCGCCCCAGATATAGGTCTGGAGCCCTTTGATGTCCGGACCTATGCGCCCGAGGGGGCGGAGTGGCCGGGTGGAGGTGGCCAGACGCCCAGCAGGAGAGGCGCCAGGCCCATGGGAGTTGCAGGGCGATCACACCTCGGGAGGGGAGGACAGTTGGGGGTCCCATCGATACCGTCCTCCGCCGGGGGCGATGAATGGTTCCTGCGGCACCCCCTGGCCAGTCCGTGGTGCCTCGAGGTCGGGGCTTCGCTGGGGTCGAGGCCGGGTCGAGCGGGGTCGCGCCGGCTGGTGCACGGGGTGACGTGGATGCCAACAAGATGGCGGAGCCATGAGGAGCATGCGACCACGTGTAGTTCCGGGTGAAGGGCCTTGGTGCAGTTCAGACGGGTGGCCCGTGAAGGCCGGGGCGGGGAGCGGCCACAATCCAAGGGGTTAAGGACCACGCCACGAGGCCGGGTCCAACACATACAGAGTTCCCTAGGGCTTGGGCAGAACAGTTTGCCACAGAAGTGAGAAATATTTTCAATCTTGGTGCACAGGCGTGTCCGGTGACCTCTGAATATGGGTGGGGGGGAATACTCGCCCTGAATTCGAGCAACTGAGATGAGAGGGCAAGCCCAACATCTTCTAAAGGGTTTGGGGGGCCTGATTATTAAAAAAAAATGGAAGAAATTGAAACTTTTCCTTCCCCGTCACCATCTATTTATAGCTTGTAAAGCTGTAGATTCACATGCTCTGTACACTCCTGCATGGGCGTAGGAAGTGTGGGGGACGCGGGGATATATCCCCCCCAGATTTTGGAGTGGAGGGACACGGGGGACGAGGGGACAAAGGAATTTCCCCTCTCCCTTCTGTTATCGCAGGGCCATTAGCACGCGAAAGCGCTACCTAATGGCCCTGCACTTGACCTGCCTGGAGTCAGAGGCCACCCGCCCTCTGCCTTTTGTTCTGCTGCAGGAAGGCTCAGCCGTTCTGGGAAGGGCAGAGAACGGAGAAAAAATAAACGCGGTCTCTTTTCCTTCATGGCAAGGACCGTGTCCACTACTCCTGACCTGCCTCTGGCGGCTGCCCTCCTCTCTTTATTCCTCCATCTCTTTCTGTCTCGCTCCTGCTTACGTGCTGATTTCAAGAGGCAGCTCTTAAGGTACTCTCTCTTGCCTCTCCTTTTCTTTATTTGTTCCCCTGTGAAATTGATCCAAAAAAGGCTGAACACTTTGGCTGTAAATGTCCTCATTTTCTGACCGTTTTCGATTGAAAAGAAAAACCTCGGAATGGAGAGAAAAAATAGTTAAATACCTAAATAAAGCAATACAGAGTGGACAGCAGACAGGCCAGACTGTTATTTACACCGACACACATTAGCGCCACTTTACAGAGTGTGCCAGTGAAAGCGCTACTTTCTTTTTATCTTCTTTCTTTGAACAACATTGGTTTCCCAGGGTGGGTAAGTGCGCCATTCCTAAAGGGACTGCAATACCTGGTTGATGGGTAGTGTGGAAACGTTTAATATGATCGTTTTCAACGTTTTAATTATTTTAGCTTATAAAATGCGGCTCTGTGTTTGGGGATGTGGTCTTTTTTAAACCAAACTGCATACATTTTGAAAGGATATAAGCAATGGACATTTGTCCCTTCCTGGTCCTGTAGCCATGTCTTGAACTTTTCAGGCAAAATCACTTACTGATTTCTGAATAAGGAGTTTAAAACCGTTAAGGTAACCATGTTTTTTTCTGATTACAGTTCACATGCTTTGCTTATTCTTGCATTCACTATGAGTGTTTTCCTTTTTCCAGGGTGTTATTCATTTTTTTCAGGCAGCATTTTACTGTTGTCTAGTGCATAATTTGAATTTAGTCGCAGCACAATTGAGTTGTGCTGAAGGCAGTGCGAGTTTCTCTCAGTGGGGCAGTATGGTGTTCAGTGTGGGAGAGAATGTGGCACTCTGGCCAGAGCTGCTGAATTTGGAACTGGAGAACCATGTTCAGACCTTCATGACCAGTTCACCATACCACACTCCTGACAGAGCTTATTCCGATGCTACACCTTAGAAGGCCCGATAGACCTTAGAAGCCCAGGTGTCTTAGCACCCGCAGGTGGACCTGTCCACCACAATCCATACTGCAGTTCACTTCCAGTTTTACGGGCAGGCATATGAAGAAGCACATCCTAGATCAACAGTGAATCTGTCACTGAGGTCACAAGACCCTTGAGGCCAGTCCACCTCACCCATTGGTATCTCCATTGGCCTTTTTCCAGCACTAGCAGTGCAACTTGCCAGGGGTTGGCAATGTAGGATTTGCATGCACACCAAACTTAGGGGGTGATTATAATGGCAGTGGGACTGCCACGTCACCCCGTCGGTGGCGGTCCCACCGCCATTGGTGACTGCATCACAGCCCGCCATATTACAATGGCGGGTGGTTACCTGGCGGCCGGAAAGACCAACCACCACGCACCCGACGGGCTTCTTGAGCCCGCCGGTGTGGTGGAGGGGCTCATGGTTCCTACAATGCTGGTGGTGCCTACCATGCACCGCAGCAGGGATTACGATGTCCCTTTCCCGCCAGCTTATCAATGGCGGTTCACCTGCCATGGAAATGCTGGCGAAAGGGACATTGGGGGCCCGTAGCAGGCCCCTTTACCCCTGGCCCCCAGACATGGGTCCTGGGGGTCATCTATGATGCCCCACAAAATATCACTGCACCATGTGGCAGGCAGCGATATATTTAACATGTTCCTTTTTTTTAACTTTGCGGCGGATGATGCAAACAGCAGCACCTGTTGCAATGTAAAAGATAGGCACTGCGAACACCGTAGTGGCAGTCGCATTGTAATGCCTAACGTGGGGCCTCCACCTTGAAGGCCAGCGGTCCCATTCCCCGATTCGATGGCGGTGGTACTGAAGTCCGCCTGCCATCGTAGTCAGCCCCTAAGTTTGCATTTTATGAATATGATTCAGCGGGAAATAAATTGATGTTTGCAATTTAATTGACTTTGGTTGGCCTCTTATCTATGAGATTTCCCTGTTGAATGTGCCTTTACATTATACATTTTCGGTTGTATGAATTGATTGCATACTACACTCTCCTACAGGTATTAATTTGAGTGTCATTAGGAGTGTCTGGGACCAATTTTTTTCTTAGGAATTGTTTTCTTTACTAACCTTTGCAAAGGGCCCTAAACTTCACAGCAACACAAGTCACATTTCTTTTAGTAATTTGGGATCCGTTTGAGCTACAAAATTGTTTTGGAGAAAATCGTTAGATTATGCAGCAGATGATGTATTATGTGGCAAATATGATACAGCCATAGTTAAGTGGAAAACATTTTTCCACTTAATTTTGCCCCAACGTTGTAGTTGATCAATTTGTAAGTTCCCCAAACCCAAAAGTCGAGTTTGGGCACAATTTGCATTTTAAAAGCAGCCCTATAACACAGGGCTACTTTTAAACAGACCTCAGGCTTCAGCAGTGCACACATGCAAGCGCAGAAAGGGCTGCCGGCCTCTAAACTGCCATGCCTTATTATATTCTAGGGACTTAAAAGTAGTTCTAATCCCCCTGCCCTATTATGTACTAGGGCCTTATAGGAGAGGTCATGCCAATCATAGGGGTACCCTAACCCATAGTGCACCCTAGTGTACGTAGGTGTTTTCACTGTATTTTTAAGTGCCTCTTTCAGAATAGCACTGGCTGTTTAGGCAGAGGCCAGGGTCAGTCAGTCAGGTACCACCAGTACCAGTCAGCAAAAAGTTGGGGAGTGCCCAGGGCGGCTTTGCAACACTAGAGAAACACAAACTCAGAATGTAAAACATAACACCATGGTTGGGGGGGTTCTCTTCAATAATCAGAATTGATTTCTATCCTAATGAACCCATTTTCCAACATTAGGATAGGGAAAGACTGGGGGAAATCATAACGTTCTAATCTATACATTGAAGTTTTATACAGCTCTTTGATGTTAGGATTTTAACTTATAAACTTCAAATACCAAAAGAACATCTCAGACAAAAACAGTAACTCACTGACCTTTTGAATTAAAACTTTCACAAGACAAGCCTTCGATCTCTCTCAAAAAAAGAACATTAATCACCAAAGTTATCTTCACATTTTTATTGTTGCCTGAAAATTGCTGGAGACCGCAATTTGGAGCAGCTGGAGCAGCAGGTACTTTTCAAACCATAATGCACTTGCAAACACGACGCCCCCACCCTAAGTCAGCGGCCTTTGTTTGCTTTGTGCATTAGGATGCAAGATTCATATATATGTTTTTTTTTAACATTTGGTCTCATTACTATATGAATGTAAATCACAATAAAGCATACATGCAAACTGTGACTACATGTCTGCTTGTCTCAATATTTCACTTCGAAAGTATGCAATTGTATTTGTTTAACGGGTGGTGATTTGTATAGGGTCACTGGAAAGTGCGCAAGGTTGTCCCTGTCCCCCCCCAGAATTTTAGTGTCTCCTACGCCCCTGCACTCCTGCCATCTAGTGATGGGTGTAGATGTTTGCAAGTTGTTTTTGTTCCAAGAAGTCTCCAGCCGCGAGATATTTTGGGCTCCTCCCTTCGCTCTCAATGCACCCGGACAAAGACTCCACCAGATTGTTTTTAGCAGCCGTCGGGTTCCGGCGGTCATCTCGCGCTTCAAAGCACAATTTTTACATAAATTTGTACAAAAACCACTGGCTCTGAAAGGAACTCATTAAATATAGAAGCACTTTCATAGCGTGCCAAGTCAACGAAGCCCGACGCTCCCCAGGGGTAGACCCTGTCTTTTCCAAACTATGCAGTGTGGTCTTATCTGACCACAAAAGCCCCGGGCACAGCCTTGAGGCAGGAAATGCATCTTTCATCAAATGAAGCAGAGAAGGGTAACAAGCATTTGCAATGCAATAGGTCTCGCATTTACGCAAGTTCAAGCTATTGGCATTGTAAATGACAATGCGTTTTATTTATGTTTCAAAAAACCAAAACATAAATGAAAGGCATTGTCATTTACAATGCCAATAGCTCAAACTCGCAGAAATGTGAGACCTGTTGCATTGCAAATGTTTTCTTTAATTAGAAACGTTGGAAAAACTGTCTGCCAGTCACCCGCTGTGACAGCAGAATGCAAAGTTCAAGAACATGCTCAGTTGGATCACTAAATTCAGTCCTTCCAAAGAAACATACAATTCCATGCAATTCTTGCTCTGTCATGTTCTGCTTTTTATTTGGATGGAACAAATGTGCCTACTGTTAGCAGATGTGTGTACAAAGAATCTTTGAAATGTAACTCTTTGCTGTGCCCCCGACATGAAGAGAGGGGTTGGCCTAGCGGCTAGGGCGGTCGACCGCAAATCTGGGGAACCGGGTTTGAGTCGCGGCAACGACGCTGAACATCCTGTGATTCTGGGCAAATCTTATGTCAAAATAGGAGAGAGGGGGACCAGGAGCTAATTAATGGTCCTGTGCCTATGCCCCGAAAAATCTATGAGGTACTTACAAGGGAGGCACTGTTCCGTGCGGGAAGTGGTCAAAGAACGACCAGTATCTACCCATTAGTTAGAGGGAAGAAGAGTGAGGTCTAGAAGTAGGTACTAGGGATGGGAGAGACACAAGTTGTCTCTTGTTGCCCTCACACACCCCGAAGGATGTCATGCTTTATCATCGGGCGTCTGCTCCTCGTCGGGCCGGCGGTGCAATGCCCTACGGGTCCCCCGAAGGGTCTCTTTTGCGGAGATCTTTTAGAGAACTGCCGATGGGTGCATGCGGGTATGTGGAGGGGAAGTACCAAGGTAGGCAGTGAGGGTAGTGTGTGCAAAGTGAGTAAAAATACCTAAGGGTTACCAAAAACTGAGAAGTGATTTAATAATGAGGTACCCTTGGTACAGTAAAAAACCCGTAGGTTAATAGTTACCTGTCGTGACGTTATGTGTCTGAGGTAACTTACAGAGTGGTCGACATGTTTCACGCCTTCAGTGGTCTACAAGATCTTTGGCGTTTCATCAGGACCAGGGGAGGTGGTGATGTGAGGTAGGTGCACAGACTAAGTGTCGTGAGTGGGGTACTAATCACCCTCTCACAGATCCAGTAAGGGGGTGGTGTCTCCTGCACAAGTTGTGTGTGGGTAGGAAGTAAGTTATGCCCCCTTTGATATTGACCTAAGAGGGGAGTTAGAGTTACTCTTCGAGCTGGCGTCTGGATCGGGCAGGTTTCCAGTGCCGTCACCTGAGCAACCCCCCTAGATGGTGTGGGCCTCCTACGCCGCTTAGCTCATGGAGTAACTCTAACTCCCCTCTTAGGTCAATATCAAAGGGGGCATAACTTACTTCCTAACCATACACAACTTGTGCAGGAGACACCATCCCCTTACTGGATCTGTGAGAGGGCGATTAGTACCCCACTCACGACACTTAGTCTGTGCACCTCCCTCACATCACCACCTCCCCTGGTCCTGATGAAACGCCAAGGATCTTGTAGACCACTGAAGGCGTGAAACATGTCGGCCACTCTGTAAGTTACCTCAGACACATAACGTCATGACAGGTAACTATTAACCTACGGGTTTTTCACTGTACCAAGGGTACCTCATTATTAAATCACTTCTCAGTTTTTGGTAACCCTTAGGTATTTTTACTCACTTTGCACACACTACCCTCACTGCCTACCTTGGTACTTCCCCTCCACATACCCGCATGCACCCATCGGCAGTTCTCTAAAAGATCTCCGCAAAAGAGACCCTTCGGGGGACCCGTAGGGCATTGCACCGCCGGCCCGACAAGGAGCAGACGCCCGATGATGAAGCATGACATCCTTCGGGGTGTGTGAGGGCAACAAGAGACAACTTGTGTCTCCCCCCATCCCTAGTACCTTCTCCTAGACCTCACTCTTCTTCCCTCTAACTAATGGGTACATTCTGGGCAAATCACCTAATCTCCCCGTGCCTAACAAAAAAATTAATGTGTCCTCATGTAACGCAACTGGTGTTATGTAAAGCGCTCCGATACCGGATCAAGTTCGCGCTATATAAAACTCTGTTAAAAAAAAAATGATTCACTACACACTTATCTGCTTTTTCCAAATATGCGCTCGCAGGGCAGGTAATCTGACGGACATGTTGTATATTTGAGAATTATGGAATACAAATTGTTTTGATCGTTGTCCATAACAATACACTTCTGAAATAGATGCCTGCTACGCAAATAAAGGCCAGTAATGTTTGCCCCTGGAGAAAAAACATTTATTTCATTGTCTACAGAGTCATCGCTAAGCATGTGGGGACGTTTAAAAATATAAATACACGTACAGGTATACAAGACATGGGCTTAGGCCTGTCGACAAAAAATTCAAGGCTAAAAACTACACAAGCCATGGCGATTGGTCTGCTGAACCAAGTATTAAAAATACTTTGTAAATGCCACAGACAAACTGTTTTCTTTTGGCATAACAAATAAAGGTCATACTTTCACAGTGAGAGTAACTGGAAAGCTATGCTTAAAAAATATTACACGGAACTGAAAACATGCTAGATGCATTTTTAAGACTGTCATACTTTAAACTGTTTGTTGAAAAGACGTTGCGATGTTAGTCTGTTAATACTAATCAGCTACATGTTGTAGAGAGATCAGACAGACCCGGAAGCACTCTGTCAATTTCACTAAGGAAAGTGGACAGTGGCCTGAGTAGAGAAAGGTTGTTTGCTGATCTCATTCCTAAAATTCCTTACCTCTAAAACGGCCTTCGACTTACTGCTCGCTAAACAAGCAGGAAGTGGGATAAGGGAGGGGCTGGCATATGGTGAGCACTTTCGCGGGCGCTTTGATGTTCTCAGTGGCCGCGCGGCTCACTGAGAACATCAAAGCGCCCGCGAAATGTACACGCAGGCTGCCAAATGGTGCGCGCGCCCGGCGCACATGCACTGTAGTTGGGGGCCTGAAAAGCACTCGTTTGCACTTCCAAATCCCCGTTTTCTATAGCTCTCGCCAAAGCAGCGCTAAAGCGCTGGCTCAGGCGAGACCTAAAAAGGGGTGGGCGGGGGGAGTGGTAAGTAGTGGCAGGCTCTCCCTACTCGCGGACTTACACAGACGGCCTCTGGCTCCGTCTTGCCCTGGGAGACTCCAATTAGCTATACCGGTTTGAAAATCACTACAAAATATAACTAAAAAACACCTGGAGTTTGTATGAGCAAAACCTAAAACTCTTGACGTCACTCAGTGGCGTAACAAAACCTTTAGGGCGCCCCCTGCGATGTAGTGCGAGGGGGGGGGGGCGGGGCATATCCGATCACTTTACCACCCTCCGTTTTCAAGCACCTCACACTTGCAGCCCACTCCCAAGCTATCCGCAGGTTTTTCGGTGACAAAATGAGCATCGCGGAGGTGAACATGTTCCGCAGTCAGGGAAACAGAAGGGCAGAGAAAACGTGTTTGCTGTTATTGATTTACAAACTGGGTATCTCACTCACTCACACTCACTTTGCTCTCTGATTCTCACTCACAGGTATACTCAGTGTAACTCACTCTCATTCATTCTCACTCACTCCCGCTTCAAGTGACGAGATGGGAGAGGGTGAGGTGAGAGCCTGATTGCAGTGTAGCCCGAAGCCCTAAATGGCTGAAGCCAAAAGTGAAGCGCACAAAAGGGGATGGGAGGGATGCTTGCTTGAGCCTAGCCAAGGCTCAGGGTACCATTCCAAACCACCGGCCTTCAGTTAGGTGCAGCTTGGTTCCAGTGGCACAGTGAGCATGGATGCCACGTCAGGACATACCGTTGGCCAGTTAAGGTTGGGGCATGAAAGCTACACTCGATTGAAGAGCCCCAGTCAGGTTGAAACCGGTCTTGGCTTGCTTGTGTTCAGGTTCAGGAAGAACCTGGCCTGGCAGTTCGGGCTGGACTGTTCACACTGGGGCAGGGTCAAGACTCATTTGCATATGACTTGGTCCAAACTGAGGTGGCAAAGTGGGCAGAAGAAGATTGGAATGCTATCCGAGCCATTGCCAATGGTTATACTTTGGCGAGCGCCATCACCTTTTATGCGTTTGGTGAAGCCCAAAGTGCCCGTGGCTACATTCATAGGAGATGCTGCAGTAACTCACACATGGGTGGCCAGGAGGCGTGTCAGGCCTCTTCGGGCAGGAATGGGACTTCTCCGGGTCTTGAAAATCTATCTGATGGCTGCTGCGCACACCTCTCGTGCCAGCCATCAGACAGACAGACTGACCATGGCTGCTGGACCCCCTCATACAGTGAAGGATGGCATGTTCTAATGATACAAATAGCCAATCAATTTTGGTCCCAAAAAAAAAGTCTGAAAACAAGCAGGGATGAGCCTTAAAACCCTAAAGGGCACGCCCCCCCCCCCCGATTGCATTATTAGATCTGCATCAATAATTCCTAATCAAACCTCTGAGTTTCGATTACTCCCCCTGCTGCCCCTCTGTCTTTCCATATCGCCATGCCTCCGGGAGTTTCCTAGTGCAGCCAGCTAGATGGGTAATGACGTAATAATGCCCATGTAATACCCACCCGCCCCCGATGGTTATGGTAATAGGTGTGGAAATATTGCAACATTATGGTAAACCCGTGATGGATCACAAGTAGGGGTGGGCGGAATTTGCGAAATTAACTTTCGCAAATTATCGCGAAAATGTTTAAAATTATCACAAACAAGCGGAAATATCGCGAAGATGCGGAAGTTTTTTTCCGGCATGTTTGCGAGATTTTCTGCATGGTTGCGGGTCGCCAACTTACCCATGTGGTTGCTTGCGGGCGCGGCCATCTTGTTTTGAGTTGTCTCGCGGTGCATGATCGCGAGAAGAAAGACGTGATCGTGCGGCGCATGACGTCACTGTGGGCGCGAACTGTCGCAAGACAGCGCAAATGGCTAAAAACAATACAACATCTCATGGAGAACGCAACCGGATCAAGAAAACTTGTCGGCGAATGCAGGGATTCAGGTAAGGCGATCGCGCACGCGCGAGAATGTATTATTTTACAGCGCGAGAAAGAAACAAATTATCGCCAAGCTGCGGAAACTGGAATTTTTTACATTTTAGCGCTCTCCGCGGAACGCGAAAATGTCAAATTATCGCAATTTCCGCAAATGGAACAAAATTTTCACCCAGGCCTAGTCACAAGTTAGATAATGCTCGGTTCTGACATCGGTGAAACCTGCGGGTCGCATGTTTTCCAGTTGGGCCAAATGAGCCCCCCATCCTTCCAAGGTCAGTAAACTGAATGCTATTAAATTAGATTATAATCACACTTATGGTTTTGTAGCGGTTAGAAACGGCAAAGAATGAAGCGCTATAGACAGACCAAGGTGTTCACTCAATACTCCCTTCTCTCTCTAACTTTGTCATTTGTCTCCCTTTCTTTCTTAAATCAAGCGGCTTCTTATAATCCCCAATCCCTTGGGGTTTCTTGCCTTCTCCCAGCTTTACACGGCAACACGCGCCTGTACTGGTTCCTGCACCCGTGTTCACCCCGATGCGAACGCATCTTCATGTGACGCCCCTTCTGCACCCGAAGAAAACACACACACATACATCCTGGAACACTGAAAGTCAGTGCCTCGTGTGGCTCTAGGAACAAGTCTTGTAAGGCCTGGTAAACATTGCAGATCGCTGCTCCTTACACCAGGTACCACTGGCCGAGGGATAATCTCTCTGCTATTAAAACTCACAGCTGGGGAAAGTGAAAATGAAAAACATCTGCAAAAAAGAAACACTATTGAGAGAGATGAAACTATATCTCTGCAGCTGAACTGTGAATTAAAGCTTTGAAAAGCGCCAGTACAAAAAACAGTAAGTTATGGATTAATGCAGAGCAGAGCACCTTCAGATTTCTAAGGTTTGACATTAAAAAGAAAGATGTGGCAATAAACCTGTTGATGCTATGTGCCACCTGCAGAGATCCTGTCATTCCATGCTGCTCATAGGTTGTTATCTGAGCAGGGCCGACTCAACTTATCATCCTTCCGAGGCTGATAAAGGAAGAATCGTTGTGCTGGGCAATAATAACACCGGTTATTTAAGCACCAAGTCAGACATTAGTTTGCATTGTTCTGTATACAAATGGGCAAAATTGTTACTGTTAAGTCAATGAAAGCAAACGTTTCTACTTGCCATGGGTTGAATGCTGTATCTTGTTTACCTCAAACTGTCCATAAGGAAAAATGGCGACTAAAAATTTCAAGAACGTTTTAGTTTGAGGCTGGAAAGTGAGAATTAAAAAGCTGGAGTAATAATTTCCATTAAAGCCTTATATAAATGAAAGTTCAGTGAGCGGACATGAAATGCTCTGTGTGTAACGTGCCATCCTCACCTATTTGGACTGTGTGACTCTCTGTCTGCAAGATGGTGCATTAACCAACAGCCATGTTCTGCTTGTATGGAAACAGAGTGACCTTAATTTTCACCCACAGAGGCCAAGGGCACCTCAAACCCAGAGCTAAACGCGTAATTACTGCTCCATGCGTCATCTATAAGTGTTGATGAATCCACCCCCAAACAAATCTCCATTTCACATGTCAACGTGTATACCTTACACTGCAGTGATGCATAAGTCAGGATGTTCTAATTAAATTGTACAAATATATTGAAAAGTGTGGTTCCCCTGGTGACATACTGGAGAGAGCAGTTTATGCAGGTAATAGTTTATCGCCCTCTGCTGCCCTGCGCCTGTTGCGGTTTCATACCGGGGCCCCCTTAGTGTCCTGAGGATCATAGCTCAGCCCAGGGCCCCTTCGCTTCCACTGCAGCTGTGGAAACACTGCAGCTCTGCATTGCATACGACAACATCTGCCTACGTTACCTCTCTGATGTCTCCATCTATGAGCAGTTTCCTAACCTGGGCCTAGCAGTACACCAGCCCCCCCCCCCCCAGTGAAGGCACTGCCTACTGGCCCGGTGCGGAGGGCCTGTCTCACCTGAGGATTCAGCTATGCTCCGAGCAAACTGCAAGTCTAAGTCACCTCAGGCCTGCTGCCCCCCGACACACTGGGGTCAGTCCTGCCCATCATTAATCCAATCCAAAATCCTCAACGCCTCCCTGGGGTCTGCTACTGTAGCAAAGAGGTGGAAACAGGCCCTCCTACTCCCACTGCTGAAAAAAAACAACAAAAAAAACTAACGCAGTTCCTACGTTACTTGGTAACTTGAGACCGCTCTCCCGCCTTCGGGCACCAGTCAAGGTGCAGGAGAAGGCGCCAACAAGCAGGTTTGCTTGTTTCTTGAATCGAACGCCCTCCTTCATGATACTCAGTCTGGCTTCCGGTCAGGATACAGCACTGAGTCCGCCTTACTGGTGGCTGAAGCATTTATCAGACATCCCTTGATCTGGGTGCATCTGCGATGGTGGTTCTTTTAGACCCGTCATCTGCCTTTGACACTGTCTCGCATCCAATCCTGCTGAATAGACAGGACAGGAATTCCAGGGAATGTGCCGGCATGGATCAAATCATATTTGGAGGAGAGGTCTCAGGTGGCATTTTCCTTCCTTTCTTTCAGACCCGAGACCGCTCAAGTACAGGGTGCCGCAGGGCTCGGCTTGGAGCTCCAAGCTTTTCAGTGTCTACCTTGAGACCCTAGCCGAGCTGGTTGAAGAGCAGGGTTTGAAGATAATTTCATACACCGACTCCGCAGCGGATGCTTTCTTTTCAGAATGGACCCCCCGATGCCCTTAAGCCTTTCAGGGACTGCCTCAAAACAGTATGCGACTGGACGGGCCAATGTTGTCAAGCTAATATCTGATAAAGCGGAAATTCTCTTTTTCTGTACAGGTACGATCCCGACCCTCTGAACTGGTGGCCATCTGAGTTGGGGGGCCTCCCCTGTCCCTTCGGATTGTGTCAGGAATTTGGCCGTCAAAGTTGACTCAACTCCATTGTTTGAGCGGCAGCTTAAAGCAGTTTGGGCTCGCTGCTTTGCAGCTCTGAAATCTAGAAGGATGCTCCACTTGGTGCCTGTGTCTTCCCGTAACACTGTTGTCCATGCTCTAGTCACCACTAAATTGGACGACACCAACAGTCTTGATTTCAGTTTGCCGGTGTATCTTCTGCAACGGCTGCAGATTATACAGAATGCCGCCGCTCGCCTTATCCTCAAGCTCTCGATACGGCAGTTACTGTCTGCACATCTTTACTAGCTTCACTGGCTCCCTCTGAGCAGTCACATCAAATTCAAGGCACTCATTTTCGCTTATAGAGCCTTGGAGAGCAAGGGACCCCTGTACTTATGTTGCAGAGTTAAGACCAACCATCAGGGTAGATCTGTCGGGTCGAACTCCCGGGGGCTCCAGCATATCCCAAGGATTCACCAAAAGTGACAGACTTAGACCTGGGACAATCTTCACTAACAACCAGACGATAGGGGTGAACATGGTAAAGTGCAACCAACAGGTTGAGAAGGACCCCTTGAGGGGCTATTTAAAACCCTACCTACGTTTAAATAAAGATTTAGAGCCAGATGTATGTAGCTCTGTGTTTGCGATTACCCAATAGTAAATTTTTGTGATGCACTATTTGATCATCGCAAACAACTACGTACAAATGTGTGATTCCCAGTGGGTTGCAAATAGACCTACGTCATTAATATTCATGCGATAGGTCTCGGTTTGCGGCTCATTGGAAATATCAAAGATCACAGGATGGGGACCTGCTGGGGTCAGCAAACCACTATGTCGGTGATTGCTTTTAAATAAAGCAATATTTTTTTTAATGCAGTCCTTTTTACTTAAAGGTCCGTGGGTCCACTGCCTGCTCTTAAAAAATGTTTTCATCAACATTCACAAAGGGGGATGGGACCCCTTCGCCATTGGAATGGGTTGCCACCATTCAGAGAGTGTGGTAAAATACGAACGTTTTGTGACCGTATTTTGGTTGCAACCCATTTACACATACCACTGCGCATCGCAATTAGGTGGGGACACCCTAAGCACGCCCCTTCCAAACACAGAATTACAAACCGATTTTGCGATTGGTAACATGTTACAAAATTACAAACCGGGCTGTTTTCAACTGCAAAAAAGCCTTTGTTTTATATACAAATAGCGTGATTCTGTGAATCGTGCTATTAGCAACCTCAAAAAAGCTTCATACATCTGTCCCTATCCAGAAAGGACCATACAGGGTAGTTTGATGACAGGCCCCACTGAGGTCTGACTCAAATTGAGGCATAAACAATCAGGTGCAGATCCGGCTCTAGGGCGGTGTGTTTGGTGCCACCGCACCGGGTGCTGACTTGGGGTGGGGGCGCCATGTTTAATTTTTTTAAAGCACCAGATGCCACTGTTCCTTGTCAAAGCAATTTTCAAGCATCAATAAAAATGTCTGGATGGTGATTAATGTTCTTCCTCTAGAGAGCCCGGAGCTTTGTCTGGTAGAGGAAGTTCTGACTCATCATAGTGCAGAAGGTTAATATGCCTGCTGCAAAGAATGCGGCTTACTATAAAGAGGTCAATGGGTCATTCTTTAGTAAAAGAGATCCTTTTGTATCTTGCAGTTTAAAAGTTAAAATCCTAATATAGAGCAGTGAGATAATAACTGTCAAAGAACTGCATGCAAACTGCAAGGCACATATTACATTTACATGTTTTTTGCCCAGTCTTTCCTTATCTTAATATTGTAAAAAGGGTTCATTTAAGTAGAAATCAATTCTTATTATTAAAGAAAACCCCCAACATTGGTGTTACATTTTAAATTCTGAATGTGTGCTTATCCAGACCAAGGACTCTTAAACTACACTACCTACCAGTATGGATGACATGTGACTCCTACGCTTGTAGGCCTCTGTCTTATATAACATTTCCTATACTTTGATTTACACATGTATGATGGGATGTAAAGTGTTCTGACACCTTAAACTGGGATGAGTGGTGCTATAAAACTAAATAAATCTAAAAGACAGGGGTAATGGAGACTTGGGGTGCATTGTCAAATGGAGGTAGGGAGGGAATCCATGGCGAGGTGGTCATGGGGGGAGGGGGGCGACAACAAACCTTGTCGCACAGGGCGCCACCAGTACTAAAGCCGGCTCTGATCTGGCTGAAAGGGAAATTAGCTTGGAAACAGAATCCAGTTATATACAGTCAATTAGGCGAAACTAAGATAGCTCAAGAAGAAGAAATGTGATCTCAATTCTTTGTTCTATTCATGAGCAGAGCGTGCCTTGATGCACCCAAGACAACGCCATTATGAGCCAAGAAAAAAAACAAGACACCCCCACAAAGGGAGGCTCAGATGGCCAATCCCTTCACCCTCCACGACTCCTGTGTTCTCCTCGCCCTCCCAAGCAGTAATGAATGCCTTTGCAACCTCCGTTTACCGTCTGCACTACTTTGCCATGGTCAATCGGTCGCAGTCGGAGTCCCCCGCTGTCTGATGGAGGCAGGGTGCTGCTGGCGGAGACTGTGAAGGGGATCTCTGAGCGACCTTAGCCTGAGGTGCTGGGTACGGATGGCCTTCTGGGTGTGTTCGAAAGAATGAACTAGTCCAAGATGGAGCCCATGCCCTACAAGGTGTTCCAGGAGGTAGACACGATGGGTAGGCTTCATGGCGAGTTCAACGAGGGTACAATGAGCCTGAAACCCAAAACAAGTCGAGGCCTGCTGCTGAGCTCCAGTTACAAGCCAACTCTTCCATGAATGCGGATATCAAAACAATCCCTAGTGTCACACGTGAACTCCAAGTGGATGCTGAGCCTGGTCGCACGTCTAGGACCCACAGAAGGCTCCTCTCCAGCATCCTTTGGCAGGTGCAGAATGACAGAGGAGACCGTCTAGGACCCACAGAAGGCTCCTCTCCAGCATCCTTTGGCAGGTGCACAATGACAGAGGAGACCATCTAGGACCCACAGAAGGCTCCTCTCCAGCATCCTTTGGCGCGTGCAGAATGACGGAGGAGACCGTCTAGGACCCTCAGAAGGCTCCTCTCCAGCATCCTTTGGCACGTGCAGAATGACAGAGGAGACCGTCTAGGACCCTCAGAAGGCTCCTCTCCAGCATCCTTTGGCAGGTGCAGAATGACAGAGGAGACCGTCTAGGACCCTCAGAAGGCTCCTCTCCAGCATCCTTTGGCAGGTGCAGAATGACAGAGGAGACCGTCTAGGACCCTCAGAAGGCTCCTCTCCAGCATCCTTTGGCAGGTGCAGAATGACAGAGGAGACCGTCTAGGACCCACAGAAGGCTCCTCTCCAGCATCCTTTGGCACGTGCAGAATGACAGAGGAGCTACGGTAATTAGTACAGGCACGGAGCTCAGTTCCAATGGGTGGGAGCCAGATACGAAAAGGCCCGACCTCCCATCCTAACCTTTCTAACTCTGCAAACGCAGAGCAGATTTCGGCTGCTGGATCTCAGCAGTCATGTAGGATAGTACCACTCGAGCTTCCTTGCCAGGTAGGATGGACCCAGCCCATGGAGGCACTTGTGAACTAGGCATAGCAGTTTAAAAATGGACCTCTTTTTTGTAGAAAGCCAGTGAAGTTGACGCAGAAGGGGTAACGAGGGGGTCAGCGCCGGCTTATTAAGAATAAGACGAGCCGCCGTATTTTAGACCACCTGCAACTTGGCGGCCAGGTCCTCCCTCATCCCAACCAGCAATGAGTTACCATAATCCAGTCGGCTAATCAAAAGTGACTGGATAAGGGTCTGTCTAGCCGTGAGCGGAATCCATGGAAAGATCCTATTGAGCATTCGCATGGTTCCAAAGCAGGCCCTGACCACTGATTTTACCTGCTCATCCATTGCTAGATTGTTATCGATTTTTATACCCAGATTCTTTGCCCAGCCTGTGGGGGAAGGGGCATCTCCTAATTCAGATGGCCACCATTCCGGAGTCCACATCTCCTTTGCCTTACGATACAGGATAATCTCAGTCTTTGAGGAGTTAAATTGAAGAAAGTTCTTCCTCATCCACTCCGCTATACTGATCATACATTGGCGAAATTTGGGCCTAATTACCGCAGAACTTTCCTCAATGGGGACTGTCACCTGGGTATCATCTGCATAGGATATGGTTTCAAACCCAGACTCACGGATGATAGAGGCCAAGGGGGCCACGTATATGTTAAACAAAGTGGGGCTCAGAACTGAGCCCTGAGGGACCCCTTTATCAATAGTAGTGGTCCGGGAGCTAAACGGCCCAAGCTGGACACATTGAGATCGGTCCGCCAAGAAGTTCTGGAGCCATTTAAGGGCCCTGCCTCCGACACCAATCTCTCGCAGAATGACAGAGGAGACCGTCTAGGACCCACAGAAGGCTCCTCTCCAGCATCCTTTGGCAGGTGCAGAATGACAGCGGAGACCGTCTAGGACCCGCAGAAGGCTCCTCTCCAGCATCCTTTGGCATGTGCAGAATGACAGAGGAGACAGTCTAGGGCCCACAGAAGGCTCCTCTCCAGCATCCTTTGGCATGTGCAGAATGACAGAGGAGACAGTCTAGGGCCCGCAGAAGGCTCCTCTCCAGCATCCTTTGGCAGGTGCAGAATGACAGAGGAGACCGTCTAGGACCCACAGAAGGCTCCCCTCCAGCATCCTTTGGCAGGTGCAGAATGACAGAGGAGACCGTCTAGGACCCACAGAAGGCTCCTCTCCAGCATCCTTTGGCAGGTGCAGAATGACAGAGGAGACCGTCTAGGACCCACAGAAGGCTCCTCTCCAGCATCCTTTGGCAGGTGCAGAATGACAGAGGAGACCGTCTAGGACCCACAGAAGGCTCCTCTCCAGCATCCTTTGGCACGTGCAGAATGATAGAGGAGACCGTCTAGGACCCACAGAAGGCTCCTCTCCAGCATCCTTTGGCACGTGCAGAATGACAGAGGAGACCGTCTAGGACCCACAGAAGTCTCCTCTCCAGCATCCTTTGGCAGGTGCAGAATGACAGAGGAGACCGTCTAGGACCCACAGAAGGCTCCCCTCCAGCATCCTTTGGCAGGTGCAGAATGACAGAGGAGACCGTCTAGGACCCACAGAAGGCTCCTCTCCAGCATCCTTTGGCAGGTGCAGAATGACAGAGGAGACCGTCTAGGACCCTCAGAAGGCTCCTCTCCAGCATCCTTTGGCAGGTGCAGAATGACAGAGGAGACCGTCTAGGACCCACAGAAGGCTCCTCTCCAGCATCCTTTGGCAGGTGCAGAATGACAGAGGAGACCGTCTAGGACCCACAGAAGGCTCCTCTCCAGCATCCTTTGGCACGTGCAGAATGACAGAGGAGACCGTCTAGGACCCACAGAAGGCTCCTCTCCAGCATCCTTTGGCACGTGCAGAGTGACAGAGGAGACCGTCTAGGTTCCACAGAAGTCTCCTCTCCAGCATCCTTTGGCAGTTGCAGAATGACAGAGGAGACCGTCTAGGACCCACAGAAGGCTCCTCTGCAGCATCCTTTTGCACGTGCAGAATGACAGAGGAGACCGTCTAGGTCCCACAGAAGTCTCCTCTCCAGCATCCTTTGGCAGGTGCAGAATGACAGAGGAGACCGTCTAGGACCCACAGAAGGCTCCTCTCCAGCATCCTTTGGCACGTGCAGAATGACAGAGGAGACCGTCTAGGTCCCACAGAAGGCTCCTCTCCAGCATCCTTTGGCAGGTGCAGAATGACAGAGGAGACCGTTGCAGCCGCACTGGACGTCAACAAAGCCTTTGACTGATTCGAATGGGGGTGCCTTGTAGGAGTGGGAGAGCACGTGTTCAGGTGAGCCCTCCATCTCTACGGTGAGGTGGCTCTGGGCGGGAACGTCAGCCTGGATGAGCTGCTGAGGCTGCTTCTCAGACATGCTCCCCACCACAAGAGACATGAGACAAGGCTGCCCTCTGTCCTGTTCTTGCAAGCTCTGGATTCATCCACAGCTACTATTACACAAAGTCAAACATACAGGGAGCGCTGGGGCTGCTCCATGGTGAACAGTAATGACGTCATCTTACTTTGGGAGAACTTAAGACCTCAATGCTGGAACTGAACTCCCTGATTCCCAACTTTCCCACCCTCCAAATATATGAATAACTGGGACAAGACGGTGATTGAGTCTTATTTTTTCACACGAAGGTGCTGGCGATGCCTTCGCCCTCCCACCGTACACCTCTGGACGGGAACACTTGCGTTTACGGTTGTCCACAAATACTAGACTTGGCAGGAAATGGGGCTTGCTGTGTGCATCAGAAATCACACATGTTAGATGTATCATAATACCTCATGATTGTACCATGAGCACCGAATCCCATGACATAATATGACTGAGAAATGTTTTATAAGGAGATATGTGGTGATGACATACGCAGACCACCTTCCGCAGGGCTCTAGATACACTAATGTAGACGTGGCTTCTTTAAATATTGTTTAATGCCGATTAATCTCCATGTGAGAGATGACCGCTGTGGCCTCCATCTCTGCCTTTCCACACCCCCATCACACTTCTTCCAACTGCAATCTGGTGTTGTGCTGTGTGCGCTTTACACACAGTTCATTCACCAGTTTCCATCCGCTATAAAGGAACATGTCTCATATGAACTGATATTGTGATGCAGTTCTGGACTACTAAGTCACTGTTCTCTTATATGCACTTTGATTTGTAATAAACAAATCATTTTAAAAAGCACCAGAAATATGATTGTTTTACACTTTGTAATTTTTTCTTTACTAACTCGTTCACCCTCCATTTCTCTTTGCACTCATGACCCGGTGGAACTCTACTCCACAGACCCGAATACAACCACCTCCTTACTACCAGGAGGGTAACTATAACTGCGTAAACTGGTATCCCTTGTGTTCTTCTTAAAACCTCTAACCATTTGCACTGCGCCTCTCCACACTTTAAAGACCCCTTCAGAATCTTCAGCGCTCCAATACTCGAGAGGCCGCACTGCACCACCACACTTGCAACCATGCATGCAACCTGTGTTCGCTGCACCTTGTAGCTAGCCTCGGACAAAGTGGGCCTGCATGCATGCAACCAATCACATGTGAAATGCTCACTGCGGCTTGTAGCCAGCCTCAGACAATGGGGGCCTGGATGCATGCAACCAATCACACGTGACCTGCTCACTGCAGCTTGAAGCCAGCCTCGGCCAAAGGAGGCCTGGATGCCTGGAACCACTCATACATTACATGCTCACTGCAGCTTGTAGCCAGCCTCAGACAATAGGGGCCTGGATGCATGCAAGCACTCATACATTACATGCTCACTGTGGCTTGTAGCCAGCCTCAGACAATGGGGGCCTGGATGCATGCAACCAATCACACATGACATGCTCACTGCGGCTTGTAGCCAGCCTCAGACAATGGGGGCCTGGATGCATGCAACCAATCACACATGACATGCTCACTGTGGCTTGTAGCCAGCATCGGACAGAGCGGGCCTGCATGCATGCAATCAATCACATGTGACGAGACGCCTACGGGCAATTGTACGTGCTGTATACATTTCAAAAATAAATAAATAAATAAATAATTGTGACATGCTCACTGCAGCTTGTAGCCTGCATGCATGCAACCAGTCAGACATGACACGCTCACTGCGGCTTCTAGCCAGCCTCGGACAAAGGAGGCTTGGATGCATGCAACCACTCAGACATGACATGCTCACTGTGGATTGCAATCAGTCTCATGCACAGCAGGCCAGCCGTGCGTGCAACCAGTCATACATGACAAGCTCACTGTGGATTGTAATCAGTCTCGTGCAAAGCAGGCATGCATGCAACCAGTCATACGTGACATACTCACTGCAGCTTGTAGCTAGCCTCGGACAAAGCAGGCCTGCATGCATGCAACCAGTCATACATTGACATGCTCACTGCGGCTTGAAGCCACCCTCGGACAAAGCAGGCCTACATGCATGCAACCAATTGGACATAGCATGCTCACTGCAGCTTGTAGCTAGCCTCAGTCAAAGCAGGCCTACATGCATGCAACCAGTCAGACATGACGTGCTCACTGTGGCTTGTAGCCATCCTCGGACAAAGCGGGCCTGCATGCATGCAACCAATCACACGTGACATGCTCACAGCGGCTTGTAGCCAGCCTCGGACAAAGAAGGCCTGGATGCATGCACCCAATCACACGTGACATGCTCACTGTAGATTGTAATCCATCTTGTGCGAAGCAGGCCCGCCGTGCATGCAACAAGTTATACATGACATGCTCACTACGACTTGTAGCCAGCCTCGGAGAAAGGAGGCCTGCATGCATACAACCAATAATACATGACATGCTCACTGCGGATTGTAGCCAGCATCGCCCAAAGTAGGCCAGCCATGCATGCAACCACTCATACATGACATGCTCACTGCGGCTTGTAGCCAGCCTCGGACAAAGGAGGCCTGCCATGCATGCAACCAATCACACATCACATGCTCACTGTGGCTTGTAGCCAGCCTCAGACAATGGGGGCCTGCTGTGCATGCAACCAGTCATTCATGGCATGCTCACTGTGGCTTGTAATCGGTCTCTGACAAAGCAGGCCTGCCGTGCATGCAACCAATCACACATCACATGCTCACTGCGGCTTGTAGCCAGCCTCGGACAATGGGGGCCTGTTGTGCATGCAAGCAATCATACATGACATGCTCACTGCAGCTTGTAGCTAGCCTGCATGCGTGCAACCAATCACATGTGACATGCTCACTGCGGCTTGTAGCCAGCCCGTGACAAAGCGAGCCTACATGCATGCAACCAGTCAGACATGACATGCTCACTGCAGCTTGTAGCTAGCCTCGGACAAAGCAGGCCTGCATGCATGCAACCACTCATACATGACATGCTCACTGAGGCTTGTAGCCAGCCTCGGACAAAGGAGGCCTGCCATACATGCAACCAATCACACATCACATGCTCACTGAGGCTTGTAGCCAGCCTCAGACAATGGGGGCCTGCTGTGCATGCAACCAGTCATTAATGACATGCTCACTGTGGCTTGTAGCAAGCATCGGACAAAGTGGGCCTGAATGCATGCAACCACTCAGACATGATATGCTTACTGTGGATTGTAATCAGTCTTGTGCGAAGCAGGCCAGCCGTGGATGCAACAAGTTATAAGTTATACATGACATGCTCACTACGACTTGTAGCCAGCCTTGGAGAAAGGAGGACTGCATGCATGCAACCAATCACACATGACATGCTCACTGCGGCTTGTAGCCAGCCTCAGACAATGGGGGCCTGCTGTGCATGCAACCAGTCAGACATGACATGCTCACTGCGGCTTGTAGCCATCCTCGGACAAAGCAGGCCTGCCTTGCATGCAACCAACTGGACTATGCATACTTGCTCCAGCTTTTAACAGTCCCAAAGAAGTCGTCAAAGGAAAAATGCACACATGATCCAACTTTTAACCAGTCCCAGAAGATGAAGCCACCAAATGGACAATGCACGCAAGGTACCGCTTTTAACCGGTCCTAGACAAAGAAGGCAAGCATTGCATGTCACCAATCGTGCAATGCATACCCGCTCCGAGTAGTAACTAATCCCAGAGGAAGCAGGTGGGCCCTGCGTGCCGACAACTGGGCAAGACAAGAACACAGCAAGAGCACACTGGTGGCAAGGCGCACAATAGAAAAAACAAGAAACAATAACAATAGGAAGTGGTAATAGATAGCACTTTAAGGCACTGTGACGGTGAGTATTACACACGCCCAAAGCAGTTCGGACTCGTATCGCTGTTTTGCTGAATTGAATGCTTTGCAGTAATGGATACTCGTACTCTGGCTAACTTAAGGCAAACTAGGCCTCAGACTCCATCTCTACTGTGATGTTTCATTGTACCACGTGAATAGGCTTGTATTTTTATGTCTCACTAGAATAAAAATTAAATATGTTCCACAAAGAAGGATGAAGATGTTCACAGACTGTTCTGAATAAAGTGCACACATCCAAGGTTGGACCTCACGGCCCCGGGCGCAATCGCATCCTATGCAACTCCTTCGGTTTCAGAACAAGAGGTTTCTTCTGAGAAGCTCCAAGTAGTAGGATTACGAGAATCTTCAGTATGTGTTCAGTTGTGAATCTGTCACTTTTGCTTTACTCGGACTAGTTAGGAGCCTGTGAACCATATACTGCTGTAGTAAAAGTATGAAATCCTTTGTTTAGAACCCTGAATAATAGTACGAATTCTTGATGCAAGAGAGTTCTTTCCCCTTACATTAGCAGGCGAATTTATGCTTAATTTCTTCCCTATTTTAATTCTATTTTACTGCTCTAAACTTTGAGTTCTTCATTGATTCTTAGCTGTAAGTGAGACTACATTGAATTAATTCCTGTATGACTACATTTCTTCAAATAAATCCTTCAAGGGAGAGGCTCCGTAGTCTGCCATTCTTCTACGACCACATGTTTTTGACACTCATGTTAGTTGAGATTGCCGCCTTTAACTTCCTAGATTGAGACAGCTCTAGTGGCGTCCCTGGGGGTGGGAGGGCACTGTTTTTAAGGGCAGCGGAGGTGAGCAAGTTGTGTCTGTCCAGATACAACGCCCCTACTTCCGAGAAGAAGTCTTCCGTGGGCCGCCAGGCAAGAGAAGAAGAATGGAGGAGAGAGGATAAGAACAGGGGAAAGAGAGGACAAGAACAGGGGGAAAAGAGGATGTTAGACTTGGCATCTTTTGGCATGTGTCCCCTGAGTGTTTTGCTTTCTGACCTCCCGGTTCTGACGCTGTACTGGCTTACTGTTTCTGCACACTTTTCTCACTGCTAATCAGTGGTAAAGTGCAAGTGCTCCTGTGGTAAAAT
Source organism: Triturus cristatus (assembly GCF_964204655.1). NCBI lineage: Eukaryota > Metazoa > Chordata > Amphibia > Caudata > Salamandridae > Triturus > Triturus cristatus. The sequence goes on from NC_140595.1 coordinate 816,282,347, forward strand.
GTGTCATGGATTGGTGTTTACACGATTGGCCTGTTTGATTTATGTGTCAGTCCCTCGTAAAGTGCACTGCGTGTGCCAGGGCCTGTGAATCAGATGCCGTTGGTGTGCTGCAGCACGGGATTGTGCCACCCACACAAACGGCCCGTAAAAGGTAACGCAGACCCGCCATTGCGGAGTCTGCGCGCAGTTTGTAACTGCCATGTCGACTTGGCCAGTGCCCACACTTGCCAGTCCCTCACCTTCCGTTTTCTTACATGTCAGCCACCCCTAAGGTAGGCCCAAGGTACCCCTGTGGGCCGGGTGCAGTGTATGCGAAAGGTAGGACATGCCCTGGTGTGTGTGGCTTGTCCTGATAGTGAACTACGGCCAATATCGTTTTTTGCTATTGTAAGGCTACCTATTCCCCATTGGACAGAATGGAGAGTTTGTTTATAACATCTTAAAAACGTAACTGGTCCGGGGAATTAGGTAGGAATATAAAGTTAAGTATGCCTGAACTCAGAATCTAAAGATGCATCTTTTAGTGAAGGTGATTTTTACATTCTGTGTTTGAAAGTATCACTTTTAGAAAGTAGGTATTTTCTTGCTCAGTCATCCTGTGTGCCTCATTTGGAATGTGGATTGCCTGTCTGGGTTTTGGATGACAGAAGGCTGGGGAGCAGGAGTGGCTCCAGATAATCTAGGTGGGTCAGAAAAGGGCTGAATAGACCTGGGCAGCAATTGGGGAAGGGGAAGGAGATTCCCTTGCACCTCAAAGGGCCTGGTCTGCCTCTGACCATGTTGTCTCCGCCTCCTACCAGGAAGTCACACCAGAGAAGGCAGAACTGGCTCTGGCTGGGCACAGACACTCTCTGCCTAAGAGATCAAAAGATTTTGGGATATAAATATTGGGGCCCAGACCCCTGATTTTTAGAACTCTTTTGGAACAAGAAGACTGCCAAGAAGAAGAGTCAGACAAGCTGTGAGGAGGAACTACCACTTTGCTGTGTGCTTTGCTGTGTTATCCTGCAGTGTCTGCTTCTGTCTTGGGCAGTGAAAGGACTGGACTGAACTTTCTGCAATCTACTTTGTGAGTTTCTCCAAGGGCTTGTGGTAGAGCTTGCCCCCTGTTCAAGAAGTCTCAGGAACAGCAAAGACTTCAAGCTCTTCTGCCCTCAGCACTGGGGACTGTGTGTTTTGTGCTGCAACAGAAGAAAAGCAACCCGACGACGTCTACGATGCCGCTGGCGACTCCATGTCCTGAAGGCACCGCAGAGAGCACTACCACAATGCCGCACCGTGACCCTGGTCTCACAGACGACGCCTGCTGATGCCGCCACCGAGCTGCTGCTCGCACCGCAACCTGTGGGCACAGCCTCGCGACGACGTCTTGGTATCCCCGATGACGATGCTCCACGCCGAAATCTACGCCACTGCTTGCACCGTGGTTCGAGGGCACCGCTCGTAAAGTTACATGACTTATCGCAGTCATCTCACACCACAGCCTTGGCCTACCGACGCCGGCACCATCGACTCCAGTTCGTCAGCCGACGACAGTGCTTCAGCCACGACAACGCCGCTGCTTGCACCATGACCTGCCAGCACCCCAACGAGTACCACCTGCGCCTCGCACCGCGACCCTGGTCTCACCGACGCCACCATCAGACGCCGCCATCAGATGCCGCCATCGAGCCGCTGCTCGCACCCTGCCCTGAGGGCGCCACATGCCGCACTGCTGCACTTCGCACCGCAGCACCAGAAGCCTGCTGACGCCAGTGCTCCTGACTTCAACAGACGGGAGTTCGACCTGCAACGCGTGTGACTTCAAGGGCCCCGACGACTCCTGCACCGACCTCTGGAACCGACACCTGTGGACGCCATACTTTCGGAAGCTCAACGAGAGGTCGCCGACACCTTGCATTTCTAAAAGGTAGTGTTTGTGGGTCTTCCCAACACCGTAGCTGGCCCGCGACGCCACAGTCAGCCAGAACTGTTTGGATTTGTTTACTTATGATGTCGTGATAGCCCTGGACGGAGCTATTGACATCGAGGAACTATTTTTCAAGCATATTTTGATAATTGAAGATTTTTAAGTAAAGTATTGTGGATTTTTATCGTTTTTGGTCTTGTCTTAAATATATAAAAATATTGGATATTTTTCTAACTGGTGTGGTGTCCTTTTGTAGTGCTTACACTGTATTACTGTTAGTTATGTGCAAATGCTTTACACACTGCCTTTAAGATAAGCCTGACTGCCCGTGCCAAGCTACCTAGGGGGTGAGCAGGGGTTATTTTAGGAGTGTAACTTCCTTATCCTGACTAAAGTGGTGGTTTCTGCACGTCTTTGGCACATGCCCTCGCCGACCAAAAATCCCATTTCTAACAGAGGACAAAAACAGAGGAAAGAGAGGACAAAAACAGAGGAAAGAGGACAAAAACAGGAGAGAGAAGACAGAAACAGGAGAAACAGAGGACACAAACAGGGGATAGAGAGGACAAAAACAGGGGAGAGAGGACAAGAACATGGGAGAGAGGACAAGAACAGGAGAGAGAGAACAAAAACAGGGAAGAGAGGACAAAAACAGGGGAGAGAGGACAAAAACAGGGGAAGGAGGGGACAAGAACAGGGGAAAGAGGGGACAAGAACAGGGGAAAGAGGGGACAAGAACAGGGGAAAGAGGGGACAAGAACCGGGGAAAAAGGACAAAAACAGGGGAAAGAGAGGACAAAAACAGAGGAGAGGGGAGAAGAACAGGGGAAAGAGAGGACAAGAAAAGGGGAGAGAAAGGACAAGAAAAGGGGAGAGAGAGGACAAGAACAGGGGGAAGAGAGGACAAGAACTGGGGGGAGAGAGAACAAGAACAGGGGGGGAGAGGGAGAACAAGAACAGGGGAGAGGAGGAGAGAACAAGGACAGAGGAGAGTGCATGCAGTACCGGGACTGAAAAATAAAAAAAGAGAATGGAAAAACAGAGAACAGAGTAAGAAAGGGCCCAAGGAGACAGCGAGAAAGATGAGAGAAGGGACAAGTGGAGGAGGGTGAAATAAGAGCCGAAGGGGTGGGAGGCAGACCTGGGACAGAGGGAAAGGCACAGCACAGAGGGCAGGAGAGAGGAAGGAAGAGAGGCAGGAGAAAAGACAGAAGGGTTAAAAAGAATGCAGTGAAAAGGAGTGATAGGAACGAGTGATCGAGCTGGGACAGGCTCAGAAGGGACAGAGGGAGGAAAAAAAGGGCAGGGCGAAAAATGGGAGCAGACCAGAGAGTTGAGAGACAAGGGAATGAACCTCCAGGAAGTGCAGAAGAGTGGTTTCTTACTTGGAGCGGACATGGTTGGTTCAGCTCTCCGCTTCCTTCGGCCTCTCTTCTGGAGCCTCTTCTCTCGGTCCCTCTCCGGTCTGTGTCCTCCTCTCGAGCCTCTCTTCTGCGGCCTCGTTTATTTCCCTTCCGTCCCTCCTTCGCTGCTCCTCGGCGCTCGTAGAGGCTCTGACTCACCGCCGGGCCCTGTGGGAGCAGAGACGGGAGAGGTGAAGCTCTGGGCAGGGCAGGTGAAACCAGCAGGTGCGTCTCAGGTCCGAGGCGGGCGGGGACACGGGCCCAGGGCGGCCGCTTCACCGCCCTATCTACCGGGAGTACTGCAGGGGACACCCCCTCCCCTATCTACAGGAGTACTGCGGGGGACACCACCTCCCCTATTCACCTGGGTACTGCAGGGGGCACTCTCGTCTCCTATCCATCGGGGTACTGCAGGAGACACCCCCTGCCCTATCCACAGGGGTACTGCAGGGGGCACACCCTCCTCTATCCACCAGGTACTGCGAGGGACACCCCCTCCACTATCTACAGGGGTACTGCGGGGTACACCCCCTCCACTATCTACAGGGGTACTGCAGGGGCACCCCCTCCACTATCCACAGGGTACTGCAGGGGGCACCCCATCCACCATCTACAGGGGTACTGCGGGGGACACCCCTCCACTATCTACGGGGGTACTTCGAGGGACACCTCCTCCACTATCTACGGGGGTACTGCAGGGGGGTATCCCTCCCCTATCTACGGGGGTACTGCGGGGGACATCTACAGAGGTACTGCAGGGGGTACCCCCTCCACTACCTATAGGGTGCTGCGGGGGACAACCCCTCCACTATCTAAGGGGGTACCCCCTCCCCTATCTACGGGGGTACTGCGCGGGAAATCTACGGGGGTACTGCGTGGGACACCCCCTCCACTATCTATGGGGATACTGCAGGGGACACCCCCTCCACTATCTATGGTGTACTGCGGGGGACACCCCCTCCCCTATCTACCAGGGTACTTCAGGGGCACCCCCTCCACTATCTACCGGGGTACTGCAGGGGACACCCCTCCCCTATCTACCAGGGTCCTGCGGGGGGCACTCCCCTCTTCTATCCACCGGGGTACTGCAGGGGACACGCACCCTCTATGAACCGGGGTACTGCAGGGGCACCCCCTCCACTATCTACAGGGTACTGCGGGGGACACCCCCTCCACTATCTACGGGGTACTGCAGGGGACACCCTCTCCCCTATCTACAGGGGTACTGAGGGGGGCACCCCCTCAACTATCAACAGGGGTACTGCAGGGGGCAACCCCCTCCCCCAAATGAGCCCAATGCGAGGCAGGATCACCTTTCACACTATGAAACCTTTACTGCCCACCATAGAATGTAAAAATGTAAATGGCACGTGAAAATCTGACACTGTGGGGGCGGGGGCAACTCCTAAGAGCGCAGGAGAAAGAGGGGACATTTCGGAGGCATTATCGACAGCACAACAACCCCAGATTAGCAGGTCACGCTGGACGAGGGGAGGGGGTACCGTACAGTACTCTGTCAGACTGGGGATCAGACCCCAAGAATTCACGGAACGAGAGAGTACAGCTGACCCCTAACAGAGGCCGACGAGCGGCGATAGAAGAACAGTAACCCCTCACCCGGGAGAAAGGAGGGGTGTGGGGGACAGACATCGGAGGGTTCCTTGGCTATGTATGTTATGTTGGTTGCTCGCATAGCGCTTATGACAGCCTAAGGCTGCTTCTACGCGCAGGCGGAGCTCAGGAATGACGTGAGGAGGAAACAGACAGGAGAGATGCAAGAGGGAAACACGGGCTAGTAAGGAGTAGCGCTTATGCTGCACTAAGGCTGTTTCTATGCGCAGGAGAGGAACTGAGCGGACCGAGTGAGTGATACCAGAGAGGGGTGTTAAGGGCCCTCCGAGGTGCAGCTGTGAGAGACTGTAAAAGGGGGTACATGAGGGCTTCTGGGCGCTGAGTGGAGCTATCGATACAACATGGGCTCCAATGACACTGGACGTCAGACCCGAGAGGCCGATTCGGGGAGACCGGACTGAAAACCAGAGAGCTGCAAACAGGTACCGGGCAAGAAAAGAAACACGTAAAACATGTGAAGGGACCCTGAGAGTTCAGTTACATGGAAGTAGGGCTGCACACTCAGTGACAGACTGGGGTCAGACCCCAAGAGTTCACTTGTACAGACATAGGCCTGCACACCCAGCGATTAGACTCAGACCCCGAGACATCTGACTGCACACCCAGAGACTAGAATCAGAGCCTGAGAGTTCACTTGCACGGAAATAGGACTGCACACCCAGAGAGTAGAATCCGACCCTGAGAGTTCACATGTACAGACACAGGACTGCACACCCAGAGACTACAATCAGACCCCGAGAGTTCACTTGTACGGACATAGGACTGCACACCCAGAGACTAGAATCAGACCCCGAGAGCTCACTTGTACAGACATCTGACTGAACAGCCAGAGACCAGAATCAGACCCTGAGAGTTCACTTGTACAGACATAGGACTGCACACCCAGGGACTAGAATCAAACCCCAAGAGTTCACTTGTACAGATATAGGACTGCACACCCAGAGACTAGAATCAGACCCGAGAGTTCACTTGTACAGACACAGGATTGCACAGCCAGAGAGTAGAATCAGACCCCGAGAGTTCACTTGCACGGACATAGGACTGCACACCCAGAGACTAGAATCAGACCCGGAGAGTTCACTTGCACGGAAATAGGACTGTACACCCAGAGACTAGAATCAGACCCTGAGAGTTCACATGCACGGACATAGGACTGCACACCCAGAGATTAGAATCAGACCGGGAGAGTTCACTTGTACAAACACAGGACTGCACACCCAGAGAGTAGAATCCGACCCTGAGAGTTCACATGTACAGACACAGGACTGCACATCCAGAGACTAGAATCAGACCCCAAGAGTTCACTTGTACAGACACAGGACTGCTCAGCCAGAGACTAGAATCAGACCCCGAGAGTTCACTTGTACAGACATAGGACTGCACACCCCGAGACTAGAATCAGACCCTGAGAGTTCACTTGTACAGACACAGGACTGCTCAGCCAGAGACTAGAATCAGACCCCGAGAGTTCACTTGTACAGACATAGGACTGCACACCCCGAGACTAGAATCAGACCCCGAGAGTTCACTTGTACAGATATAGGACTGCACAGTCAGAGGCTAGAATCAGACCCTGAGAGTTCACTTGTACAGACACAGGGCTGCACACCCAGAGACTAGAATCAGACCCTGAGAGTTCACTTGTACAGATATAGGACTGCACACCCTGAGACTAGAATCAGACCCCAAGAGTTCACTTTTACAGACACAGGGCTCCACAGCCAGAGACCAGAATCAGACCCTGAGAGTTCACTTCTACGGACATAGGACTGCACAACCAGAGACTTGAATCAGACCCCAAGAGTTCACTTGTACAGACATAGGCCTGCACACCCAGAGATTAGAATCAGACCCCGAGAGTTCACTTGTACAGACATAGGACTGCACACCACGAGACTAGAATCAGACCCCGAGAGTTCACTTGTACATACATAGAACTGCACAACCAGACACTAGAATCAGACCCTGAGAGTTCACTTGTACAGACATAGGACTGTACACCCAGAGACTATTATCAGACCCTGAGAGTTCACTTGTACAGACATAGGACTGCACAGCCAGAGACTAAAATCAGACCCCAAGAGTTCACTTGTACAGACATAGGACTGCACAGCCAGAGACTAGAATCAGACCCAGAGAGTTCTACTGTGCAGATTTAGGACTAAACAGCCACAGACTAGAGTCATACCCCGAGAGTTCAATTGTACAGATTTAGGACTAAACAGCTAGAGACTAGAATCAGACCCCGAGAGTTCACTTGTACAGACATAGGACTGCACACCACGAGACTAGAATCAGACCCCGAGAGTTCACTTGTACAGACATAGGACTGCACACCACGAGACTAGAATCAGACCCGAGACTTCACTTGTACAGACATAGGACTGCACAACCAGACACTAGAATCAGACCCTGAGAGTTCACTTGTACGGACATAGGACTGTACACCCAGAGACTATTATCAGACCCTGAGAGTTCACTTGTACAGACATAGGACTGCACACCCAGAGACTAGAATCAGACCCCAAGAGTTCACTTGTACAGACATAGGACTGCACACCCAGGGACTAGAATCAGACCCCAAGAGTTCACTTGTACAGACATAGTACTGCACACCGAGAGACTAGAATCAGACCCCAAGACTTCACTTGTACATACACAGGACTGCACACCCAGAGAGTAGAATCAGACCCCGAGAGTTCACTTGTACAGACATAGTACTGCACACCGAGAGACTAGAATCAGACCCCAAGACTTCACTTGTCCATACACAGGACTGCACACCCAGAGAGTAGAATCAGACCCCGAGAGTTCACTTGTACAGACATAGTACTGCACACCGAGAGACTAGAATCAGACCCCAAGACTTCACTTGTACATACACAGGACTGCACACCCAGAGAGTAGAATCAGACCCCGAGAGTTCACTTGTACAGACACAGGACTGCACACCCAGGGAGTAGAATCAGACCCTGAGAGTTCACTTGTAAAGACAGAAGACTGGACACTCAGAGACTAGAATCAGACTCCGAGAGTTCACTTGTACAGACACAGAGCTGCATACCCAGAGAGTAGAATCGGACCCCGAGAGTTCACTTGTACAGACATAGTACTGCACACCGAGAGACTAGAATCAGACCCCAAGACTTCACTTGTACATACACAGGACTGCACACCCAGAGAGTAGAATCAGACCCCGAGAGTTCACTTGTACAGACATAGTACTGCACACCGAGAGACTAGAATCAGACCCCAAGACTTCACTTGTACATACACAGGACTGCACACCCAGAGAGTAGAATCAGACCCCGAGAGTTCACTTGTACAGACACAGGATTGCACAGCCAGAGAGTAGAATCAGACCCCGAGAGTTCACTTGTACAGACACAGGACTGCACACCCAGGGAGTAGAATCAGACCCTGAGAGTTCACTTGTAAAGACAGAAGACTGGACACTCAGAGACTAGAATCAGACTCCGAGAGTTCACTTGTACAGACACAGGATTGCACAGCCAGAGAGTAGAATCAGACCCCGAGAGTTCACTTGCACGGACATAGGACTGCACACCCAGAGACTAGAATCAGACCCGGAGAGTTCACTTGCACGGAAATAGGACTGTACACCCAGAGACTAGAATCAGACCCTGAGAGTTCACATGTACGGACATAGGACTGCACACCCAGAGATTAGAATCAGACCGGGAGAGTTCACTTGTACAAACACAGGACTGCACACCCAGAGAGTAGAATCCGACCCTGAGAGTTCACATGTACAGACACAGGACTGCACATCCAGAGACTAGAATCAGACCCCAAGAGTTCACTTGTACAGACACAGGACTGCTCAGCCAGAGACTAGAATCAGACCCCGAGAGTTCACTTGTACATACATAGAACTGCACAACCAGACACTAGAATCAGACCCTGAGAGTTCACTTGTACAGACATAGGACTGTACACCCAGAGACTATTATCAGACCCTGAGAGTTCACTTGTACAGACATAGGACTGCACAGCCAGAGACTAAAATCAGACCCCAAGAGTTCACTTTTACAGACACAGGGCTGCACAGCCAGAGACCAGAATCAGACCCTGAGAGTTCACTTCTACGGACATAGGACTGCACAACCAGAGACTTGAATCAGACCCCAAGAGTTTACTTGTACAGACATAGGCCTGCACATCCAGAGATTAGAATCAGACCCCGAGAGTTCACTTGTACAGACATAGGACTGCACACCACGAGACTAGAATCAGACCCCGAGAGTTCACTTGTACATACATAGAACTGCACAACCAGACACTAGAATCAGACCCTGAGAGTTCACTTGTACAGACATAGGACTGTACACCCAGAGACTATTATCAGACCCTGAGAGTTCACTTGTACAGACATAGGACTGCACAGCCAGAGACTAAAATCAGACCCCAAGAGTTCACTTGTACAGACATAGGACTGCACAGCCAGAGACTAGAATCAGACCCAGAGAGTTCTACTGTGCAGATTTAGGACTAAACAGCCAGAGACTAGAGTCATACCCCGAGAGTTCAATTGTACAGATTTAGGACTAAACAGCTAGAGACTAGAATCAGACCCCGAGAGTTCACTTGTACAGACATAGGACTGCACACCACGAGACTAGAATCAGACCCCGAGAGTTCACTTGTACAGACATAGGACTGCACACCACGAGACTAGAATCAGACCCGAGACTTCACTTGTACAGACATAGGACTGCACAACCAGACACTAGAATCAGACCCTGAGAGTTCACTTGTACGGACATAGGACTGTACACCCAGAGACTATTATCAGACCCTGAGAGTTCACTTGTACAGACATAGGACTGCACACCCAGAGACTAGAATCAGACCCCAAGAGTTCACTTGTACAGACATAGGACTGCACACCCAGGGACTAGAATCAGACCCCAAGAGTTCACTTGTACAGACATAGTACTGCACACCGAGAGACTAGAATCAGACCCCAAGACTTCACTTGTACATACACAGGACTGCACACCCAGAGAGTAGAATCAGACCCCGAGAGTTCACTTGTACAGACATAGTACTGCACACCGAGAGACTAGAATCAGACCCCAAGACTTCACTTGTCCATACACAGGACTGCACACCCAGAGAGTAGAATCAGACCCCGAGAGTTCACTTGTACAGACATAGTACTGCACACCGAGAGACTAGAATCAGACCCCAAGACTTCACTTGTACATACACAGGACTGCACACCCAGAGAGTAGAATCAGACCCCGAGAGTTCACTTGTACAGACACAGGACTGCACACCCAGGGAGTAGAATCAGACCCTGAGAGTTCACTTGTAAAGACAGAAGACTGGACACTCAGAGACTAGAATCAGACTCCGAGAGTTCACTTGTACAGACACAGAGCTGCATACCCAGAGAGTAGAATCGGACCCCGAGAGTTCACTTGTACAGACATAGTACTGCACACCGAGAGACTAGAATCAGACCCCAAGACTTCACTTGTACATACACAGGACTGCACACCCAGAGAGTAGAATCAGACCCCGAGAGTTCACTTGTACAGACATAGTACTGCACACCGAGAGACTAGAATCAGACCCCAAGACTTCACTTATACATACACAGGACTGCACACCCAGAGAGTAGAATCAGACCCCGAGAGTTCACTTGTACAGACACAGGATTGCACAGCCAGAGAGTAGAATCAGACCCCGAGAGTTCACTTGTACAGACACAGGACTGCACACCCAGGGAGTAGAATCAGACCCTGAGAGTTCACTTGTAAAGACAGAAGACTGGACACTCAGAGACTAGAATCAGACTCCGAGAGTTCACTTGTACAGACACAGGATTGCACAGCCAGAGAGTAGAATCAGACCCCGAGAGTTCACTTGCACGGACATAGGACTGCACACCCAGAGACTAGAATCAGACCCGGAGAGTTCACTTGCACGGAAATAGGACTGTACACCCAGAGACTAGAATCAGACCCTGAGAGTTCACATGTACGGACATAGGACTGCACACCCAGAGATTAGAATCAGACCGGGAGAGTTCACTTGTACAAACACAGGACTGCACACCCAGAGAGTAGAATCCGACCCTGAGAGTTCACATGTACAGACACAGGACTGCACATCCAGAGACTAGAATCAGACCCCAAGAGTTCACTTGTACAGACACAGGACTGCTCAGCCAGAGACTAGAATCAGACCCCGAGAGTTCACTTGTACAGACATAGGACTGCACACCCAGGGACTAGAATCAAACCCCAAGAGTTCACTTGTACAGATATAGGACTGCACACCCAGAGACTAGAATCAGACCCGAGAGTTCACTTGTACAGACACAGGATTGCACAGCCAGAGAGTAGAATCAGACCCCGAGAGTTCACTTGCACGGACATAGGACTGCACACCCAGAGACTAGAATCAGACCCGGAGAGTTCACTTGCACGGAAATAGGACTGTACACCCAGAGACTAGAATCAGACCCTGAGAGTTCACATGTACGGACATAGGACTGCACACCCAGAGATTAGAATCAGACCGGGAGAGTTCACTTGTACAAACACAGGACTGCACACCCAGAGAGTAGAATTCGACCCTGAGAGTTCACATGTACAGACACAGGACTGCACATCCAGAGAATAGAATCAGACCCCAAGAGTTCACTTGTACAGACACAGGACTGCTCAGCCAGAGACTAGAATCAGACCCCGAGAGTTCACTTGTACAGACATAGGACTGCACACCCCGAGACTAGAATCAGACCCCGAGAGTTCACTTGTACAGATATAGGACTGCACAGTCAGAGGCTAGAATCAGACCCTGAGAGTTCACTTGTACAGACACAGGGCTGCACACCCAGAGACTAGAATCAGACCCTGAGAGTTCACTTGTACAGATATAGGACTGCACACCCTGAGACTAGAATCAGACCCCAAGAGTTCACTTTTACAGACACAGGGCTGCACAGCCAGAGACCAGAATCAGACCCTGAGAGTTCACTTCTACGGACATAGGACTGCACAACCAGAGACTTGAATCAGACCCCAAGAGTTCACTTGTACAGACATAGGCCTGCACACCCAGAGATTAGAATCAGACCCCGAGAGTTCACTTGTACAGACATAGGACTGCACACCACGAGACTAGAATCAGACCCCGAGAGTTCACTTGTACATACATAGAACTGCACAACCAGACACTAGAATCAGACCCTGAGAGTTCACTTGTACAGACATAGGACTGTACACCCAGAGACTATTATCAGACCCTGAGAGTTCACTTGTACAGACATAGGACTGCACAGCCAGAGACTAAAATCAGACCCCAAGAGTTCACTTGTACAGACATAGGACTGCACAGCCAGAGACTAGAATCAGACCCAGAGAGTTCTACTGTACAGAGTTAGGACTAAACAGCCAGAGACTAGAGTCATACCCCGAGAGTTCAATTGTACAGATTTAGGACTAAACAGCCAGAGACTAGAATCAGACCCCGAGAGTTCACTTGTACAGACATAGGACTGCACACCACGAGACTAGAATCAGACCCCGAGAGTTCACTTGTACAGACATAGGACTGCACACCACGAGACTAGAATCAGACCCGAGACTTCACTTGTACAGACATAGGACTGCACAACCAGACACTAGAATCAGACCCTGAGAGTTCACTTGTACGGACATAGGACTGTACACCCAGAGACTATTATCAGACCCTGAGAGTTCACTTGTACAGACATAGGACTGCACACCCAGAGACTAGAATCAGACCCCAAGAGTTCACTTGTACAGACATAGGACTGCACACCCAGGGACTAGAATCAGACCCCAAGAGTTCACTTGTACAGACATAGTACTGCACACCGAGAGACTAGAATCAGACCCCAAGACTTCACTTGTACATACACAGGACTGCACACCCAGAGAGTAGAATCAGACCCCGAGAGTTCACTTGTACAGACATAGTACTGCACACCGAGAGACTAGAATCAGACCCCAAGACTTCACTTGTCCATACACAGGACTGCACACCCAGAGAGTAGAATCAGACCCCGAGAGTTCACTTGTACAGACACAGGATTGCACAGCCAGAGAGTAGAATCAGACCCCGAGAGTTCACTTGTACAGACACAGGACTGCACACCCAGGGAGTAGAATCAGACCCTGAGAGTTCACTTGTAAAGACAGAAGACTGGACACTCAGAGACTAGAATCAGACTCCGAGAGTTCACTTGTACAGACACAGAGCTGCATACCCAGAGAGTAGAATCGGACCCCGAGAGTTCACTTGTACAGACATAAGACTGCACACAACGAGACTAGAATCAGAGCCCGAGAGTTTACTTGTACGGACACAGGACTGCACACCCAGAGAGTAGAATCGGACCCCGAGAGTTCACTTGTACAGACATAAGACTGCACACCACGAGACTAGAATGAGACCCGAGAGTTTACTTGTACAGACACAGGACTGCACACCCAGAGAGTAGAATCAGACCCCGACAGTTCACTTGCCAAGTCGCCTGGTTGTTAAGAACAGTTGACAGTGTGAAAGGTGAGGACACACGTAGCAGCAAACGGTGCATTTGTATTTTTTTATTTATTTCCTTTTACAGCGCTTACAGTGGCGGTCAGCAGCTTCAGTGCACTATGCTCCTGAGGCCAATCTTTGCCAGGGTCTATTCCAGACCTTATTTTAATTTTATTGCCGATTTTTCCCACACCACTGACTGTGGGAGTCGGCTCAGACCTTTAACACCCTTTCTGATTAGCACTTCCTTATGTACCCACCCCACCCCATGGAAACCCCCCATACACTGTCACCTCCCGACCCCGTTGGAGAGCCCCACCCTGCTGGAACATGTTGACCCAGGCAGGAGGCCCAGCCCTCATAGCTGCTCTCTGAATCAGCTCAGAAGAATGCTGATTAATCTTTTCCCACCAAGCTCGTATATTTTTCTGATTTGGGGACCTCCAGCGCTTCACCGCATGTGGTTTAAATCCTCGCCCACAGGCCAGGGGGTGGGAACAAGGAGCCAGAGCCGTTATCAGGCCTTCTCGCGAGATCTTGTGGTGATGGGAGCACCGAGCAGTGTCAGGGGTCAATCTGCTCTTGCGCCCTACTGGCCCAGCCGGGATGCTGGGACCTGGGAGCGCGGTGATTGGTCACGGCTCCCTAGGTTCGCAGAACTATTCACTGCAGGTGTAGGTTCGCTCTAGCAGGTGATGTTTGTCCACTTTTTTTGTTTGTACTTAGACCTTTTATGTAGAGTGGAGCACGTCGCTGTCGACGTCAGAACACTGCATCCAAGTACACAAATACACAATGAATCAGCTTGCACCAACACTGCATGCAGGTAAAAAAACACACAGTAAGAACACTTGAAAGCGGCAGAAATATAGATGATGAATCATTTCCAGACATCACAGCGCGAGGCTGGCTGGTAACAATGGCCTTTCACCACCAGGCCTTTCAGAGTGTTTACCGCATAAGTTACTTCCTGCCTATCGAGAGCACAAATTAGATGTATTTCAGCTGCTCGTGTGCTGTGCTTATCTAGCTGAAAGTCAAGTAAACGTGACCTCACTTCCGGTGAATGGTCCCCTCTGCTGAAAGGACTGTTCAGCAGGAACTCATTCTTGGTATAAACACGGAAAAGGTCTGGCTGAGTGGTTTTTTTTTCCTAAATAGATTTGATCAACAATATATTCATGGGGATATCTCCTAGTACTGAGCATTAAAGTGATAAAGAAAATAATTAAACACTCCGGCGCATACAGGAAAAAAAACCTTTTTTACATAAAGGGTCAAACAAACAGAAATGAGAGGGTACACAAATTTCAACATCCAATAAACTAATGACCCAAAATTGCCCCACCAAGTCCATAGATAGGGCCAAAAGTACTGTTTGTCCACTATTACAAGAAGGCAGTTTGACCGGGAACAAATCTGTTGCTAACAAAATTATCTGTGCCTTGCAAAAGCCAAACTGGTTTCCAAGAAGCAAGTAGTGGACAGACATTGACGTTTCAGTCTCTTGCATAATTACTATGAGAGACCTTCCTCAGGACACTGCTTTGAAAAAAAATATCCTGTAGATTTAACAATTTTGTATCATCTGTCTTGGGGAAAAGGTGTAGCTTAAAGGTGAGGGCAGCTGACCTTGAGACTGGGGAACCAGGGAGTCTGGCGGGACGCTCAAACATCCTGTGATTCTGGGCAAATCACTTAGCCTCCCCGTGCCTAAAAATGAATATGTCCGTCTGTAATGCAACTGGTGCTCATGTAAAGTGCTCCAATCCCTTTGGGTCGAGTTTGCGCTATATAAAACTGCAAAAAAAGTGCTGAAACTTGCACATAGCAACTACAATCAGGCTTGTTTGGAATGTGAGCTCACAACAGTTCTTGTTATTGAAGCATGAAAAGTACGGATCTAACTCTGAAGAGGATTCTGATCAGCTAGGACACAAAGCGAGGTTCTGCGGCTCTGTTCCCAATTACCAATGTAAACAGACGTGACACAGTGCTCATCAGTGTCACCCCACACAATACCCGGGTTTATTCTTGCCTCTCATTACAGATATGACTGGGAAATAGTTTTTGTTGCACACATGCATCCATGAGATTATTTAGGAAAAATAATTATGCACCTGCTGTAAAACAAGGTATTTGACCAATGGTTTCTCGCTATGCATGCTCTCACTGCACAGGAATGTACAACTCCTTGATATACTCATGTGTACATTGTTTACTTCTAAAAGTAATACAAATATTTTGAAAAATGTAATTGCATTTGTATAGCGCTGCACATGCCTTAACGAAGCGTCGAGATGCATCGTGTGCTTGCTTGGAAGGATCTTATAGTCTACGTGGGAAGCTTCATGGTCTCTGACTCGAGTGACCAGAGCGGTGTCTTGTGTTTTGTGTCACAGGGCTTGAGTATGTGGTGACGAGAGGAAGAGTGTAACAAGAGGCCTCACAATATTATAAAGTGCCCAAAAGTGAGAGGGGTGAGGGACAGGAGTGTGTCCAGCGGGCCAGACTATGTGAAAGTCACCCAGTATACACACAGTTACCGTAGAGCGAGGGTGGTGATACCAATCCTGGATTCATCTTTGTCATGGCCCTCTTCCAAGACTTTTCCCTTGCCTAAGTTGGCTGTTCTTGCGTGAAGTCACAAGAGAGTGCCAGAGGGGACGGGGAGCACAAAAAGTGTGACTTGGATGGTGGCCAAGAGGGCGAAAAGGTCATGGTGCTGGGTATGGTTAGCAGGGGTTATTGCTGTGGTGTCTCTGGAGCATGCCACTGCAGGAAAGCCACCTGCTTGTGTGCGATGCTGAACTTCCCATGGTGAACTCACCTTGAAACTAGAGAAAAGGCCTGGATGGGCATCCCTACAGCATCAGATTTTTATACATAAAATGGATTTCATGTGACAGAATGAACTGAAATGGCAAACTAAAAGACTGGAATAACTTGAATAAAATGATTTAATGGAATTAATTGTGGCATCGTTTTTGCGATGCAATGATGGAGCAGTGCTTCCGGCATGGGAGCGATAATACGTTCCCAAATAATTGAAGTCACCTTGAACCCATAACCACGATGGCGGCCAGGGTCTCCTGAAGGGTGTGACTGTGTCCGGCAGGGCCGTCCTCTTGAAGTCCCAGAAGCAGGCAGGCCCCAGAGTCTGCAAGGAGCAGCTTCCTCTTCCGGTCCTCGGCTGGCTCAGCTACTGGTCGCTACTGAGCAGATGACCAATGGGTGTAAAGGGTAATCAGGCACTCTTCCAGTATTCCCACAATTATTCAATTCACAGATTGATACTCAATGTCTTACGGTGCATTCAACAAGGGAAGAAACACCTTAAATCCCCAAAACTCAATCTATGACTGATTAGACTATTAACATTTGTTGAAGCACACGCATCTAATAATAAAATAAAGTACAATAACGTATCAGAAAATAGAACAGAATTAAGATAGGCTTTTGTTTCTTCTTTTATATTAAATTCGTGAAGAGCAATGTATTAACATCGCGGTATTAATATATACCAACTCTACTCATAATAAACCGGCAGCGAGTTATTCTTATAAATAGCATTTCGTGAATACTCTCAATGTATTCTCTGTGCCTCCATGTGCCCAGTATGTACGGTGCAAAATAAATTCATTGTAAATCCTGCTTTGGCTTCTCCAAAAAAAAAAAAAAAAAATTGTTGTCCAATATAATCTTCTCTTACATTCCGAGAGTATGCTGAGATCAAAATCATACATTTCCATTTGTCCAACGGTTCCACGCACCGTCTACTCAAACTGTTCGTCCTAGTCACACAAGAAATATTGTAGTTCCCGATCAAAGTTCAGACCATCCTCTACGGCCCTCAAACGCATAATCCACCTTGCCTCATGCCTACGCAGTTTTAGTTCTCGGTTGCCACCCCGTGGGTCCGGTTTTATGTGTTCAATGCCAAAATACAGAAATGTTTTGATTAGTTAGAAGAGGAAATTATATCTCTTAACATGCCAGAAGTTACAGATAAAAATTATGATATCCTTAAGGGAGTCTTATCTAACCATCAAAACGACATTAAGCAAAGGAATGCCCGTAAGCTGAAGCGGGATGAGGTTGACTTTAATAGCGGGAGAGTGTTTACTTTAAAAAAAAAGTATGATTATCTCATTCAGACTGATAAGAATAAACAAATGTCTGAACCTTTATCCGTAAGCTCTAGTAGTACGAACCCAACAAGTAGTAGTGACACAGAAGGGGGATCAGAATCGTTGGTTAGACAACTACACCCTTTGGGGAACTCTTCTTTTTTACAGGAGGTAAACCGTATCAAAAGGGGAAACAGAACAGGTGAAGAGAACAGGCAATACAAGAAAGCCAGGCGTGGGAAGAGGGGCTGAAGCAGAAGCAAACAGAGTAGGGATGACAACACACTCTTGGGACAAGAAGGAATAGTCGTACCAGATGAGAAAGAAGCGGAAGTAGTAAATCTATCTGATCGTATTCTTACTAATGATATGTTCACTTTATTGAAGAAAGGTCTGGGATTTTGCCA
Organism: Triturus cristatus; assembly: GCF_964204655.1. Lineage (NCBI taxonomy): Eukaryota > Metazoa > Chordata > Amphibia > Caudata > Salamandridae > Triturus > Triturus cristatus. Next base: position 816,300,372 of record NC_140595.1, read on the forward strand.
TAACTTTAAAGGTGATATTTGTGACACTAAAATTGATCTGTTCAGATTCATAAGACGTTTGAAATTAAAAAAAACACTGCTATGCACCCAAAATCAAATAAAGAAGTCATTTCACCAATATACAGTTCAGTGTCGAATGTATTGACTATTGGAGATATTCAGGATACTGTGACATGGTTATCAATCACGGAATTGGAGGAAGACCCAGTAACTATAGGAAAGGTATTGGAAGACCTTGACATTAGACCAGATCTAACGATATCGAGTGGACTCAAAATGAAATCTCGATGGTCCCCAAACCTAGTGAGTGGTAATAATGTAGAAATTTTTCATAATTAAGTAATCAAAGACTTGGATAACAATGCAGTGAAAACGGGATCCTCCTTTAGAAATTTTAAAGATAATTTAACAGTGCAAGAACGGCAGGCTTTGAAACTACTATCAGAGGATACTGATCTCATCATTAGAAGAGCCGATAAAGGAGGTATTCTAGTTGTAATGAATAGGTTAGACTACAAACAGGAGATATATTCCCAGTTAAATTAAGTGCACTGTTATAAAAAGGTTGTACATAATCCCATGTTTTCACTTGTGACCACTATCAATGGACATCTTAAGAAGTGGCATGATGATTGTCTTTTAAATGATGATGAATATTTGTACCTAAAAGGTAAATCGTCCAAGATACCCTTGCCTATACACTTTGCTGAAAATCCACAAGGACCTCCCATTTCCACCAGGGAGACCCATTGTGTTGCGTATAGGGGGGCCCACTGAACGCATGTCACAATTTGTGGACATATTTTTGCAACCAATAGTGGTCAACCTACCTTCATACATTAAGGATACGAGACACATTTTGAACATCCTGGAAGATATTACATGGGACTCAGATATGATGTTGGTGACCCTTGATGTAGTATCACTGTACACCAGCACACGGAATGAACTAGGCTTAAATGCGGTAAATCATTTTTTATCCAAAAGACTAGTGAGCCACTGGGAACATACCCAGATGTTACTGGCTATGACTGAACTGATATTGTGTAATACTTTTTTTCTGTTTAAAGATGAATGGTTTAAACAAATTCAAGGTGTAGCCATGAGCTCAAGATTTTCGCCGACCTATGCAAATCTTTTTATGGGCTGGCTTGAGGAGGTGATGATCTGGGGCTCATTGGGCAGTCGTTGGAATGAAAATATCCTGTACTGGGGGCGGTTCATTGACGACTGCCTCATGATATGGACAGGCACAGAACAACGACTGCATGCTTTTATAGATTATCTGAATAATTATGATATGAACATAAGATTCACTACTCACTCGAGTGCTACGAAAGTGGTATTCCTGGATGCAGAGTTGTACATTAAAGATAACCGAATCCAGAGTAATATGTACCGCAAACCCACGTCATGCAACGCCATACTGCATGCAGCCAGTGCTCATCCCCGGCACCAAATTAAAGCGATTCTGTTTGGGCAGATGGTTAGAGCCAGGCGCAATTGCAGCGACGATAAACAATTTAATACATGCATTAAGGATATGGAAAAAAGGTTTATTCAAAGAGGTTACTTAAAACGTGACATAGTTGCAGCTAAAGAAAGGGCCACGAAGATAAAACGTATATCCACCTTAAAGCCTAGTCAAATAGATAGACGAACCACGCCATCCATTAGGATGATTCCTGATTTCACGCCAATCAGTATGGCTCTACGTAAGAGTTTAAACAGGCACTGGCATATCTTAAAAGCACACAGAACACTGCATGAATTTCTAACCGATAAACCCCAGATCACATTCCATAGAGGTAGAACAATAGGCACAATATTGAGTCCAGGGGATAAACATCAGGAACTGTGGTTGACGCAATTGACAAAGGGTTTTTTCAAATGTGGCCATTGCGGCATGTGTAGATATGCGAAAGACAAAACTAAACAATTTAGGGATAATAATGACAGACTGTATAAGATTCTATCCAACATCAGCTGTGGTACAAAATACGTTGTTTACATTATTCTTTGTAAATGTGATCAAATCTACGTGGGCAGTACCATAAGAGCTCTGAAGGGTCGTGTCAGTGAGCCTGTGCGAGCGATCAAGCTAAATGACATGAGATACCCTATTGCAGAACATGTAGATAATTGCAAAGCACAAGGCCCGAACAAAACATTTCTGTATTTTGGCATTGAACACATAAAACAGGACCCACGGGGTGGCAACAGAGAACTAAAACTGCGTAGGCATGAGGCAAGGTGGATTATGCGTTTGAGGGCCGTAGAGGACGGACTGAACTTTGATCAGGAACTACAATATTTCTTGGGTGACTAGGATGAAAAGTTTAAGTATACGGTGCGTGGAACCGTTGGACAAATGGAAATGTATGATTTTGATCTCAGCATACTCTTGGAATGTAAGAGAAGATTATATTGGACAACAATTGTTTTTTTGGGGGGGGAGAAGCCAAAGCAGGATTTACAATTTATTTATTTTGCACTGTACATATTGGGCACACAGAGGCACAGATAATACATTGAGTGTCCACGAAATGCTATTTATAAGAATAACTCGCTGTCGGTTTATTTTGAGTAGAGTTGTTATATATTAATACTGTGATGTTAATACATATCCATACGTATATGGAGTACCAGTAGGTGCTCTTCAGTGCAGGCGTCAAAGGCCTTTTTTTAGGTCTCGCCTAGGCAGCGCGAATGCGCTGCACTAGGAGGGCCTTTAGCCATCGGTCTTCACTTTTCAAGCACTGCACTCGTGCTTGTGGCGGCGTCCACCTTGCGGGAGTGAGCAGCGGCGCGGCCACGTTAATTACAAACATATGGCCACTGCTCGCTCCCGCAAGGTGGATGCCGCCACAAGCACGAGTGCTGTGCTTGAAAAGTGAAGACCGCCGATCTCAATGCTGTCTGCGTGTGGCATAACTTGTTCTTTTTGCCTTGTAGTTTGAGAGTACAAGGCACTCTACACTCCATCTCACTCCTTCATGTTGAGCGATGCACCCCCGTGCTACTCCTGCTGTGTGATGTTGCTGCTCCCTCCCTCCTCCCCTGCTCCTCTTTCATGTTGCTACTCCCCGCACCCCATCCTGATCATTCTGTTTTCTTGTGTTTTGAAGTGGATTTTACATTTGGGGAGGGGGGGCTGCCACCTTGAAACTGCGTTGTAATGAAAAAGAGAGCAAATGTCTGTTTTCATCTTTTAATTTATGATACATTGTGGCAAGTTGTCGGAGTCTGACCCTCCACGGACCGAATCCAACCCGAGGTGACGATGCAACCCCTTCTTTGCCATTTCAGCCCCTGGATTGGCAGACTGCCTCAGCTGGACCGACACACCTCCCTGTTGCTGGCAGCTGGCCCTTTACGACCCAGGAGGAACCGCCCATGACGAGCGTTTGGGGGCGGAGCCACGGAACGCCGTTGCCCAATAAAGAATGGCCAACAGAGGAAGAAGGCGGAAGTATCCCGAAGGAGGCAGGCGTGGAGCGAGCGGAGGAGAAGACGAAGAAAGACCCAAAGACCGAGCAGACGATCGAGGAACCAAAGGTCGGCAAGCCAGGAGGCCAACGGACCGGCTCTTCGCCCAGCCACTCCCCGGGGGGGACGTGGCTCACCCAGGTGCGGCAGCGCTTGCGAGGGCCGTGGGAGGCGGGTAGGGAGTCCGGAAAGCCGGGGTAAAGGGAAGCCTGCTTCTGCGTAGCTTGTGCTTAACATAGAGAACAGAGCAAACCCCACTCTCCTTGTCTTGGTGACGGACCCCCCCCTCACATACTCCTCCCTTAGGTAACCTGGTGGAAACCTCCTCACCTCCTCTTCCCTGACACGAGTGAGAGAGGCCAAAATACTGAGACGTGTCTTCTTTCTTTCCTCTTAATGCCCGGGAGTCCTTGCTGATACCCAAGCCTTACACCGGAGAGCTGTCCCGGAAGAGAAACCCATTTGGAAGAGAGACCTATTTTGCTGAACGAGGACTTACTCTGGAAGAAGTGACTCTGTGTTTTGTTTGCTCCTTACTACGTCATAATAAAGAATACCTCAAGAAAACCCAGTCGCTGTTGGGCCTCTTCTTCACCCCTCGACACAAGTACAGATAACAGCATGAGCATGGGCGGCAACTTTAGCCTGGAGACAACTTGGGACGAAATGAGGGTAATTGTGTTTGTTTCATTCTCTACACTGAAATGGGTGTCGCATGTAATTTGCTACAATATATCAATAGGGATAGAAAGCAAGCGCCATGGGCTACTTCAGATGCAATGATTTTGAAATCAAACGTAAGAAACTTTGGTTTGTTTTCATTCAATTACACTGAAGTGCCTGCTGCAATAAAATGTTAATTTCCACTGTTTACCTGAAGAGGAGGGTATGTGCATATGCACGGCTCAGAATAAACAAACTTAAATTCTCTCTGGTCTAGAGGGGCTCGTCTTTTCGCCGAAACTGAAAGCGAAGTTTTGTATTTGGAATATACACATATATATACACACATGTATATATATGCGTCAGCACTCTTTAAAGCTCCAAGGATACACACACTCTGATGCAGATATAAACCAACGATTTATGTCAGCATAGCAAAGCAGTGATTATTCTGCGTGCGATCATGCAAATGAAAACAACCCAACGTGAATAGGCGTATCCACGCCTTGTTCACGGGTGAGGCAGCAATATTACTGGCACCATTTAAAGACAACATTGAAATAAAGAATGGTTTGGGAACACTCATATTAGACGTTCGGTCATCCTGAAATATGTTACTTTTGTGAATGGTATATGCGGGAAAGTGCTTAATATACTTTGCTATTGACAACATGCGATCACTACCAAAGATTATCACCTGTATACGGTGTTACAAATCATAATAGATGTCTCAGAATCACAGTAAGAACATTGTAAATGGACTGACAGAGTGTAAGAGAACACATGTAGTGAACCACTATCTGTCGGCCACCTTGTAGCATAACGATCTCATGATCAGAATATACGTGTGTGTAAATGCAACAAAACATACAATGATAATTAATAATCCAAGCTCACAGCTAATAATGATAACATGAATGGATGTCATTTGCAGTGTTACAAATAATGAGTAATGCAATTCTGTTTCGACCTGTTGGGGTGAAATAAAATAAAACTCTATTAAATTAAACTGAGATCTATACAGAGTCCAGGGAGTACCACCATAATGCCTCATTGGGCTACGTAGCAGAAGACCAAATGACAAGTGAAATTTATCGGAGGTAAACGTATGATGTAACACCTCACACTGCCTGATACATGCATGTGGCTTGGATATAGATTAAACTAAATGTATAGACATGTAACGCGTTGCATTTAGTCCAGTATGCAGCAAGAATATAATTATGTGGACTACCCTACCTGTTTCCTGAAAATTACTGAAATAATATAGTAAACATATAGTACTTAACACCCACCTCCCCAATGAGCTGCATTTAAAACAAGCACTGGCATAGCCAATAGGTCTCGCGTTTGGGACCTTATAAGTGTTTCGCCATGCAACAATTAATGTTGTTGCACCAAGGATATTGTGCTGGATAACTAAATACTTATAAGGTCCCAAAGGCGAGACCTATTGGCTATGCCAATGCTGGTTATTCTTTAGTCATGCTGCACAACATCGGGGACGCTGCAAAGCATGGATAAAAACCACTGAAAAGGCCAATAGGTCCCGAAGGTGAGACCTATTGGCTTTGCCAATGCTTGTTTATCTTATCATACAATGCTAGTACTTTGCTTGTAAAACAGGACAGCAGCATTTCATACAATTCTTGGAAAGGGGGAGTTGGGGTTTTAAGGCTGAGAGTTAGCACTTTTTCTAATATTTTACAAAGTGTTCGAGGGGAATTAGAAGCTTCAAGAACCCCCAAAACCCCAAAAAGCACTCTTTGTCTGAATACTACAGTTTTTGTGATGTTTATGTGCGGACTTAAAGTTTTGTAAGTGATCAATGCACATAATTAATGAGCCTGTCGCACTAGCAGTCTTTCTGCCTAGAGTTGAGGTGTAAACCAATAACAGCAAGTTTTATTAGAAGCGTTAAGATCTGCGTCATCACATAGGGCAGATAGACGTTTATTAAAATGGAAAAGAGGTTTCAGGATTGGGGACATTAGCATTGTGTCTTATTAGGTGAGTGGGCTGATTCACCAATTGTGTAAAGTCCACATTGGACAGAAAATGGAAGAAGGCAGCGGTTGGGCCATGGTGAGGAGCCTCATGCCACAAGCCAGCGTCTCCCAAGACCATCCCATGGAAGCACTTGGTGCCAACAGATTCACCACTTCAGAAAGTTTATCTAAGACTATAACTGGTGCATCGGGTGCTGGACCCCACCTGGGGGCGCTGGCAGCACCCAGCTTCACCAACATGCACTGGTCAGGTCCACACCAGGCTGTAGGGGCGCATAAGTAATTGAGTCAGAAGTCAGGCCCACAGGGAGATGCAGGTGGACAAACAACCAGGAAAGGGGCACTTTCAATTTCGAAGGCTCCCTTCCTGTGGAAAACTGGGCTCTCAAGATAAGGGTTCCAGTCCAAAGCCTGACTTCTCAACTAGGATTCTTTTAAAGGTCCTATCGATGGTTGCCGCAGCTCAAGGGATGAGAGTCCGGTTCACAGGTGGGTCCCTCCACCAGGGAATCACACCACAAACATGCATCCCAGTTGTATGGATGCCCATCATATATTAAATAGGGGTGGGCTGAATTTGCGTAGTCGCGCTACACAAAGCTCCACGAAACGGTAAAAAATCTCCGCGAGCACGCAGGGTTCCGCGAACACGCGGAATTGCTTGTTCCGCCTGTTGGCGATGCTTTTTTCCCGTTTGCGAACGCTGATTGCGTGCTCGGGGGGAAATAGCTCACAAACACGCATTTTGAAAGCGGGAACAAGCAAAAAATTCAGCGAAGCCGTGGATCGCGGAATTTTCGGCAATTCCGCATTCTTCGCGGAATGTGAAATTACCCAAATTTTGCAAATTCCACGAGCGGAACGGAATTTACCGCCCGGGCCGAATATTAAACCAATGTTACCACACTTCTGAGCAGGGGGAGGAGAGAAGGTCCAGGGATGGGGGCCTCCATCAGCACCACACACAAATGTACAATAAAAAGGCTGTACTTGGGGTATGATGGATTGCCATCAACAAGAGTCTCCTCGAAAAAAAAGTGTACACATTCAACTTTAACAAATTGGGGACAATGTGGAAGTTTCCAGGCAGTGCACTCCAAGTCAAGTGCAGCTTTAATGCCCTGTCTGTAGGCTGCAGACTCCCGTGCGCCCTCTGGAGACTGCAGACTCTGTGTGCCCTCTGGAGACTGCAGACTCCGCGCGCCCTCTGGAGACCGCAGACTCCGCGCGCCACTCTGAATCATTACACATATACAGGACCCCATACTGCGAGCTTTATATGCTGCAACACCACTCTGAACCCTTACATATGGTACAGAACGACTCACTGAGACATTTGTACCCTGTGGCTCAACTCTGAACCATGCCGTATAGTACAGGACCGCTCACCACCACCTTTGTACGCTGTGGTACCGCTCTGAACAGGGGCGGTTTGTCCGTTAGGGCTCAGGGGTTGCGCCCCTCTGAAATTCCTACAAATTTAATTAAAACATTAAATAGACTGATTTATTTAGAGATACAATTGCATCTACAAATAAATCGATGTATTTAAGTCTGGGCTGTCTGTTTCAGGCTGCCTGCCCCACCCCGCTCTGAAGCAGGAGACAGAAGACAGGCAGTAAATCAACTTTTTACAATGTGACGCAGGGCTGTCTGTTGTAAAGCCCTTCATTGCCATTGTGGTCTATGGTGGTATGCACACTGTAGGCCAGTGACGGTTTCGAGCGTCAGAGCCTTAATTCCTGCGTGATTTCAGACGTCCGTCATTCAAAGGCATAGATCCCACCCTTTTGTCATATATGAGAGTGGATGCAAGCAGGTCTGATCTGGCGCCTTGTTCTTGGTAGTAGTAAGTGTTTGCATGCTCAGGTTGTGTTATGTACATTGTGCTGAGACCCCTCATCACACTAACCTCCCCCACTGTGGCACCCCAGGCCCTGGAGCTGCTGTATTTGTTCCCCCCTGAAGTGGATCCAAATAAGGAGCACAGTTCTTCTTCCTTTGCGAAGTTGATCCAAATATCCAAGTCCAGCGATTAATATGCACTTACAGTGGACACTTCTCTGATGTAGGACAATAAAACTGGCCCTGTCCTCATGCCCCTAAGTTAACACGGATGCTAAAAACATGGATTGACTTGCAAACAATGAATGTTAAAAACCTTAAGGGAATGCATTTCTGCGATGGAGTGCCTCTCTTTTCACATGCTTTGCTTAATCTTGCATTCCCCACGAGTTAGCTATTTTATAATCTTGTTTATCAGTATTTTGTTCTGTGCATACTTTGAGGCTTGAGCCATGCCGGTGTTTATGAGAGGCTTTGATTGAACGCTCAGGCACTAAGGCTGAAGCCAAACAAAGTCCTGTCAGTGGGCTGGCCTCTGCAGAGCTCACAGAACAATGTGCCTTCCATTTGCAACTGAAATTCTCTGGATATGTGTGTGAAGGGGTACGCAGATATCAAAATATTTGCAAGGCAAGAGTAAGAGAAATGAAAGTGCTTAATATTTGAGGGAGTGCAGTGCATGCTTGGGAGAAGTGAAGTGACAGATGTGAGGAAGTGCATTTGGGGACGAGTGAAAAGAGGAGGCTGAAGAGGAAAGAGAGGGGGTTGAAGATGTGCAGATGGACAAGATATGCAGAAAAAAAGAGGACACAAATCTAACATAAAGCACGCATACCTGAAGGCCAAAGCTCCTTCCACAGGCTTCAATGCTATTTAATTCACAGACTCACAGTTTCAGAATTGAAACATTTCCAATGTTAATTATTTATAACAAAGCATTGTTGTTACTCATTTATCTTAAACATCTAACACCCGTTGACAAAGCCAATCATACTGACAAGCTTTAGATGTATGTCAGTCACTGTGACATTTATCTGGATACAATTACTTCTCAGAGAGAAACCAAAATACTGGTCAGGTGGCACACTATGGGAGTAACAGAAGTTTTTTTTGTCATGTTTCTTTATAGACCATCCCCACTTTTTTCATTCCTTTTACAGACCTGTCTGCACATATTTCTACATGACTGGTTGCAGCCAGCAGCTGTGGGTGTTTCTCGAAGTCTGGATAGAGCATATTTTTCCAAAGTTAATGCTGCATGCAGGGCAAGCATACATTTTAAAGGGCTAAAGTTGTCATGTGGTACAGTTTACACATTGCAGTAACTATTGAACATATTAATGCAGGAAGATATGGGGCAGTTGTTAATGTGTTTAATATTTCAAGCATATACGTTACCACTGCTTTATAAGCCTTGCTTTATCACTACATTAATTTGCTTTAAAATGCACCATTTGCCAATCTTTTTTCATTCCTTTCTCGGGAGAGGGACTTCCCCTGGACCCCCAGTTTACACACTGAAGTTGTTCACATTACTCGCTATATAAAATTCATGCCCAACGTTTATGGCTTACCACTTTCAAATGTCTCCAGCTGCCACTGGCTCCGAACCATTACATATAGTTCAGAACCGCTTACTGCAACCATTATATGCTGTGACATCACTCTGAACCCTTACATATAGTACAGGACTGCTCAGTGCGACCTTTGCACACTGTAGCACCAATCTGTAAACAAAGGGAGATGATGGACGGAGCGCTGAAACTTTTCAGACACTCACCCCCAGTCACAGATCTGGGTTGAATCCATCATCATTCTTTATCTCACTTCTCCACCCCAGTTCAGATCTGGCCAAATGCAAATCCGTCTTGACCCTGTGTCTCATGGGAACAGTCCAGCCCGAACTGCCAAGCCATGTCTTCCTCGGATCGAAACAAGCATCCTGGGACCAGTTTCCGGGTAACACTCCTCATCAGAGAGGCTAGCTTGAATCCAGTGGCAAAGTGAGCAAGGGACCCACATCTGGGCATACCCTGCCAACTTAGGGCAAACAAAACAAACATAAGGAGATGACGGATGGAGCGCTGACACTGCAGCAGCTCTCCCAACCAGAGTTGCTGGGCATGTTTCTGCACCCCACAGTTCTTCATGCACTGCAGCACCCCCACAGTTCCCAATGCACTGCAGCACACCTCAAATCCCCATGCACGGCAGCATGCATCGCTCACAGGCCCTGCAGCAGCTCTCCCTACCACAGCTGCTGGGCCTGTTCCTGCACCCCACAGTTCTTCATACACTGCAGCACCCCCACAGTTCCCTATGCACTGCAGCACACCTCAAATCCCCATGCACAGCAGCATGCATCGCTCACAGGCCCTGCAGCAGCTCTCCCTACCACAGCTGCTGGGCCTGTTCCTGTACCCCACAATTCCTTGTGCACTGCAGCACCCCACAGAGTTCCCCAAGCACTGCAGCAGCTTTCCCTTTCACAGTTGCTAGGCCAGTTCCTAAACCACACAGTTCCTCGTGTAAAGCAGCACTCCTCACAGTTCCCCATGCAGTGCAACACCCCTGACAGTTCCCCGTGCACTGCAGCACCCCTCACAGGACCTGCCACACTACGGCACCCCTGACAGTTCCCCGTGCACTGCAGCACCCCTCACAGGTCCTGCAGCACTGCAGCACCCCTCACAGGCCCTGCAGCACCCCTCACAGGTCCTGCAGCACTGCAGCACCCCTCACAGGTCATGCAGCACCCCTCACAGGTCCTCCAGCACACCTCACAGGTCCTGCAGCACCCCTCACAGCTCCCCATGCTCTGCAGCACCCCTCACAGGTCCTGCAGCACCCCTCACAGGCCCTGCAGCACCCCTCACAGGTCCTGCAGCACCCCTCACAGCTCCCCATGCTCTGCAGCACCCCTCACAGCTCCCCATGCACTGCAGCACCTCTCACAGGTCCTGCAGCACCCCTCACAGGCCCTGCAGCACCCCTCACAGCTCCCCATGCACTGCAGCACCCCTCACAGGTCCTGCAGCACCCCTCACAGGTCCTGCGGCACCCCTCACAGCTCCCCATGCTCTGCAGCACCCCTCACAGCTCCCCATGCACTGCAGCACCTCTCACAGGTCCTGCAGCACCCCTCACAGGCCCTGCAGCACCCCTCACAGCTCCCCATGCACTGCAGCACCCCTCACAGGCCCTGCAGCACCCCTCACAGGTCCTGCAGCACCCCTCACAGGTCCCTGCGGCACCCCTCACAGGTCCTGCGGCACCCCTCACAGCTCCCCATGCTCTGCAGCACCCCTCACAGCTCCCCATGCACTGCAGCACCTCTCACAGGTCCTGCAGCACCCCTCACAGGCCCTGCAGCACCCCTCACAGCTCCCCATGCACTGCAGCACCCCTCACAGGCCCTGCAGCACCCCTCACAGGTCCTGCAGCACCCCTCACAGGTCCTGCAGCACCCCTCACTGGCCCTGCAGCACCCCTCACAGGCCCTGCAGCACCCCTCACAGGCCCTGCAGCACCCCTCACAGCTCCCCATGCTCTGCAGCACCCCTCATAGTTCCCCATGCACTGCAGCACCTCTCACAGGTCCTACAGCAACCCTCACAGCTCCCCATGCACTGCAGCACCCCTCACAGGCCCTGCAGCACCCCTCACAGGTCCTGCAGCACCCTTCACAGGTCCTGCGGCACCCCTCACAGCTCCCCATGCTCTGCAGCACCCCTCACAGCTCCCCATGCACTGCAGCACCTCTCACAGGTCCTGCGGCACCCCTCACAGCTCCCCATGCTCTGCAGCACCCCTCACAGCTCCCCATGCACTGCAGCACCCCTCACAGGCCCTGCAGCACCCCTCACAGGTCCTGCTGCACCCCTCACAGGCCCTGCAGCAACCCTCACAGGTCCTGAAGCACCCCTCAGAGCTCCCCATGCTCTGCAGCACCCCTCATAGTTCCCCGTGCACTGCAGCACCTCTCACAGGTCCTGCAGCACCCCTCACAGGCCCTGCAGCACCCCTCACATGCCCTGCAGCACCCCTCACAGGCCCTGCAGCACCCCTCACAGGTCCTGCTGCACCCCTCACAGGCCCTGCAGCACCCCTCACAGGTCTTGCAGCACCCCTCACAGCTCCCCATGCTCTGCAGCACCCCTCATAGTTCCCCATGCACTGCAGCACCTCTCACAGGTCCTGCAGCACCCCTCACAGGCCCTGCAGCACCCCTCACAGGCCCTGCAGCACCCCTCACAGGCCCTGCAGCACGTCTCACAGGCCCTGCAGCACCCCTCACAGGCCCTGCAGCACCCCTCACAGGTCCTGCAGCAGTCCCCCCTTCCACAGTGACTGGGCCTGCACCGTGTTGCTTTGTTTTGCATCTTGGATCAGACTTCTGAAGCTGGAGTCACATATTTCTGCTCCTCGCCCCAGCATTCCTCAGCCCACCCACATCTGTACCAATCTTTCCATGGCTGCTCCCGCCTCCGCTCCCTCCCCAAACACACACGGCCACACCCTCCCCGGCCAGGACCCGGGCAGGGGTCCAGGGGGTGGAAAAAGCAAGCCCAAGGCCTGGAAATGAGGCCAGTGGTGGAGGATTCTGGGGCCGGGATCAGCAAGAGGGACTGGCGATCCTCAGTGTGAACCTCTCCCCGTCCAGCAGTGGGGGGAGCCCCCCCCCCCCCCCCCTTCCTCCACCAGATCTCAGCCTGACGCCCCTGACCCACACTGCTTTCATGGCTCAACTCTCCGAAGATGTTTCTCCTCTCTCTTACATATCTCCAGAACCCCACCCTCTCCTCCCCAGCCCCTCACACACCCTTCTCCTGAACCCTCTCTCTGACGGCAGCAGCTCAGAGGGTCTGACGAGCCTCCTCGGAGACCAGACACAGAAGAGCTCCGGCTTTGCAAGAATGTCGAGTAATGCCGCCTCCCTGCCTGACTCACTGATCCTCGCGCTGAGCATGACTCAGGAATAACCAAGAGATGCCGCTCTTGGACGCCGAGCGGGGGTGGGGTTTATTTACAGCCCCACAGCCAACCCCACGGAAGAGAGGGACGGACAGAGGCTGAACAGAAACAGAAACAGCACAATAATATTTAAATGCCCTAGTTACAGACTCCTGTGCCAGGTGCCAGGCGGCAGGGGCATGCCACTCAGCCCAGCCGGATAAAGTTCAGAAGGATGATCAAACACTCTCAAAAATGCCAAGGTCAGAGCCTGGCATTGAAGGTTCCAACCAGTACCCCAAAGTGCCCACCTAAAGGGAGGCATCATAGCCACCGTCAGTCTGGGGTTGGTGTGGTGACATCTGGTGGGGACGGCATCAGAGCCACTCAGTGTACAGCAACAGGGACCCCCCTGTTGGGAGATCACGGTTCAGGGAAAGGTCAACAGTGCAACTAAAAACCCCCTTGGTAACTCATGAAAATAATGCATTCAATCAGCGATGACAGACCAAAAGATTGTCTGAGTCCATGGAGCTCTTTGGGGTGCAGCACCCATCTTGTAGATAACCCCGGGGCGCGGTAGCCCACGTCTGGCCTCCTGGGTGGCAGGTCTCACGGGCGCACCAATAAACACTGCCAGGCGAAGTCGATGTCAGACCTGCCAGGGCTTTCCCTGCTCTCGACTCATGCAGCCGTGCCAGGGACCAGTGCCAGCCATGAGTGACATCAATGGATGCCCTGCTAGAGTTACTTACACTGGTGAGAGTGCCGCCTAACATTCACCCCGTGTGCCCCCAAGCAGCCATACATCCAGGAGATACCAACTGTGCCAGCAGTGTTACCATCTCCCCCTCCCTGTAACCACCCCAGAAGCTCTCCCTACAGCCCAGACACTTCCCTACGGGCAGCTTTCTGCCTACCACACAGCAGGTCCATGACATCCAACTGCCCCCTACCCAATTCCTACAATAGCCACATACCCCACTCCTTGCAGCTTTCAGTTTACCACAGAACAGCTCAATGAAAGCACCCCAACATTCATGCAACAGCGACCATTATCCCAATGTTTACAACAGCCGCCATACAACTCTTGCACCAACACTCCAGACTACACTCAAGTCTGTCAGTGCCCACTGCCAACTCTCTACCCTGGCATCAGCCCTGCGCCATCTCTGCCAGCCAGCAGTCACACAATCACCCAGGGTACCATCAGCCCCTCCACGATGGCCCTCCACTGCGGACCATCGCTGGTAGGACCTGAAACCGCCTGATACCTCACTGTGATGCCAACAGAAAGCACAGACACTCTCACCAGAGACTAACTGAGTGACCACAGACTAGAGAGAGACTGGAAGAGACAGACCAAGAAGCAAACCCAGAGAGGCGAGAATCTGCCAAGAGTGGGGCCTGGGAGAAGTAGAGACAGGCTCCTATGCACCCTACTGTCAACCACGATAAGTCGTTGCCTGGTTCTCCACGTCTAGCCAGGTAAAGGAGACCTCCCTACCTCCAGGTTGAGAACTGTTTGCTGTGGAGTGTCTGGGATGCGCCTCAGGGCACCTGCAAGGTGCCTCGAAAACCCAAGTAACCGTCCACCCAAAGAACAAAGTGCCGGCCCTGCAAATAATGTTTAGTAGGTGTGTCCAGGCGCTATGCTTGGTGCTATACAGGGAAGTGTTACCCGTGCTCTGGTTAACACTGCCTGGTTTAGGGGCACAGTCCTTGGCACTGGAGCCTAAAGTCCCGGGGTGCACTAGGCTATGAAATGGGGGGTGGATTCCTGGGTTCGGCACCACCTAAAATATCTACTTGTCCGAGGGACGGAATGCTTCAGAAATCTATTTATCCTGCAAACAAAACCCACGTGTCCCTTCTGGCGCCGCAACAAAGTATGACAGCATTCTTAATATAGCAAAGGTCTCGTGAACGCCTTCCTGACTGCGCCAAGGCTTGTTACATCAGGGTTTGCATTCTTGCAAGGCTGTGATTTTGCCGCCTTTCCACAGATTTACATCCAGGGTCTGGACGCAGGGGTGAAGGTAGCTCCAGGGCAGGAATCCTCCGAGTCACTCATTCCCAGACACCTGGATTTGCCATCAGCCCATATACGCGTCCATACTTGCTCATTTGAAATAGAAATCACAAACGTTTGCTAGGAGTAGTGTCCAAGCCTACTTCTGTGAAATTATGGATTCCTGAAAGTCAAAACTTGCGCCTACATAAGAACAAACCCCGCAGCTGCACTTTGGGGATTGTCCTTAAGAACTTTATGTCTTGGTTTGTTCTCATGTTGCCAACTATGTTGCGTTCAATGCTTTTACCTCGATTCCCCATTCTTCTTTTTTTTTTTTAATTAATATTGGCATGCATCAAACACGTTTAATTAAATGATGCCGCAGAGAAATTTTATTTATATTTGCACAATAGATTAGCAAAATGTTTCTAGTTGCAAATGTGTTTTGTACATTTTATTTTAAAAGTAAATCACCCATCCCGTTTCACCCTCTGCATGCATTTGCAATCCCGGAGCATTCAAAATAGCCCCCAAATGTTACAATTTGCAAACATCTGTTCACGTTTTAATGCTGGAACATCTGGCAGTAATGGAAGCTGGCACACGGCTCACTGCATGTCCTTTGAATGCTGTTCCTTTGAATGGTGCGTTTGCAATAATGAATCATATATACATGGTTGAACAACTTGAATGTATGGATAGAAATCTTGTCTTAATGCAGACAGCTTTCCTTCCCAGATCTATACTGTGGCACAGGCAGCTGGCAGCCAGAGGGTTTGTGCGGCACAGGGACTGGCCTGCTTGCCCATTGGACATATACAAATATGAAAACGCGCGGTCGTTGACCCCAAAAAATACACCCCGGCCACCGGACGACCTTTGATGTCCTCTATCGATGGCCACGGGGTAGGAGCGTTGCATCATGGTAGCCAGTGTCTGTGGTCGGTATTTACAGGTGGTGAGGGCACCAGCCGTGGGCTGTAAGACCACAGAAGGTACAAGAGGGCCCAGTGGCTAATGAGCTACTGGCCAGGACAAGGGGGTCTTGAAGGCCACCAGGCGTGGGTTGTGAGAACACAGCAGCTACAAGAGGGTCCCTTGGCTAATGAGCTACTGGCCAGGACAAGAGGGTCTTGAAGGCCACCAGGCGTGGGTTGTGAGAACACAGCAGCTACAAGAGGGTCCCTTGGCTAATGAGCTACTGGCCAGGACAAGAGGGTCTTGACCAGAGATTCAACAGGTGAGACCTACAGAATGGCCACAGCTAGGAAGATGACAACAGTGGTTTCTGATTGACGGCGACCTCCTCCAACTAGCAAGACAGGACTTTGGACCAGGTGCCAAAGTCTAGGTTTCTCTGGCCCCGCCGGGGCATTCGGAAGGTGAGCGTAGGATATCGGGCAGGATAATGGATAGCGCAGGCTCGCCATTCCCGATGCCTGCGGGTGATGGAGGGGCTCTTTGACCCAGGCTGGGTTCTGCGTCTTCTAGAAGATGGCGGCTCCTCAGCAGGTGCAGGCCTTCAAGGTGCCCCCTATGAGGTTCATCCCAGTCAGCCGCACCTTGACTGCCATTGACAGATCAGGTTATTTCCTCCCGGTCGGCGCACTTCAGCTCCTCGTGCAGATTTGTACGTTCTTCCGATTGCGCACAGGTCCAGTAGCAAGGAGACTCCACAGTTCGCCGCAGATGTATGCCCGGTCCATAAGGTGAGCGGCAGCCCTGCGGCAGATCCACTCCAGGCTCTTCCGTCTTCTCGCTTGTGCTGGCGCGAACGAGCTCCTACTGGACAAGTCAATATAGAACAAAGTGCTGGCTGAGGAGGCCAGTACTTATGCTCCTCCGATGACTGGCCAATCAGGGAGGTGCACCCTTCATGCACGCAGCTCCTGCTGAGGAGGCTGGGCCTACTTTGGGATGACTCGTGTACATAGAGAATAGCTCATCTAGAAAGGGGGTGAAGGGTGGAAGGGGCAGGTGTGGGCCTCAACCTGGCATGAAAGGTTTGCTACATTGAAGGAAATGGGCTGGATGCCTCCACTCACCTCACTAGGCTGATTTGGTTTTGATAAGAGCGAGACAGGAGGAGTGCATGTGCAGGCTGGGGGTTCAAGGGACCACGCCAGCTCACCACAGAGGAGACCACTACCTTGTGCAGCACATGAGGAGTCTTGTGGGCTCCACCAGTCCATTCATTACCATGAAGTCATGTAAACCCACCTAGTCATTCTATACATGCATGTGTCAGACATGACGGAGGCAAGGAACTCAGGTATGGAGGACTCAGTAGAACTTTAGTTGGGGGAGCTGGTTGCCATCACCCCACACGTGTGATGGTAAGACATATGGTGCACTTGGCTAGAATCCAAGCTCACACCACTCATGTCTGGGACATGCCTGTATAGAATATCGAGGTGGGTTTACATGGTAATCAATGTGCTAGTGAAGTCCACAAGACTCCTCGTGTGTACTGTACAAGGTAGTGGTCTCCATTGTGGTGGGCTGGTGTGGTCCTTTGAGGACCCCAGCCTGCACATGCACACCTCCTGGTTCTTGTAGCCTGGGTGGAGGGGGCAGCAGCCTCCCTTGGGGGGGGGGGGTTCTTTGACATAGGAGAGTAAAAGATAGCAACCCTCAGTGACCATGCAGGACTGTTAAACTCAATAGGGAAAACAGGCATAGGGCTGGTCAGCAGGGCAGATAGAGCTTCACATGGCCATGCAGAGGCCTTCTATCCCCAGAGCACAAGACATGGACACTGTAGCAACCACTATCGCACAAACTCATATTTACTATATATCACAAGTTTACTTCGGCTAACTTTGCCATGTGTGAGTTATCCTGCTATTAATGTGCACTATTTCACATTACCTATGTGGGATCAGCCCTAGCTTTTTAACTCACATCTCTTTGCATTCTGGGGAGTGTAGTTTTCCTTTGTCCTTAGGTGTATTAGTTTGAACCTGCCGGCATGCAGACGATTGTTGGCTAAGACTCTAGGCTAGACCGAAGGTGTCGCATATGGCAAGGGGCCGCTTGGCTGTTTTGAGTGTGGAGAGTCTGCGGCCTTCTTCTCACAACAGAAGCATTAGAGAAAAGTTACGGCAGAGTTTGTGACCCTCGGCCAGGAATGCTCATTATCAGAAAACAAGTACTGGCAAAGCCAAAAGATCTCGCTTATGTCAGATCTATTGGCTGTGTCAGTTTTTTTGTCTTTTTAGTCATGCTGTGCAGCATGGGTGATTTTTTTTTTGTTGTTGATTTTTTTTAAGTGATTTGACGCAATCAAGGCTGGTCACGTCAATAATGCTGCACAGCAGCCACGGTACAACATGAATAAAACACATTGATAATGTCAAATAGTGCTGAGTATGCAAGAGCTAGTTCGCTTTATCAAAGGTTTTCGTGGCAGTAGAGCTGCGGGTGGGACAAGCAACAACAAGTGGCAGGGAAGTGGAAGGAACAAGAACGGTTTGAGCAACAATAGGCATGTAACGAAGGGGCAAGCAACAACGGGGCAAGCAGAAACAGTGGGCAAGCAGGGAAAGGGAAGAAGGAAACATCAATGATGTAACAAGCAATGATGGGCAAGTAACGACGCAGGAAGAGGGCAAGCAACAACGGGCAAGCAATGCTGCAGGTCGAGGGGTGGACAAGCAACAATAACGACGGGGGAAGAAGTAAAAAAAACAAAAAGTACCTCAATTCCGGCGCGAGCAGCAGAAGGATACTAATCAAAAAGAAGCAATTAGTACTTGGTCCAAGCTCCACGGAGGAGAAAGTGAAACCAGCACACGCTAACCAGTCAGGAGCCAGCAAATGAGTGACAATGAAGCCAACAAACGGTAAGAAATGGGCGGGCTCCGAGACCCCTTTTAGTTAACAAAATGTCTCGCAAGTGATAGAGCAAGCACTGTCTCAGGCGAGACCTAAAAAGAGGCAGAGAAAGTAGTTTTGTGCAGGTTTTCATTTTCGATTTTTAAAGCACCATGAAGTTGCCAGATGAGGTCCCGGAACCAGCACAGTGGCGTTCACAAATACTACCATACTCTGGAGGGGAGCAATCTAGTGCCCCCTCCCCTTTGCCATGTTGCTTCGAGGACCCTTGAAAGGAACATGGATGTGTTTAAGAAAATCTCCCGGACTATCTATTCCCGAGCCTCTTCCTGTGAGGTAGAAATGAGCATTTTTTTTTTTTGATTGACGAATGTGTGGTGTTTATTTTCATGTTGGGGGTGTGAAGTGCTTAGTCAAGTACAACACCCAGAGCAGGGTGTGGACCACCCCCCGCCCCCATATTATTTTCATGTAGTATTATTAGCCACAGCTGTGTCCTGTGCGGAACCGGAAGTGACACCACACCTCCCTTGGCACCCAGAGACGTCAATGGGTTCACTCAATGCCCTGCTCTTGGCTCTCAGTCACCATCCTTTGTGCTTCTGAGGGCTTAGGGGGAGACAGGCAGTAGAACCCAGCTTCATTTCTGCTCCTTCTGAAATCAGGGGCAGCTGCTGCTACCCCTCTCTACCCCCAATAAAAGTCCATAATAGGAGATAGAGTCCTAGCTGGCGGTGAAACCTCATGCAAGAATCGGACTTCGAGGAAACCAGGCAGGGGTGAATTGTTTGGCTACAAACGACCTCTCCTCTCCTCCCCACCCTACCCCCCTCCCCAAAAAATAACTGTCCAATAAAGCAGGAGTTGCAGCTGCACCCCTCAGAAAGGGGCAATAGTAGGGTTGTAAAGTATCTGCAGTGACTGCTCATAACATGATGCTGCGGATTGGGATTGTAGGCATAGCTGACATGTTTGTAGTATATGATCTGCACTGAACTCTCACTTAACAGACTTAAGGGCTAGCATCCCAGCTGGAGAGAAGGCCTCTGTGTCACAACATACTACTGGCCTTGTGCGAGGCTTCGATTGACATTTGTCAGCACAGCAGTTATTGGCTGTCGGTACAGAATCTAGCAAGGCTCGGGGGAATTCACAGCGCCCCTCTGCCCCTCAGTTCCCCGGTCTTCCAAAACTGGGACTGCTTAGCAACAGGATCATCTAAGTTTTAAATACTAATATAATTTAAAAAACGAATTGCAGAAGAGACAGACCATTCTCGAGGTCACTCATCTGACCACGAACCAAAGTTTGAAACACGGGAAAGGGATTGACAGGACCAGGGCAGACAAGATATGGGACAGAGGGTGCCCTCACCCAACCCGAGCCGGGGCAAGGTTAGAGCCAGGCAGACATGGGACCTAGAGAGGTTCCTGGCCTCGGTCCGAACCCGGACCCAGGGCTGCGTAGACGGGGAAGAGCTCAACGAGACCCGGAGAGGACATGGAACATAGAGGGCGCCGCGCTCTAGGTCTGAACCCAGACCCCAAGCTGGGACACTGACAGGGGAACAATGGGCCCCAAGGCAGATATGGGACTTAGAGGATGCCTCTGCCCACCCTGAAGCACGACCTGGAGCAGGGATAAGATGGGATCTTGAAGGTGCCCCGACCTAGGTCTGAAACATGACCCAGAGCTGGGTGGTCAGTCAAGTGTGGTCAGTGAAAAAGGGGGTACCAATAGGGTGACCAACTGACATGGGTGCAAATTCAGGACAGTGAGTGTAAAAATTCAGGACAAGGGGTCAAAATTCAGGACAAAAATTCAGGACAGGAGGTCAAAATTCAGGACAAAAGGTACGTTTTACAGACACATCAGAGAAGGATGCGCAATAGTATATAAGTAAGTAAATAGACAACTACTAAAGTACAAGTGAAAGTAAGTTTATATTAGGTTGAGACAATTGTGCATTTCATGGTTTGTCAGTGTGCGCGCAGCTTTAAGCAAATGTGCAGGTCTTTTTGTGATAACGAAACCGCCCCCACCTTTCCAGCTCCCAGAGAAAACGCCCAATGCCCGGTTCGGCCAGGCCGGCCTTGATACCACCCTCCAATGGCGCCCCTCATCTTCACATAGACCCTCTCTCACGTGTATTTAATTTCTTCTATAGTGCTACTCATCCCAAGTATGTGGGGCAGAGTGTTGGAGTGCGTTACAACACACACATATTATATAGAGACAATCACTCATATAAATGTGAGTGTCAATGTATAGGAAATGATGCTTAAGATAATGGGGATTACAATGTGTAATCATACTTTCATCCATCATTCAGTCTTTCACCTTTCATTCTGTCCTTCCATCTATGTGCCCATCCATGTCCATATTCATCCATTTACAAGCCTATCCATCACGTATCCTTCCATCCATCATTTCACTCATCCATCCCTCAATCCACCCTTTTACTCATCCATCATCCATTCATCCACCCTTTCACCCTATCCATCTGTACACTCATTCATCCACTCTTCCACCCATCCATCCATCCATTCACTCATCCATCCAGCCATTTACCTATCCAGCCATCCTTTCACTTACTTATTCATCCATCCAGTCAGTCATCCTTCTACCCATTCACCCATTCAGTCATTCATTTATCCATCCCCCTTTCTCTTTCAAATCCCCTTTCACTTAGCCATCAATCCTTCCATCCACCCACCCATCCATCTACTCATCCACTCATGAATCCATCCATTGAACCTATCATTCATCCATCCTTTCACTCATCCATCCATCCTTTCTCATCCATCCACCATTTCACTCCTTCACTCATCTATCCATCCTTTTGTCCATCTACCTGCCCTTTCACTCACTCATCCAGCCTTACATCCACCCTTTCACTTATCCGTCCATCCATTCACCCTTTCACTTATCAATTCATCAATTCACCCTTTCACTTACCAATTCATCAATCCATCCATCATTTCACTCATCCATCCACCCATTCTCTCACCCGTCATCCATCCTTTCACTCATCCATCAATCCATCATTTCACTCATCTATCCACCCATCCCTCCACCCATCCCTTCATTTACTTATTCACTCACCTTTTCACATTAATTATGAGACCCATCAAAAACTCCACCCTCGCTGTAGTTCCTAAAGCAAGGGGTGGGGCAGGGTTCACCATGCCCCTGCACTTAGGCAATCTGAAAAAGTGGAAGGCATGAGTCATGCATGATGCACAGTGCCTGGACGTGGGGCGACTTTGACATGGTGTTGTTTCCAGAGCTTTAAGTGGGATGTAAAAACTATGGGGGTCTCTCCAAAAGGGTGTTTAATGTAATAAAATGCGTGGCTTAAAACACAAACTAAAAATCAGCGCTGAATATAATGTGCCGCCCGACTGGTATTTTTGTTGCTTGTGTCATTGCATCCAGATATATAATACAACAAGTGACGTTACACTTAGAACAAGTAACGTTACACCAACAACAAGCCAGAACTATTGGCTTTGTCAATGGTTGTTAGTTGCATAAAAGTAAAAAGCAGCAACCATGGCTGCTATACTATAACTACAATCCTTTCCTTTGATCTTCTTTCACTGCCTTCCTTCATTAACTGGATTCTCAGGTGGCAGCAGCTCGGGCGTTTTTGCACTTCCAGGTGACAGAATGCCCTGCCCTGGACTGAGGCTGGAGGAGGCCACCACATGCTGTGCCAGCCCAGACTGCCCCATTGTCATTCTGTATGTGGCAATCAGCCCCACACAGAATGACAATGGGCGGTGTGGGGCTGCTCTTGTACTCAGGGGGCTGAGGCCTCCCAGGGGAACAGATCTGTTTCCTGAAATGCCTAAAATTACGGACAAAAGGCGTCCGTAAAAAGGATCCTCACGGACAAGGGACGTGAGGTCCAATTTACGGACTGTCCGTGAAATTTACGGACGGTTGGTCACCCTAGGTACCAACACTCATTTTCCCCATGCAATTTCCAAAGGTAATTTTAGACATCTGCCCGGCCAAGAAGGCTAAGCAGAATTGCACCAACTTTGGCAGAAAGCTAGACTTTAACACGGGAAGTGTACTTTTTGATTTGGTGTAAATCTGTTCAGTAGTTTTTGAGAAACGTAGGTTCAAAATGTGTAGATCTATTGACAGGTGGGCTTGAATTTACAAATTCAAGTGTTCAGATTAACTGAGAGCATTTTTTGTTGTTGCAGTGAGCGCTCTGATTGGCTGGCTGCAACATCTATAGAAAGAAATGTTGTGGCAACCATGACAGGACTTGGGGGCTTGCTCCCAAAAGTTAAAGTGACGTTATGCCACCATGAATAGGAGAGAAGCACTCACAAATATGTTGTGTTACAAAGTCACTCCATTCAATAGGATTACAACGTTTAAACCAATGTACCAGTGATGATCACAGGATATTACACATTCAGTCCATTAATATATCCATTGGGTCCATTAATATATCCAAGAAGCCCAACTCATGATAGTATTTTGTGATTACGATAGGTTGTGAAGAAGAATAAAACAGACTGTGCCCAGTCCTCCTGGGTCTTTTAACCATCACATCACTGCTATTCAGTGTTCAGTCGAAACAAACCACACTACAACTCCCAGGATGCTTTAGGTCGTCACACAAAAACCACCTCACTCCTTTTTCCTGTTCTACCCCCACCCGCCCTGTGTCGTACTTCGGTCCCAGAATCAGAGTTCACTTATCACCGCAGCCAGGCAGAAGATCTCTGAACACTTCCGGCAACATAAAAACAGCATCACTGACAAACCAAGGAGAACATCTCTCAAAGACGTTGAACAATCATCGCACGCTAGCCTCGAGCTTGGCCCCCCACTCTGATGCGCGATGAAAAGCTAGAAATAGTAACGAAGCTCGAGGGTGACGATACCTCAGAGAATGGGAAGTTTAAAAAGTGAGAACGAAAACTTCACTATAAAGTGCTCTAGACGACAGGCGCCATCAGATGAACTGGACTCCTTTCTGCTCTGCAGCGCTGGGTTTGATTCCAGGTTGTGAAGCGCTACTGGGTGTGGAGGGTAAGGGAACCGAGAGAGCAGGATAGCAAGGGACTTGCTCGGGGTCACACAGTTTTCTTAAGTGATGGGCAGAGCCGGGATTATACCCATCCTGCTGGTTCCAAACCCGGTGATCTGACCTCCGGGCCGCATTTCTTGCTCTGCGGAAGGGAGACGTGTGCAGAGATGTAATCTCATTAAAGAAGGAGATGAGAAGAAGGCTTCCGACAGCTGGACAGAGGAGCCGCCCCCCCAGGCGTCGCATGAGTACTGAGCTGGGGGCGGGGGGGGCGGGGGCCCACCCACAGGGATGCAGTCACGTGCTGACCGTCAGGAGCTCACTTACAGGAAGTGTCCTTAAAATAACCATGATTCGAGGCCTGTGCAGACGGTGGAGGGGCTGGGCACAGAGAGGAGCAGCGAACTTGTGAATGTGTGACTCTCTACCCAGAGGCGGCAGCTGCCCCAGCAGAGTGCCCAGATCTGGAGAACCACAAACCGGGACATTTTGCAAAAATAGAAGAAGGGCCACAATCGGACATCAACGGTGCTGCGCAGAATGACAACTCTTATCAACACAGGATTACAGAAGAAGCACTAAGAAGATAAATACAATGTAATATATGAAGGCAACATCGTACCTGTTAATTAAATTGCTTACTTATAACAGCTGCCAACTAGCACAACTTTAGAACACCCAATGAGTCTCAGGATGTAGCCTAACGGCTAGGACCGGGGAACTGGGTTCGGGTCTCGGCAGGAACGCTCAACATCCTTTGATTCTGGGCAAATCACAATCTCCTCGTGTCTAACAAAAACGACCGTGCCCTTGTGTAACGCAACTGGTGCTCATGCACAGCGCTCTGATACCCGATACCTTTGGGTCAAGTTTGCGCTGTCTAAAACTCAGAGGGAAATTATTAATAAGTACCTGTCACTGGTATCAGTCGACCCCCCTCTAAGAACTGGGACATGAGCCAAAATTGCCGAAACCTGCCGGGACAGCTGGTAAATACTAAGGGTGGGCGTAGTTCGCGAAGTAGCACTTCGCGAAGCTACGCAAAGTGAAGTTCGCACTACGCGAGCTACGCGTAGCACTTCGCGAACTGCGAAGTAACATGTTCGCACTGTGCAAGATGTTGTTTTCAATGATTGCACAGTGCGGACAAGCAACCGGCACTGTGCAATCATTGAAAATGGCATCTTGCAGAGTGCGAGCTGTAGTTTTCTGCTGCTCGAGTAGATTTTTACTCGAGCTGCAGCTTTCTCAACGCGAACTGGTAGTTTCTCATCGCGAGCGGTCGCGAGCATACGCGACCCCTCGCAATGAGAAACCTGACCTTCTCGCGTTGGGAATCTCGCCGGGAGGTTTATTTTCCATGCTCGCGATCGCGAACAAGGAAAAAGTCTCGCCAGGATGTTATTTTGCTTGCTCGCGGTCGCCAACTTGACGTTGAGGACCGCGAGCAAGCAAAAAATGACCGCAGCACTACGCAACACTACGCTACGCGTGTTTGCACTGTGCTACGTGCAGTTCGCGTAGTGCGAAGTAGCGGGAACTTCGCAAACTACGCGAGCGTAGCGTAGTGCTTCGCCCAGGCCTAGTAAATACCCGGGACTGTCGGGCCAAATCCAGGACACCTGGCCTAGCAAAGGGCTCGGGCTCACACAGGAGAGCTAGGCCTGCAATGCTACAGTGTACACTGTGTCCAGCCTTAGATACCACAGCTGAGCCTCATGGGCATCTAAATGACCAGCCCTTGGACAGCACAGAGGTCCCTTGGGTCAACCAGAGCCTTCGAAATCAGAGGCACAACTTAGGTTACACGGAACCTGCAGGCTCGGGCCGCAGACAGCAGAGCTATCTTTCAGGTTACACAGAAGAGCCCACAGGCTCAGGCCACAGACAGCAGAGCTATCCCTCAGGTTACACAGAATCGGCAGCAGAGAGCACAGCTATCCCTCCGGTGACACATACCTTACAGACTCAAGCCTCAGGCAGAACTCTCTCAGGTATGGGACGTAGAGGCTGCCCCGCTTTAGATCCGAAACCGGACCCCGAGCTGGGGCACTGATAGGAGCACAGTGGGCCCCAAGGCAGATAGGGGACTTAGAGGGTGCCTCTGCCCACCCAGAACCACGACCCGGAGCTGGGATGGCATGGGATATTGAAGGTGCCCCGACCCAGGTCCGAAACAGGACCCAGAGCTGGGCGATCTGTCGAGTGTGGTCAGAGAAAAAGGGGCCACGAACACTCATTTTCCACCATGCAATTTTCATGGGGAATTTTGGATTTCTCTCTCAGTTTAGATAAACCTACAAACTTGAGCCTTAGATAGCAGACGCATCCGTCAGGTTACGCAGACCCTCCATACTGTTGCCTAAGGGACCAGTCAGGTTACAAAGCTTAATCCTCAGACAGCAGAGCTATCTCTCCAAGACAGAGGTGAGGCATCTGCCTAGGCACTTACGTCGGTTATAAAGCATACCCTACTAGTCAACACCACATGCAGCACACCTCCAACGTTACACCACCTTCACATGCTTAGATGTCAGGGATAAGATCTGTGCCTCAGGTTGCACAGATCTTACATGTCCAGAGTTTAGACAGCATTGTTCTCCCTCAGGTTACACAAACACAACTAAGACCTCAGACCGGAAAGTGTTCTCTGTTACACCGATCTTTCATGTCTAGGCTTCAGACAGCAGTGTAATCCCTCAGGTTACACAAACACGACTGGCTGAGACCTCAGACGAGAGAGTGTTCCCTCGCGTTACACCGATCTTACATGTCTAGGCTTCAGACAGCGGTGTAATCCCTCAGGTTACACAAACACGACTGGCTGAGACCTCAGACGAGAGTGTTCCCTCACGTTACACAGATTTTACATGTCTAGGCTTCAGACAGCAGCGTAATCCCTCAGGTTACACAAACACGACTGGCTGAGACCTCAGACGAGAGAGTGTTCCCTCGCGTTACACAGATCTTACATGTCCAGAGTTACAGCAGTGTTACCGCTCAGGTTACACAAACACGACTGACTAAGACCTCAGACGAGAGAGTGTTCCCTCGTGTTACACCGATCTTACATGTCTTGGCTTCAGACAGCTGTGTTACCGCTCAGGTTACACAAACACGACTGGCTGAGACCTCAGACGAGAGAGTGTTCCCTCACGTTACACAGATTTTACATGTCTAGGCTTCAGACAGCGGTCTTATCACTCGGCTTACACAAATACGGCTGACTGAGACCTCAAGCATGAGTGTTCCCTCGCGTTACACAGATCTTACATGTCTAGGCTTCAGACGGCGGTGTAATCCCTCAGGTTACACAAACACGACTGCTGAGACCTCAGACGAGAGAGTGTTCCCTCGCGTTACACAGATCTTACATGTCTAGGCTCCAGACAGTGGTGTTATCCTTCGGTTTACACAAATACGGCTGACTGAGACCTCAAGCATGAGTGTTTCCTCGCGTTACACAGATCTTACATGTCTAGTCTTCACACGGCGGTGTTACCGCTCAGGTTACACAAACACGACTGGCTGAGACCTCAGACGAGAGAGTGTTCCCTCGCATTACAACGATCTTACGTGTCTTGGCTTCAGACAGCAGTGTTATCGCTCAGGTTACACAAACACGACTGGCTGAGACCTCAGACGAGAGAGTGTTCCCTCGCGTTACACAGATCTTACATGTCTAGGCTTCAGACAGCAGTGTAATCCCTCAGGTTACACAAACACGACTGGCTGAGAGCTCAGACGAGAGAGTGTTCCCTCACGTTACACAGATCTTACATGTCTAGGCTTCAGACAGCAGTGTTATCGCTCAGGTTACACAAACACGACTGTCTGAGACCTCAGACGAGAGAGTGTTCCCTCACGTTACACAGATCTTACATGTCTTGGCTCCAGACAGCGGTGTTATCCCTCAGGTTACACAAACACGACTGACTGAGACCTCAGACGAGAGAGTGTTCCCTCGCGTTACACAGATCTTACATGTCTTGGCTGCAGACAGCGGTGTAATCCCTCAGGTTACACAAACACGACTGACTGAGACCTCAGACGAGTGTTCCCTCGCGTTACACAGATCTTACATGTCTTGGCTTCAGACAGCAGTGTAATCCCTCAGGTTCCACAAACACGACTGACTGAGACCTCAGATGAGAGAGTGTTCCCTCGCGTTACACAGATCTTACATGTCTAGGCATCAGACAGCAGTGTAATCGCTCAGGTTACACAAACACGACTGGCTGAGACCTCAGACTAGAGAGTGTTCCCTCGCGTTCACCGATCTTACATGTCTAGGCTTCAGACAGCGGTGTAATCCCTCAGGTTACACAAACACGACTGGCTGAGACCTCAAGCATGAGTGTTCCCTCACGTTACACAGATCTTACATGTCTTGGCATCAGACAGCAGTGTAATCGCTCAGGTTACACAAACACGACTGGCTGAGACCTCAGACGAGAGAGTGTTCCCTCACGTTACACAGATCTTACATGTCTTGGCTCCAGACAGCGGTGTAATCCCTCAGGTTACACAAACACGACTGGCTGAGACCTCAAGCATGAGTGTTCCCTCGAGTTACACAGATCTTACATGTCTAGGCATCAGACAGCAGTGTAATCGCTCAGGTTACACAAACACGACTGGCTGAGACCTCAGACGAGAGAGTGTTCCCTCGCGTTACACAGATCTTACATGTCTAGGCTCCAGACAGCGGTGTAATCCCTCAGGTTACACTAACACGACTGGCTGAGACCTCAAGCATGAGTGTTCCCTCGCGTTACACAGATCTTACATGTCTAGGCATCAGACAGCAGTGTAATCGCTCAGGTTACACAAACACGACTGGCTGAGACCTCAGACAAGAGAGTGTTCCCTCGCGTTACACAGATCTTACATGTCTTGGCTCCAGACAGCGGTGTAATCCCTCAGGTTACACAAACACGACTGGCTGAGACCTCAAGCATGAGTGTTCCCTCGCGTTACACAGATCTTACATGTCTAGGCATCAGACAGCAGTGTAATCGCTCAGGTTACACAAACACGGCTGGCTGAGATCTCAGACGAGAGAGTGTTCCCTCACGTTACACAGATCTTACATGTCTTGGCTTCAGACAGCAGCGTAATCCCTCAGGTTACACAAACACGACTGTCTGAGACCTCAGACGAGAGAGTGTTCCCTCACGTTACACAGATCTTACATGTCTTGGCTTCAGACAGCAGCGTAATCCCTCAGGTTACACAAACACGACTGGCTGAGAGCTCAGATGAGAGAGTGTTCCCTCGCGTTACACAGATCTTACATGTCTAGGCTTCAGACAGCGGTCTTATCACTCGGCTTACACAAACACGACTGGCTGAGACCTCAGACGAGAGAGTGTTCCCTCGTGTTACACCGATCTTACATGTCTTGGCTCCAGACAGCGGTGTTATCCCTCAGGTTACACAAACACGACTGACTGAGACCTCAGACGAGAGAGTGTTCCCTCGCGTTACACAGATCTTACATGTCTTGGCTGCAGACAGCGGTGTAATCCCTCAGGTTACACAAACACGACTGACTGAGACCTCAGACGAGTGTTCCCTCGCGTTACACAGATCTTACATGTCTTGGCTTCAGACAGCAGTGTAATCCCTCAGGTTCCACAAACACGACTGACTGAGACCTCAGATGAGAGAGTGTTCCCTCGCGTTACACAGATCTTACATGTCTAGGCATCAGACAGCAGTGTAATCGCTCAGGTTACACAAACACGACTGGCTGAGACCTCAGACGAGAGAGTGTTCCCCCGCGTTACACCGATCTTACATGTCTAGGCTTCAGACAGCGGTGTAATCCCTCAGGTTACACAAACACGACTGGCTGAGACCTCAAGCATGAGTGTTCCCTCGCGTTACACAGATCTTACATGTCTAGGCATCAGACAGCAGTGTAATCGCTCAGGTTACACAAACACGACTGGCTGAGACCTCAGACGAGAGAGTGTTCCCTCGCGTTACACAGATCTTACATGTCTTGGCTCCAGACAGCGGTGTAATCCCTCAGGTTACACAAACACGACTGGCTGAGACCTCAAGCATGAGTGTTCCCTCGCGTTACACAGATCTTACATGTCTAGGCATCAGACAGCAGTGTAATCGCTCAGGTTACACAAACACGACTGGCTGAGACCTCAGACGAGAGAGTGTTCCCTCGCGTTACACAGATCTTACATGTCTTGGCTCCAGACAGCGGTGTAATCCCTCAAGTTACACAAACACGACTGGCTGAGACCTCAAGCATGAGTGTTCCCTCGCGTTACACAGATCTTACATGTCTAGGCATCAGACAGCAGTGTAATCGCTCAGGTTACACAAACACGACTGACTGAGATCTCAGACGAGAGTGTTCCCTCGCGTTACACAGATCTTACGTAACTAGGCTTCAGACAGCAGTGTAATCCCTCAGGTTCCACAAACACGACTGGCTGAGACCTCAGATGAGAGAGTGTTCCCTCGCGTTACACAGATCTTACATGTCTAGGCATCAGACAGCAGTGTAATCGCTCAGGTTACACAAACACGACTGGCTGAGACCTCAAGCATGAGTGTTCCCTCACGTTACACAGATCTTACATGTCTTGGCATCAGACAGCAGTGTAATCACTCAGGTTACACAAACACGACTGGCTGAGACCTCAGACTAGAGAGTGTTCCCTCGCGTTACACCGATCTTACATGTCTAGGCTTCAGACAGCGGTGTAATCCCTCAGGTTACACAAACACGACTGGCTGAGACCTCAAGCATGAGTGTTCCCTCACGTTACACAGATCTTACATGTCTTGGCATCAGACAGCAGTGTAATCGCTCAGGTTACACAAACACGACTGGCTGAGACCTCAGACGAGAGAGTGTTCCCTCGCGTTACACAGATCTTACATGTCTAGGCTCCAGACAGCGGTGTAATCCCTCAGGTTACACAAACACGACTGGCTGAGACCTCAAGCATGAGTGTTCCCTCGCGTTACACAGATCTTACATGTCTAGGCATCAGACAGCAGTGTAATCGCTCAGGTTACACAAACACGACTGGCTGAGACGTCAGACAAGAGAGTGTTCCCTCGCGTTACACAGATCTTACATGTCTTGGCTCCAGACAGCGGTGTAATCCCTCAGGTTACACAAACACGACTGGCTGAGACCTCAAGCATGAGTGTTCCCTCGCGTTACACAGATCTTACATGTCTAGGCATCAGACAGCAGTGTAATCGCTCAGGTTACACAAACACGACTGGCTGAGATCTCAGACGAGAGAGTGTTCCCTCACGTTACACAGATCTTACATGTCTTGGCTTCAGACAGCAGCGTAATCCCTCAGGTTACACAAACACGACTGTCTGAGACCTCAGACGAGAGAGTGTTCCCTCACGTTACACAGATCTTACATGTCTTGGCTTCAGACAGCAGCGTAATCCCTCAGGTTACACAAACACGACTGGCTGAGAGCTCAGATGAGAGAGTGTTCCCTCGCGTTACACAGATCTTACATGTCTAGGCTTCAGACAGCGGTCTTATCACTCGGCTTACACAAACACGACTGGCTGAGACCTCAGACGAGAGAGTGTTCCCTCGTGTTACACCGATCTTACATGTCTTGGCTCCAGACAGCGGTGTTATCCCTCAGGTTACACAAACACGACTGACTGAGACCTCAGACGAGAGAGTGTTCCCTCGCGTTACACAGATCTTACATGTCTTGGCTGCAGACAGCGGTGTAATCCCTCAGGTTACACAAACACGACTGGCTGAGACCTCAAGCATGAGTGTTCCCTCACGTTACACAGATCTTACATGTCTTGGCATCAGACAGCAGTGTAATCACTCAGGTTACACAAACACGACTGGCTGAGACCTCAGACTAGAGAGTGTTCCCTCGCGTTACACCGACCTTACATGTCTAGGCTTCAGACAGCGGTGTAATCCCTCAGGTTACACAAACACGACTGGCTGAGACCTCAAGCATGAGTGTTCCCTCACGTTACACAGATCTTACATGTCTTGGCATCAGACAGCAGTGTAATCGCTCAGGTTACACAAACACGACTGGCTGAGACCTCAGACGAGAGAGTGTTCCCTCGCGTTACACAGATCTTACATGTCTAGGCTCCAGACAGCGGTGTAATCCCTCAGGTTACACAAACACGACTGGCTGAGACCTCAAGCATGAGTGTTCCCTCGCGTTACACAGATCTTACATGTCTAGGCATCAGACAGCAGTGTAATCGCTCAGGTTACACAAACACGACTGGCTGAGACGTCAGACAAGAGAGTGTTCCCTCGCGTTACACAGATCTTACATGTCTTGGCTCCAGACAGCGGTGTAATCCCTCAGGTTACACAAACACGACTGGCTGAGACCTCAAGCATGAGTGTTCCCTCGCGTTACACAGATCTTACATGTCTAGGCATCAGACAGCAGTGTAATCGCTCAGGTTACACAAACACGACTGGCTGAGATCTCAGACGAGAGAGTGTTCCCTCACGTTACACAGATCTTACATGTCTTGGCTTCAGACAGCAGCGTAATCCCTCAGGTTACACAAACACGACTGTCTGAGACCTCAGACGAGAGAGTGTTCCCTCACGTTACACAGATCTTACATGTCTTGGCTTCAGACAGCAGCGTAATCCCTCAGGTTACACAAACACGACTGGCTGAGAGCTCAGATGAGAGAGTGTTCCCTCGCGTTACACAGATCTTACATGTCTAGGCTTCAGACAGCGGTCTTATCACTCGGCTTACACAAACACGACTGGCTGAGACCTCAGACGAGAGAGTGTTCCCTCGTGTTACACCGATCTTACATGTCTTGGCTCCAGACAGCGGTGTTATCCCTCAGGTTACACAAACACGACTGACTGAGACCTCAGACGAGAGAGTGTTCCCTCGCGTTACACAGATCTTACATGTCTTGGCTGCAGACAGCGGTGTAATCCCTCAGGTTACACAAACACGACTGACTGAGACCTCAGACGAGTGTTCCCTCGCGTTACACAGATCTTACATGTCTTGGCTTCAGACAGCAGTGTAATCCCTCAGGTTCCACAAACACGACTGACTGAGACCTCAGATGAGAGAGTGTTCCCTCGCGTTACACAGATCTTACATGTCTAGGCATCAGACAGCAGTGTAATCGCTCAGGTTACACAAACACGACTGGCTGAGACCTCAGACGAGAGAGTGTTCCCTCGCGTTACACCGATCTTACATGTCTAGGCTTCAGACAGCGGTGTAATCCCTCAGGTTACACAAACACGACTGGCTGAGACCTCAAGCATGAGTGTTCCCTCGCGTTACACAGATCTTACATGTCTAGGCATCAGACAGCAGTGTAATCGCTCAGGTTACACAAACACGACTGGCTGAGACCTCAGACGAGAGAGTGTTCCCTCGCGTTACACAGATCTTACATGTCTTGGCTCCAGACAGCGGTGTAATCCCTCAGGTTACACAAACACGACTGGCTGAGACCTCAAGCATGAGTGTTCCCTCGCGTTACACAGATCTTACATGTCTAGGCATCAGACAGCAGTGTAATCGCTCAGGTTACACAAACACGACTGGCTGAGACCTCAGACGAGAGAGTGTTCCCTCGCGTTACACAGATCTTACATGTCTTGGCTCCAGACAGCGGTGTAATCCCTCAGGTTACACAAACACGACTGGCTGAGACCTCAAGCATGAGTGTTCCCTCGCGTTACACAGATCTTACATGTCTAGGCATCAGACAGCAGTGTAATCGCTCAGGTTACACAAACACGACTGACTGAGATCTCAGACGAGAGTGTTCCTTCGCGTTACACAGATCTTACGTAACTAGGCTTCAGACAGCAGTGTAATCCCTCAGGTTCCACAAACACGACTGGCTGAGACCTCAAGCATGAGTGTTCCCTCGCGTTACACAGATCTTACGTGACTAGGCATCAGACAGCAGTGTAATCGCTCAGGTTACACAAACACGACTGGCTGAGACCTCAGACGAGAGAGTGTTCCCTCGCGTTACACAGATCTTACATGTCTAGGCTCCAGACAGCGGTGTAATCCCTCAGGTTACACAAACACGACTGGCTGAGACCTCAAGCATGAGTGTTCCCTCGCGTTACACAGATCTTACATGTCTAGGCATCAGACAGCAGTGTAATCGCTCAGGTTACACAAACACGACTGGCTGAGACCTCAGACGAGAGAGTGTTCCCTCGCGTTACACAGATCTTACATGTCTTGGCTCCAGACAGCGGTGTAATCCCTCAGGTTACACAAACACGACTGGCTGAGACCTCAAGCATGAGTGTTCCCTCGCGTTACACAGATCTTACATGTCTAGGCATCAGACAGCAGTGTAATCGCTCAGGTTACACAAACACGACTGGCTGAGATCTCCGACGAGAGAGTGTTCCCTCGCGTTACACAGATCTTACGTGACTAGGCTTCAGACAGCGGTGTTATCGCTCAGGTTACACAAACACGACTGTCTGAGACCTCAGACGAGAGAGTGTTCCCTCGCGTTACACAGATCTTACGTGACTAGGCTTCAGACAGCAGTGTAATCGCTCAGGTTACACAAACACGACTGACTGAGATCTCAGACGAGAGTGTTCCCTCGCGTTACACAGATCTTACGTAACTAGGCTTCAGACAGCGGTGCTGCACACATTTCTTTGAACCCCCATGCGATGGCAACAAGAAGCAGAATTATCTCCACGGCATGTCATCCTTACATGTTCAGGTTCATACAGCAGTGCTATCACTCATGATTCATGCCTTAGTTATCAAAGCTATTATTAAGGCCACCCAGACCTCACTAGCAGAGGCCTCACAGCAGAGGTATCCCCCATGTTACACAGACCTCACTAGCAGAGATATCCCCCCAGGTTACACAGACCTCACTAGCAGAGGCCTCACAGCAGAGGTATCCCCATGTTACACAGACCTCGCCAACTAAGCCCTCATAGTGTGGAGTTATCCCTCAAATGACAAAGATCATCAGACAGCAGTGCTATCGCTCAGGTTACACAGAACTCATACAGCTGAGTTATATCTCAAGTTACACAGATCTTCAGGCATCAGACGGCAGTAGGGGGGCCACCTGGCAAGTTGGGAAATTCTGGGCAATGTCTGTAAAAAGTCAGGACAAAGGTGAACTTTTTGGACACATCTGAGATGGGCCAGCAATAATAAAATAGATGGCCGACGAGTCTCAAGTCAAAATAGATGTATGTGTTTTGGCTTGCATAACACACAGCAGCACTGATCAAACCTTCATATGTAACTGGGTCTATTTAAGGATTAAAAAACGATCTAACGTCATCTGGAGCTGTTCATAATTCTAATCCGTGCCACCAATGACAGCGCCAGAAGCAGCTTCTAAACATAGGCTGAGCGTACATGGCAGTAGCACCGCTCCTTTCAGTAAATCTTTAATCTTCTTGAAGATGCACTTTCTATCCCAGCTGGCAGACTCAGGAAGTTCTTTGCGGCCAGGAGCAAATGAATTTAAGCCTGAGCAAGAATATTTCAAATTAATGGGGATCTGATGTTCCTCTTTAACGTCAGTGTTGGCAGCTGAAGTCTTCCTTCTGTCTTTATTAGATGCCCTCGAGACTGAGCTCCAACAGCCAATGATCTCCTGCCCCTTTACCAGCGCCAACAGGGCATTGGTCGTTAGGTAGTGATGGGCAGGTCTCATCATTTTCATGGTCCCACCTGTGGCGTATCCTGTCTCGAAGAGCCGAGCTGCAAACGCTAAAGCCTGCATGCTCAGCCTGGAAATACCACCCTACTGCATGTGTTGCTGTTGACTACTTTCTTTTTTAGGTCACGCTTAGGCAGTGCTTGCGCGGTCTTTTCGAGACATGCAGTATTCAGGTATGGACTTGAAGCTCCTCCCATTTTCCTCCCATCTTTTCAATTGGCTCCTCTTATTGTTGTTAGTAAATGGTGGCTTTTGATTCGTGAATAGGCTTAGTAGTTCCTCATTAGTACCTCCTTCTATCCTTTCGTGACCTCCCCTGAGGACTGCCCCGGCAACGTGTGTTGGTACTCGGTATGTTTTATTCACAGTCTGTGAGCACTATTTTCTTAAATGACTTTCTCCTGTTGCACACACAACATGCTCTCCTGCAACCGCTGTTCTTTTTTGTAAGCAGCGCGGCAAACCGTGCTTTATCTTATCTTATGTTTTTGCTTCAACAATGGCGGCCGCACCATTAACGATGCACTCCCCCCAATATATTTTTTTGAAGGCAGTGTGGCATGATGCACCTTATTTTATGCTTTTCTTTAAGCCACGCTTGGTTATGTTTTTTTTCACCAGAGCGTAATACTTCAGGTTCAACAATGGCGATTTCTTTTCTTATGCGCGGCTCACCCAAATCAATCTTCACACAACGCAGCACACCATGCTTCAGCTTGAACAATGGTGGCTGCTCGGCTCAATTTTATTCCTACTCTCCCATGTCACAGCCCCCAATCCCTATCCCACCCCCGCTACACTAACTTGAATATGCATGGGCGCCGCACTTTAGATTTCAGCATGATGCACGCTTTCAAATTTACAACGTAGGCACTGCGCTTTATGTTACAGCACGGCACCCGCTTTTATATTTAGAAATACAATAGTTTAAAGTCTCGCAAATGCAAGACCTATTGCATTGTAGATGCTTGTTTTGAGATGTCTTATGGAGACATGAGTTCTAATCCCATCTTCCCCCTCGTGATCCTGGTTGAATCACATGAACTTCCGATCGTCAGTGTCCCTCATTTGCTAAAACAACTTAAATAGTTTCTCGTGCATCATTAATCAGTCTGTAAAATTACTGAGCATTTACTTTCAATAAAAAGTCACCTCCTTTTGCAATTTTAAAGGAACTTTCCCTACTTGTGAACACAGTTTGTCTGTATTTCACTTTTGAAAAGAAACATGACAGGGGGCTTGGGGCTCTGCTCTGCGGCAGTGACCCCGCTGATGGAAATGGGGCATACAAATGTTTCATGGTTTGCATTAAAAAAACGCTCTGTTTATCTGTGCTTTAGCGGCACGCCGTGCTTCAGCTTGAACAATGGCGGCCGCGTAGCTCGATTTTAATCCTTCTCTCCCATGTCACAGCCCGCTATCCCGGTCCCGCCCCCCTACATTAATGTAAATATGCATAGGTGCTGTGCTTTAGGTTTCAGCACGGCACCCGCTTTCATATTAACAACATGGGTGCCGCGCTATGTGTTGCAGCATGGTGCCCGCTTTCATATTAACAATATGGGTGCCGCGCTATGTGTTGCAGCATGGTGCCCGCTTTCATATTAACAACGTGGGTGCCGCGCTATGTGTTGCAGCACGGTGCCCGCTTTTAAAGTTTTCTGGGTTTACAGCCGGGGACATTTCGTCCAACCGGCGCTGGAGTGACTATCGTCCCTGCTGTTTGGCGCTTTGGCTTGTGTTTCCGCTTCCTGCTCCAGTGCTCAGGTTGCCTACTTCAGTTGCCTGCCTCTGAAGAAACCCCGACCAGGTCACTCTCTCTCGCCCTAAAGCTCTCCTCAGCTTGTTTCTATCGTAATGGCTACCAAAGGTTGCAGCAAACAGCAGTCCAAGGACTATCTGCTCCTGTAGGACGTCGGCCGCAATCTCTCCAGTATGGACTTTAAACTATACTCATTTTCACAGGTAGGGCGACTAAACTTTTATTGACAATTGTGCAATGATGCCACGCTTACTCCAGTTCCCTCAATTTAGGTTTCCTCCAAAAACATGAGCTAAAACATATTTCCTACACCCAGGCGCGCAACACCCATTGGACTCACAGGGCTTCAGCCCCCCTGTAGGAAGGTGGATATCTGACTATGGTTACCCCCAAATTTTTGCCTAGTGTCTAGCTGGTTTTTCGACTTAGTTGGCCTGAGATCCTGCCATTCAGGCTCTCAGGCTATCTGCTCTCTCTGTAAAATGGACTCCATGTACCCTAGGTACATACCCAATTGGTTGGATCACCCTGTCAGCCCCTGTACC
Source organism: Triturus cristatus (assembly GCF_964204655.1). Lineage (NCBI taxonomy): Eukaryota > Metazoa > Chordata > Amphibia > Caudata > Salamandridae > Triturus > Triturus cristatus. Next base: position 816,338,275 of record NC_140595.1, read on the forward strand.
AGTGTACACTAGGTACCCAGGGCATTGGTGTATCCAAGGCCTGCCAGGGGCTGAAGCATGTATTATGCCACCCCAGGCTTGGCCTAACAATCTGACACAACTGGCTGATCACTCAGCTGGGGTAAGTTGGTGTAATCACCTCTTACTTAGGTGTAGTATACCTATACCTAAACTTAAATGGGACACCTGGTAACCTATAAGTCACTCCTATGGCAGGCCTTAACAATCCTGAAGGCAGAGTGCTTGGTTCCATGTGAGATGGTGCTCTGGCATGAGCTGAGCCTGTCTGCAGTGGTCGGAACAACTTCCTTCTACTGTTTCCAGATATCGTCATACCATATACTCTTAAGTGCATTATGAACCTCGCGGTTAAATGCTATCTTTGGTTTGGCTTTATCAAAACATGTCGAGTAAGGTGTCATACGAATTGGAATACTAACCCCTCGCCAATTCTGGCGACGGGGTTAGCATTCCACCCTTCTAGAGGGACACGACATGTACAGTACCTGAAACCCGGGTAAAATCAGACATAGCCTCAGCTCCACAAAATGGATGCTGCCACCACAGACACAAGTCTGCCCTCCTGCTGCTGGGAGTCCTTCCAGCTTGGGAGGTGTGGACAAAGGGTTTCCTGCCAGGGGAGGTGCGTGCACCACCCCAGACAGGATTTTGTGTATTGGTCAGGTAGGGCTTGAAAGAAACCAGACATGCCTGTGGCTCACAAGGAGCCTCGGGGCATATGCCAGTTCAAACCGGTCCTGGGGCACACCAGTCCCGGGCCTGGGGCGAGCTGGACAAAGGATTGGGGGTGTAACCACCCCCCTTCCTGGTCCCACCCATAGGGAGGGACCTAGCAGGTAGTCCGGCCCCTAGAATCCGAATAAAGGTAGGAGCTGTGTCCTAAGACTGCAGACATCCTGGAATCAACTTGAAACTAAGAAGAAGACGGGAACTTCGACATTCTGCTGCACAGAAGACTGAAGAAAATCTCCCCTGTGGTCAGGGAGTGACCACCTTGCTAACGCAAGCACCATCCAGCGAATCAACGTCTGCTTTGCCGCCGCCTCCCGCCGGAGCCCGAGCCCAGAGACTGACAAGACCTGGACCTCCAGACCTCTCACCGCCCGATCCACAGTCCCTGCAAAGAAGAGACCCGTGGAGGCACCGAGACACGTGGAGCCAGCCATCTTGAAACGACCACGACAAGCTGACAAGTGCAACAACCGAGGCTCCCTCCAAGTTGTGCTTTGGGTCCTGAGAAGCCCAACCCTCGAGCAGCATCTGCACCAAAGGTGAGCCCTCCAGCATCTCCACGATCTGCGTGGGGCCCTTCTGCATTTTGCCACTCGACGCGCCTAACCGGTTGCTGGCCCGCTGGCTAGTGGCCATCTTGGCGACGAAATCTACGACAAACACCGCTGGTCTGGTTGCTCCAGACTGGCCCTTGCTCCCCTCCAAAGGAGCAATCCCTCTGACCTTGCTGGTCAGAACCAACAGCTGATTTCCGAATCCTTCTACAATTGCTTTTGCCAAGGCTTGTTTGCTTCAATCAAGTCGCCGACACCGCCGACAGCGAGAGCCTGCGTGGGACAGCTCGTGAGCCGACTCCTGGACGTCGTCGACCTTCAGGGACCACGTGGCTGCGGAGACAAGCTACCCCTCATCACCTGTTTGCACCCGACATCGCCTGGTACCCACCTGGTGCCACGCTGGTCACTGGCTAGTGACTGTGAACACTGTCCCCTCTGCTTACAGGTCTTTAACATCTCCGATCCACTCTTGGATCCACTGCATCTCTTCCCGACCGACCGCCTGCAGCATCTTTGTCCCAGGCTCAACGGAACAGATAGAAGAAACCCGACGCACTTTGAGGCCTATGCACCCGCTTCCTGTGGGTGAGGTAAAGCTGGTACTCCGGTGCCCATGTGTAGTAATACATCTCTAGTGCCTGTGTTCCAAATCTTAAGTTCCTAGGTCATCCGGAAGATTCCTTTTGCAGTAACTTTGTACTTTTTACGCACCCATTGAAACCTATGGGAGCACGCGTGTGACTATTTGCTCTGCACACGCCACCCGTGGACCTCCTGGTCACTAACTGACGTTAGCTCCTTGTAGGCCCAGCGATTCTAGAGGCCCTAGGCCTTTTCCCTTTTCTGTTCGTGGTACTTATACCACTATTTTAGTATATGGTTCGAGTGGCCACCAGGGCCTATCCATATAAAGTGCAACTTCTGTGTATTCTGTTATAATCTTGTTTGACGATTTGTGCTCCTGTGCTCATAAAGAGACTAGGGGTTACTTTGAGAAATAAATACATATATATTTTGAATATATATCTGTGTGGTGTCCTTTCATTGGTATAAAAGGGGGTTACTATTGGTAAAACAGCCTGCTTAACACGCATCACGAGTTTAGCCTCAAAGACTGCTTAGCCTACGCTACCACTAGGGCAGCTAGTCCGAAAAGGTTGACTTACAACCACACCATAAGGGTTGCTTGGCATGGTACAAGGTGATCACTTTTACTAGTGAGCATCATATACCAGGCCAACTTCTCACATTGGTGAGCAGCGGTTGGATTTGAGCTTGCTGTGTTTTGCCATTGTAATCTCTTGGTTACCAATTGAAAGATCACATAGGTACCTGTAGGTACATATAAAACAAGATTAGATATACTTAAGTTCTACTGAACTTAGTTGTTGTAGAGCAAAGGGAGTAGCACACCCTGACTACAACTACTAGATAGGTTTAGTAGGTAAACCCAAGTGTAGGTAGATTGCAACACATCCACCCACACTTAAGAGCAATGGCCGGGGCAGAGGGGTCCACTGTACCCATCTCTGTTGAGAGTGACCCCCAGAGGGCACCATCCAGCTTTGCTACCCTTAATCAGAATGAGCTCAGGCATTTGGCAACTCTTAGAGGCCTTAAACAGCCCAAGAACCCAAACTCTGCTGAGCTCAGAGAGCTCTTACAGAATGATGAGAATCAGAGAGCACTCAAGAAAGCTTCCCAGTTAGCCCCCTTAGGGACAGGAACAGGAGGCCCCCCTTCTGAAGATGCCACTGAGGTACCCCTTTCCAATAGTCACCCCTTAGATGGGATGCCTACCACAGAGGATGAGAGTGAAAAGGATACTGACAGTAGTGAGGATGAAGGGAGAACTAGCCCAGTGCCAAGTGTTATACTTGGCCCAGCTAAACTAAGGCTATTGGGGACTGACAGTGGGTTCACCCCACTGGATCTCCCCAGTGGACTTAACACAGGGCTTGGAAGGCAAAGGAATCGCTCAGGTGACTCCAATGCTTCCCATGGCTCTAGAGGCTCTCAAGGTCACTCCAGGAGAAGGATGACCACCCCTCAGAGGAGGGAACATGAGGCCAAGATGCAAGAAGCCCAGCTGAGGATCAGGAAGCAGGAGCTAGAAGTAGCCCTGATGGAAGAAAAACTGAGCAAGGCTAGGCAGCATAGAGAGAGTGGGTCTATACCCACTGGTGGCAGCAATGTCCCTAGGGACAAAGATAGGGTCTTTGACAATAGGAACCTGTCCAAGATTGTGCCCCCCTACAAAAGTGGGGATGACATCCACAAATGGATGACTGCTCTTGAGAGAGCCTGCAAAGTGCAGCAGGTTCCTGAAGACCAGTGGGCAGCAATCTTATGGCTCTCCTTTGAGGGGAGAGGCAGAGATAGACTCCTCACTGTTAGAGAAGAGGATGTCAGAAATTACAGAGTCCTGAAGAGTGTCCTAGTTGATGGGTTAGGCTTAACCACTGAACAGTACAGGTTAATGTTCAGAGACACCCAGAAGACACAGACTCAGGACTGGTCTGAATATGTGGAATGTGCCACTAAGGCTTTGGAGGGTTGGTTGCTGGGAAGTAAGGTGTCTGATTATACAGGATTGTACAATTTGATGATGAGAGAGCAGATTTTAAGTAATTGTCAAAACCAGCTTCTCCATCAACACCTGGTAGACTCAGATTTGACCTCTCCCCAAGAATTGGGAAAGAGGGCAGATAAATGGGTCAGGACCAGGATCAGGCCTAAAAACCAGGGTGGTGACCAAAAGAAAGATACCACCAAGCCTCAAGAGAAGGGTGGGGATAAAGAAAAAGAGAAACCTTCCTCAGGGCCCCAAAACTCCACACAGGGTGGTGGGTCCCAAGCTCCCTCCTCTACCACAGCTAAAAAGCCCTACTGCCATGAGTGTAAAACTCCTGGGCATTGGAAAACTGACAGCGGTTGCCCAAGGGCTAAAAACAAAACTGTTCCTCCAATTACTCCTGTCACACCACCTATTACTGTCAGCAGTAATCCCCCAGGTGGTGGGAGTGCCCCCAGAAATCTGGGTGGGTTTACTTGGGGAACACAGGGGGACCCTGGCTTAGCCAATTCCCCTACAGCAACCACTCTTGTCTGTGATGGTGGCATGGGATTTGCCAACTTCACTGCCTGTCCCAACACTTTGGGTAGGTACAGACAGGAGCCCTACATCAATGGTACAAAAGCTGAGGCCTACAGAGACACTGGGGCTAGCATCACAATGGTGGCCCATTGGCTAGTTCCCTCTGAGCAGCTTTTGCCCGGTTTCTCCTACCAGGTGACTAACATTGATGGCAAACAGAACAGTCATCCCATGGCAGAGGTATGTCTCAGCTGGGGAGGGGTCACTGGCCCTAAAAGGGTAGCAGTGTCCCCAACCTTGCCTGTAGACTGCTTACTGGGGAATGACTTAGAATTCTCAGCTTGGGCTGGAGTTGAACAAGACACCCATTTTAAAATGGTAGGCCTTTCACAAAAGGGTAGGGGGGTTGTGCCATTCACAACCCCTGTCCAAATAGATTTCCTCCCTGAAAAGGTTGGAAGGGCAGTGGTAGCCACAGCCCAGGCACAGACAGACTTCCCTGTAGGGACTGGCAGAGCTGTGACAGTCACAGCTCAAACACAAACTGAGTGCCCCCCTGAAAAGGTTGGCAAGGCTGTAATGGTCTCAGCCTATACTCAGACTGACATAGGTGTAGTGAAGCCTGAAACAATGGATCACTCCACACAAACTGAGAGTAGTGGGGAGGAAGAAAAGTCTCCCTCTCCCCAGACATTAGGAAAAGGTCAGCCTCCTCAGGGATCTGACCTCACCCCTTGTGAAGGAACTGCCCCAGAGGTAGCCAGGCCTGGCCTGGCAGAGCCTCTGATGTCAGTGGCCCCTTCCAAGGTGGGATCCAGTCTGGTGCAGGTAGCCTGCCTCTCTCTACCCTGCCTCAGTCAGCCCAGGGCTGCAGAGGTCAGGGAGGCCAGTGGACCCCCAGAGGGCCCCTGTCCACAAGAACCCCCCCATCAAAAGAATGAGGATTGCCTGGCTAGTAGCCCTAGTCAGGTGATGGGTAAAAACATTCCTGAGGGATCTCCTTTACAGGTAGTTAGGGACCTCCCCCAGGGGGATTCTGTTGGGCACAGGCAAACATGGGACCTTAGGGCCCCAAACCTGACCTGTCCCTCCAGTAAGCCCACAAAAGGGACCCAGCCTCCAGCTTTAGGTAGCCAGAGGCTGACCCTGAGAGCACAGTGCAACTCAGTTAAAGGAAGAAAGGCATCCATGGTGGAGGATGATTGGAGGAAGCTGAGGCCTCACTTTGAGGACACTCACTTCAGTACTCCATCTCAACACCAGCCTTTTACTTTGCCAAGACACACCACAGGTAGAGATTCCCTATGGTGGAGACCCTCTGATACCCTTAGGGTGAGGGATTGCTTAGTGGACCATGAGACAGGGGGTAACCATGCCAGTGCTGGTTCCTCCTTATATGGCCACTTGGGCAATATAGGCTTACCTGGTCAAGGTCAGCCTTATCTCCCTTCGTTTGGGGGGGGGTTGTGTAGGAAGGTGGATATCTGACTATGGTTACCCCCAAATTTTTGCCTAGTGTCTAGCTGGTTTTTCGACTTAGTTGGCCTGAGATCCTGCCATTCAGGCTCTCAGGCTATCTGCTCTCTCTGTAAAATGGACTCCATGTACCCTAGGTACATACCCAATTGGTTGGATCACCCTGTCAGCCCCTGTACCAGTGTACACTAGGTACCCAGGGCATTGGTGTATCCAAGGCCTGCCAGGGGCTGAAGCATGTATTATGCCACCCCAGGCTTGGCCTAACAATCTGACACAACTGGCTGATCACTCAGCTGGGGTAAGTTGGTGTAATCACCTCTTACTTAGGTGTAGTATACCTATACCTAAACTTAAATGGGACACCTGGTAACCTATAAGTCACTCCTATGGCAGGCCTTAACAATCCTGAAGGCAGAGTGCTTGGTTCCATGTGAGATGGTGCTCTGGCATGAGCTGAGCCTGTCTGCAGTGGTCGGAACAACTTCCTTCTACTGTTTCCAGATATCGTCATACCATATACTCTTAAGTGCATTATGAACCTCGCGGTTAAATGCTATCTTTGGTTTGGCTTTATCAAAACATGTCGAGTAAGGTGTCATACGAATTGGAATACTAACCCCTCGCCAATTCTGGCGACGGGGTTAGCATTCCACCCTTCTAGAGGGACACGACATGTACAGTACCTGAAACCCGGGTAAAATCAGACATAGCCTCAGCTCCACAAAATGGATGCTGCCACCACAGACACAAGTCTGCCCTCCTGCTGCTGGGAGTCCTTCCAGCTTGGGAGGTGTGGACAAAGGGTTTCCTGCCAGGGGAGGTGCGTGCACCACCCCAGACAGGATTTTGTGTATTGGTCAGGTAGGGCTTGAAAGAAACCAGACATGCCTGTGGCTCACAAGGAGCCTCGGGGCATATGCCAGTTCAAACCGGTCCTGGGGCACACCAGTCCCGGGCCTGGGGCGAGCTGGACAAAGGATTGGGGGTGTAACCACCCCCCTTCCTGGTCCCACCCATAGGGAGGGACCTAGCAGGTAGTCCGGCCCCTAGAATCCGAATAAAGGTAGGAGCTGTGTCCTAAGACTGCAGACATCCTGGAATCAACTTGAAACTAAGAAGAAGACGGGAACTTCGACATTCTGCTGCACAGAAGACTGAAGAAAATCTCCCCTGTGGTCAGGGAGTGACCACCTTGCTAACGCAAGCACCATCCAGCGAATCAACGTCTGCTTTGCCGCCGCCTCCCGCCGGAGCCCGAGCCCAGAGACTGACAAGACCTGGACCTCCAGACCTCTCACCGCCCGATCCACAGTCCCTGCAAAGAAGAGACCCGTGGAGGCACCGAGACACGTGGAGCCAGCCATCTTGAAACGACCACGACAAGCTGACAAGTGCAACAACCGAGGCTCCCTCCAAGTTGTGCTTTGGGTCCTGAGAAGCCCAACCCTCGAGCAGCATCTGCACCAAAGGTGAGCCCTCCAGCATCTCCACGATCTGCGTGGGGCCCTTCTGCATTTTGCCACTCGACGCGCCTAACCGGTTGCTGGCCCGCTGGCTAGTGGCCATCTTGGCGACGAAATCTACGACAAACACCGCTGGTCTGGTTGCTCCAGACTGGCCCTTGCTCCCCTCCAAAGGAGCAATCCCTCTGACCTTGCTGGTCAGAACCAACAGCTGATTTCCGAATCCTTCTACAATTGCTTTTGCCAAGGCTTGTTTGCTTCAATCAAGTCGCCGACACCGCCGACAGCGAGAGCCTGCGTGGGACAGCTCGTGAGCCGACTCCTGGACGTCGTCGACCTTCAGGGACCACGTGGCTGCGGAGACAAGCTACCCCTCATCACCTGTTTGCACCCGACATCGCCTGGTACCCACCTGGTGCCACGCTGGTCACTGGCTAGTGACTGTGAACACTGTCCCCTCTGCTTACAGGTCTTTAACATCTCCGATCCACTCTTGGATCCACTGCATCTCTTCCCGACCGACCGCCTGCAGCATCTTTGTCCCAAGCTCAACGGAACAGATAGAAGAAACCCGACGCACTTTGAGGCCTATGCACCCGCTTCCTGTGGGTGAGGTAAAGCTGGTACTCCGGTGCCCATGTGTAGTAATACATCTCTAGTGCCTGTGTTCCAAATCTTAAGTTCCTAGGTCATCCGGAAGATTCCTTTTGCAGTAACTTTGTACTTTTTACGCACCCATTGAAACCTATGGGAGCACGCGTGTGACTATTTGCTCTGCACACGCCACCCGTGGACCTCCTGGTCACTAACTGACGTTAGCTCCTTGTAGGCCCAGCGATTCTAGAGGCCCTAGGCCTTTTCCCTTTTCTGTTCGTGGTACTTATACCACTATTTTAGTATATGGTTCGAGTGGCCACCAGGGCCTATCCATATAAAGTGCAACTTCTGTGTATTCTGTTATAATCTTGTTTGACGATTTGTGCTCCTGTGCTCATAAAGAGACTAGGGGTTACTTTGAGAAATAAATACATATATATTTTGAATATATATCTGTGTGGTGTCCTTTCATTGGTATAAAAGGGGGTTACTATTGGTAAAACAGCCTGCTTAACACGCATCACGAGTTTAGCCTCAAAGACTGCTTAGCCTACGCTACCACTAGGGCAGCTAGTCCGAAAAGGTTGACTTACAACCACACCATAAGGGTTGCTTGGCATGGTACAAGGTGATCACTTTTACTAGTGAGCATCATATACCAGGCCAACTTCTCACACCCCCCCCCCGTCGTGTGTGGCAGCCCGGGATGAGACACCTTCCCGGGCAAAAAAGCAGCCGCACCCGAGCACTTCACAGGTCTTTAAAAGACCATTTGCATGTTAATGAGGCCTCGCTGTTGTTTCACCCCTTCTAAGAGCCCCTGCAGCTCCACTCTGCCTATTGCTTAAAGTTCAGCCCCCCCCGAAATTTTTCCTCAGCCCCCCCCGAAATTTGGCTCTAGTTGCGCCTCTGCCTACACCTAATGTTTTAGCAGCCTAATAAATATGAGTGGTGCAGATTGGTTAACAGTTAGGGTAAATAAATAGGGTTTTTGTGACACTATAGCTGTGGTTCCAAATCTTTGCGCCGCGGCAAACCAGTGTGCGTAAAAACTAGCCAGGGGCGGCGCGCACCAAGCACACAGGTTGGGAACTTCCGGTGCCTTTGAAGAAGCCGCCAGTGTACAGCAGCGCCCCCTTGACTTGTGTTTTTGTGAGGTAAGAATTCTTCGAAGTTTCGGAGATTAAATAACATAAGCACAAACCATAAAAAGAAAGTCGCTGCTTCTTGCGCCTTCCTGCCTTTGTGTTCAGATGGTACATGCTCTTATGTATGCGCGTGCACGCATTCCACGATGGATAAACAGATGTTTAGTTGGCCTGCCGCTTCCACGCAGCATGCTGAATATTCGAGATACCTATTTTTAGGCCACCAACCTTTCCGTAGTGAGGCACGGCTGCAAAGACCAATGTTGGTCACATGGGAAAATATAAATTGTGGAAATGTTTTGCGTAGTCTTAGAAATACATTCTGCCAAAATCTGGGCCGGACGTAAACCGGTTTCTCTGAAAATTCATCATGCATTTTAGGTGCAAAGAGAAATTTTTGTGGGAGATGTTAACTTAATATGGAGATTGTGTTAGTCTGTTTTGAAATCTGCTTTTGTAAAGTTTGTTTCTGTGGTCTATTTCCATGTGCTACTCCTACGGTCTGTTTTCATATGCTACCCCTACGGTCTGTTTTCACATGCTACCCCTACGGTCTGTTTTCACATGCTACCCCTACGGTCTGTTTTCACATGCTACCCCTACGGTCTGTTTTCACATGCTACTCCTATGGTCTGTTTTCACATGCTACTCCTACATTCTGTTTTCACATACTACTCGCACACTCTATTTTCACATGCTACTCCTACGGTCTGTTTTCACATGCTACTCCTACGGTCTGTTTTCACATGCTACTCCTACGGTCTGTTTTCACATGCTACTCCTAGAGTCTGGTTTCACATGCTACTCCTACGGTCTGTTTTCACATGCTACTCCTAGAGTCTGTTTTCACATGCTACTCCTCCGGTCTGTTTTCACATGCTACTCCTACAGTCTGTTTTCACGTGCTACTCCTACGGTCTGTTTTCACATGCTACTCCTCCGGTCTGTTTTCACGTGCTACTCCTACGGTCTGTTTTCACGTGCTACTCCTACGGTCTGTTTTCACATGCTACCCCTACGGTCTGTTTTCACATGCTACCCCTACGGTCTGTTTTCACATGCTACTCCTACGGTCTGTTTTCACATGCTACTCCTAGAGTCTGTTTTCACATGCTACTCCTACGGTCTGTTTTCACATGCTACTCCTACGGTCTGTTTTCACATGCTACTCCTACGGTCTGTTTTCACATGCTACTCCTACGGTCTGTTTTCACATGCTACTCTGGAAAGCAGCAGAAGTGCCTTCTTTAACTGGGGTTCGCTCATCCAATGGCCTCCAAGAGTGAGAAGAGGGTGGCAAGGTCGTGGATAGTTTATAGGCTATACTGTGGTTCCTAGCTGTGGTTCCAGTATCACGGCTCGTGCGGGAGTCTTACTGGTACCCAAGAAAGACACACTGGAAGAGTCTGGACTTTCATATTTATTTGTAGGGCTTGCATGGTACCTCCACTGGACCCTTTTGTGATTGCCACCACTCCATTCCATGCTTCCAGAATTTCACATGCCTCGTCATACAACATGCACCTGCACACTATTCAGACAGGCAAACAATGCAGTTTGTTGCATAGTGCAACATATGTTAGTGACAGAGGAACATGTATTCATGCAAAGTATGGTCTAAAAGCAATAGTTCTTCAAAATTCATTTGTGAGTAAAATGACAACGTGCAAGTACTACCTAAAAGGTCTTACTATGACCTGTCACACACATCATAGCCTACCATCGACACACTTTCACAGACTCCATGATTATAATGCCTTCATCGGCTCCATCCCAATTATTTTCAGGGAGAAAAATGGAAGTACTCCCGAGGCTGGGCTTACATTAAACCCACCCGCCAAAGAAATGTAACATAAGAGGGAGACACAGCCGATAGCTCAAGAGAGCCGGGGGTCAAAAAAGTTTGGGAGCCACTGCAATATAGAAAACACAGTCGTTCCATATTTAGTGCAGAATCTCACTACATAAACACCACAGGACAACGTGCACTTATTTTCTTTAAATAATAACTCCACTGCAAAAAAAATAATAATAAGTGAAACACATTGTCATTTACAATGCCAATAGCTACAACTTTCACAAATGCAAGACCTATTGCATTGCAAATGTTTTAAAAAATTTTTTTTTTTTTAAGGATGAGGTACAAACTTTCTAATTAAACAAGCATTGGCAAAGCCAATAGGTTTCGCCTACGCAAGATTTATTGGCTTTGTCAATGTTTTTGAGACATGTTGCACAGCAGCACAGACTGCTGTGCAACATGACTTAAAGTAAAGAGGAAAAGTGCTATGATGCTGCCAGCGTTCACGTCATCGTATCACTTTTTTTCATGTTACACACCAGCCCGTGTTGCTGTGCAATATGTTCCAACAAAGAAAGGTGGGTGGTTCAAGTAACATGAGCGAGGTGAAGGGGAGGAGGGAGGGAACAAACACAATGGACAGTGGTGGTTGAAGGTGGGTGGAGGGGGAAGCAACACCAGGGAGGTGTCTGGGAGGCGGGAGGGAGCAGAAATGGACAGCGGGAGGAGAGCGTGGGGGGGGGAAGCAACACAAGAGTGCTGTGGGGGAGTGGGGGGGAGAAACAACAATGGAGGGTGGTGAGGACTTCAAAGTGCCTGAAGAAGCGCGTGACCAGTGGAAGTGCACTGGTTACACATAGGAAACTGCGTTAAGTCCATGCTCCACGGCAGGGACAGAAGTCCCCGGAGAGAGCAGGAGGTGAAAAGCTGATGGGAAGCAGGAGGCATGAACAAGAAGCAAGGACGCGGGCAGGCTCGCCGCCCATTTTAAGCTTCTTTTTTTGTTAAGAAAAGATGTCGCCAACAGCGCACGCGTGCTCGCTCAGGTGAGACCAAAACATTGCACTTTGGATTGTTTCCCTTTGCACATTGATGATATCAATGCACAGAGTAACCTTTAGTAGAATTCGTGAAACGCTCTCCTGGTGACTTTATGAATGACTCCAGAATCCATTTGTTTTGTGATTTCTGTGGAAGTGTTGGGATGTGAGTGAACCCTGGACGGTGTACAGGTGTGTTCTACTTGTCCAAGAGTCTAACTGAGAGTATATCTGTTTTTCTAGCTTTTGATTTTTGTCCCTTGCATCATGTGCTCAGAGACACAGGCCTGAGCCAGGCCTTAGTAGCTCTGGGACTTGTCCTGTGACCAGGAGGGGCTCACCTACCAGGACTTTATTGAGCGACAGGGGCTACTGTCCCAGTCATGGGTGGAGTATACAGCGCGGTGGTGAGAGCGTACCAGGATTTAGGAATTTATACTAAGGCCAGAACTTTTTATGTGTGTCATTGGAGTGAAGCCTACAGGCCCACGCATGTAGAGTTCTACTTCCATGCATGTACCCAGGTCCTAGTGCCAACATGCCTGTGTGATACGTGCATGCTGTGTGCATGATCAGGGGTAATGGAGGTGTGTGGGACCCATTTTGGATGCCCGTAGCTTGGCCTGTGCACAAGATGGAGGTGTGATTATTTCCCAGACAGGAGGAGTGTATTGCTGACATCCCTGAAACTGGAGGGGGTACACCCAGACACTGAAGCGACAGGAGTGGAGACAGGGCTCCTTTAGATAGTCCACTGGGCCTTGTGATTGGCAAGGAGCTGTTGATTAGTCGTCCTGAACACGGCCATTTGGTGGACGGTAGGGGTGCTGGTGTCCTGCCAACTATTGTGTGCAAGGTGAGGAAACCTTCCGCTGAGGCCTGCCCTTTCATCTTTCCCCGACAACTCCTTCATTGAGGCCGATCGCAGCCAGGTGCAGAAACCTCGCACCTTGTGTCTCTGTTGCGGGTGCCCAAGGTTTGAGACTAACCTCTTGTGAGAAGCTTCACTCGACACAAAGGCTGTGTCTGGAGAACAGCCTGGAAAGGAAAACCAACCTACACCGCTTCTACAGTATCAGACAGTGGGTACACATCTCCTGTTTGGTTTTGTGGATAAAAGTCGGACCCCAGAACCCCACTTGTTGTACCTGTTCCAGTTCCAAGTCTTCTATGATGGAAGACTGCCTCAGAGACAGTCTCCCAGAGGGAAGGAACATCGCCTGGCAGTCTGGATCACTTGCGGAAGGAGCCGTTTACCTGTCCCGAAGCGCCTTGAAGTCTGCCTGCCTGCTTGGAGAGGGAATGAGCCAGACGTCCCGAGGAGTGTCTGTCTGAGAGGAACTAGTTGCAGCTCATCCTCAGTGCCTGTAGGGTACCCAGAAGAGGGGACTGGGGAGAGGGTCTGCTGGACCCCAGCAACAGCTGGTCTCTAATGGCTTCTGGCGAGAACTGCGTAGATATGTCCCCAAATGTAGAGGCCCGGTGCAAGGCTGCAACTGCCAGATGAAGCTCGGCCTGTGTTTATGTGCCTCTCGAGTTGCAATCAACCAAGTATTGTGATTGACATGTGTGAGGCCGCATCTGCCAAGTGTGTTGACCAACCTGTGCGTGGCCGCATCTGCCAAGTGTGTTGACCGACCTGTGCATGGCCGCATCTGCCAAGTGTGTTGACCGACCTGTGCGTGGCCGCATCTGCCAAGTGTGTTGACCGACCTGTGCATGGCTGCATCTACCCAGAGGGAATCAGCCTGAGCGTGGCCGCGACCACCCAGTGTGACCAGCGCACGTGGAGGCTGCAACTACAGACCAATCAGACGATACTGCACCTGCTTGAGTGTTACCTGGTTTAGGGGTGCAGCAAGGTATGGGACTGTCGCAGAGGCCCCAAAGTCAGAGACACTAACCATTGGTCCAATCGGGACCTTTTGAAGCACATCTCTGTTCCTACTGCCTGAGGATATGGCCAGGTGCACTACCACTCGTGACCACAAGGTGGAGTACAGATGAGCTGCTGACCACAACCCCTCCAGTGCCAAGGATGTGCAGGGCACCTCTGGAGGCCAGAGAGTGAAGCCGACCCATTGACTGTTTCCACCGCTGTTTGATGAAACAATGGGACTGAGAGTACATACTGATGTTTGCGAGTGAGTAGGAAAGGCACCTGAGCTTATTTCACAACACTACTGCACACCGTAGGGAAGAGGCGACCACCCAGACTGGGGAGCTGAAGGACACTGGTAGAGGTGACCCAGACTGGGAAGCTGAAGGACACAGGTAGAGGTGACCCAGACTGGGGAGCTGAAGGACACAGGTAGAGGTGACCCAGACTGGGGAGCTGAAGGACACAGGTAGAGGTGACCCAGACTGGGGAGCTGAAGGACACAGCTAGAGGGGACCCAGACTGGGGAGCTGAAGGACACAGCTAGAGGTGACCCAGACTGGGGAGCTGAAGGACACAGTAGAGGTGTCCCAGACTGGGGAGCTGAAGGACACAGGTAGAGGTGACCCAGACTGGGGAGCTGAAGGACACAGCTAGAGGTGACCCAGACTGGGGAGCTGAAGGACACAGCTAGAGGTGCCCTCCTGCCTGAATAGCACCTAGAGACACTAAATTGTTTGTTATAACAAGTTGTGTGTAGTACTGCGTTCTACTGTGCATTGACATACTGTTTTTTCTTAAGATAAGAACTCCATTCCGCGAAGTCGTTACACCTTCAAACTACCTCTCTGAGAAGCCTGTGACTGCACGCCACCGCAACCAAGGGGAGTCAACCGCAGAAGGGGTTGTATTTGGACCAGTTCACAGAGCCATAGGAGGACAGACCCCAGGACATCAAAAGTAAACGGTCGAGCCCGCAAAGTCCAAATTAGCCCTGTGGCACCTCGAACAGGTGTGACAATTAGTTCCTATGCACACGCATACGAGTAAACATGAAAGTTCAAAGTATTGTTGGTGAAAATCCGGTACAGAGCGCGTGTGTGGACTACGAAGCGTACTCGCTTCAGACTTGCTCGCGGCTTACTTCGGCCTTCTTTGATTTTGGCGTGCATACTTGGACATTTCGTTTGAATTTATACTTTTGGTTGTTTGATGCCCTGAGCTAACGACTTACGGCACTTTATATATTGAATGAAACTGATTAGACTCCTATGATCTGCCGGGTCGGAATTATCGCCGTTTTTTTGGTCTATGATACCATTCAATTCGTAACAGCCCTGAAGAAGTCAGGGGTTAACACCCTATTGACGAAACACGTGTTGGCTGGACTTTTGGGTATCATTTGAATAAAGACAATGAGAATACTTCAAGAGACACTGCTTGCATCCATCTTTTCACCAACAATACCTTGAACTGTCATGTTTACTCATATGCGTGTGCATAGGAACTGATCTTATCCATGCTCTGACCCTCAAAACTGAGGGTTTAGGGGTTTTACCCTCACCTGTGGCACCGCGAATATTATATCTGTTTTGTTTGCTTCACGACACCTGGCTAGCGCCACAACCTTTTTTTCCTGTGTTAATTAATCCCCCATTTTGCTTGTAGGTGTGACAATTAGTCCTGTGGCACCTCGAACAGGTGTGACAATGCACTTTTAGATATCCATGCTCCGGCATCAGACAGCAGAGCTATATCTCAGGTTACTGAGACTTCACGAGCGGAGACCTCACACAGCAGAGTTATCCCTAATGTTACGCTGATCTTCAGGCATCAGACAGCAGAGCTATATCTCAGGTTACTGAGACTTCACGAGCGGAGACCCCACACAGCGGAGTTACCTCAGATTACCCCGACTTTCAGAAGCAGACAGCATTGCTATCTCCCAGGTTACACAGGGACTACTAACTGAGGTGTCACAGCTTAAGATATAACCTACGCCACAGCCCTCACCCCAAGGCGCAATCACATACGGGGCCAAGAGCCATCATTAACCGTCCCATCTGGCAAATCACCTTGTGCACCACGGGAGATGGAATTTAGGATTTCATCCTGTTACAAATGTATGCTCTGCCCCTACCATAATAGGGCCAAGTGGTGCTGTCTAACACTACAGATAAGAGGACGGAAGTGGCAAATGTCCCATTAATGCGTCAATGTAGGATACCAAATACGGAATTGCATGTGTTTTGGTTCGCGCTTTTTGATTCGCGCTTTTGGATTCATTCTTTGCATATACCAAACAAGTGAAGACATGCAATGTGTTTGGTTTGTACAAGTCTTGTCCCCGGTCAGTATGTTTCTGAATGGAATCACTATGGGGCAGATCTATATTGGAGATGCGCCACTTTTATGCCGCCGTTGTGTCACTTTTGTGACTCAGCGGCGGTGTAAACCCTGCACCACGTTGCGCCATATTTACATCGTGACGCATCTATGGAGATGCGTCACGATGTAAAGCCCTGCGCCACGTAAAACCTGCGTCAGGTTTCACGTGGGCGTGTCGACAGAGCGGGGGGGCGTTCCGTCACAGGAACGCCCCTGAAAAGTGACTCAGTCAAATCTATAAGATTTGACTGAGTCACTTTCCCAACGCTGATGCGCCAAAACCCTGCGCCTGCTTGAAGCAGGCGTAAGGCTTGACGCACCATGTTAGGGATAGGGTAGGTTGGAACAGTGCTGGAGTTGCGTCGCGCTTGCGACGCAACTGAAGCACTGCGCCAAGCTTACGCCATCGGATGCGTCACGCATCTGTTTATTCCTGCGCCATGATGCGCCGCATTGTAAATGCGGCGCATCATGTGTGAGGCGCAAAGGTAAACTTGCGTGACGCATCATTACTGGCGCATCCTTGCTGATTTGCAGGGATGTGCCAGGAAACATAAATCTGCCCCTATATGTATAATCTCCTTTTGTGATAAGTCTTTTTACTTAAACAAGCAATGAAAAAAGCAATCATTTAAGAAAAAGGAACCCGGATTCATTCTATCCAGAATTACAAAGAACAATACACCCTGGCGTGATACACCTGGGTGTACTTTCCTGCCGGAAATATTAATAATTACAGGTCGAATCATAGACCTTAGAAGGAACAAGTCTTTGGTTTCTTCTATTAAAGAAAGAATGGATGGATGGTCTTGGAGGCGCCCTTCTATGATGAGTTCCTTACTGATTCCAGCCTCCCAAGCCCACAACTGATTCGCTCCCCTGTACGGTACATACCGCCCCCCCCTGCCGTCTCCCAGAAGGAAGTCTTATGAACAGTCATCTCCATGGAAGTCCCCAAGGCAGCCGGTCTCTCCCGCCTCACTGCAGTGTCTGGGTCTCTCCCTCCTGCTACAGGAATGCAAGCAGTACACTTTTTTGGGGGAAAAGACGGGGACCCCTACTTATTAGAATGTGCTTGCTAATCGTAGGAATAGTAAAAAAAAATGTGAAAAGAGAACCAGTAGGAAGCTAGTTCAAAAACAACATATAATCTGAGTAAAACCAAACACTGACCATAAATGGTAATATTGGTCTGACGATGAGAAGCTGCCGTCTGGGTGGGAGAAGCGCACGAGTCGCTGTTAAGATCAATTTGATAACAAGAAAACACAGCATGATACTTCCCTATAAAATAAGACTTAAGAACAGGAGCTCACCATCTAATGTATACAACAAGAAATTTCTGAGCCATTGACAAGAATCGATGCTGTTGGATCTCACAATATTAATGCCACTATTATTTTTAGATATCCGTGTTATTACATTTTTCTTGACTTGACAAAAAGTCAACACCATATAACAACTGTGGAGTTTAAAATATTCTTTTCTTTTGCAATAGACAGTTTCCTGATGAAGGCAATAGTGCCGAAACGCGCGTAGCTCCATCAACCGCTTGCTCTCACCGAATCATCATCCTTTATGAACATAGGATGAAGAATAAGACACATGATATAGGACACTATTTTTGTCTATTGATTCTTTATTGTTAAAAATTATATATCTTGTGGCAAAAAAATAATACAATGTGATAAATTATTGATAAATTATAATGATAGATAAACTTTTGTATATTTATATTGTTTAGGAAAAATAATAAATTGAAAAAATATTTTTCTAAAGATATGTGGTTCCTAATATCTTTTACAATATTACTATTTATGGTCACTGTTTGGTTTTACTCAGATTATATGACGCAAGCAGAACACTTCCACTCTCTGGGAAGCGGTCCCCGCCCAGGCGTGCAACACCCATTGGGCTCACCGGGCTTCAGCCCCCCCCCCCCCTCGTGTGTGTCAGCCCGGCTGAGACAGCCTCGCGGGCTGGCGTCCGTCTAATTGCAGCCGGACCCGAGTACTTCACAGGTCTTTTAAAGACCATTTACTCGTTAATGAGGCTTTTGTTGCGTTTTCGCCCCTTCTTACAGCCACTCTGCCGATGGCTGGAAGACTTACCCCCCCCCCCCCCCCCCCCGAAATCTTTTTCAGCCCCCCCCCGAAATTTGGCTCTAGTTGCCCGCCTGTCCCCGCCCCCCACCCTGTGCTAAACCGGGACATAGTTACCCTGTATTTTCTCCAGCGTCGCTTTGATCGGGAGGTTACTGCTTCGTTCAGAGGGAGCCTGCAGCTCCCGATGGCTGCCTATACATGCGTCCAGCCGTTACTTTACACTTCCAACCCCGGAGCTGAGAAGCGGGCCTTGCTCTGGCGGTGGATTAGCAGCAGCCTGGCAGAGGAGAGGCTGTCCATCCGATTCTAGGACCATGATCAAAGGTACCCAATGTAGCCCTATGGCACCCGCAAATTATGTTTCTTACTACAGTTGTGCGTCCCCTGAGCGCATGCTGTCTCTGAAATCTACTGTTCCTAAAACTGTGCATAAAGATTGGATTTAAAACGTCCTATTGTCTCCTTTCCTTTTTAGGTCTCGGCTAGCGAAGGCTGCGCTTGCACAGTCTCGCTCGCAAGATTTAATGACTTGGAGAAGAGGGGCTTGAACCCGCCCCTCTTCTCCCCTGTTCTCCATTGGCTGGCCTCTTGAATGCTGGCCAGCCATTGGAGAAGAGGTCAGTCATTCCGATTAGGCCCCGTCCTTTTCGGATCGGGGGGCTTTTTTTTTGCAAGAAGTCTCATTCTCTCCTCCAGCCAATGGCTGGAGGAGAGAAAAGACAAACACGCCCCCGAATCCGAAAATGCCGCTGCCTTTCTCCGAGGCATTTCTGCTCTGCCTCGGAGAAAGGCGGTGGTGTCTTCCGGTGCCCTCGGCTTGTTCTGGGTTATTATCACATACGAGCGCTTTCCAATACAGGAGTTTAGCACGTACACTTTACAAAAATAATGCAATTACAAAATACACTGTAAGCAGGCTCCTTGATGCGTCCGTAAAATGTGAGCTGGAGCTACAGACTGACACAGTCTGCTGTGTACACACTGTGAGCAGGGCTTTGGTGCCTGGCTGTGGCGCAGGGGAAGGGCTGCAGGCTGACACGGTCTTGGCACCTGGCCACACTGAACCGCGCACAGACTGCAAGCTGCCATCGAAGACCTCGGCTACCAGGTTGAGACAGCCGGGACTCGCGGCTGGCAGCCTCTCGGTTCATACCATAGCTCACAGACAGCGGACGTGAGCGCGATGAGAGGTTTGCAGTCTGTCGGGCAGGTCGCGCTTCCTCGCTTCCAGCAGGACGTGCAATCTGTTTATGCTTTTCAACTAGGCAGGATATGATTTTTCCGCCGCGCTGAGGCAAATATACTCAGCTTGGAGCACGAAATGACATTTCCTACGATATTTCTTTTTATAACAAAACTTTAAAAGGGGCTTTGTACTTCCAAATTGCCTCTGGGCGCTTGGGGACTAGCTGTGGGGAAGTCACGAGACCAGTTGTTTAATTGCCACCGAAGAAGAGGGCATGGCAATGGTTTGGCGGAGGCTGACACCAGGAATGAGACGACCCAGAGAAAGGCACTGACTGGCTCGTGTGCCCACTATCCTGGCTTGAGTAGCTGGAGACTGGCACTACTGACTGGCTCGTGTGCCCACTATCCTGGCTATCCAGCTCCGTTGCCCTCCCCCTCAGACTGGTAACTGCGCTCTGCAGCTGGAGTTTCTCCTCCCCAGCAGCGCATTAATTAATATCGAAATCGATCGATCCGAAGCAGCTGGTGGGGGGGGGATGCTGGTGCTGCGATGTGCTCAGCGCTGCCATAACTTAGAAGGGGAAGGAGCCTGCGCCGGCCCGGTCTCCTCCTCCTGCCCCTGTCTGCGCTGGATGAAAAATACGTCTGACTGCTCTTTGCTGCCAGGCCTGCGCCGGGGCACCAGGCTGCCTGAGACCGGCGCCCTCCGCCACCCCACAGCCCCTAGGATGTGCCAGGAGAACCCCAGACTCTTCCTTCACACATAGCCGGGTCACACTATGCCAGCATGGAGCTCCTCACGACGTTGGCATATCTTCTCTTAGCTGTGTGCACCTCCTGCAAGGCTGCCAGGCTCCTGAGTGGTGAGTTTTAATATAATTTCATTTTTTTGGGCGCTAGGTTCTTAGAATTATTATTCATGATGAACTCAGAGGAACCAGTGACCGATGCGCGGACTTCTTGGCGCTCTAAAATTTGCATTAGTTCTCCAACCCATGAAAACCTATTTTTAGACTCCTCTCCAGATGTATGTAATTCTTTTAGATCTCTTTTTTCAATCAGCTCCTGTGACGTGGTGCCACACAGTGTTTGGGTTGGCCTTTTAAGCGCTATACAGTTGCTTAATTCATTATGTAGCGATGGACAGCAGAAAGCAGTGCGCTTACATTCCGTAACATATTGTGGTTTTCGTGCAGCGCGTGGCGTGAGCTTAACCGCTTCCAGACGCTTTGGCGTTAGTGTTCGTAAGAGGTGATGGCTTTGGCGGTTGTACACTTGCTCTGCAGTCATAAAACGAAGAGATCCTAGAAATGAGATCTGAGAGAAAGAATACAAAAAAATACATTTTCCGAAGTGCGAGAATCGAAACTTTATACACATAATGGAATATATTTATTATCTATGCGTTTTAATATAGTGTGAACTTTACCCGAAGGTAAAATCCACGCCTTCTCGCTGTTGTTTATATGACCCTTTCCCATTCTAAGATGGGTGGTAGGACACGGCGGTCCAAGCAGGTAACTTCGGTTATCGGCAGCTTCCGCCTGAGGGAGGCAGCCATCTTGAAATGGGCATTCTTAAGGGTTTTCTCTTATAGTGCGAACTGCTGTCTACAGCAGTCGTTCTTGCCTGGTCAACGCTTATATTTATGTCCTTTAGAACTTTGCTGCAACCCGACATAGCTATCTATAGTGCAGCAGGTTCAGTGGCACCAGGGTGCACTCCGCAGCGGGCTTGTTTGGGGCTTCTTTCTGCAGGAGGTGGGTCTAGTTGCTCCTCTGGCCATGCGCTGCTGTTCCTCCCATCACACCCCTTGTGCTGTGGCTGGCTGCAGTGATTCCAGGATTTCTGCCGTGTTTGGAGAGGGAAAACGACCACAGGACGATTTGAAGGTGGACAGGCTTGTTTTTTGGGAAGTTTGGAGAGAGTTTCGGGTCCCGGAATCTTGCGCCTGGACCGACCACGGAAGGGAGAATGCGGCCGACTAGGATTTGGGGGTGAGTACCGGGATCCGCCGCTGGTGTCATTTAACCAACAAGCATTTACAATGCAATGGTCTCGGCATTGTTAAAGTTAGAGCTATTGGCATTGCTCATGACAATGCCGTTTTTTTAAATGTTTTAAAAACAAAAAAATAAACAAAAATAATGTCATGAGCAATGCCAATAGCTCTAACTTTAACAATGCCGAGACCATTGCATTGTAAATGCTTGTTTGGTGACTCTCCGTACTTTCCACCCTTTGCATGCATCTTCTCTCGGAGGACAGCCCACTCACTCTACGTCACATGCATAAGCGCACACTTTATCTCAAAGATCACGACGTGTCCTCTTACTGCTGCAGCCTAACACCCAACCTCCAGAATCCCAGATACGAATCTCCCCCACCACGAGTGTGAACTCACGTGCCCCCACGCCCCCCATGCCTCGTGATCACACCCAACTCCCACTAATTGAAACCGCCCCAGTAATCAGGAGTGAATGCACGGTCTCCTGGACAGCACAGGGTTAATCCCAATAACCACTAACCTCTGGTTCGGAGTAGGGGGCTGCCTGGCATAAAGTGCTTCATGTCAGCGCTAGTCAGCGCTATATAAATACAATTACACTAGAACAGCGCAGGAGGTTCATGTTGCACCGCAGGCTCCATCGAGTTCATCGTTCCCTCCACAAAAGGTCCCCGAGCCCTTCCCCTGGGTGGAGTCTGTAAAGTTGTGGGGAGGGCAGGGGGTGAAGTGAAATATTTCTAACTCGAACCCTGGCATCAATGCTCATTGGTCTCACCTTCGGCTACACACGGCAGGGGTGGGTACACACGGCAGGGGTGGGTACACACGGCAGGGGTGGGTAAAGTAATTGTGACAACCATTCATATCACTGCTCAAGAAGCTCGCGCATGCGCGGCCTCACTTTGGATGGACCTTATCGCTGGCTGGTTACTGGGAACCTCCCATCCTCCGGCCATGGCGGGCGCGGGTGTGCCGGTCCACACTGCTCCTGTGGCAGGACATGCCCAGGCACGAACCCGCCCGTGCTCAGCCCAGCCCGGACATGGCCAGCAGCAGCCCGGACGTGGCCATCAGCAGCCCGGACGTGGCCAGCAGCAGCCCGGACGTGGCCAGCAGCAGCCTGGACTTGGCCTTTCCTGCATCCAGCCCTCTGGACCACAGAATATCTCAGACCAACCTTTATAGAGCCCAGGGGTCTTTAAATGGCTGCTGCCTCTGCAAAGCAGCTGGGCTGGGGCAGGGTCAGCCTCATGCTCTATCATCGTATACATCTATCTAAAATAACACCTTACTTACTCCGTGGGAGTCCCATCTTTTCACCCCAATAGCTATGCCACGGAGCAAAATACAAAACTTGGGAAAAATTCACAATTCGAACCTATTAAATGTCAAATTTGGCGGACATGGGTCAAAGGGATAAAAAGGCACAAATGGGAGGTCGGAATCCAGTGAATCAAAACAGGGAAACGTCTGCACCAAGAACTCAAAAACCCGCAGAATGAAACTTGAACCAAATCTGTGGACACAAAACGCCTGGCTCCATTCGAGGCCTTTCTTGGGCCATTAAATCTTAGCTCAGCTTTTTTTAAATTATTAAATAAAAACAAGTACACGTGTGCAAGTGCTCTATGTGTCTATGAAAACTGGCGTCCAGAAGACACTTCCAAAAATCAATGAAAGTGAGCACATGTCACGTGCTGCGGATCAGCACAGAAACTCGACGACAACTCGTTGCAACCAAAAGAAAGAACCATCAGACACCAGACATGGGTCGGGCGTCGCCGCCACACCGGCAGGCCGCAGTGTACAGGGGCCGGGTTCGGTCGAACCACAGGTGAATCCGCCAGAACCAGAAGGGCCGGTCTGACAGGTGCGGTGTGGGCCGGTTTTGGGCTGTTTGGGCTTATTTTATGGTCTGGGCCGGGTTTGAATGTTGATTTCTCTGATATGACCGCAAACATACATTGATTTTATTAGGTCAAATGCATGCAGGCAGCCTTGAACCGTGCAAGCCACCCATACAGTGACTCTTTTGCCACCTCCATACCGATCCAATTCACTGATTCCGGCCACTTTCTCTGAGCTGCCCCGGGCTATCTTCAGTCCCTGCCGACCCTGGTGGGGGCAAAGAACGGACATACGCAAAATGTTTTATGAACTTTTAAACACAGCAACGAACTCTGTATTTACAACGGCACCTGCCTCGGGAACCCAGCTGCCAACCCTACCAGTGTACTGTGCAAACCACAAGCTATGGTGTGTCAAAACAATACATGTGCCAATGCTCGCAAGCATAAAAAAAAAAAAAAACACCAGCAAAGGTGATGCCATTACTCTGGAGACCTCAAGAGTTACACCGGGCACATGCACATGCATGGGTCACACAAAGATGATGCACTCGCCCTGGAGACCTCAAGGGTGGCACCTAGCACACGCACATGCATGGGTCACACAAAGATGATGCACTCGCCCTGGAGACCTCAAGGGTTGCACCTAGCACGCGCACACGCAGGCCTCTCACAAAGCTGATGCCCTCGCCCTGGAGACCATAAGAGATGGACATAGCATGTGCACATGCATGGGTCACACAAAGATGATGCCGTTGCCCTGGAGACTGCAAGGGTTGCACCTAGCACGCGCACATGCATGCCTCTCACAAAGCTGATGCCCCCGCACTGGAGACCGCAAGGGTTGCACCTAGCACGCGCACATGCAGGCCTCTCACAAAGCTGATGCCCTCGTACTGGAGACCGCAAGGGTTGCACCTAGCACGCACACATGCATGCCTCTCACAAAGCTGATACCCTTGCACTGGAGACCGCAAGGGTTGCACCTAGCACGCGCACATGCATGCCTCTCACAAAGCTGATGCCCTCGCACTGGAGACCTCAAGGGTTGCACCTAGCACGTGCGCATGCAGGCCTCTCACAAAGCTGATGCCCTCACACTGGAGACCGCAAGGGTTGCACCTAGCACGCGCACATGCATGCCTCTCACAAAGCTGATGCCCTCGCACTGGAGACCGCAAGGGTTGCACCTAGCACGCACACATGCATGCCTCTCACAAAGCTGATGCCCTCGCACTGGAGACCGCAAGGGTTGCACCTAGCACGCGCACATGCATGCCTCTCACAAAGCTGATGCCCTCGCACTGGAGACCGCAAGGGTTGCACCTAGCACGCACACATGCATGCCTCTCACAAAGCTGATGCCCTCGCACTGGAGACCGCAAGGGTTGCACCTAGCACGCGCACATGCATGCCTCTCACAAAGCTGATGTCCTTATCCAGGAGACCTCAGGAGCTACACGCGCACATACATGGGTCACACAAAGATGATGCCCTCGCCCTGGAGACCTCAAGAGTTGCCCCTAGCACACACATACATTCAGGCCTCACATTATGTTGTGTTTCAAATTTATAGTCGCTCTACTGTAGCGAATATTAAATACAAAATAACACACAATTGTAAACAGTGCTTTGTGAACTTGTACTAAAACATAGGAGTGTATGCATCAAATTGTTATATATACTCCTTAATATGACGTTCAAAAACACTTCGTACATTAAAAAAAGACAGTCATAAAATACTGTAGCATGGTCGCTAATTACTGTGTGGGATCTGTGTGTGTGATCCATCCCACGGTGGCACGGAGGGTGGCTCTTAGTTTAGCCGGTGCTGGTGTGATATGGTCATACGCCCAGCGTTTGTGAACCATGCCGTGGTGGCACAGAGGGTGGCTCTTAGTTTAACCCATTCCTAGTGTGATCTGGTCATACGCCCAGCGTCTGTGATCCATCTTGCGGTGGCATGGAAGACAGCTTTTAGTTTAATCAGTGCTGGTGTGATATGGTCACATTCCCAGTGTCTGTGATCCATCTCGTGGTGGCACAGAAGACGGCTCTTAGTTTAACCGGTGCTGGTGTGATATGGTCATACGTGCAGTGTCTGTGATCCATCTTGCGGTGGCACAGAGGATTGCTTTCAGAGGGGTGGTCCAGATGACAGACAGGGAGGCCTGATAGGATGGCGAGCCCATATTCTAGTCTTGAAATCCCCAGGGTCAGCAAGACGCCTTTGAGATCATCTTTGGAAAGGAGTCTGTTAATCAATTTATTGAGTCTTAGTTTATGTTGTGCTCCTACCGGTATTTTTATATAGGTATCCAGCTTGTATCTGCTTTCAAACATCATTCTTCAAGAGTCAGCATTTTGTACAATAAGACACCACCTTCCATTAGGAATTCCATTTCATTTTTATTTCAGTTTCAGATTCCGTCAGGATATCCAACTTGGTATTCCGGAAAGGTAGCCTTTGGTGCGGGTAATGGAGATGCAGTTATTGATTCTTAGTTAAATGAGTGCATTATCCACATATTGAACGTAAGGCAGTCCCTAAAGTCTCCAAAAGGTTCAAGATAGGTTAAATAGGATAGGGACTAACGAGTAATACCAATTAGAGGTGCACCGCATGATTACTCATTTGAAGAAAAGTCCCATTCAAATTCTGAGTTGTGTTCAATTCTTCACTTTCTTTTTCTTAAAAGCATCACACGGAAACAGCTTAGACAACCAACGCGTTTCACCCATATAGATGGCCTTCTTCAGGGCACGTTTAGTATCAGTACCCAGTTCTCTACACAAAGTGACTCACAGTCCTGCTGCATTCACCACGTAGGTGGTCCTAATTAGTCTGAGTTAATATTCACACCGAAACCAAGTTGGAATGTCAAATTCTCTGTTAAATGTATTGTATTGTAATTGCATTTATATAGCACTTGCTACCCTAAATGGGGTGTTGAAGAGCTTTTTTGGAGAGTCGCACGCTACTTCGGAACCCATAAAGGATTAGTGGTGAATTAGCATAGTGAAATATGAAAGTAATTTGAGTGGTGCATATGTTCGTTAGTTATTTGGATCGAGAAGGATAGTGGAGGGATAGAAGAGGGAAGGATTTAGAAATATTTGTCTTTTCTTTTAGAGCTCATAACAGTAGGAGGAGGCTTGGGATGAGTAATAGGGAAGGGAGGGTGAAAAGTCAGAGGGAAGGGTTGCGAAAAGTTTGTTTTGGGGATCGGTATAGTAAAAGAGGAATGAGATGATGCAAGGAGGAGTGAAGTAGGGAAGAGTTCAGAAAGGGTTATTTTGGGGATCATAGCAGTGGTATGGGGTTTGGGAGGAATGAGAGAGTGGGGGTAGAGGATATATTGAGAGTGGTACAGGGTGAAACATAGGGTAGTGCATTGGATATGCTGAATTAGAAGAAATATAATAAATATATAGATCCATAAGTACATGGAAGGAATATAGATGCATAAAGGAAGGTAGTATATGTAGATTAAAGATGTATTAAATAAACTCCGGCTTTCAAGAGTTGTATTTTAAAGTACATATATATATATATATATTGCAAATCAGTAGTGAAGCAATGGTAGATAAATAGTTATGATAAAAGATTTGCTTATTATGCAGTCACTTATACACACATGTTAAAAAACATAGAATAATGTAACTATCAGTAATATATACATTTGTTAAACAGAACTAATGAATATCTGTATTTTTTTTAAACATCATTATTCTACACATTTATACAAAGCAAAACTCATATATAGGTACATATCTATAGTCTAAATAAATGCTTATATACAGAGGGATATGCTGTAAACTTCTGTTTGGTGCTTATCTGGAGTAGTCTTCTGAAGATAAGGTGGCTATCCGTGGATCCTATGTGGGGGGGGGGGGGGCGGTAAATAGTTCCATAGTTTGGCTGCTCGATAAGAGAATGATGTGCCATCCATGTTTTTTTTCTAGTATCTTGAGCAGATCGCTGCACTGATCCTTTCTCTCGATGTGTGGATGACGAGTCAGTGCAGCTATCGGCACCAATTGTAGTGCTATTACAGAACATAATTTGCACTATTATCCTATGTAGCAGAATCCTTTTTGGGATGAGTAGAGGATTTTGATCGACAAACGTTAAAGGAGAATCGGACATTACAACTGACTTTTCGGTATGAATATTAAGTTGGACTAATTAAGACCAACTACGTGGTGAATGCAGGAGGACTGTGAGACACTTTCTTTAGAGAATTGGATTCTGAATGAGCCCTGAAGAAGGCCATGTATATGGATGAAACATGTTGGTGGTCTTTGCTGTTTATGTGTGATGCTTTTAAGAAAAATAAAGTGAAAAATTGAACACAAATCACAATTTGTATGGGACTTTTTTCAAATGAGTAATGATACGGTGCACCTCTAATTTGTAGTACGCTATGGTCCTTGGTTTAGGTTGCACCTTGGCAGCAGGTGCTCTCTAGTGAGTGCATGTGGATAGGAATCAAAATCATTGACACCCACTTTTTTGGAACAGCATATAGGTGCAGCAACGCATGGTCCGCTACCGCCTTCTTTGGTGCATTGGGATAGTGACTAATGTTGATCCTAAAGGAACCCCAAAGGCGTTTTCACCAGTAATAGTAATAGTAATAGTCATTTATTTTCACTATCTGGCATCAGTCATGCAGACATAGGATGAACTATTGAAGTACCATCTCATCAACACTAAATCATGAGCCAAATGAATTCAGACATATGCAATGGTCAGGCTCATCGAATGTGGCCGACAGGTCGAGCAGGAGGAGTAAGCAGGTTTCATTCTTGTCTAGTGGTTGGTAAGCTTTCATCCATGACGTTATGTAGCTGTCCAGTGCTGTGACCGGAACGAAAGCCTGATCTCTAGATGGTCAAGAGATTGTTTTCATAACTCAACTGGTTTAGCTGCACATTCCTCCAGGTTTTTTTAAAACAAAAGTAGGCTAGTTCTGGGGCAGTAGTTTCCACTGCAGTTGGAGTTGGCCTTGTGGTTTTTAATTCTTGAGGGCGAGTGAACAATTGATTTATCAAGGGATATGTTTGTATTATTTCACAAGGGGTGTAACGCGCTGTCTGCAGATGCCCCTACTTTAGTGGGAATTTGGTTCAGCTAACAAGTGAGGGGTTTGATTGAAGCAGTAATTGCTTCCAAGTCTTTTCCAGACAGAGGGGTAGAGGATAGCTAACTTATTTGGTAACTTGTCACTTTCATGTATATCTGTTGGGCAGAGAGTACCTGGGAGGTCATATTACCCATTTCATTTTTTAGGATGAGCCGGGAGGCAGCGCGAATGCGCTGCTCTGCGAGGCATGCTGTAATCCCTCTGTGGAGTTTGAACACACCCACCACACACCCACCGCTTTTCATTGGTTGCTTGGTACGCCTTTATAAATTAGTTCGTTTTCATTCGTGATTGGAGTACATTTGTCCCGCCTTGAGGCTGTTTTGTTCCCAGCCTGATGACTGCCCCTGCTACATGGATCCTTTCTGTTGTCTTTCTTCCCACTCCTTCCCGTTGTCCGTGTTGCCTTTCTTCCCACCCCCTCCCGTTGTCTGTGTTGCCTTTCTTCCCACCCCCTCCCGTTGTCCGTGTTGCCTTTCTTCCCACCCCCTCCCATTGTCTGAGTTGTCTTTCTTCCCACCCTCCTCCCGTGATCACCCGTGACCCGCACAGCCGTAACCCCCTTTGGCTTCTATGTAAGAAACAGACTCCACTTTACACAGCAAAGAAGCGGGCTGGTCATCACGGTTCACAGGTCTCATGCTTAGTCTTCAACTGAAATTAAACAACTGGTAAGGAAATGTCTACAGATTCAGTGGTTTTTTTTGGGAAGTTTTATATAGCGCGAACTAGACCCAATAAATCGGGTATCAGAGCTCTTTACACGAGCACCAATTTCGTTACACAAGGACACATTCATTTTTTCTTAGGCACACGGAGATTAAGTGATTTGGCCAGATTCACAGGATGTTGAGCGTCGTAGCCGAGACTCGAACCCGGCTTCCCAGCTTCGACGTCGACCGCTCTAGTGTTACTATATGCTCGTCTCTGTTACACCAAACCTGAATGCCCTTGATCTTACAATGTGTAGCTGCAAACAAAACCTACAGCTCTAGGCCTGAGAGTTATTGTAAAGCAGTTACACGAGGAATGAATCATATTTAATTTACAATAAACTTAATATGGTTCAAACCAGAAGAAAAACTTCAACTTTGCTAATGAAATTTTAAGGCATGATTACTATTGATGGAAGAAAGGCGAGGAGATCAAATGAAGGAGGCTGGTGTTACAAAGATTTCCGAAATTACAGTTCTAGCAATCAGCTAATCCATGAGTGTTGTACTGTTGATAAAAAACAGCAACTGAGCTGAAAGGATGCAACATTTAATATGCAAAATACCCCAGATTAAAAGACATAACCTGTAAAGCCTTGTTCATGTTTTCATTAACCATCTTCGAAGACTTGCCTTGGTGAATCTGGAACCGTAACGGAGTCGTCTTTTGTATGGTGCCCAAGGACAGATTACAGTCAGCAATCTACGCAGCACAGGGGGCCACTCTGCGCGGCACGGGGGTGGGCTCGTCAGCTCGGTTCTCACGTCTGTGAACTTTTCGTGTCTCCCACATACTTTTGTTTGTCTGCTTGTGAGCATCTCCTAGTGTGCTCTGTTGTGACCTCGTGCGGTGTGCTCATTTGTAAATTTGTCTCATACAGTACCCTCTGCACGTCATTGAAGCAGCTGTTTGCGGCACTTGTTTTTAGGTCTCGCCTGAGCCAGCACGCATGCGCTGCTCTGTGAGCCATTTAGTATGGGCTTTTAAATCCCAAAACACACGCCTGTGCGTGTGCTTTTTTTTAATCACTTGCTATTGTGCTTTGTGTGCTGTCTTTCTAAGAAAGACAGCACGCAATTGGCCCAAGGCGGGTGCATGTCCCGCCTTCTCTGTTCTGTGGCCTAGGGTGCTCGGGAGCGAGCATTAGCGCCATCGGTTTCCAATTATCGCGCCTGTTAATTGGAAACAGATGGCGGTCTTCTCCTGCAGCGGCGGGCACAATCGCGCGCACACCACTTAACCCTGACACATCACACATCACACACCTCAAGGGCAACTCCCCGCCCACCAACACAATAACGTCACAACTGCTCTCACAAAATCTGTCAACGCGTGCACTGCTGCGTCCTGCGCCATACTCTCCCGAGTGACGCTTGAGCTGTGGTTGCATCAGCTGCTTGTCATGCACGTTACTGTGGTCCATACGTGAGGTAAACTTGCACTGCTGCGGTTGCTGTGGCATTGGAGGAGTTGCACTGCCGCTGCATGTGTTGTGTGGTGTCTGGAGGTCGTGGGGTGGGGAGAAGTTGCTTGTTTTGTGTGCTTGCAACCGTCAACGTATCGGTTTTGTTTCATTCATTTACTGCGATAATCAGTTTGTTGCAATGTGCCATTTCTGTAGCGCAAGCCTTCCCAGAAGGCAGCGGAGCGCTGTTCGGGTATTCACACACGGGCCTTTCACTTCCCGTTCGCTCCTCGCAGTCCTATCTTATTGATTGTCTCACTCCCTCTCGCTGGTTCTCTCCGACCCACGTTGTCAGGCCTGCTTACCTCATCTTGAGGTGTCCCAGTGGACTTTTGCTTTCTTCAAAATTGTGCCTCATTAGAGACGTTGTGTTAGTACTTGAAGCTTAATGCTCTATTAGTAATGTACACAAAACTCGTGGTGTTTTTATTTCCCCTTTTACATTTTCCCATTCTTCACACCTCGTCTCGTGTTAAATTCAACCAATACCACGGAGTGTAGTTTGATTTTCCAAGTACTGCCTCTACCAGGGCCCCAGTGCAGCGAGCCAGGCGCAGCCAGCGCCCCTCGACCCAGTACTGAGAGCCACAAAGCTCCTCTGTCAGTGCGCCTCACTGCATGACCCCAGCACGCGGCAGCGCCCCGCTGTTTGTGTGACGTTTGTCCTGTTCGGCAGCGTTGAGAGACAGAGGGTCGTTTATTGGCCAGTGCACATCGGTGTGCCTTCAGTACTCCTTTTACCCTAGTACTGAGACATGCCCATTGCTGTGCCAGTGCACGCCATTCGCTCCTGACCTGCAGTAGTCACTCTCCTGTCTGGTTACCGAGGCTTGGACACAGCCACAGCTGTGCCAGTGCGTGCCCATCTTAGCTCCTGGACACTGCGAACAGTGCACTGTTCTTCTGCCGTACTACTACCTTCCGTTACACCAAGGCCCACTCCTTGTGTGTCATGGAGTTTTCTGGCAACAATTAAAATCATGCCAACATAACTCTCCTGTATAATGTTCATGCTGGACCAAGATCAGTGTTTTGTAGAGTGGCAGTTTTCACCCAGCGGAAGCAGCACAGAGGGTTAATGTGCCTGCTGTAAAGAACATGTACATTCAGATAACTAAAGTGCATTTTATGTGGTTAGCTCAGTGGGTTACTGCTTTTGTCACAGAGATCCTTTTGTTACTTACAGTTCAGTTACAATCCTAATATAACACACTTACTTATGAACTACAATGAAGGGCCTGTATTCAAAGTGTTATAGGTTAGAGCGCTATTTTTTCCCCCAGACTTTCATTATCCTAAATAATGTTGCTAAAAGGTTTTCTCTCGAATTAAGAAATCTGGACATCTCGCTGTCCAGATGGTAGCCATGGTAAGAAAAGGTAATCTTATGTGTCGGGTGTTGGCTGTGAAGTGTCCATGGTATAATTCGAACTGTTCTTTGCTTACAAGCGAATATTATAAAACATATTGTACGTGCAATGCTTTAATCCATGGCGGCATAGCACATAGGATACTGTGCTGCATGACTAACCACTTACAAGGTACCAAAGGCGAGACCTATTGGCTATGCCAATGCTTGTTTTTTTGTAGGCATGGAACGAGCCAACACAGAGACTAGAACTCGGTTCCTCAGTTCCAAAGTCGTCAGCTCTGGATGTTTTACAGTATGTTTGTGTTTTCCGGTCTCAATAACCCGAGATGCCAGAACACAGACCAAATACCAGATCCTGGATAAGCTACTCTCTGTTGCCATGGCACCCCGTGGGATTGTAGTATGGTGAGTTGTGGTGGAGCTCACATTATGCGCAACTGTCCGCAGTTCATCTATTTATTTATTTAGTTATGGTTTTTACACAGCACGTTCGTACCAACAATGCAGTTTTGCACATCTTTGCACATGACTTCATGTTGTTGTTTTCTATTGCGAGTACATGGTCAGCCATCATCCAGCAGTCCAAATGGGAGTATGTGATACCAGGCACAACACTTATAAGGTCCCAAAGGCGAGACCTATTGGCTCTGCCAATGCTTGTTTTTTAAACGTCAAAGCATTTTGTTGCTATTCCAGTACAGTTGGTGTCTGTGGAAAGCTCAGTGGCTAAGAGATTTTACATTCTCCAGTAGTTTCATGGTTTGTATTACTGCTGCTTTTATTAGGTTTTGAGGGAAAGCAGCTTTTGTATTTACCATATTATTTCTGTATGTTCTGCTGTGCCGTGTTGCGTTTTGGCTGAGGTCTGTTTGTGGGCAGAGCACTCAACCCTCAAGGGATCGCAGAATTCTGAGTTTCAGCCAGAACATAACCGATCCAGTCAGTGTGCAACAGGGACTAGCCCATGTGTACAAAGCTGTAGCCTGGAATAGACAAGCCAGTGTGCACATAGCTCTAGCCTGGAAGAGACTAGCAGGTGTGCACATAGCTCAAGCCTGGAAGAGACAAGCCAGTGTGCACAAAGCTCTAGCCAGTAATAGGCTAGCGAGTGTGCACAAAGCTCTAGCCTGGAAGAGACTAGCTGGTGTGCACAAAGCTCTAGTCAGTAATAGATTACCTAGTGTGCACAAAGCTCCAGCCTGGAATAGACTAGCTGGTGTGCACAAAGCTCTAGCCTGGAATAGACTAGCCAGTGTGCAAAAAGCTCTAGCTTGGAAGAGATTAGCCGGTGTGCACAAAGCACTAGCCTGGAAGAGACTAGCCGGTGTGCACAAAGCTCTATCCAGTAATTGACTAGCTCGTGTGCACAAAGCTCTAGCCTGGATAAACTAGCCAGTGTGCACATAGCTCTAGCTTGGAAGAGACCAGCCGGTGTGCACAAAGCTCTAGCCAGTAATAGACTAGCCCGTGTGCACAAAGCTCTAGCCTGGAATAGACTAGTCAGTGTGCACATAGCTCTAGCCTGGAAGAGACTAGCCGGTGTGCACAAAGCTCTAGCCAGTAATAGACTAGCCAGTGTGCACAAGGCTCTAGCCTGGAGGAGTCTAGCCAGTGTGCACAAGGCTCTAGCCTGGAAGAGACTAGCTGGTGTGCACAAAGCTCTATGCAGTAATAGACTAGCCCATGTGCCCAAAGCTCTAGCCTGGAATAGACTAGCCAGTGTGCACATAGCTCTAGCCTGGAAGAGACTAGCCGGTGTGCACAAAGCTCTAGCCAGTAATAGACTAGACAGTGTGCACAAAGCTCTAACCAGTAATAGACTAGCTGGTGTGCACAAAGCTCTAGCCTGGAAGAGACTAGTCGGTGTGCACAAAGCTCTAGCCTGGAAGAGACTAGCATGTGTGCACAAAGTTCTAGCCAGTAATAGACTAGTAGGTGTGCATAAATCTCTAGCCTGGAAGACACTAGCCAGTGTGCACAAAGCTCTAGCCAGTAATAGACTAGCTGGTGTGCACAAAGCTCTAGCCTGGAAGAGACTAGTCGGTGTGCACAAAGCTCTAGCCTGTAAGAGACTAGCATGTGTGCACAAAGTTCTAGCCAGTAATAGACTAGTAGGTGTGCATAAATCTATAGCCTGGAAGACACTAGCCAGTGTGCACAAAGCTCTAGCCAGTAATAGACTAGCCAGTGTGAACAAAGTTCTAGCCAGTAATACACTATCCGGTGTGCACAAAGCTCTAGCCAGTAATAGACTAGCCAGTGTGAACAAAGTTCT
Source organism: Triturus cristatus (assembly GCF_964204655.1). NCBI lineage: Eukaryota > Metazoa > Chordata > Amphibia > Caudata > Salamandridae > Triturus > Triturus cristatus. Next base: position 816,372,601 of record NC_140595.1, read on the forward strand.
AGCCAGTAATACACTATCCGGTGTGCACATAGCTCTAGCCAGAAATAGACTAGCCAGTGAGCACTAAGGACTAACCAGTGTACACAAAGCTCTAGCCTGGAATAGACTAGACAGTATGCACAAAGTTCTACACAAAGCTCTAGCCTGAAATAGACTAGCCAGCGTGCATAAAGCTCTAGCCAGACAGACTAGAGACTGTGCATAAAGCTCTAGCCAGAAACAGACTAGCTAGTGTACACAAAGCTCTAGCCAGAAATAGAATAGCCAATGTGCACAAAGATCTAGCTCGTTACAGCCTAGCCAGGGTACACAAAGCTCTAGCCCATAGTAGCCTAGCCAGTGTGCACAAAGGTCTATCCAGTAGTAGATTAGCTAGTGCACAAAGCTCTAGCCAGTTTTCAGACTAGCAAGTGTGCACATAGGTCTAGCCAGTAGTAGACTAGCCTGTATACACAAAGCTCTAGCCAGTCATAGACTAGCCATTGTGCACAAAGGTCAAGCTAGTAGAAGACTAGCTAGTGCATAAAGCTCTAGATGGATATAGACTAGCCGGTGCACACAAAGCTCTAGCCTGGAATAGACTAGCAAGTGTGCACAAAGCTCAAGCCAGTAATAGACTAGCCGGTGTGCACAAAGCTCTAGATGGATATAGACTAGCCGGTGCACACAAAGCTCTAGCCTGGAAGAGACTAGCTGGTGTGCACAAAGCTCTATCCAGTAATAGACTAGCCCATGTGCACAAAGCTCTAGCCTGGAATAGACTAGCCAGTGTGCACATAGCTCCAGCCTGGAAGAGACTAGCCGGTGTGCACAAAGCTCTAGCCAGTAATAGACTAGCCAGTGTGCACAAAGCTCTAGCCTGGAAGAGACTAGCCGGTGTGCACAAAGCTCTAGCCTGGAAGAGACTAGTCGGTGTGCACAAAGCTCTAGCCTGGAAGATACTAGCATGTGTGCACAAAGTTCTAGCCAGTAATAGACTAGCAGGTGTGCATAAATCTCTAGCCTGGAAGACACTAGCCAGTGTGCACAAAGCTCTAGCCAGTAATAGACTAGCAAGTGTGCACATAGGTCTAGCCAGTAGTAGACTAGCCTGTATACACAAAGCTCTAGCCAGTAATAGGCTAGCGAGTGTGCACAAAGCTCTAGCCTGGAAGAGACTAGCTGGTGTGCACAAAGCTCTAGTCAGTAATAGATTACCTGGTGTGCACAAAGCTCCAGCCTGGAATAGACTAGCCAGTGTGCAAAAAGCTCTAGCTTGGAAGAGATTAGCCGGTGTGCACAAAGCACTAGCCTGGAAGAGACTAGCCGGTGTGCACAAAGCTCTATCCAGTAATTGACTAGCTCGTGTGCACAAAGCTCTAGCCTGGATAAACTAGCCAGTGTGCACATAGCTCTAGCTTGGAAGAGACCAGCCGGTGTGCACAAAGCTCTAGCCAGTAATAGACTAGCCCGTGTGCACAAAGCTCTAGCCTGGAATAGACTAGTCAGTGTGCACATAGCTCTAGCCTGGAAGAGACTAGTCGGTGTGCACAAAGCTCTAGCCAGTAATAGACTAGCCAGTGTGCACAAGGCTCTAGCCTGGAGGAGTCTAGCCAGTGTGCACAAGGCTCTAGCCTGGAAGAGACTAGCTGGTGTGCACAAAGCTCTATCCAGTAATAGACTAGCCCATGTGCCCAAAGCTCTAGCCTGGAATAGACTAGCCAGTGTGCACATAGCTCTAGCCTGGAAGAGACTAGCCGGTGTGCACAAAGCTCTAGCCAGTAATAGACTAGACAGTGTGCACAAAGCTCTAACCAGTAATAGACTAGCTGGTGTGCACAAAGCTCTAGCCTGGAAGAGACTAGTCGGTGTGCACAAAGCTCTAGCCTGGAAGAGACTAGCATGTGTGCACAAAGTTCTAGCCAGTAATAGACTAGTAGGTGTGCATAAATCTCTAGCCTGGAAGACACTAGCCAGTGTGCACAAAGCTCTAGCCAGTAATAGACTAGCTGGTGTGCACAAAGCTCTAGCCTGGAAGAGACTAGTCGGTGTGCACAAAGCTCTAGCCTGTAAGAGACTAGCATGTGTGCACAAAGTTCTAGCCAGTAATAGACTAGTAGGTGTGCATAAATCTATAGCCTGGAAGACACTAGCCAGTGTGCACAAAGCTCTAGCCAGTAATAGACTAGCCAGTGTGAACAAAGTTCTAGCCAGTAATACACTATCCGGTGTGCACAAAGCTCTAGCCAGTAATAGACTAGCCAGTGTGAACAAAGTTCTAGCCAGTAATACACTATCCGGTGTGCACATAGCTCTAGCCAGAAATAGACTAGCCAGTGAGCACTAAGGACTAACCAGTGTACACAAAGCTCTAGCCTGGAATAGACTAGACAGTATGCACAAAGTTCTACACAAAGCTCTAGCCTGAAATAGACTAGCCAGCGTGCATAAAGCTCTAGCCAGACAGACTAGAGACTGTGCATAAAGCTCTAGCCAGAAACAGACTAGCTAGTGTACACAAAGCTCTAGCCAGAAATAGAATAGCCAATGTGCACAAAGATCTAGCTCGTTACAGCCTAGCCAGGGTACACAAAGCTCTAGCCCATAGTAGCCTAGCCAGTGTGCACAAAGGTCTATCCAGTAGTAGATTAGCTAGTGCACAAAGCTCTAGCCAGTTTTTAGACTAGCAAGTGTGCACATAGGTCTAGCCAGTAGTAGACTAGCCTGTATACACAAAGCTCTAGCCAGTCATAGACTAGCCATTGTGCACAAAGGTCAAGCTAGTAGAAGACTAGCTAGTGCATAAAGCTCTAGATGGATATAGACTAGCCGGTGCACACAAAGCTCTAGCCTGGAATAGACTAGCAAGTGTGCACAAAGCTCAAGCCAGTAATAGACTAGCCGGTGTGCACAAAGCTCTAGCCAGTTATAGACTAGCCGGTATGCACAAATCTCGAGCCAGCAACAGACTAGCCGATGTACACAAAGCTCTAGCGAGAAATTGACTAGCCGGTGTGCACAAAGCTCTAGCCTGGAATAGACTAGTTAGTGTGCACATAGCTCTAGCCTGGAAGAGACTAGCTGGTGTGCACAAAGCTCTAGCCAGTAATATACTAGCCAGTGTGCACAAGGCTCTAGCCTGGAGGAGTCTAGCCAGTGTGCACAAGGCTCTAGCCAGTAATAGACTAGCCAGTGTGCACAAAGCTCTAGCCTGGAAGAGACTAGCTGGTGTGCACAAAGCTCTATCCAGTAATAGACTAGCCCATGTGCACAAAGCTCTAGCCTGGAATAGACTAGCCAGTGTGCACATAGCTCCAGCCTGGAAGAGACTAGCCGGTGTGCACAAAGCTCTAGCCAGTAATAGACTAGCCAGTGTGCACAAAGCTCTAGCCTGGAAGAGACTAGCCGGTGTGCACAAAGCTCTAGCCTGGAAGAGACTAGTCGGTGTGCACAAAGCTCTAGCCTGGAAGATACTAGCATGTGTGCACAAAGTTCTAGCCAGTAATAGACTAGCAGGTGTGCATAAATCTCTAGCCTGGAAGACACTAGCCAGTGTGCACAAAGCTCTAGCCAGTAATAGACTAGCAAGTGTGCACATAGGTCTAGCCAGTAGTAGACTAGCCTGTATACACAAAGCTCTAGCCAGTCATAGACTAGCCATTGTGCACAAAGGTCAAGCTAGTAGAAGACTAGCTAGTGCATAAAGCTCTAGATGGATATAGACTAGCCGGTGCACACAAAGCTCTAGCCTGGAATAGACTAGCAAGTGTGCACAAAGCTCAAGCCAGTAATAGACTAGCCGGTGTGCACAAAGCTCTAGCCAGTTATAGACTAGCCGGTATGCACAAATCTCGAGCCAGCAACAGACTAGCCGATGTACACAAAGCTCTAGCGAGAAATTGACTAGCCGGTGTGCACAAAGCTCTAGCCTGGAATAGACTAGTTAGTGTGCACATAGCTCTAGCCTGGAAGAGACTAGCTGGTGTGCACAAAGCTCTAGCCAGTAATATACTAGCCAGTGTGCACAAGGCTCTAGCCTGGAGGAGTCTAGCCAGTGTGCACAAGGCTCTAGCCAGTAATAGACTAGCCAGTGTGCACAAAGCTCTAGCCTGGAAGAGACTAGCTGGTGTGCACAAAGCTCTATCCAGTAATAGACTAGCCCATGTGCACAAAGCTCTAGCCTGGAATAGACTAGCCAGTGTGCACATAGCTCCAGCCTGGAAGAGACTAGCCGGTGTGCACAAAGCTCTAGCCAGTAATAGACTAGCCAGTGTGCACAAAGCTCTAGCCTGGAAGAGACTAGCCGGTGTGCACAAAGCTCTAGCCTGGAAGAGACTAGTCGGTGTGCACAAAGCTCTAGCCTGGAAGATACTAGCATGTGTGCACAAAGTTCTAGCCAGTAATAGACTAGCAGGTGTGCATAAATCTCTAGCCTGGAAGACACTAGCCAGTGTGCACAAAGCTCTAGCCAGTAATAGACTAGCCAGTGTGAACAAAGTTCTAGCCAGTAATACACTATCCGGTGTGCACATAGCTCTAGCCAGAAATAGACTAGCCAGTGAGCACTAAGGACTAACCAGTGTACACAAAGCTCTAGCCTGGAATAGACTAGACAGTATGCACAAAGTCCTACACAAAGCTCTAGCCTGAAATAGACTAACCAGCGTGCATAAAGCTCTAGCCAGACAGACTAGCGACTGTGCATAAAGCTCTAGCCAGAAACAGACTAGCTAGTGTACACAAAGCTCTAGCCAGAAATAGAATAGCCAGTGTGCACAAAGCTCTAGCTCGTTACAGCCTAGCCAGGGTACACAAAGCTCTAGCCCATAGTAGCCTAGCCAGTGTGCACAAAGGTCTATCCAGTAGTAGATGAGCTAGTGCACAAAGCTCTAGCCAGTTTTCAGACTAGCAAGTGTGCACATAGGTCTAGCCAGTAGTAGACTAGCCTGTATACACAAAGCTCTAGCCAGTCATAGACTAGCCATTGTGCACAAAGGTCAAGCTAGTAGAAGACTAGCTAGTGCACAAAGCTCTAGATGGATATAGACTAGCCGGTGTGCACAAAGCTCTAGCCAGTAATAGACTAGCCGGTATGCACAAAGCTTTAGCCAGCAACAGACTAGCCGATGTACACAAAGCTCTAGCGAAAAAGTGACTATCCAGTGTGCACAAAACTCTAGCCAGTTGTAGACTAGCCAATGTACACAAAGCTCTAGCCAGTTATAGACTAGCTGGTGTGTGCAAAGCTCTAGTCAGTAGTAGACTAGCCGGTGTGCACAAATATCTAGCCAGTGTACACAAAGCTCTATCCAGTAATAGATTACCTGGTGTGCACAAAGCTCTAACCTGGAATAGACTAGCCAGGGTGCACAAAGCTCTAGTCAGTAGTAGACTAGCCAATGTACACAAACCTCTAGCCAGTTATAGACTAGCCGGTGTGCACAAAGCTCTAGCCAGTAGTAAACTAGCCGGTGTACACAAAGCTCTAGCCAGTAATAGACTAGCCAGTGTGCACAAAGCTCTAACCTGGAATAGACTAGCCAGTGTGCACAAAGCTCTAACCTGGAATAGACTAGCCAGTGTGCACAAAGCTCCCGCCATTGTGCTCAAGAAGGGATTGGAAAGGTGGAAACTGACTGGGGAAAGGGGTACTTAAGTTTAACACTGGGTTTACAAATCCAAATCGAGCTACAAGAGGGCTGTTCACACCAGCATTACCACCTGGACAGATAGGGGTGCCTCACTGGCCGCCTTTTTACTGGCATGACCAGTATTTTAAAGCATTAGCTGGAACAAAAAGTAAGAAAAATCACCTAAATCCAGTATTTTTGTCTTTACATTGCATACTTAAAACCAGCCAACATAAAAAATAAATCACTTTAAAACGTGCGGACTTAACCACCCATGACAGATCATTAAAGTAAACAAAGGCAGTAAAGAGTATTAAAAGGAACATGGTCGATCTGATATAAAATCGGATTTAAGAGCCATGTCTGGCCTTTACAGAATCTTAAACTGAATAGGCTACAAGGCAACTCTTAGACCCAGGGAACTTGGGTATAAAACACTTTATATGCAACAGGGGCTCTCAGGGGCACCATTTAGACAGGAATGTATATTTTGGAGGTTAAATAACCTCATGCAATCAATAATTTTATGGCTATGAATTCACAAAAGACAACCACAGATAAGATGAAAAGCAATTTTCTCTCATCAGTTATTAAGGCCATGCAGAAGACAACAACACAGACAACTAAGAGTGCAATGTGCCCCCAATGTGACGCCCACCACAAAACAAGGAACTCTACATCAATGCAAATATGAAAACATACAGAAGGGCGGAGCTGCTAGTAACAAACGACCCCCTAGAGTTCTGAAATCAGTTCATTAAGTGATACGTGCATTGTTGTTTTGTTTTTTATTCGTGTGTGGCGACGACGTTTCGACCCTTAAGAAAGCATCTTGAATTGGAAAGGTCATAAATACACATGATGCGAGGGGGGGGGGGAGAGAGAGAATCAAAGTGTTATTGCCTCCAGCCAAGCACAAACGGCAGGGATTCTGCTCTGGCAGAGGAGGTGACCCTATGGATGGAGAAGGCAACACTATGGAAAGAGAAGGCAACACAATGGAAAGAGAAGGCATCCCTATGGAAAGAGAAGGCATCACTATGGAAAGAGAAGGCATCCCTATGGAAAGAGAAGGCATCCCTATGGAAAGAGAAGGCATCCCTATGGAAAGAGAAGGCATCCCTATGGAAAGAGAAGACATACCTATGGAAAGAGAAGGCAACACTATGGAAAGAGAAGGCAACACTATGGAAAGAGAAGGCAACACTATGGAAAGAGAAGGCATCCCTATGGAAAGAGAAGGCATCCCTATGGAAAGAGAAGACATACCTATGGAAAGAGAAGGCAACACTATGGAAAGAGAAGGCATCCCTATGGAAAGAGAAGACATCACTATGGAAAGAGAAGGCAACACTGTGGAAAGAGAAGGCATCCCTATGGATGGAGAAGGCATCCCTATGGAAAGAGAAGACATACCTATGGAAAGAGAAGGCAACACTATGGAAAGAGAAGGCAACACTATGGAAAGAGAAGGCATCCCTATGGAAAGAGAAGGCATCCCTATGGAAAGAGAAGACATACCTATGGAAAGAGAAGGCAACACTATGGAAAGAGAAGGCATCCCTATGGAAAGAGAAGGCATCCCTATGGAAAGAGAAGACATCACTATGGAAAGAGAAGGCAACACTATGGAAAGAGAAGGCATCCCTATGGAAAGAGAAGGCATCCCTATGGAAAGAGAAGACATACCTATGGAAAGAGAAGGCAACACTATGGAAAGAGAAGGCAACACTATGGAAAGAGAAGGCATCCCTATGGAAAGAGAAGGCATCCCTATGGAAACAGAAGACATACCTATGGAAAGAGAAGGCAACACTATGGAAAGAGAAGGCATCCCTATGGAAAGAGAAGGCAACACTATGGAAAGAGAAGGCAACACTATGGAAAGAGAAGGCATCCCTATGGAAAGAGAAGGCATCCCTATGGAAAGAGAAGGCATCCCTATGGAAAGAGAAGTCATCCCTATGGAAAGAGAAGGCAACACTATGGAAAGAGAAGGCATCCCTATGGAAAGAGAAGGCAACACTATGGAAAGTGAAGGCATCCCTATGGAAAGAGAAGGCAACACTATGGAAAGAGAAGGCATCCCTATGGAAAGAGAAGGCATCCCTATGGAAAGAGAAGACATACCTATGGAAAGAGAAGGCAACACTATGGAAAGAGAAGGCATCCCTATGGAAAGAGAAGGCATCCCTATGGAAAGAGAAGACATCACTATGGAAAGAGAAGGCAACACTATGGAAAGAGAAGGCATCCCTATGGAAAGAGAAGGCATCCCTATGGAAAGAGAATACATACCTATGGAAAGAGAAGGCAACACTATGGAAAGAGAAGGCAACACTATGGAAAGAGAAGGCATCCCTATGGAAAGAGAAGGCATCCCTATGGAAACAGAAGACATACCTATGGAAAGAGAAGGCAACACTATGGAAAGAGAAGGCATCCCTATGGAAAGAGAAGGCAACACTATGGAAAGAGAAGGCAACACTATGGAAAGAGAAGGCATCCCTATGGAAAGAGAAGGCATCCCTATGGAAAGAGAAGGCATCCCTATGGAAAGAGAAGTCATCCCTATGGAAAGAGAAGGCAACACTATGGAAAGAGAAGGCATCCCTATGGAAAGAGAAGGCAACACTATGGAAAGTGAAGGCATCCCTATGGAAAGAGAAGGCAACACTATGGAAAGAGAAGGCATCCCTATGGATGGAGAAGGCATCCCTATGGAAAGAGAAGGCATCCCTATGGAAAGAGAAGGCATCCCTATGGATGGAGAAGGTAACCCTATGGAAAGAGAAGGCAACCCTGTGGAAAGAGAAGGCAACACTATGGAAAGAGAAGGTATCCCTATGGAAAGAGAAGGCAACACTATGGAAAGAGAAGGCAACACCATGGAAAGAGAAGGCAACACTATGGAAAGAGAAGGCAACACTATGGAAAGAGAAGGCACCACTATGGAAAGAGAAGGCAACACTATGGAAAGAGAAGGCAACACTATGGAAAGAGAAGGCAACACTATGGAAAGAGAAGGCAACCCTATGGAAAGAGAAGGCAACACTATGGAAAGAGAAGGCATCCCTATGGAAAGAGAAAGCATCCCTATGGAAAGAGAAGGCAACACTATGGAAAGAGAAGGCATCCCTATGGAAAGAGAAGGCAACACTATGGAAAGAGAAGGCATCCCTATGGAAAGAGAAGACATACCTATGGAAAGAGAAGGCAACACTATGGAAAGAGAAGGCATCCCTATGGAAAGAGAAGGCAACACTATGGAAAGAGAAGGCATCCCTATGGAAAGAGAAGACATACCTATGGAAAGAGAAGGCAACACTATGGAAAGAGAAGGCATCCCTATGGAAAGAGAAGGCAACACTATGGAAAGAGAAGACATACCTATGGAAAGAGAAGGCATCCCTATGGAAAGAGAATGCAACACTATGGAAAGAGAAGGCAACACCATGGAAAGAGAAGGCATCCCTATGGAAAGAGAAGGCATCCCTATGGAAAGAGAAGGGTACACTATGGAAAGAGAAGGCATCCCTATGGAAAGAGAAGGCAACACTATGGAAAGAGAAGGCAACACTATGGAAAGAGAAGGCATCCCTATGGAAAGAGAAGGCAACACTATGGAAAGAGAAGGCAACACTATGGAAAGAGAAGGCATCCCTATGGAAAGAGAAGGCAACACTATGGAAAGAGAAGGGTACACTATGGAAAGAGAAGGCTACACTATGGAAAGAGAAGGCAACCCTATGGAAAGAGAAGGCAACACTATGGAAAGAGAAGGGTACACTATGGAAAGAGAAGGGTACACTATGGAAAGAGAAGGCATCCCTATGGAAAGAGAAGGCATCCCTATGGAAAGAGAAGGCAACACTATGGAAAGAGAAGGGTACACTATGGAAAGAGAAGGCATCCCTATGGAAAGAGAAGGCTACACTATGGAAAGAGAAGGCATCCCTATGGAAAGAGAAGGCAACACTATGGAAAGAGAAGGCATCCCTATGGAAAGAGAAGGCAACACTATGGAAAGAGAAGGGTACACTATGGAAAGAGAAGGCAACACTATGGAAAGAGAAGGCATCCCTATGGAAAGAGAAGGCAACACTATGGAAAGAGAAGGCAACACTATGGAAAGAGAAGGCAACACTATGGCAAGAGAAGACATACCTATGGAAAGAGAAGGCATCCCTATGGAAAGAGAAGGCATCCCTATGGAAAGAGAAGGCATCCCTATGGAAAGAGAAGGCAACACTATGGAAAGAGAAGGCATCACTATGGAAAGAGAAGGCATCCCTATGGAAAGAGAAGACATACCTATGGAAAGAGAAGGCAACACTATGGAAAGAGAAGGCAACACTATGGAAAGAGAAGGCAACACTATGGAAAGAGAAGGCATCCCTATGGAAAGAGAAGGCTACACTATGGAAAGAGAAGGCATCCCTATGGAAAGAGAAGGCATCCCTATGGAAAGAGAAGGCAACACTATGGAAAGAGAAGGCAACACTATGGAAAGAGAAGGCATCCCTATGGAAAGAGAAGGCAACACTATGGAAAGAGAAGGCAACACTATGGCAAGAGAAGACATACCTATGGAAAGAGAAGGCATCCCTATGGAAAGAGAAGGCATCCCTATGGAAAGAGAAGGCAACACTATGGAAAGAGAAGGCATCACTATGGAAAGAGAAGGCATCCCTATGGAAAGAGAAGACATACCTATGGTAAGAGAAGGCAACACTATGGAAAGAGAAGGCATCCCTATGGAAAGAGAAGGCATCCCTATGGAAAGTGAAGGCAACACTATGGAAAGAGAAGGCATCCCTATGGAAAGAGAAGGCAACACTATGGAAAGAGAAGGCATCCCTATGGAAAGAGAAGGCATCCCTATGGAAAGAGAAGGCATCCCTATGGAAAGAGAAGGCAACACTATGGAAAGAGAAGGCATCCCTATGGAAAGAGAAGGCATCCCTATGGAAAGAGAAGGCAACACTATGGAAAGAGAAGGGTACAATATGGAAAGAGAAGGCTACACTATGGAAAGAGAAGGCAACCCTATGGAAAGAGAAGGCAACACTATGGAAAGAGAAGGCAACACTTTGGAAAGAGAAGGCATCCCTATGGAAAGAGAAGGCATCCCTATGGAAAGAGAAGACATACCTATGGAAAGAGAAGGCAACACTATGGAAAGAGAAGGCATCCCTATGGAAAGAGAAGGCATCCCTATGGAAAGAGAAGACATCACTATGGAAAGAGAAGGCAACACTATGGAAAGAGAAGGCATCCCTATGGAAAGAGAAGGCATCCCTATGGAAAAAGAAGACATACCTATGGAAAGAGAAGGCAACACTATGGAAAGAGAAGGCAACACTATGGAAAGAGAAGGCATCCCTATGGAAAGAGAAGGCATCCCTATGGAAACAGAAGACATACCTATGGAAAGAGAAGGCAACACTATGGAAAGAGAAGGCATCCCTATGGAAAGAGAAGGCAACACTATGGAAAGAGAAGGCAACACTATGGAAAGAGAAGTCATCCCTATGGAAAGAGAAGGCATCCCTATGGAAAGAGAAGGCATCCCTATGGAAAGAGAAGTCATCCCTATGGAAAGAGAAGGCAACACTATGGAAAGAGAAGGCATCCCTATGGAAAGAGAAGGCAACACTATGGAAAGTGAAGGCATCCCTATGGAAAGAGAAGGCGACACTATGGAAAGAGAAGGCATCCCTATGGATGGAGAAGGCACCCCTATGGAAAGAGAAGGCATCCCTATGGAAAGAGAAGGCATCCCTATGGATGGAGAAGGTAACCCTATGGAAAGAGAAGGCAACCCTGTGGAAAGAGAAGGCAACACTATGGAAAGAGAAGGTATCCCTATGGAAAGAGAAGGCAACACTATGGAAAGAGAAGGCAACACAATGGAAAGAGAAGGCAACACTATGGAAAGAGAAGGCAACACTATGGAAAGAGAAGGCAACACTATGGAAAGAGAAGGTATCCCTATGGAAAGAGAAGGCAACACTATGGAAAGGGAAGGCAACACTATGGAAAGAGAAGGCAACCCTATGGAAAGAGAAGGCAACACTATGGAAAGAGAAGGCATCCCTATGGAAAGAGAAGGCATCCCTATGGAAAGAGAAGGCTACACTATGGAAAGAGAAGGCATCCCTATGGAAAGAGAAGGCATCCCTATGGAAAGAGAAGGCAACACTATGGAAAGAGAAGGCAACACTATGGATGGAGAAGGCATCCCTATGGAAAGAGAAGACATACCTATGGAAAGAGAAGGCAACACTATGGAAAGAGAAGGCACCACTATGGAAAGAGAAGGCAACACTATGGAAAGAGAAGGCAACACTATGGAAAGAGAAGGTATCCCTATGGAAAGAGAAGGCAACACTATGGAAAGGGAAGGCAACACTATGGAAAGAGGAGGCAACCCTATGGAAAGAGAAGGCAACACTATGGAAAGAGAAGGCATCCCTATGGAAAGAGAAGGCATCCCTATGGAAAGAGAAGGCAACACTATGGAAAGAGAAGGCATCCCTATGGAAAGAGAAGGCAACACTATGGAAAGAGAAGGCATCCCTATGGAAAGAGAAGACATACCTATGGAAAGAGAAGGCAACACTATGGAAAGAGAAGGCATCCCTATGGAAAGAGAAGGCAACACTATGGAAAGAGAAGGCATCCCTATGGAAAGAGAAGACATTCCTATGGAAAGAGAAGGCAACACTATGGAAAGAGAAGGCATCCCTATGGAAAGAGAAGGCAACACTATGGAAAGAGAAGACATACCTATGGAAAGAGAAGGCATCCCTATGGAAAGAGAATGCAACACTATGGAAAGAGAAGGCAACACCATGGAAAGAGAAGGCATCCCTATGGAAAGAGAAGGCATCCCTATGGAAAGAGAAGGGTACACTATGGAAAGAGAAGGCATCCCTATGGAAAGAGAAGGCAACACTATGGAAAGAGAAGGCAACACTATGGAAAGAGAAGGCATCCCTATGGAAAGAGAAGGCAACACTATGGAAAGAGAAGGCAACACCATGGAAAGAGAAGGCATCCCTATGGAAAGAGAAGGCAACACTATGGAAAGAGAAGGGTACACTATGGAAAGAGAAGGCTACACTATGGAAAGAGAAGGCAACCCTATGGAAAGAGAAGGCAACACTATGGAAAGAGAAGGGTACACTATGGAAAGAGAAGGGTACACTATGGAAAGAGAAGGCATCCCTATGGAAAGAGAAGGCATCCCTATGGAAAGAGAAGGCAACACTATGGAAAGAGAAGGGTACACTATGGAAAGAGAAGGCAACACTATGGAAAGAGAAGGCATCCCTATGGAAAGAGAAGGCTACACTATGGAAAGAGAAGGCATCCCTATGGAAAGAGAAGGCAACACTATGGAAAGAGAAGGCATCCCTATGGAAAGAGAAGGCAACACTATGGAAAGAGAAGGGTACACTATGGAAAGAGAAGGCAACACTATGGAAAGAGAAGGCATCCCTATGGAAAGAGAAGGCAACACTATGGAAAGAGAAGGCAACACTATGGAAAGAGAAGGCAACACTATGGCAAGAGAAGACATACCTATGGAAAGAGAAGGCATCCCTATGGAAAGAGAAGGCATCCCTATGGAAAGAGAAGGCATCCCTATGGAAAGAGAAGGCAACACTATGGAAAGAGAAGGCATCACTATGGAAAGAGAAGGCATCCCTATGGAAAGAGAAGACATACCTATGGAAAGAGAAGGCAACACTATGGAAAGAGAAGGCAACACTATGGAAAGAGAAGGCAACACTATGGAAAGAGAAGGCATCCCTATGGAAAGAGAAGGCTACACTATGGAAAGAGAAGGCATCCCTATGGAAAGAGAAGGCATCCCTATGGAAAGAGAAGGCAACACTATGGAAAGAGAAGGCAACACTATGGAAAGAGAATGCATCCCTATGGAAAGAGAAGGCAACACTATGGAAAGAGAAGGCAACACTATGGAAAGAGAAGGCAACACTATGGCAAGAGAAGACATACCTATGGAAAGAGAAGGCATCCCTATGGAAAGAGAAGGCAACACTATGGAAAGAGAAGGCATCACTATGGAAAGAGAAGGCATCCCTATGGAAAGAGAAGACATACCTATGGTAAGAGAAGGCAACACTATGGAAAGAGAAGGCATCCCTATGGAAAGAGAAGGCATCCCTATGGAAAGAGAAGGCAACACTATGGAAAGAGAAGGCATCCCTATGGAAAGAGAAGGCAACACTATGGAAAGAGAAGGCATCCCTATGGAAAGAGAAGGCATCCCTATGGAAAGAGAAGGCAACACTATGGAAAGAGAAGGGTACACTATGGAAAGAGAAGGCTACACTATGGAAAGAGAAGGCAACCCTATGGAAAGAGAAGGCAACACTATGGAAAGAGAAGGCAACACTATGGAAAGAGAAGGCAACACTATGGAAAGAGAAGGCAACACTATGGAAAGAGAAGGCAACACTATGGAAAGAGAAGGCATCCCTATGGAAAGAGAAGGGTACACTATGGAAAGAGAAGGCATCCCTATGGAAAGAGAAGGCATCCCTATGGAAAGAGAAGGCAACACTATGGAAAGAGAAGGCATCCCTATGGAAAGAGAAGGCATCCCTATGGAAAGAGAAGGCAACACTATGGAAAGAGAAGGGTACACTATGGAAAGAGAAGGCTACACTATGGAAAGAGAAGGCAACCCTATGGAAAGAGAAGGCAACACTATGGAAAGAGAAGGCAACACTATGGAAAGAGAAGGCAACACTATGGAAAGAGAAGGCAACACTATGGAAAGAGAAGGGTACACTATGGAAAGAGAAGGCAACACTATGGAAAGAGAAGGCAACACTATGGAAAGAGAAGGCAACACTATGGAAAGAGAAGGCAACACTATGGAAAGAGAAGACATACCTATGGAAAGAGAAGGCATCCCTATGGAAAGAGAAGGCATTCAGGATTTTCTTTGTCTCAGCTTCCAGCTCAGGTCCCTGGTCGGTGGGGGGGCGGGGGGGCATGGGGTGTGTTTAAATAAATGATTATATCTGAAGAGGACAACATTTGTTTACACTTCACTGAGTTTTACCTAAAATCAAGTAATGTCACCAGAAGAGTCCACACAGGAGGCGTGGTCACCTGCGGCCAATGGCAGGGGCGCCAGGTAGAACTTCGAGAAACTTTCGGTGAATCGCTCCCCCCGGGGGCAGCTGAAGTCCTGAAACTTGAACACTTATCTGGAAGTTGGACCTCGGTTTTGTAGAATTTATTTGGAAAATGTGCGCTGCTGCAGATTGAATTTCACCACCCCCTTCACTCCCCCCCCCCCCCCCCCCCGCCCCTTCGGTCCCTCTGTTCCCGGCTGGGTTCTCCCTTCGCCTCCGTCTCTCCACCTCCATCCTGCCCCCTCCCTCCCCTGTGGTTAGTGGTGCTGCCCCTCTTTGTTCTGTTTTGGAGACCGGCCAGGTTGCTCCCCCCTCTGCAGCCCGCTTCTAACTGGGCTCACCCGGACGGCACAGAGAGGCCTCTTTACCGAGAGCAATGCATTCTGGGAAGCATTTTAACCAGTCAATAAGGTAATTATATTAGCGCTGCCCATTCCCCTGGTAGCAGCCCTGCAAGTCCCTCCTTGTAAAGTGCAAGACTCTTCTACCACGTCTCCCTCTAAAGACACCTCCGGAAAAATACCTCTCTCCTCATCAGCCCTCCCCTCGCAGCAAAGCACTTCCTGGTTCGAGAACCTCTACCTCCCTGTAAAGTAACATACCCTACAAGAAGCGCTTCCACGGCCCCCTATGTCTCGAACTATAAAGTCATCAATGCATTAAAGAGTTCTCTCCACTGCCCTGCTGTGAGAAGTTCTCTCCACAGCCCACAACCCTGCTGTGAGACGTTCTCTCCACAGCCCACAGTTCTGCTGGGAGACGTTCTCTCCACAGCCCTGCTGTGAGAAATTCTCGCCACAGCTCACTGCCCTTCTGTGAGAAGTTGTCTTCCCAGCCCCCTTGCTGTGAGAAGTTCTTCCCCCCAGCCCCCCTGCTGTGAGAATGTCTTCCCCCCAGCCCCCTGCTGTGAGAATTTTTTTCCCCCAGCCCCCTTGCTGTGAGAAGTTCTCCCACAGCCCCCTGCTGTGAGAAGTTCGCACCCCTGCTGTGAGAAGTTCTTCCCCCCGCCCCCCCCTGTGAGAAGTTCTCTCCCCACCCCCAGCTGTGAGAAGTTCTTCCCCCTAGCCCCCCTGCTGTGAGAAGGTCTCTCCCCACCCCCCTGCTGTGAGAAGTTCTCTCCCCAGCCAATCCTGTCCCTCCCGGAAGTTTCTGCGCCAAGGCTTCAGTCTCCAGAGCCACAACATGCTCCTTCCTGTTGTCTATAGTTTCTGCAGGAAGTTCTTTTGGTCTCCACAGGCCCAGCATTCCCCTTACAGTGGAAATACCCGCACCCCCCCCCCCCCCCCCACACCGATGTAGTTTCTGTCTCCAGTATGTCATTTCCTGTCCTTTTCAAGCAAGTGTCCATGGTCTCCATATCCCCAACCAATCCCTCCAGGTGGTTTCAGAACGAAACCACAGGTGGGACATGCTGGAACCGTGGACACAGACCGCTTCCTGTAGAAGCCGCAGGTAGGGACATGCTGAGAGCGTGGACACTGAGCTTCCCGCAGAAGCCACAGGTGGGACAGGCTGGGCCTGTGGATGCAAAAAACTTCCAGCAGAAGCCACAGGTGGGACATGCTGGGAGCGTGGACACTGTGAGCTTCCCGCAAAAGCCACAAGTAGGGACATGCTGGGACCATGGACACAAGACAGCTTCCTGTAGAAGCAGCACGTGGGACATGTTGGGAACGTGGACACTGTGAGCTTCCAGCAGAAGCCACAGGTAGGGACATGCTGGGAACCATGGACGCAGACAGCTTCCTGTAGAAGCTAGAGGTGGGACATGCTGGGAACGTGGACACGGTGAGCTACCAGTAGAAGCCACAGGTAGGGACATGCTGGGACCATGTACGCAGACAGCTTCCTGTAGAAGCAACAAGTGGGACATGTTGGGAACGTGGACACTGTGAGCTTCCAGCAGAAGCCACACGTAGGGTCATGCTGGGAACCATGGACGCAGACAGCTTCCTGTAGAAGCTACAGGTGGGACATGCTGGGAACGTGGACACGGTGAGCTACCAGTAGAAGCCACAGGTAGAGACATGCTGGGACCATGTACGCAGACAGCTTCCTGTAGAAGCAACAAGTGGGACATGTTGGGAACGTGGACACTGTGAGCTTCCAGCAGAAGCCACAAGTAGGGACATGCTGGGACCGTGGACGCCGAGAGCTTCCAGCAGAAGCCACAGGTAGGGACATGCTGGGACCATGGACGCAGAAAGCTTCCTGTAGAAGCCACAGGTGGGACATGCTGGGAACGTGGACACTGTGAGCTTCCAGTAGAAGCCACAGGTAGGGACATCCTGGGACCATGGATGCAGACAGCTTCCTGTAGAAGCCACAGGTGGGACATGCTGGGAACGTGGACACTGTGAGCTTCCAGCAGAAGCCACAGGTAGGGACATGCTGGGACCGTGGACGCCCAGAGCCTCCAGCAGAAGCCACAGGTGGGACATGCTGGGAACGTGGACACTGTGAGCTTCCAGCAGAAGCCACAGGTAGGGACATGCTGGGACCGTGGACGCCCAGAGCCTCCAGCAGAAGCCACAGGTGGGACATGCTGGGAACGTGGACATTGTGGGCTTCCAGCAGAAGCCACAGGTCGGGACATGCTGGGACTGTGGATGCCGAGAGCTTCCTGCAGAAGCCACAGGTGGGACATGCTGGGAATGTGGACACTGTGAGCTTCCCGCACCAGCCACAGGTAGGGACATGCTGCGAACGTGGATGCAGAGAGCTTCCCACAGAAGCCACAGGTGGGACATGCTGGGCCCGTGGATGCCAAGAGCTTCCAGCAGAAGCCACAGGTGGGACATGCTGGGCCCGTGGACAGACAGCTTCCCGCAGAAGCCACAGGTGGGACATGCTGGGAATGAGGACACTGTGAGCTTCCCACAGAAGCCACAGGTGGGACATGCTGGGACCATGGAAACACAAACTGCTTCCAGCAGAAGCCACAGGTAGGGATATGCTGGGCCCGTGGAGACACAGCTTCCTGCAGTGCCACAGTTAGGAACATGCTGGGACCGTGGACGCAGGGAGCTTCTCACATATCCACACGTAGGGACATGCTGGGACCGTGGACACAGGGAGCTTCTCACATATCCACTGGTAGGGACATGCTGGGACCGTGGACCCCAGGAGCTTCCCACAGAAACCACAGGTAGGGACATGCTGAGACCGTGGACACTACGAGCTTCCCACAGAAGCCACAGGTAGGGACATGCGAGCACCATGGACACAGAGAGCTACGTTCGGCAACCACAGGTTGGGACATGGAGGGACCGTGGTCACAGACACCTTCTTGCAGAAGCCACAGATTGGGACATGCTGGGGCTGTGGATACAAACAGCTTCAAAATTCCGTAGCTGCTGCGGGAAGCTGTCTGTGTCCACGGTCCCAGCATGCCTATCTGTGGCTTCTACAAGAAGCTCTCGGCGTACACTGTGCTAGCAAGTCCCAAATTGTGGCTTCCACAGGAACCTTTCAGTGTTGCACGGTGCTAGCATGTCCCAACCTGTGGCCTCTACAGGGACTTCTCTGTATCCAGGGCCCCTGCATGTCTCACCTGTGGCTTCTAAAGGGACTTCTCTGTATCTATGGCCCCTGCATGTCTCACCTGTGGCTTTTGCAGGAACCTCTCTATATCCATGGCCCCTGCAGGTCTCACCTGCGGCTTCTGCAGGGACTTCTCTGTATCCATGGCCCCTGCATGTCTCACCTGTGGCTTCTACAGGGACGTCTCTATATCCACGGCCCCTGCATGTCTCACCTGTGGCTTCTGCAGGAGCCTCTCTGCATCCACGTCCCCTGCGGCTTCTACAGGGACTTCTCTGTATCCATGGCCCCTGCATGTCTCACCTGTGGCTTCTACAGGGACTTCTCTGTATCCATGGCCCCTGCATGTCTCACCTGTGGCTTCTACAGGGACGTCTCTGTATCCATGGCCCCTGCATGTCTCACCTGTGGCTTATACAGGGACCTCTATGTCTCCACGGCCCCTGCATGTCTCACCTGTGGCTTCTGCAGAGACGTCTCTGTATCCACGGCCCCTGCATGTCTCACCTGTGGCTTTTGCAGGGACGTCTCTGTATCCACGGCCCCTGCATGTCTCACCTGTGGCTTCTGCAGGAATCTCTATATAGCCATGGCCCCTGCATGTCTCACCTGTGGCTTCTGCAGGAATCTCTCTATATCCATGGCCCCTGCATGTCTCACCTGTGTCTTCTACAGGGATGTCTCTGTATCCATGGCCCCTGCATGTCTCACCTGTGGCTTCTGCAGGGACTTCTCTGTATCCACGCCCCCTGCATGTCTCACCTGTGGCTTCTACAGAGACCTCTATGTGTCCACAGCCCCTGCATGTCTCAGCTGTGGCTTCTGCAGGGACGTCTCTGTATCCACAGCCCCTGCATGTCTCACCTGTGGTTTCTACAGGGACGTCTCTGTATTCATGCCCCTGCATCTCACCTGTGGCTTCTGCAGGGACCTCTCTGCATCCACGTCCCCTGCGGCTTCTACAGGGACTTCTCTGTATCCATGGCCCCTGCATGTCTCACCTGTGGCTTCTACAGGGACTTCTCTGTATCCATGGCCCCTGCATGTCTCACCTGTGGCTTCTACAGGGACGTCTCTGTATCCATGGCCCCTGCATGTCTCACCTGTGGCTTCTACAGGGACCTCTATGTCTCCACGGCCCCTGCATGTCTCACCTGTGGCTTCTGCAGAGACGTCTCTGTATCCACGGCCCCTGCATGTCTCACCTGTGGCTTTTGCAGGGACGTCTCTGTATCCACGGCCCCTGCATGTCTCACCTGTGGCTTCTGCAGGAATCTCTATATAGCCATGGCCCCTGCATGTCTCACCTGTGGCTTCTGCAGGAATCTCTCTATATCCATGGCCCCTGCATGTCTCACCTGTGTCTTCTACAGGGATGTCTCTGTATCCATGGCCCCTGCATGTCTCACCTGTGGCTTCTGCAGGGACTTCTCTGTATCCACGCCCCCTGCATGTCTCACCTGTGGCTTCTACAGAGACCTCTATGTGTCCACAGCCCCTGCATGTCTCAGCTGTGGCTTCTGCAGGGACGTCTCTGTATCCACAGCCCCTGCATGTCTCACCTGTGGTTTCTACAGGGACGTCTCTGTATTCATGCCCCTGCATCTCACCTGTGGCTTCTGCAGGGACTTCTCTGTATCCATGGCCCCTGCATGTCTCAC
This sequence comes from Triturus cristatus, assembly GCF_964204655.1. Lineage (NCBI taxonomy): Eukaryota > Metazoa > Chordata > Amphibia > Caudata > Salamandridae > Triturus > Triturus cristatus. The sequence goes on from NC_140595.1 coordinate 816,392,596, forward strand.
CTGTGGCTTCTGCAGGAACCTCTCTGCATCCGCGGCCCCTGCATGTCTCACCTGTGGCTTCCAGAGGGATTTCTCTGTATCCAGGGCCCCGGCATGTCCTCATCTTTGTCTTCTACAGGAACCTCTGTATCCAGGGCCTCGGCTTGTCCCTACCTGTGGCTTCTACAGGAACCTCTGTATCCATGGCCCTGGCTTGTCCTTACCTGCAGTTTCGACAGAAAAGTCTTCAGCTTCCAGAGCCCCAACAGCCTCTCCTTGTCAGAGCCGGAAATGAGGGGGGGTCCAGTCAGATCTGGCAGCTAATACAGAACATGTTAATGGGCTCCCAGATTTTTTTTTCTCATTTCGCTCCTTGTGGTCGTTGCAGGAAACTCTTTTTTGGTCTCCAGTGCCACAGCACCAGCAGGTCACTCGTGGTAGAAATATTCCCTGCTTTATTTTCTTTTTCTCCATACTGCAGTACGTCATTTCCTGTGGTTTCTAAATAATGTTTCCTTGATCTCCAAAGCCCCAACCAGTCCATCCATGAGGTTGCTTGGGAAGCTGTGCTGTCTCCAGAGACGCAGCTTGCCCTTTTCCACAGCGCCAGCACGTCCCTCCCTGTGGCTTTGTAGGAAGTCTCACCCTGCACAGGTCCAGCACGTCCCTCCCTGTGGCTTTGTAGGAAGTCTCTTTCCCCGCAGGTCCAGCACGTCCCTCCCTGTGGCTTTCTAGGAAGTCTCTTTCCCCACAGGTCCAGCACGTCCCTAACTGTGGCTTTCTAGGAAGTCTCGTTTCCCATAGGTCCAGCACGTCCCTCCCTGTGGCTTTCTAGGAAGTCTCGTTTCCCACAGGTCCAGCAGGTCCCTCTCTGTGGCTTTGTAGGAAGTCTTTTTCTGCACAGCGCCAGCATGTCCCTCCCTGTGGCTTCTGAGGGAAGCAGTCACTCGCCACACCTCGAACAGGATCCGCCCCTGTTATGAATCACTTCTGCCAGGACACGCCCCTCAGCTGATGAAAGAGGGGCGGGGGGCTTCGTGTGGTGGTGCAAGTTAGACAATCCTCAATGCCCTGCATGGGACCCTCCACTTCTCATAGACGCTGAAATATCCGAACAAACCCCCCTGTGTTTGATTTCGCTCGCCCACGCTTGTTGTTTAAAGCGCTGCAGAGCCACCGGAATCTGCAGGGCGCTGTATAGTGGCTGAATTAGAATGCATACATAGCTGTGTACGGGGCGCCCCCGCTTCAAGGTGCTATGCAGGCACCAACTGGGAGAAATGTAACACCCAGAAACAAAAGAGGGGTCACGGGGAGCAGACCCCGCGCGCGCCACAGACTGTACTTGGCCCCCAGCTCGGGTCTTGCGCTTACACCAGGATGACATCGTCAGGCCAACAGACAGACGTAAGACAGCCAAAGAGACAGGAAAGACCCCTCCCCCGAGGCTGCACCATAGTAACCGCTCGCCAGACTGTATTTACATTACACTGCTTTACAATGACTCGAGACACCTCACGCGGCTCTCTCCTCCATTCACAACTTTCAATGGTGGGGGTTCGGGGCGCGCGGCGTGTTAAAGGGAGATCAGAGAAACATATATGTACAATGATTCATGGCTGGACAGTAGGGCATTCTGAGAGTGTCTGGCATAACATGACAGCTACGGATAGCTAGATATTTAAATTAACTATCCCCCTAACCGTGGAGCAGGGGTTGGGGAACGCTCCAGTATGCCCCCCCCCCCACCCCTCGTTTGCACCGCCACATATCAGTGTTTGCTCTCACTCCTGGTCACTCCCCTGCGCCTGCCACAGGCCTCTGTCTGTCAGTCTCCTCGGGGGAGGAGGGGGTCTTGTAACCTGGGGCCCCCTGTGCTCTTCTCCTCCAGGGAGGGGGTTCTTGTAACCAGCCCTCCCCCCCCTTGCTCCTTTCCTCCAGGGACAGGAACTTATGACCTGGGGCCCCTGTGCTCTTCTCCTCCAGGGAGAGGGTCTTGTAACCTGGGGGCCCTGTGCTCTTGTCCAGGGAGGGGATTCTTTTAACCAGGGGGCCATGTGCTCTTCTCCGGAGGGGGGGGGGGGGAGAATCTTGTAACCTGGGGGCCCCTCTGCTCTTTTCCATAGAGGGGGGGGGGTCTTGTAATATGGGCCCCTATGCCCTCCTTACCTTGCAGAAGCAGGTCCCGTCGCTCTTGGCGGGGTTCCTGGCCCTCCTCTACCCCCGCCGACCCCTCAGCTCAGGCACCGCAGCTGCCCTTTCTTCGTGAAGAATATTTTCCTGTTGTGTGGTTTCCACCCCAGGGGCGGGGCTGTGGACAGCGGACCAATGAGAAGCCCCGACGCCAAAAGGGGCGTGTCTTCTGGGGCCTGGGAAGTGGGAATGTGAGTGCTCAGGGTGAGGACTGGGGGCAGGTGTTGGAGGGACTGGGGAGCTGAGGAGGGAGAGGCGCGACCCTTGAGGCAGGAGGAGAGGGGACTGAGAGCTGAAGAGGGAGAGGCGAAGCTTGGTCAGCAAGTCTGGGGGGTGTGAGCAGGGCATGGAGGGGGCCTGACAGGCAGTGGAAAGGGAGAGCAGTGCGATTGTTAGCTGTACTTAAAACAAAATATTTTGTACAATAACAAACATTTTTTGAGAACTTCAAAACTGAGAGAGTGATATATATATATATGTATATATATATATATGTATATATATATATATATATATATATATACGCTCACTCCTCCTCTTTTACAGATTCAGAAAAGCATTCAACGGGAACTTCTGCAGTCTTACAAATCCTTTAATTCATACCAACCACGGAAAGCATGAAAAACATGACGCGTTTCGGCTATGCCTTAGTCGAATGTTTTCATTAAACGCGCCAGGAAGGGGCATTCTTTAAATTGCGTTACATAAATCACATGACATACTGAAGCATAAAAATCAACAAAGGACTATTCCATTTCAGTATACGGCGCCATATTAGAGTATAGTTTTAAAATACTCAAATCCTCATCATTAATATCAATGTAGGATATGCGAAAAGCATTACATATTTAATGCCTTCACAATGTATTTTACATTTCATTTCCTCATGTTGAGAAAAATAAATAAAACATCTTAAACCATTCCGCCGTGTATCGGCCTTACTGTTGCCTCAACTGAATGTCTGTGATTAGGCCGTAAATCGGCTAAAGCTTCTGCATGACTGCATATCTTTTCAACAGGCCATTGATTCAAAAAATGCAAAACAAATATGAAAAAAGAAAATAATTAAAGTAAAGCATATTACTGACATCACAAGTTACCAAGGGCGACAGCACTGAAAAAGCTCCAATACATGTTTAGTCCCCAAGATGAACTGCCAATTCCTCCCCTACATTCATACCATAGGGGTCCTTAGTTCCCAGGTCAATAATGTATCTTGATTCTAACCTGCGGAGTTGTCTGATTCTATCACCACACCTGTGGAACAGCAAGTATTGAGATTGGGTTTGACCTTTTGCCCCTCCAGCAAAATGGAATACACACAGACCCGTATCGATCTTTTCAAATTAATTCGGAAATTCAAACTTCACAAGTATTTCAAGATGAAACCTAACTTTCTAAAACCGAAGAGACAGTCAAGCAAAATCAGAGCAACTGACACTTTGACAGGGGAGGATTTGGCCGCCCTAGAAACAATGGAATCACTCCGGATAGATAATCAAATAGATGATTAGGATGAGAGTATCCAGGAGTGTGATCAAGTGCAGAAAATAACGCGGCTGGGATTTGACCAAGAGAAGGATGAGAGCCAGTTTAAACCGACCTCACAGTTCCTACCACAGCTACCCACGGATGCTATTGATGTGTTTGCGGAGGCTGTGAATAAGGATCTCTTAGCCCTGAGAGAAAGACTAACACGTTCCAAAAAGAAACAAAATATAACCAAAGTACAACGAGAGGCCATCGTAAGTCTGGGAAAGGACTATACGGTAATTTACAAACCCTCAGGCAAAGGAGGTAACATGGTCTTACAAACCAGGGAGAACTACAGGGCAGAAGCTCTTAGACAACTGTCGGTTGAGGATAGTTATCAGAAAATCTCCAAAGATGTTTACATTGACAGCATAAAAAGATATCATGATATGATCAAATCATGGCTTGATAAATCCATGTTGAATATGGAAGAATATCTATTTCTTCGATGTCTTAATCCAGCAGTGCCTGCTTTTTATCATATCCCTAAGATTCACAAGAACAGGGATAACCCTCCAGGGAGACCTATTGTTTCCTCCCAGGGTGGGTTAACAGAACATTTATCGATCTTCATTGACTCATTCCTTTTTTCCTTTAGTGAAGACATTACCTGCGTATATTAAAGACTCACAGGATTTTTTGATGCACATTGAGAAACAGCAATGGGATCCTGGGTGCAAACTTTTTGTGTTGGACTTTACCAGCCTGTATACCAGGATAAGGCATGAACATGGTTTGGAAGCTGTGGCACATTTCTTGAAAAAAAAGCCATTGAAATTTACGGAACATAACAAAATGATTCTCCAATTTACGGAGTTCTGTCTTAATAACAACATTTTTGTTTTTGGTGAGGATTTTTATCACCAGAGATCAGGTACTGCGATGGGCACCTGCATCGCCCCCAGTTACACAAACTTGTTCGTGGGCTGGTGGGAGGAGCAGGTGTCCAAAGTGCCCGGAGACATAGATATGAGTAAGGTTATTTCATGGTATCGGTATATTGACAACCTATGTATAATTTGGGATGGGTCTTTTGAATCAGCTGCCGATTTTATTAATAACCTGAACAGAAATGTTGTACATTTGGAATTCAGTGGGGAAGTTAGCTCTGAAACAGTAAATTTTTTAGATCTTAAAATCAGAGTGAACAATAATCAATTGTTTGTGTCCCTGTACCGTAAACCTACGGCCGGCAACTCTACATTGCATGCCGCGAGCAATCACCTCCCTGGATTTGTCAGAAGTATCCCCTATGGGGAATTTCTGCGATTAAAACGTAACAGCAATAGGGAGGAGGATTTTGAAATAGCGGCTCAAGAAAGTGCTAGCAGATTCATTGTCAGAGAATATAACAAGGAATTCTTAGATATAACCCTTCATAGGGTTAGGAACATGCCAAGAGATACCTTGTTAAATAATGAGAAAAAGAGAACAAAAAGGAATGAGACAGGAGAAAATAAATTCAGGATGGTGACTACTCTCTCAAGTGATGCCAATGAATTAAGGAAGATCTTGAGAAAGAATAGGCACATTTTAAAAATTGACAACATTATAGGCTCAGATATTCCATCTGCCCCCCTGATAACTTTTAGAAAAGCCAGATCATTAAGGGATAGTCTGGTACAGAGTCATCTATTTACCAAACCTAAAACAGCTGGAACCCTAAGGGACCTTAGGGGTTTCTTCCCTTGTGGATAATGCAAGGCTTGTGTGGGAGGTAAGAGGACACTTACTTTTTTGGTAACTGGTTTAAAGAAACCTAGACTCATTAATAAGTTTCTCACATGTAATACCAGCTATGTGGTATATTGTTTGGAATGCCCCTGTGGCTTACGCTACATTGGTAGCACTATTCTTTCAGTTAAAATACGAATTTTGAAGCACATGCGGGCTATAGCAAAGGGTGATGTCACCTATCCCATTGCGAGACATTTCTCTGAGAAACATAATAGTAACAGGGAGCTGTTACGTTATTATGGGTTGGATCATGTCCCAATGAACATAAGGGGTGGTGATAGAATCAGACAACTCCGCAGGTTAGAATCAAGTTACATTATTGACCTGGGAACTAAGAACCCCTATGGTATGAATGTAGGGGAGGAATTGGCAGTTCATCTTGGGGACTAAACATGTATTGGAGCTTTTTCAGTGCTGTCGCCCTTGGTAACTTGTGATGTCAGTAATATGCTTTACTTTAATTATTTTCTTTTTTCAATTTTTTTTTGCATTTTGTGAATCAATGGCCTGTTGAAAAGATATGCAGTCATGCAGAAGTTTTAGCCGATTTACGGCTTAATCATAGACATTCAGTTGAGGCACTAGTAAGCCCGATACACGGTGGAATGGTTTAAGATGTTTTATTTATTTTTCTCAATATGAGGAAATGAAATTTAAAATACATTGAGAAGGCATTAAATATGTAATGCTTTTCGCATATCCTACATTGATATTAATGATGAGGATTTGTGTATTTTAAAACTATACTCTAATATGGCGCAGTATACTGAAATGGAATAGTCCTTTGCTGATTTTTATGCTTCAGTATGTCATGTGATTTACGTAACACAATTTAAAGTATGCCGCTTCCTGGCGCGTTTAATGAAAACATTCGACTGAGGCATAGCCGAAACGCGTCATGTTTTTCATGCTTTCCATGGTTGGTATGAATTAAAGGATTTGAAAGACTGCAGAAGTTTCCGTTAAGTGCTTTTCTGAATCTGTAAAAGAGGAGGAGTGAGCGCGTATGTGGAAACGCGAATGCACCTTCGAGTTGGAAGCACCCATCCAGAGAGTGCGCTATCATGAGGTGCAGTTGAAGCAACAATATATATATATATATATATATATCTTTTTTTTTTCTTACTAGGTGAAACCTTGGAGAGGTGCGTCTCTTGAGGCAGGCGGTGGGGGACTGTGAGCCCAGGAGAGGAAGAGGTGCGTTTCCTGAGGCAGGTCTCGGAAGGGGGCTGTGAGCTTAGGAGTGAGAGGTGTGCGGGAGCTCTGAGTCTTGCAACAAAATCTCATAGCCAAGTCCTCAAAAGGGAGAAAACATCAGCCATACATTTCTACTTGTGAAGCCAATGTGACTCCACAATAAGGGCCACAAAACGCTGAATAGAGTTAAAAGGTTTTCTTTCAGATTACCAATCAATCCAGGTGCTCTCTTGAGGCAGGTGGTGGGGGGGAAATAAGAGCCCAGGAGAGGGAGAGTAAGGTGCGTGTAGTAGTTTCTTATAAGCTTGTTGTTCTTACATGCTCTAAGTCCTATGATGTCACTGTCATGGCAATAGAATGTTACTGCTTGAATCCAGGAGGTTGTCAGCTCCTGGAAGCTGTGGAGATGAACAGTCAATAAAGTAGTTGTTCTCACACCTACCTGGCCTTGTGTGATTACTACAAAATTGGCGACGAGTTGGACTGTTCCTCTCTCCACCCACGTGTGCAGCACGGTTTCCTGTGTTTCCAGTCTTCATGGATTTACATTTGTGACGGGTCTGAAGTTCTAGCCTTCCTGGTTATCTTCAACGCACAAGATTAGCGCACAATATCAACTTTGAAGATAAAGACAGTGGCTTACAGTGGGTCACATTCGCATTTCATGCAGAACTTCATAGCATATCCAGATTGGTGAGACACTTTTTCTTTGTTCTAAATCCTGAGCACTGTGTATTTGGCCGAAAGTTAGCTGTTGGGAGCATGCCATTGTAGTGTCTTACCTGTAAGCCGGTGTGATCCTTCTTTGCGTTGGAAGTGAAGATTGCTGTCTGCCACCCGTTTTTGACTATAGTGTCTGCACCTGTGTTAGCGCTGCTGCCGTTGAATTGCCTGCGAGAGAGGTTCTTCTCCATCTGTGATGATTTCTAAATGATGACGTATTAGAATCTCCTCTTGGTGTTGGCGGTGAAAGGCTATGCGTTACAGTAGACAAAGTAGTGTCTGCGCTTGCTTATTCTCTACAAGGATTTCCTCATTGGCGTTCCCAAGCTTCTCTGCGTCATCGCTTTGAAACTGTACGGCTTAATTGCGTTTGGAGCGTCCAACGTCACACGGAAGAGGATTTGTATCTGTGGTTGCTTAGCAATCGGAATATCTTCTCTTCGAGCAAGTGCGCTTCCCGGAAAGTTGTACGTAACGTAACACGGAAGAGGTTTTGTATCTGTGGTTGCTTAGTAACCGGAATATCTTCTCTTCGAGCGTATATGCGCGTCCCGGAAAGCTATACATCTGAGAAAGCTGTTCATATTCAGGCGCTGCGGTGGCAGATTCACAAATGTATCCTGAGATGAAGACAAGTCTCCGTGTGTGCTGAAGAGAAAAGACACACACAATTTGTTTTTCTGTGCCTATTGAGTGAAGGGGACGTCTTTGTGTGCAACCCATGTGGTGAATCAGTAACCAAGTATTAAATAACAGTTGGACTATCCAATGTGACTATTTGTTCTCCTTGTGTTAATTGCGTTTCTCTTCACAGGTACCTGGCTGAAATTCATGTTTTTTTTTTAAGTAAACAGACAAAGTGAATGTTTCATTTCATGTGGTAAAGTCTTAAGTGTTCATTAACCAATATTTAACCAATTGTTAAGTAACAATTGAACTATCCAATGTGACAATTTTTGCTTTTTGTGTTAATTTTGTTTCACTTCACAGGTACTTGGCTGGCATATCTCTTTTCAGCTTTTGTGTTAATTGTGTTTAACTTCACAGGTTCCTCGCTGACTTATTAATATTCGAGTGTATTTATTTTCTGATTTCTATTTTTGGCGCTCAATATGCAGAACGTACTACCTCCTCCTCCCTTTTTACAGCTTCCAGGTGACCCTCCTGTCAATTGGAAAGTGTGGTCTAGAGCCTTTGGAAAATATTTAGGCGCTATAGGGGGTTCGCGATTCAGCGCCGAAAGGAAGCGTTTCATTCTAGAGCACAATTTGGGGCTCGAGGGCCAAGCTGTCTTAGAACATCTTCCGCCTTTAGTTGCTGTTCTGGGTGAAGAGGAATTGAATGTATTTGATCAATCTGTGGGCATGTTGGAGAAACAGTTTGATGTAGAGAGCAGTATTGTTGTTGCTAGGCGCAAGTTTTTTACTAGGAAGCAAGAGTGTGAAGAAAGTATTGTGTCCTATGTTGCTGCCTTGCGCATTCTCACTTCGGAATGTGAATTTGAATACTTTACCTCTCAACTTATTCGTGAACAAATTGTTGTACATTGTTGGGAGAAGAAAGTTCAAGAGAAATTACTAACCTTAAAGAATCCAACTTTGGATGAGACCATTACTATTGTCAAAAGTATTGAGCTCTCTCAAAAAGCATCTAAAGAACTCAAAACTGAAAAGAGTGTTATGGCTGTAGTGAAGGATCTTAAAGATCAGGGTGAAAAAAGCAATGGCAATAAAAGTCAGATTGACAAAACTAAAATGCAATCTGAACAAAGAGGGTACAGATTTGGTTCCTCTAGGTTTGAGAAGAAAGGTTTTTACTCAAAGAATGTATGTAATAAGTGTGGTTTTCCATCGCATTTTCCCAACTCAAAGATATGTCCGGCAAAGAATGCGTCTTGTCGTAAATGTGGGAAGCAAGGGCATTTTGCCAAAATGTGTGGTTTCCATGGGAGTATAAATGTTGTGTATTCCGAGGAACCCAAGAGTGATTCTGTATCGGAAGTTATTAGCTCTCTTACTGATTTTGTTGTAGTTGTCAAAGATGATTCTGAAGATTGTGTTGATCCCATTGTAGATGTGTTGGTTGATGGGAAATGTCTGTACCTACTGGTGGATTCAGGGACACGGATGACAATGATTACGGATGAACTTTTTGAGAGTACTTGGGGGAACAGACCTCTCAATTCTCCTGACAGAAGTCCTGTCTCTTATGAAGGGAGGAAAATTGATTTGACAGGTTTCTTTGAGATGTCCTTGGTTTTTAAAGACAGGCACATCCAAGGGAAGGTTTATGTCGCAAAAAAAGGTCACAACATCCTGGGTTGGTACCACCAGGGGTTGTTCGGAATGACTCTTAGGCCTAGCACTTCCGAACAGGTTTCTGTGGTGGGTGAACAACCTGAAGGAGGAAGTTTAGTTTCTTGGTCCATGAAGTCTTTGGTGATAAACTTGGTTGTGTTAGAGGGTTCAAAGATTTTATTAAGGTCAAGGAGGGGGCTCTTCCAACTAAACACAAGCTACGTAATGTACCCTTCAGTATCAGAGATGATCATTCTTTAGAACTCAAGAAAATGTGTGAGGGTGGGGTTATTGAACCTATAGAGTCTTCTCTGTGGTTAATTCCCTTGGTTGTCGCAAGAAAAAAAAATGGTAATCTCAGGGTATGCATTGATTTGCGCAGTCTCAATAGAGAGATTTGGATTGACTCGCACCCTCTTCCCTACATTGATGACATACTTTCAAAATTTGCAGGTGCAAAGTATTTTCCTAAAATTGACTTAGCATCAGCGTACCACCAGGTAGAGCTCGACCCATCTTGCAAGCATTTAACCGCTTTTGTATCACCTGTTGGTACTTTTCAATTTAGGAGGATGCCTTTCGGGCTAGCCTCGGCAGCCTCAGTTTTCCAGCATGTTATGGAGAAGGTGTTGGAGGGTGTTTCAGATACGGTTGTCTTCCAAGACGATATTTTGTTGGCTGGAAAGAACAAGGAGTCGCATGACAGAAATCTTGCTAACGTTTTGGGAAGATTGGAAGGTAACAGGATTGTTGCTAACAAGCTCAAGTGTGTCTTTGGTGTTGATTCTATCGAATACCTGGGACATCGCATTTCTGGAGATGGTATTGTGCCAAGGGAAGGTCTCATTGATGCCATTTCTAATGCTCCTTATCCTACTTCAAAGGAACAGGTCTCTTCTTTCTTAGGCTTGTGTGAATTTTACACGAAATTCATTTCTAATTTTGCTGCAAAGACTGTCCATATGAGGGAGTTCCTCAAGAAAAAAGCTGTGTTTCTCTGGGATGATGTGTGTCAGGGAGAGTTTGTGCAGATCAAAAAAGAGTTAGCCTCATGCAACATTCTCACCCCTTTTGATCCCCTTTTTACATGCACGGTGTCTGTTGATGCGAGCCTTGATGGTCTTGGTGGTATGATCTCTCAGGTCAAACATGGAAAGGAGTTTACTTTGGGTTTTGCTTCATGAGCACTACGCCTGAGTGAGAAAAATTACTCTGTCATTGAACGAGAATTGCTTGCATGCTGCTGGACTGTTGAACGATTCAAGTGTTTTTTGTGGGGGAAGACTTTTACTCTTCTTACCGACCACAAGCCCCTCATTCCTATTTTAGAGGGTAAGATTGTCAAAGACCATACGTCCAGAATTGCTAGGTTACGCTCTAAATTATTGCAATACAATTTTGGTTTAGCACATATTCCTGGTGGGTGAAACACACGAGCTGATTATCTATGTAGGTCTCCTCTACCCTTAGGTAAATTTGAACATGACAATGATGCTGATGAAGAGTGTTTGATTGCTGCGGTTGATGTTTGTGGGGTGAGTTGTTTCACTGAACGTGATTGGTTTTGTGCTATAGAGTCAGATCCTCTGCTTAAGAGGGTGAAAGAGTTCATTGTTTCTGGTTGGCCTAAGGAAAAGCATCTGGACAACGATTTACATGCTTTTGCCAAAGTGTCTGATGAGCTTACATTGGAGCGTGGAGAAATAATCATGCGTGGGGATAAATTTGTTCTTCCTGAATCTCTTAGAGGTTGTATCATTGACTATGGCCATGAGGGACATCTTGGACAGACGTAGACTAAGAAAAGAATTCGTAGTGTTTACAGGTGGCCTTCCATGGACCGTCAAATCAATGATGTAGTGGAGATGTGTCTTACGTGTTCCACAAGTGATAAGGTTGTAAAAATTGTTTCTCCTCCAGTACAACAAGTTGAGGCACCTGATGGTCCCTGGTTGAGGTTGGCTATTGACTTTGTGGGACCTTTCAATGTGCTGGGAAAAAAATACAAGTTTGCTCTGGTGGTTGCTGATTATTTCAGCAAGTGGTGAGAGGTTCATTTCATGACAGATCCCAACTCACAGGAGGTTATTAGGTTTCTTCAGAGTTTGTTTGCCCGAGAGGGTTTCCCCAAAGAGATCATATCTGACAATGGGGTACAATTTACTTCTAAGGAGAAGTCTCTTTTTCTGTATCAGTCTGGCATCACCCACCGGCATGTGGCTTTGTATCACCCACAGGCCAATGGCTTCATTGAGCGCAATAACCGCATTCTTGTTGAGTGTGTTCAGTGGGCTGTTTCCTCTTGTATTGACATCAAAGAAGCTGTCCAGAGTATGTTGTGGGCACACCGCACTATCCCTAGTTCCACCACAGGTTCTAGTCCTTTCGCTTTACTCAGAGGTAGAGAAGCCTCGTTTCACATGTGTCCTGCTTGGATGAAAAAGTGGGGTTTGGTGTCAAAGTGCCGGGAGACACAGGGAGGCAGAGACTTACACATTTTTCCCACAGTCCCGACACAGGATGTTGTTCCAGATGTGTCTTATTTTAAATCCTCAGTCTCTGTGGGGGATTGGGTCAAGATCAAGTCTCCTCTAAATGTTCCCAAGGGGCTTTCTAGTTTGGTCCCCCTGTTAGAGTGGATGCCACTTCTTGTTTTGCTGTTAGAGTCAATGGGAAAAAATGGTGGAATCTTTCTAGGATATATAAGATTCCAATGAAGGTGGTTCTACAATTGGGTCTTGAGAGAAATAACACCGTCCAGTCTGACTCTGTCCCGAAAAGGCCAAATCTACATAAGAATATACCTCAGTCTTCTCAGGTTGGGAAGTCCTCCTTGAGATATGTTCCTCCTTGGAGGAGTGGTAGGATGAGTGTTCCGCCAAAACGTTTAAATCTTTAACTTTTTAATGTTCTTGTATTTTGCTTATTCTGCTTATGTATTGCAGTAATATTTGCCTATATGTATATTTTTTCTTTAGTGTTCTCTACCTTTGCTCTGCATTTACATATGTCCTTTTCTTATTTCTTCTCCTTCCTCCTCTATCTTCTTTCTTTGTTTATTTATGGAAAGAGAGGAGATGTTGTAGTAGTTTCTTATACGCTTGTTGTTCTTACATGCTCTAAGTCCTATGATGTCACTGTCATGGCAATAGAATGTTACTGTTTGAATCCAGGAGGTTGTCAGTTCCTGGAAGCTGTGGAGATGAACAGTCAATAAAGTAGTTGTTCTCAGGACACCCCTGCGCCGCACGCCCCCCAGCTGTGTGAGCCCCCTCGTGTGCCCTGCTGCTGCTCGCAGACTTGTTTTGCCCTCTGCCTGCCTCGCACTGTCCCCCAGCTGTGTTCTAGTTCCTTTCTGTTATCTCTGCATTTTGTAATTGTTTTTGTGCATAACTGTTGTGATTTTAGGTGATTGTTGTGTCTGCCCCGCTCTCCGGTTCCGCCGTCGTCCTCGCGGCCACGCCCCTTTTTCGTGTCTTCCCCGCTCCCGCCTCCCAGCTGCTCCTCCCTCCCACTTGTCCATAAATGGCGACCGCGCGGCGCAGGTGAGTGTGACCTGTTCTCAGGACACCCCCGCGCTGCACGGCCCCCAGCTGTGTGCGCCCCCTCGTGTGCCCTGCTGCTGCTCGCAGACTCGTTTTGCCCTCTGCCTGCCTCGCACTATCCCCCAGCTGTGTTCTAGTTCCTTTCTGTTATCTCTGCATTTTGTAATTGTTTTTGTGCATAACTGTTGTGATTTTAGCTGATTGTTGTGTCTGCCCCGCTCTCCGGTTTCCACCGTCTTCCTCGCGGCCACGCCCCTTTTTCGTGTCCTCCCCGCTCCCACCTCCCAGCTGCTCCTCCCTCCCACTTGTCCATAAATGGCAACCGCGCGGCGCAGGTGAATGTGACCTGTTCTCAGGACACCCCCGCGCCGCACGGCCCCCAGCTGTGTGAGCCCCCTCGTGTGCCCTGCTGCTGCTCACAGACTCGTTTTGCCCTCTGCCTGCCTCGCATTGTCCCTCAGCTGTGTTCTAGTTCCTTTCTGTTATCTCTGCATTTTGTAATTGTTTTTGTGCATAACTGTTGTGATTTTAGGTGATTGTTGTGTCTGCCCCGCTCTCCGGTTTCCGCCGTCGTCCTCGCGGCCACGCCCCTTTTTTGTGTCCTCCCCGCTCCCGCCTCCCAGCTGCTCCTCCCTCCCACTTAGCCATATATGGCGACCGCGCAGACGCGCAGCGGTCACGCGCAGCGGGAGCGCCGATTGTGCGCCGAAGGCGCGCCAAAGACAAGCCCGTCTGCGCCCGTCCGCGCCTGGACCGCGCCCAGTGCCGGAACCCCTGGCCCCCGCCGATGCAAGACTACCCGACGGACCTACGACGCCGCCACTCTCTACGCACTCAATGCCGGCCAGAACCCTGCCTGCTACCGAGCCACCCCGAGAAGCACCCACGGACCCTTCGCCTGCCAAGCCTGCCGATTCACCTGCTACCGGACCTGCACCACCAAGTCGAGCACCAGCAGCAACCACCTGAAGTGCATCCTGCTCAACACCCGCTCCGTCCACAGGCACGCCGTGGAACTCTGGGACCTACTCGACGCGACAGCACCTGACGTCGCCTTCCTCACCGAAACCTGGATGAACGCCTCCTCAGCGCCCGACATCGCCACAGCCATCCCGGACGGATACAAGATCACCCGGAAGGACCGCATCAACCAGACGGGAGGAGGCATTGCCATCATACACAAGAACACCATCCGCATCTCGACTAACTCCGACGAAACCTTCACCGTCGCCGAACACCTGCACTTCCAGATACACACTGACCCCAAGACCACCCTCCGAGGCACCCTCATCTACAGACCCCCGGGACCACGCACACAATTCAGCGAAGACATCGCAGACTTCATCAGCCCGTACGCCCTCCCCTCCGCTGACTTCATCCTCCTAGGGGACCTCAACTTCCACCTGGAGAACAACAACGACAGGAACACCACTGCCCTGCTGGACAACCTCGCCAACCTCGGACTCAAGCAACTGGTGAACACCCCCACCCACTACGCCGGCCACACGCTTGACCCCGTCTTCTCATCCAGCAAGCACGTCTCCTTCAGCCACATCACCGGACTCCACTGGACTGACCACAGCTGCGTCCACTTCAGCTTCAGAAGAACTACGACCCACCACCACCCGCAACAGGCCCCCTGCCGGAGCTGGAGCAAGATCACCGCCGAGCAGCTCACCGCCTCCCTCAGCCAGAACACTCCCGCCAGCACAACGGACCCCATCGAAGAAGCCAGCAACCTCACCAAGTGGCTGACCGCCTGCGCCGATGACCTCGCACCACTAAAGAACCCTCCCAGCAGACCCAGCAGCAAGAAAACCCCCTGGTTCACCAACGAACTCAAGGAATCCAAGAAAAACTGCCGCACCCTCGAGAAAGGCTGGCGGCATGACCAGACCACAGACAACAGGACCGCCCTCAAGCACGCCACCCGAAAACATCATCAGCTGATCCGTGCCACCAAGAAGTCGGCACTCAAAGAACGACTTGACAACAACGCCCACGACAGCAAGGAACTCTTCAGCATCGTCAAAGAGTTCTCCAACCCCAGCGCCGGATACAATGATATCACTCCCTCGCAAGACATCTGCAACTCACTCGCCTCGTTCTTCCACCGCAAGATCGCCGACATACACAAGAGCTTCGAGGCACAGACAACGCACCCTACCACCGAACCAACGCCCGCAACCACCAGCCTCTGCAACTGGACCCCGATCAGCACCGAAGACACCACCCGCACGATGAACTCCAACCACTCCGGATCTCCAACCGACCCCTGCCCACACCACGTCTTCAACAAAGCCGACGCCATCATCGCACCCCATCTCCGGGACATCATCAACTCCTCCTTCCACACCGCCACCTTCCCAGAGAGCTGGAAACACGCCGAGCTGACCGCCCTCCTGAAGAAACCAACGGCAGACCCCACCTACCTCAAGAACTACCGTCCCATCTCGCTCCTTCCTTTTCCGGCCAAAGTCATCGAGAAGACCGTCAACAGACAGCTTGCCGCCTTCCTCGAGACAAACGGCTCCCTCGACCCCTCGCAGTCCGGGTTTCGGGCCAACCACAGCACCGAGACCGCCCTAATCGCAGCCACCGACGACATCAGAACCCTGATCGACAACGGGGAAACAGCGGCCCTCATCCTCCTGGACCTCTCTGCGGCGTTCGACACTGTCTGCCACCGCACCCTAGTGAAGCGCCTCAGCAACATTGGAATCCGAGAGAAAGCACTGGAATGGATCATCTCGTTCCTCGCCGGAAGAACCCAGAGAGTCCGCCTCCCCCCCTTCAGATCCGAGGACACCGAAGTCATCTGCGGCGTACCACAAGGATCTTCACTCAGTCCAACCCTCTTCAATGTCTACATGAGCCCCCTCACAGCCATCGCACGCCAACACAACCTCAACATCATCTCCTACGCCGACGACACCCAGCTGATCCTCTCCCTCACCAACGACCCCAACACCGCCAGAGCCAACCTACACGAAGGGATGAAAGACGTCGCCGACTGGATGAGGAACAGCCGCCTTAAACTGAACTCGGACAAGACGGAGGTCGTCATCCTGGGATCATCACCCTCCGCCTGGGACGACTCCTGGTGGCCCCCGGCCCTGGGCACCGCTCCCAAACCAACAGACCACGCACGCAACCTGGGCTTCATCCTGGACTCCTCCCTCTCGATGACCAGACAAGTCAACGCCGTCACATCTTCGTGCTTCAACAACCTGTGCATGCTCCGCAAGATCTTCAGATGGATCCCCATCGAAACCAGGAAGACCGTCACCCAAGCACTCGTCACCAGCCGACTGGACTACGGGAACACCCTCTACGCCGGAACCACAGCCAAACTTCAAAAAAGACTCCAACGCATCCAGAACGCCTCCGCACAACTCATCCTGGACATCCCCCGACACAGCCACATCACCGGACACCCGAGAGACCTGCACTGGCTCCCCGTCAGCAAGAGAATCACGTTCAGACTCCTCACCCACGCACATAAGGCTCTCCACGACCTGGGCCCCAAGTATCTCAACGACCGCATGACCTTCTACACGCCCACCCGCCAGCTACGATCGACCAGCCACGCCCTCGCCACCGTTCCACGCATCCGCAGAGCCACCGCCGGAGGAAGATCCTTCTCCTACCTGGCAGCCAAGACTTGGAACTCCCTCCCCACCCACCTGCGGCGAGCCCAAGACCATCTCTCCTTCAGGAAGCAGCTCAAGACCTGGCTGTTCGAGCAGTGACATTTCCCCTTCCCCCAGCGCCTTGAGACCCTCCCGGGTGAGTAGCGCGCTTTACAAATGCCGTGATTGATTGATTGATTGACCTACCTGGCCTTGTGTGATTACTACAGTGCGTCTCTTGAGGCAGGCGGTGGGGGAAATAAGGGCCCAGGAGAGGGAGAGTAAGGTGCGTCTCTTGAGGCAGGCGGTGGCGGATCTGTGAGCCCAGGAGAGGCAGAGGTTCGTCTCCTGAGGCAGGCGGTGGGGGGCTGTGAGCCCAGGAGAGGCAGAGGTGCGTCTCCTGAGGCTGCTGGTGGGGGGAACTGTGAGCCCAGGAGAGGCAGAGGTGCATCTCCTGTGTCAGGTGGTGGGGGACTGTGAGCCTAGGAGAGGCAGAGGTGCTTCTCCTGAGGCAGGAGGTGGGGGGCTGTGAGCCCAGGAGAGGCAGAGGTGCATCTCTTGAGGCAGGCGGTGGGGGGAACTGTGAGCCCAGGAGAGGCAGAGGTGCGTCTCCTGAGGCAGGCGGTGGGGGACTGTGAGCCCAGGAGAGGCAGAGGTGCATCTCTTGAGGCAAGCGGTGGGGGACTGTGAGCCCAGGAGAGGCAGAGGTGCATCGCTTGAGGCAGGCGGTGGGGGGCTGTGAGCCCAGGAGAGGCAGAGGTGCGTCTCCTGAGGCTGCTGGTGGGGGGAACTGTGAGGTTGCAATACAGGATGCAAGATCCAAAAACAATGTATTTTTCAAGGCTTGTTTGCACTTTCTTTGAGCTGTAATGAACTGGTGAACAAAGAGCAGGTTGACCTTAAGGCTGGTTATGCTCGGAAGTTTTTCTGAAATTTTAAGGTATATATCAATGTTGTTTACTATCACTAGGACTTCATTAACTGAAATGTGTAATTAATTTGAAGCAGGTCCAAAGAGGAGGGCCCAAAATCTATCTTGTTTCTTCTTAACTTGTCTTTAAATGGCCGTGCCCAGCAATGGAGGGCATCCTTATCCAAGATGGCGAGGTTCTGGTTCACTTAAAGGGGACATCCGGTGAAGGATGTCACAAACACCAAAAGACGTCAACAAACAAAGCAACGCTCTAGAGTGCTGATTGTCGGTGATTGTTATGCGGGACCAAGCGAATAGAACCATCTTTTCTCTACACTGGATGGCCCCTTTAAACTATGACCCTTCACGTGAGCTTATGCCATTGTGAACCTCGACAAACAAGTGAAGTAAACAAAAAACTCTGTGGTGCAGCGAGGATATCAGCTCATAGGCACTGGAACTAGGGGGGCCAACAGTGCTGCTGCACCCCCAGAATAAACATGCTGGAGTTCAGAAGGTGAATGAGCCACAGTGATGACTTTACATTTTGTTTTTATCTTGTCACCTTTACTGTGGGTTCACAGACAGAGGTCAAATGCCAGGCTATGTCTTCTGACAAAGTGTCTTATTCTTTGAAGGTGTAGATTGATGTTTACGTTTCATCTCTGACTTAAGGAAACAATCTGACAATCTTGCTGGGGTACACGGGGTGTGAAAGGAAAGGCTGTTGGAGGTCACTTGTTTTTCTAACACAAACTGTACAAATATCTGAACACATATCAGCAGTTATGAAAGCGCAAATAAAGCACATTTTTCTTGTGTATGTGTAAAGCGTGATGGAAACAAACATTTTAATAGGATCAAAACAATTCAAGACAGTTTTACCAGCATAACTGCATGTTTGTGCAAACTGTGTTGCCATTTCGTTGGAAAATGTGTTGCCTGTCAATGACAGTGGCGGCCTCAGCATGCTTTAGTAATACATTTGTGGCTGTGTGCTCCAAGATGCACCGCCGGCTACATACCACACCCATACCCCGCTCCTGCCTGCTGAAAGGGCGTGGCTCATTTGCTATACTTGTTCTTTGTGTGACGCTTGACTTTTTCACAATCCCTATGATGTCAGTGATGTAACATTGATGTCAGCACCCCCACTCCGAAAATTGTTCCAGCTCCAATGGCAAACATTAACCAGCAGAAACCACCGGTTAAATGTAGAGCGGAGAGAAGAATGCAATACGTCGTAAGGATCAAGGTGTACACAAAAATGTAGAAGAAAATAAAATGAGTTATTCTAATTAACTGAAAGATGATTTCACTGTCACAGCAAACAACTACTTAATGGACGCCAGCGCGAAAGAAATCAGAGTTGCCACAGGGCAAAGGGTGGAGTACATCGCTGGTGTATGCTGGGAAGAGCCAACTGAAAGGGCTTCTCTGTGACTCATGTCCCACTCTGACCAAGCATGAATAGTTAGTAAAGTAACTCAGTGTTTGCTGCAAAGACTTCAGGATTAAAGAGCTTCAGACCCGGGTGGGGCTGCCTCTCAGTTTCATCCTGTTCAGTAAAGGCACCTGTGAAAAATATGACATTTGTGGCATACTATATACATTGACACTATTATCCCATTTAAAAAAAAAAAAGAAAATACTTTTGTAATTAGAGAAAGGGAAATCCTTAGGGCCACCCTTAAGGCCTGCTGTAAGTGGTTTTGTGCTCACAATGACTGCGCATTCCAAAACTGCCACCTTCACAACTGCGAAACACAAAGTGGCAAAATCCCAAATGTCTTTGTGACTTGCAGTGCACAGAATGCAACGCATCATGAATTGTTGTGAAAATGCCGCATGAAATGGACGTTCCCACGTATCTAGCAATGCACAATTGATAGTATCAATGGTTTGCGACATCAATTGCAGTTGGAACTCGTTGATTGGATACTGCCCTCAAAGGGAGGTGCAACTCGTTGATTGGATACTGCTCCCAAAGGGAGGTGCAACTCGTTGATTGGATACTGCACCCAAAGGGAGGTGCAACTCGTTGATTGGATACTGCTCCCAAAGGGAGGTGCAACTCGTTGATTGGATACTGCTCCCAAAGGGAGGTGGTGTCAGTATCGATGAGGGACAACTTCCTCACATGGATATCAATTCATCGAAATGCCAGGGGTAGCGGAAGTGACATCACACAGCCTTTGACCTCCACGTTTATTCACATACACATACTTACACATACACACAAATTCACACATATGCACTCTCTCACACATAAACACACTCTCACCTGCAAACATGCACACAACATACATTTGAAAGCATATTTTTTACTTACCTCAGCTGCCATGGAAGTGCATATACAAGTTTATTGTACTCCATTCTTATTACACTATTAGTGAATAATGTATTTCATTTATTCACTATTAGTGTAATACTAACCACTATTAGTGTGATAAAAAAAAATGACAGAAAATTAAGAGTGGAGCCCCAGCGCCCCTGTGTTCCTGGAGCTGAGTCAGCCACCTCTTGGTCCAGGGGTCGCAAAGGGAGTGCCAGGGGTAGCAAAGGGCAAGCCAAGGGTCGCAGCTGCGACCCCTGGCGACCCCTAAATGACGCCCATGCTTCCACACTGTGAATGTGGGCTGTGAGCTTTGGGGAGCACATAACAGTCCAGGAACCCCTGCATACCCCCCTTGTCCTAAGTCTTGCTGCTAACCTTACTTTGCATTGCCCTCTCTGTCCCCAGCAGTGACAGGGGCAGCACACAGAAGACAGCTGTTGCTGTTCTGCGCATGTGAATGCAGGGATGGGGGTCTGCTGTCCCTCACAGGCCTTCATCCCCTCACCTTCCAGTAGGATTTACTAACAGAATCTTGCATCATTCATATTAAAAGGCAGATTCTGCAAACCCTATGGTGTGAGCATCTTTGAGCTGTGACCGGTCAGTGCATCCACTGCAGCACAGCAGTCCTGGGGGGGGGGGGGGGGGGAGCAGCCAGGGCAGTGTGCACCAGGCCCTCTGCTGCCACTGCCTCATGGGGGTTTGTCTCACAGTACCAGGCCTCGCCTGCTTGTGGGCTAGATTCACTATGAGGTGGGGAATGTATGCCTGATTAGGTTGCACCATACACTGGAGCTGCCTTAAGATGAGTCCAGGACATGGTTTTTCTTTTGAAAAGGGGCTGAGGCGTCAGAGAAGGGCCCCGTAGGACGTAGTGACCATGGCCCCACAAAAAGTCCTGACAGGCCTGCCTCACACCGCAACTATTCCCAGGAAGGACACTCGTCACTGTGCAAACACAGCATACAAGGTAGACTCAGCCCCTCATTCCCAAAGTGATGTGCACGTTGGTTCATAAATAGTCAAGTAACCTTTTTTTAAGCAACTTAAATTGGTTTGTTACAACAAGTAAGTTTTATTGAAAGTGGGAAAAATATGAAGTGGTCTTCACTTAAGAAACTAATGTCTGTCACAGGGGCCTCCAGCCCTTTGTGTAACAAGAGCTGCTCATGTTCATTGAGAAGCATCTGAGCTGCTAAAGTCATGGGAGAGGTGCTTCCAGGGAGCTAGAGAGCTGCTAGTAGCGCCCAAGCTTCTCGCTGGAGAAACCTGCTTTATAAAGACCGTGTGAGTCATTTAGAGTTTGATGGGCGGAAGCACTGCTATAAAGTTCAGATCCCCTGTCGTGCCGGTCTTGGGACCTCAGTTATGGCCATTGGAAACCCTTGATCCAGTGACCTCCCCATCACAGGGCCATGGGCCACCGTAGTTGTAGCCAGCCTCAATTAGGTGGGATCTATCATCAGTGGTTTCCCTGCTCGGGAGCCCCTAGGCGAGCTAGGAATAAACAATGGCCCTGACACATAGGGAGAAAACTCCCTGCTTGTCTGGACCATGGATTTTAATTTGTATTTTTCAAATAAGTTGTTGCTTTGTGTGATTGTTTGAAAAATGCTAAATGTATATTGAGTGGGGCCAAAAGACATAGTTCCCATTTGGAAACCAGGCGTGTCTACAGTTTGTCCACTGTTTGATCCTCACCAGGTAGGTGAGAATCTGTAAATATGATAGTGATCCTCTGTCGGCCAGGTGGAGACAGGCACCTCTGCCGCCGTGTGGGCAGCGGGCTCCTCTGCAAAGTCTAGAACAGCCCCCAAGTCTTCTAGATATGAATCGTGAGTGTCCTGATAGACCAATCAGGCGTCAGAGCTGGGCTTTCTATCTCAAACTAGGTAATCCTTCCCAGCTCATTAGTCCAAAGTATTGTTCATAAATTTAACTCCTTGTTACGTCATCTTTGGGCGACGTTCAAACGCCACCGTTAGATTCTAAAGAGACAGTGATGGAGCATGGGTGCAACTGGACCGAACGCAAGCCAAGGAGAATGAGATGTACCTTGTTTTGACCAGGCTGGATGGATTTATATATTTTTGACTAGCATAATCGTCTTCTCTGTCGGCCTGCAATAGTTTGTTGGCAATCCTCAGAGCCACCCCAGCAAACTGACAATTGCATACTAAGGGACTCACGGCCCTTCCCTGCCATTGCGCATGCTCAATACATCACCTCGGTCCGCGCTCTAGCACACATGTGGCCTTTTGCAGATACATTTGGAGCATATTTAATCGCTTCCGTACCCTTCTAGTGTGGCTTTCCGGCTGATACCGGAGCAACCACCCGGCTTCCAGGAAGATCGCCCGAGAAGTAAGTACGTGCCTAAACTCCTTTTTGGCTCCAGCACCGGCCATCTGGTCCACAGGGCTCCTGATTGGTCTTTTTATGCTTTAGAAACCACAGTACACTCTCATAAAAAACAGCAACTAACAGAACAGGAACCTGCCAAATACCGGTTCCAAGGCAAGACTCACAACGGCATCTACCGCATAACTAGTAAATGCCTGACTCGCAGTGGCGGCTCCTCCGCTATGGCGGAGGAGCGTCGCCCCACTGCTTTCTTGCAGTGTGAGAAGCAAATGCATAACATGGTAATAATGTTTAGTTGTTTCCATTTTATGGTTTTTTTGCGGGCTGGCGGGTGGGGCTGCTCTGCTTACGGAGCAGGGGAGGAGTGGTTCGCCCATTCCTGCGTGCGCAATGACTGTTTGGTCGACCTTCTCGGGCCTCCCAAGCCAGTCATGTGCACTCCTCTGTTCTCCATGCAGACTGCATTACAGCCTGCATGGAGAACATGCCCACCCCTCCGGCCCCTGGCTGAGTGCCGTGTAACGGCGCTCAGACCAATCACAATGCTCTATTAGAGTGTTGTGATTGGCTTAGGGGTGGGAGCATGGCTGCTTGCTTCCTGTTAAAACCTGGAGTCGGACTCAGGCGAGCAGGAGAGAAGACGTGGGACCCGGCGGTAAGGTGAGTTTTATTTATTTTTATTTATTATTATTTTCTTGAGGCAGCCTGTGGCTGAACCACCCCCTGGGCGCCTGCTCCCTCACCTGTGAGCCGTGCCGGCCGCCCCTGTGCCCGAGCACTCCCTTATCTTCACTGACAGGGGCCATTACTTGCCCTAACTCATTTTCCCATGACTTAAATATAGAAAACAAGACTGTTTTTAACGCCAAAAAATATCCCATACGTGGAATTAAAACCATAGAACTAAAAAAAACCCCTGGCAATTCTCACATGTGTCTCTGTTAAATAAGTCCATTGATTCGATTTTCTTCTCAGTCGCTCATTAGGCAAGTTTTCCATATAAATGAATATGTGTACAATGACGCCTTTCGGCTTCAAAAGTCTGACCCCGACATTCTACGTTTTTATTTTGTAGATATTAGGTGCTCACACACGTGTCCTGATGATGATCTCAATTACATGAAATCGAAATGCCATCGACCATAGACAACCTGACTCCTTATTTTATTATATAACAAATTGCCTAAGGGAATTTAGCTTCTTCTTGTTTCAATGGATGCATGTTTGAATATTTTTCACTCACCTCAGCATGTTTTTTCACTTATCTGTGAGCACTGGATCACAATATTATTATATAAAAATCAAAAAATGAAACAATAGTCTGCAATGAATAAATTAATTGCATCACAAAGCTAAAAAGTGTCCTGCACTATACGTGCCTTTGATATGCGGTGTAATGTTGGGTCCTAAAAATATATAGGACGATAGATAGGACATATTGTATTTTTTATAAAACATTCCGAGACCAACTGGCCTCAGTGAACCATTGTTTTTTTAAACTACTTTATTTTGACTAGCGACACAGAAAGATGTGAGGTTCAGTGACTCTCAAGTTCACAAAGTTTTTTAAGAACTTAAGAACTGCTAACCATGTGATTTTGTTTTTAGAAAAAGAAAAGAGGAACCGCTCCTCTGGCCTTGTCGCGTCTTGTCATGTGTTGGATGTTCTGTGGCAAGAAGCAGCCTCCTTGTGCAGGCCAGGTCTTCGCATCTGCCAAACTGAGAAAAGTTAAAAAACTTTGTCAAGTTTTTCTAATATGAAGTCTCAATGGGCCTGATGTACTGTGGTACTGGCTTCAAAAGGAGGCTGCACATTTGCCACCAAATGTTTGCGACCAGTAAGTTATTTAGCGAACTAGCTTTTGTACAACAGGTTTGTTTGCAAAATAAAGCATCTCAGGTGGTCATAGCACAACGCGTCTGATGAATATTCAAATTGTTACACTCCGAATAGCTACCTTTCAAGGGACGGTGGCCTTCGAGAGACAGCAGACCAGCATCCCTGGGGAGGTATTCCAAAATACATTTTTCTAACCAACCCAAGTTTTTAAAAGTCAACTGGCTGCTTTAAAAAAAAATCTTTTTTTCATTTAGAAAACCTTCAGTGAGAGCAGACAGTGGTTCCCTGGACAACTGCCCACTCCCCCTGAAGCTGCCACCATGATTCCCAAAGGGGAAGGGGTCTAGAGGGGACTCTTTGAATTGGGAGTCAGTAACTGGGCAATGGTTTGCAACTGGAAATCCGTCCGCGTGCTTTTGATACACCGCTCACCAACCGCAGTTTGGAAGGCACGTCTGAAACACACTCCTATAATGTGACTTGCTAAACATTTCAAAAACCTATTTAACGATTTGGAAAGATTTGGAAAAACGTTTCTCAATTGTTAAATGGGTTTAGCACATTAGAAAAATACTTTTACCAGTCAAACGCCCTTTTATTTAACACATTGGAGGGTTTGAGATGACTAAAATCAATTGCAATTCTGGCCCTAAATTCTCTGACTCGGTGGTCAAGGGTCTTTTTTTGCCCGTCCCAAATGTTTACACCTGTTTATTCACTCTGCTTTAATATTAACAATTAGGGTTACAAACTGGCAACATTGGAGTTCGTGGGAACCTGACTGCTGGGACTTCACTGATAAGTGTTGACTTTCTGGGGGACGCTAGGTGGCGCACTAGCGAATGGTCGCCTTCGTGTAGGGCACCCGCAGTCTGGCGGCATTTATCCGCCCTAATATCCTTAAATGGCGACTTTAGGTGCTGAAATTGCATGCAGCGAATGACATTGTGGTCCGGTGCCGGCTGTCCGAGTTTCAGCGTTGGAGGCGCGAGGCCGGAGAAGATACGGGTCCTGGGAGCTCTGACGGCCTGAGCGGATGGAGGACGTGAGGCGACTCGCTGGTGGCGCATTCTAAGCGAGGCCGAGGCTGTAATAACGGCCGTGGGCCTCTGGAATACACAGGGCGTGAGACGGACCACGGGGACCGGCACGAGAGTAGTGGACGGCGTGGGACCCCCAGAGCAGAGGTATCGCTGACAGTGCGAGTGGAGAGACTTCCCCCCCCCCCCCGTCGGGGGCTTCGGTGCGGCCGCGCTGCCGTGCGCTGCGGCTGAGAGGACCTCGGCTGTCCGGGGACTGTTAGACCCTGCATGCTGCGGGGGGGAAGCGTGGACACTGGCTGGGAGAGCGGGGGTGTGGCGCTGGAGTCCCCCTCCACCTCTTTCACGGACGGACTTGGCGCGATGCGCAGTGACCCCGGAGTGGATTAACGCACTGCCCCGAGATGCCTCAGCTACATAGACGCTGGTGACCGAGGGCCTACGGGACCCAGAAGGAACTCGGGGAGGTAGCTGTGACCAATACTGATACCCGTGTAGCTGCTCGGGTGGAGTGAGGGGATGTGCCAGGAGAAAACATATTGCCTACGTCCCGGATTGCACTGCTGGACACCGTACGCCGCTTGTCGCGGGGGGTGTGCTGTAGGTCGGTAGGAGACGTCCGTGCAGCCTTTCCCTAAGTCCTGTTCATTGGCCTGCTGGTATTGGGCGGTGGAGCTGCGAGGCGCTGTTGGAGAGGCCTGGAAGCAATATCTATAGCGCAGTGACAGCGCCTCATCCGGAGTTGCTGGTAGCGGCCATCGACTGCACCGGCCCTGGCATCGGGACGGCTGGCGGCGCGGGGGTACTGAGGCCTGCAAGTGGGGACGCATCGTGAGGTTGTGGAGCGGTGGTGGTGGCATAGCCTCTTCTCCCCATTGCAATCGCCCACTGCTTGCTGCGTGCTTGGTTCTGCTACATTGGGGATTGCAGAGCGTTCCGGCCAGCAGTGCGAAGTATTGCTCTGACAGCTGATCGAGATGGGCAAGACGGACACGCGACATCCTAAGCTAACGTTCGAGTCCGGCAAGATGGGGACTAAAACTGTGGAGGGGTCGCCAGTTCTGGAGGGAACGAATGGAGCTGCGGGGGACTCCTCGGCTGCGACGGCGAACCTGCAGGATGTTCTGCGCGAGATGCGCCAAGGGTTTGCGACGATCGCTGACAAAGTGGATAGGATATCGTCGCGAGTGGATGCAGTGGTGCATAAATTGGATGCGCACGAGGAACGCCTGAAGGGAGCGGAACAACGGATATCGGATACGGAGGACACAGTTTCGCAGCACACCTCGCAGCTCTCCAGAATGGACAATCTGTTGAGCATTATAGCGTCCAAGAACGAGGATTTGGAGGCGAGAAGCAGGCGCAATAATGTTCGCATAATAGGTATTCCGGAGACGACCAATGTGGGCAAAATGGAGGAGTATGTGGAAAAGATGTTGCTAACGGCGATTGGTTCGGATGTGTTTTCTCCCCATTTTATAGTGGAGAGAGCACAGCGTGCTCTGGGCCCTAGACCGAAACCGGGAGTGACCCCCAGACCCATCATTGCCCGGCTATTGAACTATCGTGATCGTGACGCGGCCCTGAGGGCGGCACGAGGCACGCGGGCCCTATCATATGAAGGTAACTCCTTTACGCTGTTTCCGGATTTCACTCCGATAGTTCAGGAGGAGCGCAGGAAATTCTTAGCTGTGAAGGCCAAGCTGCGACAATTGCAACTGGACTATGCGCTGCTAAATCCGGCCCGGTTGCGGGTCACGTACCAGGGCAGGCAGAGATTTTTCACGACTCCTCAGCAGGTGGAGGACTTCCTCAAGCACTACAAGCGAACTCACAAGCCTGGTGCGGAGGTGGACGCTGAGCAGGCACTGCTGCCCGAGGAGCGGATGGATGGTGAACAGTGAGTGGGGTAGACATTAATTGTGCCCTGGCTTCATGGGGCGAGTAAGTACTTTGCGTGAGCACTATGATGGGGGAACTGATTGATGCAGTCATTGCACTGGACTGGATATCCTGCATATCTCTTTGGGCTTGAAGAGACGGAAGACATGGTCGGGTCCATTGAGAGTTGTGCAGTATTGGAAGGGGTTCCGTAGATAATGTAAATGTTTCTCTTGCATAGGTTGTAGATTGCATGGGGTTTAGATGAGTACTTTAAGGTTGCCACTGATTATACCGCCGCACACCCCTTCTGGGTCATCGAGTCAGACCACCGGATTGGTGTGAGTCTGGAGTAGATGAGGGGGAAGTAGTGGTGCCACCTAGACATGTTCCCCGAAGGGAAATACCCGAGAGTTTATGGGGCGGTGCGGAGAGCGGTTTAGCCCTTGTTTGGGGGGCACTTGTGGGAGGGACGGGGAGGGGACATGGCTGGCAGGTTGGGGTTTGTTTCAGTGGGAGGGGGGAGGGTGTTGGGGAGACAATTCGGAGTGGGGTGTTTGGAGATTGGGGTTGGGGGAGAGGGACTGGGGTTTGGGAGGAGAGTTTCGTTTACGGAGAGAAATACGGATGGAAGGTTATTGGAAGGCTGAGTTGCTTAATCATGGGGGTTTAATGCTGTGGCTGCTGTGGCTTGCACTGTTGATTGCACGGGTACATGTGAAGGGGGTGGTACCGGGTGCCATATCGCTGCCAGGAGTGTGTGTAGTGGCTGAGAGATGACTGAGAAGGCAAGGAGAGAGAGGGTCACGGTATTGTCATGAAATGTCCGTGGATTAAATGATGCTAGAAAATGCAGAAAGGTGATGGCCTATTTGGAGCAGCACCAGGAACAAATCGCATTATTGCAAGAAACACACCTTAGTCCCAGATCACATTATACTCTGGCTGGCAAATGGGCGGCAGTACGCAGTTTTTCGTCCTATTCAGGGTATGCTAGGGGGGTGGCAATTTTGATCAAGAGGACGGTGCCTTTTGTGAAGCTGGGTGAGCACGCGGATACAGACGGAAGATTTGTGGTGTTATGGGGCAGGCTGGGTACTGACACGATCACGATAATAAACTGTTATGGTCCTAATGTGGACTCGCCGACCTTTTTCACACAGCTATGGGGACAGATACTTAACATTGGCTCCATGCATATTTTATGGGGTGGCGATTTTAATGTGGCGCTGGCCCCGGGATTGGACAGGTCGGATGGCGGTCAGCACTACAACAAAAGAGCGCGAGATGCTTTAGCAGGTATCTTGGAGGACGGGAGATTAATAGATAGTTGGAGGCTTGCACATGCTGGGCTGCGTGAGGGAACACACTTTACAACATTTGCTAACACATGGGCTAGACTGGATTACTGTTTTTTGTCCCGGGGCATAGCGGTGGATTTGGGTAAGGTTACACATCTGCCGCGGACATATTCGGACCATTGCCCGGTTCTGGTTCAGGTAGCAATCCCGGGTTGTGGGGGTGCTACCATACGTTGGCGTATGCAACCCATGGCCCTCCTGGATCCCCTGTTTCAAACAGAGCTGGGAGAGGAGATCGCAGAGTTTTTTACCCGCAATAAAGGCTCGGTAGCCAGCGTGGAAACCATCTGGGAGGCATTTAAGGTGACGGTCGGGGGCTACTATATTGCGAAGAGCTTTGGGGTTCTGAAAGACATACGAAGGACGCTTGCAAAATTGGAAGAGGAACTTAAAGGGCTGGAGACCAGGATGAACAGGGAGACGATGGGCCCCCTCCATAAAGAATTCAGAGACAGGCTTACGCAGTATGAAAGGGAAGAGGATAGGGAGGCTCGCTTCCGAGGCAAATATTGGCAGGCTCGCAGATTTTGCGAGGGGGAGAGACCAGGGCGCGCACTGGCGGAAGTTACTCGGCAACCGCGTTACACGACACACATATTGGAGGTATGCACGGCGGAAGGGATTACACATCGGGATACCACAGGTATTTTAGAGCACTTCACCGCACACTATGAAGAGCTTTATACGGCACGCAGCGCTGGCGAGTTGGTATTTGGGGATTTTCTGGATGATGTGGCGTTGTGTTGGCTGAGTGATGACCATAGGCAGTTTCTTGGTGCACCGTTTGAATTGGATGAAATCCGGGAAGCGATTATGTCTCTTAGCAATGGTAAGGCGACGGGCCTGGATGGGCTGCCGGCGGAATTTTATAAATGCTATATTGATATCATGGCCCCAGTCCTAAAGGAGGTCTATGAGGATTCTCTGGAAGTGGGAGTGTTGCCGGGGTCCATGAGGGAGGTGTTGATCACCTCATTGTTGAAGCCGGGCAAGGACCCTACTGACTGCGATGTGTATAGGCCGCTCTCTTTGATCAACTGCGACGCAAACATTTTAGCGAAGGTGCTGACCAATAGGCTATCGTTATTAATGACTAAAATAGCCCTCCCGGACCAGTCCGGGTTTATCCCTGGGAGATCTACGGCCCACACCTTGCGTACCCTTTTCTCTATGATAAATACAATAGCGCCGGAACTGCCAGTGGCTGCTATATTTCCAGATGCTACCAAAGCATTCGACTCGGTTGAGTGGAACTATCTATTTGCTATTTTGTACAGGATGGGGTTTCCAAAAATATTTGTTGCCTGGATACGGTTGCTGTATACTGACCCGAAGGCGAGAGTTTTAATCAATGGTGAAATGTCGGACCCGATTTCATTGACCAGAGGTACCAGACAGGGTTGTCCGCTATCTCCGTTATTATTTGCTATTGCGATCGAGCCATTAGCGTGCCGTATCCGACAACTGCATAAGCAAAGCGCTTTTAAGTGTGTTCAACGTCAGATAGACGTGTCATTGTATGCGGATGACTTGACGCTATATGTGGTAGATCCACAGACGAATCTCAATCCACTGCTCCGAGAATTTTTGGTATTTGGCCGGATGTCTGGTGTACAAATTAATTGGAAGAAGTCGCAGTTTTTTCCCCTGACTCCTGCGGTGAGCCGCTTCTCATTGGATTATCCACTCGAATGGTGTGACTCGGACTTGCGTTACTTAGGGATCCAGATATCAAAGCTTAAGGAGGAGACAGTGCGCTTAAATTACGGTACTGCCATAGCTAAACTAACTGAAGATGTGACGCGATGGATTTCTCTGCCTTTCACCATGGCTGGGAGGGCCTCACTTATTAAAATGGTGGTGTTGCCCCGGTTTTTATATTTGTTCCAAAATGTCCCATAATATCCGGGTGCTTTTTTTTTCCGTACGCTTCGCACGGAGTTAATAAGATTGTTCTGGGCTGGGAAGCAGCCTCGATTAGCATGGTCAATTATTACCCAGCCCTATGGTGGAGGGGGATTTCATGTCCCTGATTTTTTAGACTACTTCCTTAGTGCTCAGGCCCAGTTCGCGTACCACTGGTTTGCGCCTACGCCATTTATGCCACAGTTGGCTGTGGAAGACTGGATAGTTAGACCGCTGCCACTGAGAGGCATTATTCAGGGCCCAGTAAGTGTGCTCGATACGCCGGCCGCAACGGTGACATGCACGGTGGACGCGTGGCAGCGGATCCTCCGCAGAGTCGCACTTCCGTTCTTATATGCACCAACATTGCCGCTGGCTTATCACCCGGGGCTATCTTTGCTACAGGAAAAGGGGTTCCAGGGGATGTGCGCTGGGCTAGGGGTCCGCTGCTGGGGAGATCTATTCCTGAATGGTCGGTTCAAAACGAAAGAACAATGGTTTCAGGGGGTTCAGCACACACCGTTAGATGTCTTTTATTATATTAGGTTGAGGCAGGGACTGAGGGTTGTCATACCGCAGTTCCCAGAGGAGCCTGCAGTGGTAATGCCTCTACAAGTTTTACTTACGTCTGAGGATGGCAGGCATCTAGTTTCGCACTTGTACCGGAGTCTTCGGGACCACAGTGGTAGTGGGGAATGCAGAGCGCTCAGACAGTGGAGTGAGGATCTGGGGAGAGACATAACAGGAGGCGCAGTGGGCGTATTGTTGCGGGTTAACCTCACAGATATCGGCTAGCTGCAGATTACGAATTATTCACTATAAGTTTCTGCAGCGAATGTATTGCACGCCTGCGAGGAAGTTGCGGTGTCGCCTAGCGGATAATGACAGATGTGAACGTTGTCACTCGGAAGGGGCTGGGTTTTTGCACTTGGCGTGGCTATGTCCGGCAGTGTCTGAGTACTGGACGCAGGTCCACCGGGCGCTGACGGTTATGATAGGAGACACGATTGACTGTGATCCACTAATGATGCTGTTGGGCTATACTATGGGCATACCCAAGATACACCGAAATTTTGGAGATATCGCAATTCTGATGGCGAAAAGGAGGGTGGCATGTAGGTGGGGGAGGGGCCGTGCACCGAAATTTAAGGAGTGGATGGCTGATTTATTATATTGTCAGGAACAGAATATAATATACGCAGAGACACAACCAGTGAGTAGTAGAGCCAAGGACATATGGGACCCATTCAGAGCGTACTTAGCGGCTGCAACCACTTCAGGGGGGGGCGGAACTTTGGAGGTAGGCGGTGCTGACCCTGCAGCTGCTACACGAAGTCTGGAATAGAGGGGGTGGGATCTGCTGGGATGCTATGCTTGGCTGGAGGATGACTGCTGAGATGTTGGGGCTGTGTTTCTAGCGGGAGACATTATAGCTACGACAGCACGAGCACTGATGCGGAGATGGTTGGCTGAACTGCCCAGTATGGAAGCTCCCTAGGAGTGGGAGAGAGGAAGTGACCTTACACAGCTATAGTAGGATGGGCTGTAGCACATAGTTCACGGGTGTGAGAGGTATTGGCTGGGTGGTAGCGGTCGTGGAGGGGTTTATTGGAGGTTAGCCCTTTACTACGGATTGTTCCCGAGGAGGCTGGGGCGGGAGCTGCTGCAGTGCGAAGACCGCAGAAGGACATGTGTGCCCGGGCTGTAATGGGGTCACTGCTATGTATCGGACATTGCTGTGAGAGCTGTGACTTTCTGTTTAGCATGAGACTGTTAGGCATTTATTCTTCAGACTGACTCTGCCGGTATTACACGATATGGAAATGCGAATGTAAACCAAGTGCGCCTTTATGAGCTGAACTGATAAGTGGGATATGTTGCAGCCCCTCGCCGCCGGACCTCAGGGGTGTCGGAGAAATGGCTGTGTATTTTAAGGCTGATGGTAGGGGGAATGATGGACGGTAGCCGGCCCGAGAGGTTGTAGGCGTGAAGATGTACAGTTGTTGCAACTCGTTAATAAAGGTTTTGGGAAAAAAAAAGTGTTGACTTTCTGGCCCAGTGCTTTGTTCTGACTTGCATTTCTGAGCACCTCTTTGCATGAATCTGCATGAATCTGTTCTCATTTCCTCGCATTCCTTTCTTCCCCACGCCTTCCCTCTGTGCCTGAGTCACGTGTCATTAATTCCTTGGGAAGCCAGTTGACACCCACTTAGCAAACACAAGCCCAAAGTACCCTGCACACCAGGCACCCAGGCCCTACCAATCACAACCATTACCTATCTTAAGTTCACCAGCCCCTAAAAGAGAGCTGCACGCCCAACTACCCTTATCTCAGTACTCGTACCCCCCAACTCCAAACAACAATGACAAAATGAAACTAGACCAATCAAGAGAGCCCTTCTAGATTATAGGTCTGCGGTCTCCGATGGAGTGACCACCTCATGGTGTGATCTTGAAACCCTAATGGTGAGAGTGACCTGGTTCAACCCAGTGCTTGATGTGTAAAAGAAAGTGTGCCGGTGGGCGAAGTTTTACTCAATGAAACCTCGGCGCACCGAAGTCCTTAGCTAGTAGTCTTTAATCCACTACCAGAAACTCCCCGCCCCCTTATCTCACTCCTGCAGGTTCATGCAGTCTCACTCTGAGATGGTTTTCCCATCTTTTTATTCCTCCTTCTTTCGTATTTGGTGTTTTTCCCTCGCTTGCTCTCGGCAAGTTTCTGATGCGGGAAAATAAGTGCCGGTCCCCAAAACCAAGTGCCGGTGCCCCCCACCGGCAACCACCGGCTCACATTAAGCACTGGTTCAACCAAACCTTTCAAAAATTCACAGAAATACTTCATCCATGGGACTATGACATTGTCAGACAAGCTCAAACGAGGTGAAAATGGAGGTTGTGCCTGCATTAGATATTTAGATATATATCAGATATTTAAATCATTCAAAATGGATCATTTCGAGCTTCTACAAAACCATTTCTCTCTATAATAAATGGGAGAAAGTACCACCTACAGGGCACTATACAGATATTGCAAGTCACCAAGGAGTTCTGTGACCATATAGAGGAATGAGCCTGAAGGCCAAGTTTCTTTACAAGGTCATAGATATGTCATGGTCCCTCAGAGTTTCATGACCTTATAAAAGAACTCAGTCTTCAACCTTGTTCCTCTATATGGTCACGAACACCTCGATGTCTTACAATATCTTTATAATGTACAGCAAGGGTTATTTTATTCATTATAATTAAGGCTCCCAATTTCTGTTTTTACTATGACTTTATAGCCCGCCGTAGTGGGCTATAAAGGCCATTAAGGGCCTGCTCCAGTATTAAAGGTCCGAGCCGAAGGCGAGGGCCTTTAACAGGGGGCGGGCCTTTAATGGCAGGTAGAGCCCGCTTCAGACGGCTCTAAGGCTATTAGAACATTCCGTCCCTAGAGGGCAGAATGTTCTAATTTGAAATCCCCTCGGGCTCCTTGAGGCCTCTGTTAAACATTCGAATGTTGATGCTCCGAGCTTATACTGGCCATTCGAAGCCCGGAGCACTCACATTCCAATATTCTAATAACTTTTACAGATAAATATACACAGAAAACAATGTGTTTCCTGCCTTTATTAAGCAGAAAAATACAGAAACTTTGTCTTCTTGTGAATGACTTTCCATGCTATCGTTCATGAATTCCAGGCCAACAGCTGAGCAAGAGACAGCGTGAGGAGTGAAAAAACACGGGTTGAGATTTCCTTAATATAACTGCATATTTCAACACCTATTTGTCGCAGAAAGCTAATATTTTCATGTGAGTGTATTGTTATGTTTGGCTGCTTTCTGCTAAAACGCAAGAGGCATGAAAGTATGAGCGTACATGCCTTGGTCAAATAAATGTAGAAATAAACGAATTATGTCTTATTTATTCACAAAACACAAAAAAAAAAAGAATAAATCTAGACCGAAATATTTAAAAAAACAAATACCTTAAAATCCGGAGCCCTAATTATAAAACCTGGTCACACCATCACCTTAAATGATTGGTGTCTGGCTCTTTCATGTTCATTGCAGACCAGAAGGCCAAAAGAAAAGCAGAATCTGAACTGAGAAATTAAACACACCAAAAAGCATGTAGTCATTTTTGCAAGAAAAAAAGATTCAGTTTAATTTAAGACCTGTTACAAAACCCTTTGTCTCAGAGTGGGTAAAAACATGCAGATATTCTGACTTCCCTGCAATGAAAAAAGATAAACATAGCGCCATAAATATCTCATTCCTGCATCTATGTCAGAAGAAAGAAAAGCCAGTTCCCTTTTTTAGGTCTCGCCTGACCCAGCGCAAGTGTGGGTCTGGCGAGACTTATTGAGAGGGCTCCAAAAAGTGCTACCAGGCCAGCCTAGAGCCACAGTGCATGTGCGCGGGCACTCGCGCCACACTTTACCGCGATTACTTTCACTTTCGCGGCCCCACGGCCGCTTTGATTTTTGATCGTGATCGCGATCACTTTCACTTTCGCGGCCGCACGGCCGCTTTGCATAGCCAATAGGTCTCGCTTTTGGAACTTTAGAAGTATTTAGTTATGCAACTGTTGCATGGCTAAACACTTATAAGGTCCCAAAGGCGAGACGTATTGGCTATGCCAATGCTTGTTTTCTGGTTGAAACTACAGCTGAAATGATGCTTCGTGACCTTCCTTTCCCCTGGCCCTGGCACTGTGACAGAAGTCAGCTGTGATGTACAGTTCAGTATCTATTCTACATCATTTCTTTGTTGCAGATAACTAGAGATGCCAAAACTGACCTGTTAGTGGAGGTTAGGAGCAGGTCCAAATGTGCTCCTGAAACATTGGACTAATGCAAACTGTGTCCCTAAAGGGTGCCATCACTGGCAAAGATTGCCCTTTGCTTGGGCTCACAGTCATCTCCTGCTGCTCCTGTCTTTTGGTGGGTTCATCTTGGATTAAGTTCAATCATCTCCCATTTATCAATGAAAAGTCAAGGGCACTTGTATAGTCCCTAAAGGGTGCAATCACTGCCACACATGTTGGTCCCCAAAAGAAGACTCTCTTTGTGGCATTCATTGACCCAAGAAGGCCTGTGCTCTTACAAAGATGGCAGCTGCATTCTGCCTGGACAGTGATCTATGCGCGTTCTGTGTACAGCTGTTCAATTCTTGGAAGCCACTGTCGCTAAATTAGCTGGTCACCCTGCTTCAACGTTACAGATGTGAAATTCTTTATGAGAGGAGCAGGTCTTTATATTTCTACATTTAATTGGAAATATCAGTTTAATTATTCTTCGCATTACTTGCTTTACAGTCTTCAGAATTGGAATTATCGTCATTACCGGCTCCAGCACTGGCTCGCGACCTCAGCATCGCAGGAGCTGCCAAGTTCCCTATCTCTGTTTTTGCAAGATAAGATAAACGTGATTAACTCTCTTTATACGGCCTCTTGTAACCAGGTGGACCTTGGGACGTCTGCCAATGGCAGCTCGAACACCACGTTCGACACTCGTCATCCCTTGTTCGATGCGTTTTGTCCTCTTTCTCTTGACTCTACCTCTATCATCTTCTATACTCTTAAATCGGGATCCCCTTCTGACCCCGGAACTCTACACCACACTACTCAGGAACCATCTGTCGGGTTGTCATGAATCTTTGCAATGCTTCTCTTTAGTCCACTGAAGTCCCAGTTGAGCGTAAAACGGCCCAGGTTTCAGGATACTATTCTTTGTAGGCTTGATAATTCTAATGTCATCTATTTTGGCCGAAGTATCCGCACTCAATTCCAACATTATCAAGAAAACTTTTCATGTCAAAGTCATTCGTGAAGCGGATAACCCCGTAAGATGTCGATGTTTCTGTTCATACAAAGTCAGTTCAGAAAGAATCAGAACATCTGGGCACCGGACCGCCCCGTGCCCAGTGCACGCCGGAGCAAATATCTCCATCTGAGACATGTCCTGATGAGATCCGTGGACTGGTCCAGCTGGGTCGAAACGTCAACATCATACGGGCTTATTCGATCAACAAAAGACTTTTGACATTAACAATCTTCTTGATTATGTTGGGATTGGTTGCAGGTGCCTTGTCATTTTTTTGTTGTTTTGCACTGAGCACTTTCTGCACCTTATGTCGTCTGCACTGATGCTTAATATATTTTTTTCTGTCATGATGTTGTGCGAATGATGCACCACACTGACATGAATTTATGGACCTGCATATTGATTTGTTTTGTCATTTATTGATGTTCTACCACTGCCGCAGTGGATCAGGTACCGCGGTGTGGTGAGAACATTGTGCGAAGTACACACACGGAACTGTTGTGTCTTGTGTTGATTCTACTAACCTGGGTTCCATAGTGGGTGTATGGGTCACTCCTTGTGTGTTTTATGTTTTTCTCTCATATCCAATGATGTGAAATACCACGCACTCCGTTTTGAATGAAAGATAATCAGATTAAATAATTTTGAAGCGTGCTGAAGAGGAGTCGTCCTCTAAACCCAGGCGAGAAAATGTAAACAATGGTTGCACCACTCAAAGGTGAGTGGTGTCCCTCAATAGCACAGCTGAATTAATGCGACGAGTCGCAGATGATCAAAAAGTTCCACAAAGGTACTCTTAAAGTTTAAATGTGTTCAAATATCCATTATCGTCATGAAAATTCAAACAATGTGATTGTTTACACAGTTCCAATGATTGTTTTTAAGGAAACCAAAATAGCTGTGCTATTAGAGGGACACCACTCACCTTTGAGTGGTGCAACCATTGTTCATATTTCCCTCATATCCGACACGCTTACCCTTGCAATTGAGGGTTTTCTCTGTGAAATGTGCACGGGAAAATCACTCTGGAGTGCGGTTTTCCGCACATCTCATAATTCTGACCAAGCCATTCACTTCCATTACCAGTCAAATAAGGATTAAAAACACTCTTAATGATGTTTTTGCAGCACGTAGAAAAAGCAGATGTGCGGTATAAAGTGCTGTGAGAGGTTGGCCTGGCATATGCTGGTCACTAGTTATAGTGGTCACCTTGCACCAGTCCAATTCGACTCTTATGGTAGATAGGTTTAAGACAACCTTTTAAAGAAAGCTATCCTAGTGGTAGCTGTGAAGAGCAGCCTTCAGGCTAAGTCTCTGAGGAATGTAAAGCAGCTTGTTTTACCTTATAACCTTTTGAATTACCAAATGAAAGGACACCACACAGGTATACATATCAAATATATATGTATTTATTACTAGACACACTCTACTAATCTCTTTATGATATTAGAAGTCAGGAACATATGCAAATATCAACGTTTCACAATAAGTTAAGCAAAAATATGGCTGGGGCCCTAGGGGCGTACCAGACCATATACTAAAAAGAGGTTTAGGAATGTCGACTTGCAAGGGGACAAGGCCTAGGGCCTGTAGAATCGCTGGGGCCTCACTAATCCACCCACGGCAGGTAAGTAAAGGACCCACGGGAGACGCGTGCAGTGTGAGAACACAGCCGCGGGTTCCAAATGGACTTCAATGGAGCAAGTCGCGGTTGGATTTTTAAAGTTTTAGGGTACTTCTAGAGAGTCTACAAGCAAGCCACTTACAAGATAAGTAGTTCGAGGGCCAACACCCACAGGAGCACCGGAGTGCACGAGTTACCTCACCCAGGGAAGCCGGGTGCATAGGTGTCTTTTGGTGTCGGGTCGCGTCGTCGTTTTCAATGGTAGCCGAAGAAGTTTTGCTGCTTGTGAAGACTGGAGAAGTGTCCGGTGGAATTGAAGGCTGGATTCAAGATGAAGAAGATGTGAAAGCAGAAGGGACAGTGTTCACAGTCATTTGCCAGTGACCCGGGGCCAGGAAGATGGATGCCCACGGAAGTCGGGTGATTTCAGGTGATCAAGGGTGTTTTGGCTCTTCAGCCACGAGATCCAAGAGGCATTGACGATGACCAGGAGCTGGATTCGGAGTGTCCCACAGAGTCTGCAGCTTACTGAGGTGTCGGCAACCAGATTGGAGCCAACAAACCTTGGCAACAGCAAGTCTCGTGGAAAGGGAAGAAAGTCAGGTGTGCAGACCAGCACGGTCTGAGGGACTCACCCAGCAAGGGTAAGTCAGGGCAGATCTGGAGCAACCAGAGAAGCCCTTTGGTTTGATGAGAAAGTCTTCAGGGGACCCACAAGCCAACGAGAAAGGGATCGCAAAGAGGCCTCATGAGGATTCGCTTCACAGGAGTCCACGGTCACTCGGGATGAGGTAGGCCTCTGATTTTCAAGGGAAATCCTGCTGGGCGCTTGGACCACATGTGGTCCAATGCACAAGTTCGTAGAACATCGTAAAGGGGTTGCACTTGACAATAGTGCCCAGTACCCGGGTATTGCTGGTCCTTGTCACTCGTGGGGTCCACTCGCCTCAGGTTTGCTGGGGACTCATAATGGCCATAGAAAAGTCAGGAAATCTACTTCCAGGGCTGCAGGGATTTCGGACTCTGGCGGGAGTGGGAAAGTTTACGACTGTTGATTCAAGTTTTTGGTGCCTGCCAAGCAGGGGAGTCACTCCTTGACTCCAAGGGAGATTCTTCAGTCTTCCAAAGGTAGTGGAACGTCGAAAGGCCAGGATTCTTCTTGTAGAGCGTCATCCAGGGATATCTGATTTGCAATGGCAATGTTTCCCTATCTTATACTAAAGGAAAGGGAGGGACTATCTCTATGACCACTCCTGTGGGAGGGTCAGGGGAGTGGGTGGTTACACCCACTTCCCTTTGTCCAGTTTCGCACCAGAGCAGGGGCAGGTAGCCCCTGAACCAGTTTGGGCTGGCATATGCACAGAGGAGCCTACTGCTCTCCCAGTGCAGGACTTCAAAGCACTCTAGGAGTGCACCCACCCAGCCCCAATACACTAAATCCTGTCTGGAAGGTGGTTACACCTCCCTGTGACAGGATGCCTATTGTTGGGCCTCCTCCACTGCGAGTTTCAGTCTGCAGCAGGAGGGCATCCCAGTGTCTGTGCTGGTGGCATCCATTTTGTGATGCCAGGGCTTTTTCAGATTTCTACCGTGTTTCCACACTAGGTACATGTCTTCCCCTCGAGAAGGGTGAGATCATACTGCCACACCAGTTACTGGTGTGGGGGTACGATTCCAAGTTGTTTGACACCAAACACGACATGTTTTGATGCAGTCATTCCAAAGTTAGCATTTACAAGTAGGTTATAATGCACTTAAGAGTATATGGTTTAACCGCATCCACAAACAGCCACAGAGAATAGACTCTGCCAGCTGCAGAGGGTCCCTGCTCATGCAGAGGCACCCCCTCACATTGTAAACCAAGCACCCTGCCCTCAGGATTGATAGGGCCTGCCTTAGGGGTGACTGATAGGTTTATATGTGTGTGTAAGGTGAGATATAGGAACCTATACCTCAGTAAGGAGTGCTAACACTACCTCACCCAGGCTGCAGTAGCAGGCCTGTGGTGTCAGATTTAGTCTGCTTCCCAGGGGTGGCATACTACATGCTTCAGCCCCTGGTAGTCCTGTGAAGTACCTATGCCCTTGGTACCTAAGGTACCATATACTAGGGGCTCATAAGGTACCACAGTATCCAATCACTAGTGCATCTAATATGCACTCCAAGTTGTTTAGAGAGAACAGAGAGACTGGGGCCCTGATTAGCAGGGACCCAGCCAGACTATAGCCAGAAACCAGTGTAAACATCAGAAAAAAAGTGGGGGCAACATAAGTGCAGATCCTACTCTCCTACAAGTGCTATATAAAAAATAGATATGTTCATCCTATTGTGTGGCTCTATCTACCTCTGCCAGCCGTAGAGGGTATTGGAGTCTTGGTACTCTCACAGTCTTGTCAGCCGCATCGTGCCACCTTAATCCTGGCACCACTTGATTCATTTCTTTATCCTTTGCCACTCGGATATATCCCCAAGTAAGGTCAAGGTGGACCCCTAACCCTAAACTCCAGTCCTCACTAACAACTGGTGAAGGCTTGGTTTCCAATGG
Source organism: Triturus cristatus (assembly GCF_964204655.1). Classification (NCBI taxonomy): domain Eukaryota; kingdom Metazoa; phylum Chordata; class Amphibia; order Caudata; family Salamandridae; genus Triturus; species Triturus cristatus. The sequence goes on from NC_140595.1 coordinate 816,433,050, forward strand.
GTGCCCCAGTCATGTGGGGGCCCCACCACTGGACAATGTGGATTGTGAGCGGCCGTGTCAGGCAGAGAAGTACCTGCAGGAGGTCTCCCCAAACTATGGATGGTTGTGACCCGATTTTTGGTAGGTCGCTCAGGTTCAAGGAATAACCAATGATGCCTTTAAATTCCATATATTACTTGTGCACATTTGCTGCGCTTCAAAGACAGAGGCCAAATGCCGGGCTGTGTCTTCTGCTGCTTATTTTTCTAACATGGGGACTGGTGTTTACAAGCAGTCGGAGAAAGAAAAGTAAAGTGAAATATGTAACAATCTTGCTGGGATCCGTGAAGTGTGAAAGGAAAGGCAGTAGGGTGTCAGGTGTTTGCAACACACAACAAAATGTAAATAGCTGTAAATAAACGGTATACATTCAGCAGTTAGGAAAGCAAAAATGAAGCACATTTTTTATAATTCTGAAGTATACAGGAAACAAAGATTTCAATAGGATCAAAACAAATCCAGACGCTATACTTGGTGATGTACAAACAATAAATATTAATTGAAACCCGATTTCCACCCGTTATCATTGGTGGCTATATAGTTTTATTAGTAGAACTATATGTCTGTGCAAATTTACTGGCCACACGTTGCTTTAGTTACATTACAAAATCGCCCATTAAAGCTGGGTGGGTCACGAAAGTTTGTTGTTGTACAAAGTGGGCCGTGGTTCTAAAAACTTTGGGGAGCTCTGTCTTAGGGGATGCTGATAGGCTGAAGCATAAGACCAGTTGGGGCCTTAACTGGTTGATGAAACCTTTGAATTGTGTCCTGACGGGACTGGTCCACCAGTCATGCTCTATTTACAAATCAAGGCTCCCAGGGCCCCTGAACAGAGCCCTTGACGTCACTGGGCGGGAACCTCTTAGTTTGAATGGCGTTTTTTTTTTCATGAAATTTTTATAAACACATTTTCGAATTATGTGCAACAACAAAAAAATTCAGCATGGGGGCTTAAACCCGCTTTGTTGTTCGCACCCAGAGCCAGGGTCACTGAAACCGAGGGCCAGACACATTTCAGCATGATTGACACATTGTATCAGTTTTGATTGGCACCTCTGACCCATTGATGGGACCATGAAGGGGCCCCGTGTAAACACTGCAGCAAAAGAGCCAATGAGCGCACTCCCCAAGGTGGCCCGAGCTCTTGCCCCAAGGTAACATTAGCTGTCATCCCAGTCATAACGAGTCTAGGGCCTAGAGTCTAGGCACTATAATAGCCTTCGCGGTCATATTTCGGGCCCGAGAGTGCTAGCACCTTCCGGTTTCTGTGTGTGTGTCATATTGTAACAGCTCTTGTAATCGTTTGTAATTAAAGCTCCTCGTCATCTTTGAAGATATAGCGCTGGCTGGACGTTGAGTTTGAGGGTTTTGCCAGGTCACGTGGTATCTCCCGCTTCATGGAGTGAGAGTTCAGTGCTCGTCCTCGCTACCTAGACAGAGTCACGTGCCTACAGGAAGTAACTCCATCGCCCTCTGGGAGTACTAAGTACCATTGGCTCGGGGCCATTAATAGTAAACACAGGACCCCCGGGACGCTGCCAGCAAACACTGACCGCCCCAGGCTCAGATACTGCCCCTCGGATGCTCGGAACAGGAATCCGCATGTTCGGTGACCCGGTGTCCTGTTCACATGACAAAGACGCCGTCCTCTGCTCTCTGCGTTCATTATCGATTGGTTTCTCCCTGCGCAGCGTCTCACGTGACCCTGAGAGCTGGGATGTCATGTCTGCCGTGGAGCCATCGGTCACTCCCGACACTCCATCTCTTTATCATCCGTGTTCTCTTCCTCCGGTGACGTCCCAGGTGCAGGACAGCAGAGACCCGAGCTGTCTGCACCGTTTCATATGTCACCCCATCACCTGTGCTCATGTTAAATGTACCGAATGTTGCATAAGATTCGCTTTCCCAGGAGAGTCTGGACTCACTGAGTGCTTAGATAATTACCTCATTAAAACCACAGCATCTCCTGGGAATGTTGGCTCACTAGTACAATGACTCATGATTTACATGCATAGTTAGACGGATCTCTCTACTGCGGTCTCAAACTCCCGAGATGTCTCTTGTTACTGTCTCTCCTCGCCTGTGTCTTACAAGGGCGGAAGGTACTTCTGTTACTTACAACTCCCTCGATCACTTATCACCTACCACTAAAAGCTTTCCCCATAAACCCTTGTGTCTGAGGTTCCCCATTAATGTCATAATGTGACCTCAGGCCTGGCTGGATATTTTACAATAAGCATTGGCAAAGCAGATAGGTGTCCTGTGCAGCATGGCTAAAACAAGCATTGAAAATGCAATAGGTCTCGCCTTTGATTAAGTTAAAGCCATTTACTTTGCTAATGGTATTGTATAGCAAAGCAAATGGCTTTAACTTAATGAAAGGCGAGACCTGTTGCATTTTACATTGCGGCATATTCTTGTTGCCAAGGGACTCCTCACTGCTGGTACTGCACTGTATAATGTCATATGTTTTAAAATGCCAATAAAGTAATCCGACATAAAATACAAAAGGGACTTGCTTTTTGATTTAGAAAAACAAACTGTGATGTATTTTCTTATTCTTTTAATACCAGAGTCTTGCCATAGCTCTCAACCTGTCAGTGGAGCCCTCGGCCCTCAGACTCTGCAACGCCCCTGTAGCTTTTAATTGAAAACCTGAGATTTATAAGTGAAACGACTCGCTTTTTGTCTTTAAAAAAAAGTTTGTTTTACAATTACGCGTTCCTCCACTGATACTCTAGAGTGGAAAAGAGATGCCAAACTACCAAGTACACTGAAGCCCAATCACGTTTATTAAGTGCAAAGAGGCATACGGTATGTGGAGTCCGGTATAAAAACCACGCATTATTTGTAGAGCCCTGTGGTGCCTTGGCCTCATTTCTGCTCGGCCAGCCATAACACCGTTTCCTAACCCGTTGCTTTTGCCACTCCAAGGGCACGCCGGAGTCTACACGGCAGTGAGGAGGCCGCAGAGATCCTTCAGCGGGCAGCTCAGAGTATCACCTGCATTTATTCACGGGTCCGTTTTACAAATGAAGGCCTACGATGAGGTCATCGCTTCCCCACTTGTATGTGGGAATGGTCTACCTCCTGGTGCAAGATGGCAAACCACCAAATTCCGTAAATAACAACCACTGTGCCCAGGGACTCAGTGTGCATCGCACCCTCAAAGTAAACCAGCAAGCGAGTGTGAGAGTGAGTGTTAAAGTGAGGGAGGGAGAGAGAGAAAGAGAGCAAGGGAGAGAGTGAGAGAAGAAAGTGAGAGAGTGTGAGAGTGAGGGAGAGAGAGAGTGAGTGAGAGAGAGTGTGAGAAAGTGAGAGAGTGAGAGTGAGTGGAAGAGAGCGGGAGAGTGAGAGGAAGAGAGAGAGAGAGAATGAGTGAGAGACATTATGAGAGAGTGAGTGAGAAGGAGAAAGAGAGAGAGGGTGAGTCGGAGACAGAGAGAGAGAGAGTGTGATAGTGAGGCTTGTGTGTGAGAGAGAGAGAGGGAGAGGGGGTGAGAGAATGAGAGAGAGAGGGGGTCAGTGAGAGAGAGTGAGTGAGAGAGTGTGAAAGAGTGTGAAAGAGTGAGAGAGATGACTTGGAGAGAGAGTGAGAGAAGAGAGGAGAGAGTGAGGGAGAGAGTGAGAGAGAGAGTGAGAGAAGATAGAGAGAGAGTGAGTGAGTGTGAGATAGTAGGCGAAAGAGTGTGAGAAAGTGAGTGGGAGAGAGAGAGAGAGAGATTGAGAGAGGGTGAATGAGTGAGAGCGACTGAGAGAGAGATGGAGAGATGGTGTTAGAAAGTAAGAGAGAGTGAAAGAGAGAGTGTAAAAGAGAGAAAGAGAGAGTGGGAGCGAGTGAGGGAGAGGGTGCGAGAGTGAGTGAGGGAGAGAGAGTGAGAGACAGATGGAGAGAGTGTGTGAGAAAGTGAGAGAGAGAGTGTGAAAGTGAGACAGAGTAAGTGGGGGACAGAGTGAGAGTGGGAGAGGGTGAGTGGGAGAGTGAGCGACAAAGTGGGAGAGAGTGAGAAAGAGAGAGTGTAAGAGGGTATGTGTGAGAGAGAGAGAGGGGGCGAGTGGGAGAATGAGAGTGTGAGAAAGTGAGAGAGTGAGAGTGAGTGGAAGAGAGCGTGAGAGAGAGTGAGAGAGTGAGTGGAAGAGAGAGTGAGAGAGAATGAGTGAAAGACAAAGTATGAGAGAGTGAGTGAGAAGGAGAAAGAGAGAGAGGGTGCGTTGGAGACAGAGAAAGAAAGAGAGAGTGAGGGAGTGTGATAGTGAGGTGTGTGTGTGAGAGAGAGAGAGAGGGAGAGGGGGTGAGAGAATGAGAGAGAGAGGGGGTCAGTGGGAGAGAGTGAGTGAGAGAGTGTGAAAGAGTGTGAAAGAGTGAGAGAGGTGACTTGGAGAGAGAGTGAGAGTAGAGAGAGAGAGAGTGAGGGAGAGAGTGAGAGAGAGAGTGAGAGAAGATAGAGAAAGAATGAGTGAGTGTGAGATAGTAGGTGAGGGAGTGGGAGAAAGTGAGTGGGAGAGAGAGAGAGAGTGATTGAGAGAGGGTGAATGAGTGAGAGCGAGTGAGAGAGAGAGGGAGAGATGGTGTTAGAAAGTGAGAGAGAGTGTGAAAGAGAGAAAGAGAGAGTGGGAGCGAGTGAGGGAGAGGGTGCGAGAGTGAGTGAGGGAGAGAGAGTGAGAGAGTGATGGAGAGAGTGATGGAGAGTGTGTGAGAGAGAGAGTGTCAGCGTTCTTTCACACACAATATCCTATGTTAGTGGCCTCCATGGCACCTTATGGGTACTATGAAACCAGGAATAGTAAAACAAATATATTTATAGTGCATAGAAACCAAAGAATGTCAGTAAAGCGCCATGAAAACAAATTCTTAGTATTTTTGTTATTACTGTGCCTCATGGCCGTTTTAAACGCGTTTGTAGAATTGTATCACATTGTTCTGCAACAAATAGGGGGTAAACTAGCAAAGAAACTAAACACTTCACAGGTAAATGAATTTCAGCTAATTTCGTACAAATGTAGCAGTACTTGTGTTATATCTCCACCGCTGTAAATCGGCGCCGTATTTGAGTTCGGCAACCTACTTTTTCGGCGAAAGCACTTGCAGTTTGGCAATCTGAAGCAATATCGCACAAACGTTCCTTTTTCTTTTCTTTTGCCAATGCATTGCTTTTCCAATCTTGTTTTCCGAAGAGTCTGCTTCCGTCGCTTTGCATTCTTGGGTACAGTTGCATTGTGAGACAATAGATTGCATAGAACGCACTATTTCAGGCTTCCCTGGCTTGGGCGCTGAGTGAAAGTGACGGAAGTTGTTCCATTATTCACATTACCTGCCAGCTCTTTATTAAATATGTATGAGTCTGTTGCAGCAGAGCGAAGCGAGAGTGGACAAAGTGTCACATTGTGCAGCGGCACCAAATTAAAACATAGTGCGTCCCAGCTAATGAAGGAGCGTGTGTGAGGCCGCGAGTGAGAGATCCAATCCCGGTGGGCGGAGCTAAAAGGAGACAAGGCGGCAACAAGGAGGGACTAAAAAGCCTCCTTTTCAATCCTGAGCCTGCGTTTTGCATGCAGGATAAAGCCAGCCAATGAGGAAGATGGGCGGGGCTTCAACTCCGCCTCCGAGAGCTTTGGAACCTGTATTGATTCCAAGAAGCTCTCGAATGCCGAGAGCAGCGCATGCGGTGCTTTCGACAGCCGAGACCTAAAAAAGCGCTCCGCAAGGCAGCATGGAGGGAGGGAGGGCAGGAATGAAGGACGCGGGTGGAGGAAAGAACGGGTGAGAGGGGCTGGGGCAAGCTGATGCACAGTGGAGGGTGCTTCAGAGGGGCTGGGGCAAGCCGATGCATAGCAGAGAGTCCTTGAGAGGGGCTGGGGCAAGCCGATGCACAGCAGAGGGTGCTTGAGAGGGGCTGGGGCAAGCCGACGCATAGCAGAGGGTGCTTGAAAGGAGCTGGGGCAAGCTGATGCACCTCAGAGGGTGCTTGAGAGGGGCTGGGGCAAGCTGACCCATGGCGGAGGGTGTTGAGAGGGTCTGGGGCAAGCCGACGCATAGCAGAGGGTGGTTGAGAGGGGCTGGGGCAAGCAGACGCATAGCGGAGGGTGGTTGAGAGGGGCTGGGACAAGCGGACTCATAGCGGAGGGTGCTTGAGAGGGGCTGGGGCAAGCTAACTCATAGTGGAGGGTGCTTGAGAGGGGCTGGGCCAAGCCGATGGACAGGAGAGGGTGCTTCAGAGGGGCTGCGGCAAGCCGACACATAGCAGAGGGTGCTTGAGAGGGGCTGGGGCAAGCAGACGCATAGCAGAGGGTGCTTGAAAGGGGCTGGGGCAAGCCGACGCATAGCAGTGGGTGCTTGAAAGGGGCAAGCTGACGCATAGCAGAGGGTGCTTGAGAGGGGCTGGGGCAAGCCGACGCATAGAAGAGGGTGCTTGAGAGGGGCTGGGGCAAGCCGATGCACAGCAGAGGGTGCTTGATAGGAGCTGGGGCAAGCCGATGCATAGCAGAGGGTTCTTGAGAGGGGCTGGGGCAAGCCGATGCATAGCAGAGGGTGCTTCAGAGGGGCCTCTCCTACAACAGTGGTCAATGGGGGAAACGTATCATCCAGATCATTGTCAGGGATCTCTTCCACTTTCCTCATCCAAGAGGTTTCTATTTATGTTATTGTATGTCACCCAATTATGGAGTGAATTGCTGTGTTCTGCTAACTTATGCTGATATGTGTGGTCCCATAACTTTTAGGTATGTCTTGGTCAATGTTAGTGTGGACACTGTGACCAGTATCCAGATGTGTGTACACTCCACACATAGGTACCCTGGCAGAGGGAGTTGACAACAGCCTGCCGCATACCGGCCATTTCCAGACCTTCAAACTATGGAAGAAAGAGACTTCATCAGGAAGTTTTGTCTCAATGGCCGATTTATGTGACCAGTTGGAGCCTCGTTTACGTCCTCATAGAAACTATCCCCCATCAATGACACCAATGGTGAGACTCATGGCAGGACTGCATTTCCTGGCCAGAGGTTCCTTTCAGTACACTACGGCTATATCTGGTGGAATGTCACAACCTATGTTCAGTGGGGTGCTACGTGATGTGCTCTGAGCAATGATGAGACACATGGACAGCTGCATCCAGTTCCCTCAGACGTCACGATCTGGCAAAATGTGAAGAGTGTTTTTTTTGGATTTGGTCGCATACCACATGTGGTTGGAGCCATTGATGGCACTCATATCGCCTTAGTACCACCGCACCCCAGAGAACAGGTTTATGGGAACAGGAAGCACTTCCATTCAATCAACATGTGAGTGGTTTGTTTAGTGGATTTATACATCGCACACGTCTGTGCCAAATTCCCAGGATCTGCCCATGACTCCCTCATACTGCGGAACAGCACCATACCGCAGATGATGTCGCAACTACTACAGGAGAGCGTAGTACTGCTGTCTCTTGCAAGGCCTTTAGTTACCTTACCGGAGGCGGCTTGGAGCCCGCCCTTTACCTGCCAGTGGTTGGCTTCATTGTCACTCTCTTTGGTTGCTTGTTATTCTTCAGCTTCTGTAGGCGTCCTTCCTCTTTGTGTGTTTGTCCCTCCCCTGCAGCATGAACATATCACGTTTGTTCTTCCTTTGCTCATTTTTCAGGCTCTACTATTTTCTTCTTGTTTTAGCACTCTACGAGAGAGCATGTATTTTTAAATTGTCTCCCTCGTGTATTTCTACCCCCTCTGTATTCCTCTCCAGAGTCTCTGACCCATGCTTCATCTGTTGTTCATCTGCTTGTCGCCAGTCCCTCCTTACCACCCTCTGTTGTCTGTGTATTTGCCCCATGCCCCCCCCTGCTCACCCTCTGTTTTGGCATTCTTGTCCCCAGACCCTCCTTCCCACTTTCTTTCCAATGTCTATGTATTTGGCCCCAGTCACTCCTACTAACTCTCCATTGTCCATCTGCTTGCCCCAGCCCCTCTCAAGCACCCTCCGCTGTGTGTTGGTTTGCCCCAGCCCCTCTCAAGCACCCTCTGCTATGTGTTGGCTTGCCCCAGCCCCTTTCAATCACCCTCCGCTGTGCATCGGCTTGCCCCAGCCCCTCTCAAGCACTCTCTGCTATGCGTTGGCTTGCCCCAGCCCCTCTCAATCACCCTCCACTGTGCGTCAGCTTGCCCCAGCCCCTCTCAAGCACCCTCTGCTATGCGTTGGCTTGCCCCAGCCCCTCTCAATCACCCTCTGCTATGTGTCGGATGGTCTCCAGTCCCGCTCAAGCACCCTTTGCTGTGCATCGCTGTGCCCAAGCCTCTCTCAAGCACCCTGCGCTGTGCGTCAGCTTGCCCCTGCCCGTCTCAAGCACCCTCAGCTATGCGTTGGCTTGTCTCCAGCCCCTCTCAAGCACCCTCCACTGTGCGTCAGCTTGCCCTAGCCCCTCTTAAGCAAGCACCCTACGCTGTGTGTCGGTATGATGTCCAAATGAGTGAATCACATGTCCACTGATTCTCAGAGTGGGTGCGCACAGTGACACACATGCCAGCCCTTTCATTCTGACCCAAATATTTTAATGTAGTCAATGCAATGGTAGCAGGGATGTCTTGGACTGTGTGAATAAAGGCATTGGTCCAGACTGTGCAGGTGTCTGTCCAGTGAAGCACTAGTACTGTGCACTTCCAGAGGACACAGTGGTGTGCTGTGCTGCACGATAACTACATTCAGAGCACATGTGGTGCTGCCCAGGGCTACGTGATGTCAGTGGGCTGGCCTAGTCAGTACAGGCCTGATCAGGATTGAGGGTAGTCCTCAGATGACTTATACAGCGTGTAGTAGTGCTGTTTGTGGTGCTCATCATGTGCGCCTTATACATGTGATATGTGCAATATTGATTGATGGTTATGCTAGCTGTCTACTACCTCTGTGTAACCCTAGCGGAAAAACAATATCTTGCAAGTCTATTCAATCTCTTCATCTAGTGCATCCCTACAGGTCAACACCCATCAGAAGGTGTCCTTTTGGAAAGCCATCGCCCGGAAGCTGTGAATCTTGGGGGTCGCTCGTCAGCGCAGTGTTCACTGCAAGAAAAGATGGGAGGACCTGAGAGGCTGGACCCGTAAAATCGTGGGGGTGCAGCTAGGGGTGTCCTGCCAAGGCAGAAGGGGCAGGCACCGTACCCTGACCCCCCTAATGACCCGCATACTGGTAGTGGCCTACCCAGACCTTGATGGGCAGTTGAGAGGCCAACTGCAGCTAGGAGGGGGTGAGTACTGGCCTGAGTTAAACATTCTGCATGACCATCTATCTTTTGTTACAGGCAGCTATTTCCCCTTCAAACTTGAAGGTGACTCATGTTCCACGCTATGGGAGCGTTGTTGCATGCGTAGGGTTTGGTAGTAGGTACATGGTGCTAACCGTAGACTATTGTCCATGTGACAAGGAACTAAGCAGGGTCCTCTCAAATGTGAATTTCCAGAGCTGAACAGCCACATGGCTGACTAATGTCACAGCTAACCTACATTATCTTATGATGTCATGTGTGACAGTGGTCCAAAACAGCCCACTTGTCATCCATGTGTCTGGAGTGATGCTCCCTCACTACTGTGTCTCATTTGATGGTGGACCACTTACTTGTGGTACGGTATACAATGCACTCTGGATGAAGATGCTGAGCACTACTTCCCCTTGGTAAGTGGGGAATGTACAGTATCATGAGGTGGCTAACACCACTGGTGTTAGCCACCTCATGATTATTCTGAAGCCATCGGACTAAATATATATTGCCCATAAGGAAGACAGCTGGTGACTGTTGGACAGGCCACACGAAGGGCTTGCTCCCTCCCCGCACGATAGGGCCCAAGCTCCGGGCCGCCAGGCGTGACCCACGAAAAGCACCTGCACCCCGTCTCCCGACGGAACTTCTGCCCTCGGACCTCCATGCATCACGGGGCCCAGCCCCACCGGCTTCCCCGGCCGGGTCAAGCCGCCATCTTGGGCCCTGCACCACGAGGTCGCGTGGCCTCCCCCCGACCCTAACCCTGGGCCTGGCCGGCCCCGACATCCCGGCACCACCATCCACCCAGGAGGTGAGCGGACCACTTGGCAGGTCAATGGGAGAACGAAGCGTCAAGAGCTCTTCCCCCGCCAGGTGCCGATCGCCTCCAGCTCCCCCAGGCGCTGGCTCCACCCCCTGCTGGGTGTCTGGACACCTTCATCCCGGACCCTTCGACCTCCAAGTGCGAGGACCCGGACATCAAAGGGCGCCTGCCCTATAACTGGAGCAGCTCCGGAGCAGGATGGCAGTTGTATCCTGGAGTCGAGAGACACCGAGAGAACTCAGCCTGGACGGACTACTGGCGCTGCCGTAGCCCTATCTTGCGAACTATCGTCCTGCCTGCTGGCGCTGCCGCGGCCTTCTGCAAAATCCATCCTCGTCGGGACCTGCTGGCGCTGCCGCGGCCCGTTGTAACGACCATCTTCACCGGGACCTGCTGGCGCTGCCGCGGACCGTACCTCGACCATCTTCACCGGGACCTGCTGGCGCTGCCGCGGACCGTACCTCGACCATCTTCACTGGGACCTGCTGGCGCTGCCGCGGACCGTGTATCGACCATCTCTACCGGGACCTGCTGGCGCTGCCGCGGCCCGTACCAGCTACACCACCAAGCTCGAGGATTGTGGGCTAACCATCATCTCATCCGAACTACCTGACTGGTAAACAGACTGTCCCGCTTCCCCTTCCCTATCCTAAGAGACCTAAATCGAGGGGACCCCTGAGTCCAGACCTCCTTGTACTATTTCATCATACCTTAAGAAGTGCATATAAAGAACAATAAATCTTATCCTTGTGTGGTGTCTGTCTGTGGGGGGGAAGTCACTTGTCTGTACGATCGCTGGAGACAGCTCTCCCCGGAGACCTCTCCCCCTGACCTCGGCCGACCCTCCCGGTCCGTCTAACATTGGTGGCCAGCGGCGCGATCCGAATCAACGCGTAATCGTACAGAGAGTAGCTTACCCCACGACAAAACCACGATGTCGGCCAAAGATAGCGGTTCCACTGAAAAATTCCAAATGGATAAGTTAGAAGAATACAGCCACCGCGAACTGAAACAATTCTGCATGGAACTAGGCATTGCTACCACCGGCCTGAGTACCGCACACCCCGGGGCCAACCGAGAAAAAAGTACACATCCCCAAGGATGTTGTCCGCGAGTATGTCCGAGAAGATGACATACAACAGTGGTTCAAAGCCTACGAGATCGCCATGACCTCCCACCGGATCGACCGGAGTGATTGGGGAGCCGGACTATGGGGGAGGTTCGTCAACGAAGGTCGCGATGCCCTGCTACAGCTCCCAGATCACCAAATGTCGTCCTACGACCACATGAAGGCTGCCCTCCTCACCCGCTACGGCCTCACACCCGAGATGTACCGCCAGAGGTTCAGAGATTGCACCCGGATCCCGGGTACAACTTGGGTGGAGTACGTTAACTATTTCAGCCGTGCCTTCGAGGGTTGGATCAAGGGGAGCCATGTCACGACCTACGAGCAACTCTTTAACCTTATGGTATGGGAGCACCTGTCGAACAACTGTTTCGTCGAGCTCAGGCAGCACCTCCTCGACAGCAAGCTGACTGACCCCCGGCAGCTCGCCGCCGAAGCTGACCGATGGGAAAGCACCCGAGTGGGCCGGAGAGGGCCACACGAGCAGAACCGAAGCAACCAAGGCCAGCACCGTCCTCGAGGAGGAGGAGGCCAGGGGCGAGGGAGAGAAACCTTGCCGGCAACCCCCGTGGCCAGCACCCCGCCTCCGGCCGGCCGGGGCAACCCCCCGATGCGCCCGGGGTTCCGAGCCAACATCACGTGCCACCGATGCCAGCGAGTCGGCCACTACGCCAATGACCCGAGCTGCCCGCAGAACCAAACACCCAAGCCCCGCCAGGTAGCTGCCGCCGCCCTGGGGGAAGAGCGACTATCAGAGGAACAGGAAGAGTATGAGCCGGCCCAGCAAGAGTGGGAACCGGCCGCCATGGTCCTGGCGTGCCTAGGGGGAAGAGACATGGTCCCGCGGGCTTCCCTACCCGCTAACACCAGGAAATACGGTCAGTGGGTGACCATTAATGGACATCGGGCCGAGGCCTTGCGTGACACAGGCGCCAGTGTGACGGCCGTCCGCTGTCACCTGGTGAAGCCCGAGCAGATCCTGCCGAACATTCTCTGCCCCGTCCGCTCAGCCGACAATTCTGAAAGTATGTGTCAAATGGCCTGCGTCCCATTCGAATGGGGAGGGGTCTCCGGCCTGTTGAAGGTGACGGTCCGGGACGATGCCCCCGTGGACTGCCTCCTGGGGAATGACCTCGAAAGTTCCCCGTGGGCCACCGTCGAGAGAAGAGAGCACCTGGGGATGCTGGGCCTCCCGGACTGGGCCTGCATAACCACCCGGTCCATGGCCGCCCATGCCGTCCCCCGATCAGAAGAACCGGAATGGCCAGCACCTCCGCCCCCGGTCGCCCCAGTAGAAGACAACGATGAGGCCAGCCCGCCAGAGCCAACGACCGAAGGGGACGCACAACCCCAGGACTTTCCAGGCCTGGCTCAGTGGCGTCAAGAAGGGGGGCCCACCCAAGAACAGTTCCGCCAGGAACAAAAGACCTGCCCCTCCCTCGAGGGACTCCGCCAACAAGCCAGCGCCCAGAACGCAGGGGACCCCACCGGATCTCACTGGGTCTACTGGGATAACGACCTGCTATACAGCGAACAAAGAATCGCAGAGCTAGGGGCCGGTCGAGTGCTGGTGGTACCTCTCCGCTTCAGAGACTTCCTACTCAACCTGGCCCACGATGTCCCCCTGGCTGGACACCTGGGCCAGGACAAAACTTACAGTCGCCTAGTGACCCACTTTTTCTGGCCGAAAATGAGGAACGACGTCCTGAACCACTGCCGGTCCTGCCCCACATGCCAAGCCAGCGGGAAGAGTGGTCGGAAGCTGAAAGCCCCTCTGCAACCCTTCCCTGTGGTCACCACCCCGTTCGAAAGGGTAGGAATAGACATTGTGGGGCCTCTGGACCCCCGCACGGCACAAGGACACAGGTTCATCCTGGTACTAGTGGACCATGCCACCCGCTACCCCGAGGCGGTGCCCCTACGGACCGTGACAGCTCCGGTGGTTGGCCGGGCCCTAATGGGGATCTTCTCCCGGGTGGGCTTCCCCCGAGAAGTCGTCAGCGACCGAGGCACGAACTTTATCTCCAAATACATGAAGTCCCTCTGGCAACAATGCGGGGTCACCTACAGATTCACGACCCCCTATCACCCCCAAGGGAACGGACTAGTGGAGCGTTTTAACCGCACTCTCAAGGGGATGATTGGGGGATTGGAAGAGCCCCTCCGTCGCCAGTGGGATGTACTACTCCCGTGCCTCCTCTTCGCCTACCGAGAAGTCCCCCAGAAGTCCCTCGGCTTTAGCCCTTTCGAACTCCTGTACGGGCACCCTGTGCGAGGGCCCCTCAGCCTAGTCAAGGAAGGTTGGGAGATGGCCCCCCTAAAGACTCCTCCAGACGTCTTCAAATACCTCCTGGCCCTACGCAATCAGACCCGGCGCTTCAGAGAGATGGCCAAGGCGAACCTCGAGGCCAGCCAGGAGGACATGAAGAGATGGTATGATCACAATGCCTCCTCCGTTGAGTTCGAGCCTGGTCAACAAGTGTGGGTGATGTCCCCCACCGAACCCTGTGCCTTGCAAGATAAGTGGACGGGGCCCTTCAAAGTGGTCGAGCGCAAAAGCCCCGTCACTTACCTCATCGACATGGGGACCTCCCGAAACCCCCTTCGGGTCCTCCACACCAACCGACTCAAACCACACTTTGTGCGCTCAGAACTCAGCCTCCTGATGGCTACGGACAGTGGGGCAGAGGAAGACTCCGAACCCCTCCCGGATCTCCTGAAGACTCAGGAGAATGACGGCTCCGTGGACGGGGTCCGACTCTCTGACGCCCTCACCTCGGAGCAACGCCAGGGCTGCCGAAACCTCCTGCTGCGGTTCGCTGCACTGTTCTCCCTTACCCCTGGGGTCACCCCGTGGTGTTCGCACGACGTGGACACCGGGGACAGTCCCCCTATTCGACACCGGGCCTACCGCGTACCAGATCGGGTACGGGCCTGCATACAGGAGGAAGTGGCCAAAATGCTTACGATCGGGGTCATCGAGCCCTCGGACAGTCCCTGGGCCAGCCCGGTTGTATTGGTTCCCAAAGCCGCTGCCCCCGGCACCACACCTGAACTGAGATTCTGCGTCGACTACCGGGGCTTGAACGCTGTCACCCGGACCGACGCTCATCCGATCCCCCGAGCAGACGAACTGATCGACCGGCTGGGGGCCGCCCGCTACCTCAGTATCTTCGACCTAACAGCGGGCTACTGGCAGATCGGTCTCACACCCCGGGCCCAGGAACGGTCAGCCTTCTCTACCCCCAATGGCCACTACCAATTCAAGGTCATGCCCTTCGGCATGAAGAATGCCCCCGCCACGTTTCAACGCCTTGTGAACCAGGTCTTGGCGGGGCTCGAAGAGTTCAGCGCTGCCTACCGGGACGATATCGCTGTATACAGCCGCCACTGGTCCGACCACCTCCTCCACCTCCAAGAGGTCCTACAGGCCCTCCAGCGGGCCGGCCTCACAATTAAGGCCGGCAAATGCCAAATTGGCCAAGGGTCCGTGACCTACCTTGGGCACCAAGTGGGAAGCGGGCTGGTGGCCCCGCTGCAACTTAAGATTGCTGCCATCCAGTCCTGGCAGCCCCCGTCACCCAGACCGAGGTCCGAGCCTTCTTGGGGCTCACCGGCTACTACCGGCGGTTCGTGAAGGACTACGGCAGCATCGTGGGGCCCCTCACGGGTCTCACGTCCAAGAACCAACCAAGGCGGATTAACTGGACCCCCGATTGTCAAGCGGCCTTCGAGAGGCTGAAGGCCGCCCTGTGCACCGCCCCTGTGCTCCAGGCCCCCGATTACAGTCGGGAGTTCGTGGTACAGACAGACGCCTCCGACCACGGCATCGGGGCCGTTCTTTCTCAATTAAACCCCGAGGGTCATGACCAGCCGGTGGCCTTCATCAGTCGGCGTCTCCTGGCCCGAGAACAACGCTGGAGCACCATCGAGAGGGAGGCCTTCGCAATGGTATGGGCCCTCAAAAAGCTCCGGCCTTACCTCTTCGGTACCCACTTCCGGGTACAAACCGACCATCGACCCCTGCAGTGGCTGATGCAGATGCGGGGGGAGAACCCAAAACTATTGCGCTGGTCCATTTCCCTGCAGGGAATGGACTTCACCGTGGAGCACCGACCGGGCCAAGATCACGCCAACGCGGATGGCCTGTCACGATTTTTCCGCCTCGACGAGGAGAGTCCCCAAGAAGATGGGTGACTCTCCCCGCTTTCAGCTGGGGGGGACGCATGTTGGACAGGCCACACGAAGGGCTTGCTCCCTCCCCGCACGATAGGGCCCAAGCTCCGGGCCGCCAGGCGTGACCCACGAAAAGCACCTGCACCCCGTCTCCCGACGGAACTTCTGCCCTCGGACCTCCATGCATCACGGGGCCCAGCCCCACCGGCTTCCCCGGCCGGGTCAAGCCGCCATCTTGGGCCCTGCACCACGAGGTCGCGTGGCCTCCCCCCGACCCTAACACTGGGCCTGGCCGGCCCCGACATCCCGGCACCACCATCCACCCAGGAGGTGAGCGGACCACTTGGCAGGTCAATGGGAGAACGAAGCGTCAAGAGCTCTTCCCCCGCCAGGTGCCGATCGCCTCCAGCTCCCCCAGGCGCTGGCTCCACCCCCTGCTGGGTGTCTGGACACCTTCATCCCGGACCCTCCGACCTCCAAGTGCGAGGACCCGGACATCAAAGGGCGCCTGCCCTATAACTGGAGCAGCTCCGGAGCAGGATGGCAGTTGTATCCTGGAGTCGAGAGACACCGAGAGAACTCAGCCTGGACGGACTACTGGCGCTGCCGTAGCCCTATCTTGCGAACTATCGTCCTGCCTGCTGGCGCTGCCGCGGCCTTCTGCAACATCCATCCTCGTCGGGACCTGCTGGCGCTGCCGCGGCCCGTTGTAACGACCATCTTCGCCGGGACCTGCTGGCGCTGCCGCGGACCGTACCTCGACCATCTTCACCGGGACCTGCTGGCGCTGCCGCGGACCGTACCTCGACCATCTTCACTGGGACCTGCTGGCGCTGCCGCGGACCGTGTATCGACCATCTCTACCGGGACCTGCTGGCGCTGCCGCGGCCCGTACCAGCTACACCACCAAGCTCGAGGATTGTGGGCTAACCATCATCTCATCCGAACTACCTGACTGGTAAACAGACTGTCCCGCTTCCCCTTCCCTATCCTAAGAGACCTAAATCGAGGGGACCCCTGAGTCCAGACCTCCTTGTACTATTTCATCGTACCTTAAGAAGTGCATTTAAAGAACACTAAATCTTATCCTTGTGTGGTGTCTGTCTGTGGGGGGGAAGTCACTTGTCTGTACGATCGCTGGAGACGGCTCTCCCCGGAGACCTCTCCCCCTGACCTCGGCCGACCCTCCCGGTCCGTCTAACAGTGACCAGTAACGGGAACAAGGAATCACGGCCACCCGACAGCTAGAGGCTCAAAAACATTGAAATTTGGCCGCAACAAAAGGTGTATATTACAGAGAAAGGGGTTGTTGCCCAGATGATTAAGCAGGAAGGGAATAAAAGTTCACATTGCCCATAACAGCTCTCTCGGAGGATCCTTTGATTCCAGAGTTGAGATTTGATATTAATCAAAGTGGAAAATGAGGAAAACGTAAAAGAAAAACATACAGATAATGAGGATATAAGAAAGACACTTTCTGCGGTTCCAATGACTAATCTATATTGAGTAGAGAGAGTTCAAATTAGGGTCTTGAAAAAGGTGGTTGGAAATGGTCTAATACCGCCAAAATGCGTCAACGCTCATGTACAGCTACGTTTGGAGAACATACCGGCACAACAGATGAGAGAGCTCCATCATGTGGCTGTATTGATTGTCAGTACAAATTACCTGATGATTTTATGACATTGTACATTGTCTTTTGTGCTTCTCCTCTCTCCCTCTTTTTCTCGTTATAAAGCTTGATGTTTTAATTGTGATGTATGGGAAACTTTTTTAATCCTTGGTCATTGTCTTATTGTATTTTTAGGGACTGATATTGGAACGTTGTACAAAAGAATATTTATTTCAATTAAATCATACATTTGTTATGAAATTTATGATCCTGTGGCACTATGTATTCCTGTTGATGGAGCCACATATATGCATATTTGTGTAGGTATTGATTAGTGAAGTTTTTTGGCATTGTGAGATAAGAGTGTATGAGGTTGTGTTAAGGTGAGTAGCCAAAGACAGCAATTAAGGATTTAATAATCTAACACAAAGCCCTGTCTCTTTGGCGGTGAGGGCCCCTCTCATACTATATTTTGTCACATGTACAACTATTCCATACATGATCTGAGGGTCTACAAGGATTTCATTCAGATTCCATCATATTTGTATGTGTTTGCCAGTGTGTACATGACAATAATTATTCTGTGATGGGTATACAGTGTAAATGTAACCACATACAGGGGTTTGCAGACACGGGTGGGGGAGTCACACATACCCAATGACATTGATGGATGTCATTAGCCAGGTCAAATTGTTGAGGCAATGTCACAAACAGTCGGAAGACTTCCAGTACTTTCAAAGTGAGTTTGCATGCCATTGAGAAGGGTGTATTCAGTCAGGTGAGATGCACATGTGCATTTGTGGAGGGTCATTCCTGGCTGGTGACATGTATCAGGGAATGACATGCTGACATTTTGGGGTGATATGTTTGTGTCAGCACTCAGTACTACATTGGTATTTCTGTGCGTGAGCCAAGGAACGTGCAGTGAATTCCCTTTCCTTCTGGATATGATTAAGACCTCTTTATGGACTGGATATCTCCTAACAAAATGTAATGCAGCGCGCGCAACGAAATTTGTTTTATTTATTTAAATGTGTACTTACCTCCGTTCATCCATATTCCGGTGTTTACATTCCCCTGCCTCACCGCCCCACGGAACTCCCTCCACAGACCGCTACTGCCTGCTACACACATGAGGGTTTATTTAGGACAATGTGTTTATTTAGGACAGGGTCACGTATGCAGTTGGAGCAACTGTGGTTATGACACAATTATGTGTGACTGTGCACAAGTCATGTAGCATTCATGCATGCGCTCATGCCAATGTTGGAGCCAATGTAATCATCCCTATACGCGTTGTAATCTGTGCAATCGCGTAATAGGTTGTGTTAGGATCTGTTTGCTCAGTGTGTTCACGCAATTGCAATGAACCTATTTCTACTATTATTTCAGAATCAACCCAGGGTAGTGGAGGAGACAGGGCCGAGACCGTTGAGGATGCAGCTTGCCACAATGGTTCCCATCACGCTAGTGACACTGCGGGAACCAGCGGCCCAGAGGGTGATGGGAGGGCCATGGAGGAGCTCGACGAGACATCATCATCGTCATCATCAGAGTCGAGCTCCTGTGGCCACTCCATGGTGGTGGTGGACCCCCTGGACCTGCATTCACAACGTCCATGTCCGTCATCCCTGTTCCATCTCCACCCTTCATGCTGCTATCCAGCGATCTGTCCGGGCCTGCTCCTCTCAGAAGGGAGGAGTCTCCTTTGCACCATGTGCCTCACCCCCTGCCCCAGTCTTCCCTGCTGCCCTGAGTGTAACATCCTGAGGCAGATCTTTGTGGGTCAGACTGCAGGGCTGAATGCCATCCAGGTGCAAAGCCACCAGCTTACGCATATGGCACCGTACCTGTAAGGCATTCACACTGACATGTCAGGCCTACAGAGATCTTTTCAGGCTCTGGCTTCCACACTCACTGCAACCTTTCACCAATTCCAGATTTCCACCTTACCTCCTGCCTCTTCCCCATCCAAAATTCCTATTCCCATACCTGCCCAAAGCACACGCACACATCGGCACGCATCCACCTCAACATCCACATGCAGCACATGACAACAGAAACATAAGAAAAAAGATAGGCACACAACCACTCACCAGGCACTCGACCTCCTCACCACCGCATCCAGTGATATACACCCAAACACCACACCCACTGCACCACATACATCCACTACACACATAGATCCAGACACCACACCAGCAGACAAAGCCACTACACACATACTGCCAGACACTACACCACCAGACACCGCCACTACAGCCATCACACACCCAGACACCACATCCACACCACCAGCCACAGACACATCACACATTGGCAAGGGACAGAAACATTCATCAACCAAACACACACAGGGACATGTACAAACAGCACGCACATCCACACCTCACACTTCACATCCCCCTACCTCCAACACCCAACACCTTTGCTTACCTCCTTCCCAGTCTCTAAAAGAACTTACCATGTTTTTCCTTGACCTCTTCCCTGCCACAGTTGCCGCCCCCAACTACCCCTACCCTTCCCTTCCACTTCCAAGTCCACCCCAAAAACACCAGCCCCTTAAACCTCTGCCAGGGGCGTAACACAGGCCCCAGCATCCCCCGCAGTTCAGGGGGGCCCCCAAGCTCCAGGGGGCCCCCTCATCACTGCACTTCGGCCGGGGAGCTCCTGATAGAGTCCGGAGGGGGCCCCTCCACGTACCTTGCAGGGGACCCCTCAATTATAGTTACGCCACTGACCTTTGCATGCCCCACGAGGCAGTAAAAAAAGGAAAACCACCCATCCAGAAACCGACCCGACCTGCCCACTCTCAAAAACCAAAGGATGTCTTCCCCACCCATTGCAGATCTTCTAAGGCAAAACAAAAAACTACTAAACCTGTCCACCCTCCCTCTACCCATCACTACCCTTCATGCTTATCAAATACCCTTTATGGTCAAACCCAGCCCTCACAAACCTAAGCCCAGCCCTCCCACAGATCAACCCAACCCTCCCAATCCTGAGCCCAGCCACCCCAAGGACCAACGCAACCCAACCCTCCCATTCCCAACCCCAGCCCACCCAAATAACATCATTCAGATGCCTGGACTGCCCACTAGATGCCCTTTCCTGGGATGTTTTCCCTGGCAATGTTCTGGTAGCCTTGTAGGGCGGCACAGCATTGTGCTGGACCACATACTGGATGTTGGACTGGCCATTGGCCTTAGTTTTTGGATCCCAATGTGTACTCCACAATAAACAAATTGCTTGGTTTAGAACACCTTTGTCCGGCCATTGCTACTGATGCTACTCGTCATTATTCACAAATTTGGAATGTGTGACTCCAGTTGTATTTGTTTGACCATGATAGCTGATTCATTTGCAGTCCTTGGGACAAGTTATGGTGTTACAGAGGACGAGGGTCAATGTTGAGTGGATGTATATGTGGGATGAGTTCCATTTGGGGCTGACTTGCATTGGATGGGATCTCCTATGTTAAGTATTGCAGCTTGATTTGGCCAATGTCCACATCTTTCGGCTTGCTTTACTACCTGAGATGTAGGGTGGATATGTTTTTAATGTGTGCAACATAGGTATTTGTTGCTCCAAACATGGTTTTGCTGTATTGTCATACCTGATTGGTACTTTAGATGCACATGTAACCATATTTATGTGTGTTCTTTCCACATACTTTTAATAGATGTCTGACAACTGCTGTTGCTGCTGTGTTTTCTTTCGGGACTTGCACTTACACATTAGCCACATGTGCAGGCCACTTTGTGACAATACTGTTTTCCCTGATATACCCCATGCCACAGGTCCTGTGCACATGAAGACATTGAAGCAGGTGCAATAGGGACTGTGGCCTTGGCCCGTTGTCTTCCAGGAGTCCCCTTGCTTTGGGTAACCCAAAGCTGTGGGGAGTCTTTCCATTGTTGTCTTCGAATGTTTGACATTGTGGTGTTTGGGAATTCCATTTACTTGACTTTCCTTTTTCATGTCAATCAATCAATCAATCAGTGTGGGTGATGTGTGTGAGCCCATCACAGTGCTTTAGCAGTGGAGATGTGTTTTTTTTTCCTGAGACATCCATACTGATGTATGCTCGATGTCACAACAGGACCTAGCTTCTGTGCAATGTGAGGGTGTCACAGAAGATGACTGCTATGTTATTCAGGAGGAGGTGCTGTTTTGTGACACTTGATTGCACACCTCTGTACAGCAGCCTCTGAGGTGTGGTCACATGTAGAGTTTGTGAGAGTGTGCCTGTACATTGTCACTGACCTGGATACAGAGGGCATCATGCAGATGTGATAGGAACATACATTCTGTGTTGTTGCATACATGGGCCCCCAAGAAATGTTTGGACCAGAGATACAACACCTCTGGCCTTTTCCACTGTGTTGTGGCTCCAGGGAGGGGGAGGGGGTGTATGTAGTGTCACAACCCCATGATTGATGTATCATTTGGGACATAGTTGGTTAGGAATGCTTTCAGTCAGGTGATGTGCAGTGTCTGTAGATTTTCAGCTGGGATCTTTTACCTGCCCACACTGACACATACACACACTCTCTGTCTTCTATGTTATAGTGGACTTGTACAGTGTTGTGAATTCTTTGTGTTTCATTGTGTTTTTTAGTGTTCTCCACAAAAGGGCTTTGAGTGGGATGACTATACTGGGGGTCTCTCACAGGGCCGTAGCTAATGTATATGAGGGAGTGACTTACAAGCATTTAAGCTGCACATCTGTGATTGGCTTATTGTCCTGCACAAACAATGTATTCCTACTTCTGTCATTGCACAACATCAAGATATCTAATACAATTAATTACATTGCACCTACAAGAAGCCAGGACTATTGGATTTGCCAATAGTTGTTTGTTGCATTAGTTATTGGAGAAACAACTGTGACTTCATAATATGATGATAATTCTTCAGTTGTGACCTGACAACAGTGGGAATGGAGTACTACGAGTCTCTTTCCGGTTACATCTGCGGCAGTGGTAGGCGGTTCCGCTGCAGAGTTGAATTTATTTTGCACTCTGAGGGATAGGGCAAATATGGAGAGTACGAGGGGACACTCTCTGCTAGTCACCGGCTGTCTGTGGACAACTTCAAGCCCTGCTACGCAACTCTCACTACTCGCTCTTTCCACTGTCCCTTCAGGCCCCCTCATGTCCTGCTTCTCATGAAATGTGTTTTGGCAAGATGCCCCAGACTGATGACTTGGAAACATGTTGACCACACGCCACACTCATACTGAGCAAGCTACGCCCCTGCTTTTCCATGGTGGTGCATCGATTTGCTGAGGACTCCATGTACATGGGTAGGTGTGACACTTACCAGCGGTTGCCTCCACGACAGTGTTGATTTCAGGCATCATCGAGCAGGTACAGCAGCGGCAGAACATGTCCATAGGCTCCATGTTGTCACAGGATGTAAGAAGCTGTGTAAAGGTGAGTATCAGCCTTATATTCCTCCCTTTCCGCTAGCGCAGATGAGGTGGTTAGACCGCCACGATCACCTCATCGAGAGGCGCATTGTAATTGGGCGGGTGGTTCATAAGGTGGTCCACTCTTCAACTGGCTCCATTGGTCCTTTCCGACACCACCACGGTTGAAGTTTCCTGGCAGAATTAAAGGGACCACGGTGGTCAGAATTCTATGCATACAAATGCATCGTAATACTGCGGTCGGAGCAACCACTTCTGACGAGACTGTGGTGGTCCGACCGCCTCCGACAGGACTGCGGAAGACGGTCAGACCAGTATCATTATGAGGCCCTTAGTCCAAAACCAAAACATATAAAACAACTTGCGCAAGACAGGATTCCAGGTTTAACCTTATAGGTTTATTCAAAATTAAGATTATTACAGAAGGCAAAAAGTAGTTAGTTAAAGAATTAGCAAGCAAAGTCTTAATATTCAATCAAGTCAAATAATGTGGGAGGAAAAACATGAGGTCTACCTCCACGGTAAGCAAACATCCAGAATTAATTATAGTACATCAAGAGAACGGACATAGAGTATTCCTCTAAAGCAAAAGCGAAAAAGACTGGCAAATATTGCAAAAACAACACCTTATTATAGAGTTCTAGATTGAAAGGTTACATTTATTTAGTTACTTCTAATGGTCTGACGATGTTGGATTAGCAATGTATCAAGGCATAAACGAATGAGCATTCAAATATATAGAATACAATCACTAAGATACATCAGGAACCCCCATTTTTAGGTCTCGCCTGACCCAGCGCATGCGCTGGCCTGGCGAGACTTATTGAGAGGGCTCCAAAAAGTGCTACCAGGCCAGCCTAGAGCTACAGTGCACGTGCACGCGCGCCGCGATTACTTTCACTTTTCGCGGCCGCACGGCCGCTTGGCATAGCCAATAGGTCTCGCTTTTGGGACCTTATAAGTATTTAGTTATGCAACTGTTGCATGGCTAAACACTTATAAGGTCCCAAAGGCGAGACCTATTGGCTATGCCAATGCTTGTTATACATATTAATGAGTGAGGTGTGCATAGTAAATTATGGAAATGACATGACATTAATATAATACAGAAATACAAGGGACAGTTCAACGACTGAATGAACTCTAGGAAAGCCTCGAGCAAAGGACCTTGAAAGTTACAAAGACAGAAACACTCTGAGCATGGTTTCCTCAAAAGGAACATAGGTTGAGTCAATGTGTGAATAAAGAGACCAAAATAGAACGCACCACGTGGAGAAGCCTCTATTATGAAATATAAGTGCACATTTCTTTCTGCAAACAGGAGTAGATGTCAATGCAAGCTGGCTGTGGCCTATTTGTGTTAACTTAAAAACATCTAAACTAGACATTATTTTTGTAATTAGTAAAACGCTCCTAAATGTTTAATGGTCTAAATTTATGTTAGTGCAGATACATATTCATAATTCTTTTTAGTTTCTATATCTCATACTTTAAGCTATGTATTTTAAAGTTTTGATTAACCAATCAAAAAAAAAAATCCTTCCTTGTTGCTAACTTGCGCTTGGCAGCCAACGGTGTCACTGCCCTGGTCCTATTACAGTTTGCGTGACCTTTGACACCATATTTTACTGGTCCTTCCGCAGGAGATAGGTCTCTCGGTATGATCCTGGCTGGATGTGTTAGTGTCTCATCTGTAGATCTCTGGCTCTTCTTCTTCCATCTTTAACCTGATGACCTTCGCTGTCCACTTCCTCAAGGACACTCACCCCCATACATCACGCTCAACACCTGTATGCAGCCACTGGCTGTCCTCATACAGTCCTCACCAAAAGACGACTTTTGCAATGTTAATTAACAGTCGATGTGATTGAATTTTTTTTTCTCTGAAGTGTTAAATCCTGAAAACAGGAGTATGTTTCACTGAAGTATAACCACATTTTATTCCTCATTCATATATTGTTTTTGAGATGATTTATAACTTGGTGCATTCCTCCATGTTTTGGCAATCTGAATATTAAATAAAACCAGCACAATCTAATGGGTAAAACAATGACTAGGTTGTATATAAAAAAAAAAAGAAGAAAATCCTTGAGAGAGTTCAGGCTCCTACATCTGACTAGAGATCCCAGAAGAGCTTCTGGACACGCTCCTTCATCTGACTAGTGAGCCCAGAAGAGCTTCTGGACACGCTCCTACATCTGACTAGAGATCCCAGAAGAGCTTCTGGACACGCTCCTACATCTGACTAGAGACCCCAGAAGAGCTTCTGGACACGCTCCTACATCTGACTAGAGATCCCAGAAGAGCTTCTGGACACGCTCCTACATCTGACTAGAGATCCCAGAAGAGCTTCTGGACACGCTCCTACATCTGACTAGAGACCCCAGAAGAGCTTCTGGACACGCTCCTACATCTGACTAGAGATCCCAGAAGAGCTTCTGGACACGCTCCTACATCTGACTAGAGACCCCATAAGAGCTTCTGGACACGCTCCTACATCTGACTAGAGATCCCAGAAGAGCTTCTGGACACGCTCCTACATCTGACTAGAGACCCCAGAAGAGCTTCTGGACACGCTCCTACATCTGACTAGAGATCCCAGAAGAGCTTCTGGACACGCTCCTACATCTGACTAGAGACCCCAGAAGAGCTTCTGGACACGCTCCTACATCTGACTAGAGATCCCAGAAGAGCTTCTGGACACGCTCCTACATCTGACTAGAGATCCCAGAAGAGCTTCTGGACACGCTCCTACATCTGACTAGAGACCCCAGAAGAGCTTCTGGACAGTCCCATCATTATAAGGTTTCTTTCATGGCCGAACGTTCCCAACAGACTTCTGAAGTAAATAGTTTAAAAAGACAAACAACCTTCACTCAAGGGAGAGGAGTTGGCCTAACCACTAGGGCGGTCGACCTCGAATCTGGGGAAGTGGGTTCGAGTCTTGCAAACGATGCTGAACATCCTGTGATTCTGGGCAAATCACTTAATCTCCGTGCCTAGCAAGAAATGAATGTGTCCTCATGTAACGCAACTGGTGCTATGTAAAGCGCTCTGATACCCGATTCGGGTCAACTTCGCACTATATAAAACTCTGTAACAAAAATGACAAGCATATGTATATTTTGAGTATAGAAGGTGTATATACACATTCTTGTTTCTTGAGTCAGCCAGGATATCTTTACAAGTGTAGGTATCCTCATGTGAAGATCTACACCTGCACCTGGGAGTAAATCCCCTAAATGATGGAATCTGCCATCTCCATAAATACATTTACAACTAGATGTAGACTTATGAGCTTCCACCTTTTGGGGAGATCTCAGCTTCTGGGGCATCTCTGCCAACAGGTGGACATCTCTGAAAGGAAGTGAATAGGGAGATAATCTACAAATAAATCATACACGCCTGACACACATCCACACAGCAAGCTGAGGAATACATCCCTCACCGTGTCCCTGGTTCTGTCCGCTTACCTGTGGACTGCCTCGCCACCAGGACCCCACACTCCACGATGCAGCCGAGACCACTCAAGAGGAAGAGCAACTTCACTGAGAAGCAGGCAGGGCATGTCATTAAGTATGTGGCAAATCACAACAGGCAATGACATGGCCTGCCTCCATGCAACCTCAGAGGAGCAGAGAAGGCAACCTTTTGGCAGGAAGTTACTGGCTTAGTTAATGAATTGCAGAGGAGGCCCACACAACAGGAAACTTTAAGAAGAAATGGTAGCTTGAGATGAGGCGGGAGAAGGAAATGTTCTCTGGGATTCACATGGCAAAGGCTAATTCTGGAGGTTGACCGGGATCTCGTCTCCATCTCACCTTCCTGAGGGGATTGTCCTGTCCATCATGCATCATCATGACCTGCTGTATGGGCGGCCTGTTCCTTAGAACCTCAGTGTCATATTACGTGTCATTTAACCTCTTGTGCCATTTTGCTGTGCCTAATCCCACACAAATAGGCACATTTCTGTGGGCCAGGGGCCAGACACTCTGCTAAAATTTTAAGTTATTCCCCACACAATTTGAAATGCTGGTACGCCAATGACCATTTACTTGAACCGATTAAAGCATTTAAAACAAATTAACCATGGATTCATGAAATACAGAGGGCACCTTCCTGAACTTAGGCACTCTCCTCCCCGTCCAGATAACTTCAACAGTCAAGGGAAATACATAGGTGGAGACATCATTCCTAAACGCTACAGTCATGGGACGACTGAACTAACAGTTACCTACTTGAATACTCGCTCACTGGCTAAACACCTACTAGATATATTTAGAATCTATGATGTTACGACGCGTGGTGTTACAAGGGCTCCATGCAGGCCTGGTGCTTGTTGATCTCTCTGCAGCATTCGACAAGGCCGACCATAAACTCTTGGTGGACCGTGTCAGTAACGCAGGGATACCGGGCCTGGCCCTTAAGTGGCTTACATCTTTTTTAGAGGATTGCACTCGAGCCGTTCACCTCGCACAATTCTCTACCTCTCAGTTAAATTGACATGCGGGGTGCCGCAGGGCTCCTCCTGGTCATCGCACCTTTTTATTCTGTACCTGTATCCTCTTGTTCAGTCCTTAGGCGAAAGGAAGGTATGCACTGTCAACTATGCAGATGACCTTCAATTGATCTTTGACATTGAGAAGTCGGCAGCCTCCATCACCAATTTTCAAACTACCACATTAGTAGCTGGATGAACAGTAACCACCTGAAACTAAATCCAGATAAAACTGAATGGATCCTAATTGGTGGGTCCTTAAACCCCTGGAACTCCAACTTTTGGCCGACTGAGCTGGGAAATCCACCCCTACCATCTAGATCCACTAAAAGCCTTGGCAATCGATTGTGATCTATCTATGCAATCCCAGATTGGGACCGTGGTCTCTAGCTGTTTCTTTCAACTCCGAAAATTCATAAAGATCAGCAGATTTCTCACTACCGAAGCTCGGATCCAAGTAGTTCTAGCCCTTGTCATCGCCCATATTGACTACACCAACTCTCTCTACTTTGGTATACCAGCATATCAATCTAAAAGACTACAACTCGTGCAAAAACAGGCAGTTAGAATAATCTATCACAAGCCAAGATGGCAGCATGTCACCCCTTTTATTAAAAAGTGACACTGGTTCCCGATAGTCGAACGCAGCGCATTCAAATTGGGATGCCTAATTTTCAAAGCGCTTCATGGCAAGTGTCCAGTGTTTGTTTCCACTCGGGTTCAGAGTTACACTCCCTCGCGGGACTTTAGGTCTTCCCAACCGAACCTCCTAGCCACTTTGTCCGTTAAATGCAAAAAACTTGGGGGGACTAAGATTTGCGGTCCTGGCCCCTCAATTTTGGAACTCTCTTCCTCAGGACATTAGATCTACGACATCATACCTTCAATTCAGGAAACTCTTGAAAACCTGGCTCTTTTGCCAGGAGTGTGAATGAATCTCTCAGCGGCAGTACTTCTTTGACCCCCAGCGCCATAAAACCGTGTGGTGTACGCACGCATTACAAGTACTTTTAACATCACATAACATTTCACACATATATCCCTCAAACACAAGTACATAATGTCCCACTCTTAAAACAGTGAACTATTCATGGTAATCTTCACACTTTCCTTCTCTTTGCTTTGGTTGCTTGAGCTGGGGCAGGAGTAAATCCATCTACATCCGGGCAACACATTTGTCTGTCTCTAAACACACCCATAAAACACACACACATATACATTTAAGTAACATCAGAATATTAAAACATGTTTTTTTTAAATATAACATTTTTTTTACTTGAAAAATAAAATACATGATAATATCTTGAATGTTTCTGATTTTTGAAAATTAATGTAGCTGTGGCTTATAATATTAAGTTTGACAAATAATAAATATTTGAGAATATTGATCCACAACTTGGAAATACACGTGGGCATCACTGGCAAAATCCTATTTCACCAAATCATAGAAACTCCTTAAAATAGAAACTACCAGGTCCTAGACTCTCCCTGTCATCCAGGGTTCCCTGGTGTCATCCTTCATTTTTAGGCCTTATATGGAGGTCTTCGGAGCCTTCCTAGCCAACAGCAGCAGCAAGACCCACCAGTATGCTGATGAAACCCAAATCTACTGTGAAAATCCTCCCAGCCAATGATATTCAAAGACTCAAAGTCTGCCTCAAACACATTTAAAACTGGATGTCAACAAAGTACCTGATGCTAAAACCCACTTCCTACTGTGTCCAGCAAAGTTAAACTTAAGCTCTGACATCACTCTGAGAAGAGAGTGAGGACAGCCTGAAGGATTCTCCCTTCTATTGCTCCTGACAACGCTCACAGTCCTGGAAGAAAAAATAACAACATTAAAAGACAACAATCATTTGCAATGCAATAGGTCTTGCATTTACATGAGTTTGAGCTATTGACATTGTAAATAACAATGCCTTTTATTTATGTTTTGGTTTTTAAAATATAAATAAAAGCCATTGTCATTTACAATGCCAATCACTTAAACTCTCACAAATGCGAGACCTATTGCATTGCAAATGCTTGTTTTTCTCTGTAGCCACATTTAAGCTTTCATATTTGTAAAAACAAAGAATGGAAATTTTCCTCTCAGGCCTGTTGGCACCAGAGTCTCAGTAAAACACAGCAATAGAGCACGCATTCTAATAACGACATTGCAACATAAGGCACTGCAAAGCCGTCTTATCCTTATGACTCTGAGCTGACATATTTGACTCTGGTGGCCTCTTATATGTACACCGTCTGTTTACTCTTGTGATGGGCATCCTCCTATTTAAAACTGGTCCCCCCCTATCTACTACACATCATCCTGATGGTGGAAGAAGGGAGAATAACGTCTCTTGCTGACCACCCCGCTATATGAACCTAGCTCCCAGGAGTCCTAGATTGTGTTTTTTTCTTTTCATTTTTTTAGGTAACACCCCAGTCCCGCTTGAGTGAGCCGAGCAAGCAGGCCTGGCCTTGATGGTCTTACCGCATTTAGTTGAAGAGGGATAACACCTATTATAGGATTACTATTTGATAAATTGCACCTTTAGTTACCGAATTTGCACGTTCAAATCAATACATTAGTAGATGATTGCAGGAATTTGACATAGTAACTGACTAGCTGCTTAAGGCCTTTTCTTTTAAAACCCAATAGAAGCACTTTATATTAGCACATCACATAATCTACCAGTTGCATAGGTAGCATGAGCGAAGAGCACCTGCCTTTGAAACACACTGCATCTAGTCTTGCCTGGGCCATATTTGCAAAGTATTTTATAACATCCGATGGAAGCCTTTTAAAATACACGTACTTCCTTGTCAGCTCCCCAGTCAGCCACACCACTGTATAATGTTAATTGAGGCAAGCCATTGCCCCCTTTTATAAGCCCGGCCTTACCCAATGGCTCATGAATTGCATATTTGTACGAGGAAGAGATGTAATTTTCTCCCGTTTTTAAATGTCTGTCATGCTAACTTCGTTCCAGTTTAATGGTCTGGCTAGCCAATTGAATTAAATGACAAATTACCATAGCAAGCCAATACCTCTGCCGTAAAAGCAATAAACTAGATTGTTGAAGTACCAGGCATGTCCTATGAAATGATTTGATAAAACGTATATAGTAGGTTGAAATTTTAAATGTTGAGCCAAAGCATGCTTCACTGTGTTGCCTGCAATTGTAATATCGGTCAGTCCAAGAACGGTGCACAGGTACGAGAAAGAGATAGAACTTCTATCAAATGCTTTTTAGGTCACCTCGGTTGCTAGCCCGATATTCTGGTTAGTGCTGTTGGGTATATGACATAATATCTAAAATGTCAAGCAATTCGCTAGCTTGCTTAGAAATGAATTATTGAAATACTGCCAAATGGCTCACTCTAAATTATATATCACAAGTTAACTTGATCAATGCATAAGCTTAAATGCAATTTTAAATGCTGTGTTATGTTCTATGGTATGGCTTACATTTGTAAACAAGATCAATACCCACCGGAAGAGCTGGTAAGTGGCAGCTCCCAGCTTTAGATCCATGGATTGAATGGCGGTCCAGCGAATGACTTCCCAGCAGATGAAAACCAGCGAATCCGTGGCATAGTTTGTCGAGCTATTGTATTCTGGCACGAAGCGGCGTCCGCAGCGTGTCCCCAACTCCTCACTGACGAGCATTCTGCCTTCTGTACTGTTATTGAATAATCAATTACAAAGCACTTATTAAGACATTCAGGGAGGCATTGACTAGAACATGGAGTGACAAAAAAGGACATATTTCCCCTAATCAATGGAGAGGGAGATTGCACACAAAGTGCCAGAATGAGCTCTATTTGTAATAAGCAAGAAAAAAACGAGAAGGCAGAAGCAAGCGGCAGGGAAAGCGATCGCTTTCACTTCCCGATCGCTTCAAAAACAAAGAAGCCCACGAGTGGTGCGCGTGCGCCAGCCTTTGGCCTATTGTGTGCTATCTTTCAAAAAAACACGTAAGCAAAGGCCAATAGCAGGCCACAAAAGTAGAAAAACACACGTGTACAATTCCAGTGTCCGTTTCGGAACCCTGGACAAAAGGACTCTCGCTGCGCGGGCAGTTTTGCGCACTGCATCGCTAGGCGTGAGACCTAAAAAGGGCAACGAGAAACACAGGAGATAAAAAGAAACACTCATCCCTCTATTTACCAGGATCTGAACCCAGAAGGAGAAGCCCATAAAAGCTAATCTTCTGACTTTTTAGATGTTGTTAGCAAACTGGGGTGTGTAGAAGATTCCAGAAGAGCAGGAGACCAAGGAGACAGGGACGTGAGGAGGTGGAGAAACGCCAAATCACTGGAAAGTCCAATTAGGCTTTAATTTCTACTAGTGAACCCAGTTAGGAGATATGTGGAGTTTAACAACCTTCAGTACCTTTTGCAGCCCTGTTTTCATCCTAGCTGCAGTACAAAGATGACTGCGGTTAAAAACATTGCTAAAAAAATAAGTACTTCCGAAACAGTCTTAAAACACAGCAAAAAAGTCCCAAAACAAAGCCAATTGTCCAGATTATAAAGAGAGTCGGTCCCCTAACTCAGATAAAGCGCCAAGTGTGAATTTTGCCTTAGCGCTGCTGCTATCTCTGTTCTCATGCTAGCCATATATTCAACTGTGCCTGCTTATGATGTGCAAAGCCGTCTTTCCACGCCTTGCCCACGAGGCCAGAATTTCTGATTAGCTTGCTCAGCAGAAAAGTTTGCATTTCTGTCTATTTTTAACAGTTGTTTGTGTACTTTCTCAAGATTTCAGAATCCTGCACTTGTATAACTCCTTTCTTTCAGTTTCATCACATGATCTTCCTCCCCACAGTATGTGAAAACCTATACATTTGTGTCTTGTCTCCCCTTGTGCAGAAAATGCTCATTTAAAGTGATGCGGGAAACCACTGTCACCCCTCTGTGTGGTTCACAGGCTTATTTTTTCTCTGTTAATAAACATTTTTCAGACCTCAAATTGACATTTGGATAAACTTTCTTAGACCGATTTGGCACGATTGGCTGGGAAGTATCTTTACTTGGCCGGAATTGTGAAATGAAGCTGGACTGAATGTTAAGTAACTACCCTAGATACTAAAGGTAAGGAGACATTTTCTCATGCGTGAAAAATTGGGTGGAGAAAGCCGACATTCAATTCACCAATCAAGTCAGACAGCACTAGTGTGGTCAGGGCTGGCTTTAACACTGGTGGCGCCTTGTGCAACAATGTTTGTTGGTGCCCCCCCCAATGACCACCTCTGCCATGGATTCCCTCACCACGGCCCTTTAACAGTGCCCTCATGTCTCCAGAACCACTGTCTCTCGGATTCATTCAGTTTTATAGCACCACTCATACCAGTCTAAGGTGTCAGAGCACTTTACATCACACACACATTGCACAGAGATCATCATATGTGTGTAAATCAGTGTATAACAAATGTTACATCAGACAGGACTACAAGGTGTAGTGTAGGAGTCACATGTCAGTGACACTGGTAGGCAATATAGTTTAAGAGTGCTTATTCCGTAAAAGCACACATTCAGAATTTAGAATGTGACACCATTGTTAGTGGTATTTCTTAGCAGAAGTAATTTTATCCCCCTGCGCCACCTTTGGATACATCAAAACTTCCACTAGTCAAACCTCTGTCTCTTTCCAGGAAGACATTAATCACGGGAGTTATCTTGACATTTTAATTGATGTCTGATAATTGCTGGAGGCCAGGAGAGCCACAGCAGGTGCTTTTTAAATAAGAATATACTTGCAAAAATGATGCCCCCACCCCAAGTCAGTGCCCGGTGTATGGTTCAAACTATTTATGCAATGTGAAGTTGGATTGTTTTTATTTCCAAACAGTTTTGATAATTGTAATCTGGGCAGGTGGCAACGGTATATACCACTTTGGTTGGGTATGGGGTAATGGCTAGGAATTACAGCAAACAAATGATGGACAGAATGCTGACAATGCAAACATTCTCCACCAGTCAAAAGATCTGGGATAAATCCATCGTTCTTTTGCCCACTACGCCACCCCAGTTTGGACCCAGCCATATTCAAATCAGTCTTGACCCTGTGCCTCATGGGAACAGTCCAGACCGAACTGCCAGGGCAGGTCATCCCTGGACCGGAAACAAGCATCCTGGGACCAGACGTGGATCCCGTGCTCTCCATGCCACTGGAATCAAGCTATCCTGGCCGATGAGGGCTGAAAGCCCGAAATTGGTCCTAGGATGCTTGTTTCCAGTCCAGGGAGGACCTGGCCTGGCAGTTCGGGCTGGACTGTTCCCATTGGACGCAGGGTCAAGACTGATTTGCATATGGCTGGGTCCAAACTGGAATGGCATGATGAGCAAAAAAACGATGGATTTAGGCCCAGATCTCTGTACTGGGGTGAATGTATGACATTGTTCTTCATTCTGTCCATCAACTGTTCTTTTTGTAATTACTAGGAAGCTAGTAGTTAGAAATGTGTATACGATCCACGGTGGGAAGTGGGCATAGCTAAGAGAGTGCTTAGAACCCTAGTACAGTACCTAGTAGATGAATGTGTGAATGAAAGATGAACGTTGAACTAGCCGCACTCAAATGTCTGCAAGCCACAATGGGCTGTGACTGGAAGGTTTTGAAAAGCAAGGGGGACATGGTATACTAATCTCATATTGTGATGCATTCTGTGAATGTTACCTTAACATCCCACAGCTGAAACTGTGTTGCTAAGGGTGGAATATTTAGGTTGAATTCTGGTGAAAGACTGAGCTGGCCAAATCTAGCTGAGAAACGTGTTAGCTGTAGGTCTACAGTAAACTATAGTTATTATAACTACTGGAATCAATGTGTGTCTTTGGAGGAGCATTACTACATCGACTTGATGGCGACGAGCTGATTGAGCAGAACGAATGAAGAACCCACTTTGTGTCTACAGTGAAGCAGTCACCATATGACACAGCAGATAACATGATTTTACAGTAAATAGAAGATGAGACATGCTCAATGCCATTACCAGACACAACATGGCCCAGATACTCCACTTTATCTTTCAACAGTTCACACTTTTCGTTTCTGAAAACCACACCTTTCTCTCGAAAAATTTACAGCACCTGATTAAGAATACTGTCATGTTCCTCAACTTACGCTGTATAGATAAGAACATCATCTTTTTTTTTTAAACTCTGTTTATTGAAAAGAAACATAAATCAAAGATAAACAATACTGGTGCAGTTGTAAAACAAAATACAATTTCTGAGGACAACCGGAAATGAGACTGAATCAAAAGAATACATTGGGTCAAAGAGAAAAAATTACAATGATATCATCAGCCCTTACAACAGCCAGCCTATGGTGTAACGTTGTCAACAGCATCGATCATCTCATCAAATGGAGTACAGATAAAGCCTCTACTTTTTTTCCAGGGGCCCCATACTCTTTGGTCCATTTACTCGGGCAACCTCTGCTTTCATACACCGCCCTCTCCGCTTTAATGCAGCAGTCCATATCTGATGCCCAATCTACGTGTCGGAGTGCTACCCCCCTTCCAGGTTTTAGCAATAGTGCATTTGGCGATCATACATCCCAGTGTGACCCAAAGATGTTCAAACCTGGTTAGGTCAATGGCTTCCCAAACATTCAAAAGACAGAGACGCGGGGATACCTCAATTGGTTTATGACATATGTGGGACATGGCAAAAACCACTTTACCCAGTATCCCTGAAGGTTCGGCAGTCCCACCATTGGTGTAAGAAAGTACCTATCTGTCCACAGCCCTGGGGACAATCTGGAGAAGACAAGAGACCCATCTTGATGAGGGTCGAACTGGTGTAATATGCCCTGTGAAGCAGTTTGAGTTGTATCAGTTTAAAACGAGACTGAATTGCCACCTCCCGGGGCGATGCCAGGGCCTCCCTCCACTCTTCGTCATCTAGATCTCACACCTCATCATTCCATTTCACCCGTAATTTACCCATAGAGTCAGGCATATTATTAAGAATCTTACGATATGTCAGGGAAATCGCTCGTTCTGGGAGGTAATCATCGAGTAATCTATCTTCTAATGGTGAGGAAACCGGCAGGTCGGAGCCTCTAGGTATCAACCTTTGCAATACACTACGCACCTGAAGGTAACGGAAGGTTTGCCCCGCCTGAAGATTATATTTGTGTTGTAAGTCACTGAACAGACCTACTCCCCCATAGTCCAAAGGTCACCCACCGTCGAGAGGCCAATTAAATCCCATTTGTCAAACCCTGGGAACCTCAAGAGCATACCCAGATGAAAAGACTCAAACAGCGGGGTGGCCTTAGTGATCCTACCTTTCCATCCCAACGCCGCAGTGGCCGTCTTGAAATGCTGTCTCACCTGTCATTCTTTTAAACAAATGGTACATAATTCTCTTGAATACTGAGTCAGCTGAAGCCAAACCACACAGCATCCTGAAGTACTGGAAAGTGCCACATAGTGAGACAAAAGCTATATAGTGGATAGACTCAGGTTCTAAAACCACCTGATGGTATGCCGCTGCTAAGTCCAGCTTACCAAACCACTTTGCCCCTGATATAAGTGCCAACAAGTTGGACATTAGAAGGAGAGGATGGCAATCAACCCATATAGCTCTGTTTAGGCTATACAAATCCACACAAATCCTCAAATCACCATTCTATTTGCGTGTAACCAACAACGGGGACAACCAAATGAATGGCTCAATTGGCTCTATTATTCCTTTGTCACACAATTTCCTCAACTCCCCTTCTAGATCATCTCTGATGGAGAACAGAACACTACAAAGCTTGTGTTTTACAGGTACAGAGCCCTCTGTGATTGTAATCTTGTGACAAAACCCTTTGATGGTCCCTATGTTGCTTGAAAATATGAATGGGAACTTGGTCCTTATTTGCTCTATGTGGTCCTCATACACAACCAAAACTTGGTCCTTGGTTCTAGGCCTCAACGCTATTTTCACTGGAGGTGGAAAGAAGTATTCTGCAGAGTCCAAAGTCATATTTGTACTGCTTTTGGGTCATCCATAAATGTCATATTTCTCTGAGTCTCTGGCTGGGGTCTGCTCCTGGCAGGTTAGATTAATGCCCTTTCTTCCCGGAGCGAAGATCTTCCCTTCAAGGAAGGGAGATAGGTGGAGCTACAAGCCAATCCATCAACCGCAGTCGGTGGGTGCCAGGCACCAAGCTGAACCCAGGTGAAGGCAGCACTGGGGAAAGGGGAGCATGTGGCCAGAGACACTGGACGACGCCATGTTTGAACAAACCCAGAGGCTGGACAAGAAGGAGGGAGCAGGGGCAGGGATGTGATGTGTCGCTGTTTGATAGGACCAACAGAGACTTCCTGCCAGCCCCCTACTCAACTTTTAAAAAGTGCTTGCACAGGAAGAGAAGCTCTCTCTGGGGTGTGGTTGGCTGAGGCTGAAGGTGCTGGAGCCTGGCGCAATGGGCAGTTGGAAGGAGAGACCCCCTGACTGCCCCCAGGACCCTATCAGCACCAGAAGAAGAGCCCAGGACTGGTGCACAGAAGCAGGGGCCTCTGCGCAGGGAGAAGAGAGGCCCAGAAGGAGAGCCTGGCGAAAGGCTGGCGCAGGGAGCCAGTGAAGACAGCACACTGCTGAATCGACCCTCTC
Source organism: Triturus cristatus (assembly GCF_964204655.1). NCBI lineage: Eukaryota > Metazoa > Chordata > Amphibia > Caudata > Salamandridae > Triturus > Triturus cristatus. The sequence goes on from NC_140595.1 coordinate 816,469,591, forward strand.
AGAGACCCAGAGGGCAGAGGAGAGTGTTTCCAGTGGCTGGGGCTGGTAAAGAGGAGCATGAAGCGCCCCATAATGCCTCGCCAGGCATTTGGAAATCTGCCGTTTTGGTGCTTTGTGGCCCCCAGAGGAGGGGGGTCACCCTCACTTGTGAAAAGGTGCTGGGGGAGCTGCTGGAGAAGCGCAGTCTTTCCGCCCCCACCCAGCACGAAGAAATCTGCTGTTTTGGCGCCTGGTGGCCCCAGAGGAGGGGGTCACCCTCATGTGTGAAAAGGGATGCAGGGGGGCTGCAGGAGTACCGCAGCCTCCCCCAGCATAAAGAAGAACAGTCCACCCATAAGTTTCACGGGACATCTGAAAGAATAACCCCTCAAGGACTCAGCCAGCCTTTAATACCTTCTAGGCTGGAACTTATGTTCTACAGCGGAGGGTGTACTATGAAGTGCATCATGGAGTGAAGGGCTGAGTTGGGGATGTCTGGAGAAGGGCATCCCCTGGAGGTGAAGTGGTGTAATTGCACCGAAATGCATTTACAATTGGTTATTTCTTTTTAGGTGGACTGGAAGTCACATGTGTAAAGTGAAGTACCTGTGTAAGGTGATGTTAAGCTAAATGGAGTTATGTTGCTGGACCTTCCTGCTAGGGGGTCTGGCTGTATTTACATAATCCCATGCTTTTACCTGTGATTCCTTTTAAAGTGAAGAGGCGCACTGCAGGAGAAGTGTAGTTGCCAGTTGTACTTCTTTTGAAGGGACTGTAAGTCACATGTGTAAGGAGATGTCATAAACCAAGTGGGGCTATGTTGCCAGACAGTCCTGCTAGGGTGTCTGGCTGTATATGCGCAATCCTGTGATTTCATCTGTGATGCCTTTAGGGGCTGTAATTGCAATGCATTCAAATGATCAACCAAGGTGATGAGTACTGTCATTCTAAAGTGTGCGTAAACATGGATTCTTGCTGCTGCGCTTAGGTGAAGACCCCAGACTGCTAGCCCTTAAGATATAGAGGTGCATACTTTATGGTCAGTAGGAGATGCTCAGTCAGGGTCATGTGTCACCAAGTCAGGTTTACCCCTTTTTAATGCTTGTTGAGGTAATGGGGTGGGTCGCCACTGGGATGGTGCCAGTGCGCAGGGCCCTCGCTCCTGGTTATGTTCAACTATCTGCATTGGGGGCAAGTGGATGTGCATACATGGGAGTGGTGGTACTAGACCCCACACCCCCTTTGCGGGAGGGGTGGAGATGTTATGCAATGTCACAAAGTAATTCCAACAGCTTATGTATATCTGTAAATTGGTGCATGGTATTGAGTAGTGTGTGTGTTTAATAAATGTACTCTTACTTTTATAAAGCAAAGTACAGACTGGACAATCAATTATTGAGTGTTATTTTTGTGCACCTGCAAATGGCGATTACTAGCCCACACCACCTCCCTTGAGTAAGCCTCAGACTGCTCTGCAACGCTACCCTCTGAGAGTCAGGCGCTACAATTGGGTGTTTGGTTCCCAGTGAAGGACAAATGTAGTCATGTTATTTGTGCAGGCCTCACAGATGCCACCTTGTTTTCCAACAGTGCACATTCAAGGCTTTAAAAAGTGCCTGTGAGGATAGTGATGAGGTTGGTGATGCTGAACGTGAGGAGAGTTGTTTGATAGCTGCTGTCGATTTGAAAGAGATGTGTGCTATATCTGAAAAAAATGAAGAGAGGAAATTGTAGTTGACAAAGTCATCCAACAAATTATCAAGGGGCATATTATCAAGAGCACTATCGCCGCTTTTCCAGGACATATCGCCGGAAAAGCGGCGATTTTCATATCGCCGAATCAATAAGGACTCTCTAACATGCTTTAGCGCTTGTTTCCTTGCGATAGCGGACTTTTTTTGCCGCTTTGCATGTCAGCGATATATATCGCTAATGATATGCAAAGTAGGCGTTCCTCAAAACAACAACATGGAAACAGTCGCAAACTCAACTTCCCTCTATTACCAATGCATCCCCGGACCCGCGAAGCGATAATAAAAGTTGCGCTAACCGTGATTATCGCTGGTTTCTAACTCCTGATTAAAACCTGACTTACCCATCTTGTCAATGGGAGGTGGATTGTCAGGCTGAGTCCCCACTTGCCCATTAGCAAGCTTTACAATAGCGCAGTGAAAATAGCGCTGGTTTTCTCGCGCTATTGCTGGTTTATGCCGCTATCGCTGGATTTTGCATCACCTCTGAGATAAGCGTTGATAATAATGTGCTAACTTGGCGATGAAATCCAGCAATAGAAAAAAACGCGATAAGCGCACTCTGCGTTTTTTATCGCAGTTTGTTGATACTATGCCCCCAAGTATGTTACACAGGGATGGCCCACCAAGGAAGCTGTTGAATGTGCGTGCCAAACTTTCTGAAAGGTGACAGATAAGCTAGGATCAGTGGAGGATGGAGTGTTGCTTAGAGCTGGGAAACTGATAACATCTGCAAGGGGCGAGGTTCAAGCTGATGAAGATGGCACATGAAGTACATCTAAGGGGTACTTTTACGAAAGGTTGATTAAGGCACACCTTTCGGTGGCCTTCGGAGGATAGAGAGGTGGATGAGTTTTCTGGCAAGTGTGCAATTTGTGCTACCTCTGAGAAAAGATTTGTTGAGAGGAAACCTCCCTTACAGCCTATCGAATGCCCGTCTCATCCATGGGAGAAGGTCGGGATTGATCTTGTTGGACCTTTTTCATGCTCTTCCTAGCCAGCGGCGTTATGCATTAGTATTAGTGGGTTTGCATCCAAAGTGGCCAAAGGGCACGTTCGTATCAGAAGTAACCTAATGCTAAAACTGTGATTGAGCTTTTAGAACACATTTTCATGCACCAATGGTCAAGTATAGCATATGAATCAGACTGTGGTACAGTGTGTTCGATGGACAATATCGAATAGGTGTGTGGTTATGAATGTCGTGAATTCAATCTTATTGTTCTATTGCACCAGCCCACAGTGTTCTACTTTGGCTTCTACTTTCTAATTGTTAAGACGTAGGAAACCAGTTACCGAGATATGCCTGAGTTGGATGGGAAAATGGGACAAGTTTGGAGGGTCATTGGAAGAGTGTGACATGGGAGTCAAGAAGAATACTGCTATGGCTAGCGTGAAACAAAAGTGATGGAGATGAAATTTAAGGTTCCTATCATGAAGGGTGGGCATGTAAAAAAAGGGGGTGAGAAGTTCAGTAGTCCTATTGTTGTGAGCAAAGTTGGTGGAAACGTGGTCAGGGTAACTGGTTGTAATTGGTGGAATGTTGGCGGAGTGGTGAAGTGTTGGGGTGATCAGAGTCCGGTTGTACATCAGGGTGATGCTATGCCAAGGGAGGTTGGTGAGTTCAGTGACATCAACACATGAGAAGAGAATGTTTGGGTTCGCAGAAGCATTCCAGTCAGATGTTACCTAGCAAATTTAGATAATTGTGTAAGCAATGATAGTTTGACTTGAGTGATTTTTCCTTTTTGGGTTGTCACTGTAGTTCTTTATACAAGACTGTGTGCTGCAACAATATGTATCTACATGTTGTATTCAATGTAAGATTTTGTCATCACTGCATTGGATTTCTAATGCTGAGATGTTGTTTTGCAACTATTTGTATCTTTGTTTTTCTATGCAAAGAGAAATGTTTTTCTTGCATTATTCATTATACTTGTTATTATTTGCTATGGATAAGATATGCCTTTTTACATCTATTGCATTCTGATCTCTATAATATTTTTGTTTTCTGGGTTTTGCTTTCATTGATTTTATTTAGCAGTGTTTAGGGATTTGCTTTGGGGGTTTTGTTGGGCATCTTAGTTAAGTCGGTGGCATTTTGTTAAGAGTAAAAGTAATGCAGTAATCTCATAGTAGGTTGTGATGTATTCTGTGGAATGTTACCTTAACATTCCACAGTAGAAGCTGTATTGCTATGGGTGGAATGTTTAGGTTGAATTCTGGTGGCAGTTCGAGCTAACCAGCTCTAGCTGAGAGACATGTTGGCTGTAGCTCTGCTCTACAATAAACCATCTTTATTACAATTACTGGAGTGGATGTGTGTCTTTCGAGGGGCGTTACTATACATAGACAAGCTTGAAATAACTTTCGTATCTCCCTCCACAAGAACAGACTGGAAAAAGATGTTAGTTTCTCCCCAACCTTTCCATCCAACCCCTTCCATGGGATGAACGATGGCACACATTTCTCTGATGTGTTCTGAGCACAAATGAAAAGGGGGCACAAAAGTAAAAACTCTAGCAAGCCCCACCTAAAACAAACTTCTACTCATGTGCAGTACTACCAGTATGGAAAAAGCACATACAGACATAGAGAACAGTGGAGTGGACTCACGAAGGAGGATGGGTAGAAGTCCTTTACGGAAGGTACTTTTGACCTAGAGTGCCTAAATAATCTTAGATTTCAGATTAATAGAACCTAAAAGAAAGCCAGACGGTGACCAATGGCCAGGTATCCTGAACTGGTTTGAGGAAGTAAACCATCGCAACAAGAGTCCCAAATGCAAAACATGAAAGAGATGCTTGCCAGAATGAAATACTAGATTACCCACTTGGGGGATAGAATTAGGTTTGTACCCCTATTGCTCTGTTTACTCCTTAATTATTCCCCAAATGACATCAGAGAAATCAAAGCTAGTTGATGGAAAGGAGGAGCATATATTACATGTTGTGAGTTTCCCCATATTGGCAGGTGGTGACACCCAGAAACTGAGCAGCACAGCAGTGCAGCCGGTAGTAGAAATGGTACTTGCAAATGAAGTGCATGCGGACACAATGAGTGTGCTGAGTGGAGCGAGTGTTGCATGACAAGCAGTACAGTGCAAGACGGTGTGGCGTGCGCGTCATACGAGGCGTACTTCACTACACCACATTCCTCTACGAGAGTTCAATCTCACTCTGCACCCTACGGAGCCGACACTAGAAATCAGAGAAGTCGAATACGAGCATGCAAAGAACCAGGCATAGTCTGAGTCACACTATTAGGCACAGAGTGGGACAAATTGAAAGAAAACTCTAAAACACCCAACACATCCCTAGAGCCAGCAATGTAGACAGTGGCAATTCCAAGAAAGCCCCATTTAACACTCCAGATGCCTTCCTTCCCCTGGAAGAGGACCCTGGATCTGGGACAGGGAGTCTATTGTGCAGTTCCTAAAAAATCATAGGATCTGTGTGTTTGTTGGACAAACTAAGAGATTGGTGTCCAGACTGATTCTGGACACCCCCACAAGATATGTCAGCCTATAGAACAGCTAGCTCACAGTGCCACTATAAGCCTCCAAGCCCTATCAAGGAGCGGATTGTTTCTGGCAACCATTGAACATGACAACCCTTGACCCTTCAGAGATCGTAAAAACAGTACAGTACTTTTCGCTCAGTCAATCGTGCTCGCTTAGTCTCATAGAGATATACAGAATAAATGTTGGGGACATTTTCAATAAGTATATATTGAACCAGTGTCATTTTAGTGTAAAACATGTTTGCTGCGACAATCAATAGACAATAGACAGAAGCAAATGTCAGAGATTACAAGCACTAACAGAGTAAACAGTAGATACATTTCTACCATGGTGCTAAGCAACGAACATATATAGGCATATATAAAAACAGTAATCTTGGCATGCTCCTACTATGCGTACCCTACCTAAGTGCACCTCAATGTACCTAGCATGTATGTCGGTTGTTGGAATAAAATAAAATGTCTTTGTTGTATTGCTGCACGTTGTTATGCATAAGTAAGCATTCACTGCACCATTTTATGTTTAGTCGCCATTTTGGGCCATGATCGAAACTAATGTCTTCTTGTCTCTGCTGATAGCAGCTACAGTCGTTTTCATTTCTCCAAAGTTAGGCCTTGCTCTACTAATGAATGCACTGTTCTTATTAGCGCATACCTTTCCCACTAGATAGAGGCCTGCTCCCACCAGCCCAGCAATGGGCACAGGCAGAACGACCTTGGCATGTAGATAGTGTGTGTCCGGTCTCCGTATCGAAACTTATCCTTCTGTACCTTCATTGTGTAACTGGCTTCGTCTGGAAATTTCCAGTCTGGGCGGGCCTTCATTGGTTCTGAATTCTACATAATGTTTCACCATGCTTGCTGATGTCAGTCCCTATGCAGCAATCCCACGAGGCTGGTCAGACTGGACTCCGTTCGAGTGTATCTCAATAAAAATATACTTGGTTTGTATTCTCTACTGTCTGACCGACTCTTCATTTGCATGGAAGGCTGAGAGGTGGTCGCGGGTGACCTGGGTGGCCCTAATCGGGTCACTTCCTTCAGTTGGGTCCCAAACAGGTACTCGATCGGGTGACCCATCCTCGCCCACGGACGTGTGAGGAGGTCGGGGCTATTGTCAGGTCGGACGGGTGGACCAGGGATCCCTGCACAAGGGAGTTCCTGAACTTGCAGCTGCACATCTGTCTGACTGGTCGGTGCCTCGCCCAGCGGTCATCCCGGCTGGGGTCTTGAACGGCAAAACCCTTGGATATGACCGTTTGGTCTGAAGAGTCAGCAGTGGAGAAATGCGCATGCGCGGGCATCCGCGCATGCGCATTTGTAAAAAGAAGTTGCCGTCAATGAGGAAGAGGGAGCCCCGGGACGCCGCACCGCAGGTAAGGCATTTTATCTTATTTTTAACATAGTTTAACTTATTTTAAAATGAGGGCGGGCGGGAGGCGGGCGGAGCGTAGTGGGGCTACGCGGAGCGCGTGAGTGTGCGTAGATTTGGCCACACTACGCAATGCTCCACGTAGCCCCACTACACCCACTACGCCCAGGGTTAGTTTAAAGACGTGCCGCCCACACTGTGGGCAGCGGACGATACAGTTGTGGGTTTATTGCAGATATCGCCTGTTTCGATACGCGTTAAGGAATGTGCTATCTTACCCCGTATCACTCAGTATAAATTACCGCAGGCAGGTGAGTGAGCTTTGCTGCAAATTGTGCGGGATTTGATTGAGAAAGGAGTAGTTGAGGAGACGACTGCTAATGTTTGTAATAGCCCTATTCTTCCCATTCTCAAAAGGACCGCTTCGGGTACCTCTGATGATCATGCAGACATTTATCGCTTTGTGATTGAGTTGCACGAAGTTAACGAGAAAGTGATTCCCCAGTTTCTGGTGGTCCCTGAGATTACGACTCTTTTGATAATGATTCCTTCTTCTGCTAAATTATTTTCTGTCAATGACTTAAAAAATGCATTATTCAGTATTCCCATTCATCCTGATAGCAGATATCTGATCGGGTTTACCCTAGCTGGTAGAAGCTTTAGAATCTGTGGCGCTCCTCAAGGCTATACAGAGAGTCTAAGTATCTATAGTCAGGCATTGAAAGGTCAGCTGGACTCCTTGTCACGCCCTACAGGTAATGTATTGCTCCAATATGTCGACGACCTGCTCATCACCTCGTATACAGAACAAGGTTGCAGAGACAGTACAGTTAAATTGTTGCTACATTTAGCTAAACATGGCCATAAAGTATCCCTTTCCAAATTTCAGTATTGTCGACAGCAGGTCACCTACTGTTGCATGGATTCTGCACATATACAGAACTATGCGCAGGAAACCAGGACCTCAGTGTATAGTGGTGTACCAACCTATCACCTGAGTGCCCAAAAATCCCCAAAACCGACTAGCTATAGTGTCTCACTCGTTCTATGACATATCCGCTGAGCTACCTATGATTAGACAACCCAGAACACGACACTCCCGACTTTCTCAGGAATCGCGGGAGCAAGACAACTCGTTCGCTCACTCACTCATACTTGTCCGCAATAAGAGTATTCAGAGTCACGATATAGTTTAAAATGTTTATTTTAACTAACACGCTCTATGGTACAGTACACGTGCCATTACTAGCAGCAAAATGCATAAAAATAATATTGTCAGCATTGTCACAATTCCATAGAATACAAATAGGGATATCATTCTAAAAAGACAGTGGCGAACCACCCTGCCCGTGATAAGATATAGTTTATAATAAAAAAGGAGACCTCTGGGCTTTGTCAGCAGACCCAATACCTCAAGGCCTAGATAAAAGGCTTACATCTAGGGACAAGCAAAGCTCTTCTCTCTGGAAAGGTCTTTCTCCAAGTGTGTAAACAACATGCTTCGCTGCAATATTAAGGCATACAACTTTCAGTAGTGCAGCTGTGTGTCATGTTATGTCTAGGTGCGAGGGACTGACCAGAACAGAATTACAAGGGGCATTGTTGATCGACCTTGTACATTGCGTGCAGACTAAACCTCAGAGCATTACAGAGAACGTGAAAAGCAGACAGTTCTCATTTGAAAAGGGGCACAAACAAAGTCTTGCAAAATAAAGGCATGTAGTGTTGTGCGCAAAAGCAGCCTCATGGCAGCGAAGCTCATGCTAACTTAGCAATGTCAACAATGAACCCACCACCCATACTACACCCTCCCCCTGATAAGTCCATAGTATATAGACATAGGACGAAAACAGAGTTTAAAAGTGCAAGCAGAATTCAAAAGCACCTTCATTTGTAAAAACAAATATAAAGAAGAGGGAAAAGAAGGGGTAAAAAAACGTTTAGGGTGAAAAATAAATTGAAGAAATACATCTGAAATGTAAGAGCCTGTGAGATGCCTGTGGTGCATTAGCGAGGGTAATCCATCAGAGTATATGAGCAAAAGAATGCAACACCCTCCAAAAGGACATCATTGTCATTGGTAGAAAAAAGGGATGCCATCCAATTCAGCAAGCTGAATGAACAAGTGTGCTCCTCAAAGTCGGGTGCCACCATGAGCATTGTCGGACAACTTGCGTGATATTCGATGTAACTTTGAAGCAGGAGATTCTGTGCAGCCTCACAGATATCCCATTGAGCTAAAACTCCAAGTGCAGCCGCATGCGCCATAAGTCCAATCCCAGAACAGTCCTGCTCATGGGCCACTAAGGGACCCATTAACTGGTTGAAATCCGGGTCAGAACATGACGTAATGGAGAGGCATAAATCCAATGCCCATGTGAACGGACATCGTAAGCATGAAAAGACTGGTTGCACGCAAGTGAAGTACGCAAAGCGAAAGACAACCCATAAGACACACTGAGAGTAACCAGTCGTCTTGTACCGAAGCATCCATGCATACGGTCATGGAGCAATTGCAGCCGGGCCGGTCTGTGCAGCACTACAAGAGGAGCAGCCATTGAGCAGCAGGCACAGCAGAAGCAAGATTCCAGCAGCTAATGCTAGTATTAAAGGGAATCCACCAAAGACGCTGGAAAAGATAGAATAAAAGAATGCAGGTATTACACCAAATATTGTCTGTAATGAAGTCACAAGGCCAGGGCCGACAGCTTCAAAAAAATGTGCAAGGCCTTGAGTATTAGATGCATTACAAATGCGGTATAGAAGCGCCCCAAAATGTAGTGGGAGGTTAGTGTTAAGAAGGGTCAGAATTTTGCTAGGAGTGCTAGCCACCTGCAGGCTAAAGGTCTCTTGTGCTGAAGTAAGGGGGACTTCTTGTTGGAATAAAAGCGATTTTAGTCTGCTCAACTCGTTGAAATCTGCCTTCAAAGTTGGTATGGAAGGCCAAATTGAGCTATCAAGCTTCCCACGCGGGGGAGGAATAAGCACATTTTTATAGCAAATAACGCGATGTGAAACTATTACAATGTATGGTATTCCAGCAAGCAAACCGCAGCATTCTCGGTTATTTAAAATAAGATAACAACCGTAGTAAGCAGAGTGAATGTGGGAGTAATTGCGGAACTGGCTTACCTTTTAAAACACCAGCAAGGTTCGGAGCGGACACATTACAAGGCCCGTGCAACTTTATGTTTTTACAAACAAGGGAATGACCGACTGTAGAATCACATTCCTCCTCAGTCAGGTTTACCTCCTTCTACTCCTGTAAAAATCTGTATGTGAAAGGCAATGACCACAATTCATGTAGAAAAGCACTTCCCAGGGGTTCAAAATTGCCTAGCGGGCAATGTTCTATACAAGAGCTGAAAAACAAAGAGATAGGTAAAGATATAACACCATGGACGAGCCAGATAGCAGAGTCAGTCTCCGCCACAGAGAAAACAAGGGGTCTATTTTTTCTATGTGTAGAAGAGTGTAAATTGCATCTTTCATGGACATAAACCGCTGTTTGTTGGTCAAATTAAATGGCAAAAACAAAGCAGACACATTTAAATAATCCCATGGGACTTTTCCCATTTTCAGAGTTTGTAAATTCCATGAGAATTGCATCACAGAATGCAATTAATTTTGACCATGATATAAAAAGGACACATCTTCTTGTACAATGTCAATAACAGAAGAAACAATATTAACCAACGTGGAGATGCGGAAAGACAGTGTGTTAATGCTATTATTGACAACAGCAAGAACCTTTTCTAAGTTTGCTTGGTCTATTTCCTGCAAATGGGACGCTGCTTTGATCTGTGAAAGTTTACATATTTCATTGTAAGCTGCATAAATTATTCTCTTTGATCTAGGAACCCTGGTTCCCAAGCCAAAGTCGGCCAAATTGATGTTACTGGATAACAACGATAAGTGTTGTTTAACGGACGATAGCGTAGAGTGCTGCAACCACTGTTGACATAATTTACCCACCGAGTAGGTGGTTACCAAATGTGTATCTGGAAATCTTGGGTCGGGTCTGTCTTGCATATAACCTGAAATAGTGTCATGAAAACGGAGTTGGCAGGAATTCAAAGTCGACTACCAAACCAGCCAACCCAAAGGATCCATTTCAGACATGTTAAATGTGTTATTTTGAAACAAAGATTGTAAAACCTCAATTGTATAATTTGTGTACTTGCGCCAATTATTATACTCAGCTGAGGAGGGAATGGTAGGGGCTTTCAGCTTCTTTGCAGTTGCCAAACCAAAGCAAGTAGCTTGGTATACCGTATCATTTAAAAACAAAATTTGTGCTGGGATGAGGCAGGCACGATGTAAGGCTTCAGTGCGTCGCACCTGTCATTTCTTAGAACCCCAGATCGATTTCAAATCAATGGTGGTTTTCCAGTGATCATAACCCCTGACCGACATATCATGTCTGAAAGAATTTGAATACATTTATTTCGTATGGGTTAACATGACTTTGGGTGTTGAAGAAACATTTAATTTAAAGGAATATGACTCAGGTGTTCACCTATCAAAATCAGTTAAGTATGTCAATATATTCTTAAGTGTCTTCAAACTTCCTTTTAATGGTGTAGGACAATGTCCCAACTGTGTATAATTAACAACAGCTCGTAATGTATTAGTCATATGTAGGAAATGATGCCCATAATGTTTCGCAAAAAACGATGGATTTAGGCCCAGGTCTCTGTACTGGAGTGAATGTATGACATTGTTCTGCATTCTGTCCATCAATTGTTGCTTTTGAATTTGTCACCCCGAGTGGGACGGGTATGCCCAGACGTGGGTCCCGTGCTCTCCATGCCACTGGAGTCAAGCTATCCTGGCTGATGAGGGCTGAAAGCCCGAAACCGGTCCTAGGATGCTTGTTTCCAGTCCAGGGAGGACCTGGCCTGGCAGTTCGGGCTGGACTGTTCCCATTGGGCGCAGGGTCAAGACTGATTTGCATATGGCTGGGTCCAAACTGGAATAGCATGGTGAGCAAAAAAACGATGGATTTAGACCCAGATCTCTATACTGGGGTGAATGTATGACATTGTTCTGCATTCTGTCCATCAATTGTTGTTTTTGCATAATGTTGATAACAGAATAAATCGGCATAATTAGCAGAATTTAAATATAAATCTTCAGCATTAAAAGCAGCATAATACTTCAAATCTGAAAACAATGATTGTATTGCATGCACATCCCAGTCATCTGAATGTATGTCCTGTGTTACTACATCACCCATGGAGACACGAAAGACGCATGGAACATTGATAATTTCAGTCGGGCCATGGACCTGAAAATCCACTTTATCCCAAACGATGCCAATGGAAATGCTGAAATGTTAACAAGAGTCTGGTCACGCTTCATGATGTGGGAAGATGAGTGGGGGGCCAAAATACCATCAACCAAGTTCACAGCAGAGCGTTCTGGTAAGTAGTGACTATTGATGAGTAGGAAAAACACCGTCACAAATCCAACTGACATGAAGAGAAAAACCAGGATGAGGACCAACCAGATGTAGGGACTAAGTAAGTCTGTTTAAACCAGGAGACGAAAATAGTAAATTTGATAGGACCAATCGAAGTGGTGGAAGACGAGTCCTAAGAAACGCTGCCATGGTGTAAAAGGCTTTCGGGCAATCCTTGCAAAGACTCATTCGTGGGATAAGTATACTCAACCTCCTTGTTGCAGGAGGAAGCAGGAGGGAAAGGTAAATGGTCAACAACAGGGTCCAGCTTGATGACAGTGTCATGTGGTGAGTTGAAAGATGCGCCAACCCCAGGATTCCTCAAAATTGTGGGGCATGAAACAGCAGGTGTAACACTATTCATAATCGGCCAGATGTTGTTGCTTAACATTGTCTATCGAGATGTATCTGTTGTCCTTGCGACCAGGAAGCGGTGGTAAAATGACTGTACGAGTACCCTTCAAGCTAACCACTGGAACCGGTGCACGATAAGAGGGACCAAATTCTTTTTTGTTCTCCAACTTCTCTCGGACCAGATCTCTAACTTTTGGAAGCCAACCGGCCACCGGAATCTGCAGTGCAGCATCAGTGGCAGAGAGCAAATGTTCAGTTGCAAGACTGTCACGGGTCTCTTGTAGGTCCTGTAACATAGCAGAATGATTATCTACGTCAAAGGTTGTGGCAGCCGCCACAACGTCCAGACCATCAAGGTCTGGCATAAACATCTTGATGCCAAAGGGCATCTTGTATGGGGTCCACCCACCCAGAGGTCTTCTAGGGAGATTATTAAGTGCACGTTGAATCCCATACAAATGGGCTAGCCAGTTCCTGCCAGTACCTAAGACGCTAGATGTCAAATATTGCTTTAAGTCATGGTTCATCCGCTCCACAACTGAATTGCCCTAAGGCCTGAATGGAGACGAAAACTGCACCAGCACCCCAAAGACTTCATCGCATCCTTGTACGCCTTAGAGGTGAACGCTGGACCTTGGTCTGAATGAAAGGTGCCACAGGCAAAGATCCCTACAAAGACAAGCAAATCCCTGATGACATTTTGAGCATCAGTACTGCATTGGGGCTAAATCCAGAGGAATCTAGTGCACGAATCAACTGCAACCAAAATGTATTTATATGCAGTATCTTAAGAAAATGGACTGCAGTGATCAAGATATACACAACCAAATGGTCGGTTAGAAAGGCATAGCTGTGTTTGTGGTGGACGTGTTACCGTAGAAGGCCTAATTTGCTGACAGATGTCACAAGCAAGTACATAATTACTGGTCTGTTTATATAAACCACGCCACCAGTAACGTTGCTGCAAGATAGAAACTGTCACAGACACTCTGGCATGGGCCAAAGCAATGCCTTTGTGTGCGGCTTTGATCAAAGAATTTCTGTGGTCCGCGTTGGGAAACAGCCGATCACCAACATCTGGTTTTCTTGCAAAAGGAACTTGTTCGGGAGTTAAATGATAAGAATATTTTGAAGGGAAACCCTGTGGGTAATTAGTGCCTTTCATAGTAGCCGCTATAGCTGCCACAATCTCATCATCAGTCTTAGTCATGGACCTTGTAACGGCTGCTATGAAACATGTGGCTACTGCAGATTTGGCCGCTTCATCTGCCAAAGAATTACCAAGAGCATGTGCTCCCACATGTGTGAGAGGCAGACGTTGTTTAAGATCTGCCACTCTAACCCAAAGCGTTTTGTGCTTAATTGCGCTGCCTTTAGAATCTCGATAATCATTTTGAGACCAAAAGAATAAGCTGTCATTGAAAGACTGAACACAGTAATAAGAATCACAAACAATGAGTGTAGATATATTTGGATCTGCAAACTGGAGAGCAAGAACCAGAGTGTGAAGCTCAGCCAATTGGGCGGTACAGTCACCTAGCGCATGTGTATGCACTACATTAGACTTGAATTCTCCATTCACTATTGTACCAGCCACAATAGCATAAGTCACTGAATAAGCATGTTTAGAACCGGTGGCCGGTTGCGCCGATCCATCGGTGTAAATAATACATGTGTACTCTTCTAAAGGAAGCAAAGACAGAGGAGGGGGATGAACGTGTTCATACTGCAAGAACTCCTGTGTCTGAAGCGAGGGGTCAATGATAAACATGACATCCGGAGACGTCAAAGAAATAGCCCATTGTATCCAACAGGGATGTAATGCTTTAGAGATTGGTACACTTGCCTTTGTCACTGCTTCTGAAGCAGGGAAAGGTGTAACCACCAAAATGTGTTTCCCCTGTGTCAGTGCGCGTTCCTTCAAGACCGCCATCTGCACAGCTGTTAAAACTTTCTCAACAGTGGAAAACTGTATTTCGGCCGAAGTGTACAAATGTGATTTGTATGCAATAGGTACTGTGTCACCTTCATTGTACGTCAAGTAAGTGAAACCCACTGCGCCTGGCGTGATTCATATCACCAGGTTTGTGTGGTTATCACATGTCAACAAGTACTTAGATCCAAGGAGATCAGACTGCAAAGATTGCAGTATAGCTGAATGTTCCTGAAGCCAGCTGGCTTTTGAAAATGTAGGTTGTATCAAAGCATAAAGAGGCTTGACACGCTGGGCATAATCGGGAATGTAAGGCTGACGGAAATTTAAAAATCCCTGCAAAGACTGAAGTTTCTTCAGAGTAGACGGAGACTGCAAACGTGCACATTTCTCCAGAAATTGGGGAGCCAAGCCACTACCTTCATTATTGAGCTCATAGCCCAAAAAGAGCACTGCTTAATATGCGATGTTTGATTTAGCAAAGTTAAATATGCAACCGTACTCCGCAAACATTAGAATGATGCGGTTGACACAGCAAAGATGTGGCCATAATTCATCGTCCGTGAGATAAATAAATAATATCATCAACGTACGAATATGCATCTGGGTCAATGCTGTCTAACAAAGAAACAACACAGGCAGCAAAAACCCCAGAGCTATTCTTATACCCCTTAGGTAAACGCCAACATTTTTTCTGTTTTCCACCGTGTATGCTGTCCATTGACTGCATTCAGGGGACAGGTTATGGCTATAGAAGCCATTGGAAATGTCAAGTGTTGTTTATTATTTCTTACGAACAAGGCTGTCCACAAGAGCAGAGCTATGGGTATTCTGTACCGCAAACGTACGACAATGAGAGTTCAAATGCCGGTAATCTAAAACTATGCGGTATGACCCATCAGGTTTTGATACAGTAAAAAGAGGATCATTCATCGCTGACACACACGTCTCAATCAACAGTTAGAACATCAGAAACGGGAACTTTAGCTTCCCACCGGATGGGATATTAGGGTTGAGGTTGTGGCGCAGACCGCAATGGAATCTCATGTGGCGGAGAATCTTTATCCCAGCCCACTTGATTACGGTACACTGCCAGTGCAAGGGCCAAAGCCCACTCAGCTGCAAAGGCCTCTGCCTGCTCCTTGGGAACATAATGCAAAAAACTCGGAAGTGTCACGTCCTCCCATTTTGACGCGGCCAGAACAGATGGTGGGGACCAATCCACCTCCGCCAACAAAATTCCGTAAGAAGAAGTCAGATTCTCCCCAAAAATCCCTGTGATTACTCGCTCAATGTCACCTTCAATTTGAAAAACTATATTATACAGTCTATCAGGGGGGGCAACTCGGGTGTCAGCTGTCCCTACTGTAATGAACGTTTCAGTTGCTGTCACCTCCAGACAAAGACGCAGTGCCTCCCACACTATGGTAATTTCTGCTGCGCTGTCGAGCAGAGACACTGCCCAAGTCCAATCCAGCAGTCGGGTTCTCAACGTCTGAGGCATATCTCGCTGTTAAAGCGGGAACTTTTCTCTTCTGAAAAGGTGGTCGAAAACGAGGTTGATCCTCTTGTTTTCCTTTGTCTTCAAATTGACGAGGCTGATCACATCCCTGTGGCCCAGGATGACTCCTGCCACGATCCTGGCGATCCCCACCACCGACTTGTGAGACAGATGTGTCCTATGAAGAACAAGGAGAGCGCTGATCAGGGACCTGAAATCTATCAGGAGTCTTAATTTTCAAGCGGTCGCGCAAGTCATAAGTATGCTCAGAAGATTCAGGTGTCGGTGAACCAGCACGCAAACCTTGCTTCTGTTGTTGCTGCCCCTGTTTTTTTATTTTTCCAGTTCTTTTTAGAAAAGACTGGATACCTGTCTGTATCAGACTGAGCTTTTTGCTGTGTTTGAGATTGAGTTTGCGTTTGAGTAAAAGGCTTAACTCCCAAACTATGCGCCTATGGTCTTATAAGCCTTTGCAATAATCTTAGGTAATTTGCGTGGTTTGTCTGCCTCAGGGACAGCCTCCAAGCGGTTTGCCACTTGAAAGCTTACTGCATCGCCCTTGACATTGGCAAGGATCATATCAGCAACCACGTCGAACACCCCCACCAGTCTCATCCCTAGCTCCACAGCCGCTTCGACTCTGTGTTCATCTTGAACACGTTTAATCACGGAAGGGAGTACGGTCATGGAGGGAGTGCCAAAGCACTTCGAATATACTGCTGTGAACACCTTACCCCAGGTGTTACAATCAGTCAACTCAGGAAGTAAGTCTTTAGGCAAACTAATAGTCAATATCCTGTGTTTCTCCACAGAGGAGATATTAAGAAAAACAGCTTCTAGCTGCCCAAATATTTCAGCAAGCCAATAAGGCAAGTCATCCTTATTCTGAGGTCGCTTGCCCATTACCGAATTTACCATAACGGGACCGATAGTCACACCCCCCAAGTCCCGCAGGATGCGCCGCAGTGCAAAGTGCTCCAACCTGGATGTTGCGCATCACGAATTGTATATCAGCTCTATGCACGCGTATCAAAGACGTGTGTATGAAATGAAGGTCCCAATTCGAAGAGTTGAATAAAGTGGGTGTGGGGTGTACCCAGCCAAAACGGGCCAAGTGGTCCCATCAATTGATAAAGCACCTAAATGGACCGGTGATACTGGGTGAGGAAGGGCGCCATTAAACCAAATATGGTGTTGCCAAGCTATAAGAGGAACTTCAAGAGCCCTATAAGGCTGATAATTGTGAGAAATGGCCGTGGCAGCGTATGTATGAAACAGACCATCCGTTCCATCCACTGTCGGAAAGGTGACCCAAGTGTGTGAACAACATGCTTTGCTGCAATATTAAAGCATTCAACTTTCAGTAGTACAGCTGTGTGTCATGTTACGTCTAGGTGCGAGGGACTAACTAGAACAGAATAACAAGGGGCATTGTTGATCGACCTTGTACATCGTGTGCAGACTAAACCTCAGAGCACAGCAAAGAACGCGAAAAAGCAGACAGTTCTCATGTGAAAAGGGGCACAAACAAAGTCTTGCAAAATAAAGGCATGTAGTGTCGTCCGCAAAAGCAGCCTCATGGCAGCAAAGCTAATGCTAACTTAGCAATGTCGACATTGAACCCACCACCCACACTACACTACTTAGGTCACCTACTGTCGAAGTAGAGTAGGAGATTGACCCCTGAGCGCATAAGTACCATTGTTAAAATGCCCATTCTGCAAACTCAAAAAGATGTGCGCGCTTTCAAAGGTATCACTTCCTATTTCAGGCAGTGGATATCTGGCTATTTACTGCTTATTATGCCCCTGCTTGCGCTAACACTAAAGGATGTGCCTGGACCCCCTGCGTTGGACGCCTGAGTGTCAGCAGTTTTTTCAGCAATTAAGAATTGCGCTTTGCTTGGCTCCAGTGCTTGGTACCCCTAACTATGCTAAATGCTTTGTATTCTATGTCCACCAGAAGGGTGGTTGTGCTCTTTCTGTTTTAACACAAAAAATTTGGGATAAGCAATGACCGTGTGCTTATTTCCCTGCGGTGCTTGACCCTGTTGCACGAGCCATCCCGAGCTGTCTAAGAGCGGTCGTGGCCATGGCTGTCCCAATAAGACAATCGGCTGGACTCATACTCGATACTGACCTCACAGTTATGGTACCCCATGCTGTGGGTACGCTTTTTAATAAGATGAAGACACAGCACCTCACCAGTGCACGTCTGACAGGTTACGAGCTAACGCTCTCTGCGAAGCACATTACGATCAAACGCTGTGCCACTCTGAACCAGCCACGTTACTACCCCTCCCTTCTGAGACTGAGGAGATTGACATCCATGATTGTATCTTACAGACGGAAGAAGAGACAAAAGGATGGGTAGACCTGACTGATGTTCCCTTATCTGACTCCCAAGGGGAAATATATGTTGATGGCTCTTGCTTTAAGTTACCAGATGGCACTACAACTACTGCATACGCCATCACTACACAGCACACAGTAGTCACTTCCTTCACGGTGTGAAGCCAGGAATTCCCTAGGAAAGAGCAAACCTCATTACCTGATGGGGGAGAATGAAGGACACCCTCTTGGTCAAAAGTTGGACACCCGCAAGGGATGTCACACCTCAGCGTGTTGAAGCCTCAGCATGCAGGGACCTCCGTATCAGTGTAGAAATGTCTCGTCCTCTTACCTAGTGAAGGTGCGGTTCTTTTATACCAAAAAGGTAGCCTCGGGGGTTCTACCACAATCGATATGTTGTGAGTACGATTATGTAGATGAGCCTGAATCAATAATTGTAACTATGCAAAGTGGCCCTGTCACCCTAGCATGTGCAGGGGATTAAGATATGATGCTAAGAATCCCCGTGCATAATAAACGAGGATAGTTTCAAGGAAACCAATCGACATTTATTCAGCACATAATCGGGTAAAAGATCAGTGCTAGAACCATTAGGCAGAGCAAGGTAGGAGGAATGTATGTAAACGGCTGCTTTGCTACTTAGGCCTAGGTTAGGAAATATAGGGGCATATGTATCAAGCCTTTTTCCCGTTCGCAAACGGGCTGATTCTCAAAATTGGCCCGTTTGCGAACAGGAAACAGCCTTTTGGGATATATCATTCCAAAAGGCCATTGCAAAATAGGGAATCGCAAAATTTGTGATTCTCTATTTTGTGAATGCATTTAAGGAATCGCAAATTGCGATTCCTTAAATGCAATTCTGGAAGCACCCAAGTTGTGTGAATTTGCCTTAAGAAATCGCAAATTACCACCAATTTCCTAGAAAAATGCACTTTTTTGCATTTTTCAAAGTGCCACGTGGCGCACATACATGCCCTTAGGGCACACATGCACATTTCAGGGGTGTAACAGGGTGTCCTTTTGACGCCTGGAACCCTTGAAATTGCTAATAGGTACTTGCAAATTGCGAATGTCTTCCCATTCATTCCTATTGGCCTTGGCCCATATGAAGGTATTCCTTAATTTAGAATCGCAATTTGCGATTCACAATTAAGGAATACGTAGGAATTGCAATTAATGTTGCAAAACCTACATAAATTTAATTTTGCGAGTCCTTAATAGTGATTCGCTTAAATTCGCTGTTAAGGACTGGCAAAATGATTTTTGATACATATGCCCCATGACACCCACTCCTCATCTGAAGGGCGACAAAGTCAACTAATGCTAACATAAGCCTGCTAAAAGCATAAAAACACTGTCAAAAAACCAGTGTACAAAAACATCTAAAACAGGATATAAGTTAAAAAGATGCTATTCAAATTCAAAAGTTCTATAAGTCCACTTAAGAGTCAACATATGATTGGACTGACTGAGCACATCGAAAGCCATGGTGCTCAGTAGGGGTGGGCGGAATTTGCGTAATCGCGTTACGCAAACCTCCGCGAAACGGTAAAAAATCTCCGCGAACATGCAGAAATTCCGCAAACACGCGGAATTGCTTGTTCGCGATACTTTTTTCCTGTTCGCGATCGCTGTTTGCGTGCTCGGGGTGAAATATCTCGCGAACACGCATATTGAGAACGCGAACAAGCAAAAAATTTCGCGAAGTTGCGGAACGTAGATTTTTTTGCAATTCCGCGTTCTCCGCGGAACGCGAAATTACCCAAATTTCGCAAATTCCGCGAACGGAACGGAATTTACCGCCCAGGCCTAGTGCTCAGTGAGAGCAAAAGAAATAACAAAACAATGTTTCTCAGTCTAATTTGACTTGTTTTGGAAAAAAGGCCAAATTGTTCCAATCACACAGAGCCAAATGTTTCTGTGTCCTGTGTGGGAGACGCAACATGACTGCCGCTCGAGTTCACAGATGACGGTCCCTGTAACACCTCTTGTATCACGACAATGGAGCAAAGGTGATTTTCTCTGGTTCCCACAGCAGCAGCTGAGGAAGCACTCAACACCAGTGAGCCTGTTGAAGAGCCGGTGCCTGTTCTTCCAGGAGCTGAAGCATCCTGTGGAGGTTCTAAGAATGCCATCATCATCATGGGAATACGCTGAGGACACTGATACACAAGGGCCTTTAAGGGGTCCAGTAGTACATCTAGGTCCGGTGGCATAACCTATGGAAGGGTCAGACACACGTCTAAGAAGCATTTGTATTCGCAGTAGAGGCAGCGGAACACAGGCAAGATGCAGTCAAAGCAGACTGATCTGAAAGATAGGAACAAATGCTCGCTTAGCTCCCGAAGCTGAGGTATGCCCAGATGAAGCACCATGTGTTCACGACAACGTCGCACCAGCAGTGCTTTTTCCATCTCTCGATGAACTGGGACGTCCATTGCGAAGCAGGAAAACTAAAACCAGGATCCCCACTACAAGTAGTAGGACCAGCAGAAGCCCTCCAAAAATGCTTACAAATACGGAGTGTATGAATGCTGGAATGACTCCGAAGATTCTCTGAAAGGTGCTCAACAGTCCAGAACCTTCACGTTTAAATAGGTACACAATCCTTCTTGTATTAGACATGTTAAAGATACGATGGACCATTTCCCTGAAATGGAGCGGGAAGTTCATACGGACATAGTGCATGTATCTCAGATGAAGACCTTGCAACCTGGAGAGCAAACGTCTCTCGGGCAGAGGTTAAGGCCACATCTTTCTGAAACAGCATGGCTTTCAGTCTGCTCGGAGAATCAAACTGTATAATTGTCACCAGCCGGGTCCATTGGTCCCGGTTGATCTAGTGAACATCAAACAAAAGTTTCTCAATATTTGTGAAAATCCTCTGAAGTTATGTGAGTGAGTAAACTTAACTAGGCGGCTGGGAATCAATTGTCACGCCAATTGACGTCAAAGATAGTTTGTTAGAAATTAGCCATTGGCCTTCACAGGCCTTGAGGCACCTGTCCTTACTCTTGTGAAAGAAGCATTGATAAATACTTTCATTGAAGCGTGTCTGGTCAAGACTGGCTGGACCAAGATTAATAATTGCATTATCCTGGTATTACCCAACTTGCGGACTGTACTCAGAAACTGGTTGGTGTTGAGTTTGCTCAAGGTTTCCTGCCGTCAGTGTAAGAACAGATTTGTACTATTTGTGTCGGGTTGAAAATCCTGAATTATTTCTTTTGCAAATGTTTGTGTTGCTGTAGAAAAGAGCAAAAAGCCAAAGGAATCAAAATGAATGTCTTCACAAATGCGGCTATTCCAACAAACTGTCAAAGGGGATGGGTGGGGAGCGAGGGGGACAGAATGATGTTGGTGGGCAAGGGGGCAATGAAAGGAAAATCAAGAGAGTGGGCGAGGATAATCAACACCATCAGGGGGTGGGGGTCCTCTTCCTAGTTTGGATGTCTAGGACATTCTAACCAGGATTAGCCTAATTTACCACCAACCTAAACAACCCGAATTCACCATCACTTTTACCACTGCCCCACAGGAGCCGACTGCTCGGTATGAGGTTTGAAATTGATGGATCAACATGGCTGCATTTATGTCTTGTTAACAGAAAGCAGGTCTCGTGCCTTATTGACACATCTGCTGTATGCTCCGCACAAAAGACCTCTGACTCTTCCTCCCTTCTTCCCTCAGACATGTTTGCTGATGCCGGAGGCATTTCAAACACCCCAACCCTTACCCTATCACCAAACAACATTACCCCGTGTCCCATCGAAGATCAAGGCGCCTTCTTGTTAACCCCACCTCTCCTGCCAGTCTTTTCAGAAAATATCTTTTGTCTAAACTAAACTATGCTATGCATTGTTACTAGTGGTGGTGTCTATTTAACATTGCTGAAAACATTGAAATGAAGTTTTAGCTGTGTTAGGTGACACCAGAGGATATACTGATGTAAGACACAATCCCGAGATGTATCTCTTACACACTTGATCAAGTGTAGTCTTTATTGTGGTGACTGTGAACGTGCTGAGGATGTGGCTTGGGTTGTAACACCTGCAGTGATCCAGGTAACTGTGATGAGGACGCGCCCTCATATTCCTCAGTTCCTCATTGCGCCCTGAGCTGGAAATGGAAGTCAGACTGCTGTTGGTTCTCTGATGGAAGAAGGGGTCCTTGTGGCCCCCGCGAGTGACACCCCCATTACAATGATCAAGAAGCCTGGTAAAGACGCACACAGACGTGTTCAAGATCTGTGCACCGTCAATGCTGTTGTAAATACTTAGTTTTCCTGTCATTCCTAATTCTCTAAGAAAAATCTGAACACTCTCATCTTCTCCAAAGGATCCACCTTAGTTCAATAATAGTAATTTGTAACTTGCCTAGAACAGTCACTGTTTCTTGGATATGCACATTTTCTTGTTTTCCTTTGCAGTTTTACACAGTACGAACCCGACCTAAAGGTATCAGAGCACTTGACATGAGCACCAGTTGCTCTACAGATAGACACATTTATTTTGTTAGGCATGGGGAGAATAAGTGATTTGCCCAGAATCACAGGATGTTGAGTGCCCCAGCCGAGACTCGAACCCAGATCCTCAGCTTGGAAGTCGACCACTCTAGCCGTTAGACCACATCCTCTGCAATGCTGGGGATGGCAGGTTACTGCTGGCAGTGGATATTAGTTGGGGTGGGCGGAATTTGCGAAATCCACTTTCGCAAATTATCGCGAAAATGTTAAAAATTATCGCAAACACGCGGAAATATCGCGAAGTTTTTTTCCCGCATGTTCGCGAGATTTTCTGCATGGTTGCGGCTCGCCAACTTACCCATGTGGTTGCTCGCGGGCGCGGCCATCTTGTTTTCAGTTGTCTCGCGGTGCATGATCGCGAGAAGAATGACGTGATCGCGCGACGCATGACGTCACTGCGGGCGCGAACTGTCGCGAGACAGCGCAAATGGCTAAAAACAATACAACATCTCATGGAGAACGCGACCGGATCAAGAAAACTTGTCGGCGAACGCAGGGATTCAGGTAAGGCGATCGCGCGCGCGAGAATGTTTTATTTTACAGCGCGAGCAAGAAACAAATTATCGCCAAGCTGCGGAACGCGGAAATTCGCGCTCTCCGCGGAACGCGAAAATGTCAAATTATTAGGGGTGGGCGGAATTTGCGGAATTAACCTTCGCAAATTATCGCGAGAATGTTTAAAATTATCGCAAACAAGCAGAAATATCGCGAAGATGCGGAAGTTTTTTTCCGGCATGTTCGCGCGATTTTCTGCATGGTTGCGGGTCGCCAACTTACCCATGTGGCTGCTTGCGGGCGCGGCCATCTTGTTTTGAGTTGTTCTCGCGGTGCATGATCGCGAGAAGAAAGACGTGATCGCGCGACGCATGACGTCACTGCGGGCGCGAACTGTCGCGAGACAGCGCAAATGGCTAAAAACAATACAACATCTCATGGAGAACGCGACCGGATCAAGAAAACTTGTCGGCGAACGCAGGGATTCAGGTAAGGCGATCGCGCGCGCGCGAGAATGTATCATTTTACAGCGCGAGCAAGAAACAAATTATCGCCAAGCTGCGGAAACCGGAATTTTTGACATTTTCGCGCTCTCCGCGGAACGCAAAAATGTCAAAATATCGCAATTTCCGCGAACGGAACGAAATTTTTGCCCAGGCCTACAAATTATCGCAATTTCCGCGAACGGAACGAAATTTTCGCCCAGGCCTAGATATTAGGGTGTTTAACCTCTCCAGGGTTTCATAAAGAAAGACCCCCCTGAGCTGTTGTTTTGATCCAAGGAAGCAGAACACGCCTTTGTAACTGAGACGCAAGACAAACCACTCACACCGCACTGTCATGAGAAGGAGGCTTTTGCTTGAGGGTTATTAGTGCAGTATCGAAGAGATGAAGGGAAACTGGTGGCCGACTCATAGTATACCTGTGATGCAGTCGTGACAGAGTCTCTGCCCACCCTACGGAAGGTACTTAGAGTATCGCGCTCAGCTCCACCCTCGCAGTGTGTGCTTCACACTGTAGTCGCCTTGTTGCTAACCACTAAAACTCAATACTTATTCATGGCAAGAGTGTCACAGTGTGAAATCATGCCTCTCCTGTCATTGTGGTCTTGCACCCTGCTCTGAGACCCGCTTCTCACAGCCCAGGATAGGGCGTCAGATACCTTCCTCACCGTGACAACCCACCTGCCCGTGTCCTGTATGGATCTCACAAATGCACCAATGCCCACTAGTGATGTTGTGTGTTTGTTGATGGTTCTTGCCTTGGAATGGACCAAGCTCACCAGTAGCTGGATGCCCAATCTGCACCTTGCTTGAAAGTACTGAAAGACGATGTTTACTTCAATACAATCTGCACAGGTTGCTGAACTGATTGCTCTCACTCGTGTTTGTAATCTTCATGTTCAGGAAATTGTTACCATATTCACCGACTCAAAGTAGAATTTCTCAGAGGCCTTTGACTGTGGGCTCCTTTGGATGAAGCGGCGTTGCCTCACTTCTGTGGACACCCCCATCAATAACGGCACATATGTTAATGGATTACTTGATATTCTCTAGTTGCCATCATTAAATGTGATGCACGCCAGTCCTCTAAGGACGAGGTGTCGAAGGGAAACACTTTGCTGATCAAACTGCGAAGGAAGCGGCTTTGTCTCTGAAGTGACTATGAATATCTTGCAAACAGTTGAATCACTTGAACCTGCTCTGAAGTATGGTCTCAAACACTGGAATGTGCTCCGAACGGAGAAGCAAGCGTGGATGAAACAGAGCTGTATGAAGACCCCGACGGAGGGTGGCGAGACAGCAAAGGGAGAGTGGTTGCACCACAATATATTCCTCCTAATCTTGCTTACCTGTATCATGATATTGTCCATGTCAGGAAAGATGTCATGTTTCCTACCCCCAAATACCCACTGGTTTGCTCCATTTTCCCTTCTGATGTCCAATCGTGTCGCAACTTCTGTGCAACCTGACAGGCCCCCACCATTGGAAAAGTGGTTATAATCAGTTTGTTTCACACCCACCACCATAGAGCCTTTTTTTCTGTTTTCAAATGGACTTCATTCAAATGGCCACATGTTGGTTTTGTCTATATTTCCTGGTTGGATCGAAGCTTACCCGTGTACACACACTGATGTGATTACAGTTCCGAAAAAGCTAATCAGGGAGTTGGGATTCCTTTTGCATTGGAACTAACATGGGTACTCATTTTATGTCCCCTGTAGTCCAAGAACTGTTCAATGCTTTAGAGATAAAACAATACTTCCACTGCTTGTATCATCCCAAGTCCACTGGGACGGCGGAGTGTTTACTCGGCACTAACAAACAAGATAGCTAAGATTTATGCAGAAACGTGACTCGGCTGCCACGATGCACTACCCCTGGCACGCTGGTCAGTCTGGGCCATTGTTAGAAAACTAGATTGAGCACCAATGAGATGGTCATGTGGCGGCCTGCGCTGCTCTAGTCTGACCCTCTGTAATATGTGGAAGTGTATTATTTATTTATTTATAGGCATAAATATATACAGTATGTGTTACTTGCAAGTAACTTTAAGGAACGTAAGTTTGGAATGCTTAGTATGTCATTGTTGGAATGTTAGTGTTTGACTTTGTAGAACTGACTGGGGAACCGGAGAGGAAGGTCGTGGGTCTTTACTGGAATAAACTTCAACATTTATTTCAAGAAGACATCATCTTTATTTTTACATTGTGTATTCACATACCACATTTAATGGCGACGATCTTATGCTTAGACCCACCGACAATGATGAAATGAAACCTCGTCATGCTTAAAATATAATTCAATTTGAGGAAGATTTCGTGAAGGGAATTTATACCTTCCAGCGCGTTGGATCGAAAAGACTAAGGCACTCGGTAATGTACTTTTTGAATTACTGCTGAGCACACGAGTTAACCCAGTGCATTATTTTTCTTGGAAAAGAAAAAAGAAAACATATGCGCTGACGGATTTATACTCGCCGCGAAGTGCTCTTTACTTTCTTGCGCTGTTGCTTTAACGAACTACCGTGTGTTAAATGTCTTTGGATCCACTTACTTTTATTTGCACTGTATGAGATCGTTCATTTGATCACTTCTAACGGTTGCGCTGTTGAAGCGGAGTTGGTGGTGGCATTTTCTGAAATGACCGCAGAGTTCGAAGGAGCAGCATTCTCATAGTGCGCGTGAGAGCAGAGTAAACAGCGCATGAGTTCTCTTCCTAGGATGTACTGCACAACATAACGTCATCACGCTACTTGACGCTGCGTGCCTCCATTTTGAAAGTGTTGAGATCGGTTGCCTAGCAACCACCTGAAGCGTGTTTAAACGTGAAGCACATACATCGAGGCAGCGTTGTTTTTTCTTCTTTTTCAACACGGATGCAATTGGGAGCGATGGCATTCATTTAAAGTGAGGTTGTTGATTAAATATTAATAAGTTCATTTTATTTTTTCTTTATTAAGTATTAGAGAATGGCTTCTAACAGTAACTCAAATGTGATGCAACCACCTCCTTTTCTTGAAATACCAGAAACACCTGTCAAACCATGGCATAAATGGTTAAGAATTTTTGAAAATTATCTTGAAGCCATAGATGGTATTAAATATTCAGCAGCTCGGAAAAAAGCCATTTTATTTACTCTTTTGGGAAACTCTGGGCAGGAAGTCTTTGATAATCTACTTGTGGTTCCTGCACCTTCGCAAGATGATTCGTGGGATGTTTACAAAAAAGCACTGGCACGTATTGGAAAACAGAATGTGGATGAACCTTCAGTAATGGTGGAAAGACACAAATTTTTTAAGCGTAAACAATCGTCAGATGAATCTATTGAGGACTATTTGGCTGTATTACGTGTTTTAGCATCTAAATGTGTTTTTGATAATTATTTAGACACTGCCCTACGTGATCAATTAGTTTTTAATTGCTTTAACAAAAAGATTCAAGAACGCATTTTAACATGTAAGAATCCATCTTTAGATGAGGTCATGGATATAGCTAGAAGTATAGAACGTTCAGTGGTTTCGTCGAAGATTTTATCTGAATCTAGTATTAATGCATCCTCTGACATTTCTAAGGTTCCTGCCGTGGAAGTCACACCAGTCAATAATGAGACTAACATACATTAGGTTTCACATAAGGGTAGTGTAAAAAATAATTTTGACAGAAGAGTGAGTGGAGCATGTTACAGATGTGGTTCGAGATTCAATTTAGGGAATTTTCAAAATTGCCCAGCTCAAGGCAAGAGATGTAACAATTGTAAATAAAATTGGACACTTTTATAACTTGTGTCATGCTGGTAAAACAAGAGTCAAGGTCAGTCAGCTTGAGGTTGAAAATGATATATTGGCAGAAGCTATTAGCAATGTATCTGTGTCATCACTGGAAATTAGTGCATTGGGTGAATATGAAAAACGATGTAAGGGTCCCATATGTGTTGTTAAAATTGGAGTAATTAATTTAGATGTGATGGCAGATTCAGGATCTCCAATTACAATTTTAGCGGAGAACCCATTTTACAAGTATTGGTCAGGAAAAATGTTGAAATCAACAACTATTAATCCCAAAGCTTTTGGTAAGTATGACATCATCATGAGAGGATACTTTGAGGACAGTGTCTTGTTTAAAGGGAGAAACATTTTTGCAAAAATTTATGTAGCCATTAACGGACGTGACATTTTGAGTTGGCAGGACCAAGCTAAGCTGGGTATTATTTTACGACCGGGTCATGAGGAACCAGTCACACTAGGTGACATGCCCATTTTAGCAATTCAGGAAACGAAGATGTTACAGTTTAAATTTCCTCAAGTATTTTCTAATAAAATTGGAGTTATCAAGAATTTTTAACATGGTATTGTACTCAAGAGCAATGCTATTCCGGTGATTCAAAAAGTAAGACCCGTT
Source organism: Triturus cristatus (assembly GCF_964204655.1). Lineage (NCBI taxonomy): Eukaryota > Metazoa > Chordata > Amphibia > Caudata > Salamandridae > Triturus > Triturus cristatus. Next base: position 816,497,738 of record NC_140595.1, read on the forward strand.
CCTTTGTCAGCCAGAAATGATCTTAAGAAATTACTTGATGATATGTGCTCTCAGGGTATAATCAAACAAGTGGAGTCATCTGAATGGGTTTCTGTGACAGTCGTCGCACGAAAAAGTAATGGGGATATACGCCTGTGTGCTGATCTTAGAGTTCTTAATAGGAATATTCTGGTTGATTGTCATCCCCTCCCACGTATTCATGAAATGCTAGCCAGATTAGGGGGTAGTAAATATTTTTCAACAATTGATTTACGCTCTGCGTACCATCAGATTGCGTTATCTAGAAACTCACAACATTTGACCACTTTTGTGACACCTTTTGGTGTATATATGTCTAAGCACATGCCATTTGGTTTGGCATCTGCTGCCAGCGTTTTTCAACGTCTGATGGATCAAATATTTGGAGGTCTAGTGGGGGTACAAACCTTTCAAGATGATATCTTAGTTCACACTGAAAGTCTAGATGAACACATTGCACTTTTAGAAGATGTCATTAGCAAATTGGGCGCTTGGGGTATGACAGTTAATTTTGAGAAATGTAAATTTTTATCACAACAGGTTAACTATTTAGGACATAACATTTCAGGAGATGGCATAAGTCCCAAGGAATCCTTGCTAAAAGGTATAAATGAAGCAGCAATTCCAAGTGACAAAGATTCTCTTAGGGCATTTTAAGGCCTTAGTGAGTACTATGCGCATTTTGTGCAAGGTTATGCAGTAGTTGTGCAGCCTTTAAGGAATCTTTTAAGGAAAAATGAGAAGTTCATATGGTCCAAGGAGTGTCAGGAGGCATTTGAATCTGTAAAAACCTTAATCACTTCTGCTTCGGCAATTAAGCCATTTACGTATGGGGCGAAATGCATAATTACGTTAGATGCGAGTGGGAAAGGTTTAGGGGCAGTCCTTAGCCAAATTGTTGCAGGTCAGGAGTGTACCATTGCGTTTGCTTCACGTACTTTGAATGTGGCCGAGAAAAACTATAGTACAATCGAACGTGAAGCACTAGCTTGTTCTTGGGCCTCTGAAAAATTTAAGATGTATATTTGGGGTACTAAATTTGAATTACATTCTGATCATAAGCCGGTAATATACATGTTGGGAGATAGTTGTTCTAATAAAGCTTCATCGAGATTGATTAGATTGATGGCTAGGTTACAGGAATTTAACTTTGACATAAAATACATTCCCGGCGGGAAAAATGTTAGAGCAAATTCTTTATTACGCTTACCGGTAGAATGTGATGGTGTTGAGGATGTCAATGAAAACAAATGGGAAGGATTGGAGTACGTGTTCACCATTGGTGATATAAATGAACAGTTTCGGATTTCTGAGAAAGAATGGCTAGAGAACTGTGATAAAGACGAATGCATGACACAAGTGAAGACATTTTTAATTAGTGGCTGGCCCAGTGATAGGTCTATGTCTATGGATTTAAGATGCTTTCATCAGGTCGCTTCAGAATTGTCGGTAGTTAATGATATCTTGGTTCGACAAGATTTGTTTGTTCCTCCCAGTATTTTACGGTTAAAAATCATTGCTTTAGCACATGAAGGACATTTGGGCATTTCTGCAACGGCAAAGAAAATTAAACAAATCTATTGGTGGCCAGGTATTGATGGACAGGTTAGAAGATTTGTAGATTCGTGCACGGAATGCTTGTGCTCTGACAAGCATTGGAAGACCTCTACAGTTCCATTATGTCCTGTTAGTTGGCCTAACAATGCTTGGAAAAAGATTGGGTTAGATTTTTCTGGTCCCATTAACATTGTGGGTTGTGATAAAAGATTCTTGATTGTGGCAATTGATTATTATTCGAAATGGTTGTACTTTTCTTTTGTTAGTTCTGCTGATTCTGCTTCTGTGATAACATTTTAGAAACATCTATTTTATATAGAAGGGAGAGTTAAGGAGATTGTTACGGATAATGGCTCCCATTTTCTCTCTGAGCTGTTCTCCAATTTTCTTGATAAAAATGACGTAAAACACATAAGGGTACCTAGGACTGGAAGGTAGGTAAAGAGACATAGCATGACTCAGATAAGGGAAGGTTTACATGGGAGGTGACTAGGCAACTTCAATTTAATGAATGCGCCACATTCCCAACTGCAGCAATCGTGGCGTTCTGTGAAGGAGGGGACATGTTTTGCTTGAAGCGGTCTCTGGGTTCCCGATGGAGGTAATAATAACCCTCTACCACTCTACAGTGGAGGTGAGGCATGCAGTCTGAATCCGTGGCCATGCTGGTACGCCCATTCGCCCTCCGTGACAGCGTTCCCAAGAGAAGCAGGGACCACGCGTGAAGTTGGGTCTGTGGATGTCCACCTGTGGGATGCTGAATGATGCAGGGGTCCTTCCATCAGGTGAGCGGTTGGAGCCTTGCACCCCATGTCTGCTACAAGGCACGAGGGTGCATCATTTGTGGAATTCTTTCTACAAGGTATGTGTGTGAGTCCATGAAATGCAGCTTGTGCCAAGCAGGAGCCCTGGCAAGGGAGGGGTCTGGAATCACAGCCCCCTCTCCAGTATCCATTAACTGAGTGTTTCACAGACTGATGGAAAATGGGATGTGATGTGAATTCTAATGTGCACTTTAAAAAGTTTAATGTGTCTTTGTTAAACATTCTTGGCAGCAATATAAGTGATTCTGTACTAAAGCGGCGAAAGCTTGCATGATCTGTAAAAAAACTAGGCCTGGGCGGTAAATTCCGTTCCGTTCGCGGAATTTGCGGAATTTGGGTAATTTCGCGTTCCGCGGAGAACGCGAAATTGCCCAAAAATCTGCGTTCCGCGACTTCGCGAAATTTTTTGCTTGTTCGCGTTCTCAATATGCGTGTTCGCGAGATATTTCACCTCGAGCACGCAAACAGCGATCGCGAACAGGAAAAAAGTATCGCGAACAAGCAATTCCGCGTGTTCGCGGAATTTCTGCGTGTTCGCGGAGATTTTTTACCGTTTCGCGGAGATTTGCGTAACGCGATTACGCGAATTCCGCCCACCCCTAAAAAAAACAACACAATTTAAATGGAATAAAACACATTTATACTTTCTGATGATGAACAAGCTATTTATATAAATATTGAAATGAATGAATGAACTGTGCTTCTGTAGTCACCCCAGGAAGGTCTCCCTTTGCTGGGAGAGTGTGACAACCATCCTGTGGAGGTCAGAGAGCTGAGCGAAGGGCAGGGAATAAGGGCTTTGTGAAATACCAGATGGGTGGCGGCATCTGACCGTGGGTGGTTGGCTCTCCAATGCCTCTGCTGCTGAAAGGCTGACACATCTTCCTCTTTTAAGAGCAACTCACCTCACACTGTCTGTGTCTTCGGAGACCTCCACAGAGGTTTCACTTCCCATGACATATGCTGATGGTAAGTATTCCATCTTTATCTTTTTCCAGAAAGGAAGGGAAGGGGAGCGATCCGGATACAGTGACGCTCTGTGCGTTCATTGGTCAGACCTCTGTATGTTCAGTTGAATGAATCTGACACTGACCCGGAAGAGCCACCGACTGCAGACCCATTATACAAGGCAAACCTCTGGGTTAAGCTGCTCACACATTCCTCGACTTCCTGGTGTATGTTTTCAGACAAAGGAGGTAGAGGTGCTGTCCTACCAAAAGATGAGGCACGCCTCAGCCTCCCGTCATACCCCTACCACCAAGGGAGCAGTGATAGGGTTACCAGGGGGAGAGGCACTCCTCAGCTTCCTTGCATACACCTACAGACAAAGGAGGCAGTGGTAGGGTTACCAGGGGGAGAGGCACTCCTCAGCTTCCTTGCATACAAAGGAGGCAGTGGTAGGGTTACCAGGGGGAGAGGCACTCCTCAGCTTCCTTGCATACAAAGGAGGCAGTGGTACGGTTACCAGGGGGAGAGGCACTCCTCAGCTTCCTTGCATACACCTACAGACAAAGGAGGCAGTGGTAGGGTTACGGGGGGAAAGGCACTCCTCAGCTTCCTTGCATACACCTACAGACAAAGGAGGCAGTGGTAGGGTTACCAGGGGGAGAGGCACTCCTCAGCTTCCTTGCATACACCTACAGACAGAGGAGGAAGTGGTAGGGTTACCAGAGGGAGGGGCACTCCTGTGCTTCTTGCATACACCTACAGACAAAGGAGGCAGTGGTAGGGTTACCGGGGGAGAGGCACTCCTCAGCTTCCTTGCATACACCTACAGACAAAGAAGGCAGTGGTAGGGTTACCAGGGGGAGAGGCACTCCTCTGCTTCTTTGCATACACCTAGAGACAGAGGAGCTATAGTAGAGTTACCAGGGGAGAGGCACTCCTCAGCTTCCTTGCATACACCTACATACAAAGGAGGCAGTGGTAGGGTTACCAGGGGGAGAGGCACTCCTCAGCTTCCTTGCATACACCTACAGACAAAGGAGGCAGTGGTAGGGTTACGGGGGGAGAGGCACTCCTCAGCTTCCTTGCATACACCTACAGACAAAGGAGGCAGTGGTAGGGTTACCAGGGGGAGAGGCACTCCTCAGCTTCCTTGCATACACCTACATACAAAGGAGGCAGTGGTAGGGTTACCAGGGGGAGAGGCACTCCTCAGCTTCCTTGCATACACCTACAGACAAAGGAGGCAGTGGTAGGGTTACGGGGGGAGAGGCACTCCTCAGCTTCCTTGCATACACCTACAGACAAAGGAGGCAGTGGTAGGGTTTCCAGGGGGAGAGGCACTCCTCAGCTTCCTTGCATACACCTACAGACAGAGGAGGAAGTGGTAGGGTTACCAGAGGGAGGGGTACTCCACAGCTTCCTTGCATACACCTACAGACAAAGGAGGCAGTGGTAGGGTTACCAGGGAGAGAGGCACTCCTCAGCTTCCTTACATACACCTACAGACAAAGGAGGCGGTGGTAGGGTTACCAGAGGGAGAGGCACTCCTCAGCTTCTTGCATACACCTACAGACAAAGGAGGCAGCGGTAGGGTTACCGGGGGAGAGGCACTCCTCAGCTTCCTTGCATACACCTACAGACAAAGAAGGCAGTGGTAGGGTTACCAGGGGGAGAGGCACTCCTCAGCTTCCTTGCATACACCTAGAGACAAGGGAGCTATGGTAGGGTTACCAGGGGGAGAGGCACTCCTCATCTTCCTTGCATACACCTACAGACAAGGGAGGCAGTGGTAGGGTTACCATAGGGTGAGGCACTCCTCAGCTTCCTTGCATACACCAACAGAGAAAGGAGGCATTGATAGGGTTACCAGGGGGAGAGGCACATCTCAGCCTCCTTGCATACGCCTACAGACAAAGGAGGCAGCGGTAGGGTTACCGGGGGAGAGGCACTCCTCAGCTTCCTTGCATACACCTACAGACAAATGAGGCAGTGGTAGGGTTACCAGGGGGAGAGGCACTCCTCATCTTCCTTACATACACCTACAGACAAGGGAGGCAGCGTTAGGGTTAGTAGAGAGCCAGACACTCTTCAACTTTCTGGTATACCTCAAACAAGGGAGGCAGCCTTAGGGTTAGCAGAGGGCGAAACCCTCTTTCACTTCCTGCCAAATATCTACTACCAGTGGAGCAGCGCTAATGCTATGACAGGATGGGGCACTCTTTAACTTCCTGGCATGCATCTACAGACAGAGGAGCAGTGGCTGTATTACCAGAGGTCCAGTCACTCTTCCACTTCCTTGCATACCTCTACAGGTAAGGGAGGCAGAAGTTGGGTTAGTAGAGAGCCAGGAACTCTTCAACTTCCTGGCATGCATCTGCACACAAGGAAGTCAGTGGTTGTGTTGGGGAACAGCCATTACAACGCGGTTTTTACCACGCAGTGCAGTTACATCGCATGCGTTACAACGCATGCGATGTTACAACGCTATGCCATTACAACGCAAGTCTGTACATCGACTTGCGCTAGATGGCGTGCTAACATTACAAATAGTGTAGTTTATTATCCCAACACCTTCCCTACTGTTAAGTGGACTGGAGTTGGAATAGTAAATTTCACTTTTTAATGTTAGCACGCCATCTAGCGCAAGTCGATGTAAAGACTTGCGTTGTAATGGCATAGCGTTGTAACATCGCATGCGTTGTAACGCATGCGATGTAACTGCACGCGTGGTAAAAACCCGCGTTGTAATGTCATACATCCGGTTGTGTTACCAGAGAGCAAGGCACTCTTCAACTTCCTGGCATGCATCTACAGACAGAGAAGCAGTGGTAAGGTTACCAGACGGCCAGGCACTCTTCACCATTGTGTCCTACTTTTTCAGCCAAAGGAAGGTTCGAAGGGGGCCCAGACAGTCTTCAACTTCCCGGGATAAGTAGCAATAGGGTTACCAGAAGGCCGGCACTCTTCAATGTCCTGGCATAAGTAGCCGTAAGGTTACCAGAGTGCCGACACTCTTCAATGTCCTGGCATAAGTAGCCGTAAGATTACCAGAAGGCTGGCACTTTTCAATGTCCTGGCATAAGTAGCCGTAAGGTTACCAGAGGGCCGGCACTCTTCAATGTCCTGGCATAAGTAGCCGTAAGGTTACCAGAGGGCTGGCACTCTTCAATGTCCTGGCATAAGTAGCCGTAAGGTTACCAGAGGGCCGGCACTTTTCAATGTCCTGCCATAAGTAGCCGTAAGGTTACCAGAGGGCTGGCACTCTTCAATGTCCTGGCATAAGTAGCCATAAGGTTACCAGAGGGCCGGCACTCTTCAATGTCCTGGCATAAGTAGCCGTAAGTTTACCAGAGGGCCAGCACTCTTCAATGTCCTGGCATAAATAGCCGTAAGGTTACCAGAGGCCCGGCACTCTTCAATGTCCTGGCATAAGTAGCTGTAAGGTTACCAGAGGGCCGGCACTCTTCAATGTCCTGGTATAAGTAGCCGTAAGCTTACCAGAAGGCCGGCACTCTTCAATGTCCTGGCATAAGTAGCCGTAAGGTTACCAGAGGGCCGGCACTCTTCAATGTCCTGGCATAAGTAGCCGTAAGGTTACCAGAGGGCCGGCACTCTTCAATGTCCTGCCATAAGTAGCCGTAAGGTTACCAGAGGGCTGGCACTCTTCAATGTCCTGGCATAAGTAGGCGAAAGGTTACCAGAGGGCCGGCACTCTTCAATGTCCTGGCATAAGTAGCCGTAAGGTTACCAGAGGGCTGGCACTCTTCAATGTCCTGGCATAAGTAGCCGTAAGGTTACCAGAGGGCCGGCACTCTTCAATGTCCTGACATAAGTAGCCGTAAGGTTACCAGAGGGCCGGCACTCTTCAATGTCCTGCCATAAGTAGCCGTAAGGATACCAGAGGGCCGGCACTCTTCAATGTCCTGCCATAAGTAGCCGTAAGGTTACCAGAGGGCCGGCACTCTTCAATATCCTGGCATAAGTAGCCGTAAGGTTACCAGAGGGCCAGCACTCTTCAATGTCCTGGCATAAGTAGCCGTAAGGTTACCAGAGGGTCGGCACTCTTCAATGTCCTGCCATAAGTAGCCGTAAGGTTACCAGAGGGCCGGCACTCTTCAATGTCCTGCCATAAGTAGCCGTAAGGTTACCAGAGGGCCGGCACTCTTCAATGTCCTGGCATAAGTAGCCATAAGGTTACCAGAGGCCCGGCACTCTTCAATGTCCTGGCATAAGTAGCCGTAAGGTTACCAGAGGGCCGGCACTCTTCAATGTCCTGGCATAAGTAGCCATAAGGTTACCAGAGGGCCGGCACTCTTCAATGTCCTTACATAAGTAGCCGTAAGGTTACCAGAGGGCCGGCACTCTTCAATGTCCTTGCATAAGTAGCCGTAAGGTTACCAGAGGGCGGCACTCTTCAATGTCCTTACATAAGTAGCCGTAAGGTTACCAGAGGGCCGGCACTCTTCAATGTCCTTATATAAGTAGCCGTAAGGTTACCAGAGGGCCGGCACTCTTCAATGTCCTGGTATAAGTAGCCGTAAGCTTACCAGAAGGCCGGCACTCTTCAATGTCCTGGCATAAGTAGCCGTAAGGTTACCAGAGGGCCGGCACTCTTCAATGTCCTGGCATAAGTAGCCGTAAGGTTACCAGAGGGCCGGCACTCTTCAATGTCCTGCCATAAGTAGCCGTAAGGTTACCAGAGGGCTGGCACTCTTCAATGTCCTGGCATAAGTAGGCGAAAGGTTACCAGAGGGCCGGCACTCTTCAATGTCCTGGCATAAGTAGCCATAAGGATACCAGAGGGCCGGCACTCTTCAATGTCCTGCCATAAGTAGCCGTAAGGTTACCAGAGGGCCGGCACTCTTCAATGTCCTGCCATAAGTAGCCGTAAGGTTACCAGAGGGCCGGCACTCTTCAATGTCCTGGCATGCATTTTCAGACAAGGGAAGGCAAAGGTGTGGTTACCAAAGGTCTTTATCTCAGCTGGGTGTCCTGGTGGCATAGAATCAGCAGACGACAATAGGCAGATGGAGAGCGGCACAAGAGGAGAGAGTCAGACATGGAAGGACCCACATCTGGCCGCCAGTTGATGGGCTTCAGTGGCCACCTTCTCCTTCTGCAGGGTTTTTGAACCAACTATATCTCAAAACTTTGAAGTAGATTCCGAGATGGGCAGGAAGTGGAGTGAGGCAGATTTTATGGAGTTCTATTCACAAAAGCTATTTTGGAGCACATTGAGTGAAACTAATTTATGTACTCAAAAATGCCTGTCGCAAACCTCCGCCTGTAAGATCTCTGCCTGTCCTACCTTTTTTGTAAAGAGGTCTGTGCCCCATTGGCGGAGAGCTCTGCATGCAGAGACATCTGCACACATAGGCTTAGATCTGTGTAGCAATTGTGGTCTAGACAAGGAAGGAAATGGGAAATAACCACTGCAGAATGGGCTGTGTCGAGAGAAATTGAAGGAGAATTTATGGCATACATGCTAATAAAAAACACACACTCACAAAAGAGTAAGACAATTGCTATTCACAAAATGCACTTCTATTTCTATTTCAGTTCGGCCACTGATAAACAGATGCACACCTACTCTACCTAAGCCTTTGAGTAAGTCAAGCACTACCCATGGTCAACCACTGGTACTGCAATAACTTCTCATCAGCGGAGGCAAGTACTTACGTTAACACCCCAGAAAGAAAAAAACGAAAATAAAGGTAGAGAGAACCCTGTTGAATATAAAACGTAAATGATTTCATATTTTTGTGTTTATTTTAATATGATTTTAAAAATGTCAACAACATTTTTTAAGGTGCAATTACTATAAATACATAAAACAAGGCTTTGAGCGCTTGCAACGCACGTGCTTCTCCAAAAGTGTGTGGGATTGAACAGTAGATTGGGTAGGTGTAGTTGAGGTAATTTTAATTGTAATGTGTTGTGAGTAAGTTTAATGTGTTGTTTGATAGGCTGGCACATGTAATATCTGCCTATTTGTGAAGGGTGGGCGAAGGGCAGAGCGGAATGTGTAAACATACAAGCAGTGGCAGCTCCTCCGCTAAGGCGGAGGAGCATCGCCCCACTGCTTTTTGCAGTGTAAAAAAAGGAAAAATAAAATGATAATAACCCGAGGATACTGTGTTCTCCATGCAGGCTGCATTTCACCCTGCGTGGAGAACATGCCCACCCCTCCAGCCCCTGGCTGAGTGCTGTGTAACTTGGCGCAGACCAATCACAACACTGCATTGCAGTGTTGTGATTGGCTGCAGGGAGCCTGGGGGCCCTGGTGCTTCCTGCTTCCTGTCTCCCTCCTCCAAGAAGCCAGGAAGAGGATGTAGAAGAAGTGGTGGCCAGTCAGCCGGGAGGTAAGCTATATATAGTTTTTTACCTATATCCCCCCGCCTCTTCCCCCACCCCATTGCTGCTAACAGGTAGTAGCCACCGCTGAATGCAAGATTACGTCGTGATAGACAGGTGTTGAGTTCTTACTTTTCTTAGGTCAGAGTTTCCTGGCACAAGCAGGCCACATAACACATGATGGTGCATGGAGATGTGTACACCCTCCTCAAGGGTGCCAGATGGACACAGGACCTAGATCCCCCTTCAGGAAAAGTCTTTGTGACCTGTATCCTGGAGAGGCTTTCCTTCACTCGCCTCTTCTCTTTTGACCCCTTTTTCTTGAGGCCCCTGGCGGTGTGTGGTTCCACCATGAATGCTGTGATGTAGTATGTCAACTTCTGCCATGTGGCTGCCGTTTACACTCCACTGAAGCTGTATAAATGCAGACCATGGAGTTCCTTCCAATGAGCAACTACAAAACCACACGGTCTGTCTCCTCCTCAGTGAAGTTCCACTTGAGTGGGGTTGGCTGTATCTTGAAATCTGTAGGTGTTGAGTGCCATCCTGTTAGTAACAGAGTCCAAGCGAAAACAGGCAGAGCCAATGGTGGGTGCTGTATTTATTTGTTTCAAGTGTTATTGTGTGTTTGTGTTTAACCCCTTCATTGCGCCCGTCGGCCAACGGCCATCACAAGCATACCTCGGTAGTGCTGCGCACATCCGTTGGCCGACGCGTCCCCGCCCACTCAATGGAACGCTCCGCACCGTGGCGGAATTACCGTCACGGTAAACGGGTTAAGGTTATGTGTATGATGTTTCTTTCCATTTAGAGTTTTCTGCTTGGGACGTAGAGATCTCTGCACCAGCGGCAGAGACCTCCAACTCCAGGGCGCAGCTGTCTCACAGAGAGGGTAAGGATGAAACTATACATTGACATTGTAGGTCTATATCTAGGCATCAAAGGGTATAATGTTGATAGAACCTTCAGGATTTTCCAATAACTATAGGCTGGATCTGAGTAAAAGGTTAATCACATAAAACCAGAGATGCTGCTCTTTGGAGCCTCACCAGAAGACTTGCGTCAGCAATGGGAACCAAACAGGAACAGCGGCTCTGCCGCATATCTTGGAGTATAAACTACCACGTATATCACCACGCGTCTTTGAATAAACTCTTCCCTGCTGAGACAGTTTAAGAGGCAATAAAAAATCTGGGATAAGATGCTGTTTACGCTCCTAAGTCGAATTAACCTAATAAAGAAGGCTGTCCTACCTCAATGTTTATCTGTATTTCACCCGATCCACGGCTTCTTGGCAAAGACATTCTCTACTGAGTTGAGTTAAGACATTTGACAGTTTACCTGAGTTGGGAAAAGAGGCAAATTAACCAGAAAAGGTTTAATTCACGCTATATTCTGCTGGGCTGATCCATGTGAGATATTGAGAAGTACATGTCACCTTAACTGGGATACCTTTGCACGTTAGTCAGCGCAGAACAGACATACGATAGTGGCTGTAGTCTTCTGGAGGCTATGATAGGGCACAATAGGCTTAAGAGATATATTTTTCACTTTAGACATTCAAAATATTTCAAGAAAATCTGATATTGAATACTACCTAGCTGTCTTAGAATCTGTGATGTATGGCCAAGATGTTGAAAGTATTATGAATGAACTCCATTATGGAAAATCTACTATGCACCACAGCACTCTATGACACTGCACTCTACACCACTTCCATCTATGCCTCTCTACTCTACTCTGGACCCCTCTGCTCTATTACACTGCACTCTACCCTACACTAGTATTCAGCACTGCACTCTTCACCACAGCACTCTACACCACTACAGTCTAGGCCACTCCACTGTACTCAGTACCACTCCACTCCAGGCCACTCTACTCTATGCCACTCTACTCTGCAACACTGCACTCCATGCCAATGCAATCTACACCACTACTCAATGCCACTGCACTCTATCCTGCATCACTCCGCTCTACACCACTTCACTCTACTCTGAAACAATCTACTCTGCACCACTGAACTCTATGCCACTCTACTCCACTCTGTGCCACTCCATTCTACTCCACTGCACTCTATGCTACTTTACTCTATTTTGCACAGCTCTACTTTGTACCACTGTGCTCTATGCCACTGCTCTATGCCACTCCACTCTACCCTGCAACACTCCCATCTATGCCACTTCACTCTACTCTGTAGCAATCTACTCTACACCACTGTACTCTTTACCACTGCACTCTACGCTACTCTACTCCACTCTGTGCCACTCCACTCTATGCCACTGCAATCTACGCTGCACACTCTATACCACTTTACTATACTCTGCAACACTCTTCTCTTTGCCACTGTGCTCTATGCTACTCTGCTCTTAACCACTGCACTCTACGCCAATGCACTCAAAACTACTTTACTCAAAATCAATGCACTCTATTTCACTGCACTCTATACCAACCACTTTGCACCACAGCACTCTACTCCACTCTACTCCGCAGCACTCTACACCACTGCACACTACGCCACTCTGCACCATTGCTCTTTAAATCACTACACTATATGCCACTATATTCTACTATGTACCACTGTAGTCTACACCATTCTACTCTGTGCCTCTCTACTCTGCACCACTGCACTCTACACTACTGCAGTCTATGCCACTCTCCTCTGCAAGGCTGCACTCTGTTCCACTGAAATCAATACCACTCCACTCTACTCTGCCCCACTGGGCTCTATGCCACTGCATGCTAAGCCACTCTACAACATTGTACTCTAAGTCATTGCACTGTGGACACTCTATTCTACCCTGCACCACTGAACTCTGTGCCACTCTAAACTGTGCCACCGCACTCTATGCCACTGCACTCTATGACACTGCACTCCACGCCACTGCACTCTACTCTGCACCACTTAACTCTATGTCATTCAACTACACTCTACCCCACTACACTCTACTCCATTACACTCTCCATCACTCCAGGGAACTCTAATCTATTCTGCACCACTTCACTCTATGCCACTTCACTGTACTCTGAAACAGTCTGCTCTACACAACTGCACTCTATGCGACTGCACTCTACGCCGCTCTACTCTAAACCAATGCACTAAATGCTACTGGACACTACGGCAACCACTTTACACCACTGAACTCTGTGCCACTATACTCTACTCTGCAACACTCTACACCACTGCATGCTATGCCACTCTACACCATTGTGCTCTACATCACTGCACTCTACGTCTCTCTATTCTACTCTGCACCACTGTACTGTATGCCCCTCTATTCTGTGCCACTCCACTCTGCCCTACTGCACTCTACATAACTACACTCTTCACCACTCTACTCTGCAAGACTGCATTTGTCACCACTGAACTCAACACCACTCTACTCTCTACCACTGCACTCTGTGCCACTGCACTCTATGCCAGTGCATGCTACGTCACTCTACACCATTGCACTTTGTCACTCCACTCCACTCAACAGCACTCTATTCTACTCTGCATCATTCTACTCTGCACTACTCTACTCTGCTCCTCTCTACTCTGTGCCCCTGCACTCGATACTACTGCACTCTATGCCACTGCAATCTACTCTGCACCGCTCAGCTCTACACCACTCTACTGCACTCTTTGCCAATGCACTCTACGCCACTATACCCTGCATCACTCTAAACCACTCTAATCTATTATGCACCACTGCACTTCATGCTACTATACTCTACACCTTGCTACTGTATGCCACTGCAGTCTACGGCACTCTACTCTATACCTCTGCACTCTACCTTGCACTGCTCTACCCTGCACCACTCCAATCTACGCCACTTCACTCTACTCTGAAACAATATACTCAACGTCACTGCAACTCTATGCCACTCTACATCACTGCACGTTACGCCAATGCACTCTACACAACTGCACTCTATGCTAGTCTAATCTGCACCACTATACTATATGCCACTACACTCTACGCTACCCAATAACACTCCACTCTAAGACACTCCACTCTATGACACTCCACTCTATGACACTCCACTCTATGATTCTCTACTCCACTCGGACACTCTACTGTACAACACTCTAGTCCACTCTACAACACTACTCCACTCTATGATGCTCTATGCAACTCCCTCAATGCCACTCTATACCACTTTACTCCACTCTATTCTACAACACACTACTCCACTCTATGCCACTCCACTCTATGCCACTCCCCTATATGACACTCTAAGGCACTCCACTCTATGCCACTCCACTCTATGACACTCCCCTATATGACACTCTAAGCCACTCCACTCTACTCTGAACACCCTACTCCACTCTATGCTATTCCATTCTCCTGCACTACTCCAATCTACACCGCTCCATTATATGACAATCTACTCCCTCTATGCACTCTACTCTACAATACTCTACACTACTCTATGCAACCCCTTCTACACCACTGCAGTCTGCTTTACACGACTCCATGCTACTCCAGTCTATGGCACTGTACTTCACTTTATGCCACTGTACTCTACTCCATTGTATGCCGTTCCTCTATACGTCTCTACGGCACTCAACTCCCTCCATGACACTTCACAACACTCTACACCACTCCATGCCACTCCATAACACTCCGCTCTACTCCACTTTGCAATACTCCACACCACTCTCCGTTACCCCACTAACTTTTAGCCATGCTGTACTCTCCTTTACCCCACTAACTTTTAGCCATGCTGAACAACAGCCACGCTGGAATATAACATGGCAAAAAGATATTGGCAAAGCCAATAGTTCTTGCATTGGCGAGACCTATTGGCTTTGCCAATGCTTGTTAATCTAGTCTATTGAAGTAGAGACAACGAAAAAAATGGGCAAAATTAAGGTTGGAATTTAGAGCTAACCTAATGCTGCAAAAAGATGGACAAAACATCTCAGGATTCTAACATTTGACGTACCTATTATTTTACCTTCTTCTAGGTGAAATTACACTCCATCCAGGATTCAATCGAGGTTCCCTGGTGCAAGCTCCAATTTATAACCGGACAGGAACCTGGGTGAGTATGTTTGTTGAATATCCTAGATTACAGGAATTCTGGAAACAAGTTTAGGTTCAATTGGGAAATCTCACTGGAAAACATCTACAGAGAGGGGTTAAACCCACTCTTACTCGCCTTCTTACTCATTTACACCTACATGGACTGGAGTGGCTAACGTATTGCTTCTGGGGACCTTGGTCACTAAGAGACTTATAGCAAAAACAATTGAAAGATAGCAGTTCCACTGAAGTGGAGGAATGGAAAGAGGAAATTAAGGTAATAACTATAGGGGGGAAGTGGTATTATATAAGAGCTAATATATTAAATAAAAGGGACTCGCATTGGAGCTCTATCCTAAAGGAAAGATCAGAAGGGTGCGATGGACCTCATGTGTTTAGCATAGAGGGCCTTGGAAGCGAGTACTGGAATAGGTGGGATGGTATTTTTTACATATTCATCTAGAGAATTTGTGGCACCCTTTTCTATTCTTTGTGTACTAGACACTTTGGGGCATATCAGCAACACCCGGCGATAATTATCGCTCAGCGCTCTTCGCGTGAGGATAATTATCGCCGGGTAACGTGGATTTTTATTGCTGAGATAGCGTGCTATTAGCAACGCTTATCTCAAAAGCGATAAAAATCCTAGCGCTAACTGGAAACCCAGCGATAATCTCACGAAATGTGGCGTTAGCTTGTTGATAGGGACTCACAAACTTAGCCATGATATCCACCTTCCATAGGATATCATGGCTAAGTCAGTCCTGAAGCAGGCGGAAGGAAAGTAGCGATAACAGGGGTTATCGCTACTTTTCCTGCTGCTATGCTTCATAGCTGGGGCTTGATGATAGGAGAAATGTCGCTTAGCGACATTTCTCCTGTCATGTCAGGTCTGGAACGCCCACTTTGCATCTCATTAGAGATGCAAAGCTGGGCGTTAGGAATCCCCACGCTAAAGCAAGGTTTCATGTGTTAGCGTGGCCTTGCTAATTAGGCGATAAAATTATCGCTGCTTTTCGTCCGAAAACGGCCGCAAAAGCGGCGATAAGTTTTTATCGCCAGCTTGTAAATATGCCCCTTTTTGCCTGATTGCGAGTTAGTCTGTGTAATCCAGCCTGTGTGTAAATTCCTGTTTGCTCACTGGTCCGAATTACTACTTAGGAGTTATTTAGCACATCCAATAATTGTAAGGTATGTAAAATGCCTCAACCTTCATTACATTTCGGCGGCCAAACCTGCCAAATTTTAACAGGGGAAAAGTGTAGGTATTTGCCATATCATGCGACTTTGGTGTGTTAAACACCAAAATCTATATGTTATTCCCAGAAAATTTGTAATAGGTGCTATTTATCTCACACGATCGAGAACAGGCCCTGGAGTATCGTTACTTATGAGGAGCGATAAACCGCACCTTGTTACTAAACAACGTCATAACCGGACCCTTAGAATTAACGGTATGTTTATAGAGAAGATGCGCACTTTACTGGGGATTGAAAGGGATGGCTAGATCTTGAAGCAAGCTGGGATATCGGACAAGATGTTTTAATAGATTACCTTTTTACTCTCCCTTATAACTGGTCCTCCTATAGCTATTTCCACTGCCTTTTTACAAATTATTCTCCAACTACAGACTGGAGGATCTTGCGCCCTCCTTTTTTTAATCTTCTGTTTCTTCACACCAGAATCACTTTTCCTCTTTCAACACCATTCGTCCCTAACCTCTCTTGGGACTGCAGGGGATTTATGCTGACGTGGGGTTGCACTGTGTGATCTTGGACACTCTATCCCTTAACTTTTCCTTTATTATTCCTCACTTGATAAGGCTGCACTCTTTGTGTCCTTTGTCATGCTGGCTGATCAATTGTTGCAAGCTATGTTTATTTTCTTGGAATGTACCAGTTTTCGTGTAACCTATCTATTCATTTGCATGTTGTAACTTCTATAATAAAGCACTCTAATGCCTTCTGGTACAAAGTCCCCGCTTAAAAACAAAAACATTACAAAAAAATAAAAAGATGTAATCAATAAATAGGTAAAATACATTTTTTTTAAGTAATCAATAATGCAAGCAGTGGTGCTGGAACTAAGGGAGTGGCAGCAGCTCCACGAAGCTTCGAAGAGTTTAGCTAGAGATGGAACAGTAAATGTTCTTTCTTTCTTTCAAATGTTCGTTCTTCTGGCAGGATCTGTTGTATTTCCAGATACGGCCTTCCCCGTATCCCCTCTGTCTTCAGTGAGATGATTTTATGGGCAGCCCCCCTACTCCAAACATTGTCGAGCACCACTGAACGTGAGCGGGGTAAGAGCAGTGACAGCATAAAACTGAAGACGAGCATTGGTGCGCGCATCTACAACTGGCTCTTCCCAGAGCGCATGCGCAATGGCTTCATAACGTCTGTGAGATACAAATGTAGCAATTCATTAGAAGCCAAGGCGCAGGGACTGCTGTGGTTTCTGAAACTGTAGCACCGAACGAGGAGCTCTCGCCCCCATCCTCTCGCTACATTGTACCTTCCCTCATACTCTCGGTACATTGTACCACCCCACCATCCTCTTGTTACATTGTACCTCCCCACCGTCCTCTCGTTACATTGTACCTCCCCACCGTCCTCTCGTTACATTGTACCTACCCACCATCCTCTCGTTACATTGTACCTCCCCACCATCCTCTCGCTACATTGTTCCTTCCCTCATCCTCTCGCTACATTGTACCTCCCACCATCCTCTCGCTACATTGTTCCTTCCCTCATCCTCTCGCTACATTGTACCTCCCACCATCCTCTCGTTACATTGTACCTCCCCACCATCCTCTCGCTACATTATACTTCCCTACCATCCTCTCGTTACACTGTACCTCCCCACCATCCTCTTGTTACATTGTACCTCCCCACCATCACCTCATTACATTGTACCTCCCCACCATCCTCTCGCTACATTGTACCTTCCACCATCCTCTCCTCTCGCTACATTGTACCTCCCACCATCCTCTCCTCTCGCTACATTGTACCTCCCACCATCCTCTCCTCTCGCTACATTGTACCTCCCACCATCCTCTCCTCTCGTTACATTGTACCTCCCCACCATCCTCTCGCTACATTGTACCTCCCATCATCCTCTCCTCTCGCTACATTGTACCTCCCACCATCCTCTCCTCTCGTTACATTGTACCTCCCCACCATCCTCTCGCTACATTGTACCTCCCACCATCCTCTCCTCTCGTTACATTGTACCTCCCCACCATCCTCCCGTTACATTGTACCTCCCCACCATCCTCTTGTTACATTGTACCTCTCCACCATCCTCCCGTTACATTGTACCTCTCCACCATCCTCCTGTTACATTGCACCCCCCACAATCCTCCCGTTACATTGTACCTCCCCACCATCCTCTCCTCACGTTACATTGTACCTCCCCACCATCCTCCCGTTACATTGTACCTCTCCACCATCCTCTTGTTACATTGTACCTCCCCACCATCCTCTCGTTACATTGTACCTCTCCACCATCCTCCTGTTACATTGCACCCCCCACAATCCTCCCGTTACATTGTACCTCCCCACCATCCTCTCCTCTCGTTACATTGTACCTCCCCACCATCCTCTCGTTACATTGTACCTCTCCACCATCCTCTTGTTACATTGTACCTCCCCACCATCCTCTCGTTACATTGTACCTCCCCACCATCCTCTTGTTACATTGTAACTCCCCACCATTCTCTCGTTACATTGTACCTCCCCACCATCCTCTTGTTACATTGTACCTCTCCACCATCCTCCCGTTACATTGTATCTCCCCACCATCCTCCTGTTACATTGTACCACTCCACCATCCTCCCGTTACATTGTACCTCCCTATCGTTCCTGGAGCCACTTGTCATGGTCTGGCTATGGTCTGGCTTGACAGCGCAGCTGTCGCCAGACAATTATGTGAGCATCACCGGAGAGGGGTTTGGCTGCGCCCACTTGTTGGGAGCCAGGGGTACATGCTGAATTGTGCTTGCCCTCGACACAGCCGTGATCAGTTGGTTTATTTACCAGCTGCCCGAGGTCGAACTTTTAGGGGCACTTGCATGCCATTGTAATGCTAGTAAAGCGTCTTAGTTAACCAGATCATGTATGGGGTTTTTCTCTAGGGGCAGCACATATGGGAAGAGTGCAGTTACTAAGTTACATAGATGTTTAGGTCTGGCATGACAGTGCATTCATAAGCCAGACCTATTGTGCTTGCCAATGCTTGTTTTACAAGTGTGTCACTGTGTCTCAGACAAGTTCAAGACTCCCCTCTCCCAGCTACATAGGCTCGGGCAATGCATGATGGGATCATGCCTGTGAGCAGTCAGGCGGAGGGAGCTTCTAACTGAGGGACCGTGAGCCTGCAGCAGTGGTCCAACGCACCCCCTCGAGGAAGAGGAGTGTTGAGAGACCCAGCCAATCCCCGGCACACACCACCCTTGACCAGGGTGATCGCCCAGGTCCATGTCACTAAGGTTCCATCTTCCCAGTTCTGAGTTTTCATTTAAAAGGCCTGTGCATTCTGGGAGTTGTGGTCCTGTTCAGGTGTGTCTCAGCTCAGTGGACTAACTCTGTGGTGCCGACAGCAACGGGGAAAAGCTTTCAAAGGTATATTATAAATTCTAGTGTTTAGCTCCTCTCCTCCGCTAACTCTCCATGTAGGGGTCCTTTGTTAGTAAATACATTGTAGTGGTGCAATTGTGATTTGCACATTGTGTGTATAAATGTACTTTATCACTTTGAGGCTGGAACTTGTCACACTGTACATTGTGTGTTTTCGGGTCGTTATGGTGTCCATTACGTTTACCTATGTCCACCTTTTAGGAAGTAGAACTTGCCTCAGGGTCATGTGACCCACATCCCGCCTCTGCCCCTTCATGTCAACATTGGTGGGTGGAGATGGCAGTCTGAAGTTTGGGGCCTCATTTCACCAGCTGTTCAACATTAATTCTGCCAGCCCCACTTAGCCCAGCTCCCCAGGGTGTCCAGCCCAGAAGTCCAGGTTGAAGCCAGCAGGTTGAGGGCAATTTTCCTATTTGGGCCTTGAAAGGCTGTGTACCAGTCCACACGCCCATCTGACCTCTCACACCCCTCCGCCCTGTGTTCCACTTCCCATAATACCCATGTGGAGCAGCAAACCCTCCTTGGGATTCCTCTTGCGCCCAAGGGCTGGCGAGGGCACTGATGCCATCCTGCCGAAGAAGCTGCCACCCTGCCAGTCCATGGTAGTTGTAGTAGTTACAGAAGCTACTTTGTTCTCCAGATACTCTCAGTGAAAGTGGCAGTTTTAGGAATCGGTGCTACCGCCTTGTCGCCCACCACCTATCCCTCCCCCACTCCGAGGTGGACCCAACAGACTCCTAGTCAAAGCAGTGGGTGGTAAAGGTCCACCGTCTACTGGCGTCGGTCATGGGTGGACGTCGTGGACTTCTGTTGCGCCCAGGGCTTTGGTTATGTGGCTGGCAGACAACCTCTCCACCCTCTGCCTGCCAAACTCCTGCATCAGCACAGGGACCAGTTTACTGGGACCTCTTATGCTTGCCCCCAGAACTGAATACACCCCCACAGGTGTGTGTGTTCTTTTGCTGTGAGTTCCTTCCCAGGGGCACTGGAGGAGGGGTGACGTATGCCCCCACATGACAGTGTGTTCTTTGCTGCCACTAACCGGGGGTGGCAACTTTAAAACCTCTGGATCACTACTGCTCTGGGATAGATTCTTTAATCTGAGTGAACAAATAGAAATGTAATACATTGGCAAAGCAGCACAGATAATGTGGATCACATGTTGGGCAGATTATGGGTGAACTATGACTCAGTTAAATAGCTTAAACGTTCCAAATAAATGCTGTTGACTTTTTAATTAGACTTGCTGAAACCACATTTTTGAATTCAACTTTTGAGAATGCTTTCAAAATAAGGAAAAATAAACATTTATTTAGTTTCTGGCCTATATTGAGGCCCAGCACACTTCTTTCGACTAGTCTGTTAACTCTCTTCATGTTAACCAGTCTTTTGTTTTATAAAGGGCATAGTAAACAGACTAGTTAGAAAGCTTGGAAATGGAACAAGAAGGAATGGATGCAGAGACCGGCAAGTTTTATTTTAGGTCACAACTATAGACAGCTTTAAACTGTCTGTGAAAGACATGTTGCTGACCATACCACGACCTACCGTGGGCTCATGGCCAGCCCATCGCTTACCACTGGTTCTCTTTCTTGCCACTGTCACTATCATTTACTTGCTTCTTATGTCATGGCTATCCTGCGTCTTCCTGTGTTTGTCCCTTTCCATTTCTTAGCCTTCCTTTTGGTTGGATGACTTGTATCATTCCACCGCCCACATTCAGGGAACTGCTTTTTTTTTTTCTTTAGCACTCCATGAGAGTGCATGTGTTTTCTTGCTGTCTTGCTTTCCCGCCCTCAAATACTGACCTCAACCTGCACGCACAGTGTTGCTCCATCTTCCTCAGACCCCCACCTCATCCATTGCGTCCCCCATCCCGGTGTTGTTTGCTTTTTACATTTTTATATTCATTCCACCCACCTCAAGTACGTACATTGCTCACTTGCTGTTGGCGTATCCTCAACCCGTTCCTCTGTTGTGCTCCACGCCTGTGTTGTGCTCCACGCCTGCCTTTATGGCTCTCTATTTAAGTGTGTATATATATATATATATATATATATATATATTACCTACTGGCGGTCGCCAGTAGGTAGATATAGTTAGGACCCTGTTTCCATAGGAAATCCGCAACATTCTATTTGGAATAACTTTGGCGCCGGTCGACGAATCCTCGCGAAATTTTCAAAATAGGTGGGGCGCTACGCTCCGCTCCTACCCTGAAAGTCTCGGGGGGATTCGTCAAGCAGGGGCCGAGAAAAAAGGGGGGTCCCAAAACACGTTTTCCCCATGCATTTTTCCATAGGACCTTTAGACACAGCTACAGCCCGAACGGCTGAACAGAATTACTTGAAATTTGGCAGAGAGGTAGCCATAAGGTCAAGGAAGTGCCTTTTGCAGGTCTGGTGTAAATCTGTTCAGTATTTCCTGAGAAAATAGCATTTAAAAGCATATATATATGTGGGCGGAGCCTAACCACACATCTCATCCTGAGATCTGATTGGCTGTCAGCACTTCATCCAAGAAGTGTTGGCAGCCATCTTGGGACCAATATACATGATAGCACCTCATTAAAAAGCATTGCAGTTAATAGAAGGTTTTAAGACTTTAGTTACATTATAAATCATTTGTTGATGGTACCATACTCATTTTAGGAATTGTGGTATGTTCTAAGGTGATTTCACCATGTGAAAAAGCCTTCTGCTGGGATATCATGATTGAGAGAAAAATATTTTCTCATGCTTTTACCACAGAGGTTTGGAAGGTGATCTATAGGCTAAACTGAGAGCTTATTTTCTGTAAATTCACATTATCTTTCTCAGTCATGTGAGAATGAAGTCTGACATTCTCAGTAAAACATGTACATCCAACAAGGGCAGAGACTGTCAGTTGATTCCTTTGTGTTCTACTGCAGCTTCCCAGAGTGTTCCAAAGAACTACTAGAGCGCTAACAGTCCTACTTATGATAAACGTATGGCAGACCTGAAGCCATCTTGCTTGGATTAAAGTGGTAACTCTTAAAACATTTAATTTAAAAAGGAACAAAATGAGGGGGTTCATTTTTCCATAAAAAGTATGATTAGTGCTGCAGAAAGAAAAATTAGGGCACATTTTGAGTGACTTCTCAAATCCTCTTCTATTTCATTAAAACATTCTGACATGCAGACTGAAACATGCACTTTCAATACCAGCAGCAGTTTTCCCTGGTGAGCAGTAGCTTTACTACAGTGATCTAATGAGCAAAAAGAGTGCTAACATCCTGAATTTATGGCAAATGTGTGACACATCTGAATGCCTTCTTGATGGAATCAAAGTAAAAAACTGAAAGTATTTCCTACTGAGGAGACTGCAGTAAATGAGGAAATTAGGAAACTTCATAACAAATAAGTCTCCCAAGATGGCCACCAGAGACAAAAGAGCCCAAATGTAGCCCAAATATCACCCAGATGTAGCCCAAGTATAGCCCAATGACAGAATGTCCCAGAATGTT
The DNA here is from genome assembly GCF_964204655.1 of Triturus cristatus. NCBI lineage: Eukaryota > Metazoa > Chordata > Amphibia > Caudata > Salamandridae > Triturus > Triturus cristatus. The sequence goes on from NC_140595.1 coordinate 816,520,569, forward strand.
CTTAAAAACAACTAGAGCGCTTACTGTCTTCATTATGACAAAAGTAAGGCACACCTGAAGCCATCTTGATTGGAATAAACTGGTAACACTTAAAACATTTAATTTAAAAAGGAACACAATGAGGAGGTTCATTTTGCCATAGAAATTATGATTAATGCTGAAGAAAGAAAATGAGGGCACATTTTGAGTGACTTCTCAAATCCTCTTCTATTTCATTAAAAAATTCTGACATCCAGACTGAAACATGCACTTTTAATACCAGGAGCAGACTTCCATGGTGCAGTAGTTTTACTACAGTGATCTAATGAGCAACTAGAGTGCTAACATTCAGAATTTATGGCAAATGTGTGACATATCTGAATACCTTCATGATGGAATCAAAGTAAAAAACTGAAAGCATTTCCTACTGAGGAGACTGCAGTACATGAGGAAATTAGGAAACTTCATAACAAATAAATCTCCCAAGATGGCCACCGGAGACAAAAGAGCCCAAATGTAGCCCAAAATCACCCAGATGTAGCCCAAATATAGCCCAATGACAGAAGTGTGCAAAACACTTATTATTTTGTGTTTTTGCAGTGTTATATAGTGCAGACTTGTCAGGTATTGGAGTGCTTTACATGAGCATTGGTTACATCACACAAGAACAAATTCATTTTGGTTGTAGACATGGGGAGACTAAGTGATTTGACCAGAATCACAGAATGTCGAGCTGAAGCAGAAACTTCAACCTGGTTCCCCAGTTGCAAAGTCTGCAGTTCTGGAAGTAACACCACATCCTCTCCCCTAAGTGCAACATTTAATCAAGTGGTCAACTGGATAAAAAAACATAAAGATAACAAATAATTTAAAAGTGCTTTGTCGCTATTTGAAAACTCAGAAAATATGTCCTTATTTTAGTCTTTTAGAGCACTAACCATAATTTTGATGCCAATAAGACCCTCTCATATATGTAATTTCTAAAGGAAATGCTCTAGGTATTACAGTTTTGATTACATCAAGATGATGTCAGGCGTTCCACACTTTTGTAATAAATATAGAATGTTAGCAATCTAGTTGTTCATTAGGATACTGTTGAGAGGCAGAGGCCAGGGGCACGGACTCTGAAAATTGAAGGCAGGTTGGAGGGTGCAAAGGCAACAATTTAACCACACTGAGCAGGCAGGAAGGGCCGTGGAAGCACAACAGACTATGGAGGGCAGTGGAAAGGGGGGCAGGGGCAACAAACCAACAATACAGGACTTGCAAGAGAGGCTGTTGGAGGGAAGATCTATTACGGGTCAAGGAAGCTAGGGGCGGTCCCCAGATCCCCGGGAGCCACCACAGAACTGAGCAGGAGAGTGAGTCAGGGACAAAAGGGGCACCTTAATTTGAGCCGGGGTGCCTAGGAACGCTTGCTCCAAAAATGAAGAAAACAGACATATGAGACATGGAATTGGAGGCAGAATACAATGGCAGTTTAATGAGAAGATGCAACTTCAAAGAAACCGCAGAATAGAGACATAAAGTACAAAATACAGAATCCAGATAATCATACAGCTGTCATAATATTCTCTGTATCTCAATTAATGTACTGACAGAAAGAGAGAACATCACTGATGACATCATCCTTGTGATAGAGTGGCAGACCTCCTCTTCCCCTAATATAACCTTTGATACACACATTCAAAAATAGAAATTAAAATTTTAAAAACAATGGACATACCAATACCAGTTACAACAACCTATACAGTAATTCTAAGATCCACATACACATCCACTCATTCACCAACAGTCCTATACAGTCACTCATACATGTACTCACTCATCATATGTACTCATACACCTATACATCCTGTTACACAATGCCACTCATCCATAGAGGTACTCACACACATAGTCACTCATGCTAATAAAGAATCAAACATACATTTACTTGCATATACAGTTATACACACACCACCACACTTACTTCTACGGAAACTTACACATACTTAGTCTTTTAAACAATCACTTATAGAAACACATACTTATTCATATAGGAACTCTTTCAATCTCTCACTGTCACATATACTCGCTTATATACATCAATAGTCACATATACTAGTTTAAAACATATGTAGTTACTCATAAAGACACTATTGAGACAGTCATTCACTCACTAACACACCCATACACTCACTCATCCACCCATAGAGTCCTGCACACATGCTGTCTTCAACACATACAAAGAGTGAGTCATTCATTCATGCACCTATGCACTACGTAATACCCCCACCGAACCATGCAGACACTCAGACTAATACTCATAAAACCAACTAATAACCTATATAAACACCCATGTAGCTACTCACCAACCCATGCAGCCACTTATACACAAAGTGAGAGACTGATACAGATATTTACATATTTAAACATTACTCACTAAGCCATGTATTCACTATGAAACACTTAATCAGTCAGTTACACAATCAATTTTTCAAAAACAAATCATCCATTTAGACACTTATATACCCATTTATTCTTCCATCGACCTTGAGATATACATATATAAAACATATTTAATTTTCAGAAACACACACATTCACTGGATGATGTCATCAGTGATGTCATCAGTGATGTCATTTGAGATGTCATCAGTGATGTCATGAGTGATGTCACTGACCATGTCATGAGTGATGTAATATGTGACGTCATCAGCAGTGCATTGCGGGCGCGCGAGTTATAGTTAGCTGAACAAACTATAACGGGGGAATTTCAATGGTTTTGTACAAGTGAAAAGTCCAGCTAACTATAACACCCCTGAAACCTATGGTTTTTTCAGTGAATATATATATATATATATATATATATATATATATATATATATATCCTCTACCACTTTCGGTCTCCGACACTCACTCGTCCAGAAAAACGACACAGCAATCCAAAGGTTAGTTGTCTCCAACGTTTAATTCCTCATTCCAAGCTGCAGTCGATGTTTGCCGCCTTGGTCCCCGCATGAAGAGATGAGCAACCTCACAAGTTGGCAAAAGCCAGGGCAATACTGATTGCACGGACCGGCCACTTGACCAAAGTTCGCGATTTGGGACTGCGTATTCGCACTGTGCGTGGGACATCACAGGCTGAGGGACTACAGCTACCAGCATTCCCTGCACATACTGCTCACAGTAAGGGAAGAACTTTAACTGTGATTGGATTTCATTGCACCAATAAGAACTCAATGAACAGTATGTAAAGTCCCTACGTATTTTGAACTTGTTTTAAAAAAACACAATGCTGGCAATGATTAAGGCATTCGCCGAAACGCGTCTGCCAGGTGTTTTTGAACTCTTACCTGTCTGAAGGGTGGCAATTAAACCTCATCTGCAATTATCCAAAAGCATGTGTCGGACCCGTTCTTGGATAAAGAGGCGGGACTGGTGGTAGATGTTAGAGTGCAGCAGTCGACGCTGCACATCCGGCACGCCTCTCGTTCAGGTGCTCCGCTTGATGTCGGCAAACTTCTGTGGTATGCTGTGCTGAACGCGCAAAAGCGGCGCCCCCTCGCCCAAGACAACGTTCCTGGTATTAGAGGAGAGAGTAGCAGATCGCTGCTGATTTGGAGAGCTGCAGTCGATGTTTGCCGCCTTGGTCCCCGCATGAAGAGATGAGCAACCTCACAAGTTGGCAAAAGCCAGGGCAATACTGATTGCACGGACCGGCCACTTGACCAAAGTTCGCGATGTGGGACTGCGTATTCGCACTGTGCGTGGGACATCACAGGCTGAGGGACTACAGCTACCAGCATTCCCTGCACATACTGCTCACAGTAAGGGAAGAACTTTAACTGTGATTGGATTTCATTGCACCAATAAGAACTCAATGAACAGTATGTAAAGTCCCTACGTATTTTGAACTTGTTTTAAAAAAACACAATGCTGGCAATGATTAAGGCATTCGCCGAAACGCGTCTGCCAGGTGTTTTTGAACTCTTACCTGTCTGAAGGGTGGCAATTAAACCTCATCTGCAATTATCCAAAAGCATGTGTCGGACCCGTTCTTGGATAAAGAGGCGGGACTGGTGGTAGATGTTAGAGTGCAGCAGTCGACGCTGCACATCCGGCACGCCTCTCGTTCAGGTGCTCCGCTTGATGTCGGCAAACTTCTGTGGTATGCTGTGCTGAACGCGCAAAAGCGGCGCCCCCTCGCCCAAGACAACGTTCCTGGTATTAGAGGAGAGAGTAGCAGATCGCTGCTGATTTGGAGAGCTGCAGTCGATGTTTGCCGCCTTGGTCCCCGCATGAAGAGATGAGCAACCTCACAAGTTGGCAAAAGCCAGGGCAATACTGATTGCACGGACCGGCCACTTGACCAAAGTTCGCGATGTGGGACTGCGTATTCGCACTGTGCGTGGGACATCACAGGCTGAGGGACTACAGCTACCAGCATTCCCTGCACATACTGCTCACAGTAAGGGAAGAACTTTAACTGTGATTGGATTTCATTGCACCAATAAGAACTCAATGAACAGTATGTAAAGTCCCTACGTATTTTGAACTTGTTTTAAAAAAACACAATGCTGGCAATGATTAAGGCATTCGCCGAAACGCGTCTGCCAGGTGTTTTTGAACTCTTACCTGTCTGAAGGGTGGCAATTAAACCTCATCTGCAATTATCCAAAAGCATGTGTCGGACCCGTTCTTGGATAAAGAGGCGGGACTGGTGGTAGATGTTAGAGTGCAGCAGTCGACGCTGCACATCCGGCACGCCTCTCGTTCAGGTGCTCCGCTTGATGTCGGCAAACTTCTGTGGTATGCTGTGCTGAACGCGCAAAAGCGGCGCCCCCTCGCCCAAGACAACGTTCCTGGTATTAGAGGAGAGAGTAGCAGATCGCTGCTGATTTGGAGAGCTGCAGTCGATGTTTGCCGCCTTGGTCCCCGCATGAAGAGATGAGCAACCTCACAAGTTGGCAAAAGCCAGGGCAATACTGATTGCACGGACCGGCCACTTGACCAAAGTTCGCGATGTGGAACTGCGTATTCGCACTGTGCGTGGGACATCACAGGCTGAGGGACTACAGCTACCAGCATTCCCTGCACATACTGCTCACAGTAAGGGAAGAACTTTAACTGTGATTGGATTTCATTGCACCAATAAGAACTCAATGAACAGTATGTAAAGTCCCTACGTATTTTGAACTTGTTTTAAAAAAACACAATGCTGGCAATGATTAAGGCATTCGCCGAAACGCGTCTGCCAGGTGTTTTTGAACTCTTACCTGTCTGAAGGGTGGCAATTAAACCTCATCTGCAATTATCCAAAAGCATGTGTCGGACCCGTTCTTGGATAAAGAGGCGGGACTGGTGGTAGATGTTAGAGTGCAGCAGTCGACGCTGCACATCCGGCACGCCTCTCGTTCAGGTGCTCCGCTTGATGTCGGCAAACTTCTGTGGTATGCTGTGCTGAACGCGCAAAAGCGGCGCCCCCTCGCCCAAGACAACGTTCCTGGTATTAGAGGAGAGAGTAGCAGATCGCTGCTGATTTGGAGAGCTGCAGTCGATGTTTGCCGCCTTGGTCCCCGCATGAAGAGATGAGCAACCTCACAAGTTGGCAAAAGCCAGGGCAATACTGATTGCACGGACCGGCCACTTGACCAAAGTTCGCGATGTGGGACTGCGTATTCGCACTGTGCGTGGGACATCACAGGCTGAGGGACTACAGCTACCAGCATTCCCTGCACATACTGCTCACAGTAAGGGAAGAACTTTAACTGTGATTGGATTTCATTGCACCAATAAGAACTCAATGAACAGTATGTAAAGTCCCTACGTATTTTGAACTTGTTTTAAAAAAACACAATGCTGGCAATGATTAAGGCATTCGCCGAAACGCGTCTGCCAGGTGTTTTTGAACTCTTACCTGTCTGAAGGGTGGCAATTAAACCTCATCTGCAATTATCCAAAAGCATGTGTCGGACCCGTTCTTGGATAAAGAGGCGGGACTGGTGGTAGATGTTAGAGTGCAGCAGTCGACGCTGCACATCCGGCACGCCTCTCGTTCAGGTGCTCCGCTTGATGTCGGCAAACTTCTGTGGTATGCTGTGCTGAACGCGCAAAAGCGGCGCCCCCTCGCCCAAGACAACGTTCCTGGTATTAGAGGAGAGAGTAGCAGATCGCTGCTGATTTGGAGAGCTGCAGTCGATGTTTGCCGCCTTGGTCCCCGCATGAAGAGATGAGCAACCTCACAAGTTGGCAAAAGCCAGGGCAATACTGATTGCACGGACCGGCCACTTGACCAAAGTTCGCGATGTGGGACTGCGTATTCGCACTGTGCGTGGGACATCACAGGCTGAGGGACTACAGCTACCAGCATTCCCTGCACATACTGCTCACAGTAAGGGAAGAACTTTAACTGTGATTGGATTTCATTGCACCAATAAGAACTCAATGAACAGTATGTAAAGTCCCTACGTATTTTGAACTTGTTTTAAAAAAACACAATGCTGGCAATGATTAAGGCATTCGCCGAAACGCGTCTGCCAGGTGTTTTTGAACTCTTACCTGTCTGAAGGGTGGCAATTAAACCTCATCTGCAATTATCCAAAAGCATGTGTCGGACCCGTTCTTGGATAAAGAGGCGGGACTGGTGGTAGATATATATATTTATATATATATATATATATATATATCCTCTACCACTTTCGGTCTCCGACACTCACTCGTCCAGAAAAACGACACAGCAATCCAAAGGTCAGTTGTCTCCAACGTTTAATTCCTCATTCCAGGCTGTGACACATTTCAGCATTTATTCGGATACTATATGATGATTAAAAGAATATATAATCGGATTCCTCCAAAATGAATTTGATTAGGATGTACCACCCATCACATTAGGCCGTTTGTCAGCAATTTGATACCTCCAATAATGGCCTCCCTTGGCAGTGCCCATGAGTCACTACGTATTCTCCATACATGGAAATGGTGCAGCAGCATACATAATTTGCCTGTTAGGGCTATCCAATATATATATATTACCTACTGGTGATAGCCAGTAGGTAGTTATAGTTACAACCAAATTTTTCCCAAAGACTAAGCATTATTTTTTTACTAATTACTTTGGTGCCGTTTGACGAATCTTCACGAAAGTTTCAAAATTAGTACACAAGTTAGCTGAGCTGCTGTCTGGAAAGTTTAGGGGGGATTCATCAAGTGGGGCTGAGAAAAAGTGGGGGCCCGAAAATGCTTTTCTCCCATACAATGTATATGGGGATTTTGCAATTTTTAGAAACGGCTACATCCTGAGCCGCTGAATGGAATTACACTAAATTTGTCAGAAAAGTAGATCTTAATCCCAAAAGTGACCCTTTTCTAATTTGCTGTAAATCTGTTCACTAGTTTGGCAGTTATTAAAGAAAGAAATGTATAGATATATAGGGACGAGGATCCTTCCCGGATCCTCGCGCAGGTGGTCCCCGGGACCCACATATCTGGTGAGAAAAGCAACGCTCCATTTGGCTGGCTGCACCCTGAAAGGAAAGTTGCAGCCTCCATTTTGTTTGTTGCTTGGCCCAGGTGAGTGAAAAAACACATAAGGGGTCAGGGGACCCCTTATGGGAAAGAAATTGCAGGAAACAGTTTTTGGGGCACGAATTGAGAATCCGCATGTACCCACAGATCCTGCCGGTACCCGCGCGGGATCCACGGGTAGGGTCTGAACCCCATTGGAAAAAATACCCTCACACCATACTTCAGCCGCACGTGTCCAAAGATCATGTGCAGCATGGTGTTGGATGCATGTAAGGGGGTTAACAACGGTAATTATATATTAGTTTATGTTTAAAAAAAACATAGAAGTTCACTGAAAAAAACAAAGGTTACAGGGATGTTATAGTTTATTTGAAGTTTTACCCACACAAAACCATAGACATTCAGCAGTTATAGTTATACTTAATCGTATTTACCGGAAGAAACTATAACTCGTACCGTTAAGTAACTTTAAGCCATGAGTCTTCGTTTCTTAACATAGGTATAACTATAACTGTCGAATTTCTATGTTTTTGTGTGGGTAAAGCATCAATCTAACTATACCGTCCCTGTAACCTTTACTTTTTTCAGTGATATATATAATATACACATATATTATCTAGTGGCAGTCACCACTTGGTAGTTATAGTTAGGTCTTCTTTTCCATAGAAAGAGTGTTTTTTGGTTTGCTAATAACTTTGGGCCTATTTGATGAATCTTCAAAAAACTTTCCAACAAAGTTCATCCACCTCCCCTCCTTCCTTGAAAGTTTTGGGGTGATCTGTCAGGATGGGGGCGTGAAAAAAGGGGGGTTCCCAAAATGTAAAGTCTCCATGCATTGTCCATAAACTTGTTTTGGCAGGGTCACAGCAAAAACTGCTCAACCGAATTACACCAAATTCGGCAGAAAGCTAGATCACGGTGCGCAGATTTAGCTTTTTGTGATTTGGTGGAAATCTGTCAGTATTTTTGAGACATTAAGGGTAAAAGATTATTGTATATCTGGACTGTTGGGCTCGAGAATGTCCAGTGGGAGCACAAATTCAAAAATGGGGCCCTGCGATTGGTTGTGAGGCCTATTTTTCCTATGAGCCTTCATGCTCTCAGGGGAGTGTGATGCTCCTGTGAGTCCCACAAGAGCAAGCGCTCTGATTGGCTCGTTGTTGGAATGTTAGAAATGAAATGGCCGCCATTGCTGTTTAAAAAGAAAAATTTACTGTTTTGTGAAAATGAGGTAAAAAAGCTAAAGAAGGGGACAGCAGAAAGGCAAACTGCCCCCCTAGATTTAGAGAGGTGGTGTGTAAGGGATAACTACTGTGAAGATAATAAATATATATTGTTTTCAACTAATTTATAAGATCTCGCAGGACTCTCTCGGGACCGTGTATAGTAAAAAGGAATAGATGAGTTTTCAATTCACTCTGTTAGTACGAATGAATATTGTCATTCTTGTTTTTGAGGGCAAGTGTGTAAGAGAGCCTTACTGTGATTAACAGAAGCTTAATTAATTTTTAAGAATGTTATGATCTTGCAAGTCTCTCACGGGATTGTGAAAAGTAGAAAGGACTGGATGATCTTAGAATACATTATAGCATGTACACTTGCTACAGTAGGAAGGAGTCTTATTGGAGATGGTGTTTATCAGAGTCTAGTATTTACACCCATTGGTTTGGGAAGAGTTGTGAGTAGAGTACAATCTATCCCCACACCGTACTATGCACACCCATTATCAGAGAAAGGAGTCCTAGTGAGGAGAACGGTCCCTGAACAGAGCATACCGTGCACACCCATCATATAAGAGTGAGGTCTCAGTGTAGAGGCCTAGGTCGCTCTCCACAAACCCTACTACGCACCCCCATTATCTGAGAGAGGTGTCTGACAGGAGAGACAAGACCATCCGCACTCACTACTACGCACACCCATCATCTGAGAGAGAGGTCTCAAAGGAGAGGCCAGTCCATCTACACACCTTAATATGCACACCTGTCATTTGAGATAGAGGTCTCAAAGGAGAAGCCAGTCCATTCAGACACTCTACAACTCACACCCATCACCTGGGAGAGGGGTCTCTCAGATGCTTCATAGCATTGGAAATGCCAATAAGTACAAATGGCTAGACCTATTGACGTTGCCAATGCTTTTTTTTTTAAAGCTATACAGGCCGATACTCTGCCACAGACTTTATATATATATATATTTTTTGAAAGTTCACTGTCCAGCATGAAACACCCACAGGGCTTTTAAAAAATGCACACTATCCTGAGGTGCCCACCTTCGCCAAATGTGGGACTGGGATTACAAAATGGTGGCTGCCCAGAAGATAGGACCTTCCTTCATGATTTGCGATGTTGAATCACCTCTTGATATTTCATGGGCTCCCTGGGTCAAACATATTTGGCTCCCAGACACGCATTTTCTAGTAGTGGCCACCCTGAGAGATAATGAGGCGATGAAAGAACTGGCACGTTGTGTCTATGTTCATAGCTGATACTTTATCTTCTAGTTTGTCCTTGTCCTCACAAATGACACTTGTCTACTCATGGCTTACATCACGTGAGAATAATATCACAACGTTGAACTAACCACTACATTGCAAGGTAAGAGAAGCATATTCAAAAGTGAATATAAAAATGAATGGGTTTAGGTAGAAACATTTTAGGTAAAAATAGTAAAAATATACTTAACCCTGACCATGCAGGATGGTGAGGGACACCTTAATACTTAGCAAAATGTACCTATGCTAAATACTACAAATATGCATAATATATCTTAGAACATTGGAATGTTGAGAGTTTCATTGAAGACAATGGAGTCGCTGCGGGCCAATAAGGGTCGGTATACTCGTCCAGCATTCCAATGCTTGTCTTTGTGTTTCTCCCTTTTTAATTTCGCACACTCAACCTCTCATTTGTGAACTGTGCTGATACCCCAACAGCCCTTCTCCCTCTAGTTTTACTGGTTGTTAAAGGTGCTTTCCCTCTTTATAGGCCCTCACCTGCAGTTTGGGATGTAATCTGGTTCAGGTCCTTTAACAACTGATATAGCCCTCAGGGGCAGGCTGTAAGGCTATAATATCAAACAAGGGCGATGTATATAAAACAGACAATTTATGTGCAGGATGAGGCCGCTGCTGAAAAAGTTCACATGTATAGACACAATTTTTATATGGCACTGATTTATATGAAAAATATGTAGTTTTGTAATTGACTCTCAATCTGTTTTTCCTTGACGGTAAGTCCATGGTGAGACTCTAACAGATTGCCTCCAGCCAATGAGATGTGTTTGCCTCCAAAATGCGTGTTCTGATACTAGTGGATGAACAGATATTTCGCTGTTACTTGTGCGGTTGTGTAGGTAGAGGCCATTTTGTGTAGATATGTTTGGTTGTAACAATTCTGGGCATTGTGCTACAGGCAGAGCATCTTAACATCCATCATTTGCTGCAGCATTAAATGGTTTAAGACATTCTTTGCCGGTGCAGGAGGTCTTGGTTTTTGCTGACAAGTAATTATTTCCACTTCTTTGATTTGCCCTCTCTTTTTCGCTCAAAGAATTTTGATTGCTATGGACTTGTGAAGTCAATTAAAAACCTGGTGAATGTTCATCAATAGGGCACTAGGCAATTCTTACAGAATACACTCCTTACCTACAGCCAGTCTAAGTGGCTTTGTTCCAGGTGGCCCCTCTTCTGGGTGAATTTGTTCCAGGTGGCCCCTCTTCTGGGTGGCTGTGTTCCAGATGGTCCCTCTCAGGATGGCTTTGTTGCAGGTGGTCCCTCAACTGGGTGGCTTTATTCAAGATGGCCCCTTTTCTGGGTGGCTCTGTTCCAGGTGGCCCCTCTTCTGGGTAGCTTTGTACCAGGTGGCCCCTCTTCTGGATGGCTGTGTTCCAGGTGGCCCCTCTTTAGGTGGCTTTGTTCCAGGTGACCCCTCTTCTGGGTGGCTGAGTTCTAGGTGGCCCCTCTTTAGGGTGGCTGTCTTGCTGTGTTCCAGGTTGCCCATCTTCTGGGTGGTTTTGTTCCAGGTGGCCCCTCTTCAAGATGGCTTTGTTCCAGATGGCCCCTCTTCTGGGTGGCTTTAATCCAGGTGCCCCCTTTTCTGGGTGGCTTTGTTCCAGGTGGCCCCTCTTCTGGGCGGCTTTGTTCCGGGTGGTCCCTCTTCTGGGCAGCTTTGTTACAGGTGGACCCTCTTCTGGGTGGCTTTGTTCCAGGTGGCCCCTCTTCCTGGGCAGCTTTGTTCCAGGAGGCCCCTCTTCTGGGCAGCTTTGTTCCAGGCGTGCCCTCTTCTGAGCAGCTTTTTTCCAGGTGGCCCCTCTTCGGTTAGGCTGCATTCCAGGAGGCCCCTCTTCTGGGTTGCTTAGCTCCAGGTGGCCCCTTTTCTGGGTGGCTGTGTTCCAGGTGGCCCCTTTTCTGGGTGGCTTTCTTCCAGGTGGCCCCTCTTCTGAGCAGCTTTTTTTCCAGGTGGCCCCTCTTCTGGGTGGCTGAGTTCTAGGTGGCCCCTCTTTAGGGTGGCTTTCTTGCTGTGTTCCAGGTTGTCTATCTTCTGGGTGGTTTTGTTCCAGGTGGCCCCTCTTCAAGATGGTTTTGTTCCAGATGGCCCCTCTTCTGGGTGGCTTTAATCCAGGTGCCCCCTTTTCTGGGTGGCTTTGTTCCAGGTGGCCCCTCTTCTGGGCGACTTTGTACTGGGTGGTCCCTCTCCTGGGTGGTTTTGTTACAGGTGGACCCTCTTCTGGGTGGCTTTGTTCCAGGTGGCCCCTCTTCCTGGGCAGCTTTGTTCCAGGAGGCCCCTCTTCTGGGCAGCTTTGTTCCAGACGTGCCCTCTTCTGGGCAGCTTTTTTCCAGGTGGCCCCTCTTCGGTTAGGCTGCATTCCAGGAGGCCCCTCTTCTGGGTTGCTTAGCTCCAGATGGCCCCTCTTCAGGGTGGCTGTGTTCCAGATGGCCCCTCTTTTGGGTGGCTGTGTTCCAGGTGGCCCCTCTTCTGGGACACTGTGTTCCAGGTGGCCACTCTTCTGGGTGGCTTTTTCCAGGTGGCCCCTCTTCTGGGCAGCTTTGTTCCAGGTGGCCCCTCTTCTGGGTGGCTATGTTCCAAGTGGCCCCTCTTCGGTTAGGCTGCATTCCAGGAGGCCCCTCTTCTGGGTGGCTGAGTTCCAGGTGGCCCCTCTTCTGGGTGGCTGTGTTCCAGGTGGCCCCTCTTTTGGGTGGCTGTGTTCCAGGTGGCCCCTCTTCTGGGTGGCTTTCCTTCAGGTGGCCCCTCTTCAAGGTGGCTGTGTTCCATGTGCCCCCTCTTCTGGGTGGCTTTGTTCCAGGTGGCCCCTCTTCTGGGCGGCTTTGTTCCAGGTGGTCCCTCTTCTGGGTGGCTTTGTTACAGGTGGACCCTCTTCCGGGTGGCTGTGTTCCAGGTGGCCCCTCTTCTGGGTGGCTTTGTTACAGGTGGCCCCTCTTCAAGGTGGCTGTGTTCCAGGTGCCCCCTCTTCTGGGTGGCTTTCTTTCAGGTTGCCCCTCTTCAAGGTGGCTGTGTTCCAGGTGGCCCCTCTTCTGGGTGGCTCTCCTTCAGGTGGCCCCTCTTCAAGGTGGCTGTGTTCCAGGTGCCCCCTCTTCTGGGTGGCTTTCTTTCAGGTTGCCCCTCTTCTGGGTGGGTGTGTTCCAGGAGGCCCCTCTTGTGACAGTCGCTTCATTCAGAGAGTCTTGCACCTGTGGAAGCTCCTTCTCAGTTCAGACTCAGGTATAGAGCTCAGTTCATTCAAGAATAATCATAAACTGAGCCACCCATTGGAACTCCTTAGAGCATTGGGACCCTGGCTCTTTCCACAAACCATTAGAAGGGGGTAGGTGTCCACACCGGCGCGACGGCGTCTATTCTCATGTTCTGCGCCACCACCTCCTGCTTCTGCGCAGCTACGAGCAGCCACATCATGTCCAGAGCTCGTCTCTGACCATCAAGCACCTCTTGACCAGGCCCAAGAAGTACCAGCACTCTATCGACCATGCACTCTGACAAATGCACCAGGAGCCTGGGGGCAAATTTACTACAGAGTTACGCAGTGCAGCAGCCAAAGATGCGGTGCTGCGTTACACCAAAGGGAGAGAGCAGAACAGCGCCATATCTACTAAAGTGCCTTTCTCCTCAACCTGCCCTGCTCCCTCCCCCTCCCACACAAACATCTCCCGGGTTGGTGCACCTTGGCTGCCCAGCGGGTCTGTGATACAATAAAAGGCACTTTATTGGTGTGACAAGTGGGACACTCCTTGCCGAGGGAAACATGATAAAATCATTAAATGTCACAGACTGCGCTTTAGCGATGGTCTCAGTTTAAAGGCTATTTACTTTGAAGACCATTTTGTCCTTCTAGTGACGCACGCGGGCATGTTTTGTTTCCCTTCCTGCTGCTTCTGGCGCGGCTCCGAGGATGAGCAGGGCAGGAGGAGGGCGCCTCAGCTCATGTCGGACATGAAAGATAAGCGCCATAAGCGCCTGATTTATAGGTCATTTTCACCACTTACTGGAAGTGCAAAGGAAACGGACAGAAAGAACAGAGGGGGACAGACTGAGGAAGGGAGAGTGACGGCCAGAGAGAGAGAGAGAGAGAGAGAGAGAGAGCGAGCCTGCCTCCGCCGTTCCCAGCTCCCACACACGCATGCACTTCCTCCTCAGTCTGTTCGGTTTAATTCAATTAAATGATGCATTTTTGGCAAGGCTAAGCGGTTCTTGACTTTGTCCACGACTGTATACATTACACTGCTGTTCAAACTAATTAATGCCAGACGTGCGTCCGGCCTGCATGTACTGTGCGCCACCTATTGGTCACTTTAGGAATAACACAGATTAAACCAAAGATGAGAATTGATAAACACAACACATGTTGCTTGGGTGCCAAGCTTTGACAAGCCAATAGGCCTCGCTTTTGCCAATGTTAATTTTGCCATTTTGTAGAGCAGCGTGGCAGCTAAACAGCATGGCTTAAAAAAACAAAACACTATAGAAGTTTGAATGAAAAGCGCCATAAAGCGAGATGGTAAAAAAAAAGAACAAGCATTGAGATAGCCAATAGGTCTCGCCTTTGGGACCTTATAAGTGTTTAGCCAGAGATATTGACTGTACCTATTTCTTTAATCTTTGCTGTACAGAAGTCTGCAGCATGCTGAAAAATTGTAATAAAGAAGTGTCAGAAGCATTTTTGTTACCGTATATATGACCAAGAAAGCCTTATGTGCAACTGAACGACCATATTAAAAAAGTATTAACAATAAATATTGTCTTGAGGTTTTTTTTTTGTCCTTTCAATGCTGGCAACTTCTATCTGCCTGTCCCAATAGTTGCTTGTTATGGGTTTTTTTTGTTATGGGGAGTAAAAATAACAGGAGGGTGAAGGCTGGGAAATAGTACTTGTATAACAGTCAGTGAGAGAGTCAGTCAGTTAGTCAGTCAGTGAGAGAGTCAGTTAGTCAGTCAGTGAGAGAGAGACTGAGTCAGTCAGAGAGTCCATCAGAGAGTCAGTTAGTCAGTGAGAGAGTCAGTCAGTCAGTGAGAGAGTGAGAGTCAGTCAGTTAGTCAGTGAGAGAGTCAGTCAGTCAGTGAGAGTGTCAGTGAGTGAGAGAGAGTCAGTGATTGAGAGTGAGAGAGTCAGTCAGTGAGAGAGAGAGAGTCAGTCAGAAAGAGAGATTAAGAGTTAGTCAGTGAGAGAGAGAGGCAGTCAGTGAGAGAGAGAGAAAGAGTCAGACAGTGAGAGAGAGAGAGAGTCAGACAGTGAGAGAATGAGAGAGTCAGTCAGTGAGAGAGAGAGTGAGAGTCAGTCAGTCAGTGAGAGAGTCAGTTAGTGGGCCAGTCAGTCAGTTAGTGAGAGAGTTAGTCAGTCAGTCAGCAAGTCAGTCAGTGAGAGAGTCAGTCAGTGAGAGAGTCTGTGAGAGAGTGAGAGAATCAGTCAGTCAGGGAGAGAGTCAGTCAGTCAGTCAGTCAGTGAGAGGGTCACTTAGTCAGTGATAGAGAGAGTGAGTGAGAGTCAGTCAGTTAGTGAGAGAGTGAGTGAGCCCGTTAGTCAGTCATTGAGAGAAAGAGAGAGAGAGAGAGAGTCAGGCAGTCAATCAGTGAGAGAGAGAGAGTGAGAGTCAGTCAGTCAGTGAGAGAGTCAGTCAGTGAGATAGAGAGTGAGAGTCATTTATTTAGTCAGTCAGTCAGTGAGTCAGTCAGTGAGCGTCAGTCAGTTAGTTAATGAGAGAGTCAGTCAGTGAGAGAGTCAGTCAGTCAGTCAGTGAGAGAGAGAGATAGAGAGAGAGAGTGAGAGAGTCATTTATTTAGTCAGCCAATCAGTGAGAGAGTGAGAGAGTCAGTCAGTCAGAGAGTTAGTTAGTGAGAGAGTCAGTCAGTGAGTCAGTCAGTGGGAGAGTCAGTCAGTCAGTCAGAGAGTCAGTTAGTTAGTGAGAGAGTCAGTCAGAGAGTCAGTCAGTTAGTGAGAGAGTCCATCAGTCAGTGAGAGAGAGAGAGATTGAGAGAGTCAGGCAGTCAGTCAGTCGGTCAGTCAGTGAGAGAGAGAGTGAGAGAGTCAGTCATTTAGTCAGTCAGTCAGTTAGTCAGAGAGAGAGTGAGAGAGTCTGTCAGTCAGTTAGAGAGCCAGTGAGCCGAATCAACAATGTTATCCATTTAATCACCAAGAGTCAGACACCACTAAATGGACATAGACAACTGTGATTTTGAGAAGTAAGCACTGCGCACTTTAAACCGATAATATATGCTTAAAAGAGGCGACACAACAAAACATCTAAAAAAAAAACCAACAAAAAAAACGATATTTTGCAGATAACTGTAGTATGGTTGGAAGCATTAGAAAATGATTTCGGCAGTTTATTTCCTGTGCATGTTTCTACAACCAATTTTTAGTAGAGGATACATGCTTCATGGTAGCATGTAAATGCATTGCCAACGTCCAACATAAGAAGTATTCAAATATTCAGCAGTAGCGGTTACAAACATGCCACATGTATTTGGAATTCTTTTTACAGATCTGCAAGGCACAAGGAAGGAAACATTTAAGGCCTACGTATCCTGGAATCCCTAAATCTTAACGTTAATGTGGCACCTCTAGGTACCAGCTGGTCATGAACAAGCTTTTCACAAAAAACCTGATGGCAAAAGGCTTCTACAAAAAACAGGAAATCTAATTCCTATAAGCCAGAGGAAAAAGATGACAGAGTACACAATTAGCAACTTATTTGTGTTTTTGATAAATAACAGAAAACGTCTACAATGGAAATGGAATTTTTTCGTACTCTACAGTTCTAAAATAGTACTAGGATGAGTTTTCGATGAGCAATGCAATTGGTCTCACGTTTGTGAAAGTTAGAGCTCTTAGCTTTGAAAATGACAATATTTAGCACTTCACTTTTTTTATTTGAGTGATCATATTTGCATAGCGCTATTGCATTTTTATGAGCTCACGGCACTGGAGAACCAGAAAATGGGCTTTAGATTTTGAAGGAGGGGAGAGAAGCGTAATATTCTGCCTGAAAAAAAAAGTAAAACCACCCTTGAAAAAAAGCAAACACTGATAGGGAATGCAAGATTAAATAAAGCACGGGAAATGTAAGCAGAACAACATAATTACCTTAATGCTTTTACACTTATTATTTAGAATTTAGTGTTTTTGTATTAAAAGTTAAGTACGTTCTTACAGGGCCCAGCAAGAGACTACAGGGACCAGCATGCACCGCAAAAGCCAACATAAGCTAATCATGGCAATTACGAGAAGTGATCCAAATGTGATAATAATCGGTAATCCAATGAGACAATGAACTCACATCAACTAACCTTGTAATTAACGAAAAGGCCATAAACAAAACAACACAGGGGACTTTGGTAATGTGGAACTGTAAAAAAAAAGTGCAAAACGTAGTGCTAAAATGAAAATTTAAAATGGGAAAATTTGTGACAACACCTATCGACAGAAGCACAAACTACCTGAGCTCATGGGCAAACAATTAAGCAGTTGGCTGCCTGAAAAGAAAACACCATGGATGTTATGTCACCTCCATGCTAATGCACCGCAACCCCCGCAAGGAGAGACCCAAACGAACAAGAAAGCTGATCGTAACGCCTGTATAAATCCTTGTGTGTGCGAATGGAAAGACGTGGTGCTTTTCAAGGTCTGTTAACCGAAATGTCAATGTTTACCCTCGTGTGTAAAATGAAGAGAATAAAGTGAATTGTGGAGCCATCTATAAGTAATCAGTGGCGTCAAGAAGCACCGTACATGCACGATCATAAAAACAACAAGACGCGCGGCCACGAGATGCGCTCTGTGGTGGGGGAGGGGGAGGAGTATTGAAGCGCGAGCAAGCAAGACGGAGAGGCGGAGCGAGGCGCGCACGCTTGTGCGCGTAACCGCACACTCTATGCCTCGCAAAAAGCTGTGCTCGGCTTTTTTGAAGCCCACTAACTAAAAGTCTCGCCAGGGCAGCGCATGCGCTGGCTCAGGCGAGACCTAAAAAGGCCAATTAAGTGGGTGGCACAATAGCGGTGCAGGACCACTAGTAGCATTTAAATTACAGTATGTAAAGCATGTAAAGTGGTACATGTTGTACCACTCTATAAGCGAGTTATAAGTAAATTTAATGTGCCAATCAAGTGTAGGCCAATTTGACATTGTTTTAAGGAGTGAGCACAAGCACGTTAGCACTGACTAGCAGTGGTAAAGTGTGCAGAGTCATAGACCAACAACAAGCATTTGCAATGCAATAGGTCTCGCATTTTTGAGAGTTTAAGGTATTGGCATTGTAGATGATAAAGCTTTTTATTTATCTGTTTTGAAACCCTGCAAGAGGTGTGTAAACAAGTACTTTGTACTTTAGTCATTGCTTATGAGAAGGAAGGCTGGCAGTAACTGTGCCTCTTTTACTGCCAGCCTGGCTTCTC
The DNA here is from genome assembly GCF_964204655.1 of Triturus cristatus. Lineage (NCBI taxonomy): Eukaryota > Metazoa > Chordata > Amphibia > Caudata > Salamandridae > Triturus > Triturus cristatus. The sequence continues at coordinate 816,538,954 of NC_140595.1, forward strand.
GTAAGCAAAGACTAAAAGTATAAAGTGCGTGTTTACGCACCGCTTGCAGGGTTTCAAAAGACATAAATAAAAGGCATTGTCATTTACAATGCCAGTAGCTCAAACTCATGCAAATGCGAAACCTGTTGTATTGCAAATGCTTGTTATGTTTGCATTGCTATCCAATGAACAGGACAAGCAGTAGGCTGCAGATAGCACTTCCTGTGGGGATCTCCAAACAGGACAGACATGAGACAACAAAAACTCAGTTAGAGGCCCAAAATCGTTCCAACCCCCCTGACTACATTTCCGAAGCCCGCGTCCCCTTCCTTTCCTGATAACAAAGTCATTCCAGAGCCACGCGAAAAGCAGCCTTTATGTCCCTTGGCAACCACCGTACCTCGGAAGCATCACGTTGCTGTCTGTGGTTTTCAGACAAGATAAGCAGGACATAGTAACGATATCGTCAACAGAAATCCTTAGACGGCCTCTTTCAGCTGTGACTTTATGAATTCTTATGCCAGTACCACATCAAAATGAACACTACCCCCCCCCCCCCCACTTCCCCACTGATACTTGGCTGTATATTGGTTAGGCGCATGGCCTTCACAAGAACAAGCATTGGCATAGCCAATAGGTCTCGCCTTTGGGACCTTATAAGTGTTTAGCGATGCAGCACAATATCCTTGGTGCAACAACATCAACTGTTGCATGGCTAAGCACTTATAAGGTCCCAAATGCAAGACTTATTGGCTATGCCAATGCTTGTTTTGAAAGTGCCGCAAACCTACCAAATGGGCTAAATGCGCTGGCGGCTTCTCGCCGCATGGAGCCCAGAGCTCTGCGAGAGTTTATTGCAACTACACGGGACGTTGTCAGAATTAGGGATAAGGTGTGTGTGTGTGGGGGGCATAGCAAAGGGGTGTTCACAGGAGCTACTTAGATCCCTTGCATGGTTTATATCTTTGTAGGCATGGGGAGGTTTCCATAGTATGCCCAGATGAGAAGTGAGTGCATTGTATGTGCTCAGTCTGTTGTCGCCGCACTTAAAGATGGGAGGGGTCACAGTCCACACCAAGCCCGAGAAACACAAGGACCGACCGAGTATGTTTGCTTATAGCGCATAGAGGCGATTTGTTCAGCCCCGAGCGTTAGAGATATAAAGCCATTGTTTTGACACGCTTGCTTCATAGTTTGTTTTCTCTGGAAGCCCAAAACTGCATAGTTTCTATTTCCTACGTTTTAATTGTGTATACTGCAGAGACTAATTTTATAACTCCCAAGCCTTAGTTCAGTTTTTTTCACACAAAGACCCTTAACAGGAATACACAAATACTGACAAGAAATCGTGAACATGGGCATAACACTTAATTTTAAAAGTGTAAAGTGATTCTGACAAAACATTTAGAAATTGTGACTCTTTCTTGGAAAAGCACCGCAAGAGCTTGTGTTCACTTATTACTCAGATGTATAGAGCGCCACTTGAGGTCCTCTTCAAGGCGCCATTCTTAGACCCTTGTAACTTAGTTCTTGCAAAACTGGTAATTGCTTAATTGGCTGAAAAAAGGATTCGCAGCTGAGGTCACATTTATTTTACTATCAAAAGGGGGAAACAGTTCCTCTCTATAGGCCTAAGTAGAGAGTTACAATGACTTACTACACTATTAAAGATGGTATCTGGGGGGGGGGGGTCTGCAAATCCAGATCGTAATGCCCTCACACACCTGTTAGGGTGTCATGCTTCATCATTGGGCACTCCTCGTCGGACCGGCGCTGCAATGTCCAATGGGCCTGGTGGCATCTTTGTCGGGAACGCCGTTTGGTGAGTGAGGTGTGTGGGGCTATAGGAGAAACATTGTTTGCTAAAGGTGTAGATTGTGATTATTAAAAAAGGCCCCTAACCTTGTTAGTTCACTTTATTAAATGCTCAAGGATGGGACTTTGTTAAAAACAGTGAGGCTACGTGTGATGATTAAAGGTATTCAAGTAGCCATTTGTGGACTAAGTCAGGTCAACATGTTTCGTGTCAGGTGCACCAGAGTAAAGCGACACTTCTTCAGGACCAGAATGACATGACCGCTTTGTTAACAGTCACGGGAGGTGAGCTCCCTTTCTGAGAGATAAAATCCTCACTTTAGGGTTCTCATTATGGCATTCTTCCTCCTTAAGGTAGGATGTGGAGCCTCAGAGATGAGGGAAGAAAACCCGACCACTTGAGCGGGTGTACCGGAGAAAGACGTGGGCTCGTCTTAGAACCTACTCGCCTCCATCTCACCTCCATTTATTTTGCCATTCACGGTGTAGCTGTGTTTTTAAGGGAAGAGTGAGGGGGGTTCTAAGTGGACTGCTGGAGGCAGGGGGGATCCGCTCTCACATCAAAGGGCAGTCCCTTGCTAATTCCTTTTAAAAAATCGCCTTTTGCAGGAGGTGACAACATGCGCTGGGAAAGACACGGGTCATCGTAAGCATACAATGTTGGTAGCCCAGAATCCCCTCTGCGCCCCCCTTTCCTAAAAAAAATCCTTCCCTGTGATCTGCTTTGAACTCACTCACTATTCCCTGTACTCCTTAATTTCATGCATGGGGGTTAACAGACACGCCGAAACCCACCTCTGCAAAATAAAATAAAAAAAGAATAAGGAAGATGTACCAACTAACTACAATGAGGTTATAGCAATTACTCATCAGTACAATCACCAGATCTACATGACATCTTATGGACTTAAAACGAGTTTAACATTATTTGGACATCACTTATGCCCTACTTGAGTGCCACGTTACACACATGTATACGCTTCACATTCAGCAATGCCCTTGTACGGATGTCCACCATCTCAACATACCAAATGGTTACCATAAAATTCAGCTGGGTCGCTCAACTAAGCTAGCAAAGACTGGTCAACCTCCCAATGATCTACTCCTCACTACCACCTTCAACTGGATCGACAAACACTCGACTTCATTATCCTTAGCGGCTCAATGTGTTGAGATGTATGCATAATAACACCGTCCCATTAGCCTCTCTCAGTTTTAAATAGTCTCATCCAAGAACTACAACACCAACGTAGGTTTCCACCGATATGCACTGGGCTGAATAAATAATTACGGTGCTCATGACAAAAAAAAGAACAATTTAAGGCTAATAATCATTTTCAAGCGCTGGGTGTCCCTGTAAACAAGGGCCCGTTGAGACACAGGATACACAGCATAGTTGTCACTAATATGTGACTAATGTGACGCTACACTGGAGTAATGTGCTAGTGAGCAGCTTCCCAACACTTCACTGCCCATTAGCAGACACCAGTCCTCATCAGGACAGGGGCTGAGGGAATACAAGCAGTGGGGGCTTCTCACGAGGTGCCAGCCAACACCCGTGTGGGAGCAGCCCAGAGCACCCGGTGGCATTTGTGGGTCAGGGAGGGCACCGAGTCTCAGCACACACCGACAGAGGAAGAGGTCAGCAACTAGACCCGGCAGGAGACTGACAGCCTCCGGGAAGACTGGTAAAGGGCGGCTAGAGCTGCCCAAAGCCACCTGTCACTCCTCTGGGCCGCTCCCACCTGCACACTGCCCGTCTCTCCTGTGAGGCACCGGGCCCGGCGCCGCCAGCACTCACCGTATGTCCATGGTCCGCGAGCTAACGCCTGTCCGGTTCAGGGGAGCGATCCAGGGAAACCAGCGTGGAAATCGAGGGATACAAGTGTGTCCCCCCCCAACACAGCGCGCGCAGCATAATAGCGTCACGAGTCTGTGGCAGCTGCGCTAGTCAATCACCATCGTTCCCGAAGCCGATTGGAGGGCGCGCCTGTCAATTAAACTCAGTTTTTCCTAACAACTCTGCTTTTCAAAGCCAAGCACCGAAGCAACATCATGTCACCGCCCGCGCAGTGACATGTGAAATCGAAAGAGAAATAGGGTGGTTGTATTTTAGATTAGCTTTTAAGGTTCATGGCGCTCGCTATGACGTTTTTCGTTCGTACACTTTTCTCTTTTAGAGCCGTCCCAAATAGACTGACTTGCCTGACTTCCTTTTGTGCTAAAAGGTTTCTTATCTTTATGGGGCAATGTGTTTGGCCCCATAAAGATAACAAACCTTTTATGCCAGCAGTAAGTCAAGGCAGCCAGTCCAACTGGGACTGCTCTAAAAGAGAAAAGTGTACGTCCCTGGAAGCTCTTTTCCAATGGCTGGCCACCGTTTAGCATAAACGGTGACGCCAGCCAATGGAAAAGAGGGGCGGGGCTTAAACCCCGCTAGTGAAAGCTACCCTAACTCATTAAATCTCGCCAGCGAGACTGCACATGTCTGCACAGCCTATGCCAGGCGAGACCTAATAAAAACATTAGCGGACATGTTGACACAGTAATTATATGGTTACACGGATGAAACGCCCAGGTCTGCCGACCAAGGAGTTAAACTACATTCCTGTACACTGATCAGGGCTGCTCTTTAATGGAGGGAAGAGTGAGTTCTGAATGAGGAAACAGTGGTGGTTGGGAAAATGAGGAACCTCGCTTAAAAACAGAAGAGAGCAAGTGGGCCTCTTGTACAGATTCATCATTTATTCCAGTGAAAACGGAATGTATCTATTCAAGCCAGATGCTCTATTATTTACAATAAATCTCTTGTCATCCCTAAAATCTTACTGGCCCTTTTGTGTCATTCCGTGCACCATAAACCTTTTTAGAATGTTTCTTATTGAAGTAGAGTGGCTTTTGAACCTGAAAGTTCACGTGTGTTAGTGGGGCGTTATATAATACGAATCGGCTCAATTAAGGCTATAATGTGTTTTACATAGCGTTTGTACCACAATTATGCCATTCCTATGCATGGTAAATACTTTACCAATTTACCGACCTCAGGAGAATGGACGGCTGTTTTGGCCTTATCAGAATTCTAGTTAGTGACCTATAATTCACAGTAGTGGCAAAAATTAACTCACTGAGCTACCTAGCTGCAGTACAATGTGGAAAAGTGAAAAAAATCTGCACAATTGGTTCAAATTCCAGCTGACCAGTTCCAGTGATTCTGGTCGCTGGCTTATGGGATTTGGTCAGCAACAAAATGTCCACATTATAATTGGCTCAGGCACATGACGCGGCATTCCCTGCTGCTGCTGCCGCTGCTGCCACTGCTGCCGCTACCGCCGCTGCTGCCGCTGCCGCTGCTGCCACTGCTACCGCTGCTGCCGCTGCTGCTGCCGCTACCGCCGCTGCCGCCGCTGCCGCCGCTGCCGCTGCTGCTGCCGCTGCTGCTGCCGCTGCTGCTGCCGCTGCTGCTGCCACTGCCCCCCGCCGCTGCCGCCGCTGCCGCCGCTGCTGCTGCCGCCGCCGCTGCCGCTGCTGCTGCTGCTGCTGCCGCTGCCGCCGCCGCTGCCGCCGCTGCTGCCGCTGCTGCCGCTGCCCCCGCCGCTGCCGCCGCTGCCGCCGCTGCCGCCGCTGCTGCTGCCGCCGCTGGCGCTGCTGCTGCTGCTGCTGCCGCTGCCGCTGCCGCCGCTGCTGCTGCTGCCGCTGCTGCTGCTGCTGCTGCTGCTGCTGCTGCTGCTGCTGGTTTCAATACACAAGGAGCCATGCAAGGGATCGGATCTTGGCGCTTTACACCGTTTCTGTGGTTGGACAGTAGGAGTGCACAGTGGCTGTGTATTTAGTACGGTGCAAATGTCATAAATTTAAGCATGAAATGCTCTGGCTGGGTTTTTGAGTGAGAGCTCTGGTGAGTTTAAACGCCTTATTCTGTGCTGTGCTGTGCAGTTTGATATTCTTGCATTAAACGCCTGTTAGACTTTTATGTCTCCTGACGTGTTGTGCGTGTTTTTAACAACAGCGCACCGCTCATTAGACCCTTTTAGACTATATTGTAGTCTCATGAATACACTTAAGGCCAGGGCTTTAAGTGGGCCGGGTCCTGCCGGTGCTCAGCACCAGCAGTTCTATAAAGCAGGTGCCGAGACGGGTCCCTATCGGACTCTCCATTTTTGCCCTTCGCTGCCTTTGATGTAACTCCAAAGAGACTCTTCATAGTTCTTTCAGTCTCATCCTTTCAGAACAGAACCTTTTTCAATATTATATACAGCAAAGCCATAATTTTTCCTTATTTATCTTATGCAGCTAACATCCATTGGCAAAGCCAATAGTCCTGGCTTGTTGTAGGTGTAATGTTACTTGTATTATATATCAGCATCCAATGGCAGAAGCATCAAAATACCAGTCGGCGCGACGCTATGGGAAGCATAGATTTCCAGCTGGCATGTTTTTAAGCCACACCATTAATTAGATCGGCCACGCCCCTTCGAGAGACCACCCTGTTTTTTTTTGTCCCACTTAAAGCCCTGTTTAAGGCCTTATTTAGAGGGATTCTTTAATGGGACCACTGCCAAAAATAATCAGAGTGTCTGCCTGCCCCCTCTTGGTTCCAGCATCAGGTGGTGAAGTGCTATGTTTGCAACATCAGAGCCGCCACTGGCCATGACGTGGGAAACAGCCCTGCTGACGTCACTCTGCTGGCTGGCATGGTGTCAGAAGACCCCTGCTTTCTATGATGGGCCTTCTGACTTGACGTCAGACACACTTATCCTGTCCAGTGCTGCTGCAGGATGGGCAGAGGCAGAACCTCTCTGCCACCCTATGGAGGGGACCCTTAGAAATCAACAATAAACAATGAAAGACCCTCTCTGTCTCCTTCCTCGTGAACAGTTAATTACCCCTCCCTGTACTCTACAATGTCATAGCACACACGTCTTTTCCCATCAAAAAACACAGCTGGTGAGTTAGCGCAGTGACTTTAGATGTGAGACTGGCGTGTGTGGCTGGGCAGTTCATGCCACGTAATGTTACCTCATCTGTTTCATAATCAGTGAAGATTGCGCCTCATGCCAGAGTCTGTTGGCGTAGATTTCACCATTTCCACATGACAAACCCCATCATTGTGTCCCACTTAAAGCTTTGTAACAGAAATTTACTAAACGAGGCCTGGTTTCTGAATCAACCAGCCATCATCTATGCAAAGTGATGTGTCCTTCCTAAATGCTGTCATGCATCCCGCTGTGGTCCAAAATAAAGACGTCCTGAAGGCAAATGAGAGAGTGGTTCATCATGAAACGTGTTCCAGTGCACAGATGGACACAGCCGACACAGAGCACAGTCAGAACCTAAGTTATGACTAGCGCCTTGAGGACTGTCTTTATCGCACACTTGAGGGGTCATGTATATTCTAAAATCACTTTCCAACTGCAGCATCGCTGCGTACCCTAAGGTGGCACTTGCCTCACCAGCAGTACTTCTGGGGTCATGGTGGCTCTGGAGGCCAGGGGCAACATTACATGGGAAACATGGAACTCTGTGAACAGATACCATATCTAAGGCGGGAGGCCATCTTAAGATGGGCAAGTTTAGATCCTTGAGAAGATGCCATAAGGTGTTCTCATACCACTCCAATATGGCCCCCACTGGTGCTATCAAGGATAGCGAAAAGAGGTTGACTTCCTCTTTGAAGTCAAGGGAGGCTGAGATGTCATAAGAAGCTAGCATGCACGTTCAGTCAGTGCCTGGCAACAGTGTGTGTAGTCAGCTTTATATTTAGTTTAGTTTACACCTTTCATGTTTTCTTCACTTCCTTCCCTCGGGATCCCATTTTGAGGGTCTCCTCTCCTCTGTTACTTTCCATCAGCGGGCCTTCACACTTTTGTTGATGGCCTTTGGTTATCCTGCCTTCTGTTTTCTCTATTTCTAACTCTCCACTCAGAAAGGCTCATACCAGTATCCGGAATACCCCGTCCTTGCTATTCCACGAATCATTCTCTGGGACCCCTCAGGAGTCGCCAATGTCCGATGCCTCTGCAGCGTAATTTCCGGTACTCGGTGGGCTGCGGCCAGGCACTTATACCTGCCCCCACCCACTGGCCATCTTCTTTGTTCCCCACTGGACACGCAGTCCCCAGAGTTATAGCAGAGGCTAAAGTAGAATACACTTTATTCTGTTTGTGGTAGTGTGGTTGGGCAGACAGGCCTATCAGAGGGAAGGGTAAACAATTAGTACACACTCAGGCGAAAATGATGTCACAAACTCAAAGAATGCATCCAGACCAATTATTTGCCCAACCCAAAGAGAACATGAAATTAAGCAGAACGCTTGAGGTGCATCTCTGGGAGCCTTCGGATTCGTTGCAATGGTATGATCTGGCAAAACACCCTACTCCCTCAAAGTCATTAAAGTAATTATCATCCCAGGGGGTCCAATTTCTTGCCAGTGCTGTACTCCCATACAAATGGAGGTAAGCGGGTAAAAATGATTGTATTGTGTTGGCCACAAACAATAACTTATTAAGAAATATATAGTCATGGCGTTGGGGGCGAGCACCACAATGCTTACCAGAGAATCCTGAATTTGAGTCCTGGGCAGTGAGGGGTAAATACAGGACTCAGACAACCCCTAATCAGAAGGCACAAATTGGCACAGAGGGCACCATAGGGACATCACACGGATCTGTGGTTAGAGAAGAGAACAGTAGTTCCCAACTTCTGGGAAGGCCATCGAACATTCCTACAGAAGGAGAAATAAAGCTATGTGCAGGCACACCAAGCAGACGGGCTTGGTTCAACTCTAATTCAAAATAAAAAAAAATAAGAAGGGCTTGGTAAATTAGGCGTGGCCTATTAGTGCACACACCACTTGGTACCCGGATATGAACGGGGCACACCTGCCAGAGGTAGATAAGGAATTGGTCCGCCTAGAAGGACTGGTAAACACTGGTTGGAAGAGGGTATGGAGCCTGCCATGGTGGGGGGGGGGGGCTGGATAGGACAGTGGCCACATCCAGGTCATTGGCGGAGTTGCAGGGTGATCGTGAGGCTGATTGGTACATATCAGGAGCCCAGAGGGGTGCCTTATGCCAGACCCCAGGAGTCTTTACGGCAGGACCCTGGATGAAAAGATCAGCGCCCTGCTAGTCCTAAGGGCAGTTGTAAGCCTGAGCAACTGGGGACTTGACTTGCAATCCTCCACCCCTAAAAATGCATGAGTAAAGTCCTGGACTGAATGAATGAATTAATTCTTTACTTAACTTTACTTTACTTAAAACCATTACAAAATACAACTTTAAAAAAAGACTTTTGAGGGTCGAAAAATAAATATATGTGCTAGGGATTATTAAAATCCGTTTTTTTGTTTTTGTGTTTGTTCTTCTTTTTTTTTTTTTTAAACATGTGACGTAGGGCCGGTATTTTAAGGCTGATAGAGCCCCGAGGTGAGTCAGTTGTTCAGTGATGGCCAGACCTCCGGGACAGTGTCCCTGACATTTAGGGGCAGCCGGGCTGTTCACCGGACTCAGCCTGTGGAGACTTGTCCTTCAATGTTGTACGGGTATGGTAAACAAATTTCCCAAAGTTAGCCATGTGCTTCACAATGTCCGGAGTATAGAGCTGTTGGACCGCCTCCTTTGCGGTGCGGGTGCCCAGTTGGAGAAGAATACGTCTGAGATGGACTCCGCGAACTAGCCGCAGGGCAGGGCAGCAAAATAAGATATGTGCCAGAGACTCTCTTTTGTAGTTGCAGAGGCGACACTCTGCATGCCCAACCGTACTTTCCCAGTTGGATATAATTCTTTTAGGGGGAGTGGATGTAGTCCGGCTGCTAGAATCTGATATAGAGCTTGTCTACCACGAGCTGCGTGAGGTGGGGCTTGTGGCTAAGCAGAATGTGAGGGAGATTTTGGGTTTCATGAAAGTCTCTGGCTGCCGAGGATTCCGTGTCCAGATTGCAAGAGCGAAGGTGTAGTGGCTTTTTATTGTTGCTTTGATGGTAGTGTAGTTGATTATACTAGGGTCCTAGTTCTCTGTTGCAAGTTGCAGAAGATCTTTGGCTGTAGCAAGGCAGGCAGACCAAGGGTTACTTGGCTGTAGGAAAATTAATTTTATGACGGCCTTCATGGTGTTCTCCGGAGCTGCAGTTGTTAAATAAAAATAATTCGCCAGGGCAGCCAGCTCTTCTCATTTTTGTTGGTTAAGATCGAATTCAAGATGTTTCTAGTGCAGGCTGGTAAATTGAATATCTTTTTGTACACTGTGCAATGCATTTTTTCCAAGTCCTGCACGAACCTCCCTGGAAATGCCTGTTGCGCGTAGTTAAGGGACGGTAGTAATTTAGCCCTCAATACTCTTTGAATGGCCATAGTTGTTGGACTATGGCATATAACTTACAAAGGGCATGGGTGATCATCTTTTCTTTCTGCCTCAGTTTATGGAGGTTGGCCCGTGGGTGGCCAGTTTCGCTAAGCCAGCCTCCAAGGTAGTTATAGGTTTGAACATTGTACAGAGTCAGGGAACCCAACCTCCACTTCGCCAGTTTTTTCTTCGTGTAATGGCCGAAAATCACTATTTTGGACTTGCTTGTGTTGGCGACCAGCTTGTTTTCAGTGTTATATTCAGAGATGACGGTAAGTGCTTTTTGAATAACCTATTTTGGTGTGGTCCTGAAAAACAAGGTCATCGGCATATTGCATCAGCTGGATCTGTGTGTGGCCGATCTTAGGGGTGGCTAAAGTGGCTCCGTGCAGTGTTCAGCCCATATCTGCTGTGTACAGATTCAATAGCATCAGTGCCAGGACGCATCCTAGCTTTAGCCCCGGTCTGTAGCAATTTTCTCCGTGGCAGACTCCCTGGAAAGTTTAACCCTTACCCAGGTTCGAGAATACAGCGATCTGATTGCTTGCACTAATGACGGATTGATGATCCAGTGTGCCAATTTCTTCCAGAGGATGGTGCGGTCTACCCCATCGAAGGCTGCTGAGTGGTCAATGAAGCAGGTGAAGAGCGGCGGGGAGCGATGGGCCACTGCTTGTTGGGCTAAGTATGACAGGGCACCAGTGCAGCATGCATGAGAAGGCCCCCCTACTGACATGTCATATATGTGATGAAAAACGTTTCAAGGTCATTCACAGAGAACAATCACTGGCAGTGCTTAGAGGGCGGGGGCGCTTTGTCACCAACAAACTCCAGCCCCGAGGGGACACTAAATGTGGAGGTCAGAAAAAAGCCTGCTGGGCTTTGTGTCAAGTAAATGAATTTACAGCGCCTTTACTGCTGTAGCCTTCTTTTATATATATATATATATATATATATATATATATATATATATATATATATATATATATATATATATATATATATATATAACAACGAAGATTTTCTCTGCACCTCCACAACGATGGCGAACAGAGATGCGAACCCAACGAATGAGGTTAGATGGAGTTTATTCTTATTGTTAACCTCGAACCTGACGCGTTTCGGGCTGCAAAAGCCCTTGCTCACAAGTCAGCTTGAAACACTTTCGTCATTGCTTTTAAATGCTATACAGTGATTGGAGTGTCAGCACCACATGGTGCATAGACATAAAAAATAGGTAAAGCACTGCCAAACATTGTTGATGTGATAAGTCTGTTTTCTAAACATGTGCTAAATCATTACTGCTTAAATGCTTGTAAATTGACAGTTGTTTTACATTGTGCGACCAAATAAAGATAGTAATACCTAAAATCATTGTACAAGCTAAAATATATGCTAATAAATAGGATTTTTATAAACATTATTTATATAAAAAAACACATATTTTATCCTCATTGCATGTAAAGTTGTCTAAGCATCAGATTTTCCACTTTTTTGTAAAGAGATATATAACCATCAATGCAGCAATTCATAGGGTTTGAAAAGTATTACTCTTTTGATCGCACACCTGTCCCAACATGTTTTCTATAACAGCCTAAATGCTATATTGTTCAACCAGATCTTATATTGACAGACAAATCTATGCAGTGTTACACGCCTAAAAAGTGCTAACTATCTAATCCATTCATGGATCACCATAAAGTGCAAGTGCAATAAAAAACTGTAAAAAATATGTGCATATAAATATCCAAAAAACATCAAGAAAAAGGTAAAAGAAGGCTAAAAACCCACATTCAACAAAGTTAAAATTCGGGCTAAAAACTACCTAAAACCTTCTGATGTTCTCATGTGCATATGGGAAAGGGAAGAAGAATCACAGTCACCTTTACTGAATAATCAAACCACAAATTAACGGAAATTCACAAAAGTTAATAAAGATTGATAAAAATTGTTATTGTTCTCATTGGTCCAAAAAACCTTCTTCTCTCATGTGTAAGACCCAATGTGTAACACTATGTTCTTTATAAAAAATGATACATCTCATCTGTGTTATTCAAACCATTCGGGGTCTTACTATCCAATTCAACAATCATTTTGGATTCCAATTGCCTTAATCTTTTTTCCCTTTCCCACCCCCCGTCGTAGTTTAGGTACATTTGCTATCACATAGTACTTTAAACAATTCAGATCGTTATTGTGCATCAACTTAAAGTGCCTAGCCACTGGATATGAAGAATCATATATATATATATATATATATATATATATATATATATATATATATATATATATATATATATATATATATATATTACCTACTGGCGGTCGCCAGTAGGTAGTTATAGTTAGGACCCTGTTTCCATAGGAAAACCGCAAAATTCTATTTTGAATAACTTTGGCGCCGGTCGACGAATCCTCGCGAAATTTTCAAAATAGGTGGGGCGCTACGCTCTGCTCCTACCCTGAAAGTCTCGGGGGGATTCGTCAAGCGGGGGCTGAGATAAAAGGGGGTCCCAAAACGCGTTTTTCCCATGCATTTTTCCATAGGACCTTTAGACACAGCTACAGCCCGAACGGCTGAACAGAGTTCCTTGAAATTTGGCAGAGAGGTAGTCTACAGGTCAAGGAAGTGCCTTTTGTAGGTTTGGTGTAAATCTGTTCAGTAGATTCTGAGAAAATAGCCTTTAAATCAATATATATATCTGAGCCAGCTTACGGTGCGCTTACGGTGCGCTTACCGTACGCGTACGGTGACGTGCGTGAGCGCGATTCTGATTGGCTGTTAGATCTTAGTAAACATTCGAATCGGTCGAAACCAGGAAGCGGCGGCCGCCATTTTCTCTCTCGCACTCTGAGTGGGGATTTAAAAACAAAGGACAAAAACATGTAAAGGGGCTGTTTAGACAGCTCCTAAGCACCTAGCCATGTTGGGGGAGTCCCCAAAGATCCCCCAAGGCCAAAAACGGAATTTTAATTTTTTCGATAATTTCGCCGATTACGCTTACCGTACGCGTACGGTAAAAAATTATTTAAAAAAAAAATTATCCATACTCTCCCCACCCCATGTGCAAATGGTGCCCGAAGGGCACCATTTGTGCATGGCATATCACAGATGTGAAAAATTAAAATATTACCTTTCACAACGAAGCGCATCATATGTCCTCCATGTGCGCACGGTGCGCGAAGCGCATCGTGCGTACATGGCCCATCTAGCGTAACGTGGGCACGCGGTGCGCGTAGCGCACCACGTGCCCACCATGCGTGCACGGCACTAACTGCATAAAGTGGGCGCGCGGTGCGCGAAGCGCACCGCGTGCTCACTGTGCGCGCACGGAACGCACTGCGTTAAGTGGGCGCGCACGCCACCAATGGCGTAAAGTAACTTAGCATTTAAAAAACCGTACAAATTCACTGAAAAAAACCATAGGTTTCACACACGTTATAGTTAGGAATTAGCATTTAAAAAACCTTGCAAATTCACTGAAAAAACCATAGGTTTCACACATGTTATAATTAGCGGAAATTTTACTGATTAAAAACCAATGAAATTCCCCCGTTATAGTTAGTGCAGGCAACTATAACTCACGCGACCGCAATCTTCTGCTGATGACATATGTGTCTTTATGAAAAAAAAATATTTGTAATATATGTATAGCTAAAAATTTATGGAAGAAGACATGGGCAAATAAGTGTCTAAATACAGTATTAGCATCAGCAGAAGATTGCGGTTGCGTGAGTTATAGTTGCCTGCACTAACTATAACGGGGGAATTTCATTGGTTTTTTATCAGTAAAATTTCCGCTAACTATAACATGTGTGAAACCTATGGTTTTTTCAGTGAATATATATATATATATATTCACTTAAAAAAACATAGGTTTCACACATGTTATAGTTAGCTGGGCATTTTCCTCATGAAAAACCAATGAAATTCCCCCGTTATAGTTAGTGCAGGCAACTATAACTCACGCGACCGTGATCCGCTGCTGATGACGTCAGATATTACATCACTGCATTTACACATTTATATACCCATGTCTTCTTCCTTTTTTTTTTAGCTATACATATATATATTTTTTTTTTTTTCAGAAAGACACATATGTCATCAGTGATGTAATATCTGACGTCATCAGCAGCGGATTACGGTCGCGTGAGTTATAGTTGCCTGCACTAACTATAACGGGGGAATTTCATTGGTTTTTCATGAGGAAAATGCCCAGCTAACTATAACATGTGTGAAACCTATGGTTTTTTAAGTGAATTTGCAAGGTTTTTTAAATGCTAATTCCTAACTATAACATGTGTGAAACCTATGGTTTTTCAGTGAATTTGTACGTTTTTTTAAATGCTAAGTTACTTTACGCCGTTCGTGCCGTGCGAACACGGTGCGCTTCGCGCACAGTGCGCGCACGGTGGGCACGCGGTGCGCTTAGCGCACCGCGCGCCCATTTCACGCAGTTCGTTCCGTGCGTGCACGGTGAGCACGCGGTGCGCTTAGCGCACCGCGCGCCCATTTCACGCAGTTCGTTCCGTGCGTGCACGGTGAGCACGCGGTGCGCTTTGCGCACCTCGCGCCCACTTTACGCAGTTAGTGATGTGCAGGCACGGTGCACTTTGCGCACCGTGCACGCACGGTGGGCACGCAGTGCGCTACGCGCACCGCGCGCCCACGTTACGCTTAATGGGCCATGTACGCACGGTGCGCTTCGCGCACCGTCCGCACAAGGAGGACACATGATACGCTTTGTTGTTAAAGGTTTTGGCATAAACTGTTACTATATACAAAGCCATGCACGCACGCTACGCTGCGCGCAGCGTGCGCACACGGGGGGATTGACATTGCGATTTTATTGTAAAGCATTTATGCCGTGCGCGCACGCTGCGCGAACCTCGGGGAATTATTATCATTTCTATAGTGCGCGCACGCTTCGTGCACTCGGCGATTTGCCAAAAAAAATTAAATTTTTTTAATTGCCCTTGGGGGACCTCCTGGGACCCCTTGACCCCTGCTAGGGGGTCAGGAACTGTCCAGCGTGCCCCCTTTACATGTTTTTCTCCTTTGTGTTTCACCCCCCTCTCAGTACTAGAGACAAAATGGCGGCCGACACTTCCTGGTTTCGACCGATTCGAATGTTTACTAAGATGTAACAACCAATCAGAAGTGCGCTCGCGGACGGCCGAGTGCGCGCACCCTGCGCGCACGCTGCGCGCGTATAGATATATATATTGATTTAAATGCTATTTTCTCAGAAAATACTGAACAGATTTACACCAAACCTGCAAAAGGCACCAAACGGACCTTATGGCTACCTCTCTGCCAAATGTCACGTAATTCTGTTCAGCCGTTCGGGCTGTAGCTGCGACTAAAGTCCCTATGGAAAAATGCATGGGGAAAACGCGTTTTGGGACCCCCCTTTTTTCTCACACCCCGCTTGACGAATCACCCCGAGACTTTCAGGGTAGGAGCGGAGCGGAGCGCCCCATTAGTTTTGAAACTTTCGCGAAGATTCGTCAATCGGCGCCAAAGTTATTCAAAATAGAATTTTGAGATTTTCTATGGAAACTCGGTCCTAACTATAACTATCTACTGGCGACCGCCAGTAGATAATATATATGTATATTTTTTTTTTATTGAGCAGACTGGCATCTAAATCACAATAGATGAATAATAAATAGTGCAATTAAAAAGAACTATCCAATAAATTGCATTCCGCCTAAATCTAAACAAATCCTCTAAAATACAGTACACAGTAAAAACATCTGCGAATAATTCCCTTCGTTAGGTGTGTTGTAGCTGCTTGTTTCTACCGTATATTACTTCATTACTTTGGAGAGCTAGAGAAGTGCGTATGACTAAAATGATTCTATTTCTAAAATCTACGTATCCGCTTCTCCTTCACCTCTGCGCCGCGTAGTCAATCTTGATTTGTTAAGAGCTAGTGCAAGAGTGCAATTATATTCCTATCGCCTTTTGTCACTATATCATTCTATCTATTTAACAATTCATAAAACAAGCATTTGCAATGCAATAGGTCTCGCGTTTACGCGAGTTTGAGCTTTTGGCGTTGAAAATGACTGCGATTTATTTATGTTTTGGTTTTTAAAACCTGAATAAAAGGCATTGTCCTTTACAGGTCGGTATGAGCGATGACAATGGAGCTTTCTGGAGCACGTGAGCTGAACCCTGGAACACTATCAGGCAACAGATGGGATTTCCAGAGAAAAGAAATCCCCATCTTACAACAGTATCTGACTCTGAACATTTGGGGGGCCACTTTCTAGTTTAAGCATATGCAAAACCAATTCAGGGTCGTTGGCGTGAGTAACCCCATGGTGCCAGAAAACACAATGGTAAATGACTGAGGGGAGCGCTTGTGGGAATAGCACACACCATAACTATTATCAGTCCCTAAGATTTAAAATGTCACATCGTTTTTACAGTACCAATGCACAACGCTTTCAGGAGGGGACAACAACCAATGTTCAGCTTGAGTCATTTTCAAACAAGCATTGGCAAAGTCAATCACCTAGCTGACCTATTGGCGTTTGCCAATGCTAAGCAGCAACAGTAAAAAAAACACAAGCATTGGCATAGCCACTAGGTCTCACCTTTGGGACCTTATAGGTGTTTAGTTATCCAGCACAATATCCTTGGTGCAACATCAAGTGTTGAATGGCTAAACACTTATAAGGCTCCAAATGCGAGACCTAGTGGCTATGCCAATGCTTGTTTTGAGTGAGTGGCTCGTGCAGGTATGCCACTGTGAGGTAGAGATGCTGCAAGTGCTTTTACAGGAGCCCCTGTGACATTGCGCCTCTACAAAATGTATCTTGGGTCTGGTGTAATACTTCTAGCCCCTATCCCTTCCTGCACATAAATAATCATTAAAAAAATTATGATTTGCAACTTCTTTATGTGCTGCACAGTGCAGCACACAGAAGGTACAATTCACCATTCTGGATTCTGGATGTGCAGGAAAGGACACCTTCCTGCACATAAACAATCATTCCCTTAACCTGGCACCCTTGCACCATACCTGCGTTGGAGCTACGCAGCCAAGTTTAGAGCCAGCACTAGGGAAAATGCAGGGAAATGCTGCACCATAGTAAATACGGCGCATCCCTGCCTTTTCGGAATGGGGGAGCCTGGCATTAGCAATGTTTGCTTAACACCATGCTTCGCCATTCCCTTGTAAATATGCCCCTTAGTTTGGTGTGCGTGCAAACCCTGAATTGCTGATCCCTGGTGAGTTGCATTACACCTGGTGAAACAAGGCCAGTGGAGGTACCAATGTGTGAGGCGGACTGGCCTCAAGGGAGCTGTGACCTAAGAGACAGAGTCACTATTGCTCTAGGGTGTGCTGCTTCGGTATACTTCAGTATGGATTGTGGTGGACAGACCTTCAAGGTGCTATGACACCAGGTCTTCTAAGGTCTAGCTAGGGCTTCTAAGTTCCAGCTAGGGCTTCTAAGTTCCAGCTAGGGCTTCTAAGTTCCAGCATGGGGATGTGCTTCCTCAGGAGAGTGGTCTGGTGGACTGGTCATGAAGGCTGAACCTGGTTCCCCAGTATCAAAATCGGCAGCTCTGGCCATAGTGTCACATCCTTTCCCCCACTGAACACCATACTGTCCCACTGAGAGAAACTAGGACTGCCTTCAGCTACATCCCAATGTTGCCCCACTATAAACACCTGGATGCGACTCAATTCAAATTATGCACAAGAGTAATATGCTGCCTGGAATAAAAGTAACAACATCCTGGAAAAAGCAAACCCACATAGGGAATGAAAGCTTAAGTAATGGTATGCAATTCTGTGGGGAGTTGTATTTTCTTTCACAAGAACATTAATTCATTCACAAATATTTTTATGTAGGTCTGATGACTCAATCATGCCTTGGTACAGACCACGAATTATAAGACACCGACACACAAGAATTTGCAATTATGGTACATTTAAAATCATTAATGAGTGTTTGTGCCCGAAACATTAAGCACATGACTACAGGGCCCGGAAGGGACCCGTTTCAATGTCCATTGCTTAAATCCTCACAAAACATAAGTAGTATGGTTTAAAAAGACCACATCCCTGAACACAGAGCAACATCACACATTTTATAAACTAAAATAAGGAAAAGAACTGATAAGGATCACAATAAACATATTCCACTCCAGTCATCAACCAGGTATTGCAGAACCTCCTGGAATGGTGCACTACCACACCCAGGGTAAACAATTTAGCTCATAGAATGACGAAAAAAGGAAAGTAGCGCTTCAGTGGCAATCTCTGTAAAGTGGCGCTAATATGTGTGTCTGAGAATAAAACCAATCAGGCCACTTTGCGGCTGCTCTGTAATGCTTTATTCAGTTATTTATGTTTTCATATTTTGCACCTGTTTTTTCTCTTGGTCCAGAGGCTGCACTTTGGTACAGAAAAATGTAAAAAAAGATGACATTTCCGATAAAAGTGTTTTTTTCTTTTTTGGATCCATTTCACATGGGGACGAATGAAGGAAAGTAGAATGAGAGACAGAGGGTAAGAGACGTCACGGGGTTTCAGCAAGTGAGGAGCTGAGAGAGAGAGACAGAAAGAGAGGGAACAAAAGGAAGAGGGGGGCAGCTGACGGGCAGAGCAGGAAAAGGGGACACTTCCTACACTAATCTCTCCTTAATACACCTGCTGGGCACCAACGGACCAAGGCGCTACAGAAGCAGGCTGCAGGATCAGCCAACCAGCCCTGCCTTGACACTTGAGACACCTCCTCTCTCTCGAGCTCCAGACGTCAGCACTCCGAGTACGCTTCGCGCCAAGAGAGGCTGGCAAATTTATTCAAACGATTTAAATTACAATGACAGGCCTGCCCCTCACAAGATCATTGGTCCATTCTCTCTGGGCCGTCATAAGTAGCGAGTTCATGCTATGAATGATTGACAGCCCTGATTACTACAGAGTCTCTGTGGGCGTCGCAGAAACCACTAATTTTGTGCACACAATGGCAAATGTTGCCCAACTTTCTGCAACCTGCAAGGCTAGTTTTTTCCCCGCGCAGATGGGAAAAATGTTGCCCATTTGTGCGAGAAACAGCCCAATCTGGCAGCACTGCTCCGGTCTTGCCCTGGGCTCCTCTCAAGCAGCTGCGAGCGACCACATGCACCCTACACACCCCTCCAGCAGCTGGGGTGACAGGGCAGAGGACCCGGGTGGATAATGATGGATTCAGCTGGGTTATTTACCGAGGGCTACAGGAGACCACTCAGTGTGCGGCCATTCCTCTCGGCAGCAGTCCACGCCCACTGGTTTTTGTAACTTTTGATCCGTTTCAGTTACAAATCATTATTTTGTTAAAATCAGCTGATTATGCAGCAGACGATGGATCATGTGGCAAATCTATAATTATGCTGAAAATGCAGAGGCCGTAAAACTGCATATTTCTAATGACCCTGAATAAAACTGACACCTGCCAACTTACACGGTTCCACCATGTGTCATACAATATCAGTACTCTTCACACTGTGACCTGGAGAAGAGCTGATGCCACACAGTGAGGATCTGCTGAGCTGGAAACCCATTCAGAGGGTGGGTTCAAGGTCATGTGTGGAGGCTTAGGACCTGGTGAGCTGGAAACCCATTCAGAGGGTGGGTTCAAGGTCATGTGTGGAGGCTTAGGACCTGGTGAGCTGGAAACCCATTCAGAGGGTGGGTTCAAGGTCATGTGTGGAGGCTTAGGACCTGGTGAGCTGGAAACCCATTCACAGGGTGGGTTCAAGGTCATGTGTGGGGGCTTTGCAATATTAAAATCCATTACAGATTTCAGAACCTCACAGGGACAAACATGGAGGTGGCTTCAGTTCAGAAGCCCTTTGTGGCTGTGGTCGGGTTAAGTGTGGACACCCTCTCTCCAGGCCCCACCTTTCTCAGTATTCCTCCCTAGCAGCTCCAGGTGTGACCCCATAGGGGGGCCATGCCCCAGCTAATGTCCCTCCAAAGTGCATTAGGATGCCACGGCGTGAAAGGCGTGGCCCCATCCCCAAGTGACACTTATGTTGAGACTTCTCTTCCTCCCTTACTCATTGAAAAATGTTTGTAAAATTGACTTGTCTGAAACATGACGAAAACATTAAAACATTAAAACGTGATGTGGTCTGTTAAAGTTTATTGTGAAGCTGTGAAAAGCTATGAACTTGTTACAGGGACAGTACACAAGTGCCCAGACTCCTGCCGTAGGACAGCACAGTGTGCGTTTCACTGAGGCGTTGGAAACCGCCGGCACTGAAAACCTGTATGTGCAATGTATCATATATGATGCAGAAATGTGCCGAGCACCAAAGCATGTGTGTCCGCAGTCCTGGAATCAGATGACACCCATGGATTGGTGCAAGACACTCTGAAACCGGTCCTAGGATGCTTGTTTCCAGTCCAGGGAGGACCGGGCCTGGCAGTTCGGGCTGGACTGTTCCCATGAGGCACAGGGTCAGACTGATTTGCATATGGCTGGGTCTTGACTGGAATGGTATGGCGAGCAAAAAACGAAGCATGTAGGCCCAGATCTCTGTACTGGGGTGAATGTTTCATATTGTGCAGCATTCTGTCCATCAATTTGTTCGTTTTGCAGTTGTCACCCCGAATGGGATGGGTATGCCTAGACGTGAGTCCCGTGCTCTCCATGTCACTGGAATCAAGCTATCCTGGCTGACGAGGGCTGAAAGCCCGAAACCGGTCCTAGGATGCTTGTTTCCGGTCCAGGGAGGACCTGGCTTGGCAGTTCGGGCTGGACTGTTCCCATGGGGCACATGGTCAAGACTGATTTGCATATGGCTGGATTTGAACTGGAAGGGCATGGTGAGCAAAAAAATGATGGATTTAGGCCCATATCTCTGTACTGGGGTGAATGTATGACATTGTGCAGCATTCTGTCCCTCAATTGTTCTTTTTGCACTGCACCATACAGTGGCTGTCTCAAACTGATGTTAATGTTAGTAGGGGGACTGCTATAGTACACTCCCACCACATACACACCCACACACACGTGCATTAACATTATTGATCACAGCCATTCACATGCGGATTGGCTTTTCATCGTCCACACCATTGTAAATCTATTGCTATGTGTTTTTCTCTCCTTTTACACAAGCTTTCCATTTTTTATCCCCTTGTAGCCTCCTGTTTCACCTTTAATATTATTTACACTTCTGAACTCCTGCTACGTTAACCTTTTAGATTATATATCATAGCTTTCCTCTTGCAGTTCGTCGTTTCCTCCTCCACAACACAAGCGCTTTTGTTTCTCGTCTTCATCCATCTTTGTTCATTACATATATCATATTACAGAGTGGCGCCCTCCTGTGGTGTGACAGGTTGCCTCCTCTCTGCAATGTTTAATCCCTTTCTCTGTGTTACTTTCCCGTTGTCATGGCGACCTCTTTAGTTTTCTGTTCTCAGTACCTGTAAAGATACACTCGCTATGTGCGTTTCTCATGTTTCCTCATACAAATCTACAGCCTTTCATGTATCCTGCTTTCACAATTTTACAGCACTCTGTCTACATTTTTTCCATTTCTGCCCACATTTTACTTTTCACCCACAAGAATTGCCCTTCCTTAGACATCATTTAGAAACGTAGGGGCAGATTTACAAGCCCCCTGAGCCACCAATGTATCACTTTTAGTGACGTACTGGTGGCGTATTTCACTTCTCCATACTTACAAGGAGAGGAAAAGCCACCCTGCGTGGCTTTTCCTGTCCTTGTAAATATGGCCCCTTTACACGCAGCACTTTGCATGAAAGTGGCGTTCCATGGGTGTTGCTGTGGGAGTTACCATGCAACACCCATGGAATGAGACACATTTTCATAATTACGAGGAATTGTAAATTTGGAAATGCGTGTGAATGCTATTCCTCCCCAAGGGAGGCGCAACGAGGAAACGTTTTCATTTCTCCTCGTTTTTTCCTCTTTCAATGCATGCTGCATTCTACGGCACGCATTGAAAGAGGAAAATGCCTGTAGTGATTGTTTTTGTGCAGGAAGGTCCCCTTCCTGCACAAAAACAATCTTCAGATGACACAGGCATCCTTGCACCATGGTGCAAGGATGCCTGCGCCGGCGCATGGGAGCTGTTTGTGCGCCAGCACAGGGGAAGCACAGAGATGCGACATATTATTGTAAATATGTTGCATTCCTGTGCTTTGGAAGTGCCGCAGCGTGGCGCAGCCAAAGGACTTGCTGTGCCACGCTGCGGCACTTCCTCGTAAAACTTCCCCTATGTGTGCATGTGTGACATAGTTCTGAAGTTCACATTTGTTCTCTAAGATTCTGCCCTCCGCTTTGACAAAACAAATTACATTCATTCCGGTACATGCTCACATTTTTTCAGCAGCCTCCTGAAGGTTAGAAGGTCCTGGGTCTGCCATAGGTGGATGGGGGGAGTGTTCCAGGTCTTGGCGGCAAGGTGGGAGAACGATCTGCCACCGGTGGACGCTCTTCAGATGTGGGGGATGGTGGCGAGGGCAAGGTCGGCGGAGCGGAGCTGTCGGTTCGGGGTGTAGAAGGTGAGTCATCTGTTGAGGTATGCCAGTGCGGTGTTGTGGAGTGCCTTGTGTGCTTGGGTGAGGAGTTTGAAGGTGATCCTCTTGTTTACGGGGAGCCAGTGCAGGTCTCTCAGGTGGGGTGTGATGTGGCTGTGGCGAGGGATGTCGAAGATCAGGCATGCAGAGGCGTTCTGTATACGTTGTAGTCGTTTCAGGAGTTTCGCCGAGGCTCCTGTGTAGAGGGAGTTTCCGTAGTCCAGTCTGCTGCTGACGAGGGCCTGGGTGACTGTTCTTCTTGTTTCGGTGGGGATCCACTTGCAGATCTTGCGGAGCATGCGTAGGGTGTTGAAGCAGGAGGATGAGACAGCGTTGACTTGCTTGGTCATGGAGAGTGTTGAGTGGAGGATGAACCCCAGGTTGCGTGCATGGTCAGTGGGTATCGGTGCTGTTCCCAGTGTGGTCGGCCACCAGGAGTCGTCCCAGGCTGAGGGGGTGGAGCCAAGGATGAGGACCTCCGTCTTGTCCGAGTTCAGTTTCAGTCGGCTGTTCTTCATCCACTCAGCGATGGCCTTCATTCCTTCGTGGAGGTTGGTTTTGGCGGTGATGGGGTCCTTGGTGAGGGAGATGATTAGCTGGGTGTCGTCGGCATAGGAAATGATGTTGAGGTCGTGCAATCGGGCTATGTGGGCGAGCGGTGCCATGTAGATGTTGAACACTGTCGGGCTCAGGGATGATCCTTGGGGTACGCCGCAGATGATCTCGGAGGCTTCGGATCGGAATGGGGAGACGGACACTCTGGGTTCTGCCGGAGAGGAAGGAGGTGGTCCATTCCAGAGCCTTGTCTCAGATCCCTGCGTTGTGGAGGCGTGTGAGTAGCGTGCAGTGGCAGACTGTATCAAAGGCGGCTGAGAGGTCCAGGGGGATGAGTGCCGCGGTTTCGCCCGTTGTCCAGCAGGGCCCTGATGTCATCGACTCATCGGTGGCGGCGGTGAGGGCAGTTTCGGTACTGTGGTTGCTGCGGAAGCCGGACTGGGACGGGTCTAGGATGTTGTTCTCCTCGAGGTAGCGGGTCAGTTGTCCATTGACGACCTTCTCAATGACCTTCGCCAGGAATGGGAACAGGGAGATGGGCCAAAAGTTCTTGAGGTCTCTCGGATCCACCTTGGGTTTCTTGAGTAAGGCGTTGATCTCGGCGTGCTTCCAGCTCTCCGGGAAGGCCGCAGTCCTGAAGGAGATGCTGATGATTTTGCAGAGATGGGGTGCGATGGTGGCGCTAGCTTTGTTGAAGATGTGGTGCGGGCAGGGGTCTGACGGAGAGCCGGACTGGATGGTGTTCATGATTTTGATGGTGTCGTCGTCGTTCACGTTGGTCCAGGCGAGCAGGAGGTTGATGTGGATGGTGGGCGGTGAGTCTGAGGTGTCGGTGGCTGTCAGGGTGGTCTGGTTGTTGAAGCTGCCATGGATGTCTGCGATCTTGCGATGGAAAAAAGTGGCTAGGGAGTTGCACAGGTCTTGCGATGGTGGGATGACATTGGTGTTGGAGCTGGGGTTGGAGAGTTCCTTCACGATGTTGAAGAGCTCTTTGCTGTTGTGTGCATTGTTGTCAAGGTGGTCCTTGAAGGAGGCCCTTTTGGCGGATCGGATGAGGTGATGGTGTCTGCTGATGGCGTTCTTGTTGGCTGCGTAGCGGTCCGGTTTCTGTTCGCAGTGCCATTTCTTCTTGAGCTTTCGGCAGATTTGCTTGGAGGCCTGAAGGTCAGCGGTCAAATCAAATCAAATCAGGTGTTTGTTAAGTACGACTACTCACCCATAAGGGTCTCAAGGCGCTAGGGGGTGTGGGGGGGTCCGCAGGTTCTAGTCCATCAAGGAGGGGGTCTGTTGAAGAGCCAGGTTTTGAGGTTTCTTGCAAAGATGGGGAGCGGTGTTATCTGTCTGAGGTGAAGCGGAAGGTCGTTCCAGGCCTCCCGATCTGGTCTTTCTGGTGTGGGGGACCATGGCATAGGAGAGCTGGGCTGATCGTAGGGTCCTTTGGGGTGCGTGGAATTTGAGTCGGCTATTCAGGTATGCTGGTCCAGTGTCGTGGAGGGCCTTGTGAGCGTGGGTTAGCATCTTGAAGGTGACTCTAGCTTTGATGGCGAGCCAGTGGAGTGTGCGCAGGTGCTGGGAGATGTGGCAGTGTCTTGGCTGGTTGAGGACCAGTCTTGCGGTGGCGTTTTGGATGTTCTATAGCTTGCGGGTCAGGTTTTAGTTTATTCCGGCATAGAGTGCGTTGCCGTAGTCGAGCCTGCTGGTGACCAGGGCGTGAGTGACGGTCTTTCTGTGTTCGAGGGGGATCCATTTAAAGGTCTTACGTAGGAGGCGGAGGGTGTGGAAGCAGGAGGACGAGACAGAGTTGTTCTGGCATTCCATTTTGAGCTCTGAGTCCAGGATGATTCCGAGGTTGCGTGCGTGTTCCGTGGGGGTGGGCGGGCTTCTGATGGCGGGGGGTCACCAGGTGTCATTCCAGGCATCTGGGTTTGGGCCCATGATGAGTTCTTCCGTTTTGTTGGTGTTCAGTTGTAGGAAGCTGTTTTTCATCTGTCAACGGCTTCCATACCTTCTCGAAAGTTGTGTCTGGAGGTGTTGGGTTTGTTGGATAGGGAGAGGATGAGTTGAGTGTTGTCTGCGTATGACACAATGTTGAGTCCGTAGGTTCTGACGATGGGGCGAGTGGAGCCATGTAGACCTTGAAGAGCGTAGGGATGAGGGAGGACCCCTGGGGTAGGTGTAGGGTCCGAGAGGAAATGGGGGAGTCTGACCCGCTGCGTTCTGCTGGAGAGGAAGGAGCGGATCCAGTCGAGGGCCTTGTTTTGGATCCCTACATCATGGAGTCTGAGTATTAGTGTGCGGTGAGAGACTGTGTCGAGGAGGATGAGGGCTGCTATTTCTCCTTTGTCCGTACTGTGGTTTTTTCTGAAGCCGGATTGGGAGGAGTCGAGGATGTTGTGCTCTTCGATGAATGTGGCGAGTTGGCTGTTGATGGCTTTCTTGATGACTTTCGCTGGGAACGGGAGCAGGGAGATGGGTCTGTTGTTTCTGAGGTCGGTGGGGTCTGCCGAGGGTTTCTTCAGGAGGGGGTTGATCTCAGCGTGTTTCCAGTCATCAGGGAACGAGGCGGTTTCCAGGGAGCATTTGATGGTGTGGCAGAGCATGGGTGCGATGGTGTCGGTGGCCCTGTTGAAAATGTGGTGGGTGCAGGGGTCCATGGGGGCCCCGGAGTGGATTGACTTCATTGTCTCCAGTGTGTCTTTGGTGGTGAGGGCTATCCAGTTGTCGATCACTGGCTTCAGGGTGTCGGGGGTGGTTGGTGAGGGTTCAGTGTGTTGGTTGTCTTCGTCGAAGTTGTCATAGATGCTCTTGATTTTGTGATAAAAAGGTGCTGAGTTTGTCGCAGAGGTCTTGTGAGGGAGGGATGTCGGTGGACTCACTGGTGGGTTGGCCAAACTCCTTGATGATGTTGAAGAGTTCTTTGCTGTTGTGTGCATGAGTGGAGATTCTGTCTTCAATCGCTTTTTTCCTCATTTTTCTGAGCGATTTGGTGGTGGGCGTTGGTGGCGGCTTTGAAGTTGTTGTGGGCTTCTGTGGATTTGGTGTTCCTCCAGGCCTTTTCGGGGTGGCGGCAAGTGCGTCTGGACTCTCGAAGTTCGGTTGTTGAACCAGCTAGCTTTCTTGGCATGGGTGTTGTTGTTTTTCTTGAGGGGGGCTATGGTGTTGGCGCTGTCGGAGATCCATCTGTGCATGGTTCGGGCTGCGGTGTTGGCGTCATTGTTTTCCACAATGGTTGGGGTGGAGTTGCTGAGTGATGAGGTTAGCTGGTCGTCGGTGATTCTAGTCCAGTTTCTTCTTGGGAGCAGGTGCTGGTGTCTGTGGATGGTGGCTGTTGTGAAGGTGAAGTGGACGCATCGATGGTCAGTCCATGGGAGTTCGGTGGTGTGGCTGAAGGTAATAGAGTTTCCTGTAATGAAGAGGGGGTCGAGGGTGTATCCTGCTGAGTGCGTGGGTTCAGTCACGATCTGGCAGAGTCCAATGTTGTGGAGGTTGTCCAGGAGGGATGTCGTGCTGGGGTCCAGTTGGTTTTCGAGGTGGAAGTTGAGGTTACCCAGTAGGGTGCAGTTGGTGGACGCGATGGCATGCAGCGAGATCATGTCTGTGATGGAGTTGGCGAAAAGTCCGCGGGTCCAGGGGGTCAGTAGATGAGGGTTCCTCGAAGGGTGGAGGTAGGGCTGGCCAGTATCTTGAAGTGAAGGTGTTCCATCAGGTCTGTGGGCTCATCAGGGAGTGTGCTCAGGCAGAGGGTGGATTTGTGGACGATGGCGATTTCTCCTCCCGGGCGGGTGGGGCGGGCCTTCCTGGCGATCTTGTATCCTTGGGGAATGGCAATGGCGATGTCCGGTCCCGAGGTGGTGTTGGTCCAGGTTTCGGTAAAGAATGCTATGTCTGGGGTAAACCAGCTGGTTTTTCTGTCGGTGCATCTGTTGGAGGGTTTCTTGATCGGGCAAGAGTGTTGGCGCAGTCGTCAATCCATTGCCTGAGGTTGCGGGCGGCGGTGTCGGTGGGGTCGGAGGGGGGCTTCGGGCGAGGGTGGTGTT
Organism: Triturus cristatus; assembly: GCF_964204655.1. Classification (NCBI taxonomy): domain Eukaryota; kingdom Metazoa; phylum Chordata; class Amphibia; order Caudata; family Salamandridae; genus Triturus; species Triturus cristatus. Next base: position 816,566,240 of record NC_140595.1, read on the forward strand.
TTGCTGATCTTCGGTGACTTTGCTCCAGCTGCGTCGGGGTATCTTTTGAGTGCGGTGGTGCGTGGTGGGTTTCCGGAAGCTGAAGTGGATGCAGCGATGGTCTGGCCAGTGGAGTTCGGTGGTGTGGCTGAAGGTGACGTGGGAGCTTGCGGAGAAGATGGGGTTGAGCGTGTGGCCGGCGGAGTGGGTGGGCGGTGTGACGAGCTGTCTGAGTCCGAGGGTGGCGAGGTTGGCGATCAGGGTGGTGGAGTTGCTGTCGTTGTTGTTCTCGAGGTGGAAGTTCAGGTCTCCGAGGAGGATGTAGTCTGTGGAGGCAAGGGCATGCATGCTGACGAAGTCTTAGAAGGCGTAGCTGAACTGAGGCCGTGGTCTGTAGATGAGAGTTCCTCTGAGGGTGGTGTTGGGGTCAGTGTGGATCTGGAAGTGCAGGTGTTCGGCGGAGCTGAGGGTGTCGTCGGTGCTGGTCGAGACCCTGAGGGTGTTCTTGTGGATGATGGCGATTCCTCCTCCTATTCCATTGGTACGTTCCCTGCGGGTGATCTTGTAGCCGTCCTGGATGGCTATGGCGATGTCTGGTGCAGAGGAGGCGTTCATCTAGGTCTCTGTCAGGAAGTCGACGTCCGGGGAGGATGTGTCCCAGAGTTCGACGGTGTGTTTGCGTGCGGAGCAGGTGTTAAGTAGTATGCAACTGAGGTGGTTGCGCCCTGTCTCAGTGGGCGGTTTGGCAGCTCGGAGGTTGGTGAAGCTGCAGCTCCAGCAGGAGAAAGGTCCTTGGGTGCGCTTCAAGGCGGCCAGGAAGCAGGTTTGTGATTGTCCGGTGTTGAGTGCATGGAGGGTGCTGGCTTCATAGTGGCATCGGTCGTCTTGGTGTTCGTGGGGACCAGGGGGTCTGGTGTTGGGTCCAGGTGCGGACAGGCGCAGATGGGCTTGCATTAGGCGTGCCTTTGGCGCGCCAGTGGCTCTCCCGCTGCGCGGCCGGTTCTTGTGGAGTTTTATGGCTGCAGTGTCGCATTTGTAGAGTTGTAGTTGGTGTCCTGGTGTCATACTCAGTGCTGTAATGTAGTAATTGTGTCCTTGTAATGTCATTGTGGTGCAGCTGTTGTCCAGTGGCATTATACTTCTAAAGCTATAACTGCAGGGTTGTATCGTTATGGTGTTGAATTGTGGTAGTAGCCTTTTAGGGTTGGATTTGCAGCTTTGCAGATAAAATGTTGCGGTATTGATGTTGTTTGATTAGTACTGTAGTGTTGATTGTGCTGGTGTTGTATTGTGTGTTGGTGTGTCAGTGGTAGTGTTACTGTTTCATAGTTACAGTCTTGAAGTTGTAATGCTGTAATTACGTTGCTCCACGATGGAGTAAACTAGTCGCAGCAACCCCCTGTGCAAGATATGCTTAAGGGGCCCCCGCACTCACATCAGTAGGGGCTGAGAGAGCCCCCTGCAGTACGGGTAAGCCAGCCCAACCCCCAGCCACACCGCAGAGGCTGCGGGGCCTCTGTCTAGGTGGTATTACTGAGTGGTCGAAGTGGGCAGGATCAGAGGGGCACGACATGCCCATACTTTTTTAATTTAAGGAACAACTTTCCCCTACTTTCTGTGAAAAGAGAACCATCCTGGGACGGTTCATTTCGAGAGCAGAAATGCTTCAGCTGCAGTGTAAGGAAGTGGGTCTCTTGTGCTGTGAAGCCGGGAAGGGGCAGACAGCTAAACAAGCTGCCTTGCCAGGGTGCTGCTGCCTGAAAGAAATGTAAACGTACACAACTGGCTAATATACAAATGTAAAGGGTGCCTGGAAACTGGTATTGGATTTGATTAATGCAATCACTTGACACTTCCTGATGACACTGATTTATTCTGTTTGAGTGGCATTGGAAAAGAGTTACCAGCTAAGCTGTGAAGTTGTGCTTTTTAGAGGGGCGTAACACAGGCCCATGAACCAAAGGGGCTGCAGGGGCCTGTGTGACGGTCCTAACTATTCTCCACTGCTCCAACCAGGATTAATTTCTGTGGCTCTCTGGTTACAGACACAAACCTCTTCGGTGAATTAACTACTAGAGGTTTCATGAAGTACAATAGTGCATTTCCCAATGATTAGCTTAACTTGCATTTAGTTTACATTGAAATTGTGTGTTGTTTCATATGTACATACCTGAAGGTGACCGACCTAAGGAAGTTACAGAATATTTTGTCTTTTTGAGCCGCGTCTTTGACCCCACTCCCATTGTGCACAGCATCACAGCCACCTTACTGTTTTTTACTGCACTTCGAACACTGGTATTACTACAGCGCTTGCCTTCCACTTTTGTAATGTTGTAGGACCCATTAGCTCTTGTGTCCCCCCATGTTCTTGGTTTTCTGGAGTGTGCATTAATGCACATTTGTTCCTGTCAGTGCAGTCTCGAATGCCTCTGGGGTGTCCAACATAGGTCCAGGAGTACAGGATCCAAGATAAACTTTCAGGACATTAACATGAAATAAATGTACATGGTCAGTGGTTACCCTGAGATACTGGCATGCGATCTGGATTGGACAACCCCCAGCTCTAGAATCAGTGCTAACCAGACACAATGCCCCACGTCACTTCCGGCACTTTGGTAGTTGGCTGCAATCTCTGACTGTGGAAAGATCTGGAGAACCTTCAAGAGACCTTCAATCCTCCTCAAGAAGGGAATACCCTGGACTGAAGGGGAATGAGAAACTGCAGCTTTGAATATGCCCAGGCTCCCCTCCATGGGACAAAAGAACTCAAGACTCCATCGTCAGAGCGAGGGGCCCGCCCTCTCCTCTGGTCCTTGATCCCGCAGGCGGGGGAGGACTCCTGGTTCCTCCTTGTTAGAAGGCGACCTCAGAGGGGCCCGTAGGGGGCCCTGACTGTCCTGAGACCAACCCTCGAGGTATCGTAGCCGGGCACTGGCGGGAGACTCCTCAGGGGAGGAATCTCGTATCTAGGATCGTACACTCGGCACCACACGACAAAGAGACACCACACCGAGAGTTCTTAAGAGCAAATCTTTATCAGATCGGAGTGGTAAGATCTTTATAATCAGCAAGGCAATATATATACAAGTAGAGCGCGGGCTCACAAAGTCTTGGAGGGGGGTTAGGAGGTAGCGGGACAGTCTTTGAGGGAATGGATCAAATGCAGGAGCGTATCCGGCGCACAGCTCACAATCCTCGAGCTGGGGGTTACGCTTGTCGTCGTGGGGTCCGGCGGGACCAAGGGAGTCTGGGGGCGCTGCGAGATACTCAGCAGGCTCGAGTACAAGTTCGGAGGTCTTACGATCTTCAGGGAGCCGCGAGTCACTCAGCAGGGCTCAAGCACAAGTTCGGAGGTCTTACGATCTTCAGGGAGCCGCGAGTCACTCAGCAGGGCTCAAGCACAAGTTCGGAGGTCTTACGATCTTCAGGGAGCCACGAGTCACTCAGCAGGGCTCAAGCACAAGTTCGGAGGTCTTACGATCTTCAGGGAGCCGCGAGTCACTCAGCAGGGCTCAGGTGTTTCCAAGGCGAATCTGCCGGACAGTCCCAGGGCACCCCTTGTTATAGGGCGACTCCTCTTTGATGTCCGGAGTCTGTGCAGGCAGGGGTCTTGTCACCTGGGGGTCGCTTGTTGGGGGTTTCCTGCTATTGTCCTTTGATCCTTTCAGGGCCGGGTCGGGAGGAGCCCCAGACACCCAGCAGGCGTGGAGCCAGCCCTCGGGGAGGCCGGCGGGTCGATCGAAACCCACCTTCCCAGGGAAGCGCAGAGGTGTGATGAAAATTGCTCCTCCCTCTCTCATCCCAAGGGGAGCGCGATGTCCTCCATCCGGAGTGGCGCCTGTAGGCTAGGGTCGCGCTGGGGCCGGGCGGCCATCTTGGTGCATGAAGTGGGCACGCGGGCCCGGAGTGGCCGAAGGAGGAAGGCCTACGGACGGGGGAAGTCCGGGTCGGGTGTGTGTGTTCTGGTGGGAAGGATCGGCCGGGCCAGGGGCTGGTGTGAGGTGCAGGGGTCAGGTCTGACTATGTTACGAGGGCCGGGTCTAACACGCGTCCCCCCCAGCTGAAAGCCGGAGAGAACTACCCATCTTCTTGGGGGTTCTCTTCGCTGAGGCGGAAGAATCGGGAGAGGCCATCGGCGTTGGCGTGGTCCGTACCAGGGCGATGTTCCACGGTGAAATCCATCCCTTGGAGGGAGATTGACCACCGCAGAAGCTTGGGGTTTCTCCTCGCATCTGCATGAGCCATCGCAAGGGGCGATGGTCGGTCTGGACCCTGAAATGGGTGCCGAACAGGTAAGGGCGTAGTTTCTTGAGGGCCCAGACTACTGCGAACGCCTCGCGCTCGATGGTACTCCATCTCTGTTCCCGGGGCAACAGCCTTCGGCTGAGGAAGGCCACGGGCTGGTCCAGACCCTGGTCATTTACTTGGGAGAGGACGGCCCCGATGCCATGCTCGGAGGCATCAGTTTGTACCACAAACTCTTTGGAGTAGTCGGGGGCCTGGAGGACGGGGGCCGTACACATGGCCGTTTTCAGGGCATTGAACGCCTCTTGGCAGGCAGAGGACCATTGTACCTTCTTGGGCTGCTTCTTGGACGTGAGCCCCGTGAGGGGACCGACCAGGCTGCCGTAATTCCGGATGAATCGCCGATAGTAGCCCGTGAGGCCCAGAAAGGCTCGGACCTCTGTTTGGGTAGTGGGAGGTTCCCAGGCTAGGATGGCGTCGATTTTGGGCTGTAGAGGGGCGACCTGCCCGCTTCCGACCTGGTGCCCCAGGTAGGTTACCGAACCTTCCCCAATCTGGCATTTGCTGGCTTTCACGGTGAGGCCCGCCTGGCGTAGGGCGGTTAGTACCCTCCGGAGGTGTTGGAGGTGCTCGCTCCATTCGGAACTAAAAACTGCGATATCGTCGAGATATGCAGCGCTGAATTTTTCCAGCCCGGCCAGGACTCTATTTACCAGTCGCTGGAAGGTGGCCGGGGCATTTTTCATCCCGAAGGGCATTACGTGAAAGCGATAGTGCCCATCCGGGGTGGAGAAGGCGGACCGCTCCTTGGCTCCCTCTGTGAGCGCAATTTGCCAGTAGCCGCAGGTGAGATCAAAGGTGCTGAGGAACCGTGCAGCTCCGAGCCGGTCAATGAGCTCGTCGGCTCGGGGAATGGGGTGGGCATCGGCTCGGGTGACCTCATTGAGTCCCCGGTAGTCCACGCAAAAGCGGAGTTCCGGGGCGACCCCGGGGGCGGCTGCTTTTGGGACCAGGACCACGGGGCTGGCCCAGGGGCTGTCTGAGGGTTCGATCACGCCTAGGGTCAACATTTTCGAGACTTCGGCTTGGATACAGGACCGGACCCGATCGGGGACTCGGTAGGCTCGGTGTCTCACTGGTGGGCTGTCCCCGGTATCCACATCATGGACACACCAGTCGGTGACCTTGGGGACCAGGGAGAAAAGGTCCGGAAACTGCCCTAGGAGCTGGCGGCAATCCTCACGTTGCTGGGGAGTGAGAGACGGGGAGAGGTTCACTCCTTCTACGGAGCCGTCCTTCTCCTTGGTGCATAGAAGATCAGGGAGAGGGTCCGACTCTTCTTCGGACCCGTCGTCAGTGGCCAGTAGGAGGCTCAGCTCTGTCCGCACAAAGTGGGGCTTGAGGCGGTTCACGTGGAGGACCCGGAGGGGTCCCGGGGTGACTGGACGTCTACCAAGTACGTGACCGGGCTCTTTCGCTCAACTACTTTGAAGGGCTCGGTCCATTTATCTTGGAGAGCGCAGGGTTTCACGGGGGCCATGACCCACACCAGCTGGCCCGGCTGAAACTCGACTAGCGCGGCATTCTGGTCGTACCAGCGCTTCATCTCCTCCTGACTCGCCTCCAGATTGGCCTCTGCCATTTCCCGGAACCTCCTAGTCTGATTGCGGAGGGTCAGGACGTAACGGAACACGTCTCGGGGGGTGCCTCTTGGCGCCACCTCCCACTCTTCTTTGACCAGGCTGAGGGGCCCCCTGACGGGGTGCCCGTAGAGTAGCTCGAAGGGGCTGAAACCCAAGGATTTCTGGGGAACTTCGCGGTATGCGAATAGGAGGCAGGGGAGCAGGAGGTCCCACTTACGCCGGAGGGGCTCTTCCAGGCCCGCGATCATCCCCTTCAGAGTCCGGTTAAACCGCTCTACCAGGCCGTTTCCTTGGGGGTGGTACGGGGTGGTGAACTTGTAGGACACCCCGCACTGTTGCCATAAGGACCTCATGTATCTGGAGATAAAGTTGGTACCGCGATCGCTCACGACCTCGCGGGGAAAACCCATGCAGGAGAAGATCCCCATCAGCGCCCGGCCCACCACGGGGGCCGTGACGGTGATGGGGCCTCAGGGTAACTGTGCCTCAGGGTAACGAGTGGCATGGTCCACCAAGACGAGGATGAACCGGTGCCCCTGGGAAGTTGGGGGGTCCAGAGGTCCTACAATGTCGATCCCGACCCGCTCAAAAGGGGTACTGACGACAGGGAAGGGCTGGAGGGGAGCCTTGCGCTTTCCTCCACTCTTCCCACTGGCCTGGCACGTGGGACAGGACTTGCAGTGGGCTTCTACATCCGCTTTCATTCTGGGCCAGTAGAAGTGAGTCACGAGGCGACTGTATGTTTTGTCCTGACCCAAGTGGCCTGCGAGGGGGACGTCATGGGCCAAGCCCAGGAGGAGGTCTCGGAAGCGTAGGGGTACCACCAGCACTCGGCCGGACCCTAACTCCACCGACTTCTGTTCGCTGTACAGAAGGTCATTCTCCCAATAGACCCAGTGCGTCCCCGTCTGGTCGCCTGCGGCCTGGGCCTCTGCCTGTTGCCGGGGCCCGACCAGGGAGGGACAGGTAGCCTGCTCTCGGCAGAACTCCTCTCGGGAGGGGCCCCCTTCGTGCCACCACTGTGCTAATTCGGGCAGATCGCCTAACTCGGTGTCTGGGGTGGAGTCGGAAGGCGGTGGTTTGTCACTGGCGAGCGACTCTTCTGGTGGGGGGATGTGGGGGCCCTCGGCCGGGACCATCCCATCTGCAGGGGTCGGGGCGTCGTCGACGTCCCTCAGGGGGGTCAGTCGAGCCGCCATGGATCGAGTGGTGGCGCACACCCACTCAGGGAGGCCCATCATCCCTAGGTGGGTCTTGCGCTCAACTTGCCCCCAGGGGGAACTTTCCAGGTCGTTCCCCAGGAGACAGTCGACGGGCTGGGATGTTCTCACTGCGACCTTCAGTTTACCGACCACCCCTCCCCACTCGAAAGGCACCAGGGCTACCTTACATAGGCTTTCTGTGTTGTCGGCTGAAATGACAGGGCAAAATACGTTGGGGAGGACCTGGTCCTCGTGGACTAAATGGCTGAGGACACCGGTGATACTGGCCCCGGTGTCACGGAGGGCTTCTACTTGGTGGCCATTGATCGTGACGAGCTGCCCATATTTCTTTGTGTTAGAGGGCAGGAGGCTCCCAGGGACCATCTCTCTATCTCCTAAGGACACTAGGGCCATAGCGGCGGGTTCCCACTCCTCGGCCTCCTCAACCTCCTCCCCCAGGGCTACATTGGCTATCTGTCTAGCGGGGGGTGCTGCCTGGTTGGTGCGTGGGGCCATAGGGCATTCAGGGTCGTTGGCGTAATGCCCGGGCTTCTGGCAACGGAAACAAGTGATGGTTACCCGGTGCCCCCGTCTCAGAGGGGGGCCGGATACAGCTGGTGGGGGTGCCAGGAAAGGCGGAGGTTGGGACTTCGGGGGGCTAGTCTGGGGCTCTCTCTGTCCTCCCTGGTTTCCCCCCCCTCTCTGGCGAGGTGGTCCCTGACTGGCTCGGGGGTACTCTCCTACAGGGCCCCGGGAGACCCGGGTGTTGGTCCAGCGATCCGCCTCGACAGCCATCTTTCTCGGGTCCGTGAGCTTGCTGTCGAGCAGATGCTGGCGTAGTTCCACAAAGCAGTTGGCAGCCAGGTGTTCCCATAACATAAGGTCAGTTAGTTCTTCCAGGGTGGTTACCTTGCTGCCCTTGATCCACCCATCGAAGGCACGGCTGAAGAAATTCACATATTCCACCCAGGTGGTACCCGGGATCTTCCGGCAGTCCCGGAACCGCTGGCGGTACATCTCCGGGGTGAGGCCGTACCTTGTGAGGAGGGCCGCTTTCATGTGTTCATATGAGGTCTGCATGGAGGTGGGTAGGTCGAGCAGGGTGTCTCTTCCTTCGCTCAGGAACCGTCCCCATAACCCAGCCCCCCAATCCTTCTGCGGGACCCGGTGGGAGGTCATGGCGACCTCGTAGGCCCGAAACCACTGCTGAATGTCATCATTCTTGTAATATTCCTTGACCACATGCTTGGGGATGTGGACCTTCTGTTCCGTCGGGGCGGCCGCCTCCCGGTTCCCCGGGGGACGCGCTTCTTCGCTTCTTGCTTTCAGTTCTATTTCCTTCAAACTGCGTTCATGTTCTAGTTGAAGTCTCCTTCCCTCGTGTTCTCGTTGGAGTTTCTTCTCTTCCAGTTCTCCTTGCACTCGCAACTGTTCTACTGCTAGCTTTTTCTCTGCTAATTTCAACTCGCCCTCAATTTTGAGTTTGGCTAATTCGAGCTCGTGATGGCGACTTTTTTCTCTGTCTGCGAGTTCCTCCGGGGATAGGCCCCCGTCTGGTAAGAAGCCTCGCACCTGGTTGCTGCTGCGTTCTCCTTGGGAGGGTCCTGCTTCGTCATGGGGCTCCACCGCTCCTTCTGGGCGGGGGGCTCCCGAATCCACCCAAGCTTTCAGTGCCTTTTGCATATCTTCTTTGGTGTTGAGACCAGTGGTAGTGATTCTGAGTTCCTTACAGAATTGCTTTAGTTCCCTGTGAGTGTACTCTTCCAGCTGTTCCACCTGGAACATGGTACTGGCGTCGTCTTCTACGAGAACCACGGTGTTTCCTTCTGCCATCTTTGTCGGTAGTGCGTCAGCCGTTCACGGTACGATCTCTAGATTATGGGCCCGAATCCCGTCGCTTGCCACCAATGTTAGAAGGCGACCTCAGAGGGGCCCGGAGGGGGCCCTGACTGTCCTGAGACCAACCCTCGAGGTATCGTAGCCGGGCACTGGCGGGAGACTCCTCAGGGGAGGAATCTCGTATCTAGGATCGTACACTCGGCACCACACGACAAAGAGACACCACACCGAGAGTTCTTAAGAGCAAATCTTTATCAGATCGGAGTGGTAAGATCTTTATAATCAGCAAGGCAATATATATACAAGTAGAGCGCGGGCTCACAAAGTCTTGGAGCGGGGTTAGAAGGTAGCGGGACAGTCTTTGAGGGAATGGATCAAATGCAGGAGCGTATCCGGCGCACAGCTCACAATCCTCGAGCTGGGGGTTACGCTTGTCGTCGTGGGGTCCGGCGGGACCAAGGGAGTCTGGGGGCGCTGCGAGATACTCAGCAGGCTCGAGTACAAGTTCGGAGGTCTTACGATCTTCAGGGAGCCGCGAGTCACTCAGCAGGGCTCAAGCACAAGTTCGGAGGTCTTACGATCTTCAGGGAGCCGCGAGTCACTCAGCAGGGCTCAAGCACAAGTTCTGAGGTCTTACGATCTTCAGGGAGCCGCGAGTCACTCAGCAGGGCTCAAGCACAAGTTCAGAGGTCTTACGATCTTCAGGGAGCCGCGAGTCACTCAGCAGGGCTCAGGTGTTTCCAAGGCGAATCTGCCGGACAGTCCCAGGGCACCCCTTGTTATAGGGCGACTCCTCTTTGATGTCCGGAGTCTGTGCAGGCAGGGGTCTTGTCACCTGGGGGTCGCTTGTTGAGGGTTTCCTGCTATTGTCCTTTGATCCTTTCAGGGCCGGGTCGGGAGGAGCCCCAGACACCCAGCAGGCGTGGAGCCAGCCCTCGGGGAGGCCGGCGGGTCGATCGAAACCCACCTTCCCAGGGAAGCACAGAGGTGTGATGAAAATTGCTCCTCCCTCTCTCATCCCAAGGGGAGCGCGATGTCCTCCAGCCGGAGTGGCGCCTGTAGGCTAGGGTCGCGCTGGGGCCGGGCGGCCATCTTGGTGCATGAAGTGGGCACGCGGGCCCGGGGTGGCCGAAGGAGGAAGGCCTACGGACGGGGGAAGTCCGGGTCGGGTGTGTGTGTTCTGGTGGGAAGGATCGGCCGGGCCAGGGGCTGGTGTGAGGTGCAGGGGTCAGGTCTGACTATGTTACGAGGGCCGGGTCTAACACTCCTGAATTGAAAGGGCTGGAAAACTGGTTCGAAATGTTCCAGAATCAGGCTGCAGCCACTGGACACTGCACTTAGACCCAGGGAAAGACCCACATGTCCCACTGGGGAAAAAGGGGCCGATAGAGGCTCTCAGAAACTGCGGATTGGCAGCAGATGAGCCTCGGTGAGGCAGGGTCACCATACCAGCAGCTCTGGAATGATCTCTGCGGGTTAGAACCCCACTGGCCACAAAGCGCCTTGAGAATATCCATGAGTAGGCTTCAGTGAGCTAGGATGGCTTGCTGGAGGATACCGCTCAGCATACTGCGCTTATCTGTAAATATGTCCTTAAAATGACCTCTGAACAGACTTCATCGAGAAGAGATTACTTCCACAAAATTATATTGGAGGAGACTTCAGTCAATTTGTGTTACTTTCCCAAAATGACCTCTGTGCAGTTTTCAGTAATCTGGAATTACTTAATCAAAATGACCTCTGTGCAGACTTCAGTAATCTGGGGCTACTTCATTAAAATGACCTCAGAGCAGATTGCAGTAATCTGGGATTACGTCATCAAGATGACCTCTGTTCAGACTTCAGTAATATGGGATTACTATGACATCTGTGCAGACTACAGTAATCTAGGATTACTTCCTCCAAATTACCTTTGAGCAGACTTCAGTCAGTTGGTATTACTTTCCCAATATTATCTTTCTGTAATATGGGATTACTTCATCAAAATGACCTCTGTGCAGATTTCAGTAATCTAGGATTACTTCATCAAAATGATCGTGCAGACCAGTAATCTGAGATTACTTCATGAAGATGACCCCTGTGCAGACTTCAATAATCTGGGATTACTTCATGAAGATGACCCCTGTGCAGACTTCAATAATCTGGGATTACTTCACCCTAATGATCTCTGTGCAGACTTCAGTAATCTAGGATTATTTCATCAAAATGACCTCTGTGCAGACTGCAATCAGATGGGATTATTTCCTCGAGCGCTCTCTCGTCAGGCTTCATAGAAATACTTTAGATAACCTGTGGGCAGATTTCAGTGCTTTCCAGAGGTTTCTCTGGGTTCATCCTCCTGCATCTCCTAGATTCCTCTAGAAAAAATCATGGCATTTTACCTTCTCTAAAAACCCTTCTACATAAAACCAATAAACAACTATCTAATGAAAGAATATCTACCCATAATAGAAATATTTAAACTATCCATATGCCCAGTGTGGACCACAGTACTGCAGCTTTCGCATCAGTGCTCCCTCAAAGTTCGTCCTACACCTTCAGTATTTTGCATCCAGCATCAAAAGATGTGAGCGGCACTCTAAGGTCAGATATAAAATGAAAAAAGTGCAAAAGCACCAACACGTTTCGACCATTGCCAGCATTGGTCACAGCATGTAAAACAGTCCTCTTTCTATTTCCTTTGAATTTTCAAGCTTCCCTTTACAAGCATTCCATGGCTTCTTGAATGACATAGTACAACTCTAATTCTCTCCTTGAGATTGCAAAACAAAATGCCCTATAATTCTGTGTCAGCAATCAGAACAATGTAGTCATTATTTACATTCATGCATTAAGTTCCCAATTTGTGTGTCTAATTCATTATTCTCTTCTCTTACATCTCGAGCTCTCATGGTTTATGTTTATACAGTTCTCGTGTAGCATTTTACCCAAGTGACTATTCATTATGTGGGGGTCACTTGGTGTGTGATTGATTTAAATAGTTTATTCTATTTTAAATTTTTAGGTGAGGAATTCCGACCTGTCATTATTAGCTTCATTTTATTTTAAGTCTTATGGTTTTCATTTCTCTTTAATGTGACATTTAAAGATGTACATGGAGTTCCTCGTTATTATTAAGTCCAAAAGACACACGTTTCAAGTGTTTAAATATTTTGACTCCACTCGTCTTAGTTCACAAACTCTATCTTCTCCACCTTTCCTTTTCTCAACTGTATCAATACCATAGAACTTTAGTGCTTGCCAGTTATCGATAGTTCCTCAGTGTTTAATTTAAGCCTGTGGTTTCCGGTGCTTAATACCAGCACTTAATTGCAAGACTGGTACTTATGACAGTCTACCACGTGGTGGCACTGTTTGCCTAAGGTAAAGATCAGCACAAAATAGTTGTTTAATAATTAAATAAACATTAAAAAGGACTAATACTTAGTACCCGAGCCATTCTCTTAGATTGGAGGGCTGGAATAGTCTGAATTGTCGCACTTGTAGCAATGCGATGGTTTGTCGTTGTGCTGGTACTGTCATTGGCAGCGCTGGCAGGGGCAATGGGAGGTGCCAGCTGCAGTGACCTCCTGAGGAAGGCACTTATTATTATTTTTTTTTTAACTAATTAAGTACTGGTGTTTTTTTACATGTTTTGTAATTGCATAGCTTGTATCTGTTGGAGGGAGGACCACCGGGTAGTCGGAAGGACTAGTCCGGGGCACCGTCCTACCGCCAAGTTATAGCCGAGCGCCGCTGAGAAGCCCCCTCGGGGAGGTCCTTCTCCTAGGATCGTACTAGGCCCAGTAACACCACCACACAGGACTCAATATCAGTTGCGTGACTTGGTTCTTTATCAGCAGTAGTACGTTCAATATTTACAGTGGGATCGAGGGATCCTATAAGAGTCTCAATGTCTGTTAGAGGGATAGGGTAGCGGGACAGTCTGAGTACCAACCAGGTACGGGAGGGCTCTGCGCCAGACCTTGAGTGCTGGTCTCAGAGCGGCTCGGACGTGGGGAGCCGCGACGGCGTCTGCAGGGCTCGGGTGGTAGTTCCGCTTAGGTTGAGCCGCGACACAGTCAGCAGGGCTCCGGTGGTAGGTCCGCTTCGGTCGAGCCGCGACGAGGTCAGCTGGGCTCTGATGGTAATGTTCAACAAGGTCGGGCCGCGACAGCGTCAGCAGGGCCCCAAAGGTTCGTGAAGGTCTTTAAGCACGGTGGAGCTGCGACGTCGTCAGCAGGGCTCAGAGAGTGGGTTCGAGGTGAGTCTTCTTCCGTAGGGTCAGCCGCGATCCGATCAGCAGGGCTCTTGACTCCAGGATACAACTACTGTCCTGTTGTCGGGTCGCCCCAGATATAGGACTGGAGCCCTTTGATGTCCGGACCCTTGCGCCCGGAGGGGGCGGAGAGGCCGAGTAGGGAGCGGCCAGACGCCCAGCAGGAGAGGCGCCATGCCCCAGAGAGCTGTGGGGCGATCGCACCTAGGTGTGGAAGGACGGTTGGGGGTCCCATCGATACTGCCCTCTGCCGGGAGTGGGAAGGGCTCACGTGGTATCCCCCGGGCCTGGGATTGGCGTCTTGATGTCGGGCCTCGCTGGGACAGAGGCCGGGTGAAGCGGGGTCACGCAGGTGGTCACGTGGAGTGACGTATAATCCAAAATGGAGGAGCCCCGAGGTGCATGGGACCTCGTGCGGCTTAGCGCGGGGAAACAGGACCACGCCACGAGGCCGGCTCCCACATGCGTCCCCCCCAGCTGAAGGCAGGGAGAGTCACCCATCTCCTTGGGGGTTCTCCTCGCCGAGGCGGAAGAATCGGGACAGGCCGTCAGCATTGGCGTGGTCGTTGCCGGGCCGGTGTTCCACAGTGAAGTCCATCCCTTGCAGCGAGATGGACCAGCGCAACAGCTTGGGGTTCTCGCCCCGCATTTGCATGAGCCACCGCAAGGGCCGGTGGTCAGTCTGGACCCTGAAGTGGGTGCCGAAAAGGTAGGGCCGGAGCTTCTTGAGAGCCCATACCACAGCGAAGGCCTCCCGCTCGATGGTGCTCCATCTCTGTTCTCGCGGCAGCAGTCGGCGGCTGATAAAGGCCACCGGTCGGTCGAGGCCCTTGGCGTCCAGCTGGGAGAGGACCGCCCCGACCCCGTACTCCGAGGCATCGGTCTGGACTACAAATTCCTTGCTGTAGTCGGGGGCCTGTAGCACAGGGGCAGCGCACATGGCCGCCTTGAGAGCATCAAACGCGGTCTGACAGCGGGGCGTCCAGTGCACCACCTTGGGCTGTTTCTTTGAAGTGAGCTCCGTAAGGGGGCCCACAATGCTGCCATAATCCTTGATGAATCGTCGGTAGTAGCCTGTGAGGCCTCGGAAGGCCCGGACAGCGGTTTGGGTTGCGGGGGGCTCCCACGCCTGGATGGCGTCGACTTTTAACTGGAGGGGCGCCACCTGGCCACTCCCCACCTGGTGGCCCAGATAGGTCACAGATCCTTGACCGATCTGGCATTTACTGGCCTTAATGGTGAGCCCGGCTCTTTGGAGAGCGGCCAGGACTTCCCCAAGGTGCCCTAGGTGCGCGGCCCAGTGGTCGCTGAAGACAGCAATGTCGTCGAGGTAGGCCGCGCTGAAGGCTTCTAGTCCGGCCAGGACCTTGTTTACTAGCCTCTGAAAGGTCGCTGGGGCGTTCTTCATACCGAAGGGCATTACCCGAAAGTGGTAGTGCCCATCGGGGGTGGAAAAGGCTGATCATTCTTGGGCGCCGGGAGTGAGCTTGATCTGCCAGTACCCAGCGGTGAGATCAAAGGTGCTTAGGTAGCGGGCGGCCCCTAAGCGATCGATCAGCTCGTCTGCTCGTGGCAAGGGGTGGGCATCGGTCTTGGTGACTGCGTTCAGGCCCCGGTAGTCGACACAAAATCTGAGTTCGGGGGCCGTGCCGGGGGCGGCGGCCTTCGGCACCAAGACTACCGGGCTGGCCCACGGGCTGTCGGAAGGCTCGATGACGCCGAGGGCGAGCATCTTGGCGACCTCGGTCTGTATGCAGGCTCGGACTCGGTCAGGTACTCTATAAGCGCGGTGTCGTACAGGGGGGCTGTCCCCCGTGTCCACGTCGTGGACGCACCAGGGGGTCACCCCGGGCGTGAGAGAGAAGAGGGCAGCGAAAGGTTGCAGCAGCTTCTGGCAATCATGGCGTTGTTCGGGTGTCAGGGTGGCGGAGAGGAGGACGCCCTCCAAGGAGCCGTCTTGGCCCGAGGACCCCAGGAGGTCTGGTAGGGGCTCGGAGTCACTTTCGCCCCCATCGTCGGTAGCCAGCAGTAGGCTTAGTTCAGTTCGGGCAAAGTGGGGCTTGAGCCGGTTGGCGTGCAGGACCCGGAGGGGGTTCCTCGGGGACTCCATGTCGACCAGGTAGGTGACGGGGCTCTTCCTCTCAACTACCTTGAAGGGCCCGGTCCACTTGTCCTGCAGGGCGCAGGGGTCCACGGGTGACATGACCCAGACTTGCTGGCCCGGCTCGAACTCGATGGCTGAGGCATTTTCGTCATACCAGCGTTTCATGTCTTCTTGGCTGGCTTCGAGGTTGGCTTCTGCCAGGGCCCGGAACTTCCGAGTCTGGTTCTGCAGGGTCAGGAGGTACCGGTAGATGTCGGGGGGGGCATCTTGGACATTCGCCTCCCAGCCCTCCTTGACCAGGCTGAGGGGCCCTCGGACGGGGTGCCCATACAACAGTTCGAAGGGGCTGAAGCCCAGGGATTTCTGTGGTACCTCCTGATAGGCGAACAGGAGGCAGGGCAGCAGAACATCCCATCTCCTCCTCAGGGGCTCTTCCAGGCCCTTGATCATCCCCTTCAGGGTTCTGTTGAACCGCTCGACCAGTCCGTTCCCCTGGGGGTGGTAAGGGGTGGTGAATTTATAGGTGACCCCACATTGTTGCCAGAGGGATCTCATGTACTTCAAAATAAAGTTCGTACCCCTGTCGCTCACCACTTCTCGGGGGAACCCCACCCTGGAGAAGATGCCCATCAGGGCCCGGCCCACCACTGGAGCTGTCACAGTTCGGACGGGGACGGCCTCTGGGTACCGGGTGGCGTGGTCGACCAGTACCAGGATGAAGCGGTGCCCCAGGGCGGTTCGGGGGTCGAGGGGCCCCACGATGTCGATTCCCACCCGTTCGAACGGGGTGTGGACGGCTGGAAATGGTTGGAGGGGGGCTTTCACTCGTCCCCCAGTCTTCCCGCTAGCTTGGCAGGTCGGGCAGGACCAGCAGTGCTGGTCCACGTCTCTTCTCATTCGGGGCCAATAGAAATGGGTCACCAGGCGGCTGTAAGTCTTGTCCCGCCCGAGGTGTCCGGCGAGGAGCACGTCATGTGCCAGGTTCAGGAGGAACTCTCGAAATCGGAGGGGGACCACCAGCCCCCGGCCGGCCCCTAGTTCGGCGACTTTCTGCTCGCTATACAATAAGTCATTGTCCCAATAGACCCAGTGGGTTCCCGTGGGGTCCCCCGCAGCCTGGGCGGCCGCTTGCTGTCGGGCCCCCTCGAGGGACGGGCAGGCCTTCTGCTCTTGCTGGAATTGTTCGCGGGTGGGGCCCCCGTCGTGGTGCCACTGGGCCAGCTCGGGGATCTCGCTGAGGGGGGCGGCCCCGTTGGGAGAAAGTTCAGATGGCCCGGCCTCCTCGTCAGGTTCCTCCGTGCCGGAGGAGGGTGATAGTTCGGGGCCCGTCGGCTGGTCGGGGGCCGTGGCAGCGGCTGGTTGGGCGGTCATGGACTGAGTGGTGGCGCAGGCCCACTCGGGTAGTCCTAGCATCCCCAGATGCTCTCGGCGTTCCACCTGTGCCCAGGGTGAGCTCTCTAGGTCATTCCCCAGGAGGCAGTCCACCGGGGCGTCGTCGCGGACAGTTACTTTTAGGGTGCCGGACACTCCTCCCCACTCGAAGGGGATCCTGGCCATCCGGCACATGCTCTCGGTGTTGTCCGCGGTCCGGACAGGGCATAGGACATGCGGCAGGATTTGTTCGGGGGTCACCAGGTGGCAGCGGACAGCGGTCACACTGGCCCCAGTGTCCCAGAGGGCCTCGGCCCGTCGCCCATTGATGGTGACCCACTGTTGGTACTTCTGGGTGTTGCTTGGGATGGCGGCTCGGGGCACCATTTCTCGGGAGCCCTGGCATACAAGCGACATGGCAGCTGGTTCCCACTCGGGGGACCCGTCGTCGTGGTTTTCCTCCTCGTCTTCTCCCTCCCCCAGGGCTGCGGCGGCTATTTGTCGGGGAGGGGGCCCAGCGGTCCCGTTCCGTCGGTTCACGGGGCAGGCCGGGTCACTCGCATAGTGGCCGGTCTGCTGACAGCCGAAGCAGGTCACTGTCGGTCGTGGTCCAGGCCGTGCGATAGGGATCCCCCTTCGGCCCTGGGTCGGGGAAGTGTGGTTGGTGGCTTGACCCCGTGGCGGGCTTCTGGGCGGCCCGGCCGGGAATTCTCGACTGCGGTGGGACCCCCCTCCGCCGCCTCGCTGGCGGGGAGGTCCCGTGGTACTCCGTGTGTAGTCCCCCACGGGGTTCCGGGGGACCCAGGTGTTGACCCATCGGTCCGCTTCGGCGGCGAGCTTCCGGGGCTCGGTCAGTTTACTGTCCAGGAGGTGTTGCCTTAGTTCAACAAAGCAGTTGTTGGCGAGGTGCTCCCGGACAATGAGGTCAAACAGTTCATTATAGGAGGTGACCTTGCTTCCTTTTATCCATCCTTCCAACGCTCGGCTGAAGAAGTCCACGTATTCTACCCAGGTGGTACGGGGGAGCTTCTTGCAGTCCCGGAAGCGTTGCCGGTACATCTCGGCTGATAGTCCGTAGCGTGTGAGTAGGGCTTCTTTCATGTGGTCGTATGAGGTCATCACCGCGTCGGGGAGTTGCAGCAGGGTATCCCGGCCCTCGCTGAGGAACCTCCCCCATAGGCCGGCACCCCAATCATTCCGGGGTACCCGATGGGAGGTCATTGCTACTTCGTACGCTCGGAACCATTGCTGGATGTCGTCATTTTTATAGTACTCCTTGACGACATCCTTGGGGATGTGAACCTTTGGCTCGGTCAGGGGCAGAGCGTCCCGGGCTCCGGGGTTGCCGGTCTCCCCTGTTTTAGCTTTTAGTTCAAGTTCCTTAAGGCTCCTCTCGTGCTCGAGGGTTAGCCGTCTCTCCTCTAGTTCCCGATGCCGTTTCTTTTCCTCGATTTCCTCTTGCAGCCGTAGTTGCTCCAAGGCTATCTTCTTCTCCGCCAGTAGGAGCTCACCGTCCAGCCAGAGTCGGGCGAGGTCCATTTCGTGTGTCCGGACCCTTTCCCGTTCTCGTATTTCTTCGTGGGAAAGGCTGGTTTCTGAGACGGTTCGCTCCCCATCTGTCGGGGTTGGAGTCGGCAGGTTTCCGTCCCGGGCCGAGGTCCCTTCGGCTCGGGGTGGAGTGGTCTCGGGTTCTGCCCAGGCTTTCAGGGCTTTCTGCATTTCCTCCTTGGTGCCCAATCCTGTGGTTGGGATCCCTTTGTCCTTGCAGAATTGTTTGAGTTCTTTGTGGGTGTATTCTTCCAGTTTTTCTCACTGGAAGGTTGCGGCCACGGTTGCTTCTTGGCCGTCCATGGTTCCCTTTTTCTTTTTCCGTCTAGTCAGGTAGTGGGTGCGTTACTTGCCTGTACGATTGCGTCTGGCTCGGATCCCGTCGCTGGCCACCAAATGTTGGAGGGAGGACCACCGGGTAGTCGGAAGGACTAGTCCGGGGCACCGTCCTACCGCCAAGTTATAGCCGAGCGCCGCTGAGAAGCCCCCTCGGGGAGGTCCTTCTCCTAGGATCGTACTAGGCCCAGTAACACCACCACACAGGACTCAATATCAGTTGCGTGACTTGGTTCTTTATCAGCAGTAGTACGTTCAATATTTACAGTGGGATCGAGGGATCCTATAAGAGTCTCAATGTCTGTTAGAGGGATAGGGTAGCGGGACAGTCTGAGTACCAACCAGGTACGGGAGGGCTCTGCGCCAGACCTTGAGTGCTGGTCTCAGAGCGGCTCGGACGTGGGGAGCCGCGACGGCGTCTGCAGGGCTCGGGTGGTAGTTCCGCTTAGGTTGAGCCGCGACACAGTCAGCAGGGCTCCGGTGGTAGGTCCGCTTCGGTCGAGCCGCGACGAGGTCAGCTGGGCTCTGATGGTAATGTTCAACAAGGTCGGGCCGCGACAGCGTCAGCAGGGCCCCAAAGGTTCGTGAAGGTCTTTAAGCACGGTGGAGCCGCGACGTCGTCAGCAGGGCTCAGAGGGTGGGTTCGAGGTGAGTCTTCTTCCGTAGGGTCAGCCGCGATCCGATCAGCAGGGCTCTTGACTCCAGGATACAACTACTGTCCTGTTGTCGGGTCGCCCCAGATATAGGAATGGAGCCCTTTGATGTCCGGACCCTTGCGCCCGGAGGGGGCGGAGAGGCCGAGTAGGGAGCGGCCAGACGCCCAGCAGGAGAGGCGCCAGGCCCCAGAGAGCTGTGGGGCGATCGCACCTAGGTGTGGAAGGACGGTTGGGGGTCCCATCGATACTGCCCTCCGCCGGGAGTGGGAAGGGCTCACGTGGTATCCCCCGGGCCAGGGGTTGGCGTCTTGATGTCGGGCCTCGCTGGGACAGAGGCCGGGTGAAGCGGGGTCACGCAGGTGGTCACGTGGAGTGACGTATAATCCAAAATGGAGGAGCCCCGAGGTGCATGGGACCTCGTGCGGCTTAGCGCGGGGAAACAGGACCACGCCACGAGGCCGGCTCCCACAGTATCTTTCTTGCAGACCGCTCTCACTTGCTCTAATATCCTTTTACGAAGGGCACATGTTGTGCTGCGAACATATTTCAGGCAACGTGTACATTCCAGGATACAGACTACAAATGATGTACTGCGTGTAAGACTCTTCACAATCACAAATGTGTGTCCCTTCCCATCTATACATTACTTGGTATTGGACCTTATCTTACATGCTTTACATTTACCTTAAATCCCTGAGATGTCTTCAATATCCACCTTCCAATGGGACATTTGTCCTCAAACTGACTTTTGATCCGCATATCTTTTAGGGCTGGTGCCTTTCTAAAAGTAACCCGTGGTGATCCCAAAGAACATCTCCAGTATCTGGATCCCCTCCCAGGAGGTGCTCGTTTTTTGAAGTATTTTTTATATTTTATTCTGTTCTTTTTGATGTCATAATTAAATTTATTTTCCTGGCTTTGTTTTGGTGTTTCCTTAAGATTAAGTAAGTCCATTCTCTTTTCAGTTTTTGCTCTTTCCCAGCAGCTTTTGATGATGTTCTCCTTATATCGTTTCGGTCAGAAACGTTGTTTCATGTCTTCGCTCTCTTTTTCCAGTTCTTTTTCGTTGGAACAATTTCTCGTGGAAATGGCTCCAGTGAATGGAAATTGCTCCAACGGATATGAGGTTGTATAAGTTACTTATTTATCATGTAGATCACTCGCGAGTGGGACACTCTTATGTGTGGTAAGTGCGCTTTCATCCGCACACACCCTTTCCACCTTACTACAGGTGTAAGAGTAAATCAGATGACCACAATGCAACGGGAGGAATACTTGGATTTCACCCACTGGAATTCTCTGGCCACATTCCAATCCATTGTTCTTTTGCTCACTGTGCTATCACAGGACAAGACTCACCTGTCAGCTGGGCTCACTCACCCTGGGAGGCTTACAGGCCCGCATCTCACACTGCATTCTCAACATAATAAAGGCTAAACACAGACACCAATGTATGTAAAGTCAATGCGTAATTAAGCACGTTTAATGATGTGTCTACAGCGCAAGCGTCATGTTACATAAGGTTTTAGACAGGCAAACAGGAAGGAATAGTTATTTTACAATATTTTTGCTGCTTGTAAGATAAAATTAAAAAAAAATCAATGTGGTGCTGTCTAAAACCGAATCCCAACTTCATCTTGTGAACAGTGACAAAGCTCACCTGGGCTGGGGGTGGGCGCCGGTGGGGTGGGGACTTGCTTTACCTGCTGCAGAGGAGGCCGGGGTCCATTGTGTGAACAGGGGGGGGGGGGGGCGTATAGCGCAGCTGCCCCCAGAGGGGCACATACTGTGAGTCTCTCAGTCCTGAGAGGCCCCGGGTGCAAACACAGGGCAGTGTCAACACCTAGAGGCCATGTGAGACAAGAGAGTAGCCAGAAAATGTAAATACTCCCCACTTTGATCCATACCTCGAGTGCCCTCGGGTGGGTGAAGCGAGTAAGCCCCACCCACCGTAGATGATGTCACTTCATCCTGCCTTCTGTCCATCTATCTTTCTATCTTGTAAGACTTTCATGCATGCATCCATTCATCCATCTATCAATAATTCCATTCTTTAATCCTCTTTCCATCCATCCATCCTTCCTCCACCAGTCTGTCTATCCACCCTTTCATCATTACCCTTTTCCATCGTTCCACGCACACTCCTAACCATACATTCATTCTTTTTAATCCATCCATCATTTCACCCTTTACTAATCAATTCACCCATCCATCCTTTCACTCTACCATCCAGACTCCCATTCCCTTCATCCATTCACTCATTCATCCATCCTTTCATCATTCCAGTTATTCCTTCTTTCACCCACCCATGCCAAAGTTGTTTTACCTTCCACCCACCCTTCAAACCTTTCACCCACCCTTTCATGATTTTTAAACCTTCTTCTTGTCACAGTTTCTTCCTTCTTTTCATACGTCCTTCCTTTGTCTCTTACTTCCAGCCCTCTCTTTCCTTCCCTCTCCTTTTCTCACCATTTCACCTTCTGGGCCTGCGTTACTATAATGTGTTTCACGTCCCTGGACTCTGTTATGGTTTTCCTTTAATTTATTTTTAAGAGCTGTGGTCTGCAGAGCTGCAGACAGACCAGACCCATAAATAACTATAGGTGTCAACGTTATCCCCACGTCAGCTGCAGAACCTGGGGGTTCCATGACGCCACTGATGTCAGAGGCCAGAATGTGTATGGGTCAGCGCTGAGAGGCCATGGGGATGGACCCCTCTCGATGCAGAGCTGTGCCGAGGATGCGCGTGCCTTCATGTGAGTGGGGCCAGGGCTGCAGGCAGGGGAAGTCTCCCGGTCTGGGCTTTCTGGTCAAAGTCTGCGATGATGCGTACATTGCATACCTATCCCGAATGACATAAAGGGAACAGAGACACCCGTTTTGACCAAAGAGAGCACCAGCATAGCGCCTAAAAGCGTTGCTTGCATCAGGGGTTGAACAGGGTGATTGTCTGGAACCTGTGCACAGGGTTAATTAAGATATGTGATTTATGGCAGTGAAGCCACGAGAGCATTTTGCCATTTGATCTCGCTCGGTTCCCACTAAAAAGCAACTTAATGGTCTCTGCCTTTAATTTAGTGCCCCCTAGTGGTAGCTCTCTAGGGTGGCTAGTGTTACCCTACCTGGCTTCATAGAAGAGCTGGTCCTGAAAGTGGTCTCCCATGCAATGGCTGCATTGATGTACGTAGATGTGCAGGCCATGAGGCAGGGCCAGAGCAGGGATATGGACGATCCTCTGCTGCCACCCTCAGGTAAGATTGATGCTCTGCACGTTGTGAGGTCACTAGATACAGGTCTGTTCTTTCCCACGGCTCCCTCTGAGTCTGTGCAAAGGAGCTTCCGGGAAGTAGTACACTGGAAAGGAGAAAGAGGTCTGCACATGCGCGGGCTGAGGCACTGCTGCACTGTATGCAACCCTTCCTGCCTGAGCTCTATAAGAGAGAAGGGCCATAGAAGGTGATTTAGATTGGGCCAGTAAATTCAAATCCACCAATTGGTGGAGAAAGCGTTGAGGGGCATATTATCAACCACGGCGTTAAAATTATCACCGCTTTAGCGGCAGTAAACCGCCGCTAAAGCGGCGATAATGGGCTTGATAATATGCCGCAGAGAATTCCCATAGAAACCCATGTTCTGGTGTGAACATGGGCTTCTATTGGAATTCTCCACGGCATATTATCAAGCCCATTATCGCCGCTTTAGCGGCAGTTTTCTGCCGCTAAACCGGCGATAATTTTAACGCAGTCCTTGATAATATGCCCCTATAGTGCCCAGTAACCGCCTCTTGCCTCCAGATCTGGTCCAGCAGGTTTGCTTAGCATTGGTCCTCCGATACTTGACATCTAATCTCGGCCTTACCACTTCACCTAAGTAAGGTGGACATTAACACTGTATTCTAAAGATGGGTGGGCTCACAATACAGTGACATTTTCCTAGGAAGGGCAGCCCCCTGGCCTCACCATTAGAATCACTGCCAAACCATTTGTGGTCGATTGGACTAGTTCGAAACGTAGAACCAGGAGAAATGGTTTTTAATCCTGGCCTCTCAATTGTCTAAATTGCAAACTCTTGGGCAATCCCTTTTGGAACGTTTTCTTCTGCTCCCATTGTGGCGAGACTGGCAGTGTTCAGAATCAATGTGAATGTGAAAGCTGCTGGTAAGTCTGCTGTTTAAAAAGAATTGACTAAATAGTACCCGGGTGAGGGGAGAATGGCCCAGTCTCCTGGTATATTTACAATAATGCAATTTGGTGCAAATGTATAGCCTTTGCAGCAAGTAGCAGCTTGCTGCAGTCTTGGCTCCGTTACTTTAACTAACTGTTTGATTCTAGGCAGATCATATTCTGCCGGACTCTGTCCACTCATCTGGAAATATGTCAGCCCTCTCACCCAGGCTGAATGGAAGAGATAAACACCAGGGTGCATGCTCCCGGGGCAAGGCCACAGCGTGGGCATTCATGAACATATTCAGGACTATTTAAAGAAAATGTATTATTATTTCGGATGGGCGACTAATTACTTCAAGGAATAAACACAACCCTCAGGGTGAACCCTCCGAGTCACTAAATTAACCAGAGCCCACCCCCTGTTAGCTGTGGCACAGAGCGGACCGGCTTAATTTAGGACAATGTGTAAAGCATTTATTGAGTACCAACACAAAGGATAACATCAAAATGCAAAACCATAAAAAACCCAAAGTGAATTAGAAAAAATACTGTAAAAGTTAATAAGCAAAATGACACCATAATGAAAAAAAATCAAATAAGAGGAACCGGAGATAAGATGTTTTAAAGTTTAAGTAGAAATAGTGCCTAAAAGCAGCAATGCTAGTCAGTGGTTCTATAGATGGGACCGAGGTGCAATTTGATGCTCTCCGCGAGGAAGCGCGGGTCGGGTACATCAACCATGTTTATCCTAGTTGAAGGTTTTTCCATCTGACTAAGCCATTTAAGTCCTAGTCCACCAAGGCATACACTTCTATAGCCCCCATGCACCCTCCCTCGTGGACCACAAGGCATACATAGGGGTGACATACTAATATTTAAAAGGGAGTCTTTTACTTGTCAAAAAGGATCATTGTAACCCGTCGCACTGCAGCAGCCGTGCTACACAGGATAGGCCCGAGGCCTTGTTTCCTTTGCCCCTGTACTGGATGGCACAATAGGTGCTACAGCCCACTAGAGGCACGCACTTTCCAGGCTCTGGGTGTACCTTGTACACCATGTGCTAGGGAGTTATTGGCCAGTTAAGTCTACCAATTAGGAATAGGCCAATTCAACTTTGTTTAGAGGGGGAGAACAGACACAGAATTACTGGTTAACAGGGGTAAAGTGCACAAAGTTCTATAGCCAGCAAACAAAAATAGGCTACAGCAAAGGCAATAAAATTGGGGTGACCACGCAGAAAATGTGGATTTCCAACAGCAGTTTAGCAGAAATTGGCGAGATCCGCATCTCAAGAAAGTGTTCCAAGCGACATTATGCCGGACCCTGCCTGTGCTGCCCCTTCTTCCTCTTACCCACAAATAGGCCGGAGGAGTGAGAGTGGTTTGTCCTTAGAGAGGGTCAAAAGTGGCAGGAACCAAAGTGGCTTCCCATAGTGCCTCTCTGCAGGCAGCGAGACAGAAGCCACGATTGCAGGCCAAAATTCCGAAATGCGGGACTGTTGGCCACACTACTTCCCCCTGCCTAGCATCCCTATGGGAGAGGGAATCTCGCTGGTGAGAGGCGCTTCTTCCGGGCACTGCCCAAAGGGTTCCATTTGTGCTGCTGCCCCCTGTGCAAAGAAGCCTGCTGAACGCTCTTAGCAGTGCAAATAATTGTTAGAGGAAATTGTTCAAGTTTTCACACTTCAGGGACTGCCATTCATCTGGTTGCTACATCAAGGCATTTTTGGCATCACATGTAGAGCCATGCAGAATTGTATGTAAGCTTGCAAAATCATCAAATGTACGACTTTTGCTTATGTGAAGTTGGCAAAATTCAGAAAATTTTGCACAGTTTTCCTTTGTCAGGGTCTGGCACAAGAAGAAAATATATTGCAAGAGACTGAGTTGAACAAAAAACCTTTGGCTGGAGACATGTTAGAACAGAAAATGTCTTGTAGGAGACTTTTTTCAGTAGAAAATGTTTCGCAGGAGACTACTTTGAGCAAAAAATGTCTCGCCGGTGATTGCTTTGAGCCGAAAATGTCTCGAAGGAGATTGCTTTGAGCAGGAAATGTCTGGCCGGTATTTACTTTATGCCAAAAATGTCTTGCAGGAGACTGCTTTAAGCCGAAAATGTCTCGCAGGAAACGTGTTTGAGCAGAACATATCTTGCAGGAGAGATTTTCTACTAAAATCAACCTCTTGCCGATATCTCTTGTACATTTTGAATGAAAGGTCTGTCCTCACTTTTTATATATTCATATGAAATACTACAAGGTAAATTCCGTGAAATTTGATCTGATTTCGTATAAATTTTGTCTAATTCTCACAAAATTTCATGAAACGATGTGAAAATAAATTTCGCACAGACCTATTAAATGACTTTAGCTCCCTAGGGATTCTCTCTTTGGTGGCTGTGGTGTGTGATTTGTGTTTGGTATTTGTTAAAATGGACTAAGGTAGTAATGGTGCATTCACTTCCACACACGGAGCGGCACACGCAAGCACAGATGTCCACAAAGACCAATTCACAAGAAAGATCGACATGTAGGCAGTCAAATGCACACCCATGTACAAAAGCCCACACACCAAAAGATACACAGATAAGGAGGCACACATGGGCACATCTGAACACGCAAACACTGCAGCACACACACACACTGGTTGCTGGTTGGTACAGCACTTCACGCAACACACGGGGCAGCTCGGTGGTGTTAAATGTCCTCCAAGAGATTGGGTCAGAAAAGGAGAAAGGAAGCGCTGGAGTCAGGAACCGCACAGCATTCGTTGAGGGTAGTCTAGCATAGTGGTTCTTAACCTGTAGTCCGGGGACCTCCGGGGGTCCGCCAAGCCTATTTAGGGGGTCCGCGACTGCTTAGAAAAATAACTATAAGGAACAGATTAATAAAGTGTATATAATCAAAGAACCAAAATGTACCAGTGAAAATGTTAAAACGTTTTGTGAATGTGAAGGAATTTGCAATTGGAGGCTAAAAATTAAATTAGGAACCTAAGATTGATTTGTGGGAGCAGGTCAGGTGCACGAAACAGAATATAGGAAGGATGAGGAGGGGCCGCACTTGAATTTAGAAAAGCGCCAACCTTCATATTAAAATGATATAAAATGTTTCATCATTTACGAACCTGTGTGCTTGAGGAATTCTTGTTTCTGTATTTTTTGTGTATTGTTTTTCAGTTCAAATCAAGGAAAATGCTAAGGCTGGGGTCCCCGGCCTCCAGTAATGACCCAGAGGGGGTCACTGGAATCGGATAATGATTCACTGGTGGTCTCCAGGTTCCAGTAATGATTAAGTCGGGGTCCCCAGAAATCAAAAGGTTAAGAACCACTGTACTAGTATATTGCGACTTGCTTTACAGTAACTGTAGACTGGACATAGGAGTGCGGCGTGGGATGCTGTGCCCTCCAAGTGATCCCGATGACGGCTACATGGGCCCCTGTGACGTCAGCAGTGGTACGGTGGCCATGGTGGTCTGGGCGGTGACCACGTTGTAGGAGCACTTTCTCTTCTTGACCTCGCGGGCCATCTGGCACCAGGCGCAGGAGTAAGAGCAGCAGAACACAGCGCAGTCACTGCAGATGGAGCCCTGTAGGGGGCGATAAAGGAGGAAGAAGTGAGAGACCACCTTCTAAAGCCCCCCTTCCCCAGATGTTTTTTCACCACATTGAGATGAGTGAACCCTCCATACAGCCTGTGTAGAGACAAACGTGGGTGGAACTTTCATGAGAGAGTCTTCAGAACACAAAAACGACAAAACTAAAGAAATGTTTTAATTCATAATTAAAAGTGTTCTAGGCTAGGCCTCAAAATATTTGTAGAAATTTTTCCTAACAACCAAAGCGTTATATTCGCTTTTAAAATAATCTTCTAACATTTTAGTTTGGCAATTCAAGCTTTTTAAATCTGTTTCATCAACTATGATATAATATTTGGATCAATTAGCCCAGTTTCTGCTGAATATAATCTTGCCTCCTTTCGCAAACAATCCCAACCCTTTAAACCCCAATAATTAAGTTGTATGACTTTTATTTAGCCTACAACATTTATTCCACTTTTCAGTTAAGAATGAAACCTTATTTTACATTCCTGAATACATTGTTTCACCATCTCAGAAACAATTCGTTTTGTTTCATTTTTCCAAATAACTACTACGACCTTTTACCTAACAGTTCCGAAGTGCTGTTTACTAGTCAGAATAATATTGGTTTAAACACAATTTCATTCCTTTCCTTTCATTTACTCTAACACTCAAGGGTATGAAACAGAGATACTGTTTTTAATTTGAAGTACTCTTTATCCAATTTTCCTCAGAGAAAAACACATTCAGCATTCTACCTTTTCGATGGCCGGTCCAACTAGAGGAAAATTGCTGATCTGAAAACAGGCGAACTATTTTGACCCCCAAAAATGGAGCTAACCCCCTGCCAAGGTTGAACTCTGCCTGCTCTGGGCCCTTCTAAGGCCCCATGAGTGATTAATTACCGAATTACTTTCAGGTCAATACCCGGGGAAAACAATTGACCTCTGAATTCCTTCAAAGCATGTGTATGGCCAGAGAGCCCTGAATGCTCATTGGACGGACAGCTGATGACGCCACAAGTCCCCGCTTCTTGGTCACTGTCATAAACAAAGCCATAGGCAGTACAGTGAACATGTATGTGTATTCTGTGGGGCGCTGCGGGCATTTTATGACCTGGTGGTGCAGGAAACATAAATAGACATACTAGTACGCAAGACTTTGGTGGAGTTACAGGGACAATTCAGGGCATGGGGTAACGGGGGGCCTATTGCGTGTTGAACTCCAGGGACTTTGATGGGTCCTTGGCACATTCTATACTCATGTTGAAGGAGCTTCCTGACCGGTGCCACGTGGGCATTCAGTGGTCAGTGGCACTACCACAACATTCTCTGAGACGACTGAGCCCCTTGACTGAGTGATGTCATAGGAGATGTCATGATTTAGATGATGCATTGTGACGAGGTCATGACATGAAGTCTTGGTTGCACTTCCAGGTGAACCCGAGGAGACATTGCAAAGGATGGACAGGGCTCTTGTGGGGACCTGTTGTCTGAGTATTTCGTGGAATGATCATGCGCTGGAAGGTCATAAGCATCAGTGCATTGTGTGAGTCCTAGACATAAGGGTGTGTTTTCATACCCCTCCCTGGGTAGAGCAAAGGGACCCCTTGATGTTAGTGGAGTCCAGGGTGCTCTCATCGTACCTTTATTCCGTGTCTCTCCCGCAGGGTCGCACGGATGGCCAAGGACGCCGGCGGGCAGAGCGCCCCGCATCCGATGTACCCCACGCAGCTTGGGTCCAAAAGAGGCAGGCAGGCACACTCCCCCATGTCCATCGCAGTCTGGCACATCAAACAAGGGAAGCACCAAACGGCACAGCAGCCTAAGAGAGATGGAGAAGAGAATGTGACAGTAGGGAAGGAAGGGTGCGCTAGGTTACCCGCTGCTTCATGGAGTGGACAAGGTCGTCCAAGGCCACTGGATCTCTGCCAAGGAAGCCTGGCAGTGCCATACGATGAAGGAAGATCAGATGCACAGAATCATGACTTTATCATCAGTATTATAAATTACAATAGGACAATAAATGCATTCTTCAAAAATAGAACACTTTTTGCTAAGAATGATCTGCATCTGGCATTCTTTATTTTTTTTTTAAATGTAAAGCTAATTGCACCTGCCCTGTCGTGGTGGTGGAACCAACAGGGCTGGGGCAGGGGAGCGCCTGAGACTCTTTCCCCTCACTCTCCATTGCGTTCTTTTGAGCGCCATCATGGGTGGAGGGGCGTGAGGGTGAGCTCAGTGGTCCCTTTGGTCCTGGGTGAGTTGGGGGGCCAGGAAAGGGGACGCATTAATGTGAAACAGCATCCCCCCTCAGGCTGGACCTCTGTGTACCTCCTCTCCGCCTCATCAGTAGCTGCACCTACCTGGCGCTTTGCGATTATAGGGACCTATTCATGTACAGAGATGTATGTAAGTAATAAAAGTTCTGATTGTTCAGTGTTTTGTCAGCGTGCTGTGGTGAAGTTTGTGGGACTGATGTGTACCTTGTACTTGCGTTAGGGTTGTGAGTGCCGGCTGCTTCTGGGCCCTGTGGCCTTCGCCTCTAGATTCTGCCGGCGGCTATCTCTTGGGGTTTGAATCGTTGGGGAGCATGTCTAAGAGGTTGGCAGTCTCCAGGACTAATCACCCACACCTGCACGGTGGTGTTATGCTTATGTTGTGACCAGTATTGCGTTTCCTGCTATTAACTTAGGGGCATATTATCAAGACACGGCGTTAAAATTATCGCCGCTTTAGCGGTTGAAAACTACCGCTAAAGCGGCGATAATGGGCTTGATAATATGCCCTTGAGAATTCCCATAGAAGCCCATGTTCTGGTGTCAACATGGGCTTCTATTGGAATTCTCTGCAGCATATTATCAAGCCCATTATCGCCGCTTTAGCGGCGCTTTTCTGCCGCTAAAGCGGCGATAATTTTATCGCCTGGATTGATAATATGCCCCTTGGAATGTATAATTCCAAAAGTCAATATAGGATTTAGCATTTTGTGTTTTCATCAATCAGTGGAGCAAGCAATTCACAATTTTCATTGATTCTTGATGTTTATAAATACATGCCGCTGCACATTAGACATACCCTTGGTGCTTTTATTTAAGGCCTGCATGGCCCAATGCCTCGTCTGTGAAACCCTCAGGCTTTTTTTAACAAGTAACTAGCATGTTCTTTGTGTTTTCACAACTAGCACTGGTGCAGTGAATCACAACTAAACCCATTTCAAGATGGCTGCCGTGTTATTTGCAATGTGGGCCCCATAATCATTTTCACATCTCGAAAGAGGCAAAGGTTAGTCCGAGCTTGTGAAAAGGAGACAAAGCAAAAAGTCCCAGAATATTTTAAAGAGGACCCATCTAGCATTCCCTCTTAGAGGAGCCTCACCAAACCAGCCTGACCAAACCCTAAATTCCTCATTCCATAGCAGTGCCACTGGCTAGATACTAACTTTATTTATTGTATATAAGGGAAAAGATTCAAGAGTCCTTGCTGCAGTGACGTTTCACCTTTTATTCCTTTGATCCCTTTTAATTAATAGCGCCTTGAAATCAGCAGCTTGGCTCTTTATATTGTTGCATTTATTGCATTGATGCCACGCTGCAAGGCTCAGTTGGTTTACAAACATAGTGCGTTGTTATTACATTTTAACCGTCCCTTGTTATGAAGTGCTTGAATTATGGAATGCCCATGTTAAGAGCTTAGGGCCATATGTATCAAAATCCTCTTTTGCGATTCTCAAATAGTGATTTTTTGCCAATCGCTATTTGAGAATCGCAAAATGCTATGTATGTAGGATTTGCAATAAATGTTGTGAATCTTACATATTCCTTAATTGCGAATCTCAAATTGCGATTCGCAATTAAGGAATACCTCCCCATTCATTCCTATGGGCCTAGCAGCCCATAGGAATGAATGGGAAGACATTCTCAATTTGCGATTAGCAATTAGAGAATCGCAAAATGAGAATGCAATTTCAAGGGTGCAAGGGTGCCAAAAGGACACCCTGTTGCAGCCCTGAAATAAAGCATGGGTGCACATGTGGCGCACATACATGCCCTAAGGGCATGTATGTGCTTCACATTGCACTTTGAAAAATGCTTCTTACATTGCATTTAAGGAATCGTAAAATTTGCGATTCCTTAAATGCAATTGCAAAATAGGGAGTCGCAAATTTAGCGATTCCTTATTTTGCACGCAGATTTGCCTTCATACATACCACTTAGCAAAATTGAGATCGCAAATTTGCTTGATACATATGGCCCTAAATCTATATTTTTTGTTTTCACTTTGTTGCTTGCTGCATGTTCTAAAAGTACCAGATATTGTCATCATAGTCTGTATTTGCACACGGTCCTGCTCAGCGCTCGATATGGACGTACGGTAGTCGCTCTCCCAGAGTGCCTGGTGGTAATGGGATGTGCAGTACTGAACCCCTGCTGAGAAGTGCTGTCGTTCCCCCTTTTAAGTTAAAGAAGTGCAGGTTCTCACTGCCTGCCCATTTTCAATACTGGCCTTGCTGCCTTTTCCACTCACCGTTTTTTGATTCTATCTTTTTGTGTCACTTGAGTCTTGAGCAGGCGCCCCCCGCAACTAGAGGAGGAGGGCCCTTAGTCACGCCACAGGCTGGAAGCTCAGCTGGCACAGGAAGTGGAGACGAGGGGTCGCCGGGTTACCTCGTCAAGAGGCTCTGGACTATTCAAGCCAGCACGCCAGTTAGACCTTCCTCGTTGTCCCATTCATCTCGCCTGCTGCGGACCAGGATCAGCCGTCGCTGTCAATCACCCACCCACCCCAGAGCTGGCGGTATCCCTGGCAGATAATAAAGGGGGATACACAAGAGTTATGATTCTGGGACTGGACTGTCTCCTTGGCGGGGTATGAGTTGTGTGGGCACCGGGCAGGCGGGTGGGGGTTGACCTGCTGGTGGTCTCTGGAAGTTCCTGCCCTACTCCATGATGCCGGGTTTTGGGACTTTTGGGGGATTACATCTGTGTTCAGGTACCTCAGTGGGCTGATGCGCTAAGTGGTGCCCTGTTTTTAAGTTTGTGGTTCTCTTCCGAGGCTGGAGTAGATGGAGATGGGTGGGGCCTTCTGGCACACTGCGCACGGTGGATCTCACGACTGTGTGCTGGACATTCTTGGAATGTGGAATATGATATTTGACTTGTGTATTCATCTTCCATCTTGCTTTTGATATCTACGGAATACATGTTTTATTGATGCACACCTGTTCTTTGACGGACTTCGCTTATAAGCAATTTTAAATGTTGATGTGAATAAAAAGGCTACGCCTTGGAAAACCACAAACTGGTTCTAATCTCTGTTCTTGAGCACCGCAGCGAGAGAATGTGGGGCGAGTTCCACGGCTGTGCGTACTATATTTCATTTTGTTATTGTTTTTGGCCTGTGTTTATCAGTTTCACCGGATCACACATGTAGTGTGACTGGCACTGGTTTTTAAGGGTCATGTCTTCTGTTTCAGTGAGTCACTGCCTTTACTTTGAATCCACAGTTCTAAAAGTGTGATAATCACATGTAGGTGTTCACACTTTAGTTTGTTAGACTGACCTATATTCGTGTTAATGTGAAAGAAGAATGGGGGAGCCTCAGTGTGTGCACAGGGCACGGTTTTGCCACAGAATGACGACTGAAGCCACACATGTGGTTACTTCCTGTGCACCTTACAGAACCATTGTATGTAACACAACCAATGCACCAGAAAAACAAAACAAAAAAAGATCTAGATTAACTACTAATATTCGGTTCCGGACTAGAGTGTGTGCAACGAAAAGTGCTTTATTGCCTGGTCAGAAGCCATAGCAGAAGAGGTGTGGCGCAGCGGCCAGGGTACCTGACTCCGGACTACAGGGTTCACAGTTCGAGCACCGGTGCCGGTGGCAGGTTAGCCCTGCACCATGTGACTCTGGGCAATAGCTCGCTTAATCTTCCCGGGGGCCCTCAGCGCCGGGACACCACTTCGGAGGTAGCTGTGCGCTTTACAAATACTGGTATTTCATTTCATAGCGCTATTTAAATAAACTTATGATTACAATTATAATACATCTCTAAGGGTTTATACAATATTAGCTAGTTTGGTCATTTTATTAATCTATTACTAGGTCACTCTTATTTTAATGATCAGTATTGTTTTTATGTCATTTCATTTATATAGTTGTTCTGGGAAATAGCAGTCAAACGTTCAGAAACTGTACATGTCTGTTAATGCTCAGAGCTTACCAGTGGCCCACATCACTGATGCTGTGAGCTGATGCTGTTGTGCATGTTTATGTGTGCTGACTAGCCCTCAGCAGAAATACTGAGTGCATCCTCGTTCATTCCCACAGCCCTGCTCCCCCAGGGCCACCGAAGGAGGGTGAGGGTCTGCACGGGATCTACCGGGGGCCAGATGGCTCCACCACACTGGCACCCAATGCGGTTCCAGAGTGGCGTTGTGTCATAGGTGGTGACCCAAAGGGGTCACAATATATTTAAATCTGTAGTGAAAGTGGAGGCGTTCACCGGGTACCTATAAAGGGGCATATCTACAACGCGGCGCTAGAAAATTATCGCCGTTTACGGCGATAATTTTATCGCCTAATTAGCAAGGTCACGCTATCGTGTGAAACCTTGCATTAGCGCACAAATTCCTAATGCCCAGCTTTGAATCTCTAATGAGATGCAAAGTGGGCGTTCCAGACCTAACATGACAGGAGAAATGTCGCTAAGCGACATTTCTCCTATCATCAAGCCCCACGCTATGAAGCATAGTGGCAAGAAAAGTAGCGATAACCCCTGTTATCGCTACTTTCCTGCTACAGGACTGACTTAGCCATGATATCCTATGGAAGGTGGATATCATGGCTATGTTTGTGAGTCCCTATCAACAAGCTAACGCCACATTTCGTAAGATTATCGCTGGGTTCCCAGCGATAATCTCACGTTAGGCAGTTAGCACTAGGATTTTTATCGCTTTTGATATAAGCGATGCTAATAGCACGCTATCTCAGCGATAAAAATCCACGCTAGCCGGTGATAATTATCCTAGCGCTAAGTGCGCTTAGCGATAATTATCGCCGGTTGTTGCTGATATGCCCCAAAATTCCCTCCTTCATGTACAGAAGGTACATCGGCTGGATACCTTCTCCAGTTTGGTTGATTGACAGGTGCCTCCAGCATTTCCAAGGTGTTGTTGAGCTCAACGACTTAAAAAAATGTCCCGGTTTAATAGGAAAGTTGCAGAGTCCTACCAGGGCTGCCATACCAACAGAGGTAAAGGTGCTCCCAGCCTTCTCTGCCTACCTTATAGCACATGAGGTGCACGCAGCGAGCGGCGATGTCACGCTGCAGTAGAAGGAATTAATAACCTACTCCAGGAGTACTTAATTCATGGGTAACTATTGGTGTGGCTAATATATGACATTTGGAAATATGCCTTGGATTTAAGTGTATAAACAGTGTTCTGCTGGTGGTGTTCCCCGTGTCACGTTGCTAATAGGAAAGAGTACCCCACACTGGAGTGAGAGGGTTGACTTGTAGCACCCGGATATACACCACATAGTACAATAGTAACCCGCAGATGGCAAGGGACATGCGAAGGGATCAAGTGGAGACATAGAGACCACTGCAACAATATGTGTCATAAGCGATGAGGGCTGGACCAGCACCCCCATACTAGCACCCTCACACTGTGCTCATCGTCCTGGGTGATTGTCCTCAAAAGCAGGAAGAAATTCATTTTTGAGTAGCAGACAAAATTCTGCACATAGATGCTTTGCATCCTCACACAAATCCTCAGGGAAAACAAAGACCCCTGGTAATGCTGCGTACGATAGACATTACAACAAACAAATGAGTGTACGACCAGAAGCAGGCTTGGTGTTGTCGATGTGCCTCCGGATCTTCTGTATTTTTTCACTAAAGAAGACATCTGTGGAAGGTGGGTTGGGGATCAGGTTGATGCAATGCTTGATTGTCTAGAAGAGCTTTCTTCTCATAAAGTTCTAGTGCACCCTTAACATAGTCGGCTTCTTGTCTTACAACAGTCCCATTTAAAAACTGTGGGGTATATTCACAAGAACGCGTGATAACTACCGCATGAGTAGTGTAACGCAACTTTCAATACCCCAGCCCATCGCGGGAAAAGAAACCCGTGACAACGTGGAATTCACAACACGGCGGTACCATGCGATAGTCTGCCATAAACGCGGACAAAGTCCGCGATACAACCACCACGATGGAAATAAAAACACAAACCACAATACCAAAAAACAGGCGATGGGCCAAAGCGCGATGAGGAAATCAGCGATAAGCAGCGCCAGGCCTGCAACACACACCTGGCAGGTGGGAAAAATCACCATAAAAGTAGAAAAAAAAACACAAACACAAACTGACCAACACCGAAGCACCATGGAGGCAGCCGGAGCAGGTGCAGAGGACGAGCCCAACCCCACAAGCACCCCAGACAACCAGCCCGGGACCTCGGGGACAGGGAAGGGCAAGGACAAGAAGACGAGGAAGACGAAGTTCAGTCCGCATGCGAACAGGATCATAGTCACGGAGGTGATGGAACACCATCAACAACTCTTCGTCACCTCCAACGTGTCATTGGGCACCTAAACTGGAATATGGCGGCACATCATCGACAAGGTGAATGCCGTCGGAGAGCACAAGCGGACAAAGGACAAGGTCAAGAGGCGATGGAATAACATCAAGCGGAAGACCAAGGAGAAACTCTCCGCCAACCAGAAGGCAGCAACGCTGACTGGAGGTCGGGGCCCAGTGCCACAGCTGGAGCTGGATGACATGGAGGAGCTGGTGTCCACAGTCATCAGTGTGGAGACTGTGGCCGGAGTCTGTTGACCGGACACTGCTCGACAGGACACAACACAACCGCAACAGGGTGAGTGACCAACAGGTACTGGGAGGACAGGTGGAGATGGCCACGATGGCACACATGAACAATGAAGCACAGCACAGTGCACACCCTCAATGACTCTGGGTCATCGCCCAGACCTACAGACTGTCACAATGTACCATTCCATGCTGTCTTAATGTCAACATGTACCATGCGGCTACATACATGTGGACACATAGTAATACACCATCTCCTCTTCAAATTGCAGAGGCACCATCAAAACCTCCTGCAGAGCAGTCCCAGCCACTCTTCACTGATGACGAGGAGGACAGCACCAGCACCGACATTCCAACCATCCAAGACATCAGCTACATCGCTCCACTCTTCTCATCCATAATGGGCCGATGAGTTGTTGCGCACAGGGTTGGTGGCATCCGAGGCCTGGCGAACGGCAGGAGCCTAACGCCATGTGACGCTGACTGGGGTTGAACAGGGTTAGTGGGACCCGAGGCCTTGCGGCCGTAATGGGCCTGCCACCACGTGGCGCTGACTGGGGTTGCACAGGGTTAGTGGCATTGGAGGCCCTGCGGATGGCACAGGCACCCCGCCATGAGTCAGTGGCACCTTAAGCTGCTGAGCGGGTGTGAAGCCTGCGATGATGCCCCGTCCCGGCGGTCCAGCCAGGTCAGGTAATGTGTGCCCTGCTGGACCTCAGTGTGGGCCAGAGCCAGCGGGCTGCGCGGGCGATGCGGGCAGCGCAGGTCTACCGCCACGTGGCGTCGCCTCCTGAATCACAGAGTTAGTGGCACCCATAGGGCTGAGTGGGTGTGCAGCCTGTGATGGTGTCGGGTGCACTGGTATGTCACATGCCATGGAGTAATCAGGACCCAACACCACACGTGAGGCCTGGTGGCTTGCGGAGCGTGGCTGCATGGTTTGGAGGGTGTCATGTCCGTGGGCCCCAAGCTTGTGGCTTGCAGTGGCATGTGGTGGGACCTCCCGTCTACGCGCCAGTGGTGGAAGGTGAGCATTGAGGCCTGGGTGTGCATGGGCGGCCAAGCTCCGATGGGCGGTGGGAGGGACTGGTGTGCCTCTGCATGGGTGTGCATGGGCGGGCAGGCGAAGTTGTCTTGTGCAATTGTGTGTACTGTGCCAATCGTGTATCTGGACTCTGTTTCAGATGACGGCTCTGTCTCAGATGTGTGACTTGGGGTACTGCTATGCATGTGGCAAGTGGTTGGAGACACACCGGTGGCAGCAGGTGAGCAGTGTGCCCTGGGTGCGCAGGGGCAGCGCTCCCTCTCTTCTTCTCTCTCTCACCTTCTCTCTTTCTCACTCTCTCTCCCTCTCTTCTCCTCTCTCTCTCCTTCTCTCTCCCTCACTCTCTCTCCCTCTCTCTCTCTTCCTCTCTCTCTCCTTCGCTCTGTCTGTCCTTTGATGTGCACAGGACACACCTTCTCATCACGTTTTTTGTCTTGCAGGCTGGGACCTGCGGACTGTACAGAGGGGAGCGGCCCTTCATCATCATTTCATTTCTGTGTTATTTTTAATAAAGTTAAATTTGTTGCTTTGGAAGTGAATGTGTGCTGCTCATTTCTGTGTCGACACATGCATGTCACCAGTTGTGATTGTGCGACTGCAGGCTGATTATTTTGTACATATTTGGGTGTAGCTGATGTGGCATGTCTTTGGTTGGGGGGGTGCAAGGGAGGGGTGGTCCTGGGGATGGTGTCGGTGGGTGTTGTGGCCCTCTTGGGTGTCTGGGCCGCATGATGTGTGACTTCATGGCATCTGTTGCCCTTCCGGTGTGGCCCTGGGCTGGTCTCCCATTTGTGGTGCAGGCTGTGGTCCGGCTTAACACCAGGTCAGAGCAGGTGTAGATTTCCTGGTGCTAACGCGCCTTATCACCTGTTTTGTGTTCTTGTCGCCGATCTGGCTGTTCGTTGTGAATGTTGAGGAGTGGTGTTGTCTCGGCTTGTGGTACGGGAACGTCTACTCCGCATCTCATCAGCGATAGTTGTGGTGATCCTCTGTGGCAATGTTTTTTGCGGCTGCAATTGCAGGGAAACTGGTGATATTGGCTGTTAGAACCAGTTTGTGAATGGGGTGGTAAATTCATCACAACTTTGGCTGCGATAAAGTGCCGTTAATTCGGCGATAGCTCCTTGTGAATATGGCCCTGTATTTCTTGTTGTTGCAATATATACTGAGCAGATAATTTGATGTACATATTTATATGTTGTGCATGTGTTACCTGTACCTGAAAAAGAATGGGCACTTTCATTTGGTGATTGATTTCATACTATAAAGACGCAACCATTTTTTCCCTAATGTATCAAAGCTAAATTAAAATTATACTTTAGCAAACAGAGTGTATGAGGACATTCAATAAGGAAAACTATATTTCTGAAAAAATTAAAAATATTATTTGACTGGATATGGAATTATCAGTTAAATGTGCTATGATTGACATGGGGCCTTCTTTACATCCTGTTAGGTGATCCTCTGGTCAACCAGAGGGTGGAACTCATGAGCAAGGCCACCCTGGCAGGGGACAATCCCCGTATTTAGAGGCCCCGCCTCGCTGGTTGGGATTTCTATTCTGTGAAAGGGGTTACAGCCACAGTGTCCGTTTTTCACTTAAGGCAAACTCGCAAAGCGGGAGTTTGCTTTCTCTGAACAAAAAGTGAATGTCCTCAACACGCATTGAATGTTTTTTCCTGCATTTGGGACCCATTTAAAATTTTCCTTGCACGTTCTGTCGTGTATCGCCTGGCAGCCATGGACAGGGAAAATGATTGACCATAGTCCCGCCCTCATTTGGGTGGGACAACCGCCACCATGATCCCAAGGTCCTGTGGGGGATCGACCACTGGGTTGCGGATTTCCATTGGTGGAGCAACGGAGGCTCCATCGACAGCGACCCAGCTGCCCACTGACTCTAAATAGAGCAGCTACCTCTCTAATCACTTCTGATTGTATCCTTGCCAGTGACCCTGTACAGCGCTCTGCAGCCTTTTGGCTAGGCTTGCCCTATACGTTTGCCGCATACAAACATACATAAGTACATGCAGCAGAATTGTGGGTTTGGCGGGTAGGATGACTACCGGTTTACAGGTATGCACCCCATATAGGGACACCAGAATGTTGATAAGACACAATATTGAGGATAACATTTCATTTCAACAGGTAAGCAAGTCTAGATTTTCTATACCTAACTCCACATATATGTGCCGACACAGTATATATATCTTGAAGGTGGGTAGATGCACAGTTACCAATAGTAAATCTATATTTCCATATACACACTTACCTTTCGATATTTTGTCCCTCTATATTCTTGTACCACAGTATTCAGGGGTTGGGGGGTTGCGGGGCGATGATCAGTGGTACACTCCGGTTCACAGCATTGCTACTGTTGCACCTGCACCAAGTCCTAAGTGAGGCCCTCGATAATACATGGCATTAAAATACTTGCTTTATTACCTGTATGAGTGATAACATTATAGATGCAGGGATGTATTTATAACAACTGCAACATACAAACGAAGAATTAATAAATAAAGCTCTTCTAAACATATAATAGAAGTATTTGTTTCGACCTTTTTGGTATTAGTTTAGTTTTAGTTCAGGCTTTGAATATCTTTAGTGTAAATGGAGAGCGTGAACATTGCTTATAGCACATTATAGCCACAACCATAAACCTCGTCCAAGAGGATAGTGCGGTAGAACGATCATCATATGATATTATTTGAAGATTTGCATTATCGATGTACCACAGTCGCAGGTCAATCGTTTTAGTGTGCTTATTGTACACTTGTGCTCGTGTTGTCTAGTAATAGTGTTAGTGCAGTTTATATCTATCTTGCTGGCTGAACTATCATTTTGTATTTGTCGACTAGCTCTAGTTTAGAGCTAAATGGTTTTGATTGTAAATCAACCACTAGGTCCTTGAGTGAACCTACTAGTACGATGCCAGTGACGTCTATCGCAACATTGTGTGAGAACATGAGTCGGCTTGGTCAGCTCATCATTAAGATGGGCAAGTAAGTTCTCTCCTTGTGAACATCATTGATTCATTCCATCTATCTGATTATTAAACGTGAGGAGGTGCCCAGCTGGCCGTGGTGGTAACGCCTGTCCACCCACGGTCCACTTACTGTTCATTGGTGATATCACTTGCAGGCACGTGGAGTATGTCTGAAGTGCCCTTGTCGGCTACTAGAATTTGTCTATGGCGGTCACTACTTAGGACATCACATTTTTTGCGTGCCCCGATACTGTGGTCCCTGCCTGACCACGTCCAAGACCCACACTTCTGTCTGGTCCATGCCACAGATACCTACATATCCCGCAGTCATCGCAGCAGTCGTAGATCCCGCTACTCCAGTCGCCTGAGTCGATGGTGGTCACCGTCTTGGTGGTGACCATTTGAGGTTGCATCGTCACGGCGGCCATGGTGATCCTGCAAAAGAGGGAGCAAGAAGAGAGGGTTGGGTATCAGCTGCTTTCTGCTCCACTCAAACCCCATGACATTGCATTGTGTTCACCAAAGGAATTATTTCTTACTTTCATTTAATCTATCATGTCCTTGATTGTAACATCGCTGCATTCTGAGCATAGTTGTTTCCAGCAACGACTTCAAAGATCACGCAGCATAAGAAAACAAACATTACAATTTAAGACAAGTAAATAGGTAAACTCGGTTTCAAAGATGGCGGCTAACAAGATGTTAATGTGTTAAGAGAGTTTGGAAACAGAGATTATACTCCACGGGTGCAGAAGAGGCAAACGTTAAAAGCAGGAGTTTGGAGGGCATGCCCACCCCTCCATCCAGCTTAATTGGAATGACTCAGTCCGAGCTAAAGGTGGCAGAAACTGCGCCGGCTCAGGATTTGAAAGTTGGGCATGTGAGCGGCTCAATGGTGGAGGAGTCTGAGTTTGCTATCTTTGCCTTCTCATGAACCTCTCAGCTTCTCTTTTACAAATACTTGGTAGGAACCGAATATCCGAACTGCAGACTAGAAGCTGAATGCAAGGCAAGTAATATGGTCAGACGGTCAACAAACAAGTGAACATCTGGAGAAAGATACTTACAGATGGCACAATGAGGTGCCCATGTGGCTGCCTGGCACAGCTCCATGGATACCTGGCTATCACAGGCTTTAGCTCAGAATGCCACTGCTTGCTTTATAAAAGAGAACACCCTGCAGGGTATAGCGCCTACATCAGGCAGCCTCCTGTACTACATTCCTACTGGCTTGGGGTAGGCAGTGGATGACTCCCAGAAGTGAACACTGAGAGCTCCATTTGTTGGGGATAGCCACAACTATTGTCAAAACCAATCGTTAGCGGCGCATGAGGAAAACTGCCCCTGTTCTCATTGTCTATATTAATAGGTGTTATCTTAAAACACGATCGTCTACTGTTTGAATAGCAGGGTGCGTCACTGGTGGGTGCATTGAGCTTCTTCTGTGACTATGTCCACTCCCAGTGCCCCAAAGTCCTACACCCATCAAATGAGGTCTGCCAGAGGAAGTGGCAAGACTGTACTAGTCAAGACAGCCACAGGGAGGTGTCTGGAAGAAGTCACAAGAGACAAATACAGCGGAGGAGGAGCTAAACGTGCAAAACAAAAATAACAAGCATTGACAAAGCCAATAGGTTGAACCTTTGCAAAGCAAGTGCCAAGCTACTGACTTTGCCAATGCTTGTTTGGAAAGCATTGTTAAAAAAATTAAATGAAAAAAGGATTTCACATTACTGGAGAAAAGCAAACAAAATACATTAAGGCATTTTGAAAATGAACATTAAATTCAATATTTACAGTCTTTATATTTTCTCAAGCAGGACGATATGAACAGAATAAATTTTTTTTTTAAAGGAAAACACGAGCCCAGGCCTAATTTACTTTCCAAGGGACTCAGACCAAAAAATGAGTGGTCCAGCCATTTGGTACTCTGTACCCCTGTCACCACAGACGACCCCTCAAAGACCATGAGCATCGTACACTCGGGAGCACCCATCGACCTCTTCCTGCTGCACATCATCCACAGGGCCAACTCCGCCATTGCACTAGAACTACGATGGACAATCAACTGCACCCACGAAACAGGCCTATTCCCTGATGACCGGAAATGTGCAGAAGTCAAACTCCTCCTCAAGAAGCCCCCGCAGACCCGATGGAACTCAAGAACTACAGGCCCATCTCCCTCCTCCACTTCGCCGCCAAAGTCACCCAGATGATTGTCAAAATCCAGCTAATGAACTTCAAAGAATCCAAAGACATCCTCGACACTTCTCAATCCGGCTTCTGCAGCAACCACGGCACTGAGACCGCCCTTCTAGCTGCCGTGGATGACATCTGCACACTCCTCGACCAAGGCCACACTGCAGCCCTCATTCTACTAGACCTCTCAGCAGCCTTCGACACAGTCTCCCATCACACACTAGCCGCCAGACTCCTCGACGTCGGCATACAGGGAACTGCCCTGGACTGGATCCGCTCCTTCCTCGCTGGCCACACTCAAAGAATCAGACACCCGCCCTTCCTCTCTGAACCCACAGAGATCAGATGCAGAGTACCCCAAGGATCCTCCCGCAGCCCCACACTCTTCAACATATACATGGCCCCCCTCGCAACCATCGTCAGAAAACATGGACTCAGCATAGTATCCCACGCCAATGACACCCATCTCATCCTCTCCCTCACCAAGGAATCCGACATCACCAGGCACAACTTCCAGGAAGGAATCAAGGACATTGCAACCTGGATCAGCAGCAGCTACCTGAAGCTCAACTCGTAGAAAACGGAAGTCTTCACCCTCAGATCCACCCCCACTGTGTGGGATGACACCTGGTGGCACCCGGCCTTGGAAACCCTCCCACCCCCACGGACCATGCCCGCAACCTCAGCTTCATACTTGACTCCTCACTCACCATGAACCTACAGATCAACCCAGTATCATCCACATGCTTCAACACCCTCCGCAAGACCTTCTAATGGATCCCCCCGAATCCAGGAAGACCATTACCAATGCACTCGTTACGAGTAGGCTAGACTACGGGAATGCCTTCTACATTGCAATCAACAAATCTCTACTCCTCAAACTCCAGACCGTCCAGAACGCCGAGCCAGACTTGTCCTCAGCATCCCATGACAAGACCACATCACCCAACAAGTACAAGACCTCCAATGGCTCCCTGTCGAAAAAAGAGTGACCTTCAACCTAATCACACACACCTACAAAGCCCTTCACAACACCGGACCCCAATACCGCAACAAAATAATCTCCTTCTACGCCCCCAAGAGAAACCTCCACTCTGTTGACCTAGCCTTGGCCGAAATCCCCCGCATCCACAGAGCCAGAACTGGAGACAGATCCTTCTCCTACATCACCGCCAAGACCTGGAACGTACTCCCCCTCAGCATCAGACTAAGCCCCACACTGCAACCGTTTAAGAAGAGCCTCAAGACCTGGCTTTTTGGATGACTGGAGCTGCCCGAGCCCCCCACCGCCCAGCACCTTGAGACCCTCACGGATGAGTAGTGCGCTCTACAAATCCCTGATTGATTGATTGATTGATTGATTAAGGTAGGAGATATTAATGTTCCTCCGCCAAAGCCCCTTGATCTGGGAACCAGATCCTGTTGTCCTAAATAAGAGGCTGCAGAAATAATTTTGCAACAAACCACTTCAATATTTATGAAGCTTTGGGGTGACAGTGAAATTGGTGAAAGAGAAATTTCAGACAGCAAAGAAAAAGGAGAGCTTTCCACAGAGAGCGCATCCATCTGTCCATCCAATGTGCACATTGGAGGCACTCTGAGGTGCATGAAACATAATCCATAAATGTGATTCACAACTCGACACTAGGCATCAGCTTGATCCCTGGCATGCCACAGCAGGTTATACAGCAAGCCCCATCCCTTTATAGGTGTCACTTTGCCCTGGTTGTTGGACCAATTTCGAGACCTAAATGAGAAGTTTGATCATGGATCAGGCATTAGGTCTGGCCTGTAGTGGTATGTTGGCCATGTTGTATACTCCCATTACTCATCCTTATGCAGTGGGGCTGCGACTCCTCCTGC
This sequence comes from Triturus cristatus, assembly GCF_964204655.1. Classification (NCBI taxonomy): domain Eukaryota; kingdom Metazoa; phylum Chordata; class Amphibia; order Caudata; family Salamandridae; genus Triturus; species Triturus cristatus. The sequence goes on from NC_140595.1 coordinate 816,610,104, forward strand.
CCGTATCTCCGATCTGAGATAGTATATGGGCCATGCTCTATACTCCATTACCTATCCTTATGCAGTGGAGCTGCAAATCCTCCCGCTCTAAGGGACAGTACTGTGACAGTTTATGGGCTATGCTCCTATTACTCATCCTTATGCAGTGGGGCTGCGACTCTTTCTGACCCTAGCCCAGATCTGCGATAGTATATGGGCCATGCCCTATAGTCCCATTACCTATCCTTATGCCGTGGAGCTGCGACTCCTCCCTCCCATAGAGACAGGACTGTGACAGTATATGGGCTATGCTCCTATTAATCATCCTTATGCAGTGGGGCTGCGACTCCACCTGCCCCTAGCTCAGATCTGCGAAAGTATATGGGCCATGCCCTATACACCTATTACTCATCCTTATGCAGTGGGGCTGCAACTCCTCCTACCCCTAGCTCAGATCTGTGATAGTATCTGGGTCATGCTCTATACTCTAATTACCTATCCTTATGCAGTGGGGCTCCGAATCCTCCCGCTCTAAGGGACAGTACTGTGACAGTTTATGGGCTATGCTCCTATTAATCATCCTTATACAGTGGGACTGCGACTCCTCCTGCCCCTAGCTCAGATCTGTGATAGTATATGGGCCATGCCCTATACTCCCATTACCTATCCTTATGCAGTGGGACTGCGACCCCTCCCACCCATAGAGACAGGACTGTGACAGTATATGGGCTATGCTCCTATTAATCATTCTTATGCAGTGGGGCTGCGAATCCTCCTGCCCCTAGCTCAGATCTGTGATAGTATCTGGGTCATGCTCTATATTCTAATTACCTATCCTTATGCAGTGGGACTGTGACTCCTCCCACTCATTGAGACAGGACTGTGACAGTATATGGGCTATGCTCCTATTAATCATCCTTATGCAGTGGGGCTGCGACTCCTCCTGCCCCTAGCTTAGATCTGTGATAGTATCTGGGTCATGCTCTATACTCTAATTACCTATCCTTATGCAGTGGGACTGCGACACCTCCCACCCATAGAGACAGAACTGTGACAGTATATGGGCTATGCTTTATGCTTCTATTATTCATCCTTATACAGTGAGTTTGTGACTCACATCGACCATTGCGCAGGCCTGCGACAACATGTGGACAATGCTCTATGTTTCTATTATTTTTCCTCACGCAGTGGGACTGTGACTCCTCCCGCCCATAGCACAGGCCTGGGATAGCATATGGCACTGTACCTGATTTCCACTTCTGCTCACAGGATGGCACAGTGATATATTTATTTATTTACAAACCTTCCAACCTCCAAAAAAACACTCGCCTTGTGAGATGAGGGAACCAGGAGGGTGCAGGAGCAGAGGCTGGGGCGGGACTTTCAGCCCATTACCTCCCCTGCCATTCAAGGGCTTCTCAGGGGGCGTGGCCATTGGGAGGGGAAAATCACTGTCCTTGAGCTGCTCTAACACCCCTAAATAAACAAACTAAGGCTTCTAAGACTGCTGCTACCGAGGTCCTGGGGAGGTTGCAAAACCCTGATGGACATCAGCTGTGCTCTTCCTCCACACAATCTGAGTTGGAAACGCTCTCTGCAGCGGTTTCCAGCCAGCTTTCTCTGTCACCGTGCAATATTGGCTGCTTACCAGGTGACTGTGTGAATGTAGCCGATGTTGTGCAACACTCGGTGGCACTGTGTGAGCTGGCATGTCTGTAATTATAATGTTTTGTAAACTGCAGATTGTCATCTTACGATAACTTCAGAGTCCTAGAATACACATAAAAAATATATATATATTCCGAAGAGTAACAGAGAAAGAGCGATAATTTATATATATATACGGGACAATGATTAGCATGAGGCATTCAGGTAGATTGGTGCTCCCTTCCGGTATTCTCCAATGGTGACCCCTGGAGTAAGATAATCTGAAGAGCTGTGCCAGCCACTGAGAAGATATGCCAGCCACTGAGGAGCTGTGCCAGCCACTGAGGAGCTGTGCCAGCCACTGAGGAGCTGTACCAGCCACTGAGGAGCTGTGCCAGCCACTGAGGTGCTGTGCCAGCCAATGAGGAGCTGTGCCAGCCACTAAGGAGCTGTACCAGCCACTGAGGATCTGTGCCAGCCACTGAGGTGCTGTGCCAGCCACTGAGGAGCTGTATCAGCCACTGAGGAGCTGTTCCAGCCACTGAGGCGCTGGGCCAGCCACCGAGAAGCTCTGCCAGCCACTGAGGAGCTCTGCCAGCCACTGAGAAGCTCGGCCAGCCACTGAGGAGCTGGGAGAGCCACTGAGGAGCTGTGACAACTACTGAGGAGCTGGGCCAGCCAGTGAGGAGCTGTGTCAGCCACTGAGGAGCTCAGCCAGCCACTGAAGAGCTGTGACAACCACTGAGGAGCTGGGCCAGCCAGTGAGGAGCTGTGCCAGCCACTAGGAAGCTGTGCCAGCCACTGAGGAGCTCTGCCAGCCACTGAGGAGTGGTGCCAGCCACTGAGGAGCTCGCCCAGCCACTAAGTAACTGGGCCACCCACTGAGGAGCTGGGCCAGCCACTGAGAAGCTGTGTCAACCACTGAGGAGCTTGGCCAGCCGGTGAGGATCTTGGCCAGCCACTGAGAAGCTGTGCCAGCCACTGAGGAACTGTGTCAGCCACTGAGGGGCTGTGCCAGCTACTGAGTAGCTCAGCCAGCCACTGAGGAGCTAGGCCACCCACCGAGGAGCTGGGCCAGCTACTAAGAAGCTGTGCCAGCCACTGAGGAGCTGTGCCAGCCACTGAGGAGCTGGGCCAGCTACTGAGGAGCTGGGCCACCCACTGAGGAGCTGGGCCAGCTACTGAGAAGCTGTGCCAGCCACTGAGGAGGTGGGCCAGCTACTGAGGAGCTGGGCCACCCACTGAGGAGCTGGGCCAGCTACTGAGAAGCTGTGCCAGCCACTGAGGAGCTAGGCCACCCACCGAGGAGCTGGGCCAGCTACTAAGAAGCTGTGCCAGCCACTGAGGAGCTGTGCCAGCCACTGAGGAGCTGGGCCAGCTACTGAGGAGCTGGGCCACCCACTGAGGAGCTGGGCCAGCTACTGAGAAGCTGTGCCAGCCACTGAGGAGCTGGGCCAGCTACTGAGGAGCTGGGCCACCCACTGAGGAGCTGGGCCAGCTACTGAGAAGCTGTGCCAGCCACTGAGGAGCTCGGCCGGCTACTGAGGAGCTGGGCCACCCACTGAGGAGCTGGGCCAGCCACTGAGAAGCTGGGCCAGTCACTTCTGGTACATCCCGGATAGGGGCCGTGATGATCTGTTGTGTTGAAGTCACCTTATACAGGTGAGTACGCCACAGGCCCTATGAAGCAACACATGAATCAAGCCATGGAAAATCTGCCATGTAAAGGAAGAAACGTTATACAAATATATGACTTTCATGGGCATGAGCGGCCTTTCAGTAAACTTCAAGCAAACCCCTGCTCAGTTTTGATGCTCTACCTGGTCAGCTGTGGTCAGCAGCTTCTGACTTCTCAAAAACTAATCTGGGCAGCATCAGGATGCCAACTTCACATGCGATGGACACCTGGACAGTCAACAAGAAAGGAAAGCAGCCTGGGATTTCAAAGCCGTACTGTCTGATGTAGTCACAACGGTATGGCGAAAATACATGTTGCCCACCTCAATGGACTGCTGCACATTGACCATACATTAGACGTGCTTGAATACAAAAGCTAGAGTTGGCCTAACGGCTAGGGCGGTCCACCTCGAATCTGGGGAACCGGCTTCGAGGCTCAGCAATGACGCTGAACATCCTGTGATTCTGGGCAAATCAGTTAATCTCCCCGCGCCTAACAAAAATGAATGTGTGTCCTAATGTAACATAACTGGTGCTACGTAAAGCGCTCTGATACCCGATTCGGGTCTAGTTTGCGCTCTATAAAACAAAAAAACCCACACCAACAAAAAATAGAGAGGCAACTAGAAATACTTGTCAAAAAAGTGCATTCAAACAGTAAACATTGAACACTGCATAGATGTGGGTCTTGGTGGTTGATTTGGTCATTGTGTATCTCCAAAAGGACGCAGCCAACGCGTTTCACCTTACAAAAGGCTTCATCAGGGCAAGAGATCCAGGCCGCTGAGAAGTTCAAGGTCAAAGGTGCTGTAGTCTTTCTCTAATAGGTCCTGAAGACAGAGCTGTTTTAGCCGATGTCATTCAACTGCAGCGTTTCGCCCATACGGATTCTTCCACGACCCCGTGGTTTACAAGCGCAAATCACTTCAGACCGACTGGCTACATTCCCAACAAGCATTTACAATGCAATGGTCTCGGCATTGTCAAAGTTAGAGCTATTGGCATTGCTCATGACATTTTTTTTGTTTATGTTTTTGTTTTTAAAACATTTAAAGAAACGGCATTGTTATTTACAATGTCAATAGCTTAATCTCTCTCAAATGCGAGACCATTTGCACCCACACACAGAGCCACACACACAAAGCCACCCACACACACACAGCCACCCACACAGAGCCACCTACACAGAGCTATTCACATAGAGCAACCCACACACAAATAGAGCCACCCACACAGAGCCACCTACACACACACAGAGAACTGTAGTTACAAGCAAATAACGTTTTCATTTTTTTAGCCAGTGGATTAATTCCTGAGAAATTATACTGCCCATAGTCATGACTCCCTGCCCTTGCGACGGTGCATCAACACAAAGCACGCAGCACTTTATTTTAATCTGAAGTTTTTAGGAGGGTCTGAGGAGACATTAATTAAAAACTATTTTCCTAGCACAAAATATCAGGGCATATAAAATTGCCATACATTTTATATTTACACTTGGGAATCCTTTGATATGTTTCAATATTGCACTTTATATATGGGGTGCCACATATTTTAGGAAAAGCATTCGACTGTAGTGAACTGATAGTTTTTTAACTCTACATTCTATTACAGTCGTTTTGATGTTTGATATTTATTAACGATATGTTTTTATGTACTTGTATGGCCATTGTATTGTGTCGAATAAACATTTTGAATCAATGCGTTGGCTGGAAGGGTTAGAAAGAGAGAATGAGGAGAAAACCTCGCAAACATGTCCAATTCCAAGTCTGGGACCCAGTGTCAGCTAGGAGGCTGGCGCTGCAGAAGCCACGTTCAATGGAGCACAACAACTGTTAGTCATTTTTATAAATCACACACATAGCACTCTCAGGCTTTCTGAATTCCTGTTTTAAGGCTCCTTGGGATAAATACAATTGACGTGTTAATATTAATAAGAACAATTACTGCCAATAATACCAACAACAGAACAAGCCCAATTATAGCTATGGCAATAACAAGTGACCTTCCAGTTGAACAACTATTTCCCTGCAAAGTCCAAGTGCTGATTGTCTCTCATATTGTTTCTCGGGTGGTTGACCTCGGAAGGATTACGTTCTGATGAAACCTGATGTTCTTTCTATGCCGCGAGCGCGGAAGCCCCCCCTTAGCCGTCTTGCTGGCTAATGCTTACAAAAACGGTGCGGTTTTCAGTAAGGGGCTGGTGGTGTCTGTAATAACCGTGCTAATGGAGTAGAAGCACGTGACGTCTAGGTCGGCCGCAGACATATGGTTGGAGCAGTCACGCTATGCACAAGTGGACAACGGCAACCAGAGAAGTGGAGAAAAGGAGCCTGACGCCGTGCAGCTCCGCAGCACAGCGCAGAGAGAGATCATTGGGCCATAGGCCTTGTGACTCAGAGCACTCGCAGAATGGAGGCGGCCCCTGGAGGGATATGGCGTTGGGCGCCTCGGAGCTGCGCTGCCCGGGGCCCTGCCGGCAGACAGACGAAGGGGCAGGAACAGCAGAAAGCGGTAACCCGGGGTTCAGCGCCAGACCGACGGGAGGAAATGGTTACGTTGTGAGCTGGCTGCGGAGGCCCGGAGGGGTATCCTGACCGGCTGCTGCCAGGTAAGGCATTGCAGGCGGCAACTGGCAGCATTGGGAATCTGTGATCCTGCGGCCGGGGCGGCCCGAGCTGGAAGCGGGCGACGGAGGGATACGCACTCTGGACTCCTACGATGCCATATGTGGGCAGCGCACAGTAGGCCCTGAAGCTCGGGAGAGGTGGGGGAAGGAAACAGGTCTCGCATAGAGTGGGTGACCCGTCAGCGGCATTTTCAGATTCGGGGGCGTGTTTTCTTTCTCTCCTCTTGCCATTGGCTGGAATGTTTACATTCAAGAGGAGAGAAAAAAAGTAAAAAACACGCCCTCGATCCGAAAAAGACGGGGCTTAAACGGACAGACGCCCCTCTCCTCCAATGGCTGGCCTCCGTTTAGGAAGCCAGCCAATGGAGAAGAGGGGCGAGTTCAAGCCCCGTACTGAAATCATTAAATCTCGCGAGCGAGACTGCGCAAGCGCAGCCTTCGCTAGCCGAGACCTAAAAACGAAACAGAGGTTGGTGGTGCCTGCCACGGCCCACGTAGGATGACAAAGAGTTCCAGAAATAAGAATCCTGTAACTGATTTTCTGTGATTCTTCTTGCAAATGCTGGTCCTAAGAATACATCCTTTTATGTATCAAGAGAAGTGATTTGTGCTTGTAAGCCATGGGATCGGACAGAATCTGTATGGGCGAAGAGCTGCAAGCACATCCTCGGGGCCCCGTTCAGGCCATGGTCAATGCATACCCATAAGATATGCGAGGCTCAAGGGGCCCTGCTCACATTCTGCAAGGGGGCTCATCATTTTGCATTTTACCAGTGGACCTCAGAGTGCAGCTCCTGAGAGTTCACGCTTGTGAAGGGTGCACAATACATGGCTCCAGCTGGACCCTACTCACTGGCACACTGTAACTGACTGCAAGACAACTGGCCAATTGGACTCGAACTCACACATGCACCCAGCTAAACAGCGCCTAGACGTGAGATCCGGCCAGGAGCGGGAACTGAGGGGCACGGTGAGAATATACTTTTTAAATTTAGAAAAAAAAACAGTTCCCCAACTTTTTATGAAAAGACAACCTTCAGCTGAAGTGTAAGGCAGGGAGTCTTGTGTGCTGTGAGGCCGAGGGAGAGGCAGACAGCTAAACAAGCATTCCTGCCAGGGTGCCTGCTTACTTGAAAGACATGTAAATGCGCACAACTGGTCAACCAGCAAATGTAAAGGGTGGCTGGGAGCCAGTATTGGCATTAATTGATGGAATCCCGTGAAGCTTGCTGATGACAGAATAAGGGGCATATTATCAAGCACAGCGTTAAAATTATCGCCGCTTTAGCAGAAGAAAACTGCGGCTAATGCGGCGATAATGGGCTTGATAATATGCCCTGGAGAACTCCCATAGAAGCCCATGTTCTGGTGTCAACATGGGCTTCTATGGGAATTCACAAGGGCATATTATCAATTCCATTATCGCCGCTTTAGCGGCAGTTTTCTGCCGCTAAAGTGGCGATAATTTTAACGTAGTGCTTGATAATATGCCCCTTATTCTTTTTGAGGTATATTACAAGGAAGTTACCAGCAGAGCTGTGAACTGTCTAGCTTACACTCGTCACTTACTGCACAAACGCCCTCCCTTACAATCCAAACCTGACCCACCCTGCTACTCGCGCCTTCCAGCCTATTCACTCACTTGCTACTCTAAAAATCAGTCTTTATTCTTGCGTCCATTGTCTCTTTAGAGTTTCTCTCACATACTCTTTCTCCATTTCTCTCTTCTCTGGTTTTTCGCCTCTCTCTGGTCTTTAAATGTCTCCAGGTCCAGCCCCTTCATTCCTGCTCTATGTTCCTTCTCTCTCTACAATATGCGGGCACTGTAGGCTTCCCCGCCCCCCATCCACCTCCACCTGATTTTAATATCTTGCACTTCTTGCCCTAATCTCCGTAACGTCCTCCCTCTCTCTGTACACTCCTCTTCCTCACTGCACATGTTTAGGGTTCTTCTAAAGTCAGACCTTCTCCCTGACACCTTTTGGCCCCCTTTCTGGCATCTCATTGGCCCCGCGTGTGCCCATGTTATGCCCTGATGGTGTGCACCATTATACAAGGCATGTTATTGTTCTCTAGACCCCTTAGTCATAAACCATCTATAAATAAAGTAAAATGAAATGCATACTCACTGACTGGATGTGGGTCTCACTCCTCGAAGCGCGTTCTCATCCCCTGGGTGTGTCACACCTCTTGGAGTAGAGTGCACTGACTCTTTGTAAGCTGCAGGTCGTGCAGCTCATCCCCCTCAGCTGGAGCCAGTCTGGCATCTTGCATCACAGTCTCCCTCTTTTGGCGTGAGTGTCACGCCTCAGCAAAGAGGCTCCTTCCATGGGTCCGAGTTTCAATTCTGGCAGCAGAGTCTCACTCATTGTTAGCAAGTGTGGCTGTATTTGTACCCTAGTCACACGTATGTGATGCAAGTCACACAACTTGGTGCACTATTACTTCTGTTTGGAGTTGAGTTCCACACCGAGGGGCACGGACTCACTCAGTGGGATGGAGTCCCCAGCCGTGGGGCACAGTCTCACTCATGGAGCAAGAATCCCACACCTCTAGTGAACACTCTCACTTGGTGGGTGGGAGTCCAACATTTTGGTGGAAAGCACAGCAACCATTACCATCACCAGTACTATCATCATTAGCATTCAAATTACCACCACCATTGTGACTACCATCTCCACCACCATTACCGCCACCAACACCATTAACACCACCAGCATGTCACCATAATGACTATCGTCGCCATTGGCACCTCCAAAATAGCCACAAACATTACTACTACCAACATCACCATTACCACCACCACCACCATTATCACCACCAACACCATTACAACCACCAGCATGCCACCATAAGGACTACCGCCACCATTAACGCCACCAAAATAACCTCAAACTGTACCACTACTAACATCACCATTACCACCACCAGCATGCCACCATAATGACTACCGCCGCCATTAGCACCACCAAAATAACCTCAAACCGTACCACCACCACTACCAACATCACCATTACCACCACCAGCATGCCACCATAATGACTAACACCACCATTGGCACTGCCAAAATAACCTCAAACCGTACCACCACCACTACCAACATCACCATTACCACCACCAGCATGCCACCAAAATGACTACCACCACCATTGGCACCACCAAAATAACCACAAACCTTGCCCCCACTACTACCAACTACACCGTTACCACCACGAACACTATTACCACCACCAGCATGTCACCATAATTACTACCGCTGCCATTAGCACCACCAAAATTACCACAAACATTACCACCACTACTACTAACATCACCATTACCACCACCAACACCATTACCACCATGGGCATGCCACCAGAATGACTACCATCACCATTGGCATCACCACAATTACCACACGCCTTACCAACACAACTGACAATATCCCCATTATCACCACCATTAACAACACTGCTGGTACCATCAACACCACCTAAACCATCACCACTGCCAAATTTGAGTATGGTTGATCTCTGAACTTTTGGGTGGGTGGAGGGAGGGAGTTTTATATCTGCCAAGAGACACTCCCTGGGCCCTTTCTGCTCCTTTCTTAGCTTGATGTAAGAGTAAAAGCCCCTGCGGTACCACCCAGGAATGGTAGTAAATAACAGAGTCTGGTTTTCTGTACCAAGTTAAATTGATTATTGTGCGCTGAGAAGACAACTACAGCTTTTACGGTGTCTTGTTTTGCAGGTAAAAGGTTAAGTTACAGATGCAATACTTTACAAAGGTATGTTTTGTGGCATTTCTTTAGAGTATTTTTCCTTTACAGGTCTGGTTCCTCTGTCCCCATACTTTTCTCTCACTCCCTTTATATTAGCTGGTTTGGCTTCATCTCTTGACCTTTGACTTGGTGGTCACCCGGTCCCTTCATTAGCTCCTCTCACCCTCTTTAATTTTTAAATTCCTATACTTAACCTCTCATCCTGGGGTGTCCTTCCCAGGGGGGCCATATGAAGGATGGGGAGATTAAGGGCGTCTTTAAGGGGCTTATGCCCTGTTTGCACCTTCTGGGGCTGGTAAGGCATAGGGCCGGAATCGCTGCTCCATTACCCTACCAAAGTCCTCGCTATTCCCTCCTTGACTCACCCTCATCACCTTAAATCTCACCATGACCAACTCCTTCCACAGTATACTGTGTACCACCTCATGCCCTAGCTCCACCACTGTGGTCCCTGTGGTTCTAGTTTGGAACCGCCTCCTTCACTTCTGGATGGACCTGCAGTCCCACTACCGTGGTATCTGTTGTGATCCCCTTGATTCACTGATACTGAGTGGGCCCCATAGACCCTCTGCTGTGGTGTCTCTATTTTCCTCTAGTTGTACCTTCTTCGCTTCTGGGTGGATCAGATGGACCCACTATTGGTGGATCAGATAGACCTAATATTGCATGGTCCATAATCACTGCCGCTGCTACTGCTGCCTGAGGGATGGGCAGCGGAGCTGGGACTACAAACTCCAGGCTCCCTTGTGGCCTCTGACGCCACCACCGACGCTGGCATTTCGCACCACGAGGCGCGCATAAAGTCGCCACCGGGCTCCCGCAGTGCGGGAAGTCCGTAATCACTGCCGCTGCTACTGCTGCACTGCCTGAAGGAGGGGCAGCGTAGCTGGGGACTACAAGCTCCAGGCTCCCTTGTGGCCTCTGACGCCACCACCGACATTTCGCACCAGAAGGCACGCATAAAATCCCCACCGGGCTCCCGCAGCGCGGGAAGCCCGTAATCACTGCTGCTGCTACTGCTGCACTGCCTGAGGGAGGGGGAGCGGAGCTGGGACTACAAGCTCCAGGCTCACCGACGTCGACATTTCGCGCCAGGAGGCGTGCATAAAATCACCACCGGTCTCCCGCAGCGCGGGACCCGCGGGCGTGCCCAGGCCAAGCCCGGGCCAAGGGCGGGCCCGTCAGTGACCGACTGAGACCAGACCGGGCCATCCCTCTTTTGTTGAGAAGTCATCATGGGTAAGCGAAAAGTCCCATGTTCCGCAGATACCATCAAATCCAAGGCAAGGATACCACGCAATTGTGCCTCCATTATCTCCTATTTATCTACAGCTGTGGGAGCTATAACCAGGGGCATAACACAGGCCCCCGCATCCCCCACAGTGCGGAGGGGCCCCCTCAGAACTGTACTCACACCGGAGAGCTCTGGATAAATCCAGAGCGGGGGCCCCTCTGCGTACCGTGCAGGGGGGCCCTTCAACTTTCGTTACGCCACTGGCTATAACCACAGAGATTCATAATGTGGAGGCACAGTTGGGTTTGGGGTTGGGAACTGATGAACTGGATGTAAACGCCATTGATAATGTCCCATGTTCAGACCCTGATCTTAGCCTTATTTCAGAAGCGGTAGTAAGTAACATTATTAGGGACAATGAAATCCCATCTACCTCATGCCCCAAGGTACAAATGGAGGGCAAGGGGAGTCCGGAACGGATAAGAACTGCGGTTGCAGCTGTTGGTAAAAAAAGGAGGAAAAAATGTCTAAAAGCAGGCCCTGCTATAAAGGTTTTTTCAACACGGAAGGGGTGCGATGACCACCAGACCACAGTGGAGTTACCATCTTCTAACCTTAATACAGCAAGTGTGGACTCTGTTCTACTACAGTGGTTCCCAAACTTTTGACTCCTGAGGACCCCCATTGAGTCTCCACTGGAAGCCGGGGACCCCCAAGCAATTTGTAGGATTTACATTTCAAACATTAAAACAGTAATTCGAAAAAAATGAACAAACGTGTGCACACAAAACAAATACTCAAATTACTAAGGATTTTAGGGGCATATTTACAAGTCCCTATCGCCATGGGAACGTCACTTTTTGCGATGTTCCTGTGGCAATAGGGGCTTTACCTTATTTACAAGGCACAGTTAAGCCACTTATTGTGGCTTAACGCTGCCTTGTAAATAAGGACCCCTTTCACGCAATGCTTGGCGTGAAAAAGGTGGGCAGTGGTAGTTGCAGTGGGCGTTTCACCCCATTACCCATTGATTTTGACACTGTCCTCTATTTACAAGGTCAGTTAAATAGGAGACAGCACCAGAATTAAGACCATGAAAAACCTGGTCTTAACTTGGCGAAATGAGGAGAAATGCCTTATTTCTCCTCGTTTTTTCTTTTTCCAATGGAAAAAGCAAAATACCTTTGATTGTTTATGTTCAGGATGGTGATCCTTCCTGAACATAAACAATCTTTAATACAAATTATGTTTTGTAACTTTCATGTGTGCTGCATTTGGCAGCACACAAAGAAGTGACAAAAAGGCATTACAAAATTTTTCATGTGCAGGAAGTGGGAACATAGCAGCATCAGGATAACGATAGACTGGGAATAAAAATATGTTGCTAACTTTTACCATGCAAGCAGCTCTTTGACAGTTTATAGGACACTGTGCTAGATTACGATTGTCCCTTATGAATTGCACAGTGACAAAAGAATCTCTGTGACAAAATCAGTAGACCACTGACCTATGCACAATTAATACTGTTTTTTAAAATGCATTGTACACGTTCTTTGCTTTAGGCATATTAACCCTCTGTGTCACATTAGATAAGTCAAAGCTGCCACTAGACAAAACTCTCATCAATCTCTCCAGCAGGTACATTAATCACTGGCATTTTCTTGACACTTTTATAGTTGCTCTAAAACTGCTAATTTTACAAGGAACTTTGCAGTGCTTTTAAAACTGCTGCCTGCGGACCCCCTGGGAATGTGCCACGGACCCCTGGGGGTCCTCGGACCCCAGTTTGGGAAACACTGTTCTACTACATATTGACACTCTTGTTGGTTCGCTCAAGGAGGACCAATTTAATTATGTTAAATCTGGATTAGACTGCGTGATGGAAAGGTTAACCAGAATAGAGTCCAAATTGGGTGATTCCAGGGATGACGTTACTGGGGGTAGGAGTCAGGATAAAAATGATACTGGTAATATACCAAATAGACCAAACATGGCTGATACCGGCATAAGTCTACAAACCACCCGTAAGATGACCTCCGAAGAGAGAAGGCCACCGATCATAACATTTTGGGGGCCTACAAAAACGAATGAGGCTTCTAATGGACTTAGGGGTGGTACTGGTGTGGGGGCTGCAACTGCACCCCAGTGGAGGAACAAAACACCATGTCTGACAGGGCTCAACAAAATAGCCGTAGGAGCGCCTGTTAAGCAAGGAAGGCTGCACTTGCCACCAGAGGCTACCCCCCGGTAGCGGTCCTAATAGGGGGTGCCCCCTCTCAAAATAAACAGTATTGAGACAACTGAGGATTGAGGAACTCATTCGTAAAGTTAAGTTCTGGTGTAACAAATTCTCTGAGGAGGGATCCAGAGCATCTACACACATTATAATGGTCAGGCGGGTGGGATGGGTGGGAAGCCGCCCTAAATCAGATGATGGTGACTGTATAGTCATCAATTTTGATCGGATAAATGTAGCAGGCTGGCTCTTCCGGGAGAGCTCTAACTGTGGTCTGGGAGGGATCACTGCCCTGCCCCTGGGTTTCTTTTATCCTCCGGCAATGGGTGACCGGGGCAGAGATTATAAGGGACCGCAGAGATATACAGCAGGAGAAGGGTCGCTTAGGCCCACTGTCAGAACTATGTATAATATTGGCCAATCCCTTCGTGTAAATACCATGAAACCATTCCAATGTCACTCAAGCCCCACTGCTGCAGTAGATGACAGAGTTAAAGGGAGTAGGTTTGAAACTACAAATAGATTTGCCCCACTGAGTCAGCTGGATAGTAATGATTGACTAGACTCTTGTTCTTCTAAGGACGGGCACATCAGAGATAGAGATACTCACATGAACTGAATTATCAAACCCACACGGGGGAGGAGGTTAACATTGGGCCGCAAGCCAAGATATTAAGCTGGAATATAGCAGGACTTACAAATAAGACAGATGATGATAGGTGGAAAGATTTTTTAAATGACTTTGATATGATTGAGCTACAAGAGACTTGGAAAACTGAGAATAATTTCTGGATGGATGGTTACACAACCTATTTTGAGCCAGCGAAACCATCAGTAGCTGGTAGGGCAAAGGGAGGCCTAATAACCCTGATTTGCCTAAAGGTTGTAGGCAATCACCGTAAGTTGGACTCGGGTTCACCGAATTGTCTAGTTGTGCAGATTCGGCCCACTAATGCACCTAAACGTCTTATTGTTCATTTTTATAATTCATTTGACAGAACTGTTGCAAATGAACACCTGGCCAGTCTGAATCATTTCCTTGAGTTGTATAACGGGAAACAAACTACCTCTTATTCGGTTATTGTTTTTGGTGATTTTAATGTACATCGATGCCAATCGAACTGTCATGTTACTGACTGCTTAGGCCCTGGTAATCATTTAGAGATACACTTCGAACACTAACAGCAAGGTGTTTTTTAGAGATCACCCTAGCGGAATTTGGCTTACTATATCCTAACACCTCGCATGATAGCAATGACATTCTAACATTTAAAGGTAGGGGAATGCACTCTACTATTGATTATATTTTCATTAGTGCAGCCCTGACCCCCCAGGTGATAGGATATACCACTACGTGTCACACTTTAGTGACCACAATCCTATACATATCACATTGGTGGGGGGTATTAAGAACAATTTAAAATCAAGTAGATGTGATCTCACCCCAACTTAAAACCTAAAGACCAAGCCCGTAGACTGAAGTGGTGTATGGTAGTGCCGGGGGATTTTCAAGTGAACCTGCTGAACACTGTTAGAAGGGCGATCGATCTCTGTTTAGACGATAATATAAGGCACAAGGAGATCCTTATAGCGTATTCTAAAATCTGCAGTCAGGTGGCCTCTGATCTTAAACGCCCATATAAGGAATTCCAGAATAAAGGGGAGAGGTGGTTTTACCATATTTGTACAGCTGCCCACCAAAAGTTGTTGGTGGCTTTAAAACACAAACCACAAGATAAAAGTGCAATAGTAGCCCTAAGGAAAGCATACAAACGGGCCATAAATACACACAAAGGACAGATTAAAAATAAGGCATGGAATGATCTTTTGTACATTGATGTCATCAAAAATAGTGTCAAGTTTTGGGAAATCGTTAACAAGCCATTTTTTCAGGAAACCACTGGTAGCTCTCTAGAATGTAATATACCGGAGCAGGAATGGTTTAATCATTTTAAAATTGAATATGGTGATCAGGAGAATCAAAGACCCTCAGGTACCGCATTTGAGGTAGAGGCATACATTATGGTTTTTACAGAATTAGAAGTAGCAGAGGCCATAAATCAAATGACAAGTAATGAAGCCCATGGACCAGACGGTGTCCCAGCCGATCTTTTTAAATCCAATGTGACACTATGGTCAAAACTTCTGGCTCATGTTTTTAATATGGCATGTAAATTAGGCAGATCATGGTCTGAGTCAGTCATTGTCCCGGTTTTTAAAAAGGGTAATAGAGGGGATCCCAGCTGCTACAGACCAATTTCACTTATAGATTCCGCGGTACAGGTGCTTGAAAGAGTGGTACTCAGCAAACTTAACGGTCTGGTTCAACAAAACTAATACACTATCTAACCTGCAATACGGCTTTAGGAAAGGAAGGGGTACCACTGACCAATGCTTGAATCTGCACCTATTAATTGGGAAGTATACCATCGCCAAGAAGGGGACATTGTATCTGGCGCTCATGGATCTTTCCTCGGCCTTTGACCGAGTGAATAGACCCAAGTTATGGGCTATACTAATCAAACGAGGTGTGGACAGAAACATTGTTTATTTCCTTGCCGATTTGCATAGAGATTTGACAACCACAGTGAGGTACGACCAAAGGGGGAATTGCACCCAGGGAACACACATCGTTAATGGTGTCAGGCAGGGATGTATCTTGGCCCCCCTACTTTTCACCCTTTATATCAACAACTTGGATTTGGTTTTAGGGGAAGCCAGTAAAGACATCCCGCGTGTGGGGGAATGGCTGATCCCAGCCCTCCTATACGCAGATGATGCCGCCCTATTAGCAAGAATTGCGGTTGGTTTACATTGTCTTTTAATTTCTTTTGCCGTAATCATGAGATCTCTGGATCTAAGTGTAAACTTTTCAAAATCACACTCAATGATAATCGGCTCTAGGCCTAAAAGGGTTAAAACTCTCCACTGGGAGGGTAACATGATTACTAGGGTCACTATATTCCCTTACCTAGGCATTATCATTGATGATAGAGGTACATGGGACCCGCAAATGAACGCAAAAAGAAATTTATCGGCCAGATCTACATCTGCGGTTCTAGGCTTTGCACGCAGGCTAGGGGCTAAACCAATACAAGCACTATTAAATGTATATCGAGCAAAATGCATTTCAATCGCAAACTATGGCTCGGATATATGGGGTTTTAGAGAAGCAAAGGAAATTCAAATAATTGAAAACAAATTCTTAAGAAATTTGCTTCGGAGCCACAGTCAACACCATCAAACATAATTCATCAAGATACTGGGATAGGCTTTGTGGCTGATCTAATTGAAATGGCACCTTTACTAAAATTGATAGCAACTTGGGTAAACCCCGAACTTGAAATGAATCGTGAAATCTTGAGAGATTGTTTAGCTTTAGACCGAGCTAGCAGCATTCCCTGGTTGAGTCACGTGAAAAGGCTGACAGAGCAATTGGGACGACCTGAATTATTGAATTCTCCAGAAAAATTACTGAAGAGATACATGCAGTGGGTCAAGAAATCTTATTTATATATGGCACTTATGGAAAGAGAGATGAGAGAGTTGGCAAAACCAACGGTACGTGCCCATCAATTGTTAAAAACGTCTCGTGCAATTGAACCCAACTTAAATGTGGTAACCAATTCTAACTATCGCTTCCTTCTAGTAAGATTTAGGCTGAAACAGTTACACTTTCTACTTGCAGAACCACCGGGATGGAGAAGGGTGGCGGACCAGGGCGTCTGTACATGTGCTAATTTCTCCTCCCAGGACACATTGCACTTCGTTTTATTCTGTGAGCCCTTTTTGCATAGTCGGAAACGTTTGATTCTCCTAATTTTAAAGGGCAAAGGATTTTTACAGGCGAAACCAGCACTAATATATTTACAGATGTTGTTTAATGTCTGGGAAATGTTTAACATAGCGAGTTTCCTCACAGCAGCAGTCAGAATAAGGAGGAAAAAAGAGAGAGTGATTCCCATGATCTAGTTCATAACAATTAATTTTTAATAATCAGGTTTTAAAGCTGTATACTGTTTGTCCACCTTGTGTATCTAACCAGTGCAATATCATTGTTAACTAATGTCATATTAATGTTTTTAACTCTTTTTATTGTGTAGAATGCTTTTATGGTTTTAAATAACCGAATAAAGTAATTTTGACTGACTGCACGGTCCATAAAGATTCACTACTGAGTGGACCTTTCGGCCCAGTACTGGGTGGATCCTAAAGACCCACAATGGGTACATTCCACAGACCCACAACTGAGTGGACTTCACACACCCACTACTGGGTGGACCCCACACGTCCAGTACTGGGTGGAGCCCACAGACCCACTATAAGTGGATTACATACACCTACTCTTGTATGAAGCACATATAGCTACCACTGGGTGGACCCACAGACCCTCTACTGTAATGTCTGGTTTGTAACTTCTCGCTCTGGGGGCCCCATAGACCTTCTGTGGTGCACCTGATTACCCTTCGGGTGCACCGCGGCCAATCTTTTATGGACCAAGCCCAGCACCTCACTTCTCCCTACCCACCTTCCAGAAGATGTAAGCTCCATGAGTTCATAATGGCAGGTAGGTGCAAACCTCTCTGCTACATGCCATACTTCAGGCAGCTACAATTTCAGTTTGAGGCACACCCATGAGCCTCTGACCCCATATTAAAACACTTCTTACATAGTAACCAATAAAAGAAACACAACCAGCCATACATAACAAGTAGAGAAGCTTCTTACTTGGCCGCCCGGAAAAGAAATTTGAAACAAACTGTTAACCATCCAAGAATAAAGGGAAACTGGGGTGTCCTTTAGGTATTTTTTATCTTTTAGACCCCATTAGGAATAATATTCAAAGAGCTCCCTGGAAGATGGTTGGGCCCGTCCTGGTTTATAGGGTCCAGGATGAGACCCGGTGATGAAGCATGACACAAATAGGGGGTGTGAGGGTCCCTAAACAACCCTTGTGGTTAGCATTCCCTTCTGGAAAAACAGAATCAAAGTCAAGACGGCGGTAGTAGACTTTTGGTGGTAAAACAGGGCTTTAGCTATGACATTCATGAACAGAGGAAAGTAGGTGATCACTGATAAGAGCTGCAACCCATTGGAGGTCTTCTTTTCCTGGCACAGAAAGGAGTGCACACCCACTGATGCCAAGCACAAGCCATCTGCCCTAACAACACCAAGGTGGTACAAGCGATCTGCCCTAACAACACCAAGGTGGTGTATGCATTCTGCCCTAACGACACCAAGGTAAATGTAAATGTAAATGTCAAGGTACTTATAGAGCGCACTGTCACCAGACGGCCACCTTGCGGTGTCGCCTTTGTGGTTTCCTGGCGCTAATACTCATACCGCTGTGGAACCCCTCCTGGCTTTCCCTGTGAAGTGTCCACTCCTGGGCACCCCCAGGGTGAAGCCAGGCATCCTTAGCGCTGTTGGGGCCGGTGTGGAGGCTATGCAAGCTATTGCCCAGAGTTGCAGCGTGGGGCCCGTGATTAGAATAGGCACCGAGGCGAGAATAGACAGGTCTGAGGAAATTGAGCCCGAGCCCCGCCGAGGCGGGAATCGAACCCTGGTCCCTGGCCAGAACTCTGCTTCAGGGTCTGCCGCTCTAACCATTGAGCCACACTCCTCCAGTACAAGTGTTCTGCCCTAACGACACCAAGGTGGTACAAGCGTTCTGCCCTAGTGACACCAAGGTGGTACAAGCGATCTGCCCTAACGACATCAAGGTGGTACAAGCGTTCTGCCCTAGTGACACCAAGGTGGTACAAGCGATCTGCCCTAGTGACACCAAGGTGGTGCATGCATTCTGCCCTAATGACACCAAGGTGGTACAAGCGATCTGCCCTAGTGACACCAAGGTGGTGCATGCATTCTGCCCTAATGACACCAAGGTGGTACAAGCGATCTGCCCTAGTGACACCAAGGTGGTACAAGCATTCTGCCCTAATGACACCAAGGTGGTACAAGCGATCTGCCCTAGTGACACCAAGGTGGTGCATGCATTCTGCCCTAATGACACCAAGGTGGTACAAGCGATCTGCCCTAGTGACACCAAGGTGGTGCATGCATTTTGCCCTAATGACACCAAGGTGGTACAAGCGATCTGCCCTAGTGACACCAAGGTGGTACAAGCGTTCTGCCCTAGTGACACCAAGGTGGTACAAGCGATCTGCCCTAGTGACACCAAGGTGGTACAAGCGTTCTGCCCTAGTGACACCAAGGTGGTACAAGCTATCTGCCCTAACGACATCATAGTGGCACAAGCGTTCTGCCCTAGTGACACCAAGGTGGTACAAGCGATCTGCCCTAGTGACACCAAGGTGGTGCATGCATTTTGCCCTAATGACACCAAGGTGGTACAAGCGATCTGCTCTAGTGACACCAAGGTGGTACAAGCTGTTGGAGGACACCTTCAGAGGAAGTGGGCTCTTATGTGATTGGTGCATTCTCGCTCATTCCCCTAGTAGATGGGGATTGCGGTAACCTATTTGTGTGACCTATTTGTGACTTGTTTGGTAGGATGGCTCTTCTAAACTCACCACTAAATGTTCTGTCAAGTTTACTGAAACTGAAGGAAAATGTGATCTATTTTCGTGCAGCAGCTCAGCTTGAATTAACCTCAAGATATTTCCTGAAGCTTTAACGTGGGATGGGACCTGTCAAGTGGCGGCTGGATGAACCTAGGGTGATACAAAAAAGAAATACACTTACCTTCCTGCACGCCACGACATCTTCCTACTTCAATCATCTCTCTTCAAGGCAGGCTCCAACGCGGGACCCAGCCATCTCCCCTCATCATTTCCAGGGCTGCTCTCACCAGTATGAGGTAAGCAACAGGATTTGAGGGAGCTGCCTCTCTCAGGGGCATATTTACAAGCCCCTATTGCCACCACAACGTCACTTTCAGTGACGTTGTGATGGCGATAGGGGCCTCGCCTTATTTACAAGGCAGTGTTAAGTTACTTAACGTGGTTTAATGCTGCCTTGTAATTAAGGCCCCCTTTCATGCTGTATTTAGCGTGAAAGGGGAGGGCAATGGTGTTGTGTTGGGGGTTCCACTGCAACACCTATTGAGTTTGACCCTGCCCCCTATTTACAAGGGCAGCATAAATAGGAGGCAGCGCATACATTAAGACCAGCGAGAATATGGTCTTAAACAGGCAAAATGAGGAGAAATGCTCTATTTCTCTTTGTTTTTGCTGTTTCCATGTGTGCTGCCTTGTGCAACACACATAGAAACAGCAAATTGCCTATGATTGTTTATGTGCAGGAAGGTTCGCCTTCCTGCACATAAACAATCATTTAACAAAAATTCAGGTTTGCAACTTCTATGCGTGCTGCATTTAGCTGCACACATAGAAGTTACAAAACAGCATTTAAAGATTGTGTATGTGCTCGAAGGGGGACCTTCCTGCACATAAACAATCTTCCCCCCAACGCAGACACCGTTTCACCATAGTGCAAGGGTGCCTGCGTTGGCGCTAGGCAGCTGAACAGAGCGTCAGTGCAAGGGGAAACGCAGGGCTGTGCCACATTCTTGTGAATACGGCACATCCCTGCGCTTTCAGAATGGAGCAGCGTGGTGTTAGCAATGTTTGCTTAACGCTACGCTTCTCCATTCTGTTGTAAATATGCCTCTCAGTGCTCTCAAAGCCCTGGAGGCCTGCGCTTTCTCTAACCCAGCTGTCCAAGACAGCTAGGAGAGAGGTTTAAAATGTGCATGTCTGGCTGACCGTTGCAAGGCAGCCGGCCCAAGGGACATGCGCATTTTAAACTTAAGCCCACAGCTCCCTGCTGCCACTCGGCAGCACTGGCCCCGCCCCGTCCTGACACTCATTTTGCGACGGGTTGGTTGCTGAAAAATAAAATGGTAATAAATCAAGATTATTACCATTTTCTTTTTCAGCTCTGGCCTGGGGCTTTTCTTTGTGGGGTGACGCTCCTCCGCTCAAAGGAGGAGCCAACCCTGGACCCGTCTTATTTCTGCTGAAAACTTTGTTTTTCATCACATCTCTGCTTCTGTGCAGCAAACGGGCCTGTCTTGGTTACAGGGGCCTAAAACTGCCTCTAAACTGGAAGATTGATCTGGGGGTCTCAACTCTTGGATATTGCGGCTGTTTAAATGCAGCATCCCAGTGTTTCCCTTTATCGAAGCATCCGCCCTAACGACACCAAGGTGGTATGAGCAATCTGCCCTAACAACACTGACATGGCACCAAGGTGGTACAAGTGATCTGCCCTAACGACACCAAGGTGGTACATGCAATCTGCCCTAACGACACTGAAATGGCACCAAGGTGGTACAAGTGATCTACCCTAATGACACCAAGGTGGTACGAGCAATCTGCCCTAATGACACCAAGCTGGGCACGTCTACCGATGTCAAGTACAAGCGATCTGCCCTAATGACGCCATGATGGTGCGCGCGATCTGCACTAATGGCACCAGGCTGGACTCGCATACCAACGCCAGGTACCAGAAATTAGCACTAATGACACCATGGTGGGCACACCTACTAAAGCCAAGGTCAAGACATCTGACCTACCAACAAGAAGGTGGGCACACCAACCGATGCCAGGTATTAGTGATCTACACTAACACCCAGCCTTCCCTCGCCCCCTGGCCAGAGAGCCGGGAACCCCAGCTAGAATCATCGAAAGAGCTCTCTATGGGCACAGCCACCACTGCCACTCAAGTCCTGCCCGCTCACAGTATCAGGGGATCCTGGCAATCCGAACGGCCCTACTTCCCCAGACACAATACGCCTTGGGGCAGAGAGCTCTGCCTGTTCCAGCCTCCAGAGCTCTGCCCCCACAGAACCGCAGGATCCCTGGTACATCTACCAGTGCCAACTTCAAGTTCCTACCCTCGTGGGGGTCAATGAGCCCTGGCACAGACAGCCTGGCACTTTTAGCTATATGAATAATCCCCGGGCTCTGCCCTCACAGAGCCATGGGACCCTTGGAACAGACAAATGGGTGCATCTACCAGGGTCAGCTCCAGGCTCTGCCCTCACGGGGTCATGAACCCTGGCACTGACCGCCTGGCACTTAGGGCTCTGCAATCACAGAACCATGGGACCCTTGGAACAGACAGATCGGTACAGCTACCAGTGCCAACTCCAGGCTCTGCACTCACGAGGTCATGAACCCTGGCATGGACCGCCTGGCACTTAGGGCTCTGCCCTCACAGAACTATGGGACCCTTGGAAAAGACAGATCGGTACCGCTACCAGTGCGAACTCCAAGTTCCTACCCTTGCGGGGGTCAATGAGACCTGGCATAGACAGCCTGGCACTTCTGGCTACATGAATAATCCCTGGGCTCTGCCCTTACAGAACCATGGGGACCCTTGAACCGACACACGGGTACATCTACTAGTGCCAACTCCAAGTTCCTACCCTTGCGGGGATCAATGAGACCTGGCATAGACAGCCTGGCACTTCTGGCTTCATGAATAATCCCTGGAGTCTGCCCTCACAGAGCCATGGGACCCTTGGAACAGACAAATGGGTGCATCTACCAGGGTCAGCTCCAGGCTCTGCCCTCACGGGGTCATGAACCCTGGCATGGACCGTCTGGCACTTAGGGCTCTGCCCTCACAGAACTGTGGGACCCTTGGAACAGACAAATCGGTACAGCTACCAGTGCCAACTCCAGGCTCTGCACTCACGAGGTCATGAACCCTGGCATGGACCGTCTGGCACTTAGGGCTCTGCCCTCACAGATCTATGGGACCCTTGGAAAAGACAGATCGGTGCAGCTACCAGTGCGAACTCCAAGTTCCTACCCTTGCGGGGGTCAATGAGACCTGGCATAGACAGCCTGGCACTTCCTGCTACATGAATAATCCCTGGGGTCTGCCCTCACAGAACCATGCAGACCCTTGAACAGACACCCGGGTACATCTACCAGTGCCAACTCAAAGTTCCTACCCTTGCGGGGGTCAATGAGACCTGGCATAGACAGCCTGGCACTTCTGGCTACAGGAATAATCCCTGGGCCCTGCCCTCACAGAACCATGGGACCCTTGGAACAGACAGATCGGTACAGCTACCTGTGCCAACTCCAGGCTCTGCACTCATGAGGTCATGAACCCTGGCACGGACCGCCTGGCACTTAGTTCTCTGCCCTCACAGAACCATGGGACCCTTGGAACAGACAGATCGGTACAGCTACCAGTGCGAACTCCAAGTTCCTACTCTTGCGGTGGTCAATGAGCCCTGGCATGGAGAGCCTGGCATTTCTGGCTACATGAATAATCCCCTGGCTCTGCCCTCACAGAACCATGGGGACCCTTTAACAGACAGCTAGGTACAGTTACCAGTGCCAACTCCAGTCTTCTGTCCTCCCAGGATCAAGGAGCCCTGGCACAGACTGCCTGCCTATGCCAAACGCAGGTCAGAATCCCTGGCACATACAGTGGTACAGCGAACATCACCAGCGTCACAGAAGCTGTTTTCACAAGACTGGAGCAGTGGCATCGCCTGTCATCACCAACCACAAAGACTCATCCCTACAAACACCTGCACACACTACGGACAGTAGCCCCGCCCACTGCTGGAGGTGCCAGCCAGGCCATGGCAACACCCCTGTCTGGATATCTGTCCGAGAAGTGGGGGGCTCTCACCTGGTGACGTGGAGACGAGGGGTCCTTGTGAGTGCTGAACTGGAGCCTGACGGTGCAGTCTGGAAGATGTGCCCGCCTGCCCCTGCCACCAGCCCTACAAGGGCACCCACGTCACGCAGTCTGCTCCACCCTGCTGGGGAACGAGTAGGGTTCACTTCCAGAAATCATGGGGTGGAGAGCACGTGCTTCCTCTGCAAAATCAGCAGAGCGTGAAGGTGAACATCTCTGGGGTGGTAACCGAAAGCCTGGGGGCGAGGGGTATCCGCTCCTATAATCACATGCATGTCCCTGGGGGCATGAGGGATGTGTCAGAGAGACCCTTCAGGGCTCACACTGCGGGTGTCTCTGCTCAGAAGCGGTACTACCTGGATGTCTCTGCTCACAGACAGCAGCAGATTGGACAAAGTTTCACGTCACACCTCAAAGTGAGTCTAAAACAGTGTGGTCTTCAAACTTTTTGATGCCGAGACCCTCCCCCAATCAAAATTCTTTAGGCATAAGGACCCCCTCCCAACAAAAAATTTCTAGAACCTGGTAGTCCCTAGAATTGACGACCATAAATGTTCTCCCGAGAAACAGTCAATCTGTGGTTGCACCTCATTAGTACCAGTTTAACGCCCAAATATAGCAATAACCAACAACAAGCATTTGCAATGCATTCGGTCTTCTTGCTATTGTAAATGATAATCCTTACGTATGTTGATTGGGTTCTGGTGGAGTGGATGTATG
Source organism: Triturus cristatus (assembly GCF_964204655.1). NCBI lineage: Eukaryota > Metazoa > Chordata > Amphibia > Caudata > Salamandridae > Triturus > Triturus cristatus. The sequence goes on from NC_140595.1 coordinate 816,634,624, forward strand.
TTGTCTGTAGTGGTATTTTGTGGTTTTTGTTGTGATTGTTAGTTGTGGAATTGTGTGGGGTGTGCAGTATTTTTGTGTTTTGGAATTATGTGGTATGGTTAATAGATGGCTGTAAGTGTTGTATCGAATATATTGTAAGTATTTTGGATGAGGATCGGTAGCTTGTGCGAATGAGAGAAAGTATTTATAAATACAATCATTTTAAAGATATACATAGATTCATAACACACATTTGTAGATGTTTAAAGCTCCTTCTGCCCCACAAGCAAACTGTTCCTTATACAGTAACCTGAGATCTGCTCTTAGCCATGTAGATACATGCATCACCAGGACATTCATGAACGCCCTGCACCAGCCAGTCTCACTGCATACGTTTTTAAGTCATATGATACAATATCAGTTCAAGGGTGGTTCTGGGGTGATGTGGGAATGTTCAATGGTGGGTGGGGTTCACAGGGCAGGGGTCATGAGCAAAGGGAAGTCTTTGGGTAAACAGACCAATAAGTAACCTTTCCAGAGCAGAAACGAATATAACTCAGTAATTTGGCCCTATGACAAAAGGCCTCCTTCAAATCGTTTACAATGTCATACTAACCTCAGAACTATGCTATACAAATATCATAAGACAACCGTAGCATCTCTGCTTCTCCTGTCCCAACAGCGTATCAAATCACTTTTGTACAACAATCTAATGCCATTTATGTGCTAAGATTGAGGCTTCAACATTTCGCAAGTCAGTTTCAAATAAGTTTCATGAAACAATTTGTTTGCATGCCCATGTTGACACATTTAATTTTAAATCTCTACAGAAAGTCTTTCTCTCACCTTGCTTTGATGAGGGAGCGGGTTGGGTACCAGAAGCAAGGCTCAGTCTCTCTGCCTACTACCGTCTGCGCTTGGGGGAAGCGGGCTTGCCAGTTCTATTGCGTGCACAGGCTGGGGTCTGCCCACTACGACCATGTGTGAGCGTGGGGCAGGGAGCACCGAGCCTCATCAGAGCCCACGGTGCGAGCGTCTCTCCTCCCCGAGCTCCACAGCACATGAGTGGCATATCCAGAAAATACCGCTTCTGCAAGTGGCATCGCTGGGTGGGGCCTGTGCCCATGTGTACGTGTCCTGTGGTGCAAAGGGAGAGGAAGGACAGATCCATAAGCGCTGAAAGAAAGAGAAGTGCTATTTCCCTTTTCTTGTAAAAAAGTTGAGGCGAAACCTTTGCTCAGACAGCTTTATTGTGGGTTAAAATGACAAAAATAGTTAAATGATATTGCCACACAATGCGCTGTATTCCACCGCATATTTCATTGCTGCATACTCCAGTCATCCCCGCCACATCATTTGGAATTCCATTTACACATAATGCCAGTGTTCCTGTTACATAGTGCTTAGGCACCATGCCAGAGGGTTGCCACCTTCCTACATGTTCTCAACACACAATGTTTAAAATAATTGTCATTTATACGGTATCAACATTGTGTCATACACAGATAACACCCAACTCGTCCTCTCCCTATCCAACGAACTCAACACCACCAGACACAATTTTCAAGAAGGCATGGAATCCGTCGCCAAATGGATGAAAAACAGCTGCCTTCAACTAAACACCAACAACACAGAAGTACTGATCATGGGCCCACACCCTGATGCCTGGAACGACACCTGGTGGCCCCCCGCCCTCGGAAATCCGTCCACCCCCACGGACCACGCACGCAACCTAGGAATCATCCTGGACTCTGAACTCAAAATAGACCGCCAGATCAATGCCATCTCGTCCTCCTACTTACACACCCTCCGCCTCCTACGCAAGACCTTCAAATGGATCCCCCTCGAACACAGAAAGACCGTCACTCATGCCCTGGTCACCAGCAGACTCGACTACGGCAACGCACTCTACGCCGGAATAAACAAAAACCCAACACACAAGCTACAGAACATCCACAACGCCGCCGCAAGCCTGGTCCTCAACCTGTCAAGACACTGCCACATCTGCCAGCAGATGCGCACACTCCACTGGCTCCCCATCAAAGCTAGAGTCACCTTCAAGATGCTCACCCACGCTCACAAGGTCCTCCACGACACAGGACCAGCATACCTGAAAAGCCGACTCAAATTCCACGTACCCCAAAGCACCCTGCGATCAGCCCAGCTCTCCTACGCCGTGGTCCCCCTCACCAGAAAGACCAGATTAGGCGGCTGCTCCTTCTCCTTCCTCGTGGCCAGAGCCTGGAATGCCCTCCTTCTCCACCTCAGACAGACAACATCTCTCCCCATCTTCACAAGAAACCTCAAAACCTGGCTCTTCGACAGACCCCCTCCTTGATGGACTGGAACCTGCAAAGCCAACCTCCCCCAGCGCCTTGAGACCCTCATGGGTGAGTAGTAGCACTTAACAAACACGTGATTGATTGATTTCTAGAGTGCCAGCAATCACCTTCCAGACTCTCGAGACGCTGGTTTCCGGTTGTGAACTTTACCCTTGCAAATCATAGGTAACAGGTGAGCTAGTTGAACTGAAGCAAAACAAGACTACAATTCCCAGACTTCAGTGGGCCATCAAAATCTGTGTCCTGGAAACATGGTGCCCTGATACTTTGGAGACTGGTGACACGCCTGCTGGCTAGAGAACAACGGATGTTGGGGCACCTGTGGCAGCTTTAGGGCAGTGCGACTGGTGCCAGTGCACCTTGCGTCAAGGTAGGAGGGACCGCACTCTGAAACATCCCAGGTCAAAAGCACCTACTGCAGAGCTCCCCATGTAGTCAGCAACCTCCAAAAAACTAAAATGACAAAATAACACTAATAAAGAACGCATCTGTCGGAGAGATCAGAGCTCCATCTAGTCCTAATAGTTAAAGCGCAGTGTCCAGAGAGCGGGCATATATTGTAGTTAAAGTTAAAGTGCGGTGTCCGAGCACGCTATAGTATATATCTTTAGTAAAAACGGTGACGCACAATGTTAATTAAATACAGAAACCAAACATCTAGAACATGTGGGTGCATTATCTGCGTCGGGTATACCGTACATGTTTCTTAAACTCCAAAATAAAGGAACATTGCCAAAACAACAAGCATTTGCAATGCAATAGGTCTCCAATTTACGCGAAACCTATTGCATTGCAAATGGTTGGCAACTTGGCATAACGGACTACGGGAGGGAGGGCGGGGGGAAGAAGGCATGGACATTGGTAGGGATGTAGGGAGGGTGGGGGAAGAAGGCACGGATAACAGGAGTGCGGGCGGGCAGGGGGTGGGGAGGAGAGGAGAAGGCAGGGATAACAGGAGGGAGGGCGGGGGAGAAGGCACGGACATCAGTACCACTGGCATTTCACTCACTGGCCACCCCTGCTGCAGCATTATCCAGGCTGTTTCAAAAGTGAAAGGGGGCGTAGCCGCTAAATATAAGCGAAGCACATCGTCCGCCTAATGAAGAAACTTAATAAAGGAAATAGTACACGCCCCATGTAACAACAAAGTAAAGGGACCAGTTGCCATGGGAGGATATAAATGACTATATGGATGTTCTAAGAGGGACTAAAAAGCCTCATAATGAATCAGAAGACAGCATTTACAAAGGACAAACACACAAGCCAATGAAAAATAAGGGCGGGCAAGTGGGCAAAGCTTCTCTCCTTACTGAACTACCACAGCTCACGGTGAACCTAAAAAGGTGACCAGTACAGCTTTACAAAGGGCCTTCTACAGAGCGGCAACACCTGTTGCTGCTGTTTAGTAACTTTTTAACCTTTTGAGTAAATATATTTTTTTTGTGTGAAAACCAGCAGATACTGCGGCAGATGATGGATTATGTGACAAATGAGGCATATCTATAATTATGCAAAAATTGCTGCGGCCGCACAATCACATAATTCCAGTGGCCCTTGGTATAATAGCTGTAATGCATGGGCTGCAGCTTTATTGCACGGCATTAGAGGAAAACCATACTATATGTCATGGGATGCTGACGGCTTGGCATTTACAGCTGCATGGAACTGAAGGTAGCTGAACATCAGTCATCATAATTAAAACATATGTACCTTTTTCAGGTCTTTCACCGTCAGGTAGCTACATATAAAATAACTGGCAGTTTCAGTGAATACTAAATACATTTTTAAAAGTTGTTACTCAGTGGGAAATGCACTATTATAAATGATGAAACCTATGTTAGTTAATGCACTGCAAACGTCTGTGTGAAACCAGAGAGCCACAGAATTAAATCGTGGTTGGTGCAGTGGAAAATAGTGACTTGTGTCTTTTTTTCAGTGCTAAGGGGTCACATCCTGTGACAGAAAGCACTGTGAATATGTGAGTCTTTATTTTATACTTGTATTACACACAGTATAAGAAACACCACTACAAAATGCACAAAATGTTTTACGATAAAATGATGCCAAAATATACGGGATGCTTCCAAAATATAGGGGTTTATTTATAAGCCCCTTGCGTGGCCAGTGCGTCAGTTTTGATGACGCTTTGGTTGTGCAGAGAGCAGACCTATATCTACGGAGCCCCGCAAAGTCACTTTGCATCGCTTTACATGACCTCCTAGATACGGTGAAAGGCAAAGCAGCGCAAGTTGGTGCGTTGCCTTACACTGCGTCAGGAGAGCATTCCATGGGCGTTGCGGTGCGTTTTCCCATGGGTTTTGACACATTCCTAGATTTACAATGGTTTGTAAACTTGAGGATGCGTCAAAACTGTACGCTGCCCCAAGGGATGCGTAACGAGGAGAAATATCTTTCTTTCTCCTCAATTGTTTCCTCTTTCTCTGTGTGCTACACATGGGCCTCCGTGGGTTGTTTTTGCACAGGAAGGCGTCACTTCTTGCACAAAAGCAATCATGCCAACAATACAGACACCATTGCACCAGGGTGCAAGGGTGCCTGCACTGGCACTAGGCACCAAATTCTGCTCCGGCAGAAAGGACAGGAGTGCACCGTATATGATAAATACAGTCTATTCCTGCCCTTTTGAATTAGCATAAAGCAGCGCAGAAAAAATACTTACGGAGCTGCCCTACACCATTTCATTGTAAATGAGACCCATACATTTTAGTACTATCCAGACCCTATGTAACGCAATTTTTATACATAACTGTCCCTGCAACACATTCTCAGGGATGGTACGTGCTTTGTAAATACAATGACAATTAAAAGCAAGCGCTTAACAGCTCAGTAAACTCTGTGCACAGCCCCTCAGAAAGCTTCAAGTGATTTGATCAATCAACTGCAACAGCGGTCTCCTGTCCTGGGAAATCGAAGACAGACAGACAGCTAGATACACCTTTCGACCAGTGTGCTTGTGGTAAATATTTCTCCTTTACCGGGACTGAATTTGATACAGGAACATAATAAAATAGCTCAGTAAAATGAGAGGCAGAATCCGTGATATTAGAGTTTCGGAATGGGCTTTATTCCAATAATCGATTATAATCGGATGCTTCAAGTTCCATCACCCCGGAGGTTCAGGAAGTGAAGTACACACATTATTGACATGAAATGGCTTTTATAATACATACATTACAATGAAGTGAATGCAATAGGCGTAACAATTGATAAGGAAAATGACGAATTGTCTACGTAACCGAAAATGGGTGTAATAAAGAGTAAAAAGGAACATAATTGGTGGTGATGTCACCTATAGGTGGATCTATAAGATAATACTTGGCATAGATGCGCGCGCAGCAGCATGACGTGTGATTGACGTGTAACTAGGGGGTGAAGGGGACTTGACATTTAGCTCTACATGTGGAGACAAGAAGTCTGAGGGGTCAAGTCAACCTAATCCCAAATCATATCTAACATCCTATGTTTAAAGAACTATGTTATCCATAAAGAAGGACTCTCGAACAGAATCTATTCTATACTGACTGTGCGTGCGTGTACAAGCGTCTAAGTGTCTACACTAAATGCGAGGGCAGGAATCTTCCATAGTAACAGGACTATGAATTACTTGCATTAAGACAGAGAAGCCGGGCCCTTTGCTTGGTAACTGGAAGAATGTTTACTTAAACTACTGGGCAGGAATGCATCGGCTGAGGGGGAAGCAGATAATTCGAAGGTGAAATACAGTTCTTGGCAGAGAATAGGCTGATGTCAGGCTTCGTGAGCCGCGCAGAGAATGAGACAAAGTTCATGGTCACAGATGCAGGCTCAGACTGGAGCTTTCAGAGGCAGAAGGCAAGAAGAGTTTGATGACAGAATCAGGGCCTACTTGCCTGGACTGTAAAATGGCATAAGTGAACCATATAAAGCCGGTGGCCTTTTGTACTTAGGAATGGAATATCCAGCCTATTCATGGCGGATCTGACAGAGGACATGTTGACGGTGGACGCACATGTATTTGCGTCTTCATAACTGGAACTGGAGGGAACATACATGTACTTGTGACATGCACATAGAACCGTTGGGGTCCAAGATAGGGGACATAACTGACCAGAAAAATCCATATTTCCACATTCCCTCCTTGTCCCCTACTTGCCCTTCAAGAGATATCAATCTTCATTAATCCATTGATCTGTTCATATAGCATCATTTGTTCTTCTTTCTTCTTCCGGGATCTTGAATGAAATCTTGGTGGTGGAATACACGATGTGGCACACAGACCACAGATCGCTGGTCCACATTGTAGACATAGACAGCAACTGAATAGTAGGAGAAGGCCAATACCTAGGAAGGATAAAACTCTCCATCCCCAGGCTGATATCACATTCCAAAACCAACTGGACCAAGTCCAAGTGCCTGGGTTCTGGTGTATCTGGCTTACAATCTTATGAAGGCGAGTGATAGCTTTATATACAGATGGCGAATTTTCTGGTATGAATACGCAGCAGCTTGATCCGATGACCCTACAAGCTCCGCCCCTATCAGCCAGGATGACGTCAAGGACAAGACGATTTTGAAGCACAACAATCCGCATAGCAGACTGCTCTTCTGTTAAATTGCCTAAGGCGGAAATAGTTTCATTCACTACTGCTTCAAGGGTTCTAGTTAATCTACGTATCAGCTTACTATTGGTAACTGTACCTATATAGGGAAAGATGCCTTTATTGAAATCTACATACTTGTCCCATGCCGTCTCAGTATAATCGACAATTGGGAGATCTCTCCGCTCTCTATTGTGTACTAAATGAATATTTCTATAATAATCAGGAGGAGCTAGGAAAACAGGTGGCAAAAGGAATGCTATGTAGCAGGTACCATCCCAATCTAGAGGTAGACGCATATATGCAGTCTGACCACATATAAAGTAGGAGTGGCGATAAGCTCTGAATGAAGATTTGCCTTGATCACTGAATTCTACTGTAGTAGTGCATTGACTATGGCCCATATGTATGGAACCAACCTTTCTTACACACAATTCACCTTTTGCTGGGAATACTGACATGGTGGGTAAGACTAGCTCAACTTCGGATACGACATTTAGAATCATGAGATTAGGTGTAAAATTACCTAATCCATACACTTCATTTTCTAGATCAGTTCCTGTTCTTTTGGGGCGACCCTCCTTGTCAGGATAGCAGACCTTGAGTAAAACTAGGTTCAGGTTTCCCCATACCCACTGATCTTGGTAAACTGCTGTGTCTGAGTTTATGGAATTGATTAAACTAAACCATGCTCCACAGGAGCCATTACGTGTAAATGGATGTGGAAAGAAAGGCAAGACTCCTTCATAATTCTGATAGGGAGGGAGTCGGCCACACACCCAACAATTAGTTGCATTACTAGTCTGATGGGAATGATGTAGCATACTAATGAAAGTGTTATTGCGCAGCGCAAGTCTATAGGACAATTCATGCGGGGGTAAGTCACTAAAAGAATGTTCTGCAATAACATTGTGAACATTTCTGGCAATAGGGTAATATATGTGCAACAACATACTTGTAATAATTATTAAAAGACTTAAGGAAAACAAAATTAATAATGTCCCTATACAATGGCTACGCAGTGATTTACAATACGCCTGTCGTTTCATCATTTTTCGCGACTGTTCATGATTCAGGTCTAGAGGATACATGTCAGAGACAGATTCAACCGCTTCACCTAGGAGAGGACTTAAACAATCAAACCGTCTGACGTCCTAGGCCTTAACTTAACTTTGTAAAGTTCGCTTTCAGTTTTTTCCACCAAAGGAAATTTTGAATCAGTCTGTGAGGGAGTGCAGGGCACAATGTCTATATCCGAGGATTGTCCATGAAATTTTTTGATATGGCTTGAATGAATCCAGCCCTTGCGGCCCTCGATCTTCACGGCTGTTCTTGTGGTCAGCAGAACCAACTTGGGTGTCTTCCACCTGGGCTCCAGCTGAGTCTTTCGGTCGAAATTTTTCACAAACACAATATCACCCGGAACTACGTCATGGGGTTTCACCTCAGTATTGTCGGGAAATGCTGCAGCAACCTGTGAACGACAAGATTGTAGTGCAGACATCAAGGAAGCCAAGTAATCTGTCAGCATATTACAGTCAATATCAGTTATTTTTCGTGGTATAGGCGTCCCCCACATATTTGGTGGTCTACCGAAGATCACCTCATACGGGGATAGCCCTGTTCTAGAGTGTGCTACCATTCTCATGTAAAAGAGTGCAACTGGTAATGCTACTATCCAGTCGACCCCTTTCTCTCTGCATATTTTGGACAGTCTGATTTTCAGTATCTGATTATGTCTTTCTACGAGACCTGCTGCCTCGGGGTGTCGGACACAGTGGAATTTCCACTGATATCCTAGCAGAAGTGAAACATGTTTCATTAATTCGGATGAGAACGGCTGGCCGTTATCTGAGTGAACAACACGTGGTAAACCGTAGCGTGGGAAGAATTCTCGAACTAACTGTTTGGCAGTAGTCGGGGCAGTGTAATCTGAAACCGGGTACGCCTCTGTCCAACGGGACAGAGCACAGACAACTACGAGAACATATTTGAATCCTCGACATCGTTCCATCTGGATATAATCCATCTGTAGGACTTCAAAAGGGTGATCAGGAGGATGAAATCCACCCTGTTCTACGGGAACACTTTTTCCTGGGTTGAACTGGCAACAGATCATACAGGTACGGACCTTTTGTTTGGCTGCTGCTCGTAAATGTTTATTGAACCAAATGTGTTGAATGCTGTCTAGCATAGCTTTTTCTCCTAGATGTGCTGGACTATGTATAGTGTTAATAATGACTTGGACCATTGAATCAGGAAGGAACCATACAGACTTTTCTTTCATCATCCATCCTTGGTCCGTTTGAATCCCTCCTAATTCAGTCCATTTCTTTATTTCGTCTGGTGTAGCATGTGTCTGTATGTCAATTACGTCAAGAGTAGGATCTTTAACTGTCATACAATGTGTCGGCATCGGGACTATTGTCTTTGTCATGTCGGATGTTTGGGTTTGAGCAGTCTGTTTAGCCGTTCTGTCGGCTAGATCATTGCCTTGGGAAATGATATCAGTAACTTTCGTATGAGCTTTACATTTCATAATTGATATTGCAGTAGGTAGATGTATTGCATCTAATAAGGCATGAATGAGGGGTCCGTGCTGAATGTGGGCACCGTGGGAAGTTAAATAACCTCTCTCTCGCCACAGCACGCCGAAGTCATGTACAACTCCGAATGCATAACGTGAATCAGTGTATATGTTGACTTTTTTATTCGTGGCTTGAATACAGGCTTGTGTCAGAGCGATGAGCTCTGCGGCTTGAGCTGACAAAGTATTTATACGATTAGTTTCAATGACTTCAGTATCTGTTGTGACTGCATAAGCGGCCACTAATTCTCCTGTACTTGTTCTCATACATGAACCATCTACATACAACGTCAGGTCTGGATCGGACAATGGAACATCGGTCAAGTCTTGTCTGGGTTTTGTCGTTACAGTAATAACTTCAATACAGTCATGGGCTAGTGGGTCTGTTCCGGTTACTGGCAAAAGTGTGGCAGGATTCAATGTGTTACAGCGTCTTATTTCTATATGTGGCTGAAACAATGTAAGTTCGTACCCTGTAAGTCTCGCTATAGTCAAGTGTTGTGTTTGTGTTCTATTTACAAGAACCTCTACTGCGTGTGGTACTTGAACTGTCAATGGATGTCCTAACACTATGGCATCGCTTTGTCTGATTGCTAAAGCTGTCGCTGCCACTGATTTTAGGCATGCAGGCAAAGCCTGAGCTACTGGATCTAATGTACTAGAAAAATAAGCACATGGTTTGTGTGCTCCTGCTTGATCCTGAGTGAGTACTGACAAGGCAGTACCTTCGCGTTCTGTAACAAAGAGTGTAAACTGTTTTCTGTAACATGGTGTTGCTAAAACAGGTGCTTGACATAAAGTTTTCTTTAGGCTTTCAAAAGCTTGTGTATGTTCTTGAGTCCAAGGGAGAACAGTCGATGTGGCTGCCTCCTGTGTGGTTAACTGGATGAGTGGTTTTGCTAGAAATGCATACTGAGGGATCCACTGTCTACAGTATGAAGTGAGGCCTATGAAAGCCCGCACCTCCTTTTGTGTCTTGGGTATTGGCATGTTAGCTATTAACTGAATGCGGTCTGGTGTAAGCTGCCTTCCCTCCTTGGACAGCGAGTGTCCAAGATAAACAACTCGCTGGACACAGAATTGCAGCTTAGAAGGGGACACCTTGTGCCCCTTTTCGGCTAGAAATTGTAAAACTGTCAGTGATGCTTTTTCACATTCCGGTTCGCTTCTTGCGGTGATCAGCAGATCATCGACGTATTGAAGCAGCGCAGTGTTAACTGGCATGTGGATACTGTCAAGTTCTCGTTTCAGTGCTTGGCTATAGATGCTGGGGCTTTCTGTAAATCCTTGAGGTGCGCGTGAGAATTTAAAGCTACGTCCATTTAAACTAAATCCGAATAAATATTGGCTTTCCGGATCTATTGGGACGCTGAAAAAGGCATTCTTGAGATCGATTACAGTGAAGAATGTCGCTTCGGAATCAATAGCTGTCAGTAATGACGAGATATCTGGGACCACAGGGAATTGTGGCACAATGCATTTGTTTAACTCGCGCAGATCAATAACCAATCGATATACTGGCGGGGCCTTCGGATCTGTTCGTTTAAGAATCGGTATTATCGGTGAATTACATATATTGGAGTCTGTTTCCACAACTACTCCTTGGGCAATGAGCTCGTCAATGATTTGTAGTAAAGCCACTACAGCATCTGGCGGTAATTTGTATTGTCGCATTCGTGGTAGCACCACTCCTGCCTTTAATGTGACTCGATATGGTGTAATATTCATGCATCCAACATCAGTAGGGCCTTGTGCCCATAGACGTGTGGGTAAAGTCTGTAATCGGGGATCCATGTCTCTAGACACATAATGACCTTTAAAATCACGTAAAAACAATCTTACTCCTTCCGGAGAACAACATATTATAGCTCCTAGAGCTTTTAACGTTTTTATTCCTAACAGGTTTTCTGGACATGATTTAGTAAGCAATAAATCTGTAGTTCGGGTCAAAGGTCCTATCGTAAGTGGCAGAGGTTGTGACACTTCATTAACAATAGGTTTTCCTGAAAAACCAAGGGAAATATTCTGTGAGCCTGAGAGGGGTGCCCCTGGAACTTCACTACGTTTTATGGTCGTTCGACTTGCCCCTGTATCGAGTAAAAATTTTCTATCTTGACCTAATAGTTCACTGTGTACATAAGGTCCTTCTTGATCTACTGGTATCTCGATAAGGGGTAAGTCAACTTCCCTCTCTAGGCTAGTTCATGCGTAACGCTGATACTCAGGGTATTCATACTGTGCGGTCTGATACATTTGTCGTGTTGTTGTTTGTGTGGCAGCAACAGGCAACGGTGGTGCAGCTGGCACAAACTGTATTGGCTGTTGTGCGGCTGGCATGGCCTGGGCATGCTGCAAAGCTCCTTGTTCATTCTGATCTTGTCTGAGTGGCCGTGATCTTTCTTGTGTTTTACCTATGCTGATATTATGTTTTAAAACTGGGCAATCGTGTACATAATGACCTGGCTTTTTGCAATAATTGCATGTCCCTTTTACAGGTCCTGCTGAATCGGAATGTGTCATACCCTTTTTATGCCCTTCAGCTGGAACTGTCTGGGAAACTAACATTTTCATTTTCGTGTCTTTCATGCGTCTGTGTTCATGTTCTTGTTCCTCTCTAATTCTATTGTGATGGTACTGTAACATTTGTAACATTTGTGATGGAGTGTTACCTTGCCAGGTACTCTCGAATTTTAATACTCTATTCTTTACTGGGGGCAGAGCATTTTCTACTAATTTTGTTACAAACAGATGTGGGTATGATTCGCTACTTGCTTTTATGCCACTATTTATACCAAAACATTTTTCAAATCGGGCATAGTAATCACTAGTGTCTTCATCTTGCTTCTGCTTACAGGCTGAAATTGTACCCCAATCTTCCTTTTTCGTAGTTAATAAACGCGGCAGTACCTGTACTAGTAATCCTGGTAATGCCTTAGTTTTGTCCCCAAGCCCTGCTCCTGCAGTTCGGGCCTTTTCTTCAGCTTCTAACACTGACCATTCTATCTTTTGGTCTCCTACCTCCCACTCTTTTTCCTTGAGTTTTTCATAAATGCCAGCAGGCATCAATACCTTTAATATTGTCATAATGTCGGGGTAGGTATACTCTCCCATGAGTAACATGTCTTTAATTTCTCGGTGAAAACCCGCTGGGTCTTTGTCATGACTGGGTACCACTTTCTTCATTTGTAACAATTCTATTTTCGATATGGGCGTATATACAAATACGCGTTTAAACTGATTGTCCTCGCCCTTTATTGGGTGCACCTCTCGTAAAGGATTCTGTCTATCCATGTGATACGTAGTTCTTTCCTTGACGGGCAATGAAACATGTTCTGAACATACAAAAAGAATATACTGCTTTCTTGATTCTAGAATTTCTTTAATTAATTCAGTACCTGGACCTCTCCATTTATTCATAAGTAATTCAGTCAGTATGTCAGGCAAGGGACCAGGGTCCGAATGCTGACTCCGATATAGTATAATGAGTTGTTGAATCATATAAATCCCAGCTAACCTTTGTTCATCTGGGGTAAGATTAAAAAATGTGCGTACTACTGTATCATCACTATATTTTCCGGGACTGTCCACCCAATGGACAGCTGCCCTGGCTAAATCTTGTTCATCCATAGAATCGAGGAAATGATAACCCCTTCGTTCTCGGAGTAGTTTGTCGGCGGTTTGGAACGAATGCTCGTTAGACCTTATATTAATTATAGGTATTTGAAAATTCCTGTTATTATCTGGACATATCGGATGTATTGAGTCAGTATGATATCTAGTCTGATTCCTATTACAAGATCTTCCTCTACCTACATAGGCTATGGTGTCCGACTGTCCTGTGGGCAGTCCTGACCCTTCTTCCTCGCTTTGTTCGAACTCGTCTACCTCTAATCGCTCTTCGTGTAGGCGTTCTATTTCTTTACGGATCTTTCGGCACATGGCTATTATACAATTTTGTTTATCATGTCTCCCTTCTGATATATTCTGGCTCCATCTTGTAAGAATTTTCATTGCTTCCGGGTCTACCCCCGGTCGGTCTTGATTTCTGATCACACAGTTTATGAGGAAACGTAACAGTTCCCCCTGTATCTCTACTTTCTGGTATTCCATAGCTCTGTAAATACATTCTGGATCTCGCCCTGTTTGGACAAAATGATATATATTATCTAGATGCGCAGTCATTCCTGGTAACTTCGCTAAATACACTGCGGCTCGTCTGATACGCAATGAGGCCAGGGTCATTTCGTCCTCTATACCGGGCACCGGGTCATATCTACAATCTACGAGAAGCTCTTTAAGTGCACGGGCACTTACGAATTTGGGTGTACGTGAATGCGCTGACTCTTGAAAAGTAAGTTTATTGATTCTGGGTGGCGTAGAAAAAATGTTGCTAGCACCTCCCGCAGCCCCATCTGGGGTGTCGGGCGTGAAAGGATTCGTCGAACGTGACACAGCGACTACAGGTGTGGACACAGCCATAGAAGTAGCTGTAGGAGCGGATACAGAAACAGATGTGCTTGCCGGAACTTGTGACTCGATTTGTTGCTGTAGGGATACGGGCACTGGATCTTGGCGTTGAACCTCCCTGGTATGCGGTCTATGTGGGGCGGAATTAGCATACTCGGGAGCTGCGTCATCTAAATATGAGGAAAGAAAAACATCTTCTGCGGTTCTAGGATGCCCCTTAGGATGTACCTTTATTGGGAACAATGGGGGTGGCAAGTCTTTCGGTATTTCTGGAGTAGCCTTAGGTAATCCTTCGGCCAGAAGGGGATACATACCATTCATAAGGGCATTTCTTTGTCGGTCTACTTGTTCTGATTTCACTCGGATACCTTCCTCAATTAATAGATTTCCTTGAACTTTATTTGAACTTTCTTTATTCCTTTCTTCCTGTCTACGTGCTTTTTCTGTGCGTCTATGAGATTCTTTACGCCATAACTCAACGGCGTCTTTCTGTGACTGTCTGACTTTCCTTTTCCATAACTCTTCTTCTACTTTCATGATGCACTCTGCATCCCAGGTTCCCGCTGTGGGCCACCTCTGACTTTCTGGTAATCCCTTGGTGTAGTCTACCCATAAATCAAGAAATAATATAGCGTCTAAGCCATGTTTGTGATACATAAAGTGCCCTGGAGTGTCCCTAGGAGGAATAGGAACGGCTTCTTCGAGAACCCCTTTTCTGGTAGTGATCTGTCTTAATTTCGAAAAGAGCGGCATATTGAGAACTGACCTTATACTCGATTTTGACCAACTGACCTGATACTTGAATTTGAACAGACTTAATACAATAAACACGATAATGAACAGTCATTCATACCACAATATACAGAACGTATTTAAACATATTAAACATTAAACATTAAACCTTTAACTGAAACAACAATGATGATCGTCTGCATAACTAATCACCAAGCTTAATTCTCGACAATAACTAGACAATAACTAGACACTTCGGAATACTTCGGAATACTTGATATACTGCTAAACAGTACAGATACACTGCTAAAACAGTGCAGACCGGATTTGTGTACCCAAACCCGTCTTGACCGGCACAACCTATGTGCACGTCAGAAATGCCTCCCCGGCAATGGTACTCACCGGGTAGCTTCGGAAACGGAAGGCCTCAGTAACTTGAACTTGAACCGGACTGGACTCGACTCGACTCGTCGGACACTGGGCTTGACTTCGGACTGGTGGGTCTCTGTGTACCTCGGATCTTGCTCTCTCAGCTAGGCTCTGGTCGGGATACTTCGCACTTCTCACCGCCTCGTCTGGGTGTTGATCGCAGCCTCAGTCGCCCCCGCTTGACCGGAGGGAGATACAGGAAATCCTGCTGGTACGCGTTATTGTCCGTCCAGCTGTGGCAGGAGACCGGGCCTGCAACGCACCGCCGGCGCGTGAGATGAGAAAGTGTCCCTGTTCGGGCGCCATCATGTGGTAAATATTTCTCCTTTACCGGGACTGAATTTGATACAGGAACATAATAAAATAGCTCAGTAAAATGAGAGGCAGAATCCGTGATATTAGAGTTTCGGAATGGGCTTTATTCCAATAATCGATTATAATCGGATGCTTCAAGTTCCATCACCCCGGAGGTTCAGGAAGTGAAGTACACACATTATTGACATGAAATGGCTTTTATAATACATACATTACAATGAAGTGAATGCAATAGGCGTAACAATTGATAAGGAAAATGACGAATTGTCTACGTAACCGAAAATGGGTGTAATAAAGAGTAAAAAGGAACATAATTGGTGGTGATGTCACCTATAGGTGGATCTATAAGATAATACTTGGCATAGATGCGCGCGCAGCAGCATGACGTGTGATTGACGTGTAACTAGGGGGTGAAGGGGACTTGACATTTAGCTCTACATGTGGAGACAAGAAGTCTGAGGGGTCAAGTCAACCTAATCCCAAATCATATCTAACATCCTATGTTTAAAGAACTATGTTATCCATAAAGAAGGACTCTCGAACAGAATCTATTCTATACTGACTGTGCGTGCGTGTACAAGCGTCTAAGTGTCTACACTAAATGCGAGGGCAGGAATCTTCCATAGTAACAGGACTATGAATTACTTGCATTAAGACAGAGAAGCCGGGCCCTTTGCTTGGTAACTGGAAGAATGTTTACTTAAACTACTGGGCAGGAATGCATCGGCTGAGGGGGAAGCAGATAATTCGAAGGTGAAATACAGTTCTTGGCAGAGAATAGGCTGATGTCAGGCTTCGTGAGCCGCGCAGAGAATGAGACAAAGTTCATGGTCACAGATGCAGGCTCAGACTGGAGCTTTCAGAGGCAGAAGGCAAGAAGAGTTTGATGACAGAATCAGGGCCTACTTGCCTGGACTGTAAAATGGCATAAGTGAACCATATAAAGCCGGTGGCCTTTTGTACTTAGGAATGGAATATCCAGCCTATTCATGGCGGATCTGACAGAGGACATGTTGACGGTGGACGCACATGTATTTGCGTCTTCATAACTGGAACTGGAGGGAACATACATGTACTTGTGACATGCACATAGAACCGTTGGGGTCCAAGATAGGGGACATAACTGACCAGAAAAATCCATATTTCCACAACGAGTTAATCTGCAAATCCTTTACATTTTCAGCTTAACTCGTTGCGCACATTGGCTTCGATTTCCCAGCACAGGAGAGTCCCTGAATAACACTCCAGGGAAAGCATTTTGATTACCGGAATCAACCGACTGGGACGTTTTCTTTCAGCAAATGAAGTGCGTGACCGCCTTCTCATGCCTCCACGGCCCCCCTGGGGGCGCACCCCACAGATTGAAGACCTCTGGCCTAAAATGTAACACGCATTGGCAATGCCAATAGGTCTCTCTTTTGGGACCTCTTGGCTTTACCGATGGTTTTAGCCATGCTATGCTGCACAGCATCATAAATGCTGTGAAGCATAGCTTTTAAGTAAGGGAAAAAAGCCATATGCGGTCAGCTGCATTATTTAGTAGGCGAGCACACCACGTATGCACACACTTACAAAATTACGCAAACACTTTTATTTTGGTTTGCCAATCGAGTTGGATTGGTAAACAAAAAAAAAGTAGAGTGAGTGGGAGAGAGCACTACAGGGGAGGGGTAGCAACCTGGTGGAGGGCAAAACATAGGGTGTGTAGGAGAGTAGGATCTGCTTCTTATGGTTACCCCGACTTTTTTCTGATGTATCACTGTTTTCGACTTGACTTGACTTGACTTGACTGACTGGGATCCTGCTATCCAGGACCCCAGTCTAGCTGCTTTCTCCTCTAAATTGATTGCATGTACTTTAGCTACACTCCAGATTGGATTCTAGGGTACCCTTATCAGTCCCTAGTATATGGTATACTATGTACCCAAGGCATAGGTACCCCAGAGGCCTCCCAGGGGCTGCAGCATGTATTATGCCACCACTGAGAGACCATTCAAACTGACACC
The DNA here is from genome assembly GCF_964204655.1 of Triturus cristatus. Classification (NCBI taxonomy): domain Eukaryota; kingdom Metazoa; phylum Chordata; class Amphibia; order Caudata; family Salamandridae; genus Triturus; species Triturus cristatus. Next base: position 816,652,079 of record NC_140595.1, read on the forward strand.
ACAGGTCTGCTACTGCAGCCTGTGTAAGGTGGTGCATGCACCCCTTACTTAGATATAGGTTCACTACATCTATTCTAAATCACTGCACATATAAACCTATCAGTCACCCCTATGGCAGGCCTTATCAATCCTGAAGGCAGGGTGCTGTGTTTTATGTGAGAGGGTGCCCCTGCATGAGCAGAGCCCCTCTGCAGCCTTCGGAAACTATTTTCCGGGGTTGTTTGTGATGCAGCCAACTATATATATTTAAGTGCATTATAACCTTGCGGTAAATGCTAACTTTAAAACGTCTGCTTAGAAACATGTTGTGTTTGTTGTTAAACACCTTCGAATCATACCTCCACACCAATAACTGGTGTGGGAGGTATGATTCCTCCCTTGTACAACCACTACTGTGGGTCACCGGGCTACATGGTACCAGCTTTCTTGACCTGGGCATCACAAAATGGATGCTGCCAGCCACAGACATGAGTCTGCCCTACTGCTGCTGAGGCAAGCTCGAGCAGGGAAGGCTTGACAATAGGTTTCCTGTCACAGGGAGGTGTGACCACCTCCCAGAGAGGATTTAGTGTAATGGGGCTGGGTGGGTGCACTCTGAGAGTGTTTGAAGTCTGCACTGGGGGCACATTTGGTGTCCCTGTGCATAGTCCAGTTCAAACCGGTTGCAGGAGCCATTTGCTCCTGCTCTGGCGCAAAACTGGACAAAAGACATGGGTGTAGCCACCCCTCTGTCCTGACCCTCCCATAGGTAGGTCTCCAGAGTTTGTCCCACCCCTTCCATGGGTATAAAGTAGGAACCCTGACTACAGGACTTTAGATTTTACCTGGACTAAACTCTGCTACAGAAACCAAGTACTTTGTCGATCTACGCTTCGCTGGATGACTGAAGAATCTCCCTTGGAGTAAAGGAGTTACTCCCCTGCAGCAGCAGGTACCTCAACGCATCTGATCGGTTTGCATCTCCCAAGCTCCTGAGGACTCTGAAGATTTCTGCAGCACAGGAGGTGGGTTCCCAAGGTCTCTGAGGTCGATCTGTTCTCTCAGCAAGTCTGAGACCAGTATCCCTCGTGGGGACCGTGCAACCCGAACCCCTGTGCACCGTGTACTTTTGCAGCAGCATATGCTTTTTGGCAATCCCTGAGGCTGTGCTTTGGGCTACTTGTAGTCCTGACCCGAGCAGTATTTCCACTGAAGATTTCCAGACTACACTCCATGAGTGTACCGTGGGCTGGTATTTCGTGATTCAGCTTGAGGTCCTTTCGCGATCCCTGGTCCGTTGGCCTGTGGGTCCCTGTGAAGGTAACTTTGACTTTCCTTGTGCTTTTCTTATTGCTCCAGATGTGCCCTGACTCTCCACTACTTGGTGAGTCCCCAGGACCTTGCTGGTCCTCACCGTAGCTTGTTTCCTCTGCCCACATGGGTTGCAGTTGCCAACGCATTGTGGTGTTCGATCTGGACACTGACCCCCCAGCACTCGACATCCTTCGTGGGAAACTCACCTCCGGACTTTGGTCATCATCAACATCTCCTGGTTCCCGTGGCTGCAGAGTCAAGCATCCTTTCTTCTCACCTGAAGCACCCGACATCGGTGGGCATTCATCTACTGAGCCCCTGGTCACCCTGAAGTGACCCAGACTTTGTCCCCTCTCCTTTCAGGTTCTTCTCACCTCGGATCCAGGCTTGGATTCCACCGGACACTTTTCATCTTCCCAGCAGCAGCACTTTCTCGCATCACGCCATTGAAAACGACGAAGGTTTCCAACACCACTTGACCCCTATGCACCCGGCTCCTCTGGGATAGGTAACACTGGTATCTCAGTACTCTCAAGGGTAGTGGCCTTAGAACCTTCTATTTTCCAAGGGGTTTGCTTAAAGTCCTCTCCTAAGTGTCCTTAAACTCTGAAATTCCAACCGCGACTTTCCCATAGGATTGTACGGAGTTCGTGCCTGTGTTCTCACACTGCACCCGTCCTCCGTGGGTCCCCTGTGTCACTACTTTGGGTGGTTCCCTGGGGTCCCAGAGATTCTACGTGCTCTAGGCACTGTGTCTAGTTAAGTCGTGGTTGTTATACCACTTTCTTAGTATATGGTTCTGTCTCCCCCTGGAGCACGATGTGTATTGTGCTATTTACTGTCGTTCTAGTGATTTAATATTGTGTGCTTTGTGCTCTAATCTCATAAAGAGGTTAGTAGTGAGTGTTTGGTAATACATACATATATTTGATATATCTCTTGTGTGGTTCGCCTCTCATTTGGTCATTCAGGAGGTTCTCATCTGGTAAAACAAGCTGCTTTACATTCCTTCGAGACTTAGCCTGAAGGCTGCTCTCCACAGCTATCACTAGGATAGCTTTCTATAAAGTTTGTTGTTAACCTGATCATCAATAAGGGTTGTTTGGACTGGTACAAGGTGCCCACTTTAATTAGTGGTCAGCATATACCAGGCCAACTTCTCACATTGGTGTGCAGCGGTTGGGATTCAAGCTTGCTATTGTTTTACCAGATAAATCTCATTGAGTGATTAACTGAAAACTACTAAAGGTATTAGGTACATATAAATCAAGACTAGAATAAGTGAGTTATTCTGAACTTGGAGTTGGGTAGTCAAGGGTCTAGCACACCCTTTCTCCAACTCAAGAGAGTTTAGTTCCCACTAGGTTAGGTAGGTGACTATGTTATGTTATGTTATGTTATGTTATTTATTCTTTTATATAGCGCACGGCTACTCAAAAAGAGTGTCCCGGCGCTTTAGGAGAAGGAGGGCTGCAACATAATAACATAACAACGTTAAAAGAAGAGAAAAAGACCAAATGCCAGACAAATATCTATATCAAATACAACTAGTATGTCTTCTAGGCTAGAAGCCAGTGGCTCTCTGCCAACTAAGTATGACCATCTCTTATTTCAGGAATTGAGAAATGTGTGTACATCTAGAAAACTGAGGACAGGGAGAAATGCAAGCACCCAACGTCTCATGGAGGCATTGCTTTTAGATGACCTCAGAAATACCCCAGGGTCTGATGAGGCAGGCAAGATGGGTGGGACAGGAGATGAGGACAGAGCAGGAAGTGAACACTTCTATGAGCTGGACTCAAACACTGGCCAGGAGGATCAAGATGATTCTAATCTGGAAAATACAACTCTTCCTTCAGGCGGGGGAGAAAGCCCCAGTGGCCCTCTCTTTACTCCACCAGGGAGAGTACACAGTTTACCCAGAAGATCAAGATCTCCTTCTCAGGAATCTAATCATTCTGGTACTTCTGAAGGGACCTCTGCTTCTCTTAATAGGGACTCCTCTTATGAGAAGAAGTGTCAGTTACTTGAGTATGAGAGGACCAAACTCAGAATCAAGAAGGAGCAATTGGTATTAGACAGGGAATCCCTAGAGCTCCAGAGAGCTTCTAGAAGGTTGGGGTAGAGCCCCATGGTGGCAGCAATAGTGTCCCTAGAGGTAGAGAATATACTCATTACCATAGGAACCTGAACAAGATAGTCCGTCCCCACCAGAGAAGGCCTGTAAAGTACAGAGGATCCCTCAAGAGCAGCGGTTCTCCTTACCTGACAAGGGTAGAGACAAGCTCCTCACTGTTAGAGAAGAGGATGCTGATAATTACAAAGTCTTGAAGAGTGCTCTCATTGATGGGTTTGGCCTAACCACTGAACAATACAGGATTAAGTTCAGAGACACCCAGAAGGCACAGACTGAGGACTGGGTTAACTTTGTGATTGTGCTACTAAGGCTCTGGAAGGCCGGTTACTTGGCAGTAAAGTGTGTGATTTTAAAGGATTGTACAATTTAATTATGAGGGAGCAGATCCTTAATAATTATCAAAATCAGTTGTTGCATCAGTATCTGGTGGACTCTGATCTGACCTCTCCCCGAGAAGTGGGACAGAAGGCAGACAAATGGGTCAGAACCAGGGTGAGGCAGAAAGTCCAGAACCAAGGTGGTGACTCTAAGAAGCAAGATTCTAAAACCTCAGATAAGGGTGGGGAGAAGGGTAAAGACCAGACGTCTTCTCAAGGGCCCCAAAAGTCTTCATTTGGTAGGGAGTCACAATCAAACAAGAATAAAGGCAAGAAGAAACCATGGTGTCATATCTGTAAACAGAAGCCCCATTGGACAAATGATTGTTCAAAGTCCAAGGAATCTACACCAGCCACCACTGCCCCTAAGGCAACTGTTCCCCCTAGTTCAGCTTAAAGTGGTGGTACATAGAATAAGGGTATAGTAGGGTTAACCCTGTGATCTGAGATGAACTCTGGCCTAGTCAGAGTTGCAACTCAGGCTGTGTTGGTCTGTGATGGAGGCATGGATATTGCCTCCTTATTTGTCAGTCTTAGTAATCTGGGCAAATACAGACAGCAGCCTTTGAGCAATGGAAAGGAGGCCTTGGCATTCAGGGACACAGATGCAAGTGTCACAATGGTGACAAAAGATCTTGTGGCCCCTGAACATATCATATGTGGTGGGATGTACCAAGTAACCAATGCAAGCAATGTCAGGACAGACCATTCCCTGGCAGTTGTGAATTTCACCTGGGCTGGGTAAACTGGCCCTAAGAAGGTTGTGGTAAGTGCACCTCCCTGTTGAATGCTTATTGGACAATGATTTGGAAACTTCAGATTGGGCTGAGGTGGAACTCAGGACATATGCAGAAATGTTGGGCATCCCTGCAGATGTGTTTGCTATGACTAGGTCACAGGCAAAAATATCTTCCACTGAACAGGCCCTGGATCCTGGAATAATGGACCAGGTGCCTTCCAAGAGAAGGAGCAGTAGGGGTAAGGCAGTGTCTTCCCCCTGCCTTAGAGTACAGGTCAGTCTCTTGAGGGAGATTATCTTAGTCCTGAAGAAGGAACTGCCTCAGAAGAACTTGAGTCTGATCAGGTTGAGTTCTTGGGGACAGCGGGCCCTTCCAGGGAAGATCTGAGCCAGGAGCAGCTGAGCTGCCCCTCTTGTGAACCCCTCAGACAGCAAGCTGCTACTGAGGCTGCTGGGAGTACCAGTGGGTCCCATAGGATCTACTGGGATGATGGACTCTTATACTCAGAGGGTAGAGACCCCAAACCTGGTGCCACCAGGAGGTAGGTTATACCTCTGAAGTATAGGGGCTTCCTATTGACACTGGCACATGACATCCCATTAGCAGGACAGTTGGGCTAAAACAAGACTTGGGACAGGCTTGTCCCTCACTTTTTTTGGCCACATATGACAGAGGACACAAAGGAGTTTTGTCGCTCCTGTATCACCTGTCAAGCCAGTGGCAAGGCAGGTGGTACTACAAAGGCCCCCCTGATACCACTACCTGTGGTGGGGGTTCCCTTTGAGAGGGTTGGGATTGACATTGTAAGTCTCATGGATCCTCAAACTGCATGGGCACAGAGTCATACTGGTGGTGGTGGACCATGCCACTAGGTATCCAGAGGCAATTCCACTTAGGACTACCTCAGCTCCAGCTGTGGCTAGGGCCCTCCTGGGAATCTTTTCCAGGGTGGGTTTTCCTAAGGAGGTAGTATTAGACAGAGATGCAAAATTCATGTCTAGTTACTTGACTGCTATGTAGAAGGAGTGTGGACTCACAATGCAATGGGTTAGTTGAAAGGTTCAACAAAACCCTCAAGGGCATGATTAAAGGTCTCCCTGAAAAGCTCAGGCGTAGATGGGACATACTTTTACCCTGCCTTCTCTTTGCCTACAGAGAGGTTCCTCAGAAGGGGGTTGGTTACAGCCCTCGTGAACTTCTGTTTAGACATCCAGTTAGGGGTCCCTTATTTCTAGTGAAGGAGGGATGGGAGTTACCTCTCAAACCCCCTAAACAGGATATTGTGGACTATGTTCTTGGTCTCCGCTCCCGGATGGCTGAGTACATGAAGAAGGCATCCAAAAACCTTGAGGCTAGCCAGGAATTGCAAAAGCCTGCCATGACCAAAAGGCTGTGTTGACTGTTTATCATCCAGTACAGAAAGTATGGATTTTGGAGCCTGTGGCCCCAGCAGCCCTCCAAGACAAGTGGAGTGGCCCTCATACAATCATTGAGCAAAAGAGAGAGGTTACCTACCTGGTGGACCTTGGAACTCCCAGGAGCCCCCATAGGGTGCTCCATGTGAACAGGCTCAAGCCATATATTGACAGGGCAGACATGGGCTTGCTCATGGCTACTGATGAGGGACAGGAGGAAGAGAGTGATCCACTCCCTGACCTGCTCTCACCAAACCCTGATGATGGTTCAGTTGATGGTGTAGCCTTGGCAGGCAGCCTCACTGACCAGCAGCAAACTGATTGCAGAAAAGTTCTGAATCAGTTCAGACATATGTTCTCACTGACTTCAAGTGAGACTACCTGGTGCACTCATTTTTTTTTTTTTTTTTTTAAACAAATTGTATTAGTTCATTGAACAAAATGCAATCAATCCCCGTCTCCCATAGTCCGCCCCCCAGCCAAATCAGGACATCTTGCAATAACCATCCCAGCACATAAGCTACATCTGTACAGCATTCACCCCAATAATGTCCGTTCTACTAGGTAGTGCATCCACAGGAGTAATCCACCATGAGTGTGCGAGATAGCCAAAATACCCCCCACCCCATCCCCCAACAACTACCTGGTGCACTCATGAAGTGGACACTGGGGACAGTCTGACTGTTAAAAATAAGATTTACAGACAACCTGACCATGTCAGGGACTGCATCAGGACTGAAGTCCAGAAAATGTTGGACCTGGGAGTAAGTGAGCCCTCAGATAGCCCTTGGGCTAGTCCAGTAGTCTTGGTACCAAAACCTCACAGCCAGAATGGTAAGAGAGAGATGATGTTCTGTGTTGACTACAGGGGTCGCATTGCAGTCACTAGGACGGATGCCCATCCAATACCCAGGGCAGATGAACCTATAGATACTTTGGCCTCAGCCAAGTTTCTGAGTACATTTGACCTGACAGCAGGCTACTGGCAAATCAGATTAGCTGAGGATGCAAAGCCAAAAACAGTATTTTCAGCCCCTAGTGGGCACTTCCAATTTGTGGTGATGCCCTTTGGTTTGAAAAATGCACCTGCCACTTTTCAAAGGTTGGTGAATAAAGTCCTTACAGGCCTGTAAGCATATAGTGCATCTTATCTAGATGATATTGCTGTCTTTAGCACCACCTGGGAGGATTGCCTGGTCCACCTGAGAAATGTTTTGGAGGCCCTGCAGAAAGCAGGCCTCACTATCAAGGCCACCAAGTGCGAGATAGGGCAGAGTCAGGTTGTATACCTAGGCCACCTTGTGGTTGTAGGCCAGGTTCAACCATTGCAGAGCAAAATCCAGACCATAATGGACTGGTTGTTCCAACCACCCAGACCCAGGTCAGAGCTTTCTTGGGCCTGACGGGGTACTATAGAAGATTTGTCAAAGGTTATGGATCCATAGCGACACCTTTGAATGACTTAACTTCCAAAAGAATGCCTAAGAAAGATCAGTGGACAGTTAGCTGTCAAAATGCATTTGATGACCTGAAGCAGGCCATGTGCACTGCACCAATTCTGCAAAGTCCTGACTATTCCAAACAATTCATAGTTCAAACTGATGCATCTGAGTTGGGGGTAAGGGCTGTGTTATCATAACTGAATGAAGAGGGTCAGGATCAGCCAGTAGCTTTTATTAGCAGAAGGCTGACCCCCAGAGAGAAACGTTGGTCAGCTATTGAGAGGGAAGCATTTGCTGTGGTTTGGGCCTTGAAGAAGCTGAGACCATACTTGTTTGGCACTCACTTCATTGTTCAGACAGACCATAAGCCTCTCTTATGGCTAAAACAGATGAAGAATGGAAACCCCAAACTTTTGAGGTGGTCCATTTCCCTACAGGGGATGGACTATACAGTGGAACATAGACCTGGGACTGACCATGCCAATACAGATGGACTCTCCAGATATTTCAACTTAGAACATGAAGACTCAACTGGTCAAGGTTAGTTTAATGTCCTTATGTTTGGGGGGGGGAGTAGGAGAGTAGGGTCTGCTTGTTATGGTTACCCCCACATTTTGCTGGTGTATCACTGTTTTCGACTTAGACTGACTGGGATCCTGCTATCCAGGATCCCAGTCTTGCGGTTTTCTCCTCTAAATTGATTCCATGTACTTTAGGTACACTCCAGATTGGATTCTGGGGTACCCCTATCAGTCCCTAGTATATGGTATGCCATGTACCCAGGGCAGAGGTACCCCAGAGGCCTCCCAGGGGCTGCAGCATGCATTATGCTACCCCTAAGAGACCATTCAAACTGACATCTGCTCTGGCATGAAACTGGACAAAGGACATGGGTGTAGCCACCCCTCTGTCCTGACCCTCCCATAGGTGGGTCCCCAGAGTTTGTCCCATCCCTTCCTTGGGTATAAAGTAGGAACCCTGACTACAGGACTTTAGATTTTACCTGGACTAAACTCTGCTACAGAAACCAAGTACTTTGACGATCCACGCTTCGCTGGACGACTGAAGACTCTCCCTTCGAGTAAGGGAGTTACCCCCCCTGCAGCAGCGGGCACCTTAACACATCTGTCCGGTTTGCATCTCCGGAGCTCCTGAGGACTCCAACGATTTCTGCAACACAGGAGGTGGGTTCTTGAGGTCTCTAAGGTTGATCTGTTCTCTCAGCGAGTCTAAGACCAGTATCCCTCTAGACACGTGTTTCTGGGTTTAGCCCGTCACCAGTAGAGAGCAAAGGTTAGAGAGTGTCTAGAGATAACAGCACCACCTGCACCAACTTTGGTGAAAGACTACAGCAACTTTGAAAGTAAGGGTACTGCATTTACCAGGATGCAATGGGGTGAACTGTGCTGGGATGAGAGGCAGTGTGCTCCCTCCCCCCCTGAGGTCTCCTAAATCTAACACACACAAATTAAACCTGAGACAGAGGTTTGGTAGAACAAAGCTGTGTTATATAGCAACCAGACAGTGGATGCACAAGAATTGGTTTGGTGTCCTATTTCCACAGTTTGAAGTGTGCTGCAAGTGTTATATGTAAAATCCAGCATACCTGTTAAGCAGGATTTGATGTTCAAACAGGATTTGACACTTTAATGTCAAAAGCATGTTCACTCTGATTGGAGCCTGCGTGGCTAGGAGGACAAAGGCAGGGCCTACCCAAGTGTAATTTAACATTTGCCTGTGACGGGGGGACCTCTTTAAAGATAATCAAGTTCCTGGCAGGGTTCACTGGCCATCTGTCAAGTGAACAACAGCACTTGCCCACACCCAAGTCTTTGTTCTGTGCTCTGGGAGCTGTTTTCACACCTCTTCAAATGCTAATTACTAGCTGAGAGAAGTGGGACAACAAATATGAATAGCCCTCCAGAGGCTTTAAAAAGGGAAAATGTATGACTACCTTTTCCTTAATATTTATCAAAAACCCAACCTCACCTTTGAGTTTAATATCTATTAAAACTAGCTGTGTGATTAATTTTCTAGCTGTTTTCTAACTGAAATGTAAACCACTGTTTTCCTACAGAACAGCATGTCTTGCTACAGTGAAATTTGTTTTGTGGCTTTATCACTGTAAGAAAATGTTTAACATTAACCTTTTCACAAGTCCTACTTTTAAATACCATGCACCCTGCCTTATGGACAATAAGGATGACATAGGGATGACTTGTAAATAGTTGAAAGGATGGTTTTAACTAATGGTGGGCGTAGTGCTCCGCTCCGCCCGCGGAGTGCACGTAGTGCTGCCTGCTTCGCGGTTCACGAAGTAGGCGTAGCAGGCAGCGCTACGCACACGCCACGGCGGTGCAGAGCTGCCTGCCACCCGCCTCCCGCCCGCCCTCATTTTAAAATAATTTAAAGTATTTTAAAGTAAGAAAATGCCTTACCTGCGGTGCGGCGTCCCGGGGCTCCCTCTTCCTGGTTCAGCGGCAACTTCTTCTCACAAATGCGCATGTGCGGACGCCCGCGCAAGCGCATTTCTCACGTCGCGTAGTGGGGCTATGCGGAGCGCGCGAGTGTGCGTAGATTTGGCCACACAACGCGATGCTCCACGTAGCCCCACTACGCCGACTATGCCCAGGGTTAGTTTTAACCTGAGAAAAGGCATTAATTTGGCAGGCAGAATTTGCAGTTTAAAACTGCAACAGTCAAGCAAATGCAGTACACAAGGTAGGCCTGTAGCGGTCGCCAGTAGATAGTTATAGTTAGGACCGTGTTTCCATAGGAAATCTGAAAATTCTATTTTGAATAACTTTGGCGCCGGTTGACGAATCCTCGCGAAATTTTTAAAACTAATGGGGCGCTCCGCTCAGCTCCTACCCTGAAAGTCTCGGGGTGATTCGTCAAGCGGGGGCAGAGAAAAAAGGGGGTCCCAAAACGCGTTTTCCCCATTCATTTTTCCATAGGACCTTTAGTCGAAGGTACAGCCCGAACGGCTGAACAGAATTACTTGAAATTTGGCAGAGAGGTAGTCCTCAGGTCAGGCATGTGCCTTTTGCATGTGTGGAGTCAATCTGTTCAGTATTTCCTGAGAAAATTGCAGTTAAAGCACATAAATATCTATAGCCGCGCACCGTGCACGCACCGTGCGCGCACGGTGCTCGCACCCTAACGTGCGCGAGCGTAATTCTGATTGGTGGTTACATGTCAGTCAACATTCGAATCGGTCGAAATCAGGAAGTGTCGGCCGCCATTTTGTTTGTTGTGGGTGCGAGAGTGAAAAAGAGAGGTGGCAAACGTGAAAAGGAGGCAGGGTAGAGAGTTCCTGACCCCCTAGCCTTTGTCAGGGGGTCCCTAAAGGACCCCGAAGGGTGAAAAAACATTTTATTTTTTTTCCAAAAAAATCGCGGGGTGCGCGCACCGTGCGCGCACGGTGAGAAACCTTAAAAAAAAAAAAAAAAAAAAACATTCATAACTTAGCATTTAAAAAACCGTACAAATTCACTTAAAAACCATAGGTTTCACACACGTTATAGTTAGGAATTAGCATTTAAAAAACCTTGCAAATTCACTTAAAAAACCATAGGTTTCACACATGTTATAGTTAGCTGGACATTTCACTCGTAAAAAACCAATGAAATTCCCCTGTTATAGTAAGTTCAGATAACTATAACTCGCGCGACGGCCACTCTATCACAAGGATGATGTCATCAGTGATGTCATGAGTGATGCCACTGACCATGTCATGAGTAATGTAATATGTGACGTCATCAGCAGTGGATTGCGGGCGCGCGAGTTATAGTTATCTGAACTAACTATAACGGGGGAATTTCATTGGTTTTTTACGAGTGAAATGTCCAGCTAACTATAACATGTGTGAAACCTATGGTTTTTTAAGTGAATATATATATATATATATATATATATACATATATATATTATTTTTAATATATTTCTAACATTTTATAATGAATTAAAATTATTATTTTAAAGTAAATACATATATAACATTTTATATATGTATGTTTTTTTTTAAAATTACATTTATTTCTTATTATTCTTAAAATGTACAAATACATCTAAAAAAAATTTAAGTTAAAGGTATTATTTCATTTATTTTACATTCTTTTTAATACATATAAAAACACGATATTATATAAAAAACCGATATTTTGTACTTACCATTATGAAGATAGGAGGTCGACATTTTTGACAACGATATTTATGTCCCGATATTTGTGTAACTCGATTTTCTGGTAGTCAATATTCTGTAAGTGATTCGCAGGAGTCACGTGCAAGGTGCCATAAATGACATTGGCCCCGATTGGGAACTATGTGGAGTGGAATTCTATCCCATGTAATTTTAAGAGATCCAGTGCTCCTGCACCCATATTTACTGGGTGAGGCAACAAAATACAATAAAACTGGTTTTACCTACCAGAAAATCAGCAGCTAAAATCGTTGTGTAAGAAGGCTACATGGTAGTCTGGACCCCTTCCATGACCCCTGCCCAAACATCAGACAAAGTCTAGGGGAGCATTATAGGCTTGCCTGGACAGCCAGCATTCTCGACTCGTACCTTCGTCCCCATGTGCCCCTGCCTGACAACAGCCCCCGTAGACTACTACCACAGCCTCTTCACACTTTTATCACCTGCTCAAAACAGGTGCTGCCGGATAAATCCAGGTTCCAAGGGGCAGATTTATGTTCCCTGGCACATCCCTGCAAATCAGCATGGATGCGCCAGGGAAGATGCGTCACGCAAGTTTGTCCTTGCGCCACCGCAGATGCGCCGCATTTACAATGCGGTGCATCATGGCGCAAGGACAAGCAGATACGTGACGCATCTGCCGGCGTAAGGTTGGCGCAGTGCTTGCGACGCAACTCCAGCACTGTTCCAACCTACCCTATCCCTAACATGGTGCGTCAAGCCTTACGCCTGCTACAAGCAGGCGCAGGGTTTTGACGCATCAGCGTTGGGAAAGTGACTCAGTGAAATCTTATAGATTTCACTGAGTCACTTTTCAGGGGCGTTCCTGCGACGGAACGCCCCCCCCCCTGTGTCGCAACACCCACGTGAAACCTGACGCAGGTTTCACGTGGCGCAGGGCTTTACACCGTGACACATCTCCATAGATGCTTCACGATGTAAATGGGGCGCAACGTGGCGCAGGGTTTATGCCGCCGCTGCGTCACAAAAGTGACGCAACGGCGGCGTAAAAGGGCCGCAAGTCCCTCATTAATCTGCCCCCCAGTGTTTAACTTGTCATAGCACGGTCATGGCGGATTGTTGCCTCACGGTACTAATAGTTACCAAGACGGAGTTTGCACCCCTCCAGTGCAGTACAGCTTGTAATGGGGGTCACAGGGGGCTACTTAAAGTGCCTGGAGATAGATAAACAGAGATGAAAGGCCTGGTTATCAAATCGCACCGCATCTACAAATACACAGGCGGGACTTTACCAAACTTTAAACTCAACAAAAGGCAGAGAATTCATGATTCCAACCAAATGGATTAAAAAGAAAATCCTTTTTTTGTTCCATGCCGCTGAAAGCTGTGTCGATATTACCATCCTCATCATTTCTAGCTTGAACTATGCCGGTGCTTGCAATATCGGTCTGTCTGAGACAGCTATTTACAATCTTCAAGGTGTTCAGATTATGGCAGCATGACTCGTGGTGAAATTACAGGAAATTTGATAGGTTCTCACTTTAGGCTGCACTGGTTGCAGGTTCTAGAAAGATCCATTATATGGCACTCTGCTTTGCCTGCAGAGCCGATTATGAAACAGGCACCCTACTGCTTATGTTTTTGCTTTCAAGTATGGGCTATTGGCACTTCCCTCCTGCTACTGGTCCCCCATGTTAGAAAGCGTCGATGGGTAGCTAGAGGTGGATGTTCTCTCTCCTTGAACTCTTCCTGTGTTTGGTCTTTTGCCGGAGCAGAAACAGACCCTTCTATGTTTAGGAAAGCTCTTAAAAATCCTCTGTTTCATTGGTGACCTCCATATCTTCTCTGATACTGTGAGTCAGTTCACCACCGAGATGGCATGGGGCATTTGCTGCATTTTATGAGTAACTCAACTCACATCACATCTTGCATGTAGAGGTTTTAAATATATTTTGTGGGTGCAGTCAGACATCAAACGCAGGGCTGTTGGAAGAAGGAATTGTAACATAACAATATAAAATGATGGACAGAGTATTGAAACGTTTCAAACACTCATCCTAGTCACAGATCTGAGTTTAATCCATCGTTATTTTGCTCGCCACGTCACCCCAGTTTGCAAATCATGTTTGAGATTGTTAAGCTTTCTATCCATCAATTGTTCTTTTTGAATCTGTCACCTCGAGTGGGACGGGTATGCCCAGACGGGGGTCCCGTGCTCTCCATGCCACTGGAGTCAAGCTAGCCTGGCTGATGAGGGGTGATGCCCCAGAATTGGTCCCATGCAGCTTGTTTCTGGTTCAGGGAGGACCTGGCCTGGCAGTTCGCTTTGGACTGTTCCCATTGGGCACAGGGTCAAGACTGATTTGCATATCGCTAGGTTTAAACTGGAATGTCATGAGGAGAAATTAAAATGATGGTTTAAGCCCAGATCTCTGTACTGAGGTGAATGTTTGACATTGTTCTGCATTCTGTCCATCAATTGTTCTTTTTGTATTTGTCACCCAGAGTGGGACGAGTATTCCCAGACGTGGGTTGCGTGCCCTCCATACCACTGGAGTCAAGCTAGCTTGGCTGATGAGGGCTGTTACCCCGATATCCATCTCATAATGCTTGTTTCTAGTCCAGAGAGGACCTGGCCTGCCATTTCGGGCTTGACTGTTTCCATTGGGAACAGGGTAAAGACTGAATTGCATATGGCTCAGTTTAAACTGGAATGGCTTGGGAAGTAAAAAGATGGATTTAACCCAGATCTCTGTACAGGGGTGAATGTTTGACATTGTTCAGCATTCTGTCCATCAATGTTTCTTTTTAAAGAAGACATTGAGCAGAACTGGTGGGGTGTTTTCTTTTCTTTGGAGTTGGAGCATTGTCATTTGAGGGATAGCTCAGGCGTCTGAAGCCGAACCAATGTGTAATCTAATAGGCAGCTAAAATACATGAAGACTGAACAATGATGTATATCTAACCAGGGGCCTATCTCTGCCAACTTGAGCACACGTCTCTATGATCAGGTTCTCATTGTCTGCATTGTAAGACAAGTGTAGAATGTGCTTCAACTTACGCCTTGTGTTTCTTCTCCGGTATGTTGTATATGCAGAGGCAGCACACAAGCACTCCCATTGTGTAGCCTTTGCATCACTCCCTGCCTCTTCAAGCTTGTGTAGATTGGCAACAAAGGGCACGTGAAACATTATTCTGCTGCCAAGCTAAGCCGGCGTCTGTTGAAAGCAAAGTTCTGATGTTGGGTATATATCAGGTAACCAACACAAAAGGATTGTACGTTGAAAACACTACTTTGTGCACAGCTTGTTCCAGTGTTATAATGACAAGCTGGTCACTATGTTGTCTGTGTTGTGTCTCGTTTGTGGTTTATTCAAGGTTGTCCCTTCCCTTACCCAGAAGAGGCTAATTAGAGTGCCAATTTCAGAAATTTAGGTACAACAATCATAGAGAATATTTAGAAATTCTTCTCAGAGGAAGTTTGGAAAAAATTGTAAACATTTTTACATTTCATAATGCATGTTGCCCTTGCAGAATGTGAAAATAAACATTTATATTTTAGTGGAGTTCACACGTTATTTGCAGGGGCTTCGGTATGAAACTGAAAGCATGGTTGTTATTATAAAAACATATGCCATTGATTGCCTCTATTTCTGTTTCAGTTGGAGTGGCCCCTTGCAGCATACTGTGTATCAGCCACACATTCACAGGTCACAGCTTCACTACCGGTAAAGTTTTAAGCATGAACTTCATTTTACTAAAAGTAGACACCGAGCACAACTAGTGTGAGCTGTAGACAAACATTACAAACCAGTTGTGGCTTTAATCAAAGCCCTGCTGCCAAAATATTTGAGAAAAGCTAAAGTGTATCCTTACAATGCAATAGTCACCTGTGGATTTCTGAGCACATGCTGGCATTAAAGAGGTAAAACCAAAGGGGATGATTGACGGAGTGTTGAACATTGCAAGCACTCACCCCCAGTCAACTGATCTGGGTTTAATCCATCATCATTCTTTAGCTCACTCCGCCACCCCAGTTCAGACATGGCCATATCCAAATCAGCCTGACCCTGTGCCTCATGGGAACAGTCCACCCCGAACTGCCAAGCCATGTCTTCCCTGGACCGGAAACAAGCATCCTGGGACCGGTTTCGGGTTCAAAACCCTCATCAGCCAGGCTATCTTGAATCCAATGGCAAAGTGAGCAAGGGACCCACGTCTGGGCATACCCTGCCAACTTAGGGCGAACAAAGCAAAACCAAAGGGGATGATGGACGGAGTGTTGAACATTGCAAGCACTCACCCCCAGTCAACTGATCTGGGTTTAATCCATCATCATTCCTTAGCTCACTCCGCCACCCCAGTTCAGACATGGCCATATCCAAATCAGTCTGACCCTGTGCCTCATGGGAACAGTCCAGGCCGAACTGCCAAGCCATATCTTCCCTGGACCGGAAACAAGTATCCTGGGACCGGTTTCGGGTTCAAAACCCTCATCAGCCAGGCTATCTTGAATCCAGTGGCAAAGTGAGCAAGGACCCACGTCTGGGCATAACCTGCCAACTTTGGGCGAACAAAGCAAAAACAAAAGGGATGATCTACGGAGTGTTGGACATTGCAAGCACTCACCCCCAGACAACTGATCTGGGTTTAATCTATCATCATTCTTTAGCTCACTCCACCACCCCAGTTCATACATGGCCATATCCAAATCAATCTGACCCTGTGCCTCATGGGAACAGTCCAGCGTGAACTGCCAAGCCATGTCTTCCCTGGACCGGAAACAAGCATCCTGGGACTGGTTTCGGGTTCAAAACCCTCATCAGCCAGGCTATCTTGAATCCAGTGGCAAAGTGAGCAAGGGACCCACGTCTGGGCATACCCTGCCAACTTAGGGCGAACAAAGCAAAACCAAAGGGGATGCTGGATGGAGTGTTGAACATTGCAAGCACTCACCCCCAGTCAACTGATCTGGGTTTAATCCATCATCATTCTTTAGCTCACTCAGCCACCCCAGTTCAGACATGGCCATATCCAATACAGTCTGACCCTGTGTCTCATGGGAACAGTCCAGCCCTAACTGCCAAGCCATGTCTTCTCTGGACCGGAAACAAGCATCCTGGGACCGGTTTCGGGTTCAAAACCCTCATCAGCCAGGCTATCTTGAATCCAGTGGCAAAGTGAGCAAGGGACCCACGTCCGGGCATACCCTGCCAACTTAGGGCGAACAAAGCAAAACCAAAGGGGATGATACACAGAATGTTGAACATTGCAAGCACTCACACCCAGTGAACTGATCTGGGTTTAATCCATAATCATTCTTTAACTCACTCCGCCACCCCAGTTCAGACATGGCCATATCCAAACAATCTGACCCTGTGCCTCATGGGAACAGTCCAGCCCAAACTGCCAAGCCATGTCTTCCCTGGACCGGAAACAAGCATCCTGGGACCGGTTTCAGGTTCACAACCCTCATCATCCAGTCTATCTTGAATCCAGTGGCAAAGTGAGCAAGGGACCCACGTCCGGGCATACCCTGCCAACTTAGGGCGAACAAAGCAAAACCAAAGGGGATGATAGACAGAATGTTGAACATTGCAAGCACTCACACCCAGTGAACTGATCTGGGTTTAATCCATAATCATTCTTTAACTCACTCCGCCACCCCAGTTCAGACATGGCCATATCCAAACAATCTGACCCTGTGCCTCATGGGAACAGTCCAGCCCAAACTGCCAAGCCATGTCTTCCCTGGACCGGAAACAAGCATCCTGGGACCGGTTTCAGGTTCACAACCCTCATCATCCAGTCTATCTTGAATCCAGTGGCAAAGTGAGCAAGGGACCCACATCTGGGCATACCCTGCCAACTTAGGTCGAACAAAGCAAAACCAAAAGGGATGATGGACGGAGTGCTGAACATTGCAAGCACTCACCCCCAGTCAACTGATCTGGGTTTAATCCATTATCATTCTTTAGTTCACTTCGCCACCCCAGTTCAGACATGGCCATATCCAAATCAGCCTGACCCTGTGCCTCATGGGAACAGTCCAGCCCGAACTGCCAAGCCATGTCTTCCCTGGACGGGAAACAAGCATCCTGGGACTGGTTTCGGGTTCAAACTCCTCATCAGCCAAGCTATATTGAATCCAGTGGCAAAGTGAGCAAGGGACCCACGTCTGGGCATACCCTGCCAACTTAGGTCGAACAAAGCAAAACCAAAGGGGATGATGGATGGAGTGTTGAACATTGCAAGCACTCACCCTCAAGCAACTGATCTGGGCTTAATCCATCAACATTCTTTAGCTCACTCCGCCACCCCAGTTCAGACATGGCCATATCTTAATCAGTCTGACCCTGTGCCTTATGGGAACAGTCCAGCCCGAACTGCCAAGCCATATCTTCCCTGGACCGGAAACAAGCATCCTGGGACCGGTTTCGGGTTCAAAACCTGCATCATCCAGTCTATCTTGAATCCAGTGGCAAAGTGAGCAAGGGACCCACGTCTGGGCATACCCTGCCAACTTAGGTCGAACAAAGCAAAACCAAAAGGGATGATGGACGGAGTGCTGAACATTGCAAGCACTCACCCCCAGTCAACTGATCTGGGTTTAATCCATTATCATTCTTTAGTTCACTTCGCCACCCCAGTTCAGACATGGCCATATCCAAATCAGCCTGACCCTGTGCCTCATGGGAACAGTCCAGCCCGAACTGCCAAGCCATGTCTTCCCTGGACCGGAAACAAGCATCCTGGGACTGGTTTCGGGTTCAAACTCCTCATCAGCCAGGCTATCTTGAATCCAGAGGCAAAGTGAACAAGGGACCCACGTCTGGGCATACCCTGCCAACTTAGGGCGAACAAAGCAAAACCAAAGGGGATGATGGATGGAGTGTTGAACATTGCAAGCACTCACCCCCAAGCAACTGATCTGGGCTTAATCCATCAACATTCTTTAGCTCACTCCGCCACCCCAGTTCAGACATGGCCATATCTTAATCAGTCTGACCCTGTGCCTTATGGGAACAGTCCAGCCCGAACTGCCAAGCCATATCTTCCCTGGACCGGAAACAAGCATCCTGGGACCGGTTTCGGGTTCAAAACCTGCATCAGCCAGGCTATCTTGAATCCAGAGGCAAAGTGAACAAGGGACCCACGTCTGGGCATACCCTGCCAACTTAGGGCGAACAAAGCAAAACCAAAGGGGATGATGGACGGAGTGTTGAACATTGCAAGCACTCACCCCCAGTCAACTGATCTGGGTTTAATCCATCATCATTCTTTAGCTCACTCCACCACCCCAGTTCAAACATGGCCATATCCAAATCAGTCTGATCCTGTGCCTTGTTGTGTTATCAAAAAGTTCCCCAAAAACTGGAGATTTATAAGGTGCATATATTTATTTCCAGAAGTTCAGTAAAAATTTGGAGCCATTATACATTGTTGAAAAATATGTAATGTATGGGTGACTCAATTCAATTCAATTCAATAACACTGTATTTGGTTGCATAAATAACCATAAAAGCACTCACTTACAAAGAGTTCAAATTGCAATGTAGATGCAAGCGTTCTTCTCATAGTGTACGCTGATCTATTCATTTACAAAATATGTGTTTTATATGTTTAGAGGCTATGGAGGGTTGTGAAAAGGAGCTGGTTGTGCATGCCTTATCAGTGATTAATGCATAGACGTGAAGCATTGACGTAAATTCTAAGCAGATGACGTACTTAACAGCTGCATCACATGAAGGTAAATAATGGCCACACACTTTTTGACTGGTATTTAAGGTTCAATAAATTGCTGATTGTATTAATGTCTTGATGAGATTATGTTTCTTACGCACCTAAGTACAATTTAAAAAAAAGCTTAATATCTGCTAAAGGTGGCTGTTTTCGCAGATATGCTCTTTGTCCTGCATGTCACAAAAACCCATTAGCACAAAAGAGATGGTAGAAAATGTTGTCTACGTGTTGCTCTCTGCTGCCTTCCATTATTGAAAGCGTGTAGCAAACTGTCATGATGCCAACAGTAAAGTCAACAGTGATGTCATCACTGGTGTTATTTGAGATTTCATCAGTGATGTCATCAATGATGTCATTTGAGATTTTATCAGTGATGTCATTTGAGATGTCATTTGAGATGTCATCAGTGATGTCATTTATCATGTCATGAGTGATGTAACATAGAAATTCATACGCATTGCATGTCAGGGCCGCACGCTATAGCTCACTGCACTACAATTACAGATTTTCAGTGTTTGTTTTTTAAACTAGTTTTAACCCAGCTCAACACCAAACTATAAAGTTACTTTAACCTTTGCTTTTTTCATTCAATTTCCAGGGATTATTTCATAAACTAACATTTTATTACTATATCTAACTATAGCGCCAATTTAACCTTTGTTTTTGTCAGTGAATTTCAGTTTTTTTAATGTAAGGATGTATTTTTGAAATGCGTGTTTCAGTGAATTTCTGGAGTTTTTGATAATATTCAGCCAACACCCCCACTGGTATCGCCTTCGGCTATGCGCAGCAGGAGCTTGGCCCAGGCACACCTCTGCGGGTAGCCAACCAACCACAGCCTACTCTCCATAGTCAGTATGCTGCCCTGCCCTGTTCCTCCCGCGCTCCATTCTCTATCTGTCTGTGCCCTTGCCCCTTTCCTACTACTGTCCGTGGTGAGGTTACTACCCTGGCCCTGCCCACCTACCCCTGCCCCCAATCTGCTTGTGTGTGCCTATTTCCTCTCCCTCCCTGGTCCATTGTGTTGCTACTGTCCCTGTGCTTCAATGTCCTCTGTGGCTGCACTACCCCTTCAGCCCCGTTCTTCATGTGCATGCCCCTGCCCACTCCCTCCCTAGTCTGTTGTTCTGCCCATGTGCTGCCACTGGCCTCTGCTGCTATCCCTGGTGTCTATTGCCCCCTGTTCTCCATTTGTGTGTCCCTGCCCCATCTCTTCCTGGTCTGTTGTTTTGTCAAAGACCCTGTGCCACCACTGCCCTTTATTGCTGCTCCTGCCCCTCACCCATGACCCTCGTTCTCTAAGTGCATGATCCTGCCCTGTCCCTCCCTGGTCCATCGTGCTTAGGCCTGGGCGGTGTGCGCGCCGCTGCGCTATGCTGAGTTTCACAAGCGGTGTAGTGTGTTAGATCGCATTGTTCGACCTGGTTTTTAGCATAGGGTCTTTGTCCCGTGTTGGAAAATCAGCACAAATGGAATTATGCCCAGCACAAGAGAGCGCAGTCCCTTTCTGCCGCCCGACTAGATTTTCTACTCGAGCGTCAGCTTTCTCAACGCAAACGCAAGGTTTCTCAATGCGAGCGGTAGCACCCATCAGTGACTGCCAGCGTTGAGAAATCTTGCTGTGAGGTGGTCTAGTGTTGAATTTTCCTCGCTCGTGCTCACGCTCGCCAACTTAATATTGGCAAGCGCGAGCATGGAAAAAACTCTGTGCTTCGTGGCGCGCGGAGTGCGGAAAACTCTGTAAACTCTGCGAACAGAGCCGAGTTCACCGCCCAGGCCTAATCATGCTTCCACTGCTCCTGTGCTGTCACTGCCCTCCGTTGCTGGCCCTGTGCTGTCACCACCCTCCGTTGCTGGCCCTGTGCTGTCACTGCCCTCCGTTGCTGGCCCTGTGCTGTCACTGCCCTCCGTTGCTGGACCTGTGCTGTCACTGCCCTCCGTTGCTGGCCCTGTGCTGTCACTGCCCTCCATTGCAGCTCCTGCTTTGCCTCCGACAAGTGCAAGAATGTATGGTTGTTGCCACATTTTCAGAAGTGGAGCTTCAGCTGGGGCTTCTGATGAGTTCATCAGTGCCTCCCGTTGAAGTTTCATTCCTGTGAACTGAGCATCCCTGCCAGAACGGTACCTTGGCTGTTCATCTATTCTATCAAAGAAGAGTCCACAGCTTGGTTCTTTTGTCCTCCCAACTGGAGTTCTTTGTATTCTGTTTTTTATTCTTTTAGGAGCTGTGGTACTGCAGTGCCGCAGGGGCCGCACTCCCAGGTACTGGCAGTGTTTTTTGGACGGCGTGTGGCAAATAATTAAAGAGCAAGCACAGGTCTTGATCTTGGTGCCAGAGGCCACCTGTCCTTCCTACCTCTGCAGCGAACACCAGCTGCTAGACCGAATATGTGGCCTCACCCATGGGCTCATGGTACTAAATTCATGAAACCCTAACATGAACGAGGACCCCGTCAGAGGGCATCGGCTGCTCCTTCTCGAGGAATCAATCAATCAATCAATCAATCAATCATAGGCATTTGTGTAGCGCACTGCTCACCCGGAGGGTCTCAAGGCGCTGGGGGGGGGGGGGGTAACGCTACTGCTCGAACAGCCAGGTCTTGAGTTGCTTCCTGAAGGTGAGATGGTCTTGCGTTGTCCGGAGGTGGATGGGGAGGGAGTTCCATGTCTTGGCTGCCAGGTAGGAGAAGGATCTTCCTCCGGCGGTGGCTCTGCGGATGCGGGGGACGGTGGCAAGAGCGAGGCTGGCGGAGCGGAGCTGGCGGGTGGGCTTGTGGAAGGTCAGGCGGCTGTTGAGGAACTTGGGGCCCAGGTCGTGGAGGGCCTTGTGTGCGTGGGTGAGGAGTCGGAACGTGATTCTTTTGTTGACGGGGAGCCAGTGCAGGTCTCTCAGGTGTCCGGAGATGTGGCTGTGTCGGGGGATGTCCAGGATGAGTCGTGCTGAGGCGTTCTGGATCCGTTGGAGTTTCTTCTGGAGTTTGGCGGCGGTGCCGGCGTAGAGGGCGTTCCCGTAGTCCAGCCGACTGGTGACGAGGGCCTGGGTGACCGTCTTCCTGGTCTCGGTGGGGATCCACCGGAAGATCTTTCGAAGCATGCGCAGGGTGTTGAAGCATGAAGACGAGACGACGTTGACTTGTCTGGTCATCGAGAGGGAGGAGTCCAGGATGAAGCCTAGGTTGCGTGCGTGGTCCGTTGGCTTGGGGGTGGCTCCCAGGGCGGGGGGCCACCAGGAGTCGTCCCAGGCGGAGGGTGATGATCCCAGGATGAGGACCTCCATCTTGTCTGAGTTCAGTTTCAGGCGGCTGCTCTTCATCCATTCGGCGACGTCTTTCATCCCTTCGTGTAGGCTGGCTCTGGCGGAGTCCGGGTCGCTGGTGATGGAGAGGATCAGCTGGGTGTCGTCGGCATAGGAGATGATCTTGAGGTTGTGTTGACGTGCGATGGTTGCGAGGGGGCTCATGTAGATGTTGAAGAGGGTGGGGCTGAGCGATGACCCTTGTGGAACGCCGCAGATGACTTCGCTGGCCGCTGACCGGAACGGGGGGAGGCAGACTCTCTGGGTTCTTCCGGCGAGGAATGAGGTGATCCACTCCAGGGCCTTCTCCTGGATGCCGGTGTTGTACAGGCGCTGTACCAGGGTGCGGTGGCAGACAGTGTCGAACGCTGCGGAGAGGTCCAGGAGGATGAGGGCCGCAGTTTCCCCGTTGTCCATTAGGGATCTGATGTCGTCTGTGGCTGCGATGAGGGCGGTCTCCGTGCTGTGGTTGGCTCGGAAGCCGGATTGCGAGTGGTCAAGGGATCCGTTGGTCTCGAGGAAGGAGGCTAGCTGTCTGTTGGCGGTCTTCTCGATGACTTTGGCAGGAAACTGGAGGAGTGAGATGGGGCGGTAGTTCTTGAGGTCGGAGGGGTCTGCAGTTGGTTTCTTCAGCAGGGCACTGATCTCGGCGTGTTTCCAGCACTCCGGGAAGGTGGCGGTGTTGAAGGAGGCGTTGATGATGTCGCGGAGGTGGGGTGCGATGATGTGGTCGGCCGTGTTGAAGATGTGGTGTGGGCAGGGGTCCGTAGGGGATCCGGAGTGGATGGTGTTCATTGTGCGTGTTGTGTCTTCGGAGCTGACTGGGGTCCAGGTGCGGAGGGTGGCGGTGGGGGCCATCGGTTCGGTGGTGGGGTTCGTGGTTGGTGGGCCGAAGCTGTTGTGAATGTTGGCGATCTTGTCGTGGAAGAAGGCTGCGAGGGAGTCGCAGAGGTCTTGCGAGGGAGTGATGTCATTGTTTCCGGCGTCGGGGTTGGAGAGCTCTTTGACGATGCTGAAGAGTTCCTTGCTGTTGTGGGTGTTGTTGTCCAGTCGTTCCTTGAAGGCTGTCTTCTTTGTGGCGCGGATCAGTTGGTGGTGTTTGCGGGTGGCGTGTTTGAGGGCCGTCATGTTGTCTGTGGTCTGGTTGGTGCGCCAGGTGTTCTCCAGGGAGCGGCAGTTCTTCTTGGAGGTGATGAGCTCGTCGGTGAACCAGGAGGCTTTCTTGCTGCCGCGTCTGCTGGGGGGGTTCTTCTTCAGTGGTGCGAGGGCGTCTGCGCAGTTGGTGATCCACTGTGTGAGGTTGTTGGCGGCTTCGTTGGGGTCCGTTGAGCTGGTGGGGGGGTTCTGGCTGAGGAAGGTGGTGAGCTGGTCGCCGGTGATCTTGTTCCAGCTCCTGCGGGGGGCTTGTTGAGGGTGGTGGTGGGTCGTCGTTTTACTGAAGCTGAAGTGGACGCAGCTGTGGTCAGTCCACTGGAGATTGGTGGAGTGGCTGAAGGTGATGTATTTGCTGGATGAGAAGACTGGGTCAAGCGTGTGGCCGGCGTAGTGGGTGGGGGTGGTTACCAGTCGCTTGAGTCCGAGGTTGGCCAGGTTGTCCAGCAGAGCAGTGGTGTTGCGGTCCTTGTTGTCCTCCCGGTGGAAGTTGAGGTCCCCCAGGAGGATGTAGTCGGTGGAATTGATGGTGTGCGGGCTGACGAAGTCTGTGATGTCTTCGCTGAACTGTGTGCGTGGTCCCGGTGGTTTGTAGACAAGGGTGCCTCTGAGCGTGGTCTTGGGGTCGGTGTGTATCTGGAGTGGAGGTGTTCGGCGGAGGTGAAGGTGTCATCGGAGTTGGTCGTGATGCGGATGGTGTTCTTGTGGATGATGGCGATGCCTCCTCCTGTCTGGTTGACGCGGTCCTTCCTGGTGATTTTGTAGTCTTCCGGGACGGCGATGGCGACGTCGGGCGCTGAGGAGGCGTTCATCCAGGTTTCCGTCAGGAAGGCGATGTCTGGTGCTGTTGAGTCGAGGAGGTTCCAGAGTTTGACGGCATGCCTGTGAACGGAGCGGGTGTTGAGCAGGATGCACATCAGGTGTTTGTTGCTGGGGCTCGGTTTAGCAGGTGCGGTGTTGGGTCGGAGGCCGGTGAAGCGGCAAGTCAGGCAGGTGAAGGGTCCGTGGGTGTGGCTCGGGGTGGCTCGGTAGCAGCCGGTGTTTCGGCCGGCGTTGAGTGCGTGGAGGGTTTTGGCGTCGTAGATGTGCAGGGTGTGCTGGCGAGGGCGAGGACCAGGGGGTCTGGCGCTGGGCGCGGTCCAGGACCGGACGGGCGCAGACGGTCTTACCTTTGGCGCACCTTCGGTGCTCAATCGGCGCTCCCGCTGCGCGCGTCCGCTGTGCGGTCGCTCTGGGGGCGTCATAAGTAAGGAGCCGGGAGGGAGGAGCAGCTGGGTGGCGGGAGCGGGGCGGCGAATGGAATCACAGGGGGCGGGGCCGCAGGGAGGCAGCGGCGGGAAATTCCAAGAAACAGCGGGCAGCGGGAAATTCCCAGGAGCAGCGGGAAATTCCCAGGAGCAGCGGGCAGCGAGCGAAGGAATCTGCAGGCAGGAGGCGGCAGAGGCAGGCAGGAGCGGCAGCAGTGAGTGGGGCGACCAAGCCCTGTGGAGGGCTGAGTGGTCGGAAGGCATATGTATGGGAAGAAACGTCATGTCTGAACCTTTTGACGGGAGCAGCTGCCGCCTGTTCATATTACTCTTTCTCTCTGAGGCCCTCAGCCATTCCCTATCCTTCCCCTGCCTGGATCTACGCACATACAATTCAATGAAACATTATCATTAAGGCCCCCAGTTTTCTGTTTTTACTGATTTTTACAGATAATGAAATGACGTGCCTTGACAGCCTCAGCAAAACTGATGTAGGGTCAACATGTTTCATGCCTCAGTGTCTATGACATTTCATCAGGGCCGACCCTACAACTGATTGGGAACAGAGATAGTGCCGTAAAGTTTCCCAATCACACAAGGTCTACCGCACCTGCTGCGGTACAGGACAATCGAGTTCCGACCCTATAAGTGAGGTAACAATGCCCCTTAGGTAGGGCAGAGGGCTGTGCCTGGCTGCGGGGTAAAAGGTGGACCACGCAGTTATTGACCCAGGACCTACCCTCCTCTGCCGACCTACAGCTCCCGGGTCAATAACCACGTGGCATCATGTCTGTTCCCAATCAGCTGTAGCTGAAGCTGTCTAGACACATCATTTCCTGTGACAGCTCCCTTGTTTTTACTTTGTCATGGGGACCACTTTATTAAATAGTCTCTTCTGTACCCCTTGGGCTACTTGAAATCACCTACAGGCCACCCTACACTCACATCCTCACGTGTACTCATAGTTATGGCTAAGATCAGGAGATCTCCAATAAAGAGTCCCCAACGAGGGGCCAGTCGGGCATCGCAGCGCCGGCCTGACGAGGAGCAGCCCAATGATGGAGCATGACACCCATCTCTGTGTGTGAGGGAAATCCCTTCTGGTCACTCGGACCCCTCTGATCTACCCTCATGCCCTGACTGACAGGTCTATCCCCTTCCTGCTGAGGTACAGCGCCCTCCTTTTGTGTTAAATTTGAATAAACCTCATTGGGGTCCGGATCCATCTTATTTCTTCTGAACCCCCAAAACATTATTTGTAATTTCTTCTATGCTTGTTTCTTCCAAACTTCTCTCCCATTCCCAGACCCTAACCACTCGTGCTGGGCTGGACGGAGGCCTGCAGCGCCCTCTAGTGGTGCTCCGGTCACTTCTGCGACCAGCTCCCTTCTCCCTTCCAAAGAGATCCACTCTGACTTCCGCTCCCATGCAGTCACAGCCAATGAGAGAGCCGCAGCGTGCTCCATGCATCCCAGGGAACCTTTACAGCCCCACTCCCTGCACCCCACTTCTTGGACAACTTACAATCGAGCTTCCAGAGACTGGGGCTTTCGGCAAGGCCTGTGTGCAGCCATCGCTCTCTGCACACAGTAACCTGAGTTCCATAAACAGTCATGGTTACACTGTACCTCTTGCACCATAATCCCCTGCCCTGCTGCACGTGAGCATTCAAAAGATGCTTTAATACTTTTCGTGTCGTGTTACACCGCAGCGGAGTGTTCTCCTATTACACATAGTGCACACCACGTCATCACACGGTGTACTGGAATGCTCAAATGTTTCCTGTTCAGCACATAACCAGATGTAATCTTTGTTGCAACCCCTGCCAGACTAGATTTCTTTTTCGATACCCGTGGCCTGGAGCTAAGATTTCTTTCAAATATCAGCTCATAGAAGAGGTGCCACTGAAGTGCCTCGCGGCGCTTTTCCTTTCATCAACCAGTGGCAGGTGCACTGATGCGTCAGCTTCGCACAGGTTACGCACGAGCACACGTGAACGAACCCTGAAATCCGGCTGGACTGGGCCTTGAATCCAAGTCTGACAGAAAACCATAATGTGCTACCAGCTTCTGGGCTCGTGCTACGGCCCCAACAACAATTATAGCGCCCAAATGGTAAAGCGCCATAGTGCAAATCGCAAGGGCCCCTATAGCTCATGTTATCCTGTGGGGACTCGTTTGAGTTTTCCCAGCAGTCAGTGCAAACTCTCAGTTTTCGACCGATATTCAGGAGGGCAGAGTCAGGGGCAGGGGGCCACTGTGCAGCAAGCTTGATGTGACCTGGCAGGTTTGTATCCTGGCTTCTCAAAAGCTTTTGATCGAACACTGGTCAGCTCAGTGGGTTTGATCCCAGCTGGCTGTGAACCCAACAAAAATAGCCCGAACACCCAAATAATCGCTTAACTGATCACTGGATGGAGTGTCTCTGGGGCTTATTTACAAGCCCCTTGCGCCACCCGTGCGTCACTTTTTCCATGTTGAAAATGACACAAAAGTGGCGCGAGGGACTTGTAGATAAGCCCCTCTGTGTCCAGGCACTAACAGGGACCTGATATTCAGAATCTAGTAACAGGACACAGGTGGAGGAGACCTGCGGGGTCTGACCTGGGATCACAGTCTTAGTTCACGGCAGGGGGCTACGGGTGCTGGCGTTGGTGAACTTCAGTATGGATTGTGGTGGACAGGCCTTCAAGATTAACCCACACTTGCCACAGCATGAGCCACCTGCCGGTGCTTAGACACCAGGGCTTCTAAGGTCTTGCGGGGCCTTCTGAGGTCTAGCATGGGAATGTGCTCCCTCAGGAGAGTGGTCTGGGGACTGGTCATGAAGGCTGAACCCGGTTCCCTAGTTCACAAATTCACCAGATCTGGCCATAGTGCCACATCCTCTCCCCCACTGAACACCATATTGCCCCACTGAGAGAAACTGACACTGCCTTCTTCTACAACTCAATTGTGCCCGCTACAAACACCTGGATGCAGCTCACTTCAAATCATGCACTAGACAAGAGTAATATGCTGCCTGGGAAAAAAAGTAACAACATCCTGGAAAAAGCAAACCCTCAAGGGAACGCAAGATCAAGTAAAGGATTGGAAATGTAAATAGGAACAACATGGTTACCTTAATACTTTCACACTCCTTATTCAGAAATCAATGAGTGTTTCTGCGCGAAAGGTTAAGGCCATGACTACAGGGCCCGGAAGGGACCCATTTCAATGTCCATTGTTTTTATCCTTACAAAACGTAGGCAGTATGGCTTAAAAAGACCACATCCCTGAACACAGACCCGCATTATACATTTTATAAACTAAAATAAGGAAAACAGCTGATAAGGATCACTTTAAACATTTCCACTCCACGCATCAAGTAGGTATCGCAGTGCCTCCAGGAATATTGCACGTTCCCACCCAGGGAAAACAATGCTGTTCAAAGAAAGACGAGAAAACAAAAGTAGCGCTTCACTGGCAAACTGTGTAAAGTGGCGCTAATGTGTTTGGGTGTAAATAAAACCAATCTGGCCACTTTGCGACCACTCTGTCTTGCTTTATTTGGTTATTTAGTTATTTTTCATATTTTGAACCTTTTCTTCTCTCTGTACTGAGGCTGCACTTTGGAATAGAAAAATATCAGAAAAAGTAGACTTTTCCAGCAAAGTGTTTCTTTCGCTTTTGGATCCATTTCACAGAGGAATGAAAGAAGGAAAGGAGAGGAAAGAGAGGGTAAGAGATGTTTCTTGAAGCTAAGTTATTCATTTAGCAAGTGAGGGGGAGCGAGACAGAGCCAGAAAGAGAGGGAATAAGAGGAAGAGAAAGAAAGAGCGAGGGGGCAGCTGACAGCGGCAGAGCAGGAGAAGTGGACACGGTCCTCGTCTTCCACGTGCAAGAAGGAGGAGACTGAATCCTTTTCCTTCTCTGCCCACCCCACCCGTCCCCGAAGAGCAGAGCCTTATCTATAGGCCTTGGCTACTTCTGCCATCCTGGGGCGCTTTATTAAAACAAAAAAGTAGGGGAACGGAACCTAATAAATTAAAAAAGTTGGGGCATGTCGTGCCCTGCCAAATCCCGCCCACTTCGACCACTGTATAAGGATCGTGAGCGACATTTATTCTTTTCTCCATAAATGCAACACTTGCTTTGCAAGCAGCAAAACAAAATCCTGTATACATAGAGGTTTCTTAAAGAAACAGCCAAAGGCCACAATAATTTGACAAGATAAGACATGCCGTGCCACGTGTCATGCAAAGCTACTACCGCTTCTCTCCAACAGAAGGCGGGATGTATGGGGTATTCCTTCCTCCAATGCTGTGAGAGCGGCCGATGAAGAGGGGCAGGTGCAATCCTTTACTTGTGTGCGCATGGTCACAGAAACCTTCCCCCAAAACACAGGGCCGTTTCTACCATTAGGCAAGACTAGGCGGCCGCCTAGGGCGGCAAAATGGCTAGGGTGACAAAAGGGGGGATTTTTTTTAAATTTGAACCTACGAAAGTAAAGCTTGGCAGCCGCCTAGTCTTGCGTAATGGTAGAAACATCCCTGCATGCACGCTGCTGACTACCACTACCCAATGCTTCAGAAGAGGAAGTGTGCTTTTAGCACGCTCAATTGATAAACTCGAAAAAAAGTACTGGTGATACAAGACATCTCACAAACATGCACATTTCGCATCTAAACAAAATGTATTTCGGTAATCCAACCGCAAAGTGGATACGTACTCAAATACGCTGACTTTTGAACTAACATAACCCCTCCTCTTCCTAAATTAAAAAGAAGAAGAACCTGTTGCATCGCCAGAACCCTCAAAACTATGGAAAACTATGAATTTCCATCCAGTCTTAAGGGCTTAGGGTGAGTATGTGCACTACAACTGATTCACCTGCACGGCTGATTCCAGGCCTGACTTAGAGCAGCGTCCTTTCACTTCATGGGAAGGACTAACGCTCTGTAAGAAGGAACACAAATAAGGGAGCCCGAGTGAGCCCTGAAGACTGTGTTCACTAAGGGGTACTGAGGGCAGGTACTGACCGAGTGAGCATTGAAAACTGTGTTCACAAATGGGTACTGAAGATAGGTACCTACCGAGGGAGCATTGACAACTGTGTTCACTGTGGGGTACTGAGAGCAGGTACTGACCGAGTGAACATTGAAAACTGTGTTCACTGAGGGGTATTTAGGACAGGTACTGGCCGAGTGAGCATTGAAAACTGTGTTCACTGAGGGGTATTTAGGACAGGTACTGGCCGAGTGAGCATTGAAAACTGTGTTCACTGAGGGGTATTTAGGACAGGTACTGGCCGAGTGAGCATTGAAAACTGTGTTCACTGATGGGTACTGAGGACAGGTACTAGGTGAGTGAGCAATGCAACTTACTATTTTTGTTGTTTATGTTTTTGAAAACAGGTTGCACTTGACGCCTCGGTGGTATTTAAACACAAGGCTCTATTGGGCATCCGTGTACATAGTTCTGTGAGTGTATGGCTACCGTAACGGTCTGGCCTGATCCTTTTGTTGAGGTCGTTTGAAGGACTGACTGTTGTGATCGTGTTTCCTGATAGTAAACGAGAGAAACATAGAAGTGTTCGGAAGTAGAGGGCCTGCCTCTCTATCCTGGATGACAGAGGGAGAGAGTTATGGTAGTAAAAGGGAGGGGGCGGCATTTTTCAATTCTTGCCTAGGGCGGCAAAACATCTAGAAACGGCCCTGCCAAAACAGGAATATGGATTTAATTTAGTAAAAGCATCCACCTTCTCCGCCTGACGGGGCAAATCCGGGGCATCTGGTCACCCTCTCTGTGGAGCACACCTGTTAGGGCATGGGTACTCACACACATTTTCCCAGGGGCCGCAAAGTTTGGTCTATGGTGTGACCGAGGGCCGCACTGAAAAGTGGGTGTAGAGGAAGCAAAGCATGTATTTCTAGTGGCTTAACTCAATTGCGCAATGTGAAACCAGAAAACCTGGGATGAATCCTGGCTTCTCCACTTGACCAAATTGTGTGACCCTCGTCATTTGTTTTATTTAAATTTCCTCCCTTTTTCCTCAGTATCACATAGAAGAGGAACTCGAAATACATGATTTCAGGATGTGTGCTGTAAAATACATTCTCCTGTGCTTAAGTGTTATCAGTAAAGGCATTGTTGTCAGGGTGGGGGGGCATTAACGTATCCAAACTCATGTTTGAAAACCATCACTTAAAAAAAAATACTTCTGAATGCACTGTTATAATTTGATTTACTAAGGTGAGATGGTTCTACAGGTCAATGAAATACACTTTTTGAATTTGATTTGTAGAAAATACTATTGTAACTTTGCAAGGTGCAAGTCTTTAAAAATGACGGTGTTCCTAAAGTTAAGGGCCTAGTTACTTTCTTTCCCTAAGTGCAATTAGCCTTTAAGCAAGTGCTTGCTGTATATCTAACATATTTTTTAATGTAGGTGCTGAGTCGAGTAAACAGCAGCCTAGTGTTGCTGCTTCCCAGCGGGGCACAAGTAAAGGTCAGGAGGGCCGCATGCTGCCCCCGGGCCGTACTGTGAGTATCACTGTATTAGGGTGACCAGATTTTGAGAAGCAAAATCCGGACAAGCCAGACATAAAAGCAGGGCTTACTTCTATGTCTGGACTGTCCCGATTCGTATATATATATATATATATATATATATATATATATATATATATATATATATATATATATATATATATATATATATATATATATTATCTACTGGTCTATAGTTATAGTTAGGACCGTGTTTCCATAGGAAATCTGAAAATTCTATTTTGAATAACTTTGGCGCCGGTTGACGAATCTTCGCGAAATTTTCAAAACTAATGGGGCGCTCCACTCAGCTCCTACCCTGAAAGTCTCGGGGTGATTCGTCAAGCGGGGGCTGAGAAAAAAGGGGGGTCCCAAAACGCGTTTTCCCCATGCATTTTTCCATAGGACCTTTAGACACAGCTACAGCCCGAACGGCTGAACAGAATTACTTGAAATTTGGCAGAGAGGTAGCCCTCAGGTCAGGGATGTGCCTTTTGAAGGTCTCGTGTAAATCTGTTCAGTATTTCCTGAGAAAATAGCATTTAAATCAATATAAATATCTATAGGCGCGCTCCGAGCGCGTACCGTAAGCTTTCCGTACG
Source organism: Triturus cristatus (assembly GCF_964204655.1). NCBI lineage: Eukaryota > Metazoa > Chordata > Amphibia > Caudata > Salamandridae > Triturus > Triturus cristatus. Next base: position 816,684,214 of record NC_140595.1, read on the forward strand.
CGCACGGCGCCGTGCATGAGCGTGATTCTGATTGGTTGTTAGATCTTAGTAAACATTCGAATCGGTCGAAACCAGGAAGTGTCGGCCGCCATTTTGTCTCCCTTAGTCTGAGGGGGTGAAAAACAAAGGTGGATAACGTGAAAAGGGGGCAGGGTGGACAGTTCCTGACCCCCTATCCTTTGTCAGGGGGTCCCAGAAGGACCCCCAAGGGCAAAAATTAATTTTAATTTTTTTTCAAAAAATCGCGGAATGCGCGTAGCGTACGCGCACGGCGTAAACGGAAAAATTCCGCGAGAAAAATTCCGCTAACTTCGCGTAACTATTACGCGTACCGTGCGCGCACGGCAAAAAAAAATTTTCAAAAAGGAAAGCTTAAAAAAAAATTAAAAAAATTGTGAGGTAAGGTTGGCTCTTAAAAGAGCCGTTGGGTTAATACAGGGATAGAGGAAAGAAAGAATGGGAATATTATGAACGTCTACAAACGTGCTGGTCTATCTTATTGTTAATAAGGGAAACACTGGTCTCCCCAAAAACAATAAGACCACAACACGTTGTACACCTCATTGAAACCCTCTGAAATCGAGGGTTAACGTCCAGAGGAGCTGAAGAAGGTGATGCTCCCACCTCAGAGGAAGGGCTCAGCTGAGCTGCCGATGATGTACTCGGCTGAGCTTCTGAGGTTGGGCTCCGGTGACTTACTGAAGAGTTTTCTTCAGTATGTCGAGCAAAGGTCCTGGGATGTTTATCCCTAAGGTGTCTCATCATAGAGTGATTTCCAAAGGAATACTTCTTCCTTGGATCTCCTCTAGATAAAACACGCTCACAAAGTCTGCAAGTGACCAATGGAGCATTGACCCTTTTCTGCCCCTCTGGGAAAGTAAAATACTCCCACACAAAAGAATCCTTTTGTTTCCTCCTTCTCTGTCTGATGATGGTGCTGCTAGGCTCACTCTCAGAAGAGGTCTGCTGCTCTGCCATTGTATCTCAATGTCAATTCAGCTCCTTCTCCTAGGGGATCTCAAGCAGTAATGAGGGGAATGGGTGTGGTGTGGGAAGTTTCTGGAACTGAAAGTAGTTTTAACCAATGAAAAGTGTTCTTTGTGGATCACATGACCTACCGTGCGCGCTCCGTAAGCTTACGGTACACGCTCGTAAACAAGTATGCATGCGCAAACATGACGCTTACGGAGCGCTTACGGAGCGCGTACGTAGGACGCACTCGCGCATGCGCATTACACGCCCCTGCGTACCCCGCGACGTTGCTTCCGCGCAACGCGCATGCATGTACGCGTACGTCACGTACGTATCACATAAGCGCACCGTACTTATGACGTACGGAGCGCGTAGTGCCAGCTTACCGTACGCGCATCGTATCATGTAAGCGCACCGTACTTATGACGTACGGAGCGCGTAGCGTCAGCTTACCGTACGCGCACGGCAAAAAATGCATTAAAAAAAAAAAAAGTTTCAAGAGTTGTAGAAGATAATAACTGTGATGTACAACTGTATGTAAACATTAATTTTAAAAAAATTAACCATTCCATAATGCAGGATATAGTACATATATTATTTTATACATAGGTTATTTATATATATATCATGGGAGAGGGAGACAGGTAAAATCTGGATTGGAACATCACTCCATTGTCCCACTTTATAAGTATTATTTTATACATAGGTTGGATATTATTTTTTACCAAAAATCTCAAAAAAAAATTTGCATTTAAAAAACCGTACAAATTCACTGAAAAAACCATAGGTTTCACACACGTTATAGTTAGGAATTAGCATTTTAAAAACCTTGCAAATTCACTGAAAAAACCATAGGTTTCACACATGTTATAGTTAGCAGGACATTTCACTCGTGAAAAACCAATGAAATTCCCCCGTTATAGTTAGTGCAGGCAACTATAACTCACGCGACCGCAATCCTCTGCTGATGATATTACATCACTGATGACATATGTGTCTTTCTGAAAAAAAAATATTTGTAATATATGTATAGCTAAAAATTAATGGAAGAAGACATGGGTAAATAAGTGATGTAATATTTGACGTCATCAGCAGAGGATTGCGGTCGCGTGAGTTATAGTTGCCTGCACTAACTATAACGGGGGAATTTCATTGGTTTTTCACGAGTGAAATGTCCTGCTAACTATAACATGTGTGAAACCTATGGTTTTTTCAGTGAATTTGCAAGGTTTTTTAAATGCTAATTCCTAACTATAACGTGTGTGAAACCTATGGTTTTTTCAGTGAATATATATATATATATATATATCCAATCAAACAAGGTTACCCCATAAGGAAGAGCCTCACAAGGTAGGTTGTACTCCAAATATTTATTCACGAAGGCTGCACACAGGAAAAGGCAGGAGCGTCATCTTGAAAAATTGCCAGACGCGTTTCGAGTCCTCTTTGACCCTTAATCATTGGCGTTCATTATTTGGAGTACAACCTACCTTGTGAGGCTCTTCCTTATGGGGTAACCTTGTTTGATTGGATTGAAGCGGTCCGCTCCGGCCGCGGAAGAAGCCCCGCTGCTAAAGCAGCGTTCTCGAGGTGAAGCCATTTGGTGACATCGTAAAGAGAGGTAGTCCATCACGGAGGAGTAAGATGCAGCATGTTAAAAGCAAGACTGAGCATCATCCCACTGGGGTATCAATGACATTTTAATTTCACATCAATTTCAGGACGAACTCACTCGAGAATTATCAGAAGCAACTACAAATACCACAAGGCCAGAGAAGGGGCCACGCCCACTGTGGCGTTTCTTATGAATAAATTCAGTTGCAGATGCCGGTCCTGTCTCATCGTGTAAACGCCAATGATTAAGGGTCAAAGAGGACTCGAAACGCGTCTGGCAATTTTTCAAGATGACGCTCTTGCCTTTTCCTGTGTGCAGCCTTCGTGAATAAATATTTGGAGTACAACCTACCTTGTGAGGCTCTTCCTTATGGGGTAACCTTGTTTGATTGGATATATATATATATATATACATTACCTACTGGTGGTCGCCAGTAGGTAGTTATAGTTAGGACCTATTTTCCATATGAAATCTGCAACATTCTATTCACAATAACTTTGGCGCCGGTTGACGAATGTTCGCGAAATTTTCTAAACTTTTGACCAGCTCCGGTCCGCTCCTATCCTATAAGTCTCAGGGTGATTCGTCAAGCGGGGGCCGAGAGAAAAGGGAGGTCCCAAAACGTGTTTTCCCCATGCAATTTTCCATAGGAACCTGTAGTCGCAGCTACAGCCAGAACTGCTGAACGGAATTACACCAAATTTGGCAAAAAGGTAGCCCTTGGTTCAGAGTCGTTCCTTTTGGTTAAATGGTGTAAATCCGTTCAGTAGTTCCTGAGAAAATCAAAAGTAAAATCACAAATATATCTATGGGCGCGGTGGATCCGCGCACCCTGAGCGCACCCTGCGTGCACCCTCACGATCACGAGCTGCATGTTAATTGGCTGTTAACTTGCTGTCATCACTCCAAACCAGGAAGTGTTGGCAGCCATTTTGTGCCTCGGTAGAACCGAGGCACAAGAAATCCTTGAAAATCCTTGAAAAAAGTGCGCAAAACGCAAAAAGGGGGCAGGGTAGAAACACCCTGACGGGAAGATGCACGCAGGGTGCGCAGATCCTGCCAATTAAAAAAAAAAAAACGACCATGTCATAAATGATGTAATATGTGACATCATCAGCAGTGAATTGCGGACACGCGAGTTATAGTTAGTAGACCTAACTATAAACGGAGGAATTTCAATGGTTTTGTACGAGTGAAATGTCCAGCTAACTATAGCACCCCTGAAACCTATGTTTTTTTCAGTGAATTTTTAAGGTTTTTTTAAATGCTAATTCCTAACTATAACATGTCTGAAACCTATGTTTTTTTCAGTGAATATATATATATATATATATATAAATATATATATATATATTACCTACTGGCGGTCGCCAGTAGGTAGTTATAGTTAGGACCCTGTTTCCATAGGAAATCCGCAACATTCTATTTGGAATAACTTTGGCGCCGGTCGACGAATCCTCGCGAAATTTTCAAAATAGGAGGGGCGCTACGCTCCGCTCCTACCCTGAAAGTCTCGGGGGGATTCGTCAAGCAGGGGCCGAGAAAAAAGGGGGGTCCCAAAACGCGTTTTCCCCATGCATTTTTCCATAGGACCTTTAGACACAGCTACAGCCCGAACGGCTGAACAGAATTACTTGAAATTTGGCAGAGAGGTAGCCATAAGGTCAAGGAAGTGCCTTTTGCAGGTCTGGTGTAAATCTGTTCAGTATTTCCTGAGAAAATAGCATTTAAAAGCATATATATATGTGGGCGGAGCCTAACCACACATCTCATCCTGAGATCTGATTGGCTGTCAGCACTTCATCCAAGAAGTGTTGGCAGCCATCTTGGGACCAATATACATGATAGCACCTCATTAAAAAGCATTGCAGTTAATAGAAGGTTTTAAGACTTTAGTTACATTATAAATCATTTGTTGATGGTACCATACTCATTTTAGGAATTGTGGTATGTTCTAAGGTGATTTCACCATGTGAAAAAGCATTCTGCTGGGATATCATGATTGAGAGAAAAATATTTTCTCATGCTTTTACCACAGAGGTTTGGAAGGTGATCTATAGGCTAAACTGAGAGCTTATTTTCTGTAAATTCACATTATCTTTCTCAGTCATGTGAGAATGAAGTCTGACATTCTCAGTAAAACATGTACATCCAACAAGGGCAGAGACTGTCAGTTGATTCCTTTGTGTTCTACTGCAGCTTCCCAGAGTGTTCCAAAGAACTACTAGAGCGCTAACAGTCCTACTTATGATAAACGTATGGCACACCTGAAGCCATCTTGCTTGGATTAAAGTGGTAACTCTTAAAACATTTAATTTAAAAAGGAACAAAATGAGGGGGTTCATTTTTCCATAAAAAGTATGATTAGTGCTGCAGAAAGAAAAATTAGGGCACATTTTGAGTGACTTCTCAAATCCTCTTCTATTTCATTAAAAAATTCTGACATGCAGACTGAAACATGCACTTTCAATACCAGCAGCAGTTTTCCCTGGTGAGCAGTAGCTTTACTACAGTGATCTAATGAGCAAAAAGAGTGCTAACATTCTGAATTTATGGCAAATGTGTGACACATCTGAATGCCTTCTTGATGGAATCAAAGTAAAAAACTGAAAGTATTTCCTACTGAGGAGACTGCAGTAAATGAGGAAATTAGGAAACTTCATAACAAATAAGTCTCCCAAGATGGCCACCAGAGACAAAAGAGCCCAAATGTAGCCCAAATATCACCCAGATGTAGCCCAAGTATAGCCCAATGACAGAATGTCCCAGAATGTTCTTAAAAACAACTAGAGCGCTTACTGTCTTCATTATGACAAAAGTATGGCACACCTGAAGCCATTTTGATTGGAATAAACTGGTAACACTTAAAACATTTAATTTAAAAAGGAACACAATGAGGAGGTTCATTTTGCCATAGAAATTATGATTAATGCTGAAGAAAGAAAATGAGGGCACATTTTGAGTGACTTCTCAAATCCTCTTCTATTTCATTAAAAAATTCTGACATGCAGACTGAAACATGCACTTTTAATACCAGGAGCAGACTTCCATGGTGCAGTAGTTTTACTACAGTGATCTAATGAGCAACTAGAGTGCTAACATTCAGAATTTATGGCAAATGTGTGACATATCTGAATACCTTCATGATGGAATCAAAGTAAAAAACTGAAAGCATTTCCTACTGAGGAGACTGCAGTACATGAGGAAATTAGGAAACTTCATAACAAATAAATCTCCCAAGATGGCCACCGGAGACAAAAGAGCCCAAAATCACCCAGATGTAGCCCAAATATAGCCCAATGACAGAAGTGTGCAAAACACTTATTATTTTGTGTTTTTGCAGTGTTATATAGTGCAGACTTGTCAGGTATTGGAGTGCTTTACATGTGCATTGGTTACATCACACAAGAACAAATTCATTTTGGTTGTAGACATGGGGAGACTAAGTGATTTGACCAGAATCACAGAATGTCGAGCTGAAGCAGAAACTGCAACCTGGTTCCCCAGTTGCAAAGTCCGCAGTTCTGGAAGTAACACCACATCCTCTCCCCTAAGTGCAACATTTAATCAAGTGGTCAACTGGATAAAAAAACATAAAGATAACAAATAATTTAAAAGTGCTTTGTCGCTATTTGAAAACTCAGAAAATATGTCCTTATTTTAGTCTTTTAGAGCACTAACCATAATTTTGATGCCAATAAGACCCTCTCATATATGTAATTTCTAAAGGAAATGCTCTAGGTATTACAGTTTTGATTACATCAAGATGATGTCAGGCGTTCCACACTTTTGTAATAAATATAGAATGTTAGCAATCTAGTTGTTCATTAGGATACTGTTGAGAGGCAGAGGCCAGGGGCACGGACTCTGAAAATTGAAGGCAGGTAGGAGGGTGCAAAGGCAACAATTTAACCACACTGAGCAGGCAGGAAGGGCCGTGGAAGCACAACAGACTATGGAGGGCAGTGGAAAGGGGGGCAGGGGCAACAAACCAACAATACAGGACTTGCAAGAGAGGCTGTTGGAGGGAAGATCTATTATGGGTCAAGGAAGCTAGGGGCGGTCCCCAGATCCCCGGGAGCCACCACAGAACTGAGCAGGAGAGTGAGTCAGGGACAAAAGGGGCACCTTAATTTGAGCCGGGGTGCCTAGGAACGCTTGCTCCAAAAATGAAGAAAACAGACATATGAGACATGGAATTGGAGGCAGAATACAATGGCAGTTTAATGAGAAGATGCAACTTCAAAGAAACCGCAGAATAGAGACATAAAGTACAAAATACAGAATCCAGATAATCATACAGCTGTCATAATATTCTCTGTATCTCAATTAATGTACTGACAGAGAGAGAGAGAAAACACATCTATAAATGCATCATGAGAAACAAGTTACACCAAGGAAAATGTTACCTAGGAACACTCACGTTTACTCTTAGAGCAAGCATTCCTGCAATTACAATACAAAATCTTTTAAATGCAAAAGTAAAGAGAACAATGGTTAAACATAACATGACATTTCATATAGGTAAAATAGAATAAGATACTTCAAGCAAAGCAGAGCAAGACATTTTAAGCAAAGGAAGACAAGAGCTCCCAGCTCTTGGGGAAAACCTGCACAGCCTGTTAACCTACATACAGACGGCGAGGTAGTCCGTCGATATCTGTTGGTGCTCCCTTTTTATATCATTTTGTGGGCTCCTTTGCACGCTACATCTACCTACGTATGCTACCCAAAAGCTTTGTCTGCAGATTTTACCAGACATTTCGTCATTTACCCACTTAATGCTGACAATGGACTGGGTGAAAAGGTCAGTCTCTCAGGCCAATCGCTTATCGTAAGTTCCATAGAGCAAGCAGAAAATAATGGGTATTGTACGGGAATTCAATATATTCATGTATAAAATCTCCTCAGTTCTCCTAACTTGATGCTCTGCGGTTGTCACTTCCTTAAAAGCGGGAAACCTGCCCAGGAAGCAAGTACCAGTCCAGGATGCAGCCTACTGTATGTCGACAGCTTCAGGGGGATGTTGAACTTTGATACCGAGCACGGAGCACTCGGGTAGGGTGGGGGCTACTAGTTTGGATCAGAAGGCCTCGCAGACCTGCCTTCAGACTGCTATACACTAAAATTGCAGAGCTATGGTCAATTTAACACAGAGGCCTACATATTGAACAGAAGGGCCTACACAGGGGTTTTATGCTGGCTGAGTGGTAAGGATGTCTCAGGATAATTATATAGCAACACAGGACCCGCTGGTCAATTTAATACGGCCTACAAATGCAGCTGGCAGGGCAAGGACAAGGGTCTCATACTTCAGGTGTGGACAGAACGGGCCAGGGGCCCCCTGTGATACAAAATCTACCCTCCTTCAAGGCTGTGGCAATGTAATAGACCATTGTGGGCAGAAGGAAGAGGCAATGGTAGTACAACCATACATGCCAACAGACCCGATTCAGCCAGGAAACGTCCAATGTTTTTAAGCTCAAATGGGCTTTATTTGATCTGTCTCCTGTCTACAATATCCTCTTTTTCAATGTAACTCAAAGGGGAAAATCAATACCCCAGTTTTTTTTCAAAATCTCCCTCTTACCAAGTTCAAAATGTTCGCAAGTATGGTACATTGGATCATGGAAGGAAATGGGATAGGGACATGGACTTGGATAACAGAGGACAGGAGGGACATGGAGAGGTGCACCAAACTGACCCTGCAGGGCAGGCATCAGGGTTTGCAGCAGCACAATACACCACACAGGGCATGCAGGACAGGAGTGCAGCACAACAATCCATAGAAAGCAAGAGGGAGGGGACAGGACCATGCACATGGACAACAGAGAACAGAGGGGCAAGAGGCAATGGTAGCTAGCTGACCATGACAGGAGAGAAAGCTGCAGCATAACAGACCATAAAGGGCAGGAGGGACGGATCAGGGGCATTACAATGGAACAGACAAGCCAGGAGGGAGGGAGTAGGGCTGGGGGCAAGGGGGCAGGGCAGGAGCAGCAAGATAGCCATGGAGGTCAGGCAGGATGGGCACTAGAAGCAAGACACACCATGAAGAGCAACAGTGAGACTGTGATGGCATACACACAGACCATGGAGGGAAGGTGGGAGGGGGTCAGGGGCAGCTAACTGACCACACAGGGAAGGTGGGAGGGGCCATGGCAGCACAGAAGACCATGCATGGCAAGTGGGAGGGTTAGTGGCAGCACAATGGCTATGATGGGCAAGAAGGAGGGTGGAGGGGCATGCACAAAGGACGATGGAGGATAGAAGGGAGGGTCAGGACCTGTGCACAGACAAGAAAGTTCAGGGGAAGGGACCTCACAACAGACCACACGGGGCAGGCAGGAGGAGCAGTTGCAGCACAACAGACCAGGGAGGGCAGAAGGGTGTGGCAGTACAATGGACCATGTAGGACAGGAGGAAGAGGATAGGGGCATGGCATGTGGACAGGCAGGGTGGAGGTGGCAGGGACAGGTTACAGTCATCTGACAATGCTAGGCAGGAGGGAGGGGAGTGGCAGCTCAACAGAACACTCAGAGTAAATAGGAGTGGCAGGTCCATGGGACATGGTGGGCAAAAAGGGTGGAGCAGGGGCATGCACAAAGACATCGGAGGGCAGGGGGAAGGAGAATAGGGGCAGCAAGCTAAGCACAGAGTTTAAGCAGGAGGTCAATGATGGGGCATAGAATTGAGCAATGGAGGGCAGGAGGAGTGGACTGGTACATCATACTAAATTGAGGGCAGTGGCAGCACATCAGACCATGCATGGCAGGAGGGAGGAGGCTAGTCCATGGATTCACACAACAGAGGATAGGGAGGAAGGGGATGGGGCAGCAAGCTAACTGTTCAGAGAAGGCGGGTATTAGGAACTTTATTGTTTTTAAAACATTGTGTCTGTGCGAACTACTTAAAATATGAACAAGTATGCAGCATAATCTCACTTTTATTCAGGAAGAAGAGGACGTTTGTGACTGTGACTCCGGGCTCACTTGGCAGAAACACCCCCTGACCCTCCACCCCCTATCGCAAAATGTAATGCCCGTGAAAAGGGTAGGTGAACACAGTGTTATATAGAACATAGTCCTGAGAGCACGATTGAAAATGAAAACTAGATATAGTGTATGGTATAAACTATGCACCAAAAAGTGTGATATAAGATGAACCGGGCGTGAAATATAATATGCAATACATTGTGCGCAATGATAGATTCATTGGAGAGCGCGAGATAGCACAGGCACTAGCGCATGCTATGCGATATGCGCCTTGGAGTGTAATATGCACAGGGCAGTGTTGTGTAACCTAACTAGTCTCTAAAGTTGTAATATAAAATATGTGCTGGGGAGTGTAACGTTGCATATGAACTGTGACAAAGATATGGATCCCAGATTGTAATATGTATGGCATAGCACTGTGCGTTATAACATAGGCATCGAGAAAGGCACGTTAGATGGGGCAATATAACCCGTGCGAAGACAAGTGTGGCATGACATATTCACGGGGTGGTGTTACAGTGCACATGGGCTAGAGAGTGTCATAGCATATGCACTAGCTAGTGGAATACAACACAGAGGTGTGTGGCACTCGGCAGGCAATGGTGGGTGTAACACAGCATTGGGCTCTGTCAGGAGCACGCTGTGACTCTCAAGTGATGTTCGTCCCCTTTCCAGAGAGTAAAATAAAAAGTATTACACATCCGGCAGTGGATGTGTGTTTTATTAACCGTGAGGGGGGTTTCTTGCATAGTTTTGGTCGAATTTTTGTCGAATCCCCTTTAAATGGCTTGGTGTGCATGTGTATTAAATGTGCCCGTCAATAGCTACCCATGTTTGTATAAATAAACGACAAGGGTGTCTACCGGGATTAGACACGGTAGGGCATCAGACATGTCAGAGCTTCACTAGTGGTGTAAATACATTCCACGTGGATTCATTGCATGCATAGTCGCCTTTTAATGAATATCACGCAAATCGTCATGGTGATAGGTACGTACGGTTTGTCCAGCATGTCCTAGGTGTGTCTATGAATATATATTTTTAAAAAATAATAAAAAACAGTGGCCGGCCCTGGGGATTGGGGTCAAAAAAATATAATTAGGAGACTGGCCCTGGGGGATGGGGTCATCAGGGCCAATAAATTAGAATAAGAAGGGGAACCAAACAGCCCCCCTTCTTAAAAAACTAAAATAAATAAAAGACTGGCATCGTGCCGGAGGCCATGCCCCCTCCGTGCAGCACTCTGCAAACGCGCCCCCAACAGGCATCTCCAGTATGCGCCAGGGAGCTGCGCTGCAGCCAGGTGTTCTGAGGCCAAGCCCCTTTTTACACCTCTCTGCAACGCAGCTCTGTGGCGCTTACTGGAGGTACCTAGTGGTCTAGTTTGACCCTAGGGACCCTTAGGATTCAAGGGGACTTAATCTCTCAATTTAGAACAGCCACAGGGCGCGTTTACACAGTGGTGAAGGGAGGGGACGGGGCCTGAGGTGACGTGTGCAAACACGCACTATGGCACGTTTTAAATTGGGGATATAATTTCCCTTCAATACTGAGGGCCCCTGGGGGCTAACTAGCCCACCAAGTGCTTCCAGTAAGCGCCACTGAGCTGCATTGCAGAGAGGTGGTCTAGTTCGTGCCACTTTTTACACCTCTCTGCAACGCAGCTCTGTGGCACTTACTGGAGGTACCTAGTGGGCTAGTTGGACCCTAGGGACCCTCAGGATTCAAATGAACTTAATCTCCCAACTAAAAATGGACACAGGGCGTGTTTACACAGTGGTGAATGGAGGGGACGGGGCCTGAGTTAACGTGTGCAAAAACGCCCTGTGGCCTGTTTTAAGAGGTAGTTTTAATCCCCATGCCCTATTATATACTAGGGGCTTACAGAGGAGGTCATGCTAATCACAGGGGGACCCCAACGCATAATGTTCCCTAGTGAATGTAGGTGTTTTCACTGTATTCTAAGTGTCTTTTAACATAGCACTGGCTCTAGGACTGGTTAGTCAGACTCAGTTACCACCAGTATCCGTCTGAAAAAGTTGAGGGTACAGGATGATTTTGCAACAAGGCTTCTTTCTGCTCTTCTTTTTGTTCTTTCTGCACGTTATCCTTCTTCCTGCACTTATCTTCGTATTTGAGGACTTCTGTTGCTTCTTTCTTCACTTCTTTTGTTTCTTTCTGTGCATTTTTTCTTCTTTCTTCACATGTCCTATCTCTGTAGGCATAGTTAGAAATTAGCATTTAAAAAACCTTTGAAATTCACAGAAAAAACCATAGGTTTCAGGCACGTTATAGTTAGGAATTAGCATTTAAAAAACCTCAGAAATTCACTGAAAAAACCATAGGTTTCAGGGGTGTTATAGTTAGCTGGACTTTTTACTTGTACAAAACCATTGAAATTCCCCCGTTATAGTTAGTTCAGCTAACTATAACTCGCGCGCCCGCAATGCACGGCTGATGACGTCACATATTACATCACTCATGACATGGTCAGTGACATCACTCATGACATCACTGATGACATCTCAAATGACATCACTGATGACATCACTGATGACATCATCCTTGTGATAGAGTGGCAGACCTCCTCTCACCCTAATATAACCTTTGATACACACATTCAAAAATAGAGACTAAAATTTTCAAAACAATGGACATACCAATACCAGTTACAACAACCTCTTCAGTAATTCTAAGATCCACATACACATCCACTCATTCACCAACAGTCCTATACAGTCACTCATACATGTACTCACTCATCATATGTACTCATACACCTATACATCCTGTTACACAATGCCACTCATCCATAGAGTTACTCACACACATAGTCACTCATGCTAATAAAGAATCAAACATACATTTACTTGCATATACAGTTATACACACACCACCATACTTACTTCTACGGAAACTTACACATACTTAGTCTTTTAAACAATCACTTATAGAAACACATACTTATTCATACAGGAACTCTTTCAATCTCTCACTCTCACATATACTCACTTATATACACCAATAGTCACATATACTAGTTTAAAACATATGTATTTACTCATAAAGACACTATTGAGACAGTCATTCACTCACTAACACACCCATACACACACTCATCCACCCATACAGTCCTGCACACATGCTGTGTTCAACCCATACAAACAGTGAGTCACTCATTCATGCACCTATGCACTACGTAATACCCCCCACCGAACCATGCGGACACTCAGACTGATACTCAAAAAAACAACTAATAACCTATATAGACACCCATGTAGCTACTCACCAACCCATGCAGCCACTTATACACAAAGTGAGAGACTGATACAGATATTTACATATTTAAACATTACTCACTAAGCCATGTATTCACTATGATACACTTAATCAGTCAGTTACACAATCAATTTTTCAAAAACAAATCATCCATTTAGACACTTATATACCCATTTATTCTTCCATCGACCTTGAGATATACATATATAAAACATATTTAATTTTCAGAAAAACACACATTCACTGGATGATGTCATCAGTGATGTCATCAGTGATGTCATTTGAGATGTCATCAGTGATGTCATGAGTGATGTCACTGACCATGTCATGAGTGATGTAATATGTGACGTCATCAGCAGTGCATTGCGAGCGCGCGAGTTATAGTTAGCTGAACTAACTATAACGGGGGAATTTCAATGGTTTTGTACAAGTAAAAAGTCCAGCTAACTATAACACCCCTGAAACCTATGGTTTTTTCAGTGAATATATATATATATAAGACTGTAGGATTGCCACTTGTATCTGTGTACAAGAGTAGTTGCACAAATAATGATTTAAATGGCACTTGCTATTTTCTTATGTAATTCTTTTACAGCACTATTCATCCCATAGAGCTTTACATCACACACAGAGGCATGTGTGCATACTAATGCACAGAAAATGTTACGGAAGACAATGAGGTTTATTAGGTGTAGGAATCACATATCATCCATACTTGTAGGCATTATATGTTAAGAGTGAATGATCGGGAGAAACACAAAGTCAGGATATAAATCATAATGCAGTGTTTGTGGTTGTCTGTGCTAAAAAGAGCTTAATACTTTCCAAAGGAACCTTATTTGCATTCTTAGAATAACAATAAATTGACAATAAATTGAGAAAAAAACTAAAAGGCTCTAAACCCATGACTTACAGTTTGCATTCAGCTCTTGATGTTGGTAAATAGATCACTGTGCTATATTAGAAGGAGTGCAACTTAAGATCTGGAAAGAGCAAAACGATCTCAGCGTCAAAGCAGTAGCCCACTTACCTATATGCACAAAATGCAAATCTGTGTGCATGTTACCCAATGTTGTTTGCAGCAGGCACATTAACCCTCTATTCTACTTTAAAAGTCAATACTGTGACTGGACAAAACACAGAACTCTTTTGGAACTGCATTAACAACAAGAGTTATTTTACCTCTAATATACTATCAGTAAAACTGCTGGGCACGGGTGTCTTATACCTATAAGGTATTTTAAAATGCAGCCACAATTGGCCAATTAAATATGTTGGGTCAGATGTACTGCTACAGATGTCCTTATTGGAAATTTATCTGCAGCAGAATTTTTTAAAATAAATGAATAAGTCGACTGTCAGACTATGCTCTTTAAGCTTAACCCATCATGATTCTACCCCCTTTCCTCTGCCACACTTTGACCGTCAACGTATGGGTTGCTGGAGTAATTTTTTCCAATTCCAGCACTGCTGACAGCTGACTAGAACATAGAAAAATTATACCCTGCATGCTTTGGCGAATACGTTTTTAGCAGTTCTCTTTGATGTGCCGCCCTGGCTACTTACCGGTAATCTTCATTACTTCGAGTCGTAGTCTTCCTGGACAGAGTCCTGGTTCCCGCCTTCCATCCCGGAGGTGGGATTGATTACATTGTGCTTTCTGTTGTGTTTTTACTATGCGTGGTATCTCGACAGGATATGGTGTTATGGTTTCCCCTTTATGGGAATGCTGGGTAAATGGAGGCCGTCTTAGGGGAATTATTTTGTTGGCTAGGTAATATGTTCTGCAGTCTGGAGACAACATCTCACGTGTAAGGACTTTGTCAGGGAAGACCAGGGCTGGAAGTAACGAAGATTACCAGTAGGTAACCGGGGCATTCCCGTTCAACTAATAATTGGACCCTTAGAGCATAAAACAAACTACAGAACCTTTACAAACGTCATCAAGGGAAGCAATCGGTATCTTCTGTAAGCTTTGTAGGCAACCAAATATGTTTGCACCCCTTGGTTTTCTGGTGGGTTACTCCAGTTGGTAAAATGAAAGAGAACCAAGACTACATTTCCCAGGATGCATTACATTCTTACATGCAAGGTGGGGAATAGAAGCCTAGTGGTCTGACAGCTATGCTATTTGCATGGAGTTAGTATCAGTAGGTCCTACAATGTGTGAGGGGTACATGTGATAGTCCTTGTATGTCTGAGCTCTTCCGAGGTGCATTGGCAATGCATGGAGAGTGCAGGTCTCAGATGTGAGGGGCCATCAGTGTGCCCTGATTGTCAATGAATGGGCCCTGCCAGTGCTGTCAGTGGGAGTGCTCGAGCTCTGAGAAGCTCTGGCAGTGCAGAGATCTGGGCTGTTCGAGTCTCGAGCAGAGGAGCCTCTCTGAACACAGAATAATCCAACTAGTGCAGAGAAGTGGAACGTCTGATCTCTGATGGACCCTGAAGTGGGGTGCTTATGCAGAGAGATATGTGGGATGAGAGAAGCAGGTGCTGAGAGGCGTCTCTGATGTGTAACAAAGGAGGAACTGAAACCAAGATCTGTCTATTTGTGAATTTAATCTGCACATGTAGAGCCAGGCTGTACATCTTGAAGACACATCATGAGTCTGGGTTAGAAGCGAGTGCGGTGTTTGATCACATGTTATATCTGAAACTCTCTGAAAAAAGTATGTTTGTGAAGAACCTCTGAAAGCAGTAAATTAGAAATCAAACATTGGTGAAGACAAAAAACCTTACCATGGCTTTGGATTATGAATATGTTTGTTGTGGTTAGTACACCATAGAGGATTGGGGTACAGCTGCTTCATGATGTGGCGAGAGTCGGGAGATTAAGAATAGGCAGCTCCATCTCATGAAAAATATATGAGTGTGTTCGTTGTTTGATGCTAATTGTAATTCTTGTTGGCTATGCACAACTTTTAAGGTCCCTGTGTTCACAGGGATGTGGGTAATTCCTGGAACAGTGCCCAAGATACCATGTCCTGTAAGCCTGAATATACCATTAAAGCAGTGTTTGACATCAAGAGTCTCAAGTAATATCACAAAGAAGGCCTCTAAATTCATATTAAGGCTGAAACATGTTGAAACTTTTAATTGTATATAATCAATGGGGAATGGATCACTTGTTGCTGGCACCAGGGTTCAGGTGGCTGTATCTGATATAGGTAAAAAACCCTCAATCACGTAAAGTAATGTGTGGGCGGTATATCTTGGTTCTCCGCCTTTAAATACGTGATAGCATCATCATTGGGTTTATTCCATGCATCCTCCAACCTGGAGGGAACCACTGAATCTTCCAGTAGTGATCAGGGAAAAAAATGATAAAATAAAAAAGTGAGGAGTGCTCAAGTGAAGTGGTTAGTTATAATAAAATATTCCTCATGCTACCTATAAAAATGTTTTTATTCTGATAGGTGCTGGGGAAAAGTTAAAAACATCAAGTTGCAGATTGGACGTATTATGGATCCTCTGCGATGTTAAACGTAGTGAACGGTCGACATGTTTCAGCTCTTGAGATGCCCAGAAGGGGGTCGGGGAGCTTTCTTCAGGACCTTGAGTGGATAACGTGATTTAAAAATTTTTCCAATATCATATATAAGTTCCAATATCAATTCAGAGGGACTTCGTCAGGGGTAGTACCTATATGCAAAAGAAAAGGGGCGGGGGGGAAGTGAGTATGGGCGTCCTTGGTGAATTCAAGGAGAATGTTGTCAAAAGGGGCCAAGGAAGCTGCCGAGGTAATGGAATTGAGCAATACAAAAGCAACTATAATTGGCAAACCTTTATATACATTTGGTATACATTTTTATCTGCAAGTGGAGATTAGAACCAACGCTCTTTCTAGGTGAGCTTTCAAAACGCAATGTACTGGGAAGCAGGCGGTTAGTAGATGGATGTTAAACATATTGCAACATAAGCGTTTACTCATAAAGTCAGAGTTAGTCCAAAGCCTATTAGGTTAGTTAAAAGGGACGGTACAAAACTGTTTGTGATTGTGGCAATAATTAATAATAATAGTTAAGTGCTGGTCCGCAATGAGCCCCTTAGTGTGCAAAAGTGGAGGAATTTGCGGGCTGTTCTGTACGTGCTTGTCTATGGTTGCGGCAGTGTTGTTGATCTGTACACGTATATTGAGTGATAAATAAAGTTGTGGCTGTAAAAGGCGCTAATCGGGAGGTCAAGCGCGATTCATGGGAAATCGTCACTAACAAAGAAATCGTCATTAACATAGAAATGCTACGTGGTCTGGTGCGCATTAGGAGAAAACTATTCGCTGAGTTCAACAACTGAAGAGAAATACCTGGGGTGTTCCACAGTACGAGCTCCGTACGTAGATACAGGCAGCGTTAATACTGTGCAGATAAAGAAAAGAACGAGCATTACAGGAAAATTTACAGAGTAACGTTACGTATCTTCATGGTTGCGCTGGTGTTGAGGGCTCCGTACCGCGGTTGTCAGCTACGACTTGTGCTGACTCTGGTTTCCTGTGTTGACGTGGAAGTCAGGGGTGTGTTTAAATAGCGAGATGAAAGGAAATCAAAAGAGGACTGGTGCGGGCCGTGTCTGTGCCGACAAAACTTTATTCAGTCGTACAAATAGAAACGGATCATACTGATGGCTAATAAGATGTTAATACAACGGTAATTGTTGTGAAGGGCTACAGTTGTTCTCTAGTTATAAACAAATAGTACAACTGGGAGTGAGTGCTCGGAAAGGGGAACCTTCTGAGTTTCTCATTAAAGGGAGGTCCTGACACATCTAAACAAGGTAGAGAAAGAGGGGAAGCCACACCGTAGCGCTGTCGGATTAGTATGTTAAGGTGTGGTATATACCCTTTCTCTGTTTATAATGACATACTTAGCCATGGAATGTCGTCATTCAATCCCATACTGTTGGTTTTAAGGCGGTGGACCCATCTTTGTTCTTTCTGGAAGAGTAGTTTCTCTGCATTGGGTGTTTTGGATGCAAGTGTTTCCAGGATTATCCATCTCAGTTCATTGACAGTGTGTGGATGTTCAATATAATGAGTACTCAATTTGGTAGTTCCTCGTCCGCATTTGACATTGCTTCGGTGCTCGCATATTCTTTGTTTGATCTTGCGGCAAGTCATTCCAATGTATCTGAGAGCACACGGGCAGGTGATCATGTAAATGACATGTGTCGTATTGCAGTTGGTATGTTGTCTCATGGTCCATGTCAATTTAGGTGATAAGATTACAGTCTTGGTAGCTTCTGTCAGGGAGCAGACAGAGCAATTGCCTCATGGGAAGTGGCCTGTAACTGGGGGTAGGGACCACAAGGTACTTTGAGTTAGATTCGGTTTGACATCTGGTGGACGCGTGTGCACCAGGATATCTTTATAATTCCTGGTTCGTCTATTGGCAAACATGGGTTTAGGCCAGGTGAGGCTGCCAGAGGTAAGGATACGCCAATTTTTGTTGATGATTTTTTTGACTGAGTTTGTTACAGTACTGTAGGTGGTGACACAGGTCAATTTCTCAGTGGTTGTGGCTTTTGGTGTTGTCTCCAGGAGGCTTTCTCTTGGCTGATTTCTAGCTCTCTTCTGGCATTTTTTGATTATTTTTTCAGGGTAGTTCCTTTTACTGAGTTTGGTCGAAAGATCTTGTGCTTGCAGTTTGTACTCACTGAGTTCACTGCAGTTCCTTTTAAGGCGAAGGAATTGGCTGTAGGGCAGGTTTTCTCGCAGTGGACGCGGGTGAAAACTATTGAAAGAGAGCAAGCTGTTTTTAGCCGTTGGTTTAAAAAAGGTCTTTGTCTTGATGATGTCATTTTCAACGTAAATGGTGAGATCTAGGAAGTCCAAGTGTTCCTTATCTGCGTCATAGGTGAACTTGAGGCAGGGGTCTTGAGTATTCATCCAGTCGTGAAATTCTTGTAAGTTGGTTTTAGTACCATCCCAGAGCATAATGACATCATCTATATACCTTTTCCAGAATAGGATTTTTGGAAGGAAGGGGTTGGTGTCATTTAGTATGAAGGTACTCTCAAAATTGCTCACGTAGAGGCCTGCCACGCTTGGAGCAAAGGTACTTCCCATGGAAGTACCGTGGCATTGTTGGTAGAGAGTACCTTCATATTCGAAAAAGTTTTCAGTCAGGGCCAGTCTGCAGCATTCTAAGACAAAGTGTCTAGGTGTATGGTATAGCCATTCTTGTTGGAAGAGTAGATCTTCGAGAGTATCCAGGGTGACTTGTTGTGGTAGGCTCGTATAAAGACTTTCAATATCGAGTCCTACAAGCAGCATCGTTTCACTGGAGAAACTCTTGTCTTTTAGGAAATTGAGGAGATCACATGTGTCTTTGAGATACGTGGGTGTACGTTGGACCATAGGTTTTAGGAATTGGTCCGCAAATTGGGAGAGGGGTTCAAGAATTGAGCCAATCCCAGAGACTATGGGACGTCCAGGTGGGGGTTTTCTTGCTTTGTGTACTTTCGGAAGAGAGTAGAAGTATGGTGTTCGTGGGAGGGTGGTACGTAAAAAAGAAGCTTCGTTCTTTGAGATCCAACTATTAGTCTCGGCTTCTTCAACCATAAGGTTGATAGTTCGTTGTAATCTGGGTGTGGGATCTTCTGTTATTATTTTGTAAAATTTGTTATCAGATAGTAACTCCATACATTGTGTGTGGTAGGCTTCTTTATTGAGAATGACAATGCCTCCGCCTTTATCGGCGGGTTTGATGATGATGTTCGGGTGTGTTTTTAGTTCTTCTAGAGCTTTTTTCTCTTTGTTTGTGGTGTTCATAAACGGTTTTTTTGCTGTCTCGCCAAGTAGACTGATTTCCTTCATGACTGCTTGTTCAAACACTTGAATCTCTACTGGAACTTGATGGTGCGCTGGACAGAAAGTAGACTTGGGTCTCAGAGAAGTGTCTCCTCTGTTGGTATTATCTTCTTTATCTTGGAAGAAGGCTTTCAGTTTCAGTGTTCTGCAAAAATGGGCAACTTCGCTTTGCAGTTTGAAGATGTCTAGTGGTGGAGTGGGTACGAAGCCTAGGCCTTTGTTGAGTACAGATTCTTGTTCTTCTGTAAGTAGAATGTCGGAGATGTTGAAGATTAATGAGTCGTGCTTGTGCTCGGTTTGTCTTTGTTCAAGTTGGACATGCTCCTGGTTAATATTTGCCTTTCTTGGTCTAACCAGGTGACGCCTCTCCTCCTTCCTCTCTGGTTGGATCGGCCTCTCCCTAAAAAACACGGTGGTTGTTGGGAGAAGGGTCCCATATAGGGACCTAATGGAGGTGGTACTGTTTGGTAGGGATTCATCCATCCTTGATAATTTTGAACAAAGGGGTGGAAAAGTGGGGGTGTGTGTTCACCAAAGGTTGGGTTGCGCCATGTGTTGGGTCTGCGTCTTAGTTGGCGTCTATTGGAGCCTCTATAATTGCGTTGTTGTGTGGTGTCTTCTCCACTGTAATCTGAATTGTTAGAGGAGTTGGCACTGGACTCATTGTCAGATTGGTAGTTGGGTACTTCATAATCGTCTTTACTGTATGGATGCATTTTCTCTGTCGAAAAACGTTTCAGATCTTTACCTAATTTTTTAATTTTGTTTTGAGTCAGATATTCCTTCGTCTCGTTCATCTCGCGATTAATCTCTTCTAATTTCTTTTTGTAGACAGTAATATGTACCATGTTTTTGAGTTTCGCCTCACTTAGTTGGATCTTAATCGTGAGGGCTTCAGTTAGTCTTGTCGCAGTTTTAATTATGTGGACGAGGTAGTCCCTGGTGCACTTCCATGAGATGGCTGACCAATCTTTTCTGAAGGCTAAATCTTGCAGGAAAATTCTAGGAGCGTTATGTACCCAGAGGCCTCTGGGTGCAGCGTTGGCGCGCAAATACTCCGTCATGATGACACCATGGATAGCGGTTTTGACCTGTTCCTTCTTGTCTTCGGATAGTGTTTCCCAGTCATTATTTTGTGCTAGAGTTTGCGTTAGGTCTCCATCCTGTAGGAAAGATGAGGGGGCAGCAAGGATGGCGTTGATTTCATCCAAAGAGTAATTTAAGCCTAAGTTCTCTGCCATCTTCTGGGGAAGGGAGGGGCGAAAAAGGATCAAGGTTGTCAGTTACCGAGATCTAGTTATTCCTTCTAAAATCAGGAATAAGGGAAGAATTCCCACAGCTGTGCGCTGCTAAATATGAAACAATCAAAAGTGGGGAAAAAGAAGAGGCTGTGATCCAAACGGCTTCCAGCTAGTCATATATAATCAATGGGGAATGGATCACTTGTTGCTGGCACCAGGGTTCAGGTGGCTGTATCTGATATAGGTAAAAAACCCTCAATCACGTAAAGTAATGTGTGGGCGGTGTATCTTGGTTCTCCGCCTTTAAATACGTGATAGCATCATCATTGGGTTTATTCCATGCATCCTCCAACCTGGAGGGAACCACTGAATCTTCCAGTAGTGATCAGGGAAAAAAATGATAAAATAAAAAAGTGAGGAGTGCTCAAGTGAAGTGGTTAGTTATAATAAAATATTCCTCATGCTACCTATAAAAATGTTTTTATTCTGATAGGTGCTGGGGAAAAGTTAAAAACATCAAGTTGCAGACTGGACGTATTATGGATCCTCTGCGATGTTAAACGTAGTGAACCGTCGACATGTTTCAGCTCTTGGCCCCTTTTGACAACATTCTCCTTGAATTCACCAAGGACGCCCATACTCACTTCCCCCCGCCCCTTTTCTTTTGCATATAGGTACTACCCCTGACGAAGTCCCTCTGAATTGATATTGGAACTTATATATGATATTGGAAAAAAATTTAAATCACGTTATCCACTCAAGGTCCTGAAGAAAGCTCCCCGACCCCCTTCTGGGCACCTCAAGAGCTGAAACATGTCGACGGTTCACTACGTTTAACATCGCAGAGGATCCATAATACGTCCAGTCTGCAACTTGATGTTTTTAACTTTTCCCCAGCACCTATCAGAATAAAAACATTTTTATAGGTAGCATGAGGAATATTTTATTATAACTAACCACTTCACTTGAGCACTCCTCACTTTTTTATTTTATCATTTTTTTCCCTGATCACTACTGGAAGATTCAGTGGTTCCCTCCAGGTTGGAGGATGCATGGAATAAACCCAATGATGATGCTATCACGTATTTAAAGGCGGAGAACCAAGATATACCGCCCACACATTACTTTACGTGATTGAGGGTTTTTTACCTATATCAGATACAGCCACCTGAACCCTGGTGCCAGCAACAAGTGATCCATTCCCCATTGATTATATATGACTAGCTGGAAGCCGTTTGGATCACAGCCTCTTCTTTTTCCCCACTTTTGATTGTTTCGAAACTTTTAATTGGGCAGAGTGGAAACAGCGCAGCTTTTACATACAAGGACTTAAAAGCCACATTAGATGAGTATGCAGACTCAATTCCGATCGCTATCAAGTGGGTGGCCATCTTGAGCATGGGCTTTCGTCCTGCTCACATGGTTTACTGTCATCATTGATGGGTTTTCAGTCATTCTTTACTAAAAGAAGGTGGCATTAGTAAATTTTGATTCATCATCTGTGAATGTCTCCCCTGCATCTTTCAGAGGTCCCAGCCTGCCGGTATTCCCTGCGGGTCAAGTAATCCAGTCTATCCCAGCTCTCCCCCACAACGCGCTCTGCCTGTAAGAGGGCATCTGAAGGCGGATCCGTCACGCATCCCTCGCGTTGTAGCCTAGCCAGTTTTTCTTCCGCCCCACTCAGCTCCGCCTCTAATCGGTTCCTGGTGCCCCCCACCCTGGACAGGCAGTCCCCCCTAGTGACCACTTTAAAAGTATCCCACTCATTACTCCTAGTACTGGTAGTAGACCAGTTCTCACTGAAGTAATCTGATACGGTTTTCCCGAGTTCATCTCTGAATACTCAGTCTTTTAACGCCTCTGATTGCAATCTCCATATTGGTACTCTCGGCTTAACTCTCTCATATCCTCATTCTAACAGCACTGGGGCATGATCCAATAGGAAGCGGCCCAGTACCATAACCCCACCCACGCTAGCACACAACTCATTAGAAAGCAGACACCTATCAAGTCTGCTATATACCGCACGGCTGGGGTGTAACATGTATACTGTCGTTCTTCAGGGTGCGTTTCACTTCAAATATCCACACACTGAAGCCTGTCCATCACCCCTCTCAGGGCCGCTGACATATTCGGCTTAGTTTGGGGGGTGTCTGTCCAGTGTACCATCTAGGACGCAATTAAAGTTGCCTGGACATACCACGGGAATCCCAATGAATGGCAATAACTGATTCTCCAGCTCACTAAAGAAGTCCGCGTCATCCTGGTTTGAGGCATAAACATTCACCAAACACACCTCCATACCATCCATATCACCATGCACTATTACATATCTACCCACTAAATCAGCTTCGTAGCTGCGGAGCTTAAACAGAACCTGTGGAGCTATCCAGATGACCACCCCCCTAGCATAGGAAGAGAACATAGATGCGAACAGTTGTCCCTTCCATTTTTTGTGGAGTTTCTGTAGTTTTGTGTCCAGCTGGTGAGTCTCCTGTAGCATAACCACCTGTGTACCCTGCCGCGGTAAATACGTCTGCACTCTAAAATTGCTTTATAAAGAAGTTGAGCCCCATCTATACAGTAATTCTAACCTAGATTTACCAGTTTCGAATTTAAGGGAAATATTTATAAAGCATGTAAGTATTTCCCTACTGGGGAGGAACTGGCTGAGGTGCCAGGTTTTGGTGATTGAGGTGGAGGTCCAAGTCAGGGCTTTAGTTTCAACTAATTCTGTCTGTATTTCTCTTTGAAAGAGGTCTGATTATTTTCAATTCTGATGTATTTGGAGTGGTTGTTTCATGGATTTTTAGTGTTCTGTCTCCATGTTTGGACATGCTCCAATTGATGATGGATTAATTTTTATTGTTACATGAATGTAGAATTCGGGTCCAGAACACTGTGCTGGATCTGGTGTTCTATGATCAGCCAACCCAGTGAGGACCTCATGACAAATGCACAGTTACGTTTCTCTGTCTGGAAATGATGTCAATGGCCTTGTTTTTGTCCTCTGTCTTTTCTGTATGTATTGATTTGGAAGACCTATTTACGTGGCCACGCTTTACTGCAGTCTTACCATCACAACAGCCTGAATTACCAGCTTATGTTATTCGACTGTCAGCATATGGTAGGTGGTACTGGTTCCCCCAATCACCAAAATAAAGAAGCCACAAATAGGGTATCATAAAAAAGTACAAAATATATGAAGACCACGCTCTTCTATGGAACTTCTGGAAATGTAGAAAGCAAATATCACAAGGTGTCCTCCCACTTCTCCTTAATGGTTGTTCCAAAGCACCAAGAAGGTGGTCTGCTTTATTTGATCGCTTTATGGGTCCATTGGTATGGGGGTGGTGTGAGGTGGAAAACGTAAAAGTTACACTAACCTCATCCCATATTACCTTCATTTGGGTTGAAATGAAGTTTGTTCATGATCAGGAATCTGACTACTCAAAGGATGCCGAGCAGAGCCATTGCTAAAACAGGTGAAGTGTCTTACCACATGTGTCACTGCCAGCAAGTTATACTTGTTCCCAGTGGTTGTGGGAGGGT
This sequence comes from Triturus cristatus, assembly GCF_964204655.1. NCBI lineage: Eukaryota > Metazoa > Chordata > Amphibia > Caudata > Salamandridae > Triturus > Triturus cristatus. The sequence goes on from NC_140595.1 coordinate 816,708,673, forward strand.
CCAGTTGGACAATAATAGATTACTATCTCTTAACTTACTCCTACCACTAGCAGTATACCTGGAGTGATCTTTGTTTGCCACACTCATATGATAAGATGGGCATGAGCAGCAGAACTCCCCAATTTTACTCCCATTTTGGTCCAATAGGAAAGGTAGAAACGGCTCCCCTTTTTATCTGTTAAATGTTGAATAACTGGATCTCATGGGTCAACCTCACTAGGAGGTTCTGTTAAACCTCCTGGTCTACCAACCTCTTCCTGCATTGTCCTAAGCAACCGTGAACCACAGCTTAACTTTCGTAAGATAAGTGGGAAAGGAATCAGACGGTGGTCAGACCAGTCCTTGGTATGCTACCTACTGTCTGCAGACTCCTTCTGGAGATAATTACACCTGGAATGGACCCTTCTCATATATGCTTGGTGCAATTTTGAGTCAAATCATACTTTCATAGGAAGGAGGACAAGCGTCAAGGGGCATATTGGTTATTTTCACACCAGAGGAGATTATAGTTACTCAGAACAATGTTACTGAAGGATATAGTACCTAGATAGTAATGTGATCTACACACTCCTGAATGATTGTGGGCTTCTTTCATTGGGGTGATTATTAATCTTTAATCTGAAGGGGATGATTAATAAAGATTAACTAAGAGGCAGTAAAGGCAGAAAATTTAAGCTCCAACATAAAACGTTGAAAGGTAGGGTAAGACTCATTCTTTAAATGTCTGCATTGAAGGAACTCTCTGTGTGTACCTCAAGTTCACCCCTGGTTGTAAATTCAGCCAACACGTGTTTTATGAAGTCTGAATCAATTATCGCTTCTTCAGGGCAAACACTGGGGTTTCTCCAAAAAGCATAACAAGATTTTTAAGATCCAGTGAACTCGTTAGAATGATCCGGCATCCCTATTTAGGGAAAAGTTGACCCTCTTCTTTCGTAAATAAAAAGGGGAAGTGTTTTGCTTCAGTTTGTGAGGGTGTAACCATAAATCTCTATACAGAGTTGACTGGAACTTAAAAATCTTGGTATAATGTTTTGAAAAGTATAAGGTACTCAACACTGGATGTACAGATTTTACATGAAATGATCTGCACCATCTTAAATGATAATGCCGTCATAAGATACGGGCCAAGTAAAGCACAGGCTGGTTGTCAGGGCACCTCTCTTTAACGAGGCCACCCAGTGGTTGCACGCTGGTCCTAGTGGTCGCACACTGGCAGTGTCCTATGAGGTGAAATCGCTGCCCCAACAACTGGAGCTTAAGAACCCAATTAAAATGAGAGGTATGGTACAGCATTTGGCCACCTTCCAGCACTGCAGGCATACAATGCCCGATCAGTCTTACTCTATACGGCTGACGGTTCGTTTTTGTAGTCACCTCATTGGGCCACCCCTTGAAGCAACAAACGGAAACCTGCAGTGTGGGAGTGACGCGACCAAGTTAATGGTCTGCAATCTTACCCACTAGTCTCTCTTAGGCACAGACTTTAGGAACATTAACTTAACTTTTAGTACTGCTTAAAATGATTTTTCAAATGCAGCTGCACTCCTGCAACACGTATGCATTTTACTAAGAATTGTGAGCAATTTGAAGGAGCTTACCAAGGAAATATCTTTAACAATACACCTCCCAACTCCCACCCGCAACGGTTGCCTTGGAGGCTGCTGCGAGTGGAGACCCCTGTCCTGGGGAGGATCCGCACTGGGTGCGCAATTTTGTGTTCTGGGAGTTGTACCTCCGTACCGTGTTTTTTAAATACTCAATAGATTTTACTTTTAAATACACAAACTAAACTCAAATGTATTATTGTATGCTTTGTTGATCTTCAAGACAGCTCATTGTTTCCATCAATGCAAGCGCTCCATGTTCAATCACATTCTAAGGAATGACACTGCCCCCCCCCCACCCCCCCGCCACCACAGAGATCTCAGCACACAAACATTTTGCTTTTCTACTCTAGAAACTTGTAAAATCTTTCATATCTCAGGTAAAGTAAATTATTTTGAAATGCAAGCTCCCTTATCTTCTTCATAGTCAACATAGAACTCCAGATGAAGCTGTTTTAGATAAACATGCAGTCTGCACTCCTCAGTGGCAACCTCAGCATGGGGGTGTAACTGACATTAAGAAGACCTGCTGGTGATCTGAGTCAAACATTCTAAACTCAGTACCACGTGTATTTCAAGGTACTGTGAAGTTCCCTTGCACCCCAATTCATCCTTTCCATGCCAGGATTAGAGAACAAAAAATAAATAAATAAAAAATGTAGGGAGGGAGGTAGGGAAGGTCAGTAGCCCCGCTGACGTCACCAGGCCCTTACACCCTGTTCCACAAGGGCAGGGTCCCCTTTCCCTGACCACGAGGGTTTCATTGGTCTGTCTCTCACTGATTATCTGTAGAGTTTTCTTCTCTCTCTGCACGGTGTGATGTCATTGACCGCACGCATACCAGTGACGTGTTTCCGGGTCCCGCCCCTTTCTGGGTGTGTCCATGGAAGACATTTCAGCAGACGCACCATACCACTGGACTATATTTTAAAAAAAGACACACAACACACAGACACTAAAGCAAGAGTATAATTTATTAGAAATACAGGATAGAAATACAGGATAATTCTTCATTTACAGTCAGGAATCAGATTCACAGTGAAAAGATGTAATGCTTTATACTTTATATAGGGCTCATTTTATTTCTGGGTCCCGCCCCTTTCTGGGTGTGTCCATGGAAGACATTTTATCAGCAAACAAGCACAGACACTAAAGCAAGAGTATAATTTATTAAACATACAGGATAATTTATCATTTATAGCCAGGAATCAGATTCACTATCAATCTCTCTTCTTGCCACTCAACATGAACGAGAGCCTCCCCTCATGGGCAGAACATCACCTGCTCCCTGCCCCTCTCCCCACCCTCGGTTCTGAGGGGTCAGTGTTGGACACCATTGACAAGTGTGGGGACAACAGCTTCTTGGGGGAGTGGGGGGAGCATTCAGCATTCTTTGACCTTGAACTGTGGGGTTCAAAGACAAGCATTGAGAGATTTCTGACAAAACAAATCACGAGGTGGGGCAGGGGGCAAGATTCAAGCCGTGAGATGTTACAGATGCATAAAAACCGAGATGCTTCATCCACGAATGAAGTCAACGTTCAGCAGTGAGGTCAATAGAGACACAGGTACCAAGAAGAATAGGTGGATTCAGGTATTCTACATAAATCCTAGAAACCTCCACACACAACCCCTCCCAACTCTCACACATCCACAGCTGGGCAGCTGTATCAGTGCCCCAGACAGGCACACCTTTACTGCATTGCTGCATGGCTGCTCCCATTGTGTTCATTCTCCTCAGTCACTCTCTCTGATTGGTCTCCTCTCCTCTGATGCAGAATGACTGACCCTCATTTACAAAGGGAGTGAGTTTGTCCACAATCATCAGTTGGCAACACAGACAAGCTAATATGGGTACTTTTTTCTGGTTCTAGAGAGGGTGAGTGTGCGTTTTGTTATATAAACTTTACACTGGACCACGGGTAAACAATAGGATCTATGACAGTGGGGGAAGAAGCGACCCCAAGCCTGCGACACTGGGACCAATGCACCCGTCACCACCACCAGCAAGATTTAGCGGTGCAACGTGAGCTCAGCAATTTAATCCAAGTGGGATCGCTGGCGCGCTCTGGCTAACATCTGGACATCTACAGAGAAGCACCACTGAGGGCAACACGCAGGTTTGGCTCCAACAAGATTTATCAGTCGAGACCGGTGCCAATCTAACAGTACGGTGCTTTTGTGATAATGGAGGCAAGAAGTGATATCACTGCAGCCCTGGGGCAGTCTGTCTCTTGACAGATTTTGAGATCCAGGAGACAGGAAGTGATATCACTGTAGTCCTGAGGCAGACTGTCTGTTGACAGATTTTGAGATCCAGGAGACAGGAAGTGATATCACTGTAGCCCTGGGGCAGCCTGACTGTCGCCCTGGGGAGGTCTACCTGTTAAATGATTTTGTGATCCAGAAACAGGACGTTATATCCCTGGGACTTCAACTCCCAGATGTGGACACCAGTGAGAAGTTCTACCAATTTTATCTAGGTCTAAATAGGATTTTTTTTAACCCTTGGCAAGGAAATTATTTGCAAGGCAAAATCCAGCCCAAGCGTGCCTACATAAGATGCCAGGGACAGCATCATTTTAACATAGAAAAGAGATTTGTTGCTGCCCAAAAACATGCACAGCTCTTGTATCTGGGCTGGAGTCACCCCTGGTGCCCAGAATGGAATGTTCCTGCCTGTGCTTATGGTCATGACTAAACAATGGTAAAATGACCATTGTGTTTTGATTGCATGTTTTTCAAAGGTGGCCTATTGGCAAGTGACCCTTTCCACCTCCCACCCACCCTCCTTTACCATTGGAGCACTGTATTCCTCTGCCCTTCCCAGCAGCGCCCACATTGTTGGCCCCAGAGAAATCAGTTGTAAGTGAAATGCTACTAACACTAAACATGCTTTTCAGTTATGGATGTAATAATTTCAAACAAACCCCCTTCGGAATTGGGCGGTAGACTTTTGCTTGAATAGAGCTGAAGAGGACTTGAAAAACTGAAAAAAGAGAGGCTATTAGGGCCGGGTCAGAGTCAATGGCATATCAGAGCCAGCAATGATTCTAGGCAATTCTTCATCCAGCATTCCTTTACTTTACAACGCTGCTGCATTAGGTAACAGCAGAAAGTCCTACATATATATATAACTACATTGCTTAATATTCTTTGTTCTGTATAGTTCATTACATTAAAATATCATAAATATAATTTTTCTTTATCATCTAAATATAAATATATATATATATAAAATAATTTCTCTAAAATATTAATAGCGAGATGTATGTTTATATTGGTAAAATAATCAGTATTAAAAATATTAACAACAACTCATGAAAAACAGTAATTTCCATTTGTCGTTACTTTTCAAATTCATTGTCCGTGAGCCTGCTCTGGACCCCCGGGCTCAAGTTTACTAAGATGCTGGAAACCTCAGAAAACATCTGTCAGTGTAAAGAGAACAGTTTTTCCTCACCCTATAATCTGAAATCTTTAGCAATTCCTGCTTGCAGGGGCCTCAAGTGTCACTCATCACGAGTGAGGCTCACACATTTTGAGGTAACATTGAGCCTACTTCATGCCTGGCTCAATCTCACACCTGGTGAGGTTGGTTAGAAGCTGACTTCCAGGCAGGGCTCTGTTTAGACCTCAGAGGATTGCCACAAATCCTATGATGTCCTAAGAGGCTGCAGCTGGCCCTCCAACCAGTGGGGGCCCCTCTCACAACGCCTCTAGATATCTTGTCTGTAGTAAATTGCAGATTTTCATCAAGCAGGCTAGAAAAATCCCACTTTTTCAAGGTAATGCGCATGCTTATTCAAATGGGGGGGTTGTAGTCGTTTTATCACATTTTCCTTTTAGCGTGTTTCTCCCATTTAGCAAACACCCCTTCCTGTGACATCATTGGAGTCAAAGATCATGTGGCATTATTTACTATGATGCCAAGGAAGCTCTTCGTTTTGTTTTCTAAAAACCCGCCTCCTTCAGATGTTTGACATGGCGACTGCTGAGAGATACAGTCCCAGCAGACTAAGGGACTGGTTCAGAGTTTGGCAGACTACAAATGCTATGGGAAAGTGATTGAACCTCTTGGAGCTGCTGAGCTCTGATGACTGCAGGAAATACTCAACCACCCCATTGGTCACCGTGAGGCTGGGCATTGCTCGAATGCTTGCTACGTCTGCTACAGAATAATTTGCAATGTCGTTAGGCACAACGCTCGCCAATATGGATGAACCGTTGAATGACTCTGAAAGACAGACTTTCAAACGCAACAAAACTAGTTAGCAACCTGTAAGCAATGAGGAGATTGAGCCAATGAGAGCGCTTGGAATGCTGGCACTGCCTTTAATTGTTTGCCTTCATTCTGCATTGGCTGAGAGTTTGAAGCCAGGACATAGAGCGGAGAATGGGAGCAGGCATGATTGTCCGCCATATTGGGTGAAGTTACAGGCACCATATTGCTCTCATGCTGTAGGACCGGCCAGCACTTCATTTCCCTCTCATTCACTAAAAGCCTTTACTCCGCAGCCAGAACTACACAGTTCCATTACAACGCAGGCAATACAACGAACGCGTTGTTACCACGTGTTCCATTACCACACAAGTCATTACAACGACTTGCATTAGGGGACATGTTGTTGGATTTTAAATCCAACACCTTACCTCCTGTTGCACAGAGTGGAGTTGGAATAGTAATATATACTATTCCAAAGTCCAGCGCTTCCCTAAGGCAAGTCGTTGTAATGACTTGCGTGGTAATGGAACCCGTGGTAACAGCGCGTTTGTTGTATTGCCTGCATTGTAATGGCTTGTGTTGTAAAAGCATGCTTGATTGTGTCATACATCCTTTGGCTTCAGCTCAGGCCCCTGGGGTGGGCAATTAACAGTGATTAACAATCACTGCACAGGGTGATATTGACCAGAATGTATAGAGGCAGACCGGACCACGAGGGATTCCTGGGGTTCCACGATATCTCCTTTCGTTTGACCTGCAGGTACGGCTAGCACAGTACGTCTTGCAAGCCACAGGATACAAAAATAAACGTTAGCCTTTAATTTGCCCCACAGTAATTTATATTCATAGATTTAGCACTGCATTATGGAGCTACAACGCTATATAGCGGTTCTGATGATGTAATACATTTAGCTGCAACCTCAAATTGTAATGATTGAACTATAATACCAAGGTAAACTAATAATCATTGTATAATACATGGGAGCTTGTAATCAATCCCTGTATAAGCGCTTGTCTCTGATTTCTTTAGTACAGGTGACTGCTGACAAAAGAATGACGTAGCTACTCAACTGTAATAAGTTATCACAGTTGAGTTCTGATGTCACAATGATGCTGCCAGAGGCACCAGCTAAGAGGAAAGGCACGTCATGGAGTCTAGCTACAGTTGCAGTTTTTACAAGGGAAATAAAACTTGGTTTTTCTTCTTGTTTTTCTAAATGAACAGTTATCATCCGAAAGAACATATTTATGGCAATAGGATTCTTTTTGCACGCTACGGGTACTGCAGAAAAGAGAGGATCTCGTGACCCTTTATACAAATTCTGAGCTTCAGCATATTTTACATTTGACTTATATTAAACTGATTCTAATATATTTTTGCAACAAATATCTAACTGCTTTTTGGTCTGTTACATTTTGCAGATTCTTCATATCTGCAAACATCCCACATGTTTCTATGAAAGAGAAAGGAGGATTTAAGCAGTTTGTGTGAAGATTGATGGTGTGACCATGTATTATAAGGAATAAAGTACCCCATCATCCATTATTAGGATATTGCAAGTCACCTCGGAGCTCCAGGACCATATAAAGGAGCCCTACCTTCTGTCTCTTTCCTCTAGATGGTCATGCAATGCCTCAGTGACTTGCAGAATTCTTACAAAGTACATTAGGGGTACTTTTCCCCTTATATATAGTACACATAAAAATGATGTAACTTGTTTTGAGGATTCCCACAGCCTCAGATCCATAATTCATGGGAACGATGTAATTCATGTGAATTATGTAACTGGGCCATGGGTATGACATGCTTTCCGTAAACTATGGGCTTTAAAACCACTGTTCTTGCCGTGCATTAACAACCGATAAGAATGCAACATCCTATATATTTTCTTTTCTCATTAATTCTCAAACCTGTTGTTAAAAACATGAATATTTTGCTATGTATATTAAAATAAAATTCAAATATTTGGTAAGCGTGATGTGCTCTCATTTTTAACAACATTCACCTCATTAAACACATTTCTAGTCCCCCTGCCCTGATGCCACCTTTGAAGAAAGGGATTCGCAGGCGTACAGTGGCGGGCGTGTGTGTTGGAGTGAATAGAAGCGCCCACCCTGCAGCGAGTGGGTCCCGCATTAACGCCCACATTACATAGGCTGCGGCACCATGCCATAGGAATAGGGCTGGGGCATTTGCTGGACCATTTGCTGGGGCATGGGCTGGGGCATTTGAAAGGTGGTGGTCTGGGCGGTGACGACGTTGAAGGGCTGCTTCCTCTTCTTGATCTCTCGCGCCATCTGGCACCAGGAGCAGGAGTAGCACCAGTACAGCGTGCAGCAGTCATCGCAGATGGAGCCCTGAAGGGGGCGGTGTGGGATAGAAGAAGGAGAAACAAGTTACTTTTATATAAATTATTGCAACAACGCTGCCCATGGGGCCCTTGAACAGAGGGAAACCCCTATTTTCTTTAATTTTTTTTAACGGAGTTTTATATAGCTCGAACTTGACCCGGTAACGGGTATCAGAGCGCTTTACACGGCACCAGTTGCATTACATGCGGATACATTCATTTTTGTTAGGTATTCCATCCATCAATCAGTTTATTTCAGATATAAAAATCCATAAAACCAAAATAAAACATCATACATATGCCAAAGGGCTAAAAGAGTATAAACATTTAAAAAAATAAAGTGCATATAGCATAATTACACTAAGTGCCATCAATCATAATGCAAAGTGCCGATGTCAGTGTACACAAAGAGAAAGACACAAACAGGATTGCATGGGACATTTCCAGAACAATAGAAACAATCTATAAAAGGCATCAGACACACTGGAAATGTGGACACTTACGTATTTCAGTAAAAATTCTTAACAAGCATTTGCAATGCAATCGGTCTCGCCTTTGGGACCTTATATGTATTTAGCTATGCAGCACATTAGCCTGGGTGCTGAAACATCTACTGTTCTTTAACATGGAGGGAATGTAAGCACCAAACTGCATGGGGGGAACAGCTGGGGAGCCGGGTTCGTCTCGGCAGGGACGTTTAACATCTGGTGATTCTGGAAAAACAACGTAATCTCCCCGTGCCTAACAAAAATGAATGTGTCCATCTATAACGAAACTTGTGCTCATGTTGAGCCTCTGATACCTGATATCTTTTGGTCCAGTTTGCGCTATATAAAACTTGTAAAAACAAAAAAAATAGCACATGTGGGTCCACTTAATGAGACAGCACTTTATTTGCGTGCTGAAACGCACCATATTATGTCATAAGGAAACCTACCCCCTTGTTGCTACAGAAGATGTAGGCTTGCACTCGCACAGCATGCGTGTGTACACAAATTCAAACCAGTGTGTCTCTGGAGGAAGGCAGCACTGTGCTATCATGTGCTACCATTGCTGCCAACAAAAAGCCAAAAGTGTTTATTGTAGAAATGTGAATCAATGAATTGCTGCTGCTCCAATTAGAAAGCAGGGTACCCGTTGTTCCCACTCGGGAGCTGCTGTGGCTGTGCCTTATTTTATACACTGTGTGCATGAAAATGGCTGTGTGCTTTTAAATAGGTTGTATCTGGTTGCCCATATGTGCTCGTTATAGGACGAGAGGGAGAGAGGATGTAGCCTTACAGTTACAGCGGGCGACCTAGAAGCTGGCGAACAGCTGGGGAACCGGATTCGTCTCGGCAGGGACGTTTAACATCCGGTGATTCTGGAAAAAGAATGTAATCTTCCCGTGCCTAATAAAAATGAATATGTCCATCTATAACGAAGCTAGTGCTCATGTCGAGCCTCTGATACCTGATATCGGTGGCAATATGAGAACTTCGGGGGGAGCAAAGAAACAAGTAGTCCCTAAATGAATAGATAACAGCCAGCAGCGGAACTAAACTGTAGTTGGTCGGTGCTGCTTCCTGCAAAACGGAGGCAAAACAGAAGTGATGTATCGGAACAAAAGCCAACCTTAAGCCAGATAACGCGAGCAATGCCAGAATCAACCAATGGCAAGCGACAGGAGAAATTACCCTCCATATTTGTGTTTACTATAGGTCTTGCGACTGTCTAGGCGAGACCTAAAAAGGGTATCTTCATTATAAGGACATCGATCAAATAAGTACAGTGCAAGTACTCGTCTAATAGAAGGGATTGAGTCCGTGTTTCGGTGATTAGTAGATGCAGGTCTGTAAGGTGGATCAAGAGGGGTATCCCAGCGAACAGAAACTTCTAAGGGGCGGCAGCCTAGACCTGCTAAAACACCCGCCAACTGCCTGCCATTACGATAGGTCACTTAAAAATGTAAAGCGTATTGTGGAAGGAAGTCATAGTGGTTAACGAGTGCTACAGGGTCGTATCGCTCATTCAGCAATGGGCAAAGCGATTGTAAATAAGCCAAGCTGCATGCAAATATTTTGCCACCTCAATAACAACCACTTCTCCGGGGTCAGAGCGTAAAACCTGTACGCAATTGTGTAGTGACTAAAACCCAGGAGCTTGCATACAGGCTTGAGCCATTTTTCACATGGTCGGGCATGGGCAGAACAAAAAAAAGAAAAATGATGGATAGTTTCATCAGTTGAGTTGCAAGAGGGGCACTTGCTAGAATACAATATTTCTCCCCCCATTTGACACAAGGGCTATTTACGGGCAAGACCCCGTACCTCCATTTTAAATAGAGTCACATTACTAAGCACCCCGGGACAACATCAAGAAACGACTCAAAGACAGGAACAATCTTAAGGTCTAGAAAAGAATCTGTCAGACTCCCTACCTTAAAATCGTTCATTCAGTTCACGCAACCATAGATACTCTTTAAAACGATCTTTAACCAGGGAGCGAGGAACTGACTTTGCTGTGTCCAGAGAGTCCCACGGGTAGAGCAAACCAATCTCATAAAACATCAATTTAATGTAAGCAAACCAAGGAATCCTCTCACAACCAGAGGAACGCAGAAGTGCCTTTACGGATGAGCTGTTTGATTCCAACTCTTCTGTGGACCAGAGCCTATACCAGTACAAGACAGGTCTGACCATCATGCTAAAGGTGATCGGATGGATACCAATGTCTATGAGTTGGGGGAGGGGGGGAGTGCTCTGGTGGAGAAGGAGTAGGCTCCTAACAAAACAGTTTTCTGCCTTAATGAGTTTGTCGGCCCTCGCATAGCCCCAAAGCTCTGACACATGCATAACTGAACTTTTTGCTTTTAAGTTATTAATCCCCACTGCAGAAGTGAGGGGACAGGCCTGTGCTTTCTTATGCATTTTGGTCACTGTGCTAGCTTCCTGCTGGAAGTTCATGCAGCTGTTGGCAATGTGCGCGGACCTATGCAGCTTGTGCGTCGGACATAACCCTAAGTACCCAAACTCCTGTACCTGCTTCAGAACATTCCTCTGCAGCTGCATGTTCACCCTTCCTGTTTTATAGGGGTTGAATACCATGAACTTAGTCTTGTTGATATTAAGTTCGAGATCCCTATCACAGCAAAAACTTAAAAAACGATCTACTATCGCCTGCAGATTACACGGGATCTTGAATAATAAAAGTGTGTCATCTGCAAAAAGCAGAGTGGAGATTCTTTGAGGGCACAGTTTTGGAGCATCATTTCCAGGGAAATCAGGAGCCTTTAATGGGTCATTAATGTATAGTGTAAACAGCGTCGGTGCCAAAACGCATCTGTCTCGATCTTAAAAGGGTCAGTAAGCTAGCCTTTACTCCCATATCTGACTCGAGCAGTGTTTGAGCCATGCTGCTTGATTAAAACTGACAGAAAATTAGCAGGGACACCATCTGCTTTATGACATCCCATAGTTTGCCCCTAGGAACTGAATCAAATGCTGGTCTGAAATCAACAATACCACACGGAGGTGGTCCATGGCTAGCGTTACTGTTTAACAGTAAATACTGCAAAGCATTTTATCGGTTGTATCGGTCTATTCCTAAAGCCCATCTGCATTTCTCAAAATATGGAGTTTTCCTGAACTCACTCCATCAATTTCCCTAAGATAAGATAGGAAAATAGTTTCTTGGAAGCATCAATAAGGCTGATTGGTCTATAGTTCCCCAAGTCATCTTTGCTGCCCTTTTTGTGTATTGGCACAATCCCGGCAGTCTGCAAAGATCTAGGGATCGGGCCACCTTCCAAGATGGGATGAAAAAGCATGTAGAAGCGGGGGGTAGACAAGGGTATAGAGTCAGGCCTGGAGCTTTAGGGAGTGGAATCGCCTTTATTGCCCCCAGAATGTCTCTATGTTGAAATGCCAATGGAGTGACATCCTTTACCAGAAGGGGGGCCTTCTTCAGTGGCTCTAGGTGTAGAAGTCGTCTTAGCTAAATATACCTTCTGAAAGTGATCCGCCCATATCTCAGGCCATAAGTTGTAATCAACACGTGTAACATCATGGCGGCTACCACGGGCCACTATGCCCCAGCATAATTTGTTGTCTCCTGCCCTAGTTGCTACTACCAGGTCCTGCCACATCCTTCATTCCCAGGCGCATTTGGCTCGAGTCAATGTGTCTTTATAGTTTTTCCTGGCCCAAGACATTTCAGTTTTATTCCCTGCTTTTATTCACTGGATAAGGTTGCTGCTGGTCATTCTACAATAGCTGTTCAACCATAAGCAACGTGAGTATGATTGGCTAGCCTTACTACCATCCTTGTTCCCCTTGTACCCTGTTCATTTTACTCTTTCACTTCAATGTTATATAATCATAAAGCACTTTTAGCATCTACTTTTCATGCCAGAAGTATAAAATCCAACTGCAAACGTGATATATATTATTTTATTTGCAGTGAACCAGGTGTTGCAATAAAGGCTTTTCAGAAAAAGTAAAGTCTTGATAGACAATGAACCACCCCTGGGAGTGAAGCATAATGTATAGTGCTTACAAGTTTCAGCTTTGCTGTACTGTGACTGACCACTAGGTGTCACTGGATATCAGCACTGCACCTATATAGATTTATAGGGCCTAATGTATGAAATTTCTTTTTGAAAATAGTAGTCATAAATTGCTCTCCAAATTTTTGCAAATGAAAAAGACATTTGCAAGCTGACCTATGTACTAATTTGGAACCGTAGTGGGTCACAATCCAACCTACCTCATCAATATTCATAAGATATGTCATTTGTTGCAACTCACTACAATTGGATGCCATCACAGGGATGGTGGCCTTCTGGGGTCAGCAGACCACCTTGTCGGTGATCGCATTTTAAATAAAGTCAACCAATTTTTTTTTTAATGTGGTCCATTTTTCCTGAAGGAAACAGGGATGCATTAGAAAAAAAAGGGGTTTGTTTGCTTGTTTGAGAGTTTTGAGTGGCCCCGTGGACCACTGCCTACTCCCCAATAACCTTTTATGTTTCAGAAAGAGGAAGTGGCCTGAAGGATCTTATTTGTAGATAGGTTAATACCTTCTTTGAGTTGCGGGTAAAAGTTCAATGTTTTGGGACCGGATTTCTCTAACAAATATTAAATAATTGATACATACTTTAATGAATCGCTTATTGGAAGTTATGCCCTAAAAAAAACCTTCAAAATAGCGATATGTTATTCAATAACATGTTACTGAATCAGAAAATGGGCTCAGTTTCTGCCCAGAGGCTAGAGACAACAGGTACCTCAGGAACATCATCTAACTGGAGTAGCTCTTTCCTGTGTGGTCGCTGGTTTTATCCCCAACCCTTTTTAGGTCTTGACCCTTTCCTATCCACTGTGGACTCTCCCAGTTCCCCATACTGCTCAATGTGAATGCCCAGCTGCCAACAAACCTTGGCTGATCCCACTGTTTCAGATTATTTTACAATGCAAGCAACATGCAGAGCATTATTCAACTTGATCAAAATGTGAGCAATGCCCCGCACAGATTTTCTGAATCTCTGTCTGCCTCCGGTCAGGGATGGGTCAGCGAGAGCTCGAGCTAGACCCTGACATGAGCAGGATTTTGCCCGTGAAGAATGAGAAGGTTGGTAGCCATTGATGGTTTTGGCCATCATCACTCAGACCTGCTCCAACCCCAGCCAAGAAACTGAAGAACATACTCTTCTTCCTGGGTAAAGATCTCCCAATCACTAATCAGATCAATGCACTTACTTCCATCAGCTCTGTCTGCTGAGGACAATAATCCAAATCAGTCAATCAAGCTTCTTATAAGGCGGGGCTAATCATCCGAGAGGGTCTCAATGGGCTGGTGGGGGGAAGGGTTCTGCAGCTTCAGTCGAAGAGCCAGGTCTTGAAGTCCTCCGTGAATTGAGGCAGTGAAGGTGATTGCGGGATGTGCAGAGGCAGGGAGTTCCAGGCCTGCACAGCGAGGGAGGAGAAGGATCTTCCTCTAGCCGAGGTCCTGCGGATCCTTGGGATAGTGGACAGCGCCAGTTGGGCGGAGCAGAGATGTCTTGCGGGTGTGTAAAAGGACAGGCGGTGGTTAAGGTATGCAGGTCTGGTATTGTGGAGAGCTTTGTAGGCGGGCGTGGTGATTCTTTTGCTGATCGAGAGCCAGTGAAGGTATCTCAGGTGACCGGAGATGTGGCTGCGGTGTGGGATGTCCAGGATAAGTCTAGCGGAGGTGTTTTGGCTGCTTTGCAATTCCTTTTGGAGTGCTTTGGGTGGTGTGTTGTCGTAGAGTGAGTTGCCGTAGTCGAACTTGCTGCTGATGAGCACTTGGGTGATCATTCTGCTGTACTCGGTGGGGATCAAACTGAAGATCTTCTGAAGCAGGCAGAGTGAGTGGAAGCAGGAAGATCTTTGAGAGCGAGGAGTCGAGGATTATGGCTAGGTTGCGTGTGTGGTCTGTGGGTGTAGGGGGGTTCCTAGCACTGTAGGCCACCAGGAGTCGTCCCAGGCGGAGGGAGTGGAGCCCAGGATGAGGAATTCGGTTTTCTTGGAGTTGATTTTGAAGCAGCTGTTCTTCATCCAGGCAGCTACTGCCTTCATCCCATCATAGAAGTTGCACTTGGCTGCTGTAGGTTCGTTAGTGAGGGAGAGAATCAGCTGGGTATCGTCGTCGTAAGAGACGATGTTGAGTTCATGGTTTATGACGATGGCTGCAAGCGGGTCAATGTAGATCTTAAAGAGGGTGGGGCTCAGAGAGGAGCCCTGAGAGACTCCGCAGCCGATCTCTATAGGTTTTGAGGAGAACGGTGGAGCCTGACTCTCTGGGTTCAGCCGGTGATGAAGGAGGGTACCCACTCTAAGGCTTTGCCACAGGTGCCGATGTCATGGAGTCTTGTGCAGAGGGTGTGGTGGGAGATGGTGTCGACGGTGGCAGAGAGGTCCAGGAGGATGGGGGCTGCGGTTTTGCCTTAGTCAAGGAGAGTACGAATGTCATCTGTCACGGCGAGGAGTGCAGTCTCGCTGCTGTGGCTGCTTTTGAAGCCTGAATGGGAGTGGTCCAGGGTGTGGTTTGTTTCGATAAATTTGTTGAGTTGGCTGTTAGGGGAGAGGATGTAGCCTTACGTCTAGAGCAGTTAACCTAGGGAACTGGGTTCGAGTCTCGGCAACGACGCTGCACATCCTGTCATACTGGGCAAATCACTTAATCTCCCATGCCTACCAAAAATGAATGAGTTCATCTGTAACAAAACTGGTACTCATGTAAAAAACTCTGATACCCGATGGCTCGGGTCTAGTTTGCGCTATATAAAACTCCCCAATTTTGTTTTTTAAAAAGGCCTTCTTACTAATTTTGCATGACTTAGAAGGGCTTCTAGTCAATGCATTTATGTTCTCATTACTGGATTATGGTTCTACATTTTATCTGGGCCTGCCTTGTGGAACTCTAGTGTATCCAGAACCCTATAGTGAGCCTCCTCCAAGGCTTTTGAGAATCTGATCATGTCACATAGGCCTGTTCAGTTTAATCCTTTCCTCCATGTGTATCATGCATATAACCCTCAGTTCAATGCACACATAAAACTCTATCTGTCCACGTGTAAGATTTACTCAATGTCACTGGCTCTAAAGATGCTTCCAAAGTGTAAGTGCACGTGCATTGGCCGCCGCACACTCGCTACGGTTTGCCTTTTACTTCTGATCACCTTCTTTAACGAAGGTCTTAGGATTCTTACTCGTTTGCTAAACTCTCCTTCGGTTGATTTCTTCAAGTCACGTTGCCATCGAGCCAATCATCAGGCGTAGGTGGCCCTATACGTTCTGCTCAAACACTCAGTCCATCAAATCAAAGGTGTTGCTCCATTCGAGTTTTGAACTACTTAGATGTGCGCAGCGCGAATGCGCGCGCCTTGAGGGGTATTCATGTCTATGAATGCCGATTTTGCCAATTGCACAAGTTTGCTTTTGCTAGTTTGCACTGACCTACTGCCGCACTTCTCTTTTAACTTATTAAAAATCAATTAAAGGGGAGAATACTTCAGTATTATTTCGTTTGCAGAGAGAATACCTCAACACAATTTTAACTTGCAGTTACCTTAGTTTTAAAGCCATTGCTGCCATTGAATCTGATTGCTGTTCGTTTACCCTACTTCCGGGTCCCGCAGGCTTGCCACTGAGAGTCGCTATCTTGAGTCAGTGCGCTCTCTAGCTTTGTGGCGGTTACTTAGATGCGCGCTGCGCGAACGTGCAGCGGAAGCACGCAGCGGGCGTGCCACTGGCGTGCCTAAGGCAAGCCCGTCTATGCCCGTCAGCGTCCCGGAAGCGGCCAGCACCAGCCAAGCTGTCCGCCGGACCCCAGGAGCAGAGTGTAGACGGTGCTATGCCAAGGATTCTTTGCTGGCCTTCTGCCCCCGACTTTGTCCCCATAAAGGTCATTGGGATGTGGCGAGCTCCTTGTTGACAGGCCGGTAGACCTCCTGTTTATTTTCAGAGACCTGGCTTGACACTACGTCTGATCCCACTGTCCCCCCGGCTCTGCCCAAGGGCTATAAGATCTCTAGAACTGATCGCCCAGAGGGGAGGGAGGGGAGGGGCGGTTAGTTCTAAAAATAAGTGGGACCTTCATAGCGGAGATTTCACCTCTTGGGGGATTGTGAGGCACTGGACATTAGCATTCGTTTTTCAGCTCACTTCACTCGAGGAGGGTCCCTGATTTATAGGCCCCCTGGTCCTGCTTGCCCCTTTCGCCAAGCTTGGGGTGATGCTGTCATCCAGCGTGCACTGCGTTTCTTACATTACATTGTTTTAGGTGATCTGAATATTCACCTCGATCAGGTTGCCAACAAAGATTCGCTTGACTTGTTGGATACTTTGCACCTGGCCCAACTTTCCCAGTGGATAAGCCTTCGCACTCACCAGGCGGGCCATATACTTGACACGATCTGTTCAAACTTTCCCATTGTGACAGAGGAACCGCGCCTGGTCCCTTGGTCGGATCATTTTATCACTTATTTTTCGTGGGAAGTCACTAAGGCGGAACCTTCACCTGGTTCCTACTGTAAACCAGCTTTTGATAAAATCAATCCCCCTGAGCTTAACCAGGCATTAGAAGTTTCATAGCCTGATCTCCGGGGGACCTCGAGGGCCGACTTGCTGGATTTACTAGCTGGGTTGCTAATGTAGTTGATTCACTTGCCTCGCCCCCTGGTCGGTGATTGTCTAGGGAGTCTCCATCTACACCCTGTTTTACCCCTGCCCTCAAAATGCTTAAACATGATTGCAAGATCCTGGAACGTGCATGGCGTCGCAGTGACTACTGCCCCGATGCCAAGCGAAATCTTAGACTTAAACAAAGAACCTACTATGAGGCTATAGTGTAGGCCAAAAGGTAATTCTATTCAGTTCGCATCGACTCCGCCAAAAACAATGCTGAAGAAATTTTTGCAATTGTCCAAAGTTTTATGTCACCTACTGACCAATCTAGGGCATCCCCGTCTACCGTCGCCTGGTGTGAAAATCTTTCCAGTTTCTTCAGAGATAAAATTCTTTCCATTCAGGCGGCTTTTTACCCCTGTGACAATGACATTGGGGCTGCTTTGGGGTCTCCATTCACTGACCCTGCTCACTCTTTGCAAGCATTAGGTCTTTGAACCTCTTGGATTCCCTTAAAATTCTTAAGGGCCTGAAGTCGGGCTTGCCTTCTGATCCGTGTCCAGCCAGACTGTTGGCAGCAGTTGCAGAGACCATCAATCCCAGTCACTCAATACCCTGATCCCACTGAATTACTGTCCCATCTCTCTCCTGCCTAGCCTGGCTAAAGTGTGCGAGAAGGTGGTGAATAAACAGCTCACTGAGTTTGTGGAGAAGGAGGGCTTGCTCCGCCCAGCCCAGTCAGGGTTTAGGGCATTTCACAGCACTGAATCGGCCCTGGTTGAGGTCTCGGAGGCAATACAGGAGTGTCTGGATGCCAGCGGGAGGGCTGCATTGATTTTGCTTGACCTGTCGACGGCGTTTGATACGGTCCCACATGCTTTCCTCCTCTCTCGTCTGGCCGAGATTGGGGTTTCGGGTGCCACCTGGGGTTGGCTTAGGTCCCTCCTGGAAGGACAGGTCTTACAGATTTGGCTTCCACCCTCCTCCTCCGCCCCCCCAGCCTGTGATCACTGGTTTTCCTCAGGGGTCCTCCCTTAGCCCCCTTCTCTTTAACGTTTATGTTACACCCCTCATGTACCTGGCAGAGGGCCTTGGGGCTAAGGCTATGGCCTACGCTGATGACACTCAGCTTCTTTTCACCTGGGATTAGAATGGGGACCCTGTCTCCTCGGTTCATTTTTAAATGGTTAGCTGGTGTGCAATTGAAGTGTAACGAGGAGAAGTCAGAGATCCTCCTATCTGGTAAATTCCCTGCCAATTTTAAGGAAGCCGCCGGAGTTCCCCCTACCCACCTCTACAGGCAAGCCCACCAAGAACCTGGGGGTGTGGTTTGAGGAGAACTTGTCTTTCTCCATTCATATCAAGAAACTTGCGGGTACATGTTTTGGCCTTTTGAAAACCTTAAGGAAATTTCTTCCTCTCCTGCCCAGGGCAGCAAAAGAAAAGGTCATTTGTGCCCTTCTCGATTGGACTACGCCAATGCTCTTCTGGTGGGCATACCGGGCTATGTGGTTAACAAAGCTACAGGTAGTCCAAAATGCGGCAGCCAGACTTCTTCTCCAGATTCCTTCCAGGAAGAGCATGAGTAGTCACCTACGCTCTTTGTACTGGCTTCCGGTGGACGTGCAGGTTAAATTCAAAGTTTTAGTCATGGCCCACCGCGCTCTTCATGGTCATGGCCCTACTTACCTACAAAAACGGCTTTCTTTCTATTCTCCCACGCGACAGTTGCGCTCCACCTTTTAGCGTTTCGTTAAGGTTCCGCGCTTTAAATGTAAGAGGCTGGGAGGCAGCTCTTTTGCCTGGAAGGGGGTGGCGGCTTGGAATGCCCTTCCTCTCTGCCTGCGGATTACTCAGGACCCGCTGATTTTCAAGAAGAACCTGAAAACACATCTTTTCTCATAATACCTGACTATGGCCCCCCTTGGTGACGCGCCGGGACACTTTTGAGTATCTGCGCGCGATATAAATGTAATTAACATAACATAACTAGTAATATATGAGGTTTATTCACTGTGGTAAAGCTGAAGCTGGCTTAGCAGTAGGTGCTGTCTTGGGATAATCTTCAAAGCTGTCAATATGTGTAAACTGAGGAATAAATATGCCACCAAAGATGGCGACTTGATCTAGAGCATTCTGTAACTATCACTAAGGGTCTGATTTAGATCTTGGCAGATGGGTTACTCGGTCACAACAGGGACAGATAATCCCATCTGCTGAAATATACATTCCATTATATCCTATAGCATTTACATTTCAGCGGACAGGATGTCCGTCGCTGTTGTGATGGAGCACCCTCTCTGCCAAGATATAAATAAGACCCTAAGTCTGGTACCCTCAGCTGGCCCTGCTGCAATCAACAAGGGATCTCCTGCCTCCACCTCCCCAGTAAGGGGCCAGGCACCAATTTACATGTCCTTGCTGCGTCAGTGGGGATCCTCTGTGCAAAACAGCATCCACCAATGGGACGGATGCAATCTTCTCAAAACGGAATGCTGAGAGGGCTGTCATAATGGTACCATCTCTTGGCATTCTTTTTGTTTGCCTGTAAAAAATGGTGACCTCCACATGCAGGGAATTTTCTACCTGCACTTGGAAACCTATGGTTATTTTTATCGCTTGCTGATGGACTTCAGGAAGAGACTCAAGACCTGGCAACTCGACTAAGCCCAGTAACCCAGCGCCTGGATATCCTCACTGGTGATAGGCTGTGCTCTACAAGTACTGATTGATTGATTGAGTGAGTGATTGTTTGATTGATTGATTGCCCAGGTACGCCATGTCTTGCATGGCGAACCCTGGAGGGAAAATCTTTATCAAGAGGACTGCCTCCCGGTGCACTGTCAGTGGTAGCCTTGCGGTGTATTGGTCGCCACCGGTGATGGTGTGCCGCTGGAGCGGGCGAAGGCTCCACCTGCACACAGTTAGAAGGTCCCCCTGCCTGAAGGCCTTGATCACGAGTTCCTGTGTAATTCCAGTGGGGCCAGCCATCTCTGGGGGAAATGTTAGGAATGAAATGAGGAGTAACCAGGGGAAGCAGAATAACTGATCCTCCCGGGAATCTCTCAATTCTAAAGGGATAGTCAGGGTCCACTTGTAATACCTGTTAACTCAGTCCTCAGAATTATTGGTATGCCCAGGACGTTGAGCTACCAGGTGCTACACAGAATCACTCAGAACGAGGCCCTAAATGGCCAGTGGAATAGCTCACTCTGTCAAACTATAAATGGCCCCCCAGTCTTCAATTTTTGGTGGACAGATTTCATTTGCATATCTCCTACAAACAACCCCCCTAACAAACCCTTTTTGTAGAGGTGTATTTATTCAAGTGTTGATGAGGGGCACATTTAGTCAGTCTCTAAACTCCAATTTTGGAAATAAAATTCATAATTATTCTTTTTATAATAAAAAATAAACAGAACTAGTATCCATGTATGCTAGTGCAGAGTATGTAGACCCCACATAGTTAGGTGTTTATGTCTGTTAACCTGTTACTGAAACTCCTGCTGATGCCCATTGGATGAGAGGGGGAGAGGTGAAACATGTCTACAGAGTAGGTGGCTACAATGAGGGTGCGGTTATAGCAGGGGGCCCCCCTCACCATTCTTTGCACAGGGCCCCTGAGGTTTTGTTATGTTCCTGACAAGAAGCCAGCCAGGTCTGCTCCACACTGCCCCATACAGACAAAGAGTGACTCATTCAAGGTCCCCCCTGTGCTTACCTGGATTTGGTATCTCTCGCGGACCCCGGTACGCATTGCCATGGAGATGGGTGGGCAGGCTCCGGCACAGCCAACGTAGCCCATGCATGAGGGGTCCATGAGGGGCAGGCACAGGCATTCTCCAAACTCGCTGACAGTCTGGCACTGGAAACATGGGAAGCACCAGCAGGCGCAGCAGCCTGTAGGGGAAAGAAGGAATAAACATGACGTCATCAGAGCTGAGGTCTTCAGTCTAGGGGAGGGGCGTGGCTGGATTTCCCATGTGGAGGAGGGCCGCGGAGGGATATCAGGGGGAAAGGGAAGGCACAGAGGGATAGGCCTGGTGGAAGAGGGCCACGGAGGGATACCAGGGGAAAGGGAAGGCACAGAGGGGTATCACTGGTGGAAGAGGGCCACGGAGGGATACGAGGAGGAAACGGAAAGGCACAGAGGGATATCCCTGGTGGAGGAGGGCCACAAAGGGATATCACGGGGAATGAAAAGGCACAAAGGGTTATCCCTCATGGAGGAGGGCAAGGAGAGATACCTGAGGGGAAGGGAAAGGTACAGAGGGACATCCCTGGTAGAGGAGGACCATGGAGGGATAACAGGGGAGGGAAAAGCAGAGAGGAATATCCCTGGTGGAGGAGGGCCATGGAGGGATACCAGGGGGAGGGAAAGGCAGAGAGGGATATCCTTGGTGGAAGAGGGACACGGAGGGATATCAGCAGGAAAGGGAAAGGCACAGAGGGATATTCCTGGTTAAAAGGCCATGGAGGGATACCAGGGGGAAAAGGCAACAAAGGGATAGCAGTGAGGAAAGAAGAGGCGCGGAGGGATATCCGAGAAGAGGTTGTAACAACAATTCATTCTTTAGAGCGTCTATCTTAAATTCAATGGAAGGGGGCGTTGTAGGATATACCA
This sequence comes from Triturus cristatus, assembly GCF_964204655.1. Taxonomy (NCBI): domain Eukaryota; kingdom Metazoa; phylum Chordata; class Amphibia; order Caudata; family Salamandridae; genus Triturus; species Triturus cristatus. The sequence continues at coordinate 816,730,608 of NC_140595.1, forward strand.
GCTGGAGGAAGTGAATGGGGGGGCCAGAAGGGAGAAGCGTAGGATACCCAGTGTGAGGGTGGAATAGTCTTTCATTCCTCTGAGCTGTAGTCTTCACTCTAGGGGGTGGCATCGAGGGATATCCAGATGGAGGAGGAGCACAGATGGATACCAGTGAAAAAGGGAGGGGCAGAGAAGGATCTCAGGGGTGAAAGGTTCTGAGAGACATCTCAGGGAAGAGGGAATAATCACTAAACCTTTAGAGCTCCAGTCTTCAGTCTAGGGCGGGGGCACAGAGTGATACCACGGTTACTTCAGCAATGGCAATAGATTCCACTACATCTCTAGCTAATGAGGCATGTTCCTTAAATGTTCCTGTGACAAACAGCTACTTGCCACCGTCTAAAAGTGCAGCTGCAGCTCCTCAACACTTTACACCAGTCAGCTCCAAACTGTGGTGCAGATTACATCCCACATTAGCACTTCTAGTGCTCACTTTATACAATATGGCCCCATGAGATGTTATACTGCTGCTGCCTGTGCACTGGCTGTTCTGTGCGAGGGTAAAATATGCCCTGCTGCTGGCTGTGCACTGGCTGTTCTGTGTGAGGGTAAAACCTATCCTACTGCTGCCTGTTCTGTGTGAGGGTGAAACCTGTCCTATTGCTACCTGTTCTATGTGAGGGTGAAACCTGTCCTACTGCTGCCTGTGCACTGGCTGTTCTGTGTGAGGGTGAAACCTGTCCTACTGCTGCCTGCTCCATGTGAGGGTGAAACCTGCACTGCTGCTGCATGGGCTCTAACTGTATTGAGTGGGGGTGAAACCTACTCTGCTGCTGCCTGTGCACTAACTATTGTGTGTGAGGGTGAAACCTGCACTACCACCACCTCTGCTCTGCCTATTCTGTGAGGGTGCAACCTGCACTGCTGCCTGGGCCCTTACAGTTCTGTGTGAGTGTGGAACCTGTCCTCCTGGTGCCTGTGTCTTCCTGTTCTGTGTGAGGGTGAAACCTGACCTGCTATTGCCTGTACACTAACTGGTCTGTGTGAGGGTGAAACCTTCCCTGCTGCTGCCTATGCACTAACTGTTTTGTGTAAGGGTACAATCTGCACTTCTGCCACCTCTGCCTGTTCTGTGTGAGGGTGGAACCTTTCTTGCTGCTGCCTGGGCACTAACTATCCTGTGTGAGGGTGGAACCTGTCCTGCTGCTACCTGTGCACTAACTGTTCTGTGTGAGGTCGATACTAACCCTTCTGCTGCCTGCGCATTAACTGTTCTGCGTGAGGGTGAAACCTGCCCTGCTGCTACTTGGATTTTGCCTGTACGGTGTGAGGGTGAAAGCTGCTCCGCTGCTGCGTGGGTTCTGCCTGTTCAGTGCGAGGGTGAAGCCTGGACCACTGCTGATGTGAGAAAAGCTTGGACTGTTTCTTTTTGCCCCAAACCAGTTTTCTGCTAGAAGGATGCTTGCATTGCAGCTGATTTCCTGTCTGTGTTCTAGATATCAGAAATGCAGAAATCCCACATTCAGATGCTTAGCAACTGTCACGTAGCCCATATGGGCATTGTCGTCTTCCAAATGTTAGTATGAGCACTTTGCAGACTGTCTGCCACTTTGCACAGTTACTGCATGGATTTCTTTTGCTTGTGCCACACTGAAACTTTCCCACGGAACATGCTGTTGTTTTTGTACTTTGCTTGTTCCTGGGATTTAGTCTGGAGATTGTTAACAAGGTCGAACAGCAATGCCCCTTGTGATTGTGTTCTGGTCAGGCCCTAGTACCTACACAAAACAAGCAGATGCAGCTGTTGTTTGGGAGCAGATACTTTGGTCATATGAGGGTACACGGACAGGTAACACAGACATTTAGAGAGGGATCTTTCCACGGAGGAGAGCGTGACAGCACCTGTGATGTAGATCTGCCATCTATAGACTGAGGTCCAGGGTCTGCTAATAACACCCAGAGATCTTCAAATGTATAATCATTCTGCCTCCATACAAGGGGAGGGTGGTTAAGCTACTCTGTCATATATCATGACAGCTCCCTTTATGATTTACGGACTACTTGCTTTGCTGACCGTATTTGTATTAGGCATATTTCTACAGGTTGTGGTATGTGCACTGCATACTAGAGCGCATGGTTAAAATTTACATTTTAAACTTTTTCATGTCTCTGTTAGATCTTATTGTGGATGAATACAAGAGCGTGAGCGAAAGGGTGTGTATTGTAACTGCAATTCCTGAGAGAGTCAGGAGTGCTGTGTTCTGGGGTGTCTAATCACTTGTTCCTCTGTGAGTGAGTAGGAGGGCAGGTGAGACACTATAGCTAGTCGGTCCCGGGCTCGTGGGTACTAAGGCGGTAGGATAACTCAGTCCCTGCCTACTAAGGTCCCATAATCCCAAGCATAGTCCTGTAATTTAGCAGAATCCCTGCAACACAACATCACTACAGGACTTCAGTCTCTGTTATGGGGGCTTTTAAGGGCAGACGAGATGCCCTCACTCACTTTTCTTCTATTCATTTCAGATCTCAACTCTAATCTCTTGAGTCATGATAAGTTCATTGCCTTGAAAAAGCTTGTGGGGTGTATTTCCTCAAGTGAACCACGTGACAGATGGTATTCAGGCAGCATTCTCTGGCATTCATGGGAGCAGCAAGCCATTCTAAGAAGGAAACGAGACATGGATGCAATGGGAGGTTTGGTCGCTGGCTCAGAGGGTTCTTCTCTTGTGCTCTTGGAGATGCGAGGATTTTAGCTGTGCCCATTTCCCAATCTAGACACAGAGTATAGGCACAGGTAATGACAGTAGCTGTGGTCCATCGTCAGACCCTTTGTCTTTGTCTATCGCTCTATCAGGTCCAACCCCATAGACTCTACTGTGCAGTCCAGCAGAGCCTCCCAATCTGTGAGGGGTTTTTCCACCAGATTCATTCCTCTAGTAACGCAGTAGGCGAGAACGAGCTGGCTTAACCCAGGCACCATTGCGTATGGATCTGCTTCATGAGCGTGACAAGGGAGAAGCCCAGTTAGGAACCATCGAGGATGTCACCTGTATAGACTAGGTCTGTAGGAGTCACCCTCGACTTCGATAGAGCTAGGCTCCTCTTCTGCAGGGATAGCTTGAAAGCGTCCTCTGTTGTCGCTCTGAATTCCAGTGGCCTGGGGTGATTTCCAGGTGTCCCTTGGCTTACACTTGAAAAGCCTTTAAGAATTCTGAATAGCCAATTGAAATTTCACATTGAAATTAATAAAATAGTTCAACTTTCCATCATTTTGAAATCTGCTCACCTCTTAATACCAGCAGAAGGGTTCTGGACTCTATCGCACTCCACACTTAAGTACACAAGAGCAGGTATGTCCAGGGTGACTCTTAAGTTTTACTTTCACTTTATACTGGGTATAAGCAAATGCAGTGGCATAACAAAACCTCAGGCCCCCCACTGGAAGGTAAGGTAAGGGGGTCCCCATTACCCAGTTCCTACCTGACTTGCTGCTTCTGAGTGTCTTGTTTCATTGCAGCTGGCCAGCCCAGGGGGCCACCCTTTGAGGTGAACAATGTGGGGGTCACTCCCCCTCACCCACACCGCAGCAGCGGTAGGGGACTCTGTTATGCCCCTGAGCAAATGATTCTACCACTGTTTCAGACTCACCCGAAGCTCAGTCTTTTCAGTAGGACATTGGGGGAGACTTGAAATGCTGGCCTGTGAGGTTTCCTATCACTCTGAAGACCCGCCTTAATCATCACTTCCTGTCTGATTACTGCCAGGGGCACCAGCAGAAGAGAGCCACCAGTGGGCGCCATTGAGGAGTTAACTGCTATGGGCACCAGCAGAAGAGATCCACCAGTGAGGGCCATTGAGGAGTTAGAGGCACAACCTAGCTACCAATGATTCCACTCTAATCCCAGGGGTGAAAGGGAGATCTAAGTGATCGGGGTAGCACTAGGGGTGGGCGGAATTTGCGTAATCGCGTTACGCAAATCTCCGCGAAACGGTAAAAAATCTCCGCGAACACGCAGAAATTCCGCGAACACGCGGAATTGCTTGTTCGCGATGCTTTTTTCCTGTTCACAATCGCTGTTTGCGTGCTCGGGGAGAAATATCTCGCGAACACGCATTTTGAGAACGCGAACAAGCAAAAATTTCGCGAAGTCGCGGAAAGCGGAATTTTGGGCAATTTTGCGTTCTCCGCAGAACGCGAAATTACCCAAATTCCGCAAATTCCACGAACGGAATGGAATTTACCGCCCAGGCCTAGGTAGCACAATCTTCCTACGAGTAGCAGCAAAGGAAGGATCTCGCACAGCTACCATCAGTGAGTGAGGGATTCACACTCCCGACTCCATTAATTACAGAAGATTCCCACTTCTTCCTCCTATTTCATGAGTAAAATAACCCTAATGCTTGTTGAGCAAGATTCTGTCACCATAAGATGGTATAGAAATTACAAATTTACTGACATGAACTAGTGAAGGATGCGACCGCTGTTACCATTCGCGTGCAGGAGATTCACAATAGTGGGACTATTGTAAAGTACACCGTATATCTACTGTTATCATTAGTGAGTAGGAACAATCAAAATCCTGCTACCATAATTAGTGAACAATCACAGCACTGCCACCATTAGTGAATAGGGCAGTCACCATTGAAACACTGTTATCTAGTAAGGGATGCTGCCACTATTAGTGAGTAGGTGAATCACATTCATGCCACTGTAAGGCACTGAGTGATCCCATTGTGGCTGCTACCGAGTAGAGGAATCACAATCCTGACACTTCTCTTTGGTGAAGGATCCCATGGTCTGTGCTTAACTTGAGCCGGTGTTTGTAGGTGGCGCCCACCGGCACTTATATTTGGAGCAACACTTATTTTTTTCTTTACAGACTTTGACCCAGAACAAGAGAGAGAAAAAACATAACAGTGAGAAAGAAAGAGGAAGACAAAGATGGAAAAAAGTGACAGAAGGAGAAAATAGGAGCGAAAAAGAACACATCAGGAGTGAGTTTGACGGGCAGAGAGTGCTGGGGAATGCATTAATGATGCATGAGGGAGAATCAAGACAACATGGCTTTGGTATTTGGCATCATGGCCTTCATGAGTGCCAGCGGCAGCTTTTGAAGAAAAGTTTGGGCCCGGGCACTTATTCTACAAATGAAGCTACGCCCATAGGTGCTAATGTGTGTCAATGAATCGTGATGTTGCTGTTTAATAGTGAGTCCCATAGTGTAAACAGTGTTGGTGAGCAGCAGACGCCACTGCCTCTTGATTCAACAAGTAGGAGAGGCCGCTTGTGCTACCCAGATGAAGTGGCTCTCCAGTGGTGCTTACTAGAGCCTGACAGCATCCCTCTCCGGTCAAGAGTGCTAGTATGTCTAGTGACTGCACTCTGGGCTCCTGAGCTCTATGGCCAGCATCCAGACTTCAAGGGTGGAAGGCAAGTGATCCAGACTGTCCTGTGCACCCCTGTCCCACATTTCATTACTTGTCACCTACTCATAACAACGCTTCTGTCTCCAGGCGTCAAGGAACATAGGGCCTGGTTTATATCTTGGCAGACGGGTTACTCAGTCACAGCAGAGGGGGATATTCTATATGTCAAACCATAAATCCCATTGGATATAATTGGATTCATATTTCCGTGGTTGGGATATCCGTCCGCAGAGATCTAAATCAGACCAGTAGACACTACTGGCTTCCAAGCATTTGTGGTTCATGTGGTGGCAGGGAGTAGGGTAAGGCCTGGGGGAAAGGATCCCAGGTTGGTGATAAAGAGGCCATCATTCCGCAGCCAAAGAGTGGTGTAACTTACAGACACTGCAGTCCTCGCAGCAGTCACAGATGCCACTGCTCCAACTGTTGCCACGCATCACCGTGACCTGCGTGGATGTCATGGCGACAGGCTGGCTGACGTGTACCACATTCATGTTGACCTGCAGGAGATAAGAGGGTAAAAACTGAATGAGGACGAAGACTGAATGTGTTAAGGGTGCAGCTCCTGGTAAAAGCACAGCTATCCCCATAACCCTCTGGAACAAGAGTCTATATTTAAAACAAAAAAGGGGTCTGTCAAAGGAATGAATTCATTCTACTGAGGACTGATGATCAACCGCCTCAGGTGGAGGTAACTCACCAGGATCCATCGGTCATTCTATATCTGCATAAAATGAACATGGTGGACGAACCAACACTGAGTCACCATGAATTATTTTTACGACTTCATGAAACGATCAAGGAATAACTTTTCAATCAGAAGAAAAGTGATTTAAAACATTTTGGTAAAGAATGATCCTGTCCATCCCAGCATGGAACCTCTAGAGTAAGAGTGAGACAGCCTGACCGCTCCTTGCCCCGGTCAACCTCCCCATCCCTACTGCTACCTCTAGTAACGTCCCGTTCCTCGCCCCCCTGCTTCTTGTAACCTTGCCTACTTCTTACCCTGTAACCACACCTCCAGCTCTCTTTCTAAGTCTTAAATTAGAGGAGTGAAAAACTGTGAAGGTCTTCAGAAACACATGCCACAAAGTCTATGTTAAAAAATCCATCCCCGGGTTTTTAGGTCTACCTCCTCTGCATGAAAGCGCCAAACTGCAAATCGTCGACAATGGCTTGAACATATGTCTTAAACAAACCAAGATGTTTTTAACATCTGCTTATTGTGTGCGGTGTGCCGCACAAGGTCTCTCTGTGCCTTTGTTTTCCCTCCTGTGCTCAGAGGATCTCAGGTATGGACCAGCAAATATGCCTGATAATGGCCTTGGGTCTGCAGCACATTTCAGACCTTAGAAGATTCTCCTTCCCTGTTACAACCGTGGATTCACTTTGAATACATTTCCACACACATCTTGAAACATCTTTCCATGAATATGTTCACCTTGAGTTATTTACACATAAGCCTCAAGGACATTCATGTGATATGCATCACAAATATGGAATGGGTGAAAATTCAAAATGGATCCCACTGGCTTCAGTACTCAGACTCACACACGCAGACTCTTGCTCCCACACGTACTACATGCCCTCAACTTTAGCACGCGATCCGTGCAAGGAACAGGATCAAGGGAGATGCACTAAAATGGATTGCATCATTCCTCACAAGACAAACACAGAGAATCTGCCTAGCTCCCTTCACCTGAGAACCCATGAGCGGCTTCTGCGGCGTCCCTCAAGGTTCATCCCCCATTCCCACCCTCTTCAACACCTACATGATGCCTCTTGCCGACATCGTCAGAACCCATGAACTCAACATTATATCCTACGCCGACGATGCCCAGGTCATCCTCCCACTCTCAGCAGACCCCACCACCACTTACACCAACGTCCACAATGGCATGAAGAACGTCGCAGACTGGATGACGGACAGCACAGACAAGACAGAAGCGCTGATCTATAGCACTCGTGCCTCCCTCTAGAACGACACCATGTGGCCCGCTGAACTCTGACTGTTAGACCTGGCATCATTGGCGTGGGTCTCCCTTTCTCTCTACTCTCCCTATCTTTTATATCAGCTGGATTTAGATGTTCTGGGCGCCGTGCCGCTGCTACTCAGTACCACAGCGCAACCCTATATATAAATGACTGTATGAATAAAGATAAATATAATACCTACATCGGTGTAGCCTCTTTCCATAGTGAGTTACCTTTCATTTCACTATCACTACTGCAAAACAATCCATTCTCATAGGCCAGGATGGGCCGGTTAAAGATTGCTTTCTATCATCCTATTGGGCCCTAGGAACCTGATAGGACCCTCAAGTTTGATATATATATATATATGCTCAGGACATTAAGGGGCACCTTTTAGTAAGGACCGTTTATATATTGGATGTGTTGAAATACTTTTCCTGAAAACATGGTCGTTTCTTGCCTAAGCTTTACTGTAGGCTGTTGCGCGTATGTGTATTGGCCGTCTGGTTTTGGAGCAGCAGGGCCAGCTGGGTCAGACCTGGCTGGAGAGAGAGATCGGTATTCGGAGCATGGGGAGGGGTGACTCTTTGATCCGAGCAGGGCCGTGCCTGGCAAGGTGAATGATGGCGCCACCTCCTACTGGGTGTCTGAAAGCAGACCCCCTCATTCTGAAAGGTCAGGATGTCGCCTCATAAACCAAGTGCTCCCCGACCCCACTGAACTGGTTTTGACCGGAGTCAGTGATTTGCAACCTTAGAGAACAAATACTTTTTTAGGGTTAAATGCTGCGCTGGAACTTTGGCCAAGTGTGTTCCTTCTGGATGTCAAGACGAAACTCTGTCCGAGTGAACAGAGGAAAGGACTTTGCAACTTTCATCAAGCTTGCCGAAGAAACTACCAGAGGGTCTAAATCGAGAGCTCCTCCTGCAGAAGTCTCAGGGACATTAGACTTCACCCCGTACGCCGTCGGAATTTCTGTGCGAGGAGTTCTGCTTGCAGGTGAGGCCTCCGTCGAGTAATCCGGAGCCTTTAGTTCTACTGTGAGGACCGCAGACTGGGCACTTCTGAACTTTTGCTAAACCTGTTTTGGCAGCTGCAGGTAAGAGAGAGCTGCCACCGCTGTGAGCTCGCCTGAATCGGAATTGAGACTTTCTAAACTGTTGCTGAACCTGTGCGGGCCGCTGCAGCTAAGGGAGAGCTGCCGCCACTGAGTGCCCGCCTGACTCTGTACCTTTGAACCTTCTTGCTAAATCTGTGTGGGCTGCTGCAGCTAAGAAAGAGCTGCTGCCGCTGAGAGCCCACCTAAATCTGTATCTTCAAACCTTTTGCTGGATCCGTGTGGGCTGCTGCAGCTAAGAGAGAGCTGCCGCCGCTGAGAGCCCGCCTGAATCAGCACCTTTGGACCGTCTTCTGAATCTGCGTGAACTGCTGCAGTCGAGAGAGCTCTGTGGCTGCTGAGTGTCCACCGTGGTGCCCGCCTGGTTGAGACTCTAAATTGACCCGTGGGTCGCCGCAGCTAAGAGAGAGCTGCTGTCGCTGAGTGCCCACACCCTTTGCTACGGTGCACCATCGTGATCTGTCCCGTGGGCCACCACAGCCAAGAGAGAGCTGCAGACGCTGAGTGCCTGCACCCTTTGCTACGGTGCACCATCGTGATCTGACCCATGGGCCGCCGCAGCCAAGAGAGAGCCGCTGCCGCTGAGTGCCCGCACCCTTTGCTACTGTGCACCATCGTAATCTGACCCGTGGGCTGCAACAGCCAAGAGAGAGCCATAGCCGCTGAGTGCCCACACCCTTTGCTATTGTGCACCATCGTGATCTGTCCCGTGGGCCGCCGCAGCCAAGAGAGAGCTGCTACCGCTGAGTACCCACACCCTTTGCTACTGTGCACCATGAGGATTTGGCCCATGGGCTGCCACAACCAAGAGAGAGGTGCTGCCGCTGAGTGCCTGCACCCTTTGCTACTGTGCACCATCGTGATTTGTCCCGTGGGCCACCGCAGCCAAGAGAGAGCTGCTGCTGCTGAGTGCCCGCACCCTTTGCTACTGTGCACCATCGTGATTTGTCCCGTGGGCCGCCGCAGCCAAGAGAGAGCTGCTGCTGCTGAGTGCCCGCAACCTTTGCTACTGTGCACAATCGTGATTTGTCCCGTGGGCTGCTGCAGCCAAGAGAGTGTTGCTGCTGCTGAGTGCCCGCACCCTTTGCTACTGTGCACTATCGTGATCTGACAAGTGGGCCGCCGCAGCCAAGAGAGAGCTGCTGCCGCTGAGTGCCTACACCCTTTGCTACTGTGCACCATCGTGATTTGTCCCGTGGGTCGCCACAGCCAAGAGAGAGCCGTAGCCGCTGAGTGCCCACACCCTGTGCTACTGTGCATCATCATGATTTGTTCAATGGCCCGCCGCAGCCAAGAGAGCTGTAACCGCTGAGTGCCCACCCCTTGTGCTATTTTTCATCCTCGTAATTTTCCCCACGGGCCGCCGCAGCAAAGAGCGAGCAGTGGCCGCTGAGAGCCCACACCATTGACAACTTTGCATCCTTGGGATTTGTTCTGTGGGCCGCTGCAGCTAAGAGAGAGCTGCTGCCGCTGAGAGACACCACGGAGCTGCACGACGAATGTCATCGCCACCAACAGCCCGGGCCGCCACGGCCGCGTGCTGCTGCCGCTGAGCGCCCGCCTGCCCCTGAGTGCCCGAACCACTGTGAGTGCACGCTGCGGACCTCAGCCTCTAAGACCTGTGGTCGCTGGGAGTCCACCTGTCACCATCTCCGCTTCTTCCCGAAGCTGCGTGCTGTAGTCCCTTCCAACGACAGGTACCTAGTGTGCAACGGGTCGCATAGGCCCCGGCCCTGAACTCAGTCCGTGTCCCGCTTTGGGTGAATACGTTGTTGTCTCTTTTAGTCCCTAGAGGTTGACGTGAATTGTAGTTGTTGAAACGCTTTGAGAGTCTTTGAGTTAAACTGTTAGATAAAGATATTATTTTTCTATATCTACCTGAGTTGTGTCCTTTTGTGGTGTCATTACTGCCTTATTGTATGTGGCCATAAACGCTTCACACACTGCCTCTGAGATAGGCCTAACTGCTCGTGCTACGTTACCACAGAGTTGAGCAGGGGTTATCAAAGGGGGTAGCCCACTTGCCCTGACTTAGGAAGAAGGGTCCCTATTTGGACATTGGCACCAGCCGTGGCCAACTAGAGACCCCCATTTCTAACATTGGTGGCAGCGGTGGGATCAGGACTTGCCTTTATGATCCACGTACAATAACTGGTAAACACCACTGGTGAGTGTTGACCCAGCGCAGCCACAAAATTGTTTTTATTGTTTGGTTGCTTGTCTTAGTAGTGACTTGTTGATAGCAGCCATGAGTACTGCTAGTAGAGGAAGGCCAACATCCAATGCTTCGGAGGATCTCACCTTTGAGGAGGAAAGATTAGATACCTATACTGCCGGACAGCTGAAGTCATTGTGTAAGCAATTCACAGTCGCTGTGATAGGCCTCTCTAGGAAAGAGGAGTACCAGAAGGCGCTAAAGGCGTGGTGGGAAGCGAGAGAGTCCACCGGGGTTGAGGAAGAGAATGCTGGAGGGCAGCCAGATGGTGCAGTAGAGGGGGGTGGGGATAGAACACCCTCCAATCCAGGTACTAGTGTATCCCAAAGGAGCCTTACCCCAGAAGAGCTGGAGGACAGGGAGAGAGATAGGAGGCATAGTTTAGAGAGGGCTAATTTGGAAAGTTAGAAGGACCTTGAGAGTAAGAAGATAGAAATTGAGAAGAATCGATTGTCAATTGAACTTGAGAAAATGAAAATGGAGCATGAGAGAAAGTTGAGGGAGATAGAGATCAGGGCGAGGAGTGTCCCGGTCTCCCCCTCTGGTAGCAGCATACTTTTAGTAACTCCTGAGTGGAGTTTATATTCCTAAAGATGTCATTAAGGATTTTCACAAGAGTGAACATATTGGGCAATGGTTTGCCGCATATGAGATAGCAATGGTGTCCCACCGGGTACCTGAGAAGAATTGGGGAGCGGGGTTGTGGGGACGCTTTGTGAGTGATGGTAGGGATACCCTGTTGAACCTGCCTGAGGAGAGCAGGATGGTGTATGCCCATATGAAGGAAGCTTTGATGACCCGTTATGGTTTGACCCTAGAAATGTACAGGCATAGATTTAGGACCTGTAAGAAGTTAGAGGGTACCACATGGGTTGAATATGTGTCTTATTTCTGCCGAGCAATGGATCGCTGGGTGAAAGGTAGCAAAGTGGAAACTTTTGAGCAGTTATACGATTTGTTTGCATGGGAGCATTTTTCTAGTAACTGTTTTCCAGAGCTATGCCAGCACTTGATTGATAGCAAGCTGACTAACCCTAGGAAGCTTACTGAGGAGGCGGACCGCTGGGTGAGCACCCGGGTCCGCAAAGGTTTTATGGAAGACTTCACCAGAGGTGGGCAGGGTCCCCAGCAGAGAAGTGGGGGGGACAAGGGTAAGCAGAGGGAGTTCCAGAAAGGGCCCCAAAGTAATTCCCTAGGGAACCAAACAGTGGTGTCCCAGCCTCCCCCTGAGAAGAAACCGGCGTCCCCGACAGGTAGGCCTGTTCAGAGGGAACCGCTTACTTGTTTCAAGTGCAGTCAAGTGGGCCACCAGTATTATGATCCCCAGTGTCCCCAGAGGGACCCCCATGCACCCCCTCGTGCACCACCCCGTGCTCCATCCCACCAGATTGCCAGTGTATCCCTGAGGGGGAGGAGATGGAGGTCCAAGGTGGGTGGGATTCCGTAGAGTTAAACCTTGTCTCGCTAGGAGACTTTGAGAAGGTCCCTAACCCCACACTGCCCAATAATACTAAGAAGTACCGGCAGTGGGTGGCCATCAGTGGCCATAGGGTGGAGGCCCTCAGGGACACAGGAGCTAGTGTGACTGCTGTCAGCTCCACGTTGGTGTCCAAAGAGCAGATTGTCCCCCATGCGTTCTGTTCCGTAGTATCAGCAGACAACTCAGAGAGCCAGTGTGAGGTGGCTCAGGCTCCCTTTGAGTGGGGGGGGGGGTCTCAGGAACTCTTCAAGTGGCTGTGAGGCCCGCCATGCCTGTAGAATGTCTGTTGGGCAATGATCTAGAGAATTCCTCGTGGGCTACGGTGGAGAGAAAGTCTCATTTGAAAATGTTGGGCCTCCCTGAGTGGGCGTGCGCAACCACTCGGTCCATGGCAGCTCAGAAGGGTGTTCAAGAGGGCCTGGAACCTGAAATTATGGCCCAGGCCCCTGCCTTAAAGAGAAGGGGTAGGGGACACGGGAAACCGGCCCCAGCGGTTCCCACAGTCCCAGAGGGAGCAGACCCTGAGGGGATGCCCTGGAACCTACAGGGGAACAAGTGGCTGAACTGGGGGACCTACCAGAGCTGACCCATTGGCAGTAGGAAGGGGGGCCCTCCAGGGAGGAATTTTGCGAGCAACAAAGAACCTGCCCTTCTTTTGAGGGGGTGCGACGACAGGCCGCCGCCCAAGCAGCAGGTGATCAGACAGGGTCACATTGGATCTATTGGGAGAATGACCTCCTTTACAGCGAGCCTAAGGTTGCTGAGCCTGGGTCACCTGCGCCACCTCTGGGAGGTATTGATGGCACTGTGGAAGGCAGGCCTCACAATCAAAGTCAGTAAGTGCCAGATTGGGCAGGGTTCTGTAGTATATTTGGGGCACCAGGTGGGGAGCGGCCAGGAGTCACCCCAGCAGCCCAAAATTGAATCTATCCTGGCGTGGGAACCCCCAAGACTCAGACGCAGGGGAGGGCCTTCTTAGGACTCACGGGGTACTACCGGAGGTTTGTCAAGGGATATGGCAACATTGTTGCACCCTTGACTTAGCTGACTTCTAAGAAGCAGCCAAAGATTGTGAACTGGACTGACACCTGTCAGAAAGCTTTTGGCGCCCTGAAGACTGCCCTGTGCACCGCATCCGTGCTTCAGGCGCCCGACTTTTCAAAGGAATTTGTTGTCCAGATGGATGCCTCAGAGCATGGTATAGAGGCTGTTCTGTCACAGATCAATGAGGAGGGACTGGACCAAACGGTTACTTCCCCGGGAACAGAGGTGGAGTGCAGTTGAGCGTGAGGCATTTGCTGTGGTCTGGGCGCTGAAGAAGTTGAGACCATACCTGTTTGGGACTCACTTCCGGGTTCAGACAGACCACAGGCCCCTTAGATAGTTGATGCAGATGAGGGGTGAGAATCCTAAGTTGTTAAGATGGTCCATTTCCCTACAGGGTATGGATCTCACGGTGTAACACCGACCTGGTACAGAGCACTCCAATGCTGATGGCCTGTCCAGGTTTTTCCGCCTTAGTGATGAGAACCCCCAAGGGGATGGGTAGTTCTCCCCACATTTCAGCTGGAGAGGACGCGTGTTAGACCTGGCATAAATGGCGTGGGTCTCCCTTCCTCTCTACTCTCCCTATCTTTTATATTGGCTAGATTTAGATGTTGCGCCGTGCCACTGCTACTCAGTGCCACAGCCCAAATGCTCCCAGTATATAAATGACTGTATGAATAAGGATAACTATAATACCTACATCGGTGTAGCCTGTTTCAATAGTGAGTTACCTTCCCTTTCACTGTCACAGCTGCAAAACGATCCATTCTAAAAGGCCAGGATGGGCCGGTTAAAGATTGCTTTTTCTCATCCTATCGGGCCCTAAGAATCTGATAGGACCCTCGAGTTTGATATGTATATGCTCAGGACATTGAGGGGCACCTTTTACTAAGGACCGTTTATATATTGCATGTGTTGAAATACCTTTCCTGAAAATGTGGTAGTTCCTTGCCTAAGCTTTACTGTAGGCTCTTGCGCGTATGTGTATTGGCCGTCTGGTTTTGGAGCAGCAGGATCAGCTGGGTCAGACCTGCCTGGAGAGAGAGATCGGTATTCGGAGCATGGGGAGGGGTGACTCTTTGATCCGAGCAAGGCCGTGCCTCGGAAGGTGAATGATGGCTCCACCTCCCACTGGGTGTCTGATAGCAGACCCCCTCATTCTGAAAGAGCAGGATGTCGCCTCGTAAATCAAGTGCTCCCCGACCCCACCGAACTGGTTCTAACCGGAGTCAGTGATTTGGAACCTTAGAGAACAAATACTGTTTTAGGAATAAAATGCTGCGCTGGAACTTTGGCCAAGTGTGGTCCTTCTGGATGTCAAGACAAAACTCTGTCCGAGTGAACAGAGAAAAAAACTTTGCAACTTTCATCAAGCTTGCCGAAGAAACTACCCGAGGGCCTAAATTGAGAGCGCCTCCTGCAGAAGTCTCAGGGACATTAGACTTCCCCCCGTCCTCCATTGGAATTCCTGTGAGAGGAGTTCTGCTTGCAGGTGAGGCCTCCGTCGAGTAATCAGAAGCCTCTAGTTCTACTGTGAGGACCGCGGACTGGGCGCTTCTGAACTTTTACTAAACCTGTGCAGGCCGCTGCAGCTAAGTGAGAGCTGCCACTGTTGAGAGCCCGCCTGAATCGGAATTGAGACTTTCTAAACTTTCGCTGAACCTGTGCAGGCCACTGCAGCTAAGGGAGAGCTGCTGCCGCTGAGTGCCCACCTGATTCTGAACCTTTGAACCGTCTTGCTAAATCTGTGTGGGCCACTGCAGCTAATAGAGAACTCCCGCCGCTGAGAGCCTGCCTAAATC
Organism: Triturus cristatus; assembly: GCF_964204655.1. Taxonomy (NCBI): domain Eukaryota; kingdom Metazoa; phylum Chordata; class Amphibia; order Caudata; family Salamandridae; genus Triturus; species Triturus cristatus. Next base: position 816,745,652 of record NC_140595.1, read on the forward strand.
TGTATCTTCAAACCTTTTGCTGGATCCGTGTGGCCCGCTGCAGCTGAGAGAGAGCTGCCGCCGCTGAGAGCCCGCCTACATTGGCACCTTCGGACCTTTCGCTGAATTGGCGTGGACCGCTGCAGTCGAGAGAGCGCTGTGACAGCTGAGCGTCCACCGTGGTGCCCGTCTGGTCGAGACCCTAAATTGTCCCGTGGGCCACCGCAGCTAAGAGAGAGCTGCTGCCGCTGAGTGCCAACACCCTTTGCTACGGTACACCCTCGTGATCTGTCCCGTGGGCTGCCGCAGCCAAGAGAGAGCTGCTGCTGCTGAGTGCCCGCACCCTTTGCTACTATGCACCATCGTGATCTGACCCGTGGGCCGCCGCAGCCAAGAGAGAGCTGCTGCTGCTGAGTGCTCGCACCCTTTGCTACTGTGCACCATCGTGATCTGACCCGTGGGCCGCCGCAGCCAAGAGAGAGCTACTGCCGCTGAGTGCCCACACCCTTTGCTACTGTGCACCATCGTGATTTGTCCTGTGGGCCGCCGCAGCCAAGAGAGAGCCATAGCAGCTGAGTGCCCACACCCTTTGCTACTGTGCACCATCGTGATCTGTCCCATGGGCTGCACCTCCTGAGGCTTGAGCCGGGAGATTGCAGGCTGATACACGCGCTTGAACTTGGCACTTGCTCTTACGCTGCTGTTTTTAGGTATTGTTCTGCTGCCACTATTATATCAGAAGGCTTTTATATTTTTAACTCTGGGACACGATTGTTTTTACGTACTTTTACCTGTTTACAGGGGATTGCATGGCAGGGCTGGGGGGCCGCCATCTTGTTGGTATTGCTGGTCGGCGGTCCAGCTTCTTTCTCCCTCCCAGTATTTAGGGCATATGACGCAGGCGCGCAGCGCTGCACCTCCTGAGGCTTGAGCCGGGAGATTGCAGGCTGATACACGCGCTTGAACTTGGCACTTGCTCTTACGCTGCTGTTTTTAGGTATTGTTCTGCTACCACTATTATATCAGGAGGCTTTTATATTTTTAACTCTGGGACACGATTGTTTTTACGTACTTTTACCTGTTTACAGGGGATTGCATGGCAGGGCTGGGGGGCCGCCATCTTGTGGGTATTGCTGGTCGGCGGTCCAGCTTCTTTCTTCCTCACAGTATTTAGGGCATATGACGCAGGCGCGCAGCGGGCGCGCCGAAGGTGCGCCTAAGGCAAGCCCGTCTGCGCCCGTCCGCACTCGGATTGCGCCTTGCGCCAAAACCCCTGGTCATTTATCCATAGGTAAACCAGTTTCTTTTAGTTATTCCAGCGAGCAACTTCTAGCAGTAAATAGGTGTATAAGGACTTCTGGCTGTGTATGTTTTACACCTGGGACTGTGCTGGGACCCATACCAAGGCTTTGCCCGGCGTGTTCCACAACTTTTCCTGGATTAGGAACTACTAATGTTTCAGGGGAGACTCTCGAGAAGGGCTTAAACAAAAACAAAAATAAGGCTGCGGTGGTGTTTAACTGTTTACTGGTGAATGCACGCTCCTTAGTTAAACATAGCGTTGAATGTGCAACACTAATAGAGGATAAGAATATTAAAATTGCCTTCATAACAGAAACATGGACAGACGAGGCGTCTGGTCCAGATCTAGTGAAAGCAACACCCCCTGGCTTTTCATGCCATACGGCAAGTAGACCGTCTAAAAACGGAGGAGGATTGGCAGTAATCGATGATAGTTCTATCAAAGCTACTTTTGATATAATTGTCAACACTTCTTATGAAGCAATGTCCTTCTCTTTTAGCCTTCATCACTGTCACATGTTTAGGGGTATCCTCATTTATAGACCGCCGGGTCCTAGGAACCCGTTTTTAGCTGAGGTGGGTGTGCTCCTCGAGGCAGGCATGACCTTGGATTCGCATACCATACTGGGAGATTTCAACTTCCACTTAGAAGCTGATACTGACAAAGACACAGAAAAATTCCTTGACCTTATGAGTAGTGTAGAGCTAAAAAAATTGGTAAAGGGACCTACTCATCTGGCAGGGCATACATTGGATGGGATTTTTTCAAATTCCCCATATCTCTCAGTTACTGATGTACTCCCTTTATCCTGGTCGGATCATTCTGCCATCATGTTTGAGCTAACTTTCCAGAAAGGCCAGGGCAGGGACCCCTCCATTGGGAACAATAAGGAAACTAGAGCCTGGAACAAGGTAGGAGGGAAAGATTTTACAGAGCTGTTACTTTCTACGCAGAGATCTCTGTCCGCGGAGGTTGAAGAAACCTCCTCCGGATATACAGAATGGATAGAAGATGCCTGCCTTGTTCTTGCCCCTAAGAAAGTAATTATCCCCAAAAGGACACAGCCCACGGCTCCTTGGTACTCGCAGGAATTGAAGACACAAAAACTGAGATGTAAACAACTGGAACGGGCCTGGAGGAAGGATTATCTTCCAGCTGAAAAAGCAACATACAAACAAAGTCTTTTTTGTTATAAACAACTGCTGGTTGAAACTAAGCATTAGTTCTTTGCCGGACAGATCAAACTAGCCAGTAATTCATCAAAGGAACTATATAAAATAGTTACCAGGTTAGCACACCCACTGCCTGCAACTCTTATAACTAGTCTGGACATCTGCGAGGAAATTGCTACTTTTTTCCAGACTAAAGTGAAAGCCATTTTCAATGCTTTTAAAGATCCTGTGGGTAATGTCCCAGGATCTAAGGTAGGCCCTGCATTAAAGTTTAGTTTGGATAGCTTTCCCCCAATAGCCTATTCAGATACACTTAAGCTTCTTTTATCTGCTAAATCAGGGTCACCTCGTGATCCTTGCCCAGTAGAAATAGCAACACTGGCTTCTGAACCCATATCCTTGACTTTGACATCTCTTTTCAATGCTATGTTTTCCGAAGGGCTTTTTCCTAAATCATGGAAAATGGCCTCGGTGCTACCGCTCTTGAAAAAACCCAGCTTGGATACTAAAGATGCAAGCAGTTTTCGCCCCATTTCACGCCTCCCTCTGCCCTCTAAATTGGTGGAAAAATACATGAACACTAAACTGAGTGCTTATTTATGTGAGGCCAATGCCTTGGATCCAACCCAATTTGGGTTCAGAGAGGGGCATAGCACCGAAACTGCCCTTCTTAAATCTACGGAAGAGATTAGGAGAGGGTTGGACCGGGGAGGTAAGGCGGCGCTGATCTTGCTTGATCTCTCCGCTGCCTTCGATACGGTCCACCATGGAGTGTTGATGGACCGTTTGTCGGCCTGCGGAGTAAGGGATAAAGCTTGGACTCTCCTTAAATCCTTCCTTTCTGACAGATGTCAGACAGTTGCTTTGGGTGAGTTTGTCTCCAAACCTTTCTCCCTCCCATGTGGGGTTCCGCAGGGATCCTCCCTGAGCCCCCCGCTTTTCAATGTCTACGTATCTCCTTTGGCTCCTCTGATTGAGTCTTTCGGCTTTTGTTTAACTTCATACGCCGATGATACTCAAATTGTAATTTCTTTGCAACCAGGGCAGGAGAAGGTGTCGGGGGAAAAGCTACATGATTGTATGGGAGCAGTAGGAGGCTGGATGACGCAAAACTGTTTAAAGCTTAATGCTGGTAAGACAGAGGTGATTTTATTTGGCAATAATGCTAATCTTTGGACTCCTAGTTGGTGGCCAGAGACTATGGGGATGCTTCCAGTTCCTTCCAGAAAAGTTAAGAACTTGGGTGTAGTACTGGACGTACATCTCACTATGCGTGATCAAGTGAATGCCGTGGTCTCTGCCACATCCTATATCCTTAGGACTTTAAGGAAGGTTCTACCTCTGTTGCCGGCAGACTGTAAGCGTACAGTGGTTACGGCCTTGATTATGTCACGACTTGACTACTGTAACAGCCTTTATCTGAACATGCAGGAGTGCAATCTTCGAAAACTTCAAATGCTCCAGAACTCAGCAGCTAGGCTGCTCCCGGGAACTTCAAAATTTGTCTCTATTTCTGGCTCAATAAAAAAACTTCACTGGTTGCCGGTAAAGAAGCAAATTCTTTTTAAATCTCTTTGCTTAGTTTTCCGAGCCCTTCAGGACACAGATCCACTTCATCTGAAACAACAATTTCAGTGGTATGTGCCAGGAAGATCGCAACGCTCTCTAGGAGAAAAACTAATTGTACTTCCCATCATAAGGAGAGCTAGATGGGGTGGTAGAAGTTTTGTCGCGGGGGCAGCCAAGGCCTGGAATGAGCTTCCTTTTAGTTTGAGAAATTCTAAGGATCTACTGTCATTTAGGAAAGCGCTCAAAACATGGCTCTTCTGATTTTCTGTCTGAATCGGTTGTTGGGAGGACTGCAGCAAGCGCCGGGGCACCCTAGGGTAGCTGTGTGCTATAAAAGTCTTACTAACATAACATAACATAACATAACATAACATAACATGGGCCACCGCAGACAAGAGAGAGCTGCTGCTGCTTTGAGCCCACCACGGAGCTGCACGACGAGAGTCATCACCATCAGCAGCCCGGGCCGCCGCAGCCACGTGCTGCTGCTGCTTAGCGCCCGCCTGCCCCTGAGTGCACGAACCACTCTGAGTGCACGCTGCGGACCTCAGCCTCTAAGACCCGTGGTCGCTGGGAGTGTGCCTGTCACCGTCTCCGCTTCTTCCAGAAGCTGCGTGCTGTAGTCCCTTCCAACTACAGGTACCTGGTCGCGTAGACCCCGGCCCTGAACTCAGTCCGTGTCCCGCTTTGGGTGAATACGTTGTTGTCTCTTTTAGTCCCTACATGTTGACGTGAATTGTAGTTGTTGAAACGCTTTGAGAGCCTTTGAGTTAAACTGTTAGATAAAATATTATTTTTCTATATCTACCTCAGTGGTGTCCTTTTGTGGTGTCATTACTGCCTTATTGTACATGGCCATAAACACTTCACATACTGCGACTGAGATAGGCCTAACTGCTCGTGCTACGTTACCACAGGGTTGAGCAGGGTTTATCAAAGGGGGTAGCCTACTTGCCCTGACTTAGGAAGAAGGGTCCCTATTTGGACATTGGCGCCAGCCATGGCCAACTAGAGACCCCCATTTCTAACACTGACCCACCCCAATTCCAGAAGACCATGCTAGCAACCTCGGCATCATCCTGGACAGCAAACTCACCATGAAAAGACAGATCGATGCAGTCTCCTCTGCCGGCTTCCACACTCTCTGCATGTTCTAAAAAATCTTCAAATGGCTTTCCATCAGCATGAGAAAAATAGTCACACGAGCCCTAATCACCAGCAGTCTGGACTACGGCAATGCACTGTATGCAGGCATTACCACCAAACTCATGAGAAGGCTCCAGACAATTCAAGACTCAGCGGCCAGACGGATCCTAAAGCTGCCCAAACTGACCCACATCACCCAAACCTGAGCAGCATCCACCGGTTCCCCATCAAAAAAAGATGCTAATTCAAGTTACTGACACACGCCTACAAAGCCCTCCACGACCAAGGACCGGCATGCATGGACCACCGCCTGAATTTCCACCAACCATCCAGAAATCTTTGCTCCGCCTCCCTCACACTGACCCCATGCATCCACCATAGCAACAGCGGAAAGGCCGCTCCTTCTCCCACTTCGCCACCAATTCCTGGAACGCCCTCCCCCTCCACCTAAGAACATCACCCTCGCAGGCAGACGTCCGGAAGAGGCTCTAGACCTGGCTTTTCGACTGAGCCCAGCGACTCAGCGCCTGGATATCCTCACGGGTCATAAGACGCGCTCTACAAGTATTGACTGATTCATTGGTTTTCATATAACACTGAGACTTAACACACGAGGGGACAGTCGGCCACACTCTCATTGTGACACGGAAAACAAGGTCTAGTCAACTATAGGGCCACAAAACATGGCCGCCACCACTGCTTCACATGCTTAACTCAGGCTGGGGACAGTAGCCTTCTGCCCACCATGAGGGCACAAAAGATGCACTTCCTCCAGGTCACAGGACAGGGCGCGACCTCGCATGGTCAGGGACAGGCCTGGAACTCCACATGCATGCTCTTAAGCGTGACATGGAGTTGGGCACGCCACGCAGAGTAGGGGAACATGTCAGCAGCTCCTGTCCCAACAGATGTCACTCCGCTTGCCACTCATAACCCAGTTCAGGCGCGAATGACTGACTATGACTGAACCCGGATCATACTCAGTGCAGTATTTGGTACCCCAAGTGTGAGTGCCAGCAAGATTCGCGGTAGGTAAAATCCTGCACAAATCCTATCGGTAAAGTACATCCTTTTTAGGTCTCGTCTGAGCCAGCGCTTTAGCGCTGCTCTGGCGAGAGCTATAGAAAACGGGGATCTGGAAGTGCAAACAGTGCTTTTCAGGCCCCCAACTACAGTGCATGTACGCCGGTCGCGCGCACCATTTGGCAGCCTGAAAAGCACTGCCTGATCACTTTCGCGGACGCTTTGATGTCTTCAGTGAGCCGCCAGGCCACTGTGAACATCAAAGCGCCCGCGAAATGAATTACTTTCACTTTAACGTTCGCACCTACTTGTTTATTTAGGTCTTGTGCCCTGGCGATAACCTCTTTGGGCACCAGAGTCTGCGTTTTCATACCCAGCTTGATGCTGGAGGTTTGTTACACCGGTTAGGCAGTGTTACTCTGAGGACTGGATGACGTGCCAGGATTCGTGAAGTCTGAGTCAAAATGGGGCTCTTAAAACTAGAGTCCCCTACAACGACGTTAAAGAGAGAAAATGGCGATAATAATAATGTGATGTGCTGCTTAAAGTAAGTATTAACCACTGTGCAGCTTTACCGATGGATCTCCCCATTAGAGGCACAAGCAGATACATACCTTGAATGTATGAAAGGAAGCGGCTGGAATGTCACTATCTAAAGACGGCGCTATTTTTCCCACTGCTTTATTTTGGGTGTGGGAAAAAAAGACACACAAGATGGCATTAGCATTACATATCCATATACTTATAGCCAATCACAGTAGACATCATGGGCACACATAATCCATCGGGCTCATTGTTCTGCTCGATTTTCCTGGCCTTCTTGTGTTAACAAGTGATTGGATGTGACTTCAGTCTCTTATCATTCAAGCCTAAGGGTTAGAGTAGTGAATGGAGCCTATTTACTAGGCACTTTGATATGATTCTGTGCTCTTCCCCATAGATCAGGGCTTGCATATATAGCCTAGGGGATAGATTCGTTAGTATTAGGGATAACCTGTCCTATAGTGAGGGTATTTCATGGAGCTGTGCTGAATTCAGGCCTGGTAGGCCTCAAACGAGAGAGACTCCATCTTTCTTTCTGCTTCGGCAGCTTGGGATGCTTCTAGGCCAAAAGCTATGTTTTAGTTATGAGGTGTTATTCGCTTGGAGAGAACCGGTTCAGGCCGGCCCTTATCGAAGGATTGTATTTTTCTTCATGCCGAAGACACTACATCAGGCCGGCCGGCTGGGAACGTGTCCTTGGTACGGGGAGGTACAAGAATTTGGTGGGCGGCAGGTTACGGGCCGGAATTTTCCATGAGGAAATGCACCTCTATATTAGTGAAAGTCTGAGGCAGTTACATGTTCAGTCCGTAGGCGGCATCTGGCCGTTAGCAGTAAAGCTACTACTTATTCCAGGGAAGACAGACGCCATCTTGAAGGCGGAGAAGAACCGAGAGACTGATGCTTTCCTAGCAGAATAGCCAGAGAGGAGAGAGTAGCCGATAAAGAAGAGGTCCCAGTGACTCGAAGAAGGGTGATTCCAGGCGAGCCGAGATACAGACGAGAAGGGAACCTAGATGACCACTGAGTGCAGGCTACATACTACTAAGGTGATGTCGACCCTTTCTTATTAGAGTGTACAACTTAATCTTTCACTTTTCTTTGCAGGTTATGTGTTATATCGTAATGTTATGTGATTATGTATGTAATGAGTAATAAAATATCCAGTTTGTAGTGAACCAACATGTGCTGCGTGTTCTTGTATAAGAGGGTAGCCTATTCTTCTAGTCAGCTGCGGCTACATGAACAGATGTTAACCCTGATCAGGTAAGTGGTAACTGAATAGGGGAAAGAGGAGCCCCTCGAACCTGAGAACAGGCTGTACTCAAACTGGCAATCCTTGTGTGATCTGATGAATAGTGAGCCCTTTTTGTATGTTATGGTAACAATAGGATGAACTGTATGAGACTGCCATCTGGGTAGAGAGGTCTGGATTCGTAGGGGATCGCGAGGCCGCCGATTGTGCTGATACTGTCGTCTGGGCAGAGAGGTCTGGGTTCGTATGGGACCGCGAGGCCGCCACTTGTGATACTGTCGTATGGGCAGAGAGGTCTGGGTTCGTATGGGACCGCGAGGCCGCCACTTGTGCTGATACTGTCGTCTGGGCAGAGAGGTCTGGGTTCGTATGGGACCGCGAGGCCGCCACTTGTGATACTGTCGTTTGGGCAGAGAGGTCTGGGTTCGTATGGGACCGCGAGGCCGCCACTTGTGATACTGTCGTATGGGCAGAGAGGTCTGGATTCGTAGGGGATCGCGAGGCCGCCGATTGTGCTGATACTGTCGTCTGGGCAGAGAGGTCTGGGTTCGTATGGGACCGCGAGGCCGCCACTTGTGCTGATACTGTCGTCTGGGCAGAGAGGTCTGGGTTCGTATGGGACCGCGAGGCCGCCACTTGTGATACTGTCGTATGGGCAGAGAGGTCTGGGTTCGTATGGGACCGCGAGGCCGCCACTTGTGATACTGTCGTATGGGCAGAGAGGTCTGGATTCGTAGGGGATCTCGAGGCCGCCGATTGTGAGATCTTGGTATACATAGTAGAAATCCCCTGTCCTTAGGTGATAGATATATGTGGTTGTAGGATTGTAAATAGGTTCTAGGGAGGGGGTAACGTTCTGGCTGGGTTAGTGAGGCCCTGATGAGTGGGTTCTATCTGATCCGAAAACCCAAGCAGAACACTCGTATAAGGAGCCCCGCAGCTAGCCCCCCAAGTCCATCCGTACATCACCCATGCGCCCCATACCAGAGGGTGCGCAGACGGCGCTACTTTAAAAGATAACTTTGTCAGCTAACTTCCAGACACCTCTCAAAGCTGTTACGAAATTGCATACATCCTTGTTCCTTCTTTCTGACTGACCTAAGGCCTTTCATATTGGGAATATTGCAAACGTTTGCGGTTTTTGTTCCCCTGCTTTGGGGCGCGAACAAGCATAGAATCGCTTTTGACTGCGCCCCAAACGCCACCGAGCGCAGCATCTATACATCAAACACAATCAGGATCGAATGCGAGCCGCAGGGGATGTTCTGGGGCTCAAGGGATTAGGTGGGGGAGGGGTCATCCTTTAGGTATTTGCGCCTCTCTGCTTGTTTTTTGAATGGTTTCTTTTTCCACAAATAGCCGATGCAGAACTCTGATACATCTCTAACTTCAAGAAAGCCGACCTGAAACTGCCATCCACAACCTTCAAATCACCCTGGACTTTCATAGTAGGAAATTGAAACCTACAGTGTGGTGCTGGACAGGCAGCCTCTAGCTTTGCCCTGCATTTATTCTTCCTCGTGTCTTGCACAGACAATATTGATTGGATCTCTGTTTTTCATTTCACACGCTTTGCTGGTCCGTGAATTCACTACCCTTAGGGTTAAAATATATATAAAATATATATATATATTCACATATATACACAAACACCATTTATTCAGCACCAAGATACCCTTTGCGGTGAACGTGCGCTTCACAAATACACGTTATATATAATTCAGAATTATTCTTGATTTCAGTCAAATAGCTGTCGAAGCTCAGCAAAGTTCGAATAACATGGCTGACTTATTTTTGACATATGGTGCCAAAAGCACATTGTGCCCACTCTAATGCCCCTCAGCTGGCTACACGTGAAAGTAAAATCACATTTCTGGATAATTGGAATGGTATGTCAACCCTTCCCCACAGCCATCGCTCTAAGAATGTCTTCTCTATAAAATGGCTCATAATTTACAGTGAACCTCTCTCAATTTCCTATTCCTGACCAGATACAAGCACTTTGGGAGAAGAACATGTCAAACCCGTGGGACAACCTTCAAAGTCCCTCCTTGTAGCTCCTTAAACTCGAAGTAGGCTACCTACAAATTGGGAGAGATGTGTAAACTCCACTCTTACCAGAGCCGGATCCTCCAGCGCTCAGACCAAACCTCTACATGCGCCCATCTAGATTTAGACTAGAAGAAGGCTTTACTTTAGTCTCTGAATGGACAAGCTGGGCTGTTTTAAAACTTCAAGACTTCCAGACAGTTTTGCCACAACTTACCCTTTTTTCTCATCCTCCACTTTTAGAGCCATAAGTTGAGCAGACTCAGCCATTGCTTGGCAAACCTACAAGTAAATAAATAGGCTTCGTCCTCTTTTAAGAAGCAGTTTCTCTATTAAGGTAAGGGAGGGCCATACGGAGCTGCTCTAAATGGCCTGTCTTATCACCTGAGCTAATTCCGGTGTTTAATGAATAGATCTTGGTATTTCTTGGTAAATCTGGTTGTGTATCATTTGAATTATTTACTAATCTCTGCAAACCCTGTATGTTTCCTCCTATCCCATGTAATTTTCAGACTTAATCTGATGGAGACGTCCATGTAGCTGACCAGCAGTGAAATTAGCGGTTCATTATTGGAGTTGTTTGGGGTGGGGTGCCCTCGCATCATGACAACAATCCCTTTTTAGGTCTCGCCTGAGCCAGCGCTTTAGCGCTGCTCTGGCGAGAGCTATAGAAAACGGGGATTTGGAAGTGCAAACGAGTGCTTTCCAGGCCCCCAACTACAGTGCATGTGCGCCGGGCGTGCGCACCATTTGGTAGCCTGCGTGTACATTTCGCGGGCGCTTTGATGTTCTCAGTGAGCCGCGCGGCCACTGAGAACATCAAAGCGCCCGCGAAAGTGCACACATTTGCCACCCCCTCCCTCATCCCACTTCCTGCTTGTTTCACAATGTTTTTTTCTTTCTCAGTATTTTCTTTGGTTCTCTCTGTAGCGCTCTCTTCTTAGCTCTTAGTCTGCCTCTCCCTGTCTCTTTCTCCCTGCCTGGCTCTGTCTTTGTTTTGCTTTCTCTCTTTGTCTGCCTCCCGTTCTCTCCCTAACTTTCTCTCATCTTTCTCTAGCCATCTGTCACTCTCTCGCTCTCTTCTTGTCTCTCCACCTTTCTTTCTCTGCCACTTCCTGTCTGTCTTCTCTCTCCCTCTCTCTGTATCTCTGTCTATTTTTGTCCCGTGACTTTTTTTTCTTCCTATCTTTCATTTTTCTCTTGCTCTCTCTGTCTGTCTCTATCGTTATCTCCCCCCCCCCCCCTTATCTGGATTTCCTAATTTCTGTCCCTGATTTTCTTTCTATCTACCTCTCTCTCTCCCCCATTTATTTCCCTCTCTTCCAGGCATCCAGTTCTGGGTGTTCTTAATGTCCTGGACAAACTAAGAATGTTCGGTAATAAGTATTATTTTTGGGGTGCACGTGTAGTGAAAAACTTCTGACACAAACTGATGTCAGTGACATGGGCAGTAACTGCAGAGCGTTCAGTGCTTATTTTGTGTGCCTTTCCCACTGGAAAGCTTTGCTTGTGAGCAGTCACCCGGTTTTGATGTTGGTGTTGCATGCTTCTCAAGCATTCTGCTGGATCTGCAGGACAGGAGTGTTTTTCGGGGTGCCACTGTTTGCTCTCTGCTTGTTGTAGATACCAGCCGATGTGTGGCATTGGCCACTAAATAACATTCATTCAGAACTCTGCATCATCGTATAACGCGTCTGTCCTTCATATACCAGCCTGCTCACATTGGGTCTGAGGCTTTCTCCTTGCACTTGTATCAAATATCATTTTCTATGGGCTTCCAGAGAATGGTTGTCACTGGCTGAAGTTCTTTCCTTACTGACTCTCGGTGGCCATTGGTCAAGCTCTGGTATTAATACACGCAGTCGCGCTCTTTATTCCAGGCCAGAAGGTCCCAGCAGCAGGTTCCTTTGATAAGAGGTGGCATGAGATGGCACCAGCACAGACAACATTTATTCGGAGCACAGAACCATGTGCCATCCGCTGGATTAACGGACAGACAAACAATACAATGCATATCTACCCTGACCACAAAAGGGCTACCAAATATTGTGATCCAAGGATGTCCCGTACAATCACTGGCACCGCCTTAGAAGGGGGCGTCCCTGCTGCAGCAGTCTTTGTTTAAGGTGCACCGTGTGGTCTGAGCACCACTCAGCAGGTCACAAGCCCTTTGCGCCTCTAAAGGTGGATACGTATCTATCAGAAGGATGGCATCATATTAATGTCAACATTTCACTCCGTTTGCAGTCGGTTACTTTGGGCCAGACGAGAGCGACCAGTCTGATCCCAGGTACATAGCGCTCAAACACTGCTGGAAGGCTGTTAGGAGCTGTAGCTCATCGATGTTTGTCTGCATTTAAACAGCTGCTCTTGTCTCAAGTACTTTCTGACCCTTGTTAAACTCAAAACAATGATACTTCGGACAGCAGCGAGGTGCCAAGTTTGCTCTTATCCTAATTTTACAAAGCAGGAGTTGTAGCATAAAATTTTTTACTGCAGCTCTGACCGCAGCGCCACATCCTCTGCCTCTAAATGTCACAGCACAAGAGACCTGAAACACAGTGTGAGGTGAGGATTGTGACATAATGACCCCTCTGCCCCACATTTCTCAGGGCCTTACTTTATTCATTTCGGAAGTGGGAATCACCCCAATACCCCTCCCCCTCTCTCTATCTCTCTCTTCTCTCCCTCTCTCTCTTTCTCACTCTTTCCCTTTCTCCCTCCTCTCTCTTTCTCTCTCTCTCTCCCTTCCTCTTTCTTTCTCTTTCTCTCCTCCCCCTCTCTCTCCTCATTCTCTCTCTCTCTCTCTCTTTCTCAGTCTCTCCCACCCTCTCTTGCTCTCTCTCTCTTTCACTCTTTCACTCTCTCCTCTCTATTTCTCTTTCTCTGTCTCTCTCTCCCCTCCCGCTCTCTCTTTATCTCTCCTCTCTCTCTCTCTCCCCCCTGTTTCTATCTCTCTCCCTCTCTCTTTCTCTTTCTCTCTCTCCCCCTCTCTCTTTCTCTCTCTTTCACTCTTTCTAACCCTCTCGCTCTCCAACATACACTCCACATAATACCACTCAGTGCCACATAATTACATACCACATATTTACACTCTACTCAATGCAACATAAATACACCCCGAAATCACTCAGTGCCACACAATTACAAGCCACATAATTACACTCTACTCAATGCAATATAAATACACTCCACAAAATACCACTCAGTACCACAGAATTACACACCACATAATTACACTCTACTCAATGCAACATAAATACACTCAACATAATACCACTCAGAACCACAAAATTACACGTCACATAATTACTGTATTCAATGCAACATACATGCACTCCACATACCACTCAATACTACATAATTCAACGTCACATAATTACTCTCTGCTTAATGCAACATAAATACACTCCGCATAATACCACTCTGTGCCACATAATAACATAATTGCACTGAACTCAATACAACATAAATGCACGCCTTTGGGTCAAGTCGCGCTATATAAAAAAGCAACAAAAAAAAACTTTTGCAATGCAATAGGTCTCGCATTACTGAATGTTTGCGCTACTGGTGTTGCATTATTATTAGCAATGCCAATAGCTCAAACTTTTATAATGCGAGACCTATTGCATTGCAAATGCTTGTTTTAAGTGTATGGACTTCTGACGGGGGGAAGCGCCTGCCACCACTGGGTGATCTAAGCATGGCGCGGTGATTGCACGACCGCTGCACCAGTATTCACAAGGAGCACAGCTGCCGTCCAGGGCTGTGCCACTGTGAGCACGAGCCCCTGTTACTGCGAGGCTACCTTATGTAAAGTCATTTTGTCAATGGTAAACGATGATAAACGCGGCTCAAATCGTTTGGAAATACTACATTTTCAAGCAAACAATGACAAATGTCACAGCTTTCTCGAAGGTACAAGTATTCCATTGAACTTTCTAAAGGTTGCAGAATGTGCGTCATCGCTCACCCTGTCACCTCTGACCGTGACTGTGCACTCGAGCACGCAGCGCGTCAAACTCGTGAGGTCATTGCTAGAGCAGCCGGTGGAAAGAGGGATTATCAGAAAGATGTGAACGCCCTTAATCTGGAGCACACCCCTATGCCCTCGAGGCCCGCTTAACCTGAGTAAACCGGTGTGTAGAGACTTTGGTTGTAGTGAGCCGAGGAGCGTAAGGTGCATCAAACATGAACCAGCGCCGGCTTCTGCACTTGTGGTGACGGCAAACAGCAGGCAGCGCCGGGATTTACGTCACTTCCAGAGTAGTAAAGGTGATAAGCAGGTGTTCTCTGCCCAGCTGTGTCCCACGGGGTAGCACACAGCACAGCAGCACCGGGTGTGTATGCAGGCCCTTTCCCATTGAGATTGGTAAACAGCATCACACTTGTTTTAAGGGGCTCCGGAAGAGTGCACGAGGCCTACACATTTACACAGCACCACTCATTCAAGGCTGATTACTGGAGCCCCCCTCATGCCCAGCGCCTCGAGGCAGACTTTATAAAGTCCTAGGAAAGACTGAAAACTCCTCTCTTCCGCTGAGCTTACAGACTCATCCTTCCGTAACTGCCTGCACATTTTTTATGTTACACCTTTCCTCTCTCAATCAATCAACCAATCAAGGGTTAATAAATCCCAGCGAACCACCCGTGAGGGTCTCAAGGCGCTGGAGTTGCTCACTGCTTCGTGGTGATCTGTTCATTCGAACAGCCAGGTCTCGAGTCCTTTCCTCAATTGCTGGAGCGATGGGGTGGTCCTGAGATGCAGGGGAGGGTCGTTCCAAGCTTTGGCCGCTAGGTGTGAGAAGGTGCGACCTCGGCTGTTGCATCGGTGGATCTGGAGGTGTCTGTGAGGAAGAGGGAGGCGGACTGTGGGTGTCAGGTGGTTGGTGGAAGGTCATTCGTCTGTTGATGTATGCTGTTCCTTCGCCATGCAGCGCTTTGTACGTCAGCATCTTGAACTGGCATCTCTGGATCGGGAACCAGTGAAGCTTCTTGAGGTGGGGTGTGGGTCTGTCTGGGGAGGTCGAAGAAGAGTCCAGCTTCTGAGTTCTGTATTGTCTGTAGTTTCTTCAGGAGGCGTTTGGTGATTCCTACGTAGAGTGTGTTCCCGTACTCCAGTCTGCTGGTGATGAGGGCCTGCGTGACGCTCCTTCTGGTGTTGACTGGGAGCCACCTGAAGGTCTTGCAAAGCATGCAAAGGCCGTGGAAGCAGACGGATGAGACTGGATTTTCCTATTTCTTCATAGATAGTTTGCTTTCCAAGATGATGCCGAGGTTATTAGCGTGATCTGTCGAGGCTGGGGATGGGCCGAGTTCCGCAGGCCAACAAGCATTGTTCCATGGAGAGGTGTTGTTCCCTAAGATGCAGACCTCCATTTTGTCTGAGCTGAGATTGAGAGAGCTGTCCTTCATCCAGTCGACGATGTTGATCATATATCTGTGAAAGTTAGTTCTGGTAGTGGAGGGATCTTCTGACAGTGAGAGGATGAGCTGAGTGTCATCGGCGCAGGAGATGATATTGAGTCCATGCAATCTGACAATGTTCGCAGGGGGGTCAAGTAGGTGCTGAAGAGGATGGGGCTAAGGGACGATCCTTGGGGAACGCCGCAGATGATTATCTTGGTTGAGAGGTGATCTGTGGGAGACAGATTCTCTGGGTTCTTCCAGTGAGGTACGAGGTGATCCATTTGTGGGCCTCTCCCTGGATTCCGATATGGTGGACTCTTGATCAAGATGTGATTGGAGACGGTGTTGAAGGCGGCTGACAGATGCAAGAGGATGAGGGCTGCCCTTTCACTGCAGTCCAGAGGGGCCCTGATGTCATTGGTGGCTGCGATCAGGGTTGTGTCGGTGCTGTGATTGGCTCGCAATCCAGATTGAGAGGGGTCCAGGAGGTTGTTGTGTTTCAGGTGAGTTGCGGGTTGATTGACTTCTCGAGTTCCTTCACTGGAGGGAGGAGCAGGGTGATGAGCTGGTAGTTCTTTGGTTCTACTGGGTCGGCGGATGGTTTCTTCAGGAGGGGCTTCACTTCAGCATGTTTACTGTCCTCAGCGAAGGAGGCTGAGGTGATAGAAGTGTTCAGGACTTTCTTGAGCTCATTGCCAATCGACTTTCTCCCAAGGCTGAAGATGTGGGAACAGGGGTGTGTGCGTGCTCCCTAGTGCACAGAGTTCATGGTGGAGATTGTGTCTTGAGTTATGGGAGGGTCCCAGTGGATGAGCAGGTGTACGGGGATTGTGTTCGTGGGCGTGAGCAGGCTGATGCTGTCGGCAGCAGTGGGTTTGGGCTTGAGGTTTTGTAGATGCCTGAGATCTTGCAGTGGAAGAAGTCCGCCAGGGTGTCACATAGTTCTTGGGAGGGGACGATGTTATTCTTGGCAGCTGCAGGGTTAGAGAAATCCTTCACAATGGTGAAGAGCTCCTTGCTGCAGTTTGTGCTGCCTTCTAGGCAGTAAAAGACACACAGTTGATGGACGGAATGCACAGCAAATCAAACGTTCTCCCCCAGTCAATAGATCTGGGTTAAATCCATTGTTCTTTTGCTCACCGTGCCACCCCAGTTTAGACCCAGCCATATGCAAATCAGTCTTGACTATGCAGTCTCCTAGGGCATTCTTCTTTGTTTCTTTCAGGAGGCGGTGGCACTGCTTGATTGTTGTCTCAAAGTTGGTATGGTTTCCCGTCTCTTTGCTGATGCGCCGCTTTCTTTCTAGATGCCGGCGGTTGCACTTGGTGGATGTCAGCTCTTCAGTAAACATGCTGGCTCTTCTGGTAGGCTCTTTGGATTTGACTGGCTTGGTGGGGGTGATTGTGTTGGCGCATTCTATGATCCACTGGCTTAAGTTCTTCGCAACCTGTTCTGAGTTGGATGTTGTGTCTAGGTGGTGGGTGTGGAGAGAGTTGTTCCAATCGTCTTCTCATACTCTTTTCCGCACATGGAACTGGAGGGCATCGTGCCAGTGTTGATAGGTCCTGAGATGGTGAAGTGGATGCTGTGGTGGTCAGTCCAGGTGAGCTGTGAGACGTGGTTGTACTTGACTCTGTCACTGGACATGAAAATGGGGTCAAGCGTGCGCCCTGCTATGTGGTTAGGGTCTGCGACAAGTTGCTTGAGGACAATGTTGTTTATACTTTCCAGGAAGTCAGTTGTGTTGGTGTCCATGGGGTCATCGAGGTGGAAGTTGAGATCCCTTAGGAAGATGCAGTGCTGGGACTCGATGGCGGTTGGGGCAATGAGGCCAGGCATGGCATTGCAGCAGCTGGGGCGTGGTCCCGATGGTGATTTTTTACGACTGTGTGGAGTTGGAAGTTGAGATGCTCCATTATAGGGGTCAAGTCATCTGAGGAGGTCGTGCAGGGAATGTTGTCCTTGTGGATGATGGTGATTCCACCTCGTGTTTGTTGGTTAGGTCCCAGTGTGTTATCTTGTAGCGTCTGAGGGTGGCGATGGCGATGTCTGGTGTAGAGGTGGGGTTCAGCCAGATCTCTGTGAGGAATATGACATCCATGGGTGAGGTATGAGATCATGTCCCATATCTCCGTGAGATGTTTGCTGTTCAATCCTGCTTTGAGTAGAGAAAACTGGAGTTGTTCCATGGTGGTCTTGGTTGGCAATGTGGACACAGTCATGTTTGTGGCGTCTTTGGCGTTGTTGGTTGCTTCGGTGTTGCCGGTGTTGCAGGTGAAGCAGCATTGCACAAAATAGCACTTGTGCACAGAAGCGCATTCCATTGCCAAGCGCTAGCACAAACCTTTATTAAATCTGGGCAAAAATCAGTGGTTGAAGTGGGCGGGATCTGAGGGGCATGATGTGCCCATACTTCTTTAATTTAATAAAAACAGTTCCCCCTACTTTTTTCCAAAAGACAGCTATCCCTGGATGGTTAATCAAGGCAGCCGAAATGCTTCAGCTGAAGTGTAAGGTAAGGAAGGCTCCTGTACTGTGAAACGGAGGGAGGAGCAGACAACTAAACAAGCCTTCCTGCCTGCTTCCCTGAAAAGAATGTAAATGTGTCAACTGACCAATCGGCAAATGCAAAGGGTGCATGGAAGCTGGCATTGGCTTTACTTGATGGACTCACTCCAAGCTTCCTGATGACTTTGATTTATTCTTTTTGAGTGGTATTGCAAGAGAGTTACTAGCTGAGCTGTGAATTGTGTGCTTTTAAAAGACACTTAAAATATATTGCACTACACACAATCTGGATATTTCAAAAATCTGTATTTTGAAAGCACATTTTAATCTTAAACTTTTTTGCACGTTTTGTAGCAACCTATCGTATACTGTGTGTAATGCAAGCTTAAAATAATGACTTACATTCACAATGCTTTCTGTCACAGACTGGGAGCTCGTATCACTAAACATACACAAGTCTCCATTGTCCACTGCACCAACCAGGATTCACTTCTGTGGCTCTCTGGTTACACACAGACCTCTGCAGTGCATTCGCTAATGGAGGCTTCATAATGTATGATAGTGCATTACCCACTGATTAACTTAACTTGCATCTATTTTTCATTTAAGCTGCGCCCTATTTTATATTTAGTTACCTGAAGGTGTAACATTGAAAAATGTTGCAGAATATTTAGTTTGTTTAGCCACACCTTTGACTCCACCCCCACACTCACTCACCGCACCCCCATTGAGGGCAGCATGACTAGGGTGACCCACTGGCATGGGTGCAAATTCAGGATAGTTAGTGTGAAAATTCAGGGCAAAGGGTCAAAATTCACGACAAAAATTCAAAACAGGTGGTCAAAATTCAGGACAAAACTTCGGGACAAAAGGTACATTTTACAGACACATCAGAGGAGATTGTGGAATAGTTTATGAGTAAGTAAATAGACAACCACTTAAGTACAAGTCAAAATAAGTTTATATTACGTTGAGACAATCGTGCACATCACAGTTTTTCAGTATGCCCACAGTTTGCTACCTTAGACGATTCAAAGCTCGCATCTCGCTCCAGCAGGTACAATAGCCACCAGATAATGGTGAACCACACCTGAATATAAGTGAGGCCGCTTTTATTGTTGATTGAAAACTACTGGATATACAAGGAACTTTGCAGTACCACCCCCCAATAACAAAACTGTCCCCCTTTCCAGCCTCCGAGGGAAACACCTGATGCCCAGTCTGGCCAGTCCGGCCTTGCAACCACCCTCCAATGGTACCCCTCATCTTCACATAGACTGTCTCTCATGTGTATATAATTTTTTTATAGTGTTACTCATCCCAAGTATGTAGGGCAGTTGTCGGAGTGCGTTACATCACACACACAATATATAGAGACAATGACTATAAACGTGAATGTCAATGTATAGGAAATGTTACTTAAGATAATGGGTGCTGCCAGGTATAATCATTCTTTTATCTATCATTGAGTCTTTCACCATTCATTCTGTGCTTCCATCTGTGTGCCCATCTATATCCAAACATATTCAACCATTTGCAAACCTATCCACCATGTATCCTTCCATCCATAATTTCCCTCATCCATTCCTCCACCCACCCTTTCACTCATCCATCCACCCTTTCACCCCATCCATCCGTACACTCATACATCCACACTTCCACCCATCCATCTATTTACTCATCCATCCAGCCATTTACCCTTTCACCCATCCAGCCATCCTTTCACTTACTCATCCACCCACCCAGTCACTTATCCTTTCAACCATTCACCCTTTCAGTCATTCATACTCCCTTTCTCTCTCCGTCCCCCTTTCACGTTTCCATCCATCCTTCCACCCATCTACTCATCCATTCATGAATCCATCCATTGACACTATTACTCACCCATCCTTTCACTCATCCATCCACCCTTTCACTTCTTCACTCATCTATCCATCCTTTTGTCTGTCTACCCCCTTTCACTCACTCATCAATCCTTACATCCACCCCTTCACTCATCCATCCATCCATCCATTCACCCTTTCACTTATCAATTCATCAATCCATCTATCCTTTCACTCATCCATTCACCCATTCACTTGCCCATCATCTACCCTTTCACTCATCCATCCATCCTTTCACTCACCCATCCACCCTTTTACCCATCCATCTCCCCTTCCACCCATACATCCATCCGTTTACCCTTTCTCTCAACCATCCTTCCACTCACTCACTCATCCACCCATCCTTTCTTGCATTATCTATCCACTCACCCTTTTATTAATCCTTTCATTAATCCATCTAGCCCTTCACACATTCTGTCACTTATTTACTCACCCACCTTTTCACATTATGAGATGAGCCTTTGTCTGCAGAGTTGCAGACATAAGAGGCCCATCAAGAACTCCATGCTCGCTGTAGTTCCTAAAACAAGGGGTGGGGGGGGGTTCACTATGCCCCTGCACGAAGGCAATCTGAAAAAGTGGAAGTCATGAGTCATGCATGGTGCACAGTGCCAGGACATGAGGTGACTGTGACATGGCGTTGTTTTCGGGGCTTTAAGTGGGGTAAAAAAAAAATGGGGGGTCTCTTCAAAGGGGGTGTTTGATGTAATTAAGAGCGTGGCTTAAAACACCTAGGCTAAAAATCTGTGCTTAGCATAGTGTTCTGCCCGACTGGTATTATGTTGTTTCTATCATTGCATCCAGATATATCATACTGCAAGTATTGTTACACCAAGAAAAGGCCAGGACTTTTGGCTTTGTCGATGGTTGTTAGTTGCTTAAAATAAAAAAGCAGCAACCATGGCTTTTTTTAATATAATATTGAAAATGTGTCAGTTCTAAAATGATGAGACCGTGAAAGAACTCTAGCCCCTTCTTTTTAACTTGTTTCACAGGCTTCTTTATATAAACTGTTTTCTCACGCCGCAGCATGGGCGTTTTACCTTTCATCCATCTAACAGAATGCCCTGCTGTACACCGAGGCAGGAGGAGGCCACCACATGCTGTAACAGCCCAGACTGCCCCATTGTCATTCTGTATTCAGGGAAGAGGTGTGGCGCCGCGGCCAGGGCGACTGACTCCGGAATCTGGGGATCACGGTTTGATCCCCGGCGCGGCGGCAGATTAGCCCAGCACCATGTGACTCTGGGCAATAGCTTGCTTAATCTTCCCGACGGCCCCCGGCCCCAGCGCCTAGAGACCCTCACGGGTGATTGTTCGCGCTTTACAAATGTGGATTATTATTACAAATGTATGTGGCAATTACCTGACATACAGAACGACAATGGGCGAGGTGGGGCTACTCTTGTGTTCTAGGAGGAGTGCGAGGTGGCATGAGTTCCAAATTACCGACAGTCCGCGAAATTTAGGGACGGTGGGTCACCCTAGTAGCATCACAATTCCCATACTTTTTTTAATGCACTTCGATCTCTGGCAAAAATGCACAAAGTAGAATGTGCTTTCCAAAGTCAGAAGTAACAAACCTCACAGCAATCCTTCATGTCGCCATTCATGTTGGTAAAAACCAAGCAGAACAGCAATGCTGTTTCACCTGTCGTGGCGACGACACACAACAGAGCAGCGCCATATGCTGTGTGGGAGCTGAAAAACACAGACTGTAGAACGGGCGGGCCTGCCTTTGCTTTGTTCTGATTGTAAATACTCGAGAATTGTGACTGCTCTCAACTGTGTACCATACACAAAGCAAAAGAAGAAACCCAACAGGTTTATGTAAATCACACAACACATCCTCTGTTTGCTGTGGCCTTCTCTGCCTGTTTAAAAGGACAACAAATAAAGGCACGGAGAGAAGACGGAAATATTATACGCACCAGTACAGTAGACTGTCTAATATTATATCAAACTAACCCAAAACTGATAATTAACACCAAAAAAACACCCAGAGGTTCAAATATCCGAGAAAGTCAGACATAAAATAAAGAAATGATCGAAATTATACTATGGCAAAATATCCCATACAGCTTCCCTACCCTAGGGAGATTTGTTGTGTATATATATATTCACTGAAAATTCCCCCGTTATAGTTAGTTCAGCTAACTATAACTCGCGCGCCCGCAATGCACTGCTGATGACGTCACATATTACATCACTCATGACATGGTCAGTGACATCACTCATGACATCTCAAATGACATCACTGATGACATCATCCAGTGAATGTGTGTTTTTCTGAAAATACATATGTTTTATATATGTATATCTCAAGGTCGATAGAAGAATAAATGGGTATATAAGTGTCTAAATGGATGATTTGTTTTTTTTAAATTGATTGTATAACTGACTGATTAAGTGTATATTAGTGAATACATGGCTTAGTGAGTAATGTTTAAATATGTAAATATCTGTATCAGTCTCTCACTTTGTGTATAAGTGGCTGCATGGGTTGGTGAGTAGCTACATGAGTGTCTATATAGGTTATTAGTTGGTTTTTTCAGTATCAGTATGAGTGTCTGAGTGTCTGTATGGTTCGGTGGGGGGTATTACGTAGTGCATAGGTGCATGAATGAGTGACTCACTGTAAGTGTTGAAGACAGCATGTGTGCAGGACTGTATGGGTGGATGAGTGTGTGCATGGGTGTGTTAGTGAGTGAATGACTGTCTCAATAGTGTCTTTATGAGTAACTACATATGTTTTAAACTAGTATAAGTGAGTATATGTGAGAGTGAGAGATTGAAAGAGTTCCTGTATGATTAAGTATGTGTTTCTATAAGTGATTGTTTAAAAGACTAAGTATGTGTAAGTTTCCGTAGAAGTAAGTGTGGTGGTGTGTGTATAACTGTATATGCAAGTAAATGGATGTTTGATTCTTTATTAGCATGAGTGACTATGTGTGTGAGTAACTCTATGGATTAGTGGCGTTGTGTAACAGGATGTATAGGTGTATGAGTACATATGATGAGTGAGTACATGTATGAGTGACTGTATAGGACTGTTGGTGAATGAGTGGATGTGTATGTGGATCTTAGAATTACTGAATAGGTTGTTGTAACTGATATTGGTATGTCCATTGTTTTGAACATTTTAGTTTCTATTTTTGAATGTGTGTATCAAAGGTTATATTAGGGGGAGAGGAGGTCTGCCACTCTATCACAAGGATGATGTCATCAGTGATGTCATTTGAGATGTCATCAGTGATGTCATGAGTGATGTCACTGACCATGTCATGATTGATGTAATATGTGACGTCATCAGCAGTGCATTGCGGGCGCGCGAGTTATAGTTAGCTGAACTAACTATAACGGGGGAATTTCAATGGTTTTGTACGAGTGAAAAGTCCAGCTAACTATAACGCCCCTGAAACCTATGGTTTTTTCAGTGAATTTCTAAGGTTTTTTAAATGCTAATTCCTAACTATAACATGCCTGAAACCTATGGTTTTTTCAGTGAATTTCAAAGGTTTTTTAAATGCTAATTTCTAACTATGCCTACAGAGATAGGACATGTGAAGAAAGAAGAAAAAACGCACAGAAAGAAAAAAAAAGAAATGCAGAAAGAAGCAACAGAAGTCCTCAAAGACGAAGAAAAGTGTTATGTTATGTTATGTTATCATGGGTTTTGTTAAGCACTCAGCTACTCAAGCAGAGTGTCCCGGCGCTGACAGACCCGAGACCATAAAGCTTCTGCGGGGAGGAAAACTTATAGGCTGAACAGCCATGTTTTGAGCTTCTTTCTGAAGGTCGTCAAGTTGTCGCACTTTCTTAGAGCCAGTGGGAGGGCATTCCAGGCCTGAGGCGCCAGGTATTTAAAAGATCGCCCTCCGATCCGGGCGCGTCTAATTGCCAGGACCGTGGTAAGGGACATTGACGCAGAACGCAAGGCTCTGGTAGGCCGATGAAAACCGATCTCTTCCTCATATAGAGGGGACCGGTGCCATGAAGAGTCTTGAATGCCATGGTAAGTGCCTTGAATTCAATGCGTCTCTGAATAGGGAGCCAGTGCAGAGATTGCAGCAGTCCCGTGGCATGGGAACGGTGGCTAAGGCCAAAAATAGCCCACGCGGCCGAGTTTTGCACAACCTGTAGGCGTGAAAGAAGAAACTTCGGAAGACCCAGATACAGGACATTGGCATAGTCCAACCTAGAACCTATCATGGCCTGCACCATGGTTTTCCTGTGGGCGATGGAAAGAACAGGAAGAAATGTTCTTAACATTTTTAAAATGCCAAAGCATTGACCAGCTAGGCTCATAATCTGAGGTTTCAGGGTGAGGCAATTGTCCATCTTAACGCCAAGATTCTTAGCCACCAAGGCCACATCACAAGGGGGAAACATATCGGCAGGCCACCAAGACCTCCAACAGGGATCCGGAGGACAACCGAAGAAAAGAACCTCTGATTTATCTGAGTTGCATTTTAGCTGATTACATTGGAACCATGTAAAGACCACAGCTCTTAATACGGTCTCCATTGAAATCAGTATCTTTACCACATGTGAAAAGCAGCTGGGTGTCATCAGCGTAAGAAACAATCTGGGCTCCATAAGATTCGACCAGCGCCGCCAGAGGGGACATATAGATATTGAAAAGGATCGGACTTAATATAGATCCTTGAGGAACTCCCACTTCCAGAGGCGGCACTGTCGCAGAGTACGGAGGGGCCCAGACTGTCTGTTGGCGGTTGGTCAAAAAGGACTTGAACCATTTGAACACCGTTCCTCCAACACCAATCTCCGCAAGGCGCGCCAGTAGGCGGTCATGAGGAACGGTGTCAAACGCCGCAGAGAGATCGAGCAGCACCAGCAGTGCCTTCCCCCCAGAGTCCTGAACTTCCTTGATGGCCTCCACCACCTCTAGCAGAGCCGTCTCCGTGCTCATATTCGCACGGAAGCCGGATTGGGTGTGGTGCAAAAGGCCGTAGGCCGCCACAAAATGTGAAAGAACAGACTGAACATGCTTTTCTGCCACTTTGGCCAGGGCAGGGAGCAGAGAGATAGGTCGATAATTAGCATGGATGGCCCAATCCAACAAAGGTTTCTTCAGAAGAGGAATGACCATTGCCTGTTTCCAGGCAGACGGCACAGTCCCTGTTAGCAATGAGCAGTTTAGAATTGGATTATCCAGCGGATTAATGGCATGAGCTATTTTAGCTAGAAACTTTGCGGGACAGGGGTCCAGAGGAGAACCAGATCTTATTTTACGAAGAAAACTGCAGGAAGAAGGATAACGTGCAGAAAGAACAAACAGAAGAGCAGAAAGAAGCCTTGTTGCAAAATCATCCTGTACCCTCAACTTTTTCAGGCGGATATTGGTGGTAACTGAGTCTGACTAACCAGTCCTAGAGCCAGTGCTATGTTAAAAGACACTCAGAATACAGTGAAAACACCTACATACACTAGGGAACACTATGCGTTGGGGTCCCCCTGTGATCAGCATGACCTCCTCTGTATTCCCCTAGTATATAATAGGGCAGTGGATTAAAACTACCTCTTAAAACGCGCCACAGGGCGTGTTTGCACACGTCACCTCAGGCCCCGTCCCCTCACTTCCCCACTGTGTAAACACGCCCTGTGGCCATTTTAAGTTGGGAGATTAGGTCCCCTTGAATCCTGAGGGTCCCTAGGGTCCAACTAGACCACTAGGAACCTCCAGTAAGCGCCACAGAGCTGCGTTGTAGAGAGATGTAAAAAGGGGCACGGCCTAGACCACCTCTCTGCAACACAGCGCAGTGGCGCTTACTGGAAGCACCTGGTGGGCTAGTTGGCCCCCAGGGTCTCTCAGGATTGAAGGGGAATTATTTCCCCAACTTAAAACGCGCCACAGGGCTTGTTTGCACATGTTAACTCAGGCCCCGTCCCCTCCCTTCACCACTGTGTAAACACGCCAGGTGGCCGTTTTAAGTTGGTGAAATAATTCCCCTTCAATCCTGAGAGGTGTAAAAAGGGGCGTGGCCTCAGAACACCTGTATGCATCGCAGCTCCCTGGCGCATACTGGAGATACCTGTTGGGCTAGTTGGCCCTCAGGGACCCTCAGTATTGAAGGGGAATTCATTCCCCAACTTACAACTGGCCAGGGGGTGCGTTTGCAGAGTGCTGCAAGGAGGGGGCGTGGCCTCCGGCGCGATGCCGGTCTTTTATTTATTTTATTTTTTTAAGAAGGAGGGCTTTATGGCCCCCCTTCTTTTTCTAATTTACTGGCCCTGGGGACCCCATCCCCCAGGGCCTGCACCCTAATTTTTTTTGTTGAAAAAAATAAATGTGGCCCTCTCAAGACCTTAATCGGCCCCGGGGACCCCAACCCCCGGGCCATGACCTTTTTTAAAAAAAATTCTTTAGGAGGGGTCTGCGTTGCCCCCCTTCTCAGGCCACTTATGGCCCCGGGGACCCCATCCCCTGGAGCCGGCCTTTGTTTATTATTATTTTTAAAAAATATATATTTATAGAAACACCTAGGACATGCTGGACAAACCGTATGTACCTATCACCATGACGATTTGCGTGATATTCATTAAAAGGCGACTATGCATAGAATGAATCCACATGGAATGTATTTACACCGCTAGTGAAGCTCTGACGTGTCTGACGCCCTACCGTGCCTAATCTCGGCACCCCTGCCGGTGGGTACTCTCCAAGTAGACACCCTTGTCGTTTATTTATACAAACATGGGCAGCTATTGACAGGCACATTTAATATACACGCACACCAAGCCGACAAAAATTCGACCAAACTATGCAAGAAATCCCCCTCACAATTAATAAAACACACATCCACCGCCGGATGTGTAATACTTTTTTTTTTACTCTCTGGAAAGGAGACGAACCTCACTTGAGAGTCACAGCGTGCTCCTGGCTGAGCCCAATGCTATGTTACACCCACCAGTGTCCGCCGAGTGCCTCACACCTCTGTGTTGTATTCCACCAGCTAGTGCGTATGCTATGACACTCTCTAGCCCATGTGCACTGTAACACCACCCCATGAATATGTCATGCCACACTTGCCTTTGCACGGGTTATATTGCCCCATCTAACGTGCCTTCCGTGATGCCTATGTTATAACGCACAGCCCTATGCCATACATATTACAATCTGGGATCCATATCTTTGTCACAGTGCATATGCAATGTTACACTCCCCAGCACATATTTTATATTACAACTTTAGAGACTAGTTAGGTTACACAACACTGCCCTGTGCATATTACACTCCAAGGCGCATATCGCATAGCACGCGCTAGTGCCTGTGCTTTCTCGCGCTCTCCAATGAATCTGTCATTGCGCACAATGTATTGCATATTATATTTCACGCCCCGGTTCATCTTATATCACACTTTTTGGTGGATAGTTTATACCATATACTATATCTAGTTTTCATTTTCAATCGTGCTCTCAGGACCATGTTCTATATAACACTGCGTCCACCTACCCTTTTTACGGGCATTACATTTGGCGATGGGGGTGGAGGGTCAGGGGGTGTTTCTGCCAAGTGACCCTGGAGTCACAGTCACAAACGTCCTCTTCTTCCTGAATAAAAGTGAGATTATGCTGCATACTTGTTCATATTTTAAGTAGTTTGCACAGACACACATTTTAAAAACAATAAAGTTCCTAATACCCACCTTCTCTGAACAGTTAGCTTGCTGCCCCATCCACCTCCTCCCTATCCTCTGTTGTCTGAATCCATGGACTAGCCTCCTCCCTCCTGCCATGCATGGTCTGATGTGCTGCTGCTGGAGCGGGTTATGCAAAATTTTTGTATACCCATCCCATTTTGCATGTCGTTTTATTGATTAGATTAATAGATTAATTAATTAATCATAACCGTACTAATGGTTTGGAGTGATGTGGAAATAACTAATCAACCTTATTAATGACCGAAATACACGTGGGATTTGCATCTGCATGGCCTAATTAATGACGTGAACTAAATTTCGTACGCATATTAATGATAGATAATTAGAACATTGCATGATATTTGTCGCTTTGGTGATGAAATTGTGATTCGTGCTTTATTTAGTAAGTATAAACCGCATTGAGGGTTGCTTTTGGCTAGATAAATACACACACATATGGGTATTAGCGAGGGAATAACATTTAATTAGTCATTTCTATGTATTAATTACGTTTTTATGTTTCTTTGCTTAAGTTGACTATTCTGGCCTATCAAATGATGGCTGCTTTTGGTGCCTAACCCAACTGCCGACGCTGAACCAGGCTCGGGTGAAGTGCGCCTGCGCTAAAAGATGAGCAACAATGGCCCTGTCTTGACCCCAGGCAAGCTGTACTTATCAAGGCCACTGGGAAAGGTGCCAGCGCTACAGACAAAAGGCTTTATTAAAGAACCGGAACCAGCAAGTATGCTGACAACATGGACTAAACCTTATGGGAACGGAGAGGTTGACCCCTGATCAGCCAATGAGAACAGTTTAAAACTCAATATTGTTACATTTTGCTATTGAAATTATTATAAAACCCATAGAATAGAGAGGTTGGAGGGTCGCTCCTTCGATTTCCTGATGATTTGCTGACAAAGAGGATGGTGACACTGCAGGACAGCTGTTAGCCTAAATCTTTGACGGACTGAATTAATGCCCAAAATCCTGATGAACTTAACCTGCTAAATTGATGGGTATAGATTTGCGAGATTGCCAGATTTGACACAGAGGACGACTTTAGCCAGGATAGGTAAATATGAATGGCAACTTGATCAAATGAATGATTTAATCTGCAATATTAATATAAATTTGGATTTGAACATCTACAGAAATAAGTTGGGTTGTTTATTCATTGAAATGTGTTAATGAAAAGGTTAATTAGAGTATTAGAAATTCACTTAAATCTACAACTAACAGATCCATCCCGGTCATGAGGGGAATACCAAATGTAGAATCTAGGGCCTAATGAGTATAAGAAGGGTTTGAAGGTTTGTTGCTCATTAGGGTAAAGTGGTATCTTCCTCCCTCATTATCCAGCACTTGGAAGGATAATCGCCTCTCGTACGGACTGATGGTGAGTGTGTGTTGGTGTTATGGGCCCCACCAGCGAATGTATGGATAGTGTGCGTGTGTGAGATCTTTTGGTCCGCAACGGTAGGGAGGGATTTTGCACTCCGCGCTGGAGCACTGCCACTGCCCTCCATTTAGCATGATGTACCAGTCCACTCCTCCTGCCCTCCATTGCCCAATTCTATGGCACATCATTGACCTCCTGATTAGCCTCTGTGCTTAGCTTGCTGCCCCTATTCTCCTTCCCCCTGCCCTCCGATGTCTTTGTGCATGCCCCTGCTCCATCCTTTTTGCCCACCATGTTCCATGGACCTGCCACTCCTATCTACTCTGAGTGTTCTGTTGAGCTGCCACTCCCCTCCCACCTGCCTAGCATTGTCAGATGACTGTAACCTGTCCCTGCCACCTCCACCCTGCCTGTCCACATGCCATGCCCCTATCCCCTTCCTCCTGTCCTCCATGGTCCATTTTACTGCCACACCCTTCTGCCCTCCCTGATCTGTTGTGCTGCAACTGCTCCTCCTGCCTGCCCGCGCGGTCTGTTGTGAGGCCCCTTCCCCTGAACTCTCTTGTCTGTGCCCAGGTCCTGACCCTCCCTTCTATCCTCCATGGTCCTTTGTGCATGCCCCTGCACCCTCCTTCTTGCCCATCATAGCCATTGTGCTGCCACTAACCCTCTCGCTTGCCATGCATGGTCTTCTGTGCTGCCATGGCTCCTCCCACCTTCCCTGTGTGGTCAGCTAGCTGCCCCTGCCCCCTCCCACCTTCCCTCCATGGTCTGTGTGTATGCCATCATAGTCTCATTGTTGCTCTCCATGGTGTGTTGTTTCTAGTGCCCAAACTGCCTGACCTCCATGGTCATCTTGCTGCTCCTGCCTTGCCCCCAGCCCTCTGTTTCCATGTGCAGACCCCTATTCCCTCCCTCCTGGCTTGTCTGTTCCATTGTAATGCCCCTGATCCGTCCCTCCTGCCCTTTATGGTCTGTTATACTGCAGCTTTCTCTCCTGCCTGCCCATTATGGTCAGCTAGCTACCATTGCCTCTTTCCCCTCTGTTCTCTGTTGTCCATGTGCATGGTCCTGTCCCCTCCCTATTGCTTTCTATGGATTGTTGTGCTGCACTCCTGTCCCGCATGCGCTGTGTGGTGTATTGTGCTGCTGCAAACCCTGATGCCTGCCCTGTAGGGTCAGTTTGGTGCACCTCTCCATGTCCCTCCTGTCCTCTGTTATCCGAGTCCATGTCCCTACCCCAATTCCTCCTGCCTACCATGATCCAATGTACCATTGAAAAAAAACTGGTGTATTGAATTTCCCCTTTGAGTTACATTGAAAAAGAGGAGATTGTAGACAGGAGAGAGATCAAATAAAGCCCATTTGAGCTTAAGAACATTGGACGTTTCCTGGCTGAAACAGGTCTGTTGGCATGTATGGTTGTACTACCACTGCCTCTTCCTTCTGCCCACAATGGTGTATTATATTGCCACAGCCTCTCTTGCCAGTCCTGTATTGTTAGTTTGTTGCCCCTGCCCCCTTTCCACAGCCCTCCATAGTCTGTTGTGCTGCCACTGCCCTTCCTGCCTGCTCAGTGTGGTCAAATTGTTGCATCTGCACTCTCCTACCTACCTTCAATTTTCAGAGTCCGTGCCCCTGGCCTCTGCCTCTCAACAGTCTCCCAATGAACAACTAGATTGCTAACATTCTATATTTATTACAAAAGTGTGGAACGCCTGACGTCATCTTGATGTAATCAAAACTGTAATACCTAGAGTATTTCCTTTAGAAATTACATATATGAGAGGGTCTTATTTGCATCAAAATTATGGTTAGTGCTCTAAAAAACTAAAATGAGGACATATTTTCTGAGTTTTCAAATAGCGACAAAGCACTTTTAAATTATTTGTTATCTTTATGTTTTTTTATCCAGTTGACCACTTGATTAAATGTTGCACCTAGGGGAGAGGATGTGGTGTTACTTTCAGAGCTGCAGACTTTGCAACTGGTGAACCAGGTTGGAGTTTCTGCTTCAGCTCAACATTCTGTGATTCTGGTCAAATCACTTAATCTCCCCATGTCTACAACCAAAATGAATTTGGTCTTGTGTGATGTAACCAATGCTCATGTAAAGCACTCCAATACCTGACAAGTCTGCACTATATAAAACTGCAAATACTCAAAAAATAAGTGTTTTGCACACTTCTGTCATTGGGCTACATGTGGGCTACATCTGGGTGATATTTGTGCTGCATTTGGGCTCTTTTGTCTCTGGTGGCCATCTTGGGAGATTTATTTGTTATGAAGTTTCCTAATTTCCTCATTTACTGCAGTCTCCTCAGTAGGAAATGCTTTCAGTTTTTTACTTTGATTCCATCAAGAAGGTATTCAGATTTCAGATATGTCACACCTTTGCCATAAATTATGAATGTTAGCACTCTAGTTGCTCATTAGATCACTGTAGTAAAGCTACTGCTCACCACGGAAGTCTGCTGCTGGTATTAAAAGTGCATGTTTCAGTCTGCATATCAGAAGTTTTTAATGAAATAGAAGAGGATTTGAGAAGTCACTCAAAATGTGCCCTAATTTTTCTTTCTTCAGCACTAATCATAATTTCTATGGCAAAATGAACCCCCTCATTGTGTTCCTTTTTAAATTAAATGTTTTAAGTGTTACCAGTGTGTTTCCAATCAAGATGGCTTCAGGTGTGCCATACTTTTGCCATAAGTAAGACAGTAAGCGCTTTAGTTGTTCTTAAGAACACTCTGGGACATTCTGTCATTGGGCTATACTTGGGCTACATCTGGGTGATATTTGGGCTACATTTGAGCTCCTTTGTCTCTGGTGGCCATCTTGGGAGATTTATTTGTTATGAAGTTTCCTAATTTCCTCATTTACTGCAGTCTCCTCAGTGGGAATACTTTCAGTTTTTTATTTTGGTTCAATCAAGAAGGCATTCAGATGTGTCACACATTTGCCATAAATTCTGAATGTTGTTCTCTTTTGTCTCTGGTGGCCATCTTGGGAGATTTATTTGCTATAAAGTTTCCTAATTTCCTGCAGTCTCCTCAGTAGGAAATACTTTCAGTTTTTTACTTTGGTTCCATCAAGAAGGCATTCAGATGTGTCACACATTTGCTATACATTCTGAATGTTAGCACTCTAGTTGCTCATTAGATCACTGTAGTAAAGCTACTTCTCACCAGGGAAGTCTGCTGCTGGTATTCAAAGTGCATGTTTCAGTCTGCATGTCAAAACATTTTTTGAAATAGAAGAGGATTTGAGAAGTCAAAATGCGCCCTAATTTTCTTTCTACAGCACTAATCATAATTTCTATGGCAAAATGAACCCCCTCATTTTGTTCCTTTGTAAATTAAATGTTTTAAGTGTTACCACTTTATTCCAATCAAGATGGCTTCAGGTGTGCCATTCTTTTTTCATAAGTAAGACTGTCAGCTCTCTAGTTGTTCGTTAGAACACTCTGAGACATTCTGTCATTGGGCTATACTTGGGCTACATCTGGGTGATATTTGGGCTACATTTGGGCTCTTTTGTCTCTGGTGGCCATTTTGGGAGACTTATTTGTTATGATGTTTCCTAATTTTCCCATTTACTACAGTCTCCTTAGTAGGAAATACTTTCAGTTTTTTACTTTGATTCCATCAAGAAGGCATTCAGATGTGTCACACATTTGCCATAAATTCAGAATGTTAGCACTCTAGTTGCTTATTAGATCACTGTATTAAAGCTACTGCTCACCAGGAAAGTCTGCTGCTGGTATTGAAAGTGCATGTTTCAGTCTGCATGTCAGAATTATTTAATGAAATAGAAGAGGATTTGAGAAGTCACTCAAAATGTGCCCTAATTTTTCTTTCTGCAGCACTAATCATACTTTCTATGGCAAAATGAACCCCCTCATTGTGTTCCTTTTTAAATTAAATGTTTTAAGAGTTACCACCTTATGCCAACCAAGATGGCTTCAGGTGTGCTATACGTTTGTCATAAGTAGGACTGTTAGCGCTCTAGTTGTTCTTTAGAACACTCTGGGAAGCTGCAGTAGAACACAAAGGAATCAACTGACAGTCTCTGCCCTTGTTGGATGTACATGTTTTACTGAGAATGTCAGACTTCATTCTCACATGACTGAGAAAGATAATGTGAATTTACAGAAAATATGCTCTCAGTTTAGCTTATAGATCACCTTCCAAACCTCTGTGGGAAAAGCATGAGAAAATAGTTTTCTCTCAAACATGATTCATGATATCACAGCAGAAGGCTTTTTCACATGGTAAAATCACCTTAGAACACACCACAATTCCTAAAATGAGTATGGTACCATCAACAAATGATTTATAATGTAACTAAAGTCTTAAAACCTCCTATTAACTGCAATGCCTTTTAATGAGGTGCTATCATGTATATTGGTCCCAAGATGGCTGCCAACACTTCTTGGATGAAGTGCTGACAGCCAATCAGATCTCACGATGAGATGTGTGATTTTACTTTTGATTTTCTCAGGAACTACTGAACGGATTTACACCATTTATGCAAAAGGCACATGCCTGACCTGAGGACTACCTCTTTGCCAAATTTCAAGTAATTCTGGTCAGCCGTTCGGGCTGTACCTTCGACTAAAGGTCCTATGGGAAAATGCATGGGGAAGACGTGTTTTGGGACCCCCCTTTTTTTCTCGGCCCCCGCTTGACGAATCACCCCGAGACTTTCAGGGTAGGAGCTGAGCGGAGCGCCCCATTAGTTTTGAAAATTTCATGAAGATAAGTCAACCGGCGCCAAAGTTATTCAATATAGAATTTTCAGATTTCCTATGGGAACTCGGTCGGTCCTAACTATAAGTATCTACTGGCGACCGCCAGTAGATAATATCTATATATGTATACAGATCGGTAGATAGATAGATAGATAGATAGATAGATAGATAGATAGATAGATAGATAGATAGATAGATAGATAGATAGATAGATAGACAGATTTTTTTGACATAATATAATTCTGATCAACTCTTCATATATATATATATATATATATATATATATGAGATACATCAAGGGTAACTGGTAAATATTGTCCAATACTGCCAATGAGGCGCTCTGGTGAGCCATAGTCTCAAGTGATCTGATTGGCTGCTGCAAGAGAAAGTTTTCTCTCACTGCACCCATTTCAAAATGAGGGTCAAAGTCGCCATGTCATAGGAAAAAAAGAAAAAAGGCTACCTAAGGGGGCATGGTGGGCACACAGCGCCCCCCCCAAAAAAAAAAAAAACTGGCCTAAGTAAGAGGAGCAAAAAAGGGTTCCCACTTCATACAAAAAATATACAAAGATATTAAAAGAGTTGTGGGCACTGTGAGTCCAGCTCCTGGAGCGGAGGCTCCACTACACTAAAAATGGCAGCCATGGACCATGGAAGCATCAAAGGAGCCATCTCAGGTGCTGTGGATTCGCAGAGCCACGCGCAGCTGAAGGTGCTGACATCACTTTTTACATCGCCACTGACATCACTGATGACATCACTCCACCAAACGAAGGAAATAATAGGGCAGAACCAGGGATAGACAGAGAGAGTGTGGGTTGGGCACAGGAGCTGGCTGTAGCGTCCGCCATGCGGACAAACTCCTCCTGTGCTCTGACGACCTGCCTGCACAGCGGGCCGGCTGACAGGCACAGGATGGTGACAAGAAGTGGCCAACTATCTGGCCCTGCAGCCAGCCCTGCTGCACGTGCCTAAAGGACGTGTCGAGTCGGAGTTGTCGGACGCAGTGCAATGGGCACAGGGAGGTTGTCTGACCACAGCAGGGTTGGTGCAGAAGCTGGCCGCAGGCCAAGCCTTGCAGGCACCTCCCAGCGGCTGTTCACCCACTGCGGATTGGACAATGGGACTCTTGTCAGCGTTTGCATGGAACTCCCATGCCAACCGAAGGTTTCATGCCATCTGTCCGCTGATGGTGTCACATTGTTTGGAAGTTTTCTCTCTGGAGGATATTTCCCTCCTCTCTCAGATACCTGAAGACATTCAGACGTGGATATCTTACCGTTATCTCTAATTAAAATCCCTTAAAAGACGGGTTCTTACAGATTTCCCCCATTAGGAATTTTATTTCAGTCCAATCAGGGCTAGATCCGCTCTACATACTTGATAGTTCTTTACTCGTTATTCAATTCTTTTGCAAGATTGTAACTTACACTTGCACATCGGCTCTTTAGTAAATGTGCCCAATGTTACTCCTTCCAGGGGTAAATTCCTCTTTCCTCCTCTCCGTTCAATGGATTCCGATTAAAGCCCGAATGGTGTTCCCATTGGCCAGTAATCTTTTCAAAGTTCTTCACTCTGGACCTGAACTTCCTGGTTTAAAAACTCGCGACCATATTTATGATCCAGTTTGCGCTTTTCTTGCTCCACGCGGTGCGGTGCCTGAGCGCCTCACACATTAAGGGCCTAATTACGAGCACGGCAGTCCTGAGGACCGCTATAGTCGTGGTGGCAGTCTGACCACTGCCACCACTGCGGGTCCACCCGCAGTAATTAGAATGTGACAGTCGGACCGCCACAAGACCACCTCCTCCACCGCGATCTAGGATCCTGCGGCGGTGGCAGTGCGGACAAGGGAAATGGCACCACAGCCAGGGGAAAAGACAGGAGTGTATTGGATAAATACAGCGCCTTCCTGCCCTTTCCATGTGATGCAGCGCAGCATGGTGACTTGCTGTGCTGCCCTGTGTCACAAAATTCACAAATATGCCTCTAGATAGCTTGGACGTTCCCCATTTCGTTCTCAGCTCCGACTCTTTTTCTGGAAAGTCCAACCCTGAAACACAAACAGCTTTAACTGAATCCTTCTCAGTGAGTGACCCTAAGATCGAGACCCTATTTGTCCTATAATCTAGTCTATCCCCTGCAATGGAATATTTAATAAAGATCTCAGGTGCCTGCTGTTCACCAATATTTTCAAATCACAACAGATGTCTGATGAACTATCTCTTGAAACTATACCCTGAAGATGACACAGGTATAAAGCCTGTTTCTATGCCTATGTCATTTCTGCCCATTATTGTACATTTCTACCATTTGTTGAATTATTGAATTTGTATACTTTGTTTCCTTGGTATTTTTACCATCTGTGAAAAAAAACAATGATGACCCTCGGGTCTGGTTCGCTCTACAACTACTAACAGCTTATTGAATAAATAAGAAATAACCTTAGATAAAGAGCAATGTTCAATAGACATTTATATACAGAGAATAAAACTAAAGTTGAGTTTGTAAATTACAGAATTTATTCAAAAGGCACCCAAAAATTCAGCCTGCTTCAATTTTGTGGTACAAAAGGGGGTGGTGATGGACGGAGCATCAGAACCAATCAAACACTCACACCCAGTCAACAGATCTGGGTTTGATCCATCACCGTTCTTTAGCCCACTCTGCCATCCCAGTTCAGACATGGCCATATGCAAATCAGTCTGACCCTGTGCCTCATGGGAACAGTCCAGCCCGAACTGCCAAGCCATGCCTTCCCTGGACCGGAAACAAGCTTCCTAGGACCGGTTTCTGGCATTTCAGCCGTCTTCAGCCAGGCTTGCTTGAATCCAGTGGCAAAGTGAGCATCAGTACGTTTTATTCCACGAAAAACATTGTTTTAAAAAAGGCTCCTGCCATTTATAACTTCTTCATTATTACTGGAGTTTTTTTGTATTTTTGTATCTCTTTTTTTTTTTAGATTTTATTTACTGTCCATCACACCAGCATCCTGTAAATTTAAAATGGCAATTCAACATATAGCTAGGCCTATTTTAAGATCCTCTTACAGCATATGTATACCCAAGTGAGAGAGTTGGAGGGGCGAAAATTATATTTGTGCCCCTTTTATAAAACCCACCTATTTATAGCAGAACATGGTACTGAACGAACAATTTGGTCTGCGCTCAGAATGTGTTCTGCTTCTCCGCCCACGAGGCACCAGGTAGAGGTGTGGTAACCGATAGGCCTGGGCGGTAAATTCCGTTCCGCATGCGGAATTTGCAGAATTTGGGTAATTTCGCGTTCCGCTGAGAACGTGGTATTGCCAAGAATTCCGCGATCCGCGGCTTCGTGGAATGTTTCGCTTGTTCGCGCTTTAAAAATGTGTGTCCGCAAGATATTTCCCCCCTAGCACGCAAACAGCATTCGTGAGCCGGAAAAAAGCACCGCGAACGGGCGGAACAAGGAATTCTGCGTGTTCCTGGAACTCTGCATGCTCACGGAGATTTTTTACAGTTTTGCGGAGCTTTGCGGAGCGCGACTACGCAAATTTTGCCCATCCCTAGTAAGTGACGCAAGGCTCGAGCCTGGCTTGAGCTGCATGTCTGGCTCTGGCTCGGCCCAGGCTCCATCGAGCCTGGGGAACCCAAATAGAGTCAAGCTACGCTTCACAGGCACCAAAGTTTCCCTCCTTGTGTTTTTAAAGACAAAAACCACTAGCTGTGGGTCAAAGCGTTATCCTTTGGTGATAAAAAGCATAATTTGCCCTTTCTTGCTGCATTATTAAGTCAATCCTGCCGCAGGATTTGTTCCTCCCTGCCGCATAATTCCAATGGTCCTGGCTATACCCATCGCCCTTTGCAGAACTTACACATCTCTACCCCTGGTTTTCAGCTTGAGTTCTCCAGCGTGCTGTACGAGGTTGCCCCTCCATCTCTTAAACCTTGGTAACAGTGGCTCTCCTCCGCTAAGGAAGAGGCGCGTCGCTCCGCTCAGTTCAAAGAAAAAATAAAATGATAATAACGTAGGGTTATTTTCATTTTACAAGGTCCTACTAATGTCATGCTGCACTCTTTGCTTCTTTTTGTTATGCTTTATCTGTGGGCCTGTGGTGCCTGCTTTCTTTTTTCAACTGCATTGAAATTTTAAATCATTCTACAAGAGCTATTACCACCCCTGGTCTCTCTAGTCCTCGTCCCATTCATTACTTATGGAGATATACACTATGGGAACAAAGAACAAGAGGAATGCCGACACCCCTACCGCAACCCCTCCCACCGGGAGTGCCTAATGCGCCCCTACCCAGCATTCGCTCCGTGTTTTTTCTGTCTACCAACAGAATGGGACGAGGAGTGTGGTGCGCTGCTCCTGCTGGGATGGAGTGGCGGTGTTGGCGAGTTGCCAGCTGGCTGATGGTGGCGCGTCTCCCTGCCAGCCAGGCTTGCAGGGAGTCACGTGCATCAGCTCTGAATGGCTGGTGTGTGGAGTTTTGTGGTTGCTGGGTTGTGGTGTGCTGCGTGTCTCCCTAGATTGCCAGTCTGGAAGGGGGATGCGCGTGCCATGGGGCTCTCAATTGAGCTCTAGGAAGCATACAACTGGGGTGTGTCTCCAGGTTTGCCTGGCTTTTGTTTTTGGGCCAGAAATCAGCTGCTCAGCCACGCCAGAGGCTGAGAGCACACCTGGGCTGTGAATGCAGCATCCCTTTGACCTGATGTTGTTTAGGACACCTGTTTATGCCGACCCTAGGACTAGGTACCGCATAGCAGTTGTTTCCTGAGACTGTGCTTTGTGGCTGTGCTGTGCCATTTCCTTGCCGGCTGGGAGTCCCTGTGCTGGACTTCTGTTGAAAGTATGGGGAGCACTCACGGAAGAGGAGGCAAGTTGCTGAGTCTTCCTCTACGTGTTCTCCGTCCTCTTCCCATTCTCCTCCTCGCTCTAAACGGCGCTGGGAGAGTGAGGGCTCCAAATTGAAGAGATTGATAAGAGAGAGTTTGCTAGAGATGGGGACCCCTCTAGACCTAAGGGTTCTGTTTCTGTGCAGTCTTTGCTGTCCTCAGGGTCGGAGGAGGAGGGGCCTGGTCCTGATGAGCAGAAGGTCAAGTATACTGCCAAGGACATGTTGCCTGACTTGCTTAGACATGTGAAGGCAAACATGGGTTTTCCAGATGATGATGTGCTTGAACCGTCTTCTGGTTCCCTCTTACACCAGTTTCAAAGTTCGGCACCTATGGATGTTTCCGTGAGCACCTATATTCATGAAGTTCTCAGGGGCGAATGGAAAGATCCTGACAAAATTATGCTACCGCGCTTTATGGCCAAATTGTACCCCTTGCAGGATATGTAGAAGAATTTAAGGGATTCTCTCCCCATTAACTTTTTTGTGTCCTGTTTAGTGGGAAACACATCCTTGGTGGAGGATTTTGTCCTTAAGGATGCTGTAGATGAAAAAGTCAATGCCTCCCTCCGGAAGATGCATTCTAGCTCACATTTGGCCCTTTGAGCAGGAATCTATGGTACATATGTGGCCCCGTCTCTGATTATGGATATCAAGGCCCGGTACAGGTCCTTGGATGATGCTTCCAATTGCTCTGGATTGCTGCAACACATTGAGCGACAGGTTGAATATCTTCCGGGAGTGTCCTTTGATGTGGTGATGGCTTCAGCTAAGTCAGGTGGGGGGAGGGGGGGCTGCTTGCCCGAATTTCGTTCTGAAGGACTGGCAGATTGATTCTGCCCAGAAAACGTCCATACTCCGGTTGCCTTTTCAAGGGACTGTTTTGTTCACGGCAGAGCTGTAGGATAAGCTTCACAAATTGTTTATGGACAAGAATCATTCATCCTCCCTGAAATTGGCTGCAGCATATAAGTATGGTTTGAAACCTAAATTCCCCTTTCGCCAACTTTCCCATTCCCAGGGAAGGTTCACTGCGGGAAGGTGTTGTTATAAAAAGGGCACATCTCCCTCTCTGAAGCCTCGTTCCTGACTATATGATGGGGCAGGAATTTGTGGTCGGCAGTCGCCTCCTGCACTTCATCCAGGCCCGGAACGAATATACTTCAGACTCCTGGGTGTTGGACATTGGGGGCACGGTTACCGGATAGAATTTTCGGGGGTTTCTCCGGTTTTGGGGTCAGTCCTGGCCCTCCAGGACAGCGAAGGGTGTGGCTTTGTCTCAAGGGATTGGCTCTCTGCTGCAGAAGAAGGCTATTCAGCAAGTTCCTCCGATGGAGAGGGGCAGGGGGGTTCGACTCCATTATCTTTCTGGTGACAAAAGCTAATGGAGGCTTCCAGCTGGTTTAGGACTCGACGGTTCTGAACAAGTAGGACCTGCATCTTCTCTTCAAAATGGAGACACTGCAGAGGGTTGTTTCCTTTGGTACGACTAGGGACATCTGATGTGCACCTAGGACCTGCAGGATGCATATTACCATGTTCCAATCTATCCTCACTTCCAGCAGTTTCTGAGGTTCTGCATAGAAGAGGTTCATTATCATTTTCGGGTGCAGCCGTTTGGCCTTCGGTCCACCCCTGGTTGCATCCCTCCATCTCCAGGGAATCCACCTATAACCCTATCTGGTCAATTAGCTGCTCCATTTCTTCTACATAATTTGAAGGTGGTGTGCGCATCTCTTGAGGCTCATAGGTTTCTGCTGAACATGGAGAAGTGTCAGTTGGGGCCCTCTCAGGTTGTGACATTTATTGGGGCTCGGTTTTGAATCGACCTCAACAGGGTTGTCCTTCCTTTTCCCAGAGCTTGAGTTTTGAAGTTCATGGCCCAGGAAGTGATGTACAGTGCCTCCCTTCCAGTACACCGGTGGCTATGCCTGTTGGGTTACACGGTGGCAGCTGTGTTCATGGTTCATTGGGCATGTTTTTGCATGCCACCTCTGTGGATATATGTGCTCCTCTTGTGGGATCTGTGCTCCAACAACTTTGATCAGCTGGTTCCGGTGTCTGGAGTGGTGGAATGTGCCAGACAATCTGTCTCAGGGGATACCTCTGCAGCCGGATCGGACGCTGTTGCTGACGACAGATGCCAGTGCTTTTGGTTGGGGTGTAACTCTAGGAGACAGGTCCCTGCAAGAGAGTCGGTCTCCTTAGGAGGGGATATGTTCCTCCAATTGGAGGGAACTGATGGCAGTCTGCAGGGCTGTCATGGGTTTTCATCATCTTCTGGTGGGTCACAACTTGGTGGTGCGTTCTGACAACCAGGTGACTCTGGCATATCCAAACAATCAGGGAGGGATCTGTTCAAGGTCTCTCAACGCGGTGGTTCTGTCTTTGTTCCAATGGGGAGAGGCATCTTCAGTCTCTGATTGCTGTTTATGTCAGACGGGTGGACAGTGGGGTGGCAATTGCCCTCAGTTGTTTGGTTTTTCCCTCCCTCTCATGATCTGTCTCTCACCAGTGAGTTCTTATTTCAGGGGTTTAAGAGATTTGGTGTGCCTTTACTGGACCTATTTGCTTCCCTGCTTAAAGCATAGCTTTCCAGGTTTTGTACTCTCTCCCGGCATGACGGGGCCTGGGGTTGGATGCTCTGACCGTTCAATGGCTAGACCTCTGGCTGTATTGCTCTCATTCCCACATTTCTGGCTTGTCTGACAGGGGAATCCAGATTAGTGGTGATGGTGGTTCCATTTTGGCCCCTTCGATCGTGGTTTCCTAGTCTCAAGCTTACGGCGTGTCAGGGTCCCTGGATGATACCTTGCTTCCCCTCTCCTCTGTGGTCTGCTCTATCTCCTGCTCTTCCGAGGCTTTGTCTGTCAGTCTGGAAGTTGAAAGGCGGAGATTGCAGCAGAGAGGGATTCATAGGCATTTAGCTGTGGCTATCCAGCAGCCCCGCCGGCCTTCCACTTTGAGGTCTTATGAGAGGCAGTGGGGGAATTTCCAGCG
The DNA here is from genome assembly GCF_964204655.1 of Triturus cristatus. NCBI lineage: Eukaryota > Metazoa > Chordata > Amphibia > Caudata > Salamandridae > Triturus > Triturus cristatus. Next base: position 816,787,180 of record NC_140595.1, read on the forward strand.
TTGGTGTGGGTCTCTTCAGCTGTCCCCCCTGGATCGTTCCTTGATGGATGTGCTTCAGTTTTTATGGGATGGTCTTGAGAACACCATGGCGGTTTCTACCTTGAGGGCCCTGTGGGCGGCAATCAAAGAGTTCCGCTCCCCTTGTGGTAACCTGGATGATGTGGATGATGTGGAGGCACGGATGTTGTGTGGCTTCTCTCTTTCATGCCTTTTAGTCAAGCCTCTGATTCCGTTTTGAGATTTGCCCCTGGTAATGAAAGCTCTATTGTTGGATCCTTTCAAGCTGTTGGAGTTGGTGGACAATAAATTTGTCACCTTCAAAGTGTTTTTTTTTTGGTGGCCATCACTTCCGTCAGGCAGATTGGCAAGTTGGGGGCTCTGATAACTAGGGAACCCTTTTTATCCCTTTCTGACGATGGGGTGGTGCTGAGGTTGGATTCCTCCTTTGTGCCCAAGGCGGCTTCTCTGATTCATGAGTCTCAGGAAAAAGTTTTGCCTGCCTGGAGGCTGAACTGGGTCTGCGGAGTACATGGCTTCGTCTTTGCTGGATGAGAAAAGAGCTTTGCAGGTCTATTTAGAGAGGACTAGGTATTTTCAGAAGCGGGAGTCCTTGTTTGTTTCTTTTGGGGCTTTCTCCAGAGGAGATACAGCTTTCTCATTGTCCATTAGTAGGTCAATTAAGCAGATGATTGAGTTGACTTATTCCTTGGCTGGGTCTCCTCCTCCTGCGGGGGTGCAAGGGCACTCTGCTAAGGGGATGGCTGCCTCCTTGGCTGAGTTGAGGGGGATGTCCATTTCTGACATTTGTTGGTCTGTGACTAGGGCATCCTCCAATACCTTTGTTCTCCATCATCGTCTTCGGAATGTTTTGGGGGATGATGCAAATTTTGGGTTGGAAGTTTTGCAGTGAGTGAGCTTCTGAATGATTTTTTTCTATTCTGAGTAAATAAATCACTTTTGAGGGGTGTTATATGGTGTTGTATCATTTGATGATGTTCTTTTTATATGAATGCCAAATTCCTGGCTTGGTTATTCTCACTTAGTAATGAATGGGACCAGGACAGGAGGGGCCTGTGAGTAATGCCCTGTTGTCCTCATCCCATTCATTAAGCCCCACCCTCCCTCACAGATGGCCAGCCTTCATATGTGGTAGCTTGATAATTCAGAAGGAATTCTGGGTAAGTATGCACTAAGTACTCCTGGTAGGAGAAGGTGGGAGGGCTCAGTATTCCTTTTGTTCTTTTTTCTGTCTGGGAGATAGTTATTTCTCAATTAGTAATGAATGAAATGAGGACAACCGGACCAGGAGTAATGAAGATTACCGGTAAGTAATCGGACAAGTGTTGACCACCGTCACTTTTCAGCCCTGCACAGATAGCTACTGATTCCCTGAATCCTTGTGTAGACACAATTGTCATACTTTTTTAATCCGTAGCAAGTTTTATACTTCCCATATCTGTACCTATGCATTTATCGATCCGTCCATCTATGCGTTTATTTACCTCACCAATCTATACTTCCACCCAATGACATTCACGCAAGTATGTGCCTACAGATGACACGCCCAGCAGCCACCTCATCCTGCTTATGTTTTTTTAATTGCTTTTTTTTTTATCTTTCCTTGATGCTGTGCAGCATCTGCTTTCATGCTGTACAGTGTGAAGACACTGGCAGACTCAATAGGTCTTGAAGGAGAGATCTATGTTCTTTGCCCATGCTTGTTACACAGGTTAACACAGTTCAACATCCGAATAAAGCAATAGGTAACTGAAAGGTGACCAGTTAACCTTTGCGAAGGACCTTCCACTGTGGAGAAACATATGTTGCTGTGGTTTAGTAACTTGTGATCATTTTGAGCGAGGAACATTTTTTTTTTTAAATCGCCAGATTATGCGGCAGGTGGAGAATTATGTGGCAAATGCAGTAAATCCATAATTATACAGAAAACGCTGTGACCCAGAATCAAATAATTCCAGTGGCCCTAGCAATAATGTTTCTCCTATCGATGCACATGACAAACTGACACCCCTTGGTCCAATGAAGCAGTCTTGTCAGGACACAGGAGGCCGGAAAAGTGTCTGAGTAAAAGTTATTACTTTACAGATGTCAATGCAGTGACATAAAATAATGTGCTAAAGTGAAATACGTGCCGTCAAGAAATAATGTTTTTAATCAGAAACTGTCTTTATCAGGTGTTTACAGGACGTTTATTGGACCAGTCACATGGCAATCTTTCCCTAGCTGGGCTCTCGCTTCGTCTCTTTAAACAAATTCAGGCCCTGGCTCAGCATCCTCTTAGTATTTTTGGTTTTTTTGCATGTTTATATAGCAAGAACTCGACCCGAAGTTATCAGAGCACTTTACATGAGGATAGGATGTTATTTGTAGAATGCACTTAAAGCCAAATGTGTCAAGGTGCTGAAACAGACAAAACGAGAAGACGGAGAAAAAGTGCACCTGCAGCCCCCTAAGATGAGAAAAGCCAGGTTTTCAGATGTTTTTTAAAAATGATATAAGAGTCGGTGTTGGAGATAAAGCTGGGCAGGTAATTCCATAGCTTGGCGGAAACTACTGAAAAGGAGCGACCACCCATCTGGTCCTCCGAATTCTGGGTCACAAGTTTTTTTTGTGAGCGGGATCTCAGGAGCCTCCCAGGGGTGTACCATTGGAAGAGAGATTTCAGGTTTGGCGTACCCTTACTAAGCATGGCCTTGAATACCATGCTCAGAGCCTTATAGCAGATACGCTTCCTGATGGGGAGCCAATGCAGAGAACGCATCCCAATCCTGGCTGATTGACACCCGGGAATTTAAAGAATCAGCCGCACAGCTGCGTTCTGTACCACCAGGAGCTCGTTGAGGGAGACCGCATTGATGTTCAGGTACAGAGCGTTGCAATAGTCCAGCCGAGAGGTGAAAAGAGTGATGATAATTGGCTGGTGCAATTCGTTCGGAATGAAAGCCCAAACCTTTCTGTACCAGTTGCGTTACAGGCGGACACATTCATTTTGTGGGGCACGGGGAGATGAAGTGATTTGCCTAGAATCACATGTTGTTGAGCATCCCTGCCGTGACTCGGACCTGGTTCCCCAGCTTTGAGGTAGCCCACTCTAGCAGTTAGCCTAGATTTGCTGGCTCATGCACCTCTGTCGCATGGGACTCTGACGTGGCTCAGCTTTCATGCACCTTTATTTCCTCGTTCTCAGCACGATTTTATTAATGAATTTGAACAAACAACTAAGGGGTTTTGTTTATATTTCTGTATTATTTGCCCTTTAGAAAAGGCCCCGTTGATGAACTGGAGGGTGATTTGAGCAGTATAAACAATTTTACATGGGATAGAAATAAAATAGATTATAGACGTATTTTCACCTCTACTTCTGCTTCAAAGCGCTATCCTACCAGCAAGGACCTATTTTTGAGTGGTAACTCTTAGCCACATGGTGGGGTCTTCAGGCCCTCGACATAGAGGCATTATGCGACAATATTAGTTAGAGGATACGCCCCCCGGTGTGGACAGAAAGTGCCTAGAAACAGGCAAGGATGCCAACATGTAGCGCTATAAAGGGGCTGGTCTTTTCCTACCTCAAAGAAGCAGAGAAGGATTGTTTGTTCTGGCCTGCACTCTACAGACAGGGTCAAGGGCAGCGTGAGTGAGTGAGTGAGTGAGTGAGTGAGTGAGTGAGTGAGTGAGTGAGTGAGTGAGTGAGTGAGTGAGTGAGTGAGTGAGTGAGTGAGTGAGTGACCGAGCAAGTGAGTGAGTGAATTCATGGGAAAGCAAAAAAGGAAGTGAACAAACAAGTGTGTGAACCAGTGAGTGAGCAAGTACGTGAGTGAGTGAGTGAGTGAGTGTGAGTGAGTGAGTGAGTGAGTGAGTGAGTGAGTGAGTGAGTGAGTGAGTGAGTGAGTGAGTGAGTGAGTGAGTGAGTGAGTGAGTGAGTGAGTGAGTGAGTGAGAGCTTGAGAGTGAACACTGTGTGCCTATGGGGAATATTAATGAAAGCGATAGAATAAATGGAGTGCATGCTGCTGACTTCAGGTGAGACCTCTGGACCTGCTCCAGGTGTGGCCTCAGAATGGTGCAAAACATTCCAGAGGCCTCTAGAACAGAACACAATACTCAGGATGACTACAGATGAGGCCTCTAGAGCTGGACACAGTACTTCAGTCGAGTCCTCTAGAACAAGACTCCAAATGAGACCTTTAGACCTTGACACAATACTCCAGATGAGACCTCTCGACCTCCTCCACATGAGGCCTCAGAATTGTGCATAACATTCCAGATGAGGTCTCTAGAACTGAATACAATACTCCAGATGAGGCCTCTAGAGCTGGACACATTACTTGAGACTAGACTCTAAACTCCAGATGACACCTAGAGACCGGGACACAATACTCCAGCTGAGACCTCTCGGTCTCCTCCAGGTGTGACCTCAGATTTGTGCATAACATTCCAGATGTGGCCTCTAGAACTGGACACACTATTCCAGATCAGGCCTCTAGAACTGGACACAGTACTCCAAATGAGGCCTCTAGAACTGGACACAAGATCCAGGATGAGGCCTCTAAAACTGTCCCAGATGTGGCCTCAGAATTAATTGTGCATAGCATTCCAGATAAGGCTTCAGGAACTGGACACAATATCACAGTTTAGTCCTCTAGAACTGAACACAATACTCCGGATGAGGCCTCTAAAACTTGATGCAATACTCTAGTTGAGTCCTCTAGAACTGAATACAATACTCCAGTTGAGTCCTCCAGAACTGGACACAACACTCCAAGTGAGGCCTCAAGAACACACCACAGTACCCCAGCTGAGGCTTCTAGACACATCCAGATGTGCATAACATTTCAGGTGTGGCCACAGGACATAATCTCTAGAAGAAGCCCCTAGATGAGGTCTCTAGGATAGATTCAGGTGTGACCTCAGAAATGTGCATAACATTCCAAGTGAAGCCTCAGGAACTGGACTTGAAACTCCAGGTGAGGCCTCTAGAACAAAGAACTGTACTCCAGATGAGGCTCATAGGCAGATCAAGATGTGCATAAACTTTCAGGTGAGGCCACGGGAAACAAAGGCTAGATGAGGCCTCTAGAACAGCCTCAGGTGTGACTTCAGAAATGTGCTTAACATTCCAGGTGGCCCCTCAGGAACTGGACTTAAAGCTCCAGATGAGGCCTCTAGAACAGGACACAATGCTCCAGATGAGGCCTCAGGAACTGGCCTTAAAGCTCCAGATGAGGCCTCAGGAACAGGACACAATGCTCCAGATGAGGCTTCTAGGACCGCTACCGATGTGCATAATATTTCAGATGAGGCCATAGAAACTGGGCACAAAGACACAAAACTCTAGAGTAGGGCCCTGGATAGAAAACTCCAGACAAGGCCTCTAGTACTGGACACAAAACTGGAGATGAGGCCTCCAAAACTGGACACATATCTCCAGACGAGGCGCATTATCCAGGTGAGGCCTCAAGAACCGCTCCGATGTGGCCTCCAAGACAGGCACAAAGTCCCGGCGGCTCCACCAGACCAGGGCTCCGTGATTCCGACGAGGCCTCACGGGTATTATTAGCCACTGCGGTATCACGACTTGTGTTTTTTTAAACGTGTATCTTTGTTTAGGTTCAACACGTCGACGGAAAGGGGTTGTTCTTGCTCTACGGGTGCACCCTCTGCCCCGTGTTTGCATCAATCCGCTCCGTAGTGCGCAGGTGCGCTCTAAGAACCCTCCCCGCCCCCGGGGGACGCCTCGGTTCTTAGAAGTGAGCGCCTCTCCCCTGGGACAGGCATGTGCCTCAGGGCGCTAAGCCGACCTTGTCGCGAGTCACTGCTCGCCAGCAACAAGCATCACGTAGGCGATGCTTGGAGATGAGGGGCACCAGGCGGGGAGGCGTGGCTCCCAGTGACAGCTCCCCACTGACGTGCTGTGTGATATGTCCGGATGCTTGTTACCATATCATCAAAGCACGTCCAAAACATAACGTGTATTTATAAAGCGCACGTTCGCTCACCCAAGGGTATCTTGGCGCTGAAAAACAGCCGTCCACGTCAACACCGTCACCCCCGGCAGGCATCAAACAGGGCAGAACCGGTCTGTGTTTAATGGCTGACCTCGAGAGCCGCAGTCTCTGACAAAGACATCACTAAAGTAGCACGTCTATAGATTGTGCTCTTCGGACTGTTCGATAGACTCTGCAGAGATCTATCATATTCATATCAGCGCCTAAAGGGGATTCAGTGCGCTATGTAACTTAATAGGGCATTTGCGCCCTCGGCTTAATGGGACTTTCTTATTTTTAAACAATGCCGTCATTATCTGGCTACATAAAGTTGAATGCACGTCTTTTTAGTGTTCATCAGTATTTATTTTGTATTCTGTGAAAAAATCAAGTTTCAACTAGAATATGTCCATTCTTATTTGCTGATAAATGCGCCCACATGACTCCTGCCGGCTTTTAGCACAATCAGAAGCCGTTTTTCGCACAGGACTTCACTCTAGTTGCTTAAGGAGCACCCCTTTATGTGACCCCCCTCCCCCCCCCCACCCCCCGTGCTGCCAGTGTGCCCAGACCCTGGCCTGGCTGCAGCACAGAGGCCTGGGGAGACACTCAGAAAAGGAACTGTACCTTCCACAAAAATCCAGTCCGGTGCAAACAAAGTTTAACATCTGCGTTCATGTGTAATAATACGTATAAATGAAAAGTATGAGTCTAATTAATATTAATTGTTATGAATTTTATTTTAGATTCAGTGAACCCCCTTTGAAGGAAACCTCCAGAGGGTGCAGGACGCATCCAAACGGTGCCCCCTTCCTTCATTTTCGTCAGATTTCTTTTGAATTGCACAACTGTTCTCACATATTTGTAAAAGTGCATTACTATATCCTAATTAACTTGGGGTTATGTACATGAGGCCTCTTCCTGGTGCCATGAACGCACTTAAATTGAATGTAGGGGCACACCTGCTCTTCGTACAAGTATAAAGTGTGTTTTGTTATTTATAAGATGTGACTTTACACAGGCAAATGGATTTACTCACTAGTGCACTTCTGAGAGCAGGTTGTCATTTGAAGTGTGCGAATATCTACTCACAGTGGAGAGGAGTAGGTGTTGTGATGCCTTGAAAGTATACACACGCCCATTACTTGCTGGTTTCTTGTGTGTGTTCATCTACACATGTTTGTAAAGTAAATTCCAGCCTTGGGTAACGTCGGAGATTTACTTCTGTGTAGGTAAGAGTGGGGACAGAACAGAAAGTGCTTTCCACATGAAAAGAAAAAAACTCTACACCTGTGTAAACACTGATTTACCCGCGCACCGATGTACACCGCGTGCACCACTACACCTGTGTAAACACTGATTTACCCGTGCACCGATGTACACCACGTGCACCACTATACCTGTGTAAACACTGATTTACTTGTGCACCGATGTACACCACGTGCACCACTACACCTGTGTAAACACTGATTAACCCGTGCACCGATGTACACCACGTGCACCACTACACCTGTGTAAACACTGATTTACCCGTGCACCGATGTACACCACGTGCACCACTATACCTGTGTAAACACTGATTTACTTGTGCACCGATGTACACCACGTGCACCACTACACCTGTGTAAACACTGATTAACCCGTGCACCGATGTACACCACGTGCACCACTACACCTGTGTAAACACTGATTAACCCGTGCACCGATGTACACCACATGCACCACTACACCCGTGTAAACACTGATTTACCTGTGCACCGATATACACCACGTGCACCACTACATCCATATAAACACTGATTTACCCGTGCACCGATGTACACCACGTGCACCACTACACCTGTGTAAACACTGATTTACCCATGCACCAATGTACACCACGTGCACCACTACACCTGTGTAAACACTGATTTACCTGTGCACCTATGTTCACTGCGTGCACCACTACACCTGTGTAAACACTGATTTACATGTGCACTGATTTACCCATGCACCGATGTACACCATGAGCACCACTACACCTGTGTAAACACTGATTTACCCATGCACCAATGTTCACCGCGTGCACCACTACACCTGTGTAAACACTGATTTACACATGCACCGATGTACACCGCGGGCACCACTACACCTGTGTAAACACTGATTGACCCGTGCACTGAAGTACACCACATGCACCACTACACCTGTGTAAACACTGATTTACCCATGCACCGATGTACACCAAATGCACCACTACACCTGTGTAAACACTGATTTACCCATGCACCGATGTACACTCTGTGCACCACTGCACATATGTAAACACTGATACAAGAGAGAACCCCCGACTATCTGCAACCGTCTTCACAAGAGTTTCCTTTAAACTACCTGAGCATTCTAAAAAAGTTGGATGTTGACTCCAAATGTGTACATAATCCAACAAGAGTGAACTTCCTAGTCACCTTGACAACGAGTCAATGAGTTGACAAAGAAGTTCCAAAGATGCTCAAATAAAAAGTGCATTTATTGATGTATTACTTTTTTTTTTTCAATTATTCTACACATCGGTGTCTCCTTTTCAAGTCTCTCCTCCACTACTCTCTTCCATTTCCTGGCCTCTGCTCCCCTCCTCTGCTCCCCTTCTGTGTCTCTCCCTCCTCTCATCTAAGTCTCACTCCCTATATTTCCTCCTACGTTCCGCCCTCTATTTCTCTGCTGATATTTCTTTCTCAACTTTTGATTTTGCTGCTCTTCGACTTGTCTCTCCACACGACCCCCGGCACTTTTCCTACTCCTTGTCTTCCCTTCTTGTGCTTCTCCTTCTACATCCTTTACCCTCCACCACTTCTCTCGCTCTCTACTCCTAACTTCTTCATCTCCTTCTTCTCTTTCCAACCGTCTCTCCCATTTTGAGGTCGAGCATTCGAGACCTCTTGTATATACTTTAGTATATACTTATATGTGTATCTACTTTGTGGGCTCTGGAGATCAACCCTAGGACTTGTCTGCTGCCACTTAGGGACTGTATTTTCTGTTCATCTGCCTCTATTTAACTGTCTTGATAGAAAACCAGTAGAGGTCAGTAAAAACCAGAATTGCTTTCTACTGTGGGACTTTCTTTTTTCAAATTTTCTGGCAACTGCCGCTATATTACTATCTTGATATAAAACGACTAGCAGAGGTCAGGAAAACACCAGAATCCCTTTGTCACTCTCTAGATTCCAGTGCTTAGAAATTGTCTTCCACGAGCACCCATAGACAATAATATTTTTTTTAAATCTTGTATTTTTAGTGATATGACTACCGAAGGCTCTAATGTTATATTAAAAACAGAGCTTTGGACTATACCATTTCCCGCTGAAAGGCAATTTTTCTTTCCATGTGTTCCCATACCTGGCGTGTCACCCAGTTTGGTTCTTCCTTTCCTTCCATGTTCAAGAACAGGAGATGTTTCAGCACCCAGGCTTATGTCCTGCATAGATAACTACATATCGGTCCCAAAGGCGAGACCGATTGCATTGCACATGCTTGTCTTTTCTAGTGTTCTCCTCTCGCTTGTGACCACGTTCCTAGTCTGTGGTGTGGATTTTTAGGAGTTTCATACAGAAATGAACAAGTTACTTACCTATGTTAACATTGTTTATGGGCTGTGGTTGGAGACATTTCTAACCTCACGACTGCAAACCACTTTTTTTCTGCTTTCAAATCTAATTCTGAGTTGGTGGGAGGGAGGTCCCACACACAGGGGTCAAAACTATCACTCTTATTCTAAATACCTTCACGCCCCCCACTGTCATGTTTGCAAGAGACGGATGTATATTTCTAGATATACCATACCATTCGCACACATTTACGCTGACGACACCCAGCTTCTATGTACACTACACCGCTCAGAAGCCCCTAATTCCGCTTCTGCCTTAGTTCACTCCAAGCAGGCAAACACCCTCATGGCATTTTGTCTTTGGATGTCACTTAATTCCTAAAAGCTGAAGATGATCTCTCCCTGAGCATCAAGTCACCAGAGGCTCCGGCTCATGATTTTGGCAATTAAAACTGACGACAAAGGATCTTACCTTATATTGACATCAATTGCCATGTTCCCATTATACAAGCATAAGTGCTATCCTGTTTGGTTTATGGTCGCTCCTACCTCCAGGAACGTTTGGTCTGGAAAAAGTGACTGAATTGTTTACAACTGATCCAAAATGCAGTGGCCTACCTCACCACAGGTACCCTCTGTCATCACTGCATACCCCTTTCTGAATCAATTCCACTGGCTGCCCATTTAGCATAGGATCCTCTCCTCTTCAAAACCATGGTAATACTTCACCTGATAATCCATCATGGAGCTCCTCAGCTCCAGACTGTGGTCTTTGTGGTATTCTCCCACGAGAAATCTTAGATCCACTAACGCGGGTCTCGTACAAATTCCCAGGATTCATAGAGCAAGATGGGGAGGCAGGAGTCTATCCGATTGAGCAGCTAAACTGTGGAACGAGATGCCGGCTGCTATGAGGCTGCGGCCAAACAGACAGCGTTTCAGGAAATCGCTCAAATCCTGGTTGTTTCCTTCCAACTAAGTGGCAGGATCTTACGGAGCAGCTCCCCCTCACACTTCTCACAAGACGCCGCCGCAATCGTGCGCTTTATGTATCTATTTTATCTTATCTTATCAGACTGCTAAATTGACAATGCACAAATCGTCCAGATCGTTAAGATCGAGGTGTCCCTTTGTACCTAACATCCCAACTCAAACCTTTAGCCCTTCTGGAGAATTCTTTCTTAATCAGTTTAAAGGGCACTGGTGGGACACCAGCTTTAGTAAAGGCAGCAGTATTTGCAGCACGCTTTCACTATGAGGCCACAAGCACCACTCGTAAGACAGCCTGCTCGCTCAATTCGTTTATTTTTAAGTTACAGTTTTTGATTTTATAAGCCTTTCTGTTTTGTTCTGTGCTGGTGGCAAACTTGGATTCCAGCATAGCCCATGCAGTACAAGCACCAAAGTAGAAGGGCGAACGATCTTTACAATGCGGTTGTTACACCGCGATACATTTACATCACAGTCCTTACAACCCAAGTCGTTACAACGGCTTGTGCTGGATGGCGCTCTACACTAAGGAATAGTACGATTTACTATTCCAACACCTTCCCTACTGTTACACACACTGGAGTTGGAATAGTAAATCATACTATTCCTAAGTCCAGCGCCTCTAGCACAAGTCGTTGTAAAGACGTGCGTTGTAATAACCACAATGTAGTGTACCACAATCTAAATTATTGCGTTGTAATGTCACATATTCCAGTAGAAGTAGTAACTGTCTTCCTTATCCAGGAAACCTGCCCCAGCACTGTATTTTTTTTTTGAGACTGGAAAGAGGTGAACTGGGTGTTTTTCCCAGATCTCCAGCACCCACTGTCATTCAAATAGTAAATGGTGATGTTTTTATTTCCTACAGGCCTTTGCTGCGCTAACTACACACATCCACCGCACAAAACTTCAAGGTACTCGACACGCAAACAGCCCTGTTGCAATGATGAATGGTAGTCACGGGGTAAACCAAAGTAGAAGTTTATTTGTAGGTTACAAGATGGTAGTTACAAGTAGATGAGTTAGTTCAAGCTGATTCAAGGTCCCACCAGGAGCTGCATCTTTGCTGCTCAGCCCACTCTCTCTAACTCTCATTCCTCCAGCCCACCAGGCACACCAACATTCCACACAGTCATCAGGCATTCCAACATTCCATACACACACTCATGCATACTGGCTAAGCAGCAGGAAATGCAAGTACAACAAGCCCCCATCCGCAGCACACACATAACTGGAGGAAAGGCATAAATAGCTCAGCTCTGTCTCTCTGAAGGGATCGATGGGTGAGCACAGAGTCCCAGACCCTGTCTCCTCTGCCAGATGTCCCTGCCCGACCGGTTTTAACTTTATTAAAAACTAAGCTTGCCAAAGAACACATGGCCCTCTGCTCCTTCTGTACACATCAAGGCACTCTGTGCTCCACCTTGGTGGGGTTTGTGTGATTGGCACATGCGCTGTGAAAACACTCCAGGGCGCTTCCCAAACACCCCCTCATAAGGGGGGCGTAGACCCATAATTTCACATTTGTAGGTCTTCTCCAGTCCCCGCTGGTAAACAAAAATCCCACCAGGCATGTTTGCCAAGGCAGTGGGCACTGCCCCTTGTCCTGCCTCCTACTCACGGGGCACACAAGCTCAAATGTGGAGCCAGCCCCAAGACACACACCAGACTGACTACTCGCCCTGTTTATGCGGAAGTCTCACGTTTTCTTACGAACAAACGACATTTGATATGTGAACCCGTCCACCTCCTAAAGTGTCCCTAAAGCCAAGTCAAGGTGATGGCTAAAGGCAGTGCCCCCTTGGTTCACCCCAAAACGCGAACCCCTGGTGTTAGCTAATAGAGTTACCTAGTTAGTGACACATTTCAGAAATATTTTGTTGCAGAAATAATGATATTAACCTTTCTCCCGAGGAGGATTTTTATCTTGAGAAAGTTACACAAAAATAAGTATCAACATTTTGCCCAACACAGGAGATTTCTATGTCCAATACAGCAAGAGTTAACATATCTGAGAAACGTGAACACGCACAGATAAATACAAATTAATTAACACACAGAAAGTACAGATATATTAAAATACGCATAGAAACAAGTATAGAAGACACACAAAAACACACATACACGCCCAAGTCACATTTCAACATTTAAAATACACAATTGCATCAAAATATCAGATATAAAATCGAATACATTAAAACATTATTCATAAAGTGCACATCGTATTGCGGGCTCGCACAGCAGTTTTCCAAAAAGCGCCTACTCGGAAGGCCAATTCATCACTTTCCAGGCGGAGGAGAGATCTATATGCAGTTTCGAGGTGAACAGGTAAATTGTTTTTAAAATAGGGTAGTAAAAGCCATTTAGCATACTTTATATAAAACTTACAAAAGAATAAAAAATGTAAATGTAGTTTGCCCACTCTGGCCATCACATTGCAAGGCGAGAGAGCGAGAGGAGCATCGAACCCGAGGGAGAGACACAGTAAAAACTTCACAGTGCCCGCTCTTGAGCGAGAAAGGAGTCCCCGCTCCCACCGACCTATAGGCTTTGTAAGGTAGCCAGCCAACTGATAAAAAGCATTCTCGATTGACATAAAAGCATCTACAGTTGGTTTCTTGGACTCCCTGCCTAGTCTGGCCTTACTCTAATACGTATAGAGGGCCGTTCGAACTTCTTTTTAGCTAACAGTATCTATCTCATTTGGGCTTGCAAAAATGTGCTCATAGTTAGCCCTGCTTAGACTTGAGCATACGTCTGCTAGCCGTGGAGTGTCCATTCCCTTTTCACATTTAAGGCAGTCACATATAGTCTCTTGTGTGAGTGTCGCCGCTGGGTTTTTCCAAATGGCTAGCCAGAATAGGGCGGGTCATGCCTGTATATAGTCTTCAATGTAATGTGAATTCAGTTCGCTATGGCAAGCGTATTGGGACGTGGAGATGGGGGCACCTAAAAGGTTACCGGCAGAACCTGTTTTCTTCACGCTAGATGCTGCAGCGCCTGGAGAAGCCCCGGCACTCCGCACCATAGGTTGCCGTGGGAATACACTGAAGTTTAAAGAAAAAATTAATAGCTAAAACAGCACCCGTCATCCTAGGTTGTGGTAGGCTAAGAACCGAGTTAATATCTTTGGAGATTTTGTTCCTACAATATGCCATGTGGTCAGACCAGGAACCATTAGCAGCAAAAACCAGCCCCAGATAGGGGAAAGTGCTAGTGCATTGTAAACTTTGATTGCCCACGGAGATAGAGTTTAAAAGGCTCTTTCTTGGTCCACAAGCCATTATAAAAGTTTTTTTAATTAATGCATAGATCAAACATGGTGATAGAAATCGACAAAATCACGCACTGAAAGGCGTAGAGCATTAGGTGTGTGGCCCAATACAACTGCATCATCGGCGTATAATGGGGTGGAAAATATATTGCTATTGACTCTATGGACATCATTGGTTAGCTCGATCAGTGTATTATGTAAGTTATTAATATATATGATGAAGAGTAGGGGGGCCAGAACACATCCCTGCCTGACCCCTCTGCCAACCCTGATGTCATTAGAGACCTCGCCCCCAGTATTTATCCTAACCTAAGCTCTCAGATCCTCATGCAAGTATGCTAAGAAATGTACTAAGTAACCCTGGGCGTAGTTCGCGAAGTAGCGCTACGCGTAGCTACGCAAAGTGCACTTCGCACTACGCGAGCTGCGCGTAGCACTTCGCGAACTGCATAGTACCCTGTTCGCACTGTGCAAGATGTCATTTTCAATGATTGCACAGTGCGGACAAGCATCCGGCACTGTGCAATCATTGAAACTGCATCTTGCACAGTGCGAGCTGTAGTTTTCTGCCGCTCGAGTAGATTTTTACTCGAGCGGCAGCTTTCTCAACGCGGACTGGTAGTTTCTCATCGCGAGCGGTCGCGAGCATACGCGACCACTCGCAATGAGAAACCTGACCTCCCCGAATTGAGAATCTCGCCGGGAGGTTTATTTTCCACGCTCGCGATCGCCAAATTGATGTTGCTGATCGCGAACGAGGAAAAAGTCTCGCCGGGATGTCATTTTGCTTGCTCGCGGTCGCCAACTTGACGTTGAGGACCGCGAGCAAGCAAAAAATGACCGCTGCACTACACAACGCTATGCTACGCGTGTTGGCACTGTGCTACATGCAATTCGCGTAGTGTGAAGTAGCGCAAACTTCGCAAACTACGCGAGCGTAGCGTAGTGCTTCGCCCAGGCTTAGTACTAAGGCCTCGTCTAGCCCATATTCTAATAGCATTGACCACAGCCTTGACCAGTTTCCATAGTCGAAAGCTGAGGTCAAGTCTATGAAAGCCAAATAAATAGGTGACTTCTGTGCAATTGTGTATTTCCCAATTATTAGATTGAGGTCTAGACATTGATCAATGGTGCTTACTCTACTCCTAAAACCTAGTTGACATGGTTGTAAAATAAGATTGTCTTTGGACCAAGTTTTAATCTTATTATACAAAACCCTCCCTAGGATTGTCAGAGTATTGTCAGTCAGGGAAATGGTTATATAACAGCTGGGTTGGGAGTGGTCACCCTTCTTAAACATTGGGACGACGATGCTGGTTGAACAGGTACCAGGTAATGGGGCATGGGTTAAATTGTTAAAAACATTCAGCAAGAGTGGAGCCCAAAATCGGGTTTGTACCTAATAATGTCGATAGGTACCCCATCAGGGCCGGGGGCTTTTTTTCCCCAGCTCATGATGTATGGCTTCCTCGACATCGGATAGGGATATAAATACCCCTATGGGGGCTTGAAGCCCAAACAGGTCTTCTTCATATGGTGTGGCTGTATAGATCTCGAAAAATGAGCTTCCCAGGCCTGACTGGTTACGTTACAGCTAATCTGTGTTTGTGATTGTCCCATTGCTCTCATGTCTTTAACGGCAGCCCAAAAAGTTCCCATTGCTTAGGCTGGCAGCATTGGCGAGAACAGCCCATCGATCAGATAATAATTCATCTGTCCTGCGTGATATAACCAGCTTGTACTTCTGTCTGAGCGACTTGATTAAAGGGGGGCACCTTGGGTTAGTTGATAGGGCCTTCCGTAGTTGTCTAATAATTGCTGAGCACTTGCTATTGAACCATCTGGGACCCTGATGTGTAAAGGCAGCAGGTTTTGATAACGCAGATTTTATGACTCCACAAAGTTTAGAAAATGTGCTAATAACCTCTGGGTTGGGTTCCCGTCCGGAGAAACAAGAATCGAAGAGTTCCAAGATGTCCCTAACCACCATGTGGAACAGGTCAGCACTATTAACCCCTCAACACACTAATCTTAATTTAGCGTTTGAGGGTACCATATCCCTGGCGCCGCATTCTGTTTTGTGCATCGGCCTCAGGGATAGTTTAAACACTACTTGATTCAGATTATGGTCGTCGCGGTGTGTGGGGACGACCGCTGCTTTCACTAAGAAGTCTTCGAGGGCGGGGAAGATAAAGATATAATCAATGGCACTTGCACAGCCCCTTCCTCTGAATGTTGGGTCGGGTGGGCTGTTATTATTAATTGCAGCGGCAACGTCCATGACATTACTTAAAGCGTGGTTCTGCAAGTGTTCCTTTAACTCCGTGCCCCTATGACAGATGTGTCCTCTACTCCTTAGCCGTGAAGCTACGGTGTCATCACTGGGAAGCTTGGCATTAAAATCTCCGCCCAGGCAAATTCCGGCTTTTGAGTCGGGACCACCACTTTTCTTTAAATGGCAACAAAGTCGAATCGATTGGAAAAATTTATGTTGGGGGAATTGTGGAAGTCATTATTATAGAAATTAAGTAGATAAATGGATACCCCCTTTTACATTACAAAGCTTGGAATTTGTCGCAATGGGTGTGTAGGACCTTAAAGCTGACCCCAGCGGCAATATTCACCCAGATAGAGAGACCGCCAGATGGCCGACCAGATTTAGGAATTGGGGCCAAGACGTTAAAGCATTCAACCCCTTTGAGGTATATATCTTTGGTATCCCAGGTTTCTTGGAACATCAAAGTGTCCTTCTGTCCAACCAATTCCAACCAATCTGCTAGGTCAACTTTTGATTGAAGGTCTGGGCTGACGCGAGCCTTAGGGATAAGTGTGGCGACATGATCGTGTGACTCAAATTATTGGATGCATGTGTGAGTGTATGAAAAGTCCCGTCAATTATATGCATAGAATTAGAATTAGAAATACGAGTGACGATGCGGGGATGGGGTGGGGGTTAGAGGCTGCCAGCGAGGAGTTATGGCACCAGATATCTCTACAACTCTGCCCCAGATTCTATCAAATTCATAACGTTATCTTTCTTCTATCATTGGTTTCTTGCCCTCTCTCTTTGTCGCTATCTCTACTACCTCTCTCCCCTCTTTCCTCGCCTCTGTTAGTTATAGGACGATCTGTCATTTTTTAAATCTCTTTCTTTATGTCGCTTTTTTTACAGCTAACTCTTTCTGTTTCTGTCCCTCTGCCCTCTCTGGTTGCCGCTCATTTCCCTCTCTCTGTCACTCTCGCTTCTCGTTTCACCCCCTCTCTAGTTTTCTCCCCCATTTCCTTAATCTGCCACCCTCTCCTTCTTCCTATGATTCATGTCTTCCATTCTCTCTCTTTATTCCTCTCTTTCCTGTCTCCTTTTTCCTCTGATTTGTCTATTTCTCTCTTTCTCTTCTCTCCCTTCTTTCTTCACTCTCAGACACCCTCTTCCATCTCTCTCTTTCTTTACCGCTCACATTCACTCATCCCTCTCTTTCTCACTCTGTCTCTCTCTCCCCCCTTCTCTCCCTGTCCTCTCTAGTCTCTCCCTCCCATTCCCCCCTTTCCTCACGCTCAGGACCACATCCTGCTCATTCCTAGGGGTTTGCGTAACTGGCACAATTCTTTCTAGCGTAATTACCGCTATTACTCCTAATTATGCGTTAATGTGTGAGAAGCGTAATTTAGCATTTGGCGCTATTTTCTTAGAACAAAATTCTCCCGTACATCCAAAATGGGCCCGAAGATGCACTAAATGCTACAGGACACAAACAGCAGTAGCAGCAGCCGCTCGCTCTGAGGATGCACTAAATGCTACAGGACACAAACAGCAGTAGCCAGCAGCCGCTCGCTCTATGGATGTACTAAATGCTACAGGACACTAGCAGCAGTAGCCAGCAGCCGCTCGCTCTGAGGATGCACTAAATGCTACAGGACACAAACAGCAGTAGCCAGCAGCCGCTCGCTCTAAGGATGTACTAAATGCTACAGGACACTAGCAGCAGTATCCAGCAGCTGCTCGCTCTGAGGATGCACTAAATGCTACAGGACACTAGCAGCAGTAGCCAGCAGCCGCTCGCTCTGAGGATGTACTAAATGCTACAGGACACTACAGCAGTAGCCAGCAGCCGCTTGCTCTGAGGATGCAGTAAATGCTACAGGACACAAACAGCAGTAGCCAGCAGCCGCTCGCTCTGAGGATGCACTAAATGCTACAGGACACTAGCAGCAGTAGCCAGCAGCCGCTCGCTCTGAGGATGCACTAAATGCTACAGGACACTAGCAGCAGTAGCCAGCAGCCGCTCACTCTGAGGATGCACTAAATGCTACAGGACACTGGCAGCAGTAGCCAGCAGCCGCTCGCTCTGAGGATGCACTAAATGCTACAGGACACCAGCAGCAGTAGCCAGCAGCCGCTCGCTCTAAGGATGCACTAAATGCTACAGGACACAAACAGCAGTAGCCAGCAGCCGCTCGCTCTGAGGATGCACTAAATGCTACAGGACACTGGCAGCAGTAGCCAGCATCCGCTCGCTCTGAGGATGCACTAAATGCTACAGGACACTAGCAGCCAGCAGCCGCTCGCTCCGAGGATGCACTAAATGCTACAGGACACTAGCAGCAGTAGCCAGCAGCCGCTCACTCTGAGGATGTACTAAATGCTACAGGACACTACAGCAGTAGCCAGCAGCCGCTCGCTCTGAGGATGCAGTAAATGCTACAGGACACAAACAGCAGTAGCCAGCAGCCGCTCGCTCTGAGGATGCACTAAATGCTACAGGACACTAGCAGCAGTAGCCAGCAGCCGCTCGCTCTGAGGATGCACTAAATGCTACAGGACACTAGCAGCAGTAGCCAGCAGCCGCTCGCTCTGAGGATGCACTAAATGCTACAGGACACTAGCAGCAGTAGCCAGCAGCCGCTCGCTCTGAGTATGCACTAAATGCTACAGGACACTAGCAGCAGTAGCCAGCAGCCGCTCGCTCTGAGGATGCACTAAATGCTACAGGACACTAGCAGCAGTAGCCAGCAGCCGCTCGCTCTCTTAGATCGATGTTCCTCTACTCCTGTGGTAGGGTTCGTGGCCCAAGTTACTCTTAATTACTCAAGGTGGAGTAATTGAATATTTTTGTAATTTCATATCACAAAAGTAACGTGTAATAACTGAAATGACTCCAATTACTCCGGCGTAATTAAAATTTCGCCCAGGGCCTCTCATTTTTTTAACCCATCTCTTCTTCCTCCTTCTCTCTCACCAGTTTTCTCTTTTCCCTCCAGTTCTTCTTAGCCTGTTTCCTGTAATCACCCCCGCACACCTCTCCCCCTCTGCTGCTGTGTGGTGTGTTGGGTGGTGGGGATTTTATTGATGGGGGGAGTCAGTGCAAGTCCCCCACCCCACTGCAGTGGTTTCCTGCCATTGGAGAACGGAAACAGCGTCTGTACCTGGGTCTGGCCGCACCCACGCATCTTCTCACCGGATGCCCACCCTCTGCCTGCTCCATCCTGTATGCCATGCCACCCTCACACCACCCTGCCAAGTACCTGCCACCCGAGACTCCAGCAGCGAGTTTGCCTGGGCAGAATTTTGATTGCATTGGAGTAATCAGAGTCATTTGGTAATTTCACAGAACTCTTTCAGACAGAATTAGCGATCATTACACAATTACTCTTGCTTACGAGTGATTTGGGGGAAATATCCTCTCATGAGAGCACCTTTAGCGAGCGCAAGCAGCATTCTCGTGCACATTTTGGACGTGAGGACTGAGGAGGGATTTTTCCGCTAAGAAACAGCACTAAATGCAGAATGAGTCTTCTTGCGTAATTATGCGCAATCTCCTAGAATTGTCAGGTAATTCCACGTGCTTACACTACAATGAATTACGCGAGTTACGCCCACCCCTAGCAGCGAGATCTATATCCATGAGGCGTTACGGCTGGTCGCATGTACGCATTACCTCACAGCAGCAGCTCATTAACCTCACGCGCCTGCTGCTTGAAGGAGGGCGGAGGGCGCATTAGATATTTTCCCAGTTCCTGCATTGCAGGTTCGGATTGAGGGACATAAATGGAACTATGAGCAGGAATCTTAGTACAGGAAAACAGTGGCGTAACGATAATTGAGGGTGGCCCCCTGCAAGGTACGTGGAGGGGCCCCCTCCGGACTTTATCAGGAGCTCCCCGGCCGAAGTGCAGTGCTCAGGGGGCCCCTGGAGCTTGGGGGCCCCCGCACGGCGGGGGATGCGGGGCCTGTGTTACGCCCCTGCAGGAAAAGCATTGAGTGCGATAGGTTCGCGTTGGGATACCTTGTTAGAGCACTGTAGGGTCACACTAAGGTCTGTTTGGTGTTTATGTCGGGCAAGCCTAGGGGGGGTTGAAGGAGCTCCGTCTATTCTACTGGTGTTTGGGAACATACACAGCCGTGCACACCAAGGGGGTTCACATCTATGGAAATGCACAATTACACAAGGATCGTTCCTAAGTCCGACCCTCTTTAGCGTATACACGATCTCTCGAGTCAGCATCATCCGGTCTCATGACATCAACGTCCTCTCCGATGCTGGCCACACGCACTCACTCATTCTCTCCCTCATGGGCAAAACGTTGAGTACTCGGATCAAGTTTAATGCCTGCATGACTGACATCGGCCACTGTATGAAGACCAGCTGTCTAAAGCTGAACACCGACAAGACTCAAATCGTGATCTTCGTGACGAGCACTTCACCTTGGGACAACAGAGCCGGGACCGACCCCGACCCCCAGCACCCACTCCAAGAACGTTGGGATCCTCATCGACAGGAAACTCAACAGGACGCCCGAATCAACCCTGCCACCGCCTCATGCTTCAGACCCTAAAGATGCTGAGGAAGATTTTCAAATGACTCCCAAACAGCACCAGGAAAACCGCGACACACGCCCTGATTACAAGCAAGCGGGAATACACGACCACCCTCTATGCCGGGATCAAAAACACTCACCAGCAGGCTGCAGACCGTTCAGCAACAATCACATCTCCTTTCACAAACCTTGCAGACACCTCTGCTCGTCCAGACTCCTACCTGCACACATCCCGCGCATACGGGAAACCAGGCCTGGTGGGCGAGTCCTTTCCTCCATCGCTCCTAAACCATGGAACGAGCTGCCAATAAACACAAGAGCGTTCTTCTCACTTGAATTCTGCAAGAAGCCGAAGACCTGTCTTTTCGGGTGGTCCCACTAGGCCCTAGGTTGGGCTAGACGCACCTGCTCTGCACCAGGATACCCTCCCGGGGATGGCGCGCTCTACAAATCTTCACAACTCAACAAGTGAAGGGTACAGATCTTCCCATAGGGAGAAAGTGTGAGATGCCCAGAATCACAGATTGCAGGTCCTGTGTGGGGGTTCTCACTTGAATGCTGGACCCCAGCTTCCAAAGGCAGCCACTTAGCCCAAAGACCACCTCTTCAGGTGAGAATTGAGCTGCATTGACGGAGCCGTGTGGAGTTCTTAATACTGGAATACCCAGGAGAACTGAGGGTCAGGATTGAGGTGTACTGGCAGAGCAATCAATGACTCCTAGTACTGACACTGCAGAGGGATCTGTGAGCCTGGGCAAGGTTTAATGGCAGAGCTGTGTGAAAGTCGTGGAGTCCCCAAAACCGGGAAAGCATGCCCAGGACTCCGGCGCTGTAGCAGAGCTGTATGGCTGTATGGCTGCACTGTGTTAGTTTTAGAATAGCAGGGGAGCTGTAACTCCCGGTAGAGGTGCACCGGCGGAGCTGTGCGAGGGTCATGGAGTCCCCAGCACCGGGAAAGCATGCCCAGTACTCCGGCGCTGTGGTAGAGCTGTATAGATGCGCAATACTAGTATTAAAATAGCTGGGGGAACTGTAACTCCCAGTAGAGATACACCGGAGGAGCTGTGCGAGGGTCATGGAGTCCTTGGCACTGGGAAAGTATGCCCAGGACTCTGGCGCTGTAGCAGAGCTGTATGGCTGTGTTGTGCTAGTGTTAGAATAACAGGGGGAGCTGTAACTCCCGGTAGAGGTACACTGGCGGAGCTGTGCGAGGGTCATGGAGTCCCCAGCACCAGGAAAGTATGCTCAGGCCTCCGGCGCTGTAGCAGAGCTGTACGGCTGTGCTGTGCTAGTGTTAGAATAACAGGGGGAGCTGTAACTCAGGGTAGATGTGAACTCAGAGCCGGCGCTAGGGATGGGCAGTATGGGCAGCTGCCCAGGGCCTCGCTCTCAGCCCACCAGGAGGGGGTCCCGCACCAGTGCAACACACCAAACCTCTCGTGCCCCTGCCGATCCCATTGAAGAAAGGTGTCTGTTTGCAATTGGACTTTCAGGAGAGGGCCTCCCCGGGCCTTACAGGGATGGTGCAGGGAGGCCTAGGGCAGGGGGACATTTCATCTTGTGCCAGTTGTAAGGAGACACATTCTGTCCTGCAATAAGGCCTCCTGCCTGGCTGCCCATTGAGAGACACTGCAGGACAGCCCTTGTGAGAAGTTGGCCTGATATATGATGTCACTAGTTCTAGTGTACACCTTGTATCAGCCCAAACAACCCTTATGGTGATTGGTTGTAAAGTCAACCTTATAGACCAGCTATCCTAGTGGTAGCATGGACAAGAGCAGTCTTAGGCTAAACTCTGAATGGCATGTGAAGCCAGCTGTTATACCATTTGCAACCCCTTGAATACCAAATGAAAGGACACCACAACAGATATATTATAACAAGCATTTGCAATGCAATAGGTCTCGCAATTATAAGAGTTTGAGCTATTGGCATTGTAAAATTACAATTCCTTTTATTTATGTTTTGGTCTTAAAACAAACAAAAGGCATTGTCATTTACAATGTCAGTAGCATAAACTCGCATAAAAGCAGTGTGGGGAGTGCAGCAGTGTGCGGCGTGCAGCATTGTGCGGCGTGCAGCAGATGTGGGCAGTGTGCGGCGTGCAGCAGTGTGCGGCGGGCAGCAGTGTGCGGCGGGCAGCAGTGTGTGGCGTGCAGCGTCATGCAGCAGTGTGTGGCTTGCAGCAGTGTGTGGCGTGCTGCAGTGTGTGGCGTGCTGCAGTGTGTGGCGTGCAGCAGTGTGCGGCGTGCAGTAGTGTGCGGCGTGCAGCAGTGTGCGGCGTGCAGCAGTGTGCGGCGTGCAGCAGTGTGAGACGTGCAGCAGTGTGAGACGTGCAGCGGCATGCAGCAGTGTGTGGCGTGCAGCAGTGTGTGGCGTGCTGCAGTGTGTGGCCTGCAGCAGTGTTTCGTGTAGCGGTGTGCAGCATTGTGCGGCATGCAGCAGTGTGCGGCGTGCAGCAGTGTGTGGCGTGCAGCAGTGTGTGGCGTGCAGCGGCATGCAGCAGTGTGTGGCGTGCAGAAGTGTGTGGCGTGCATCAGTGTGTGGCGTGCAGCAGTGTGTGGCGTGCAGCAGTGTGTGGCGTGCAGCAGTGTGTGGCGTGCAGCGGCATGCAGCAGTGTGTGGCGTGCAGCAGTGTGTGGCATGCAGCAGTGTGTGGCGTGCATCAGTGTGTGGCATGTAGCAGTGTCACGGTTGCAGCAGTGTGCGGCGTACAGCAGTATGTGGCATGCAGCAGTGTGTGGCGTGCAGCAGTGTGTGGCGTGCAGCAGTGTGTGGCGTGCAGCAGTGTGTGGTGGCATGCAGCAGTGTGTGGCGGCATGCAGCAGTGTGTGGCGGCATGCAGCAGTGTGTGGCGGCATGCAGCAGTGTGTGGCGGCATGCAGCAGTGTGTGGCATGCAGCAGTGTGTGGCGTGCAGCAGTGTGTGGCGTGCAGCAGTGTGTGGCGTGCAGCAGTGTGTGGCGTGCAGCAGTGTGTGGCGTGCAGCAGTGTGTGGCGTGTAGCAGTGTTACGCGTGCATCAGTGTGTGGCGTGCAGCAGTGTGTGGTGTGCAGCGGCATGCAGCAGTGTGTGGCGTGCATCAGTGTGTGGCATGTAGCAGTTTTGGCCTTTAAACAACATGTCCTCCCCATTTGTAGGGTTTCTGTGCTCTGTGTTAGGCAGGCTAACCATTCAAACCTGTTCTGTAAAGCTTCAACATGATAAAAGCCCCGGCACCTCTTTGGTTACAAATTAAGCACTAGGAAAGTGGCTGTAGCCAAGACACTATTGAATTTTAGTTTATATGCTCTGTGTTACGCAAACTAAATAAAGACATATACAGTGTAAAGCTGCTGCCTCATCAAAACACCGGCACTTCCTTTGTTACAAATTAAGCACTAGGAGGGTGGCTGTAGCTACGTGTTTGCAGCTACACACAAATAAAAATAATAACGTAGCTCCACTTTAGGTCATATTTATGTTTGTGTCTATAGAAATATCAACTAATTTGTCCACAATCACAGGCTATTAAGCATATTCAGACATTAAAACCTGGTTTCAAAACTCGTAGGTTAGCAGTAGTGGCCTTTAAAGAACATCCCCTCCCCATTTTTCCGGTTTGTGTGCTCTGTGTAAGGCAGGCTAAACAAAACAACATGCTGTGTAAAGTTGCCACCTAATCAGAGCCCCGGCACCTCCTCTGTTACAAATTAAGCACTGGGAAAGTGGCTGTAGCCAAGCCACTATTAAATTACAGTTTATGTCCTCTGTGTTACGCACAATAAAAAAAAAGTATGGCGTGCAGCAGTGTGTGGCGTGCATCAGTGTGTGGCATGTAGCAGTGTCACGGTTGCAGCAGTGTGCGGTGTGCAGCAGTGTGTGGCGTGCAGCAGTGTGTGGCGTGCAGCAGTGTGTGGCGGCATGCAGCAGTGTGTGGCGTGCAGCAGTGTGTGGCGTGCAGCAGTGTGTGGCGTGCAGCAGTGTGTGGCATGCAGTAGTGTGTGGCGTGCAGCAGTGTGTGGCGTGCAGCAGTGTGTGGCGTGCAGCAGTGTGTGGCGTGCAGCAGTGTGTGGCGTGCAGCAGTGTGTGGCATGCAGCAGTGTGTGGCATGTAGCAGTGTCACGGTTGCAGCAGTGTGCGGTGTGCAGCAGTGTGTGGCGTGCAGCAGTGTGTGGCGGCATGCAGCAGTGTGTGGCGGCATGCAGCAGTGTGTGGCGTGCAGCAGTGTGTGGCGTGCAGCAGTGTGTGGCGTGCAGCAGTGTGTGGCATGCAGCAGTGTGTGGCATGCAGTAGTGTGTGGCGTGCAGCAGTGTGTGTCGTGCAGCAGTGTGTGGCGTGTAGCAGTGTTACGCGTGCAGCAGTGTGTGGCGTGCAGCAGTGTGTGGTGTGCAGCGGCATGCAACAGTGTGTGGCGTGCAGCAGTGTGTGGCGTGCATCAGTGTGTGGCATGTAGCAGTTTTGGCCTTTAAACAACATGTCCTCCCCATTTGTAGGGTTTCTGTGCTCTGTGTTAGGCAGGCTAACCATTCAAACATGCTCTGTAAAGCTTCAACATGATAAAAGCCCCGGCACCTCTTTGGTTACAAATTAAGCACTAGGAAAGTGGCTGTAGCCAAGACACTATTGAATTTTAGTTTATATGCTCTGTGTTACGCAAACTAAATAAAGACATATACAGTGTAAAGCTGCTGCCTCATCAAAACACCGGCACTTCCTTTGTTACAAATTAAGCACTAGGAGGGTGGCTGTAGCTACGTGTTTGCAGCTACACACAAATAAAATAATAACGTAGCTCCACTTTAGGTCATATTTATGTTTGTGTCTATAGAAATATCAACTAATTTGTCCACAATCACAGGCTATTAAGCATATTCAGACATTAAAACCTGGTTTCAAAACTCGTAAGTTAGCAGTAGTGGCCTTTAAAGAACATCCCCTCCCCATTTTTCCGGTTTGTGTGCTCTGTGTTAGGCAGGCTAAACAAAACAACATGCTGTGTAAAGTTGCCACCTAATCAGAGCCCCGGCACCTCTTCTGTTACAAATTAAGCACTGGGAAAGTGGCTGTAGCCAAGCCACTATTAAATTTCAGTTGATGTCCTCTGTGTTACGCAGAATTAAAAAAAAGTATAAAGTGTAAAGCTTCTGCCTCATTAAAACACCAGCACTTATTTGTTACAAATTAAGCACTAGGTGGGCGGCTGTAGCTACGTGTTTACAGCTACACACAACAAGTAACATGATACCTATAACAAGTTAGGACTATTGGCTTTGTCAATCGTTGTTAGTTGCATAAGATAAATTAGCAGTAACTGTGGCTTGTATATAATATTGAAAAAGCATCCACTTGAAGCCCTAGTGACACCACGACAATGTTACTGCTCCTGAGTTACAAAAAGAGGCACAAGAATCCAGAGAAGACATGGCGAGTAAGTTGGCTGAAGAGGTGGGGGTGGCAAATGGTGTTCACGGGCGCTTTGATGTCCTCAGTGGCCGCGCGGCTCACTGAAAACATCAAAGCGCCCTCGAAATGTAAGTGATCGGCTGTGTGACAGGCGAAAGTGAAAGACGAGTGCTTTCAGGCTGCCAAATGGTGCGCGCGCCCGGCACACATGCACAGTAGTTGGCGGCCTGAAAGCACTCGTTTGCACTTCCAAAAGTGCTTACTATAAGTCTCGCCTGCGCAGCACTAAAGCGCTGTCTCAGGCGAGACCTAAAAATAGAATGTATTTATTCTAGTCAAAATACCCTCAGCACTCTTTATGAGATTCGAGGTAAGTACAACACAGTCTTATTTAAGCATACATAAGTCACACAGGTAAGTAATACAGTTAGGCCCTAGGGGCCACGCAAACCATATACTAAGTAAGTGATGTAAGGACCACTATCACGAACACAGATTAGGCCTAGGCCTAGGGAATCGCTGGGGCTACACTATCCTATCAGTTGCTAGGCAGTGGGAGGCCCACAGGATTCAGGTGCAGAGTGGAAACACTCACGCGTAATGCGTTAAAGTCGATAGAAATAGTAGTATTTAGAAATTAAGAGTTTTAGGACACTTCGAAAGGAACTAGGAGTTAGAGACTTGGAAACTAGACACTTGGATAGTCAATATCCTTGTGAGCACCGGAGTACTCAAGTTACCTAGCCCACGGGTTGCGGGTGCATAGGTGTGAACTTGCGTCGGGTTTCGTCGTCGACTCCTATGGATGCCTGAAGAAAGTTGCTGACAGGCAGTCAGTGAAGAGTGTCCGGTGGATTCCAAAGATGGAATCAGGAAGGAGGATACCTGAAAGCAGAAGGGACAGAGTCTAGGTCACCAGCCAGGAGCCGGTAAGGAACCAGGAAGGAACCATGCGATGTCGTGAAGATGCAGGTGAAGAGGTGAAGCTTGTCGCAGCAGCCACGGGTACCAGGAGGCATCGAGGATGACCAGAACCAGGAGGCGAGCTGTCCCACGAAGGCTCTTGCTGTCGGCGGTGTCGATGTCGAGTTAGGACCCAACAAGCCTTGGCAAGCGCAACCCACGCAGGATGGAGGACTTGCTTCTGTCGCAGACCAGGAAGGTCTGGGGTGCTTCCCTTTCACAGGGGAGTGGGTGCCAATCTGGAGGAGCCGGACCAGCAAGGCAAAATTGAAGGTTTGTCGTCACAGAGGTCACTAGCCAACGGGCCAGCAACCGGACAACACGTCGAGCAACTCAGGTGCAGAAGGGCCCCACGCAGAACACGTGAAGTGTGGGGAGCTGATCTTCTTTGCAGATGGTGCGTGGGATTGGGGCTTCTCAATTCCCCAAGCACAGCCTCGAGGAAGCTTCAGAAGTTGCGCTAGTCAGTTACTAGCCACTTTTTCCAAGTCACCGGTCCCACGTCCCTCGTTGCCTCCACAGGTCTCAGCTTCGCTGTAGATGTGGATCTGGTTCAGAGGTGTCTGGAAGTCTCGGCGCTGGTCAGTCTCTGCAGTCGTCCCTCGTAGGATCAGTCGCAAAGCAAGCAGCGGTCGCTGGATGGTGCCTGGTTGCCCAGGGTGGTCACTCCTTGGCCACAAGGGAGATTCTTCAGTCTTCTTCCGTAGTAGAATGTCGAAGGTCAGAGTTTCTGTTCAAGATGCAGGTTCAGGATAATCCCAAGTCCTAGGGACTCAGCTCCCATTCTTATACTAATCTGGGGGGCTGGGTTACCTGCTAGGTCCCTCCTATGGGTGGGACCAGGGAGAGGGGGTGGTTACACCCCTTTCCCTTTGTCCAGTTTCGCGCCAGGACTGGGGCTGGAGTGCCCCAGCACCGGTTTGAACTGGATTATGCATGGGACACCTTGTGTGCCCCAGGCATGTCTCATTCCTTCCAGCCCTCCCTGCCCCAATACACTAAAGTCTGTCTGGGGAGGTGCTAGCACCTCCCCAAGCATGAAACCTATTGTCTAGGCCTCCCTGGCTGGGAGGGCTCCCAGCTGCAGGAGGTCAGACTCATGTCTGTGGCAGCAGCATCCATTTTGTGATGCTGAGGCTTTGGTCAGAGTTAAACAGCAAAGTAGGATTTTAACATGTCTCTCCCTCTAGAAGGGAGGAATAATATCCTCATCACCAGAAATGGTATGGGGGTATTATTCCAAAGTGTTAGATACCCTACACGACATGTTTTGATAAAGCCAAACCATAGTTACCATAACCGTTTAAGATTATATGGCACTTTAAGAGTATATGGTAGGCTATCTCATAGAACAGCTATAAGGACATGGTTCCGAAAGCTGCAGACAGGCTCAGCTCATGCTAGAGCACCATCTCACATGTTACCAAGCACTCTGCCTCCAGGATTGTTAAGGCCTGCCATAGGAGTGGCTGAAAGGTTACCAATGTGTCTATATATAAGGTAGGTATAGGAATACTACACCTAAGCAAGGGGTGATTACACGACCTTGCCCCAGCTGAGTGATCAGCCAGTTGTGTCTGATTGGAAGGCCAGGCCAGGGGTGGCATAATACATGCTGCAGCCCCTGGTAGGCCTAGGGTACACCTATGCCCTGGGTACCTAGGGTACACTGTACAGGGTCCAATAAGGTGATCCTTACCAATTGGGTATGTACCTAGGGTACATGGAGTCCATTTTAAAGAGAGAGCAGACAGCCTGAGACCCTGAATGGCAGGATCTCAGGCCAACTAAAAAGTTGAAAAACCAGCTAGACACTAGGCAAAATGTTGGGGGTAACCATAGTCAGATATCCACCTTCCTACACCCCTTGTCAGCACTTTACAGCCTGCACTATTTGAACTCTCAGCCCCCAAGCTATTCTCACATCTTCAGTTCCATATGAGCTGTGAAAGAGGTGCTTGTGGGTGGCAGAGAGGGGAGCTGCGGCCCAGGAGGAGTCTGCACAAAGCAGCTTCCGGAGCCCTGAAGGTGTCACTTATGTAAATTAGAGAGGCCTCGCACATTCCCCTTCGTCCAGGGCCCCAAAAAACCTAGAGCCGGCCCTGGGTGCACTGGAGGAGCTGTGCGAGGGTCCTGGAGTCCCCAGTACTGGAAAAGCATGCCCAGGGTTCCGGCGCTGTAGCAGAGCTGTATGGCTGCGCTGTGCTAGTGTTAGAATAACAGGGGGAGCTGTAACTCCAGGTAGAGGTGCACTGGCGGAGCTGTGCGAGGATCCTGGAGTCCCCAGTATGGCTCAGGCGCTGTAGCAGAGCTGTATGGCTGCGCTGTGCTAGTGTTAGAATAACAGGGGGAGCTGTAACTCCAGGTAGAGGTGCACTGGCGGAGCTGTGCGAGGGCCCTGGAGTCCCCAGTATGGCTCAGGCACTGTAGCAGAGCTGTATGGCTGTGCTGTGCTAGTGTTAGAATAACAGGGGGAGCTGTAACTCCCAGTAGAGGTGCACTGGCGGAGCTGTGCGAGGGTCCTGGAGTCCCCAGTACCGGGAAAGCATGCCCAGGGCACCGGCGCTGTAGCAGAGCTGTATGGCTGCGCTGTGCTAGTGTTAGAATAACAGGGGGAGCTGTAACTCCAGGTAGAGGTGCACTGGCGGAGCTGTGCGAGGGTCCTGGAGTCCCCAGTACCGGGAAAGGGCTCCGGCGCTGTAGTAGAGCTGTATGGCTGCGCTGTGTTAGCGTTAGAATAACAGGGGGGGCTGTAACTCCAGGTAGAGGTGCACTGGCGGAGCTGTGCGAGACTCGTGTAATCCCCAGTACTGGAGAAGCATGCCCAGGGCTTCGGCGCTGTAGCAGAGCTGTATGGCCGCGCTGTGCTAGAATAACAGGAGGAGCTGTAACTCCAGGTAGAGGTGCACTGGCGGAGCTGTGCGAGTGTCGTGGAGTCCCCAGTACTGGAGAAGTATGCCCAGGGCTCCGGCGCTGTAGCAGAGCTGTATGGCTGTGCTGTGCTAGTGTTAGAATAACAGGGGGAGCTGTAACTCCAGGTAGAGGTGCACTGGCGGAGCTGCGGGAGGGTCGTGGAGTCCCCAGTACTGGAGAATCACGCCCAAGGTTCAGGCGCCGTAGCAGAGCTGTATGGCTGCGCTCTCCTAGGGTTAGATTTAGAATAACAGGGGGAGCTGTAACTCCAGGTAGAGGTGCACTGACGGAGCTGTGCGAGGGTCCTGGAGTCCCCAGTACCGGGAAAGGGCTCCGGCGCTGTAACATAGCTGTATGGCTGCGCTGTGCTAGTGTTAGAATAACAGGGGGAGCTGTAACTCCCGGTAGATGTGCACTGGCGGAGCTGTGCGAGGCTCCTGGAGTCCCCAGTACCGGGAAAACATGCCCAGGGCTCCGGCGCTGTAGTAGAGCTGTATGGCTGTGCTGTGCTAGTGTTAGAATAACAGGGGGAGCTGTAACTCCAGGTAGAGGTGCACTGGCGGAGCTGTGCGAGGGTCGTGGAGTCCTCAGTACTGAAGAAGCATGCCCAGGGCTCCGGCGCTGTAGCAGAGCTGTATGGCTGCGCTGGGCTGGTTTTAGAATAACGGGAGAGCTGTAACTCCCGGTTGAGGTGCACCGGCGGAGCTGGGAGAGTTGCAGTGCTGGAGTTCCTGGTGAGGTGTAATGTAATGAGACGTGATTTTAGTACTTCCAGGAGGAGGGGTTCTGTGCCCCAGGACTCAGGTGCATTAGCTGGGCTCGCCTTGGGTTCCTGTTCTGAAATGGCCTTTTGTCAGCCTGGTCTGAGGTGATAAAAGAGCTGGACCTCCTCGGAGGTCGCGCCATCTCCTCCCGTTATCTTTAATATTCAGAATTAAACACAGTTGTTATTGTACTAACCTCTTTTTCGTCGCCTTCCCTCCCGCTGTCCTCTGTCTTCCGACCTGGCTCTCGCCTCCACCTGCCAGTACCTGGGTCCCTTGTTAGTCCCGCCTGGAGGTGCCCACGGGGAGCTCTGCGAACGAATGAACACCTCCAGGAAGCGCTGGCGCTTTACCTGCTATCAAGGGAGCCAGCAAACCGGTTCTGCACGCATGAGACGGGATGCCTGGCCCACACCCACCCCGTGACCTCATGAACTCTCCCTACCTGCACTGACTCTGACCGCACAGCGCCTAGCGTGTGGCGGTGCGTGCCTCTGCCATGGAGACGCTGCTTAACCATGAACTTCCACAGCAACGGGTGACAGCGCCTCAGGGCTCAACCAGGGGCATCCCGTAGCCATGGCGAACCCGTGCCAGTGTCAGAGCACAGATGGCAGCTTGGAGAGGAAGGAGAGGTTTACCGAGACATAAAGAGGACGCGGAGCAGTAACTCCCTGTTGGAACGCCTCGTGCGCTAGGCGCTTTAGAGTATAGACTGCACACACTCGTGGCGAGGAATGGGCCGGCAGCCATGCGTCACTTGCCTCTTGGACGTCAGCTATGATAAGTTGTATTTTGCCAACAGACTTATCTAAAGCTATGCTTGTTCGGGTGCACAATAACCTCTCTACCTGCCCTCTTCACTCCACGCGACCAGGCAAATCCATTTAAAAGATTAAAAAAATATCTTGACCAGATTTTTCAACAAAAAAACGGAGCATTTCACATAAATAGACCACAGTTTTTCATCGCTCATTCGCACAATAACACAGACGATGAGGTGCTAAGGAAATAAAATGCACACTTTAAGACCAACTCATTGAATTGCTTTCTGATAACGGTTGCTGACCAGTGTCGGTGGAACACACAAAAACAGCCTCCCACTATATGGATATGACCCCCTCTGAAAAACGGGACACCAGCCAAATTTATAGAAATCTGCCCGGACAGCAGGTGCAAAATCCGGGACTGTCCCGGCAAACCCGGCACCACTGGTCACCCTATAAATAAATAATGACGGATTACTTTACTTTACTTTTACTCATTTATATAGCGCAAACGAATCATCCCCACAGGGATCTCTCGGCGCTTAGAGAAATGAGTGCTCATGGTCAAAGTATCCTAAAACAGCCACGCCTTCAAGAGTTTCTTAAAGCAGGATATCTCGGTACAGGGCCGGATCTTCTCTGGTAGAGTGTTCCAGTGACTGGGGGCCAGATAAGAAAAAGCGCGACCCTCCCTTTTTGCTCTATTTATTCTGTGTGAACACAAGAAGTTACGGTTGCTAGATCTCAGTTGTCATGTAGGACAGTACAGAGTAAACTTCTTATTGAGGTAGACTGGGCCATTCCCCTGTAGAGACTTGAAGGCCACGCATAGCATCTTAAAGATAGCTCGTTTCCTGATTGGAAGCCAATGAAGTTGGCTCAAGAGGGGTGCAGAAGGAGTGCGGGCCGGTTTGTTAAGGGCGAGGCGTGCTGCAGTACTCTGCACCACCTGAAGTCTGGATAGTAGGTCTTCCCTTATTCCGACAAGCGACGAGTTACCATAGTCCAGTCGACTAACCAAGAGTGACTGCATAAGGGTTGTTCTTGCCGAGAGTGGAATCCAGGGAAAGATCTTTCTTAGCATCCTCATGGTTCCGAGGCAGGTCCCTGACAATGTCTTCACCTGCTCCTCCATTGATAACTTATTATCAATCCTGATGCCAAGATTCTTAGCCCAATTTTTGGGGGAAGGAGCCTCTCCCAACTCTAGAGGCCACCAGTCGGGAGACCAGATTTCCTCGGCCTTGCCGAACAGCAGTATCTCTGTTTTGGATGAGCTGAGCTGTAGGAAGTTCTTCTTCTTCCACGTTGCGATGCTAGACATGCAGCTTTTGAATTTAAATTGAGTGGATACAATGTCATCCTCAATGGGGACAATCAGCTGCGTGTCGTCGGCATACGAGATGGTCTCAAACCCACAGCTTCTGATAATTTTCGCCAAAGGGGCCTCATACACAATAAACAGGGTGGGACTCTGGATCGATCCCTGCGGAACTCCCCTGTCCACCAGTGAGGTTTGTGACACAAAAGTACCCAACTGAATGCTTTGTGTGCGCTCTGATAGATAGCGTTGTATCCGATTAAGAGCCATGCGTCTGACACCAATCCCCCGCAGTCTATCCAACAGGATCCTGTGAGAGATGGTGTCAAAGGCTGCCGACAGATCAAGAGGGACCAGGATCACTGGGGTCCCCCTTTCCAATGTCACCCTAATAGTATCCGTAACCTCCAACAGTGCGGCCTCGGTGCTATGCGAGGTACGGAATCCGGACTGGGAAGGATCCAGAAGGTTATTTTGTTCCAGATAACGAGACAGATGCTGGTTTACCAGTGACTCAATTACCTGAGGAGGCCAGATTTTGAAACCCAGAAACCGAAGTAATGGGCAGTTTTTACTCTCCCTTACCACAACGGAAAACGTAAGGGTAAGGGACAGTAAAAACTCCCAGGGTGTGAAGGTCATTTATTTTTGTTTTTTTTTAAAACAAAATCCCGCTTTGAGGTTTTGTCTTTGAAAAAATAAAAACTTGTCGAAAGGACAGTGCTGCCATTTTAATGGTTTCATCCGTCAAACTTTTAATATGCTGACAGGAACCACCGTGATGGCGTTTCCTGCCATTGTTGAGTTATTTGCACTAGGCCAGCGGACAATTCTAAATTCAGGGTACACTTACTCCATCAGGGCGACATAGTATTTTACTCCGTCACCCTGACAGAGTAGTTACACTACTCCAAAGTTTAACTCAGGCCCCTCATTAGTTGAGTGACAGCACACACCAACATAGGAACTCAGACGATGAGTGTAGGAAGCTGGCTCGTTATGTGATATATCAAGAACGTAATATACTGTGTAAAGAGTCCAGGGGTTCCCTTAGAAGTGGGAAGGGGCTTGCGATGCAATCCCAAAGCACTCGATAAGGGGTAGTGTGGTCGAGCAGCCTTAGACTTAACACAGAGGAGTGCAAGACATTCACAGCAAACACACAATGGTCAATAAATGATAACACGATTCAAGAAAGAGATCCACGCCAATTTATAAAAACAGAGCACGTATTTTTATATATATTTTAGGCATCAAAGTCTATAAGATCAGGCGCGCTTCATATGTACAGTTGTAAACAATTGCAGAAGAAAGTACTTTAAGGACAGTCAAGTATTACCATGATGGTCGCTGTAGCGTTCACTGCGGTAACCTGCGTCAACGTCAAACAATTTTAGTATTGCAGGCAATGGAAGATGGGCAGGACCATCGGGAAGAGTACACAGCGATAACCTGAACCACAGTCGAAGAATTTTAAGATTGCAGGCAAAGGAGAGACGGAGGACAGGCAGGACTGTCGATTAAAGACCTTTGCAGTCGTGGTTAAAGCACACAGGCTTTTGCAACACTTGTGCCAAAGGGGCACTTGGGGTTAGGTTTGGTCTTCCAGAGCAAAGGTCACTGGGGTTCCAGGACCTGAGTTCTCGATTACCTTGCCCAGGGACGCTGGATGCAGGGCACATGGAAATGTCAGTCACTGGGAGTGGGTGCATCAAAGATTCGCTTCTGTTGTTCCGTCAGTGGAGCCGCAGTTGTGCCAAGACAATTTCTGCCACACAGTCGATACCACCACACAGGAGCAGGTCATTTTTGATGTTAGTCACAGGTGCTGTGGAGTGTCCTCTTGCAGGAGTGAAGACAAAAGGGATCTGTGGCCGGACTGGCTACCAACAATCCTTGGTTGCAGCAAAGGTTGAAACGATGGACCTCATGAGCTGGAGGTCGTCGGGAGTGCAGTAGGTGCTCAGAACTTCGGTGAGAGCCAGCTTCCACTCTTGGGGGTCTCTAAGCATTTCACTGGGGGAACACCACCTCGATGTGCCCAGTGGCGAGTACTTTGGTCGTTGCTTCGGATGTCATTTTGACTTACGGTGTGCAGGGCATTGGTTCCAACAAACCAAGGGAGATCCTGGTTCTTTGTCAAAGGCAGGCAGGCCTCCTGGGTTCTTGGAGAACAGCTTTAGGACGAGATGACTTTAGAGCAGGGATTGGAGCCAGCACTCAGACCGGCAGGTTTGGCACCAGGTCAGTCACACGTCCTCTTCTCCCTGCTCTTCGTGGCTCTTCGGTGTCCGTTTTCTTCTTAGGTCGGTAGGATCTAAGGTTTTGGGCCCAGGGGTGCCACCTAAACACTGAATTTAGGGGCGGTAGAGGGAGTGCCAGGTAGTGGCCAATGGGCTACTTACCTTTAGAATGACTACACTCTCATATGTCCACTTCCATTGGGAAGTGGGCATAACCCCGACCCTGGTTGGTTATTTCTCTCCAAGACAAGATGGAGGCATTTAAAGAGAGGGGTCCACATCGCCAGCCTCACCCTAGGGGTGAATGTGGGCACACCCGCTAATCCTAATCTAACTAATTTTCCCACCTGCCCTCCCGCCAAACGTGGAGTAGGACGGGGGGTTGTCATCCTCCCCTGCGAGAGAAACCAGAGGTGCATGTCAAGGGCAGAGGGGCTGCTTTGAAGCTCCCCCACCTTGGCAGGCTTCTGCAGGTCATCATGTGGAAGGGGGTGGAAAGCACCCCCTGCCAGAGCTGGACTTGTTTCTGGGCTCCCAAGGGCAAAGGTCCTCACCCTTGGGGGTCAGGAATCCATCTATGGTGTCAGGCTGGCAAAAAGGAATCAGTTGCCCACCAGACGCTCGTATGTTTTCAGGGGGCATCTCTGAGGTGCCCTCTGTGCGCATGTATTGATAAATCTGACACTGGAATCAGTGTGGGTTCATCAATTCGAGATGTTTCATATAAAACATCCATATTTTCAGTGGAGTCATCATGTAGCTGGGGAACTCGTTTTCAGCAGAACCCGGCATATTGCTTTCCTGTTCACTTGCACTTGCAGTAATTGAACTGCCCGGTACAGACTAGGCATAGCTGCTCATGAAGTTACGCCATCACATGTCGTATAGTGCACCCTGCCTTAGGGCTGGTAAGGCCTGCAGAAGGGGTGTCTTATCTATCCTGCATGCAGCGTCTTCAGGCATGGCACACAGGCGGTGTGCCACGTTGTGTGTTCACTTTTGTCTGCATCAAGAGACACTCATTCTGCAGTGGCAGTTAAAAAAAAATATATATATTATCATTTACAGTGACAATATAACAAAAGAAAGCTGGTAACATTGGGTAATGTCTATTGCCATATTACTTCCATTGCAGGTCATATACACAGGTAACGCAGTATCAAGAGTTGTCATATTTTACATTTTAGATGTATCAAAACGTCTGGATCACCGATCCCGGCCATTGATCTGTCCCCTTACTAGACCCCATGGGTTAGTTGCTCAAGTCTGGATCCGAGTCTTCTGCCGGAGGAGCACAGATGTTACCCCTAAATTAATTCCACTTACCCCACACCCGTTCCCACTTTTTGGGACACCCTCTACATAAAAACTGCTTTTTCGGCCACCATTGAGCTATCCATATCTTGACACCAGCGTCTCTGCTGGGGGGCTGCTGGCATGCCCCAGTGTTGTGCGATATTGCGTTTTGCCAATGTGATCCCCAGGGTTGCCCAGTCCTGTGCTGCGTGATTTTGGTCAGTTGGTTCCCATTTATTGAGGAGGCACCTTTTTGATTCAGGGGGAACTTTCAAGCCACTCACCCAAGTAATCGTGTCCATGACCTCCTCCCAGTACTGTGTTATGTGGGGACATTCCCAGAACGTGTGGTAGAATGTGCCCCTTGTCCCACATCCCCGCAGACAGAGAGGTGTCTCAGCTCGGCCGTTTTTGTGGAGCATGGTTCTAGTGTAGTACGTCCTATGTAGGATTTTCAGTTGTACCAACCGTAATCGGGACGGGATCGCCACCTCCCTTGGGGACGCCAATGCTTCTTGCCAGTCCTGGTCATCCATGTCTCCAAGGTCTGCCCGCCATTTGTCTCGTAAGGCTAGCGTGGGATCTTTCTGATTATTAATAAGTTTACGATAGGTGAGAGAAATGGCCCTCTTAGTGAGATGGTCTTAAGGAGACGGTCCTCGAGTGGGGATGATTCGGGGAGAACCGCTCGTCTGGGTATGGCCCTCGTAAGTGCATGTTTGATTTGTGTGTAGCGAAATAGTTCTGTGTCAGCCATTTGATATGTCGTTTGTAGTTGAGCGAAAGCCACTACTCCTCCCTTTTATCCTGAGGTCCCCGATTCTCGAGATACAAATAAGATCCCACTGTGCAAACCCTTTACTGTTGCGGAGCGTACCAAGTTTTGGTGTATTCCACAATGGTGTGAGTTGTGTGAGGACTCCCTCCCATCCGAGCGCCCGCTGCGCTATGAACCATACACGTATTGTATGCGCAGTGGGACCCACCCATGCATATTTTTTTGTTCTTGTGGTAAAGCGCCATCAGGGGTCCTTCGGTCCCAAGAGCATGCCGGTCGAGCCGGAGAGCTGGATCCCCCTGTGGGGCATGGAGCCATTGGTTCACTATAATAAGTTGTGAGCCCCAGTAATACAGCCGAATGCTAGGCAAGGCTATTCCACCATCGTACCAGCTTCTAGTAAGTTTGGATAGGGCTATGCGGGGCTGGGGTTTACCACCCCAGAGGAGCAGTCCCACCTCAGCCTCGATTGCCTTAAAGTAAGAGTCTGGGACTAGGGTGGGTGTATCTTGCAGAGCGTATAGAAATTGCGGGAGAGCCATGATTTTAAATAAAGCTGCGCGGCCCAGGAGGGTCAGGGGTAGTGTATGCCAGTGTTTTACGTCGTTCTTTAGTCTCCGGAGGGGGGGCTTAAGATTTCTCTCTTAAAATTGAGCAGGATCTGGGGTAATGTGGATACCCAGGTATTTAAAACCGTCTTGTGCAGTGGCAGTTTGAATGAACTTAGTGCAGGGTCACTGAGGGTGGCACAATTTGTGCTGCCATCCCCATGGACCCTCTTTGGTACCTCAGGCCCTGGGCACCATTTAGTAAAAACTTACGAGGGCTGCTATAGGTATTGCCAATTGAGGGAACAATTGTACTGATTTGGGGAAAGATCTGACACTGGGGACCTGGTTAGCAGGAACTCAGCGCAATTTTAGTTGAAATCACATTAAATCCTAGTAAAAAAGTGGGGGTGACCATGTCCAAAAAGGGCACTTCACTACCATGAGGTACTAGGGGACTACATTAAATGTGCCTTTTGCACCCAGCATCACACGTGTTAATTACATTTATGTCTGATAGGAGCTAGCAACTCGCCCTGCCTCTGGACACTTAAAACGGGCCTTCCTCTATTCTGTACCGTCCCTCTGTTAAAATCAGGACACCTGCCATTGATCTACCTAAATCTGCAGGGACAGCTGGTAAAAAATCAGGACTGTGCTGACCTACCCAGGACGGCTGGTCAACCTAGAACGAATGCAATGTGCTATCAAATGTTGATAGCGATGAAGTTAGGAGCAGGCCAGCAGGCATGAAGGGGAGGCAGCAGGATTACAAGAGATGACCTTTAGCTGGAGTGTGATGGGGCGAGGGCATGAAGTCCCCCACAATGACATCTGGGGTCAAAGTACAGCATGCAGTGAAAATTGACATTGGTCAGCAGGAGGCAGAGGTGGGCAGGGCCTGTGAACATTGAAAAGGTCAGAAATTTGAAGGATACGTTTCACTTGACTGCCTGCAACAATGACACCTCCTACCAGGATGGACCAGCGGCCGTGTTTTATCCATGGGTAAACGCTTAAGTCCCCGCTTTACACCTCACGATGACAGTCAGATAATCCTGGAGCCCCGGTGTACTATGACTCTCAGTGGTAGCTGTGGCCGAGCAGTGAAAGGCTCCCTCGGTGGTGGGGTGCGGAGTATGATTGCATACATGGCTCAAAACTCAAAGAGCACAGCAGTGTCAATAAATCAATGTCCAGTCAAATACTTATTTTAATTTTAAAAACAAGTATTTTATTTCTAACTCTACGTATTTAAAGAAAGGTTACACCATTTATAAACAATAACATACTTACCCTTGATGTCGGGGCGCTAGTGTTTCATTGGCAAATCCCTGCCCCATCCGCTTTTCGTGATGTGGTCGGGGTTATTCCTCATTCACAAGTGGCGACATTCAGGGAATGCTCACTAGTCCTTATCCTTGCGAGTGTTTGGGCTCGGTTACCAGACCGTGTGGACCGGCCGTTCCGTCTGGGTAGGATCAGATCTGTGAATCTACTAAGAGAACTGTGAGTAACTAGTCAGCGTTTCTTTTAGACACATCAGCGTTGCTGCCTCCTGTGCCCCCACGGCATTCCCCGCTACATTTGGGCGTTAAACTCCATGCACAAGTAAGCGCTTTCTTTCCTCTTTTACTATTATTGAGATAGCGACACCGGTTTTTGTTTGCTGTATGTCGCGTTGTATGGGTTTTCCGACCTGAACTGTGTTGAGATATTCATTGCCTCCTCAGCAACCTTAGGGGTGGTGTCAGTTCTATCGAACCCAACCCCGCCCTCCCCAATCTCCTACCGTTCACCGCCATTCGGTACACTGGGCCGACCATCTCCGCTCCGTGCCTCATCCAATTACCCGTGGCAGGGATTACTTATACCTAAAACTTTTTGTCTCTTGACTTTACCAGGAGTTCTTTCATTTTTTCATGTTTATCGCTCTCTTTCAGTATTTCTGGATGAACTAACATTTCCTTACTATATATCAGGGCACTAGAATTCAGTGTCGACGGCGACCGGTACTGTTATGGCCCGGACCATAAGCAATAAGGGTGAGGACTTTCTTATGGTCTGAGAGTGAAGTTTTCTCACAGTAGTCATATTTTACATAGCGACTTGTTGTGACAATTCACTACATTATCTTCATCTCCTGAACGTGCATCGATTTATTTACGACAGTTTGGTTGCATCAAGCATGTCACTGCCCATGGGCTTTTTGCATGCGTGTGATGCACTATCACCAATTGAATCAATAGTATTGATTTTGAATGAAATGATATCGTAGTGCTTTGTCTTTGACTGTTCTAACTGTTTTTATCTCTACAGGTTATACTTGATTACCCTTTTGACACCAGAGGTACCCCCACATTTTTTAGGATGCTGTGAGGGTGGTCACTTTTCACTACAAGTGTTGGGTGCCCACCACCAAAAAATGTGTAGGTAGTTTTTCAAATTAGGTCCTGAGGATTTGCCATCGATTTGATAATAGGGCAAGAAACATGTCGACCTCACTTTTTAGCGTATAATAGCACAACATAGAGTGACTATACGCGACTCTTCATTTTTAATTAGGGGAGTAACCAACTTCATTAAAATTTTCTTGATTGGATTATTTTTCCCTATTTTAATTTCACTTTACACTTCACATTCACCTACACTAGGACCCTTACTCGCACTTCACCTGCCGGCCTCGGAATAAAGATCTCCGTTAAGTAGGCACCATCACGGGCGCCTGATCGGGCATTGCAGCGCCGGCCCGAGTAGGAGCAGACCCGATGATGAAGCAAGACACCTTCTTGTCAGGTGTGTGAGGGTCTTTTTCCATTAAGGAGATCACTCTCCTGTACTGTACTGGTGGTCACATTACAGTTATTACTTGTCATCTTTCTTGCTGGTAGGAACTGCATACTCATTGTTTACACAATGCTCACTAGTAGGCCTTAACTTAAGAGTCTACTCTGATGCTTAGAAAATAGTCAAAGGTGTCTTGGCCCCACAGCACCTTCAGCAGCGAGTCTCCCGGGGCCAGGTAGGCCTGTGACCAGTCTTACCCACTCCAGCAGCAAGGAATCGTGCAGAGTCCAAGCGGGTGACCTGTCCGTTACAAGGCTTCAGTCTGTTTGGTGAGTCGGATGCACGCGGGAGGTGCAGCAGCACCCGGCATGCACAAACTCTCCTGTGAGATTATGCAGTCGGCTGCAGCAGCGATGGGAGGTGCTCCTCCCCGGGGGGCTCCTCCATTTGAGCGGAGGAGAGTCACCCCACAAGCCCAAGAGCTGAAAAATTAAATGGCAATAATGTTTATTATAACCACTTTCTTTTTCAGCAACCCATCCTGAACTAAGTGTTAGGACGAGGCATGGCCAGTGCTGCTGAGTGGCGGCGGCAGCAGCAGGGAGATGTGCACTTTTAAATGCACATGTTGCTTTGGTCGGCCATCTTGGGACGGCCAGCCAGACATGCGCGGTTTAAAGTTCTCTAACCTAGCTGTCTTCGACAGCTGAGTTAGAGGAAGCGGAGGCCTTCAGGGCTCCTAGAAGCACTGGAAGAGCCTGCTCCATCCAATCCTGGTGCTGCTTTTATGCTGTGAAAGTAGCATCAGGATTGGGTAGTGCAGATTCCTGTATCAGGAGCTTCCTGAAGACACCCGCGGGCAGGGTGTACATGTCCATAACCATGCAGAGGACTTTTCCACCCCAAAACCCCCACTTTGTGTTGGTAAGACCATAAATATGTTACAATACAATAAAATACAACAATGTGTGCAGACTTTGTGCAGTCGCACACAGTGAGAGGAGCAAATATGATTTTTTCGAAAAACATTCGCTGAGAAAAGCAAAAGCTGACACAAAAGCAAGACCTTGAAAGAAACATCTTGGGCAATCACTTGTGCTGGAAATGTAAGGGGGAAGGGCATTCAGGCCCAATTTTCTTGCTGGTAAAATCATACCCTTCTTGGTGCAGCGTTGCATTGAGACCAGGGGCCCTATTAGGAGATTAGTGGTAATGGTGCATCTGCCGAAAAGGGTGCTCTGTCCGCCAGCCTCAAGGTTCCCCTAAATCATTGAGAGTGGGGGATACAATGAGTTTTCAATGCCCATTCTCAGCTGGCTCTGCCAAGGGGAACCCTTTGCTAGGGGATCATTCCCCACAGAACCTCTAGGTGGATTGCGTAGGAGGCCCACCCTATGTAGGGCATAGCTTATGACTCTGAGCCTGCATGCATGTGACAATGGCAAGAACAGAAAGCAGAATTGTCCCACAGGCTTAAGAAAGAACCTTGCTACTGCATCACTCTGATTTATTTCCAGAAAGTACCCACACTTTCGTGTTTTTTTCTGGAAAGCAAAAAATTGCAAATTTAGCAGGTATTGCAATTTTGGCGAAAATTCTCAATGAACGCAACTGATAACTTTAAATATGGACGGACAGCAGCACCTTGGCATGTGGTGTCCTTGCTTCATCTGAGGATTGGTGGCCATCCAGAAGATGGGCTTCAACCTTCTTTATGCCGCGCCCACCCCCCAGCGGGGAAATAAATAAAAATCATCGCCCCCCCTCTCTGAATTTTTCACAAATATTTGATTAAATTGGTAATGTTTAAATATGTTTATACCTATTTAAACACTGCAGTTACGTTCTGTTACTGTTTTAAAAATGCTATCAAATACATGATTGCCAAACACTGGGGCAGATTTACAAGAAACTGATGTAGAGATGTGTCAGTTTCCCTGCGCCAGCCTGCGGAACCCTTGGGCTACCATGGATGTGCCGTATTTACAATATAGCGCACCACGGCG
This sequence comes from Triturus cristatus, assembly GCF_964204655.1. Taxonomy (NCBI): domain Eukaryota; kingdom Metazoa; phylum Chordata; class Amphibia; order Caudata; family Salamandridae; genus Triturus; species Triturus cristatus. The sequence goes on from NC_140595.1 coordinate 816,829,614, forward strand.
CAAGGATTGACAGAGGCGTCAGAAATTCTGACTCATCTGTTGGCGCAAAAGTCATGCATTGCTGGAGTCATGTCGCAAGCATGACGTAACTCCAACAATGCATGTTGAGGCCTATTCTCACTACACTGCGTCACTCCTTATGCCTGCTTCAAGCAAACGTAAAGTTTTACGCAGTGGCGTCCTAGAAGTGGCACAGTGAAATCTTGTAGATTTCACTGCATCACTTCTACGAGGCGTTCCTGCGTGGGAACGCCCACCCTGCATACATTATACCTGACGCAGGTATAATGCGACGCAGGGCTTTACAACGTGACGCATCTCTCTAGATGCGTCACATTGTAAACTGACCGCATTTTTTACGCCACTGCTGCTTCACAAAAGTGAGGCAACGGTGGCGCAAAAGTATCGCAAATGGCATGTAAATCTGCCCCATACCATCCTGATCAGGCAGGCTTTGTTAACAGGTACCAGTATCCACAGTGTGGCTATTAGAAGTGGGGGTGGGGGGGTTGAAGAATATTTGGAGTCCCTTCCCTTTGGATACCTTCTCTCAGCCATAATATAAGTAACTATGGGGCATATCTACAAGGCGGCGCAAAAAAATTATTGCCGCTTTTGCGGCCGTTTTCGTCAGAAAAGCGGCGATAATGTTATCGCTATATCAGCAAGGTCACGCTATCGCGTGAATCCTTGCCTTAGCGCCTGTTTACTGAACGCCCAGCTTTGCATCTCTAATGAGATGCAAAGTGGGCGTTCCTTCCTGAAATAACTGGGGAAATGTCGCTAACCGACATTTCTCCAATTATCAAGGGAATCGCTAACAAGCATAGCGATAAGAAAAGTAGCGCTAACCATGGTTATCGCTACTTTCCTTATGCCTGCTTTAGTTCCGATTTAGCCATGTAATCCAATGGGAGGTGGATTACATGGCTAAGACCACCCTGCCCTATCAGCAAGGTATCGCCGGTCACAGTGCGATTATCGCTGGATTTCCAGCGATAATCACACTGTTTTCCAGCTAACGCTTGCATTTCTATCGCTTTAGAGATCAGCGTTGCTGATCTCTGCGATAGAAAGCAGCGACAGCCAGTGATAATTATCCTAACGCTAAGGGCGCATAGCGATAATTATCGCCGGCCCTTGCTGATATGCCCCAAAAGATGTTAGTGATGGCCCATTACAGGGCCGCATGGTGCTGAACCCCCAGTTTGAAGACCCCTGCCTCATAAGGACCTGATGCAGAGTTTGGAGGCAAATGAAAATCTTCCAGTTTCTGCACTCTGGCGCTATCCCCCAGTAACATCCACAAATCATACTGGTGCAGTCTTAACTGGTGCGCCAGTGCTGGTGACGCCGTCTCCCAACCTGATGATGCAGGATTCTAACTGAACAATGTCACTCTCCAAATTGAGGCACTACAGCCTCTTTTCTCTTTTATTTACTCCCACCTGGGCTTGGGCATGCCCCCTGATCACCACTTTAAACGCCTCCCACAGTGTTGCCCGTGAGCTCACTGACCCCATGTTTTCCTTGAAAAATAGCATGGCCCGTTCTCTCTTGCTCGTTTTAAATTTCCTATTTTTAAGGAACCACGGATCGATCTCAGGGAGTAAGAGATAGTCTCTTATAGGGCCTTAATGTATTGCCTCCAGTGGGGAATAATCTGACACTCCCTGTGCCACATGTAAGGCCTTCTTAAATTCACCCAAGCTGTGTGTCTGCGTAATCGAGTAGTCCAGCCGGGTGAGGATCCCATGAGCCGCCGACATGTGGGTAAATTGCTTGACATCAGAGTGTTGATGTCGCCATATATCGCTCAAACCCATCGCCAAGAGAAAGTCCCATGTCTTGACCCAGACCCCTCCCAGAGGCAACTCCCTCCATAACATCTAGTTCTATGGAGGGCACATCATTCATGTCTCTTCCCAAAATCAGCCTACCCTCTGGGAGCTCTAGAAGTAACGGGCCCAACACATCAAGCATTGGAGCCCGCAGCTTCGGAGGGACATAAATCGAATCAAGATTGAGGATGCGCCTCTTCACTGGCCCCTCACCACCACAAACTGCCCCAAGGGGTCATTCCAAATTTTAATTTGGGTGAAAAGACAATGACTTCTAACACAGTATTCCCACCTTCCCTAGACCCAGTGGGTGTAACCTGCATGTGCTATCAATATGTATCCAAACCTCTCAAGGGCTTTACAATGTATCTCCAGTAAATGTGTTTCTTCCAATAAAATAACATCCGGGTATGCCTCTAGATGAATTGTAGAACCACAGTTTTCTTTATCTTAACATTGAGGCCATTAATATTCCAGGACCATATTTTTAACAAGTGTAATTGAGTCCCAGTCATATTAGAAACAAATGATGTGAACTCCTCATCGGGTCCTCCCAAGGCAGGCAATGTATGACCCCCTCCCTTCGTGTCTGTCCCCCTGTAAGGTGACTGGACCACCCAGCCCACAACTGAGCATGCATATTCCACACTGTGACATTGCAATAGGAACTCAACTTTCCCCAACTATAATACCCATCCCCCCACCCGGCTACCTAGATAGGTCCTGCATTCGTCCCCCCACGTGCAGAGCACCTGTTGCCCCAATAATAACATTCACTAACAATAAGAATAGGTGTCTCAGCTCTGCCACGACAACCTGTAAAGAAATGTGCAAGCATATACCTATGTTCTTCAGATTCAAAGTGTAACCCTAAGTAGCCCGTGTGTCTCTAATACACAAAGACACTACCCATGAGTCAGTAGGTGCCTCTTTGCGCAGGTGAATCCTCCTGTGTAACCATACCTAGTCACTGTCTTTGTTCCTGTAATGATCCATGGTCTTCCCTTCAAGACAGTCTAACAACAAAGCAATTTCATGCCCAGCACTTCATCACACTGTGTCCGGAGGCTCCCCCTCTTGTTGCTTCTCCTGTGACTCCTCTGCCCCCACAGTCACGCCACGGTCCCTTGCCTTCACTCTGGCCAGCCACACACCAACTCTCCAGCCATGCCCAGGCTTCTTCCGGTGAATGGAAATGCCATGTTTTACCCCCTGCGATCACTCTAAGCTTTGCTGTAAATAGCATCATGTATTTAAGTTCACGTTCTCCGAGCTTTTTCTTCACTGCCTCAAAACTGCATCGCTGGCACTGGACATCCAGGGTGAAGGCGGGGAAGAAGCAAATCAGAGCATTTTTGTAGTGGAGATCTCCCGTTGCCCTTGCAGCTTACAGAATCACATCTCTGTCACGATAATTAAAGATTTTGCTGATTGTCGTGCACGTAGGATAATCTGGTTTGGGCGGGGCACCGGGGCTCGGTGCGCTCTTTTTTTTCCTGAGACAAACTTGGTTAGACTTTTAGGTCGCAGAGTGTTCAGTATAAAGACCTCCAGGAATAGCTCCACACTGGGTGGGGCCTTCCGCCCTCTCAAGCACACCCACCACTCTAATGTTATTCCATCTTGCTCTTCCTTCTTGGTCTTTGAGCTTTGTTGCCAGAGACGTAGCTTGTTGTGTTAAGAACTGAACTTGCATCTCTAGACGCTTTGCAGTGAACTGAAGTTGAGCTATTTGGCCCTCTGCAGTTGTGACTTTTTCCCTGAGCTTGTGAAGGAATGCCCTAAACAAGTTGACCTCTATTGTGACTGCGTCAATTTTAGGCTCCAAGATGCCCTTCACATCTTTAATCGGTGCCAGAATTGCCCCTAGCAAGGGTTCCTCACTTGTGCTCCCTTCCGGTGCCACAATGGCTTATGTGACTGCATAATTGTCCATTTTGTTGGCCTGGGGCACCCTGGGTCTCTTGGGTTTCACCATTGCAATAGGATCAATCTTCCGGTCTGTACTCCCTGGGAACCTGTTCCCAAACGGTCTTGGTGGACTCCGGCTCAGCTTCTCTTTCACCACCCGTCTGCCGGCTTACAGAACAGAACCTCTGACATCACCATCACAACTGAGGCCTGAGTCCCACCGTTCCACTGACCAAGCCTCTGTGTCAGGGTACCTGAGGTTTGCTAACTCTCCTGTGCTCTCACAGTTTATGGATGTATTAATTAAAAGCTCCCATACAACCAGCCCGTTGCAACACCATCACTTGAGGCCCCCGCACCAACAGCCACCAGAAATCCCATGTGCAGTAGAATGAGGAGATCACCATCGCAGCCAAGGTCCGGGCTCAAGAATATCACCAGCCTCCCTGCTGTGTCACTGCTCCAGGCCTGTTAGCCTTCAGCTGATTTTAGGCCGATTTTGACCCCAGCCTTCTCCAGGCCGCCTCTTCCCGCCCCACATGGCCCTACTGCACCTCCAGCCCCAGGAGGTTCCAGGTGCCACAGTCACTATTGCGCCCTAAGGCCCCAGCCGACAAGAGGCTTCTTGTGGGCCGACTCCGATGCCTTACGGCTCTTGCCGCTGTTTCTCGTTGTGACCATCTTGGTTCACGGGGAACTCCCTTCCCGCCGCCTCCTTCCTTCGCACTCTGCCAATTCAGCTCAATCCCTGAACCACCGCCTCAGACCAGTTTACTGCCCCTTACCGGGTTCCTCTGGCTGACTTGCCGCATAGTCTTCAGCTGATGAGCCGGCCGGGTACTCCTGCCACTCTCCCGTATGCGACTACGTCAGATCCCAGGCTCCGGGTCGCCAAGTCCTGCCAAATCTGTCATAGATGCCCAGGAGGACCCCGGTGAAGAGGGGTGGGGTCCCCAGCACGTTGCATACTACCCCAGGTGAAGTCCCTTCGGTCTTCACATGCTGTGGACCTCAAAGGATTGCAGATGTAGTCCAGATATCGGGGCAATGCTAGCTCATGGAGCGGAGCTCAGCTAGCTTACGGCCATCTTTGGCTGAGGCTAAGCCACGCCCCTATTATCCATCCACATTTAACCATTTGCCCACTCGGTCAGCCATAGATCTACCAATCTACACACCACACTGAAGCATACACATCACATAGGTAAGAGTGTTGAGGCAATAAAGATGTACCTGTTATATATAGAAAACTGGTTTTACTGATGAAGTTCTAGAGCTTTTTTGTCACAGAGGAAAGCCTGTACTACTGTTAACATGCTGTACTTGTTCATAAGAGAGTGAAGCTAGCACTGCTGATGCCAGTTGTGCCTGTTCTGCGAGGGCCGCTTGCACTGCTGATGGTGTACTGTACATGTTCTGTGAGGGAGAAGCTTGCATTGCTGATGCCCAGTTGTACTAGTTCAGTGAGGGCTGCTTGCACTGCTGATGGTGTACTATATCTGTTCTGTGAGGGAGAAGCATGCATTGCTGGTGCCCAGTTGTACCCTTTCTGTGAGCGCTGTTTGCACAGATGATGGTGTACTGTACCTGTTCTGTGAGGGAGAAGCTTGCATTGCTGATGCCCAGTTGTACTAGTTCAGTGAGGGCTGCTTGCACTGCTGATGGTGTACCATATCTGTTCTGTGAGGGAGAAGCATTCATTGCTGGTGCCCAGTTGTACCCTTTCTGTGAGAGCTGTTTGCACAGATGATGGTGTACTGTACCTGTTCTGTGAGGGAGAAGCTTGCATTGCTGATGCCCAGTTGTACTAGTTCAGTGAGGGCTGCTTGCACTGCTGATGGTGTACTATATCTGTTCTGTGAGGGAGAAGCATGCATTGCTGCTACCCAGTTGTACCTTTTCTGTGAGATCTGCTTGCACAGATGATGGTGTACTGTACATGTTCTGTGATGAAGAAGCTTGCATTTCTGATGCCCAGTTTTACCCAGTCTTTGAGGGCTGTTTACACTGATGATGGTGTACAGTACCTGTTCTGTCAAGAAGAAGTTTGCACTGCTGATGCCCAGTTGTACCTGTTCAGTGAAGGGGAAAATTGAACTGCTGATGGTGTACCTTACCTGTTCTGCGAGGGAGAAGATTGAACTGCTGATGCTCAGTTGTACCTGTTTTGTGAGGTCTTCTTCCACTGATGATGGCGTACTGTACCTCTGCTGATTCCTAGTTGTATCTGTACTGTGAGAGCAGCTTGCACTGATGATGGTGTATTGTACCTTTTCTGTAAGTTAGAAGATTGTACTGATGATGCTCAGTTGTACCCTTTCTGTGAGGGTGCCAGGCCAGCTCTCTCTGCCCTCCCCAAGCCTGGTCTGCTCATGTTAGAGTTGTACCGGTGCCAGGCCAGCTCTCCTTGGCCTCCCCAAGCCTGGTCTGCTCATGTTAGACTTGTGCGGGTGCCAGGCTAGCTCTCCTTGGCCTCCCCAAGCCTGGTCTGCTCGTGTTAGACTTGTGCGGGTGCCAGGCCAGCTCTCGCTGCCCTCCCCAAGCCTGGTCTGCTCATGTTAGACTTGTGCCGGTGCAAGGCTAGCTCTCCTTGGCCTCCCAAGCCTGGTCTGCTCGTGTTAGACTTGTGCCAGTGCAAGGCCAGCTCGCGTGACCCTCCCCAAGCCTGGTCTGCTCATGTTAGAGTTGTGCCGGTGCAAGGCCAGCTCTCGCTGCCCACCCCAAGCCTGGTCTGCTCATGTTAGACTTGTGCAGGTGCCAGGCCAGCTCTCGCTTCCCTCCCAAGCCTGGTCTACTCAAGTTAGACTTGTGCAAGTGCCAGGGCAGCTCTCTCTGCCCTCCCCAAGCCTGGTCTGCTCGTGTTCATCTTGCGTGGGTGCCAGGCCAGATCTCGCTGCCCTCTCAAGCCTGGTCCGCTCATGTTCGTCGTGTGCGTGGGTCAGGCCAGCTCTCACTGCCCTCCCCAAGCCTGGTCTGCTCGTGTTCATTGTGTGCGTGTGCCATGCCAGCTCTCCTTGGCCTGCCTCCCATACACAGCTGTGTGGAGGAACTGGAGTGGAGCAGTCCAAAAGGTCCAGACTAAAGCTGGACCTCTAAAAGGGATCCCTTGGCCTCGGGTCAGTATAGTACTGTGCCCATCAAACCCCTGGGCATGATTCTGCTACACTAAATAAAGCTGCACCCTTGCTTATGGGTCTCCAAGTTCTTTATTCTACCCATCTCTCATCTCTTTTACACATCTCTCGACTCTCACTTTTTTGCTTACCTAGCCACTTCCATTTTGTCTTTCTTTCATGCTCCAGCTGGTATTTATGTCTTTCCTCTCTTTCTAGCGTTTGCTGCTCCTCCACTGGCTCCCCGTTACACTCTCCTCTTTTTCTTTTTCCTTTTCTTACTTTCGGGATTCATCCTCATCCTCTGTCTTTTTTTTGGCACCTTGCCATTCCAGTTCCTTCTCCCCAAATCTATGTTTAATCTCCTCATCCACTTATTCTTTTCCCCACCTTTCTCTCACATCTTTATCTTGTCCTCACTTCTGTCTCACCCCCTCCTCTCATTCTCTCTGACTTGATAATTTCTGCAATTTATCTCTTTCTCATCCCAATACCCCAATCCATAATTTTTCCCTCTTCCTCTCTCTTGTCCTATCCTTGTTAATATTAGTTAACTTTCCACTCTTTATTCTCTTCTCCATTTCTCCCTTATCCTCTCCTCCCTTTTTTTCATCTCCCTTTCTATCTTACCTCCATAGCTCATTATTTTCTCTGTATGTCCCTTCCTTTGGCTTCTAACAATCGATTATCCGCTCGTCCTTGCTTTCTCCTCCATATCTTCTTTCTCCCTCTCACTTCATGTTCTTTGTATTATTTCAGTCTTCCTCTCTATTATTTACTCCTATCTTCTCATATAGTTTCTATTTTTTCTATTCTCTTTGTCCTTATTTCTCCGCCTCCTCATTTATGCCTTTTCATTCTCTCTTTACAATTACATCTCCCTTCTCCCTTGCTATTTGTCCGCTCATCTCCCTTTTTGTGCGTCTCAAATCTTTCTTTCCATTGTTCATGCCTTACCTCTCTTTCCTACTTTCCTCTCCTGTCCTTTCTCTTTCTTTCCGATCCTTCTTATCTCTTTCCTTCAATTCTGTCTTCGCTGTGTCCTTTGCCCCTTTTTAGGTCTTGCCTGCACAGCGCTTGCACTGTGCGTGTAAAATCTATAGTACTCATTATAAATCTTGAAAGGAGCTTACATCCCAACCCTCAATCAATCAATCTATCAATCAATCCGGGAATTGTGAAGCGTGCTACTCACCCGTGAGGGTCTCAAGGCGCTGGGGGTGAGGGGGGTGCAGCTCCGTGTCAGCCGAAAGCCAGGTCTTGAGGCTCTTCCTGAAGGTGTGCAGAGTGGGGGTGCGTCTGATGTTGATAGGGAGATCGTTCCAGGTCTTTGCCGCAATGAAGAAGAAGGCTCTTCCACTCGTTCTGGCTCTGCGGATGCGTGGGGTTTTGGCGAGCTCGAGGTCGGCGGATCGGAGGTTTCTCTTGGGTACGTGGAAGGAGTTTCTTTAGTTGAGGTATTGGGGTCTGGTGTTGTGGAGGCATTTGTAGGGGTGATTGAGTATCTTGAAGGTTACTCTCGTCTCGACGGGGAGCCAGTGGAGGTCTCGCAGGTGTTGGGTGATGTGTTCATGTCGATGGATGCCGAGGATGAGTCTGGCTGCCGTGTTCTGTATGGTCTGGAGCTTGAGGAGCAGGGATTTGTTGATTCCAGCATATAGGGCATTTCCATAGTCCAGTCTGCTGGTTATGAGGGCGTGGGTGATGGTCTTTCTGTATTCGGGGGGGATTCTTTTGAAGGTATTGTGAAGGATGCAGAGGGTGTTGAAGCAGGTGGAGACAACAGCATTGATCTGTCAGGTCATGGTGATGGAGGAGTCGAGTATGATGCCGAGGTTCCGGGCATGGTCCGTGGGGGTGGGGGAGCTGCTGAGGGCGGTGGGCCACCAGGTGTTGTCCCATGCAGAAGGAGAGGGTCCGAGGACGAGGACATCTATCTTCTCTGAGTTGAGCTTCAGGCAGCTGCTGTTCATCCAGGATGCAATGTCCTTCATTCCTTCCTGGAAGCTGAGTCTGGTGGTTGGGGGTCCTTGGTGAGGGAGAGTATGAGCCGGGTGACGTTGGCGTAGGATACTATTCTGAGTCCATGCTGTCTGACGATGGCAGCCAGGGGGGGCCATGTAGATGTTGAAGAGGCTGGGGCTGAGCGATGATCCCTGGGACACTCCTCAGTTGATCTCTGTGGGTTAGAAGAGGAAGGGAGTGAGTTTGATTGTTTGGATTCTACTGGTGAGGAAGGAGCGGCTCCCTGTATGTCGGCGTTGTGGAGTCTGGTGGTGAGAGACCGGTGGGAGGCGGCATCGAAGGTTGCAGAGAGGTCAAGCAGGATCAGGGCCGTGGTGTGACCTTGGTCGAGGAGGGTGCGGATGTCGTCTCTGGCGGCGAGTGGGGCGGTCTTGGTGCCATGGTGCTGCGGAATCCAGATTGGGAGGGGTCAAGGATGGAGTTCTGTACGATAAAGTTTGTTAGTTGGACGTTGATGATCTTCTCGGTGACTTTGGCCGTGAAAAGGAGGAGAGAGATGGGTCGGAAGTTCTTGAGGTCTGTAGGATCTGCAGAGGGCTTCTTGAGGAGGGGCTTGACTTCTGCGCGTTTACAGTTGTCAGGGAATGTGCCTGCTTTGAAGGTGGCATTGATGGTACGTTGTAGCTCAGGTGCTATGGTGGCGGCTGCTCTGTGGAAGATGTGCAAAGGGAGGGGTCAGGCGGGGCTCCTGAGTGAATGCTTTTCATGGTCGATGAGGTGTCTTTGGTGGTGACTGGGGTCCAGGGGGAGATGGTAGGCTGGCTGCCGTTGCTGGGTGGAGGAATGGGTTTGGTGTCTGGAGTCTGTTTGTTGAAGTTGTCGTAGAGGGATCTTACTTTCAGGTGGAAGTAGGAGCCAAGTTTGTTGCAGAGGTCCTGGGAGGGTGTGACTTCCATGGCTTCGCTGGGGGGTTTGGAAAATTCCTGAATGATGTTGAAGAGTTCCTTGGAGTAGCTGGCGATGGCGTGGATTTTGTTTCGAATGAAGGTCCTTTTGGTGGATCTGATGAGTTGGTGGAATTCTGTTATGGCGTTCTTCTAGGTGGTACAGTCTAACGAGGTTTCGCTGTTTCTGCATACCTTCCTGAGATGTTTGCAGGTGCATCTGGATTCTTAGAGGGCGGTGGCGAACCAGGCGACCTTCTTGGGGTGCTGTCTGTCGGGGTTGCGGAGGGGGGTGAGTTTGTCTTCTCAGTTGGTGATCCATCTGTGAAGTTCTTTGGCTGCGGAGTTGGGGTCAGTCGAGGTGGGGGGGATCGTGGATGAGCGTGGAGTTGAGGTGCTCCTCAGTGACCTTGCTCCAGTTCCTTCACGGAGGGCATGGTGTAGGTTTGGGGGCGATGGCTTTGTCGAAAGAGAAGTGTACACAGTGGTGGTCCATCCAGGGGAGTTCTGTGGTGTGTCTGAAGTGGATGTTGTTACCTCCTGGGAAGATGGAGTCGAGGGTGTGTCCTGCCTTGTGGGTGGGGACAAGCGGTTTCAGTCTGAGGTTGGCGAGGTTGTCCAGGAGGGTGGCGGAGTTGGGGTCGCTGTGGTTGTCGAGGTGGAAGTGGGGGTCTCTGATGAATATGTAGCCCATGGAGGTGATGGCGTGGGGCGCGAAGAGGTCGGCGATGGTAGTGGTGAATGCCGTTCAAGGTCCGGGGGGTCTGTAGGCGGGGGTGCCACGTAGAGTCATTCTGGGGCTGTTCTGGATCTGGAAATTGAGGTGTTCGGTGGTGGATGGGGAGTCGCTCGTGCTGGAGGTGATGAGTCAGAGAGAGCTGTTGTGTGTGATGGTGAGTCCTCCTCCTGGGCAGTTGGGGCGGTCCTTCCTCTGGATATTGTATCCATCGGGGATGTCGGTGGCGATGTCCAGGGTGAAGGTGGGGTTGGTCCAGGTTTCCGTGAAGAAGGTGACATCTGGCGAGAGGGTGTCGAGGAGGACCCAGATCTACACAGCATGTCTGTGCAGGGAGGCCGGGGGGAGCGGAGGATGGTAAAGTTTTATCGGCAGTGTCGGCAGGAGAAACGTCCATGGGAGCTGTTTGGCATAGACAGCTGGCAGTTGTTGTTCCTTCCGTGATTGAGTGCATGGAGGTCAGCTGAGTCGTAGCTGTGGGTGGTCGGAGAATCAGGGTCCCTGGCGCTAGTCGCGGTCGGGTTACGGACGGGCGCAGACGGGCTTTCCTTTGGCATGCCATGGCGCGCTCATTGCACACCGCCGAAAATAGGAAAGGGGGGAGGGATGCGCAGCTGAGAGGTGGGAACCAGCAGGGGTGAGGGGCCGTGGGGGCAGCAGCGGCATGAAAGGGTGGCAAAACGGATACAAACAACAGCACAAAATTAAAACAAGCAAAATAAACAGGAAGACAGAAAATAACAATTACAAAGGCACAATAACAAAAAGACAGACAAAAGACTGAAAACAGGCACACACACAAAGACAGACAACAGCGGACCAGCAGAAGAGCAAGGCTCTCTCACTGGACCTCCAGGGATGAGGCGCAGGCTGCCTGCGGGTGGAGGGGGGCCTCGAACACTTACCTTCTCAGAGAGGTGTAGGGGGCAGCGGCACAACAGCGGAGCTGCTGGTGCTGGGGCAGAGAGCAGAGTCTCTGACCAGGAGGTTAGAGGTTTTTCTTTTCCTTGGTTCCTGTACTTGTCACTTACTTTTCCTCCATTTCTATTGGCTTTAGCATACTGTTCCCTGTTGTTCCTCAAGTTATTCCTCATGTGCTTTCCTATCCATATCCTGCCGCCCAAGTACTGTTTCCATCCACTTTTGGGAAACTTTTTTTTGATTTGCCTACCCAATGCTTGCTCTGTGCTTGGCTACATATTCTCCCCCTGGCTGCACGCATTTCAAACGTGTTTGTTGGTTCCATTTTTTTGATTTGTCCAATGCCTGCATGCCATTTGCACTCCCACCCGAACACGGTCACCTCCGAGAAGACCGGCAAAAACACTATATGAAGCACTACTTTTATCATTAAACACATCCCAATCTCAGTGAGCAGGCAAAGCAATGTTGTACTAAATTAGGTAACTGTAACAGCCGTTCTTTAGAGCGCTTAGAGCTGTTGAAACCTAAAAAGCCATGTTTGCCTGATCCTAGCAAGGCCACCGCTGAGCGTACGCACTTACTGTCAGGGCAGTGCTGCAGTTTGTGTCCTGTAGGACCTTTGCGTGGCCCTGCCATGTGACTAAGGGTGGGCAAAGTAGGCGGAGTTTCACTCTGCGTAATTTCCTGCCAGAGGTGTCTTATATATATATATAATGAAAAAAACAAATGTTAAGGTTTAGTTATAGTTAAGAAAATGTATTTTCCCTATACAAACCAAGTTTAAACTACACATACTTAAAAAAATTCTAAAATTATAGCTATAACTTTCATTTACAATGTATCCAGCAGCTTCAAATTATTATAAGTAGCGGACCTCATTACACCCTCTTTTCCGCTCGCTAACCGGACAACACTAACTATAACTTGCCACTCTGCCAAGCACTGTGTTCTCACAAATAATTATACTCCATTGTACAACACTACACTGTTGTGTAATCCAACCGTCCCCACGCAGGCCTTTGGCAGTACGCAGCAGGGGGTTGGCCAGGCCCTGTGGCCAACTTCCCGGATGCAGCGAACCCCACGCCGAGCACGGCCTTTGGCCACGCCACCTGCATCCCCTCTCCCTGGCTGATTTCCTCAAGCGTCTTCTTTCAGAAATCTGTGATAACATGAATCCTTTTATGGAGAAGACAACAAGACTACAAAGTGGTAAATCTCCACCAAATAAGGGTACTTGCTTTTAACTATAGGAAGTAAGTGCTTCTTCATCTGGGTTGAGATGTCCTCATATTCCTCTGCTTCGAGAATGTGTCACCAAAATTGGCAGAAAACACGCTTGGGGGCGTTTTGGTTAGCTGTCCATCAATGTGGATAAAGGCAGGAAGATCTTTGCAAACTACTAAGAAAAATGGGGCGGGCCAACGGTCGAAGCTTGCAGATGATTTTGGGCATTTGCATACTCAGTAATTAAAAAGGGGAACCATGAACTCCGCTCTCACAATAAGAAACAAACTACTCGTCACTGTTACTACAGAACAGATTGCATTTCAATAGATCAACAATGTATTTACCTTCATTAAGGATTTCAGATCATTTCTTTATGTGAAATTGTAGAAAAAACACACTTACTTTTCCTTTGCAAAGCCGAAAAAGTTAGAATAATTTGTGTTTTACAGAAGTGGAACTTCAATTGAGGCACCTTCTATGTTTATATTTTATGTGAAATGAGAACCAGGGCAACAAATGGAACCTCATTTTATCCAAGAAGAGTCGACAGTTTTGCACCAAATGTCTACCCAACTGGAGTACTTTCCACTGGTTAAGTAGAAAGTGCTACCTCATTGGGTAAATGTCTAGTGCATATTCTACACTACAGTTGTGTAAAGGGTCAGGAGGTAATGTCCGCGGTGTCCTTGCCTGCATGTAATATTGGCAAAATGATTGTTCCTCGAGCGTCTTCACCCACAGTTCTGTGATAATATGAATCCTCATCTAGAAAAGAGAACAAGACTACAAAGAGGTGAATCTCCACCAACTAATGGTGGGTGCCCTGGTGCCCATCCATGACACCCACCATATTTTTGTTGGGAACCGTAAGGGGAGCCCAAGTGCCCCCGCGGTCCCTTGTGGCCACCTTCTTCCATCGGGAGACAGCTTTGCTCCTGCATGCACAGAGCAGCAAAAAATGCAGGAGCAATGTTTTCATCTGTTTCCCTGCCCGCTTGATAGCAGTTAGGGAAGCAGATGAAAAGTCCTTTCCCAGCTGGTGGGAGCATTTTTAAAGCTCCCACCAGCTGGGAGCAGACTTTTTGTATGCTCTCACTTGGTGGGAGAGGAGGTTTCCCTGCCCCCACCAGTGCAGACATGGAATCACTATGTTCCGGGGTTGGGCACATCAGGATATAGCTGAGCCGGGCCCCCCTCACTTTCAAATGCATGGCCTGGCATGGTGGTGGTCCCAGGGTCCAAAAACAGGCCACATCCCCCCCCCCCCTCCGTTAATTCATTCGGCCGGGCCCAGGGGGGCAGCGGTCCCTGGTGTCGAATTCAGACTGGGGAGAGGATTAACGCACTCCCCCCTGCTCCCTTTATAATATTAAATACACCCCCTGGTCCTGGTCCTGGCCCACTTGGGGGGGGGGGACAAATAAAATTCAAGTTGTATATGTCTATTACCTACCGGTGGTCGCCAGTAGGTAGTTATAGTTTGGGCCTAGTTTCCAAAGGAAAGTGTTTTTTGTTTTGCTAATAACTTTGTGCCCTTTGACAAATCTTCACGATATTTTCAAAACTAGTTTGCCACTCACTTCAGCTGCTGCGTGGAAACTTTTAGGGTGATTTGTCAAGCAGGGGTTGAGAAAAAGGGGGGTCACAAAAAGCGTTTTCCACATGCAATTCCCTATAGAGATTTTGAATAAGACTACAGCCTGAACTGCTGAACTTAATGACACCAAATTTGGCAGAAAAGTAGATCTTGGTCCAGAAAAAGTGCTTTTTGTATTTTGGCTACCATTTTTTATATCGGGACATGGTCCCATATGTAAAATTAGAACTTAAAAGTGATAGAATGGATCAGGGTAGAGGTAACCTGACCCTATGGGACTGATGGAGGGGTCGGTGAGGGACCCCTCTCAGGTAAGAAATTAACCACAATTTATTTTACACGTACGAGGATCTGCAGAACCACTGCGGTGCTCAGCATGGCCCCCTAAGTGAATCCACGGTGGATCTGCAGATCCAGAGCTCAATTAAAATAAAACATCCACTCACAAACCCACTCACACACTCTCTCATACCCTCATACTACCATTCACACATCCATACTCCCACTTACACACCCATACAGTTACACACCCACCAGCGCCTTGAGACCCTCACGGGTGAGTAGTGCGCTTAACAGTTCCCTGATTGATTTATATAGGTACTCACACATCCACTCACAGACCCAGTGAACCACTCATAGAACCACACAGGCACTCACATAGCCACGTGCACTCCCATTCAGCCACTTACACTCCCACTCGCAGACCCAAACAGCCACGTACACACCCTTTCACACACATATAGCAAAAACCACTGACACACCCATTCACGCACCCAGTCACTCACATACCACTCAGAGATAACCCTGGGCGAAGTTCATGGAGTTGCACTACGCGGAGCTACGCGAAGTGCAAAACAAACTCCATTGCACTACGCGGAGCTCCGCAAGTGGCAGAGTACTGACGAAAAATGCTGTTCGCAGTGATTGCACAGTGCCTGATGCTTGTCTGCACTGTGCAATCATTGCGAACAGCACCATACACAGCGCACCTTTTCTGACGCTCACGTTGATTTTTACTCGAGCGGCAGCTTTCTCAACTCGAACGGGCAGTTTCTGACCACTCGCAATGAGAAACCTGACCCCCCCGTGTTGAGAAATTCCACACTCGCCAACTTGATGTTGGTGAATGCAAACGAGGAAAAATCTTGAGGGAAGTGGATTTTGCTCGCTCGCCAATTTTTGACGTTGGTGAATGTGAGTGAGGAAAAAACTCCGCTTCGCGAAGCTGAGTTTTTCAGAACTCCATGAGCTCCGCATAACGCAGAGTGTGGGAAACACCGCAAACTCCGCAAGCGGAGCAGAGTTCACCACCCAGGGTTACTCACAGACCCACACAGCCAATTACACACACACTCATACACCCACCCATCACACTCTCACATGTCCTCTTACAAACCACTCACACATCTACTAACACACCCATACAGATACCTACACACCTACTCAGAGACCCATAAAACCACTCACACACCAAGACAACCACTTACAGGCCCACTCACAAATCCACACAGCCACCTACAACCCATTCATACATCCATACAGCAAAACCACTGGTACACCCATACAGCCACTCACACACCACTCACAGACCCACACAGCCACTAACACCCATTCAAAAACCTACCCATCACACACACACAAGCCTACTTACATAGTCACCCAACCACTCGCACACCTATACAGCCACTTACACACCCACTCAGAGGCCCAAAAAACCACTCACACACCCATGTAGACATGCACACACTCAGTCATGCATCAATACAGTTACTCACACACCCACTCACACACCCTTATAGCCACTGATACATCCACTCAGATAACCACTCACACACACACACTCACAGCCCAACACAGGCACTCAAACACCCAGTCACAGACCCAGAACACCACTCACATGCCCAAACAGAGATTCAAACACCCAATCACACATCCATATAGCTACTCACAAACTCACTCACACAGCCTTACAGTCACTGATGCATCCACTCAGAGACTCAGAGAACCACTCACTCACCCATTCAAAGACCCACGCACGCACTCACACACCCACTCATACAGCTACATATACTGCCAAAAGCCATGCATGGTGTGGGGTGGCTGTATGTAGGGGGGTTGGCCACAAGCCAGTCCCTTCCATGCATGTCCAAGAGCTCTGTGCAGCATGGGGTTGGCTGTATGCAGGGGGTTGACCACTGTAATCGGCCGTAATCCATAGTTTACTCTCCCCCACCCTGCCCTCCCCCGCCCCACGTCAGCGCCCAGTGGCACTCCCACCACTGCTCATGTCATGTTCTATGACTTCATTGATGACATTACTGATGACATCACCCAATGAGTTTGCAAGTTTGTTTTAAATTTATATAGTGGCGATTAACTACTATATTAATTCTACGCAATTTTGTACAGCTTAGATGCAGCTAATGAGTGTAAGTGTTTGCAAAGTGTGTATGCTCTTGATACACCATAGCTGGGTAGAGGTATCGAACATATAAAAAAAAATAGCATTTAAGAGTAAGAGCTTGATTCCGAGTTCAGGGTCCTCCTCCAGGCCCACCAACGCTGCACCCATAGGAAGATCGCCAAGCATGTGGTGCACCTGCTCGCCTGATTCGCAGTTGAATTCAGGGCGAACGGGCAGTGCTGTGGTGGACTCACAGCAGCGGCTGTGTTAGGCTCATAGGAGAGCCTTAACAGCAGACAGTTGTTTTGACAGCGCCTGAAGCACATTCCTGCATGGGGTGGCATGCATCATGGCGTGCATGCTGCACCATTCAGGAACAGGGGTGCAATTCCAAGAGGGCACAACGTTTACCCCCTGCATTTATTTCCCAGAAGCGGCATGGCTCACCGCCATGGAAAAGGCGATGGGAATGCAACTCGGAACATGCTCGGTAGTGCTGCAGCGGCACTGACTATATATTTCTGTCCCTTTCCGCTGTGCCACCACTGCGGGATCCTGGATCCCAGCTGAGGCGGTGGTCCAACCGTCACACTCAAAATACTGCGGGCGGACCTACAGTGGTGGCAGTGGTCAGATCGGCACTTCGAGTACAGCGGTCTTGAGGGCCATCGTACTCATAATTTGCCCCTACCTCTGTATGCAAGTGATGGTTGATTCATTATGCTCTACATAACATTGTGGTTCAACAGAAAAAGTTTCCAACAGGAGATCAATAGTACGTAGTAAATACTAACTTTTGTAAGCTGCCTTGAGTTATTTGAGAGAATCGTGTCAGCATGATAATTTATACTTAACATGGCAGAGTGTGTGCACCAGATACTAACCTATGCGTGCTTGTTTTGCTTCAGAAGAAGGGCTATCTGTAAAGGTTTCACCACAACATGAAGTGTGCAGGTAGTATCATGTTTAGCACCTTCAGGTCTTGAATATTTTTAGCAAATAGTGCACACTGTTCTAAGTAGATTCTTTTGCATGCTATATTTTTCATGAGAGTTTCACTGTTTGCAGTGTGGTATAGAAGGAGTTCTCTCCAAAGAGTAAGAGTTGTTAACAGTACTCAGTTCTCTACTGATATCAACTTAATGTAGGTTTGGTGTGTGTCAGGGTTTTGATACAGATAGAAGCTGTCTGTAGTAGGGGATTTGCTTTCGTACTGGCATTTGAGGATTTCCCATATATCTGTGGCTGTGGTTGATTGTTAATGTGAACTATGCTACATGTAAAGTCAGAGAAATATGTGGGAAAGGAAAGCTTGGATGATGTCATCAGTGATGACATCAATGATGTAATTTGAGATGTCATCATTGATGTCATATATGATGTCAGAACATGTCATGAGTGATATCATATGTGAGGCCATAAGCCGTGCATGGTGGGGCTTAAGTTATAGTTAGCGCTGCTAACTAAAACTGGTGAATTTCTGAGTTTTTTTAGTTCAAAAAGTTAATGTTCACACTGACAAAATCCCCTAACTGTAGCATTACTTTAACCTTTATTTTTTTCAATGAATTTCTAAGGTTTAAAAAATAAAAAAACAGATCCTTTTATCTCACCTAACTACAATGTTATTTAATCTTTGTTTTCTTCAGCGAATTTCTAGTTTTTTTTAAATTAATTAATGTTTTTAATTATATATATGGTAGAATAATCGAATAATATATACTTGGTGCGCAGATTATTCTTAAAGGGAATTGCTTACGTATCGTAACTTGACAGGAAAGGGTGCACACTTTGCAAAATGTTTCTAAAAATTGTGTTTGAGTATAAAACAGAGTAATACAACTATATTTGTGATGCGAATATCTATATCCTCAGTTCATCTCACTCTCATATTGAGACATTTTCCAAGCAAGTTCATTAATATTAATCTAAAATGAAAGTTTCAACAGCAGATTTTTGACTCTGCACCTCTAGCAAGTTTCCACAGTATATAGTCCTGCGCACGGATACCCCAGCACCAGCCGTTGCGTGGTGCCTCTGTGTTCCAAATCCTGAAAAAACTGCTACTAGCGGGGGTGCGCCAGGCAATGAAGTCCAAAACACTGTTGTGGTATCAAAAGTCCGGTTGTAGCAGCAAGTTCATTAATATTGTAATGGCATACTTTTCATAGCTTTTGTATGTGTTTTTACATATAATTCAGAAAGAGAGTTAACAGTTTTTTAAATATTGTATACCTTTGTGTATTTCCTGTAGGGCCCACTGTGTTTTCTCACCTACGTTAGCCTACCTGCACGTAGGAGGCTGCTTTTGCTTTGCATACATTACAAACGATCTTGCTTGGTTTTGTGCTACATAGTTATTTTACAAATAGGTTCCACATGTTTTGCTATTTAGATCTTCAGCTGGGATTCAAACAGAACATTTCATACAAGGTTGAATGGCACTGTGCTCTGTTTTCTCTGTGGTCGAACACTAACACCTAGACATAATAGAGAAACCCAGCTGCTGTTTTGGTTGTGCAGTTCTTATCATTTAAGCTGGGACTTGTTGTTTTAAAAACAGAGAGGAAAAAAGGTCCGCTAATTGAGATGTAGAACAGCTACCCAGGCTTGCCAGGTATGAAGTCCCCCACTAATCCCAGAGATCTCTAATATATCACTGTGCTTCTATAGTGAGGGCAGGCTTATGCAAATCTGTAATTCAATATGACCTCATTCAATATGACAGGGCTTTCAATTGTGTACAGTCTATTGTGGAAATGTGGATTTTCCTGATCAGTTATGTCCCCTATCTTGGACCCCAACGGTTCTATATGCATGTTACAAGTACATGTATGTTCCCTCCAGTTCCAGTTTCTAAGACGCAAACATATGTGTGTCTACCGTTGACATGTTCTCTGTCAGATCCGCCATCGATGGGCTGGATATTCGATTCCTAAGTATGAAAGGCCACCGACTTTATATGGCTAAGTTACTACATTTTTACAGTTCAGGCAAGTAGGCCCGATTCTGTCCTCAAAGCCTTTCCCTGCTCTCTGTCTCTGACAGCTTCAGCTTGAGCTCGCATCTGTATCCATGAACTTTGTCCTACTCCCTGTGCAGCTAACGGTGCCTGCCTCGGCCAGTTTTCGCCTGCCTGCCAAGAAGCTGTATTTCACCTTCGAATTATCTATTTTGCTCTCCAGCCGATGCATTCCTGTCTAGTGATTTAGGTAAACATTTCCTTTAGCTCACAAGCAAAGGACTCAGCCTTTCCGTCCTCCTGCAAATGATTCATAGCCCTGCTGCCATGGAAAGTTTTCTGCCTCTCGCATCTCATATAGACACTTAGGCGTTTGTGCACGCACACAGTCAGTATAGACTAGATTCTGTCCGAGAGTCCTTCCTTGTGGATAACATAGTTCTTTAAACATAGGATGTTAGATATGATTTGGGATTAGGTTGACTTGACCCCCCAGACTTCTCGTCTCCACATGTAGAGCTAAATGTCAAGTCCCTTCACCCCCTAGTTGCACGTCACTCACACGTCATGCTGCTGCGCGCGCATCTATGCCAAGTATTATCTTATAGATCCACCTATGTCTGATAATCCTAACCAATCATGTTTCTTTTATTCCTTATTACGCCTAGTTTCGATTACGTACCTGTTATGTCACTTTTCTTATCAAATGTTACGCCTTCTACATTCGTTTCATTGTAATGTACTTATTATAAAAATGCATGTCTGTCAATAAAGTATTGTACTTCACTTCCTGAACCCTCGTGGTGACGGAACCTGAAGGCCGCGACTCGAGTCGGCCATTTTGAGTGGAATAAAGCCCATTTAGAAAACCTCTTATACCACGGATTCTGCCTCTTGTTATTTTGAGCTATTTTACTTTATTTTAAGATTCCGTATGAAATTCAGTCCGGTAAAGAAGATTTTATTTACCACATAATGGCGCCCGAATAGGGACACTTTCTCATCTCACGCGCCGGCGGTGCGTTGCAGGCCCGGTCTCCTGCCACAACTGGACGGACCATAAACGCGTACCAGCAGGATTTCCTGTAAGCTCCCTCCGGTCAAGCGGGGGCGACTGAGGCTGCGATCAACCCAGACGAGGCGGTGAGAAGTGCGAAGTATCCCGACCAGAGCCTAGCTGAGAGAGCAAGATCCGAGGTATACAGAGGCCCACCAGGTTTCT
Organism: Triturus cristatus; assembly: GCF_964204655.1. Classification (NCBI taxonomy): domain Eukaryota; kingdom Metazoa; phylum Chordata; class Amphibia; order Caudata; family Salamandridae; genus Triturus; species Triturus cristatus. Next base: position 816,850,463 of record NC_140595.1, read on the forward strand.
CGAAATCCCGATGTCCAGAGGGTCCGCTGTCCGCAGTCATCGAGTCCTGTCCATTCTCTGAGGCCTTCCGTTTCAAGGAGCTACTCGGTGAGTACCATCGCCGGGGAGGCGTGTTGACGCGCACATAGGTTGTGCCGGTCAAGACGGATTTGGGTACACAAATCCGGTCTGCACTGTTTAGCAGTGTATATGTACTGTTTAGCAGTATATCAAGTATTCCGAAGTATTCAGTTACTGTCAAGAATTCAGCGTGGTGATTAGTTAGGCAGACTGTCATCATTGTCGGTCATTGTTAAAATATTTAATGTTCAATATTTAAAGTGTTTAAATGTCTTGCATATTGTGGTATGAATGATTGTTCATTGTTCACTGTTCATTATTGTGTTTTTCGTATTAAGTGAATTCAAGAGTAAGTATCAGATCAGTTGTCAATATGCCGCTTTTCTCGAAGTTAAGACAGATTACTACCAGAAAAGGGGTGCTTGAAGAAGCAGTTCCTATTCCTCCTAGGGACACTCCAGGGCATTTTATGTACCATAAGCATGGCTTAGATGCCATATTGTTTCTTGATCTATGGGTAGATTATACCAAGGGATTGCCGGAAAGTCAAAGGTGGCCCGCAGCGGGAACCTGGGATGCAGAGTGCATCATGAAAGTAGAGGAAGAGTTATGGAAAAGAAAGGTCAGACAGTCACAGAAAGACGCTGTTGAGTTATGGCGTAAAGAATCTCATAGACGTACAGAAAAAGCACGTAGACAAGAAGAGAGGAGTAAAGAAAGTTCAAATAAAGTTCAAGAAAATCTATTAATTGAGGAAGGTATCCGAGTGAAATCAGAACAAGTAAATAGACAAAGAAATGCTCTTATGAATGGTATGTATCCCCTTCTAGCCGAAGGACTACCTAAGGCTGTTACAGAGATGCCAAAAGACTTGCCACCCCCATTATTTCCAATTAAGGTACATCAAAAAGGGCATCCCAGAACCGCAGAAGATGTTTTTCTTTCCTCATATCTAGACGATGCAGCTCCCGAGTATGCTAACGCCACACCACATAGACCGTCTGGCGGAGGGGTTCAACGTCAGGATCAGGTATCTGTACCCGTGCAACAGCAAGTCCCGACGCAAGCGTCGGCAAGCACATCTGTTTCCGCATCTGTCTCCGCAGTCGATTCTACAGGGGTGTCGACGCCCATAGTTGCTGTGTCACGTTCAACGAACCCATTCACACCCGACGCCCCAGATGGGGCCACGGGAGGTGCTAGCAGTACCTTTACACCACCCAGAATAAATAAACTTGTTTTTCAAGAGTCAGCGCATTCTCGTACACCTAAATTCGTAAGTGAACGTACGCTTAAAGAACTCCTTGTAAATTGTAGATATGACCCGGTGGTTGGTAAAGAGGATGAAATGGTCCTGGCATCATTACGTATCAGGCGAGCCGCAGAGTATTTAGCGAGGTTACCAGGGATGATTACGCATCTAGATAACATATATCATTTTGTTCAAACAGGACGAGATCCAGGATGTATTAACAGAGCTATGGAATTCCAGAAAGTAGAAATACAGGGGGAACTGTTACGTTTCCTCATAAACTGTGTGATCAGAAATCAAGACCGCCCGGGGGTAGACCCGAATGCGTGCAATCACAGCCTGCAAACAAAAGCAAGATGAAGACACAAGCGATTATTATGCTCGATTTGAAAAATGTTTTGGTATAAATAGTGGTATAAAAGCAAGTAGTGACTCATATCCACATTTATTTGTGACAAAATTAGTGGAAAATGCATTGCCTCCAGTAAAGAATAGAATATTGAAATTCGAGAGTACCTGGCAAAGTAACACTCCGTCGCAAATGCTACAAATGTTACAGTATCATCACAATAGAATTAGGGATGAACAAGAACACGAGCATAGACGCATGAAGGATACAAAAATGAAAATGCTAGTTTCTCAGACAGTACCAGCAGATGGTCACAAAAAGGGTGTGACACATTCTGGTGATTCTGCAGTTCCTGTAAAAGGAACCTGCAATTACTGTAAACAACTAGGCCATTATGTACACGATTGTCCAGTCCTGAAACGTAATATAGCTACAGGCATTGCAAAGGAGAGACCACGATTAGTTAGACAAGATCAGAATGAACAAGGAGCTATGCAGCATGGACAGTCCATGCCAGTTCAGCAACAGTCCATGCCAGCCTCACAGCAACCCATACAGTTTGTGCCAGCTGCACCACCGTTGCCTGCTACTGCCACACAAACCACAACACGACAAATGTATCAGACTGCACAGTATGAATACCCTGAGTATCAGCGTTACGCATGAACCAGCCTAGAGAGGGAAGTTGACTTACCGCTTATCGAGATTCCTGTAGATCAAGAAGGACCTTATGTACATAGTGAATTATTAGGTCAAGATAGAAAATTCTTACTCGATACAGGGGCAAGTCGAACAACCATAAAACGTAGTGAAGTTCCAGGGGCACCCCTCTCAGGCTCTCAAAATGTTTCCCTTGGTTTTTCAGGAAAACCTATTGTTAATGAAGTATCACAGCCTCTACCACTTACGATAGGACCTTTGACACGAACTACAGATTTATTGCTTACTAAATCATGCCCAGAAAATCTGTTAGGAATTAAAACTCTGAAAGCACTAGGAGCCATAATATGTTGTTCTCCGGAAGGAGTAAGGTTGTTTTTACGTGATTTTAAAGGTCACTATGTGTCTAGAGACATGGATCCCCGACTACAGACTTTACCAGTACATCTATGGGCACAAGGCCCTACGGATGTTGGCTGCATGAACATTACACCCTATCGAGTCACACTGAAAGCAGGAGTGGTACTACCACGAATGCGACAATACAAGTTACCGCATGATGCTGTAGTGGCTTTGCTGAAAATCATTGATGAGCTGATTGCCCAGGGAGTAGTTGTAGAAACAGACTCCAATGTATGTAATTCACCGATAATTCCGATTCTTAAACGAACTGATCCTACTGCCCCACCAGTGTACCGATTGGTTATTGATTTGCGTGAACTAAACAAGTGCATTGTACCACAATTCCCTGTGGTCCCTGATATATCATCATTGTTGACAGCAATTGATTCCGAAGCAACATTCTTTACTGTAATCGATCTCAAGAATGCCTTTTTCAGCGTCCCAATAGATCCGGAAAGCCAATACTTGTTCGGATTCAGTTTAAATGGGCGCAGCTTTAAATTCTCACGCGCTCCCCAAGGATTCACAGAAAGCCCCAGCATTTACAGCCAAGCACTGAAACGAGAACTTGACAGTATCCACATGCCAGTCAATACTGCACTGCTTCAATATGTCGATGATCTGCTGATCACAGCGAGAAGCGAGCCAGAATGTGAAAAAGCTTCTCTGACAGTTTTACATTTCCTAGCCGACAAGGGGCACAAGGTGTCTCCTTCTAAGCTGCAATTCTGTGTCCAGCGAGTTATTTATCTTGGTCACTCGCTGTCCAAGGAGGGAAGGCAGCTTACACCAGATCGCATCCAGTTAATTGCTAACATGTCAATACCCCAGACACAAAAGGAGGTGCGGGCTTTCATAGGCCTCACTTCATATTGTAGGCAGTGGATCCCTCAGTACGCATTTCTAGCAAAACCACTCATTCAGTTAACCACACAGGAGGCAGCCACATCGACTGTTCTCCCTTGGACTCAGGAACATACACAAGCTTTTGAAAGCCTAAAGGAAGCTTTATGTCAAGCACCTGTTTTAGCAACACCATGTTATAGCAAACATTTTACACTCTTTGTTACAGAACGCGAAGGTACTGCCTTGTCAGTACTCACTCAGGATCAAGCAGGATCACGCAAGCCATGTGCTTATTTTTCCAGTACATTAGATCCCGTAGCTCAGGCTTTGCCTGCATGCCTGAAATCAGTGGCAGCGACAGCTTTAGCAATCAGACAAAGCGATGCCATAGTATTAGGACACCCATTGACAGTACAAGTACCACATGCAGTAGAGGTTCTTGTGAACCGAACACAAACACAACACTTGACCATAGCAAGACTTACCGGTTATGAACTGACATTGTTTCAACCACACATAGAGATCCGACGGTGTAATACATTGAATCCTGCTACACTATTACCTGTAATTGGAACAGACCCACTAGCTCATGATTGTGTTGAAATCATTGAAATAAAGACGAAACCTAGACAAGACTTGACAGACGTTCCATTGTTAGATCCAGACCTGACGTTGTATGTAGACGGATCGTGCATGAGAACAAGTACAGGAGATTTAGTGGCCGCGTATGCAGTCACAACAGACACTAAAGTTATTGAGACAAATTGTATAGATACTTTGTCAGCCCAAGCAGCAGAACTTATTGCTCTAACGCAAGCCTGTATTCAAGCCACAAATAAGAAAGTTAATGTATACACTGACTCACGTTATGCATTCGGAGTTGTACACGACTTCGGCGTGCTGTGGCGAGAGAGAGGTTATTTAACCTCCCATGGTGCCCACATTCAGCACGGACCCCTCATTCATGCTTTGTTAGACGCAATACATCTACCCACTGCTATATCGATTATGAAATGTAAAGCACACACGAAGGTTACTGATACCATTTCTCAAGGCAATGATTTAGCTGACAGAACAGCTAAACAGACTGCTCAGAATCGCACATTAGACATGACAAAGCCAATAGTTCAGACACCAACACAGTGTATGACAATTAAGGATCCCGCACTTGACGTAATTGACATACAGACACATGCCACAGCAGAAGAAATAAAGAAGTGGACTGAACTAGGAGGGATCCAGACAGATCAAGGATGGATGACGAAGGAGAAATCTGTATGGTTTCTCCCTGATTCCATGGTTCAAGCCATTATAGCTACAGTTCACAGTCCAGCACATTTAGGAGAGAAGGCTATGCTAGACAGCATTCAGCACATTTGGTTCAACAAACATTTACGAGCAGCAGCTAAACAAAAAGTTCGTACCTGTATGATATGTTGTCAGTTTAATCCAGGAAAGGGTGTTCCCGTAGAGCAGGGTGGATTTCAGCCTCCTGACCATCCTTTTGAAGTCCTCCAGATGGATTATATTCAGATGGAACGTTGTCGAGGATTCAAATATGTTCTCGTAGTTGTCTGCGCTCTCTCCCGTTGGACAGAGGCGTATCCCGTATCAGATTACACTGCCCCGACTACTGCCAAGCAGCTAGTTCGAGAATTCTTCCCACGGTACGGTTTACCACGTGTTGTATATTCAGATAACGGCCAGCCTTTCTCATCCGAATTAATGAAACATGTCTCACTTTTGTTGGGATATCAGTGGAAATTCCACTGTGTCCGACACCCCGAGGCAGCAGGTCTCGTGGAACGACATAATCAACTTTTAAAAATCAGATTGTCTAAAATATGTCAGGAAAAAGGTGTGGACTGGATAGTAGCCTTACCAGTTGCGCTATTTTACATGAGAATGGTAGCACACTCTCGAACAGGGCTATCCCCTTATGAGGTGATCTTTGGTAGACCACCGAATATGTGGGGGACGCCTATACCCCGTAAAATAACTGATGTTGACTGTAATATGCTGACAGATTACCTGGCTTCCTTGATGTCTGCACTACAATCTTGTCGTTCACAGGTAGTCGCAGCTTTTCCCGACAACACCGAGGTGAAACCTCATGATGTAATTCCCGGCGATTATGTTCTCGTCAGGAATTTCGATCGGAAAACCCAACTGGAGCCAAGGTGGAGGCTTCCTAAGTTGGTCCTGCTGACGACCAGAACAGCTGTGAAGATCGAAGGGAGAAAAGGCTGGGTGCATTCCAGCCATATCAAGAAATTTCATGGACTTCCTCCTGACACAAACAGTACTCCCCGTGTGTCTTCCCCCATTGACTCAAAGCTACCTTTGGCTGAAGCCAGTAGCACCGAACTCTATAAGCAGAAACTCAGGTCCAGATCCAAACTGTCGGACGATTTGATTGTTTAAGTCCTCTCCAAGGTGAAGCGGTTGAATCTGTCCCGACATGTATCCCTTAGGTCTGAATGATGTAGAGTCCAGAATCATAATGAAACGACATGCTTATTGTAAATTACTGCGTAGCCACTGTATTGTGACTTTATTAATTTTGTTTTCCTTGAGTTTTTTAATAGTTACTGCAAGTATATTGTTGCATATGTATTATCCTGTTTCTAAACGTGCTTTCAATATAACTGATGAACATTCTTTTAGTGACCTACCCCCACATGAGTTGTCCTATAGACTTGCGCTGCGCAATAACACATTCATTAGTATGTTACATCATTCCCATCAGACTAGTAATGCCACCAATTGTTGGGTGTGTGGCCGACTCCCTCCCTATCAGAATAACAAAGGAGTTCTGCCTTTCTTTCCACATCCGTTCACACACAATGGCTCCTGTGGAGCATGGTTTAGTTTATTAAATTCCATAGACCCAGACACAGCAGTTTATCAACAACATTGGATATGGGGAAATCTGAATCTAGTTTTATTCAAAGTCTGTCACCCCAATAAGGAGGGTCACCCCAGTAGAACAGGAACTGATTTAGAAAATGAAGTGTATAAATTAGGTAATTTTACGCCTAATCTTATGATTTTGAATGTCAAATCCGAAGTTGAACTAATTCTGCCCACTATGTCTGTATTTCCAGTTAAGGGTGAATTATGTGTGAGAAAAGTTGGTTCCATACATATGGGCCATAGCCAATGCGTTACTACAGTAGAATATCGTGATCAAGGTAAATCTTCATTTAGAGCTTCTCGCCATTCTTACTTTATATGTGGTCAGACGGCATATATGCGTCTGCCTCTAGATTGGGATGGTACCTGTTACATAGCATTCCTTCTGCCACCTGTTTTCCTAGCTCCCCCTGATTATTATCGAAATGTTCATTTAGTACACAAAAGAGAGCGTAGAGATCTCCCAGTTGTCGATTATACTGAGACGGCATGGGACAAGTATGTAGATTTCAATAAAGGTATCTTTCCCTATATAGGTACCATATCAAATAGTAAGCTGATACGCAGACTCACCAAGACTCTTGAAGCTGTAGTAAACGAGACTATAGCCGCCCTAGGCAATCTGACAGAGGAACAATCAGTGATGAGAATTGTTGTTCTCCAGAATCGTCTTGTCCTTGACGTCATCCTGGCCGATAGGGGCGGAGCTTGCAGGGTCATCGGATCCAGCTGCTGCATATTCATACCAGAAAATTCGCCATCTGTATATAAAGCTATAACACGCCTTCATAAGATTGTAAGCCAGATACACGAAAATCCAGGCACTTGGACGTGGTCCAGGTGGTTTTGGAGTGTGATATCAGCCTGGGGATGGAGAGTTCTATCCTTCCTAGGTATTGGCCTTCTTATGCTTTTCAGTTGTTGTTTATGCCTGCAATGTGGACCAGCGATTTGTGGTCTGTGTGCCACATCATGCATTCCATATCACAGTTCTCGTTCAAAATACCGGAAGAAGAAGGAAGAAGAAATGATGCTCCATGAGCAAATCGATGGAATGATGAAGATTGATATCTCTTGAAGGGCAAGTAGGGGACAAGGAGGGAATGTGGAAATGTGGATTTTCCTGATCAGTTATGTCCCCTATCTTGGACCCCAACGGTTCTATATGCATGTTACAAGTACATGTATGTTCCCTCCAGTTCCAGTTTCTAAGACGCAAACATATGTGTGTCTACCGTCGACATGTTCTCTGTCAGATCCGCCATCGATGGGCTGGATATTCGATTCCTAAGTATGAAAGGCCACCGACTTTATATGGCTAAGTTACTACATTTTTACAGTTCAGGCAAGTAGGCCCGATTCTGTCCTCAAAGCCTTTCCCTGCTCTCTGTCTCTGACAGCTTCAGCTTGAGCTCGCATCTGTATCCATGAACTTTGTCCTACTCCCTGTGCAGCTAACGGTGCCTGCCTCGGCCAGTTTTCGCCTGCCTGCCAAGAAGCTGTATTTCACCTTCGAATTATCTATTTTGCTCTCCAGCCGATGCATTCCTGTCTAGTGATTTAGGTAAACATTTCCTTTAGCTCACAAGCAAAGGACTCAGCCTTTCCGTCCTCCTGCAAATGATTCATAGCCCTGCTGCCATGGAAAGTTTTCTGCCTCTCGCATCTCATATAGACACTTAGGCGTTTGTGCACGCACACAGTCAGTATAGACTAGATTCTGTCCGAGAGTCCTTCCTTGTGGATAACATAGTTCTTTAAACATAGGATGTTAGATATGATTTGGGATTAGGTTGACTTGACCCCCCAGACTTCTCGTCTCCACATGTAGAGCTAAATGTCAAGTCCCTTCACCCCCTAGTTGCACGTCACTCACACGTCATGCTGCTGCGCGCGCATCTATGCCAAGTATTATCTTATAGATCCACCTATGTCTGATAATCCTAACCAATCATGTTTCTTTTATTCCTTATTACGCCTAGTTTCGATTACGTACCTGTTATGTCACTTTTCTTATCAAATGTTACGCCTTCTACATTCGTTTCATTGTAATGTACTTATTATAAAAATGCATGTCTGTCAATAAAGTATTGTACTTCACTTCCTGAACCCTCGTGGTGACGGAACCTGAAGGCCGCGACTCGAGTCGGCCATTTTGAGTGGAATAAAGCCCATTTAGAAAACCTCTTATACCACGGATTCTGCCTCTTGTTATTTTGAGCTATTTTACTTTATTTTAAGATTCCGTATGAAATTCAGTCCGGTAAAGAAGATTTTATTTACCAATCACATTTTCGACCTGCACATGTTTTCTAATTGCAGCGCAGTTGTTACAAAAAAGAGCACCATAGTTTCAATAAATATTGTAAGCTTTCTTCATGTCTCTTTTCTGCTTATTGTGGCCATGTATGAGATAGAGAACAAAAGTTAATGACCAGCTACCGCGATCCCTGAGAGGGTCTAGAGTGCTGGGGTCTGGGGTGCCAACGTACTTGTTTCTCTGGGAAGGCGAGGCACTATGAGCTAGTCTGGATTTGGGCCCATAGTTACTGATGTGGTATGGTGACTCACTTCCTACATACTGATGTTCTGAGGTCCCAGGCATAGTTCTGTTTCTAAGCAGATTCCCTGCGACAATAATAGTAAGTTTCATTATATAAATCTATTTTTTAAGTATTTGATTAATCACTAAAGTCCTTTAATTTTTTAATCTACTGTTTGGAGTTCTTTTCATGTGTTCTGTTATTATTTAAAGTTAATCTGTAAAAAGCGACTCATTAAAATATGGTTGTAATATTCATTTTTCTTTTTAAGGTGGTGACTCTCAAGAGACGCTTGCGGGAGTCGAACACACAGTCCCCTTCGTGAACTCTGAAAGGGATGTATTTCCTTCTCGGCTCTTGCGACCCTCTCGCAAGATTGTGCATTTGGGATCAAGTTAAAAACAGTGTTTTCCTATAATTCTGAACAAAGTAACAGATTACAGAAGTTAGTTATATTAATAAAATAAATTTTGATTTGTTTCATTGAATATATAACGCATAATATTTTTACGATCTCATGAGATGCTTGGGAAGTCGTAAATAAAATCCCCTGTGTGGACTCTGAGTGGGCTGTACTTCCTGTTAAGCTCTTGTCGATCTAACCACAAGAACTTGCATTTGGAGTTAAGTTAATAACAGTGGTTGCTTATAATTCTGAACAAATTAATACATTAGAGGTGTTGATTAGCTTGGCAAAATGGAGCATGAATTGTTCCATTAAATATATAAAGTGATAATATTTTTATGCTCTCGCGAGACGCTTGCGGGAGTCTCGCAAGAGGTCCAGGAGAGTAAACACACCCTAAAGAAGTATTGTGATTGGTTCAAATTGATGCCTTTATTTAAAATATGATGATTCTGTACTTTTTGCTTTATTTCACTATTGGATTATGATGAGGGTAGACATATCTGACTTGCTCTCCTTTTTTGCTTCTCTACCAACACAAAGATACCTTCATCAAATTTTGATGAGCAGCCAGGGGCAGCTGCACCAGCTCAACCACCTCAAGAATCCTTTTGAAAATAAATATATATATTTTTTTATTTCTTTTTCAAGATATTGTAATAATATCAGGGAGAAGCACCATATAGGATACCAGGTGATCAATTCTATTGTCGATATAGCAAAATCAGCAATCCGAAACAACAGTCTTCCCTAACCCCCATACCACCGTTGGCCCATACAATTTCAATTTCAGAGATGAACATAAAATTCTAAACAGCATTGCACCTGTGACCTCAGGTTACCACATCTGCTCGTCATAGGATTCCCTGGCTCTCTCCCCCACTTTCTTCTGGTACATGCAAAGAATAATATTACATCCAGCTATCCCACACTCTGCAGAACTTTCAAGACCAACCCCTGATATAAGTCGTTTTTTCGGCCACCAGTTACATGTCCATGCCCCATCTCCACTCTGGTAGTTGTGGGCATTCCTGTGCCCGCCGGTGTTTGGTAATTTCCTTCTTGGCCACAACAAGGCCGACCAGCAAAACAGGACCTGAGCTTCTAGAAGGTCAATATCATTAGGGATCTCTAAAAGAATTAATTTAGGGTCAGGTGGGATCAATGGTAATTGCAACCCAGTAGTCCTGGATCAAAGGGGAACTCCAGATGGTGTGGGGATGACCCATCTTCCCCGTGACCCCTTAGACCGCTCATGGTCTGCACTCTCCCCATGGCGTGCAGCCTCTTTCTGTCCTAATACACTCTATGGAGTATTTTGAATTGTACTAAGTGGAGCCTCGCCTTGATTGCCACTTCCCTAAGTCCATCCGGGCCGCCTCCCAGTCTATATTTTCCATATCGCCTACTTCCTCTCTCCATTTCCCCCACTGCTTACGTAGGGTGTCCAGCATTTTATTATTAAGTTTTATAGGTGAGGGAAATCGCAAACTTCCCCAGATCCTCTATTAGTAGTCGAACTTCTAACAGGACATATTACATTATTTTGTCTCCAGGGAGTCCCTCAGCTCTCCATGCATGCCTCATGTGTGCATATTTTAGGAATTGGTTAGTGTTCATTCCGAACTCCCATTGAAGCGAGGCGAATGGCATAATTTTACCTACTTATATTAGTTCTCCACCTTTTCATATTCCAACCAGACTCCAGGCCTCAAATCCATGCTAATTCCAAATTTCTGGGAGCCACTGCCCTTCCCACAAGGGTGTTTCCCACATGGGTCTATGGTGCCAATCTGTGGCTTTCATGGTTTTATTCCAGGCGGCAATTGCAACCTCGGGGGCCGGGAGATGAACCCGAGTGCCCATGCCTCTATAAAGATAATGTAGGCAAGATCAGGTCCCCCATTGCGCCCACTCCAGTCTGAAGGTGGCGTGTTCCAATGGGGCAAAGAGCCAATCGTTAACATTAATGAGGTGGGCCACCCAGTAGTATGTGTCTGGGTCAGGTAGAGCAAAACCACTGCTGTATTGATTGCATTGTAGAGTTTTCTAGGGCTATTCTAGGGTGGTGGCTGACCGCGTGTCTCCTTTGATCTTAGTGAGGAACTCTGGAGATACCTGTTAGAATGTATTCTGTAGGACGTATAATATTTTTGGTAGGAAAATCATTTTAAACATGGCTGCCCTCCCCATTATCGTGAAGGACAGCCTTCACCACCTCTCCATCTCCTCCCGGCAGGCACTCCTCACCTCCCAAGAGTTTGCTCAAAACAGAGCTCCTTGCCCAGTGTCATATATATAACTAGATATTTGAATCCATCCCTCGTACTCGTCAGGCAACAGAGGAGTGACGGCAGACCTGACCCCCCCTGTGGAAGGTAAAGAACTGATGTGTTCCAGTTCATTTGACAGCTGGAATAACTGCTGTATTCCTTGAATAGTTAAAAGGTCAAGGGGAGGGTTAATGATGATTTTGTGATGTATAAAAGAATATCGTCTGCATAAAGAAAAATCTTCTCCTCTGTGGCTGTCTCTCCCTCCATCCTAAAGCTGTTTATCCCAAGATGATCCCGGACTACACACGCTAACAACTTTATGATGAGGGCAATCAGGAGAGGGGAACATCAGACATCACTGTCAAGTACCTCTGCAGATCGGGAACTCCACTACCGGGGCCTGGTATAATAGTCTGCCCACTTCCGGAAACATAGGCCAAACCCAAACTTCGCCAGGGTGTACTCAAGGGAAGGCCAGTGCACTCCATCGAATGCATTTTCTGCATCAAGTGCAAAAACGAAGTGGGCTTTTGGCCGGTCTTTAAATTAATTCAGCCAATAATGTGCAGATCTGAGAGTATACTGTCTTGACCATCCAGGCATAAAGCCTGACTGATCTCTATGAATCAGGGGTGTGAGATGACTTGGAGTCTTGTGGCCAGTACTGTGGCCAAGATTTTGACCTCGGTATTGAGGAGTGAGATCAGGAGATAGGAATCGCAACATTACTGTGGCCTACCCTTTTTATGGATTGCTACTCTGACCGCTCTACTGAGTTCTAGAGAGAGACTACCCTGCTGGGCAGCTTCTAAGAACATGTTAAAGAGGTGTGGTCACAACAGCCCTATATAGCATTTATAGAATTCTGCAAAAATCCCGTTGGGTCCCAGGGTCATGTTGGAGTTTAGCTTTGCAGCCTGAACTTCTTCCAGTGTGATTTAAGCATCAAGTTCCACGCTTTCCTCCGCATCTAGGATTGGAATGGTCACGGATCACAGATATCATTCGATTTGGAGCAACTACTGCAGTGGCTTTGTGTTATGTTGGTTATGTCGTCGTAAATCAGGACGAAGAGATGAGTATTATATTGAAGAAATGGGGTCTTTATTCGCCGATGCACGCAGGCACAGGAAACCGTGGCGATCAGGTCCGGAAGTCCCAGCACAACTGTCGACCTCCGAACCTCATCACCAGAACCTGGAATATACACAGTAGAACATTCCAATAGAGAATACAACACATCTTCCCTCTTAAACACCAAAACAAAATAGCTCGAAAAATTAAAAGTAACAATCAAAACTAATAAATTAAACAAAACCAAAACAAATAGATAATTGTAATACATAGTCTTTCAAATAATGAGGAACACGAGTGACTCTTGTGCTACCTCTAATATCCTGAACTGAAGGTGAAACTTCCAAACTCTCCCTTCTCTCCGGAAACAACACATCTGAATTATTATTCATAATAGATTGCTCATCATTAACAATATCCTGTGCAATAACATTATCATTACTATTTGTATTGACTAAAAGAGCGATTGGAAAAATGAAGATTAGAAGAAAAATGTTCATTTGGATGATTCCCACCAGCAGACTTAAAATGAACATCATTATTTACCAAAACCACATTCCTTTTGTTCCACCATTTTCCATGGCAAAACCAAAGGAAATGATGGACGGAGTGTTGAACATTGCAAGCACTCACCCCCAGTCAACTGATCTGGGTTTAATCCATCACCGTTCTTTAGTAGGCCTGGGCCAAAATTCCGTTCCGTTCGCGGAAGTTGCGATATTTTGGCATTCTCGCGTTCCGCGGAAAGCGCGAAAATGTCAAAATTTCCGCATTCCGCAGCTTAGCGATAATTTTTTTCTTGCTCGCGCTGTAAAACAATACATTCTCGCGCGCGCGCGATCGCCTTACCTGAATCCCTGCGTTCTCCGACAAGTTTTCTTGACCCGGTCGCGTTCTCCACGAGATGTTGGATTTTGGTAGCCATTTTGCGCTGTCTCGCGAGAGTTCGCGGCCGCATTCAAGTCATTTTTCACGCGATCACGTCATTTGTCGCGCGATCAGGTATTTCTTCTCGCGATCATGCACCGCGCGAGTATGAGAAGATTGAGATCTCGAACATGTCATTCTACATCGCGAGCCAGAGAATGAGGACGCGGGCACATGAAATCGAACGCGAACAGGAGAAAGAGACCGCGAACACGTCATATCCAACGCGACAGGGACAAAGAAGAGAACGCGATCATATCGTTTTCGACACGCCGGCGGAAGTAATGTGAAGCTGGAGAACTCAACAATGTAAAATTTACAATTTGGAGAGGAATATCGGCTCTAGCAGCATGAAACCATCTGCAAATACTGATTTTGGATGAAAAGAACTCCTTACATTCACATTTGGCTTTCCTTTTTTGTGCAAGGACTCCAGGAGTCATTTTTTTTTTACAAAGTGGAGAGAGGGAGGAAGTGACACAGATTCTCCAACTTCCTGTTCCTGTCCAGCAGGCTCCTCCCAGTGCTTTGTCCATCTCCTGCTCATTCTGCCTTTGGATTTGGAGCTGGAAAGATCTCTCTTTTTGTCTGCTGCATCATTGCAATTGGATTTCAGGATTTTTGGAATAGGATATTTTACAAGTAAGTGGTTGTTGTGTTTGATTGTGGGCATTGCAGTTGTTGTGTAACTACAATTTATTTTTGATAATTAATTATCATCATTCCTTTTTTTTTTTTTTAATTTATTTTAATTTTGTGGGTTGTAGTAGTAGGCCCGAGCTAGCCATGGGCATGGCCTCATGGGTGTGTGTGTGCATGATGAAGCAACTGTTCCTTTTGTTTTTTGAATATATTTCATTTTCAATCACATTTAGGGCATGGATGGCATTGGATTGAGTTGGGGAAGTGTGTTTTTTGGGGTGGCCTTGCTGATGTTGTTGGGCCTGGACATGTGGCTGGTGGCCATTTTGAGGCCTAGGCCTGCAAGCTTGCCTGGCCTTGTCTGCCAGCAGGCCTGCTTTCATCCACTGCTACCAGAGCAGGTAGCCACAGCTTTAGTAATCTACTGTTTTCTGTGTGTTCTGTTGATTTTAGACATCATTTTGGGCATGGATGGCATTGGATTGAGTTGGGGAAGTGTGTATTTTGGGGTGGCCTTGCTGATGTTGTTGGGGCTCGCCATGTGGCTGGTGGCCATTTTGAGGCCTAGGCCTGCAAGCTTGCCTGGCCTTGTCTGCCAGCAGGCCTGCTTTCATCCACTGCTACCAGAGCAGGTAGCCACAGCTTTAGTAATCTACTGTTTTCTGTGTGTTCTGTTGATTTTAGACATCATTTTGGGCATGGATGCCATTGGATTGAGTTGGGGAAGTGTGTATTTTGGGGTGGCCTTGCTGATGTTGTTGGGGCTCTCCATGTGGCTGGTGGCCATTTTGAGGCCTAGGCCTGCAAGCTTGCCTGGCCTTGTCTGCCAGCAGGCCTGCTTTCATCCACTGCTACCAGAGCAGGTAGCCACAGCTTTAGTAATCTACTGTTTTCTGTGTGTTCTGTTGATTTTAGACATCATTTTGGGCATGGATGGCATTGGATTGAGTTGGGGAAGTGTGTATTTTGGGGTGGCCTTGCTGATGTTGTTGGGGCTCGCCATGTGGCTGGTGGCCATTTTGAGGCCTAGGCCTGCAAGCTTGCCTGGCCTTGTCTGCCAGCAGGCCTGCTTTCATCCACTGCTACCAGAGCAGGTAGCCACAGCTTTAGTAATCTACTGTTTTCTGTGTGTTCTGTTGATTTTAGACATCATTTTGGGCATGGATGCCATTGGATTGAGTTGGGGAAGTGTGTATTTTGGGGTGGCCTTGCTGATGTTGTTGGGGCTCTCCATGTGGCTGGTGGCCATTTTGAGGCCTAGGCCTGCAAGCTTGCCTGGCCTTGTCTGCCAGCAGGCCTGCTTTCATCCACTGCTACCAGAGCAGGTAGCCACAGCTTTAGTAATCTACTGTTTTCTGTGTGTTCTGTTGATTTTAGACATCATTTTGGGCATGGATGGCATTGGATTGAGTTGGGGAAGTGTGTATTTTGGGGTGGCCTTGCTGATGTTGTTGGGGCTCGCCATGTGGCTGGTGGCCATTTTGAGGCCTAGGCCTGCAAGCTTGCCTGGCCTTGTCTGCCAGCAGGCCTGCTTTCATCCACTGCTACCAGAGCAGGTAGCCACAGCTTTAGTAATCTACTGTTTTCTGTGTGTTCTGTTGATTTTAGACATCATTTTGGGCATGGATGGCATTGGATTGAGTTGGGGAAGTGTGTATTTTGGGGTGGCCTTGCTGATGTTGTTGGGGCTCTCCATGTGGCTGGTGGCCATTTTGAGGCCTAGGCCTGCAAGCTTGCCTGGCCTTGTCTGCCAGCAGGCCTGCTTTCATCCACTGCTACCAGAGCAGGTAGCCACAGCTTTAGTAATCTACTGTTTTCTGTGTGTTCTGTTGATTTTAGACATCATTTTGGGCATGGATGGCATTGGATTGAGTTGGGGAAGTGTGTATTTTGGGGTGGCCTTGCTGATGTTGTTGGGGCTCGCCATGTGGCTGGTGGCCATTTTGAGGCCTAGGCCTGCAAGCTTGCCTGGCCTTGTCTGCCAGCAGGCCTGCTTTCATCCACTGCTACCAGAGCAGGTAGCCACAGCTTTAGTAATCTACTGTTTTCTGTGTGTTCTGTTGATTTTAGACATCATTTTGGGCATGGATGGCATTGGATTGAGTTGGGGAAGTGTGTATTTTGGGGTGGCCTTGCTGTTGTTGTTGGGGCTCTCCATGTGGCTGGTGGCCATTTTGAGGCCTAGGCCTGCAAGCTTGCCTGGCCTTGTCTGCCAGCAGGCCTGCTTTCATCCACTGCTACCAGAGCAGGTAGCCACAGCTTTATTGATCAAGTGTTTTCTATGTGATCTGTTGAATTTTTAGACATCACCTTCCTGAGAGTGTAGTGTGGCTGTACACAGTACTAGTAGTATAACATAGCTCTAGTTAAAAAAAATTCATAAATGGCTAGACTATCTTTTGTTTGCACTAGTACAGTACTAAGTAACTGAACCACAAAAACAAATGCAACATTTCACTGATGTTCTTCTCCTGTCTTCTTTGCTTTTAGGTGCACAAAAGACAGAGTAGGAGGTGTCATCGGCATCACCTGGCTACCCGTTGTACTGCCAGCCAGACAGAAGTCCTGCTGCGCATCACGCCCACGTGTGACCAGAACTTGTTGTGCATCTGCCTCCTGCCTGACGTCGGAATAAGATGGCCCCAAAGAAAGGTACCAGGTCCAGTACCAAGAAAGTTGCTGGTGAGAAGAAGGAACAGAAAAAGGAAGTGCCATTAACCACGACTGGTGGTGTGCCGGCCAAGGTTTTTTTTGGCACCAAAGCGTTGTCCGGGAACCAAGCTGGGAGCAGCACAGCGGTCCAGCAACCCCACCAACCTAGGCCCAAGGGCTTTACTGTCGCAGAGGTAGCCAGTCTACTAACGGGCAGCGATGTTGAAGAAATGTCATTACCGCAAAGTAGTACACAATCAAGTTCAACGCAGGCGCAAACTCAGCAGATCAGTGTGCAGCCGCCGCAACAAGAACAGCAGCAGCAGCCGGCGCAACCAGAACAGCAGCAGCAGCCGGCGCAACCAGAACAGCAGCAGCAGCCGGCGCAACCAGAACAGCAGCAGCAGCCGGCGCAACCAGAACAGCAGCAGCAGCCGGCGCAACCAGAACAGCAGCATCAGCCGGCGCAACCAGAACAGCAGCAGCAGCCGGCGCAACCAGAACAGCAGCAGCCGCCGCAACCAGACCAGCAGCAGCAGCCGCCGCAACCAGAACAGCAGCAGCAGCCGCCGCAACCAGAACAGCAGCAGCCGCCACAACAGCCCACCATAGTAGTTGTTGCTCCTGACGTAGGGGCATTTCAGGAAATCGAGCTTCCTGCAGACAAAGCGGAGCGAAGTCAAACCACTGTTTCAGAACATCTATTGTCTTCCAGACCACCAGCAAGGAAAAGGAGGCTTAGTCCATCATCTTCTTCTTCAAGCCCCGCTTCTGATGATCGTGATGACACTTGGGTCCCACCAGCTCGGTCTGAGAGTGAAGTACGCCACAAGACATTGCTTCTGAAAAGGAAGGTCCCAGAAAAACTTAGAGTTATGGAGGTAGATGTAGAAGAGGGGGGTGATGATGTTGATGAAGACGAGCCAGTCATCACGCACATTACTCCCGCCCCAAAGGGATTGGAGACCGACATTCTAACCCTATCCAGAAAGGCTGCTACTGAGTGGGATGCAGCACGGATCTCACCAACACAGGTTACACCACCACTACCTCCAGCTGCCATATTTTCCAAGGCCCGGCAGGGACCTACATCCAGCTCAACCACCTCAGTAGGAAGTGGTAGTAAAAGTCACAGTGTAGGTGGACAGGGTCACATATTTTCAAGGACCCCCTCAAGTTCATCTGGTGTTGAAAGTGGCACATCCAGCAGTGCCAGAAAGTTCTCCTCCCCAGTTTGGGACTTCTTTTCTGTTAGCGCCAAGGAGGAGAACATTGCTATATGCGCAATTTGTCGGCAAGGTGTTCGGCGTGGTAAGCTTGGTACAAACTATGGTACCGGAGGACAAGCAAGTCATCTCAGAATACACCACACTATTGTGTGGGAGGATCACCTACTTAAGTTAAAAGAAAGTAGGAAAACTAAACCCTTTGAAGTTGGTCAGGAATCAGGGAGCGATATTATTGTGGTGGCAGGTGAAGAACAGGGAGGCATTTCTAGCCCTGTCTCCAGTAGTGCAGTCACTGCAGTGGTAACGCCCACATCCTCCTCAGTAACATCAGAGTGGCACCGCAGTAAGAGCCATACTCAGAGTGTGGGTGAGACACCAAGGCGACCGGCGGCGAGTACCTCAATGAGACAATCTGTGTCGTTGAGCCTTAGTGGCTTAATGGCACCACTAAGGAAAGTAAGCCAGCCTACCATTGACAGCATGTTTAGGTTGGAGGGGCAGTTCCAACGCAACCACCCAACGGCACGATTGTACAATGCGAAGCTGGCTAAAATGTTAGCGCTGGACCTTCTTCCTTTTTCATTTGTGGAAGGGGTGGGTTTCCTTGAATTTGTGTCTGCCATCTGCCCGAAATGGAAAGTTCCAAGCCGGTCCTATTTCGCAAGAATTGCTGTTCCGGCACTACATCATGATGTGCTGGAATTGGTTGGACAAGCTTTGCAGAAGAGTGCTGTGCACAATATCCACCTGACAACAGACATGTGGACCAGTTGCCAAGCCACAGATTACATGTGTATCACTGCACACTGGATCTCTTTTGTGGGGGTTAAAGATCAACTATCTGCACGAGGTGTTGTTGACACAGCTGCGATTTTTGAAGGTACTCGGAAACATGCAACTGTAGCCATGTTCGCCATGGAGAAATCTCATACGGCTGAAAACATTTTAGAAGAGTTTCGCACCAAGGTTTTGGAATGGCTGCAGCCCAGAGGGCTTGGTATTGGTTTTGTTGCCACAGACAATGGCAGTAATGTACTTAAGGCCATGGAACTTGGTTCCTATTTCAGGGTTCCGTGTTTGGCACACTGCATAAACATTATAGTGCAAGACTTTCTGAAAAAAGAACCCATAGTAAGCAATTTACTGTCCATCTGCCGAAGAATATGCACTCATTTCAGCCATTCTTTTAAAGCTCGGAAGCAGCTGAGGATCCTCCAACGTGAGCGTAGGGTGCCAGTCAAGGCACTCATCCAGGAGGTGGCAACACGTTGGAACTCAACGTATTACATGCTTGATCGTCTGTACGAACAGCACAGGTCACTCAATGATTATGTCTGGTACAGAAGCAGTGATGCTAGTGTTAAAGGCATGACCCTTCAGAGGGAGCAATGGACCCTAATTCAATGCCTGACTGAGATGCTGTCTCCTTTTGAGGTCTTCACACGTGAAGTCAGCAAGGAGGACTGTACAATGGGCCAAGCGATCCCATTGTTGCAAATGCTAGAGCATGAGCTGAATAATGTGTCTGAATCCTACAAAGGTGTAGAGGACAGAAGGCAAGCCCATGACTTGGTGGAGAGCTTATCCAGGCGCTTATCAGAAAATGTAAGGATACAAAATAAAATTTTGTCACAAGACCATTACATTTGTGCCACAATTCTGGATCCACGTGCAAAATTAGGACTATTCCTTTCTTTTTCCGACACTGATGTTGCCCGCTACAAAAGTTGTATAGCTGAAGCAGCCATCAAGTTTGAAAACGAAGGGCTGCTAATTAAAAGCCCGCCACATCAACCCACAACAAGTACTGATACTGAAGCAGGCCATGCAGAATCAAGTGCAACTTCGTCGGCTGAGGGCAGTGCGGTTGGCTCACAATCGCAACACTCACCATCACCATCGACTACAAAAACAATAACTGGATCATTCAGCCGAGTACAATCATTATCAGATTGGTATGTAAAGATGGGCCGTAAGCACAGTGCTGATGCACAGAAAAAACAGCACAAAAGCTTACCAGCAGCAACCCTGAACATTGAGCGGATGGTCCAGGCCTATCTGGACGACCCAACAGAGGTGTACGTTGATCAAAACCCAGTGCAGTATTGGTATAGGAAAAGGTCTGAATGGCCACAGCTCAGCAGGCTGGCAATAAGCTATCTGGCTTGCCCTGTCGCAAGTGTCTCTTCCGAACGTGTTTTCAGTGCTGCTGGTTCCATTGTAACCTTGAGAAGGACCAGTCTATCTCCCAAAAACGTGGAGAGGTTAACAATGATCAAAATGAATCAGCACTTCATACCACCGAATTACACAATGCATGAATCAACAGAGGAAGATGAGGACAGCGGCTCAGGTGACGGAAGTATTGTGTCAGATGATTACCTACTACTGGACGATCCCCCAGAGTTTGAGGACGAGCTATACTTCCCTGACAATTAGGCTCGCACTTACTGTCTTCCTCCCTTTTTTCCCCCTTTGTTTGTGTCTGTTGTTCCGGTTATAAACTTGTGAATCGCAACCAATGCATTATCACCGTCTTCTAATCTTCTAATTTAAGATACAAGTTTCAGGTGTCTGCCATTTGACACTACAGTCCTCAGAATCCAGCTCCTCCGCTCGATCATACTGCATCTCCTGGTCAATTCCATTTCCCTCATGAATGATGATTGGATGATGGTAACAACAAATTCAAACTTTCCTCGTCCTTCCAAAACAAGTGGACCATGAATCTGATGACTTCTATAGCTATCCTCCTTCAGAGCCGAGAGAGACTGGCCATTAACTGAAAATAAGATGCAACAGGTAATGATTGATGCCATGCATTGTCCGCAGAAAAGCAGACTGAGTGATGTAGATTTTGTTGTGTGTGTTGCGCATGAATGAATTGATGTAATTGTGCACTGCCACTAATCAACTTTCTACAGAACACACTAGTAATTACTAATTTTCCTCTTCTGGCAAACAAGAAATGTGTACTTCTCTCCTGCATCTTGGTGATACATTGCTTTTAATTCAATACAGGAAGGGCACTCACTCAATCTGCGCAATGCAAATGACTGTGACTTAACAGCACCGTCCATCATGATGATGGCGAAAGAGACGGCCTGCAGCGTTAACGAGATGAGATGCAACAGGTAATGATTGATGTCATGCATTGGCCGCAGAATAGCAGACTGAATGATGTAGATTTTGTGGTGTGTTTCGCATGAATTGATGTAATTGTGCACTGCCACTAATCAACTTTCTACAGAACACACTAGTAATTACTAATTTTCCTCTTCTGGCAAACAAGAAATGTGTACTTCTCCTGCATCTTGGTGATACATTGCTTTTAATTCAATACAGGAAGGGGACTCACTCAATCTGCTGCGCAATGCAAATGACTGTGACTTAAACAGCACCGTCCGTCATGATGATGGCGAAAGAGACGGCCCGTTAACTTAAGATGAGAAGTAACAGGTAATAAATGATGATAATTAATGGCATGCATTGGACACCTGACTCTGAGCTATTGATCTTTGTGTTTGCGTTGTTTGTTGTGCACAAAGTGAATGATGTCAAAGTGTACTAGTGTTAATCTATCTTTCTGTACACAATAAAGAATGACTCAAGTCAGTAATATTTATATTTCTACTCTTGTTGTGTTCTAAAAATTACACTTGTACTGCAGGCCGATCTTCAGTCAGTAGAAGTATCAGAGCTGATGATGAAGTCAGGAGGATGTTTCATGAGTGGCATAAAACGGAAAAGCCTAAAGGTAAACACGTGAACCACAACCACAGCACACCCAAATGTCTGTGTAGAAGTTGAATAGAGTGTAGCGGTGGGATGACTGCAGTGCATTGATTTTACTAACTTTAACTGTAAAATGCTATGTCTGGAATGGATAATGTGCTTTGCGTTTGTCCAACTCTTTGAGAGAAAAAAAAAAAGGACTCTAAAGTGTTAACGTAGGATGTGCTAATGGTAAGCACTGTGGGCCTGATCTCTCCTGTTACTGTTGAAGGTCTATGCTGGAAACAGACTACAGTAGAGATGATGCATATGCATACATGCCACCTCGGAAAGTGTTCTTGTTGCACTACACCATCACTTGTGCATTTGTTTTCACTTTCTTTCTGAATATCCCCTTTGGTTTTCAATCTAAAATTACAGGCCGGGCCTTGTCCAAAACTTTGTAAAACATTACAATGCATATTAATTACCTTACCAATCAATCACCTTTTTATTCCAGCCGGGCAGTGGCGAGTGGTGAGGCGACACACCCAAGATTGATGGACGAGAGGAGCAAGAGGAATGCCGAGATGCAAAAAACCAGTCCACATTTTTGACCAGGATAACACAGTAACAGTATCCACTTTTCACTTCTTTTAAATAATTTGATTAATATCTTGTATACATTCTTTACAACAGTGTGTTCTTGGAGTTGTTATTATCAATCATCATTACGTTTGCTCTGTGTTTACGATTCTTCACTACCAATATTTAAAATTTCTATTTGCTATCTGTTAAAGTTTTAAGGCCGGAACAGAACAAGAAATAGAAGTGTATGTAATCCGGGTCTCATCATGCATGCATTTCCTTTTTTATACCTTAACATATGGAATGGATATGGTATGGTAGTCTTCAATGATTGTCGTTTGTTTGTCTATGTATGCATACTGTTTTTCTATGTCAAACCTTTCCCAAAATCCCCCTTCCCATCCAATCAACGGACCCTAACCCTCTTCCCCCGGGCTGTGTGACTTATTGTCGAGGTGTAACTAAATTAAATGTACACCAATACTTAATCACACACTTGCTGGGGCGGATGTGGTGAAAGCAACACTACTTCAATTTCAATGCAGAGCGATGATCTTCTTCTGCTTGCCCACCCATGAGTAGGATATTTCACAGGTTATTTTATTTAACAAAGGAACATATACCTCAGCATGAATTGCCGGCATTGATTTGATTTGTTTGTTGTCATTCCTCATATACAGCACTAACTGTTAGACTGTAGGCATAGCCAAGTCGACAAAACTATAGTTTGTAACTCTGTCTAGTAGGCTATCCTCATAATATCCAGCATTCATTTTTTTTGTCAAATATTTGTGCATATAATTGTTGCTCGGTAAATTCTGTGATGTACTTCATTCAACTACTCCTCTAACAGTCTCTCAAAGGCGATTGACTATCTCCTTTTCTTTTTTTGGAAATGCTGCTACCCTGCCAGTGTATACTACTACTATACTACCACCACCACCCCAATCATGGCATGTATGAAAAAGGAAACCATCTTCACCATGCAGCCAGTGCTGTGCCACAGTTGGACATAAACATCAAGCACCGGTAAGAGAGAAGTTTGGGGGAGGCAGAATCAATAATGGACATGTTGTCAATGATGTCAGTTTCAAACACCACTCCAAAGAATGCATAGTAGGACCAGTCAATGAGTGAGGTGTGTCGCATCTATCTGTTTGTGTCTTATACAGTCAGCAAATTATTGAAATCAAACACACGCTATGGGCGGCCATGCACCAGCAAAGAAACAGTGTGATGTAAAACAGTTACCCCACCTACAAAACATTAACAACATTGCATGTAACATAGAAAAATATATTTAATTGACCCTAACAAATAAACTAAACCCACAAAAGCTGACCCACCCCCCTCCCTAACCCCAACGACTGTCCATAGAAATAGAGAACGCCCAAACGAGTGAGGAAACAAACAGGAATTAAAAAAGGGGCAGTGACAGGGACTAACTGGTGGGGCGGGACTGGAGGAGGACACGAATCTGGTCCTCTAAATGGGCGACGCGGCGTCTAAGGCCGCGGCAGTTGCAACCACAGTGGGAGGGGGCACCGGAGATGGCACGGTGGCGGCGGGCAGCCGCCAGACGGTGGCGCCGTACCGCTGGAGGGCGGTGGCTGGGGCCCGGGGCACTGGAGGAGGCTTCAATTGCTGCTGCACTCTCCTCCTCCTCCTCGGCTAGGACCACCAGCCGCCGGTATTCCTGCTGGATTGCCTCCAGCTTCCGGCGCCGTGCCTTGGCGGCCAACTCCTTCCGGTTGATTTTCGGAGTAGCTGTGTATCAAAAAGAAAAAAACAAGACAATTGTAAAATATAGTCTTAATAAAACAGTAGGACAAGGTAATTATTTATACACATAGTGGCATGGTAGAGTAGCACTATAAAATAAAGCACAGTAGTACATAACATTTTAAATGTCGCCCGTCCTTCTTCCTTCCACCTGTCTTACACTTTTTAGTTGAACAGTGCACCAGGTGCTCTTCTCCATAAAACTTTCAAAGCGGAGTTGAAATCAGATAGATGAGGCCATTGGTTACTCAATACTCTGGCTCCTAGTCCTATACCAATTAAAGGGAATTCTAGTCTTCTAGTTCACTCTTCAAACGTCCCCAAGAACTCATACTTACTTACGACATCGGATAGCGGGCGGACTTTGTCCGCCCGCCATCCGACTGCTAAAAAGGGTGGGGGTCCCGTGGGGACAATTAATTAGGATGATGCGCCCGGCACAGTGACGCTGAAAGCAATGCTAAAATGTTGTGCTGCTTTTCCAAGCACAACATGACGGGCCTCGCACGGAGCCTGTCACGTTTTGCTTTGAAAGTCGGGGGGTACCATAGCATCGGTAGGTACCCTCCATGGGGGCCCCCAAGCATACTCTGCAATGTGTGCATGCCTTTCCGTGGCGGACGGTAATGCCGCCACGCAAAGGCATTCCAAAATGCAGATTATATGGCTGCCGGTGTGGTGAGAGAGACACCACCGCCATATTGAACCCTTTTCCGCCTAGACATGTCTGAATATTTTCTACAGGGATGGCGGGAGGTTTGCCCCTGCTGTGACGGCAGTGAATTCCAGCCAGCCCGGCGGGGGCAATACGCCCACCATCCTAATGGGGCCCTAATTCACAACTTTACAGTATACATATACATACAGTACACCTTTGCAGTGAGTGTGCTGTCAAGTTCAACAATAGTTAAAGATTATGAATCTAACTTACCACCGCCTGCCACTGGTGCTGCCACTCCCCCTCCGTTGCTATCTGCAACTGCCGCATCCTCGCCCTCTGCGTCGCCTTCGCTGGCCCCAGCAATGGTGGTCGGTAGTGCGCCTAGAAAACATTACACATTTATTAGGCAACATATACACCTCCCCCCTATTGATCAGTAGCAAGGTTGAAAAATGAGTTAATACTAACATAAATCACTAGTACAAATCAGGTAGTAGTAGAGTAGACACTAAGTTATATGATCATTGTAGCATTTGCTTGATTAGCCCTAGCCATGCACATGTGACGTTACCTTTACCTTGCAGCTTCTTAAGACACCTTTGAGCCCACATGACCTGCCTCACACTGCTACTGTCTAGTCTACGCGCTGCGTACAGGCGGTCAACAAACATTAACAAGCCACTTTTTTAGGAAGAACTGGTGTACTACTGTTACTGTTAGTCCATATTGCTTATCCATAGATGCTACACTTTTTGGCACGGCTGAGAAATGCTTGCAAGTTGCAATATACTAACGCACACCATTTCCTTTTTTCGCATTACAGACGCAAGATTCGCTTCTACGAACCAGAGCTTCTGAACGATGCACCAACTACCAGTACTAGGTTCTTCTGAGGTGAGGGGTCCCTTCACTCACATCTTCATTTATAAATGTATATAAACTAAATTGCTATGGGATGGTGGTGCTGCCTTCCACCACTTCAGTTATCATGATTTAATTCCCAACTGTATTAGTGTAACAATGTATTTTGTTTTAATGTTATTGATTTGCCGGTTGGTGCTGCTAAGATAACAGTGTACAGACCTTCTCAAATTGAAATAAAAATTTTAAACTTACATAGACTTTGTGGTATTTGGTGTGGAGTGGACTAACTTACACGATTGAGCAAATTAAAGTAAGGGTGTGCATGTGAATTGCTTCCACGACAGAGGTTGGGTGTGTTAATGTTCTGGGTTGTCTACTTGTTGGTTGTCTTGGGGGGAGGGTTCCGAGACCTAATAGGTATGACAAGACAGTACTATAGTCAAGCAGTGGAATTGTGGTGGGTGCGGAATTTCTGATTGAGGTGTGCAAGGAAGGTCCAACCTACCATCACCAACATCCTATTTTCTGGTGCAAATGTATGTGCAAGATCCCTACAACAGTTGTATGTCCTATAGGGTATCATATCAAAATATTAAGAAATCTGGTAGGGCTGTTGCTGTGAATTTTCAAAGCCTAAACATCAACAAGAGTAAAAAGTAGTACAAGACAACGACCCAACGGATTGTACGAGCTACTGGTGAATATGAGTTTTATATTACAACCTTTCACAAAGAGTGGCACTGGGCAAGACTAGCTACTACAGTACAGACAGACAGACTGATAGTATGTAGTAGTACTCAGTCATCATAGCGGAGGCAGGGATAAGCTTTTTGAAACCGTACAGATCGAAGGATAATTGGTGGTAAAAAATAGCATTTGGAAACACACTATAGTTCGGGAGAAATGGGGCAGTAAAAGTTATGGAATAAGAAATATTATTAAAAACAAGAAGACTTACTGGGGCCAGCAGAGGAGCCCTCAGCGGTGTCCTCCTCGTGGTGTTCCTGTCCCGCCGACTGCCCAGTCCCTGCCCGTCTGCCCCTGGGTGCTGATGAACAGGAAAGATATAAGAAAGACAAACATTGATGGATGGTGTCAACTTAAGCAAATACAATTTTTTTCAACAACGGTCAAAAAACACTAATGTAAACAATTGCAATAACTACATTGACCGATCTCATCTGGTCAACATGTAATATCGGGGGATTCGCAGTTCGACTACTTAAGTTACTATTTATCAACAGTAATCCATTCTTCCATTCTGATTCCAGAAAACTAAGTTACAAGTAAGCCTAAGTATTAGTACAACCTACCACCCAACCTAGCCCACCTATTCCAGGCATGCCAATTGTACATTAAGTATGCATTTCGACTGTATTCCTCAACAATGTGTATGATCCAATCATGGAGGACACATTAACATGACTACATTTTTTGTATATACACAATTTTGGTTTGATTGATGCTCATCTGCTACTGCTAAGTAACTGCAAAGCCTACCTCCACTCATTGAACAAACTAGAAAGGTTCTAAAGACTGGCGTACTAGCAGCACGTCACGTAACTGAGTGAGGGGGCATCACGCATACCACTAACCAATTAGAAGCTCATACAAAGTACCTAAACCTATGTATCAATCCGCCCCTATCTATTAGTGACAGGACAAAGTAAGGAGTGGACATGAGTCACTGTAGCATTACGTAACTTAATTTCTCTAAAATAAACTCGTAAAGAATCACGCTAAGCAAGCGCAAACGCAAAGCTGCAAACAAGTAAGATTAGTAGTAGCGCAGAAGAGCACCTGTGTCATAATCACAGAAGACTTTTAAACATTATTAACCTGGAATGTATTGCAAGCAGCAACATTCTATCTGGTTGGAAGGAAAAAAAGATATTCGCAATATATAACATAGAGCAGAAGAACAGACACAAAGTTGTAATAATTAAATAGGTACTCACCAAGCCCCGGGACCTCCACTCCTAGCAGGTCCAGCAGGTCCTGCTCACGGTCCAGGATGTCGGACCACCGGTGCGTCAGCTGTGCCTGGGTGCGCCGGACCCCAGAGATGCGAGACACTGCCCGGCGCACCTTCCCCCACCGCTGCCGACGCTCCCGGAGGCCGTACCCGGACCCAGGCCTGCCACCTGCTGCCAGGGTTGAGGGGAGGTGGCGCTGCACAAAGAAAATTAGTGCAGCCAACTCCGCCTCCCCAAATAAGGCCCGTGCATGCACCCCTTGTGGGCGCCGCCTTCCGCAAGGAAGGCGGTCGCGGCTCTGGCTGCGCCGGCGAACAGCCCTGCCCTTGGACATGGTTCTGGGGACGGGGCGGGAAAGAAAAGGTAAAATAAATAAAGGAGTAAAGGAAATAAATAGCAGGCAATACAAAGAGAAAAAGTAGCTAAAAAACAAAAAAAAAGGTACACAAAAACCAAAAATATAGAGGCAGGAAAATAGTTAGAGAAATAATAAGTAATAAAGATCCGAAAAAAGTGGCTATAAACAAAGGATTGAAAAGATTTAGGGAGGATTGAAAATCAGGCCCCAGAACCATGCAATAGAGTGGAAAACAAGATGGCCGCGCCCGTTGCGACCACGTGCGCAAGTTCGCGCGATATTTTCTCCCTGAGCAAGCAAAAAGCAACGCGATCAAGTAAAAGCGATCGCGAACAGGAAATATCGACCGCGAACATGCATTGCGCGACCCGGAACAGGAAGTAAACAACGCCAGAGGGCGGGACAAGTGAAAACAAGATGGCCGCGCCCATGAGCGACCGCATGGGTAAGTTGGCGACCCGCGAACACGCAAAAAATACCGCGAACAGGCGGCAAA
Organism: Triturus cristatus; assembly: GCF_964204655.1. Classification (NCBI taxonomy): domain Eukaryota; kingdom Metazoa; phylum Chordata; class Amphibia; order Caudata; family Salamandridae; genus Triturus; species Triturus cristatus. The sequence continues at coordinate 816,879,136 of NC_140595.1, forward strand.
AAACTTCCGCATCTTCGCGATATTTCCGGCGTGTTTGCGGAGATTTTCTGCAATCTCGCGATAATTTGCGGAGGTTAATTCCGCAAATTCCGCCCACCCCTATTCTTTAGCCCACTCTGCCACCCCAGTTCAGACATGGCCATATGCAAATCAGTCTGACCCTATGCCTCAGGGGAACAGTCCAGCCCGAACTGCCAAGCCATGTCTTCCCTGGACCGGAAACAAGCTTCCTAGGACCAGTTTCTGGCATTTCAGCCTTCTTCTGCCAGCCTTGCTTGAATCCAGTGGCAAAGTGAGCAAGGGACTCACGTCTGAGCATACCATGCCAACTTATGGCGAACAAAGCAAAACCAAAGGAAGTGATGGATGGAGTGTTGAACATTGCAAGCACTCACCCCCAGTCAACTGATCTGGGTTTAATCCATCACCGTTCTTTAGCCCACTCTGCCACCCCAGTTCAGACATGGCCATATGCAAATTAGTCTGACCCTGTGCCTCATGGGAACAGTCCAGCCCGAGCTGCCAAGCCATGTCTTCCCTGGACCGGAAACAAGCTTCCTAGGACCGGTTTCTGGCATTTCAGCCGTCTTCAGCCAGGCTTGCTTGAATCCAGTGGCAAAGTGAGCAAGGGACTCACGTCTGAGCATACCCTGCCAACTTATGGTGAACAAAGCAAAAGGAAATTACTAGAACTAGAACTGCATGTTTGGTGACTTTGACAATGCGAGTAGTAGGAAAAAACTTAGACTTACTGTTTTTTTAACCAAGCGGTCTCCTAACCTTGACCAAATCCCCAATCATAAAATGAAGATCTGTCACTTTTTTATTTGCATCATAAGCCAATTTCATTTTACCTTGAGCCTTTTCTACAGAAGAACGTACTTGTTTAATATCTGGTAAGTTACAAGCAGAATTGGTTTGTTCCAATACCCAGAAAGGTGAAAGTTTGGACGACCCATAACGTCCTTTGAGAAGAACGAAGGGTGGTATTCCTGTGACGGAGTGAGGAGTATTGTGATAACTCCAGAGTCTTTCTTGAATCGCTTCATGTATGTTCTCACCTTGCAAAGACGCAAGCTGGATAGTTTCTTTAATCATTTTGTTGACCCTTTCCACCATCCCATTAACTTGCGGACTGTACAGGGCAACGGTCAAATGTTTAATTCCCAAATTTTCCAGGAAATGTGAAACAACTTGAGATTTAAACTGGACACCGTTGTCTGAGACTAAACTCTTAGGAATACCCTCACGTCGAAATAAATCCTTGAGTGAATCAATTACAGCTAAAGTAGAGGGTTGGGGAAGAAATTTGCACTCTACCCATTTTGAAAAATAATCTACAACAACTAAAGCATATTTTAAATTAGAGTCAATATTATACATGGGACCAACAAAATCAATGCCTCGCTTTTCCCATGGACCATCAGGGAAGTCAACAGGGTGAAGAGGTGTGTTCCGCACTTTTAAGGACTTGTCAGACATAGAACAAATAGAACAATGACCAACGAAATTTTCTACCTCAACATCCATCCTGGGCCACCAATAAAATAGTCCTAATCGTTTTTTAGTACCTGTCATGCCAAGATGACCCTGGTGAGCAAAATTGATTAGCCTAAGTCTGAGTTTTGCAGGAGGAATTAGAAGATTACCTCTCAAAACAATATCACCTTCAATGGTGAGATCCTCTTTCACTTTATGAAAAGATCTTAAACCTTCACATAACGTTCTTTCATGTGGCCAACCATTGACAAATAATTTTTTAATTATACACTGCAGATTGTCTGTCATAGAGCATTGAATCCATTCAGAATGAGTAATAGCCCCTTCCAATACCACCAAACCATCTACTAAACCTACTACACATTCGTTATCCTCAATCAAATTGGATGGAGGTTCATCAAACAAAGGACACCTAGAGAGGAAATCAGCGCGTATATTTTTCCCTCCAGGAATGTGCTTGATTGAAAAATTAAATTCAATCATTTTTGAGAGCAACCTAACTAATCTGGGACTAAGTTTATCATGATCACTCTTAGACAAAAGAAAAACCAGAGGTTTATGATCAGTAATCAAAAGGAACTTTCTCCCCCAGAGAAAGGTTTCAAAATGTCTGACAGCCCAAACACAGGCTAACGCTTCTCTTTCTATGGTACTATAATTGCGTTCATATTGAGAAAGTGACCTTGAAACGAATCCTATCGTATGTTCAATACCATCCACCAATTGTGTGAGAACAGCACCTAAACCAACACCGCTTGCATCAACTGTGAGAATAGATTGAACATCATCCCTAAAGGAATGTAAAGCAGGGGCTTTTAAAATTACATCTTTTAAGTTGGAAAAGGCTGTGGCTTGAGTTTCATTCCAACTAAATTCCACATCTTTCTTAAGCAGTTTCCTCAAAGGTTCAGTTTGTAAAGAAAAACTGTCAATAAAACGCAAATAATATTCACAGAGTCCAAGAAAGGATCGAAGTTAATCCTTATTGATTGGAGTAGGACTGTCCATAATTGCTTTAACCAGATCAGACTTAGGTTGAATACCCATGTCTGAGATATGGTGACCTAAATAATCAATGTTGTTGAGAAGAAACCTACACTTTTCTTTTTTTACCGTAAACCCATTACTTTCAAGAGTGCACAAAACATCATTCAAAATTTGAATATGTTTGTCAGAAGTTTTCGAAAAGATGAGAATGTCATCTTGATATGCCAACACATTCTTTGATTCCCCAAAAAGTTTGAACATCAGTTTTTGAAAGACCGAAGCGGCCGATGCAAGGCCGAAAGGCATTCTCAAAAATTGAAAAGCGCCAAAAGGGGTGTTAAATGCAGTAAGGGAATGTGATTCAACCGCAAGTTCAACTTGGTGATATGCTGATCTAAGATCGATACAAGAAAAGAACTTAGCATCACCTAAACGAGCTAACATTTCTTGAATCTTAGGAAGAGGAAAACAATCAATTAAAATATTCTTATTTAAGGATCTCAAATCAATGCAGAGTCTCATGTCATTGGTATCCTTTTTCTTGGCCACAACAATCGGAGAAATCCATTCTGATGAATCAATTGGTTCAATAACTTTCTCCGAAACTAATTTTTCCAGATGTAGTTTTAGTTGATCTCTAATTGAAAGCGGCACATTTCGTACTTTGTGAATTACTGGTATTGCATCCTTCTTCAAAATAAAATTTTGTGTTCAAAATTATGGACCAAGCCAAGTCTTTCTTGAAAAAGGGAGTGATGGTCAGACAGAAGCCGTTGAAGATCAATATTTGAGTTGGGGATATCAACCAGGGAAATAGTGTAAGAAGTGCCTGGTCTAAGAACCATTCCAAATTTCCCTTGGTCTCTCCATCCTAGTATATTATATCCTTTCTTTGCTACGTAGATTTTGGTGAAAATAATTCTGTCATTGAATTTGATATTATCGGAGAAGAACCCTAACATCTCAATGTTATGTCCCCCAAAAGCAATGGTGCGAATATACGGAGGATTGAGGTGTAAATGTTTCCAATGCTTGAAGAACAGATCATCAGTAATAAAGGTAACCGGCGAACCAGAATCTACAGTCACTTGTAAATCAATATCACTTATAGAAACGTCACATAACGGACCACCATCAGAGGATTCAGAATCAATTGCTAAGACAATTTTTTTTTGGTTCATTTGATAGCACAAACATTGGAATCAGGAACTTGTACTACATTTTCAACAGTTTCAATAGCGGCAATTTTACGAGGTACTTTACACATTTTTTAAAAGTGCCCAACTTTGTTGCAATTAACACAAAGTTTCCCCAAAGCTGGACAATTTTTTGCATTGGCCCAATGAGAAGATGACCCACATCTATAACAAACATTCTGTTTTTTTGCATCTTGAGTTTTGCTGTAATTATAACCTTTGGATTTGGTACCTATAGCCATCACAGGTTCAATGGAAGTTTCATTTGTATTTAACTCTTTCTGTGCAACGACTGTTCTCTCAATCCCTCTAGCTAAATCTAATGTTTCTTCTAACGAGGGATTCCTGCAACAGAGGAGTCTTTCCTGTACTTTTTTATTGAAACAGTTGACTACTAATTGATCTCTCAAATATGAATTAATACTTCCATCAAACTCACATGTGGCTATTAGGACTCTTAATTCGGTTAGGAAAGTGTCAATTGTTTCAAATTCAAGTTGGCGTCTAGTATGAAACTTATGCCTTTCAACTACGACACTTGTTTCCTCTTTAAAATGATTAGAAAGTCTGCACACTGCCTCTTTATAGACATCCCAATCACTCTCATTAGTTTGATTGATAATAGGTAAATGGTCAAATATGCGTTGACCTTCAGAACCTAAATTGTTACACAACAGAGCCAACTTCCTGACCGGATCAAACTTTGTGCCCTCTGAGGCTATAATATAGCTAGCAAAACCTTTAAACCATTGTTTCCATTTTATTTTAATTATACCTGGTTCCGCTAAAAAATGAGGAGGACAAGAAATATTTTGCATGGTGGCCATCAGTAAACCTCAAGAACAACTTACGTATGAAATTACAATCGTTTATAGAATGTGCAACATGAATGAATGCACGTTACAGTGAAAATGCTATGTGCTGAGAAACTGCAACTTATAAGATGTGCACAACACCATCATATGTTAAAGTATTTCAGTTTTAAAATGTTATAATGTAACTTTAAGGTGTGTGCATCACCGATAATGCAGAATTTTCAGTGCGCTAAAACTTAGAAAGTTGAATCCTTTTAAAATACTCAGAGACAATAGATGAGTGGGGTGCGCGTCACCGCGCTGATTATTAAATTATGCTGAACTAGAATGTAATGTGACGCATGAATTTCGATGAAAGTGCTTATTCAAATCACAAGGATTGGTGTGCGCATCACCTCGCTGAGACCCAATGTGAGGATTTACTTCAAAATGGAGGCATGTAAGGTTACGTACAGTGACCTCCAGGATGACGCTAACGTGGGAATGAAAAAATGCTGTGAAGCGCGCGTATGAAAATGCTCGCGCTAACGCTCGAGGCAAAGCGGTTGCAGTATCAGCTTATTCGCACCCACAAGACGGAGGAAAATGTCAAATACGACCTGCCACCAAGATCCTCTCAAATCGTAAGTAACATCTGATCGTTGTTTCTGTTGAAATTCACGATAGAGATGCCAAAAACACAACGATGATGGCAGAATGCTGCACAGGTGATCGGCGAATCCCAATCGTCGCCAAATGTTATGTTGGTTATGTCGTCGTAAATCAGGATGAAGAGATGAGTATTATGTTGAAGAAATGGGGTCTTTATTCGCCGATGCACGCAGGCACAGGAAACTGTGGCGATCAGGTCCGGAGGTCCCAGCACAACTGTCGACCTCCGAACCTCATCACCAGAACCTGGAATATACACAGTAGAACATTCCAATAGAGAATACAACTTTGCCCTATAAAAGTCCTAATAGTTGCGAGCAAATGTCCCGGCCTCATTGGTGTCTGCGCAATAATCTGGGGCACCCATCTGGCCGCAGCTCTCTACATCCCAACCATGCTGTTACTTTCCCAGCCTTTTCTCTACTATCAGACAGCAAGTGCAATGTAGCCACCATTTGCCTCTTCACCCCCTTCTACGCCAGGGCTCAGTATTCATTTCTCAGGAGTTCTAATTTCCTAAGGCTTAGGGGTGTCAGGTTCTGATCCCAGGCCTCCCTCGAGCTAGAAAAGTTGACCCTCTAACCACTCTAGGGTTCTCACCGTCCTCCTGCTATGTTGGGCGATCAGGTTCTGTGCTTTGTTCCAGAGAACTGTTATATATACCTCTCAGAGCACTGATGTGGCTGAAAGTTCATTTTCCTTAAAGTAAAGTTTAAAGTCCATCCATAGTCCTGCCACCACCTCTCGGTCACATAGCTCCCATTCATTAACCTTGCAGCCCGCCTCCTCTCCACAACGCCTACCCAACTTCACCAGCAGAGAAGAGTGATCTGAGAGCCCTTGGGCCACTTAGTCTGCTTGCTGCACAGTTCCTAACTCCCCTCCACCCCCGGGGCAAAGATATAATCTCAATGAGAGAACACTCTATGGACTCCAAAGTAACTATATGTTCTTGTAACAGTATCTCCTATCAGTAGGGTGTGCTGTCCTCCGTAAGTCCAGAAAGCCCAGGATGGAAGCAAATCATGAAAGTAGAGTGGGTTATGATGCTAAGGCATCAGACCCTGGCCTATCTCCATTACCATGACATCATTAAAATCCCCCCAAGATGTGCAGGAGGGAGATCGCCTCCAGCTGATTTTCAGCAATTTTCACAAGTGTGAGGGTCTGTAGCCGGGAAGGTGCATAGGTGCTAATTTCCATAACATCTATTCATCCCCAAAGCCCCTTTACTCAATCAATCAATGAATCATGGAATTTGTATAGCGCACTACTCACCCGTAGGGTCTCAAGGGGGGGGGGGGGGTAACGTTACTGCTCGAACAGCCAGGTCTTGAGTTGCTTCCTGAAGGCGAGGTGGTCCTGGGTTGTCCGGATGTGGATGGGGAGGGAGTTCCATGTCTTGGCAGCCAGGTAGGAGAAGGATCTTCCTCTGGCGGTGGTTCTGCGGATGTGTGGAACGGCGGCGAGGGCGAGGCTGGCGGAGCGGAGCTGGCGGGTGGGCGTGTGGAAGGTCAGGCGGGTGTTGATGAGCTTGGGGCCCAGGTCGTGGAGGGCCTTGTGTGCGTGGGTGAGGAGTCTGAACGTGATCCTCTTGCTGACAGGGAGCCAGCGCAGGTCTCTCAGGTGTCCGGAGATGTGGCTGTGCAGGGGGATGTCCAGGATGAGTCGTGCTGAGGCGTTCTGGATTCGTTGGAGTTTCCTCTGGAGTTTGGCGGTGGTGCCGGCGTAGAGGGTGTTTCCGTAGTCCAGCCGGCTGGTGACGAGTGCCTGGGTGACCGTCTTCCTAGTCTCGGTGGGGATCCACCGGAAGATCTTTCGAAGCATGCGCAAGGTGTTGAAGCATGAAGATGAGACGGCGTTGACTTGTCTGGTCATCGACAGGGAGGAGTCCAGGATGAAGCCCAGGTTGCGTGCGTGGTCCGTTGGGTTGGGGGTGGTGCACAGGGCAGGGGGCCACCAGGAGTCGTCCCAGGCTGAGGGTGATGATCCCAGGATGAGGACCTCCGTCTTGTCAGAGTTCAGATTCAGGCGGCTGTTCTTCATCCATTCGGCGACGTCTTTTATCCCTTCGTGTAGGCTGGCTCTGGCGGTGACCGGGTCGTTGGTGAGGGAGAGGATCAGCTGGGTGTCGTTGGCGTAGGTGATGATCTTGAGGTTGTGTTGGCGTGCGATGGTTGTGAGGGGGTGCATGTAAACGTTGAAGAGGGTGGGGCTGAGCGATGATCCCTGTGGAACGCCGCAGATGACCTCCGTGGCAGCTGACTGGAACGGGGGGAGACGGACTCTTTGGGTTCTTCCGGCGAGGAATGAGATGATCCACTTCAGGGCCTTCTCCTGGATTCCAGTGTTGTTCAGGCGTTGCAGTAGGGTGCGGTGGCAGACAGTGTTGAATGCTGCGGAGAGGTCCAAGAGGATGAGGGCCGCTGTTTCCCCGTTGTCCAGTAGGGCTCTGATGTCGTCTTTACTCCCACATATCCACCAGACGTGACAATCCACTGTTTCAACACTCGGAATGTAGGGCTGGTCCTGACCAGTATGCCACCCCTCTGGACTTAGACATGTATCTCGAGTGTGCCAATGTGGTGTAGGCCCCTCTCCCCAGGAATGAACGCTACGTCCCTTTAAGATGGGTCTCCTGTAAGAGCACCACATCCAGTCGTACTCGTTTAATATATTGGGTCACCAGACCTCTCTTGACCTTGTCATCCTTACCATTCACATTCCATGACAGGACTGATGGATTTCTATCAGCTAAGGGCGGAGAACTCATCCTGTCTTTTGGGAAGGCAGCATATGGTACACAGAAACGGGTAACTGCCACGTTACTAGTTGGATCAGGGTGTAGTGCGTGTGGGCCCAATGAAGGCCAGATGGCATCTGACATGTCTGTGCACTTCCCCTGTGAACTTTGGTGACTTTAAACCCTATACACTGTGTCAAACCCTCCCTCCACCCCAACCCCCAAGGGCCTCTACGAGTGTGTGTCCCCACAAACCTTACAAATACTTACTCAACCGAGTAATCTGAGAGGTCTGTAGCCCACCACCCCCACACTTCAATTCTAACCCTTAACTCAAAGTCTCACAATTAGAGCCTTCTGCCCCTATTCACACGGGGCTCTGTTCTTGCTATAGTAATATAGTCCGTTCTGACTCGATGAGCCATTCACAGAGGGGCGAATAGATTCTCACTCCAGGGCCCCGAGTTCATCTTCTGTCCCATGATTTATAGAGCCATTGCCAGACCAGGCGTTGTGGTATCAGAGGAGGGATCTCAGGAACTTGCTCCAGGTTAGCGATGGCCACCACCAGGGGATGAGGGGGTTTCTGATCTGGTCTCTTGGTCATCCCCCATATATCCATGTATAGATTCCCCTCCCCAGAGCTGTCATTTTGATATTTTTCATGGATGCAGTCTGATACCCCTCTGATTCGGACAAGAGATTAGGTCACTTCCCGGTACCCAGGTTCTGCCATGGTGCTTCCTCTCTTCTCCCATGTGGGTGTTACCCTCTCCTCCTGGGCCATCTAACTTTGGGTCGAGCTCCTTCTCCACCAGCCGGGCGCAGGACAGTTTCATGCCCCATGCTCTTCTGCAGCCTGGGGCATGCCTCCAGTCACTACCATGCCTCCTCTGGTGTCTGCAAGAAGAGTATTTTCCCCTGAAACAGGACCTCCAACTTGGCAGGTAATAGAAGCATATCTTTGAATTGGAGACTTTGCAGTCTGGCCTTCACAGAGTCGAAAGCATGCCGTTGTAGCTGTACCTCTGGGCTGTTATCTGGGAAGATCAGGATCTTAGAGTTCTCATGGCGCACCTCCCTCATTTTGCTTACTGCAGTAAAGATCATCCTATCATGAAAGTTAAAAAAGCATGCAATTGCCTGCCTCGGGGGAGTCCCGGGCTGTGGTCTGCCCATCGGTGCTAGATGCGCCCTCTTAAGAATAAATCAGAAGGAGAGCTTTCAGCATCTTCTAGCCTCCACACCACATCCTTTTGAGTGACTCAGGCTTCTGCCACTTCTTCTCAGAGATTCTGGACCATGACCTACAGCTCCGAGATCCTGGTTTCGGCTGAGGTGACTCTCCACCACATTTAGGAGATCCTGGCACAGGAGAGAAACCTCCAAATGCACCTCGTCCACTCTATCCTCCAGGGCCTCCCGAAAAGATTGAATGGCGAGGAGCAAGGCAGCACTGCCTCGCATTACCGGTGAGGCTTCAGCCACGGGCGGCGTTACCACTTTCGTGTAGTGGTCTACTCTTCCCTGACGAGGGGGCTTAGGGTCCTTGTAATGGGCCAAACTCCCTGTTCCAGCCCACTGTGCCATATTCTTCACCTCAATGTGGCCTAGGAAATGTGGGGCTGTATTTCAGGACGGGACCGAAAAAGACCTGGGAATGCAGTGCAGGACATAACCGCTGCACCGCAGATTAGAGGTGGGGGAAAAAACAAGCTTTCCCGTCTCCGATCCCCTGCGTTGCTCCATCTTGGGTAGGGAAGAGCCATCCAACATCCTCCTTTTGGTCTCAAGAAGGGGAGGTGGGGCAGTGGAGGGGCCTCCCACCCCGCTGCATGAAAGAACCAACCCTTGGGCCTCTCAGCACATTGCCCACCCCACCCCCATGGGTCCAGTTACTCCAAGAGTGGGATTTGGGGCTCCAGCCCCAAATCATCACAACTGTCTGGCCAGCAAAGTCAGGCCCTAAGCCATAGGGGGACCCACTTAGCGCAAACTCGCCAGTGAATCAAAGGACCCTCCCCTCATCTCCTATGCTGATGTATCAAATATAAGGCCTCTTTCTGCTGCCTCCAGATTCCCGCTGTCCAATTGGTATGTCTTGCTGCCAGCTCCCGCCTTTAAGTCCAGGGTGAAGGTCCATGAGATAGTGCCTATTGAGGGGGCACCCTCATTAGGGCAGGCCCATGTTGGCATCCGGGCCCTCCTTCATGCCTCAGAGGCTCAGGCCGGCCCACGAGGCATACAGGATGAAAGGGGCAGATGACGGCAGCTCTTACCTGCCACAGGGTCCTCGGCTAGGACTTCCTACAAGAGCACATGTGCCTCACTAGGCAGTTATTTTTTTGTTTTTTTAACAGTTTTTTGTAAGTTTTTCTCCTTTTTAGTTTTAAGGAGATGCTCTTGGTGTTTGTTTAACACTTCAAGTTCTATGTTTTTCTCAAATCGTTTAAAAAAAATGTAAAATACCAAATGAAATTGAAAAATGTTTGAAAACAGATTTTTTTTATAGTTGTTGAAAACTGTTTAAAAAAACAATACTTTTCAGAGCTACCTTATAGTTTCATGATCCATTTTGTTTGTACTATGCCTCCCTTTTTTCCCCTGGTACAAAGCTCTCGCAAGACTCTTACAAGAGCCAGGGATGCAATCCCTCGGTGCACTGTCCAAGGGCACAGGGCTTCCAGGTTTTCTCTTGCGAGCCTCTCGCAAGAGCTTACTTATTGTAATAGACTTTGCATTTACACTGAATATATCCTGATGTAGTGTGTATAATTTACATACACCAGAATAGTAACAGTGGGTTTAGTTTAATGAAATGCAATCCATTATCTAATTGTGGAGAAAAATAAATCACTTAGATTTATGGAAAACCTACACTTGTTTTAGCTGCATGAAACAAACATTGGAACATAGCACATATTTATACTCATTTATTTACTTTATATCCATTTATTATTATTAAAAAAAGTTCAATCACTACTTTTTCACGATCCTGCAAGAGCTTGCGAGGTTGTAAATTTTTTTAGAGGAAGAATTTATACTTTCATTTATTACAGTATTTATGCCTTATATTCCCTATTAGAAGAGTGTGGGGTGAAAGTAGACTCTCAAATGAGACCTTTTCACAGTATAATAACAGTGCACAGTAGGGTTTAAGGCGTCATTGGGATCTCACTGAAAACTCTCCAGAGCCTAACAAACTGTGTATTGTACACTATAGAGAGTGACGGGCATCTCCAGTGAGACCTTGCATAAAGGTTACCAGTGTGTAGAGTAGGGTGTAAAGAGATACTGCCTCTCCACTCTCCAGGCTCAGCAGTATGCATAGTAGGGTGGGGAAGGTGCACACCTCACATGTAAGACCGTAGTATTCCATAGTAAATAGAGCAAGTACTGGCCTCTATAATGAGACCTCTCCCCAGGACAATAACCACACATATTTGGTTGTGGGAATGGATTTGACTGTCCATTCACAGCTCTCCCCAGGATGACAGACATATACAGTAGTGTGTAAAGAAACATTCTCCTCTCCACTAACAGCTATCTCCAGAACAACATGGATGTGCAGTAAGGTGTTGGCAAGGAGTAGCCATTATGCTGACACCTCTCTCTAGACCAACAGGGATATGCAGTGGTGTCTGCGAAGGGAGTGACCGGTTCGCTAACACATCTTACCAGGGTGAGAAGTGTCTGTAGTAGGGTTTGAGAAAAATGTATTTCTCTGCTCATACCTCTTCCTATGCTGACAGGTATGCATAGTAGGGGTGAGGGGAATGTGCAGAGATTTAGTCCGTGGAATTCCACAAAGTTCCCTAAAAGCTCCACGAGATTCCTTTAAGTTCCGCGAGTGGCAGAATTCCGGTCCATCACGCAGCTCGTACAGATTTTTAGCATCAAACGCTTGGACCACGCTGTAAAACCAGAGTGAACAGCACCATGCAGCACGGCAGAGGGCGCTGCTTCGTTCTGAAGCTCCAGTAGCTTTTCTACTCAAGTGGCAGCTTTTGCAATGCAGGCAGCAACTTTCGCAACATGAGCAGCAGTGACCTGGCACGACAACCCGCATTGAGAAATTACGCAAGGAGGCATTCTAGCACTCGTTTTTTCTCACTCGTGCTCACCATTTTAATATTGTGCAATAAAAACTCTGCCACGTGGCGGTCAACAGAGTATTTACCGAACTCCTACCAAAGTGGGGAAAACTCAACCAACTCTGCCGCTGGACCGGAGTTTACCACCCACCCCTAATGCATAGTATTCTGTGGGGAGGAAGTGCCCTTTTTTCTGATACATCTCTCTTGCATGATAAGTCTTCCTAGTATAGTGTGGGGAGAGACTTACCCCTCTCCTGTAACTTGTGTCTTAGATGATGGGTGTGTAAATTAGGCTGTGAAAACTGCTTAACTCTCTGGTCACAGGTCGCCCCAGGATGACAGATGCATAAGTAAGGTGTGGGTCTGTCTTGCATAACAACTATAGAGACTATGATGTTTAAACACGCTGCCCTGCTAGCTGAGACATCTACCCAGAGTAATATGTGTGCAAAGTAGGCTGTGGGAAGTAGAATATAGAAATGGAGTATCCTCTCTGTTCTGAACTGTGTCTTGGTTGATTGGTGTGGATAGTTGAATGTGGGGACACACTCACCTCTCCCTCAGACCTCTCCCATGGGGACAATGAGGCATAGTAGGGTCTACATAGGGACAGACTTCTCTGCTGAAATGTATCTACAGAGTCACAAGCATATATGGTAAAGTGCACAAACTGATAGCAGAGCATTGTAGAAAATGAGGATACACTGGCCTCTGCACCAACATATCTTGTATGAGAGGTCTCTGCACTACAGTGTGGACAATTACTGATCTCTCTACTGACACCTCAATGTTGCATGACAACTCGCCATAGTTGGGTGTTCAAATAATTGGCTTCTCCATTAACAAGTCTCTGTGGCATAAAAAATGAACATAGTACTGTATAGATATATATGCATACAGGCGCACTTCTGCACTCCATGAAGATGGAACTGCCAGTTTCAGTCAACATTACGCAACTGTTATAATATTCAAATGTATAACTATTTAGCAAACAAATCAGTAGTAACTTTAAACCTTTTTATTCCAAAAACACAATTTAACAACATTACAAAACTACAACAACAGCAACAACTACATTAACAAACAATATAAACAATTATAAAACAAAGTAAACAACCAACTTTACTAATTTATATTGTCTTCATCACATTATGATGAGCAGCCTGCAGCCTGGTATAGCTGCACCACCCCAGCCATCTTAGTCTGGCAAAATGTATTTGGTATGGCCGTTTTATATTTTGAGGCAAGCTAGCAAAAAGTCTCAGCAAAGCTTCTCATGCATACAGTTTTTAAAAGGAGTTCAAAAAGGCTAGCTCGGGCAGAGTTAGATAATGCTGCCGAACTGCGGAGCTCTTCATGTGCTTCCACAACTTTTCAACCTGGATACCCTCTGCCGGCTCAGATACTCACTGCTGAACAAGGCTCTTTTTTGACGAATATGTAAGCAGATAATTATTTCCTCAAAGACAAGGAGACCTACACAGCACAAGCTTGTGTAAGATCATAAATGTCCCCCTGATGCAATACAAACATTATCACTTCTCCATAATAGTTTTTTCCTCACTTACCATAGAGTAATTATTTCCTGTTTTTTCAAAAGTGAATAAGACTTCTTTTTCTCCTCTATATATTTTCTCACATGGTAGTTTTCTTGTTCACAACTTCTGTTTTCCATTGTATTCCTACAAAAAGCGAAAATAACCAAAATATTTGAAAGTTAAAAACTAGTCAATAAATCTTAACAGTGATTCTTCACTATATTTTGTAAAGTTTTCTACATCTTTCAACCAGAGTCACATATTTAAATATAATGTACCACTAACTTGCTAGTCAGTTTACAAGAAACATTCCCTACCCTCACCCAGGGTAATTTTTTCACAAATAAATGATAACAGGCCATTAAACGTGATTTCATAAAAGTTCATAAAATAAAACATTCCTATTGAGACACCTTTGCTAACACTGAACACATTGTTTCACTCTAGAAATAGTAATATTAATAACCATTCAAACATCTCATAGGGCTAATATATATATACAGCGAGGTTCATAAAAACACTAGGGCTTGTATTAACATATTCCACATTCTTTGTTTTATAATTTAAGAAACACTGTCTCCTTTACTTACAAGAACATATAGTTGGAGCACTTAATTTTTCAACACAATCTGCAAACTTTGCTCTCATCTCTCTACATTATAATGTGGACCTCCCAAAAGCTATGTTAACTGATCTCTACCTCCCCAAACAGCTATTCTCTCTGTAAACATGGTGTAGAATAAGTTTACCAACATTAATGAACTTACTGGCACGTCTCAACACACTTCATGAAGTATCCTACTAGATATTAGAAATTAGATCACATCTTATGAGCACAACTCAAAGAGCATTCCTTCTCCTCCAAAGCACCAAAGACAATCTGAGCTATCTCTAGTTGTACACCCAATCGCATCACAGCACTTCTTCAACCATGTAATAAGAATGTTAACTATTGATTGAATCTTGCCCCCTTTTTTCTACTTCTCCCCATACCATCACGCAAGACTCTCACAGGATTATAATTATTGACCTGGACGTAGTTCGCGGAGGTTTGCTACGCAGAACTCCTCGAAGCTACAAAAAACTCCACGAAGTTCCACGAGTGGCAGAGTGCAGTACGAACTGAAGTTTGTGCTGGTATTCCTGCAGCTTGGGTAGAAATTCTACCCGAGCGGCAGCTCGCGCTCTCGAACTTACTGTTTACGCTTGCGAACTTACTGTTCACGATCTCGAACTTACCATTCGCGAGCAGGGAAATAACTTCTCTGCACATCGTGAAGCGTAGTTTTCTGCACTCCGCGAGTTCCGCGGAGTGTGGAGTGCAGAAAACTCTGCAAACTCCACGAACGGAGCGAAGTTCACCGCCGAGGCCAAATTATAAAACACCTTGCTACAGGCCCAGTAGTCTTTCATGCAGTTCTCGCGAGAGGCTTGCGGGATCGCACTAGCCTCATGAGACAAGCCCAACTCCCTGAAGCTTCCGCTCTCACAAGACTCTTGAGGGATTGCAACATAATTTAGTAGTATATGGGAAGCACTAACCTCTCCACTAAAAACCCTCTGTTATATAATGGGTGTACATACTGGAGTATGAGGAGCAATTACCCTCAGCTTTCAAACCTCTCTCTCAAATAGCAACTATGCATAGTAGGGCCTGTGCAAGGACTGGCTGACCTCTCCATTGAGACCCCTCTCTTGCATAACAGGTGTACATAGTAAGGTGTGTTGTGAAACTGGCCTCTCTTTCAGACCTCTATCTCAGATAAAGGGTATGCATAGTAGTCAGTGGGGAGGGACTGGCCTCTCGTTTCAGACCGCTCTCTCAGATGATGGGTGTGTGTAGTAGGGTGTGTGGAGGGACTGGCCTCTCCTTTCAGACCTCTCTCTCAGATGATGGGTGTGTGTAGTAGGGTGTGTGGAGGGACTGGCCTATCCTTTCAGACCTCTCTCTCAGATGATGAGTGTGTGTAGTAGGGTGTGTTGAGGGACTGGCCTCTCCTTTCAGAACTCTCTCTCAGATGATGGGTGTGTGTAGTAGAGTGTGTGGAGGGACTGGCCTCTCCTTTCAGACCTCTCTCTCAGATGATGGGTGTGTGTAGTAGGGTGTGTGGAGGGACTGGCCTATCCTTTCAGACCTCTCTCTCAGATGATGGGTGTGTGTAGTAGGGTGTGTGGAGGGACTGGCCTCTCCTTTCAGACCTCTCTCTCAGATGATGGGTGTGTGTAGTAGGGTGTGTGGAGGGACTGGCCTCTCCTTTCAGACCTCTCTCTCAGATGATGGGTGTGTGTAGTAGGGTGTGTGGATGGAGTAAACTCTCCTTTAGGCCAAGGTACTGGAGAAAGCAGTCAACCACCAACTGAAAGACGACCTGAAATCTAACCACCTGCTCGACCCCTCCCAATCTGGTTTCCGCTCAAACCGCAGCACAGAAACCGCCCTTATGACTGTCACGGATGACGTAAGAGCCATCCTCAACCGCAGGGAGTCAGCAGCCCTGATCCTCCTCGACCTGTCAGCAGTCTTCAACACAGTCTCCCACCAAGTCTTCATCCAAAGACTTCACCATATCAACATCTACAACAACGCCTTCAAGCTAATATCCTCTTTTCATCACCAGATGCTCTCACAGAATCCCCCTCCTGCCGCACATCCCCAAGATCATTATCTGCGGGGTACCCCAGGGCTCCTCACTCAGCCTCAACACTGTTCAACATGTACATGACTCTGCGGGCACCCATTGCTCGCAGCCACGGTCTCAACATCTTCTCCTATGCTGACGACACCTAACTCATTCTCTTCCTCACCGAAGACACAGCACCACTAGAGTGAATTTCCAGAACGCCATGACCGATGTCGCTGACTGCATGAGAGCCAACTACCTCAAACTCACACCGAAAAAACCTACGTTTTCCTCTTATGAAGACCCCCCCCCCATCGTGGAATGACTCCTGGTGACCTCACGCCCTCGGACCAGCATCCATCTTCAGCCACCAACGCCCGCAACCTCAGTATCATCCTCAACAGCGAGCTCTCCATGAAATGACAGGTCAACTCTGTTGCCTTCACATGCTTCAACACAATGAGAATGTTAACGTAAAGTCTTCAGATGGATCCCAACCAACACCAGAAGAACTGTCACAAAAGCCGTCATCGCTAGTCGACTTGACTACAGGAACGCCCTCTATGCTAGAACCACCATCCTCCTCCTCAAGTGAATCCAAACAATCAGCAAGAATCATCCTGGACATGTCCAGACGATCCCACATCACCGCCCATCTCCATAGCCTGCACTGGCTTCCCATCAAGAACAGATGCCACTTCAAGCTGCTCATGCATACCTACAAAGCTCTCCATAACACAGGACCTGAATAAATAAACAACGACCTGACGTTCCACCAGTCCACCAGACACCTGCGGTCAGCCTCCCTGGCCCTTGCCATCATCCCCCTGCATCCATTGTACTCAAGACAGAGGATGATCATTCTCCCACCCCGCTGCCAAGGCCTATAACGACCTCCCCATCCACCTTCGAACCTCTATCCCCCTTACCAAATTCAGGAATGGCCTCAAGACCTGGCTGTTTGAGTGAGCCCACCCCACGCAGTGCCTGGATACCCCTCAGAATGATTAGCGCACTCTACAAATATTCATTCATTCATTCCTTTGAGACCTCTCTCTCAGATGACAAGTGTGCTTAGTAGTGAGTGGGAAGAGACTGCCCTTTCCTTTAAGACCTCTCTCTCGGATGACGGGTGTCCTTAGTAGGGTATGTTCAGAGAGACTGGCCTCACCGCTGACACCTCTCTCTCATATGACGGGTGTGGGTGTAGTAGTTAGTGGAGAGGGAATGTCCTCCCCGTTAATACCCCTCTCTCAGTTAATAGGTGTGCATAGTAGGGTGTGGGAGAGACTATACTCTACTCACAACTCTTACCCAGTCGATGGGCATGAATAGTACACTCCGATGGACACCATCTCCTGTAACACTCCATCCTGCTGTAGCAAGTGTGCATACTACAATGTATTCAAAGATCACTACTTATTTCTACTTTTCACGATCCTACAAGAGTCTCGTGAGATTGTAAAAAAATTTTGAAAATAAGAATTGACTATTTACTCATCACAATACTTATCTATTGCACACTTCTTCTCAAAAACAAGGTGCACAATATGCTTTCCTACTAATAGAGTGTATTGAGAACTCGTCTATTTCTTTTTACTATTCACGATCTCGCAAGAGTCCCACAAGATCGTAAAATTAGTTAACAGCAATGTACTTTTCTTTTCTTCACAGTAGTCACCCTTTAGACACTTCCTCTCTAATCTAAGGAGGCAGCATGCCTTTCTGCTATCCCCTTCTATAGCTTTTTTACTTCATTTTCACAACACCTCCAATTTTTCACAGTAAACAGTAATGGCAGCCATTTTATTTCTAACTTTCCAACAGCCAGCCAATCAGAGCACTCGCTCTTGTGGATTCGCAGGAGGTTCAACAGGACGGTAGGGTCTGCCAGAGGCTTTTTTGTAGGGGTTTCATTACTGCCAGTTTCCAGACTGTAGGGACTTCAGCCCAGGGGCGGCTCTTCCATAATGGCGGAGGAGAGTTGCCCCACTGCCAGCAGATGATAAATAAAACGATAATAAAACATTATTATCGTTTTATTTATCTCTGTCTGATTTGCTTACGTGGGAGTGAAAGGGGCAGGGCTGGGCCACGGCAGGGAAGAGTAATTTGCACTTATAAGTACTCATGTCAGTTTGGCTGGCCGTCTTATGCCAGCCAAACTGAGATGAGCACTTATGTTTCTCCAACCAGGCTGTGTTCCACAGCCACGTTCGAGAAACGCCACAGGCTCCCAGGCACTGTTTGAGCAGCAAAAAAGGCCACTCAAACTAATCCTGGCACTGCTCTACTGCTATGAGAGCAGTGTCTGGATTGGGTGGGGAGCCTGTACTTTGAGGCCCATCCACTTCTGGAGGATGAGAGGAAAGGAGCAACGGGGCGGCCGGCAGCGGGAGCGGAGCAGCAGGTAAGTGATTTTTATTTTATTTTTATTTCCCAACCTCTCCTCCCCCCGTCCCCACCGTGCCACCCTACCATTATCAATTGGCGGCAGTCACCACCGCATCAGCCATAGATAGGGATGTATTGAGAATCCGGTTGATTGGAGAGCCAACAGTGTCGATGGTCGTGTGTAGGATAGCAGAGGGCATTGGTCGTAAGGAGAGCCAGATTTACAAGAAAGAGTGGCTTGATGAGAATGTGAGAGCGAGATCTCCTGAACGGTGGTCAACCTAGCATTTGTCCCGTTTAAAGAGCTATCTGGGAGATGGTTAGTTTTGGGGGTTGATACTGAAAAACCCTGTTGTATGGTCTGAATTTCGTCCTCAAAAAAGGCAGAAATCTGATCAAAAAGGGCCTGAGAGGGGGGAATTTCCCTAGAAAGGGTCTTAGGCTGTGGGAAGGATTTTGATATTTTGAAAATTATTTTTGGGTAGTGAAGTAAGATTTTTTGGTCGACTTAATAAGATTGTGGTAGGAGTTCTGGGCTGCCCTTAAACAGGGAGGTGCTCTGGCTTGTAGGCCTGTCAACATTTGCGTTTGGGCTGCTTGCAGTGCAGCTTTTCTTCAGCTAAGGCAGGGGATAACCAGGGTGCAGAAGGATTAGACTGGTGTTTACTAGAGCAAACTAGGGGTGCTAATTTATTGGCTGTGTTAATAATCCAATTGTTAAATGAGTTAAGGTCATTGGATAGGCTTCCTATAGGGGTCGAGTAGGTGACAGACCGCTGGGTGGTGAGGTTGGGGTTTGTCAGCATCTTTCCGCATTTGCGTTGGATTGGGGCGGCTGGTAACATTAGGGCGAGTGGGGGGATGATGTGGGTTGATCAGCACTTTGAAGGGGACTTAACTGTGGTCCAATCTAGAATGAAAAGTAGGGTCTTCAAGTACCAGTTGGAGATGGTTGCCACAGACCCCATTACGAGTGTGTCCTGCTGTGTGGGTGGGGCGGACACTAGTTGGGCGAGGCCTATAATGTTTAGAGTGTCTCTGAGATGTATTACTTCAGGGTCATTGGAGACATCAAAATGATAGTTGAAATCCCCAAAAATGATGAAATTAGCGTACTGAAGTAGGAGAAGGGCTCAGGACTCCCACGGGGGGGGGGGCTAAGAAGGTGGGCCCTGGGCCAGGTGGGTGATTAAGTGAGCAGTGGGTGAAAGATTGAGATGGGGCTGATCTTGAAGCAGAATCCTAGGCTTTCCGCTCCTTTAAGAGAGTCTACGTCTAATGAGCTGCATTGGAGAACATCACGGAAAATAACCGCTAGGCCACCTCCACTGCCTTCCACCCTGTCACATCTAAGGATCATGTATCCTGAGGGAACTGCCAAGGTCACATCAGGGTTGCACCAAGGTTAGAGCCATGATTCGGTGAAAAGAGAAAGTCGAGGTGGAGCTCGATAAGCAAATCGTGAACTTCATGTGAGTGTTTACTTAAGGATGTGTGTTGATGAGCCCACCAGAGAGGGATTTTAGAGCTGCTGTGGAGGGGGAAATGGCAGAAAAGGATGGCTCATAAAGAAGACCAAGCTTGCCTTTCCAGAAAATGCAAGGTACTGCTGGATCCTCTAAGTGGGTGGGGTCCCAAGTGTGACCACAGTGAGACATTATTCGTGAAGGGTTTTAGGAAGTCAGAGGAGAGCAATTTACATGGTGTGCGATGGGCAGGGGGGCTGGTGCTGGCCACAGAATGGACGAACCAGACATGCTCGCCTTTGGCACACGTCCGCAGGCCTGCACCTATGATTCATAGAGGTTCTGCCAGGCCCCACCTCCCGAGTACCTCCTGAGCACATGACTAGAGTGACAACCTCGTGGAAGATGGCTGCTTCCAGAGGTTGCATGGGGAGAGGAGAGCACCCTAAAAAGAGTGTGAATTTCTAAGCCCCAAGCGTTTTTAAGATATTTACCCCAATTCACATAAAGCTTCCCCCAAATTAGGTCTGGGCAGTGAACTCCACTCCGTTCACGGAGTTTGTGGAGTGTTCTGCACTCCACAGAGCATGCAGAGTTCCGAAAAACTCCGCTATGTGGAGCAGAGTTTTATCCTCACTCCCGCTTGCCAACGTTAAGTTAAGGAGCGAATAAAATCCAATGCTAGACCACCTCCCAATGAGATGTCTCAATGCGGGCGGTTGCGGATGGTCGCGACTGCTCGCGTTGGGAAACCCACTATTTGTGTTGAACAATCTGCCACTTGAGTAGAAAATCTACTTGAGCGGTTGAAAGAGGCAGCACACTCTTGCACTGTGCATGGTGCAGTTCACGCTGATTTTCCAGTGCGGGAGAAATACTCAGTGCTAAAAATCAGCGCGAACGGTGCGACCTAATGCACTCTGCCGTTTGCAGAACTCCGCATAGCGCAGCAGAGTTTTTTGGTCACTATGTGGAGTTGCTCCACGAACTCTGCCCAGGCCTATCCCAAATCACATGAAAAGTCTCAAAAATACAGAACAAAATATTGAGCAGCTAAGTGTAAGTAGGTAAGTATAGGTTTACTATTCTTAATTCCACTGCTATGTACCTTGAAGATATATATAGGGTAGGGTATGCGAGAGTGTTTTCCTTGCACGTCGAGAGGCAGGAAACAGAAAGGTGTCAGCCACATGGTTTATTTATAAACTCTAGTACGAGGTCCCGAATTGACTCCTTTGAGGCTTGTAAGGGGGCACTGTTTCACAATTTAATACTTGCAGGTATGCGTTTATTTTGGCAAGAAAAATGGAAATGAAAATGCTCATGTTAACATTCGCAAGGCATTTTGGGAAATGAAGTCCTGGTAATATGCGGTTACTTTGATCAGAGCGATAATGTACTCAAACATTGTCCACAACGAATGCATTGGCAGAAAATGTGTCAGAGTATTTGTCAAACATCGGCTGTTCATAAAACAACAAAGGAACAGTACAAGTGTTTAAGTGATTGACATTGGTCTAACACTGTGTTTGCTTTTTTGAGTCCTTGCTCTATGTCTGAGACCGCAGCTATTTAAATCTCAAAGCAACTGTCCCTCGTACGAGGCATATGATTAAAACTGACGGAAGGTTGAAACGCATCATGCTGAATCATGTGGATTACCGGCTGTGAATGAAAACTGCTTTTACCAACCTTCTGAGTGGTGGTCTTGTGTATCATGCTGCGAAGACGGCGTGATTTTACATATGCAAGATGTTAGGTGGTGACGTCGCCAAACAAGTCCCGACCTGCTAGGCAGGGTGTCCTTTTTCCGCCAGAGTCTTTTGGATATATATCTATCTATAGATATATATATATATATATAAATATATATGATTTTACTTTTGATTTTCTCAGGAACTTCTGAACGGATTTACACCATTTAACCAAAAGGCACGAGTGTGAACCAAGGGCTACCTATTTGCCAAATTTGGTGTTATTCCGCAGTTCGGGCTCTAGCTGCGATTAAAGGTTCCTATGGAAAACTGCATGGGGAAAACACATTTTGGGACCCCCCTTTTTTCTCGGCCCCCGCTTAAAGAATCACCCCGAGACTTTCAGGATAGGAGCGGACCAGAGCGCCCCACAAGTTTTGAAAATTTCGCGAAAATTCGTCAACCGGCGCCAAATTTATTCCAAATAGAATGTTGCGGATTTCCTATGGATAATAGGTCCTAACTATAACTACCTACTGGCGACCGCCAGTAGGTAATATATATATATATATATATATATATATATATATATATATATATATATATATAGAGAGAGAGAGAGATAGATAGATAGATAGATAGATAGATAGATAGATAGATAGATAGATAGATAGATAGATAGATAGATAGATAGATAGATAGATAGATAGATAGATAGATAGATAGATAGATAGATAGATAGATAGATAGATAGATAGATATATCCAAAATCCGTCTATAGTACGTGATAATAATACACTCTCAGGCTCCAATGAAGTGAGTAAATCAGGAAGTTTATTGACGCGCCGTAAATTTTGATACTGCCACACTTTTAAGCACTGAAGAAAGCTATTGCTGAAACGCGTCTGCTATTAATAGAAGTGTACTTTCAGCAACCCCCATGAGTGCCTTTACGTGCAATAACTTTCCAAGCGTCGGAGCTGATATTTACACGTGAGTCCCATCCTCACAAATTCATGGCACCCGCCTTAAGAGTTCGGCATAACCTTTCGTTGGTGGGTTTGGAGCAGAGATTGTAGCAGGAGCCAGAACCGTCTCTGCAGGATGACCCCGTCGACCGGAGGTCGTGGATTATTCAAATCCAGGTTCGCAGTAATTTGACTGCTGCCAGCGGATTCACCCTGATTACAGACAGAGGCTTGACGAGGGGATTGCCATGCACGACGCGATGGTGATCAACATCGGAAAAAATTCTGATTAACAGCAGTCATGCATTAAAATGTAAGAACTCTTTGACTTGTGCATATCACTAAGTTCAGCTTGCATAAAAGTCGATATGGGTAAAAAACTACCAACATGGTGGCCAGAGGAAGTGAGCACCATCAAAGTCCTTCTTCACCTTTCACCATTTGTAAAGCGCCAATTACGAGAGACCATCTATGTTTAAAAATGACGCGCCGTGCATTTTGATACTGACACACTTTTATGCACTGAAGAAAGCTATTGCTGAAACGCGTCTGCTATTAATAAAAGTGTACTTTCAGCAACCCCCGTGAGTGCCTTGGCGTGCAATAACTTTGCAAGCGTCGGAGCTGATATTTACACGTGAGTCCCATCCTCACAAATTCATGGCACCCGCCTTAAGAGTTCGGCGTAACCTGTCGTTGGTGGGTTTGGAGCAGATATATATATATATATATATAGCTAGACATGGTACATATATGTGGAGTTATATATAGTAAAGCTTTACTTAGCTATAGAAACTTACCATCACAATATTTTTGTCCCTGATATTTGTGACATGATATTTTGTCCCACAATATTCCCAATATTCTGTCTAAAAACCCTGGGCCCGATTCACAGAACTAACTTAAGACAACATCCTAAACTTACTACCATTTTCGTATTCACAGAAGGCACTTACTCATTTTGATATTCACAGAAGACACTTACTCACTTCGGTATTCACAGAAGTTAAGAGTCCTAACTTTAGGAGTCCTAAATGCCTTCTTTGAATACCGAAAGTCTTAAAATTAGGATTTTTCTCAGTTTAGGAGTCCTAAAGTTAGGACTCCTAACTTTACTACTACTAAACTGAGAACAATCCTAATTTTATGACTTTCGGTATTCACAGAAGGCATTTAGGAGTCCCAAAGTTAGGAGTCCTAACTATACTACTACTAAATTGAGAAAAATCCTAATTTTAAGACTTTCAGTATTCACAGAAGGCATTTAGGAGTCCTAAAGTTAGGAGTCCTAACTATACTACTACTAAAGTGAGAAAAATCCTAATTTTAAGACTTTCGGTATTCACAGAAGGCATTTAGGAGTCCTAAAGTTAGGACTCCTAACTTCTGTGAATACCAAAATGAGTAAGTGCCTTCTGTGAATACCAAAATGAGTAAGTGCCTTCTGTAAATACCAAAATGGTAGTAAGTTTAGGATTTTGTCTTAAGTTAGTTCTGTGAATCGGGCCCCCAAGTTAGCTCACTAGTACGCACTTCGGTATTCAATATCTCAGACCTTAAAAAACCTGAGAAGCAGCATGTTTGAGATTCTTCAAAACAGTGAACTCATAGGTGTTTTGAGAACAACAGCAGACATCAGCACCTCCAGGGTGTCAGGGCTGTGTCTATCCTGTCCAATGACAGCCTTACAAGAGTGGAAATTTCCTCTGCCTTTGTCTGGCTGCGACCGCCCCTGTCTGAAAGCATCAGAGCTCAAGACAGGAGGGCGGTCCTGTCCCATGGCTGGAGATTCTGTGGGAAGAAGTGAACAGGCAGGAGGTCAGGGGCAAGGGCAGGTATGCCAATGCACAGCTCTTGTCTAAGCTCAATGCTCCCCTGGCATCCCTTGCTTTGCTGTGACTTGTGTGCTTGCTACAGAGGTCTTTCCAAGGTCAGGTTCAGCTTCGATGTGATAATACTGCTGCACTTGTGACTTCACCTCAGCTCGTGCAGGAAAAAGCAAAGCAGAGAGGAAAGAGAAAAGGAATGAAGTTGCGGTACAAGGGGACAGAGGAAGAATGTGACAAGCTCAAAGACAGGGGGAACCACAAGCAATAGTAAAGCAATAGAAAAGAATAAGAAAGGAGAGGACGGGAACAGCTAGGAAACGGTGACAGAAAATGAGAGGATTTTTAAAGACACGACGAGAAAGAAACCAGCAGAAAGCACACGAGGGTGAGAGGTGAAATGACAGAGGATTCAGACTCCAAGGGACAGATTTAGACAAGAATAACAGAAAATAACTGAGTCACAGAAAAACAGGTCAAATGGAAATTCATGAAAATTAAAAAGAATGAAATTCACTGAAAGGACAGACTGTAAAGAAAAATGAAACAAAGCTTGAAAAGGAGAACAGTGGAGAGTAAAGACAAAAGGAGGAAACTATATATAAAACTACCTGGTGTTTAGTCATGTTCTGTACGTTGTAGGCTAAACTGTAAGTGAGATATTAGATCGGCCTGGTTTGCAGAGTTCCGCTATGCGGAATTCTGTGAAGTGACCAAAACACTTTGCCGCGCTATGCAGAGTTCCGCAAGGGGCATAGTGTGGTAGGTTGCGCCGTTCGCGCTGATTTTTAGCACCGGGTGTTTGTCCTGTGCTGGAAAATCAGTGCAAATGGCACCATGATTAGTGCAAGAGGGCGCTGCTTCTTTCTGCCGCTCAACTAGATGTTCAACTCGAGCAGCAGCTTCCTCAGCGCGAACGGAAGGTATCTCAACGCGAGCTATAATGGCCATCCGCAACCGCCCTCATTGAGAAATCTCGCCGGGAGGTGGTCTGGAGTAAGATTTTCATCACTCGCCGACTTAATGTTGGTGAGCGAGGAAAACACGTGGAACTCCGCGTGCTAAGTGGAGCGCGGAGTGGGAAAAACTCTACAAACTCCCCGAGCGGAGCAGAATTTCAAGCCCAGGCCTAATATTAGACAAGGACAGTGGCCTCCTCAAGGACCTGATGTCCTTCTGAGACAGCACAGTGGGTTACTATACTGAGTTTAGAGATATTTTTAAGTGTGAGGCCACAAGTTATTTTCACAGTCTGACAACTGGGCATCTAAGCTCCGACAGCAGAGACAGTTGTTTATCCTGCAGCTTACAGACTCTGACTCCATTAAGAAGGCTCAGTTGGTTAAAGTTCCTACTGCAGAAACTTGTGAGTAAACCTATGGCTCACAGGCAGCAGCAGTCCATGCAGGTAACTGTGGGGCCGCATAAGGGGGTATTTCGAGGGAGGATGCAGAGGGAAAATTAAATAAATAAATAATTTTCTCTCTGCATCATCCCTCAAAATACCCCCTTGCCTCGCCCCACCGCCCCACCGCTGTTACCTGCAGGGACCGCGGCTGGTCACAGGCAGTTGTAGAGGGATGTGTCAGTAACTGAATGCAACTCCGGCACGGATCTGGGTGTAACCCACATGGCAGGAAGGGTGCTGTACTAATTGTGTTAAGTGATAATGCTTTCCATACCGAGGCCCCTTTTTTCCAAGATTTCTGTGGGATGGGGCTAAGCCCAGCTTCCTTGGTCAGTGGAAGATGTGGCTGGTATTAAAAGTCTTTCACTGGCTCTCTTGCATTGCCACTCCATGGAGTTAACAGTGCCTGAGGATCAAATGCTGCTTTGAGAAGTGTCTCTGATGCAAACCTGCATTTGCATCACCAGTGAAATCAAACATTTTCATGACAAAGAGGTTTTTATGAAGCCTGACATTTTTGATTCTGTAATAGTGTCCCAGGGACATTCCAGCACCGAGGAGCTGGCTGTTACCTGTGTGTGCTACTCCTGCAACATTCTGGGGTATGCAGCTTAGAATGGGGAATAATGTGGTGAAAACACACATATTCACGTGGTTTAAGCTGTAAAACTCAGGACCTTGTAGTGTTTCCCCCGCACACTTTTCACCAGGTTCTTTATGCCGAAAAATGTGTGGGGGAAGCAATGGAGTGCAATAAAATCCTCTGCACACAACGAATTCCTATTTTGGGCAGAATCTCTTTGTTTCTTTCAGAATCAGCAACAATACTCCCTGGCTCTCCTATGACCCAAGAAGGGGTTCCCTGAGGCTCTGTCCTCTCCTCCGGCCTGTTCCTACCCTGCACGGGACCTTTAGCATTGACTCTCAGTTGCTCCAACATCTCACATCACATATATGCAGATGACACTCAACTGTATCTGAAAATATCCTCCCCTAAATATGTTTAGTATGTCGCCAAAGGTCAGGAGGAAACAAAACTGGATGTCCCACCCTCACCTGAAGGTTAACTCGCTTCAGAAAGAGGTCCTGTTGTAAATGAATCTTGAAGATCGAATCATTTTCGTAGTTTATTCGTTGCAGCACATCTGTGCGTCCTCCTGTGAGCAGATACAACTGCCCACACCAAGCAGAACACTCAACACCACTCTTATTAGAATATAGGGTACATCTGAAAACAAGCGTGGCACCTGCATGGAGCGTGGGACGATGACACCGAGGGTCGTGAGCACTCGCAGCAATGCCAGTGAGAATGTAGCGTATCCCTCTCATTTAACAAAAGAACAAAACACAATGTAAATAACAAAAAGATCATGAAAGTAAAACATGACTGTACTCAGATACATGCATCATCTTACAAATTCCTGAAACTTCCAGGGATATAGCCTGGATCCGTTTGAGCCTTTTACTCTTGAAGTTACTGTTCCACCATCACCAACAGGGTCTTCATTTATACTTATACCTACACCATTCTCTTTGCACCTATGACCCTGATCTTGCATTCTCACTGAAAATTCTTCTTCCCTGTACGCCTGCTCATTACCTGTGACATGCCTATCAAAACACTTAGCAGCTCTTTTAACATCCCAAACCTTACCATCCTGAGTAAGGATTTTCATGGGTTTACCAAACTTGTTAGACTCCTTACCTATGAGACCTGGTCTCAAACTTCTGACGCAGTCTCCCACTTTGAAATTATGTGTTTTAGGGCCAGATGTACAACCGTTTTTTGCGTCCGCAAATGGGCCATCGGCCCGTTTGCGACTGCAAAAAAGGTTCCAGGCATGTACAAATGCTATTTTGCGAGTCACCGACTCACAAAATAGCATTTGTGACACTCGCTATTAGGAAGGGGCGTGCCTTCCTAATAGCCAGTCACCATGCCATCTACTGTTGTTTTGTGACCGCATTTGCGGCTGCAAAACAGTCGCAGTTTGCCACCTACTTCAAGTAGGTGGTAAACCACTCGCAAACGGGAAGGGGTCCCCAAGGGACCCCTTCCCCTTTGTGAATGGGTACGTAACTATTTTTTAAGAGCAGGCAGTGGTCCCAGAGACCACTGCCTGCCCTTAAAAAATGAAACTGAAAAGTTTAATTTGCCTTTTTTAAATGCATCCCATTTCCCTTTTGGAAAACGGGCTGCATTTAAAAAAAAAAATGCTTTATTTAAAAGCAGTCCCAGACATTGTGGTCCGCTGACCCCAGCAGGCCACCATCCCTGGGAGTGCTAGCCATTCCCAATCGGGTCGCAAATTGCAACAGCCTCATTAATATTCATGAGGCATGCAAATTGCAACCCTATTGGGAATCGCAAACAGTGTCTAAGACACCGTTGTACATTAAGTTTAGCGAGCCAAATTGTGAGTCACAATTTCACGCAATTTGCGACTTGCTAAACTTAATGGTCGCACATCTGGCCCTTAGCCTCCCTCTTGTTATCATACCAGAGTTTGGTCTTCCCTTGTTTTCTTTTTACACGCATGGCTGTCTTTTCTACACACTCTCCATCTTCACCTTCATTCTTACTCTTTTCTTTGAACAACCAAGGACATATACTAGAAGCAGGATTTCTTCCCTTTAATAACTTGAAAGGACTGACCTCAGTAACAGAATGTGGTATGATGCGATATTTCCACAATCTTTCACTAAGTGCACTCAATCGCGCACTGTCCTGTTTTACAGCTTTCACAACATACCCTTTCAAAACACGATTAAATCTCTCAACCTGACCATTTTCATGTGGTTCGTACAAAGATGTTGTAATGTGTTCTATACCACAATGATTCAGGAAAGTTCCCATTTCAGATGACATGAGTTGAACCCCATTGTCGGTGACAAGGGTAGATGGACATCCTTCCCGTGCAAAAATCTCCTTAAAGAATTCAATTACTACACCCGTGGTAGCCTGAGATACAAATTTCACCTCAGGCCATTTAAAGTGGTAATCAACCATGACTAAAGCAAAACGCGAATTAACAGGTAAGAAATTGAATGGTCCTGAAATGTCAAAAGCAATCTTTTGCCACGGTTCTTTAGGCCAAGCTACACTTTTCACAGGGGGGATGTTCTCTGTCAATATCCTTTCACTAGAGACACGCACATCGCATTCCCTAACTGTACCACCAATGAGCCTATCCATTCCAGGCCACCAAAAATGGCTCCTCACCAACCTTTTCATGGCCGACATACCAGGATGAGTTCTATGCGTAATATTGAGTATCAACTCTTGTATTCCTTTAGGGGGAATACATTTACTCCCCTTGAACAGCAAATCCCCTTCAATTTCAAGTTCATCTGCAACATTATATAGTGGAAGATATTCAGCATTTAAATCACTCTTTCTTGGCCAACCTTCCAACACTAATTTCTTTATGTTTTCCCAATAACCATCCTTGCTTTCGCACTCCTTCCATACGTTTTCCGAAATTTCCCCAAACTTCTCTTGAACGATATCATTGATGTTAACTGCAATATCACGCTCATGACTCACTTCAGACTCAACTTGTCGACATGACAAGCGAGACAAAAAATCTGCCGTTACTTTTCTCTTTCTTGGCACATACTAGGTTTTAAAATTGTATTCCTGTAATTTGTATGTTAACCTTGCGATACGTGCTGTGGAGTTCCAACGTCCAAAAGGGGATAAATTAAATGTTCACTAATGGTTTGTGATCAGTTCTTGGCACAAACCTACTGCCCCAAACATAGTTGTGATAATGTTCAGTGGCCCACACCCACGCGAGCAGCTCTCTTTCAATCACTGCATACTTGCGGTCGGTTATATTAAGGGTGCGAGAAGCTAATGCAACATTCCACTCTTCTTTACCACACCTCTGCGATAACACACCCGCAATACCATACAAACTGGCGTCACAAGTGACTATACATTCTTTTTTCATGCAAAACTGTTTTAACGTGGGAGCTTTAATAATCTCACCTTTAACCTCCTCAAAAGCCTTCTGTTGTTCATCTGACCACTCAAAAAGAACATTCTTCCTCAATAGTTTTCTCAGAGGTTCCAAAGTTTTCCACAAATTTACTGTAATACTCACACATGCCAGCATATGATAACAATTGCTCCTTATTTACCGGAGAGGGCGCATTAACTGTGGCCTCAACATTAGATTTTTTCGGAATCACTTCATCACCAAATAAAGTGTGCTCCAAATATTCTACAGATTTTTTAAACAACTTACATTTTTGTGCTTTTAGAGTCAAAGCATTCGCTGTTAATCTGGTGCAAACCTCCACCACACGTTCCATATGCTCCACGTCGTTCCTAAAAGAAATTAGTATGTCGTCCTGGGAACACTGACCATACTGATCAACATCCCTGAACACATGAAACACAGTTCTCTGGAAAACAGAGGTGGCAGAGGCCAGCGCGAAGGGCGTTCTTGTACATTGATATAATCCTTGAGGAGTAATGAACTCTGTCAATTGATTAGACTCTTCTGCCAATTTTATCTGGTGATAACGCAGATCTTTAATCTAAATTGGAAATCATCTTCGCACCTTCCAGCATGGACACTAGGCCTGGGCTAAAATTTCGTTCCGTTCGCGGAAATTGCGATAATTTGACATTTTTGCGTTCCGCGGAAAGCGTGAAAATGTCAAAAATTCCGCATTCCGCAGCTTGGCGATAATTTGTTTCTTGCTTGCGCTGTAAAATAATACATTTTCGCGCGCGCGCGATCGCCTCACCTGAATCCCTGCGTTCGCCGACAAGTTTTCTTGATCCGGTCGCGTTCTCCAAGAGATGTTGTATTGTTTTTAGCCATTTGCGCTGTCACGCGACAGTTCGCGCCCGCAGTGACGTCATGCGTCGCGTGATCACGTCTTTCTTCTCGCGATCATGCACCGCGAGACAACTGAAAACAAGATGGCCGCGCCCGCGAGCAACCACATGGGTAAGTTGGCGAGCCGCAACCATGCAGAAAATCTCGCGAACATGCGGGAAAAAAACTTCCGCATCTTCGCGATATTTCCGCGTGTTTGCGATAATTTTTAACATTTTCGCGATAATTTGCGAAAGTGGATTTCGCAAATTCCGCCCACCCCTAATGGACACCACCTAATTAATGTTGAAAATGAATTCAGAAGATCAAATAATGTTCTTAGTTTATTCGTTGCAGCTCAGCAGCGCATCCTCCTGCGAACAGATACAACTGCCCACACCAAGGACAACACTCAACAACACTCTTATTAGAGTATAGGGTACATCTGAAAACAAGCGTGGCACCTGCATGGGGGGATGACACCGAGGGTCGTGAGCGCTCGCAGAAATGCCAGTGAGAATGTAACAGGTACGCTTCAGAACTTAGACCTGGGAAACCAAGCTCGGTCCCGGCTCATTGCTCAACATCTTGTGATTCTGGGCAAATCACTTAAGTCTTCCTGTGTCCAAATAATAATAAAATAAATCGGGACTAGTGTAACGTAATCTGGCGATCGTGTGAGGCGTTCAGGTCGACCAGTTCGCTTTAATTAAAACTACAAAAAAAAAAGTAGACAATTCCATACTTTGATGTTTATAAATAATGAAAAGGCGCTATTTCAGCATTTACCACTGTGAACGATCTTTCTCTCTTTGCTGTAACTTTCGGAGCAGTTTCTGCTTTTGACTAAGTATCTACTTTAAAGTTTGATATTAACTGTGCAAATTTATGTCAGCCATTTAACTCCTGCGTATTACATTATACATGTCACTGTTATATGTCATTGTTTTACATCATGTTTCATTAATTTGTATAAGTACATGTATGGACACGTTCCTCTGTGAAGAGCTTTGTCACACATTGGGGTCAGGGAGCAACTGTAGATAGATAGATAGATAGATAGATAGATAGATAGATAGATAGATAGATAGATAGATAGATAGATAGATAGATAGATAGATAGATAGATAGATAGATAGATAGATAGATAGATAGATAGATAGAGTGACAGACAGACAGACAGCAGCAGCAGCGGTCCGTGGAGGGAGTTCCGTGGGACGGAAAGGCGGGGCGGGGGAGGGGCAGGGTGGGGGGCACTAAACACCGGAACATGGATAATTGGAGGTAAGTAAACAATTAAATAAATAAAACGAATTTCGTAGCGCGCGCTGCATCACAAAATGCGGTGCAGCGCGCACCACGAAATTCGTTTTATTTATTTAATTGTTTACTTACCTCCAATTATCCATATTCCGGTGTTTAGTATCCCCCACCCTGCCCCACCCCCGCACCGCCTTTCCGCCCCACGGAACTCCCTCCACGGACCGCTGCTGATAGATAGATAGATAGATAGATAGATAGATAGATAGATAGATAGATAGATAGATAGATAGATAGATAGATAGATAGATAGATAGATAGATAGATAGATAGATAGATAGATAGATAGATAGATAGATAGATAGATAGATAGATAGATAGATAGATAGATAGATAGATAGATAGATAGATAGATAGATAGATAGATAGATAAGAGGGCCTGACGGGACACAGTGATACTGCGGCTGCCCCTTCCTGTGGCCAGAAGCCAATCCTCTGGTCTCCGGCAGGAGGGAGCAGGGGAGCGGCTGGAAAAACCGGTTCCGGGTCGAGGTGGTTTCATTCAAGCGACCGAAAGGGCAGGAGGCAGAAGTGAAACTCTTGTGGTTACAGGAGAGAAATGAAACTTAGGGGTGGGGGGAGGAGAGTGGTAGGAAGAGAACAAGAGAAACACGAAGTTAAACAGAGACAAAGGAGGGTAATGTGCAGGGAGGAGGGGGGCTGACACAGGGAACCCTCCCCCTTCATGGGGAAATCTGCCTCCTTCTAAGGGGCCCCAGAGACAGCGGAATAATGTGCAAGGGGGCCCCTCTCTTCACCGTGCTCCGGATATATAGTGGGGCAATGAGCATGGGTGTAGCCCCTGGGGAAGAGACAGTCTGCCCTTCATGCCCCCCTCACACAGAGCGAGTGGCTACGTCTAGGGCAGAGGTCTTCAAACTTTTGTAGGTTGAACCCCCCCAGTTGAATTTTTTTAGATGTTGGGCCCCCCCACCAACTGACAGAAATTTCTGGAATCTGGTACACTACATAATCGACTGCCACGCGCATATCACAGGCCATATCTGGCACATAATGTTCAACACAATAAGAGTGTTTAGTAAACTGCAGGTTTATGAATGGGTGTAGAGGAATGACAGAGGCTTATTACACAGCTCAAAACACCATTTTCCAAAATAAAATGTGCGCAAATTCTTTTTACTAGGATGCTTTGTTTTATACAGGACATAGATTAATAATAACACCACCAACATAAATGTGACTGGTGTGCCGG
Source organism: Triturus cristatus (assembly GCF_964204655.1). Lineage (NCBI taxonomy): Eukaryota > Metazoa > Chordata > Amphibia > Caudata > Salamandridae > Triturus > Triturus cristatus. The sequence goes on from NC_140595.1 coordinate 816,912,408, forward strand.
TTTTGATGGGCACCACCCCACCTAGGGGGCGTGGTGCCTTTAGTGGCAACAAGGGGCAGAACCGGTCGGAACTCTTCCGGGTCAAGCTACCCGGAAGAGTTTGTGGGCTGCGGGGACCCTGGAGAGAGTCAAATGTAAATACAAATGTAGAGATGTAAAGTATACGACCCTGAAATCTTCTTGGCGTGCTGTGGTGTATTAAATAAGCAATAATAAAGTTGGTCAAGAGATTAACAGTGAGTGAGTCAATATTGAAATTGGCGGTATCATGTTAAAATGAATAAAGACTACGCTGTGAAGACCAACTACATTCTGACGTGTCTTACTGGGTTGTAACTCACACAGCAAGGGGGGGAGAAGGGTGATGGTGTGGTGAATTGCACATTGTATGCCAACTATTATCCACATAGACGGTCAATCTCTGGATGGAGTTTTGCTACTGCCATCCTCAGGTTGTGCTCCACGTCCAGTCTTGAACGGTACTTAGTCTTTAGTACCGCAAGTGCTGAGAACCCAATCTCACATAAATAGGACGAGCTGAAAGGCAAGCGAGTTTTGATAGCAGTTTCTCCCAAAGCTGAATATTCTGCAGACATTTTCAGCCAAGACGGGGACTGTAAGGGAGACAGTGTTATCAGATTTTTCGAGCACTCCCTAGCTCAGAGTTGGTACACGAGAAACAATTCTTCTCTAGAAACCATTAACAAATGTTTTAGACAGCATTATAATGGGATAATTGCCCATCAACCAGTTATAGATCTGAAGAGAAAGGTGAAAGTCCACAGAGAGGGCGCTGAAAGAACACCTAATTGAGAAATCCTTAGTGGTACGATAAGTTGCTCAACTGAAGCAGTGGGGGTTTAGGACACGTTGGGCTTATGTTTAAAAAAAAAATAGAACTAATAATAAATTAATGATGTTGCCTATTTTACTTCAGAGCAACATCCTCTGACAGACTTTGTGGTGGAAGGGACATGTGAAGGAGTTTGGGTGCCCTGGGTCTGTATTATTTTGGGGGCCCCTGTTCAGAACAGCTTTGAGGTTAAATGATTCACTTTCAGCTCTGCCATACCCTCTTTAGCCAGGCTACTAACAGTGCACAGGCGCTATGGTCGAAATTCTAAAAGCGTTTACATCTAATATTCAGAGATAGTGAGGTGTGTTTTCACTGTTGTAACAAAGCAGCAGCCCACTAATTTTACAACGAATAATATCTGGGATATCCTCCAATTTCTCATATGTGAGGACCTGTTTTGATCTAAAATAAACTTTTTTATGGTTGTTGCATGAAACAAAAACATTTCTCTGCAAATAGTAATAGACTCTCTCACATCAATCACATGAAAAAGAAATGAAACAAAACAGTATTTACAAGAATCTGTTTAGGAATTATTCCAGGCCATCAGGGCAAAAACAGAGCAGCCTCTATCAAGGAAGCCCCTGAAAGCCTGGATTGCAGTGCATGTAAATGTGTCCTTTTGTAATTTAGGACGAAAACCTTGATGGGGCACGACATGCCCATACTTGTGTACAGGGGCGCAACTAGACCCGAACTTCGGGGGGGGGGGGGGGGGCTAACACTCCCATCCAGGGCTGGCCCTAGCACTGGTCGCACACAGTGCAACGGTCTGTTTTGGCGCCCCCTCCATCATTTCCTCCTTCTCCATGAATTTCCTCACTACCACTCACCAACAATGCGCCCCATCCCGCTATAGCACCTTTCTGGCAAACATTTCATTTTTGTATAGAGCTCCTCATAGTTTACCCACGCTCAGTTCTTTGATCTGGATGGTACACGTTCTTTGTAGCAGGCACATTAAACCTCGGCACTGTGTGGGTGGCATGAGTATCCATGTGAGTGCAGGGTGAGCCATGCAACAGTGTGAGAGTAGGGTAAGAGGAGCGAGTGCAGGGTGAGTGAGGTGACCATATGAATTTGGGTGTGTATGTAAGTGGAGAGTGGGACAAATGAATGTATGGTTAGGGGTGGGCTTATTTGAGTGAGTTTGCACATTGAGCAGTAAGGGGGACATAGGAGTGAAGTGTTGCATGAGTGCAGGGTGAGTAGTGTGCTTGTGTGACTGCAGGGTGAGGTACAGGGTGAACAGCACAAGTGCATTGTGAGTGCAGAGTGATTACTGAGTTCAGAGTGAGGAGTGATCAGTGTGAGTGCAGGTGAGCATGAAAGTGAAGGGCGAGAATGAGGAGTGAGTTGTCTGAATGCAGAGTGCATTCCCAGACACTTGAAGTAACTCAGCAGGTTATTGACGGCAGCGTAGGCTTTCACATATGTTGAACTATCGCTATTATGGCATTACCAGGGATCAGGGTGGAGGAAATAAATGTGCTGATCTTGCAACAAACTTCCAGTCCTATGGTTAGGGTTGCCAGCTCATTATTTTGACGTCCCATGCAGTACAAAAAATAAACAGTCACCAAAAGCTGTATTGTCAGCACTTGTCTGTGCATACTTTGAACAGCAAATATAAATAGTAGCACATCTAATTGTGTTCTATAGCTGCCTGAATTGTCCATGACTGATGATAAAATGGAACAAAGACAGAAAAGTCACATTTCAAATTTATATATACCTATTTATTTATAAGCATATTTAGTGTCAAGACCAGCAATTTGCAGGCTGGCTGGCATTTTTCTGTTGGTAACTTGAAGCCCTGTGGGCTTGTGGTGCCTGCCTGTGTAAATTTAAAAGAAACGTTGTCTCCTTGCTGCTAAGAGATAACCCTCCCAGGAGGGGGTTAAACTTGCAGAGCTGAAATGCTTCAGCTGCAGTGGGAGCAGGATGTCTCCTCTCCTGAAACTGAAAGAAAGGAACAGACAGTCATTCAGCTGCAGTGGGAGGCAAGAAGTCTCCTCTGATATGAAATGGAACCTGCTCTCCTTTTAGCACAGGAGACACTGCCTCCCACTGCAACCCAAGTATTTCAGCTCTACTAATTAACCCCCTCCTGGGGAGGTTAACTGTTACCTCTTTACTGGACAAAAGCGCAAATTGTGCCTCATCTATTTCCCCTCCCCCTCCAACCCTCTGTTACCAGAGCTGGCCAATAAAGAATTCTCATTTAAAATGGGGGAAGACTTGTGAGGCCTCGGGACAGTAAAGGTCCAACAAAGGTAAAATCTTAGCTGGAGTGCGCCCCCCCCCCCCCCTCTGAGATGGGGGCGCGCTCCACTGGGGGGGGGGCGTGCCCCACAGTTTGACGAACTCTGGTCTAGGGGCATATCTCCAGGAGCAGCGATGACCCCTTCCCGTGACCCTCACACACCCATGACCCATTCTGAGTCTCCCTGTAGGGCGAGGGGGTTGTATACTTTTACCCCTCATTGCAGTACAGCGCAATTTTTTACCCCGAATTGCTGTCGGGAGTGCGCCGGACTTTGGAATGGTATAATTGACTATTCTTACTCCAGTCTGTGCAACAGTAGGGAAATCCAACACCCTATACCCCGACAGCAAGCCACTTTCGTTGTAATGGCATGCGGGGTAAAAGCATGCGTTGTAATGCATGCATTGTAAAGGTTGTTTCCCGGGCGAGGGTGACTGGTTTCGGAAGGTGGGCCCAATGCAGTCAATAGAGCTGAAACACTGAGGGGAAGCGGGATTTCAAGGCGCGCGAGGCCTCTGAAGTCAATGGGAGATGTTTTGCTTGTTGGAGGGTGAAGACCACCCCAAGGAGTGGGGTGCCCTCTAAAGGAGGGTGCGTGAGAGCTATGTATATGTACAGAAGAGGGTGAAGGGGGGGGGGGGAGCAGGGACGTGAGCCACAGTCACAGGCCATCTCACTGCAGCTCCTGATACGGAGAGTAACAGTCAGGGCCTGGAACTCGAGGTGAGCGAGCTTTCAGATAACAGAGAGAGCCAGAGCTAAGCCAAGGGTCTGGCTCGCATCTTAGAGTTCGTGCAGGAGCCGAGCCCCGGAAATGCTTGCTATGTAAATCGTACAGCGAACATCACGTAAAATATGACAACGCCTCTTCAAAATTCAACAAAGCGTTTAGGCATGTGGAAGCTTTGATATTAATGTTTCACATTATAGCACCGCACTGACAAGTACTTATTAAAAGTGATAGATGTTAAGCATGAGCCATTAGTGAACTAAGAGACAAGGCAGTTGTAAACTAGGGGCGGGCGGAACTCGCGGAGCTTCACTCTGCGGAATTCTGCAGAGTTACATAAAAACCCTGCGAGATTCAGCGGAGGACTGTGAGAGGATAGATTTCATCACGTTGTGCTGCTCGCGCTGATTTTTTGCGGCGGGAGCTTGTTCTGCGCTATAAAATCAGTATTCTGAACATATTTGAAACTGCGTTATTAAGCAATATTGAAGAAAACAGAGTTTTGCTGAAATTAAATATTTGCCTAAGATCACACAATTTAAATGGTATGAGATTTATCCAGGTTTTCAGGTTTCACTATGCACAAATCAGCCACTTAATGGGTATCTTTTTCTAATTCCTTTTAATGTAAAAAGATTTTATTTTTACCTTTTTGTGCATTTGTTAGTAGTTTTTATATAGCGTAAACTCGATCTGAGGGTTTTAGAGCGCTTACGTGAGCACCAGTTACATTACACCAGATCACATTAAGTTACTGGCTCAGAATCACAGTATGCTGAGCTGATGCCAAGAATCGAACCTGGTTCCCCAGTTCCAAAGTCGGCAGGTCTGGCATTAATGTCATAATCTGGGTAAGGCACAAGACACTTGCAGGCTCTCTCCTTATAGGCTCAAGGCTCCAACAGGACCGCAAGCGGATCCAGAGCCAGGCTTCAGGTTCAACCCTGGCTCGAGCTTTCAGTGACTCACCCACTTCTACTTGCAATCCAATCTTAGGGGGAGCCTACATGGGCTACTGAAAGAGGGGCAGTTGCAGGGGGGGTTCAGGGGTGCAGCCGGTGTGGCCCAAGGGTGAGAGGGGGCTCAGCCTGTTCTGCATCAACTGATTATCTGTTGTTATTGTTTTTTAGACACAGTGCACACCAGGGCTTAGCTGTGGTTACTTTTCAGGGGGAGGGGTACAGAGGGAGCGAAGAACAAGGTAACAATGGAGAAGAGTGGAAAGGGATGAAAGAAAAGGAGAGGGTGAAAGAAGAGGTGGAGGAAAGGAAAAGGTGACCGAATAAGAGAAGGAAGTAAGTTTGAGTGAGAAAGAGAAAGGAGATAAGGAGGAGTAAAATGAGCAGGAGAAAAGGAAGAGAAAGGAAACAGGAATAAGGAGAGAAGGGAGGAAGGAGATGGGCATGAGAGAGATGCAAGAGGGGTAAGAGAGTAACTGAGGAAGGGGATAGAGAGGGAAGAATTAATGGATAAAGGAGAAGAGTGGAGAGTGGGGTGAACATAGGAAGGTGAGAGGGAAAGACGACTAGAACACGGAACTTGGAGTCCCGTCAACTACATTAATGCAGCATGTGCAGCGACACTGGAGTCCAGGGATGTGATGGGCATGCTGCACCTCAATTATAGAAGTAGTTTAACACCAGCCTCAGACCCTGTCGCAGCTGGTCATGTGTATTGTGTGTGGGCCCAAGACCCCGTCTTGGGAAACAGCGTTTACAACACTGCTGTTACCATGCAGGTAAGTAACAACGCAGTCGTTACAACGACCGCCTTGTTACCACGCGTGGCTTTACAACGCAAGTTGTGTCTACGACTTGCGCTAGGTGGCATGCAACACCAGGGAATGTGGTGGATTTTAAGTCCAACACAGACCACGGTGCAACTGCTCATTCTTGTGTGGGGGTCTGAGACCCCATCTCAGCTTGTCCTTCATGTGTGGGGGCCCGAGACCCCATCTCAGCTTGTGCTTCATGTGTGGAGGCCCGAGACCCCATCACAGCTGGTCCTTCATGTGTTGGGGTTTGAGACCCCATCTCAGCTGGTCCTTAATGTGTGGGGGCCTGAGACACCTTCACAGCTGGTTCTTCATGTGTGGGGGCCTGAGACCCGTCTCAGCTTGTCCTTCATGTGTGGGAACCTGAGACCCCGTCTCAGCTTGTTTTTCATGTGTGGGTGCCTGAGACTGCATCTTAGCTGGACCTTCATGTATGGCGACCTGAGACCCCGTCTCAGCTGGTCCTTCATGTGTGGGGGCTTGATACCCCGTCACAGCTGGTCCTTCATGTGTGGGGGCCTGATATCCTGTCTCAGCGTGTCCTTCATTAGTGGGGGCCTGATATCCTGTCTCAGCTTTCTCTTCAGGTGTGGGGGCCTGAGACCCCGTTTCAGCCTGTCCTTCATGTGTGGGGGCCTGGGATCCTGTCTCAGCTTGTCTTCATGTGTGGGGGCCTAAGACCCCGTTTCAGCTGGTCTTTCATGTGTGGGGACCTGAGACCCCTTTTCAGTTTGCCCTTCATGACTGGGGGACTGAGACCCCATCTCAGCAGGTCCTTCGTGTATGGTGGCCTGAGACCCCATCTCAGCAGGTCCTTCGTGTATGGTGGTCTGAGACCCCATCTCAGCTGGTCCTTCGTGTATGGGGGCCTGAGACCCCGTCTCAGCTTGTCCTTCATGTGTGGGGGCCTGAGACTCAGTTTCAGCTGGTCCTTTGTGTATGGAGGCCTGAGACTCTGTTTCAGCTTGTCCTTCATGTGTGGGGGCCAGAGACTCGTCTAAGCTGGTCCTTTTTGTGTGAGGGCCTGAGACTCCGTCTCAGCTGGTCCTTCATGTATGGGGGCCTGAGACCCCATCTCAGCTGGTCCTTTGTGTATGGTGACCTGAGATCCTGTTGCAGCTGCTCCTTCATGTGTGGGGGCCTGAGACCCCTTCACAGCTGGTACATCATGCTTGGGGGCCTGAGACCTGTCTCAGCTTGTCCTTCATGCGTGGTAACCTGAGACACCGTCTCTGCTTGTCCTTCATGTGTGGGGGCCTGGGATTCTGTCTCAGCTGGTCCTTCATGTATGGGATCCTGAGACCCTGTCTCAGCTGGCCCTTCATGTGTGGGGGCCTGAGACTCCGTCACAGCTGGTGTTTCATGTGTGGGGACCTGAGCCCCTGTTTCAGCTTGTTCTTCATGTGTGGGGGCTTGAGACCCTTTCTCAGCTTGTCCTTCATGTGTGGGTGCCTATGACCCTGTTTCACCTTGTTCTTCATGTGTGGGGGCTTGACACCCTGTCTCAGTTTGTCCTTCATGTGTGTGGGCCTAAGACCCGGTTTCAGCTGGTCTTCATATGTGGGGACGTGAGGCCCCTTTTCAGCTTGTCCTTCATATGTGGGGGCCTAAGACCCCGTCTCAGCTGGTCCTTCGTGTATGGGGACCTGAGACCCCGTCTCAGCTGGTCCTTCATGTATGGGGGCCTGAGACCCCATCTCAGCTTGTCCTTCATGTGTGGGGGCCTGAGACGCCTTCACAGCTGGTACATCATGCTTGGGGGCCTGAGACCTGTCTCAGCTTGTCCTTCATGCGTGGTAACCTGAGACCCGTCTCAGCTTGTCCTTCATGTGTGGGAACCTGAGACCCCGTCTCAGCTTGTTTTTCATGTGTGGGGGCCTGAGACTGCATCTTAGCTGGACCTTCATGTATGGGGACCTGAGACCCCGTCTCAGCTGGTCCTTCATGTGTGGGGGCTTGATACCCCGTCACAGCTGGTCCTTCATGTGTGGGGGCCTGATATCCTGTCTCAGCGTGTCCTTCATTAGTGGGGGCCTGATATCCTGTCTCAGCTTGCTCTTCAGGTGTGGGGGCCTGAGACCCCGTTTCATCCTGTCCTTCATGTGTGGGGGCCTGGGATCCTGTCTCAGCTTGTCTTTATGTGTGGGGGCCTTAGACCCCGTTTCAGCTGGTCTTTCATGTGTGGGGACCTGAGACCCCTTTTCAGTTTGTCATTCATGACTGGGGGCCTGAGACCCCATCTCAGCAGGTCCTTCGTGTATGGTGGCCTGAGACCCCATCTCAGCTGGTCCTTCGTGTATGGGGGCCTGAGACCCCATCTCAGCAGGTCCTTCGTGTATGGTGGTCTGAGACCCTATCTCAGCTGGTCCTTCGTGTATGGGGGCCTGAGACCCCGTCTCACCTTGTCCTTCATGTGTGGGGGACTGAGACCCCGTTTCAGCTTGCCCTTCATGTGTGGGGGCCTGAGACCCTGTCTCAGCTTGACCTTCATGTGTGGGGGGCTAGGACCCCGTTTCAGGTGGTCCTTCATGTGTGGGGACCTGAGACCCCTTTTTAGCTTGTCCTTCATGTGTGGGGGCCTGACACCCCATCTCAGCTGGTCCTTCGTGTATGGGGGCCTGAGACCCGCCTCAGCTGGTCCTTCGTGTATGGGGGCCTGAGACCCCGTCTCAGCTTGTCCTTCATGTGTGGGGGCCTGAGACTCCGTTTCAGCTGATCCTTCATGTATGGAGGCCTGAGACACCGTTTCAGCTTGTACTTCATGTGTTGGGGCATGAGACCCCGTCTCGGCTTGTCCTTCATGTGTGGGGCCTGAGACCCAGTCCCAGCTTGTCCTTTATGTGTGGGGGCCTTAAACCCCATCTCAGCTCGTCCTTCATGTGTGGGGGCCTGAGACTCCGTCTCAGCGGGTCGTTCATGTATGAGGGCCTGAGACTCCGTTTCAGCTTGTCCTTCTTCTGTGGGGCCTGAAACTTCATCTCAGCTGGTCCTTCGTGTATGGGGGCCTGAGACCCCACCTCAGCTGGTCCTTCATGAGTGGAGACCTGAGACTGCGTTTCAGCTGGTCCTTCGTGTATGGAGGCCTGAGACCCCATCTCAGCTGGTCCTTCGTGTGTGGGGGCCTGAGACTCCGTCTAAGCTGGTCCTTTGTGTGTGGGGGCCTGAGACTCCATCTCAGCTGGTCCTTCGTGTATGGGGGCCTGAGACCCCATCTCAGCCGGTCCTTTGAGTATGGGGACCTGAGACTAACCCTGGGCATAGGACTACACTGCGCTCGCGTAGTTTGCGCAACTACGCAAATTGCATGTAGCACAGGCATTTTTTGCTAGCTCGCGGTCCTCAACGTCAAGTTGGCGACCACGAGCGAGCAAAATAACATCCGGGCGAGACTTTTTCCTCGTTCGCAATCAGCAACATTAAGTTGCCGATCGCGAGCGTGGAAAATAAACCTCCTGGTGAGATTCTCAACGCGGGGAAGTCAGGTTTCTCATTGCGAGTGGTTGCGTATGCTCGCGACCGCGCGTGATGAGAAACTACCAGTCCGCGTTGAGAAAGCTGCCACTCGAGTACAAATCTACTCAAGCGGCAGAAAACGACCGCTTACACTGTGCAAGATGCGGTTTGCAATGACTGCACAGTGCGGACATGCATCCGGCACTGTGCAATCAGTGCGAACAGCATTTTGCACAGTGCACTACGCAGTTCGCGTAGTTCGCATAGTGCGAAGTGCACTTTGCGTAGCTACATGTAGCGCTACTACGCAAACTACGCCCAGGGTTACCTGAGACCCTGTTGCAGCTGCTCCTTCATGACGGGGGCCTGAGACCCATTCACAGCTCGTCCTTCATGTCTGGGGGCCTGAGACCCATCTCAGCTGGTCCTTCATGTATGGGGGCCTGAGACCCCATCTCAGCTGGTCCTTCATATGTGGAGACCTGAGACTCAGTTTCAGCTGCTCGTTCGTGTATGGAAGCCTGAGACCCTGTCTCAACTGGTCCTTTATGTGTGGGGGCCTGAGACTCCGTCTAAGCTGGTCCTTTGTGTGTGGGGGCCTGAGACGCCATCTCAGCTGGTCCTTCAATTATGGGGGCCTGAGACCCCATCTCAGCTGGTCTTTTGTGCATGGGGACCTGAGACCCTGTTGCAGCTGCTCCTTCATGTATGGGGGCCTGAGACCACTTCACAGCTTTCCCTTCATGTGTGGGAACCTGAGACCCCATCTCTGCTTGTCCTTCATGTGTGGGGGCCTGAGACTCCGTCTCAGCGGGTCCTTCGTGCTTGGGGTCCTGAGACACCATCTCAGCTGGCCCTTCATGTGTGGAAGCCTGAGACCCCGTCACAGCTGGTCTTTCATCTGTGGGGGCCTGGGACCCCGTCACAACTGGTCTTTCATGTGTGGGGGCCTGAGACCCCGTTTCAGATTGTTCTTCATGTGTGTGGGTCTGAGACCCTTTCTCAGCTTGTCCTTCATGTGTGGGGGCATAAGACTCTGTTTCAGCTTGTTCTTCATTTTTTGAGGGCATGAGACCCTGTCTCAGCTTGTCCTTCATGTGTGGGGGTCTAAGACCCCGTTTCAGCTGGTCCCTCATGTGTGGGACCTGATACCCCTTTTCAGCTTGTCCTTCATTTGTGGGGGCCTATGACCCCATCTCAGCTGGCCCTTCATGTATGGGGGCCTGAGACCCCATCTTAGCTGGTCCTTTGTGTATGGGGGCCTGAGACCCCATCTCAGCTTGTCCTTCATGTGTACAGGTATGAGACCCTGCTGCAGCTGGTCCTTCATTTTGGGGGCCTGAGACCCCGCTGCAACTGCTCCTTCATGTGTGGGGGCCTGACACCCCATCTTAGCTTGTTCTTCATGTGTGGGGACCCGAGACCCCATCTCAGCTGTCCTTCATGTGTGGGGACCCGAGACCCCATCTCAGCTGGTCCTTCATGTGTGGGGGTGTGAGACCCCATCTCCGCTGGTCCTTCATGTGTGGGGGCCTGAGACCCCTTCACAGCTGATCCTTCATGTGTGGGGGCCTGAGACCTGTCTCAGCTTGTCCTTCATGTGTGGGAAGTTGAACCTGAGACCCGGTCTCAGCTTGTCCTTCATGTATGGGGGTCTGAGACCCCGTCTCAGCTGGTCCTTCATGTGTGGGGGCCTGATACCCTGTCACAATTGGTCCTTCGAGTGTGCAAGCCTGATATCCTGTCTCAGCTTGTCCTTCATGTGTGGGAGCCTGATATCCTGTCTCAGCTTGTCCTTCATTAGTTGGGGCCTGATATCCTGTCTCAGCTTTTCCTTCATGTATGGGGGCCTGTGTACATTTGTTGCTCATCTGATCTCACTCCCAAAGGATTAAGATTGCTTGTGTCACAGAACCGATTGCTAACTGGGCGGGAAGGCCAACAGACTGGGGTTCAATATCACCTACATTACTAACAGCACAATGGGTAGCATACAACTACAGGGACAGATCCACACTGAAAGAAAGCTCTGGGTCTTGTACTAGTTTGAGTGCAGTCAAGCATGGAGGTTGGTGGTCAAGAAACTGGAAACTGCCAATAAGCTCCTTTCAAGGGGATTCATACATTTCCTTACTGGATATAATAAATGGCCTACATAGGTTGAAAGATGGTTTAGATGTATACTATTGTTGGACTTGGCCCTTTTCCCTGAATTTTTTCGCTTTTATGGGAAACCGCATGTTACGTGAATGCATGTGAAATGCAAATATTGAATGCTGTGCGATGGTGTACGCAGACGGAGTTTCCCTATTTACACATGTAACTTTTAAAATGGATGCCATGGCTGTGTGGTTGTGCCATCTGACTGAGCTGGGTTACCAGTCTAGTTGTTATTTCCCAGCAACGTCAGCTTTTGGAGGGAAACCTGGCACCCAGGGTGCTCTACCCCTCCCCCTAGGCCAGTTAGAACCAGTTTCCCCAGACGCTTCTAGAAGCTTCTGGCACTGTCTGGTAGGTGGGGTGAGGGGCGTATAAAGGGCGGAGCTGGGCTGCCATGTGCTCAGTCAGAGCGTGGACCTGAGAGAGAGGGGACCTGCTGCCAGGGGTTGCCGCCACGTGGGCCTGTGTGCTGGGCCCTGAGCTTATCTGCACCCCTCTGCTGTCCACAGGGCGAGGGAGAGCCATAGTTGGGGCGACGCTGACCTGGGGGAACCTACGCAGGAGACTTAGGCGGTAGGGCCTAGTCAGGGACCTATACCACTGGGAGTGACAGGGCTTAGGTGCTGCCTTCCAAGATGTGTGAGGAACACTGGACTAGCCCACTGATCTGGCCCGGCGGGAGGGGTACCCAGGGACGACCTGCAGAGACTGACTAATCTGCCTTCAGCCACCAACTCAACCCCCCTTCTCCCTCAAGAAACAATCAACCAAGGGCGCAGGACCCAGCAAGCGCCTCGTGGGACCCTGACCGCATGCCCTGCGCAAGGTGAGCGCTATTTTTGGTGGGCACTACACGGGAGTGACTGTGTCCTGCCTGCTACCTAGCGCTTGGTGTGGGTGGCGCTATGTGCTGAGTGCCCCAGAGAAAAGGAGCACCGTCTTATGCCCCTGGAGCTGAGGGGGCTGCCTAGTGCCTGTTAAGCGCTATACTCCGTGCCCCGGTAGCGCTGTGTGGCCAGGAAGAACTGTTTATTTGCAAGCGCTGCGGGAGCCCACCCCGCATAATGGTGACGCTCTACGCTTTGTGCTTTGAGAGGACACCGCGGGTGCCTACCCCGCTTTATGCTTATTAAAGTAGCGGGAGCCCACCCCGCGTGTGTGCTTTAGCGACGGAGGGAGCCTACCCTTCACTGCGGCACAGAAGATTGCCCAAAATCACCGCCGTGGCCCGAGCCGCCAAGCGCACCAGGAGCGGGTGCCCACCCTGTTGTATTGTGAAATTAAGCGGGTGCCCACCCCGCATGATTGCCACGCTTGAAGAACTGCCCGGAATCACCACTGCTGCCCGGGTTGCGTACAAGAAGCGGGCCGCCGCACTGCCTGAGGCGACCCGGAAGGGGAAGGAGTGATCCAAGAGCCAGGCGGGAGCCTACCCCGCGCTGGCGCCGTCCCCAAGACTCGACGGAGACTTCGCTAAGTGGTGGGGGGCTCTCCGGAGGCGGAGGAGAGCCCCGAGTGCTGCCGAAGTCCGGGCGGGGCTCTCGCATGTGAGGAGAGCCCCGCGAGCCTTGCGTAGAAGTCCTGGGTCCCAGGAGGGAGCCCGGGTGAAGGACGGGGAGCCGCCGGGAAGGTGCTTCTGTCTGTGGGGCTCTCCGTGCGCTGAGGAGAGCCCCGGGTGCCGCTGAAGACGTCTGCAGCCTTGCAGAGGCTGCCTCGAAGTCCCGGGTCCCAGGAGGGGGGCCCGGGTGAAGCCAAGGGAAGTGCCGGCAGACCAGAGGACGGGAGCCTACCCCGCCTCCGTTGGTGAAGAAGAGCCCTGGTGAGTAAGGGCCTCAGTGGGGGACTGCTGGTGGAGGAGTGGGAGGTAGCGGGACACAGTGTCAGTGCCCGCCCCCCGTTGGGCCTTCCCCGGAGACCCTGAGAGTGTCCGTGCTGGCTGTGCTTCTCCACCTGCCCCGACTGGAAGTGGGCAGCTGCAACGTGCGTCTAATTGGTGTGAGAGTCCACATGGGGGCATTGTGACGTTGAGAGCCTCAGAAGAGGGGCCCCCATGCTCCCAGTTGGCCAGGACTGACTTACCTTGACTCAACTGCCCCGCCGGACAGTGGGCAGTTGCAACCATTGGGCATTAGTTGTAGATGGTACTAGGTGTTCCCTGTTCTGCCAATACTATGCATAGTGTATTTTCATGCCTCGCGATGTGGCCTTTAGGCTTATGACCTATGCCCCATTATAACAGGAGTGTGTCCTGTGTAGTCCTGCTGGTGCTTGCCAAATGTCTGTGATGCTCCAGGAATGTGGAATAACATATATTGATGCCCAGATGTATTGTTGTGACCCTGGATGGCCCCTATGTACATTGTTGGAAGCGTAATAGGTCTCCCCTGCTGCTGAATAGTACCTGATGCTTTTCCCTAAGGGGGGGCCCAGCTGATACGAGCATGCCTAATGTGGTATTCCTGTGGGTATGATGCACAATGCGTTCTTATGTCCTAAGGTTAGGCGTTTACACTGATGGTGCTGCCTCATGCTAATGCGCCTGATACCCACTGTAAATGAGGTTTTCTAATGTTATACAACATATGTTTCACAGGTTCTGTGCCTAACGCTAATGTGATTTATGGCCCTGGTTAGGCCTTATGATAATGCTGTGGTGCTAATGATGCTGCAGTCATGCTGATAATGTTCCTCCCCTAAGGCTACAGCGTTGGTGTTCTGCATGACGTGTTCCTCATTCGAAGTAAGCCGAATGTTTACATGTTTATGCCCACAGGTGGATGCCTGATGTTTCCCCTTACAGCTTTCCTGCCTCAGGGGTCATGCATAGCGTTTATGCATATGGTGATACCATGATATTATTGCAGGTGTTCCGGACTAACGCCTAATGTTATGCCCTGATGTGTTTTATTGCAGGATTGAGGCCGATGGACTGTACCTTTATTCCTCACGTACCTTTATTTTATCTGTATGTCGCAATGGTTCCTCGCATGGGAGGAGGGTGAGGAACCCCAGAAGGAGAGGTAGGGGGAGGAGAGCCTCGCCCCTGATGGCTGGTCAGCCTGAGGGTGCGGACCCCAGGTGGGAGGACCAGTGGCAGTTTGGGACTGCAACGAGGAGGAGAGTGGTCAACGGGTACTACGGGCCTGGGGCTACTGCCCCCCACTCTGTGAGACCGCAAGGGCCAGAGTCATCTGGACGGCCTAGGGGCCTGTCCTGGCCCCAACCAGCTAGGGAACCCCAGTGGGGTGGCTTAGTTGGGCAAGGGAGGTTTGAGAGAGGGAACCATCGGGTTCCAGAGTGGAGAAGAACCTGCGGGTGCTCCTGCAGTTGCGTGCCGGCGTCCACCTTTTCTCGCCCCAAGCAGGGAAGCCCATCAAGGCATTGATCGGTCTACCCTGGCTTTTGGCTGGAAGGGTTTGTGTTTTACTTGGCCCTTTTCCCTGAATTTGTTTGCTTTTATGGGAAACCGCATGTTACGTGAATGCATGTGAAATGTAAATATTGACTGCTGTGCGATGGTGTACGCAGACGGAGTTTCCCTATTTACACATGTAACTTTTAAAATGGATGCCATGGCTGTGTGGTTGTGCCGTCTGACTGAGCTGGGTTACCAGTCTAGTTGTTATTTCCCAGCAACCCCAGCTTTTGGAGGGAAGCCTGGCACCCAGGGTGCTCTACCCCTCCCCCTAGGCCAGTTAGAACCAGTTTCCCCAGACGCTTCTAGAAGCTTCTGGCACTGTCTGGTAGGTGAGGTGAGGGGCGTATAAAGGGCGGATCTGGGCTGCCATGTGCTCAGTCAGAGCGTGGACCTGAGAGAGAGGGGACCTGCTGCCAGGGGTTACCGCCACGTGGGCCTGTGTGCTGGGACCTTAGCTTATCTGCACCCCTCTGCTGTCCACAGGGCGAGAGAGAGCCATAGTTGGGGCGACGCTGACCTGGGGGAACCTACGCAGGAGACTTAGGCGGTAGGGCCTAGTCAGGGACCTATACCACTGGGAGTGACAGGGCTTAGGTGCTGCCTTCCAAGCTGTGTGAGGAAGGCCCGATTGGCCCTGCCATGTATATAATTCCCCCCTGTAAATTTTGACCGGGCGCCAGTTGGCGCAGTATAGAGATTACTAAAGAATACCTTGTGTTTTGATAATACAACAGTTATTCTTACACAAACCTGTGTAGCGTCTCTTTTTATAGTGTGCCTGGTGTGTCGCCTGTGTGTACTGTGTGGGTGCTTTACACATTTCCTCTAGAGTTTGGCCCACCCGCTCTGCACCACGCTACCCGTTTCCAACATTGGTGTTCAGCGGTGGGATAGGACTTGTGAATCAAAGTGTTTCATCAACTGG
Organism: Triturus cristatus; assembly: GCF_964204655.1. Classification (NCBI taxonomy): domain Eukaryota; kingdom Metazoa; phylum Chordata; class Amphibia; order Caudata; family Salamandridae; genus Triturus; species Triturus cristatus. The sequence goes on from NC_140595.1 coordinate 816,927,993, forward strand.
GTGATGCATCAGGGTCATGATGTTGTTGATGTGTCAGGTCAGGGATTGGATGGTATTGACAAACCTATAGGGCAAGTGTCAACTGTTGTTGATGAGCATTGACTGGCTTCTTGGTGATAGAAAAAACAAAATAAGAGACACTGTAGTTCGGTAAGGAACTGAGGTCTGCACATTTAGAGCAGTGAAATCAAAGGCGGTTATTTAGACTCTGATGGGCTTTACCCCATTGCCTCACAACAGCAGAGGGACCTGCCCTCTTGCACTACAGCCATCCATATTTAGAGATCTCCAATAGTCCGGCAGCGTTCTCTACACCTTTGAAAGCATTGAAAGTTTGGTAAATGGTCACCATGCTTCATGCGGCCACTTAGCAAGCTATTTTGTTGTACAAAAACAAACTCCCAAAGTGGGAGTGTGTTTTACTAAATCAAAACACTAGTGACTCCGAAACACTAGGATTTCTCCCCCAGGGTTTGAGGAATTTAGTTTTCTGTTTGAAACTACCACACTTTGCTCAGAGGTCTTAACAGAAAAAAGGTATCTTAGAACATTCACCATAAATAGTCTGATGTACTTACACCACTGGCCCACAGTCCGTTCGGTCACTGGTGTAAGACTTCCACCATCGGAGCCAGTATGAGTACCACTGGTGGAGACATGATGGTCCACTTAAATGTAAACAGAACCGATGGACTGTCTGTTTGGTGGACATAGTATCTATCCTGTCCACCAAACTCTACATGAGGCCCAACATAATGTAATTTATGATTGAATGTGAGTGTGAACAGGACACTCAGGGGAAACTGGACTCAAATTGTAAAATGAGGATCTTTCACGGCTGATTTCCTGTGGATTTACCTCACTGATGAGCCATAAATACACCAAGGACATTCCCTTAGCAGTTCCCTACCTCAGAATAGCAAAACCAGACAGTCCAAGACTTACACCAGGGACGTGATGTGGAGTAGAAACTCAGAAGAAGATAAAGGGGCATATTCTCAAGAACATATCGCTGAGTTAGCGGCACTTTATCGCAGCCAAAGCGGCGATAAATATATCGCCCTATTCACAAACTGGTGCCAACAGCCGATATCACCAGTTTTCCTGCAGCCGCAAAAAACATCGCCACAGATGACCCCAGCAACTAACGCTAATGATATGCAACGTAGGCGTTCCCGTGCAAAAAGCCGCGAAAACACCACTCCGCAACATTCTCAACGACCAGCCAGATCAGCGATAAGATCCCAAAACAGGCGATAAGGTGCATTAGCAGCAGGGATTTAACACCTGCTCTTACCTGGTGTAAAGTCGGACGACAGCCTGCACCATAAAAGGGAGCCCAGCCCAGAGCCACACCTGAAGAACAACAGATGCCATGGAGCTACTGATCATGCAGCATGGAGACCCAAGAGGGCCACAACACCCACCGCCACCACACCCAGGCCCGCCACCCCCCTCCCCGGACAAATCATGAACTAAACAATTTGCCTGATGTCGCACATTTACAACAATCAACATTCATGTGTGGTTAGAAAAAGGAGAATCATTCAATCATCTTTGAATTTCCAAACAAATCATTTTATTCAAATTACACTCAAAACAACTATTTTGAAGAGGCATGGTGGGTCTTCTCTGGACAATCTGTAAGTCACAGCCTGCAAGACAAAATTCAAGATAAGAAGGTGTGTCATGCACTCATCAAAGGACAGAGAGAGCGAGAAAGAGAGAGAAAGAAAGAGAGAGGGAGAGAAAGAGAGAATGAGAGAGAAAGATAGAGAGAGAGCGAAAGAAAGAATGAGAGAGAAAGAGAGAGAAAGAGAGGGAGAGAGACAGAGAAAGAGAGAGAGAGAAAGAAAGAAAGAGTGAGAGCGAGCGAGAGAAAGAGGGAGAAAAAGAAAGAGAGAGAAAGAGAGAAAGAGAAATAGAGAGAAAGAGAGGGAGAGAGAGAGAGAGAAAGAGAAAAAGAGGGCGAGAGAGAGCGTGAAAGGAAGAGAAAGAGAAAGAAAGAAAGTGAAAGGAAAAGAGGGAGACGGAGAGAGAGTGCCGAAACTGCGGAGCCAGGCCTCACTGCTCACCTGCCGCCACTGGTGTGTCTCCAACCACATGCCGGTATGCACTGCAGTCCACCAGGTCCCTTATCTGAAACAGAGTCCAGATTCATGAATGGCAGAGTTCATCTAATTGCACACGCCATCATCGCTTGCCCTCCCCTGCGCACACACGCTGCTGCACCACAGTCCCTCCCGCCGCCCAGCAGTGTTTGCCCACCCCTGCGCACACAGGCCTCACTGCTCACCTTCCGCCACCGGCATGTCTCCAAGAGGGCCTACCACGTGCCGGTGTAAGGTCCAAGCCCGGGGCCCGCGACATTGGCAGCCTCCACATCATGCAGCCCCACACTGCGTGCCACCAGGTCACACACGTGATTCTGGGTCTTGATTTTGCAATGGCAGAGATCATATCAGTATATCACGGCATCATCGCAGGCTGCACACCCGCTCAGCTCTTTAGGGACCACTAACTCTATGAACCGCAAGGCAACGCCACGTGGTGGCAGGATCGCGCTGCCTGCTGGCTCAGGCCTACACTGAAGTCCAGCAGGGCTCACACAAATTCTTACCAGTCCGGAGTGCCAGGACGGCAGATCATCGATGAGAACCCACCCCCTGCACAGACCACACTGCAGGCAGCACCCACCACCACGGCTGCCTCCCAGGCTGCACACCCGCTCAGCACTTAAGGTGCCCCTACCTCAGTGCACCGAAAGTCACCATCCCGTGGCGGTAGGCCCGTGCCAGCCGCAGTGTATCCGGTGCCACCAAGTCTGTGCAACGCAAGTCATGGACCCTCTATGATTGTGTATCGTGGTGCGGACGCCATCATGTCACCTCCGGCAGTGGGGAATGTGAAGTGGTAGGTCCTCTAGGCCCTCATGCATAAATAATAACCACAAAGATACACCCAGATAGAGAGTGGAAATGGCGTTGACCACGTGCGCCTAGCCCTTTTATTGGCAGGGACATGGAGCGTTGTCGTCCCCCCCCGTAAGCGTAACAGGAGTGGGCTGGCCTGGCGTATGCCAGTCCAGCGTAGGGGTGTGAACAATGACCCCGGGGCTCTGGGCGTGGTTCCGTCCTGGGCTAGACAAGGAAGTAACTAATGCGTGTGTCTCTGTTGTAGTGTCGGCGCCACCCGGACCGCAATCGGTAATGTTGCACCCTGTGACTCAAGTCCCACAACATGAGCAACATGGACCTGAGGGGGAATCACTGACCCTACATTCATCCATACTTCCATACTTGAATGATCATAGACATGACACATCTGTGTGAAAATGAATGTTTAATGTACATTCAGTGGAGTGTTGTAGCTGCAGCAGTACAGGGCCATGCAAACCCCATTTTACATTCTTGCCCCGTGGAGGGCCAGCCAGAGTCCTTCAGGGAATGACAAGTTCATCAGAAGAGGAAGAGTTCAGTCCGCAGTCTGATTTCTGCGTCTTTGGTAAAAAACACAGGATATGGCAGTCCATGTCGAGGTCCAAAGGTGAGTGTCGCAGAGTGTATCAGGGGACAGTGGAAGGTGATGATGCAGAGGGCAGAACCAAGCAGAAACAGGCCATATGGCGAAGATGAATGCTACTGCGTCCTTCTTACCATGAAGGCAGAATCATCTGCATCTTTGTCCTCTGCTGTTTCATGTGCCTCACATGTGGGTAGTGGTGTTCTGTCTCCAGCACTGTGTGGCAGTGACACCCCAGGGGCCGGACGTGGAATGTCTGCCGCACTGTGTGGCACTGACACTTCAGGGGGCGGAGATATGGATGGAGTGGTGGCAGCAGCATTCATCCATGCCAGGCCTTGTGGCAGCAATGCCATGAGGAAGGTCTGCAGGGCATTGAGGAACCCAGCTACCTCTCGCTGGTGTGCAGCGGTGGCAGCCGCTCTTTCCGCCTGTGTCCGCTCCATGTTCTCCATGATCCTCCGCACGTGTCCCAACTCCCGGATATCACCGCTGGAGCCACTCTGACTAGACAGTTGTTCTTGTCTCAGAGTCAGGACTCCAGCGATGTCAGCCATGGATCGTTGGAGAGCATGGAGCGGACTGTGGGTGTCTGTTAGGGACTGTGAGTGGTCCCTGATGGGACTTAGACACCCACGTGTGGCATCTAGTTTGGCTGCCATGCGGTTGAACCCCACCCACACCTGTTCAGCCATCTTCTCCTGGCACCCCAACACACGGCATTGGAATGCCATGTGTTGTTCGTAGGGTCCTGAGAGGCAGCCGTGGTGGTGGGTGCTGCCTGCAGTGTGGTCTGTGCAGGGGGTGGGTTCTCATCGATGCAGCTGGGCTGCCCTGCTCCTGGAGGTGTGTTGACGTAGCTGTCAATGAACTCTTGGATGGCGTCGGTGTTGAAGGTGTGGAGGTCCCCTTCATCATCAGGGAAGAGAGGTTCAGTCTGCTCTGCAGGAGGTGTTGGTTTTCCCTCTGTAATATGAAGGGGAGATGCAGTTAAACATTGTTTTCACATGTATGTTGACACATTGTACATGTTTACATGCAGACTGCATGACAATGTACATTGTGACTGTTTTGGAGGAGCTGCCTATTTGATGCGGGACAGTAGACATTTCAATGACATCACGGATGTGTGTTTGTACTTGTACATTATCATCTCACATTTCCCTGCTATGCCTAATGTGATTAGCCAGTTTCTACACACAAGCAGCACCAGTTGTGTACTCTGTTCTGTTGTGGACATGTTGCGGTTTGTACCACATTGATGTCAATGTTGATGTGCTCTGCATGTTATGTGTATGTGCTGCATTTTAGGGGAGTCACCCCTGCAGCTCTGATTTTGCTGCCCCTTATCCCTTTCATGCTGTGTGCCTTTGACTTCTGTGCTTATACAGTGCTGAGTACATTGGGCTCTTGGTGGGAGATGGGGGTCTGGGGCATGGTTTGTCCGCAGATGTGTTGTAGACGTCAGGGGTTGTTTGTGCACGTGGATGTGTCAGAGTGTGACCTGCTCCTTTACGGATGTGGATCCACACTCAGCCACCTCAGTGTCGTGGCGTGCAACATTTCATGATATATTGACTGCAGCAATGCTATTCGTCATGCAGTTTCACTTGCATTGTCATTGTTGCTGACAGACACGCCGCTTTGCTGGGTTTAACACATGTGCATGGGTTAGTTGTGTGATTGGTAGTGTGTGGGACGGGCCCCCTCTGGGTACATAGTCGACGGGGGCCTACTTGCTGTTTCTATGTGTGCTACAGTATGCCAAGGAGATCGTAGACATGCTTCAGAGTCATTTTGGGTGTGCACTGTGCTATACTTCATTGTGCATGTGTGCCATTGTGGCCATCTCCCCCCATCCCCCCAGTCCCTGGTCGTTACTCACCCTTTTGCTGTTGTGTCATGTTGAGCCGTGGCCAGTCCCCCAACTCCTGTCACCGTCTCCATGGACACCATTTCCTCCATGTCATCCAGCTCCTCCTGTGGTGCTGGACTCCCACCTCCAGTCTGCATTGCTGCCTTCTGGTTGTTGGCGAATATCTGCTTGGTTTTGCGCTTCACATCATTCCAGTGCCTCTTGACCTCTTCCATTGTTCTCTTCAGCACTCCGACTGCATTCACCTTGTCCACGATGGACTGCCATATTCAATTTTTTGTTGCCAATGACATAGTGGAGGTGACGAACAGTAGTTGATAGTCTTCTATCTCCTCCGTTATCAGGATCCTGTTTTCCTGCGGACTGAACCGCGTCTTCCTCTTCTTCTTGTCCTTGCCCTTCCCTGACACCGAGGTCCCGGCCTGGGCCTCCGGGGGGCTTGTGGGTTTCTGGTTGTCCTCTGTACTTGCTCCAGCTACCTCCATTGTGCTTTGCAGTTGTTTTGCTTTTGTTTGTATTTTTTTTCCTACTTTTATAGTGATTTTTCCCACCTGACGTGTGTCAATTGCAGGCCTGACGAAGCTTATCGATGAATTTTTTATCGCGGTTTGGCCCATCGCATCTTTTTTCACGTTGGGGTTTCGATTTTTATCGTCGTCCCGGTGACTTTATCCCAGACATTTGACGCGTTATCAGGAGACTATCGTATGTTACTGCCGTGCTGTGGATGGGACGTTAACACTGAGTTATTTTCTGGGGATAGACGGCGATATGGAACATTGCGTTAACCGATTTTGGCTATGATTATCGCACGTTCTTGAGACTATCCCCCAAAGTTCTTTAATCATAGACCACAAGTCAATGCTCGAAATGAAAATCAGAGGGCAGAAACAACGGGTTAGTAGTATAGGTTGTATACTACTCGTCACCATGTATTTTTTGACAGGTGGCCACGCCCCTTTGACCACGCCCCTTTGGTCCGTGTGTCTATATTGGACGCGTTCCAAGTCTGATTTTAATCGGGGTTTTAATCGGTCCTTATAACGTATTGATAAGATTATAGCATTTTATTGTTTTATAGGTCGTTATTTTGTGAATCATGGCTTATAAAATGATACGGCGATGAAATCAAAAAGCGTATAAAACGATAAGTTAGGATTTGTGAATCAAGGCTTATAAAATGATACGGCGATGAAATCATAAAGCGTGTAAAACAACCAGGCATGCCCGGGCATGTCTTGCTTTAGGCATGTTTATGGGGGACTCAGTACGTATAAATCGACCAGGCATGCCCGGGCATGTCTTGCTTTAGGCGTGTTTATGGGGGCTCAGTAATCGGATATATGGGGTGCAGCTACGAATTAAAATGATATTTTATACATTTCCCATCATCACATTATTGAAAAGAATAATAACGCGTTTTAGAACAAATTGCTTTTATTAAATGTAAAATGAAAGCTCGGAGAAGTTTTATTTTGGGTCAATATTTACAATTTAATTGAAACCATTTTTTACATAACAGAAAATCACATTTTATGTAATTACAGTTTCATTATATGGAATTACATATACTGACAGCATTTAGTGACAATAGAAAAAAAAAAGAAAATCAAGCTTATAGTTGAATAATGAGGTAGAGGTAGTTATCAAATATAATATGCACCATTGCATATAAATCACAGTATCAACAGCACACATAAAATCTGCGGAAGTTACATTAAAAAAGGAATCACAGCATATTTTTGGTACCCGGTAATAATCACAGATAGCTATAAAACATTTGTAAAGTATAGAAAACACATAGTCAAGCTTATAGTTGAATAGTGAGGTAGCGGTAGTTCTCAAATACATTATAAACCAAGACATATGAATCACAGTATCAACAGCAGACATCAAATATGCGGAAGTTACATAAATTTTTTAAAAGAGGAATCACAGCTTATCGTTGTTAACTTATAATAATCACGGATAGCGATAATACATATATAAATATAGAATTCACATATTTAAGCTTATAGTTGAATAATGAGGTAGCCGTAGTTAGCAAATACATTATGCACCTTGGCATATAAATCACAGTATCAACACTGAAAACAAAATGATGTACATAAAAATCAAGAAACCATAGCGTATTAACATCAACCAGTAATACGCAGTATGGCCACCGGGCATAAAATTATACAAAAACTATATGTTGTGATACAGATGAGGTATTTACATAAAAAAATATTTAGTTACCCAGTAAAAAGCATAGGTCTCTATTATAAGTCACGGGTGCTAAACAGACAACCATGGCAATCTCGCGAAGTGTTTTCTTTTTTTTGGCGGGAGTGCTTGGCCGTGTGTTGTTACGGGTTCGTGAGCATTGTCAGCGGTATCACGGAGGGCAAGCGTCGGTGCTCTTCGAGGGGTCAGTGAAAATGGTGATGCGGGGGGAGAAGGGATAACAAATGGTGCAACGGCGTTGTTCTTTAAATCTTCTAAGTGGATACGATGACCACCATTTCCTAGCACCGATGTCGGAATGTTCAGTTCTGCTAGGCTCTGCATGAAGGCATCCCAACCGACAGGCGCTTTATTATTTGCAAAAGAGTGTGTTTGGGTGGCGCCTCTGATCAAATCATGCAGGTTTGAACCACGTATAACATTACCTTTATAAAGAAGTTCCCCCTTATCATTCCAGAAAGCGATGTCTTTATTTTGATGAATTTTATTAAGAAGTAATTCTGCTTTCTTTTTGTGCCGGGGGTTAACGTTGTCAAGGATTTCATTAACTAGATTAAAGGCGTGTGATTCTGGCTCTCTGACCGGTGAAACGGGTGGCTCTTGACTTTCAGGCATGAATAAAGTCAGGCCCTCTTTTTCCATTTTACCATGATGGACAAAGTTCAGATACTTTTGAAGGATAGCGGTATAAAGCTTAGCTTTCTCGTGCACCGGTAAATCACTACGATGAAGAATTTCGCGCATCTCAGCGTCCAACAGATCCGTGGCTGATTTTCTAATGTCGGTATCGGCGCTTGGGGGACTCCGCATTCTGTCTAGCTGATGTTTAGGAACGAGATACATTTTTTCAATGTGAGCCATCACCGGCGGCGCAGCAGGCCCGAGAGAAGCGGGATAGCAATGCCTAGCAGCGATCCTATGAAGCCCCCAGACTGCTTGACAAGACTTTTTTTTGTTTTAATAGAGATCCTCTTATTGCTCAGTTTTTTAACAAGATTACTTTTCTTTTTAAGCACTCGGATCTGTTGAGGACTCAAAGGGACATTGCCCTTCAAGGTATTTAGAGCTATCTCCGATATCGCTGCTACTAAATCGTCAGACGCGGAGCATAGAAGAGCTTTCCTTTGTTGTGGGGATGATGAAACCAACAGTCTTAAAAGAGCTAGATTGCGCGCTATCCGGCTGGACATGGTCATGAGTGTGTTGGAGCTCTAAACTGGAGCGCTGCTTTTTATTTATCTTCTTTTTATAGCCGGGTAGGACTTTTTTAGAGTATAAGCAACAGGAAGATCCGGTGGGAAAAGCCCGGTCCTTAATCTGTAATCCTCCGGCGTGCCGGCGTTTAAATCTACAAAAAGATACCCATAGGGGCTCTGAGTGGCGTCCTCAAAGGCTTCTAGAAAGAAACTAGAGCGACCCGGGTACATCTGTCTGGCTAGAGTCGTTATTTGAAGCTTGTCTCGGGGGTTTTTGAAAAGCACCATGTACTTGGTGTTCAGAGCGATGGTTCGTGAGCTCTTACCTTGGCAGAAGACGTTTTGCACAATGTATAAAATGCTAAGATTACGATGGTGAACATACTGAGTAAAAGCTTTTTCAATTTCACCGCTGTCACAAGCAGAGGCCATTAGATCATCTACAATTAACATATTAACACTAGAGGGTGGAAATAAAATGTCATCATTTAAGGCGGCGGGGAGCCCCTCGACAAATTTGAGGTGTGGAAGCTTTAGCGCGAGTTCTTGATAGAGCCGCTGCCAACAGGAATAGGCCCACACTACGTTGGTGGGTGGCTGGGTCAGCATTTGATGCGCATTTTCCAAAAGTTTTTTTACAAAGTAACTTTTACCAGAATTGGAAGGACCTGTGAGGATGCATGAGAACGGATGTTGCAATCTAATATCCATACTTTAAACAACCTCTAATAAACTATACACACCAAAAGCGGAAAGTCCTTTTTCTCGCTAGCCCCGTGTTTACACAGAGGCTGCATAACTCTTAAAAGCCGTAGGGCAGGGTTTTATAGTCCTCTTTAAGAACGCGCTTATCATATACAACCCTCAACGTTTTGCGAAGCGGGCGTGTCTCAATATCCCAACGTTTTTTAATTCTCACAATGCAGGGGTGCTGCACTACTAAGCTTTCATCTTCTGGAACACATTCACCTCTTTCGGCGTGCTTGGCATATTGAGTGACCAGCTCTTTTAAGTTTTGAAAATTTACTTTTTCGCGGTTCTGAACATTGAGGGTGATCCCCTTCACCTTCAAGCAGATTTTACCGCCTGATAAGCGGTAACCGTAGGTTTTGGGGCCGGCTGAAACAAACTCTGTGATGTGTTCATCGGGAGGTGTTTCGCTAGTGAGTTCCCCCAGATAGTCACCCACCGGAGGGTTAACATCGCCCTTTTTGCTCACAAAAATCACAGAGTCTGTGTCGTGGTAAAGACAGCGGTCTTGAAGCAACTCCAGGAGCTTGTACAACTCCAATCTAGCATAAGCGGTGGTGAAACTGGCAATAAATATGTTAGCGTTGCATGAAGGCGGGTAATGTTCTTTGGTATACCGCCAACACACACAAGCGGTATCATCATCTATGAACTCGCAAGATGACACCTCGCAGTAGGAAGTAAAAAAGTACTGATCAAATTCATCCGGCTCTGTCACTAGAGTAGTTTCTGAGCGGTCTTCTCTCTGCCCCAGTTTTCCCCATAGAGAGTTGAGAAACAGTTTAGCAATCTGTCTTTTAGTGGGGTTCACATGGATTTTATTAGAGCGCAATCGAATACCCTCTTTCTGAAAATATTCCCTCCGGTACTTCTGTTTCTCGGCATTATCACTACACCACTGGGAGTAACCCGAAGCTTCTTGCTTGTCTCTAAGGTGCAAGTTGATGTAGTCGGTAAACAGATCACTAGAAACATTTTCAAAATGCCATATCTCATAAATGCGATCTATCACATAGCCTTTTTTCAGAGCTACATTCACTTCTACAGTGCACCAGGTGCCGGTCAGAGCACGTTCGTCATCAGAGTGATCACACCGGAAGGTCTGTCTGGCTTCTGTGCAGGAGCGGCACAGGGTAAATAATAGTTTTCCCTCGAATCTGTAAGGAAGCACCGGGAAAAAAAGTCCTCTAGGCGGACGAATTCTACATCTGATTAGACCGAAATACATTTGAGGGGCTCCAAAATCTTTATAAAGGATCTTAGGATGTCCCACAGGGTAGACTTTTGTCTTGTTAACAAAGGGGTATAAGCTGGTAAAATCATAGTAAAAAATCTTTTCATCACCAGAGGCCTTTCGATAAAGAGTAACGGCGTTGGTTCGTCCTCCGTAGAGAGAATCACGCGGTTTCAAGGGCTCGGGTAAGTCACGATCCTTGATAAAAGTCTGCAGATCTAGATTACATGTTAACTGCTCACGCCACGCGTGTTCCCAAATACTTCTGACGTTGAAGCCGCGTCTTTTTAAAAACTCCTGTTTAATAGTTGTGCGGTTAAGCAACTGACCATATGTACAACCGGTCATCTTGTTAAAATCGTTTCCGGCGTAACAAATTGGACAGCCGTGAAAAAAGCAACCATTAAATTCAAAGGCAGTAGGGACCCCGTCAATATTGGCATAACCATCTAAAAAATAGGACCCAATTTTAAGCTCCCCGCCCCTCAAAGCGTGACGGATGGTGATTTTTTCACTGTATTCCAAATACATCAACCATTGAATAGCGGGTGTTGAGAATCTCTTTTGCTGTCTGTGATAATTATCACGAGGTAGCAACGCTAATGTGTAAGGTTTTAAAAAACAAAATCTGAACATCGCCAAGCAGACTGAAGCTAAAGTGATGTACTGAAAGGGGTCGATGAAGTCAACATAGGCATACTCATTGGCCTGACCCGGGTTCACCAAGATTTGCTTGCTAGACATGGCAATGACGCCTTCTCTAAAGCGGATACACGCCTCTCTTAAAATGTTCACATCTTGTTGGCAGTAATGAGACAGCTCCTTCTGGAAATCAAACTCCCGATCTTTGTTCGATTCATACCAGGACACAAATTCTGTTTTCTCAGAGGGTGACATATAGTTTACACCGTAAAATTCTGCTGAGGGCATAGCACCAACGTATTTTTGGTTCTGCAAAGTGTTAAAGTAATGCGGGAAATACCCTTTAGACTCTTGGAAACCCATTGCCTGTGGAAGTTTACTGAGTTTCATGGGCAAAAAGTTTATAGAGTCTATAAACCTGATATTGAGTACTTTGGTTGTAACGCACATGAGCTTTCCTCCCTGAGTGATCAGTGACATTGCCACCTTTTCAAGCACTAGAGCTTTCACTACAAAATAACAGTCATATCCTTTAGAGAAATGTGCGAGAAAACTATAGTTTTGAAATCGGGGTGTAATGAATGTGTTGATAAAATCATTGACGCATGTAGGACCTGAAAACTCCCAAGTAGGCTCACCATTAATATGTCTGGCAAAAATATAATTTGGCTCGTGAATGATATTTTCCTGACGGCACTCCATATCGTAGAATATATAATCATTTGTTTTGGTCGGCGGTTTGAGTCTGCTCATAAAGCAGAGATGTGAATCAAATGAAAACACCCGGGCTTTACAGACACCGCATTCAAGGCCTTCGCATTCATGACTTTCGGGGCCGTAGAGACCGCACGAATCACACAACTTTTTGCTGAGACAGCTCACCTCCCCCGCCACGGCTAAAGCACGATGACGCTCTAAACACTCCGAAGAACGACAAAACAGTCGACACCGCGGACACCTTTGGAGATCGTTGGCAATGTCATGGCAATCGTTCGTAACGCACGCTTTGCAGAAGTCTGCGCACGAGTGATTGTATTTGTGGGTATAGGCCGAATGGCAATATTCGCAGTAATACCTAGCGCCGAGGAATTTTTTTATATCTTTCACACCGTAAAAATGGCTTTCATGTAAAAGAACAAACAGAATTTTAGATTTGTTGGCGGTACCGCTGGTGAAATAACGCCAGCCGCCTTCGTGATATAATACTTTAATCGTCACACCCAAGTAATTTTCAAATGCTTCTATGTCTTGCAAAGAGACATCCGTATCTGGGGGGATGTTTAGGGCATCGTGCATTAACTGTGCCTGCTCTGTCAACGTTCTATCCGTAGATTGACCGTGAGCCAATAACCCTGCCAAACACCCCGCCAGGCACAAATTTCCAGCTGTGTTGTTCAAATCAATCAACCATCGACGTTTCTTTTGAATGATCTTAGTAAACAATACAGAATTTAGAGCCCGTCTGGCACCGCCGCCCCTACTTTTTATCACAGTCACAACAAGTGTTAAACTTTGTGACCCCAGAATCTCTGCATTGCTATTCATCATGTCAACAATTTTGTTTAAGAAATCTGAGGCATCTAGGTCGTGATGCGGTAGCCTGCGAGTGTAAAAAGAGTTAGCCAGACCACCGCCGCTCAGGCGAATTTGTACATAATCGTTGGGGCCTATGTCTGGGGCCATTTGGTCCAGCAGCAGTTGGATAGAGTTAATAACCGCTTCTAGGGCCAGTCTAATAGAATCTATGAGATGAAGATTGACAAAACGAAATTCTTCATAAAATTCTATAGCTCTAAATTTTTTGATAACTCTTTGATATTGTCGCACGCTTTCTAAAAACACCGGCGCAGGGTTGTTACTGATGCTAGAATTATCGCAAGCGACAGCTGTTCTCTGAGGTGTTTGCTCTAACTGCGTGGGGCTCGGTGGTAAATACCCATTGTTGCTTTGAATATTACGGCGTATATTTCTCAAATGGTTTTTGGCTCTTTTTAGGTTTTTGGCTAACCGATTTCTGACTACTTTAGCGGCTAACCATTTCTCTTTACGTTTGGCGACTGTAGTTTCAGACCTTCTCGGCGACCTATGCTCTTTGGGGGTCATTATCAGTTTCCCGAGTCGAGACTCAAGGAATCAAGGTTGGCTTGGGCATCTGCTAAAATAGATGCGAGCGAAGTCTGAGTATTTTGGATCACGTCCTCTACTGCTAGTTTGACATCTGTTATGCCGCCGATATGTCCGGAAGCTTCCTGTACACGTAGAACATTAAAAACGGATGAACTGACGGGTGCAGAGTTCAAGCCTAATCCTTCTAGGGTATTTATTAGGGGAAAAATGGCGTAAATTGCCTGAAGTACAGCCGCGTCGCTGGGAAGTGAAGCTTTAACAGCAGCAGCAGCAGCCCCACTGCGGGGGTCAAGTGGTGTCTTTATCTCAACGTTAAGTGGTTTTTTGACACTTAGGACATCATCTATGGCGCGCGAGGAGACAGAGGTCTCGAGCTGATTTTGAGCAGTTACTAAAGCAGCTGAAAGTGATTTCTCTAAATTTTGCTGTATACGTACGATGCCAGCTTTGATGCGTTCAATGGCTTGTATCTGAGCTACTGTATCACGATTACTTAAAGCAAAAATAATAGCTTCGCAGATAGATGCTGTGTTAAGAGTGCTTCCCCTAAGGTTTGTTATTAAAGGTAAAATATCGTGGCATGCTGATGTTACTGCGGTAATGTTTAGGGGTGGTGTGGGGTTATGTCTAGGAGCTTGTAGCGCCGCTGCGGACGCCCCGTTTGCTGCAGCACTGTGGGCAATTTCAGTCTTTAAATTATGGTGAATAGCACCTGGTGCGAACCTTACTGGGGGACTGGTGATGGCGGGTCCTCCTCCTATTGTAACATCTGTGTGACACCCCCCTTGTGAGCGTGGGTTCTTGGAGCATTCGCTGTGTACAGCTGGCCCTGCTTTTGATCTGTTTTGTTGAACGGGTACATTCGCGTTTTCCCCCCAACAGTCATCATCGTCAAGCAGCGAAATTATTTCTTGTTCATCGGGGGGAATAATGGCGTTTGCTGGTTGCGCATGCAAGTTCTTTGATGGTTGAGAGTGAGACTTGGGGGTAGGAGTAGGTGGGGGGTGCACTAATACCGGAGTATCGCTGCAAGGGTGCGTTGTGACACCTAGAATCTGTTCTGAATTTCGGCTGGGGAGAACGCAACCAGGGGTAGGCGTGTTTGAATTCGAAACCTGGAAGGTCTGTAGAGTAGCAGAATTGTTATCATTAGCATTCGCTTTCCTATTGCGCTTTTGATCACCCTTTTCTTTACAGCCAGAGTGTCTCTTTCTCAAACCGCCACCATTTACAGACACCGGTGGAAACTCATGCAATGCAGGCCCCCCAACAGTACTCCCCCCAAAACCACCCTGCAATGTTTGTGGTGGCCCTCGCCGCCTCGCTTCTTTACGCTTCTGACCTTTGCTTTTCAGATCGTCAGGCGGCAACCTTGAACTCCTTTGTACAACCGGTTGTTGTGTATTTGATTGCTGCACGTGTTGGATGGAGATTGCATCATCAGTTTTATCTAAGTAAGAGCAAAAAACACAATTTTAATTCAAGCAATGAACAGTCGGAAGAGTCCTCAATAGTCATCAGTGCTACAACTAGACTGAGAGTGGCAGCGCAAGCACACACACACACACACACACACACACACACACACACACACACACAAGCACACACACACACACACACACACACACACACACACACACACGCACAAGCACGCGCACATCAGCATGGTCTATGGTAGAACATACTACCAGTAGAAAAGAGAATTAATTCTTACCAGCATGCGCGCTGAAGCCGCAAATTTGACTGGCTGCGATAGGATTAGGGCCTTCAAGCGCAGTGTCGAATAAAAGTGCGTCTGCCGCCTCGGCCACTTCCTGCGAAGACAAAAATGCAAACAGCTGTAACACATTTCCTATATCGGTTTAAATTAAATTACTTGAAAGCACCGCTATACGTATTTACAAGCTCATGCAAACAAAAGTACACACACACACACACACACACACACACACACACGACCGCAGAAATAGACCCAGACCTTAGTTGTCAAATTAGCTGCTTTTCAAGCCGCAGCTCAACCCCGGCTCGCTGGCCCCAGGCTATATAGTGACATTATTTAAGACCTCGGGCGTTATTAAATCATGATCTGTAAAGCAAGGAGGCGGACTAGTCCTTGACTTAAAAACACGGATCAATGAGCAGATAGTCTTTGAGGTAAGAGCATGTGCAAAATCTAAACACACCGAGAGTCATGTCATATTTCCTATTGCTTAAAATGCCAGCTGCTGTAACAGTACTAAAAGTCTTTTGACGACGACGTGAAAAACTGAATTAGAACCACATGCTAGAGCATTTCAGACGGGGTCCGGCAAAACAAAAAAAAAAAAAAACGCAAACACACACACACACACACACACACTTTTTGTTTTTTTATGCATCTTTCACGGTTCCTGACTAGCAGTTACAGTTAATTCAAAACACCCCGAGTTTCACCTAATTTTATCTATTGCTTAAAACCTTTTGACAGAGGAGCGAAAGACTTAATTAGAACCACATGTTAGAACATTGCCCGGGACTTCGGTCTAATTCGTCTTAGTGTGACAGTCTGAGCCGGAAAAAAAGCTTACATCCCTGATAAAAAAGCATTTAACCTTTGAGAGATGACGCTAATAGAAGCGCAACTTCAAAAAGAGCTAGAGGATTATATAAAAAACATAAAACAATCTTCTTACCAACAATTCTTGGTCCTCAGACATGTTCATAAATGGAAACGGTGCTCAGTCATCAGGTGGTGAAATCTTTCAGGGGCTTCAGCTTTTCAAGCGCCCGATGTGGTGGGAGAATGAAGGTGTCACCAGCGCCGTTGGTTGGAGCGTCGTAGCTTTCCTGAGAGCTCCAGCCTGAATGTTCTTGCAGACCTCACGTTTTTATACCCAAAACCCGACAGTTTCCCGCCACAACTCACAATACCACGTATGTCTTCGTGTGTCGAGAATTAAACGGTATAATCCACTAAGCATTTCAGGTTGAATATAAACAGCTGTGCATTAACGTGGCAGCAAGGTGCTGAAAAAAGTCAGACCGCCACGTAAAGTTAGGCCCCCCTTATTTTATCCATATTTTTTGCAAACCTCGACAGCACACTAGGCACCATATGCGGACAATAGCCTGTCTAAGCATTTCAGGATGAATATAAACAGCGGTGCATTAACGTGGCAGCTAGGTGCTGAAAAAAGTCAGACCGACACGTAAAGTTAGGCCCCCCTTTTTTTATTCATATTTTTTGCAAACCTCGACAGCACACCAGGCACCATATGTGGACAATAGCCTGTCTAAGCATTTCAGGATGAATATAAACCACGGTGCATTAACGTGGCATCTAGGTGCTGAAAAAAGTCAGACCGACACGTAAAGTTAAGGGCTTTTTTCATGCAATTTATTTAGATACATTTTATATCACAGAGTAAAAATGTTCGGTACAAATATGATTTTAAAAGTCCAATGAGAGCGTAAAATAGACCTTGTGGATGTCTGCTAGTTATCATAAACACTGTAAACATGTATATTATCAGTGAATGAAATACAATTTTGCATCGGTCTGTTATTTACACGGCCTCTTTTCAATCTGCGTAATTGCCTCAACACAAACCTTGTTACTAGAGCATCATTTGCCTTCAAATCAGCTGAATACATTTTTAAAATGCTTTCAAAGTCTACACCACGGCATCTATGAAATAAATAAAACAAACAATGTGCCCCGCAGGTAAATGATACATCATCCTGAATCTGGTTTTCATGAAATGTTATTAGGCCTGAAGTGTTTCTTTTTAAAAATTGCCATATGGTATTGGGGTACAGATAACTGTTTGGTGGCACGCCATAGGAGTCAAAAAACTCAGAGTCCTTTTCTGTTAGAAATATTGCTAACCAGTGTCGACCCCTTTGATCTTTACCGTCTGTATTGACTATTAAATGAAGCGGTCGCTGGCGATTACCCAGATACATTGGTAGAGTGTCAGCTGCGAATACACCTAAAAATGAATGTTTTGCCGTCTCGTCTTTGGCGAGAAAACGTTCCAGTTGCCACGTATTCATCACATATAGTCGATTAGCACCTCTCGCCTATGGTTAATCTGTATAACATTCTGAAAGACAGCGTAAATCAGAAGGTTTATAGTAGACGGTAGAGCGGCGCTAAAACGGAGCTCCAGACGTACATTGCCTGATTTTTGTATCGAAAAATGGCCGCCACCCACGTCGTTGTCAGGGCATAGATCGAAAGCCAGCATAGAATAGCCTTTCGAATACTCTACACGATCCACAAAGAAGGGTCGGTCTGATGCGTACTTCCCAGCAACTTGCAGCACACCCAAATATTCTCTAGCCACACCCCCAGTTCCAAATGACGGCGTGTATGGTTTTGCCGGTATAGCTTGGCCGTCTACGGAGAGGCTGCTGTGAGATATATTATAATGCTTGAAATTAAAGGGGTTTCTGCCATATTCACCGCTAAATGCTGCGTTATCGACCAGCGCTACTATTACAGTTCTTGGCAAAAATCCGAAAAAAATATTCTCAGTATTCGATAGTAGCGCACCGGCTGGGATGCTGAACACTTTGAGCTCCACTCTTTCGATGGGGTACTTGGCATTACTGGTTAACAGAGTCTCGGCGTGAGCTAAACGCACCACCGGGCTCACTTTGACACGTTTCACAAATAGTGACGCCGCTAAGATATGCACTTTGTAATTTTCTGCGTCGCCGCTCATTAAGCAAAAAGTGTCTTTATTTCGAATCAGTTTAATCTTCACATCTAGACCGTTAAGCATTAATTTGTCTTGGAAAAATAAATCGCAGTGTAATTGCCCAATCAGTTCCACTTTACGACTTCGGGCTGTAAAGCTAGCTCTGCTCTTAAATCCCGCGTTAGCACCGTTTAAAGTCGTGTCCTCGTGCTCTCCAGCGGTGTCTCTGTAGAAGAGACCTGCAGAAAGTTGGCGTTTTAAAGTGGGGTCCCCATAATTAAGTACCGTTTCGAGATAAGCCCTGTATGGATACGTGTTGTTTGACTGGCTGATGAGCCGGTCGCCGAGGCTCACATCCAGTTGGTTAAAAAGTGAGGCTATGGGGTATGGAGAAAACGCCACTCGGGCTGCGGCGTCCAAATCGGATCCGTCTGCGTTAGTAATTTTGCACGACAGATAAATCAGGGTAGCTGAAAGGTCCAGGTAGTCATCCGACCGAGCTATGAAGAACTCTAAGGGGGCTGTGTCTGACAGGGCTGAAAGTGGCGGTACTTCGACATATAGAGAACTTTCAATGCTGGTTTGCGTTGGTGGTACTTGGAATAGGTCCAACTCTGACTTTGTGCATTCCTGGGAACCGCAAGGGACGGAGGCCATGGTCCGATTTAAAATATGTTGCCCTTAGAGACTCGTTTTTTTCCGTGTCTTCTCCGGGTCTTAAGCGAACTCTTTTGAGCCGGTCGCCGGCGCTTCACAACGCTTTGAAGGAACGCGGGCGGCCCCCTTAGTGATACACCCCTTTTTCTCTTCCTTCCTCTTTCGAGATAGATTAAACCTGAGCCTTCTTGACCCGTTTTGGTAAACTTTTTCATCACCGCCCCCGAAACGTGCCCTGCGACGTCTCGGGCAATATTTGCTGCAGCGGTTTTCACGTGCGGTTTTACCAACTGGAACCCTCTTCTTAAAAGCGGTACTGCTTTTCTGAAAAGGCTTCTGAATATACCGCCAACACCCGCCCCGTACATAATAGGTGCCCCGTGGAACCCCGGGAGGCCTGAGCCGGCTTGTGCTCTATAGTAATCCCTATAGAGCGACGCGTCGCCGTAATTTTCAGGTAAAATCATTATTCTAGTACACTTCACCACGTCGCGGCCTGAAATGAAGCTTCGCTATGACTTTACCCACTTTAAATCTTATATTAGTGTTCAAATCGTCCTTCAGTTCCAAAGTTATTGTGTGAAAATGTTTTTTGCTGATCGGTACATAATCTCTTTTGGTGTAAATGATGTTTATCATGCTATTATTCTTGCCTGTGATTTCCACGCACCGGAGGAGAGGCACGTAGCTATCCCCCACTCTCTGATGCTCTATCACGTCGCAGTATACAAACATCATATAAAATCCGCCGTGTACATCCGTGTAGGCTTTCCCCGCTGATGAAGAGTGGTGAACGTTAGGCGTCAGCCCCAACACTCTCCCCAGTTTTTCACGCACCAAAATACCATAGTCTTGAGCATTCCTCAACTGCACTTTTCGAAGTCGTGGTTCATACGTTAATCTAAGGTCAACAAGTTCCGATATGTTACCAATGGATTTATTCATTACTTCTACAATGTCTCGTATGTTGTCATAGTGCCCCGGAGGGAAAGAAAGTTCGTGGGCGCTTTCCTTCTTGCGTACCACCGTAAATCTAACATCCTCTGTTTCAAAAGTGTCCCACGTGTGCGGGTACTGAATTTCTGTTAGGGCCACCTCCCAATCTCCTTGTAGATGAATAGGTTTTGCTAGTTTCACCGTAAAATTTGAAATTTTGTTATTAGGGAAAGTGTCCAAAGACGCGTTACTCGGGAGCGTCAGATAAAAAGGTCCGACCTCCATGGCGCTTCCGCGGTACCTAAATGCCTATATCCGCTGTTGTAGACTTTGTATATCCTTTAATTCACTCTCAGAGACCCAACTATTAAATTTATCAGGCCATCCCCGCCATTTAACTAGGCACTGTCTTTGTGCCCCGTGCCCCTTCTTTGCCAAAACGTTCTCAATACGGTACACACGATCTTGATCCTGTTTTATTTTTTGCAGCTCTTCTTTGTAAAAACACCCTTCGACCTCCTCCCCAGCATAGTCTTTTAAGTTAAAAACTGTAACGCCTGAATGCTTGGAAATCTTGTCTATCACAAAGATCTCATCTGTAAAAGTCTGCTCATACCCCTTTTGAAATACCCCCTTGCATCTAGATACCCTAACATGATCACCTTTTTTGAGAGTGTTTTTTGAAACAGGGTTGTTGGTGAACACGGACCCGTACACAGTTCTCCAAATTTTCAACTCATTTTGCGGGGATACTTCTACAGGGGACGTCTTAATGGTTCTATGATAGCTATGATTGTAACTTTCAATAAAATCTTGTAAACGATCTATATAACGAAATGTGTTGTACGCTGTAAAATACCGCCAAATTCGTGCCTTGAGAGTTCTGTTGAATCTTTCTACAATCGCCGCCTTCACTTCGTTGTTTGTAACAAAATGTTTTACACCATACTTGTTCAGCAGAGCTTTTAGCGTCTTGTTTTCAAACTCTTTTCCTCTATCTGTTTGTAACTTTTTAGGAATTCTCCCGCTGCTGAAAATGTAATCAAAGGCTTTTGTGACCGAGCTCCCCGATTTTTCCTTCAGGCCAACGGCGAATGCATACTTTGACAGTACGTCTATCACCGTTAATATAAATTTTACACCATCATTAACCGCGGCATGTTCACGGACGTCTAGAAGGTCCGCTTGCCATTGATGATTTAAGCCGCTGACTATCACACGCCGTCTTTGAAAGCGCTTTCTCGACCCCTTATGTAGCGTGTAGGCATCTTCGCCCGATAACCAGTCGCGTACCTGTGTTCTTTTAACACCGTCGTTGTGGATTTTGCTCTCCTTGTACAAGGCTTCTACACCGCCAAAACTACCAACTTTCGAGGGGTTGTAATTAACTCTTTTGAAAAGCTTCTGCATCGTAGCGCTTCTTGAACTAAAATACCGCAACCCCTACTCCCGCCCCCCTATTCTATTAATTCACTTTTGTTTTATTATTTTTCTTTATCAAATAATCAGAACTAGAAGCCGGTTTATTTTACAATAGTAGATTATTTAATAACACACGAATTAAACAGTGTATGATTTAAACTGGTAATATAGGAATGTACAGCGCTATAAACGATAATAACGATAAAAACATAGATATTTAACACAATGCTCTCAAAAACTCGTGACGTAGAATCAATATTTGGATTTTGCTAGCTATGAACGGTACCAGTCTTCTTACATCCTCCCCACGCCCCTTCAAGAAGGCTCGACAAAACAAATCAGATATTGTATTCATGAAATTGAAAAACTGTTTCTTATTCAGAGTAGTTCCTAGGGTGCAAAATGTCCGCCTGATATAATTGTCGATGCAATCTTCGAGCACGTCGTCAGCGCCCAAGAAGATTTTGCTCTTTTCAACGTCGTAAAAGCCTCTAGGTTTCTGACCCAGTTCTTTTTCAAGCTCTTCGATGATTTCACATCGCTTGTTACGACATAGCGCGGTCGGGCGAAACACTGGTTTGGGGTACGCCATCTTTGCTCTGATCAGAAAATAAAAAGCGTCTTCCAGGCATCTAACGCTCGGTCGCACGCCGATCTCAACCATGTGTCGAAACACACTTTCCTGCAACGGAAAAACACACATACATAATAGTAGCAATCGCGAAGATCATCATGTTTTCATTTACTCTACATTAAGAAATGTCATGTTCCTCGGTTTTAAACTCCTGTAAAGATACTTGATCTTAAAATATCTACGGTAATTCTTCCTTCTCAAATGCTGTTTCATTATCAAGCGTATGTCTTCATCACCCGCTTCATACATACTTTTCACATGCTCTGATGGGGACTGTACTCTCTTAATATACTTTAAAACATTCGCAATCATCTTACTACAATCTTCGGGTACTGACATTTCTTTCAAGCCATAGACCGCCCCCAACGTCGCCATAATCTTATAGGGGTCCAGCTTGTAACATAGTTTCCGTATCAAACTGTCTTCATATTCATCACCCGTCGTGAGACAGTCGTGATGCAACTGACTCGGGTCGTCAATTTTACAACCTTCGCATTCGTCGTACCACCCCGCCTTTAAGCACAATTTTATGATCGCGGCTATCGCTGTCAAAAGTCCGCGATATCGATCCGTGCTCCAACTTTCACCACGACAAAATTGTACAATTGCGTCTAAGCGCTTACAGCTGCAGTTTTTATGCGTTACGGCAAGTTTTTTCTGTCTTGAGCAGCAGAGACATGAAAAACGTAGCGATGGCTGTGTGACTTCCATAGTCGTGCTAGCGGTTTTGTCGCCTGGGGCTCCTCCTCCTCTCTTTTGCTGATAAAAAGAAAAAAGGGGTTTTTCGACCTCAGCCTTCCTCACAACTACACGCCTCATCATCACACTCTTAAACACCCCAGAGGATTTGCCGAAAAATTGCGGTTCGTACTTACTTTTCGTTTTCCAACTTCGCACTTTTCTGTTTCGTTTACAGATTCTTCTCCGGAATCCATCTCTGTACAGTCGCTGGAGTCCTCGGGTTCAGGCTCTTGCAGGTCAATACCCTCGTCATCTTCACTTGGTTCCGCTCTTCCACCGCCGTCTGTAGCATCGGAGGTATTGCTCGCCATTTTAGCAACGCCACCAACCGCCTCTTCGCAGGCTCCGGTCTCGGGCTTTATATTCGGCATAGCCGATGCCTCGACGTCTGTCTCGGGCTTTTTATTCAGCATCGCCGACGACATCTCCGACGTAGTACCCGCAGGCGTTGTTGGCGCGCAATTTTCCTTATCACTATCGTCGAGTTCTGCAGCGTCGTCTGCAGCATTTGCCGCTTCCTTCAGCATCGCTGTTATAGTTTCTCCAAGGGGTCCCGCTTCCACGCTAGAGCAAGACATTCTCAAAGTTGTCTTAAAGCTCGAGCTTTTCTTTGTCGGCAAAAAGCGGGGGTTTCTTAACACACGGTCCTCGGAATGCTGGCTTATATCCTCTGTGAACATACTAGACACGCCCCGCGGTATGTTTGTAGACTCGTATTTCACACTACCCCCACTTCTTAGCAACCCTCCTGCATGCGTGGTCGATTCATACGTTTTTGATTTCATCGCAGTATCATTTTATAAGCCTTGATTCACAATTCCTAACTTATCGTTTTATACGCTTTATGATTTCATCGCCGTATCATTTTATAAGCCTTGATTCACAAATCCTAACTTATCGTTTTATACGCTTTTTTTTTTATTTATTTTTTTTATTTCATCGCCGTATCATTTTATAAGCCATGATTCACAAAATAACGACCTATAAAACAATAAAATGCTATAATCTTATCAATACGTTATAAGGACCGATTAAAACCCCGATTAAAATCAGACTTGGAACGCGTCCAATATAGACACACGGACCAAAGGGGCGTGGTCAAAGGGGCGTGGCCACCTGTCAAAAAATACATGGTGACGAGTAGTATACAACCTATACTACTCGGGTTCATTACCATGTGGTACTCCCGGGATGAATTATGGAACACAACAACATCAGCATCCCACTATCTGCTAAGGCACAGTTCCTTTCACTTCCCCTCCAGAGCTGAGAAACAAACAATAATTGAACATTTGAATATTTACATTGGTCCAGACTTACTGTTCAGAGCCTGTTACTGTTATTGTTTTTTTCCTCCCGCTACCTGAGTTGCCCACTGTACCTTTAAGAGTTCATCTACCGAGTCGTCTATGTGGTGGTCGTCGCTTGCGTGGGACTTGGGTGAGCTGTGGACTGGGTTTGATGTCTCCTGAGAGGTCTCCCTTTAGGTGTGGCTATGCACTGAAATGTGTCTCCATTTTAAAAGGGGAGGGTCAACGCGGGCAGAGGCTGCCTTCATCCACGTCCGTCGGTCGGGAAAATGGAGGCCTCCTTTGCTGAGCCTTTCCCAGGCCAGGTCTCAAACCAGCCACATAAACATATGAAGAGCCCACAAGAGGCGACACAGGCGTTATCAGAAACAACGAAACTGCTGATCGCAGTCGCACATTTCCCCGGCACGAAGGCATCACAAGCTTCTGTTCTGAACGTGGTTGTGACAAAGTCGCTTCCCTCGCCTCTAGGTATCTTCTGCTATTATTGGTGGACTGTTCAGGGTGCAGCCGATGACCTCATGCAAGTACAGGTTTGGGAAACAAGAGGCTTTGCTTCTGGGCACACTGCAGAGATCATGATGGTGGCAGTCTCAGCACGTCATCTAGAGACGCTGGACTTTCCTTGGGCTACACGAAAAACCAGTTGCGCCTGCATAGCCTCAGGAAATGAGCTGTCGCACTTTACAAAAACCTATAACACTACATAGCTAGGGGTGGGCGGAATTTGCGGAATTGCGTTACGCAAATCTCCACGAAACGGTAAAAAATCTCCGCGAACACGCAGAAATTCCGCGAACACGCGGAATTGCTTGTTCGCGATGCTTTTTTCCTGTTCACAATTGCTGTTTGCGTGCTCGGGGAGAAATATCTCGCGAACACGCATTTTGAGATCGCGAACAAGCAAAAATTTCGCGAAATCGCGGAAAGCAGGCTTTTTAGCAATTTTGCGTTCTCCGCGGAACGCGAAATTCCGCAAATTCCGCGAGCGGAACGGAATTTACCGCCCAGGCCTATACATAGCCCCTTGAGTTGTGTTTTCCTGTTCGTGGCAGTCTTTGCTTTCCAGGTTCCTAATGCTGACCCTGGGAGAGGGGAGCTGCCAGTCAACACCCCCAACCCCGGAGCTTCATCTCCACTGGTTTAGAGCCATTGATACCAGCTGCTGAGAAATCTTTGCACGAAGACTGATTAATTTAACCCCATACGTACACTAAAAGTTATCAGAAAGAGTTTTTATATACTATAGTGGTAGACCTGGCCCTCTCTGCAGGGTCACCCCTAACTTTTTGCCTACAATCATTTGGTGAACCCATTTTTGCGTGCTTTTAGAACTTTACCACTGCTAACCAGTACTGAAATACTTGTGCTCACTACCTAAAATCTGATACACCTGGAGTACATCTGATCGGCACATTTAATTTACTTGCAAGTCCAAAGCACATAGTGCTACATGTACCCATGGCCTATACATTAAATGCTACTAAGGGGCCTGCAGCACTCATTGTGCCACCCGCTAACGTAGCATTTCAAAGCGTTTCTCGGGCCTGCCACTGCAGCCTGTGGTGCACTTTTAACCTTTTATATTTATCAACTAGGTGCTGGGTGTCTGCTGGCAAGGCGGTGTTTGGACAAAATATCGAATGATGTTTAATAATTTCAAATGCAGATTTGTGTGTATGTAATTTAATAATTTTGGAAGAATTGTAGGATTATTTATACTTTTAAAAACATTTTTATATAAAGTATAATTATAAAATTGCATTTTTATGTTTTCAATACAATTTGTAATAATTCATATTTACTTATGTTAAAATTTATATTTGGAATTTATATCGCAATATAGAATTTTTGTTTTACTTTAGGAATTCATAATATTAAAAAAATTGTGTATAAAATATATTTTTATAATTAAATGATGTTTTCTATGTATTAATGTGAATATTTATTGTTATAGTTTAATTTTATTTAATAATTTTATTATTTTTTAATTATTTAGCAACAATATTGCAATGTATAATTAATTCAATGTTATAAATGAAAAATAATTATTTTATATAATAATTCGTACTGTTAATCATATCAGGGGCGGCTTATCCTTTGGATTGTGGGGTGTTGACCCCCTACTGTGAGCCACTACACCCCAAACAGACTTCATACTCCCATTCATTTGGTTCCTGTAATATCGGGGTGGGAATACAGAGCAATCGGGGTGAGGATTGAATGAGAGGCTGTGTTAATAAACTGTGCACGTCAGATTGGTTGGTATTTTTGTTGTGGCCAGCCTGACATGCACAGTTCAGGCTTCCATAATCAACGCTACCTAGAAAATGGAAGAGCAGAGACATAGCTCCATCGTTCTCTCACGGAGCGATGTGTTTCCCTGACTCAGCTAATCCTGGCAGTGCTCTCATGCTGGTAGGTATTAAAAGCAGCGTGGCCGTTAGGGTCATTCTCAACATTTCTAAGTTAGCATGAGTTCTGCTGCCATGATGCTGCTTTTGCACACATTACTACATGACTTTATTTTGCAAGACTGTCATGCCTTTCACATGAGAACTGTCTGCTTTCTGCGTTCTCTGCTGTTCCCGGAGTTTAGTCTGAACACGATGTGCAAGGTCGATAAACATGCCCCTGTTATTCTGTTCTGGTCAGTCCCTAGCACCTAGACAAAACATGCTAAACACAGCTGCACCGCTGGAAAGCTTGTGCTTTGATATTACGGGTATGCATGTTGTTCACACACACTTGGAGAGAGACCTTTCCCTGGAGAAGAGCTATGCTGTTCCTATGATGTAAACCTACCATCTAGGCTCTAAGGTATGGGGTCTGCTGACAAAGCCTAGAGATCTTCCTTTATGTAATAAACCTCAACTTACCAAGGAGAGGGTGGTTAGGCCTCATAGTCCTTTTTCCACTGTCTGTATATGATGACTTCCCCTTTATATTCTATGGTATTTTGTAACAATGCTAACTGTTTTAAGTTTATGCATTTCGCTGCTGGTAGTGGCTCGTACACTGCATTTTAGAGCACGATAGTTAAAAGAATTTTTTTTAACTATACAGTGACTCTGACAATCCTTATTGTGGACAAGTACGAGTGAGTGAGCGAAAGGGTATATCTTGCTACCACGATTCCTGAGTGAATCGGGACTGTTGTGTTCTGGGTTGTCTAATCATTTGTAGCTTTGTGATTATGTAGGAGAACAAATGAGACACTATAGCTAGTCGGTTTGGGGATTTTGGGCACTAAGGTGATAGGAAGGTACAACCCCAATACACCGAGGTCCTGTTTTCATGCGCATAGTTCTGTGTATGTGCAGAATCCCTACATCATAGCGCCGCCAATGTTTGGTCTGGTTCTTATCTGCGAGACTCCTGAGTAGTGCTTGTGCTTGTCCACAATCCCCTCACTTCTGTTTCCGGAGACAGCTGTGATGGTGTAGCCTCCTATATTGTGATATTTATAGGTTTTTCAAGCTTGAATTTTAAAAGGTCTTTCTCTTTCTTTTAACCCTTTGTTGCGCTGCCACACATAGATTGTTTTCTTTTTATTTAATATGGCGATTGTTATTGCGGCTCCTAACCGCACACCGCTCAGGGCTTATCTAACTCAATATGGAGTACCTGATGCAAGTATACCGCTAATCTTTGTTGTAGAAGCGGATCCAGCTTTCCGCTTTGAGGTATTTTATTCTTGGGTCACCTTTCCGGCAGTCGATGGAACAGACAATTTGTTTCACAAGTATACTGCCACCGCGACTCGGCGGGACTATAGACAGTATAGAACTCTGTAGGTTCCGCTCACAGCTTAGCAACACCAAATACAGTTTAATGGCACCCCTCCACATCCGATAACACAGGTCCATTTAGGCCCCTTATCAATAGATGGGGCCACTTGACCCATTTTGGCTGGGTACACCCCGCACCCAACTTATCTCACTGCTACAGTCGTAGAGCTACGCATATTACATACATCATTAATACGTATACATAGAACTGTTATTCAGTTCTTGTTGAGCAACTTCCAGGTGTGACCACCTGACGCTGCTGCGCAACCACCTGCACCCGGTGGTGTGACCATCAGTCCGTTGATGATTAATTTCGTAATGGGCAAGCATCCCCAGAATAAGGATGTACTTCCTTATTGGCTTGCCGAGAAATTTGGTCAACTCAAAGCTGTTTTTCCAAATATCACACATGTGGAGAAGCACAGGATTTTGACAATTAGTCTACCAAAAAATCTGGTTCCCGAATTAGCTGATTGTAACACTTGGGGTAAGATGTTTGAAGCAGTATATTCAATGTTTTTCGCACCCCCATCAATGACCGTTCTCCCATCCGTGATCAAGCGTGTTCCGGGGGAACATGGGGCCGAGGCGGCCCTGGAATTGGGAATGAGACTGGTGGGGGTGTTCGACATTTTTTGCGATAGGATCTTTGCAAATTTTAATGGTGATGCTGTAAGCTTACAAGTGGCGCAATGCTTGGAGGCTGTGGCAGACGCAGACAAGCAACCGAATTGCCAAAGATTATTGCTGAAGCTTATAAAACCATAGGGCGCAATAGTCTGGGAATCAAGCCTTTTACTCAGCCACAAATGCAAACTCAAAGTCAACAAAAGGCCCAGACTGATAAAGATGGATGCCCGTTCTTTCCTAAAAGGAACTGGAGAAAAAAAAACAGGGGCAGCAACAACAGAAGCAGGGTTCGCTTGCTGGTTCACGGACACCGAGTCTTCTGAGCGTACTTATGACTTGCACGACCGCGTGATAATTAAGACTCCTGACAGATTTCAGGTCCCTGATCTGCTCTCTCCTCGTTCTTTACAGGACACATCGGGCTCTCAAGTCGGTGGTGGAGAATGGCAAGATCGTGGCAAAGGTTAGACTACACAACAGGGACAAGATCAACCTCGACAGTTTGACGTTAAAGCCAAACAAGAGGATCTGTTTCGTTTAGACCCCCGTATCTGAAGAAGAAAGTTGCAGCTTTAACAACAAAATATGCCTCAGACAGGGAGAGTACGTCTTCTACACTGGACATGGGAGGTGACTTTGCTCTACAGCGTGGCGGAGGTTACCATAGTGTGCAAGGCACTGTGTCCCTGTCTGGAGGCGAGAGCAACTAATACATTCATTACAGTAGAGACAGCAGATACACGAGTTGGCCCCCGGATCGGATTTATGAAATAGTCTTCTAAATTGAAGGTGATATACAGCGTACAATCACAGCAGTTTTCTGGGAAAATCTAACCTCTTCATATACCATTTTGTTAGCAGAGTCAGATTGGCCACCACCGTTTGTGCTGGCTGCTCCTAAAGGGGAAGATGTGATACTTCTGAGTTTTTTGCGTTATGTCCCTGAGGGACATGCAAAAGCTTACGCATCTAACTGGGCTTTGGCTCTAGCCCCGGCAGTGTACCGTAATCAGGTGGGCTGGGATAGAGATTCCCCGGCACATGAAATCCTGTTACGTTCTATGTCACAGCCACAGCCGCAAATCCGATCAAACGAGAAGCTAAGGCTCCCATTTGTGATATTATAACTCAGTTGGAGTATCAGGAAGTGATTGAATCCTGCGTATCACCGATTAATGATCTTCTTTTTCCGGTATCAAAACCTGACGGAATGTCTCGCATTGTCTTAGATCATCAAAATTTGAATAGTCATTGTCGTACATTTGCTGTACAAAACACACACAGCTCTGCGTGAGTGAACAGTCTAATTCGTAAAAAATACAAAACTACACTGGATATATCCAATGGTTTCTATAGTCACAACTTGGCTCCTGAGAGCAGTGACTTGACATCATTCACAACCGTCGGGAATCAGAAATAATTTCCACGCTTGCCTATGGGGTATAAGAATAGCCCCAGTGCTCTTGCTGCACATGTTGTGTCTTTGCTACATAGCACAGACCCTGATGCGTTCTCGTATGTTGATGATATTTATTTGACAGACGATGAACTGATGTCTCATCTTGTCCGAGTTAACCACATTATTTTGTTGTTTGCCGACTATGGATACAAATAAAATTTTGCAAAATCACACATCGCACATTTTGCGGTGCTCTTTTTGGGCTATGAGCTCAATAATGAAGGTGGTGGTTAGCCCCCCACTTTCTGGAGACATGTGCACAATTGCGACCTCCTTCTACACTGAAAAAGCTTCTGTCTTTGCTGGGATTTTTAATTTTGGGTGGGCATACGTTCCCAATTACGCCCAGCGTATCAAAACGCTATATGCATTGATACAACCAACATTTTCTGTGGCCAGCTGGCTTCCGGAACATACCTCCATTCTGCAATCTTTGCAATCAGATCTGCTTGCTACTAACTATATGTTGACGCGTGACAATACCACGAACCTGGTGATACATATAGTACCGGGGACGGTTGGTTTCACTTACTTGACATTCAATGAGGGTGAAACAGTACCTTTTGCTTACAAATCACATTTATACACATCCACTCAAAAGCGGTTTTCCAATACTGAAAAAGGTTTGACAGCGGTCCAGATGGTGATTCTGAAAGAACGCTCTCTGGCGCAGGGAAAACACATTCTTGTGGTCACGCCTCTCCCTGCAAAATACAATCAAGACAAAAACTCTCTGCCTGTACAGTATAGTTAAAGTGCTAATATTCACTGATATAAGTACATATACACATGCAACCTGGCCTACTGCAATACAATACACAAGTAAATTGGGTACAAAATTATCAAATTTATTAAATATATTATAGAATATTAAAATGTTTGAAAATACAATTATGCTGGACACTAAAACACCCTAGTGGAACCAAACACCTCACACACACTATCGTTCATACAGACCAGTGCATACTCATACATACACATATGTCCTGAAAGAATGAGAATTCGAGACATTTTACATGCACATATAAACAGAGAATCAACAAACCCCCTTAAATCATAAACAGTTAATGACACTGTATGGTTCCACAGAAATCAAATGGATGGGAAAAATAGTCACTTCAATTTTATTACATAACTAAAGAACCCTTATTAATACAAGTCATCAATACAAGAATCAATTTCTTATTACCATAGAAGGGGAAAAACAGATGAACATAGAGTTTCCAGCACCAAGGCACGTTTCGTTTGGTGACCCTGATATGGGTCTCACCTTCTTCAGGGCGTAATGTTGCAAAACAAGCACGAGAGACAGCGCCTGGGGAGCACAAAAAATAAAAAACACAGTATATATACAAACATATGATAGCTATGCGCCATGGCTGAGCACAGTATTAAACAACAAAACACAGGGGAAGTAGACACAAATTAATGTCTAAAAAAGGGATAATAACGGATAAGGGAGCAAGGAGAACGTGCACAATCCAGAAGAACAGAGGACGTAGATTATCAAGCCTACCCCGTAGGCTGAACTAGAATAAAGGAAAATAAGAGAAAGTATACATGTAGATGCCAGTGCCGAGAAAAAAAGTTAAAAAGAAAAAAATGGTGACACACCTAATCAATCTGACAAGACCGGTGATTAGACCCAAGAGAGAAAATAATAGATAGAGAAATTAATGATACATAAGAATTATAAAATTTAATAAGAGGTAGTGGAACCCCCAAAGGAGGAGAGCCATCCAAAGGGAATCTACCTGGGTTCCAGCAAGTGGAGAAACACTTCCACCGGTTGATCTTAAGAAATATAATGGATACTGACAGGAAGCTAAAAAAGAAATCACGAAGGGCATAAACTGAGGTCTGACTCACAAGGGAGAAAAGGTTCCCTGGTTACTAGAGAGATAGACAGATGATGGCTAGAGCTTACCGATGGCAGGGGACAAACAATTCTGAATAGTGTCACGCCTGCAGTTTCGCGCAACACAATTTCATTCCGCTGACTTCATCCTCTTCTACTAATGCCTGTGTGGGTGAGGGAGTGATGGACACTGCTATTGATCTTCCACCTGTCCTTCCTCCATCCTCTTCCAATACAGACGTCGCGTATACTTACCCTACATATGAGTCTAATAGTGAGGTACCGATCAATCCTCGACAACATCACCCTGATCCGGCACTACCACCTCTATTTAACAGAACTGCAAGCGGTTACTTTGGAGATCATGCCAGCTTCTCTTCTGACTCATCCTCCTCATCTTCCACTTTAACGCTTCCACCTACAAAATTGTGTATTTTCATCCTTTGGTTCAAAAAGACTTACCTGGTCCCACCCTGGACCTACATCTGGTTGGTACTTATCCTGATTTTCCTCTTCATGTCAATTGGATGTGTGACAGTGTTTTTCTTACTGGTCAATGATCATTATGTGCCAGAATGCTCTGCTGTTAACTTGGTCGATGCAGTTCTGGCACCTCATACATCGTCCCATATTATGAAACGTGATCCAACTCTTGTTAACATTTTGGCATTCCCAATTGCAGATGGCATCTTATGAGATAAAGTAGCTTTTGAAATCCACGGTCCGACGGAAGTCCTTAAGATACCATACGTGTTTCGCATCTCCTAAGGAGATGTGGTAACACAGGACTTACATTCTGATGATTGGGACGTGCAAGCTGTACATTCATTGTTTTCTGATTTGAAAAATTATTCTGCTTTTGATGCTGAAGATTTGTATTTAAATTGCTGATTTATTCTGTTATCAACATTATGGGCATCACTACTTCCACAAAACAAGCACATTACGACCTGTCTTTAATTGCACTCAATGGGAACACAATCCAACTCCCATCCAAGGGAGTTCTAAAACACTTCGGGATAAGTTTGCTTAGTTTACGGATTATTACATGTCTAATCCAGAATCAATATTTTTTTAAATTGCATTCTTCATTGCAGCCCAAATTTATTCTTACCCATACTAAATTGGTCAATTCTAATTCCTTTAGAAAAGAATTGGCCAAACAGGGTTATGAGCACTGGAAAGATAGTATTGATTTAAAATCAATTTGGGGCACTAAAGCTTGGCAGGTTCAGGGTACTGAAGCTCCGTATCGTGCCTGCCTGATTCCGACTCAAAGTTTATTTTTAAATGATACAGTACACTAGACCACTTGTATTGGCTTGGCGACTGTTAAAAATGTTGATATCCCATCCATCCCCTCCTTAGACGAATAAGAGAATTGGCGCGCACAAACTAATTATACGATCGGTGTATTTAAAGCTTTGTTTCGAAATGACACTTTAAATATTTCTGAGATTGACCAATCCAATTAGTTGGTCTGGCAAACAAGTTCAAATGCATGTCACCTACGTTTTTATAATGTAACACCTGGTTTCACACAGACTAGACCGGATCCTCGTTTTCCAAATTCACATACAGTCACCACATACTCCGTGGGTAAATTGAGCCAACAATGGTTGGAACATTCCACTTTGTTGTCAGTAAAACAACACTTATCACTCTTGTCGAGCGACATTAATTTGGGTGATTTTATACTTAGGTACTAGACCCCCTAGAAATAAGAGATTTCTCTATGCAGCTTACAATGAAATTTGGTAACTTTTCCAGGCAGAAGCAGTTTTATGTCTGCGTCAAATAGATCAGGCGAATTTAGAAAAAGTTCTTGCTATGGTCGACAATAGGATCAGTACACTGTCTTCACACATTTACACCTTGGATAATATTGTTTCATCTGTTATTGATATTGTTCAGAATGATGTCTCTGTGTTGTATCATGGTCAGAATGAATTAAGATCAGTAATGCAGTTTGCATGGACATTACAAACTCTCAAAATGGGGAAAGTCCAGTGGGATTATTTAAATGCTTCTACTTTGTTTTCACCTTTTAATTTGACTGATAAACAGAGATTTATGTCCATGAAAGATGCTACATACACACTATTACACATTGAATAGTTAGAGCCTTTGCCATTCTCTGTGCCGGAGACAGACTCGGCTGTTTGGTTAATTCATAGGGGAATATCTCTCCCATTTTCGTTATTTCAATTTAATTAATTACATTTTCCGATAGGTCGCATTGAGCCCCTGGGTAGTGCGTTTCTCCGTGAATTATGGTCCCTTCCTTTCACTTACAGATGTCAACGGGACGATAAGGAAGTTTTTCTAACAGGGGAGGATTGCAATTCCACAGTAGGACATTCCCTGGTTTGTAAAAACGTTAAGTTGCACGGCGCTTGTAATATATCTGCACCTAATCTTGCTTGTTTTTTTAAAGAAACTCCTGTCCCATCAATAATTCCCACTTTTACATTGCTTACTAACAGCAGTTATCTTATTCTGAACAACCACGACTGCTGTGGTTTATGGGCAGGGATCCCTTATTTAGTAACAGTTTCACAACGTGTGACTTGATAGTTCAATTTGGCCTTCCATTCCTACTTTGAAAACAGATTTCAACAAATTGAGTAGGCTTAAAGCGCTATTGTTTCAACAAGAAGTGGCCCTCACTTCAGTTCGAGAGACCTTCATGTTGCAGGTGGCTAGGACATCTAGCGAGATTCAGTCACTTCTGAACACTAACCTGCCACTTCCCTTTGGGGAGCTTATACATCAAATATTTATTGCGTCTGACACCAAAGGAGCTGCTCATTTTCTTAAGCATGTGGGATTCGGCCTTGTAACTTCTTTTCAGGCGATATTTGGAGTAATACCGCTATTTTTTGTTCTATCTTTTCTAGTGTCTTCGGAGGGTGTCCTTTGTTACTGGAGCTTGCAGGTGTAATACTGATCATTCTGCTTCTACTACGCAATGGCTGCTCTTCTTGTGGTAATGCACAGACCAGACCAATTGCAACTGTACCGTCACCGAATGCAACAACTTTTTGGATACTTGCCATTAGCTACGCTTAGTGTGAGTTATAGATTGACTTTTCGCGTTGCCTACTTCATTTGCGTGCAACCTGAGTTCTACTGTCAGCGGTGCCCTTTCTATTGGGCTTTGGATTTATATATCATGTACAGTCCCGGATTTTCGCCAGTTAATGAGTCCCTTTGAGGCCCATGAGCGGGCTTGTTCTGGGAATGGCTACATGTTGCGTGCTGCTGCACTTTGAAAATCACGCAAGTTGTCAAAATATGCTCTTGGAAGCAACACAATACGAAGTGCATGTCTGTTCCTTCGGCATACTCAATTAGATGGCATCCCTTTTTTCTGCTAACGATAGGGATGGCCTTTTGGAACGAATTGCATTCTGCAGTTCATGTACTTTTATGGATTTTCCAACTCCTTCTTAATCCCGTTTTTCATTAAACGAAAAAGTTTTAAACACCATAAAACATTTTTTTTTTTTTTACAATTTGTTTTCCCCACAATTTGTTTTTTTTCAAGCGCTTCTGGACTCTGCTTAATTTGAACTCTGTTTTAGTCTTTTGCATATATACTATGACCTTACCAAGGGGAGGTTGTAATATGGCCATTAGGGTAATTCTCGACATTGCTAAGTTAACATGAGTTCTGCTGCCATGATGCTGCTTTTGCGCACGTTACTACATGACTTTATTTTGCAAGACTCTGTTTGCGCCTTTCACATGAGAACTGTCTGCTTTCTGCGTTCTCTGCTGTTCCTGGAGTTTAATCTGAACACAATGTGCAAGGTCGATAAACAAGCCCCTTGTTATTCTGTTCTGGTCAGTCCCTAGCACTTAGACAAAACATGCTAAACACAGCTGCTCTGCTGGAAAATTTGTGCTTTGATATTACGGGTATGCATGTTGTTCACAGACACTTGGAGAGAGGCCTCTCCTTGGAGAAGAGCTATGCTGTTCCTATGATATAAATCTACCATCTAGGCTCTAAGGTATGGGGTCTGCTATCAAAGCCCAGAGATCTTCCTTTATATTTTAAACCTCAACTTACCAAGGGGAGAGTGGTTAGGCCTTATAGTCCTTTTTCCACTGTCTGTATATGATGACATCCCCCTTTATATTCTATGGTATTGTAAGAATGCTAACTGTTTTAGGTTTATGCATTTTGCTGCTGGTATTGGCTTGTATACTGCATTATAGAGCGTGATAGTTAAAATAAACATTTTGAACTATACAGTGACTCTGACAATCCTTATTGTGGACAAGTACGAGTGAGTGAGCGAAAGTGTATGTCTTGTTACCGCGATTCCTGAGATTGTCGGGAGTGTTGTGTTCTGGGTTGCCTAATCATTTGTAGCTTCGTGATTACGTAGAAGAACGAATGAGACACTATAGCTAGTCGGTTTTGGGATTTTGGGCACTAAGGTGGTGGGAAGGTACAACCCCCATACACCGAGGTCCTCTTCTCCTGCGCATGGTTCTGTGTATGTGCAGAATCCCTGCTACAGATCAGATCATCACGGTAAGAATATGATTATTTATGTTTATATATTTTATACCAGTAATCCCAATATGCTGTAAAATTTCATTTGTATTGCACAGATGATCGGTGCACATTCTATATAAATCAAACATACCTATAAACAGAATGTCCCCGATCACCTCTGCTGTACAACTTTAAGCTTATCCATCCTTTATAAAAATTGATTTATCATTAACGTTCCCCACCTCTTGAAAAAGTCACCAGCTGCCGCTGAATCATATTGGAAATATTTATTAGGTAAGAATGTGTTATGAGTAATGTGTTTATTTACTGGAAAGCACATTTTGTAAGATGTTTTACTATGGAGTATGAATAGTAAATGTAACCCCTTTAGTGTCCAACACCTTACATGAATTGGTTTGGATTGGAGTGAGAATAGGTAAGATAACCTCTTTAGTGTTCAAAACCTTGCTTTAGATTGGAGTGGGAATATTAAATGTAACCCCTTTAGTGTCCAACACCTTCTCCAAAATAGTTTAAGTTGGAATTGGAATAGTACGGATAAGCCCCTTACTGTTCAACACCTTCTCTGAAATACTTGAGTTTGGATTGGGAATAGTAAATGTAACCCCTTTATTTTACAAAATAATTGACATTGGAGTGGAAATAGGAAATATAACCCTTTTGTTGTCCAATACTTGCCCAAAGTGGTTAAGATTGGAGTGGGAATAGTGAATGTGATCCCTTTAGTGTCTAATACCTCCCCCAAAATGGTTTAGATTGAAGTAGGAATAGTAAATGTTATCCCTTTAATGTCCCAAACCTTCCCCAAACTTGGTTTAGATATGAGTTGGTATAGCAATCTTCACATAAATAAATAATATTTAATTTCTTTCTAACAATAAAGGTACATAACACAGTTTGTAATTGTTATTCATATTTTTGTAATATTTAATTCATCTATATGTATACATTTGTATAACATATATATTTTCACACATAACGAAAATATATTCATGGTTATATTTAAACTTTTTTTTAGCACACATTTAATATTAAATAGAACATATACATAATATTTGAACAGTGTTGTTCATTTCTACATTTTCCTTTATTTTTTTCGATTGTAGTACTTTATTTTTTACATTTATACATTTTCACATACTTAATTTTACAATTTTTTTTACATCATTTTTAAGGCGTATTTGAAATAATACTATTTTTTATAGTATTATTTATTTTATACTTTACAAAGGTGTTTCATATTTTCATGTCACTTTTATCAACATGTTTTACATTATTTAAATGCTTTTACATGTTTTAAACAGTTGTTAAACTTTTTGGAAAATTACTTTTTCTGGAGGGAGATAGTCTTTGCTTTAGTTTCATTTAGAGGCCAAACTTTTCTTACCACTAATGTAACATTTGTAGCCTGTTTGTATAAATTTTGGTTCATTTTTCAGTAAGTGAGTGGTGCAAATGAGCTGCTTTTTGTTGGAGCATATAAGACCTTTTTAAAGCTTTTTCTGAAGTTTTATTTGTAGTTTTTGATATTGTGTTTATTATTGTTCTGTGTTAGGTTTAGGTAGAATTTGTTAGTAATGTATTGTTATTTTATTAATAAATTATGTATTGTGCTTTTCTGAAATTGACTGTGAAGTTTATGTTACATTTGAAGATAGGGTTATATAAGAATGGGTATTATATGTTTGGATGTTGCTTTGTTTTTTAAGGAAACCATTTTGGTTTCTGGTAAATCAATATTTTTAATGTTGATTTCCTTTGATTTTTTGGGGGTTTGTTTTTTTAAACAATTTTTGGGTTTGTTATGGTTCCTTAGAAAGTTTAGATGGCTTTGTTGGATTTCAAATGGACCTGTTTTATTTTTGCACTGTATACGTTTTTTTTTAATTACTTCTCCTTTTTTGGTGAAATATATTTTGACTACATGGATAGGGAGAAATATCTGCAGCTAAAGAACAGTAAGTTACATTGTTGAGGTGTGAAATGTTATAATTTATTATGTGTACATATTTGATGTGATTGGTACTTGTTATATTACATTTTATGTGTTGGATTTAATTGTTTCCTTATAATTTTACCTGTAGTTTTGAGTTTTGTGGTCTGTAACTTTTTCCGTTTTTAACTAAATCTACGTATTAAATCCATCCATCAGTCTTATTTGCAATTTTAGTTGTACATTTTGACTGATGTCAATAATTTGTTTAATATTCAGTTAAATTTTTTTTTAGTTATGCTTGTTCGGATTTTTCATTAGGTTTATTAGGTACTGTGTAGGAAATCAGTTTTTTAATTACAGGATTTTGGCTATTTATTCCAAGTCATGTATTGCTTTAGTTAATAAAGGGTTTTACTTTACATTGTAGCATGTCGTACATTCTGTTGGTTTGTTTGCTAACTTGCAAGGCTTCGTGTTGTGGACAAACTCTTCAGTTTGTTTCTCGTCAATGAAGGATGGTAATGGAGGAGGAAATAGCAGCCCATCGGACTCTTAGTTCTTTAGAAGAATCCAAACAGGGATGAAGTATTATTGCCAGGGCTAGACTCCGGGCTGAGTGCCTTCTGGAGCACTCTATCGCCCTCCAGTCCTCTCTGAGAAAACGTATGTGCGATTGGGTGGTCAAAAACTGTCACGCCAGGCAAATGTCTAGCTTTAAAAATAGCAAAGAAATGGGGATGATCCTCTCTTTTAGAGCCAGGCATAGTTCTAGCTTCAATACCATCCAGGAGATTAGGAGTGAGAATCGGGAGCTTGTGGTCGATCCAGCTGCTATTAGAGATGTCTTAAGATGGTTCTCTCAAGACCTCTATCAACATGACTGCTTCGCCTCTGCCGAAGACATCTTCTGCTTCGTTGGGCGGTATGTCCATCATAAATTGAGCCATATCCAGTGACCAAACGAGAAGCACCGCTAACTCTCATGGAGGTGGAAAATGCCATGGGGAAGGCCTCCACTCCTGAATAGATCCCGTTGGAGTATTACTCCACCTTTTTGCAGATTCTGACCACTGCGCATAGGGATCTGTTTAACTTCTTCAATTCATCTGGCCAGGTTCCCTGGTCTTGGGGCGAAACTACCAATGTTATTGTTCAGGAAAAAAGGGTAAGAGCCCACACTTTGTTGATCATATCGTCAAATTTCTTTAATCAATGTAGATTCAAAGATCTATACTAAATTCTTGCTGATTAATTGTTCGTAATTATCTCAGGGTTGGTCGATTCAAACCAGAATGGCTTTATTTTGGGTTGTGATACAACATCTCACGTCAATACGTCAATTATGGCTATGGTGATGGCCTCTCCTGGTGAACGGCCTGTGGGTATGATTCTCCTGTATGCTGAGAAGATCTTTGACCAGGTCTCCTGGCCCTCCCTTTGGGGGGTTATGGAGACCGCGGGGTTAGGCTCCGCCTTTGTCTCTAGTATCCTAAGTCTGTATACTGGTCTTAGAGCAAGGATTCACTGCTCGGGATCCCTTTCGGATTCCATCTCTATCTCTTGTGGACCCCGGCAGGGATACCACTGGCAGATTGAAGACTTGACATCCATGGAAAAAACTAGTATTTACTAATGTGTTACTTAAAGACAATGAAAATATCGTATTTGTTGTGTTGGTTTATAGACCACAAATACAAAGTTGGTGTTTAGGAATTAAATGCATGAGCGCATCTAAAAAAAATATCAAACAGGTGCTCAAGGATATATTTTTTATGTTATGTTAATGTAGCTATTTGTAGAGAGTTTAATGCAATTATTATGGCCCAGTGGCTAGAGCTGCTGGCTGTGGAACCTTGCGACCGAGGTTTAAATCCTGGCCTCAGTGCTTGGCTCAGCATTGTGTGATTCTGGGCACATCCCTTAATCTTATTGTGCCCACGTGTGTTTGTGTAATCCCCACTTGATCTACACAATCTATACTATCTCCGAAAGGCATCCATTGTGACATACAGCTTTCTGTGGCTTTGTAGCTAGGTTCATGCTATATGAATGGTAATACATAATACATTCATTGTAGAGCATATATATTAACAAAAGGTTTATATATAGGAAGAAAATGTGTGTACTTTCAAGAAGATTTTCAGTTTATGTTTGAGACACAAAAAACAATTGTATTGCCTTATTTAATTTAAAGTGGGTGTTGACTGACGCTTCATTCTCTGATTAGAAACCTTCACTGCTGATTTTATTAGATTGGTGTCAAGAGGCATTTGATGCTGTAGCTGTTTTTTTATTACTCATGCTGAAGTGTTTTATCAGTTCTGTTGATGCTTTGTGTATTAACTCTATCACTGTATGAGGCCTATGTGTGCAACAGTAGTGTAACCATAGAGATATGCAAGCTTCTTGAACATTTAAGTCCACTCCAACCAGTCTAACCTGATGGATAACTTGGCTGTCTTTGGCCTGAGATTATGATATTTCCCATCATGCCCCATCTATGTGGATGTCAGACCTACCCGGAAGGGCACAAAAATGTGAAGGTAAAAAGAAAGTGGAAGGTGGATATGATGAAAAATATTATAGATATTTTGGAAAATGATTGGAGAACTTGTCAAATAGTATTCCCAAATGTTAAAAATTAAATGACAAGTGCACGGTTTTTATTCTAATTTTTAGAGCACCTGTACTAAAAATGCATTTGTTGTCACAATCTTTTGAAGGTTTTGGGGAGTTATCAATAGCCTAGAAGACTGTCAGTCTTGAGTGGCACACCATGAAAATACTGGAATATTTCATCAATGCCCCTTCAGAGAATCTGCCTGTAAACGTTCTGGCTTTTTATTCAATTTACGGATCAATATAAATTATACATCAAAAAACGCAATTTTGGCCCTGTTCCAACATTTGTTTCCAGAGGGAGATGCCCCTTCCCATCAGCTGATCTCTGGGGAAGGTGGGGTTGTGATCTTTGCTCACTTGATGCACTTCTGGCAGCTGCTGATGCTTCACCACTTTCAAAGTTCACCAGCCGCCACCGAGATGCGATCCAGAACTCTCTAACGATGGGCAGTGAGCCTTCTACTGCTGCATTGGTGCAAACACTTTGACATGAACCATGTTTCAAGAATATAGGGAACTCCAAGCAGCTATTTCTCAGGTGAAACAAGTTAATAATGATCCACTCCTCTCACAACACCACTGAGCACACTTCACTCACTGCGATGAGTATCTGGACCAACCAGCCCTCTGCATGGACCACGGCTGCAGGTACAGGTGGGACCACCCGGGCTGGTGTTTATTCCACTGTCACAGTGTGAAGCATGGACCTTCCAACTTCAGACCCAAAACAGTCTATCAATGGTAACACATATTGAGACAAGCTTTTGCAAAGCCAAAATCTCTGGCCTTAGCAAGCTGGTGCAATGCTTATTTTTTATTTTTATTACAATTGTATACTGCAAAAAGAAAGAAACCACATTGCTGCCTCAATGTAGCCGCCATATGCTCGCAACAAGCATTTGAAATGTAAAATAATTTCGCTGATGCAGCCAATTTACTGGCGATGCTTTCTAAAAACAATCCTTTCATTTGAGTGACACATTTTATGACTGTTATGTGTGAAGGAGACAAGAATAAATAAAAACCTGACCAAGCACTCAAGTCACAGGCTGATACTATTGGGCTGATTAGGATGGTGGGGAGACCGATACCGACAGGCTGTCGGTGGCTTCTCTACGCCATTCTAAGCAGCTTTCCCGCCCGCCATATTTTGATGGCGAGCAATGTGCTGGCGGGCGGAAAGCGCAACCGCCACAGGTCTGACAGTAGCAATCATTCTGATTGCCTGTCGGACCGCTCCACATCCCCAGAGTGGCCCTGCACCGCCATAGGAATAACAATGTCCCTTCCCGCCAGCCATTTCATTGGCGGTTCACCCGCCATGAAAAGGCCGGCGGAAAGGGACATTGGACCGAGCAGCACTCGCCGCAATGTAAAACATGGGAAATGTGACCGCCACAGTGGCGGTCGCATCCTAATTTGCCCTGTGGGACTGACAACAGCATGTCGGGCGGTGCCAATCCCCGACAGGGTGGCGGGCGGACGTAAGTCTGCCCGCCATCCTAATCAGCCCCAGTGAAGGCAAAGTAAGCTGTGGCTAATCAAAGATTTATGGTCAGACTGCAGCATCTGGGTAGCACACTCGATAATAAATACAGCCAGAGATGGTTTGTCTAAGACCACAGACTGATTTCTGGTCTCAGGTTGAGTTTCTTTAGGCGCTCTTTGCTCCTGGTCAACTCTGGTGCTCGATGGGTCCCCTCCTTATCAACTCCCTCACCCCCCCTGCCCTACCAATGGCAGTGGCATCAGCAGTGGCCCAGGATGGACTAAGCTGTTCTTGCTTCCTGACTTATATAGCGGCACTGAGGTCAAAGAACATGTTTATTGCTTTTCTGACTAAGAGAAGGCAAATCAAATAAAGATTGACAGATTCACGTTAAAAACTATAGTTTTAATTTTACAGGAAAATGCTCTCATCGGCAACTTTTATTACTCCTTCGGAAGTAATCGAATTATATTTATATAGAGCTTACTACTCCTGATGAGGCGTCAAAGCACTTTTTGATGAGTAGCACGTGACTCCAGGATCCAAAAGGATTAGTGGTGGATAGGTATAGAGAAATATGAGTCAATTTCAGTACTTAATTTGAGCGGGCGGAATCCGGTGCTCGGCGCCAGCACTTAATTTTTAACAAGGGCACTTATGAGAGTTTGCCACAAGATGGCGCTGTCTGGGTAATTTGCCGCCCAGGCCATTCTAATAGCTTTGGGGGGCTGGAATAGTCTGAATTGTCACACTTGTATGAGTGTGATGGTTAGTAGTTGTGTTCATACTATCATTGGCAGTGTGGCAGGGGTAATGTGTGATACAAGCTGCAGTGGCCTCCTAGAGAGAAGCCTAGCACTTTATTTTTTTTTACAAATTATGCACTTGTTAATT
Organism: Triturus cristatus; assembly: GCF_964204655.1. NCBI lineage: Eukaryota > Metazoa > Chordata > Amphibia > Caudata > Salamandridae > Triturus > Triturus cristatus. The sequence continues at coordinate 816,971,164 of NC_140595.1, forward strand.
TGAGCGGTGGACATGTGAGTCTGTTAGTTGGACTGCTTCTTTCAATTTCCAAAAGCTGGAAGTGACATACTGCTTGTTTCAAAACCTTCCCTTGAACACTGACTGCAAGCTCCCTGTGGCCCTGGGAAATGGTGACTTGAAAACTCAGAGCTGAATAGAATGTGTGGGATGTTGCATGGAAGGCGCCACTTTCATCAGGGGGACTTATTTGCACTGACATTAATCACTAAGCATATAAGAAAATGTGCCATTTTACCTTTAAATATAAATTTACAGCATCCCACAAATAATGTATCTAGTCCTCCATCATTTACAGATTTTAACAAATAAACATATATGTAGCTGAAACAGATCAAAAGTTATTCACATTGCACCACCAGACATTTTAAGAAAGTTAAATTAGAATTTTATTATTGTAATAGGCCAATGAAATATCTGAGACTGTTGCCCAGATGCTGTGCACATTCCCATTTGATGGACCGAAACATAATTCCAGCTGGATGGGTCGAATGCTGTAAATGTATTTTCTCTCCCTTTTACCACACATTCATGTTCCTATCACAGACACTGCTTTCAAAGCTTGATGTTATGTCAACAAGCCTTCAGGCATTCTGAAAAAAACGCAAGCATGTAACATCTCCTTTCAAGGGTCTATATCCGGAATCAAAAGTAACTCCAAGGGAGAATCATGCATCATAAATCTGAAATATACAAAGCTGTCTGGTAGAGCTCCTTTTTGGTTAGAAACAGTTGCTGTATAATTGCCGCATAATTTGTCTTTCCTTGCAGTATTATTCATCCTAACATTCTGCATATGTTGACCCATCCGTGCCACATAATTCCCGTGTCTCCTTTATGTCCCTGGTCAAAGTGAGCACTGGTCAACAGGTTACTCTGTATCTCCCTCTGTTGGGCGAACTTGGCTGATAGGTTACTCTGTATCTCCCTGTGTTAGGTAATCTTTGGCTGATAGGTTACTTTGTATCTTCCTGTGTTAGGTGAACTTTGGCTGATAGGTTACTTTGTATCTCCCTGTGTTAGGTGAACTTTGGCTGACAGGTTACTCTGTATCTCCCTGTGTTAAGTGAACTTTGGCTGATAGTTTCCTCTGTGTCTCCCTTTGTTAGGTTAACTTTGGCTGATAGGTTACTCTGTGTCGACCTGTGTTAGGTGAACTTAGGCTGATCGGTTACTTTGTATCTCCCTGTGCTAGGTGAACTTTGGCTGGCAGGTTCTTCTGTATCTCCCTGTATTTGGTGAACTTTGTCTACTAGGTTACGCTATATCTCCCTGTGTTAGGTGAGCTCTGACTGACATGTTACTCTGTATCTCCCTGTTTCAGATGAACATTGGTCCGCAGGTTACCAAATATCTATCAGTTGTAGATGGATATTGGTCTGCCAGGATCCGCGGTAGGTCAATCTTTGGGCACAGGTCAATCATTGGTAGCAACTTGCGTCATCTGATGAATATTTTCTCTGCCCTGGTTGCCATGTAAGGCACAGTAGACACAGGCAAGAAAATTCAACAATAGCCATATTTACAGGGAAACAAGCATTTGCAATGCAATAGGTCTCACATTTGCGAGTGTTTAAGCTATTGGCATTGTAAATGACAATGCTTTTTATTTATCGGTTTTGATAATTAACACATAAACAAAAGGCATTATCATTTACAATGCCAATAGCTCAAACTCTTGTAAATGCAAGACCTATTTCATTTCAAAGAAGCAGCCACCATAGTCCCGGGCTGCTTGAAAAGTGAAAACACGCATGGGGCAATGAATGTTGCAGGAAAGCATGTCGAGCCTGCATTAGGAGAAACACACAGAAAATAGTACTTACAGACTAAATAAGACATACCGTGTAACAACAGAAGTAAAAGGGCCAGTCCTCATGGGAGGTTACAAATGAAGACAAGGCAGTACTAAGGAGGGATGAACAAGCCTATTAACGAATAAGAAGTCAGCATTTACAAAAGACAATGACGCAAGCCAATAAAAAATATGGGCGGAGAGTGGGTGAAGCTTCAGGTCCATACTTGTATACAGCATGCCTCGCAGAGAAGCGCATGCGCTGCCCAGGTTCGACCTAAATATTAATTGCACTTCAGGATAATATTACCTTCTCAGAAACAAACCCTTGCTTCTGAGAAACAAAAAGAAACGTAGAGCCTACCATGCAGGGGCATAGCTTAGTCAATAAAATAGTGGGGTGTCAGTGTGAGACTTCCCAACAAGCAATGAGGTGCACCCAACTAGCATAGGTTGGGCTGGGACCACAGGCTGGGGTAACGGACAGGGTGCAGCACTTTAGTTTTGAGTTATTTAGAAAAGCAGGGTTGGTCAGCCCAGGGCCACAGTGTGATATTCTGGACCTCTTGGTCTGCTCCACTCTAGTTCCCCCACACAGCTGTGTATGGAAGGGAGGCCAAGGAGAGCTGGCATGGCACACGATGAACACGAGCAAACCAGGCTTGGGGTGGGCAGTGAGAGCTGGCCTGGAACCCACACAAGTCTAACATGAGCAGACCAGGGCTGTGGAGGACAGCGAGAACTGGACTGGCACCGGCACAAGTCTAACATGAGCAGACCAGGCTTGGGGAGGGCAGCGAGAGCTGGCCTGGCACCCGCACAAGTCTAAAATGGGCAGACCAGAATTGGGGAGGGCAGCGAGAGCTGGCCTGGCACCCGCAAGTCTAACATGAGCAGACCAGACTTGGGGAGGGCAGCGAGAGCTGGACTGGCACCCGCACCAGTCTAACATGGGCAGACCAGAATTGGGGAGGGCAGTGAGAGCTGGCCTGGCACATGTACAAGTCTAACATGAGCAGATCAGGCTTGGGGTGGGCAGCAAGAGCTGGCCTGGCACCCGCACAAGTCTAACATGAGTAGACCAGGCTTGGGGAGGGCAGCGAGAGCTTATCTGGCACCCGCACATGTCTAACATGAGCAGACAAGGCTCGGGGAGGGCAGCGAGAGCTGGACTGGCACCCGCACAAGTCTAACATGAGCAGACCAGGCTTGGGGAGGGCAGGCAGAGATGGCCTGGCACCTGCACAAGTCTAACATGAGCAGACCAGGCTTGGGGAGGGCAGCAAGAGCTTATCTGGCACCCGCACATGCCTAACATGAGCAGACCAGGCTTGGGGAGGGCAGTGAGAGCTGGACTGGCACCCACAGAAGTCTAACATGAGCAGACAAGGCTCGAGGAGGGCAGCGAGAGCTGGACTGGCACCCGCAAAAGTCTAACATGAGCAGACCAGGTTTGGGGAGGGCAAGCAGAGCTGGCCTGGCACACAAGTCTAACATGAGCAGACAAGGCTCGGGAGGGCAGCGAGAGCTGGACTGGCACCCACAAAAGTCTAACATGAGCAGACCAGGTTTGGGGAGGGCAGGCAGAGCTGGACTGGCACCCGCACAAGTCTAACATGAGTAGACCAGGCTTGGTGAGGGCAGCGAGAGCTGGCCTGGCACCGGCACAAGTCTAACATGAGCAGACCAGGCTTGGGGAGGGCAGCGAGAGCTGGACTGGCACAAGTCTAACATGAGCAGACCAGGCTTGGGGAGGGCAGCGAGAGCTGGCCTGCCACCCGCAAGTCTAACATGAGCAGACCAGACTTGGGGAGGGCAGCGAGAGCTGGACTGGCACCCGCACAAGTCTAACATGAGCAGACCAGGGCTGGGGAGGGCAGTGAGAGCTGGACTGGCACCCGCACAAGTCTAACATGAGCAGACCAGGCTTGGGGAGGGCAGTGAGAGCTGGCCTGGCACCCGTACAAGTCTAACATGAGCAGACCAGGCTTGGGGTGGGCAGCGAGAGCTTATCTGGCACCCGCACATGCCTAGCATGAGCAGGCCAGGCTTCGGGAGGGCAGTGAGAGCTGGACTGGTACCAGCACAAGTCTAACATGAGCAGACAAGGCTCGTGGAGGGCAGCGAGAGCTGGACTGGCACCCGCACAAGTCTAACATGAGCAGATCAGGCTTGGGGAGGGCAGGCAGAGCTGGCCTGGCACACAAGTCTAACATGAGCAGACAAGGCTCAGGGAGGGCAGCGAGAGCTGGCATGGAACTCGCACAAGTCTAACATGAGCAGACCAGGCTTGGGGAGGGCAGTGAGAGGTGGACTGGCACCCGCACAAGTCTAACATAAGCAGACAAGGCTCAGGGAGGGCAGTGAGAGCTGGACTGGCACCCGCACAAGTCTAACATGAGCAGACCAGGCTTGGGGGGAGCAGGCAGAGCTGGCCTGGCACCAACACAAGTCTAACATGAGCAGACCAGGCTTGGGGAGGCCAAGGAGAGCTGGCCTTGCACCCGCACAAGTCTAACATTAGCAGACCAGGCTTGGGGAGGGCAGCGAGAGCTGGCCTGGCACCAACACAAGTCTAACATGAGCAGACCAGGCTTGGGGAGGGCAACAAGAGCCGGCCTTGCACCCGCACAAGTCTAACATTAGCAGACCAGGCTTGGGGAGGGCAGAGAGAGCTGGCCTGGCACCCGCTCAAGTCTAACGTGAGCAGACTGTGATATTAGTTTCTGTCTTGTTCATGCACACACATAGAACCAGAATATAGAATTGTACTTAATATTCCCTTAAAGAACGCTTGTATTAGAATACCTTTGTTAGATTCTATACTGTTCAGTTGATGCTGGCTGATGGTGGATGAGGTGCAATAAACCTTACCTGCGTACTTCTACTCATCGTGTTCCTGCCTCTTTGTTATTGGAGAACACCACATTTCTTTGGTGACGAGCGGGCGAGTTGTCACCTCAACACCAGACACATTAATCACCCTGAAAATAAGTTTCCTCCTCCAGCGGCTCTCCGTGATTTTTGAAGAGAAGTTCATTCTTGTCCAGCGGCTGATCATCGTATTTGTCTATCGGCGTGAAGGTCGTACTGAGGAATTTCTCCGAAATGTGCGGTGAGGAGGACAGAGGTTGGCGTGTGTTGTGAAACGCACATGCGTTTCAACACTTCAATTTAAGGAGAAGCTAGGCCGCATCTGCAAGAACTTTCTTGCGTTCCAGCTAGTTGGAAGCTCATGACGTAGTTGGTTCTCATTTCAGCTTCGCTGTGATTGGATACGCTCCGTGCGTCACAATGCAAGACATCCATTTTGAGTTTCAGTCTCAACATATCGTACGTTTAGACGTCACACAAAGCATCCATTTTGCTTAGTTGGGCTTCCACTGATGTACTAACATAGGAACACGGTATTACGCATAACGTCAGTGATTGCTTTAATGCGTATCTGTTCTAACCACTTGAACGTGGGGATTATTTTCTTCAGTTACTCGCAATATTGGAACACGGCAATGCGAGCAATGTACCTTCCCTGGCATTTAACACGGGGATTATTTATTTATGTTACTCAACCTTGAATTTATTTCTTTGTGAGCCTGCATTAAGAGACAGCGTCTTCGGTGACTGGCACACCTTTGACAAAAGGAGGTATCAATTCTATTCAAACAGACAGTAGATCTTCTCTTTGGTACTTCATGTGCAGAATTTATTGTTTTATCTTGTAAATGTCATTCTGAAAAAAACCAAATTGGATTAAAAAAAAATCTCTTTTAAAAGTGCTTGCAGCGTGAAATTATTGCATTATGCAGAATGTAACTCAACCTCCTTTCTTTTTAACTAGTCCAGGTGAACCGAATGTGAAATGGCAGAAATGGAAAAAGATATTTGTAAATTATGCCAGAGTTTGTGGTACCAATCTAAGTGCTGAACGTAAACATTTGTTATTGTTACACTGTCTTGGGGGTGAAGGGCAAGAAGTATTAGAACATCTACCTGAACTTAGTGCAGCTGAACAAAGGAATCTCAATGAGTATGAAATATGTATTTTACAGCTAGATCATCATTATCTTCCACGGTTAAGTACAATAATGGAAAGGTATCACTTTGGCCTTCGTGAACAGAAAAAAGATGAATCAGTTGATGAATTTGTATCAGCTCTAAAGAAACTGGCATAGTCTTGCAAGTTTGGTCCTGCAGTAGAAGAGAGAATTAGAGATCAATTTGTTTTGAAATGTGCCCATGACAATATTAGAAAAGAACTATGGTTAAAAGATTAACCTACTTTAGAGGAGGTTATAACAATTGCAAAACAAGTAGAACACATGATGAAATGTGTTGATGAACTTAATGGTGAGAAGAATAAACCTACCACAATTGAAACTAAAGTGGAAGAAGTTGTATGCCAGGTGCAGAAGAAAAACATGACAGACAAAGACAAAAATACTTTGTTGTTTCCTAGTACTGATATCCCTACATATGGAGGAAACCCTATTTGTTTTAGGGGTGGATGTTTAGGACATCTTGCAAATGCTCCCTTCTGTCTTTCTTTACGTGTAGTGTGCAATACCTGTGGTCGGGAAGGTCATTTTGCCAAATGTTGTAAAAGCAAAGTTAATAGAGGTGATTTTCCAATCACAATAAATCCGCCACAAGTGAAAGTGTTTACCTTTCAAGTTGATGAGCAAAGAGCAGAACATCCTTCTCATATGGTGGGGATAGAAGGCATATTACTTAACTTTAAATTTGACTCATGTTCTCATTTGACAATGATAGGAGAGGATGTTTTTCGTCAACACTTTTATAACAAAGTTAAGCTTGTCAAAAGTGACCTTTCTCCTTTAGGGTATAGGGGAATTCCAATTAAGATGTCAGGATATTTTTTAGCTACTATTGAGCTGTGTGGACGAATGATTGCAGGAAAAATATATGTGGCTAAACGTGGAGATTCTCTTTTAGGTTGGCCTCATCAACGTTTACTTGGTGTACGTCTTAATCCCAATGCTTCACCACAAGTTCAGGTTCAAGAAGTGGATGATCCATCTTCTATGTTTGCTGAGCAATTCTCAGATGTATTTAAAGACAGTCTTGGTTGTCTCAAAGGGTACAAACATCGCATTAAGCTAAGAGAAGGTGCAGTTCCTGTAGTTGCGAAAGTCAGGAGAATTCCTTTAAATGAACAAGCTGGTGTTCAAAAAGAAATTGAGAGACTTGTAGATATGGGGGTCATCGAACCAGTGGAAGCCACAGAGTAGTTGTCTCCCATAGTTATAGCTAAGAAAGCCAGTGGAGCTGCTGTTGGATGTTGTTGTTTTAGTTGAAAGGTTGTAGAAGGGACAGTCCCCCAGTTGTAGGATGGGCAGTTCATCGATGTTTGAATATCGATCTGGGGGTGCACTGGGAAACATACGTCTTTGGCAAAAGTGACTGCGACTTGACGCTTTCCGCTAGTGATGGGACTACAACATTGCGCGTAGTGATAGTTTTCCTCGCAGACTCACAGGTTACAACTTTAATCAATGCTAAATGCCACTTGACCGGTGCACAGTGTTATGATTCTATGTGATGTGTTCTGCGATGTTGCTGTGCACCAGCTGTAATTATGCTCTCTGCCATTCTAAGATGTATCATATGATTTTCACTGCAACTTACAACTTAATAAACACATTTCTAAATAAGAAAGCCAGTGGAGAATTACGTCTCTGCATTGACTTACGCTCCTTGAACAAAGAAGTTATTGTAGATAAATTCCCTTTGCCGAATATCGATGAGATGGTAGGTACTTTGGTTGACGCGAAATACTTCATTACTCTTGATTTGGCGTCAGCCTATCATCAGGTTGAGTTAGATGAATCCTCGTAAGAGTTAATGGCTTTTGTGACTCCTATGGGAACGTATAAGTTTTCTAGGATGCCATTTGGACTTATTTAGGCTGCTTCAGTGTTTCAGCGTATCATGTCAAGGATTCTCAGAGGACTTATAGGTGTCAAATGTTACCAAGATGATCTATTGATCTTTGGTAGCTCAATGCAGGTACACAATGTTCGTGTCTGTGCAGTGTTGGAACAACTCAGGGAGGCTGGTTTATCGCTTAGAAGGATAAGTGTAAGTTTGGTGTGGAAGAGGTGAATTATCTTGGTCATCGAATAACTGGTCAAGGTTTTTTCCCTAAGAAAGAATTGGTTGATTCCATTGTTAAGATTTCTTAACCAGTCAATAAGGAAGAGCTTCTCTCTTTCTTAGGCATGGTTGAATTTTATAGTAAATTAATTCCAGACTATGCTGACAAAACTCATAGTTTGAGGAGACTCACTGTGAAGAACGTAGTCTTTCAATGGTCAAGAGAGTGTATGGAAGAATTTGTTTCCATTAAAGATGAACTGAGAAAAGCTCCATCTCTTCAAGCGTGTGTTCCTGGTGATCCTACGTACATCATGACTGATGCTAGTGAAAAAGGATTAGGTGCAGTTTTACTTCAAAAGAAGGGTGGAAAAGATTGTTTAATTGCTTGTGCCTCTAGCTGTCTTAGGGGGTCAGAACGTAATTATTCTGGTATTGAAAAAGAGTCTTTGGCTCTATTTTGGGCGTTAAGGAAATTTAAGAATCTGATTTGGGGCTCAAAAGTGGGTGTTGTCTGACCATAAGCCCCTAAAAGAAGTGTTTTTAAAAAAAAGGACTTGATTCCATCTCGTCTAGAATTAAGAAATGGATAATCTCTCTTCAGGAATTTAATTTTGAAGTTGAATATATTCCTGGTGTCATCAACAAATCCGCTGATTGTCTTTCCAGATTGGTTAATGTAAGTGAATGTGTTGAAGATGAGGTGTGCCAAGGTGTTGATGTAATCAATGTATGTGAAATTACTGATGGTGCTGTTAGTGAAGTTGATTGGAAGTCTGAAACTGAAAAGGATGATGAGATAAAGAAAGTGATGGAGTTGTTGACGAACAACAAACGTTTGAAGAAGCCTTGGGCTCTTGTTGGTGATGAACTCTCAGTTGTAGATGGTATGCTTGCTCGTGGCATGAAATTGGTTCCTCCAGAGGGTATTAGGAGTAAATTACTCAATTTTGCTCACAATGGTCACCTTGGAATAGTTAAGACAAAAGAGTTGCTAAGGTTACAATTCTGGTGGCCTGGCATGGATTTAGATATTAAGAGGATGGTTCGTGAGTGTGTAGAATGTTGTGCCAGTGATAACGTCTTGAAGACCAAACAAATACCTATGGTTTGCAGGAAGTTGCCTAATCATCCATGGGATAAAATTTCTATTGACTTTGTTGGTCCTTTACATGGTGTGAGTGACACTCCTTATTTAATTGTTATTTTGGATCTCTATTCCAGGTGGATTGAGGTGGGTGCTGTTAGACAAATTGCCACTGAAGTTGTTATTAAATTCTCAGAGGAAGTGTTTAAGAGGGAGAGCTTTCCCAACAGTATTCTCTCTGACAATGGTCCGCAGTTCTGTTCAAATGAATTTAAACGTTTTTTAGATAACTGTGGCATTGTTCATAAGAGAAGTGCCATTTATCACTCAGAAACTAATGGAGCTGTAGAAAGGGTCAATAAAACTCTCAAAGAAAGCATACAACTTGCTAGGGCTAATGGTTTGAGTTGGAAAAATAAACTTCAGGACAGGATTACAGCTTACCGCATTTCTCCCCATTCGACTACTGAGAGATCTCCTTTTGAACTATTTGAAGGTAGAATTCCCGATTCTAAATTGTGTCCTGGTTGGATGAAGTTAAATAAAGGCTTTGTTGACAACCAGATAGGACATTGGAGGAAGAGAGAACTGGATAAACTGGATAAACAGCTTAATAGGAAATTATATTTTGATGATAAAAAATTTGCTCAATTTTAGGAAGTAAAAATAGGTGATCTTGGTGGTCGACCTTGGTCTAAATATACTAATGTTAGACCTGTAGTTAAAATTTTCAAGAATGCTGTCAAGACCAGTGATGGGAGAGTGTGGAATAAGAGTCATATAGTGGTGGACAATTCTGATGTCCCTTTAACGGAAACACATGGTGATGACATTAACTCTGATTTCAAATTGTCTAGCACTCTGTCTTCTTCCACTGGTCCTTCTAAGGTTCCAAGTTTCATTAGAGAGAGGAGTCACAGAGTGTGCAGACTTCCAGTGTATATGAAAGATTATGTATGATTTGTTTCACTTGTTTTTCATGTATATTTTTCTCTTGTTTTTTTATTTAGGTATTTGCAGTCTTGATCTTTATAATATTTTCATATCATTTTTATTGTTAAGGAGGAAGATGTTTTATATTAGTTGCTGTCCTGTTCATGCACACACATAGAACCAGAATATAGAATTGTACTTAATATTCCCTTAAAGAACACTTGTATTAGAATACCTTTGTTAGATTCTATACTGGTCAGTTGATGCTGGCTGATGGTGGATGAGGTGCAATAAACCTTACCTGCGTACTTCTACTCATCGTGTTCCTGCCTCTTTGTTATTGGAGAACACCACCCAGACCAGGCTTGAGGAGGGCAGGCAGAGCTGGCCTGGCACACACACAAATCTAACATGAGGTGACCAGGCTTGGGGAGGGCAGTGAGAGCTGCCCTGGCACTTGCACAAGTCTAAAATGAGCAGACCAGGCTTGAGAGGGCAGCGAGAGCTGGCCTGGCACCCGTACAAGTCTAACATGAGCAGAGCAGTCTTGGGGAGAGCGTGAGAGCTAGCCTGGCACCACACAAGGCTGACACGAGTAGATCAGGCTTGGGGAGGGCAGCGAGAGCTGGCCTGGCACCACACAAGGCTGACACGAGCAGACCAGCCTTGTGGAGGGCAGTGAGAGCTGGCCTGGCACCCGTACAAGTCTAACATGAGCAGACCAGGCTTGGGGAGGGCAGCGAGAGCTGGCCTGGCACCTGCACAAGTCTAACATGAGCAGACCAGGCTTGGGGAGGGCAGCGAGAGCTGGCCTTGTAGTATGCCACGAGTCTAGTTCTGCGGATCTTTATAGAAGCTGGGGACACACACTGGATGCTCAGTCAAGGTCACCTGCTTAGAATCCATACCCAGATACACATCTGGGGTACCAACTAGCAGGTACACCAGAGCATGTGTGCCTGATGTTTCTGAGACAAAGGAGGGGCAGTTACAAGCATCCCTCTCCCACATAATGGGTGCAGCAAACCATCAGCTGTGTAAGCATCTCTCATATTACAGGTACAGCTCGTCATGAAACAGTGCAAGTTTCCCCCTTCACAGAACAAGTAAAGCACAGCATCTAGAGTGCAAGCTTCACTCTCTCACAGAATAGTTTTTGCATGCTATCTTCAGTTTTAGCAACCAATTCTCACAAAATAGATACAGCACAGAAGTAGAAGTGTAAGCGTCTCCCTCACAGAATAGGTACATTACACCATCAACAGTGCATTCAGCCCTCTCAGAACGGGTACAACTGAGCATCAGCAGTGTAAGCTTCTACCTTGCAGTACAGGTACAGTACACCATCATCAGGACAAGGTTCTCCCTGACTGAACAGGTACAACTGGGTGTCAGCAGTGCATACTTTTCCTTCAGATAACGGGTACAGTACACCATCATCAGTGCAAGCAGCCCTCACAGAATAGGTACAGCTGGGCATCTGCAGTGCAAGCGTCTTCCTCACAGAATATGTACAATACACCATCATCAGTGCAAACAACCCTCACAGAACAGGTACAACTGGGCATCAGCAGTGCAAACTTCTCCGTAACAGAACAGGTACAGTACACCATCAGCAGGGTAAGTATCTCCCCCCTCACAGAACAAGTACAACTTGGCATCAGCAGTACAAGCTTCTCCCTCGCAGACTATGCACAGTACACCATCAGCAGTGCAATTAGCCCTCACTGAATGGGTACAAATAGGCAGCCGCTGTGCATGCTTCTCCCTCACAGAACTGGTACTGTATACCATCAACAGTGCAAGCAGCCATCACAGAACGGGTACAACTGGGCATCAGCAGAGCAAGCTTCTCTCTCACAGAGGAGGTTCAGTACACCATCAACAGTGCAAGCAGACATCACAGAACAGGTGCGCCTGGGCATCAGCATAGGTACAGTACACCATAATCAGTGCAAGCAGCCCTCACAGAATGGGAACAACTGGGCAACAACAGTGCAAGCTTCTCCCTCACGGAACACGTACAATACACCATCATAAGTGAAAGCAGCCCTTACAGAACAGGTACAACTAGGCATCAGCAGTGCAAGCTTCTCCCTTGCAGAACAGGTACAACGGGGCATCAGTGCAGGTTCAGTACACCATCATCAGTGCAAGCAGCCCTCACAGAACAGTTCCAACTGGGAATCTGCAGTGCGAGCTTCTCTCTTGCAGAACAGTTACAGTACATCATTATCTGTGCAAGCAGCCCTCACAGAACAGGCACAACCGGGCAATAGCAGTGCAAGCTTCATTCTCTTATGAGCAAATACATCATGTTAACAGCACTACAGGCATTCCTCTGTGACAGAAAATATCTAGCACTACATCAGTAAAACCAGCTTTCTAAATATAACAGGTACACCTTTATTGCCTTAACAATGCAAACACTCTTACCGATGTGATGGGTATGCTTCAGTGTGGTTGTGTGGATTGGTAAGTGTATGGGTGGCTGAGTTGGTAAATTAATAAATGTGGCTGGATAAGTGGGAGGTAAATGGCAGTATCGCTGTGTGAGTGGATGGAGGAATGGGTGGTCAATCCATAAATCAGATGTCTTGTATAGAGCGTCTACTCACCCATAAGGGTCTGAAGGTGCTAGTGGTGGGATGGTGGGGTGAGTTGGTGGGCAGTTGGGGGAGTCAGAGACAGGAAGGCTCATGATTTGTGTTTGGATGAATGTTGAATTTGTGTGGATGGATGGATGAATAGATGTCTGTGAATGAAGAATGTATGTTAAAAGATTATGTCTCCCTCAACAAATAATCATTCAAACAAATGACTATTGCCCTAGGTTTTTCATTAGGCCCTCCCGCTCCACCCCTTAAAAACAAAGGAAATCTATGTGCTCTTAAGATCTCTGTCTCCAGATTCAACTGTTTCAGATCAGGAAATGCTTCAGAAAATACCTCAATAACAAATTGCCCAACATCCTTCCCCTCCCGTCCCTCTGGAATACCCAAAACATGTAAGTTATTTCTTCTGGAGCGATTCTCTAAATCAGTTAGCTTCCAGTTAGTGTCATCTCTTAGGTTTTGGAGGGATATTATCAACGCCTTCTGCTGCACTATTTGATCTTCAATGGCAGAAATCCTCTCCTCCACTTCCCCAATCCTGGTTGCAATTTCGGAGCATGTCTTCGCTACACGTCTCACCGAATTCTGTAACTTGCGGACCGCTGCCTGGGTCCGCATACTTTCCACCTTAGTTTCTTCTCTGTGTGCCATTATCAGTTGATAAATTGTGCTAAGGGTAATTTCGCTTTGAGCTGCTTTGACTATATTCACCGCAGAGGCCATAGAGCTATTAACCGTGTTGCTATTGGTCACCATCTGAGGGGAGAATGAACAATCCCACGCTGCAGTATGGGCTGATTTTTCTTTCACACACGGGGTATCAGGGTTTCGAATTTTCCGGGCAGTCCCCTGATTAATAAAAGCATCAAAGCTTACTTCCTCCTCATCGCGCTGGGAGCTATTGTCGTCAGCCCAGTCCTCTGCAATACTTTCACTCTCGGAGGAGTTAGAGGGATCAGACATTGAATAGAATTTCCCTCCTGAATCTCCAGACTCCAAGTCATTAATTATCCCCTCATCTCGATTCTCCCCCTCTGGCTGATGAATATCCCTACTCAGTATTTCTGCCACTCTAGTCTTCCCCTTAGCTCCTAAAGTGGCATCACAATTTTCCTCAGCCTCATTCCTGCTTTTTTTAGTCAGGCTGCCTGACACATCGATATTGTGCAACATTGTTTCACTCTCAAGAGAGTTATGTAATTGATCTTTCACAGCAGCAGATGCTTTGTCACCCCCAGATTTTGTTTTCTCCTGGTCCCCGAGCTTGTATACCTCGAGTTTATCTTTCCTGGCTAATTTTTTGAAGACAGCAGGCACCATTCGTTGTTTCTGCACCATACCTCCTTTCTGCACATTGCTGCCTGCAGGAAAGGAGGAAACAATCTCCGCCCGCTCCGTCTTCGCCCGCTCCCCCGGTCCGCAATCCGCCGCCATTCTGAAAGCAACCTGTCCGTTCTCCATACAGGAAGGGGGAGTTGAGATTGCCGGCATATTGGTTGCTGCGGTTGCTGCGGTAGTGCCCTTCCTGCTCCCCTTTGGGGCCATTGAACTTGTTCTCCACTGCTCGGTTGCTTTGCAGACCTTCCGCCATCGGAACCGTAGCCGAAGCAGAGTTAGAAGGGCGAGATGCCCTAGGCTGCCTCCCGAACGCGCACTGGTTCCGACAGCTCCTCCGCAAGAAGACCGACAAAGATGCCCCCACAGCATAACCTAATCCAGACTAGGTGGAGCGGTGTTCCATACAGGTGAGGAGAGTCACGGAAAGTCCTTCATCGGGGGTGTGCGGGGGTGCACTTCACAAGCCACTCACACAGCCGCCGAAGCGGCTGCCATCTTGCCTCAACCCTGTTGAGGGAGGCACTGTATGACCTGGCCAGGCCAGACAGGAAGAGGACTGGTAAAGGTTGTGTCTTTTTTGTCCGTCCAGATTTCTGTCAGGCTACTGTTCAAGAGAGATGGAAGCTACGCCAATTGATACCATCTTTTCAGGCCAGAGGGGCCCAGGCCTTTCTGTTGAACCCTTCGAAGCTGAAAATAGTTTATAAGGAGAAGATTCAGTTTTTTGCGTCAGTAAACTTAGCAGAGGAATTCTTGAAGGCAATGTGATTATATGTTAATGTGATATAGGATTTCTCTTAGTATGATATATATCTGTCTCAAAATCCTTGGTCTGGTTTTGGGAGGGCCACTGGCGGGGGGGTTTGGGGGGTGGTCTCGGGGGGTGCGCTTTTAATCCACTATCCATCATTGAGGACTCCGTCCTTACGCCTCATTTGGGTGGGAGAGGGGTGGGGGGTGACAGGGGTTGGGGGTCAGGGGAAGGGAGGGGGGGAAGGCACAGAGGGGCGGTGGTGGCGGACGTCAATTAGAATGTTTATGGTACTTGTGATTTTGATGTTGATCTCAATGCACTTGAGTTTCTGTTTGAAGGTAATGGAGGGCAGTCTAGAGTGCTCGATTGATTTTGCTGATTTAAACCTATAAAGTATATGGCTCGATTATCTATTTGTTCTTCGAACATATGTGGGTTAAATGACAAAAGGAAAAGGGGGGTGATGACTCAGATGCTGCGATATGATTTGTTATGTGTAAAAGAAACACATATAGCGTGGAACAATCGTAGATGGCTTAACGATCTTGGCATGGAAATCTTAGGATGAACCAAACAAAGTTCTAATACTAGAGGGGTAGCGATTCTTATGAGGTACGGGTTAGGAGTTTGTAAGCGGGTAAAAAAGGACGCCCTGGGGCATTGGATAATTGTTGAATTGGTTGTTAATGTTTTTTTATGTACAATCTGTTCAATATACGGATCCAATTTGGATGACCCAGAGGTGCTATATTATTTAAGTATTGAACTGGCAGCTTGGCCATCGCCCTTGATCTTCTGTGGGGATTTTAATCTCCACTTGGAGGTGGGCTTTTATATTATGGGAAATAGCCCATACATGGGTAAGAAGACTAAAGTGTTTAGAGCAATTAAGGGCATAGTTAAAGAGTTTGGTCTTGTAGACGCATGGTTTGCCTAGACGATAAATGTCCCTGGCAGTACTTTTTATTCTGCCCCTCATAAGAAACCTGTTCGATTAGATTTTTTTTTTTTCTGCAAATATAGTGGCAAATGTGAAAATAGAGGTCATGCCGAGGATAATTTCAGACCATAATCCGTTGCCACTTGAACTCGATATAAGAACAAAAACACAACCAAGGGTCTGGATCTTTGAGCGCAATCTCTTGTTAGACCCTGAATATTGTAAACTTATGTGTGAGTGGATCCCTGAGTTTTTTTAAATTAATCGTGGTACAGCCTCGGATCCCATAGTATGGGACACATTTAAAGCAGGTGTGCGGGGGGTAACATTGAGTTATTCGATACCTAAACAACGTAAATTACTTATGGCAATTAAGGAGGGGAGGAAACAGCTTAGGCTCTTAGAAATTCGGGTTATGGAAGAACTGATTCACCAGCAAAATGTTGACAAAACTTTAAAGGCGATCGCTATTTTGAAAATGAAAGTTCACCAACATTTTATAACAAAGACTGCAGCGAAACTGGCCATACACAGAGCTCAGGTTTATGAAGCAGGGGAAGATGCGGGTAGAATATTAGCTAAGAAGCTTCAGCAAAGGGAAATTCAGAATCAAATATGTATGATTCAGGACCATTATGGCAGGATACAGGATACACCAGATGAAGTTTTGAAGGTCTTTTGTAATTTTTATACAACCCTTTATATAGAAGGTGTAACAACCAATGTAGGAGGGCAGATGAAGGAATTTGGTAATGATGTTGCAACTAATAAGATATCAAACAATCAAAATGCGCTATTGGCAGCAGAGGTAACTTTGGAGGAGGTGGAGGCTGCAATATTATCACTAGCTAAGGGCAAAGCAGTGGGTCCCGACGGCATTCCATTGGAATTTTATAGAACTTTTCGTCAGGTGCTTATACCAGAACTCATGATTCTATTCCGTGATGCCCAAAGTGGTATCGTACCAGAATCATGGCGAGAAACCATGATTATTGTTTTTTTTAAAAAGGGCAAGCCCGCACTCTCTCCATCATCATACAGGCCGATCTCGCTGATAAATTCAGACAGTAAGATCTTCTCTAAAATGCTAGCTCAGCGATTAGCGGCCGTTATTACTCATGTCTCCATTGTCCAGCATGGGTTTATCCCAGGGCGGAATACTGCTGACCATGTCAGAAGGATTATCGCCCTTCTGGACTGGGCTCAGGCAACAGATTCAACGCTAGGGGGGATCCTGTTGGACGCCGAAAAGGCATTCAACAGGGTCTCGTGGCATTATATGTGGGAGGTTTTGCGCTGGAAGGGCGTCAGTGCGGAGTTTATTCAGGCAATTAAGACGTTATATATAAATTCAGTGGCCTCTATACGAATTTCAGGGTTAAAATCTGCGGTATTTAACATAGAAAGGGGTACAAGAAAGGGGTGCCCGTGCTCCCCCCTACTGTTTGCTTTATATATTGATCTGTTTCTGGAAAAACTAAACTCTCATAAAGACATTAAAGCTATTAAAGCTGGTGAGGTAGAGTATAGAGCACTTGCTTGTGCCGATGACATTATTATAGTTTCCAGTGACATTGCAAGTGCTCTTCCGGTAATAAAAGAACTAGCGGCACAGTTTGGTCAATTTTCAGGCTACAAACTCAACATTGAATAAACGCAGGTACTCTATTCCGGTAAGGACCCCCCGACCGATGTAGTAATAACATCAGAGGCAACAAATCTGGGAATAATAATTGCTCCAACCGTGGATAGAATTCCTGCCTTGAATATGCTCCCAGTTATTGGGAAGGTCAACGCAACTTTGGAACGCCTGGATCATTTGCACCTCTCTATTCATGGTAGATGTTTTAAAAATGTTGGTTCTCCCCAAATTTTTGTACTTATTTAGAACAATCTCTATAGAATTCCCTAATTCATGTTTTATTCAATTGGAGAGGATGTGCTCAAGATTTCTGTGGGGATATCGAAGAACCAGAAGAGCTTATAAGAAAATGATTCTTCCAAGAAATCGGGGGGTTTGGGGTATCCCAAATTTTATAATGTATTACTGGGCTGCCATGATGCAGATCTTGGGGCCGTTAGTAGTGGGGAGTAAAACCTCGATCCCTCTTAGCCATAGACCATTTATCTTTGAACTCGGGTTAGGTAGAGATGCAAATTGCCGCTTAGTAACTATGGTAGAACCAAGTTATTATAAAAAAACCAGGCTCAAGATTCTTAAGGCCGCCTATAAAGTTTGGCAACAAATTAAACGGCTATATCATATCTAAGGCTGGGCGTCGTGCTCCGCTTCGCCCACGGAGTGCACGTAGCGCTGCCTGCTTCGCCGTCCCTGTCCCACATTTCATTACTTGTCGCCTACTCATAACAACTCTGCTGTCTCCAGGCGTCAAGGAACATGGGGCCTGATTTATTTCTTGGCGGACGGGTCACTCTGTCACTTCGGTGATGGATATCCCGTCCGCCGAAACACAAATCCCATAGGATATAATTGGATTCATATCTCGGTGGATGGGATATCGGCAGCAATGCAAGCATGCCTCTAGCACAGAACTGATTTGGGGCAGAAAGAAACAGTCCAAGCTTCTCTCACCATCAGCAGTGGTGCAGGTTGCACTCTCACACACAACAGGCAGAGCAGAGGCGGCAGCAGTGCAGGCTTCACCCTCACACAATACAGGCAGAACCCAGGCAGCAGAAGGTGAGCTTCCACCCTCACACAGGATAGTTAGTGCCCAGGCATCAGCAATTCTGGTTCCACCCTCACACAGAACAGTCAGTGCACAGCCAGCAGAAGGGTTGGTTTCACCCTCACACAGAACAGACAGCAGCAGAACAGGTTTCACCCTCACACAGAACAGTTAGTGCACATGCAGCAGCAGAGTAGGTTTCACCCTCACACAGAACAGTTTGATCACAGGCAGCAGCAGGGCAGGTTCTACCCTCACACAGAGCAATTAGTACACAGCCAGAAGCAGTGAAGGTGTTACCTCACACAGAACAGGCAAAAACAGAAAAAGGTTGGTTTCATCCTCACAGAGAACAGCTAAGGCACAGGTAGCAGCAGGGCAGGTTTCGCCCTCTCATAGAACAGTCAGCAGCAATGCAAGTTTCACCCTCACACAGAACAGGCAGCAGTAGGAGAGATCACACCTTCACACAGAACTGGCTGCAACAATGCAGGTTTCACGCTCACACAGAACAGGCAGCAGTAGGACAGGGTTCACCCTCACACAGAGCAGCCAATGCACAGGCAGCAGCAGTGTAACGTCATTAGATTTAAGACTACAGCTCTGAAGATTGAATGACTATTCCACCCTCACACTGGATATCCTTCTATGCTTCTCTCTTAGCCCCTCAGGCCCTCCATGCACTTCCTTCACCTGGTATATCCTGCCACTCCCAGTCCCCTGGATGTAGGATAGAAGCTCTAAAGATTGAATTATTGGTACACCCTCTTCTAGGATATCCCTCTGTGCCTCTTCCTTCCTCACTGGCATCCCTCCAGGGCCCTTTGACCAGGTATGTTCATCTGTGTTTTCCCTTCCCCCTGGTATCCCACTTCCACCAGGGATATCCCTCTGTTCTTTCCCTTCCCCGGTATCCCTCCATGGCCCTCCTCCACCAGGGATATCCCTCTGTGCTTTCCCTTCCCCCTGATATCCCTCTGTGGCCCTCCCCCAACCAGGGATATCCCTCTGTGCCTTTCCCTTTCCTCCTAGTATCCCTTTATGGCCCTCCTCCACCAGGGATTTCCCTCTCTGCTTTCCCTTCCTCCTGGTATTTGTTCGTGGTGCTCCTCCACCAGGGGTATCCCACTGTGCTCTCCCTTCCCCCTGATATCCCTCCGTGGCCCTCCTCCACCAGGAAGATCACTCTGTGCCTTCCCTTCCCGCCAGGTTTTCCACGTTTGCCCTCCTCCACCAGGGCTATCCCTCTGTGTGTTTCCCCTCCCCCTGGTATCCCTCTTTGGCCCTTCCCCACCAGGGATACCGCCCTCTTCCTCATAGGATATCCAGCCACGCCCCTCCTCTAGACTGTAGACCTCAGTTCTGACAACGTCATGATTATGCCTTCTTTCCCCTACAGGCTGCTTCGCCTACTGGTGCTTCCCGTGTTTCCAGTGCCAGACTGTCAGTGAGTTTGGAGAGTGCCTGTGTCTGCCTCTCATTGAGCTATCATGCATGGCCTGTACTGGCTCCTTCACTGGCCTCTACTCAGCCTGCCCACCCATCTCCATGGCGATGCGTAGTGGGGTCCGCGAGAGATACCAAATCCAGGTAAGCACAGGGGGGACCTTGAACGAGTCACGCCTTGTCTGCATGAAGCAGTGTGGAGCAGGACCTGGCCAACTTCTTGCCAGTGACATAACAAAACCTCAGGGGGTCCCGTGCAAGGCATGGTGAGGGGGGTCCTCTGCTATAAACGTTCCCTCATTGGAGCCACCTACTCTGCAGATGTGTTGCACCTCTGCCACCCACATCCAAGGGGGCAGCAGCAGGAGTTTCAGTGACAGGTTAACAGACAAAACACCTAACTATGTATGATCTTCATGCTCTGCACCAGCACACATGGAAAACCAATTCTGTTTATTTTTATTATAAAAAGAAACTGGAGTTTAGAGACTGACTGTATGTGTCCCATATCCACATTATAAAAATGCACCCCTAAAAGAGAAGTTTTTTAGTGGGCGGGTCTTTGTAAGAGATGTGCAAATGAAATCTGTCCACCAACATGTGAAGAAACAGGGTGGCATTTATATTTTCGCAGAGTGAGATGCTCCACCATAAACTGGGGGGACATCCACTGTGCCAATCTAGTGGTTCCACTGGCCATTTAGGGCCTCGTTCTGAGTGCTCCAGAGTAGCACCTGGTAACTCAACCTCCTGGGGAACCGATCACTCTGAGTAGTGAGTTAACAGGTGTTACAAGTGGACCCTGAGTATCCCTTTAGAATTGAGAGGTTACCAGGAGGATCGGTGACCAGGTCTGGACTGTGAACATCACTTTGTCTCCTGTCTCAGTCTCACCCTGCACCTGGTCTGACCCCCATTTAATCCACTTTACTATTCAAGACAATGTCATGAATAAAAACCCTAGTCTAGCTAGCTGCACTCGAAGAAACTGGAACAAGATTGACAAATCATCATTTCTCGACTCCCTCATAAATTCGGCTCCCCCGGGCAATCCCCCACTTGACCTAGCTGACGCCTAGCTCACTAACTGGTTACTGGCCGCCAGTGATAATTTTGCTCCCCTCAGGAAGATCCACTCTCCCCATCGACATGATGCTCAAAAATGGTTTTCAAGTGAATTAAAACCCCTAAAATTAGCCCTTAGACAATTGGAAAGAAAGTGGCAAAGCAATTACAAATCTGAGGACAAACAGTCCGATTTAAACTTTTTGAAAACCTATAAAAAATCTATCTCAGCGGCTAAAGCGGCCCATTTTTCTTCAAAAAGTTTGTCAGCCACCAACCGCTCGAAGGAGATTTTTCACATTGTAGATGAGCTATCCAACCCTGAATGAACCTTGTGTAGGCCCCCCCTTTCTCAAACCTTTTGTAATGCCTTACATCTCTTTTTCATTGATAAAATTAAAAAAATCAAATCCAGTATCCCTGTCAGTAAAATTCTATCCCCTAGTCCTCCTCACATCACCAATAACAGCTCTCTCTCGCATATTCCCATAATAGTTGAGCGCAACTTTTATGAAATCCTTTCCAAAGTCAAATCTGGATCACCCACCGACTGTTGCCCTCCTAGCATTCTGAAGGAAATTTTCACTGCATTTCCTGGCCCCGCTTTAAACCTCTTAAATTAATCCTTACTTCAAGGCTCCGTTCCTACCACCTTTAAACAGGCCCTTGTCGTCCCCCTCTTGAAGAAGATGGGATCCGACCTGCTAGTCTTGACCAACTACCGCCCCATTTCTCTTCTTCCTTTTCTGGCCAAGATATTGGAAGCCTATGTCACCGGCTGTCTCGCTGATTTTTTGGAGAAATCAGAATTCCTTGACCCTCACCAAGCAGGCTTTCACCCGGCACAGTCAACTGAGGCGGTTATTCTTACTGTGTTGGATACCCTTTATAGTGAGGCTGATAAAGGCTCTCCACAGGCCCGTGTCCTGCTTGATCTCTCCGCTGCCTTCGACACGGTCGACCACTCTCTTCTGGTCGACCGTGTCAGGGATGCTGGAATTTCAGGTCCAGCCCTAAGCTGGATCAACTTTTTTCTGGAAAATCGCTCCCAGGCAGTTCGCACTGCTCAGTTCATTGCCCCTAGTGTCAAAATCTCTTGCAGAGTCCCTCAGGGCTCCTCCCTCTCTCCTTTGTTGTTTAATCTTTACCTTCTCCCACTTGTTCGAACCCTGAAGGAGCGCAAAGTCTGCACTTTTAATTATGCAGATGATTTTTAACTTATTTTTTCCATTAGTAATTCTCCTGAGTCGATCCATGCTTTTCAATCCACCATGTTGTTCATGGATGAACGAGAACCATCTGAAACTTAATCCGGACAAAATGGAGCTTATTCTAACTGGTGGTATTGATAAAAATCCCTGGTGACCCCATTTCTGGCCCGGAGAACTGAGTCAGTCTCCTGTCCCCTCCAGCTCGGCTAAAAGCCTTGGGGTGGTCATCAGTCAAGATCTTACTCTGAAGCCTCAGATTAGTTCTGTGATCTCCACCTGTTTTTTTTCAACTTCAGAAAATAAAGAAGATCTGCAAATATCTTACTCACGATGCTCGGATCCAGGTAATCATTGCCTTGGTCATGTCACATGTCGACTACGCCAATTCTTTATATTTTGGCATCCCTCTTTATCTCTCTAAACGGTTGCAGTTGATACAAAACCAGGCCGCGCATCTAATTACTCATTTGCCTCGGCATCATCATGTTACCCCCCTTCTGAAGCAACTTCATTGGCTGCCAGTTGCTCAGCAGTGTGCCTTCAAGATTGGATGTCTCATTTTCAAATCACTCAACGGTAACAGTCCGAAATTTGTTAATAACATGATTAAAAAATATGTTCCCACACACAACCTCCGCTCAGTACACAAAAACCTTCTTCTTACCCCCTCTTTTCGACTCAAGCGCACCGGTGGTGTCAGGTTCTCAACCTTGGCCCCCTCTTTTTGGAACTCTCTGCCATCTGAAATTCTTCTCTCCATCAATCTTCTTGGCTTCAGAAGTCTTTTAAAAACATGGCTCTTTCGACAGGCTTTCTAATTTTTTCTCAGGGACCTGGAATTCTGCCAAACTAGCGCCATGAAACCTCCCTGGTGTACGTGCGCTCTACAAATTCCCATTGACATGACATGACATTGGTTATTCTGATTCCCCTGGTTATTCCTCATTTCATACACAAAGAGATGACGGACAGAGCACCGAAACTTTTCAGACACACACCCCCAGTCACAGATCTAGGTTAAATCCATCATCGTTCTTTAGCTCACTCCGCCACCTCAGTTCAGACCCAGCTATATGCAAATCAGTCTTGACCCTGTGCCTCGTGGGAACAGTCCAGCCCGAACTGCCAAGCCAGGTCTTCCCTGAACCGTAAACAAGCATCCTGGGACCGGTTTTGGAGTGACACCCCTCATCAGCCAGGCTAGCTTGAATCCAGTGGCAAAATAAGCAAGGGACCCACATGTGGGCATACCCTGCCATTTTAGGGCGAACAAAGCAAACACAAAGAGATGATAGACGGAGCGCCAAAACTTTTCAGACACTCACCCCCAGTCACAGATCTGGGTTGAATCCATCATCGTTCTTTAGCTTAATTTGCCACCTCAGTTTAGACTCAGCTATTTGCAAATCAGTTTTGACTCTGTGCCTTATTGAAACCGTCCATCCCGAACTGCCAAGACAGGTCTTCCCTGAACCGGAAACAAGCATCCTGGGACTTGATTCGGGGTAACACCCCTCATCAGCCAGGCTAGCTTGAATCCAGTGGCAAAGTGAGCAAGGGACCCACGTCTGGGCATACCCTGCTAACTTAGGGCGCACAAAGCAAACAAAAAGAGATGATGGACGGAGTGGCGAAACTTTTCAGACAGTCACCCTCAGTCACAGACCTGTGTTGAATTAATCATCGTTCTTTAGCTCACTTCACCACCTCAGTTCAGACCCAGCTACATGCAAATCAGTCTTGACCCTGTGCCTCATGGGAACAGTCCATCCCGAACTGCCAAGCCAGGTCTTCCATGAACTGGAAACAAGCAACCTGGGGCCGGTTTCGGGATAACACCCCTCATCAGCCAGGCTAGCTTGAATCCAGTGGCAAAGTGAGCAAAGGATCCACAGACTACTGCCTACTCTTAAAAAATAAAAAGACTATATTTTATTGTTCATTTTGAAATGCATCCCATTTTTCTTCAAGGAAAATGGGCTGTATAAAAAAAGTTGATTTATTTAAAAGCAAACACAGACGTGGTGGTCTGCTGTCCCAGTAGGCCACCATACCTGTGTTTTTAGCGATTTCCAATGGGTCGCAAATTGCAAACCTACCTCATGAATATTAATGAGGTAGGTCAATTTGAGGCCCACTGAGAATCACAAACACTGTAAAACACTCTGTTTTGCACAGCTGTTTGTGGTTTCCTAATAGCGAACAGCAAAACTTCGCTATTAGGTAATCGCTAATCTGAATCTATGTACATCTGGCCCAAAATTCCTTGAATGTTCAGGCCACCATTTTCTTTTGATTTGACTAATAAACACCCACTTTGGGGTTTGTTACTGGAAAACAAGTAAAGAATGCCAAGTGAACTTTTATAATATCACATCCCTCTCAGCATTCCTTTTGGACGAAAGTGGATCCTTTACATCGGTGGATGCTGTATTGGCAGAGGATCCCCACTGACACAGCAAGAACATGTAAATTGGTTGCATGGCCCTTCACTGGGGAGGTGGAGGCAGGAAATCCCTTGCTTATTGCAACTGCAACAGCTGAGGGTACCAGACTTAGTGATGGTTAGAGAATACTCTAGATCAACTCACCATCCTTGGCGGCATATTTATTCCTCAGTTTACAGATACTGACAGCTATGCAGATTATCCCATGCCAACTAGTACTGCTAAGCCAGCTTTAGCTTTACCACAGTGAATAAACCTCATACGAAACTTAGTTCAAAACTCAAATGGAGCAACACCCTTGACTTGATAGACTGAGCGTTTGATGGACTGAGTGTTTGTGCAAAACGCATAGGGGCACCTACACCTGAAGATTGGCTCAATGGCAACATGACTTGAAGAAATCAACCAGAGGAGAGTTCAGCAAATGAGTAAGAATCCTAAGACATTCGTGAAAGAAGGTGATCAGAAGTAAAAGGCAAACCGTAGCGAGTGTGCGACTCCCAATGCACGTGCACTTACACTTCAGAAGCATCTTTAGGGCCAGGGACTTTGAGCAAAGCTTGCACTTCAACTGATAGAGTTTTATTTTTGTGCATTGAACAGAGGATTATATGCATGATATACTTGGAGGAAAGCATTAAACAGAAGGTGCTGTGGTAGGGGAAGGCAGTGTAGCCATTACCAGGATTATGTGACATGATCAGGTTCTCAAAAGCCATGGAGGAGGCTCACTATAGGGTTCTCGATACACTAGAGTTCCACAAGGGAGGCCCAGATATAACGTAGAACCATGATCCAGTCTTGAGACCATAAATGCATTGACTAGCAGCCCTTGTAAGCCACACAAAAGTAGTGGGAAGATTATCCTCAGCCGACACAGCTGATGGAAGCAAGTGCATTGATCTGATCAGTGATTGAGAGATCTTTACCCAGAAGAAGAGTAGGTTCTCTAGTTTCTTGACTGGGGTTGGAGCAGGTCTGAGTGATGATGGCCAAAACCATCAATGGCTATTGTAGTAAAGATCCAGGAAACGTGATGTGTCTTGAAGTAGTTTATTGCCAGGCTACATGGAAAGGAGCTAGCAGGCAAGCATCCAGCTCCAACAGCAAAGCTTCAAGACCATCAACTTCCTGGATGTGATCTTCGGGGTGGAAGAAGGAGTTTTGTACACTGACCTATATAGGAAACCAACGGAGAGAAACACTCTACTCAATTATGATTCACACAATCCGAGGAGCCTGAGGGACAACCTGCCTTATGGACAATTGCTCAGGCTTCAAAGAAACAGCACCAGGAGGGCGGACTTCTTTAAGGAAACTGAAATCCTCACTAACCGCCTCAAGGAAAGGGGCTACTCATTGGGACTACTCAAACGGGTGAGAAAGCGGGCCTGGTATTGCCCCCGCGAAACCTTACTACAAGTGAAACCAAGGGTCAAAGAACAAGACAACATTGTGTGCATCACCACTTGCAACCCTAGAAGCAACGAAATTAAGAAGAAAGTGAAAAAATATTGGAACCTGGTCGCAAGCGAACTAGGCAAAGCAGATGAACCCATCTTCGCATTCAAGAGGGAAGAACATCAAAGACTTTGTAGTAAATTCTTACCTGGACCCACCAAGACCACCAGACATCAGGAGGAGTCATATCAACTTACCCCCCTTTATTGGGCATCACAAATCTGGCCACTATAAAGCTTGCCCACAAACAGTTGAAGGCACCTTATTTACATACCATGATAGGACTTACACTCTTCCTCTACACACAAACTGAAACAGTATAAATGTCATTTACGCAATCCAATGCCCCTGTAACAAGTTATATGTGGGTCAGACCACACAGAAGGTGAAGGCGACGGTGCTCCAGCACATGAGCAGGGTGAGATGCAGAGTACAAGGGGCACCATTAGTTGAGCATTGTACTGAAATGGGACATCAAACGGACAGTCTTAAGTGGTGGGTGATAGAGAAGATACGCCCACACCCAAGGGGAGGATCGCTTGTCATGTCCCTGAATCTCAAAGAATGTAGATCGACACATGTTTTGAATACTGTTGAGAATGGTCTGAACAAACAGGAAGAGACTTTCAGGCAAATGGGACAGTTAGAATGTTGAGGCCTTATGTCCAGTTTGCGTACATGCACATTTATGTTTTCGTTTGAAGCGATGTAATTTAATATGCATACCCTTGTTTTCATGATATACCACCCTGTACACTTAACCACACGTTGCATTGTTCACACTGTCTTAACATTGATATACCAACATGTATATCCATTCTGTGGGTATTGCCTACCAATGTGGCTGTTAAAATATGACATCGTATTGACTACCTTGGCTGTTTATTCACTGCACTGATAATGTGGTAGCTCTAATATGACATTCTATTTACCGCACTTCAATGTGGTAGTTAAAATATGAGATTTCATATGAGCGCCTAACATGCAACACGGGAGACAAGTTATGTCAACAATATCTTTCTGCCCAACTAGTATTGCCACGCAGTATCGAAGTTCACTGCGCAACTTAAACTCACATGTATGAATTGTACATGCTACTACGCTGTATCGCAATATTGCCAGTTTAATTTCATGTCGTCCGAATCAAGTCCCCCGTGACACGGAACTTCTAACTGCATTTAGCGGCAGCACCGCAACGTACACGATCATCATTCCACGTCAGCTACACTCATGACGTACACGCACGCCACACACGTCATTCCACGCTAGTTTCAATAGCTTATCAGTCATGGCAGCGGCATTCTGCATCAAGACTGCTGCCATAGGAGGACGTGTCATTAGGTGAGTGGGCCCCTTTCAGGAGTTGAAGAGTTGAGCCGCCGGTACCTAAACCTCTCCTCAGACGCGTGCTCTCTTTAATTGGAGGTTTGACTGGCCTGCCTTCAGGAAGCATAATTAATTTTGCTCCGCTATGGCTGATAATTAATCACCTCCGCCCGCATT
Source organism: Triturus cristatus (assembly GCF_964204655.1). Lineage (NCBI taxonomy): Eukaryota > Metazoa > Chordata > Amphibia > Caudata > Salamandridae > Triturus > Triturus cristatus. The sequence goes on from NC_140595.1 coordinate 816,998,581, forward strand.
CTAAATAAATACACATGGTGATCTGACGACTTCTAAGACCACGTTGTCTCCACCACCAAACTTCGACTTAATTTGTCGCAAAGTTTCCTGTATTTCATCAGGTAAGAAGACAGATAACCTCGCAAATGGTTTACCTTACTTTGATGATTCATGCTCCCAACAAAATAATTTCCCGCACAATATTCCCTCTAGGCCATCATTAAACTTGACCTGAAGAGGTTGTTCTGAGGGAGTTTACCCCTGGTTTGGGTGAGTAATTTACCTATAACTCTGTTGCCAATTGTAAACGTTACATTTGGAATTTGAAACTCATACCCTGATAAAACATCTCTTATTTTTAGGCTGTCTGCTTCTTAGTCTTGAAGAAGACGCGCTTTGACATCTATCAATCAGCTGTTGTCAGGGTTGAAACGTCAGCGTAAAACGTTGGCTCAGCTACAATAAGTCTCATGTTTGTAAATAATGAGCACTTCTGCCAATTACCTGAGACATTGATTAATGTTGTTCTGACCATTCCTTCTATTTGTATATATATTTTATTCTCTACACCTGTATATAATACGGTCACCTCACTAAAGTCACTGAGCACCTCACCTCACTCTGATCTATGTCACCATTCGTTCCACACTTGTTTCTTGACAGCCTTTCAAATGTTTATACCGATTGCCTTATCCAATAAGAAGTAAAATTAGTATTCCTTGAAGTGCATTTTTGTTTATTTAGTGTTCCATCAGTATTATAGTTGAATGATACCACTTGATTTTACGTATTTTTGTAAAGAAATGACTTGTTTACCCAACTGAACCGTTGTAGCTTTTCTGACAATTACCCAGGTTCTGAGGGACACAGGGTTACCCCATGGTATTTGTACTACATCATTCTTCACATTGGGCCACCCAAGACGAGACATCTTTGTTTACATTCTTCCACCAAAAATGACGTTGCACCAGCCGAATAGTTTTGAGTATTCCCGGATGTCCTGCCAACGGTGATACATGGCACCAGGTAAAGGCTTTCTTTTGCAACTCCTGCTTGGGTAGGTACAGTCTGTCGTCATAGAATGGCAACCCTTGCTTCCCCGTGTGATTGGCGTCTTGTCTCGCCCATGTCTCCCACACCGTGTTCTTCTCCTGATGTCGAACCTCTTCCAGAAAGTTTTCCACTTTAACCACACTTAGGACCTTTGAGGGTTCAATTATTGCCTCGGAAACCTTATCCTTATGAGCTTCCACCGATTCCTGTCTGGACAAAGAGTCTGCCTTGCGATTGTCTGTTCCAGGCTGAAAGGTAACCAAGAAATCATGTTCGACAAAAAACAGCATCCATCTCATTTATCGTTGAGAGCGATGCCGAGCGGTCTTCATGTACTGCAAATTTCTATGGTCCGAGTATACTGTAATGGGATGGCGAGCCCCCCACAAATACTGTCTCCATTCTTGATAGGCTTTCTTAATTGCCACTAGTTCTTTTTCAGCAATTGTGTAGTTTCTCTCCGCCGAGTTCAGTTTTTATGGACAAGTAAGCCACTGGATGGAGTTGACCGGTACTCTGATCTCTTGGTAAAAAAGAATAGCGCCAACTGCCTCAGCCGAGGCATCCGCTCCTACCACAAAAGAATGCTCCAGCTTGGGATGTGAGAGAACGGGTGCGGTAGTAAATACTCTCTTCAGAAAAGTAAAGGCTTCTTCTGCCTCACGAAACCAGTGGAAAGGAACCCCTTTCCTGAGTAACCATGAGATAGGGACTGCGACTTGGGAGAAATGCAAAATAAATCTGCGATAGTAGTTCACAATTCCCAGAAAACATTGTATGCCTCTCACATTTTTGGTGGTTGGCCATTCCTTTTTACTGTTTGCACTTTACGTTCTGCCATGTGCAACCCTTCCGGACAAAGCATAACCCCTAGAAATTCAACCTTACACACACTGAACTCACATTTGCTCAGCTTTCAGTACAGGTGATGTTCCCTCAACCTTTCTAACACCAGGATGACTTGCTCCCTGTGAACCTGTCTGTTGGTGGAATAGATCAGGATATCGTCAATGCAAACCACTACAAATTGATCCACATACTCCTTAAAGACGTCATTGTGGAAGTACTGAAATGCTGCAGGAGCATTGCAGAGACCAAACGGCATTACAGTATACTCATATAGTCCATAACGTGTCTTAAAGGCGGTCTTCCACTCATCTCCTGCCCAAATACGCACCAGGTGGTAAGCACCACTTAAGTCTAGTCTGGTGTCGATTTTAGCCTCCCTCACCTGAACCAGCAAAACCGAGATAAGTGGTAAAGGGTATTGGTTGCGTACAGTGTTTTTGTTCAGCATTCGATAGTCAATACAGGCCTTCAGTTCACCGTTTGCTTTAGCTATAAAGAAAAGTGGAGAGGCTGCCGGTGAACGGGAAGGCCTGATAAACCCAATCTCCAGATAATGGTCAAGGCATTCCTGCAAATGTTTTGTTTCTGGCACCGACAAGGCATACACTCTACAAACAGGGATGGTTGCTCCTTCCACCAAATCAATGCGACAATCATACTGCCTGTGAGGTGGGAGCTGTTCTGCCTGAGTCTCATTGAAAACATCTGTAAAGCTCTCATATTCCAAAGGTAGCACCATCGCCTTCTCGGCTGCTGTCGCCACAGCAAAAGCATACATCAAAGCAGCAGCCTAGGTAGGTATGTTCTGCGTACGGTGACCCTGACAAACTTATGACAGAAAACTAACCGTTTTGTTCCTCCAATCAATGGTGGGATTGTGGTGGCACAACCAAGGCATCCCTAGAATCACCTAATACTGTGGAGCCTCAATAATGTTTAACGTCAGTTCCTCCACATGTTTCCATTCCACATTCTCAACAGACAGTAGAACAGCCTCTGTATGCTCAGTAAGGAGACCAGATTTCAGTGGTTTGCCGTCCAAGGCCAATACTTCTTCCGGGTTCACCCTAGGCACTCTATGTATGGCCAGACGTGTTACCAGCCCACTGTCTATGAAGTTCCCGGTTGCACCCAAGTCCACCATTACTAACACCTGATGAAATCGGTGCTTACACTCCAAACACATAGGGAGGACAATGTGTGATTGAGTGTCCTGCAAAGCAACAGTAGATAACGAAGGAATTCTCCACTTACCTGCTTCTCCTTCTACTCCTGACTCCCTAAGGGTCCCCATCTCAGGACGCGAGACGGATACCGCCACCTTTTTATTTTGAGACCGGGTGCCTGAGGTTTTGGGCTTAGATGGACAGTTTCTCACATAATGCCCCTTTCTCCCACAGTACATACACAATCCTTGTATCCTAGTGATGTTATGGATATGTAGATAGCGCTGTCGCCCTGTGGATGAAGATAGGATGACTTTGGTACCTAATTTGTTGAGAGGCCTAGTACATGATGTTCGAAGCATCATGGTAATGTTGTGCGAAGCTGAATGTATAAACAAAGTAGTTTCAGAGAAAATAATTCAACATTGTCATGCATGCAAATGTGTGCAAAAGTACACAGCTGAAATTTTATTTTCTAGGACAATGTAAGGAATCAGCTGCCTCGCTACATGGGCCTAACCCGGGAATATAACAACAGGACACACAAGATTTTGTCCATCTTGATTATTAGTATCCCGAAATGCCTCCTGGGAAGCGTTGAGATCCTGCGCAAACGTGTCTCTCAATTTCTTGAATCTGGCTCGATTCAAGAAATAGAAGCCACTTGTTGCATTGGAGCAAAGCAACAGTTGCCAGGACACATTGGCATGACCTAACAGAAACAGAATATAACAGTGGTGCCAGGCTATTCCTGGCTCAGGCTCTTCCTGGCTTAGGCTCTTCCTAGCGTTAGACTATTCCTAGCTCGGGCTCTTCCTGGTGCTAGTCTCTCCCTTGCGCAAGGCTCTTCCTGGCTCTAGGCTCTTCCTAGCGTTAGGCTCTTCCTAGTTTGGGCTCTCCTTTGCAGCAGGCTCTCCGTGGCACTAGGATCTTCCTAGTGCTAGACTCTTCCTGGCTCAGGCTCTTCCTGGTGCTAGGCTCTCCCTTGCCCAGGGCCTTTACATTTTTCCTCCAAATCTATGTATTTCAAATGAAGCATTAAGTTGGGCCAGTATTTTAATGACAGGTGGCCTTTGTTAAATCTTTGCTACCAGTATGATCCGGGGCCCAGAAGGAACCTGCAGTCTCCTTGGTAGCCCCTAGGAGTCACTACAGCATTTTACATTTGAGGCGAGCTATGTTAAGTGAGGAGTTGGCCTAACGGCTAGGGCGCTCGACCTCGGACCTGGGGGACCGGGTTCGAGTTTTGGTAATGCCGCTGAACATCCTGTGATTCTGGGCAAATCATGTAATCTCCCCGTGCCTAACAAAGAATGAACGTGTGTCCTAATGTAACGTAACTGGTGCTATATAAAGCGCTCCGATACCTGATTGGATTCGGGTCAAGTTCGCACTATATAAAACTCTGCAGAAAAAATAAAAAAAGGTGTATTTATATAATATATCCCTAGCCTTTGCATGGTCGCATACAGCTTTTGGAACCTGGTCGCAATTTATGGCTCTGGGAGACTTGTTGACTGGAGTCAGAGGGATCTGTTGGCATTGCATTTGGTTGCCTTTCATATTGTTCAGAGGTGGTTCATGCTGCTTAGTGGCAGCATGCTTAGAACAGGCTGGTGTATTGTTCAGTGACAGATTGTATTGGGTAACTGCCAAAGGACATTACTTCTTGTTTTGCTCTCCCAGGGTGTGAGGTTGTTCCTCGCTCAGCTTCAGGTGTCTTGTTCCATGACGTCTCTGCTTATACTGTGGCTTTTTGCCATTACATGTGTATGTGGGTGTGGTAAGTGTAAGTTGTTTACGATGGTTGAGCGGGCAAACAATGAGCCAACTAAATGGCTTGGAACCATGATGCTCCCATAATGCTGCAACAAGTTGGGTCTAAAGTGTACTGTGGGTGTAGTGTGATATGTCAGTAAGTAAGTAACTTTTATTTGCATAATTAATTAAAACTAATACAAACTTTGCATGGTAATTACAATTACGATAAGTAAAACATTTATCATTTTAAAAGAGTTAATACTGGGACTAAAATACTCTTTTCTTTCAGAAGATGTACTTATATTGTCCAGAGGTTAAGAAAGGAGTTTTATTGCTTCTTCAAGGAATTTGACTCCACGGCAAGCTAAAATTATGGAGGCGCCGCTGAGCCAACATATGACTGCCTGTCTGCAAGAACGAATGTTTAGCACGTTAAAAATAGGTTTCAATAAAAGTCGTCTCTGGTTTATCAGGGCCGGGCATATACAGAAAAGATGAACCAAGGTTTCTGTGTGGTATCCGCAAAGGCGGCATTGTTTCGTCTGATGCGGCGGTTTCCAAGATGGTAATAGATCTTTTGAGACATGTATCCCCATCCGATAAGCTGTAAATATCTTTTTGAGGTGTACATTGAAGTGGGATGCTAGGTAGGGCAATGGTTTTGAAGGTGTAAAAGAGTTCATGATAGTCCAACCATGCTGACGTTTTACCAATGTCTCTTTGTCCTCCGCAAAAGATTTCCTTTTTGCCGCCGCATTTGCTAGTTTACTTAACGTTGCCTTATCAGATCCTGATTTCCATACTGATTCCAACTCCAGCATTTCCACACATTGTTTCAGATATTGGCCCCAAATATTCGGCTTTTCAGATTCCCCACGTTGTTTTATTTCCTCCCAGCTTAGCCAATCCAGTGTTTCTGAGTGAGCAGATCGAAGTTTATGGCAAAGTTTCACAAAACTGCTCATACTCCGATATTTCTGGTTTTGCAGACCAAATTCAAGCCTGACTTGTGCGGCTGATGCAGATTTTGGCAGATTAAAGACCGCTTTATAAATTTTGGTCTGTAAGATGTTTAAAAGTTCAGCTTCCTTCCCACACCATGTTACCAAGCCGTAGGATAGGGTCGGCATTATCTGAGCTGCCATCACTTTTAATTGGTGGCTATAGTTGGGACAGTCCATTTTACCTTTTATGGAACGATGGGCAAAAATAAGGGATTGAGCCTTTGTTTTTAAAGCTGTTTTATGATCATTATGAATACCTCCTTTTGTTATAATTAGGCCCAAATATTTGTAGTTCTCTTGTTCTTTTACTGTTATCCCTTGTGCCATCCATTTATATTTTAATTTCTTCGAATCAACCAACCGGACCACTTTTGTTTTTTCTTTGTTTAATTCCAAACTTTCCTTTTCCAAGTATGATGTTAGTTTGTTGATGGCTCTTTGTAAACCGATTGGGGTTTTACTCAACAACACTATGTCATCCGCATATTGTAAGTAGTAGATTGGGTTGTTAACCAAATGGGGGGGATGACTATCTGCTGAATCAATCGCCATAGTGAGGTCAGCAAGAAAGAGATTGAAGAGAGTGGGGGCTAAAACACAGCCTTGTTTTAGACCTTCGTATGTTGGAATATTCCCTGTTGTACTACCTCCGTTTCCCAGTTTCACCTTTGTCCAAGTGTTTTGGTATAAGGCTTGGATGGCTATTAATAGCTGTTGTGGCAGCCCCCAACTTTGCAACTTACTCCATAAGCGCTCTCTATTTACTCGGTCAAAGGCAGACTTGATATCAATAAAACAAGCGTACAGTCGAGTACCTTTTACTACAGCTTGATCTATTAGTATTGACAAACAGGTTAAGTTGGTTATTGTTCCCATTCCTTGCATAAAACCAGTTTGGAATTTTGGCATGATCTTTTTTTCTAAGATCCAAGCTTGTAGTTCTGCTAAGATGCAGGAGGCATATAGTTTAGCCTCTACATCTATTAGGGATATCAGTCTATAGTTCGAGGGGTTTCGATGGTCACCGCTCTTAAAGATGGGATGGATGATACTCCCTTTCCAGGAGGCGGGTAATTCTGCATGTTTGTATATTCGGTTAAACAGTGGTGTTTATGTCAGTACAACTTGTTTAGAGGAATGCCTAACTCACATTGGTGATGATGTACAAAACCATTTAGCAAGTCTCTAAGCCTCGATTCACAAAATAACTACATTAGCAATTGCAGAATAACTTTTTGTTATGCACTAAACCCATTTTCTGATTCAGTAACATGTTACTGAATAACATGTCGCTATTTTAAAAGGGGCGTTTTTAGGGTGTCTCTTCCAATTAGCTCTTCATTATGGTATGTATCAATGTTTTGTTACTGAAATCTGTTCCCAAAACATTGAAATTGTACCTACACCTCACCCCAAGAAGGTTTTATCCCATTTGCACTTCCTCATTGTGAAAGTTAAAAGGTTTATTGGGGAGTAGGCAGTGGCCCACGGGACCACTCAAAACTCTCAAGCAAGCAAACAAAAAACATTTCTTTTGAAATACGGGCCTGTTTCCTTGAAGGAAAATGGACTACATTCAAAAAGAAAAAAGGTGACTTTATTTAAAATGTGAACACGGACAGGTGTTCTGCTAACCCCAGAAGGCCACTATCCCTGCGATGGCATCCAATCGTAGTGAGTCGCAACTAATTACATATCTTATGTATATTGATGAGGTAGGTTGGATTGCGACACTCTATGGTTCAGAATTAGTACATAGGTGGACTCACATATTTCCTTTCCATTCGCAAAAATTTGGAGCACAATTTATGACCACTTTTTGCAGAAGGTAATTTCATACATTAGGTCCTATAAATCTAGTGTACTGCTGATATCCAGTGACACCTAGTGGTCAGTCACAGTACAGCAGAGCTGAAACTTGCAGTCTACCTCAATCCAAGGGGGCATTCACTATCTCTCAAGGCTTTACTTTTCCTGAAAAGACCTTATGCAAGCACCTGGTTCACTGTAAAGGAAATTTTCTATATATTATTTTTTACACTAATTTCAAGTTTTTATACTAGTGGCATGAAAAGCAGATGCTAAAATTGCTTTATGATTATATGACATTGAAGTGAACGAGTAAAATTTATCGAGGATTCTCTCTGATCAAGGACTGCACGAAATCCCCGCCCCCCCCTTTTTTCCCAGCACCTTGAGACCCACACGGGTGAGTAGCACGCTTCACAATTACCTGATTGATGGAAGGGCCCCATAGGCAGCATTTATCCAATAATTTTATAAAAGTAACTTGTTTCTCAATCTTCTATTCCACACCGCCCCTTTTAGGGCTCCATCTGCGATGACTGCTGCATGCTGTGCTGGTACCACGCCTGCTCCTGGTGCCAGATGGCGCGAGAGATCAAGAAGAGGAAGCAGCCCTTCAACATCATCACCGCCCAGACCACCACCTTTCAAATGCCCCAGCCCTACTCCGATGGCATGGCTCAGGCCGTGCAGCAGCATAAGTAATGTGGGCATTAAGGCGGGACCCAATTGCTGCAGGATGGGCACTGCTATTCACTCCAACACCCCCGCCACGCTATACCTGCAGGCCCCTTTCCACAAAGGTGACATCAGGGCAGGTAGACTAGACATTATATGTATGGGATGAATGCTGTTAAAGATGAGAGCACATCATGCTTACCAAATATTTGAATTTTATTTTAATATACATGGCAAAATATACATGTTGTTAACAACAGGTTTGAAAAATGTTAAAAAAAGAAAATACTCACCCACCACCACCACTCTTCTACCCCTGTGGCCATCAATTGCTCGGGGATCCCTCAAGGCCCTAGATCACCGCCTGTGAGTGCAACAGCACCCTGAAGGCCTGGCTGAACGAGCACCACAAAAACACCCGCAACGGCGAGAACATCTTGCTCTGTAAATACATAATATGTATTTTTTCAAACATTATCGCTTCAACTTTTCTAAAATATAATCTTGAGTGAATTTCTAACTTGTATACTTGTAACTCTAACCATTAGTATCTGGAGTAAACAAATGTACTTACTACCATTCTTATGTGAGTTTAGAGTTTCTGTTTAGTATCTTTTATGTAATTCATGTACTCTGAAGTCCTTTCGGGTAAAGACTGCGCTATATAAAAACGCATAAATAAATAAATATAACAAAACGATTAATGGTTAACCTGTGTATTACAGTTCAATCATGGCAATTTGACGTTGTGGCAAAAGGTATTACATCATCAGAACCGCTATATAGCATTATAGCTCCATAATGCAGTGCTGCAATTATGAATTAAAATTATTGTGGGCCAAATTAAAAGCTAAAGTTTATTTTTGTAACAGTTCACAAGGCTTGCTGAAGTAATGATAACACTCAATTCCACTCCTTATTGGAGCTAGACTGGTACCCAACTGAATCAGAACCCCCCAGCCTAGAACATGGAATGTCATCCAGGATAAAGCTCAACCAATTATTACCTGCAGTGAAGGAACTTGGTTAGGAACATGGAATATAAAAAACTTAGGGCATCCTTACGATGTCAGGCAGAAAGGCTTCGAACGACATTCGGCTTGTCCGAATCCGTGTCGGGACCCATGTTTCCGACTGACTCAGAAACATCTCCAACAGATCGATTACAATGTTAGGTAACCATTCGAACTTTCTGACTCATTCTGATCGGCACTCATACAGCTCTAGGGATGGCGTTTCTGACAAACACATTACAATGTCGGATTCAGGCAGCCTTTCCAACTCGGTTTGTCTGACATGGATCTGCTGTCTGAAACCGACTTTGGGGCCTGTATCAGGCCACCCTTCACCCAGAGGCCTATGGTTGGGGCCCCCATGGGTCCCCACTTTGCAACCATGCACGGTGTGGCAGGCACCATGGGGTGCCCGCCACAGGGTGCAAGGTTTTCCGCAACCACTCCGTTTTGCAATGGGAGCCTGAGTTCTCGGTCAGAACATAGGTTCTTATTGAAGACAATGGGAGTCCGACCGACCTTTGCAAATGAGAATTCGTTTTTTCTAATCTAGAAATACATCACCAAGTGCCGTTTTCCAATAAAACTGAAGTTTTTCCCCACTTGACAATTTTCCTTACATCCTAAAATTTAGAACATCTTTTTTTACCATGCCCAGGTAGTTTGATCTTAACTTCATATACAACATTTAGGGCCTCATTACGATATCGGACAGAAAGCCTTCTCCCGCCAGTGGGAACCTTCGCGACCACGTCAGACCCGTTCAGACTGACACAGTCGGTTTACATTCCGACCACCCAATTACGATGTTTGCAGTCGGAACATAAACCGCACGGTCATTCCGAATCGGTTCTGAGCGACTCACGAATATTCGTGTCGATCACAATCACATCAAGCACCACTATGGACAGCATTTCAGCCATCGGGATTACAATGTCGATTTCCAACAGCCTTTCCACGCCGGCTTGTCCGACACGGAAAGGATGTCGGAAAGTGAATTTAGAGGCCCCTGGCAGGACCCCTTGGCCCCTGCGGCCTATGGTTGATGGTCGAGGAGGTACCTAACGGACCCCTGTAAAACAGTGCACTGTGTGAGAGGTACCGTGCGGTGCCTCTGACAGGGTGCAGGGCTTTTGACATACACCCCATAAGAGCCTGTGTTATCGCCATTTGTCGGGCAGAACACGAGCTCCGATAGGAAACAATGGGAATCTGACCGAACAGTGTTCGGTCGCATCGTAATCCGGTGGTCAGAACCGCCGACCACAAGTTGGTCAGTCCCGATTTTGAGTCACTGTCGGGCGGAGGCTTTCCGCCCAACATCATAATGAGCCCCTTAATGTTCGTTGATGTTTTCTGTTTTTTAAACTCATGTTTAAAACCTTTAGCTTCTTTCATTTCCACATTAGTCTTAAAAGTATTATACATTTGAGATTACAAGTATCTAGCTTGGGAAATAACCAACCAGAATTAAGTTTTTGTCTGGGACTTCTCCCTTAAAATAACATACTAGGTGAAAACTTGATAGTGCAATGAGGAGTACAGTGATATGACCACAAGAGATCAGCAATATGTTGCTGAACGTCAATTCTGGACCTGAGAGCCAACTGGATACCTTTTACTAATGTTCTGTTAAATCTCTCCACTAAATCATTCATATTTGGAGAGTATAAAGCTGTCTTATGATGTGGAATGCCTACACTCTTAAAATAGTCACTCATGTTATTTGAGGTGAATTGAGTACCATTGTAAGATACAAGTAATTCCGCTTTCCTAAAAACTTCCTGCAAGAAATGAATAACAGCTAAAGTATTAGTTTGAGAAATCCACTTAAATTACACCCATTTTGAAAAATAATCAATAAGAATCAAAATATAGGTTTTTCCAAACTCATTTCCTTCATAAGTTCCTAAAAGAGCCATAGCTAATTTGTCCAAGGTATGTTTGGTAAATTGGTTTAAACATGATCAATTTGTTGAGTCTTCAAGACTTTGTCAGACTTAATACATAAAGGACAGTTTTCCACAAACCTAACAATGTCACTGTCCATGTATGGCCACCCAAAATAATCTCTGACCCTTTTAATAGTACAAAACCGACCCATGTGACCTAAATGAGCACTTAAAATTACTTTGTTCCTGATGCCTCTAGGTGGAACAAAACACCCTCCTTTTACAATTACATAGTTTTCAACCAATAAGTCATCTCTGACCTTCCAGAAAACTTGAAATTCTTTTGACAAATATTTATCTAAAGGCCAACCTTCTAAAATATAACCCTTAAGAATTACAAACGTGTCATCTTTTGACATGGCTAACAACAGTTCTTCTTTAGGTAACACTTCACCCACTGGAAGTACTACATCTTCAAGAGATGCTACAACACATTTTTCTTGTGTTAGTAAACTAGAAGGTGATAAAACATCTCCTGATAAACGAGAAAGACAATCAGCTCGAACATTCTGTGTCCATGGTATGTATGTCAAAGTGAAATTATATTCATAGTTTTGATCAAATTCTACCCAGCCTGGATGATGTTTTACCCATACCATGTTCTGACAGTATAGAAATGAGTGGTTGATGGTCAGTCTTAAGATGAAAATGTTTTCCCCTAAATACATTTGTAAATGTTCCACTGGCCAAGAACATCCCAATGCCTCACGTTCAATGGTGGAATACCTAGACTCAGTCGTAGTAAGTAGTCTGGAAGCAAATGCGATGGTGCCTTCAATCAATCAATCAATCAATCAATCATGGTATTTGTAAAGCGCGCTACTCACCCGTGAGGGTCTCAAGGCGCTGAGAGGGGGGGGGGTTGTTTCGCTACTGCTCGAAGAGCCAGGTCTTGAGGAGTCTTCTGAAGGTGAGTAGGTCTTCAACACCACACTTTATTTGACTCAGAAGTGCTCCAGGACCAGTAGAACTGGCATCCACAGTAACCACATTGGTAGCATCATGAGAAAAAGAACACAACAGTTTAGAGTTGATAATCGCTTCCTTAAGACCATTAAATGCTAAGGAATGTTCTTCCAACCACTCAAACTTGATTCCTTTTTAAGGTAAAGATCTTAAAGGAAGAATAACATCGGAAAAATGTTGTTCGAATCTAGCACAGTATTCGCATAAACCCAAAAAAGATTTGATTTGATTCTCACTTTTGGGAATTTGTATAATCGGAATAGAATTTAACAAATCTTTCTTAGGATAAATGCCAGATTTAGAAATCGTGTGACCTAAGCATTCTACTTCATGATTGAAAAATGTACATTTATCAAGACAAATAGTCATACCTTTTTCTTCCAAGATAACACCCTACTAAATATGTTAGAATGTACACCCTCTGTTTTAGAATACACCAAAATGTCCTCCTGGAATGTGACAACTCCATGGATATCTCTAAAAAGACTAAACATCCATTTTTGAACAACTGATGCAGCAGACGCTAATCCAAAATGCATCCTGACATTTCTAAATGCCCCGCCAGGTATAATAAATGTGACAACATGTCTTAAATCAGGTGTTAATTAGGCCTGGGCTAAAATTCCGTTCCGGTCGCGGAAATTGCGATATTTTGACATTTTCGCGTTCCGCGGAAAGCGCGAAAATGTCAAAATTTCCGCATTCAGCAGCTTAGCGATAATTTGTTTCTTGCTCGCGCCTTAAAATAATACATTCTCGCGTGCGCGCGATCGCCTTACCTGAATCCCCGCGTTCGCCGACAAGTTTTCCCGATCTGGTCGCGTTCTCCATGAGATGTTGGATTGTTGGTAGCCATTTGCGCTGTCTCGCGACAGTTCGCGCCCGCAGTGACGTCATTTGTCGCGCGATCATGCACCGCGAGACAACTGAAAACAAGATGGCCGCGCCCGCGAGCAACCACATGGGTAAGTTGGCGAGCCGCGACCATGCAGAAAATACGGCGAACGGGCGGGAAAAAAACTTCCGCATCTTCGCGATATTTCCGCGTGTTTGCGGAGATTTTTTACATTTTCGCGATAATTTGAGAAAGTGAATTTCGCAAATTCCGCCCACCCCTAGTGTTAATGCACTCTGATGATAGGCTGCTTTAAGATCAATTGTAGAAAAAACTTTAGCCCCATCCAATTTTGCTAACAATTCATGCACTCTTGGCAAAGGATGGCAATCCAACAAATCTTGCTTGTTTACCGACCTCAAATCCGAACAGAGCCTAAGTTCTCCATTTTTTTTTACCAAAACAATTGGTGAAACCCACTCTGATGAATTAATAGTTTAAATTATTCCTTCTTTGCACGTCTTTCAACATTTGAGACAACTGCGCACAAACTGATAATGGAACATGTATCAATTTATGTTTGATAGGTATAGCATCGTTTTTTAATTGAATATGATGTGAAAAACCTTTATCCTTATCAAGTTCTTTGCTGAAAATGTTCTCCTAGAATGCTTTATAATTTGTTATCTTTATTCATAACACACTGCACAAACTCTGTGTCTACAGCAAAACACACTTGTACTTTCACATTTGGATGAAGAGTAATATCAAACTTCCCTGGTGTCTCCATGCCAAAATCTGCAAGCTATCCACAGCAACATACACTTTCCAAATAATCAGCATCAGTGCCCATTAAATTTAGAAGTAAAGCTGGTTTTTGAGGTGGAAATATTCCTCCTTTAATTGCAGAAATATAATTGTTTACATGTCTAAGCCTTATGTCCCATTTCATGCTGGGTTGATTGAGACCCTTGAAAAATGATGGTGGAGAATTTGCATAATTATTATTATGAGCCATAATAGGTTGATAGAAAACGTGGAAAATACAAGAAAAATGAATATATATATTACCTACTGGCGGTCGCCAGTAGGTAGTTATAGTTAGGACCTATTATCCATAGGAAATCCGCAACAGTCTATTTGGAATAACTTTGGCACCGGTTGACGAATCTTCGCGAAATTTTCAAAACTGGTGGGGCGCTCCGGTCCGCTCATATCCTGAAAGTCTCGGGATGATTCGTCAAGCGGGGGCCGAGAAAAAAGGGGGGGTCCCAAAACATGTTTTCCCCATGCAATTTTCCATAGGAACCTTTAATCGCAGCTGCAGCCCCAACTGCTGAACTGAATTGCACCAAATTTGGCAAATAGGTAGCCCTTGGTTCACACTCCTGCCTTTTGGTTAAATGGTGTAAATCCGTTCAGTAGTTGCTGAGAAAATCAAAAGTAAAATCATATATATATCTATGGCCTTGGAGGATCCGCGCACCCTATGCGCACCCAGCGCGCACCCTCCCGATCACGAGCTGCATGCTAATTGGCTGTCAACTGGCTGTAAACACTCCAAACCAGGAAGTGTTGGCAGCCATTTTCTGCCTCGGTAGAAGCGAGGCTCAAGAAATCAGTGGATCAAGTGTGCAAAACGTATAAAGGGGGCAGGGTAGAAATACCCTGACTCTCTAGACCTGCTTAGGGGGTCCCACAGGTCCCACATGTCACTGACCATGTCATGAGTGATGTAATATGTGACGTCATCAGCAGTGCATTGCGGGGGCGCGAGTTATAGTTAGCTGAATTAACTATAACGGGGGAATATCACTGGTTTTGTACGAGTGAAATGTCCAACTAACTATAACTTTCCCTAAAACCTATGTTTTTTTCAGTGAATATATATATAGATAGATATATATCCATTTCAAATCCTCCGAAGAAGGAGCCCCCGACTCTTCTTGGTGGCATCTCAACAACAGGCACGGAGAAGCCGGTCAATTCACTGCAGGTGAGGACAAAACACAGGGCCCATTTCCAGAGTTGGTTCCTTTAATCAGAGTAACGACTGCAACATGAGCTTCCCTTTACCCTACATGTTTTGGCGCTCTGCCTTGATCACGGGAGGAGGATGTGGTCCATTGGCTAGATTGCCTTGATCACGGGAGGAGGATGTGGTCCGTCGGCTAGACTGCCTTGATCACAGGAGGAGGATGTGGTCCGTCGGCTAGACTGCCTTGATTACGGGAGGAGGATGTGGCCCGTTGGCTAGATTGCCTTGATCACGGGAGGAGGATGTGGTCCGTCGGCTAGACTGCCGACTTTGGTGCTGGAAACCAGGGTTCAAGCCTTGGGGTCGCGTCCACATCCGGTGATTCTGGGCAAATCACTTAATCTCCCTGTGCCTGAATGTGTAATGTTAATACAGTGCTCGTGTAAAGCGCTCCAATATCTTCGGGTCAAGTTCGCGCTATATAAATATGCAAAAGAAAAGAAAAAAAAAGTTCAACCAATGAATAACAACAATCAGGTTAGTTATACCTGCATTGAAATTTGGTTAGAAACTACTTAGATGGAATAAAGAATACTTAGAATGCTCGTAGTAAAATAGCGAACATTGGCTACCACACTTGCACGACGTACTGTGAAAGCCTTGCCTGCAGTTCAAAAGAAAAGAGATATCGTGTAACCCCAGGAATTCCTAGTTGTTCAGTCTGCCTCTGGAAATTCTGATCAATATCACCCTCTGCAGTGATTGTTAATCAGTGTTAATTGCCCACCCCAGGGCCTGAGCTGAAGCCAACGGCTTTTAGTGAGGGAGAGGGGAATAAACTGCTGGCGGGGTCTTACAGCATGAGAGCAATATGGTGCCTGTGACTTCACCCAATATGACGGACAATCATGCCTGCTCCCATTCTCCGCTCTATGCCCTGACCATGTCAAATATCTGAAGGAAGCGGGTTTCAAGAAAACAGAACGATGAGCTTCCTTGGCATCATAGTAAATAATTTCACATGATCTTTGACTCCAATGATGCAATAGGAAGGGGTGTCAGCTAAATAAGAGAAACATGCTAAAAGAAAAATTTAATAAAACAACTGCAACCTGCTATTTAAATAAGCAGAGCCCCCCACCAAACCCCCCTCACCCCCCTCCCTTCCCGGGCTAGAGGACCAATTGCAGCCTTTTAGGCTATCATAGAAATTGTGGCAATCCTCAGAAGTCTAAACAGTGCCCTGCCTGGAAGTCAGCTTCTAACCAACCTCACGAGGTATGAGATTCAGCCAGGCATGAAGTGGGCTCAATGTGACCTCAAAATATGTGATCCAGCACGGGGGACAAATTTACATAATCTCCTTATGTCACAGATTCCTATTCACAACGGTTCATTCATACATTCAGTCATTGGTGAGGACCATAACACCAACACGCCTCTCATCCACACAACTCACTCAAATCTGTACACAGGAGAAAGGCTGCTGGACCAAGTGGGTACCTTATTATCTGTCAGGACTAATTTTCTACTAAATATTATATATACATTCTATATACACTCTTCATAATCCCGACTTTATTATCAAGGCACTCCACTGTTTGGTCGATGGACCAACTAGTTGGACTGGTTGATGGTGAATTAGAACCAGCTAAATCACAATTAAACCTAGGAAATATTTTATATTTTCAGTAATTAATTAAAGAACCACAAACTCATTTCTTATTATTTCAAGTTTTGTTTATCTGAACATTAATCAAGCTCTAAATGTTGCATTTACTGACAAAAGCTCATTAATTAAATTTGTATTTAATAAAGAGAAAATTAAACATTCAGAAAATACTCTTAGACATGGATTTAAGAAAAATGCAGGAAACATTTACTCATAGATAGATGGCAATAGCTTCAGATCAAATGGGGAATTATCTGCATTCTCAGTTGAAGATGCCTCGTAATAAAGTTCAGATATTCAGCAAAGTCCATACATCAATCCGGAGCATGGATCGATTCCACACTCAGACTGACAGCATAGAATACATTTTAGAATTTAGAAGAGAACAATCACCGAACAAGAACTCCTCCTTAAAGAGAATCAACCCAAAGACAAACGCAACCGCAACTCCAACGCCAACCCTCCACTCACCAAAATATATAACCTGTAATGACTGATGAGGGGTTTTTTATACACTTTTCCCCTTACTTCATACAAGATATGGCAACATTAGGGGCAGACCAAATGCTCTGATTGGACAGTTTGGGGTTATCAATAGTTCATGTCATTTTTCCCAGAGCAAACTGGTTCTCCATAGTGACTTTGCACAAAGCTCACAATTAAAAGTTATTTTCTTATTTCTCAGGCAGGAACGGCAAATATATAATTTCAAGGTAAAATGGTCCTATTGACAGGTCCATCCCTTGTCTTCTCCCAAGTTTCGCACTAAATCATCTTCTGGCTTGCGGTCAAGTCACCAACACATTGTCCTTGGCAGGGAACACGATGTCAGGAGTTCAACCACCTCGTGATCTCAAGAGCCATCTGGGCATGCGCAGAAATCATCGCACGCACATGGTGGCATCTGCTTCATCTACACCATCTTGTATACTGCGGCCTAGTATGCCCGAATGGTAACTTTAGCAAAAATAGACATAACAGCAATTAAAATATAGAAATGAAGATTCTAATGTTCATACCCACACTAATCCCATTATATATTAGTATTCTCCTAGCTGCAGCGACATTTAAAGCGATAATACTTACCATACGCTAACCTTAAGCCACAATACAATCACACAGCAATATAAATCATGCAATTTTACTATTTCACAACCATCTAATGTTAGTTTGGGTACCATTGTTAATTATTTATTTTAGCCATGCAATTTGCAATTTAGTCCCACGTGTATTTATGTTTATCAAGGTGCTAATGTTGATTAGTATCACTTCCACTTCAAACAGGTTATGTAAATTAATTTTAGTATGTTAACGTAATTAATTTCATGCAAATTAGAGGAGGTATACAAAATGTTGTTTTACCTGCTCCATCAATCCCCCCTTTTGGTGATTTTAAACATCACCACTACTCACTAATTTCACTAAATGTATCTAAGAAATGGTTTTATTCGAATCCACTTGCATTTGTTAGTTAAACACTAGTGTTCTCCATACTGTTCTCTTTTGTTCTCTTATTCACATTTTTTTTAAATTCTTCTAATTCTCTTTACTCTATTTCTCTTTCCCTTATTTCTTTCTCTTTGTTTTTCTTGTTTTCTCTTTTTATCTTATTTTGTAGTTTCCTTCTTTTTATACACAGGCATCCTAATCTCAATATTAACACTAGAATAATCACAAAAGTCACAGGTATTAGTATTTTCCCCACAAAAGAGCTACCTAATTTTGTTAATAAATCCTTAATAGTGGAAAAACCCTTACCAAGTTTATCCCATACACCTTCAACCTCCATTGGAACAATTTCATTATGCAATTCAGTTATATTCTTAATATATTTCTTTATGTTCTGACTTTCATCAGGAATGTAAGTACAGCAATGTTGTACTTTCAGCATTCCACAGACTCCTCCCTCTTTCTCCAATATAATATCAAGGGCAAGTCGATTTTGCATTACTATAGCTCTCATGGCAACCATTTCGGTATTTACCATTAAGAACCCTCCAGCTGTGCTGGTTGATAACCGATCCACAACTGTAGACAATTTTCTAATTCTATGTGCATTCAGAGATATTCTAACTGCGGGTATCAGTGCTCTAAAAATATCACCTATAATTTCTGACCAACTCTCCCTTCTTCTACGTGTTAGCTGTCTACCGATTTAGTGCAATCCATTTTCTCCCCTTTCCACATGAAATATTTTTGGAAAGACCAGGCCTACGTAGCAAGATCCGTACCAATGGTCCGGCAACCTGTAATAAGCTTTGTTTCCACAAATGTAATATATTCCAGGGAATACTGGATCTTTTCCTCCTTTAAATCCCCTTCCTCCCAAAAATGTGTATAAATCATGGCATTCACTTGCTCCTACAAAATAATTATCATATACAGTATTATCTCTACTTATGCATAATTTCCCTTTCTGGGGGCAATCTAAAGCCATTGCCGGGTTTGTCTCTCCCTTTAAATGACGGTCCTTTCCAACATCCCAATATGATGTCTCCATCTTTTCCCCAGTCACCTTCTTTTGCATTTAAATTTTCCTCTCCTCTACCATATTCAGAAAAGATTTCTCTTCTTTTCTTAAACTACAAGTAAGGTTATTCTTAAACACTTCTTCTAAAGTTAATTCTCTTTTTTCTAGGAAGAATTGACCAAGAGTTTTACCAGGCTTCACCTTTTTTAGTTCGGGAACTACAGGAATTTGTGAGAAAATATTATCTATGTCAGTGTAACAGTATTTTAATTTACACTACAAGTTAGCCCATATGTTAATGGAAGGTGATGATAAGTGACACCTTCAGATACAGATGCAGGCAGCTGCATACATAGGTAACAATCCCTAACATCCATTGTTTCTACGTACTCAGATAATAACTTTGAGAAAACATTTTTAGACTTATCTTTATGATGTTCTGTTCTATCTACCAGTTTTGTGATATGTCTGTCATCAGAATTTTGGTTAATACTTCCATTCATTGAGTGTCTGTCTATATTTTCAAATGTTACTCTAAATGAAATTGTTATTGCTAATATAATCCAAACAAGCATTAATAATCCTGTACAACAAAAACACATTTGACACCATCTCCGAAAAAATCCACATGTTGGATTTCTTTTCTTGGTGTTTGCCATTTTGAAAATGATCAGTGTCTTTTGACTTAGCCTCTTTCTTCAAAATGTTTCCTTTGTCTAAACCTAAGGCTTTAGTTGCCTACTTGGTTCTTTCGGGTCATGTGTCTTATCCGGGCTTTTCAATTCCTTTCCAAGTTCTTTTGTCTCTTAATTCATGCGCGAATCATCCTTTTCCATAAGTTCACAGTCTCTATTCAGAATTTCCTGATCATCTGTTTCTTCTCTAGTATCAGACAAGATAACTCTCAGGATTTCCAAATCTTCTTCTTCATTGTCCACCTCCTGCACAGTCACTCTTAGACTTTCTTGGCTATCAGCTTCCTCTTGTATATCAGGAAGTGCCATATATGTCCATTCCGGTGACTTGTACTTCGGATTTGGTCTCTTTATTCTCTTTGTACGTTGCAAGTGTTTCGGATCCGTGTCCTCTTGTTTTTCTTGACTGGACACTTCATTCACTTGTTCGGCATTATCACGCCTTATTCTCGTCAATCGGTATCTCAGCTTCTTGATTTTGTTGGGCCAAATGTCTCTTTTCAATGGCCTTTTCAATTTTGATCTTTTCGCTTCTCCTTCGGATTTCCAAGCCCTTTTCCTCAAATGTCTTCCCTCTTCATGTCCCGTTTCACTTTCTTCTGATTCTGTCTCCGTTTGGATATCGCCTTCCTTTGATTTTATCCTCAATATTTCAGGTTCACTATCTGAATCTATCCCTCCTCGTGTTTCTTCCGTACAATCTTCCTGCTGACTATCTGACCCTTTTTCTACCTGTTTTGGTTGTGTCCCTAAACCTCCTCGGGGTTCTTCCGCAATCACCTCACCCTCACTCTCTGTATCTAATTCCTCTCCTTCTATCTCTATAATTTCTGGAGGAATTTCTCTTGTACTCGGGATTTCTTGATCAAAGATTACTTGTTCAGTTTCTCCAGTTTCATCATTATTTCTTTTTAGTACCCCTGCTTGCTCCGTCTCAGATTCAGAACAAGTATCTGAAATTTCAAGGCCCCGTCTCAATGGTACATTTTCCTGCCCAATAATTTTACTTCGGCCTTGTTCATCGGTTTCTGGTTTTTGACTTGTTTCTTCTGATTCCGAACTGGTTTCTGATACTACCCGATGTTGGTCTTCAGATTTATCTTCCGGATCTGGGACTCGAAGAGTGTGACTGGCATGAATCCAGTTCTTTACCCCTGCACACTTCACAGCACTTGTCGTTGTCAGAATCACTTGACGTGGTCTTCTCCAGCGTGGAACCAGGCAATGTCTTCTTCGGTGTACTTTTGTGTGGACCCAATCTCCAGGACTCAAGTCATGAGCTGGCTTCTTTTCAAGAGTGGTCGCATCTGGTCCAACCTGATGAAACACAGAATATACCATATCAGCCAATCCTTTGCAATAATCCAAGACAAAGTCATCAGATATAGGCAGCAGTTTGTTGACAGGAATGAAAACATGTCTCATTGCTCTGCCCATTATGATTTCATGAGGGCTCAGACCAGTCTTTCTATCAGGAATTGATCTGATGCTCATTAAGACAAGAGGCAAGACATCTGGCCATTTTAGACCTGTGTCCAAGCAAATTTTTCCTAATCCATTCATTTGTTCCACCACTCCAGAAGCCTCTGGTCGGTAGGCACAATGCAATTTTTGTTGTACATTTAATGCTTCACAAATCAATTTTATAATTTCATTCTGAAAATGTGTCACTCTGTCTGTTTCAATCGTTACTGGGAAACCAAATCTAGGAATAAACTCTCTCAGTAGGAGTTTTGCAACAGTGACTCCATCATTTCTTCTGGTCGGGTAAGCCTCAACCCAACGAGAAAACAGACAAACAATCACCAGTACATATCTTAACCTGTTGCATGAGGGCATTTCAATGAAATCAAGCTGCATACGAGTGAAAGGACCTCCCTCCCGTCCTATGGTTCCCAAGCTCACCACAGTTTTCCTTCCTGGATTAAAATTGCTGGCAAATGAGGCATCTCTGGCAAAGGCTCTCTGCCATAAGCCAAAACTTTGCATTATACCAGGTCTGTTTAAAAAGTCTAATCATGGCATCCCTGCCTATGTGAGCCTGCCCATGGTACATCCATGCCATGGTAGAGATCATGCTATCAGGCATTACTGGTCTTCCATCTCTGTAAACCCAAACTCTGTCTACTTCACGATGTGTACATCCTGATTTTATACAGTGTTTTTCTCCTCTTCCCCTGCTTCTTCCTGCAACTGTCTCACTTCATCCCACGTACTTACTGTGTTAGTAAAAAGCAAGGGACATAAATCCATTTCTATTTCCCTGTTACGATTCAATGAAGTCAAATTTCGAGCACAGTATTGGGCTATATCATTTGCATACTCATTTCCTGCTGACACATAATCCGTTCCTTTCTTATGTGCTGTACATTTCACGAAAGCTATTTCTTTAGGCAGCTGCATCACCTCGAGCAACTTGCCAACTATTTCTGCAATTGGAGTTCCACTCGATGTCAAGAAACCTCTTTGGGACCAAATTTGCGCAAAATCATGCACCACTCCAAATCCAAACTGACTGTCAGTAACCACAGTGACTCGCAAATTCTTTCCCAACTTGCATGCTCTAATCCAGGGGTCTCCAACAAGTAGCTCTGGAGCTACTGGTAGCTCGCCAGTACCTTCAAAGTAGCTCTCTGAGGTGAAGTGAAGCCCAGTATGAATATCAGAGTAGGTGCCTATTAAAAAAGGCAGCACTGATCATCTCAAGACCCTAAGAGTGACAGCCAGCCAAACTTATCACAGTAACTCATAATAACACTCAAACACACACTGTGCCAACTTATATGACCTGCTACATGACAGTCTGTATCCAATCTCAATATAATTAAGCAGCAAGGAGATTGACCATGTTGCAGTCCCTCTGTTATCAGTCACAACATGTGTGTGAACAGTGCACCATCAAAAAAGTATGGCAGCAGTAGCCTGAGCTGTAATCAGCGCTGACCCACGAAAGTGCGGGACTGCAGGAGTCAGAGTGAAAATGTGTCAGTTAGATGCATGATCAGCTCAAGACCTGAGGAGAACAGAGTATGATCCAGACCAGAGAAAATTAAGAGATTCATCAACATTTATGTGTGTGCCCATAATAAACACTATTGCTTCCTGAAACTATGGCTGGTGCCAAGAACCGCCAAATATATATGCTAGCCCCATCATAAGAGTGTTATATTTGGCATAATTGTGTCCATTCCTGGCATAATAGTGCCAATGGTATACTTATGGTCATCCTTGACTAGTTTAGTATTTTTGGTCTAGTTGTGGTATGCTGGCAGCCATCATAGACCTACTCTGAGCATGACTGGCCTATATGTACCTATTCCTGGCATATTAATGGTCATGACTGATATGTGGTCTTATCCCTGATCCTTCTGGTTTCCAGCCTTGGCACAACTGTGGCCCTAGTATAATGGTGGGCAATACTGGCATAATCCAGGCATCTGTGGTATGGTGAGCATCCATTATGATATAATGGGGTAACCCAGAATTGTCCACGGAACTGGGTAATGATTGGTATAGGAAACAACGGTCCTAGACTTCTTTAAAACTACAATTCAGTTATGAAAAACATTCATTAGTCAAAGGGCATTCGGTACATATAGAAATAGCAATGTATCATTAATGTACCACCATTTTCTTTCCAATGCAAACAAGTATATCCTTAAAAGACACAAAGGCACAAAATATCGCTCCAATAGTGACTGTTTATTATTTAGTTACTTTTATAACAGATCACCATATTCAATGCTCCAAATAGAGAAAGAGGTTGCTCCAAGGGGAGTGTGAAAAAGGAAAGTGCTCATGAAGTAGGACAGATATAAAGGAGGGGAATCCAAAAGGCAAATCTAATAACCAATCAATTACACATTCTGGTATCCGTAGTAAAACTGGTTGTGGTTCATAGTGGCACCAGTTTTACAGATAGGCTAGTCCCTTATGGATTTACAAATATTCATTTCATGATCTTCTGATGATGCACAGAGAACATTCATCTGTGAAAAGGCAGGCTAGGATGATATCAGGTACAGGCCCACTGGGGGAGAGTGTCGACGTTTCGACCCTGGTGCAATGAGGGTAATTTATATCCTCTGCAGGCGGGTCTTCATCAGGGGCTGTATCCTGACTGTACCTCACCCTAGGTTGCCTCCCCGCCCCCCGTCCTGAGGAAAACCCACCTGCAGAGGATATAAATTACCCTAATTACACCAGGGTCGAAACGTCAACACTCTTCCCCAGTGGGCCTGTACCTGATATCATCGCAGCCCTGCCTTTTCACAGATGAATGTTCTCTGTGTGTCATCAGAAAATCATGAAATGAATATTTGTAAATCCATAAGTGACAGGCCTATCTGTAAAACTGGTGCCACTATGAACCACAACCAGTTTTACTAAGGATACCAGAATTTGTAATTGATTGGTTATTGAATTTGCCTTTTGGATTCCCCTCCTTTATATCTGCCCTACCTCATGAGCACTTTCCTTTTTCACACTCCCCTTGGAGCCACCTCTTTCTCTATTTGGAACATTGAATATGGTGATCTGTTATAAAAGTAACTAAATAATAAACTGTCACTATTGGAGCGATATTTTGTGCCTTTGTGTCTTTTGAGTATATACTTGTTTGCATTGTAAAGAAAATGGTGGTACAGTAATGATACCATGTTAATTCTATATGTCCCGGATGCCCTTTGATCAATGAATGTTTTTCATAACTGAGTTGAAGCTTTAAAGAAGTCTAGGACCATTGTTTCCTATACCAATGGTGAGCATCCATGGCATATGACTGTAATACCTGGGAATTCAAAGTAGTCTGTCCATATGAGGGATTTGTACATGAGAGTACATGATGATAATGACAAGCTGATGTTTTGAGACTGCATTTCTCATAAACTGAAAACTGATATTTTAAAGGCAGTTTTAGTTTTCAAAACTGGGGTTTCTTCTGGAAAATTGAGTTTGTTTGCCCACAGTGGAAAGTAGTATTAGATGAAAAATGTTGTACATTTTCAGAAACTGGTGAATGATAATTGAAGCTGAGCTGGGGAGACGTACTGCTGTGCTTATGTCATTTGTGCCACTGGGCATGTCAAGACTTGAATGTTACTTCATAAGTCAAGGGGAGGCATTTAATATTGAAGAACTTTTTCCCAGCATTTCTGCTGGTAACCGCACTTGGTATACTTGGGTGGTAACTACTGAAAATCTTGCTTTGGGTGGTCATAGTGTAGTCACTATTTTACAGGTATAAAATTTGCTAGTAGCTGGGGAAGACTTTCCTTGAGCAGAAGTAGCTCTCACAACAAAAAAGGTTGGAGACCCCTGCTCTAATCAGTGCAAACAACTCAGCAACCTGAGCAGATCGTACTCCTCTCAAACAAGTTGCTTCCAAAACGCTTGCTACAGTGCACACAGCATATGCAGCACTCAAAATTCCTTCTCCAGTTCTTAGGCATGACCCATCCACAAACATCACATAGTCAGACTCTTTCAGAGGCATGTCTTTTATGTCAGGACGAGGTTTGGTGCAAAAATCAAGCACTTCCAGACAATCATGGTCAACATCATCCTTTACTTCCGCATCCACAGCATCAGGCAGCAATGTCGATGGGTTCACATTAGTGCATCTCACAAGATTCACATTTGTAGCACCCAAAATCCCCTTTTCATATTTGGTGAGACGACTATGCGTCATGAACTGTGTTTTACTTCTTGTCAAAAGGATCGCCACATCATGGGGAACAAACACTCTCACAGGGTATTCCATTATAATTCCTTCACTTTGTTCCAAACTCTTGCACATGGCAGCTACTGCTTTCAAACATCCAGGCAATGCTACATATACTGGATCTAGTACAGCTGAAAAATAGGCAATTGGCCGTCTCAATTTTCCATGTCTCTGCACTGAAAGAGCGCACCCATTTCTTTCACTGCAAAAAAGCTCGAATTATTTTTTATAATCAGGCGTTCCAAGAGCTGGTGCTTCACACAAGCTGTCTCTCAATTGTTTAAAAGATCTCATCTCTTCTTTGCTCAGCTCAATTGGATCTCTCACATCACTCTTTGTCAGACGTACCAATGGCTTTGCAATCAAGGAAAAGTTACTAATCGACTGGCGACAGTACCCCACCATTCCAAGAAACATTCTGACTTCTCTCTGTGTCATTGGGGCTCTCATTCCTTTAATGATTTTAATCCTATCCAATGTTACTTTTCTCAGGCTTTTTCAATCCTATGACCTAAATAGTGCACTTCTTTCTGACAAAACTGCAATTTTGATGGTGATACTTTAAGTCCTCCATCTGCCAAATGATTTAACAGTGCAATGATGTCAACAACACAAGCTTCTCGTGTCTTAGATGCCACTAACAGATCATCGATATATTGGACTAACACTGAACCTTCTGGCATTTTTAGATCTTCCAATGATTTCTTTAAGATCTGATTAAATATTGATGGACTTTCTGTATACCCTTGAGGGATACGGCACCATGCCAAAATACTCTCGCCGAACCGGAACGCAAAAATTGGTTGACTATCTGGGTGCAATGGAATAGAAAAGAAAGCATGACTGTGTACCATTCTGCATCATAGGGAATCTGATATAGGATTACTGAAGGGTTTGGCACAATGGGACAACAAGGAACAACAATTTTATTCACCTTTCTCAAATCCTGTTATATTTTAAATGTCCCATTCGGCTTCTTCAAACCCATGAGCGGTGAATTACATGGACTGCTCATTACCTCTCTTAGAATTCCTTGTTCAATCATTCTGTCTATTACAGGTGTTACTCCTGCAACTATTTCTGGTGTCAATTTATACTGAGGAATGTTTGGATAATTTACTCCTTCTTTTACAGTTATATTCACAGGATCTACCCTTTTCGTTAATCCAACATCTTCTCCTGTGGAATCCCACACTTCTGTTTTCACTGTTTCTTTTAATTCTTTAGGTATTCCTCCTGGATCAAACATAAAAAATGCATCGGTAATTTCTGGTTCTAAATTAGCCATTGTCATTCTATAAAGAACATCATCATCTGCTGTTTCAAAAGCTATACCATCAGGTGTACAAAAGATGGTGCAGTTCATTTTACAAAGTAAGTCCCTTCCTAACAGATTTACAGGACTAGTGTTGCACACTATAAAACAATGCATATCAGCAAATTTCCCTATTCTCACCTTCAAAGGTTCATTAAGATGGGCTTTTATCTGTTTATTAGAAACTCCACCCACTTGGATTGTCTCACCCGAGAGAGGAAGATTTTTCACTTCAGCTGATCTAACAGTTGAACGAGTAGCACCAGTGTCCACTAGGAAAGTAACATTTACTTCATTCACCTTTCCATCCACAAAGGGTCCAGTCTGGTCTACTTCTAGAGTTGTGCCAAGTACGCACTCCTCTTCCTCTCCTAGGCACCATCAATAGCTCTCCTCTAACTCACTTTCATCGCGTTGCAGCCAATACTGAGAAATGGCACCAGCGCGCGGTAGCTTTGTTACCCGTTCTTCGTTGTAGAATCCTGTCTCATTACTGTATCTCTGAGGATTTAGGTTCTGTAGAAAAGGTGGTTTTGGCACCTGACACTGTTGGGTAACAACCTGCTGCTGTCGCGGCGGTTGGCAACTCACCTCACTCTGCACCTGTGGATTCTATGATAAACTATCACCATTAGCTTTCAGTGGCAATTTACACTCGGATTTCCAATGTCCTAACTTTCCGCATTTATGACATGGCCACTTCATTTTAGCTTCATCTATGCTAATCTGCCCTTTTCCCTTTCCAATATTAGGTTTTGGTCTTGCTTGCCCTATTCCATTGGCTTTTTCGATTAACTGGGCTTCTTGTCGCTCCGCTACTTTAACCTGTGCCCACATTGCCTTTTCCTTCAACTTGCATTTTTTGACTTCAATTTCATCACTAAAATACTTTGCATGACGCAATACTTCATCTATCTTTTTATTTTGCCAATCTACTGTATGCTGTTTAACCATTTCACGAACTTCAGGCCTTAAACCATAAACAAATCTGTAAACCAAATGACTCAAATCCTTTTCACTTAGTTTC
This sequence comes from Triturus cristatus, assembly GCF_964204655.1. Lineage (NCBI taxonomy): Eukaryota > Metazoa > Chordata > Amphibia > Caudata > Salamandridae > Triturus > Triturus cristatus. Next base: position 817,026,522 of record NC_140595.1, read on the forward strand.
TCATCTCCACTGTATTGCTTAAAAGCTAACAGTAACCTCTCGTAATATGCATGCACTGATTCTTTAGTCTCCTGGTGAGTTCTGTCAATTTTTACCCAATCAGTTGCTTTTGGATGTACTTTATTTTTCAAAAACGTAATTACCTGATCATATTTTTTCATTACTTCTGGATCTGGGGCTCCTGTCTTAGGTTCCCTAGGGTACTCTTGTGTTGGCCAATCTATAGTGATCTTACATTCTGTCCATAAATCTGCAGGTACAATTATGTCAAAGTGACCATTCAGATCTATCCGTAATACTTTTGAAAGTTTGACAAACCTATCTACCTGTCTATACCATTCAACTGGTTTCTCTCTCAACCTTGGAAAATCATTTGTAAATGATAAAATGTCCTGTCTAGTCCACTGAACATGTACATATCCTCCTCCAGGAATATCTCTCATGGGACATTCTGTTACCACTGGCTCTTTCTCTCTCATTGGGAAAGCCAGAGAGGCTTTGTCTGTAGTTTCTTCTCTCTTTCTAAACCATCTACTTTTCCATCGGTCCACATCACCCCATTTTCGCAATAATGCAATAAACTCTTTAATTTGGGTTAACCTTCCTTCAGTTTTCAAATTTTCAATGTTTTTCTCAGTAAAATCTACTCGGTATGGCTTCTGTAATGACCTTATTTTCTCCAAATCTATTCCCATTTCACTCGCTGTCTCTTCTAACTTCTCATGCAAAGTCTGTGCTCTCCAAGTAATGCTTTTACATAAAAACATGAATTCCTCATCTTGATATGCTTTTAATTTTTCACTGGGAATGGTCCCAACAATTAATTCCTCTAAAGTTACTTTTAATTTTGCCACATCTAAGGGTTGTGGTTCTGTGTCCTTTTTCTGCAAACTTCTTAACCAATCACTTAATTCTTCAGCTGTTGGTCCTCCAGGGGTTGTCACTAATCTCATATTGTCTACCATTTTCTCTGGGGTTTCTGTGGCTGATTCTGTTGCCATAGGTGTTTTATTTGCTGTACTCTGGTTTATAGTTAGATTCTTAGGTGTACTTAATCCCGATATTCCTGCAGTAATCTTCCATTCTTTTTCTCCTGAACTACTCCTTTCTTTCTCCTTTTGTATACCACCATTGTATGGGACTGTCAACCAATGCTCATTATCCTTTTGTTTATCAAAAACTGGTATCACTGGTCCTATAGTTACAGGCACAGTCACTGCTTCCATATTCTTTGTTAATTCTCTCATCTTTTCAGTTAATTCCTGTGTTGTTCTAGCTAACTCTACTGACTTTTCATTATCAGGTCTTATCGTTTGTGACATTTCTGAATCATTAAATGGATTATTTTTCCCAAATTTATTCTGCATTTGTTCAAAACTTTTATTTGTAACAGTTTCCTTAGGCGGTGCACTTGCTGTCACCATCACAGAATCCTCTTGATAAGGAAGTGGTTTTTTATAAAAAAATGTCCTCCAGCACTTCATCCTCAGAGTCACTCTCTCCATATCTATAACCTTCTGACTCTGTAATATTTCTCTTCTCCGTACATTTTCTACCACCTGTATCTCCAGCACTTCTCAGAGGAAACATGCCTTCAGTCATGCTCGCATTTTGCCATCTTCTCATTTTGTCATCATGACTTTCTTGTCCATAATGTCTACCAAATGCATAATTATACCTTCTACCACTCCGATGACTTTCTCTTTCATACATCTCTTCTTCCCATTCTGTCAAAGCCTCAAATTGGGTGGGTCTGGGTTTCGGTTCTAATCTCATCATTCTATCTCTTAAATTTCGTAGTGCAGCTAGACTAAATGAACCATTTTCCGGAAACGCTAGTACTCCATCATCTTTGGTATATTTTACCCAATTTTCCAACCAAATACATGTATGATAACCATATTTTGCCACCATAAAAGATGCAGGCGTTTTCGGTGGAGGAAGTATCTGACCTTCCCTAGTTACAATCGGCTTATCCTTCTTGAATAGATCTTTGATTTTCCCAAACCATGACTTTTTCTCCTTTTCAGGTGGATCGTAATACATCTTGTTTTATGTTTCAATCTCTTAATCAATGAAGCTCTGCGGTTCACCTCCTCACGGCTTCTCAGTTTTCTGACCAATCTTAGCACGACTCACACTAACGCACCAATCCAGAGCATTTACGCCACTCCTCTAATTATCCAATCCTTATGCGTCTCACACTAACGCACCAATCAGTGAAAGTTTTGTCTTTCCGCAGCTGACCAATCTCAGCGCGGTCTTTTGGTCATCAGCCCTTCCTGCTCTTGCTGACCCCTCCTTTACAAAATTTATCGGCAAACTTTTTCTTAAGTTTTCTTTTCTAAAAATCTGTTAGTAACGACATAAACACATCTCCATTGCCTGTTTCACTAAACCAAAGAGATAGCTTTGCTCATTTACACAAGAATTCTGTCTTTCCAGTAGGCAGCGCTTACCTCTACCCCACCACAGAATTTTCAGTTTTTGCCGATAAAGTAGCACTTTCCTCTACCCTACCCTTCTATCAAGCAAAAAGGCAAACCCGTTTCTCTGGGGATAAAACACACTACAATGCTAGGGAGAATTATGACCAGAGTTTCACAAGAAAACCTGTTGCTATTTTCACTCATACACTTTCATACTGAGATTTCCCTAACATAACACAATTCCAGGTTATCACAATTTTTGAAACCAGACAATATTAATTCCATGTGACTTCTCTTGCCACATAAATCTACTCCCTACTTCCCGGAAGCTTCCAAATTCTCCGACTACACTTAACTTAAACAATACTCAACATATAGTCTTAATCATAAAATCAATAATCACCAAACCAATACAATAGAAAACATCACCTCTGCTACCACGAAATACTGATCCAGCGCGGGGGACAAATTTACATAATCTCCTTATGTCACAGATTCCTATTCACAACGGTTCATTCATACATTCATTCATTGGTGGGGCCCATAACACCAATATGCTTCTCATCCACACAACTCACTCGAATCTGTACACAGGAGAAAGGCTGCTGCACCAAGTGGGTACCTTATTACCTGTCAGGTAGGCCTGGGCTAAAATTCTGTTCCGCTCGCGGAAATTGCGATAATTTGACATTTTCGCGTTCCGCGGAGAGCGCGAAAATGTCAAAATGTCCGCAATCCGCATTTTACCGGAAATGTTTTGCTTGCTCGCGCTGTAAAATAATACATTCTCGCGTGCGCGCGATCGCCTTACCTGAATCCCCGCGTTCGCCGACAAGTTTTCACGATCCAGTCGCGTTCTCCACGAGATGTTGGATTGTTGGTAGGACGGGAAAAAAACTTCCGCATCTTCGCGATATTTCCGCGTGTTTGCGGAGATTTTTAACATTTTAACATTTTCGCGATAATTTGCTAAAGTGAATTTCGCAAATTCCGCCCACCCCTACTGTCAGGACTAATTTTCTACTAAATATTACATATACATTCTATATACACTCTTAATAATCCTGACTTTATCACCAGGGCACTCCACTGTTTGGTCGATGGACCAACTAGTTGGACTGGTTGATGGTGAATTAGAACCAGCTAAATCACAATTAAACCTAGGAAACATTTGATATTTTCAGTAATTAATTAAAGAACCACAAACTCATTTCTTATTATTTCAATTTTTGTTTATCTGAACATTAATCAAACTCTAAATGTTGCATTTACTGACTAAAGCTCATTAATTAAATGTGTATTTAATAAAGAGAAATTAAACATTCAGAAAATACTCTTAGACATGGATTTAAGAAAAATGCAGGAAATATTTACCCATAGATAGATGGCGATAGCTTCAGATCAAATAGGGAATTATCTGCATTCTCAGGTGAAGATGCCTCGTAATAAAGTTCAGATATTCAGCAAAGTCTATACATCAATCCGGAGCATGGATCAATTCCACACTCAGACTGACAGCATAGAATACATTTTAGAATGTAGAAGAGAACAATCACCCAACAAGAACGCCTCCTTAAAGAGAATCAACCCAAAGACAAACGCAACCGCAACCGCAACTCCAACCCTCCACTCACCAAAATATATAACCCGTAATGACTGATGAGGGTTTTTATATACACTTTTCCCCTTACTTCATACAAGATATGGCAACTTTAGGGGCAGACCAAATGTTCTGATTGGACAGTTCGGGGTTATCAATAGTTCATGTCATTTTTCCCAGAGCAAACTGGTTCTCCATGGTGACTTTGCACAAAGTTCACAATTAAAAGTTAGTTTCATGTTTCTCAGGCAGGAACGGCAAATGTATCATTTCAAGGTAAAAAGTTCCTATTGACAGGTCCATCCCTTGTCTTCTCCCAAGTTTCTCATTAAATCGTCTTCTGGCTTGCGGTCAAGTCACCAACACATTGTCCTTGGCAGGGAACACGATATCAGGAGTCCAACCACCTGGTGATCTCAAGAGCCATCTGGGCATGCGCAGAAATCATCACACGCACATGGTGGCATCTGCTTCAGAGAACTCCATCTTGGGTACTGCGCCTAGTAGGCCCGAATGTTAACTTAAGCAAAAATAGACATAACAGCAATTAAAATATAGAAATTAAGATTCTAATGTTCATACCCGCACTAATCCCATTATATATTAGTATTCTCCTAGCTGCAGCGACATTTAAAGTGATAATACTTACCATATGCTAACCTTGAGCCACAATACAATCACAAAGCAATATAAATCATGCAATTTTACTATTTCACCACAATCGAATGTTAGTTTGCGTACCATTGTTAATTATTTAATTTAGCCATGCAATTTGCAATTTAGTCCCACGTATATTTATGTTTATCAAGGTGCAAATGTTGATTAGTATCACTTCCACTTCAAACAGGTTATGTAAATTAATTTTAGCATGTAATTAATTTCATGCAAATTAGAGGAGGTATACAAAATTTTGTTTTACCTGCTCCATCATATGTGATCCTCACTCATTATGTGTGACACTTGAGGCCCCTGTAAGCAAGACTTGCTAAAGATTTTAGATTATGGGGTGAGGAAAACTCTGACAGATGTCTTCTGAGGTTTCCAGCATCTTAGCAAACTTGAGTCCTGGGGTCCAGAGCAGGCTGGTGGACAATGAATTTGAAGAGAAACGTCAAATGGAAGTGACTGGTTTTCATGAGTTCTTGATAATATTTTTAATGCTGATTATTTTACCAATGTAAACGAACATCTCACTACCAATATTTTAAAATATTTTAGAGAAATGATTATACATATAGAAGACGAAGAGAACTCTGGGTAGTTCCCAAGTTTAGGTGGAGAGCAGCTCCTGTATAGAGCATCCTACAATGCTCTGCCACTCTGAATATATATTTAGATGATAAAGAAAAATTATGTTTGTAATGACTTAATGTAATGAACTAAACAGAACACAGAATATTAAGAAATGTAGTTACATACATGTAGGACTTTCTGCTGGTTCCTAAAGCAGCCTGGTTTAAATTCCAGGAATGCAGGATAAAGAATTGCCTTGAATAATTTCTTGATCTGAAATGCCATTGACTCTGACCCGGCCCTAATAGCTTCTCATATTTCAGTTTTTTCAAGTCAGACTCATCTTCAGCTCTATTCAAGCAAATGGATGCCGTACAATTTCAAAGCGGGTTTGCTTAAAAAGTGGCTGAATGGTATTGTACTGGTGTTGGTAACGGATCTCTGACAAAATTTCGAGAGTCAGAAATTCGACCTACAAAAATATCGCAACAAAAATATCGATGTCAAGAATATCGACATCCTATCTACAACATGGTAAGTACAAAAATATCGAAAATAAAATATCGATGTCAAAAATATCGTTTTTAAAAATATCTGGTTTTTTTGGTTACAAAAAATATGTAAAATAAACATAATAATACTTATAAATAAAATAAACATAATTAAATATATTTCATAATGTTAAAAAATAATAATTAATCAATATAATTTAATAAAAAAATAATTAAATATATACATATACTATATAATATCTTGTACATTCTGTTCTGGCCTGTCAATTTAGATTCATCCCTTGTCGATGAAGTCCGTATATTGTAACCCTGGATGTACTTTCTCGTGTTTTTCGGATGTTTTTCTGACTTCTCATTTAATCGTTTATTTCATGTTTTATTGCAGGAGAGAAGGAAGGTACCTACCCACGACACAGGTCGCCTAACCTTTTCTTCGAAGTCACTTCATCACTTTCACTAAGAGAAATGGGGCACTTCTAATACGACTGGACACCTCTAGATGGGCACAGAGAGTAACAGGATAAGTGTGTTTTTGTTACTGATTGGCCCAGGGCAATGTGTTTTACTTTTTTGACAATCCTCTGTAATCTGGTTTTCAGTAGACATGTTGTCATAAACATCACGAGCACTATGCCTGTACCCTTATGTATGTATATAACGTTACCATGTGTCATGTTTAGGGTGATCTGTGCATTCGTGTTTAGCGAGCACACGGTCAGACATTCAGGTCCTGCCGAGTCAAACATTACGTTGTAAGCACAATCACCCATTCCACTTGCTTTTTTCCGCAGTGACCATAACACCTTATATGCGTGGTGTCCACTATACGTCTTTACCAGCATTGCCCTGACAAATATTGCTTTATCAAGCCATGGCGCTAGATTTACTGGCTATTTACAGCCTTCACCTTGCAGTATTTCTGCTTTATCGTTACTCTGCAGAGCACTTGCACATGCCAGGCATTCCTTATATTATATCTTAGGACATAGAATACCTACGCATTCAGTTAGAAATGTATTTTACTTCTACTTTACTTTAAGTTCACTTCGCGAAACACTCCGGCATTTCTGTCAATCATGTCTATTGAAAATGTGTAATTGTGACCTACATCAAATACGCGGATGAGTAGAGGATGTTAATCCATTCATTTGCACTGTTGGTCTTTTCTTTGGAGGCACTTCGTAACTTGGCATCAAAACTGCATTTATGTTATCATTTATGTTTACATTTGCCGACCTTTCCAAGATGGCGGACGCTGTCTTTCACATAGTCCTATTTTGACTCCACTGCCCGCTTAAGTTGTGTCCGGTGTATATAGTTGCATAAAGTTTGTTACTGCACGGTATCATGTGAGCAAGGCTGCGGATGCAGTCGAAACGCGTTATGGAATAAACCTGGTCACTATTACAACCTGGATGTGTCGTTTACTGGCCTGAGAGCGCACGTATCTTTGAACTTTGGAATATTATTTGCCGGTTGCTTCGCTGGCGTGTACGCCACTTTCCGAGGGGCCAGCTGTCCAGAAGAAGCGTTTGTGGTTTTGGAATACTATATAATATATATACTTACTTAAAAATGTTTTTATAATTATTTTAATAAATTATAAATTATTTAAAAATATTACAAATTGCAAAAACATTACACACATAAAACAATAACATAAATAAAAATTAAATAATTATATATACCAAATTAAAAAAATTACATTTAATTTAAATATTGTTAAAATTAATTATATACTACATTAGCTAAAATAATAAATAAAATATTAAATAGCAGAGACAATAAAACTACTACTCCAGCTCCAAAAAACAACAGAAAGACGAATTTTGGATAGCGGAGGGCTAAAAATTACTATATCCACTCCAGATAGTGTAACAGTAGGGAAAGTGTTGGATAACGTAGAAGTATAAATTATTATTCCGACTCCAGGGAGTGCAACAGTAAGGAAAGTGTTGGATAGCGTAGGGGTAAAAATAACTATTCCAACTCCAAAGAGTGCAACAGTAGGGAAAGTGTTGGATGGCGTAGGGGTAAAAAGTATTCCCACTCCAGACAGTGCAACCGTAGGGAAAATGTTGGATGGCGTAGGGGTAAAAATTACAATTCCCACTCCATACAGTGCAACAGTAGGGAAAGTGTTGGATAACGTAAGGGTAAAAATTACTATTCCAACTCCAGGGAGTGCAACAGTAGAGAAAGTGTTGAATTGCGTAGGGATAAAAATTACTATTCCCACTCCAGACAGTGCAACAGTAGGGAAAGTGTTGGATAGCGTAGGGGTAAAAATTACTATTTCAACTCCAGAGAGTGCAACAGTAGGGAAAGTGTTGGATAGCGTAGGGGTAAAAATAGCTATTCCAACTCCAGAGAGTGCAACAGTAGGGAAAGTGTTGGATAACGTAGAGGTATAAATTATTATTCCGACTCCAGGGAGTGCAACAGTAAGGAAAGTGTTGGATAGCGTAGGGGTAAAAATAACGATTACAACTCCAAAGAGTGCAACCGTAGGGAAAATGTTGGATGGCGTAGGGGTAAAAACTACAATTCCCACTCCAGACAGTGCAACAGTAGGGAAAGTGTTGGATAACGTAGGGGTAAAAATTACTATTCGAACTCCAGAGAGTGCAACAGTAGGGAAAGTGTTGGATAGCGTAGGGGTAAAAATAGCTATTCCAACTCCAGAGAGTGCAACAGTAGGGAAAGTGTTGGATAGCGTAGGGGTAAAAATTACTATTCCAACTCCAGAGAGTGCAACAGTAAGGAAAGTGTTGGATAGCGTAGGGGTAAAAATAACTATTCCAACTCCAAAGAGTGCAACAGTAGGGAAAGTGTTGGATGGCGTAGGGGTAAAAATTAGTATTCCCACTCCATACAGTGCAACAGTAGGGAAAGTGTTGGATAACTAAGGGTAACAATTACTATTCAAACTCCAGGGAGTGCAACAGTAGAGAAAGTGTTGGATTGCGTAGGGATAAAAATTACTATTCCCACTCCAGACAGTGCAACAGTAGGGAAAGTGTTGGATAGCGTAGGGGTAATAATTACTATTCCAACTCCAGAGAGTGCAACAGTAGGGAAAGTGTTGGATTGCGTAGGGGTAAAAATTGCTATTCCAACTCCAGAGAGTGCAACAGTAGGGAAAGTGTTGGATAGCGTAGGGGTAAAAATTACTATTCCAACTCCAGAGAGAGCAACAGTAGGGAAAGTGTTGGATAGAGTAGGGGTAAAAATTGCTATTCCAACTCCAGAGAGTGCAACAGTAGGGAAAGTGATGGATAGCGTAGGGGTAAAAATTACTGTTCCAACTCCAGAGAGTGCAACAGTAGGGAAAGTGTTGGATAGCGTAGGGGTAAAAATTACTATTCCAACTCCAGAGAGTGCAACAGTAGGGAAAGTGTTGGATAGCGTAGGGGTAAAAATTACTATTCCAACTCCAGAGAGTGCAACAGTAGGGAAAGTGTTGGATAGCGTAGGGGTAAAAATTACTACTCCAACTCCAGAGAGTGCAACAGTAGGGAAAGTGTTGGATAGCTTAGAAGTTAAAAATAACATACTTATAAATACAATAATTCTTTAAAATAATTAATAATGTAATTATTAAATAACTCAAAAGTACTTACAAATACCAGTAGATATTTATTAAAAACATAACGACCAATAAATAATTAATTAGCAATACATTATTAATAAATACCAATAAATAATAATTAATGAATATTAATTACCAATTAAAAAATATTAAACAATTACATTTTTTATACCAAAAAATAATTATCAAACTTTAATTACCAATTAAAAAATATTAAACAATTGCATTTTTTATACCAAAAATAATAATTATTATACATTAATTACCAATTAATAATTACTTAATATAGTAATTAGACATATCAATAAATAATATTTAAACATATCTAATTACCAATTGATTATTAATCAACAATAACCCAATTTTCATAACCACAATATTATAATTTAAAATATTTACCAATTAATAATTAATCTCCAATTAATTAATTATCAATACCCAACAACAAATTTAATAATTACTTAATTAGACTTCAATTACTTCCAAAACTATTCCCCTATAAACGCACGAAACACTCAAATAATAACATAATATAGTTAACATAATTATCAATTAATCAATTAATAAAAACTAATTAGCAATTAATAAAAATTAATTACCAATTAATACTTAATTAACAAAAATATAATTATCAATACCAATAAATAAATAAAAATATTACTTAATTACAATTAAATTACTTCCCACCCTATTCCTCTATAAACCCACAACCCGCTACAGAATTTAAACGCAAAAATTATTTAAAATTAATTTTTAATTCCCAAAAATGTCTAATTAAATTCATATAATTAAATTACTTCCCACCCTATTCCCCTATAAACCCACAACCTGCTACGGTACTAAAACACAAAATTAACTTTAAAAAAAACATTATTAACATATAAATATTGTATACATATATTTTAAAACCAGTTGAACACTTAACAAAAAATAATTAACACATACATATTAAATACATAATACAATACATAGCAATATTATACATATCGATATTAGTGACATAGATATTAGTAACATCGATATATTTCATATAGATATTACTAACTTCGATATTACTAACATCGATATAAAAAAAAATCGATATTACGTACCTTAGGGTCGATATTCTGTCCAACGATATTCTTGACATCGATATTCTGTCCCTTCGATATTCTAGACTCGATATTATTGTAGGTCGAAATTACATTTTCGATATTTAGACTGCTCACCGTTGGTAACATGTCTCCGAGATGGGAACCTGCAGCATTTGAGATATCTGTGCTCTTCGACTACCCACAACATATGTGTCCATGTATGCTATGTCTCTGAAGTTTTTTTTTTTGTTTGTTTGTTTCGTCTCTTGTTCAATAAAATGAATTAAAACAAAAACTGACTTAAAAACAGGTTTAGTAGTACCACATTAGTAGCATTTCACTTACAACTTTTCCTCTGGGGCCAATAATATTGTTGCTGCTGGGCAGGGCAGAGGAATACATTACTGCTATGATGAATAAGTGTGGGTGGGAGGTTGAAAGCCGCCACAAGTTGACACAGAAGGGTAACTTTTCTTGCAAATGTGCAATCAAAACACCATGGATGAATATGAATGAACCATGGGGAACCATTCTTCAATCATGACCTTAAGCACAGGGCAGGAATATTCCATTCTGAACATCAGGGGTGACTCCAGCCTGGATACAATAGCTGTGCAAGTTTTTGGGCAGCGACAAATCTCTTTTCTATGTTAAAATACTGTTGGGCTAAATCAGGGTCTGTTAAAGGGATTGGCATCTATTTGTATGTTGGTTGGCATGCTTGGGGCTGGATATTTGCCTTGCCAATAATTTCCTTGCCAAGGGTTAAACAATTTCAAATTAATAGCTAAATAAATTTGGAACAACTTCTTACTGGTGTCCACATCTGGGAGATGAAGTCCCAGGGCTACAGTGATATCGCTTCCTGTTTCTGGATCACAAAATCAATTTACAGACAGACTGCCTTAGTGCTACAGTGATATCTCTTTCTGTCTCTGAATCACAAAATCAGTTGACAGACAGACCACCCCAGGGCGACCGACAGGCTGCCCCAGACCTACAGTGATACTCCTTCCTGTCTCCTGGATCACAGGATCTGTCAACAGACAGGCTGCCCCAGGGATACAGTGATATCACTTCCTGTTTCCTAAATCACAAAATCTATCAACTGCCAGGCTGCCCCAGGGCTGCAGTGATATCAATTCCTGTCTCCTAGTTCACAACATCTGTCAACCTTAGTGGCGCTTCTATGTTGATGTCCAGATGTTATCCAGATGTTATCCAGAGCTCACCAGTGATCCCACATGGATTAAATTGCTGTGCTCACGTTGCACCGCTCAATCTTGCTGGTGGTGGTGATGGGTGCATTTGTCCTAGTGTCGCAGGCTTAGGGTCCGCTTCTTCCCCCACTGTCATAGATCCTATTGTTTACCCGTGGCCCAGTGTAAAGTTTATATAACAAAGCGCACACTCACTCTCTCCAGAATGAAAAAATGGACACATACCGACTTGTCTGTGTTGCCAACTGATGATTGTGGACAAACTCACTCCCTTTGTAAATGAGGGTCAGTCATTCTGCATCAGAGGAGATTAGACCAATCAGAGAGAGTGACACAGAAGAATGAACACAATGGGAGCAGCCATGCAGCAATGCAGTAAAGGTGTGCCTGCCTGGGGGACTGATACAGCTGTCCACCTGTGGATGTGTGAGAGCTGAGAGAGGTTGTGTGTGGTGGTTTCTAGGATTTATGTAGAATACTTGAATCCACCTGTTCTTCTTGGTACCTGTGTCTCTATTGACCTCACTGCTGAACGTTGACTTCCTTAGTGGTTGAAGCATCTCTGTTTTTATGCATCTGTAACATCTCACTGCTCGAATCTTGCCTCCTGCCCCACCTCGTGATTTATTTTGTCAGAAATCCCTCGATGCTTGTCTTTATTTTTGACATATGGCGTTGCTATCTCAGTAACCTCATAGTTCAAGGTCAAAGAATGCTGAATGCCCCCCCCCCCCAAGAAGCTGTTGTCTGCACACTTGTCAATGTGTTGAACACTGACCCCCTCAGAATCGAGGGTGGGGAGAGAGATGCAGAGAGCAGGTGATGTTCTGCCCATGAGGGGAGGCTCTCGGATCATGTAAAGTGGAAAGAAGAGAGATTCCGGAAGCAAGTCTCAGGAGAGATGGTTGAGTCTGAAAGACCTTAATTTGTATCAGAAGTTCATCACAGCCCTCAACATTTCAAGATTTCGAGGTGAAACTCAGAGACTTAAAGCTGTCCTATATGCTAGCAATAGCCACGAAGAACCAGCGGAACCCCCCCCCCCCTTTAAAATAAGCACTATATATTCGGATCATCAGGAGTCCTTTCAGGCTCTCCAATTTTCTATTAATGGGGATTATGGAGTGCCGTTTAAGGGCCTCCTGATCTACAGACCCCCAGGGAGCAAAGTAGACTTCTGTAGTCAAATGCTGGAGGTCCTAGAACCACACTTCGGTTGTGACCATCTCACCGTTCTAGGGGATGTAAATTTTCATCTAGAGAAGGTGGATTTGCCCGAAACCCAGTCTCTTTTGGATACTTTCTCGGGGTGCGGTTTGACACAGCTAGTCAGAGGCCCCACACATTTGGCTGGCCATACGCTGGATGGGGTTTTCTCCAACGACATGCGGTTGGTCACTGAATTGCCTATCCCCCTTTCATGGTCAGACCATTATGCAATTCCTCTGGTCCTTACAACCTCTCTGTCCAGTAATAGGGGTAATATGCCTTCCAAGTTTGAACGAAGACGTAACTTAAAAAAGTTATCCAATAATCTACTCGCTCCCAAGCTTGCAGGGCTTTTGATCGCCCCGGGGGAGGAGGTAACATCGGCGGTGGAAAGGCTGGAGAATGGGGTTACTTTAGCCCTGGACGAACTTGCACCGGCCATCTTGTGCTATTCGGCCAGAAGAACTCCATCCGCCCCTTGGTTCTCGGAACCACTCAGATTACTTAGGCAGGGATTACGGCGACAGGAGCGTCGTTGGCGGTCCAGTGGGTATGTGTGTGAGAGGGACAGACATAAAACTATGCTGAGGCTATATAAGAAGGAGGTAATAAAAACCAAACAAGAATATTTTACCTCTCTTACTGCCTCACTTTCCTCACCTAAAGATCTTTTTAAAATCGTGGACACGCTTACCTCACTAAAGATGCCGGACCCGGTGGTGAGCTCACAACAGCTGTGCAATGATATTGCACAATTCTTCAACACCAAGATTGTGGATATTTATTCAGCTCTGGAGCTACAAAGGGTGACTCTATCTATCCCCTTAGACTGTGTTCCGCCATCTTTATCTGAGGAGGTGCCCTCTGGAAGTTTGTCTAGTTTTCCCTCTCTTTCCCTACTGGATCTTGAAGGCCTCTTGACCAAGGTTAGGTCGGGTTCCCCATTAGACCCCTGCCCCCTTAAACTCCTCAAACAGTGTAAAGACTGTCTTCTTCCACCATTACTGGGTGTGATGAATGGGGCAATTAAGGAAGGGACCTTCCCCCTTCAGTGGAAGAAAGCGGTGGTCAAGCCTCTTTTAAAAAAACCCTCTCTTGACCCGGGTGTGCTTAAGAACTTCCGCCCTATCTCGTTGCTTCCAGCTCCTGCCAAGATGCTGGAAATCCATCTAAATAAGCATCTTGTTGATTTTCTGGAAGCCCATGATAAGCTGGACCACTCGCAGCACGGCTTCAGGAGAGAACACAGTACCGAGTCTGCCCTTACTATCGTGCTCGACACCATTCGCACTAGGGTTGATAAGGGACTGACTACTCTCCTCATCCTCTTGGATCTCTCAGCTGCTTTTGATACCCTGTCTCCCTCAGTATTAACATCAAGGCTGAGGGAGATCGGGGTCAAGGGCACAGCACTTAGTTTGCTGACATCCTTTCTTAATCAGAGGGAACAGAGGGTAAAGCTGGGGGATTTTCTGTCTCCATCCCTTCCTGTGCTTTGTGGGGTCCCTCAGGGGTCGGCTTTAAGTCCGACCCTCTTTAACATCTATGTTACCCCACTGGCCAGGCTTATTAGATCTTTTGGGATGGAGGTTATCTCCTATGCTGATGACACACAGATTCTGCTGTCCTTTTCCCAACCCACTATCCAGGCTGCCTCCAATTTTAAAAACTGTTTGAAGGCAGTCGCTCAATGGATGGTGGGTAATTCATTGAAATTCAATGGGGATAAGACAGAGTTTCTGGTGTTCGGGGGAAAGGAGGATTTCTGGTCAGCTGATTGGTGGCCGCCCTCTATGGGGGTGTGCCCTACACCGTCGACCCTGGCCAAAAATCTGGGCGTTTTGATCGATCCCCTTTTGAGGATGGATCAACAGGTAAGCAGGACCATCTCCACCTGCTGGGGACTGATAAACATCTTACGGAGGATCAGGCACTATCTGTCTTTCCAGGCCAGGAAACAAATTGTCCTGGCATTGATTGGGTCCAGACTTGATTATTGCAATGCTCTTTATTTGGGCATCAATAAGGGCTTGGTGACCCGTCTACAGATGGTGCAGAACGCTGCCGCTAGACTGGTCCTGGACCTGCCTAAACGGGCCAAGACTCATCAGGCAAGAAGGACCTTGCATTGGCTCCCTATTGAGTCCAGGATATCCTTTAAGTCCCTGACTTTGATTTATAGAGCCTTGGCAACCAATCGGTCTGGGGGTATGAAGGATTTGCTGGTCCCCTACATTCCCCCCAGAACTCTCCGGTCGTCAAATAAACTTCTGCTTTCAGTGCCCAGGATACGTAAGGCTAGGTGGGGAGGTAGAGCTTTTTCAACTCTTGCTCCCAGGCAGTGGAATTCCCTGCCTTTGGAGATAAGATCTCTTCCATCGGCTCTGGCTTTTAGGAAGGGCCTTAAGACCTGGCTTTTTGCCAAGGCCTACGCTTAGATACGATCTGCCTCTTTTTCGAACTGTTTTGTTTAGGCGCCTTGATGCCTTCGGGCTAAGTAGCGCGATTACAAGTTTCCATTCATTCATTCATTCATTCAATAAAGTCTAAATAATTATATTGTTTCTGTGCAAATCTGATTTCTGACTATATATGATGAACTATCCTGCATTTGTAATAAATTATACTTGTGCTTTAGTATATGTGCTTGTTTATTTAAAATATACTCTAGCTAATGGAATGTTAAAATGATGTAGGAGGCAACAGGTAGATTGTAGAGCAGGAAACTTTATTAAGTAGAAATAACAATAACAATCCAGCCTCAGCAGTAGAGCTTATTTTTCCACTAAGGAAAGAGAAAATAAATGTGCAGCGCGATCGAAAAATTTGTAAATTAAAAGCATTCAAAGAGCATTCAATAGGAGTTTTATAAATTGATAAATGACACTTGTATTCTTTAGAAGTGTACTTACTGCCCTGCAGAAAAGGTCCGAAAAACATTTTAGAGTTAACATGGAATATTAGAAGCGTAGAAAGGAGAAAATGAACACTGTGATCTGTCCTTCGCAAGTTCCTGATGATGGCCAAGATTGCAGATAAATAGAAATGAAACTTTCTTGCCGAGCGGAGCATGAGGAGATTTGTATTTCCAAAAAAGATACATGAGTGGATGGAGAGACATACAAAACACAGAAGCTCGATTCTAGAGTTTCCTATGCTGGAAGTGATTACAGTGTGCAAAGTTAGAACAATAGGATATTATGAAGTTAGGCACAACGAGAGTGGTGTGATGGAACACCCCTTGCTTCGGACCAATCACAATGTACAAAAACCATGTGAGATGACACAATGAGGCTTGGACTTTTAGTGAATTTAGGGTATATCTAGTAGCAGAAAGGGGTGGGATTTAAAGCGCCTTTTTTTGCCACTTTGCGAGAGAAGAGAGCTATGACGCTGTTTCCTAAATTCTATGGGTGGCTGTTGTTCTGCTGATCCTGATTCCTGACTCTGACTTTGCTCCTTAACTCTTCGTGAGGGGCCTAGCTTACTCTCATGGCCGGAGGGTAGCTTTTCAGATTTCTAGAACCTCATATGATTGGTTAGTATGATATGATATTCTGAATTTGTATAAAATCTTTTGCAAACGTCTTTATCTTTTTGTCTCTACGACTATACACTTCCTCATTACGCTGATATTTGAGATGTAGAATTGTTGTTTATTTGCCAATGTTTCTCTTGTATGATGACTTATGATTTGAGCTGTATTGGACTTGATGAGCAATTCACATTTATTTAGTTAAAGCATTTTAAACTCACAAATGAGTTTGTCATTATTATTGTTGTTGATTTAGTGGTACAAAGTAATTTTTTACGGTGATATTTGGAGATTCTGATATTAGTTTGCCAAACCCTGATTTGCTTTTAAAGATTTCATTGCCAAAGAAAAAGGACAAACAAAAATGAACCAATTGGTAAGTTTGGTTTAAACTCCCCCAGCGTGGAAGGGACTGTAGGGTATTGAATTGGGTCCAGATGAAAGATTTGTTAGTTCCTGAAATGCTGGATCACACTCATTGACCTCATACTGTGCAGAGAGAGAAGAAAACTCTACAGATAATCAGTGAGAAACAGACCAATGAAACCCTTGTGGTCAGGCAAAGGGGTCCCTGCCCATGTGGGATAAAGTGTAAGGGTCTGGTGATGTCTGTGGGGCTACTGACATCCTTACCTTCTGCCCTACATTTATTATGTATTCATTTTTATTCTTTAATCCTGGCATGGGAAAGGATGAAGTGGGGTGCAAGGGAACTTCATAGTACCTTGAAATTTATTAGGTACTGAGTTTAGTAAGTTTGACTAAGATCACCTGCTGGTCTTCTTAATGTCAGCGTGCACCTCCATGTTCAGGTGGCCACTGAAGAGTGCAAACTGCAGTGTAGCTAAAACAGTTTCATCTGGAGTTGTATGTTGAAAACATCAACTGTGATGCAGATAAGGGAGCTTTAACTTCAAAATAACTCATTTTATCCGAGGAATGAAAGACCTTACAATTTTATAGATTGGAAAAAAATTGTGGGCTGAGATCTTTTTGGAGGAGGCAGGGGGTGGGGGGAATTTATTCTGTAGGATATATTTGAACATGGAGCTCTTGCATTGATGGAAACAATGAGCTGTCCTTGAAAACAACAAAGCATGAAATAATAGGTTTAAGTTTAGTTTGTGCATTTAAATATAAAATCTACTGAGTATTGAAAAAGAACGTTACAGAGATACAACTCCCAGAACACATAATTTCGCACCCAGTGCGGAGCCCCTCAAGGAAAGGGTTCTCCACTCGCAGCAGCCTCCATGGAAACTATTGCGGGTGGGAGTTGGGAGGTGTATTGTTAAAGATATGTTATTAGTATGCTACTTCAAATTGCTCACAATTCTTAGTAAAATACATATGTGTTGCATGAGTGCAGCTGCATTTTGAAAATCATTTTAAGCAGTACTAAAAGTTAAGTTAATGTTCCTAAAGTCTGTGCCTAAGAGAGACCTTAGGGTAAGATTGCAGACCATTAACTTGGTCTCGTCACTCCCACACTGCAGGTTTCTGTATGTTGCTTCAGGAGGTGGCCCGAGGTGGACTACAAAAATGAACAGTGAGCCTTATAGAGTAAGACTGATCGGACATTGTATGCCTACAATGCTGGAAGGTAGCCAAATGCTGTACAATACATCTCATTTTAATTGGGTTCCTATGGTCCAGTTGCAGGTGGCAGCGATTTCACCTCATAGGGCACTGCCAGCGTCCAACCACTGGATGACCATATTAAACAGAAGGGCCCTGACAACCAGCCTGTGCTTTACTTGATCCTGCAGAGCAGGCTGGCCCATATCTTATGACGGCATTATCATTTAAGAAGGTGAGGATCATTTCATGACAAATCTGTACGCGCATTGTTGAGTACCTTATACTTTCTCAAAGTAGTAGAACAAGATTTTTAAGATCCAGTCAACTCATTAGAGAGATCCACAGTTATCACGACATCTATCAAATTGAAGCAAAACACTTCCCTTTTTTTAGTTACAATTAAAGAGGATCACCTTCTCCATAAATTGGTAGGTCGGATCTCTCTAGAGTTCACTGGATCTTAAAAATCTTGTTATACTTTTTTGAGAAACCCCAGTGTTTTCCCTGAAGAAGCAATAATTGATATTTAGTTCAGTAAACACGTGTTGGCTAAATTTAAAATCCAGATTGGCATTGAGGTATACATAAAGACTTCTTTCAATGCAAACAATTACAGAATGAGTGTTACCCTACCTTTCAACATCGTATATTGAAGCTTAAATTCTCTGCATTTATTGCCTCTTAGTTGACCATTTTTAATCATCCCTTCAGATTAAAGATTACTAATCACCCCTAAGGAAAGAATCACACAATCATTAAGGAATGTGTAGACCACATTACTATCTAGGTGCTATATCCTTCAGTAACAACGTTTTGAGTGACTATAGCCTACTCTGGGGTGAAAATTACCAGTCTGACCCCATGTCGCTTGTCTTTCATCTACAAAAGTATGATTTGACTCATTGTTGCACCAAACTCACATGAGAAGGGTTCCATTCCAGCTGTAATTACCTCCAAGAAACCTTCTGCAGATAGTAAGTAGCATACCACTGGACTGGTCTGACCACCCTCTGATTCCTTTCTCACTTGTCTTATGAAAACCAAGATGAGGTTCAAGGTTGCTTAGGACAATGCAGGAAGAGGTTGGTAGACTATGCAAATGTGGCAGAACCTCCAAATGCAACTGACCCAGGAGGACCAGTTATCCAACATTTAAGGGATAACAAGGGGAGCCATTTCTGCCATTCCTATTGGTCCAGAATGGGAGTAGAAATTGAGGAGTTCTGCTGCTCATACCCATCTTATCAGATGAGTGTGGGAAATCTAGAATTCAAATAAAAGAACCACCTAGGTCTACTGCTAGCGGTAGGAGTAAGTTAAGAGGTAGTATTTTTATTTTTATTTATTTTTTATTTTACAGAGTTTTATATAGCGCAAACTTGTAGTAATCCATTATTGTCCCAGTGGACCCTCCCACAACCACTGCGAACAAATATATCTTGCTGGCTGTGCCCCATGTGGTAAGACAGTCAGTAGCAGTTCTGTTGAGGAACAACACTTCACTTGTGTTAGCATCGGCACTGCTTGGCATCCTTTCAGGAGTCAGATTGCTGACAAAAAAGCAAGCTTTATTCCACCACATACCACTCCCATACCAATGGACTTATAGAGAGGTTAAATAAAGCAGACCACATTCTTGGTGCTTTAGAACCATTAAGGAGAAGTGGGAGGACACCCTGTCATGCTTGCTTTGTACATACCTAGAAGTTCCATAGAGGGCCGTGGCCTTCAGCTGTTTTGTACATTTTAATGACACCCTGTTTGTGGCTTTTTTACTTTTGTTGATGGGAGAAACCAGTATCTCCTACCATATGCTGACAGTCAAATAACATAAGCTATTAATTCAGGCAATAGTAATGTCAAGGCTGCAGTAAAGCATGGCCACATACATTGGTCTTCCAAATGAATCCATACAGAAAAGACAGATGACAAAAATAAGGCATTGACATCATCCCCAGAGAGAGAAAAGTAATCGTACGTTCATCATGAGATCCTCTCTGGGTTGACGATCATAGAACACCAGATCAAGCACAGTGTTCTAGTCCTGAATTCTACATTCATGTAACAATAAAAATGAATCCTTTATAAACTGGAGCATGTCCCAATATAGAGGCACAACATTGAATATCTTTGGAACAAAAATTCAAAGACATCAGAATTGAAAATAATCAGAGTATACAGAGAGAATCAGTTGAAACTAGAGCCCTGATTCGGGGGAAGTTTATCCTTCATCATCATCTAGAAGGTTTCTATCATGCCTATTTCTTAACTTTTTCATGGTAAATACACATGAATTAATCTGTTGGATCTTTTGATAACTTCTCGTAATGTTCTTTATTTCTTTGATGTCTATTTGCCTCCTTAATGTACTTTTCGCGATTTATCATTACAATATTATCTCCTTTGTTGGAAGTCTTAATTATAAGGATTTGAACTTGTTGAAGAGACTTCAAAACCACCCAATCCTTCTTGTTCGTGTTATTGGTGCTTTATGCGTTATTTTGTTGTCCCTTATGATCTATTCTTTTGAGTCCTTCAATCATAATCTCTTGGAATAGATCCACATTGTTTCCAGGAGGAAGTTGAGGACAAAACCTGAACTTGGATTTACATTTATTCTCCATCATCCCATCTTTTGGGACTCTCGTGTATTCACAAAACTCTAGGTCCCAGAGCTCATTGATCCTTTCTTGTGCATCAATGCCTTCTGCTTCTAGTTCTAAGTCGATAGGATCTTAAGTGGACTAAGTCCTTAGTTGTAGTAACCAATGTTGTTTGAATTTCATGTTTCTTTTATTTACTCAGTTTATGTGCAAAACATTTTTTAAATTTCAGTTTTCTAGAGAAATTATATAGCTCAATTATGGTGTTGCTAATTCCATTCTTGCTTTCAATCCTTTGTTCAGCAGTCAGATGTGTTTCTCTTCCTGTTTTTGGAAGAGAGGTTCATTACTAAGTCATTCGTGACTTCTATTTCTCCCGCTGTTTCTTTTGACTTCCTCCTCTCCCTCTTCCTGCTTTCCTTTGATCTCCTTGTCCTCTTGGGATTGCATTTGCCCTGTTCATCTAAGCTTCAGGGAACGGTTTCTTTTTCTCTTTTCTCCTCCATTGTATGCCTATTATAGAGCGAGTTAAACCTCCTAGCAAACGTGTACATTCTGCCAGTACACTCTGCCCCTATTGAACTTCTTAGCCTTTTTGACTTGTACCTCATTTTCATGCTTTTCTAGTTTCTTTCCATATTCCCAATTCATTAACCACTTCATCCTTGTCCTTAATTGATTCCAAGGCTTGTTCCCATTCTTTTATCCTTTTTGATGATTTAGCTAGATCAATTTCCGAATGTATTATCAACATGTTATTCAATTTCATTTAACTTTCAGCTGGGCCTATCTGCCATTGTTTGATCTGATCCAAATCCATATCGTTTAATGTAGGGAGTACACATATTCTCAGCCCACTTGGGATTCTTTCACACTCTATATACCTCTTTAGGGTTGTCATCTCACAAGATTTACTGATTTCCACAATTCATGCCTGTTCAAGTTCCTTTATTATTTTACTGTGTTCTATCTTCATTTGTCTGTGCAGCAGGAAACAACAGTACTGCCACCTTGGTTTCCAAACAGTTCTTTAACATTTAATTTTCATTTTGCACACCTGTCTGCTATTTTGAGCATTCAAAATACTTCAAAACGTACATTTGAATAATTTTTTCAAAGAAGTTTATGGTAACCTTTATTGATTCACGATACCCCGAAATGCTTGGATTAATGGACGCTCCTTGATAATTTAACCTGATCCTGCTGAAAAATACATAGGATGGTCCAATACCACCGGAGAAATACCTTCACCGTCAAGAGTGCTCACCTGTAGCAATTGATGGCGTGAAAGTTTGAGGTTCGAGTTGGGGATCACTCCCCCAACGCATCTCCTCTGATACGTGCTCCTCCCGCATTCCACCCGTGCCCCTCTTACCACCTTTCACTGAATTTGAGTCTTATCCTCACTCGTCTAAGTTACTTCAACATGGCTCAGGTAGAGAAGGAGCTCCTGTTTTCCTCACATATCAGAAAGTTACCTGATCAGGCCCAGTCTCACTTCCGGGTGCCCACTGTATGCGGTCCAGTAACTGCACTCACTAGTTTATTCCACACTTCCAATCAGGCCCACAGTTGTACAAGCAATCACCTAAGCAGCCACTCTTATTGCCTCCGGAAGTAAGTAAGCGGCACAGCCTTTTGTTGCAAAATCTATTTATTTTCTATTTTCTCTAAAGTGCAACATTGCGAAAACATGGCCTATGCCTTCTACTAGGCCACAAAGTTATAGTGTATAGAGTGTCTGTTTAAAGGCACAGAGCCCATTAACTACTACCATTTTTTTAAAAAAAGCTCAACTTCTCAAAGTTGTATTATTCTGTCCAACATCATCCACCATTTTGGAATTTCAGTTGTGCAGAAGCAGTTGTTAATACAAAAAACGGTGTAAAGCAGTGGTGTGCAAACTATGCAGGAAATTTCACATACTATAATAATTGCATATATTCACAAGAAATGCACATGCAGGTGTGCGCGAGCATGTATAGTTTTTGCAATGATCACCCAAATTTTGAGAGAGAGGCGGTGAGGAAGAGGAGGAGGGCATCCGGGGGATGCAGCAGTTCAGGTAAGTGGTTTTTGTTTCTTTTAATCAATATCAAATTAATTTTTAATTGGGGTGTGGAGGCGGGTGGCAGAGCGAAGTTGGGTCCCAACTCCGCGGACCTCCTATTAGTCCCGCTCCGCCAGCTCGCCCAGGGTTAATATGAACATGAGTCTTTTTTTATTTCTAAAATTTGAATATGTTTCATGCAGTGCATATCAATTGGTTAAATAGGACCCTCCTTGGTTGTTGTTATCAAGCCCTAATGGGCAAGGGGCGCTTATTATTGAACCTATAACATTATTTTTCGGAACAATTCATCTAGTTAATCATATATTTATCCATAATTCCTGCTCATTATTTGGCCCCCTCGGACTCTTTGTTTGCAGCTCAATTATGTATTTGGATTCAAGATTCCTGAGTTTCTTAGTTCTATTCCCTTCCCTTTCTCCTTTGATCTAAACAGAAAAACTTGAGTAGGTTGGTGATTACTTTAATGATCCTCTTCAAAATGGCGGGCCACCGGGTACGTATTGTCCCTGTTCTTAATCGCCCGCTTATGCTTATATATATATTTGTATCATTATTATTATTTTTTTCTTCTGAAAAAAACAAAGGTTACAGGGACGTTTTAGTTAAACTCAGATTTCATTTGTACAAAATCAGTGAAGTTCAGCAGTTACAGTTACCTGAGCTAACTATAACTGCAATGCACTGCTTCTGACCTCACATATTACATCACTCATGACATGATTAGTGACATCACTCATGACATCACTCATGACATCTCAAGTGACATCACTGATGACATCACTGATGACATCTCAAATGACATCACAGATTACATCATCCAGTGATTGTGAGTGTTTTCTAAAAGTTAGTGAGTGTTAAACATATATACTAAAGTAAGTAGCTGTGGGAGTTTCTGTATGGGTGAGTGAGTGGGGGTGTAAGTGGTGTATAGAAGAGTGAGTGGATATGTGACCGATTGTATACATGAGTGAGTGGGTATGTGAGATTTTGTGTGGATGAACGAGTGGGTGTGTCAGTGGGTGTATGAGTAAGTGAGTGGTTGTGTGAGTATCTGTATAGGTGAGTGAGCTGGTGTGTAAGTGGCTGCAATAGTGAATGGAAGGTTGAATGAGTGCCTGTATGGGTGAGGGTGCAGGAATGTCAGTGGCTGTAAATGTTGAATGAGATTCTGCATTTGAGGCCGAATGAGTGACTGAGGATGTACATAAGTGTCTGTATGAGTCAGGGTGCAGGTGTGTCAGTGGCTGTAAATGTTGAATGAGAGGCTGCATTTGTGGCAGAATAGGTGACTGAGGAGGTACAAAAGTGTCTGTATGAGTGAGTGACAGGGTACAGGAGTAACTGGATGGGTACATGAATGGTTGTGTAAGTGTGTGTATGGGTAATCTAGTGAGTGTGTGAGTAGTTGTATGAGTGAGTGAATGGGTGTGTGAGTGGCTGTGTCAGTGAGTAAGTGAGTGTGAGAGAGGTTGTGTGGAAGAGTATGTACTTGTCTCAGTGACTGTATGAGTGATCGAGTACAAGTGTTGGTATATCTATAAGTAAGTGAGTGAATGTTTGAGAAACTGTATTGGTGAGTGACTGAATATGTAATCAGTAGATGCGAGAAGAGTCTATCAATGTTAACAGATATTGAAACAAGCTTTAGCAAAGCCAAAATCTCTGGCCTTAGCAAGCTGATGCAATGCTTAATTTAAATTGTTTTATTGCAAGTGCATACTGCAAAAAAAGCAAGTTGCTGCCTCAATGTAGTTGCCATATACCTGCAGCAAACAATTGAAATGTAAAAAACATTCAGTGATGGAGCCAATTTACTGATTAGGGTTTCTAAAAAAACAACCCTTTCATTTGTGATATACATTTTATGACTGTTATGTGTGAAGGAGACAAGAATAAATAAAAACCTGGTTAAGCACTCAAATCACAGGCTGATACAATGTTACAATGTCACACACTTCATAACAGCAACTTTAAAAAAGAACCAGAAAACAAATCACCATCTAGTGGGCACTCAAAGGGGAGGCAAAAAAAACCGTGGCTATTCAATAATTAAATAAAACAAATAAAAGCTGCATTTTGCACCAGCTTTGTCACTAATGAGAAAAGAAGTATTTTTGGGTGGATTGACCTAAAATTTCCTGACTGCAACAATTCCAAATCGTCATTTTGCTGTGAGAGAGCTAGTAGCCCCATTGGCTAACCCAGGGTGACTGGATGATGACTCAACATGATTAACATCTGAATGAGACTACTGAGATGGGAACTGTAAGGTATCAAATTAATCATGTCTTTGAACCCGACTTTAAAGAAATGCAAGTTTTAGAAAGCTGTCCCTCTGTGACCCAGTTTCTCCAGTGGTCTCACCCTGTTACTGGCCACCAGACAGCTGGCTGCCCTCCTGGGGAGTAGTGTGAATGACTCCAAGGCTTTGGAACAAGAGTGAGGTGGTACCTCCCCTTCGCAAGAAGCCACTATGGGTGTAAGCCCTAAAGGCGTGCTTCAAAGGGGAAGCCACCTTTGGTGGGCAAATGGCGTTCACACTCTTGAGGAACTGCCCTTAGTTCAGGTCGACAGGCTGGAGGCAAGAACTGAGAGGGCAGACAAGTGCCCAAACAATTTTCCAGTGGGCTTGTAGCCCACCTCTGTTGTGGACTACCAAGCTCCTAACATACGTGGGAGGGTCTTGACATCTTGAGAGTGAGCAGAATAGTGCTCTCTGGAATTGATAGATGCCACAAATAGCCGGAGAGCTGTCACCAAAAGGGAGGGGACCTGATAGCCCTTTGGCTAGTGACTGCATCATCCCCACAGGGCACTTTCTGGGAATAAATATGGCACCCTTGGCATCCTGAACCTCTGATCATTCTGGAACTGGAGAAAGGGCAAAAGAACAACTGTCCTTCTGATCCCTGGACTTGGCAAAGAGAGCCTGGACTGCCTACTGGGCTGCACCTGCCACACCTTGGGCTAGCGAAGAGAGGACTGTGCTTGTGGCTCTTGGCTTGAGGAACATTAATTTCCAAGCCCCAGACCAAAGAAGTGACAACAAGGGTCAGTTGGCTGGCACAAGGGCCAACAAAGCTGAAGTAGCACAACTCGACAAGTCAGTAGTCACTTCAGAAGAATCACCACTGACTGCCGCTAACTGTTCCAAGAGACTGATTCTCGATGGCCAAGAATTGCACCTGAGTCAGCCCGACCCTGAATTGTCATCTGAGTCCATGTTGGTCACCCAAGAAGGACACCAGCCGCCACCAAAGGATATCGCTGGGGCTGTTGTGCGCAGCTGGCCATCTACTATCTCAAAGAGGATTTCCAGGGACTCTAACCTCTGCTACTAAAGTGACTCAGCCTGATCTGTAGACCGAGGAATAGCTGCAAAGGTACCCCAGCTGACCATACAGCATCCAGAGTATCCTTGAGCATCTTCTATATTCTGCATCTGCAGCATCAGGACCACTCCACTAAAGTCAATGGCGGTCGTGCTGTAAAGTTTGGAACTGGACTGTAGAACACTTTGGCGGCGAGGTAACATTTCAAATCCTCCTTATCAGTCCCCCAGATCTTCTCCCTGTTGGATTTGGTCACCCAACTCAGGCCCAAGTAGTCGAACTTAACTCTTACAAAAAAGTTTTAACGTTTACATACTTTGCAGTTACCAATGCTTGTTTGCACTTGACCTGAGATTTAAGTTTTCTTTAAAAATGTCTATCTCCAGAAAACTCTAGTGGATTCTGCTAATCTTAGACTCTACAAACTCATAAAAATATAATCTATTTATGTAAATTGGTGTCAGATTTATTTTGTGTTGTGTGACATTCTAATTCCGTTTTTTGGTACTGTTAAATACTTTACACTAGTTCCTTTGTTTAAGCCTTGCTGCTTACAGCCATATCTACCCAGTGTTGAGCTTAAGGGTTTACAGCTGAGCCTGACTGTGCACAAGACAGTTTTTGCGAGTGCATTACACGATAGTGCTGCATATCCATTCCATATGATACACCCAAATCCTCACAACACGCTTTACTGCCTTGTCAAGGATAGTGTGTGCTATACAGATGCAATTAAAATACAATACTGTATATAATCCTCATGCGCACACTAATACTAATTAAGGGTGGGCGTAGTGTGCATAGTGGGGATACGTGGAGTGCCAGAGAGGGGAAAACAAACTCCGCGCACTCCGCATACCCCCACTACATGCCACCCGCCTCCCGCATGCTCAGTTTTGATGAAGAAGTCGCGATGAAGGAGGAAGAGGGAGCCCCGGGACGCCGCAGCTAAGGTAAGCCGTTTTCCTTACTTTTAAATTGTTTTTAAAGCTTGTAATTTAATTGTTAATAGGGCGGGAGGGAGGCGGGGGCTGCCCAACTCTGCCCCGCCGTGGAGTGTGCGGAGTTTTGCCTACTCCGCCTACTTCTCGGAGTAGGCAAAACTCTGCACACTCTGTGAGTGGAGCGGAGCTCTCCGCCCACGGTTAATACTAATATCGTAACACTCAGCAGTTGTGCAGTCAATTATAGTTCATGCAGACTGCATGATAATTCCCTTATATTGCTTGACCCTTTTACACTGGTATAAGACAGAGCTGCTATGGGTCTTGCCCATCACCCAGTAGTGTACCAGTCAACAAATTTCAACTACCCATTACCACTTAACATGCATGGAATGACTAATGAGATCTGCCACATGACGCACCCAACAAAGGACTTTATTTTAATCCACAATTGCAGGTCCCGATTACCTACACCATAAGACCAATCATGGTGGTTCATGTCCAAGAGCCACAAGAGATGGTGCCCTTGTTGATAAGATAAGAGAGAGTGCTGTCCATGATCGGTTTGTAAATGACTCAGCCGGTTTTCAAGATGGAGCAGGCTGACAGGGGTAGCCAGAGGTGTTCCATCAGGATAGAAGTGATGTGATCACATTTCTTCAGGCCCCGGCTGAGATACACAGTGGCTTGTAGGATGCTCCTAAGGGAAGCCACTGTGGAGTCTGGGAGACAATGGAAATGGGCATTAGCACCATCGAAATGTGAGAGTACAAGGGATTGAACAGAAGTTCTGAAGTCGCTCTCTGGATGAAAGGGTTTGACTTTCTTTAGAACAGAGAGTTGGTAGGTGGTTGTCTTTGTTTTTTGGCAGTGTGTTCCTTGAGGGTTAGGTTGGTGCCCAGGTTGAATCCAAGTGACTCAGCATTTGGTGAATGTTGAGGTATGAAGCCCGCAAGGTTGATGTCATTGAGCCAGGTTTTTAGTGTAACCTGTTTGTTGCTTTTAGAAATTAACAAGAATTCTGTCTTGATTGGGTTGGGCTTCTATTAGGCATTGGAAATCCAGATCTGGATGATGTGCAGGCAGTGTTTGAGGCATTGGATGAATGACACAGAGGGGACTTTCTTATAGAGTTGTGCATCATTGGCACATTGGTAATTCTTGATGTTGTTCTCAGTGAGTAGAGGACCAAATGGCCCCATGTAAAGGCTCGAGATGACATGACACAGGATGGGACTCTTGGGGACCCTAAAAGTGCTAGGGATCTTTGTGCCCTGGAGGTGGCCATGTGAACAAACTGGTGTGAGATGAAAAGAAGGCGGAGGACCAGTGATGAATGTTAGTGGGAAATCCCAATCGAGACTTCAGGGTGCGTACGACGGTAGGGTGTTGAGGCGTCTGGCAATATCAGGAGGCAGGGGTAGTTTTCATCTATGGTGAGGGCATCATCGGTGATGTATATAAGGTTGTGGGCTTGATAATAAATATGGCCTGAGATTTTTCTTCTCAGGCCACAAATTAATTTTTGGTCTCAGGCTTAATTTCTTTGGATGCTTTTTGCTCCGGGTCAACTCTCGTGCTCGATGGGTTCCCTCCTTATCAGTTCTAGCCAAGTTTACACCCCCTGCCCTACTAACGTCAATATCATCTCAATATCATCAGCAGTGACCCAGGATGGACTCAGCTGTTGTTGCTTCCTGATTTAGATCGGGGCTTTGAGGTCAAAGGACATGTTTGTATTTACAAGTATATCCAAATAAGAGAAGGCCCATGGAAAAAAAAAACATTAAGAAATTCAAATTATAACTATAGTATTAATTTTACTAGTCCAAAAATGCTCCCATCATTAACTTGCATTACTTCTTAGGAAATCATTTTACTTTTAATAAAGAAAAGCTGGAAGTGACTTACTTCTTAATTCAAAACATTCCCTTGAACACTAACAGAAAGCTCCCTGTGGGCCCTGGGAGAGGGCGACCTGAAAATTCAAAGCTGAAAAGAAAGTGTGGGATGTTTGATGGACGGCGCCACTTTCATCAGGGGGACTTATTTGCACTGACATTAATCATTGAGTATATAACAAAATTGCTCAATAGGTCGCAATAGGTGATCCAGTTTTGATCCATAGGTTACAGCCAGGGCCAGTAGAAAAATGTAATTATGCAGCTATGGCATTTTCCCTTTAAATATAAATGTACAGCACTCCACAAATAATTTATCAAGTCCTCCATAATTTAAAGATTTGAACAAATATATATATTTCTAAATGAAACAGATCAAAAGTTATTACCATTGCTGCAACAGAAAATTAAGAATTTTATTGTTGTAGTTGGCCTTTGAAACTAAGGGTGGGCGGACAAATCCGTTCCGCCCACGGAATGTACGGAGATTTGCCCTTCCGCCTTACGCGATATAGGCGGAGACACAAGGCAAATCTCCGCACACTCTGGCATAACGGAATTTGGCCGCCCGCCTCCCGCCTGTAGTATTAAACACATTAAAAAAGCAATTTTTAAATAACCTTACCTTATCGGCGGCGTCCCCGGGCTTCCATCCTTCTCCATCGAGTCTTCTTCTGGGAACTGCTCATGCACGGGCTCCCGCGCATGCGCAGTTCCCAGGAGGAGACACGATGGAGAAGGATGGAAGCCCGGGGACGCCGCCGATAAGGTAAGGTTATTTAAAAATTGCTTTTTTAATGTATTTAATACTGCGGGAGGGAGGCGGGTGGGAGGCAGGCGGGAGGCGGGATGTGCGTAACGGAACTATGCGGAGAGTGCGGAGATTGGTTCCATCTCCGTGCCTCTCCGCGTAGGTCCCTTACGCACATTACGCCCACCCTTAATTGAAACAGCTGAGAATGTTGCCATGATACTGTATACATCCCCATTTGATAGACCAAAACATAATTCCAGCAGGATGGGTTGAATGGGAAAAACTAATTCTCTCCCTATTACCACACATTCATGTTCACATCACAGACACTGCATTTACAGCTGAAGTTATTCCAACAGGCCACTCAGGCATTCTAAAAAACACAAGCATGTAACTAACATCACTTTATAAGGGTCTATTTCCGGAATCATAAAGTAACTCCAAGGGAAAACCATGCATAATAAATCTGAAATATACAAAGCTGTCCAGCAGAGCTCCTTTTTTATTAGAAACAGGTGCTGTATAATTGCTGCATAATTTATCCGTCCTTGCAGTATTATTCATCCTACCATTCTGCGTATTTTGACCCATCCCTGCAACATAATTCCCAAGTCCCTTTTTATGCCCCGGTTAAGGTGAGCACTGGTTACCCTGTATCTCCCTGTGTTAGGTGAATTTTGGTTAATAGTTTACTCTGTATCTCCCTGTGCTAGGTGAACTTTGGCTGATTGGTTACTCTGTATCTCCCTGTGTTAGGTGAACTTTGGCTAATAGTTTACTCTGTATCTCCCTGTGTTAGGTGAACTTTGGCTGATTGGTTACTCTGTATCTCCCTGTGTTAGGTGAACTTTGGTTAATAGTTTACTCTGTATCTCCCTGTGCTAGGTGAACTTTGGCTGATTGGTTACTCTGTATCTCCCTGTGTTAGGTGAATTTTTGCTAATAGTTTACTCTGTATCTCCCTGTGTTAGGTGAACTTTGGCTGATTAGTTACTCTGTATCTCCCTGTGCTAGGTGAACTTTGGCTGATAGGTTATCCTGTATCTCCCTGTTTCAGATAAACATTGGCCTGCACACATTGTTGTGTTTTAATGTATTGCAACTTTCAGATAGTTCTTACTAACACAAAGTGAGGGTGTTGTGGAGGGAAAGACCTCTGCATGGTGATGGATATGTACACCCTGCCATGACTGCCCAACTGTCGTGTTGTCCAGAATCCTAATGCTGATTTTTGTTGTCATAGGCAAACACGGACCATGCATGTGTGCCAGGATATATGCCTTTCAATCAATCAATCAATCAATCAATCAATCAATCAATCAATCAGGGGGTTTAAAGCACGCTACTCATCCGTGAAGGTCTCAAGGCGCTGGGGGAGGGGGGTTGCTGAGGATGGAAGTTCTTCCATCCGCTCTGGTTCTGCGGATGCACGTAGTTTCTGCTAGGGAGAGGTCGGAGGAGCAGAGGTTCCTTTTGGGTACGTGGAAGGAGACTCTTTCGTTGAGGTATTTGGATCCGGTGTTGTGGAGGGATTTTTAGGCATGGGTGAGTAGCTTGAAGGTTACTCTCTTCTCGACAGGGAGGCAGTGGAGGTCTCGCAGGTGTTGGGTGATGTGCTCATATCGTGGTATGCCGAGTACGAGTCTGGCCGCAGTGTTCTGGATGGTCTGGAGTTTGCGTAGCAGGGATTTGTTGATTCCAGTGTAGAGGGTGTTTCCGTAGTCCAGTCTGCTACTTATGAGTGAATGGGTGACGGTCTCTCTGACTTTGGGGGGATCCACTTAAAGGTCTTGTGGAGGACGCGGAGGGTGTTGAAGCAGGTGGAAGCGACAGCATTGATCTGTCGGGAATTGCTGGATGATGGTGGAACACCCTGGAGCAGGGAGAGTGAAGATCCCATTGTACACCTCAAAGAGCGCTCTTTGGTTGAAGGAGAGTTCACATGGAAGGGGTTGGACACATCTCAAGGAGGGCTGGGGCTGATAACGGAATCATGAGTAGTGGGGCTGGGAGCCCGATATTAATCTTTCGATGCATTTCTCACTGTGGCTGACATCCTGATGTGAACTCTAGTCATTCCCATGGTCTCTGTTGTGGGACTATCAGCTTCTGAGTCTGTCCTGCTGTGACATTTAGCCTTTTAAATGGAAGAGGAGAAGTGTGTACCTCAAAAGAAGCAGAACCCCAACATAGAACTTCAAAGCCCCAGACCATAAATCACATTTGGTGTCAGGAAATGGACTATAAGAAGGGGAGATTGAGATCTCAAAAATTGTAATCTGCCAAGCAGCTAGATGGGTTGTGTGAGGAGGGAAAGACCTGCAAGACTTCTGCCTGTGTCCAGGACTGAGGCCAAAGCTTGCTGTTCTCCCTGCTGAGTGATGGGACATTCCCCAGAGAAGACAAGACCAGCTGCTCTGGAGCCTGGTTCACCAGCGACTGCCTGCTTGCCAAGACCAGTGTGCCTGGTAAGGAATAGGTGAGCATCGGAGGGAGCGAAGTCCAGTGGAAAGCTCTGTCGAGTGGACACCGGTGGCGAGGTTTGAAGACATGGCTGCTGCACTAATCGGGTTGTTGCCTATTTGCAGATTCAATTCAGCGACCCCTGTATGCGATGAGAGCACAGATTTGAAGATAGCCATCAGCAGAGTGCCGTGCAGGGAGAGTGAAGCCAGTGCGGCATCATTGCAGCTACCCAGTTTGCCATACGGGGCCGTTGTGGAAGATACTGCCAGATAACGAAGGCCGAAGCCTCTGTGGTACCTTAGTGGTGACTCCGTATGCCAGGAGGTGCCACTGTGGTACAGACTGCCATGCAGTGGGACCCGGCTCCTTGGATGGTAGTGTTGTGGTAACCCCATTTGCCAGAAGGGGCTGTGAGTATTATTAGTGCTGTGAGGATCTGGCTGCCACCTGAGAACTGTAAAGATGTGTTGCCCGTAGGTCACAAGAAAGCACCCAGGAATGCACACAGCCTGCTCCGTAAACTGAGGAGGATACTGTGGATGCATCGCCACATCACTGGGACCCCATACACATACAAAGTATTTGACTGGACATTGATTTATTGACACTGCTGTTGCCTTTGAGTTATGAGTCGTGTATTCACGCTGCTCCCCTCCACCGAGGGATCCTTTGACTGCTCATCCACAGCTACCACTGAGAGTCTAGTGGAGGAGGGGTACTCGGACCAGTTGCTCAGGATCCGTTGTAGGCATCAGGATTATCTAATTGTCATTGAGAGTTGTTAAGCGGGGACTGAAGACATTTACCTGCAGGCACCAAACAGCAGCTGGTCCATTGTGGTAAGGGGTGTCATTGTTACAGGCAGTCAAGCAAAAGGTATCCTTCAAACTTCTGACCTTTTAAAGGTCACAGGGCCTGCCCACCTCTGCCTCCTCCTGGCAAATGCCAGTTTTCACTGGCAACTGCACGCTGTACTTTGACTCCAGACGTCAGTGTGGGGGACGTCACTTCACGCCCTCGCCCCACCATACTCCAGATAAAAATCATGTCTTGTACTTCTGTTGCCTCCCCTCCATGCCTCCTGGCCTGTTCCTATTTTCATTGCTGCCAACATTTGGTAGCCCCCTTGCGCATTGCATTCGTTATAAGGTGACTAGCTGTCCTGGATTTGCCAGCACAATCCTGACATAGGCAGGAACCACCATCACAGTGGTTCCTGTTAACATATTGAAAGATTGAGGGATGATACCATCAAAATGACAGCACTGTCCTTCAAACTTAACAAGTTTTTGTTTTTTCAAAAAGAAAATATCAAAGCAGGATTTTGTTTTTGAATAAACAAAAATGAATTACCTTCACTCCATGGGAGTGTTTACTGCCCCTTACCGTTTTCATTGCACTAAAGGACAGTAAAAACTGGCCATTGAACCGCACACTCTAAATTGGCAGATGGTCAAAGGGACAAACCTCTGACGGCCCTTTCTCCGTAAGGTCATCAAACAAGTATGCGAGAGATGGAGTAGTTTTGTTGCTGTCATACGTATATAAATCAGGCTGAGGGACATTCAGTTTGGCATTCAGTTTGGCAGAGAGAGTACTCTGTCATCATTGTGTCAGAGTACCCGCTCCACCATACTTAATATCAGCCCCCAAGTCAAATTGTAATCCTTCCTCTTTGTTTGCTAATATTTCCCTGTTTCTGGTTTTCACAATCTGTTATTTATTTTGTTTGTATCTTTTTGGCTTATGGCAGCTATTGACTCTTTTGCTCCGCTTAACGAATCTTATATAGGTAGGAAGAAGCCCACCTCTTCCTGGTTCTGAAAGAAGCTGAGAATACTCAGGCCGGTCGCCGACAAGAACACGCTTGGCATAAGCACTATCACCCGCTTGTAAGAGCCAGCTATAAGGCTAGTCTGGTAGAATACAAAGCAGCCACTAGGACAGAGAAATCCCTGTATTGCATTCAGAAGATTGCATCAGTTAAGTCTTCTGGGGATATCTTTAAACTGATTAATATCCTATCCCTCCGTTTTCACTAAAACTGAAAGCGCGCAGGTTTTCTGTAATCGTATGGCAAAACATTATATTCCAAAAATGTTGACCTCTACTCTTCCTTGGAAAGTCTTATTTCTGAGCCCTCCATCCCTGCCCAAAAGAGTATT
Source organism: Triturus cristatus (assembly GCF_964204655.1). Lineage (NCBI taxonomy): Eukaryota > Metazoa > Chordata > Amphibia > Caudata > Salamandridae > Triturus > Triturus cristatus. The sequence goes on from NC_140595.1 coordinate 817,060,745, forward strand.
TACAGAGCCCTTAGCCCTCCTTAATCCAATGAGCTGACTGTGCAATGTCTTCGAAGGATTAAATCAGGCTCCCCACTTGAACCCTGATGCTCCAAACTGATGCATTTGGGAGGAGACATCATTATTCCCCATCTCATAGTAACTCTTAATCAGGCTATTTCCTCTGGATGTTATCCCCAAAGCTGGAAAACTAGGATTGTCAAGCCTCTGCTTAAACAATACAATTTGGACCCCTCTGAATTGAAAACTATCGGCCCATTTCCTTTTTACCTGTTCCCGCCAAGATCCTGGAGTAACATCTAAATATCCAGCTTATGGCTTACTTGGAACAACAGCATCTGCAGGACATTTCACAGTATGGATTTAGGAGTAACCATGGGACAGAGACTGCACTACTATCTGCAGTCAATAACATCCGCTCCATGGTTAATGCTGGACAGGCTGCGGCGCTGATTGTGCTGGCTCTATCCAGGAACTTCGACACCTTTTCTCCCACCAGGATGATTGACAGCCTACAGGATATTGGTGTCACAGACTTAGCCTTGAAGCTTCTGTCATCGTCCTAACGGGCAGGACACAGACAGTGTGGGTGGACAAGTTCCACTCTGAGCCCATAGTCACTCTATGTGGGGTCCCGCAGTGCTCATCCATGAGTCCAACTTTGTTATATATATATATATATGTCTCCCCTCTGGCCATATTGATTAGATCTTTTGGGCTACAGGCTTTATCCTATGCTGATGACACATAAATAATTGTGTCTATCACAAAGGACCAAGAAGCCTCAGCCACCAATTTTAACAACTGCATGCAGGCTGTGGACACCTGGATGGTAACAAATCAATCACTGATACAACATCGACTCCTATATCATCAAACTACTACAATATTGAGTCAACAATATCGTATACAAAAATATTGACACCCAATACACAAAACAGAAATAACACATTGATAAAAGATATTGTAAAAAAAAATTCGATGACAAAAATATAAACAACAAAAAAAAAGAACACAAAAATATCGATAACATTAAAATAAAATATAACACAACAAAAACATCAATATAAATAATATCTACAACACAAATATCAATAAAATACATATAAACTATACCAAAAAATAACATTTAAACATAAAAACAAACTACTTTCAATAATATTATGAAATAACATATTCCAAACATTATAAACATACATTAAAAAAATCACAAAATTTAAAAAATGTAAAAAATATACTGAAAAACCAAAAACAAATAAACAAACAAACAATACAACATAAAAAATATCACAACTATCAAAAATAAACAAACATAAATATATATCATATATACAAAAATAACATTTATTTACACATACATTTTAATACCAAAAATAAACAAACTAAAAACAAACATTAAGGGGTCGATTTCGATCTCGCTGGGAAAAGGCTCCGTCCGACTCGGTTCGGGAGGGCTTTCCGACCGACTCGTGCTCCGGGGCTCCAAGCGCTCGATTACGATGTGAACAAGGGCTGACCTACATGGGTCGCTCGGAGCCCCATTGAAGTCAATGGGAACCTGTTGTGCGATGCGTACATAGGCCCCCATTGATGAAAAGGTATGTTGCGCACAAGTGCACCTACAGCAGTGGGGACGCATCTGTGCCACCCACACCTTACATGCACAAGTAGGGGGGTCCCTTGGGTCCCTCCCTGTGACCGACTCGTAAGGCTGTGGGTGAAGGGGGGTCCGGATAGGACCCCCGAAGACCGCTTCCAAGAGCGTTTTCGTGTCGAAGTCTCTGACTCGATCCGGCTGTCTGAATCGTGCATCGTACTGGCTCGGTCGCCTCCATTGCACGGCACGGTTGGCTTACGGACGAGACGTACGGAGCGGTTCAGACCCGGAAACGATTCGGTCGGCAAAATTCACGTTGCTCGCATCATACTTGCTCGCTCGTACAGCTGTACGAGTCAGACGGAAAACACGTGTACGGCTCGTACTTTTCGCGCCCGGATCGTGTTCGGAGCCCTTCCGAGCGAGATCGGAATCGGCTCCATAGTAAACATATTTAATATTAAACAAATTAAATGGTAACTGCCCAAAAATTCAAAAAAGCTATATCGACCAATATATTTAAATTACAGCAACACAAACCTATAGAAAACTTTAACTAATTAATTAAACACTATAAAAGCAATCAGTTAATTAGCACAAAATTTCCAGTGAAATGGGAACTACACAAGCAACTATTCAGAAAAACTCTCATTAAAGGTAACAACTAAACTTTTTAACTAAATAAATAAAATTAGCTTAAAAAATACTAAAACTATATAACATGTTTTCCTTTATGTGTCACAGATTAAACTTCAGTAAAACACCACCTACAAATTTCAAAACAAAGATTTACTTCCAAAACAACCACAAAATAACCCTAGGAAGAGTTTGCGGAGTTCCGCTACGTTGAACTTCGCAAAGTGAAAAAAATTCTGCCGCACTACACGGAGCACCGCAAGCGGCAGAGTACGATAGAAAAATGCTGTTCACGGTGATTTGCGGTGCCGGATGCTTGTCCGCACTGTGCAATCAATGCGAACGGCACTGTGCACAGCGCACGCAGGCTTTGCTTTCCTTTCTGCTGCTCGAGTAGATTTTTACTCGAGCTGCAGCTTTCTCGATGCGAATGGACAGTTCTCAACGCGAGCATACGCGACCACACGCAATGAGAAATCTGACCCTCGCGTTGAGTAAACTCGCTTGGAGGTTGATTTTCCATGCTCGACAACTTGGGGGCCGATTCCGATCCTGGAAAAACCGGGTACGAATCGTCGGACGGAGCGTTTTCTCCGTCCGACTCGTACCCGGGAAAACCACCTTACAAACCCGCAAGTACGATTCGTACAGAAACACCATTTCCGTACGAATCGTAAAAAACACCGACCGGCTAAAATATACCCACAATTCCGATCCGGGACACCGTGTACGTGACATTCGCACGGAGTCAGGCAGCGTTTTACGGACCAGCAAGTACGATTCGTACCCACAGCGCTTCGCACGGCAATATTTTTACGGGACCCAAAAAGTGCCGGAAAAGCTAAGTACGCCACGATGCACGGCGAAAAGGGGGCCCGGTACGCACCGTACCCCCATCCCTACACGTCCGCACCATACCCCCAGCCCCCCCATGTCAGCGCCGTACCCCAGCACCCACCCCATGTTCACGCCATACCCCCACCCCCGTAGGTACGGAGCATACCCCCACCCCACCCCGTAGGTACGGAGCGTAGCCCCACCCCTGTAGGTACGGAGCATATCCCCCACCCCCGTAGGTACGGAGCGTACCCCCACCCCGTAGGTACGGAGCATACCCCCACCCCATAGGTACGGAGCGTACCCCCACCCCGTAGGTATGCTTCGTACCTACGGGGTGGGGGTACGCTCTGTACCTACGGGGTGGGGGTATGCTCCGTACCTACGGGGTGGGGTGGGGGTATGCTCCATACCTACGGGGGTGGGGGTATGCTCCGTACCTACGGGGTGGGGTGGGTGTACGCTCCGTACCTACATGGGGTGGGGGTACGCTCCGTACCTACGGGGTGGGGTGGGGGTATGCACCATACCTACATGGGGTGGGGGTACGCTCCATACCTACGGGGTGGGGTGGGGGTACGCTCCGTACCTACATGGGGTGCGGGTACGCTCTGTACCTATGGGGGTGGGGGTACACTCCGTACCTACATGGGGTGGGGGTACGCTCCGTACCTACACGGGGTGGGGGTACGCTCCGTATCTACGGGGGTGGGGGTACGCTCCATACCTATGGGAGTGGGGTGGGGGTACGGCACATACATGGGGGGGTGGGCTGGGGGTACGGCGCGTACTTGGGGGGGTGGGCTGGGGGTACGGCGCGTACCTGTGGGGGTGGGCTGGGGGGGTGCTCGGCGCGTATGCGGGCACATGTTTGGACATCTCCATGGTTGCTATGGGAGTTCGCTCCATACGGTGTTTTTTCCATACGGTTGTGCATTCGGACGGACGGGACAGATCGTACTTGCGCGCTCGGACTTCAGTTTCCCGATTCGTAGGTAAAACTGTCCGGGGACGTGTCGGACACTTTTTCCGGGGAATTTTTCCAATGCGATTCGTATAGATTTTTTAACATACGAATCGTACTTGCCAGTTTGTACGGGACTTGTACGATTCGTACGTAAAAAAATCCGGATACGATTCGTACTGGGAATATTTTTAACTGATCGGAATCGGCACCCTGATGTTGACGAGCAAGGAAAAAACCTCCGCTCCGCAGCGTGAAGCTGAGATTTTGGGAACTCTGTGATCTCCGCGTAATGCGGAGTGTGGAAAACTCCGCAAACTCCGCGAGTGGAGTGGAGTTCACGCCCAGGGTTATTATACTATAAAATCAACATAAAAAAAATATATAACAAAGTAAGTATATGACTTAACAAACAAATAAAGTAAACAAATTAAAACTAATAAATGTAAGAAAAAAGAAAAACATAGCTAAGAATTACTTTTCTTTTAACTGCTTCTACAGAAGTTCACAAAACAACAAAATCAACGAAATAAAGTTATCAAATAAAAATAGTTAGTGAATTGTTTTACAACTAAATAAAAATAGAGACTAAGGGGCCATAGGTGTGCTGGTCCTGCCCGCCGAATTAGGATGCGCCCGCCACACTTGCGGACGCATGCTGGTAGTTTTACATTGCGGATGGGTGCTGCTGACTGCAGCACTGTACGCAATGTTAAACAACCATGTTTTGCATTGAGGTGCACAAAGTGGCAGGCACCGCGTGGTGCATTCCACCTTGAGTATGGCAATGTAGGGGGGTACCATAGGTACCCCCCAAGTGCAGTCCCCCCGGGGGCCCGCAATGGGCCCCGAGCAGAACTCCGTATGCCTTTCCATGGTGACACGCCGCCATAGAAAGGCCGGTGTATACCTGCATCCTACTCTGATGGACGGTGCCTGCTAGGCACCACCATCATTTTGGGCTCCCTGGACCGTCCGCCATGCAATCGGGATGATTGCTGGCGGCGGACGGTCTTCGCGTCTGCTGCAGACGCATTCATGTTCCCACGCCATCCTAATCTGGCGGTGGGAAATATCAGTTCGATGGCGGAAGGACCGCCACCGCAGGGCCTACAGTTGCCACTGCCAGCCCTACGGTGGCGGCCCCTTCGCCATCATAATCAGCCCTCTAATAATCGAAATAATCAAATTAACTAAAACTATAACATGTTTTCCTTTATATTTCACAGATTAAACATCACTAAAACTCCACCTAAAAAACTCAAAACAATGATTAACTTCGAAAACAAGTACAAAATCAACATTAAAGAAAAATATAAACACAGTAAGTATATAAATTAACCAACAAATAGAGTAAATGAATAAAAAACAATAAATTAAATAAAAAAGCAAAATATAACTAAGAAATACTTTTCTCCTAAAAGCGTCTACAAAATTCAACGAAACAACATAAATGAAATAAACTTCAACTATAAATAGTAAGTATTCTTTTTTCAACTAAATAAAAATAGAAAATAAATAAACAAAATAATCAAATTAAATGTAACACTTTAATTTAAAAAAAAAAAACTTTTAAACCAACAGAAAAAAGAAACCAGTGAAGAAACCACCCCCATCGTTATAATATCCAACATGAAAATTAAAGTAAGACAAATGTATGTTTATTTTCAAATATAATAATTATACAAACATGTTTACTGTTCAAGACTTTATAATTCATAAATTATACATACATATATTCACAGATAGACAAGAAAATGGCAGAAGGAGCAAAATTGATCACATCATAAAAGGTAAAACTACTTCTGTGCTACATGGGCAATACTTACACATAAGAAAAAATAACAGGAAACAAAATCCATTGGAAATGTAGTAAATACTACCCCAATTCTTGCTATGGGAGAGCCACAACAGTCAAAACAAATGTAGTTAATGTCAGGGAACACAACCATCTCCCCAATGTCACGGAAATCGAGGTCAGAGATGCTTTAGAAACCATCAGAGAAGCAAGCACCAGCTCCCAACAGACCAGTACCCTGAACATGTCACAGGACAACTACCATCCATCCCCACTAAATGAAATAGATAGCAAGAACTAAAAGAGCTACTGCTCAAACACCACCCACTCCCCCCAAAACTTTTGCAAGAATAGAAATCTTAACGGAATACACTGTCGCCCACAAAGATGAGAAATTACTTCTTCATGACAATAATCGTCATGAAAAACAAATTATTATCTTTGCCACCAACAACATACAAAAATGAAAAAACTGTGAAACATGGATGATGGATGGTAGATTAAAAGTTTGCCCCAAGCCTTTTTACCAACTCTATACCATCCACGGCGAATATGAAGACACTAACATACCCATCATTTACCACCTACATAGAACTCCTTACAATAATAAAACAACACACCGACAACTGCTTCCCACAAAAAATAATCAATTACTTTGAACAAGCAATGATTCACTCAATTTTAAAAATATAACCACACACTGCAATTCAAGGTTCTATTATCACTTCAACAAAAATATCTGGAGACACCTAAACAAATCTACTCTAAGTATAGATTAAGCCACAAATAGCAACTTTGCCTATCAAATCAAAAAATGAATTGCCCTGGCCTATGTACAAACAACTGAAGTAGCCAACCACTATAATATACTTCTTGAAAACGCTTTCTACCAAGCCAACGAAGCAAAAGTAACTCCCTACCTAAACTACTTTGAAGACACCTGGATGGGAAGGCTACATAGGTCAGGGCAACGGAGGCAACCAAAGTTCCAAATCCCCTGGTGGAATGTCTATGATAGCACTGTAGCTCAGAAAGCTAAAACTAATAACGCTGTGGAAGGATGGCATAATGCCTTCCAAGCCAAAATAGGAAGAGGACAACCAACCTTACACAAACTAATAGAAGCCATCAACAAATAACAGAGCTATCATGAGCTAAGGCTAGAGAAATCCCTAACTAAAATAGGCCCTACACTCGGTCAGCAAACAAAGAAAATGTATGAATACCTACAACACAAAACTCAACTATTTCCAAACACCAAAGGGTTAGAATACCTAAACATGATGGCTAAATCTCTACTTTAAACAAAAAACAATGCTAAACATCATAAGCATTTTAAAATCACTAAACATTTAAAAAACATAATTCTACTCTTTTTAAATTAATAATTATAATTTTCATTTAAAAATTAAAAACCTATATATATATATATATATATATATATATATTCACTGAAAAAACCATAGGTTTCAGGGGTGTTATAGTTAGCTGGACTTTTCACTTGTACAAAACCATTGAAATTCCTCCGTTATAGTTAGTTCAGCTAACTATAACTCGCGCGCCCGCAATGCACTGCTGATGACGTCACATATTACATCACTCATGACATGGTCAGTGACATCACTCATGACATCACTGATGACATCATCCAGTGAATGTGTGTTTTTCTGAAAATTAAATATGTTTTATATATGTATATCTCAAGGTCGATGGAAGAAAAAATGGGTATATAAGTGTCTAAATGGATGATTTGTTTTTGAAAAATTGATTGTGTAACTGACTGATTAAGTGTATCATAGTGAATACATGGCTTAGTGAGTAATGTTTAAATATGTAAATATCTGTATCAGTCTCTCACTTTGTGTATAAGTGGCTGCATGGGTTGGTGAGTAGCTACATGGGTGTCTATATAGGTTATTAGTTGGTATTTGAGTATCAGTCTGAGTGTCTGCATGGTTCGGTGGGGGGTATTACATAGTGCATAGGTGCATGAATGAGTGACTCACTGTTTGTATGTGTTGAAGACAGCATGTGTGCAGGACTGTATGGGTGGATGAGTGTGTGTATGGGTGTGTTAGTGAGTGAATGACTGTCTCAATAGTGTATTTATGAGTAAATACATATGTTTTAAACTAGTATATGTGACTATTGGTGTATATAAGTGAGTATATGTGAGAGTGAGAGATTGAAAGAGTTCCTGTATGAATAAGTATGTGTTTCTATAAGTGATTGTTTAAAAGACTAAGTATGTATAAGTTTCCATAGAAGTAAGTGTGGTGGTGTGTGTATAACTGTGTATGCAAGTAAATGTATGTTTGATTCTTTATTAGCATGAGTGACTATGTGTGTGAGTAACTCTATGGATTAGTGGCATTGTGTAACAGGATGTATAGGTGTATGAGTACATATGATGAGTGAGTACATGTATGAGTGACTGTATAGGACTGTTGGTGAATGAGTGGATGTGTATGTGGATCTTAGAATTACTGAAGAGGTTGTTGTAACTGGTATTGGTATGTCCATTGTTTTGAAAATTGTAGTCTCTATTTTTGAATGTGTGTATCAAAGGTTATATTAGGGTGAGAGGAGGTCTGCCACTCTATCACAAGGATGATGTCATCAGTGATGTCATCAGTGATGTCATTTGAGATGTCATCAGTGATGTCATGAGTGATGTCACTGACCATGTCATGAGTGATGTAATATGTGACGTCATCAGCAGTGCATTGTGGGCGCGCAAGTTATAGTTAGCTGAACTAACTATAACGGGGGAATTTCAATGGTTTTGTACAAGTGAAAAGTCCAGCTAACTATAACACCCCTGAAACCTATGTTTTTTTCAGTGAATTTCTGAGGTTTTTTAAATGCTAATTCCTAACTATAACGTGCCTAAAACCTATGTTTTTTTCTGTGAATTTCAAAGGTTTTTTAAATGCTAATTTCTAACTATGCCTACAGAGATAGGACATGTGAAGAAAGAAGAAAAAATGCACAGAAAGAAAAAAAAGAAGTGCAGAAAGAAGCAACAGAAGTCCTCAAAGACGAAGAAAAGTGCAGGAAGAAGGATAACGTGCAGAAAGAACAAAAAGAAGAGCAGAAAGAAGCCTTGTTGCAAAATCATCCTGTACCCTCAACTTTATCAGGCGGATACTGGTGGTAACTGAGTCTGACTAACCAGTCCTAGAGCCAGTGCTATGTTAAAAGACACTTAGAATACAGTGAAAACACCTACATACACTAGGGAACATTATGCGTTGGGGTCCCCCTGTGATTAGCATGACCTCCTCTGTAAGCCCCTAGTATATAATAGGGCAGGGGGATTAAAACTACCTCTTAAAACAGGCCACAGGGCGTTTTTGCACACGTTAACTCAGGCCCCGTCCCCTCCCTTCACCACTGTGTAAACACGCCCTGTGTCCGTTTTTAGTTGGGAGATTAAGTTCATTTGAATCCTGAGGGTCCCTAGGGTCCAACTAGCCCACTACGTACCTCCAGTAAGTGCCACAGAGCTGCGTTGCAGAGAGGTGTAAAAAGTGGCACGGCCTGGACCACCTCTCTGCAATGCAGCTCAGTGGCGCTTACTGGAAGCACTTGGTGGGCTAGTTAGCCCCCAGGGGCCCTCAGCATTGAAGGGAAATTATATCCCCAATTTAAAACGTGCCATAGTGCGTGTTTGCACACGTCACCTCAGGCCCCGTCCCCTCCCTTCACCACTGTGTAAACGCGCCCTGTGGCTGTTCTAAGTTGAGAGATTAAGTCCCCTTGAATCCTAAGGGTCCCTAGGGTCAAACTAGACCACTAGGTACCTCCAGTAAGTGCCACAAAGCTGTGTTGCAGAGAGGTGTAAAAAGGGGCTTGGCCTCAGAACACCTGTCTGCAGCGCAGCTCCCTGGCGCATACTGGAGATGCCTGTTGGGCTAGTTGGCCCTCAGGGACCCTCAGTATATAAGAGGAATTAATTCCCCAACTTACAATTCGCCAGGGGGCGCGTTTGCAGAGTGCTGCAAGGAGAGGGCGTGGCCTCCGGCACGATGCCAGTCTTTTATTTATTTTAATTTTTTAAGAAGGGGGGCTGTGTGGTTCCCCTTCTTATTCTAATTTATTGGCCCTGATGACCCCATCCCCCAGGGCCTGTCTCCTAATTATATTTTTTTGACCCCAATCCCCAGGGCCGGCCACTGTTTTTTATTATTTAAAAAAATATATATTTATAGACACACCTAGGACATGCTGGACAAACCGTACGTACCTATCACCATGACGATTTGCATGATATTCATTAAAAGGCGACTATGCATATAACGAATCCACTTGGAATGTATTTACACCACTAGTGAAGCTCTGACATGTCTGATGCCCTACCGTGCCTAATCCCGGTAGACACCCTTGTCGTTTATTTATACAAACATGGGTAGCTATTGACGGGCACATTTAATACACATGCACACCAAGCCATTCAAAGGGGATTCGACAAAAATTCGACCAAAACTATGCAAGAAACCCCCCTCACGGTTAATAAAACACACATCCACTGCCGGATGTGTAATACTTTTTATTTTACTCTCTGGAAAGGGGACGAACATCACTTGAGAGTCACAGCGCGCTCCTGGCAGAGCCCAATGCTGTGTTACACCCACCATTGCCTGCTGAGTGCCACACACCTCTGTGTTGTATTCCACTAGCTAGTGCATATGCTATGACACTCTCTAGCCCATGTGCACTGTAACACCACCCCGTGAATATGTCATGCCACACTTGTCTTCGCACGGGTTATATTGCCCCATCTAACGTGCCTTCCTCGATGCCTATGTTATAACGCACAGTGCTATGCCTTACATATTACAATCTGGGATCCATATCTTTGTCACAGTGCATATGCAACGTTACACTCCCCAGCACATATTTTATATTACAACTTTAGAGACTAGTTAGGTTACACAACACTGCCCTGTGCATATTACACTCCAAGGGGCATATCGCATAGCACGCGCTAGTGCCTGTGCTATCTCGCGCTCTCCAATGAATCTGTAATTGCGCACATTGTATTGCATATTATATTTCACGCCGGTTCATCTTATATCACACTTTTTGGTGCATAGTTTATACCATACACTATATCTAGTTTTCATTTTCAATCGTGCTCTCAGGACTATGTTCTATATAACACTGTGTTCACCTACCCTTTTCACGGGCATTACATTTTGCGATAGGGGGTGGAGGGTCAGGGGGTGTTTCTGCCAAGTGAGCCCGGAGTCACAGTCACAAACGTCCTCTTCTTCCTGAATAAAAGTGAGATTATGCTGCATACTTGTTCATATTTTAAGTAGTTCGCACAGACACACGTTTTAAAAACAATAACATTCCTAATACCCGCCTTCTCTGAACAGTTAGCTTGCTGCCCCATCCCCCTCCTCCCTATCCTCTGTTGTGTGAATCCATGGACTAGCCTCCTCCCTCCGGCCATGCATGGTCTGATGTGCTGCCACTGCCCTCAATTTAGTATGATGTACCAGTCCACTCCTCCTGCCCTCCATTGCCCAAATATGCCCCATCATTGACCTCCTGCTTAAACTCTGTGCTTAGCTTGCTGCCCCTATTCTCCTTCCCCCTGCCCTCCGATGTCTTTGTGCATGCCCCTGCTCCATCCTTTTTGCCCACCATGTTCCATGGACCTGCCACTCCTATCTACTCTGAGTGTTCTGTTGAGCTGCCACTCCCCTCCCACCTGCCTAGCATTGTCAGATGACTGTAACCTGTCCCTGCCACCTCCACCCTGCCTGTCCACATGCCATGCCCCTATCCTCTTCCTCCTGTCCTACATGGTCCATTGTACTGCCACACCCTTCTGCCCTCCCTGGTCTGTTGTGCTGCAACTGCTCCTCCTGCCTGCCCCGTGCGGTCTGTTGTGAGGCCCCTTCCCCTGAACTTTCTTGTCTGTGCACAGGTCCTGACCCTCCCTTCTATCCTCCATCGTCCTTTGTGCATGCCCCTGCACCCTCCTTCTTGCCCATCATAGCCATTGTGCTGCCACTAACCTTACCACTTGCCATGCATGGTCTTCTGTGCTGCCATGGCCCCTCCCACCTTCCCTGTGTGGTCAGTTAGCTGCCTCTGACCCCCTCCCACCTTCCCTCCATGGTCTGTGTGTATGCCATCACAGTCTCAGTGTTGCTCGTCATGGTGTGTCTTGCTTCTAGTGCCCATCCTGCCTGACCTCCATGGCTATCTTGCTGCTCCTGCCCTGCCCCCTTGCCCCCAGCCCTCTGTTTACATGTGCAGACCCCTACTCCCTCCCTCCTGGATTGTCTGTTCCATTGTAATGCCCCTGATCCGTCCCTCCTGCCCTTTATGGTCTGTTATGCTGCAGCTTTCTCTCCTGTTTGTCCATTATGGTCAGCTAGCTACCATTGCCTCTTGCCCCTCTGTTCTCTGTTGTCCATGTGCATGGTCCTGTCCCCTCCCTCTTGCTTTCTATGGATTGTTGTGCTGTACTCCCGTCTCGCATGCCCTGTGTGGTGTATTGTGCTGCTGCAAACCCTGATGCCTGCCCTGCAGGGTCAGTTTGGTGCACCTCTCCATGTCCCTCCTGTCCTCTGTTATCCAAGTCCATGTCCCTACCCCATTTCCTTCCGTGATCCAATGTACCATACTTGCGAACATTTTGAACTTGGTAAGAGGGAGATTTTGAAAAAAAACTGGGGTATTGATTTTCCCCTTTGGGTTACATTGAAAAAGAGGAGATTGTAGACAGGAGACAGATCAAATAAAGCCCATTTGAGCTTAAAAACATTGTATGTTTCCTGGCTGAATCGGGTCTGTTGGCATGTATGGTTGTACTACCATTGCCTCTTCCTTCTGCCCACAATTGTCTATTACATTGCCACAGCCTCTCTTGCAAGTCCTGTATTGTTGGTTTGTTGCCCCTGCCCCCCTTTCCACTGCCCTCCATAGTCTTTGTGCTGCCACGGCCCTTCCTGCCTGCTCAGTGTGGTTAAATTGTTGCCTTTCCACCCTCCTACCTGCCTTCAATTTTCAGAGTCCGTGCCCCTGGCCTCTGCCTCTCAACAGTATCCTAATGAACAACTAGATTGCTAACATTCTATATTTATTACAAAAGTGTGGAACGCCTGACGTCATCTTGATGTAATCAAAACTGTAATACCTAGAGCATTTCCTTTAGAAATTACATATATGAGAGGGTCTTATTGGCATCAAAATTATGGTTAGTGCTCTAAAAGACTAAAATAAGGACATATTTCTGAGTTTTCAAATAGCGACAAAGCACTTTTAAATTATTTGTTATCTTTATGTTTTTTTATCCAGTTGACCACTTGATTAAATGTTGCACTTAGGGGAGAGGATGTGGTGTTACTTCCAGAACTGCAGACTTTGCAACTGGGGAACCAGGTTGGAGTTTCTGCTTCAGCTCGACATTCTGTGATTCTGGTCAAATAACTTAGTCTCCCCATGTCTACAACCAAAATGAATTTGTTCTTGTGTGATGTAACCAATGCTCATGTAAAGCACTCCAATACCTGACAAGTCTGCACTATATAACACTGCAAAAACACAAAATAATAAGTGTTTTGCACACTTGGGAGATTTATTTGTTTTGAAGTTTCCTAATTTCCTCATGTACTGCAGTCTCCTCAGTAGGAAATGCTTTCAGTTTTTTACTTTGATTCCATCATGAAGGTATTCAGATATGTCACACATTTGCCATAAATTCTGAATGTTAGCACTCTAGTTGCTCATTAGATCACTGTAGTAAAACTACTGTTCACCATGGAAGTCTGCTCCTGGTATTAAAAGTGCATGTTTCAGTCTGCATGTCAGAATTTTTTAATGAAATAGAAGAGGATTTGAGAAGTCACTCAAAATGTGCCCTCATTTTCTTTCTTCAGCATTAATCATAATTTCTATGGCAAAATGAACCCCCTCATTGTGTTCCTTTTTAAATTAAATGTTTTAAGTGTTACCAGTTTATTCCAATCAAGATGGCTTCAGGTGTGCCATACTTTTGTCATAATGAAGACAGTAAGCGCTCTAGTTGTTTTTAAGAACACTCTGGGACATTGTCATACGGCTATACTTGGGCTACATCTGGGTGATATTTGGGCTACATTTGGGCTCTTTTGTCTCTGGTGGCCATCTTGGGAGACTTATTTGTTATGAAGTTTCCTAATTTCCTCATTTACTGCAGTCTCCTCAGTAGGAAATACTTTCAGTTTTTTACTTTGATTCCATCAAGAAGGCATTCAGATGTGTCACACATTTGCCATTAATTCAGAATGTTAGCACTATTTTTGCTCATTAGATCACTGTAGTAAAGCTACTGCTCACCAGGGAAAACTGCTGCTGGTATTGAAAGTGCATGTTTCAGTCTGCATGTCAGAATTTTTTAATGAAATAGAAGAGGATTTGAGAAGTCACTCAAAATGTGCCCTAATTTTTCTTTCTGCAGCACTAATCATACTTTTTATGGAAAAATGAACCCCCTCATTTTGTTCCTTTTTAAATTAAATGTTTTAAGAGTTACCACTTTAATCCAAGCAAGATGGCTTCAGGTGTGCCATATGTTTATCATAAGTAGGACTGTTAGCGCTCTAGTTGTTCTTTGGAACACTCTGGGAAGCTGCAGTAGAACACAAAGGAATCAACTGACAGTCTCTGCCCTTGTTGGATGTACATGTTTTACTGAGAATGTCAGACTTCATTCTTACATGACTGAGAAAGATAATGTGAATTTACAGAAAATAAGCTCTCAGTTTAGCTTATAGATCACCTTCCAAACCTCTGTGGGAAAAGCATGAGAAAATATTTTTCTCTCAATCATGACATCCCAGCAGAAGGCTTTTTCACATGGTGAAATCACCTTAGAACATACCAAAATTCCTAAAATGAGTATGGTACCATCAACAAATGATTTATAATGTAACTAAAGTCTTAAAACCTTCTATTAACTGCAATGCTTTTTAATGAGGTGCTATCATGTATATTGGTCCCAAGATGGCTGCCAACACTTCTTGGATGAAGTGCTGACAGCCAATCAGATCTCAGGATGAGATGTGTGGTTAGGCTACACCCACATATATATATGATTTTACTTTTGATTGTCTCAGGAACTACTGAACAGATTGACACCAGACCTGCAAAAGGCACTTCCCTGACCTGAGGACTACCTCTCTGCCAAATTTCAAGTAATTCTGTTCAGCCGTTCGGGCTGTACCTTGGACTAAAGGTCCCTATGGAAAATTGCATGGGAAAAATGCATTTTGGGACCCCCCTTTTTTCTCAGCCCCTGCTTGACGAATCCCCCGGAGACTTTCAGGGTAGGAGCGGAGCGGAGCGCCCCACCTATTTTGAAAATTTCACGAGGATTCGTCAACCGGCGCCAAAGTTATTCCAAATAGAATGTTGCGGATTTCCTATGGAAACACGGTCCTAACTATAACTATCTACTGGCGACCGCCAGTAGATAATATATATATATATATATATATATATATAAAGCTCCTTACTATCAAGTAAATTCAGACCAGCACTCGCGTTGGGTATAAACTTGTTACGGTTTATTTACGAGACAACTAATAACAAACGCGTTTCGGCGTCAGCCTTCGTCAGTGTCGACGATCGCCGTTACCGTGACAGCTTAAATACAAATCAATTTCATGTAATGGACGAAGGACTGCTGCTCAACTTTGAGCGCCATCTTGTAATATGTTAATATTCACATAAATTACATCAAACTCATAATGCAGCCAATAGTAATCGTCTGGTACAACTAAATCAAGTGCGAATCTACCACTAATACATTTACAGGTGGCGAATATTCGCGTGTGCATTCAATTATTTTTGTGCAACATGATTCATGCTATATAGGATCGCACTACTTTCCACAGCTCCCGTTCTCCAGCCTGACATAACAATTGGTCAAACTAGTTCATGATATGGGACCACAATTGATAATTAATTACCTTATAGGTCATGAGTGATCGCGCCTGGATTCAATTCATTATTTACAACATAATTTTGATCCTCCATGGAATCGCGCTACTGACGAAGGCTGACGCCGAAACGCGTTTGTTATTAGTTGTCTCGTAAATAAACCGTAACAAGTTTATACCCAACGCGAGTGCTGGTCTGAATTTACTTGATAGTAAGGAGCTTTATATTTAGCGGTTTGCCACCGCTGGACCGGGCACCCGCTCACGAGTGCAGCAGCAGGCAAAGACCACGGAGCAGCGATATATATATATATATATATATATATATATATATATGACATAACATCATTATTAAAAGAAACAAGAAACAAACAAACCAAATATAACCAAAGACATTTCCCACCCATAATACAAATAAATAACTTACAGTTATGTCACAGTAGATGGTCCTCTAAAACTAACAAATCCATAGTAGATAAATGGAAAACCAAATCCATTCAAAAAGAAAGTCCCCCCAAAAATGCAAAAATACAACTGTAGAAAAAAGTCTCCAATGACGCAATCCTCTCAATAACGAAACCCACAAAAACCCAAAAATTTGCTTGAAAAAAAAAACTCTGCAACAAACCCAAAATATAAAAGGACATTTAAAAAAGGAACTTGTTTCAAAGAAACAAAATACATTTTCTTTAAAAAAAAAAAAAGAAACGTATCTTCGGCACCATTCGTTCACAAAACGGGAACCTGGGAAAAAAAAAACAACACCCTTCCACAATAACATGTATAAACACACACATTAATTTCAACATTAAAAATAAGATAACATAATTAAATAACACATAACTAACACTACATAACACTCTACTACTCTTCAACACTACGTAAAACACATAAAACACTGAGGGCCTGATTACAATGGCAGACAGACTTCTGTCTGTCCTCCATCGTCCCGCGGATGAGGACCGCCCGCCTACAATGCGACGGCAACCACGGCGGATGCATCTGCTAAATTTAACATCGCTGTGGGTGCTGCTAGTTGCAGCACCCCCCGCAATGCTAAAAATGCACCTTTGACATTGCCCTGCACTACGTAGCAGGCACCATGCGGTGCCTGCCACATGGTGCAGGGAAATGTAGGGGGCACCATAGATGCTCTAGTGCTCTAGCCCAAGTCCCAGGGATTAAGGGGGTTCCGCTACGGGGTATAACAAAACCAAATAAAAACAATTTAATTGTGAACAACAAAAATAAATACACATGTTTGCAAATAAAAACAATAACAATAAAAACTGACTCCTTTTTTAATTGAATTTACATATAAACTCTAAGAAAAAACGACATATTAAACCATAAAAATGTACTATTCCTGACTACAAAACCAACTAAACTCAGGGAAAGTGCTGGATAATAAACCATAAAAAATTACTGTTCCCACTTCAAAACCAACTAAACTCAGGGAAAGTGCTAGATAATACACCATAAAAAATTACAATTCTAACTCCAAAACCAGCTAAACTCAGGGAAAGTGATGGATAATAAACCATGAAAAATTACTATTCCAACTCCAAAACCAACTAACCTCAGGGAAGTGCTGGATACTAAACCATAAAAAATTACTATCCCAAATCCAAAACCAACTAAACTCAGGGAAAGTGCTGGATAATAAACCATAAAACATTACTATGCCAATTCCAAAACAAACTATACTCAGGGAAAGCGCTGGATACTAAACCAAAACAAAAATTACTATTCCTAACTCCAAAATGAATCAACTAAAGGAAAATGCTGAATAATTATAAATATATAAAAATATAAAACATTTCAAAACTATGAACAAACCAACAATTTATAAAAATGTTCATTTTTTAAATCAAAATAGAAAATGTAACACAAACATTTTTAAAATTTGTCCCAAAAAGTTTAACCTCTTGAGTGCACATGACGAGATGGTCTCGTCATGGGCCGCGGTTGCGCTGTGCCCATGACGAGACTATCTCGTCATGAACCCCGCCCGCTAATGAAAGGGCCGCCACAGGGCGGGGAAAGGGCGGGGCACTCAAGGGGTTAAAAATGTTTATTTAAAAAAAAATCATATTATAAAATACAATATTTAAAACAAATTATAATAACAATTTGATAAATCCCTTCTCACAAAAAATATAAATATTACATTCTAAATTAATAAAAGTTTAAAAAAAATTAAAATTCTAAATTATCCAAGTAAAAGACAAAATGTATTAATACTAAAAAAAATATAAAAAATAATGTAGAAATAAATGTAAAAATGATTATCCTATCATACATTTATTTACATCTTTTTTAATAAAATATTTATCAAATATTTTATACAATTTACATCAAAATATTTGCACCCAAAAAAAACCAACATTTAAAAAACAAAATTATATTTAAAGTTTTATTTTTTAAAAAACTATTTACATCTTTCAATAATTTTTTCGAATCACATTTTTTTTTCCACAACAAATTTTATTCGTTTTTAAAGGTACAGAATGGGCAGTGGACAATGCATACATTACAAATAATAATTGATGTTGAAAGTACCATGTTTTTGAGAAATTATCAAACTAGCCTGTTGAACATCAGGCCTTCCAACTGAAAGGTAGCACCGAACCCCACTGAATACCCACAACCGCATAGCATTAAATGTGTGTGCACCAACATTCAGGGTTACCTGTCTGTGGCCTAAGGATAAGTCTTGCATATTGTCATGGGATTTATGAGGGGTCAGGTTGTGGCAGAGGGGGTAGGTCAATACCTCGATATGTCGCCTAGCCAGACCAAATCTTTCTGTGTTTCTGCGGCAGCCCAGCGCCTGGTAGAATGCAATCTCGGCACCCATGCATCTGTCCATGGCTTTTTTCCATCCCCCCATACTCAGCCACATTGGGGCTATGTCCCTTTCTGCCAACGTTAGGCCCAGGAACAGCAAGTGTTGTTTGTGGCGGTTTCCACCAATCTTCTCCGTACTGTGGAGTAATAGCAGTCTGGTATCATGTGGAATGTTCCAGGCCAGAACACGACCCAGACAGGACATGATTTTCCGCCAATATGGTTGTAGCGCCTCGCAGCTCCGGACCATGTTGAAAAATGTGCCCTCAGCACCCCCACAATGGAGGTACCGGCGGATTTAATGACACCCATTTTCCACAGATGGGATCTGGTATAGTATGCACGCTGGAGATATTTGAACTGTATAAGGCGGTATTGTTAGGAAACCACCACACTCCGGGGACTAGCTAGGGCCTCTGTCCAATCGTCATCAGTCATAGTTGGTAGGTCGGTCGCCCAAGCATCTCTGTTCTTATGTAGTGTATTCTGTGTGTGGGTGGTCAAGGTCTGATGCATTTGTCCATAATTGTATAAATGTTTTACTGGTTGGAGGGAGGATAACAAGATTTATCTGACTATAAAGGAGTTTCTGTAGGGGAGTGCCCTCCATTGCGAGCCATTCTACGGCATAGGCCATTTCTGATTGTGGGCTATACCACCACTCATTAATGACTAAGAGATGGGATGCGGCATAATATGCATATATATCCGCTATTGCAATGCCTCCGCAGTAGGTCGACTGTGTAAAGGTTTTTAGCGCCACCCGAATCACCCCACCCTGTCATAGGAACTTATTAAGGATTGCATTTAGTTGAGTAAACCATGAATGGGCATGTTATATGGGAAGTTCTGCAGCCGATACAATAATCGGGGCAGAGAAACCATTTTAAAAATGACTTTAAAATGTATTTTTAACCAACATTCTTAAATTACTTGCCACCCTTATCCCCAATAAACCCAACATCCTGCTCCTAAAATTTTACATTAAATTAAAAAAAAAAAGATTAAATAAATATTTTTAAATTACTCCCCACCCTTATCCCCTATAAACGCAACATCCCGCTCCTAAAAATAAATGAAAATACAATAGGAACAAACATTTTACCATTAAAAAAAATCAAAACATACAAAATAACTACTACCAAATTAATTAAAAAAACAACATTAAACAAAAACTAAAAAATACAGTCAACATTATTTACAACAATGTTTTTGCCATTGATATTTACAAAATTGAAATTTCTACATTACACAAAAATCGATATTTTTAACAAAGAAAAAACTTACCTTGATATTTTCCACCATCGATATTCTTGACTCGATATTCATGCAATTCGATACATAGATATTCTGTCTCTGCACTGTAACAAATTCCTTCTGACTTAGGGCTCGATTATGATGCGATTAGGAAATCTTCCAGACCGAATGGGTTTGGGAAGTACGATGCATTCGTATGCTTTCAGATACGATTCAGTCGGACTCCCATTGATTTCAATGAGAGCCTATGTTCCAACCGACTGCCTAGGCTGCCATTGAAGAAAGGGGTGGCTGTGGAAAATCGGGCACCCTGTGGCGGGCACCCCCTGGTGACTGCCACACTGTGCATGGCTGGTAAGGGAAAAGCCATGGGTACCCCCATGGGCCCGATTGGGAAGGCAGTGCAGTGGGGCCCGCTATGGGGCCCCAACGTCTGATTCCAACTGCCGATTCGAGTTGGACGGCACGATTCGGAAAGGATGTCCAAATCCATCATCGTACTCGGTCGTTAGGAAATGTGGCCCGTAAAGACGTACAATTCTGCTCTGTACAGCTCGGTCATTCCGAATACCGTCGGGTTCAGATTGGTATATTCCTAACGCCTAACTCGCATTGTACTCGATTTGTAGGAAACCTTTCCGAGTCGGTTGGGAAGACACATTCCCGTTCCGATTCGGATGGAGCAAATGCCTTAAGGAGGCCTTCCCAACTGCATCAGAATCGGGCCTTTATTAATGGGGACAAGACCGAGGTCTTGATCTTTGGTAATAAACAATCTATTTGGACCCATTCTTGGTGGCCAGAAATGCAGGGGCCCTGTCCCAGTCCTGCTGACTAAACCTTGGTGTTTTGGTGGCAAACAATCTGTCCTTTAATCTTCAGGCCAACAGGACAGTATCATCCTCTTTTTGGGTAATTAAGACTTTTAGGAAGGTGTTTCAATTTCATTCTAACGGATTGCCTTCAAAGCCTTAAGCACTGTTCATAAGGCACTTCACAATTTAGGCCCTGACGGAGTTAGGCATCTCTTTCAACGGTATGTTCCCTCTAGACAGCTGCCTTCTGCTGGAAAAATTCTGTTGGTTATTCCTAAGTTTCGAAGGGCAAGATGGGGAGGGAGAATCTTTGCTGTGGCTGCATCTAGGCTTTGGAGTACCCTCCTCAATCCATTTCTTAGAATCTCATTTTTCTTTTTTGCATGGCCTTGAAGACATGGCTTTCTGCCTCTTAAAGCCACTTAAGGATGATGCTCTTGCCTACCATCAGACTCACCGCATCAGCGCTTTGATGCCTTCGAGCATTTGTTTGCGCTTTATAAATTGCCAAATCAATCAATCGATCTTTTGCATTTTTGCCTGATTGCGTGGAGTAAAGAGGGCAGGTAGAGATATTAATGTGTACCCCCACGTTTGTTATTTGGATTTAATAAGGATAGTGGAGGGTTGGAAGAGGGAAAGGTTTGCATTTATATAGCGCTTGCTACCCCTAATGAGGTGTCAAAGCACTTTTCAGCATGCTACTCCGGGACCCAAACAGGATTAGTGGTGAATTAATATAGGAAAAGATTAAATTAATTTGAGCGGTGCACATGTTGGTCTGTTAGTTGAATTGAAAAGGATAGTGGAGGGATAGAAGAGGGAAGAGTCTACAAAATGTTATTTGGGGAGCTCAGAGCAGTGGGATGAAGTTTGGGATGAATGATTGGGAGGTGGAGGGGGGAAGACTCAGAGGGAGGGGTTTAGAAAGGCTTGTTTGGGAGATCTGAATAGTAAAAAAGGTATGAGATGATGCAAGGAAGGGTAGAGGAGGGAAGAGTCTAGAAAGGGTTATTTTGGGGAGCAGAGTAGTAGCATGGGGTTTGGGATGAGTCAGAGAGTGGAGGAAGAGGATATATTGAGAGAGGAATAGGGTGAGAGATAGGGTAGTGCATTGGAGTGTCAGGGACTGTTCGGGACTATGTCAGGAACAGAGTCAGGGGTTTGGGCAAGGACTGGGAACTGGATAGAAAACGTACAGTGCACAGAAAGAATAGTACAGCGCTGCCCAGGATCACACAGGGAGTCAGAGGAGAAAAAGGGATCCAGAGGGGAAGCCTTTACAAGTGAACAAGATGGGTAAGACTCAGAAAGGAAGGGCACTCACGGGGCAATTTAGCATTCAGAATAATTAAACCCACGACAACTGTGCAAGACATATATATGAAACAACATTAACAATAAAGGAGAGTGTGGGGTAAAGCACTCAGGAGCTCCACACGGTAAGTAAGTTTCTCACCCACAATTGTTACAGATACTGACTGCAAATACCCACATATAGGATATGCATGTAAAGGCAGGGTCTGTGAAGCTAATACCTATGGTGATGTAATAAATGTAACTCAAAGACAATACTCGCAGTGAACAAGAAACACCACCTAGGAAGTCAGCTGTGCCCACGGATCCTGGCGATCAAACAGGAACACGCAAGGCAGTAACAGCAAGGGGGTAGAACTAAACACAAGCACAATAGACAAGGAGCGAGCAAGGAGGAGTGCTTAACAGGAAAGGAAGGAAATCACAGGGCACACTTGGCAGAAAACAAGTAACAAACATACAAGGCAACAGAAGCAAGACAGCAGGAATAGAAAGACAGCAAACTAGGAACTGGAACCAAGGAAATGGGAAGAAGGGCAGGGACTGGAAAAGGATATACAGAAGGGGAGGCTACAAGGGTATACTAGAATAGTGAAGGTTCAGGATTCAAGAAAACAAAGTAGCATAGAAGGCAGTGCTTAAGTAAGACAAGAATTTAGCAAAATCTCAAAAGCCAAGATAGCACTGCAGGCAGTGCTAGTTCAGGAACAAGGGGACCAGCAGTAGCTCAGGAACAAGGAATGCTAAGGCTCAGGAGCAGGAACTAGAATTGAGATAAAGCTTAGGAGTCAAGGTAGCACTGCAGGCAGTGCTAATTCAGGGGCAATGGGAATTTGCTGCAGCTCAGGATCAAGAAATGCTAAGACTCAGGTTCTGCAACTAGAATTGAGCTAAAGCTCAACAGTCAAGGTAGCACTGCAGGCTGTGCTATTTCAGGGACAAGGGAAACTGCTGCAGCTCAGGAACAAGGAAAACTGCTGCAGCTCAGGAACAAGGAAAACTGCTGCAGGCCAGGAACAAGGATTAACTAAATCTCAGGAATCACTGGAAACAAGGATATCAAAGGCTCATGAAACACTGGAAACAAGGATTGGTCTCACCGGGACACAGCTACAATGACTAACCTCGGCTGGAAGGGAGCTGGGGCTTAAAAGAGCTCACAGTAAACACATGCATCAGGTGTGAGCAGGCTAGCAGCAGCCAGTCACAGGTGAGCTGAATTCCTCCACCCATCCTTGGCCTGCAGGGGTGGAGACGAAGCAGTGAGCAGGGAATTCTAGGTAGTGGAGTTCCAAACATGAGCAGGCTGGCTTCAAGTATCAGCAGGCTGGCTTTCACAAAACCCGGCATGGATTTGGAATGGATGTCAATTCCTAAATGATGTCCAAATGCCTGGAAGTCAGGACATGCATACAGGGGAGTGTCTGAAGGCATATTAGAACACTGGAAAGCCCCACAATTCGGCACCCTGGTGGTGAGCACAAGAGCACAGGTACTGAATCGTGACATGGAGATGCTGAATTAGACGTAAAGCACTAAATATAAAGATAGATAAGTACATGTAAGCTATATATGTATAAGGATGGTCATGTATGTAGATTTAAGTTGTATTTAATAAACTCAGACTTTGAAGTGTTGCTGTACTTTATGTTAATTTATTTGTTTTTTGGTATATATATTTTTCTGTGTTTAATTCAATAGTGGAGCAATTGTAGATAAATAGTTATGATAAAGATTTTCTTATTTATGCAGTCACATATATACATGTTAATCATAAAATAATATAACCATAAGTAATATGTATATTTGCTAAGCAGAACTAAAAGATATCTATATATTTATTAACATAATTAGTATGCATGGTTATAAAAAGCAATACACACAGGGGGGCGTGGCTAGCGACTAATGAAGATGGCCGCCGCCTGAGAGAGCTCCGTGACCACGAGAGTCTCTCCCAATAAATCCGTCCAGTGATCCGTGGCCTGGTTGGCGGTTCTCTCTGCCTACGACGACCGAAGGGCAGCAGTGACGATCGCGGCCGGTCTCGGCGCTCTCAGTGCTCCTGCGGCACAGTGACGCCGTGCGGGAGGTCCGCGGCCCGGAAGCAGCATTGGAGCCGGGGCCTCGCGTGGTGACATCCGGAGTAGATTATCTGCGGCGCCTCGGCTACGGAGGCGGGCGGGGCGGCGCAGGGCCTGCTGCAGGGATGGCGCCGTGTATTTGAGGAGCCCCGAATGACACCGGCTACCGGGCAGAGGAGCCTGAGGACAATTAAACACACATGCCCCCATCTGGAGAGCGGAGGAGCCTGGCTGAAATCCCCGATCCTCGTGGCGATCTCGGCAATGACAGGTACGGCGTGATTCGGTGGTAGCCGGTGGCAGGCTGATTACCATGGACATTTAAATGGTGGCTACAGAATAACTAAGGAGGCAGAAACGAGGGCTCAAATGGGGCAGTGGGACACCCGAAGACTAAATTTCAAACAACTGGGAGCCTGCATATGACTGGGCGGGCAGGAACCTTTGGCTCTGATGGGAGGGCCGTGAACTTTACAAGTACATGCAACCAATGATGAGTATGGCTTATGGTCGGCAGAGGAGCTGAGGGCCCGCGCTGCTAGTGTCGTTCCCTCCTGATACTCGGTGCCTCAGCTGGCTTCTATTTAGGGTTGAGGAGTGCCCCAGTCGCAATCTCACCACTACTGTCCACGAGAGAGACCTCGGGAACGGACGGATACCGGTGGGAGCCGGGCCCCCCCCCGACGGCAGGCGATAGGGAACACCGAAAGGCTGTGCGCATTGGGAGTTGCGCAGTCAGGCAGCGGCGATTACCTCTTGCCAGGCGCGGCCTCCGGATCGGCGCGGGACCCTCCTGTCATGGGCGGTAGGGGCCAACGCGCGCCACAGCAAAGTAAGCTGGACAAATATGCCTACCGTAATGATCCGTCCACCGACACGGTGCCGCCAAAGAGTAACGATGAAAGGGACCGATGCGTAGGCCCAAAAGAAAGTAACTTTGCAGGATGTAATGGCACTACTGACCCATATGCAGACCGCGATGGGGACTATCTCCACTGATATCTCCCTGGTCCGGGCTGATATTTCTAAAATAAGTACCCGACTGGTAGACGTAGAGTCCACCACGGCGACAATCTCATCGGACACGGCAGCGCTGAAGCGTCAAGTTCACGACCTAGAGCAGGCCCAAATGCTGATGGAGGCCAAACTGGATGATCAAGAAGGGCGCTCTAGGCGTAATAATGTCCACCTGGTGGGGGTACCGGAAAGCGTACAGGGACCTGGCCTTGACCTATTCGTTGAAGACTTGATTAAGACCAAGCTGCAGCCACGTGGTTTATCACACTTCTTTTCGGTGGAACGAGCGCACCGGGACCCAGGCGGGAGGCCGCGGCCCGGTGCGCCTCCTAGACCTATCCTAGACCGATTCTTAAACTTCAGGGACCGCGATGCGATCTTACAGGCGGCCCGCGTTGCACCTCCACTTAGGGTGGATAACTATACAGTGATGCTGTACCCAGACTACACAGCTGCGGTTGCGAAGTGGAGAAGAGATTTTACTGAAGTTAAAAAAGAACTGCGTAGTCGAGATTTGAAATATGCGATGCTATTCCCGGCCAAGTTAAGAGTTGAAGCAGAAGGAAAGACGTGGTTCTTCACATTTCCGCAGGAGGCCCAGGAATGGATTGAGGGATGACGGAAGCCTGGAGGAACTACCCGGCAAGGGCACAGAAATGGACGGACGTCTGGGGGATCGTGTACATCAGAAGTGCTATCCATGACGACCGCAACAGGCAGAACGGACAGGACATCGCCACACAGGTCGGAGAACTCTGACTGTCATTGACACAAACCGTAAGGTTGGCTTTTGTCTGCACAGCTCTCTGGGAGATGGGGCCCGGAGGGGTTTCTTGCTGGGAGCGCCGATGAGGTGCAGCCGGGAATCTGCCACAGACTGGAGTATAAGGTAGTAATTAGTTCACTGCCCTGCCGGGACTGAAAGCTTCATCATGGAGGGACCGCTTACAGGCAGGCAGAATTGATCCAAGGTTGGGACCCAAAGTGGTTGGTTGTCGCTCTCCCCCTACACACAAG
The DNA here is from genome assembly GCF_964204655.1 of Triturus cristatus. NCBI lineage: Eukaryota > Metazoa > Chordata > Amphibia > Caudata > Salamandridae > Triturus > Triturus cristatus. The sequence continues at coordinate 817,086,878 of NC_140595.1, forward strand.
TAAATGGTTTGGGGAACAAAGCACTCTGCTAGGTTGGGGAGGCGGGTAGTTCTAAGTCCGCTAGGCAGGGACGCAGGGAGGTGGGTGGGGGGTACGGTTAAATTCAGGGGGTTAAAGTTAAGGTTTGTTTTTAAGCATGTTTCACAGAAGACTCGCACTCATTGCCAGGGCAGGGCCCACCCGATTCTGCTGCTGAGGCTATATAGAATACAATGCCCGAAAATCCCCGACACAATGTACCCAGGATGATAGTAACGGCACCTCATAACCCGTATGCCCCAGAGAATAGGCAGCACTCCATGTCACGGGTGGACATTAGTTACCTGGAATGTCCGTGGTTTGGGGGATAAAATAAAACGTGGTCTAGTTCTCCACAGTTTAAAACGATGTGCCCCCGTGGTAGCCTTACTACAGGAGACTCATCTTACTAGTACCACCTGCAAAGCAATGGATCGATGGGGCTTTAAAATGGTTGCGCGCTCAGAGTTCACCTCTGGCTCAAGAGGGTTGGGCATCCTCGTTAGAAAGCAATCCCCACTGATAATACATCACACCTTACCTGCTTAATATGTTTCACGACAGTCTGAAACGCGGTGAACTTCCATTGGATCAAAGAATGACGACTATAGTAGCAATCCCAAAACCCGGAAAACCCCCCGAGGAGTGTGCCTCATATCGTCCCATTTCCTTAACTAATGGGGAGGCAAAAATCCTGGCGAAACTTCTAGCGATGCGACTCACACCACACTTAGGGACGCTGATACACCCAGACCAATCGGGCTTCATGCCTGGAAGAATCATTGCACTGAACTTGAGACGCCTCCATGGGGTGATGGCTCGCATACCTCAGATACGAGAACCAGCAGTTATCCTTTCCCTAGACGCCCGCATGGCATTCGATACGGTGGAGTGGCCATTCCTCTTCGCGGTCCTTACCCATATGGGCTTTGGCCCCAAATTCTGCGCACTGGTACGCTTGCTCTATACCAACCCGATGGCGCAGGTGACAGCTAACGGGCACATTTCTCTGGATTTTCCACTCTCACGCGACACACGCCAAGGTTGTCCCCTGTCTCCACTCCTGTTCGCTCTGGTCCTTGAGCCGTTGGCGGCATGGATTAGATGGGAACCACTGATTAAGGGACTGAGATGGACGGCAGGCTGGGAAGATCGCATCTCTTTATATGCAGATGACGTGTTATTGTATATGGCCTCCCCCAGCCGTTCAATCGAGGCACTACTTAACATCTGCAGGCTTTTTGGTCAAGCGTCTGGGTACACCATAACTTGGTCCAAATCTGTTTGGTTTATTTTAAACGGTCCGACCCCCTGGCTCCCCGGGGCTGCCCACTGCAAGTCGCAAATGACACATTTAAATATTTAGGAATTAACTGCGAGTCCCGAGGCCTTCTATAAGTTTTTTTTTTTTTTTAATTTTTTTTTTTAACTCTTTATTTTGAGGTTATACAGCAAAGTACAGAGAACATTGCACTTATTCATAAACGGAGACATAGAAATAGCAATGTACCACTGGGTATCATACACTTGAGGCATGCACTTGGTCATAGCAGTCCCTCCTCCCGATAAGGCCCCTCTATTCAGCAATCTGTACCCGGTGGGGAACCCGGTCCTCCCTCCAAGCCCATCTCATAACTCCAGTCAGTGTACCTCAGCAGCAGCAGGGGGGGATCTCCGTTCCTCATGGGCAGCGAGGTACTGCGTCAGGGGCCCCCAAATGTCAAGGGGGCGAGACGCAGGTGGCAATAATTCAGCATACAGGAGAACATTTTCCTGACAGGTAAGCATATCTCGCAGCCATTCCTTAAACTTCTGACTTCTCCCCCGCCCCCATGGGCATGCCACGCGGCGCTTGGCAAGCAGTAGCGCGCAGGTAACAAAGCGATGGTCCGCCTTAGGTATATCCCGGGTGTATCCCAGTAGGGCCTGCAGAGGAGAGGGATGTAACGGGGACCCCAGCATTTCCCCCAAGGCGTCGTAGACCCGGTTCCAATAGTCATCTATGCTCGGGCAGGTCCAGGCCAGGTGTAAGAAATCCGACCCAGGGGAGGAGCACCTATCACATCGGTCACTATCGCGGAGATTAAACCTGTGCATCTGGACTGGGGTGCAATAAAGGCGATGCAGGAACTTATAATGGATAACGCGGAACCTACTACTCGAGGAGATCATTTCAGTTTGCAAACAACAGAACTCCCACTGTTCATCCGTGAAAGCCATGCTGATCTCAGTCTCCCATCCAGCGTGAGACCTCAGTACCTCCCCCACGACCCGATTATAGAGGCGCCGGTAAAGCGAGGAAACCATGTGCGATGGGGAAGAAGAGTCAAGGAGATAATGGAACGGCTCCAGAACCGTAGGCTCTGCCAGATATGCCGGCAATATTTTCTGTAGTCCACTACGAAGTCGAATAAAAGCAAAGACCTCCAAGGGTGTGGGGACAGCGGTTCCGAAAAGGAGCGGGAGATCACGAAACTGACCCTCATGGAATAAGTCACCCCAGCACGTAATCCCTGTTTTAAGTTTTATTCTCTGGAACAGGCCTTCCTCTAATAGCGGAAGAGCCGGATGATACACCAGAGGCATCAGTGGGGAATAGAGGAGCGGCGCATCCACGTGCCCGGCAAGAACACTCCAAGCATGCGCCGTGGCATGTACAGGATTGCGGTCGGCATGAGACAAAGGAACCTCCGTGAGGACCGCCCCTCAAGCGGGACCGGATCCGCCAGCCAGTGCTCTACCGCTATCTGTGGCATGAAGGGGGAGGTGCGAAACCAATAATACGCGTAGTGTGCCTGAGCGCAATTGTAGTAGAGTTCGAAATCAGGAATATCAAGGCCACCTTGTATATATGGGCGCATGAGTACAGACCACTTAAGCCGCGGTCTTTTCCCTCCCCACACCAGACGGATAAGCTCCAATCGCAATGCCCTGAAGAAATATCCACCCGGATGAAACGGTATATTAAGGAATAGGTAGAGTAGCTTGGGGAGTATAACCATCTTTATAAGTGAGACCCGACCTGCCATTGTCAGCGGCAAGGTCAGCCACCTAACCACGCTCGAGCGTATAGCTTCCAGAGCCTTGCCGTAATTCATGAGCATCACCTCCCGCCGATCCCTAGAAACCCATACTCCCAAGTACTTCACGTCGGTGTCGCACAACTCTAGCGGGAAGTCGAGCGGGATTCTGTCGACCCCCTCCGTTAGGGGAAAGACAGCGGATTTGCCCCAGTTGATGTGTATCCCCGAATACAGCGAGAATCTAACAAATTCCCTAAGTATAGGGTTTAAGTGATCCCAGGGGTGTTTGATATAAAGTGTGAGATCGTCCGCGTAGAGCGACAATAAAATTTGTCTCTGTTGACATCTCAGGGACGCTGCGAGGTAATTCTGCCTGAGGCGGGACGCCAGCGGTTCTATCGCTAAGGCGAAGAGGAGCGGTGATAATGGGCACCCCTGCCTAGTACCTCTGGTGACTGGGAAGGGTTCAGAAACACGACCATTAATGAGGACTCTTGCCATGAGGCGGTGGTACAGGATTTGGATCCATCTGGAGAAGGCTAATGGCATACCCATGTTGCGTAGAATCAGATGAAGATTAGGGGTGGGCGGAATTTGCGAAAGCGACTTTCGCAAATTATCGCGAAAATGTTTAAAATCTCCGCAAACACGCGGAAATATCGCGAAGATGCGGAAGTTTTTTTCCCGCCCGTTCGCGGTATTTTCTGCGTGTTCGCGGCTCGCCAACTTACCCATGCGGTTGCTTGCGGGAGCGGCCATCTTGTTTTCACTCTTCTTGCGGTGCATGATCGCGAGAAGAAAGACGTGATCGCGCGATGCATGCCGTTACTGCGGGCATGAACTGTCGCGAGACAGCGCAAATGGCTACCAACAATCCAACATCTCGTGGAGAACGCGACCGGATCGGGAAAACTTGTCGGCGAACGCGGGGATTCAGGTAAGGCGATCGCGCGCACGAGAATGTATTATTTTACAGCGCGAGCAAGAACCAAATTATCGCTAAACTGCGGAATGCGGAAATTTTGACATTTTCGCGCTCTCCGCGGAACGCGAAAATGTCAAATTATCGCAATTTCCGCGAGCGGAACGGAAATTTAGCCCAGGCCTAATGAAGATAGTCCCATTCGACCGAGTCGAATGCCTTGGTGGCATCCAAGAACACCGCTACCAGCGCAAGAGAGGGATCAGCGTTGTTCAGGACCGAGAAAAGAGTCCGCAGATTGTGGGAGGTAGATCTGCCAGGGATGAACCCTGCTTGATCCGGCAGGACCAAGTCTCCAATCAGGAGATTGACGCGGTTCGCTAGTACCTTGGCGAGAATCTTAACATCGCTATTAAGGAGGGAAAGGGGCCTATAGGAATCACAGGAATCCGGGGGCTTCCCCGGCTTGAGAAGCGAGACTATCAGAGTCTCCGACATACTAGGTGGCAAAGAGCCAGTCTCGTTCGCCTCCACGAACACCTCACGCAAGACCGCCGCCAGCGGGTCAATGAAGGCTTTGTAGTACTCAATAGGGAAGCCGTCCAGGCCTGGCGCCTTTCCCGATGACGTCTGCATTATGGCTTCCTTAATTTCGGCAAGCCCTATGGAGGCCGCCAAGAGTTCCCGCTGGGCATTAGATAGCCATCCGAGAGTAAGCTCCGACAAATACTCAGACATTTCCAGCGGCGACTCACGCCTAGATGTGTACAAGGCGGAGTAGTGTGATACAAAGGAGGAAAGTATAGAGGGCGTATCCTCCAAGATGTGATTAGCGCCTCGCGGGGGACGGACCGCCCCCGCCAGAAACCTACCGGGCCGCTCCCCCTTCCCCATACGCCCGTGCGGTGAAATGTTTCCCCCGGAAGTGGACTTCTCTCTCCGCGGTGAGCTTGTACTCCGAGAGCTTAGTGCGATATTCAAGCTGCGCCTTGGGGTTCTCCAGGAAATCGGGGGCGGTCTCTAGTACCCGCAGATCCCGCTCCAGGGAGGTTAGCGTAGTACGAAGGGAGCGCAGGACTCCAGAGCCCTTAGAAATACACACCCCCCGCATGCTGACCTTGAAGGCCTCCCACACCGTCGCCACGCAGTCCACCGACCCTCTATTGCGATCTATAAAATCTATGATCTCCTGGGACATTTCGTTCTGGAAAAGCTCATCTAGGAGAATATTCGGTTGCATACGCCAGGGGAGCGGCACACCGACCAGTCCAGTTCTAGCAGGAGTGATCAACACAGGTGCATGGTCTGAATGGGTACGAGGCAAGTGTCGTGCGGCCAGCAATGAGGACCCCAGACTCCTTGAGAGCAGTATATAATCCAACCGAGCCCATGTGGAGTGCGGTGCCGACCAGTGCGTGCCCTCCTGCACATCCGGATGAATGTGGCGCCAGGCATCAATCAGTAAATGGTGAGCCTGCAAGTCAGAGATATAGGCCTGAGAGCGAGGATGGTACGAGGCGCCTTCATTCGAGCGGTCCAGAGCAGGGTTCAGGGTAGAATTGAAATCACCTCCCCATATCAAGTGCGTAGACCCTATGTCCAGTATAACTTCCCATAGGGAGATTAAGTGAGTGGGCTCATCCAGATTAGGCCCATAGGAGGACGCGATAGTGACCGTGGCGTTGCCCATCCGACCCCACACGACGCAGAAACGTCCCTCGGCATCCGTTTTTTCCCCCAGAGGCACAAATGGTGTGTGTTTCCTGACCAATATGGCTGTTCCCCTGGAATATGTGGAATACGAGGAGAATAGGCAATAGGACGCCCACCGGGATGCAAATGTAGATAAGCGGCGGGGATCCGTGTGTGTTTCCTGCAACAGCGCTATGTGTATCTGATGGCGGTCGAGATAACCCAGGATCTGTCGGCGCTTGCGCGGGTCCCCCAACCCCCGTATGTTCCATGTCAGGACATTAATCCTACTATGCGGATCTCGCAGCATGTTTCCTTCCGTCTGCGCCATCACGCGGACTGACACCGGAGTCTGAATCTAAGCATATCTCGCTGCCGAGTCTCGCGGCCCCACTGCCCCTCCCCTCCCAGGTCGAGAACACATAGCACTGCCATCTCCAGGCCCCATCGTAGGCACCGCCAGGCGTCTAGCCCTAATGTATAAGAGTGCATGGTCCAGTGTACTAGTGTAGTGCTGTATTCACATTCCCTCCCCTCTCCCGTGTTAGCCGACTCCCCCAACTTGTCGGAGGAGACCCTCCCAATGAACCGTCCCTCCATTAACCTTTCCCGACCCCATCCCACCCCCTCCCACCGTGACAGCCCAATCCTGCCGGGATCCAGACCCCTCCCAACCCATATATCAAACAGATCCAGTGTTGTGGGGTATTCCCTCTCCGGGTGACACCAGTGACCTGGACCTCCCCTCCCCTATCCCGATATTTCACCCACTGCGCCGCCCCCGCTAAAAGCGAGGGGCAGAAGTGGGGTGGGAGGGTGAGTGCCTAGGCAAAATAGTAGCAACAATAACCCTGCCAGAACCTCAGAAGTATTGAGAGGCAGTACAAATGGGGCGCTTGACCTCAATGTTCCCTCCAGCCCCACAAACTCCACTAAAGGTCAAAGGACTGGAATAGTTCTCTCCACAGTCCAGGCAGTCCAACTTGTGGAGTCAGCCAGTCCATATCTGCAACCAGAAGGGGGCATGAGTAAAGGGAAGAGAAAGGGGAGCAGAGAAGAATGAGCTAGGAGAAGTGAGGAGAATGCAGAAGAAAAAGGAGCGCAAAGGGGATCATGACGTTAATACTCATCAGCCCGGAACAGACGTCGGAGACCGGGACCCAGACCTTGCCCCAGGGCCGAGCCGCGGGGACGCGGAGGGCCGCTGGTCCCGAAGGAAGTCCTCCACCTGTTGAGGATTACCGAAGAAGAGGACTTTGCCATGATGCGTGATCTTGAGCTTGGCGGGGTACAGCATTGAGTATGAGATGTCACGCTGCTGCAGCTTTTTCTTCACACCCGCGAACTTGCGACGAGCCTCCTGCACCATCTGGGTGAAGTCCGGATAGAACGAGAGAGTAGTGTTATCATGCTGGATCGTTGTTGCTCTCGCGGCAGGCGCAGCAGAGTGTCGCGGTCTCTATAATTGAGTAACTTGATAATCACCGGGCGCGGCGGGGCGCCAGGGACCGGCCGGGGTCCCAAGGATCTGTGAGCCCCCTCCACTACCAGCTGAGGCGAAAAAGAGTCCCACCCGAATTTGTCTGTCAGTAGGCGTTCTATAAACTCCTCCATGCGTCGCCACCGCTGGATTCCGCAAGGCCAACCAGGCGGACGTTGTTCCTCCGGGAACGCGCCTCCAAGTCCTCGTTTTTGTCCGCAATGACTTTGAGTAGGCGGTCCATCTGAGAGATTTTAGTTGCGACGGTCCCGGCCCCATCCTCCAGCTCCGAAATCCGACCCTCCGCCTCCTTCAATCGCTCCCCGTGCTGATCCAGTCGGTGCACCACCGCGTCCAGCCGAGTATTCATATGATCGATCTTGGCGTCAATGGAGGTTAAACTCCGCTGCATACCCATGAGCAGGGACTTCCAGTCCACGTCCTCCTCCTCGCTGGTACCCGGTTCCCCTCCGTCCGCAGTCTGGGCGCACGTTTTTTTCTTTTGGGGGTTGAAATGCAATGTCGATTGTTTCGCGTCCGGTTTGCCCATTGTACCTTCAGACGCCAAGATCAGTCTGTGCGGGGAGCGTGCCTTTCAAATTATGCAATTGGCGTCAGTCCCTAGAGCCAAATCACAGGCCGCGCACCCCTCCGCTCCGCTCCACTCCTCTGCTCTAGTGCCGGCGGGGCCACCCATGGTACTGTCCCCAAATGGCCGTTGATAGTGTTCCACCCGGGTGCCCAGCCAGAGGCCCAGCCCCGTCCAGCGGCAAGCAGGAGTCGCAGCACCTCCCGCGCTCCTACAGCAGCAGCACCAGTCAGTCACGCACCTGCAGGACCAGGCAGAGGATCCGAGAGGCACCCACCGGACCGGCTCTCAGTGCCACCAGCCCGCTAGGAAATCCTGAAGGGGCCGATCCAGCCAGACCCAGCCCCCCTTCGGCTCCAGGCGCTATGCCAGCGCCCCACAGATGACGTCCAGGCACCGGAGTCGGCCGCTACTGTCCTCCACAGCGCCAGCAAGGCAGGCGGAGATAGCGGAGAGCGCACCGCCAGCCCCCTCGGCCTCGCGACCCTCAAGGCAGGTCTCCAGCGCTCTCACCGGCCTCCACAGCAGCAGCTCGTGTCCCCCGAGCGGAGGGGGAGGTCACCCCTCCGTGAGCAACCAGGGGGGGGGCAACGCCGGCCGCAGTCCCAAGGCAGCACCAACGTCACGGCCCAGCAGGCCCCGAGGATCCCCGGCGGAGGGTAGCACCAGCAGCCGCCTCGTCGCTCCGCCCCTCTCGCCAAGCCGTCCCGGGCGATCTCGCAAGCCGATCTCTCCGCCTCCGGGTCTCTGCTCCTCTTCAAACTGACACCGGACAGTCTCAAAGTACTGCGCCACTCGCCGACGTGGTTAGTTCCCCAGTAGCTGGCCAGGAGGATGTTGCTTCAGGATGAACGTTTGCCTGGCCGGCTAGAGCCTCACAGAAGCGCGGCCATGACGATCCAGCGCCACCTAGTGCCCCCAGGCCTTCTATAAGTTGAATCTCATACCCCATCTGGAGCGCTTCAGATGGGATGTGACACATTGGGGCACGCTGCCATTGACGCTCCTGGGTAAAGCAGCACTTTTTAAAATGATGGCGCTTCCTCGTTTCCTTTATGTACTAGAAAATATGCCATTCCCAGTACCCCCATGCTATTTCAAGGGAATAGAGGCTCAGGTTTCCAGCTTGCTATGGGGGAATAAACAAGCACGAATTGCACGGGGCAAACTGATAAAGGGATGGTATGACGGGGGAATAGCGCTCCCAAATATACAGTTGTACTAATGGGCAGCCCAATTGAAGATCGTTAACCAATGGCTACGTGCCCCGCAACCGGATCCTGCCTTCAAGGCTGGCAGACACGAACTTGGGGTGGAAGGAATGATGTTGGCACTATATCACGAGAGGCGAGCTCCCTCCTTGCTTGGTCCCACTAAACACACCATTATTCTTTGGCACAAGGCACATATTAAGTTGGGTTGGCGTGGTGTTATAACCAAACTTACTCCTTTATGGGACACTAAACGATTGGGGCGACTTAGGAACAGCAAGGGTTTCGCTCAATGGGATGCAATTGGCATCTCCACAGTGCGCGTATGTGGAGTAAAGGGGAAATAATCTTGTTCGAGCGTCTTAAGGACCAATATCAACTAGCCGAGTCAGAAAGGTTTAGCTATCTGCAGATTAAGCACGCGTTACAAGCCGTCATACCGGCTGGAACTAAGGTTCCGGAAGCTACCCTCCTAGAAGACAGATTGCTAACAGATTATATGCACAAGTGAGCTACTTCATTCACATATCGAAAGCTAGTTAATAACTTACCAGACCCCACAGAGGTACTTAGGAGAAAGTGGTCAAGTGATGTTGGGGAACTGGAAGATGCTGATTGGCAAGATGCAACGGCATCCCCGCGGGAGGTGAGCATCACCTCGAGGCTCAGGCTGGTACAGCTCAAAATACTGCACCGTACTTACTACACTAGAGTCCTCTTATGTAAAATTGGGAAAGCTTCTCATCCATACTGTTTAAGGAAATGTGGGAATGAGGGGACTTTTTTCCATACGTTGTGGGAATGTCCAAGAATTGCGGAATACTGGGCTAGGGTTATGCGGACAATATCACAGGTGGAGGAAATTTCACTGTTGCCAGAACCCAGGTCATGCCTTCTAAATATATGGGAGTCAAATGATCTTACGCTCATGGCTCAGGTGTGGGTTACACTGGGGATCATGATCGCAAAGCGGAACATCGCGCAGAGATGGGGAGCGGAGGAAACACCGACGATTACAGCTTGGTGTAATGACATGGATGGTGTTATGATGACTGAAAAATCTGTGTATTTTAACCAAAGGTGTCCGAACAAATGGACTAAAATATGGGGAAGGTGGAATAAATTTAGGGGATACATCTGTGAGCCTCCCAGGGCGCAGTCTGGGGAAACATCTGAAGAAGAGGCAAGTGGAAATGTATGAGAATAATGGTAGTAAGGTGATCACCATTGTGGTATTAATTGATGATTGGCCAATCTGACGAAATCTTTGAATTTTGGAATTTATCTGAAATGTATAATGTTACTGTGAAGCGTGCAAATTTACAATTGTTATTCACGATTATCAAAACTAATTTAAAAAGTTTAAAAAAAATAAAAAGCAATACACACATCTATGTACTCATATATAGTCCAAATGAATGCTTATATACACAGGGATATATGGTATATTTATGTTTGAGTATTGTGGTTATGTGGGGAAGAGCCAACTCTTGATTAGTCTTCTGAAGATAAGATAGATGTCCGTGGATCTTATGTTTGTGGCTAAAGAGTTCCATAGTTTGGCTGCTTGAACAGAGAAGGATGTGCACCTATGTTTTCCTTTTCTTGTATGGTGGGATTTTGAGGCGAGGTGCAAATCTAGTTCCTTTGTTGAATGTATTTGGCAATTATATTCCTGACGAAGAGTGGTCCCATTCCATGTATCGCCTTGTGGGTGATACAGAGCAGCCTGAATGTGCATCTTCTGGCAACCGGTAACCAACGTAGGGCCCTTAAGGCAGAGGAGATGTGGTCTTGTGGCTTTATATATAAGAGTAGTCTGGCAGCAGAGTTCTGAATCCATTGTAGTCTTTTCATAGTTGTTAAACATGATCCGTGTTAGAGGCTATTGGTGTAATCAGGTTTTGACAGGACAAGAGAGATGGTAGCCTGGACCTGGTGTGGAAATTCCATGTGGGGGAAGATGCGTTGCAGAGTTTTTATAGTAACAAAGCTTGATCTTGCTAGTTTGTCCACTTGGGCATTCATTGATAGTTTGGAGTCCATGGTAATTCTGAGGTTTTTTACTTCCTTTGATACTTTAGGCGGTGTTTTCCAGGTCATCAGGCCAGGCGGCGAGTAGGTCATCATTTTTGCAATCTCCACACGTGAGTGTTTCTGTTTTGGAAGCATTCAGTTTGAGATGGCTCCACGTCATCCACGGCTTTGAGGCAACTGAAAATGTGTACGTTTCCAATGTCCTTGGGGCTTTCCAGTTTAAGGAGTATGTGTGTGTCATCCCCATAGTTATAGTATGTGAGGTGAAATTGATTGATCAGTGCCGGTAATGACTTCATGTAGATTGTGAAGTACGGTTTGGATGAGAAAGGCGGGGCTTGGACGATGAAATCAGTTCTGTTTTGGAGTTGAGATGTGATCCAGTCGAGAGCAGTCTCCTGTATGCTGGCTTCGTAGAGTCTTTGTATTAGTGTCATGGTCAACCATGTCTAAGGCAGCTGAGAGGTCCAAGAGGAGTAGGGCAGCAACCCCGTTCCGGTCAACTGTCTTCTCATGGTTGTCCCAGATGGCAATGAGGGCATATTCTGTGCCTTTTCCTGGACGGAACCCTGTTTGGAAGTCTGAAAGTATGGAATTATCTTCAATGAATTGTGTCATCTGGGCGAATGCTGCTCTTTCTATCCCTTTGCCCAGGAAAGGTCCATTTGAAATCGGTCTGTAGTTGTCAGCGTTTAAGCAGGTCCAGGTTTGTTTTCTTTAGCAATGGGCATAAGTATTACTTTTTTAGGTCTTCTGGAAAGTTTCCTGCATTTAAGGAATTTTTGATGATTCTTCTTACCGGTGTCTCAGCAGAGGTAGTTAGAAGAATTGTCTTAAAAGTTAGTGGTGGATAAGGGTCAGAAGTGTTGCCGGCAGGCCTGCTTGCTTTGACTAGGTCCATAAATTCATCGTGTGATATTTGTTTGAAGGAATGCAGAAGCTGGGTTAGCCTACTCTTGGAGTTTTTTTTTAAAGGATTGGTGCTGGTAGCTTTTCTTTGATTTAAATAGGAGTCTAACGTGTCTGCTTTGGTTGTGTAATGATTTGCGAGTTTGTCTGCTAAATCTTGAGTAATGGGATGAGCTCCTTCTAAGCAATTCTGTGAGAATTTTATAGAATTATTAAAAGAAAAGAAGCAAATAAGGTATCCTTCGCCCCTTACTTTAGCAACACATTTACTTTTAAGATATCTAGCATTAAACATGTAAAAAATATGATAAAAGCCTATTTATATTTTATAAAAGTTTATTTTATTAACATGCGGAGGCATTTCATCTTAAGACATCAGATTATATCAGTGCATTAAGAAGCATTTTTTTAAAGTGATAGTTTTACAAAATAAACATACAAACGTTCAAGCCTCCTACCACCCTGATAATGCCAATAATGAATCTAAGAAGTAGGTCAGTAAGTCATCGGTGTCATGTGGACTCCTCTGAACGGCATGGTTTATTATTACACATTGAAAATATTATAGTTTATTAAATCAGACACAGGAGAAGGTTTTGTAGCGTGCACATCCACAACGCAAGTATTTCAAGGTGCTGTTATATGTGATAATGAGGAAAAAGGAGGAAAAGTGAAATAAAACAATTGCCTAGGATCATGCCTAGGATCACACAATTTGGTCAAGTAGGGAAGCTGGGATTGATCCGAGGTTTTCTGGTTACTGTGCAATTTATGTCATTCCAATTTAGTAATTAAGTTGCTTCCTTTTTACAATTGACTCTCCCAAGGTAGAAGTACTCATCATGGGCCCAAACCCCGATGCCTGGAGCGACACCTGGTGGTCTCCGCCCTCGGAAACCCGCCAACCCCCTCGGACCACGCACGCAACCTCGGAATCATCCTGGACTCCGAGCTCAAAATGGACCACCAGATCAACTCCGTCTCGTCTTCCTGCTTCCACACCCTCAGCCTCCTTCGTAAGACCTTCAAATGGATCCCCCGCGAACACCGAAAGACCGTCACTCACGCCCTAGTCACCCGCAGACTCGACTACGGCAACGCACTCTACGCCAAAATAAACAGAAACCTCACCCGCAAGCTACAGAACATCCAGAATGCCGCAGCAAAACTGGTCCTCAACCTGCCAAAACACTGCCACATCTGGCAGCACCTGCGCACACTCCACTGGCTCCCATTGAGGTGAGAATCATCTTCAAGATACTCACTCACGCACACAAGGCCCTCCACGGCACCGGACCAGCATACCTGAACAGCCGACTCAAATTCCATGCACCCCAAAGGACCCTACGATCAGTCCAGCTCTCCTACGCTGTGGTCCCCCGCACCAGGAAGACCAGATCGGGAGGCCGCTCCTTCTTCTTCCTTGCGGCCAAAGCAGGGAACGCCGTTCCGCTCCACCTCAGACAGACTACATCGCTCCCCATCTTTGCAAGAAACCTCAAAACCTGGCTCTTCGACAGACCCCCTCCTTGATAGAATGGAACCTGCACCCCCCTCCCCACCCCTAGCACCTTGAGACCCTTATGGGTGAGTAGAAGCGCTTTAACAAACCCATGATTGATTGACGATTGATTGACCGTTAGCAAGCAGAGAAGGCTTACCTCGAGATGCGGTAGAGGAACAGCCATTCAGATACTGTATAACACAGGGGCTTAATTTAGAGGTCAGTATGGAATGAAACCCTCAAAATAACTCCGTGGCTCACTGACCACAACATGTACATGCTTTGCTTACCGTATGCCCACCTTAGCCCGTTCCCTGTAAGGACCCTCTCCCACCCTGCTGGCATCAATGTGGCCCTCGGGCACACCGCAGACCATACTTTGCGGCCCCTGGGAAAATGTTTGCTAATACCCATGCTCTATGAGCTGTGCAGTCAGAGAGTCGTGACAGACAGGAAAAGTTCAAGATGTCATGTGGTTGGTGTGGGTGAGGAATTCCATCTATCTGAGTGCAAAACCAGTTTCCCAACTTTGTCTGAAGACGGTAAAGCGCCAACGCTTCCTGGAGGTGCTCATTAGTTCGGAGAGCTCCCTGTGTGCACCTCCTGACTGGGCTAACAAGGGACCCAGTTACTGGCAGGTGGAGGTGAGAGTCAAGTCGGAAGACAGAGGACAGCGAGAGGGAAGGAAACAAGAGAGAGGTTGGTACATTACTCCTCACCTACAACACCAGTGCTGCAATTCCTATTAGTGCACCTCTATCCAGAGTTACAGCACCCCCTGTTATTCTAACACTAGCACAGTGCGGCCATACAGCTCTGCTACAGTGCCGAGGTCCTCGGCATGCTTTCCCAGTACTGGGGACTGCAAGCCCCTCTTAAAGCTCCGCCAACGTACCTTGTCCTGGCTTCAGTCTCAGTACTAGGAGCCATTGATTGCTCTGTCAGTACAGCTCAATCCTGACCTTCTGTTCTCCTGGCCATTCTTAGATTAGGAGCTTCACACAGCTCCGTCAAGTCACCTCAATTTTCACATGAAGATGTGGTCTTTTGGCTAAGTTGCCGACTTTGGAACCTGGGGTGCAGCATTCAAATGCCAGCCTCGACACAGGGCTAATCATCTGTGATTCTGGCCATCTCACACCTTCCCCCTATGCATAGATCTGGGTAGTATGTTGGAACAATGCATGCCTTTTCCACGAATATTGCTAGGCCACAAACTTTACAACAAATGCGTCTTTACCACGCTTTCCTTTACCACACATATCATTACAACCGCATACCTTAGGGAAAGGGCTGGCCTTTGGAATAGTATAATTTACAATTCCAGCTCCAGTCTGGGCAACAGTAGGGAAAGCGTTGGCCTTTAAAGTCTAATGCATGGTAAAGGAATGCGTGGTAAAGACTCATTTGTTGTAAAGTTTGTGACCTAACAATATTCGCATTTGTTGTAATGACTGTGTTGTAATGGCTGCGAGTAGTTTGCGCCATGTTGTAAATGCTGTTTCCTGTAAATCTCTTATACTTCATGTGCAAATTGTTATTTTATGTTGTGTTGTGTTATGAAGATTTATAGAGCGTATTATCCCCCGGGAGGGTATCCTGGCGTTGAGCAGGTTTGATTTCAGCCAAACCAAGGGCCTAGTGGGACTACTCGAAAGACAGGCCTGCAGCTCCTTGCAGATTTCAAGTGAGAAGAGGGCTCTTATGTTTATTGGCAGGTCATCAGTGCTTTTGGAGTAGTGTAGGAAAATACTTGACCACCAGATCTCATTTTATGTATGCGTAGGGTGTGGGACAAGCGGATGTATCTGGAAGGTTTGTGGGAGTGGATATTATTGTTAAGGTATGCTGGGCTAGGTTTATGTAGTGCCTTGAAAGTGCATGTCAGGAGTCTGAATTGTGCTTGTTTGTATATGGGGAGTCAGGGGAGCTTCTTCGGGGGTGGTGCAATGTAAGTGCGGCATGGGAGGTTGAGAGTGATTCTGGCTGCAGAGTTGTTAATGGTCTGCAGCCTTCTGGTGTGTGTTGTTTTGATCCCAATATAGAGGGTGGTCCCGCAGTCCAGCTTGCTTTTGACCAGGGCGTGTGTTACAGTTTTAGTGGTGCTGATTGGGAGACATTTGAAAATCTTCCTCAGCATCTTCAGAGTATGGACGCACGAGTCGCTGATGGTGTTGACTTGAGCAGTCATATCGATTTGCTGTTGATGAGGAACCCGAGGTTCTTGGAGTGGGTGGAGGGTGTGGGTCCCAGCTCTGTTGCTCCAAGGAAAAGTGATCTTCATGAATATTACGATTTGGGTCTTCTCGGTGTTCAGCTTTAGACAGTCGGTCTTCATCCAGTGAGTGGTATCAGTCACGCAGGCATTGATTGAACTTGAAGAAATGAAAGAATTAATTAATAAAATAAGCATTTATAGAGCGTACAGCTACCCTAAGGCATCCCAGCGCTATTTGCGGACGTGGACCTAGATAACACCTCTACTGAGCAGTAAGTTGGAACAGCCAGGTTTATTAGTTTCCTGAAAGACAGATGATTGGTTTCCTGTTGTATGGAGAGGGGGAGGGCGTTGCAGAGTTTAGCCACATTATAGGCAAAGGAACGGCCGCCGCTTCTTACCCTCTTTATTGGAACTGTTGCAAGCAACATGTGCATTGAGTGGAGGCTTCTGTTCGGGTGGTAACGGATGGTCATGGATTCATTGATTACCGGTCCCTTCCCCTGGAAGGGCTTCTGGGCAATACAGAGCACCTTGAATGTAATCCTTTCTGATATTGGCAGCCAGTGTAAATTCTTCAATGCAGGTTTGGCCGATCGCCTATAGGGGAGACCCAGAAGCAGACGCGCTGCACAATTCTGAGTAATCTGTACTCTGGTTATAGTGGCCTTAGGGGCTCCCAGATAAAGTGCATCTCCATAGTCCATTCACAAAAGAATGAGGGCCTGGACCATTATCCTTCTTGCCGGGAACGGAAGGAGGGGAAGCACTCTACGAAGCATCCTCATGATGCCATAGCATGTTGCAGACAGTTTGGCTGTTTGGTATCCGAGTACTGGGCGTCTTGTCCGTGAGGGAGGCAATGAGTTGGGTGTTGCTGGTGTAGGAGAGGATGGATGTTGTGAGATCGGATTATGCTGTTTGGAGGGATCATGTATGCATTGAACAAAGTCGGTCCGAGGAACGATCCTTGTGTAATTGTGCATTTCCATAGATGTTAACCCCCTTGGTGTGCACGGCTTTGTATGCTCCCAAACACCAGTAGAATAGACAGAGCTCCTTTGCCCCCTGCTAGGCTTGCCCTACATGAACACCAAACAGACATTAGTGTGACCCTACAGAGCTCTAACAAGGTAACCGAACGCGAACTTATCGCACTCGATGCTTTTCCTGTACTAAGATTCCTGCGCTTAGTTCCATTTTGTGCCTCAATCCTAACCTGCAATTTAGGAATTGGGGAAAATAATGCTGCCATCGCCCTCCTCCAAGCAGCAGGTGCATGAAGTTAAGGAGCTCCTGCTGTGAGCAAATGCGTTCATGCGCCCAGCCTTAATGCCTCATGGATATATGTCTTGCTGCTGGGGGTGGGCGTAACTCGCGTAATTCAGTGTAGGGTAATTTCGTGCCAATACCTGAGAATTCTAGGAGATTACGTTTAATTACGCAAGAAGAAAACTTCTGCATTTACAGCTATTTCCTAGTGGAAAAAATGCCTCCTCACATCCAAAATGTGCATGAGAATGCATTTTGTGCTTAGAAATATATCGCTAAATGCAACAGAACACGAAGAGCGAGTGTGAGTGGCTGGTCGCACTCGCTAAATGTTCTCTCATGGTAGGACTTTTACCCACTAAATAACTCATAATTAAGCGAGCTGGGGTAATTGTGTAATTGTTGCAAATTCAGAGTGAAAGAGTACCGTGGAATTATCAAAAGTAATCTGATTACTCTGGCGTAGTTGAAATTCCGCCCAGGCCTATTCGCTGCTGGAGTCTCAGGTGGGGGGGTATTGGGAAGGGTGGTATGAGGGTGGCATGCAGGAAGAGGACGGGCATCTGGTGAGAAGCTACCCTCATCTGACTGCGTGGTTGAGGCCAGACTCAGATGCAGACCCCTGCTTCCATTCTCCAGTGGCAGGCAACCACTGCAGGGGGGGGTTTGCACTGACCCAACCCGTCAATAAAATCTCCACCACCCAACACACCACACAGCAGGAGAGGAGGAGGGGGGCGTAGGGGGCGATTACAGGAAACAGGCTAAGAATAACTGGAGGGAGAGGCAAAGGAGAAAACTGGTGAGAGAGAACAAGGAAGAAGAGATGGATTAAAAACAACAAATGAGAGGCCCCGGGTGAAATTTTAATTATGCCGGAGCAATTGGAGTAATTACACATTACTCTTGTGACGTGAAATTAATAAAATGATTCAATTACACCTGCTTGGGTAATTAAGAGTAATTTGGAGCACCAACCCTACCGCAGGACCAGAGGAACAACAAGCTAAGAGAGAGCGAGCAGCTTCTGGCTACTGCTGCTAGTGTCCTGTAGCATTTAGTGCATCCTCAGAGCGAGCGGCTTCTGGCTACTGCTGCTAGTGTCCTGTAGCATTTAGTGCATCCTCAGAGCGAGCGGCTGCTGGCTACTGCTGCTAGTGTCCTGCGGCATTTAGTGCATCCTCGGGCCCATTTTGGATGCACAGGAGCATTTTGTTATAAGAAAATAGCGCCAAATGCTAAATTACGCGTCTCACACATTCATGCAAAATTATCAGTAATCGCGGTAATTACGCTAGAGAGAATTATGCCAGTTACGCAAACCCCTAAGGATGAGCAGGATGTGCTTCTGAGGGCGAGAAAGAGGAGGTATGGGAGGGAGAGAGAGAACAAAGACAGAAGGGGAGAGAGAGATAAAGCGAGAAAGAGAGTGATGAGAGAAAGTGAGCGGTAAAGAAAGAGAGAAAGAAGAGGGAGTCTGAGAAAGAAGAAAGAGAGGAGATAAGAAAAAGTGAGAAACAGACAAATCAGAGGAAGGAGATAGGAGAGAGAGAGAGGATGAGAGAGGAATCAAGAGAGAGAAGAGAGAATGGAAGAGATAAATCAGAAATAAGGAGAGGTGTGGCAAATTGAGCGAATGGGAGAGATAACTAGAGAAAAGGGTGAAAAAGAGAAGCAAAAGAGAGTGACGCAGAGAGGGAAATGAGTGGAAGCAGAGAGGGCAGAGGGACAGAAACAGAGAGAGGTAGCTATAGATAAGTGAGATTAAGAAAGATGATGCATGACAGACAGAGAGAGATATAAATACGAGATGCAAGGAGAGTGTAGAGAGAGGTAGAGATAGTGATATAGAGATACAAGACAGACAGAGAGAGAGATATAAATAAGAGAGGTAAGAGAGGTAGAGATAATGATAAAGAGATACAAGACAGACAGAGAGGGGTATAAATAAGAGAGGTGAGAGGGGTAGAAATAGTGATAAAGAGATACAAGACAGACAGAGAGAGATATAAATAAGAGGTGAGAGAGGTAGAGATAGTGATAAAGAGATACAAGAGAGAGATATAAATACGAGAGGCAAGGAGAGGGGAGAGAGATAGAGATAGTAATAAAGAGAGATACAAGACAGACAGAGAGAGATATAAATAAGAGAGGTGAGAGAGGTAGAGATAGTGATAAAGAGATACAAGAGAGAGATATAAATACGAGAGGCAAGGAGAGTGGAGAGTGATAGAGATAGTGATAAAGAGATACAAGACAGACGGAGAGAGATATAAATAAGAGAGGTAAGAGAGGTAGAGATAGTGATAAAGAGATACAAGACAGACGGAGAGAGATATAAATAAGAGGTGAGAGAAGTAGAGATAGTGATAAAGAGAGATACAAGACAGACAGAGAGAGATATAAATAAGAGAGGTAAGAGAGGTAGAGATAGTGATAAAGAGATACAAGACAGACAGAGAGAGATATAAATAAGAAGTGAGAGAGGTAGAGATAGTGATAAAGAGATACAAGACAGACAGAGAGAGATATAAATAAGAAGTGAGAGAGGTAGAGATAGTGATAAAGAGATACAAGACAGACAGAGAGAGATATAAATAGGAGGTGAGAGAGAAAGAGATAGTGATAAAGAGATACAAGAGAGAGATATAAATACGAGAGGCAAGGAGAGGGGAGAGAGATAGAGATAGTGATAAAGAGAGAGAGCAAGAAACCAATGATAGAAGGAAGGTAAAGCTATGAATTTGATAGAATCTGGGGCAGAGTTGTAGATATATCTGGAGTCGGAACGCCTCTCTGGAGGCCTCCTACCCCCACCCCATCCCCTCGCCCGTCAATCTTTCTTCTTCACTCTCTCCGTTCATTTTCTCTCTTTTTCGCTGACACTTTTTAAGACCGTCAGGCCTCTCATCCTCTTCCTGCGCTGGCAGCTCACGCGCTCTTTACTATCCCGATGGGTCACTCGGTTTGCTGTTGGATTTCTATCTTTGATGGTTTGAGATACAATTATCACCTCACTGTAGAATTATTATTATTTTCATCGGTCTCTGTTTGATAGTACATCCAGTTTTAAAAGTTTCTAGATGTAAAATTCATCTTAAGAATAGTTAAAGAAAAAGTAAGTTCGAGTGATGGGAAGAGAATAAGAGAGAGGAGTGTAAGAGTACACGGAGACAGAGAGTTATAACGCCAATCCTTTATTAACTTGAATCCCGTAGAGCATCGAGGAGCCCCAAAGAAAACGTCCTCGCGACCCGGTGCTCCGTCTTCTCCTGACCTCACAGCACTCCAGAGCTCGAAGAACCGCGAGACCGAGAACACCATGAACCCACCAAGAGGCACGAGCTCCCAACACAACACTCCCCCATCCCTACAGAGAAATATAACTATGAACAACCACACTACAAACGGGCTGCACTGAAACAAAAAGAACCTTCACATGTAGTTTTATAAGTAATGGTAAATAATGCCTAAGAAGACAAAACTAAAACATGTGATAGGACCACGTGAGTAATATAATCCTTTAAAACTCTTAGGAAAGAAACAAGACTTCGTTACATCTGACAGATGTGTGTAATATAATCTTCTAAACATTTGGGCTTGACAAACATCCTCCGGGCCCTGTTAACTTCCCCACTCTTAGTACTATTAGGTCCAATTCTCACACACTCCCCGTCTATACTACTTGAAGTGGCTTTCTGTCCAACTCTCACACTCTCCCCCTCCACACCACTAGAACCTGTGGATTCCTGCTCATCAGTGGTACCTAAAATGGGTCCCTCAAAAGAGGGTCCTGGAATACAGTTACTTCCTGAAGAGCTAACATCATCGATCCAATCATCCTTCAAAGGGCAAGTGCTCGCTTCCGGAACAGTCTTGGTATCTCCAGCTCCCACCCAGGTTTCCATGCCTTAAAACACAGCAATCCTGTTAGCGTGCCACACCTTCCCATCGTTGAGCACTGCAGAGTTGCACAATACCTTAACAACTCTGAGAGGAGCAGAAAACGTACTCTCCCCTTTGCGCATCAATCTCTCTTTTTGACCTTGACAATGTCCCCAACTTCTTGGTACCATGAGACTGGTCATATTTGTCCTTACACTTAGTTTGATTATTCACGAGAGAATCTCTAATATCTTTCTTGCCACTCCACGAAGGAATTTTAGAACTATTCAACCACCCCATGTTGTCTTTAGTGCGTGGGGATCTACCTCGCATCAACTCAAACGGAGAGTGACCCGTAGATTAGCAGCATGTGACCCTGTAAGCACAGACAGTCTTTCTTAGTTGTTCTACCCAATCCTTGTGGTTGCTAAACGCTAACTCAATAATACCTTTAATAACTCTATTAAAGCGCTCAACGCTGCCATTTCCCTCTGGATGATAGGGGGAAGTTGTCCTATGAATAATACCTGCTACCTTGATGAAGCATTTAAAAATTTCACTAATGAACTGTCTGCCATTGTCAGAAATTATGACCCTGGGCAATTCTTCACGACCAAAGACTTCAGACAAAGAAAATTAATAGTGTTTCAGAATCAGCCTTTTCCACAACTTTAATTTACAGCCACTTGGAGAAATGATCAATTGAGACAAAAATGTACTTTTGTGAACCATTACAGTCACTCACCGGATAAAAAATATCTATTGCCACTCTTTCCCAAGGCATGCTGGGAATAACCACAGGGTGCAATGGAGATTTGTGGGTAACTAAACTCTTATCAGAGTTGACGCACTGCACACACTCCCTGACGACTCTTTCCACATCCTTGTCGACGCCGGGCCACCAGTAAAATTGTTTGACCCTACACTTACTCTTACTGATACCGAGGTGACCCTCGTGACAAAGATTAATAACTTTGTCCCTGAAGATCAGAGGTGGAACCAACCTGCCACTCCTGAGTAGTGAGCCTTCGTCCACCAACAATTCATTTCTGACTTCCCAAAAAGGTAATAAATCACTACTTAAAAGAACTTTCTCAGGCCAGCCCATACGAACATAGTTGATAACTGACAACAAATTACCACCCTGAGACAAACCATTGGCCCATTCATCAGGGGAGATGCTGCACAATTCCTCACCGAAAATGGATGCCACAAGCCAATCATCCCAATCATTCTTTGTATCTTCCTCCACAGATAAGGGACACCTGCTGAGAAAGTCAAAAATTCTGTTGTGAACGCCAGGTACATACTTAATCTCGTAGACAATATCCAACAGCTGCATCGACATGTGAGAAATTCTAGGTGAAACATTACCAAGCCCCTTTGAAGTGAGGACCTTCGTGAGCGGTTTGTGGTCCGTTCTCACGGTAACACATGTGCCCCACACATACTGTCGGAAATACTTGAGTCCCCAAACACATCGAAGGGCTTCTCTCTCAATAACTGAGTACCTTTCCTCTGGGGGAGTAAGTGCCCTGGAAGCAAAAGCTACCACACATTCTTTGCCATCCTTCTGCACCTGGGATAGGACCGCACCTAGGCCTTTGTCACTGGCATCAGTGGTGATGAAACTCCTAGAACTAGGTTTAAATCCATTAAGAGCAGGGGCTGTGGAAATATCTTTCTTGATGAGTTGGCACTCTTCAGTCCACTAAACTGTGCACCCCATTTTTAACAATTGCCTGATGCAAAACATCTTGCATGAAAAATGGTGAACAAATTTTGAATAAAACTCAGCCAGACCCAAAAAAGATCTGACCTCATCTTTGTTTTGCAGAAGGAGGGCCTCCTTGATAGCATCCCCTAATTCAGACTTTGGACAAATACCTACTGAGCTGATTCCATGCCCCAAGTATGAAAGACTCTTCCTCCCAAACTTGCGCTTAGATTTATCTGCAGTCAACCCATTCCATTCCAAGGTTTGAAGTACCTTCACTAAAGTACTGTTGTGTTCATCTTTATTTGACCCCATGACTTGAATGTCGTCTTGAAAGAAGACTATTTTCTTCATGTCCTTAAAAATGAAATGCATGGTACATTGAAACATAGAGGCGGCAGATGCCAAACCAAACAGGACTCGCTTCATTTGGAAAATGCCCACAGGGTTCACAAAAGCAGTAAGGTGTCTGCAACTCTTATGTAAGGATACCTTATGGTACGCAGATGTGAAGTCTATAGTTGAGAACCATTGCATGTTACTAGTGACAGATAGCAATTCTGATATTCTGGGAGAAGGGAACACATCAACAAAAATATTCTTATTAAGCTCCTAAAAGTCCACACATTGGCCCTACGTGCGACAACAAGAGGAGTGACCCAGTCTGAAGATTTAATGCCTTCAATAAGATCATTGTCCAC
Source organism: Triturus cristatus (assembly GCF_964204655.1). Taxonomy (NCBI): domain Eukaryota; kingdom Metazoa; phylum Chordata; class Amphibia; order Caudata; family Salamandridae; genus Triturus; species Triturus cristatus. The sequence continues at coordinate 817,110,056 of NC_140595.1, forward strand.
CAATTTCTGAGTTTCAGTAATCACCTCTTCTTTCACACTCAAAGGGATGTTCCTTACTTTATGGATCCAGGGACATTCATTCTCTTTAGGCACAACTTTGTGTAAAAAGTCCCTTGAGTTCACCCACACTCCCAGAGAATACTCCGGGGAACTTAGAAACAACTTCTACACACATATGCATATCCTCTTTGCCATCACTCAAACTGAGCACAGGATCAAGGCTGTTCGGATCAAATAAGACACCACTTTCCTCTTGATCCCACCACCCCAAGACACACGGGCCAGAGGCTGACACATAAAGTTTTACACTCTGCATATCTACCCTTAAACTCAAAAGGAAGTTTGCGACATTTCCTTAAGACTGCAACGTAATCTTCAACCTTCTTATCAACCCCTTGTTTGCGGTGGTAGAAGTAAAAGTGATGTACAGCTTTGCATGCAGTGGGCAGAAAATAAGTAGGCCTGGGCAAAAAATTTGTTCCGTTCGCGGAAATTGCGATAATTTGACATTTCGCGTTCCGCGGAGAGCGCGAAAATGTCAAAATTTCCGCTTTCCGCAGCTTGGCGATAATTTGTTTCTTGCTCGCGCTGTAAAATAATACATTCTCGCGCACGCGCGATCGCCTTACCTGAATCCCTGCGTTTGCCGACAAGTTTTCTTGATCCGGTCGCGTTCTCCATGAGATGTTGGATTGTTTTTAGCCATTTGCGCTGTCTCGCGACAGTTCGCGCCTGCAGTGACGTCATGCCTCGCGCGATCACGTCTTTCTTCTCGCGATCATGCACCGCGAGACAACTCAAAACAAGATGGCCGCGCCCGCGAGCAACCACATGGGTAAGTTGGCGACCCGCAACCATGAAGAAAATCTCACGAACATGCGGGAAAAAAAATTGTGCATCTTCGCGATATTTCCGCTTGTTTGCGATAATTTTAAACATTTTCGTGATAATTTGCGAAAGTGGATTTCGCAAATTTCGCCCACCCCTAAAAATAAGCATCTAAATCCTCAATAGCATGTGTAAAAACATCACCATCATCACCTGATCTGGGTTTCTTATCAATGCGATTATAAACCCTTAAACCTCCCGGGCCCAAGCAGTGTAAGAGAATTTAGTTTTAGATAATTCTTTGCTTTCAAAAGTGTCAATGTAATTTATTAAATAATCTTTCCATTCTTCGCATCTCAAACTGCTAATTTCGCCATCCTTCACCATAAAGGGTTGAGGAGCCGGGAGATTCATAGTAGCCATATTGAATAGATGCTAATCAACAATTGCAAAAATAGGATTGCGCCAAAGTAATGGAAAATGTAGAAAGAAAACACACCTGACCACAAAATTTGAACAGAAAGTACCTTTGATGGTTCGCTGAAAATCTTTAGGTATTTCAAGCATGTAAGAAGCAATTAACAAGCGTGCGTGTCAGTGTTGAAGAATGTAAAGTGCCAACTTATGTGACACGCGGGCGTGCGTGTCACCGTAACTGAGGCAAAGATGGGCGGAGCTTTACCCTTATGTAACAAGCGAGGTGAGCGTATCACCGTAGCCGAGGCAAATGAAAACAGTTGAGCCACTCTGGAGCTCTGAAGCAACTGTACCAAATAGAAATGACATGCCATGTGTGCGTGTCACCGTCACTGGTGTGGGATGGCACTCAGCTCGTTACTTCAGAGAAGTCTAGCAGTCCTCAAGATGGCCGCCACATTTCCACGTTAGCAACGTAACGTGTATAACGTGCATGAGGCCGTAAAACACAAGGTTGAGCATTCGAGTCAGCAAGGGAGTAAAAGACATCACAGAGGAGGGCTCGTGGGGAAGACGTCTCTTGCACCACCAAGCCCCTCACAGCCACAAACGGTCAACTGTCATTGAAAATCAAGCAGACAAGGTGGTAAATCGATAAAATGTTATGAACAACAGTTGAATGTCCGGCATGTTGTACGTTCTGCTGAATGCTTTCTGTGGCTAATCCTCATGCAGACACAGGTATGTACACCCAAATAATGACAAAAGTAAAGTGGTCCGATAAATTAAGTGGGTCCGACAGGATTCAAGTCGCTCGTCACCATTGTTAAGATGTACAGTACACGGAGACAGAGAGTTGTATCTCCAATTCTTTATTAACTTGAATCTCCGTACAGCTTCAAGGGGCCCCAAAGAAAACCTCCTCACGACCCGGTGCTCTGTCTTTTCCTGACCTCACTGCACTCCAGAGCTTGAAGAACCTCGAGATCAAGAACACGACGAGCTCACCAAAAGGCACGAGCTCACAACACAACAAGGGGCCGACAGGGCAGAGAAGAAAGAGGACGAGTCATCCTATAATTCTGGGCAAATCGCTTAACCTCCACATGCCTAAAAACTAAAATAAATCTGACTTTCTGTAATGTAACCACTAATGTAATGTGGTGGCCATGTAAAGCGCTCTAATGATCTTGAGTACAGCTCGCGCTATATACAACTGCAAAAAAGAGAGAAAGTCAAAGATAAAAAATGGGAGAGACAGATGGAAAGAGAAGGAGACGAAGAAGTTAGGAGTAGAGAGAGAGAGAAGTAGAGGAGGGTAAAGAGATGTAGAAGGTTAGAAGGAAAAGCATAAGAAGGGAAGAAAAGGAGTAGGAAAAGTGCAGGGTTGTGTAGGGAGACAAGTAGTCGAGCAGTCAAGGCATAAATTGAGGAAGAAATACCAATAGAGAGATAGAGGAAGGAATGTAGGGGGAAATGTAGGGAGTGAGACTTAAATGAGAGGAGGGAGGGACTAACCCTAGGCAATGGACTCTATAACGTTCCTCTGACATAGCAGAGTGAGCTACTAAAATGCACCCACAAATGCTTTGATAAAGCAACTTTACATTCTAAAAGGCATATAACCAATTCACAAAAGTAAACTTTGTAATTGATAAATATCAGGCAATGAGAGAGGTGATGATTTTGGGGTCCTCTCTAACCTAGGGGAAGACCAAGTAGATGCCTTGAACACAAAGAGCATATCACACTGAACGATTCAGTGGTGGTCACATCCTCTTAGGACCACCCCAAGCACAGTTATGGTCAAAAATACAATCCCATCCATAGGCCCTGCAAAGCATTATGGGACGAGATAAGCAGTGGGCAGTGAATATTATAGTGTACAATATCAAAATAATTCTACAAAGAGCTGCAGTTCAACTAGTGGTTACTAGGTGTCCCTCACAAGTCAAATGCAAAAGCATTGAAATGATTAAATCAAGCTGCAGTTCAACTAGTCGTTGCTAGGTGTCCCTCTAGTCAAATGCTTTTGCATTTGACTCATAAGGGACACCCAGGAATGACTAGTGGAACTGCAGCTTCATGAAAGGGTTTCAATGGGACACCTAGTAACGACTAGTGGAACTGCAGCTTGATGTAATAATTTCGATGCTTTTGCATTTGACACGGATCCCAGGCTAATTGAGGTGCTTTTAAGTCGGTATTGTGCCACCGTCAGAGGGGGGCAAAAGATTACAAGCCTGTGTGGGATTTGGAATGGGAAGAGGGAATATGTGGTAACATTCAAGGAGGACCCTGACGGAGTACGTGGGTTGGCACATCCACCACAGACATCCACCCTGGGAGCCAATAAGGGGTTTTTGGTTTACTCAGAGCAAACCCTTTTTTGCAGACTCTGCCTGCAATTTGGCCACTCCAAGGAAGAAGGCTCAGGGCTCATTTGCAGGAACTGCGGGTGGCAGATCATAAGGCCCAAGACTGTGTTGCTCCAAAGAAATACAATCTCTGTCGTAGTGAGGAGCACCTCTTTAAAATGTGTCCAATTCCCACGTTCCCGCTGCGGCCACAAAGAAACTGTCTCTCACATGTTCTGGGGCTGCAGGCAGACGCAAGCCTTTTGGACTTTGGTAAAGCCTTTCCTTCTCCATGTCGCGGACATTGCTGTGATGAATTGGGATACTGTGCTGTTTGGACATTCTTTCTCCGAGAAACGTCCTCCCACGGGACTCACTGAACTTGTTCCTTTTTTTGCATAAAGAAATCTCCGCCACTGATTGCAGGAACCGCTTCCTTAACAAACTAATGACTTATGTTTATGTTGACCGAGCACTTTTAGGGGAGGCAGAAGCTGGTGCACTCTGGCATACGGACAAATGGAAGGGGTGGATCACTTAAAACAGGCTTCATGTTTGCTCCTTTCTGATGCATAATACCCTGCCACCGGGTTATAAGGATTGGCACTTATATAGGTTTTTTCTGACACCTGCGAGAAATGTAATTTTGTAACGGGACTCTCACATATTATGAGCATATTGTAGATTGTCTTTTTCCTGTATGTGTGCCTTTATATAACTTAAATAAAGGTTTTCAAAACAAAACAAAAAAATGTGAAGACAGAGATTCTTGTTATTTTACTACAAGTATATGAGGTTTCTGTTTAATTGGGAGTCCAACGGAACATTACGCCCACCCTTAGGAGGGACACGGGAGGGGCAGAGGAGAGGAGCAGAGGATGGGAAATAGAAGAGAAGGGACAAAGGAGACTGGAAGAGGAGACAGCGATGTAAAGAATAATTGAACACAAAAAAGAAATAAAAAATCAATAAATGCACTTTTTATCTGAGCATCTTTGAAACTTCTTTATCAACTCACAAACTTCTCAAAAATAGAATGTTGGTGAAAGTACAGCGAGTATCTAGACACATTTGTGTGGACAAGCTCACACCTCACACATACCCTTACACACTTTTGTCTTGTTGTCAAGGTGACTAGCATGTTCACTCTTGCAGGATTATGTGTGCATGCCCTATTACTTACCGGTACTCTTCATAACTCCTGGTCCCGTTGTCCTCGTCCCATTCCTTAACAAAGTGGAGATGACCATCTCCACAACAGAAAAAAGAGCAGGAAAATGATGGGATACGTAAACCCACCCCCTCCCACTGGGAGTACATAAACTGCACTATCCCAGCATTCAGCCTGAAACACCAAGCCACCAACCGGAAGGCCAGCCGTCTGGGAGGGAGGGAGGGGTGTAAGGAATAGGACGAGGACAACGGGCCCAGGAGTAATGAAGATTACCGGTAAGTAATAGGGCATTACCTCCCGGTCCCTCCAGTCCTCGTCCCATTCCTTAACTAAGTGGAGAATACCAAAGCAAACAACCCGGCCTTCCAAACTCCCACCAACACCAGGGACACCACAGCGGCACCCAACAGAAGCAAAAGGGGGAACCACAAGAAAAAAACACAGGCAGGAGCACACAACCAGCAATGCCCCCGACCAAGCCAACAGAGCCAAAACCCCAAAACGAGCAGGGGACGACCAGGAAAACCCCAAAACGAGGAGTCCATCCCAGGAGCCGCCACCCAAAGGGTAGACAGCCGATGCCAGGAATCTCCCCTCCAGCTACAGAGGAGGAGAACCCAACAAGAAAGGACCAGGTCAGATCGCAAGAACAGCAACGAGGCCACCACAGAAGAAGACCCAGCGTAAGGAGCCAGGGCCACAACTAGAGGGACACAAGAACCCCAGGCAAGGCCAGAAGGAGGCCCAGCACCCAAAGCCAAGCCCCAAGGGAACCTAAGAGGGGCCAAAACAAACCAGCCCCCCCGAACAAACAGCAGAAGGGGGTCCAGAAGAAGCGGAAGTGCCTACACGGCACAATAAAAGCCAGGAAGGGCAACCGACCAGAAAGAAAACAGCCAAGGTCGAAGCCAACAGCACCAGGCACCACTAGGCAGCTGCCCAACCAGGGACAAACCAGGACAAACCTGGCTGAACTCCTGAGAGCAGATGAGCGCAGGCTCGTGCATGGCGGCACGGCCGAAGGCACAGAAACACCAACCGTCGGCCAGAACACAGCAGGTAAACACAACCAACAACAGGACCAACCCCAACACACCAGGGGAAGCCCCCAGCAGAGCCACAAAGACCGAAGAGGACGAAGCCCAAAAAGAACCCAGGCATCGACCTCGAGGACCAACCAAGGACAGGCACAAACCGAGCAACCAGGAAGAGAGGGGGCATGGACCACGAGCAAGTCCCCCACCCTGCAAAGCTGACAGCCCCGGCAACAGAGAGCCCAGAGGAACAGAAACCATAAAGGCAGCCCAGGCCACCAGGCAGGAACGGCCAGCAACCAACCCCAGCGGAGACACTGGACAGCCGCAGAAAGGCTGCCATACCCAGAGAAGAACCCGGGGCACAGGGACAGGCCAACAGACCAGGCCCGTGGCACACACCCCGAAAGCAGGTAACACCGGGACACAAACCAAGCACTCCGCCCAACGAAGTCCAGGGAGAGTCCTGAAGCGCAACCACCCCAGACAAACGCAACCAAAAACAGAACCCAGCCCATAGAAAGGAAAGGGAAGGACCGCAGAAGACCCCGCACAAGATCAGGGCACAACACCAAGAGCAGGGAGAAGAAAAAAAAATCAAGGCCACCGAGACCCGGGGAACCCAAAGCCCAAACAGGGCCAAAAAGGAAGAAGAAGCTCCAAACAATACCCTCACCAGGAGACAACAACAGAGGGCCGAACACGGAACCGGGGAAGACCAAACCCCAGGACCAGGAAGGAGGGAAAGCCCCACCGACCCAAGAGCCAACCCACCGGCCTGGACGACAAAGCAGGACACCAAGGAACCACCCATGGTGAAACCCAAGAGCAGCCACAGAAGGGGAAAAACAGGAGAGAAAGACAGGAAGGCCCACAGCCCAACCCCGCTGGCGCCCCGAAAAACACCCAAGAAGCCAGCAGTCCATACAGACAGGCCAGCCAGACAGGAGGCTCCCAACACGGCGCCCTCAGGGGTCGCCAGAAGGAGAGGCACTGGGCTAACCGCCCTAACCCCAAAACCATCAAACAAGAAGGGGCACAGGAGCCAGCGACACCCAGGCCACAAAGGGATGAGAAGCAGCAGGAAGACAGGGAGGGAGCCCGCAAGCCCACACATGCCAACCAACACAACAGCCCAGTGCAACAGCCAGGTGCAAAGGAGGGGTCACGGGAAAAGGACAGAAGGCCAGCCCAGTACCCAGGAACTCCAGGCACAGGACCACTGACCACAAGAGGCCGAAAGACCCACACCGAAACAAGGTCCAAAGGCACCAGATAAAGAACGGCCAGTAAAGGACACAGGCAGAGACCCAAAGGTGAACCCAAAGCAACCAAGGCCCCCACAGCCAAAAGCCGGACACAACCAAGCAGAGCAGGCACCAGCAACCCTCCTGCAGAGGTAAACGAGGGGACAAACACAGGGACAGCAATGCCAAAACCCATCAGAGGCAAAGCCCAGGCCCCAACAACAGGCCGGAAGACCCCACGCACCACCAAAACCAAAGGAGAGGCGCCCTGAGAGCCCAAAGGGGCACAACCCACCGAGGGGAGAGGGACCAGAAAGAAAAAGGGAAGACCGAACCCCGGCCGACCCAAGAACCGCAGAACCAATAAAAGAGCAAGGACCAGAGACACTACAGGACCAAAACCAGCCACCGCACCGGAGCGAGAAAGGACCAAACACAAACGACAGGCCCCAAGGGGAAAGCCACAGCCTAAACCCGAGGCAAAGCCAGCCATAAACCACAGGGCCAACAAGGAGGAGCGATAAAGCCGCAACGCGGCCCACACAACAGGGGAGGCAGACACCTGACCCAAAAACGGCCGCCCCACCGGCCACGGACAGTACCAGGCGAGGCAAGGAGGACAACCAGACAGGCAACACCCAGCAAGACCCCGCCCAAACACCGAGAGCAGCAGAGAACAAGAACTGGCAGGGCGGAAAAGGCCGCAGGCCAGGCGGAACCAACAAAGACCACACTGGCAGACAGGGGGGGCACAGGAGCCGCATGACCAAGAAACCAAGGAGCCTCCCACCCAGAAGCCAAGGAAGACCCACAACACCCAGCCGCCACAGGCGGCAAAGGAACTGGCAGCCGAGAGGCAGAGGACCCCCAAAAGCAGACCAAGCCACCAAAAAGGAACACAAGTGGGGAGAAAGAAACCCCAACAGGTAACCCAAACCTCTCCAGCCAGGCAAGTGCATCACAACCCAGCACTAGGCAACATGCAAACACAAATGCCAGCCAGAAGGCACACCAGGGGCACCACCATCACAGCCCTGGAGCCAACCACCAATACATTTGTGTGGACAAGCTCACACCTCACATACACCCTGACACACTATTGTCTTGTTGTCAAGGTGACTAGCACGATCAATCTTGTTGGATTATGTACACATTTGGAGCAATGTTCCCTCTAATTTGTTTCCTCTGTGTGCAGCAGTGTATGGTCTCTGTGCGCTGCAGCCCTGGCTATGTGTGCCAGGAACCACACCGCATTGTGTGTGCAGCGCCAAATATCACTCCAAATGTTTGCTTAAAACCCTAGCAGCCCAGCTCTCTTAAGAAGAGACATTTTATTCCTCTGTCTGATGTAACATTTCCTACACATTGATTTACACACTATGATTCAGTGTCTCTGTGTAATGTGTATGCGATGTAAAGTGCTTAACACCTTACACTGGTATGAGTGGCGCTAATAAACAAAATAAATATGAAAGAGAGAGGGGTTATGGAGACTTGAGGGGCACTGTTAAAGGTTGGAAATGAGAGTATCTGTGGCGGAGGTGGTCATTGGGGCGCCAACAAACATTGTCACACCAGGCGCCACCAGCACTAAAGCCGGCCCTGTTCAAATGGCACAAATAATTACAATGAAATTATGAAAACATCCCACATCGCAATTTGAAACCTTGGCAGCTATGTTGCTGCATTTCTTTTCTTAATAGGGTTGGGCTGCGGGGGGATTGTGTGCATTTAATAAGGTTTTCGTGTTAATTGTAGCTCATAATGGGTGCTGCGATTAACATGAAAACTTTAACAAATGCACAGGGACATCTTAAGGATTTTGAGTGCCTGGGCCAAGCTTATTTCTGGGGCCCCTGATTAGAACAGCTTTGGATTTATGATCCAATTTCAGCTTTTTCATGTCCTTTTTGGCCAGGTCACCGACACTGCAGAGGCACGCTGGTCCAAATTCTAAATGTGCTTCCATGTAATATTCAGGGATAGTGGTATGTGTTTTCAAAATCGGAACATAGCCTGAAGGAAAAGGAGAGGAGACTAGTGAGAAATAGGATTTAGTGGCAGAGAAAGGGGGAGAGAGGAGCAAAGTAGAAAAAAAGTCAGGGCGCAAAGACAAGAAATGGGGAAGGGGTAATGAAGAAATTGGTAAGAGAGGGACGGAATGAGAAAGGCAGCCAGAGGCTTTGGAGAACTGGGAAGAGAACGGAGAATGGAAAACCGGTAAGAGAGAAAGCAAAGAACAGGCAGTGAGAGGGAAATGGAGACGAGAATAGGATGGGGAGAAGGGGAAAGTGGGTAAACGTGGAGCAGGACTGATATGAGGAAGAAGAAAAAGAAGAGAAGGAGATGGCGAGAGCAGCTGGGAGTGGAAGAAAAAAGGACAAAAGATATGTCAGAGAAGACAGCGAGCGTGGTATGGCAAAGCTTCAGGAGTAGCGTCTCTGCATATCGACGTTGGGGGGTTCTATAAGGAGCCTTTTTCGCCATCTTGTCATTTCTAAACGCTTGCTCTATGTAACCATGCTCAACTGAACAAACTAAGAAGGGTGGAAGGCTGGTTAGGGCTTGCCAAGATTTTTAATCTTGCCAAGATGCAGGTCTGAGCAGATGGCAGCTGCAAGTGTGTTAATGACAGATCCATTTGTCTGGAGTATTCTCTTCACTAACACTTGCTTCCCTTCTCTTTTTGAAACTCAGGGGCAGCAACACTGTCATGGTGTCACCAGAGCTTTAAAACAAACATTTCCCCTTTCTTCCTTCCTCTGACCCCATTAAACCTGGAAAGAATTATCAACCTACAATTTGAAAATATTTAGAAGCAAGCCAACCGTTGAATTCCCATTAGTCACTTTTCTGTCCCAACCACAGTACGAAAGCTGCCCTACTAGATGTACGGCAAGCTCCCATCATAAGACAGACTGCTTAACCTGATGAATTTCAGAGCTGAGTTTTGTGCAGATCACCCCCTTTTGCCCTAATATGTGCAAGTACAAAATAGTGAATCTCATGAACAGTCAAACTGCTTTTTGTTAAAATGTCACATTTTGTCAAAAGGGGTTGTTAAAACTGTACTACCAGCGTGACCATAACACACACTCGAGCAAGTCTCTGTCATTGGCAGCCTCATCACAACTAGAAAGATGGCTGGAGAGTTTAGCTGTTTTCAAAATTCAGATGGATTTAATTTATACAAGCCATTGTTGCTGCGTATTTATCTTATGCAACTAGCAACCACTTACAAAGTCAATAGTCCGACTTGTAGGTATTATCAGGGTTTTAAGTGGGCCAGGTCTCACCGGTGCTGAGCACCGGCAGTCTTTTAAAGGGGGCCTCGAAACGGATCTCTACCGGGCTCTGTTTTGTGCCCTGGCACAGGCGGTCCGTTTTTTTCCAGACTGCAGTGACACTAGGCACATTGATGTGCGCGTGCTCACAGTGCTCACTTCTCACTACTAGAGAAGTTAGGGCATGACGTCATGCCAGGTGAGCCTTGTAGTAGGGTGGCCAGGAGTCTGGACCATCCCGGTTTTTCAACAGTTGTACCGGCAGATTTCGGTAAAAGTGGCTCATGTCCCGGTTTTTTGAGAGGGTAAGCTAAAAACAGTGCAAGGCATTTTTTTAGGTGTTCCAAAGCAGGGCTAATAAGCAGATGTTATAAGTAAGCAGTTTAATTAACAGGCATGAGGCTGGTTTCAAAAATTACATTTAATTTATTTTCTTAGTGCCTGTTCTGTTCTGTGTTTCTATGAAGATGAGGATTGTCATTATTTGACACTTTATTGATGTAAATCTGTAGTCCTTTAAAGAGAGTCATTTTCTCTCTGGATTTGCCTTCTCTTTTTGAAACTCAGGAGCAGCAACATTGTTGTGGTGTCACCAGGGCTTTAAGTTGAAGCCTTTTCAATATTACATACAAGCCATAGTTGCTGCTTATTTATCTTATACAACCAACAACCATTGACAAAGCCAATAGTCCTGACTTGTAGGTATGATGTTACTTGTTGTATAATATATCTGAATGCAATGACAGAAACAGCAAAATACAAGTCGGGCGGCACACTATGCTAAGTACAGATTTTTAGCTTACGTGTCTTTAAGCCACGCCCATAATTACACTGGCCAAGCCCATTTGCCAGACCCCCCAGTTTTTTCATCCCACTTAAAGCCCTGGGTATGATGCTACTTGTTGCATCATATATCTGGATGCAATGACAGAAACAGGAAAATACAAGGAAGGGTGGCACACTATGCCAAGCACAGAAAAGTGTAAATCACACCACAGCTGCGCTCTATTAGGAAGAGAAATTCAGCAAGCCTACAAACATGACGTGTGCTTTTCACGCCTTGTTTGTAGACTTGCTGAATTTCTTTTCTCAGTAGAGCTCTGGGCTACGGGGTGATTGTGGGCCTTTGTTAAAAATTTCAGGTTAATCGCAGCGCCTCTCTGGAGCTGCAATTAACCTGAAAACTTTAACAAAGTCACACAATCACCCCGCAGCCCAGCTCTGTTAAGAAAAGAAATTCAGCAAGTATACAAACACGACGTGTGCTTTTTCAAGTAATGTTTGCAGATTTGCAGAATTTCTTTTCTTAATAGAGCGCAGCTGCAGGGTGATGGGCAGATTGTGTGCTTTTGTTTAAAGTATTCATGTTAATTGCAGCTCGTGACAGCGCTGCAATTAACATGAATACTTCAACAAAAGCACACAGTATGCACCGCAGCCGGGCTACATGAAAGAAACACCCATTTTTCACACAGCTCGCTTTTCAAAAGCAGCGGCGCAAACGTTCTTGTTTGAAATGCTGTGTGTGCGAGCTCCACACACAGCGCTGCGCGCTACATTTAACAGAGGTGCGCGGGCGCGTATGCGCGCATGTTATTGGGAACAGTGATTTGGAGTAAATATCCAACTTTTTTAGAATTCACAAGTAGTTTAAAGGAAACTCTTGTGACGACAGTGGCACATAGTCGGGAGTTCTCTCTTGTATCAGTGTTGACACAGGTGTAGTGGTGCATGTGGTGTACATTGGTCCATGGGTAAATCAGTGTTTACACAGGTATAGTGGTGCACGTGGTGTACATCGGTGTGTGGGTAAATCAGTGTTTACACAGGTGTAGTGCTGCACATCGGTGCCAGGGTAAATCAGTGTTTACACAGGTGTAGTGGTGTACATCAGTGCACGGGTAAATCAGTGTTTACACAGGTGTAGTGGTGCACGTGGTGTACATCGGTGCACGGGTAAATCAGTATTTACACAGGTGTAGTGGTGCACGTGGTGTACAGTGGTGCATGTGTAAATACTTCGCAAACACTTTCTTTTTTAGGTCTCGCCTGGCGTTAGCAGCGCGGATTCACTGCTCTCGCCATGCAAGGGCCTTTTGTAATCTATATGATTCCAGAAGTGTACTTGGAGCCCTCTTTTCCATTGGCTTGCATCATCGTTTATGTTAGACGATGGCGCGTGATTGAAAAGTGGGCTTTTGGGTTACCTTCTTGTCCACTTTTCGGATGGACCATCTGGACAGCCCGACGCCATCTTTGTTTCTTTCAATGAGCGCAGCTTTTGTATCCTGGTTGCCTGACAACGGACAGACTCTTCAAGTGGCTGATGCTTTCTAATAGTAGACTGCACACTGACGCCATCTTTATTTGGAGTTGCTTTTCTCTGTTTCTTGTTCTGTCGTGAACCCTTGGGCGCTAACAGGGCTGTGCTTCTGCTATTGTGCCGATGAGGACTTTGGAGCTTGTGCCGATCCCGGTTCTGTAGAAGGATGTGCCGGGATCACTCCTCTACAGACTCTTCAAGTGGCTGATGCTTTCTAATAGTAGACTGCACACCGACGCCATCTTTATTTGGAGTTGCTTTTCTCTGTTTCTTGTTCTGTCGTGAACCCTTGGGCGCTAACGGGGCTGTGCTTCTGCTATTGTGCCGATGATGACTTTGGAGCTTGTGCCGATCCCGGTTCTGTAGAAGGATGTGCCAGGATCACTCCTCTACGGCGCTTCAGGATATCAGGATTCTAGGCGCTATGATGGACATGAGCGCACTGAGGACAGGTGGAGGAGGCGAATGTCCCTCTTGAGTGACACCCCGTACTCCCCGATTGCCCACTCAGCACCTCTTCCTTTTGTTTGTAATCTCAAGGGGCCCAGAGCCACCCTGTAAGTTCAGAGATCTCAGATCAACACGGGGGCAGGTAAAGCGCTTGATGCATCGGTGCACGCTGCTGCCGCTGCACAGCTGCTGGAACCCACCAGGCTGCAGCCCTGTTAACAACATTCACGTACTCTGCAAACTTCCCTGCTGGCTTCCCGTGCTCACAGTCACAGCCCGAAACCAAGGTCACAGGCAACTACATTATCTCAGCTCTGAGGCCACTGAAATAATGGTCTCACAGCCATGAGCTGTGTCCTTCGGGGTGGGGGTGCTCGAGAGAATAATAACGGCTGTGTTCTTTTACACCAAGTCGTAGCCCTGTATCAAGACCCCCCCAACAACAGGACTTACGTGCCCTCCCACCCCTTTCAGATCAAAAGACCCCATGGGCAGGACTCCTCCACCACCACCAGAGAAGCCCACACTCCTGGGGAACTCACCTCCCGAGACTGCATACTATGTGCCAGGGCTCCCACCGACGTGGTAACACAGGTCACCGTGCCCACGGCTCCTACTTCCTGGAGACCGCAGGATTCCGTGTGCGCCGGCATGTGGCTGGCTCCTGGGTTGTTAGCCTTGCGCACTGGGATCCACCCAGATCGGGCACAGGGTCATGACCTTGACTGTCCTCCTTAACGCGTCTTGATCCTGTGGTAGTCATGTCCACAGGCAGCTTCGGCCTCTGGGTACCACCTCAGGTTCCCCTCTTCCTCCTCCTGAGGGCACGTGACATCTCCTCAGTCCCCCCCCCTCCTCTCAGGGTTATGGAAGCACCATTTTCAGGGACCCTTTGCGTCCCCCAATTCTTCCAGGATCCAGTGAATTCAGAGTGCTGACTCTTGTCTCAGCCAGGGGCTTCTATGCGCCCGTTCCACCAGCACTTACCGTTCTAGTAAACCTCATTCCTCAGCTGCATGGGCTCCTTTACTCACAGACCTGCCGCCCATTGGAACCCTCTCTTTGAAGCGCTCCCACCCACCCACACATCTCTCCAGACCCCTGTCTTCAGCAGGAGCACCTGGGTCACTCACAGAGAAGTTAGGAAGATCCCTGCCTTGCGCGGTGACTTGGCCCAAGATGGCATCACCAGGGATGATCTTCAGTGTCCAGTCTGAATATGAAGTTGGTAGCCGTTGCAGCCAGTGGCCAGTTGAAGTAACCCGCCCTACCTAGTGGCTGGCCAGTGCAGGGCCAGCTCTAGGGCGGTACCACTGGTGCCACCGCACCCAGAGCTGACTTCATGGGTGCTGAGTTTGCAAGTTTATTTTGGTTTTAAAATCACCTGCTGCCGCCTTCCTTTACTCCAGCAATTTCCAGGCAACAATAAAAATGTCAAGATATCTCTGGTGATTAATGTTCTTCCTAGAGACAGATCGGAGTTTTGTCTAGTGGAGGAATTGACTCCTCGCTCAGAGGGTTAATGGGCCTGCTGAAAAGAACGTGTACCATTCAGATCACAAAGTGCATATTATATAAATAGGTCAGTGGGTTACTGCTTTTGTCAGAGAGATCTGTTTGTTACTTGCAGTTTATAAATTAAAATACTAATATAGAACAGTGAATAATTAACGGTCATCAAAGAACTACATGCGCACTGCAAAGTATACATTACAGCATTGATTAATGTTGCAACAAAAGTTAATTTGGATAGAAATAGATTGTTTATTATTAAAGAGAACCCTCAATTATGCTGTTCCGTTTTAAATTCTTAGCTTGTGCTTCTTCAGACCAAGCAGTCAAACTATACTGTCTCCCAGTATGGTTGTCATGTGACTGCATTAGCGCTGTTGTAAAGGGTTGAGACTACACATTGCATCCTGGCAGCACTGTTGAGAAGCGCGCAACCTAATAAAGTTCTTCTAATCAAAACAAAAAGTAAATTTTAAAGGCAAACGTGAGTGAAAGAAGACTTGTTAGTATGAATTGTGGTGCAACTTCTAATACTGGGAGTTCACTACATCAATTTAGTACAGTTACACAGAATGTGCTGCTTGGCTAAACACTTACAAAGTCCCAAAGGCGAGACCTATTGACTATGCCAATGCTTGTTTTCTTTTTGATGTGGGCAGCCCTTTCTGTTCTCTCCCCACTCTTACCTTCACAGGAGTAATTCTCCGACGTTACCCAAGGCTGGAATGTACTTTACAAACATGTGTAGATGCACACACAAGAAACCAGCAAGTAATGGGCGTGTGTATACTTTCGAGGCATCGCAACATCTACTCCTTTCCACTGTGTGTAGATATTCATACAGCTAAGATTACAACTTGCTCTCATAATTGCACTAGTGAGTAAATCCATTTCCCTGTGTAAAGTCACATCTTGTAAATAAATAACAAAACACACTTTATACTTGTACGAAGAGCAGCTGTGCACCTAGCTTCAATTTAAGTGCGTTCATGGTACCAGGAAGAGGCCTCATGTACATAACCCCAAGTTAATTAGGATATAGTAATGTACTTTTACAAATATGTAATAGCAGTTGTACAATTTAAAAGAAATCTGACCGAAATGAAGGAAGGGGGCACCGTTTGGATGCGTCCTGTACCCCCTGGAGGTGTCCCTGCAAAGGGGGTTCACTGAATCTGAAGAAAAATCCTGAACAATTATTGTTATTCAAAACTCATACTTTTCAATTTTACATATTATTACACATGAACGCAGATGTTAAACTTTGTTTGCACAGGACTCATTGCTTATGGAAGATACAGTTCATTTTACAAGTCTCTCCCCTAGGTGCAGGGCCGGCTTTAGGGCGGTGCGACCGGTGCGACCGGTGCCACCGCACCGGGTGCTGGCTTCCTGGGGGCGCCATGTTTGAAAGTTTATTTTGCTTTTGAAGCACCTGCTGCAGCGTTTCTTTCCCCCCAATTACCAGGCCTCACATAAATGTCAAGATAACTGGTGTGATTAATTATCTTCCTGGAGAGAGTTGAGCATTTTGTATAGTTGAGGTTTTGACTTAGGTGAAGTTAGTGCAGAGGGTTAACATGCCTGCTGCAAAGAACGTGTACCAAGTAGATTACAGAGTGCGCATGATGTAAACAGATCAGCAGGTTACTGCTTTCAAAAGAGACATCCTTTTGTTACTTGCAATATATAACTTAAAGTCCTAATATAGAATAGTGAGCTATTAACTTTCCTAGAACTGCATACACACTGCAAAGTATACATTATTAGAACATTGATTAATGTAGCAAAAAGGGTTAATTTGGCGTATGCTCTGCCAGCAACCTGCCAGGCCAGTGCACCACACTTGCATCACCCTCTCTCTGCCAGCCATTGCGCTCCATGCTTCTGAAAAGTAAGACAAAAACGTGCATTTGCGTTTCAAATGTCGGATCCTGCAGCAGCACACTTCCAAGGCCCATACATGAGAGTAACCCGATTCAAGGCCCCATTCTCCCGATTTTTTCTAAAAAACCTCCCACTTTGCTATTCTGAAATGTTGGCATGTATGCTTCAGCCACAAACCATAACATGGCGGTCACAGCGTGTCAGCGTTGCACAGACGGCAGCCTGCCACTTCATAGTAAGTAAGAAAATCACCCCGAAGCACTAGGCCTGCACTGAATGAATGGAAACTGTCCCGAAGGGATTGGATCGCTTTACATGAGCACCGGTTGCGTTACACAAGGACTCGTTCATTTTTGGTAGGCGCGAGGAAATTAAGTGATTTGCCCAGAATCACAGGATGTTGAGCCAAGCTGGTTCCCTTGCTCCTAAATCAGCAGTTCTGGCCGTTAGGCCACATCCTCTCCCCCTGCGTTTTTGGTTTAAAATTTGGGCCACTGGCGCCAACTGGCACGATCATCAGTTTGTGCTGGGATCATGAGAGCCAATGAACAAATGGGGAGAGGAGTTGGCCTAACGGCTAGGGCGCTCGACCTCAGAACTGGGTTTGAGTCTCTGTAATGCCGCTGAACATCCTGTGATTCTGGGCAAATCACTTAATCTCCCCGTGCCTAACAAAAAACAAGCATTGGCATAGCCAATAGGTCTCGCCTTTGGGGCCTTATAAGTGTTTAGCCATGCAACAGTTGCATAACTAAATACTTATAAGGTCCCAAAAGCGAGACCTATTGGCTATGCAAAGCGGCGGCGCAAAAGTGAAAGTGATCGCGATCACGATCAAACATCAAAGCGGCCGTGCGGCCGCCAAAGTGGTAAAGTGCGGCGCGCGCACCCGCGCACATGCACTGTAGCTCTAGGCTGGCCTGGTAGCACTTTTTGGAGCCCTCTCAATAAGTCTCGCCAGACCAGCGCATGCGCTGGGTCAGGCGAGACCTAATGAATGTGTGTCCTCATGTAATGTAACTGGTGCTATGTAAAGCGCTCTGATACCTGATTGGATTTGGGTCAAGTTCGCGCTATATAAAACTCTGCAAAAAAAAAATGAACGACAAAATACGGTCACATGTTTTTCCTTATCAGAGGACAGACTATATGCCTTGCGGGTGTCCCTTTATGGACACATTTTCTTTTCTTTGTATTCTCTTTTTTCATTATTTCATTTACATCCTTCTCGCAGAGTACACATCATTAAGCATTATTTACAATATACAGCATAAACATTTGTTGCAATCTACCACATGGACATTTTTGTTATCCTTAGCCATTTTATAACATTTCCTAGCTT
The DNA here is from genome assembly GCF_964204655.1 of Triturus cristatus. Classification (NCBI taxonomy): domain Eukaryota; kingdom Metazoa; phylum Chordata; class Amphibia; order Caudata; family Salamandridae; genus Triturus; species Triturus cristatus. The sequence continues at coordinate 817,127,911 of NC_140595.1, forward strand.
CTCCTATTGTTTCAGATTTGATATATTTCTTTAAATATGATTACGTTCCTTTGAAAAATTATGTGTTATGTATCAATGTATCAAACCTTAATATTAAATCAAACAATAGTAAATTATTAATCAATTCAAGGATATATAAGAGTGTTCTCAGAGATTGACAACAGATACACCATACCCCCCCCCCTCCATGTACTAATCCTTTGGGTATATATGAGTCGAACTACCGAAATTCAAAATGAAGACTGGGCACAGACTCCAAATTGATATGTGCGATTTATTTTGATAGCAACATGTCCATACAATATGATGCGTTTCGGCCAAGCCTGGCCTGGCCTGGCCTTGTTCTCGTGTACTGCTCATCTCGAAGCGATATATAATCAATCAATCAATCAATCAATCAATCAATCAATCAATCATAGTACTTATAGAGCGCACTACTTACCGGTGAGGGTCTCAAGGCGCTGGATGGGAGGGGGGTGCCGCTACTGCTCGAAGAGCCAGGTCTTGAGGAGTCTTCTGAAGGTAAGTAGGCCCTGGGTCTGCCGCAGGTGGGTGGGGAGGGTGTTCCAGGTCTTGGCGGCGAGGAAGGAGAAGGATCTTCCGCCGGTGGTCTTTCGTTGGATGCGGGGGACAGCGGCGAGGGCGAGGCTGGCGGAGCGGAGCTGTCGGGTGGGGGTGTAGAAGCTGAGTCTGCTGTTGAGGTAGGCCAGTCCGGTGTTGTGGAGTGCTTTGTGTGCGTGTGTGAGTAGCTTGAAGGTGATCCTCTTGTCGACGGGGAGCCAGTGGAGGTCTCTCAGATGGGGGGTGATGTGGCTGCAGCGGGGAATGTTGAGGATCAGTCGGGCGGAGACGTTTTAGATGCGTTGCAGTCGTCGTAGGTGTTTAGCCGGGATATCTGCGTAGAGTGCGGTGCCGTAGTCCAGCCTACTGCTGATGTCAGCCTGTGTCACCGTCCGTCTAGTTTCGATGGGGATCCACTTGTAGATTCTGCGAAGCATGCGGAGGGTGTTGTAGCAGGAGGAGGAGACAGCGTTGACCTGTTTCAACATTGAGAGGGAGGAGTCGAGGATGAATCCTAAGTTGTGTGCATGGTCAGTGGGTGTCGGCGCTGTTCCCAGCGTGGTCGGCCACCAGGAGTCATCCCAGGCCGAGGGGGTGGGTCAGAGGATGAGGACCTCCGTCTTGTCCGAGTTCAGCTTCAGTCGGCTGTTCCTCATCCATTCGGCGACGGCCGTCATTCCCTCGTGGAGGTTGGTTTTAGCGGTGTGCGGATCCTTGTGAGGGAGAGGATGAGCAGGGTATCGTCGGCGTAGGAGATGATGTTGAGGTCGTGCTGGCGGGCGACTTGAGCGAGGGGGGGCCATGTAGATATTGAACAGCGTCGGGCTGAGGGAAGATCCCTGGGGTATGCCGCAGATGATGTCGGTGGCTTCGGAGCGGAAGGGGGAGACGGACGCTCTGGGTTCTGCCGGAGAGAAAGGATGTGGTCCAGTCCAGGGCCTTTTCTTGGATTCCGGCTTCTTGGAGGCGTGTCATTAGTGTGCGGTGGCAGACCGTGTCGAAGGCGGCTGACAGGTCCAGGAGGATGAGGGCCGATGTTTCACCGTTGTCAAGTTGGGCACTTATGTCGTCTGTGGCAGCGATGAGGGCTGTCTCTGTGCTGTGGTTTCTTCGGAATCCGGACTGGGACGGGTCCAGGATGTTGTTGTCCTCGAGGTAGCGGGTTAATTGCGTGTTGACGATTTTCTCGATGACCTTCACCGGGAACGGGAGCAGGGAGATGGGCCGGAAGTTCTTGAGTTCTTTGGGGTCCCCCTTGGGTTTCTTGAGCAGTACGTTGATCTCGGCATGTTTCCAGCTTTCTGGGAAGGTGGCTGTCTCGAAGGAGGCGTTGATCACTTTCCGAAGTTGGGGTGGGATGGCTGAGTCGGCTTTGTTGAATATATTTTTATTTTATTTTAAAAGTTTTATATAGCGCTAGCTGGACCCGTAGGTATCAGAGCGCTTTACATACATACTGTAAAGAAAAACAGACGGAAATTGCATTACATAGTAGGCAGGCAGTAAGGAAGCAAAACCAAGGATAAAAAAATACAGCATGGAAGATAAGGTGGTTAACACAGTCCGGTCACCAACTATCCTTGAATGTCAAGAGAGAGGAGTAAACTCAGATATTGAAGTCTAGGTTAGTTGACGTTGGTCAGGAAAGTATTTGTTAAGGAGATGGATTTTCAGGTCCCTTTGGAAACAGGAGAAGGAGGGGTTGCATCTGAGGACTCTAGGGAGAGCATTCCACATCCTGGGAGTGTTGCCAGAGAATGATCGGTATTGTGTGGTTTTCTTTTTCAGTTTCGGAGGAATAAGAAGGAGTGAGTTGGAGCCTCTCAGCGATCTGGATTGACCTGCTCTTATCAGTTTGTTGTTCAGGTAGTTAGGGTCTGGAGAGTGAAGGGTTTAGTGTGTGATGCAGGCCAGTTTGTAAATACACCTCCCTTCCATGGGAAGCCAGTTGAGGGAGTTGAGAGCTGGAGTTTATGTGATCAAATCTTTTTACTCCAGATACGAGTCGAGCGGCCATGTTCAACACTGCCCTTAGAGGGGCTAGGTGAGCTTTTGGAGTCCCTGTTAGGATGGCGTTCCCATAGTCGATTTTAGAGAGAACTAGGGATTGGACTGCTGTCTTGAGGTCATCATGGGGAAGAAAAGGTTTCTATTTCTTGAGGTGTTTTAGAGAGAAAAGAGCACTTTTTGCAGAGTTTTTGATGTGGGCCTCCAAAGATAAGTTCTTGTCAAGAGTGATGCCTAGAGACTTAACTGAGTCGGATAGGACGATGGGGCAGTTTAGGGTGACCAGATTCTTTAGCCACCGATGGTTGCTTTTTGGAGAGAATAGGATTAGTTCTGTTTAATCTGGATTGAGTTTTAAGTGGTTAGCGTTGAACCAAGTTTGGATCTCGGTTAGAGTGGCATTGAGGTGTTGGATGTCGCTGGGAGACTTGATTTTGAAATAGATTTGGGTGTCATCAGCGCAAAGGTGGTAATTCACTCCAGCTTTTTTCAAGATGATTGTGAGGGGCTCCATGAAAAGATTGAAGAGGGCCGGGGAGAGGATCGAGCCTTGCGGTACGCCAGGTGGGACTTTTGTTGGCTTAGAGAGACAGGAGTTGATTTTAATTTGTTGCGAGCGGTGTTGAAGGAAGGAGGTGAACCATTTTAGTACTGTGCCACTGATGCCGGAGCTCTTCGACATGGTCTCCAGAAGCGCGGGATGATTTACTGTGTCGAATGCCGCAGATAGGTCAATAAGGATGAGTAGGCAGGCATCACCTTAATCTAAAGCCTTGTGAATATCGTCAGCGACGTTGAGCATAGCTGTTTCTGTGCTACAGCCTTTCCTGAATCCTGATTGAAAGGTGTTGAGGAGGTTGAACTCATCAATGTGTTTGTTGAGTTGGTGGAGAACGCATTTCTCCAATGTTTTTGCAAGGAATGGGAGGTTGCAGATAGGTCTGAAGTTGTTGAGAACATTCGGGTCGGCCCCTCGTTTTTTGAGACTAGGTGTGATTTGTCCAAGTTGAAGGGAGTCTGGGACACAGCCTGAGGTGAGAGAGGCGTTGATTTTTGTCCAGAAAGGGGAAATGGTGTGGTTAAGTTCTTTTATGATTGTGGATGGGATGTGTTCCATAGTGTGAGAGGAAGGTTTTAGGTTAGAAATTATACTGAAAACCTCATTTTCCAACATTAGCTTAAAGTCGGACCAATGCGCATTGTTTTTTAGCTGGAGGCAGACCTGATTGTCCTTGGTAAGAACTCTTTCTGAATTATCAGGGGTGGTTAGAGTGGGGCAGGTTAAGAGGGAAGGAGGGTTAGAGGTTTGGATGAAGGATTGATCAATTTTCGAGACTTTATTAGTGAAGAAGGTGGCAATTTCTTCACAACGCTCATTGGTGGCTTTGATTTCTTGAGAGGGAGTGCAGTTAGTTTGGGTTTTGACAATGTTGAAGAGTTCTCTCGGTCTGTTTTTTGCCAGATCTAGTTGGCTGCGGAAGAAAGATGCCTTTTCACTGATAATGTGTTTTTTGTATGCTTGCCAAGCAGATCTAAGTTGCGCTAGGTGTAAGGTCGAGGGGTTTAGTCTCCAAGACCTTTCCGTTTGTCTGAGTTGACGCCTTTCCTCATTCAGATCCACGTTAAACCAGGGTTTAGATTTGGTTCGCCTCAATTGTTTTAGTTTGAGAGGAGCTACTTGGTCTAGAACCTCTGTCATTTTTTAGTTAAAGTGTGTAGTGAGGTCATCAGCCGTCGATGATGAGGGTTGGAGTTGAAGATGGGCATGAATCCGGGATTCGAGTTCGGATAAAGGGATTGCTTTGATATTTCTGGTCCAGTGTTTAGGTTTGTCATCACGAATAGGTTGGTGGAAGACAAGTGCATCAATCTTGAACAGAATGAGGTGGTGGTCGGACCAGTCAATGGGAGAAATCGCTCTCAGAGAGACCAGATCATTGTTGGTAATGATCGCATTCAGTGTTGCACCTTTCATATGAGTTGGTTTATTGCAGAGTTGTTTGAGGTTATATATTTCAAGTAGGTTGGGTAGGTTCTGGGCAGTGGAGTCTTCTGGGTCGTTCCAGTGGCTATTGAGGTCACCCAGGAACACGTCTTTAGTGTCAGTCAAGGAGAACCGTGATATTAGGTCTGTTAGTTCTTCGGGGAAAAGGGTACGCTCTCCAGAAGGATGGTAGATGGTGTGGAATTTGATGGGTGAGGTGCCCTTGGCATTGAGTTCGACACCCAGGTATTCAAATGATAGGTATTCTGCAGGTTTAAGTTTGGTAATCTGTATTCCTGCCTTGTGGATGATGGCTAGTCTCCCCCCCGATTTTGGTCAGTCTGTCTTGTCTGATGATGGTGTACCCTGGAGGGGTGAGAATGTCAAGAATGGGTGTGGAGTGGACATTGAGCTAGGATTCAGTGAGGAAAGCGATGTCAATTTCTTCAGCGAGTAGAGCTTCAGCAATGTCTGTGGCGTGTTGTACTGCTGATCTGCAGTTGAGGAGCATGCAAGAGAGAGGATGGGGCGCCTCGATGATGGGGGGAGTAAGGTGGATAGAGGAGTATTGAGCAGGAGGTCTAGACGAGTGGACATTTTTAGGGATTCTGTTAGTGCCGATAATAACAGGGATGGGGAAAGGGGCTGACTTCTGGGTCAAAGTGAGGTAAGAGTAGTTGATCTCATCAGGTTTCGTTATCAAAAAGGGTTGTCGATCCCGCTTGGGTCGAAGTGCCTGACTCCCTGATGGACTAGAGGGACGAGGGGTGCACTGAGGGGCCAAGGGAGCGGTATTGAGTGGGGTCTGAGGAAATCTACCCGGGAAAAGGGAGCACGGCGGCTTGGTCCTGTTGAGAAGATCTTGTTGTAAGTATAGGAAATCAGCAGCAAGGGAGTTAATCTTCAGCTCCATTCTGTTCAGTTGCTGTGCTATTGAGCTGAAAAAGTTAAAGGTTTTAGGCAGAGTCCGAGAATGACTTGGGTCTTTGGAGGGAGAGTGAACAGGGGTCGGGGATTGGACAGAATCAGTGGGGTGAGGAGAGGGGAGAGGTTGGACGCGGGGAGCTGGATTAGTAATTCTCTCATTCAAGGGGTTCAAAGGAGGAGTAGAGGGTCTACTGTCCAAGTGAGGAGGGAGAGAAATTCTAGGTAAGAAGTCAGATTTCCGGGGAATGTCAATGAGATTAGCGGTGGAGGCAGGTTGTGTATGTGGGTGTGCGACAGCGGAGGGGGAGCATGTAGTGATAATAGGGGGGAACGAGTTTAATGGATTGGTGACGATGTTGGCCATGGGGATGTCACGGGGGTTGTCAGTGAGGTAATCGGTGGAGACCGGATGTTTCTGTGGATGTGGGACATCGGCGGGGGAGTGTGCAGTGGTAGTAGGAGGGAGAGAGACCACTGGATTGAAGATGATGTTGGACATGGGGGAAGTAAGGGTCGGGTGAAAAGGGTCTGTGTTGGAGGAAGAGCTGCACAGGGCTCTAGTTGCTGGTATAGGCCCGTGACAGGGGGGGGGGGGGTGAAAAAAGCATAGGTTTCAGGGACGTCATATTTAGTTGGACATTTCACTCATACAAAACCATAGAAATTCCGCCTTTATAGTTAGTTGAGCTAACTATAACTCGTGCCCCCGCAATGCACTGCTGATGACATCACATATTACATCATTCATGACATGGTCAGTGACATCACTGATGACATCTCAAATGACATCACTGATGACATCACTGATGCACCTCCTCACACCCTAATATAACCTTTGATACACCCCCTGTAAAATACAGACTACCATTTTCAAAACCATCGACACACCAATGCCACTTACAACAAACGCACTCACTAATTCCTAGGTCTACAGACACATGCACTCATTCATCCATACAACCATTCATACATGTAGTCACTGATCAATACAACAGTATCATATGCACTCATACACCTAAACAGACACTCACACACCACCACTCATCCTAGTCAGTCATGCACTTATCCTAGTCAGTCATGCAAAGAATCCATCATAGTTCCATTTACTCACCTACACAGTTATACACACACCACCTCATTTATTTATACAGATACTAACGCATACTTACTCTCTTATATAATCACTAATACAAGTATACACTCATCCATATAGCCACTCCCACAATCACTGAGTCGCACATATAGTCATTTATATACTCCAACTCTTACATACACTGCCTTTTACTTTTGTACTTACTCTGACATCTACAACTGTGACACCCAGTCACTCACCAACACATCCATACACACACTCCCTCACCCATAGAACTGTTTCCACATGCACTCTTAAAGTCAAATACCCAGTCAATCGACCACTCACACATCTATGCACAGAGTCACACACCCCCAACCCAACCACACACACACTCAGGTGCCGATTACGATCCGGTAAAAAAATTCCCCGTACGACTCGTATCCGGTCTTTTTACCGTACGAATCGTACAAGTGCCGTACAAACTGCCAATTACGATTCGCATGGGAAAAAGACCATACGAATCGCATTGGGAATAATTCCCCACACGTCCTCGGGTCGGAAAATGTGTCCGACACGTCCCCGAACGATTTACCGTACAAATGTGAAAAGTGAAGTCCGACCACGGAATCACGATCCATCCCGTGCGTCCGATGTTACAACCGTATGGAAAAAACACCGTCCGCACCGAACACCCATAGCAACCATGGAGACATGTGCCCGCATACGCGCCGAACCCCCCCCAGCCCCCATACGTTCGAGTCGTACCCCCCCGTGTATGTACACCCGTGTACGTGTCGTACCCCCGTGTATGTACACCCGTGTACGTTCGAGTCGTACCCCCACCCGTGTATGTACACCCGTGTACGTGTCGTACCCCCCCGTGTACGTTCGAGTTGTACCCCCACCCGTGTATGTACACCCGTGTACGTGTCATAACCCCCATGTATGTACACCCGTGTACGTTTGAGTCGTACCCCCACTGTGTTTGTACACCCGTGTACATGTCGTACCCCCCGTGTATGTACACCCGTGTACGTTCGAGTCGTACCCCCACCCGTGTATGTACACCCGTGTACGTTCGAGTCGTACCCCCACCCGTGTATGTACACCCGTGTACGTGTCGTACCCCCCGTGTATGTACACCCGCGTATGTATGGAGTGTACCCCCACCCCAACCGTGTATGTACGGACCGTAACCTCACCCGCGTATGTATGGAGCGTACCCCCACCCCAACCGTGTATGTACGACCCGTACCCTCACCCGCGTATGTATGGAGCTTACCCCCACCCCAACCGTGTATGTACGGACCGTACCCTCACCCGCGGACGTATGGAGCGTACCCCCACCCCAACCGTGTATGTACGGACCGTACCCCCACCCCAAACTTGTATGTACGACGCGTACCCCCACCCGCGTATGCATGGAGCGTACCCCCACCCCAACATTCTAAGTACGGAGCGCACCCCAGGCCCCAACATCACCACCTTCACACAACATCGCGCATGTACGAGTCGTACCAAGCCAGACACAAGGACAGCACTGTACAACAAAATGGCCCATATACACACCGTACACACGCTAAAAACGCACGTACACAACCAGGACAAAGCAAAACAACACAAGAATACACCATTCGAATAGCACAAAGCCACAAAACATGTCCAACAACCACAAAAACAACACATACACTGACCTGCAACTGCCAAAATCCAAAACAGAGGCCCAAAACACAACCACTCCTTATAACACACCCACCCAAAGTTCAAACACAGCCACACCCACCAATGGACCAATAAAAAGGGCCCACACACACAAACCATGAGCCTTTGCAACAGACTCACTGCTGCCAGACCCCACAGACAACCTACAGCACCATACTAGAAACTTTACTACACCTTACACTTGCACACCTTCACTCACACACCTTCACAAACACCCCCTCATCACATTCACACACACCCAAACAACCACACCCACACACCCACAACCATCCACACCCCCCCCACCATCCACACCCACACCCCTCACCATGCCCACTAACAAGAATCCAAAGTTCACTAGCCGAGAGTTGGAGGTCCTTGTCGATGAAATCCTCAGAGTTGAGCCACACCTCTTTGGAATATTGGTCAGACAGACCAGCATTTCAGAAAAAACAGCCATGTGGCAGACGATCGTCGATGCTGTGAATGCTGTTGCGGACACCAGAAGGACCAGGCATGAATGCCAAGCCAGGTGGTACGATCTGCGGAAGAGGGTCCGAGCCAAAATGACCGACGAACACAACCAGGCCAACGTCACTGGAGGAGGGCCGCTCCGCAGACGCGTAGAATACCATCCCTGGGAGGAGAGGGTGATGGCCATCCTGCCGGTGGTGGCAGTGGACGGATTAGACGGACTCCGAGACCCGGGTGAGTACACAAACAACTCACCTCACATGGGGGGAACGTCATCCACAACCAAACTCACAAACAGGCACGCAACCACCCCAAGCTATCGCATGACTCAACCACACTCCATGAACACGCACATGCCACTGGCGCCACCATGCCCCATGCACCCAGCTGGTCAATGCCAAGTCACAGGCCACAGAAAACACCAACACAAGACACGGTAAGCCGGATGGCGGGAGTGTGGGCCCCAAAAATCACATAGTGCAACTCAGAAGCAGACAACAATGCCCTCTGCCCATATGGCCTAGGTCACAGCCAGACAAACAGTGTGGCCCCACACAGGAAAGACTTGCCAGCAAATGGCGGACGCCTTGCATTAAGACATGGGGGTGAAGGCACTTTTTGCACATGACAGCAGCTAATGAACAGCCAACACTGTGAAAGAGTGGCAGCACACACCACCACAGCAGCAGCGCACACACAGACACTACACCCAATGGGTGCCTGGAGATCAGAAACAAACTCACATCAACAATCCAAGGGCCATTCAAAGATCTGCTAACAGTGTGTGCCCAGGAAGCTGGGCTGAGGTGACAGAGGGTGACACACAGAGGGAGGGAGAGGGGGACAGAGAGGGAGGGAGACACAGGGAGACGGACAGAGGGAGGAAGCTGACACACAGAGGGAGGGAGAGGGGGACAGAGAGGGAGGAAGACACAGGGAGACGGACAGAGGGAGGAGGCTGACACACAGAGGGAGGGAGAGGGGGACAGAGAGGGAGGGAGACACAGGGAGACAGACAGAGGGAGGAGGCTGACACACAGAGGGAGGGAGAGGGGGACAGAGAGGGAGGGAGACACAGGGAGACGGACAGAGGGAGGAGGCTGACACACAGAGGGAGGGAGAGGGGGACAGAGAGGGAGGGAGACACGGGGAGACGGACAGAGGGAGGAGGCTGACACACAGAGGGAGGGAGAGGGGGACATAGAGGGAGGGAGACACAGGGAGACGGACAGAGAGAGGAGGCTGACACACAGAGGGAGGGAGAGGGGGACAGAGAGGGAGCGAGAAAGGGACACACAGGGAGAGCAAATCAGCCTTGTGGGGTGTGGGAATGTCTGCTCGTCAGCAGGTGGACTGCGTGCATGTAGACAAGGGTGGCCAGTGCCAGAACCCCCCCTCTTCTCCATGGCAAAACACACGGCCATGTCACAACCTGTGCACGAGCACAACGACAGCTACCTGCATCATATAAGTGTGTGGAACAACTCCATGTGCACACGTACAGTGCTACACGGAAAGCGCCAATGCATGGCTCGCCACACCTGCCCACTCCACTGCTGACTGCAGTCACAATTGACGCAGCAAGTAAGACTGTGCCACACATAGGTAAAGTCGCAAAAGCTGTGGCCAAGGGACATACCCATGCACAAGTGCACTGTGAGTGGAATGCAAGACATATCCAAATTCCCAGAGGAAATGTGCCAACTTTGAAAACAATGAAACATGGATGTTGCATGGAACAAAATTAACATTGTCTCACTCACACACAGGTCAACGTCGTGGATCACCCCCCAACACCGGGGGGGAAGACTCACAGGACCCGGCTTGGCGGGATGACGGAGCCACCGGCAGCGACGACTCTCACCACTCTGTGGACGAACCCGACCCCGACCAACCTGGCCCCTCTGGTGTCCAACGGCCTGCAGCACCTGCGTCAGGTACAACTGGGCCAACCACCACCCCCACTCCTGCCACATCCCAGGAGACACCCAGGATCCCTGCCCCACCATCACAATGCAGCCAGGCTGGCCAGGAGGGACACGGTGTCCCGGGCACCCAGGAGGAGGCAGGCGACAATGCCAATGCCACCCCTCAGGGGTCCCGGAGACCCGATGTGCCCACAAGGGCAGGCCAGGTGCAAGTGGGCAGGGGTGGTGGGAGTGGAGGACGGCGGAGGCGCGAGCCTGACCGGTTGGCTGGGGAACCGGTATATTCCCATGTCCGAAACATCCTGGACACACACCGGCAGGACACCACGGGCATGGCCCAGGTTGTGTCCATCCTCGAGGAGATCAAGACCCAGCAGGCCCAGCAACATGTGGAGCAACATGCCTGTCTACTGCAACACCAACGGCGGATGGAGGACAGACAGGCTGAGCTCGTGACGTTGTTCACGGGAATTCACAGTACACTCCGTCGGATGGCCGACAACATGGGCAACCCTCCCTGTGCCATCAGGGGTAGAACATCACCACCCACAGGAAGGGATCAGGAGGAGGAGGAGGAGTCATCCGACGGAGCATCCCAAACATCGTCACGGCCTGCTTCTGAGGGTCCCCGCAGGAGGGCGGGTCGTCCACGGAAAAGACCGTGAGGGTCGGCGCAACAGCACCATCTCCCAGGACACCTGGCCTGGCACCTGGCCCACTGGACCAACAGCAGCACAGCAGCAAAAGACATTCTCTGCCACATGGACTTGCTGGTCACTGTCTGACCAATGTTGACAAAGACTGTGGCATGGACTCTGAGGATTTCTAATGGCAAGGACACCAACTCCCCTAGTGAACTTTGGATTCCACACACCCGGAAAGCCCCTCATGTCAACCCCCCCCCCCCTACCCCAACCAAACTAAAAAGTCACACCATAAAGAGAAGATGCCTACTGATTGCATTATTACCTTACATGTGTCTTGTAAAGTCTAACCATGCCTGAGTTCTCATTTGACTTCAACCATCCACACCCTGGGGCCTGAGTCTGGCACAGGACACACATGGGTCACATTGTATTAGGCAAGACAGACATGGAGCACCATACACACCCGTGATGGGCCCAACCAGCTGAGGGGGTGGCCGCACAACCGTGCCGACAGACATATTGAGTACAGCGACAGCCAGGCGCAGAGGTCAGGGATCATGTGGAGTATCCTGTGGGGCACCCAGGTATGTGTGGACAGGTGGCAGAACCATGTCCTGCAAGCTTGAGTCAGGTGGATGCAGAGAATGGTGGCCTGGCCAACGTTGGATGCATGGGGATGGCACATGTCACAATACCCACACAGTCATGGACATCATGCACAATACACTGTCTAATCCCACACAAACAGCTTGCATCTTGCTACTCTACACATAGACACATAGCCACTATCACGGAAAACCATGCCAGACATGCCGGATGCACCGTGGCAACACACCAGCATTGACTGAGAACAGGCACCTTGGAGGCATAGGGACACCTTTATTAGTCATGTATTAGGGATTGCAGAGGCAACTCGGAGTACAAATAAACGGGTCATGTGGAGTAACATGTGGGTCCAACACTGGCACCCCCCTTCTGCAGCACAAATGCGTGGTAGCCATGGAACTGGCACACAAGTGTCGGCTAACAGCTAAACACCCCCTGCTGCTCACGGAGAGACTGCCATACACCATTGATCGGCTGATGTGGAAGTCCCACACCATGTCAAGCCAATGCAAACCGTATGTGTCCGAGGGCAGTGTAACACACATTGATGCCATCATCACATTCCACAATCCCATCACTGATGACTGTCAACAAGTCTGACCATCTATTCAGGTGTACCCAGCTGCATGTCATGTGTACCATGGTGATGCGACATGTCTGACAGGGGCAGTGTGCATACATCGTAAACACCTGCCACACCCAATACACCCCTGATGCATCCCTTACCCTAAGGAGACTTCCAAACTTGTCCGTGCGTGTTACGCTGAGTCAGCACACGATGACGTGTCCATGAGGAATAGCAGTGCCACAACAATGCAACCAGCAGACGGCATGCGCAAGTACTTGGGGAAGAGAGACACACAAGAAGTCAGCCACAAAAAGCACAGCCACTTGCATGTGCATGTACTCGACACATGTAAGGATGACAACATGCCAGGTCACAATTATGACTGGGGAAATACACATCACTGCCACCATCACTCCAGTGACACATCCACACACACCTCTGACTCACGTGGCATACATGCAGATGGACACACACATCGCAACACATGCCACACGGGGACCAATGCGTGCACACACAGACACTGGTACTCACCACTAAGCAAAGAAGTCGCGTATGAGCCGAGTCCGGATGTCCTCTTGCGGAACCACATCTTCCACATCACTAGCCCCATTGCCAAGACCTTCGTCCTCCACGGGTGGATGGTCCTGATCATCTTGATCCAGGATGAGTGGCACAGCTTTCTCAACTGCCATGTTGTGTAGCATGCAGCAGACCATGAAGATTTTGCAGACCTTCGCCGGGGCATATGGGAGGGCGCCGCCGGTCTTGTGGAGGCATCGGAATCGGCTCTTCAGAAGGCCAAATGTCCTCTCTATCACTCGCCTTGTCCGGCCATGGGTGGTGTTGTAGCGGAGCTGGGCCGGCGTGATGGGGTTGCGGAGAGGTGTGATCAGCCATGGCATGTAGGGATAGCCAGCGTCCCCTACGTGGAAAGCACATGGACATAAGTAGGACAGGAGAAGCGGTCGTGCTGGAAGTCTACGCAAAATACAGGACAGACAGAGTGTACCCACCAACAACACATGCTCGTTCGTTGCGCAGCTGCGTCATCATTTCAGGCACCCTGCTACGCCTCATGATGTAGGCATCGTGTGCTGATCCTGGAAAACGAGCACAGACATGTGAAATCACCATGTTGGACAGACACACCACAAGGGCATTGATGGAGTGGTAGTGCTTGCGATTCCTGTACGCTACCTCCTGTGCCTGTGGTGGTACCAAAGCCACATGTGTCCCATCTATGGACCCAATCACATGGGGCATCCCTCCCAGGGCATAGAATCCACGCTTGACACCAGTCAACATTTCAGGGGTTGGGAAATGGATGAACTCATCCAGGTGAAGCAACATGGCCTCTAAGAAATCATGCAGCACACGGCAGAACATGCTCTGGGACATGCCACCGACATGAGCTATGGTATTTTGAAAGGTACCCGTGGCAAGAACATGTAGGGCTGCCATTACCTTCAGCTTGGGTGTCAGTGCCGTAGGATACCTGTGCAGCGGTTGCAGGTGTGGTGCCAGCCTCGCCGTCAGCTCCAGAATCAACGGTTGGGGGAAGCCGTAGCACCGGATACAGTCATTCTCCCGCATGTCAGCCAAGTCCGGAATTGCTCGGGGAAGAGGCGGCGCTCTGCAGTAATATGCAAGTGACAAGGAAGAGTGAGTGCACTACAACAACAATTTTTTGGTGCTGAGCACATGTTAATCTGTCAATACACATATGCGACATACGGAGTCAGGTATGTGCCACATGCCCTAGACACGTATGGCTGGCAGGTGACACTCCTACCAAGACCCAGCTACACATGGAGATTGTGAACCTCCACATGCCATGGCATGGGATTAGCTGTGTCCCAGTGTAAGTGAACAGCCAGACGCAACACAGGAGTGACATACATCCACACATCAGCAGAAGTAGGATGTCGATTGCAGAGACTGGTAGCGGAACACTAGAGCCACAGGTCACCTGACATTACACTAGGACAGCCCACACACCTTGCCATGAAGGTGTACATGTGATGACTCACCACACATTCACGGAGAGGATGCAGACATGTCCTTGTTACGCTACTCTGTGTCCCATGCATACTTACGCACCTCACATCCGATACCACATGTGGCCTGGTGTGCGGAACAGTGTGCCATGTCCATCTACACACAGACACATGTTGGTTGCTGCAACAGCTGATGCTTTTGAGGGAGCTCCAACATCAACCTAATGGGAACCCTCCACACATACATGACATAGTCACATCGTGCACCGTGGGTAGTGACATGTCTGGTGTAGTAACCCCTGTACCGGGCATCAGGGGACACTTGCGTGTGTTGTTGACTGTGCCATGCCAGTGACGCTCATCCCAAGTGTGCAGTACGACATGCACACATGTCAAAGGAGTTAAGGGCATGCCTGGCACACATTGCACCGTCACACATAACATCTGTACACATCTCATCATACATCTGGTGCCTTCTCCACTCAGGAGTAATGTGCCACATCACAGCCTTTCACACCTGTGCCCCACACATGTAGTAATGCCCAGACAATGCCTTGATGTCCATCCATGGACAAGTATGTCAGCCCTATTCCTTCCTGTGTGCTGCCCGTCACCACTGTGATGTGTGAAAGGCACCGTACTTTCGCTAAGAGGGCCTGTGTACGTTCCCTATCACTATGGGAGTGCTGCCGTATGTGTACCCATAGTGATAGTGAGCGTACGCACGCGTGTACGGTCCGTCTCACTATGGGTGTTCTCGCGTATGCGTACTCATAGTGATAGTGAGCGTACAGGCGTGTGTACGGTCCGTACCACTATGAGTACGCATACGCGAGAACACCCATAGTGATAGTGAGCGTACAGGCGTGTGTACGGTCCGTCTCACTATGGGTGTTCTCGCGTATGCGTACTCATAGTGGTACGGACCGTACACACGCCTGTACGCTCACTATCACTATGAGTACGCATACGCAAGAACACTTACAGTGAGACGGACCGTACACACGCCTGTACGAGCCGTTGATATGCATTTGGGGTGCCCTAGGGCCCCGGGACGCACCGTACCTGTGTGTGAAGCTCCAAATCACATAGGGGACACATGAGGGACAAGTATAAAGGCCTACATGCATGCTGGTTGTCATGGAGACCAAGTTTAAAGTTTGAATTTTTTAAGCAGGTGCACAGCAGTAGTCAGTTTGAATGAATCTACTTTGTTGCAATGTGCTTCTGGAGTTGACATCATGCTGAAGAAAAAAACACAATAAGAACCCACTGACTGTGCTAGGTTTGAAGGGATTGGAGGAAACATAGGATGCAAATGTGAGTGACCAATCACTCTGTACTCCTGTGCATGAAACAGGCCAGCAAGGCAGATATAAGGCAGCCAGGTCCCATGAGGGAGCACTTGCCTGCACATCTTTGTATTCAACGACCCAGCTGCTGCTACTGATTCCCTGGAACCATGTCAAGGTCTGTGGAGAGGTCACAGCCCTTCACCCTGGAGGAGAACCTGGCATTGCTGGATGTGATCCTCCCACAGTACCCCCTGCTGTATGGGCGACCAGGTTATCAGGTGAGTGCAGAGTCCACTAGCACAGACTGTGTCCCTTTTTTGTGACTGTGACTTCTGCCATTGTGTCCAGGTGCTATGTACTGTAGGGGGGGTCCCAGGGGGGGAATGCCTGATGTCTACCAGCCAGAGCATGCTGTGGTGCATGTCTGCCATCCTCACTAGCATTGTGTTTACTGTGACAATCACTGCATGGTGCATGCCACATTCTGCCTGTCTTGCCCTCCTGGGAATGTAGCCTCTACAGTCCTCATGTGATTATGTGGTCAGCCCAGTGTGACAGGTGACTGTACCCACAGATGTGTGTTAGTTCTGTGTACCTGTGCTGAGAGTGTCCACATGATGTGTTCGTACCCTGGACATCGGTGTGTGTGTAAGTCTCCTGTCATGTGGGTGGGTGCATATGTGGAGTGTAGCACCCCAGCTGCATGAGGGATGGATATACCCTGCCCATGTGATGTGAGCAGGGAGCAGTGCTGTGTGTCTGACGTGCAGAGCCAGCCCCACACCTGTGAGCCCCCCCCCGTCTAGTGGCACATGTGCAGAGTGAGGTTTGTCGCTGCATTTGGCAATGGCAGGTGAATGTCCTGTGCCTGTGTGTGTCTGTGTACTCTGCTGCGGTAGCGTCAGTGGCCTGTGGCATGTGACTGCTTAGAGGTGCTGCACATTATCCTGGTGTAGCTTGTGATGCACAGTGTGAGCCTGGATCATTGATTGTGGAGTTGCCCTCATTCCACCTGTGTACTTTCAATGGCACATACTGCTTTTGCCCTTCCCCAGAGGATCATGTCCCTATGACAAAGGTGCAATGCGTTGGATGCATACTATGCCTTGTTGTAAACAGCAAATTTGTTCTAATTAGGCCTGGGCAAAAATTTCGTTCCGTTCGCGGAAATTGCGATAATTTGACATTTTTGCGTTCCGCGGAGAGCGCGAAAATGTCAAAAATTCCGGTTTCCGCAGCTTGGCGATAATTTGTTTCTTGCTCGCGCTGTAAAATGATACATTCTCGCGCGCGCGCGATCGCCTTACCTGAATCCCTGCGTTCGCCGACAAGTTTTCTTGATCCGGTCGCGTTCTCCATGAGATGTTGTATTGTTTTTAGCCATTTGCGCTGTCTCGCGACAGTTCGCGCCCGCAGTGACGTCATGCGTCGCGCGATCACGTCTTTCTTCTCGCGATCATGCACCGCGAGAACAACTCAAAACAAGATGGCCGCGCCCGCAAGCAACCACATGGGTAAGTTGGCGACCCGCAACCATGCAGAAAATCTCGCGAACATGCCGGAAAAAAACTTCCGCATCTTCGCGATATTTCGGCTTGTTTGCGATAATTTTAAACATTCTCGCGATAATTTGCGAAGGTTAATTCCGCAAATTCCGCCCACCCCTAGTTCTAATATGTCTCTCTGTGACATGTGCCTGGTGTATTGATGTAGTGTCACTTGTTCATCCTCACAGGTAGGCGCCTCTGCCAAGAAGCAGATATGGCTGACTGCCGTCAGTGCCGTGAGGAGTGCGGATGGGCGCAAGCGGCGCCTGGCCCAGGTGAGGAAACGCTGGCAGGATATCCGGTGCTGGACGCGGAGGATCGCACGGGTCCTGCTGGGGGACTCACCTGAGACCCATAAGAACCGCAGGCGCCGCCGTCTGACCCACATCCACAAGCGTGTGCTGGCGGTGGTATTTCCAGACTTGGAGAGGCGCTTACAGGAGAAGCAGTAGCAGGAAGGGGGTAGGTACATGTGTGTTTGTTGTGTGTCACCAGCATTTGTAAGTGCACAGTTGCATGGATACACTGCCAGGGTTTAAAGGTGCTGTGCAGATCCAGTTACCCACAGTATAGCTGTGCTCTCCTGCCTCCCTTCCCCTCCTTGCAATGTGTTCCCTGGTCTGTGTGTAGTCACTCCTTCACAAGGTAATGTAGGCTGGCGCTTTCTCCACGTGAACTATGCCTGTAGCATCATGTGTGGGGATGGTGTGTAACAGGTTTGGGGACCTTGCCTGTGCCCTGTCCAGTTCAGTACATGTGGGTTCAATGTCAGTTGGCACTGATGCTGAGTCCAGACATGGGAGTTAGTCTCTCAAGTGTCATGCCTTACAGCGCGCATGTCCTATGTTGTGGCCTGTGACATGATGTGCATGAGTGTGCGATACGCATAGTGCAGGGATGGTGGCGTGTGTTGCAGTCATTCCCATTCAGGACCATGGAGTTGTGTTGCCACTACTGTCCCCTGGGGCATATTTTCATAGGTGTCATGTGTGTCATCACAAAACGTGGACACTCTCAGTGTCTACAGCATAGGTTGTGCTCTGTGCCATTGTCCCCTGGCACCATGTATATTGACGTGAAATGTAGTACAAGTGTCCACTGTACAGCCTGACCTGATTTTCCTTGTTCATAGTCACAGTGGCCAGTGCCTGTGTGTCTTGTTACAATCATCTGATGATGGCCATTTGTACATGATTATTTGGACAGGCGCACCTTGGGTATTTGGCGTCCAATCTTGCATTTATGCAGCCCCTGTGTATTTCACCCAGACTAAGAGATGTAAGTGCCACCTGTGTCTCAACAAATTGTCTCATGTAGGGGGTGGTTTGTGCGGGCCAAGCCTACATGTCAAAACCAGAATTCTCCTTGCTAGGTCTGGCCAGTGTGTGATGTTTGTCTGGACATACACTCAAGGTGCAGTGAGCCAGTCATGGTGGGCATGTTTTCAGTATTACCTATGCAGCATGTGCCTCAAGTTCATGGATATGGTCCCTCCTCATCCCTATTTTCGGCAACGCTGTGTGGTGCAGATGCAGTGCTGGATTGTCCCCAGGGCCTGGCTCCTATGTCAAACTCCATTTCATGTCATTTGCTATTGTGTCATGCTCTCCATGGATTTTCATTGGCATGGTGGGTGAACCAACTGTGTGTTGCATGCCCTACATCTGTACCTTGTTTTGTAGATGTTACTGACCTTTCTTTGCAGGCTATGCACTGTAACCTATGTAGATTGGACTCATGTGACATATGTATACAGGTGTGTGATTAATTGCTGTCTCTTCACCTTGCCCACAGCATCGCCGGGGGACACGGAGGGAGACATGAGCACAGACGGAGCGGAGGGACCGAGCACCAGTGCCAGCGTTGACATCGTGGCTGGCACATTGAGTGGTACTGAGGCGGAGGAGAGTGAGGCCAAGGACCTGTCCACTGGCACGACAGAATATGAAGCTGACGGGTCCGAGGATGATCTCTCCGAGTGGGCGGAGGCTGCACTAGCAGCTGACAGCGGCACAACATCGCACCCCGCCCCCTCCATTGCCATCAGCCGCCTCCCACTTGCTCGTGTCCCTTCCCAGCGTGCCGGGTCACCACATGTCTCCTTCCTGCCAGGCACCGCACCCTCTGCCCCTGTCTCCACTGCTGCCGCCAATGCCGAGTCTGTGGACATCCAGCGGCAGTTGCAGGTTGGTCAGGCTGCGATCCTTAATGTCCTCCATGGCCACAGCCAAGTGCTGCACAACATGGAGGCATACTTGGAGGGCATTTTTTCATCGCAGGCTGACCAACGCCAGTTGCTGAGGTCCATAGACTCAACACTGACTGCAGCAGTGGGTCTCCTGCAGCGCTACGTCCCACCCCCTACCCCTGCCCCATCCACACTTCCCACTCCCATGCCTGTCCCACGTACACCCAGACGTCAGCATGCACCCACCACAACAGACACAGGCACCACACCAGCAGGGAAGGTCATACGCACACCTCCTGGCACGCACACACAGGGTGAAGTAGGCACACCCACTGGGTCGGGGGGCAAACGTAAGTCATGCAGCCAGAGTGGGAGTCCGCATTCCACCCAATCCACTCCCTCCAAATCCCCTCCCCTCAGCTCTCCTGGCCACATATCCGGCAAGGACTCCTTCATGGCTGCTCTGTCCCTGAGCCCCACTGTGACACCACCCCGCAAGCGGTCAAGGGAGTCCCCGGTCAAGGTGGTTGAGTCCCCCCCTGTCCACACCCTCCCCCAGTGGCGCTGCGACCCATCCCTCCGCCCCCCCCCCTCCTTGGGGCCTTTGGTTCCTTCGGGTGCAGGGGAGACGCTGGAGGACCTTGCTAAGGTGTGCAGCGACATCCTGGCCTCCGCCTTTGGCCCTGCCCCACCCCCTGTGGTGGAGTCCTCCATCCCTGCAACCACGACGCCTACCCTTCGCCCTCATGTCCCTGCGGTGCCTGGTCCTTCCCCCCCACATGATGCCCTCCCCGCTGTGGAAGACGAAGGAGTCTGACTGTGCAGGCAAGCTAGGGGACACGCGTCCCACTCTGTCCCCCATCCAGCTGTGACTCTAGGACTGCCCTATGGGCTTTGTAAATATTGAACTTGATCCACACACACATTATTTGGAAATGCTGAATAAAGCCTTTTTTTCCCTTAGAACACTACTGCTTTTGTGGTGTTGCTGTTGGTGGGGCTGCTACATGATTTTGGGTGGTGATCATGTGTTGGGTGTGTGGGAAATGTAGTAGTGTGCTGGTCATAGGGGGGACCCTGGTATCTGTGTGCCATCACAAGGTGTTAGCTAGGTTTCTCTGTTCATGTAAGCAGTTACTGCATGGTGAAATTGTCCCAAGGTGTATTCCTTCCTCTGTGTACCCTGACATCTTCCCTGCAGGGTGTTCCCAATATTTAGCGCTGAGCTGTGTGTACATTAGCTGGGTGTGTGACGGACCCCTTCTACTTTGGCCATGCATGCAGAGCGATGTCTCTACCTGTATCTTCCGTGGCATCCTTGGTGATCACTGTACTTGTGTATGTAGTCTGTTGACATGACTTCATGTGGACATGTTCCCTTTTAGGCTGTATGCATGTGTGTACTCCCAGCCTCGCACACATGTGTTACATGTACTGCAGGGTCTTTGTGCACCTGACTGACAATTGTGGCAATTGGATCTGTGGGTACTCCACCCTTATATTTTTCCATGGGCAATGCTGGGGGCCTCTGCACCCACCCCTCCTGTGTCTGGGCACTGCTGGGAGGACTCTACACCCACCCCTCCTGCGTCTGGGCACTGCTGGGAGGACTCTACACCCACCCCTCCTGTCTCTGGGCACTGCTGGGAGGACTCTACACCCACCCCAACTGTCTCTGGGCACTGCTGGGAGGACTCTGCATCCACCCCTCCTGTCTCTGGGCACTGCTGGGAGGACTCTGCACCCACCCCTCCTGTTTCACGATATGTACGCTTAGAACATACACGGGTGTGGGTTCGCTCCATGCATACGAGGTGGGGGTACGTGTCGTACATACACGGTTGGGGTGGGGGTACGCTCCATACGTCCGCGGGTGAGGCTACGGGTCGTACTTACACTGTTGGGGTGGGGGTACGCTCCATACATCCGCGGGTGAGGGTACGGGTCGTACTTACACTGTTGGGGTGGGGGTACGCTCCATACGTCTGCGGGTGAGGGTACGGGTCGTACTTACACTGTTGGGGTGGGGGGTACGCTCCATACGTCCGCGGGTGAGGGTACGGGTCGTACATACACTGTTGGGGTGGGGGGTACGCTCCATACGTACGCGGGTGAGGGTACGGGTCGTACTTACACTGTTGGGGTGGGGGTACGCTCCATGCATACGCGGGTGGGGGTACATGTCGTACATACACGGTTGGGGTGGGGGTACGCTCCATACGTACGCGGGTGAGGGTACGGGTCGTACTTACACTGTTGGGGTGGGGGTACGCTCCATACGTCCGCGGGTGAGGGTACGGGTCGTACTTACACTGTTGGGGTGGGGGTACGCTCCATACATCCGCGGGTGAGCGTACGGGTCGTACTTACACTGTTGGGGTGGGGGTACGCTCCATACGTCCGCGGGTGAGGGTACGGGTCGTACTTACACTGTTGGGGTGGGGGTACGCTCCATACGTCCGCGGGTGAGGGTACGGGTCATACTTACACTGTTGGGGTGGGGGTACGCTCCATACATCCGCGGGTGAGGGTACGGGTCGTACTTACACTGTTGCAGTTGGGGGTACGCTCCATGCATACGGGGGTGGGGGTACGGTCCGTGCATATGCGTCCCCACGCTATGTGATGCTTGTGCGGGCCGTACCCAGGCCTTTGCCACGTGGGTACAGCCGTCCCGCCATTGTTGGGATGACGTAGGTGTGGGCGGGGTACGGCTCGTACCCACGCTCTTAAGGCGTGGGTACGGGACGTACCTGTATTGTTGTGTTGCCGGTTCGCGTCGTCAAGCACTTCCGTTGTGGCGGACGCTGGCTTTGCTGGACACGCCCCCACCCCCTCGTAGTGACCAGGGCCTGGGGGTCAGGTATGTCCAGGGCATGTGTGCTGTGTGACTTTGGTGGGGGTTTTGTGGCCTGCCCCTGCTCCTGCCCCCCCCCTTTCCCCCCTCCCTTTGTTGTTCTGACCTTCTGCGGCGTCTGCGTCCGAACCTGTAGAGGAGGTCGACTGCTATGAGGGCCGGGATGACACGTAGGTTCGGGTCCATGTCTGTCCGTCGCGTACAGGTACTCCTTGTTCGCATCGTCCTGATTTCCCGGCAGTTTTTGGCAGCCGGAAAATATTCACCGTGCGGGATGACGTCGGTGCGAATCGTGATTCCTGGTTCGTGAATGGCAGGCTGCGTGCGTCCCGACGTCACGTCGGCGCTTTCCCAGATCACATTTGTATGTTTTTTTTCGTCGGTCGGGGTTTTGTACGATTTGTACGGAAATGGTGTTTCCGTGCGAATCGTAATTCCATGTTTGTATATTTTGACGACCGGGTACGCGTCGGACGGAGAATATGCTCCGTCCGACGGTTCGTACCCGGTTTTTACCGGATCGTGATCGGCACCTCAGTCTCCCATACAATTACTCAGGCAACTAATCAATAACCCATATAGACACACGTGGAGCTAATGACCAACTGATGCAGCAGGTTATACAACAACAGACAGACTGATACAGACATTCACTCAGTTTATTCAGTAAGACACATTTAATCACTCATTGAAACAGTAATAATAATAATAATACAGAATTTTATAAAGCGCGAAACAGCTACCTCACAGGGAGGTGTCCCGGCGCTGCAGAACAAGATATAAATGTTGACCAAGAGAGCTAGAGGTGTAAGCGCCTAGCGTGGTTGAGCGAAAAGCCAGGTTTTCAGCATGCGCTTAAAGCAGGCTTCAGAAGGGGCCTGTTGAAGAGCAGGGGGCAGGCTGTTCCAGAGTGACGCCACATTTGCCGAAAAAGTCCGTCCTCCCAGCCGTGCTCTTTTTGCTCTAGGAACTGCAATCAGAACCCGGTTGTTGGAACGGAGAGAGCGGATTTGTGTGTATCTAGGCAATCGGGCTTTCAGATAGTTTGGACAAGTGCCATATAGAGATCTGAAAGCCAATGTCAGTGCCTTAAATTTTATTCTATTTGCTACTGGTAGCCAGTGAAGTGAGAGAAGATGTGGAGAGACCGAATGCTTGAAAGGAATCCGCATTAATAGTCTCGCAGCCGCATTTTGGACCAGTTGCAATCGATGTATGAGGTATTTTGGTAGGCCTAGATAAAGGCTGTTAGCGTAATCCAGCCTGGATGTTACCATGGCATGGATCACTGTTTTTCGGCAAGTTACTGGCAAGAGTCGCAGAATCTTACGTAGATTTCTTAGCTTGCACAGACAGCAACCGACTTTTTGCTGGACGTGTGATACAAAAGACAGACTGTCATCCCACCGCACTCCCAGGTTTTTTGCCGAGTGGCTGGGCGAGGGAGGTTGTCCCATCTCTACCGGCCACCAAAGATCAGATGGGGGAGGGGGGCCTTTACCGAAAAAGATCACTTCCGTCTTGTTAGCGTTGAGTTTTACACCTACTAAAACCTCCATCCAGACACTTATACATCCACTCATTCTTTAATACAGCTTGGTATTTATATAATACATATTTACATTTTAAAGAAAAACACATTCACTGGATGATGTCATCAGTGATGTCATCAGTGATGTCATTTGAGATGTCATCAGTGATGTTATCAGTGATGTCACTGACCATGTCATGAATGATGTAATATGTGACGTCATCAGCAGTGCATTGCGGGGGCGCAAGTTATAGTTAGCTCAACTAACTATAACAGCGGAATTTCTATGGTTTTGTATGAGTGAAATGTCCAACTTACTATAACGTCCCTGAAACCTATGGTTTTTTCAGTGAATTTCAAAGGTTTTTCAAATGCTAATTTGTAACTCTAAAGTCCCTGAAACCTATGTTTTTTTCAGTGAATATATATATATATATACAAAAAAAAACAAGGGATAAATGGCCGGCATGAGTCGGGAAGAGGTGCAGACGCCGTGCTCCCCCGGTATTCCCATCGGGGAATGGATTTCTGGATTGTCACCACATGGATTGAATATCACATGCGGTGGGGAAAACATGGTGCGCAAACGGCATGAATGCCGTAGAAGTTCCCGACCGTACTATTCTCCCATTGGTTTACAACCCACCAATGGCAGTAGTGATTCCACCTTTAATAGCCAACCAGACTCCGTGTTTCATTTTTCTGCAATTCCAGCATTTGAAGATGTGACTATGCCGAGACATGACTATTTCCAGCACTTGAGAAAGGCAATGATGCTGAAACATGTTGTGGAGGGAATAGCTGTGGCAGAATAAAGATTTTTTTAACAAAAGTGACCCCGTGAGTGCTCCCGATTTTTCTTGAAGGTTGCTGACTAGCAAGCGAGTTTCTGCCCTCGCTGTGGGAGAGAGCACCCGCCCTGAGTTCGAAGCTAGCGGCAGGAAAACGTGAATAATGTAATTTGAAAGCTTGTGAACCGCCGCTAAAGGACTTTCCCAGTCTCCCATGGAGGGTGCGAGTTATTGAACTTGTGGTGCCGCTGTTATTTAATGGACACCTGCTGGGACGTCATGGTTTTACATCTAGGGGCTGTGGCGAGGGGTTCAGCTTACGGAGGACTGGTTACCCCTAAAACAAGGGATAAATGGCCGGCATGAGTCGGGAAGAGGTGCAGACGCCGTGCTCCCCCGGTATTCCCATCGGGGAATGGATTTCTGGATTGTCACCACATGGATTGAATATCACATGTGGTGGGGAAAACATGGTGCGCAAACGGCATGAATGCCGTAGATGTTCCCGACCGTACTATTCTCCCATTGGTTTACAACCCACCAATGGCAGTAGTGATTCCACCTTTAATAGCCAACCAGACTCCGTGTTTCATTTTTCTGCAATTCCAGCATTTGAAGATATGACTATGCCGAGACATGACTATTTCCAGCACTTGAGAAAGGCAATGATGCTGAAACATGTTGTGGAGGGAATAGCTGTGGCAGAATAAAGATTTTTTTAACAAAAGTGACCCCGTGAGTGCTCCCGATTTTTCTTGGAGGTTGCTGACTAGCAAGCGAGTTTCTGCCCTCACTGTGGGAGAGAGCACCCGCCCTGAGTTCGAAGCTAGCGGCAGGAAAACGTGAATAATATATATATATATATATATATATATATATATATATGTGTGTGTGTGTGTGTGTGTGTGTGTGTATATATATATATTCACTGAAAAAAACATAGGTTTCAGGGGCGTTATAGTTAGCTGGACATTTCCCTCGTACAAAACCCTAGAAATTCCCCTGTTATAGTTAGTTCAGCTAACTATAACTCGCGCCCCCGCAATGCACTGCTGATGACGTCACATATTACATCACTCATGACATGGTCAGTGACATCACTGATGACATCACTGATGACATCTCAAATGACATCACTGATGACATCACTGATGACGTCATCCATTGAGTATGTGTTTCTGAACAGTTTTAATATGTTTAATATATATAGGGAAAGGCCGGTGGAAGAATGAGTGGGTGTACAAGTGTGTGAATGGATGATTTTCTAGGTGCGTAACTGACTCTATAAGTGAGTCATTAAATGAATCTTACTGCAGACCAGTGAATAAACTGTGTGAATGTCTGTATCTGTCTATCTGTTGGTGTATAAACGGCAGCATGGTTTTGTGAATAGCAATATGAGTGTCTCTATGGGTTATTGATTGGTTGTCTGAGTATCTGTATGGGTGCCTGAGTGTATGTGTGGGTGGGGTGTGTGTGATTCTGTGCATAGATGTGTGAGTGGGTGATTCTATGGGTGCATGGTTTTAGGGGTGCAACTGTGATGGACTGTATGGTTGGGTGAGTGTATGTAAGGGTGTGTTAGTGATTGAATGTATATCTCAGTTGTACATGTGACAGTAACTACATATGTGAAACACAGTGTATATGTGTATAAGAGTAAATAACTATCTATATGTGAGAGTGTGTGATTGCAGGACTGGCTGTATGGATGAGTGTGTGCTTGTACTAGTAATTGAATAAGAGTGTCAACATTTTTTAGTATTTTTATGAGTAAGTGAACTTGAGTGTGTTTAACTGTATAGGTGAGTCAATTGGACAGTGTTTAATTATTTGCACAACTGACTAGGTGTGTCAGTACCACAATGGATGATTGGCAGTGTGTGAGTGTCTATATATCTGTATAAATGCATATGATAGTCTTGTACGGAGTGACTGTAAGTACGAGTGACTGTACAGGTGAGTGAGTGGAGGTGCATGTAGACCTAAGAGTCAATGAGTGGGTATGTAGTTATTGGTATTGGAGTATCTATGGTCTTCAAAATGGCCGTCTGAAATTTTGAGTTGGTGTATCAAAAGTTATATTAGGGTGTGAGAAGGTGTACTAATTTATCACATAGATGACGTCATCAGTCATGTCATCAGTGATGTCATTTGAGATGTCATCAGTGATGTCATCAGTGATGTCACTGACCATGTCATGAGTGATGTAATATGTGACGTCATCACCAGTGCATTGCGGGGGCACGAGTTATAGTTAGCTGAACTAACTATAACAGGGGAATTTCTAGGGTTTTGTACGAGGGAAATGTACAGCTTACTATAATGCCCCTGAAACCTATGGTTTTTTCAGTGAATTTCTAAGGTTTTTTAAATGCCAATTCCTAACTATAACGCCCCTGAAAACGTTGTTTTTTTCCGTGAATTTCAAAGGTTTTTTAAACGCCAATTCCTAACTATAACGTGCATGAAACCTATGGTTTTTTCAGTGAATTTCAAAGGTTTTTTAAATGCTGATTCCTATCTATAACTTATCTCTGAAGATATCATGAAAAGCATTCTTTTTTAAAAGTAGGGTGCACATTAGTTTTGTGGAAAAGCATCTTTGTGATTGGTAAAGAAAAAGCAGTTTCAACGTGGAGTACATATCAAAGGATAAAATTTGCTCAGATCAACCACACCTGCTACTTGCATTTGGAAGGCACTGTTCGAACTTAAAACAATCGTCAACTTTTAACCTGCACGTGTCGTTAAATATTCAAGAAAACGTTCCAAAAAATATCGTTACTTTTTAAAAAATTGATGAACTTTTAACCTGCACGTGTTGTAGAATGTTCTAGAAAGTGTGTTAATAGAATACGTTGCACTTCTGACTTATATGTGTTGTTGAATATTAAAAAAACGGTTCATATGGAAAATTAAAAAGAAACCAATAGAGAAGTTTTGAAACCTAAAAGAATCAAGGAACTATTCTAATTTATTCTTTACATGTATTTATATGTGCAGCAACAAAATTATAGACACAACAGCACTAGGAAGAGGAAAAAGCAGGGAGTGGGGGGGAGCGGGGGGGAGATGGGCAGAATGGCACACATGCACAATTAAGTACAACACACATATAGACTAACAATGGCCAAAATGAAACACACCAACAAGCAGCACAAGTCACACAACCCGCCAACATCACACCACTGAACGAGCATAGAAGTGAAAACCACGCTGCATTCATACAGGATGTGTACAAAGGCCAGTCATTGGTGTTGTGGGATGTCTGCGACCGTGGTCATCATGGATGAGATGCCCAGCATGTGGCACATGGTCGAGTTCACTGTGTGTTATGTTGCCAAACGGCTGCACCTCCCTCCCACGAGCCCCCACACTTTTTTACGGTGCGCTGTTGTATCTCGTGCACTCGTACGGCACACCATTGTAATGCCTATTTGCGCATGTCCTGCTAAATTCCAACTACAACATCACAGTGCCGTTTGGAGGTGGTGCATGCCAGTTTACAACATCAACTGCTGCGCTCTTGTAGCAGGCCACACCAGAACACAGAGACACACTTACCGCACTTCCTGTACACGGACATGTCCGAGACATCCCGTTCCCCTTGCCGGATAGGCACACCCCTGCACTGACCTGTGAACCCCAGACCAGCACACGCCAGTTGTGCATGCAGGAGGATGCGTGCGTAGCTACACATCCAGGCTCACTGCCAACACTGAGGTGACTGCACACTGTGATGTTGCAGGGCTCGTGCCTATCATGCTAAGACAATGACCACAGGGACACACTTACTAAGATGTGGATTTGGGGGGCATTGGTGGTCCTGGAGTTGTTGAGATGAGTCTTCTGGCCCTCATGGGTATCCCTGTATCATGCTCATTGACTCTATGGCACCTGTGGGTGTTCTGGTGTGGCTCTTGGCTGTGTTCCCTTTCATGGTGCAGGTAGTTGTCCTGCTTAACACCAGCAGAAAGCAGGTGTAAAATCCCTGGTGCTAACGTGTCTTATCGCCGGAATTTGTTTCGCATTGCAATTGGTGTGAAGGTTGTGATGCGATTTTTTTCGTGTGCAGAACAATATACAAACTGAGCAGTGTATCTCATCAAGATCCAGCACCTGATGCATTATTCCCAATCAATATAAATACAATGAGATTTCTTAATAGATTTTGTGAGTACACTGTAAGTGCAGCCAATACCTCAGTGCAATTCAATACAGGATTTTAGTATATAGAATAAATCGGAAAGGTGCACCTCGTGTCTTTTTGCACGGGAACGGCTACTCTCCATTTCATTATCAGCACTTTAACGGAAGTAAAGTTGAGATAAATCTAACACACTATTCAGAAGTTGGTGCAAACTGCAGCTATCACCAGTATTCCAGCGATAAGTGCCCCAAAATTTAACACCATGGTGGACTCCATCAAATAACAGTAATAAGAACTAGAAAGAGTCACACAGCAGTTAAGAGAACAACCAAAAACGTTATTAATTTTTTTTTCAAACTTTATTTTTTATAATTATAAATATATAAACGAAAAACTATTTTCAAACTTTATTTTTTTATTAACATATATATGAACAATAAACTAATAAACAAAATGTAACAACAATAATAAAAAACAACAAGGCGGAACACTACTATGGGGACAATGGATGTCGACGACAGACCTGGAAAATAAGAAAGATTGTTAAAAAAAAAACAACATGGTATTCTCAACAAACTACCACAAGAAACAAATCACAGATATATAAAATGCATACAGCTAACAAAATTTTATAAGTTTAACTTACAAAAATTGTAAATGTTGCCGCTTTAAAATATTTACCAAATCTGAAGAAAATGTTTTGCAGAAGGCACCACACCACCAACGTTTTTCTTCAGTGGTGAGGAAATGTTTTACTTTTTCCAAGGAGCAAACAAAGACCAATGCCACCTTCGTCACTCGCAAGATTTGCCAAAGAGTTCTGTTACAAGGAGATCCTAACAAAAAATACTCGTGCGGCACAGCAAGTATGATGAAACACCTAAGGACCCTTCATCCAAACAATCTTGCACGAGAAGAGTGCAAACAGATGAGAAACACTCCTGTTCTGTATCTGTAAAAAAGAAACACAAATAAATGTATATTAATAACTTTTAAATTTATACTATTCCATTACTGTACAAACACATTTTATATAAAAACTGACTATGAAACTGAAGCCCTGAACCACAAGTGTGACGATCATTAAAACACTACATGCATAGTGCATACTACTTTGAAGCAGTTCATGCCCTAAAGCCTACCTCACTAAAAGACTACTAACTGACTAACTGGCACATGCATCAACAATGCCATTTGCGATTCCTTAATAGCGAAAAATAAGGATTCGCTAATAAGGAATAGCAAAAGGCTATGCATGTAGAAATCGCTTACAAAATAGCGATTTCTAAACATTCCTTATTTGCTACTTGAGTCGCAATTAAGGAATACCTCCCCATTGATTCCTATGGGCCTAGAGGCCCATAGGAATGAATGGGATGACTTTCTCAATTTGCTAATCTCAATTAGAGAATCGCAAATTGCTCATGCTATTTCAAGGGTGCCAGGGCGTCAAAAAGATACCCTGTTGCACCCCTGAAATCTGCATATGAATACATCTTGCACACACACATGCACCAAGGGCATGTGTGTGTGTAAAATGGAACTTTGAAAAATGCACTTTAGTGCATTTTTCAAAGTTTTTGCAAATTACCATGAAGTTCAACTTCATGGTAATTTGCTCCCCCTATTAGCGAAATCGCTAATTTTAAAACTTTCATGCACTGCATTTAAGGAATCTCAATTTGGGATTCCTTAAATGCAATCGCAATTTAAGGAATCGCTATTTAGAGATTCCTTAAATAGCGATTTTTGCATTTGGGATGATGCAAAAATACCGGTCGCAAAGGGGCAGATTCTGCTAATCTGCCCGTTTGCGAGCAGTTTTCTCGTTGATGCATGTGGCCCTAAATGATTACAGTACTATAAGGAGACACACTGGGTGACTCACAGGGTGTTTGCTAGAAGAGTATGAATACTAACTAGGGAATAGAAGGTGTGAAACACAACTGTGTAGGTGATTAGAGGACTGCATCCATACTGCATAGGCATTTAAAGCAGTCCATGTGCTAAGGCCTGGCTCACTGCATGACTACTTAGGTACTGACTGAATGATTATCGTACAGCAAGGAGAGTGCCTAGATGAATTTATAAGTGCTAGGCTTTTCGCACAGGGAATAGATTAGTACTTGGTACTGAATGGGTCACTAGAGGAGTGCAAAGGCAGTGACAAGTCCTGGACTGTATGGATACTGACTATGAAATTGAAAGTGTGAAAGACAAGTGTCTAGGTGGTTAGAAGACTGCATGCATAGTGCATAGGGGTTTGAAGCAGTCCATGTGCTGAGGCCTGGCTCAGTGTATGAATACTTAGGCACTGACTGAATGATTAGAGTACTGCAAAGATAGTATCTTGGTGAATTTATAAGTGTTTGGGTTTTAGCACAGTGAATGGATTAGTACATGGTGCTGAATGGGTCACTAGAGGACTGCAAAGAGAGTGACAGGGTATTTCCTGGAAGTGTATGGATACTGACTAGGGAATTGAAGGTGTGAAAGACAATTGTGTAGGTGGTTAGAGGACTGCATACATAGAGGATAAAGGTTTGAAGCAGTCCATATACTAAGGCCTGGGTCACTGGATGAGTACTTGGGTACTGACTGAATGATTAGAGTACTGCAAGGAGAGTGCCTGGGTGAATTTATTAGGGTTTGGCGCTGTGAATGGATTAGTACATGATGCTGAATGGGTCACTAGAGGAGTGCAACGGCAGTGACAGGGTGTTTGCTGGAAGTGAACGGATACTGACTGGGGAATTGAAGGTGTGAAATACAATTGTGTAGGTGGTTAGAGGACTGCATGCATAGTGGATATGGATTTGACGTAGTCCATGTGCTAAGACCTGGCTCAGTGCATGAATACTTAGGCAGTGACTGAATCATTAGAGTACTGGAAAGAGAGTGTCTAGGTGAATTTATAAGTGTTTGAGTTTTGGCACAGTGAATGGATTAGTACATGCTGTTGAATGGGTCTCTAGAGGACTGCAAAGGGAGTGACAGGATGTTTCCTGGAAGTGTATGGATACTGACCAGGAAATTGAAGGTGTAAAAGACAAGTGTATAGTATGTCAGAACACTTTTATTTGAAGCAATCTATTTGGTACTTAGAAACTGACTAAATAATCAGACTACTTCTAGGACAGTGCTTAGGTAAAACTTTTAAATGTTCAGTTCTGCCACAGTGAACAGAATAGTACATGGTACTGCACCTTAGTGTCAAACCCTGACTCATTTTATCAATGCATAAGCAAAGACTAGCTTCTAATGCTACTAAAACTTGACAACATGAGAGGTTTTAAATTAGTTATCTGTCAGCAAATACACAATGTTACCAAATGCTTCTCTCACAGTGGTTCTCAAATGCACACAGACTCACAGTGTAATTCTAGACAACAACCACTATACCTAGGAGTTTACCAAAAATCATTCACTAGTCTGGAAGAGTTAATGGTACTGCACACAATCTACATATTTAAGTACAGCACATCAGTGTCAAAGCATGACTCATTTAATCAACATATAAGCAAAGACTGGATTCTAATGCTACTAAAAATCACAACATGACAGATTTTAAAACAGTTATCTGTCAGCAAATACATGATGTTACCAAATGCTTCTCTCACAGTGATCCCAAATACACACTAACTCACAGTGTGATCTAGACAAGCACCACTATCCCTTTGAGTTTACCAAAACTCATTCACTACAGTGCAAGTGGTAAGGGAACTGCACACAATCTACGTATTTCACAACTGCAATTTACTGTCAATGCCTGACTCATATAATGAAAGCATAAGCCATAACTGTCTTCTAATGCTACTAAAACTTGACAACATGACATGTTTTACAACACTTATCTGTCAGCAAATACACAATGTTAACAAACGCTTCTTTCACAGTGGTTCCCAAATGCACAAAGACTCACAGTGTGATTCTAGACAAGCACCAGTATCCCTAGGAGTTTACCAAAACTCATTCACTACACTGGAAGTGATAAGGGAACTGCACACAATCTACATATTTCACGACTGCTCTTTAGTGTCAGTGCCTGACTCATTTAATCAACACATAAGCAAAGAGTGGCTTCTAATGCTACTAAAACTTGACAACATGACAGGTTTTAAAACAGTTTTCTCTCAGCAAATACACGATGTTACCAAACGCTTCTCTCACAGCGGTTCCCAAATGCACACAGACTCACAGTGTGATTCTAGACAAGCACCAGTATTCCTAGGAGTTTACCAAAACTCATTCACTACACTGGAAGTGATAAGGGAACTGCACACAATCTACATATTTCACGACTGCACTTTAGTGTCAATGCCTGACTCATTTAATCAACACATAAGCAAAAACTGGCTTCTAATGCTACTAAAACTTGACAACATGACAAGTTTTAAAACAGTTTTCTGTCAGCAAATACACGATGTTACCAAACGCTTCTTTCACAGTGGTTCCCAAATGCACAAAGACTCACAGTGTGATTCTAGACAAGCACCAGTATCCCTAGGAGTTTACCAAAACTCATTCACTACACTGGAAGTGATAAGGGAACTGCACACAATCTACATATTTCACGACTGCAATTTACTGTCAATGCCTGACTCATATAATGAAAGCATAAGCCACAACTGTCTTCTAATGCTACTAAAACTTGACAACATGACAGGTTTTAAAACAGTTATCTGTCAGCAAATACACGATGTTACCAAATGCTTCTCTCACAATCCTTTACCCAAATGCACACAGACTCACAGTGTGATTTTAGACAAGCAACACTATCCTAGGAGTTTACCAAAACTCATTCACTAGTCTGGAAGAGTTAATGGTACTGCACACAATCTACATATTTAAGTACAGCACATCAGTGTCAAAGCATGACTCATTTAATCAACATATAAGCAAAGACTGGATTCTAATGCTACTAAAAATCACAACATGACAGATTTTAAAACAGTTATCTGTCAGCAAATACATGATGTTACCAAATGATTCTCTCACACTGATCCCAAATACACACTAACTCACAGTGTGATTCTAGACAAGCACCACTATCCCTATGAGCTTACCAAAACTCATTCACAACAGTGCAAGTGGTAAGGGAACTGCACACAATCTAGATATTTCACGACTGCAATTTACTGTCAATGCCTCACTCATTTAATGAAAGCATAAGCCATAACTGTCTTCTAATGCTACTAAAACTTGACAACCTGACTGGTTTTAAAACAGTTATCTGTCAGCAAATACACAATATTACCAAATGCTTCTCTCACAGTGGTTCCCAAATGCACACAGACTCACTGTGTGATTCTAGACAAACAACACCATCCCTTGCACTATATCAAAATACATCTAGAAGTAGTAGTACATTTTAGTATAGAAACATAACATAACTCATTTCACAAATTCATAAACGACTGGTTTCTAATTCTACCAAAATATAAAAACTGCACAGTTATCTGTCTACAAACACATGAAAAACACAAATGCCTATCACAGAATGGTTTCTACATGCACACACATTGTAGAGAAAAAAGTACTCCCTACACTTTAGCAGGAAAAATACATTAGTCTGATTAAAATCAAAATAGTCTACATACATCCCCTCACAATTAAATAACTCATCTTTCAAGTTCTTTTGTAGATTAAGGAGTATATCAATCACTCACCATATTTTCTTTTACAGAATCTTTGCACTGTGCACCTCTCAGCAAAAGCAAAGAATGGAAAAGTTTCCCTTTCATTTTCCACACATATACATGTAAACATCAAATCACAATCCTTCGCACATAAACTCAAAAGCAAACACACATTTCTATTGGTTAAACATTTCAACCCTTTCCAACTGAAATATATTTCGACCCTTCCCCCAATCTGCCTTCTGCCTGTTACCATAGAAACAGGTCATGGAACACTGCACTGAGCTCACAGGTCACAAGTTCAGCACACAATGTTCCTACACAAGACAGGAAGTGTGCTTGACTTTTCAACATATCAGCTTATCATATATAATGTTCCTTACAATTTGTTTTAGTTAACCAATAACAATCATACCTTTAAAAAACAAAAATATACACCCTACCTTTCAGTGTAGAAAGTTGTTATACAGCCAATGATTTCTTGTCGTTTTTCAAAACTCGTTGCCGTGGATCCGCGCACCCACCGCGAGAGAATCCGTGCATCCAACGCGATAGGTTGCGCGCACCGCATTTCGCCGTTTTTTTTTTTAAAAAAAAGGGGGGCCACAGGGGGTCCTTCTGGGACCCCCTAAGCAGATCCAGAGGGTCAGAGTATTTCCACTCTGCCCCCTTTATATCTTTTACACACTTATACCCCTTCCATCTTCAGCCTCGCTTCTACCGAGGCAGAAAATGGGCGCCAACAGTTCCTGGTTTCGAATGTAAAGAGACGCTCGACAGCCAATTAGCATTCAGCGCGCGATTGGGAGGGTGCGTGCTCCGTTCGGGGAGGGTGTGCTTACGGTGCGGGTACGGTCCGCGGATCCTCCGCGGCCATAGATATCAGTAATTTTTTTACCCTAATTTTCTCAGGAACTACTGAACAGATTCACACCAAATATGCAAAAGGCACGAGTCCGAACTGAGGACTACCTCTTTGCCAAATTTGGTGTCATTCCGTTCAGCGGTTCGGGCCGTAGCTGTGACAACAGATCCTATGGGAAATTGCATGGGGAAAACGCGTTTTGGGACCCCCCTTTTTTCTCGGCCCCCACTTCACGGATCACCGCCAAACTTTCAGGGTAGGAGCATCAATCGGCGCCAAAGATATTCCCAATAGAATGTTGCGGATTTCCTATGGAAAATAGGTCCTAGCTATAACTATCTACTGGCGACCGCCAGTAGATAATATATATATATAACTGAAAAAAAAACATGGGTTTCAGGAACGTTATAGTTAGTTGCACATTTCACTCGTACAAAACCATAGAAATTCTGGTGTTATAGTTAGTTCACCTAACTATAACTCGCGCCCCCGCAATGCACTGCTGATGATGTCACATATTACATCATTCATGACATGGTCAGTGACATCACTGATGACATCACTGCTCCACACTTCGGGGAGGACGCTTTCCATTAGCTGTGTTTCCTGATGACGTGTCGCACCGGCCCCGTCCAACAACAGAACTCCTTTAGATCAAAACCGACTCTTCCACTCTCTCACCGGAAGTGAAACCAGGCCACGCGGACACTTTCACAATACAACAGCTGGGAATGCACTTTTCGGTTAAAAAACACATTCCTTCCTCCTAATCAAATAAAAGACTCACTGAAGAACAGGGGCCAGCTTTGATCGGTAAACAGCTGTTACAACGACTTTTTTACTTCGCAATACCATTACAACGCATGCATTACCCTGCATGCGTTGTACATCGCGAAGTCATTACTACGCATTTTTTTTTAACGCATGGTCATTTACCACGCATGCCTTTACAACGAATTTCGTTTTAAAGGTATGTATGGTAAATGAACATGCGTTCTAAAAAAATGAAGACGATCCACGTTGTTGTAAAAAAACATAGGCTGTTCCGTTTCCTCACAACGACATGCACCGCCTGAAGCAGGAACCACGAGGAGTGACCGGTAAGGGGGATTGGGCATGAGGTGGGGGCTACTTTTCTAGGGTTTAGGGCATAGCAGTGGTGTTCGTGTAGTGTAGGGGGTTGTGCTGGGGTAGTGTCTTAGGGTTTAGGGCAGTGCAGTGGTGTTTGTGTAGTGTAGGCGGTTGTGCTGGGGGTAGTGTTTTAGGGTTTAGGGCAGTGCAGTGGTGTTTGGTTAGTGTAAGGGGTCGTGCTGGGTAGTAAATTTAGGGTTTAGGGTAGTGCAGTGGTGTTTGGGTAATGTAGGGGGTCATGCTGGGGGTAGTGTTTTACGGTTTAGCGTAGCGCAGTGGTGTTTGTGTAGTGTAGAGGGTCGTGCTGGGGGTAGTGTTTTAGGGTTTAGGGTAGTGCAGTGGTGTTTGTGTAGTGTAGGGGGTCGTGCTGGGGGTAGATTTAGGGTTTAGAGTAGTGCAGTGGTGTTTTTGCAGTGTAGGGGGTAGTTTTTTAGGGTTTAGGGTAGTGCAGTGGTATTTGTGTAGTGTAGGGGGTCATGATGGTGGTAGTGTTTTAGGGCTTAGGGTAGTGCAGTGGTGTTTGGGTAGTGTAGGGGGTTGTGCTGGTGGTAGTGCTTTAGGGTTTAGGGTAGTGCAGTGGTGAGTGGGTAGTGTAGGGGGTCATGCTGGGGGAAGTGTTTTAGGGTTTAGGGTAGTGCAGTGGTGTTTAGGCAGTGTAGGGGGTCGTGCTGGGGGCAGTGTTTTAGGGTGTATGGCAGTGCATTGGTGTTTGGGTAGTGTAGGGGTTCATGCTGGGGGTAGAGTTAGGGTTTAGGGTAGTGCAGTGGTGTTTGTGTAGTGTAGGGGTAGTGCTGGGGGTAGTGTTTTAGGGTTTAGGGTAGTGCAGTGGTGTTTGTGTAGTGTAGGGGGTCGTGTTTTAGGGTTTAGGGTAGTGCAGTGGTATTTGGTAGTGTAGGGGGTCGTGCTGGGGATAGATTTAGGGTTTAGGGTAGTGCAGTGGTGTTTGTGTAGTGTAAGGGGTAGTGTTTTAGGGTTTAGGGTAGTGCAGTGGTGTTTGGGCAGTGTTGGGGGTCGTGTTTTAGCATTGAGGGTTGTGCCGTGGTGTTTGGGTAGTGTAGGGGGTCGTGTTTTAGCGTTGAGGGTAGCGCAGTGGTGTTTGGTTAGTGTAGGGGGTCGTGCTGGGGGTTGTGTTTTAGGGTTTATGGTAGCGCAGTGGTGTTTGTGTAGTGTAGGGGGTCATAATGGGGTAGTGTTTTAGGGTGTATGGTAGCGCAGTGGTGTTTGTGTAGTGTAGAGGGTCGTGCTGGGGGTTGTGTTTTAGGGTTTGGGGTAGCGCAGTGGTGTTTGGTATTGTTGGGAGTCGTGCTGGGGGTATTGTTTTAAGGTTTAAGGTTGCGCAGTGGTTTTGGGTAGTGTAGGGGGTCGTGCTAGGGCTAGTGTTTTAGGGTCTAGGGTAGCGCAGTCGTGTTTGGGTAGTGTAGGGGGTCGTGCTGGGGGTAGTGCTTTAGGGTTCAGGGTAGCGCAGTGGTGTTTGGTTAGCGTAGGGGCTGGTGCTGGGGGTAGTGTTTTAGGGTTTAGGGTAGCACAGTGGTGTTTGGGTAGCGTAGGGGGTGGTGCTGGGGGTAGTGTTTTAGGGTTTAGGGTAGCGCAGAGGTGTTTGGGTAGTATAGGGGTCATGCGGGGGTAGATTTAGGGTTTAGGGTAGCACAGTGATCTTTGTGTAGTGTAGGAGTAGTGCTGGGGGTTGTGTTTTAGGGTTTAGGGTAGCGCAGTGGTGTTTGTGTAGTGTAGGGGGTCATACTGGGGGTAGTGTCTTAGGGTTTAGCGTAGTGCAGTGGTGTTTGGGTAGTGTAGGGGGTTGTGCTGGGGGTAGATTTAGGGTTTAGGGTAGTGCAGTGGTGTTTGTGTAGTGTGGGGGGTCGTGCTGGGGGTAGTGTTTTAGGGTTTAGGGTAGGGCAGTGATGTTTGTGTAGTGTAGGGGTTCGTGCTGGGGTAGTGTTTTAGGGTTTATGGTAGCGCAGTGGTGTTTGGGTAGCGTAGGTGGTGGTGCTAGGGGTAGTGTTTTAGGGTTTAGGGTATCGCAGTGGTGTTTGGGAAGTGTAGGGGGTGGTGCTGGGGGTAGTGTTTTAGGGTTTAGGGTAGCGCAGTGGTGTTTGGGTAGTGTAGGGGGTGGTGCGGGGGTAGATTTAGGGTTTAGGGTAGCGCAGTGGTGTTTGTGTAGTGTAGGGGTAGTGCTGGGGGTAGTGTTATGGGGTTTAGGGTAGCGCAGTGGTGTTTGTGTTGTGTAGGGGGTCATACTGGGGGTAGTGTTTTAGGGTTTAGCGTAGTAGAGTGGTATTTGGGTAGTGTAGGGGGTCGTGCTGGGGGTAGATTTAGGGTTGTGCAGTGGTGTTTGTGAGGTGTAGGGGGTCGTGCTGGGGGTAGTGTTTTAGGGTTTAGGGTAGTGCAGTGGTGTTTGTGTAGTGTAGGAGTTCGTGCTGGGGTAGTGTTTTAGGGTTTAGTGTAGTGCAGTGGTGTTTGTGTAGGGTAGGGGTAGTGTTTTAGGGTTTAGGGTAGTGCAGTGGTGTTTGTGTAGTGTAGGGGGTCTTGCTGGGGGTAGTGTTTTAGATTTTAGGGTAGTGCAGTGGTGTTTTTGTAGTGTAGGGGGTCGTGTTTTAGAGTTTAGGGTAGTGCAGTGGTGTTTGGGTAGTGTAGGGGGTCATGCTGGTGGTAGTGTTTTAGGGTTTAGGGTAGTGCAGTGGTGTTTGTGTAGTGTAGGGGGTAGTGTTTTAGGGTTTGGTGTAGTGCAGTTTTGTATTATTAGGGGTTGTGTTTTAGGGTTTAAGGTAGTGCAGTTGTGTTTGGGTAGTGTAGGGGGTCATGCTGGGGGTAGTGTTTTAGGGTTTAGGGTAGTGCAGTGGTGTTTGGGTAGTGTAGGGGTCGTGCTGGTGTTAGTGTTTTAGGATTTAGGGTAGTGCAGTGGTGTTTGTGTAGTGTAGGTGGTCATGCTGGGGGTAGATTTAGGGTTTAGGGTAATGCAGTGGTGTTTGGTTAGTGTAGGGGGTCATGCTAGGGGTAGTATTTTAGGGTTTAGGGTAGTGAAGTGGTGTTGGGGTAGTGTAGGGGTTCGTACTGGGGGTAGTGTTTTAGATTTTAGGGTAGCGCAGTGGTGTTTTCGTAGTGTAGAGTGTCGTGTTTTAGGGTTTAGGGTAGTGCAGTTGTGTTTGGGTAGTGTAGGGGTCCTGGTTTAGGGTTTAGGGTAGTGCAGTGGTGTTTGAGTAGTGTAGGGGGTCGTGCTGGAGGTAGTGTTTTAGGGTTTAGGGTAGTGCAGTGGTGTTTGTGTAGTGTAGGGGTTTGTGTTTTAGGGTTTAGGGTAGTGCAGTGGTGTTTGTGTAGTGTAGGGGGTCATGCTGAGGGTAGTGTTTTAGGGTTTCTTGTAGTGCAGTTGTGTTTGTGTAGTATAGGGGTTCGTGTTATAGGGCTTAGGGTAGTGCCGTTGTATTTGGGTAGTGTAGGGGTCGTGCTGGTGGTAGTGTTTTAGGGTTTAGAGTAGTGCAGTGGTGTTTGTATAGTGTAGGGGGTCATGCTGGGGGTAGATTTAGGGTTTAGGGTAGTGCAGTTGTGTTTGGGTAATGTAGGGGGTCATGCTAGGGGTAGTGTGTTAGGGTTTAGGGTAGTGCAGTGGTGTTTGGTTAGTGTAGGGGGTCATGCTGGCGGTAGTGTTTTAGGGTTCAGGGTAGTGCAGTGGTGTTTGGGCAGTGTAGGGGATCGTCGTGCTGGGGTAGTGTTTTAGGGTTTAGGGTAGTACAGTAGTGTTTGGGTAGTGTAGGGGGTCATGCTGGGGTATTTTTGTAGTGTTTAGGGTAGTGCAGTGGTGTTTGTGTAGTGTAGGGGTTAGTGTTTTAGGGTTTAGGGTAGTACAGTGGTGTTTGTGTAGTGTAGGGGGTCATGCTGGGGTTAGTGTTTTAGGGTTTAGGGTAGTGAAGTGCTGTTGGGGTAGTGTAGGGGATCGTGCTGGGGTAGTGTTTTAGGGTTTAGTCAGTGCAGTGGTGTTTATGTAGTGTAGGGCGTAGAGTTTTAGGGTTTAGGGTAGTGCAGT
The DNA here is from genome assembly GCF_964204655.1 of Triturus cristatus. NCBI lineage: Eukaryota > Metazoa > Chordata > Amphibia > Caudata > Salamandridae > Triturus > Triturus cristatus. The sequence goes on from NC_140595.1 coordinate 817,168,401, forward strand.
GGTGTTTGTGTAGTGTAGGGGGTCATGCTGGGGGTAGTGTTTTAGATTTTAGGGTAGCGCAGTGGTGCTTTTGTAGTGTAGAGGGTCGTGTTTTAGGGTTTAGGGTAGTGCAGTTGTGTTTGGGTAGTGTAGGGGTCGTGGACTAGGGTTTAGGGTAGTGCAGTGGTGTTTGAGTAGTGAAGGGGTCGTGCTGGTGGTAGTTTTTTATGGTTTAGGGTAGTGCAGTGGTGTTTGTGCGGTTTAGGGGTTAGTGTTTTAGTGTTTAGGGTAGTGCAGTGGTGTTTGTGTAGTGTAGGGGGTCATGCTGGGGGTAGTTTTTTAGGGTTTTGTGTAGTGCAGTTGTGTTTGTGTAGTATAGGGGTTCGTGTTATAGGGCTTAGGGTAGTGAAATTGTGTTTGGGTAGTGTAGGTGGTCATGCTGAAGGTAGTGTTTTAGGGTTTAGGGTAGTGCAGTGGTGTTTGGGTAGTGTAGGGGTCGTGCTGGTGGTAGTGTTTTAGGGTTTAGGGTAGTGCAGTGGTTTTTGTATAGTGTAGGGGGTCATGCTGGGGGTAGATTTAGGGTTTAGGGTAGTGCAGTTGTGTTTGGGTAGTGTAGGGGGTCATGCTAGGGGTAGTGTGTTAGGGTTTAGGGTAGTGCAGTGGTGTTTGGTTAGTGTAGGGGTTATGCTGGGGGTAGTGTTTTAGGGTTTAGGGTAGTACAGTAGTGTTTGGGTAGTGTAGGGGTCATGCTGGGGTATTGTTTTAGTGTTTAGGGTAGTGCAGTGGTTTTTTTGTGTAGTGTAGGGGTTAGTGTTTTAGGGTTTAGGGTAGTGCAGTGGTGTTTGTGTAGTGTAGGGGGTCATGCTGAGGGTAGTGTTTTAGGGCTTGGTGTAGTGCAGTTGTGTTTGTGTAGTATAGGGGTTCGTGTTATAGGGCTTAGGGTAGTGCAGTTGTGTTTGGGTAGTGTAGGGGTCGTGCTGGTGGTAGTGTTTTAGGGTTTGGGGTAGTGCAGTGGTGTTTGTGTAGTGTAGGGGGTCATGCTGAGGGTAGTGTTTTAGGCTTTGGTGTAGTGCAGTTGTGTTTGTGTAGTATAGGGGTTCGTGTTATAGGGCTTAGGGTCGTGCAGTTGTGTTTGGGTAGTGTAGGGGTCAGGCTGGTGGTAGTGTTTTAGGGTTTAGGGTAGTGCAGTTGTGTTTGGGTAGTGTAGGGGGTCATGCTAGGGGTAGTGTGTTAGGGTTTAGAGTAGTGCAGTGGTGTTTGGTTAGTGTAGGGGGTCATGCTGGGGGTAGTGTTTTAGGGTTTAGGGTAGTGCAGTGGTGTTTGGACAGTGTAGGGGATCGTCGTGCTGGGGTAGTGTTTTAGGGTTTAGGGTAGTGCAGTGATGTTTGGGTTGTATAGGGGTCATACTGTGGTAGCGTTGTAGGGTTTAGGGTAGTACAGTAGTGTTTGGGTAGTGTAGGGGGTCATTCTGGGGTATTGTTTTAGTGTTTAGGGTAGTGCAGTGGTGTTTGTGTAGTGGCAGCTCATGCGCTGTGTCGCTAGGCGAGACCTTAAAAGCATTGCACCAAGATGGCTGCCAACACTTCCTGGATTGAAGTGTTGGCAGCCAATTGGAGCCAAGCTAGTGTTTGTGTAGTTAGGTTCCACCCAGATATATAAAGATTTTCTTTCTTTATTATCTCAAATACTACTGAACGGATTTACACCATTTAACAAAAGGACGCTTTCTGAACCAAGCACTACCTTTAAGCCAAATCTGGTGTAATTCCGTTCAGCAGTTCGAGCTGTAGCCGTGTCTAAAGATTCCTATGGGAAATGCATTTTTTAACCTGTTTTTTTTTTAACTTCTCAGGAACTACTGAACGGATTTACACCATTTAACAAAAAGGTCTCTTTCTGAACCAAGGACTACCTTTTTGCCAAACTTGGTGTAATTCCGTTCAGCAGTTCGAGCTGTAGCCATGTCTAAAGTTTTCTATGGAAAATAACATGGAAAAAACACGTTTTGGGACCCCCATTTTTTCTTGGCCCCTGCTTGGCAAATCACCCTGAAACTTTCAGGATATGAGCTGACCGGAGAGGGCCATAAGTTTTGAAAATTTCGTGAAGATTCGTCAACCAGCGCCAAAGTTATTGTGAGAAAACACAAAACGCTTTTCCTATTGAAACTAGGTCCTAACTATAACTATCTACTGGCGCCCGCCAGTAGATTATACATATATATATATATTGGTTGTGCAGGAACTATGATCACTGCCTCATACGCGCTCGTACTATAACATTAGAGAGCTTTAATACTTAAATATTTGACTTCCATCCGCAACTGTTTCACACCACTGACTTTTACGTTGTCGAAAGCAGTCTATTTTGATAAAGTTGTATGCATCATGTCATCATGTCAGATATCTATGAATTTATTCTGTGCAGCGACTTCTATCCACTATGGATTATACATGACAATGTGCAACCTCATTCATTTTACTCATCTCTTCTATGTATATAATGAATTTTGATTATTGACTTAACCAATACATATTATGGCTGTTATATTTTCTTTTGAGTAGTCATTTGTCTTGCACAGTCCAAGATGGCCGCCGATTGCGGTTCGTCTATCTGTCCTGCTGAGTTAGTCCTATGTTGATTTCATTTGAATGACCGCAAGGATATGTAAACTGCTGTTCGCATTTGTTTTCACACGTGAACAAGGCTGCGTGCCGAAACGCGTTGTGTGAAATAAATCACTAGACCTTTCACTACTTCTGGGATTCTGTCTTACTTTACTGAGAGCATACTGGATTTTTGCATTTAATTGGATATTGTCGCCGGCTGGCTCCGCCGGAGTGTATGCCAGCCTTCAAGGGTCCCGGTGATCCAGAAGGAGCAACTTCCCTGTTTGGAATATATATATATATATATATATATATATATATATATATATACATATATATATTACCTACTGGCGTTCGCCAGTAGGTAGTTATAGTTAGGACCACGTTTCCATAGGAAATCCGCAACATTCTATTTTGAATAACTTTGGCGCCGGTCGACGAATCCTCGCGAATTTTTCAAAATAGGTGGGGCGCTACGCTCCGCTCCTACCCTGAAAGTCTCGGGGGGATTCGTCAAGCGGGGGCTGAGATAAAAGGGGGGTCCCAAAATGCGTTTTTCCCATGCATTTTTCCATAGGACCTTTAGACACAGCTACAGCCCGAACGGCTGAACAGAATTACTTGAAATTTGGCAGAGAGGTAGTCCTCAGGTCAAGGAAGTGCCTTTTGTAGGTTTGGTGTAAATCTGTTCAGTAGATTCAGAGAAAATAGCCTTTAAATCAATATATATATCTGAGCCAGCTTACGGTGCGCTTACGGTGCGCTTACCGTACGCGTACGGTGGCGTGCGCGAGCGCGATTTTGATTGGCTGTTAGATCTTAGTAAACATTCGAATCGGTCGAAACCAGGAAGCAGCGGCCGCCATTTTCTCTCTCGCTCTCTGAGTTGGGCAGCAAAAACGATGCCAAAAAATGTCTAAAGAGGCAGTTTCTTGAGATCCTAACCACCCAGCATTGATATAGGGGTCCCCAAACAACCCCCAATCCCAAATAAAAAAAAATAAAAAAATTCAGAAAATCGCCGATTACGCTTACCGTACGCGTACGGTAAAAAAATTTTTACAAAAAAATTATCCACACCCTCCCCACCCCGTGTGCAAATGGTGCCCGAAGGGTACCATTTGTGCATGTCTTATTACAGGTAAGAAATAAACAAAGAATAAATTTCACAAAGATGCGCATAATATGTCCCCCATGTGCGCACGGTGCGCGAAGCGCATCGTGCGTACATGGCCCATCCCGCATAACGTGCGCGCACCGCGTGACCACCGTGCGTGCACAGCACTAACTACGTAAAGTGGGCGCGCGGTGCGCGAAGCGCACCGCGTACTCACTGTGCACGCACGGTGCGCGAAGCTCACTGTGCGTGCACGGTGCGCGAAGCGCACGGTGCGCGCACGGAACGAACTGCGTTAACTAGGCGCGCACGCCACGAATGGCGTAAAGTAACTTAGCATTTAAAAAAACGTACAAATTCACTGAAAAAACCATAGGTTTCACACACGTTATAGTTAGGAATTAGCATTTAAAAAACCTTGCAAATTCACTGAAAAAAACATAGGTTTCACACATGTTATAGTTAGCTGTACATTTCACTCGTAAAAAACCAATGAAATTCCCCCGTTATAGTTAGTGCAGGCAACTATAACTCACGCGACCGCAATCTTCTGTTGATGACATATGTGTCTTTATGAAAAAAAAATATTTGTAATATATGTATAGCTAAAATTTAATGGAAGAAGACATGGGCAAATAAGTGTCTAAATACAGTATTAGCATCAGCAGAGGATTGCGGTCGCGTGAGTTATAGTTGCCTGCACTAACTATAACGGGGGAATTTCATTGGTTTTTTACGAGTGAAATGTACAGCTAACTATAACATGTGTGAAACCTATGGTTTTTTCAGTGAATATATATATAGATAGATAGATAGATTGATAGATAGATAGATAGATAGATAGATAGATAGATAGATAGATAGATAGATAGATAGATAGATAGATAGATAGATATAATATATATATATATATGAAGAGCGTTTTTTGTTTTGCTATTAACTTTGGTGCAGTTTGACAAATCTTTTTTGCCTGTCACTTCAGCTGCTTCTGGAAACATTTGAGATGATCTGTCAAGTGGGGACATTAAAAAAGGGGGATCCCAAAACACCATTTCCCCATGCAAATTCCTAAAGGGATTTTAGACATGACCACAGCCCGAACCGCTGAAGAGAATCACACTACATTTGGCAGAAAGCTAGATCTTGGTCCAGTATGAGTGCTTTTTGTTTGGTGTGAATGAATGTGTTCACTAGTTTTGAAGGTATTAAAGTAAAAAAGATGTATGTATAAATAGAGAGACATGGATCCACCCCGTACCCACCACGGTGGTTCCGTAGAGCCACGCGCCAACAGCAGTGCCATGATTGGCTGGTTGCAATCTGAGAAAAAAGTTGCAGCTGCCATTTTGTAAATCGGGACTTCCCAGGGAGAAAATAAGATTTAAAAGTGATAGAAGTGGTCAGGGTGGAGGTACCCTGACCCCCATGTGACTGATGAAGGGATTTGCGGGAGCACCTCATGGGTAAGAAACTGTCCAAAAATGTTTTTTTTTGCTTGCAAGGGTCCAAGGATGTACTGCAGTAATCAGTATTACCCTCTGTGTGCTCCACAGTGGATCTGCAGATCCAGGCCGCAATTAAAAAAAAGATATGCATCCACTCGCAGACCCCCACACCTACTCACATGCTCACACACCCACTTTCGCTCCCACTCAACCATTCACACACCCATAAAGCCACTCACACACCCACTCACTGACCCACAAAACTTCTCACACACCCACTCACAAAGCACACACCCACTTACACACCCACACAACCACTCACACCCACTCACACACCCTTACAGCCACTCACAGACCCACAACACCACTGTGTGAGTGGTGTTGTGGGTCAGTGAGTGGGTGTGTGAGTGGCTTTATGGGTGTGTGAATGGTTGAGTGTGAGCGAAAGTGGGTGTGTGAGCACGTGGCCCCACACAGCCCTGTACAGTTAGGCTAACATAGGGAAAACTACAATGGGCCTGCATAGAATGCATTACAGAACGTGCCCAAAAACCTCTTTGTGCCATGCCCCTGTGGGGCGTGGGGGGGGAGGGTGTCAGCCATAACAAAATCCATAGTTAAATCTACTAAACTAGCCTGATCTGGCTTTGTCCCAAATCCTAATGCCAAGTGTAAGGAGGCTTAAGCAAGGGGTCATACAAGTGGTCAAATGGTATATTGCCTGATACACATATCAGTAATGTGTCCTTTTACTCTGTAACACATCTTACATGAATGGCTCCTGTGCGGTGCGCTACAAGTAGGGACGTCTACACAAGTAACTTGAGTGCGCATCCTAGGCTAGGCGCTGCTGGCTCACTTTTGTGCAAGAGCTCAGAGCTGAGCATCATGAGAAGCAGCCAGATTTAGCACGAGCACCGTCAATGACATCATCAGCAGGCGACTCTTACTACATCGGGTGCTCTACTATTTTCTGCCCTTCGTGCAATGATGTGCTGCAATCTTTTACAGAGGTCTCCATTGATTTAAGGAGAGCAAACCTGGACTCAGATCTCTTGCTATTGTATATAGCACCCAGTGTGCCTTTTCGCTTCACAGCACTCACAGAGAGAATGGTTAAAAAGGAAAGAGGAAAAGTATAACATATAAAAATGTGTAGGCAGTTAAGGGAGGATCAATCTATGAGCTCAGCAGAAGAGTTGAATTTTCAGTCCTTTTTAGGAATTTATATAGCCAGCTTCAAAACGCTGGGTCTGAGGGGGGCTCCAGTAATCAGCCTTGAGAGTTGAATGAGTGGTGCTGTGTAAATGTGTTCCATGTGCCCTCTTCCAGAGCCCCTTAAAAAAAAGTGTGCTGTTTGCCAATCACAATGTGGAAGAGCCTGAATACACACCCGGTGCTGCTGTGCTGTGTGCTACCCTGAGTGTGAACACTGGGCCGAGAACAGGCCTGCTTTTCACCTTTTCTACACTTAACCTGATGTAAAATGCCGCACTGCCTGCTGTTTGTCGTCACTACAAATGTGTATCCCACCTCACGCTGATCAAAGGACTCCACCACTTCAGCATCCAAGGGGGCGCTCTCAGATGGAAAAACCTAGAGGGTATACCTCCCACCTTTCATCTCTGAACCCAAGGAGATCACCTGCTGTGTCCCCCAGGGCTCGTCCCTCAGCCCCATGCTCTTCAACTCATATATGACCCCGCTGGCCAACATCATCAGATCCCACATAATTTCCTACGCAGACAACACACAACTCATCCTCTCACTCACCATCGGTCCCACCACTACCAGAACCAACTTCCACAGATGCATGGCAAACGTCGCTGACTGGATGAAGAAAAACTGCCTGCAGCTGAACACAGACAAGACAGAAGTACTGATCTTTGGCAATAGCAGCAACAATTGGAACGACCCCTGGTGGCCATCAGGCCTCAGACCCGCACCCACTCCCTCCAACCACACCAGAAACCTCAGAATCATCATTGACAACAAGCTCACCATGAAATCACAGCTCAACGCCGTCTCCTCCATCTGCTTCCTCACTCTGAGCATGATACGTAAGATATTCAAGTGGCTACCCCTACACGAGATGCACTGTGACGCAAGCCTTCATCACCAGCCAACTGGACGATGGCAACGCCTTCTAAGTAGGAATCGAGCACACCTCCTACAGATACCTAAGACCATGCAGAACGCGGCAGCCAGACTCATCCCCGGCCTTCCCTGATGAGCCCACATCACACCTCACCTCAGGCAACTCCACTGGCTCCCCGTACAGAAGAGATGCCAATTCAAGCTGCTGACCCACACGCACAAGGATCTACACAACCAAGGACCCACCTACATTAACCACCACCTGAACTGCCACATACTGTCGAGAACACTACACTCCTTCTCCCTTTCACTTCCCCATACTTTTGCATCGATCAACCAGAAGTGGAGGATGCTCCTTTTCCTACATCGCAGCAAAGACCTGGAACAGCCTCCCCACGCACCTCCGGACCATCACCTCACTTCCGGACCATCACCTCACTTCCGGAATTTCAAATGGCCCTCAAGACCTGGCTGTTCGAATAAGCCTCTGGGGCCTGCAAGCACCTGGATACCCTATCGAGTAATTAGCCATGTTTTATAAATCCTTATTGATTGATTGATATCGAAATCAGTGCTGGTCTCATGTTTGATGCACCTTGCGCTTCTCGGCTCACACAAACCAAAAACTGCATACTGGGTAGACACCAGAACAACAGGATTAGATGGCACTGAGGTGTGCTCCAAAATCAAGGGTGTTCAAATCTTTGTGTTTATCCCTCCTTCTAGCTGCGGCTCTAGAAATGACCTCATGAGTTTGACCCACCATGTGCTTGAGTATACAGACAACAGTGGTGAGCGATGACTCATATCCTGCAACCTGCACAAAGTTCAAAGAAATACTTTGCAACATCGAGAAGGTTGTGACGTTTTCCATCATGTGTGTGAAATTGGATTATTATCAAACAATTTAAGCTACATTTATCATTGTTTACCATTGACAAAATGACCTTACATAAGGTAATCTCGCAGAAAACAGGGGCTCGTGGAGGGCATGCCCAGAGTGCATGTAGTATGTGTGATAGGAAGAGTCTGCATGTGTGAGTCTGACTACTGAAGCCAGTGGGATCCATTTTGAATTTTCACAAATTCCATATTTGTGATGCATATCACATGAATGTCCTTGAGGCTTATGTGTAAATAACTCATGGTGAACATATTCGTGGAAATATAGGATGTTTCAAGTTAGCATCTGGAAGTGTATTTAAACTGAATCGATAGTTGTAACAGGGAAGGGGAATATTTGAAGGCAGTGGTTGGGGGTGGCTAGCGGTTGCGGGCGCCTGGAGGCGGGGATTGGGGTGCGTGACGAGGGGGGAAACAGTGCGTAATGTAAAATAATAATAATAATAAAATAAACACTTACCTTGAGTGCCGGGTCCCGCGTCTCTGCTCCTGCTCTCCTCGTTGGACTGAGGCACAGGAAGCACAGCCAGGCTCCCCTGACCAATCACAACACTGCAATGCAGCATAGTGATTGGTAAACATGCAGACAATGCAGTGTTGAGATTGGTAAGCACGCAGGCTCCCGTGAGCAATCACAACGTTGCAGTGCAGCGTTGTGATTGGTTTTGAGCATCCTGGTTCGAATCTCAACCAGGGAATGGGGGCTTGGGCATGTTCTCCACGCAGGATGTAATGCAGCCTGCACGGAGAATGTAGAAAGTGCGCATGACTGGTTTGGGCGACCCGAGTCCGCCGACCAAACAGTCATTGCACACTTAGGAGTGGGCAAACCAATCCTCCCCTGCCTTGCTCCGAAAGCAGAGCAGCCCCGCCTGTAAAGCAATCACAAAATTATTATAACTCTAAGTTATTATAATTTCATGTTTCCTTTAATTTGCAGTGCACTGCTTAAAAGTAGTGGGGCAACGCTCAACCGCCATAGAGGAGGAGCCGCCCTTGTTTGAAGGTCTGGAACGTGCTGCAGACGCAAGGCCATGGTCTCGCATATCTGCTGGGCCATATCTGAGCTCCTCTGAGCACAGGAGGGAAAACAAAGGCACAGAAAGACCTTGTGTGGCTCACAGCTCACAGTAAGCAGATGCTAAAAACATCTTGGTTTGTTTAAGACGTATGTGGAACATTGTCGCAGATTTGCAGCTTGGCGCTTTCATGCAGAGTAAGTAGACCTCCAAATTCGGGGATGGATTTTTAACATAGATTAGTGCAGTAAAGATGTTTTTAAATCACTTTTCTTCTGATTGAAAAGTTATTCCTTGATTGTTTTCATGAGGTTGTAAAAAATAATTCATGGTGGATCGGTGTTGGTTTGACCACCATGTAAATTTAATGTTTAAGTGCAGATATAGAATGATTAATGGATCCTGGAAGTTATCTCCATCCGAGGCAGTTTATGATCAGTCCTCAGTACAATTAATTCCCTCAGCTGACCCCTTTTTTGTTTCAAATGTTGACTCTTGTTCCAGAGGATTATGCGGATATCTGTGATTATACCAGGAGCTGCACTCTAAACACATTCAGTCTTTGTCCTCAATCAATTTTACCCTCTTATCTCCTGCAGGTCAACATGAATGTGGTGCAAGTCAGCCAGCCTGTCGCCATGACATCCACGCAGGTCACGGTGATGCGTGGCAGCAGTTGGAGCAGTGACATATGTGACTGCTGCGATGACTGCAGTGTCTGTAAGTTACACCACTCTGAGGCTGCGGAATGATGGCCTCTCTTTCACCAGCCCGGGGTCCTCTCCCCCAGGCCTTACCCTACTCCCTTCCACCACATGAGCCACAAATGCTTGGAAGCCAGTGGTGTCTACTGGCCTGATTTAGATCTCGGCGGACGGATATCTCATTCAGGGAAATATGATTCCAATTATATCCTATGGGATTTATGTCTCGACGAATGGGACAACCGTCAATGCTGTGACAGAGTAACCCGTCTGCCAAGATATAAACCAGGCCCTATGTTCCTTGACGCCTGGAGAAAGCAGAGTTGTTATGAGAAGGTGACAAGGAATGAAATGTGGGACAGGGGTGCACAGGACAGTCTGGATCGCTTTCCTTCTACCCTTGAAGTCTGGATGCTGGCCGTAGAGCTCAGGAGCCCAGAGTGCAGTCATGAGACATACTAGCACTAGTGACCGGAGAGGGATGCTGTCATGCTGTGGTAAAGGCCACTGGAGAGCCGCTTCATCTGGGTAGCCAAGCGGCCTCTCCTACTTGTTAAATCAACAGTGACATCTGCTGCTCACCAACATTGTTTACACTATGGTACTCACTATTAAACAGTATCATCATCATGATTCATAGACACACATTAGCACCTATGGGCGTAGGTTCATTTGTAGAATAAGTGCCGGGGCCCAAACTTTTCTTCAAAAGCTGCCACTGGCACTCATGAAGGTCATGATGCCAAATATCAAAGCCATGTTGTCTTGATTCTTCCTCATGCATCATTAATCCATCCCCCAGTACTCTCTGCCCATCAATCCCATTCCTGTTCATTCTTTTTTGCTCCTACTTTCTCCATTTGTCACTTTTTCCCATCTTTCTCTTCCTCCTTCTTCCTCACTTTTGTGTTTTTTCTGTTTCTTGTTCTGGGGCAAAGTGTGTAGAGAAAAAAAAAAGGGTGTTGCCCCAAATATAAGTGCTGGTGGGCGCCACCTGCAAACACCGGCTCAAGTTAAGCACAGACCATGGGATCCTTCACCAAAGAGAAGTGTCAGGATTGTGATTCCTCTACTCAGTAGTAGCCACAATGGAATCACTCAGTGTCTTACAGTGGCATGAATGTGATTCACCTACTCACTAATAGTGGCAGCATCCCATACTAGATAACAGTGTTTCAATGTTGACTGCCCTATTCACTATTGGTGGCAGTGCTGTGATTGTTCACTAATTATGGTAGCAGGATTTTGATTGTTCCTACTCACTAATGATAACAGTAGATATACGGTGTACTTTATAATAGTCTCACTAAGTTGAATCCCCTGCACACGAATGGTGGCAGCGGTGGGACCCTTCAAGAGTTCATGTTAGTAAATTTGTAATTTCTAGCTCAACTTATGGTGACAGAATCTTGCTCAACAAGCATTAGGTTTATTTTACTCACATAATAGGGGAAGAAGTGCGAATCTTCTTTAATTAATGGAGGCGGGAGTGTCAATCCCTCAATCACTGATGGTAGCTGTGTGAGATGCTTCCCTTGCTACTCGTGGGAAGATTGTGCTACCCCAATCACTTATTTATTATTTATTTATTTATTTATAAAGTTTTATATAGCGCGAATGTGACCCACGAGGGTATCAGAGCGCTTTACAGTATTAGAACATAAATGGTTGAGGTGGTATACATACATTCAAAAGTGTCAATTCGTACAAAAGGAATAAAAGATATATGACTAACAAACATAGAGGACTGTGAAACTGCAGGGCGTAGTACAGTATACAGTTAAAGAACATTAGGTGAGTGTGCTAGCAAACATACATATTATAACCACGATCGTATCCCAATGGATAAGAGGTGTATAGATAAAACCAAGAGAGACCCACCACCAGCTAAGCTTTACACTACATACGGTTATTGAACTGTAACGGTAGTGATATTTGTCATACATAAAGTGGACTCAACCATTCAACCTGAGATAGGCAAAAGTATTCCGATCATAAAGATGACTCAGTGACATCATAGAAATCAGACTTATGGTATGCATTTGTTCATTAGTAGTGTTTTTACTTCCTTTTTGAAGACGGTAAGGGAAGTGATACCACGAACTACAGGAGGTAAGAGTTCCAGATCCTTGGTGCGATCCCTGAGAAAGCTCTACAGCCAGTTCTCTTCTTATGGAAGGATTGAGGTTTCAGAAGGAAAGTGCTCGCACTTCGAAGTCGTCTGCAGCCTCCAGACCTTTCCAACTTTAGAGCCAGGTAACTGGGTGTATTGTTGTGAATTGCTTTGTATGACATGCAGGCCACTTTAAGGTGTATTCTTGCCTCGTAAGGCAACCAATTCAGGGCTTTCAGTGTTGGTGAGATGTCACTATTTCTTTTGTTTCCTGATACCAGTCTAGCCGCAGCATTCAGTGCTGCTCTCAGTGGAGCCAACTTGTATTTAGGGAGACCACAGAGGGTGGTGCTTCCGTAGTCTAATCTTGGTAGCACTAGGGCTTGTACTGCCATTTTTAGATCAGCCGGAGGGAGGAAGGGATTGAGTTTCCTTAATATACTCAGTTTGTGATTAGCTTCCTTGGTGGCAATAGAGATGTGCGACTGCATATTCAGATGTTTGTCTATGGAGATTTCTGGGGATTTTGCTGAGTCAATGATGAGGGGGACACAGTCAAAGGAGGTTAGGTGTTTTAACCATAGGTCTAGCTTTGGTTTGTGGCTCGATGGCGAGATGAGAATGAATTCCATTTTTTTGGGTGTTCAACATGAGGTGGTTGTTAGTGAGCCAGCTTTGCGTGTTCAGTAGAATAGTGTTGAGGGCAATGAAGTCATCTGGCGAGGTGATTTTCAGATACAGCTGGGTGTCATCCGCGTACAGGTGATATAGGATGTTCGCTGATTTCAGAGCGTTCGCCAAAGGCTCCATTAGGAGGTTGAAAAGAATGGGTGATAGGACAGATCCTTGAGGAACACCGAGGGTGACCATAGAGGGTTGCGGGAGTGAATTCCTCATCTTGATTCTTTGAGTTCTGTTATTCAAGAAGGAGGAGAACCATTGCAACACTGTGCCCGAGAGACCCATCCTTCGCTCCAATAGGGACAGAAGGTTGTCATGCTTGACCGTATCAAAGGCGGAGGACAGATCAAAAAGAATCAGTAGGCATGATTCATTGCAGTCAAGTATTTTAAGGATGTCGTCCATAATGTGTGTGAGTGCAGATTCTGTGCTGTGACCTTGACGGAAGCCCGATTGGTGAATATCTAGGAGGTTATAATTCTCAATGTGATTGCATAATTGAATTTGCACACATTTCTCCAATAGTTTCGCCAAAGTAGGGATGTTGGTTATAGGACAGTAGTTGTTTAGATGAAATGGAGTGGTGTCAGCTTTCTTAAGTATAGGTGTGACCTGCCCTATTTTAAGGCAGTCCGGAATGACAACTTGACTCAGGGAGGCATTTAAAATTTTAGCCCATAGTGGTAGGATAGATGATTTTAACATTTTGAACAAGGCGGGGGGCAGGGGGTCAGAGAAATGATTGGAGGGGTTGATTGCTTGAAGAGTGTTGTCTATAATTTGTTGAGAGATTGGCGAGAAGGTGTGCCAAGAGTAATTATTTTTTGTGACTTCCCCAGAATTATTAAAATGTACTTTGAATAAATCGCTACAGTTGGAATCTTGGCTCATAGTTTGTGGTAGCGCTATCTTGGATTGTATGTCAAGCTTGATAGACTTAGTCTTTTCATGTAAGAAATTGGCAAGCACATCACAGGTAGGTGTGGCCAGGTCGTTTAATTCCATAGAGTTAGGTGTATTGCATGATTGTTGCTTGACGATTTTAAAGAGGTTTTTTGGCCGGTTGCTAGCTTGATTCAGCTGAGTTCTGAAAAAGTCTGCCTTTGCCTTAAGAATCTTCCTATTGTAAGAATTCCTTAACCTTCTCAGGTGCTCAAGATTATCAGTGGTAGGAGCCGATTTCCATAGACGAGCTGCAACTCTTAGGTGTCTACGCTCCGCGTTCAAGCGCTCGTTGAACCATGGTTTGGAAATCTTAGTGGAGACGTTTTTTTCCTGGAGGGGTGCTGTGGAGTCCAGTATGTCGAGCAACGAGTCATTGTAGAAGATTGTGAGGTCATGTACATTAGTAATGTCCATCATGGGGCTCAGAGCGGAGTTACAACGGTTTACCCAGGTGATGGGGTTGATATTTTGTAAGTTCCTTTTCCATTGCCTTGTTTTTGATGGTTGGCCCCTTTTTTTAATAGCTTTGCTAATGATGGAGAAGAGGATGCAATAATGATCAGACCAATCGCATGGGGTGATGGATTCTAGTAAGACGATGTTTGGTTTTGCAATAATGAGGTCCAATGTCTCTCCCTTGTTATGAATTGGGCTGTCACAGAATTGAGATAGCTCCTGTTCTGACAGAAACTCTTTAAGACAGCCTACAATATGATTGTTTGCGTTGTTCCAATGGAGGTTGAAGTCACCCAAGAAGATATGATGAACTTGTGAGTTGGCATTAGAAGCCATGATCTCCATTATCTCATCAATAGAAGTCAAGCTATCGCCTGGGGGGTGGTAGAATATGTGTAGCTTGCTGGCGATGCGCTTAGCATCTGAAATATTAATGCATAGATAATCACAGGAAGATACTCCCTTTCACCCCTGGGATTAGAGTGGAATCATTGGTAACTAGGTTGTGCCTCTAACTCCTTAATGGCCCTCACTGGTGGATCCCTTCTGCTGGTGCCCCTGGCAGTTAACTCTGCAATGGCCCTCACTGGTGGATTTCTTTTGCTGGTGCCCATGGCAGTTAACTCTGCAATGGCCCTCACTGCTGGATCTCTTCTGCTGGTGCCCATGGCAGTTAACTCCTCAATGGCCCCCACTGGTGGATCTCTTCTGCTGGCGCCCCTGGCAGTTAACTCCTCAATGGCCCTCACTGGTGGATCTCTTCTGCTGGTGCCCATGCCAGTAATCAGACAGGAAGTGATGATTAGGGCGGGTCTTCACAGTGATAGGAAACCTCACAGGCCAGCATTTCAAGCCCCCCCCCAATCTCCTACTGAAAAGACTGAGCTTAGGGTGAGTCCTGAAACAGAGGTAGAATCATTTGCTGAGGGGCATAGCAGAGTCACCTACAGCCGCTGCAGTGTGGGTGAGGGGGAGTGACCCCCACATTGTTCACCTCAAAGGGTGGCCCCCTGGGCTGACCAGCTGCAATGAAATATGACACTCAGAAGCAGCAAGTCAGGAAGGAACTGGGTAATGGGGACACCCTCACCTTACCTTCCTGGGGGGGGGGGCTGAGGTTTTGTTATGCCGCTGCATTTGCTTATACCCAGTACAGAGTGAAAGTAAAACCTAAGGGACACCCTGGACATACCTGCTCTTGTGTACTTGAGTGTGGAGTCGGATAGAGTCCACACCCCTTCTGCTGGTATTAAGAGGTGAGCATATTTCAAAATGATGGAAAGTTTAACCATTTTATTAATTTCAATGTGTAATTTCAATTGGCTATTCAGAGTTCTTAAAGGCTTTTCAAGTGTAAGCCAAGGGACACCTGAAAATCACCCCAGGCCACTGGAACTCAGAGCGACAACAGAGGACGCTTTCAAGCTATCCCAGCAGAAGAGGTGCCTAGCTCTATCGAAGTCGAGGGTGACTCCTACAGACCTAGTCTATGCAGGTGACATCCTCGATGGTTCCTAACTGGGCTTCTCCCTTATCATGCTCATGAAGCGGATCCATACGCAATGGTGCCCGGGTTAAGCCAGCTCGTTCTCATCTACTGTGTTACTAAAGGAATGAATCTGGTGGCAAACCCACTCACAGTGGGAGGCTCTGCTGGACTGCACAGTAGAGTTTATGGGGTTGGACCTGATAGAGCAATAGACAGAGACAAAGGGTCTGATGATGGACCACAGCTACTGTCATTACCTGTGCGTATACTCTGTGTCTAGGGTGGGGAATGGGCACAGCTAAAAGCCTCGCATCTCCAAGAGCACAAGAGAAGAACCCTCTGAGCCAGCGACCAAACCTCCCATTGCATCCATGTCTCGTCCTCTTCTTAGAATGCCTTGCTGCTTCAATGAATGCCAGAGAATGCTGTCTGAATACTCTCCGACACGTGGTTCCCTTGAGGAAATACTCCCCACGAGCTTTTTCAAGGCAATGAACTTATCATGACTCTTCAAGGGTTTAGAGTTGAGATCTGAAATGAATAGAAAACAAGTGAGTGAGTGAGGGCTCCTTGTCTGCCCTTAAAAGCCCCCATAAAATACTCTGCAGACTTGTGGTGATGTTGCTGAGCAGCTGATTGTAGGTTTCCACATTTCTGATGCTTGTTTTCCCTAAAAATAGAACACAGACAGGAAATCAGCAGCAATGCAGGCATGCCTCTAGCACAGAACTGATTTGGGGCAGAAAGAAACAGTCCAAGCTTTTCTCACCATCAGCAGTGGTGCAGTTTGCACCCTCACACACAACAGGCAGAGCAGAGGCGGCAGCAGTGTAGGCTTCACCCTCACACTGAATAGGCAGAACCCAGGTACCAGAAGAGCAGCTTTCACTTTCACACTGTTCAGGCAGAACCCAAGTATCAGCAGGGCAGGTACCACCCTCACACAGAACAGTTAATGCACAGGCAGCAGTAGCAGGGCGAGTTTTATCCTCACACACAACAGTTAGTGCACAGGCAGCAGCAGGGCGGGTTTAACCCTCACACAGAACAGTGAGATTCCAGGCAGCAGCAGAACAGGTTTCACCCTCACACAGAGCAATTAGTGCACAGGCAGCAGCAGGGCGGGTTTCACCCTCACACAGTACAGTGAGATCCCAGGCAGCAGCAGAACAGGTTTCACCTTCACACAGAACAGTTAGTGCACAGGCAGCAGCAGGTCACCTTCACACTGAACAGTTAGTGCACAGGCAGCAGCAGAACAGGTTTCACCCTCACACAGAACAATTAGTGCACAGGCAGCAGCACAGTGGGGTTCACCCTCACACAGAACAGTGAGATCCCAGGCAGCAGCAGAACAGATTTCACCCTCACACAGAGCAGTTAGTGCAGAGGCAGCAGCAGGGTGGGTTTCACCTTGGTACAGAGCAGTGAGAGCCCAGGCAGCAGCAAGACAGGTTTCACCCTCACACAGAACAGTTAGTGCACAGCAGCAGCAGGGCAGGTTTCACCCTCACACAGAAGTTAGTGCACAGGCAGCAACAGGACAGATTTCACCCTCACACAGAACAGGCAGCAGTAGGACAGGGTTCACCCTCACACAGAACAGCCAGTGCACAGGCAGCAGCAGGGCAGATTTCACCCTCACACAGAACAGCCAGTGCACAGGCAGCAGAAGTGTAACATCACATGAGGTCGTATTGTATAAAGCGAGCACTAGAAGTGCTAATGTGGGATGTAATCTGCACCACAGTTTGGTGCTGACTGGTGTAAAGTGTTGAGGAGCTGCAGCTGCACTTTTAGACTGTGGCAAGTAGCTGTTTGTCACAGGAACATTTAAGGAACATGCCTCATTAGCTAGAGATGTAGTGGAATCTATTGCCATTGCTGAAGTAACCGTGGTATCACTCTGTGCCCCCGCCCTAGACTGAAGACTGGAGCTCTAAAGGTTTAGTGATTATTCTATCTTCCCTGAGATGTCTCTCAGCACCTTTCACCCCTGGGATCCTTCTTTGCCCCTCCCCTTTTCACTGGTATCCATCTGTGCTCCTCCTCCATCTGGATATCCCTCGATGCCACCCCCTAGAGTGAAGACTACAGCTCTTAGGAATGAAAGACTATTCCACCCTCACACTGGGTATCCTTCTACGCTTCTCCCTTTTGGCCATCCATGAACTTCCTCCACCCAGGTGCAGCCCATGCAGGAAGGAACGGTGGGGCGTGGGACGGAATCGACAGACCTACTCAGTGTTACAGCGAGCCCAAGGTAAGTGGTTATTTTTTTTTTTTAGTTTCCCTCGTTCTCGTCTGTTGACTCCACCCCCCCACCGCTCTTACCTGCACGGGCTGCGCCTGCCTCCACCTGATGCATCCTGCCACACCACTCCCATGGATTTAAAACAGAAGTTCTAAAGATTGAATTGTTGTTACATGCTCTTCTCGGACATCCCTCCGAGCTTCATCCTTCCTCACTTGTATCCTTCTGTGGCCCTCCTCCACCACAGATAGCACTCTGTCCACCAGAGATATTACTCTGTGCCTTTCCCTTTCCCCATGGTATCCCTCTGTGACCCTCCTCCACCAGGGAAATCCCTCTGAGCCTTTCCCTCGTGTATCCCTGCATGGCCTTCTCCACCAGGGATAGCCCTCTGTGCCTTTCCCTTCCCAAGTGGTATCTTCCATGGCCTGCCTCCATCAGGGATATCCCTCTATTCCTCACCCTTCCCACGGGTATCTCTGCATAACCCTCTTCCACCAAGGATATCACTGTATTCTTTTCCCTACCCCCCTGGTATCCCTCCTTGGCCCTTCTCTACTAAGGGTATCCCTGTATACCTTTACCTCCCCCCGGTATCCCTCCATGGCCCTTTTCCACCAGGTATATCCCTCTGTGCCTTTCCCTGGTTTTCCTCCATAGCCGTCCTCTACCAGGGATATCCCTCTGTGCCTTTCCCTTCCCCCGAGTATCCCGGCGTAGCCATCTCCACCAGAGATTTCCCTCTGTGCTTTCCCTTCCCCCGGTATCCCTCTGTGACCAACTACCACCAGGGATCTCCCTCTGTACCATTCCCTTTCCCCTGGTATCCCTACGTGACCCTCCCCCACTAGGGATATCCCTCTGTGCCATTCCCTTCCCCCTGGTATCCCTCAGTGACCCTCCCCCACCAGGGATATCCCTCTGTGCTTTCCCTTCCACCTTGTATCCCTCTGTGGCCCTCTTCCACCAAGGATATCACTCTCTGCCTTTCCCTATCCCCCTAGTATCCCTCTGTGGCCCTAATCCACCCCTATATCCCTATGTGCCTTTCCCTTCTCCAACGTATCCCTCTGTGGCCCTACTCCACCAAGTATATTTCCCTCTGCCTTTCCCTTCCCCCAGAATCCCTCTAGGGCTGTCCTCCACCAGGAGTACTCTTATGTGTCTTTTCATTTCCCTTGGGTATTCCTGTGTGACCCTCCTTCACCACTTTATCCCTCAGTGAATTTCCCACCCCTGGTATCCCTCCATGGCCCTCCTCCACCAAGGATATCCCTCTGTGCCTTTCTCTACGCACCGGTATCCCTCCGTGGCCCTCCTCCACCAGGGAAATTCCTCAGTGCTTTCCCTTCCCCCTCGTATCCCACTGTGGCACTCCTCCGCCAAGGATATCCCTCTGTGCCTTTCCCTTCCCCCTGGTATCCCTCTGTGACCCTCCCCAAATAAGGATATACCTCTGTGCTTTCCCTTCCCCCTTGTATCCCTATGTGACCCTGCTCAACCAGGGATAGTCCTCTGTGCTTTCCCTACACCTGGTGGTATCCCTCTGTGACCCTCCTCCACTAACGGATATCCCTATGTGCCTTTCCGTTCCCCTGATATTACTCTGTGGCCCTCCTCCACCCCTATATCCCTCTGTGCCTATCCCTCCTTCTGGAATTCCTCCGTGGTTGTCTTCCACTAGGGATATCCGTCTATGCCTTTCCCTTCCCCTCTGGTATCCATCCGTGGCCCTCCTCTACAAAGGATATCCCTCTGTGCATTCCACTTCCCCCTACTATACCTGCGTATCCCTCCTCCACAATGGATATCCCTCTGTGTCTTTCCTTCACCCCAGTATCCCTCCATGGCCCTCCTCCATCAGGAATATCCCCCCGTGCCTTTCCCTTCCCCAGGTATCCTTCTGTGACCCTCTTCATCCAGGGATTTTCCTCTGTGCCTTTCCCTTCCCCCTGGTATCCTTCTGTGGCCATCCTCCACCCTTTTATCCCTCTGTGACTTCCCCTTCCCCTTGGTAACCCTCTGTGACCCTCCTCCACCAAGGATATCCCTCTGTGCTTTCCCTTCCCCCCAGGTTTCCCGCCGTAGCCCTCCTCCATTAGAAATATCACTCTGTGCTTTCCACCCCCCCAGGTTACCCTCAGTGGCCGTACTTTACCAGGAATATACCTCTGTGCCCCCCGCACCCCGGTTTCCCTCTGTGGCCCTCCTCCGCTAGGAATATCCCTCTGTTCTTTCCTCTCCCCCCTAGTATCCCTTTGTGGCCTTTTGCAACCAGGGATATCCCTCTGTGCCTTTCCCTTACTCCTTGTATCCCTCTGTGACCCTCTTCCATCAAGGACATTCCTCTGTGCCTTGCTCTTCACCCTGGTATCCCTCTGTGGCCCTCCTCCCCAAGGGATAGCCCTCCGTGCCTTTCCCTTCCCCTTGGTATCCCTCCGTGGCCCTCCTCTACCAGGGATATCCCTCTGTGCCATTCACTTACCCCTGGAATCCCTGTGTGGCCCCCCTCTACGGGGGATATCCCTCTGTACCTTTTCCTTTCCCCCTAGTATCCCTGCATAGCCCCCTCCACCAGGGATATCCCTCTGTTTTCCCCTCCCCTTTAGTATCTCTCTGAGGCCCTTCTCCACCAGGAATATCCCTCTGAGCCTTTACCTTCTCCCTGGTATCCCTCCATGGCCCTCATCCACTAGGAATATCCCTCTGTGCCTTTGCCTTTCCCCCTGGTATCCCTCCATGGCCCTTCTCTACTAGGGGTATTCCTGTATTCCTTTCCCTCCCCCCTCCCTCCCAGGCCCTTATCCACAGGTGTATCCCTCTATGCCTTTCCCCCTGGTTTTCCTCGGTGGCCGTCCTCTACCAGGGATATCCCTCTGTGCCTTTCCCTTCTCCCAGGTATCCCTGCGTAGCCTTCTCCACCTCTCCACCAGGCATATCCCTCTGTGATGTCCCTTCCCCCTGGTGTCCATCTGTGACCCTCCTCCACCAGGGATATCCTTCTGTGCCATTTCCTTCCCCCTGGTATCCTTTTGTGACCCTCCTCCATCAGGGATATCCCCCTGTGCTTTCCCTTCCCCCTTTTATCCCTACGTGGCCCTCTTCCACCAGGGATATTCCACTCTGCCTTTCCCTTTCCCCCTAGTATCCCTCTGTGGCTCTCCTCTACCCCTGTATCCATCTGTGCCTTTCCCTTCTCCCAGGTATCCCTCTGTGACCCTCCTCCACCAGGGATATTCCTCTCTGCCTTTCCTCTCCCCCGGCATCCCTCCCTGGCCCTTCTCCACCAGGAGTACTCTTTTGTGCCTTTACCTTCCCCTTGGGTATCCCTGTGTGGCCCTCCTCCACCCCTATATCCCTCCGTGAATATCCCACCCCTGTATCCTTTCATAGCCCTCCTCCACCAAGGATATCCTTCTGTGCCTTTCCTTTCCCCCTGGTATCCCTTCGTGGCCCTCCTCTACAAGGGATATCCCTCTGTGAACCTCCTCCACCAATGATATCTCTCTGTGCCTTTCCCTTCCCCCTGGTATCCCACTGTGGCCCCCCTCTACAAGGGATATCCCTCTGTGCATTCCCTTTCCCACTAGAATCCCTGCATAGCACTCCTCCACCAGGGATATTCCTCTGTGCCTTTCCCTTCCCCCTGGTATCCCTCTGTGGCCCTCCTCTACAAGGGATATCCCTCTGTGCATTCCCTTTCCCACTAGAA
The DNA here is from genome assembly GCF_964204655.1 of Triturus cristatus. NCBI lineage: Eukaryota > Metazoa > Chordata > Amphibia > Caudata > Salamandridae > Triturus > Triturus cristatus. The sequence goes on from NC_140595.1 coordinate 817,189,924, forward strand.
TGCCTGCATAGCACTCCTCCACCAGGGATATTCCTCTGTGCCTTTCCTTCTCCCCAGTATCCCCCGTGGCCCTCCTCCACCAGGAATATCCCTCTGTGCCTTTCCCTTCCCTCGGACATCCTTCCGTGGCCCTCCTCCACTCCTAAATCCCTCTGCCCCTTTTCTTTCCCCCTGGAATCCCTCTGTGGCCCGCCTCTACCAGGGATATCCCTATATGCCCTTACCTTCCCCTGGTATCCCTCTGTGACCCTCCTCCACAAGAGATATCCCGCTGTGCCTTTCCCGTCACCCTGATATCCCTCTGTGACCCACCTCCACCAGGAATATCCCTCTGTGCTTTCCCTTCCCCACAGGTTTCCCTCCACGGCCCTACTCCACCAGGAATATTTCTCTGTGCTGCCCCCCCCCAGGTTTACCTCTGTGGCCCTCCTCCACTAGGAATATCCCTCTGTGCTTTCCCCTCCCCTAGTATCCCTCTGTGGCCCTTCTCCACCAGGAATATCCCTCTGTGCCTTTTCCTTCCTCCTGGTATCTCTCTATGGACCGCTTCCACCAAGGATATCCCTCTGTGCCTTTCCCTCCCCCCTGGTATCCCTTTGGGACTATAAGCAGAAGGGTATGCAGTTCCTATTGAACACTGTAGGTTGACGTGCAGTGGGTGTGTATGGGCCACACACTTGGAAAATGTCTTCCTTTCGGAAAAGAGATCCTCACCCCCCCCCCCGCAGTGGGATGTCTTGCTTCATCATCGGGGTTACAACAAACAAATGATGGACGGAATGCTGACAATGCAGACATTCTCCCCCAGTCAAGAGATCTGGGTTAAATCCATCGTTCTTTTGCCCACTACACCACCCCAGTTTAGACATGGCCATATGCAAATCAGTCTTGACCCTGTGCCTCATGGGAACAGTCCAGCCCGAACTGCCGAGCCATGTCTTCCCTGGACCGGAATCAAGCATCCTAGGACCGGTTTCTGGCTATCAGCCTTCATCAGCCAGGATAGCGTGACTCCAGTGGCGTAGTGAGCACGGGTCCCACGTCTGGGAATACCCATCCCACTTAGGGCGAAAAGCGTTACAACAAACAAATGATGGACGGATGCTGACAATGCAGACATTCTCCCCCAGTCAAGAGATCTGGGTTAAATCCATCGTTCTTTTGCCCACTACACCACCCCAGTTTAGACATGGCCATTTGCAAATCAGTCTTGACCCTGTGCCTCATGGGAACAGTCCAGCCCGAACTGCCGAGCCATGTCTTCCCTGGACCGGAATCAAGCATCCTAGGACCGGTTTCTGGCTATCAGCCTTCATCAGCCAGGATAGCTTGACTCCAGTGGCGTAGTGAGCACGGGTCCCACGTCTGGGAATACCCATCCCACTTAGGGCGAAAAGCGTTACAACAAACAAATGATGGACGGAATGCTGACAATGCAGACATTCTCCCCCAGTCAAGAGATCTGGGTTAAATCCATTGTTCTTTTGCCCACTACACCACCCCAGTTTAGACATGGCCATATGCCAATCAGTCTTGACCCTGTGCCTCATGGGAACAGTCCAGCCCGAACTGCCGAGCCATGTCTTCCCTGGACCGGAATCAAGCATCCTAGGACCGGTTTCTGGCTATCAGCCTTCATCAGCCAGGATAGCTTGACTTCAGTGGCGTAGTGAGCACGGGTCCCACGTCTGGGAATACCCATCCCACTTAGGGCGAAAAGCGTTACAACAAACAAATGATGGACGGAATGCTGACAATGCAGACATTCTCCCCCAGTCAAGAGATCTGGGTTAAATCCATCGTTCTTTTGCCCACTACACCACCCCAGAACGATGGATTTAACCCAGATCTCTTGACTGGGGGAGAATGTCTGCATTGTCAGCATTCCGTCCATCATTTGTTTGTTGTAATGCTCATCATCGGGTCTGCTCCTAATCGGGTCGGCGCTGCAATACCCGATCGGCGCCCTTGGGGGACCGTTTGGCGGAGATATTTTTTTCCTTTTGCCGTAAGGTGCCGTGCGTGTGAGGGCCCTAGTGAGTGTAGATGTGGAGAGTGTAGATGTGAGGTTAAAACAGGATGTAATGGTCCACCCAGAACTATTTTAATGATTGTGGCCACTATCCTGATTAAAAACGTGAAAGTTAGCGCACCCCTGTTATAAGGTCACAGGATTGTGCGCAATTATGGTCAACATGTTTCTTGTCACTACTTCAATTAGAAGGCAATTCTTCAGGACCTAAAAAGAGATCTATCCACACTTTTTGGTGGTGGTACACAATTAATAAATACAGTGACCACCCTTACAGCACCCTAAAAAATGTGGAACCTGTAGATCAAATGAAGTCAACCCAATCGGGGTCACGGGGATGTTACATCGGTGGCCAGAGGGCTCAACCACTGAATAATTCAGTGTCTAGGAAATCCGCGCTCACGTCTGCAGACCTCCCCTGCTCTGCCGGCCCCGCTGATACCCTCCTCTACCAGGGATATCCCTCTGTGCCATTCCCTTCCCCCTGGAATCCCTCTGTGGCCCTCCTCTACCAGGGATATCCCTCTGTACATTTCCCTTCCCCCTAGTATCCCTGCGTATCCTCCTCCACCAGGGATATCCCTCTGTGCTTTTCTCTCCCCTCTAGTATCTTTCTGTGTCCCTTCTCCACCAGGGATATCCCTCCATGCCTTTCCCTTTCTCCCTGGAATCCCTCAGTGGCCCTCTTTCACCAGGGATATCCCTCTGTGCCTTTCCCCCGGTATCACTCTATGGCCCTCCTTCTGTGCCTTTCTTTTCCTCCAGTTATCCCTGCAGGGATATCCTTCAGTGCCTTTCCCTTCTCCCTGGGATCCCTCAGTGGACCTCATCCTCTAGGAATATCCCTCTGTGCCTTTACCTTCCCCCATGTACCGCTCCGTGGCCCTCCTCCACCATGGCTATCCATTTGTGCCTTTCCCTTTCCCCAAGGAAACCCTCTGTGGCCCTTCTCCACTAGGGATATCTCTCTGTGCTTTTCCTTCCTCCTGGTATCTCTCCGTGGCCCTCCTCCACCAGGAATATGCCTCTGTGCTTTCCCTTCCCCCCAAGTTTCCCTCCTTGGCCCTCCTCCACCAGGAATATCCTTCTGTGCCTTTCCCTACCCCCCTGTATCGTTCTGTGGCCCTCTTCTACCAGGGATATCCCTCTGTGCCTTTCCCTTCCTCCTGGTATCTCTCTGTGGTCCTCCTCCACCAGGAATATCCCTCTGTGCTTTCGCTTCCCCCAGGTTTCCTTCCTTGCTCCTCCTCCCCAGGGATATTCCTCTATGCCTTTCCCTACCCCCCTGGTATCCTTCTGTGGCTCTCTTCTACCAGGGATATCCATCTGTGCCTTTCCTTTCCCCCCTGGTATCACTCTGTGGCCCTCCTTCACCAGGAATATCCTTCTGTGACTTTCCCTTCCCCCTGGAATCCCTCTGTGGCCCTCCTCTACCAGGGATATCCCTCTGTACATTTCCCTTCCCCCTAGTATCCATGCGTATCCTCCTCCACCAGGGATATCCCTCTGTGCTTTTCTCTCCCCTCTAGTATCTTTCTGTGTCCCTTCTCCACCAGGGATATCCCTCTGTGCCTTTCCCTTCTCCCTGGTATCCCTCAGTGGCCCTCATCCACTAGGAATATCCCTCTCTGCCTTTCCCTTCCCCCCGGTATCCTTCCGTGGCCCTCCTCCTCCAGGGAAACCCCTCTGTGCCTTTCCCTTTCCCCATGTAATCCCTCTGTGGCCCTCTTCCACCAGGGATATCCCTCTACGCCTTTCCCTTCCCCCTAGTATCCCTCTGTGACCCTCCACAACAAGAGATATCACACTGTGCTTTCCCTTCCCCCCTGGCACCCCTCCATGTCCCTCCTTCACCAGGTATATCCCTCCGTGCCTTTCCCTTCCCCCTGGTATCCTTCTGTGGCCCTCCTCTACCAGAAATATTCCTCTGTGCCCTGCCATTTCCCCTGATATCCCTCTGTGGCCCTTCTTTACCAGGGATATCCCTCTGTTAATTTCTCTTCCTCCCTGGTATCCCTATTAGGCCCTCCTCTAAATGGGATATCCCTCTGTGCTGGGAAACAACCTTTACAACGCAGTCAATACATCGCACTACATTTACAACGCAGCCATTATATCACAACGTCCTTTACAACGCATGTCACTACAACGCAGTCATTACATTGCATGTCACTACAACGCATGCCATTACAACGCATGTCACTACAACGCAGGCATTACATTGCATGTCATTACAATGCATACTATTACAACGCATAGTGCCCCTGCACTATCCAACACTTACCCTACTGTTGCACCCACTGGAGTTAGAATAGTAATTTTTACCCCTACACTATCCAACACTTACACTACTGTTGGACCCCCTGGAGTCAGAATAGTAATTTCTACCCCTACACTATTCAACACTTACCTTAAATGCAAGGTAATAGTATGCGCTGTAATGGTATGTGTTGTAGAGGTATAATGCGATGTAATGGAATGCGTTGTAAAGGTATTTTCTAAAATGCGATGTAGTAGCATGCGATGTAAATGAATGCGTTGTAAAGGATGTTGCGATGTAAAATCTGCGTTGTAAAGGCATGCGTTGTAAATGTATGCGTTCTAACGTCATACATTCTCTATGCTTTTCCCTTTCCCTCGGGTAGCCCTGCGTGCCACTCCCCCACCAGGGATATCCCTCTATGCCTTTCCCTTTCTCCCTGGAATCCCTCAGTGGCCCTCTTTCACCAGGGATATCCCTCTGTGCCTCTCCCCCAGTATCACTATATGGCCCTCCTCCTGTGCCTTTCTTTTCCTCCAGTTATCCCTGCAGGGATATCCTTCAGTGCCTTTCCCTTCTCCCTGGGATCTCTCAGTGGACCTCATCCTCTAGGAATATCCCTCTGTGCCTTTACCTTACCCCATGTACCGCTCCGTGGCCCTCCTCCACCATGGCTATCCATTTGTGCCTTTCCCTTTCCCCAAGGAATCCCTCTGTGGCCCTTCTCCACTAGGGATATCTCTCTGTGCTTTTCCTTCCTCCTGGTATCTCTTCGTGGCCCTCCTCCACCAGGAATATGCCTCTGTGCTTTCCCTTCCCCCCAGGTTTCCCTCCTTTGCCCTCCTCCACCAGGGATATCCTTCTGTGCCTTTCCCTACCCCCCTGTATCCTTCTGTGGCCCTCTTCTACCAGGGATATCCCTCTGTGCCTTTCCCTTCCTTCTGGTATCTCTCCGTGGTTCTCCTCCACCAGGAATATCCCTCTGTGCTTTCCCTTCCCCCCAGGTTTCCTTCCTTGGTCCTCCTCCCCCAGGGATATTCCTCTATGCCTTTCCCTACCCCCTGGTATCCTTCTGTGGCCCTCTTCTACCAGGGATATCCATCTGTGCCTTTCCTTTCCCCCCTGGTATCCCTCTGTGGCCCTCCTTTACCAGGAATATCCTTCTGTGACTTTCCCTTCCCCCCGGGTATCCCTGTGTGGCCCTCCTCCACCTCTATATCCCTCCGTGAATTTCCCACCCCCGGTATCCCTCTGTGGCTCTCCTCCACCAGGGATAGCCCTCTGTGCAATTCCCATCCCCCTGGTATCCCTCTGTGACCCTCCCCAACCAGGCATATTCCTCTGTGCTTTCCCTTCCTCCTGGTATCTCTCCGTGGCCCTCCTTTACCAGGAATATCCCTCTGTGCTTTCCCATCCCTCCAGGTTTCCCTCCTTGGCCCTCCTCCACCAGGGATATCTCTCTGTGCCTTTCCCTACCCCCTGGTATCCTTTTGTGGCCCTCTTCTACAAGGGATATCCCTCTGTTGTTGCGGGGATTCTGCTCATGTACAGAACTATGCACAGGAAACCAGGACCTCAGTGAATTGTGGTGTACCAAAAAACTCACCTCAGTACCCAGAACCCCTTATCCGACTAGCATCAGTGTCTCATTCGCTCTCCATATCATTTCAAAGCTACCAATGATTAGAGACCCAGAACAAGCGATTTAGAGTACTCTCAGGAATGGTGGGAATCGGAAACACCTTTTCGTTATTATTCTCATATCAGTCCACAACAAGAGTAATCAGAGACACGGAAATGTTTAAAATGTTTATTTTTAACTACGTGCTCTAAGGTGCAGTACTTTGGCTAATACAAGCAGGCAAATGATTAAAAATAAAACCATCAGCATTGTTACAATACCATCAAAAATGAAGGGAGAAATCATCACAAATGATAGTGGAAAACAAGTCCTATAATAATTTGTGAACCACGCTCCCTTGGCTAGTAAACTAGTTTTATAAACTAATAGAAGGTCTCTAAGCTTGAATGGGGAACCCCATACCTCAAAGATCAGCGTAGGTGAATCACATCACAGGATCAGCTCTGCTCTCTGTGTCTGGAAAGGTTTTCTCCAAGTGTCTGAATCATGCATGCAAATGCAATATTAAAGGCACCCGAGTTTCAGATATTTGCAGCTGTGTGCTTGTTGTGTCTATAGCGTGGGCCGATCAACCTGAATTCAACAGCATACATTGTTATTTGACCTTGATGGCTTCTGCACACAGTGTTCAGACTAAGGTCGCGGTGCATGTCTAGAGATGTGAACAATAGACCGTTCTCATGCGAAGAAAAAGCAAGCAAGCAGTTTTACTTGTAATAACAGCTACCTGCAGTGTCGTGTGCAAAAGCAGCAAAGTGGCAAGATGGCGTTTTACCTCTAAAGCGCTTATGCTAACATAGCAATGTGTGCACATAGAACCCCGTCCTCACTACACTGTGTCTTTCCCTTCCTCCCTGGTATCCCTCCGTGGCCCTCCTCAACCAGGGATATCTCTAAGTGCCTTTCCCTACCCCCCTGGTATCCTTTTGTGGCCCTTTTCTACCAGGGATATCCCTCTGTGCCTTTCCCTTCTCCCTGGTATCCCTCTGTGGCCCTCCTCCACCAGGGATATCCCTCTGTGCCTTTCCCTTCCCCCTGGTATCCCTCTGTGACACTCCTCAACCAGGGATATCCCTCTGTGCCTTTCCCTTCTCCCTGGTATCCCTCTTTAGCGCTCCTCTACCACGGATATCCCTCTGTGCCTTTTCCTTCCCCCTTTTATCCGTCTGTGGCCCTTCTCTACCAGGGATATCCCTCTGTGCCTTTCCCTTCCCCCTGGTATCCCTCTGTGACACTCCTCAACCAAGGATATCCCTCTGTGCCTTTCCCTTTTCCCTGGTATCCCTCTTTAGCGCTCCTCTACCACGGATATCCCTCTGTGCCTTTTCCTTCCCCCTTTTATCCGTTTGTGGCCCTTCTCTACCAGGGATATCCCTCTGTGCCTTTCCCTTCCCCCTGGTATCCGTCTGTGGCCCTTCTCTACCAGGGATATCCCTCTGTGCCTTTCCCTTCCCCCTGGTATCCCTCTGTGACACTCCTCAACCAGGGATATCCCTCTGTGCCTTTCCCTTCTCCCTGGTATCCCTCCGTGACCCTCCTCCACCAGGGATATCCCTCTGTGCCTTTCCCTTCCCCCTGGTATCCCTCTGTGACACTCCTCAACCAGGGATATCCCTCTGTGCCTTTCCCTTCCCCCTGGTATCCCTCTGTGGCCCTCCTCCACCAGGGATATCCCTCTGTGCCTTTCCCTTCCCCCTGGTATCCCTCTGTGACACTCCTCAACCAGGGATATCCCCCTGTGCCTTTCCCTTCCCCCTGGTATCCCTCTGTGACACTCCTCAACCAGGGATATCCCTCTGTGCCTTTCCCTTCCCCCTGGTATCCCTCCGTGACCCTCTTCCACCAGGGATATCCCTCTGTGCCTTTCCCTTCCCCCTGGTATCCCTCCGTGACCCTCTTCCACCAGGGATAGCCCTTTGTGCTTTTCCCTTCCCCCCTATCACTGTGTGACCCTCCTCCTCCCCTGTATCCCTCTGTGCCTGTCTCTCCCTCTGGTATCCCTCCGTGGCCCTCCTCCTCATAGGATATCCAGCCACGCCCCTCCTCTAGACTGAAGACCTCAGCTCTGATGACGTCATGTTTATTCCCTCTTTCCCCTATAGGCTGCTGCGCCTTCTGGTGCTGCCCGTGTTTCCAGTGCAAGACTGTCAGCGAGTTTGGAGAGGGCCTGTGTCTGCCGCTTTTTGAGCTACTATGCATAGCCGGCACTGGCAGCATCGCAGTCAGCCTCACAGTCGACATGGCTTTCGGCGTACCTGGCGCCGGCACACCCTGCCCACCCATCTCCATGGCGATGCGTAGCGGGCTCCGCGAGAGATACAAAATCCAGGTAAGCACAGGGGGGCCCTGAATGAGTCACGCCTTGTCTGTATAGGGCAGTGTGGAGGGATGCAGGAGCGAGCACATTCCTTGCCAGTGATGTAAAAAAAACTCAGGGGGCAGTGCAAGGAATGGTGAGGTGGTCCCCTGCTATAACTATATTTCAGTAATACATTTAGCAGACCAAACACCTAGCTATGTGGGATGTACATGCTCTGCACCCGCATACATGGAAAAGCAGTTAATTTTATTTTCAAAATTGGAGTTTGGAGACTGACTGTATGTGCCCTCATCAACACTTGAATAAATGTACCTCTAAAAGAGAGTGCTTGTAGAGGGATGTTTGTAAGAGATGTGCTAATGAAATCCGTCCACCAAAAAGTGAAGACTGGGGGACTATTAATAGTTTGACAGAGTGAGCTGCTCCACCATAAACTGAAGGAACGCCCACTGTGCCAAGCCAGTGGTTCCACTGGCCATTTACGGCCTCATTCTGAGTGCTCCAGTGTAGCACCTGGTAACTCAACCTCCCTGGGATACAGATCACTCTGAGGACTGAGTTAGCCGGTATCACAAGAGGGGCCCTGAGTGTCCCTTTAGAAGTGAGAGGAGGATCAGTTATTCTGATTCCCCGGGTTATTCCTCATTCAATTCCTAGCATTCCACCCAGAGATCACTGACCCCAGTGGAATTACACAGGAACTCCTGACCTAGACCTTCAAGGAGGGGGACCTTCTGACTGCGTGCGGGCGGAGCCTTCGCCCGCTCCATCGGCACACCATCACAGGTGGTGGTCAATACACCGCAAAGCTGCCAATGGTAGTGCACCGGAAGGCAGTCCTCTTTGTACAGATTTTCCCTGCAGGGTTCGTCATGCAAGACATGGCATACCCTGGCCATAAAAATATCCATTGGCTTGCAGGTGCAGGGAGATTGGGCCAGATGTATGTAGCTGTTTTCATGTTGCGGCCAGAAAATAGCATTTTCCCATGTACCAAGCCCTATTTTACGCTTCGGTAACCTATTACTAAATTGCAAAGTGGGTTAGCGATTCGGTATTAGGAAGGGGCCTGTTAAGGGCGTCCCTTGCTAATAGTGACCAGCAGTGGTATGTGTGAATGTTTTGCGACAGAAATGCAGTCGCAAAACATTCTCATTTTGCCGTCTACTTCAAGTAGGTGGCAACCCATTCGCAGACAGCAAGGAGATCCCTTACCCTTTGTGAATGTATGTGAAAACTCTTTTTAAGAGCAGAGTCATGGACCACTGCCTACTCTTAAAAAATAAATATAACATTTTTCATTTTTCATTTTGAAACGCATCCTGGTTTTCTTTAAAGAAAATGGGCTGCATAAACAAAACAAAAAAAACGTTATTTAAAAGCAAACACAGACAAGTTGGTCTGCTGGCCTCAGCTGGCCACCATCCCTGTGTTTTGGGAGATTCCCAATGGGTCGCAAATTGCGACCTAGCTCATAAAAATCAGAGCCAAATGTATCAAGAATTGCTTTTGCGATTCTTAAATAGCGAATTTCACCGATCCGCTATTCAAGAATCGCAAAATGCAATGTTAGTAGGATTTGCAACATTTTTTGCGAATCCTTAACATTCCCTATTAGCGAATTGCAAATTGCGATTCGCTATTAGAGAATGCATTCCTATTCATTCCTATGGGCCTATAGGCTCATAGGAATGCATTCGCAATTTCCGTGTACAAAATTGGTAATCGCAAATTGCAAATGCAAGTGCAAGGGTGCTAGGGGGCCTAGAGGGCCCCCTGATGCACCCCTGGAAAAGGTAAGCATGCACATGTGGTGCACATACATGCCCCAAGGGCATGTTTGCGCGCCACATGGCATTTTGAAAAATGCACTTTTGTGCATTTTTCAAAGGAATTGCAAATTACCATCAACTTGAAGTTGATGGTAATTTGCGATTCCTAAATGCAAATTTGTATTTAACAATTGTTACATGAATTGCATTTAGGGAATCGAAAATTATGATTCCCTAACTGCATGCGCAATTTAGGTAATTGCAAAAAATTTTGATTACCCATATTATGAATGCCAAAAGTTTGATACATTGCGAAAGGAATTTTTACGTTTGCAAACAGGCCGATTCTGCGAATAGGCCCGTTTGCGAATGCAAAAAGCCTTGATACGTCTGGCCCTTAATGAGGTAGGTTAATTTGCGACCCACTGGGAAACGCAAACAGTGTAAAACACACTGCTGTACATAGCTGTTTGCAATTTCCTAATAGCGAATCTCCAAACTTTGCTATTAGGTAATCGCAAACCTGAGTCTATGTACATCTGGCCCAAAATTCCTTGAATGTTCAGGCCAACATTTTCTTTCAATTTGCAGAAATAAACACCCACTTTTGGGGTTTGATACTGGAAAACAAATAAAGAATGCCAAGTGAACTTTAACAATATGATATCCCTCTCTGCATTCCGTTGTGACAAAAGTGCATCCTTTACATCTGTTTTGCACAGAGGAGCCCCACTGACGCAGCAAGGACATGTAAATTGGTGCCTGGCCCCTCACTTGGGAGGTGGAGGAAGGAAATCCCTTGCTGATTGCACCAGGGACAGCTAAAGGTACCTGACTCAGGGTCTGATTTATATCTTGCCAGACAGGTTACTTCGTCACCACAGTGACGGACATCCTGTCCGTCGAAATGTAAATACTATTGGATATAATGGAATGTATATTCCAGAAGACGGTATTATCTGTCCCTGTTGTGACGGAGTAAGCCATCTGCCAAGATCTAAGTTAGACCCTTAGTGATAGCTACAGAATGCTCTAGATCAAGTCTCCATCTTTGGCGGCATATGTATTCCTCAGTTTGTAAATATTGACAGCTTTGAAGATTATCCCAAGACAGCACCTACTGCTAAGCCAGCTTCAGCTTTATCACAGTGAATAAACCTCATATATTACAAGTTCAAAACTCGAATGGAGCAACACCCTTGACTTGATTGACTGAGTTTTTTAGCAGAACGTATAGGGCCACCTACGCCTGATGATTGGCTCAATGGCAATGTGACTTGAAGAAATCAACTGAAGGAGAGTTCAGCAAACGAGTAAGAGTCCTAAGACCTTCATAAAAGAAGGTGGTCAGAAGTAAATGGCAAACCGTGCGAGTGTGCGGCAGCCAATGCACGTGCACTTACACTTCAGGAGCATCTTTAGGGCCAGGGACTTTGAGCAAAACTTGCACTTTGACAGATAGAGTTTTATTTTTGGGCATTGAACATAGGGTTACATGCATTACATACATGGAGGAAAGCATTAAACAGAATGTGCTGTGGCAGGAGAAGGCAGCAGAGCCTTTACCAGACCTACGTGACTTGATCAGATTCTCAAAAGTCATGGAGGAGGCTCACTGTAGGGTTCTGGGGTTCTGGATATACTAGAGATTTACAAGGGCATCCCAGGAAAAATGTAGAACCATAATCCAGTCATGAGACCATAAAAGAATTGACTAGCAGCCCTTCTAAGCCACACAAAAGTAGTGGGAAGATTATCCTCAGCCGGCACAGCTGATGGAAGCAAGTGCATTGATCTGATTAGTGATTGAGAGATCTTTACCCAGGAAGAAGAGTATGTTCGCCAGTTTCTTGGCTGGGGTTGGAGCAGGTTTGAGTGATGATGGCCAAAACCATCAATGGCTATTGTAGTAAAGATCCAGGAAACGTGCTGTGGAAAGGAGCTAGCAGGCAACCATTCAGCTCCAACAGCAAAGCTTCAAGAGTAAACCACATAGATTCTAATTGCCCCAGGCAACAAGGAACATTCTAAACAGAACAAAAGTAATGCAAATGATAGGAAATCTTAAAGGCAAATGATACATAAAAGAACAACACATCAATTGCATACTACATATCTTTCCTTCTTCCCCCCCCAAAAAAACCTCTAATCATAATGAAGGCTTAACAATTAAAAGTTACTCTCTGTATTTTGCAGGCATAACAATTACACGGGCACTTCTCCTAAGGTTACCCTGTAAAGGATCTGCATCACTAGGAACAAAACTCTTGTTAACAGAATCAGAACATGAATCATTTTGCCGAACTTTAGCAACCTTGCTCAGATTCCACCAAAATCCATTGTCAACTTGCACAGCGTTCCCCACAATCTTAGAGACTTTGACAGGTTTACCAAATTTACTTTCCCCTTTGTTGACAGGAAATGACTTACTTATCCTAATAATGTCACCAACCTGCAAAGCATAAGTTTTGACAGCCTTCTTTGATCATACCAACGTTTCTGATTAGATTGAGTGGAAGACATGTTCTCTTTGACAATAGACATACATTTTTAAATATCAGACTTTGACTTGATCCACTAAGACATCCGACCAGGTCTGAAAGATGTATATTCCTTCCTACCCCTCATGAGCTCGAAAGGTGAGACTTTAGTAGAAGAATGAGGCGTGGTCCTGTAGAACCAAATCATACTCTTCAAAGCACCATAAGCATCATGATTCCCAGCTTTAGCCCACTTGAGACAATCATCAACAACACGGTTCATCGTCTCAATAAGGCCGTTGGCTTGAGAATGATAAAAGGAACTTTTGACGTGTCTCACACCTGAAACACACAAAAAGGACTAAAACTCATTGCTGACAAACTGTTTCCCATTGTCTGAAATCAAGACCTCTGGAAAACCCTCTCTCGACCAAACATCACTCAAAAAGTCAATATCACTCTTAGTGTTGGGTTCCCTGACTAGCTTAATCTCCGGCCATTTGGAGGCATAGTCCATGAGGACCAGAACATATTTGCACCCACCTGCAAGAATCTCATACCGTCCCATGATATCCACTCCAAGTTTTACCCAGGGACCATCTGGACACTCAACAGGCAACAGGGGTGGAACAGCAGCTTTAAGAGTCTGGTCAGCAGCACCGCAAACAACAATTGGCAACAACATCATAAATGTCTGAATCCATACTGGGTCACACAAAAGTATAATGAACCCGACGTTTGGAGAGAGAGGATCCTAAATAACGGCATGCACCTATGTTGAAAGGTACCCAGAGGTGAAACAATGGCAGTGAAATGATGAAAGTCATGATGCAGGTCCACTTGGTAGTACACACTTGGAAGGTCCAGCTTGGAAACAAACTTAGCCCCTTTGGTGGATGCAAACAAATCATTGATCTTGGAAAGCCGATGCGAGTCAACCCAAATTTAATTGTTCAGGGATCTTAAATCAATACAGACCCTGAGTTGACCACACCTCTTCCTGGCAACCACCAATGGAGAAAGCCACAAAGATGACTCTGCAGGTTCAATAACACCTTTCTCACACAATTGTAACAATTCCTTCTCAAGGTCGTCTCTCACGCTGTAGGGAACACCTCTGAGCTTATGCTTGACAGGAATGGCACCCTCTTTTACAATAATCCTGTGTTTGAAACCATGAATTCTGCCCAGATCATTCCCGAAAACAGATGGAAATTTACTTTTCAAAACCTGAAATTCGTCAGCACACCCCACAACCAGTACTTGTTCCTTGGCCCTAGATTTCAGAATCATGCCAAAGAGGCCTTGGTGGAACCAACCTAAAATATTCAACCCTTTTACCGCTACATACATTTTCCCTTTGATTTTTCTCCCTTTGAAACATATCTCTTCCTCAAAGAAACCCATAAGTTCTATTTTACGACCTTCATATGATACAGGAGAGCGATCAGGAGGACACAATGGTTGGGAACCTATCCATGTCTCTTCGAATAATTTTTGAGTGATCATTGTTATCTTGGCACCAGAATCAACCAACAACTTGATACACTTGTCTCCCACAGTAATATCAACAATGGGATCAACACAAGGTGAAGGATCACCTTCAACCACATCTTGTGAGGCAGTGTGATCATCAGGACAAATACTGCTATTAGTGACTACTGATTTCAGTATCAGAAGATGAATCAGAGTCTACAGCACACACAAGTTGTTTCTTTTTTCCCCTCCCTTTCAGACAAATTTTGGCAAAATGCCCCACTTTTTTACAGTAGTTGCAGGTAACATTAACAGCAGGACATCTAGCTCCCTTGGAATGAGGAGGATTAACACACCTAAGACATAAGTTCAAACCAATATTAGATGACGTTTCAGATCTAAAGGATAACACCACCACCACCCTTCCCTGACATTTTGAGTGGTTTGACATTGATATTGGTATTAATAACATTGACGGAATCCAACACCTTGCATCCAATTCCTTTAAAGAAACCATAGAGATTTCAATGCTCTTGGCTATTTTGATTGTCTCTTCTAAGGATGGATCACCCAAGCTCAATGGCTTTTGCCTAATGTTTTTATCCTTGCAGTGGCAAACAAATTGATCCCTGATTAGTCGGTCCGTAAAATTTTCAAACTTACAATCAGCTGACAACCTGCATAAAACAGAAATGTTGGAATCAACGTCTTCTGCTTCACTTTGCTTCCTTTTAAAAATCTTATGCCTGAGGACCATCAGGCTAGATTGTCTGTCAAACCTGAGCTCAAGTTTGAGTCCAATTTCCTTATACTCATTGATTCCTACATTTTCCTCTTGTGGTAAATCAGGTAAGTGTTTCAATGAAGACCTTCCTTCATACCAGAGGGAATGTAAAAGTAAACATTTCTTTCTATCAGCACTAAATCTGGATGCGCCAATAGACCCTTAATAAGTCTCGAAGGCATCATGTCAAACTTCCCATCTGATGAATGGTTCTCCTGGGGTGTCTAGAAACGCAGGAGGAGGATTAATGGATTGTAAGGTGCACATTGTTAAGGTAACAAGAAGATTTTTAAGGTAAGGTAGAAATAATAAAGGAAAAGTAACAAATGTGAGAAGCACCAAAAGGTAGACGTAATGGAAAAGAAAAGAAATGTGAAAAAGTTACAAAGGTGTGCTCATCACCGTATTTAAGGTTGATGAGCCAGTGTGTCCTTGAATACTTTAGCTGGTAAGAAAAATAAAAGTAAGGTGTGTACATCACCGAATAGTACACTGTTCTGAAGAGGCACAATAGATGTCAAGGTGTGCACATCACTGCGTGATGGGCACAAGCAACAGTCCAAAGAAATTTCTAATAATTTAGTGAAAAATGCTTACCACACGTTGACTTAGAGAAAACACAAAAAATAGATGAGTTTGCACATCACCAAATAGTATACAAAGGAGAATTCATTGTAGAAAATAAAGGTCCAGGTGTGCACATCACCGTGTGACAAACACAAACAAAGTAATAAAGTGTTAACCGATGAGTGGTTACCATGTGTAAACCAGAGCGTTGTAAGAGACCGTGAAAATGTATAATAAACGAAGAATTTACCCAACCACTTAAAATGGTTGCTTCAGTCTGGAGATGCGAGTGAGTCCAAGGAGTTAAGATGGCCGCCGATGAGGTGACATGACACGCTGCTTCGGTATCACGTGATGGGTGAAAGCAACATGAGACGCCAAAGAAGATAAGGATTGGAAGTGTGAGTGAGCTCAAACAGTAAAGATGGCTGCTGACGTGGTGACGTGATACTGAAGAACCGGGGTTTAACCCAGCGGCGTCAGGGGAACGCCTAAAATCTTTGAGTTCACCTGTCTTGGTACACAGAGACACGGAATACTTCTGGATGGCATCAGAGACCAAGTTTATTAGCTGCAGCTAGTAACAGTGATCCTAGAAATACATCATGGTGTAAATTCTCAGGAGACTGCTCCTTTTTCTAAGGCGAGACGTCTCCTTTTATACCCAATATTCACATTATAAATGTACACCCACTGCACAAAATTCTAGCCAATAAGGTACATTTTCAAACAAAGTGTCACATAACAAAAACTCAATTTACAGTATCCCAAGCCAAAAGTTAATTATTAGGAATGTCCCAAATTCAATCTCCACAAGCCGGACAAACCTATAATTGAAAGCATAACCCATGTAATGAAGAAACATAAAAAAAAGAAACGGTAACAGATGCTGAACAAGATAAGGCATGTGCAAGGAAACTAAAAGTTAACGATGTCCTGAACATTGATTGGCAATCTCAGACAAAGATCGATCAGGGAAATTGGCTTTGCGGGGTCAGTTTCAGGTGCAGAGGTCAGTTTCTTACAGTTCATTTCAGAGTCAAAAAGAAACCTAGTTAATGTATACATGAACTAAGAAGGCCAGGCCACTTTATTCGCCAGGCTACCTTCACAGGCCTATGTGAGGGCAACACAAAATGGTGGCACAGAACAAAATGGAGTCAGACTCGAGAATTACAGAACCTCAATACACTGCTCCGGTATCACGTGACGGGTGAGATGCCAGCGAAGAGAAGATGCGGTCGGGTGCGCGCAGGGTCACAGTGCATGAAATGGAAGCTTTGGTGTGGAACAATGCAAGAAGGAGGAGCGCGATGACAGCACAAGAGCGGCAGTTGAAAGGTGAGCATTAATAGCAATAAAGTTGAAACAAAATAAAACTTGATACCTTAGTAGCATGAACGGCAGGATACAGGTCCTTCAGATAGACGGCCATGCGGCTCCCTGTTGGTGTGAAGAATTTTAAGAGCTCTTCAAGGGCTTCTTGCAAACAAGTAGATTTGTTGAATGTTGAGGGAAAATGCACCCTGGGTACGTCCCTGAAGCCAGGATCGTTGCTAATAAAATGTAGTAAAGGTCCAGGAAACGTGATGTGTCTTGAACTAGTTTATTGCCAGACTACATGGAAAGGAGCTAACAGGCAAGCAGCCAGCTCCCACAGCACAGCTTCAAGAGTAAACCACATAGATTCTTTTATTTTCTTTTATTATATACCCATGGAAATCCAATTTCAGTGCATATACTGATTCTTACAAAGAGAGGAAAAAAAAGGCAATGCGTTAAATTTATACAGTATATACAAAAGGGCACTAATACATATTATTATCAGAATTGGGGAAGAAAATACCATAAATATTATAAATACAATCAATATTATGAACACTGACTAAAACAGTTGAATCCATAAACCTGGATGCTAGCAGTTCCTAGTTACATATATTAAATTAAAATACACGTAATTTAAGATACATCCCACAGACCTCCACCTCTTATGCTGCCGGGCTTCCCAGATTCTTTCTCCACCTTGCAATAGGTGACTGAATCGCCCATCCGAGTCTACTGGTCTCCCTACCCCTGCGTGCGCACAGTGCGGACTCTTGATTATATATCCCCAGGAGACGTGCTAGCCATATTTGAAAGGTGGGGGGATCAGCATCCTTCCATCTTGCTGCAATTATTATCCTAAAAACAGCTGTGCATATAAATACAAAATATTTCTCTGTGGTATCCAGGCCTATATAGCTATCATAGCCCATTAGCATCAGAGAAGGAGATAGGTTAATCCTACGTCCAACAGCCCCTCCCAAAAACTAGCCACCTTGTTCTTTAGAGATAGCAGCCTGTCACAATCATAAAACATATGCACTATCGTTGCAGGCCCTTCCCCACACCTTGGGCACCTACCGTCTGCTCTCTTGCCCCAACTTAAAAGCTTGGCAGGGGTAAAATACAGATTAAACAAGGTTTTATATTGTTGTGTCTTAAGATTGATTGATATAAAGATCTTGGCCGCTAATAACAGAGCGATATACACATCAACATCAGGGTTGTTCAGCTTCCCAGCCCAATTAGTTTCAATTTTCTCTAGATTATCTGGGATGCTCTTTAGCAATATACTGTAAATGTTTTTTATCCTGTTACCCCTCCTTGCAATTATCTCCATTAATTCTATTTTTTCGGAATGTACTACCGGTCTACGACTAGCAAAAAATTCTCAGATCTGTACATATTTAAAATATTGCCTAGCAGAGGTCCCATAATCCTGTTGCAGGGCAGCAAAAGGGCGCACCTGGCCTGACCCATATAGATCTCCTATCGCAGTTAGGCCTAGATGTTCCCAGTGCTTACCCATATTATCATAGAATGGGTGCGGAAAAATATACGAGTGCCAGAGAGGGGTATAGCGACTAACTTTTGGAAATGCCATAGCCTTGCGCACCCTGGTCCATATTTCCCAGGTGCTTTGCACCACCTTAAATCACACCTTCTTGTAGTAGCTTGGCTCCACCTGACGTAATTGCAGCCCCGAGGCATCCCTCCCTAGGGTAAGTTCAGATATTGTTGGAATCCTGGCCTTCCTTTCCTCCTCTTTCTCTTTACTTGTGGTGAAGCAGAATAAAATCGCCATCTGGTGTAGAAGGCTTGCCCAGTGATAGAATATGATATTAAGAAACACTAAACCCCCCTGTGGAAGTGTCATGTACTTTAGGGAGTGTCTGAATTTACCGTTTTGCCAAGTGAAATTTTAAACATGGCTTCTAGTGCTTTTAAAATTACTACATCTATCGCGAGCGGAATAGAGCGAAACATATACAAGATTTTTGGTAACATTGTCATTTTTAAGATGTTTCCCTGCCCAATGACAGATAAATGCAGCCCGTTTATCCTTTTAAGGACTGTAGATATTGTTTTTATCAGAGGGTTAAAATTAATCTTAGCTATTGTATCTATTTTCGAGCTAATACAGACCCCCAGATAGGTAGCATTTTCTACACACTGAGGATCATTAAAAATTATATTGTCTGTGCATACTATCAATGTTTTACCTTCATTCAACGAATAACCTGATGCCTGCCCATATTCTTTGGCGATAGCCGTGGCTTCCCTGACTGCATCGCTCGGGTTGGTGGTTAAAATGGCAATGTCGTCTGCATAAGCCATGATCTTGGTTTCAAAACCTCTAAAAACAATCGGCTTGATAGCTTGACAGCTTGACTTTTTAAGTATGTTTCTATCAGAGGGTTTATGTACAGAGCAAATAAAAACGGGAACAAGGGCATCCCTGTCTAGTCCCCCTTGATATTAAAATACTATTTGATTCTTTTCCCATCAGTTGTAAACAGGCTCTAGGATCTGTGTACATTGCTTTGATGGCCCTAATCATTCGTGGCCCAAAGCCTTTTAGCTCCAATATCCCCCACAAGAACCTCCAGGCCACCCGATCAAACACTTTTTCAGCATTGAGGAGGATCATGGCCATCTGTCCCCCTGTTGTAGCCTGGATATCAAACAGTGTTATAAACCGCCTGATGCGATCGGTTGTCCCCTTCCTGGGAATAAAACCATGCTGCCAGGGCGAGACCAGGTGGTCAATGACCCTCCCTAATCGAGTAGCCCATTTTTTGGAGTATAGTTTTGTATCTGTGTTGTTCAATGATATAGGCCTGTATGAAGCTGGATTATCTGGTGGTTTGCCTTTTTTAGGAAAAATGATGATGTCTGTCTCTTTCCAGGATTCTGGTGTTTGCCCATTATGTTGCACACCCAGGAACAGATCTAATATTATGGGGGCAATCACTGTTTGTAATATTTTATCTATTTCTAGGGGAATACTAATGGGGCAAGCAGCTTTCCCTGATGGTAGCTCGTGCAGTGCTGTTAATACCTCCTCTAGTGAAAAATCCCTGTCTAGCTCCTCCTTAGCCTGACTATCAAGCAGAGGCCCTAGTTCTGTTTCGGTCATTTTACACAAAGCATCCTGTGTTGCTCCCAGTATGTCATTAGTCTCGGTGTATGTTTGACCATCTTTTGTTATGGCGGATATCAGATTCGTACATTTGTTTGCCTGGTGCGTAGCGCGAGCTTTGCACTTCGTCCGATTTCTGCATAAGCCAGCTGTTAATTTTGGCTTTAAGAGAGATAATCCATAATTGGTAATCTGCTGCTTCTTGTCCCTGAGTTATTGAGGTTGTGTGATTTTCTTCTGCCTTGGCCAGCTCAGCTAACAGCCGTTCATTCTCTAGCCGACATTCTTTCCTCGCACTTGATACAAAGCTGATTGTTTCACCCCTTAGGGCAGCTTTGAAAGTATCCCAGACTATATTACAGCTAGCACTATATCTATTAATGTCTAGGAATTGCTGAGCCCGATTCTTAATATACTCAATATAAGATTTATTAAACAGGAGCTTCTTGTCAAATGTCCACTTACCATGTATCTTACTAGAAATATCAACATCAAGATCCAGTATCAATCAATTATGATCCAATATCACTTTTGGGAGCTTTCTAATCCCCACTTTTAATAGCCAGGTTCATAGAAGTGAAAAAGTAGTGCAGTCTAGTGTATTTTTTGTGAGGACAAGAGTAATAAGTATGCCCTGGATTATTGAGGTTTTTACTAGCCCAGATGTCGACCAAACCGCGACTGCTAATAAGGGATGCCAATGCTCTATGTACTCTAGGCTTTCGTCCTTGATATCGCTAAATGTTGCAAAACTCGGTTGGGATATTAAGATCACCACAGATAATTAGGAGACAGGGCCAGGTTGCCAGTTCTATCTCAAGGGCTTCAAAAATCTCTGGGTCATCTTGGTTTGAGCCAGCTATTACACAGATGGTATAGCCTGTCTCTAATCCGACCACTGCCCATCACCCTAGTGCATCTGATAGCTTACTCTTAGCCTCCCCCATAGCCACCTTCACAAAGATCACCACCCCTCAAATATTGGAGCTCTGAGAAGTACAAGCCAGCATGCTATATCCTCCCATACCCATCAGATTCCTTTTTCCCCAGGGAATATAAGTCTCTTGTACACACACGACATCCAATATACGCAATCTAATAAACTCAGCTAGCCTATTCCTCTTTTTCCGGTCATTCAAACCGCCCATGTTTATTATACATATATTTATCTTACCCATTTATGCTTAGCTTTTGTACCAGCCTGGTATACCTTCATTGCCTTAATCCACCCAAAATATAATGTTTCTGCGGTAGTCTTTAGTCCATTCCTGGGTATATATTTTTTTGAAATTTTCCATCCCCCACCACCCCCCACAACCCTTGCCCTTCCCCCATATCCCTGCTTCCTCCCCACTTGTCAACCCCCCTTCCCCACCACTACCCTTGAGACCTAGATCTGCGCGTGAGATGAGCACAGCACCCATGACCAAGCGCTAAATTAGCCCTCCCCCACTATTCCTTTTTGATTCGGGCCTGGCTTTTTCTGACACAGCTTGGCGAAGCAGAAATTTCCCGAATTAAACAAGAATGGCCCTCTGCTTTGCATCTTCTTTCGCTGGGTATCTTAATTTGAAGGGGCTTCGATGGGCTCGCTGTATCTCTGGTGACCAATTCCAGTCAGATAGTTCAGGGAAGGCGGCTCTTAACAGCTCCACTGCGTAAGTCCAAGTATCTGCCCCCTCCACTCCTTCCGGGACCCCGTGGACACGCAGGTTATTTCGCCTCTGCCGATTTTCGAGGTCCTCCAGCTTCCACTGTATATCCTTCAGCTGGGCCTCGTGTGCTTCACTTTGTGCTAGTGTTGCTGTAAGGTCCGTCTCTGCTGTAACAATCCTTGTCTCTAGGTCAGACATTCGCTCGCCAATAGTATTGCACGACTTGGTCAATTTCCTAACAACCCCCTGTACCTTGCACAATGCAGACTGGGCTTTCCGACTATCCTGGCGTGTCTCTTCTCGATGCATCAAAAATTTCTGGTATATAGCCTCTAGATTTGGGGTATCCGGGTTGGCTGGGCCTGCTGCCTCCCCTAGTGGAGAGCCTGACAGTTGGGTCACAGATGTATAGTCCCACTTGAGAGCTTTGCCACCCAAGCGTTGTGCAGCAGATTTCCTATTTATTTTTTGAGCAGTTAGAACTTGAGCTCCATCGCTTTCTTCAGGGTCAGCGTCAGTGTCAATATTGCTGAGTTCAGAGGAGTAACCACAACCATCTTTGGACCACTCAGCCCCCTCTGAAACTGAAAAAAAAGCAATCGCTTGTCTCTCTCTCTGTGATGTCTTTATTTCCTTTATCCATCTCCTCCTCCCCTTGTTGACCTTCCATTGATGCTGCTTCTGAAGGGTGAACCATGCTCTCCAACTTCTTATTTTCCTGATTATTGATCATACTAGTTAGATGTAGGGTTTTTTCATTATTGCTGAAGGAGCAGATTATGGAACTAGGGGTATTACATCATCGTTCATAGGTAAGGATGCACCATTACCTCCCCTTCCACTTGTCCCACTAAGATCCCCACATGCCATTATCCTGTCACTGGTTAAAATCTCGCTAGTCCCCCTCCATCTTGTTCAGAATTGCTCTGGGGCACTGTTAACAACGTTGTTGCCAGCAAAGCACTTGTCTCTATAGGCCTACCTTCACCAGGCGGAGTGTCAGAAGTCCCTGTTGTTCCGGTTGTTCTTGAAGGCAAACTAGCTCAGGAGACTCTCCTAACTTCAGCTCCGGTCTGGGTTTGCCGAGTCCTCTATGATCTGTGTCTGCCCTTAGCTGTAGCTCCCACCCTCGCTGTAGCAGATCAACTACAGAAGGGCCGGCTGGACATAGCTTTACTGTGGCCCCTCCCCTTCCTCTCTTCTCCAGGGGTTGCTCGCTCTGTCTGCGCTCGCCACCCTTGCCTGGGCGCCGGCTCTTCTGGACTCTCCAACCCACGACTTGCTGTAAACCCGCTCTGCACCTAGCGAGCTCCTCCTGCCTTGGTTGTTCCCCCGGTTCCTGAATTCTTTGACCCCATCACGGTAGCGAGTACGTCCGACACACCGCAGCTTGTACAGGGTGAGTGCGCTGCTGTGAACCGCTTTAAGATTCTCAGCCCGAATTGTGATCCAGTTAGCCCACGAGCAGCAGCATCAGCAGGCTTTGGCTCCGAGTGGCATTGGTTTCCTTTTACTTTCTGCCTTCTTCTTGTTCGGCTTTTTCTCACAGGTCATAGTTAGCTACAGCTCAGCACCCCTTGGTCATTGCGCTGCTAACGGCCTCCTATGCGGCCGCCATCTTGCTTCTCATGCTCCAATCCCCTAAACCACATAGATTCTAATGTCCCCAGGCAACAAGGACCATTCTAAACAGAACAGAAGTGATACAAATGATAGGAAAGCATAAAGGCAAATGATACATAAAAGAACAACGCATCAATTGCATACTACAGCTCTCAACCTTCTCATTCTTCACAGGCAAATTCCTGGTCATGTCAGAGTTCAGCTTGAGCTCTTTCTGACCCATCCCTGACTGGAAGGCAGACAGACATTCAGAAAATCTGTGAAGGGCATGGCCCAGATTTTGATCAAGTTGTAATATGAGATAATCTGAAACAGTGGGATCAAACAAGGTGTGTTAGCAGCTGGGCATTCACATAGAGCAGTGTGGGGAACCCAGAGTATCCACAATGGATAGAAAAGGGTCAAGACCAAAAAAGTGTTGGGGATAAAACCAGCTACCAATCACTCAGGAAAGTACTACTCCAGTTCGAAGAAGTTCCTGAGGTACCTGTTGCCACTAGCCTCTTGTGGCAGAAACACATTTTCGAGGGACTTCATCTTTAACATTACTAATCCAGGATTAGAGTCCCATTGGATCTGAGGAGAGTGCTGCCTAGACAAGGAACTTGATTTGCATAGTTAAAATTTAAGCTCCTTAGTTAATGGCCGGGGGGATACACCTTAAGGTGCTGTTGTGTTGTTCGATGAGCTATTACAGATGGTGAAACCTATGGGGAGTTGGTACAGACAGAGATGCAGCAGTGCCACCTGGGGGTCCTTCAGAGTATCCGTTGCTATCAAATGGCGTTCCTTTGGCTCTTCCTGGCTCTAGGGTCTCCCTTGTATTAGGCTCTTACTGGCACTCTGCACTTCCTGGCACTCTGCTCTTCCTGGCACTAGACTCTTCCTGGCACTAGGCTCTCCCTGGCACTAGGCTCTGCCTGACTAGGGCTCTTTGTGGCTTTTGACAATGTCCGTACACACAGGCTGTTGTAAATCTTCTTTATTAGTATACAGAAATGGCCCAAGGGAAGCTCTAAGATCCTCCACAACCATGTCTCTCAACTCCTTGAATCTGACTTGATTCCAGAAGTAGAAGCCACATGTTGCATTGGAACAGAGCAACAGTTGCCAGGAAACATGGTCATGACCTAACAATAACAGACTATAACAGATCTCCTTTTCAAAGCAGAATAAAGTAAAACAAGACATTTTAACATATTAAATTCTAACATTTTAAATTCCACTTGTAATACTAAAGCCACAACAATTTTAACTTTTTAATTATCCTTGTAATCCTAAAGCCACAACAGTGTTTCCCAACAACGCATGCTTAGCTCCCTCTCACACCATCCACTGTTTTCCACCTTGCTCTCCATACGCCCTTCTTTTTCCATCCATTTATTCTCCTCAACTACAGAGCATTGTAGTATTCTTCTGGCGTTCCACCTCTTGCCATCAGACAATAACAGCAAATTTCCCCATACTTTCATTACCCTTTTGGGATCGGATACCCTGGAACATCCTTTTTTTACTACATTGCCTGCACATACTCCCACCAACGTACCTTCCTCACATTTTCTGTCCTCTTTGATCACCCTCCATCTGATCATGTAAATTCTCACTTTGTATCTTCTTCTGACCATACCTCGCCATCCATACAGGGAGAGCCACTGTACAAGGTACCCTTCTCTTCAACAAACAAACAGGCGTCTCCCCTGTCACAGAATGGGGCATTGTTCTGTAATTCCATAACATTTCTTTAACTTGTCTTCTCCAAGAGATATTGTTTGATATCGCCAATTGCCCGCTTTCTTCCAACCATTTCCCCTTGGGTGATAAACTGGGGTCCTACTCTGTTTGATGCCCCATTTATTGAGTAAACTAATCTGACACAAAATGCAGAATGTTGTCCGTCTGAATTTTCACAGGAGATCCGTCTCTGCGGAAAATATTTTCACAAAATGCAATTATGTTCACTGTCTCCACCTCTCGCACAAATGCCCCAACCGGCCATTTAGAATAGTAGTCCTTAAGTACTATGGCAAATTTCTTGTTCAATCCTGAACAGTTAAATGGAACCACAAATATCCATGGCTACTTTTTCCCATGCCTGCCTGGGCAATTCTATAGGATATATTGTTGTTTCTTGTAAAATGTGTGATTTATTGTTGCACATAAATGAAACACAACCTCTAACATACCTTTCAATATGCCTGTCCATCCATGGCCACTAGAAATTCATTCTGACCTTACTCCTCATTGCGGACATTCCACCTTGCCCATCATGCATCGGACTCAACAACCTACAACATGGCCCTTCCAGTACCACAACTTGATATCCTCTTCTCACAGTCCTAGTTACCTCAGACAGTTCTTCCCAGACATTGTTATACAAATTTTACTCTTTATCTAATTTCTAATCAAACATTTTGGGTAACATGTTCTTCACCTTTGTCAGCACAGGATCAGCAGCCATAGCGTCCTTCAATTCAGTTTCCTCAATGGTCTGACACACTTTAGACAGTTCTACAACTGTCCACTCATCTTCTTCTAGTACATTCCCATTATCCAGAGGCAATGTAGACAAGCAGTCTCTTATTTTTCTTACCTCCAGAACACTGAGAAGTCATGCCACTGCAAACAATGTAACCACTTTGCAATGCGTGGTGTAACGTTTGCTGCACCAGCAGTGGAGAACAGATCAACTAAAGGCTTGTGATCGGTCCGAAGCTCAAATTACATACCCCAGACAAAAATATGGAAGTATTGCACTCCCCAACAACATGCCAGGGCCTCCTTCTCTACAACTGAGTATGTTTTCTCAGCACCCTTTATAGTCTGTGATGCAAGTGCGAGGACTCTCCTTCTCCTCATGTTCTTGCATCAAAACTGCTCCCAGTCAATAACCACTGGCATCTGTGACAACAATAGTTTTGTCTGTAGGATTAAATGGTTTAGGCGTCACAACCTTCACAATTGCCTTTTTTGTAGCATCAAAAGCTTTCTGGCACTCATCAGTCCATGAATATTCAACACTCTTTTTCATCAATTCACACAAAATATGCACTCCCTCAGCAAAATGATGTACAAATTTGGCATAATATTCTGCTAACCCCAGAAATGACCTGAGCTGGTCCTTATCTCGTGGAGATGGGGCTCTCTTTATGGCCTCCACTAAATTGTGTTTGAGTTTGACCCCATTGTAAGTTAAAGTATTGCCCAGGTATTCCATCTTACCAAATTTACATTTTCCCAAACCAATGGTAACACCAGCTTTCTCCAGTCTGCTTAACGCTTCCTGATAATCTGATTATGCTGAACAATGTCTTTACCCCACACCAAAACATCGTCCTGAAATACTAAGAGATTAGCTATGTCCCCCCACAATGTTCTGCATGACGCACTGGAATACTGCAGATGCCAGATCAAAAGCATGCAAACAAACTGGAGCGCCCCCTCTAGCCTGATGAATGATGTTAGATGCCTGGATCCAGTATGTAATCACATATGGTGGTAGGCATTTGATAAATCCAAAGTGGTAAAATACCCACCCTCAGACACATCCACCAACATTTCATTAATGCGAGGTAGAGGGTGGTAATCCACCCATATTCCTTCGTTAAGGTCTCAAGTCCACACACATGCGTATACTGCTATTGGGATTTTTAGTGATAACAATGGGACTAAGCCACTCTGAAGCCCCAAATGGTTCTATGACACAATTTTCACACAATCTTCGCAATTCTTACTTCAGTGCACTCCTCAAAGCCAATGGCACATTCCGCACCTTGTGCACTTTAGGTTTAGCATTTTCCTTTAGAATAATTTTATGTTCGAATTTTCTTAGACAGCCTTGTTCCTCACTAAACAATTCGAGAAATTGATTACTTGCACTCAATCATTTTGGGTCAACAAGACATGTCACGGATGATTGGGATCCATGACCATGCCCAACGACCGTTGTTCCTTCCAGCCTAAAAATGACCTCCCTTTCTCGACCACATATACCTTGCCACATGCATGTCTGTTTTGGAATTCTAAATTTGTAATTTGCAATTCAAAAACATTAACCCTTTCCCAGGTAGACTTATCTATAATAGTGAAAGGTGAGCACGAATCTGCCCAAACCTGCACTTCCACACCATTCAATGTAATGCAAAAGTTTGGTGGATGATAACTTTCCCCACTCATTGCTGAGACTGTATACGGTTGCCCATCTGCTTCCTTCACCACTAGTACCTCTATTTCTCCTAGATCACTGTTATCAGAATCTTCATAATGAGACCTCATTTCTGTGTCTCTTACCACAGTTACAGATTTTATTACACTCCTAGAATTACTCATCCTGCATACACTTGCAAAATGCCCAACTTGTTACACTTGAAGCAGTTGCTTTTGATAGTAGGGCAATTATTAGCCTCTGCATTATATCTTTTACTACCACATCTGAATCATATTTTCATGTTTTGTTGCTGTCACAACATCACATATTTTCATATTTTCGCTGCATCAGAATTTCATTTGGACACACTTCGCCCCAATTCTTTTACATAACCGGAGGTGTTCTCCCTGCGTTTGGCCACTTCAATTGTCTTGTCTAATGTAGGATCTTTCAGGTCAAGTAACTTTTCTTGAATATTCAAATTGCTTAACTTATTTATCATTTGGTATCTTATGATATCATCCCTAAGATCCCTGAATTTGCATGTGATCGGAATCTCTTTAATCTGGTGACATATTAACCAACTGACTCCCCAGATTCTTGACCGCATGAAAACAATGGTGTCATCGATAACAATACTTCATTTTTTTCCGTAGTTCTCTTCTAATGCCAAAAGAGCATCCTCATACACATCCTCTTCCTCATTGTCTGATCCATCTACACCCCAGCTCACTGGTGTTGGTAAAGTTTTTAATACTTTCCTACCTTCCACACCTAAACTGTTTTTCAGAATGGCTAATTGTCTCTATGCTACGTATACATCTCCCCAATTGCTTCCAGACAAGTTAAAACAAGCATTTGCAATGCAATAGGTCTCGCATTATAAAAGTGTGAGCAGTTGGCATTGCTAATAATAATGCAACACTAGCTATTGGCTTTGTAAATGATAATGGCATTTATTTATGTGTTTGCTTTATAAAATAGATTAAAAAAGGCATTGTCATGAACAATGCCAATAGCTTAAACTTTTGCAAATGCGAGACCTATTGCATTGCAAATGCTTGTTTCAGTACTGCAGGCTTTTTAAAAAGTTTTAGTCACTACTCAAAATTAAATCCATTTTATCAGCGTTGCCAGTGCTCCTTTATGTTTAATGCCATAAATGAAACACAATGTTCTAAGCAGATTGCTAAATAGCATCTCCAGCCCCGATCACAATGTCTAACTTCATGCTGGACAGTGGGCACCCTGTTTTCATGCAGCGCCAAGACGGGTTGAACTAATGCACAGACTGAGGTCTGTCAGCCTCCGAGGCTCAAAGCATTCCTTGCAACAGTCCGCTGTGTCAAGGTATTGCCATGTGTACAGCACACACTCTGAAACCGCAAGTGGTTTCAAAGTTGGGGGTAACTTCCCAAACTTTCCTGAGGTGTTCATAGTGTTTGGTGACAGCGTATTTATGCTTACAGCCCAAAAGACTGTTTGTGGTTGTGTGTGGGTGTTGTGTGTATGTGTGTGGTTGTGTGTGTGTGTGGTTGTGTGTATGTGGTTGTGTGTGTGGTTGTGTGTGTTTGTTTGTGTGGTTGTGTGTGTTTGTGTGTGTGGTTGTGGTTGTGTGTGTGTATGTGTGTGGTTGTGGTTAGTTGTGTGTGTGTGTGGTTGTGTGGTTATGTCTGTGGTTGTGGTTGGTTGTGTGTGTGTGTGGTTGTGTGTGTGGTTGTGTGTGTGGTTGTGGTTGTGTGTGTGTGGTTGTGTGTGTGTGGTTGTGTGTGTGGTTGTATGTGCGTGGTTGTGTGTGTGTGTGTGATTGTGTGTGTGTGGTTGTGTGTGTGGTTGTGTGTGTGGTTGTGTGTGTGGTTGTGTGTGCTTGTGGTTGTGTGTGCTTGTGGTTGTGTGTGGTTGTGTGTGTGGATGTGGGTGTGTGTGTGGTTGTGTGTGTGTCTGGTTGTGTGTGTGTGCGATTGTGTGTGTGTGGTTGTGTGTGGTTGTGTGTGTGTGGTTGTGTGTGATTGTGGTTGTGTGTATGTGTGTGTGGTTGTGGTTGTGTGTGTGGTTGTGTGTGGTTGTGTGTGTATGGTTATGGTTGTGTGTGTGGTTGTGTGTGTGTGGTTGTGTGTGTGTGTGGTTGTGTGTGAGTAGTTGTGTGTGTGTGGTTGTGTGTGTGTGGTTGTGTGTGTGTGATTGTGTGTGTGATTGTGTGTGTGGTTGTGGGTGTGGGTGTGGTTGTGGGTGTGGTTTTGTGTGTGGTTGTGTGTGTTTGTGTGTGTGGTTGTGTGTGCTTGTGGGTGTGTATGGTTATAGTTGTGTGTGTGTGTGGTTGTGTGTGGGGTTGTGTGTGTGTGGTTGTGTGTGTGTGTGGTTGTGTGTGAGTAGTTGTGTGTGAGTAGTTGTGTGTGTGTGTGTGTGTGTGGTTGTGTGTGTGGTTGTGTGTGTGGTTGTGTGTGTGTTATTGTGTGTGTGATTGTGTGTGTGGTTGTGGGTGTGGGTGTGGTTGTGGGTGTGGTTTTGTGTGTGGTTGTGTGTGTTTGTGCGTGTGGTTGTGTGTGCTTGTGGGTGTGTGTGGTTGTGGTTGTGTGGGTGTGGTTGTGGGTGTGGTTGTGTGTGTGGTTGTGTGTGCTTGTGGTTGTGTTTGTATGGTTGTGTGTGTGTGCTTGTGTGTGGTTGT
Source organism: Triturus cristatus (assembly GCF_964204655.1). Taxonomy (NCBI): domain Eukaryota; kingdom Metazoa; phylum Chordata; class Amphibia; order Caudata; family Salamandridae; genus Triturus; species Triturus cristatus. Next base: position 817,219,809 of record NC_140595.1, read on the forward strand.
GGGTGTGGTTGTGGTTGTGTGTGGTTGTGGTTGTGTATGTTTGTGTGTGGTTGTGTGTGTGTGTGGTTGTGTGTGTGTGGTTATGGTTGTGTGTGTGTGGTTGTGTGCGTGTGTGTGTGGTTGTGTGTGTGTGGGTGTGGTTGTGTGTGCGGTTGTGGTTGTGTGGTTGTGTGTGTGTGTGTGTGTTTGTGTGTGTGTGTAAGCAGTATGTAAAAGACTCCCCATTCTAAGAAAAATCCACCTCTAATTAAATGCCATTCAATGTTATTAAGAAAATAAAACAACAGCTTGAGTAAGCATGTCTGAAGCAAACAAGGCTTCAATATACAGGGCCACCTGCAAGAGACAACACAACATGACTCCAGCCAGGGACCCACTACTCCAGCTCAAACTGCATTCTGGTCAATGTATGTTCAACCCACCAGGTTTTTGCAGATGTGCAACGAGCAGCTCGGCAACTACCCTTCTTTTGCTGCCTCCAAAAAACATTATGAGCTTCTTGATGGCCACTGCGCAATGTCCGTGCCTGGCAACGGTCTCATCAGCCCACCACCCGCTTCCAGAGAGGCTGGAGTGCCTTAGAAGGTGGCGGGCCGCAGTGGGAAGTAGTGGCAGCTTTTGCAGATCAGAAGAATAAACCCCAAAAATGTGACAGAAAACGTACAGACCATGTTTAAAGTGGTGGGTTGCTGGGGGGAGCTCCGGAGGGGCTGATTTACAAGCCGGACATGGAGACTGTGGAAGCTGCCATCTTAGAAGAGAAGAAGATTTGCCACTTCCTTCCGCTTCCACACCGCCTCCGCTTGTCTGTTAGAAACATAGGCAGCCCAGACAACGGCAGGGTGCGGGAGCATAGGCAACACGCCACATGCGTGCGGGGAGGGAACAACCTATTCAAGAGCTCTCATGCAAGCAGTGCGTGTCCAACGAGCCATCATACCGTCACGCGCGCTTTACCAAGGGCCGAAAAAAAAAATGTAGGTTACGAGCAGAGACAATGGGAGGGGCGGGAGCATAGGCAACATGTGCAGCGGTTGGAGACAGGAGCGGATCACAAAGACCCGCAGATGCAACGAGAGGCCACAGGCAAGCAAGAAACTTATTCCTATTAAAGTTTTATGTGGACTTGGTGGGGGAGTTATTTCGGTGTAAACTTTGTGAGCTTTGTGTAAGGCGCTGGCAGGAAATGGGACCGCTCAAGCAGCGGCATGAGGGCAGAGACTGGCACAAATGAACGTTCGCTGACAATAACATCACGCCAGCCCAGGAGCTCATACTTGACACGATCTCGCCCGAATATAAATGCAAAATAATAATGTCCCATCTTCGGGGAAAGCAAGCGGGGTCGGAGTTTACTGGGAGGAGTTATTGTAGGAGAGCTTGTGATGGGCGTGTGTGCGTGGCGGGAGGGGGAGCGCGACTCCGGAGTGGACTCAGACCCTGGAGGAGGCAGCGAGTGGGAGTCATACAACCAGGAAGTGGGATAAGGGAGGGGGTGGCAAATGGTGATCACTTTCGCGGCCGCTTTGATGTTCTCAGTGGCCGCGCAGCTCACTGAGAACATCAAAGCGGCAGCGAAAGTGATCACGCAGGCTGACAAATGGTGCGCGCGCCCGGCACACATGCACTGTAGTTGGAGGCCTGAAAAGACACTAGTCTGCACTTCCAAATCCCGCTTACTAAAACTCTCGCCAGAGCAGCGCTAAAGCGCTGGCTCAGGCGAGACCTAAAAATGTCTTTACAATCATCCCAATCCATGAAACATAGACCAGGATCTTGTACAAAATATGGTGGAGGAGGAATAGTTTTTGATGTCATTGTCACTACTCAGCAAAAGGAACTAATCACGGGGGGGAGGAGCCTAGCGCTTGACCAAGATGGCCGCGTGAGCTTTGAGCTCCCGAGACCCTCGTGCCCTCCGTCGACTATCCTGTATCTAATCCTGTTTGTACGCATGGCATCGTGTAGATGACTTGTCAGGGAGGCGATTGATGCTACCCGAGGTCGGATCGCCCACCGGGAACCGGAGTTATGCATGGCGGAAGATTGAGGCCTATCTCCGAGGGATGCCAGGGGCTAGAGTTGGCAGGATGCCCGACCTCTAATTGAACAACAGCGGCCAGGCGAGGTGTGAACTGCCGGACGGAGGTCCCCATCCTTTCACTTTCACTTTCTCGCCCTTTGTCTGCCCAGCCCAGGGAGTGCTCTCGGCTGCTTTATTATCATTTGGACGCTCTGCACGCTACTCTGGCGGCCCATCGCAGGACTGAGCACTCCTGATTTCTCTCGCTGAGAGAGGGCCGTCCTGTTTGAACCGACTTGCTTGAGCCAACCATGTCGGGCAAAGCAGAGGTGGACCGGCTGAAGCCTAAGGCCACCAGGCGGGGAGCCTATACTCAAGCCAATAACATGGACCGCTATGCCCAGCAGAAGGGGTCACCGGGTGGACCGAGCCAGTCGCCGGATACACAGAAGACTGCCTCACCCTTGGCCCCGGAGCTCTCGCTGCAGGATGTCATGGGCGCGCTCGAAGGGCTGCAGACTTCGATTGGGAGACAGTTTGATGCCCTGGCGCACATTGTGGATACCATCTTGGTGGACGTTAATCTGATCCGCGCGGATTTGGGCAAAACAAATGAACGGGTTAAAACCCTGGACCTCAAGACCACGGGCCTCGCTGATGATGTCTCGGAACTACAGACCGAGGTCCGTAAGTTGCGGACCGAGAGTGATCTCGCCGCCCGTCGGCTGGAGGACTTTGAGAGCCGGGCCAGGCGCAACAACGTGCGCGTTATCGGGGTCCCGGAGTCCTCGGACGAGACTTCCGTGGACCTGCTCGTGGAGGACTTGGTGCTCAACCATCTGCAGCCTAAGGGTCTTGGGAAGTTTTTCGCAGTTGAGAGGGCCCATAGAGTGCCGGGTGGGAGGCCCAAGGTGGGAGCCCCACCGAGGCCGATTGTCGCGTTTCATTTTCGAGAACGGGACGCTATCCTGCAGGCCTCGAGGGTAACGGGCCCGGTCCCCTTCCAGAACGCGTCGGTGAATTTCTATCCTGACTTCACCCAGCAGGTGCAGAGGCAGAGGCAGGGCTTCCTGGGGGTGAAGAGGCGGCTTCAGGAGAGGGAACTGAAATACGCCATGCTCTTCCCTGCCAGACTACGTGTGGTGTATGAAGACCGAACATTCTTCTTTGAGTCGCCTGCCATGGCCGATGAATGGCTGGACGCTCTGCCTCGACGACGGACGGGAGAGGACACTGCCGCAGACGGGGACAGTGGCCGGGATGAACAAGGTTGATGTCTTCGGAACCGGACTGACTCGGTTTGACTCTAGCTAATGACTTGCACTGAATGCAGTAAATACGGAGGTTGTGGGAGGACGAGGGGAGCTCTTTCCTCCCTTAGGGTACTTTTTGTAGACTTTGGGTTTGGTAGGGCGACAGGCACACTGCAAGTTGGGGGGGCTTTGTAAGCTGCAGCAGGGGTGCAGGGTGGGGGGGATATTCGGGATTTTGGGTTTGTTGTTGGGGGGTTCGTTTCTGCAAGGCATAGTGATTATTTCCAGGACTGTTCCATGGTGGCTCTTCGGGTGTGGGGTGGGCCTCTTTACGTTTGGGGATGGGGGTAAGGGTTTAAGTGTTATTAGCTGGAATGTTAATGGTTTGGGGGATCGCATTAAGCGTGGGATTGTTTTGCAATTCTTGAAACGGTCATTGCCGGATGTCGCCCTGCTGCAGGAGACGCACCTTATAGGTAACACGTGCTATGCTCTTAATAGGAAGGGTTATAAATTCATAGCTCATTCGGGATTCTCCTCTGGGTCCAGGGGTGTGGGCATCCTAGTCAGAGCCTCGCTACCATTTGAGGTGGACTCCACCATTGTTGACGATAGGGGGAGGTTTGTGGCGGTGGCGGGGCGGTGGGAAGGAAGAACTTTGGTTTTAGTTTCGGTTTATGTCCCGCCGGCCCTGCAGGCCTCCACGTTCACAGATCTGGGTAGGGCCTTGCTGGATCTCCCGGGGGGTATGCTTGTGGTGGGAGGTGATTTCAATGCTGTCGGCTCCGGGCTGCTGGATAGATACCCGCCCAGAGACACAGGGGGGGCTCAGAAGTGGCTTCCAGACTTTCTAGACACGCTTGGCCTGATAGACTGCTGGAGGCTCCGGCACCCCACACAGAGCCAATACACCTTCCACTCCGGGGCGCATGGTAGCCTTTCTAGGATTGATTACCTACTCACTCTGGCTGCGCATGCCTCATTGGTGTCCGAGGCCAGGCACATGGCGCGTGGTATATCGGACCATTCGCCAGTGTGGGTCAGGCTGGATCTAGGCCGGGAGGGAGGGGGAAGGGTGGCCCCTATTAACCCTTGGTACTTTCGAGACCCCAAGATGCGCAGCGCACTGGTGAAGACAGTTGATAATTTTTTCAAGGACAATCAGGGATCCGTGGACTCGGCAGTGTCGCTGTGGGAAGCATTTAAGACCGTGCTGCGAGGGGAAGCCCTCTCCCTTGTAGTGGCGGCCAAGCGGCGGAGAGATGGCGAGGTTTTGCAGGTTGAGGAGGAGATCGTGGCTTTGGAGGGAGCGCTAGAGGAGGAGGTTACAGAGGCCTCACTGCATGAGCTGTGCTTGAAGCAAGCTGAGTATAAGGATCTGGTGACGAATGCCGCTAAGACCCTCAGTAGGGAACAGCAGGGCCGCCTGTATGATGTTGGTGACAAGGCCGGGAAACTCCTAGCTTGGCTGGACAAAAAAGAACGGGTTAATAGAGTAGTGCCGGAGTTGACGGGAGAGGGAGGAGAGGTGATTGTGGAACCTGAGAGGATTGTACAGTGTTTCTCGGACTATTTCCGTATGGTTTATGCCTCAGTGTCGGATAGGCCGCCCGAGGACTCGCGTGACCTCTTGCGTGATATCGCTTTGCCCTGTCTCTCCGACGTAGATAGGGATGATCTTGATGGTGACATAACGGTCGATGAGGTGGCGGGAGCCATCCGCGCGTTGAACTCGGGCAAGGCCTCGGGTCCGAACGGCTTGCCGGTTGACCTGTATAAGCTGTTTCCGGATAGGGTCGCCCCTCACCTGCGCGCCATGTTCGTGGAGGCGCGGGGGAGTGGGGCCCTCCCGTTGGATCAGCGACTGGCGACAATTGTTGTTATACACAAAGAGGGTAAACCCCGAGATAAGTGTGCCTCATATAGGCCTATCTCACTCCTTAACGCAGAGCCGAAGATTCTGGCTAAAATCCTGGCGGCCCGATTGATCAGGGTACTTGGTGACTTGGTTCACCCGGATCAATCCGGATTTATCCCGCATCGTAACACTGCGTTAAACCTTCGGCGCCTTCATGGTGTAATCGCCAGGGCGGGCACGCTGCGTGAACCAGCTATTGTGGCGTCTCTTGATGCCACGATGGCCTTTGATACGGTGGAATGGGCATATTTGTGGGCTGTGCTGGCCAAGTTCGGCTTTGGCCATGGTTTTGTGGGCTGGGTGAGGTTGCTGTATGAGGGACCCCTTGCGAGTGTGGTGGTAAATGGCCGGGCGTCGACTCCGTTTCAGCTTGGGAGGGGTACTCGGCAAGGTTGTCCCCTGTCGCCATTGTTTTTCGCCCTCGCCCTTGAGCCGCTGGCAGCGTGGATACGCTGGCACCCGGATATACGGGGACTTAGATGGTCGCCCGAACACGAGGACCGTATTTCGCTCTATGCTGATGACATCCTGTTGTATCTTGCCTCACCCAAGAAATCACTTATAGTGGTCTGTGACGTACTCACATCTTTCGGTAGGAACTCGGGTCTCGTTATCAACTGGAGTAAATCGTATTTATATGTTCTGAGTGGCGAGGTTCCACCGATCCCGCGAACTTGTTCGATCCAGGTCGCTCAGCAGGGCTTCGTGTATCTGGGGATCTTTATCTCCATGGACTCCGCTTTGCGATATGAGAGGAACCTGCTCCCCCCCTAGCGCGCCTGAGGCGGGATGTAGAGGGCTGGCGGAGGCTGCCGCTCTCCCTCGTTGGGCGCGCGGCCTTGTTCAAAATGATGTCTCTTCCCCGGTTCCTCTACGCATTGCAGAATACTTTGGATTGGGTACCGGCCAACTACTTTCGGGAGGTCGAAAGCCTCCAATGAACGTTGTTGTGGGATGGGCGGCCGCGAATAGCTATTGCTAAGTTGACGCTTCCATGGTATGACGGGGGTATTGCGCTTCCAGACATCCGACGTTACTATTGGGCCACCCAGCTGAGTGCGATTAATCATGGGTTTTATGGCCCTGCCCTCAGCCCTGGTTATGCCATGGACAGGTGGTTGCTGCATGGTGGTAACTATCACAGGGCGTTGTACTCGCGGTCCCTGGACTCGTCCCTCACGGGGCCCACTGGGGTGGCGGTGCGTGTGTGGAAGATGGCAACTGACTCGCTGGGCTGGAAGGATAGGCTCACCCTCGCTACCCCGCTGTTTGAATCTGAAAGACTGGGTAGGCTTTGGCACACAAAAGGCTTTGATAAATGGGACTTGATCGGCATCTCCAGGGTCGGAGATGTGCTGATTAAGGGGAGGGTGAAGTCCTTTGAAGAGTTGCAGAAGGAGTATGAGCTGGGGCCATCCGAGTTTTTCCGCTATGTTCAGGTGCGTCACGCCCTCCGATCAGTCCTCGTAGAGGGTGAGAAGGTGCCTGAGTCCTCTCCTTTGGAGGACCGGATCCTTGATGGCCATATGCCTGAGAGCACGATCTCGCTCATCTATAAGAAATTGATCAACGTCCGGGCGGATATGCTTCTGGGGCTGCGGGACCAGTGGACTAGGGATGGACTCGAGTTGGATGACGAGGATTGGCAGTCTGCTGTTTCCTCTCCCAAGGAGGTTGCGATCCCGTCGCGTCTGAGGCTGGTGCAGCTTAAAATACTGCATCGAGTGTATGTGACGGGGCCAAGGCTGGTTCATATGGGATTCTCGGAGGAAGGCCTATGTAGGAGGGGATGTGGTATGGTGGGTACTTTCCTGCATATCATTTGGGAATGTGGTGTCATTACGGAATTCTGGAGGAGAGTCCATGCAGTGATGGGGGAGGTGACGGGCATTGCTATGCAGCCGGAAGCGCGGTGTTGCCTCCTGAATGTCTGGGGGCCCACTGATCACGATGAGGCACAGACCCAATGGGTGACTCTGGGTAACATGGTCGCTAAGAGAGATATCGCGCGATTGTGGGGCTCCGCGGGGCCCCCCACATTGACCGCATGGAAAGAAAATATGGACTGGAGTATGCTCAGGGAGAAGACAGTATATTGCGCTAGAGGCCGCCCTCGGAAGTGGCACGCCATCTGGGGGCGGTGGAATCAATACAGGGGGGGAATATGTCTTGCCCCTGATTTGGATCCCCCCGAGGAACAGCTTTCTTCCTAACCTTCTTTCCAGCTCAGTATATAAGATGTGATGGTTAATTGACTTCTTGGGCCTCTGCTGTCCCCCTTCTTCCTCTTTTCACAGTACTGTGACTGTTAGATGATTGGGGTCCTGCCTCCCCTGGGGGGCTATCACCATGGGCATTCAGTGTTCTTGCCTTGCTGGGGTTTGTTGTGTGTTTGTGTTTATTTAAAAATGGAATCTTTTCACTGCTCCTTTAATGTAATGTGGACGCGTCTCTGTTCCTCTCTATCGAAGCTGCCGAACCTCCGGGTTGTCGGCTGAATAGCTGTGTCCAGACTCTTGAAGAAATAAAGGTTTTAAAAAAAAAAAAAAAAAAGGAACTAATCACAATAATGTACAGAGTTCAGAGCTATTAGCAGTACAGAACACTCTAATGCATTGTTGTACCTTGCTACAACAATGAACAACTAGCACATCAGTAAAACTTGCATAGCGTGCCGATCGCTGATGAAGATCGGAGTGCTGGTCACCGCTCCTTTTCCATAAACGATTATGACGGGCAATATTGGAAAAGATTGGTTTTCTAACAGTGATTTGTGACTGTACTCCCTCCAGCAGACAAGCAATGAAAGGGTTAATGAGGCATGCTTGTCGCTGTAAAACTCTGCCCAAACGTCACAGACACCACAAATTACCAATTGTAGAAATCAGCACTAAGCGAATGCAAACAATGTGGTCCAGCATCGGGACGAATCGTGTACTGCTGTTGCTAGGATTCCACAGCGTTTCTTTAAGCTATTACCAAAATAGGGGCACGCACAACGTCAGGATGCACTGTACACCACCATTGGCAGAATACCAAAATGCACCCCAAGCCGTCACACGACCTTCTTCTTCCACGTAATGCGCTGTGACATCTACTCTCCAACTCGTCGAGATTCTTAACGTGCTCTCCAGAAAACCGCAACTGGAACAAAGCACGCACTAAAACTCCAAGTAATTGCTTGTGCTTTTGCAGGTGCACGCTGCTCACCTTAGATCTTACTTTGTCACTCCTTGTGGTACTCACCCACACCTTCACTCAAATGTAAACAGACGGCACCGTCTCTCACGTCTTTTGAATGTAAACAGTTCTAAATGTTTCCCTTCGTCCAATAGCCTAACCTGTATTACATCCACAGCTAATCTATTTCCCTAATTAGTTGTGCATGTTGCTTCTCAGCAATATTCATTATATTCTGAGCTCCAGGGCCGCAAACATTAAAAATGCTTCTTCTGCAAAAAATTCTTCTTCTTGTACAGCTGCAAAAACTTCCTCCAGGTTTCCTATTAACTGGATCCCATCCATCGTCAGCATTTTTGAAAATGACAGTGTTGTGTAGTTCCTACTAATCCGTTGTATCTGCGCATTGTTTGGACAACATAAACTAAGGGCTTGGTGTCAAGACTGATTCTGGGCACCCCCGCAGGATATGTTGGCCTATAGACCAGCTAGCTCACAGTGCCACTGTTAGCCCCCCAACCTACCAGGGAGCAAACAGTTTCTGGCAACCACTGAACATGACAACCCTGATTCCTCAGGAATCTTGCAAACAGTACATAATCTTTTGCGCAGTCACTCGTGCTCACTTGTTCTCAGAGAGATATACAGAGAATACACAGTGGGACGTTTTCAATAAGATTTATTGGATCAACGTTATTCTTGCAGAAAATACTTGTGCTGCAATGATTAGGAGAAAGAAGCAAATAAAGGAGATTACAAGCACCAAAAGAGTAAACAGTAGATACATTCCTATCATAGTGCTGAAGCAGTGAATATATGCCGGCATATGCAAAATGGTAATCTAACGTACTCCTACAATGCGGACCCTACTCTAAGTGTACCTAGAGTGTGTATAGGTATAAAGCCGAAAAAAACCCTAGGGACGATCCAACCCCGTTACCTGATGGGAGAGAGTTTAGGACCCTGTCTTTGTCTCGAGTTGGATACCCCTCACAGAATGTCAGACCGGTGTGTTGTGGTTTCTCAGCATGCACAGACCTTCAGGGTCAGCAGAAGTGCCTCCTCTACCAATCTATTGGGATGCCTATTATTTATAATTAAAAACAGCCTTTGCGATGTGCGTGCTAGAATAGTGATGTTATGGATATGTAGATAGCACTGTTGCCCTGTGGACGAAAATAGGACAACTTTTGTACCTAGTGTGTGGAGAGACCTAGTACATGATGTTCAAGGCATCGTGATAATATTGTGTGAAGCTGGATGTATAAACAAAGTAGTTGCAGGAAAACTAATTCAACATTGTCATGCATGCAAATGTGTGCAAAAGTTCATAGCTGAAATGTTATTTTCTAGGACAATGTAATGATTAAGTTGCCTCCCTACATGGGCCTAACCCGGGAATATAACAACAGGACTCACAGGATGTTGTAAATTTTGTTTATTAGTATCCAGAAATGCCCCCCTGGGAAGTTCAGAGATCCTGCGCAACCGTGTCTCTCAATATCTTGAATGTGATTCGATTCCAGAAATAGAAGCCACTTGTTGGATTGGAACAGAGCAACAGTTGCCAGGACACATGGGCATGACCTAACAATAACAGAATTGTAGCATTCCTGAAGTAAGAGGCTGGAAACAGAAAGGCAGTTAAATGCAGGTTTATATCTATTAGAAGATCCCTTCCAACAGCCAAGGCAGCAGCATCAACTGACACACCACCTCAAATGTCAACAGGGTAATACATCAAACACTATGACATATGCAACTTTCCAATGTGACATAGGCATGAAGAAAGAATGAAGAAAGTATGACACCAGAGAGTTCCAAACTAGAGTGGTGAGCACACTACACACGTCCCTTCCTTAACAAACTATCAACAAATAAGAAAATTAAGCATAATCACCAAGATAGCTAGGACGTTTGCAAGCCCTGAAGGAATGACGAGTATCACCCATCACCTTGGTGTTTCTAGCCATTTTTGAAGAGGGACAAACACGAGAAGTGTTGTTATATGGAGATGCATTAAACTTCCCATGGGATTTCCCTTCACAACCACAACTCTGTTAAGATTCCAAATGCTATCGTCTTGAGTTTTTATAGCATTATAAAAAACTTTAATAACCATTAAAGGCTTCATGAACTTAGAGAGAGAATTATAAACAAGACCAGGACGTTTAATCATGACCCAATCTCCTACATTTGCCACAGTTTTTTTACAGCTTTCCTTGTATCGAAACAACATTTCCTTTCAGTGGCTTTCCTCTCTTCCTTCCGATGCACATCACTACCATGACACACACACATTCCTTTCTCTAGGCTAATTCATACTTGTTAACCCAAGAAGGTTCTAAGCAAGTATTAGGTACTCTACAGCGAAATGATAAAAATTGGGTTTTCCCAATAGTGCCATGAGGAGTAAACCTGTACTCCTCAACTTTCTTAGGAACCTCATTTTTCCATTTTAGTGATGATGACTTTGCTGAAGTGATAGTCTCCTTAAGCACTCTGTTGAATCTCTCAACCATCCCATTGGATTCGGGATGATAGCGAGAACATGGTTTATGAACTATACCTCTAGAGGATAAAAACTCTTCCATTTCTCTTGAAGTCAATTGAACACCATTGTCAGTTAGAATAGACTCAGGAACACCTTCCTTCGAAAATAATTCTTTAAGACACTTAATGACGTGCAGAATCAATCACTAAAAAAAAAAACTTCAGGCCAATGAGAGTACATATCAATTATGACCAACAGAAAGATTTGTAGACCACCACAATATACAGGTCCTAAAATATCCAAAGCGATATCCTGCCAAGGACTTGAAGGATGCTTTCTCACAATCATGGGTTGCACCCGAGAACATTTGAATTTATCACTTAAGGTGCAAGGGACACAGTCCCGCACTACACGCTCTACCAGCTTGTCCATGCCGGGCCACCAATAAGACATACGCAATCTTTCCTTGCATTTCGTATGACCCACATGGGTAGAATGAGCTAAGTCGACTAATTCGTTTCTGAGACTACTGGGTGGAATCAATCTTGTGCCTGGAAACAACAAACCATTCTCCACTGACAGTTCATCCTGTAGGTACCAAAAAGGTCTTGTTAGTTCAGATCCATCCTTAAGGCTAGTCCAACCCTTTTGAATAAACAACATTACCTCTTTGAGGGTAGAGTCAAATGACTAACTCCTCACTCCTCCTCTTTTCAAAGATAATGCCATGATCCACCACACACACCCATTCATTATTTCCATCAAAGTCCTCATCCTCAAAAGATTGACTAGGAATATGACGTGATAACACATCTGCAACCCCGTTTTCCAAACTGGGAATATACTTAAGTGAAAGTTATATTCCTGCAGGCCAATGACTCATTTAGTGGTCCTGCTGGAAATTAAATCCAACCCTTTCTTTTTAAGGATTTCAACTAAGGGTTTGCGATCAGTGCGGACCTCAAAATCAATTCCCCAAAGATTTAAAAAAACAAACAGATTTTATGCCCAAAAACCCACAAGGGATTCCCTTTCCACAATAGAATAACGTGTTTCAGGATCTCTTAAGCTACAAGATAAAAACATGACAGTTTGCATACCAGAGGAACCGTGCTGCTGTGGAACTGCACCCAATCCTCTTTCACTCGCATCAGTGGTTAGAACAGGTTTAATTTTGGGGTCAAAACTCTTAAGAGAGGGAGCAGCACTTAATTTTTCTTTGACACTGGTAAATTCTCTCTCACAAAGTCAACACCCTTACGTAACAGGCACCTCATGCTTGTGGTAAAATCAGCAATATTTCTTACAAATTTAGTGCAATATTCTACAATACCCAAGAATTTCATCAATTCATTCTTATTGGTAGGAGACCTCATATTTTGAATGGTACTAACTAGATCACACGTTGGTTTAACCCCATCACCGGTTATGTTATGCCCTAAATAAATTATTGAATCAGATCTAAATTTACACTTTTCCATTTTTATCGTAAGATTGCAGTCGCACAGTTTCTTTAAAACCCACTTCAATTGAGCATTATGTTCATCCACATTATCACCAAATATGAGAATGTCATCCTGATAAATACACACCCCTGTCTGATCTTTTAAGACGTTCTCCATAGCACGCTGGAAAACAGACGGAGCTGAAACTAATGAACCTAAACGTGCCAAAGGGTGTTATAAATGATGTAAGGTCTCTACACGATTCTTCTAACTCAATCTGATGGTAAGCAGAAGTGAGGTCGATAGTGCTAAAAACTTTAGCCCCACCAAGTAAAACCGACAATTCTGTAATATTTGGCAGTGGATATCTATCTACAATTATGCACTTATTTAACTGTCTCAAGTCTATGCAAAGATGTAGGTCTCCACTAGGTTTTTTGGCAGCGACAACTGGAGCCAACCACTCTTTTCCTTCCACCTCCTCAATAAATCCACTGCTATTGAGTTTTGAGATTTCTTTTTGCATATCATCCCTCACTGTAAGAGGCACATTTCTTACCTTGCAGCAAACAGGGACAGCACCATTCTTTAATTTAATCTTATGTTGATATCCTACCAAACATCCCAACTCTCGTTTGAAAACACCAGGTAATTCTTTTTTGAGATCCTCTAGAAACTCGTTCTCTCCACATTTCGGGCCTCATGTAGGTAGCATACCAGTTACCACTTCTAAAATTCCGAACGTTACCGAATCGGTATTTAAGAAGTGGTAACTCGTATGTAGGTAATGAGTCGGTATTTTTTACCGATTCGTTACAATTCGGTAATTACCGAATCGGTATTTACCGATTCGGTAATGAGGCATACCTTCCCATTGAGGGGAAGGTATGCCTCATTACCGAATCGGTAAATACCGATTCGGTAATGGTGGAAAACATGCAAGGGTGGCAGGGTGTCACATTGACACCCTGTTGCACCCCTGATTCGGCCATGTGTGCACATGTGGCACACATACATGCCCTAAGGGCATGTATGTCTGCCACATTGCACACTGCTAAGCGTTTAAAAAAGCATACACACATCCATTAATTATTTACCACCAACTATAAGTTGGTGGTAAATACCGACTCCTAAACACACCCACACACTCCCCCTACATATCATTTCTGGATTCGGAATTTACCGAATCGGTAAAATTACCGAATCGGTAAAATTACCAAATCGGTAACGTTACCGATTCGGTAATTTTACCGATTCGGTATTTTTACCGATTCGGTAAATTCCGAATCCAGAAATTGTCCCCCTACATACCAATAGCCAAAATACCGGTCGGTAACGGTATAATTACCGAAAATCGGCCGTTACCGACCGGTATTTGGCTACCTACATGAGGCCCTTCATCACAGAGTACGCACCATCCTTAATCTGGATAGGAGGATCAGAACTAGGATCAAGAAATACACCTAAGTCACCCTGGTGAAGCCAACTAATAATGCTATCTCCCTTCTTGGAAACGTAAATTTTTCCAGACACCAGTCTGTTTTTGTACTGAATCAGACCAATTAAATAATCATGTAACTTGATAGGCTCACCCCCATAAGCTAAAGGAACGATATCAGGTTTTAAGAGTGAGACTTTTTCTTTCAATTTAGAGTGATAAAATTCATTTGAGACAATGGTGATCTTTGCACCCTAAGCAAATAAGACACGAGTGGTTTCCCCTTCAATAGTAATACTATCAAAGGGACAAGATTTCTTGCTATAAACATTTTTAACTTGTATGACAATTTGGCCACATTCACAATCATCAGAATTATTTTCAGTACTGTTATCCTCATAAACCTCTACTCTTTTGACCCTTGGTTCTGGTTTAGTTTTGCACATCGTAGCAGAATGTCCTTTCCTTTTATATTTTGTGCATGTTTGACTCAATGCAGGACATTTTTTAACATTAGCGAGATGACCAATTTTAATACATCTGTAACATCTGCGCTCTACCACTTTTCCTTTAGGCCCTTCCTTCTCAAAGTAAGATTTATCTTTACCTTTCTCAACCTACTTTTGATTTTTTTCTTTAACCACTTGTACCTTGGTATCGTTTTCACCAACACTGCAACACATTTCAATGAATGTTCAATTCTTTTAGCTACAGTGAGAACTTCATCTAAAGTCGGTTCATCTCGCAACCAGAGTTCCTCCCTCACTTTTTCCACATTGCATCCAAACATAAACTGATCACGGATGCATTAATCCGTTAAATTTTCACATTTGCAGGATGAGGCAAGTTTTCTCAGATCAGTCACGTATCCTTCTATGGTTTCATCATCCTTTTGTGTTCTTTTTGAAAATTGGTATCTTTCCAAGATAGTACAAACCTTAGGCAAATAGTGCTTATCAAGTTTTTTTATACAAATCTCATAATCATTTAAGTCTCTAGCTTCTGCAGGAGAAAGATCAGGAAGATGATCAAACACATCTTGGCCCTCTGAGCCCAGGCAATGGAGTAGTAGAGAGGATTTCCACATACCCTGGCATATCTTTCAAATACCATCTTTCATTTTTGCCATTTTATAGGTGGTACCCCGGGACTCAACAAGAAAAAGGGTGCCGCAGTAATGTTTTGCATATTGCAGCCTCTGGTAAATCACCTTATTGAATTGAATAAAAATAATGTTGAGTATTATATCAGTTGCAACACATGAAACACATGAATCTAAGAATGTGGGAAACAACACATCAGTGAGTAATAATTCTAGGCGAAAAGTGATACCACCTTGCACAACTTGAACATAAACTTACAATTGTGAAATACATACAAATTATAAGTTAACCTGTATGTGTCGGAAAAATTGCACACAACCAAAAAGGTATTTTTTTTAACGTGTGCATGTCACGGAAGACACGCAGTAGAAGTTGAAGATATAATACACCACAATTAAATAAATGTGTGTATTAACGATACAACGCTCCACAATTAGGTAAATGCACAGGAGATATTAAAATATGCGTGTAACTGAACGGTACACAGACCGATCACTTTCCTCTTTTTTTATTGTGTGCGTGTCACGGAAGACACCCAGTGGAATTTGAAGATGTAATACACCACAAACGCACAAGAATTATTGAAAAAGTGTGCGTGTCACTGAAACGGCATGCAGAGTGTTTACACTCGTCTCCAGGCAACGCCGAAACAAAACGAAGACAAGTCCTCCAAGATGGCCGCCATGCAGACTTACGCAGCGTGAAAGCGTAGGTGACATGACGTCAATGTCACTCATGTAGAGAAGTTTGGAACTGGGTGATGAGAAGACGCAAGCACTCATTAAAGGTAAGCATTCTCGCATGTGACAATGGAGCACGCGGCTGCTGAATAAATATACTAGTTTACTTTCAAAACGCTAGCTCGCATAGTCGCTCGTGAGGAGACACGCGCTGTACCAGCCAAATTCGCTCCTGAAATAACACACTTAATCCCAGCCAAGTACTCAAATTGAGCTGAAATTCCAATGAGGGATGAGCCCGCATCGGTACCTCCCAACCCCAAATTAGATGAAAGGGGCGAGTTAGCGGCAAAAGCTCCCAATCCCAATTCCCTTTACTTTTGGCTTTAACAGAATCTTCAGACCAGTAAAATTCAAAGAGTGGAGAAATGAATTTAACAAAGCATGCCACCGCCAGATTAACTTTAAATCCGTGCTTTCCCAGAGCGAGAAGAGAATTCATAAATTATAGTCTTAGGTTAAGAATTCTCCTAGTCTGGAGAAATAAAACGTACAACTTCACTTCACCTCAGGAGGTAGATACGTTTTTGGCTGGTATGAAGAAGTCCCAGTGATAGCCTTTTTTTTTTTAGATGAATGCTGTGATGAAGAGTGTGACTTTATT
This sequence comes from Triturus cristatus, assembly GCF_964204655.1. Taxonomy (NCBI): domain Eukaryota; kingdom Metazoa; phylum Chordata; class Amphibia; order Caudata; family Salamandridae; genus Triturus; species Triturus cristatus. The sequence goes on from NC_140595.1 coordinate 817,236,007, forward strand.
TGGGAAGAGAAAGGTAGGAGGGAGGAGAAGGGAAAGGGGAAAAAAAAAAAAAAAAAAAAAAAAAAATATAAATAAATAAATAAATAAATAAATAAATAAAAAAGAGCACATGTACACATGGGGGTTACAGAAAGCTGACGGAAAAGCTTAATTTTTAGTTTAGCTATCTATCTCCCACTCTCACTTTGAATGTTTAGAGGTAGAGCACGCGTATGGGACTTGGGCTCCTAAACGGCGATATGATCGCCAAGGTCTACAAGGGAGGGTTCCTCAAGGGTGGGGGGAGAGGGCAAGGGGGGGGGGTGGAAAAAAATAAAAAACATTCCTCATATAACCTCGGCTTATGGAACAACTCCTCGGTAGTAAAAAGTTATGGGCCGTATATGACCCTCTTACCCAAGAATTTTATCCGACATGACGGATTTGGCTAGAAAAATATTAAAAATAGTAAATCTGAATGTAAATGGATTAAGGGAAAGGAGGAAACTATTTAGGATCTGTGAATTTTTAAACAAATCAAAGGCAGACATATGCCTTTTAGAAGAAACCCATCTAGAGCGACAGGAATGTAGGATAGCATTCAGGGGACAAGGATGGATACAGGAACTTCTTTGTTCCAACCAGAGTGGGAACACTAGGGGAGTTGCAATTTTAGTACGAGCAAATAGTGGGATTAGGGTGGAGAAGTCTGAAACTGATTGCTCAGGTAGATGGCTGACCGCATCCTTTGTGGTAGATAGGTCACGATTCACTTGCGCAGTATATTACGGTCCCAATTCTGATTCTCCAGGGGCTCTATCTAGTTTAAAAATGAGTCTTTTAAATTACGAAACACCTGTTATCTTAGGAGGGGATTTTAATCTGATCCTCAATGAAGATCTGGATCGTACCTCTAGAGTTAAATTCACCCCCCCACGTAAAACACAAACAGAGCTTAAAAATATTATGAAGGATTTGAATTTACACGATATTTGGAGGGTCAGAAATGGCAGCAGTAGAGAGTACTCGTTCTATAGTCATAGGTATAGACATTACTCTAGGATAGATTTCTTTTTGTTAGATCAAACATTAATATCGGGGGTCGTCACCGTATCCTATATTCCTGCCATACTTTCAGACCACTCCATGGTTGAGCTAAAGGTTAAGCTTGGGCAAGAAGACCAAGTGAGGAGGTGGACCTTAGACAGGTCAATACTTTTAAAAGAGGAAATGAGAATGGAGTTGGTGGTCGAAGTCGCTGAGTTCTTTAAGGCAAATAGTGGTACCGCAACAGGTCAATTGGTCTGGGAAACCTTTAAGGCGTGGCTGAGAGGGTATTTAACCTCCTTTATGATTAGGAAAAATAAGTCACGAAGAAGAGAGGAAGAAGATCATCTCACAAAAATTAAATTAAAAGAACAACAGTTGCAGAAGGCTTCACTAGACCTCCAGCCTAATCTAGCCACTATACAGAATGAATTTGATGCTCTGAAAGCTGAATATCAGGCAAGGTTGGACAAAATAGTCAAAGACAGATGGGACGCTAGTAACTTACAAAACTTTTCGTATGGGGAGAAATGTGGCCGATTACTCGCCTGGAAGGCTAGATCAGACCGGGCTAGGAATGTGATTAAGGGGTTAACCATAGGTGACACTGGGGCCATCTCCCATGACAATGATATAATCTCCGGGGAGGCAAAACGGTTTATGCAGGACCTATATACTGAAGAGAGCGGCACCTCAATACACGATGCCGAGCAATGGTTAAATCAGCTGGAACTGCCACAATTGTCAGAGGCTGACAGAAGATATCTGAGCTCTGAAATACAAGAGGGCGAAGTCTGTACTCAGATTAAAAAAATGAAAAAAGGGAAAGCAGCGGGGCCGGATGGACTCCCTGTAGAGATCTACCATCTGGGATTGGATAAGGTTGCCCCGATTCTTACTACACTGTTTAATAAGATACTGATATCGGGCGAGGCAATTCCACAAACCTGGTCAGAGGCAACAGTCACGCTGATCTTAAAACCCGATAAGGACCCTGCAAGGGTTGAGTCATATAGGCCAATCTCATTATTGAACGTGGACTATAAGATTTTTGCAGGGGTCCTGGCAGCTAGAATGGCTAAAGTTATAAAATCCATAGTACATAGAGACCAGAGAGGTTTTATCCCCGGAAGACAGCTAAACGAACTAACATTCCAGGCCATCGCCGCTATAGATGTAGCTACAGATAAAAAATCCCCCCTGACTATTGTGGCAATCGATGCTGCCAAGGCTTTTGACCAAGTGAATTGGTCATACTTATGGTTGGCTCTGTCCAGGTTTGGAATCCCGAAAAATTATGTAACAGCAGTTAGATCACTGTATCTCTCTCCCAGGGCAAAAATTCTGATAAATGGGTCACTTACGGATTGGGTTTACATTTTACGTGGAACAAGACAGGGGTGCCCCCTTTCTCCCCTGTTGTTCAATCTTTATATCGAGCCTTTTGCTTGTCAGCTGAGAGGCGACCAGGCAATTAAACCCTTCAATATAGCGGACTTTACGTTAAAATTGGCCTTATATGCTGATGATCTTTTATTGTTTACATCTAATCCGGCTGAAGCCATTCCTAGGTTATTCGCTCAGGCAGAGTCTTTTGGGAAGATCTCGGGATATAAGATCAATAGGGAAAAGACCGAGATAATGCAATGGAATCAGGAGGTGGCAGCTCCTGATGTAAAACTCCGCATGAGATATCTTGGCATTCATTTAGCTCAAGATATTATGGAGATATCGAAAGTAAATCTCAGTAGAGTCCATAAGGAGGTGTGCAACCTTCTATCACGGTGGTCAGGCCTTCAGCTGAACATATTTGGGAGAGTAAATTTAATTAAAATGATTATACTGCCCAAAATCACTTTCCTATTCAATTCCATCCCACTAATGTTTAACTCACCAGATTTGGCCAAACTTCAGGGGAAAATAGGCTCCTTCATTTGGAATACGAAGACTTCAAGAATTTCTTGGAAGAAAATGAGGAGAACCCTGAAAATGGGTGGGTTAGCTTTACCAGATTTACTCATATATTGCCACTCCTTTCATTTTAAAAACTTCAGACTCCTGGCTGATGAGACAGATGCCTCCTCTTTGGGTCTTCTGTTTCGGGCACTTCTCCATGGTATCCCACAAGGACAGGAATATTTTCTGTTCAAATTTGGAGATCCAAAATACTACAAGAGGGTGAGACTAAAAATTCTAAACACGGCTTTAAAAAACTGGATGTTTATTAGGAAAAGATTGAGTATCCCCTATTATGCCCCTAACGCCCCGATATGGGACTCACCAGGGACTCCGGACTGTCTTAAAGACACCCTTTCATCTCCACTTAAAACAGCAGGATTAGTATTTTGGAGGGATCTACAGAGAGATTCGGAGCTCCTGGATTGGAATTCTCTGTCGAGTCTGACAGGGGGAACACTTACAAGATTTAAATATTATCAGCTTTCGGGGTGGTGGGCCACCTTTCCATGGAATATTAACATCCCAAACCCAAAGTTTGATCTGGTCAATAAAAAGGGCAGATGGCCAAAAGAACTTTCTTACTGGTATTGGGCGTTGATAGAAGTGGAGGATGTTACCGAGCCTGAACTCCAAAAGCTGTGGGGCAATGTTATTGGTACAGGCGTTAATCTGCGGGATCTGTGGGTGGACTCATTTGCAATGCTTTATACGGTGGTTAAGTCTGCCCCCCTAAAAAGAAATCACCTTTTTACCTTGTATAGAGTATACATCTCACCTAAAAAATTAGCCAAAATAACAAGTTTAGATTACTATTGCCCGAGATGCAAACTGTTAGCCGCAGACGATTTGCACATGTTTGTAGAGTGCCCAATGTTAACAAATTACTGGCTTAAAGTACAAGGGTTCCTGGCTGAGGTTCTAGGCAGACAATTAGTAGTAACTACTAGGATGATCATGTTTGGAGTAACATCGCACATTGAACAGAATGATCTGGCTTCTAAATTTATCTTTTATGTCATCATCCTAGCGCGACGAGAAATATGTAAAGCCTGGAAGAGTGAAAATGCCCCAAACTTTGCAGACTGCCTGAAGTACCTTATATATATAAGCGAATTTGATATGGCCTGTGATAGTACCAGCCAAGATAAGATCTGGGCGGCCCTTGTGGCATGGCGGAATAGATGAGCATATTCCAATGATTTCACCTGGGCACTGTTGGTTCTTTGCCTTCAAAACATTGGGTCAAATGGCCTGAATGGAATGGAGTGGAATAAGAAAACAGTTGCTACTAGAGGGGTATTTCCTTCCCATCTCTCCTCAGACCCCTAAACACCGAGATTGGAATAACGCGGGAAGAGGAGAGAGGGGGCGGGTTTCTCCATCTGGAATGCCCACCTTGGTATATGAGGAATAAAAAAAAAGAAAGAAAAAAAAAAAAAAAAGAATTCTCCTAGTGTGCAAAGACAAACACTAGATGGTTATCTCTCACCGGATTTCCAATGAAGGAACTTTGTTGTGTTGAGATCTTCTTAGACCTGCCGACTACGCCAGTGTAGCATTCCTGAAGTAAGATGCTGGAAACAGGAAGGCACTTAAATGCAGGTTTATTTCTATTCGAAGATCCCTTCCAACAGCCAAGGCAGCCGCAGCATCAACTGACACACCACCTCAAGTGTCAACAGGTTATTACTTCAAACACTATGACAAATGTAACATTCCAATGTGACATAGGCATGAATAAAGAATGAAGAAAGCATGACAACAGAGAGTTCCAAACTAGAGTGGTGAGCACACCACAAGAATATAACAGTGGTGCCAGGCTATTCCTTGTTTAGGCTCTTGCTGGTGCTGAGCTATTCCTGGCGCTGGCTCTTCCTGGTGCTAGTCTCTCCCTTGCGCAAGGCTCTTTTTCGCTCTAAGCTCTTCCTAGCGTAAGGCTCTTCCTAGTTTGGATTTTTCTTGGTGCTAGGCTCTCCGTGGCACTAGGCTCTTCCTAGTACTCACTACTCAGCTCTTCCTGGCTGAGGCTCTTCCTGGTGCTAGTCTCTCCCTTGCGCAAGGCTCTTTCTCACTCTAAGCTCTTCCTATCTCTAGGCTCTTTCTAGCGTAAGGCTCTTCCTAGTTTGGATTTTTCTTGGTGCTAGGCTCTTCGTGGCACTAGGCTCTTCCTAGTGCTCACTACTCAGCTCTTCCTGGCTCAGGCTCTTCCTGGTGCTAGTCTCTCCCTTGCACAAGGCTCTTCCTCGCTCTAAACTCTTCCTAGCTCTAGGCTCTTCCTAGTGTAAGGCTCTTCCTAGGTCGGATTTATCTTGGTGCTAGGCTCTCCGTGGCACTAGGTTCTTCCTAGTACTCACTACTCAGCTCTTCCTGGCACAGGCTCTTCCTGGTGCTAGTCTCTCCCTTCGCAAGGCTCTTCCTAGCTCTAGGTTCTTCCTAGCGTAAGGCTCTTCCTAGTTCGGATTTTTCTTGGTGCTAGGCTCTCCGTGGCACTAGGCTCTTCCTAGTACTCACTACTCAGCTCTTCCTGGCTCAGGCTCTCCCTGGTGCTAGGCTCTCCCTTGCCCTCCCTTGCCCAGGGCCTTTACATTTTCTCTCCAGACCTGTGCATTTTAAAGAAGCTGTAAGTTGGGCCAGGATTTTAATGACAGGTGGCCCTTGTGAAAACTTTGCTACCAGTATGATCCGGGGCCCAGAAGGAGCCTGCACTCTCTTTGGTAGCCACTAGGAGTCACTATAGTATTTTTCATTTTAGGAGAACTATTTTAAGTGTATTTATATAATGTATTCCTAGCCTTTGCATGGTTTTGTTCAGCTTTTGGAACCTGTTCGGAATTTATGGTTCTGGGAGACTTGTTGATTGGAGTCAGAGGGACCTGTTGGTATTGCATTTAGTTGTGTTCAGAGCTGGCTCATACTGGTTAGTGCTTCAAAGAGAAAACAAAACTGGTTCAATAATTGTAGACTGTGGCCTAATAAATAGGTCCTTGATAGAGCACAAGACACAACTGGAACAAAGGTGGACAAAACAAAGACAAAAAGTACTCAGAAGATAGTAGGTATTAAAATAGACCTAGCATATTTATTTTGCTTTTTTTTGTTTATAGGAAATTTCATTTTTCAATTTGTATAAATGTGTCTCATCATAAGACAAATACATAAACATATAATGCAAAAAATTACAATACATTAAATATACAATAGTCAAAGACAAAGACAAAGGGAGTGCCCCGCTAGAAAACTTAACCATACATGAACAAAGAATAAACCTCCGGCTCTATCGGTTTCTATAATGACAAGCTATTCAGAAGGGGAGGCTGTATAAAAGGGAAAAGGGAGAATGGGGCTAGATAAGGTGACCACCATACTTACGATGCGAGAGAATCCAATCGGAGCGCAAGCTCGAGATACTCAGAATCGAAGAGCAAGCAATGCAAAAAAGCGGCAAGTGACTAGCGGTCCATAATCACCATAATGTAGATATGTATTGATAAAGTTTCTGTAAAGAAAAATTTTACAGAAACTTTATTAGCTTGTCATTATAGAAACCGATAGAGCCGGAGGTTTATTCTTTGTTCATTTATTCTTTCTGTAGATCATTGATGCACAAGATTTAAGCACCTCTGTTTCTCATTGGAAACAAAAAATGTTGCCTATAGCGAGCCTCATCTTACGGTTCCATAGGACTCTGGTCTTACTACTGTTGCCTGGAGGCGAATTATCCATGTTCCTCCTAGAACATCTATTTTAGTATGTATTCCCTTTTATGTTTGGGTTGTCTGGTAACAGCACTTATGTTCGTCTATGATTCCACCACTCTTGCGGATGGCTTCCTTTTTTCTGTATCAATCTTTCTTTTATCATTACCTTTTCTTTTTGCCCTGATCTAACTGGAGTTTTATCCTCATTACCTTGGTGAATGGATTTTCACTTTCTTACTCGGTCACTTCATTTATTAGTGGTGATTTGTTTTTCATGCTACTGTCGGACCCATTGGGCCTATATATATGAAGCGATTTATTTATGAACCACCAGTGATATAACTGGACAAGTGATCTGGACATTAAAGAATCTAGAATTGTTGTTTGAATATCAAAGTTGTTAAGAGATGAATGCATTAGTGTTTGTCACTTTATGATATATATTTATTTGAATTTTTAGATCGAGTGTTTGCCCCCTATTATCCTTGGTCTACGCCCTGATGAAGGTGGGGCTCCCCCGTGGGCCCTATACCGAAACGCGCGTTGGCGCTTGATTCGATGACCTCCCTTCTTTCTGAAGTACCATCTGGCTTCCTCTGGATGAGATACAATCAATTCATCCATTCGAAATCCCAAGGATAACTTATGTTTACCTATTATTTGTCTAGATGTTATGAATGTGGTATTGACTGAATGTATGTATGGTTAAGTTTTCTAGCGGGGCACTCCCTTTGTCTTTGTCTTTGACTATTGTATATTTATTGTATTGTAATTTTTTGCATTATATGTTTATGTATTTGTCTTATGATGAGACACATTTATACAAATTGAAAAATGAAATTTCCTATAAACCAAAAAAAAGCAAAATAAATATGCTAGGTCTATTTTAATACCTACTATCTTCTGAGTACTTTTTGTCTTTGTTTTGTCCACCTTTGTTCCAGTTGTGTCTTGTGCTCTATCAAGGACCTATTTATTAGGCCACAGTCTACAATTATTGAACCGGTTTTGTTTTCTCTTTGAAGTATTTTGCCTTTAACCCTTTTTACCGGTTCTTTATCGCGCCACCGGGGGTCCCCCTTCGTTTATTGGTTTTCTCATACTGGTTAGTGGCTAGTGGCATCATAGTTGGAATAGACTGGTGTATTGTTCAGTGGTAGATTGTATTGGGTAATTGCCAAAGGGCATTACTTCTTGTTTTGCTTCTTACTTTGCTCTGCTGGGGTGTGGGGTGTGTGCTGTGAGGTTGTTGTTTTGCTCTGCTGGGGTGTGAGGTTGTTAATGTAAGTTGTTTATGATGGTTGAGCTGGCAAACAGTGACCCAACTAGATAGTTTGGAAGCATTGCTGTTCCCATAATGCAGCAACAAGTTGTGTCTAATGTGTACTGTTGGTGTAGTGTGATATGTCAGTACAACATGTTTAGATGAATGCTTAGCTAAATTGTGGCATCATGTACGAAGCCATTTTGCAATTGTGAAAGCCTGCACTTCACAAAATGGCTGGGTTTGCAACCACGAAATAACCTTTTGTTATGTACTAAACCCATTTTCTGATTCAGTAACATGTTACTGAATAACATAGCACTATTTTAAAAGGGGTGTTGTGTTTTTAGGGTGTCTCTTCCAATTAGAGATTCATTATGGTATGTATCCATGTTTTTTTTTACTGAAATCTGTTCCCAAAACATAGAAATTTTACCTACACCTCAAAGAAGGTATTATCTCATTTGCAAATGGGATCCTTGAGGCCCCTTCTTCTTTGATTATGTTAAGTAGTTTATTTGGGGAGTAGGTAGTGGCTCACAAAACCACAAACAACTCTCAAACAAGCAAAAAACAAAATTTCTTTTCAAATGCAGCCCTGTTTCATTTAAGTAAATCGTACCATATTCAAAAAGAAAAAAGTTGACTGTAATTAAAATGCTATCACAGACATGGTGGTCTGCTAACGCCAAAAGGCCACCATCCCTGAGATGGCATCCAATCGTAGTGAGTCGCAACTAATGACACATCTTATGAATATTGATGAGATAGGTTGGATTGCAACCCAGTACGGTTCAGAATTAGTACATAGGTCGACTCACATATTTCCTTTTCATTCGCAAAAATTTGCAGCAATATTTATGACTACTTTTTGCAGATGGAAATTTCATACATTAGGCCCTATAAATCTACATAGGTGCAGTGATGAAATCTAGTGACACCTAGTGGTCAGTCAAAGTACAGCAAGGCTGAAACTTGCAAGCACTTTAAAGTCTACCTCAATCTCAGGGGGAAGTTCACTATCTCTCAAGGATTTACTTTCCCTGAAAAGACCTTTTGCGAGCACCTGGTTCACTGTAAATGAAAATGTATATATATTATTTTTGACACTAATTTCAAGTTTGCAGCTGTTTTTTTATACTTGTGGCATGAAAAACAGATGCTAAAAGTGCTTTATGATTATATTTATATTACATAGAAGTGAAAGAGTAAAATGAATAGGGGCTTCTCTCTGTTCAAGAGCTGCACGAAACCCCTGCCCCCCATATCCCCCAGCGTCAGCGCCTTGAGACCCTCACGGGTGAGTAGCGCGTTTCACAAATACCTGATTGATTGATTGAAGGGCCCCATAGGCAGCATTAATCCAATAATTTTATAAAAGTAACTTGTTTCTCTATCTTCTATCCCACACCACCCCCTTTAGGGCTCCATCTGCGATGACTGCTGCACGCTGTACTGGTGCTACTGCTGCGCCTGGTGCCAGATGGCGCGAGAGATCAAGAAGAGGAAGCAGCCCTTCAACGTCGTCACCGCCCAGACCACCACCATTCAAACGCCCCAGCCCCACTCCGATGGTATGGCTCATCAGATGCCTCTGCCCTACTCCGATGGCATGGCTCATCAGATGCCTCTGCCCTACTCTGATGGCATGGCTCATCAGATGCCTCTGCCCTACTCCGATGGCATGGCTCATCAGATGCCTCCGCCCTACTCCGAAGGCATGGCTCATCAGATGCCTCTGCCCTACTCCGATGGCATGGCTGATCAGATGCCCCCGCCCTACTCCGATGTCATGGCTGATCAGATGCCCCCGCCCTACTCCGATGACATGGCTCAGGCTGTGCAGCACTATCAGTAATGCGGGGGTTAAGGCGGGACCTGATTGCTGCAGGGCGGGCACTGCTATTCACTCCAACACACACAACTGCCACTGTACGCCTGTGAACCCCTTTCCTCAAAGGTGGCATCAGGGTAGGTGGACTAGACATTTTATGTATGGGATGAATGCTGTTCAAGATGAGAGCACATCATGCTTACCAAATATTTGAATTTTATTTTTATATACATAGCAAAATATTCATGTTGTTAACAACATGTTTGAAAAATTGTAAGAAACGAAAATATATAGGATGTTGCAATCTTATATGTTGGTAATGCACTGCAAGTACAGTGGTTTTACAGCTCAAGGTTCACAGGAAGCACTCATGCCATGACCTAGTTACATAATTCACATGAATTACATTGTTCCCATGAATTATGGATCTGAAGCAGTGGGAATCTTCAAAACAAGTTACATCATTTTTATGTGTACTATGTATAAGTGACAAAGTACCCCTAATGTACATTATAAGAATTCTGCAAGTCACTGAGGCATTGCACGACCATCTAGAGGAAAAAGACAGAAGGCAGGGCTCCTTTATATGGTAGGGCTCCTTCGAGGTGACGTGCAATATCCTAATAATGAATGATGGGGTACTTTATTCCTGGTAATACATGGTAATAATAAATATATTAGAATCAGGTTCCTCGGAGTCTCTATTTTCTGTAGTACCTGTAGCGTGCAAAACTAATCTTATTGCCATAAATATCTGCTTTCTGTTGAAAAGTGTTCATTTAGAGAAGCAAGAAGAAAAACCAAGTTTTGTTTTCCTTGAAAAACTGCGGCTGTAACAACACTCCATGACATGCCTTTCCTCTTAGCTGCTACCTCTGGCAGCAGTAATTGTGACATCAGACCTCAACTGTAATAACTTATTACAGTTGAGCAGCTATGTCATTTCTTTTGTCAGCAGTCACCTGTAATAAGTAAATCAGAGACAAGCTTAAATAGGGATTGATTACAAGCTCCCATGTATTACTTACCACATATACAGTGGTGGCAGCTGGAGCACAGACATTTGGCCCTGCCCAGAGCACTTGAACGGTCCTCTTCTACCCGTGGCTGTGGCAGTGAGTTCCAAGGGGCTGGTGCCCTCTTCGCTTGCTGCTGCTGTCAGGGGTTCTGTTAATTGACTGACCGGCCCCCCCATCCACCGCTCCATCAACCTCCATATTACCTGGCTACAGCCCTAGTACCAGGACTAAGATGGCGGCCTCCCTTTGAGAGCAGGGGCTCCCTTGATTACCCCCGTGGCCACAGCAGTGAGTTCCTTTTAGGGAGATGCCCCCACTCAGGGGGTCAGTTCGGGCGCACCGCAGACTAGCCAGCTCCCACTACTCCAGTCTCTCACCCACAGCACCGAACCAATGTCTACCTTTCCTCTATTTACGAACTCCCCTACACTGGCTATGGAGCCTTCCTGCTCTACAGCGCCGAGCCACCATAGTTGGTGACCAGCATGAGAGCAGCCACAGGCTTCAGCATGCTGCCTTCACCCACCACCACTCTGTCTTCTACCCCTATGCCCATCACTTGCTCGGTGATCCCTCCAGGCCCTAGATCACCGCCTGTGAGTGCAACAGCACCCTGAAGGCCTGGCTGAAAGAGCACCACAAAACCCCCAGCAATGGCGAGATCTTGCTCTGTAAATAGGTGATATATATTTTTCCAACCATAATCGCTTCAACTTTTCTTAAAATATAATCTTGAGGGAATTTGCAACTTGTATATTTGTAACTCTAACCACTAGTATCTGGAGTAGACGAATGTACTGACTCCCATTCTTATGAGATTTTAGAGTTTCTGTTTAGTATCTTTTATGTCATTCATGTACTCTGAAGTCCTTATGTAATGTAACAGGTTGTATTGTAAGGTGCTCTGACACCTTCGGGTAAAGATTGAGCTGTATAAAAACGCATAAATAAATATGACAAAATGACAAATGGTTAACCAGTGTATTACAATTAAATTGTGGCAATTTGACGTTGTGGCAAAATGTATTGCATCATCAGGACCGCTACATAGAACTATAGCTCTATAATGCAGTGCTACAATTAAGTTAAAAATTATTGTGGTCCAAATTAAAAGCTAAAGTTTATTTATTTTTTGTATTTATTTTTTTTTAAAAACCTTTATTCTTTTAAGTCAGGGACATAGCTATTCAGCCGACAACCCGGAGGTACGGCAGCTTTAGAAACACAACACAAGCGAGCGTCCACATTTCACTGATAGGAGAATCAAAAGGTTCTGTTTTAAATAAACACAAACCCAAACCTAAACACAAGCAAGGCAAAAAGTACTTAAAGCACAAAAAGGGTTCCCATCAGGGGGAGCGAGCCCCAGTTCGTCCATCAGACACAGGTCTATAGTAAGGGAAAGGAGGGGAAGGCAGAGACTCAAGAAGGCAAACACATACCAGCAATGAATACAAAGCCGGGAAGAATGCTAAGGGGAGAGCTGCTCCTCAGGCGGGTCCGGGTCTGGGGGCAGGCATATGCCCCCTCTGTACTGGTTCCATCGCCCCCATACGGTGTGCCATTTCCGGGGGCGCCCTCGAGCACAATACACTATCTTCTCCCTAAACATGCTCCAATCCATGTTTTCCATCCACGCTGTCAATGTAGGAGGCCTACTAGAGCCCCACAGGCGAGCGATGTCGCGCTTAGCTACCATGTTCCCTAGGGTCACCCACTGAGTCTGTGCCGAGTCGTGGTCAGTAGGACCCCAAACATTCAGGAGACAACACCGCGCCTCCGGCTGCATGACGATGCCCGTCACCTCCCCCATCACATCGTGGATTCGCTTCCAGAACTCCATGATCGCACCGCATTCCCAAATAATATGTAGGAAGGTGCCCACCATACCACAGCCTCTCTTACATAAGCCCTCCTCAGAGAAACCCATATGGACCAGCCTAGGCCCTGTCACGTAAACTCTATGGAGTATTTTAAGCTGCACCAGCCGCAGGCGCGCAGGGATCGCGACCTCTTTGGGAGAAGAAACTGCATACTGCCAATCCTCATCATCTAATTCGAGGCCATCCCTAGTCCATTGATCGCGCAACCCTAGAAGAAGATCTGCCCGAACATTAATTAGTTTCTTATAAATGAGAGAGATCGTACTCTCTGGCATATGGCCATCCAGGATCCGGTCCTCTAACGGAGAGGACTCAGGCACCGTCTCCCCCTCTACAAGGACTGACCGCAAGGCGTGACACACTTGAGCGTATCGGAAGAACTCCGTGCTCCCTAGCTCATATTCCTTCTGCAGCTCCTCGAATGACTTCACCCTACCCTTAACCAAAAGGTCTCCAACCCTGGATATACCGATCAGGTCCCATTTCTCAAACCCTTTTGTATGCCAAAGCTTTCCCAGAATATCGGAGTCAAACAACGGGGTGGCAAGGGTAAGCTTACCTTTCCAGCCCAGTGAATCTGTCGCCACCTTCCACACGTGCACGGCCACCCTGGTGGGCCCCGTAAGGGTTAAGTCCAACGACTTCGAGTACAACGCTCTGTGGTAATTACCCCCGCGCAGCAACCACCGGTCCATGGCGTAGCCGGGGCTCAGCGCCGGACCATAGACACCATGGTTAATCGCGCTCAACTGAGTGGCCCAATAATAACGTCGAATGTCTGGAAGCGCGATACCCCCGTCATACCACGGAAGCGTCAACTTAGCAATCGCTATGCGCGGTCGCCCTTCCCACAATAGCGCGCGCTGGAGGCTTTCGACCTCACGGAAATAACTGGCCGGGACCAATTCAAGGGTATTCTGCAAGGCATAGAGGAAACGGGGAAGAGACATCATTTTAAACAGGGCGGCGCGGCCAAGGAGGGAAAGCGGCAACCGCCGCCAGCCCGCCACGTCCCGCCGCAAACGTGCCAAGGGAGGGAGCAAGTTTTTCTCGTATTGTAAAGTGGGGTCAGTGGAAATATAGATCCCTAAATACAAAAAGCCCTGCCGGGCGATCTGGATCGAGCAGTTTCGTGGGACAGGCGGGACATCACCACACAGGACATACAAGTATGACTTTCCCCAATTAATAACAAGACCAGAGTTCCTACCGAAAGAAGTCAAGACGTCACAAACCACTATGAGAGATTTCTTAGGCGAGGTGAGGTATAGCAGAATATCGTCGGCGTAAAGCGAAATACGGTCCTCGTGGTCAGGCGACCAACGAATCCCACGTATATCCGGGTGCCATCGTATCCACGCCGCCAGCGGTTCAAGAGCAAGGGCGAACAACAACGGCGACAGGGGACAGCCCTGCCGGGTGCCCCTCCCGAGCTCGAATGGTGTCGACGCCCGCCCGTTCACCACGACGCTAGCAAGGGGCCCCTCATAAAGCAACCTCACCCAGCCTACAAAGCCAGGCCCGAAGCCGAATTTGGCTAGCACAGCCCACAGGTATGCCCACTCCACCGTATCGAAAGCCATCGTGGCATCGAGGGCCGCCACAATGGCCGGCTCTCGCATCGTGCCCGTCCTAGCAATCACTCCATGAAGGCGTCTAAGATTCAGTGCAGTGTTACGGTGCGGGATAAAGCCCGACTGGTCCGGGTGGATCAAATCTCCAAGAACCAGGACCAGGCGGTTAGCAAGGATCTTGGCAAGGATTTTCGGCTCGGCGTTGAGAAGTGATATCGGCCGATAGGAACCACACTTATCCCGGGGCTTACCGTCTTTGTGTATTACCACAATCGTCGCCAGTCGTTGATCGAGCGGAAGAAACCCATTCACCCGCGCCTCCACGAACATGGCGCGCAGGTGAGGAGCCAACTTATCCGGACGAAGCTTATACAACTCAATCGGCAAACCATTTGGGCCCGAGGCCTTACCCGAGCGCAACGCACGGATAGCACACGCCACTTCGTCAACAGTTATATCTCCATCGAGGTCATCCCTATCTATGGCAGAAAGGCAGGGCAGAGCAATATCACGCAGAAGGTCGCACGAGTCCTCAGTCGGCCTATCCGAAACCGAGGTGTATACCGTACGAAAATAGTCCGAGAAACACTGGACTATACCGTCGGGGTCAGTGACAACCTCTCCCCCATCCATCGACAACTCCGGCACCACTCGATTAACACGCTCTTTTTTATCCAACCACGCCAGCTAAAGTTTATTTTTGTAAGAATGCATGAGGCTTGCTGAGGTAATGATAACACTTAGACATAAGTGTTCAATTCGACACTTTATTGGAGCATCCACCAACAAGCTAGACTGCTACCCAACTGAATCAGAACTCCCCAGCCTAGAACATGAAATGTCATCCAGGATAAAGCTGAACCAATGAATAAATACAATAACAACCATCAGGTAAGTTATACCTGCAGTGAAGGAACTTTTGTTAGGAACATGGAATATAAAATACTTAGGGCCTCATTACGATGTCGGTTGGAAAGGCTCCAAACGGCATTCAGTTTGTTCGGATCGGTGTCGGAACCTATGTTTCCGTCTGACTCGGAAACATCTCCAACCCACCGATTACAATGTTAGGTAACCATTCGGGCTTTCTGACTTGTTCCAATCGGCATTCAGAGAGTCGATTGGAGCCGACTCCTACAGCTCTACGGAACGTGTTTCCGACCAACACAATTACAATGTAGAATTCAGACAGCCTTTCCAATTTGGTTTGTCTGACATGTATCGGCTGTTGGTAACCAACTTTGGGGGCCCGTAGCAGGCCCCCCTTCACCTGGAGGCCTACAGTTGGGGCCTGTGGAGGTACCCATGGGTCCCTACTTTGCAACCATGCCCGGTGTGGCAGGCACCATGGGGTGCAAGGCTTTCTGCAACAACCCCGTTTTTCAATGGGAGCCTGTGTTGTCGGTCAAAACACAGGCTCCCATTGAAGACAATCCGAGTCAGTTGGAGATGATACCGACATCGAGTCGGTCGGAATGCTTTCCGACCGACATCGTAATGAGGCCCTTAGATGGAATAAAGAATACTTAGAATACTCATAGTAGAATAGCTAACATTAGCTACCACATACCCCCTTCCTTATACTTAAACAAGAACAAAAGAGAAATAATAAATAAATAAATAATATGCAATAAAGTCATTAAATATTTTTGGTAACTTGGTTTTTTTCTTACTTTTCTCTAAAACCTCAGGTATTTCGCTAACATTTGTCTCAAGACAATCATCTGAAACATTTCTTGTAACTGATTCACCTCCAAAATCAGGTTCATCAGTTGCTTTGACATACCTTTGCAAATGAGAATTAGTTCTTGCTAATTTAGAAATACATCACCAAGTGCCGTTGTCCAATAAAGCTGAAGTTTTTCCCAAATCGACAATTTTCCTTACATCTGAAAATTGAGAACATCTTTTTTGAACATGCCCAGGAAGTTTGATCTTAACTTCATCTCCAACATTCAGGGGCTTATTACGATGTCAGGCGGAAAGCCTTCTCCCGACAGTCAGAACCTTTGTGACCGCATCGAAGCACTTCGAACCGACATGGTCGGTTTACATTCCTACCACCCGATTACGATGTTCGTGGTCGGAACGTAAACCGCACGGTCATTCCGAATCGGTTCCGAGTAACTCGCTGAGTATTCGTATCAGTCAGAAACACATTGTACACCGCAGTCGGGATTATGATGTCAATTTCCAACAGCCTTTCTGCGTCAGCCTGTCTGACATGGAAAGGCTGACAAAAAGTGGCTTTGGAGGCCCCTGGCAGGCCCCCTTAGCCCCTGCGGCCTACAGTTGATTGCCGAGGGGGTACGTAAGGGACCCCCCTGTAAAAACCTCAACTGTGTGGCAGCCACCGTGGGGTGCCTCTGACAGGGTGCAGGGTTTTCTTCACACACCCCATTTCCCCATAGGAGCCATTGCTACAGCCGGTTGTCGGGCAGAACACGAGCTCCCATGCGAAACAATGGGAATCAGACCTAACAGTGTTCAGTCGCATTGTAATAGGGCGGTCGGAATTGCCAAGAGCAAATCAGTCAATGCCGATTGCAAGGCGGTGTCGGGCGGAGGCTTTCCGCCCGACATCATAATGAGCCCCTTAATGTTTTCTTTTTTTAAACTCATGTTTAAAACCTTTAGCTTCTTTCATTTCCACATTGGTCTTGACAGTATTATACATTTGATTGAGATTAGAAGTATCTACCTTGGGAAATAACCAACCAAAATTAAGTTGTTGTCTGGGACTTCTCCCTTTAAGTAACATAAAAGGTGAAAACTTGGTAGTGCAATGAGGAGTACAGTGACATGACCACAAGAGGTCAGTAATATGTTGCTTAACGTCAATTCTGGACCTGAGAGCCAACTGAATACCTTCTATTAATGTTCTGTTAAATCTTTCCACTAAACCATTCACATTTGGAGAGTCTAAAGCTGTCTTAAGATGAGGAATGCCTACACTCTTAAAATAGAGACTCGTGATAGTAGAGGTAAATTGAGTACCATTGTGAGATACAAGAAAACCTTCTTTCCTAAAAACTTCCTGCAAAGAATCAATAACAGCTAAAGTATTAGGTTGAGAAATCCACTTCAATTCCACCCACTTTGAAAAATAATCAATAAGAACCAAATTATTGTTTTTTCCAAACTCATTTCCTTCATAAGGTCCTAACAGATCCATGCTAATTTGGTCCAAGGTATGTTTGGTAAATTGGTTTAAACCTGATCAATTTGTTGAGTCTTCAAGACTTTGTCAGACTTAATACATAAAGGACAGTCTTCCACAAACCTAACAATGGCACTGTCCATCTTTGTCCACCTACAAAACTCTCTGACCTTTTTGATAGTACAAGACTGACCCATGTGACCTAAATGAGCAAATGAAATTACTTTGTTCCTGATGCCTGTAGGTGGAACAAAACGCCCTCTTTTTGCAATTACACCATTTTCAACCAATAAGTCATCTCTGGCCTTCCAGAAAACTTGCAATTCTTTTGACAAATATTTTTCTAAAGGCCAACCTTCTAAAATATAACCCTTAAGAGTTCCAAACTTGTCATCTTTTGACATGGCTAACAACCATTCTTCTTTAGGTAACAATTCACCCACTGAAAGTACTATATCTTCAAGAAATGCTACAACACATTCTTCTTGTGTTAGTAAACTAGAGGGTGATAAAACAGTTCCTGATTAATGAGGAAGACAATCAGCTCGAACATTCTCTGTCCCTGGTATGTATGTCAAAGTGAAATTATATTCATGGAGTTTTGATAAAATTCTAACCAACCTGGATGATGCTTTACGCTTACCATGTTTTGACAGTAAAGAAATGAGTGGTTGATGGTCAGTCTTAAGATGAAAATGTTTTCCCCATAAATACATTTGGAAATGTTCCTGTGACCAAGAACATCCCAATGCCTCACGTTCAATTGTGGAATACCGAGACCCAGTCGTAAGTAGTCTGGAAGCAAATGCGATGGTGCGTTCAACACCATCCTTTATTTGACTCAGAAGTGCTCCAGGACCAGTAGAACTGGCATCCACAGTAACCACATTGGTAGCATCATGAGAAAAAGAACACAACAGTTTAGAGTTGATAATCGCTTCCTTAAGACCATTAAATGCTAAGGAATGTTCTTCCAACCACTCAAACTTGATTCCTTTTTTAGGTAAAGATCTTTAAGGAAGAACAACATCGGAAAAATGTTATACAAATCTAGCACAGTATTCGCATAAACCCCAAAAAGATTTGAGTTGATCCTTACTTTTGGGAATTTGTATAATCTGGATCGAATTTAACAAATCTTTCTTAGGATAAATGCCAGAATTAGAAATCATGTGACCCAAGTATTCTACTTCATGGGTGAAAAATTTACATTTATCAAGACGAATAGTAATTCCTTTTTCTTCCAAGATAGTTAACACCCTACTAAGCATGTTAGAATTTACATACTCTTGGCCCGATACACAGAACTAATCCGAGACAAAATCCTAAACTTACTACTTTTGGTATTCACAGAATGCACTTACTACTTTTGGTTAAACTTACTACTTTTGGTATTCACAGAAGGCATTTAGTAGTACTACTGTGAATACCAAAAGTAGTAAGTTTAACCAAAAGTAGTAAGTTTAACCAAAAGTAGTAAGTGCATTCTGTGAATACCAAAAGTAATAAGTTTAGGATGTTGTCTTAGATTAGTTCTGTGAATCGGGCCCTCTGTTCTAGAATACACCAAAATGTAATCCTGGAATGCAACAACTTCATCGATATCTCTAAAAAGACAAAACATCAATTTTTGAACAACTGATGCAGCAGACGCTAATCCAAAAGGCATCCTGACATATCTAAATGCCCCGTAAGGTATAATAAATGTGACAACATGTCTTGATTCAGGTGTTAATGCAACCTGATGATAGGCTGCTTTAAGGTCAGTTGTAGAAAAAACATTAGCACCATCCAATTCTGCTAACAATTCATGCACTCTTGGCAAAGGATGGCAATCCAGCAAAATGTGTTTGTTTACTGACCTACTGACCTCAAATCCAAACACAGCCTAAGTTTTCCATTTTTATTTTACCAAAACAATTGGAGAAACCCCCTCAGATGAATTAACAGGTTAAATTATACCTTCTTTGCACATGTCTTTCAACATTTGAGACAACTTTGCTCGAACTGATAATGGAACATGGCTCAATTTATGTTTAACAGGTACAGCATCCTTTTTTAATTGAATATGATGTGAAAAACCTTAATCCTTATCAAGTTCTTTGCGGAAAAGACTCTTATGTTCTCCTAGAATGCTTTATAATTTGTTATCTTTAGTCATAACACCATGAACAAACTCTGTGTCTTCAGCAAAACACACTTGTACTTTCAGATTTGGATGAAGAGTGATATTAAACTTCCCTTGGTGTCTCCATGCCAAAACCTGCAAGCCATCTGCTGCAACATACACTTTCCAAATAATAGTTATATTTCTGAAATAAAGTTTGTATACAAAGTATCCCTTCATAGTAATTTATTTGCCTCCAAATCCAAACACTCTAACATCAGTGGCTTCACAATTTTTTTCTTGCCAATTTGTGTAGAAAATAGAACCAGATATAATCGTATAAGGAGAGCCAGAATCCACCATAACTCGTACTGCTCTGCCTTCAATAATGATCTCACACACATGGGTGGTACATAAGGTTCCACATCCACTTCTTCAAGAGGAATACTGGAATTTAAATCCACTTCTCGAACTTCAAAGTTATTGGAAACCGAGTCATTGACTTGCGGAGGAGTGGTGCAAACATCATTCTTCTGATCAGGTTCTACTACAGACATACTTTCTCTAATACACAACTCCAATTCTTGTTTACACTCTGGCTCCCTACCACCTTCATGAACACTTGAAACTCCTTTAGCCTTACTTAAACAAACATTTCTGAAATGTCCAATTCTTCTACATTTAAAACATTCTTTACCCTTGGCTGGACTTTGCTTAAGTTGAGCAGAATGCATTTTGAACCACAACAATTACAAGCAAATGTAGTGCTAGAATAACTGAAACGTGTAAAAGGTTTAGACATTTTAGTTTTGACAGATCAAAATTTACTATTATCTTTAATGGATAACGCCTCTACTTTAACAGTCGTGCTGTCAACATTAATAGTTTTAAAAGAATTAATAGAACATTCAACACTTTTAGCAATGTCTATTGCTTCTTGTAATGTGTAATTACGTTGCCGCAAAAGCTGTTCTTGAATCTTTTTTAGAGCAACAAATAACCAATTGATCTCTAATATAAGTGGCTACTTCAGCACCAAATGCGCAGTCTGCAGCAAGAACTCTCGAGGAAGAAACATAAGCATCCACCGACTCCTCCAGTAATTGATGGCGAGTATAGGAATGAAACATTTCCAAAACTATATGTGGTTCTTCACTAAATCTATTTGAATCCGTCTAACGCTTCAGAATAACAGTTATAATCTTACGCTTCTACACCATGTGGTGGTGCCATAACAGGTAAGCGTTCGATGGCTTCAGCATCAGTGCCCTTTGAATTTAGAAGTAAAGCTTTTATGGGGGTGGAAATATTCCTCCATTAGTTGTCAAAAGATAATTGTTAACATGTCTAAGCCTTATGTCCCATTTCATGCTGGGTTGATTGAGACCCTTGAAAAATTCCGGTGGTGGAGTTGCATAATTATTATTGTAAGCCAAAATAGAAAATGTGGAGAAAAAAAAGAAATAACATATATCTATATATATTATTACACCTGAGAGAAAATCCAAGAAAACGCTGTTAATGCTGCTGAAAGATGAAATCTTCCTGTGTGACGTATACAGTATAAGCAGCAAATCTTCCTTTGTGACACAAACAGTCTAAGCAGCAAAGATATGATAGCCTTTAACCCCTTCGCTGCTAGGCCTTTCCCCCCCCTGTGCTCAGCCTTTTTTTGGCTATTTGAGGTAGTTTGTGCTTAGGCCCCCGTAACCTTTTGACCACATATGGTATCCATGCCAAATTAGCGTCCTTTTTTTCCAACATCATGGGGATTCTAAATGTACCCAGGGTTTGTGGATTCCCCTGGAGGGTACCCAGAAATTAGTCAAAATACAGGGGGAAATGGGAAAAAAGGGCTACAGATGAGAGCCTCTGGTTTTTCCCTGCAAATATTATCAAAAAAAGGGGTTGTGGTGCTGATATCACCATCTTCCCAGCTTTCAGGGACAAGCAGACTTTTGTCAGAAAACCAAAACTTTTTAGACAGTTTTGGCATTTTTCTGGGACATAGCCTATTTTTGCTATTTTTTGTGCTTTCAACCTCTTTCCAGTTAATGGTAGAAATGGGTATGAAAGCAATAATGGATGCTGGAAAGCTATACATTTTAAAAACATAGATACAATTCTGAATTCAGCAAGGGGTCATTTGTGTAGATCCTTCAAGGTTTCTTTATAGAAACTAACCGTTGAATGTAGGAAAAATTGAAAATTAGTGGAAAAAAACAGCCATTTGTGTCAACGTTTTCACCTGTAACTTCTTCTAATTATGACAGCTGTTTCAAAGCAATATACTGCTACATCCGCCCGACCTTTCTAGTTGTGGGGATATATAGGACATGTAGGTTCACCAAGAACCCGACGAACCCAGAGCCAATTACTGAGCAGCATCTTGCAATGGATTTTTTTATGTACCGGGTATATAGCAAATAATTTGAGAAAATATATACATCGAAAAATTGGTATGAAAGACACCTATGTATTTCTGAAATTGGAACAAAATATAGAGTTTAGAAACAGCAGATATTTGCACATTTCCGAATTTGTGTGTACCCATACTAGCATGAGAATTATGGGTCATTTTTCAAAATGACTTATTTTTTTCACATTGTCTTTCATTTGGAAGGCAGAAATGCATCTAAAGTCAATAGATAATAACAGTTGCTCTACAATTCTGTGTTACCCTATGTCTCCCAATAAAAATGGTACCTCACTTGTGTGGGTAGGCCTAGTGCCCGTGACAGGAAACGGCTCAAAACGCAACGTGGACACACTTTATTTTTACAGTGAAAACGGACCCTTTTTTTGTCAAGTGCCTAGCTGTAGATTTTGAACCCTAGCTCTGCCAGCACCTAGGGAAACCTAGCAAACCTATACATTTTTGAAACCTAGATACCCAGGGAAATCTAGGATGGGATGACTTGACTGGCTCTCACCAGGTTCTATTAGCCAGAATCCCTTGCAAACCTAAAAATGTGTAAAAAAACACATTGTCCTCACATTTCTGTGGTGGAAAATTCTGGAATCTGCGTGGATCCACATAATTCCCCCACACCGCGTTCCCCAAAGTCTTCTGAGAAAAATTGTACCTCAGTTGTGTGTGTTGGCCTAGTGCCTGCAACAGGAAATGGCCCAAAACGCAACATGGACACACCACATTTTTACAGTGAAAAATTACACTTTTTTTGCAAAGTGCCCAGCTGTAGATTTTGAACCCTAGCTCTGACGGCACCTAGAGAAACCTAGCAAAACCATACATTTTTTAAAACTAGAAACGCAGGGGAATCCAGGATGGGATGACTTGACTAGCTCTCACCAGGTTCTGTTATCCAGAATCCCTTGCAAACCTAAAAATGTGTTTTAAAAAAACACATTTTCCTCACATTTCTGTGGTGGAAAGTTCTGGAATCTGCGTGGATCCACAAAATTCCACTCACCCCGCATTGCCGAATGTCTTCCAAGAAAAATGGTACCTCACTTGTGTGGGTAGGCCTAGGGCCCGTAGCAGGAAACGTCCCAAAACGCAACGTGGACCCACCACATTTTCACAGTGAAAACTGACCCTTTTTTTGCAAAGTGCCTAGTCTAGATTTTGAACCCTAACTCTGCTAGCACCTAGGGAAACCTAGCAAAACTATATATTTTTTAAAACTAGACACCCAGGGGAATCCAGGATGGGGTGACTTGACTGGCTCTCACCAGGTTCTGTTACCCAGAATCCCTTGCAAACCTAAAACTTTGTAAAACAAACCACATTTTCCTCACATTTCTGTGGTGGAATGTTCTGGAATCTGTGTGGATCCACAACATTTTAACCACCCCGCGTTCCCCAAAGTCTTCCGAGAAAAATGGTACCTCACTTGTGTGGGTAGGCCTAGTTCCCGTAGCAGGAAACGTCCAAAACGCAACGTGGACCCACCACATTTTCAGAGTGAAAACTGACCCTTTTTTTGCAAAGTGCCTAGCTCTAGATGTTGAACCCTAACTCTGCTAGCATCTAGGGAAACCTAGCAAAACTATATATTTTTGAAAACTAGATACCCAGGGAAATCTAGGATGGGATGACTTGACTGGCTCTCACCAGGTTCTTTATTACCCAGAATCCCTTGCAAACCTAAAAATGTGTAAAAAAAACGGACTTCACCCAATATGGCGGACAATCATGCCTGCTCCCATTCTCCGCTCTATGTCCTGGCTTCAAACTCTCAGCCAATGCAGAAAGAAGGCAAACAATTGAAGGTAGTGCCAGCATTCCAAGCGCTCTCATTGGCTCAATCTCCTCATTGCTGACAGGTTACTGTCTTTCAGAGTCATTCAATGGTTCATCCATATTGGCGAGCGCTGTGCCTCACAATATTGCAAGTTATTCTGTAGCAGGCAGGGCAAGCATTCGAGCAATGCCCAGCCTCACGGTGACCAATGGGGTGGTTGAGTATTTCCTGCAGTCATCAGAGCTCAGCAGCTCCAAGAGGCACAAGACCTTTCCCATAGCATTTGTAGTCTGCCAAACTCTAAACCAGTCCCTAAGTCTGCTGGGACTGTATCTCTCAGTGGTCGCCATGTCAAACATCTGAAGGAGGCGGGTTTCAAGACAACAAAACGAAGAGCTTCCTTGGCATCATAGTAAATAATGCCACATGATCTTTGACCCCAATGATGTCACAGGAAGGGGTGTTCGCTAAATGGGAGAAACATGTTAAAAGATAAATGTAATAAAACAACTACTACCTGCTATTTAAATAAGCAGAGTCCCCGCCCCACCCCTGGGATGGAGGACCAGCTGCAGCCTCTTAGGCTATCATAGGAATTGTGGCAATCCACAGAGGTCTAAACAGAGCCCTGCCTGGAAGTCAGCTTCTAACCAACCTCACAAGTGTGAGATTCAGTCAGGCATGAAGTAGGCTCAATGTAACCTCAAAATGTGTGAGCCTCACTCCTGATGAGTGACACTTGAGGCCCCTACAAGCAGGAATTGATAAAGATTTTAGATTATGGGGTGAAGAAAAACTGTTCTCTTTACCCTGACAGATGTCTTCTGAGGTTTCCAGCATCTTAGCAAACTTGAGCCCGGGGGTCCAGAGCAGGCTGAGGATAATGAATTTGAAGAGAAACTGTAAATGGAAATGACTGTTTTTTTTGTTAATATTTTGTATACTGATTAGTTCAACAATGTAAACAAACATCTTGCTACCAATATTTTAAAATATTTTAGAAAAACTATTATATATATAGAAGATAAAGAGAACTCTGGGTAGTTTCCGAGTTTGGGTGGAGAGCGGCTCCTGTGTAGAGCATCCTACAACACTCTGACACTCTGAATATATGTTTAGATCATAAAGAAAAATTATGTTTGTAATGACTTAATATGATGAACTAAACAGAACACAGAACATTAAGCAATGTAGTTATATTCATGTAGGACTTTCTGCTGGTACCTAATGCAGCAGCGGTGTAAAGTACAGGAATGCTGGATGAAGAATTGCCTAGAATAATTTCCTGATCTGATATGCCATTGACTCTGCCCGGCCCTAATTGCCTCTCATATTTCAGTTTTTCAAGTCCTCTTCGGCTCTATTCTAGCAAAAGGATGCCGTACAATGTCAAAGCGGGTTTGCTGAAAGACTGACTGAAAAGCAGGCTTAGTAGTACCACATTCGTAGCATTTCACTTACAGCTGTTTTCTCTGGGGCCAGCAATGTGGCGCTGCTGGGCTGGGCAGAGGAACACATTACTGCCATGATGAATAAGTGTGGGTGGGAGGTTGAAAGCCACCACAAGTTGACACGGTAAGGGTCACTTTACTGGAAAATGTGCAATCAAAACACCATGGATGAATATGAATGAACCATGGGGAACAGTTCTTAAGTCATGACCTTCAGCACAGGCAGGAACATTCCATTCTGAACATCAGGGGTGACTCCAGCCTGGATACAATAGCTGTGTATGATTTGGGCAGCGACAAATCTCTTTTCTAGGTTAAAATGTTGTTGTGCTAAATCAGGGTCTGTTAAGGGGATTGAAAGATGCTGTCCCTGGCTTCTATTTGAATGTTGGCACTCTTGGGGCTGGATAGTTGCCGGGCCAATAATTTCCTTGCCAAGGGTTAAACAATTTAATATTTAGAGCTAAATAAATTTGGAAGAACTTCTCACTGGTGTCCACATCTGAGAGATGAAGTCCCAGGGCTACAGTGATATCACTTATTTTCTCTGGATCACAAAATCGATTAATGGACAGGTCACAGCACTGCAGTGATTTCCCTTCCTGTCTCTGGATCACAAAATCATTTAACAGACAGATCACTATAGTGCTACAGTGATATTGCTTCTGTTCAGCAGCGCCTTGAAGCCTACGCCAGATTCCTGGTCATCTCTGAGCTCATCATTCATCTGCTGCTGGAACCAGTAAATCTTGCTTCAGTTGTTGCCTCTGTGTGACATCTAGCTGGTAACCATCCAGACCTTCTGCCCTGTGTCTTAGAGATTGGTTAGCAGATCTACCTAAGATTCATGCCATCAAGGCAGAGTGGTGCTGTCCCTTGAACCAGATGACGTCTTGGATCGTGAGCTCCGGTCCTGGATTTCACTCTGACTCCCTTCCCCCATTGTCCTGTGTCTGGTGATAATGATCAAACTGTTCATCCGTACAGGGACTAGGGGACAGCAGTGGCTTCCAGCGAATCCATGACATCTAACTCTGATATAGGAGAATTTTGACCGTGTATATTATAAAGAACTCAATGCCATCACGATCCGTTGCAGGAATCTCATACACCTTATTTCAGTGTTACTGAATCAGGTAAAAGCTGCTTTTATTTTCTCAAAACTGGATCTCCAAGGGGCCCATAATCTGGTACAAATCCATCAAGGAGACAAAAAGAAAACTGCATTCAACACAAAATATGGACACGTTGAGTATCTGGTGACGTTCTTTGGTTTGTACAAGGGTCCAGCAGCATTTCAGCACTTCATAAATTAAATCTTTCAAGACATCCTAGACACCAATATCATAATATATCTCAACAACGTTCTGGTTTTCTCAGAAAATCTAGTGTATCATTGGGAACAAGGGAAAGAAGTATCTACAAAAATATTCTCTCTTTGCCAAACTCAAAAAGTACATTCTTGAAGTACCTGAGATGGTACTTTGGGGATTTAAAATTTCTGCCAAAGGAATACATATGGCTCATGAGAATGTGAGAGTAGTGTGGGACTGGCACACCCCTTGAGCTGTCAAAGAAATTTAAAGATTCCTTGGTTTCTCCATTTACTACTGTTGTTTCATTCAAGACTTCTCAGATATTATCCATGCAATTTCTAAATTGACTCAAAGGGTGTTCAGTTGTATTGGTGCTAGAACAGGAAGCATTGTTTCAAAGGTTAAATAGTTGCCGTCACTGCTGCACCGATTTTAATACATCCTGATTGCACTCTTGCTTTCTTTGCGGAAATGGATACCTTTCCAGTTGCTGTAGTTGTCTACCAGCTATCACCCTCAGACAGATGTCCAAATAGAGAGACTCAATGAGATGCTGAAACAGCATTTGAGATGTTTTCTTACGAGTCATTTTGATCAGTGGGCTCAGTGGATACCTGCAGCAGAGTTCACTTAAAATAATACCCTACATACCTCTTTAGGATATTCCTGTATTGTTCATCAGAGCTCCATCATTGTACTTGGAATCCAATATTTTCACCATTTATAGTTCCTTCTGTATAAATCCTCTTACAAGAGATCAATACTATCCAGAAATCTACGCTTTTTCCTTTAAGGCTTCTGAAAGCCAGACATGAAACTTTTGCAGATAGACATTACAATGGTCACTCAATTTTCAATATAGTGGAGATGGTCCGGCTTGCCACATACTATCTTGTAATTCCTCAAATGTATCCCAAGTTTGTTCCTAAATATGCGAGTCCCTTTCCTGTAGTAGGACTAGGGTGGTCAGCTGCTGTTAAATTAGACCTTCCTATCTATTAGAAAGACCGTCCTGTTTTCCACATCTCCCGCGTTGAGAAAGCCGGTTCATCCACTCCTTCGGTTCCATCACCTACATTAGCAGATGGAACGCCAGCATGCGAAATTAGACTCCTGGTGGAGTAAATGACCGTAGTAATCTTAGGTTGTTCAAAGGTGATATGATGAAGCCCATGCTGTCATGTCAGGACAGTCACCTGTAAAAGTCATCAATTACTTCAAACTTGAAGAGGGTGGAGAACACGCCAATGGAAAATATAGACTTGCATACCAATACCAAGAGCCAACACTTCCAGAGTCAGGCAGGTCAGCTGCATTGTGCCAGCCCCTGCATGGCCAACCCTACCAGTAGCACGTATTAATCAGAAGAGACAGAGATTGTATAAAGACCTACTGTGTGCAGAAGCTAGGTTTCTGGTGAACGGGCCCTTGTTACAGCTACTTCTCCAGTGTGTCAGTGTGCACTCATCCGAATCATTCTCACCTTTGTTATTTTCCCCTGCTTGGGTCCCTTGGCTCCTTAACTTTAATTGTTGCTGCAATTTGCCACCAGCTGTGTTTGTTAGTTTTCTCTCCCTACCCCTCGCTCCCTCCTGCCTGGTGCGCCAGTGGTGTTACATCTTACTGCTAACTCCATTACATCTCCCCCTTTCTTAATAAAGCAAACAATCAACAATGCTTCAGTCCATTTCTACAATGAGTCTCTTGGGTGGCTGGATTTCACGACGTGCCGTAGTGACATGTTCCCAGTGGACACGCTCGGCACGGACTCACTCTGCTGACCTCTGCCTCCTGTATCACTAGGATCAGGTTCTTCAGGTGCGGGAGTGTCAGTCGAGCTCACCCCAGGTCCTTTTATGTCTCGCGGACACCTCTTGAAGGGGGAGGTGTTCCTGGTGATTCTGCGTTGTTCAGATTCCGCCGTCAGCATCGTGCCCTTCTGCTGGGTAACTGATAATGGCTCGTCACGGAATCGGGAATCAGTCTTTCTCTGCTGCTCCTGTTTAACGAAGACATGATCCCCTTCATGCAAGGATGGAGACCTCGCCCTCCTCTTGGCATCGGCATACGATTTCATTTTGTCCTTGTTATGCTTGTCAGTCACAGCTATTTCCTGGTGCATGTAATTTGGTGATACCGCTTGCAGAGCACCTTCCCCTGTCGGGATGCGATTTCTCACTGGCCGCCCTAGCATGAGGGTCGCAAGGCATTGTCCGGTGGTTGAGTGGGGAGTTGCCCTGTAGGCTCTTAGAACTTCATTCAGAGCTGCCTGCAGTTCTCTCTTCTCAGCAGTGGCTTGCTGAAATGTCTTTTTGATCGTAGCCATCAATCTCTCAATGGTGCCATTCGCTTGTGGCCAGAGTGGTGTAACTTTTCTGTGCTCAAAGTCCATGTGTTTCGCAAAAGCACTGAATTTGTGTCCATTGAATGGGGGCCCATTGTCTGTTTTGACTTCCTTGGGGACACCCCATGTTGCGAATATCTCATCTAGCACTTTGAGAGTGCAGGAGGCGCTTGTAGACGATATTATTTGCGCAATGGGAAATCGTGAATATTCGTCAATTATGGCAACCACATATTTTCCAGACTGCAGCGGTCCATAGAAGTCCATGGCAACTTCTTGCCACACTCCACTGGGTAAGGTGGTCATTTGTAGTGGTGCCGGTGGATTGCTGTTGCTGGTCAACTGACAGAGATGGCAATCCTTCAGTGTAGCTTCCACCATTTGGTCCAGAAAGGGAAACCAGACGCTTTCCCGTAGAGCTCGCTTTGTAGATACTACTCCTCTGTGGCCTTCATGGGCCAGATTGATGACTCCCTGCCGTAGTTGACTGGGGATGACAAGTCGTTGACCCCTTAGAATGACTCCATCGGTGGTGACCGACAGTTCATCACAGACGTGACGGAATGCTTGTATCTCTTTCCGGATTGTAGAGGCTGTGTCTTCTTCTCGCGGGTTGTATCTCCATCCATTAGTTTGAATCCGGTGGAGGACCATTTGCAGGACAGTGTCTTTGGCGGTGACTTCCCGAATGGCGTCCATGGGAATGGCAGGTGACAAGGCTTGATTATCCACAAAGTGGATATACTCCTCAGCAATCGATGGTGTGGATTCTGACGACGGCAGAGGGTGGCGGGGCATGTAGTCAGCCAGGTTCTCCGCCTTCCCCGGTTTGGGAAGTAATTTGGGAAACTTGCTGACACAGTTCTTATTGTCGTTGACCGTGAATAAGACTTCCACCAGACGAAGACGCTCCGCAGTGGGGAGGCTAAGTAGGCAGTCTGCTTCAGGCCCTTTGATGACATGTATGACCGCTTGTACGGTGATGTCGCCATGGGTGAGAGTTGTGTGAAATTTACCCAGACAGGGGAGTGGTCTTTTGGACATCCACGTGAAGACGCGGACCGGTGCAAAAGTTAGTGGGGGTTTCGGGACCATTTTCTCGTGTTCCGCAACTGGGATATAGTTCAGGGAGGCTCCGCTATCCCATATAAATTTGGTGTCGTGATTCCCCACTTTAATATCTAGGCGTGGATACTTTTTCAGTTGATCAGGGTCCGCAATCAGGTTCAAGTGTTCCCCAGTGTAGGCCGAGTCTTTGGAGGAAGATGATCTCGAGTCCCGAGATGGGGATCTGCGTCCCCAGCGTGACCTGCGTGATTCCCGGCTGGAATGTGATGAACCTGGGGACCACCTGGGCTCTCCTTGAACAGCTCTAATGTGATGTTTTCTTGTGTCAGAGCGGGACGATCTCATTGTCTCACCTCGCCTTTCTTTGTGATAGTCCCCGCACATGGCTTCGAAGTGATTGGATCGCCCACATTTCCTGCATCGCTGACCCATGGCCGGACAGGTGTCTATATGGGGATAGTCATAACCACACCGATAACATCGGCTAGTCATCTCTGGCTTTTGGTCCCTTCGCCCCGTTTCTCTTCTCCTGTACTCTGGGCGTCGTTGGTGAGACGACGGTCTCTGTCTCCATTTATTCTCCCGCGAATACTTCCTTCTGCTACGAGGTCGGTCTCGAACATGGTGCGCTTGCTCCTGACGGCCGTTGTGTCCCGTTTCGATGGTAGCGGCGTGTTCCTCCGCTTCGTCGTATATACGAGTCATTTCTTCTATCTCTTCCAATTCGTGGGATTTCCTCAGTAGCCGTCTCCTGAGAGCTTCTGAGTGACAGCCAACTATGATTTGTGATTTGATGGCAGCGTCAGGCGAGAAGGTTTCAAACTCACAGTGTCTCGACAGCCGTCGTAACCGGGTGAAAAATGCACTCATTGCCTCCTCTTTTCCTTGACGCGCTTGGTGAAACTCGTGGCGCTCATAGTCCACGTTTCTTTTATGTAGAAACTTTTTGTTTAGTGCCTCACGCACCTTGTCATATGTTCCATTATCTGCAGGTGAGAAATCCTTGATGATTTTACTTATCTCCCGGCCTGCTAGGTTGCGGAGGGCAATTAACTTATCTTTGTCTTCCGTCACTTTGGATCCCTCGATGTAATCTTCAAAGTCTTCTAACCATTCTTGCCACTTGGGGCCCATACTCCCTCCTGTGGTCACGGTCAGAGGATCCGGAGCTCGCAGGTGTGATCCTCCCGCAACAAGGAGCTTCCTCGACGGTGAGACAGGAGGAGTCACCATAGTGTCGTTGGTTTATTCTCACCCTTTTGTTGGTGCCTGTGTCTTTATCTGTTCTCGCCAATGCTTGTTTATTTGTACTTGACAATGCTTGTTTATTTGCACTTGACAGTGCTCGTTTACTTCTTCTCACCAATGCTTGTTTATTTGTACTTGCCAATGCTTGTTTATTCGCACTCAACAATGCTTGTTTACTTCCTCTTGCCAATGCTTGTTTATTTGCACTTAGCAATGCTTGTTTGTTTGCCCTTGACAATGCTTGTTTTACGTCTCCTCGCCAATGCTTGTTTATTTGCACTTGACAAGGCTTGCTTATTTGCTGGGTGCCTGACTTAAAAATGGCCGCTCTGCAACACTCAAGGGGTCTGTCTTGAAAGCCGCCTGACTCCAAGATGGCCGCCGTCACTACACACGCACGAGGCTTTCTCTCCTGGCTCATTCAGTCCTTTCCATGCTGGACTCACCGGTGGGCAGCTTCAAGGGTGGCACTCTTCAGGCCCTGCTTTTCCTCAGCGGCGACAGCTATCAGGTGAGGTCGGGGTGGGCTCCCGCCTTATTCTGCAGCTTCCCGTTTTTCCCTCGTGACAGCGTGCCAAAGCTCACGCATCGGGCGTGAGGTTTGCCGGCATCGACGGGCTTTCAGCTCCTATTTCAACGCGCTCACCGGCGCTCGCTGGCAGGCTTTCAGAGACAGCGTCTCCGACGTTGGGGCACTTCTCTCTCCGCTCTTGGGCACAAGGCAGGGTCGGGGTGGGCTCCCGACTTCTGCAAACACTGGCGTCATTCAAGACACACGCATCTAGCGTGAGTCGCGCTTCGGAGCGATCAGCTTCGTCACTTCAGGCCGGTCCACACTTGTTCCTGTGGCTGCTACCGGCTCCTCAACGATCTCTGGGGCTCCGTGGTCAGTGGGGCTTGCTCATCCCATCCTCGTCGCCAGTTGTAGCATCGCGCTACAAATAACCACAGACACTTCTTGTGGTGTAACAGGAGCTTTATTATTCTACTTGTTATCTCTGCCTTGTCCCTACTCTAACTGCCCCTATCCTGTCATGACTCCTCCTCTTCCTTCCACCACCCTGGCTCCGCCCTCCCCAACTACTAGGCTGCTAACTCCATTACAGGCGGGATTGGCATCGGCATCCTTAGCGCTATCAGAGGCCGGGTTGTAACATACATAAGCTCCTGTCAATGAGGGAGAGGTAGAGAAAGAAACCAGATGCTGAGGGGCAGCTGCCTGTTGGGACACAATACTGAATACCCTCCAGTCTTCAGCAGGAGTGCGGGGCGTATTAGATGTTTTAGCAACACAACAGCATAATACCATGATTTAGTAGGACAAATAGAACGTTTCCTAATGTTACTGATAAACAATATCAGTGAAAGAAATGTGATGGAAACTGTTTGTAGGTTATATTTTCTTCATTCCAACAATATTCAGTATGGCTGAGTTATCTTTTATTATGGTCATATCTGACATTAACTTTATATATAGTAGATCAGTACATAATAAACATTAATTACTGTAAAATGCTACGGTTAGTGTGTGAAGTGCTTCGGACGAAGGGGCCTAGGGTATGGCATCTCAGCTATACCCTCTGAGAGCTTCTCTGGCAGGTCTGCCAGATTCCTTGGAAACTAATATTGCTATGAGTGGGGCCCGAAGGAGGGGTGAGGAACACCTCTCCATTTTCATTTACTCCGCAGAGCCGAAGGCTATACACATACATCTGGAGACTAATACAATCTACTGGGGGTGACCCTATAAAATGGGGAATAGCAACACCTGGAAAATGGTCTTTGTTCCACTGACCTTGGCACTAACACACTTGCAAATGCACCATTTGCTTCTGCATTTCCACATATGTCCTTGAAGGACATCCCTCATGTATAGTTACTTTAAATCCTACCAGGTTTTTTTATCAAAATTACTGGCTGCATGTACTCTTCGAGAGAGTAAATCACTAATGGCAGACGGACGGACGGACACGCCTTGGAAAGGCTCCGTGCGCCTTGCCCATCCAACAGTATCTTGCTCCATCAGAGACCCCCTCAGGCCACTAGTGAAAGCTTTTCTGACCTCCTGCCAGGTGGTGGAGCCCGGGCCACAACAGCGGGGTAAGGATGATTCCCCGCAGGCGCGTCAATGCCATTTGCAGGACCGGAACTGAGGCCTACGTTGCTCATAAGGTCTGAGCAGGCGTCGGGGGGGGTTTCAGCCTTTCTCTCCTGGGTCCGAGGCCGCAACTACCGTCGAGTGCAGGACTTCACAGAATGGGTACCTCAGGGACCCCAGTGCCTGGGGTATTTTCTTTGAGGCCCCTCCCTCTCCTCAAAGGCCCGGGAACGTGATTTGCCTGATCTGCGGACTTCTACGCTTCACGCAGCAGGGCCTAGAGCTGTGGTCCACGCAGCCTGTGTGGCCTGAGCGTGCCCCACAAAGAGATACAAAAGAAAAACCACAAAAGAGGAACTATCTCCCCCCACCCCCAAGGCCTCGTCTACCGCTGACCTTGAGGCAGCATGGAGCATCTGTTCTGCTCCCCCCTCCCCCACACCGTGGAGGAGAAATCCTTTGTAACTTCTTTCTATTGGGGGCTCAGTGCTTGACTTACCTGTGGTCCTGTAAGGGGTGGCCCTTGGGGATGGGCTGAGAGCATCGGTGCTGCCCACGGAGGGACTGACGCCTCCCCTCAGCAAGACGGAGATCACACGCCTGCCTCAAAAGAAGGTGACAACTGGACCGTGGTGGTGTGGAAGCCAGGGCAGCCCCTCAACCTCTGTGGGGGTGCTGTGAGGCCACGGACTGGGCTGTGGCCCCAGGTGGGCATCAGATCCTGGTGTGCAGTACCTCCCTCACTGACCTAGAGAGTGCTCAACATCATTACCCAGTGCAGGGGAGGTGTAGTGCAGTGGATTGAGCCCCCTGCACCGGACAGCTGACCCAGAGATCCTCCTTGACTTTGTTGGCCCTTATTGGCTCTCGGCCGGGCTGGTGAAGGCACCTGTGGATGGGCTTGCAACGTTGGGCCTTGAAATTGGTGTCATCCCCTACTGAATGCGTGCTGCCCCCCCAACGGACATTGGTTTCTCAGTGGATGGTGCCTCTTGCGCCTTGGGGGGGGGGGGGCTACATGATTTTTTTTCTCTTTCCCCCTAGAGGGCCCCGCATTGATATGATTATGATGACCTGGCACTTGAAACCACTGGTTTGTGTGGCAACAATTGACCTGGTGTGCTGGTAGCTCCAGAACCTGCAATGGTTCCTGTGTCCATTCTGCACGGCCGCCCTCTTGTGTGTCGTCCTCTTGGTTGGAGAAAACATGAGTACTGCATGTGTCGCTGTTGCAAGGTGTGTTGGGGTCTAGCTCTGGGATAATGATCAAGATTCGTTGCCCAAACTAACTCCCCATCCTGAGAGTTTATCCTGTCAACATGGTTAAGCAACTTGACCTGAAGGGTGGACCAGAGTATGGAGGGGGGATGTTGCATCCGCCAAAGGGCGCTGAACCGCTGGAGGTGCCTGTGACCTGACTGAGTGATCTACCATGGCCAGGTTCGGTGAGCTCCAGGGGGCCATTAAGGACGTTAAGGGCACGCTGGACCCCGCAAGTTGGATGCATCGACGGTTGACATAACTATGTTTAGGGTCTATCAACCCAAGTTAAGAGATAGAGTAGAATCCAGTGAGTCTGCACCTGCTGGCCTATGCCTCTCAATGATGGACATGATGGACATGCAATCTCAATTGAAAGCCCTTCAGGTGGAGGTGATGTTGATGCTCAATTGGGTGAATAATGCTGAGGGGAGAGCAAGGCATAACAATGTTCGTATAGTGGGGCTCCCAGAAGGGCAGTGGGTCCCAACATGGACTTTTTCTCAGAGGATTGGCTGCTCAACACCATACTTGATGGGCGTAGATCCACTTTCTTATTTGTGGAGGGCGCACACAGAATGCCCAGCAGGACCCTACCCCGTGTCCTCTGCATGACCTGTTGTGGCACAACTCTTCAATTATCACGATTGGGACCATGTACTACAAGTTGTGTATAGAAAGGGCCCCTGGCAGGTGGACAACAGTCCAGTAAACATATATCCAGATGACACGGTGGAGGTCAAATCCAAACGCTGCTCCTTCATGCCAATCAAGCGTCAGCTTCACCAGATGGGCCTGTGTTACTCCTTGATGTTCCTGGCCAAGCTGCGGTTATTGAACTCTGATTCTACCCACTTCTTCACGTTCCAGACCAAGGCACAGAGGGGTTGGAATTAAAGGGGATTTCGCTTCCATCATGGGCCAAGACAAACATTGGTGGATAATTCAGAAATATCCCTCCACACCAGTGGCAACTCAGTGGCTAGCGCAAGGGAAGACCAAGAAAGAGCAGGCCATGAGAGGGCAGGCCCTGCCGATGGCTGAGCTGGAATCTCGCCATAGCCACACCATGGGCTCCCCTACTCAGTCCCTTTTCTCATTGGAGAGAGAACAGAGGCCTGCTTTGGTTGACATTCCTCCTGAGATATGAACTGGCCCAGCTCTCACCCCAATGACTGCTGACCTAGTGATTTGAGCGAAGGCCTTATATCCTGTTACTGTTGGGGTATTGATTGGCTAGGCCCTGTGGAAACTAAGGGTCTCACATAGCTCCAGTGTAGGCGGCAGGCTGGGCTCCCCACACTTTCTCTAGAATTCAAACTTCTGCTCCCTCAACCATGACGGACTTCGTTAGACTTGTGTTCTTTAATGGTCTGTTGTTGCCCAGGAGCTTGTTTTTGCTTCAAGATGAGGAAGGGAGTTGGGGCTGACGATCTTGTATTCCTCTTGTTTTGTTGTATTCTCTTGTCTTTGAATGATTGCGAGCATCTTGCAGGCGGGGATGGGTCGGACACGCTGTGGGTGGCTGCAGGGGGAGGTGGCTTGAGGGGGAGGGAGTGCTTTGGTGATCCTTTGATAGGGACAAGAGTTATTGATTCTCCCCCGTTTACAATTTTCTATCCTGGATTGTACGTGAAATGGGGACTCCTAGGCGTTGACGTTGAGTGTATTCATATGAAGCGTATGCACATACACATTGCATATCTCTGGTAAATGCACATGAAATTAGTGGAGTTGCTGCATTTGCAATGCAGCTGTAAGGGTCAGGTGGTGGGTACTGTTTACTGGACAAATGCCCAAGGGGTGTTGATATGGGTGGCGCCTACGCTACCCTTTCAGATTATGCTCAAGAAGGTGGATCTGGAGGGGTGACAAGTTGTAGTTGAGGGGCAGTTGGACAGTGCGCCCATCGCTCTTGTTGGACTTGATGTACGCAACATGGACCAATCTCATTTCCACTGACCCTCTCACCAACATTGCTTCCTGGTTTACATGCCCGACCCTTTGTGTGCATAACATCCGTATGGATAGGCCCACTCCTCCTCTTGCAGAACGCAAGCAATGAGGATGGCAAAATCCTTAGCAGATTGGCTGATGCATGGTAGGCTCCACGCTTTCTAAATCCCCTGGGTGGGAATACTCTCATTTTTATCTGGTCAATCTTTCTGGGCAGCCAGAGATGCTTCCCTTTGTCCAATTAGCTGAATATCTAGGCCGCACGTTATGGGACCACAGTCCTCGACTGATTGTGTTGAGTTGGGGTAAGCGTCAGACCCCGATCCCTATGTGGAAGCTGCCTACGCATGCACTCCAAGAAACTGTGTTTTGAGAGCTTGTGTGTATGTAAGTTCTCCAGTACTTTGAACTTAACAAAGACACAGCGTCAGATAGAGGGATGGAGTGGAATGCCTTCAAGGTGGTCATGCCTGTTCTTTGTATTAAGCCCAAATATGGCAGGAAAGTGACTTTGCTGCATGAGTTGACGATTACAGAGGCCGCAATGAGTGTAGCTGCGATTTGTTAGGGGGCTAGGAGGATCAGCGAGATGTACTTACCTCCCTCCTGGCTGACCACAGGGGTCTTCTGGACAGACAGGGGTGGTTGGACTATGCAGAATATACCTCTAAATAAAATGCAGAGGGCGATAAGGTGGGATGTGTCCTACCTGGTCGCTTCTCCCTGAGAATAAGTGACCCTGGTTGACGGACATTAGGTCTCTGACAGGTGGCCCATTACCAAGGCCTTCTTCGACTATTACAGCGTCCTTTAACAGGAAGACACTGGGGTTGGAGAATCCATGTTATCCGCGTATTTGGACAGTCTACCAATACCCTGCCTTCCTTGACCCCACACCCCACCACCAAGCTCTTGATGTTACACTGATGGTTGCCAAGGTCCATCTGGCGCTAGACCAGATAGTGCACAATAAGACTCCAGGGACTGATGGACTTCCCTGTGGAGTTTTACTTGACATACCAAGACATGCTTCACCTGTAGCTCTAAGTCAGAGGGCGCCCCTCCAACGTCACTGCGAGAGGCACTGATTATGGTACTCCCAAAGACGGGGAGGGACGCATTGGAGGTGTGCTCCTATCAACCACTCTCGCTGCTCAACACGGACTGTATGGTCCTGGGGAAGATTAATGCAAATCGTTTGCTGCCACACATCGTTAGTTTGGTGCACCAGGACCAGAACAGCTTCATTCCAACGAGAAATACGTTCCTTAATCTCTGCCTTTTTCGCATCAGATGAGCAGCCACTTGAGACATCCCCTAGCATAGCCCTTTCGTTGAATATTGAGCAGGCCTTTCACTCCTTGGGAAGGCCTTACTTGCACAGGGTGTTGCGGTGAATGCGGCTGGGAATCGAGATATTGGAGTTGATAGATCTCCTATACAAGGCCGG
This sequence comes from Triturus cristatus, assembly GCF_964204655.1. Lineage (NCBI taxonomy): Eukaryota > Metazoa > Chordata > Amphibia > Caudata > Salamandridae > Triturus > Triturus cristatus. Next base: position 817,273,930 of record NC_140595.1, read on the forward strand.
TCACCAGAATGCATATCGGCAGGAAAATGTTACTAAATTGAAGTGGCCTATGCGATGGCTTGTGATGGGCCCTGCTCCTGAGCGGGCTTGCAATGTCTGAGATTTTGGCAGACAGGATATTCTGGGCTGGTTTATAGGTCCTCAATGCAATACGCGATGGGTGGGGCGCCTGATCAGGGTGGCTAAGTACTGCTGGGATTGATATGTGGCCCTGCACCGTGGCCCAGCCCTTTACACCCCTACTATGCCGTTGTGGGTACTCTCAGCATTTTGCTGTATTGCTGACTGCCATGGTATGGGCGTGTGGATGGATGCAGGTCTTCTCACCTTAGGGGATGTACACAACCACATACTCCTGATGCCTTTCCAGGATCTCGGTGAGATTTGAGATTTATGAAGGTTGACTTTTGACTATGTCTGGGCGGTGAACTCCGCTCGCGGAGTTCTCCACACTCCACGTTTCGCGGAGCTCGCAGAGTTTTCTTCCTCACTTGCGTTTGTCAACGTTAAGTTGACAAGCGCGAGCAAGGAAGATCCACCTCCCGGCGAGATTTTTCAACGCAGGTTGTCAGATTTCTCATTGCGAGTAGTCATGAATGCTCGCGACCGCTCGCGTTGAGAAACCATCCGTTCCCGTTGAGAAAGCTGACACTCAAGTAAAAAATCTACTCGAGCGGCAAAAAGGAAGCTTTGCTCACTTGCGCTGTGCATGGTGCCGTTCATGCTGATTGCACCGTGTGGACAAGCACGTGACACTGAAAATCACCGAGAACGGCATTTATCTAACGCACTCGCCGCTTGCGAGGTTCCGTATAGCGCGACGGAGGTTTTTTTTCCACCCAGGCTTATTTTTAACCTACATTGCCTCTGCAGTGGCTACTGGGGTCGTGTGGGGACCAGATTGTGCCGAACCAGCCACGCATTGGCCCTATAGACATTATTAGGGTACAACTTCAGTAGACACGCGATCACAATGCTTTATGGCGGGCTGTTGGAACCTCATGTGCCCACTCTCCAAATTTTAAGAGATAAATGGGCTCAATTTATTGTTCAGCAGTTGAAGGAATGGCAGTGGACCCATACACTGGAACAAGTGCATTCTGTTTCTAGGAACTCCACCTGAAATGCACTCAATTCAACTATTTCCTTCCGATTTTTTTTTTTTGCATAGTTTTATATAGCGCAAACTTGACCCGAATCCAATCAGGTATCAGAGCGCTTTACATAGCACCAGTTACGATACATGAGGACACACATAATATTTTTTTTTGTTAGGCACGGGGAGACTAAGGGCCATATGTAGATAAATTATATTTACCGATTCATAAATACCGAATTTTACCGATTCGGTATTTATGAATCGGTAAATAGTATGTAGGTAAACAATCGGTAATTATTACCGATTCGGTAAATATCGGAATTTATGAATAGGTATTTACCGAATCGGTAATAATGCATCCCTTCCCATTCATTCCTATGGGCCTGGAGGCCCATAGGAATGAATGGGAAGCCATTTACTATTACCGATTCGGTAAATACCGAATCGGTAATAGGGGAAGCATATTCATGGGTGGCAGGGTGTCACATTGACACCCTGTTGCGCCCCTGATTCGTGCATGTGTGCACATGTGGCGCACATACATGCCCTAAGGGCATGTATGTCTGCCACATGGCACTTTTAAATCAGCCAAATATAGCTTTTTGAAAGGTATTCGTTATTTATCATCAACCTGTAGTTGGTGGTAAATACTGAATCCTTACTACTGAAATTCACTCACTTGAGTGCTCCCTACATATGATTTCAGGATTCGGTAATTTACCGAATCTGTATTTTACCGATTCGGTATTTTACCGATCCCTTACCGATTCGGTAAATTACCGAATCCTTAAATCATGCCTCCTACATCTCAAATGCCTAAATACCGGTCAGTAACGGGATATTTACCGATTTTCGGCTGTTACCGACTGGTATTTAGCTACCTACATATGGCCCGAAGTGATTTGCCCAGAATCACAGGATGTTTTAGCGTAATGAGTCTCAAACCCAGTTCCCCGAGGTCCGAGGTCGAGCGCCCTAGCCGTTAGGCCAACTCCTCTCCCCACTTACTTGATTACTTGACTTACCTGACTCTGGTGTGCCTTCATCGTATCTTACCGGGTGTCTCTCAGAGATGCCACCACTGCCCCTGCATAAAATCCGACTTCTGTCATATCGTCTGACAATGTACGGAAATTAGACGCTTCTGGGGGGAGGCCAAACAGGCCATGTCTGCGGTTATGATCCACCCACTGAAGTGTGATCAGCTTCACTACCATCTGGGACTGACCACCCAGACGTGCATGCTTGAGGTCATTGTTAGGTTCATCGACTTGCCATTTGATCTCCTAAAGCGCCGTATAGCCATGGCCTAGAAATCCGCTGCAGCACCGTTGCTGTCATTCTGGTTGAAAGATCTTAAATGAGCAACCTCTGAGACAACCGCATGGAGGTCATTACCCTTAACTCGGGATGGTGCCATCTCTGGAAGCTTGGGATGTATGCATAGACGAATTATCAGCCAAAGCAGACAAGAGACCTCCTTGAGGAGATGGGGGTTTATCTGTAAACTGCAACTGGCCTTCAGGGATAGGTATGGCAGCCGCCTCTGTGTGTTGCCAACATCCCTTGCCTTTAGGCCCTGGATGAGGTCCTCCAATCCCACGGTGTAGGAGAGTGGAATCTGACTAATGGTTGCCCCCAACTTTTTGCCTGGTATTTAAGTGGTTTTTGACTAGTCTGGCTGGGATCCTGCTATCCAGGACCCCAGCCTATCTGCTTTCTCCCTAAAACTGTTGTGAGTACTCTAGGTAAAAACATAATTGGATGCTGGGCATGCCCTACCAGTCCCTTGTAGATGGTACCCTAGGTACCCAGGGCATGGGTCCCCCAGTAGGCCTACCAGGGCTGCAGCACTTATTGTGCCACCCTGGGACAGCCACCCAAACTGACACCACCAGGCCACTACTGTAGCCTGGGTAAGGTGGTGCTAGCACCTCTTACAGGGATGTAGGTACCCTATGTCCCATACAATTACAACACATATACTCTCATAGGTCACCCCTATGGCAGGCCCTGGTAATCCTACAGGGCTGGGTGCTGAGGTATGTGTGAGGGGGGACCCCTACGTGAGTAGGACCTCTCTGCAACCTTCGTAAAACCGTTACTGGGTTGTTTGTAGTGTAGCCATACCATATACTCTAAACCGCATTATAAGTGAATCGCGTCATCGCGATAACTTGAGAATGGCTACACAGAACCATATCGTGTTTGGTGTCAAACATGAAGGAATCATACCCCCAGTCCAGCCATGGGCATGGGGGCACGATTCCCCATTGCTAGGAGGGTGATATGGGAAAAGCGGTAGATTTTAGACACCAATTTAAAAGTGCACATGTACCACAAAATGGCTACTGTCCGCCACCTACACGACTCTGGCTGGCTGTTGCTGGGGAAAACCCCAGCCTCGCCAGCTGGACAATAAGGCTCCTGTGGCAGGAAGGTGCCAGCACCTCCCCAGACAGGATAATGTGGATTGGAACAGGGTGGGTGCACCAAATGTCCTTTCAGAGTTGCACGTAGGCAGCTGCAGAGCCCCAATTCTGCATACACCGCCTGGAACCGGTTCAGGGGCATCCTGCCCCTCGCCCAGGCGGGAAACACACAAAGGGGAGTGGGTGTAGCCACCCTTTCCCGCCTCTACTCTGATTGGTAGGCTCTCTTTTGGACCATCCCCTAATCTTGGGGATATATGGGAATAACTTTGCCCTAGAGCCTTAGATTCGTCCAGAACTTCACAGAACTGACCTTCGACGAGCTGCTGCCCAGCTGACAGAAGAAATCTCCCTTGGGATAAAGGAGTTATCCCCCTGCTTGGCAGGCACCTTAAAGACTACAAGATACCCAGTTGGAACTTCGTTGCTCTCACGACCTTCGACGCCTTCCAGCAACCTCGAGGTGGGTCTCCAGTGCATCCCAGCGTCCTGTGAGCGTGCCCAGCAAGTCTGAGCACCCTGGACCACGTGGGTGTCGAGATCCCTGCATACCCCGAGACACCGGCCACCTCTTGTCCAGCACACGACCCCGACCAGTGGGGAAGTTGTGCTTTGGCCCATTTCTGAGCCAACCATCCAGCAGCATTTGTGCCGACCCTCAGCTCCCTGGCCCGCTCCGGTGGCCCGTGGGAGCCCTTTTACGCACTCCATTTTGCTGCCTTCCGCGGTCCCTTGTCCCTCGACTTGTGGGCCCTGACGGAGGACAATCTTTGTTTCCAAGAGTTCCCCTGGTTGCTCCAGGCCTGCTCTACGCTCCCTGCAAAGGAGAGCACCCTCAGACCTCGTGGGTCTGCACCAGCAGCTGCTTTGTCCATCTTGCGTGGGTTGCGGTTGCCAAGGCTTAGTGGATCCAATCGGGACACTAACACCGCAGCGACCCTCAGCCGACGTGGGACAGTCGCCCTCCAGAAGCTGGCCTTCCTTGAAGCCTCCCGGAGCCCGTGACTGCAGAGCCCAGCTGTACCTCCTACACCTGACGCACCCGACTTCCACGAGCTCCTTGCTGTGAGCTCCCTGGTCACTTGCTGTGACCCAGACTCTGTCCCCTCTGCTTTCAGGTTCATCTTTATCTTCTCTTCAACTCCAATCTTCACGACTTCAACGACACTCGCAGCTAGCAGCAGTTTGGACTACTTTTCCATAGAAAATCAGCCCGCGACCCGACACCAGAATCGACCTATGCACCCGGCTTCCCTGGGGCAGGTAACAGTGGTACTTCGGTACTCCAGTGGTAGTGGGCTCTCCAAAGCCTTAAGTCTCAAGCCTTAACTTTGTACTGTTGCTAGAAGTGTCCTTTAACTTTAAATATTCAACCGCGACATTCTCCATAGGCTATCATTGCGATCCCGATAGCAGCTCTTTGCACTGCACGCGTCTCCCGTGGGTCCCCTTCCTCTTAACTGTGGGTGGATTCTGAAGGGGCAAGCGATCCTGAATGCCCTAGGCATTGCCTGTAGAATTGTCGTGGTCCTTATACCACTATTTTAGTATATGGTTTGGTCCCCCCCTGGGGCCCATTGATTTCTGTGCTATTTATTGTGTTTGGAAATGCTTGTTTGAATTGTAACTTTGCCACTAGCCACATAAAGTGACTGTGGGATTCTGTCTAGAATAAATACATATATTTTATATATATACCTGTGTGGGCTACTCTTTCATTTAGTTATTCAAGAGGTTATTATGGTAAAACAATAAGCTTAACACTCCTTCAAGACTTAGCCTGAAGGCTGCTCTCCACAGCTACCACTAGGATAGCTTTCTTTAAAGGTTGTCTTAAACCTATCATCAATAGGAGTCGAATTGGACTGGTGCAAGGTGTTCCTATAACTAGGAACAGCGTATGCCAGGCCAACTTCTCACACACGGCCTCTCACGTACATATCCAAAGGCACTGGCGAAGGCGTTTGATTATCTTCTATGCCTCCCCTCTCAGAAAATGGAGTACTGTTTGTCTGGGTTGTGATCCTCTTCTTCGCCATCACTCGATACGCAGCATAGCACAACATCTACACCTGGTGCCTCGTGGGGCACTCTTGCCTTTACAGACATTTATTACTCATTTTTTTCTTCCTTTAGTTACCGTTGCTCAATTATAGCTCCTTGCTAAGGTTGCTGACTGTCTCATCTACATACTATACAGTTATTTTTCTCCCCTTTTATAGTTGCTCCTATTAGTGCTTGTTAGAACTGGGGTCTCTGGTTACCAGTGGTTTGCACCCTGTCCAAGTAGGGACCCTCTCTCTAGTCAGGGTAAGGGAGCCACACAGCTAGGATAACCCCTGCTCACCCCCTTGGTAGGTTGGCACGTGCAGTTAGGCTTATCTCAGAGGCAATGTGTAAAGTATTTGTAAACACACACACAGTAACACAGTGAAAACACTACCACAGAACACCACACCAGTTTAGAAAAATAGGCACTATTTATCTGAATAAAACAAGACCAAAGTGACAAAAATCCACCATGAACAAGTCAAAATGTCCCTTTTCGAAGATTACACAAGTTTAGTTCATAGCAAGCAATGGATGCTTTGTTTTAGCACAAAGTAACTTAGATGCATCAAAAATCAAAGATGGTGCAGGTGCACAGGAGGTGAGGCGCAGGAAATATGTTGGTTCCTTACTAGTAGGGAGGTGATGCATTAGTTCTTTACTGGCAGGGGAGGTGAAGCATTGGTTCCTTACTGCTAGGCAGGGGAGGTGAAGCGTCGGTTCCTTACTGGCAGGGGAGGTGAAGCATTTGTTCCTTACTGCTAGGCAGGGGAGGTGAAGCGTCGGTTCCTTACTGGCAGGGGAGGTGAAGCATTGGTTCCTTACTGCTAGGCAGGGGAGGTGAAGCGTCGGTTCCTTACTGGCAGGGGAGGTGAAGCATTGGTTCCTTACTGCTAGGCAGGGGAGGTGAAGCGTCGGTTCCTTACTGGCAGGGGAGGTGAAGCATTGGTTCCTTACTGCTAGGCAGGGGAGGTGAAGCGTCGGTTCCTTACTGGCAGGGGAGGTGAAGCATTGGTTCCTTACTGCTAGGCAGGGGAGGTGAAGCGTCGGTTCCTTACTGGCAGGGGAGGTGAAGCATTGGTTCCTTACTGCTAGGCAGGGAAGGTGAAGCGTCGGTTCCTTACTGGCAGGGGAGGTGATGCGTTGGTTTCTGGACATGCAGCCTCAATTCCTTACTGTGGTGTCAATGAAGAATCAGTGCCCTGGGACGATGCCTTGAAAATCTAGACGTGCTGCGCCGATGTGACAGCAGTGAAACAGGCACTGCGTCAATTCCACAGCTATGAAGCAGGCGCTGCATTGATTTTTATGCCGCACGCAGGTGCTGTATCGAAGTTGGACCAGGCATCACTGACGTCGGTGACATGGTGCTCGGAACTCACACTGCATCGATTTTTCTGGTGTGCTGTGATTGCAAGCTGAGGCCTGCGGTGAAAACCGTGGTTGATGCGTCAATACATCAGAGAATGTAGGTGTCGGCCACAATCTTTTGTCCAAAAGTTGCACATCTCAGGCCACAAATTGACTTTCTGGACTTGCCACATCCAGGGAGTGTGTAACACAAAACTGTGGAAATACTATGGGGAGGCTGATAATAAACGTCTTAGAAATCTATTTTCCATTTTTTGAACAATGTCGTACTCCTGCATACTCCATCTCCCGGCACTATATGTAACAATAGAAAGGCACGTTGATTTATATTCCCAAACTAAATCTCCTATCGGTTTGTTGCCTCGCCTTAAAGAAAATTTGAAAAGTGCTTCTAGGCTTCTTCCAAACAGGCCTGCCTCACTTCAACCAAGGGTGGACCAACTACAAGAATCATGAAATAGGATTTCTGAATAAGAAAAAGAAGGAATGTGACTAATTTTGGTTTGAGTACCAATAAATGATAATTCTGGAACTTTTTAATCAAAAAGACCATAATGTTAGTCTTTGCCTGTTTTATTGTGAGATCAAGATTTAGCATGAAATTTGCAGACCTGCCCAATAGCCTCTGAAGCCTGAGCAGATTCCGAGCAATGAGGACAACACCGTCTGCATGTAATAATGCAGGAATGGGACTCGTAACAACATGTGCTACATCAACGGGGGAATTAAGGAGACATTTTTCGAACTTGACAGCCCTACCTGACACTCCTGATGATCCTAAAAGGCTTGGTTGTCTCCTCGTTGGAACTTTATCTGACATTAACTGTCACATCACTATACAATTGTCTTAAAAAAGCAATATTATCAGCCTCGACCTCTAAATCAATCATAGCAGCTCAAAGTTTATTACAATTTACGTGACCAAAGGGCGAGCTAAGATCCATAAATGTGGCACAAACAGATCCACTTTGCACTATTGAATACTTGTTGATTAAAAGATAAAAATTGAGACACTGTTCTTTTGGGCCCACACATGGCCTAAAGCCATACTGTAGATCAGAAATTATCTGGTTGTCTTTTGCCCAGGATTCGAGCCAATCCAATAAAATTCTGCCCATCACCTTGGCGGTGGAATCGATCTAGGATATAAGGCAATAGCATATTGTGTCACTCTTCTTAAAAATCTGCACAATTGTAGCATATGACCAAGTCCTAGAGATGCCCATGGCGACAACAGCAATCAAAGTGTTGGTGAGAAGAGGTGCCCATAGTTCGAAGCTTGCCTTAAAAAGATCATTGGGAACCCCATCCAGCCCAGGAGCCTTGGCGCAGGGGAATTTGCTAATGCCTTTTACAACATTCTCAAGCTCTGTTCTCAGGCCACAGTGTCTTAAAGGCACTGTCTTAGAAGCAATTTCAGAAAAGATGTCAATATTATAGACCCCGGTAAAATGGATAAGCCAATCATCTGGAAAGATAACAACATCCAACCCTGAATTGGTTGAATCATTACAAAACGAATGATTGATATCTTGCCGAAACCCTTTGCTATCTTTATTTTAGCATGTCTCTAAGAGGCCTTCGTAAACCTCTTCCCGAATCAGTTGTTTTCTTACGGCAGTGGCTTTTTTATAGGCTGTTCGACATAACCAAAATTCCTCCAGAGACCTGAAGGTTGATTTCAAAGCCATCATCAAATTCCTCTAGGCCATTGAACAATTGGCATCGAACCAATGCATGGTGCGAATCTATTTTAGCTTGCAGGGAATCATCAACACCTCTTTGACAGAGGTGAATAGCCCGAGGAAACAGGCAATATCATCAACATTAGCATCCACATCTAAACAGGGTAAAACCTCAGTCATATTTTGGGTCATCAAAAAGGAGATCAGTTTTTCTTTATCTATGTACCCCCACTTCTGAATAATTTGCTCGTAGTTAACATGGATAAGAGTTGGACCTGGTGCACTAACCTCACCTGCCACCTGCCTTCCACGACATGTCACTGAAAGAAGACAATGGTCACTGAATGCAGTTTCACTCACAGTATAGTCTGAGAAAAAAGTTGTTATATCTGGTGAAATTCGAATGTAATTAATTAGATTACCTGAGTCTCTGCCAAAATACGTCACCTTTAAAAGTGTGTTGATAGATATTGTATCCAAGGCAAAATACAGACTATAGTTAGAAAGGAGCAAGTTCAGAGATTCCCAATAAGGTGAGTGACAAAAATGTGCTAATGCCTCTCAACAATGGTCAACCAATCAGCTAACAGGAGGGCTTGAAATTGGGCACGTAACTTGGAATTTCCTATTTAGCGTTATGCGTAAATTTAATTCTGGTTCAAAATGTATCATTATGGTAAAATGTTTATATGCAGCTCCTTACAATTTCTTATTTATTAAAATGGAGTAGATTCCTCTCCTTTTAGATCATATTGAGGTACTAGACAGGTTTTCCCTCTTTCTCCTTTATTTTCTTATTGACGTTTAGAAATTTTGCTTCAAAAATTTCATACTAGTATTTGTTACCAGGTTATACACTACAATAAAACTCATATCATCAGTTTATGCAAATAATTATTTATTATTTGTAACTAACCCTTTAACATCTATTGCTTGCAATCCTGGTATGATATCTGAGAACTCTAAAGTTTTTGTATAGTTTTTTAAATAGAAGCAAATATGATCTTTTTAACAGTATATGTTTTCTTACATTTTAGATACTTTAGGTATTTTATGGGTTACTTCCTCTATTAAATGTGTCAGTATTTCATCTACTAAACTTATTTCTGATGCTATGTCCCTAACTTGTAATAATACTCTAAAGCTTATAGACGATGATATATCTAAATGGTCTTTATTTATCTTGATGGGAGAGAAGTGAGTCATTTAAAATGATTATTTCCCATAACATTATTTATTTATTTAATATGTTACCAGTTCCACAACAACTTTTTTAATACATTGACTCTTTGATCTTTCATTTTATATGCCAAAAACAAACATTACTTTAAATAAACTCTAAGCCTCTAAAGTGAATGGCAGAGTTAATGTACCTATTGTCCAAATTTATCATTAGGTATTTTTTGTAAACCAATGGTCTTCATGATTTAGGAAGGATAGTAAAGTTATTGTTCCTAAATAGTTCTTGGCAGAGAAAAATTGGATTTAACAATTTTCCTTTTCAGACTAATTTTTACTATGTTTATTTTCAAATCATTGGCTGAAAGTAATATTATATTTTCTACAGTGAGAGCTTTATTGAAATTAGATACTTTGCATCCTAATTTTAAAAGTCTCAATTTATTTCAATTATGTATAATCCTATAACCAAACATTCAGGTAAATCTATACACTGGCAAGAGTTGCATTTGAGAATTTTTTTCAACCTGGGTGATTTAATATAAGCCTTAGAGCCCGCCATTAAAGGCCCGCTCCAGAGTTAACCAGGGAAGTGGGCCTTTAATGGCCAGTAGATCCCGATACAGAGGGCTCTAAGGCTCCTAGAACATTCCGCCTCTAGAGGGCAGAATCTAATTTGTAAACAAAGGCCTTACGGAGCCCGACGGGATTGAAATCCCCTCGGGCTTTGTGAGGCCTTTATTCACAGCAACAGCTGTGAACAAACATTGGAATGTTGGCACTCCAGGCTTCTACTGGTCGTTAGAAGCCCGGAGCACTCCACTGTTTTCAATAGAGCTCCCGACATTCCAGTGTTCTAATGTTTAATAACACAAGACTGTCATTTGCCCTGCCAAAGGATTGGTTTCACCTTCCATCAAGTGAACATTCACATTATTTACAGCTATAAAAAGCTCTCAAAAAATTATACCCAGATAGCCCAAAGATTTTTAGACCTCCTTTAATCTTGCGTATGTTTAATTTCTTCACATGTACACATCATAGGTCATCAACAGTGTATAAAATACTTCATTCTTATTTTTGTAAAAAAAAAAAAAAACTATCTCTTTATAAATAGAAAGAAAAGACTAATATGTTGACTACTGATGACAACTGGAGTCATGGACATATAATCTCAGAAGATTTTTACCAATGTCATCTTTTCAAACTAACTACTTTTTAATGCATGATGTGTTATGGACTCCACCAAATATTTTAAAGCCAAACTGCTCAAATCCTCTTCTTGTTGGAAATGTGATTAATATTTTGGCCCGTATTTCAATGCAAAAGAGTTACTACATTTTGAAATCTGGTATAGGATATAATTTTCAAAAATGTTCCTATGAAAGAGAATGTACCAAATTTACACAATATTTATGGGCCAAAATTTCAGTTAAGCCAGTGTAATTTTGGGAGATTTGCAACAGACTTATTATGTGAAATTCCCTATACCATTATGCCACTTCACCCAAATACACGCCATTCATTGAAAAATGTTCACTATGCAAATTTACTGCAAACGCACTGGAAAAGAGAATGAGAGTGAATGTTCCTCTTAGTGATTTTGATTTGTTGCTCCTTGCATTAGAAATTGATGTGAGAATGCATTTTGAACTAAAAGATAGCTCGAAATGATGGGTTTGCATTTCACACAATTTAACATAATTTCCCGTAATTCTATCAAAATGAACTCTTACAAATTATGTGAATTACACACACCTTTAATTATTTATAAATGCAAAGGTTTGAAATCCATTTAAAGAGAAATGAGCGTAAGTTATTTGATATTCCAATAGTCTTGGAAGTTAAATCTATTCTACTTGAAAGTCATCGACTAGATTATCCCGTCACACGTGTTGGGAGTGGGTCAATGTTACCAAGAGAGGAATGAATGTGGCTGTTTCTTCACTTCTCTATCTAACATAGAGTTCATGGCTCACCTTGGTGGTCTTGTTTGGATACATTTATGAACAACGGATTGTGATATTGTTTGTGTTCTGTTACTTTATCGCTTTTATTATACTCCTTACCTTTTCCCCTATCATAGACGATATTAGCTCTTCCTTCTAGTCTGTATTATACATTGAATTTATATTAAGTTTTAATGTATGCCATATTGTTATTTGAAAATATCAATAAAATAATTTGAACTGAAAGAAACAACTAATCTAAATATTTTTAATGGTCCAATCTTAACAATACATATAGGACCAATACCAACAATCCTAACATTACACACAATGTAAACATTGATCCTATTATATTTACTGGAAATAGTATTAGCATTGACAAAACATAATTTTATTCATTCTACTTATAACAATATTGATATTAAAAATTATATTGCTAGCAAAAGCAAAGTTTACAATCCTATTAGTGCAACTAACAATAAAGTGACAGAAGGAATGCTAGGAATGATCTGAGCCACTTGTGATAGGGCAAGTTGCATGCTTGAATGCAGTATGGGATGGAGCCACCAGGAGGGGAGGCAAGTCTGGAGGTAGGTACTGCCAGACCTGCCTTATGCTACCCCTTTCGCTGCACATGCTAGCCTTCATCAAAGCGGGTATGTAGTGATTTTTGGAGAGGCAGGCACATTAAGGGTAGCACGGCTCCAAACCCATGTACACTTTCTACTGTTTCCTCACTATGCACTACCCTGGCCTCTTAGCTCCGAATAGGAGGTGCAGAGGGTGGAACACGTGATCTATTTGCTACTGGAGGTCAAACGGCACATAATTTCTCACCTGCTGTTTTGGGGGTTGGAGTCCTGGACCTCGTACAAGGCATCGCTTGGAAAAACCTTTACCAGTGAAGTCATCAGCGAAGGGGCTACAGCAGTGAACCACCAGCAAGTGGGAGCATCAGGCTGTGCATCAACCACCAAGGAACAGGGCAAACCTAGAAGAATATATCCAATGACAGGCTTCCCTGAGATGAGCTTATCAAGGCAGCAAGAGTTTGTAATCTACCGCTGTACCATACATAGTGGAAGTAAAATAAATCATTGGCAAAGTCAATCGCTCTTGCAATTCTGACGGAGCGGTCTGCCAATTTTGGCCAATGCTGTTTAGCATTGGAAAAAAGAAATGCTTTATGCCAAGCATTACCAACAAAAAAACATAAAAAAGCGAGATGACTTAAATGGGCACACACATCATAGCAAACGCACATGCATGTGTCAATACCATGGAAGCAACAGGGTGTGGGAGGTAGCAGGGACGCAAATAGGTGCATAGGGCGAGAAAGAAAAAAAAAATGTAAAAGACACATAGGGATGAGGGAAGCAATGGACACACTTGGGGTGGGAGAGGAGGGAGGCACACAGAGCATGAGGGGAGGCTGGTATTTAAGTGGGTAGCAGCACATGAGGCAGAGAGCAAGAAAACACATGTACTCTCATGGAGTGCTGAATCAGAAAGAACAGCCCAGTTCCCTGAATGTGGGCAGTGGAAGGATACAAGTCACCCAATTAAATAAATGGTAAAGAAGCTATGCTCCAGTGGAGGGAAAAACACAAGAAGAGGAAATAAAAACAACAAGTTGTATGCAATCGGCCGGCTCAAAGTCCACTATAAGTTTAGGTATAGTACACAAAAGATATTTCACAACAGACACAAAAAGCTGTCTATAGGCGAGACAAACAAAGATGAGGTGTGGAAGGGAAGGGAGTTGGGGGAAGAGCAAATAATATCCCAGGAAGAGAAGGCATCCACCAGTGGTTGAGGGGCTTGCGGTGTCCGTGTAACAATGGGACGGGTCCAGACTTTGTAGCCGGGTTAACATGAGGTGATCAAAGTAGAGGGAAGTGAGGGAGAGGGCCTGAGAGCAGACCAGAGAAGGAAGAGAAGGTTCTTTTGGCCATACAGGAGTGATAAAACAGCTTAGACGTAAGAAGGGAGGTGCCTATGGTTGGCACCTGTGCAAGAATAGGGGCATCTACTGTTATTATGACAGCAAGTGGCCACTGCTTCCTGTTCAAGTGGCCACTGCTTCCTGTTCAAGTGGCCACTGCTTCCTGTTCAAGTGGCCACTGCTTCCTGTTCAAGTGGCCACTGCTTCCTGTTCAAGTGGCCACTGCTTCCTGTTCAAGTGGCCACTGCTTCCTGTTCAAGTGGCCACTGCTTCCTGTTATAGCTTTTTTTTTTAACTACAGACCAGGGTGCAGCAGGAGCATTGTTGCTCCTTGAATAGGAGCCCCCGGCACTCGTGCCGCGCCACTGGGCAAGTGCGAGCCTTGAAGCTCCTGCACCGTGGAGTCAGACCAGGACAAAGAGCAGGAGGCAAGGGAAGGGAATTAGAGACTGAGACTTTTTTTTAAACTCTTTTCCAGCGTAAATGTGGGCAAGCCAGCAAAGTACCAGGGAGAGCCGAGCCAGGGTCAGCCGGAGCACCAGCTGAGCCAGTAAAAGGCTTGGTATGTAAATGTGCTACAAACCCCATTCCTCTTACATTAGGAGGCATTTCGCTTTAGTATCTTAGATTATACCCTGCACTGAGTGACATGTATTGGAAGTGACAGCTTCTAAATAGGACCTTAGAACTTTTCCCCCTTCCCTGATGATGATGCCAACAGGGTCTAAGAAGCAATCCAGATGTTAAGTGCCTCCTTTACATGGCCTGTGCCCTATATTGTCACTAATGTTTGAACAATGTGATAGTGCATGCAAGAGAAGTGTTGTAGAGCAAGTATCCTGAAGTAAGTAACATCAAAGCCCCTCAAACAGGAAAATCACAGACAAGAAGCACGGTGAGGTCCTTGCCTAGGATCACACTATTTGCTGATGAGCTGAACCCTGACCTGTAGCTTTCCTGGTTTCCTGGTTACACATTGTGTAATTCAGCCCCTGGGCGAATACCTTGTTCTCTCACACATCTAAAAAGATGACACCAGGAAGTCTAGCAGGCTCCTCTTGTCTTAAGAGAGGGGCTGGGTTCAGGAGAGGCTCAACACCTGAGTGAAGCAAACTACTCATGCTAACAAAACAAAGCGGTATCAGAGATCACAACATGCAGTTTGGAAAATAAGTAGCATACCTCACGTCTACAAGCACTGACACAGCACCCCATGATGACTTCACTATCAGCCCATCTGAATCTCCTCTCCCTGGTAGACTCCAGTGCACGTGTGGCCCTCGCAGGGCAGCTCCTGCAGACAAATGTTAGCAGGTGCCCCTCCTACATTTTCAGCTTACAGCATGCTCTCTTGTGGGGCTTGTATTTGTGTTTCAATACTGCCCCCAGAAGTGCTGGTGCCTAAATGCCAGAATTGAACAAAGGTGTTATACATGACATGGAAACACTTGTCAGTTTTCGTCTACATTTTACACAATCATTAAGGGCCATATTCATGAGCCCAGTTCCTTTGCACCTGCACCACACAGCATGGTGCATGCGTGACGCAACTCAAAAATGAGATTTATGAAGCCACGCAAGGCCTTTTTGCATACCCCTGGGGGGCTTCATAAATCTGGAGTAACGCTGTGCAAATCGCTCCGTTGTGTTACTCTGCCCTAGGAAGGCGTTTCATGGGCATTTCATAGGTCTTACCACACAACTCCCATGGATTTTGACACATTCCCAGATCTACCAAAAATGCTAAATCTGGGAATGGGGAAAAATGCTACGCCTTCCCAGGAGAGGCGTAACGAGGAGAAATATCTTTATTTCTCCTCGTCACTTCCTCTTTCTATGTGTCCTGTGTTCTGAAAAGAAACACAGAAAGAGGAATACACCTCAGGAAAATGTGTTAGTGCAGGAAGATGACCCTTCCTGCACAAAAGCAATCCTGCATGCAACACAGGAACCCCTGCACCATGGTGCAAGGGTGCCTGCGTTGGCGCTAGGCTGCCAAAAGGGAACCAGTGCATGGAAAATGGCAGGAATGCACAATATTCTTTTAAATACGGCACTTTCCTGCCTTTTCCCAGTCATGCAGCACAGCACAGCAAGGTGATTTGCTGCGCTGCGTGACTTTCCCATAAATATGCCCATAGTCCATTTCAAAAACTGCTTGTTTCACAAGTAAAACCCTAAGTAAAATCTGCATACATATCTTGTGAGAGTTCACTCTTTCATTCAGGTAATGCATTAAAACTGCATTGGCAATGCAAATCTTTTTGACTTGTGTGTAGTGCAAAGTTTTATACAGAACTTCACCAAAGAACAAATGTGGAGCATGGGCAGGAGCAGCACGATCTTCCCTAACCCGAAGAATACGTAAAGGGCAAGTGGCAATGCTCCTCTCACACATAAAGATGACAAACACACAAAAGAGACAGTGAGAGGAGTCACCAGACAATTCTATGCTCCCCGCAAATATACACAAAACATACAAGAAGTCCAAAACTCCTGGAAGAAACATCCAAACCTCCTATGGAATTTCCATACATTCATGTACTCACATCGGACGGTTAAACCTCACCTACCAAGTGTGCTATGCTTCATCAGTGGGTTCCACATCTAGCAGTGCGAAGCATCTGCGAGAACTACTGCTCACTCGTAGCACAGTCTCCTAGGTATGCGTTATACCCCTTATGTTAACGTATATTTGGTCCCTTTGTTGAAGTCTCACACATGCATTAAAACTGTGTGTGGATGAGCTAAAAATGGTTTTACTGGTGTCCCCTACCATGGGTATAAAAATAGGAGAGACTACCAATGGACCCTGCTTCTCGTTTCCAGTGACATGTTTCGACACTCTAATATTTCCCTTATGAGGCAAGGTTCTTCCCCAGGACTACAGGTCTCAGTGTCTAACATCAAAAATTGTAAATCAGTCCCTGCTTCATAGGGCATTTTCTGTAAGTGCATTCAATATACTGTTTGTTTTGTCATAAGCTGGGGAAACAGTCGTGGAAAATCTGCTTCTTCATAGAACGAATGCTCTTTGGGCAGAAACAGCGCAAGCTTTGCTTTCTCACAGAACAGGTACAGCACGGCAGTAGCAAAGCAAGCTTCCCTTTCTCCCATAAAGAAGCAAGGGCACTCTATCATTCCTTATAGAACTGATTCAGCAGGGCAGATGAGAGCAAGCTTTCATTGCAAACCGAACTTGTATAGTTTTTGCAGGTGTGACATGCAGAGCACAGACAGGTATCTGGAGCTGGTGCTTAACTCACTGAGATGAATGTATAGGTGGATGAGTGATGCGTTCTGACACCATTTTCACCTAGGTGATATTCCACGTCAGCATCCTGAAAGTCCTGCTGCTGTCACCTGGAGACCTGCTGTTTGTGTTGATTGTTTAGTTTCCATGCATTGAGAAGTTGCTGTGACCTAGTAGTCCATTTTTCTTTGGATACTCCTAGTGACAGCCTGAGTAACTGTGCAGTAGACAGGCGCACAAATGGCAAACTCCTCGAAAGGGATTTGAATTCACATGCACCAGTCGTCGCAGTCAACAAAGTGCAGCCTTGACAACGCTTGGGGAAGGAAAGGCCACAGTCAACATAGAGCAGCCTTGGCAATGCCCAGGGAAGGAAAGGCCACAGTCAGCATAGGGCAGCCTTGGCAATGCCAGGGGAAGGAAAGTCCACAGTCAACATAGTGCAGCCTTGGTAATGCCCAGGGAAGGAAAGGCCACAGTTAGCATAGTGCAGCCTTGGCAATGCCCGGGGAAGGAAAGTCCACAGTCAACATAGTGCAGCCTGTCGCAATGCCCGTGGAAGGAAAGGTCACAGTCAACATAGTGCAGCCTTGGCAATGCCCGGGGAAGGAAAGGCCAGAGTCAACATAGTGCAGTCTTGGCAACGCCAGGGGAAGCAAAGGCCACAGTCAACATAGGGCAGCCTTGGCAACGCCCGGGAAAGGAAAGGCCACTATCAACATAGTGCAGCCTTGGCAATGCCCGGGGAAGGAAATGCCCCAGTCAACATTGTGCAGTCTTGGCAATGCCTGGGTATGGAAAGGCCGCAGTCAACATAGTCCAGCCTTGGCAATGCCCAAGGTAGAAAAGGCCACAGTCAACATAGTGCAGTCACGGCAATGCCCAGGGAAGGAAAGGCCACAGTCAACATGGTGCAGCCTTGGCAATGCCCAGGGTAGAAAAGGCCACAGTCAACATAGTGCAGTCACGGCAATGCCTGGGGAAGGAAAGGTCACAGTAAATATAGTGCAGCCTTGGCAATGCCCGGGAAAGGAATGGTCACTTTCAACATAGTGCAGCCTTGGCACTGCTAGGGGAAGGAAATGCCACAGTCGACATGGTGCAATCTTGGCAATGCCTGGGTAAAGAAAGGCTGTAGTCAACATAGTGCAGCCTTGGCAATGCCCATGGAGAGAAAAGGTCACAGTCAATATAGTGCAGCCACAGCAATGCCCGGGGAAGCAAAGGCCACAGTCAACATAGTGCAGCCTCGGCAATGCCCGGGAAAGAAAGGCCACTGTCAACATTGTGCAGCCTTGGCAATGCTCGGGGAAAAAAGGCCACGGTCAACATAGTGCAGCCTTGGCAATGCCCGCGGAAGGAAAGGCCACAGTCAACATAGTGCAGCCTTGGCAGTGCCCGGGGAAGGAAAGGCCACAGTCAATATAGTGTTGGGAATGCCCGGGGAAGGAAAGGTCACTTTCAACATAGTGTAGCCTTGGCAATGCCCAGGGTAGAAAAGGCCACAGCGAACATAGTGCAGTCTTAGCAAGAAAAGCCCAGTCAACAAAGTGCAGCGTTTGCAATGCCCGGGGAAGGAAAGGCCACAGTCAACATAGTGCAGCCTTGGCAATGCGCCATGCAGGAAAAGCCCAGTCAACTTAATGCAGTCACGTCAATGCCCAGGGAAGGAAAGGCCACAGTCAACATAATGGAATCATGCTAATCACCCTGCAGGACAGGTCAGAGGATGAAAAGTCTGGAACAGTCCTGTCATACTGCGAACATGTAACATACATGGCAATCACTGATTTCTAATGTTCACCTAGTGGTCTGTCTCACTGGCAATACAATTGAACATCCGTTTGTTGGAGAAAGTTTGCTGAGTTTCTTTGTAATTTCTCCTCCAACCCAGGCCTGGTATTTTCTAAGAAGGGCAAGGCTAAAATATGCGAGTGCACGGTCTGACCTGTCCTGCAGGTTTGTCGACCTGCCCCTGGGGCACGTGCACCTGTAAGCGACAAGCACATATCTCAGATGGTATCACCAGCGCATGCTAAAAAAAGGGCCCTGGAATTGAGAACAGCTACCTTGGCAAGGACCAGGTACCGGGTGTGGACGAGGTGAGGCAGGAACGAAGAGATCATACTCCGTGCTCACTCTTTGTTCTATGCAGCGGATATAAACTAGGAGTGTGTGAACTCACAACTTTGTAAACTTAGGAGAATGAAAATCAAATATGCACACCCGTCATTTAAGCTACATGAAGTGCTGTTACATACAGTAACCACAAATGGAGGTGCATCCTTCTTTCCATATACTTGTAATGTGTTAACACATACCGCTCAAACAAGGCTGCCGTGGATGTGTGCGCCGTCTAAAATGGGATTTTTGGTACCTATAACAAAACCATTCAAAGATGAACACTGCATGCACATGTGCACTAGTTGGGGCCATCTTGAAAGGGCCAAAATACACATTCTAAGAGGGTTGTCTGCTGATAGCACAGCAGGAGACAAATACCATTAAGATAAGCACTGGCAAAGTCAAAAAGTCTCAGTCTTTTAGGCCTGGTATTCAGCAACCCAGGTATTCAGCAGCGCTAGCAGCGGGCTAACGAAAACTTTGGGTATCTGCCCTTTCTTTTAAACAAATTAAGGACTGGAGGTGACTGAAAATGGACAGCCCGCTACGGAAAGCTATAAGGCTATTAGAACATTCCACCCCTAGAGACCAGGATGTTCTAGTTTATAAAACACCGTCCTCTCGGAGCCCGAGGGGGTTGAAATCCCCTTGGGCTCCAGAAATCCTTTGTTCACAGCAACAGCTATGAAATGGAAACATTGACATGTTGATGCTCCGGGTATCTACCAACCATTAGAAGCCCGGAGCACTCCATTGTCTTCAATGGAGCGCTAAACATTAAAGTGTTCTAATTCCTATTTCATCTCCTATTTCTGTAGATTTGACACAGTGCCAGCCGCGGCCCGTGGAGGGAGTTCCGTGGGGCGGACAGGCGGGGCGGGGGAGGGGCAGGGTGCCCCTCCCCCGCCCCGCCTTTCCGCCCCACGGAACTCCCTCCACGGGCCGCGGCTGCACAGTGCATATATATTTAGCGCAAAGTGTGAAATTAGTTGCCTCCAGGTGGCTGGGTGAGTTCAGGGTGTGGGCGGCTGTTTATGACGGGGCACGATTGAGAGCTCTGGAGTTTTGGCTGAATGTGCGAGTGTCTCAGTGAATCATAAAGGTCGACAGTCCGACAGGCTACATGCACATCCAAACTTTGGCCATTCGCAGAGAGTATATCACATCATTTTGATGGCAGGAATTAGCTCCCTGTATTTTATCAGTGAAAAACGGACACTTGGTGCTATAGGATAGTTACCATGACAAAGCATGAAGATATTGGGCGGAACCGCCTCGCCCACTCTTTTGTGGCATGCTTCGGCTTCACTTGCTGACCAGCAAGGAAGAGCACCGGCGTCTGCCAAAGATTGTCAGCAGGAGCCTGCATCTTGACGAATGTGTGACTACAGGAGAGTTTCATCCCTAGTGTGTCCATGGTGTGTCTTCATGGCATAACACCTAAGTAATATAGGGTGAAGACGGTAGATTGAGAGGTAAGGCCTACTCTTACCTAGGGTACATGAGCGTCTGACTTTAGGGGTACCTGGACTGCCATGACGAAGACCCGCGACCCTCCTATGAGTGATCCAGATGAGGCCGAAACATGTTGACAAATATGCTTTGATGTGATGCTCGACATGTAAGCTCTCTGTAGCATCCTCACATTTGAATCTAACCAAGTGTACCCTATAATGAGGTTTGAGTTTTAGGATTAACTGGACCCCACTCTTCCGATCTCCCCCTCCAATAAAGTTGAGACCACTGTGTTGGTATCATCTTAACATGGTGGGTCAAACTGGCCGATGATGAAGCATGCCACAAAAGAGTGGGTGAGGACTTTCCGACAAATGTCTTCATACTTGTCGTGGTAACTATCCTGTAGCACAGAAGTGTCCATTTATACCTGATAAAATACAGGGAGCTAATTCCTGCCATATCAGTTGTGCTATGTATGTTATGGTATAGAGGATCTGTGGCTAGTAGACTCAGAAGTTCTGCACAGAGCATAGATCACTGTAAAGGCGGAAAGTGTTGGGAAGATGAACAGTGCCAAAGGCAACACAATACAGAGCCTAGAGGTGAGTAAATGGGTTGTGAGGAGATAGGGAAGCAGAGGAGATGAAAGTACATGTGAGAGAGGGTTAAAAAATGATGCTGAAGAGGAAAGAGATGAGGTGGGAGATATGCAGATGGAAGATCTCAGAAATGTGTGAGGGGGAAATGGTGTAAGTGTCTAATAGACTGACAGACTGTGGAGGAAAGAGGTGTGTAGGGGAGAACTTGAGTGACACTCCAAAAACCACTACCCCCTCCACAGACCTTAGTTCTAATTATTCACAACAACATCATTGTTATTCATTTATTTGATACTCCTAAGAAGCATTGGCAAAACCAATTGTTCTTGCTTATTTTAGGTGTATGTTCTTTGTTATGTGACATGCTGGGATGCAATAACACAAAACTCACACTGGGAACTTAAGATTCACATTTTAAGCCCCTCAAGATAGCCCCTACCTTGCTGCCCATCTCGCTACTGTGCAAACTGATGTCCTCTCGTGCAAGGAATGACTGTTGGAAGGGTGTGGTGTAAGGAGGTCCCTGTTTTGATGTAAACTGTGACTGAACCGCCAGAAGAACCAAATATTCAGACCCACACAGCCCGGTGTCTGTAAAGAGTCCTTGGCTCACCCTTGGTAGCTTGTCCTCAGCAGCAAGGCTTCCATCAAAGTGTGGGTGGGATGTGTGGAATCCCCAGGCAAGCATCACTACAGTTATGATTGAAAGGACTTAAAGGTCCAAGCAAATTAGTGTCAAAGATTTAATTACACAAGTCAAGACATGGACTAAGGGAATATGATCCCATAAATGGATATTGTAGAAAGTGTCACAAATAAAAACGACTGAATAAAAAAAAAAACAGGTCACAACACAGCATAGTCTAAATGCTTTTGTTAATGTTCAAGTAAACCTATGAAGGTTCAGTTTGAAACACATCAGTGTGTTGACCCACACCGTCTCACCCAGTGAAGCCACCTCAAGGGCAAGGCTGTAGGATGGAGGATGTAACTCTGGCTCTCCAGCTTAATGTGGGGAGGCCGACATGAAGGGTTCGTGTCACTCAAGCACACAGACAATGGGGGAGGATGGAAGGGCTGGGGCAAGCAGACGGACAATGGAGGGTTCGGGGGACTAGGTGAGGACCGTGGAGAGGCAGTGACGTAACGAATCTTGAGGGTACCCCCTGTAGAGTGCATTGAGGGCCCCCACCCCAGGACCCAGTCTGGGGATTACAGACTAGGGGCCCGCTGCCCGTGCACAGGGCCAGAAGGCACCCCCTGTAGTCCGGGCCCCCTGCACCGCCGGGGCAGAGGGGTATAATGTTACGCCACTGTGGAGAGGGAGTAGTACACAAGAGAGACAGGTAAAAAATATGCACTCTTGTGGAGAACTAAAGCAAAAATGAAAATGTGGCTACCGAAAAATGCACAGTGGAAGAAAACAAGTAATGCATCCATGTTCCAGGGGAGGGACAAGCACATGAAGAAGGAAGCCTACAGAAGCTGACCAATAAGAAGCGAGTGAGTGACAGTGAAACCAACCACTGGTAAGGAATGGGCGGGCTCTAAGCCCCCTGTAAGATAACAAAGGTCCTCCCAGTGACAGCGCATGCGCTGTTTTAGGAGAAACCTAAAAAACAGAGGTACAAACACACTGGATCAAAATATCTGGAAACGTACCGGATATTGCCAACTTTAAGGCATGTTTTCAATAATAAAGAGAGAGAAAAAATAGAGTCGGCACAATTAGGGAAATGTTAAAAGACAGCAACATTATAAAGATAAGCAGCAGGCAGTAGGTAGTGCTTAACTTGTTCCGGTGTCTGTGGTGGGCCCTGGCACTCCTTTCTGGAGGCAGGGATTTATTTTTCAACATCGGAATTGGTGAGAGAAAGACAGAAAAGCCAGAAAGGAGGAAGAGAAAGAGGATACAATTGGGTGAAAAAAGAACATGTTAAAGTGAAATAAAGAGACAGACAGAGAGGCACAGATTAAAGAGACAGTGTGGACCTGCGGCATGAGGTAGAATTAGGAACATTTGAGCAATACTTTGAGACTTACTAAGAAAAAATGGTCTGAGTTGTTGAACATGTCAATAATACAAAGAGGATCGGGGGATTATCTGAGAGTCATTAATACTCTGAAAACAATTGAAATATATCTTAGAGCGGAGACACTTTGCAAAATATGCAAATCATGAAGGTGTTTGGCAATAGAACTGTGTGTTTTCCACTCCTCGGTGCGGGGGGGGGCTAGCCCACCAGGGGGCAGACAGAGAGTCCCTCCTCTGGAAGGAATGGACCTCCAAGAGGGGTCTTGGCTGCCGGGCAGGAGTGCTTGATTGACTAGGATAAGTTGGGGGTAACTTCCACCCCCTCTGAGAGTCCTTGAGTGTCCTTCAGACTCTGAGGGAGGCCTTGGTGCTAACAGGGCGTGCCAGCCTCCACTACTTATTCACGTCCATCAGTCACACACAAAGCCTGGGGCGGCTATTGTTAAGGCCTTGCATGTGTACTTAGCAACTCAAACACCACAGAACAAAGGCCACAAACAGAACAGACCACTCCCAGCCCTCAGTGGGTCCCTATGAGCTGAAGACGTCACTAGGTCTGAGGCGCTCCTCAGCCTCAGGCCAAGCCCTGCTGGCCGCTCCTTCAAGACAGAACAGTGGAAAGATCATCCTTGTGCCTGAAGACCCACAGCAGACGTCAACGTTGTGTACTAGGCCTGGAGTCAGTCAACATTGGGCAACTAGGCCTGGTGTCCTTCAAAGTGGCTACCTAGACCTGGTGTCTGTCAGTGTTGGCTACCTAGACCTGGTGTCTGTCAGTGTTGGCTACCTAGACCTGGTGTCTGTCAGTGTTGGCTACCTAGACCTGGTGTCCTTCAAAGTGGCTACCTAGACCTGGTGTCTGTCAGTGTTGGCTACCTAGACCTGGTGTCTGTCAGTGTTGGCTAGCTAGGCCTGGTGTCTGTCAGTGTTGGCTAACTAGGCCTGGTGCCTGTCAGTGTTGGATAACTAGGCCTGGTGTCTGTCAGTATTGGCTAACTAGGCCTGGTGTCTCTCAGTGTTGGCTAACTAGGCCTGGTGTCCTTCAGAGTTTGCTAACTAGGCCTGGTGTCTGTCAGTGTTGGCTAACTAGGCCTGGTGTCTGTCAGTGTAGGCTAACTAGGCCTGGTGTCTGTCTGTGTTGGATAACAAGTCCTGGTGTCCTTCAGTGTGGTGTAAAAAGGCCTGGTGTCTGTCACAGTAGCGGCCCGTGCAGGGAGTGCCGCGGGGCAGTAGGGCGGGGTTGGGGAAGGGCTGAAACGCATTTGGCATTTCAGCGCGCGCAATGAAATTCGTTTTATTTATTTATTTCGTTACATTACTCCGGTCAGCCGTGAGCCTGGAGTCAGTCAACATTGGGCAACTAGGCCTGGTGTCCTTCAAAGTGGCTACCTAGTGCTGGTGTCTGTCAGTGTTGGCTACCTAGACCTGGTGTCTGTCAGTGTTGGCTAACTAGGCCTGGTGTCTGTCAGTGTTGGCTAACTAGGCCTGGTGTCTGTCAGTGTTGGCTAATTAGGCCTGGTGTCTGTCAGTGTTGGCTAACTAGGCCTGGTGTCCTTCAGTGTTTGCTAACTAGGCCTGGTGTCTGTCAGTGTTGGCTAACTAGGCCTGGTGTCTGTCAGTGTAGGCTAACTAGGCCTGGTGTCTGTCTGTGTTGGATAACAAGTCCTGGTGTCCTTCAGTGTGGTGTAACTAGGCCTGGTGTCTGTCACAGTAGCGGCCCGTGCAGGGAGTGCCGCGGGGCGGTAGGGCGGGGTGGGGGAGGGGCTGAAGCGCATTTGGCGTTTCAGCGCGCAATGAAATTCGTTTTATTTATTTATTTTGTTACATTACTCCGGTCGGCCGTGAGCCGGAGTTTACTACCCCCCACCCTGCCCCTCCCCCGCGGCACTCCCTGCACGGGCCGCTACTGGTCTGTCAGTGTAAGCTAACTACGCCTGGTGTCAGTCAGTGTTGGCTAACTAGGCCTGGTGTCTGTCAGTGTTGGCTAACTAGTCCTGGTGTCAGTCAGTGTTGGCTAACTAGGCCTGGTGTCCGTTTGCATTGGCTAACAAGTCCTGGTGTACTTCAGTGTGGTGTAACTAGGCCTGGTGTCTATCACAGTAGTGGCCCGTGCAGGGAGTGCCGCGGCGTGGTGGGGCGGGGTGGGGGAAGGGCTGAAACTCATTTGGCATTTCAGCGCGCGCAATGAAATTCGTTTTATCTATTTATTTCGTTACATTACTCCGGTCGGCCGTGAGCCGGAGTTTCCTACCCTCCACCCTGTCCCTCCCCCGCCGCGCCCCGCGGCACATCCTGCACGGGCCGCTACTGGTCTGTCTCTGTAGGCTAACTAGGCCTGGTGTCTGTCAGTGTTGGCTAACTAGGCCTGGTGTCCTTCAGTGTGGTGTAACTAGACCTGGTGTCCTTCGGTGTGGTGTAACTAGTCCACTCCTGATGTCCTTTAACGGTGGGAAACTTGGCCTGGGGGTGTATTATGGATAGGCGTGCTCTCTTTAAACAGGTGCGCTGTGCTCAAACAGGGACAGGGCCCGCTATTGCAACGAATGCGCTTCCGCCAGGGCAGCTGCAAACTTCATCTGCCCTGGGGGAGCGCATTCAGTGAAATGCCGAGCAGCTGCTTTAAAGACGCTCGCCTGTACTTTAAAGAGGGAAGAGAGAGCCCCCTGCAGGTGGGTGCAGTGAGTGACTGCCATGTCCCCATGCAAATAAGGGAATGCCCTCTCATGACAGCGTTGGCACTAAATGTGTGCCAGCACTGTCAGTATTACGGAAGGGGCCACACAAGCGTATGTGGCCCCTTCTATAATACCATTGTGCTCCAGGGCCCACAAAGGGGGTTCAATGATTAATACAGCCCCTGTTGTCCATCAACATTGGGTAACTAGACCTGGTGTCCTTCAACACTGGATATTTAGGCCTGATGTCTGTCAACAATGGGTAACTAGGCTGACGTCCTTCAGTGTTAACTAATTAGACTGGTGTCTTTTCAACACTGGATAACAAGACCGAGTGTCTGTGAATGTTGGGTGTCTTGGTTTAGTGTCCATCACCTCTATATAACTAGACCTGGTGTCCTGGTTGAATGACATCACCATGCCTTCCTTCAGCTCGCACATCTTTACGTCGCAGATTTTACAACGCATACCACTACCACGCATTTACATTCACTCACATTAGAAACACCTTCACCACGCATTCCACACCGTGCATACTTTTTCACGGTCTAACACTGCCACCTACTTTTCAAAGATTATACATTACTTCTTAATACATTTTTAATTGCATTTGTCATTTACAGGTTTGGTACTATTTGAAAATGTTAAATTTTGGGGGGGAAACTCCCCAAGCCCCCTTTTTTAATGACTATAAATGTGTGATTTTGTCTTGCGTTGTAAAGACTGGCGTGCCAACAGTCTTACGATGTAAAACATGCGTGGAAAATGCAATACGAAGAAAAACCTTCAGAGTAAAGGCTGTTCCCCGCTGTCCTTCAAGTTTGAGTAACTAGGTTTGGTACCCCTTAACACTGGGTAACTAAGTATGGTCTTTGTGAGAGTCGTTTTGATAGCCGTCAACGCTGGGTAACTATGCCTGGTGTCCATCAATGTGGGTCATTGGGCCTGGTGTCGAGGAACATTAGGGCCCAGATACATCAAGCCTTCCATTGTCCTTGGGTCACACAAGTTGACTCAAGGATAGCACAAACGCTTCCTTAATATTTACAAAATCACACAAAGGGGCAATTTGCACCACCTTGAGGGGCGTTGTAATGAAATGTAATGCACCGTAGCTCCTTGCATTGCATTACATTTTAAGTTGTGAGACGTTCCATGGGTGGGTCCCATGCATCCAGCCATGAATTTTGGCAAATTCACAGAATTAATAAAGCTATTGAACCTGGAAATGGCTCAAAATGCTGTGCCTTTCCCAGTGAGGTTTAACAAGAAGAAATATCTTCATTTTGCCACATTATTCCCTCTTGCCTCTACGGAATGTTTTTGTGCAGGATGTTGTTCCTTCCTGCCCAAAAAGAATCCTGCCTGTAACATAGGTAACCCTGGGCGGAGCTGGCATAGTGCCACTACGCGGAGTTCCACAGAGTTGGGAAAACACTCTGTGGAACTCCGCTGCGCACCTCCACCCCCCCCCCTAATACAAAATATCAAAACATATATTTAAAAAGAAAAAAGGCACTTACCTGTACTGTGGCATCTCCGGGCTGCCCTCCTCCTCCTCGCCGTGGTCACTCTCCTGCAAACCCCTATGTCCGACGTACGTCTTGCAAGAACTGCGCATGCACAGTCCTTGCCACAGGCCAGGTAAGTGCCTTTTTTCTTTTTTAATGTATGTTTTAATATTTTTTTTTAGGGGGGTGGAGGTGGGGAGTCTTTTTTGTCGGGGGGCTGGCTAACTACTCTCCACTGCGGAGTCGGAATTTTGCCTACAACTCCACGTTCTCAGCAGGAGCGTGGAGTAGGCAATACTCTGCACACTCCGCTGGCGGAGTGGAGTTCTCTGCCCGTCCTTAAACACAGGCACCCTTGCACTATGATACAAGAGTGTCTGTATTGGGTTGTAACTTCGGGGGGGAGGGGATCCCCTCCAAATAAATGCATTCTTAGCTTGGTAGTTGGGTCTAGGGGCCCTGAGTTGGGTGTGCTGTTTGTGTTGCTTTTTCTTGTTCTAATTTCAGTTAAAGTTTTCAACTTGTTAATTCTTTTGATCCAGAACTTAAATATATTTACACCTGTTTTTCAAAACAACAGGCCATCTACACCCACAGAACTACTCTTGAATAGGTGCAAATTAATGTACTACTTTTTGGAATACACAAACATTGACAGAGGCTTGGAAAGCTGCACCAGTCTCAGGTTTTCCAGGCCTATTACTGGCAATCGAACACCCAAAAGGTGATGGGACGAATGCTTGCAGAAAGTCTAACCGCTGGCAACCATCAGTGCTTAATATGAGCTGGTGGTTTCTGGTGCTCTGCATCAGCACTTAATTGTCAACAGCGGCATTTATGGCAGCTGCCACAGGGTGGCGTTGTTTGTGCAGTTAAAAAATGAGAAGACAGTAGTTGTTTATTAACTCAATATACATTAAAAACAACTAATACCAGCTGCCTAAACCATTTTTATAGGATTGAGGCCTCAAACAGTCTAAAATATCACACTTATAGCAGTGTGATGGTTAGTAGTTGTGTAGGTACTGTCATTGGCAGCGCTGGTAGTATCAATGGGTGGTGTAAACTGTGGTGGCCTCCTGACGAGGGCTCTGGCACTATATTTTGTTTTACAAATTAAGCACTGGCAACCGCTCAGGAGAGCATCACAACCCATCCTGTTTTGCCCACCATGTCTGTCACTCTAGACAGAAGCCCACCTAATGCGAATCACTACTGACCCTGTCCCTCATGAACAGTCCATCCTGAACCTGGGTCAACCCACCCAACCACCCCACAGCCTGACTTTGAGATCTACCCCTGATTACTTCATGGCTCAGCATACAGCAAGTTATTTGCCTGCCCTCAAGCCAAATAAGAGAGGAAAACAAGCCAGTCTATATATACATCCCACAGGATTTGCATACCACGTCTAATATTTTGCAAACCGGAGTAGTCACGCGGTGTCATATGAGCGACCCTGTCAGAGAAGGGAAGCGTCTGTCTCCTTTGTGGTGACTCCAGTACTCATTAATAACAAGACCTCTGTCCTTTATCAATGTGTGAGACTCGTGCCACCCAGTGGAGGCAAGGGGTACTGCCCTTTCAAGAAGTTGAAAGGCAGCCGTGTATGTGTGTTCTATCATCAAAGGCATTGATGGTTTTCATACATGTGGAGAGTCAGCCTGAGGAAGATGCATGTTACACAAATATCAAAATGAGGAAATGTCTTTTCAATTATAAAGGTAGGAACGTAGGATGGCGGTGTATAGGATGGGGTAGGCAAAGCAATAACATAAATGAAAAAGGAGTAAAGCAAGAGGACAGACAATGCATGGGTGTTAAAGAAAGGGAATGGTAGGTAAAAGAATAGGAGAGAGTAAAGAGAGGAAGGTATCAGAGGAGGGTGTGTAAGATGTGGAAAAACATAAATGTGGTCGAGGGAAGTAGAAAAAGGAACAAAGCAGCAAAGGGGGCAAAGCAGCAAAGGGGGCAAAGCAGCAAAGGGGGCAAAGCAGCAGGTTACAAGAGGCTCTGGTATTAAAGAAAGGGAAGGAGAACTGAAAGGATAAAAAGTAGCAGGGAAGAGGGTATAGGTTGGGGAGACACTGAATGGGTAGAGTAAAGTTAAAAACAGGAGTAAAGCGGAAGGGTAGAAGACACAGGTATTAAAGAAAGGGAAGGAAAGGTAAAAGAGTAGAAGAGAGCAGAAGAGGGACGTTAATGGAGAGAGCGTATAGGATATAGGGATATGGAAACAGGTAGGGAAGGTAATATAAGTAAAACCAAAAGAAGAAAAGAAATGGGGAACAAGACATTTGGCCATTGAAGAAATGGAAGGGGAAGTAAAAGGTGCAAAGATAGCAGGAAGACGGTGTAGGATGGGGAAATGTGGAAGGGTTAAGGAGCAGTGGCGGCTGGAAAGTACGGCAATTGGAAGGGCAGGAAAATGGATTAATACATTAAGAAATACACAAATAAAATTAAATACATAAATATAAAGGTACTTGCCTTGTTTCCGGAGACACGTCCTCCTCACTCCGTCATCTTCTTCTCCTGACTAGCTGCTTTTAACCAATCCTGGCACTGCTCCCATGCTGTTAACCAGCACGAGAGCAGCGCCAGTATTGGAGGGAGCGGCCTCTCTCACCGCTCCCGAGGACACTGAAGGCGTGTGTAGGCTCTTAATCCGGCTGTCTAAGACAACTGGGTTGGGAGCTTTATAATGCGCATGTCAGGCTGGCTGTCGCAAGATGGCCAGCCAAAGGGACATGTGCACTATAAACTAGTGCACAGGCAGCCCATCACTGCTGCCACTCAGCAGGCCCCACCCCGTCCTGACACTTGGTTCAGGACGGGTTGACAGAAAATATAATGGTAATGAATTAACTTCATTAACATTGAAGCATTTCTGGGGCAATTGAGTGGGGCGACGCTCCTCCACTCAAATTGAGGAGTCACCCCTGGTCAGGAGAAGTAATAAAAGTAAAATTAAACAAGCATTGGCATAGCCAATAGGTCTCGCCTTTGGGACCTTATAAGTGTTTAGCCATGCAACAGTTGATGCTGTTGCACCAAGGATATTGTGTTGCATAACTAAATACTTATAAGGTCCCAAAAGTGAGACCTATTGGCTATGCCAATGCTTGTTTTATTTGAGTTTTGGTGTGTTTACAACATAAATCTGAAGTACTACGAAAAAATAAACAACATTTTCTTCAAAGCATAAACTACAGCATTGCAAAGTTGACAATGTTGCAGACGTAGTGGTTAACAGTAACACAACCCATTACAACTATGATTGTAGGATTCATATAAGCACGGGCATAGTCACGTAAATGGTATTTCCTCCTCTGTCGACAGGTAGGTGGTCAAAGGCGCCCATATATCTTCAGAACGCGATGCTGCAGGTAGTTCCTCTACATATGTTACAAGTTGATCTATGCAATATACATGGTCTGTGAGCCATTGCTGCTTCATCTGTAAGTTCCGTTTGCCCCCGCAAACTGCTAGTCTTCTCTTCGCCATCAATAATGGGATGTTTATAAAAATGACACCGCTGAAGACTGCATGAGGTATGTTACGCCATCTACAAAGAGACGACTACTCAGGGATCTTTAAAATAACATAATTTTACAAAATTATAATTCGATCCCGAGATGCAGCTTATATTGTCTTTAAAAAACATTTTTTCACTGATGCAGTTGCTTATGTTGATTAGGAAAATCGTAAAAGATTACCAAGATGGAGTCCATGAGTGAGTGGGTCATCCAGTCTAGGTTCTCATTGAATTATGCAATGTGCAGTCTTTGTTTTATACCCTGATAAAAAATACTTCAAAAACTGAGGGATTCGGAATGCAAAAATAAAAACTTGAACTGAATGAGCTACAGCCATATGGCTGGGGAGGATTGCATGCACAGCCGTTTTTAGGTCAAATGCGGAGGTGTGTGAATAAAAAAATACTTTGCTGTTTAAGCCAATAAGATGCTGGACTGAAAGCAAACAGGAGACTTAACAAAAACAGCACCCTAAGTGAATACAGCATGTGCTGCCTAGGCTCACCCTAAAAAGCAACAGAAAGCTGGTAATGCACTATTCCATATGGTACCCACAGTAGCCACAGGCTTGTAATTCACTCTTCCATGTGGTAACCAAATACTCCCCCTCACTATGACAAACCTGCAGTTAAGTAGCACTTTTAAAGTCAGCTTGTTTAATGGAGGCGGCGTGGCCCCCACGTGTGAAAGCACAACAAATTAAAGAGGAGCCCCTTCACAAAATAACAATGCTCCACATGTAAGTGTCCTCCAATCTTGGTAGACAGAGTCCGTTTAGGAGAGTGACAGCTGGGTGATGAACAGAAGAAGGCAGGAAAGTGACCAAGGCTGAAAAGAGAAAGGCTGAAGGTCAGAGGCTAACTGAGGAAGGCGGAGGTGGTGGAAGGAGTAGGGTGCCTTCACCTCTTGCAATAATAGGCAAGCAAGTGTGCTTGCCACAGCCACTGCTCAAGGTACTGTGTCACTGGCACCATGTGTTACATTACATGACATCATCGGCTCTCGGTCACCTGGTATACGCATTGATACATTTAGGGGATGCAGTCTGTAAAATATACACGCGGCACTCCTGTTTATTAATGTAGCTAGCTTCAAAATAGTAAAACAACGCTGGTTGATGTTCTTACCTGAATTTTCTCTGTATAAGAATTGCTCAGTGATGTCTGTGCAATACAAATGGCATGTGAGCAGCAATATAACACTTAAAGCTCTATTGAACACCTTTCCTGTACGCAGTGTTATTTTAATGTTATATGCACTGCTGATGGAAAGTGCGCAAACAACGCGCCACACTGCAAAGACAATTAGAAGCTTGCAGCAGTATCGGAGTGAAAGCATACGTGTTTGGGTGCGTGAAGTAAACATTAAATTAAAAGTGAATAAGAGAGGGATGCAGAACACAGAGGCAGGAGAGAAAGGCAGTCAAGGGCCGGCAGCAAGACACACAGAGGTGAGGCAGGATAAGAGGGCTGGGTGGGGAGAGAGTGATATTCAGGAGAATGTAAGCAGGAGGGAAAGATGCAGAATCCAACAGGGGAATGCGATGACCAGGGAACCTGAAGTGAGCTAAGGTCAAGTAGTGAGTCACACAGAGCCGCGAGGCTGTAAAAGAGGATTTTTATGAGAAAGTGAACAGATGCACAGAGCGATCGGGAAGAAAGGCAGTCACAGGCCCAGGCAAGGAAGAAAAGGCGGGGGGAACCACACAGAAGGGGAGAGAAAAAGACGCAGAGTCTGCCAAGTCAGATAAACAAGCAACGTGAACAGATGCAAAGAGCGATCAGGAAGAAAGGCAGTCACAGGCCCAGGCGAGGAAGAAAAGGCGGGGGGGACCACACGGAAGGGGAGAGAAAAAGACGCTGAGTCTGCCAAGCCAGATAAACAAGCACGCGCATCAGGAGTAACGAGCATTGAAGATCAAAGCGAAAGACGTGCGGCCGAGTGGTGCTAATGACCCGTGATAGACAAATGGCGGCTGGGCGCGTGCACGCTCGCGTGAACGCAAGCGCTAGGCCAGCCAGCAGCACTTTGAAAACTCACCTCCAAAATGTCTCTCCGAGCCAGCGCATGCGCTGGGCTCAGCGAGACCTAAAAATTAGTAAAGAGGGAAAGTAGAAGGCGTATAGGAATAAAAGAAAGAGGAGGTGTAGGAAAGTTGGATCTGCTTTCATGGTTACTCCCACTTTTTGCTGGTGTCAGCATGTATTTTTTGACTAGTCTGGCTGGGATCCTTCTAATCAGGACCCCAGTCTCTGTGCTTCCTCCCTAAATTGACCATGGTAAGTACTTCTGTACCTCCTCCACAATTGGATTTTGGTGTACCCTTGTAAGTCCCTAGTGTATGGACTAAGGTACCCAGGGCAGAGGTACACCAGGGGTCTCCCATGGGCTGAAGCATGCATTGTGCACCCACGCGAGACCACCCAATCTGTGACTACAGGATTGCCATTGCAGCCTGTGTGAGTTGGTGCTTGCACCTCTCATGACAGATATATGTTTCCTCATATCTGAGGTTACTACACTTAAAACGTATAAGTCACCCCTGTGGCAGGCCTTTCAGTCCTGAAGGCAGGGTGCTTGAATACAAGTGTGTGGGTGCCCCTGCATGAGCAGGGCCCCCTCTACAAACCCCGGAGTCAATTCTAAAGGCTTTGTGAGTGTGGTCAGCCATTTTAATACATATAGTGGACATTAGGCATTACAAGTTGTCCAACTATATAGTGACTGAACCGAACCCAGTCATGTTTGGTATCAAACATGATGGAATCATATCCAAACCCCAATTCCATTGTTGAAAGTATGATCCCATGTACTGGGGGGCTCCCTTGGGGAACCCCCATACACACAGCTACAGCCTTTCAGGGTCTGACAGCAAGCTAGGGATGTTGCTGGCCTCAGACACGATTCTGCCCTCATGCTGCTGAGCCAAGCTCGAGCAGAGGAAGGTAGAACAATAGGTTTCCAGTCGCAGGGAGGTTTGAACACCTCCCAGACAGGACTTAGTGTATTGGGCTGGGGAGGGGGCGCTTTCCAGCACCACCAGACTTCTTTGAAGGCACATTTGGTGCCTTCCTTGCATACTCCAGTTTGAACCAGCTCAGGGAAGCCCTTGGCTCCTGATCTGGCAAGAAACTGGACAAAGGACATGGGAGTATCCTTCCCTCTGTGCAGCCCCTCCTCTGAGAGGGACCCCTGAGTCATCCTAACCCTCTTCCTAGGGTATTTAAGGGCTTACCTGTGGGTGGATCCTCAGATTCATCATGGGACAAGACTCAAGACTGAAACCACGTCACTCTTCCACCATCTGGAGACTTGGACTTCGCTGGACTTTGCCTGGAACTGAGACTGCATCAAGAAAGACTCCTGCTGCTCCTGGTCTCGCTGTTCTGCAAGTCTTCTTCATTGTCTGTGCCTGTGCTTCATCCAGGATCTTTAACAGAGCTGTGGGCATCAAGGACACCCGAAGGAATCTCCCCTGGAGTGAAGGAGTCACTTCCCTGCATCTGCAGGCAACGCAATAAAGCTGACCGGTCTGCTGCTCCTGACGTCCCACGGACTTCAAAAGGCTCAGCAACACAGGTGGTGGTTCTGCAACTCGCTTGAGGCCTGCCCTGTCTTCTCTTCAATTTTTAGGCCAGCATCCCTCGTCTGAACTGCTGGGACCAAACCCCTGTGCACCTCATCAACTTACCATTGCCAAGGCTTGTTGGCTCTGCGCTCCTGAGATCTTCGGGCTACAAGAAGCTCCAGCATCTCTTCCTGCCAAGTACAGCGCCCTCCCCGCATCCTCTGCACCATGGGTCTTCCTTCTGGGTGAGCTGCTCAAGGTCCTCTTGAGACTCCTGTGCCTTCGGCCTGTGGGTCTTCTTAAGGGTCTTCTTCTGTTTCAGTGGGCCCTCCTGCTTGCCTGGGGCCTGGTCTGACTCTCCTGCTTGTGGCGAGTCCCTTGAACCTTGTGGTTCCAACGTTGCTCCTTCTTCAATTTCCACACCTATTGCAGTTGCCAAGGCTTGTTGGTGCTTCTGCTGGACACCGACCCCCTGGTTTTCTACTTCCAACATGGAACAGCTCATGCACAGCTCCTGGTCTTCCTCAGCAGTGCCTGGTCCCCGCAGCTACAGCAACAAGGTCACTTTCGGAACTTCCGAACCATCCAACATCGGTGGGCATTGCTCTTCCGTGCCTCCTGGTCACCTCCAAGTGGCATAGATGCTGTTTTCTCTGCTTGCAGGGTTGCCTCTTCAACATTCCACCCTTGGATTCCACGGACTCTTGCACAGTCTTCTCCAACAGTATCTTCTTTGCAGTCCTCCATTGTTGTCTACGGCGGTTTCCGACGTCACTTAGCACCTGTGCACCCGGCTTCCCTGGTGTAGGTATCCTGGTTCCTGGGGTATTCACAGGTGGGGTTACTCTCCAACCTTCTGTCTTCCATGGGCTTTATTCAGGGTTCACTGGGAAGGGTCCTTCTTCTTCAAAACTGTAATCGCGACTTCCCCATTGACTTCTATTGGATATACAGCCATGTTTCCACTCTGCACACAGCCTTCGTGGGGTTCCTGGGTACTTACCTTGAGTGGTTCATTGTGTTCCCAGCTTCTCTGAGTCTCCTGGTCCTAGTCCCAACTTCAGTCACAGTTTGCATTCTACTTTGTTTGTGTATGGCTTGGTCTCCCCCTGGAGATCGCGGTGCATTGTGCTACTTGCCTTATTGCAACTGAATTATTATTGTGTATTTGTGTTGATAGCTCCAGACAGGAGATATACCAATGTGTTATTGAGTGTTGTGTAATAAATAGACATATTTTTATATATACACTGTGTGGTTCTTTTTCATTTAACCTAGACTACGTGATTAGTTTGGTAAAACAAGCTGCTGAACACTCCTTCAAGATAAGCATGAAGGCTTCTCTCCACAGCTACCACTTTGAGAGCTTTCAAAAAATTATCAGAGATCGCTAAAATCACAATTAGGTTTGCCTTGATAAGTGCAAGGTGCTTCACTTAAATAAGTGTGCACCATATACTAAGCCAGCGTTCTACAGGAGGTATAAAGGCGGGATTAAAATGGGGATCGGTTATAGGGGCAAGGAAAACATAAATGGCGTAGGGGAAAGTAGGATAATTGCAGAAAAATGAGTAAACTGGAAGGGTACAAAATGAATGGATAATAAAGAAAGGGAAGGGAACAGGGGTAAGGAGGAACCCTCTTAAAAAAGGGTTTAAGAGGGGTTGGAAGTGAATCCCCTCAAACAAAGACTAAAAGGGGGTAAAGTTCCCCACTAAACAAAAAAATCTATTTTTTGTTAAAAAAAATGTTTTTCTCCAGTTTGGTTTTGTCAAACTAGAGAAAACCTGATAATAAATAAAAAATTGTGAAAAAAAATTTGACTGGAAAAATTCTTCAAAAGCACTTTCTTTAAGTATGTATTTCATAAGAAACACATTCAAACGTGCCTGTAGCTCGGTAATCTGCAGAAGCATGGTAACTGGAACATGCTACAGTTTGCTCCCAAGTGCAACTGTGCACACACCTTGCTTGGATGGGCCATGATCAACAGAGGACAACATGTTCCAGGGTCATTATGAAGGTAACTTCTCCCTAGTAGCATTATTGTG
Organism: Triturus cristatus; assembly: GCF_964204655.1. Classification (NCBI taxonomy): domain Eukaryota; kingdom Metazoa; phylum Chordata; class Amphibia; order Caudata; family Salamandridae; genus Triturus; species Triturus cristatus. The sequence continues at coordinate 817,310,452 of NC_140595.1, forward strand.
TATATATATTACCCACAGGCAGCCTGCCGCCTGTAGATAGCTATAGTTAGTACCTAGTTTCCATAGGAAAAGCGTTTTTGACTTGCTTATAACTTTGGTGCTGTATGATGAATCTTCACGAAATTTTCCCCCCAAAAAGTGGCATAGTATGTCAAGTTCTGCATGGGAAGTTTTGGAGTGATTTTGAGCATAACTACAGCCTGAACTACTGGATGAAACTACACCAAAATTGGCAAAGAGTTAGCTTTTGGTCCAGAAAGAGCCCTTTTTTGATTTGTTGTGAATCCATTTAGTAGTTGAAGAGTTATTAAAGAAAAACAAAATTGTATATCAAGGGGCACGACCCACCACGGATCATAGAGATCTCATGCTGAGATCTGATTGGCTGCCAACACTTCGACCAAGAAGTGTTGACAGCCATTTTGGGACTCGGACTCAGCCCAGTCCCAAAATAAAAATTAAAAAAAATGAAAAGGGTGTAGGGTAGGAATACTTTAAACCCCTAGGCCTGTAGGGACCCTGCCGGGGCCCAAAAGCTTTTTTTCACTTTTGCTGCTACTCCCAACTCAATAACACTAATTCTATAGACCTCAGAAGGATGAAAGGCTGAATGGATCTACCGGGATTCAAATCTGTGATCTTGACATCAAATACAAATTCCTATAGTGGATGCATTAGGAAGTGGATGCATTATTAACATAACAGTTTCCATACATATAAGACAGCAAATAGGCGTGATAGCCAATATATAGGTCCCGCACTGAGGGCTGCATATGAACCAGAAGACTAGCATTCATGCCATAAATCATGTATGACAATGATGCCGGATTGTGCAAACAATACGATGGGGACACAATACCTCCCCATATAGACAGGATAAGCTACAGGTGTGCGAGTAGTGCTCACCGCAGCTCTGCCACGGGAGCTGCATGAGGCCGGATGGCGGGAGTTCAATTTTTTCATTTCAAGCACTGGTGGGGTCTCCTGGATCCCGTAATAATTAAGTCAGATTACAATAATGATTCAGTGGGGAGGGTGTTGGGGGGGCTGAATTCAGTGATTATTAAGTTGTGGTCCACAAACGTCCAAAGGTAAAGAACCCTTGTTCTAGGGGGGAAACGGAAGAGTTAAATATAACAAAACTCGTAACTCCGACCCCTGCTCGAACAAAGGTTTAACTAGGGTCTGAAAACGATGAGCCACTGGTAATCAGATCCTATGGATGCAGAACCTGCACAAAATCGCCTGAAGAAGTAGACATTCAAAACACTTAATAAAAGTAAGAAAGAAGGGATGCAAGGAGCCACCCACATTGCACGTACCTCACTAGCTGTGCGCAGCCACTAGCATGTATGTAAATCCAGGGTAGTCACCCGGAGCCGTGGGCTAACCACTTTACAGGTTTAATGGGTGGAGCCTGAATTTTCAGAGGGCAGGCAGTAAGCATATTCCTCTCTGAGCATGGCTTCATGTGGAGGCGGAGCCAAGTTGTCGTTACCTCTGGTTACTTACATGTAGGGGTGGGCGGAATTTGCGTAATCGCGTTACGCAAATCTCCGCGAAACGGCAAAAAATCTCCACGAACACGCAGAAATTTCGCGAACAAGTAGAATTGCTTGTTCGCGATGCTTTTTTCCTGTTCACAATTGCTGTTTGCGTGCTCGGGGAGAAATATCTCGCGAACACGCATTTTGAGAACGCAAACAAGCAAAAAATTTCGCGAAGTCGTGGAACGCAGAATTTTGGGCAATTTCGCGTTCTCCACGGAACACGAAAATACCCAAATTCCGCAAATTCCTCGAGCGGAACGGAATTTACCGCCCAGGCCTACTTACATGCCACTGGTTTGCAGAGAGTCCAGCGGGGTAAGCCCCTGACTCTCCTAGCAGATGCTCAGCCTCCGCGCATTGTGAAGGTATTGGCTCTGCTTGGGGGCCATCATTCTGTATAGTGGCCCCTGACTTCTCCTCATCGATGTCGTCAATGCTCTCTCTCACGCGAACGGGCAGCAGACCGCTCCACATCCTTTGACTACGCACGCGTAAAACAAAGTATCATGTGCACAGCGCAGGCATATGAGAACAACAAACAGCATGATTCGCCATACGTAATCCCGTAAAATGATTACCCATTTAGTGAGAACGCTGGAAAGATAACCGCCATATTGTGGTTGGCAAGAGAAGCGCCACCAGAAAGTAATATCGTAATAACAAAAATATATTTATATGTACCTGGAAATACACGCAGCACGGCCACAAACGTTTTAAGTCTGTCAACCTACTGCGCTTACCTCAAACTCGAAAACAAAATTACATGCCTGGAAACACACTTGGTATAAACTCAAACGTTGGAAGTTTGTCAATATCACACGTTTGCCTCGAAGTAAAAAAAAAATACGTGCTGGGAAACACACTCGGCAGGGACCAAAACATTTCAACTGTGTCAATATTATCTCACGCGCTTGCCTGCAACTAAAAACAAGCCACATTAAAAAAGGAGATCTGCCAGAAACAAAAGACCCCCAAAAAAGGACTAATGCAAATAAAGGGGCCAATAGCCATAGGCGTGCCAAACAGCAAAAAAGGAGGGACTTAGAACACAATTAGCCAATAGCAAGTAGTACATTTTGAAAGACGGACTGAATAACAAATACAGAAAGGGAGGCGGAGACTCACATACTAAAGCATATCCTACATGTCTCAACGAGACAGCGCACTCACTGCCTAGGCGAGACCTAAAAACGATTTAAAACCCTTGGTGGAGGTAAATGCATCGTTGATCTATTGGTGCGCAATCTGTAGTGACTGTGACAAGGACTGTGACGAGTGGGTTCTTTATTGTCCTCTCCTGTTGAGAGCAGAGTCCATGGTACTCCATTTAAATTACTATGAGTATTCAAATGTGCAAAATCACCTGGAAGCCTTGCCTGCCCCGTCCACCTTAGTAGAATGCAAAGGTCTTCCCGCCTTTCGCCAGTTAGGGGTGGGTGGAGCTCGCAGAGTTGCACTATGTGGAATTCCGTGGAGTTGCATTAAAACTCAGTGGAATTCTGCGCAGTTCCACTACGCCCTATGTTGCGGCAAGCACAGCGAAATCAATACTGATTTGCTGCACACGAGCCACGCTATGGTTATGGGGCTGCCAAATGTGGTGATGAAATATGTACAGTAATGTATCACCAAAAACACTGGAGTGCATAAACTGACGTGGGCACTTCAGTTTTTCGTCATGGGCCGTCACATATGAGTAATACATACTGTGTATTGACGATACATTGACGACATATGATGACACATAAACGTCAACAAGAGTTTCATCTGCTATGTTATTTTTCCGTCTGATCAGATACCACAACAAAATTATTTTTTACAAATTATATTTTGACTATTGTATGAATGTGTAGAGCACAAAAATGCATGTGGGCAAGTCTAGAAAAATTACAGCTAGGATGCTGGATTCTTGCAGGTAGGACATGGCAGAACCAAGCCTGTCATTTGGACCCCCCCCCCACACTTGCCATCTACCTGTCAGGTTCAGGAATGAGTTTGGGCATTCAGAGCAGCTCAGAGACCTTCTCCCTGGGCTGCAGATTGTCTAGGTTAACACTCTCCCACTGTCTGTTTGGAATACCTCAGCCTGCCTGCAGCTCCATATTATTGTACTGTGGTGAGAGTCCTGTACAGTCTTGTACTTCCGCACATTGTAGCTCTCAGGGGGACACCGGATATGGTGTCCTGCGGGGATTGTTTTGTTGCTTCGGGTGGGGGGCAGTGTGTCTGGGGGGGGGGTCTCTCTGGCTTGAGCTCAGGCACCACGCCCTCATTGGTTGCACGGTAGGGCTAGAGTGAAAAAGCGGGCACACCACTTCCAGTCTTTATTATGTGTAAGGCTGATGGGGCAGCGTCCAGCAGGGCTCGGAGGTCCAGAGAGCCTTCCACCCTGGACCCCGGGGAGCTTTAAGACAAGGGGCAGCCCCTCCGGGGGTACTACAGCCCCCAGGTCCCTATTTACTACGGTTTACTACTGTACAGCAAGTGACTTCTGGGAGGAAAGGAGGGAGGAGACTCGCCCAGACAAAGCAGGTGTGTCTTCAGAGTTGGGGGAAGGGTTGAAGGGGATTGGTGCTCTATGATGCGTTCTGCCACATGTAAACAGGTAGAGAGGGCATATGAAATAAATATTTCAGAGTGCACAAAACGGGGTGAGCGGCGAGCGTGCCAGTAAACTCCGCTCCAACTGAGGTAGTAGGAGTTTTTGCTGAACTCTGCGTTCTAAGTGGCGCATGAAGTGGGCAAAGCTCCACTAATTCTGCCGGCAGAGTGGAGTTTGCCACCCACCCATATTGCCAGCATGATGGACAGCTTGCCAAAAGGTCCCGTAGCACGTTTCCTACCAACTTTGATGCCTTCTTGATGCGATGAATGTGAGGATGTTTCCACCAAATAAAGAAGCACTTACTTTATATGGTTAAGAGGAAGTGCCCTTGTTTGGTGGAGATTCACCTCTTTGTAGTCTCATCATCTTCTCTATAGGAGAATTCCTGTTATCACAGATATCTGGAAGAAGACGCACGAGTAACGATCACATTGCCAAGATTAAATGCATAGAAGGTCACTGGAGACTCTCCTCCTGATCCTTTGCGCAGCTGTAGTGTAGAATATGCACTAGACATTTACCCAATGAGATAGCACTTACTAATTAATCAGTAGAAAGGACTTCAGTTGGGTAGACATTTTGTGCAAAACTGTGGACTCTTGTTGGATAAAGGGGCAGGTGAGGTTCCATACTTGCCCAGTCACTCACACAGCTACTGACACACCCACACAACACTCAGACACCCACTCACACACCCATTAGCCACTCTCAAATCCACTCACAGACCCAGACAGCCACTCAAACATTCACTCACACACCCATAGTCACTCACACACCCACTTACACACCCAGAAAATCACTGACACACCTACTCACAGATCCATAGTCACTCAAGCACCCACATAACCACTCACACACCCACTCATAAACCCATTCAGCAACTCACACACCCATAGAACCACTCATACACCTACTCACACACTCATACATCCACTCACACACCTGTTTACAGAAGTATACAGCCACTCACACACCTACATGCTTCACAAATTCACTTACACACCTGCAAAACTACTCATACCCACTCATATAGCCATACAGCCACTCACACTACTAACAGGCTCATACAGCATCTCATACACCCAGACACAAACCAAAGAGCTACTCAAACACCCACTCACAGATGCATACAGCCACTTACACACCCACTCACACCCACAAACCCACTCACACACCCACTCACAGCCCCATACTACCACTCACACCCATATACAGACACTCACACACCCACTGTCAAAGGTTACAGGCTACAGTTAGGAAAAAAATAAAAAAGAACTTTGGAAATTCTCTAAAAATACTAGAGGTTAAAGGGACGTTACACTTAAGAAATAACATTTTAAAAACATTGAAATTTGCTGAAAAAACAAAGGTTACAGGGATATTATAGTTACGCTCAGATTTCAAATGCACAAAACCATAGAAATTTAGCAGTTATAATTACCTGAGCAAACTATAACTTACGTTGCCAGAATGCACTGCTTATGATCTCACATATTACATCTCTCATGACATGGTCAGTGACACCACTGATGACATCTCAAATTACATCACTGATTACATCATCCACAGAACCACTTACACACCTACTCAGACCCCATATCCACCCTCATACACCCACTCACACAACCACTCACATACCCATTCACAGTTCCATGGAACTACTCACACACGTACTCAATCATCCATAGAGCCACACAGACACACTCACTCACTCATACAGCTACTCACACACCCACTTATTCACCCATATAGCCACTCACACACCCATATAGCCTCTTAACACAGCCACTCACTCACCAATACAACCCCTCACACACTCACAACCACTTATATACCCATTCACACATCCATACAACCACTCACATGCCTGCTCACTCACCCATACAACCACTCACATGGACACTCTCAAATACAGCCACTCACACACCAACTCACTTAACCAAAAATCCCACTCAAACAGTCACTCACTCACCCATACAGCCACTTACATAACCAGTCACTCACTCATACAGCCACTCTCACAGTCACCCATACAGCCACTCATACTCCCATTCACCCACCCATACAGCCACTCACACAATCACTCGCTCACCCATACAGCCACTCACTCACCAATACAGCCACTCACACAACTGCTCACTCACCCATACAGCTACTCGCACACCCACTTATACACCCATACAGGCACTCACATAGCCACTCCAATACCCACACAGCCACTCAGACAACCACTCACACACAGACACACAAAGTCACGCAGCCACTCACATAATATGTTAGAAGTAGTATCACTCATTAGTAGTACACAAAATATACTGATTTAACTTTTGTAGAACCTTAGCATATCTGTTTAACACTCATAAACATTTAGAAAACAATCCCTCAATTATGTCATCAATGATGTAATTTGAGATGTAATCAGTGATGTCACTGATCATGTCATGAGTGATGTAATATGTGAGGTCATAAACAGTGAATTGCTGAATTTCTATAGTTTTGTATGAGTGAAATATAAGCCTAACTATAAAATCCCTGTCACCTTTGTTTTTTTCAGTGACTTTCTAAGGTTTGTTCAATGTTATCACTTGTCTAGCAAAGGTGAGCTGTGTAAAAAAAACTTGTGAGCTGTGTGTCAGAACTGCCTATAAAACCCACCCCTTACTGCTGTTGATATGACACCAAGGCGCATGCTGTGTATCAACACTTCAACAAGTACTGATAACCTGACCCACTCTGGCGTAAGGTTTCTTTCACTGCTCAGCTGTACAGGGCATGTTAGTGCTTCCAGTCAGAGTCCTTGTGCATGAGTGGGTGAGTGCCTGAGTGCGGGCGTGCATGTGTGTTTTCAAAACCTGGCCCGGAGCTCCCTGCACAGTCCTATCTCTGCCCATTGTACATGGGAAAGTCAGGACTCTGGCAATAATGCTGAGCCGGCAGGCCTGAAGGAATCACAGGCACTAGGCCTTTCACAAGGCAATGCACACTCCAACACTTTTATGAGCAAGGCCCACGCCGGTCACATATATCTATGTTTACCAGACACTGCTGGTGAATCCGCCAGGCTTTCGAGGTGAAATAACAGCCCGAAATGCTGGGAATGGGATCATTCCAGTAATGCATGAAGCACCAGTAGCCTGGTTATTTGTTCAAACACCATAATCACTTTTAGGCGGCATCTGCTTGCGCAAGCTCTGACACGTCTAGCACTAGGAAACACTTACGTGTTTTTATTTATTATTGCTGCATTTATGCATTTTTAAGGATATATTGTTATAAAACACTTGTAAGTTCTCAGTATGATGCAAAAGAAATGAGCTTTTGGACACATCAAGGTGGGAGAAAATGTCCCGAATACAGATTAACAGTTTCTTTATAAAGTTGTGGGGTTGCATGCCTTAATAAATGAGCATCAGCAACAAATAAGCGACTTGATTTCCAAGCTCTAAGAGCTTCCTGGGGGTTCTTTTGGTAATAAATGACATTTCTGCCCTCCGCGTGCCTCTGTCATTCTTTTAAACTGTGCACAACTCTGCAAACTAAAAGAGAGATGGACTGGTCTGTGGGTGGTGATATCACTAAAAGTATCTGTGATTCAGAAAGAGGGGTGGGCCTTGGCAGAGTTGGATACATGGTAGATGTCGCCGAGCTCCACATTTCATCCTTGTAATGTTGATCACATAAATAGAATTGGGTAACATATATAAATATGTAGGGAGGGTTGCTCTGCAGGTTATTGCATGTGAGTATAGAAAGTTAGCCGATTCTGGCTATAAATTCCATCTTACTGCATTTGTTGACTAGCAAATAGCATCATTGTGGGAAATACAGTACTGCGGCGATTTAAGGAGCGGCCTTGGAAAAGCCTGTGTGCCTGGGGCAAACTCAGGTGAGGCACGCGCCTAAATCAAAAGCTTATCTTCCTTTTTTTAATGGAAGACAATGAACAGCACTGAGGTGATCACATTTAAAGCCCTGCTTTTAGTGATGAGTGGATGCCTCTCACAGGTGTAGTGTGGCTGAGGAGCAGAGTCAGGCTGCCTCGTCTCATACCGGTCCGCTTTTCAAAGCTGCCCTCCCCCCCACACGCGTACTACCTCCAAAGACCAGTGAATTGGACAGAGCAGTACCGGTGCAGGCGCCGGGTCCCTGTGTTCTGTGCGAGCCCAGCACCCCTACACCAGGGACTCACACACAGCTGGCAGGGAATCTGAGTCCTGGCTGCGCATGGATCTCAGCCCCGTGTCCGAGTCCTCGTCATGACCCTCTGGGCTGCTTTTGCCCAGCTTCTGCTCCTCCCCCGCCCAGACTTCCAGCTCCCGACTGTCTTCATGCATCCGTGTGTCCTCTGTAGGGGTGGGCGGAATTTGCGAAATCCATTTCCGCAAATTATCGCGAAAATGTTAAAAATTATCGCAAACACGCGGAAATATCGCGAAGATGCGGAAGTTTTTTTCCCGCATGTTCGCGAGATTTTCTGCATGGTTGCGGCTCGCCAACTTACCCATGTGGTTGCTCGCGGGCGCGGCCATCTTGTTTTCAGTTGTCTCGCGGTGCATGATCGCGAGAAGAAAGACGTGATCGCGCGACGCATGATGTCACTGCGGGCGCGAACTGTCGCGAGACAGCGTAAATGGCTAAAAACAATACAACATCTCATGGAGACCGCGACCGGATCAAGAAAACTTGTCGGCGAACGCAGGGATTCAGGTAAGGCGATCGCGCGCGTGCGAGAATGTATTATTTTACAGCACGAGCAAGAACCAAATTATCGCTAAGCTGCGGAATGCGGAAATTTTTACATTTTCGCGCTTTCCGCGGAACGCGAAAATGTCAAATTATCGCAATTTCCACGAACGGAACAAAATTTTCGCCCAGGCCTAGTCCTCTGGGTAGGGTGACCAGGCGTCCCGGATTTGCCCAGACAGTCCTGGGTTTTCACCAGCTGTCCCAGCAAAATTCTGCAATTTTGGCTCATGTCCCGGTTTTTAGAGAGGGTCAACTGAAACCAGTGAGAGGCACTTATTGGCTGTTCTAAAGTTGTGCTAGGCAGCAGCTGTTATAAGGAAGCCATGTCATTACCAGGTGTGATGCTGGCTTTAGAAATTACATTTTATTTATTTTCTTAGTGTTTCTTCTGTGTTCCTATATTGATAAGAGTTGTCATTCTGCACAGCACCTTTGATGTCAAATTGTAGTCCTTCTTCTATTTTTGCGAAATGTCCCGGTGTGTGGTTCTCAAGATCTGGCCGCCCAACCTCTGGGTCGCTGCCACCCTCCAGGACATCTGTCCTGAGACACTCCCCACTGCCCCCCACCTCCAGTGCAGCCACGCTGGCCAGTAGCCTTGGCAGCTCCTGCTCCGTGTCCTCCCACACCTGCTGGCTGCGCTCCTGGTTGTCCCGGACGGCTTCAAGGTTCGTGTTGAGCCAGAGCCTGATATAGAGCCTGGTGCTTAGCTCCATGATCACCCCGCACCCCCTGCAGGAGGAGCTCGCTGCCACTGCCCCCGGCTCGAGGGTGCATGGAGGTGCCCTCGGCCACCTTAGCTTGGAGCTCCTCCTTTCCCTTCTCCATCCACCTCTGGTTCAGCATTTCCTGGATCCTGATGGCGATCGGCTCCGCAAGCTGTTCCTGGCAGGCCGGGTCCTCCTGCAGCCTCAGCATATTGTCCTGGCCCCCAGGAGGTGATGGTCTCCAGGGCCCATATCAGCCATGCGCCCCCTCCACATACTATATATTTAAAAATGCCCCCGGGACCGGCCCACCCGGGAGCTGAAATACGAACCAGCGGTCATTCCTACCCTGCCCCCTTTTCTTTATTTTTGACATTTTTTGGGGCACTCGGATTTACAGCAAATAACAAAAAGGGTGCTTTCTGGACCAAGATCTAGCTTTCTGCCAGATTTCGTGCAATTCCGTTCAGCAGTCCGGGCTGTAGTCATGTTCAAAATGCCTATGGAAATTAACATGGAGAAAAAGTATTTTGGGACGCCCCCCACCCCCCTTTTTCTCAGCCCGGCTTGACTCTCAAGACAGCAGCTGAAGTGAGTGGTGAATTATTTTTGAAAATTTTGCAAGGATTCGTCAAACAGCGCCAAAGTTAATGGTAAAACAAAAAGTGATTTCCCTATGGAAACTAGGTCCTACCTATACTAAGTATACATATCTATATATCTGTTGATATATATATATATATATATATATTCAACAAAACTTCTCAAACTAGATAGTTAGAGAATTAGCAGTCGATGGCAGAAGAAAAGTAACTGTTTTAATTAATCTGGTCTCTCCAGACCCAACAACATTAAAAAGAAGACGCGTTTCGGCAGTTCAACTGCCTTTATCAATCCACTTAGCACCATATTGGTGCTCGATTTAAATGTTAAAACTATAGACACAGACAATGCACTTCACTTTTGCTGCACCAAAAAATGTTCGTGTGTGAAAGTAAAATCTCTTTCCACATAAAGGCATCACATTTCAACAAACCTCTCAGTTTAAAATATAAACTGTAAAGCACTCATAAATGTGCCACTTTAAACAGTTAACCAGCCAGTGTCACTGAGATGTATTTATGTCAGCGGTAAAGACTGCTGTTTTACACAATAAACCATCACACCGCAAAATAATCTGTATAAAAACATGAACTGGAATTGAATTCAAGAAGAGTCTCTGACAGTAAAAAGTATTTTGTCTAAATATAAACGCACTCAGCAGGGCTGCCCGGAAATGTTTCAACGGCGGTGCCATCTTCCCGTCACAGGTCTCAGGGCCTTAATAAAACAGGAAGGAACTTCACAAATGAAACCAGATGTGTCAGACTCCATGTCATCGGACACACCGACATGTGAATATTTTGCTGACCTGTCGTGTGTTATCTGGAGAGACTCCCTGTTTTGTCAAAGCACACTGAAGCAAAGTCAAGACGTGCAGTTGGAGACTGAAACATCTGGTTTCATTTGTGGAGTTCCTTCCAGTTTTATTAAGGCCCCGAGACCTGTGACGGGAAGATGGCACCGCTGTTGAAACATTTCCAGGCAGCCCTGCTGAGTGCGTTTATATTTAGACAAAATACTTTTTACAGTAGGAGACTCTTCTTGAATTCAATTCCAGTTCATGTTTTTATAAAGACTATTGAAGTTGTAATAGAGGGTATGGATAGACCTTAGGTGATAAAGGAATGATTCCAGCCACCTCAATAAACTTGAAATAAAATTTAGGGGCATATCATCAAGCTGGCGATAAAAAATTATCGCCACTTTTGCGGCCTTTTTCGGCCAAAAAGCAGCGATAATTTTATTGCCTAATTAGCAAGGCCACGCTAACGCGTGAAACCTTGCATTAGCGTCGGGATTCCTAACGCCCAGCATTGCATCTCTAATGAGATGCAAAGTGGGCGTTCCTGACCTGACATGACAGGAGAAATGTTGCTAAGCGACATTTCTCCTATCATCAAGCCCCACGCTATGAAGCATAGCGGCAGGAAAAGTAGGGATAACCCCTGTTATCGCTACTTTCCTTACGCCTGCTTCAGGACTGACTTAGCCATGATATCCTATGGAAGGTGGATATCATGGCTAAGTTTGTGGGGCCCTATCAACAAGCTAACGCCAAACTTCGTGAGATTATCGCTGGGTTTCCAGCGATAATCTCACGTTAGGCAGTTAGCACTAGGATTTTTATCGCTTTTGCGATAAGCGTTGCTAATAGCACGCTATCTCAGCGATAAAAATCCACGCTAGCCGCGATAATGATCCTAGCGCTAAGTGCGCTTAGCGATAATTATCGCCGGTTGTTGCTGATATGCCCCTTAGTTTCAAAGTGATTAGATCTGGTACGTAGTTTTGCTTTTAAAAATCTATAACCAGAACAATATTTAGAGTTACTCTCTTAACTACAAATTATTTCATTAATCAGGTTCGATGATGACAATATAAGAAGGTGAAACAATACATAAAGGTTGTGAATAAGGGATATTGAACATATCACAAGCAAATAATGAAGGTAATAAATCAGCAATGGCCTAAAAACTCGAGTTAGATTACCAAGGGAAGTCTCTAAGGGTATTGATTAGAAGACATAGGCAATATAGTAACGATTGAAGTTGTAATAGAGGGTATGGATAGACCTTGAGTAAGTTTAAAATATATTTTTGTATATAACTTGTTATGATATATTCTGTTCAAATATGTTTTTTATCCAGAGATGTTAATAAAATGGTCCACTATGGACATATTCTGTTAAAATATGTTTTCCATCCAGAGATGTCATGAAAATGGTCTAGAATGGAGATAGGCAGGCCAGATTAAGTCATATTGAAGGAACAACATTGTTCAAATTATATATATATATATATATATATATATATGATTGAAATGTTTATTAGACTGATGAGTGTATTTATTTTTATTTTTTTCAGCCCTGAGGAAGTCTTGTTTCAGGACGAAATGCGTAGGCTGTGGCTGTTGAGAATTTTTTGGTTATTAAGAATAGATGGATTGATCTACAAGTATGTAAAGAATATGGAAATGACTTAATGAACTTTTATGAATAAAAACTTTTCAATATCAAAAGAAATTTGGAAATCATTGGCCTGTGCAATAATATACATTAACTGATTCATAATTATGATATATAACTTGTACGCTCCTTTCAATGTATAGAAGTTGGGAATGTTGTTGCAAAAGGTGGGGTATGGCCATGGACGTATGAAGCAAATGTGCCCCGGTTGGTGGATTTGCTGTCTGTTTAGAGTTTAAAATGGAGGTGTTCCATGATCGGGGTGGTGTGTCGTCTGCGGTGGTGGTGCTGCGGGTGTTTTCTTTGTGGATGATGCCGATGCAGTGATTGTTGAAACGGTTCTGGAGGGCTATCTTGTAACCAAGGTGATGTCTGGAGCTGATGTGGGGGTGCACCAGGTCTCGGGGGTCAGGGTGGTGATGATGTCCCAGATCTCGGTAGCACGCTTGCAGTCTCATCATGTGTTGAGGAGGAGGCAGCCGAGTTGCTCTGAAGTTGTCATGGTCGTGATGGGGCATGTGACTGCTTCGGTGTTGCATGAGAAGAGACCGTGCTGGCTGGTAAAAGGTCTTACTGTTGATTGTGGAGAAGTGTGGCAGCAGTTGTTGCTGTGGATTCTGTGGTTGAAGGCTCACAGTTCAGCATCTGTGTATCTGTGTGTGGTGGGAGAATCAAGGTTCCTGGTGCTGAGCGCAGTCCAGGTGTGGAAGGACTTGCCTTTCGCGTAACTTCACAGGAGGCAAACGAGATAAAAAAGAATGAAAACTAGATAAAAACACAAAATACTGAAATGCGGGAATTACAAGAAAGCAGGCAAAAAGGCAGAAAACAGCAGAAGCTTAAGAACTTCTGCGCGGGGCAGCAAGGGGGGCTGGGTCAGGGACCTGCTCAATGGAGTCACGCTGCAGCCTGCATTAAGTAGGTCCTGGGGGGAGGGAGGGGCTCTGGATGGCCGTGGGTGGGCCTGGTGGGATTCTGGATGAGAGAGGCAGCAAAACGGGCAGGAAAATGGCAAAAACTAGAGAAAGGGCAAACGAGGCCACATACAATGCAAAAACACAAAATACATAATACAAAAATACAGGAATTAAAAGAAGTAAAGCAAAAACAGTAGAAGTAGAAGACCTGCTCTAAATGGCAGTATGGGGGGGCTGGGCGAGGCACGTGCTCCATGGGGTTGCTCTGCGGCCTCCATTAGGTAGATCCTGGCAGGATGGAGAGGTGGTGGGTGGCAGTGGGTAGAGCTGGCAGGAGGTGGGAAGAGGTATGAAAGAGGAGCAAAACAGGAGAGAAAACAACAAAAACAAGAGCAAGGAGGCAAAATACAATGAAAACCAAGCAACAACACAAAATACAGAAATACAGGAATTACAAGAATTACAAGAAAGCAGGCAAACAGGCACAAACAGCGGAAGCGGGAGACCTGCTGCTCGGGGACACAAGAGAGAGCTGGGTCAGGGGCTTTATGCACCTGCTGCTGAGGCCTCTGGCTTAGCTGGGGCATGCCTCAGGTGTGCACCCAGTTCACACGGACTGCAGCTTGCTGGCCCCATTGTGGCCCCATCTGGAGAGGACAGGACTGCACTGCAATGTTGACAATCATTTCATGACAGTTCGCTGGGTCGCTAGAGCCGTCTTCTCAAGAAGTCATATATCTGGTTGGTGCCCAAATGCCCACTGTAATCATGAAGTCACTTTAGTATCGCTTCTTGGAACTCTTGGGACAGCACAAGTGGTAAAATGTGCGAACCAGTGGCATCTACGCTTCTCTTACCAGACTCTTCCTCCAGCAGCTGGTTTGTCTCTGTCTCTTAGGAAGGTATGTCACACAGCATGAAGTGGGAGCCCTGCTTCCCCACAGTCAGGGGTGGCAGCGGTGCAGCACTGCTGGGCTCTCTGTGCTGTGTCTGGGCACTATGCTCTCGGTGGAGCCAGGGCAGCTCAGAAGCACTGGATCGGTGGCAGTGGTGCAGCACTGCTGGGCTCTCTGTGCTGTGTCTGGGCAGTATGCTCACACTGGAGCCAGGGCAGCTCAGTAGCACTGGATCTGTGGCAGTGGTGCAGTACTGCTGGGCTCTCTGTGCTGTGTCTGAGCAGTATGCTCTCGGTGGAGCCTGTGCAGCTCAGTAGCACTGGATCTGTGGCAGTGGTGCAGCAACGCTGGGCTCTCTGTGCTGTGTCTGGGCACTATGCTCTCGGTGGAGCCAGGGCAGCTCAGAAGCACTGGATCGGTGGCAGTGGTGCAGCACTGCTGGGCTCTCTGTGCTGTGTCTGGGCAGTATGCTCTCACTGGAGCCAGGGCAGCTCAGTAGCACTGGATCTGTGGCAGTGGTGCAGTACTGCTGGGCTCTCTGTGCTGTGTCTGAGCAGTATGCTCTCGGTGGAGTCTGGGCAGCTCATAAGCACTGGATCGGTGGCAGTGGTGCAGCACTGCTGGGCTCTCTGTTCTGTGTCTGAGCAGTATGCTCTCGGTGGAGCCTGGGCAGCTCAGAAGCACTGGATCGGTGGCAGTGGTGCAGCACTGTTGGGCTCTCTGTGCTGTGTCTGAGCAGTATGCTCTCACTGGAGCCAGGGCAGCTCAGTAGCACTGGATCTGTGGCAGTGGTGCAGTACTGCTGGGCTCTCTGTGCTGTGTCTGAGCAGTATGCTCTCGGTGGAGCCTGGGCAGCTCATAAGCACTGGATCTGTGGCAGTGGTGCAGCACTGCTGGGCTCTCTGTGCTCTGGCTGGGCAGTATGTTCTCACTGGAGCCAGGGCAGCTCAGTAGCACTGGATCTGTGGCAGTGGTGCAGCACTGCTGGGCTCTCTGTGCTCTGGCTGGGCAGTATGTTCTCACTGGAGCCAGGGCAGCTCAGTAGCACTGGATCTGTGGCAGTGGTGCAGCACTGCTGGGCTCTCTGTGCTGTGTCTGGGCACTATGCTCTCGGTGGAGCCAGGGCAGCTCAGAAGCACTGGATCGGTGGCAGTGGTGCAGCACTGCTGGGCTCTCTGTGCTGTGTCTGGGCAGTATGCTCTCACTGGAGCCAGGGCAGCTCAGTAGCACTGGATCTGTGGCAGTGGTGCAGTACTGCTGGGCTCTCTGTGCTGTGTCTGAGCAGTATGCTCTCGGTGGAGCCTGTGCAGCTCAGTAGCACTGGATCTGTGGCAGTGGTGCAGCAACGCTGGGCTCTCTGTGCTGTGTCTGGGCACTATGCTCTCGGTGGAGCCAGGGCAGCTCAGAAGCACTGGATCGGTGGCAGTGGTGCAGCACTGCTGGGCTCTCTGTGCTGTGTCTGGGCAGTATGCTCTCACTGGAGCCAGGGCAGCTCAGTAGCACTGGATCTGTGGCAGTGGTGCAGTACTGCTGGGCTCTCTGTGCTGTGTCTGAGCAGTATGCTCTCGGTGGAGCCTGGGCAGCTCATAAGCACTGGATCGGTGGCAGTGGTGCAGCACTGCTGGGCTCTCTGTTCTGTGTCTGAGCAGTATGCTCTCGGTGGAGCCTGGGCAGCTCAGAAGCACTGGATCGGTGGCAGTGGTGCAGCACTGCTGGGCTCTCTGTGCTGTGTCTGAGCAGTATGCTCTCACTGGAGCCAGGGCAGCTCAGTAGCACTGGATCTGTGGCAGTGGTGCAGTACTGCTGGGCTCTCTGTGCTGTGTCTGAGCAGTATGCTCTCGGTGGAGCCTGGGCAGCTCATAAGCACTGGATCGGTGGCAGTGGTGCAGCACTGCTGGGCTCTCTGTTCTGTGTCTGAGCAGTATGCTCTTGGTGGAGCCTGGGCAGCTCAGAAGCACTGGATCGGTGGCAGTGGTGCAGCACTGCTGGGCTCTCTGTGCTGTGTCTGGGCACTATGCTCTCGTGGAGCCAGGGCAGCTCAGAAGCACTGGAATCATAGCAGCGGTGCAGCACTGCTGGGCTCTCTGTGCTGTCTCTGGCCAGTATGCTCTCGGTGGAGCCTGGGCAGCTCAGAAGCACTGGTCTTGTAGCAGCGGTGCAGCACTGCTGGTCTCTCTGTGCTGTGTCTAGCAGTATGTTCTCACTGGAGCCAGGGCAGCTCAGTAGCACTGGATCTGTGGCAGTGGTGCAGTACTGCTGGGCTCGCTGGGCTGTGTCTGGCAGTATGCTCTCACCAGAGCCTGGACACCTCACAAGCACTGGATCTGTGGCAGTGGTGCAGTAATGCTGGGTTCTCTGTGCTGTGTCTGGGCAGTATGTTCTCACTGGAGCCTGGGCAGCTCAGACGCACTGGATCTGTGGCAGTGGTGCAGCAACGCTGGGCTCTCTGTACTGTGTCTGGTCAGTATGTTCTCACTGGAGCATGGGCAGCTCACACACACTGGATCTGTGGTAGTGGTGCAGCACTGCTGGGCTCTCTGTGCTGTGTCTGGGCAGTATGCTCTCGGTGGAGCCAGGGCAGCTCACAAGCACTGGATCTGTGGCAGTAGTGCAGCACTGCTGTGCTCTCTGTGCTGTGTCTGGGCAGTATGCTCTCGGTGGAGTTTGGGCAGCTCAGAAGCACTGGATCTGTGGCAGTGGTGCAGCACTGCTGGGCTCTCTGTGCTGTGTCTGGGCAGTATGTTCTCAGTGGAACCAGGGCAGCTCAGTAGCACTGGATCTGTGGCAGTGGTGCAGCAACGCTGGGCTCTCTGTGCTGTCTCTGGCCAGTATGCTCTCGGTGGAGCCTGGGCAGCTCAGACACACTGGATCTGTGGCAGTAGTGCAGCACTGCTGGGCTCTCTGTGCTGTGTCTGGCAGTATGATTTCACTGGAGCCTGAGCAGCTCAGACGCACTGGATCTGTGGCAGCGGTGCAGCACTGCTGGGCTCTTTGTGCTGTGTCTGGGCAGTATGCTCTCGGTGGAGCCTGGGCAGCTCAGAAGCATGGGATCTGTGGCAGTGGTGCAACACTGCTGGTCTCTCTGTGCTGTGTCTGGCCAGTATGTTCTCAGTGGAGCCAGGGCAGCTCAGTAGCACTGGATTTGTGGCAGTGGTGTAGCACTGCTGGGCTCTCTGTACTGTGTCTGGGCAGTATGTTCTCCCTGGAGCCAGGGCAGCTTAGTAGCACTGGATCTGTGGCAGTGGTGCAGCAACGCTGGGCTCTCTGTGCTGTGTCTGGGCAGTATGTTCTCACTGGAGCCAGGGCAGCTCAGTAGCACTGGATCTGTGGCAGTAGTGCAGCACTGCTGGGCTCTCTGTGCTGTGTCTGGGCAGTATGTTCTCACCGGAGCCAGGGCAGCTCAGAAGCACCGGATCTGTGGCAGCGGTGCAGCACTGCTGAGCTTTCTGTGCTGTGTCTGAGCAGTATGTTCTCACTGGAGCCAGGGCAGCTCGGTAGCACTGGATCTGTAGCAGTGGTGCAGCAATGCTGGGCTCTCAGTGCTGTGTCTGGGCAGTATGCTCTCGGCGGAGCCTGGACAGCTCACAAGCACTGGATCTGTGGCAGCGGTGCAGCACTGCTGGGCTCACTGTGCTGTGTCTGGCAGTATGTTCTCACTGGAGACAGGGCAGTTCAGAGGCACTGGATCTGTGGCAGCGATGCAGCGCTGCTGGGCTCACTGTACTGTGTCTGAGCAGTATGTTCTCACTGGAGCCTGGGCAGCTCAGAAGCACTGGATCTGTGGCAACGTTGCAGCACTGCTGGGCTCTCTGTGCTGTGTCTGAGCAGTATGCTCTCGGTGGAGCCTGGGCAGCTCAGAAGTACTGGATCGGTGGCAGTGGTGCAGCACTGCTGGGCTCTTTGTGCTGTGTCTGGGCAGTATGCTCTCGGTGGAGCCTGGGCAGCTCAGAAGCATGGGATCTGTGGCAGTGGTGCAACACTGCTGGTCTCTCTGTGCTGTGTCTGGCCAGTATGTTCTCAGTGGAGCCACGGCAGCTCAGTAGCACTGGATTTGTGGCAGTGGTGTAGCACTGCTGGGCTCTCTGTACTGTGTCTGGGCAGTATGTTCTCACTGGAGCCAGGGCAGCTTAGTAGCACTGGATCTGTGGCAGTGGTGCAGCAACGCTGGGCTCTCTGTGCTGTGTCTGGGCAGTATGTTCTCACCGGAGCCAGGGCAGCTCAGAAGCACCGGATCTGTGGCAGCGGTGCAGCACTGCTGAGCTTTCTGTGCTGTGTCTGAGCAGTAGTTCTCAGTGGAGCCAGGGCAGCTCGGTAGCACTGGATCTGTAGCAGTGGTGCAGCAATGCTGGGCTCTCAGTGCTGTGTCTGGGCAGTATGCTCTCGGTGGAGCCTGGACAGCTCACAAGCACTGGATCTGTGGCAGCGGTGCAGCACTGCTGCGCTCACTGTGCTGTGTCTGGCAGTATGTTCTCACTGGAGACAGGGCAGATCAGAGGCACTGGATCTGTGGCAGCGATGCAGCGCTGCTGGGCTCACTGTACTGTGTCTGAGCAGTATGTTCTCACTGGAGCCTGGGCAGCTCAGAAGCACTGGATCTGTGGCAGCGTTGCAGCACTGCTGGGCTCTCTGTGCTGTGTCTGAGCAGTATGCTCTCGGTGGAGCCTGGGCAGCTCAGAAGTACTGGATCGGTGGCAGTGGTGCAGCACTGCTGGGCTCTCTGTGCTGTGTCTGGGCAGTATGTTCTCACTGGAGCCTGGGCAGCTCGGACGCACTGGATCTGTGGTAGTGGTGCTGCACTGCTGGGCTCTCTGTGCTGTGTCTGGGCAGTATTCTCTCGGTGGAACCTGGGCAGCTGAGAAGCACTGGATCTGTGGCAGTGGTGTAGCACTGCTGGGCTCTCTGTGCTGTGTCTGGGCAGTATACAGTTGGTGGAGCCTGAACAGCTCACAAGCACTGGATCTGTGGCAGTGGTGCAGCACTGCTGGGCTCTCTGTGCTGTGTCTGGCAGTATGCTCTCACTGGAGCCTGGACAGCTCAGAAGAACTGGATCTGTGGCAGTGGTGCAGCACGGCTGGGCTCTATGTGCTCTGGCTGGGCAGTATGTTCTCACTGGAGCCAGGGCAGCTCAGTAGCACTGGATCTGTGGCAGTAGTGCTGCACTGCCTGGCTCTCTGTGCTGTGTCTGGCAGTATGCTCTCACTGCAGCCTGAACAGGTCACAAGCACTGGATCTGTGGCAGTGGTGCAGCACTGCTGGGTTCTCTGTGCTGTGTCTGGCAGTATGCTCTCACTGGAGCCTGTACAGCTCACAAGCACTGGATCTGTGGCAGTGGTGCAGCACTGCTGGGCTCTCTGTGCTGTGTCTGGCAGTATGCTCTCACTAGAGCCTGGACACCTCACAAGCACTGGATCTGTGGCAGTGGTGCAGTAATGCTGGGCTCTCTGTGCTGTGTCTGGGCAGTATGTTCTCACTGGAGCCTGGGCAGCTCAGACGCACTGGATCTGTGGCATTCGTGCAACAACGCTGGGCTCTCTGTACTGTGTCTGGGCAGTATGTTCTCACTGGAGCCTGGGCAGCTCAGACGCACTGGATCTGTGGTAGTGGTGCTGCACTGCTGGGCTCTCTGTGCTGTGTCTGGGCAGTATTCTCTCGGTGGAACCTGGGCAGCTGAGAAGCACTGGATCTGTGGCAGTGGTGCAGCACTGCTGGGCTCTCTGTGCTGTGTCTGGGCAGTATACAGTTGGTGGAGCCTGAACAGCTCACAAGCACTGGATCTGTGGCAGTGGTGCAGCACTGCTGGGCTCTCTGTGCTGTGTCTGGCAGTATGCTCTCACTGGAGCCTGGACAGCTCAGAAGCACTGGATCTGTGGCAGTGGTGCAGCACGGCTGGGCTCTCTGTGCTGTGTGGCAGTATGCTCTCACTGGAGCCTGGACAGCTCACAAGCACTGGATCTGTGTCAGTGGTGCAGCAATGCTGGGCTCTCTGTGCTGTGTCTTGGCAGTATGTTCTCACTGGAGCCTGGGCAGCTCAGACGCACTGGATCTGTGGCAGTGGTGCAGCAACGCTGGGCTCTCTGCGCTGTGTCTGGCAGTATGCTTTCACTGGAGTCTGGGCAGCTCAGACGCACTGGGTCTGTGGCAGTGGTGCAGCACTGCTGGGCTCTCTGTGCTGTGTCTGAGCAGTATGCTCTCAATGGAGCCAGGGCAGCTCAGTAGCACTGGATCTGTGGCAGTGGTGCAGCACCGCTGGGCTCACTCTGCTGTGTCTGGGCAGTATGCTCTCACTGGAGCCTGTGCAGCTCAGAAGCACTGGATCGGTGGCAGTGCTGCAGCAACGCTGGGCTCTCAGTGCTGTGTCTGGGCAATATGCTCTCGGTGGAGCCTGGACAGCTCATAAGCACTGGATCTGTGGCAGTGGTGTAGCACTGCTGGGCTCTCTGTGCTGTGTCTGGGCAGTATGTTCTCGCTGGAGCCAGGGCAGCTCAGTAGCACTGGATCTGTGGCAGTGGTGCAGCAATGCTGGGCTCTCTGTACTGTGTCTGGGCAGTATGTTCTCACTGGAGCCTGGGCAGCTCACAAGCACTGGATCTGTGGCAGTAGTGCAGCACTGCTGTGCTCTCTGTGCTGTGTCTGGGCAGTATGCTCTCGGTGGAGTTTGAGCAGCTCAGAAGTACTAGATCGGTGGCAGTGGTGCAGCACTGCTGGGCTCTCTGTGCTGTGTCTGGGCAGTATGCTCTCGGTGGAGCCAGGGCAGCTCACAATCACTGGATCTGTGGCAGTAGTGCAGCACTGCTGTGCTCTCTGTGCTGTGTCTGGGCAGTATGCTCTCGGTGGAGTTTGAGCAGCTCAGAAGCACTGGATCTGTGGCAGTGGTGCAGCACTGCTGGGCTCTCTGTGCTGTGTCTGGGCAGTATGTTCTCAGTGGAACCAGGGCAGCTCAGTAGCACTGGATCTGTGGCAGTGGTGCAGCAACGCTGGGCTTTCTGTGCTGTTTCTGGGCAGTATGCTCTTGGTGGAGCCTGGGCAGCTCAGAAGCACTGGACTCGTAGCAGCGGTGCAGCACCGCTGGGCTCACTGTGCTGTGTCTGGGCAGTATGCTCTCACTGGAGCCTATGCAGCTTAGAAGCACTGGATCGGTGGCAGTGCTGCAGCAACGCTGGGCTCTCTGTGCTGTGTCTGGGCAGTATGCTCTCGGTGGAGCCTGGAAAGCTCACAAGAACTGGAGCTGTGGCAGTGATGCAGCACTGCTGGGCTCTCTGTGCTGTGTCTGGGCAGTATGTTCTCGCTGGGGCCAGGGCAGCTCAGTAGCACTGGATCTGTGGCAGTGGTGCAGCAATGCTGTGCTCTCTGTGCTCTGGCTGGGCAGTATGTTCTCACTGGAGCCAGGGCAGCTCAGTAGCACTGGATCTGTGGCCGTAGTGCTGCACTGCTGGGCTCTCTGTGCTGTGTCTGGCAGTATGCTCTCACTGCAGCCTGGACAGGTCACAAGCACTGGATCTGTGGCAGTGGTGCAGCACTGCTGGGTTCTCTGTGCTGTGTCTGGCAGTATGCTCTCACTGGAGCCTGTACAGCTCACAAGCACTGGATCTGTGGCAGTGGTGCAGCACTGCTGGGCTCTCTGTGCTGTGTCTGGCAGTATGCTCTCACTAGAGCCTGGACACCTCACAAGCACTGGATCTGTGGCAGTGGTGCAGTAATGCTGGGCTCTCTGTGCTGTGTCTGGGCAGTATGTTCTCACTGGAGCCTGGGCAGCTCAGACGCACTGGATCTGTGGCAGTGGTGCAGCAACGCTGGGCTCTCTGTACTGTGTCTGGGCAGTATGTTCTCACTGGAGCATGGGCAGCTCACACGCACTGGATCTGTGGTAGTGGTGCAGCACTGCTGGGCTCTCTGTGCTGTGTCTGGGCAGTATTCTCTCGGTGGAACCTGGGCAGCTGAGAAGCACTGGATCTGTGGCAGTGGTGCAGCACTGCTGGGCTCTCTGTGCTGTGTCTGGGTAGTATACAGTTGGTGGATGTTAGACCCGGCCTCGTAGCATAGCCATCCCTGTCCCCGCACCACATAACCTGACCCATGCACCTCACGCAGCCCCCGAGCCCACGGCCTAGCCGATCCTTCCCACCAGAACCCACACACACCCGAGCCGGACTTCCCCGTCTGTGGCCTTCCTCCTTTCGGCCACACCAGGCCCGCGTGCCCACTTCATGCACCATGATGGCCGCCCGGCCCCAGCGCGACCCTGACCTAGAGGCGCCACTCCGGCTGGGGGACATCGCGCTCCCATTGGGATGAGAGAGGGAGGAGCAGTGTCCATCGCACCTCTGAGCTCCCCTGGGAAGGTGGGTTTCGATCGGCCCACCGGCCTCACAGAGGGCTGGCTCCACGCCTGCTGGGTGTCTGGGACTCCTCCCGACCCGGCCCTGAAAGGATCAAAAGACAATGGCAGGAAACCCCGACAAGCGACCCCCAGGTGACAAGACCCCTGCTTGCACAGACTCCGGACATCAAAGAGAAGTCGTCCTATAACAAGGGGTGCTCTGGGACTATCCGGCAGATTCACCTTTGGAAACACCTGAGCCCTGCTGAGTGACTCGCGGCTCCCTGAAGATCGTAACACCTCCGAACTTGTGCTTGAGCCCTGCTGAGTGACTCGCGGCTCCCTGAAGATCGTAAGACCTCCAAACCTGTGCTTGAGCCCTGCTGAGTGACTCGCGGCTCCCCGAAAAGATCGTAAGACCTCCGACTTGTGCTTGAGCCCTGCTGAGTGACTCGCGGCTCCCACAGACTCTCTTGGTCCCGCCGGACCCCGACGACGACAAGCGTATCCCCCAGCTCGAGGATTGTGAGCTGTGCGCCGGGTACGCCCCTGCATTTGATCCATATCCCCAAAGACTGTCCCGCTACCTCCTACCCCCCCGAGACTCTGTGAGCCCGCGCTCCACTTGTATATATTTGCCTTGCTGATCATAAAGATCCTACAACTCCGATCTGATAAAGATTTGTTCTTAAGAACTCCCGGTGTGGTGTCTCTTTGTCGTGTGGTGCTGAGTGCATGGAGGGTCGGTCGCCAGTGACGAACCCCCACCTTCCGACTACGCACAGGTCACCGAGTTAGGCAATCTGCCCGAGTTGGCCCAGTGGCGCCACGAGGGGGGCCCCTCCCGAGAGGAGTTCTGCCGAGAGCAGGCTACCTGTCCTTCCCTGGTCGGGCCCCGGCAACAAGCAGAGGCCCAGGCCGCGGGAAACCAAACTGGAACGCACCGGGTGTATTGGGAGAATGACCTTTTGTACAGCGAGCAGAAGTCGGTGGAGCTAGGATCCGCCCGGGTGCTGGTGGTACCCCTACGCTTCCGAGACCTTCTCCTGGGCTTGGCCCACGACGTTCCCCTCGCAGGCCACTTGGGCCAGGACAAAACCTACAGTCGCCTCGTGACTCACTTCTACTGGCCCAGAATGAAAGCGGATGTAGAAGCCCACTGCAAGCCCTGTCCCACATGCCAGGCTAGTGGGAAGAGCGGAGGAAAGCGCAAGGCTCCCCTCCAACCCTTCCCTGTTGTCAGTACCCCTATTGAACGGGTCGGGATCGACATCGTGGGGCCTCTGGACCCCCCAACCTCCCAAGGGCACCGCTTTATCCTCGTCCTGGTGGATCATGCCACCCGATACCCTGAAGCCATACCCCTGCGCACCGTCACAGCCCCCGTGGTGGGCCGGGCGTTGATGGGAATCTTTTCCCGTATGGGTTTTCCCCGCGAGGTCGTGAGCGATCGCGGAATGAACTTCATCTCCAGATACATGACGTGCTTGTGGCAACAATGCGGAGTGTCCTATAAGTTCACCACCCCATACCACCCCCAAGGAAACGGCCTGGTAGAGCGGTTTAACCGGACTCTGAAAGGGATGATCGCGGGCCTGGAAGAGCCCCTCCGACATAAGTGGGACGTCCTGCTCCCCTGCCTCCTGTTCGCCTACCGGGAAGTTCCCCAGAAATCCTTGGGGTTCAGCCCCTTTGAGTTACTCTACGGGCACCCCGTCCGGGGGCCCCTCAGCCTGGTCAAGGAAGGGAGGGAGGCGGCGCACTGAGGCCACCCCCGAGATGTGTTCCGATACGTCCTGACCCTCCGAAACCAGACTAGGAAGTTCCGAGAGTTGGCCGAGGCCAACCTGGACGCGAGCCAGGAAGAGATGAAGCGCTGGTACGACCAGAATGCCACTCTGGTCGAGTTCCAGCCGGGCCAGCAGGTATGGGTCATGGCCCCCGTGAAACCCTGCGCCCTCCAGGATAAATGGACCGGGCCCTTCAAAGTGATTGAGCGGAAGAGCCAGGTCACGTACTTGGTGGACGTCCAGTCACCACGGGACCCCCTCCGGGTCCTCCACGTGAACCGCCTCAAGCCCCACTTTGTGTGGATGGAGCTGAGCCTCCTGCTGGCCACCGATGACGTGGCCGAGGAGGAGTCGGATCCCCTCCCTGATCTCCTGTGCACCAAAGAGAAGGACGGCTCCGTAGATGGAGTGAACCTCTCCCCATCCCTCACTTCCCAGCAACGTGATGATTGCCGCCAGCTCCTAGGGCAGTTTTCCGACCTATTCTCCCTGGTCCCCCAAGTCACCGACTGGTGTGGCCATGACGTGGACACCGGAGACAGCCCACCGGTGAAACACCGCGCCTACCGAGTCCCTGATCGGGTCCGGTCCTGCATTCAAGCCGAGGTCTCGAAGATGTTGACCTTAGGAGTGATCGAACCCTCAGACAGTCCCTGGGCCAGCCCCGTGGTCCTGGTCCCGAAAGCAGCTGCCCCCGGTGTCGCCCCAGAACTCCGCTTCTGCGTGGACTACCGGGGACTCAATGAAGTCACCCGAGCCGATGCCCACCCCATTCCCCGAGCCGACCAGCTCATTGACCGACTCGGGGCTGCTCGGTTCCTCAGCACCTTCGATCTCACCTGCGGCTACTGGCAAATTGCGCTCACAGAAGGAGCCAAGGAGCGGTCCACCTTCTCCACCCCGGATGGGCACTATCGCTTTTGCGTGATGCCCTTCGGGATGAAAAATGCCCCGGCCACCTTCCAGCGACTGGTAAACAGAGTCCTGGCCGGGCTGGAAAAATTCAGCGCTGCCTATCTAGACGATATCGCAGTTTTCAGTTCCGAATGGAGTGAGTACCTCCAGCACCTCCGGAGGGTGCTAACCACCCTGCGCCAGGCAGGCCTCACCGTGAAAGCCAGCAAGTGCCAGATTGGGCAAAGTTCGGTAGCCTACCTGGGGCACCAGGTCTTAAGCGGCCAGGTCGCCCCTCTACAGCCCAAAATCGACGCCATCCTAGCCTGGGAACCCCCCACTACCCAAACGGAGGTCCGAGCCTTTCTGGGCCTCACGGGCTACTACCGGAGATTCTTCCGGGGGTACGGCAGCCTAGTCGGTCCCCTCACGGAACTCACGTCCAGGAAACAGCCCAAGAAAGTGCAGTGGACCCCTGCCTGCCAAGAGGCGTTCGATGCCCTAAAAACGGCCATGTGCACAGCCCCCGTCCTTCAGGCTCCCGACTACTCCAAGGAGTTTGTGGTACAAATGGACATCTCCGAGCATGGAATTGGGGCCGTCCTGTCCCAGGTGAATGACCAAGGCCTAGACCAGCCCGTAGCCTTCCTCAGCCGAAGGCTGTTGCCCAGAGAACAGAGATGGAGCACCATCGAGCGCGAGGCGTTCGCCGTAGTCTGGGCCCTCAAGAAGTTACGCCCCTATCTGTTCGGCACCCATTTCAAAGTCTTAACTGACCATCGCCCCTTGCGATGGCTCATGCAGATGCGAGGAGAAAACCCCAAACTACTGCGGTGGTCAATCTTCCTCCAGGGGATGGATTTCACCGTGGAACAGCACCCTGGTACTGACCACGCCAATGCCGTTGGCCTCTCCCGGTTCTTCCGCCTCAGCGAAGAGAACCCCCAAGAGGATGGGTAGTTCTCTCCGGCTTTCAGCTGGGGGGGACGCGTGTTAGACTCGGCCTCGTAGCATAGCCATCCCTGTCCCCGCACCACATTACCTGACCCATGCACCTCACGCAGCCCCCGAGCCCACGGCCTAGCTGATCCTTCCCACCAGAACCCACACACACCCGAGCCGGACTTCCCCGTCCGTGGCCTTCCTCCTTTCGGCCACACCGGGCCCGCGTGCCCACTTCATGCACCATGATGGCCGCCCGGCCCCAGCGCGACCCTGGCCTAGAGGCGCCACTCCGGCTGGGGGACATCGCGCTCCCATTGGGATGAGAGAGGGAGGAGCAGTTTCCATCGCACCTCTGAGCACCCCTGGGAAGGTGGGTTTTGATCAGCCCGCCGGCCTCCCCGAGGGCTGGCTCCACGCCTGCTGGGTGTCTGGGACTCCTCCCGACCCGGCCCTGAAAGGATCAAAAGACAATGGCAGGAAACCCCGACAAGCGACCCCCATGTGACAAGACCCCTGCCTGCACAGACTCCGGACATCAAAGAGGAGTCGTCCTATAACAAGGGGTGCTCTGGGACTATCCGGCAGATTCGCCTTTGGAAACACCTGAGCCCTGCTGAGTGACTCGCGGCTCCCTGAAGATCGTAAGACCTCCGAACTTGTGCTTGAGCCCTGCTGAGTGACTCGCGGCTCCCTGAAGATCGTAAGACCTCCGAACCTGTGCTTGAGCCCTGCTGAGTGACTCGCGGCTCCCCGAAAAGATCGTAAGACCTCCGACTTGTGCTTGAGCCCTGCTGAGTGACTCGCGGCTCCCACAGACTCTCTTGGTCCCGCCGGACCCCGACGACGACAAGCGTATCCCCCAGCTCGAGGATTGTGAGCTGTGCGCCGGGTACGCCCCTGCATTTGATCCATATCCCCAAAGACTGTCCCGCTACCTCCTACCCCCCCGAGACTCTGTGAGCCCGCGCTCCACTTGTATATATTTGCCTTGCTGATCATAAAGATCCTACAACTCCGATCTGATAAAGATTTGTTCTTAAGAACTCGCGGTGTGGTGTCTCTTTGTCGTGTGGTGCCGAGTGTACGATCCTAGATACGAGATTCCTCCCCTGAGGAGTCTCCCGCCAGTGCCCGGCTACGATACCTTGAGGGTTGACCTCAGGCTAGTCAGTGCCCCTCCGGGCCCCTCTGAGGTCGCCTTCTAACAGTGGAGCCTGAACAGCTCACAAGCACTGGATCTGTGGCAGTGGTGCAGCAACGCTGGGCTCTCTGTGCTGTGTCTGGCAGTATGCTCTCACTGGAGCCTGGACAGCTCAGAAGCACTGGATCTGTGGCAGTGGTGCCGCACGGCTGGGCTCTCTGTGCTGTGTGGCAGTATGCTCTCACTGGAGCCTGGACAGCTCACAAGCACTGGATCTGTGTCAGTGGTGCAGCAATGCTGGGCTCTCTGTGTTGTGTCTTGGCAGTATGTTCTCACTGGAGCCTGGGCAGCTCAGACGCACTGGATCTGTGGCAGTGGTGCAGCAACGCTGGGCTCTCTGCGCTGTGTCTGGCAGTATGCTTTCACTGGAACCTGGGCAGCTCAGACGCACTGGGTCTGTGGCAGTGGTGCAGCACTGCTGGGCTCTCTGTGCTGTGTCTGAGCAGTATGCTCTCAATGGAGCCAGGGCAGCTCAGTAGCACTGGATCTGTGGCAGTGGTGCAGCACCGCTGGGCTCACTGTGCTGTGTCTGGGCAGTATGCTCTCGGTGGAGCCTGGACAGCTCATAAGCACTGGATCTGTGGCAGTGGTGCAGCACTGCTGGGCTCTCTGTGCTGTGTCTGGGCAGTATATGTTCTCGCTGGAGCCAGGGCAGCTCAGTAGCACTGGGTCTGTGGCAGTGGTGCAGCAACGCTGAGCTCTCTGTGCTCTGGCTGGGCAGTATGTTCTCACTGGAGCCAGGGCAGCTCAGTAGCACTGGATCTGTGGCAGTAGTGCAGCACTGCTGGGCTCTCTGTGCTGTGTCTGGCAGTATGCTCTCACTGGAGCCTGGACAGGTCACAAGCACTGGATCTGTGGCAGTGGTGTAGCACTGCTGGGTTCTCTGTGCTGTGTCTGGCAGTATGCTCTCACTGGAGCCTGGACAGCTCACAAGCACTGGATCAGTGGCAGTGGTGCAGCACTGCTGGGCTCGCTGGGCTGTGTCTGGCAGTATGCTCTCACTAGAGCCTGGACACCTCACAAGCACTGGATCTGTGGCAGTGGTGCAGTAATGCTGGGTTCTCTGTGCTGTGTCTGGGCAGTATGTTCTCACTGGACCCTGGGCAGCTCAGACGCACTGGATCTGTGGCAGTGGTGCAGCAACGCTGGGCTCTCTGTGCTGTGTCTGGGCAGTATGTTTTCACTGGAGCCTGGGCAGCTCAGACGCACTGGATCTGTGGTAGTGGTGCAGCACTGCTGGGCTCTCTGTGCTGTGTCTGGGCAGTATTCTCTCGGTGGAACCTGGGCAGCTGAGAAGCACTGGATCTGTGGCAGTGGTGCAGCACTGCCGGGCTCTCTGTGCTGTGTCTGGGCAGTATTCTCTCGGTGGAACCTGGGCAGCTGAGAAGCACTGGATCTGTGGCAGTGGTGCAGCACTGCCGGGCTCTCTGTGCTGTGTCTGGGCAGTATGCTCTCACTGGAGCCTGGACAGCTCACAAGCACTGGATCTGTGGCAGTGGTGCAGCAATGCTGGGCTCTCTGTGCTGTGTCTGGGCAGTATGTTCTCACTGGAGCCTGGGTAGCTCAGAAGTACTGGACCTGTGGCAGTGCTGCAGCACGGCTGGGCTCTCTGTGCTGTGTCTGGGCAGTATGCTCTCACTGGAGCCTGGGCAGCTCAGACGCACTGGATCTGTGGCAGTGGTGCAGCACTGCTGGGCTCTCTGTGCTGTCTCTGGGCAGTATGCTCTCACTGGAGCCTGGGCAGCTCAGACGCACTGGATCTGAACAAGGATGTAGTAGGCACATGGAATGGTCCCAGGTCTGGCTCCCAGCAATGCACCTGCTAATTATTAAGGCTGGATTGGAGGAGTGACGGTCATTGCATAGGTCTAGAATCTTATACCGCAGGAAACGCTTCGGATATCTTTCCATAGCCTTATAGCCCGCTGCCGACGGCTATACCAGTTGTTAAAGGCTCTGAACTCAAGTTATACCTATAGCAAGGGAGAGGGCCTTTAACAACCAGTGTAGCCCAAGGCAGAAGGCCTATAAGGCTATTAGAACATTCCACCCACTAAGGGTAGAATGTTCCACATTGAAAAGGAAGAAACAAGAAGACAAACATTGGAATGCTGGAACTCCAAGCTTATTCCAGCCATTGTAAGCCTGTAGTTTCTCCATTGTCTTCAATGGAGCGCTCAACATTCCAATGTTCTAATATGTTATTCACATTTTGAAACTGCTGCATATTGTTGATATAGGGACTATTGAACATCGTGTCAATCTGCACCTAATGATTAGTAAATATACACTTTCCAAAAAGAGCCATCTACACTTATGCTTTGCAGATTTAACAAGTGCCTTCGACTTTGTTTACCATGCAAAATTATGGCAGACTTTGGTTTGGATGGGTGCCCGTAGCGAAACTATTATTCACCTATCTCAAATATATAAGTTATTAACCACAAAAGTTCGAAATGGGCCCAAAGGCGAGTGCACTCCACGTTTCAGAGCAATACACAGGATTAGACAAGGCTGTGTCCTTGCTCCGCTATTGCTTTCCCTCTATGTCAACGGCGTTGACGAATGTTTGCAATAGCTGAAGGCTGATGCCACTAAAGTCGTCAAACGCAGAACCCCGGTCTTGTTCTACGCAGACGATGCGTCTTGCTATACAGAACGGCAAATGGGCTTCAGTGTCTAATTGAGAACTTCGCTGAATATATGGAAGAAAAAGACCTAAAGCTTAACCTTAAAACAAACATTCACAATGCTCTGTGGAAAAGGGAAACCGAAAACTACGATACACCATGTTAAGGAGATGCAGATTGCGGAAACGCATTATTTTATGTATTTGGACCTACTTTTTACATCTAATGGGCAATGGGGAACACATATTGAAATATGTAAATCAACATTTTCATGGTCAACAGAGGCCATTTTTAGATTCTCAAAAAAAATAGGGAACAAGCCAATAACAGAAATCCTGACTCTCTATAGGAGCAAGTGCATGACAGGAACCTGTAATGGTGCTGCACTGTGGGGAATGGATAATCATGCTTTGCTTCAGACTCAAGAAAACATCTTCTTAAGGAGACTATTAGCAGTCCCTAACGCAACCCCTTCATACATGGCACATCAAGAATTAGCAGTTCCCTACATTGATGATTACATCAGTGAAGCAGCACTTAGCGTTTGACATGGGACCTGGAGCAAAAATTGAACCAAATTCACTCAGGATATCATAATGGATTGCCTCGCCCTTGACTATAGTAAAGAAAATCCCTTGGTTGACATATATCAACAAACTCCTACACGAACTTGATGAGAATGTTGATATTAATGCACCCATGAAAGTCTCATGCCATAGTAGGAAGGACCTGAAAACAGGGTTTATAGGAGCCAGAGAAGTGTCGAGGGAAATCGATGTAACCTCAATGCAGACAATTGAGGCTTATTACGAAGGGCCAATTGAGATAGGCATACAACAATACTTACTTCGGGTTTCAAATTTATAACATAGATTCTGTTTTATACGGTTGAGAACGGGCACCCTCCATTTTTTAATAGCCTTTCCTGCTATGGACAAATGGAATTAAAATCTTCCAAGTTGCCCTTGTGATGGAAAGTCAGATCAGTCAACTCTACATTTTATTCTTTTTTGTAATTTTTATAAAGATATTAGGAAGAGTATTTTACATCCTCTGTTTCTTAGTGAAAAATTATATTCTTATAAAGCTGCTTTTATTTTTTTTTGTAGCCTAGAAAATGAGAGAGTATGCAACGCAGTGGATGCCTAAATTAAATAGGCAAATAAAAAGATGAAAGATTAATTCACACCTTGAGGTCTTAGTGTATGAAATAATATAGGATATATATTGATTGAGTGACTTTTAGGCCTGTTATGCGCCCTCCTTAATCTTTGGATACGATCACGTTTATTCTATATTATTACTTGTATACCTAAATATTAATTTTTATTGCTTTTCATTGAAATTATATATTGAGATTTTCGTGTAATTTATACCACGTTAAATGTGCTTACGGTTTTGATTAATTGATGTGTCCTGATGACTTATTTTTTTGTAATTTTTATAAAGATATTAGGAAGAGTATTTTACGTCCTCTGTTTCTTAGTGGAAAATTATATTCTTATAAAGCGGCTTTTATTTTTATATGTATCCTAGAAAATGAGAGAATATGCAACGCAGTGGATGCCTAAATTAAATTGGCAATTAGAAAGAGGAAAGATTAATTCACACCTTGAGGTCTTAGTTTATAAAATAATATAGGATATATATTGATTGAGTGACTTTTAGGCCTGTTATGCGCCCTCCTTAAACTTTGGATACAATCACGTTTATTCTATATTATTACTTGTATACCTAAATATTAATTTTTATTGCTTTTCATTGAAATTATAAGATGAGATTTTTGTGTAATTTATACCACGTTAAATGTGCTTACGGTTTTGATTAATTGATGTGTCCTGTTGACTTATTTTTAGAATATTTGTATGGTTTTAACCATGTTTTATGTGCTTAAGGTATTGATTAATCGATGTATTATGCTGAGATATTTTTAGAATGTTTTTATGGTTGTATTTTTAACCGAATAAAGCTGATTGAATTGAATTAAATTAAGGAATTGTTCATAAAATTAAATTTTGAAGTAACATACAGTCATCAGACCCTTAACTAGAAGGCAAAGCACATTCCGCCTCTCATGAATCGAGTTGCATCATAGGGGGGAGAGAGTCACTTCCGCTCTGTGCTAGAACTTTGAAATCCAGTCAAGTCAAGTCAAGTCAAAAATACTTTTATTAATTCTTTAAAAACCATAAAAGGATGGCAAACCATCATAAAATTCTAATTCTAAACATTATATGAACATATGTATATAAAATATATACAGCCTCATGCATCAAGCCAAAATCCAGTCGGTAAAATACCGATTCGCTAATAGCTCCCGGTATTGAGTTAAAAATACCCAATCCCAATGCATCAACCCAAAAGCAAAAATCGCTATTTAAGGAATCCTTAAATAGCGATTCCTTAAATAGCGATAGCATTTAAGGAATCCCAAATTGAGATTCCTTAATTTAAGGAATCTCAATTTGGGATTCCTTAAATGCAATGCATGAAAGTTAAAAAATTAGCGAATTCGCTAATAGGGGGAGCAAATTACCATGAAGATGAACTGCATGGTAATTTGCTAAAAGTTTGAAAAATGCACTTTTGTGCATTTTTCAAAGTTTCATGTTGCGCACACACATGCCCTTAGAGCATGTGTGTGTGCAACATATGTGCACATATCAATTTCAGGGGTGCAATAGGGTGTCATTTTGACACCCTTGCACCCTTGAAATTGCATGAGCAATTTGCGAGAACCTACTGGTACTCGCTATTTGCTCATGCAATCTCCAATTCATTCCTATGGGCCTGGAGGCCCATAGGAATGATTGGGATGGCATTCCTTAATTGCTACTCGCAATTTGCTAGTAGCAATTAAGGAAAGTTAAGGAATCGCTATTTGAATAGCGATTCCTACATGCATAGCCTTTTGCTATTCCTTATTAGCGATTCCTTATTTTTCGCTAATAAGGAATCGCAAATGGCATTGTTGATGCATGTGCCCCATAATTATTAAAAAAGTTATTCTTATTATTTTTTTATATCGTTTTGAAACATTGATCTGGAAGAAATCATTGGAAAGGGAAGCCATGATCACAGTGAAGAGCTCATCAAAAAGTTGTATGTTTGCTAATCATGAAGAAGTTTTGTCCAGTTCTTTTGCTGCTACTTTCCAAAATTTTATAGCGCTGCAGGAGAGTGGAATTGAGAACCATCCAAGACACCTGATGACCGCAGCTCTGCATGTTCTGATCTGTTCTTTCTTTAAAGTCTCCCGAAGAATGGATTGACGTGTTTTCAATAAAATAGGGCATATGCATAGTAAGTGTAATAGTGACTCCTCCCCTTGACAGCAAAGGCGACATTCCTTCGATGGCCATACGTATTTCCATTGCAGGGTTAAATCTTTTGAGGGGAATGAACCCAGTCGTAGTAACATCAAGTAATGCTTTTTATAGTAAGAAATATGTTCAGTCAGATACCGTTGCGGTTTTAGCCTCTGGTATGTCTGAATCACGGCCCAGGCGTGATATTTTTTGGAAAAAGACTTTTTGTCAGTTGATAGGGAGTTCCACTTGATTGCGGAATTTGCCGCGTTTTTAAATCCAGAATACGTTACTGTTGTTGACCAGACCTCCTCTAGCTGTAACGCCGACAAGGATTCCTGCAGTATTCTCGTCGTCGAGTTGGCTTGTCTAGCTTGACTTTCGATCTCAACCCAACAGCGAGGGGCTAGGGTGTTATCGTCTGCCTCCCTCATCCTCCAATAGTACTTCACTAAAGCACCTTGTCTGGCCATGATCTGGTTTTTTAAGCCAAATTCTAGACGGATTTGGTCTTGTGAGATGTGTAGCGGAATTATAAACAATCTTTTGAAGAATACAAATTGTATTGTATTTAGGGTGGTTGCATCTTTGATATTCAGGATTTCTGAACCGTACGAGATGGAGGGCAAGAATTTTGCAGCGATCACTTGAAGCAAGTGGCTGGTAGAACAAGCTGTGAGCTTTTTTTTCAAGACTTTAAAGGCGAACAGCAATTGTTTTGCTTTTATGCTTCCTTGTTCCATGTGTTGTTTAAAGTTTAACTCACTATCGAGCAGAAAGCCTAGATATTTATAGGAAGTTACGCAGGCCAAACGTTGTTCGCCCAATTTCCAGGAAAAGGAGTACCTGGACGAGGTTTTGTTATGTTTTGAAAAACGCATTACTTTTGTCTTTTGATGATTGATCGTAAGTTGATTGGAGGTGGTATAGGCTCCTAGTCCCGTGATTAGTTTCTGCAGGCCAGCTGGTGTTTGTGCTAGTAGTACTATGTCATCTGCGTACTGAAGGCATGGCGTTGGGATTTTGCCCAGTTTGGGGGGGTCAGCTGGAATTGACTGAAGGTGTTTGTCGAGATCTGACGTGTAGATTTTAAACAAGCAGGGCGCTAAAACGCAACCTTGTTTTAGCCCGTTCAGCGTTGAAATCTTACCAGTGACCCTTGACCCGTCTCCTTTCTTAATTTGCACCCAGGTGTTAGAATACAGGTTGATGATGGCCTCCAGGAGTCTATGCGGAACCCCCCAGGCCTGCATCTTAGCCCATAGAGCGGCTCTTGAATCTTTATCAAAGGCCGCATTAAGGTCCACGAAGCAGGCGTATAGGGGCCTTGATTTTTCGAATGCCTGTTTGGCTAAAAGAGTGACAGCAGAGATGTTCGTCAAGGTGCCCATCCCCGCCCGAAATCCAGTTTGCGTAGAAGGTATTTGATTTTTTAGACTAACCCAGGCCTCTAGTTCTACTAAGAGGTTAGATGTGTAAATTTTCGCCTCTACATCTATTATTGCGATCAGTCTGTAATTAGAGGGGTCCGAGCGTGGACCCGACTTATAGATTGGGGTAAGGATACTTCCTCTCCAGGACTCGGGGATCTGACAATCTGCTGTGACTTTGGAATAAAGGGGAGTGAGGATTTGGGACCAGAATGCAGGGTCGTGTCGGAACAAGGCGTTTGGTAGGCCGTTTGGACCTGGGGCTCCCTCCGATTTTAGGTTCTTTATTATTTTTAGCAATTGAGTTTCTGTGAATAGGACTGGATCCCAGGAAGATCGAGGTTATTGATACCGTTAACTTGGTCTCAGCCTCCTGCCTCCTTCGCTGTTTGTTTTTCACAGTTTGGAGCCGATAGAGGTGCAGCTTCGTTGTAAAGGAGTTCAATGTGGGCTCTCCATGTGGCCTCCAGAATTTCCCAATGGAGATGTTGATTCCGGCCATTGGTTAGTTGATTTATTTGTTCCCAGAGAAGCCTGGAATCCCCCAATTTACAGGCATGATGGAGTTTAGCCCAGATATGTTCTTGATACTCTTTTTTTGTGAGTTTTATATCATTTTTTAACTGTTTCCTAGTTTTTGCGATTAACGGCAGAAGTTCCTGATGGTTTTCTTGGCCCCGGGATCGTAATTGTCTGAGGTATTTATTTAGTTGTTGTTTTTGTTTCCTCAGGTTATTATTGAACGAAGCAGCCCCTTTTGGATTTTAGGCTTGGCGGGCATGGGTATTTTTAGAAAATATATTGTTAATTTCAAAAGTAAAGAACTTCCAAGCTTTTGTGGTTAGTGTTTCAGGGTTGAATTTTTCCAAAAGACTGGTATAGGTGTTTTCGATGGCCTTGATGTTGTTCTTATTCCAGCGAAGGCGTTTTAAATTATAGCATTGTGTTAGAGATGATAGCGCTTTTACTTTTGCTGAAATTTTAAAGGCTGTTATGTCGTTACAACGCACACTTTTACAACGCATGCACTTACAACGCATTTTTTACAACGCACAATCCATTACAACGCATGACATTCCAACGCATGACACTACAACGCATTTTTAAAAACTACCTTTACAACGCATTCCATTACAACGCATACTACCATTACAACGCATACCATTACAACGCATAATATTAAATTGCATTTAAGGTAAGTATTAGATAGTATAGGGGTAAAAATTACTTTTCTAACTCCAGGGGGTGCAACAGTAGGGTAAGCGTTGGATAGTATAGGGGTAAAAATTACTATTCTAACTCCAGGGGGTGCAACAGTAGGGAAATTGTGTTGGATAGTATAGGGGTTAAAATTACTATTCTAACTCCAGGGGGTGCAACAGTAGGGTAAGTGTTGGATAGTATAGGGGTAAAAATTACTATTCTAACTCCAGGGGGTGCAACAGTAGGGAAAGTGTTGGATAGTATAGGGGTAAAAATTACTATTCTAACTCCAGGGGGTGCAACAGTAGGGTAAGTGTTGGATAGTATAGGGGTAAAAATTACTATTCTAACTCCAGGGGGTGCAACAGTAGGGTAAGTGTTGGATAGTATAGGGGTAAAAATTACTATTCTAACTCCAGGGGGTGCAACAGTAGGGTAAGTGTTGGATAGTATAGGGGTAAAAATTACTATTCTAACTCCAGGGGGTGCAACAGTAGGGTAAGTGTTGGATAGTATGGGGTAAAAATTACTATTCTAACTCCAGGGGGTGCAACAGTAGGGTAAGTGTTGGATAGTATAGGGGTAAAAATTACTATTCTAACTCCAGGGGGTGCAACAGTAGGGTAAGTGTTGGATAGTATAGGGGTAAAAATTGCTATTCTAACTCCAGGGGGTGCAACAGTAGGGAAAGTGTTGGATAGTGTAGTTTAATATTATGCGTTGTAATGGTATGCGTTGTAATGGTAGTGTGCGTTGTAATGGAATGCGTTGTAAAGGTAGTTTTTAAAAATGCGTTGTAGTGTCATGCGTTGTACTGTCATGCGTTGTAATGGATTGTGCGTTGTAAAAAATGCATTGTAAGTGTAGTGCGTTGTAAAAGTTGCGTTGTAAAGGTTGTTCCCCCTTTCAGCCCGATCTTTTATCTGAAAGCTCGTAATATGCGGGAGGAGGTCACAATCTATAATGGTATAGTCTATGATGGAACGTATTTTTTGTGTAACCCTAATGTATGCTGCGGGCTGGTCAGTAGGGCTTTGGCCATTGAGTATGCACATTGAGAGGTCTTTCAAGCGAGATGCGCATTTCTTGCCAGAGGTGTCCTGACGAATGGGGGCTTGTATGGGCCCCTTTGTTCCATTGCTCCTTTCGTGTAGTAAATTCATATTGAAATCGCCTGACAAAATGATTTTGGCATCCGGATAGGCGAGTTTTAATGTTTTTATTGAGGTAATTAGTTGTTTAATTCTTAACTTCTTTTTTTTAGATGCAGGATGAATATAGATATTGAGGATGAGCAGGGTGAAGGTCTCTGGGACATCTATTTCAACACACAAAATCCAGGAACAGTCTAAGTCTACGATAGAAGCCTGCCATGGAATTTCTGTGGAAATGAAAGTAGAGAGTCCTCCTTTTGCTCTTCCATGTCTGGTGACTTTTTTAGCTGGATTCAGAAATTCTTTAAAACCTGTTATGAGGGATGGAGTTGTCTGCCAGGATTCTTGAAAAAGGATAATGTTATATTGTGTAATAGAATTCATGAAATCTGGGTCTTCTGATTTTGAGTGAAGACCGTGCACGTTCCAGGAGCAAATGGTACATCCTTGATGCGATTGGGAGGCTTGTGTTGAAATCCAGTCAGTTTCGGAAGTGTTCCATCACAGGACAGAAGCAATCAATAGGGTGTAGAGGAGGACGAGCCGCAGGAAGCTCGAGCCAGGCTCGAGCCAGATGCCCGGCTCTGGCTCAGCTCTGGGTCCTCTTGAATCCACGAGCCCAAAACGAGCCATGCTTTCGTGGGGCTTCTGCCTGCCACCCACGCTCTAACCTAAAGCACCAAGGGGCATATTATCAAGGACGGCGTTAAAA
Organism: Triturus cristatus; assembly: GCF_964204655.1. Classification (NCBI taxonomy): domain Eukaryota; kingdom Metazoa; phylum Chordata; class Amphibia; order Caudata; family Salamandridae; genus Triturus; species Triturus cristatus. The sequence goes on from NC_140595.1 coordinate 817,348,524, forward strand.
TTTTCGCCGGTTTAGCGGCAGAAAACTGCAGCTAAAGCGGCGATAATGGGCTTGATAATATGCCCTGGAGAATTCCCATAGAAATCCATGTTCACCCCAGAACATGGACTTCTATTGGAATTCTAAAGGCGAAAATTTTAACGCCGTCCTTGATTATATGCTCCCAAGAATTTAAGAAAACACATGAACTTTTGATGTTAACATGAGAGGAAAAAAGATACCCGTCTAGCGGCTGAATGGCACAATGTAAATCAAAAAGCCAGGGATTTTTCCTAGCTTCCCCGCTTGACCAAATTGTGCGAATATTGGTTAAATATTTTATTTCACGAGCTTACTTGATCCTTATTGCACTTGAGAGCACCTTGAAATACGTGAGTTCAGGGTGCACCTCTTATGGGTCTGATTTAAATAGACGACAGTGGTGCTCTATGTGGGACTCTGGGCCACATAAAGGGCACTCGTGGCAACTGACTTAGCTCTCAATTCACTATTGCCATTGTTTTTAAAGAAGTATGAATATTTTTAAGTTCATGTTTAAAAACTGTCACCATCAAATAAAAGCCTCTCCATAGGGGCCAATGTAAAGGATGGCAGACAGGGAACTCCATCGCAACAGCAACGGTGTTCCCTCCCTGCCAACACAGGGGTCTGTCCGCCCGATTTAAATGTAGGCAGACCATGGGTTTATTTACGGGGGTGACAACTCCATCACTGCTGTAGCCAAACTTCTTTGACGGACCAGTAGAGTAAGGGCCAGAGGAGAATTGGCTATATGTCCATCCAACCAATTATCATCGCCGGACATATAGCCGTTTTTTTACTTTACGTCACCGCTAGGCTAAGCCTGGAAGTAAGGGATGATAAAAAAACACTCAAGATGACTCCCATGGCAAGGTGGGCATTATCTTTTTCATTTTCAAAAAGAAAATCCCACTTTGGGATTTTCTCCTTAAAAAATAAAAAATAAAACAGTTTCATGCAAGGCTCCATCATGTTGACGGCGATTCCTGCCACTGCTTCAGAAAAGAGCTCTAACTTGGCCGTCATTTTTAAATTGGACTGGCGGCATCTCAAACAGGTCGATGGAATAATTTACTCCGCAGCCCTGTTGGAGAAACAGAATGCCCGCCGATATATAAATTGGCCCCATATTTTGATATGCAAAATCGAAACGCTTCTGCATGTTAAAGAAGTACGCTTTGTTGAATGTTGAAGAGTCTTTATCATATTTTTAAGGTGTTTGTTGCACAGTTTTTCTGGGCTCAGCTCGACCACGGGCTCTTAGAGTCCAGCCAGACACTCGTCTCATCTCTGGTTCTGCTCTCTCTGTTTGGCCCACCCTCCTTTAATGGGGAGAAGGACACTTCTTCTCTGTGCTAGATCCTAGGAATCCAACAAGTATCAGAAGTGATCTGCTGCAGCGGAGAAGTAACCAATAGGGAGTCGGTCACTTATGCGCTGTGATAGAGCTTTGAAACCCAACAGTTTCAGAAGTAATCCCCCACAGGAATGAAACAATCAATATGGAGAGAGTCCCTTCTGCTCTTTTCTGGAACTTCGAAATCCAACTAGTTATCCACAAGTTACTGCGGCAGACTGTTTTTAACTCAGACAATACCGACTACACCAGCGCCCACCATGGAGACAGTGGTGGATGCAACTCGCTCGCGCCCCTCAACTCTAGCCGTTTCTATGCCAATGTCTAAGGCAGTGGCGTCACTAGGGGTGTGCAGGGGGTGCGGACCGCACCGGGTGACACCCTCACGGGGGGTGACACCAAAGGGCCGGTCCGGTCGGTGTGTCTGTGGTGCACTGCAACCGTCCGTGCAAAGTTTTATTGAAACCAGCACCAGCAGTCCAGAAACCAAAACGCAACGACGCGCACAACCTAACCTTCTATTCAGCAGGAGGTGCCTGTGCGCAGCGCGCACTGTTTCCTCCTCCGCCGCGTCTGCGCGCCTCGGCAGTGACGTCACGTCGTCACTAGAGGGGTGCAGTCGGCGATGTTGTTACGGGAGGAATCCGAATCCCGCATGCGCATTGGGCCCCAAGTGCGCATGACTTGGCATCACGAGGGACGAGGAGGTGAGGAGGTCTCAGGTCGCCACACTGCCACAGCGCCACTATAATTTAATTTTATTCCAAGCAAAGCTAACGGCCGCGCCGCGGGCCGCCGACCGAGGTAGTCCCCCCCCCCCCCCCCGTCTGCCACGTGCCACCAACTCAGCAGGTGAGTGGCCTATTGCCTATTCAGTGCAGGGCGGTGGGCGATTCCATGTGTTTCTGCACTGTAGGTTCAAGCACTGTAAGGCATGGCATGGGTAAATAGAACCGGTCTCTTGGTGGGAAATGCATTGGCATTGCCAGTTGGTTACTAACTCGGATCCAGCCGTGAACCTATAAAAAAGACCAGTTTCTACCTCACATAACAGACTACAGCAAAAATCAAATGTTCTGTTTCTCGCTGATGCGGTGGCGGCCTCCCCTATGCAGGCTCCCGTATCATAAACCCTGGGTCTCAGTGACATCAAACTGAAACGCCTATGACATTCGTTACCAATACCAAGGTTCCTTTCACAGACTTCTGATTCTAGCGCTGCTGTGTAATGACTTACGGAACAAATAAATGGTTCACTGGGGGAGGGGGGGGGCGGAGAGACAAACGGAAGGTCAACTGTATTGATCAAAGTCCATCAAAATACCACATCTGGATAGCATGCAAAAAGATTTTTTTTTATCAAAGAACAAAAGCAAGTCACATCGACATGTAGTCACACAGCACTCAATATGTGCATAGAACGTAACGACGCAAGCAACTTAATGGTGCGACCGGTGCCGCCGCACCGGATGCCAAGTTAGGGCGCCATTTGGAACCGACGAGTGCCGGGCCCGGCCCGTTACTAATTTTCATTTTCACAGGTCCTGGAATAGAAGTCAAAGGAGGGAGGCTCCGTCATCTTCTCAGCAATGCCAGTGTAAAATATCACGCCATTTTATTATCTTAGCTCGTGCACCCTTCTCTTGTTAATTCCGCCAACCGCAGACATAATTGTTGTGATAAAAAAAACTAAAATAATAGTGCATATTTATACATAGGACTGCACGATATGTCTTAGACTAGACATCCCAACCGGATCATGCTAGTTGCAGGAAAAAAAACTGCTGAGTATTTGGGTGATGGCATTGGTAGCGCATGAATCCTAGATCCAGGCTGCAGGCCGGCTGTAGCTAGCTAGCCCTGGCCTTCTTTGGCCGCCCATGGCAGTCCCTTATTTTGCCACCATGCGTGCGCGTACGGAGTGAAGAGCATGGGGGGAGGTGGGTGCTGGTGAGATATCCGGGTTGTTTGTTTGCCACGGTGGCCAACTGAAGAGCGGGGGAGGGAGTGAGGTGCCTGTCCCGAGCCTGCAGCTAAGAGCTCCCCCTCTCCCTCGCTCCGTGTGAAAGGTTCTTCTGAGTGCCCGACGTGTGCACTGCTCCATGTGCTTGTTTATTTAACAATTCATTCTTGGGCCAGTGCAACCGTAAGTCTGTAGAACATGTTGGCAGGCCGTGTCCTGCAAGTAATGCAAGCAAGGGCACTCTGTAAAGGACATGGTCAAAGACTAGGCCCTGCGAGTAATACCAAAAGAGACTGGTTACAGATCAGGTGCGATGTCATAGGGCCCAGGGCCGGCTTTAGGGCGGTGCAACCGGTGCGACCGCACCAGGCGCTGACTTTAGGTGGGGGCGTGTGTTTGCAAGTTAATAATAGTTTTAAAAGCACCTTCTGCCAGCATTCTGGCCTCCAGCAGTTTTCAGCCGTCAATAAAAATGTCAAGAGAACTCCGTGATTCATTTTCTTCCTACAGAAAGATCGGAGGTTTGTCTAGTGGAGGCTTTGAGGGTAGCGCAGATGGTTAATATGCCTACTGCAAAGAACCTGTAACTGCAGATCACAAAAGAACCTGTACCAGCAGATCACAAAGTGTGTGCTTCAAGTTCTCCAGACCAAGCGCTATTAAACTATACCTTATAGTCCTCTGTCTTACGTAACATTTCCTATACACTGATTTGCACACCTATGATTGTCTCTGTGTTTTGTGTGTGTTATGTAAAGTGATCTGACACCCTACACTGGTATAAGTGGCGCTATACAACTAATTGTCTGAGCGATGGAGTGATTATGGAGACTTGAGGGGCACTGTTAAAGGGTGATAGTGAGGGAATGCATGGCTGAGGTGATCACTGGGGGGGCGCCAACAACCATTGTCACACTGGGCGCCACCAGCGCTAAAGCCGGCCCTGATAGGGCCAGTCTCAGAAGTTGTAATGCCCTTTTGTATTGCCGCATGGAATTTTTGAGAAGTGAGAATGCCAAAACCTAAGTCAGAACGTGATGCCTTGACTACTCTGTATAAAATTGTAGGAAGCTTTGTCGTGCTATATCTCCTACCATAACTGTAGGGACATGCCATGCCTGTTGACAATGCATCACATTTACTGGGGACAAAGGTACCGAATACGGAGCAGGACGGACCTATCTCTGGTGTTTTGGCACGGATTACAGCAAATTAAGTGAAATGCACATGTATTTTTAATTCCAAATACACATTCTTTCATATACTCATGGATTGTCTGATGCAATGTTTTAACTATGAAAAATACATTGATTTTAATCACACCCAAACATATTAGCGCTACTTTACAGAGTTTGCCAGTAAAGCGGTACTTTTCTTTTCTTGTCTTTTTTTCAACAACATTGTTTTCCATGGTGGGGAAGTGCACCAATCGTGGGGTACTGCGACGAGTGATTGATCGGTGGATTGGTAACTCTAAACCATGTTCTTACTGCTTACATTTCACATGAGGGTGGGGTACCGCCTGACGCCTTAGGGCCGAGTTCGCGCTATATAAAGCTGCAAAAAAAATAAAATGCCTTTATCGGATTCGGAATGCACGACGAGGCACTTCTCTACATGTGAAAGTACACTTGGCCACAGAGTCACCAGTCGGATCCAATCCCCAAGCGCATTGCCCCCAATCCCCACAGCATTGGCAAAGCCAATAGGACAGGCCTCCATGTGATGAGGAGCACTCACAGAGAACCGGAGGAGATCCCAGGCACAAACAGCCCAACATATGACACCCGACAAATGCAGACCACCCTCCTACCAAGGAGCCTGTGCGACACAGTCGAGGGAACCACAGCATCCCGACAAACCCACGTGAACTAGTCTCTCACCTAGCATACAGTGCACCACACTGCTCCCAAGAAACGGCACTGCAGGAACGCCAACGACTGACAATGCTGCAAGCAGGCACCGCAGGGATGCCAACGACCCACAATGCTGCATGCAGGCAGTGCAGGGATGCCAACAACCCACAATGCTGCAAGCAGGCACTGCAGGAACGCCAACGATTGACAATGCTGCAAGCAGGCACTGCAGGAACGCCAACGACTGACAATGTTCAAGCAGGGATGCCAACAACCCACAATGCGGCAAGTGGGCACTGCAGGGACGCCAAATGTCATGAAAGTCACAGCTTTTGCAACATTGCTTGAAAAGCTGTTACAGATGCCTGCTGATATGTGCCTATGACGCAAAAAGACTTCTGAAATGGCTCGGAATGTTTTAATCGCGACTCACTCATCAGCCTCATTCTATTGACTGTGACGTCTATGTTGTGGAAATTGGCATGGGGTGCTCTTAAACTTTACGTTTTGCTAGAATTGTTGAGGAAAATGACATGGACATTGCAAAGATTTTTCCACTTCTCTTCCAAATCATTGGCAAAATCAAGTATTGTGAAGATCGAAAGAGCAGTGTGACGCAATGATTGACAAAGTTTGCCTACATTTACAAACGTTACTAAGGATTTTGTATGGTCCCGTTATTTGCCAACTGTGTCCACTGGTGGACTCGGAGCGGAGGAGGTCCATGCGGTAAGTCGTGAGGGGGTGACACCATGAGTTACCCGCACCGGGTGACACCAACCCTAGTGACGCCACTGGTCTAAGGCACCCTGGGCGGGCAGGACAAAACAACCTCTTGGCCTGGTCCGGGACATTATTGCTGTTTTTTGCAGCAGCCTGTGCGGTTAATGACTCAGTAGAAGTGCCCCTGTGGCAGGTGTGTGTCCCACAGTCAGTGTAGATCTAATATGGCTTCTGTCCATGCCATCGAAGGTCCCAGCTGGCTGCTTCTGTGGGCACAAGGGGTCATCTGAGGTCTGGTGCACTTCAATTCCTAATTTACGAAGGTTGGCCTTGCGAACAAGTATCCATTTGTACACTGGAGTCCTTTCAATATCTGGCGCATTTGGACAACCTGGCTGTAGGGTTTCACAAAGTCTACAAAGATCTTGAAGCTGATGAGATAACCTCTGTCCTACCCCAGAGGTGGGACGTAAAAGCAGTTCGAAAGTTCTCACTCGGAAAGCTCATGAGGGCAAATGATCCAGGGCTCCTCGAGGTGAGAATGTCTGGGTTAGGCCAAGTAAGACACGTGGTGGTCAGGCCCATCAGGATAAACAGAAGAACATTGACCTCTTGTACCACTGATACATGGACGATCCCTAACTTAAGGAACACTGTACGTTCACACTCCCAGTTCACGCTTCCAAGCCCTTACTATGTCAGGACAAGATACGTTGTCTTACACAGAGGAGCAGGTTAGCAAATTTTTAGAGATACCTTCAGTCATCAACACACGCGTACTGGCTCAAAACATAACAAGATTAAATTAATCTAATTGGTTGATCAGAATTAAGAAGAAAACATGCAAGAATAGTTCTGGACGAGCCAAGACCCTAGGTGTGGAGTGAGCTTGGCCTTACGAAACGTGGCCATTATTTTCCCTGAAGATCTACAATATAGAACAGGCTTCGGCTATGTATCGATTAAAAGTTTCTTTGCTTGGATAGGACTATCAATTAAAGCAGTGGAACGCATCAGCACAAAGGATCTAGAAGCGATAAAGGGCGTTGGTAACAATTCACTTTGATTGGCGCAATTATGGACAACAAACAATTTCTGGAAGATATTACCAAGAAGATCCACAAATTTACTATCAAGACATAAACAAAGGAAATCAAACACATTCCAAAAAAGACATTAAGAATTTCACTGCTGAGAAAATATTTACCTATTTAAAAAGAGAATTATAAGAAAAATCTGAAAATACCCAAAAACAATGCTTGGGGCGGTCAAAAAAATGGTTGATCATTTTCTCGGAAACTTGCTCAAGAGAATCAGGTAAGACGGAAAACAATTAAATCTCCAAACAAACCAAACTTTTTTAGGAAAATATTGAGGGTGTGGTAAAGGATGCCGAAGAGGAACAACTTCCACCAGTGAAATAAAAATAAGGCAGACAACCCTACAAATGGAGAATTAAAATCTAGCAGACAAACCACTATCAAAAGAACAATCCTCTTCCTATCTGAAGACTGAAATCATGGAATTTTTCCACGAAATCACAGAAACTATCCAGTCAACACCTATGAATCAGGGTTAAGACTGAAATCAGATTTGCTTCAGGGCGGTTTCGGATACCTATTTTGCTCAATTCGGAGGTCTTCACGCCGGCATTCCTGAAAGACACGATAGATACCCATAACACCATAAAAGGTCACAAATTTGATTCTAATACATAAATACCAGAAGCCATGGACATGTTCTGTCCTTTACACCAACATCCCTCAAGGTGCTTGAAACTTGAAGTGATAAGAGTTATATGTAGAGAAACGCTTAAAACCGCGTTGAGTACCTACGCAATTTTCATTATAACTGGAAAACATCAGTTTATGCACTACTTCTCCATGTTTCAGGGCAGTTACTATTTTCAAATTAAGGATGCAGTAATTGGTGGCTGATTTGCACCCAAAACTGCTAATCTTTTCAATGTCAAATTTGAGAACAAAATAGCTTTGCAGTGATCCCTGCTTTAAAGGAACCCTAACAACATGGGAAAGATAGATAGACAATGCTATATTCATATAAAGGGCTTTGAAGAATTGGAATCCATGCAAATATGGATTATTATTATTATTACAGACCAAAGCCTCCCTTAATCCTGCACACTTCTCTCACAGCCACAAGCACTTAGCATCAGGCTGTGGGGAAACAGAGCAGAGGGGAATGGAAGTGGGCAAGCCCTGGATGCCGCCTGTATGGAGGCCCTTTCACCACATGTAAACAAAAGCCGTACACATTCAAAGTTGAACATAGTTTACAACTGGATAATCAGCAATTCAAACACATGCACTCACTGGTTATTTCACTCATCACTCAGAGGAGATGTGGCAGCCCTGTCAACAGGCTGAACCCAGAGATTCCAGGAAGAAACAAGCTGATTGATGAAGAGCCAGAGGCAGGCAGCATCAGCACAATGACTGCTGCCTAGCAAAGCAGGTACACACTACAACAAGGAGCAAGTAAGCCTACCAACATGCACAGCCGCCAGGCGAAGACTGATTGAGAATGCAGCCCTTAAATACTGTTCTGCCTATTGTGACCCAGAAGGGAAACCTGGCCGCCATCTTACTTCGGTCTGTTCCACATTTCCTGCAATTGGCAACCCTCTCCATCTTGGAATGGTTGGTACACCGGAAGAGGTGTGGTGCCGCGGCCAGGGCGACTGACGCCGGAATCTGGGGATCACGGTTCGATCCCCGGCGACAGATTAGCCCAGCACCATGTGACTCTGGGCAATAGCTTGCTTAATCTTCCCGACGGCCCCCAGCGCCTAGAGACCCTTACGGGTGATTGTTTGCGCTTTACAAATGTGGATTATTATTACTTAAATACACTACTCCCCAACCTCCATCTCCCTCTGCGCCTGCACCTGCGCCATGTCACCCTTTGTTTCCTCGCTCCTGTCTCTCCGGTGGATCTGGTGGATTTCAGGCGGTCACCGGCTCTGTATATAAACTCGGACAAATTGAAACTTTGTCGTGACAAATTCACGAAGTGTAATTGAAAGAATGTGGTATGCTCTACTGTTTGTCATGTAATTACTATGGGTTGGAAAAACAGAACTACCAGTTAAGCAACAGATTTTTCACTATAAATCCAAGATTAGATGTAAGACAGCTAATCACGGTGGACTTGGCATCGAGTGGACTGTATGTCAACAAATTGAACTGAATATAAGAGCAGTAAACAACACAACTTCACCTCCAACAAAAAGCACACTTCAGATAAGCTACCTTGGGTTGAACAATGCACATAAAACACAGACTCTCACATGGAAGTTGCAAGCCAAATGCTGATTCTTAGGGCCCACCAACCCCATTCATGGCACCTTGCAGATCCCAAACATATCATATTCAATTGTCTAGCACCATGAGGTGCTTCACCTGACCTCTGAAGTTTTCCTTTGCATACAAACAAGTTTCAGTAACCATAAGACATGCCCGCAACGCCATCCACATTTCAAACGCATCTGACTGCAGTTCACTACAGCCCTTTAGTTCCTGTGTAGAGACACCGACGTAAACAACGTCAACATGGCGGCCCAGTTAACCCCTTCGATGCTGCGCAGATTCCGCCGCTGTGCTGACGGAATCTTGCGCGGGTGTGGTCATGACGGAATGGTTCCGTCATGAGCACAGCTCAACCGTGGGTCATGACGGAACCATTCCGTCATGAGCACCGAAGGGGTTAAGGATCTATCATCCATGTGGATAAGAAAACAGCACGCAGAACACCGAGACATGAAAAATGCTCTTAGTGCAGCAAGCGACTAACAAAAGGAATAAGACACGCACCATGTATGTACCTCCAGCACATATATGACCACTTGGAATAGCAGACCTTGGGCTGTTTCTGAAGTGCTTTCTTTATCTAGTTCAGCAACACTTCACATGACAGCCTGTTGAATGTCTCCCTGGCTGCTTTGTCCATGAGGTCTCCCCATCACCACCTACTTGGTACAATGTAGTGCTGACAGGACACTGTACAGCAGTGGTTCCCAAAGTGTGCGCCGCGGCACCCCAGTGCGCCGCGATTAGAAGCCAGGGGCGCCGCGCCGCCGCCTCGCAGGATGTGGGAGATTGCAGCCCCAGCTCAGATACCCAGCAGCATTGGAGAGGCACAGCGGGATGGCAACACTCACACCTTCAGCCCCATCATGAGCTGTTAAGTCCTGTTTGAAGGTGACTGAGAGGGAGGGGCTGCAGCTTCGGTCGCAGGGGCATCTTTTCAGATGCAAACAACCTTGAATGCGTCGTGTCATGTCACTGCAATTTAGAGGGGCCTCACACATTCCCTTCCTCCCCAGGGCCATAAAAATCGTAGAACAGGCCCTGATTACACCGAGGCAGCACGTGGTTCTCTCCACAGAGTTTAATTAATGTTACTAAATTGTAAGAAAACCTCGGTTCTTCAAACATGCAGTTTAAAATGTAATAAAATAGACATGGCACAATCGCACCCACACTGATTAACAAAGTATGGAGGACAATCCGTTAAATCAGTTCTCCTTTAAGTACTGTACATCACAGTGGGGGATGGCAAAACTAACATTTTTGACAGAGACCCTGTCGTCTCGTTGTCTTGTCCAGGAGGGGGTGAGGAGCCCTACCCCACCCTGAAAGAGACAAAGATGATACTAGAATACTGCATGCCCACCCCTGTGCCCACCCTGGTGGATCCTGTTCCCCCTCATGTGATGGCTCCTGCCCCCCCGTGATGGCTCCTGTCCCCCCCCATGTGGTGGCTCCTGTCCCCCCCCACCCCCCCAAAACCTGTGATGGCTCCTGTCCCCCCCGCCCCCCCTATGGTGGATCATGTCTCCGCCCTGGGTGGTTTCTGTCCCAGTCCTGGAATGGCTCCTGCAGCGAGGGTGAAGTTCTTGATGGGCCTCTTCTTAAAAAGGCTCAGCTCAAAATTAATATGAAAAGGTGAGCGAGTGAGTAAGTGAAGGGATGGGTGGATGGCTGGATGAATTAGTGAAAGGGTGAATGGATGAATGAAAGATTGAATAGATGGAGAATGAGAGGATGGATGGATGGATGAGTGGGTGGAAGGATGGATGAAAGAAAAGGTAAATAGCTGGATGTATGGGTCGAAGGGTTGCTGGATGGGTAAAAGGGTGGATGGATGAGTGAAAGGATGGATGAGTGAAAGGATGGATGTGTGAAAAGGTGGATGATGAGTGAGTAAGTGGGAGGATGGAGGTGTGAAATTATGGATGGATTGATGAATTTATAAGTGCAAGGGTGAATGGATGGATGGATGAGTGAAAGGGTGGATGGATGGATGGGTGAGTGAAAGGGAGAGTAGGCGGACAAAAGGATGAATAGATGAGTGAAGGAGTGAAAGGATAAATGGATGAGAGAAAGGATGGATGAGTGATCGGGTCAATGGATGGATTAATGAGTGGATGAGTAGATGGGTGGGTGGGTGGATGGATGGAAGGATGGCTAAGTGAAAGGGTCGATGGAGAGAGAAAGGGAGGATGGATGGATGACTGAAAGGGTGGATGGGTGGAAGGATGAGTGACTGGGTGGATGGATGAGTAAGTGAAAGGATGGCTGGATGGGTGAAAGGGTAAATGGCTGGATGGATGGGTGAATGGATGGATGGGTAGAACAGTGGATGGATGCGTATACAGATGGATAGGGTGAAAGGGTGGATGGATTGATAATGGATGGATGAGTGAAAGGATGGATGAAGGGATGGATGAGTGAAATGATAGCTGGAAGGATACATGATGGATAGGTTTGCAAATGGTTGAATATGTTTGGATATGGCTGGGCTTACTTATATACTACTGCGCGACCTCCTCTGATGTGTCTGTAAAACTTACCTATTGTCCTGACACCTGCCTTTTAGAACTGCACCAGCAGGACCCAGCACACTTAAAACACTGGGTAGAGGGGATCTGGTGAGCCATCTTGGGTTCATCAGAGCCCACCCCATGTAAACTTCTTGTAACGCCACAGAGCTCCTTGAGCCTTTCTCTAGCAATTGAGATGTACTTTATAAGATCTTTTTGATTGCAAATAAAGTTTTATGATGGTGATGGCTACTCTCTGAATCCTTCATCACGTCTAGGCTTGATTCTTCATGTAGACCAGTGGTTCCCAAACTGTGCGCCGCGGCACCCCGGTGCGCCGGTAAAAAAATGGTGGGGAGCCACGGCCAACTGCCAAGTGGGTCAAGGGAGCCATGGGTCAAAAAGTTTGGGAACCACTGCTGTACAGGGATGAATTGCCTTCGACCAGCCATGCAATAATGTATATTACATACTTAATATATCACAAGCTGGTTCTGTAGGCTCTTTGGACTTATGCATAGACCACAGGAACCTGTATCTGACCTAATTGTGACTGGCTCGGATCCTGGTGGGTCCACTCAACCAGTCATCCTTACAAGGTCGATAAAATACCATGTTCAGCACCAAGATACCCCAAGAAAAATGAATTCTCTTGTTCTTCTTTCCTGTTGGTGTCATGGCTTTTACACTAAGGCCAAATAAGCCTTGTTAACTAGCAGGGCTGTTGACTAAGGGATTCCGGCAGGAAGCCACACCAGAGCAATGCATGCGCATGGCAGAGGACGCCAACCCTAGGGTGACCAGGCATTTTGGATTTGCCAGGACGGTCCCGGTTTTTCACCAGCTGTCCTGGAAGATTTTAGGAAATTTTGCTCATGTCAGTGGCGTAGGTAGCCCCCTTGCTGCCCATGGGCGAGGGGTGGAGGTTGCTGACGAGAGATTTTCTGTTTGACGCCCCGTGGCAAAAGCATTAAGAAGGGGGAGTGCTATTGAGGCCCCGAGACGGTAGGTAAGAGCGGGGGAAGGCCGCCCCTAAAACTCGTGCCACCCACCAAGCAGAGATAGTTAGCAGTTGTTTCAAGAAAGCAATTTAATTAACAGGCAAGATACTAGGTTTAAAAATTGCATTTTAAGTATGTTCTTATTGCCTGTTCTGTAATTCTCTGCTGAGGAGCGCCGTCATTCTGAGCGCTCACTTGAAGCAAAATTTCAGTCCTTCTTCTATTTTGTGAAATGGCCCAGTTTTTGGCTTTAAAATTGTGGTCACCCCACCCAACCCCCCTCCCAAGATGGGAGGCATTCTTGCACATGCCTTGCGCTGCTTTTCTGTTATTATAAAGGCATAAGTAGGATAAAGCCAAAATTCGGCAGCAAGTCTCGTGGAAAGCAGCTCATCAAAAGGGGGAGGAAGTGTCTTCATACCACAGGCCCCTCCTTTTTTACAGATTTAAAAGGAAGCCTGTTCTTTTTAGGTTGAGCCTAGCGCAACGCGCATGCGCTGCACTGCTCGACTTTATGTAAGGGCTTTTGAAATCTCACCACACGCTTGCACACGCTTGTGTGTGTGCTTTTTGTTTTGTCCCAGGCTATTGGGCTTTGAGTGCATCTTTTTAACAAAGACCGCACGCAATTGGGCAAAGGCGGGCGCATGTTCCGCCTTTGCTCCACCCACGGCCTATTGCGTGCGGTTACCCGCACAGGCCACATCTGTTTTCAATTATCGTGCCCAGACACGGGCGCGATAATCGAAAACAGATCGTTCGCTGTGGCGCACGCGCGCGCACCACTCGGGTGCTTTGAAAAAGTGTACCTTTGAATGGACACTTGCTTACACAGCGATGAAAGCTGCATTTAAAACTACTGACATTTATCTTATCTCTGAACGTGTTGTGATCTGCGGTTCAGCAGGCTCGGTAGTCACAGATGCCTATTTCAGAGCAGTTGGTTTTTGTTTTCCACCAGTGTGCTGCCAGCGCGCATCTTATCTCTGAACGTGTTGTGATCTGCGGTTCAGCAGGCTCGGTAGTCACAGATGCCTATTTCAGAGCAGTTGGTTTTTGTTTTCCACCAGTGTGCTGCCAGCGCGCGAGTCTTGAGGATGAGCCCAAACGCGCTGTGTTCTAGGGTGTAGTTTAGGAAAGGCAATCCATGTGCATTTTTACCCGTGGCATGTCAATGTCGCAGTGTAGTTAGATTTACTCGAACTGTCAAGATCCAGCTCTGCTGATAACCCTGCTTCCACCCTGTGCCATGCCCTAATTTCCAGACACAGGCTTGAAAGACATCTGAAGCGGCGTATACGCATTTTTAGAACACTTTTTTAAGGCTATTCTGATTTGCACGAGCCCTCAGCAGTTGCATCAGAGATCAATGACAAAAGATTCCTGCAAGCTTACCCTTGGTACAAGCTGGGGTACGTCATTATTTTCGGAGGGGGGGAAAGAGCGAGATGACGCACCCTCTTGAGATATCTTCACTGGGAAAATGGGCGTGACTTTTCAGCTGAGAAATCTTATAGCATGCACTGCCTATAATTCAAGGCAGTTTGAAGTGTATTAAAACGCCCCCTCAATTTAATTTCTTTTTTCTTGCATTCCCCGTGTTGGAAAATTGCCTTTTAGTTTTAGATTGTTCGGTGCTTTTTCAACAGTCACCGAAATTACCTCCAACACAAGGCTCTCATTTCATCCGTGCATGCTCTCTGTGCTCATGTGTAACGCTTTTCTGTTTTTTTGTACTGCATGGTTGCTTCGATGTATTTTTTTAAAATGTATTTATTTTTACACATTGTATTCCTAAGAAGTGTGGTATTTTTACTGTTCTCTCTGTTGATGCGTGCACACCCTAAGCATCTCCTGTCTTTGAATGAATATATTGTCTTTTCTGTGGCCACAGCAGCCAAGGTTTCAGATTGCTATGTGTGGCATTTTCATATTTTCATTTTCTCAAGCCTCAAACAGAAAGCTAACAGATATTACACAAAGGCACAATATTCATGTCCCCATATGTTTGTGAGGATACGTTTTTCGTTTGGAACAGGAAAACAAAGATAATTTTCAATCCCACTATTAATTAAAACAGCTGAACCCATTATTATTTAATTATTTCCCATTTTACTAAATAAACAATGGAAGAAACCAGGCAGCTCCAAATTGTGGCTCGTTTATAACCAGAAAAACTGACGTGCAACCAGGAGATTGTTATTTATTTGTGACGCTGTTGAAATGATGCCAACGTGGCTTTCTCACTGTCGCTGAGCATATTTAGTTTCTGATTTGGGGGCATATTTACAAGGGCTTCATCTCCGGCTTTTTGGCTTACAAAGCCAAAAAAGCGGAGATAAAACCAGCGCCCTATTTTTCAAGAGGGTGCAAACATGCATAATCGCATGTTAGCACCCTTTTCCCCAACGCCTCCCTTTGCATCTCCAATGAGATGCAAAGTGGGCGTTACTGGTCGTAACCACGATGGACGACCTTGCAAATATCACTGATGTTTACATCCCGATATTTACAAGGCAGCCCACATGATTTTAGCACAGGTTAGATTTTGGCGAAAACATTCGTTTTCGCCAAAATCTAATGTCTGCTAAAATCCTGACTTAGCATCCCTAACATAAGGGATGGATTATGCTGATACGACCCTTTGGGTCGTATCAGCAAGGTTATAGCTGTTTTGCAGGGAATATCGCTGGAAAACCAGCGATGTTCCCTGCAAAAGGGCGATGACCTCGCTATCTCTGGAATTTGTATCGCCCTGGAGTAACGGGTTGTTAATAACGCGTTACCCGGGCGAGAAATTCCAGACATAGACGGCGATAAATAACAAAGCGCTAAGCGCGCTTTGCGTTTATTTATCGCCGTCCTTGTAGATATTCCCCTTGATCTTTTACGGAAGGCTGTTCAGACTTCATTAAACACGAACTCGGCCGTACCAGGAGTTCTCTTGTCAGAAAGCTCAAACACTCACCAGACAAAGGGTCCCCAGTAAAAACAAGCATTTGCAATGCAATAGGTCTCGCATTTATTAGAGTTTCAGCTATTGGCATTGTAAATCACAAAGCCATTTATTTATGTGTTGACCTAAAAAGGATAAAAAAAAGCCTAAAACGCAGCCAGGCACGTCACTTTAATGGAGGAGACGCACAGTAGAGCTGTAAGATGTGGGAACCAGAAAAGGACAAGCTAAAGCCTGGCATGCCGATATTGCTACATAAGTATACAAATGGGAAAGAAATGCGGCAACTGCCTGCTTTTTTTTTATGTATTTACTTTTTTTTTTATAGAAATGCAGCCCCACGTTCTTGGCTTCCCTTCCACCTTGCATGACACGTTGTGCTTTCACCCTAAGAGTTACAAATGAGAATAAATCTGCGTCTGCAAACTTGACGCTCAAGAGAGACTGTCCCCTTCAGCAACCCAAGCACAACAACCCATGCACGAAATAAAACAAGGAAATAGTTTTAACCTTCTGTTTTGTACACGCTAAAGTGCTCCACCCAGACAAAAAACGGACTCGTGTATTTCTGTCAAGTGTTCAACAAGCGGCGCCAAAGGACGGGCTGAGCCGTGGCTTCGGGGTATTTACACCATGGTTGGAGGATAGCGCCTGACTGGGAGGGAGGCACAAAGGGCAGCTGCAGCGCTTGTTTGCCTTTTTCGTTTCCCCTCCTCCCCCTGGAGACTTGGCATCTGTGAGGGAGGAGGTGGGGTAAATGCGGAGGCAGCGCGGACCTGGGAGTGGCTTCACCAGGAATGAAAACACATGAAACAAGGCAGCATCGGCAGCCTCACGACACGCACCGCAGGGGGGATAAAGAGTAAACGACGGGGAGGGAGGGATGTGCGTCGCACTGAAATAAAGTAAACCTAAAAACACTCCCTTCATTGCTTAGTCTGCAACTTTCCAGCACTCCCATCCCCGAGTGTGTACAGAACACATTAACCAATGTTACTTTAGTTTCCAGACACTCAGTAAAGGAGGCCGGGAGGGAACACGTGATACAGATGTGAGCAGCGACCCCAGAGCATACAATGCAGGCCACGGTGCAGTTTAGATGAAAGGCTGCGCCCCTCACTCCTTTTAGTGAGTGATGAGGTGTAACACAACGGACCTCGAACTGCTCCCTTTAGTTCAGATGCTTTGAACCTACGGAAGGAGGGTCACAACACTGACCCAAGGTGCAGCCAGCATTACCTGAATCAAAGCCAGCTCATGGCCAACTCAGGAGAAAGTCTACCGCACGTGGGGTCTCACACTGACAGCCGGGAGAGTCTGCGCTCCAAGAGAAAGGTCCATATTAAAGCGAACGACGCAGCAAGAGAGTGAAAGGCTCGTAGACCCCAGTGCTCAAGGACGTGTGATGATCCCGATGAAGGAGGCCGCCCGGCTGTGCCGGCTGTCACCCTGGGACGGATCAAAGACTCACAAGCAACTGTTAACGCGTATAAACAAGCGCGCACTGAAGCTGACGGAGTGGGAGGGGGAGTGGGGGCGGGCACGCAGGCTGCCAAATGGTGCGATGAATCACGGCTAAAGTGAAAGCAAACAAGTGGTTGCAGGACTCCAAATGGTGCGCGCGCCCGGACGGGTCACATGCACTGTAGTTGGAGGCCTGCAAAGCCACTGTTTGCACTTCCAAAACGCGCTTACTATAAGTCTCGCCAGAGCAGCGCTAAAGCGCTGGTCAGGCGAGACCTAAACAAGCATTAACATAGCCAATCGGTCTCGCCTTTGGGACCTTGTAAGTAAAAAAAAAAAAAAAGAGTAGGACTTCACGTTTACATTTACTTCATATTTAGGATGCAGTAAATGTAAAGGTGAAGTCTTACACTTCAGTTTTTTTATTTTTTTATTTACAAGGTCCCAAAAGCGAGACCTATTGGCTATGCCAACGCTTGTTATTAATGACGAGCCGTCTAACATGGTTAATACCAGTAGATGTCGCCAGACGATACGAATTCACTTCCACGGACCCGGAAATACTTCTAAAATTGCTTGACAGTGTTTGGCCTTACAGAGCGCTGACGATCCAGGTAACTGCTTCTATGCGGTGGAGTGTGCCAGCTCACCCACTGATATGCTGAAGAGTAGCTTTCAGTCGTTTGTGTACATTACATCACTCGATTGCACTGGTGGGTGGGGTGTCCAAAGTGGCAGACCTCCCACTGATAAGGGTTCCTCCTATCAGACCACACCTTGTAAGAGAGCCACCCCTCACCGGTAACACTTCGAAGACATTAATTTTATTCTAGACCAAATGACGAGATCACTCAATACACACAAAGATAATGTAGCAAAATGCCCAGTAGATGGCGGTAGAGACTAGCGGATCCTCTTCTATTTAAAGTGTTTAGAAAGTGTAATCTCACGCAAGTGGGACCTGGAGGTTTATTTACTATTCTTACCCCAGTCCTGGGAGATGTGGATGAAATTTGAAAGTATTTTACGAAAGAGCTTAACGGCAGTAATTCTGGACTTTAGGAAGTGCTGCCTTGGGTGCGGCTCAAGGTAAACCGAAGCATAACAAATGAATGGCACACACACACACACGCAGGCGGAAACTGAATTAACAAGCACTGGTACAGTCAATTGTTCTCGCCTATGCGAAATCTATTGGCTTTGTCAATGTTTTTTTAAATTTTTTAATGTTGTTGCACAGCAACACGACTACTGTGCAGCATGGCTGAAAGAAAAAAAAAAGAGTGTTGTAGAGTGGAGTGGGGTAGAGAGCGTAGAGTGGAGAGGCATAGGGTGTCACAGAGAGCCGTAGAGTGGAGTGGCGTAGAGTTGAGGGTCGTAGAATGGTGTAGGATAGTGTAAAGTAGAGTGGAGTGGAGTGGAGTAAAGTAGTGTTGTACAGTGGAGAGTCATAGAGTGGAGTAGAGTGTTGTACAGTGTTATGTCGTAGAGTGTCATGTCCAGGGCCGGACTGGCTACTGGGCTTTCCTTAATAAACCATGCAAAACAAATGTTTAAAAAAGCACGCTTTAAAGCTATTTGTTTTGCATTGCTTATTTAGAAGCACCAGCAGCTCCCATCAACAAAATCAGACCTCAGCAGTGAACCAGGACCCCACCCTGCCACCCCAGCAAAAAACACCCGGTAGCCAGTCCGGCCCTGGTCATGTCGGAGAGTGCAGTGGCATAAAGTGTTGTGTCGTAAAAAAGTAAAGGGGTGTAATGAAGGGGTGTAGAGTGGAGGGCCGTAGAGTGGAGGGACATAGAGCGGAGTAGAGTGGTGTGTTGTAAAGTGGAGTGGTGTGTCGTAGAGTGGAGTGGTGTGTCGTAGAGTGGAGTGGTGTGTCGTAGAGTGAAGTGGTGTGTCGTAGAGCACAGTGGCATGTCGTAGAGTGGCATAGAGTGGAATGGCATAAAGTGGAGTGCATTAAAGTGGAGTGACGTAGAGTGGACTCACAATGAGTAAAGTGACGTGTCAGAGTGGAGTGACAAAGAGTAAAGTGGCATGTCAGAGAGTAGAGTGGAGTGACAAACACTAGGGTGGTGTGTCGTGGAGTGAGTGGCATGTCGTAGAGTGTCTTAGAGTGGAGGGCATAGAATGGAATGGCGTAGAGTGGAGTGGCATGTTGAGTCATAGAGTAGAGTGGAGTGTTTTAGAGTAGAGTGGAGTAGCATGTTATAGAGTAGCATAGGGTAGAGTCGCTTATAATAAAGCTTCCCTGTTTTCCATTTTTTCTGATTTTGTCAGATAAATACAGACAGAACCCCATTTATTTTCCTGTCTCTATTCATTTTTAAAGGTGGATAAAAACAAAAATTGGGATTGTTTTTGTCTGATTCTAAATGCTGTCAGTAGTGACTGCTTGGCCAATAGTTATGCGCATTGAGAGGTAAGGAGTCAAAAAAGAAAGTAATTTTAGTAAAGAGGCTTTAACAGCAGTAGTTATGCGCAACCTTGATGGTAAAATGTACGTTTTCATATACGTGATTTATCATCTGTGGGTGTTCATATCATTGAAACCTATTAGGCGTTCAAGCAAGAATGCATATTTATCAGTTACATAAATGTGGAAATATTCTAGTTTCAGCTTCATTTTTTTACAGAACCCCCCAAAAATATGATTAAGTACATAACATTATCCCAAAAAATAAATTTGGATAAATACAGACATAAATGTCTCAAACAATACCATAAAACCGTGAGCACTACTTATAATGGAGCCACGTGGAGTGGCATGGAGTGGAGCGTGGTGGAGTGGAGTAGAGTGGAGTGACATGGAGTGGAGCGTGGTGGAGTGGAGTAGAGTGGAGTGACATGGAGTGGAGCGTGGTGGAGTGGAGTAGAGTGGAGTGACATGGAGTGGAGCGTGGTGGAGTGGAGTAGAGTGGAGTGTCGTAGAGTAGAGAAGCATAAAGTGCAGCAGTGTTGAAGAGTGGACTGGTGTAGAATTGAGTGGCGTAGTGTGGCGTACGCATGGTGTAGTAGTGCACTGCCATTACAGACAACACATTTTCAATTGAAATGAACATTACATTCAAATGTTTGTTTCCACCAGACTTCAGAATTGCGAGAAGATGAGCTTCAATTGTGCTTTCCTAATTCTGGAAGAGGGAAGGGAGGAGGAAGTACCTGAACCTACAGGACTAGGAGGACAACAAGACCAGGGTCATGGTGGACTGGCAGGGCCAGGAGGAGGGCGCCACAGTACCAGGAGGAAAGGGAGGAGAGAAAAGACAAGGAAAACTGGAATGGAGAGAAGGAGGACTAATTAAAATCACGACCAACACAAGCACCAGGACCAACAAGAGGACTTAGAGCATTAAAACTGTAGGGTTCAGGAGGAGGAGGAGGAGGAGGAGGAGGAGGATGAGGAGGAGGAGGAAGGCCACTGGGAGGGCCATGTCTATCAGGTGGAACAGGACCATGATAACCAGGAGAATGAGGACAAGAGACGGAAGAGGGCCTCCAAGGACAGGAAGACCAGAAAGGATAGGACGAGGGCTGGGAGACGAAGACTATGAGCTGGAGTAAGAAGAAGACCAAGAAGGAGAGGGTGGCCAGAGCAAGACCACCCTGGAACCCAAGGCTAAGAGCAATCAGAAGACCAGAAGGGTCAGGACCAGAGAGACCCAGACCTGGTGAACCATGACATGTTTGACCAAGAGTACCAGCAGGACCAAGAGGGGGGAAACAAAGAAAAGGACCAGAAACCCCATGATGAGGAGGAGGACTCTTAGGACTGCAACCACCAGGACGAGCAGGAGAATATCACCAGGAGACAAAGGCCTAAGACAGGACAAGGAGGACCAGCAACTAAAGGGCCACACGGAGAACCAGAACCACTGGAAAGACCAGGACCTCCAGGATCAGGAGGACCAGGTCAAGGTAGACCAAAGGTAGAAGTAAGAAGTTCAGTGGGCAGCAGAAAAGGATCAGGGGAAGGAGGAGAAGGAACGAAATGTGGAAGTCCACCAATAGAACCAGCACACCAAAACCAGTGGGACTATAACCAGGAGCAGAAGAACTGAATCTAGGTCATATTTATTAGGACAAACACTTAGCGAGGCTACACTCTTTCCTGCCAAATGGACCTGTCCAAAAAAATCACAAGCCAATGCCTGGTTAAACGAGTCCCTGACTCTAACCAGGAAGAATTGCAAGGTTCTAGAATGAGCCCGGAGAAAACATTCTGAACCCGCAGCCAAATCACGGTATAGAGACCCGATTAAGGCGTGTTAAGGAGTGCCACAAATTGGTTTGGAAAACGAAGGCCACTCATTTTGCGAATAAAATAAGCATGAGTACTAATCCCACTAAAACAATTTTCTCTCTCCTGAAGGACATAATGAAACCTCATCCTGCCCTGAATAGCACCTTTCTGACCAACTCTGTATGAGGCTTTGGCTACATTTTTCTGTATCAGTAAGGTTGAGCATATTTATGGCAGCTTCCGTCCTGAGAGCAAAGCCCCCGATCCCCATACGCAACCCTCCCTCAGTTCTGCCTCTTCATCCCTTCTCTCCTTCTCCCCCATTTTCTCTAAAACCCTTTGGCTCTGTTTGCCAAGGTAAAATCAGGGTCACCAGATGATCCCCTTAAACCTAATCTGTACACAAAGTTTCAGGAATGTCTTCTTCCAAGGTGTCTGGAACTGACCAACCTGTCCATATCCTCTGTGTTGGTTCCGAAACCTTGGAAACATGCCAAAGTAATCCCTTTGCTAAAAAAACCTACTCTACTCTGCCTCTCTACTGGAAAATTTCCATCCTATTTCCCTGCTCCCGTTTCTTGCCAAAATAACGGAGTCGCATGTTAATACCATACCAACACAGTTTCTGGAATCCAACTCGATCTTGGACCCGTCTCAAAATGGCTTCAGAACATGGTACAGCACTGAATTTGCTTTGCTTGCAGTCACTGAGCAGCATCAGGTCTCTTTCGATAAGGACAGAACTTCAGCGCTGATTTTACTCGATCTGAGTGCAGCATTCGAAGATCCTGCTGCATCTGCTGTGGGAGATCGGCATTGGTGGCGCAGACCTCTCATTTTTGGCTGATAGGTCTTTTCAAGTCATCTTGCCGCCTTTTCATTCCCGTACACAACCACTTTGATGCAGGGCCCCACAGAGAGTCCTACGCTGTTTAATATCTACATCCGGCCACTGGATCTTGTAGCAAAAGCCCGTAACACCTCCCTGGTGTCATATGCAGATGATACTCAGATGATATTTTCCTTTTCCAATGATCCTAGCCAGGACTCTCTAAAATTTCAAGGGGATCTGATTGTCATCTCTGAATGGATGGCGGCCAACTTCCTTTAATTGAATTCTTCCAAATCAGAAATCCTTCCTTATGAAAGGATACTCCGCTATGGGGCAATCACGGGTGCTCACCTGGGCTTGGCTCTCCCCCACAGCCAAAACCAGTTGTAAAGAACCTGGGTGTGTGGATGGACTGCTCCCTCTCCTTTGACAATCAGGTTAAATCTTTGTCTGGCACCTGTTTTGGTCTTTTTCGGGGCCTAAAACCCATTTTAGGACTCTTTGATTCTCATACTCGCCAGATGATAGTACAATCTACCATCCTGGCTAGGTTGGACTACTGCAATGCGCTTCTCCTCGGTTCTAACAAGGCAGTGATTAAAAGGCTCCAGCAAGCCAAGAATGCCACTGCCCGGACCCTCTTCACGCTTCCCAAACACTCCCATGTGTCTGGCCTTTTGCACTGGATGCACTGACAGCCGAATGAGCAGAGAACCCTTTTCATGGCTCTCTGTACCACTCATAAAATTCTCACGGGCCTTTGCCCTGCGATTTTAAGTGACCTGTGTCTTCCCTATGTTCCGACCCGTGCCCTGCGCTCGACTGATCTCCATCTTGCCCGCGTGTCCCGGGTGCGTAGGGCCAGAGCCGGCGGACGCTCTTTCAGGGTGATGGCCTCCACTCTCTGGAATTCCGGTATACTCGGGACCACTGGGCTATTAGAAGGGCTGTAAAGACCTGGCTTTTCTCCGATCTCTAGCGGTCTCTTTCTTTTTTACATTACTTTACAGATTTAGCGCTGGGACGCCCGTTGCTGGGGTAGGCATGCGCTCTATGGGTCTTTTTTAACATAATCAGTACTTAATTTGTGCTATGGGCTCCACCAATACTTATTACTGAGGCCGTGGTTCCTCCTGCACGCAGCGGCCCCACGGCACTGCAAGGCTGCACTGACTTGCTGGCCACACCACCGTGACACATGAGGGACGTCATGTGGTAACCAGACCATCCCAACTGGTCCTGCACAGTGAGGGATTCCCTCCGAGGCTTGAGTGCGCAAGGGTCAGCCCATCCATACTCTCAGCAGGTGGAAGCTGATGGTGCCAGAGACGTTTTAAGGCAGGGGCAAAACGGACTGTGGCCCAGGGCCCCCGCCTTTCAGGGGCCCCTGATAGAGCCAGCTCTGTTCTGCTGAAAGCTTCGTCCTGATGACCCTGAATAATTCTTGAACAGATTGTTTTAAATACCATTTGCCTTTAATTTAGGTGATGTATGAGAGTCTATGACAGACATTTTACAGAGAAATGTTCTTTATGTTTCATGCAACATTCATATAATTAGTTTCTTTGACATCCAAACAGGACCTCACATATGAGAAGTGGGAGGGGGTCACAGAGATTCTATCTAGTGATATTAGTGAGCTGCTGCTGTGTTAGAGTATAGAGTATATTAGATGTAAGCACATTTAGAACTTGGACGCGTGCGCCTGTGCACTGTCAGTGACCTGGACAAAGAGGGCGCCAAAGAGCTGAAACTGGATCATAAATTCAAAGTGGTTCCAGACAGGGCCCAAAATAAGTTTGACCGAGGGCTCTCAAAATCCTTAAGATGTCCCTGGAAGGGGCAGCTGTGGTATGTGCCACAGAGCCCCCAATGTACGGCATTTCGTTCCAGATACTTGAGTTCAAGGAGGCAGAAGGTAAATGATGCTCATCCTCAAAACCCTGATGTCTCCAACTCAGCCGCGTGCTTGCAAAACAAGCACAGCAAGTGGTGCTTCCTCCTTTTGTAGAGGAAGTGAGGTATTCCACCCCCCACCAATCGACTCCTCAGCAAGACCCACTGGCTGTGGCAATGGCCGCTGATGCTCTGGTTTCACACAGGGTTACAACCCGTTTTTCCTTTGTGAATAGGGCCCTTCATCTTCAAACTTGTATTATTCCATGAAACTGATGTTTCTGTAAAGCCCCAAATTCTGATTGTGACTGACATGCAAGCGATGGAGCGTATATGTATCCTGGCCTCCTGGTGATACTGTAATATGAGGGTTTAGGGCCATATGTACAAACACATTTTCCCATAGATACAAAATGGGTAAAACCCTTTGATACATCTGGCCCTTTATTTGAACTAGTGTAACAAGGGACACAGCGCCTCTTATCTCTCCCAGGCCATGCCCTGCCCGAAGCTGTCCCCTCTTGGGGTGCGCTTTAAGATCTTACAGCTTTTCAGCAAATATAGGTAAACAGTGAATAATAAGGTGCACTATTTAACCCCATATTTAAAAGAAATTCTCTCAGTGGAAGAACCTCTTCCTCTAAACCCCTTTTGAAGAAGGGTGGGCTTACTCGCTGCAAGGGCTTTGGTCATAGCACCAGTGGAGTGAAGTGGGTGGTACCAGTTGGGGGATTGGGGGGGGTGCCAATTAGGGAAATGGTAAGCAACCTCGCAAGAAAAAGTTGGGCACTTGCACTTATTGATTTATTTTCACAAAATAAGAACTGGCTACTCCGCTCTTAAGAGTTTCCTATTCTCATTGGCCCATGCCTCGTTAGAGACCACCCACCTGTTTCAGCCCAGCCATCAAGGAGACAGCTCTAGGAGTCCTTCTGTTGGGACGGGAATGTCCCCTGGATGGAACATGGCGGTCTATCCCTGCTCCTGCCCTGAGTGCCTGACTGCACGAGAGACTGGTATTCTGTCTTTTATTTTGTCCCTGGCATCAATCTAGCATGTGCACAGAGACCTAGGCCTGTCCTTGACAATGCAAGGTCCTGGGCCGGACTTGTGATGTGGAGGAGTCACCAGGCATGCCATCATATTAGACATTGCACTGGGTACAATATAGAAAGCTGTCGCAGCAGAGTGCGATGCTCTGTGAATGTATCATGTGACCAGACCTTCTTCTCTGTCAGTAAGAGTGGGACCCCTATTGACCTCTCTCATGTAACCTTCTGCTGTTATGTGAAACCCAGAACTTTGTGCAGAGAGAGAGGAAGAGAGAGAGAGAAGAAGAGAAGAGAGAGAGAGAGAGGGTAGAGAGAGAGAGAGAGAGAGAGAGAGAGAGAGAGAGTGTTCTGAGCACTGCCTGCCCTGAACAAGTACCTCAATCAACACCACTGTGGGTGGCAAGGATGAGGAAACGCCTGAGAATCTGAGTAGGGTTTCAAAAGAACAGATGCCCCCGCCTGTGTGTAGCAATAAACACCCTCGGTCCTTTAAAGGCCTCAGATTAACGTCCAATTCCTGTACTCAAGCACAGGCACTGAGTCATTGAAGACTTCCTGTCACTCTATCCTCTGGTAGTGGAATGAAACAAACTACACCATCCCCAGCGTGGTGGTTATTATTTTTCAATACTACCATTGAAATAAGTGCATGTTTGTATATTAGTCCCTAGATGGCGCCATTGAGCCACAAACACACCAGTGCCGCAAATATTAACTTTCAGGTGACTGTGTGGACTCTTTGTTTCTCCTCTCATTCATGATACATGCACGTGTCGTGCTGCTCTTCGCTGAGGGTCAGGCAGTGGCCTGGAAACATTCGGGCAACAGTGCAGCCCTCTCCAAAGGCAAGTTTACCGGCTGGTAATTACACCTGGTACAATGCTGTCCGGTGTGCTCAGTCCCTGAAAATCCAGATGCAGGAACACAGGCAAACATACACGTGAGTGAAAAGGGATTCCATTGGATTTCCACTCCACAGGACTCTTGGGGGCATATCTACAAGGCGGCGATATAAAATTATCTCCGCTTTTGCGGCCATTTTCGGCCGAAAAGCAGCGATAATTTTATCGCTATATCAGCAAGGTCGCGCTATCGCGTGAAACCTTGCCTTAGCGCCTGAATTCCTAACGCCCATCGTGGCATCTCTAATGAGATGCAAAGTGGGCGTTCCTCCCCAGGATAACGGGAGAAATGTCGCTAAGCGACATTTCTCCTATTATCAAGCCTCACACAAAGCAGCATAGCGACAAGAAAAGTAGCGATAACCTCTGTTATCGCTACTTTCCTTACGCCTGCTTTGAAACTGACTTAGCCATGATATCCTATGGAAGGTGGATATCATGGCTAAGTATGTGAGGCCCTATCAGTAAGCTATCGCCAAACTTTGTGGGATTATCACTGGGTTTCCAGCGATAATCTCGTGTTTGGGAGTTAGCGCTAGGATTTTTATCGCTTTTGAGATAAGCGTTGCTAATAGCACGCTATCTCAGCGATAAAAATCTGCGCTAGCTGGCGATAATTATCCTAGCATTAAGTGCGCTTAGCGATAATTATCGCTGGTTGTTGCTGATATGCCCCATAATTGGGGCCACTGTGGTGTCATTTTACTTGTGAGTAAGTAGGTTCGCGTGGCAGTTTGTGGCTGCTCCAGGCTTTGGACACTTGCAGGAGTTAGTGAACACAAGCACACATTTGCGGGGACTCACCAACCTTTCACAACTAGTTTCCTGCTCTGAAAAGGGTTGGAGATTTACTCCTGTCAAGAGCAGGAGTAAATGTGTGTTGGAAGGAACGGCATGGCAACAGAGGCAAAAATTGGCGTTTGGGGTTATCCAAGAGCTAACATTTTTCTCCCATGAACAAAACACTTAAAAGGAGCAGATGCACATATGCTTACATTGTACCTACAGGGAAGCACACACTTGTTACATTTCCAAATGTGTGAGCACATGACCCACTGAGTGTTCTTTGGTAACTGCTAGTGATGCCGCAAGGGTGGTGTAGGCCTAATGGGCCCCCCCACCCTGCAGATGGGTAGTATAAGGAAGACTTAATTAGGGTACCCTGGGACAGTCGCAACCTGTAGGTCTCGGTGCCACTGCACCTGCTCTGCTAATATTTTCTAAACCTAGGCTGTCCTGTTTTCAGTGTTATTTTTTGTGGATTTCAGTGGTGTTGTCTCAGTGCTTTCCAAACCTTCTGAAATCTGTGATTATTAGTATTTATTCAACTACCTAAACCCCCAAAATAGACCAAAACTGTGCTTTTCCAGTGCTTACAAAACAGGATTTTTTGGCAGTAATTATTATGTCACATATTTGATTCAAATAAGAAGTAAAGCAGTGCATGTAGTGTCTTCCCATAGGCAGCGTATCTAATGGACTCCTGTTAGACTGTGCTAGACACAGAAAGTCTGCGTATTGCACTCTCACTCACACTCACAACTGATTACACTCACTCACATTTCATTACCCCTCACATTCACTCTGTCAGGACTCAGTCTGGTTTACAGGACTAACAATGAATTACAAAAGTAAGAATGCTGTTCCCAAATGGTTTTAATATTTCTGGACACATTTGGGGGTCAAACCCCTTCTCCTTACTTACTATCATGGCTGTCGGGATGGCCAGCCCTGCTAACAGTACAGTACCTTGCGAAACCTTTCACATTTTGAATTAGGCCAGGTTGATCTGTAGCCCCGCACTTCAAGGTACCTGGAATGTGATGCTTTAAGCGTGTGATGAAGAGCCACCCCAGGGGCGGCGTCCCCTGAATGCGCTGCAAGGTTTCCAACAACTCGGGAGTTGAAAAAAAGTTCTCGTCACCACAAACAGAATTATGTAAATCAAATACAGCACATCAGCATTATTACGAAGAAGAATTTATGATGATGCAATAAATTCAGCAAAACACACAGGATGATAGACGGAATGTTGCACATTGGCAAAACATTCACCCCCAGTCACAGATCTGGGTTTAATCCATCGTTATTTTGCTCACCACGCCACCCCAGTTCAGACATGGCCATATGCAAATCAGTCTTGACCCTGTGCCTCATGGGACAATCCAGCCCGAACTGCCAAAGCCATGTCTTCCCTGGACTGGAATCAAGCATCCTAGGACCAATGCAATAAATTCTACACAATGAGAAGGGACTAATTTGTCTTAATTGTGACCAAAGTTGGATTACTCCATTTATTGGAAACCTTGCAGTGCATTCCGGGGACACCGCCCCTGGGGTGGGGCTTCATCACATATTTCGACTAACGGTCACAGATCAGAGAGCGATACCTTGCTTGCACGCTTCACCTTGTTAACCCTACATCAACAGCTGAAGTTACTGGATTACTTTTGGTGTGCATGAGCCGCCGTGCCTGATGCGTGAAGCATGCTCACCACTACTTTTCTGGACTCTTCGCCTGACTACATGAAGGTGGGGCTGCTGTTGTTCATAGCTCCCAAGCGTCCCTAGGAGAAATGTCTCACTTTTAGTCAGTCCTAACCTTCTAAGAGACATCGCATTTTAATCTGGGACTTGAAATGTTGTTGTTAACATTGTAAACAAAGTGAAGTTATTTCCTTGGGATCACACTTGTTGTGAATGGAGACAAGTGTGATCCATATTACTGGAGGGCCCGCACAAGCGTCTGTGGCCCTTGATAATATTGAAGTGCCCCAGGCGGCAAAAAAAAGCAGGCATCCCTCGGCTGTTTGTATAATAAAGCCCCTGGGAACGTAGTACACATGGTGCCCTTTGCATGTGCGCCCGCGTCTTGCCCCAAGAAGCACTGTGGTATTACAGATGGGGCTGCAGATGCTAACGTCGCCTTTTCTGCTTTATGGATGATGCCAGTGCTAACTGGAGGAGGGCTCCCAGGGACACGGCGACAGGATTCCGGCTGCAGACAGGTCCAGTGTATTGCACTGTGGCCAAAATCGTTCTAGGTAGGTGTGAAGATTCCTCAGACCTAAAGAACCAATGGAAACTATATAAGATACGGAGTAATAATAGAGGAATCCTCATATCGACTTCTGAGCAAATTAGGCCACAGTACAATACACTGGACCGCACGAATTTCTGGTAATGTTTGGAAACTGTGTAAGATACGACATGGGAACAGATCAAATTGGCTCGCCAATTTCGCTCAGTGGGCTTTCATTAACATACGTGGAGTCGTCTATCCGATTATCGTTGGAATCTTTCTGCATTGTGCTGTTCAGGCTTATACTGAACATATTGCTGCTTATGATAAGCCAGAGACTCTGAAGCTACGAATACAAACTATTGATATTCTGGCATTCCGTACCTTTGAAATTATGTATATATATTTTTTTCTGCCCTGATGAAGTTGCCTATATGGAAATGAAATGCGTTGGCTGGACTTTTCTCTATCTGATGATCTTAAAAAGAAATTTTGAATAAAGAAGCTATTTTTCTGCCAATTCTGACCTATTGGACTCTTTGAGCTGCGCACCCCCATTTGTTATAACACCTTTTGATCTGGAGCACAGTGTCGCCATTCAACGGCTGGCGCAGGGGTAGATTGGACAGCGAATCTACATATAGGAACTGGCACGAGGTGCGGCATAGGAGGTCCACCGTTGTTGCTTTGGGATAACAAGTACAGCAACTCTCATTCAACCACATCTCACTCATTGCACAATTCAGAGTCTTACAACATGATCAACATGCTCCACTATCACCCCTAACTCATACTCATTCCACCTTAAACAGACGCAAGCAAAAAATTACAACAGGCCACTCTTCAGAACTTCGCATGTCCATGTCAATTACACAACAAGGCTACTCTATGAAAACAACATAGATCACCAACTCACTCTCAACCACCATCTCCACCACCTACACCCGCAGACCCATCAAAATACCTTCTAAGCTTGCTCGACGAGGAATTCGATGGTAAAAAATAAAACTATTGCGACCCTCATCCAGCGAATACCAGCACTAATGACACACCTGCTACACGTAAACAAATACTGCTCACTCTTCTACAGAACAAAGTCATACCACCACCAAAACACAATTTCTAAACTGCCTACTGATAAATGCTCCGTCGCTCTCTAAAAACAAGCACCACATCTACAAACTTCTCACTGTCACACAACCTGACTAACTCTTCATAAATGAATCATGGTCGGGAGATGATATGGCTCTAGTGTTACATGAATATATGTATAAGCAACAAGGGAACCCAATTTAGATCAGTCAGGGACCTTGGGAGTTAACTTATTTCAAGAGACAGTGGTCCCTGAGAAGAACAATGGTTTAGACGTTAAATAAATATGGCCCCAATCGGTACTATATTTGAGCCTTAGATCCAGCCGGAAAGAAGGCAGTTTAATATGCAATTTATACAAAATATACACAACATATGAATTAATAACAGTGGGACACAAGCCTGTGTCCAAAGACTCACAAAACAAGAAACAAGGAAAGGCTCAGGCAGCATGTAAATGTCTGTATAGGATCATTACGCTAGACATCAAATGTGTAAGGTCACCTTTACACAAAAAACATCATACAAATTATAGTGTATAAGGTAGACAACTGTGTCGACGGCGTTTCGATCCTTAACATCAATATAGGATCATCATCAGGACTGTCAAAATATAGTGCCTGAAAACATTGTGCCTTGCGTAAGGAGTAGGTAACGGAGCAGCGCGATAGAGTTGGTCGATGCTCCAGCCGTGACTCGGACCTAGTGTTCCGTATGAGATGATATATTCAGATCAAAATGGATGTCTCCCAGTATCAGTGAGTACGGGTCGCAGTAGTCAGGGAGGGCGGCAGTGTGGATGATTATGCTGTTAGAGTCAGCGGCGGTGGATGATCCGGTCACAAGATGTAGAGCGTCATCGCGACGGTTGCTGTGTGCGAGTCAACACATTTTGATCTGAATATATCGTCTCATACCGAGCACTAGGTCCGAGTCACGGCTGGAGCATCGACCAACAGGCTTGTGCCCCACTGTTATTAATTCATATGTTGTGTATATTTTGTATAAATTGCATATTGAACTGCCTTCTTTCCGGCTGGATCTAAGGCTCAAATGTATTTAACGTCTAAATCCTTGTTCTTCTCAGGGACCACTGTCTCTTGAAACTAGTGTTACATGAAGCCATTCCTCTAAGCTAACAAACTATCACACAAAATGATATAGGCAAAAGAGGAGGTGGACTAGCTGTTGTGGACAGTCAAACATTACATATCACTAAAGCTGACAATGTTTCTATACAAGGTTGTGGGGCCCTCTTCACCAGATGCAACCCTACACCAACTTCCTTCGGTAACGTCCTACTCCTTTACAGACCTCCGCCAAGCAATGCAACATTCCCAGGCACATTTCTAGACGCAGTTTCAAACCTGATAACACTACACTCAAACCGATGCGTTATTGGTGATCTAAACATTTGGTTTGACAAACCCAATATGCCCCATCCAAAAGCAATCATCACTGGCCTAGACACACTGAACCTACATCAGATCACCCACAAAGCCACACACATCGCTGGACACATCTGGAAGCTATTTTTGCAAATCCAGAATGAGTTACCTTTCAAACGATTACTCCTGTCACATGGTGAGGCCACCATTTGCTAGCTTTCCAACAAATAGACACCAAAATTGAAACACCTAAAACCACCATATGTACATCTACCTTTCAACCGTGGAACAAACTCAATTTTCAGTACTTAGAAACACAACTAACATCCAACGCAGATCAGACACAATAAATTATGTTAGAAAACTATATGAGTGCCTACAGGAAGCTTTTGATATCCTAGCACCTCTCAGAACAACAAAACAGGACAAAAGAAAACAGTCACCTTGGAGAAATACAGAACTAAGGGGCATATTATCAAGCACCACGTTTAAATTATCGCTGTTTTAGTGGCAGAAAACTGCCGCTAAAGTGGCGATAATGGGCTTGATAATATGCCACAGAGAATTCCAACAGAAGCCCATGTTGACACCAGAACATGGGCTTCTATGGAAATTCTCAAGGGCATATTATCAAGCCCATTATCGCCGCTTTAGCGGCAGTTTTCTGCCGCTAAAGCAGCGATACTTTTAACGCAGTGCTTGACAATATGCCCCCTTAAGAGATAAAACTTCAAATTAGAAAGCTGCAGCGTACCTGCCTCAAAACAAGCATCAATAAATACAAACTTCCCTACAGAAACGTAACATATTACACACGTCATCAATCAAAAATACTAAAAAATAAAGGTACTTTTCAGACAGAATTCAAAATGATAAATGTGCAAATAAGGAATTTATAAGATTTGCTCCAAATGCCATAAACCTAATTGCACAAAAGGAACTCATCTCAGTATTCAAGAATTCACAGGTAAACTGGCAAATCATTACACAACCAAAGTACCAACCCTTTTCCAAAAATCCCCTCCAAAAGTAGTTTAACCTAGCCTCTGCATTCCTTCAAATAAATATCACAAAGGGAGTTTGTGGATCTGATCAAAGCAAACAGGCCTGCCGGCAGCCCTTCTGACCCTTGCCCACCACAAATCTTCGAGAACATTCTTTTAACTACCTCAGCTGCCACTCCAGTAAGAAGACCCATTAATAATTCCTCATCTACATGAATCTTTTTAGAAGACCTAAAAAAGGCATACATACGCCCATTATTAAAGAAAACTAAAATGGATCCTCTTGGCCCCGACAACTACAGACCAATTGCAAACGGACCTTTCCTGGGCAAACTGATAGAAAGTGCAGCATTTGCCCAGATGTCACAATTCATTGAAGATAACTCCATACTTTCTGACTTGCAAACAGGATTCCATCCAGGAAGAGGCACAGAATCTGCCCTCATCACCATATGGGATGACCTTAAAAACACAATAGACTGGAATGGGGTTGCTGCACTACTGCTCTTGGGCCTCTCAGCAGCCTTTGTAACAGACGCTATGAAGTCGGTATAGAAGGGACTGCTCTCGACTGGATCACATCCTACCTTCAAATCAGAACAAATGTCATCCAGCCTCCCCCTTTCTCATCTAAACTGTACTTCACAAAATCAGGGGTCCCTCAAGGCTCTATCATCTCACCAATGCTTTTCAACATCTACATGAAGTAATTAGCGCCACTGATCAATCAATCAATTTCACCTCACGTGTTATAGCTATGCAGATGACACGCAACTACTCCTTAAACTGGAAAGCCCCAAAGACATTGGAAACTCGCAAACCTTCAGATGCCTCAGTGGCGTGGATCAGTGGATTACGTGGAGTCATCTGAAGTTGAATGCTTCCAAAATGGAAACACTCACATGTTGGAAAAATTATGATCCACTCAGCTCTTGGCCTGAAGATCTGGGAACACCGCCTAAAGAATCTAAGGATGTAAGAAACCTTGCAATTACCATAGACGCCAAGCTATTGATGAATGCCCAAGTGGACAAACTAGCAAGATCAAGCTTCATCACTATGAAAACTTTGCGACGCATCTTACCCCACCTGGGATTTCTATACACGGTCCAAGCCACTATCTCTTGTGCTGTCTAAACCTGATGATGTCAATAGCCTCTACCACGGATCATCTTTATCAACTATGAAAAGACTACAATGGATTCAGAACTCTGCTGCCAGACTACTCCTACATGTAAAGCCCCAAGCCCACATCTCTTCTGCCTTGAGGGCTCTACATTGGTTACCAGTTGCCAGAAGATCCACGTTCAAGCTGCTTTGTATCACCCACAGAGCTGTACATGGAACAGAACCGCTCTACACCAGGAACAAAATGACCAAATATATTCAACAAAATAACCTCCAGTCCAGATTGACACCTTGCCTCACAATCCCACCATACACGCAAAAGAAAACATAGCTGGCACATGCTTCTGTGTTCAAGCAGCCAAACTATGGAACTCATTACTCACACACATAAGATCCACGGATAACCACCTTATCTTCAGAACACTACTCCAGAATTGTCTCTTCTCTACATAACCACCATACTCAACCACAAATGTACAGCATATCTCCGTGTTTATAAACATCTAATATGATGATATGTATGTATCTAGATATGTGTATTTCTTTGAATAAATATGTATAATTATGTTCTTAAATATATAGATATTCTTTAGGTCTGCTTAACAAATGTACATATTACTTATGGTTCATATAAATATTATTCTATGCGTAACATGTATATAGGTAGCTGCATAGTTTTCATATAAGTTATTGATTAGATGCTTATGGGTCCCCGTTTATTTATCTATCACAATATGTAAATGTTATCAAAACTATTTATCTACAAATGTATCACTATTGAAATATTGAAAACATATTTAATAAAAATAAAAAAGTTTTAAAAATAAACAAATAAATTCACATAAATTGCAGCAACACTTGAAAGTGTGAGTTTATTAAGTACAACTTAAATCTTGATATATTATCTTCCTTATACAGGTATACCCTCCATGTACTTATGTGTTTATATATTTATTACTTTACTCCTACTGTAAAATAAAAAAACATTTGACTCTCTTCAATGCACTTCCCTTAGTTTCATCCTATACCTCTCTCAGTATATCCTCTACCTCCGCTCTCTGACTCATCTCAAACGTCATTCTACTACTACGATCTCCAAAATAACCCTTTCTAGACTCTTCCCCCATGTATCCCTCATTACACTCATCTGAAAACTCATTTTCCTACTATGATCTCCCAAACGACCTTTTCTAAATTCTACCCTCACCTTTCCCTCCTTT
Organism: Triturus cristatus; assembly: GCF_964204655.1. Lineage (NCBI taxonomy): Eukaryota > Metazoa > Chordata > Amphibia > Caudata > Salamandridae > Triturus > Triturus cristatus. The sequence goes on from NC_140595.1 coordinate 817,383,495, forward strand.
GACTTATCCCAAAACTCATTTTACTGCTATGATCTCCCTTTTCAATCGCTAGAGACTCTTCCCTCCTTCATCTCTCCTTTACTCACCCCAAACCTCCTCCTACTACTACGAGCTCCCAATGAACAGTTTCTAGGCTCTTCCCTCTTCTATCCCTCCACTATCCTATTCTACACAGAGGAAACACAACAACTTATCGGTATGAAAACGAATGCATTTACCCGAACAAATGATTATCAAATCTTCTAGGAAGTCCTTTATAACGAAAGTCTTCCTAACTTGCTCTCCGTTTACCACAAGCTCTTTTCTTCACTTTCTGTTCACAAGGTAATTACTTCCTCCTAAGCCGTCATCTGTCCATCCAAGACCAAGACTAGTGTGTTGGGTCACACTTTTAGTAAGTGCTGCGCTCATAGAAATCTTTGGAATGCTTTATTTTCGGAAGCAAAGTACAACCCTTGATAAGGGCAGGGGCGGCGAAGCCTCCCCTTGCAGCAAACTCATCTGATTTCAACTTCCATATTCTGCCATGGAAAGGAAGAAAATCATTGCTCAACATTGCAAACATAACGGTACCCCGTCAGTAGCATCCGCGTGTCCAGTTAACTGGCCTTTCGCGTTTTGCCACTTCCTACATTGGCATTCAACACCCCGGATGCATGTGCGAGATTCCAGAACGTGACCCTTACCTCCAGTGCATGGACAGAGGGTAAATATATGATGACGTCGGACCGGATTTCTCCTAAAACCATTTTTAGGTCTCGCCTGACCCAGCGCTTGCGCTGGTCTGGCGAGACTTTAAATAAGGACTTCAAAAAATGCTACCGCCGGCCACAGCAGTGCATGTGCGCAGGCGAGCGCTTGAGCAGAGGTGCCATATGGCGTGATTACTGCTGCGCGCGCACCACTCGCGCACATGCACTGCAAGCTGTGGCCGGCGGTAGCATTTTTCCCCCCGATCACTTTCACTTTGGTCCCGCAGTTAACTTCCTTGTTAAATGTGCAGCGGCAAATAAGATAATGCATTGTTTTGAATTCCCTCATATAACTCTCGTAAAGACGGCCCTACTCTGTGAGTTCATGCTTCCAACCTTTGTTTGACTCGGCAACGGAAGAATGCTGCGAATGACTTCACATTTGAAGTAAAATAAATAAAGCCGATATTTTATCAGGCTTTGGAAGTCACTTCACATAGTACCCAAAGTAATGCTTTTGCACACACCCAATAAATGTATAGGTTGGCAATAAAGCGAGTTGTATACATTATATGTCTAAGGACTGCAGGCAACACATTTACAAAAATGTGCAGTGTGCTGATTCCACTCACTGGCCTTCTATGTCTCTCTTTTTATTGATGTCCTCTTTACCTTGCCTTTTCCATTATTTTATTTCTTTCTCTACAATGCTCTCCCTCTTCCACTCCATCTATCACTCCCTTTGCTTTCATCTCTCTTTCTATCTCCTTCACTGTTTCCGATTACTCTCTCTGCTTCCAACGTCTCGCTTGTTTAATACATCTGTCTTACCTCTGTCTGTCTCTCAGCCTATTTCACCATTCTCTACTTCTCCCTCGCACTTTCTCTATATTAGCCTCATCTCTCTACTTCTCATATCTTTCTATTTTTCATGCCACCGGCTCTACCTGCCTCGCTACTTTGTTTACATGACCTGTCATTCTGTGCTTCACCTTTCTATTTGTGCTCTCTCATTATAACTCGCCTCTCTTCCTATCTTATTTCTCTCTAGACCTTGCCCCGCGGGTTGGCCCCTTTCTTACCAGCCTACATTTAAAACTGCATGCCAGGCCTCTAAAAACAAGCATTGGCATAGCCAATAGGTCTCACCTTTGGGACCTTATAAGTTTTTAGCCATGCAACAGTTGATGTTATTGCACCAAGGATACTGTGCTGCATAACTAAATACTTATAAGGTCCCAAAATCGAGACCTATTGGCTATGCCGATGCTTGTTAATACGGGGATGAAAACAGAAAGCTAACTTCTCACTGATTCACAGGCAAAGGGCGGTCCTGTGAGGGTGCCTAGGGCTTGCGGTGCTTCCGGGGTAAACCCAGCAAATCAATACAAAATTCATCCACCCCGAAAAAAAGGCCCAATCTTTCCCAACAACGAGATACCACCCATACTATTACCAGGGGCAGCTCCTCTGTTATGGCAGAGGAGCGTCACCCCGTCTGCTCCGAGTGCAGCAGGCACACACATTAATAAAATGGTAAAAAATACAATTTAATTATGTGTCGCAGGGTCGTGCTGTTACAGCGCGAGGGCAGGAGGCGGGGCTGATTAGTGCAATTGCACTAATACTTCAACCCCCTGCCATGGCGCATGTCAGATTGGCCAGTTGCCTACAGTCAGCCAGTCTGACCAGCGCACATCAGAGCCTGCAATCCCAGGACTTAGAAACAGCCGAGGGATTGCAGCCTCCGGCCCCCAGCCTCAAAATGAGGGCTGGGTCAGCCTACTTCAACCAGTCCTGGAGCTGCAGCTCCACAATTGGTTGTTTTCGGGTTGTACAAGGAGGGACGTCCTTCCCTTTCCTCCCGAGTCAGAGCCGAGGAGAGAAGAGAGACGGCAACCGGACCCTCCAGCAAACGCAACATGTATTCGCGCAATAACTACACTCCACGCTGTTACTTGAAGCGTAAAATGCCATTTTATTAGGACATGGTTGCAATCATTTGGACTTTATTAACAGTACATAAATGCCATAAATATACTTTTTTCATCCCATACCGACTCATTCTCCATTCATCCTTCTCAAAACCATCTCACCTGTTTGACTCTTCCCCATTCACTCGGTGACCTCCTTCCTCTCCCCATTCTCACCTTCACTTGCCCTCCAAGCATCCTCTGTTGAATTTCTTTCATTGCCTCCCGCGCCTCGCTATCAGTCACCTGTGTACCGACCCCCCCCCCCCCCGAGGGGTGGATCCACCCGTATGTGACTCACCACCCCTCCAAAGTACCATAACGTCGCTAATCTGCACCCTGCCCTAAACTAGTTCTGGTGTCAACATGGGCTTCTATGGGAATTCTCCAGGGCATATTATCAAGCCCATTATCGCCGCTAAACTGACGATAATTTTAACGCCGTCCTTGATAATATACCCCTAAGCATTTCCTGCAAGGCGGATAAACAACAGCAGGCAGCAGCAAATTTTGCCCTAACCAGGAAAAATGGGTACCAAATAAAGTGGGCGCAGGCAGTGAAGCAGAATTTGGTCCCTGAAATGATAGCGCATACAAGGGATGACATTGTATCCTGTCTGGACGAGGAGTCTTCCCCCAGCCTTACTAGTCGCCCCGTTCAGAGCACTTATAATGAAATTAAAAGCGGCACTCACCCGAGTCAAGCCGGCAATTGGACCATCGGCGAGAGGATGGTTCGATTCCGCATGCTCGAGAGCCAGAAGAGCCCTTGTGAATGCTCTAAACACCCGCCCTAGAGCTCCTACACAGATAAGACTGCTACGTAGAGGCTACACGTCAGCTAGAAGTGACAGAGAGAAGGACATTAGGGAGAAGGCTTGGGACGACCTTCAGCAAGCAGCTAGTACAGGAAGCAGCAAGGAGTTTTGGAAAGTTATAAACGCCCCCTATTTGAAAGATCCGAAAGACCCTCCCTGGATGTCCGTGTAAGCGAGGACGCATGGGTGGGATACTTTGAAACCATTTTTGGCATCATTGTCCCTCATGACTGCCCGCCCTCCAAAATAGTGCATTCACCTCACGGTACTTTAAACTTTTTGCTGTGTGAAGTTATGAGGGCTGGTGGGTTGTGTACCAGGGAAGGCACTGTGTCCTGACGGGGTGCCGATCGACCTCTTCCAGGATAATTACGACCTGTGGGCTCCCCTACTAACTAAAGTTTTTAATGGCATAGCAATGGAGGGCCCCCAGAATCCTGGAAGCATAGTGTAATAGTTCCAATCTACAAAAAAGGCGATGGGGGCAGTCCAAAGAACTATAGACCCATCTCCTTACTGGACACTACTGCCAAACTCATGGGACAACTCCTACTATCTAGGTTGGTGCAATTGGCCACTGAGCATAACATTCTGATGTGGGCCCAATATGGCTTCCAGAGAGGGAAGGGGACAGTTGACTAATGCCTCCATCTCTCTCTCTGCATAGACAAACGCACTAAAGTAAAAGGCGGGAAGGTCTACATGGCCTTTATGGACCTGTCCTCGGCCTTCGACTGTGTGTCACACCAAAAGCTGTGGTCTATGAAGGAGAGGTGCGGATTGATCCGCTGATGCTCCATTTCATTTGCCAGTTATACGCTAATGTCACTGCCTCCGTTCGTATGGCATAAATGGGGAATGTACACGCCCATTTAAGATCGGGCGAGGAGTCAGACAGGGATGCGTCTTCGCCCGTTTCTTTCTTTTTTCCTTCTATACAAATGGGGTGGAGAAAGCCCTGACAGGCTCACCACTAGACGTGCCCATATTTGATAACACCCCCCTTCCAATACTAGCGTATGCTGACTATGCAGTTCTAATTGCCGGGACAGGGGTAGCTCTCCAAAGACTAATAACATTGAATTCTTCATTCATGGCCTCATTAGACGTAGGAGCGAACAAATCAAAATCTTTTATCATTATTGCGGGTGGAGGCAAAATTACAAAACCCCCGTATTTCCATCTTGATTCAAAAAAGATTGAAGTAGTAGAGACTTTCTCATACCTAGGAGTCCTATTTGATAAAAATCACTCTTGGGTCAACTTGGTGGCGGCAGGAGTCGTGGTCTTGGAAAGAAGCCTCAAAGCCATTAGGGGCTTTGCTAAGAAGCTAGGTGCCCGCCCCCTGGACCTAATCAAAAACATCTATCTTGCTAGAACAAAGGCAGCGGCATCCTACGGGGCGGTAGTTTGGTGGATGGCCCTCATCGACCAATTTCAAATAGCAGAAGATAGCTTTTTTTAAACTCGGGTATCCCTACCCCAATCTTTCTCAAATTATATTTTACACCTTGAATTAGGGCTTCCAATTCTGGTATGGCGCTCCATTTGGCGCAGGGACACCGTCAACCTAACACAACGTATGATTGGAGATTGTTTGACGCTGGATCATCACAACAAGATTGGCTGCCTTGGATATCAACAAGCGTCCCTTGCTTATGACCTCATCCCCTTGAGAATAGAGGAAGGATTTTCATATTTATCCAGCATTACCATCGCACAGCATAGATATATTTTATTGCGCTTTCTTTTGAACCTCATCCTTCTCCTGATAGGGTACCCAAAGAAGAAATGTAAGCACTCAGAGTTGATCCCATGTCCGTGTGATAACCATACGTCCCAGTTGGACCTTCACCTAGTCCTGTTTTGCAAGTTGTACCAAACGGAAAGAGAAGCTTTTATACCACCAATTTTAAGGCGCCATAATTATACCCAATGTAGGGTGGCTTTGTGTTTTTAAAGTCTCTTCCTGACCCTTTGGTTTGCTTTTCTGTAGGCTTGTGTGAGAAAGAGAAAGGCCAGGGGTGGTTTGAGGTCTTGATTAATTAATTACTCGATTGGTGAATTAAAGGGAGATCCAGCCGGCCGCCAGGGCTGTATGAGGTCTAAAGCCCATGAAGATTTTCTATGTTTTATCGAACTCATAATATCTTTTAAATTGTGTATTTAATGAGCTTGAGATGATTTTGTGCTTTTATGATCTGTACTAAAGAGATCCAATAAAGATGTTATTGTTTGATTGACTGGCTGGCACATGTCTAGATCTGCACTCATCAATGCACCTATAAAAAGCTAAATTAATACATTAAATCACACACTGCAGTAAACTAACACAATAACTCTGTGAAAAGCCTGTAGAATGAACGTACATTGAAGGAATTGTCGTTTTTTCACTACTGGAAATGACTTTATCTATGGATCTGAGATGCTGCACGTGAACTACTTCAAAGTATGAAAAATAGGTTACTTTGCTTCAGTAATAATAGTAATTGCGAACTGTTCTCTGTCTGACTATCTAACAGGTTCAACCTCAAAACTATCTTGTTCATGTACAGACATCATAATGTGTGTGGCAGTATCTGCTTGAAGTTTGTGGATCAAACCACATCTGGCACAGATGTGTGCATGGAAGCAGATTTCACTGGTAAGAATCCTGTTTTAACTCAATGGAGACACAAATGTAATTTTTGTATTGTGCTTAATGATGAAGTTTTAAAGTTGACGAGTGGGACTAGTGTTTCCAATTGCACTTTGAAATGTGTGTGATGTGCAATGTTCAGCATTGAAATGCCTTCCCTTTCCCGGCCTCTGCACTGAGAGCCTCAAATGTGACCTCCAATATTAAAATCAAACTGTTATGTTTAAAGGTATGTACCGGGTAGCAAAAGTCGGAACGCGGAATGTTTATCGCAGCTACCATTGCAGGTGGAGGAAGGGGGTGAAAAGGAGGACGGCGGTGATGAGCGGCTGGTTGCCAGCGTGAGTCCTGTGGAGAAGTCATAGCTGAGAACGAGTGGAAGCAGGCCGTGTTGGAGGCTGACACACTGAGGACGCTTGTATCTTGTTTGTCCAGTACGATCAGTCAGTCAGAGTGTGAGGAAGGATTTGGGGGATTACAGGGTGGTTTGGTCAGGATTGTCAATGGTGGATGGAGTTTTGAGAAGGGGTAGAAGAACTGGTAGTGCCCACCGGTTTGTGGTCCAGATTATTGAAACGTATGCATGCGGGTCACGGAGGCACGTCAGCCATGAAAAGAAGGGCCTGCAAAGATTTTGGTGGCTGGGCATGGACAAAGATTGGGAGATTTGTACGCAATTGTGTGGCATGCATGTGTAGTGACAAGTCCCACTGGGTTGAGGAGACTCCCATCACATCAACCAACCTGCCAGAGAAACTTCGCAAAGTGTGGTGATTGACAATTGCGGGCCTATCAGTTGTGGAGGAATGGATGGAACGTATGTTGTGGTTATGGTGGATTATTTCTCCAAGTGGCCAGAGGTGGCTTCTTGTATCATAAACTTTTGTGAGGAGGTTTTTAGAAGGGAAGGTCACTCTGAATGATATTGTTTCGGACAATGGACCACAATTTGTTGCCAAGGAGTTCCAGAAGTTCTTGAAAGAGAAAGGTGTGCATCATCATAAAACTGCTGTATCACCCACAGGAAAATGGTCTCATAGAGAGGCTTAACCAGGTATTGAAAGTTTGTGTGCAGTTGGCTGAGAAAAGCGGAGTAGATTGCAAGAGAGCAGTCAAAGGAATCTTGTGGAATTACAGGAATACACCCCATACGGCTATGGGAGAAGCACCTTTCTTCCTCCTGAAAAGCAGACAAGCATGCACCAAGGTGACACCTGCGTTGATGAATAGATCATGGAGGAGGGTTGTTCATAAGGTTGAACTTGGGGAGAGGGTGACGAGTTGTAAGGAAAAATATGCACAGAGACACAACAACAAATTAAGGAACAAGGCACGTAAGTAAGTGGTGGGTGATTGGGTAAGAGTGCTGGCAGGTGGAAATGTAAAAACAGGGCGGTCAAGGTGGTCGAGTCCCAAAGAAGTAAAAAAAGAAGTAATGGGCAACAGTGTGTGGTTGGATGAGGATAAAATGTGGAATACAAGGAATGTCACATTGTGCAATGCTCTGGAGTGCAGAATCTGGATGGATAAGGAATCCGAAAGGAAGATTTCCAGGAACAATACCGATGCGGAGGAGATGGACAATAAGGAAATGCAGATCAGGAGGAAACTGGTTTGCCACAAAGACTAGGTTTGCACATTAAAGTATAGAACTGTGATTCTGTATAAATTAAGAAAATTGTTGTTTTAGTTCTCAATTTTGTTGTGTTTTGTTTTTCTTGTTGTATTGGGAAAGGGGGGGGGTGTTATATTTTATGCACCTCAAGTCGTTACTGCTTGAGACGGTCACCCCGCAACCAGGCCTGGTGGTGAGAGTTCTGATTGGCTGCTAATTCCACTCTCCAGAAGAACAGTCACTTCAGCAGCAGCCTGCCAGGGGTTGCTTGTTTACCGAGTTTCTTGAAAAATGTAATCACTACTTCTGCGTGCTTCCTACGTACAAAATTCAGTTGACTTTATGGTCCAACTTCTACCTTATTATTCAAGTGTGTCTCATGTGCGTTTGTGATGTTTCTGAAGGAAGCAAAATACAACTGTCTTCAATAGAAGGACATTTCCCTTGGCCGAACTGAGATTTTTTAAATATCTTTTAATGTTCTTTTATGTCTATTGTGAGGCAGTAGTAACAGTAAATATTTTATTGCATATAGTTAATTAAAACCATTACAATTTTGTATTAAAATCATCAAATTGGCGAAGATATAAAAAAAAGAAAAACAAAAGTAAGCTTTCGTATTTACAAGTTCAGCATTAATCAACTGCCAATTATGTGTAAGTAAATTGCTACTCAATGTAAGCCATCCTTGATCTTGTAGCTAAAATCATGTGCAAAGTACAAATGTCTACTAGGCGCTGCTGATCCTCTGCTTCATAGATAAGATCAAGAGCAAAATGCAATGTGAGCGACACAAAATAACACTAGTTTTTAGATGGGCATCAGATTTCATTACTCTGCAGTACGCAAATATACATACATCCTCAATTGTGTTGCTGAAATTGCATGCTAAATGCAAATATTAACTGGATGTTACGGATCCACGATTTCCTGTCCGAAACCATGTGCAAAAACTGCAATATGAATAATTCGCTGAAATCGCGTACAAAGTGCAAAATGTAAAGTAGATGTTATGGAACATGTATCAGGAGCCATGTGCAAAAATGCAATATGAACTATAAACTAGTCGATTAATCGAAGTTAATGGTCCTCAATTTTCTAACAAAAATTATGTGCAAGGATGCAAGTGGGCGTATCACTGTAACAATGATGGTGTCTAAAATGGGCTTAGCAGCATGGTATAAAACATGATGTGATGCCTAAATAATGTACAATCACTGTTCGTGTGGCGTTGTCTTCAAACCTTGAAATATATGGTGTACTATGTTTCATATTTAAAATCAAGTGAACACCGTGGGTCTCTGCGGGGCCTTCTGTATCCTTGTATAGCCACCACCAGAGTTCCAAATGTGCGGATATGATGTGTTTGTCTCGTGTACTTAAAAGGCACTAATGTGAACGCTATATATTTGATTTTAGTAATAATGTGCTAACTTTATGCAAAAATCTGGCGGCCCTGCATGAGGTCTGTAACAAATAGCTGTTTAGCAGTAACATTACAGCCGGCCGACATGATCCAACTTGGAGAGTGCGGAGTACATGAAGTAATACAGTCTCAAATTATTTACAGCTGGGCAAATACACAGTAGATGAACGAGAGTCTCTTCGGCCTGGCCACAAAGCCTGCAAAGCATGGTTGGCCATGTTTGTTTCCATGTTGGGACCTGATCTTTTGAGCTAAAAGCTCCCAACCGGATCCAAAGTAGCAATTGCTGGATTGATGGAGTTATGTGTTGGACAAGATACGGTTGAGGTGATCGAATCTCATATGAGGATAGAACCATCCAGCCATGTTTTTTCTTTGCTAGGGTGGCTTTGTCCGTTAGCCAGGCTTTTGTTTTGCAGCGTTGTTGGCTATGTTTTTTTAATGTGGTGAAACTGTAGTTGGTGTTCCAAGCATCATGCATGTTGAGCGTTGTTAAAGTAAAGCTTCTATTGTGAGGCATAATACAGCGTTATTCAATAGATGTAAAGCGAGAGTCATTTCACCATGTGATGTTTTCTGTTTTATTATTAGAAAGCTCAGTGCATCTCATTTCACACCACCTTAATTGTACAATTTCTCGGTCTAAAAGTGTATAGAGACGCATCATTTGGGAGAAAAGCCAGGTTCTTTCCTGGTCTCCTTAGAAGGCAGACTCTATGTTAGTCTATTTCTTAATCTGTATTTAAGAATATTTCCATGCTTCTTCTCTCCTGCTAAAATGAGCAGCCCCTCTGACGGAATGTGCATTAACTCAATATTTTCTGTGTGCTGGGCCGTAACCTGTTCTGGCCATTTGCTTAACCATGAACCAGCTTCCGCGGTCTATGCCCATCTGCATTTATTTGCATTTTAAGTGCTCTGAATTGATTGACTAACCATTATCTTTTTAAACCGTCACGGTTCATACCTTGAACATTGTCCCGTGTGGATTTTCCAATGCGGGTGTCTGTGGGTTTTAGTGTAATGAGTGTCTCGGGCTTCTGTCTTTAAAGACTCCCACGCGGCCGCGGTCCATCAATCGAGTCTTTGGATGTAAAAAGGCACCTATAACACATCAAAGTATTGGGAAATCCCAATGACTTAAGGGGTAAGAGAGGCAGGATTGTGTAGAGTATATCCTCCCATACAAACTATGTGCACAAAAAATACTCTAACAGATCTGAGAGGAGATCTAACAAGATAAAGGAAGAGGGGGAGAAATGAGAACTCCTGAGATAAGGTTGTGCCTAATACAACCGTGGTCGTGGGGAAACTAAGTATTTCTTTAAGTTACCCTCACACACCCTAGTGGTGTCATGCTTCATCATCGGGTCACCCAGACCCCTAGAAGTCCGGGTGGGCTCGACCACAGTGTTGGGAGTGCTTTTAATATGTTTTACGGCAGAGGGAGTTAACTAGATAAAATACCGCAGGCAGATCCCCAGTATCCCTTTATTCTTGGGTCTGTCTGGGTAGTTAAAATAAATAAAATGGGTCTTTTAGGAGTATTATGGTCCTAGGACCCTAGTGCCGACATGTTTCAGTCCAAAAAGGGGCCAAAAAATGGTCCAGGACTTTCTTCAGGGCAAAAAAGTAACTCCCCTATGTGAGTGAAATTACTCGTGATGGGGTGTCCCTATCCTGTCAGTATGGTGAGGGCAGAGTAGCTGCTCCACGTGATTTGATTAAGAGTGGATGTATGTCAACTGCCAGGCTCCATCTGAAAAGGAAAAGTAGAGACAGACAACATATAAAAATATCAGCGGTAGAGTTGCCGCCTGGTTCATTTCTCCTTGAGCGGTATAGTGAGTACCGCAAGTGGACATGCGTGTATCTATGTGCGCATGCTCTCGTAGGGAGGAGTGTCCTCCTATCGTGCCACTCAAAATCACTGTAACATATCGTTGTATATGTGACAGGCATACTGTGCGAGTGGCGAAATGATTCGCATTCTAGCGATAACAGCGTGATGTCTGCATTTGAAAGTAGCGTGCACACAGTGTCTCCAGATACTAGTGCACACGAGAAACGTGTATGTTCCTGGTGATTCCAAGATCTATCTACGGGTGTGTTAAGGTGAAATATGATAAAAAATATACACATAATACACAGGCATACATCACATTCATTCGTGCTAGGTTTACAGATATACATTACCCAAATCGGGGAGGTTGACTGAATCTCACAGGACCAGAAGGCCAGATTGGGCGGTCCTGGGGGAACCGTGAAGAAAGAGTGTGTCACGGAGCAGACTAAGTGAATCTGCCAGTATGTCGTTCCGAATCGGTAGGCCCAAAAAGCGTGTGCTGACACGTAAGGGAACTGAGATATCGCGCTGGTCAAATTACTTACTTATTTAAGATCGGTCGCCCTGCCTGCTACCTGTTTGGCTCTGGTCCTCGGCTTTCGCAAGTTAGTAGAGCAAGAGTCGCGCATAAATAACATGGAAAGCGCGCCGGAACATCGGACTCATTGGGACCACGCCCCTCGGTTACAGGAAGTGACGTGATACGTCACGGCGTGTAGTGGCAATTGGGTGAAGGGAATTGTAGTTTTATGTGTAGGTAATGAGGGATTATCCTGACGGGCTGATGATGGCTAAATCCGGGGAATGTCAAAGTTATACGAGTGCAAATATAAGCGCTCGTGTGTAGTAAAAGCGGTATAGTGGACGGGAAAGGGATAAAAAAACGATAACTAACGAGCACCGCAGATACGATGTGAATAGCCTACTATGCCCAGATGTATAGTATATAGTTTATATAGTATTGACTGCAGGTCCATCGATGCGGGGACAGTCTACAAATTGCTGTTCATTAGTACGTTCACAAAAACAGGGGTGGAGAGGCGGGGACTGAATGAGTTGGTTCAGTTGTGAACTCGTGTAAATATAATTATGGAGATCATTTTGCTTGGGTGCAATGGTACACCTGTGATAGCATCTGTTTTCGCACTGGTAGTACTCATTTCCAATCCGGCATCTCGGAGAAGGGTTGATGGGGATGATTATTTATTAAGCTGACTCCACGGTATAGAGTCATTAAGTCCCTTTTCATGTGTTCTCAAACGATACACCCAACGTTGTTCTCTCTCTAGGAGTCTTTTCTGTAGATTTCTGGATCAATGGTACCAGAAATCTACAGAAAAGACTCCTAGAGAGAGAACAACGTTGGGTGTATCGTTTGAGAACACATGAAAAGGGACTTAATGACTCTATACCGTGGAGTCAGCTTAATAAATAATCACCCCATGTGTCCACCACTTTACACCTAAACACTGAGTTACAGACACATTGTCTAATGACTACTACTGATATTCTACATCCCCATCAACCCTTCTCCGAGATGCCGGATTGGAAATGAGTACTACCAGTGCGAAAACAGATGCTATCACAGGTGTACCAATGCACCCAAGCAAAACGATCTCCATAATTATATTTACACGAGTTCACAACTGAACCAACTCATTCAGTCCCCGCCTCTCCACCCCTGTTTTTGTAAACGTACTAATGAACAGCAATTTGTAGACTGTCCCCGCATCGATGGACCTGCAGTCAATACTATATAAACTATATACTATACATCTGGGCATAGTAGGCTATTCACATCGTATCTGCGGTGCTCGTTAGTTATCGTTTTTTTATCCCTTTCCCGTCCACTATACCGCTTTTACTACACACGAGCGCCTATATTTGCACTCGTATAACTTTGACATTCCCCGGATTTAGCCATCATCAGCCCGTCAGGATAATCCCTCATTACCTACACATAAAACTACAATTCCCTTCACCCAATTGCCACTACACGCCGTGACGTATCACGTCACTTCCTGTAACCGAGGGGCGTGGTCCCAATCAGTCCGATGTTCCGGCGCGCTTTCCATGTTATTTATGCGCGACTCTTGCTCTACTAACTTGCGAAAGCCGAGGACCAGAGCCAAACAGGTAGCAGGCAGGGCGACCGATCTTAAATAAGTAAGTAATTTGACCAGCGCGATATCTCAGTTCCCTTACGTGTCAGCACACGCTTTTTGGCCCTACCGATTCGGAACGACATACTGGCAAATTCACTTAGTCTGCTCCGTGACACACTCTTTCTTCACGGTTCCCCCAGGACCGCCCAATCTGGCCTTCTGGTCCTGTGAGATTCAGTCAACCTCCCCGATTTGGGTAATGTATATCTGTAAACCTAGCACGAATGAATGTGATGTATGCCTGTGTATTATGTGTATATTTTTATCATATTTCACCTTAACACACCCGTAGATAGATCTTGGAATCACCAGGAACATACACGTTTCTCGTGTGCACTAGTATCTGGAGACACTGTGTGCACGCTACTTTCAAATGCAGACATCACGCTGTTATCGCTAGGATGCGAATCATTTCGCCACTCGCACAGTATGCCTGTCACATATACAACGATATGTTACAGTGATTTTGAGTGGCACGATAGGAGGACACTCCTCCCTACGAGAGCATGCGCACATAGATACACGCATGTCCACTTGCGGTACTCACTATACCGCTCAAGGAGAAATGAACCAGGCGGCAACTCTACCGCTGATATTTTTATATGTTGTCTGTCTCTACTTTTCCTTTTCAGATGGAGCCTGGCAGTTAACATACATCCACTCTTAATCAAATCACGTGGAGCAGCTACTCTGCCCTCACCATACTGACAGGATAGGGACACCCCATCACGAGTAATTTCACTCACATAGGGGAGTTACTTTTTTGCCCTGAAGAAAGTCCTGGACCATTTTTTGGCCCCTTTTTGGACTGAAACATGTCGGCACTAGGGTCCTAGGACCATAATACTCCTAAAAGACCCATTTTATTTATTTTAACTACCCAGACAGACCCAAGAATAAAGGGATACTGGGGATCTGCCTGCGGTATTTTATCTAGTTAACTCCCTCTGCCGTAAAACATATTAAAAGCACTCCCAACACTGTGGTCGAGCCCACCCGGACTTCTAGGGGTCTGGGTGACCCGATGATGAAGCATGACACCACTAGGGTGTGTGAGGGTAACTTAAAGAAATACTTAGTTTCCCCACGACCACGGTTGTATTAGGCACAACCTTATCTCAGGAGTTCTCATTTCTCCCCCTCTATGTAAAAAGGCACCGACATGACATGTCTTCCCTCAGAAGCATGGCTGTTCTTGCATTATGCAGGGAGTTAAGAATGTAGGAACGGCGAGTGGTAACCTCAAACGTATGCTGTGGGGCTGTACTAAAGTGCATTATTCTGGGGGGGATGCCAGTTACAGATTGTACATCCCAGGGTTTTGTAGTTCAAAAGGCGATGACGATTGTTTAGACGCCTTTGATGTCAAATCTGAAGCATTCGCCCGAAAATTTACAAACCAGATCTCCCAAAGTTGAGCATGCGTCCTTTCTACCCTCTATTGAAGGGACTGGAAAAAGATTTAAAAAGCAGCCGTGGAAGGGTTATCCGTCAGAAATAAAATGTGTCCGCATTTGAGAACATGGAGGATTTTGGGGCATTAATGTTAGAGAAGCTTGTGATGGAGGTGTACCGAGGAACGGAATACATCACCTCGGAAGGATGAAGGGCCGTTGTTTCCCTTCATTCCGTTTGGTTCTCAGGCTCCTTCAAGCAGAAGCCACTGCGCCCCAGGACAACAGCCACCTTTATTCGAAGAATTCATTGTGCAGTGAAGTGTCACACTTTCCCTCCCCATCTAACAAAAGAGAAGTGTTGTGAAACCTCTGGAATGCAAGCCTGCGGGTTCCCGCCCTTCAACAACACTGAAACCGTGGGTGTAAAGTCATGTACATCCCCATAGCGGGCTAACCAAGATTGGCCTTAGTGCAGTGAGGTACTAGTGCAAGGAGGCAGGAGTGCAGAAAAGAACTAGTGCAGAGAGGTACTAGTGCAGAAAAGCATTAGTGCAAAGAGGTACTAGTGCACAGAGGCACTAGTGCAGAGAGGAACTAGTGCAAGGAGGCAGGAGTGCAGGGAGGTACTAGTGCAGAGAAGCATTAGTGCACAGAGGCACTAGTGCAGAGAGGAACTAGTGCAGAGAAGTACTAAAGGAAGAGAAGCAGTAGTGCACAGAGGTACTAGTGCACAGAGGCACTAGTGCAGAGAGGAACTAGTGCAGAGAAGTACTAAAGGAAGAGAAGCATTAGTGCAGAGAGGTACTTGTGTAAGGAGGCAGGAGTGCAGGGAGGTACTAGTGCAAGGAGGCAGGAGTGCAGAGAAGAACTAGTGCAGAGAGGTACTAGTGCAGAGAAGCATTAGTGCACAGAGGCACTAGTGCAGAGAGGAACTAGTGCAGAGAAGTACTAAAGGAAGAGAAGCAGTAGTGCAGAGAGGTACTAGTGCACAGAGGCACTAGTGCAGAGAGGAACTAGTGCAGAGAGGAACTAAAGGAAGAGAAGCATTAGTGCAGAGAGGTACTTGTGCAAGGAGGCAGGAGTGCAGGGAGGTACTAGTGCAAGGAGGCAGGAGTGCAGAGAGGAACTAGTGCAGAGAGGTACTAGTGCAGAAAAGCATTAGTGCAAAGAGGTACTAGTGCAGAGAGGAACTAGTGCAGAGAGGTACTAGTGCAGAAAAGCATTAGTGCAGAGAGGAACTAGTGCAAGGAGTGCAGGGAGGTAATAGTGCAGAGAAGCATTAGTGCAGAGAGGTACTATTGCACAGAGGTACTAGTGCAGAGAGGAACTAAAGGAAGAGAAGACAGTGCAGAGAGGTGACAGTGCAGAGAGGTACTAGTGCAGAGAGGTACTAGTGCACAGAGGTACTAGTGCAGAGAGGAACTAGTGCAGGGAGGCAGGAGTGCAGGGAGGTACTAGTGCAGAGAAGCATTAGTGCAGGGAAGTACTAGCGCAGAGAAGCATTAGTGCAGAGAGGTAGTAGTGGACAGAGGCACTAGTGCAGATCAGAACTAGTGCAGAGAAGTACTAAAGGAAGAGAACCATTAGAGAAGAGAGGTACTAGTGCACAGAGGAACAGAAGGGGGATGGGAGCACACTGCTACCTCCCAGCACAGTTCGCCCCTTTGCATCCTGGTACATGCAGTTCAATTTAAATGCTTACTTGAAATGTTGCAGAGTGTCTCACCAACGTTGGTGCAGGTTAGTGCTGTTAATCTCTAGACACATGTGTTTCTGGATTTCATCCTTCTTCAGTAGAGATAAAACGAAATTCTTCTGGGGTTTGCTGAGAAAGCTGCCACAATACTCTCAGGTCTCTGTACCTCTCCCTGGCGCACAGGTGCCTCCCATGAGCTCGTCAGCCCAGTGGCTCAAGGGAGCCTTTTTGAAACAGAAGGGGGATGGGAGCACACTGCTACCTCCCAGCACAGTTCGCCCCTTTGCATCCTGGTACATGCAGTTCAATTTAAATGCTTACTTGAAATGTTGCAGAGTGTCTCACCAACGTTGGTGCAGGTTAGTGCTGTTAATCTCTAGACACATGTGTTTCTGGATTTCATCCTTCTTCAGTAGAGATAAAACGAAATTCTTCTGGGGTTTGCTGAGAAAGCTGCCACAATACTCTCAGGTCTCTGTACCTCTCCCTGGCGCACAGGTGCCTCCCATGAGCTCGTCAGCCCAGTGGCTCAAGGGAGCCTTTTTGAAACAGAAGGGGGATGGGAGCACACTGCTACCTCCCAGCACAGTTCGCCCCTTTGCATCCTGGTACATGCAGTTCAATTTAAATGCTTACTTGAAATGTTGCAGAGTGTCTCACCAACGTTGGTGCAGGTTAGTGCTGTTAATCTCTAGACACATGTGTTTCTGGATTTCATCCTTCTTCAGTAGAGATATGTTAGAAAGGATAGACGGACCGGGAGGGTCGGCCGGGGTCAGGAGGAGAGGTCTCCGGGGAGAGCCGTCTCCAGCGATCGTACAGACAAGTAACTTCCCCCCCACAGACAGATACCACACACAGATAAGGTTCAGTGTTCTTTATAAGCACTTCTTAAGGTACGGTTGAAGGGTACAAGGAGGACTGGACTCAGGGGTCCCCTCGATTCAAGTCTCTCAAAGCAGGGTAAGGGGTAGCGGGACAGTCTGTCTACCAGTCAGGTAGTTTGGATGAGATGATGATTAGCTCACAATCCTCGAGCTCAGTTGGTGCGGGCCGCGGCAGCGCCAGCAGGTCCCGGAAAGATGGTCGATGTACGGTCCGCGGCAGCGCCAGCAGGTCCCGGTGAGGATGGTCGTTACAACGGGCCGCGGCAGCGCCAGCAGGTCCCGGAAAGATGGTCGATGTACGGTCCGCGGCAGCGCCAGCAGGTCCCGGTGAGGATGGTCGTTACAACGGGCCGCGGCAGCGCCAGCAGGTCCCGACGAGGATGGATGTTGTAGAAGGCCGCGGCAGCGCCAGCAGGCAGGACGATGGTTCACAAGAGCGGGCTACGGCAGCGCCAGTAGTCCGTCAAGGCTGAGTTCTCTCGGTGTCTCTCGACTCCAGGATACAACTGCCTTCCTGCTCCGGAGTTGCCCCAGTTATAGGGCAGGCGCTCTTTGATGTCCGGACCCTCGCACTTGGAGGTCGGAGGGCCCGGGATGAAGGTGTCCAGACACCCAGCAGGGGGTGGGGCCAGCGCCTGGGGGAGCTGGAGGCGATCGGCACCTGGCGGGGGAAGAGCTCTTGACACTTCGTCCTCCCATTGACCTGCCAAGTGGTCCGCTCACCTCCCGGGTGGATGGTGGTGCCGGGATGTCGGGGCCGGTCAGGCCCGGGGTTAGGGTCGGGGCGAGGCCACGCGGCCTCGTGGTGCAGGGCCCAAGATGGCGGCTTGCACTGGCCGGGGGAGCCGGTGGGGCTGGGCCCCGTGATGCGTAGAGGTCCGAGGGTAGAAGATCCGTCGGGGGACGGGGTGCGGGTGCTTTTCGTGGGTTATGCCTGGTGGGCCGGAGCTCGGGCCCTGTCGTGCGGGGAGGGAGCAAGCCCTTCGTGTGGCCTGTCCAACATGCGTCCCCCCCAGCTGAAGGCGGGGAGAGTCACCCATCTCCTTGGGGACTCTCTTCGTCGAGGCGGAAAAAGCGGGACAGGCCATCCGCATTGGCGTGGTCTTGGCCTGGTCGGTGCTCCACAGTGAAGTCCATTCCCTGCTGGGAAATGGACCAGCGCAAGAGTTTTGGGTTCTCCCCCCGCATCTGCATCAGCCACTGCAGGGGTCGATGGTCGGTTTGTACCCGGAAGTGGGTACCGAAGAGATAGGGCCGGAGCTTTTTGAGGGCCCACACCACTGCGAAGGCCTCCCTCTCGATGGTGCTCCAGCGCTGTTCTCGGGCCAGGAGACGTCGACTGATGAAGGCCACCGGTTGGTCATGACCTTCGGGGTTTAACTGAGAAAGGACGGCTCCGATGCCGTGGTCGGAGGCGTCGGTCTGTACCATGAATTCCCGACTGTAATCGGGGGCCTGGAGCACGGGGGCGGTGCATAGAGCGGCCTTCAGCTTCTCGAAGGCCGCTTGACAATCGGGGGTCCAGTTAATCCGCTTCGGCTGGTTCTTGGACGTGAGACCCGTGAGGGGCCCCACGATGCTGCCGTAGTCCTTCACGAACCGCCGGTAGTAGCCGGTGAGCCCCAAGAAGGCTCGGACCTCGGTCTGGGTGACGGGGGGCTGCCAGGACTGGATGGCAGCAATCTTAAGTTGTAGCGGGGCCACCAGCCCGCTTCCCACTTGGTGCCCAAGGTAGGTCACAGACCCTTGGCCAATTTGGCACTTGCCGGCCTTAATTGTGAGGCCGGCCCGCTGGAGGGCCTGTAGGACTTCTTGGAGGTGACGGAGGTGGTCGGGCCAGTGGTGGCTGTACACAGCGATATCGTCCAGGTAGGCAGCGCTGAACTCTTCGAGCCCCGCCAAGACCTGGTTCACAAGGCGCTGAAACGTGGCGGGGGCATTCTTCATGCCGAAGGGCATGACCTTGAATTGGTAGTGGCCATCGGGGGTAGAGAAGGCTGACCGTTCCTGAGCCCTGGGTGTGAGGCCGATCTGCCAGTAGCCCGCTGTTAGGTCGAAGATACTGAGGTAGCGGGCGGCCCCCAGCCGGTCGATCAGCTCGTCTGCTCGGGGGATCGGATGAGCGTCGGTCCGGGTGACAGCGTTCAAGCCCCGGTAGTCGACGCAGAATCTCAGTTCAGGTGCGGTGCCGGGGGCAGCGGCTTTGGGGACCAATACAACCGGACTGGCCCAGGGACTGTCCGAGGGCTCGATGACCCCGATTGTGAGCATCTTGGCCACCTCCTCCTGTATGCAGGCCCGTACCCGATCTGGTACGCGGTAGGCCCGGTGTCGGACAGGGGGACTGTCCCCGGTGTCCACGTCATGCAAACACCAAGGGGTGACCCCGGGGGTGAGGGAGAACAGGGTAGCGAACTGCAGCAGGAGGTTCCGGCAGCCCTGGCGTTGCTCCGAAGTGAGGGCGTCAGAGAGCCGGACCCCGTCCACGGAGCCGTCATTCTCCTGAGTCTTCAGAAGATCCGGGAGGGGTTCGGAGTCTTCCTCTGCCCCACTGTCCGTAGCCATCAGGAGGCTGAGTTCTGAGCGCACAAAGTGTGGTCTGAGTCGGTTGGTGTGGAGGACCCGAAGGGGGTTCCGGGAGGTCCCCAGGTCGATGAGGTAAGTGACGGGGCTTTTGCGCTCGACCACTTTGAAGGGCCCCGTCCACTTATCTTGCAAGGCACATGGTTCGGTGGGGGACATCACCCATACTTGTTGTCCAGGCTCGAACTCAACGGAGGAGGCATTGTGATCATACCACTTCTTCATGTCCTCCTGGCTGGCCTCGAGGTTCGCCTTGGCCATCTCTCTGAAGCGCCGGGTCTGATTGCGTAGGGCCAGGAGGTATTTGAAGACGTCTGGAGGGGTCTTTAGGGGGGCCATCTCCCAACCTTCTTTTACTAGGCTGAGGGGCCCTCGCACAGGGTGCCCGTACAGGAGTTCGAAAGGGCTAAAACCGAGGGACTTCTGGGGAACTTCGCGGTAGGCGAAGAGGAGGCACGGGAGTAGTACATCCCACTGGCGACGGAGGGGCTCTTCCAATCCCCCAATCATCCCCTTGAGGGTGCGGTTAAAACGCTCCACTAGTCCGTTCCCTTGGGGGTGATAGGGGGTCGTGAATCTGTAGGTGACCCCGCATTGTTGCCAGAGGGACTTCATGTATTTGGATATAAAGTTCGCGCCTCGGTCGCTGACGACTTCTCGGGGGAAGCCTACCCGGGAGAAGATCCCCATTAGGGCCCGGCCAATCACCGGAGCTGTCACGGTCCGTAGGGGCACCGCCTCGGGGTAGCGGGTGGCATGGTCCACCAGTACTAAGATGAACCTGTGTCCTTGTGCCGTGCGGGGGTCCAGAGGCCCCACGATGTCTATCCCCACCCTCTCGAACGGGGTGGTGACCACAGGGAAGGGTTGCAGAGGGGCTTTCAGCTTCCGACCACTCTTCCCGCTGGCTTGGCATGTGGGGCAAGATCGGCAGTGGTTCAGGACGTCGTTCCTCATCTTCGGCCAGAAAAAGTGGGTCACTAGGCGGCTGTACGTTTTATCTTGGCCCAGGTGTCCAGCCAGGGGGACATCATGGGCCAGGTTGAGCAGAAAGTCTCTGAAGCGGAGAGGTACCACCAGTACTCGACCGGCCCCCAGCTCGGCGATTCTTTGCTCGCTGTATAGCAGGTCGTTATCCCAGTAGACCCAGTGAGTTCCGGTGGAGTCCCCTGCGTTCTGGGCGCTGGCTTGTTGGCGGAGTCCCTCGAGGGAGAGACAGGTCTTTTGTTCCTGGCGGAACTGTGCTTGGGTGGGCCCCCCCTCTTGACGCCACTGAGCCAGGTCAGGAAGGTCCTGGGGTTGCGCGTCCCCTTCGGCCGTCGGGTCTGGGAGGCTGGCCTCGTCGTTGTCTTCTACTGGGGCGACTGGGGGCGGAGGTGCTGGCCATTCTGGTTCTTCTGATCGAGGGACGGCACGGGCGGCCATGGACCGGGTGGTTACGCAGGCCCAGTCCGGGAGGCCCAGCATCCCCAGGTGCTCTCTTCTCTCAACGGTGGCCCACGGGGAACTCTAGAGGTCATTCCCCAGGAGGCAGTCCACGGGGGCATCGTCCCGGACCGTCACCTTCAACAGGCCGGAGACCCCTCCCCATTCGAATGGAACGCAGGCCATTTGACACATACTTTCAGAGTTGTCTGCCGAGCGGACGGGGCAGAGAATGTTCGGCAGGATCTGCTCGGGCTTTACCAGGTGACAGCGGACAGCCGTCACACTGGCGCCTGTGTCACGCAAGGCCTCGGCTCGCTGTCCATTAAAGGTCACCCACTGACCGTATTTCCTGGTGTTAGCGGGTAGGGGAGCCCGCGGGACCATGTCTCTTCCCCCTAAGCATGCCAGGACCATGGCGGCCGGTTCCCACTCTTGCTGGGCCGGCTCATACTCCTCTGGTTCCTCCAATGATCGCTCTTCCCCCAGGGCGGCGGCAGCTACCTGGCGGGGCTTGGGTGTTTGGTTCTGCGGGCAGCTCGGGTCATTGGCGTAGTGGCCGACTCGCTGGCATCGGTGGCACGTGACGTTGGCTCGGACCCCAGGACGCCACGGGGGGTTGCCCCGACCGGCCGGAGCCGGGGTGCTGGCCACGGGTGTTGCGGGCAAGGCGTCTCTCCCTCGCCCCTGGCCCCCTCCTCCTCCCCGAGGACGGTGCTGGCCTTGGTTGTTTCTGTTCTGTTCGTGTGGCCCCCTCCGGCCCACTCGGGTGCTTTCCCATCGGTCAGCTTCGGCGGCGAGCTGCCGGGGGTCAGTCAGCTTACTGTCGAGGAGGTGCTGCCTGAGCTCGACGAAGCAGTTGTTCGACAGGTGCTCCCATACCATCAGGTTAAAGAGTTGTTCGTAGGTGGTGACCTGGCTCCCCTTTATCCAACCCTCGAAGGCACGGCTGAAATAGTTCACGTATTCCACCCAAGTTGTACCTGGGATCCGGGTGCAATCTCTGAACCTCTGGCGGTACATCTCGGGTGTGAGGCCGTAGCAGGTGAGGAGGGCAGCCTTCATGTGGTCGTAGGACGACATTTGGTGATCTGGGAGCTGCAGTAGGGCATCGCGCCCCTCGTTGATAAACCTCCCCCAGAGTCCGGCTCCCCAGTCACTCCGGTCGATCCGGTGGGAGGTCATGGCGATCTCGTAGGCTTTAAACCACTGTTGTATGTCGTCTTCTCGGACATACTCGCGGACAACATCCTTGGGGATGTGGACTTTTTTCTCGATTGGCCCCGGGGTGTGTGGTCGCTCAGGCACCCCCAGTTCTTTATTCTGTTTCCGAAGTTCTATTTCCGCCAGTTTGCGCTCGTGCTCGAGCGTTATTTTTTTCTCCTCCAGTCTCTCTGGAGGCGTGGGTTCGAATCCCACCGCTGCCACCAATGTTAGAAAGGATAGACGGACCGGGAGGGTCGGCCGGGGTCAGGAGGAGAGGTCTCCGGGGAGAGCCGTCTCCAGCGATCGTACAGACAAGTAACTTCCCCCCCACAGACAGATACCACACACGGATAAGGTTCAGTGTTCTTTATAAGCACTTCTTAAGGTACGGTTGAAGGGTACAAGGAGGACTGGACTCAGGGGTCCCCTCGATTCAAGTCTCTCAAAGCAGGGTAAGGGGTAGCGGGACAGTCTGTCTACCAGTCAGGTAGTGTGGATGAGATGATGATTAGCTCACAATCCTCGAGCTCAGTTGGTGCGGGCCGCGGCAGCGCCAGCAGGTCCCGGAAAGATGGTCGATGTACGGTCCGCGGCAGCGCCAGCAGGTCCCGGTGAGGATGGTCGTTACAACGGGCCGCGGCAGCGCCAGCAGGTCCCGGAAAGATGGTCGATGTACGGTCCGCGGCAGCGCCAGCAGGTCCCGGTGAGGATGGTCGTTACAACGGGCCGCGGCAGCGCCAGCAGGTCCCGACGAGGATGGATGTTGTAGAAGGCCGCGGCAGCGCCAGCAGGCAGGACGATGGTTCACAAGAGCGGGCTACGGCAGCGCCAGTAGTCCGTCAAGGCTGAGTTCTCTCGGTGTCTCTCGACTCCAGGATACAACTGCCTTCCTGCTCCGGAGTTGCCTAAGTTATAGGGCAGGCGCTCTTTGATGTCCGGACCCTCGCACTTGGAGGTCGGAGGGCCCGGGATGAAGGTGTCCAGACACCCAGCAGGGGGTGGGGCCAGCGCCTGGGGGAGCTGGAGGCGATCGGCACCTGGCGGGGGAAGAGCTCTTGACACTTCGTCCTCCCATTGACCTGCCAAGTGGTCCGCTCACCTCCCGGGTGGATGGTGGTGCCGGGATGTCGGGGCCGGTCAGGCCCGGGGTTAGGGTCGGGGCGAGGCCACGCGGCCTCGTGGTGCAGGGCCCAAGATGGCGGCTTGCACCGGCCGGGGGAGCCGGTGGGGCTGGGCCCCGTGATGCGTAGAGGTCCGAGGGCAGAAGATCCGTCGGGGGACGGGGTACGGGTGCTTTTCGTGGGTTATGCCTGGTGGGCCGGAGCTCGGGCCCTGTCGTGCGGGGAGGGAGCAAGCCCTTCGTGTGGCCTGTCCAACAAGATAAAACGAAATTCTTCTGGGGTTTGCTGAGAAAGCTGCCACAATACTCTCAGGTCTCTGTACCTCTCCCTGGCGCACAGGTGCCTCCCATGAGCTCGTCAGCCCAGTGGCTCAAGGGAGCCTTTTTGAAACAGAAGGGGGATGGGAGCACACTGCTACCTCCCAGCACAGTTCGCCCCTTTGCATCCTGGTACATGCAGTTCAATTTAAATGCGTACTTGAAATGTTGCAGAGTGTCTCACCAACGTTGGTGCAGGTTAGTGCTGTTAATCTCTAGACACATGTGTTTCTGGATTTCATCCTTCTTCAGTAGAGATAAAACGAAATTCTTCTGGGGTTTGCTGAGAAAGCTGCCACAATACTCTCAGGTCTCTGTACCTCTCCCTGGCGCACAGGTGCCTCCCATGAGCTCGTCAGCCCAGTGGCTCAAGGGAGCCTTTTTGAAACAGAAGGGGGATGGGAGCACACTGCTACCTCCCAGCACAGTTCGCCCCTTTGCATCCTGGTACATGCAGTTCAATTTAAATGCTTACTTGAAATGTTGCAGAGTGTCTCACCAACGTTGGTGCAGGTTAGTGCTGTTAATCTCTAGACACATGTGTTTCTGGATTTCATCCTTCTTCAGTAGAGATAAAACGAAATTCTTCTGGGGTTTGCTGAGAAAGCTGCCACAATACTCTCAGGTCTCTGTACCTCTCCCTGGCGCACAGGTGCCTCCCATGAGCTCGTCAGCCCAGTGGCTCAAGGGAGCCTTTTTGAAACAGAAGGGGGATGGGAGCACACTGCTACCTCCCAGCACAGTTCGCCCCTTTGCATCCTGGTACATGCAGTTCAATTTAAATGCTTACTTGAAATGTTGCAGAGTGTCTCACCAACGTTGGTGCAGGTTAGTGCTGTTAATCTCTAGACACATGTGTTTCTGGATTTCATCCTTCTTCAGTAGAGATAAAACGAAATTCTTCTGGGGTTTGCTGAGAAAGCTGCCACAATACTCTCAGGTCTCTGTACCTCTCCCTGGCGCACAGGTGCCTCCCATGAGCTCGTCAGCCCAGTGGCTCAAGGGAGCCTTTTTGAAACAGAAGGGGGATGGGAGCACACTGCTACCTCCCAGCACAGTTCGCCCCTTTGCATCCTGGTACATGCAGTTCAATTTAAATGCTTACTTGAAATGTTGCAGAGTGTCTCACCAACGTTGGTGCAGGTTAGTGCTGTTAATCTCTAGACACATGTGTTTCTGGATTTCATCCTTCTTCAGTAGAGATAAAACGAAATTCTTCTGGGGTTTGCTGAGAAAGCTGCCACAATACTCTCAGGTCTCTGTACCTCTCCCTGGCGCACAGGTGCCTCCCATGAGCTCGTCAGCCCAGTGGCTCAAGGGAGCCTTTTTGAAACAGAAGGAGGATGGGAGCACACTGCTACCTCCCAGCACAGTTCGCCCCTTTGCATCCTGGTACATGCAGTTCAATTTAAATGCTTACTTGAAATGTTGCAGAGTGTCTCACCAACGTTGGTGCAGGTTAGTGCTGTTAATCTCTAGACACATGTGTTTCTGGATTTCATCCTTCTTCAGTAGAGATAAAACGAAATTCTTCTGGGGTTTGCTGAGAAAGCTGCCACAATACTCTCAGGTCTCTGTACCTCTCCCTGGCGCACAGGTGCCTCCCATGAGCTCGTCAGCCCAGTGGCTCAAGGGAGCCTTTTTGAAACAGAAGGGGGATGGGAGCACACTGCTACCTCCCAGCGCAGTTCGCCCCTTTGCATCCTGGTACATGCAGTTCAATTTAAATGCTTACTTGAAATGTTGCAGAGTGTCTCACCAACGTTGGTGCAGGTTAGTGCTGTTAATCTCTAGACACATGTGTTTCTGGATTTCATCCTTCTTCAGTAGAGATAAAACGAAATTCTTCTGGGGTTTGCTGAGAAAGCTGCCACAATACTCTCAGGTCTCTGTACCTCTCCCTGGCGCACAGGTGCCTCCCATGAGCTCGTCAGCCCAGTGGCTCAAGGGAGCCTTTTTGAAACAGAAGGGGGATGGGAGCACACTGCTACCTCCCAGCACAGTTCGCCCCTTTGCATCCTGGTACATGCAGTTCAATTTAAATGCTTACTTGAAATGTTGCAGAGTGTCTCACCAACGTTGGTGCAGGTTAGTGCTGTTAATCTCTAGACACATGTGTTTCTGGATTTCATCCTTCTTCAGTAGAGATAAAACGAAATTCTTCTGGGGTTTGCTGAGAAAGCTGCCACAATACTCTCAGGTCTCTGTACCTCTCCCTGGCGCACAGGTGCCTCCCATGAGCTCATCAGCCCAGTGGCTCAAGGGAGCCTTTTTGAAACAGAAGGGGGATGGGAGCACACTGCTACCTCCCAGCACAGTTCGCCCCTTTGCATCCTGGTACATGCAGTTCAATTTAAATGCTTACTTGAAATGTTGCAGAGTGTCTCACCAACGTTGGTGCAGGTTAGTGCTGTTAATCTCTAGACACATGTGTTTCTGGATTTCATCCTTCTTCAGTAGAGATAAAACGAAATTCTTCTGGGGTTTGCTGAGAAAGCTGCCACAATACTCTCAGGTCTCTGTACCTCTCCCTGGCGCACAGGTGCCTCCCATGAGCTCGTCAGCCCAGTGGCTCAAGGGAGCCTTTTTGAAACAGAAGGGGGATGGGAGCACACTGCTACCTCCCAGCACAGTTCGCCCCTTTGCATCCTGGTACATGCAGTTCAATTTAAATGCTTACTTGAAATGTTGCAGAGTGTCTCACCAACGTTGGTGCAGGTTAGTGCTGTTAATCTCTAGACACATGTGTTTCTGGATTTCATCCTTCTTCAGTAGAGATAAAACGAAATTCTTCTGGGGTTTGCTGAGAAAGCTGCCACAATACTCTCAGGTCTCTGTACCTCTCCCTGGCGCACAGGTGCCTCCCATGAGCTCGTCAGCCCAGTGGCTCAAGGGAGCCTTTTTGAAACAGAAGGGGGATGGGAGCACACTGCTACCTCCCAGCACAGTTCGCCCCTTTGCATCCTGGTACATGCAGTTCAATTTAAATGCTTACTTGAAATGTTGCAGAGTGTCTCACCAACGTTGGTGCAGGTTAGTGCTGTTAATCTCTAGACACATGTGTTTCTGGATTTCATCCTTCTTCAGTAGAGATAAAACGAAATTCTTCTGGGGTTTGCTGAGAAAGCTGCCACAATACTCTCAGGTCTCTGTACCTCTCCCTGGCGCACAGGTGCCTCCCATGAGCTCGTCAGCCCAGTGGCTCAAGGGAGCCTTTTTGAAACAGAAGGGGGATGGGAGCACACTGCTACCTCCCAGCGCAGTTCGCCCCTTTGCATCCTGGTACATGCAGTTCAATTTAAATGCTTACTTGAAATGTTGCAGAGTGTCTCACCAACGTTGGTGCAGGTTAGTGCTGTTAATCTCTAGACACATGTGTTTCTGGATTTCATCCTTCTTCAGTAGAGATAAAACAAAATTCTTCTGGGGTTTGCTGAGAAAGCTGCCACAATACTCTCAGGTCTCTGTACCTCTCCCTGGCGCACAGGTGCCTCCCATGAGCTCGTCAGCCCAGTGGCTCAAGGGAGCCTTTTTGAAACAGAAGGGGGATGGGAGCACACTGCTACCTCCCAGCACAGTTCGCCCCTTTGCATCCTGGTACATGCAGTTCAATTTAAATGCTTACTTGAAATGTTGCAGAGTGTCTCACCAACGTTGGTGCAGGTTAGTGCTGTTAATCTCTAGACACATGTGTTTCTGGATTTCATCCTTCTTCAGTAGAGATAAAACGAAATTCTTCTGGGGTTTGCTGAGAAAGCTGCCACAATACTCTCAGGTCTCTGTACCTCTCCCTGGCGCACAGGTGCCTCCCATGAGCTCGTCAGCCCAGTGGCTCAAGGGAGCCTTTTTGAAACAGAAGGGGGATGGGAGCACACTGCTACCTCCCAGCACAGTTCGCCCCTTTGCATCCTGGTACATGCAGTTCAATTTAAATGCTTACTTGAAATGTTGCAGAGTGTCTCACCAACGTTGGTGCAGGTTAGTGCTGTTAATCTCTAGACACATGTGTTTCTGGATTTCATCCTTCTTCAGTAGAGATAAAACGAAATTCTTCTGGGGTTTGCTGAGAAAGCTGCCACAATACTCTCAGGTCTCTGTACCTCTCCCTGGCGCACAGGTGCCTCCCATGAGCTCGTCAGCCCAGTGGCTCAAGGGAGCCTTTTTGAAACAGAAGGGGGATGGGAGCACACTGCTACCTCCCAGCACAGTTCGCCCCTTTGCATCCTGGTACATGCAGTTCAATTTAAATGCTTACTTGAAATGTTGCAGAGTGTCTCACCAACGTTGGTGCAGGTTAGTGCTGTTAATCTCTAGACACATGTGTTTCTGGATTTCATCCTTCTTCAGTAGAGATAAAACGAAATTCTTCTGGGGTTTGCTGAGAAAGCTGCCACAATACTCTCAGGTCTCTGTACCTCTCCCTGGCGCACAGGTGCCTCCCATGAGCTTGTCAGCCCAGTGGCTCAAGGGAGCCTTTTTGAAACAGAAGGGGGATGGGAGCACACTGCTACCTCCCAGCACAGTTCGCCCCTTTGCATCCTGGTACATGCAGTTCAATTTAAATGCTTACTTGAAATGTTGCAGAGTGTCTCACCAACGTTGGTGCAGGTTAGTGCTGTTAATCTCTAGACACATGTGTTTCTGGATTTCATCCTTCTTCAGTAGAGATAAAACGAAATTCTTCTGGGGTTTGCTGAGAAAGCTGCCACAATACTCTCAGGTCTCTGTACCTCTCCCTGGCGCACAGGTGCCTCCCATGAGCTCGCCAGCCCAGTGGCTCAAGGGAGCCTTTTTGAAACAGAAGGGGGATGGGAGCACACTGCTACCTCCCAGCACAGTTCGCCCCTTTGCATCCTGGTACATGCAGTTCAATTTAAATGCTTACTTGAAATGTTGCAGAGTGTCTCACCAACGTTGGTGCAGGTTAGTGCTGTTAATCTCTAGACACATGTGTTTCTGGATTTCATCCTTCTTCAGTAGAGATAAAACGAAATTCTTCTGGGGTTTGCTGAGAAAGCTGCCACAATACTCTCAGGTCTCTGTACCTCTCCCTGGCGCACAGGTGCCTCCCATGAGCTCGTCAGCCCAGTGGCTCAAGGGAGCCTTTTTGAAACAGAAGGGGGATGGGAGCACACTGCTACCTCCCAGCACAGTTCGCCCCTTTGCATCCTGGTACATGCAGTTCAATTTAAATGCTTACTTGAAATGTTGCAGAGTGTCTCACCAACGTTGGTGCAGGTTAGTGCTGTTAATCTCTAGACACATGTGTTTCTGGATTTCATCCTTCTTCAGTAGAGATAAAACGAAATTCTTCTGGGGTTTGCTGAGAAAGCTGCCACAATACTCTCAGGTCTCTGTACCTCTCCCTGGCGCACAGGTGCCTCCCATGAGCTCGTCAGCCCAGTGGCTCAAGGGAGCCTTTTTGAAACAGAAGGGGGATGGGAGCACACTGCTACCTCCCAGCACAGTTCGCCCCTTTGCATCCTGGTACATGCAGTTCAATTTAAATGCTTACTTGAAATGTTGCAGAGTGTCTCACCAACGTTGGTGCAGGTTAGTGCTGTTAATCTCTAGACACATGTGTTTCTGGATTTCATCCTTCTTCAGTAGAGATAAAACGAAATTCTTCTGGGGTTTGCTGAGAAAGCTGCCACAATACTCTCAGGTCTCTGTACCTCTCCCTGGCGCACAGGTGCCTCCCATGAGCTCGTCAGCCCAGTGGCTCAAGGGAGCCTTTTTGAAACAGAAGGGGGATGGGAGCACACTGCTACCTCCCAGCACAGTTCGCCCCTTTGCATCCTGGTACATGCAGTTCAATTTAAATGCTTACTTGAAATGTTGCAGAGTGTCTCACCAACGTTGGTGCAGGTTAGTGCTGTTAATCTCTAGACACATGTGTTTCTGGATTTCATCCTTCTTCAGTAGAGATAAAACGAAATTCTTCTGGGGTTTGCTGAGAAAGCTGCCACAATACTCTCAGGTCTCTGTACCTCTCCCTGGCGCACAGGTGCCTCCCATGAGCTCGTCAGCCCAGTGGCTCAAGGGAGCCTTTTTGAAACAGAAGGGGGATGGGAGCACACTGCTACCTCCCAGCACAGTTCGCCCCTTTGCATCCTGGTACATGCAGTTCAATTTAAATGCTTACTTGAAATGTTGCAGAGTGTCTCACCAACGTTGGTGCAGGTTAGTGCTGTTAATCTCTAGACACATGTGTTTCTGGATTTCATCCTTCTTCAGTAGAGATAAAACGAAATTCTTCTGGGGTTTGCTGAGAAAGCTGCCACAATACTCTCAGGTCTCTGTACCTCTCCCTGGCGCACAGGTGCCTCCCATGAGCTCGTCAGCCCAGTGGCTCAAGGGAGCCTTTTTGAAACAGAAGGGGGATGGGAGCACACTGCTACCTCCCAGCACAGTTCGCCCCTTTGCATCCTGGTACATGCAGTTCAATTTAAATGCTTACTTGAAATGTTGCAGAGTGTCTCACCAACGTTGGTGCAGGTTAGTGCTGTTAATCTCTAGACACATGTGTTTCTGGATTTCATCCTTCTTCAGTAGAGATAAAACGAAATTCTTCTGGGGTTTGCTGAGAAAGCTGCCACAATACTCTCAGGTCTCTGTACCTCTCCCTGGCGCACAGGTGCCTCCCATGAGCTCGTCAGCCCAGTGGCTCAAGGGAGCCTTTTTGAAACAGAAGGGGGATGGGAGCACACTGCTACCTCCCAGCACAGTTCGCCCCTTTGCATCCTGGTACATGCAGTTCAATTTAAATGCTTACTTGAAATGTTGCAGAGTGTCTCACCAACGTTGGTGCAGGTTAGTGCTGTTAATCTCTAGACACATGTGTTTCTGGATTTCATCCTTCTTCAGTAGAGATAATACGAAATTCTTCTGGGGTTTGCTGAGAAAGCTGCCACAATACTCTCAGGTCTCTGTACCTCTCCCTGGCGCACAGGTGCCTCCCATGAGCTCGTCAGCCCAGTGGCTCAAGGGAGCCTTTTTGAAACAGAAGGGGGATGGGAGCACACTGCTACCTCCCAGCACAGTTCGCCCCTTTGCATCCTGGTACATGCAGTTCAATTTAAATGCTTACTTGAAATGTTGCAGAGTGTCTCACCAACGTTGGTGCAGGTTAGTGCTGTTAATCTCTAGACACATGTGTTTCTGGATTTCATCCTTCTTCAGTAGAGATAAAACGAAATTCTTCTGGGGTTTGCTGAGAAAGCTGCCACAATACTCTCAGGTCTCTGTACCTCTCCCTGGCGCACAGGTGCCTCCCATGAGCTCGTCAGCCCAGTGGCTCAAGGGAGCCTTTTTGAAACAGAAGGGGGATGGGAGCACACTGCTACCTCCCAGCACAGTTCGCCCCTTTGCATCCTTGTACATGCAGTTCAATTTAAATGCTTACTTGAAATGTTGCAGAGTGTCTCACCAACGTTGGTGCAGGTTAGTGCTGTTAATCTCTAGACACATGTGTTTCTGGATTTCATCCTTCTTCAGTAGAGATAAAACGAAATTCTTCTGGGGTTTGCTGAGAAAGCTGCCACAATACTCTCAGGTCTCTGTACCTCTCCCTGGCGCACAGGTGCCTCCCATGAGCTCGTCAGCCCAGTGGCTCAAGGGAGCCTTTTTGAAACAGAAGGGGGATGGGAGAACACTGCTACCTCCCAGCACAGTTCGCCCCTTTGCATCCTGGTACATGCAGTTCAATTTAAATGCTTACTTGAAATGTTGCAGAGTGTCTCACCAACGTTGGTGCAGGTTAGTGCTGTTATGGGATGGCTAACGCAACACATACTGTTCTTTATACATCGTGGCATAGGCGTACCCGCCGTCGCCACTACATCTACCACAGTCCCTTGGGGCGACTTGCTGGTGTGACGAGCAGTGTGCGACCAACCTTTGCATAATTTATTACGGCTCCCTTGAGCCAACGGGCTGACGAGCCTTGGATCTGCACCTGCGCGCCATGAGAGGTACTTGACCTGTTTTAATTACATTTTTTGGCAGTCCACGCGGCACCCCTTTACACTGACCTGCTCCCTGCTGACGAGAGGCAACTACCTCGAAACACGTGTCCAGGGATGGCTAACGCAACACATACTGTTCTTTATACATCGTGGCATAGGCGTACCCGCCGTCGCCACTACATCTACCACAGTCCCTTGGGGCGACTTGCTGGTGTGACGAGCAGTGTGCGACCAACCTTTGCATAATTTATTACGGCTCCCTTGAGCCAACGGGCTGACGAGCCTTGGATCTGCACCTGCGCGCCATGAGAGGTACTTGACCTGTTTTAATTACATTTTTTGGCAGTCCACGCGGCACCCCTTTACACTGACCTGCTCCCTGCTGACGAGAGGCAACTACCTCGAAACACGTGTCCAGGGATGGCTAACGCAACACATACTGTTCTTTATACATCGTGGCATAGGCGTACCCGCCGTCGCCACTACATCTACCACAGTCCCTTGGGGCGACTTGCTGGTGTGACGAGCAGTGTGCGACCAACCTTTGCATAATTTATTACGGCTCCCTTGAGCCAACGGGCTGACGAGCCTTGGATCTGCACCTGCGCGCCATGAGAGGTACTTGACCTGTTTTAATTACATTTTTTGGCAGTCCACGCGGCACCCCTTTACACTGACCTGCTCCCTGCTGACGAGAGGCAACTACCTCGAAACACGTGTCCAGGGATGGCTAACGCAACACATACTGTTCTTTATACATCGTGGCATAGGCGTACCCGCCGTCGCCACTACATCTACCACAGTCCCTTGGGGCGACTTGCTGGTGTGACGAGCAGTGTGCGACCAACCTTTGCATAATTTATTACGGCTCCCTTGAGCCAACGGGCTGACGAGCTTTGGATCTGCACCTGCGCGCCATGAGAGGTACTTCACCTGTTTTAATTACATTTTTTGGCAGTCCACGCGGCACCCCTTTACACTGACCTGCTCCCTGCTGACGAGAGGCAACTACCTCGAAACACGTGTCCAGGGATGGCTAACGCAACACATACTGTTCTTTATACATCGTGGCATAGGCGTACCCGCCGTCGCCACTACATCTACCACAGTCCCTTGGGGCGACTTGCTGGTGTGACGAGCAGTGTGCGACCAACCTTTGCATAATTTATTACGGCTCCCTTGAGCCAACGGGCTGACGAGCCTTGGATCTGCACCTGCGCGCCATGAGAGGTACTTGACCTGTTTTAATTACATTTTTTGGCAGTCCACGCGGCACCCCTTTACACTGACCTGCTCCCTGCTGACGAGAGGCAACTACCTCGAAACACGTGTCCAGGGATGGCTAACGCAACACATACTGTTCTTTATACATCGTGGCATAGGCGTACCCGCCGTCGCCACTACATCTACCACAGTCCCTTGGGGCGACTTGCTGGTGTGACGAGCAGTGTGCGACCAACCTTTGCATAATTTATTACGACTCCCTTGAGCCAACGGGCTGACGAGCCTTGGATCTGCACCTGCGCGCCATGAGAGGTACTTGACCTGTTTTAATTACATTTTTTGGCAGTCCACGCGGCACCCCTTTACACTGACCTGCTCCCTGCTGACGAGAGGCAACTACCTCGAAACACGTGTCCAGGGATGGCTAACGCAACACATACTGTTCTTTATACATCGTGGCATAGGCGTACCCGCCGTCGCCACTACATCTACCACAGTCCCTTGGGGCGACTTGCTGGTGTGACGAGCAGTGTGCGACCAACCTTTGCATAATTTATTACGGCTCCCTTGAGCCAACGGGCTGACGAGCCTTGGATCTGCACCTGCGCGCCATGAGAGGTACTTGACCTGTTTTAATTACATTTTTTGGCAGTCCACGCGGCACCCCTTTACACTGACCTGCTCCCTGCTGACGAGAGGCAACTACCTCGAAACACGTGTCCAGGGATGGCTAACGCAACACATACTGTTCTTTATACATCGTGGCATAGGCGTACCCGCCGTCGCCACTACATCTACCACAGTCCCTTGGGGCGACTTGCTGGTGTGACGAGCAGTGTGCGACCAACCTTTGCATAATTTATTACGGCTCCCTTGAGCCAACGGGCTGACGAGCCTTGGATCTGCACCTGCGCGCCATGAGAGGTACTTGACCTGTTTTAATTACATTTTTTGGCAGTCCACGCGGCACCCCTTTACACTGACCTGCTCCCTGCTGACGAGAGGCAACTACCTCGAAACACGTGTCCAGGGATGGCTAACGCAACACATACTGTTCTTTATACATCGTGGCATAGGCGTACCCGCCGTCGCCACTACATCTACCACAGTCCCTTGGGGCGACTTGCTGGTGTGACGAGCAGTGTGCGACCAACCTTTGCATAATTTATTACGGCTCCCTTGAGCCAACGGGCTGACGAGCCTTGGATCTGCACCTGCGCGCCATGAGAGGTACTTGACCTGTTTTAATTACATTTTTTGGCAGTCCACGCGGCACCCCTTTACACTGACCTGCTCCCTGCTGACGAGAGGCAACTACCTCGAAACACGTGTCCAGGGATGGCTAACGCAACACATACTGTTCTTTATACATCGTGGCATAGGCGT
The DNA here is from genome assembly GCF_964204655.1 of Triturus cristatus. Classification (NCBI taxonomy): domain Eukaryota; kingdom Metazoa; phylum Chordata; class Amphibia; order Caudata; family Salamandridae; genus Triturus; species Triturus cristatus. Next base: position 817,417,877 of record NC_140595.1, read on the forward strand.
ACCCGCCGTCGCCACTACATCTACCACAGTCCCTTGGGGCGACTTGCTGGTGTGACGAGCAGTGTGCGACCAACCTTTGCATAATTTATTACGGCTCCCTTGAGCCAACGGGCTGACGAGCCTTGGATCTGCACCTGCGCGCCATGAGAGGTACTTGACCTGTTTTAATTACATTTTTTGGCAGTCCACGCGGCACCCCTTTACACTGACCTGCTCCCTGCTGACGAGAGGCAACTACCTCGAAACACGTGTCCAGGGATGGCTAACGCAACACATACTGTTCTTTATACATCGTGGCATAGGCGTACCCGCCGTCGCCACTACATCTACCACAGTCCCTTGGGGCGACTTGCTGGTGTGACGAGCAGTGTGCGACCAACCTTTGCATAATTTATTACGGCTCCCTTGAGCCAACGGGCTGACGAGCCTTGGATCTGCACCTGCGCGCCATGAGAGGTACTTGACCTGTTTTAATTACATTTTTTGGCAGTCCACGCGGCACCCCTTTACACTGACCTGCTCCCTGCTGACGAGAGGCAACTACCTCGAAACACGTGTCCAGGGATGGCTAACGCAACACATACTGTTCTTTATACATCGTGGCATAGGCGTACCCGCCGTCGCCACTACATCTACCACAGTCCCTTGGGGCGACTTGCTGGTGTGACGAGCAGTGTGCGACCAACCTTTGCATAATTTATTACGGCTCCCTTGAGCCAACGGGCTGACGAGCCTTGGATCTGCACCTGCGCGCCATGAGAGGTACTTGACCTGTTTTAATTACATTTTTTGGCAGTCCACGCGGCACCCCTTTACACTGACCTGCTCCCTGCTGACGAGAGGCAACTACCTCGAAACACGTGTCCAGGGATGGCTAACGCAACACATACTGTTCTTTATACATCGTGGCATAGGCGTACCCGCCGTCGCCACTACATCTACCACAGTCCCTTGGGGCGACTTGCTGGTGTGACGAGCAGTGTGCGACCAACCTTTGCATAATTTATTACGGCTCCCTTGAGCCAACGGGCTGACGAGCCTTGGATCTGCACCTGCGCGCCATGAGAGGTACTTGACCTGTTTTAATTACATTTTTTGGCAGTCCACGCGGCACCCCTTTACACTGACCTGCTCCCTGCTGACGAGAGGCAACTACCTCGAAACACGTGTCCAGGGATGGCTAACGCAACACATACTGTTCTTTATACATCGTGGCATAGGCGTACCCGCCGTCGCCACTACATCTACCACAGTCCCTTGGGGCGACTTGCTGGTGTGACGAGCAATGTGCGACCAACCTTTGCATAATCTAGTGCACAGAGGCACTTGTGCAGAGAGGAACTAGTGCAGGGAGGCAGATGTACAAGGAGGTACTAGTGCAGGAAGGTACTAGTGCAGAAAAGCATTAGTGCAGGGAGGTACTAGTGCAGAGAAGCATTAGTGTAGAGAGGTACTAGTGCACAGAGGCACTAGTGCAGAGAGGAACTAGTGCAAGGAGGGGAGTTGGCCTAATAGCTAGGGCGCTCGACCTCGGACCTGGGGGAACTTTTTAATATTTTTTTAATTTTAAAGGTTTTATATAGCGCTGGCTAGACCCGGAGGTATCAGAGCGCTTTACATGAATATCAAACCACAGTTGCAGGTTACATCGTTATAAAGGTTACACAGTTATTAGAGCATGGCAACATAGTTATATGTAAGGTCGAAACAAACAATAAGGACATATACTTAAGGGGAAAAGCAGGCAAGGGGAGAGATTCAGTGGGGGCGTAGGAGCAGGGGAAGTAGACAGAGAACGAATGAGGGAAAGAGAAGGGGAGGGTGAGAGACACAGCATGGAAAGAGGAGGGGGGTGACAGGGACACAAACTGGTAGACGAGTCATAGCTGCGTCCAAAGTCCAGTAAGCTGTGATCCCAGGGGAAGTGGGTTCGAGGCTCGGTAATTATGCTGAACATCCTGTGATTCTGGGCAAATCAATCTCCCCGTGCCTAACAAAAAAATGAATGTGTGTCCTCATGTAACGTAACTGGTGCTGTGTAAAACGCTCTGATACCTGATTGGAATCGGGTCAAGTTCGCGCTATATAAAACTCTGCAAAAAAAAAAGGAGTGCAGAGAGGTATTAGTGCACAGAGGCACTAGTGCATTGAGGCACTAGTACAGAAAGGCGATAGAATAGATAGGCATTAGTGAAGCAACAGATTGGAATCTGAAACAGTTTTGTTGTGACCGAGGCTTCTCTAAGTGGTAAATTGGGATTAAATAAATGTAAAGATCAGCCCGAACTTTAAAATCATCTGTGAAAGCCAAATAGGGACTTGTGGGTAAAATAAACGAAGGTGGCGTTGGTTTTACTTTTTACAAAAGTTGTCAGTCACACACAAATTGAAATATCAGCACGTGCTCTGAGGTAGGGAGGGAGGGCGCACCAGAAGGGGCTGGCCATTGTCCAGCACTTGAACTCTCACTTTGGAGACCGGTTGGAGCAGTAAGTGGCCCCGGCCCTGTTGGCACTGACCTCTCAGCCCTGGAAGCCCTCCTGACTGGACACCAGAACCTCAAGTTTGGACCAGTATCTTCGACCCTAAACCATCATTGCTCAGCTTTAGAGGACTCAAGATCTCCGAACACATAGATCTAGATAGATCGACCCCGGGAGGATGACATTCTGAGTCTGCATCACTAGAGTGGGAGACCGGCCTGCTGCACACGGATCTCTGCAGCAAGTCCATCAGCTCACTGAGCTAGCGTAGGAGTGCCACGTCCCTCGGTAAGCAGGATGTTGAGTCAGTGGCCGTCACGTGGCTTGGGTGCAGCTCTGTTTATATTTCCCAATAAGTACCATGATTAAGAGGCCTCCTAGCAAGCGCTTTCTAAGTGAACAAGTCTGGTAAGAGTTGCAGGTTTGAAAGTGCATTCACGCAGCTTGGATTTTAGGATCCTGTTTCATTCTCTTGATGAGGGGGATTTGTGAATTTCGACGGGACGCCCCATCATTGATTCAGGACATGGACGGGTGGGTGACGGAGTAGGAAGGGTGGGTGTAAAGCCCCAGGTTTTACTCTACTCTTGATCATGATAGACGTTGTCAGAGTTCGCACCGCAGTGACCGAAGCAAGTGAGCAACAGATTATAGATATAGGATATGTGCCGCCTTTCCCGTGTGTAAAGCCTTTCCCAGCAGCATTCTGGGGACAGTGGGTACCACCTCGGCCCTTTCTAGGTCTCGCCTGAGCCAGCGCATGTGCTATCTCAGGCGAGACCATTAGTAAGCGGGTTTTCAAAGTGCTACCTAAAGCCTGCGCGCATGTGAGCGTGAACGTGCACAGGCCTCTCCTTTCACGCGCACCACTCTCGTGTTTCTTTTTTTTTTTGCGCTTGCACACATCTCCCAGGCTTGTTGCTCGCGCTTCTTGTTTGTTAAGCACTTCGTGAGAGTGCATGTGCTTTTGAGCAGTCTTCCTCCGTATTGCTCTCTGATGCCTGTATGCTTCTCTCCACCCCTCCTTGTTTCATAGTTTTTTTGGGCCTAATGTTTCTTGCTAGCTGTGCTGCTTGGTGTACAGCTTCCATATGTTACTATTAGAATCCGGTAGCTAAACTAATATTGCATAGGCACGCTCGAAACTTTTAAAGCTGAACACTGACTTCGGTGTATTGTTTACTGCGTAAATAGTTTTTCTCCAATTACACAGATATTATTATACTCAAGATGGTCTACGCATTCAAAAACATATTTTTGTCACTTCACCCCTCAATGGGCGCTTGTCATTGGGTGTGGGGAGGCATGTTGAAAGGCGGAGAGGGAGGTGCCATTTTCTATGAATACTTTACTTTACGGCCCGATGTCTGCATTGTTGGTAGATCTCATTAGCAACTTTGGAATCATCAAAGGTGCGAGTATTTACCTACACCTACCCATTCATCCGCGGTAACCTCGGTCAGCCCCGCCAGCGCATCCTTTTTTCCCCGCTGCCAGACACCGATATCCGGGGTAGTGAGGTGGACATCTCCGGACACGGGCTGGGCCTGCCTTACTTTGGCACCGGGTGGGCTCACCTCGGCGTGTCACCGGGAAGGGGCATCGGGCGGCTGATAGGGTCAGGGGCTCTAAGTGGGCCGTGTCTCTGCAGCTAAGCAGTGTCATAATCGACCCATCAATAAGACATATTAATAATAAAAACAAACTGCTTTCTGTGTCAAGCCTGTATTTTGTAATGCTAGAAGCCATTACTTAGTGTTATTTTCCCCAGTCCCCTCACGCCATCCTCGTGTTTTAGCGACGTTCTCCTCTTCCACTGCGAGCTACTTCGAATAATGATAATCAAGTGTGAGAGCGAAGATCGTGGCTTGTGAGGAACCTGGAGAATTAAGGCAGCCTTTCGAATGGGGTTTATACATTTTAGCACAGCGCCCTATTCAAAGGGAGACCTTTGGTGGGGCCTCACCATTTGGGTGCGAGGAACTTATGAACCCTTCCTCTGACAGTTAGTTCCAAATGGTAATCGGTTGGTGCACTTCCACTATAATATAATCCGGTGTGTGAGATTACTGCATGGCAGAGTAAGATTAAACAAGCATTGGCATAGCCAATAGGTCTTGCCTTTAGGACCTTATAAGTGTTTAGTTATCCAGCACAATATCCTTGGTGCAACATCAACTGTTGCATGGCTAAACACTTATAAGGTCCCAAAGGCGAGACCTATTGGCTATGCCAATGCTTGTTAGGTCTGGCCTATGTAATGTTCTCCGGCAGGGTAGTGGTTCAGTCTACCCACGCCTGGAGATTACGTTTTAGCGCTGGCACATGACGCCACGCATATGTATAAAATAAAGAGGCGTGGCCCGGCTTCGTCAGTCGGGACCATGCAACGGAGCGAAATACTGGAGTCGCGTCTGGACATACGTGACGCTGCTCAACGCTCTTAATGTGCATTTTGAGCTGATGGCGAACAGAGACTATGAAAGATTCATTTTTCGCCAGGCCAAACAGGAAGCGGAACAGTCATTGGACACATTCCATGGGCGTGTGAAGGAACTTGCCAGCACGTGCGGCTTCCAGGATGAACAAGAGGAGATCAGGGCCCAGATAATACAAGGGTGCTACTCATCTAAGCTCAGAGAGAACATTCTCCAGGAGTCCGGCAAATCCTTGGTTGATATCCTCACCTTGGGACGGTCAAAAGAGCTATCGAAGGCCAGAGCATCCCACATGGAGGCCGCACTCCACCGCCCCATCAAAACAGAACAGGTGAACGTGGCGGAGAAGGTGAACGTGGTGAAAGACAAGTGGTGCTAAAGCCTCGGAAAGCATCCGCAAGACAGAAAGAAAGAATGTGGCTACTGTGGAGGCACGCCCCACCGCATGCAAGACTGCCCAGTGAGAGGAAAGCGGTGCACGGCCTGCGGGTGGATGAACCATTTCACGGCGGTGCGCAGGTCGTCGAAGCGCCAGACAGAAACGGCACAGACCGTAGCGGAAACGCAAGACAGCGAAGATATGAACGACGACATGGGAGATTACCTCGTCTATTATATGTTGGCAGTGGATCAACCGCCACAGAAAAGACGGCGGCTTCCAAAATGCAGACTCAAGATTCACCACCAAGACGTACGGGCCACCATAGACACAAGGGGCTCGATCGAACTGATGGCTGCCAATGTATACAACCAATTGAGTCCATGCCCACACTTGCGCGAAGCAAAGATTCGAGTATTTGCCTATGGACAGAAGACACCCATCCCACTCCTGGGATGCTTCAAAACAGAACTTAGGCATCAGGACCTCAAGATCCCCACCACAGTGTCCGTAACCAAAGAAGGAAGCGGAATGCTGGTAAGCGGCCAGACAGCAGAAGAGCTGAAGCTAATCTTGTTTGCTCTTGCGGTCCAAGAAGAGGAACCAGCGGCCATCATTGAGGAATTCGACGAAGTCTTCAAGGGCATTGGATGACTAAAAGGGAAAGAGGTCTCTCTCCACATTGACCCGTCAGTCCAACGGTGCTGAGGCATAGGCCCATAGCATTCCATCCATGACAAAAGGTCGAAGAAGAGCTGGAAGCACTGGAGAGGCAAGGGATGATAGAGAAGGTCAGCGGGCCTACTCCGTGGGTGTCTATGATCGTGGTGGCGAGAAAACCAGAACAGCCAGGGTAGGTCCGCATCTGTCGATATGCGCCTCCCAAACGCAGCGGTAAAAAGGGAACACCACTTAACCCCTACCATCAATGACATTCTGGGGGAACTGAACGGCGCAGTGTGGTTCTCGAAGATGGACGTACGTTCAGGATATCACCAATTGCCCCTGCATCCGGACTCTCGATACCTCACTACATTCTCTACCCACGTCAGCCTCAGGCGATACAGGCGTCTTAACTTCGGGATCTCGAATGCCGCTGAGGAGTTTCAGAACATCATCAGAGAAGTCCTCAGCGGACTCCCCGGAGTTTTGAATGTGAGTGATTACCTACTGGTATACGCCTCGTCAGTGGAAGACCACCACCGAAGACTTCGCAGTGTTCTCCAATGAATCAAAGAGTCCGGACTCACCCTGCACAAAGAAAAATGCCAGTTCTTGAAGAACAAGATCAGTTTCTTTGTCTACATGTTCTCGGACAAAGGAGTAGCCCCAGACCCCGACAAGGTGCGAGACATTTAGGAAGCCCCGACACCCTCCAACATCTCGGAAGTACGGAGTTTCCTAGGTATGGTAAACTTCTGTGGGCGTTTCATCCCGGACTCAACCAACATCACAAAGCCCCTCAGGGAGCTGATGAAGTCCACCACCACGTGGCAGTGGGGGGCCCCCGACCAAGAACAAGCCTTTAAAGACACTAAAGCAGCCCTTTCAGCTGACACCACTCTGTGGTACTTCGACCTTGCCCGGCCCACCAATGTCGCAGTTGATGCCAGTCCCTATGGGCTAGGGGCAGTGATCACGCAGCTACAATGCAATGACGAATGGGCTCCGATTGCCTACGCGAGCCGCTCCCTAACAGACACGGAGCAGCGCTACTCCCAGATAGAGAGAGAGGCAATCGCCATCCACTTGGCCTAACGGCATTTCCACGTCTACGTGTATGGACACCCATTTACAGTCTCCACCGACCACAAGCCCCTCATACCCTTATTTCAGGGATCCGCATCAAAGCCCCCCCCCCCCCCCCCCCCACCCGAGGATAGAGAAATGGATCCTTCAACTGCAGGGGTATGACTAACGGGTAGAATACAAACCAGGCTCATCCAACCCAGCTGACTACCTCTCGAGACATCCGAGGGCCGCAACCAAAGCAGAGGAAGAGGATGCAGAGGACACTGAGGAATACGTCCGTTTCATAGTGGAAAGGTCCCGACCACTTCCGATAAGCCTTGAAGCTATAGTGGAAGCCACCCAGAATGATGAATGTCTGCAACTAGCCATCACCGTAGTTCGGGCGAACGACTGGCACCCCATTCAGACCACGATGACCCGACGAACTCCCCAAGCGAAGGCCATACTAGAGTCGATCATGCAGATCAAGGACGAACTCTGTCAACGGCAGTGGGTGGCTGCTTGGAGGTCTGTGACTGGTGATCCCGTCAAGACTTGCTCAACAAGCGGTGGACCTCACACACCGAAGGCACCAGGGCGTGGTGAAGATAAAAGGTCAGCTAAGAGCAAAGGTGTGGTTCCCGGGGATAGACCCAATGGTCGAGCACACGGTTAGCACATGCAGATGGCGCAGGTGTCAGGCCAACCGGATCGTCCTCACCCCGTCATCACTGAAGACAACCCCCGACGACCGTGGGATTGCGTCAGTATAGACTTTGGGCATCTTCCGGATGGGCGCTACGCCCTCGTAGTCATCGACGACTATACGAAATATCCAGAGATAGAAATCGTTGGGAGGTCAAACAGCCACGGAAGTAATCACCAAAGTAGAGAAGATCATTGCAACTCACGGGATCATTGAGGTGGTGAAGACGGATAATGGCCCGCCCTTTCAGGGGCAAGAGTTTACGGACTATCTCAAATCTTGGGGTATCCAACATCGGAAAGTGACACCGCGCTGGCCCCAAGCAAACAGGGAAGTAGAGAGATTCATGCACACTCTCAACGAAGTCATTCGCATTGCGCATGCTGAAGAAGCACCCCTGGAGAGAGCCATCTATAGTTTCCCGAGGGAATACAGATTGACGCCTCATCTCACGACAGAGAGAGCACCGGGACCAGCAAGCATGGGTTGAGTGGTGCGAGACACTATTCCCCATCAACCAAACTGGGGCCCCTCCCACATTGACACTACAAGGGTCCTAGCAAAAAGGACCAGTACCAACGACAAGGCCAGTGCCAACCGAAGAGCGAGAGCGTCGACCATCCAACAAAGGGTCGTGGTCTATGTCAGGCACGATGGTAACAGCCCAGAGAGGAACAGAAGAACTCACACGGAATTTATCCTTTTTCAAAAAGGTCCATGCAGGAACTCCCAACCTTCCAATGCTAGGTAGGTTGGAGGCTGGTCCAAGCCATCAGAGAGTGGACGAGGAGTTAGAAGATGGCCAAAGAACTATCCCCATGGATGAGTCGGACAGGTCTGACCGAGGAACACCATCACCGCTCGAAACTCTGGACGGAGGACTGTCCAACTCACCAGAGAGATCCCCGGAGGGCAGGGTCTCGCAGGAAGTGGCCCCGTCCCCATCGTAATGACAGGGAGAGCAATCCAGATACAGCCTGAGGAGCAATCCGGCTCCCTCCTCCAGTCTGGCGGAATTCATGGTGTGAAGAACCAAAGACTCGCAGCGGACTGTGACCTGCGACTGGGCAGGAGCTGAGAGCAGACGGCCCGCCTGGAACTGGTAACAGATCAACATGTTGATGTTTGTTTATGTTTAATAAAGGTTGGAAGGAATGTAATGTTCTCCGGCGGGGTAGCGGTTCAGTCTACCCACGCCCGGAGATTAAGTTTTTGCGCTGGCGCATGACGCCGCGCGTATGTATAATATAAACAGGCGTGGCCCGGCTTCGTCAGTCGGGACCACGCGACGGAGCGAAATACAGGAGTCGCGTCTTTAATTGCGGCCGTCGCAGCGTGCTAATTGCCGCGTGCAGTGGCCCCTTTACAGCCTAGACACCGCTTTGGTTCTCTCACACCACTCATATTTTTCCAACAAAGTCATAATAAAATGCGTACATTTCTATACATGCATGGACTGTTTGTCATCCCTCTTCACCCATTGCTCTGTTCCATGTCATTCAAATTTTGCTTCTGCCCACAGAGCCAGCATGTGGTAATGGGTCTGCCCACTAAAGCGGTTGGCTCCGTTGCTTGGTTGGTGCCTTCTTTGCTGGAGGAGGAGAGAGAACCACAACCCCCAGCTCGCCCTGCGGCATTCCACGCCGTGGACTGCAACTCGCGCGCCAGGAGGCGCATAAAGTCTCCTTGGGGCTCCCGCAGCACGGGTCGCCCACGGACGCGCCCAGGCCAAGAGCGGGCCTGTCAAATCCCGGAAGAGGCTGGGCCACCCCCTTGACATCTGCCCCATGATCATTTGTGTCTTGCGTTTGGCTGGGTTTTCAAGCTGCCACCACGACAAGAGGTACAGTGTTTATTCCACCTCAACTTATTTCCTTGTCCTGAGAACAGTGGCTGGGGTCTGATGGCTTCCTGTTTCTTCGTCTGCTTAGTTCATTCGTGTATTCGGCCTCATACCAATTTGCTCCACTTTAGTCTTTTAGCAGGGGTAAGAGGAAGGGGACTCCCAGCATCCCGTGTGTGCTACCTCGTCCCCGCACCCGTTCAACTACCAATAATGATCTAACTCAGGCAATGGACATGGTTACCAATGAAATACTACTGGTGGAACGACGCCTTTCACTTACTGCTGAAGCAAATGTCATAGTAACACTTGCTTCAGCTTATCAACCGAAGCCCCTGTGAGCCGCCGTTGCCGAGTGTATCCACCTCAACAAGTCCACCTGCTGACTCCTTGGGCCGGATTTGTCCCGTGGAGACAGGACAAATTCCCGGTGTCACCAAAGCTTGTTTGGGGGCTGGGTCCTCAGTTCCAGGAAGGGGTCACCAAGCCTAGCCCTACTGGTACGGAGGGTGATGACCAACATTGTGAATCTGATCTAGAGTGTGGCCCAAAGGCCAAGCGCAGGAGGAAAAACGCAAAATCAACGAAAACCAGAAATCCTGCTGTAAATAGCAAAACGGCTCTGCGTATTAGGGCCTGCAACGATGAATCGATTGGGTCACTGTCTGCGGCTAATGAAAATACTTGGAGCAAATTGAGTATGCGTATAGGTGAACTTTTGGACTCCAAATTGCGTCCCATTGTTGATCGACTAGCCCAATTTGAAGCTGAATTCAAATATGGACTACATCTTTACCTCGTGGAGTATGTCCCCAACTATTATTAATTATGAGGTCTTCACCCAGGTCTATAGCGGCCACAACCCCAGTTCTGCAAAGATACAGCTGCCACATGGGCAATATAAGTTTAAGTCTTTGCCTCCCCAGGTCCTATCTACTAAGGACGCAGGGCGCATGGTGGTGTGGCGATCTGCGAACCTGAAGAGCCTTATGTCTCGGTTGTATGCAATAGTACTGCCTGGGTGAATAGCTGCAATCGCATACTTCACGATCCGGCTCTCATTTGAACGGATTTCTCAAATCTTTTATTAAGGATATTAAGGATAAAAGTGATGCTTTTTAGACCCATTGCCCAGCCACGTCACCATGCCAAATCATGGCTTGACAAAGCATGTAGAGCAGCCAATAATTCTTTACGCAGGGCCTTAAAGCAAATCACCAGAGTGCGATCCTGGAAAGTAGAAAGATATACGAGTAAGCCATTTAAAGAAGGAAGTCGGCCATGAAGGAGTAGAAATTAGAGTCCATCGTGGGTGCCTGCCACTCTAAAGACCCACAAGCCTTTGGGAAAGCAGTGCGGCCTGTCATATCCCCCGTATTACCACTAGATAAAGTAACACCCCATATCTCGGCTGAGGTTGGTGCACATTGCTGGGTTGTATTCTACCGATTGCAAGGCTGACGATACTCCAGCGCCGATGATTCCAACATGCTTAAAGCTTGTTTTTCATGAGGAGGAGGTTTTTAAAGCAATTGTAGACAGTAGATGCAAGAAGGCTCCGGGTCCATATGGCATTTCACTTTACTTATTCAGGGAAGACCCTGTGCTCTGGACCCCAATCCTCACTTAAGTTTTCAACTCTGCATGCAGCCAGGCAGTGCCAAGGTCGTGGCGTTAATCTATAATTGTCCCAGTTATAAAAAAGGAAACATGCATGATGCTAAGTGCTATGTCCCGGTGTCCCTTTTGGATTCATCAGCGAAAATTATTGGGAGAGTTGTACTGGACCGCCTACTTGATTGGATTAAATGCCAACAGTATACTTGCTTCAAGTCAGTACGGGTTCAGAAAGGGGCTCGGGACTATTGAACAGTGCCTTAATCTTCACCTTATTGTGGCAAAATATAAATACGCCAATGGTATTTCTACCCATTTGGCGTTTATGGACCCGTCAAGCGCCTTTGAGTACGTTTCCCACTCAAAGCTATGAGTCATCTTAGAGAGCATGGGTGTTGATGTGGGGCAGGTTACATTAAGGCACCTCCACCATGACCTTTCAGCCTCAGTCAGGTTTGGGAGTTCTGGCGAATGCACAGAGCCGTTCAGCATTAAGCGTGGGGTGCGCCAAGGTTGCGTCCTCGCCCCAACCCTTCTCTATATGAACGAACTGGAGAAAACATTGGTTTCTGTTATGGTGGACGTTCCTTTTTTGGAGAAAAAGGCTGTGCCCACCCCGCTGTATGCTGTTGATGCAGTTCTCCTGGCAATGACTGCCAACGGCCCCAAAAACTTATCGTTGGTTACGTTAGCTTCATGAAAGACCTGGGCCTGGAGCCAAATTTTAAGAAAGCATTCACAAAAATATCTGGCCCAAAAAATACCCAATCCTGTACCCTATATATTGAGGGCAAACCCCTAGAGAATGCCAGTTCCTTCTCCTATTTAGGCTTGGAGTTTGAAGAAGGATGTTCGTGGCTCACATGCATTAAAAATAGAATAACCCGATATACTCAAGCTGTAGGCACTACTTTCTCGGTAAAAAGCCCATTGCTCCTATACTAGAGATATACAACCGGAAATGCCTGCCGATCTGAACATATGGTATGGGTATCTGGAATGTTCATGCAATGCAGCTAGAGGAGAATAGATTCTGCCGCCAGTTATTAGGCGTCCATCCCTCATCCCCCGCGTTGCTCCCTTCATCTGGAGTTAGGCATGGAGTAAGTCCAAGACACCATTTATGCTGCCCCTTTGACTCTTTGGTGCTCAATTTGGTCCATCCCAGAAGCCGATTTTAACCGGACTGTTATTAGAGATAGTTTAACTTGCGCCCGTGGCTTGACCATCCAATGGCTTCAATATATTAAAAACTACTTTCCCGGGTCTCTGGGATAGTTTTTGCAAGCATAAACAAATCTCTAGGAAATTAGAGATTATTGCCTTATTCAAGAGACTCCAACAATTGCTCTGTATTTGATATATGTGACCAACGTTTATGAAAGAAATCTGACTGGGTTCTTTTCGCTGGATGATGTTTTCCATTAGGACAGTACTCCTCGGACACTGTTGCCATTTGTCCATGTGATGAGCAATCTAGTCAAACTATTTTACACTTTGTCTTTTTTTAGTCAATTTTATCTGCCGTCATTTTTTAAAGTGTGTCGAAAATGTAGTTTGTTTATATTGTGTGAATCTTTTATGATCTGTCCTTGGAAGATCGACTAAAGACAATTTGATGGATTGATTCCCTTTCTGATCAGTGACTGCATTTTGTAGGTGCACATTCCCATAATAAGCGATCTCCTTCCGTGCCAAAGCCGGTAGGCCAAGCTCTGCTTTTATTTCCTGTTTTATTTATGTATTTATCTTTGCAATAGTTCATTTTCTACTTACTTTTATGAATGTCACCTTTATACCATGGCTATTTAACTTGTTATCCCTTTTAATGACAACTGCAAAATAAATATGTTAAAATAATGCAGGCTTGCAAATACTAGACCGGTTGGCTTTAACAATAGGTGTTTGTTCTTCTTGCTTGTTCTTTCAGTGGTTCTTTTATTGTCAGCTATGTGTGATTTGCCCCCCTTTACCACGGCAGACGCAACAAGCCATAGAGAGAGACACAGAGATAGAAAGAAACCACCTTATCGGAAATTTTTTAGTCCTTTATATACATTTCTTCTCACAGCATATAGATACAGGCAAAGTTACCAAGACATCTGCAACTTTACTCTGACCCAAGATTCCTCATACATAAAAACAAAAATACCTGTACACATTTGCTAAAAAAAATACAATTGAGGAAGGAGTCCTGAGGAAACGAGTGTCTTTGGCCACGCTCCAACTGGACAAACCTGAAGCATGTTTAATGTAACACTGAAAACAATAATTTTGTTATTACACCTTTTCTGCCAGGGACCCTGAGATACATGAAATATTTTACCCTGTAGAGCCATCTCTTCAGCCCAGTTCTTTGCAGTGGGCTTGCCGCTGTGGTTGTCCCACAGCACGCAGGTCAACATCGTTTCCTAGGGCTTCTGTATAGCTCTTACACCCGGGGTTCGTTTCCTGGGCCCCAGCTTCGAAGTGGCGTACCAATCACCTGGTAACTCGCCATAGGATCTCCGCAAGCTGGAGATGAACCCTTCGCCCACCTACAGGTCTACAAGACCCAACCGCCTACGATTGGTTGTGGATTGAGCAGCTCCAACCAGCTGCTGGTTGTTCCTAAGGCTCACCTTCTATAACCCCAATGAGTGTGCGGCAAACCCAACCTTACGGTGACCGTCCACAGGTTTCCATTAGCCGTAGACTGTTCCTTCACCCACTGAGCTAGGTATATAGAACCCCACCACCTACAAATCAGTGCACCCCACGGGTAGCATTTCGAACCAGCTGGCTGCTCCCCAGCAGCCATCTTCTATTGCCCCAATGAACGCTGCGGTGAAGGATCCCAGTCTTCTGGTGAGGCTCCAAAGGTCCCCCCTAGCTGCATATCAATGTTGTGCTTTTGCTAATGGTTCACAAAAACCCTAGACGTGTACGCTCATTCACAGACTAATAGCAGTCCCTGGGTGCTCAGTCTTTTACAACTTGTCCCAAGCACCCTGGCCATGGTCTTGTTCATGTGACTGCTTCGGCGCTGTTTTTAGATCTCTGCTTCTGTTTCAAGAGGATCCTTTGTTTATCAACTGAGTAAAGCTCCCTTCTCCCAAGAACACTCTACGTGGTATTGTGTCTCTTATGACAAGACTGCGACTGGTCTCCAATCCATGCCAAGTAAAAGGACACACACTTTGTTAAACCCTCATTGCAAACAATTTTCTCCTGATAAGATTGTGAGTTTATGCTTCGGAGAGTATTGTGATGCACCGAGGTCTACACTAACATTTGTGTCCGAACACTGCTTTCATCGGTTTTGCACCAGCTCTTTCACAGCGACTCAACGAAAACAGAAGGATGGTGCAGTAACCCCGCAGATTTGTGCTAAAGTGTTCCATCATGGCGGAGTTGCATCAATAACGTCTTTCAAGACTTCTTGACTGACGCAAACGTCCATCACCCATTGGCGAGTGCAGATTGGATATGCTTTAGGCATCAGTTCTACCTTTGAACGCCAACTCTGCAAACGTATAGCCTTCAAAGTGTCCAACTCCATCTCTTGCCACCAAGAAACTCTGCTCCTTCCTATTGGCTCTTGCATATGGCGTCGCATCCTCCCTTTTTTAACTCCAAGACTTCGGGTGAAGTGCACCTCCTGAGTGGCTGACGAGTCAGTCCGTAAACCAATAAGCTTATTGTGGGAATCACATTATCCCACTGTTAAGAATGCTGGCCTGCAGGCCACCAAAGCTTCGCTCACATCGGAAACTGCCGCTGGAGGACGTAGCGGCACGCCATTTCCAACTTCCAATGGCACTTCTCCAGGATGCGTCGGCACTCGTCCCGCGAGTGACGGCTGAGGTTGTAAAGCTGCTCCACCTGCCAGGGTAAACAAAAACAGGGGTTTAGATACATTCTGGAACTGAAAACCAGGAGATTTCCCCTGCCCCCCTCAAGAGAAAGACAATCTTCCAGAATGACCTGTTTTAATGAATGACTGGTTGAATGCAAATGTCTTTTTGCATTGAATACGGATTATATCTGGTTCCTCAGCATTTACAATTTTAGGGAGCAAAGGAATTTGAAGCATGATTTTCAGGGGTCTCAACATTCAGTTGAGTGAAAAGAACTGGTTCCACAGTCATCGCACCCAACACCGTTCGCGATCCCACCACTCCCTGAGCATGCACAGATCACCCTGGCAATTCCCTGCAGCTGTTCGCTGTATCACTATTTGCAAAAGTGGACACAACTATCCCTAAACCAACCGAACACCAGAACATTCCCTCTATAATGCTCAGCCACCATCCAGAGACCACTCTCACATGGGCCCTGGAGCCCCCCTCTAACGTTCACCATCTCACCCCAGCTATGAGTTGATGTCATGTCAATCACTTTCAACATTCCCGCTTTCTTGTCCGCAAGTAGTCGTGCACAGTGAGTAGGATGGAAGAGCCAGCAGTCGCAAAGAAAACCCTCCAAAAAGACACACAGATATTGGGTGAATAAATAAATTTCATTTTATTTGGAGATAACATGAATTCACAACATAGGCACTGGTGGGCAGACTTATCGCGAACGTGTGCATGCGTGGGTGTAACAAAATTTGCAGATTTGAAGAAAAAAAATTCTAGCTGAAACGCATTAAAAGTCATTTAAAATGCAACAACTTTTATTGCGGCGCAGTGGAGGGCCTTTCACAAAGATTGACGGGTCACCTTTTAATTGCTTATTGTTGAATTTCGGTATTAAAGTGTGACTAGCAAGTTGAAACGTTTAAACAGACAGTGATAACATTTGTAAAAATGACAAAATAATGAACCGATTCTAATCAAAAATCGTGCCAAGTCCGGTGCATAAGTTGAGATAATGTTACTTTACCACCACAACGCTAACATAACATTCTAAAGCATCACTCTATATCCTCAAGTATAAAATATCCTGTAAAAACACAAAAATGCTATATGCCGATTGTTTTTTTCAGAAAACAATTTTGTAAATAGTTACAGTTTATGCCTTACTTGTATTTGCACCAATAGTGGAAATGCTCCACCCAAACTGCAAATCAGGTGGGGTAAAAGCAGCTTTGCCATTGGTTGCTCCCCGTGTCAATTTTATCCTGCAACATTTCATTATGTGGCTACACGTCTCCACGCCCACCAAGAAGCCACATCTTATCTGACCAATGACATTTTCACAGCATCTTTCATAATGAATGCGGGTTAATAAATAGACCATAAATAAATGGACAATAAATATAAGTACAATATACATGGAATGAACGATGAACCAGGCTCAGCCTGAGAGTTCACATGGACGTCAAACAAGTCCTGGAGGGACTGAATGCCCTCGCTCCTCCAGAAATGTTCAAGACACTCCCTCAGTTCCAGACTCTTCTGATCCGAGCTTTGATGTCCGAGGGGGTCTTGCGGTCTTTCATTCGTGTTTGTATGGATGTGGTGAAGAAAGTCCCACTTACATCAACAAAGTCCCATCTTTTAGTACCATTGTTGCTCTGAGGGCTCAAAGAAGACTTGCATGTAAGGTCCTCCGAGTGTGCCGGGTCCAGGACCTCTGGTGGCGGCTGGTCCTTGGGTAGTGCTGGTGGCCGCAGACCCTTTGGTGGTCACCACAAAGTCTACCTGGCGAGTTGCATAAAGTTTATTTTGACCTGTCTGCAAAGTCCTGCGCGTGGTGTCAGCAAAGCCCATGTGTTCTTTTCACCAATTCTCGTCCGTCGTCAGCCGCACACTTTCTAGGGTTGGCCCTCAGGAACTTCTTGTGATCAAATTTCAGGCCGATCCATGGTCCAAGGAATCTCATTAACACGTGACGTGTTCCACAATCATCTTCTTTTGTAATCTCCAACTATGGAGCGACCATACCTAGGTAGTGATGGAGTGCATGCCTAGAGGCCTCACCGTGCAGATGTCGATGCACAGGATACAGCCCCACCCTTCAGCATCAGCCGCCGCCGAGGCTCAGCACAGTGTTCATCAGCGAGTACCAGCAAGCCTCATATACATGGCAAACACTGCATCGAACTCTGGCCACCGCAGATTACTCAGAGGAACATTCAAGCTGGCCACATGAGGGAACAAGAAGCCTTCTTGCTGTTGCAAGCAGCCAGCACAATCCAAGCCAATGTGGCTGTGAAGGGTGCGCGTGCAGAAGAAACCCTGCCTGGTGGCCTTGCTGGCGGGGTCAGTGGCCAAACGCACCAAACTAGCATCTCTTGATGACACTGACAAGACCAGGAGGCGCCTTCTTTAACTCAAGGGGGCCCACCCCCAGGATCCTGCCTTTTTTTCAGTCTCGGCTTCGTGACGTCTGCCCTCGGACGCGGGTGAGGTTCAGTAACTTGTCAGTCCAGTTCATAGACCGCCGGGATGCTCGGGGCCTTACCTTCAGGTAGTGGATCGATTTCATCAAGTCCCAGCCGTGCATGCGCAGAGCTTCCCGGCACTCATCGGTGGTGACTCCGTGCACACGCTCCTCCACCTGAAACCAGACCAGAAAATAAAACAAGATTAGCGCATGCAGGACTGCAGTGCTTAATTTTTAAAAATAAAACACATAAGTGACAGGGCTATCATTAGTGGGCCACTACAGTTTCCACCATACATTGCCCATGCCAGCGCTGCCAATGATAGTAACAGCACAACAACTAACCATCACACTCCCACAAGTGTGACAATTCTGACTAGACCTGGCCCCAAAAGCTGTAAGAAATATTAGGGCAGCATTTATTAGTAATTTTTTATATATATTAATTCATAATTAACAGGCGTTGTGGTCATTTCTAAATTAGCCAAACAGTGCCACCTAGTGGCAGACTGTCACAAGCGCCGGTGATGATAATTAAAGTGCCGAGCACCAGAAACCACTGGCTCAAATTAAGCACTGCAGGACTGAAAATTTAATCAGCCGCATGCTTCGCCGCTGCCCTTCTCTACGACTCCCAATCAGCACACAGCAAAAAAATATATAATGTAATGCAAACAGTGTGCCCACTATGTCGCAGATTGCTTAGCATTGAAACCAAAGAGGTCTCGCAGGGTGGGAGAAGCAACTCATGCAAAATCTGGATGGAACTTGGAGAGTCATGTAAATAATAAAGCCTGGAAGAAGCAAAGGCGAGACCTGCACACGTGCAAATGTTTGCACGAGGGTGAACTAGACTGCCTTAAAACCTGGCCGGCTTTTGGACTGATTCTGCCGCAGCCCACCAAGCTGGTCTGTAACCCCCCCCCCCCTAACTTTACGCCAGCACAACCAGCATCTGTCTGCATAATGCCACGGTTTGTGAAACCGAAACAATATACTAAGAGAAATTAAGAAACCGGTCAAAATCTGCCATCCTGCTATGAAATGACTTCTGGCTTCTTAGAGGGTGTGATCGGATGCCAGCCCAGCTCAGGCAGCCTTTAAACCAGTAAGTCATTTGCAGAAAAAAAAGAAGTACTGAGTTCAAACTTCCAGCCCAGACGTTCATTCCTAGGACCCTGCAGAGATTTTGATCGAAGCGCACTTTAGTTGTGGCTGACTTCATTTCGGTTACATTATATGGAGATTCAGACGAGTGCTTAATTGTTAATGCTTGTGTCAGTCAACTCTACGTTTTGCATACTAACTTGCAATTTCTAAATCTGCCACTAGGTGGTGCAAGGCTTTCATAAGAGACCCAGATTCAATAGTTTTTTCCCCTTACAATCTTTTTTTAATCTGGACTCCCATACCCTGGCCAAATATAAAGTATCCCGGTCCGAAAAAGTGATTGCTGGCGGCTGTGCTTAATTTGAGCAGGCGGGAGGCACCAACATTTAATTGCACCTCCCAGACTTCCGAGCACCAGAATTTTTTTTTTTTTTTTTTTTAACTAATTACGCACTTTCAGGTGGTGCCCACCAGCAACCACCCGGCTCAAAATAAGTACTGCTTTGAACCCCAAAAAGCAATGGCACAGAAAACAGCCCAATCAAAAACAAAATGGCGGCCGTACCTCCTTAACCTTCCGCTGCATCATCGCTGCGTCGATCCTCTGTGCTGCACCCGATGCTGGCTTTATTAAGTCTGTGTTAGAGCCCATAGGCCCCGAGAGAGTCCTAAGCTGGCCGGGCTCCTTCCGACCATCCGGAGGCCCCAGCTGGGGAGTGGAGGCGGATATCCGCTTCACGCGCCCCACGTCGCTCATCTGTCCTCGGTCCTCGGGGTTCAGCCGCTGGAGCGGAGGGTAGTCCACCTTAGGCAGCTGCTGAGGGACCAGCCATGGTCCTGGAGCGGTGCTTGGTACAGAGTTGCGATCCCTGGGGCCCGGGACCGGCTTCGGCTTCACGAAGTTAGACGCGTCGAAGGCGTTGGGCGCATGTATCTTCACCCGTTCCCTCATGTTGTCCAGGATGTTCCCTGGTGGCAGATCGCTCATTCGACGGGATGAAGCAACACCACTGCTCTCTAGGTCCTGGCCACGCGCCTGTGGGTGGCGTGGTGACTCCATGACACCCAATTCAGAAATAGACTCCAGGCTCTTTGAAAGTCCTAAAGTGGCATAAAATGGGAGAATCAGAAACCACATCCCCACACAGGGCAGAAACAAAGGGATCTATAGCATTACACGTGAAGCAACTGATTGTGGTGCATCACCCTGGTGCACGGATACCCATAAAGTGAGCATGAACCCTTGTAACTGCACCTACGGTGTGCTGGTGATAAACGCAGACAGCCAACTCAGAATGTTTCTAACCCAAGTCATGCAGCTTTCCCCAGACATCCCTCACCTCAGCATCATATACTTACTTTCCATACGCAGCAGCTGGTTTCCTGCAGCTCTGTTGCGATTCGCTTCACGGGCACGCGCTTTCCTTCTATAGTAGGTCCATAAAGGTGAGCGAGGGCATCAAGGAGAGACGGGAAATGAGGGAAAGGAGTTGGAAAGAGAAACAGTATGAATTAGCAGACTGAAAAAAAGTGTAAGTCACTCAACAAACTGGAGCAAATGCAAAACTGGAACAAAATGCCATATTGCGCTGCACAACTAGCACATCCTTTCGGCCCTCCACAACTCCTGCCTCAGGGTTCCTCTACCCAGAGAGCGGTCTCCTGGCCCGTCGGCCCACGCGGTCATGCCTCAAGCCCTTAATCTCTTACTCCCAAACTTCTGGGACCCTCTACCCACAGACTACCACCGTTAGAGTCTGCACCCTACGTCACCATGCGCTTGCCATTTCCAATACCAGAGCCTCCGCAGCAATTCGCAATGGTCCCTCAACCACAACTTTAGTGGCCCCTCCTATACATTGGTTTCTGGCCCCTCCCTGCCACTCTCCACCTACCCCACCAAAACCCAAATTTGCCCCTGAGATGCAACAACCCAGAGGTTAATTAATCTGTGCAGCTTTGGGGATAGCAAATTATGCATTGGACCTATGGACACCAACAGAAGACACCTGCCCACTTGAGCCTGTCTTCGAGGACCTTTTGCCCCTCCTACAAGATGGCAGAGTGCTCTTGCCTGTTTGTAGGGTTCACCTGTCCCAGCTCCCAGAGTATCCAACACCCCAGTCAGCCTTCAGTCCCAGCTACACACGAGGACAGCAGCCGGTGTGACTTACTCATTTCTCAAGTCCGGGGTGCCCCAGCTGTGCTCCGGGTCCGAGTCCCCATGGCTCAGGTGCATCAGAGTGCTGCGGACAGGTGAGCTGATCCGGGCGCCCGGTGGGACATCTTCGGCCCTCAGCACAGATGTAGGGAAAGGGCCCACCTTCAGGGTCTTCTTGTTCTGCCCCCGCCAGGTTTGAGACTCCGGGCTGAAGACCCCAGAAAAAGACACAATTGAAAGGTTAATCGGACTGCGTCACCTACAATGGCAAAAAGTTAAATGTCTGACCTAAGGCGCTCTGTGAGAAGCGCACTGATGTGAAAAAAAGGTATAGCAGGAGAAAGGAGAAAAAAAAAAAAAAAAAAAAAAAAAAAAAAGAGTTTCCCCGAAAGGAAGACTTC
Source organism: Triturus cristatus (assembly GCF_964204655.1). Lineage (NCBI taxonomy): Eukaryota > Metazoa > Chordata > Amphibia > Caudata > Salamandridae > Triturus > Triturus cristatus. The sequence goes on from NC_140595.1 coordinate 817,439,058, forward strand.
CCAGCCCAGCCACTTCCAAGACGCCAACCTCATGAACAATTTCCTCTCAAGCCAATCCGCCTCGGCTCTCAGTGTGCTCATAAATTAAGATTCCACACCATAACTCCACCCCCGTTATGTTATAGTCAACCCTGTGTGGTGTCCTGCAGATGACACTCATTAGATGTATGCCCTGGATTTTAGGCGGCAGGAGAGCCGAGCTACAGAAGCACAGTTCCCAATTCCCCCAAATTTGTGTTGAGCTGGAGAATGGATATAGGTTTTACTTGAGGCTTCCCGTCACAGACTGTAGGCCATGATAAGAGGGAAGTAAGACATCTCTCGACACGCATCTCCAAACTTCCTATCTCTGGAGCTTTGAAAAGGTGGGTGGGCACTGCAGTGTCACATTAAGGCAGTGGTCTCATACATTGTAATGCCGCCCGCTCCCCCCAGTGAAAAAATAAAATTCATTGGGCCCCCTTCGGAATTCTCACAGTTATTCTATTCAATTTGCAAGGTTTAAACATGTCTCGACTTATTAAACACAAGACATTTAAGCGTTGAAGTTAAATGTTGTTAGCGTTAAAAAATGCAACCAAATACAAAAGTGCCAAACATACTATTTGTGCCAGGCAGGCCTTAATAATGTGCACCAGTATCCACAGTGGAATGATTCAAAGTGGGCATGGGAGCTCTGAAGAATATCTGGAGTCCCTTCCCTTCGGACACATACTTCCAGCCCAGATATAAATGACAACATATATTATTGATGGCCCTTTACAGAGCAGCTCACTGACACTTCTTATTTTCAGCTTAAAACCAAGCCCTGTTATCAGCATAATGTTTATTTTGGCTAGAGCCTGGGCCGCCCCCCAGCCTCCCTGGGATCACTTGAGACCCCCTCCCCACTAGGGGAGGCGCCCCCAGTTTAAAGACCCTTGAGAGAGCTTTTCTTGGGGTGCCAGCCTTAGCTACAGAGGCACAGCTCACTGGACACTGCTCCTTTGGACGGCTGAAGGCCACATCTGCAGGTCAACAGGCAGTGGGTGGGTGCTCTCTGGGCCCACCTGGGTCCAGGAGTGGCCTGCTTGGGGGGGCACAGCAAAGAACAGGCAAGCAGTAGCTTTCCATGGCCCTCTTCTGCAGCTCTTGTGGCACGAAGACCCATTTTAATAGGCCTATGGGCACAGCTGTGCCCAGTAATGTTCACTTCATTGCACAGATTTAACTCCATCTGTTTAGGGTTTAGTATTAACCAGCCTTCCAGTGGCATGGCGCGCAGCATCTGGGTGCAAGGAGAACCTTTCCTCATACTATTCCCCCGGTGGTACCTGTGACTATGGCACGCAGCAGCCTCTCACCCACCTGCTTTCAATCACCGTGATGGGGTCGCCCACGTCCAGCTGCAGCCAGCCCAGTGCATTCAGCTCTTGAGTGGATCTCACCTCCTGAAGCCGGGCCTGCGGGTAAAGAAGGGCAGAGATGGGTATTAGAAGTGTCCAAGGCTGCAGAGAGTGGAGAAAGTCTGTAGAGGGGGTGCGGGAGCGCTGATGGTGGGAAAGGGTGCGGGGGAGCCGGCTGTACAATCTCTGTACCGAGCGGTGCAAACACACTGGCTGTGGCACCTCTGTAAATAGGCTGTGGTGCAGAAGTGCTGACCATGCGAGAATTGGTAGGGCATAGTGCAGGAGCACCGACGATAGGAGGGCGAGTGGTGAATAATGCAGAAGCGCAGACACTGGGAGGGTCAGTAGTGAACAGTGAAGAGGCGCTGGCTCTAGGAGGGTCAGAAGTGAGCAGTGCAGGAGCGCTGGCTCTGAGAGGGTCAGAAGTGAGCAGTGCAGGAGCGCTGGCTCTGAGAGGGTCTGTAGTGAATAGTGAAGAGGCGCTGGCTCTAGGAGGGTCAGAAGTGAGCAGTGCAGGAGCGCTGGCTCTGGGAGGGTCTGTAGTGAATAGTGAAGAGGCGCTGGCTCTAGGAGGGTCAGAAGTGAGCAGTGCAGGAGCGCTGGCTCTGGGAGGGTCTGTAGTGAATAGTGAAGAGGCGCTGGCTCTAGGAGGGTCAGAAGTGAGCAGTGCAGGAGCGCTGGCTCTGGGAGGGTCAGTAGTGAGTAGTGAAGGAGCGCTGGCTCTGGGAGGGTCAGTAGTAAATAGTGCGGATGTGCTAGCTCTCAGAGGGTCAGTAGTGAGTAGTGCAAAAGGACTTGCTCTAGGAGGGTCAGTAGTGAATAGTGCAGATGCGCTAACTGTAGGAGGGTCAGTAGTGCAGGAGCGCTGGCTCACAAAGTGTCGGTAGTGGGTAGAGCAGGAGCGCTGTGTCTGGGAGGAGCAGTAGTGAATAGTGCAGGAGCGCTGGCACTGAGAGGAGCAGTAGTGAGTAGTCCAGGAGCGCTGGCAGGAGCAGTAGTGAATAGTGCAGGAGCGCTGGCTGTGGGAGGAGCAGTAGTGAGTAGTGCAGGAGCGCTGGCTCTAGTACGGTCAGTGGTGATCAGTGCAGGAGCGCAGGCTCTTGGAGGAGCAGTAGTGAACAGTGCAGGTGCACAGGCTCTTGGAGGAGCAGTAGTGAACAGTGCAGGAGCACAGGCTCTTGGAGGAGCAGTAGTGAACAGTGCAGGTGCACAGGCTCTTGGAGGAGCCGTAGTGAACAGTGCAGGTGCACAGGCTCTTGGAGGAGCAGTAGTGAGTAGTGCAGGAGCGCTGGCTCTGAGAGGGTCAGTAGTAAATAGTGCAGGAGCGCAGGCTCTCGGAGGAGCAGTAGTGAACAGTGCAGGAGCGCTGGCTCTTGGAGGAGCAGTAGTGAACAGTGTAGGAGCGCTGGCTCTTGGAGGAGCAGTAGTGAGTAGTGCAGGAGCGCTGGCTCTAGTACGGTCAGTGGTGATCAGTGCAGGAGCGCAGGCTCTTGGAGGAGCAGTAGTGAACAGTGCAGGTGCACAGGCTCTTGGAGGAGCAGTAGTGAGTAGTGCAGGAGCACTGGCTCTGAGAGGGACAGTAGTAAATAGTGCAGGAGCGCAGGCTCTCGGAGGAGCAGTAGTGAACAGTGAAGAGGCGCTGGCTCTTGGAGGAGCAGTAGTGAACAGTGTAGGAGCGCTGGCTCTTGGAGGAGCAGTAGTGAGTAGTGCAGGAGCGCTGGCTCTTGGAGGAGCAGTAGTGAGTAGTGCAGGAGCGCTGGCTCTGAGAGGGTCAGTAGTAAATAGTGCAGGAGCGCAGGCTCTCGGAGGAGCAGTAGTGAACAGTGCAGGAGCGCTGGCTCTAGTACGGTCAGTGGTGATCAGTGCAGGAGCGCAGGCTCTTGGAGGAGCAGTAGTGAACAGTGCAGGTGCACAGGCTCTTGGAGGAGCAGTAGTGAACAGTGCAGGAGCACAGGCTCTTGGAGGAGCAGTAGTGAACAGTGCAGGTGCACAGGCTCTTGGAGGAGCCGTAGTGAACAGTGCAGGTGCACAGGCTCTTGGAGGAGCAGTAGTGAACAGTGCAGGTGCACAGGCTCTTGGAGGAGCAGTAGTGAACAGTGCAGGAACGCAGGCTCTAGGAGGGTGAATAGTGCAGGAGTGCAGGCTCTAGGTGGGTCAGTGGTGAGTAGTGCAGGAACGCAGGCTCTAGGAGGGTGAATAGTGCAGAAGCACAGGCTCTGGGAGGGTCAGTAGTGAGTAGTGCAGGAGCGCAGGCTCTAGGAGGGTGAATAGTGCAGGAGCGCTGGCTCTCAGAGGAGCAGTAGTGAGCAGTGCAGAAACGCAGGCTCTAGGAGGGTGAATAGTGCAGGAGCGCAGGCTCTAGGAGGGTCAGTAGTGAATAGTGCAGGAGCGCTGGCTCTAGGAGGGTGAATAGTGCAAGAGCGCAGGCTCTAGGAGCGTCAGTGGTGAGTAGTGCAGAATTGCTAACAATAGCACGGTCAGTGGTGATCAGTGCAGGAGCGCAGGCTGTGAAGTCTCCCCATGGCATTGTATAGGAGCGCAGCCAGTAGAAGCTTGCCTCGCAGTGAGCCTCACCTCCGAGAGCAGTGAGATCAGGGACCCGAAGGACGGCCGGTTTTCGGGTCGGTGGGCCCAGCACTTGAGCATGACATTGTACATGGCTCTGGGGCAGTCCTCCGTGCGCTCCAACCGGTCTCCGCTGCGGTCCGTCTTCATCAGTATCTGAGGGTAAACACAAGTACCGTAAGCGAGAGCAGCATCAGGGGACACTCTGGGAACAGCTACAAGCCCGGGAGCTAGCGCCCTGATGTGACCGACGGAGACGAGCAGCGCTCTGTAACACCAATAAATAAACACAACACAGGAATCCTGCACTATGCAAGTCTCAGACGGTGCCATGCCCTGATAATCCACCAGATGGCGGTGTGAAACCACGGGCTTTCCCCTTCTAAGGACCGTGCCAGTGCGTTACTATGAAAGGCCACTGGGTGGCACTGTTCAACCCATGTCCGATGGCCTCACTCACATGGATTGCTTTGTCTGCTACTGTATGCACATTGCAGCCCAGCCAACATAGGAGTATCGTTCTGACTGGCTCCAGGGGGGCATTCGGGCTTCCGTTTCCTAATCGTAGCAGGTCCGAAACCATTCTAGAAAAGTCTAACTAGACGAAAGCTGTCGAGGCAGCTCGGCCCCTCCTCCAGTCCTGTCCATGGAGCATGCAGGCTTGGTCTGACCATTTAGACTTAGAGGGTAGCTGACATTATGGCAACAGTGTTAGTGCCACCAAGTCCAGGGGCTTTTAGGAGCCTAGCGCACCCCAATTACGTCAGCCTTTCCTACCCACTCCCGGGAGGGGTTGGGGGTCCAGTTCCCCAGCTAGCACCAGGGATCAATGCGCCCTGGGTAGGCCACTGCTGACCTTCACCCCTGAAGCAGGAGTTGGTACGCCCCGGTTCTTACCTGCCTCCCACTGAGGCCCAGCCACGGCTCCTGGCCGTAGGAAAACATCTCCCAGAGGGTCACCCCGAACATCCAGACATCCGAGGAGTGCGAGAAGGTCCCGATCTTCAGGCTCTCAGGAGCACACCTGTGGAGGATAGAGTCACACCTGTTACTTAAGCGCCAGACGTCACCCTTGCGTCACTGTCACCTCATCCCCCACCCCAGCCAGCTTTGACCCCCAGCCGCTGGCTCCTGGCCCCCTGCAGGCTCCGTACAAGGATGCGATTGGAGAAGACATGTTTCCTTGTCAGTTCTACCCACAGGCTCAGTTCTACCCACAGGCTCAATGTTACCTACAGGCGCACCCCTCCCCCACTCACATGCTGCAACCTATAGCAAGGGAATTGTATAGTGGGGAGGACCAAAATAGGTGGCAGGGCTTACTAAATTATGTGGAATATAAAGGCAAATTATGCGGCATGCTTTGTGATAGTGTAATCTCATTATTTTGTCATAGTTACAGATGTTAACACTATTGGGGCAAAAGTTGCCCCGATAGTGTTAACATGGTGTTAAAGCCTGACACGCAAACGCAACAGTAAGCAACAGAAATGTGATCGGTCAACATTTGCTCTCCATACACCTCTCCCTGTGGAGACACCGCCATGCCCGCCCACTCCACCCCCAAGCCCCCGCCTGCTCACCATGCATAGGGCATCTTGCGATGTGCCGACATGATGTAGTGGTCGTTGTGGCTGGAGAGCGCCCTCATGAGGCCGAAGTCTCCGATTTTCACCTGCTCCTCGGAGGCCAGCAGGATGTTGCGGGTGGCAAGATCCCGGTGGATGAAATTGTTGGACTCCAGGTAGGCCATGCCAGCTGCCACCTGTGTGGCGTACTGCCAGAGGAGGTGCAGCGGGAAGGCACCGTAGCGTGCCCGCAGGCAGTCGTGCAGAGCCCCCATTGGGGCAAGCTCGGTCACCTACAGAACGAAGGATGGAATTTTAGGGTGAACAGACCAACAGTGGTGAATTGACTAACTTTACCAACACCAACAGTCTTGTAGCGCCTCGAGTCCCGCCAGACGGTTCCAGGCACATACTCACCATTTTCAGCGGCTGGGTCAGCACCACCCCGTAGAGTCGGATGAGGTTGGGGTGGTCCAGGGCATACATCGAGTTCACCTCCTGCAGGAAGTCAGTCAGGGCTTCAGGGTCAGTCGTCATGTCAGTGCGGAGAGACTTCACAGCCACACTGATCTGGAGAGGAAACGAAAGTGTGTGTCAGATGGGACAGGTGTCAGAGAAGCGCAAATCTTTCATCCATTTGTGAACCTCTGCCAACTAACAAAGCGGGGTGCTCAAGAGAACACGGGGTGTCAGCGGAGAGTCGTGACCAGAGTTAAAGTATGCCTCGTTCCATAAATCTCAAGATTCTGCGCACCCAGCTGATACCTTAGGGCTGTATGTGGAGTGGAGACAGCTTAAAACGTGTAAACGTGGCATATTTTCTAAAATTACTAAACATATGTATTTTGAAGTGGGAATAAGAGTAAAATAAAAGGGATAAACTCAAAATGGCCCAAGTAATTTGAAAATGCATAAACAATGTAAATTGAGGCTTTCGAATACTCTAGGGCCTCAACTACAATGTTTCGAGGCACGGCAGCACCGCAAGCCTTCCCGCTGCTCTGCCGCGCGTTAAAAGAAAAGGGCTGGAATGTGCTGCATCTACACGATACGGTTCCTGTCCTATTCCCCTGCACTGGCGCACAATGGGCTGCCGTGCGCCTACAAAGGAACCCGGGTGCAAGGGTGTCTGCGTTGTAGGGGGGATTGTTTTTGTGCAGAAAGGGACACCTTCCTGCACACAAAAAATCATGGGAGGGGTTTTCCTCTTTCTATGTGTGCTGCAGAATAAAAAGAAAAACACTGAAATAAAGGTATTTCTCCTCGTTGCCCCTCCCTTATGCTCCCCTGGGGAGGAGTAAGATTCTGTCGCATTCCCAGGATTACGAAACCTTGTAAATCTGGGAATGCATCAGGTTGCATGGATGTTGCCTGGGAACACCGATAGCAACAGAGAACTGTATGAAAATGGGCCTTATGAGCAGGGCTGGTGCTCTGGTTGAGAAGGAGATGGGCGGTATTGGTCAGGGCGGGCTTGCACAATGTGCACAAGGGAGGTGGATGCATTGTGAAGCTGGTGCTGTTTTTATACCTCACCCATGGGGCTCTACAGGCCACTCACCACTTTCCCGCTGGGCACCCTCCAGTCTCCGCGTCGCACAACCCCAAAGCAGCCATCTCCCAGCTTCTCATTCAGCACCAGGTCCCGCTCGTTGATCAGGCACTTCAGGGGGTACTCCGTTTCGGTCCGGGCGACTGACGTAGACAGAGATTCTTCAGGGTACAGGGTGCAGTCCGTCTGCTCAGGGCCACGCCCCACAAACATCTGGTTAAAAACAAAAATTGAGAAATTAAGGGTAATCAGAACTAGGATCTCCCCAAACTATCTCCTTGTGTCCTGGCGTGGCCATGCATTTTAGTGTCCAAAAGTTAGGTTAGAACTTACTCCATCAAGAGGACATTTTCAGGCACAGGAGAAATGTGGACTTGAGGCCGGTGCGTCTAAAAGACTAGATGAACTAGTGGGTGACACACAATGTCCCAGCACCTCCCATGGAAACACCTAGACTTGTTTTTGTGGGCAGTGGACTCCATGACAAGCCTTTGTCCTCCAATGCCTGCACAGCTCTCAAGTGTCCAGTGCCAAAGCGTGAGAAGCTCACCCAGTCCAGGTATTCTTTGTGAATTCTGGTACTCGTAGTCCCTGCTATCAAATAAGAACTACAATTCCCAGAAGGCAATGCCAAACCTGGAATGGATGAGCTGCACATGCATGGGCCTGAGAAACATGAGAGCTCTTTGGATGGACGCTGTGGGTGGGGAGTGGGCTGTGCCTACACCCAGACACCCAGCTGCGCCAAAGAATGCCCACTCCAGGACGCCATAGCTTTTGTTTCAAATTGTTCTTCAAATTTTACACGTGCAAGAAGAGGGGCATCTGGGTGTTTATCACACCCAGAACCCATGAGAGGGCAGAGTGGGTCGGATCCATAGGCGAGTGCTTTGAATTCTGGGAGTGGTAGTTCTGCCTCACTCTAGCATTACATACACTTATTTGTGGCCTCAGCGGTGACACCCACCTTGTACATCCATGACTTCGGTTTAACTTGAGGTCTCCTGCGTTTTATAGCTTCAAACAGTCTTCTTTGGGCTGTGGAAAAAAAAAAACGTAGAGAACAATCATGAGTCTGTGTTTTCGTGTTTCTTTTAAAGAAACAGTGCGGAGGCGTTTGGGGAGTCTCACTGCTCACTCGAAAACTTAGACTGAATGTCAATAATGGAGCGCTCCAGTAGAGCTGTGCAGTTCCAGGTGTGGAACAGCAGTGCATTGCGCCGGGCAGTGCTGACGTGTACTGGCAGCGCCCCCTGCTGGACCCAGTAGTGACAGAGGCCCCTGCCGGACCCAGTGCTGAAGAGGATTAAGAGTGCCATCTCTGCCCTGGGGTGCACTGATGGAGCTGCATACCTGCCCTGGCAGTCTGCCTTGGCACAGAGCCACCTTGGAGTACATTCCAGCACAAGCCACATTCTAGGCCGGTGACCGGAGGCCAGTTTCGGTGTCCTCTGGGCCACTCACCGGGTGGCACGAGGAGACCGAACGTGGACGGGTGCGTCATGGGCGGGAGCTTTACTGGGGGGTTCTGTATTAAAAACTAGCGTACACTGTACAGAGGCTCCTTAGTGGTGGGGGGCTCCCTTCCTTTTGGGTCACAGCTAAACAAGCCAGGGAGACTCGTGTGTGTTCAGGGAGGCTTTGCATGGATGGGGTGGGCGCTATGAAGGCGCTGAAAGGACAGAGGGACACAGAATTAAATTGGCAGGTTGTAAGGTGAAGTTGAATAGTTGTTTACATACCTATAAGGAAGTGACAAAAATAGAATAATTGGCTCTGGAAAGGGAGCGTGTCCATGTGTGGGCGGGTGGAATGTGCCACCACAGACCATACCTGGCTGTCTATCCATCTGGCAAGCATCACTTTCCCTGGTTGTCGGTCCGCGAGCGCTGGGACGCCCCGATGTTGGGTGGGCAATACAAGCACTTCTAACATAACACCGAGTCACCTCTCTGGGGGTAAAGGATGACCTGGTGCCCAAGAGAGAGTGATGGCAAAGAGAGAGGCAAGTGGCAATGAGTGGAGGAAAAGGCAGGTGGTGAAAGGGGACCAGACAGTGCTTAGTTTGTCATTGTAATAGGTATTTCACAGGAGGTCACTGAAGCTTGCACGACCCAGTGCCGCTGCTATCACTGCCTAATGCCAGTGCCACTGTTACCTAGTAACCACCACACTCCAACTTGGACTATTCCATGTCACCCAAACCTGTAAGAATGGTGTGGACAAGGTAATTCGATTGTGGTTGTATATGCTCTTCTGGTGTGCTCTGCCTAAAAATTGACAGACCGCGCCATCTTGTGGCAGGACTGCCAGAAATAAGTGCTGGTGCTGAGCACCAGCAAACACCAGTACAAATTAAGCACTGGAACATAGACAACAATCCTGCCCCGCTCCTAGTTTTCACCTGTTGAATGTTTATTTGTGTGGTTTTCTGTTGCGCAAGCGTGGCCGAAAGGAATTCGAGTGCTGTAGAAAAGGACCTATGTAGAAATGTAGGAGTTGGAAACACTGTGATAAATGATAAAAGGCAGAAGGGCCGGGTTTAGAACTCAGCGGACGGGTTAATCCATCACAACGGTGACGGATATTCCATACACCAAAATATAAATCCCATTATATCCTATGGGATTTATTGTTAAGCAGACAGCATATCCGCCACCGTTGTGGCAGAGTAACTCGTCCGCCGAGTTCTAAATCAGGCCCTATGTGTGTATACAAGTAAAAACCAGGGTCAAAACTGAATAAGCCGGGTTACAAACTGTGGAGGATGAAGACGAGTGTGAGAACGCTCCATGGCAAGACCCACCCACAACGGCACATTGGGCCAGAGAGGTTGGCAAGTAAGAAGCGGCGTGAACCCCAAGTCCCCAGTGGTCTACCCAGCAGCCTCCTTACCCGGCTTGCCCATGCCAATCTGGTCCAGGTCCAAGGGCCGCACGAAGTCGAAGTGAGACAGGCGTGTGACGTTAAGGTCATCGCGGATCTTGTTGTAGAACTGGTCCAGCTGTAGCTCCCGCAGAAGCTGGTGCAGCCACTCGGTACTGTCCTCGGGCATCATGCCGGTGCCTGCGTGGGTCAAAGCGAGGGAGAGAAGGTGATGAGATACTGGCGGCAGCGCATTGAGGGCAGAGGCTTTAGCCCCCCACCACTAAACACACGTCTATGAGATGGTCACAGTCATCACTCTGAGCATTCTACAAGGAAAAAACATGTATATATACGCATTCGATACACGACAAGGCAGTGCAAACAAATAAAAGAAAGGTGACAGATATACAAAAGTCCACCAGATAAGACTTACAAGTGTCTGAAATAGAATGGTTTGTGACTTTTAATATGTGGTAAATATACAGCTCAGCCTAAAAGCCAAAACCTTAAGAGCAAAAATACAAAGGATTGCAATATAAATATTTCTACTTTGTGTGGGCTGATGCGTGTAAACTGTTGATGTTTCGGTCTCCAAGAAAACGTCTGTGAAACCATCTTCAGGACCAGGTTTGACTAGAAGGACCATCTTGTGAATAGCGACGCCATTCATTCACTAGATGGCCCTGCTAAACAAATATAGTTCTGAAGAAGGTTTGATGGATATTTACCACTTAGAGACCGAAACGCCGATGACTTAACTCTGGAAACTGCAGACCTGGTCTGTGCCTGTCCACTACATATGGAACGACAGCACTGACCTGGCATGGGCAGTGTCCACGCGCAGACATCGATCAGGAGAAAGTGGGGGGTGGGCTAGACCCCCTCCACCATCAGAAAGATCAAGTCATTGGTTTTTCCAGTCCCCCGCTACTTTAACAAACCCTTGCTTTACCCTATACTACTTCTGGCTGTGAATACCCTCCACCCACCCCCACCGCAGATGTCCACCTGGTATTAAGGTCAGAATCACCAGTACCAGCAGTACTCTGGTCCGGCCCATCCAGTCTTATACACCACGCCCTTGTGTCCTGTACCATTTTATCATCCGCTCCCAAGCCCCCCAACCCTTGCGGGCAGAGCATGGCAGCTTTACAAAGCCCGCACATACTTCCTAGCCATATCAAATTCTGCACGATTATGCCTTGTAACCCACTGTACCCCCTGCTGCAGTGTGGCCTTGTAACCCACTGTACCCCCTGCTGCAGTGTGGCCTTGTAACCCACTGTACCCCCTGCTGCAGTGTGGCCTGTTACCCACTGTACCCCCTGCTGCAGTGTGGCCTGTAACCCACTGTAGCCCCTGCTGCAGTGTGGCCTGTAACCCACTGTAGCCCCTGCTGCAGTGTGGCCTGTAACCCACTGTACCCCCTGCTGCAGTGTGGCCTGTAACCCCCTGCTGCAGTGTGGCCTGTAACCCACTGTACCACCTGCTGCAGTGTGGCCTGTAACCCACTGTACCACCTGCTGCAGTGTGGCCTGTAACGTACTGTACCCCCTTCTGCAGTGTGGCCTGTAACCCACTGTAGCCCCTGCTGCAGTGTGGCCTGTAATCCACTGTAGCCCCTGCTGCAGTGTGGCCTGTAACCCACTGTAGCCCCTGCTGCAGTGTGGCCTGTAACCCACTGTAGCCCCTGCTGCAGTGTGGCCTTTAACCCACTGTAGCCCCTGCTGCAGTGTGGCCTTTAACCCACTGTAGCCCCTGCTGCAGTGTGGCCTGTAACCCACTGCTGCAGTGTGGCCTGTAACCCACTGTACCCACTGCTGCAGTGTGGCCTGTAACCCACTGTACCCCCTGCTGCAGTGTGGCCTGTAACCCACTGTACCCCCTGCTGCAGTGTGGCCTGTAACCCACTGTACCCCTTGCTGCAGTGTGGCCTGTAACGTACTGTACCCCCTTCTGCAGTGTGGCCTGTAACCCACTGTAGCCCCTGCTGCAGTGTGGCCTGTAATCCACTGTAGCCCCTGCTGCAGTGTGGCCTTTAACCCACTGTAGCCCCTGCTGCAGTGTGGCCTGTAACCCACTGTACCCACTGCTGCAGTGTGGCCTGTAACCCACTGTACCCCCTGCTGCAGTGTGGCCTGTAACCCACTGTACCCCCTGCTGCAGTGTGGCCTGTAACCCACTGTACCCCCTGCTGCAGTGTGGCCTGTAACCCACTGTACCCCCTGCTGCAGTGTGGCCTGTAACCCACTGTACCCCCTGCTGCAGTGTGGCCTGTAACCCACTGTAGCCCCTGCTGCAGTGTGGCCTGTAACCCACTATACCTCGTGCAGTGGCTCGTATAACCAATTGAAACCCACCATTTCAAAGGTATGGACAGGTCCTTCCTCCGAAGCTGACCCCAGTACTGAGACCAGGCCGCCCGGCCGGTGGCTGCCAGCCCCCTACATGTGCCCGCCCTGCTATGCACAGAGCCAGGGTCAGCTTCGAGGTCTGCCGGGCCCGCGAGCAGTGACAGACCCGCGTGACCTGCACTGATGCGGAGCCAAGGGCCCGTATACACGTAGTGTAGGGGGCACTGGCAGCCCGGAGCCCAGGCTCCGTTTATGCCCTCAATGGAGCGACAAGCACCTCTGCCTGCAGCCCAAATAAACCCCCGCCTGGTGCCATGTCCCGACTTGCCCCACGCTTGGCAGCAGACGCCCGAATGATGCGCCTTGGCAGGGTGGCACGGGGACGCCCCAGAGCTGATTCCTGCACATGCCAGGGAGATTAAAGTGCCAACTGAGGGCAGCCAAGGGCGCTCTCATTCTAAAAGGGACAGTGTTGTGTGGTAAGACACGAAACGTACCACTGCCGAGGGCAGAGGCGCAACTAGAGCCAAATTTCGGGGGGGGCTGAGCAAAAATTTCGGGGGGGGCTGAGCAAAAATTTCGGGGGGGGCTGAACTTTAAGCAATAGGCAGAGTGGAGCTGCAGGGGCTCTTAGAAGGGGTGAAACAACAGCATGGCCTCATTAACATGCAAATGGTCTTTAAAAGACCTGTGAAGTGCTCGAGCGCGGCTGTGTGTCTGCCCGGGAAGGTGTCTCATCCCGGGCTGCCACACACGACGGGGGGGGCTGAAGCCCTGCGAGTCCAATGGGTGTTGCGCGCCTGGCCGAGGGCAAGTGCACTGGAAATGCAAGGCGCATGCGCAGAACTCTCCATCAGTTCTACAATTATTTACAAGAGTTAAGGGGAAAAAATGATAGGAAACGTCATGAGCAATCTTAAAAACAATAACAGAACACCAGGACGCAAGACTCAAGGCTGCTCACTTCATCGGAGTCGGCCTCTGGGGATTGTAGTGGACTGAGGGGGGTGGTGGTCTAAACATAATCCTGGAGGGTGGAACCACTACCAGCCCGCCTGGGAAGGGCGCCCTTGTGGGATTTCAATCCACCGGGTTTCAAAGTTAATTTTTCAATGTATCTTTTATTTTATTTTTATTTTTTTAACTGTCACGTGACCTGGGAGGTGGTGGGGACGTGTTTGGCGTTGGTGGACAGCCGCGGTAGTTGTCACAAGCACACCTCTCCTCCCCCAGCCGAACCCTCACCCCACACACCAGACACCCTCACACCACCTTCTTGATATGCAAGCAGGGGAGAGAGGCGCTGAAGTGAAGCTTTCCCAAACTGGGGGAACTGGTTTTGGCAGAGCTGGGGCAGTGTCACAGTGGGTAAGAGAGGAAAACGGGTGGGAGGGGGGGGGGCTGGAAATGCACATAAATAAACAGATCTTACGAAAAGAAAAGAGACAACAGCGAGAAAAGAGAAACCTGGGAGGGAGGGGTGAATGAGAGTGGGCATGCCGGAGGTGGTCTCCTGGGAGGTCCCCCGTGTGTAAGTTGTTGTAGAGCTGTCAACAAGCGGCAGCGCTCAAAGTGAAAGAGACCGGCAGAGGACGGGACGTGTTCAGGGACACCTGAGGAACGCAGATAAAGGTCAAGATGGTGGAGAAGCGGTGGGCCCCGGGGCGAAGAAACCTGCTGAGAAAAACAGATGACGAGAGACAGGAGTGAAAGTGCAAGAAGGGTGGCAAAAGTGATAGAAGGGAAAAAACAGGAGGTGAGAGAAAGAAGTAAAAAAAAAAAAAAGGTGAGAGAAAGGAGCAAACAAGGAGGGGGAAGGAGCAAACAAGGAGAGGGGAAGAGAGAAAGGAGTGAAAAGGGAGAGAGAAAGGAGTAAAGAAGGAGAGAAAGGGAGAGGGGAGGCATCAGCGTTAAGATGGAGCAGGGGATACAGTTTTAGAATAGAGAGACCAAAAGGTGGGAGAGACGGGGGGGGCCAAGAGTGAGTAAGTAAAGATGAGAGCAAGGCGGACTGTGGTGAGAGGACAGATTGAGAGGTGACAGGAAGGAGGGATGTGAGGGAGGAGGGGGAGCGAGGAGAGGGGACAGAGACGAAGGAGTGAGCAGTGAGGGAAGGGGCGTGAGAGGGGAAGTGAGGAGTTCAGTGAGAGGGGAAGTGAGGAGTTCAGTGAGAGGAAGCGAGAGTGTGAAAGGTGAGGGGGGTCGTGGAGTGAGCCTCAAGTACTCAGGTGAGAGGAAAAACTTAGATGAGAGGAGGGAGGACTGAGATAAGACGAATGAGGTCTCAGATGAAGAGTGACGAGGGCGAGAAGAGTGAAAGGAGTGAGGGGCAGAGGCGATGGAGAGAGAAAAGAATGGGGAAGAGGGGGTAAGGTACGGGGTAACGAAAGGTGTGGGGGAGGGGAGAGGAGTGAAGAGAGCTTGCAATGGAGAGAAGGGGACGGGCAGCGTGTTAAACAAGCATTGGCATAGCCAATAGGTCTCGCTTTTGGGACCTTATAAGTATTTAGTTATGTAGCACAATTTCCTTGGTGCAACATCAACTGTTGCATGGCGAAACACTTATAAGGACCCAAAGGCGAGACCTATTGGCTATGACAATGCTTGTTCTCTGTTCTTACCACTGTATACAGTTGTCTGAAGCTGAGTTTAGGACATTAAATCCAAGGTTATAAAAGTGAAGTCAAGCAAATTTCTCATTCAGTGGCTAGTGTGTAAACAGCAAGGGGTTGGACAGGGCGCAGATGCCAAACTACGCCAGACATCAAGCCGAGGAGGCCACCCTGCTCTCACCCCAGTCCTCCCCGTGTCTCAAGGCCCCAGGTTTAAGATGTGATGGCAACAGAAATATCCAGTGTTAGCTTTAGTGAAGAAAGACTGTCGTCACTGCTTATATTTGTAGACTAAGCTCCCACTGAATGTTGGACTTCGGAGCACTGTACCTTCTCCAAGTTGGCCTGGATACAGAGAACGCGTGCGCAGAACACACATGGTTTACATGGAAGCAATAAACCCTGAAGGGGGGCGCACTGCGCCACTCCGACGACGCCGACGAGGCCGGTGCAATCCTTAACTTGGCAAAAAGGTCACTGAGACCCTGGTGTATGTATCCGGAGTTACTTCATTGGTCTATTAGGAAGCACCGAAAAGAGCCCATTTTTGGTTTTCAGAAAACGAATTATAAATGGCTTTGACATTATTCACCGAACAAACCTTACCTGAACGGCAGCTACTGCTACAAACAAGCATCGCGGCACCGACCGGAAGTAAAGCGCGGCTGCCGCGATTATATCAAAAGAAATAGAAAAAAACATTTCTTTACTTTTGGTTTAATCGTGGCACCCGGGATTTACTTTTAAAGTTAAATGTACAGCGCGGGTGCCGCGAGGCTTGTTTGTGGTAGAAGCTGCCGTTCAGGTAAGGGAAGGGAAGATTATAACAAAAGTAAATAAATAGATGTTTTTTTTTTTATTTCTTTACTTTTGGTTTAATCGCGGCACCCGGGAATCACTTACAACATTAAAAGTAAAGCGCGGGTGCCGCGATTATACCAAAATCGTCTGTCCAGTAGGGATAGGTAGTACAATCTCGGGGTTTCTGCCGTTCGGCCACAGGCAGTTCCGAGACACCCAGGGGGTAATGTCCCTCGTGCCCTCTCCAGAGTTAGTTTGTGTGAGTTTGGGGCCGGCGCCCATTGATATGTACGGCTGTGTGTTATCTGCGTATGAGATGAACTGCAGGAACTTACGGCTCTGGGCAAGGGGGTGAAGTACACGTTAGAAAACATGGGGCGCAAGGATGAGCCCCGAGGTACCCGCTTGTCTACTAACATGACACGTGATTTAAATGGCCCCAAGTTCACCGTCTGTGGTCCTAAGTGTACCATTTGTGTTGTCTGTATCATCGTTAAGGAAGCCACGTGGCCACCCCAATGCTTTGCCGGTGGCACCAATCTCAGACAGTCTCTGGGCCACGCTCGGGTGTGAGACGGCGTCAAAGGAGGCGTACAGATGAAGGTGCGCATGCGTGGCTGGGGCGCCACGCTGGGGTGTGAGACGGCGTCAAAGGCGGCGGACAGATGAAGGCGCGCATGCGTGGCTGGGGCGCCATCACCCAGGGAGTCTAATGTCATCGGAGGCCGCTGTCGGAGCGGTGTCTGTACTCTGAGAGGCTCTGAAGCAGCACCGGGAGATATCAAGGATGGAATTGGAGGCCAAATAGCTCGATAGTTGTCCTTCCGCTGACAAGCTGGATTTTTGCTCAGATATGGAATGAGCGAAATGGGGCTGTAATTAACGGGGTTTAGAGCATGTGCATTCTATGTTTTTTTAGTATTGGCATCGCCTGCCCAGTTTTCCAGGCCTGAGGTACAGTTGCGGGGTTGAAAGATTGAACAAAGTGGTCTGCTAGTGACTTGTAGAGCTCCTCGAAGGCCTGCACTGCTTTTGGCGGCTAAATCTCGGAGGAGCCATTAGATCGAGCGCCTGGGAAAGGATTCTTGGAAAGCGGTGTCACCCCAGACCTGCTCCAGTCCTATGTGTCCTGCGCTCACCTCCCGCAATGAATATGGAATTCGATATTTCCAGTCTTAATAAATGGCAAACCACTTTAACTCGGGGAAACACGACAAAATATAAAAATAAGGCGTTTAAAAAAAAAAAACACTTATAAAGGCCTAATGTACTTGCAGCAGGTCTCAGGAAGCAAACTCTTAGTCACTTGATTACTTGTTGTAGCCAAGGGAGCAGATTTAGGGGTCTCCCGGAGATGAAAAGCCTCCTCCCCAGTCATGCTAAGTACACCTTGTGCCTCAAATACCAGCTGAGTGTGAGTGGAGCATCCCAGCTCCCCAGCACCATCCAAGCTTTAATAAGCCACAGCCAGTACAGGAGATGAAACAAAACAACCCTTGAAGTCTGGCTTGGTCACGCCCTGGCAACAACATGAAAACATGCCCTTTACTGCGCTTTTACAGATGCGCTGGGAGGGTGGCGTGATAAGATACACTCACTTTTCTGGCCTTTCGGAGAAGTTGTGCCTCACAGCACTTTACAGGACTCTGGCACAGTGTTTCCTAGCGCAATTTACAAACCGGCGACAGGCAACTGTGTGCCAGAGTCCTTTGAAAGTGCGTCACATGCACTTCGGCTGAAGGCACTCTCCCTGGCACTGTATCCGAGAGGTCTTAACCTGCCTGGCTGTCACACTAGGTCCCTCTCAAAACTCTCTATGGCGCACTCTGTCTTTACGAGGCGCAGCACAGGGTTTCCTTTCTCCTCTCGCTGCCTGTATTTCCTGTTTTTGCGGTCTCTGCAGCGGCAGACAGCGCCCCTTGTGCCTGAACTGGCAGACTGTGCAGTGCCGGCTGTACTGTACTCTGGGCCCGCAGCGTGAGACTGTGCTGTCAGTATACTCTCTGTCTCCAGTGTTAAGACTGTGCAGTGTTTGTATACTGTGTCTGCAGTGTCAGACTATGTTATCTCTATACTGCCTGCAGTGTCAGACTGTGCTGTGTCTGTATACTGTGTCTGCAGTGTCAGACTATGTTATCTCTATACTGCCTGCAGTGTCAGACTATACTGTGTCTACAGCATTAGACTGTGCCACCACTGGTGTACCAGGAGTCTGCAGCGACAGACCGCACAGCGACTGCTGTACCAGCAGTCTGCAGCGACAGACTGCGCCGCGACTGCTGTACCAGCAGTCTGCAGCGACAGACTGCGCCGCGACTGGTGTAGCAGCAGTCTGCAGTAACAGACCGCGCCGCAAATGGTACACCAGGAGTCTGCAGGGACAAACCGCGCAGCGACTGGTGCACCAGCAGTCTGCAGCGACAGACCGCGCCGCGACTGGTGCACCAGCAGTCTGCAGCGACAGACCGCGCCGCGACTGGTGCACCAGCAGTCTGCAGCGACAGACCGCGCCGCGACTGGTGCACCAGCAGTCTGCAGCGACAGACCGCGCCGCGACTGGTGCACTAGCAGTCGGCAGCGACAGACCGCGCCGCGACTGGTGTACCTGCAGTCGGCAGCGATGGGTTGTGCTGCGACTGATACACCCAGTGCCTGCAGTGACAGACTGTGCTGTGTCTAGTTAGCCTAATTGCCGCAATCACATGCTCCTCTAGTCAAGGAGCAGACCTACATTTCTTGCACATGTCCCCTGTGGATTAAGGCCAAGTTAGTGGCATTAAGTCTGGAACTTGCGAGCTCACCTTCCAGCATGACGTCGCTCAGATCCCCACAATATAAGTTGCCGTCTCTATGGTCAGGAAAAATAAACTTTAATCGATGACAGAGGCACTTGCCCTTTTTTGCTGCTGCAAAGAAAATCCTTCTCTGCGCTGACGTCATTCACCTACCGTCAGGCGGTAAGGTCGTGGTTGGTGAGCATTAAATGTAAGGTCCTTAGAGGGCGGCGCCATTCTTGAATGGGGTCGTCCAAGGGGGAGGGACAAGTGGTCTCTCATGGAACTCCAGGGGCAGTTGCAGCCGGTTGGCTGGATGGGTGCGGGGGAGGGGAGCTACGCTTTCCAGTAGGCTGGTTGGCCACCCCGCACGCGCACAAGAGCGCAAGTAAACAGCACATAACTGGAAGGACACCTTATGGAGATAATCTACTGGACGTATGGGGTGATCGGGGGGGGGGTACCCTCCCGGTGAACGGGCCCCCTGCGCATGTGCACTCCGGTTGGAGGGTGGGCATAGTTTGATCAGGATCTGGCGCCAGTTGTTGACCTTGCCATAGGCGCAAATAGGGATACGCAGAAAAAGTATACGTTATTTGATTACGGTATGTTTAGAGTCGGATAGGAATGTCTTTGTATTGGAGATATGTTAAGGTTAGTAGACATGACATATGTACCTATCAATGTAATGCAATGGTTTTCTGCGTATTGTGTAAATAATGGATATAAAAATGGTTTTGATTATTAATTTTTAATAAATACGGCCGGGGGGGCTTAAAGACCCCCTAATCCAAAAATGTCCTTGTGGTAAATGTGTTGCCGCCTTAGGGGTGAATGGGAACCTTGGCACCATTAGAAGGGGCCATTCGGTCGGGATTGTGGATACAGGAACGGGGGTCTCTAGGCCGTACCTGGCTATAATGACATAGGCTCTTGCCCTTTTTCGCTGCTGCAAAGGAATATCCTTCTCCGGGCTGACTTTATTCGCCTACCTGCCGATGGGCAGTCCTAGCCAGCCTGGACCCGGTGAACCCCCTATCAAACATTAAAACTGGTAAGTTTCTGCAGACGGCTGTGGCCCAACCAGACGATGTTTATTCCATCCGTGCACCTGACAGGAGGTCAAGTAGCGGCTTAAGAACCCCTTCTATTTTCTCCTGCACACTGTATTTTTTCTTTAAAATGTTAACACCCGCGCAACCTGCTACTGCTGGTCTGTGCTCGCAAAGATTTATGATGCATGTTACGCGTCAAAAGTTCAGAATTCCGTTGCACATGGCACAACTGCCAGCACGGTGTGCCTCAAATGGGCTGGCATTGTCTGTGCTGCTATTGTAATTTTGCACACTGCCTTTTAGCCATCAAATATGCGGCCAATCCTGTTACTCCCTCTTAACAATGGCTCGGCTGAATCTTTCTGTGCCCAACACAGACCTGCTTGTTCTTATGGGACGTTTTCACTTTGTATGTTGAAGGCGTTTAATCTGTACGTCTGTTTCTTAACGTTTTTATTAACCGTACAATAAACTGCTACATCACACTACAGTGACAGGCTGTGCGGTCTCTTGTACAGCGCTTATCTACAGTGACAGACTGTGCTGTCTCTTGTTCAGCACGTATCTACAGTGACAGTCTGTGCTGTCTCTTGTACAGGATGGACAGGCAGCGTGTACAGCATGTATCTACAGAGACAGGCTTTGCTTTCTCTTGCACAGCACGTATCTATAGATAGGCTGTGCTGTTTCTTGTACAGCGTGTATCTACAGAGACAGGCTGTGCTGTCTCTTTCACAGCATGCATCTATAGACAGGGTGTGCTGTCTCTTGTACAGGCCGTGCTGTCTCTTGTTCAGCATGTGTCTACAGAGACAGGCTGTGCGGTCTCTTGTCCAGCACGTATCTATAGACAGGCTGTGCTGTCTCTTGCCCAGCGCGTATCTATAGACAGGCTGTGCTATCTCTTGCCCAGCGCACATCTATAGAGACAGGCTGTGCTGTCTCTTGTACAGCACGTATCTATAAAGACAGGCTGTATTGTGCCTCTGTACCCTTCTCCCGCAGTGACAGTGTGTGGGGTCTGTATAGAGTCCTGTATAGAGTCTGCAGTGACAGGGTGTGGGGTCTGTATACCATGAGTCTGCAGTGACAGCGTGTGGTGTTTGTATACCATGAGTCTGCAGTGACAGCGTGTGGTGTCTGTATACCATGAGTCTGTAGTGACAGCATGTGCTGACAGTGTGTGGGGCCTCTATACCATGAGTCTGCAGTGACAGTGTGTGGTGTCTGTATACCATGAGTCTGTAGTGACAGCGTGTGCTGACAGTGTGTGGGGCCTCTATACCATGAGTCTGCAGTGACAGTGTGTGGTGTCTGTATACCATGAGTCCGCAGTGACAGCGTGTGGTGTCTGTATACCATGAGTCCGCAGGGACAGCGTGTGGTGTCTGTATACCATGAGTCCGCAGGGACAGCGTGTGGTGTCTGTATACCATGAGTCTGCAGTGACAGCGTGTGGTGTCTGTATACCATGAGTCTGCAGTGACAGCGTGTGGTGCCTGTATACCATGAGTCTGCAGTGACAGACTGTGATGTGTCTCCAGTGACAGCACCAGGGTACCTTAGTGGATGACTGTGCACTTCACAATAAGTATGACTCACCTATGCAGCGCCTGTTATACCCTGTGCCCAAAGTGACAGGATTATTTTATACCTGAAGTGCAGAAACTGTGCTGTGTCCAGTATGGACAGGGCTTCTAGAATTATGATGCAATGGATAACCAAATTATGTGGCAAGTTGATTAAATTATGCACAAGTTTATTATGCGGTGTAATGCAGCCCATTTGGTGTTAGCATTTCTTCATTATAGCGTTAATTTTACACTTCCTAGTGCTGTCTGGGTAAAGGTTCCACCTCACGAGTACTAGTTTACCTCCCAAATAGAGCAATTAGGATGACCAGCCAATCCTTGCAAAGGGCCTCCAACTGCGCGGCAACACGTCACTGCGCGTTTAGTAACTTTTGATCCGTTTGAGTTAGAAACAATTTATTTTACGTTAAAATCTGAGGATCAAGCAGCAGACAACGGGGAATGCGGCACATGAATAATCATGCGGCCAATGCCATGGCACCAGTATTGCATAATGCCAGCGCACCGAATATTGCTCGTCTCCGCAGTGAGAGACTCTGCTATTTCTAGTGAGCCTTTGTGCAATAGTGCCAGGTTGTGCTGCGTCTTGTACACCCTGTGCACACAGTGCCCACATACCCACGCCCCCCAATCGAAGACATTAGCAGCTTCAGGAAGACGCGAGAGGGGTAGGGGGTGGGGAATGTGTAATGTACCCAGGTTGTGTGCGGAGGCCGGATAGCAAGCGGAACGGCTGGTAGGGCTGTGAGGCAGTGTGGGATGGGCGCTTTGTGCAGGTGCAGACTGTCTCTTGCCCCGAGGGGGTGGTTCGAACCCCCTGCGGTGCTGCATCTCAGGGTGATGATCAACCCAGGGGAAACGTGTGAACGGGAGCCGAGGCCAATAAAACACATTGTGAGCAAGTGTGAAAAGCCATCATCGCCCGGCCGCAGCACAAAGGGGGGCTCCGCCCAGAAAACACACAAAGGCCCTGTCTGCATGCACCCCCATCCTCTGGCCTGTAAATGTACCACCCCCTCATTAGCCCAGCGGGCATCCCACACAAGGCGGAGGCAGTGCCCCGCTTGCAAAGTACGCGCAAGATGTGGGTCTTAATCCCCAGAGCCCCCCACCCCCTCGGGGAGTCCCTCTCTTGACCCGAGACATGGCCCTAAATCACAGACTGGCCTCTACTGTCAAGGAAACACAGCGGGGAGGATGTATGGCAGAGCACGTGACGTCACGAGCCCCCCCCCCCGCGCCATGTGAAATCAACTCATCGCCCCGTGCACACTGCAGCTCATGGAACTAACCAAACAAGCTCCGAGGCACTATAGACCGGAGCACTTTACAGGGCTTTCCTAAACAGTAATCTCATAAGCACTTTACAAGCCCGCATACAGTGTACCACCAAGCACTTTACATGCCCCCATACAGTGTACCACCAAGCACCTTAGAAGCTCCCATACAGTGTACCACCAAGCACTTTAGAAGCTCCCATACAGTGTACCACCAAGCACTTTACATGCCCCCATACAGTGTACCACCAAGCACTTTACAAGCTATTCACACACATTGCACTCCAAAGCACTTTACAAGCCCAGAGCACATTGTGCCCAGAACACTTTACAAGACACTCTCACACACCGCACCCTAGAACACTTTACAAGCCCATCGTGCAGTGTAGCACCAAGCACTTTACAAGCCCCCATGCAGTGTACCATCAAGCACTTTACAAGACACTCACACACTGTGCCCAGAGCACTTTACAAGCCCATCGTGCAGTGTAGCACCAAGCACTTTACAAGCCCCCATGCAGTGTACCATCAAGCACTTTACAAGACACACACACACACTGTGCCCAGAGCACTTTACAAGCCCATCGTGCAGTGTAGCACCAAGCACTTTACAAGCCCCCATGCAGTGTACCATCAAGCACTTTACAAGACACACACACACACTGTGCCCAGAGCACTTTACAAGCCCAGAGCACATTGTGCCCAGAACACTTTACAAGACACTCTCACACACCGCACCCTAGAACACCTTACAAGCCCATCGTGCAGTGTACCACCAAGCACTTTACAAGACACTCTCACACACTGTGCCCAGAGCACTTTACAAGCCCATCGTGCAGTGTAGCACCAAGCACTTTACAAGCCCCCATGCAGTGTACCATCAAGCACTTTACAAGACACACACACACACTGTGCCCAGAGCACTTTACAAGCCCAGAGCACATTGTGCCCAGAACACTTTACAAGACACTCTCACACACCGCACCCTAGAACACCTTACAAGCCCATCGTGCAGTGTACCACCAAGCACTTTACAAGACACTCTCACACACTGTGCCCAGAGCACTTTACACGCCACTCGTACACACTACATTCTACCGCACCGTTGACGCATCTCGCCTGGTATGCACCCAGAGCGCTCGCCATGTTCCTTATATACCCTGACCTCACTGCAGGGTACAAGCCTGCCACACACACAGCACCACTCATCACAAGCCTCATGTGCCGAACCCCACAGCACATTTAGTAAACTCTTCTGAACATTGTATCCCGGTACAGTTACAAGCCCATGTATGCCCTGCACCCAGCTTTACAAGCCCCTCACACTGTAGCCAGATCACCTTATACACTGTAGCACAGATAGCTATACATACACCCCGAATACACTGTACCCCAGATCGTTTTTCAAGCCCCTCGTAGATACTGAACCCCAGGTCACCTTACAAGCCCCTCGTATACATCATAGCACAGGTAGCATTACATACACCCCGAATACACTGAACTCGTGAACATTGTATCCCGGTACAGTTACAAGCCCATGTATGCCCTGCACCCAACTTTCCAAGCCCCTACTCTACACTACCCCAGATCACTTTACAAGCCCCATCACTAGAATGTACCCCAGATCACCTTACAAGTCCCTCACGCTGTACCCCAGATCACCCTACAGGCCCCTGGCCTACACTGTACCCCTGGGCACTTTACAAGCTCCTCGCATACACTGTACCCCGAAGCACTGTACAAGCCCCTTGTTTACACCGTACCCCAGAACACTGTACAAACCCCTTGTATACACAGTAGCACAGATGACTTGACAAGCCCCTTGTATACACCGTACCCCAAAGCACTGTACAAGCCAATTGTATACACCGTACCCCAAAGCACTGTACAAGCTCCTTGTATACACCGTACCCCAAATCACTGTACAAGCCAATTGTATACACCGTACCCCAAATCACTGTACAAGCCAATTGTATACACCGTACCCCAAAGCACTGTACAAGCCCCTTGTATACACCGTACCCCAAAGCACTGTACAAGCCCCTTGTATACACCGTACCCCAAAGCACTGTACAAGCCCCTTGTATACACCGAACCACAGAACACTGTACAAGCCCCTTGTATACACAGTAGCACAGATCACTTGACAAGCCCCTTGTATACACCGTGCCCCAAAGCACTGTACAAGCTCCTTATATACACCGTACCCCAAATCACTGTACAAGCCAATTGTATACACCGTACCCCAAAGCACTGTACAAGCCCCTTGTATACACCGTACCGCAAAGCACTGTACAAGCCCCTTGTATACACCGAACCACAGAACACTGTACAAGCCCCTTGTATACACAGATCACTTGACAAGCCCCTTGTATACACCGAACCACAGAACACTGTACAAGCCCCTTGTATACACAGTAGCACAGATCACTTGACAAGCCCCTTGTATACACCGTACCCCAAAGCACTGTACAAGATCCTTGTATACACCGTACCCCAAAGCACTGTACAAGCCCCTTGTATGCACCGTACCCCAAAGCACTGTACAAGCCCCTTGTATTGTATGCACAGTACCCCATAACACTGTACAATACTCTTGTGTACACAGTTCCCAGGTACACGTCACAAGCCCACCCCCAGATCGCTTTACTAGCACCTTCAATACACAGTCCCCTGGAGCACATTATGCGCCTCTCATACATACGAAATTCCAAAGCACTTGACGTCGTTTTAAATTGTTTCATGAAGCCACTCAATACTTCCCGTCACCCTCTCGCGATCACTGCATTTCAAGGCGCTCTACGGGTGCCTAACATGCCCTGTGTCCAAAAGCGCTTTGCAAAAATCTTCGCCGTGTTGTCTCCAGTGAGTCGGTGGCCGGCCCCGTGCCCGCCAGGGTTTGTCTCCCACTGAAAGCCGCTTCCCTGGCACCAGGCCCGGCGTGCAGCCTTCACGGCCCACACTCCTGGCACCAGGAGGCGCCTGGCAGAAGGGCTCTCCCCTCTAGGTGTACAGTTAGCTCCACAAGAAGGTTGCCTGGAGGGTTATCGCGCCTGCTGCCGAGATGTGTGCGTACCCCGCAATGCCCGCTGCCAGGCCAGCTATGAAGAAACGAAGCCCACAGGTGCGAGGGAAGGGTACCCCAAGCTCCAACCCCACCGCTCCACTCACCTGGAGAGAGCCACCACGGAGCCAGGTTCAGACAGTGAGCGCTTACAGTCCAGGGAAGTCGACGGTACAGATCCACAGAAGGTTATGTGCCCCCGGCTCCTGGGGGCTCCCCTTTATACCCTCCTGCACTGGGAGGCCAGGGCCAGTGCGGGCACTTCCTGGGCGCTCTGCTGTTGCTGTGTATGTGGGACACCTCCCTGTGAGTCAGCAGAGGCGGGGCCCAGAGGTGAGAAGGTGGGCGTGGCCGAGGCCCAGGTCCCTCCTCCGGGTCCTGGCACACCTGTGGAGTCCTTGTGTGCGCCTAGCCTCTGCCGCAACAAGATATTATCCCGGGCGAGAGGAGTGCGGGCTCCAGGGTTGTGCGCCACCCAGCGGGCCACTAAAGCCTAGCACGTCATGGCGGAGTTGTTCCATCAGCCCTGTTTGCAGCTCTGATGCTTTGTGGGACTTGTAGTCCTACATTTACATAGGAGCATGCTGCCTTTATGTTCAACAGATTGTGTTTTGGGCTTTTTTCATCCATTAGTATCGCCTATCACGCTGTTGCAAACCGTTGCCCAATGTTCCGTTCCAAGGGATTAACAAAAACAAATGATGGACAGAGTGATGCAAACATTCACCACGGTCACAAAGACCAGAGTTTAATCCATTATTCTTTTGTTAGCCTATGGGTGGAATGCTCTCTCACTATAAATGGACAGAATGCTGAACAATGCAAACATTCACCCCCAGCCATATGGAAATCAGTCTTGACCCTACTCTGAACTGCCAGGCCAGGTCCTCCCTGGCCTCCAAACAAGCATCCTAGGACCGGTTTCGGGGTTTCACCCCTCTTCAGCCAGGATAGCTTGACTCCAGTGGCATGGAGAGCACGGGACCCCACGTCTGGACATACCCGTCCCACTCGGGGTGACAAATGCAAAAAGAACAGTTGATGGACAGAATGCAGAACAATGTCATACATTCACCCCAGTACAGAGATCTGGGCCTAAATCCATTGTTGTTTTGCTCACCATGTCAATACAGTTTGGACCCAGCCATATGCAAATCAGTCTTGACCCTGCAGCTCATGGGAACAGTCCAGCCTGAACTGCCAGGCCAGGTAGCCTGGCTGATGAGGGGTGATACCCTGAAACCAGCCCCAGGATACTTGTTTCAGGTCCAGGGAGAATCCGTCGTGCCAGTTCGGGCTGGACTGTTCCCATTGGGCACAAGGCCAAGACTGATTTGCATATGGCTGGGTCCAAACTGGAATGGCATGAGGAGCAAAAAAACAATGGATTTAGGCCCAGATCTCTGTACTGGGGTGAATGTATGACATTGTTCTGCATTCTGTCCATCAATAGTTCTTTTTGCATTTGTCACCCCGAGTCAGACAGGTATGCTCAGACGTGAGTCCCGTGCTCTCCATGCCACTGGAACCAAGCTATCCTGGCTGAAGAGGGGTGAAACCCCGAAACTGGTCCTAGGATGCTTGTGTGAAGAGGGGTGAAACCCCGAAACCGGTCCTAGGATGCTTGTTTCCAGTCCAGGAAGGACCTGGCCTGGCAGTTCGGGCTGGACTGTTCCCACTGGGTACAGGGTCAAGACTGATTTGCATATGGCTGGGTTTATCCTGGAATGGCATGGGGAGCAAACAAGATGGATTTAGGCCCAGATCTCTGTACTGGGGTGAATGTATGACATTGTTCATCTTTCTGTCCATCAATCGTTCTTTTTGCAATGTTCAGTTCCAACCTCCCCGCAGCAGTCACTCTGCGTTTGTGCAGGTAAGGAACCCGGCCCCTAAGTACATGTCTGCCAGGGCTTTAAGTGGTGGTCTCTCAAAGGGGCGTGGCCCACGTTATTAAGGGCGTGGCTTAAAACACATAAGCTAAAAGTCTGTGCTTAGCATAATGTGCCGCCCGCCTGGTATTTTGCTGTTTCTGTCGTTGCATCCAGATATGTAAACATCAAGTAACACTGAAACGCTCACTCTCTGACATGCCCCCCTGGCAACAATCTATGCCTCTGTTATATGTCCAAAATAAAAGCTCTGCATCTTTGAAATGCCCAAATTAAAAGCTCTGCAACGTTTAAATGTCTAAAATAAATGAATACCACGCCATAGTGCATCGCTGCGCCATTAAAAGTTGCCTTGTGATGTCATATTATTTATCTGTACGCTTCTTTCTGAAATCATCATGAACACGGTGTAAAATGGACATTATCATTTTCATGCGTTCTCTTTTGTGACAATTCTATTCTTCTGTATTGATGGTCACAAATACTCACATATGATCCTCAGTCTGTTATTAGTCATTATTTTATTAAATCGTGTCACGCACGCGCACAGAGCCTTGCTACCTTCCCTAACCACGTACAATCTGGAAATTCACAATTTACAACAGCAAAAATGATTTCGTAGGGCATTTTCTTTCTAGATGAAGTAACCATGTTGTATCTTTATAAAAATGTAATGTTTTATGTAATTTCAATGTGTATAATCATACGAACATTCTCTACGTTTATATTTATTTCCTAGTCATTTCACTAGTTACACAAATGATTTCCCGGTTGTTGCAACTGAAACAAACCTTTCGTCACTATATCAACACGTGTTTTTGAGCGCCGCCTGTTCTCTGTTTTCATGTTGATACTGGGAGGCCGTGGGCAGAACTTCAGACGGGCACTGTCACCTTTTTACATTAGGAACCCTGAGGGTGAGGGCAAACATGGAGACCCCGAGAGGGACCCGTCTCAGTACCTGCTTTTTAGATCTGCTGGTGCTGAGCACCGGCAGGACCCGGCCCAATTAAAGCCCTGAAGTAGGTAGCACAGTACAGACAAAATCAGGGATTCATGGCGGGGCCGGACTGGGAACCCAAGGAAAGCAGCCCTGGCTATTTTTGTCAGACCCGCTACTGTACAGTGAATAACGAGCGTGCCTGCCTACGCCAAAGGTGTTTGGGGGGGGGTCTCCCATCAAGAAAATTGGGGAAACAATGGCAACAATGGTGCGTTCAAAGCAAAAGACACACAATTGATGGACGGAACGCAGAACAAATCATAACATTCACCCCCAGTCAAGAGATCTGGGTTGAATCCATCGTTCTTTTGCTCACCATGCCACCCCAGTTTAAACCTGGCCATATGCAAATCAGTCTTGACCCTGCGCCTCATGGGAACAGTCCAGCCCGAACTGCCAAGCCAGGTCCTCCCTGGACCGGAAACAAGTAATGGTGCGTTCTACAACACATTTTTCATGATATATTCAATTGTATTAGCTTTTAAAGCATAGTAAATTATGACCTTTCAGTGACCCAAGATACGACAATCTTTATTGGGGCTCTTCAATGATCGCCTCACTATCACCCTCCAACAGTGCCCCTCATCTCTGCTTAACCCCTCTCTCACATGTATTTTATTTGTTTTATAGCGCCTCTCATTCCAGGATAGTGTGTCGGAGCACTTTACATCACACACACATACAGAGACAATGAATCATATGAGTCTAAATCAGGGTATACAAAGTTACATGCCGCAAAGGGGACTACAAAGTGTAGGGTTTACGTGTCATCCATAATGGAAGGCTTTTTTTAAGAGTGCTTGGTCTGGAGAAACACAATTTGAGGATTAAAAATCTAACAGTAGTTTGGGTTGGCGTTGCTAAAAATAATTTATTTCTACACAAACTCTTTCTAGCAACATAAGGATAATGAAAGAATGGGAAAAAAGCATAACTTTCTAAACCTGTGCCGTGCAATTTGAATACAGCTCTTTGATGGCAGTTCACAGCTCACTGTGCTAGATTACAATTGACACTCTCTGCAGCACGCACATTAACCTCTGTGCTACCTTACATGAGTCAAAACTGCCACTAGACAAAACTCTTATCTCTCTCCTGCAGGTATATTAATCATTAGAGTTATCTTAACACTTTTATTGCTGCCTGAAAACTGCTGGATTTACAAGAGTGCAGCGTGTACTTTAAAACTGCTACAAAACCGGCCCTCGGTAACAAAAGCGACAGCCACCCTTCCAGCCTCCCTGGCAGTGCCGTACTCATCAAATTGTTTGTGGTGGGCCTGAAAGGGGCGTGTCTGGAGGGCGTGGCTTCAAGGCAGGCATGTACAATATCAGCATTTTCTTCTTCAATGCAAAGTGCCCTCGTGCCCTTCGGACAAGTTCAGCTCATCGATGCAGGGCGTTACTGGTATTTTATTATAGTTTTATATCGCGTGAAGGTGGCCCGAGGGCATTACGTCACTTTCCATGAGAAGCAGAAGTTTTACGTGAAAGGATACTTTTTGTTTTTACAGCATGGGGAAGATTTAACTGATTTGCCCTGAATCTCAGGATGTTGAGACGATGCTAGGATTTCACCTCCCTGTGCCAAAAAAACAAAAAAATCATGCTTTCATGTAGAACTTGTGCTTCTCATGTTAAGTGCTTTAATGCCCTCCTGCCAAGTTTGCGCTATACAAAGCTGCAAACAAGCATTTGCAATGCAATGGTCTCGGCATTGTTAAAGTTAGAGCTATTGGCATTGCTCATGACATTATTTTTGTTTATGTTTGTGTTGTTGAAAAATTTAAAAGAAACTGCATTGTTATTTACAATGTCAATAGCTTAATCACTCTCAAATGCAAGACCTATTGCATTTGCGCCCACACACAGAGCCACACACACAAACCCACCCACACACACACACAGCCACACACACAAACCCACCCACACACAGAGCCACACACACAGAGCCACACACACAGAGCCACACACACACAGAGCCACACACAGAGCCACACACACACACAGAGCCACACACACACACACACAGAGAGAGCCACACACACACACAGAGAGTGCCACACATACACACAGAGAGAGCCACACCCACACACACACAGAGAGCCACACACACACACACACACACACACAGAGAGCCACACATACACATTGATCTTGGGAGCCAAAGCAGAAGTGGCACCCACTTCACCTCCTGTTCAAATGTTAACTGGTCTCTTTGTTGCTTATGGCTGTACTTGCGTGTTAAACTGGTACTAATGGTGTAAAACCTTCGTTCATGCAGTATTAATATGTAAAAATGACAAACTAATTGAGCAATACCATCACAACATGCACCACATTATGATGCATAATGTGCCTTGCTGTGCCCCATAATTTAGTCAATCCTGCAACATAATTGGCTCCTTACCTGTTGCATAATTCAAATGGCTTTTATTTATGCTTTGGTTTTTTAAACTTTAATAAAACGCATTGTCATTTACAATGTTAATAGCTCAAATTCGGGTAAAAGCGAGACCTATTGCATTGCAAATGCTTGTTAGAACTGCCGGTAGGACCCGGCCCACTTAAATAGTATTCCCTGTTTTGTTTCCTGTCCTTCGATTGGGACATTTCTCATGGTTGAGGACGAGGGGCGTAGAGGTAACGAGTTGCTCTCTCCTTCATCAGTCCTGTGGGATGCTCGTTCCTCTGTCGCTACTCTTGCTGGTACCGTAGGTGTATATCACCTTGGCTGTTTATAACCAGAGCACTGACAAAATCAATAGGTGTTGCTTAAAAGCGTGAAA
Organism: Triturus cristatus; assembly: GCF_964204655.1. Classification (NCBI taxonomy): domain Eukaryota; kingdom Metazoa; phylum Chordata; class Amphibia; order Caudata; family Salamandridae; genus Triturus; species Triturus cristatus. The sequence continues at coordinate 817,470,211 of NC_140595.1, forward strand.
ATGGATCTGCCGATGCTATTGTTAAAAAAAAGCTACTGACAGAATGTGTTCTAAAAAGCTGTATAGAAACACCAGTGACTTAATCCTATGCTCGTCTCACACGAAGAGTTCAGAAAAATGGATTATAACTTGTATCTACTACAAAATATTATTTTAAATAAAAAACACTGAAAATACGCCACTATTCGGAGTAGTTTAGCATAGTTGCGTCTCACCCTCATCCCCTAGGATTTTATTTGGGCTCCGCTCCTGACGATAAACTGTAAACATACTCTGGGTAGTAACTCATTTCCTCTGCTGGCGGGCAAGATACCAAACATTTTTCTCCCGTAAACCGCCTACACTGGGGATTAGTACTAGTATTTCAAAATCAATAGGGCACACGCACACAAAGCGGACCATGAACTAGAGGGCGTTTTGGTTGACAGTGGTTGAGTGAGCAGGTCCCGAACCTTTGGAAGTGAACACCTGGGAGCCGCATGTGTCACTGCGTGGTTAATCGCTACGGGGCGTGAGTGGCGTTACATAGCTAACTCAGCTCGCGCCAGTAACAACAGTGGTGTTTCTAAATCCCGCTGATCCCTACTAAATAAAAGTATCTTATAGGATATCGCTCCCTTTCATTACGCTGGGAAGGTGCAGTTACCATGCTTCGGAGGTAGCCGAGTTTCTCCTTCCCCCCTTCGTCCTGCGTCTCCAGCTGGGGAGATCAGCAGCAGAGATCTCGGTCAGAGAATCGGACGACACTGTGGAAGTAAGCACGGGCCCTTCTTGCAGCAGCCATGACTGTCGCTCTGACCGATGGCCCGCGGAGGAGGAGTGTACTTCTCTACATGCACCGAATAACAGTGACGGACGCAGGCAGTGACACTAAAAAGGGACTAAGATAGCTCTCGCCAGTGTAGTGTAAACCTGTCTGCCATGATGTGGCGGTACTGGTGCTTGTCTTAAGTGACCGTAAAAAACAGCTTATGAAATTAGTTCCGTTGGAGTTTTTAAAGTACGTCATCGCAAAAGAATTAGCGTAAATAGGTAAAAATATTTGGAGGTCCAAAATTGCTACAGTGTTTATGCAAAAAAGAGACTAGGTTTAGTGGCCTATATGATTCGTGACATGAAATACGATAATGAATACTTCTAAATACTTCGGAAAATTCCGCTTACCAAATGTGACACTGTCACGCCTGTTTTACAAACATTCCTTTGCCCGTGAAGTTTCACATTTAAACATCATCGGTACGGGCTAGGAATTCACATCGTGCAAAGTGGTAATGTTTACAACAAGGCGTCCGTCACTGGGTGGCACCGAGGATCAGAGGCCCACCGCCTTTCTCCGAGGCAGAGCAGAAATGCCTTGGAGAAAGGCAGCGTCCTTTTCGGATTCGGGGGCGTGTTTTGCTGTTGTCTCCTCCCTGAGACTTCTCGCAAAAAACACGCCCCCCGATCCGAAAAGGACGGGGCCTAATCGGAGTGACTGACCTCTTCTCCAGTGGCTGGCCAGCATTTACGAGGCCAGCCAATGGAGAACAGGGGAGAAGAGGGGCGGGTTCAAGCCCCTCTTCTCCAAGTCATTAAATCTCGGAGCGAGACTGCGCAAGCGCAGCCTTCGCAGCCGAGACCTAAAAAGCACCAATTGTGCCCGACACACACGAGACGATCTTGGCCGAAGAGTGTCCAGCGCTCCGACAGACAACTGCGTGTGTATTCCAGCGCTGCAACCAAACACTATCCCTGACAGCGTGACAGTTCCACGCTCTGGCCATCAAGCCACATCTCAATACTCCTGTCGCGCTGTCAGAGTGTGAGCAGGGTCGGCCTCTAGCACGGGCGAGCAGGGCGCCAGTATTCTGAGGGGCGCACGGAGCTGTGTGCATTAAGGTGATGCCAACAGCAGAACCCCTGTCATCTGGCCACAGCCTTGTTCGTGTCTCTGCTTCTGTCTGATTTGCCAGTTTAAAGTGGTTTTAATCCTTCATGATCATACTTTGGGCAATGTTTTTAACACCTCACTGCTCCCTCCTTGTCCTCCCTTCACCCTCTGACCCCATCTGACACACGCCAACAAAACCCTCAACCATCACCTGTGTGAGGCAGCTCAGCTAGCCGTGATTTACGTGAGCTGGGGAGGTCCAGGGATGTGTATGTTCAGGCCCAGTCCCTGCTCATCCAGGGACTGACCAGTGAATTCAAAAGGGACCCCCTGCTGCCTCATTTAATTCACTACCATTAGCAAGAGCGCATAATGTCTCTCACCCAAGGGGCTATCTTAGCAAAGGTCAGCTCTGGGTGTAAGGCTGCAGGAGCAACCTAGCGCTGGGAGACACTTGCCATTAACTGTCAGAGGCCTCACCGATACTCCCCAACTGAAAAGCGCGAGATTCAGCGAGTGCGGCCTTAGGGCCCAGCCCCCTGGACCCACGCCACATCCCCATAGTGCGGCCGTGTAGCCCGATTGGCTACCGGCCATAGCAATTGCTTCCGGGTCGGCCGTGACGTGTTTCCGGCTGGAGTAGGCAGTGAAGGGGGTGGAGCCGGGGGGGGCCTATTTAGGCCTAGGGTCCACCATTGAACATCCTCTTTTTCCCGCACCAGGCCCCAGGATCTTTTCGGGGTTTCAATCAATCTGCTGTATTGATCTTCGAATCGCGGTCGTTGGCGTGGACTCGCATTTGCTGTTCGTGGTTGCGGGTTAGCACCCGAGGTGTCTTGAGATTGGGCATCGCGGATCCGGAGGTAAGGTGTCAAGGGCTTTGGAGAGCGCTGGGCAGCTGTGGGTGTGCGGTGATCATGGGTTGTATTGGTATCAGAGAATTTGGCTCCCGCCGGACGCCTGTGGCTGCCCGGAGTCTCCCTCAGCTTTTAGCGCACTGTTGTTGGGCGCTGTTATCAGGACACCTTCCTCGGGGTATCCGGGGCCCGTCTCTCCGGGGGATTTATTGTCCGATTGTAGACAGCGGTAACTTTAGGCCGCGGTAACTTTGCAGAGCGGCGGGAGCGAGCTGTTATCAGCGCATCAGGGGTAGCGCGGGATACATAGTGCATGACTCCGATATTTGGGTTGTAGAGCGCAGGAACAGCGGGTCTTGGTTAGCGCGGGATCCAAGATACGCTGCAAGAGTGTTTTGCACGCGCGGGAGGTTAAAACAGCTGTTTGCTCGCACAGATCGGACGCGCGCTGGTACGTGTTGGCCCGCCAGATTTAAAATACCTTCGTGAGGCAGGCAAGGGAAGGGAGTGCGCTCGGTGGGTTGTAGCGCGCACGCAGCAACGCAAGCTATGCTCTGGGTAGGCAGCCTTTGTAAGGGTGGGTGGCTGCACGCGTGCTTGATAAGGCAGCTTATCGACACAGAATGCCAACTAAAGGGCGTAACCAGAAGAGAAAAGAGGGCGACTCCGAAATAACACAGCTATTGAAGCTAGTGTTAGCGAAACTGAGCAGGGATGAAGATAGAGCGGAGGAGCAAGGGGGGGAGGCTCCGGTGTCAGATAGTGAGGAGGTCCCTGAGCCAGCGAATAGGGCCCACCCTCGCAGATCCATAGTCCCGCCAAAAGCGGCATTTCCCCCTGTAGTGAAGAGGCCCAGGGTGAGTAGGAAGGGAAAGGGGGGCAGGGAACAGGAAGAGCAACCTCTTGCACCTGCTTCCCCTGTGATGCCTCCGCAGCCAGTGCTCCCGCTGCCTAGTGGGCCCTCAGCGCCAATGCCCAACCTGGCAGAACCAGTGCTTCCACTGCCTAATGGGCCCCCAGCCCCAGTGCCCACTTTGCCTGAACCTGTGCTCCCAGTACCCAGGTTACCCTCAGCACCGGTGCCCGACCTGGCCCCTCAACCCACTCCTCATGTACCCTCGCAGCCAGTGAGTGTGCCACCAGTGGGGGGACGGGATGATGTGGGCACGATATTGGTCGAGATTAGAGGGGTTTTGAAGGCCTTGACGCCAGCCCCCAATCCCCCAAACTCCATAGTGCCAGAGGTAGTGCCAGTTGTAGCGCCACCCCTGAAGGGGGGTCACCAGGTGGAGTAGTCCCCACTACCCCAGGACAACCGGGAGTAGCAGCGGAGGGGGGGCAAGCTGCCACAGCTAGTATATTGGCCACAGTGGCAACCCTTTTGGCGCAATTGGGAGCACCGGCAGTAGGGAATCAGATTGGCGGCGCGACTTTAGCGCCATGGTCTCCACTGACGGGCACAGGGAATGTGTTGGGCGAGATAAGTAAACAAGTGGCCCTCTTGGGCAAAGCGCAGGAAAAGGATGCAAGCATGCCCCTTCAGGCGGTGGGTCAAGCGGCCCCCGCTCAACCAGAGACATCAGGGACCGCTACAGGTAAGGCAGTGGAGAGCGCACGCGAAGGAGTAGATAGCGGGTCTAAGGCAATTGGGGGCCACAATGCTGTGTTATCTAAGCGCAGTTGCCAGCGCATGTTACTCTGGAAACAAAAGAGAAGATTTGGAAGGGGGAATATATTGACATATTCTCCTTAATCAGACCAAGGAGCAGGGAAGTGGAGTCTAAAGAGAAAGACGGAAAGGAGGTTCCTTCAGAGATAGGAAACCAAGGGTTGAAGAATCTTTTACTATTTGGTGGTTTGGTTTCAACGTTTTTTCAATAGTAATGTTAGAAAAGAAGCCGGAACTGGCGATACCGTTGATATTTTATGCGAATAAGATTTTAAGGCACAGACAATGTATGGGGGTGTTGCTTGGCTTGATTATGATAGGGACTTCAGATGGGCAAAAGTGTAAGACCCTGACATGGGGTGGGACCAAACAGAGGTGAATGTGTGGTTAGAGCGCGTCAATAACAAAGCGCCCATGAAACCGCCCTTTCGGACCTCACAGGGAGGAGCGGGAGAGAAAAAAGGAACGTGTTGGGCTTTTATCCGAAAAATGTGTACCTGGGCTATCGGGACATGTAAATGTAATCACGCCTGTGCGTACTGCGGTCACCCTTCCCATCCCGAGTTTAAGTGTATTAAAAAATCAAAAGAGAAATTGAGTGATCCCAAGCCATCCCAGCAGTAAGTTACCCACGCCAGTTGAGATAGGAATGCTGATTTTTCGGCTGAATCAGTACCCTGACAGGAAGGCAGCCAGGACATTGTATCAAGGGTCTGCTCTGGGTGTAAGGCTGCAGGAGCAACCTAGCGCTGGGAGACACTCGCCATTAACCGTCAGAGCGCCTCACAGACACGCCCCAACTGGAAGCAGCGCATCCATCAGCACCTGCGCTGCACGTACCCATACCCCAGAGTCTGGCCCCAGCATGACACTAGGAGTACCGGTGCTCTCCTGACACAAGGCAAAGTCCCGGTACTCGATGGGAGAACACTGAGAAGTGCCGGTAGTCAGTACCCGTGAGTACTGGCCAACTTAAAGCACTGCTCCTGAGGAAACGCCTGATGCTCAGACCGGCCTTGATTCGTGGGTGCCCTCGGGCCTTTGGGCTCTGGTGCCACTGCACATGTTGCACCACAGTTAGCTATGCCAATGGGCGAGGGGCTAGCAGGGTCCTCCTGAGGGTGTGATTCAAGGAAGATAGGAGAAAAATGCACCCAAACTGGCATTTCACATCAAGTCCTATGAGGAGCGTCAAATGTCCAGTTATGCTCGAAAACCTATCTCCAGTTTCTGGCTTGTTCTGTGTGCCGGGCCGGCTTTAGCGCTGGTGGCGCCCGGTGCGACAATGTTTGTTGGCGTCACCAATGACCTTCTCCATGGATTCACTCACTACCACCCTTAACAGAGCCCCCCAGGCCTCCAAAACCACTCTTTCTCTTAGAATTTCTGTTTATGGCACCAGTCATACACATCACAGAGACAATCAATCACACGTGTGTGAATCAGTGTATAGGACATGTGACATAAGACAGAGGACTACAAGGTACAGGCGTCACATGTAGACAGTATAGTTTAAGAGTGCTTGGTCTGGAGAAGCACAAACTCCGAATTTAAAAGGTAACACCATGTGTGGGGGTTGGCTTCACTGATAAGAATTGATTTCTACACAAGTTAACCTTTTACGCAACATTAGGATAAAAAAACTGGGGGAGAAATCATAACGCTCTAACCTATATCTTTTAAACTGCAAGTAACAAAGGGTTTCTCTGATCGAAGCACCTATGTACATTGCATGCACAGTACGATCTGCACCGCACACCTGCTTTGCAGCAGGCACTTTAATCTCCTGTGCAGCTTTATGATGAGTCAAAACTTCCACTAGACAGACTCCCATCTCTCTGCAGTGGGTTCATTAATCACCAGTTATTTTACATTTTTATTGTTGTCTGAAGATTGCTGGAGTCAAGGAACGCAGAAGGAGGTGCTTTTATTACCATATTGTACTTGAAAAGATGGCAACCCCAAAGTCAGAGCCCGGTGCGGTGGCACCGATTGCACAGCCCTAGAGCCGGCCCTGTTTGTGTGCACACCAGTGATCTCGGAAAACACCTGTGTCCAGTAAGAGACAGCCAGGCACAGCCCTGTGACGCATCCCACGTCTGTGCGTAGCAAGCTGCACCCACGCACGTGTCTTTTTGTCTGCATTCTGGGACTTGTAGTCTTGTTTGTCCCATTTTTGAACCCGCGCTACAAGTCGGAGAAAGTAAAGAAAACTCCGACTTGAGGCGAGCCGCGACCACGCATGGGCATAGGACATCATCAATGCAGGGCGCAGTGTATAGCGGCTTTGTAAATATGTTGTACGTGTCTCATAGAAGGCGCTTTCACATTCAGCAGACCAGTCTTCTAAAACCCGACAGCCCTCTAGAAACCAGGGCGGCTGAGAGCAGCGAAAGTCGACAACCAACACTTCATTCTTGGAAAGGGTCGATTACACTTCTGCACCCGACGTATTTCTCTTACTTTTGAAGTAGCTGGACTGGAAGCAACTGAAAGACAATCTGAAAATGACATAGATCAAAGTGATTACGTTGCGAGTAGGGTGGCTGGGTCGCCAGATGATGTTTTCACAGCAGTCCCTCCCTCGGGCTGGAGACAGCCCAGTGAGTGAGTGTTTGCTGCTGGAAGGAGGGCGCAGCAGGTCAAGAGATTACACATTAGCGAGGCTGATTGTCGCCCTCCTCCTGACGGTTGTTAAGTCAGTAAATAATAACACTTGTTATCTACAGTGCTTAGAATCAGCAGACGTGTGGTATAAAGCGCTATATTAAAATAAACACGTTTTTGTAGTTATACTGGGTAAAGTCAGCGCTTGGGTGCCCCTTGAGGCGCTAGATTAATATATCCGAAGAGAAGCAGCAGCGCCGTAGTGGTTGGATGATCACCACCCTAGGGTGCCTGTATGCCCGGGTGTCGGTGGGAAGCTACGGGGGCTCGGATGGCCCAGTGCATCCTGGCACCTCATTCAATCTAGTTTCCAATCTGCCTTATTTATTCCTGAACGCTTCAACACATCCGGTTATTCTGGGAGTTGAAGTCCTGGGTTACTTCCAATAGACGCACTGGGTTGACAGCTAACGCACCGGAGGAGAAAGACCCCATTGGAAAGGTTGTGTCCTGGTGACGCGGGGTCACCTGCTACGTAACTCTGTGTAGGAGGATGTCTCAGCCTGTCCAAACTAATCTGCTCGCCCCAGCCCCACCAGCCTGTCGCACAGTGGGACCTAGCACCCACTCCAGGAGCCTGCCACGCGGGTAAGGACCGAGACAAACCCCACATTGTCAGCAGGGCCTCTAAAAGGCAAAGAGGGGTCAGGAGTCTTAAACCGCCCTCTCCCTTGCGAGCACAGAGCAGAGAGTCGACTGAGCAGGGGAAACATAAACCCAGAACTGCCTGCCCCCCCCCCTCCCCCCAGACAACAAAAAAAGGGCCCGAACAGCCTCCCCTCCCGCCAGATTTTGTTTCCTTGAGGGAGAGGGGTCCAAAGGCCCTCCGTGAATTCAATACCGATTAATCAACAACCCAGGGGCCGGGAGAGATGGCGCCCTGTCTGCCCACAGGCCGGGCCAGGCCCCTTCAGCGCCCAGGGAGGCTCGGGTAACTTCCAACGTTTGGGCACTTGCCACAAAGGGAGGCTTGTGTGCACCATGCAGCTCATAAGTACCAATGGCACTGAGAGAGCTCAGAGGGTTTGTGCACTTACTGTACATTTCTGTAAGCGATCTGCAGGTCACAGGCTCAAGCGCCGAAAGATAGCTCTGGAAGTTAGTGCGCCTGTCACAGAGCCCCGTGTGCAACATGCCGGTCACATGCTCCAACACCAGTGAGATAGCTGAGGAGGTGAGTGCACTTGCTCAAGGCAGGTGTGTGCTGCAGGTCTGCTTGAGGCCCAGTAGGATACCTTTGGGGTTAATGACAAGTTCAAATCCTAAATAGAAAGCTCAGGACAGAAATTCCCTGCCACAGAGAGCTACATGCAGGCTACAGGGCACTTCTTTGGATGCCAGGGGATTCTTAGGAGTAATGTGCGAAATCTACTTAATTTGCTTAGAGGTAATTACGGAAAATTTGGGGGAAATGTTAAGCGAAATTATGCATAATTATGTAAAATACAAATCTGTCATTTAGCATTATATGTTTTTGCAAAATGCTTCCTCGTGGCAATTTTTGATGCGAGTATGCAGTTCATGCTAAAAAAAGAGCACGGAAAATACAACTTCAGAGAACAACCGCTCTTGTTCTGGTTGTTTGCATTGGTCCTGCATTCACACACCGTAATTTTGCCGCAAACAGAGGCATAATCAAGTAATGTTGAGTAATAGCGTAATTTTGGGATTCTTGTTTAACATGTGGAATACGAAATTCACAAAATTACCTACTAAGTACGGCAGAAGGGCCTCATCAGAGTTGCCAGGAGGGTAGGGCAAGGGTAGGGTGGGGAGGGTGGCATTCTGGGCAACCAGGGGCGGCTGGTGACATTTTAAAGTGGTGGGGCGTAAAATGATTGGTATACTTCACCGTAGCGAGCGAGCGTAGCGAGCGAGCCCGAACCCCTATAAGGAGGGTTCGGGGGGGTTCTCCCCCCGAGAAAATTTTGAAAAAAGAGAAGAGAAATGGTGCATTTTCAAGCAAATTTGAGAAAGCAGGAAGGTTAATAAAGCAATTGTGAAAGTGCAGTTATAACATTAATAAAGAGATGTCATATAACATAGGTAGCTGCTTATTCAGTGTATAACCACAGAGCTTCATAACAGACTTCGAGATACAATGCATTTCTGAGTACCTCACTCACAGATGTTTTTTATTTAACAAACTAAACTGGTTGCAAAGTAGCAGCATTCAACATTGTTTACTTTTTGTAAATGAAATCAGCACGTCTCTCTCTAAGAGCAGCAAACTTTTCAATAACTTTAGTGTTAAAGTCCGGGATTTTCTGAACTAGCTTGCTCTCTACAGAGAGCATTGCCAAAGCATTGAGTCTTTCCTCAAGCATGGTGTTTCTCAGGAATGTCTTAATCCTCTTTAAGGCTGAAAAACATCGTTCTGCCTCGACTGTTGTCATAGGAGTGGTTATGACAATTTTAAGTAAAGCCACTGTCTCTCCAAGTGACTTTTCCATGTTAAGTTTATGGATTAAAGCCAGCAAAGACAAGGCACTTGTGGCCTTCCGGTACACAGGCATTCCGTACAGTACAGTCAACTCAGTTCTCAGCTCTTCTTTATTGAGCATAGGATAAGCTCCCACAGCCTCATTCAGAGCACGCTCCGGGAAGGATTCATCATATTTGGCAAACTGTTGACTTTGCAATAATGTGGCACTCACCAAATGTTTAGTGAAAGAAAAACGCTCTCGTGCCTGCACAATTACAATGTCACAGATCTCCTTTGCAATTCGGACCATAGTGGTGATGTTTTTCCTGTGGTTTGTGAAAAAAGATTTCTCTGGCAGTTTGCTGTCTAAATTGTCAACCCCATCTCTCACTTTGCTTATGCTTTGTACAAACATAGTAGTATATACTTGCACTTTGACAGTATCTATCTCTCGTGCTTGTAACTGATTTTATAACAGGTCGACAGCTAGCATTATATCATGAAATAAATACAGTAAGAACTGAAACTCTCTGTCTTGTAGTGTTCTACCAAAGCCATGGGCTTCAATCTGACTTTTGTAATCAAACTCATCATTGGCTTCTATGGCTTCAAAACATTTCAGAAGGTCCTCTCTATGTTCATAGATTAGGTTGACTGTACGGATGTTAAAGTTCCAACGAGTTGAGGATCCCCTTGGAACGCTTTTGTCTACAATGTCATGAAGTGCTTCTGTTCTTTTGGGGGAACGCGAGAAGAATGCTGCCATGCCTCCTATATCCTGAAAGAAAATCCGTGTCTCGGTGATCTTTGATACTGCCTGTTGCATAATAAGATTAAGTTGGTGAGCGTAACAGTGCACATAATGAGCATTAGGGTACACATCTCGAATTCTCTTTTGTACTCCACTAAGGCTTCCACTCATTACGGACGCACCATCATAGCTTTGCGCAATAAGTTTTTTTTTTTTGAGGCAGCTCTGGAAAAAATAAGCTCAGTTGACGCAGTATAGCTGCAGTAATGGTTTCTGCACTAGAGTCTCTTAAATGTGTGAAACCATAGAACCTCTCCACAACTTGTCTGTCATTGTCAATGTATCGAAACACTAATACGGACTGTGTTTTAGTGGCCACATCAGTGGTGTCATCAGCCTGAATAGCCACAAAGTCTGTGTTTTGCAATTCTTGCACAATATGGCTTCTCATAATTTCGAGCATACACTCAAGAAGTTCATTTTGTATTGTTTTAGAGGTGCCCTTAAAGACTGTAGCACGTGCTAAATGTGCTTCCATATCCTTGTCTATGCTTGCTATTAAATCCACAAGGCCTTTGAATATTCCAGGATTTGGGGAACCTTCCGATTCATCATGGCCTCGCAATGCCAGTTCAAAAGCACCACAGAAACGAATGCAATCAATTATTTTGGATAGAATCTGTCTGTTCCTATCAACTGTTTCATTGTGTTTCTGTATTGCTTTGCGGTATGCATCACTTATCTGCTGCTCAATCGGAGCATCTTCCCCCAACATTCCCAGTCTAGTCAGGTTTTCCATATGCTTTCTTGTGCGTGAATGCTTCTTTATTTTTTCAGACAAATGCTTCAAGTCTGTTACTCCTTGATTTGTCCAAGAAAACTCACCACCAAACAGCAAGCAGGGGAAGCAGAACAGAGAATTTCTTAAAGGGCACCCTGTAAGCCAATCAGCTTTTGTGTACCAGGCGTTTGAGAATGTACGTGTGGACATTTTTCCTCTGTCCTGGGAAGTTTGCTGTAGTTTTAGGTCAGGCCGATGAGGTCCCAATTGCTTTAAATCTATTTTCTCTTGAAGTGGCCGTGCCTGGAATGACCTTGTAATCAGCTCTTGTACTGTATTCATGATGACGATGCTGGCCTTACCAATATATATTAAAGAAACCTGCCAATAATCAAAGTACAACATATAAGGTGCGGTGCAATAATATAAAATTGCAGTATAAATACATATATCTTGTGCAGTATCGCAATAAATCTCCAACAGCTCCCCTTTGCACAACATGACTGCTAAAAATACAGCCTTACTGTCTGCTGCCTCTGTGTGCCATAGTGGTTGCTGAAGGCACTGAAACAGACACTGCTTGAGGGCTTTGAACAAGGCAAGGGATAGATAGTGCTGTTAACAACCGTTATTGCCCAAATCACAGGGCTAAGGGTGTTAGTAAATTCCATCCACTGAGGGTACAATGTTCAGAATGTGTGCCTACCCCAACCACCATGTACAGTGACCACACACATACCTCTAACTCCAATCTAAAAAAAAAATAGCATCAGTTTCCTTACCTTTAACTCTGGTGTTTGCTGGGTCGTAGCCGGGGTGAAAGAGCAGCAAAGGAGGTCTTGTTCTTCGCCGGAAATATGACCAAAAATTTGGTAAGGGTTGTCAAGCTTTAGAAGGTGCTGAAAATAAAAATAACGTGCTGTAACTAGACACGCATTGCTTTTAAAATACAAGTAATCCCAATGAATTTTACCAGCGTCAGTTCTTCAAGTTAACATAAAATAACTACAGTGTTCTTAAAATATTTATTTTGTTTGATGTTCGGGGAAACCAGACTTTTTTTAGTCTGCTACGTTAAAATTATCCATTGGAACCTGCTTACATTTAAATGTAATAATGATATGATTTTTAGCTTTCAGTATCTTTATGGAATATAATAGATCAAAATTTTAAATTCAAACGTTTCTACTAAAGACACGTTTAGAAGCGCAAGCGTTATCTCAGCACAACTCTTGCATCCCCCTCTCTCTCTGCCTGCCATTGCGCTCCATGTTTCTGAAAGGTGATAAAAAAAACACGTGAACTTGCGTTTCAAATGTCCAATCCTGCTGCAGCACACTTACAAAGCCCACACATGACAGTAACCCAATTCAAGGCCCCATTCTCCCGATTTTTTTTTTTACAATCTCCCACTTTGCTCTTCTCAAATGTTGGCATGTACGAAAACCAAACGTGCATTTGCGTTTCAAATGTCCGATCCTGCGCAGCACAATTACAAAGCCCTTAGCCCACACATGACGACAGTAACCCGATTAATACTATGCCCACTTGAATTGCTTTTGAGAGAAGCGTTTGTTCACGTTTGGGAGATATTGAACCGAGCAGTCTCTTCCTGTTTGCAAATGGTAATGATTCAAAAGTGCTGAAAATAACATTTAATAATAAACATTTTACTGACATGGGTGCGATGTCAGGGTTTCCAGAAGTATTAACTCACTGGGCAACCTTGCCATCGGGTAGGTTTATGCTGCACAAGGAGCAAAACAGATTTGCCCTGGTGGAAAGCTTCCGTAATAAGCCCCTGGATGGGCATTTACATGAAAAAAAATCAGCTCATTGATAAAGGCTTGATGTGTTTACCAGCTGAGTTTAGCTTCATGGAGGTGGGGGTGCCAGCAGGTTACAAAGCTGCAGGGAAACTTGAGGTTGCTTGTGACATGGGAAACAGAGGGATGGCGCAGCGTACACAAGCAATGTCAGCGAGGGGCTAAAGACATTGATGGGAGTTTGCTATGGACACGAAAACATGCCTGCTTTCATTAAGTGCTATTTACTCGAAATTGGCGATGTGTGATCTTCGACTAATTGCCTTTCTGCCTAAAGTGAGCGCGCAGCAAACTAGCGTTATAAATGACTATGTCTTTTACTGAGCTTGTGACATGCTGGCTTGGGTCGGATTTTGTGTGAGGCATGTGCTGTGGCATTGCTGTTCTGGAAGACACCGTCTGACAACTTGGAAATACCTTGTATAGAAAAAGCACCAAAAATAAATAATCTGTAAAATAAATACTGCATAATATATTGAGGTGGCAGGTGTGTTCTTGGGTAGGGGGAGGTTGCAATGAAAGACGAGGAGGGGTTGCACGATGGGTCTGGGTATATTAGCGGAGGGGTACGGGGATGTGGGAGCAGGTGAGTAAATTGTAAGGATCAGTGGGCAGGGGGACCAATGGATCAGGAGGTTATCTGGAAGGGGAGGGGTAAGATGTGCGGTCAGTTGATATAGGTGAGAAGGGACTAGTAGGTACTACAGGTCTATCAGGTGTAGAATGCGAAAGGGTGTTAGGTTATTGAGGAAGGGTGTGAAGATGGGTATGCCAAGGTGGATAAAGTAATAAAATACTAATATAAAGTGAGTGTCACAGGAGTTCAGACAGCCAGTTCAAGTTAAATAAATGACATGTGAGACTAATGTACGTTAGTTTCGGCCGCTCTATAGTCTAGAACCTCTCTCATTTAAAAAACGAATTGTGCATTGATCTTGACTTATCTACATGATAAATAATACATTTTAAACATTGAAAATGTGTTTTCATTTTAGAGTGAGGAAAGTAAACGAACGAGGGAAGACTCATTACGAATACCTTTTTCTGCAGATTATAGTCAAATCCGTTTCCCTTACCTGCGTTGTTGGGAAGTGTAAGGTGCACAGTAATGCGATAATTGGCCTTCCACTTTGGTAATTACATATCCGATTTCAACCCTCATAAAAAATCCTAATTGTTAGGTTTTGCATCTTTTTCGTGCACAATTCTGAATTGCGCTGCACATTCTTTAAAAAATTATTCGTTCTTCTAGAGAACATTGTTAAGACAAGAGCTCATAGAAGAGGAGTTCAAATGTGTAAACTCTCTGAAGATAATTAAGGAGTTACCACTCTTGAAATGAACAGGGAATAGACATTTTCAGGAAACGGATGTGAAAGGACAGAAAAAAATCGTTTTTACTTCCTCGCATCCGTCAGTGGCAGTCAGTGCTGTTTCTTTCCCTTTAATAAACATTTTAAGTGACCATTTGTTAAGTAAGAAATCGACAGATTGCAACAGGGTCACTTTCGTATTTACTTCCAGTGCAGTGTGTGCAAGGCCCACTCAACTACCAGTGAAGAAACGTACACCTTCGGTCTTGTCTGCTGTTAACGAACGAAGTTAAAAGTAATTGTTTTGAAACATCTGCACTCCATTATGCGCATTGATATTGTGGCATGGATTATTGACTTTTTTAAATAAAAAATCTCCTGCATTCAGTGCTGTCAGATAGCGTCAGTGAAGAATAAGAAACAGTGACGATAACACGTGTGTCAGGGTAACTCTGAAAAGACTGGTCTCCTGGTATCACTTCTAACATGGCAGGCGAGCGAGGAGTTGGCGCCTTTTGTTCCTGTCAGCCTCTTTTGTACCTTGAAATATGTGAATAATCGATTGACAATATCTGCACCCTGGAGAGTTTAACATTCTAAGTATTAAGTCACAGCGCAGTTCTGGGGAAGACACAGGACTCTGAAGAAAGCTAGCCCGGAATAGAAGCAGATGCAGTGTTTTCACATGCGCCAGATCTTTATTGCCGGACTCCTCCGAAAACAAACTGCATACTTGCTCATGACGCAGCCAATCCCAGCCAATCCATTATTTAATTGCATTTGCAGTCCGGTCGGTCCGGCGTGAGATCGGATCGGACATTTCAAACTGCGAGCATCCATTCATCATAGATTTGCTTGTTGTGTCACACGGTGTGACACAAGTTACACAACAAGCAACTCTATGATATATGAATGGATGCTCGCTGTTTCAAATGTGTCCGATCCGATCCTGCTGCAGCAGTGCACACTTACAAAGAAAGCCCACACACACATCACAGTCAGTAACCCTAACCCGATTCAAGGCCCCAATCTCCCGCTTTTCTTTTTAAAATCTCCCACTTTGCTCTTAATGCTGGCATTGGCAAGGCATGTATATGGGAATCGGGAATGGGCCAGATCGGATCATCGGAATGCCTACGTACTCAAAAAAGGGGGAATTACAGTAACGCCTGACACGTCAAAGGATGCGCGTGAATCGGATGCACTGGAGGCCCCATTCACAAAAGCTGTCACTTCACATCCTGGCCCTCCTCTCTTCTTATGAACAGTAAATACATTTGCCGATACAGGTGCAAAGGCGCCTTCACAGCCAGCCTCAACATCGCGTTGTTAGTAACACCCCGTCTGGTCTATTGTTAATGTACTGTCTGACAGTACATTAACAATAGACCAGACGGGGTGTTACTAACAACGCGCACGTGGCCTGAAAAACAAACAGCCCCATCCCGCCCGGTCATGTGTCTGGTAAAGTGCACTCTGGATTAGGAAGTGTGACAAAACACGGCCTGCCACTGTCTGACAACCCCGGGCTCATTGACAATGAATATTCAGCATTTTAGAGGGAAGGGAGGTGCGAAATGTGGAGGAGATTGTAGGAAGCCACGCTCGGGTCATCCCTGGGGGCCATGTCTGCACCTCTGGTGCTTACAAGCCAGGGGCAGGCTGGGGCAGGGGTGCGACTTTTCAATACAGGGCGCTAAAACAGGGAAGGGGCTGCCTCCTCCAAAATCAATGATAATGAGCTGTGCAGTCGCAGACTGCAGTACTCACCACAATGGACAAGTCAGGGACAGGGACAACAGAGTAGAGTAGAGTACACAAGAATTGTCTCGACAGCACACGAGTCACACAACGGGTCCTGTACGCACCGCCGCCACGAGGTTATGCAGACAGTGTGGCACCACCGCGTGCGTGATGACGCGACACAGACTGCATAGAGTGCGCACCTCATGGCCAATCACTGTCACTGTGTTCAGACATAAGCCACAGTGATTGGCCATAGTTGCGCGGCACCCAATGCAGTTACTCGTAGGGGGTCTGAGAGGCTGTATCAGGCTCTCAGCCAATCCAGAGACGCTGCATTAGCAGCGCCTGCCCTGGATTGGCGAAAGAGCACGGATAGGGCTCGCCCGGATACCGAGAGACGGGGCTGCTGTATGATGCAACCCTCGGCCTCTCGGCCCCCTCCTCTCAGTAGTACTCAGTGGCAGACAGTGCGGCGAATGCGCATGCTCGTGCTTGTCGTGAGACAAACTCGAGCATGCGCAAATAAATTGCGAGCCGGCTGTCTGTCAACTGTGTCAGTGCTCGCCCCCGGCCCCACCCCCTTCATCATGTCCGAGTCCGACGCAATAAATAATATCATTGCATTGCAATTTGCTTTTTGCGTGCGTGCGTTCGCGTGGTAAGTGGGGCTCCGCCCCTGCGCCCCAATGGACGCACCGCTGCTGTGGGCAACTGCAGATAGCCCTATCCCCAGCATTGCCCTACCCAGCTTTGCCCGGACACTCCGGTACCTGCTCCACAGCCTCCACTGCTGCCATGTATCAAAGTAGGTGGTAGATGGTTGCGGCAAAGGGGCCCCAAATGGAATGGGGAATCACATGTCGAAAAGGACCTGTTATTCCAGGGTCTACGTGTTATTCCCTGTTTCAGAGACCTTGTAATTCCCATTATTTGGAGCAGGGATACAATCCGGAATCAGAGATTATGGACCCCTGCCATCCCCACAGTCAGGCCCTCATTACAAGGTGTTGGAAGGGCCGATCTCAGGGGGGTGCAAAACACGTTCCTGACCACCCCGTGACCCACCTTTCTCAGAACCAGGCCGAGTACTGGCGGGGAGGCCCTTTCAGGGAAGGGTTTCGTACCTAGGATCGCACGTGCTGAGCTTGCACCACTTGACAAAGGGACACCACACAGTAGGTTTTTAGTAGAACGGATCTCTTTATCTCAAGATTCTCTGGATCTTTATGATCCGGGATGTAGCCTTTGGTCAATACACCAAGCGTCGTAATGTTTTGATAAGGGGGGTTGGGTAGCGGGACAGTCTCTAGGTTCAGGGTCGATGCCGAGTATCCTTCGCACAGCTCTCAATCCTCGAGCCGGGGGATACGGTACGGTCTTGGGTCTAGCCGGACCAGTGTACTTTTGAGCTGCGACCACGTCAGCAGGGCTCGTTCGGTCTTAGGGTTAGGGGAGCCGCGAGTCTCTCAGCAGGGCTCAGGTGTTCTCAGTGTTCCAGGGAGCCGCGACGACGTCAGCAGGGCTCAGATGGTTCCGGCAGAAAAAGGGTCTCTGCCAAGCGGGAGCCGCAACGAAGTCAGCAGGGCTCGTCAGGTATCCAAGGCCGGGTAGAGTTCTTCCTCTTAGATTCGTCGAGCCGCGACCAGGTCAGCAGGGCTCTCTTAGTTCCAGATCTTCTCTCCCATCAGTCCCCCGAGCACCCCTTGTTATACGCCTTCTTCTCTTTGAAGTCCGGAGTCCTCGCAGAGAGGGGTCTTGGCGCCTAGGGGCGGCGTGTTGGGATTTCCTGCCGCTCGGCTCTTTGATCTTTTCAAGTTGGATCTGGAGGGACTCCAGACACCCAGCATGCGGGGAGCCAGCTCCCCGGGGGCCCGGAGGGCGATCGAAACCCTCTTCTGAGAGGAGGTCAGAGGTGTGACAGAGACTACTCCTCCCTGTCTTGCTTGGGGGTTCTTCCTCCCGCGGCCGGGCAGGGCGTGTTCAGGGTCTAGGTTTCGCTGGGGGCCCGGGCCGGCCATCGGGGACATGGGGACATGGTGGCCGGGGGTCTTCGGGTGCTACGGGTTGGGGAGGCAGGGCGGTGACAACCAGGGATCAAGGGTGGTGCATGGGTTGGGCTGGGATGCTAAGGTCAGGGAGGCCCACGCCACGAGGCCGGGTCCCACACGTGTCCCCCCCCCCAGCCGAAAGTCGGGGAGAACTACCTATCCTCTTGGGGGTTCTGAGGCGGAAGAATCGGGACAGGCCGTCAGCGTTGGCATGGTCAGTACCCGGGCGATGCTCCACGGTGAAGTCCATCCCCTGGAGGGAGATTGACCATCGCAGCAGTTTGGGGTTCTCTCCTCTCATTTGCATCAGCCACCGTAAGGGTCGATGATCTGTTTGGACTCGGAAGTGGGTTCCGAACAAGTAAGGCCGTAGCATCTTTAGCGGCCAGACTACTGCGAAGGCCTCTCTTTCAATGGTGCACCACCGTCGTTCACGGGGTAGTAGCCTCCGGCTGATGGAAGGCTACGGGCTGGTCTAGGCCCTTCTCGTTGAATTGTGATAGGACGGCCCGATGCCGTGCTCCGAAACGTCCGTCTGGACTACAAACTCCTTGGAGTAGTCGGGGGCTTGGAGCACGGGGGCAGTACACATAGCGGTTTTTAGGGCGTCGAACGCCTCTTGGCAAAGGGGGGTCCACTGTACTTTCTTCGGCTGTTTCTTGGAGGTTAGCTCTGTGAGGGGGCCCACTATGCTGCCATAGCTTTTAATGAACCTCCGGTAGTAGCCGGTGAGGCCCAAGAAGGCCCGAACTTCTGTCTGGGCCGTAGGGGGTTCCCAGGCCAAGATGGCGTTGATCTTGGGCTGGAGGGGAGCGACCTGCCCGCTCCCGACCTGGTGTTCCAGGTAAACCACAGAGCCTTGTCCAATTTGGCATTTGCTGGCTTTGACGGTTAGGCCTGCTTGGCGCAGGGCCATCAGTACCTGTCAGAGGTGCTGGAGGTGTTCGGTCCATTGGGAGCTGAACACCGCAATGTAGTCTAGGTACGCGGCGCTGAATTCTTCCAGCCCCGCCAGGACCCTGTTGACCAGCCGCTGGAAGGTGGCCGGGGCATTTTTCATTCCAAAGGGCATGACCCAGAAGCGATAGTGCCCATCTGGGGTGGAGAAGGCGGACCGCTCCTTGGCCCCCTCGGTGAGCGCAATTTGCCAGTACCCGCAGGTCAAGTCGAAGGTGTTGAGGTAGTGAGCAGCCCCGAGGCAGTCAATGAGCTCGTCTGCGCGGGGAATAGGGTGAGCGTCGGCTCGGGTGACCGCATTGAGCCCCTGGTAGTCTACGCAGAACCTTAGTTCCGTGGCGACACCAAGGGCCGCTGCTTTCGGAACCAGTACCACAGGGCTGGCCCATGGACTGTCGGAGGGTTCGACCACCCCTAGGGCTAGCATCTTAGCTACTTCGGCCTGGATGCAGGTCCGGACCCTGTCAGGGACGCGGTAGGCTCTGTGCCGTACTGGCGGGCTGTCTCCGGTGTCCACATCGTGGACACACCAGTCAGTGACCCTGGGGGTGAGGGAGAAGAGGTCTGCAAATTGCCCCAATAGCTGGTGGCAGTGGTTGTATTGTTGGGGGGTGAGGGAGGAGAAAAGTCTCACTCCCTCTATGGAGCCATCTTTTTCTTTAGCACACAGGAGGTCCGGGAGGGGCTCGGTGTCTTCTTCTGTCCCATCGTCGGTGGCTAGGAGCAAACTCAACTCCGTCCTCACGAAGTGAGGTTTGAGGCGGTTCACGTGGAGGACCCGGAGGGGGTTCCTAGGGGACTGGACGTCAACTAAGTAAGTGACTTGGCTTTTCCGTTCTACGACCTTGAAGGGTCCAGTTCATTTGTCTTGGAGGGCGCAGGGTTTCACCGGGGCCATCACCCAGACCTGTTGGCCCGGCTGGAACTCGACCAGAGTGGCATTCTGGTCATACCAGCGCTTCATCTCTTCCTGGCTCGCCTCGAGATTTGCCTCGGCGAGTTCCCGGAACTTCTGAGTCTGGTTGCGGAGCGCCAGGATGTAGCGGAAGACATCTTGGGGTGGGCCCCGGGGGGCAGTCTCCTAGCCCTCCTTGACCAGTCTCAGGGGTCCCCGGACGGGGTGTCCGTAGAGCAACTCGAATGGGCTGAACCCCAGGGATTTTTGGGGGACTTCCCTGTAGGCGAACAGGAGGCAGGGGAGGAGGACGTCCTATCTGCGACGGAGGGGCTCTTCGAGGCCCATGATCATCCCCTTCATGGTCCGGTTAAACCGTTCCACTAGACCATTGCCTTGGGGGTGGTACGGGGTGGTGAATTTGTACGATACCCCGCATTGTTGCCATAAAGACCTTTTGTATTTTGAGATAAAGTTAGTGCCGCGATCACTCACGACCTCGCGAGGGAACCCCACGCGGGAGAATATCCCCATCAAGGCCCGGCCCACCACGGGGGCCGTCACGGTTCGGAGGGGAATGGCCTCGGGGTAGCGGGTGGCATGGTCCACCAGTACGAGGATGAACCGGTGACCCTGGGCGGTCCTGGGATCCAGAGGTCCCACGATGTCTATCCCCACCCGCTCAAAGGGGGTACTGACGACGGGGAAGGGTTGTAGTGGAGCCTTGCGCTTTCCTCCACTTTTTCCGCTGGCCTGGCACGTGGGGCATGACTTACAGTGGGCCTCTACATTAGCTCGCATCTTGGGCCAATAGAAGTGGGTGACTAAGCGATGATAGGTCTTGTCTTGGCCCAAGTGTCCCGCCAGGGGCACATCATGGGCTAGGCCCAGGAGGAAGTCTCGGAAGCGCAGGGGTACTACCAGTACCCGTGCCGACCCTAGTTCGTCCGACTTCTGCTCACTGTACAGGAGGCCGTTCTCCCTATAAATCCAGTGGGTTCCGGACTGGTCGCCCGCCGCCTGGGCTTCGGCCTGCTGCCGGGGTCCGATGAGGGAAGGGCAGGCGGCTTGTTCTCGGCAGAACTCCTCCCGGGAGGGGCCCCCCTTGAAGCGCCATTGTGCCAACTCGGGCAGGTCACCTAGCTCGGTCATTTGCTCGGGGTCCCGATACAATGGCCCGTCGTTGGGGACGGGTTCTCCTTTCGGGAGGAGGTCGTCGGGCTTGGGTAGCCTGCCCCGGTCCTCTGGGACAGTGACTGGGCTCAGGGCTGGGGCCTCAACTCCCTCGAGGGGAGGCAGTCGGGCAGACATGGAGCGCGTAGTGGCGCACACCCATTCCGGTAGGCCCATAATTCCTAGGTGGGCCCTTCGTTCCACCTGCCCCCACATGGAGCTCTCGAGATCATTGCCCAGGAGGCAGTCCACTGGTTGGGAGGTTCGGACGGCCACTCTCAATTTTCCGGTCACTCCCCCCCCATTCGAAGGGTACCAGGGCCATCCTGCAGAGGCTCTCGGAATTGTCCGAGGATATATCCGGACAGAAGAAGTCGGGTAGTATCTGGTCTTCTGTGACCAGGTGACAGTGGACCGCTGTGACACTCGCCCCGGTGTCGCGGAGGGCCTCGACTCGGTGACCGTTGACCGTCACCTGCTGTCGGTATTTCTTGGTGTTGGCGGGTAGGGGGGCTCCGGGAATCACTTCTCGGTCTCCTAGGGAGACCAGGTCCATGGCTGCAGGCTCCCACTCCTCGGTGTCCTCCATCTCCTCTCCTAGGGCCACTGTGGCCATCTGTCAGGCTGGGGGAGCTGTCGCTGCGGGCCGTTGGTACATGGGACACTGGGGGTCACTGGCATAGTGTACAGTCTGTTGGCATCGGTAACAGGTGATCTTGACTCGGGGTCCCTGCCTCCCCGGGGGCCCCGTGCTGGCTGGAGGAGGGGCTGGAAAGTGCTGGGGTTGGTTTCTGAGGGGACTATGCTGGGGGCCTGACTGGGATTCCCTCTGTCTTCCCCGGTTCCCCCCACCCCTCTGGCGGGGAGGTCCCTGACTGTGTGTCGTGTACCCGCTGGTTTCCTCTCCTCAGAATGACGCTGATGCTAATTAGGGTCCACCTCCCATCTGCCCCTAGTCCGGAGGATGTGTTACACACTCGGATGGCAGAGGCAGGTGAGCGAGGGAAGGAGAACAGGAACGGCTGGGATGGAGATCTAAAAGGAAACAAACACACTATGAGCGAAAGCCGGCTCAGCCTGTCCTCCCCCTGGTTCCCCTATGAGGGTGATTCGCTTACCTGACGTCTCCTCCCACCTAGCTGAGGGGGGAGGTGAATGAAGGGCGCTGCCCCGGGCTAGGTATCTCCAAAACGGGAGTCCGGTAAGTTCCGCCTAGCGTGAGCAACCCCAACGGGTCTGTGAGTATCCTCTGGGTAGACGAGAGGGGAAGAGGAGGTCTAGAGGAACGGTCGTCCCCAAGAGCAGGGGGTCTTCCTCACGGAAAACTTGTTTCGAAGGCTCGGTGGCCCCGATGGTATACGATGGCGCTACTACTGCCAGGCTCCGAAATCCTTGAGCCGAGGAGCGCTATTCCACGGAACTGTGGAGGCCCGGAAATCCTTGGGCAGTGATGTTGCACTATGCTCCTTGGTGCAGCCAGGAACAGGGAAGATAAACCCCTCTTGAGGTTAGCCCGGAAATCCCTGGGCGGTGATGGTCTCTTGGCGCTGCGACTCACTTCTCGTGGAGGAGCGCCAAGATGGAAGTAGTTGCTCGGGAATTCCGAGGATGGACAGAGAAGAAAAGGTAGGCGCCTCCTCTCCGTACTCTCGGAGAAGGCGGGCGCGGAGGAGCGACCTTCCCGCAGGCTGCTCTGTGGGTCGTCGCGGAAGTCGGGATGCGGGAGGCTAGGGAGCCGATGCTGCGGATCGCTGTCTTCAGGGCACGAAGAAGGGTTGCAGGATGTTGCGTCAACACGTAGCACTCAGGATACGTCCGAGAATAATCGGCCTTCTCGTGAGGGTGTGTCAGGTTTTTATGCCTTCCGCGGCTTGTCCAATTACGTGCCTCGTGGACTGCCGGGGTGTCTGGGTCTTGTAGTTCTGTTCCGGAATCCGATTGTCGTCCCGGTTTTCGAAGGACTCGACACACAGCGCAGGTATCAGGCGCGATCGTGACAGCACATCCCCTCTCACCCCTCAGGGGGCGCTGAGTGGGGGACCAGGCTTGTCCAGACACCGGCGATGGAAGGCCGCCACCAGACGATCCGCGTGGAGCGCTGCCGCCGGTTCCCAAGAGTTCTCTTCTGGCCCATACCCCTTCCAGGCCAGTAGATACCAGAGTTTGCCTCGCACCTTCTTGGAGTCCAGCACTCGTTGAACCACGTATTCGCGTTCATGGTGGACCCACACGGGGGCCGGCAGCCTCCTGATGGGGCCAAGGGAGGGTTTGAGCAAGGAAACGTGGAAAACCGGGTGGATGCGTAAACGAGCCGGGAGCTTCAGTTGTACGGCCACGGGGTTCACGTGTCTTATAACCGGATACGGGCCTATGAATTTAGGGTTAAAGACGCTGGGGTGCCTGAATCGGATGTATTTCGTGGACAGCCTTACTCTATCCCCTCTGTGGTACACTGGATTGGGCCTGCGTCGTTTATCTGCCTGGTGTTTGTATCTGGATTTTGCCACGATAAGATTTTTGCGGGCCTGTGTGAGGGTTGAACGTATTGTGGATAGCCTGTCTTGTACGTCTGGAATGCTGAGATCAGTGTGAGGGAGCAAGAAAGGCGAGAACCTAGGGTGGAACCCTGAGGAGAGAAAGAAAGGTGTTTGCTGTGTGGAAGTATGTATGGAATCGTTATATGCCACCTCGGCCACCCACAACCAGTCCACCCAAGCATTGGATGCTTGGTCCACATAACACCGGAGATACTGCTTCAGCGTTTGGTTGAGCCTCTCGGTCTGTCCATCGGTCTGTGGATGGAAGCTGGTGGATAAGGAGGACTGTATTCCCAGTTCGGCACACCATACCTTCCAAAACCGTGCCGTGAGTTGAGACCCCCTGTCCGACACTATACCCAGCGGAAGGCCATGTAGCCTGACGATGTTGACCAACAGAAGTTTTGCGAGGGCTCCGGCGGTCGGGATTTGTTTACAGGCTAGGAAGTGCCCCATTTTGGTGAGGTAGTCCACCACTACCACTATGGCTGTACAGTTCTGATCTTTGGGCAGACCAACGATGAAGTCTACTGAAATTCTCTCCCATGGATTACGGGGGGTTGGCAGTGGATGCAAGAGGCCTTGTTGTTTGCGATGATCGGCCTTCATTTGGGAGCAAACGGTACAATGACTGACCCATAGTAGAACGTCCGGTCTGACCAATGGCCACCAGAAGTGTCTAAGAACCTTCTCTAGGGTCTTCGTTCCTCCCATGTGCCCGGCACTAGGTAGTTCATGACACCATCGATAGACGAGCTGCTGTAACTTGCGAGTGGGGACCAGAACTTGCGAGCCTCGCATGGGGATGCCGCTTCGAAGGCGCCAGTCCTTGTGTCTTTTCAACCACGCTATCCACGAAAACGAGGCGACCCCTCGCTTTACTTCGCACAGGAAGGACTCTGATTCCGTTAGTCCTATTACTTGACCGGGAGACAGGATCGCCTGCTTGGGTTCCACCACCGGGAGCCGATCCACGTCTTGTCGTGACAAGGCGTCGGCCTTTATGTTACGCGAGCCTGGTAGGTAGGTAACGATAAAGTGATACTCGGCGAAGAAAAGCATCCACCGTCTCTGCCGGGGAGTGAGGTGCCGCGCCGATCTCAGGAACTGGAGATTTCTGTGGTCGGTGAAAACAGTGACTTGATGTTGTGCCCCCATCAGCCAGTGTCGCCATTCTAGGAATGCTTCCTTAATAGCGAGGAGTTCCTTTTCTGAAACAGAGTAGTTCTGTTCTGCGGTGTTCAGCTTCCGGGACATGTACGCTACCGGGTGCAGGTAGCCTGTATCCGGATGCCGTTGAGACAGCACCGCCCCTACGGCAATATCGGAGGCACCAGTTTCCACTGAGAAGGGAAGGTCGGGTTGGGCGTGTCGCAGGATGGGAGCCGACGTGAAGGCCTCTTTGAGTTGGTCGAAGGACCTTTGGGCATCGGACGACCAATGGAACGGCACGTTCTTCCGCGTCAATCTGGTGAGAGGTGAAACCATTTGAGAAAAGTGGTGAATAAACCGGAGGTAAAAGTTCGCAAAGCCTAGGAAGCTCTGGATATCCTTTATGGTCCGCGGTTGTGGCCATTGTTTTACCGCTTGCACCTTTCGTGTGGACATCACCTGTCCTGTGGGGGTTAGGTGGACTCTGAGGAATTCCACGGTGGTAACATGGAACTCACACTTTGTGAGTTTACAGAACAGTCTGTGGTTCCGCAAGGCTTGCAACACCAGCCCCACATGGACGACATGGTCTTCCTGGTTGTTGGAAAAGATCAGGATGTCGTCGATGTACACCACGACAAACCTGTCCAGAAATTCTCGTAGCACCTCGTTGAGGAAAAACTGGAAGGCCGCCGGGGCGTTGCATAGTCCAAAGGGCATTACTAAGTATTCAAAGAGCCCAAACCGTGTTCTAAAGGCGGTCTTCCACTCGTCGCCGTCCCTCATTCTTACCAAATGGTACGCTCCTCTGAGGTCCAACTTGGTGTACAAACGGGCTTCCTGCACTTGTTCCAACAAGACCGGTATCAGTGGCAACGGGTATCTGTTTTTGATCGTCAAAGCGTTGAGGGCACGGTAATCAATGCAACAGCGTAGTTCGCCATTAGCCTTCGGTATAAAGAAGAGGGGCGACGCGGCCGGGGACCGTGAGGGACGTATGAACCCCAGCTTCAAGTATGTGTCCAGATACTCCCGCAGGTGGGTTGTTTCGGGCCCGGTGAGGGCGTAGATCGGCCACACGGAATTACCGCACCGGGTACCAAATCGATGCGGCAGTCGTACTCCCGGTGTGGGGGCAGCTCTTCTGCCTTTTGAACGTTGAACACGTCTTGATATGACAAGTACCAGGTTGGAAGTTTGGCGTCCTTCTCTGCGGCTGTGGCGACGTGTTGAGCGGTGGTTGGGCCTGTGGTTTGGTGGTGGGCTGTTCTGATACAGCGGTGGTTACAGAAGGCAGAGTGGAACGAGATGGTATTGGTGGACCATTCAATCGTTGGTTCATGTTTTCGTAACCAAGGTAGCCCTAGTATGAGTCTGCATCGTGGGGCTTGTATTATGTTGAACTGCAGCCACTCACCATGGTCGCTTCCTATGGATATCCAAAGAAACGGGGTCACATATCTTATGGGTCCCGACTCCAGTACCTTCCCATCTACAGCGAATACGAGTTCAGGTGGCTCCTTGCGGGTGAGCTGGATTCCGAGCCGGTCGGCTTCTCCTTTATCCAAAAAACACCCAGTGGCTCCGGAGTCTATCATGGCTCGTATGGTTCGTGTCCGTTGGTTGATGACGGCTGTCAGCGAGATAAAGAAGTGGTCCGGTTCTGGTTCCTGGTCGGATTCCAATGAAGGGATGAAGTGAGGGCTTGAAGGTTTCCCTCCTTGGTCCTTCAAGCTCTGTCGTTTCCCGTTGCCCCTTCGTCTATGGCGAGGACAGCTTGCCCGGAACGTGGTCTGTTCGTCTTGGGCCTAACCGGACACTCTTGTAGGAAGTGGCCCTTTTTGCCACAGTAGAGGCAGAGGCCCTGTTTGCGTCGATGGTCGCGTTCACTCAATGTCAATGAGGCCCTCACGGTCCCTATTTCCATAGGGTCTGATCTGGAACTCGCGGGATCGGGAACTCGGTTGGTTTCATAGGATGAGGACGCCTTATCTCTCCTTTTGGGATCCCCTTTTCTTTCGCGGAGACGATGCTCCAGCCTGGAGGCCAGTTCTACCATGGTGGCACAGGTCTGGGGTTGAGGATCTATCTGGGCGATGACGTCTTTCAATTCGTCCGTGAGCCCTTGGTAAAAGATAGCCGACTGCTTCATTTCCGGCCAGTCGGTTTCTGCCACCAACCGACGAAAGCTGTTCATATAGCCTAAGAAGTAATTCGGTTTTTGCCGGAGAGCTAGCAAGTCACGGTCAGCCGAAAAGGTGTCCGCCCGTCGGTCGAAGGTTCCTTCAAATGCGCTGCGGAAGGCGTCCCAATCATACAGCAAGGCTTCGTCCCTGCGGACGATGGGGACGGCCCATTGAGCCGCGTCTCCTGCCAAATAGGAAATCAGGAAGGCCACCCGGGCCTGATTGGTAAGGAACAGTTTAGGCTTGCAGTGAAAGTGTAGCATGACTTGCGTCATGAAGACTTGTACCTTGTGTATGTCCCCATGAAACCTTTCAGGAGGGGCTAGCGGGACGTGGGCAGGCATTTCTACCACTACCTGAGGGGTCTGCGGGGAAAAAGGGGCCCCTGCATCGAAGGGGTTTCTTTGCATCCTATCCATACGTGTGTGTAAGGCGGCCGTTTCTGACCGGGAAGCGGCTAACTCCGCCTGCATCAGGGCTAGCGTGGCTAACACGTCTTCTAAAGTAGCCATGACCTAATCAGCGTGATCGGGAGGAGATATTTTCGTGGGCCGATTATTCTGTCGTGTACCCGCTGGTTTCCTCTCCTCAGAATGACGCTGATGCTAATTAGGGTCCACCTCCCATCTGCCCCTAGTCCGGAGGATGTGTTACACACTCGGACGGCAGAGGCAGGTGAGCGAGGGAAGGAGAACAGGAACGGCTGGGATGGAGATCTGAAAGGAAACAAACACACTATGAGCGAAAGCCGGCTCAGCCTGTCCTCCCCCTGGTTCCCCTATGAGGGTGATTCGCTTACCTGACGTCTCCTCCCACCTAGCTGAGGGGGAGGTGAATGAAGGGCGCTGCCCCGGGCTAGGTATCTCCAAAACGGGAGTCCGGTAAGTTCCGCCTAGCGTGAGCAACCCCAACGGGTCTGTGAGTATCCTCTGGGTAGACGAGAGGGGAAGAGGAGGTCTAGAGGAACGGTCGTCCCCAAGAGCAGGGGGTCTTCCTCACGGAATACTTGTTTCGAAGGCTCGGTGGCCCCGATGGTATACGATGGCGCTACTACTGCCAGGCTCCGAAATCCTTGAGCCGAGGAGCGCTATTCCACGGAACTGTGGAGGCCCGGAAATCCTTGGGCAGCGATGTTGCACTATGCTCCTTGGTGCAGCCAGGAACAGGGAAGATAAACCCCTCTTGAGGTTAGCCCGGAAATCCCTGGGCGGTGATGGTCTCTTGGCGCTGCGACTCACTTCTCGCGGAGGAGCCGGGAGTGGAGGAGCGCCAAGATGGAAGTAGTTGCTCGGGAATTCCGAGGATGGACAGAGAAGAAAAGGTAGGCGCCTCCTCTCCGTACTCTCGGAGAAGGCGGGCGCGGAGGAGCGACCGTCCCGCAGGCTGCTCTGTGGGTCGTCGCGGAAGTCGGGATGCGGGAGGCTAGGGAGCCGATGCTGCGGATCGCTGTCTTCAGGGCACGAAGAAGGGTTGCAGGATGTTACGTCAACACGTAGCACTCAGGATACGTCCGAGAATAATCGGCCTTCTCGTGAGGGTGTGTCAGGTTTTTATGCCTTCCGCGGCTTGTCCAATTACGTGCCTCGTGGACTGCCGGGGTGTCTGGGTCTTGTAGTTCTGTTCCGGGATCCGATTGTCGTCCCGGTTTTCGAAGGACTCGACACACAGCGCAGGTATCAGGCGCGATCGTGACACTGTGGCGGCTGTAGTCCCCCACGGTGCTCCGGGGGGCCTGGGTGTTCACCCAGCGGTCAGCTTCAACAGCCAGTTTCCGCGGATCTGTGAGCTTGCTGTCGAGGAGATGCTGGAGTAACTCTACAAAGCAATTTGCGGACAAGTGTTCCCACGCGATCAGGTCGAACAGCTCATCAAAGGTGGAGACCTTGCTGCCCTTGATCCACCCGCCTAAGGCCCTGCTGTAAAAGTTCACATACTCCACCCATGTAGTACCGGGTATCTTTTTGCAGTCTCGGAACAATGGCCGGTACATCTCGGGGGTGAGTCCATATCTCGCTAATAGGGCCTCTTTTATGTGGCTGTAGGAATTTAGCACAGTGGAGGGCAGGTCCAGCTGGGTGTCTCTCCCCTCGCTCAGGAACCGGCCCCACAAGCCAGCCCCCCAATCTTTCTGTGGAACTCGGTGGGAGGTCATGGCGACCTCGTAGGCCTTGAACCATTGCTGGATGTCGTCATTCTTGTAAAACTCTTTCACCACATCCTTGGGGATGTGGACCTTTGGTTCCACCGGGGGAGAGGTCTCTTGATTCCCCGGGGGTCTGGATTCCTCACTCCTGGCCTTTAGCTCGATCTCTTTTAGGCTGCACTCATGTTCCAATTGAAGTTTTTTTTCTTCGTGTTCTCACTGGCGTTTCTTTTCCTCAAGTTCCCCTTGTAGGCGTAACTGTTCTACAGCTAACTTTTTCTCTGCCAATTTTAGCTCCCCCTCTATCTTTAGCTTGGCCAGTTCTAGTTCGTGGCTGCGGCTCCTTTCTCGGTCCGCTAGTTCTTCCGGGGATAGGCCACCCTCTGGGGCGTTGCTCCTTACCGGGGTGCTTCGGCGCTCGTTCGGCGGCTCCATCTGTCGACCGTCTCCTTCGGTTTGGGGAAGGGAAGCTCCGGACTCTACCCCGGCCTTCAATGCCTTCTGGAAATCTTCTTTGGTGCTTAATCCGGTGGTAGCGATTCCAAGGTCTTTGCAAAACTGCTTTAATTCTCGGTGCGTATACTCTTCCAACCGGTTCTCTTGGAACGTAGAACTCGCGTCGGTTCCTGTGGTACTCATGGCGGTTCCTTTTTCCATCTTTGTTCGGTAGTGCGTCAGCCGTTTACTGTACGATCTCTAGGTGTCGGCTCGGATCCAACCGCTGCCACCAAATGTTGGAAGGGCCGATCTTAGGGGGGTGCAAAACACGTTCCTGACCACCCCGTGAGCCACCTTTCCCAGAACCAGGCCGAGTACTGGCGGGGAGGCCCTTTCAGGTAAGGGTCTCGTACCTAGGATCGCACGCGCTGAGCTTGCACCACTTGACAAAGGGACACCACAAAGTAGGTTTTTAGTAGAACGGATCTCTTTATCTCAAGATTCTCTGGATCTTTATGATCCGGGATGTAGCCTTTGGTCAATACACCAAGCGTCGTAATGTCTTGATAAGGGGGGTTGGGGTAGCGGGTCAGTCTCTAGGTTCAGGGTCGATGCCGAGTATCCTTCGCACAGCTCTCAATCCTCGAGCCGGGGGATACGGTACGGTCTTGGGTCCAGCCGGACCAGTGTACTTTCGAGCCGCGACCACGTCAGCAGGGCTCGTTCGGTCTTAGGGTTAGGGGAGCCACGAGTCTCTCAGCAGGGCTCAGGTGTTCTCAGTGTTCCAGGGAGCCGTGACGACGTCAGCAGGGCTCAGATGGTTCCGGCAGAAAAAGGGTCTCTGCCAAGCGGGAGCCGCGACGAAGTCAGCAGGATGTTGTAGCCTATTAAAATAATAGGATTTTCCACAGACTTGTTATAAAAAAAACAAGTTTAATTGTAGGTTCAACGAGCCACCGCACAACACATCCAGTGCTGACAAGATCCCAACTGTCTTCTGTCAGAACCCCTTGACATCAGCCCATTATGACTACATACAGAACGTATACTCACCTAACAAGCATTGCTAGGCATAACATATTACCTCTTTTTGAAAACAAAACACAAAAATACACACAACACGATATGAAAGAAAATACAATAAAACACAACTAATATCGTACATATAACTAAATATCTATTCCAGAGATCATTTTTAACATCACCGCAATTTCCACGGGAGTTGCTTGACACGCGTGGATCTTCTGGGCCCCATACACAACTCACTGCTACCCCCAGAAGAATTAGAATCAAATGAAGAAGAAGCAACACCAGCGGATTGGACCTTGACAACTTTGCTCAAGTTCCACCAGTGACCTCCTTCAACCATCACTGCACCCCCACACACTCTCACCACGCGAACTGGTTCACCAAAATTCTTTCCACCCTTGCTGACAAACCTTGTGCTTTTAATTCGAACAAGATCACCAGGATTAAGCTCAACCAACTTGACTGAATTCTTGATATTATATCTGTCAGACATCTTCTTCTGAGCATCCTTCACACGCAACTCCAAAGCATCCTTATCAACATTAGAAGACACCTTGCCGGCCACAGTCCTCAACAGCCAAGCAGGATATAACACAGAAGTAGGAATCCTCCCCTTCAAAGACACAAAAGGAGCAATTTTGGTAAGAGAATGAGGTGTCGTGCGATAGAACCACAACATAGATCTCACCGCACCTTCAATGTCGAGACAGTTTTGCTTTGCCCATTTGATACAATCACCAACGACCCTGTTCATTCTTTCCACCAAACCATTGGTCTGTGGATGCCCAACTGAACTTTTTAAATGTTTCACCCCTGATTCCTTCAGAAAATTTTCCATGTCCTGGCTTACAAATTGCACACCATTGTCTGACACAATGACTTCGGGAAAACCCTCCCTCATGAAAATTTCTTTGAGGAACAAAATAGCATTATTGGCAGTAGGAGCCGCACAAAACTTTACCTCCGGCCATTTGCTATGGAAATCCATTAACACAAAGGCAAAACGAAGATTGTACGGAAGGAAATTGAAGGGACCAACTAGAACTATTCCCACTTTCGACCACGGTCTCATGGGATAATCAATAGGTTGTAGAGGAGGTGTAACAACCCTCAATTTCTTTTCCGCACCACTACACACACCACACAACTTCACACTTTCTTCAATATCTTTATCCATAGAAGGCCACCAATAATGCAATCTAAGGCGCCTTTTGGTCATGGTCGCCCCCAGATGGCCATCATGCGCACAATCAATGAGCTTAGAACGAATACCTGAAGGGGGAACACACCTGCCATCTCTCATAATCACACCATCTTCAATAGACAGCTCATCAGAAATTTTCCAAAAAGGTTGAATCTCCTGGCTTACACACCTTTCACGTGGCCAACCCTTAACAATGAACTCTTTCACTCTTTCCAAGCACTGATCAGCTTTCACAGCCACATTCCATTCCACCTCACTACAAGCCTTGTTATCCACTGCATCTACCACAGCGATAAAACAATCCTCTTTGTCCTCCTCCAGGTCTAACGGGTCATCATCACTCAGCGGCAGTCTAGACAACATGTCTGCCCTGACATTCTGTTTTCCCGGTATATGCTTGGTGACAAAATTATACTGTAACAGCTTCGTGGTCAAGCGCGCAATTCTGGGTGTTGCATACTTTACTCGCTCACCCCCTAAAATGTAAACCAACGGTTTATGGTCAGTGTGAATCTGGAATTTTCTTCCCCAAACATACGTCCTAAACTTTTCACACGCCCAAAAGCATGCCAATAATTCCTTCTCGATAACTGAATAATTGACCTCAGCATCTCTCAAAAGCCTGGACGCATAACTGATGGTGACCTCTTCATTACCCACAACTTGCGTAAGAACTGCACCCAAACCATAGTTGCTGGCATCCACCGTGATGATGCAGGGTACCATCGGGTCATAAGCCCTTAAAGACTTCGCATTCGTCATTTCAGCCTTGACAAACTCGAAAGTTTCTTGACACAACTCATCCCACACAAACATGACATTAGATCTCAACATATTGGAAAGCGCTTTCATTTTACTGGCATAACCTAGGATAAAGCGCGAATAGAATTCACACAAACCCAAGAACGAACGCAACTCTTCCTTATTCTTGGGACAAGGACACTCCACAACAGCCTTTACCAACCCAGGCCTCGGACTCACACCCACACCAGAGACCAAGTGTCCTAAGAACTCTATCTCCTTCTTCCAGAATTCGCATTTGCTTTTCTTAACCACAATCCCTTTTTCTTCAAAAATGCTCAAAACAGATCTAAGAATCCTGTCATGTTCATCTATATGCTTACTGAAGATTAAAACGTCATCCTGAAAGATCACCACCCCCTTCACCTCTTGTAACACCGATTGCATAACTCTCTGGAATACAGAGGCTGCCGAAGCTAGCCCAAAAGGCATTCTACAGAATTGGAATGACCCAAAAGGTGAATTAAAAGCTGTATAATGTCGAGAGTCCTCATCTAACAGCACCTGATGGTAAGCAGACGCTAAATCAATCTTCGAAAACCATTCAGCTCCTCTCAGTTCCTCCAATAAATCCCCGATTTTAGGTAGAGGATGTGCGTCCACCCAAATTTCTTTGTTGAGACTCCTCAAATCTACACATAAACGAATCTCGCCATTGCGTTTACGTGCGACCACCAATGGACTAAGCCATAAGCTAGATTCAATTGGCTCTATTATGCCAGATTTTTCCAGTCTGTCCAACTCTGCTTTGAGGTCAGCTCTAAGACTAAATGGTACTGACCTCACCTTGTGTTTAACTGGGATGGCATCATCCTTAATCTTGATTTTGTGTCTGAAACCTTTAATTTTTCCCAAAGAATCAGAAAACACACCAGGAAAATCACTGTCCAACCTGTCAGAACCCAAGAACTCTTGCACAACCAACACCTGTTCACTTGTCCCTGGTCTCAATACCATGCCAAACAAACCTTGGTGAAACCACCCTAGAATGTTTAGACCACGCACAGCCACATAGATTTTACCATGAATCTTGCGCCCCTTAAACTCCAGCACATCTTCTATAAAACCCTCCAGGTCTATCTTACGTCCTTCGTAGGAGACTGGCGCTCTATCTGGTGGAAACAAGGGTCTGTCTCCCCATGACTTCTTAAACAAATCATGGGTAATCATAGTGATACGTGCTCCCGAATCCACCAACAAGTTCAAAGTCACATCACCCACCTTTATTTCCTCATACGGATCCACACAGTCTGCAGGATCTCCAGAAACAACACTCTCATCAACAACAGTCACAATCATATCCTGAAACTCTTGGACTAACTCATTCTCACTCAAACTCTCATCCTTGCCAACACTATTCACTTTTTCATTTTTCAGAAAGTTTGATTGACACACCTTAGCAAGATGACCCAATCTACCACACTTATGACATTTAGCATTTCTCCCGGGACAAAATCTGTTGTCCTTGCCATGCGGAGCATACCCACAACGATAACACATATTAGTTTTCTTGAAAGGACCCTTGACCTGATTTTTATCTTTTCTGACCATGTTCCCAACAGCACCAGTCGTTGCAACAGCATTAACAGAATCCTTTGAGCTCACCCCACTACTCAACTCCTTGATGGAGTTTTGCGCCAACTCCAAACTTTTTGCCACCTTTATAATCTCCTCCAGACTAGGGTTCCCCATAGTGAGTAATTTTTGCTGTATCTGTTTATCCGCACAGTGCGCGATGAACTGATCTCTAACCAACTGGTCCCTGTACTCACCAAAATCACACTCCGCACACAACTTTCTCAGCGCACTTAGATAGGTGTCCACATTTTCACCTTGAACTTGCGCTCTTTTAAAGAACTTGTGTCGTAACACAACCAAACTTGGTTGCACATCGAACTTGATAATTAGCTTCTTAACCGCTTCTTGATATTCATCAAGGACCTCGCCTTCAGCTAATACCAACACAGGAAGATGTTTATAAACTTCTCTCCCCTCAAAACCCAATGAATTTAACAACAGAAATTTTTTCCTTTCCGCTCTATAGCGCGAAGCTCCAATGGCCCCCACATAAGTTTCAAAGGCGTCAAACCATTGTCTCCACTGTATCGGTGGCGCTCCTGGACTTTCTAGGAATGGGGGAGGCGGATTTACAGCTTGCATTGTGCCAACCTCAAATTTCTTTTCTTGCAAATCTAGCTACAATAAACTGAACAAACCACCCAACACTACTTCCCACAAACGTGGTGCACAAAGCCAACCCACCAAACCAAACAGTAACCCAGATACGCTGTCCCCCGCAAAACCAGCTTAACGAATCATGACAGGTAGACTTGTCAGTCACCAAAAACGGAGTCCAGGAAGTGAAATGAAATGATAAAAATGAAAAAAAAAAAAAAACTGCATGGAACAATACACTCGTGATGAATGAACAGAAACTGAAGTGTCATTCGACCTTCAAACCTCTTGTAGACACGATATCCACTGCCTCCTAAAACAGTTTAGTAGTCAACTGTCACAAGCCGATACTCCAACAGCAAATACAGTCTTGGCGTGTCGTACACAAAGTAAACAGGAACCGGACTCAGCGCCGCTTCGATTTCCTAACAGGAAACTGACGTGTTTGCTGCGTTGCTGGGGAAACGTTCTCATCCGCGATAGGCTCCTGCTGCGGAAACGTTCTCATCCGTGATGGGCTGCTGCTGCGGAAACGTTCTCATCCGTGATAGGCTGCTGTCCACCAAGCTTCCACCAATACGTTGCGTACAATTCTAGTACGTCATCATTCCTCCACAGCGCTCGTCGGGAAACAACCTCAGGCACTCCAACGGCTCACCAGCTCTTCGATCTGCATCAACTCCTCACAGCCAGGTATTCTTTTCCTTTTTTCAAGAAAAAAAACGGAACTGGAGCTGACACGTCGGTAGTCCTCACTTGCACCGGAGCTGCCTCCTAGGTAGTTCACACTTGCACACAAGTGTTCCGCAAAGCGTTACGGCTCCCCCAGTTAGGAAACAGTGTCGTTGGGGACTTCACAACAGCGTAATATCTCGTGGTCTCGTGGTGGTAACTCTGACTCGTTAGTAACACCACAGCGCAAAGAGATTCCTTCACCATCAGCTGTTCATCGTGTGTCAGTACACCGGATCGGATCCAAAACAGTTCACTGTGTAAGGTCCCTTACGATGGCTCGCCCGCTCGTCGCCAAAAATATGTTGTAGCCTATTAAAATAATAGGATTTTCCACAGACTTGTTATAAAAAAAACAAGTTTAATTGTAGGTTCAACGAGCCACCGCACAACACATCCAGTGCTGACAAGATCCCAACTGTCTTCTGTCAGAACCCCTTGACATCAGCCCATTATGACTACATACAGAACGTATACTCACCTAACAAGCATTGCTAGGCATAACACAGGGCTCGTCAGGTTTCCAAGGCCGGGTAGCGTTCTTCCTCTTAGATTCGTCGAGCCGCGACCAGGTCAGCAGGGCTCTCTTAGTTCCAGATCTTCTCTCCCATCAGTCCCCCGAGCACCCCTTGTTATATGCCTTCTTCTCTTTGAAGTCTGGAGTCCTCGCAGAGAGGGGTCTTGGCGCCTGGGGGCGGCGTGTTGGGATTTCCTGCCGCTCGGCTCTTTGATCCATTCAAGTTGGATCTGGAGGGACTCCAGACACCCAGCATGCGGGGAGCCAGCTCCCCGGGGGCCCGGAGGGCGATCGACACCCTCTTCTGAGAGGAGGTCAGATGTGTGACAGAGACTACTCCTCCCTGTCTTGCTTGGGGGTTCTTCCTCCCGCGGCCGGGCAGGGCGTGTTCAGGGTCTAGGTTTTGCTGGGGGCCCGGGCCGGCCATCGGGGACATGGGGACATGGTGGCCGGGGGTCTTCGGGTGCTACGGGTTGGGGAGGCAGGGCGGTGACAACCAGGGATCAAGGGTGGTGCATGGGTTGGGCTGGGATGCTAAGGTCAGGGAGGCCCACGCCACGAGGCCGGGTCCCACATGTTAGAAAAGGTAGACGGACCGGGAGGGTCGGCCGGGGTCAGGAGGAGAGGTCTCCGGGGAGAGCCGTCTCCAGCGATCGTACAGACAAGTAACTTCCCCCCCACAGACAGATATCACACACGGATAAGGTTCAGTGATCTTTATCGACACTTATTTAAGGTACGGTAAAATGGTACAAGGAGGTCTGGACTCAGGGGTCCCCTCGATTAGAGTCTCGTAAGGTAGGGAAGGGGGTAGCGGGACAGTCTATTTACCAATCAGGTAATTCGGATGAGATGGTGATGAGCTCACAATCCTCGAGCTTGGTGGTTAGGTGGTATGGGCCGCGGCAGCGCCAGCAGGTCCCGGTGCGGATGGTCGATACAACGGGCCGCGGCAGCGCCAGCAGGTCCCAGGAAGATGAAGGTTGCAGAGGGCCGCGGCAGCGCCAGCAGGTCCCGGGGAGGATGGTCGTTACAACGGGCCGCGGCAGCGCCAGCAGGTCCCAGGAAGATGATGGTTGCAGAGGGCCGCGGCAGCGCCAGCAGGTCCCGGTGAGGATGGTCGGTACAACGGGCCGCGGCAGCGCCAGCAGGTCCCAGGAAGATGAAGGTTGCAGAAGGCCGCGGCAGCGCCAGCAGGCAGGACGATGGTTCACAAGAGCGGGCTACGGCAGCGCCAGTAGACCGTCAGGGTTGAGTTCACTCGGTGTCTCTCGACTCCAGGATACAACTGCCTTCCTGCTCCGGAGCTGTCTTAGTTATAGGGCTGGTGCCCTTTGATGTCCGGACCCTCGCACTTGGAGGTCGGAGGGTCCGGGATGAAGGTGTCCAGACACCCAGCAGGGGGTGGAGCCAGCGCCTGGGGGCTGCTGGAGGCGATCGGCACCTGGCGGGGGAAGAGCTCTTGACGCTTCGTTCTCCCATTGACCTGCCAAGTGGTCCGCTCACCTCCTGGGTGGATGGTGGTGCCGGGATGTCGGGGCCGGCCAGGCCCGGGGTTAGGGTCGAGGTGAGGCCACGCGGCCGCGTGGTGCAGGGCCCAAGATGGCGGCTTGACCTGGCCGGGGAAGCCGGTGGGGCTGGACCCCGTGATGAGTAGGGGTCCGAGGGCAGAGGGTCCGTCGGGAGACGGAGTACAGGGGCTTGTCACGGGGGTATGCTGGGTGGGCCGGAGCTCGGGCCCTGTCGTGCGGGGGGGGAGCCAGCCCTCTGTGTGGCCTGTCCAACATGCGTCCCCCCCAGCTGAAGGCGGGGAGAGTCACCCATCTCCTTGGGGACTCTCTTCGTCGAGGCGGAAAAAGCGGGACAGGCCGTCCGCGTTGGCGTGGTCTTGGCCTGGCCGGTGCTCCACAGTGAAGTCCATTCCCTGCAGGGAAATGGACCAGCGCAAGAGTTTTGGGTTCTCCCCCCGCATCTGCATCAGCCATTGCAGGGGTCGATGGTCGGTTTGTACCCGGAAGTGGGTACCGAAGAGATAGGGCCGGAGCTTTTTGAGGGCCCACACTACTGCAAATGCCTCCCTCTCGATTGTGCTCCAACGCTGTTCTCGGGCCAGGAGACGTCGACTGATGAAGGCCACCGGCTGGTCATGACCTTCGGGGTTCAGCTGAGAGAGGACGGCCCCGATGCCGTGGTCGGAGGCGTCGGTCTGTACTACAAATTCCCGACTGTAATCGGGGGCCTGGAGCACCGGGGCGGTGCACAGGGCGGCCTTCAGCTCTTCGAAGGCCGCTTGACAATCAGGAGTCCAGTGGACCCGCTTCGGTTGATTCTTGGATGTGAGTCCCGTGAGGGGCCCCACGATGCTGCCGTAGTCCTTCACGAACCGCCGGTAGTAGCCGGTGAGCCCTAAGAAGGCTCGGACCTCGGTCTGGGTGACGGGGGGCTGCCAGGACTGGATGGCAGCAAACTTAAGTTGTAGTGGGGCCACCAGCCCGCTTCCCACTTGGTGCCCCAGGTAGGTCACAGACCCTTGGCCAATTTGGCACTTGCCGGCTTTAATGGTGAGGCCGGCCCGCTGGAGGGCTTGGAGGACCTCTTGGAGGTGACGGAGGTGGTCGGACCAGTGGCGGCTGTATACAGCGATATCGTCCAGGTAGGCAGCGCTGAATTCTTCGAGCCCTGCCAAGACCTGGTTCACAAGACGTTGGAATGTGGCGGGGGCATTCTTCATGCCAAAGGGCATGACCTTAAATTGATAGTGGCCATCGGGGGTGGAGAAGGCTGACCGTTCCTGAGCCCTGGGTGTGAGGCCGATCTGCCAGTAGCCCGCCGTCAGGTCGAAGATACTAAGGTAGCGGGCGGCCCCCAGCCGGTCGATCAGCTCGTCTGCTCGGGGGATGGGATGAGCGTCGGTCCGGGTGACAGCGTTCAAGCCCCGGTAGTCGACGCAGAATCTCAGTTCAGGGGCGGTGCCGGGGGCAGCGGCCTTGGGAACTAATACAACCGGACTGGCCCAGGGACTGTCCGAGGGCTCGATGACCCCGATCGTGAGCATCTTGGCCACTTCCTCCTGTATGCAGGTCCGTACCCGATCTGGTACGCGGTAGGCCCGGTGCCGGACAGGGGGACTGTCCCCGGTGTCTACGTCGTGCAAACACCAAGGGGTGACCCCGGGGGTGAGTGAGAACAGGGCAGCGAACTGCAGCAGGAGGTCCCGGCAGTCCTGGCGTTGCTCCGAAGTGAGGGCGTCGGAGAGCCGGACCCCATCCACGGAGCCGTCCTTCTCCTGAGTCTTTAAGAGATCCGGGAGGGGCTCGGAGTCTTCTTCTGTACCACTGTCGGTCGCCATCAGGAGGCTTAGTTCGGAGCGCACAAAGTGTGGTTTGAGCCGGTTGGTGTGGAGGACCCGCAGGGGGTTCCGGGTGGACCCCATGTCGATGAGGTAAGTGACGGGGCTTTTACGCTCGACCACTTTGAAGGGCCCCGTCCACTTGTCTTGCAGGGCACATGGTTCGGTGGGGGACATCACCCATACTTGCTGCCCAGGCTCGAACTCAACGGAGGAGGCATTGTGATCATACCACCTTTTCATGTCCTCCTGACTGGCCTCGAGGTTCGCCTTGGCCATCTCCCTGAAGCGCCGGGTCTGGTTTCGTAGGGCCAGGAGGTATTTGAAGACGTCTGGAGGGGTCGTTAGGGGGGCCAACTCCCAGCCCTCCTTCACGAGGCTGAGGGGCCCTCGCACAGGGTGTCCGTATAGGAGTTCAAAGGGGCTAAAGCCGAGGGACTTCTGGGGTACTTCTCGGTAGGCGAAGAGGAGGCACGGGAGCAGTACATCCCACTGGCGACGGAGAGGCTCTTCCAATCCCCCAATCATCCCTTTGAGAGTGCGGTTGAACCGCTCCACTAGTCCGTTTCCTTGGGGGTGATAGGGGGTCGTGAATCTGTATGTGACCCCGCATTGTTGCCAGAGGGACTTCATGTACTTCGATATGAAGTTCGTACCTCGGTCGCTGACGACTTCTCGGGGGAAGCCTACCCGGGAGAAGATCCCCATCAGGGCCCGGCCAACCACTGGAGCGGTCACGGTCCGTAGGGGCACCGCCTCGGGATAGCGGGTGGCATGGTCCACTAGTACCAAGATGAACCTGTGTCCTTGTGCCGTGCGAGGGTCCAGCGGCCCCACAATGTCTATCCCCACCCTCTCGAACGGGGTGGTGACCACCGGGAAGGGTTGTAGAGGAGCCTTAAGCTTCCGGCCGCTCTTCCCGCTTGCTTGGCATGTGGGGCACGATCGGCAGTGGTTCAGGACGTCATTCCTCATTTTTGGCCAGAAAAAGTGGGTCACCAGTCGACTGTACGTTTTATCTTGGCCCAGGTGCCCAGCCAGGGGGACATCGTGGGCTAGGTTGAGTAGAAAGTCTCGGAAGCGGAGCGGTACCACCAGAACTCGACTGGCCCCCAGCTCGGCGATTCTTTGCTCGCTGTAGAGCAGGTCGTTATCCCAGTAGACCCAGTGGGTTCCGGTGGTGTCCCCGGCGGCTTGGGTGCTGGCTTGTTGGCGAAGCCCCTCGAGGGAGGGACAGGTCTTTTGCTCCTGGCGGAACTGTTCTTGGGTGGGCCCCCCTTCTTGCCGCCACTGAGCCAGATCCGGAAGGTCCTGGGGTTGCGCGTTTTCTTCGGGGGCCGGGTCTGGGAGGTCGGCCTCGCCGTTGTCCTCTACGGGGGCAACCGGGGGCGGAGGTGCCGGCCATTCGGTTTCTTCTGCTCGGGGGGCGGCCCGGCCGGCCATGGATCGGGTGGTTATGCAGGCCCAGTCCGGGAGGCCCAGCATCCCCAAGTGCTCTCTTCTCTCGACGGTGGCCCACGGGGAACTCTCGAGGTCATTCCCCAGGAGGCAGTCCACGGGGGCATCGTCCCGGACCGTCACTTTCAGTAGGCCGGAGACCCCTCCCCATTCAAACGGGACGCAGGCCATCTTGCACATGCTTTCAGAGTTATCTGCCGAGCGGACGGGGCAGAGAATGTTCGGCAAGATCTGCTCGGGCTTCACCAGGTGACAGCGGACGGCCGTCACGCTGGCGCCGGTGTCGCGCAAGGCCTCAGCTCTCTGTCCATTAATGGTCACCCACTGACCGTATTTCCTGGTGTTGGCGGGTAGGGGAGCCCGCGGAACCATGTCTCTTCCCCCTAAGCATGCCAGGACCATGGCGGCCGGTTCCCACCCTTGCTGGTCCGGCTCACACTCCTCGGGACCCTCCAACGACTGCTCCTCCCCCAGGGCAGCGGCAGCTACCTGGCGGGGTTTGGGCGTTTGGTTCAGCGGGCAGTTCGGATCGTTGGCGTAGTGGCCTAGTCGCTGGCATCTGTGGCACGTGACGTTGGCTCGGTACCCAGGCCGCAACGGGGGGTTGCCCCGGCCGGTCGGCGGCGGGGTGCTGGCCACGGTTGTTGCTGGCAAGGCGTCTCTCCCCCGCCCCTGGCCTCCTCCTCCTCCCCGAGGACGGTGCTGGCCTTGGTTGCTTCTGTTCTGGTCGTGTGGCCCTTTCCGGCCCACTCGGGTGCTCTCCCACCGGTCAGCTTCGGCGGCGAGCTGCCGGGGGTCAGTCAGCTTACTGTCGAGTAGATGCTGCCGGAGCTCGACGAAGCAGTTGTTTGACAGGTGTTCCCATACCATGAGGTTGAAGAGCTGTTCGTAGGTGGTGACCTGACTTCCCTTGATCCAACCCTCGAAGGCCCGGCTGAAATAGTTCACGTATTCCACCCAAGTGGTACCTGGGATCCGGGTGCAATCCCTGAACCTCTGGCGGTACATCTCGGGCGTGAGGCCGTAGCGGGTGAGGAGGGCAGCCTTCATGTGGTCGTAGGACGACATTTGGTGATCGGGGAGCTGCAGCAGGGCATCGCGACCCTCGTTGATAAATCTCCCCCAAAGTCCGGCTCCCCAATCACTCCGGTCGATCCGGTGGGAGGTCATTGCGAACTCATAGGCCTTAAACCATTGTTGTATGTCGTCTTCTCGGACATACTCGCGGACCACATCCTTGGGGATGTGAACTTTTTTCTCAGTTGGTCCCGGGGTGTGTGGTCTTTCAGGCACCCCCAAGTCCTTATGCTGTTTGCGCAGTTCTATCTCTGCCAATTGGCGCTCGTGCTCGAGCGTTATCTTTTTCTCTTCCAGCTCTCTCTGTCTCTGTTTTTCTTCTCGCTCCTCTCGAATCCGCATCTGCTCGAGGTTGAGTTTCTGTTCAGCTAACTTGAGCTCCCCATCCATCTTGAGTCGTGCCATCTCTAATTCGTGCAGTCTGACTCTGTCTCTTTCTCGTATCTCCTCCGGTGATAGGCCCGTTCCCCGTTCCTCGGGAGTCGTGGCGTTCCCCTCTGGTGTGACGCTGTTTTGGTCGGAGGGTCTTGCGACCCCCGTTTCTGTCCACGACTCAAGGGCGTGCTTTAGGTCATCCTTGGTACTCAGGCCAGTGGTAGCAATGCCAAGTTCTATGCAAAATTGTCTCAGTTCGCGGTGGTTGTACTCCTCTAGTTTCTCCATTTGGAACTTCTCGGTGGAGCTGCTATCTTTGGTCGACATCGTGCTTTGTCGTGGGGTGAGCTACTCTCTGTACGATTACGCGTTGATTCGGATCCCGCCGCTGGCCACCAATGTTAGAAAAGGTAGACGGACCGGGAGGGTCGGCCGGGGTCAGGAGGAGAGGTCTCCGGGGAGAGCCGTCTCCAGCGATCGTACAGACAAGTAACTTCCCCCCCACAGACAGATATCACACACGGATAAGGTTCAGTGATCTTTATCGACACTTATTTAAGGTACGGTAAAATGGTACAAGGAGGTCTGGACTCAGGGGTCC
The DNA here is from genome assembly GCF_964204655.1 of Triturus cristatus. Taxonomy (NCBI): domain Eukaryota; kingdom Metazoa; phylum Chordata; class Amphibia; order Caudata; family Salamandridae; genus Triturus; species Triturus cristatus. The sequence goes on from NC_140595.1 coordinate 817,512,963, forward strand.
CCTCGATTAGAGTCTCGTAAGGTAGGGAAGGGGGTAGCGGGACAGTCTATTTACCAATCAGGTAATTCGGATGAGATGGTGATGAGCTCACAATCCTCGAGCTTGGTGGTTAGGTGGTATGGGCCGCGGCAGCGCCAGCAGGTCCCGGTGCGGATGGTCGATACAACGGGCCGCGGCAGCGCCAGCAGGTCCCAGGAAGATGAAGGTTGCAGAGGGCCGCGGCAGCGCCAGCAGGTCCCGGGGAGGATGGTCGTTACAACGGGCCGCGGCAGCGCCAGCAGGTCCCAGGAAGATGAAGGTTGCAGAGGGCCGCGGCAGCGCCAGCAGGTCCCGGTGAGGATGGTCGGTACAACGGGCCGCGGCAGCGCCAGCAGGTCCCAGGAAGATGAAGGTTGCAGAAGGCCGCGGCAGCGCCAGCAGGCAGGACGATGGTTCACAAGAGCGGGCTACGGCAGCGCCAGTAGACCGTCAGGGTTGAGTTCACTCGGTGTCTCTCGACTCCAGGATACAACTGCCTTCCTGCTCCGGAGCTGTCTTAGTTATAGGGCTGGTGCCCTTTGATGTCCGGACCCTCGCACTTGGAGGTCGGAGGGTCCGGGATGAAGGTGTCCAGACACCCAGCAGGGGGTGGAGCCAGCGCCTGGGGGCTGCTGGAGGCGATCGGCACCTGGCGGGGGAAGAGCTCTTGACGCTTCGTTCTCCCATTGACCTGCCAAGTGGTCCGCTCACCTCCTGGGTGGATGGTGGTGCCGGGATGTCGGGGCCGGCCAGGCCCGGGGTTAGGGTCGAGGTGAGGCCACGCGGCCGCGTGGTGCAGGGCCCAAGATGGCGGCTTGACCTGGCCGGGGAAGCCGGTGGGGCTGGACCCCGTGATGAGTAGGGGTCCGAGGGCAGAGGGTCCGTCGGGAGACGGAGTACAGGGGCTTGTCACGGGGGTATGCTGGGTGGGCCGGAGCTCGGGCCCTGTCGTGCGGGGGGGGAGCCAGCCCTCTGTGTGGCCTGTCCAACACCACACAAGGGCTTTGTTATTTTGTGCACATGAAGCGCCTCGATGCCCTCTCCCCCCTCTAGTCCGGCCTGTTGCAGCAGTACTCGCTCATGGTATTTGGGGGATGGAAATGTATGTTGAGCATAACTGCCACCATAACAAAATCGTCACCCGGCCCTTTGTTCAGTAGTGTCAGGGAAACGCGTAGTGCAGCTACATGGACCTCTGACATCATATCTCATCTTATGCAGATCTGTGAAATTGTTGAGGTGGGTCACCTGCAGCTTCCACTTCAGAGTCATTGGGACTTCAAGATGTGGGGGCAGGGAGGGGAAGAACCTTGCGCATAATTTACCATTTTCATTTGTTATGTGAGTTTTAATTATTTATTTATTTTTGGAGTTTTATATAACGCAAACGTTACCCGAAGTTATCCGGTATCAGAGCGCTTTACATGAGCACCAGTTACATTACACAAGGACACATTCATTCTTGTTAGGCGCGGGGAGATTACGTGATTTGCCCAGAATCACAGGATGTTGAGCGTCATTGCCGAGACTTGAACCCGGTTCCCCAGATTTGAGATTGACCGCCCTAGCCTTTAGGCTACATCCTCCCCTGAATCATGGACACAATCTGGAACCTGGCCTAGGTGTAGCGTCCACTCCTTGAATTACACAGCTCATCAATGACAGCCACGGTGGCTCGGAAAACAACCTCATCTCAGGTTATTTGATGGCTGGTGTCCTACACAGGGGCAAAAGAGGTTGCTTGTGGCACAAAGGAAGAAGCAGAGAACTTGTGCAGCAGGGCACAAGTCCTAAGAAACAGCAGTGGGGGGATTAACCAAGTTAGGAAGTATGCAAGTGGCATCATGGCACATGACATCACATCATGTGACACTGCACGTAGCATCACAGGAAGTAACATCACAAACCATGGCCTCACAGGAAGTGACATCCTAAAAAGTGAAATCAGGTCTAAAGACCCAACACATATGTTTAGCAGGTCTATCATTGGGACATTTAAGTGCATTAGGAGATTTAACAGATACGATTTTGCATTGGGGTTGTGTCAAAAAAGTGAAACAACCCTGACGTAAAATCTGGGATTAAACTTCTACATTTTTATTTATTTTAGCACAAAGAAATTGTCAACAACAAGAAAAACATGGCATTAACTTTGTTCTACTCAATTGGTTGCAAAGTCTGTATTTTAAAATATCTTATAGGGTTATGGCACCTGCTGCAGAGATCTTTGTGTGCCCCGTAAATAAAAGAAACACAATAGTGGTATTTAAATTGTTATTTGTGTGAATACTGAGACAGGCCAAGACATATGACATTCTTAAGGTGCATGCATATGTACAGGGACTGAACTAAGTCAAAACCATGCCTCTCTTAAGTGGAAGTAATAAGCTGTGTGCCTTTGTTTCCCCCCCATTGCATTTGTATCTAGGTATGATGCTCCAGATAGCTCCCAGGATACCCCGAACAAGAGAATGCCTGATGGACCCTTGTTCTGGCCCTAGCTGGAATCTACAAAAACAACCCCCCCCCCCCCCTTCCGCTGCCTGCTTGTTGCTGCTCAGAACGAATGCAGACAACGTGCAGGTACTAGTTCAGAATATTTCCGTGGGGCCCAACTTCTTGTCATCCAACTTGTGAAAATAGTGGTTGGGTGCCGTCTAGCCTGGCTTATGTCATGCTGGACAGGATGTCGCGGGATGCTATAGCTTTGCAGCCAATGATTTTATTTGCCCTGCAGCACTACGGCTTTCATGACAGATGCATGCTTCTTAGATTTCCTGGAATGTCAGGACCCTTCTTTAGGAAGTAGACCAAAGGCTGAAACAAGTGACTGGGGAGTTCTAAACTGGGTCTGTATCCAAGGGTGTGTCCTGAAATGTGTGGGCTAGATTCACTTCTGGTCTGTCCTCGTCACCCTGCCCTGGTCGTTGTTATGGTGGTGGTCTGGGTCCTGCTCCTCCTGGAAGCCCTGGTCCTTCTCCTGGCTGTGTTCCTGGTCCTCCAGCTGACTCTGCCTGTTCTGGTTCTCCTCCCCTCTCTGATCCGCCTCGTTCTTCTCCATCTCTAGCACCTTGTCATCCTGTTCTCTTTCCTCCTATTGTTGGTGGTCCTGGTCTTTCAGCTGACGGTGTTCCTGGTCCTCCAGGTGGCTCTCTCCGTTCTGTTTCTCTTACTCTTTCTGGTCTGCCTCTTTCTTTTCCGTCTTTTGCTCCTTGTTATCCTGTTATTGCTCCTCTCTTTGTTGGTGGTCATGGTTCTTCTGTTGGCTGTGTTGCTGGTCCTCCAGATGTCTCTCCCCGTTCTGGTTCTCCCCCTCTTTCTGTCCGCTTCGTTCTTCTCCTTCTCTTGTGGCTTGTCATCCTGTTCTCTTTTCTCCTATTGTTGGTGGTCCTGGTCCGTCTGTTGGCTGTGTTCCTGGTACTGCAGATGATTCTCCCTGTTCTGGTTCTCCTCCTCTATCTGGTCGACCTCGTTCTTCTCCATCTCTAGCACCTTGTCACCCTGTTCTCTTTCCTCCTAGTGTTGGTGGCCCTGGTCCTTCTGCTGACGGTGTTCCTGGTCTTCCAGGTGGCGCTTCCTTTTCTAGTTCTCCTCCTCTATCTGATCCACCTCGTTCTTCTCCTTCTCTTGCTCCTTGTCACGCTGTTCTTGCTCCTCCAATTATTGGTGGTCCTGGTCCTTCTGCTGGCTGTGTTCCTGGTCCTCCAGGTGGCGCTCCCCGTTCTCCTCCATTTTCTGGTCCACCTCATTCTTTTCCTTCTTTTGCTTCTTGTAACCCCCTTTTCGGTCTTCAAATTGTTGGTGGTCCTGGTCCTTATGCTGGCTGTGTTCCTGGTCCCCCAGATAGGTCTCCTCATTCTGGTTCTCCTCCTTTTTCTGGTCTGCCCATTCTTCTCCTTCTCTTGCTTCTTCTCATCCTGTTCTCGCTCCTCATATTGTTGGTGGTCCCGGTCCTTCTTCTGCCTGTGTTCCTGGTCCGCCACATGGGTCTCCCCATTCTGGTTGTTCCCCTCTTTCTGGTTCACCTCGTTCTTCTCCTTCTCTTGATCCTTATCATCCTGTTCTTGCTCCCTCTATTGTTGGTGGCCCTAGTTCTCCAGGTCATTGTCCTCTTGGCCAGGCTCCTCTCAGTTGTCATGGTGATTATGGTCCTCCTGGTGACCTTCCTCCTCCAAGTTCTGTGTCTCCGTTGCCTACTTGCTCTGCGCATCCTGGACAGCTCTCTCTGGTCCTCGTGATCCCCTGCTTATCATTTCCTTGTCATCCTGGTGGCTTATGCCATGGTTGTTCTGATGCACCTCCTCCAAGTCTTCATGGTCCTCCACCTAGTCTTCCTCCTTCCACTGCTGGGTCATGGTCCTTCTGGTCTTACTTTTTGTGGGCCCCATGAACCTCTTAGTCCTCTTGCAGTGGTTCATCTGGTGGTCCTGGTCATCTGGGTCCTGGTTTTCCTGTTAGTGTTCTTCCTTATAATTCTGGTCCTCATCCTCTCATGGTCTTGATCTTCCTTTTAGTTCTTCTCTTCCACCATGTCTTTATCTTCCTCCAGCCGCTCCCAGTCTTCCTTGCTTTTCTCCTCCTTGTCCTGATCATCCTGGTCCTGGTCCTCCTGGCCTTCCTGATCATACCTTGTTAGACGGACCGGGAGGGTCGGCCGAGGACAAGGGGAGAGGTCTCCGGGGAGAGCCGTCTCCAGCGATCGTACAGATAAATAACTTCCCCCCCACAGACAGACACCACACAAGGAGAAGATTTAGCGTTCTTTATAGGCAATTTCTTACGGTACGATGGAAGGTACAAGGAGGTCTGGACTCAGGGGTCCCCTCGATTCAAGTCTCTCAAGATGGGGAAAGGGGGTAGCGGGACAGTCTGGTTACCAGTCTGGTAGTTGAGGTGGTATGGTGGATAGCTCACAATCCTCGAGCTCGGTGTTCTAGCTGGGACGGGCCGCGGCAGCGCCAGCAGGTCCCGGTGAAGATGGTTGATACACAGTCCGCGGCAGCGCCAGCAGGTCCCGGTGAAGATGGTTGATACACGGTCCGCGGCAGCGCCAGCAGGTCCCGGAGAGATGGTCGATGCACGGTCCGCGGCAGCGCCAGCAGGTCCCGGTGAGGATGGTCGTTACAACGGGCCGCGGCAGCGCCTGCAGGTCCTGACGAGGATGGATGTTGCAGAAGGCCGCGGCAGCGCCAGCAGGCAGGACGATAGTTCACAAGATAGGGCTACGGCAGCGCCAGTAGTCCGTCAAGGCTGAGTTCTCTCGGTGTCTCTCGACTCCAGGATACAACTGCCGTCCTGCTCCGGAGCTGCCCTAGTTATAGGTCTGGCGCCCTTTGATGTCCGGACCCTCGCACTTGGAGGTCGGAGGGTCCGGGATGAAGGTGTCCAGACACCCAGCAGGGGGTGGAGCCAGCGCCTGGGGGAGCTGGAGGCGATCGGCACCTGGCGGGGGAGAGCCCTTGACGCTTCGTTCTCCCATTGACCTGCCAAGTGGTCCGCTCACCTCCTGGGTGGATGGTGGTGCCGGGATGCCGGGGCCGGCCAGGCCCAGGGTTAGGGTCGGGTGGAGGCCACGCGGCCTCGTGGCGCAGGGCCCAAGATGGCGGCTTGATCCGGCCGGGGGAGCCGGTGGTGGCTCGGTCCTGTGATACATGGAGGTCCGGGGGCAGGAGTTCCGTCGGGAGACGGAGTGCGGGTGATTCGTGTGGGTCACGCCTGGCGGGCCGGGGCTTAGGCCCTGTCATGCGGGGAGGGAGCAAGCCCTTCGTGTGGCCTGTCCAACATACCTCTATTGATCCTCTTGATCTTGGTTTTAGTGGTTTGGGTCCTTCTGGTGGTCTTGGTTCTCTAGATGGTGCCTTGGATCCGGTGTTCCTGGAGCTGCTGGTGGTCTGGTCTTCTTACTTATCCTGGGCCTTCTCTTCCTCTTAGTCTTCCTTGTCGTCACCCCTGGTGCTCCTGGATGGCCTAGTTGTCGCAATCCTGGTCTTTCTCCAACTTGGCCGTGTTGGACAGGCCACATGAAGGGCTTGCTCCCTCCCCGCATGACAGGGCCCGAGCCCCGGCCCTCCAGGTGTTACCCACAGAAACAACCCGCACCCCGTCTCCAGACGGGACTCCTGCCCCCGGACATCTCTGTATCATGGGGCCGAACCACTACCGGCTCCCTCGCCCGGCCCGGCCGCCATCTTGGACACTGCACCACGAGGCCGCGTGGCCTCAGCTCGACCCTAACCCTGGGCCTGGCCAGGCCCCGACATCCCGGCACCACCATCCACCCAGGAGGTGAACGGACCACTTGGCAGGTCGATGGGAGAAAGAAGTGTCGATGGCTCTCCCCCGCCAGGTGCCGATCGCCCCCCAGCTCCCCCGGGCGCTGGCTCCACCCCCCTGCTGGGTGTCTGGACTCCCTCATCCCGGACCTCCCGACCTCCAAGTGCGAGGGTCCGGACATCAAAGGGCGCCAGACCTATAACTGGGGCAGCTCCAGAGCAGGAAGGCAGTTGAATCCTGGAGTCGAGAGACACCGAGAAGAACTCATCCTTGACGGACTACCGGCGCTGCCGTAGCCCTGCTTTGTGAACTACCATCCTGCCTGCTGGCGCTGCCGCGGCCTTCTGCATCCTCCATCCTCGTCGGGACCTGCTGGCGCTGCCGCGGACCGTTGTAACTACCACCTTCGTTGGGACCTGCTGGCGCTGCCGCGGACCGTTATAACTACCACCTTCGTCGGGACCTGCTGGCGCTGCCGCGGACCGTGTAACGACCACCTTCACCGGGACCTGCTGGCGCTGCCGCGGCCCGTCCCGCTGGGACACCGAGCTCGAGGATTGTGAGCTATCCATCATATCATCGCATCTACCAGATTGGTAACCAGACTGTCCCGCTACCCCCTTTCCCAACCCAGAGACTAGAATCGAGGGGACCCCTGAGTCCAGACCTCCTTGTACCATTCTATCGTACCTAAGAGATCGCCTATAAAGAACGTTAAAACCTTATCCTTGTGTGGTGTACATCTGTGGGGGGGAAGTTACTCGACTGTACGATCGCTGGAGACGGCTCTCCCCGGAGACCTCTCCCCTTGTCCTCGGCCGACCCTCCCGGTCCGTCTAACAGGCCGGTTCTCCAGATCCTCTAGATTCTTCTGGTCCTCCGGCCCTGGTCCACTTGGTGGTTCTGGTCACCCTTGTCCTCCTCCTCCTCATGGTCATTCTGGTCTTCTTCTTCCTCATGGTCCTCTTCTTTCCAGTCTTCTTCTTCATCCTTTTGACACACGTTTTCTTCTTTGGGTTTGAATATGAGAGAACGCGAAGCCCAGCAGTGAAGTAGCCCAGAACCAACGCGGGGTGGCCCTGGAGCATCAGAACCAGCAAGGGGTAGCCCTGGAGCCTCAGAACCACCAACGAGAGGCGGCCCTGGAGCCTCTGAACCACCAGCAAGGGGCGACCCTGGAGCATCGGAACAAGCAAGGGACAGCCCTGGAGTTTCGGAACCAGCAAGGGGTGGCCCTGAAGCTTCAGAATCAGCAAGGGGCGGCCCTGGAGCATCGGAACCCACAAGGGGCGGCCCTGGAGCTTCGGAACCAGCAAGGGGTGGCCCTGGAGCATTAGAACCAGCAAGGGGCGGCCCTGGAGCATCGGAACCAGCAAGGGGCGGCCCTGGATCATCAGAACCAGCAGGGGGGTGGCCCTGGAGCATCGGAACCAGCAATATGCGGCCCTGGAGCATCGGAACCAGCACGGGCGGCCCTCAAGCATCAGAACCAGCAAGGGGTGGCCCTGGAGCATCGGAACCAGCAAGGGGCGGCCCTGAAACATCAGAACCAGCAAGGGGCGGCCCTGGAGCATCGGAACCAGCAAGGAGCGGCCATGGAACATCGGAACCAGCACAGGGTGGCCCTGGAGCATCAGAACCAGCAAGGGGTGGCCCTGGGGCATCGGAACCAGCAGGGGGCAGCCCTGAAACATCAGAACCAGCAAGGGGCAGCACTGGAGCCAGCAAGAGCCAGCCCTGGAGCCCCTGACCCAGCCAGGGGCTGCCCTCTAGCATCGAACCTAGCAAGGGGCTGCCCTGGAGCATCGGACCCAGGAAGGGGCGGCCCTGGAGCATCAGAACCAGCAAGGGGCAGCCCTGGAGAATCGGAACCAGCAAAGGGCGGCCCTGGAGCATCGGAACCAGCAAGGGGCGGCCCTGGAGCATCAGAACCAGCAAGGGGCGGCCCTGGAGCATCAGAACCAGCAAGGGGCGGCCCTGGAGCATCGGAATCAGCAAGGGGCGGCCCTGGAGCATCGGAACAAGCAGGGGGCGGTCCTGGAGCATCGGAACCAGCAAGGAGTGGCCCTGGAGCATCGGAACCAGCAATATACGGCCCTGAAGCATCGGAACCAGCAGGGGGCAGCCCCGGAGCAGCGGAACCAGCAAGGGGCGGCCCTGGAGCATCGGAACCAGCAATATGCGGCCATGGAGCATCGGAACCAGCACGGGGCAGCCCTCAAGCATCGGAACCAGCAGGGGCGGTCCTGAAGCCTTCAGAACCAGCAAGGGGCGGTCCTGGAGCACCAGAACCAGCAAGGGGTGGAACTGGAGCATCATCGGAACCAGCATGGGATGGTCCTGGAGCATCGGAACCAGCAGGGGGTAGTCCTGGAGCATCAGAACCAGCAGGGGGCGGTCCTGGAGCATCAGAACCAGCAGGGGGCTGTCCTGGAACATCAGAACCAGCAGGGGGCTGTCCTGCAGCATCAGAACCAGCAGGGGGCGGTCCTGGAGCATCGGAACCAGTAGGGGGCTGTCCTGGAGCATCAGAACCAGCAGGGGGCGGTCCTGGAGCATCGGAACCAGCAGGGGTTGTCCTGGATCATCAGAACCAGCAGGGGCGGCCCTGGAGCATCAGAACCAGCAGGGGGCGGCCCTGGAGCATCAGAACCAGCAAGGGGCGGCCCTGGAGCATCAGAACCAGCAAGGGGCGGCCCTGGAGCATCAGAACCAGCAGGGGCGGCCCTGGAGCATCAGAACCAGCAGGGGGCGACCCTGGAGCATCGGGACCAGCAGGGGGCAGCCCTTGTGCATCTGAACCTGCAGGGGGGGGGGGCCTGGAGCATCAGAACCAGCAGGGGCGGCCCTGGAGCATCGAAACCAGCAGGGGGGGCCCTGGAGCATCGGAACCAGCAGGGGCGGCCCTGGAGCATCAGAACCAGCAAGGGGCGGCCCAAGAGCATCAGAACCAGCAAGGGGTGGCCCTGGAGCATCGGAACCAGCAGGGGGCGGCCCTGGAGCATCAGAACCAGCAAGGGGCGGCCCTGGAGCATCAGAACCTAGCAAGGGGCTGCCCTGGAGCATCGGACCCAGGAAGGGGCGGCCCTGGAGCATCAGAACCAGCAAGGGGCGGCTCTGGAGCATCAGAACCAGCAAGGGGCGGCCCTGGAGCATCGGAACCAGCAAGGGGCGGCCCTGGAGCATCGGAACAAGCAGGGGGCGGTCCTGGAGCATCGGAACCAGCAAGGAGCGGCCCTGGAGCATCGGAACCAGCAATATACGGCCCTGAAGCATCGGAACCAGCAGGGGGCAGCCCCGGAGCAGCGGAACCAGCAAGGGGTGGCCCTGGAGCATCGGAACCAGCAATATGCGGCCCTGGAGCATCGGAACCAGCACGGGGCAGCCCTCAAGCATCGGAACCAGCAGGGGCGGTCCTGGAGCCTTCAGAACCAGCAAGGGGCGGTCCTGGAGCACCAGAACCAGCAAGGGGTGGCCCTGGAGCATCATCGGAACCAGCATGGGATGGTCCTGGAGCATCGGAACCAGCAGGGGGTAGTCCTGGAGCATCAGAACCAGCAGGGGGCGGTCCTGGAGCATCGGAACCAGCAGGGGGCGGTCCTGGAGCATCGGAACCAGCAGGGGGCTGTCCTGGAGCATCAGAACCAGCAGGGGGCTGTCCTGGAGCATTGGAACCAGTAGGGGGCTGTCCTGGAGCATCAGAACCAGCAGGGGGCGGTCCTGGAGCATCGGAACCAGCAGGGGTTGCCCTGGATCATCAGAACCAGCAGGGGTGGCCCTGGAGCATCAGAACCAGCAGGGGGCGGCCCTGGAGCATCAGAACCAGCAAGGGGCGGCCCTGGAGCATCAGAACCAGAAGGGGCGGCCCTGGAGCATCAGAACCAGCAGGGGCGGCCCTGGAGCATCAGAACCAGCAGGGGGCGACCCTGGAGCATCTGGACCAGCAGGGGGCAGCCCTTGTGCATCTGAACCTGCAGGGGGGGGGGGCCTGGAGCATCAGAACCAGCAGGGGCAGCCCTGGAGCATCGAAATCAGCAGGGGGGGCCCTGGAGCATCGGAACCAGCAGGGGCGGCCCTGGAGCATCAGAACCAGCAAGGGGCGGCCCAAGAGCATCAGAACCAGCAAGGGGTGGCCCTGGAGCATCGGAACCAGCAGGGGGCGGCCCTGAAACATCAGAACCAGCAAGGGGCGGCCCTGGAGCATCAGAACCAGCAAGGGGTAGTCCTGGAGCATCGGAACCAGCAGGGGGCGGCCCTGAAGCATTAGAACCAGCAGGGGTGGACTTGGAGCATTGGAACCAGCAGGGGGCGGTCCTGGAGCATCGGAACCAGTAGGGGGCTGTCCTGGAGCATCAGAACCAGCAGGGGGTTGTCCTGGAGCATTGGAACCAGCAGGGGGCGGCCCTGGAGCATTAGAAGCAGCAGGGGTGGACTTGGAGCATTGGAACCAGCAGGGGGCGGCCCTGGAGCATTAGAACCAGCAGGGGTGGACTTGGAGCATTGGAACCAGCAGGGGGCTGTCCTGGAGCATCAGAACAGCAGGGGAGGCCATGGAGCATTAGAACCAGCAGGGCCGGCCCTGGAGCATCAGAACTAGCAGTGGTGGCCCTGGAGCATCAGAACCAGTAGGGGCGGCCGTGTAGTATCGGACCCAGCAAGGAGCGGCCCTGGAGCATCAAACGCAGCAACGGGCGGCCCTGGAGCATCAGAACCAGCAAGAGGCAGCTCTGGAGCATCAGAACCAGCAGGGGTGGCTGTGGAGCATCAGAACCAGCAGGGGCGGCCCTGGAGCATCAGAACCAGCAGGGGTGGCCCTGGATCATCAGAACCAGCAGGGGGCGGCCCTGGAGCATCAGAACCAGCAGGGGGCGGCCCTGGAGCATCAGAACCAGCAGGGGGCGACCCTGGAGCATCAGAACCAGCAGGGGGCGGCCCTGGAGCATCAGAACCAGCAGGGGCGGCCCTGGAGCATCAGAACCAGCAGGGGGCGACCCTGGAGCATCGGGACCAGCAGGGGGCAGCCCTTGTGCATCTGAACCTGCAAGGGGGGGGCCTGAAGCATCAGAACCAGCAGGGGCGGCCTTGGAGCATCGAAACCAGCAGGGGGGGCCCTGGAGCATCGGAACCAGCAGGGGCGGCCCTGGAGCATCAGAACCAGCAAGGGGCGGCCCAAGAGCATCAGAACCAGCAAGGGGTGGCCCTGGAGCATCGGAACCAGCAGGGGGCGGCCCTGAAACATCAGAAACAGCAGCGGGCGGCCCTGGAGTATTGGAACCAGCAGGGGAGTCCCTGGCGCATTGGAACCAGCAGGGGGCGACCCTGGAACATCAGATCCAGCAAGGGGCGGCCCTGGAGCATCGGACCCAGCCAGGGGCGGTCCTGGAGCATCAGAACCAGCAGGGTCGGCCCTGGAGCATCAGAACCAGCAGGGTCAGCCCTGGATCTTCAGAACCAGCAGGGGCGGCCCTGGATCATCAGAACCAGCAGGGGCGGCCCGGGATCATCAGAACCAGCAGGGGCGGCCCTGGATCATCAGAACCAGCTGGGGGCGGCCCTGGAGCATCAGAACCAGCAGGGGAGTCCCTGGCGCATCGGAATCAACATGGGGGCGGCACTGGAGCATCAGAACCAGCAAAGGGCGGCCTTGGCGCATCAGAACCAGCAAGTAGCACCCTGCAGCATCAGACCCAGCAGGGGGGTGGCCCTGGAGCATCGGAACCAGCAGGGGTGGCCCTGGAGCATCAGAACCAGCAGGGGGCGACCCTGGAGCATCGGAACCAGCAGGGGGGTGGCCCTGGAGCATCGGAACCAGCAGGGGTGGCCCTGGAGCATCAGAACCAGCAGGGGGCAGCCCTGGAGCATCGGAACCACCAGCAAGGGGTGGTCATGGAGCATCAGAACCAGCAAGGGGGGCCCTGAAACATCAGAACCAGCAGCGGGCAGCCCTGGAGCATCAGAGCCAGCAGGGGGCAGCCCTGGAGCATCAGAACCAGCAGGGGGCGACCCTGGAGCACCAGAACCAGCTAAGGGCGGCCCTGGAGCATCAGAACCAGCAAGGGGCGGCCCTGGAGAATCGGACCCAGCCAGGGGCGGCCCTGGAGCATCAGACCCAGCCAGGGGCGGCCCTGGAGCATCAGAACCAGCAGGGTTGGCCCTGGAGCATTGGAACCAGCATGTAGCGGCCCTGGAGCATCGGAACCAGCAAGGGGCGGCCCTGGAGCATCAGAACCAGCAGGGTCGGCCCTGGAGCATTGGAACCAGCAAGTGGCGGCCCTGGAGCATCGGAACCAGCAAGGGGCGGCCCTGGAGCATCAGAACCAGCAGGGTCGGCCCTGGAGCATTGGAACCAGTAAGGGGCGGCCCTGGAGCATCAGGGGCCAGAATGTCTTAAGGTCAGCTTGCCCTGCTTCCAAGCCTGTCACTCAGGAGTTTCTTATCTGACTTATTTATATCATTATTTCCAGGGGAGGCCATGAGAGGGGGCGGTCTCCACACCCAGGGCCCCGATTCACAAAGGGCCTCCGCACTCGTGGCGGGGGGCCCACTGTTGTGGCGGAGGCCCCCCAGTCATGGTAAGGGGGGCTCTCCTATGGCAGGTCCTCCGCAATGAGAAACTGCAATGCAGAGGTCGCGCTACGAATGCGGGGCTTCCACCATGAGTACAGAGGCCCTTCGTGAATCGGGCCCCTCGAGTTTTTTATTGCAAGTGCGCCAACCCGGCAAGGCCTGGGCCCCTAAAAACTGCATTTACCTGTTCTGTGTACATAGCACAATTTTTCAACTGTGTGTAAGAGTCAAGGGTAAATGGGGAATACCCAATGCCCTGATTCACCCAGTGACCCTCAGGGATTACCTCGTGTTTCTAGGGCCACTGGAATTATGCGGCAGGGGAGGGTCAAATCATGTGGCTGGGTTGAGTAGAATATGCTCAAGAAAATACAAATTATGCGCCACATTTTGTGACAGTATTACTTCATTAATTAGTCATTTTTCAAACTTATCACTATCCAGGCATTAGTTTTACCTCATTAGTACCAGTTTAACACCCAAATATAGCAATAAGCTACAGAAAGGTGGGCAGTCAACCTTTGCAAAGGTCCTTTCACTACACAGCAACACGTGTCACACCATTTGAGCTAGAAACTATTTTTTTTTGTTAAAATCTGCAGATTATGCGGCACTGTGAGACCGGCCTCACGGCGTTGCCCTCTCCATCACCCAGCCAACCTGCAACCACCCTCAAGACACGACATCTCCGACTCCGGCCGCCCCAGCCACCCCCGATCCGCGGGCCGGCCAGAGGCCTGACAGACTCAACACCCTACCACGCATGTTCAACCGAGGGAGCGGGAACCCTCGAGCCAGACCCAGAGGCGCCGGCCCAGTCACACCTCGGGTCGCCTTCCCCGGGAGGACTTGATCGGCCACCAGGCCCCTGGGGAGCAGGCGCCTCCCCTGCCGAGCGTCTGGGGTCCCTCCCAGACCCACCTGAAAAGACCAAGGAAGTGAGCGGCAGGAAACCCCGCCGAACCCCCTCCGTCACCCCAGTCCCCCCTCTGCGAGCACTCCGGACTTCAAAGAATCAGCGGAGTATAACAAGGGGTGCCGGAGAAACGAGTGCAGAGAAGACCTGGAACCATCCGAGCCTGCAGACGCTGTCGCGGCTCCTGAATGCTGAAGTTACCTGGGCCTGCTGAGTGGCTCGCGGCCTCTTGCTATTGAACCATCTGAGCCCTGCGGACGAGGTCGCGGCTTCCAACACTGAACCACCTAGGCCTGCTGAGTGACTCGCGGCCCCCAGCTATTGAACCATCTAGGCCTGCTGAGTGACTCGCGGCCCCCAGCTATTGAACCATCTGAGCCTGCTGACGGAATCGCGGCTCCCGAACTCCGACCACCTGTGCCTGCTGAGAGACTCGCGGCGCTCCCCCTTGAGGACGACTCGGTAAGAGATCGCCAGAGACACGATGTTGGACAGGCCACACAGAGGGCTGGCTCCCCCCCCGCACGACAGGGCCCGAGCTCCGGCCCACCCGGCATACCCCCGTGACAAGCCCCTGTACTCCGTCTCCCGACGGACCCTCTGCCCTCGGACCCCTACTCATCACGGGGTCCAGCCCCACCGGCTTCCCCGGCCAGGTCAAGCCGCCATCTTGGGCCCTGCACCACGCGGCCGCGTGGCCTCACCTCGATCCTAACCCCGGGCCTGGCCGGCCCCGACATCCCGGCACCACCATCCACCCAGGAGGTGAGCGGACCACTTGGCAGGTCAATGGGAGAACGAAGCGTCAAGAGCTCTTCCCCCGCCAGGTGCCGATCGCCTCCAGCAGCCCCCAGGCGCTGGCTCCACCCCCTGCTGGGTGTCTGGACACCTTCATCCCGGACCCTCCGACCTCCAAGTGCGAGGGTCCGGACATCAAAGGGCACCAGCCCTATAACTAAGACAGCTCCGGAGCAGGAAGGCAGTTGTATCCTGGAGTCGAGAGACACCGAGTGAACTCAACCCTGACGGTCTACTGGCGCTGCCGTAGCCCGCTCTTGTGAACCATCGTCCTGCCTGCTGGCGCTGCCGCGGCCTTCTGCAACCTTCATCTTCCTGGGACCTGCTGGCGCTGCCGCGGCCCGTTGTACCGACCATCCTCACCGGGACCTGCTGGCGCTGCCGCGGCCCTCTGCAACCTTCATCTTCCTGGGACCTGCTGGCGCTGCCGCGGCCCGTTGTAACGACCATCCTCACCGGGACCTGCTGGCGCTGCCGCGGACCGTTCATCTTCCAGGGACCTGCTGGCGCTGCCGCGGCCCGTTGTATCGACCATCCGCACCGGGACCTGCTGGCGCTGCCGCGGCCCATACCACCTAACCACCAAGCTCGAGGATTGTGAGCTCATCACCATCTCATCCGGATTACCTGATTGGTAAATAGACTGTCCCGCTACCCCCTTCCCTACCTTACGAGACTCTAATCGAGGGGACCCCTGAGTCCAGACCTCCTTGTACCATTTTACCGTACCTTAAATAAGTGCCGATAAAGATCACTGAACCTTATCCGTGTGTGATATCTGTCTGTGGGGGGGGAAGTTACTTGTCTGTACGATCGCTGGAGACGGCTCTCCCCGGAGACCTCTCCTCCTGACCCCGGCCGACCCTCCCGGTCCATCTACCTTTTCTAACATTGGTGGCCAGCGGCGCGATCCGAATCAACGCGTAATCGTACAGAGAGTAGCTCACC
This sequence comes from Triturus cristatus, assembly GCF_964204655.1. Classification (NCBI taxonomy): domain Eukaryota; kingdom Metazoa; phylum Chordata; class Amphibia; order Caudata; family Salamandridae; genus Triturus; species Triturus cristatus. The sequence continues at coordinate 817,528,483 of NC_140595.1, forward strand.
CCACGACAAAGCACGATGTCGACCAAAGATAGCAGCTCCACCGAGAAGTTCCAAATGGAGAAACTAGAGGAGTACAACCACCGCGAACTGAGACAATTTTGCATAGAACTTGGCATTGCTACCACTGGCCTGAGTACCAAGGATGACCTAAAGCACGCCCTTGAGTCGTGGACAGAAACGGGGGTCGCAAGACCCTCCGACCAAAGCAGCGTCACACCAGACCAAAACAGCGTCACACCAGAGGGGAACGCCACGACTCCCGAGGAACGGGGAACGGGCCTCTCACCGGAGGAGATACGAGAAAGAGACAGAGTCAGACTGCACGAATTAGAGATGGCACGACTCAAGATGGATGGGGAGCTCAAGTTAGCTGAACAGAAACTCAACCTCGAGCATATGCGGATTCGAGAGGAGCGAGAAGAAAAACAGAGACAGAGAGAGCTGGAAGAGAAAAAGATAACGCTCGAGCACGAGCGCCAATTGGCAGAGATAGAACTGCGCAAACAGCATAAGGACTTGGGGGTGCCTGAAAGACCACACACCCCGGGACCAACTGAGAAAAAAGTTCACATCCCCAAGGATGTGGTCCGCGAGTATGTCCGAGAAGACGACATACAACAATGGTTTAAGGCCTATGAGATCGCAATGACCTCCCACCGGATCGACCGGAGTGATTGGGGAGCCGGACTTTGGGGGAGATTTATCAACGAGGGTCGCGATGCCCTGCTGCAGCTCCCCGATCACCAAATGTCGTCCTACGACCACATGAAGGCTGCCCTCCTCACCCGCTACGGCCTCACGCCCGAGATGTACCGCCAGAGGTTCAGGGATTGCACCCGGATCCCAGGTACCACTTGGATGGAATACGTGAACTATTTCAGCCGGGCCTTCGAGGGTTGGATCAAGGGAAGTCAGGTCACCACCTACGAACAGCTCTTCAACCTCATGGTATGGGAACACCTGTCAAACAACTGCTTCGTCGAGCTCCGGCAGCATCTACTCGACAGTAAGCTGACTGACCCCCGGCAGCTCGCCGCCGAAGCTGACCGGTGGGAGAGCACCCGAGTGGGCCGGAAAGGGCCACACGACCAGAACAGAAGCAACCAAGGCCAGCACCGTCCTCGGGGAGGAGGAGGAGGCCAGGGGCGGGGGAGAGACGCCTTGCCAGCAACAACCGGGGCCAGCACCCCGCCGCCGGCCGGCCGGGGCAACCCCCCGTTGCGGCCTGGGTACCGAGCCAACGTCACGTGCCACAGATGCCAGCGACTAGGCCACTACGCCAACGATCCGAACTGCCCGCTGAACCAAACGCCCAAACCCCGCCAGGTAGCTGCCGCTGCCCTGGGGGAGGAGCAGTCGTTGGAGGGTCCCGAGGAGTGTGAGCCGGACCAGCAAGGGTGGGAACCGGCCGCCATGGTCCTGGCATGCTTAGGGGGAAGAGACATGGTTCCGCGGGCTCCCCTACCCGCCAACACCAGGAAATACGGTCAGTGGGTGACCATTAATGGACAGAGAGCTGAGGCCTTGCGCGACACCGGCGCCAGCGTGACGGCCGTCCGCTGTCACCTGGTGAAGCCCGAGCAGATCTTGCCGAACATTCTCTGCCCCGTCCGCTCGGCAGATAACTCTGAAAGCATGTGCAAGATGGCCTGCGTCCCGTTTGAATGGGGAGGGGTCTCCGGCCTACTGAAGGTGACGGTCCGGGACGATGCCCCCGTGGACTGCCTCCTGGGGAATGACCTCGAGAGTTCCCCGTGGGCCACCGTCGAGAGAAGAGAGCACTTGGGGATGCTGGGCCTCCCGGACTGGGCCTGCATAACCACCCGATCCATGGCCGGCCGGGCCGCCCCCCGATCAGAAGAAACCGAATGGCCGGCACCTCCGCCCCCGGTTGCCCCCGTAGAGGACAACGGCGAGGCCGACCTCCCAGACCCGGCCCCCGAAGAAAACGCGCAACCCCAGGACCTTCCGGATCTGGCTCAGTGGCGGCAAGAAGGGGGGCCCACCCAAGAACAGTTCCGCCAGGAGCAAAAGACCTGTCCCTCCCTCGAGGGACTTCGCCAACAAGCCAGCACCCAAGCCGCCGGGGACACCACCGGAACCCACTGGGTCTACTGGGATAACGACCTGCTCTACAGCGAGCAAAGAATCGCCGAGCTGGGGGCCAGTCGAGTTCTGGTGGTACCGCTCCGCTTCCGAGACTTTCTACTCAACCTAGCCCACGATGTCCCCCTGGCTGGGCACCTGGGCCAAGATAAAACGTACAGTCGACTGGTGACCCACTTTTTCTGGCCAAAAATGAGGAATGACGTCCTGAACCACTGCCGATCGTGCCCCACATGCCAAGCAAGCGGGAAGAGTGGCCGGAAGCTTAAGGCTCCTCTACAACCCTTCCCGGTGGTCACCACCCCGTTCGAGAGGGTGGGGATAGACATTGTGGGGCCGCTGGACCCTCGCACGGCACAAGGACACAGGTTCATCTTGGTACTAGTGGACCATGCCACCCGCTATCCCGAGGCGGTGCCCCTACGGACCGTGACCGCTCCAGTGGTTGGCCGGGCCCTGATGGGGATCTTCTCCCGGGTAGGCTTCCCCCGAGAAGTCGTCAGCGACCGAGGTACGAACTTCATATCGAAGTACATGAAGTCCCTCTGGCAACAATGCGGGGTCACATACAGATTCACGACCCCCTATCACCCCCAAGGAAACGGACTAGTGGAGCGGTTCAACCGCACTCTCAAAGGGATGATTGGGGGATTGGAAGAGCCTCTCCGTCGCCAGTGGGATGTACTGCTCCCGTGCCTCCTCTTCGCCTACCGAGAAGTACCCCAGAAGTCCCTCGGCTTTAGCCCCTTTGAACTCCTATACGGACACCCTGTGCGAGGGCCCCTCAGCCTCGTGAAGGAGGGCTGGGAGTTGGCCCCCCTAACGACCCCTCCAGACGTCTTCAAATACCTCCTGGCCCTACGAAACCAGACCCGGCGCTTCAGGGAGATGGCCAAGGCGAACCTCGAGGCCAGTCAGGAGGACATGAAAAGGTGGTATGATCACAATGCCTCCTCCGTTGAGTTCGAGCCTGGGCAGCAAGTATGGGTGATGTCCCCCACCGAACCATGTGCCCTGCAAGACAAGTGGACGGGGCCCTTCAAAGTGGTCGAGCGTAAAAGCCCCGTCACTTACCTCATCGACATGGGGTCCACCCGGAACCCCCTGCGGGTCCTCCACACCAACCGGCTCAAACCACACTTTGTGCGCTCCGAACTAAGCCTCCTGATGGCGACCGACAGTGGTACAGAAGAAGACTCCGAGCCCCTCCCGGATCTCTTAAAGACTCAGGAGAAGGACGGCTCCGTGGATGGGGTCCGGCCCTCCGACGCCCTCACTTCGGAGCAACGCCAGGACTGCCGGGACCTCCTGCTGCAGTTCGCTGCCCTGTTCTCACTCACCCCCGGGGTCACCCCTTGGTGTTTGCACGACGTAGACACCGGGGACAGTCCCCCTGTCCGGCACCGGGCCTACCGCGTACCAGATCGGGTACGGGCCTGCATACAGGAGGAAGTGGCCAAGATGCTCACGATCGGGGTCATCGAGCCCTCGGACAGTCCCTGGGCCAGTCCGGTTGTATTAGTTCCCAAGGCCGCTGCCCCCGGCACCGCCCCTGAACTGAGATTCTGCGTCGACTACCGGGGCTTGAACGCTGTCACCCGGACCGACGCTCATCCCATCCCCCGAGCAGACGAGCTGATCGACCGGCTGGGGGCCGCCCGCTACCTTAGTATCTTCGACCTGACGGCGGGCTACTGGCAGATCGGCCTCACACCCAGGGCTCAGGAACGGTCAGCCTTCTCCACCCCCGATGGCCACTATCAATTTAAGGTCATGCCCTTTGGCATGAAGAATGCCCCCGCCACATTCCAACGTCTTGTGAACCAGGTCTTGGCAGGGCTCGAAGAATTCAGCGCTGCCTACCTGGACGATATCGCTGTATACAGCCGTCACTGGTCCGACCACCTCCGTCACCTCCAAGAGGTCCTCCAAGCCCTCCAGCGGGCCGGCCTCACCATTAAAGCCGGCAAGTGCCAAATTGGCCAAGGGTCTGTGACCTACCTGGGGCACCAAGTGGGAAGCGGGCTGGTGGCCCCACTACAACTTAAGATTGCTGCCATCCAGTCCTGGCAGCCCCCCGTCACCCAGACCGAGGTCCGAGCCTTCTTGGGGCTCACCGGCTACTACCGGCGGTTCGTGAAGGACTACGGCAGCATCGTGGGGCCCCTCACGGGACTCACATCCAAGAATCAACCGAAGCGGGTCCACTGGACTCCTGATTGTCAAGCGGCCTTCGAGGAGCTGAAGGCCGCCCCGTGCACCGCCCCGGTGCTCCAGGCCCCCGATTACAGTCGGGAATTTGTAGTACAGACCGACGCCTCCGACCACGGCATCGGAGCCGTCCTCTCTCAGCTGAACCCCGAAGGTCATGACCAGCCGGTGGCCTTCATCAGTCGACGTCTCCTGGCCCGAGAACAGCGTTGGAGCACAATCGAGAGGGAGGCATTTGCAGTAGTGTGGGCCCTCAAAAAGCTCCGGCCCTATCTCTTCGGTACCCACTTCCGGGTACAAACCGACCATCGACCCCTGCAATGGCTGATGCAGATGCGGGGGGAGAACCCAAAACTCTTGCGCTGGTCCATTTCCCTGCAGGGAATGGACTTCACTGTGGAGCACCGGCCAGGCCAAGACCACGCCAACGCGGACGGCCTGTCCCGCTTTTTCCGCCTCGACGAAGAGAGTCCCCAAGGAGATGGGTGACTCTCCCCGCCTTCAGCTGGGGGGGACGCATGTTGGACAGGCCACACAGAGGGCTGGCTCCCCCCCCCGCACGACAGGGCCCGAGCTCCGGCCCACCCGGCATACCCCCGTGACAAGCCCCTGTACTCCGTCTCCCGACGGACCCTCTGCCCTCGGACCCCTACTCATCACGGGGTCCAGCCCCACCGGCTTCCCCGGCCAGGTCAAGCCGCCATCTTGGGCCCTGCACCACGCGGCCGCGTGGCCTCACCTCGATCCTAACCCCGGGCCTGGCCGGCCCCGACATCCCGGCACCACCATCCACCCAGGAGGTGAGCGGACCACTTGGCAGGTCAATGGGAGAACGAAGCGTCAAGAGCTCTTCCCCCGCCAGGTGCCGATCGCCTCCAGCAGCCCCCAGGCGCTGGCTCCACCCCCTGCTGGGTGTCTGGACACCTTCATCCCGGACCCTCCGACCTCCAAGTGCGAGGGTCCGGACATCAAAGGGCACCAGCCCTATAACTAAGACAGCTCCGGAGCAGGAAGGCAGTTGTATCCTGGAGTCGAGAGACACCGAGTGAACTCAACCCTGACGGTCTACTGGCGCTGCCGTAGCCCGCTCTTGTGAACCATCGTCCTGCCTGCTGGCGCTGCCGCGGCCTTCTGCAACCTTCATCTTCCTGGGACCTGCTGGCGCTGCCGCGGCCCGTTGTACCGACCATCCTCACCGGGACCTGCTGGCGCTGCCGCGGCCCTCTGCAACCTTCATCTTCCTGGGACCTGCTGGCGCTGCCGCGGCCCGTTGTAACGACCATCCTCACCGGGACCTGCTGGCGCTGCCGCGGACCGTTCATCTTCCAGGGACCTGCTGGCGCTGCCGCGGCCCGTTGTATCGACCATCCGCACCGGGACCTGCTGGCGCTGCCGCGGCCCATACCACCTAACCACCAAGCTCGAGGATTGTGAGCTCATCACCATCTCATCCGGATTACCTGATTGGTAAATAGACTGTCCCGCTACCCCCTTCCCTACCTTACGAGACTCTAATCGAGGGGACCCCTGAGTCCAGACCTCCTTGTACCATTTTACCGTACCTTAAATAAGTGCCGATAAAGATCACTGAACCTTATCCGTGTGTGATATCTGTCTGTGGGGGGGGAAGTTACTTGTCTGTACGATCGCTGGAGACGGCTCTCCCCGGAGACCTCTCCTCCTGACCCCGGCCGACCCTCCCGGTCCATCTACCTTTTCTAACACACGACACCCTCCAGCTCGAGGATTGTGAGCTTTCCGCAGGGTATTTCACAGAGACACTATCTTGAAAGACTGTCCCGCTACCCCCATTCCCCCCGACCGATTTGTGGTACGTTGTGCCACTGCTGTACTGCTTGCATCTTGGATCATAAAGATCCCTTGAAATCATCGATAAAAGAACCTATCATCCTACAAAGAACACGTGTGGTGTCACTCTGTTCGTAGTGTATCTCAGGGTGTGCGCGCCTGGTTCGGCCTACTTGGGAGAGGTGGGTCAAAGGGGTGGGCAAGACGTGTATCGAACCCCCCTCCGGCGAACGCCTTTCCAACATTTGGTGGCAGACGACGGGATCCGAGCCGACACCGAAAGAGAGCGTGCAGTGAACGACTGACGCACTACCAAACAGAGATGGAAGGAGAAACCTCCCTGGGTGCCGCAGGTACCGAAATAAGCTCACCGTTCCGAGAGGATCAATTGGACTATTACACGCATAGAGAATTAAAACAGTTTTGCAAAGACCTTGGCATCGCTACCACCGGACTAAGCACAAAGGAAGACTTCCAGAAAGTACTGAAAACCTGGGTCGAGACGGGGGCGCCCCGGACCCAAACGGAAGGAGACCCTACCCATGAACCACCAAGCATCCCGGCGAGAAACAACGGGCCAGAGGGGAACCTGTCCCCCGAGGAACTAGCGGACCGATGGAGAAGCCGCAACCACGAACTTGAACTGGCAAAACTAAAAATCGAGGGAGAAATAAAACTGGCAGAGAAGAAGTTGGCCGTCGAGCAGTTACGGCTACAAGGGGAACTCGAAGAGAAGAGACTCCAAAGAGAGCACGACGAAAAGAAACTCCAGCTAGAACATGAACGCGGCCTGAAGGAGATTGAGTGGCGGGCTAGAAGCGAAAAGTCACAGCCACCCGGGAATCCACCGTCCGCTCCCACCGGGAAACCAAAGTTCACATCCCCAAGGATGAGGTAAAGGAGTATTACAAGAACGATGATATCCAGCAGTGGTTTAAGGCCTACGAAGTCGCCATGACCTCTCACCGAGTCCCGCAGAAGGATTGGGGGGCTGGCCTATGGGGCCGGTTCTTAAGCGAAGGAAGAGACACTCTGCTAGATCTGCCCTCCACGGTCATGAACTCCTACAGCCACATGAGGGAAGCCCTCGTGGGCCGGTACGGACTCACCCCCGAAATGTACCGACAACGGTTCCGAGATTGCAAGAAGATACCGGGCACCACGTGGGTAGAATACGTGAACTTTTACAGCCGAGCCTTGGACGGGTGGATCAAGGGCAGCAAGGTCTCCACCTTCGAAGAACTGTTCGATCTGATTGCCTGGGAACATTTAGCGGCCAATTGCTTTATAGAACTGCGCCAGCATCTCCTGGACAGTAAACTCACCGACCCTCGGAAGCTGGCCGCTGAGGCTGATCGTTGGGTGAACACCCGGGCCACCCGGGGCCCCGTGGGGGACTACGGCCACCACAGTCAAGGCCCCCCCCGCCAGAGGGGCGGAGGGAACCATGGCCGACCAAGAGACTTCCCCGGGGGGTCCTCAACCAGCCCCCCCAGCAGCCCACCAGCGGCGGGTTCGGCACCGTCCCCAGCAAGCACCGGAGCCCCAGGACGACCAGGTCCACGAGCTAGGATCACCTGCTTCCGCTGCCAACAGCCCGGACACTACGCCAATGACCCACAGTGTCCCCAGTATCAGCGAACCACAACGACCAACCCCACAGCCCGGCAGATGGCCTCTGTGGCTCTGGGGGAAGAGATGGCAGACCCCGAGGAATGGGAACCGGCGGCCATGGCCCTGGTCTCCCTTGGTGATCGAGAAATGGTCCCCGGGACACCCTTGCCCGCCAACACAGAAAAATACCGACAGCAGGTGACCATCAACGGCCACCGAGTCGAGGGCCTTCGCGACACCGGGGCGAGTGTCACCGCGGTCCACCGCAGCCTAATTTCAGAAGACCAGATCCTAACCTGGGCCCTCTGTCCGGTCGTATCCTCCAACAATTCTGAGAGCCTCTGCCAGATGGCGCTGGTGCCCTTCGAGTGGGGAGGGGTCTCCGGAGAACTGAAGGTAGCGGTCCGGACGTCGCAGCCCGTAGACTGCCTCCTGGGCAACGACCTGGAGAGTTCCCCGTGGGGGCAAGTAGAACGAAGAGCCCACCTGGAGATGATGGGCCTACCAGAATGGGTCTGCGCCACCACGCGCTCCATGACCGCACGATTGCCTCTCTCCGAGGGCGGTGAAGCCCTCTTACCGAACACTATCCCCGAGAGCCGGGACACCCTACCAGAAGCAGACAACCCTCCTTCAGAGGGAGAAGAAGACACTAACCCGGGGGAAGGACCGGAACCTTCCGCCCCAGAGGCCCTGACGGAGCTCAAAGAACTGCCCGAGATGGCCCAGTGGCGCTGTGAGAGGGGGCCCTCCCGTGAAGAGTTCTGCCAGGAACAGGCCACCTGCCCCTCCCTCGGGGGACTTAGACAACAAGCCGAAGCCCAGGCCGCCGGTGACCGAACCGGAACCCATTGGATCTATTGGGACAATGGCCTCTTATACAGCGAGCAAAAGTCCGCCGAGCTAGGCGCAGCACGGGTACTGGTGGTACCCCTGCGGTTCCGGAGCCTCCTCCTGGGCCTGGCCCACGATGTACCCTTGGCAGGACACTTAGGCCAAGACAAGACATATCAGAGATTGGTTACCCACTTCTATTGGCCCAAGATGCGAGCGAATGTAGAAGTACACTGCAAATCCTGCCTCACGTGCCAGGGCAGTGGGAAGAGTGGCGGAAAACGCAAAGCTCCCTTACAACCGTTCCCCGTTGTGAGTACCCCGTTCGAGCGGGTCGGCATCGACATCGTGGGACCCCTGGATCCGAAGACCGCCCAGGGCCACAGATTCATCCTTGTCCTGGTGGACCATGCCACCCGCTACCCCGAGGCCATCCCCCTCCGCACCGTGACGGCTCCCGTGGTGGGCCGGGCTCTCATGGGGTTCTTCTCCCGTGTCGGATTTCCCCGCGAGGTTGTGAGTGATCGCGGCACTAACTTTATATCCCGCTACATGAAGTCCCTGTGGCAGCAGTGCGGAGTCACGTATAAGTTCACGACCCCCTACCACCCCCAGGGCAACGGCCTAGTGGAACGCTTCAACCGAACCCTGAAGGGAATGATCCTGGGCCTCGAAGAGCCCCTGTGCCGGAAATGGGACGTCCTCCTCCCTTGCCTCCTGTTCGCATACCGAGAAGTCCCCCAAAAGTCTCTGGGGTTCAGCCCCTTCGAACTGCTGTATGGACATCCCGTCCGAGGGCACCTGAGCCTGGTCAAAGAGGGCTGGGAGACAAGCCCCCGGGGGACACCCCCTGATGTGTTCCGCTACATCCTGGCGCTCCGCAACCAGACGAGGAAGTTCAGAGAACTCGCAGAGGCTAACCTCGAGGCCAGCCAAGAAGAAATGAAGCGCTGGTATGACCAGAACGCAACCCTGGTCGAGTTCCAGCCGGGCCAGCAGGTTTGGGTCATGGCCCCGGTGAAACCCTGCGCCCTACAAGACAAATGGACTGGTCCCTTCAAGGTGGTCGAGCGGAAGAGCCAGATCACGTATCTGGTCGACGTCCAGTCCCCATGGAACCCCCTCCGGGTCCTCCACGTGAACCGTCTCAAGCCCCACTTTGTGAGGACGGAATTAAGTTTGCTACTGGCCACCGATGATGGGGCGGAAGAAGACACCGAGCCCCTGCCCGACCCCCTGTGCGCTCAAGACCTGGATGGTTCCGTGGAGGGAGTGAGACTTTCGACCACCCTCACTTCCCAGCAGTCCGACGACTGCCGCCAGCTGCTCAGACAATTCGCAGACCTCTTCTCCCTCATTCCAAGAGTCACCGACTGGTGTATCCACGACGTGGACACCGGCGACAGCCCGCCTGTGAGACACCGAGCCTACCGGGTGCCTGACCGGGTCCGCACCTGCATCAAGACCGAGGTACAGAAGATGCTCACCCTGGGAGTAATCGAACCCTCCGACAGCCCCTGGGCCAGCCCGGTGGTTCTGGTCCCGAAGGCGGCTTCCCCAGGGGTCGCCCCCGAACTAAGATTCTGTGTGGACTATCGGGGGCTCAATGCGGTCACCCGAGCAGACGCTCACCCTATTCCCCGCGCCGACTAGCTCATCGACCGCCTGGGGGCCGCCCGGTTCCTCAGCACTTTCGACCTGACCTGCGGATACTGGCAGATTGCTCTCACGGAGGGAGCGAAAGAACGCTCTGCCTTCTCCACGCCAGATGGCCACTAACGCTTCTGGGTCATGCCGTTCGGGATGAAAAACGCCCCAGCCACGTTCCAGCGGTTGGTGAACAAGGTCCTGGCCGGACTCGAGGAGTTCAGCGCAGCGTACCTTGACGACATCGCCGTATTCAGCTCTCAATGGCACGAGCATCTCCAGCACCTCCGACAAGTACTAATGGCCCTGCGCCAAGCAGGCCTAACAGTGAAAGCCAGAAAATGCCAGCTCGGGCAAGGCTCCGTGGTCTACCTGGGGCATCAGGTGGGCAGCGGCCAGTTCGCCCCCCCTCCAGCCGAAGATCGACGCCATCAAGTCCTGGGAGCCCCCCACCACGCAGACGGAGGTCCGGGCCTTCCTGGGCCTTACGGGGTACTACCGGAGGTTCATTAAAAATTATGGTAGTATCGCGGGGCCCCTCACGGAGTTGACCTCCAAAAAGCTCCCGAAGAAGGTGCAGTGGACCACCCCGTGCCAGCAGGCGTTCGACGCCTTGAAAACCGCCATGTGCACCGCCCCCGTACTCAAGGCCCCCGACTACTCCCAAGAGTTTGTGGTCCAGACCGACGCATCCGAAGACGGCATCGGGGCCGTGCTCTCGCAGTTCGATGACAAGGGCATTGATCAGCCCATAGCCTTCATCAGCCGAAGGCTGCTGCCGCGAGAGCAGCGTTGGAGTACTATAGAACGAGAGACCTTTGCCATAGTCTGGGCCCTCAAGAAACTACGGCCCTACTTGTTTGGAACCCATTTCCGAGTACAGACGGACCACCGGCCCTTGCGGTGGCTAATGCAGATGAGGGGGGAGAACCCCAAGCTACTACGATGGTCCATCTCCCTCCAAGGGATGGACTTCACTGTCGAACATCGCCCCGGGACGGATCATGCCAACGCCGACGGCCTGTCCCGGTTCTTCCGCTTCGGCGAGGAGAACCCCCCAGTGGATGGGTAGTTCTCCACGCCTTTCAGCTGGGGGGGACGCGTGTGAGACCGGCCTCACGGCGTTGCCCTCTCCATCACCCAGCCAACCTGCAACCACCCTCAAGACACGACATCTCCGACTCCGGCCGCCCCAGCCACCCCCGATCCGCGCGCCGGCCAGAGGCCTGACAGACTCAACACCCTACCACGCATGTCCAACCGAGGGAGCGGGAACCCTCGAGCCAGACCCAGAGGCGCCAGCCCAGTCACACCTCGGGTCGCCTTCCCCGGGAGGACTTGATCGGCCACCAGGCCCCTGGGGAGCAGGCGCCTCCCCTGCCGAGCGTCTGGGGTCCCTCCCAGACCCACCTGAAAAGACCACGGAAGTGAGCGGCAGGAAACCCCGCCGAACCCCCTCCGTCACCCCAGTCCCCCCTCTGCGAGCACTCCGGACTTCAAAGAACCAGCGGAGTATAACAAGGGGTGCCGGAGAAACGAGTGCAGAGAAGACCTGGAACCATCCGAGCCTGCAGACGCTGTCGCGGCTCCTGAATGCTGAAGTTACCTGGGCCTGCTGAGTGGCTCGCGGCCTCTTGCTATTGAACCATCTGAGCCCTGCGGACGAGGTCGCGGCTTCCAACACTGAACCACCTAGGCCTGCTGAGTGACTCGCGGCCCCCAGCTATTGAACCATCTAGGCCTGCTGAGTGACTCGCGGCCCCCAGCTATTGAACCATCTGAGCCTGCTGACGGAATCGCGGCTCCCGAACTCCGACCACCTGTGCCTGCTGAGAGACTCGCGGCGCTCCCCCTTGAGGACGACTCGGTAAGAGATCGCCAGAGACACGACACCCTCCAGCTCGAGGATTGTGAGCTTTCCGCAGGGTATTTCACAGAGACACTATCTTGAAAGACTGTCCCGCTACCCCCATTCCCCCCGACCGATTTGTGGTACGTTGTGCCACTGCTGTACTGCTTGCATCTTGGATCATAAAGATCCCTTGAAATCATCGATAAAAGAACCTATCGTCCTACAAAGAACACGTGTGGTGTCACTCTGTTCGTAGTGTATCTCAGGGTGTGCGCGCCTGGTTCGGCCTACTTGGGAGAGGTGGGTCAAAGGGGTGGGCAAGACGTGTATCGAACCCCCCTCCGGCGAACGCCTTTCCAACAGGCACATATAAAATTATGCGAAAGTCGCTGCACCCTCCCAATCGCATAATTTCAGTGGCCCTGGGTATTTCCCCCCAGAGTTACCAATGCCCCATGCATCGGTATCTTCTGGGAGCAGCAAACCCCCCGTCGATGTATGGCGATCTTGCATCCTGATATATAATTATATAATGCCAGAAATGGTAGAGAGCTGCTGTATGAAACACAGAGCTCGCGCCTGCACCCCATGACCTGCGTCTGTCTCTCACGGATGACACCAGCGGTCGGGCACTCGTGGGATCCTGTCACTCTCTTCCCAGAAGGGTAGAGTCACCTCGGGGAGTCACAGGCCGTCCAGGAGCCGAGACGGCAGAGACGAACCCGGAAGTGATACGAGCAGTGTTGTGGGCCCGTGAGCTAAGACACCTGGTCAGGCAGGTGCCCGAAATTCCCCAGCCCCGGGCTTGGAAACAACAAACGGGGAACGTCCAAGTTCAACGGAAGGAAGCCCAGGGGCAGAGAGGACATCTTATTACCGAAAACAGGTCCCGTGCCTCCCTTCTAGGCGCTAAGACGTGTCTCAACCTGCGTGTGTCACATATTTCCATGACATCACACGCACCTGTCACCTCCGCCAAGATGTCTTCGCGGGAAAAGCGGTCCCAGAACTTTGCATCACGTGAGGTTTCCGGATGAGAGGTGGGCGGGGGTAGCATTCGGAAAGATGTCTTGGTAGAAATGGACAAACACGCTTGAGGTGTACCTTTCTTTTGCATTTTGTTTTGGATAAACGTTTTCTCAAGCTTAGCTATCACCAGGGCCTCTGGAATTATACGGGAGGGGAGGAACACATTGTTTATCCGGGTTCACTTAATTATGCGGCAGCGGCAGAAAAGGCAAATCATGCCGCGTAACCAGATAATGGCCTTCATTGGCCTCCTCTGCGGGCACGCTGGCTTTCAATATCACCAAGTCAATTCGAAACGATCGATTTCAGTGAATATTAAAACTTAATCGGATGTTTCTAACAAGGCGAGCCTTCAAATGCATTCGATTAGGAATTGTTCTGTGTTTCACAATTTGTGTTAAGGCTTTAGTTTAGCAGGCCTTTTCTATTTATGTTTCAGCGGTGAAATCCTAGAAACAGACTTATAAATCCGAACATTATCTCAACTCCATAATTTGGTTATGAATTTGACGAAAAGTGTTTGTAAGTATAAGACACATCATGCAAATTTCTCCGAGTTCAGATTTGGATGTCAGCTGGAAATCCTTTTGATTGCTGGAACAGCATTCTTGAAGTTGTCGTGCAGGCCTGTGATCCAATCAGTGTCCTGATATGTGCTTGTCTTTGTACAATAAGAAATGAATGGCAAACAGCCCATGAGCCAAAACGAGGAAAGATAATGGCTACATTAATGTTGACGCAGATTTTGACCTTGAAATCCTCTCTGTGGGAGGCAGGCGGCGGAGTATGCTTTGTCTGTGAGGCGCTTTAATGGAGCGAAGCGCTATAATAGATAGACTTCATGTTCTCTTAAATCCAGAGCACACGGTTCTATTTATTTCCCCTGAAATGGCTTGTTGGTCCCAATAATGCTTTTATTCGGTGTCATTTCACTTTGACTATTTGATCTTGTTATCTAGATAGGTATTCAGGCTGGCTATGGACACAGCCATCTCGCCTTTCCTTTTTTAGGTCTTGCTAGAGTCAGCGCATGCGCTGCTCTTGTTAGGTCTCGCTAGAGTCAGCGCATGCGCTGCTCTCTGCTCTAGTTAGGTCTCGCTAGAGTCAGCGCATGCGCTGCTCTTGTTAGGTCTCGCTAGAGTCAGCGCATGCGCTGCTCTTGTTAGGTCTTGCTAGAGTCAGCGCATGCGCTGCTCTTGTTAGGTCTCGCTAGAGTCAGCATATGCGCTGCACTTGCGAGACATTTAGTAGCTGCTTCAACAAGCATTTGCAATGCAATAGGTCTCACAGTAGCAAAGTTTAAAGTTGTTGGTATTGTAAATGCCATTGTTTTTTATCTATTTTGTTTTAAAAGCAGTAAATGTATGCAAGGTTATTTATAATGTTAGTATGTGATAGTGGGGCAAATGTGTTAAAGGAAATTCCGTCTATGCACGTGGGATAAGACGCTATCAACTACTGCCACTCCTTATAGCCATGGATTAATATGATGCTTTGCCAAGTGTGTTTTCTGTTGCAGAACATACCATGATTGCCAATCGAGGCTTTGTGGTGAATACTTCATTTCCCCTAAGTTGAAAGAATCTGTTGGTGAGAGTTGCGTGCTTTCCAACATATACACCGTTCGGAATGGGGAGCGACGTTCATATTAGTTTTTAGTCACTGTGATTTTTAGGAGACATTGCTCTGTTTTGCTGTCTTGGGGGTAATGTCATCCAAAACAAGACGTCCATTTTTTTCGATATGGGACCTTAATTCACTTTCCCAGTCTGGCGTCAAGTTTCGTGTCATAAACTACCTACCCACTGCCTGGCAAAAAACTTGTCTTCTTCACATGTCGCATTAAAGAATCACAGGGAATGGCAGGAAATAAAATTACGGCCCACTGTGGTATCGTTTCACATTTAAAGGAGGAAATGTGCGTGCGTGTGTTAAGTGTTCTGTGCGAAAGGCAGTCCACAGAGAACGATATCCGTGGGATGTATGACATTACAACGCGTGTCATTACAACGCGTGCAGTTACATCGCATGCGTTACAACGCATGCGATGTTACAACGCTATGCCATTACAACGCAAGTCTTTACATCGACTTGCGCTAGATGGGGTGCTAACATTAGAAAAGTGTAATTTACTATTCCAACTCCAGTCCACTTAACAGTAGGGAAGGTGTTGGGATAGTAAACTACACTATTTGTAATGTTAGCACGCCATCTAGCGCAAGTCGATGTAAAGACTTGCGTTGTAATGGCATTGCGTTGTAACATCGCATGCGTTGTAACGCATGCGATGTAAAAGCTGCGGGTGGTAAAAACCGCGTTGTAATGGCTGTTCCCCATATCCGTGTACTGTTAAAAAGTCAGAGAGGCAAAGGGTACATACTCAATCAATAGCACTCACGGTGTAGTATACCACCCTACACTGGCCATGCAAGTAGCCTGTAAAGATACTCAGACACAGAATTTTGAAGACTGCATTGCAGCCCGGTTAGTTCATGTGTCAGGTGCCTAAGTCTCTTACCGTTACTGTTTACAGACAGCCAGTGGCAGACCATTTGCTCTGCATTCCTGTATCGAGCTTTATGGCGAGGGCTTCATAAACTACCAGCACAGCCCTCCATCTCCGACCACCTGGCTGCGCTGGGAGGTATGCGTAACCTGGAGCCCCGTGACTGATTGGAAGGGAGGGTGGGAGAGCAGACAGAGTGGGATGAAGGGGAGACAAGACAGTGAAAGCAAGAGCGCTGGGGTGATACAAAGACCTCCTAGTAAGAGCCCATGCGTGCAGTTCTTCCCGAGACCAGAACCAGTCCACGATTGGGGCACAGACTGCCTCCCCCTCCAACGTGCCCACGCACCAGCTTAAGACCCCCTTCAGCTTGCAACCTTTGTTAGGCACAGACAAAGAAACAGCGAGGTGCCCCAAAAGTAAAACGAGAGTTAGAGCTGTAGGCGTTGTAAATGACTGTGTATTTTATACATTTCAAACTGCTGTGTAATAAAAAGGAGATTCCTGTAATAGGAGTGCATAGTTCCACATGTGCCATAAAGATTTATGGACAGTGTACACATACATTGAAGGATACTAAAAATGCACTGCTTTAATTGGTGTACACTGGGTTAATACAATGTATTGGTGGTATGTTTATTGGCGCTGGGGTTTCTGCGTAGGCAGTTTGTAAACAACTGGTGTATGTTTGTATTAGCATGCCGACGACTGTGACACAGGAGCACAGTGCAGTTGCTGTGACAGCAAGGGGGCATCAGAGGAGAAGCCAGCTGGCTAGCCATGGAAGAGCAGTTAAGGAGAGACAGAGAGGAGAGTGAGAGTATCTTAAGAGAGAAAAAAGTGAGAAGGAAAAGAACTGGCACTGCTGTGGGGTAGCATTCAGAGAGCTTGGCATTAATTCACCCCAAAGTTTAACGAGATGGATAAAGTACAGTGCTTATAAAGTCAGTGATACTGGTGTGGTTAAGTTTTAGTGTGGTGGAAGACATTAGGGTTTTTACGTTTTCTGATGGTTAGGCAATTACTCAGAAGATCTTGTAAGTGCAAAGTGGTGGTAGGTAATAAAAACATTTAGCAAAAACATTTTTTTTAAATATTGCTTGCAAGGTTTTCATTGCGACAAAACCGTAAAGAGCAGCGAATAGCAAAGGAAGACTGGAATCCTACCTTTCAAAAGTTCTCTAATAACTGCTCCTCTCCCATTTGTGTCTTCTCGCCTCCAGTCTTACCTCCCTGATTCCATTACGTTCTTTAACAGCAGGCCAGTGGCCTGTAGAAAAGGGCCTAAATGTTCCCCTTCCAGATAACGATATGGATTGTGTCTCACTCAATGCACAGGGAAAGGGTGGGGGAGAGAAATGCAGCATTTGTGCTCGGAAGGTGGGGGAGGGCTGAAAGTAAATCGGGAAGGCATAGGATGAGAGCAGCGGACTTTAAAGCTCCATGGTGCGCTACCAGTGCAAACAAAAAACAAGCGGCACTGAAAGTGATCGTGTTGCGATCACTAGTGTCAACAACTAGTGGTGCGCGCGCACCACAGAGGAGGGGGGAGGGAGCGCGGCAGCGACAGCAAGGCGAATGCGCGCTTCTGCACGTGCTGGCCACCGTCAGGAATGGGCGTTTCAAAGGCGGGACATTGTCCCGCCTTTGCCCAATGGCGAGCCTTTTTTTGTAAAAAAAAGCACGCGAAAACCAAGGCCTGATGTTTGAAAGCTGATCACATGCACGAGCGTGTGGTCAGCTTTCAAAACCCTATACAAAAGGGCTCGCTCCTGCGTGAGCAGTGTTGCGCACTGCAACGCTAGGGCGCGAGCCCTAAAAAGCGCTACCTTGCCGGCCACCAGCTTGCTAGAATGCGCACAAGGGCGCGCGATGTGCACAGCACTTTTGTCCATCACGCCCGCGCGTGCTCACAACTCGCGTCACCACTCGCGTTTTTTAAAAAAATTATTTCATTTCGTGGCCGCGTGGCGTTACTTTTACGGCCGCGCGGACAATGCTTGTTGTGATGAGTTTTTGCCCTATCCTTTCTTCCCCAACCACTAAATTTACTCCCTGCCCAGGGCTTCCTTCTCATTTCTCCTTAACTATTTCCGTCTAAGTTTTTTTGTTCTCGCCTTTCTACATGTTCCACCTTCCTGCTCCAGTCAGGAAAATAGTAGATATAAGAAAATGGACACCCATATTCAGGCTTTCTTGGTTTGATTTTACACATTCCATTTTACATTTCTAACACACGAGGAATTTCTACCATGTGATGAATTTCGAGACCTTTTGTCTCTTGTATGAACATTTTTCCAGTTAAGACCTAGAATTCAGTACTGGGTCCAGAGCTTTTTAGTTGGAAAACAAGGTTAGTTTTTGGCAATTATTTTTTAAATGTATTTAGGTTGACGGTCTCGTCTTCGATATACTTTCAGTTAAGTGCTCCAGATAAAATGTTGTTTTGTAGATGTTAAGGATTGCGTAGGAAGATAACTTCATTTCTTTTGTTTACCATTTTCTGCTTTTTCCATCTCTGTAACAAAAGTCAAGCCGCACTTTCAGCACATATTTGTGTGCTTAAAAACGTTCCTACTTTCCCCACCTAACTAATTAGATATTCAATATCGCCTCGTTGTACTGGTATTTTGTTTCTCAGTATGCTATTCACCTGATTGACATAAGTGTGAAACACTTTTATGGACCCATCTGTTGACTTTACTAATTTTGTACAAATAATAAATGGCTTTATGGATAATGTGCCTGCCAAAAGAATAGTGGTGTGTGTACACACAGTTTCCACAGGTGTGGTCCTAGTTTGTGGATATGGCTAATAAGTGTCTCCGTTGCCAGCCATTCTGTATTGGGTAGTTTTGCTTATGCCAGAATATGCTGTTTGGGGCTAGGCAAGTGGTTAGCCAATGCATTCTTGAAATTGTTGTCTTATATTTAGCATGACTTGTGATTTCATTTGAAATGCATGAAACCAAAAGGCTGCATCATTGTGAGATTGTGCCACGAGACTAGTTGGATTTGCAGTTTACTGAGTTTTGAAGTAGCGCAGGTTTACACTTTTGCTGTATAAACAGTTTTTTTGGTGGCATAGTGAAGTCAAAAAAACTTGTACAACAACATGACTGCATTTTAACCATCTTAACATTGGCCCATAATCCCACAGGGTACAACCAGTAGTGTCAGTTGGTCACAGTTAAGTAATTGGCCTTATAACCTTAAGAGAGCGAAATATTAAGCACGCGTGCCACAGTATTTTATTAGCACAATCCAGATGTTGTGTTTTCCTGGGTAGAACAAGCTTGATATATGGACTTCTCCAGGATTCTGCATCTGCTTTCGATTAAATCAGACTTGAGACTGTCGCCGCCTCCCATTGCTGCGCAATATCCCTTTTGGTGATAACCAGGCGCAAACGCCTAGGACCAACTGAACCTGTTCAAAATTAAGTTGCTAAGTGTTAAGAAAGGCCTGCAGGGGTGTCAGTGATTTGTTGACCTGTAACATCTGACAAGACCCTTCCCACTGCCCCCCAAACCCTTCAATGACCCCACTCTTTGTGGAGGCAATCCCTATTCTTGGCCTGGCGTGACAGGCAGAGGAGAGGAGTCTTGTCCCATTGCCAACCCTTCTTTAAATACTTATGGTCGAGTCGTTGCATTTTAGGAGTCTAGAATAGGTCTCCAGCTTTTTCAATGACAAGAGCCTCTTCTGTTCAATGGTTACCACCCAGAGATACTTCTATTATTAGTGTTGTAATAGTGACCACATCAGAGACAAATACATTAGTGGCCACTATATGCCAGATCACTAGGAGTGATCATTTCAGTGCCTCTGACCGGGTTGCCAGCAGTAATGTAAACAAGCATTGGCATAGCCAATAGGTCTCGCCTTTGGGACCTTATAAGTGTTTAGTTATCCAGCACAATGTCCTTGGTGCAACAACATCAACTGTTGCATGGCTAAACACGTATAAGGTCCCAAAGGCGAGACCTATTGGCTATGCCAATGCTTGTTTTTCTTTCGTCAATGAGTATTGAGTATTTTCTTTTGACACCTATGTGGGGTTCATACTTTTCGCTCACAGTGCGTACCTCAAGCACCCCTTTCTAATTCTAATGACGTTCCATTGGTTAAATAACTAGCGACTAGCATGTATTTTTTCAAAGATTTTCATCTGAGATTCTAATGGTAGATGTTTTGATTCTGTTTTTGTCACTTTTTGATTCTCTTTCTTCTAACCTGGTTGTGTTCACTGTTTGTTTTGACATTTTATGTACATATAGGAACTATTGTATTTGAAACTGAGCAGTTACTGTAGAGGCCCGATGAAGCCACCTTGTTGTTGTGAAACACACGTTGGCCAGTTAGCATTTTTTTAGAAACAAATAAAAATAAATTTTAGAAAGAAAACCATAAAGAATTCACTCTCTCATCTGTTAGACCTCGAACCTGGTCTGTCTTTGTCTATCAACCAGAATAGGTACAGCACACGACATAGCAGAGCAAGCTTGTCTCACAAATAACGTAGGCACAGCCCAGCCAGCAGCAGTGCAAGCTTCCCCTGTACACAACACAGGTACATCACTGCAGCAGCAGTGAAAGCTCCAGGTACAACACAGACACAATCAGTGCAAGCTTCACTCCCGCACAGAATATGTACATTGTGACCGCAGCAGTGAAAGCTTCCCTCACATACAAATCAGGTACAGCACGGACACAAGCAGTGCATGCTTCACACATGCACAGAATTGGTACAGTGTGACCGCAGCAGTGAAAGCTTCCCGCACACACAACAGAGGTACAACACAGACACAAGCAGTTCAAGCTTCACTCACACACAGAATTGGTACAGTGTGACAGCAGCAGTGAATGCTGCGCTCACACACAACGCAGGTACAGCATGGACACAAGCAGTTCAAGCTTCACTTACACACAGAATTGGTACAGTGTGACAGCAGCAGTGAAAGCTTCCCTCCCACACAGACCAGGTACAGTGTGACAGCATCAGTGAAAGCTTTCCTCACACACAAATCAGGTACAACACAGACACAAGCAGTTCAAGCTTCACTCACACACAGAATTGGTACAGTGTGACAACAGCAGTGAAAGCTTCCCTCACACACAACGCAGGTGCAGCATGGACACAAGCAGTTCAAGCTTCACTCACACACAGAATTGGTACAGTGTGACAGCAGCAGTGAAAGCTTCCCTCCCACACAGACCAGGTACAGTGTGACAGCAGCAGTGAAAGCTTTCCTCACACACAAATCATGTACAACACAGACACAAGCAGTTCAAGCTTCACTCACACACAGAATTTGTACAGTGTGACAACAGCAGTGAAAGCTTCCCTCACACACAACGTAGGTGCAGCATGGACACAAGCAGTTCAAGCTTCACTCACACACAGAATTGGTACAGTGTGACAGCAGCAGTGAAAGCTTCCCCCCACACAGACCAGGTACAGCATGGACACAAGCAGTGCAAGCTTGACACATGCACAGAATAGGTACAATGTGACAGGAGCAGTGAAAGCTTCCCTCAGCCACAACGCAGTTACAGCACGGACACAAGCATTCCAAGCTTCACTTACACACAGAGTAGTACAGCACAACAGCAGTAGTAAAATCTTCCATTGCACACAGTACAGGCACAGCACAGGGCTGGCACTGCAAGCTTCACTCCATCACACAACAGCACAGCTAGCAGCTCTTGCCAATCCAGCTGGGCAGAGAGGTGATGGGGCGCGCACTGGATTCCTCTGATGTCTTGAGGACATTTCTTATTGGATCACATTTAACAGTATAAAATTAAGGTTTCAGCAACCCCTCCCCAGGGTAAACTGGTTCCAGCTCTAAAGCTTCACCCACATGGGCTAATTTAGACCCTGGAGTTACCAAGCAGACAAGGGGATTCAGTTGTTTTTTAACACCAAATCATTCCCTGTGCACAAATAAATGGTGGATAAGGACAAACGTTGTTTGCGCCTGTTTGCATGGACATTATTACCCCCACGCTGCAACTGACATGAGCAGTTATGACCAGCACAGACCTCGTGGTAAGTGCCAGTGTGTACAAAGCAGCGAGTGCTCTATCTGTTCATCGCCAGTAGACGCCATAGTTAAAGTTACCTCAGAATGCGCTTACCATATGTTTGGCACCAGTGCTCTGGAATAAATTGCCTGAAAGCATTACTATCTAATCTGGCCTGGCACGGATAGCACTGGTTGCCTTCATGTACATATGGGTAAAGGAGAAGGCTAAACATGACAGCCGTGTTTAGCATCTCTGCTTGGTTCTTCCCTGTACCTGGCATAAAGGTATCATCCAATTCACTTACTCCTGGCGCTTGTACCTCAGGATATTAACAACACAAATATCATGCCACAAAAAGATTGAAGCCAAAATATCTGTAGGAAATGACAATTTTTAAAGTGATGTCCCTTCAGATTCTTGCCCTGCCTTTTTTGTTGTCTTTAGAACTCTGGTCTTTATTACCCTGCTAATCTGTGCGTCCCTTTAACCATGGTCAATTTGACCTACTGCTAGTTGGCAACTCAGTTCTAAGGTCCTGGTATATACTACAAAATGTACTCCAGGTGTGAAAGTTAAATGCCACCAGTGGACTTCAGGACCCTAATATTATGATGTCCCTACAGAGATGAGGTCCAAAAAGTGATTTTCACTGTGGCAGGCCTAGCTGTTCTATGTAGAAAACCAGAGTACCAATTAAAATACTAATACTGTATCTCGGAAATGGGACTAGCCATAAAAATAAAATAATTCAACAACTATTTTTAATAGTTAATAAAAATCCATTTCAAAGTTGACGTCGGATTTGTAATAAATATTAAGGAAAACTAAATTTTAGAAAGTTATCTTTTCTATCACTGAAGTTCCTGTAGGTTATTTTCCTTTGGATTTCCATCTTCTCCTACCCAGTGAGAAGCCTTGAATAGTTGTGATAAAGGAGCAAACAATAAGCTGAACAGAACAAGCAGAGATGACTCCTCTGAACTCCACAGAATATGCAGGGGGAGACTTTGGCCATCCTTTTTTATACTACAGTGTCAAATCATGCTTGACAGGTCTGCTGGATTCACATATAACACTTGGGGTACAGTTGAAAGAAAGAGGACAGGATACTAAGACAATTCTCATGTATCCTCTGTCTGGTTGCTGAAGGACCCTGCTTATGTCCTACCAGACATCTGTCTCTGGGTTTGTTGTGGGTACAGTACCTGCTCCAAACTGGAGTTTAGTATTAGATTTAAGAGGACAATTGGATTACCATAATGTACTCCCTACACACCCTCCCTCCCCCCATCACTCACAGTCCAAGTTTAGTGCGTCCAAAGACTTTCCCCATCTTGAAAATGCTTGAAGTGGGCAGGTTGGTATCAGAAAGTTTTACCAGATTAGTTAAGACACGCCCAGGAGTTATTCCCACCCACAAGCTCATGTCAGGCATAAATGTGACACCTCCAGGCACCAACTTCAGAATGCTTCTGGGCCTGCAGAAGAACGGAAGAAGAATGGAACTGCTGACTGTGACCTGAGGGGAGTCTTGAAGGACTGGACCCGATCTCTCTAGTTCTCAGGACAAAGAAGTGTACTGATAGGGTCAGCTGGCTGACCATTGTGTGGCTACATGGAGACAACAAGCTGCAAGAGGCCTTTTCTTGGAAGTACCCAGCTTACCAATGGCAACTGGAACTTGGCTGGACGTTGATGTAGGCATCTGACTGAGACCCTCTTAGTCTCTCAGTGCCATCTCTGAGGTCCTGAGAGCTTTAGAATGTTACTGCTGTAGTGGACTGAGATTTTAAAGACCAAGTCGGATGCTAAAGGTTTTGACCAGGATGAACCTGGTTGGTGTATTCGACTCGTGCTCTGTGGTGGTCAGACTGTAGTTGTGCCTAGGTCCTGGTCTACGGTGACCATGGAATATCATTGCCGCTTTGTGCTGATTGTCAGAATTTTCCCATAATTTTATAAAAACACTTATCTTCAGTTTCTCTCATTAAATTTTTGTTATTTTAGTGTCATGTTGTTTATTCAAATGTACTCTATTTTTATAATTCAGTTTAGGATTTTTATTGTTTGGCATTTTTGCTTTATTACTGTTTTCATGCTGCATAAACGCTTTACACAAAGCCCTAATTAAGCCTCTCTACTCTGTGCAAAAGCTTCCAGGGCTAGGGTTGCTTGCCACCTTTCTCAGAGAAAAATACTAGCCATCCGTTTAAATTTTCACCATTCTGCAAATGCTGGGCATGATTCTTAAGTAGAACTTGTATGAAATCACCTTTTTCATTTTTAACATGTTTTTTTCTGTCTTTGTTAACTTTAATTATCAGTCAAGGGTCATTAGGGCATCTGTAGAACACGTTTCAAAGTCCTTTTTTTCTTTCTTCTTACTTAATGTTTAAAGTATGTGCTGGTAAGGGCAAAAAAGACCCGCTTTAGGTGATTTTTCTCATTTTTGTACCAGCTGGTACATAAAATACCCGTCATGACGGTATAAAACTGGCCTGGTGGCAACCCTGACCAGGTGGTTGAGCTGAGGTTAATTGATTTACTTAAAGGATTCACCCTGACATGGGTTGTGATTATTCCTTCCATTGGGCAGTCGCCCACTCTAAATCATAATCAATTTCCTTACAGTATTAAGAACCAAAATATTATGATGATTATTATATATACGTACGTTTTGATGAACTATTCTTAACGCCACTTCTATGAAGAGATATATATATATATTGGTGAAATAAACTACATGACACAATGTTCATCGGCAATGAAATGCTACAAAGCAGGCAAACCGGAGGCCAAGGAATTAATGAAACACACGTGGGACTGAGTTAGCCACAAAGTACTGCTCAGCCATTCTGCCCAGGAAGAAGAAGCATACAGCTTTGGAACGCGTTGGCAATGAAGGATGTTAATAACGGAGGAAATGCCACTTTCCAAATGTGCAATAAATAATGGCTTTACCTGTCTGCTGTCGAGTGAGTCCTTGCTGCCAAAGTTTCCCAAAAAAAAACAAAATATACATATATATATATATATATATATATATATATATATATATATATATATATAGTTCCACAAGGTTGCCCCCTGAAGAAATGCCCCAAACAAGAGAGTTTCAACTCCTTTAATGTGCGGGTTGGCAACACAGAACAGCTTTATCCTCTCGTGCTTCATGTAAGGCCAAACGCGTTTCGGGCAGCCATCTGCCCTTGATCACTGGCAAGTTCAAAAACCCCGGCAGGCAATGAGGAACACCTGATATAGGGACCCACCCCAGTGGGCGTGGCCACAAGGCATTCTGGTCCGTGTAGTTCCCCAGTATTAAACCACAGTGGGTGCCGTCGAGATTTAAAGTAAAACAAAGTCTGTTACCCCAGTGGGTTGCTCGATGGGGGAAAGTCTTGCCTCCGTTGCCTTTCAGCTTCCACACACCGGACTCTCTGTCCCAGGCAGCGTAGGAAATCCGACGCTGGCGGTCCGCTCGAGGAGCAGCTGGGCATCTCCGCGGCCGGGCCAGCCGCTACACAAAGTTCCACAAGGTTGCCCCCTGAAGAAATGCCCCAAACAAGAGAGTTTCAACTCCTTTAATGTGCGGGTTGGCAACAAAGAACAGCTTTATCCTCTTGTGCTTCATGTAAGGCCAAACGCGTTTCGGGCAGCCATCTGCCCTTGATCACTGGCAAGTTCAAAAACCCCGGCAGGCAATGAGGAACACCTGATATAGGGACCCACCCCAGTGGGCGTGGCCACAAGGCATTCTGGTCCGTGTAGTTCCCCAGTATTAAACCACAGTGGGTGCCGTCGAGATTTAAAGTAAAACAAAGTCTGTTACCCCAGTGGGTTGCTCGATGGGGGAAAGTCTTGCCTCCGTTGCCTTTCAGCTCCCACACACCGGACTCTCTGTCCCAGGCAGCGTAGGAAATCCGACGCTGGCGGTCCGCTCGAGGAGCAGCTGGGCATCTCCGCGGCCGGGCCAGCCGCTACACAAAGTTCCACAAGGTTGCCCCTGAAGAAATGCCCCAAACAAGAGAGTTTCAACTCCTTTAATGTGCGGGTTGGCAACACAGAACAGCTTTATCCTCTCGTGCTTCATGTAAGGCCAAACGCGTTTCGGGCAGCCATCTGCCCTTGATCACTGGCAAGTTCAAAAACCCCGGCAGGCAATGAGGAACACCTGATATAGGGACCCACCCCAGTGGGCGTGGCCACAAGGCATTCTGGTCCGTGTAGTTCCCCAGTATTAAACCACAGTGGGTGCCACTGTTTGAACTACCAGTCCCACAATGCCTGGCTCACATGAGCGGAAATAAAAGAGGAATTGCTGGTGGTTCTGCGTTGTTTGCTGTCTTTTCATCTAAGCTGTTCATGATTAAGGGCGTAGTCCCGAAACGCGTCGGACAGAGAATGAAGGAAGATACGATGTCCTGAGCAGCTGCTTTCACAAAGAAGCATTTACTCACCTGCGAGGGCCTTTCCACGAGGGGCAACTCTTTCTTGAATTTTGTAAGTGGCCGGCCCGGCCACGGAGAGGCACCACCGCGCTATCAGAGCGGGTCCGTCTTGGTTTACACAAACATGAGACTTTTGGAACAGGAGAGGCTTCGCCGTTATGAGAGCGGCTCTTAAAGACATTTGTTGGTTCCTGTGGAAATTTTGTTTTAAGAAACTGTACAGCAGCAGCCCACTTGGGTAGCCACTGTTTGAACTACCAGTCCCACAATGCCTGGCTCACATGAGCGGAAATAAAAGAGGAATTGCTGGTGGTTCTGCGTTGTTTGCTGTCTTTTCATCTAAGCTGTTCATGATTAAGGGCGTAGTCCCGAAACGCGTCGGACATAGAATGAAGGAAGATACGATGTCCTGAGCAGCTGCTTTCACAAAGAAGCATTTACTCACCTGCGAGGGCCTTTCCACGAGGGGCAACTCTTCTTTGAATTTTGTAAGTGGCCGGCCCGGCCACGGAGAGGCACCACCGCGCTATCAGAGCGGGTCCGTCTTGGTTTACACAAACATGAGACTTTTGGAACAGGAGAGGCTTCGCCGTTATGAGAGCGGCTCTTAAAGACATTTGTTGGTTCCTGTGGAAATTTTGTTTTAAGAAACTGTACAGCAGCAGCCCACTTGGGTAGCCACTGTTTGAACTACCAGTCCCACAATGCCTGGCTCACATGAGCGGAAATAAAAGAGGAATTGCTGGTGGTTCTGCGTTGTTTGCTGTCTTTTCATCTAAGCTGTTCATGATTAAGGGCGTAGTCCCGAAACGCGTCGGACAGAGAATGAAGGAAGATACGATGTCCTGAGCAGCTGCTTTCACAAAGAAGCATTTACTCACCTGCGAGGGCCTTTCCACGAGGGGCAACTCTTTCTTAAATATATATATATATATATATATATATATATATATATACAACATATTAGAGAGGTATGCTCCTTTCAAGAACTACAAAAAACCCCCCTCTTTATTTACCCCAACTTTCTGAAAACTTTTGGAAATATATAGAAGGATTAAGCCATTGATGTTATGAGGAAGCTCAAATTGACAACATATAATTGATATATGTCTCAACAATTTAGACAAACGCATCAGCTAAAAAAACTACAAAAACATTAGTTTTATTACTATTATATATATATTTTTTATTATCATTTTTTAAATATCAGCACTTGCACTTTTGCACAGAATCAGCATTATTTTGCACAATAGAGGTACTAGACATACATTCCCGATATTCTATTGTTAGCCCATAATATGCTCACAGTGGCAAGGATGATCAACAAGACATTATGAACCAATAGTGTTTTGATCTCTTTTTTCGCATTTTAAGCGAATAACTGATATTCTATTCAGAATAAATATCGAATACAAGAAATTTTAGTTTTATGGGCGAAATATGTTAAGAAATACAGGACTTGCACCGATACAACATGAATTATATATACATATATCACAGTTTTATTAAAATATAGCAGACATATTATGGAGGACAAGAATGGTTTTCTTTTTCAAGATTCACCAACATTGAATTCAAGTACCATGAACTTATATAGAATCCAAGTATCACGCCAAATTTTGGCTAAATTCAAATATTTGACCTATATAACAAAGGTACTAGTAAAGACACTCAAAATATACTGCATTCATGCAGGCAACTATTGATAAATAACAGTGTCATTAAAGTTTTTTCAAAACAATGTCATAACCTCCAGTCCTGCTACACAAGCTGCATTTATGCGAGAGATTAATCCAATGAGAAAAATAAGATAACATATATTTATCTATTTTTGATTTTATTCAACTGTGAATTTAATTGCCATTGAAAAATTTGCATTTACGCTTGTTTATTCTTGCATATGAATATGTTGTTTCTCAGAAAAGTCTTATGTAAACACGGTCCACTGGGAATGTTTTTACTATGTCTATGGTCATGTGCAGTGAAAAAACCTATCACAGAGCACTATATCACTTTAAAAATGTAATGTCTGCAAAAAAACGACACCATGTGATCAAGACTCGAAAGGAGTTGAAACGCGTTATGGCAGCATCTATGAAATAAAGGAATTGGCACTAACTTCGTGGTCCGTGTGTAGCAAACGAAGCAGAGACGCTGCGGATTCGTTGATATATATACCTATCCTTGCTTATGCACCTCTTCAATATTCTTGTAGTTGATTTGCTGGCTACAATATTTTTGTAGTACAATAATAAATACTGGATATTCTGGTATTGTACCCTTCTGTAAAATGCCTTCTAAAAATGTCCCCCACTTGCAAAGCGACACATAAGACTTTTTACATTTTGGCCTATGTTACTGTGGCTATTATATCAGTCAATATATCAAAATAATGTATGTCAGTGGTTTGTGAAATTATGTTATTACCCAGCACTCAGTCAAGTTTAAGATTTTTATCTATGGCTCTGAATTTCTTTTCCTTCACCCACAAGTTTGGGCCCTTCTCCTCAGTAAAGTTCCTGAGTAGACACTATTTCACCCAGGTGAAGATGACCCTGCTCGCAGCTGCACATGGGGATGATTTGCAGTCACAGGAAGTCCCACCCTTGAAGGGCGGGACGTCCTGTGGCTGGGACCGGAATGGTCGTATGACAGGGGAGGCCAGAGGTCAAGGGTTGGGATATGGGGTTGGTTTTGACCTTGGGTTCTGTGCATGGTGGATACAGGGGCTTAATAAATTGACTGTGCTAGGGAGGGTGGGAGAACTCATGGACCAAGAGACTATGCAAGTTTTGGGGGTCGAATGTGCTGGAAGGTGGGGGCTCCGACAGGTGAACTCTGCCGAGTTGCAGCTGTGCCGCAACTGCACAGCTGCCCCTTGCAGCCCACTGCTGGAGCAAAAACAGTTTCCAACTGCAACAAAGGACCATTTAATCTTCTTCTTTTTTTTTTTTTTTTTTTTTTAGCAAAAGGTCTGCAAGCTTGAAATTTTGCAAAGTGTGCATAGTTTAAAAACAAGCATTGTCAAATCTAATAGGTCTCACCTATGCGAGTTATATTGACTTTGTCAATATTTTTTAAGCCATTTGTATAACCGCACAACTGCTGTGCATTGTACAGTATGGTATAGTATGGCCTTTTATTGTATGGTATGGCACTGTATGGTATGGCCTTTAATTGCGTAGTTTGGTACCGTATGCTATGGTATGGTATGGTATGGTAACAGAGAGAGAGGTCATAAGCCACAAGGACAGAGGTTGGGGTGGAAGCAGCGTGTAGAGGCAGCATAGACGGATGTAGGGAGAGAGGGCAACACGAAGGAACATCATGTCTGCAACATACTAAAACAGCATTGGTCAGAAAAATGTAAGTGGGATGTGCACTCCGAAAATAAACTTTCTCAACTATGGTGTAGAGTGTTTGAAGCAGTAACAAAGACTGAGATATAGAGGGGTCAAAAGCCATAGGTACAGAGCGTAGGAGGAATTGTGGCAAAGGTAACAGAGTGGAGACAGGGAGGATACACAGAAGGCCCTGTCTGTCAAATAATGTATGAAACACAGTTGTGTGGCATAATGTTGTGGGCGTTGGATGATCGTGTCAGATTTCAGATATTAAACTGTGACCTATAACTACTTTAACAGGATTTCCGTTCAAAGTGGCAAAATGTTATCCATGCACCAAGGGACTCTTTTTCTCAGTTTAAAAGTGGTACCTTTTTTGCAAGCCCCCCAAGTTGAACGTCTTGCCACCACAGACCTAAGAGCG
Organism: Triturus cristatus; assembly: GCF_964204655.1. Classification (NCBI taxonomy): domain Eukaryota; kingdom Metazoa; phylum Chordata; class Amphibia; order Caudata; family Salamandridae; genus Triturus; species Triturus cristatus. The sequence continues at coordinate 817,558,343 of NC_140595.1, forward strand.
CAGACTGCGTATCATGATTCTTCTTCACATTGTATCAGACCCGATAGAGCCTTCGAGAAACCGACTTTCAGTGTTAATTAGGGGAGTGGGTCACCTCACACACCCCATATGAAACTGTGCCCTGGCAATGGGAAGAGACAAACACACAAAGAGGAAATAAAACCAGCAAGTGCTAACCAAACAAAGGCACAGAAATAAGAGTGACAATGAAGCTGACCAATGGGACCCAAAGGGCGGGCTCTAGGTCCCCTTTAAGCTAACAAAATGTCTCGCAAGTGAGCAAAAGGTACTCCAAAATTTAGACCCCTGGAATTTACCTCAATTAATTCTCCCACAGTTCACTAGATCAGACACTGTGTTAAACCTTAATTTAAGGAGGCAATGTGTCCCTGTTGAGGCTCCTCCCTAAGTATCCAATTAGCAGAGTGAAACAGCTCATTAAGTAATTGGGTCCTAGAGCAAAGGAAAGTTAAAGGTTTAATTACAAAAATTCAAACAGAAGTGATACAGAGAAAATGCGACGAAGGGTCTCAGATTAAGAGTTGTACGGAGTGGGCAAAAATCAGAAATTATTCTAAATCCCAATGGATGGCACAATCACTAGAAAAATGGATAGCATCACTAGCAGCATCAAGGTAGGCTCCAAAAATCCTGGAAACCCCCAAATCTATGTTTTTTTGTATATAATTCATGCATAGAAAATAACAGTTCTGCAAATTCATCGTGGTGTGAGCAAATGTATAATTTCTTCAGCAAATCAGAACACAAGAAAAATGCATGACATCTCCTTAGCACATAATCACTATCTAATTTTCTTGAATAATTATTCAACACCCTCTATGCTAACGTCATCCGTCATCCGGAGATGTTCGAACAAAAATGAAACATTTGACAATAAGACTTTTTACGAATGAATAGGTCCTGTGAAGAAACGTGAAACATAGAAACATGTAACAATGCTACATATGCACCACGGGGGTTCACCACAAGCAGGACAACAACATCATTGGAAATAACATATTATGACATCAGCTTGGATGTGTGCTGCGGAGCCTGTGGGGAGAGGATGTGCGCAGGGGAGAAGTACGAGTGAGTGACAGAGATGGCTTCTATCTTAAGATGCCGCGTTGCACAGAAATGTAGCCCAACTAAAACACCTTAGTACTCTTCTATACATTCTTAGAAGTTTGTTTCAAAAACAGTTATATTAAACTTTGTTCTATTATGCAGAACCATGTGTTAAAATACATAGTACACTTTGTTAATGCAGGTCCTCGTGCCAGCTCCCCCTTCGACGGTCCTCCTACCCAGCTTGCCTGCAGTCCGCTCCCTCTGCTGCTTTCGGTTTTGTGCCAATGCTCATTTTCTGCTTGTTTTTCTGCCTCTTCTCTGCTTGCTCCTGCCCTCTATTTTTCCTCTTTCTGCTTGTTTTGCCCGTTATTTTACCTATTTCTGTTTGTTTCTGCCATTTATTTAGCGTCTTTCCACTCATTTCTGTCCTTTATTCTGCCTCTTTCTGCTTGTTTCTGACCTTTATTCTGCCTCTTTCTGCTAGTTTCTTACCTATATTTTGCTACTTCTTCCTTTTTCTGACCTGTATTTTGCCTTTGTGCTCGTTTCTGACCTTTACTTGGCTTCTTCCTGCTCATTTCTGACCTTTATTTTGCCTCTTTCTGCTCGTTTCTTACCTGTACTTTGCTACTTTTTGCTCACTTCTGACCTATATTTTGCCTCTTTCTGCTTGTTTCTGGCCTTTATTGTGACATTCCATCCACAGCACCCAAATACCCCTTGGGGTGACAGCGCTGTGCTATGCAAATGCTGATAGATTGCTAATGATGTACAAAAATATAAACCCATTAAATGATCCTACACAAGCGACCGCGAATGCGCTGCCTCAGGCAAGACCTAAAAATGTACAACATTTGCAAGTCGCCCAACTCTGTACCTTCTCTCACTCCTAGGACTGAGTCAATAATATTTGTTTGCACAGCAATTTCATTATTTTATTTCAAAAACAATTTAGCTACAAAGTCATTTGAGCCCAAAATCTGCATTAAACGTGTTTTCTTTAAACACAATATGGCCAAAAGTCTTCATCGTAGTGTTCACCAAAAAAAGCCATTACAATCTTCAGAAAAATGTGAGACTCTACCGAGAAATGTTTACATTTCTGTAGGGGACAGCTAACCTGATATCTAGGGGGACAAAGGTGGTAATGCATATTTAGGTTACTAAACTCCATGCCAAACACAATGAATGAAAATATTTCACCCAAAGCTCACTGTATTTATTTTCAGTATTCCTGAAGATTTTGAAAGATTGAAGGGATGAGTAAAATGTCCCCTTCCCCATAAATAGGTAGGGCCTGATTCAGAAAGGTAACTAACACTTTTGAGTAATTTACATTTTTTTGTAAATTTACTACTTTTCGGTGCTCGCAAAAAGAGTGTGAATTTACTACAAGGTGTAAGTTACAAGTCTCCACCCTCTGTGTGTAGCAATTGGTTTACTCTCGCGTGGGTGGGTAACGTCCCTCGCTAAACCGCTCCCTGGAGCTCCCTAAACTACTCATACTTCTCCCTAATTCCATCACCTTTTGTAGTAAGTCTGATCCCCTTTTAAGCTACTCCCCCGTGTCCCACCACATTTACTACTTAAACGTATACTTATGTGTGCAGAGACTCCGCCTTCGGGCTGAGAACTCCGCACATTTACATATAGGTAATGTGGACGCTTAAACTCTGCAGGTAATTTGTGAACAGCACTTTGTATTATGATTTGTAGAACCTCGCAATGTACTACAAAGTGCAGTTTGTGCCTCAGGCCCTAGCTATGCAGGGGCCCACTGCTCAGCCCAGTCTGACTTCTAGCTCAGCAGCCATTAAAGAATTCAATACCCCATCCTATGTTTTTGGCCCCAGGCTTTCCGTCTACCTTTCTCCGACCTTTCTGTTGCTTTCTGATGCTTCTATACACTTCCTCTCGGCCTGGAAATTCAGATAGAGGTGGAAAATCTTTGAGTAACTATTACAATATCCAAAATCTTCAGAGAAGAATGAATCTGCATTTCCCACAGAGTCATTTGTTGTGCAGGTTTGGAGTATCTCAAGTCAGCACTGAGAGAGATTGTTGTTTGTGTTTATGAGTGTATTGAAGGAAGAGAAGGGAGGGGTGGGTGGATGTGCTGAGGGTAAAAGGTGGTTTATAGATATTTCAGACTAGAGATTAGAAAAATAATATGTCAAGAAATGAAGGAGAGAAAACAGTAAAATGCAGGAAATACTGTTTTAATGCTTGAAAAACTCATCTACCAAATGTCTTCCCAAAGAACTTGCCCTTCCTTTGAGGCCGGACAGCAAGTCCACCCGCACAGGGTCTTAATCGATACTTCGGCTCAGAGGAGGTGGTCACCTCCATGGAGAGGAGGGAGCTTCACTGGAGTCACCAGAGCCGAAAAGTTCCTGATGACCATAGTTCTCACCTCTGGCTCTTTAGCAGTGTCAAGGCCTCAGATGAGCACGTAGGGCCTGATTAAGGACTTGGTGGACAGGTTACTCCAAACACAACCTTGTGGCTACCTGCGTGGAACAGGTAGCCAGCTGGATGACATGCAGTCGGCTAAAACTGAATGGGGACAAAACAGAACTTATGTTCCTAGGTAACAAGTTGACACCTCAAATTACTATGAACTGGCCAAAAGAATTAGGACACCCTCCGGGGCATAAGAACTCCATAAAGAACCTAGGAGTGTGGCTAGACCACAACCTCACAATGGAGACCCAAGCAAGGAAACTGGCAGCCACCTGCTTCGGAATCTTGAGGATGCTCCGAAAAATTCTGGACCTCATTCCAGAGGAGGCCCAGAGGACCGTGATACAGGCTTTGGTGGTCTCGCGCCTGGATTACGGGAACTCTCTCTTCTTGGGGTCACCCAAATATGTGATGAACAGATTACAGGTGGTACAAAACGCGGCATCCAGACTACTCAGAAACACACCAAGACATGAATCAGAGGAAAAGGCTCTGAAAACACTCCACTGGCTGCCGGTGTAGGCCAGGATCAAGTTTAAAGTACTGTGCATCGCACACAGGGCCCTAAACGAAAAAGGACCAGCCTTACTAAGGGCCCTGATCACACCTTATACACCAGAAAGAGTCCTAAAATCCTCTTCGGATCGCCTGGCCAAAACCACTAGGTTTAGGCAATCCAGATGGGGAGGGCGATTGTTCACGCATTTAGTACCAAGACTTTGGAACTCCATGCCCACAGATCTAAGACTCATTACAGTTGAGATGACCTTCAGAAAAAAACTGAAGTCTTGGCTATTCCCAGGCTGAGTCTCCGGCTCATGCTCACTCCTGCTCCTTAGCGCTGGGAAGTCCCCGGGCCACTATGCGCTCTACAAAACTCACAAACATAAACCTATCCCGTCCACCAAAACATAAATCTCATAGGATATAATGGGATTTATATTTCGGCAGACAAAGGAATAACCCGCCCACCGAGATCTAAATCAGACCCTTTATTTGTAAAAGAATAAGTGGCAGGCCACAAAGTTGTGTGGAGTCCACGTTCTGCAATATCGCATGCCAAGGTTGCTTCGTCCGGATTCCACCTCACGCCTCTTTCATCCATGACCAGACACTCCTGCTCTCAGTCCCACTCATGCAGGGTCTTTTGCATCCCCACATAAATTTGTTACTGTTTTTCCTTCTTTCTGTTCTTCTCCTTCCCCCTTTTGCATCGGTTTTTTCTCTCTCTTGTTCTGGGTCGAAGTCTGATGAGTGAAAATGATTGCCGGTCCCCGTGACAGTTTAGCAATTCTAATAGAGGGGCAGGGTGTGGTACGTACATGAATGCCTGTAGGATGTTAGGTATTATGCAATTTATATATAATATTGTACAGGTTTAGGGGGAAGAAAAACTGGTTTATTGCTGGATGCCCGTGGGGTTATGTTGGGAATTATAATATATTCCACAATGTTGGGAGGCCGTGTTGTTGCGCGCCTGTGGCACATGCACAAGCAAAAGGCCAAAGACTGGGCCAACAGGGGTGTGGCCATAATATCTAAGAGTTTGAAGGGAGGGGCTAGTGCTTTACCCCTTCGACAAGCACTCAAGGTTGACCTAGACACTTATATTAGCTAGGTACCCATGGGCGGTATGGCACCATAGAGTTCGGTCATCAAGGAGCCATGCCAGACCTCAAATGAGATTAGATGGGTAAGGGCAGCGTGGAGGACCAGACGGGGATGAAGGTACGCGCTGGACAGGACAGAGACACATCAATATATGGACTCCGACACTAAAGAGATGAGCTGGACGTTCAATGATTGTCGCGTCTCGAGTGGTGGGGATGGTCAGAGCATGATTACATGTCTGTGGATCAATGGCCTTAGGGAAGTAAAAAAAAGAGTAGCCATTTTGAAGGGAGTTACAAACTGGTAGATGTCTCTTGGCCCCAAAGCAGAGAAGACATACCTAGCAGAATAGGAAAGTCGATGGGTACTTGGTCCAATGCCCCTCCCTTATATCCTACCCGGGGAGCGGCCATTTTGGCAAGCACACGCGGTACTGCAGAGACGGGTCAGGTAGTTGATCAGTTCCACTAGGGCGGCCCCTCAAATCAGCGTGCAGAAAGTTGCATTTGGATTGGTCTACTAATAGGTTTTGTTATCCTCCAAGCGAATACAAAGTATAAATAGCAAAATAGTTAGGAAATCATGAATATATTGGCAACAACATTATGTTCTGTAAATAGAGGAAGAGAGTGAGGGGAAAATCCCAGGATCATCCTGAAAGCCACCCAACAATCAAGAGAAAGGGATCCTGAGGTGACACTCCCTGTCAGTAACAATAAGTGGGAGGTCGTGCTACTGTTTTAGCAGGAGGACATTTCAAAAGGAGAAATGTTTCCTAATTTTATCACTACATGAGGTGTGTTAGATAGGGGCTCTGCTTCCTGGGAGAGGGGACCAGCACTAACTCTCAATTGAGTGTAAAAAAGAAGAACTGTCCCTTGGGAACAACAAAGTGTGTCCTAGACAAGCTTTGCAACACCACCCGGGCGTCTCTATATTTGTGTACCCCAGATAAGATTGCAAGGGACGGTGGGAACCTGTCCTGGGGACCATATCTTACCTCTTATCCCATAAACAATAATAGAAAGATGGTGTGCCACCTTAAACACGAACCCTGTTTAAGGAAAGATAGCCAGTGGTACCTCAGAGGGATGGAGAGAGATGGCTAACAGAGAGAAATAAGCATCTGACCTCACAATAAATGTTTAATGGTAGTGTGTGAGTCCTTATATTTTATTTATTTATTTTAGTTTTATATAGCGCGAACTAGACCCCAGACATCGGGGATCAGAGAGCTTTACATGAACACCAGTTTGTCACTGAAGGACACATTCATTTTTGTTAGGCACGGGGAGATTGTGATATGCCCAGAATCACAGGATGTTGAGCGTCGTTGCCGAGACTCGAACCTGGTTCCCCAGCTTCGAGGTTGACCGCTCTAGTCATAAGGCTACATCCTCTCCCCTAATATAAAATGTGTAAGGTCACATGTAGACAGTGATTACTGGAAGTCGACATGTTTCACTGCTGTCCGAATATCAGAGCCTCTTCATCAGGACAGTATTAAAACCAGGCTCATTCCCTACTGTATATACACGCTCACTGACTTCGGTGAGTCAGGGGGTCTCACAAGAAGGAAAAACATATCTCTTACTTCCAGAGGTTCCACAAGGCTTGTAGCCAGGCTGTCAGAGAGGACGAAAATCAATAGTGTCTGTAAAATGGCAGTGAGACCAGATTCCCAGGGCAAACCAGTGCTAAAAAAGAGCCCCAATTTTGTATGTGGAGTCGGAGTTGCTGTAGTGTGGACAGTCCCAAATCGATGTTAAATGTGTTTGGATCGATACTCACTTATCAAAAAATTTGTGGTATGTACTTGGCACTTCGAAGTCACAGGAGCGTGTGGGGGCACCCCCAGGATAAGGGGCGCCCCTCGCTGCCAGACACGACCTTGCCACATGTCTATGGAGAGAGGCGTCTCCTGGACCGGTCTGGTCTCAGAGCGATGCCATCTTTGTAACTACCCCACCTGGGTGCACGAGAAGGCGCTCTTGTGACCGTGACGTGTGGTGTGAACAATAGCACGAAAAATATACAAAAAAGGCACTTGTCCACAGGCCTATTACCCCGGTTTTAGCCTAAAAGGGATGCGAGCTGCGCATCTAATAAAACGCGCACAGGACACCCTCACAACATATACTCGCCGGAAAAGCGCTTCAACGCCTCAGTCAGGTGTAGTAAGCGCTATATAAATGCAATTACAATACAATATACAGCATTAGGCAAAGCAAAGGATGCATATCAGAGATTGTGGGCCTATGACCGTTGGTGACAGGTCAAAGGTTACATTGTCCTGACACTATAGAAATGAGTTGACGCTGTGCACTCAACAGGGCAGGTCTGTACGTAAAGTAGACAACGGTTTGGGGGCGCAGGGGCAGTCAAGTTTATGAAGGGGGTCGGGTGGGGAGCTGTTGGGCCCATGGGGGAGTGGGTGGGGTTCCGAATTTTCGTTCTTTCTTTTCCTGTCAGGGTAGATTTCTGGAAAGCCCGGCCCCTGGTGCCGCTGTGTTTGTGAGGTTAGAGCCAGGGCTTTAAGTGGGCCGGGTCTGAGCACCGGCAGTTTTTTTTTGGGGCCCTCGAAACGGGTCTCTATCGGGCTCTATTTTCGTGGCTACTAAAGGTAGTCCGTTCTTTATTTTTTTTTTTTTCTGACCCGTTTTGAGGGCCCAAAAAAAAACTGCCGGTGCTCAGACTCTGCCCACTGTTGCTGCACTGTTAGGTAACCTGACCCCGTCTCCCTTCGCCATCCTCCACTTTGCTGAACTTGTTGGGAACCTATCAGCTCAGTGGTCACGGCCTGACGTCACTACAGAAGGCCCCTCGGCGTGCACCTAGCTGCCTTGAATGAGTCTCCCCTCCTGCAACACAGATAAACACACGAGGCTCCGACTCTCCGAGGTGCCTTGCACGAGTGCCTTCCCCCGCACTTAAATGCCGTGGTGCAAGAAGGTTGGTATGAGGAACGTGTTTCTGAACCTAATTTCAATGTGCTGTGGTGCGTTTCTGTCCCGGAGTGTCTTGCACTGGAGCGAAGGTTGCACAGTGTGAACCTCTCTCGTGCATGCTGCTGCCAAGGTACATTCTTCAGCCCGGTTCTTAAACTCTTTTAAAAGTAGGCGCAGCGCCACCAGGCAAGTAGGAGCCTGGCACTGTCATGGTTGGCATTCCATGCCCACGTTACTGTACGAGTCTCGCACACGGCCCCTCGTGGCTTGCAGCTTTCAGCTCATAGTTCCATGAAAACAACACGCTTCTAGATTGCTTTTCTTCGCCCTACCTGTAACGTTCCGCCCTGGGCTAAAACCCGTCCGTAGCCTTCCGTACACCCCCCTCGCCCCAGGGGCAGCCTCGAGGGTGGCCACCCTCCCCCATTGGCGCATCCTCCTTAAACTTCTGAAGTCAAAAGGAGGCTTGAACGAGCAAATTTTTTGTAGGTCGGTTGGTAACTTGTACGTTTAATGGGATACAGGACGTTAAAGTGACAAGCGTTGTTAGCAACGTTTTCGAAGAATAACAGCCAGAAGTAGCCCCCTCGAGATGGTTTACTCTTACTTACCTGCTACCATTTAAGGGAGAGTGTCTTTTGGCTATTCATTAATTAATATATGCGTGTTAATTTACAGTATACAGTGTATATAACATGTATCCGCAGAGTAAAGTACAAATAGCCTGCCGGGGTCCGAGGAACCTCGTATTTGCGCAAGACGTATACCGGCTGCGAAAGAGGCTGGGTAAGAATAAAAAAACATTAGCGGTACAACTTGGTCGAGAGAAACGCAACCGTAACGGTGGAGTTTATTTCTCCGACTTTTGAAAAATATACACATTTAGTCAAATGCAGTCGAAGTAGCGAATGGACAGACTTCCGGTCTCGGGGGGTTTGGAACAGCGACGCGGCAGCTTTTACAGTTTCAGTTGGGCCCTGCTGTGCCCGGGATGCGTTTTGGAAAAGGGAATGGGCGTGACGTCATTACAATGCCTGGAACTATAATACCCCGTGCTAATAAAATATATATATATTTCTTACTATCATTATTATTATTTTAATGTATTTTTCTTTTTTTTTTTTTCAAAACGTTGCATCGCGCATAATATACAGTGGGCGATAAAACACAAAATATGCGCAGGCCGCGGTGATTCTCGCCAGCTCTTCCTTGTTGGAAAATCCTAGATTCTTAGAGTTGGGCACCATGTGTGCAAACATTAAAAGGCCAGCGAGGTCAAAGCTACTCTTGGGTGTTTTTGTTTATGGTTTTTATGTGGGGCTGGTGAAAGCAACACCCCAACGCGTGTTTTTTAAAGTGTTTGGTATTTTTATGGGTTATACTTAATAAATATACCTTTTTGCCTATTTTATTATCCTTTGCTGGATGCGACTTCATGATTTTCTTAAGCACACAGTGCTAGTTATTTTGATTTAGACCACGCCCCTACTCGGATAGGCCACGCCCCTTTTAGAGCACCCCCAGTTTTTTTTTCCCACTTAAAGCACTGGTTAGAGCTGTCACATTAAGGCAGCATTGTTCTCAATACTGCGGATTGTGGTAGATTGTGGCATTGAACACACCACCTGCAGCTGCTTCTTCCTGGAAACGTACACTTGGGAACGGGGGGTGTGGGGGGGGGGGTGATTTAACTGTCTAGGAACGGGTCGGATTCTGTTGACGCAGCCGCTGAAGCACCCGGAAGTGATACTGAGACTGGTCCTGTTGTTGTGAGGTTTGTCAGTCAGTCATGAACTCTCCGACACCCGGAGCTTCCCGCGAGGCCCTTGTAAGAAACACAAGAAGCGGGCCAACAGGTTCTACGGGGCCCCGGGGCCACCGAGGTCCAGGGCCGTTTCTACCATTAGGCAAGACTAGGCGGCCGCCTAGGGTGGCAAAAGGGGGAGGGCGCCAAAAAACATGAGTTTGGGAATCCTCATGCACGTCCTTCGACCTCGAAAGCGCATTGGGTAGCGCCTTCTACAATGCGACGCAACATCACGTTCGGCGCCACGGGCAGGGGCCGTGCACACCGATTTCCGACTTCCGATTCACTCTTGACCCGATTGGAGTCGGACCTCTCCCTGTGCTCGCATGGTCGCACCCTGTGCTGACCCTAAGGTGCCTGCCCGCTTCTAGGAGCATCCGGTCTTCTGAGAGGTAATGGGGAATATGGGTGCAAATAATGTAACTTATCATTAGGGGTGCACTTGCAGCGACCGAAACAGACATCATTTGTTCTATTTTTAACAACCACCTCTTGAAGGACCACATGGACCAAAATGCATTGTGGCAAAATCATGGAGCTTACCTCACAATGACCATGGAAAATGTTCGCCATTGACCAGCACTGTATATATGTTGATTCTGATTTGAATTTCATGTCGACAAAAGTTGAAGATTTCATTACAATATTTGAATATCGTGAATTTATATTTTGAATGAATCGGGCAATAATACATTTGCCTAAATTTTCATGAACTAATGACCGTGTGGTTCACAACTTCATGAAGTCTGTATTGTCGGGCACCATGAGACTACTCCCAGCATAGGGAGCAGACATCATTTTCTTGTTGTGTGTACATAGACAGAGCACATTCCCCGGTTGTACTAAAGTCAATTTCTAAGATTACCAGTTAATTTTAAAAGAGAATCGGAGTGTGCATTTGGAACAATATATGATTAAAACTTTGAAATGTAGCACATTAGAGGTTAATTTCAATAGGCAATGTCCATCAGTGCTTAATTCAGGACTACCATTTCCAGGTGTTTCATTGCGAGATCTGGCCTGTTCCAGTCTGGCGATCTTAATCCCCTGGCCTTGGGGTGGCCCTGCTGCTCCCAGCATTGGATCTAGGTGGATCACTGTGCTCACTCAGACATGTCTGCCTGGATCAGTTGGCCCTTCTTACGCATTGCACAGATTCCCGCCTAGGATGGGGATGAATGGTGCAATTGAACTATTGTTGGTCAGATTGAAGCAGAAGCAGTGAGAGAAGTCTAATAAACAAAAGCGGTTACCCTCGTGTGCTCTACACCGGTGGCAATATGTCCACCATGATCAGTAAAAATAAAGACTGCCTGTTGGACTTGGCCCTGCTTGCAGGGTCATCCCGGAACTTTTTGCCTTTCCTCCTAGCCTTTTTGCTGTATGGATGTGATTGAATGCTGCGCCATGGTGTGCATCGGGTTATTTTCACCATTGAAGAAAGTGTCACTTTTAAAATGTCACCCTGTCTGTGTGCTTGTTCCTGCCTGAAATGGGTTGCAGGTCTAGTGTTCGAAGTGACCAAGGCTGACTCCGCCCCCTGGGGTGGGTCCGTCTCACACACCCCCTGTTCTTGGCGGGAAGTCTGGCAGACAGGGTGCTCTACACCTCCCCCAAAACCAGTTGGGACCGGTTTTCCCAGAGAGCCTTCTAGAAGGTTCTAGCCCTTTCTGGTAGGTGGGATGAAGGGTTTATATATAGGAGGGCTCTGCCTCCATGTGACAGACTGTGCGTGGACTTTGATTGAGAGGGGACACACTGCCAGGAGGTACCCCCAAAGGGCCTGTGTTCTGGCCCCTGTGCCCATCTGTACCCCTCTGCTGTCCACAGGGCCAGTGAGAGCCCTTTTCTGGAGTGAAGACTGCTACGTCAGAAGGAGTGCCACTTTATGGGGGTGGACTGTGCCTAGGTACTGCTCTCCTGGTCTGATGAGTGCCCACTGTCTGCTGATCTTGCCCAGCATTGCCTTCCTGCTCTCCTGCCCTAGCGCCTCGTGAGCGCCATCAGGTGTTGCTGTTAATGTTTCCAGGCTAAGGACGTTTAAGCTTCATGTTTAGGCCTACTCTGATAAATGCCTATAGTGATTTATACTTACCGTAAGGTTGCTCAGTGCATGGTCTTGCCAGTAACTACTGGCAATTGCACATTTATTACTAATGCTTTTACACCTAATGAGGTTTTCATGCCTACTGTTACGCCTAAGGGGTTGTGATGCCAGACAATGCTGATATGGTTATGCATAATGTGTTCTTGTTATCCTAAGGAGGCGTTCATTCTATGCCTGGGCTCATGCATTTATGCTAATGTGGTATGCCTAAAGGGATTCATGCCAATGTACTGAGCGGAGTTCAGTCATTCACTCGTAGGTACGGACTGATTACATTTATTATTGCTTATGGACTTTCATTTATCCTTTGCAACCTGTGCTTGTGATGATTCTGGCAGCAGCCTGATTGGCCCTGCCTTGTAAATAGTCCCCCCTGTATATTGCTACCTGGTGCCAGTTGGCACGGTGTTCACAACTGTGAGGGTAAACTAATGTGTTTTGTATAATACATATGCTGTTTTCACACAACCTGGTGTGGAGTCTCCTTTTGTGGTGTGCCCAGTTTGTCGCTTGTGAGTGGCTGTGCGGATGCTTTACACAATGCTCCTGGTTTAGCCTACCCGCTCCACACCACGCTAACCCGTTTCTAACACTGCCATAGAGGAGCACAGCTGATGGCCCATTTAGTTTATGGTGGCAGGAGCCACCTTTGAAGACGGGATGTCCAGTGATCTCCTGACGAGCAACAGCCTTATAAAAAAGCAGTAGATCTACATCCAGTTTCTTTGCATCAAGGTGGCAGGACTGACCTGTCTCTCCTCATAAACTCACTTTTTCAAAGACACCTGATCTTCCTGATGCTCCACTGAACCTGTATGTGAGAGATACCAGTCAAAAATCTGCTTTGGGGCTACCGAACACAATCCCTCTTTTTTTCTGACATTCAATTAAGTTTCTGTCCTGTTTGCTCTTCCTATGTAGGTGCATACCAGAAGGGACAGTAGGGAAATTGCTCATTCAGCTTGCCAAATTAAATACAATGTCTTGGTTGGTTGCATCACTACATACGCCCTTGCATTCTACCAGTTAGAGCCTGACAAAAGGTATATAGAATCTTAGGATGCAAGGATGACTAGTTTGTTCTGCTGGTTGGTAAACAAATACAAGTCTCTCTTTGGAAGGAGAATGGGTTAATTTGTTGGGAAGGGGGCAGCGTACGAGCGAAATAGAAAGTAGGTGCGACTGGGTTGTGCCCATGGGTGGCAGTCCAGTTGCCAACTAGATGTGAAGTGGAGGAAGTCTCTTTGCTAGAAAAGGATGGTTATGATGTAAATTCCTAGAGGCTCGGTTAGCGAGGTTTATATTTAATGCATTAATTCTTCTAGCCTGGATGACAGGGGGAGAGAGTGATGGTAGTAAAAGGGAGTGGGCGGCATTTTTCAATTCTCGCCTAGGGCGGCAAAACACCTAGAAACGGCCCTGCCGAGGTCGTCCAGTTACCAGAAAACAGGTTCTGTGTCCTCCAGGCGCTAAGGCATGTCAGCCTGTGTGTGTCATCGCCAAGGGTCACTGTTGTGTGTGGCCGTCGCGTGATCTGTCCCTGCTCACCCCCCCCCCCCCCCCACCCCAGGCAAGCTCCGTGTAATGGAGGAACCCTGGTGGGATTAGAGAGATGACATGAAGTCACTTTAGGGGATGTGAACAACAACCGAGATATTCACTTCACAGAACCTGAGCTTCTAGGTAAAAGCAGTGAAGAGAAAAACAGCAAAGACACACAGGAAAGAGATCAAATCCATCCAAGAGTCCAACAGCAACATTCAGGTCTTGCTAAATTCGTAAGAATAGGAAAGCATCAGCACCTCTCAGCAGGGGTGGTATACTTCTGATTGGACAGCATCAGCACCTCTCAGCATGGGTGGAATACTTCTGATTGGACAGCATCAGCACCTCTCAGCAGGGGTTTAATACTTCTGATTGGACAACATTGGTACATCTCAGAAGGGGTTGTATACTTCTGATTGGACAGCATCAGCACCTCTCAGCAGGAGTGGAATACTTCTGATTGGACAGCATCAGTACATCTCAGAGGGGGTGGTATACTTCTGATTAGACAGCTTCAGCACCTCTCAGCAGGGGTGGGATACTTCTGATTGGACAGCATCAGCACCTCTCAGCTGGGGTGGTATACTTCTGATTGGACAGCATCAGCACCTCTCAGCAGGGGTGGTATACTTCTGATTGGACAGCTTCAGCACCTCTCAGCAGGGGTGGAATACTTCTGATTGGACAGCATCAGCACCTCTCAGCTGGGGTGGAATACTTCTGATTGGACAGCATCAGCACCTCTCAGCAGGGGTGGAATACTTCTGATTGGACAGCATTAGTACATCTCAGCAGTGGTGGTATACTTCTGATTGGACAGCATCAGCACCTCTCAGCAGGGGTGGAATACTTCTGATTGGACAGCATTAGTACATCTCAGCAGTGGTGGTATACTTCTGATTGGACAGCATCAGCACCTCTCAGCAGGGGTGGTATACTTCTGATTGGACAGCTTCAGCACCTCTCAGCAGGGGTGGAATACTTCTGATTGGACAGCATCAGCACCTCTCAGCAGGGGTGGAATACTTCTGATTGGACAGCATTAGTACATCTCAGCAGTGGTGGTATACTTCTGATTGGACAGCATCAGCACCTCTCAGCAGGGGTGGTATACTTCTGATAGGACATCATTAGCACCTCTCAGCAGGGTTGGTATACTTCTGATTGGACCCCATTAGTACAGCTCAGCAAGGGTGTATACTTCTGATAGGACATCATTAGCAACTCTCGGCAGGGGTGGTATACTTCTGATTGGACCCCATTAGTACAGCTCAGCAAGGGTGTATACTTCTGATAGGACATCATTAGCAACTCTCGGCAGGGGTGGTATACTTCTGATTGGACAGCTTTAGCATCTCTCGGCAGGGGTTGTGTACTTCTGATTGGACAGCATCAGCACCTCTCGACAGGAGTGGTGTACTTCTGATAAGATTGCATTAGTACATCTCAGTGGGGGTGGTATATTTCTGATTGGACAGGACAGCATCAGCACCTCTTAGCAGGGGTGTATACTTCTGATAGGACATCATTAGCAACTCTCGGCAGGGGTGGTATACTTCTGATTGGACCCCATTAGTACAGCTCAGCAAGGGTGTATACTTCTGATAGGACATCATTAGCACCTCTCTGCAGGGGTGGTATATTTCTGATTGGACCGGACAGCATCAGCAACTCTTAGCAGGGCTGTATACTTCTGATAGGACATCATTAGCACCTCTCTGCAGGGGTGGTATACTTCTGATTGGACAGAACAGCATCTGCACCTCTTAGCAGGGGTCTATACTTCTGATTGGACACCGTTAGTACATCTCAGCAAGGGTGTATACTTCTGATAGGACATCATTAGCATCTCTCTGCAGGGGTGGTATACTTCTGATTGGATAGGACAGCATTGGCACCTCTTAGCAGGGGTGTATACTTCTGACAGGACATCATTAGCACCTCTCTGCAGGGGTGGTATACTTCTGATTGGACAGAACAGCATCAGCACCTCTTAACAGGGGTGTATACTTCTGATTGGACACCGTTAGTACATCTCAGCAAGGGTGTATACTTCTGATTGGACAGCTTTAGCACCTCTTGGCAGGGGTGGTATACTTCTGATTGGACAGCTTTAGCACCTCTTGGCAGCGGTGGTATACTTCTGATTGGACAGCTTTACCACTTCTCGGCAGGGGTGGTGTACTTCTGATTGGACACCATTAGTACATCTCAGCAAGGGTGTATACTTCTGATTGGACAGCTTTAGCACCTCTCGGCAGGGGTGGTATACTTCTGATTGGACAGCTTTAGCACCTCTTGGCAGGGGGTATACTTCTGATAAGACTACATCAGGACATCTCAGCAGAGGTGGTATACTCTTAATTGGACAGCATTAGCAGCTCTTGTATACCACTAGTGGGACATTATCCGCACTTCTCAGCAAGGCTGATATACTTGTGATTGGACAGCACCAGCACCTCTCAGCAGGGGGTATACTTCTGATTGGACAGCATTAGCACCTCTCGGCAGGGGTGTATACTTCTGATTGGACAGCATTAGCACCTCTCAGCAGCTCAGGTATACCACTAGTGGGACATTACCCGCACTTCTCAGCAGGGGTGATATTCTTCTGATAGGACGCTATCAGCCTACGGCTGCTAAATGAAATGCTGTATGTCTTTCCAGCCTTTCAGTGAAAGCTGTTTAGGGTTCTGGATTCCATCTTTGGCCAGGCTGTTCTCTTTCCTCTGACATCTAGCACGAGTGAAGACCAGCAGACCAGAGCAGAGGAGCAGTGCGCAATGGGGTACACGCTGGCCCCTCATTAATATCACCTATGTGGGTACCAGCGGTGGACCGCTTTGATTCCAGATGCGGATTCTGAGGGGATATTCTTCAAAGGACAGCAGACCCCCAACTCTGTATTTGCTTTCACAATGTGTTGGTAATGCGACCCTTGCCCTATGCAGTCACAGGGCTCGCAGTGCCACAGTGACAGGCACAGTTGTGAAAGGGCCTAGTGAAGCACACGGAGTGCCCGCTCCTTCTGATGCCAGCAGCCTGCCCACACGTGCTGAGCTGCCTGAAGCTGGCACTTTAACTCTGGTGATGGTGACTGACCATTTACCCACGGCACTCAGGAACCATTCAGTGCTTTGTAGGACAGTCACAAAACTCTTGTGAATTACACTGCTGGTGAAAAGGACAGAAAATGCCTCTGATATCACTTTTTCCATGCGACTCACAAGAGCTAAGAATGTGTGTACTGCGACTCACACTCACAAACGAAAATAACAAAGCGTTGTATGGTGCAAATCGACACTTCTAGTCACTGAGGACTTTCTAGAGCACACTACCCTCATGGGTTTCTTGGCGCTGTTCTTGTTAAGGCTGCCTATCTAAACAGCCAAGACTGCAGCACTTTCCTGAAGCAAAAGGAGTGAGGTGGCCAGTCCTAAGTCCCTGGAAAGAGTGTTCCATAGCAGGGGAGCCTGTTCGGAGAGGGGGCGGCCACCTCCTGAGGACAGGAAAGATCTGGGAGCTGGGAGTAAAGCCTTGTTTTTACTCCTGAGCTCTTGGTTTGGGTTATAAGGCTGAGCTTAGATTGAAGCTAGGACGGGCCAGGTTATTGAGATATATGAAATCTAAACATATCCTAAAGGTAGCAGATAGGTTTTCTTGTTTCCTAAGGCCAGTGGTGGCTCTGACACAGCTGAGTTATGTGCCCTTGGAAATGAGTGCCTCAGAGAGGTAGGGAGAGCTGCAGGAGGGCATTGCAGTACTCCAGCCAGGAGTAAATCAAGGCACCCACAACCAATGCTTGTTTGTTCTCTGGGAGTGAAGGTAGCACAGCTTTAACTTTTTTAATTCTCACCTGTTGGGCCAAGGTAGCACCTCCATCAAGGAGAAGATCCACATTTTGAAAAATATTTGACTGGGAGAAGGCTAAATCAGAATTTTTGGGAAGCATTTCAGGCAATAAATATCTACTTTTTTGCTGGCAAGGCCAACACTTTGGTAATGCATGAGTAGTCTTGCTAAAAAAAGATGAATGGATTTTGTGCATTTGGTGTAGTTTGTGTTTTCTTCCGCTCATGCTTTTTCACATAATTTTCACTAGAGCTGGGTGTGTGCGCCATGGGAGCATGGGCCGCGCAAGCAACGTCCTCAGTGTTACTTTAGAAACTATAGTAAAAATGCATTGCGCAGGTAGCTCACCTGACTTTTGTATGCGAAGGGGTACCTCACACACAATTTTGTACATTTTGCATAATCGGTGTAATTTTCATTAAAAATGTAATATTTTTCTTAGAAAATGTTTTGCAATTTTGCCCAGGGCCTAGTTTATGCTTTCAAATGATAACGTTGAATTTCTGTACATTAAAGCCTATGGAAATGTGTGGCATCTAGTCCTGGACATTACCCTGCAGTGATAACAGCACAGGGCTTGGATAGGGGTCTCTTAAAAATATAACATATCTCTGGGTATCAATTGCTTTGGATTTAGAGTCCACCCAGGAGTTCCGTCAATGGTCAAAAAGTGGTCGCAGAGAAATATTACAAGTATCAGAGAGGATGCGCCTCCTGTAGGACACCGTAGTTCAGTCTAGTGTCGCGCAGTGATAATAGGCCCTGTTTGACCTGCTGGAGGCGGCTGGCCAAAAAGAAAGGTGCCATTTTGAGGTCTCAGCTGAAGCCCTTAGCAAGGAGGACAGAGGGACAATCAATGCATGTTTATGCATCATGTCGAAGGCCCGGAGTGATCTTGGAGCCCCAGCAACGAGGCGGGCACGCCCTTCTGTGATGGTCAGGGCGTCATCCTAAAAGTAGTAGAAACTCGCTCTCAGTCCAATGACGAATGTCATTTAGGGGTCACCAGGGGTTGCAGCTGCGACCTCTTGTTTTCCCTTTGGTACACCTGGCGCTACCCTTGTTGCCCAGTGGGTGATGCCAGGGAGAGAGAGCAGACACAGCTCTTTGAGAGCCTGGCCTGGTTTCTGCAGATTGTGCCCCCCCTTAAACCTGGGAACCCTGGAGGCCCTCGGGTCACAACAAAGAGACCTGATGCTGAGGAGGTGATAGAAACTTTGTATCTATCCCCAGCTCTGGGGGCCCTGGTGCTACTGCGCTGCTCCCCTGACTACAGCAGCACCCCAAAAAGGATCGGCAGGAATTATTTTAAAATGATGGTGCTTGATTTCATTGGAATGTTTTTGTTGTTGTTGAGTCAGAGTAACAAGGGCACACATGAGGCAGGGTAACAGGGGGACACATGAGGCAGGGTAACAAGGGGACACATGAGGCAGGGTAACAAGGGGACACATAAGGCAGGATAACAAGGGGACACATGAGGCAGGGTAACAAGGGGACACATAAGGCAGGATAACAAGGGGACACATGAGGCAGGGTAACAAGGGAACACATGAGGCAGGGTAACAAGAGGACACATGAGGCATGGTAACAAGGGGACACATGAGGCATGGTAACAAGGGGACACATGAGGCAGGGTAACAAGGGGACACATGAGGCAGGGTAACAAGGGGACACATAAGTGTTAGAAGGCGACCTCAGAGGAGCCCGGAGGGGGCCCTGACTATCCTGAGACCAACCCTCGAGGTATCGTAGCCGGGCACTGGCGGGAGACTCCTCAGGGGAGGAATCTCGTATCTAGGATCGTACTCTCGGCACCACACGACAAAGAGACGCCACACCGTGAGTTCTTAAGAACAAATCTTTATCAAATCGGAGTCGCAGGATCTTTATGATCAGCAAGGCCAATATATACAAGTAGAGCACGGCTCACAGAGTCTCGGGGGGGGTAGGAGGTAGCAGGACAGTCTTTGGGGATATGGATCAAATGCAGGGGCGTACCCGGCGCACAGCTCACAATCCTCGAGCTGGGGGATACGCTTGTCGTCGTCGGGGTCCGGCGGGACCAGGAGAGTCTGTGGGAGCCGCGAGTCACTCAGCAGGGCTCAAGCACAAGTTCGGAGGTCTTACGATCTTTCGGGGAGCCGCGAGTCACTCAGCAGGGCTCAAGCACAAGTTCGGAGGTCTTACGATCTTCAGGGAGCCGCGAGTCACTCAGCAGGGCTCAAGCACAAGTTTGGAGGTCTTACGATCTTCAGGGAGCCGCGAGTCACTCAGCAGGGCTCAGGTGTTTCCAAAAGCGAATTTCCCGGATAGTCCCAGAGCACCCCTTGTTATAGGTCGACCCCTCTTTGATGTCCGGAGTCTGTGCAGGCAGGGGTCTTGCCACCTGGGGGTCGCTTGTCGGGGTTTTCTGCCATTGTCTTTTGATCCTTTCAGGGCCGGGTCGGGAGGAGCCCCAGACACCCAGCAGGCGTGGAGCTAGCCCTCGGGGAGGCCGGAGGGCCGATCGAAACCCACCTTCCCAGGGGAGCTCAGAGGTGCGATGGAAACTGCTCCTCCCTCTCTCATCCCAATGGGAGCGCGATGTCCTCCAGCCGGAGTGGCCCCTCTAGGCCAGGGTCGCGCTGGGGCCGGGCGGCCATCATGGTGCATGAAGTGGGTACGCAGGCCCGGTGTGGCCGAAAGGAGGAAGGCCACGGACGGGGAAGTCCGGGTCGGGTGTGTGTGTGTTCTGGTGGGAAGGATCGGCTAGGCCGTGCGCTCGGGGGCTGCATGAGGTGCATGGGTCAGGATATGTGGTGCGGGGACAGGGATGGCCATGCCACGAGGCCGGGTCTAACACGCGTCCCCCCCCAGCTGAAAGCCGGAGAGAACTACCCATCTTCTTGGGGGTTCTCTTCGCTGAGGCGGAAGAACCGGGAGAGGCCATTGGCGTTGGCGTGGTCAGTACCAGGGTGATGTTCCACGGTGAAATCCATCCCCTGGAGGGAGATTGACCACCGCAGTAGTTTGGGGTTTTCTCCTCGCATCTGCATGAGCCATCGCAAGGGGCGATGGTCGGTTTGGACGTTGAAATGGGTGCCGAACAGATAGGGGCGTAACTTCTTGAGGGCCCAGACTACGGCGAACGCCTCGCGCTCGATGGTGCTCCATCTCTGTTCTCTGGGCAACAGCCTTCGGCTGAGGAAGGCTACGGGCTGGTCTATGCCTTGGTCATTCACCTGGGACAGGACGGCCCCAATGCCATGCTCGGAGCCGTCCGTTTGTACCACAAACTCCTTGGAGTAGTCGGGGGCCTGGAGAACGGGGGCAGTGCACATGGCCGCTTTCAGGGTATTGAACGCCTCTTGGCAGGCAGAGGTCCACTGCACTTTCTTGGGTTGTTTTTTGGACGTGAGTTCCGTGAGGGGACCGACCAGGCTGCCGTACCCCCGGATGAATCTCCGGTAGTAGCCCGTGAGGCCCAGAAAGGCTCGGACCTCCGTTTGGGTAGTGGGTGGTTCCCAGGCTAGGATGGCGTCGATCTTGGGCTGTAGAGGGGCGACCTGGCCGCTTCCGACCTGGTGCCCCAGGTAGATTACCGAACCTTGCCCAATCTGGCATTTGCTGGCTTTCACGGTGAGGCCTGCCTGGCGCAGGGCGGTTAGCACCCTCCGGAGGTGCTGGAGGTGCTCACTCCATTCGGAACTGAAAACCGCGATATCGTCTAGATAGGCAGCGCTGAACTTTTCCAGCCAGGCCAGGACTCTATTTACCAGTCGCTGGAAGGTGGCCGGGGCATTTTTCATCCCGAAGGGCATCACGCGAAAGCGATAGTGCCCATACGGGGTGGAGAAGGCGGACCGCTCCTTGGCTCCTTCTGTGAGCGCAATTTGCCAATAGCCGCAGGTGAGATCGAATGTGCTGAGGAACCGAGCAGCCCCGAGTCGGTCAATGAGCTCGTCGGCTCGGGGAATGGGGTGGGCATCGGCTCGGGTGACTTCATTGAGTCCCCGGTAATCCACGCAGAAGCGGAGTTCTGGGGCGACACCGGGGGCAGCTGCTTTCGGGACCAGGACCATGGGGCTGGCCCAGGGACTGTCTGAGGGTTCGATCACTCCCAAGGTCAACATCTTCGAGACCTCGGCTTGAATGCAGGACCGGACCCGATCAGGGACTTGGTAGGCCCGGTGTTTCACCGGTGGGCTGTCTCCGGTGTCCACGTCATGGTCACACCAGTCGGTGACTTGGGCGACCAGAGAGAATAGGTCGGAAAACTGCCCTAGGAGCTGGCAGCAATCCTCACGTTGCTGGGAAGTGAGGGAGGGGGAGAGGTTCACTCCCTCTACGGAGCCATCCTTCTCTTTGGTACACAGGAGATCAGGGAGGGGATCCGACTCCTCTTCGGCCCCGTCATCGGTGGCCAGCAGGAGGCTCAGTTCCGTCCGCACAAAGTGAGGCTTGAGGCGGTTCACGTGAAGGACCCGGAGGGGGTCCCGTGGTGACTGGACGTCCACCAAGTGCGTGACCTGGCTCTTCCGCTCAATCACCTTGAAGGGCCCGGTCCATTTATCCTGGAGGGCGCAAGGTTTCACGGGGGCCATGACCCATACCTGCTGGCCCGGCTGGATCTCGACCAGAGTGGCGTTCTGGTCGTACCAGCGCTTCATCTCTTCCTGGCTCGCCTCCAGGTTGGCCTCAGCCAGCTCTCGGAACTTCCTAGTCTGGTTCCGGAGGGTCAGGACGTATCGGAACACATCTCGTGGGGTGTTTCGGGGCGCCGCCTCCCACCCTTCCTTGACCAGGCTGAGGGGCCCCCGGACGGGGTGCCCATAGAGTAATTCAAACGGGCTGAACCCCAAGGATTTCTGGGGGACTTCCCGGTAGGCGAACAGGAGGCAGGGGAGCAGGACATCCCACTTACGCCGGAGGGGCTCTTCTAGGCCCGCGATCATCCCCTTCAGAGTCCGGATAAACCGCTCTACCAGGCCATTTCCTTGGGGGTGGTACGGGGTGGTGAACTTATAGGACACTCCACATTGTTGCCACAGGGACGTCATGTATTTGGAGATGATGTTCGTACCGCGATCGCTCACGACCTCACGGGGAAAACCCATACGGGAAAAGATTCCCATCAACGCCCGGCCCACCACGGGGGCTGTGACGGTGCACAGGGGTATGGCCTCAGGGTATCGGGTGGCATGATCCACCAGGACGAGGATAAAGCGGTGACCTTGGGAGGTTGGGGGGTCCAGGGGCCCCACGATGTCGATCCCGACCCGTTCAAAAGGGGTACTGACGACAGGGAAGGGTTGGAGGGGAGCCTTGCGCTTTCCTCCGCTCTTCCCACTAGCCTGGCACGTGGGACAGGACTTGCAGTGGGCTTCTACATCCGCTTTCATTCTGGGCCAGTAGAAGTGAGTCACGAGGCGACTGTAGGTTTTGTCCTGGCCCAAGTGGCCTGCGAGGGGGACGTCGTGGGCCAAGCCCAGGAGGAGGTCTCGGAAGCGTAGGGGTACCACCAGCACCCGGGCGGATCCTAGCTCCACCAACTTCTGCTCGCTGTACAAAAGGTCATTTTCCCAATACACCCGGTGCGTTCCAGTTTGGTCGCCCGCGGCCTGGGCCTCTGCTTGTTGCCGGGGCCCGACCAGGGAAGGATAGGTAGCTTGCTCCCGGCAGAACTCCTCTCGGGAGGGGCCCCCCTCGTGGCGCCACTGGGCCAACTCGGGCAGATCGCCTAACTCGGTGACCTGTGCGGAGTCGGAAGGTGGGGGTTCGTCGCTGGCGACCGACCCTCCTTGTGGGGGGATGTGGGGACCCTCGGCGGGGACCATCCTGTCTTCTGTGGTCGGGCGTCTTCGACTTCCCCAAGGGGGGTCAGTCGGGCTGCCATAGATCGGGTGGTGGCGCACACCCACTCAGGGAGACTCATCATCCCTAGGTGGGTCTTGCGCTCGACTTGTTTCCAGGGGGAACTTTCCAGGTCATTCCCCAGGAGACAGTCGACTGGCTGGGAGGTTCTCACTGCGACTTTCAGTTTACCGACCACCCCTCCCCATTCAAAAGGCACCAGGGCTACCTTACACAGACTTTCCGTATTGTCAGCGGAAATTACCGGGCAAAAGACGTTGGGGAGGACCTGGTCTTCGTTGACTAAATGACTGAGGACACCGGTGATGCTGGCCCCGGTGTCACGAAGGGCCTCTACTTGGTGGCCATTGATCGTTACGAGCTGCCCATATTTCTTCGTGTTGGAGGGCAGGAGGCTTCCAGGGACCATTTCTCTATCTCCCAATGATACTAGGGCCATGGCGGCGGGTTCCCACTCTACGGTCTCCTCAACCGCCTCCCCCAGTGCTACATTGGCTATCTGTCTAGCGGGGGGTGCTGTCGGGGTGATGTGTGGGGCCATGGGGCATTAAGGGTTGTTGGCGTAATGCCCGGGCTTCTGACAACGGAAACAAGTGATGGTCACCCGGTGCCCCCGCCTCACGGGTGGGCCGGATACAGCTGGTGGGGGTGCCGGGAAAGGCGGAGGTTGGGTTTTCGGGGGACTGGACTGGGACTCCCTCTGCCCTCCCTGGTTCCCTCCCCTCTCTGGCGGGGTGGTCCCTGACTGGCTCGGGGGTACTCTCCTACGGGGCCCCAGGAGACCCTGGTGTTGGTCCAGCGATCCGCCTCGACAGCCAGCTTTCTCGGATCCGTGAGCTTGCTGTCGAGCAGATGCTGGCGTAGTTCCACAAAGCAGTTCGCAGCCAGGTGTTCCCACAACATGAGGTCGGTTAGTTCTTCTAGGGTGGTTACCTTGCTGCCCTTGATCCACCCATCGAATTCACGGCTGAAGAAGTTTACATACTCCACCCAGGTGGTGCCCGGGATCTTCCTGCAGTCCCGGAACCGCTGGCGGTACATCTCCGGGGTGAGGCCGTACCTTGTGAGAAGGGCCTCTTTCATGTGGTTGTAGGAGGTCTGCATGGAGGTGGGTAGGTCGAGCAGGGTGTCTCTCCCTTCGCTCAGAAATCGTCCCCACAACCCGGCCCCCCAATCCTTCTGTGGGACCCGATGGGAGGTCATGGCGACCTCGTATGCCCTGAACCACTGTTGGATGTCATCGTTTTTGTAATATTCTTTGACCACATCCTTGGGAATGTGGACCTTCTGCTCCGCCGGGGAGGCCGCCTCTCAGTTTCCCGGGGGCCACGCTTCTTCGCTTTTTGCTTTTAGCTCGATTTCCTTCAAGCTGCGTTCGTGTTCCAGTTGATGTCTCCTTCCTTCGTGTTCCCGTTGGAGTTTGTTCTCTTCTATCTCTCCTTGTACTCGCATCTGTTCCACTGCTAGCTTTTTCTCGGCTAATTTCAACTCGCCCTCGATTTTAAGTTTGGCCAATTCGAGTTTGTGATGGCGACTTCTCTCTCTGTCTGCGAGTTCCTCCGGGGATAGGCCCCCGTCAGGGACGAAGCTTCGCACCTGGTTGCTGCTGCGTTCTCCTTGGGAGTGTCCAGCTTCGTCGTGGAGTTCCACCGCTCCTTCAGGGGGGGGGGGCTCCAGAATCCACCCAAGCTTTCAGTGCCTTCTGCATATCTTCTTTGGTGTTGAGACCAGTGGTAGCGATTTTTAGTTCTTTGCAGAATTGCTTCAGTTCTCTGTGCGTGTATTCTTCCAGTTGTTCCGCCTGGAACACGGTACTGGTGTCGTTTTCTGTGAGACTCATGGCGTTTCCTTCTGCCATCTTTGTCTGTAGTGCGTCAGCCGTTCACGGTACGATCTCTAGATTATGGGCCCGAATCCCGTCGCTTGCCACCAATGTTAGAAGGCGACCTCAGAGGAGCCCGGAGGGGGCCCTGACTATCCTGAGACCAACCATCGAGGTATCGTAGCCGGGCACTGGCGGGAGACTCCTCAGGGGAGGAATCTCGTATCTAGGATTGTACACTCGGCACCACGGGGAACAACCTTTACAACGCAACTTTTACAACGCACTACCTTTACAACGCATTTTTTACAACGCATAATCCATTACAACGCATGACATTACAACGCATACCATTACAACGCATTTTTAAAAACTACCTTTACAACGCATTCCATTACAACGCATACTACCATTACAACGCATACCATTACAACGCATAATATTACACTACACTATCCAACACTTACTCTACTGTTGCACCCCCTGGAGTTAGAATAGTAATTTTTACCCCTATACTATCCAACACTTACCCTACTGATGCACCCCCTGGAGTTAAATTTTAGAATAGTAATTTTTACCCCTATACTATCCAACACTTACCCTACTGTTGCACCCCCTGGAGTTAGAATAGTAATTTTTACCCCTACACTATCCAACACTTACCCTACTGTTGCACCCCCTGGAGTTAGAATAGTAATTTTTACCCCTATACTATCCAACACTTACCCTACTGATGCACCCCCTGGAGTTAGAATAGTAATTTTTACCCCTATACTATCCAACACTTACCCTACTGTTGCACCCCCTGGAGTTAGAATAGTAATTTTTACCCCTACACTATCCAACACTTACCCTACTGTTGCACCCCCTGGAGTTAGAATAGTAATTTTTACCCCTATACTATCCAACACTTACCCTACTGATGCACCCCCTGGAGTTAGAATAGTAATTTGTACCCCTATACTATCCAACACTTACCCTACTGTTGCACCCCCTGGAGTTAGAATAGTAATTTTTACCCCTATACTATCTAATACTTACCTTAAATGTAATTTAATATAATGCGTTGTAATGGTATGCGTTGTAAAGGTAGTATGCGTTGTAATGGCAATGCGTTGTAAAGGTATTTTTTAAAAATGCGTTGTAGTGTCATGCGTTGTAATGTCATGCGTTGTAATGGATTATGCGTTGTAAAAAGTGCGTTGTAAGTGCATGCGTTGTAAAAGTGTGCGTTGTAACGTCATACATCCGGCACCACACGACAAAGAGACGCCACACCGTGAGTTCTTAAGAACAAATCTTTATCAAATCGGAGTTGCAGGATCTTTATGATCAGCAAGGCCAATATATACAAGTAGAGCACGGCTCACAGAGTCTCGGGGGGGTAGGAGGTAGCGAGACAGTCTTTGGGGATATGGATCAAACGCAGGGGCGTACCCGGCGCACAGCTCACAATCCTCGAGCTGGGGGATACGCTTGTTGTCGTCGGGGTCCGGCGGGACCAGGAGAGTCTGTGGGAGCCGCGAGTCATTCAGCAGGGCTCAAGCACAAGTTCGGAGGTCTTACGATCTTTCGGGGAGCCGCGAGTCACTCAGCAGGGCTCAAGCACAAGTTCGGAGGTCTTACGATCTTCAGGGAGCCGCGAGTCACTCAGCAGGGCTCAAGCACAAGTTCGGTGGTCTTACGATCTTCAGGGAGCCGCGAGTCACTCAGCAGGGCTCAAGCACAAGTTCGGAGGTCTTACGATCTTCAGGGAGCCGCAAGTCACTCAGCAGGGCTCAGGTGTTTCCAAAGGCGAATCTCCCGGATAGTCCCAGAGCACCCCTTGTTATAGGTCGACCCCTCTTTGATGTCCGGAGTCTGTGCAGGCAGGGGTCTTGTCACCTGGGGGTCGCTTGTCGGGGTTTCCTGCCATTGTCTTTTGATCCTTTCAGGGCCGGGTCGGGAGGAGCCCCAGACACCCAGCAGGCGTGGAGCCAGCCCTCGGGGAGGCCGGAGGGCCGATCGAAACCCACCTTCCCAGGGGAGCTCAGAGGTGCGATGGAAACTGCTCCTCCCTCTCTCATCCCAATGGGAGCGCGATGTCCTCCAGCCGGAGTGGCGCCTCTAGTCCAGGGTCGCGCTGGGGCCGGGCGGCCATCATGGTGCATGAAGTGGGCACGCGGGCCCGGTGTGGACGAAAGGAGGAAGGCCACGGACGGGGAAGTCCGGGTCGGGTGTGTGTGTGTTCTGGTGGGAAGGATCGGCTAGGCCGTGTGCTCGGGGGCTGCATGAGGTGCATGGGTCAGGATATGTGGTGCGGGGACAGGGATGGCCATGCCACGAGGCCAGGTCTAACAATAAGGCAAGGTAACAAGAGGACACATGAGGCAGGGTAAGAGGGGAACACATGAGGGAGGGTAACAGGAGGACACATGAGGCAGGGTAACAAGAGGACACATGAGGCAGGGTAACAAGGGGACACATGAGGCAGGGTAACAAGGAGACACATAAGGCAGGGTAACAAGGGTACACATAAGGCAGGGTAACAAGGGGACAAATGAGGCAGGGTAACAAGAGGACACACGAGGCAGAGTAACAGGGAGACACACGAGGGAGGGTAACAAGGGGACACATGAGGCAGGGTAACAAGGGACACATGAGGCAGGGTAACAAGGAGACACATAAGGCAGGGTAACAAGGGTACACATAAGGCAGGGTAACAAGGGGACAAATGAGGCAGGGTAACAAGAGGACACACGAGGCAGAGTAACAGGGAGACACACGAGGGAGGGTAACAAGAGGACACATAAGGCAGGGTAACAAGGGGACAAATGAGGCAGGGTAACAAGAGGACCCATGAGGCAGGGTAACAAGGGGACATATGAGGCAGGGTAACAAGAGGACACATAAAGCAGGGTAACAGGGGGACACATGAGGGAGGGTAACAAGGGGACACATGAGGCAGGGTAACAAGGGGACAAATGAGGCAGGGTAACAGGGGGACACATGAGGCAGGGTAACAGGGGGACACATGAGGCAGGGTAACAAGAAGACCCATGAGGCAGGGTAACAAGGGGACATATGAGGCAGGGTAACAAGAGGACACATAAAGCAGGGTAACAGGGGGACACATGAGGGAGGGTAACAAGGGGACACATGAGGCAGGGTAACAAGGGGACAAATGAGGCAGGGTAACAGGGGGACACATGAGGCAGGGTAACAGGGGGACACATGAGGCAGGGTAACAAGAGGACATTTCTTGAAGCTTCATAATTCCTGAAGATAGCTTTGCGTTCTCCTGGGTGCACAGAGGTGTTTGTAATGCTACAAACAGGACGTAAAGGTTCAGAATGCAAAGAAAACCTGGGCTCAAATAAGGGTAACTTCGGAGTGAGCTTGTCAGCGTTTCCTTGAACATCCTTAGAGATGAGGAAGAACAAGAAAGGGTCACCCGGGGGCTTTCAAGTGACAGATTGTTCCAGAAGCTTTGTTACTGGTCGAACAATAGACGGCTTTGTAATTCTGGGGCGAATAAGCTGGCGGGATGTTTCAGCATCCAAGCAGGTACAGGGTCCATCATAGAGTCGGCGAGTTTGGGGAACCGGCCCAGCTCTGCATGTGTGAATCTGGAGCTGATTCATACACGAGGCCCTCTGCCTTTATGGAACCCTCTCTGAATGAAGACTGGACGTGACTTTGAAATCTGAGAGCCCTGGCCCTGATCGATGAGGTTTATAGGTGATATTATCCTGAAATATTTATCAGTTTAAAATCCAATCTAGGATTTAATCTTGCCACAATCATGGCCTGTTCTGAATGGGACCAGCGCTGGTGCCTTGCAGTAAAATCTTAGGACAGGGAGTGATAACAAAAGGGGCCTGGGCGTGGGACCCCTGTTTGTAGACGTCAGCGGGGGTGCTGAATGGGCGCTTTCAGGTGTCCACTCCTCAACCAAGCTTGAAATGCATCTGAGCGCCCATCACAGGATGTGTGTGTAGCCTAAGCTGCTAGCTGCTGCTTCTTCCCTCCTCTCTGGCTCCAGCCATCCCTCCTGCTCTCTGATGCTTCTGACACTCTGGCATTACACTCTCTGCGCGCTTTCCAAAGATTGTAAAATCAGCAGAAATGTTGAAGATGTGCAGGGCTCTTCCTAAATTTCAAAACAGGCACGTGGAAGGCCTGGTTCTGCAGACTCTCACTGCGCCCACATCTTAGTCAATGGTTATCATTCGTCGTTAAAACTTGTTAGCTCTTATTCGTTCATGAATAAATCCTTATTTTTAGTTTTGTATACTTATTGTAGTTCCAAATTAATGGATTTTCCCTTCAACGCAACCTCTGACAAAGACGTCTGCGCAAAAGACTGCCGCAGGCTCGGTTTGGCACAAAAAGTCACTTTGAAATAATGGTTTGTGTGTATTAAAGGAGGAAAAAACTGTAAATGTTAAGACTGTGTTCCCTTCCCCTCTACATCCACCCACCAGGGACCTGTGCTCCTCGACTCCCCACCCCCCCCCACTGATGGACCCTTCACGGACACATGCCCTTGGGGGTCCAGGAGACAGGCTCTGACACTGCTCCAAACAGAACTAGCGATCAAAGGGACTTTTCAGACTCAAATGGACCATGCACCTTTCAAAGTCCCCAAGCTGCTCGTTTTGTGGGGGGGCAGCGCACCCCTCAGCAGATCGAAAAGGATCGATAAATACAACTCAGTTGAGCTAAGTGTCAAAGGGGAGGACAGACTCGCAGGAAGGCAAGATCTGAGCGCCCATCACAGGATGTGTGTGTAGCCTAAGCTGCTAGCTGCTGCTTCTTCCCTCCTCTCTGGCTCCAGCCATCCCTCCTGCTCTCTGATGCTTCTGACACTCTGCCGCTGACCGCGGCCCCCGCAGGGGGCCACTCGGCGGTCGGCGCCTTAGTGGCCCCGGGGCCCCGGTCACCCCTCCCCACTCCCTCCTTCGGGGGGGCGGGGGCAGGGATCCTGACTGTTGCCCCCCTCCGTGTCAGGGGCCGGAGGTGACGCGCAATGCGCGTCACTTCCGGGCCCAGGTGTGAGGGGGAGGCTATTTAGCCTTCCCCCACCCTCACTGGCGACCTCTTTGTCGCCCACCTCGCTTTTGGGGGGCCCTGGCTGCGACGGTTAGCCGCCTCCAGGGCTGTGGCGGAGTTACAGGGCGATCTGGAAGCAGGCCGGTACAAAGGGTACCTCTGCGCGGCACCACGTGGTGCCCGAGCCAAAACGAGGAGCCTCCAGAGAGGTCCCGGAAGCCGGTCGGCGCCCCGCTAGGCCTGCGGGCGGTTGTGGGCCTGAACAACCGGGGGCTTGCTATGCGACGCTCCGCCCCGAGAGGGGGGTGTGAGTAGAATCTCAACGGCACGTGATCGAAAAAAGAATCACTTGGGGGGCAGCACTTGCGGGTCGTTCCCGTGCTGCCCGGCTCATCAGGCGGGGCAGGTGAAGTAGATGGCCGCCTGCCCTTGGATCGCCCGTAAGATAACCCACCTATTACATATCCTGGAATTATGTAATAAAACCTGCAGCATTTGTTACCCACTTACAACTGTTTCTTGTGTCTTCGTTGGGTAACCTAATTTGGGGGAGGGGGGAAAGCGGGGTGCCCCTGGGGGTACTATGCCGCTGACCGCGGCCCCCGCAGGGGGCCACTCGGCGGTCGGCGCCTTAGTGGCCCCGGGGCCCCGGTCACCCCTCCCCACTCCCTCCTTCGGGGGGGGCGGGGGCAGGGATCCTGACTGTTGCCCCCCTCCGTGTCAGGGGCCGGAGGTGACGCGCAATGCGCGTCACTTCCGGGCCCAGGTGTGAGGGGGAGGCTATTTAGCCTTCCCCCACCCTCACTGGCGACCTCTTTGTCGCCCACCTCGCCTTTTTACCCTCCCTACCGCTTACCCGGCGTAGGTGTGGTGGGGTGGGGTTTTTTGCTGAACGTTTTAATGTTTTCCTTTTCGTTGCAGGCGGAGTTACAGGGCGATCTGGAAGCAGGCCGGTACAAAGGGTACCTCTGCGCGGCACCACGTGGTGCCCGAGCCAAAACGAGGAGCCTCCAGAGAGGTCCCGGAAGCCGGTCGGCGCCCCGCTAGGCCTGCGGGCGGTTGTGGGCCTGAACAACCGGGGGCTTGCTATGCGACGCTCCGCCCCGAGAGGGGGGGTGTGAGTAGAATCTCAACGGCACGTGATCGAAAAAAGAATCACTTGGGGGGCAGCACTTGCGGGTCGTTCCCGTGCTGCCCGGCTCATCAGGCGGGGCAGGTGAAGTAGATGGCCGCCTGCCCTTGGATCGCCCGTAAGATAACCCACCTA
This sequence comes from Triturus cristatus, assembly GCF_964204655.1. Lineage (NCBI taxonomy): Eukaryota > Metazoa > Chordata > Amphibia > Caudata > Salamandridae > Triturus > Triturus cristatus. The sequence continues at coordinate 817,589,726 of NC_140595.1, forward strand.
TTACATATCCTGGAATTATGTAATAAAACCTGCAGCATTTGTTACCCACTTACAACTGTTTCTTGTGTCTTCGTTGGGTAACCTAATTTGGGGGAGGGGGGAAAGCGGGGTGCCCCTGGGGGTACTATGACTCTGGCATTACACTCTCTGCGCGCTTTCCAAAGATTGTAAAATCAGCAGAAATGTTGAAAATGTGCAGGGCTCTTCCTAAATTTCAAAACAGGCACGTGGAAGGCCTGGTTCTGCAGACTCTCACTGCGCCCACATCTTAGTCAATGGTTATCATTCGTCGTTAAAACTTGTTAGCTCTTATTCGTTCATGAATAAATCCTTATTTTTAGTTTTGTATACTTATTGTAGTTCCAAATTAATGGATTTTCCCTTCAACGCAACCTCTGACAAAGACGTCTGCGCAAAAGACTGCCGCAGGCTCGGTTTGGCACAAAAAGTCACTTTGAAATAATGGTTTGTGTGTATTAAAGGAGGAAAAAACTGTAAATGTTAAGACTGTGTTCCCTTCCCCTCTATATCCACCCACCAGGGACCTGTGCTCCTCGACTCCCCACCCCCCCCCCACTGATGGTCCCTTCACGGACACATGCCCTTGGGGGTCCAGGAGACAGGCTCTGACACTGCTCCAAACAGAACTAGCGATCAAAGGGACTTTTCAGACTCAAATGGACCATGCACCTTTCAAAGTCCCCAAGCTGCTAGTTTTGTGGGGGGGCAGCGCACCCCTCAGCAGATCGAAAAGGATCGATAAATACAACTCAGTTGAGCTAAGTGTCAAAGGGGAGGACAGACTCGCAGGAAGGCAAGATGGACGGGGTTTGCACGATGGACATTAACAGCCCTAGTTACTTCCATGGTTGAAGTCATTGCCCTGGTCTCCAGCACTGAGGGGACCTGCCCAGACCTCAGTGACACTTGTCTTTTGAACATTACTGCACACCACAAGTCATTGCAGGAGACACCTGGTGATTTAAAATCAGGTCGGATCCCACCTCAGAAGAAAGTCCAGTTTAAACTGGTGGCCACGCCCCCTCTGCTCAGGTACATGCCTAGAATGATCTGTGGCACCTTCGGCTGGAGGAGTCCCAGACCGGTGTCACCCTGCCCCCTCAGCGCGGCTTGTGGACACGGCTTGCTCTCCTTTGTCTGGTGATAGTGGGACGGCGCATCTCTCCTTGAGGGGGGTGGAAAGGACCAGAGTGTCCTAGAGGAAGCAGAGAGACTTGAGCTATCTTGCCCGCCGGGGTCTGAGACTGGCGTAAATAAATCTTTCGCTCATCAGAAGCATGGTCGCATGAAGGTCCGGCATCAGGGGATGGTGGAACAAATGGAGATGTTCTAGGTCCCGGGTTCTGAAAAATGAAATAGTCACTGAATCATGATGGTCAAATATGCATAGGTATGAATCCGCACGTATACGTCACCGTGTGTGGGGCCACCATGGCGGCATGACGCATATTGTGCATGCGTGGTGATGTATGCACACATAATCATCATGGATTGCTTTTCTTTTTTGCAATGCTTTTCCACATTGGAAAACACGTTTTTTTCCCATCTTTTTGAGGATGCGGAACAGCATTGTCCAAAAGCACTGGTAAAGCCAAAACTTTGGGGAACACTGATGAAAGGCAAGTCTATTGGTTTTGGCAACGGTTGTATGTTATGGATCTCTACCCAGTGATGGCTTCATCATTATTATCAACTCACTGCAAAAAGAAATACTTCACACCATGAATTCTTCATTTGCTACTTGCTGCTTTTCTTCATGCTAGCATTCGTCACATTGACATAGGTCCTTCCAGTGACGGGGGGTGGGGGGGGGGGGGCTTGCGTCTCATCCCTGAGGGTCACTGGTGAAAGGGATCGGTGGGCGCCTTTGTGATATGACCAGAGACCGACCCAACATCGTGTCTACTCGCCTGGAAGCACTGTAGGTCTTCGTAAGCGACTCAACCAGAGAGTTGTTGACCTGTCACCAGGAGCTGGCTCTGGACGCGGACAGGGCGGTATTCTGGCTGCCGCGTCTCATCCCTGAGGGTCACTGGTGAAAGTGATCGGTGGGCGCCTTGTGATGTGAATCCGTATCAGTGAACACAAGAGCACCATAAGACGCAACAAACAAGCTACCAGATTGACCAGTCATTTCCTTGCCCTGAATCACAAACCTGAAGATTTGAGATGGATCATTCTGGAACAACCTTTTATTCCATCACATATCAGTGACGTAAAGAAATTTCTTTTTCTCAGAGAGCAGAAATGGGTGTTCAAACTCAAGAGCGATGTCCAGGGATTAAATGATCAAATACCATGGACATCGCTGTGACGACCAGCAATAAGGAGCACTCTTGGGTGGCAACTGACAATCCTCTTTGCACTTCCCACAGTCTCACGACCTGAGCTGCCTTCCATTTTTGTTGGATTTCTACCTATATCTCTCTAGCCACTGCTTGCTCTACGTGGTCTAGTGTTGTCCTGTTACTTGTACCACTCCGGGATCGATCACTAATACATAATTATGTCTTTCTGAGAGCTCACATTCATTGCTGGGATTGCCATAGTGATGTCCATCGAGTGTACTTTCATCTATTGTGCACATGAAGCTGGTTAGAATTAGTACCACGACTCTTCAGTCTCAGATTATGCATACAGACTGTTAGTCGGTCTGCTATTGTTTCGTCTTTCCTCTCCTAGGTTCTGATTGTTATCATCTGTCTAGATCACAGTGCAACAAACTCTATAGTAAACTACTATCTTACATCATGTCATTTAATATCTGTCTGACATACCCGCATTTTCTCCATATACGGTCATTAGATTTTCGGAGACACCTGGTTACACTTTGATGTCAATGACTACATTTCCCACAGCAATCTGGGTTATACTTCATGAGGTTGTGTCATCAATGCGCGCCCCCCTCGAGATTACTTAAAACAACATACTAACGGACAATTTTGATTTCAATAGGCCACTTGATACCATTCTAATACACCCGTAAATCTTTACGAACAATTATTGTTTAGGTTGATAGGGTCTCCCGGAGTTTTGGGACAAATGACTACAACTCCCATGATACTTGGGTCACGTGTAATGACGTCATCTCCGGGCGCCTTCCTTCCACGCTGACCCGACATCCCCGTTTAGTGTTGTATAAAGACCGATACCACCATGATCGCTCACCTCCCCCTCTGGCTCAGCAGCCGTCTGAGGTACCGACGGAGAGGTAAGATCTGTGCGCACACGTTTTGAACTATACGCTATTTCGAACCGAACATACGACCCTTTCGCCTGTTAGTCACTGGCTCTTTACCACAGAGGCTACACTCCTATTCAAGAGACGGGGTTTTGAGATAGATTACCCCACTATAAAGATAGCGAACACCACTGTCTCTACCTGAATATCATACGGTTATCTTCAACACTCTATAGGACTAGAGTCGTAGTTAGTCCTTTCGTCTCGTATATACTCATTAACACGAGACACGATACCGCATATGCGAGCAATTGTTCATGTACATATCACTTCTTCGAGTGTAGACACGGTCTAACAACACTACAGTAGGTTCTATTTACCACAAAACAACCGTTAGTAAGACCTGGACATGACGCTCAGATAGGGCTTTGTCTCTTCTCGGGGTCAGACTCCTGGTTTCTCTGCCTTTTGGTTTTAAAGGATAAGCGTTTTTCGTTTTTTAGGTATTGTGTCACTCTAAACTTGGACCATACCTCTTATTTATTTTTTTCTTAGAGCGGTGCCTCCTGAAGCCTGAGCAGTTGCCAGGTGAGGCGAGGCGAATACCCAGATTTGTTCGGGTAAGTGTTAAATCACCAGCATCTTTATTGTTTTGAAGGGGTGCTTATACTAATATGTACTTTGCATAATTGAACAACAACTTTATGCGTTGTGTGACCTATCAATTACAATGCTTCACCTCTGTTATACTATTTTTCATTGTGTTTGTCTCCACTTTTATAGGTAATTTCTCCCACACCTATCACAGGTGCAGGTTGTATGATTTACCTTTTTTTCACATATAAGATGCAGTAGCTCATAATGGTCCTGACGAAAGCTGGGGCACAATTTACCCAAAGCTGAAACATGTAGACCAGTTCCAACACAGTTATTTGTTAAAACTGTTACAAGCACTGTTTTAATTTGGTATCAAGGCAGCACTTTAATAAATAATTCTCTGTGCCTTGTTTTCCAATTTTATCGCATCACATTTACTTTATTCGCACTGCACACATCACCCCATACCATTTTCCAGAGTGGTTTCTTCCATTGGAGCCACATTTTCATAGTTGCATCCGGGACAAACTTTGAACCTTGACCCACGTTCACCTGGTGGCATCTGGTTCTCAGATAAGTCCCTGGTCTCCCAAATGATGAAGCAAGCCACTTCAAGTGGGTGATGGGAACCTTTGATGCATTTGTAGATCTTTAATGCATGCATATATCCAGTGTGATATTTTGGTAGGAACACGTTCGTTGTTTAGTATTGATGGTGTAGCTGTTCTAAGGTCACTTAGTCTCTCAGACTCACAGTTTTCTTCGCCTGGTGATGTGACCAACGACCGACCCAACATCGTGTCTGCTCGTCTGGAAGCACTGTAGGTCTTCGTAAGCGACTCAACCAGAGAGTTGTTGACCTGTCACCAGGAGCTGGCTGTGGACGCGGACAGGGCGGTATTCTGGCTGCCGCCAGGGTAACTACTGCTAGTCGCTTCTTCTGCTGCCCCAGAGAAGAGTCGGGAGGGAATAAGCCAGAGAGCTCAACTGTGTGCCGGCCAGAATCCTGCCTTGAGTGGCAGCTTAAACCCCCACAAATGAGTAAATCAACTCTTGTACTGTACACTTGTACTGATAGTATTTCAAAACCTCTGCACCATGCAGGGTTCACACCTTGTCCCAAAACACATGGAGGAGGCCACGGGAGGATGCTTGGTGAGTGGCAGAGATCAAACCTCACAACTGTTGACGTGTGATGTCCAGACCAAGAGAGAGCTGTGAGTAAGGGTGACAGAGTAATACAGGTATTAACCTCCCTTAAAGATGGGGTCACAAACAGCCCCAAACCCCAGCAGGCATCTTCAAGCAAAGAGACATTCTGAGGTGTCAGCTGGTGCTGAGTGCTGGGGATGCAGAACTGGCTGGGGTTAAAGACAGTTGTGTTTTCACACACTGGACGACCCCTCTAGCCATGAAGGCTGCAGAAGCCACTCTGGGGTGTAGGGTCTTGAGCAGGCTGTGGTGGTCGAAGGTGTAGAAGGTGCAGAGGGACCCTGCAGGGTGAGGAGCCACGGTTTGCTGGTATCAGTGCTTTGCGGGGTATTGCCAGATATTTGAACAATGCTGTCTCTGATCTGAATCCAGAGTGGTGCCCTTACAGCCCGAGACAGATTGGGCGGGTAATATGTGCGCAAACCCCTGTTTATGCATGAGACAGGATGGTGAGTTCGATTTTATTTAACATACATTAAATAACCCAACATTCATTAGATTTCAGCAGGTCAAACCTTCCGAAATGTAACTGGGGAAAACACACGGTATTTATCATATCATGAGGATTTTGGTGTGATGAGCAGCAAAATCCGCACGTTATTCCCCATAAACTCATATCCGCAGCCAATCAATAACGTGCCCCGTGGTATTGTTATTTATCAGGGGTGATAAGTAACGTCTCACCTTGTAATTGCCCCTTAGAGAACAGTATCACATTATTCCATGGAATTTAATGACAGTTAACTTTTTGTGATAGGTCAGTAGATGGCCCTTTGCAAGATGAAAATAAAAAATGTACCTATGCCTCACAATGAACATGTTTCGGTGTCTTTTTCATTGGCTTACATTCATCAGGAGAAACTGTATATATTTTACCTTGGTGTCTGGCATGCAGTGGAAGCAGTATGTCATTAATACGTGTGGTAGGGAGGACAGAAATAAAACAGTTTAAATGACCATCAATCAAAGTGTTCACTTGGAAACTCTCTAGTTGTATCAAATATATATAACAACTAACTAACGTTTGCAATATTTGAATAGTTCAGGTAGGCGAGGCTGAGGGTCCCTCAATACTTACATGTTCTGAAGCATCACTTCCTCCCTTAATACTGGTTCTTGGTTGCCATGAGCTGACAACGGAGAGGATTCGAGCCTCTACGGCCATTTGATGTCCGTCTTAAGCTTTGAAGCCATCGCTCTCCAATCTGTGCTTCTATAGATGACCAAGTCATCGATGCGGACACGTTTCCCCTGCGAGGCCTGTTTGTGGCAAAAAACAAAGGCTTGGCCTCGACCATTAGAACCTCAGGCTAGGACCTTATGCAGCCTCTCTCATCTCTGTTCATGTGTTGGGATTGTCTGCTTGTAGTATTTTGGACGTACCTTTCACTGTATCGAAGCTGGAGTTGCTATTGCGCAGTATAGCCTTGCAGCATTTATGTAGCGCTTCATAGCACTGACGCGGCCACCAGGCGCTCTGGTTTGCATTGGGTTCTTTTCTTCGTTTACCGAGCACATGGTTGACGTAGTTTAGCCTATACGGTTCTGCACTTTATTTTTGAAAAGGTGTTTGGCAGGGGGCACAGCATTGGTCTTCTGCAGGTACCAGCACAGAGACAACCGTAACACTGAGGAACGAGCCGAGAGTGAGAGCAAAGTGAGATTGTAGTTTGTCAAGACTGAGATACGAGCCGCACCGGATAATGCTCTGAGAGTTTGGTCATATCCATTTCTAAACACTTTGTGCCTCGTTCACAGAGGTAAACTGAGACGAAAGGCTAACTTTACGACTTTTGGTATTCACAAAGGGCATTTATGAGTAGTACAGTTAGACGTTTGTCTCAGTTTTGGACTCAGTTAGATTTAAGACCAAAACTTAAGTTAAACTGAGACAAAAGTCTGACTTCACTACCCGTAAATGCCCTTTGTGAATACCGAAAGTCGTAAAGCTAGACTTTCGTCTCAGTTTACCTTTGTAAATTGGGCCCATTAACACCGGCCATGTTAAAACAATAGATAAAGAATCTCTCTTCAGCAGAGCAGTTGTAAATACACTACCCAGCCTTTCTCTCGAGTACCTTCTGCACAGATACAGAGGCTCACAAATCATGAGGAAAGAGCACCGGCCTCTGATGCTGCCAAAGCCACCTTGGCCACAGGCTAGGAGCCCTAGACGTGGCTGCAGCTCAGCTTAGAACACATCACTGCAATTGATGTGCACATACCTGCTTCCTTCCCAGGAGCCTCCATCCATCCAGCGTCCATCCAACATCCATCCAGAACCCATCCAGCGTCCATCCAGCATCCCGTCTGCATACATCCAGCATCCATCTAGCGTCCATCCACCATCAACGGAGTCCATCCAGCATCCAACCAGCATCCATCCAGTGTCCATCCAGCACTCATCCAGCATCCATCCAGTGTCCATCCAGCATCCATCCAGCACCCATCCACCACCCATCCAGCGTCCATACAGCATCCATCCAGCGTTCATCCAGTGTCCATCCAGCGTCCCTCCAGTGTCTAGCCATAATCCATCCAGCGTCCATCCAGCAGCATCCAGCGTCCATCTAGAGTCCATCCAGCGTTCCTCCAGCATCCCTCCAGCATCCATCCAGCGTCCATTAAGCATCCTTCCACTGTCTGTATCAGCATCCCTTCAGCTTACATCCATGCAGAATCCATCCAGCGTCCATCCAGAGTGCATCTAGCAGTCCTCCGGCCTCCGTCCAGTGTCGACGGCATCCATAGAGCGTGTATCCATCATCCACCCCGCGTCCCTCCCGGAGCCATCCAACATCCATGCAGGGGTCGTCACCCTGAGAGGGCAGCTGTAGGGAAGGGATTAACACTCTTTCCCCACAGGGGTTGCCCCACTGAATCAATCTGTCTGATTTACACTGTCGGTGATGGCTGCCAACCAAGTCTTCTAAGCTCTGATGCAGCACCGACCCCTTACAGAGGTCTTCAGTGAGCCTTTGAACCTGCAGCACTGCACTTCTCATGCTAAACCTCTCTAGGGACAGTTTAGGCAACTAATGACACTACTATACCCCTACTCAACACACCTATCGAGATGGACAGTTGTCCAGCACCGTGTTTGACGTCAGTCCAAGGGGGCACTAGGCGGGTGCCTGCCTCTGCCTGCGAGGAGAGGTTTGGAGGGGGTCCCAGCGGGGCAGAGGTGGGCTAGTGAACGGTGTCACAGGGCTTCTATCTCACCAGGGCTCACAAATACTAGAGCATGGATCAGCACGTAAGTAGGCGCTACCTTGTGCGTCATGTTGTGTTGCGTGAGTGCCCTTGGAAATCACGAGTGGGTTTGGGCTCACAAGTTAAGAGTGGTCCTCGGCTCAGCGGCTGTGGAGAAAGAGAGAGCAGACTCCGAACTCTATAATAATGAGATTTATTCTGAAGAGTCCTCCGAGTCCTCCGAGTCCTCCTTGTCCCTGGGACTGCTGGTCTCAGTATAGACGCCCATCAATTTCAGCCTCCTGTACCTGCAGGGAGAAGAAGGATGGGTCAGCCCCCCAGCCACAGAGACCCGCCTGAAAACGAGCACACCATAGATGCAGACAGACACCAGGATGCACACGGGTGAGCAGACAATTTACGAGACGCGGAGAGAAACAGACACCAGGAGACTCCCAAGCGGGCAGACACCGCAAGAGACACAAAATCAGATAAGCAGCAGGATAAACCTAGACAAGCAGACAGCTCAACAGCCACAGATGCAGACAGACATCAGGATCACCCTGGATGAGCAGACAGCTCAGAGGCGCAGATGCAGACAGACATCAGGATCACCCCGGATGAGCAGACAGCTCAGAGGCACAGAGACAGACAGACACCAGGATGCACCGGGGTGAGCAGACATTTTACGAGATGCAGAGACAAACAGACATCAGGAGACACCCACGCGAGCAGACACCTCAAGAGACACAGCAGACAAACACCAGAATAAACCTAGATAAGCAGACAGTTCAAGAGACATAGATGAAGACAGACACCAGGATGCACACGGGTGAGCAGAGAAGTCACCAGACAAAGAGACAACCAGACACCAGGAGACACCCAAGCGAGCGGACACCTCAAGAGACACAGAAACAGACAAACTCCAGGATAAACATAAATAAGCAGACACAGATCCAGACAGACCCCAGGATCACCCTAGATGAACAGACAGTTTAGAGACAAAGACAGCCAGACACCAGGATATAAACAGATGAGCAGGCAGCGCAAGAGACACAGAGGCAGACAGACACCAAGATACACACCGATGAGCAGACAGCTCAGAGCCACAGAGTCAGACAGACACCAGGATACACACAGATGAGCAGACAGCTCAGAGACACAAAGGCAGACAGACATCAGGATCACACTGGATGAGCAGACAGATCGGAGGCACAGAGACAGACAGATAGCAGGATTTACCTGGATGAGCAGACAGCTTAGAGACAAAGACAGTCAGACACCAGGATATAAACAGATGAGCAGGCAGCGCAAGAGTCACAGAGGTAGACGGACACCAGGATACACACAGATGAGCAGACATCTCAGGGGCACAGAGACAGACTGACGCCAGCATAAACCTGGATGAGCAGACAGCTCAAAGACACAGAGACAGACAGACACCAGGATACACAGGGATGAGCAGACATCTCAGAGGCACAGAGGCAGACAGAAACCAGGATTTCCCTAGATGAGCAGACAGCTCAGAGGCACAGAGACAGACAGATAGCAGGATTTCCCTGGATGAGCAGACAGCTGAGAGACAAAGACAGTCAAACACCAGGATATAAACAGATGAGCAGGCAGTGCAAGAGACACAGAGGCAGACAGACACCAAGATACAGACGGATGAGCAGACAGCTCAGAGGCACAGAGTCAGACGGACACCAGGATACACACAGATGAGCAGACAGCTCAGAGACACAAAGGCAGACAGACACCAGGATACACTGGGATGAGCAGACATCTCAGAGGCACAGAGACAGACAGACACCAGGATAAACCTGGATGAGCAAACAGCTTAGAGACAAAGACAATCAGACACCAGGATATAAACAGATGAGCAGGCAGCGCAAGAGACACAGAGGCAGACAGACACCAAGATACAGACGGATGAACAGACAGCTCAGAGGCACAGAGGCAGACAGACACCAGGATTTCCCTGGATGAGGAGACAGCTTAGAGACAAAGACAATCAGACACCAGGATATAAACAAATGAGCAGGCAGCGCAAGAGACACAGAGGCAGACAGACACCAGGATACACACGAATGAGCAGCCGGATCAGAGACCCCAATGGCAGACAGACACCAGGATACACACAGATGAGCAGACATCTCAGAGGCACAGAGACAGACAGACACCAGGATACACACAGATGAGCAGACATCTCAGGGCCACAGAGGCAGACAGACACCAAGATACACACGGATGAGCAGACGGATCAGAGACCCCAACGGCAGACAGACACCAGGATACACACAGATGAGCAGACATCTCAGGGCCACAGAGACAGACAGACACCAGGATACACAGGGATGAGCAGACATCTCAGAGGCACAGAGACAGACAGAAACCAGGATTTCCCTGGATAAGCAGACAGCTTAGAGACAAAGACAATCAGACACCAGGATATAAACAGATGAGCAGGCAGCGCAAGAGACACAGAGGCAGACAGACACCAGGATACACACAGATGAGCAGATGGATCAGAGACCCCAATAGCAGACAGACACCAGGATACACACAGCTGAGCAGACATCTCAGAGGCAAAGAGACAGACCCCAGGATACACACAGATGAGCAGACATCTCAGGGGCACAGAGACAGACTGACACCAGGATAAACCTGGTTGAGCAGACAGCTCAAAGACACAGAGACAGACAGACACCAGGATAAACCTGGATGAGCAGACACTTCAGAGGCACAGTGATATGCACAGGCATTAAGGCAAAGATATCTGCACAGACATATTGACAGACAGAAGGATGCACACAGATGGAATTACACCGGCATATGCACAGAATGGACAGAGCCAAGGAACACAAACAGACAGCATGGAATGCAGAGCTCACATGGGTAGATACTGGCAAACTCAAACTCAAAGAAAAACACAAATGGATTGATAGAGACAAAGGGGCTGATGTTGAGTTTGTCGGATAGGGGACTCCGTTGCAAACACAAGGAGTACCCTGCCCACCAAACCTTCAGTATGCCTGCTGTAGTGTCGTGTAAATGTAGAATGACTGAACTCTTTTGGTTCCTGTTGGACTCTGTATACCTGTGATGTAAGCATTGGAGGGTAAAAGCAGGTTTAGAATGTTGAGTTCTTGCTTACACACTGAAGAATAAAGACGTGTATAAGTACTCTTCATGTGTGATGTAGTCATCGGCGAGTGCCTGGGCTGGGTAGGACGCTACACCTGCCTCCTTCAGAGATGGGCTGGCGTTAACTATTCTGTTGATGGAGAATCTGTTGGCTCCATCGACGGAAAACGTCCTCAGATGACCCAATGGGCCAGGGGCCAACAGAGGAAGAACATTACACCACCCACCCAGAAGGTGAAAAAGTCTAGTCTGTGCCTTGCAAAGTAGAAAAGCTTCCACCGGAGCCTTACTGGGCTCACAGTGGAGCCCAATGAGACTCAACGTCTTGTTGCTGCTCCCAAATGCAGAGCAGTTTGTGGGTCTCCGGACGCCTCACGCTATGCTGAATGTGCTTTCAGATCTCGGGGCGGCGGGCGGCTCACAGGTTGCGGCAAGCCCTTAGAAGACATTGGAGCAAACCGGAGGGATGTGCCTTCCCTGTGACTTCCTGAGGCAGCACGGGCCCATTTCTCCCTCTGTCGGCGCTGTGAGCTGTGCTGTGTTCACTTTGACGGAGCTCAATTGCAATCGCTTGACTGTTGCTTTAGCTAGAAATGCCCCTCAGAGGATTAGAACCCACAGATCCAAAGCAAGCCCTGTCAGTCAGTGGCTAGCTGTTGTAAGTGTGTGCTTGACTTGGCAGGTGTGCCATCTACCAACACGTGAACAAACCTCCACAAATACTGATTTATACATAGAGGCCAACAGGGACATCATCACACAAAATCACATTTATATAGTAAGAGGAGACAGAGAGGGCAGTGTGTGTAGAAACACACATACCAACATGCACATGCAGACACATAAAGATGGGCCCAGAGGTAAACATACACCGCTCAGACTCACAACACTCACTCAAAGAAGCAGACCACGAAGCCCACCAGGATGGAGAATGCAGAGCTCCCGGCAAGCACCATAATCAGCTGGACCAAATCCATCTCTTCTGCAAGGGGGGAAAAAGAGAAGTCAGTGGTGCAAGAGTGAGAACTCATCTCAAGACAGAGGAGCAAAGGGTCTGGAGAAGAGAGATATCAAATCAGAGGAGTAAGGGGCGTGGATAACAGATGTCTCAAATCAGAGGAGCAAGAGGTCTGGAGAAGAGAGATCTCAAATCAGAGAAACAAGAGGTCTGGAGACGAGAGATCTCAAATCAGAGGAGCAAGAGGTCTGGAGAAGAGAGATCTCAAATCAGAGGAGCAAGAGGTCTGGAGAAGAGAGATCTCAGAATCAGAAGAGCAAGAGGTCTGGAGAACAGATATCTCAAATCAGAGGAGCAAGAGGTCTGGAGAAGAGAGATCTCAAGTCAGAGGAGCAAAGGGTCTGTGGAGCAGAGATCTCAAGTCAGAGGAGTATGTCATCTGGGAGCAGAGATCTCAAGTTGGAGGTGCAAGGGGTCTGGAGAAGAGAGATCTCAAGTCAGAGGAGCAAAGGGTCTGCGGAGCAGGGATTTCAAGTCAGAGGAGTATGTCATCTGGGGAGCAGAGATCTCAAGTTGGAGGTGCAAGGGGTCTGGAGAAGAGAGATCTCAAGTCAGAGGAGCATAGGGTCTGCGGAGCAGGGATTTCAAGTCTGAGGAGTATGTCATCTGGGGAGCAGAGATCTCAAGTTGGAGGTGCAAGGGGGCTGGACAAGTGTAGATCCAGAGTCAGAGGGGACAAGGGGGTGAGAGCAAAGATCCCAAGGCAGAGGGAGTAGGAGAGCAGAGATCTTGAGACGGAGGAGAAGAGGACCTGGGGAGCAGAGAGGTCTTGCATCAGAGATGGACGGCGCCTGTGGTAAAGTAGAGACCTCAGATCAAAGAAGAAAGGCCCGAAGGAGAGCAGCCATCTCAGTTTAGATGGGCAAGTGGGTGAATGCAGAGTTCACAAGTCAGGACCAGAGGATGTGGGAGAGCAGAGACAGCGGCGAAAGGATTCTAGGTAGAGTTGAGATCTCACATTTTAGGTGCAAATGGCGTGGGTAGAGTAAAACTCAGGTCAATAGAGTCGGGTCAGAAGAGAAGAGATCTCAAGTCAGCGGAGCAGGAGTGGGGGAGTGCAAAGACCTCGAGACATAGGATCAAGGATCTAGGGCAAAGCATAGATTGGATATCCAAGGAACATGGGATTTATGGGAGACCAGAGATCTCAAGCCAGAGGAACAAGGATTCTGCAGAGAACATGGATCTCAAGTCAGAGGAGCGAGGATAGGAGGAGGTAGATCGCAAGTCAGAGGTATAAAGGTGGGACAGTTTACTACTAGAGTCACAGAAGCATGGAGTGTGAGAGCAAAGACTTCAATCCAGGGAGACCGGATGTGGGAGAGAGAGCCCATATTAACACACCATCACAAAATGTATCAACAATTTCATAAAACACCATGAGGTCGCTTCTCCACCACACTTAGACAAAGTTTGTAGACAGAGCTTGTGGTTTCCACAGATCCAACTCTGAGGCCGGTTTCAGGCACTTCCTGACTTTTGTTTATTGATCCCAGTCTAGTCTAGCCATAGTCTTTGGTTCACAGTGTCAGTAAGAAGGTAGGATGGAGGTGGGAGGGAGCTCCTTCTACCCTTGAACCAAAGCGAAGGCACAAAAGAGGAAGGGTCTCCTCACTTAACTACCCCTCAGTCTACTGTAGGTAACTCTTCTCTCAGAAAATGGAACAGGAAAGGGTTCTCCCTACACCTCAGAGGGACTTGCAGTCCAATCACCAGCATCCCAGAGTCTTGTCCACTTCAGATAATATCAGGAAGGATTTGGAGAATTCCTCAAGATGTTGTGGTCTAGGTTTTCATCAACCTCAATCTTATGTACCCTCATGTAAATCAAAATGGGTTGGAGGCTTACGCAGCCACACACAGCACATACAACACACATATATATGGTAAACATATGTGTATCATCAAGTCACAGAATCTCGCTTTGCGGAACTCAAGGGCACGGACTCTCCAGAGCCACGAGGGGGATCTTTTCTGTCCCAACAGATCTCTAGTCAGAGGAGCGGGAACCTGTAGAAAAGCAGAGGATCTGGATGAGGAATACAGACTGGACAGTGGGCGAGGAGTAGAGGGAATAAACATTGGGTTACTGTAAGGGAGCATAGAGTCTAGGTGAGGGAGGCGGAGGTGGAGAGCATGCAAAGGCACAGAAGGGTAGACACCCCATAACTGAGAAGAAAGGCCCTCAGACAATGGGCTATGGAGATGGAAGAAATATTCAAGTAAGGAAAATCACTGGGGGAAGTGGTGCTGAACTAAGCACTTAGTCTGGAACAGAATGCACCTGTGAAGTATCTCTGGGACATGGTGGACTTTCCGAAAGCACATCTGGGCTAACAGATGACCAAACACTGGGGGAAGAGGAAGACATTAGGCTGAGGGCATGGGGGCCTTGGGTGAAGAGTATTTAATAGAGGAAGATGAAGTAGAGAAGCAGAAGAAGGGCAAGAAAAAATATGGGCTTATTTAGGGTTTCACGTACCGCCCAGATGTGGGTATGCCCAGATGTGGGTCCTCTGCTCACTGTGTCACTGAAACCAAGCTGTACCCGGCTGATGAGCCCATAACTAGAGTGATAATGGTCCCGGAATGCTTATGTTCTGGTTCAGGGAGCACCTGGCTTGGTGGTTCACACTGGACTGTTCCCATGAGCAGCAGGGTCAAGACAGATTTGCATATGGCTGGGTCCAAACTGAGGCGGCGTGGTGAGCCAAAGAACAATGGGTTGGAGTGCTACCTAGAGCTATTGCTACTGGTTAAACGTATTGCAAGCAGCCTCCCATCACCTTTAGTTTATATTGTTTTATTTAGGGTTTGGCAGAGCACGGGGAATGCCGTAAAATACTCAGCCTTCTACCCTGCCAAGCTTGTTCTTTCCCCCATTCTATTTAAAGTCAGGGAAAAGCTGGGTAACCAATAGCGGAACCTCTGCTGGCTTCCCCAGGGGTAACACTTGACCCAGCAGCCTTTCTGCCACTGGATTTCCAGGTCACCAAGACCACCGTTCACTTTACCTGATCGTGTTGTTATATGGCCCCAGGGACATTGTCAACATTGCTAAAGTTAGCATGAGCTTTGCTGCCATGATGCTGCTTTTGCCCACATTACTACATGACTTTATTTTTCAAGATTCTGTTTGAGCCTTTCACATGAGAACTGTTTGCTTATCGCGTTCTCTGCTGTTCCAGGAGTTTAGTCTGAACACGATGTGCAAGGTCGATAAACAATGCCCTTGTTGTGGTCAGTCCCTAGCACCTAGACATAACATGCTACCCACAGCTGCAATGCTGGAGACTCGCGCTTTGATATTACGGGGATGCATGTTGTTCACACACACTTGGAGAAAGCCCTTTTCATGGAGAAGAGCTATGCTGTTCCTTTGATGTAAACCTTCCATCTAGACTTTAATGTATGGGGTCTGCTGTAAAAGCCCAGAGATCTTCTTTTATATAAATAAGCTTCCAGTCAAGGGGAGGGTGGTTAGGCCTTATAGTCCTTTTTCCACCTTTTTTATATAATGACTTCACCCATCGTACTCTATGGGATTGTAACAATGCTAATTGTTTTGAGTTTATGCATTTTGCTGCTGGTTGTGGCTCGTATACTGTATTATAGCGCACGATAGTTAAAAAAACCATTTTGAACTATTAAAGTGACTGCCAATTCTTATTGTGGACAAGTACGAGTGAACGGGCGAAAGGGTATGTCTTGCAAGCACGATTCCTAAGAGATTCGGGAGTCTTGTGTTCTGGGTTGTCTAATCATTTGCAGCTTCTTCATTTTGGAGGAGAACGAATGAGACACTATAGCTAGTCGGTTTGGGGATTTTGGGTACTAAGGTGATAGGTTGGTACACCCCTATACACCGAGGTCCTGTTTTCCTGTCCATAGTTCTGTGTAGGTGCAGAATCCCCGCAACAGTGTCTGCCATGGGATTCATACGGACACAGCGGGGAAAATGATTATTGGCCCTCAGGCATGGGGAAAAAGCTTCCTACATGTCAGGGCCATTCATTCTTTTGTTTTTTAAGAAGCAAACTCCTGCTTTTGAAGTTTGTTTCTAAAAATTAAAAAAAGGTTTGCCAAGAGTGTGCGTTAAACATGGTGCCTGCTCAGCAAATTTCACTGCTGTGAATGGTTCCATGCAACTGGCTGCTCTCTTCACAGCAGTGAGATCCCCGCCAGCCAGGAGGGGGCTCCGTACGTGAACTCTACTTCCCCCGGGGGATGCCGTCCAGGGGCTAAACAAGGTCCATAGTTTTAAAAATGGTTTTCAATGTGGACAAGGCAGAGCGATGGTTCTGCTGGGGCGGAAGGAGGGCTCACCATCTGCAAAATGGAAGCATTAGGATTAGTAAGAGGGAGGAGCTTCAAGTGGAAACGCCCATGGGTGGGCGGGGCTTACCTGGATAACACTTTGCCATGGACCAGCAGCTCATGCTGTGCTTCTTGCAGGTCGTGCAGTTGATTGCAGATTTCTCGGTCCCTGTATGGAGGAGAGGACATGGCTGTCACTTTGTCTTGGGAGAGGACCTTATCCAGTTCCACATGTCTCCTCCACCCAGTAACCCTCTTCCTTCGGAGCCCTGGTTCTCTCCAGGATTCTCCCTTCTCGGCAGCACCTCTCCTCACAACTGCCTCCGCCTCCACTGTGGTACATCCAATCGCCTACTCTGTTACCCTCTACTACTGCACTAAACATTTCCAAGAAGCATCTCTTCCACCACAACTCTACAGCATATTGCCACCCCTGATGTTGACGTCTTCTGCTATTTCAGAATTAGGGCCACTCTCTTTTGGGGTACCCCTCCAATGGTTGCATGTGATCAGACATCACCTCAAAGTAGCTCCCCATTTCCACTACCCCCTGGTTATCATCACATGTACACAAGAGCCGCTGTCACTTTCTATTCTCTGTTATGCAATACAGTCACTCATGGGCTTGGAGAAAATGGGTACCAACTCTTCTCTCTTCTTAAAGAGCTGCCCTCTGCCTCTCACACTCTCCCCTCTCCCCCTCACAGCCTGATTAGATACAGATTTCCTGCTGCTCCCCAGCCCCAGGGGTATACTTACTGCACGTGGGTGGGCACAGAACTGCAAGAGAGGGAGACACAGAGCTGGTTAGACACTGATGGCAGCAGGAAGAGGGAACAAGCAAAGAGGTGGTAACACTGAGTAAGGGCAGTCCTTGCTGTGGCTTCCTGCCCTTCTTGACCGTTTGACCCCGCGCCTTACCCCAGTGTGCTCAACAACGTCAAGGCCCTCAAAGTGCTCCTCAGAATTTTGGCTGACCCAGCAGCACAGCACAAAGCTCTGCTGAATTGGGGGCTACCCCTAAATTGTACCAACACCAGTGGTGTAATGAAAATTGGGCCCCCTTAAGACCCAGTCAGGCGCTCTCAGGCCAGGGGCCCACCGCCTCTGCCCAGTGCCGGAGGTGGCTACTGATTGGGCTTCACATGTGTCATGTGACAAGTCTGAGCTGCGAGGCTGTCATCTCTGTAATGTGTGGAGTCTGAGCTTTGTGTCTATGTTACATGTGAAGTGGAGGCTCTGTGCGCCGTGGCTGCATTGTTTTATGTGCAGTGACAATTTAGCCAGGATTTACTGACACTTTGCACCATGTTTGCTTCTTAAAAGTGACACAAACCCAACGTAAAGCGTTGTGGAGGGATTTACTTTCCAATAAAAATTGCAATTTAAATTGAAAAAGTTTCTTAAAGTAACACAATGTAGCACAATGCACTGCTTTGAGCTACTTTGCATCAAGGCAGCATATCGGGTTTGTATAGGGGGTGGTACATGGGCGTTCCTATGCAACCACCCATGCACTGTGATGCAAATCCCTATCTACTAACATGACAGGTAATTTAACCCCAAAAATGCCTCCTCGAGGCAGGTTTAACAGTGAAGCTAGTTTTAAAACTTTCCACATCTTTCAACTTTCCACATATGCTGCACTGTACAGCACACATACAAGGAGGGGAAGTATTAAAGCATAGCTTTTGTACTGAAAGGGTCCCCCTCAAGTATAACACCTCTGCTTGAAAGAAAGGTTACTGTAGTGCAAGGGTGTGTGCTTTGGCACATGGCAACCTAAAGAAGGCCATCACCAGGAGAGAGAAACAGTGCCATATCTTACCAGCTATGCCACTGTTCTGCTCTTTCTCTTTTGAGCAGAGTAGCAAATGTAGTTGCTGCGCTGCATTGAAGGATAAATTGGTAAACCTGCCCCTTTGTGTTGTGTGGAGGGTGTCCTCTTACAGAAACACAATCATCTTCCATAGTTCAGGGTTAAGGCCTCCAGAGCTCTCTGTCCTAGAGCATCCCTGGGGCCAGTGTCTTAGAGATGCTGACGTGCATTTGACAGGTTGCGACCTCTGACAGCAACATACATTGAGCCAAGAGATCTGGCCACCAGCACTACCTGTCCTAAACCTGCTTGGGTCCTTATGCAAAGTAGAGTCAGATTCTGTTCAGCTACAGCTCCGCCCCACTTGGGATGTCTGGCCCACACACATCCCAGAGATATTGTCCGACTCTTGTCTCTCTTTACTGTGGTAAGTTATGGAAAATGCCTCCTTTCTAATTGCTTGGAAGTTGACCCAAATTTGCATTAGGCTCTGACTTCTCACCAGAGCAAGCATTCCTCCCACCACCGTTTGTGTGTTTGATGTAATGCCTTGGTGGCCAAGGGTGTGCCGAGACGTGGGTCCCTCGCTCACTGTGCCACTGGAACCAAAGTATACCCGACTGATGAGCCCTGATGAGGCCGAAACTGGCCCTGGGTTGCTTGTGTTCTGGTTCCTTTTTTTAAAAAAAAAACTCTTTATTAAAGAATTTTAAATTTACACCCCCCGCAAATTGCCCACCCCCCACCCCAAACTCAGACCTGCCCTGTATTACCAAGTTCAAACAATGTTTTATTTCATAACATGTTTCATTGTTAATATTATAGTAGAAAAAACCTTGGGAAAAAGGAGAGAAAAAAAAGAGAGAAAAGAGAGAAGAGACATAGAAGAGATTTCACTTAATACAAAGGCCTGACACAGTTCGAGTCTATAATAGATATTTAACATGTATTAATTAAGAATTTTCTATTTGTCTTTGTGACCATTGCAATAGCAGATCCCATATTGCCAGTCCTTTTTTACGTTTACCACATCCCTTTCTTTTATATATGGCTACCTCTAAACTACAACTAGCCAGCAATCGAGACCTCCACTGTTGGAACACGGGTGAGTTTGTGTCCAGCCATGCTGACGCGAATACATAATCTAAAAACCGCCATTGCAACGAATATCAGCCCTCGTATATATTTTGGTCGTTCAGTATTAGCTACACCTAACATAATCTCATCAACGGAGATTTTTACTCTTGCATTAAATACTTCTGATAGAAAGGCTGAAATATCATTCACTACATTTGTTAATACTGTACAGGAAGCAAATATATGTATGCTGTCAGCTTCAGCTAATGCACATCTAGGGCATGTAGTTCCTTTTCCCGTCCCCCATTTAGCAATTTTATAGGGAGTATAGTATAGAAAGAAAAAGGTTTTATAATATTGAGCCTGTAACTTAGTAGACATTAAACAGGACTGATATATTGAGAAAGAGTGGTGGACGGTTTCAGCCGAGACCCCAAGTTTAGCCTGCCATTTCATTATATATTTATCCAAATCATCTGGGTTGCAGATGTTCAATAATTCATACATTTCTCCGATTTTTATATTAGTCTTATTAGACAAATTCTCCATTATCTGAACCATTTGAAATTTTTGTCCCCCCCCCCCCCCCACCTTTCTTCAAAAGAAAATCCAGAATTTGCAGGAAGTTTAAGAAATCCTGATGATCTAGATTGTACTCCAACTGTAATTCCCCAAAAGAATTCAGTCCTGAAATCGTAAAAAAAACATACGAGTTTTGTAATCCCATTCGATACCATCTTTCCATACATGTGTTGTTAAGAATCCCGGGAAGATTGCTATTGTTGTAGATTAGGGTATAATAAGATAATCGTCCAATACCTACTAATTTATGCACAAAATTCCAAGCCTTATAGATATCAAATATAGACTTAAATCTAACTTTTTTAAAGTAACTGTCGTTCACATGATGCCATAAACATTCTCTAGATTAATTTCCTAATAACAGCTCTTGTGGTGTTGGAATATTCCCTTCACTACTGGCCTCTGTCTTAAATAGTACATTAATACAGTATTTTAGTATGGTGGCCCACTAATATAATTTGAAATTAGGCTGTGCCATTCCCCCTCTATCTTTAGGGAGAGTAATGGTTCGTAGGGCTCTTCGTGGTTTCTTATACCCCCATAAAAACCTAGAAAACATACTATCCATGTCTTTGAATAATTGCGGTGGAAATGTCAGACAAATTGATCTAAAAAAAAAAAAGATCTGGACAAAAAAAGCATTTTAATCAAGTTGCACCGACCCCCGATAGACAGATGAAGATTATTGTCTTGTGTTCCGGTCCAGGGAAGGCATGGCTTGGCAGTTCGGGCTGGACTGTTCCCATGAGGAACAGAGTCAAGACTGATTTGCATATATTTCTGAGTGTAATCTGAGGTGGCATGGTGGGCAGAAGAACGATGGGTTGGAATTCTACCCAGAGAGATTGCCAGAGGTTAGACTTATTGCAAACATTCCTCCCATCACCTTTTGTGTGTTTGGCATACAGGATGTAGCCAGCCTTGGTGGGATTCAAACCTGCAACATGGACATCAAAGCAGTTTTCAGAGATAACATTTATTCCACTGAGGCATCTTGTTGCCTTGAGTAGAGAGTACCAGATGACAAAAATCTTTGTCACATGCAGTCATTTTCAAAAGACTGGTTACTTAAGCTTTTGACCACCTTTGGGTGCCCGCTATGAGCTAAAATTTCATTTCACCGTACCCATTGTGACCCTAACCTTTGAGTCAGTCCCTAGCTGTCTGATAATCCCCACCTCAGTGATGGACCTTGATGGCACTGGGGTGAGGCCCAGTGTTGCCTTGACAAGGAGTATCCACTATTATTGGCTTTGGGACCCCCAGTATACGTTTGCGTATACTGACTGAGCTACCCTCCCTGATCCCTGAGCTGAAGAGAAGGAAGGACTGGAATCATTGGGACCCTCTTAGAGACACTGTAAACCCATCTGCCGCCCATCTTTCACTGGGTAGAACATGGGAACTGAGACCCATAGGAACTCAAACGTCACCCAGTGAGGTCTCAAGTCTGCAGAAGCCGTCATCGCCCATCCACGAAGGAAGACAAAGGCTATTGGCTAATGTAATACAGCGCCTTACGCCGCATGTATTAATGGCTTGTGGTCATAGCTCAGTCCCAGAAGGTGGCAGGATATTTTGCTTCTTGTTTCGATATTTTATATTAACTGCCTAACTTTACCTTCTGTATGTGTAAGAATAAGGGGCAGCCCCGTAGCCCTGGGGCCCGGGTACTCAAGAGTCAGTGGACTCTCAAGAAGGAAGAGTAAACCCCTACTTCCTTGGAGAAAAGTATTTTAACGACGCCTGCAGCCTCAGAACCAGGGACCCCCCCCACAGCGACCAGCAGAGGATAAGATTTCCCAACATCAAAAGGCACCCCTGCACCTGGAGCTCTGCGGCCCCCTGTGCCCGACTCCTGGGTACCTACCTATCCTCCAACTACCCAACTTACCTCTCGAAGTGGTGGTGGCACCTGAAGAATCTTCGTCCCCGAGCTTGCAGCCTTTGTCCGTCCTTGAGCTTTCCCATTGAAATCCATTGAGCGCCCGAAGGCTCAAAAGCACCCTGCACCCATCCGCCCGAGTGGCCCTGGCAGTGTAACTTCTACTCCTACCTACTTCCCCATTTGCCCTGAGCAAGTGACCAGGAGTCCAGTTCCCACAGCCGGGTGGCCTGATAGTCAGCACTTCACACCTGCCAGTCCAGGTAAGACTCCAAGCACTTCACACCTGCCAGTCCAGGTAAGACTCCAAGCACTTCACACCTAGCACTTCACACCTGCCAGTCCAGGTAAGACTCCAAGCACTTCACACCTGCCAGTCCAGGTAAGACTCCAAGCACTTCACACCTAGCACTTCACACCTGCCAGTCCAGGTAAGACTCCAAGCACTTCACACCTGCCAGTCCAGGTAAGACAGGTCACAGGCCTGTCGGCCCCTGGGGTACTTGCTGCGTGATAGTGATGGAACACTGTTAACTTTAAGTTAAAGTCGTAATGGACTCGGAACACTAGCCGCCATGGAAACACTTGAGTCCCAACCTCAAGGGAAGGCTGTGTAATCATTTGTGAATGTTCTATTTTTTCTTTGTGTGATCGGCAGCAGAAATAAAATTCTGCTATTTTTGTGAAAGCGAGTATTTGACTGTATTTATTGAATGTATTGCTGCTGCTGCACATATGTTGAGTTGTGAGCCTTCACTAACCTGTACCCCCTTCCCCCTCCCAAGGGACCCTTGGATCGCTCGGACCATGCCACTCTGAGAGTCAAGTACAGAATGGGTACTTGGCCAAGTTGCTCAGAGTCCCTAGTAGATCAGGCACTGGGGCATCAAGAGTAAAGGCCTTATCACCCACGGTTGGGCCCAGTGGCCGCTGCGTGCCCCGTGGCCCTCTGAAACTGGTTCTGACAAGAGTCAAATTGTGTTTCACATGCGATTCTCTCTTGTTTCAGCAAGCATCTAGTATGTCAGCACTGACATGACAAGACTATGGAAATCTCCTTTTTGTGCTTTGAAAAAAAATACAGCTTCTCTGGAGCCTCCAAACCTCAGATATTTGGACCTATGGGGTCCAATAAAAGCAGAGAAGAGATGTATCTCCCAGGGTCAGAGGGTAGTTCAATTAGGGCTTCAAGTGGGATGGAAAAAGAGAGAGGTCTCTAAAAGGGGTGTGGCCTAAAAAGCTTGACTAGCGATCCTTTCCAAGGGGTGTGGCCGATATAAATAAGGGTGTGGTTTAACACTTGTAAAGTAAAACCTTGTGCTTCCTGTAGAGTACCGGCCCAACCAGTATTTTGTGGCTGCTCCGAGTTTTCTGTTATTGCATCCAGTCATATCATACAGTACATGGCATGCATCTAAAACAGGCCAAACGTATTTGCTTTGCCAATGCTTGTTAGTTGTTTTAGATGAATGTGAAACAACATTTTTTTTGGTGAATAATTAGAATTGGAAATGTTCAATTCTGTAAACATGAAGCTTTCAATGAAACATTACTAGGGTCTTAGAAAGGAGAAGTGGTCTTCGGACTGTCTCAATCACTCCGTTTCTCCCCTTCACAGCACTTTCCTCATCTGTTTTCGAATTTTTTAGACACTTATGTCCTTTTTCTCCCAATATTTCTGAAATCCTCCATCTACATAACTCGCACTTCATCACTTTCCTATTCAGCGCCCTCTTTCCATTCTCTCCTACACATGCTTCCTGGCATCTCCTTCTCTTCACTATCCCCAAAGACACACCACACTCATTCTCCTGTAAGCACTGTGTTTTCTTTTACTTTAGCCCTGTCAGTGTTTCAGCAACTTGGTTTGGTCTCTCTCCCATGATCCGCTGCTTGCTAGTCCATCAGGTGTTGGAGTACAAGGATCTGCACTGGGCTGGATGAAATCCTCTCTCGTTCTAGTTCCCAGGTTGTCTACCTTCCTCCTTACAGCTCCAAATTCAAGACTTTAACACAGGGAATTCCCTCAGGCTCTTCTTTAAGCCCTACCCTTTTTAATTTGTATGTTCAGTGCTAGCTGACTTCATGTGTTCCTTTGGTTTTAAGTTTATGAGCTATGCAAACAACGCCCAAATGTTAATCTCGTTAGATGGCAGCTTGGTAAACCCTGCCGATAGACCTCAAGAGTGTATGCTTGCACTGGCTGGCAGACAATTTATAGAAATTCAGCTCTGACAAAACTGAGGGCTTGATTCACAAAGGTAAACTTGCTCTTTTGTGTAAGGTTATGATTGTTTGCTATTCACAAAGGTATTTTGCTAGTCGTATCTTGACGAATGCAGAGTTTTCACACATAAAAAGATAGGACTGGCCTGTTGTTTTATGTGCGGAGACCCTGTGGTTGTAAAGATACCACTAGTAAAATACCTTTCTAAATAGCAAACAATTGTAAACTTATATAAAATGGCACAGCAATTTTATTGATATGAAGAAATATGATCACGTCACCTCCATGCTGCTGGAACTCCATTTATTCCATCAGCCAAACCAGAAGCCTCATTTAAAACGCGATCACGACCAGCACTCGTGTTTATCTTACGGACAAGTTCACCATCTCTGGTGCTTCTTGGCACACTGGCAGAAAGGACACCATCAGACTGCAGACTAAGAAGTGTAAAACAGAAGAAACAAGACAGCAGACGTTTTCCATCTATGCAGCCAGAATCTGGAACAGCATCCCAGTATCCATCAGGACTGCCCCAATCCGGCTCCAACTTAGGAAAGAGTTGAAAACGCACCTCTTTAAAGTAGACAACATCCCAATGCATTAACTGTGCGCAACCCAGCGTCCCCTCCACATAGTCATTCACTTTATGCTTGCCATGGACTACCTATAGCACTCTGCTGCCTTTTGGGTAGGTTTGTCCTATAGAAACAGCATAGACATACATACATACATACATACATACTTACATGCATATGTACATACATACGTACATACATACATACATATATAACATATGTACATACATACATACATATATACATACATACGTACATATATACATACATACATACATACATACGTACATACATACATACATACATATGTACATACATACATACATACATACGTAGCTTGTTGAGACTCTCTACGGTTTCTCCCTCATTGCTTTTCACCTTCTCTATTGGGCCTGACCCCAATCCTGGTCCCATGTGTTTTGCTTTCATGATAATTCTATACAAAATTATTTTATTTCGTATGGCACATATATGTCCATTCGTGGTGTAAGCGACTGTTTTGAGCTGCAATTCCCTTGTTGTTGGTTTACCTTTTGGGTTGATCAAACGACTAAAACACATTCAAAATGTAGCTACAACTCTTGACTTGGGATGGTCTGGTTTTTCTTGCCTACTCTTGAAATGCATGACGCGTGGAGGGTTGAATAAATTGTACTTTTTTGGGTGTCCAGGGATCCAGAAATCCCAATGAGGAGCTGTCAAGGACATCATGTCTGTAAGGCCCTCCCTTCCTCGTCGCCACACCCCACCCCTCCAGATGCCCCACCTACGCAGCCATCTTACCATTCCTGGCGTACTCGTTCAGCTTCACCCCCAGCAGCCAGTCCCAGTACGGGCGGAAGTCCTGCAGCTTGTTGTTTATCTCTAGAAATTAAAGAAAGTTGTGATTATGTCAGGTGGGGTTATGCCACAGCCTTGTGGGTGCGATGTTAGGCCACTAGCACCTCTAGTTTTAGGAAATGTTATGACAGGGACCCGTCATCCCACAACGCTGTGCTTCCCCTTCACAATCATGTGTGTGGCAGATTCCAGACTGGAAAGTGTACCCAGAATTAAGAACCCAGGGATAGGGGGTGAGTGAAAGAGCATCTTGCCAATATGAAAGACAGGCATGCATGAGTTAGCTACAGCAGGATTTCAGGATATCTGGGAAAAATAGATTCGCAAGCAATTAATATATATGGGAATCCGTTACATAGACCGTGGTTACAATGAAAACTGGTATGGCTCTGGCCCAACATTACAGTAGAGATTAGTAAGGGAAACCAGTACACCCTCCAATTGACTCTTTCTGATGGCTCTTGCCTACCACTAATGGGCATCTGAGGGGCACACCTTCAAAAAAGAAAAGAACCGGCAGAGAGGCAGAGCCAGCAGAGAGGGCCTAATCTCAATCAATGCTGGAACTGCGGACGCAGACTTCTGGACAGAACCCACTCATTCTGGGGATACAAGGTATTATTAAAGACGTTTAGGCCCAAGAATTAGCTGGAAAATCAATTTTCATGGCGTACTCTGGAGTCAAAAAGAGGCAAGAAAGAGTTGAAAGTCAATTCCGTTGACCCAAAGTCCTACTCATGGACTGGACCTCTACTTGGCCAAGTCACTGGCACCGTAATGCAAATTTATATTTCTTTCCCGGGGGAAGGTCCTGTGGCGATGGAGGGCATTACAGGTGTGTACAGGTAGCCTAACGGACAGTTGGCTGGGTATCTTTGAGAAGAAGGTGGTGAGATTCATTGGAATTGCGATAGTTGTCGAATTATTGTGTGAACCAAAAGGCTTGCGGTGCTCATAATAATGACAAACAGATCTTTGGGTTGGGATCCCAGTTCAAATTGTTTGATAGTGTGGGTCCCCGTAGACAGAGAGCTGTTCCACCACATGTCACTTTCTTGGACATCTTGGGGCAGACCAAGAAGGTTCTAGAAACCAGTGAGGGCCCAGTTTATGCAGGGATCTTAATTCACTGCTT
Source organism: Triturus cristatus (assembly GCF_964204655.1). Taxonomy (NCBI): domain Eukaryota; kingdom Metazoa; phylum Chordata; class Amphibia; order Caudata; family Salamandridae; genus Triturus; species Triturus cristatus. The sequence continues at coordinate 817,616,551 of NC_140595.1, forward strand.
TAACATGGCTTGTGCTCAGCACATAAGACCTTGACATTTTGCTGAATCAATGTTTGGAGTGTTTCTTCATGTTTTGGTCTGGTTTGAAGTCCATCCATTCTAGCTGCCCGGTTTTGCAGAATTTTAACTTCTGGTAAATGAGTTTTGGGCAGACCTGACCTGAGGACACAGGATTAGAGCAATCCGGCCTCTTTATAATCAGAGATCTCACTGACCCCAGCTGGAGCTAGCATGTTGAATTAGTGATTTATGAAGGGCGTTTCCTTACCAAAGAAGGTGACCAGGTTATAGACCTATGGTCTTGCCAACTTCCATGTGAATACTTATGTACGTGGTCTTTGTAGAGGGCGGGAAGAGTTGGGTCTAAGTATTCTAATTCTTCCCTTTTCTTTTGTTTCTGAAGATGAACAGTTTGTTGTTGGTGAGCTCTTTCGAGGGTGCTCAAAGGCGTGGCTTGCATTTGCGTGTCTTAGATGAATATATGACGTTACAACGCAAACCATTACAATGCATGCTTTTACAACGTGGTTTTTACATTACAACTACCATTACACCGCATGATTTTACAACGCATGCCATTACAACGCATTTTAAAAAAATACCATTGCAACGCATTCCATTACAACGCATAATACTTTTAGGGCAACAGTAGGGTAAGTGTTGGATAGTGTCGGGGTGAAAATTACTATTCTCACTCCAGTGAGTGCAACAGTAGGGTAAGTGTTGGATAGTGTCGGGGTGAAAATTACTATTCTAACTCCAGTGAGTGCAACAGTAGGGTAAGTGTTGGATAGTGTCGGGGTGAAAATTACCATTCTCATCTACCCCAAAACCCATACACAACCTAAAACTAAAATATTTCCATTACTTACCTTATAATGCGTTGTAATGTCATGCGTTGTAGTGACATGTGTTGTAATGGCATGCGTTGTAATGGCATGCGATGTAAAGGTAGTTGTGTTGTAACAGTTGCATTGTAAAAGCAGTGCGATGTAATGACTGCGTTGTAATGGATGTTTCCCTTTTTAGAGTGTGCGTGCTCACATGATTTTTCAGAAAAGTGCTGAAGTCGTTTGGGAGGGGCTGACTTCGGACCTGGAATTGGCAGATGAGAGAGATGAGTTCAAGCTTAAGGTCGATGGAAAAGTCTCTGAAAGATCAGAAAGGCTGGCCCTTGTGAGTTGGATTGACACTGAGCATGGAGATAAGCTTCAAGTTTCAAATGTATTTAAATGCATAGTTAATTAAATCCAGTGCAGATTAAAAGAAAAAGAACAAGATACATTTTAAGACCCAAGTAAAAAATAAATCTGACACTCACATAATAATTTAGATTTTGCATAAGAGAGGATTCTATGATAATGCTAGGGTTGAAAAGTGCACAGACAGTAATAGACCTGTAAACAAGCAGAGGCTGGCAGAGTACTCAAATGCCAAGGGAACTTTACCCATAGTCTGGCCCTTCTTCAGGACTAGCCTAATAAAGAGCTGGGTGCAATAAAACCATCACAAGAGGTGGACTTCCTGCCATATGTCATCGAACGTGGGCGTCGTCAGCGGAATCATAAGGAATAGAGAGCAGTGCAGAAGAGATTTAACATGTAGGATTTACAGGCGACCGAGGATGCTGCAGGACCATCCCATACTGGGTCTTGGTAGTTTTTTTTCTGCCAGTGCAAGAAACCTTACTAGCTTGCAATTCAGCTGTGGTCCTCTGACTTGAGGCAGGCTAGCACTGCCTGTCTCCGCGTGCGGACCCCACATGAGTTAAACTGAATTTTAAGCAGTCGAGTCCTCTAGTCCTTCAGGTTGGTGGACGGGCAAAGCAGGTGTGGCATACCCTCTGTTCCATCGCCACACACGTGGCAGGTTTGCCTCCTCCGCCACTGTGGAAGATGCAGGGCAGACGGAAGTATGCCCTAATGATGTTTCAGAAGCTTTTCCCTCATGCTCCTGGAGTAGCCCAGGCTGAAGTAAATCTGCTGGCCACGTGATTTGCAACCATTAATCGTCATCCAGGCGTGGCTTCGGTCTGAGAAGGAGGCCTTGTCTTCTACTGAAGAAAGAATCCTGATTGACTTCCGAACCGCTTTTATGAAGGCTGCACGGCTAGTTGGAATGTCCCAGAGTTGGGAGAGCCCGGTGATTGCCAGGGATTCCTGAAGGAAGGTTCTGGCCGGTGATGTACTCCTGGGTGAAGCTCTTGCCAGAGTAGATGATTTAGGGTGTTAGGGGCAGCATTCCTGATCCTGTGCCAGCAGGCTATGTATGCCCCTTGCCTTGCCAAGAATTGTTTGGTTAGGCCAAACTCAAACCAGCTCTGCACTGCCGAGGAATAGTTAGGTGTGGGGAACATAATTCTGTAGACCTTAAGTAGTGTGCTGTCCAGGATCTTAGAGTCTCTTCCTGCCAAAGCTTCACTTCTATATGTGATGGTTGTTTTGAGCAACCTGGAGAAGTGGAGAGAGCGTCAGGCCTGTCAGCTTGGATTTTAAGTTCCTCAGCGTTACTACCAAGGCCAGCCCTTTCCTTCTGATCATTTCTCGCTGGTTGACAAATTGACCACCATTGTCAATGATCTCTGAGAATGGAGATAAGGATGGAAAGATGGGCAGTCCAGTCCATAGTAAGGGGTGGTTTGCAGTGGATTGTGGATGATGTTGCTACAACAGGGTCATGGATGCGGCCTTTTGAGATAAGGGGAGGTTGTTGTTGACTCTCTTGCTCATTAATAAAGCCTGCTTTGTCTCTGTTGGTGTAGAGTCTAGTGTCTCTCTTTCATTAATGGGTGGCCTTCAGACATTCCCCCTACACTCAACAAGGAAAGCCCGATTCACCAAGGGACTTAAGTGTCGTGCAGAGTCTCCACACCTGTGGCGGAGTCTCCATACTCGCGGTGGAATCTCCGTATGGCGCACTGCAGAGTGTGTGCCGTACAGAGATTCTGATTCGAGTGCGGGGACTTCACATTCGTTATTTTACTACAAGTAAGTCCCTTGGTTATTTGGGCCCAGAATGTGGATATTGTCATCTCACATTGGTAACTGTAAAGGTGTGGTGCCACATGGCCCAATGAACACATTAACTAGCTTCTGCAACACTAACCACATACTAGATTGACTGAGACAGTATTTTACTCAAACGCTTCTTTGGAAAGGCTTCATCCAATATAATTCTGTCTCTGTTACTCATGTCAAGATTCCCGTCCTGTCCTGAGCCAGTGCTATTAGGAATTACTTCGTCCCGCAGCTCTGCAAGGAACAATAGGTAACAACGTAAACATTTTTATGGAGAAGAAGGCCTGATTTATATCTCGGCGGACGGGTTACTCCATCACGACGGTGACGGATATCCCGTCCGCCGAAATATAAATCCCCTGGGATATAATGGGAACAATATATCAGCGGACGGGATATCCATCACCGTTGTGACGGAGTAACCTGTAGATCTAAATCAGACCTGATTGTAGGCGCTTTCCGTGCAGGTAACCGCGCTGGGGCCGTGTAAGGGGGGATTTCGAGGCACGATGCCGAGCAAAAATTAAATAAATAATTAATGTTCCCTCCCCTTTACGTGGCCCCACCGCTGTTACGTGCATGGAACGCGGCTGCCTAATTGTTCTGGGTTGTATTGGGTTTAGCACATATGATATTGGCTTTGCAGTATCTCTATGGCAGGCTGGGTGTCTTGATGGCAGGTGGTGGGAGAAGGGGCGTTAGACTGACTGAACAAAAGGTCGGGCTGGTTGTTTCCTTCAAAGACTCATTTGGGAGCTGCCTGAAGAAGTGAAGTCCATTCTGCACAAATTCCCAATAAATGACTTTGATTGCCCAATTAAGGTATCCATTCTTTACTTTCTTCAGATGAATATTTATATATACATATATGTGTTTGTGTGTGTTTGCGTGTGTGTGTGTGCGCGCGCGCACACAAGTGTGCCACTCCTCTCATCAGTGAATGTCCCATCCTGTCTGGTGAGTGACCCAGTAGCCGGAGAGGGCGTGTCAACCTATCTCCAATTAGCACTGATTACATACATACATACATAAATACATTTTTGCGTCATATTTAGCATGTGAAAACTGACGCAAACGTGGCGCAAGGGGCTTATAAATCTGCCCCTAAGGCTCTTGGGCTCGGCTATCTGACTTTGATAAAAGGAGAAATACGACAGAAAGAGAGTTGTTAAGGTGGAGAGCTTCAAGTCAAGACCGATTGGAAAGACAATGGGTCAGAAGAGAGAGTACACAGGGCGCCTCCCCCGGCCGCCCACAGCCACTCAGCAGCTCCAGGCCGTGGAATGTTAATTTGAAAGAGTAAACACGAAAAGTGCACGTGGAAAAGGGAACCTATTCAGCACACCTTCTGACGCCAGTATGATGACGTTACCTATGACGCGGAACACTCGGTGGGTTTTTCCCGTCACAACCTCCATGTCGGCTGCATCTGCATAAAAAGAAACATTCATTTTAAAGACGCTCTTTTGAATGTTTTTAACAAATTCAACTTTAAAAAAAACAACATTTTAAATAGATTATTGTTTCACACAATTTCTTCTGTCAGTTCCTTTAGATGGGACTTTTCCTCGCTCCATTTCAGAACAGGTGAACCCCTGGTGATAGTTTTATCCATCACCCTAACACTTCTTTTGCCCTTTGCCCATCACTAACCCCCTTTCCATTGCTCATCTTTGCATAACACCTCAGCTCCTCCCCCTCGGGGTGTTGTAGCCCACACCATGGACCTTGCAGTCCGGGTGTGAGGAGGGAACCCAATGATGAAGCATGTCACTGTTCGGTGAGTGAGGGTTCTTGTCCTAAAACTAGTGAGCATACAGGACTCAACTTCTATACAGGTCAATCAATTAATCAATCAATGCATTTATAAAGCCCACTACTTATCCGTGAGGGTCTCAAGGCGCTAGGGGGGAGGGGGGTGCTGCTACTGCTCGAAGAGCCAGGTCTTGAGGAGTCTTCTGAAGGTAAGTAGGTCCTGGGTCTGCCGCAGGTGGGTGGGGAGGGTGTTCCAGGTCTTGGCGGCGAGGAAGGAGAAGGATCTTCTACCGGCAGTCATTTGTTGGATGCGGGGGACAGCGGCGAGGGCGAGGCTGGCGGAGCGGAGCTGGCGGGTGGGGGTGTAGAAGCTGAGTCGGCCGTTGAGGTAGGCTGGTCCGGTGTTGTGGAGGAGCTTGAAGGTGATCCTCTTTTCGACGGGGAGCCAGTGTAGGTCTCTCAGGTGGGGGGTGATGTGGCTGCGGCGAGGGACGTTAAGGACCAGCCGGGCGGAGGCGTTTTGAATGCGTTGCAGTCGTCGTAGGTGTTTGGCTTGGATACCTGCGAAGAGTGCGTTGCCGTAGTCTAGCCTGCTGCTGACAAGGGCCTGGGTCACTGTTCTTCTTGTTTCGGTGGGGATCCACTTGTAGATCCTGCGGAGCATGCGGAGGGTGTTGTAGCAGGAGGAGGTGACGGCGTTGACCTGCTTCGACATGGAGAGGGAGAAGTCGAGGATGAAGCCCAGGTTCCGTGCGTGGTCGGTGGGTGTCGGTGCTGTTCCTAGCGTGGTCGGCCACCAGGAGTCGTCCCAAGCTGAGGGGGTGGATCCGAGGATGAGGACCTCCATCTTGTCCGAGTTCAGCTTCAGTCTGCTGTTCCTCATCCAATCTGCGACGGCCTTCATTCCCTCGTGGAGGTTGGTTTTGGCGGTGTGTGGGTCCCTGGTGAGGGAGAGGATTAGCTGGGTGTCGTCGGCATAGGAGATTATGTTGAGGTCGTGCTGGCGGGCAACGTGGGCAAGGGGGGCCATGTAGATATTGAACATCGTCGGGCTGAGGGAAGAGCCCTGGGGTACACCGCAGATGATGTTGGTGGCTTTGGAGCGGACGGGGGGGGAGACGGACGCTCTGGGTCCTGTCGGAGAGGAAAGAAGTGGTCCAGTTCAGGACCTTCTCTTGGATTCTTAGAAGCGTGTCTTTAGTGTGCGGTGGCAGACCGTGACGAAGGCGGCTGACAGGTCCAGGAGGATGAGGGCCGATGTTTTGCCGTTGTCCAGGTGGGCACTTATGTCGTCTGTGGCGGCGATGAGGGCTGTCTCGGTGCTGTGGTTTCTTCGGAATCCGGACTGGGATGGGTCCAGGATGTTGTTGTCTTCGAGGTATCGGGTCAGTTGTGTATTGACGATTTTCTCTATGACCTTCGCCGGGAACGGGAACAGGGAGATGGGCCGGAAGTTCTTGAGGTCCTTGTGATCTGCCTTGGGTTTTTTGAGGAGGGCGTTGATCTCGGCGTGCTTCCAGCTTTCCGGGAATGTGACTGTCTCAAAGGAGGTGTTGATCACTTTCCGAAGTTGGGATTCGATGGCTGCGTCAGCTTTGTTGAATATGTGGTGAGGGCAGGGGTCAGACGGTGATCCTGAGTGGATGGAGTTCATTGTCTTGCGGGTTTCGTCGTCGTTGACGTTGGTCCAGAAGGTCAGGCTGTTGAGGCGGGTGGGGTTCGCAGGTGGTGTGGGGACTGGAGTTGTCGGGCTGGTCGTTGTGTTGAGACTGTCGTGGATGTCGGCGATCTTGCGGTGGAAGAAGGTGGCCAGCGAGTCGCACAGTTCCTCGGAGGGTGGGATGTTGTTGGCATTGGCGCTAGGATTGGAGAGTTCCTTCACGATGCTGAAGAGCTCTTTGCTGTCATGTCTGTTGTTGTCCAGGCGGGTTTTGAAGGAAGATTTCTTGGCGAGTCGAATGAGGTGGTGGTGTCTGTGGGTGGCATCTTTGTGGGCTGTGTGGCTGTCCGGTGTTCGTTCGTGGAGCCATATCTTCTCCAGTTTCCGGCAGGTGCGTTTGGAGGTCTGGAGTCCTTCGGTGAACCAGGTTGCTATCTTGCTGGTGCGTCTGGCTGCGGGTTTCTTGAGTGGGGCGAGGGTGTTGGCGCAGTTGTCGATGTAATGTCTGAAGTTACGGGTGGAGGTGTCTGGGTTGGTGGGTTCGGTGGGTGGGATCAGGGCGAGGGTGGCTGCCAGCTGGCCCTCGGTGACTTTGCTCCAGCAGCAGCGGGGCAGCTGTTGGGTGCGGTGGTGCGTGGTGGCCTTCTTGTAGGTGAAGTGGATGCAGCGGTGGTCGGTCCAGTGAAGTTCGGTGGTGTTGTTGAAGGAGACATGGTTGCTAGCGGAGAAGATGGGGTCAAGCGTGTGGCCGGCGGCGTGGGTAGGGTCGGTGATGAGCTGTCTGAGGCCGAGGTTGGCGAGGTTGTCGATCAGGGTGGCGGAGTTGGCGTTGATGTTGTTCTCGAGGTGGAAGTTCAGGTCCCCGAGGAGGATGTAGTCTGTGGAGGCGAGTGCGTGGGTGCTGACGAGGTCGACGATGGCGTCGCTGAACTGTGGCCGGGGTCCGGGGGGGTCTGTAGACGAGGGTTCCCCTGAGGGTGGTGTTGGGGTCAGTGTGTATCCAGAAGGGCAGGTGTTCGGCGGTGCTGAGGGTGTCGTCTGAGTGGGTGGAGACCTCAAGGGTGGACTTGTGGACGATGGCGATTCCTCCTCCAACTCCATTGGTGCGGTCTCTGCAGGCGATCTTGTAGCCGTCCGGGATGGCAATGGCGATGTCGGGCGCTGAGGCTTCGTTCCACCAGGTCTCTGTCAGGAAGGCGATGTCTGGGGTGGAGGTGTCGAGCAGGTCCCAAACCTCAAGGGCGTGTTTGCTTGCGGACCGGGTGTTGAGGAGTAAGCAGCGGAGGTGGTTGGGTACAGTCCCGGGTGGTCTGTCGCAGGTGAAGCTGCAGGTGTGGCAGGAGAAGGGTCCGTGGGTGCGTTTCAGGGTGGCCTGGAATCAGCTGTGGTCTCAGCCGGTGTTGAGTGCGTGGAGGGTGCTGGCGTTGTATCGGAGTCTAGCATCGTGGCGTTTTCGGGGGCCAGGGATTCTGGCACTGGGCGCGGTCCAGGCGTGGACGGGCGCAGATGGGCTTGCCTCTGGTGCGGCCTCGCAGCAGCCGCCATAAGTAGAGAGGTGGGAGGGAGGAGCAGTTGGGAGGAGGTTGGGAACAAGCGAATGGGAGCGGGGGGGGCGGGGCCGCAGGGGACGCAGCGGTGGGAAACGGCGAGGGAACAGAAGGCAAGGGTGCGGGGCTGCAGGGGAGGCAGTGGCGGGAGAATGGACGGCGTAAGGGGGCCGAGGACAAAAGAGGGCACAGAAAGGAAACAAGCAGTGAAATAAACAAGCAGAGTGAAATACAAAAAACAATTTACAATTACAGTTCAGGCAAAAAAACAGAACCTGCAGTGACACAGCAGCCCAGGGGGGCCTTGAACACTCTACAGCAGCGGCACGTGGACGGGCGCAGTCAGGTGGAGCTGCGCGGCGTGGGGAGCGACCTGCCTGAAACCAGGGTCAAGGTCAGGTGATCTGTTTGTCCTGTTTGATTAAACAACCGGACGTGCAAATTGTGAATTTTTCTGACTACTAGGGATTGGTACGCTTCTGGTTCCTCTGAGCCCTTAAAGATCCTCTGTGTGGAGACAATATATAGGAAGGTGCCAGAGACGTCTTTCTGTCGCTGAGACCCCCTACGCTTATCGGCTGTGGAGAGCAGAGCCTGTCTACCAAGCAGTAGGCATCAGTGCTCTACGGTCGCCATGATGTTTTTTCTTTAGAAACAGCACTTGTGGCCTCTGCGCCCTGTAGACTCTGGGGAGCTGGCATGAGTGAGGATGGTAGGAGCCATGGCGAGAGACGTCTTTCTGACATGCAGACCATTCCGTCTTTCAGCAGTCATGAGCAGAGCCCGTCTACCTGACAGAAGCCGTCTGTACTCTACGGTCGCCATTTTCATTTTTCTTTAAAGCTGATACTTGTTGACTTTGGTCACTTGCAGTCATTGGGGAGCTGGCACTGTTGAGGATGAGGTTGGGGTGAACTGTTGCTGGTGTTGAGCCGTTCCCCAAGAGACCGGTGGGTGGGATGGACATGGCCCCTACCTATGCCCAAGCCTCCGAAAACCTCAGCCGTACTGTACTTGCTGCACTGCTGCATGCCTAATTCCTTCTTGTAGTTTTCACACAGTTTTTTGAAGCGCTTATAGATGTTCTTATTGCGCTGCATGCAGAAGACGCAGGAGGCACATGGCGGGACCAGGGTCAGGAGCAGCAGCAGTAGCATCACCGAGGCCATCTTGGAAAGGCTCAACCTCTGGAACCAGAACATGGAACCCCATGTGCTTCTGTGTCCGCAGCTTCCAGAGAACAATCGCTGCTGGTTCCAGATCTGCATCCCAGGCTGGTGGTGTACTAAACTTTTCTCAAGAAGGACCGGTTCCAGAAGTACATCCGTGGCTGGTGGTGGTCTAAACTTCTATTACAAAGGACCGGTTCCAGAACTACAGCCGTGGCTGATGGTGTACTAAACTTTTCTCAAGAAGGACCGGTTCCAGATCTACAGCCGTGGCTGATGGTGTACTAAACTTTTCTCAAGAAGGACCGGTTCCAGATCTACAGCCGTGGCTGATGGTGGACTAAACTTCTATTACGAAGGATCTGTTCCAGAACTACATCCGTGGCTAGTGGTGGACTAAACTTTTCTCAAGAAGGACCGGTTCCAGATCTACAGCCGTGGCTGATGGTGGACTAAACTTCTATTATTAAGGACCAGTTCCAGATCTACAGTCGTGGCTGATGGTGTACTAAACTTTTCTCAAGAAGGACTGGTTCCAGATCTGCATCCGTGACTGTTGGTGGACTAAACTTCTATTATGAAGGACCGGTTCCAGATCTGCATCCCAGGCTGGTGGTGTACTAAACTTCTATTACGAAGGACTGGTTCCAGAACTACATCCGTGGCTAGTAGTGGACTAAACTTTTCTCAAGAAGGACCAGTTCCAGAACTACATCCGTGACTGGTGGTGTACTAAACTTCTATTACGAAGGACTGGTTCCAGAACTACATCCGTGGCTAGTAGTGGACTAAACTTTTCTCAAGAAGGACCAGTTCCAGATCTACAGCCGTGACTGATGGTGTACTGAACTTAACTCAAGAGGGGCCGATTTCAGATCTTCTGTGCAGTAAGATCTGATTAAATAACGCAGCCTTCTTATTCTGTGTGTCTGCAGCTATTTCAGGATAGAGTGAGATTCTGGGCAGAGATGACTCTGTTCTTTTCTCTGTGCAGTGTGGAGAAGAACCAACACAAATGGGTGCAAGGCTCTGATCTGATCACATTGCACCTACAGCTGTGACTCCCAGATCAGCAAAGAAACAACCACAGACAGTGGCCTCTCTTCTCTGACACTTACTGCTCCAAGAATCCCTGAGAAACAAAACGGAAGAGACAAGTCAAGCCGTCTTGCTAGACGACAACCTGGCAGCCTGTGTGCTGTGTTTGGGGGCTCTTCTTTGGGGGACACGTGCAAGAGATTCACTCTGCTGTCTATCTAATCTACTGGACCACTGTCTCCTCTTAAACAAGCAAACAAAACAAAAAAACGTCTTTTTAAACACAGTCCTTTTCCACAAAAATATGTTTGTTTTGTTAAAAAGCAATCACAGACATGGTGGTCTGCTGATCACAGTAGGTCACCAACCCAGTGAATTCTGTGCATCGTAGTGGGTTGCAATTTACAACCTACCTCATTAATATTCATAAGCTAGGTCGAATTGCGACTCACTACGATTCAGTATTTTGTAAACCGACCTATTAGTACATAGGTCAATTCACAAAATACTGCACCGTTTGTAAAAATACTGGTCGCAATTGCCACCATTATCCTACAACCAGTGTTTTGTACATCTAGCTACAAGCTCAGTATTTGAGAGTTTGTAAAACACCAGTCCCCTGATGCCATCGGTCCTGTGGATGTCTGGGTGAACCAGGGCTCCAAGGGTTCCTGAACTCCCCAGGAATAGGTTTGGTAGGACACTCAGGGCCTGATTTACAAAGGACCTCCACACATGTGGCGGAGGTCCCGCAGTTGTGTGTGAGTTTCTACACTTGTGGTGGTGGCCCGCAGTAGTGGAGGAATCTCTGCACTGGGGTCGGAATCTCCGCTATGAGAATTCTCATTGTGGAGATTCGGCCCGAGTGCAGAGACTCCTAGAACGGCGGGGCCGGCATCGGCCGCGCCAAAGGTATGGCGGTCGTGCCGGCCCCCTCCAGAATGGGAGGCGGGCCTGTCGCGCCCAGTAATGACGCAACAGGCGCGCTTCCTCACGTTAGGTCCTGGCCCGGAGGCATGACCCGGAAGTGATTAGAATCACTTCCGGGTCGCGCGAAAGGGCAACGTCCGGCCAGTAGCCCTGGCCAGGCCATCAAGGAGGTATAAATGGCTGGGGAGCACTGGAGTCTGTCTCTTCGCTCCGTGCTCCCCAGCTTGCCCCCAAGCCCCGCTAGGAGGCTTTAACTTTTGTTTTTTGTTTTTCAGACAGTCAATGTTTTCCCACTAGGTCTCGACGTCGTTGATCGTGGAGAACCGGGAAGTCGGTATCGTGGTGCAGTTCGCCGAACCTTTGTGCCGCTTCAGAACCGGGATTTGCTGTCGCGTGCCATGCTGGGGTCGTGAGCTGACGAGGAGCAAAGTCAGCATATGGTCGAAGGAGACTGCGGGGGCGAGACGGTCCGGGAGAAAGTACAGATATCGGGAGGAGGTGGAGCGAGAGGCACTCGAGAACGCGCACCTCTCCTCAAAGCTTGCTGATATTGTAGCGTGGTTCAGTCATCCCGCATATGTGCTAACACGCGCACTTTGCCAATTTGAGTTCAGTAGAGCGTTTTAATTTTGCCCGCTAGTTGTTACCGCTCGAAGCAGCTCTTGCGTTGGTTTTTTCACTGTGCGCAGGCGCTAACACGTGCGCTTAGGGATTTCTAGCGATTTAATTTTTGTGTACCGGCTATCCAACGTGCCCGCCCACGTATCGAGTGAGCTCCAAACTCCGCTTGCTACTTGTGTGCCTGCCTTTGCTTGGCCTGTGAATGAGCAGGGTTAGTTACTGTTATTGTCAGCTCACTTAGCCTGTGAAAGTGTTTTTCTCCATGCGCAGGCAGTCTTGACGTGTGCTCAATTTTGCAAACGAGTTCAGTAGCATGTGAGGGCATTGTGCAGAAACAGGGTTATTTACTGTTATTGACAGCATACTTAGCCTGTGAATAAGCAGGGTTATTTACTGTTATTGTTGGCATACTTAGCCTGTGAAAGTGTTTATCTCCATGCGCAAACAGTCTTGATGTGTGCTCAATTTTTCAAACGAGTTCAGTAGCATTTGAGGGCTGCTTCCTTTCATTCTTGAGGGTGTACAATTTCTGTATGTGGTGTTAAATGATAAGCTTTATCAGTTAAACTACCCCCCCGCACCCCATTACTATCACTGTGGGTCTCCTCTCTGAATGTGGTGTCTATACCAGTCTGTGCAATCAACGTTGGCAGGTTATCAATATAAAGCTTATTTCAATTGTGTGTGCTGTGTTCAGGGTACCCAGGGTTTTTTACGTTTCTACTGTGTAATGGCGGGAAAGCGAAGAGGGGGGAGCAGGGCTCGCGTATGGAGAGGCTGATGGAGGACATGATGAAAAAAGTGAATGAGCTGGGGCAGGGCCTTGCTGATCTTAGGGAGAAAGTGGAGGGGCAGGAGGGGCAAGGAGAGAGGGTTAGGCGCCCCAACGTGCCCCCCAAGGCTGCTTTCCCCCCAATCCCTAAAAGGGTTAGAACTAAGAAACGTGTGGGGAAGGAACCAGCTCCACCCACCCCCCAGGCCCCCAGTGGTAACGACCCTGCGGCACCCACCCCCCAAGTTCCTCTGATGCCGCTGGTGCCGCAAGGTCATGTCCCGGTCCCAGTACCAGAGACCCTGATGGCACCGGTCCCGTTACCCGCCCCTCCGGTAGCACCAATACTTGCACCCCACCGCTGCTTCTGGCTCTGCCTGCGATTCCAGTGCCAATACTGGTGCCCCCACCGCTGCCAGCTCTCCCTGTGGCCCCAGTGCCCCAACCCGCCCTCTCAGGAGCGCCTCCCAATGGCACGGGGGTTCCAGTCCCCGTTCCAATACCCACACCCACGGGGGGAGACACCTGCGGGGGGGTGGTCCCACAGGACATAGTGTCACATTTGGTGGCAATCTTGCCATGGTTGGGGAAGGCAGGCATCCTCGCTCCGGCAGTAGGGGCTAAAGAGTTGGGTACCGATGCTTTGGCGGCAGAAAAGCGAATTGTGTCTCAGTTTAATGCGGGGCCGAAAGAATTTTTTTTTGAAGGGCCAGCTGCACCATTACCTATCATTTCAGGGGGTAGTACCAACATACTGGAGTGCAAGGGTTTGTCAGTTCCCGGTGCGGCAGCAGTGATACAGCAGGAGGCACCTGGGACTACCACAGCAGGTAAGCTGCCAACATTGCCAATGTTGGACGTTGGTGAGTCCCGCTCTGAGCGGGAATTCTTAGGCAGGCAGGTTTCTCTGGAGTTGAAGAATAGAATTTGGGCTGGTGAATATATCGATATGTTTTCATTGCTGATCTGCGAAAGAGAAAGAGAGGAGGCAAGAAAGAACAAAGATTATATGCTTCCCAGGGAATGGGCTAGTCAGATGTTGAAGTACAGGGTGGAAGAGAACTTACTCAACTGGATCAGAGCCTTTTCCATATTCATGGCAGTCACAGCGGAGCGTTTCCCAAATTTGCAGGCGCAGATGGCTTGCTACCAAAACAGGATTGTTCTGGCCCATGATAGATTTGCAGGTGGAGGGTGGTTAGAATATGACAAGAATTTCAGGGTGGCTAAGGCATCCGACCCATCGCTGTCATGGGACCGAATCGACACAATATCATGGTTGGGTCTTTTTGGGGGCGAGGGGCATAGTAACACAAAGAGTCAGTCCCCTCAGTCCTCTCAGCCTTTTCAGCCCTTTCGGTCACAAGGTAACACAAGTTACACCACTAATTCAAACGGCACTGGTGGGAGGAAAGGGACGTGCTGGGATTTCAACAGACGGACTTGCACCAGACCACAGGGTCAGTGCAGGTTCAAGCATGCGTGTTCCATTTGTGCCAACCCATCCCACCCCGAATCCAAATGCCTAAAAAAATCAAAGGATAAGGGTAGGAAAAAGTAGGAGTGAGGTGGTGACCCCGCTCAAAGTGCGGTCCCCCATTGATGTAACAGCACTGACACCATGGCTCAACAAATACCCCTGCCACCTTACGGCAAGAACTCTGTTGGAGGGTTTCAGGGACGGTTTACGATACCAACTCCAAACTATGTGGGATCACCTGAGTGCCAGAACCAACTCTCTGCTCAGGCCAATCGAGGTATAGTCTCCACAAAAATTGCCAAGGAATTGCGCCTGGGTAGGGTAGCGGGCCCATTTGAGTCAGTACCGGTTGAGAATTTTGTCTGCTCCCCATTGGGTGTAGTGCCCAAAAAGGTAGAGGGAGGATTCGGACTAATACACAACTTGTCAGCCCCCAAGGGAAATTCACTGAATGATGCAATTGATGATGAGTTCTGCAGTGTAAAATACGCTTCCTTTGACCAAGCAGTGGAGATTCTCAGGGGTTTGGGCCCTGGAGCATTGATGGCAAAATCTGACATAGAATCGGACTTTCGGTTACTCCCAGTACATCCGGACGATTACCATCTGCTTGGTTTTAAATTTCAGGGAAGTTTTTATATGGATATGTGTATGCCAATGGGCTGCTCTGTGTCATGCGCATATTTTGAAAAATTCAGTTCATTCTTGGAATGGGTTTTCAGACAGAAGACAGGGCATCAGTGGGTCATGCATTACCTGGATGACTTTCTTATCTTGAGGGCATGGGGCTCCCCCGAGTGTGGGTGGGCGCTGCAGGAATTTTGCGTGCTCATTTTTTATATGGATATGTGTATTCCGCGCGAGAGCAAGATGGCGGCTGAGTGAGGAGTGAGGAGCGACAGCCGGTTGTGCTCTCCCGAAAAAGATGTAACCGCACTATGCGCAATGTAATGCAATGTCGATACCTCTAACTCAAGGATGTGGGACCCCCTCCAAATGTTATCGCACAAATAATGGCTCTGTAACATCTAAATTCAGTGAGGATACAAGCAACTTACGCAACTGGGCTTCAGCGTTAGCCCGATATACGGAACAGCTGCTTCTTCGTCTGGAGCGCGTAGAGAAGCTCTGTGCCTCTCTTGTGCCGGCCGCTGCTTCAATCTCTGTCTGCGCCATGGGGCCAAAGTCCATGGCAAAAAACAGACCTACAGCGGATCGCCAGGGCCCACCAGCATTACCCTCAGAGACTGACAACCCGGTTCGCGGACGCAAGCTGAAGCCCGGCGCTCACAAGGAGAACTCGGCTGACAGGAAGGGGAAGGGAGGAGGCTCTCAGCCCCAGCCACACCGGTCCTCAGTGTCACTAATCGAATTGCTCAGAGGACAGGCTGCTCAGGCTGCTGGCGCTCCCGGTCCCTCTAACAGGAAAAGTAACGGGCTAGACGGAGGAGATGGCGTCCCCAATATGCCGGGTAAGGAGTCGAGCGGGGGCGAAGAGGGGCCTGCGTCCAATATATTACTGCATACGGGATTAGGTTCGGATGGTCAGACTAAGGAAGCACCCATGCCTTCTGATGAGGGGAACAGTCTACGGGAAGGAATTTTACCTCGAGACCCTCGGACCTATGCTTCGGTGACGGATAAACAGAATTTTTGTCCCGACCAGGCGCAGGAAGCCAGCCAGGGGCATTTGGTGGAGTCACTGGAACTCGGGGAAGGTGGGGAAGGTGGGGAAAACTCGCACTCAATACCCTCTGATCAGAAAACAGGGCTCCAGGCGGGTCTGACCGAAGTATTGTTGGAAAAAGCTCAGAGCACTCCCCCTCAGATGACAGTCCAGGGGTTAAAATATAAAGGGAGCTTCAGGGGTCATCGGACCCCACGACGGGACTGGGATAAAGATCTGGATTCAGAGGCAAATGACTTTTTTTCTTTATCTGATGCAACTTGGTCAGATGCTAGTTCAGACTCGGGCGGGGAGACCCTGTCCAGCGATGAGCGGCTTCACAACATAAGGTTAAGCCACCCTCCGCCTCGGGGTCTGCAGCAACGGTTCGATCTAAGAATCTTTGTCCTAAGAGACTTGAGGGCCAAAAACAGGCGACCCTGAACTGGGATTATGCACTTGGAGACCAATTGATGGGTACTATTAAACCTAATTTAAATAATGGACCAGAAGCGGGGCTCAATCCGGCTCCTCCAACTTTAGAGTCAATTATGCAGTGCGTGGTTGCACACCGTGAGGAATCCCGGATCGAAAGCAAGAGGTCACAGAATGACTACCATAAACTTCAAGGGGCAATCAGGAAGGTCGCAAAGACTTGTAAGGATATAAGTGATCGTATGACCGATATCGAGTCTCGGACAGAAGTTTTGGAAATAGAGGTTGCAGGCTCCAAAGGTCAAGTGGACGCTCATGAGGCACGAATTATGGACATCCAGTGGAAACTGGAGGAGGGGGAAAATTACCAGCGTAGGAATAACCTGAGATTTCTGGGTATTCCGGAGGGAAGGGAAGGGTCTGATCCTCGTACCTATATTGCTCAACTATTGCAGGCCTCTTTGCCGGGTCTGGTTGGCTGGGACTGGCATAAGGAGGTACAAAGGGCACACCGGGTCCCATTTTCCATCCGTCAACCTGCTCGACCCGATGCCAAACCCAGGGCGTTACTGGTCTATTTTGGGAATTTTTTGTTAAGACAAAGTTTATTTGAAAGAGCGAGACCAAAGGCCCAACTAAAAGCGGAGGGGTTTTCTTTTTTTGTCAGACCTGACTTCTGTCATGCCACTGTAGAACGCCGGTGGCGCCTACGCCAGATAATTAAGCCCTTTCAAGAGAAGTGATCCAGCACTATATCCAGCCCTGCCCCCCTCCTCCTTGTTTTTTCTTCTCGCAGAGCGGGCAGAATGGAGAAACATAGGGCCATATAGCTATGGGAGGCGTTATTTTGGATAAATAGGGGGTATTAGCTAAGTCAAGATTTGCTCATTTTTGGGAGAGCACAATATTCATCCATCACAGACCTGGCAGGTCTGTTGCTTTCACTTACAGGGTGGGAGGGATGCGGGGGGGGTTGGGGAGTCGAGGGTTAGGGAGTGGGGTGAGCAGGGAAGGGTGGGGAGTTAAAAGTTCAGGGAAATCAGAAAAGAGTCAAAATTTGTTTGATATTGAGCTATCGGAATGTTTAAAGTCACTGCGCCGGAATAAAAATTACTACGATGGGTAGGCTGAGAATTTGCTCTTTGAACATAGGGGGGTTGAACAATGCTGGTAAACGATACAGATCTGCAGAAGCTATTCGCTCATGGGGGGTGGACGTTATCTGCCAACAAGAGACCCATATACCATTCCAGAAGAGAGGGTTAAATATTATTCCTGGGTACAAGCAGGCGATCTGCTCACGGCAGACTACCACTACAAGATGAGTGGCTATCCACACCTCCACTCGGATGCCTGTGGTGGAGCGAACCCTTGCAGATAAGTGCGGGAGATGGGCTATAGCCTTTTTACCTTGCAGGGTAACCTTATGCACAATTTATGGCTCCAACTTTGATGACGCTGATCTATGGGTCGAGTTGGAGCTTGAGTTAGCAGCCTGGCCTTCTCCACTTATAATTTGTGGGGATTTTAATATCCACTTAGGCATATCGGATATCTCTTTGGGAAGGTATGACGGGAGGAAGCCACGGGTATTTAAGGCCCTTAAAGCCTTAGCAGGGAGCCATGGATTAGTCGATGTGTGGACTTGAAAAGCAGCAGGAGATGTTGGTTATACTTATTTTTCCTGTCCCCATCAGAAATATGTTAGGCTAGATTACTTTTTTATATCTACCTCCCTTATAGATCGAGCCAATATACGGAAACTCCCCAAGCTGTTATCAGATCATAACCCTCTGATACTCGAGTTAGAGCTCCTGGAACACTGACCCGCCCTATAAAATGGTCCTTCGATAGGAAACTTTTGGTAACTGAAGGATTTTTTGATCATCTTAGGAGCTGGACCAAGCAATTTTTTGAAGTAAATCGTTATAGTGCATCAAGGGAAATTGTTTGGGATACGTTTAAAGCATGCCTAAGGGGGGAAATCATTAGTTTTGCCGGTCATCTTAGGAAACAGCATAGGGTGGCTGTCCAACAACTCATAGCTGATCTCTCTATGAACGAGGAATTAAATCTGCGAACTATCGAAAGCAAACAGACGGACGCAGCAAGGTTAATTGAATTAGAAGTGATTAGGGTTAAAGCTAAAATAAACGGGATATATAACAAAAAGAATGCTAAAGTATATCAAACACGGGCTAGGGATAACTATGAGTACGGGGAGATGTCCGGAAGACACCTTGCACTAAAATTGAAACAGAGGACGGCTACTAATAATATCCTGGAGGTTAAACGGCGGGATGGGAACAGAGTAACTGATCCACAGGATATTCTTCAAGTTTTTGCTGAATTTTATGGAGATGTTTATAAATCTGAGATTGATCCTCAAACGGTAGCGGGGCAGCGCTTAATTACTCCTCCAACAATTATACAGGAACTGGAAAAAGATATCACACTAGCTGAAGTTATCGAGGCATTACAGATTATGACATCCGGCAAGGCTGCTGGCCCAGATGCAATCCCGATAGAAATCTATAAGGCTTTGCAGCCTGAGCTAGCGTATATGTTATTGGACTTGTTTTTAGCAGTACAGCATCATGGTACCCCACCTCACTCTTGGAAGGACACTAATATAATTGTCTTTTTGAAAAAAGGTAAACCACCCGAAGATCCAGCTTCATATAGACCAATCTCTTTGATAAATTCGGACGAGAAATTATATTCTAAAGTTATAGCCAGTAGACTAGCAAAAATAATAGCTTCCTTGGTTAGTCCATGGCAGCATGGATTTATTCCTGCTCGCGGAACAACTGACCATGTGCGTTGGGTGATCTCTCTATTCGATATCACCGAACAGACGGGGGGTCAAATGTCCTTGATTTTATTAGATGCTCAGAAAGCTTTTGATCAGGTTGAGTGGGCTTTCTTATGGCAGATCTTTGGTATTAATGGTTTTGGCCCCCGCATTCGGACAGCTATAAAGGGCATGTATATTCAACCTTTCGCAAAAATACAAATGATGGGGATGGAATCCGGGAGAATTAAGATCGCACGTGGCACCAGACAGGGATGCCCATGCTCCCCGATTCTTTTTGCTTTGTATATAGATCCTTTAATTAGAGCTATGCTCAACGATCAGGCTATCAAACCTATTGTAGTTAGGGGATTTGATACCAAAGTGTTAGCCTATGCGGATGACATCACCAGGCCGCATTGGTCCGTATTGAGGCTTTGGCATCAGAATTTGGTAGCCAATCTGGTTATAGACTAAATACAGCTAAAACCAAGATTGTCTGCTCTAATAACACCCTGTTTTATGATGCTCGGAGGTCCTCGGAGGCTACTTACTTAGGGATAAAAATAAATGCGGTGGTAGGAACTATCTGGGACATTAATCTAGCACAGCTGTTAACCAAGATTAGCACAGATTTAAAGCGTATAGACAAATTATACATTTCTATTATAGGACGTGCTAATACCATTAAAATGACTATGTTCCCTAAAAAATTTTATCTTTTCAGATGTATCCCAATTGAACCCCCAAAGAGTTTTTTATAAAAATTGAAGGGATATTCTCTCAGTTTATATGGGGTTATAAAAAGATCAGAAGATCAATAAAGTTGTTGACTTTGCCACAAAACCGTGGTGGTTTGGCTATCCCCCATATGCAATATTATTTTTGGGCAGTAATTTTACAGCAAATGATTAGTTTGTTTCGGCCTAAAACCGGAGTAGGAATTATTTCGGCGACTCATAGCAGGGAGTCTCTTCCTTCTATTTATGAGCTGGCTTTAGGGGATCGCGCATCAGGTGTTTTATTAAGGGAACTAGAGGGGAGCTATTATAAAAAAAACGCGGTTCAAAATTGTTAGAACCGCCTGGAATGTCTGGAATAAAACAAGTAAACTTCTGAGAATCCCTAAGTTGCACAGGTATCATCTTATTTGGCGCTCGTCTATGTTCCCATCCTTATTTTATGATAACCTAGGGAAAACTTGGGAACAGGCTGGCATAAATGTAATCGGAGATCTATTCGAGCAATCTGAGCTAAAATCCTTTGAAGACCTTCAAACCCAATTTGGGGTAGAAACTAAGACCTTCTTCAAATATTTACAACTCAGGGAGATTATTAAAATAGCAATGGCCCAAATAACTCGACTGGATAATATTCCGATACTCGATTGGCTTGGGCATAAGCAGCCACGGGTAAAAGATCTATATTCAATTATGTTGAATGCCAACCAGGACGATATTGCCAGCTCAGAATGCGTTTGGGCAGGCCTGCTGGGGGACCCAGACGTGGACATCTGTAGGTCCCTGTATTTGTCAAAAAAAATATTTCTCGCAGCTAACCTTAAAGCTCAACATTTTAAAACTCTGTTTAGGCTCTATTATACCCCTGCTAAACTCTTTAGTTGGGGGAAAAGGGAAACCGATCGGTGTCCTAGATGCAATCAGGGCCCGGCAGATATGATTCACATGTTTAGTGGGTGTAGTCAACTCGATATTTTGAAACTAAAGATAGAGAATTTTCTTAATCAAGTCACAGGTGGCCTAGCACGGCTAACTCCTACTCTGATTTTAATTGGGATTGATGATAGCTTATATATGCATTCCTCCCAAGTTAATTTTTGTTTCATGGCTTCTGCCATTCTTCGTTTAATTATTGCAACTCATTGGAAGGATGCCGAACCACCCTCCTTTCAGGAATGGTATGCAAGATTTCACCATTTTTTTAACTTAGAGAAGGCACTTTATAATTGTAAAGGGAAAAGAGCCAAAAAAAGAGGTCTCCGGGTCTGGGGTCCGATATGGGAAATTGATGAGATTTAATGTAGAAGCTGTAACCCTCCGTGTTTTCTATCTTGTACTACGGGATTTATAGTCGTCTTTAGCAATTTGTGGAATTTGCAGTGATTATTTAATTTTTTCTTTGTAACAATGTTTTTCTTGGTTTCCCTGATCAAAACAATAAAAAAAAAATAAAAAAAATAAAAAAAAAGGATATGTGTATGCCAATGGGCTGCTCTGTGTCATGCGCATATTTTGAAAAATTCAGTTCATTCTTGGAATGGGTTTTCAGACAGAAGACAGGGCATCAGTGGGTCATGCATTACCTGGATGACTTTCTTATCTTGGGGGCATGGGGCTCCCCCGAGTGTGGGTGGGCGCTGCAGGAATTTTGCGTGCTCATGCAGACTTTTGGGGTTCCTTTGGCCCCGGGAAAGACAGTTGGGCCAGCATCCACGATAGACTTCCTGGGCATTGAGTTGGATTCCATTCAGAGGTGCTTTAGGTTACCAATGGACAAAGTCACCAAGTTCAGAGCTGCTTTACAGCTATGTTTGGGCAAAGAGAAGGTCACACTCCACCAGCTGCAGCAGACAGTAGGGCAACTGAACTTTGCCTTAAGGGTTATTCCGATGGCTAGACCTTTCTCCAGATCCATCTCTCAGGCCATGGCTGGGCTCAGGGAGAAGCATCACCACACAAGGCTGTCAGCTGAGGTTCGACAGGACATGCAGATTTGGATGGCATTCCTGCAGGATTTCAATGACAGGGTAGTGTGGCCCGGTCCGCCCACTGCCTCCGCGGAGTTGGGTTTAATGACTGACGCCGCGGGCAGTGAGGGATTTGGTGCCATACTCGGTACCGAGTGGGTGGCACAACGGTGGCACGCATGGTGGGTGGAGAGCGGCTTGATAGGTAACATCGGTTTCCTTGAGCTCATCCCCATCTGGATGGCAGTGAGTGTATGGCCAGAACAATTGTGTAATCAGTCAGTGGTTTTCTGGTCAGACAACATGACCGTCGTCGAATGCATCAACCAGCAAGGAGCCCGGTGTAAGATAATTCTCTGCCTCTTGAAAGAGATTGTTCTCAGATGCATGAAATTGAATGTATAATTTAGAGCTAAACACGTGCCTGGTGTCCTTAATCATGCCGCTGATGCACTTTCTCGCTTTAAGATGCAGGTTTTCAGGGCTCACCTCCCGGCAGCAGCAGTACACGCCACCCCCTTCCCAGAACGACTCTGACAGATTGTTGCCCCCACCTACCGGACCTCGTGGCAGCTAGCCTAGCACCCAGGACCAGGAAAGCATACGAAGGGGCGTTCTGGCAATATTGTTCATTCTTGGGAACTGGGTGGGGTGAGAGATGGCATGACACGGGGGCGCTCCTTCAGTACCTGGGTTTTTTGCAAAACGAGGGGTGTTCCGCTGCAGCGGCTAAGCGGCATGTGGCGGCGATTTCCTTCTTTGCCCAGATCAGCGACAAAGGGGATCCCACCAACAGTTTTACGGTTAGGAAGGCTCTGAAAGGGTGGCAACGCCTCCAAGGGGCGGCCCCAGACACGAGGCAACCAATCGGGGTGGAGCTCCTGACTGCATTACTAGGGACCCTCCCCGCAATCTGCACCACCTCAGGGGAAGTGCAGTTGTTCACTGCAGCATTTGCTCTGGCCTTTTATGGAGCATTCAGGATTGGGGAATTAGTGGCCCAAAACAAAATGAATGTCCAGGGCGGTCTGCAGTTTGACCGCATTAAGGTGAAGGGTGACACACTACTAATATCAATTAGGAGGTCCAAGACGGATCAGGAGGCGTGAGGGGATGGGGTGGTATTACACCCAGTACACGGTAACTCGTGCTGTCCCCTTTCCCATGTGGAGAGTTACCTGCAGGTTAGACCCGGTGACAAAGGGGGGCCTTTGCTGTTACATGTGGATGGGGTCCCACTTACACGTTTTCAATTCAAAAGAGTACTGGACATGGCTATCCAAAGGGCAGGCTTGAACCCAGGCAGTTTTGGAACCCATTCTTTTAGCATAGGGGCTGCCACTGAAGCGACAGCCAGGGGTCTGCATAACAGCAATGTACAAAGGATTGGGAGATGGTCCTCCAATTGTTATAAACGCTATGTGCGATTGCATTTGCTGTGATTGGGATAGTTCACAAAACACTGATGCATGTGTCTTTCTCTGCTTTCATTACAGTCTCTCAAACCTGTGACGCAGGGGGGAAACTGGGGACACCACGACAGCAGCATCGGGCAACGCAAGGACCATCAGCTTAAAAAAAAAGTCCACAGATTGTTTGGATTGTTGGCCATTCATATGTAAGGCGCCTGTTCAAGTTTTTCTTTACAGGAAATTATAGTGACAGGGTACGGCAGGCAGGTTTTGAAATAACATGTCATGGAAAAGGGGGGCTCTGCTTCAGTCAGTTCAGGGGTGTCATATTGGACCTTCTAAGGAAGGTGGGTCTCCGCCTAATATTATAGTGCTACACTTGGGGGGGAACGATCTGGCAAATTTGGGGAGAAGAGGGTTGGTAGAAACTATAGTCACGGAAATAGGCTGGTTAGCCAGGACATGCCAGGGTTGCACTATCGAGTGGTCTCAGATGATACCCCGATTCCAATGGAGGGGCGGGGACTCTGTAAAGGCTTTGAATCATTCCGCGAGGAGAATAAATAATAAAATTGAGAGGCTTTTCAGGGCTCCCCACTTACAGACCATCGCCCACGGGTGCATTGGGGGGAACCGTGCTTCCTAAAAGACAGTGTGCACCTGTCCAAGGTAGGCAGTGAGGTTTTGCTAGAGAATATATTGGCGTGGTTGGGTGTCCTTAGGCGCAAGGGATGACCTTCTAGTGAGCGCAGGGGGGCGCTAGATAGTCGGTCAACTATGCTAGCCTGTGGCGGTAAGGTCATGATTGGTGAGCAGTAAATTTAAGGTCCTTAGAGGGCGGCGCCATTCTTGAATGGGGTCGCCCAAGTGGGAGGGACAAGTGGTCGCTCCTAGAACTCCAGGGGCAGTTGGGTGCGGGGGAGGAGGGAGTCACGCTTTCTCTAGGCTGGTTGGCCATCCCGCACATGCACAACGGCGCCAGTAAATGGCACACCGCTGCAAGGGCCCCTTTATGGAGATCAGGTACAGAGCGTACGGGGTAACTGGGGGGGGGTAAGTACCCTCACGGTGAACGGGTCCTCTGTGCACGCGCACTCCGGCTGGAGGGCGTGGTTAAAATTGATAAGGATCTGACACCAGTTAGTGACCTTGCCGTATGCTCTATTAAAGTACGCAGTAAATAGATAAATGTATTGATTATTAAAGATATGTTAGATATGGATAGGAAACCTTTGTATTAGAGTTATGTTAAGGTTAGCCATCTAACATCTGTACTTATCAATTGTAATCAATTTAAGGTATATTTTCTGCTGTATTATGTAAATATTGTAATTAAGATAAATGTTTAATAATCTTTTGTTTAATAAATACGGCCGGGGGTTGATACGCCCCCCACATCCAAAACTTCTCTCCTGTCCCTTGCTGGGTCTTGAGTGGGGAGGAGGGGGTGTAGGTAGTACCTGGCCATATAGAACGGCGGGGCCGGCATCGGCCGCACCAAAGGTATGGCGGTCGTGCTGGCCCCCTCCAGAACGGGAGGCGGGCTTTTCGCGCCCAGTAGTGACGCGACAGGCACACCTCCTCATGATAGGTCCTGGCCCGGAGGTGTGACCCGGAAGTGATTAGAATCACTTCCAGGTCGCGCGAAAGGGCAACGTCCGGCCAGTAGCCCTGGCCGGGCCATCAAGGGGGTATAAAGGGCTGGGGAGCACTGGAGTCTGTCTCTTCACTCCGTGCTCCCCAGCTTGCCCCCAAGCCTCGCTAGGAGGCTTTAACTTTTGTTTTCCCACCCACCATCCCCTAAAAGCATGTAGGTTGTTCTGAGTATAAATTAGGGAATATTAGAATGTTAGGAGTGTTTCGATGATGAGGTAATTTTGCAAGGTTATGTAGAAATACTAATTTGTTCATCCACAGGTCTTCAATCGTCATATTCATGATTAAATCTCGGTCAGGCGGTAAGGTCATGATTGGTGAGCAGTAAATTTAAGGTCCTTAGAGGGCGGCGCCATTCTTGAATGGGGTCGCCCAAGTGGGAGGGACAAGTGGTCTCTCCTAGAACTCCAAGGGCAGTTGGGTGCGGGGGAGGAGGGAGTTACGCTTTCTCTAGGCTGGTTGGCCATCCCGCACGTGCACAACGGCGCCAGTAAATGGCACACCGCTGCAAGGGCCCCTTTATAGAGATTAGGTACAGAGCGTACGGGGGTAACCGGGGGGGGAAGTACCCTCACGGTGAACAGGCCCTTTGCGCACGCACACTCCGGCTGGAGGGCGTGGTTAAAATTGATAAGGATCTGACACCAGTTAGTGACCTTGCCGTAGGCTCTATTAAAGTACGCAGTAAATAGATAAATGTATTGATTATTAAAGATATGATAGATATGGATAGGAAACCTTTGTATTAGAGTTATGTGAAGGTTAGCCATCTAACATCTGTACTTATCAATTGTAATCAATGTAAGGTATATTTTCTGCTGTATTATGTAAATATTGTAATTAAGATAAATGTTTAATAATCTTTTGTTTAATAAATACGGCCTGGGGTGTTACGCCCCCCGCATCCAAATCTTCTCTCCTGTCCCTTGCTGGGTCTTGAGTGGGGAGGAGGGGGTGTAGGTAGTACCTGGCCATACCAACGACTGCGGGGCCTCTGCCTCGAGTGGGAGACTCCCCAATGACTGCGGGCCTCCACCACGAGTGCGGAGACTCCCCAATGGCTGCGGGGCCTCCGCCACGAGTGCGGAGGCCCTTTATGAATCAGGCCCATAATGTCCAGGCTCTGTGGAAGGTCATGTCAGGGCCACTTGCATGTGCAGTATGGGCACAGAATCTACCAAGCTGTAGAAATAAGATTGGCCAGACAAAGATACTAACTTCTTTAACGGAATATGTATTTTAAACATACTATATGATAATATATAATATAGAATGAGCAAAAGAATGTGTACAGCACCCATATAAAACACTAGGGCTAGAATGTCAAGTCAATGGCCCAATGTTATCCAATGGTATTTCAGCACCATGGATAGTGAGTTATCTTCCGCCATTGTTATCCCATGGAAGCACATCCCAGTACCTGGCTGTGGGGGAAAATAGATAACCAGTTGATCCGTAAGGGTCGCGACCCTCACCATGGATACAATTTTTAATCCCACCACTCTTTTATGAACAACTCATGGGCGGTGAAATGGGGGGGGGGAGGCAGCAGGATGCTGAATCTCGTCTCTCCCCATGGAAGACGATCCTGGGGTGCTCAGCACAGTAAGGGCCTCGAAGGGCCTTGGGGCAGAATGCGGGACCCTGGGACACTGACTCTGCAGGTGAGCTGCCTCTGAACAGCAGCAAAACAGCCTGGCTTGGCCCTGAAGGACTCTGCTGTGGCCAGGATTCTGTGCCGTTTCTGGCGGGGGCACTGGGACTTCACCTGGTGCTCAGGGCAGTTTGGGACAGGGGCCCAGCATGGACGTCTGGGCACAGCGGGGATGGCCCAGACCACAGGCTTCCAGTTCCACTCAATATGCCAGAGTACTTGCTGCTATCAGTCATTTGCCAGAGGCATCCTCCATGGAGGTGCTGTGAACATGGGCCTCGCACGTTTCTTTAAGCCACTGAGAGGACCAGAATATGAGAACAGCGTCACCATCCTCGGGTGCAGTGAGGTGAGTGGATGAACCCACCAGGCAGGGTCTCCATCCTCGGGTGCAGTGAGGTGAGTGGATGAACCCACCAGGCAGGGTCTCCATCCTCGGGTGCAGTGAGGTGAGTGGATGAACCCACCAGGCAGCGTCACCATCCTCGGGTGCAGTGAGGTGAGTGGATGAACCCACCGGGCAGGGACAGGGTCTCCATCCTCGGGTGCAGTGAGGTGAGTGGATGAACCCACCAGGCACGGTCTCCATCCTCGGGTGCAGTGAGGTGAGTGGATGAACCCACCAGGCACAGTCTCCATCCTCGAGTGCAGTGAGGTGAGTGGATGAACCCACCAGGCAGGGTGTCCATCCTCGGGTGCAGAGAGGTGAGTGGATGAACCCACCAGGCAGGGAGGTCACCATCCTCTGGTGCAGTGAGGTGAGTGGATGAACCCACCAGGCAGCGTAACCATCCTCGGGTGCAGTGAGGTGAGTGGATGAACCCACCAGGCAGGGTCTCCATCCTCGGGTGCAGTGAGGTGAGTGGTTGAACTCACCGGACACGGTCTCCATCTTCGGGTGCAGTGATGTGAGTGGATGAACCCACCAGGCAGCGTCTCTATCCTCGGGTGCAGTGATGTGAGTGGATGAACCCACCAGGCAGGGTCTCCATCCTCGGGTGCAGAGGTGAGTGGATGAACCCACCAGGCACGGTCTCCATCCTCAGGTGCAGTGAGGTGAGTGGATGAACCCACCAGGCACAGTCTCCATCCTCGAGTGCAGTGAGGTGAGTGGATGAACCCACCAGGCAGGGTGTCCATCCTCGGGTGCAGAGAGGTGAGTGGATGAACCCACCAGGCAGGGAGGTCACCATCCTCTGGTGCAGTGAGGTGAGTGGATGAACCCACCAGGCAGCGTAACCATCCTCGGGTGCAGTGAGGTGAGTGGATGAACCCACCAGGCAGGGACAGGGTGTCCATCCTCTGGTGCAGTGAGGTGAGTGGATGAACCCACCAGGCAGCGTAACCATCCTCGGGTGCAGTGAGATGAGTGGATAAACCCACCAGGCAGCGTCTCCATCCTCGGGTGCAGTGAGGTGAGTGGATGAACCCACCAGGCAGCGTCACCATCCTCGGGTGCAGTGAGGTGAGTGGATAAACCCAACAGGCAGGGTCTCCATCCTCGGGTGCAGTGAGGTGAGTGGATGAACCCAACAGGGTCTCCATCCTCGGGTGCAGAGAGGTGAGTGGATGAACCCAACAGGCTGGGTCTCCATCCTCGGGTGCAGAGAGGTGAGTGGAGGAACCCACCAGGCAGGGTCTCCATCCTCGGGTGCAGAAAGGTGAGTGGGTGAACCCACCAGGCAGCGCCTCCATCCTCGGGTGCAGTGAGGTGAGTGGATGAACCCACCAGGCAGCGTCTCCATCCGCGGGTGCAGTGAGGTGAGTGGATGAACCCACCAGGCAGCGTCTCCATCCTCGGGTGCAGAGAGGTGAGTGGATGAACCCACCAGGCAGGGTCTCCATCCTCGGGTGCAGAAAGGTGAGTGGGTGAACCCACCAGGCAGTGCCTCCATCCTCGGGTGCAGTGAGGTGAGTGGATGAACCCACCAGGCAGGGAGGTCACCATCCTCCGGTGCAGAGAGGTGAGTGGATGAATCCACCAGGCAGGGTCTCCATCCTCGGGTGCAGAGAGGTGAGTGGATGAACCCAACAGGCAGGGTCTCCATCCTCGGGTGCAGGGAGGTGAGTGAATGAACCCACCAGGCAGGGTCTCCATCCTCGGGTGCAGAGAGCTGAGTGGATGAACCCATCAGGCAGGGTCTCCATCCTCTGGTGCAGAAAGGTGAGTGGGTGAACCCACCAGGCAGCGCCTCCATCCTCGGGGGCAGTGAGGTGAGTGGATGAACCCACCAGGCAGGGAGGTCACCATCCTCGGGTGCAGAGAGGTGAGTGGATGAATCCACCAGGCAGGGTCTCCATCCTCGGGTGCAGTGAGGTGAGTGGATGAACCCTCCAGGCAGGGTCACCATCCTCGGGTGCAGAGAGTTGAGTGGATGAACCCACCAGGCAGGGTCTCCATCCTCGGGTGCTGTGAGGTGAGTGGATGAACCCACCAGGCAGCGTCTCCATCCTCGAGTGCAGTGAGGTGAGTGGATGAACCCACCAGGCAGCGTCTCCATCCTCTGGTGCAGTGAGGTGAGTGGATGAACCCACCAGGCAGGGTCTCCATCCTCGGGTTCAGTGAGGTGAGTGGATGAACCCACCAGGCAGGGTCTCCATCCTCGGGTGCAGTGAGGTGAGTGGATGAACCCACCAGGCAGGGTCTCCATCCTCGGGGTCAGTGAGGTGAGTGGATGAACCCACCAGGCAGCATCTCCATCCTCGGGTGCAGAGAGGTGAGTGGATGAACCCACCAGGCAACGTCTCCATCCTCGGGTTCAGTGAGGTGAATGGATGAACCCACCAGGCAGGGTCTCCATCCTCGGGTGCAGTGAGGTGAGTGGATGAACTCACCGGGCACAGTCTCCATCCTCGGATGCAGTGAGGTGAGTGGATGAACCCACCAGGCAGCGTCTCCATCCTCAAGTGCAGTGAGGTGAGTGGATGAACCCACCAGGCAGCGTCTCCATCCTCGGGTGCAGTGAGGTGAGTGGATGAACCCACCAGGCAGCGTCTCCATCCTCGGGTGCAGAGAGGTGAGTGGATGAACCCAACAGGCAGGGTCTCCATCCTCGGGTGCAGTGAGGTGAGTGGTTGAACTCACCGGACACGGTCTCCATCTTCGGGTGCAGTGATGTGAGTGGATGAACCCACCAGGCAGCGTCTCTATCCTCGGGTGCAGTGATGTGAGTGGATGAAGCCACCAGGCAGGGTCTCCATCCTCGGGTGCAGAGGTGAGTGGATGAACCCACCAGGCACGGTCTCCATCCTCAGGTGCAGTGAGGTGAGTGGATGAACCCACCAGGCAGCGTCTCCATCCTCGGGTGCAGAGAGGTGAGTGGATGAACCCAACAGGCAGGGTCTCCATCCTCGGGTGCAGTGAGGTGAGTGGATGAACTCACCGGGCACGGTCTCCATCTTCGGGTGCAGTGAGGTGAGTGGATGAACCCACCAGGCAGCGTCTCCATCCTCGGGTGCAGTGATGTGAGTGGATGAACCCACCAGGCAGGGTCTCCATCCTCGGGTGCAGAGGTGAGTGGATGAACCCACCAGGCACGGTCTCCATCCTCAGGTGCAGTGAGGTGAGTGGATGAACCCCCCAGGCAGCGTCTCCATCCTCGGGTGCAGTGAGGTGAGTGGATGAACCCACCAGGCACAGTCTCCATCCTTAGGTGCAGTGAGGAGAGTGGATGAACCCACCAGGGACGGTCTCCAACCCTCCTTTACATGCTGCTGGTATCTTTCTTCCTGGCACTCCAGGTCTGATGTGGATCAGTGGGGCACTCTCTCTTGAGTGACTGGCCCCATGATGGCTAATGATAGAAGAACAGAAGACAACTCTTGCTGAGGAATATGGCTGCCCTTTGCTGGTGGCTGTGGTTTCAGCCAGCTCAAACGCGTTGATTTTGACCGTATACAGGTAAGGCTGGGATGAGGCCTCACCCAGCGATGACTCTGCTGCCACTCTCATCAATATGTATCAAACGGTTTCTGCTTCAGGGCAAAGTGGCAAATGATGAAGATATCAAAAATTACAGCTATGCGAAGTTGTAAACTTTGTCCCACACAAGCTTGGTGACAATTTTTTTTTACTTTGCTCGCTTTGCAAACCTTTGCAAATCTTTACAAGTTTGTCTAAGGTTGCACATTTTACATTTGGGTTTAAAAAAAATCCACAATAGGATAGTTTGTGGGGAAAAGGCTTAACAAAAACTATTTTTTATTGTGAGAATTCTCCTATAAAATAAATTGTTTTACTAGAAAATTATTCCTTGACCAGACATGTTGCAAAGTTTACAAACTTTGCAAGCTTTTGTTTGTAAAATTCACAAAACTTTGCAGGCAAAGTTTAAATTTGACCCACACATTATCAACAATATAGTTCAGGAAATAACCATACCGGATGTTGCCGATGGGTAGATGGCTTTTACCATTCCCCGCCCAGATTCGACACCTCCTGACGTCCGAAGAGGATTCCATCCTACCCTGGTGCACGCATTCTCCCTGTCCTGCATGCTCCTGCGCCTGTGCACTCCTCTCTACCCTTCCGAGACCCTTTACAGAGACCCCCCCTTCGTCTGATTTGGTACAAGGTTTCCACAGCGCACACCTGTGCACTGTCCAAGATGGCTGCAGTGAGTGCAGAGAATGATTCAAAGCTGTGCACTGAGTAAAGGGAGTGGATGGAGGCGGAAGTAAAGAAGCCGTAGGGACCAGGAGGTCCTTGATGACCCATGACATACCGCATGACGAAGTGGGTACTTAGCCATCGTCCCAAGAGAGATGGGCACGACAGATCCTTGTGGGCAGGTTTCTCCTGGTCCTGAAGTGAGAATCCGTGTCTCCTGGTCTTCTGTTGGGTTAAAGGCAGGAGATGTCATGGTGCCTTTTGATCATTGGTCTCCTGAGGTGGTCCAATGTTCACCCAACGAGGCTGGGGCTCGTTGATGACTCTCTTTCAAGTGATGAAGCTCAATAGAAACAGGGCCAACCCAAGGACAGTGGGTGCCAGGGTAGTTCACACGCGCAGACAATGATAGGCACTGATTCACGCCACGCTCAACATCTGGATGAGCTGGTTGAAGATGCAACTTTTCCTTAGCGAATCCCTTTGATTCAGGTGGATTCACGTCCAGTATTGATATTGCATCCTCGCTAGCTCTGTAAACAGGCAATACCTTCAGGGAGCTTCAATGGTCCTCCAATCCAGAATGTCTGCAGAAGCTGTTCAGTGCATACCCTGCCCTGATGCAGACCCTTACATTGACACCTTTAGGTTGAAACGTCAACATTTTACAAGGGGCCACAAGCTCATAAGCTGCTCTGGATTGATTTTGAGAATAATTTTCCTGTCCCTCCTGCCCCTTTTCAGAGTTTTTAATCTCTTTCACAATTTGTGTATTATTGCTTAATGTAAGTGCCATTGCGTTGCGTCAGTCGTGTTGTGACGTGTGTCTTTTGTAATTGCACATTCAATATTCATGAGCACCATAAACCGTTTTCCCTGCAGCCCTCAGAGGAACCATTGTCGTCGTTGTTGTTTTACCGTAAATAATGAACCAGTACTTGAGGCAGATGTGGATCGAACAGCTTCTCATTGCGGGGCGTCTGCCAGCTGTTCAAAGCAACTGGGAAGAGGGAGTTTAATCCTGATTCTTAGCAGCTCAGCCCTGTACAAGAGCCTGAGCTGAGAGCTCCTGCTCCCTCAGGGTGTCCTACAGAGTTTGTTTCATGTAGGGTTCCACATATCTTATTTAGGGCATGTACAATGCACAGGTGTAAGCCGCAGGGTGCCAGAGGGCGATGCAGAGCAGGTTAAAGGCAATTCTACTTGAACATTGTGGAGGAGATTTTGTTCCTGTTGTCAAAGTCTAAGTGACTGGGGGGTGGGGGCTAATTTGCGGCTTCCGATTACGCAATTCGTGGGGGTTCCAAAGGTCTGGGGTAAGAATCTTTTCAATGGGCCAGCTCTGAGCCCCTTTCTACGCTGAAGGAGGAAGGGAGGAGACTGAATGACGGAGAGTCTGCATGTGCACAACAAGAAGGACCACCTTGGAGTATTCTGGGATGTCCAGGTCTTGAGGCCTGCCGCTCTTAGGTCTCATGTCAGTCCTGCAGCAGAGGAGCAGCAGATTCTCTGCTTGGCAGCCTGGTGTGTGTGTGGTAACTAGCCTGCAGGTGACTCAACTCTATGAAGGATTGTCAAAGGTGCCAATGGAGTTGTCTCAGAGTTGGAGTGATGTCATCAAATTCTTCTGCCAGTCAGTCCTTCTGGAGGCGAGAGCAGATCTTGGAGTCTGTGGTCCTTTTCTCACCCTCTGCTGGGTCACCCATGACATCAATGCAGCCCTCTGAAGCTGGGGGTGCCCAGACTGGTGCACACAGGGGCTGCGGTGAATGTTTCCACCTGGTGTTCAAGAAGCCTTCTGAGATGTGCCACGGCTGGTTCACACACTTCACCCAACTGGAGAACCCAGGGGCAGGAACCACCCACGAATGTCAACTGGGGTGGACAGGGGTTTGCATTCCTCTTTCGTAGCCCTGGCACTGCCCTCACTATCCCTGGTTTCAGCGGACAAGATGGCAGTCACAGGGCCTGTACCTTCTATTTTTTTTTTTGTAAATTGCGCTTCTTGCCTTCCCCTACATCTCAGCAGCAAATAGTCGTCTGTCCAGGTCCTTAGAGTGGGATAATGGCCTTGCCCATATATGACAAGGAGGGTTAAATGTTATAAGACGTCACTTCCGCAAACCCTGGCATTTTGGGTAGGCCTGGGCGGCAAATTCCGTTCCGCTCGCGGAATTTGCGGAATTTGTGTAATTTCGCGTTCCGCGGAGAACCCGAAATTGCCCAAAATTCTGCTTTCCGCGACATCGCGAAATTTTTGCTTGTTCGCGTTCTCAAAATGCGTGTTCGTGAGATATTTCTCCCCGAGCACGCAAACAGCGATTGCGAACAGGAAAAAAGCATCGCGAACAAGCAATTCCGCGTGTTCGCCGAATTTCTGCGAGTTTGCGGAGTTTTTTTTACTGTTTCACGGAGATTTGCGTAACGCGATTACGCGAATTCCGCCCACCCCTAATTTTGGGGATCATCGTCCACGGAATCAATTCACTCATTAGCTGCAGATGTGACTGTATACCCCAATAGTAGAGCTGTGAGGGGCGATGCAGGGTAGACTCGGGGTGCTGCAGGAGGTCTTGTGCGCACCCCAGGACTCCAAAAGGCTGATGGGTGTGGCCGGAAGTTAGTGTAACTGTAATATGTGGAATTAGCATCCAATATTCACAGCTCGAACACTGGTAGGTTGAAGTTTTAAGACTTATGGAGCCATGTACATTAGGAGCCCTCAGCGCGTGCCACATCAGCATCAGGCAGCCAGGGAGACGGACTCAAGCGACGCACAGGAAGACACGCACATCAAACTACAGCCAGGTATGTAGGTGGACGCGAAAAACAACCTCGAAGTAACACAGTTCTAGCGAGGAGTGTTTGACATCAAGCGGCTCTCGTGAGCACCGCGGCGACCACTGCGTAGACTCGAGGGCAGTAAGCTTTACATGCACAGTGCAACACTTTCCCCACGTCAAACAAACACAAAACACACAAAGTAATGAAAAACCGCCTCACAATGCGACTGTGTTCTAAAGTCATCTTTGAAGCTAGCAGGCATGCCTACAGTGTAGATGCTTTACTCAGTAGAGAATGGTCCACGTGACATGTTACTTGTACATCCTGCACCAGAGAGGGACTGTGATGACCATCTGTACACTCCCACCCTCCCACATCAGCTTCAACATCTGCAGCCCTTGAGACCTGGGGGGCTGATGCACCAGGCGCACCAGGATCACCCGAAAACTCGGAGCTGTCATCAGGACGCACTCCTCTGACAGCCACAGTTTTTCGTGCTTGCTCTTCTGTGATTTCCACAACATCTCTCCTGCTCCACCCCCCTTGCAGCAGCAGTGAACCCCTAGATACTTTTCCCACCAAGAACGGTGAAGACCACTTAGACTGCCCCTTCTGGACTCTTGTGGGTATTCTCACCAACACCCAATCACCTTTCGCTTCAACAAATGTCTTAACTCTGTGTTTCTTCTCAAAAAGTTCCTTTGCACGAATTTATCTCGCAGCAACCCTGGTCGAAACGCACTCACAATCCACACTCGTGTCCTTATTTAAATCCCTGGACAAATCTGGACAAATCGAACACCTAGGAAGTCTTTTGCACACCAAAACAAATGGACATAAGTGTGAGGTTGTCTTAGTATATGGTACACACTTATTTAAGTGGAGCACCTTGCACTAATCCAGACAGCCCTTATGGTGATGTTAGTGGTCTTAGACAACCATAGTAAGCTCTCTAAGTGGTAACTGTGGAGAGCAGCCTTCAGGCTAATCCAGAACGAGTGTAAAGCAGCTTGTTTTACCAGAATGCAATCTTATAGTGTAGATTAAGTTAAAAAAAAACTACAGAGTGTATTTATAAACATATGTATTTATTATAAACACCCACTAACACATTCCAATATGTCCTCCCCGGAGGCACAATCACAATACACACAATACTTCAGTAATAGAACAGGTAAGTAGCACAAATACACAGTGGTTGCCGGGGGAGACCAAATCATAAACCAATAAAGTGGAATGCGACGAATGACCGAAGTCGAGACTGGACCCAGATGACTTAGAAGAGCCGGGGACCAAGGAACTACCCATGGTAAGTAACCAGGAACCCCACAGAGGCCGTGTGCAGAATGGAAACACGCCCAAGCGCTCAATACAAGTCAATGGGAAAGTCGCAGTTTTCAAGAAAACCCTTCCCAGAGGACCCTGAAGAAACCCAGTGGAAGATGGAAGGTTAAAGAGTCACCCCATCTGTGGATACCCCGGGAACCAGGATACCTACACCGGGGAAGCCGGATGCATAGGTACGAAGTGACGCCAGGAACCGCCGTAGACCACAATGGAAGACTTCAGTAAAGATGCCGCTGGAGAAGAAGGCGAAAGAGTCTGGCGGAAACATAGGGTGGATTCAGGGTAGGAGGTACCGGGAAGCAGAGGGGACCGAGTCTAGGCCACTCAGGAGTGACCAGGAGGCACGGAAGACGAATGCTCACCGATGTCAGAAGATGCAGTAGAGTTGACGTGACCTTGGCCCTGCAGCTGTGCAGACCAGGCAATGCTATGGAAGAGAAGGAGCCATTCATGTGCTGTCCCATGTCGGATGTCAAGAGCCAGGGGGTCAGTGTCTGGCGGGAGCACCAAAAAGCCTTGGCAGCGGCAACAAACGTGGCAGACGAAGAAGATGTAGTGTTGGGACCAGCAAGGTCCAAGGGGCTAACCACAAACAGGTGAGTCAGAGTAGGCCCAGAGCAAACAGGGGAGCCCACTGGAGCCAAAGAAGACCATCAAGAGGAGCCACGGCAGGACGACGAAACCAGGAGCAGCAGGAGTCTTCCCGATGCAGTCTTGGTTCCCAAAAGCAAAGTCCAACAAAGTCCAAAGTGGCAAGACGGTTGAAGATGAAGTGGTTTCGGATCTGAATCTTGTCCCATGACAAATCTGAAGAGCCACCCATGAGTAAGCCCTTAAGTACCCTAAGGAAAGGGTTGGGATGATTCAGGGGTCCCTCCCAGAGGAGGGGCTGGACAGTGGGGAGGATACTCCCATGTTCTTTGTCCAGTTTCGCACCAGAGTGGCAGCCAGTGGCTCCCTGAACTGGTTTCAACTGGAGTATGCAAGGAGGGCACCAAATGTGCCCTTCAAAGCAGTCTAGTGGCAATGATAAGCATCCCCACCCTAGCCCAATACAGTAAGTCCTGTCTGGGAGGTGGTCACATTTCCCTGTCCTTCTGACAGGAAATTTATTGTCCTACTTTACCCTGCTTGAGCTTGGCTCGGCAGCAGGAGGGCAGAATCGTGTCTGTGGTTGGCAGCAGGCATAGCTCTGGAAGTTGGGAAGTTTACGTTGTTGCGGTATGATTCAAACAAGTTTGATACCAAACATGCCATGGTTCATTACAGCCAGTTTAGAGTTAGCCATCACGTAATGGCACATGGCCACTCTATGCATCGTAATGGCTGATGCACTTACAACGCCTGGACAATGGACTCCGGGGATTGTTGGGGTGTCCTGCTCACGCAGGGACACCCTCACACTTATACCAAGCACCCTGCTTTCAGGGTTAAAAGGCCTGCCTTAGCGGTGACTTCTAGGTTTTAAGTGTAGTGACCTCAGATATAAGGATACTTATATCTGTCTAAAGTGGTGCTAGCACCAGCTTACACAGGCTGAAATGGCAGGCCTGTAGTCACAGTTTGAGTGGGCTCCCATGGGTGGCATAATTTACTCTTCAGCCCATGGGAGACCCCTGGCATACCTATGCCCTGGGTACCTTAGTACCATAAACTAGGAACTTACAAGGGTACGCCAGGAGCCAATCTGGAGTGTACCTAAATACTCACCATGTCTAATTTAGGGAGGAAGCACAGAGACTGGGGTCCTGATTAGCTGGAACCCAGTCAGACTAGTCAATAAAATAGAATGACACCAGCAAAAAGTGGGGGTAACCATGAACGCAGATCCTACTTTCCTACAACATACCCCAGTATTGCTATGAGGCATAACCAAATAAGACCACATTTTGTTACTCAAAAATGCCTTGACCTCCTAACCCATGGTCAATGCAGTCTGAACTCCCCCCTTCAAGAATCTTTTTATGCGCTCACGAGACCATTGGACGAAGGTGAGTAGAGAGACACCTTAATGTGTGTAATTTGATGCTCTTCCAGAAATCATTTCATTTTATGACAAACAAAATGTGTTCCATTGTCGGTGACAATTTCCTCGAGTGCACCTTCCTCAAAGAAGATATTCTGCAAACACTTGCAATGGAATCAGTGTTGGGATGGATGTAAAATCCAAATACACCCACTTAGAGAAAACATCGATTAGCACCATCATGTATCTTTGTGTGGCTGGAAGTAATTCAAATGGCCAGCAAAGTCTAAAGCCACCTTGTGCCAAGAGTCCTCAGGAAATGGTACGGGAAGAAGAGGTGCCTCGTGTGATTTCCAGTGCTTGTCAGAGACCAACCATGCAGGACAACCATCAACAAACCTAGCCACTGGAGTCTCCAAAGATGGTCACCAATAAAACTGCTTGAGACCTGTACAAGTGCTGCTTACACCTAAATGTCCCTTATGAGCCTCTACAGTTAGAAGCTCTCTTAACAAAGAGGGAGGCACACAATGGTCAGACCGCAGTAATGCACCATTGATCACAGACAATTCCTCTGAGACTTGTACATAAGGGCGTGAAGCCGCTTCCACACTCCTTCCTCGAGGCCAGCCATTCCTTCCAAGTGATGCAATACTAGATACAAGGGGATCAGCAGCTTCCAACCACCTATTGAGTGAAATGGGGCCCGAGATATGCAAAATGCCATCCACTAATGCCACCACACACACTTGTTCACACACATCACCAGAAACAGGTAACCTTGACAGACAATCCGCACGCACATTCTTGCCACCAGGAATATACATCCACACAAAATCAAACTCTTGAAACTTTGATGTGATGCAGCAAAAGTAAGAGAATGTGAGGCAGAAGCAAAGGTGCACCCCGTTCCTTGCACAAACTGGGACACAATGCCTCCCAAGCCCATCTGACTAGACTACACCATTACCACACATTTAGCGCCAGCCAAAAATGGTGACAGAGCAGGAGCTGAAACAATACGGTCTTTGACATCCTGAAAGGCTTTATGACCTCATCAGAACAAATGTATTTTATGCCCTACCCTTCTTCAACAGGTTTCTTAAGGGTTGCACTACATAAGCAAAACCCTTAACAAACTGAATAATATTCACTTAAGCCAAGAAATGACTTAAGAGAGTCTTTGTCCCTGGGAGGCTGGGCTTCTTGAATGGCCTTAATAAGGGAATATTTTTGAGAAGTAGTCTTTGGAGTAATGGTATGGCCCAAATACTCAAAACACTGAGATTTAAGTTTACATTTATACAAACCAAGAGAACTACCAAAGTCCTTGAAAGTGGAAAAGACAGAGGTCAACATTTTATTGTGCTCAGGCAGCGTTTGGCAAAGAGGAGGTACCGCCTGTCGTATCACAACAGAGGACATCGTCCAGGAAGGCCTGGACACCAGGAAACAATACCCTCCAAGACAGTGTCCCTCAACCTCTGAAAAACACTGGCCGCAGACACCAACCCAAAAGAAAGTTTAGCAAACTTAAACACTCCAAATGGCAAACGTCATGAGATCTTGTGAGGCCTGATCCAAGGGAATCTGATGGAAAATAGACTTAAGGTCCAACAGGGAAAAATAAGCATTACCATTGTTTGCCAACAGTTACTGCGTAGAGTAACTCTCTACTACAACATTCTTATTAAGACTGAAAAGGTCTACACAGAGCCTGATATCACGGACCTTTTTAACTACGATAACTATGGGGCTCACCCATTCAGAGGCTTCCAACTTCTTGACGAGGCCATCAATCACCATTTGATCAAATAACTTCTTCACTTCGGATCTTACACTTAAAGGTACCGGACGAACTTTGTGTGCAAACGGTATAGCATTCCTATAGAGTTTGATGACATGCACATCATTTTTAATGCACCCAATACATTTGGGAAATATCTCTGGGAAATCTTTGCAAATAGTTTCCACAGAAAATTCACCTTGAATTTGAATATGAAAAATAGGCACCAAGTAAATTCTCACCGGAGGATCTCCACCTGAGACTAGCACGATGCCTAACTTGGCATGGTCCTGCCACCCAACTATGCCCCTACCCTTCACAGCCACATATATTCTGGTAAACACCGTCTGCCCAAACAGGTTACGAAATAACCCAATCATGTTTGTATCTTGATCCCCATATGCTTTGGGTGGACTTCAGGTTTCTTAAGTTCCACAGTGCCTCTCCAATGAGAGTCAAAGAGAGTATCAGAAATAATTGTGATTGGTGCACCTGAATCAGACATCATATCAACAGCAATTGTTTCACCTAAATCTACCCGGCACATACGATCCTTGACATCAGAATCCATATCAATGTCCAAGTTCAGCACCAAGTTAGACAAATCTAGAGACTTTCCTCTGTACGATAACTCAGTGCGAAGCACCTTAGAACCATTCTTGCCCATTCTGCACACTGTAAAAAGGACTTTGTTTCTTAAACTTTCTGCAAAGTTTACCTAGTGCTGGACAATGCTGAGAGTTACATAAATGTTATGTAGAACCGGAGCGGAAACAAAACTGGTTAGATTTATTACCCAATCTGACATTCTTGTCCTTGAGCCTAAATAAATCAACCTGTTCTGAGTCACCAATAACATTGACAACAATAGAAGAGGACAGTTCGCCAGGCTCTCTGGAAAGGTACCGGAGCCGCCATCCGGATGTTTACAGGAGGAGGTCTGAGATCTTGGTATGCGCTATGTTTGTATGAATACATGACACACCCTGTGGTCCTTTCATAGAACGACCAGGCCACAAAGGAAGTGGCGGCAAGGAGCTTCCAGCAGAAACAAAGTCTCGTGTTGGCACGTATGCCAGCGCGGCGACCGAGGGCTGCTGCTGGGGACGAGTGCCAAGGGGAGCTAGGTGCCAGGTGTGAACGACTGACTCACCAGAGTCACAGGAGCACAAACACCATGCTGGAGTGAGAGAGGAGGAGCAGGTCCAGGGGTTGTAGTGTAGCCAGGGCCAGTGGAATTATGCGGCAGCGGAAGGCCACATTAAGCGACAGGGTTGAGTAAATTATGAGGCAAAAAAAGCCAAATTATGCGGCATTATGTGCCCCATTTTGTGATAGTATTACTTCATTATTTTGTCAATTTTAAATGTGTCAACACTGCCTGGGCATTAGTTGCACCTCTTTAATAACAGTTTGACAGCCACATATACCAATAAGCTACAGAAATGTGACTAGTAAACCTTTTCAAAGGACCTTCCACTGCACAGCAACACGTGTCGCTGCGATTTCTAGTACCTTTTGAATCATTTGAGCTAGAAACATTTTTTTTCTAAAATAAGCAGATTATAAAGCAGATGATGGATTATGTGGCGAATGCGGCAAATCTATAAGTATGTGAAAATTGCAGCAGCCGCACAATTGCATGATTCCACTGGCCCTGAGTATAGCAAACAACACCACAGCCTCTAACAGGATGTTGAAACGGTGTGAGGGGGACATTTCCAAGGTCTGCAGAACAGTAGGGTCAGACCGGGACAGAAAACAGGCCCAGACAGCAACATAAAACTAGCCCCATTAGTGAATAAGGAAGCTAAAAAAGTGACCCACATTAGCAGATGGGGCCGTTTGTAACTGGAACAGACACACTGTATGGGTGTTTTGCGCGGTACGGAAGGATGCATGCATGTGTGCTTGCTGCAGGCAATGTTTGTGGTAATATCAGGGAAATCAACAGTAAAAAAAAGTCCCACCAGACCATAAAACAGACAAACTGCCCACGCGCTAACCTGT
Source organism: Triturus cristatus (assembly GCF_964204655.1). Lineage (NCBI taxonomy): Eukaryota > Metazoa > Chordata > Amphibia > Caudata > Salamandridae > Triturus > Triturus cristatus. Next base: position 817,657,366 of record NC_140595.1, read on the forward strand.
CAGACCAGCTCTTCTGGCACTGTCAGATTGCCTCGTAGGCCAGTCTGACCCCAGAGAACAGCACCCCAACCGGACGACGGCATGGTGGGGTTCAGCATCTCCTGGCACTGCCAGATTGCCTCGTAGGCCAGTCTGACCCCAGAGAACAGCACCCCAACCGGACGACGGCATGGTAGGGTTCAGCATCTCCTGGCACTGCCAGATTGCCTAGTAGGCCAGTCTGACCCCAGAGAACAGCACCCCAACCGGACGACGGCATGGTGGGGTTCAGTAATCACATGATTTTGCCCCATTGACACGTCCACCCTTCTTTCCGCCATCAGATGTCTTTCTAGAAAAGAGAGATTGACCTCCTTCAGGGCTTCCAGATCCATGAACGCTGCCGTTTTACTTCGTCCACAATCTTTGTCCACCGGACGGAAGAGAGGTCCCCGCAAGGGTCTGAAGACCCCCAACTATTCTACTAAAGTCTACTTGGGGGCTCTCGGTCAATGCTCTATCGGGTCCATTATGTGCAAGTCCTAACAAGGTGTGGCAAACATCTTAACACCTACATTAAAAATGTAAACGGACTTATATGAGAACCATTGTGCGGGACTCAATATGAATCACAAATGTCCCTGCTTCTTGAATTGTCTGGTGTAGAGTCCGTGTTGATAATGTATTAAACGCCTTTGTTTATCTGCAGACCAGGCGGTGGTAATCTCTGAAGACGCTCGGATGGCCTTCAATAGTATTGAATGGAACTATCTGTTCGCTGCCCTATCAAGGTTTGACTTTGGGCCGAGGTTCTGCGACAGGGTCTGACTTCTGCATCATCAGCCGTTGGCGAGGGTGAGGGTTAATGGAGCGGTTTCTCTGGTTTTTCCCTTGCGGAGGGGTACCAGGCTACGCTGCCCACTCTACCCGATGCTCTTTGCCCTGGCCCTTGAGGTACTCGTGGCCTGGACACACCAGGATCCATTGGTGAGCGGGGTGTGCTGTGGTGGAAACAGGGAGGAGCGTATATCACTGTACACAGATGACACAGTGCTCTGCCTAACCAAACCGGCCTCCTCCATTCATAGGGTGTTGCACATATGTGATCTTTTCGGTGGCTACTCGGGTTATCGGACCAACTGGTTGAAGTCACTGATCCTTCCATTGGCGGGTGGTGAGGTGAGGCTCCCCCAATCCTGCCAGGTACCACTCTGTGTGGGCGGCTTCCAGTATATTGGGATTTATATTACTAGAGAACCCTGGGACATTTTAAAGAAAAATCTCCTGCCACAGTTGGAAAGACTCAAAGCAGATGTAAAACATTGGGGTACGCTCCCATTGACCCTAGTGGGAAAAGGCAGCGTTATATAAAATGTTGACGCTGCCGCAATAGCTTTATGTGCTCCAAAATACGCCTTACCGAGTCTCTAAGGACTTTTTTCGGAGGATTGAGGGCAAAGTTTGCACTTTGTTGTGGCAGGGCAGAGCACCGCGCATAGCACTTGCCAAGCTGCAACAGGGGGGTCTACGAGGGCGGCTGAAAATCACAGACATCACTAAATATTATTGGGCGACCCAGCTCCTCGCGGTAAATGAATGGGTCTTTGCGGATCGGCAGGAGCCGGCATAACGCCTTGACAGGCAGGCTATGGGGCAAAGAGACTACAAGCAAAAATTATCCAGAGGAAGTTGAATAAGGGGTGCCACAACATACGCAGCGGGTAGTTAGGGCACGGTGAGACGCGTCTGGCTTTTTGGGGTGGGGTGATTTACGACAATGTTATGTTATGTTATTGGGTTTTATAACGCGCACAGCTACTCCTAGGAGTGTCCCGGCGCGAGCCTGTAAGGTCCCAGAGAGGGGAAAGTTAAAACAAAAAAGTTTTGAGCTGTTTCTTAAACTGGCTGAGTTCTTTAATAGCGCACAGAGACGGGAAGCAAGTTCCAGGCCGTCGCAGCCCTGACAGGAAGTGATCTGCCCCCCATTCTTTGGAGGCGCACCCGAGGAATTTTTGCAAGCAGCTGAGAGGACGATCTCAGATGCCTGGTAGGCACATAGAAAGCAAATCTCTGTGCTGCTGTGAATTGCTCCGTGAGGTGGGTGGGCTAGCAGGCTTCTCCAAGTGGGAGCTATTGGGGATAGAACACTTGGGGGACGTATGGCGCAATCAGGCCTATATCACGTTTGAAATCCTAGGGCAAGAATATGAGCTAAGTGATACGGAGCGGTATAGATATCTCCAGCTGGAGCACGCCCTGGCACGACATCTTCGAGGGGGTGAACAGTTGCCAGATGCCTCTCCCCTGGAAGACCGTCTGTTGCCGGATCATATCCCTGACAAGGCTATATCCATGATATACCGCAAATTGGTCAATAATTTGCCAGATCACTGAGGGAGGCCTGGGCAGAGGACATCAGTGGCCTAGCTGATGATGATTGGCAGGAGGCCCTACAGAGTCCTCAGGAGGTGGTTATTCGGGTGTAATTTCACCTTGTTCAGCCTCGAGTTCTTCATCGCTCCTATTACTCAAGAACTAGGTTGGTGGCAATTGGGACGTCACCCACTTTGCTATGCTTGAGGGGCTCTGGCGGGGAGGGCACCTTCTTTCATATTCTTTGGGAGAGCCCAGTAATACAACCGCATTGGAGTGGGGTGACTCGGACAATGGCGGCTCTGCTGACCCAGGAGGTACCTATGGACGTGAAATGGCTCTTGATGATTTCATGGGAGACAATATAGCCCAAGTATCAAAAAATGTGGTTGACATTGGCGGGAGGGGTGGCTAAAATAAATATAGCAAGGGCCTGGGGCTCAGCGACTCCGCCCCTACTCTCTGACTGGAAAGCTGGCCGGGACTGGTGTCTGCGGGCAGAAAAGATAGTCTATCGTAGTAGTGGCTGCCCGAAGAAGTGGGAGAAGATCTGGGGAGCAAGGCAAGCCTATAGGGGGTTTTGATGTTAATGGGGATGGTGGATGCAAGGTTTGGGTTTTGCCCATGGGTTCTCATAGTTTAGATTTCTCTTCTTCTCTACGTGAATGGTCTCTGTCATTTGTAATGCTGGTGTTATGTTATTCATCATGTCCGGATGTGCATTCTTCTGTGCTGAGCATGTTTGAAATAAAAAAAAAAGAAAAAAGAAAAAGTTTCTCTGGAGATCAGGATATCCACTAACGCCTAAAGCATGTCATTTTTTAGTCTCAGTGGCAATAGATTTAAGTCTTTCCTTTATGTCTATTGTAGCCTGGTATAAGGACCTCACATCTGCAGAAGAAGTCTACAGTGATTCTGGTCTCAGCTCTCAAACACCCTCTGAATTTCGAGATGTGTTTTGAGTGGTGGATTGCTGGACTGCGTAGCCCGCTGCACCGCCGCGCACTTTTACATGGTCCCCGGTGCTGAGGCCTATGCAAGTGCAAACTTGCCGACATTCTGCGACCTAAAACAGGTACATGATTCATGTTCTGACACTTGCAAATAGAGTAATGGTGACATCACCACAAATGATATCACATGACTTTTTTGCAATAATGACATCAGTGCAAATGACATAATGACACTTTGAAGGAGCAATTCTAGCAGGACACACCATGCAAAGAACAGTCGCAGACAACAATTGTGACCACACACCACTTCCAACAAGCTTTCACAATTCCAAAAAGTCTGGGTTTGTCATGCTTGTGTAATGGTTATATTTCTTTTTTATTTGTATTGGACACATGCACCGCAAAAGAAAAGAAAACACAGCACCCCCTAAACGTGGTGGCCATATTCTTGTAATAAAAAGTTACAATCGAAAAATAATTTTGCGATTTTGAAACAGGTGTACTTACAACAGGTACAAACACCTCTAGTATTGCACATCACAGGAACATGTCGTTCTTGTTGCAGTAAAGCAAGGGTACCGTGGGCTCTGAATTACTTTATTCTGAAAAAATAGTATAAACACAGAAGATTAGCTATAATTTGTTTACGAAGAATGCAAAGACAAAACACCTAGATCTGTCTTCCAGATCTACCTGGAGAGCGAAGGATGGCCTGGGTGCAAAGATGCTGCGACTATGGTGGGCCCCGGGGGAAGCAGAGTCGCAGTCTAGTCTTCCCCCCGGGGTCTTTCGCGCAGGAGGGCCAGGCTGGGGTCAGACGGTGGGGTTGGGGGGTGGGTATAAGAATGCATGGGAGGCAGATGACGTTCTCTTCCTGCATTCTGGCACCATCAGGTGGGTCAGGTTAAGAAAGGCCACCCGCCCACCCTACAGTTACTAGGGTTTGGGAGCTGGGCAAGCTGAGCGTGCCAGTTTAGGACAGGTTGTAGGGTTAGCGGTACTTGGGAGGGGTGGGGGAGTCACTGACGGGCGCACCTATCCCTGGGGGGGGGAAGAGTGAATGATGGGGGGGCTGGAGGCATGAGTGTAATGCCGGGTGATGCAGGGGAGGACGCTAGAAGAGAAGTGAAGGAATGGATGAAGAACGGGACGGGTCATGGAGTGGAAGGAGAGGTGAGTTCGGAGTGAGTGAAGGGAGTGAATGGATGAAGAAGAGGTTGATGTTGGGGGGTTTGTTATTGGTTATTTGATGTTATTGGTTATTTATATGTTGTGCAGCCTGGTCCTAATAAATGGCCTTTTATGCTTAAACATCAGCGTGGACTGTTTATTGCGCGAAAGGCAGGCGGAGACCCCTGATGTGAGGGGGACAGGCGGCGATTCCCTGGTTTACTGAGCCTCAGTTCATGAGGGTGAATGTCAGCGTGGACTGTTACTCAAACACAGAGTCGGTTCTTCACACGAACAGTGCCTGTCCCAAAGATGAAATCCAAGGCACGTTACCACCAGTCATTGCCTTTCGCTCAGACTGAGCTGTGTGATTTATAAAGAGATGTGCAGACAAGGAGGAACCTTTCACTCTAGAGCTGTGTCTCCCTTCACGGCCCCTTCCCTCACTGCCCTGCTGTCTTCTCAAATGTGAAGACACGTCTGCTTTCACTGCACAGGGCGGTGGCGGCTCCTTAACAGGGGCTTCAGGGGTCAGCCCTGCCTCCTGTGAGGCGCCGCTTACTGCCGCCTGCCACCACTGCTAATTATCAAACTGAACAATGCTCATGAAAACACGGCTTACGTGTTTCCATGAACAGTGACAGTGCACAGGTCAGCCCTCTCAGCCCCATATACAGGCTCCTTCTGAGAGGAGGTGCGGGGGAGGGGGGGCACGTTCCAAAACACAGCCCTCTGTAGGTGGATGTCTGCAATGCACATGTTTGAGGGGCATTGAACACTTACGATCCTCTCACACAGGCCCAAATTCCATTTATTTAGCAGACATACTGTGCCTGCCTCAGGCAGCACAGGATATCTGCTAACACGTGGTTGTCAGGACACACATCAGTGCATCCCTGAGGCCAATGAGAAGCCACCCAGAGCAGCAGGGCAGGATCCCCAGCACTGTCCCAGCTTCTTTTTGGGCTGTGCAGCTGCCGGTCCTATCAAGAAGCTGATGGAGGGATTGAGGTAGGGCTTCCCCTTTTCAATCCTGCCCTTGCGGCACCGTCTGGCTCCTTGTCGGGAATCATGGCTGGCTGGGTCCAATGTCCAGCACCAGATTCCTGCTCTGCTGTTGCCATGGAGTCTCCAAGCTTCCAGAAGAGGAAGCAAAGTAAAAACAAATGTTATTTCTCTGCACATGTAATTGCATTTATATAGTGCTTACTACCTCTGACGAGGCGTCAAAGCGCTTTTCAGTGAGTCGCACGCTATTCATGAGCCCAAAAAGATTAGTGGTGAATTAGTATAGGGAAATATGAAATTAATTTGAGCAGTCTGAGTCTGTTAGTTGGATTGAAAAGGATAGTGGAGGGATAGAAGAGGGAAGGGTCTAGAATGTGTTTATTTGGGGATCATAGCAGTAGGCAAGGGTTTGGGATGAGTAGAGGAGAGACGGAGGGAGAAGAGACTCTAGAAGTGGGTTAAGGAGGAAGATCGGGAATCGGATGAGTCTAGGAGGGATACATGAGGAAAGGGTTTAGACAGGCTTGTTGGTGAGATCTGAATAGTAAAAGGTTTGAGATGATGCAAGGAGCAGTAGAGGAGGGAAGATTCTAGAAAGGGTTATTTTGGGGATCATAGTAGTAGAATGGGATTTGGGATGAGTCAGAGAGTGGAGGAAGAGGATATATTGAGAGAGGTATAGGGTGAGATACAGGGTAGTGCATTGGAGATGGAGTAAAGCAATAAATATAAAGATACATAAGTACATGGAAGGTTTAGATGTCTAATGAAGGACTTTAAAGTGTGGCTGTACTTTAATCTAATTAATTGGTTTGATATGTATACATATATACATATATATATATAGGACTTTGACAAAGACCGTGAGGTTGAAATGCGTCAGTCAATAAATTTTTCTCTTCCTACAATCCTGAGTGTGACTTTTACCTTGTTGTTGTGAAGCAAGAGGGTTTTCTCATATATATATATATATATATATATATATATATATATATATATATATATATATATATATATATAGTTGCTCCGTGTGTTGCCTAGTTACTAGGGGTGGGCGGAATTTGCGTAATCGCGTTACGCAAATCTCCGCGAAACGGTAAAAAATCTCCGCGAACATGCAGAAATTCCACGAACACGCGGAATTGCTTGTTCGCGATGCTTTTTTCCTGTTCACAGTTGCTGTTTGCGTGCTCGGGGAGAAATATCTCGCGAACACGCATTTTGAGAATGCGAACAAGAAAAAATTTCGCGAAGTCGCGGAAAGCAGAATTTTGGTCAATTTCGCGTTCTCCGCGGAACGCGAAATTACCGAAATTCCGCAAATTCCGTGAGCGGAACGGAATTTACCGCCCAGGCCTACTAGTTACTGCACTCGTGAGCGGGTGCCCGGTCCAGCGGTGGCAAACCGCTAAATCTTCAGCTCCTTACTTTGTAGTTAAAATAGGGCCAGCACTCACGTTAGGTTAAATCTGTTTTAGATTTATTCGCAAATTAATTTCAACAACAAACGCGTTTCAGTGTCAGCCTTCATCATGTATATATATATAATATTCACTGAAAAAACCATAGGTTTCACACATGTTATAGTTAGCTGTACATTTTACTGATAAAAAACCAATGAAATTCCCCCGTTATAGTTACTGTAGGCAACTATAACTCACGCGACCGCAATCCTCTGCTGATGCTAATACTGTATTTAGACACTTATTTGCCCATGTCTTCTTCCATTAAATTTTAGCTATACATATATTACAAATATTTTTTTTTCATAAAGACACATATGTCATCATCAGAGGATTACGGTCGCGTGAGTTATAGTTGCCTACAGTAACTATAACGGGGGAATTTCATTGGTTTTTGATCAGTAAAATGTACAGCTAACTATAACATGTGTGAAACCTATGGTTTTTTCAGTGAATTTGCAAGGTTTTTTAAATGCTAATTCCTAACTATAACGTGTGTGAAACCTATGGTTTTTTCAGTGAATTTGTACGGTTTTTTAAATGCTAACTTACTTTGCGCCATTCGTGGCGTGCGCGCCCACTTAACGCAGTTCGTTCCATGCGCGCACGGTGCGCTTCGCGCACCGTGCGCGCACAGTGAGCACGCGGTGCGCTTCGCGCACCGCGCGCCCACTGTACGCAGTTAGTGCCATGCACGCACGGTGGTCACGCGGTGCGCTGCGCGCACCGCATGCCCACATTATGCGAGATGGGCCATGTACGCACGATGCGCTTCGCGCACCGTGCGCACATGGGGGACATATTATGCGCATCGTTGTGAAATGTTTTGTTTATTAATTTCAATTATTTCATAAGCCATGCACAAATGGTGCCCTTCGGGCACCATTTGCACATGGGGTGGGGAGAGTGTGGATACTTTTTTTAAAAAAATTTTTTTTTACCGTACGGTAAGCGTAATCGCCGATTTTTCGAAAAAAAACAAAATTTTTTTTTTGGCCTTGTGGGTTGTTTGGGGGCCCGTATATCATTGCTGGGTGATTATTATTTCAATTTACTGCCCCTTTACCCATTTTTGGGCTTCATTTATGCTGCCCTACTCAGAGTGCGAGAGAGAAAATGGCGGCCGCCGCTTCCTGGTTTCGGCCGATTCGAATGTTTACTAAGATCAAAGAGCCAATCAGAATCGCGCTCGCGCACGTCACCGTACGCGTACGGTAAGCGCACCGTAAGCGCACCGTAAGCTGGCTCAGATATATATATTGATTTAAAGGCTATTTTCTCAGAATCTACTGAACAGATTTACACCAAACCTACAAAAGGCACTTCCTTGACCTGAGGACTACCTCTCTGCCAAATTTCAAGTAATTCTGTTCAGCCGTTCGGGCTGTAGCTGTGTCTAAAGGTCCTATGGAAAAATGCATGGGAAAAACGCGTTTTGGGACCCCCCTTTTATCTCAGCCCCCGCTTGAAGAAACCCCCCGAGACTTTCAGGGTAGGAGCGGAGCGTAGCGCCCCACCTTTTTTGAAAAATTCGCGAGGATTCGTCAACCGGCGCCAAAGTTATTCAAAATAGAATGTTGCGGATTTCCTATGGAAACGTGGTCCTAACTATAACTACCTACTGGCGACCGCCAGTAGGTAATATATATATTATACATACATAAATACATATCTATGGATATATATGTATATGCACCATAGGTAATATGTACAATTGTTAAGCAGACCTAAATACTATCTATATATTTATAAGCATAATTATTATACACATTTATACAAAGCAATACACATTTATAGGTACATATCAATAGTACAAATAAATGCTTATATACACAGGGATATGCTCTATGTTTCTGTTTGCGTATGGTGGTTATGTGGGGAAGAGCCAACTCTTGAGTAGTTTTCTGAAGATAAGGTGGTTAGCCGTGGCTCTTATGTTTGGGGTAATGAGTTTCATAGTTTGGCTGCTTGAACAGAGAAGGATGTGCCACCCATGGTTGTTTTTCTTGTGTGGTGGGATTTTGAGGTGAGGTGCCTATCTAGAGCTGAGGTTCCTTTGTTGAAAGTATTTGGTGATTTTTTTCCTGATAAAAAGTGATCCTGTTCCATGTATTGCTTTGTGGGTGATACAAAGCAGCTTGAAATGTGTGTGTGTGTATGTGAGCATATTTCTGAGCGATTGCAAGTGGATGATATTGAGTGAAGGTGTGTGAGTATGTCTGAGAGAGCCAAAGTGAACAAGTGTGATATTCTGAGTTTGAGAGAGGGTATGACTAAGTGAAAGTGAGTGTGAGGGAGGGAGTAGGTGAATGAGTTTGAGTGCATTAGGAGGGAGTGGCTGGAGATTGTGAGAGGGACTGGAAGTGAGTCGGGGGAAAGCTGCTAACGGTTCAGCAGGTGCAGTTGCTCCAGGGCCACGAGTCAGTTAGTGTGGAAGGATGACTGTGTTTAAGTGTGTTTGTAAATAAGAGTGTGAACCACTGAGTATGAGTCAGTTGTGTGTGAATAATGAGTGGGAATGAGTATGAGTGAGAATGAGTACGTAGGGGTGTGAGTTAGAGTGAATGTGAGAGGGAGTATGAGTGAGTAAGAGTGTGTTTGTTTGCATGTTTTATGATTGTACGTCTGCCGATGGCCATGGCATACTCAATATAATTCTGGCTGATGGAGGCGCTCATTGAAACATGCAGCCAATGACATCACAAGCGCTCTGCTTTCAGTCAATTGGAGATAATCCTTGGCTCAGGAAACGCACCCATGGCAATATTCAGGCCTTGGCATGCTAGATGTAATACTTGGCATTGGGGCCCCTGTGCAAAAATATTGGCGCTTCCATACTGGAGGAAGTTCTTGCCATGACGGCACCCGTGGCACGATGCTGGTGCAGGGACGTTGGAGGTAATTCTTGGTTTAAGAGAGGGCACCCGTGGCAAAGTGCAGACCCTGAAATACTGGAAGTAACACTTGACATAAGGCGACACCTAAGGCAAAATGCTGGTGCTTGCATACTGGAGGTAATTCTATGCCTCATAGAGGAAAGCCATGGCATATTGGGGCTGAGGGGGTGGTTGGGGCAGCAAACCATGATAGAAAGCTAGCTGTGAAATACTGGAGGTAATATTTGCGATGCGGTCACCCATGGTATATGGGCAATATCAATGGAAAAACTCTGGTACTGGAATATTGTGTCATTGTTGGCATATGGGGTACCCATAAAAAGAATGCTGGCACTAGCACAACAAATGTAATTCTTCACATATGGGAACTCCCAAAGCAAATTTTGAAAAAAAAGGGTGAACACCTGGTAAGTATTACACCTCACTACTTTCAAAGGTCACCAGCCGCTACTGGCAAAGGGACTTGTCTGCGTTTAATTACCGGCATTGGTATTGTCTGACTTGACAGTACAGCTGTCACTACACAATTATATGAGCGCCACTAGCGAGGGGATTTGACTCCACCCACATGTTGGGTGCCAGGAGCACATGTTCTGATTGGGCAGAGGGTGTGTGCTTCCCCAGAAACAGTGCTTGTCCTCCACACAGCTGTGATCGTTTTGTTTATTTACCCAGCTGCCGGTGTTTGAGGCTTCAGGGCCCACACCTGACACTGTAATGCTATTAAAGTGTCTTAAATAACTAGATAATTTATGGTGTTTTTCTCTGGCAGCAGCACCAATGGGAGGAGGGGAGTCTTTAATGTACCTGGATGTTTAGGTCTGGCTTGAAAGTGCAACTGTCACCTGACCTTTCAACCTACATCAATATTATTCTACTGTTCTTTGCTTCCTCACAAATACATATCCATCCCCATGCTATTTTCTTGTAATGCTTCACATTACCATGCAATATTTCTTTAAAGCCAGACCCATTTTCATTGTTAATGTTTGTTTTTATTTGTGTCATTGTGACAGGATCGCAGCTAGAGTGCTAGAGTTTTTTAGGCTTGTTGTTTTCTAAATAAGGCCAGTGCAGAGTTATAGAGGCATTTACTGGCAGGACGGGCAGATCTGATCTGAATCTGATTTTTCTGATAGTGAGATAATGGGTAAGTAATGCATAGCCCCTGATATGGGACCCACCATTCTACACCATCTGGGTCTGAACATAACTCTGTAGAGACAGTTGCATTTCTGATTCCTGAATTAATCACACCACCAAGGATATATCAGTGATGGAGACAAATATGAGCATAGTGCTTCTCTACAATGAGCCCTGGAAGAGACCGTTTTTCTAGGGCTGTATGACGGAACCACGTCTGCCTTAACCACACAAGCCTTTACAACTTCCCCTTTACAACAAAAGTGTTTTTGCCACGCATGTCGTCATCATGATTGTTTTTTACAATGCGTATACCTTTACCACTCATGCCTTTACCACGGAAATGTAAGTATGTTTCAGGGAAGTATAAACCATTTATATTATATATATATTCACTGAAAAAAAACATAGGTTTCTGGGGCGTTATAGTTAGCTGGACATTTCCCTCGCACAAAACCCTAGAAATTCCCCTGTTATAGTTAGTTCAGCTAACTATAACTCGCGCCCCCGCAATACACCGCTGATGACGTCACATATTACATCACTCATGACATGGTCAGTGACATCACTGATGACATCACTGATGACATCTGAAATGACATCACTGATGACGTCATCCAGTGACTGTGTATTTCTGTAAAGTTTAAATATGTTTAATATATATATAGGGAAAAACGTATGGAAGAATGAGTGGGTCTATAAGTGTGTGAATGGATGATTTAGTAGGTGCGTGACTGACTCTATAAGTGAGTCATTAAACGTATCTTACTGCAGACTAGTGACTAAACTGTGTGAATGTCTGTATGTGTCTGTGTGTTGGTGTATAAGTGGCTGCATGGTTTTGTGAATAGCTATATGAGTGTCTATATGGGTTATTGATTGGTTGTCTGAGTATCTGTATGGGTGCCTGAGTGTTTGTGTGGGTAGGGTATGTGTTACACTGTGCATAGATGTGTGATTGGGTGATTCAGTGGGTGCATGGTTTTAAGAGTGCATCTGTGATGGACTGTATGGTTGGGTGACTGTATGTAAGGGTGTGTTAGTGATTGAATGTATATCTCAGTTGTACATGTGTCAGTAACTACATATGTGAAACGCAGTGTATATGTGTGTAAGAGTATATAACTATCTATATGTGAGAGTGTGTGATTTTGGGAGTGGCTGTATGGATGAGTGTGTGCTTGTATCAGTAATTGTATAAGAGCGTCAGAATTTGTTAGTATTTTTAAGAGTAAGTGAACTTGAGTGTGTTTAACTGTATAGGTAAGTAAATTGGACTGTGATTAATTATTTGCACGACTGACTAGATGTGTCAGTACCTCAATTGATGATTGGCGGTGTGTGAGTGTCTATATAGGTGTATAAATGCATATGATAGTCCTGTACAGAGTGACTGTAAGTATGAGTGACTGTACAGGTGAGTGAGTGGAGATGTATGTAGGCCTAAGAGTCAATGAGTGGGTGTGTAGTTATTGGTATTGGAGTATCTATGGTTTTCAAAATGGCCGTCTGAAATTTTGAGTCGGTGTATCAAAGGTTATATTAGGGTGTGAGAAGATGCACTAATTTATCACATGGATGACGTCATCAGTGATGTCATCAGTGATGTCATTTGAGATGTCATCAGTGATGTCACTGACCATGTCATGAGTGATGTAATATGTGACGTCATCAGCAGTGCATTGCGGGGGCGCGAGTTATAGTTAGCTGAACTAACTATAACAGGGGAATTTCTAGGGTTTTGTATGAGGGAAATGTCCAGCTAACTATAACGCCCCTGAAACCTATGGTTTTTTCGGTGAATTTCTAAGGTTTCTTAAATGGCAATTCCTAACTATAACACCCCTGAAACCTTTGGTTTTTTCAGTGAATTTCTAAGGTTTTTTAAATGCCAATTCCTAACTATAATGTGCATGAAACCTATGGTTTTTTCAGTGAATTTCAAAGGTTTTTTAAATGCTAATTCCTATCTATAACTTATCTCTAAAGAAATCATGTTTAATGATTTTGATTGGATTTCTATATTTTTCAAATTCAGTGTGTCAATTTCATTAATTATGTGTTTTTTAAAATACTTTTTTATCACCATTTTTTAAACTTATTTTTTCAATTCTTTTAAAAATTAAAAAATATTATTTGAATTTAATGGGTTTTTCAAACATATTCTTTCATATTTTTCAAAATATTTTTTTAACTATATGTTCAAAACTTTATTTTATATATATGTTTTCCATATTTTTGGATCCGCGCACACGATGTTACCAAATGCTTCTCTCACAGTGGTTCCCAAATGCACACAGACTCACTGTGTGATTCTAGACAAGCAACACTATCCCTTGCACTATACAAAAACACATTTCTTCATCTAGAAGGAGTACTACATTTTAGTGTAGAAACATAACTCATTTCACAAATTCATAAACAATGACTGTTTTCTAATTCTACCAAAATATAAAAACAGCACAGTTATCTGTCTACATACACATGAAAAACACAAATGCTTATCACAGAATGGTTTCTACATGCACACACACTGTCAATAAGATTGTAGAGAAAAAAAGTATTCCCTACACTTTAGCAGGAGAAATGCATTAGTCTGATGAAAATCAAAATAGTCTACATACATCCCCTCACAAGTAAATAACTCACCTTTCAAGTTGTTTTGTAGATTAAGAAGTATATCAGTCACACACCAGCTATCAGTCACACACCAGATGTTCTTATACAGAATCAATGCACTGTGCACCTGTCAGCAGAACCAAAGAATGGCAAAGTTTCCCTCTCATTTTCCACACATATACATGTAAACATCAAATCACATTCCTTCCCACATAAATTCAAAAGCAAACACACATTTCTATTGGTTAAACATTTTAACCCTTTCCAAATGACATAAATTTGAACCATTCCCCCAATCTGCCTTCTGCCCGTTACCATAGAAACAGGTCATGGAACACTGTACTGAGCACACAGGTCACAAGTTCAGCACACAATGTTGCTAATCAAGACAGCAAGTGTGCTTGACTTTTCAACATATCAGCTTATCATATATAATGTTCCTTACAATCGGTTTTTGTTAACCAATAAGAATCATGCGTTTAAAAAACAGAAATATACACCCTACGTCTCAGTGTAGAAGGTTGTCAAACAACCAATTATTTCTTGTCTTTTTTCAAAACTGCATCTTAGCCACCATTTTAGAAACATCTTACTTTCCAAACTAATTTCATTTACAGAGACCATCAGAGTGCATCCAGACTTCCTTTCAAGATGCTTAGAGTGTGGATTGTGGGACACAGCTATATTTTCTGGAGCCAAAGGTATGCAGAAAACATAGGCATTCACAAAGACCTAGGTTTGCCAAATGTAGACATTAAATGGATTGGACAGAGAGGGTTAAAGTGGCACCAATTGATGCCATTGGTGAAATCCTTCATGCATATACAACACCCTGACCTCATAATAGTGCACTGTGGTGGCAATGACCTAGGCACTTTGACTGGGGTAGGTCTGGAAATCCTTATGAAGGACACCTTTGCAGAACTGATTTCACTTTTCCCCAAAACTGCCTTTGTGTACTCTAACATATGCCAAAGGCAGAAGTGGAACTGGTCCAATAATTTTTGTCCCCAAATTGAGAAAGCTAGGAAACATGTGAATAAATCTGTTTCTGCTTTTCTCCGAGACTATAGAATGGGGTCCATTTACAATAACAATCTGCGCTTTCATATGCAAGAGATGTATAGGAGAGATGGAGTATACTTTACTGAGTCTTCCTCAACAACTTTAGACCCTGTATAGGTACTTACTTATAAGTACCAAAAACTCTCAATGAACACAACGGCTCTTTTTAGAGCCACTCAAGAACAAAACACTTAAGTTTGATGTTTATCTACCAAAAATTTCAATTTTTTTTCCTTGGATCCGTGCACCCAACGCGAGAGAATCTGTGCACCCAACGCGTTAGGATGCGCGCACCCTGCGCGCATTTCGCCGTTTTTTTTTTTTTAAAGGGGGCCCCAGGGGGTCCTTCTGGGACCCCCTAAGCACATCTAGAGGGTCAGAGTATTTCCACTCTGCCCCCTTTATATGTTTTACACACTTATTCCCCTTGCTTCTTCAGCCTCGCTTCTACCGAGGCAGAAAATGGCCGCCAACAGTTCCTGGTTTCGAATGTAGACAGACACTCAACAGCCAATTAGCATTCAGCGCGCGATCGGAAGGGTACGCTCTCGGTTCGGGGAGGGTGCGCTTACGGTGCTGGTAGGGTGCGTGGATCCTCCCCGGCCATAGATATATATGTACTTTTAACTCTAATTTTCTCAGGAACTACTGAACAGATTCACACCATTTATGCAAAAGGCATGAGTCTGAACTGAGGACTACCTCTTTGCCAAATTTGGTGTCATTCCATTCAGCGGTTCTGGCTGTAGCTGCGACAACAGATCCTATCGGAAATTGCATGGGGAAAACGTGTTTCGGGACCCCCCTTTTTTCTCGGCCCCCGCTTGACAAATCACCACGAGACTTTCAGGGTAGGAGCGGAGTGGAGCTGGCCAAAAGTTTTGAAAATTTCGCGAAGATTCGTCCACCGGCGCCAAAGTTATTCCCAATAGAATGTTGCGGATTTCCCATGGAAAATAGGTCCTAACTATAACTATCTACTGGCGACCGCCAGTAGATAATATATATTATATAGAAGAAGCATGACATCACCTTAATGATATTAACTGCGACAGAAAAGCTAGCTTCCAGGAACTAAGACAGAATAAAGACGACGTCTTCACTCACTGAATTGGTACAATGGAAACGTGTGGGACTATTAACTAAAAATGAATACAGCTTTTTAAAAAATGATTACCCCATGACTCCTATTTTATACTTTATCCCCAAAGTGCATAAAAATGTGGTACCAGTCCCAGGCAGACCGATTATTTCAGCACAGAAAAGCTTATTGGAAGCCATGTCAAAATATGTTGACCACTTTCTACACGAGTTTGTGGAAAGTCTGCCATCATTCATCAGGGATACTGGACATTTTTTGAGTAAACTAAGTAAAGTTAAATGGGAAGATGACTGTTATCTAATAGTGATGGACATTAGTTCGTTCTATACCAGCATTCACCATAGTGATGGTATAAACGCAGTTCGCTATTTTTTGGAAAAAAGGAGTATTCATATGTACGAGCACAACAAAATGCTAGTAGAAATGATAGATATTTGTTTAACCCACAATTATTTCTTGTTCAACAAGGAAGTTTTCCAACAGTTGCGTGGAGTGGCGATGGGGGCATGCTTCTCCCCTAGCTACGCGTGTTTACACGTGGGCTGGTGGGAGGAGCATGTCCTGAGGGCCACTCACAAAGTGACTTATGATCAGCATGTTCTCCACTGGTGGAGATTTATTGATGACGTTTGTCTGATCTGGAAGGGTTCTATTGAGTCGGCTAATACCTTTGTAGATGTACTTAATGTCAATACATTGAATTTTAAGTTCACATCTGACATTAGCAATGTTAAGATACAATTCTTGGATGTTGAAATCTATATAAGGGAAAATATGATTCAAACAAGGTTGCACAGAAAGTTAACGGCTGGTAACTCTGTGCTCCATGCGAATAGTTCACATCCCCAACATCTAATTCGAAGTATTCCCTATGGAGAATTCTTGAGAATTAAACGTATCTGTAGACATGATGATGATCTAAAAAATTGCCAGGCTGAAGCTTTTGAAAGATTTTTAAATAGAGGATACAAGGCCACAGATTTAAAAACAGCTCGAGATAGGGCAAATAGTGTTATCAATGATATTGATCCTGCCACAATACCTACGATCCATACATTATCTAGGCAGACCAATGATGATACTGAGACCAATACTGTTGAATCAGTTGATAACATCAGATTGATAACTAATTTCTGTAGACAGGAGAGACAAGTTCGCAAGATTCTATACAAGAACTGGCCGATAATTTGATCAGATATAACAATGTCACGAATCTTGCCTGAACTTCCCACATTAACATTTAGAAGGGCGCCCTCGATGAGGGATGCACTTGTAAGAAACAGTCCTGGGATTATTACATCCAATACCTGGCTGTCAGCTAGATCAGGTTTCTTCAAGTGCAGCTCATGTCGCGCTTGCAAATTTGGAAAAAATATGTCAGAATACATCACTGCTTTTAGCCCTGAACCTGTCAAAATACAAGGACATTATACTTGCAGAACGGATTATGCGGTATATATTTTAGAGTGCACCTGCCATTTATTGTATGTGGGTGGCACTAAACTGCAAGTTTTTAACAGGATTCTGCAACATCTTAGAGCGGTGGTTAATTCAGATCCAAATTATCCAGTGGCGCGGCATCCAAAACTAGTGCATAACAACAATCTCAATGACCTCAGATATTATGTTATTAGTTCAGTACCCAAGAACATCAGAGGGGGTAATAGAGAAAAAAGATTGAGACAACTGGAATCAGAATTTATTATGCTACTTGACACCAAAATGCCGAATGGCCTCAACAATAATGATGATTTGCACAATTTTTTATGAATATTGTTGGGGTCAAGAACAGTGGATGTGATGATGATTTTCAGGAATGTTCTTAAATTGGTTTCTATTCTTGCTTCAGCCGGGTTTTAGTCTGGGTTTTCTTAGGTTTTAACAGGTTGTAGTGGAGGATATTACCGGTTTTTGAGCTCTTGGATTTTATTTATCTAGACATCACAATGTTATCATACTGTATGCACTTTAATCTGATGGCTGCTATATTTATGTTTTTTTATTGTGGTTAACTATTGACATGAGCTGGTGTCTTGATGTTTTTATCTGGTGGGATTTCGGTTTTACTTGGTTTTATCTGAGGTTTTCCTCTGTTTTACTGGGTTTTATAGAGCTCTTGACAGTTTTTAGCATTACAACACCAGTTATCCATAATTAATTGGGACACTGGTCCGCTATGTAAATTCTAAATTCTAAATTGATAATATCTGCTATCTCAAGTTTTTGCTGCTAAAAAGAACCTAACCAAATGGTTGCCAATGTTTAAATTTAAATATACTTATTTTCTTCTGTAGATGATACAAACTGCATAGTCTGATAAGTGGGACTTTTTTGTACGCAACTGCCAACTGTTTCAAAAAATCAGAATATGAGAAGATACGAGGTACTTCTGCTAAAAGCTGCTATGTAATTTTAAATGTATATATTTATTTTGAAACTAAGCACTTTCACCCAAGCACTTTTATGCACATTTTGCACATTTTCATATATCAGTTAGTGAATGAGTAGCTAATGAGGAGTACAAAACTAATTATGTTAAAGAGCTGATCTTTATACATATTGGTCAGTATAGCTCGAAAATTAGCACTATGTTATAATTTCATTTCGAGCTAATTAAAATCAAATTATTGAAATATAATAATTTGATTGTTTTCTCTTCTTGTGTTATGAGCCTAGAAACACTAAGCTGTCATTATGCACTTATGAGCACATTAAGAAAACGTGATTTGTAAACCATGTATGTAACTTGATTGGTTAGGTTTTCATTTGAAAAAACTGGCCTATTTCTATGTTTGTACTCCGTTCTGAACTAATTTGAATATTTGTATCATGTGCTCAACCTTGTCACTATATATATATGTCCTGCGTGTCATGTGATCAAGACTACCGTTGGGCAGTCGAAACGCGTCAGGCTGGGCACTTGCTTGCAAACTACTATGCACTTACACGCTTGAATCTGCAAAATAAAAAGGATTTACCTCCACGTTGTGGTCCATACCTGTTTTGGATCCGAAAAAGGATCGCTTTCAGGATTGTGGCTACCATATATATATCGTCTTTAAGCTGAGGATTGCAGTGGCTGGACATTTCACTCGTACAAAACCATAGAAATTCCCCCGTTATAGTTAGTTCAGCTAACTATAACTTGCGCGCCCGCAATGCACTGCTGATGACGTCACATATTACATCACTCATGGCATGGTCAGTGACATCACTCATGACATCACTGATGACATCTCAAATGACAAAACTGATTACATCATCCAGTGAATGTTTGTTTTTCTGAAAATTAAATATGTTTTATATATGTATCTCTCAAGGTCGATGGAAGAATAAATGGGTATATAAGTGTCTAAATGGATGATTATTTTTGTTGAAAAATGTATTGTATAACTGACTGATTAAGTGTATCTTAGTGAATACATGGGTTAGTGAGTAATGTTTAAATATGTAAATATCTGTATCAGTCTCTCACTTTGTGTATAAGTGGCTGCATTGGTTGGTGAGTAGCTACATGAGTTACTATATAGGTTATTAGGTGGTTTTTTGAGTATCAGTATGAGTGTATGAGTGTCTGTATGGTTCGGTGGGGGGTATTACGTAGTGCATAGATGCATGAATGAGTGACTCACTGTTTGTATGTATTGAAGATAGCATGTGTGCAGGACTGTATGGGTGGATGAGTGTGTGTATGGGTGTGTTAGTGAGTGAATGACTGTCTCAATAGTGTCTTTATGAGTGACTACATATGTTTTAAACTAGTATATGTGACTATTTGTGTATATAAGTGAGTATATGTGAGAGTGAGAGATTGGAAGAGTTCCTGTATGAATAAGTATGTGTTTCTTTAAGTGATTGTTTAAAAGACTAAGGTGCCGATTCCAATCCGTTAAAAATATTCCCCGTACGAATCCTATACGGATTTTTTTACGTACGAATCGTACAAGTCCCGTACAAACTGGCAAGTACGATTCATATGTTAAAAAATCCATACGAATCGCATTGGGAAAATTCCCCGACACGTCCTCGGGTCGGAAAAAGTGTCCGACACGTCCCCGGACAGTTTTACGTACGAATCGGTAAACGCGCAAGTACGATCCGTCCCGTCCGTCCGAATGCACAACCGTATGGAAAAAACACTGTACGGAGCGAACTCCCATAGCAACCATGGAGATGTCCAAACATGTGCCCGCATACGCGCCGAACACCCCCCCAGCCCACCCTTCCAAGTACGCGCCGTACCCCCAGCCCCCCCATGTATGTGCCATACCCCCACCCCACCCCGTAGGTACGGAGCGTACCCCCACCCCCGTATGTACGGAGCGGACCCCCACCCCACCCCGTAGGTACAGAGCATACCCCCACCCCCGTATGTACGTAGCGTACCCCCACCCCCGTATGTACGGAGCATACCCCCACCCCACCCCATAGGTACGGAGCGTACCCCCACCCCCGTATGTACGGTGCGGACCCCCAGCACGTAGCGCTGGGGGTTCGCACCGTACCTACGGGGGTGGGGGCACGCTCCGTACCTATGGGGGTGGGGGTACGCTCCGTACATATGGGGTGGGGTGGGGATACGCTCCGTACATACGGGGTGGGGTGGGGGTCCGCTCCGTACATAGGAGGGGTGGGGGTACGGCACGTACACGTATGGGTGCTGGGGTACGGTGCGTACATGGGGGGGCTGTGGGTACGGTGCAGACGTGTAGGGATGGGGGTACGGTGCGTACCGGGCCCCCTTTTCGTCGTGCTTCGCGGCGTACTTAGCTCTTCCGGCACTTTTTGGGTCCCGTAAAAATTTTGCCGTCCGAAGTGCTGTGGGTACGAATTGTACTTGCTGATCCGTAAAACGCTGCCTGACTCCGTGCGAATGTCGCGTACGCGGTGTCCCGGATCCGGTCGGTGTTTTTCACGATTCGTATGGAAATGGTGTTTCTGTATGAATCGTACTTGCGGGTTTGTAGATTGTTTTTCCCGGGTACGAGTCGGACGGAGAAAACGCTCCGTCCGACGGTTCGTACCCGGGTTTTACAGGATCGGAATCGGCACCTAAGTATGTGTACGTTTCTGTAGAAGTAAGTGTGGTGGTGTGTGTATAACTGTATATGCAAGTAAATGGATGTTTGATTATTTATTAGCATGAGTGACTATGTGTGTGAGTAACTCTATGGATGAGTGGCGGTGTGTAACAGGATGTATAGGTGTATGAGTACATATGATGAGTGAGTACTTGTATGAGTGACTGTATAGGACTGTTGGTGAATGAGTGGATGTGTATGTGAATCTTAGGATTACTGAATAGGTTGTTGTAACTGATATTGGTATGTCCATTGTTTTGAAAATTTGAGTTTCTATTTTTGAATGTGTGTATCAAAGGTTATATTAGGGTGAGAGGAGGTCTGCCACACTATCACAAGGATGATGTCATCAGTGATGTCATTTGAGATGTCATGAGTGATGATGTATATGACGTCATCAGCAGTGCATTGCGAGCGCGCGAGTTATAGTTAGCTGAACTAACTATAACGGGGGAATCTATATGGTTTTGTATGAGTGAAATATCCAGCTAACTATAACGCCCCTGAAAGTGAATTGCTAAGGTTTTTTAAATGCTAATTCCTAACTATAACGTGCCTGAAACCTATGGTGTTTTCGGTGAATTTCAAAGGTTTTTTAAATGCTAATTTCTAACTATGCTTACAGAGATAGGACATGTGAAGAAATAAGAAAAAAGCACAGAAAGAAAAAAAAGAAATGCAGAAAGAAGCAACAGAAGTACTCAAAGACGAAGAAAAGTGCAGGAAGAATGAAAACGTGCAGAAAGAACAAACAGAAGAGCAGAAAGAAGCCTTGTTGCAAAATCATCCTGTACCCTCAACTTTTCCAGACGGATACTGGTGGTAACTGAGTCTGACTAACCAGGCCTAGAGCCTGTGCTATTCTAAAAGACACTTAGAATGCAGTGAAAACACCTACATACACTAGGGAACACTATGCATTGGGGTCCCCCTGTGATTAGCATGACCTTCTCTGTAAGCCCCTAGTATATAATAGGGCATGGGGATTAAAACTACCTCTTAAAACGCGCCACGGGTGCGTTTGCACACTGGTGTAGGGAGGGGGGGCCTGAGATGACATGTGTGCAAACACGACCTGTGGCCGTTTTAAGTTGGGAGATTAAGTCCCCTTGAATCCTGAAGGTCCCTAGGGTCCAATAAACTCACTAGGTACCTCCAGTAAGCGCCACGGAGCTGCGTTGCAGAGAGATGTAAAAAGGGACACGGCCTAGACCACCTCTCTGCAACGCAGCGCAGTGGGGCTTACTGGAAGCACCTGGTGGGCTAGATGGCCCCCAGGGTCCCTCAGGATTGAAGGTGAATTATTTCCCCAACTTAAAACGCGCCACAGGGCGTGTTTGCACATGTCACCTCAGGTCCCGTCCCCTCCCACAGTGGGGAAGGGAGAGGATGGGGCCTGAGGTGACATGTCTGCAAACACGCCCTTTGGCGCGTTTTAAGTTGGAGAATTAATTCCTCCTCAATCCTGAGGGTCCCTGGGGGCCAACTAGCCCACCAGGTACCTCCAGTATACACCAGAGAGCTGCGTTGCAGAGAGGTGTTCAGAGGCCACGCCCCTTTTTACAACACTCTGCAACGCAGCTGGAGGTACCTGGTGGGCTAGTTGGCCCCCAGGGACCCTCAGGATTGAAGAGGAATTAATTCCTCAACTTAAAACGCGCCACAGTGCGTGTTTGCACACATGTCACCTCAGGCCCCGGCCCCTCCCTTCACCACTGTGTAAACACGTCCCGTGGCGCGTTTTAAGTTGGGGGATTAACTCCACTTGAATCCTGAGTGTCCCTGGGGTGCAACTAGCCAACCAGCTACCTCCATTAAACGTCAAAGAGCTGCGTTGCAGAGAGGTGTCAAAAGGGGCATGGCCTCAGAACACCTCTCTGCAACGCAGCCCCCTGGCGCATACTGGAGGTTCCTGGTGGGCTAGTTGGCCCCCAGGGACCCCCAGTATTCAAGGGGAATTTGTTCCCCATCTGCAAACGCGCAAGGGGGCGCGTTTGTAGGGTGCTGCAATGAGGGGGCGTGGCCTCCGGCGCGATGCCGGTCTTTTATTTTTTTATTTTTTTAAGAAGGGGGGCTGTGTGCCCCCCTTCTTTTTCTAATTTCTTGGCCCTGGGGACCCCATCCCCCAGGGCCTGCCCCCTCCCGGCTTTAATCAGCCCCGGGGACCCCATCCCCCGGGGCATGGCCTGTTTGCCTTTTTTATTTTATGTCAATTTTTTTCCAATTTTGGGGAGGGGGACCACGTGGCCCCCCTCCCGGGCCACTTGTAGCCCCGGGAACCAAATCCCCCGGGGCTGGCCCTCTCCGTTGGAGACCGTGGGGGGGGTCCCCAATCCCCCCACGGTCCCGCCGGCTAGCTGCTAAGATGCAGCTCCCCGTGTGGAAAAGCAATTTGGTTTGCATTTTGAAAGAGAGAGCAGGTTTCCCTGCTCTCTCTTTCAAAATCCAAACCAAGTTTGCTATGGCAGGGCGGGAGCCTCACGGCTTGAGCCCTCCCACACAGGTTATTTTTTATTTTTAAAAAAGCCGCGGGTGTGGCGATCCGCGGGGCTGTGCGGGGACATTGTGCCCCCCTGCAATCAAAATTAAGTAGAGGCCCGGGGGTGGCGGTCCCCGGGGCTTGGGGGGCCTTGGAGGCCCCCCAACATTAAAGTAAGACGCCCCGGGGGTGGCGGTCCCCGGGGCTGTGGGGGGCAATGTGCCCCCCTCCACCAAAATTAAGTAAAGCCCCGGGGTGGCGGTCCCCGGGGCTGGGGGGCCCCTCTGGGCCCTCCATTAGAAAAAATACATTGCCCCCGGGACTTGGCCCCCCGGGGGCTAATTAGCAACGAAGCGTCGGAGCCCGCGCTTCGTTTTTTTTTTTATTGGCAGGATCCGCGCACCTAGCGCGGATTTTGCAGAGTTTTAAAAAAAATATATTTTTTTTTTGGGCCCTTGGGGTCCTTGTGAGACCCCCTAAGCAGGCCTAGGGGGTCAGGGTGTTTCTACCCTGTCCCCTTTTTGCGTTTTGGGCGTTTTTTTCTGTGCTTTCTTGTGCCTCGGTTCTACCGAGGCACAAGATGTCTGCCAACACTTTCTGATTTGGAGTGTTGACAGCCAATTAGCATACAGCTCGTGATCGGGAGGCTGCGCGTATCCAGCGTGGCCATAGATATATATGTGATTTTACTTTTGATTTTTTCAGCAACTACTGAACGGATTTACACCATTTAACAAAAAGGCACCTTTCTGAACCAAGGGCTACCTCTTTGCCAAATTTGGTGTATTTCCGTTCAGCAGTTCGGGTTGTAGCCATGGCTAAAGTTTCCTATGGGAAATTGCATGGGGAAAACACGTTTAGGGACCCCCCTTTTTTCTCAGCCCCCGCTTGACGAATCACCCCAAAACTTTCAAGATAGGAGCGGACTGTAGCGCCCCATGAGCTTTGAAAATTTCGCGAAGATTCGTCAACCGGCGCCAAAGTTATTGGAAATAGAATGTTGTGAATTTCCTTTGGAAAATAGGTCCTAACTATAACTATCTACTGGCGACCGTCAGTAGATATAATATATATATATATATATATATAGGAAATCAGGATCCCAACGAATGACCACAGCGGGCCAACAAGGGCACAGACTCCAGTGAATCAGTTTATTGCCTTAACATGTCAGGATGACGCGTTTCGACTACAAGCCTGTAGTCTTGATCACATAGCGGGCTGTGAAAATTGGCATTGTATTTATACTCTAGTAGGTGACTTTTCTATGTTTATTATGACATAGCAAAAAAGTAACACATTTGCAGCATCTAGTAAAATCACCTCATCATCAGCCGATGACTAGGCGCAAGAATGACAAGCAAATTTGAGTGACAGACAAGGATAAAAAGACAAGTGCTCAATATAACAGTGCAAGAGGTCCAACACTCTGTAACATCAGTGGCACGCAGTGTTTCAGTGGGTAAGCTAATGTGGGCAATGTTGGAGGCATAATCTGTGTGTTTACAAGGCGCTAAATCAGTACTGGTGTCCCAAGACGTGACTATTCTAGAACCGTGTTTAAAAAATTGATGGAGAAACACGTACTCACGTTCCAGATATCATGCATAATTGCCATGTGGCACGGATTGAATCCATGGAACTGTGTGTAATTGTCATAACTAACCAGGGAGCAGTTGCTCATCTAAACTTGCCTTTGCGTGAGAATGCCCAGATGGATACCTATAATACGTGGGGTGCGCTTCTGAAGTATTTCTGCTGTTTCACCTTGGTGCAGGAGTTCGAGCGGAGCCTTAATGTAATGTAAGTCTGTCAAAACATGTCGATGTTTCTGTGGGATGTGTTCTATCCCCTAGATAGCTGATGTTGTAAGTAGTAAATGTGCTAAAAAGTGAGGTCACTGCAGAGTAAAAATTGGATACATGTGTACGAGGACGGGGAAAAGTGTAGAGGTGCCGTGATATGTGAATGTTAAACCCAAAAGTCACACCAGGGACTGGCGAGACAAGTACAGTGCATTAAAAAGGGTCCTAATAGTGAAAGCGTAAATTTAGGTGGGTTTAAAAATGGACAACCAACAAGAAGTCAGCCGACTTCTAAAAACCATATGAGCGATGAAATCCTAGGCAATACTGGAGCATCTTCTTATTATAAGAAGTTGGATAAGTCTTCACTAAGATTCAGTCCTGCTGGAGCATTAGTGTTGAGTTCAATTATATATCTAGACTCCACTTGTCTTAACAATTTCTCCCTGTTTACCCCCACGCCTAAGCGGTGGGACACAGTCAACTACACAATATTTAAGGTGGTCCAAGTTATTCTGATGTGTTTCTTCGAAGTGTCTGGCGACAGGATATGTCGGGTCACTGTTGACAATTGCTCTGATGTGTTGCAAGATACGTAGGTGCACCTGGAGTTTAGTGCTCCCTACATATCTGAGACCACAACTGCATGTAAGCATGTAGACTGCAAATTCCGTTCTGCATGTTAGTTTTTGTTGGATGACTTTGGGTTTGTTCCTGAATTCCGCCTTGATTTGGGTGGTGTTAAGTCCAAATCTACACGCCCTACAGCTGCTGCACTTAAAGAACCCTTTAACCCCTGATAACCAGTTAATTACATTGGTGATTTAAGGGCTGTTTCTGACTATAGCATCATGCATAGAACTGGCTCTCCTATAGGTGATGTCAGGCCTAGGAGCTACGATGCGTCCTAGTGTGGAATCAGTTTTGATGATACCCCAGTGTTTGTTGAAAATCGACTTCAGTGCCCGTGCCTCGGTGTTGTGTGTGATGATAAGGCGCGTGGTCACCCAACCATATATATATACACACACACACACACATGCATATACGTGTATATTTCTTGCCTTATTAACCCACAACCCCTAAACCCATACCCAAACTCAACCCTAACAATACCCTTGCCACCCAAAAACCCCTACCCACCCTAAACCCTAAAAATACCATTGCCACCCAAAAATCCCTACCCACCCTAAACCCTAACAATACCGTGGCCTCCCAAAACCTATAAAGTGTATGCAATGCACATACCTGCAAAATTTTCATTGTAAAGTCATGCGTGGTAAAGGCATAGGCGTGGTAAAATAAATTGTTGGAAAGACTTTTGTGATAAAGACGCATTTTTTGTAAAGGTAAATCATGGTTAAGGCGTCGCTGTACAGGTTGTTTCCCTTGTTCTAGCCCACAGATCTCTGGGGCTGAGGGTTGTCGCAGTCCAGTTGTTACTTCCTGCAGGTGCTCCCCAGACACAGGGCAGAGACTGTAGGATGGTGTCCTACCACTGGTAGATGTTGGAAGGACCAGTCTATTGTCAATCTGTCAAAAATCAACTGTTTACTGGAAATTTGGGATCTGGTCTAGAACTCAGAAGGCAGATGACAAGAGTACCTAGGGCTGGTTTTTGCAATGTAAAAAGAAAAATGCAAAATATTCTTACTTCACTGCCCAACAGAGATGACACAACAGTTGTGGAGACATTGTAAAACTCTTGGTTGAACCACTATTATGCACTACAGGGCGGCCTCTCTCAGGAGCTGACGTATTAACCACGGGTGACCACAATGATGCTCTGATGATAGTACAGGGGAGAAGATGCTATCACGTATCGCTGACCACAAGCTTACCATTCTGTGGGCAGATTCGATACATGGGCCTTGTATCCATGAAATCCTGGTGCGTTTCACACCAGTTAGGGGATTTAGGGATGAGCGTGCCATGTTCTAGAACCTCGGTCAGTGCATTTGAGGGTTTAACGGGAAGCATACCGCACTCTGCAACACGTTAAAAAATTCAATTCTATCGCTTTGGAGTGATGGAAATTGTTGGGAAAGAGTTGTAAAGCAACTAAAGATGGTGGCTACCAAATTAGTGCATGATATGGGCTCACTTGTGTTCATTCATTCATTGTATACATGTACTCACTGATTCATTCATTCATCCGCAGCAGAGGACAGGAGATATCAAGCAAGGGTCTCTCTTTACAACAACAAGGAGTCCAGCTTTGCTTTTGTTCACCTTGAATCTGCCCTCTGCCACCAGACAGACCACCAAGGGATGAAACGATGACTGGCCTGGAGTCACAGTGCCTGCCGCTACAACTGGATTTTTATGTTACATCCTTGAGTAATTTCTAAAGGACAGAAAACTATGCACTGAACATCACTGCCATCATCATAAAATCTTTATTTTGCAACATTTCCATAGCATAAAAAGTACATATACAAGAAGTTGATTTCAAATATATAATCAACATTAGCAAGATAAGAATTAATATATCTTTGAATAAGTAATGTTATATTATTGGAACTTGCAGCATGCACGCATGCTCCAAGGAGTCTCCCGGCGCGAGCCTTGTGAGGGGAAGAAGGGCCGGTTAAATAAAAAGAAACGTTTCAGTCTTTTTTTAAAGAGGGCGGACTCCTGGGTGCTGCGAAGAGCAAATGGAAACAAATTCCAGGCCGAAGCAGCCCTGAAAGCAAGAGAGAGCTCCCGCCCATTCTCTTAAGACGAAAGCGAGGTATGTGGGCGTCGAGCTGAGAGGCTGAAAGAAGCTGTCTAGCGGGAGTGTAGAACATGAAACGCTTCCTTAAGTAGATTGGACCGGAAGCATGCAGGCCACGATGCACCAGAACCAGGGCTTTAAACGGAACTTGTTCGGCGCCGATGCTGTGTTTCACTGCTTCTTATTGGTATGTTAAAAAGATGCCTGGCCGCAGCATACTGGACTACCTGCAGTCTGTTAAGCAGGTAGCCCGGTAAGCCAACATGCAAGGCATTGGCATAGTCGATACGCGAGAGTATCAGAGCCCGAGTAACCGTATCCATGGCAGCCCTAGGGAGGAGTGGAAAAGATAAGCTCTCTCCAAACCAAATCCCAGGATTCTTAGCGGGTTGCCCCGTTGAGGCAGGCATGGGATATTCAGCTGCCCAGAGTGCATCCCTAAACTGGGGGGGAAACTCCCAAAATAGGAGGATTTCTGACTTGTTGCATTTTAGTTGTGAAGATGAAAGCCATTGGAAGGCTGCTGTCAGACAGTTTTATGCCGAGGAAGTGGAGCACTCTGATTTGTCCCAAGTAAACAGAAGCTGTGTATCATCGGCATATGCAATAATGTTGGCTCCAAGCTCTTCATCCAACTGAATTAAGGGAGTGAGGTATATGTTAAAAAGAAGGGGGCTCAAAGAGGACCCCTGGGGCACCCCAGTAGTCACCATCTGAGGGGGGGCAGAGAACGGGGGCAGCCACACCTGTTGCGTGCGACCCTCCAAAAATGATTACAACCAACTCCAGGCAGCGCCTGAAATTCCTATGTCTGCAAGGCGAGCTAGCGGCAGAGAATGGGGAACAGTATCAAATGCTGCCGAGAGGGCCGGACTGGGACCGAAAACCGGCCCTGGCAAAGTTCTCGGCTGCCCCCCTCGCGGGGGGTTGGGGGTGCCACCGAGCTCTTTGCCAGGGCCGGTTTTCGGCCGATTTTGTTACAGGGTCGATTTTGCAGCTATGCTGCTAAAACGGCCCTGTAACAAAAACGGCCCCCAGGGGGCCCAAAACCGGCCCCCACCCGTGCGGCGCACCGGGGGATTGCCCGGTGCCCGCTACGGCCAGTCCGGCCCTGGCTGCCGAGATGTCCAACAAAATCAGAGCAGCCCTGCCGACAGAGTCCAGGCGTTCCCGAATGGCTTCAGAGACTTCCAAAAGAGCCGACTCTGTACTATAAGAGGCTCTGGACCCAGATTGGGCCGGACAGAGTAGGCCAGAGCCTTCGATGAACTCAGTAAGTTCTTTATTTACAACCTTTTTGCAGACTTTCGCCACACTTGGTAGAAGGGAGATGGGCCGATAGCTCACTGGGTCCATCGGATCCAGCGACTTTTCTGTTTCCATACTGCAGGAACAAGAGCCTCCTGAAGGGACACATTGATGAGCCTGTTAACTTCAGGGTTAGCTGTCTGTGCGACCGAAGCCTGAAGCCTGGCTGCACAGGGGTCGCAC
Source organism: Triturus cristatus (assembly GCF_964204655.1). Classification (NCBI taxonomy): domain Eukaryota; kingdom Metazoa; phylum Chordata; class Amphibia; order Caudata; family Salamandridae; genus Triturus; species Triturus cristatus. The sequence goes on from NC_140595.1 coordinate 817,686,713, forward strand.
GGGGAGCCTGATTTCAAGGCCTTAAGGTCCCTAAGTGAGTCAGGCGGATCGATAGGTGTAAAGACCACCAGGGAAGGGGATGTAACAGCGGGCACCTCTGAGGGCAAGATCCGGGCCATGACATGACTGCAGATTGGAACAGACGCCTGGATAGAATAAATGTTATCACTAAAGAAATTCGAGAGTTTCATCCAATTGTTAAGATAGTAGTTAAAACAAACAAGGTTGTAGAGCACATAACAAAATCCACTTTCTTTAAAATACGTATGTAAAATACATTCAGCCTACCTTAGCGGGCCAATTCATTTTTCAATAACGTCATATATTTAATCAATTCCTCATATCAAGCAGAGTCGTCTGAGATTCATGCATTGCCAAAGATAGGATGAGAGAGCATAAACCAATGGGCTATCGAGCTGCAATGAGAAGGAAAGAGCTGCCTACACTGCCTGAAGTTACACCTGCACATGATCGGAAGGATATATCTTTTCACCTAGGGGAATTATACAGTGTGCAGAAGAACATAAGGTGCAGGTTGGACTGCATGGGCACACCATCACATGGACACACCATCACATGGACACACCATCACAGGGACATACCATCACACGGACACACCATCACACGTACACACCATCACATGGGCACACCATCACACGGACACATCATCACACGTACACACCATCACATGGGCACACCATCACAGGGACACACCATCACATGGACACACCATCACATGGGCACACCATCACAGGGACACACCATCACAGGGACACACCATCACACGGACACATCATCACATGGACATACCATCACATGGGCACACCATCACAGGGACACACCGTCACAGGGACACACCGTCACACGGACACACCGTCACAGGGACACACCATCACAGGGACACACCATCACATGGACACACCGTCACAGGGACACACCGTCACAGGGACACACCGTCACACGGACACACCTTCACAGGGACACACCATAACAGGGACACACCATCACACGGACACACCGTCACAGGGACACACCATCACAGGGACACACCATCACACGGACACACCATCACAGGGACACACCATCACAGGGACACACCATAACATGGACACACCATCACAGGGACACACCATCACAGGGACACACCGTCACAGGGACACACCGTCACAGGGACACACTGTCACACGGACACACCGTCACACGGACACACCATCACAGGGACACACCATCACAGAGACACACCATCACAGGGACACACCATCACACGGACACACCATCACAGGGACACACCATCACAGAGACACACCATCACAGAGACACACCATCACAGGGACACACCATCACACGGACACACCATCACAGGGACACATCATCACACGGACACACCACCACATGGGCACACCATCACAGGGACACCATCACAGGGACACACCATCACATGGACACACCATCACATGGGCACACCATCACACGGACACACCATCACAGGGACACACCATCACAGGGACACACCGTCACACGGACACACCATCACAGGGACACACCATCACATGGACACACCATCACAGGGACACACCGTCACACGGACACACCGTCACAGGGACACACCATCACAGGGACACACCATCACATGGACACACCGCCACAGGGACACACCATCACAGGGACACACCATCACACGGACACACCTTCACAGGGACACACCATCACAGGGACACACCGTCACACGGACACACCGTCACACGGACACACCATCACAGGGAAACACCATCACACGGACACACCATCTCAGGGACACACCATCACATGGACACACCATCACAGGGACACACCATCACAGGGACACACCATCACAGGGACACACCATCACAGGGACACACCGTCACAGGGACACACCATCACAGGGACACACAGTCACACGGAAACACCGTCTCAGGGACACACCATCACAGGACACACCGTCTCAGGGACACACCATCACAGGGACACACCGTCACACAGACACACCGTCACAGGGACACACCATCACATGGACACACCATCACAGGGACACATCATCACAGGGACACACCATCACACGGACACACCGTCACAGGGACACACCGTCACAGGGACACACCATCACAGGGACACACCATCACATGGACACACCATCACAGGGACACACCTTCACAAGGACACACCATCACAGGGACACACCATCACGTGGACACACCAGCACGTGGACACACCATCACAGGGACACACCATCACACGGACACACCATCACAGGGACACACCATCTCATGGACACACAATCACAGGGACACACCATCACACGGACACACCATCACACGGACACACCATCACATGGACACACCATCACATGGACACACCATCACAGGGACACACCATCACAGGGACACACCATCCCACGGACACACCATCACATGGGCATAGGCCAAGCTCTCTAAGTGAGGGCCGTTTGCAGGAAAAACCAACATCAGTGGGAGATTATTGAACCGAAGTCTAGTCACAATAAAACGATGCTGTAAGTTGTGTGTAAAAACAAGACACAACTGAGAACCTGGATTCATGGTAGAGGCGCAGACATGTTTCCATTTGCTTCCCGTCTATTAAAAGCTGCCCTTGCTAAAAATGGCTCCTTTAGTCTCACCTTGCTGAATGTCAGACACGTGGAGAGGGTATTAAACAACTCATGCAACCCTAAATCATCCAAAGTGCTCTTAACTTGTTGTAACCATGGTATCTTTAGAGCAAAATGGAGGTTTGTACAGACTGGCAATATCTGTTGATGTTTCCCTCCTCCATACCAAGTGCCAAAGCAAAACTGGAGCCAGTATAATCACATCTGTAATAGAAGGTACGCCCAGCTCACTGTGACATAGAACAGAGGAACAGCTGCGGGATTATGCTAGAAGCCTTTTAATAAAAGCATCCCCCACCCGCCGAATATCACCCACTCCTGCCATGCCCCATACTGCGGCCCATGGATAGCTGTTGTCACAGCTTTTGCTGCATACAGTTTCAAGATCTCAGAAATTGGTACGAAAGTTTTACTTTTGTTTACCCAGAGATCCAACTCCCTCATAAATGATGTACAGTCCTCTGTGAGACCCTGCGGTACCCGGCCAGTCCTGACTGTAAGCACTGCATCATCTGCGTAGAGGAGGATGGATGGGGGAAGGATCTAATATATGGGACATCTTTAGAGCTCCCCTCCAAGGCTGACTCCTCTCTGTTGTTGTATAGGAAAAATAAAAAAAGGGCATGAACGCACTCTTGTTTAACTCCCCATTCAATCCTAAAGTGCTTAGTGCGTTCACCTTCCCTACCATGCACACACTGTAGCCTCCGAATACATCTGTCTAATAAAATTAATTATGGTTACTTCTACACCCATATCCGCTATGAGTGCCCACAATTTGGAGTGGGAGACGTGATTGAACGCGGCACTTAGATCCATAAAACTCAAGAAAATGTGGTCTTTCTTATCCACCATATATTTGCCTATATCAATCAATCAATACAGCATGCTTTGGTTTAGATACTGATCAAAAGTGCCCCTACCTTTCCTAAAACCATACTGAGTGTCAACCAGAATGTTTTTTTCTTCCGGCCAATCCTCCAACCTATGTAACAGCAAGCGATCCATTATGTTTGCCGTGGAGTCAAGCAACGAGATTGGCCTATAGTTCTTGGGGTTTGAATATCCCTTTCTTGTATATTGACACAATTACAGATTGTTCCCATGATAATGGAGGTCCTACCTCAGCTATGGCATTCATCGCAGACACTAAGGGGCATATCAGCAACACCCGGCGATAATTATCGCTCAGCGCTCTTAGCGTGAGGATAATTATCGCCGGGTAACGAGGATTTTTATCGCTGAGATAGCGTGCTATTAGCAACGCTTATCTCCTCAGCGATAAAAATCCTCACGCTAACTGCCTAACGTGAGATTATCGCTAGAAACCCAGTGATAATCTCACGTTAGCTTGTTGATAGGGACTCATAAACTTAGCCATGACATCCACCCTCCATAGGATATCATGGCTAAGTCAGTCCTGAATCAGGTGTAAGGAAAGTAGCGATAACAGGGGTTATCGCTACTTTTCCTGACGCTAAGCTTCATAGCGTGGGGCTTGATGATAGGAGAAATGTCGCTTAGCGATATTTCTCCTGTCATGTTAGGTCAGGAATGCCCACTTTGCATCTCATTAGAGATGCAAAGCTGGGTGTAAAGAATCCCCACGCTAAAGCAAGGTTTCACGCATTAGCGTGGCCTTGCTAATTAGGCGATAAAATTATCGCCGCTTTTCAACCGAAAACGGCCACAAAAGGGGCGATAATTTTTTATCGCCTGCTTGTAAATATGCCCGAAAGAGAAGAGCCTACAAGTCCTAACACTCCATGAAGACATCCACGGCTATCCCGTCGGGCCAGGGGCCTTACGGCTCATACATTCTCCCAGTGCTCTCTTTACATCGCACAGATTGAAGACCATTGGGGCCACACCTTCCCTCAAGAAGTGGACTCCTCCACTACTATGGAGGCAGGTGTGCTCTGATATATCTGGGTAAAATGATCCACCCACCCTGCTTCCTCATGATGAGCCTCTAGAGAGGTGCCACCCGTATCCTGGAGCATTCACCACCTTCCAAAACCCCGCACTATCTCTAGCCATGCTAGCATCCCGGAGATCTTCCCAAGCTTGGTTCCTAAGTGCTCTCAGCCTAGTTGTTCTCACCTCTTTATATTCTTCCCTTAGGCTCTTAACCAGGACTTTCTCTGGGATCCGCACGTAGTGCCATGTGCAGATAGGACAAGACTTTTGTGCATGCAGAATCAAACCCGCCTGAGGATAGAGGGTTTGGTCGATGTTGTTCACGTGCTGCAAAAATGTTTTATGTTTAACAGAACCTTGATAATCGCTAAAATAATCTGTCTCAGGGAGGGGCAGAGGATTCATCATATGGGAACCTCTGTGTAGTTCTATCTTAAAACCCCTGAGAGAAACCTGGATTTATCCACCTTGTCCCATCGAAGAGGGACGCCTTTTTCCTTGTTAATACCAACTATGGGTCCATACTGTTCTGGGATTTAGATATAGCCTCCGCTCTCAAAGTACATGGGAGGGAGGTGTGATCACTAAACTCCAGATGTGTCACCACAGGTTCTGTTAGGGGACAGCAAAAAGCTTCTGAGACAATGATATAATCTAACGTGGTACCACCCTTTTTGCATCTAAACGTTGGAGACAAGCGGCCCTGTTCATTGGCCACCACATTCATTATCACAAGGTTCATTTTTACCAGGAGGCCATTCAAACAATCACTGTATCCAATGTGTGTAAAGTGAACCATGCTGTCACTTTCATTGTCAGTTAGGACACACACACCCTTCTTCAACTTAGTACAATAGTGGGCATTCAAATCTCCCAGCCAGATTAAGAGCAGAGGTTTGGAATGGTAAGCACCAATGGGTCCAATAATAGACACAGGTGAGCACGCCACCTGAGCAGTGTCACCAGTAAATCAATTATTGTAAAGGTTAACAATTAACAACTCTCAATCCTAACTCACCCCACAGACTAAACATAAAAATATGGGGGATCACTACAAAACGTATGCACCTTAAGCACACAAGTATTTGCTAGCAAAATGAAGATGACAACTGGCTCTGCCTGACCTAGATGGGATGGCAGGGGTGTGGAAGGATGGGAAGCCCTCTAAACAAACTGTGCTCTACCTCCCAAGTTTCCTGGAGGCATGTTAGATCATACCTAACCACTTCCCTGGCTCAATCCGGGTTAACCGGTTTTCGCTTCAAGCCTGCAATGTTCCAAGATACAAATTTCATTGACCTGTCATGACCTGCTACATTGAGAGGAGGAATTGTGGGTGGTCCAGATCCACCCAACCCTCACCTGGAACTGCTTCATTTGTATCTGTATCCAGTCAATCACAATTGTCCAACCAATCCAAAGGTGCATATCTGTTCCTTAGCGTCAATTCCGGTCTATGAGGAACACGTTTGACCACAATTCGCCTCCCAGGACCTGTAGGGGGAGCAGCATAGGGCCCTGGTTTGTAGAAAAACCCTACAGGTAGGACAGATATCTGGGACATTCCTGAGGAAGAGCAAGGGAGCTGTTGTAAAAGGGTGGGCATCAAAGTTTACACCCACGCAGTCTCCTGGTATTGTTTTAAGAGCTAACCCTAATAGTCAATTCTCCTTACCATTAAAATATGTTCACTTAAACAATAATCAGCTCCCCTGGCTTTTTCCAAAAAGTTTGATACTTTGCAGATCCGCTGGTCAGTGGTGTCGCTATGTGGGGAATACAATCCAGGGACGTTAGCTGTGATCAGAACATAGAGGCATGTGGCTGGAGGTAAATCCAAAATTTGGGACTTTCCAACTCCAAAACCTGTGGGCTGACCCCTTCCTTCACCTCCCATCCTATGAACAGATCTCCCTGTTCCCTGAAGAGCTACCCGAATAGGGGGTTTAACAGTCGGAGGGCAAAGGGGGATAGAATTGCAAACTAGTGATGGGCGACTTTGGGGGATAAAATGGCATCTCGGCTGCAACTGGGCTGTGAAACCCTCCCCGTTTACTAAGGTTATTTGCAAACCCTCTAACCTCCGATCCTGAATGGTATTAATTGTGGCTAATGTTTACTGTAAGCCTTCTGGGGTATCGTTCACTCTGGTAGGTGGTGCTTGAGGCCGCGATATGTGAGATGAGGCACCACTCACCATGTTACTTGTCACGCTATTCAATAATTGGGCCATACCCGCCTCTATAGTGTCTAGTCTATTAATTAATGGTTGCAAAAGTGAGGTGAACAAATGTTCCATCTTGTGATACAGATCATCCGAGTTGGAGGAAACTGGCACAGAAATAGATACTTGACCCTTTGCCTTAGTCCCCTTAGTGTCTTGTAACCCCTTTTAGTGTTGAGAACCCCCCTTCTTTTTCACAGGGGGTTCAGTTGTCAAAGAAGGACTGCACACATCACTGGTTCTTAGATATGGTCTTATGGGGTGATAGCTGGACCAGGCTCTACCCGGGCTCCCATCTGATGGTGATGGCAAAAGGATAGGGGGACTTGCAATCCCCTCCTTTCCTCTTCTAAGGAGCGGCGCCTCTCCGTAAGTTCGATTTCCTTAGAGATAATATTGGTGGCTCGTGCAAGAAAAGAATCTATAGAAGTAGCCACTTCTCCACCCAAGTCTTTCGAAGCATTTTTATCTCTTCGCCATTATGTCAGGACAGTAGGCTAGCTCAGGGTAATAGAGACCCCAGAGAGGGTGCCCGGCCTGGCCTCTTCCAGCCGCTGACGGGAGCAGACAGGCCTGCCCTTGGTTCTGGCTTTGCCCGGGCGCATCAGCGCGTGTCCCGCACTGCAGTGCTCCCTTATAGGGCTGGATAGTCAGTAACCAGGAGCAGATGTATAGTTGCGGGGCTTCTGGGACTCATAGTCCCCAGAGGCTACAAATGCCAGCAGTTCTTCCCGCGTTCACCCCCTTGCTGGCTGTGAGGATGTGAGATGAAAGGTCAGTCTATGGTCAAGCTATCAAAAATCTGGAACTGTTTACTGGAAATCTGGGATCTCGTCTGGAACTCAGAAAACAAGTGAGAAAAGTTGCTAGGGCTGATCTTTGCCAAGTAAAAACAACATGCAAAAGATTCTTACTTCACTACCCAACACAGATCACACACCAATTGTGGAGATATTGTAAAACTCCTGGTTGAACCACTATTATGCACTACAGGGCGGCCTCTCCCTGGAACTGATGCATCAACCGCAGATGACCACAATGAGGCTCTGATGGTGGTACAGGGGAGAAGATGCTATCGCGTATCGCTGCCCACAAGTGTACCGCTCTGTTGGAAGGTTTGATACATGGGCCTTGTATCTATGAAGTCCTGGGGCGTGACCCGCCAGGCAGGGGATTTAGGGATGAGAGTGCCATGTTCAAGAACCCCGGTCTGTGCATCTGAGGGTTTGACCGGAAGCCTCCCGCACTCTGCAACACGTTAAAGCTTTGGAATGATTGTAGGGACCCAAGACCAGGCTAGCCCTGCAGCGCTGCGTCGCCAGATATGCGCAGTAAATGACACCCACACTGTTGCTGCTCTGGTGTGGACCGGAAGTGCCGTGCCACTTCGGTCCCTTTATTTAAAGCTTTCTGGCCACGCCTGGCCAGAAAGTGATACATTGTGCGGCGTGCTTCCGGGGCTCAACCTGAGACCCTCGGAGCACTAGAGTGCTACATCCCTTCCCAACTTGGATTTTTCAAAATAACTATGACAAACAGTTCAACATGCGAAATCTGCTAGTCTGTGATTGGGCCGTGGATTGGATCTAAGATTGTATTGCCACTTGCCTCTCGGAGGGATCTGGTCTCGAGGAGGTCCCAGTGATGGCAGAGGTGGGTGTTCTGTAGTGTCCGGGGGCAGGCACGAGGTGTCGTTCGTGGCTGTATTCTCTCCTTCTTCCCTCGCTGCAGGTATGCCATCACTTGAGCTCTGTCCTTTTTGAGTGGGTATCGGCTTGAACCATGATACGTTGCGAGTCACCTCTTCTCCAGCTCGGCTGACTGTGATTGCTGTTCCTTTGGTTTCCTTGATGACCCAGGGTTCCGGTTCGAACGGAGTCTTGAACTTTCCTCCTGGCCTCCTTGTTCGGATCAGCACAGTTTCTCCTGGATTCAGGGTCTTTGTTTGGGCCCTCCTCTTGCGACTTGCCTTCTCGTTTGTCCTCCTTCTCCTTTCTTGGGTGTCTGCTGGCGAGTACGGTGCGGGAGCCCAATTGTCAGCCATGGGTAATAAGTCTCTCCGAGGTCCGGCCAGCATCAACGCCCATGGTGACTGCATGGTGGTGCTGTGTGGTGTGCTGCGATACTCTCTTAAGAACGCTTGCAGTGCTTCTTCTGGGTCACTCCCTTCCGCGGAAGATATCCGCAGTACTTTGTTTATTGTCCTCATGAAACGTTCTACCTCGCCGTTGGCTTGTGGCCATTGCGGGGTGATGCGGTGATGTGTGATTCCAAGGTTGTTCAGAAACTCTTTGAAATCGCTCCCCTGGAACGGGGGCCCATTGTCCGTTTTGATGACCATCGGGATGCCGAATAGGGCAAAAGTTTTGCTGAGGATGGGGCGAATGTTCGCGAAGCTGGTTGATGCTGCCGTTTCCACTATGGGGTATTTAGTGTAGTTGTCCATTAGTACTACGGTGACCCTCCCATCCGGGAAACTGCCAAAGTCTAGGCTTAGCCATGACCATGGCGATGGGGCATGGTCTTCCGTGATTATTGGGGCTGGCACTTCGGGGCTGCTGGTGATTTGGCATGCTCGACACTCCCGCACGCAAGCTTCGATGTCCTCCTCCATGTTGGGGAACCATATCTTCTCCCGCATCCTCGCTTTCATTCTGCGGGTGCCTTGGTGTCCTTCGTGTGCCAGGGTGGTTGCTTTCTCTTGCAGCGCTTTGGGGATTACCACGCGAGTCCCTCTCAGTAGAAGGCCATTGTCAGCGCGGCTGAGGTCATCGTGAATCTTCCAGAATTGTTGCAGGCGTGTCCTGTCTGCTTCGTTCCACCCATTGGTATCCTTCAGGAAGTTTGCCCACGTTCCCGATTGTATTGCGTCTTTCACTCTCTTGACGACCGCATCACTGTCATAATGGGAGATGATGACGTTGGCGGTCAGTGTGCAGGGACATGCACCGGTTGCTAGCATGTTGATGAACTCTTCGGTCTGGACTTCCGGGTCTGTGTTGTGGGACCCTTCCGCGGGGGGGTGGCGAGACAGGAAGTCCGCCGGGTTCCTCGCCCCAGGTCGGTACACTAGCTCCATTTGGTATTGTTGAACTTGGATCGCCCAGCGTTCAATCCTTGGCGGTGGGTGCGGTGTGGTGCCACGGAATAAGGGAATTAGCGGTTGGTGATCTGTCACCATTCTGAACGGGTGACCAGATATGTAGAGGTGAAAGTGGGCGCAAGCCCATTTTACTGCCAGCGCCTCCCTCTCAATTTGCGAGTACCGCGACTCTGTCGCTGTCAGGGCCTTGCTTGCGAACGCCAACGGGGCCCACACCCCTGGTTCAGATTCTTGCGACAGGAGAGCTCCTAGGCCCACTGTCAAATACGTATCCGAAGAACTCTATTGATTTCCTGAAGAACTGGCATTTGTCTTTGTGTAACGTGACGCCATACTGTGCAAGTGTCTGTAGGGTGGCCTTCAGTCTTCGGTGGTGTTCCTCACTTGTTTGTGCGTAAATCAAGATATCGTCGCTGACATTCAGCACTCCGTCAAGTCCTGTCAGGAGTTCCTTAATTGTGTTTTGGAAGATTTCGGCTGCGGATGAGATGCCGAAATTTAGTCGCTTGTATCGTCTCAGCCCCAGGTGCGTTGAGAAGGTTGTGATGTAGCGGCTCTCCTCCGCTAGCCTGAGCTGATGATATCCTGCGTTAAGGTCCAACTTAGAGAACCATTGGGCCCCATTCAGGTCCGTCAGGATGTCATCAACTGTTGGGGTGAGGTGCCGCTCCCGTCGAATGGCTTTGTTGGGGGCCCTCATATCTATGCAGATGCGGATTTTGCCTGGTTGGCGCGGCTTCTCGGCTATCACCATTGGGGATACCCACGGCGTCGGCCCCGATACCTTCTCAATCACCCCTTGTTCTTCAAGTTGGTTGAGTTCCTTTTCGACGGCTGCGCGCAAGTGGAATGGTATCCTTCTGTGCCTCAGGGCTACGGGCTGGATGGCGGGGTCGATGTGCAACTTGATCGGCGGTCGTTTGATTGTGCCGAGGCCTTTGAATAATGTGGGGAACATTTCTAGGATGTCTTCTGTTTGGAGTGCTTTGACGGCATTTGCAAATGCAATGAGGCTGAGGTCTTCCGCTGTGTTGCTACCTACGAGCAGGTCTGCTTCCTGGTCTACTACATGGAACGTTGTTGTCACCTCATTGCCGTCCGCCTTTACTTGGACCGTCATCTTCCCTCGCAGCGGGAGGGGTTCCTGGCTGCCGTATGTTAGTATTCGCGCCTTCGAGGGGACTAGCTTGGGTCTTGGCTTCAGTGCTTTATAGTGTTGGATTCCCATGACATTCACGGTGGCTCCCGTGTCAATGACGCCCGTCGCTGGGGATCCGTCGATGAGTATTTGGCATTTCGGCTGGGGTCTCCGCCTCTTCTTTAGTTCACTTACGAACGACACGTAGTAGCATTCATCTTCATCCTCTGTGGATGTTTCGTCGAATTGGGATTGCCTCGGCGATCTGTGTGATCGAGACGACGTTGCGTCGTCTAGCGATAGCTGTCTCACGGCTCCTGTGATTGGTCTTCTCCCTGACGCCCCTCTTCCTCGGGAGCCACCCCTGCACACGCTTGCGAAATGGTTGGGTATTCCGCATGTTGAGCATGTCTTGCCACGTGCCGGGCAGCCATCTTGGTTGTGTGCGTCTCGGCCACAGTATCCGCATGACGTTCGGCGTGGCGTCCTGGTCGGCCATCCTCCTCTGCTTCCCCGACTGGTGTGGCGGACTGCATCCACCCTTTCTGTCTTCACCACGGTTCCAGCTTCTGCCCGCAGGTTCAGGGCTGCTTCCATTGCTGTTGCACGTGCTTCCGATAGTTCGTGGGATCTGGCCAGGATCAATATTTCTTCAAGTGTGATGCGCGGTTGCCTTAGAATGAGTGTTCTTAGGTTTTTGTTGCGGCAGCCCTGGATAAGCTGTGCGGTCACTTCTTTCTTTTCGTCATCATCCGTGCACGTGCTTATGAGATCTCTCAACCGTGCATGGAACGCATCCATGGTTTCTCCTTCCCTTTGTCTGGATTGGCGAAACTTGAATCGCTCATAGTGCGGGTTTAGCTGGGGGTCGAAATGTGCGTTCAGCGCGTTGACCGCCGCGTCGTAGTCATCGTCATCTCCTGTGTCCGGGAGGTGTTTGAATAATTTGTACAGTTCCGTGCCCCCAAAGTGTAACAACAGAGACCTCTTTACTTCGTTATCCTTTTCCCTAGTGGCAGTGAAGTAGTTGTTGAGCTGCCCTAGCCACACAGCCCATCGGGGAGCTGCTGTCCCTGGGTCTATCAGTTCGCTGAAAGGTGGTAGTGCTTGGATCTGTGAGTGGGCTGACGGTATTGGCGGCTGTGTTCCAATGTTTAATGCTGGCGCAGGTGGTGCTGCTTGTTGAGCCTGGCCGGCTCCCCCAGATGCCCCTCCTGGATTTGTGGTCATTTTGGTGCTGGGAGGTAGCTGGGCGCTTTTCTTTTGGGCGTCTTTCTATTGGATTACTGGTTGTATTTGCTCGTGTTTGTTGGTGTTTGTCTTGGCCAATGTTTGTTTGTGTTTGTATTTGTTTTGGCCAATGCTTGATGGGGCGCTGCTTGTGCTCGCTTGGGCTTGACTGCGTCGTCCCGTGGTGTGGTCGGCCGCCTCGCTGGGTCTCTATGGTGCTCGCTAGGCCTCGTGCTCTCCCAGGGCCTCTCTCTCTCTGGTGACGACGCCTCGCTTTCTCTGCGCATGCGCGCACTGCTGGGCCTGCTGCCGGGTCGCTTCCTTCAGCGAGCGTCTCTGCCTTGGGCCTTCCTGCCGTTGCTACCGCCGGTGCCACACGCAGCTCCTTGCTCACGCTGCTTACCGGTGAGTGTAGTTTTGCTTCCGGTGGTTGCCGCCGTCGTCGGTGCTCCGCTCTGGTGCTGCAGCTGGGGCGATCGGGTCATCTGTTGCTCTGGCAGGTAATGCCGCCGGCTGGCGCCGTTTGGTTTGCGGGCATCCCACCCTCGTCGCCAGTGTAGGGACCCAAGACCAGGCTAGCCCTGCAGCGCTGCGTCGCCAGATATGCGCAGTAAATGACACCCACACTGTTGCTGCTCTGGTGTGGACCGGAAGTGCCGTGCCACTTCGGTCCCTTTATTTAAAGCTTTCTGGCCACGCCTGGCCAGAAAGTGATACATTGTGCGGCGTGCTTCCGGGGCTCAACCTGAGACCCTCGGAGCACTAGAGCGCTACAGTGATGGCGATTGTGGGGAAATAGTTGTAAAGCAACTAAAGATGGTGGCTACCAAATTAGTGCATGATATGGGCTCATTCATCTGTTCATTCATTCATTGTATATGTGTATTCACTGATTTATTCATTCATCCGCAGATGGATTTAGTGCAAAAGTTTTTAGAAGAAATTGCATTACACCAGTGACGTTTCTACTTACCTACAAGTTTGATGAAACACGTGTCGGCTGAGTTTTCTCTGGAGGTGTTATTTCTTCTAAAAACCGTCGCACTTGATTCATAAGAAAAATATCACTGGGATGAGAATGTTGTCCCATATACGATAACCCAGGCCTTCCACGTATTATAGTTAAACACGATAATTTTCTGAATCACTTGCTAGTCAGAGTCCATACGTGGGGCCTTCAGTAGGAAATAATGACTTTCCAAGTAGATAGCACTTGCCATGTGTTTTGGAAATCGGCCGCCTTAAGGAGCATCAAAGAGGGAGCCTGTCGTAGGCTCCCTGCTGGTCTAATCAGTGACGTTTCCACTTACCTGCCTTAAGAAAGTGAAGTTTGACGAAACACGTGTCGGCTGTTTTCCCTGGAGGCGTTATTTCTTCAAAATAAACCAACTTTAAATGGAAACAGGACTGTGTTCTTTGTCATGACACATCATTGTCTAGACTTATATGTCCTCACATGCACCACCTGTGTTCTAATAATATAGTACTATCGCAAGAATGATGTCAAGCGCGCTGTCATATGAACAAGTATCCATTATTGTTCTGGATTAAGTGACTTTTTTGGAGTGTTTGTTGCCATTCCTCTATATGCTCATGCGTGGCTAATGTGTAGGGGCAACCTTGGGTAGTTGGGTGCCGGGACTGCTGTAGCACCTTTATGTCTTTCTGTGTATACATTAAGCATTGACAGGCAGTGTTTCCCAATGTTAAGTTGCCTTTGGATACAAACGTTAATACGAGGTGCGATATTTTCCCTATTTTGGGCCATTACTACCCCAATCTTCTTTACTTAACAAGGAGTTTAGCTTTGCTTTTGCCCACCTTGACTCTACTCTCTACCATCAGACGGACCACCAAGGGATGAAAGGATGACTGGTCTGGAGTCACAGTGCTCCACAGTTGTCTGCCATTACAACTGGATTTGTATGGTACATCCTTGAGGCATTTCTATAGGACAGCAAACTATGCACTGAGCATCACTGCCAATAGAGGTGGTTGAGGGATGGATTAAAACCATCCAAATGTTGAATCCTTCATGATTGGATGGCTGTGGGCCAATCAGAAGTCCTCTCTGCAGCTCTACCAGCCAGAGCAGGGTTTCCCAAACTGTGTGTCGTCTAGAGTCCATTTTTGGTGGGTGAGGAAAGTCCGAGCAATAAATACAGATGCCTTTCAATTCTGTGTTTATCTTGTCACATTTGAAGTGCGTCATCATAGGTCAAATGTCAGCTATGTCTTCTGACAAGTTGCAGCTTATTCTTTTAGCATAGGGATTGATGTTTACTTTTTTCTGACTGCAAAGTGAGAGGAGTTTTTAAAGTGGATTATGTTATATTCTTAGGATATCGGTTTTTTTTTGTAACACAGAACAACATGTAAGAAGAACCTGAAAATTAACTGTAAACATTCCGCAGTTAGGAAAGCAAAACTGAAGTACATATTTGTGTAATTTTAAAGAGTGCTGGAAATGGAAATGTTAATAGGATCAACAAAAATAAAGGCACTTTAATTAGTGATATACGTTATCATTTGAGTGATCGATGCTATTAAGTATTAAGTTTTATCGATAAAAAGGTATGCATGTTACGATGGTTTAGTCCCTCACATTAAAAAATCCCCCCTCTTCATACCCATTAAAGGTAGGTGGGTCACCAAAGCTTGTCATGGTTCTAAAACGTTTGGGAACCACTGTGCCAGAGCATTCTCTCCAACATGACACGATGGGCCGTGGTACCCAAAGCTGGGGGCCAAACTGACTGGCCGCTCGCTGTCAACTATTGGTCAACCATCTACAGCGGGTGCCGGCCTTTCTAGCCCACTGCTGGCACAGCCGGTGGGGGCACCTCATCGAGCATGGGTCCTTCTAGCTCTAACATTGGTGCCAACTCCTAGGGTAATATCATACACACCCTAGAAAAGAATGATGCTCGCTGGCATCATGAGATGTTAACCCTTCACCTTCCACTCCACTGTGACTATGTAGAATGAAGTATGATGCACAATTCAAGGAGTTGTGGGTACCAACCCCTATGAAGTGCCAGCAGCAGGGGGCGCTGTCACTCCCTCACACTCCTGAGGTTACACCGACCTGTGTCCTTTTACACTGAAAGATCTCAGTTATGCCCAGTGGCTACCAGGTTAATAATCTCATCTCCGCAATTCATCATGGTGATAAAGCTAGTGCCTCCACCTTGCCTTCAAGTTGCTTTATTAAAGAGGGTGCTTTGTGTGCCTGATGGGAAGTTGTCACACAACAGCTTTTGAACAGTACAGAGTAACACTGTGCACACTAAGGGCCAGATTTAAGACCATTCCATTTTGCACATCGCAAATTGTCAGTTTTTGCGACTCGCAATTTGCGACTTGCAAAACGGAATGCACTAATGTGTCTCAGACACATTTTGCGATTCCCAATGGGGTTGCAAATTACCTTCTTCATCAATATTCATGAGGCAGGTCGCAATTTGCAAGCCATTGGTAATGGCCTGCACTCACAGGGATGGTGGCCTGCTGGGGACAGCAGACCGCAATGTCTGTGTTTGCTTTTTAAATGAAGCAAGTTTTTTTTTCAAATGTAGGCCATTTTCCAAATGCAGGCCATTTTCCTTAAAGGAAAACGGGGTGCGTTCCAAAGAAAAAAATGAAAAGTTTTCTTTTCATTTTTTAAGGGCAAGCAGTGGTCTGTAAGACCACTGCCTGCTCTTAAAAAATATTTTCGCTGCCAAACTCAAAGGGGAAGCCGTCCGGCACCGCTTCCCATTTGCGACTGACTTACCATCAATTTTAAATTGGTGGTCACTGCGATTGTTTTGCGACCACATTTGTGGTCCCAAAACAATCATTCATCTATCTGCGGCTCACTATTAGGCAGGGACGCCCTTTGCATGCCCCTTCCTAATAGCGACTTGCAAACCCTATTCTGCGATTCGGTAATGGGTTACAGAGTCGCAAAATAGGGTTTGTATATGCTACAACCCTTTTTAGCGTGCACAAACGTCCCGATTTTCCGTTTGCGACTGCTAATAAGAGTCGTACATCTGACCCAAAATAGTTTGGATATGCATCATTATATACATCATTCTGCTTATTTATCAACCATGTTTGATACAAACAGCTCATTCATGAGTGTGAGAATCCCCTCAGATGGTTGTCACAGCAAAGAAACCTCCAAAGGGGATGTCATGCACACAAATATATCTGATGTGTGAGGGCAGCTTTAAGTCCATAACTCTGCACACCAGCATTTAACACAAGAAAGGGAGATCCTTGCCTTTGCTCACTGAGTGGCCAAACTGAAGCCTCACCCATGTTTTATGATGGGGAACAACCAAGGTCTTTGAAAGATGGCACCCTTCGATTACCACCTAACAGCACACACCTGCATTTGGCAAACCTATATTTCTAATACTTGTTTAGTTCTCTTCCTTAGTCAAGATTAGATTCCCAGTTCACTGGCACTAAGGTCAGGTTTTAGCCCTGTATGACCAGTCTGTGCTTTTGCATTTTTAGGTCTCGCCTGACCCAGTGCATGCGCTGGTCTGGCGAGACTTATTGAGAGGGCTCCAAAAAGTGCTACCAGGCCAGCCTAGAGCTACAGTGCATGTGCGCGGGCGCGCGTGCCGTGCTTTGCCGCAATTACTTTCACTTTTGCGGCCGCATGGCCGCTTTGATGTTTGATCGCGATCACTTACGCGGCCACACGGCCGCTTGGCATAGCCAATAGGTCTCGCTTTTGGGACCTTATAAGTATTTAGTTACGCAACTGATGCATGGCTAAACACTTATAAAGTCCCAAAGGCAAGACCTATTGGCTATGCCAATGCTTGTTTTATGGTTGGGTCACTGAAAGAAAAACTACAGCCCCACTAACAAAGAACACTGCTGTGTCTTTCATTTCATTTGAGAATGGGTGAGGTCGGTGGGTTTTTGTCAGTTGAAACCATCCTCTGATACTGTCCATGCGTTTGTGGCGCTCTGAATGGAAGAAAACATGGAGGTAATAAATTAGGGAACATTAAGAACTCTAAAGTGAAGATTTTTAAATGTGGCAATACTGGCCACTTGTCGAGCAGTGTGAATTTTTATGCCAGAAATGCAACTTGCAGCAAACGTAGCTCGTGTCGCCACTCTGAGTGAGTGTGAAAAAGCAACAAGATGCAAAGTGTGGAAGAAGTTACAGGTGTCATTGAAAATCTAATTCTACATGTCATTGAGCTGAATAGCAGAGCAGTGAGTGAATTGATATTGCAAGGTGGAAAGTGGATATTTAACCAAGGTGTGAGTGTGATATTGATGGTGGAGGAAGGACCATGACAGTTTATTAGACTCAGACTTGCCCTTGATCCTGATTGGTGACAATATACGGGAGAATAGTTTGGAAACAAAGATATTGTGCTATCTCCTCTGGATATCAACCCTGAGGGATATGGAGGTTCAAGGTTGGTGTGATTGCTTTTACGGTCTTGAACAATGGTTTTAAGGGGAAGGAAACAGATGGCGAAGTTTATGTTACCAAACAGGATGTTTTGCTAAGTTGTGTTGTGTTGTGTTGTGCTGAGTTGTGTTGTGTTATGTTATCTGTATTTGGAAAGTGCACTATCATCCATGAGGGATGACAACTTTTTGGGTTAGCGACATCAGAGAGGTTTAGGGATCACGTTGCATAATAACTCCGCAGATCAGGTATTATCAGTAACCGATCTTAATGATGATGAATATATTTTCAATGAATTTAGTGAAGTCTTTACTGAGGATCTTGGACTTCTCAAGAGTTTTCAACACTTGATAATCCCGAAGGACAATACCATACTGATGGTGCAAACAGAGAGGAGGGAAACCAACCTCATGATGGTTGTATTGAGGCAGGGGTTAGTCAAGTTATTGTGACTAGGTGTCATAGAGGAAATTGAGGATTCAGAATGATTTGCACCTGTAGTGTTGGTGGCAAAGGGCTGAGGTAGGGGAATAAGGATAAGTGTGGACCTCCATTATTTAAACAGAACTATTTGGGTTGGCCGCCAATATAAGTGGTCTTTGTAAAGCCATGTGACAGTGTAAACTTCACACACACATACAACCTAGCCACACAGAGTGTATCTTTGCCACTTTAGTGGTAGAGTTCTGTTTACAGGTCGGACAGAGCTACAGGTAATTCCTTCTCCCTTCCATTCGTGGGTAGATACAAGTTTATATCTCCCACTTGAACAGATAGTTCTTAAACCACACACTCTGCTTCATTGTAGCGTGAAATGTAAAAACAACATGTGCCCAGTCCACTGCTGTAATCTCAGTTATTTCCCTGCCAATGTAATGTTTACTATTATTGGTTACATCATATTTTTAAAAGGTATTGTTAATTACTTGTTGCACTGGATATTATAGTGTTTCAATTTGAGCAATAAAAATTCGGAAAGCGACACTCATTGAATTTTTATGTATGGTTCTTCAATTTCAGAATTTTTTTGGGGGCATATTATATCAGTTGATGAGGTGGATATTTAGCATAACGTAAAGTTTATCCTCGAAATTTTCTAGAACATGTTGTTTCTTTGATGGTTATATGCATTATTGATTCCATCTTTTATTAATGAGCTGTTCCGCTGGGCAAAATTCTGGGTTCTTTTCCTTTAATTTTAGAAGCATAAAGAAATGTATTAAACCCCATATACGTGTGGAATAAGATATCTGAAATATGACATAGAATGTTTTTATCTCATGAAAAGCATGTATTATGTTCACAATGTCCAGTGTATGTGCTATATGTTTAAAATTTGTTGAGGCGATAAGTACAATATGATTGGTACAAATTATTTCCTAAACTACGTTGTGCCCACTTTGGAGCGTATGAAATCTCGTGCATTTGTTGCCACAAGAAGAATCTATGCAATGCTGTGATTTATGCATATTTTTTTATTTTTATGGTATACACCTCAACAGTACACTTGTGTACAAGTTCTAGGCATTATTAGGTCTCTGCCTAGAGAAGCAACCCATAATGTTCTTTTGTGAATTAAGGAACTAGAAGAAAAATACCTAAATCTGAAGGATAAAATGTATAGAAGTATTCAATGTTTTTAAAAAAGATTGTTTGTTTAAATTTTATTGAATGCTACTCACAGGTGCTGGTAGTTTCATACTGGACTTAGAAATGGATGTAAGATGCTGATTTTGTATATTGTATATGTTTTACATCATGCCCCTAAGTCATTTGGCAAGACACAAGACTCCTTCTAATTACATTGAACACATTTATCAGATGGTCCTGAAGAAGGTGGAACAGATTGGTGGGAACTTCCACCGAAACATGCGTCACAGTTTTTACATGTCCACTGTTGGGGGCCTTTGAAAGAAAAGTTAATTATTTGCTACTTTTCATGTAACAGGGACTTTTTGTTTTTTGCGGTTAATGTGCTTTTTGAACCATGAACAATGAAATTCTTGAAGAGATTTATAAAGAATAATGTTTACATGGTCAGTCTAATAGTTTGATCAAAGTTATAATTGTAATGCAACTTGCGAGACAACAGTATCCATGATTTGGAATTAGAACACTTGACAGAGTTTAGGAAACTGTCTCTGCAAATGAATGAAAGAGCACATAGGGTTTATTCCTCACATTGTGATTTCTTCTGGAAGACCATAGTGAGTATGGCTGATGTGTATTGGAACTGTGCTTTTCCAACTGGTGGAGAGGGAAGAAAAAGTTGTTGTTTTCTTCCCGTACTCCCTTATAAACGCAGAGGAACATTTATAGGTGATATACCGGGAGTGGTGTGTGCATGGGCTGCACATAATTTAAAGGTTTTTTTTTTGGTAGGGTCTTCCTTTGTTGTAAGGAAGGGGTGCAGGCTATTGGTTCCAATTTTTAAATATAAGGAGGCCTGAAGGGCCACAACATTGATCAAAAGGTGGATAGAAGGAATAGGAGAATTTAATCTTTGTGTTGAATATGTCTCTGGTGCTGAGAATTCTGCGGCATTGAATATCATAGGTTACCTGTAGAGAGACAATGGAAGGCGGAGGAGGTGATTCCCCGTTATTTCGATCACACACGCATCTTTGAGAGTTGAGGAGTGGAAAGTGAAAAGAGACCAAGATGTTGTGCGACATCAAGTTCTGAACTATGTGTATGAAAGATAGCCGGACTATTCTGCGTTGTCTGAACTATTAAAACAGTATTAAATGTGAGAGGAGAGTTGGATATTTCCAAGGAAGGACTATGTAGAGGTGATCAGTTTGTATTTCCAGTTGGTTTGAGTGGGAAGATCACCTGCTTAGCTCACAGAGGACATTTAGGAAGGGCGTTCACAAAGTCTGGTGCAAGGGAGCACTATTGGCGGTCCAAAGTGGATAAATGGGTTGACGAGGCAGGGAGAATCTGCATTTTGTGTGTAGGGTTCAATAAATCAAGAGTTGTGAGATCCGCTCTATTGGTACTGGTTGAAATGCCCACAGAACCTTGGTGTAAACTAGGCGTTGGCGTAAAGGGAGCTTTTGAAATGTCCCCTGTGAGATGGTGGTGTTGGTGTTATGTGATTATATCTTCAAGTGCGTCACTGCGAGTTGCATAAGTGTAGTGACTAGCAGAACTGTTTTGGAATTTTTGGATATTTTTGTCTGTGAAGGTTTACTCAAGGCTATTGACACCATTAACAGCATTTTGGGCATGCACATTTCTTGAATAGTCCGTTTATCGTCCTTTCCAAACAGCTTGGTTGAGCCCATGAACAGGGTGGTGAAATCACAGGCTGAACCAGTGTGAGATAAAAGAGTTTCCCTCAAGATGTTTAGTGAAGCGCTGTGGCACTTCACAACATGTTCAACAGGGGCACTTAAGAGTTTCCATGTGTGTGCTGGAAGGGACGCATGGCAGGTTGAAAACTAAATCTGATGTAGTTGAGGTGTGGGTTGAACAGGAGTGCCAGGGGTAGCAGGATGAGTTCTGGTTAAGAGAAACTGTAAGACTACCAGGTGAAATACAAGAGATGCCATGATGGGAAGAATCGACAAGGAAGGAAAACCAGAGCGGTGAAGAAGTCTAAATTAGGAAACCAGACTTGGCACGAAAAAGAAAGTCAAATTTTTTTGGCCCAGTAAAGATTGTGGAAGTAAAAGATCATGTATTTTGTCTTTCAGTCGGGTGATATGTGGAGTATGTCAAGACTGGCGAAGCGTGGTAACCAGACACAACCCAAGCTGAATACAGAGGACGGATTAGCAAGCTCTTGGAGAACAAACTAGGGCATCTGTCTGGGGCAGAGGTTTGTGGTCTCTGGACAGAAGTCAATGGTGGAGCGCAGCAGCCATAGATCTAAGAACTGTCCAACCCACCGAGAGGAGTATTGTTCGGTTCACCTAAAATTCACATTGATGGGTTCCTTAGTCAGCTAAGCTTTAGATTGTTATTGTAATTTGTCTTTGGTCAACTTCACATTTTTGGCTTCTCGTTTCATTTCCTCGTGTATCCTGTATGAATGCACTTTAGTTGCATTGTATTTCCTGTAAATTGCCATCTCCATTCTCATGGTAGGGGGATGCCCCGTATTCTGCCTTTCATGTTTGTTTAGGATCTTTTCATATAGGATGGTTGAAGTTGAGGGTCTGTGTCATTTGAGACCAGCCTCTGATCCTGCCAGCGTCTCTCGATTACTTGATTAGGAGTAAATGTTCCTTTAGTGCTGCTTCCTGAAGTATCCTGGTGGTTCATCGCCGTTCCTGTGACTACAGGCTCCTCCTCTTAACTCACGGCTCTGCATTAAAGTAAGGATGAAGACCAACTCAATTCAGGTAGAAATTCAGGAGCCTGGGACCTTTCTTCTGATCAAACATGAAAGAGAAATGTTATTAAAACAAGCTTCTATCCTGAGACCACCTCACATGGAAACATCTTCAGGAACATGGCAACAGCTCCTTTCTGCCAATGGTCCTCAGCCAGCTCCACCAAGAACAGTCTGAACATTCTGTGATGACATCACAGACTCACAGCTTTCAGTCAAACCAGCCTCAATATTCTGTGATGACATCACAGACTCACAGCTTTCAGTCACACCAGCCTCAACATTCTGTGATGACATCACAGGCTCACAAATATCAATCAACTCAACATTCTGTGATGACGTCACAGAATCACAGCTTTCAGTCAGACACCCTAGATATTCTGGGAAGACATCACAGGCTCACAGCTTTCAATCACCTCAATATTCTGTGCTCGTATCACAGGATCACAGCTTTCAGTCATACATCGTAGACATTCTGTGATGACAACAAAGGCTCATAGCTTTCAGTTAGACCAGCCTCAACATTCTATGATGACATCACAAACACACAGCTTTCAGTCAGACAAGCTTCAACTTTCTGTGATGACATCACAGACTCACAGCGTTCAGTCAGACAAGCATCAGTATTCTCAGATGACATCACTGACTCGCAGCTTTCAATCAGACATCTTCAACATTCTGTTATAACAATACAAACTCACAGTTTTTGGTCGGTGGAGTAACTAAACTTGAGGGGGCCCTCCTGCAAAGTATATGAAGCCCCCCCCCACCTCCAGACCAAGGCAGGAGCTCTCAGGCTAGGGTAATGCCACCCATGCAGAGGGCCGGAGGGGGCCCCCTTAAGCTCGGGGCCTCCCACACCACGAGGGCTATTATTACACCACTGGTTTTAGTCCGCTTCCGTTCTGAGCGCTACATATCCATCATACCTCCATAATATTCCCAGTATCTGTAACTCCTGGATGGGGACGCACCAGATCATTAACCAGACACTCGTACGGAGAGCCAGTGAAGGGGGGTCAATGGAATGAGGTAGGAACATAGGGGCTTATTTACAAGCCCTTTGCGCCGCTGGTGCGTTACTTTTTCCAATATTAAAAGCGATGCACCGGTGGCGCAAGGGGCTTGTAAATAACCCTATACTATAATGCAATGTCATAGTGAATTGTAATTGTAATTGCATTTATTTACTGTTTACTACCCCTGACAAAGCGTCAAAGCACTTTTCGGCAAGTAGCACGCTACTCCGGAACCCAAAAAGAATTAGTGGTGAGTTAGTATAGGGAAATATGAAATTTCTTTAAAGGGTGGTCATGTGAATCTGTTATTTGGGTTGAAAGGGATAGTGGAGGGATAGAAGAGGGAGGGGTTTGAATTTATATAGCATTAGGTGCCCCTGATGAGGCATCAAAGCACTTTTTGACAAGTAGCACGCTACTCCGGAACCCAAACAGGATTAGTGGGAAATTAGTATAGGGAAATATGAAATTAATTTGAGAGGTGGACATGTGAGTCTGTTAGCTGGATTGAAAAGGATAGTGGAGGGATAGAAGAGGGAAGGCTCTAGAAAGAGTTTATTTGGAGATCCTAGCAGCAGGAGCAGGTTTGTGATGAGTAAAGGAGAGGTGGGGGGGGAAGAGTCAGAGAGAAGGGTTTAGAAAGGCTTGTTTGGGAGATATGAATAGTAAAAGAGCTTTGAGATGATGCAAGGAGGGGTGGAGTAGGGGTGGAGTAGGGAAGAGTCTAGAAAAGGTTATTTTGGGGATCATAGTAGCCAGAGAGTGGAGCTAGAGGATATATTGAGAGAGGTATAGGGTGAGATATAGGGTAGTGTATTTGAGTCTCTGAATTGGGAGTAGAGTAATAAATATAGAAATGCAAAAGTACATGGAAGTAACATGTATAAGATGATATATCTAGATTTAACCCCTTCCATGCGGGGGTAATTCCCCCCGCGGTGCGGGGGTGGGGGCAGCGGCGGTGGCGGTGGCGGTGGCGGTGGCGGTGGCGCTGGGCTCGTGACGAGCCCAGCTCGTCATGAGGCACAGTGGAGCTGTGCTCATGACGAGCTGAGCTCGTCACAACCCCGCCCACTGATTGATTCTCCCACACAGGCGGGGAATCAGCCACACACAGGCGGGCCGCGACGTTTATGACGAGCCCAGCTCGTCATGAGCACCGCCCCACTGTGCCTCATGACGAGCTGGGCTCGTCATGAGCACCGAAGCAGTTAAGTTATATTAAATAAACTCAGACTTTCAAGCGTTGCTGTACTTTAAGCGAATTCATATTCATATATATATATATATATATATATATATATATATATATATATATATATACACACACACACATTCCCCCCAATAGGGCAGCGATTGAGGATGAATAGTTATTATAAAAATGTACTTATGTATGCAGTGAAGTATTTGCATGTTAAACATAGAAAAATATAACCATAAGTAATATTTACATTTGTTAAGCAGAAACTAATGACAAATCTATATATTTATAAACAAGATTATTACACACACTTATACAAAGAAATACACATATCTAGGTACACATATATAATCCAAATAAACTGCTTATGTACACAGGGATATGCTGTATATTTATATTTGAGAATGGTGGTTATGTGAGGAAGAGCCAACTCTTGAGTAGTCTTCTGAAGATAAGGTAGTTATCCGTGGATCTTATGTTCGGAGGTAAAGAGTTCCGGGGGGCGCTAGGTGGCGCACGAACGGAATGGCCGCGCATTTTTGAGGCTCCTTAGCTCGGTGGAAATATCCGCAATAATCCTGCCCAAAACATGTCTAACCAGCACTAAGAGACTCGGTTATGTGGAGAGAATAGCCTTTGCTGCAGATTGACACCGATTCCAGCCCCCGTTTTTGTTGAGATGTGCTATTGGAGCGGCGCTCGGAAGGGACGGCCAGGGCCTGCTCTTAGATGGCCTGCGAAGTCATCAGTACGTGACGGCAGGAAAGGCCGTGGCTCCCAGATCTTGACAAGGCCACGCCCTGACTGATACGCCGAGGCAGAAACCTTGGAGTTGCTGTCGTTGTGCGGCATATGAGTGGGCGCCGCTAGATTTGAAGGTATCACCGCTTGCGATCACGGCGATTTGCAAAGAACAAGTAAAAGGACTGCACGGCCGAGGCTCCGGGAGCATGATGGTTTAAACAGTGAGGGGCGTTCACTGAAAATCGCAGAATCTCTGATCCTACGAAGTGAACAACCCTGAAAAATAAGGCCAATTAAAACAATAGACATTGCATATTTGAAATTAAAGCAGGCAAGCAAACAAAATGCCGGCTTACTGAGACTGAACTTCCCCATAAAGTGACTCTGTTCAATATATAGTTCCCAGCAGTGTGAGAAGACACTTGTAAGATTGCGGACTGAACAAATGAAACATTTGCAGCGCGCAAATAGATAGCCATACTGCCCTACTGGGTCCCGTGTCAGAAAGCGGCTGTCGCTGGACCCTATACATAAGGCGCCGTTCCATAGCGCCTCACTAGCACAAAGGAATACTGTGTGTATTAGCCAAAACGCAGGTTGTAATTCACAACGTGAAGCACGTGCAGTTGCGAACAAGAGCAGCACAGAGGGCATCAAGTGTCCTACACATACAGTACCCAAGACAATGGGAAAAACTGATGGAAAACAAGCAAAAATAAATTTTGAAACCAAGAAGATAACCCGCTCACAACAGGAGGAACCTGAATGCACAGACATGCCGCCTCCACACGACTTGCCGCCTCCCCAGGAGGACGAGTTAAAAAGTTTGGTACTGACTATTTAACAAATCCTTACCTCAATTGAAACCAAAATGGACTCAATGAACACCAGAATGGACTCGATGGCGAACGCATCACGGAAGTGGAGCGCCGAGTCTCTGACTCAGAGGATAAAGCAAATGGAGTACACAACCAAATGGCGCAGATGGATAAAGTGCTTAAGGTGATTGCTGCAAAAAACAAAGATTTGGAAGCATGATTCCGATGTAATAACATATGGGTCATAGGAATACCGGAAAGTGCAAACAATGGGCGTATGGAGGATTTTATCGAGAACATGTTACGTGCGGTGTTTGGTGAGGAATCATTTTCCCCACTCATGGTGGTGGAGAGGGCACATCGCTCGGTGGGCCCGAGGCCACCGCCAGGGGCACCAAGACTGCTACATTTTAGTGATAGAGATGTGGCATTGCGGCTGGTAAGAGAAAAAGGAAACCTGAACTATGAGGGACAGGACTTCACCATATACCCAGACTTCACTATTGCCGTGCAGGAAGCTTGCAGGAAATTCATTCAGGTAGAGAAAAAACTGGGGGAAGCACAAATGGATTATACCATGATGTACCCAGCGTGCCTGCGAGTCACGCATCAAGGAAAACAATACTATTTCGTTCAAGCACAACAGGTGGATGAGTTTCTCAAGCGATCCTCTGGGAATGATAAACAACTACGACAAGAAACCTCTCGCTCGAGAATACCATCGCCCATATCAGAATGATATGCATGAGACATGACAGCTGTTGCTATCAACCTGGGGAAAAAAAAGATCAAAAAACGGCCTAAGTAAATGTATTAATGTACTGGATCGGAAAGAGTCGAGGGAAACTACTGCTGGCGAATGCAGCTGGACGTGGGCAGTAAGGCGCAAATGGACAGTGGCCCGCAGATAAGTGACATAAAGGGAAATGTAAGAAGATAAGCACCGAGCACCCCTTTCCCCTCTCCCTGTTGGCGCTTTAGGCAGGAGATGTACCAACTGTGGGGAAAGGTACTTCGTGCTTACCCCTGGCACGCCCAGAAGGGGATTCCCCTGAGTATTGAGTTGAACAATTTGTTTTTGGTATTGGGGTATTGGGGTGGGAGGAGGGACTGTGATTCAGGCAATGTTGGGGTGCCGTTGTGGGCAGGGGAGGGAAGGGGAACAAGGGTTAATGATGATGCTTTCGCAAAAGTTAAGATGAGTACACAACTGCAGACAGGATACAATGTGATAATGGCGCATGCACCAATGGTTATAGTTTTAAGCGAGGCTAATTAGTCCAGCTGTAGAGCAAAAGAGATAATGAAATGATGAAACATAGTAAGGCACAGGAAATACAATTGCTGACGTGGAACGTCAGAGGGCTAAATGAGCCACGCAAACGTAGACAAAAATTTGCCTATTTGGATCGCCATAGTATTGAAATAGTGATGCTATAGGAGACACACATAGACCCATGCAGCGTTCCCTCCTTCGCCACTGAATGGGATGAGTGCAGAACATTTTCTTCTTATTCTACCTATTCCAGAGGGACAACAATATTAATTAGGAAAAAAAAACGTTGTCCCAATGGGAGAAACCCGAGACCAGAAAGGGCGATATTCCATACTTTGGGGGTAGTTATGTTCGGAATCTGTGAAATTGGTTTGCTGCGATGGGCCAAATACTGATAGCCCTGAGTTCTTTACCAACCTATGGGGAAAAATTGATGAAATTGGATCCACACATTTACTATGGGGAGGTGATTTTAACGCGGCTGTAAATCCTCAAGTAGACAGGTCAACCCCCCCAACCTCATAATTATTCCAAAGCACAGAAAATTATATCCAGTATAATGATTGATAATGACCTACTGGACGTGTGGAGACGTCTACACCCCACGAGCAAGGAAGGGACACACTATTCGGCATATCACTCATCTTGGGCTAGGCTAGATTACTGGGTGGTGTCTAAAGGAATTGGCCCCTGGATTACTAAAGTAACTCACCTAGCCAAGACATTTTCAGATCACTCTCCAGTTCACATGACATTGGCCCCCGCCAACACTTCCTGCACCCTACATAAGCTGGAGACTTATGCCAACCATATATTTAGATGCAGTATTGCAGACAGAGTTAGACCAAAAAAAATCTGATTTCTTCCAGCAAAATATAGGGACTGTGCCCCAAACAACTACAATATTGGAGGCCTTCAAGGTCACTGTCAGGGGTTTTTGCATTGCTAGAGGATCAGGGGTCCTACGAGATATCTGAAGAACACTGTACACACTTGAGGCAGACTTGAAGAAGTTAGAGCACAAATGAGCTAAGGGAGCAAATAGAGAGCTGCAAAAAGAGACAAGAGATAAGCTAACAGAATACAAGGAAAATGCTGACAGGATGTGCTTATATTGAGGAAAATACTTTATAGCCCACCAATATGGAGAGGGCGAAAGGCCGGAGAATGCGCTAGCAGATACAATTAAAAGACCACGTTTCTCCAACTACATCTTAGAAATCACAGATCCAGGAAAGAACACTCATTGAGGAAGTGATGCAATCCTACGAGCGTTTAAAGAACACTATGCTAATCTTTATAAGAGTAAAAGATGCACTCCAATAGACTTGCAGGCTTATTTAAATGACGTAGCACTAGGATGGTTGGGAGATTTGCAGCGAGAATGTTTGGCAGCACCACTAGAGGAGGACAAAATACGGGAGGCAATCAAGAAAATTAGATCAGGTAAAGCACCGGGGCCGGATGGCCTCCCGATAGACTTTTATAAAACATATATAGATCAACTTGTGCCTATATTGAAAGAAGTGTACGAAGAGGCATATGGACATGGGATGTTGCCTAGCACTAGGAAAGAAGCCTCGATAACCTCGGTTTTAAAACCTGGAAAGATAGCAGACCAATGCGATTCTTATAGGCCATTATCTCTTATTAATAATGACACTATAATACTAGCTAAAGTGCTAGCTAATAGATTGACCTTATTGATGGAGAAACTAGTACTGCCAGATCAGGCAGGTTTTATCCCAGGTAGAGCCACATCTCATAACCTCCGAACTCTGTTCTCCATAATGCAAGACATTAATCCTGAAATGGCTGCAGTATCGGTCTTTTTAGACGCCATGAAAGCATTTGATTGTGTAGAATGGGATTATATACTAGGGATACTGCAACGCATGGGAATGCCCCCGGGATTCCTTTCATGGTTAAAACTATTATATACCTCCGCAACTGCCAGAATATTGCTCACTGGCCGAAGCTCATCGCCTTTTTTGATAACTAGAGGGACAAGGCAGGTTTGCCCCCCGTCTCCTTTACTATTTGCTATTGCCATTGAACCCTTAGCTTCCAAACTCAGGCAACACCATCAAGCTAGAGCCCTACAGTATCCCATGCGTCAGGTATTAATATCTTTATATGGAGATGATGTCACCTTATATATCAGAGACCCCACCCCGGGGGGCGCTAGGTGGCGCTAGAGCGGAATGGCCGCCTCTGGGTGAAGCTCCCGCAGCCCGGACAAAACATCCGATCAATTATCCTCTCCACATGCCGCTACGACGATCGGACGGAGGGGGAATGAAAGTACGTGAGCCCCTGCGCTGATGCTGTGAACTGGAGCGAGAGCGGGGCAGCGGGCGGACAGCGACCGGCGATCGAAATCTGGACGGTGTGGAGGCGTGCCCTGCCGGAGGTCGCGGCTGGGCAGAGCGCGCCTACGTGAGGATGCGGCACCCACGAGGTGGGGAGGCCCTGCGGGACCCGGAGGCGGAGTCGGAAGAGGGGAGCTGTGGTGACTCGCTGCCCGCCGCACCACTGACAGAGAGTGGACACAGACTGGAGTGGGGAAGCGCCCTGTGGCCGGGCGCCGCGCTGAAGGAGATCGCTGGAAGCCGGGGACCGGTGACAGCGAGACCGGGGCGGCGATACGGCCGCAGGCCCCGGAGGGCGCGCCGCAAGAGAGCTGCCTGGAGGTGCGACGCGCTGGAGGGGGCGGCTGGAGCGATGAGCGATTGATCGCCTGCTCGGGCGCGGCGTGAATAGCTGGCACCCCTGCTGCTGATTGCTTTGGAGGGAGTGTGGTGGACTGCTGGAGTCACGGAGCTCAGGTGCCTAGGGGAAGCGCAGCTGCGGCCATCGCGGTAAGACTGCTCCGACGAGCGAAGATCTTTGTGGATGCCTGTGCGGTGCCTGATACACACGGAGGGCTCACGAGGCTCGCATGCACTGGGGCCCAGGACTGGCAGAGTTTCCCCGCAACTGTGATCGTATGCGCTCAGCTGGAGGGCGGATTTCAGGCTGGCTGTCACGGGTCACGTCCTCGGAAGGTATACAAGGCTTAGTATCGCCTGAGTCGACGGATCTGCAAGGCACTACTGGACACGAGGGAGTACGAGCCGGCGGGCTGGACTGCCCCGGCTGCAGGAGCCAGGGGAAGAGGCGGCGTCACGCGTGGAAAGGAGAGGGGCTAGTGAAGAGCGACGCACGGACGTGGCCTGCGGCGGCATAATAATCTAGAGGGGAGCCATAGTTGGGAGAGAGGACAGCGAGGGTCGTCTGCCCGGACTGCGGAGAATAGACAGCAGGTGGAGGAGTGGTGTGGACTTGGGGTAGTTGGCCGGCCTCCACCGCCACGAGATGGGGAAGAAGGACGCGCGACAATCACGACTTCCGTTCGAGTCCAAAAAGAGCTCCAAGGCTGCCCCGGAGGGCGCGGGGGCTGAAGCGCCAAGCACTCGAGAGACGCCACCAGAAGCTGAGACGGACATGAAGGCCATCCTACTGGAAGTGCGACAGGGCATAGCGACGATTGCGACCAAGATGGACGATATGAACACGAGGATAGACACCATAGTCCGCAAACTGGATGGGCACGAAGACAGACTTAAAGAAGCGGAAAAACGAATTTCGGACTCGAAGGATGCCGCCACGCATATGCAGCAAACCGTAACCCAGATGGACAAACTGCTGAAAGTGATCGCTGCCAAGAGTGAGGACATGGAGGCGCGCAGTCGGCGCAACAACCTCCGCCTCCTAGGTATAGCGGAGAGTACCAACATGGGCAAGATGGAGCTGTATATAGAGAAGCTGCTGTTGCGGTGGTGGGGGCGGAGGCCCTGTCCCCCCAGTTCGTAGTGGAGAGGGCGCACCGCTCTCTAGGACCCAAGCCCCCGGTGGGGGGCACGCCCCGGCCCATAATAGCCCGCCTCCTCAACTACCGAGATCGAGATGTGGCACTCAGGGTAGCGAGGGAAAAGAAGCAACTCAACTTTGACGGTGTAAACTTCACTATATACCCAGACTTTACCGCCGCCGTACAGGAAGACAGGTGGCGTTTCCTCCCAGTAAATCAAAAACTGCGTCAGGTGCAAATCGACTACGCCCTGCTCTACACGGCGCGCTTGAGGATCACCCACCAGGGGCGACAGATGTTCTTCACCAGGCCGCAACAGGCGGAGGAATTCTTGAATCAAGTGAAACGGCTTAATAAAACACCCAGATCCGCGGAAGGCTCGGGGACGCCCACCACAACAGACATCGACTAACGGCAATATGGTGAAAGGGTGCTTATGGAAACGGCTGGGCAGGCCCGGAGGGGCCCTTGAACCCTCGGTCACTATAGTTTACAAATACTTGGACTAGTAAGCTCTTGGCATGTTGGAGCACGCACGATCTACACCGGGCACCCTTGCTGTCTCTGGGGGAAGCGGGGAGTTGCTCCACGCCTCTGGGGGGAGCGGAAGAAGCTGGCCGCCGCCTGGTGTAAAGCCCCCACCCGGGAGAACCCCTGACTAAAACTGTGAGTGGTTTCCGCCTTAATATGCCAGGTTCAATGGCCGAGTTGCGAAACTATTCAATGGGAAGGGAGGGGGGAGGGAGACACAGTACTGGCATAATTGGGATGTTTCAGTGGGAGGTGGGAAGGGGGAAAGTTGGGGAAACTGAGCTTAACAATCTTGAACTGATAGAGAGAACACGGTCGGGAGGCATGAACTCGGACACTGATGGCGCCTCACTAGATATATGGTCCGCCCTCTGCATTGTGGATACCTTAGCGGGGATGCATGTCACGGTCTGCTGATGTAGGAGTTATGTCCTGGAATGTGCGAGGGCTGGGGGATCCCAGAAAGCGGAGGCAGGTGCTGTCCTATCTGGACCGTCACCACATCGGAGTGGCCTTTCTGCAGGAAACCCACCTTACCCCTCAGCGCTCTACTTTATTTGCTAGTAGGTGGGCTGGGTACCGCCTGTTTGCCTCTTACTCCTCATATGCCCGAGGGGTAGCCATTCTTATTAAACGACAGGTGCCCTTCCTGCTTTGGGGAGAGATGCTGGACCCACAGGGGAGGTATGCCATAGTATGGGGGAGACTGGGACACAAAACAATTACTTTGGTCAGCTGCTATGGTCCGAATATGGATGCGCCTGAATTTTGCTTGTTGCTCTGGGGGAAGGTGACGGCACTGGACACCATGCACATCATATGGGGAGGGGACTTTAATGTGGCATTGGATCCCCGGCTAGATAGGTCCAGTGCGCAGCTGCGACACTACACTCGCTCGCAGGCTATGTTGCGGGACATCTTAGAGGAGGGAGGGCTCGTGGATGCATGGCGGCACAGATACCCACACCGGAGGGAAGGTACACACTTTACGGCGGGAGTGGCATCCTGGGCTAGGCTTGATTACTGCCTTATATCAAGGGGACTGGGCCAACTATAAAGAGGGTGAGCCACTTAGCACGCACTTACTCCGATCACTCTCCGGGACACTTAACGATAGACATATTAGGGGATGGGGGAACTCGTCCTCTCTGGCGCCTTCAGCCTGCGGCCTTGCTAGACGAGGCTTTCCGCACGGAACTGGAGGAAGAGATCCAGGACTTCTTTCAGAGGAACAGGGATTCGGTGCAGTCGATTGCCACAATCTGGGAGGCCTTTAAGGTCACAATTAGAGGGGTGTGCATTGCCAAAAGTTTTGGAGTGTTGCGGGATATCAGGAGACGACTCCAGAGACTGGAGGAGACGCTAAGGGCGTTAGAGATGCGTATGGCGGAAGGAGATGGCAGGCAAGCTTCGACCGAATTTAGAGAGCACTTGACGGAATATGTTGATGAGGCGACCCGAGAGGCCCGGTTTATGGGGAAATACTGGCAGGCCCGGCGATACGGCGAAGGGGAGCGACCGGGGAAAATGCTAGCGGACGCGATCAGAAACCCCAAAGGATCCACCTCTATCCTTGAGATACAGAATGAGGCGGGGGATGCGTGTAGAAACACGGCGGACATACAGGCCACCTTCAAGGAACATTATACAACGTTATACGCTACGCAGCGCGGGGATGAGCTGGAGTTAGACTCCTTTCTCGGAGATGTAGCACTGGGGTGGCTGGAGGACCACCACCGTGAATTTCTGTGTGCCCCGTTCGAGCTCGACGAAATACGGGAGGCCATCATGCAGCAGAAGTCTGGCAGGACGCCGGGCCTTGACGGCCTGCCGCCTGAATTCTATAAAGAATATATCGACATCATGGCCCCGGCCCTGCGGGAGGTATACGGGGAATCCTTGGAGGCTGGACAACTCCCCCCTTCGATGAGAGAGGCGCTGATCGTGTCTCTCCTGAAGCCCGGTAAGGAGCCCACGCTCTGTGGCTCCTACCGACCCCTATCGCTCCTGAACTGTGATACAAAAATTCTGGCAAAGCTCATTGCAAACCGGGTCCTCCTCCTGATTGACAAACTGGTGCTGCTGGACCAGGCCGGATTTATTCCTGGGAGGGCGACATCCCACAACCTCCACACACTGTTCTCCATCATGTAGAATGTAGCGCCTGAGCTGCCATTAGCCGCAATATTCCTCGACCCCACAAAAGCGTTCGACTCTGTAGAATGAGATTACCTGTTTGGTGTCTTAGGCCGTATGGGATTTCCAGTGGAATTCCTCTCCTGGATAGGACTTCTCTATCAGCAGCCAACAGCTAGAGTGTCCATTAATGGATGGATATCGGCTGCGATCCCAATTACTAGAGGGACTAGACAGGGTTGTCCCCTGTCCCCCCTGCTCTTTGCGCTGGCGGTTGAGCCTCTGGCATGCAGACTGCGGCAACATCACAATGACCGAGCGCTCCGTTGCCCTCTGCGACAAATACTGATCTCGTTACATGCCGACGATCTGACGCTGTACGTCAGGGACCCCCAAGGCAACCTGAATCCGATACTGCGCGAATTTATAATATTCGGGAAACTCTCCGGCATTTCTATAAACTGGGGGAAATCGCAGCTGTGTCCTCTGACGCCGGCGGTGCACAGGTTTCCCCTTGACTACCCGTTGACCTGGTGTGATACGGGTCTGCGATATCTTGGTATCCAGATATCGGGGGATAGGGACGAAATGATCCGACTTAACTATGGTACGGCTATGAGCCGGCTTACCTCCAGTGTTACGCGATGTGTCACCCTGCCATTGAAAATGGCGGGAGGGCCTCGCTGATCAAGATGGTGGTTTTGCCGCAATTCCTATACTTGTTTTTAAACCTCCCCTACTACCCGGGACGAGTATTCTTCAGAACACTGCGGTCCGAGTTGCTACGCCTCTTCTGGGGTGGGAAGAAACCGATTGTCCAGTGGGCGACCCTGACGAGACCTATGGCGCAGGGGGGCTTTGATATTCCGGACTTCGAATTATATCACGCATGTGCCCAGGCCCACTACCTGTACTACTGGGTACATCCTCCAGCCTGCATGCCGCAGGTGGCGGCGGAACACTGGCTAGCGGACCCGATACCCCTGGATGGGGTGATTCACGAGCCGCCCCGTACACGTGGGGGAGACACGTCAACAATTACGAGCACGGTCCGAGCATGGCACTACATTAGGAAGGTCATGGGAGCGCCGTATCTATACTCGGCAGCCTTGCTCTTGACATACCACCCTGATCTATTGTTGCTGCAAGAGACAGGTTTTCGGCAGCTGTGCGCTCGAGTGCACAAGCAGACTTGGGGGGCTCTGTTCTGCAACGGGACCTTTTGTACACCCGCGCAATTTTTGGGCGGCCTGCGGCCTACACCGTTGGAGATGTTTCTTTACGTGCGACTGAGACAGGGAATACGGGCCCTGTTTCCGGGCTTCCCACGGGAACCGGATTCTCTTAAGCCAATGCAGCACATGTTGCAATGCAAGACCCCTGGACATGCGGTGTCTAACCTGTATCGACTGATACGAGCGGAGGGAGACTGCCCCAGTGGGGATGCTCGAAAACAGTGGGAACATGATTTGGGCAGGACACTCACGGATGACCAGTGGCTTTACTGCTGCTTGCAGACCGCAGAAATCTCGGGTAGTGCACGGCTTCGAATTATTCATTACAAATATTTGCAGCGCATGTATCGCACGCCGGCTAGACTATGTCACTTTGGGCTGAGGGACTCGGATTGCTGTGATAGGTGCGGCGGAGAGGGGGCTGGGTTTATGCACCTGGCCTGGGAATGCCCGGTGGTGCTGGAGTACTGGAACCGTGTCTTTGGGGCGCTTGCGGAGATGATAGAACAGCCAGTGGCGGTAGACCCGTTACTTGCTCTTTTAGGCTACACAAAGCAAATCCCCAGAGCGTGCCGCAAATATGCAACGATGGCCTTGCTGCTCGCCAAGCGCAGAGTGGCGTGTCGCTGGGGGAGAGGGCGGGCCCCCAAGTTTAAGGACTGGTTGCATGATCTGACGTATAGCCAGGATCAACTAACACGGTATGCGGAGACGCTGCCCAGGGCCTCGAGACCCTCAGACATATGGCCCCCCCTCCAGCGATACCTGCTAGCCCACACAGAAGACTCCTAGGTGGGGGTGGGGGGCTGTTGAACTCACTGGTTGGTTCGCCCATGCATTGTCCGCTGACCCTTCCGCTTGACTGGAACTCGTGCACTATACTAGCCTGGAGGGGCATGGGCTGCGGAGGGGATGGCCTTGGGGGAGCCTGAGCGGAGGGGTTTGTTGTTGGTGTATCTTCTTCTTGATGTATGTGACTACATTGAATGTATAGATTGTAGGTGAGGCACATGTACCCAATGGATCTCAGACTGTAATGAGCTGCGTATCTCCTGACCGGCAAGTAATGTTGCTCTGTTTGTTCTCATGTGATAAAATTATAAATAAAGTTTTTAAAAAATATATATATGTCAGAGACCCGGAACATAATTTGAACCCTATAATGAGAGAGTTCATTGTATTTGGGGAAATGTATGGCGTACATAAAAACTGGGGAAAATCACAGATATACCCTCTGACACCTGCCACTAAAATGTGCTCGTTGGAATACCCGATCACCTGGTGCAAGACCGATATAAAATACATAGGAATACACATAACCGCTGATCGAGCTGAACTAATGAGACTTTATTATGGTACAGCGTTGGACTCGATAACTAATTGGGTAACACGCTGGATAACTCTTCCTCTATCTCTGGCTGGACGGACGTCTCTCATTAAGATGGTCAATCTCCCTAAATTGTTATACTTATTTATGAATATTCCGTATTATCCCGGTAGACATTTTTTTGCTGCACTAAAGAAGGTATTGATACGTCTAACCTGGGGAGGCAAGTAGCCAAGATTGAAATGGGATATGCTTACCAAGACATATACACAAGGGGGTTTCGAGGTTCCAAACTTGGAACTTCATTATTATTGCGCTCAAGCGCACTACACAGCTTACTGATTCAATCCACCTTCATACATGCCACATATCGCGGTTGAGCAAGGCTACACTGACCCGATCCCCTACCAAGAGCCATTGCCACGATACACAAACCTCAGGAAAAAGACCCTACAACAATGGCATGCACTGCTGTCGCATGGAAACGCATTAGCAAAGTGATGGAAGCCCCAATTAAACATTCTCCTTTGCTGCCGCTACTTTATCACCCGCACATGCAGATACTGCAAGAAAATGGCATTAAAAAAATGCTACGCAAACATAACATACAAAACTGGGGTGACGTATATGTAGATGGCAAACTCCGCACGAGGAAACAATTCTTTAGTGGAATAACTCCCACATCCATGGATATTTTCATTTATGTGCAACGAAGACAAAGTATAAAAACACACATACCAGATTACCCTGCGGAGCCGCCAATACTGGCCCCATTACATGCACAATTACAATTAACTACACCTAAGCCTGTAGTCTCCTTACTATATCATAACATACAGACCAACATTGAGTCTGGCCGCTGCACTGCACGGGTGGCATGGGAACAGGAATTGGGTTATGAGCTAACGGACAAACAATGGGAGTCCTGCTGCACACAAACTGGGAACAGCACTGTAAACAGCCGTTTACGCATTATCCATTATACATTTCTGCATCGTATATATTATACACCAGCTAAAATGTGTACATTTAAATTAAGAGACAATAATAGATGCGACAGATGTGGTAGTGAAGAGGCGGATTTCATGCACCTTGCATGGGAATGCAGTACTGTTAATCAATACTAGCAGCAGGTGTTCACAGCACTCACACAAATGACATTAATACAACTACCGGCATCCCCATTGTTAGCTCTCTTAGGACATTCAGAACAGGTAGCTGCTGGATGTAGGAAATATGTGGCATTGGGGCTATTACTAGCTAAACGAAGAGTTGCATGTAGATGGGGAGGGGAAGGGCCGCTGAATTTAAAGATTGGATGCGAGACCTTGTCTTCTGGCAAGAACAGTCGTTGACATACGCAGAATTGCTTCCACCATCATCGCGCCCACAGGATATTTGGGGCCCATTAAAGTCGTATTTAATAACATAGGCACTAGATGATGTATAGATACTCAACATCAACAAGAGATAAAAGCTGCGTAGATGGAAATTAAAAATGTGGTATGTGATGCTGAGCCCATTCTCCCGGGTCGGCTGGCGTTCCCTATTGGGGTTTTCTTCCTTCTTTTGGAATTACTGGCCCCTATTGCACTATGTGTGTGTCAGCAGATATCCATGCAGGAACTCCTTTCTCTTGCTTCCGTTTTGCTCGTAAAAGCGGGAAAATGTACAAACAAAAAGTAAATATTGTACTAAAGAAGTCAAACGATATATGTATATTAGAAGATGTACAAATGTACACCACATGGAAAGGCAAAGCTTGTAGTGAACTGTGACCATTGGAAATTGCATGGAAGATATACGACCGAATGTGTACCATCACTGTATACTTGTTATGCATATTTGTTAAATGCCAATAAATAAATACATTTTAAAAAAGAGTTCCATATATTGGCAGCTTGAACAGAGAAGGATGTGCCACCCATGATTTTTTTTTTGCATTGTGGGATGTTGAGGCGAGGGGCCACTCTAGAGCGGAGGTTCCTTTGTTGAATGTATTTGGGGGGAACAACCTTTACAACGCAACTTTTACAACGCACTACACTTACAACGCATTTTTTACAACGCAACATCCACTACAACGCATTCCATTACATCGCAGGACACTACAACTCATTTTTAAAAACTACCTTTACAATGCATTCCATTA
The DNA here is from genome assembly GCF_964204655.1 of Triturus cristatus. Classification (NCBI taxonomy): domain Eukaryota; kingdom Metazoa; phylum Chordata; class Amphibia; order Caudata; family Salamandridae; genus Triturus; species Triturus cristatus. Next base: position 817,725,043 of record NC_140595.1, read on the forward strand.
CATCGCATACTACCTTTACAACGCATACCATTACAACGCATAATATTATATTAAAACCCCTACACTATCCAACACTTACCCTACTGTTGCACCCCCTGGAGTTAGAATAGTAATGTTTACCCCTATACTATCCAACACTTACCCTACTGTTGCACCCCCTGGAGTTAGAATAGTAATTTTTACCCCTATACTATCCAACACTTACCCTACTGTTGCACCCCCTGGAGTTAGAATAGTACTTTTTACCCCTATACTATCCAACACTTACCCTACTGTTGCACCCCCTGGAGTTAGAATAGTAAATTTTACCCCTATACTATCCAACACTTGCCCTACTGTTGCACCCCCTGGAGTTAGAATAGTAATTTTTACCCCTATACTATCCAACAATTACCCTACTGTTGCACCCCCTGGAGTAAGATTAGTCATTTTTACCCCTATACTATCCAATACTTACCTTAAATGCAATGTAATATTATGCGTTGTAATGGTATGCGTTGTAAAGGTAGTATGCGATGTAATGGAATGCGTTGTAAAGGTAGTTTTTAAAAATGCGTTGTAGTGTCCTGCGATGTAATGGAATGCGTTGTAGGGGATTTTGCGTTGTAAAAAATGTGTTGTAAGTGCATGCGTTGTAAAAGTGTGCGTTGTAACGACGTACATCCGTATTTGGTGATTTTTGTTTCTGATGAAGGGCGAGCCTGTTTCATGTATCACTTTGTGGGTGATACAAAGCTGCTTGAATGTGGATCTTCTAGCAACCGGTAACCAATGTAGGGCCGTCAAGGCAGGGGAGATGTGGGCTTGTAGCTTTACATGTAAGAGTAGTCTGGGAGCAGAGTTCTGAATCCGTAGAAGTCTCTTCATATTTGTTACAGATGATCTGTGGCAGAGGCTATTGCTGTAATCGAGTTTAGACAGGATCTTGTGTGGAAATCCCAAGTGTGGAAAAATGCGTTGCAGAGTTTTCATAGTAACGAAGCTGGATCTTGCTAGTTTGCCCACTTGGGCATTCATTGATAGCTTGGAGTTAACACTAATTACGAGGTTTCTTACTCCCTTGATACTTTAGGCGGTGTTCCCAGATCATCAGGTCAGGCACAGAGCGGATCATAATTTTTCCAGTCGCCACATATGAGTATTTCCGTTTTAGAAGCATTCAATTTGAGATGGCCCCACGTCATCCACTGATCAACGACTCTGAGGCAACCGAAAATTTGTGAGTTTCCAATGTCTTCCAATTTAAGGAGTATTTGTGTGTTATAGTTATAGCACGTGAGGTGAAATTGATTGATCAGTGCCGGTAATGACTTCATGTAAATGTTGAAAAGCATGGGTGAGATGATAGAGCCTTGAGGGACCCTTGCTTTTATGAAGTACGGCTTGGACAAGAAAGGTGTTGTCATTAGATGACATTGGTTCGGTTTTAAAGTTAGGGTGTGATCCAGTCTAGAGCAGTCCACTCTAGGCCGGCTTCGTAGAGTCTGCATTAGAGTGTCAGTGATAACCGTGTCAAAGGCAGCTGATAGGTCCAAGAGGAGTAGTGCAGCAAATCCGTTCCGGTCAACTGTGGTCTTAAAGTCATCCCAGATGGCAATGAGGGCAGATTCTGTGGCACTTCATGGGCGGAATCCTGTTTGGAAGTCTGAAAGAATGGAATTCTCTTCAATGAATTGTGACATCTGGGCGAATGCTGCTCTTTCTATCACTTTGACCAGGAAAGGTCCATTTGTAATTGGTCTGTAGCTGTCGGGGTTCAGCGGGTCCAAGTTTGTTTTCTTTAGTAATGGGCGTATGCATGCATTTTTCAGGTCTTCTGGAAATATTCCTGTAGTTAAGGAATTTTTGATGATTCTTCTTACTGGTGTGGCAACAGAGGTAGATGGAAGAATTTTCTTGAAGGTATGTAGTGGACATGGGTCAGAGGGGCTGCTGGCAGGCCTGCTAGCTGTGACCAGGTCAATAAATTCATTGTGTGATATTTGTTGGAAGGAATGCAGAGACTGGGTTAGCCTACTCTTTGAGGGTTGGTTTGGAAAAGGGTTGGTGCTGGTGGTTTACCTTTGTTTTAAATAGGAGTCCAACCTGTGTGCTTTGGTTGTGTAATGATTTGCCAGTTTGTTTGTGAATTCTTGAGTAATAGGACGAGTTCCTTCTAGGCATTTTGGTTTACGAAATTCGGTGGGAATTTTATAGAATTCTTTATTAGCACATTTAGCATTTTGAATTCTGAGTGAATAGAATATTTTCTTTTTTGATTGCTAATTTGAATAAGTGAAGTGTGATTATGAAATGTGATAATGCAGTGCTGTAATAAAATGCAACATTGACATGCTGAAATAAAATGCAGTAATGAAATGCTGTAATAAAATGCAATAATGAAATGCTTTAATGATAGGCAGTGTGAACACCAAACGAACAGGGCATCACACATGTCCATCTTTCATACCATATGCACCTTGGCATGTGTTAGGGGGCTGTTCTGCTGGTGACTGGGTGCTGCCCCTGCATCAGCTTGCTACGTTGAGGGATGAGCGGGGCACTTGCTGAGGCGTTCCTTGGCACTCTCACCCACAACAGGTGACATCAGCAGTCATTCAGCTGCACACCTGACTACACGAGACTTTGTTTCTGTCGGAAGTTTCTCCTTGATTTCCTTGTGGTGTGTTCTATAACCGTGGGCGTGGTCCTGTTGATACACAAACATTATTAATACCAAGATATCACAACTTCCTGCTATCAACATCCAGGCTTGATGACATCAGATGCTGGCCCAGAGAGGTGAGGAGGAGCTTGTTACATAATTATGCAACACAGCTGTGCCCGTGCACCTCTGTCCTTACTAACACCCCAAATCTACCTTTGACCTGCAGGTGCAGCACAACCTTCGTCCTTAATGTACACCCCGTCTCTACTTCTTACCAGCAGGTACAGCAAAGGAGCTCACATGTAGCTCCGCCAGTGCACCTCCGTCTTTACCTAACACCCCGACTCTACCTCTTACCTGCAGGTACAGAAAAGGAGCTCGCATGTAGCTCTGCCAGTGCACCTCCATCCTTACCTAACACCCCGACTCTACCTCTTACCTGCAGGTACAGCAAATGAGCTCGCATTGAGCTCCACCAGTGCACCTCCGTCCTTACCTAACACCCCGACTCTACCTCTTACCTGCAGGTACAGAAAAGGAGCTCACATGTAGCTCTGCCAGTGCACCTCCGTCCTTACCTAACACCCCGACTCTACCTCTACCAGCAGGTACAGCAAAGGAGCTCACATGTAGCTCTGCCAGTGCACCTCCGTCCTTACCTAACACCCCGACTCTACCTCTTATCTGCAGGTACAGCAAAGGAGCTCGCATGTAGCTCTGCCAGTGCACCTCCGTCCTTACCTAACACCCCGACTCTACCTCTACCAGCAGGTACAGCAAAGGAGCTCACATGTAGCTCATAAAGTTTTATGTCTAGGCATTATTGACAAAATTATTCTGTGGAGGACTTTATTTCTGTCAGTCCTGAAGAAGGTGGCCTTTATCATTATACACCACCGAAACGCGTCGACGCATAGATTGTGGGTGGAATTTGTTGCGGAACTGAATTCTAATTAGGGTGCATTATCACCAGATTGTTTCTGCTCACTGTGATTACAAATCCACACATTCAAGACAGAAATTTGATGTCTGTTATTGTTCCTCCCATGACTGAATTATATGTATGTCTTTTTGTCCCTTTTTATTTACATTGAGAGTCATATTTCTAAACTGTGTGTGTCTTTGGACATAAATGTGCATACACATCTTTTTATCTTTCTTGTCATAAGTGAGGTTTATCTTTTCGTCACTTGCTTTTGACTATTCTATTTTTATGCATTGTGATTATGTGATAGCTATTTTTAATTTGTGAATAAATTTCAATCAATGTTTTATTTACCAACGAAAGAGTCTCTTTGCTGATAACTTTCCAATATTGCACGGTAGGCGGATTTCTGACAGTTTGCAAGTGGGTGACTAAGAACAGGTTGTGTTTGTGTATTATAAGTCTTTATCCTAGTACAAAGAGAAAATTCGTTTTAACCTAACAGTTCTTGGTGCTCTATCTCTTTGTACTCAATTGAGCCCCTCTCCTTGTTTTGCAAGGCTCTGCCAGTGCACCTACGTCCTTACCTAACACCCTGACTCTACCTCTTACCTGCAGGTACAGCAAAGGAGCTTGCATGTAGCTTTGCCAGTGCACCTCCGTCCTTACCTAACACCCCCACTCTACCTCTTACCTGCAGGTACAGCAAAGGAGCTAGCATGTAGCTCTGCCAGTGCACCTCCGTCCTTACCTAACACCCCGACTCTACCTCTTACCTGGGATTGGATTGGGATCAAAAATAGGCCTGGGCATGCTGAAAAAATTGGCCCACATTTGCATATTGCCTTTCCGCAGAATACTGTTGGCAAAATGTTATGAAAACAGGGGGGGGGGGGGGTAGCGGGCGCGGGGGTCTCTGACATAGGCATGTTTTCTTAACTTCACACAGGGATTAGTTCACACTGGTGAAACACACCTGAAAACAAGTGAGGCCACTTCTGCTCAGGCCCCCTGCACCCACCAAATATGCACAAATTAATGGGCAGGCCCAGTGAGAGCAGTGAGATAAAGCATACATTTATGGGCAGACCCCATTGGTAAAAGGGCGGTGATGGTCGCACATCTGGCTCCAGAAAGGCCACTCAGGCACCCACTGGGCAGCTGGCGGCATCCGAACAACACAGACACTGCCCAAATCGGACCCCCAGGCTGCCCAAATAAAGCAACCCACAGCTGGAACTCGGATACCGGCCCCTCGGTTGCTGCCCGAGTGCCTGCCTTAGCAATCCGACCCTGCCTGCAGGTGCAGCAGTGGAGCTCTGCCAGTGCACCTCTGTCCTTACCTAACACCCTGACTCTACCTCCTACCTGCAGGTGCAGCATAGGAGCTCACACGGAGCTCTTCCAGTGCACCTCTGTCCTTACCTAACACCCTGACTCTACCTCCTACCTGCAGGTGCAGCATAGGAGCTCACACGGAGCTCTTCCAGGGCACCTCCATCCTTATTGACACCCAGACTCTACCACCGGAGCTCACATGGAGTTCTGCCATGATTTTGTTCTCTGACAACCTGGCTATTGTGGTAATCATCCTCAGTCCTGACCTAAATCTCAGTGAAAAGCAGCCCTGTCTTGTAACACCCCAAAGCACCTTGGTACATACTGCAGCACTCCCACTGTTCTAGGGCAAAGCACCTTGGTCCATCCTGCAGCACTCCCACTGTTCCAGGGCAATGCACCTTGGTCCATCCTGCAGCACTCCTACTGTACCAAGGCAATGCACCTTGGTCCATCTTGCAGCACTCCCACTGTTCTAGGGTAAAGCACCTTGCTCCATCCTGCAGCACTCCCACTGTTCTAGGGTAAAGCACCTTGCTCCATCCTGCAGCACTCCCACTGTTCCAAGGCAATGCACCTTGGTACACCCTGCAGCACTCTCGCTGTTCCAAGGCAATGCACCTTGGTCCATCCTGCAGCACTCCCGCTGTTCCAAGGCAATGCACCTTGGTCCATCCTGCAGCACTCCCGCTGTTCTAGGGTAAAGCACCTTGCTCCATCCTGCAGCACTCCCACTGTTCTAGGGCAAAGCACCTTGGTCCATCCTGCAGCACTCCCATTGTTCCAAGGCAATGCACCTTGGTACACCCTGCAGCACTCCCACTGTTCCAGGGCAATGCACCTTGGTCCATCCTGCAGCACTCCCACTGTTCCAAGGCAATGCACCTTGGTACATCCTGCAGCACTCCCACTGTTCCAAGGCAATGCACCTTGGTACATCCTGCAGCACGCCCACTGTTCCAGGACAATGTACCCAGGTCCATCCCGCAGCACTCCTACTGTTCCAAGACAATGCACCTTGGTCCATCTTGCAGCACTCCTACTGTTCCAGGGCAATGCACATTGGTCCATCTTGCAGCACTCTCACCGTTCCAGGGCAATGCACCTTGGTCCATCCTGCAGCACTCACCGTTCCAAGGCAATGCACCTTGGTCCATCCTGCAGCACTCCCACTGTTCCAAGGCAATGCACCTTGGTCCATCCTGCAGCGCTCCCACTGTTCCAAGGCAATGCACCTTGGTCCATCCTGCAGCACTCCCACTGTTCCAATGCAATGCACCTTGGTCCATCCTGCCAGCACTCCCACTGTTCCAAGGCAATACACCTTGGTACATCCTGCCAGCGCTCCCACTGTTCCAAGGCAATGCACCTTGGTACATCCTGCCAGCACTCCCACTGTTCCAAGGCAATGCACCTTGGTCCATCCTGCAACACTCCCACTGTTCCAAGGCAATGCACCTTGGTCCATCCTGCAGCACTCCCACTGTTCCAAGGCAATGCACCTTGGTCCATCCTGCAGCACTCCCACTGTTCCAAGGCAATACACCTTGGTACATCCTGCCAGCGTTCCCACTGTTCCAAGGCAATGCACCTTGGTACATCCTGCCAGCGCTCCCACTGTTCCAGGGCACTGCACCTTGGTCCATCCTGCCAGCATTCCCACTGTTCCAAGGCAATGCACCTTGGTCCATCCTGCCAGCACTCCCACTGTTCCAAGGCACTGCACATTGGTCCATCCTGCAGCACTCCCACTGTTCCAAGGCAATGTAACTCGGTACATCCTGCTGAACTACCACTGTTCCAAGGCAATGCACCTTGTTCCATCCTGTAGCACTCCCACTGTTCCAAGGCAAGGCACCTTGTTCCATCCTGCAGCACTCCCACTGTTCCAGGGCAATGCACCTTGGTACATCCTGCAGCACTCCCACTGTTCCAATGCAATGCACCTCGGTACATCCTGCAGCACTCCTGCTGTTCCAATGCAATGCACCTTAGTCCATCCTTCAGCACTCCAGGTAGTGCTGCAGGATGTACCAAGGCAATGCACCTTGGTACACCCTGCAGCACTCCTACTGTTCCAGGGCAATGTACCTTGGTTAATCCTGCAGCACTCCCACTGCTCCAAGGCAATGCACCTTGGTCCATCCTGCAGCACTCCCACTGTTCCAAGGCAATGCACATTGGTCCATCCTGCAGCACTTCTACTGTTCCAAGGCAATGCACCTTGGTCTATCCTGCAGCACTCCCACTGTTCCCAGGCAATGCACCTTAGTCCATCCTGCAGCACTCCCACTGTTCCAAGGCAATGCACCTTAGTCCATCCTTCAGCACTCCAGGTAGTGCTGCAGGATGTACCAAGGCAATGCACCTTGGTACACCCTGCAGCACTCCTACTGTTCCAGGGCAATGTACCTTGGTTAATCCTGCAGCACTCCCACTGCTCCAAGGCAATGCACCTTGGTCCATCCTGCAGCACTCCCACTGTTTGAAGGCAATGCACATTGGTTCATCCTGCAGCACTCCCACTGCTCCAAGGCAATGCACCTTGGTACATCCTGCAGCACTCCCACTGTTCCAAGGCAATGCACCTTAGTCCATCCTGCAGCACTCCCACTGTTCCAAGGCAATGCACCTTAGTCCATCCTTCAGCACTCCAGGTAGTGCTGCAGGATGTACCAAGGCAATGCACCTTGGTCCACCCTGCAGCACTCCTACTGTTCCAGGGCAATGCAACTTGGTACATCCTGCAGCACTCCCACTGTTCCAATGCAATGCACCTTGGTCCATCCTGCAGCACTCCCACTGTTTGAAGGCAATGCACATTGGTTCATCCTGCAGCACTCCCACTGCTCCAAGGCAATGCACCTTGGTACACCCTGCAGCACTCCCACTGCTCCAAGGCAATGCACCTTAGTCCATCCTTCAGCACTCCAGGTAGTGCTGCAGGATGTACCAAGGCAATGCACCTTGGTACACCCTGCAGCACTCCTACTGTTCCAGGGCAATGTACCTTGGTTAATCCTGCAGCACTCCCACTGCTCCAAGGCAATGCACCTTGGTCCATCCTGCAGCACTCCCACTGTTCCAAGGCAATGCACATTGGTCCATCCTGCAGCACTTCTACTGTTCCAAGGCAATGCACCTTGGTCTATCCTGCAGCACTCCCACTGTTCCCAGGCAATGCACCTTAGTCCATCCTGCAGCACTCCCACTGTTCCAAGGCAATGCACCTTAGTCCATCCTTCAGCACTCCAGGTAGTGCTGCAGGATGTACCAAGGCAATGCACCTTGGTACACCCTGCAGCACTCCTACTGTTCCAGGGCAATGTACCTTGGTTAATCCTGCAGCACTCCCACTGCTCCAAGGCAATGCACCTTGGTCCATCCTGCAGCACTCCCACTGTTTGAAGGCAATGCACATTGGTTCATCCTGCAGCACTCCCACTGCTCCAAGGCAATGCACCTTGGTACATCCTGCAGCACTCCCACTGTTCCAAGGCAATGCACCTTAGTCCATCCTGCAGCACTCCCACTGTTCCAAGGCAATGCACCTTAGTCCATCCTTCAGCACTCCAGGTAGTGCTGCAGGATGTACCAAGGCAATGCACCTTGGTCCACCCTGCAGCACTCCTACTGTTCCAGGGCAATGCAACTTGGTACATCCTGCAGCACTCCCACTGTTCCAATGCAATGCACCTTGGTCCATCCTGCAGCACTCCCACTGTTTGAAGGCAATGCACATTGGTTCATCCTGCAGCACTCCCACTGCTCCAAGGCAATGCACCTTGGTACACCCTGCAGCACTCCCACTGCTCCAAGGCAATGCACCTTAGTCCATCCTTCAGCACTCCAGGTAGTGCTGCAGGATGTACCAAGGCAATGCCCCTTGGTCCACCCTGCAGCACTCCTACTGTTCCAGGGCAATGTACCTTGGTACATCCTGCAGCACTCCCACTGTTCCAGGGCACTGCACCTTGGTCCATCCTGTAGCACTCCCACTGCTCCAAGGCAATGCACCTTGGTCCATCCTGCAGCAATCCCACTGTTCCAGGGCACTGCATCTTGGTCCATCCTGCAGCACTCCCACTGTTACAAGGCAATGTAACTCGGTACATCCTGCAGCACTCCCACTGTTCCAAGGCACTGCACCTTGGTCCATCCTGCAGCACTCCCACTGTTCCAAGGCAATGCACCTTAGTCCATCCTTCAGCACTCCAGGTAGTGCTGCAGGATGTACCAAGGCAATGCACCTTGGTCCATCCTGCAGCACTCCCACTGTTCCAGGGCAATGCACCTTGGTCCATCCTGCAGCACTCCCACTGTTCCCAGGCAATGCACCTTGGTCCATCCTGCAGCACTCCCACTGTTCCAAGGCAATACACCTTGGTACATCCTGCAGCACTCCCACTGTTCCAGGGCAATTCACCTTGGTCCATCCTGCAGCACTCCCACTGTTCCCAGGCAATGCACCTTGGTCCATCCTGCAGCACTCCCACTGTTCCAAGGCAATGCACCTTGGTCCATCCTGCAGCACTCCCACTGTTCCAGGGCAATGCACCTTGGTCCATCCTGCAGCACTCCCACTGTTCCCGGGCAATGGACCTTGGTCCATCCTGCAGCACTCCCACTGTTCCAGGGCAATGTACCTTGGTACATCCTGCTGAACTACCACTGTTCCAAGGCAATGCACCTTGTTCCATCCTGTAGCACTCCCACTGTTCCCAGGCAATGCACCTTGGTCCATCCTGCAGCACTCCCACTGTTCCAGGGCAATGCACCTTGGTCCATCCTGCAGCACTCCCACTGTTCCAGGGCAATGCACCTTGGTCCATCCTGCAGCACTCCCACTGTTCCAGGGCAATGCACCTTGGTCCATCCTGCAGCAATCCCACTGTTCCAGGGCAATGCACCTTGGTCCATCCTGCAGCAATCCCACTGTTCCAAGGCAATGCACCTTGGTACATCCTGCAGCACTCCTACTGTACCAAGGCAATGCACCTTGGTCCATCTTGCAGCACTCCCACTGTTCCAGGGCAATGCACCTTGGTCCATCCTGCAGCACTCCTACTGTACCAAGGCAATGCACCTTGGTCCATCTTGCAGCACTCCGACCGTTCCAAGGCAATGCACCTTGGTCCATCCTGCAGCACTCCCACTGTTCCAAGGTAATGTACATTGGTCCATCCTGCAGCACTCCCACTGTTCCAAGGCAATGCACCTTGGTCCATCCTGCAGCACTCCCACTGTTCCAGGGCAATGCACCTTGGTCCATCCTGCAGCACTCCCACTGTTCCAAGGCAATGCACCGTGGTCCATCCTGCAGCACTCCCACTGTTCCAAGGCAATGCACCTTGGTCCATCCTGCAGCACTCCCACTGTTCCAAGGCAATGCACCTTGGTCAACCCTGCAGCAATCCCACTGTTCCAGGGCAATGTACCTTGGTTAATCCTGCAGCACTCCCACTGTTCCAAGGTAATGCACATTTGTCCATCCTGCAGCACTTCTACTGTTCCAAGGCAATGCACCTTGGTCTATCCTGCAGCACTCCCACTGTTTGAAGGCAATGCACATTGGTTCATCCTGCAGCACTCCCACTGCTCCAAGGCAATGCACCTTGGTACATCCTGCAGCACTCCCACTGTTCCAAGGCAATGCATCTTAGTCCATCCTTCAGCACTCCAGGTAGTGCTGCAGGATGTACCAAGGCAATGCACCTTGGTCCACCCTACAGCACTCCCACTGTTCCAAGGTAATGCACCTTGGTCCTCCCTGCAGCACTCCTACTGTTCCAGGGCAATGTACCTTGGTACATCCTGCAGCACTCCCACTGTTCCAGGGCACTGCACCTTGGTCCATCCTGTAGCACTCCCACTGCTCCAAGGCAATGCACCTTGGTCCATCCTGCAGCACTCCCACTGTTCCAGGGCACTGCACCTTGGTCCATCCTGTAGCACTCCCACTGTTCCAGGGCACTGCACCTTGGTCCATCCTGTAGCACTCCCACTGTTCCAGGGCACTGCACCTTGGCCCATCCTGCAGCACTCCCACTGTTCCAAGGCAATGTAACTCGGTACATCCTGCAGCACTCCCACTGTTCCAAGGCACTGCACCTTGGTCCATCCTGCAGCACTCCCACTGTTCCAAGGCAATGCACCTTAGTCCATCCTTCAGCACTCCAGGTAGTGCTGCAGGATGTACCAAGGCAATGCACCTTGGTCCATCCTGCAGCACTCCCACTGTTCCAGGGCAATGCACCTTGGTCCATCCTGCAGCACTCCCACTGTTCCCAGGCAATGCACCTTGGTCCATCCTGCAGCACTCCCACTTTTCCATGGCAATACACCTTGGTACATCCTGCAGCACTCCCACTGTTCCAGGGCAATGCACCTTGGTCCATCCTGCAGCACTCCCACTGTTCCCAGGCAATGCACCTTGGTCCATCCTGCAGCACTCCCACTGTTCCAAGGCAATGCACCTTGGTCCATCCTGCAGCACTCCCACTGTTCCAGGGCAATGCACCTTGGTCCATCCTGCAGCACTCCCACTGTTCCCAGGCAATGCACCTTGGTCCATCCTGCAGCACTCCCACTGTTCCAGGGCAATGTACCTTGGTACATCCTGCTGAACTACCACTGTTCCAAGGCAATGCACCTTGTTCCATCCTGTAGCACTCCCACTGTTCCCAGGCAATGCACCTTGGTCCATCCTGCAGCACTCCCACTGTTCCAGGGCAATGCACCTTGGTCCATCCTGCAGCAATCCCACTGTTCCAGGGCAATGCACCTTGGTCCATCCTGCAGCACTCCCACTGTTCCAGGGCAATGCACCTTGGTCCATCCTGCAGCAATCCCACTGTTCCAGGGCAATGCACCTTGGTCCATCCTGCAGCAATCCCACTGTTCCAAGGCAATGCACCTTGGTACATCCTGCAGCACTCCTACTGTACCAAGGCAATGCACCTTGGTCCATCTTGCAGCACTCCCACTGTTCCAGGGCAATGCACCTTGGTCCATCCTGCAGCACTCCTACTGTACCAAGGCAATGCACCTTGGTCCATCTTGCAGCACTCCGACCGTTCCAAGGCAATGCACCTTGGTCCATCCTGCAGCACTCCCACTGTTCCAAGGTAATGTACATTGGTCCATCCTGCAGCACTCCCACTGTTCCAAGGCAATGCACCTTGGTCCATCCTGCAGCACTCCCACTGTTCCAGGGCAATGCACCTTGGTCCATCCTGCAGCACTCCCACTGTTCCAAGGCAATGCACCGTGGTCCATCCTGCAGCACTCCCACTGTTCCAAGGCAATGCACCTTGGTCCATCCTGCAGCACTCCCACTGTTCCAAGGCAATGCACCTTGGTCAACCCTGCAGCAATCCCACTGTTCCAGGGCAATGTACCTTCTTTAATCCTGCAGCACTCCCACTGTTCCAAGGTAATGCACATTGGTCCATCCTGCAGCACTTCTACTGTTCCAAGGCAATGCACCTTGGTCTATCCTGCAGCACTCCCACTGTTTGAAGGCAATGCACATTGGTTCATCCTGCAGCACTCCCACTGCTCCAAGGCAATGCACCTTGGTACATCCTGCAGCACTCCCACTGTTCCAAGGCAATGCACCTTAGTCCATCCTTCAGCACTCCAGGTAGTGCTGCAGGATGTACCAAGGCAATGCACCTTGGTCCACCCTGCAGCACTCCCACTGTTCCAAGGTAATGCACCTTGGTCCATCCTGCAGCACTCCCACTGTTCCAGGGCAATGCACCTTGGTCCATCCTGCAGCACTCCCACTGTTCCAAGGCAATGCACCTTGGTAAATCCAGCAGCACTCCCACTGTTCCAAGGCAATGCACCTTGGTCCATCCTGCAGCACTCCCACTGTTCCAAGGCAATGCAGCTTGGTCCATCCTGCAGCACTCCCACTGTTCCAGGGCAATGCACCTTGGTCCATCCTGCAGCACTCCCACTGTTCCAAGGCAATGCACCTTGGTCAATCCTGCAGCACTCCCACTGTTCCAAGGCAATGCACATTGGTCCATCCTGCAGCACTCCCACTGTTCCAGGGCAATGCACATTGGTCCACCCTGCAGCACTCCCACTGTTCCAAGGCAATGCACCTTGGTCCATCCTGCAGCACTCCCACTGTTCCAAGGCAATGCACCTTGGTCCATCCTGCAGCACTCCCACTGTTCCAGGGCAATGCACATTGGTCCACCCTGCAGCACTCCCACTGTTCCAAGGCAATGCACCTTGGTCCATCCTGCCAGCACTCCCACTGTTCCAGGGCAATGCACCTTGGTCAACCCTGCAGCAAACCCACTGTTCCAGGGCAATACACCTTGGTCAACCCTGCAGCAAACCCACTGTTCCAGGGCAATGCACCTTGGTCCATCCTGCAGCACTCCCACTGTTCCAGGGCAATGCACCTTGGTCAACCCTGCAGCAAACCCACTGTTCCAGGGCAATGCACCTTGGTCATCCCTACAGCACTCCCACTGTTCCAGGGCATGGCTACCAAAGAGCCCTGCCAATGCACCTCAGTCGTGACCTGCAGTGCCCCTATGAAGCTCCGTCCTATACCGCAGCCCCCAGTGCACCACATCCTATCCTGGAGTACTGCTTCTAGTCCAGTGCTGTGACTGCGCATGGCTCTGCCAATGCTCCTCTGTCGCGGCGTGCGGCACCACTGCCATTCCAATGGTGGGGTCTACACACAACACTGCCAGTGCTCCCCAATCCCACTGTGGCCTAGTACTGGCCCAATGCTGGACCTACGGTACCCACCAGGCGTCATTTCCAAAACCCCTGCATTTCCATTACTTTGGTCATTGGGATCTCCCAATAATACAAGACCATGTGGCTTGAGAAGTTGAAATAGACTCTGTACCAAGGTCACACAAGCACCAAGGGCTGGTCTGTGCCCCAAGGTGGCTGCTCACAACTACTCTTTAGGGGTGGAGCTCTCCACACTTGTGCATCAGATACAAGCGTGCCCCCTGCAGGTGGCGGCACACGGGGCTGTTACAAGCTGCAGTGGTACAGGGCAGGGTAACATGTTTACTTTTATCAGACTCCTCACTTCTGCTGGACAGTAGGAACGCGCCCTGGTGGTAGTTTCCACACCTGCACTGGTGGCCCACGAGTGACCTCGAGTGCACAGGTGCAGCACGTGCTGCGCTTGAGACAAGGGCCACCAACTCTTCAGGGACCTCCAACACCTTCAAAGGGCACCATTAAACCCAAGGACGATGACTATCTGTAACATATACAAGACTCAGGGGCTCTCTTCACACTCTGCAGGGGATCATCACTTTGGGTTACGTCACTGGAAGAGGGAGGCTCTCTCGTGCGCCGAGGCTCACCCTGCAGCGTTGGGGCCACCCTGTGTTTCCTTGTCCACCCATGATCCATTCTAGGCCTGCCCTGGTTTATGCACCCCTCGTGCGTGGCCGCCGCACGTGCGCCGACTCAGCCACGCCCCGGCCCCGGGAGGCGCGAGCTGCCGCGCCCTGGGAGCGCGCCTTACGCAAGGCAGCGGTCCCGCGCGGCAGGGTACAGCACGTGCTGCGCAGCTGCCCCCACACGGGGGCTCCTGTCCACGTCCGCATCGTACGCCTCCGCGCGCCCTTATTTGTGTCCAAACAGTCCACCGCCTGCCCCCCGGCAGGGTAATGCCAAGAGGCCTCTGCCCCCTGTGGAGCAGATCTGCACTCTGAACGTGCGAAGGAAGGCTTGGCTCGGCTCCCGCTGCACGTGAGTAATTACTTATATAATGCACCCTCATCATCATCACACAGCAGAACAGGCAGGCGATGGCCTGGACTTCCCCCTTCTTACTCACCTTTATGCTGGAATCTCCCACCTTTGTTTACAGATGCAGTCTTACCTGCCCCAGTTTCCAGGATTCAACGCACTTATGCGCCAGCTATTTTGGGTGGCTTGAAAATCATTGTTTAGTGTGTAGGCGCTGCGCCTTCTATTGTAGGAAATTCACACCTGTAATAACAAATGATGCGTTCAGGCTGAGGGGGCGAGAGTCCACAGTCGTGATGTGATGCGAGCCTGTGGCTGCTGCCCTGGCTTGGGTGAATAACTGATACACGGGGAAACATGTCTTAATGGAACAATCAGGAGTGTCTGTGTGGATCAAAAGTATTCACAGACATTCAGATAGCAACGTAACCCAAGTCCACACTGTAATGCAGTAAACTTACTACAAAGTGTCAGAGTAAAATTACTGGTGTAGATTTACTCCTGTGTAAATTTAAGTGTGTGAATAGGCCCCATCATCAATAATTTATGAAAGTAACTTCTCTGTTTCTTTTTCACGACTAACAACCATTGTTCTGCTTTGTACACACCTGCAATGCTTTCCAGAGCAAAGGTCACACTCTGTGCGCTGAACAGTAGTGGCGGCCCCTCCGTTATGGCGGAGGAGCGTCGCCCACCCCGCAAGCAGATGCGATACTTGAAAAATAAAATAATACTAAAACTGGTATGTTATCATTTTATTTTTCTTCACCGGGCCGAGTCTTAGGGGCGAGGCCATACCGATGACAGGCATGGAGGAGGAGCGGTGGGCACGGCTGCAAGTGGGCATGTGGGTTTAGCCGGGCGCCTTAGGATGGGCAAACCGACATGCGCACTGAGATGTCTCCAACCCGAGCTGTGTTGCTGACTCTGAGACAGCAGGCACAGGCTCCCATTCCCCATGGGAGCGCAAACCCAGCCCGCCCAGGCCAATCCCAGCACCTCTTCTCATGCTGCCAGCAGCATGAGAGCAGCGTCTTCATTGGCCGTAGGGGAGTCTGAGAGGCTCAGCCTGTGCTGCAGTGCAACCAGAGACAAGCACAGGAGTGTCAGTGCAGCGTGCATTAGGTACGTTTTTTTTTGGTGTTCCTATTGTCGCAATCCCCCCCTCCGTGCTGGCCTACCACTTTTCCCTGACACCAGCCGCTACTGCTAAGTACAGGTGGCTGGTTATTATAAGAAACAAAGAACTGCTCCCACTAAGCAGTACTTTTCTCATTGGAGAAATTTGCGACATCATTTCTTGTTGAAAGACGAATGTTTCTCGTGGCAACGAAACTCCAGCAAGGCTGACTGTGGTGGACTTCATAATGGACTGGAGGCTTGCTTGGTACCCCGTCGCTGTATCGGGGATGAGTGCCGACCTTGAGGAGAGCTAGGCTAGGGGTGTCAGGGCTCATTTCTGCTCACATCGCTGTCAATGGATGGTCTGTGATTGGGGCAGGTGTAAATACCTGCTGCTCCTCAGTCTTAACGGAGGTCCAGCCTGAGAGAGTGCCACTTGTAGCATTCTCCCCAGCCCCTGCACGTTTAAATGACTGTGCCACACACGGAGGGTAGTTTTACACGTCTTTATTCATCAGCCTGTAAATGCAAACTCAACATTCTAAACCTGTCTTCCCTTTCCAACATTAAAAAATTCACATAATCAGTATGCACCTGGAGCCAAAAGGGTTCAGTCACTTTTAACTCACAAGATAGTAAATCCTCCTCTTTGCAAATCTTTCCTGTCGACTTCTCTTTCTCTGGTGCTTTTCCTCTCATGGGACCAGT
This sequence comes from Triturus cristatus, assembly GCF_964204655.1. Classification (NCBI taxonomy): domain Eukaryota; kingdom Metazoa; phylum Chordata; class Amphibia; order Caudata; family Salamandridae; genus Triturus; species Triturus cristatus. The sequence goes on from NC_140595.1 coordinate 817,741,536, forward strand.
CCTACACTGTCATGTCTTTGTCACGTAAACATTGACGTTACACAAGTATCATTATCACTTTCACCGGAAACTGAGACTGAGGAACCCTTTGATGATGCTTTAGATGACAATCAACCTCATTTGGTGCCGATTTGTCTCCGGTTGTGCTGCCGCTTGGCCTGATTGATGGCGCGTGTCGAATGCCACTTGTGGAGAGTGCGGGAGGGCATTTTGTTTTCGCACCATGATGCATGTTACGTTGGCAAGCATGAGTGAGGAAAATCCAACGCTAGACCACCTCCCAGCGAGATTCCTCAATGTGGGCAGTAGCGAATGGTTGCGGCCGCTCGTGTTGAGAAACCTTCCCTTCACGCTGAGGAAGCTGCAGCTCAATTAGAACATTTACTCGAGCAGCAGAAAGAAGCCGCGCCCTCGTGCACTGGGCGAGATGCCATTTGTGCTGATTTTCCAACGCAAGACAAACACCGGGCACTAAAAATCAGCGCGAACGGTGCAACCTAACGCACTCTGCCGCTTGCAGAACTCCGCATAGGACAGCAGAGTTTTTGGGTCTCCGCAAACTCCTCCCAGGCCTGGTCTTCAGTTTCTTCCTGAACTCTAGGAGGATGGGAGCCGTTCTGGTACCAGTGTTGATGTTGCCCCAGATCCTCCATCTGCATAATAAGACTGACTCCTTCCTGGTCAATACTTTCCTTCAGCTCTTCAGTTTCATGTGAGTGACGTCTCGGCTCCCGATTGAGCATTGTCCACCGGGATATACCTGCTTTTCAGCCTTCTCTTCGAGGAGGGTGGTCTGGAGTCCTGAGAGGAGCATGGGACCACCCAACCCTACTTTAAAACGTCAGCACCCCACTCCCTAACCCCACCTCTGCAGCTGCCAGTCATACCACCTCAACTGCTACCTGGTAACCCACATGTCAAACATCTGGGGAATAACTGAGGCGCCAGACTGGCTTGGAGGACTTTTGGCCCAGAGAGCACTGTTCTTCTGCTAAACTATGCCAGGCACGTCACCACCACCCCAAGCTAAGTGTGCAGATAATCACTCATAATCCTGCTGAACGCGTGGGAGTGGCTCTTCTGTCTAGAAGAGCAGCTTTCACTAACATGGAAAAAGCTAAATTTGCAAAGCATTCACAAGGTGGGGAGAGTGGTGGAATTTCTGATAATAAACAAATGCAGCCTGCAGTGTGCTAACTTTGTATTGTGGAATCCTTGAACTTCCCAGGCAGAGGTTGCCGGTAGCACAGAATGTCCGGGTCACATTGGCCACAGATCTAGGAAAATGCCCTGATGACTTTAGAGCAGAGCTGAGCTTCAATAGCTACAAGAAAGTCCATTTTTAAATGCCTCTGGATATTACATCCTTCCTGCTGTGGCCCAGATTACTACTCTTTGGCACAGGCGACTGTGCAGTACTCTGATGCTGAAGTGCTTTACCTCTGAGAGGTGGCGAGAGCGCAGACACTTTGCGTCGGTGATGTATGTAAAGAGGTTGAAACATGGAGGAAACAGTGCAAACCCTTAGGAACTGACACTGTGTCAGCCCAAGTAAGATATCTTGACCAACCTTTGAACCAATTCCTAAAGTCACATAAAATGTCTCTCAAACTGAGATCAATAGGCTGTAATGTGATATTCCCTCACGTAACGTGTAATTTGTGTGAAATTACATGTTGAGCGGTTTGTCCTGGGGCGGTTGTCATTGGGTTGAAATCTGTACTCTAGAGTATTACACAAGGCTTAGTGCTGAGCTAAACAGGCTTGTTTAAAACGTGAATGTAGTTGATGGCATCCTCTAAGCACCGCTTTAGTAAATCAGACACTATAATATTTTAACATTTGCAATGTGTGCAAGCACCGAGTTTTTCCATAGTGCTGGATTGTGATCATTTTAGTAAAACTGGGCCTATGTCCACTAAAAGTTCAGGTATGCCTTTCACAGGGTGTCACAGAAACAGGGCACCCAAGTGATCCTGAAGAAGGACAAGATGTGTCTGAAACGTGGCGCGTTGATGAGGTGCATAGAATGGATGAATTTTGCTTCATAGCTTAAATAATTAAACTGACTATTTATGAATACAAAAAGTTCTTAGCATTGAAGATTTTCACATTAGAAAATCAGTTTTTATCATAAACCGCTGAACGTTCGTTAGTTCAAGGATGAAAGTCTACCTGAAAGTGGACCTGACCTGTTGGTGGAAACAGTGTAAAGCATTTGCTGACCTCTGCCCTCCAAGGTTTTGTTAGTATTGACACGGGTTATCATATGACGTCATTGCCTGCACTGTACTGCTTGTCAATGTTAAACCAATAAAGTGCTTCATCCTACAACCAGCAGGCCATTGAGACCCACAAACACATTCAGGGGCCGATTCACAAAGGGCCTCCGCACTCGAGGCAAAGGCCCCAGTGTTGGACAGGGGGCCCGCACTCATGGCTGGACCTCTGCACTGCAGTTACTTATTGCTGAGGTCCCACAACGGAGTGCGGAGCCCCCGCCAGGAGTGCACACCCTCGGTACGACTGCGGGGCCTCCACCGCGTATATTGCATGTTACTACGCATGCTATTACATCGCGTTGTTAGAACACAATACCGTTCCATCACAAGATCAACTTGCTGTAGGGGGCGCGCTGGATTTAGGAATAGTATAATTTACTATTCCAACTCCAGCGTGTGCAACAGTAGGGAATTTGTTGGAATAGTAAATTATACTATTCCTTAGGTTAGAGCGCCCGCAACAGCAAGTCGATCTAATGGCTCGCAACAATGCGGTCGTTGTAACAACTGCGTTGTAAAAGGAACGCGATGTAATGGCAGCGTTGTAAACGCTGTTTCCCCTCCTCCACGAGTGCGGAGGCTCTTTGTGAATGGGCCCCTCAGTATCCAACGTACACCTTTTTCATTATTCCATCCAGCAGGTCGTCGGCTCTTTATTGAAGGAGCAGCAAATGGAATACCTTCCCAGTGGAGCTAGATCCCGTCTTTTTAGGTCGAACCTACCAGACAGTGCAAGTCGTCTTCTGGTTGCAAAGGACCTATTGTGGGTTTACCAAGAACTTAGAGAGGCTTACAACCCAGCCATTGCTTACTATTGGTTGGCTCTATTGTCACCCTCAGTTGCTTGCTTATTAATCAATGGCTTTCTTTGTCTGAACTTGTCTACCTTGTGTTTGTCCCTCCCCTGGAGTGTAGCCTCTACATCTTGTAGCCTAAGCATCCCATCAGACTGCATGTGTTTTCCAGCTCTCTCCCATATGTGCTTCTCCCACCCTGTCTAATACCTGATCCCCATTCTCCAGGTTGCTGTCTCCCTTGTTTTCCAAGCTCTACCTCGTGTACTCTCCCCTGCCAAACTCCAATCTCTCTGTCGCATTGTGTTGCTTCCTCTCTCGTGTGCTCTCCCCTGCCAAACTCCAATCTCTCTGTCACATTGTGTTGCTTCCTCTCTCGTGTGCTCTCCCCTGCCAAACTCCAATCTCTCTGTCGCATTGTGTGGCTTCCTCTCTCGTGTACTCTCCCCTGCCAGACTCCAATCTCTCTGTCGCATTGTGTGGCTTTCTCTCTCGTGTCCTCTCCCCTGCCAAACTCCAATCTCTCTGTCGCATTGTGTGGCTTCCTCTCTCGTGTACTCTCCCCTGCCAAACTCCAATCTCTCTGTCGCATTGTGTGGCTTCCTCTCTCGTGTACTCTCCCCTGCCAAACTCCAATCTCTCTGTCGCTTTGTGTTGCTTCCTCTCTCATGTGCTCTCCCCTGCCAAACTCCAATCTCTCTGTCGCATTGTGTTGCTTTCTCTCTCGTGTACTCTCCCCTGCCAAACTCCAATCTCTCTGTCGCTTTGTGTTGCTTCCTCTCTCATGTGCTCTCCCCTGCCAAACTCCAATCTCTCTGTCGCATTGTGTTGCTTCCTCTCTCGTGTACTCTCCCCTGCCAAACTCCAATCTCTCTGTCGCATTGTGTGGCTTCCTCTCTCGTGTACTCTCCCCTGCCAAACTCCAATCTCTCTGTCGCATTGTGTGGCTTCCTCTCTCGTGTACTCTCCCCTGCCAAACTCCAATCTCTCTGTCGCATTGTGTTGCTTCCTCTCTCATGTGCTCTCCCCTGCCAAACTCCAATCTCTCTGTCGCTTTGTGTTGCTTCCTCTCTCATGTGCTCTCCCCTGCCAAACTCCAATCTCTCTGTCGCTTTGTGTTGCTTCCTCTCTCATGTGCTCTCCCCTGCCAAACTCCAATCTCTCTGTCGCTTTGTGTTGCTTTCTCTCTCGTGTACTCTCCCCTGCCAAACTCCAATCTCTCTGTCGCATTGTGTGGCTTCCTCTCTCGTGTACTCTCCCCTGCCAAACTCCAATCTCTCTGTCGCATTGTGTGGCTTCCTCTCTCGTGTGCTTCTCCCCCCGCTCCGGTGTTGCTCTCGTGCATGCGCTGTTTTTGCCCCCCCCACCTGCACACCCGTTGCCCTCTGCTCCTCCTTTGCTCCATATGCCCACCACTTTATTTGTTTTATTTTGGTGGGGGCTGGGGGGGGGTGGCCAGGGATACCAGTGATCGAATTGCTGGCAGCTCCTCCGTCTTAAACAAAATCACTTTTGCACAACTTCTTTTTCATGCTTTTTAAATTGCTGACCCATCTTATATCTATAAATGTCAAAAATGGCCCCACATAATTTTGTCGGAGCACATGCGCAATGATTCCCCCCCCCCCCTAAATACCTGTCCAGCTCTCTCTGCTGCTGTCTCGTTTTGCGAGCTCTCTCGTGCGCTTCTCCCCAGCCAAGCTCCCACCCCTCCCTCATGCTCTCTGCTGCTTGTGCTCATATGTTTCTCCCCTGCCTCCAGTGTTGCTCAGCCTCTGCCTCGATTGCTGCTTTTTCCCTCCAAGACCTACCCATCTATTGCCCCACCGGCTCCTGCATTACCCCCTAAGCCCACTGTCTTTTTTTATTTTGAATTTTTTGAGGGGGGCAGGGGGGTGGCGAGGGAAGGAGCTTCAGGGTGCTGTCAGTCACTCCGCCTTAAAAAAAAAGAAAAAGCACTATTGCTCTACTAATATTTCAATGTTTTCACATAATTTGGCTTACATTTTGGGCAGTTGTGCAATTTTTGCAACAAATTTGACACAAAAAAATAAAATACTCTCTTTGGCAAACTAAATCAGTCTTCATTTTCGTAGAAAATTGGGTGGCTAATACTGACAGAGATTATGGGCCTTTTGTGTTGATTTCACCAGGGCAGTAAAGTACATTCCCTCGCTACCCTGGCAACCCGACAGACCGGCCGCCATACTTTAAATAAGGGCCTGAGTTTAGGAGTGGGATTCATTTTTTTTTTGGCTTTCAAAAGTTTGGAAAGTTCACAAACTTGGAACGTTGCTAAGTTTTCTAAACTTCTTTAAAACAATGCCAGCGGACGAAACCACCTGCAAAAATGTGTTTGTGGAAGAATTTACTCTTGAGAATTCTCTTGCAAAAAAGTTATTTTTTTTTAGTTTTTTTTCACAAAAGCCCACAATTGTGGGGGTTTTTTTGCACTCTAAACTTTAGAACATTTGCAAAAGATGAAAAGTTTTGAAATGTCTTCTCGTAATTTGAGGAGGAACAAAGTTTTGCTAACATAATATAAGTAATTTCCGCCACCCCCCAGATGACAGGCGGAGTGACAAGGTTGATCATTAAATTTATACCTAAGACAGTAGCTCCTCTCTACTACAGTAGGGTGATCTTCTCAGGGTGACACATGGCAGTGTAGAGTCTAAACCCTGCATAGCCCGCTGTTAGGTTGAGGTTTCTCAGAGTAACTAGTCCAGCCATCATGATCTAAACTCTGATAGCATCTGTATTTAGAGGTTTGTACACACCTGGAACTTTTGTTGCAAAAAACATGATATTGCTCAGACTTGAACCTACTGTGTTTTATGTTACTGTAAATTGTATTTTTAATTGACTCTTGTAATTCAGCAATGAAGTAAATTGATGATGGTGATGGTAACCTCTCCATAGATCCTGTGCCTCAAGCTGGCACTAGTGGAGCGTGGGAAAGCGAGGCCGGAAGAGCTGGTGTGACACATAACTTCTCGCGGGCTGGGCGGCGCAGCATTGTTACCTGCACCCCAGGAGCGGACTGCTGAATCCCACGAATCAAGGACAGGTGTCATGGGTGCCACAGTTCAATGTAGGTGACTGTCATCATGTGTCACCAGCACAGAGCTGGAGAGAGGCAGCACTTACTACAAGTCCGCCTCCTGGAGAAGACGCTGCAGTACCAGGCAGGGAGCACTTTGTGAAACTTTTCCACTGGTGGGTGAGTCACCATGGGAAGACCAAGACACCTCTTCATGGGATCTGTTCGGGCGCATCCCCATGTAGCTTGCCAGGTAGCTGTCAACACAAAGGGGCCTGGGAGGAGTGACTTATTTCCCGTAGACGCTACCACTGCGTGAGATCTGAGGCAACTTCACTGTGTAAATTACTAGGTTCTGAAAAGTTGAGAAAACCCACCCTCCAGGCAGTAGAAGACAGTGTGCCCACTTGGGCACAACTTACTCAACATGTCCTATGACTTCTCCTGCTGGCAGCGAGTCACTGTACGAAAAGTAGTTCCATGCCAGGAGGTGGAAGAGGGGAGGATGAGTGGTGAGAACATTCCTGACTCTGAAACTGACACAGAGGGATCTGTGCCAGGGTTTAAAGAAAATAACCATTGACAAGGGAAAACACATCCCAAGGACAAGTACAGAAGCAAATGAAGTCCTTTTGACAGAAGAGAGAGAAGTTGGGCTTGGTCGCCAAATAACATATCCTTTCACCAGGAAAAACTGTTAAAACAGAAAAGTAACACTGTGTCCATCCTGATGTTTTGTGCACTGGTTACATTTCATGTATCATCTTGACAACAACTTTACAACATGTCATGCCAACAAAGTTTATTTGATTTTGAGTTTGGGAAATGCAAAGTTTAGTCGCTACCTTCATATAAAACAGGTAAGACAGCCGAGAGGGGGTGAAGCACAAGCTGCAGAGATTCATTTGTGGTGTACTGAATGAGTGACGAATGTTGACTATCAGGGCAAAGTCTTCTTGATGTGAGTTTGTGTTTGGCCTTTCCATTTGTGAGAGTTCTTACTGACACAGTGCACCACTGATGTGGCTGATCACTAGCACCATTCCTGGCCACAAGCAGTGCAGGTAGTCACTCCCACACTAGGAGGATGGTGAGGGGCTGTTACTAACACAATGCGTGACTAGTGGAGGAAGGCTGACTGCTGATACAATGCATGGCTGATTGTGGCCCAAGTTCTGCCCGAAGGAGGCTGACTCCAAACACACTGTGGATGATTACAAGCACAATGTCTGCCTGATGGAGGCTCAGTCCTAACACACCGTGTGACTGATTACAAGCACAGTGTCTGCCTGATGGATGTTTGTAATTATCACAATTGTGACTAAATACTGACACAACATCTGCCTTGTGAAAACTGTTTACTGAGACAACGCGTAGCTGATTCCAGACACAATATGTTCTTGATGGAGACTGATTATTAACACAATGCATGGCTGACACTATCTTGAGAAGGAAGGCTGATTACTCACAATGCATGGCTGATTACTGCCAGAATCTCTGCCTTATGGAGACTGATAATTAAAACAATGCATGGCTGATTACTGCCAGAATCTCTGCCTTATGGAGACTGATTATTAACACAATGCATGGCTGATTACTGCCAGAAACTTTGTCTTATGTAGAATGATTATTAACATAATGCATGGCTGATTACTGCCAGAAACTCTGCCTTATGGAGACTGATTATTACCACAATGCATGGCTGACAGTATGTTCAGGAGGAAGGCTGATTATTAACAGAATGCATGGCTGATTACTGCCAGAATCTCTGCCTTATAGAGACTGATTATTAACATAATGCATGCCTGATTACTGCCAGAATCTCTGCCTTATGGAGACTGATCACTAACATAATGCATGGCTGATTACTGCCAGAATCTCCGCCTTATGGAGACTGATTATTAACACAATGCATGGCTGATTACTGCCAGAATCTCTGCCTTATGGAGACTGATTATTAACACAATGCATGGCTGACAGTATGTTGAGGAGGAAGGCTGATTACTAACAATGCATGGCTGATTACTGCCAGAATCTCTGCCTTAGGTACACTGATTATTAACATAATGCATGGCTGATTCCTGCCAGAATCTCTGACTTATGTAGACTGATTATTAACATAATGCATGGCTGATTACTGCCAGAATCTCTGCCTTATGTAGACGGATTATTATCATAATGCATGGCTGAGTACTGCCAGAATCTCTGCCCTATGGAGACTGATTACTAACATAATGCATGGCTGATTACTGCGAGAATCTCTGCTTTATGGAGACTGATTATTAACACAATGCATGGCTGATTACTGCCAGAATCTCTGCCTTATGTAGACTGATTATTAACAAAATGCATAGCTGATTACTGCCAGAATCTCTGCCTTAGGGAGACCGATTATTAACACAATGCATGGCTGACAGTATGTTGAGGAGGAAGGCGGATTACTAACAATACAAGGCTGATTACTGCCAGAATCTCTGCCTTATGGAGACTGATTATAGATATAATGCATGGCTGAGTACTGCCAGAATCTCTGCCTAATGGAGACTGATTATTAACACAATGCATGGCTGATTACTGCCAGAATCTCTGCCTTATGGAGACTGATTATTAACACAATGACTGGCTGATTACTGCCAGAATCTCTGCCTTATGGAGACTGATTATTAACGCATTGCATGGCTGATTACTGCCAGAATCTCTGCCTTATGGCGACTGATTATTAACACCTTGCATGGCTGATTACTGCCAGATTCTCTGCCTTATGGAGACTGATTATTAACACAATGCATGGCTGATTACAGCCTCAAGCTTCACCTCTATGGACTCTCTGCCAATGATGAGTTATCACTTCTACTTGACTCTTCTCAAACTGCACGGTAGCCCACAGAGTGAATGTTGCTCCCTGGTCGTGTCAATTCATGTGACAATACTAGAACTCTAATACTTTATGCTTGACATTCATACATAATACGAGCAACATGGTCCGGTCTGCGGATCCGTCCTCTCACATCCCACGAATGCCCTTGGTAGAGGGAGCAATCCCTAGTCTTAGAAGTATTCATGTAAATGTTCAAATAAACAGCTCCAAGTTCATTTCCATCAACAACAACTTTCTAAATAGAGAGAGGAGTTGGCCTAACGGCTAGGGCGCTCAACCTCGGACCTGGGGAACCGGGTTCGAGTCTCGGTAATGACACTGAACATCCTGTGATTCTGGGCAAATCACTTAATCTCCCCATGCCTAACCAAAAATGAATGTGTGTCCTCATGTAACGTAACTGGTGCTATGTAAAGCGCTCTGATACCCGATTGGATTCGGGTCAAGTTCGCGCTATATAAAACTCCCCCCAAAAAAAGAAAAATACTCTGTTTCCCAGTGTCCTTCTTGGAAGTCCTTTGGAAAGCAGCGGGTATTGGCAAAAAAAATCAAGATCGGTGCTGCAAGGTACTGGCTGCAGTGACAGCGCATCACAATTACATAGCAAAGACGCTGTGGGCTACGATGGACGTTATACCCAGAAATTCAGGATGGCAGCAGGCTCTACGGGATAGGTGAGAGATCATGGCGTGATGGTAATTGTAGTCCACTGCCAGAATGCTGCCACATAGTACGTTCTCTGCCATGCGCAGCCTCAGCCCAAACAGCATCGACCAGTGGTGACTGCTGCCGATATAAGGTGAGGGGGCAGCAGGGGGTGGAAAAAATAATAAATGTAAAAAAAAGATTTTCCTGCTGCTGATGCTGCCAGCCACCTCAGTGCTCCTCTGTTCCATGGCCTACACAAACTCCCCACCCAATCCAGACACTGCTCTCATTCTATTACCAAGCATGAGAGAAGCTCCGGGATTGGCCTGAGTAGGCTGGTTTGATGGGTTCTCAGGCAGAGGGAACCTGTGCCTTTTCTCCATCCAGCTGTGCAAAACAGCTGGGTTAGAGAAATATACATGTGTACAAGATGGCCGGCCAAATTAACATGCCCACTTGCAGTGCCCATCACTCCTCCCTGCCATTGCACGGCCCCGCCCAACACTCGCTTGGCTCAGTCAACTGCTGGCCTTGAGCAGTGGGGCGATGCACCTCCGCCATTACGGAGGAGCCGCCACTGGCATCGACACTCCACAATGACTGCCAGCTTTTCTTTGCCTGAAAGATACTTAGCACAAGCAGGTTTGGAGTATCTCTCCCCCATCCTTGGCTACTACCAAGCTGTATGCAATGCCCCCAGCTCATCTTCCTGACAAACCTTGACTGTCACTCGGAAACCACAGGCACATGTGCGTTGTGCGAGGCCTTTTTCCTGTCCACTGCATACTAGAAACATGTATATGAGCTAATGTCAGTCTCCCCCACGCCAGGCAGCATTTAATTTCAACTGTGAGCTGACACATATTTCCTACCACATAATCCCTATTATTATTTACTAAAGAACTAGAACTAAAGGGGCAGTCTCATTGGCTGATTTTTAAGTGCTGATTTTATTGGTGATTCCACCCCACAGCCTACCACCATCTAGAGGTGGGCTAGAACAACACAGCTGGCAACATTGGCAGCTTTCACACCCACCATGTCTTGCATCTCCCACCTCTAATGGCAATTGATTTTTCTAACAACGGACCTCAATGCCGATGGGAAAACTGGACAGGGTGGCTCACGCAGTTTGATATGACATCCGATGCGCCATCTTTTTTAGGGTTGCTCCTCTGACACCATGCAGTCTTTAGCTGGGCCTGTTCCCCATGGGTCTCTTAGCACAGGCCTATCACTCGGTAAAACAAGCATTGGCAAAGCCAATAGGTCTGGCACTTTCTGAAAGCCTTTTGGCTCTGTCCATGCTTTTTTGTAGTATCATGGATTTTCTTAAATGTTATTGCAGGGAGAGCTGCATGGCCCTCCACTATATAAAAAGAGGCTACAAGAACAAATATCTTGAGTGCATAAAGCACGCAGTGCCATAGGAGTCTCTCTACCACTGAAGAGACCTTTGAGGGTGTGTGTGCTCCTTGTGGAAGAGCAGATTGTTGTGACTGACAGTAAAATTAGCCAATGGCTGAAGTGGGCTGATCCACTGCCCCATGCGATATGCTATTGGGGTGGGAAGAAAATGTGAGTGACACAGCAACTGACCAATGGACCAAGAGGACTGACTGGAAGCCGCTATGAGCATGTATATTATATATGTAATTTCAGTAAAATTAAAGGGTCTTGACCTAAAAAAGGGCTGTTAAAGATTGAACCAAACCTTCTACACCCATGGGGGCACTTGCTGGAGAAGAGCAGCCACCCACTGAGGTAGGCATCCTGTACGGGGCAAACCGCCAACAAATTCTTGGTACAGGACAACATAACAAGCACAGGGCAGACGAGGAACACACAGAGATAATAGTAATTGTTATGTCCTATTTCATAATCGTCAGAGCGGATGTTTATAGCAGGGCGGTTTCAATGTCTTGGAATGAGCAGTGTTATCTGTACACAAGCCCACGCCCTGCGGCTTGAGCTATGCTGCCACAGACCACTGAGGTAATGAAAGCAAATGAGAAGCTTCCTCCAAAACAATGTCTCGTGCTGGCAGGTGTGCGGCAGACTGGTTATCAGGGTGACTTCCTGTGGGTGAGTGCGCAAACCCGACGCGGTCTAGCATGGCCGACCTGAGACATGTCCTGGAGAATATGGCATCTTGGCCACCTCCACTACAGCCCAATTCAGGCCTTGCATAAGATGCTCAACTCTCCTCCCAAGGTGCACGTTCTGAGAGACAACTGTACTAAACATCAAAGAAGGACAGTTTGCTTCCGGCGGTCATGTCCAGCAGATGCCTTTGCTCTTGTTGACCACTCTACAGGGTTTGAACCCACTGAGTACCTTTTTTTTAATCTGTTTATTAGCAGCACAGTATACACGTTGCAGCAAATATCAGTGGAGCTTTCAACATAGGATGTTCATGTACAATATGGCAACAAGGTACACACTTAGCATTGACATGTCAAATACCATTGCATGAGTCATGATAGTGAATGCAGGATATACTGTGTGGCCTTAAACTTTATAGAAAAAACTGGGGTTAAGAAGAGAGCTAAGAGGAGAAAGGAAGAAGGAAGTAAGAAATAGAAAGGAGCAAAAGCCACAACGTTTCGAGAGCTCTGAGACCCATGAGAAACAAATTACGGAATATGAGGGCTGTACTTATTCATCGCAACCGCGAGGCTGAGATCAATAAATCGTGTGAACGAGTGTGTGTAATGCTACATGGAAATGTCAGATCTGCAGTTCTGGGAGTTGGCAGGCATGCCACAGAGAAAAGAGAGGGGGCAACTGGGTCATTGTGGGTGGGCTGTGCAGTCAGACAGTCCCGCGCAGGGGGTTGGCCAGTGTGGGGCATGTGCTATAGTGCCGTCAGGGACAATAAGCAATGTGGAGAAGGGAATGACGGCATGGTCAACATGATGTCACACTCTTGTGTGCCGTGGATGAGTGTGTGTTACACCATGCGTTCAAGGTGGTCGTTCATCAGATTTGGCTTCAACTGCAATCAGAAAAGTCTCCCAGCATTCGCCCCCTGTGCGAGATTCGCCCCCCCTGTGGAATAGTCTGAGAGGATGTGTCTCGGCTCTGGTCCATGTTAGCAATACACAATGCCATCCCCGAATTTCCGGAGAAGCCGTGGATGTCCAAGCCATGGCTATGTTTCGTTTCCCATTGAGTACCTTCTTAACACCATAGAGGAGCTGCCAGCCTGGAGGACTGACCACTCATGGTTCTTTCTGAGCAACCACACTCAATAAATTAACTTTTGTCGTTTTTGCGCAAAATGGCTCACACTAAGGGGTCGATTACGATGTCGTTCGGAAACCATTCCGACCAAACCGGTTTCGGAATGGTTTCCAACCGAATCGAATTTTAGGAGTCTGTCCGAATGATTACAATGTTTCCCAACACCGTTCGGTCGGATTCCCATTGACTTCAATGGGAGTCTGTGTTCGGGCCGAATACACAGGGTCCCATTGAAGAAGGGTGGTTGGGGAAAATTGTGCACCCTGTGGCGGGCCCCCTAAGGTGCCCTCCACACTGTGCATGGTTGGAAAGGGGGGACACAGTGATACCCTCACGGGCCCGATATGGTGGCCCCCGGGTGAAGGGGGACCTGCTACGGGCCCTCAAAGTCAGATTCCGACAGCAAATCCGTGTTGGAACAACTGATTCGGAAAGGCTGTCCGAATCTAACATCCTTATCGCTCGGTCGGAAAAATGGTCCATAGACCTGTATGAGTCAGCTCCGAACGACTCGGTTACTCCAAATGATGAAACAAGGCTTCCGAATCCGATTTGAACTAATTGAATCCCATTCGGAGCTTTTCCGAATGACATCATAATCGACCCCTAAGTGTGGAGAACCACAGGGGTCGGCCATCTCGATAGGTTTAGTGGATATAAGTGGCCTCTGGTGAACATCCTTAATGGTCATAAATAGGTTCTCGTGTCTATGCGGACAACACTTAAATTCATTCTGTGCCTGAAAAGGTCGATAGTGATCGCATCTGGTGGCCATTGGTGGCCGATTATGCAAAGCCAGAGAGTCCACTCATGGGCCCATGAACCCCCAAGGGCTTCCATGAAATACGTCCTCCAGTGCAATACAGACGATATGTGGCCAATGGTAGGACTCAGTAATGAACTTCTCTTGCTACCCCAAGTCAATGTATCAGCAAAATGCTTACCACCTTCGCAGGCTGCGGGGTTCGTAAGAGTTTCAGGGTTCTGCAGTTGACAATGTCTCACCTGAGAAGCTAGAATACACTCTGCCTGGGCATGCTCATGAAGGCGAGTCACGAAGAGCCCTTAACTATCCAGGCCACGGTATCCTCTCCATGCGTCACTTAGACCCTATCACCTTTGCTTCAAAAACATTCCAGTCCCCTCATAAGAAAAAACATATTCAAAATATTGTGCCTGGTTCACAAACAGCTGAATGAGCCTCAGACTTCATACTCTTTGAAATGCAAACCTGTCAGTCCACTTAATGTCTAGTGTCAACCAACCATAAAGTACTAAACATCCTGTAGCCCAGCGCCCCCTAGCAGCAAGCTGGAGTACAGGAGAAGGCACCCCAACACATATTGCGGTGGAGATGGGTGCTCTTCGCAGTGCCAGTGACTGAACTACGAGGAGCACTACCCACCCTCACACCGCAGGGTGGGGGGGGGTGGACCACATCCAGAGGGCAACCCAGCCCCACGGCTTTAAAAGCACCTTTTAGAGTTTCAAGAATGCACCTCAGCAACCAAGCACCTCTTAACGCCATGTTGGGGTGCAGGATAGAGAACACGCTCAAAAAATGAAGAAGAACATCTGTAGCAGCGCAGCACCCTCTACCCCACAATGGGGTGCAGGATAGGGTGCACCCCCAGAGAATGAAGGAAGTCATCTGAGGCAGCACAGCACCCCCTGCCCTACGGTGGGGTGCAGGATAGGCTGCACCCCGAGAGTATGAAAGGCGTCTGTAGCAGCACAGCACCCCTTCCCCGCAGTGGGGTGCAGGATAGGCTGCACCCCCACCCCCCCCAGAGCATGAAGAACAGTGTTAGAAAAGGTAGATGGACCGGGAGGGTCGGCCGGGGTCAGGAGGAGAGGTCTCCGGGGAGAGCCGTCTCCAGCGATCGTACAGTCAAGTAACTTCCCCCCCACAGACAGATATCACACACGGATAAGGTTCAGTGTTCTTTATAAGCACTTATTTAAGGTACGGTTAACTGGTACAAGGAGGTCTGGACTCAGGGGTCCCCTCGATTAGAGTCTCACACGGTAGGGAAGGGGGTAGCGGGACAGTCTATTTACCAATCAGGTAGTTCGGATGAGATGAGGATGAGCTCACAATCCTCGAGCTTGGTGGTTAGGTGGTCTGGGCCGCGGCAGCGCCAGCAGGTCCCGGTGTGGATGGTCGATACAACGGGCCGCGGCAGCGCCAGCAGGTCCCCGGAAGATATACGGTCCGCGGCAGCGCCAGCAGGTCCCGGTGAGGATGGTCGTTACAACGGGCCGCGGCAGCGCCAGCAGGTCCCAGGAAGATGACTGTTGTAGAAGGCCGCGGCAGCGCCAGCAGGTCCCGGTGAGGATGGTCGTTACAACGGGCCGCGGCAGCGCCAGCAGGTCCCAGGAAGATGAAGGTTGCAGAAGGCCGCGGCAGCGCCAGCAGGCAGGACGATGGTTCACAAGAACGGGCTACGGCAGCGCCAGTAGACCGTCAGGGTTGAGTTCACTCGGTGTCTCTCGACTCCAGGATACAACTGCCTTCCTGCTCCGGAGCTGCCTCAGTTATAGGGCTGGTGCCCTTTGATGTCCGGACCCTCGCACTTGGAGGTCGGAGGGTCCGGGATGAAGGTGTCCAGACACCCAGCAGGGGGTGGAGCCAGTGCCTGGGGGAGCTGGGGGCGCTCGGCACCTGGCGGGGGAGAGCCCTTGACACTTCGTCCTCCCATTGACCTGCCAAGTGGTCCGCTCACCTCCTGGGTGGATGGTGGTGCCGGGATGTCGGGGCCGGCCAGGCCCGGGGTTAGGGTCGAGGGGAGGCCATGCGGCCGCGTGGTGCAGGGCCCAAGATGGCGGCTTGACCCGGCCGGGAAAGCTGGTGGGGCTGGACCCCGTGATGAGTAGGGGTCCGAGGGCAGAGGGTCCGTCGGGAGACGGAGTACAGGTGCTTGTTGCGGGGATATGCCAGGTGGGCCGGAGTTCGGGCCCTGTCGAGCGGGGAGGGAGCAAGCCGTCTGTGAGGCCTGTCCAACATGCGTCCCCCCCAGCTGAAGGCGGGGAGAGTCACCCATCTCCTTGGGGACTCTCTTCGTCGAGGCGGAAAAAGCGGGACAGGCCATCTGCGTTGGCGTGGTCTTGGCCTGGTCGGTGCTCCACGGTGAAGTCCATCCCCTGCAGGGAAATGGACCAGCGCAAGAGTTTTGGGTTCTCCCCCCGCATCTGCATCAGCCATTGCAGGGGTCGATGGTCGGTTTGTACCCGGAAGTGGGTACCGAAGAGATAGGGTCGGAGCTTTTTGAGGGCCCACACTACTGCAAATGCCTCCCTCTCGATGGTGCTCCAACGCTGTTCTCGGGCCAGGAGACGTCGGCTGATGAAGGCCACCGGCTGGTCATGACCTTCGGGGTTCAACTGAGAGAGGACGGCTCCGATGCCGTGGTCGGAGGCGTCGGTCTGCACCACAAATTCCCGACTGTAATCGGGGGCCTGGAGCACAGGGGCGGTGCACAGGGCGGCCTTCAGCTCCTCGAAGGCCGCTTGACAATCAGGAGTCCAGTTGACCCGCTTCGGCTGGTTCTTGGATGTGAGACCCGTGAGGGGCCCCACGATGCTGCCGTAGTCCTTCACGAACCGCCGGTAGTAGCCGGTGAGCCCCAAGAAGGCTCGGACCTCGGTCTGGGTGACGGGGGGCTGCCAGGACTGGATGGCAGCAATCTTAAGTTGTAGTGGGGCCACCAGCCCGCTCCCCACTTGGTGCCCAAGGTAGGTCACAGACCCTTGGCCAATCTGGCACTTGCCGGCCTTAATGGTGAGGCCGGCCCGCTGGAGGGCTTGTAGGACCTCTTGGAGGTGACGGAGGTGGTCGGACCAGTGGCGGCTGTATACAGCGATATCGTCCAGGTAGGCAGCGCTGAATTCTTCAAGCCCTGCCAAGACCTGGTTCACAAGGCGTTGGAACGTGGCGGGGGCATTCTTCATGCCAAAGGGCATGACCTTAAATTGGTAGTGGCCATCGGGGGTAGAGAAGGCTGACCGTTCCTGAGCCCTGGGTGTGAGGCCGATCTGCCAGTAGCCCGCCATTAGGTCGAAGATACTAAGGTAGCGGGCGGCCCCCAGCCGGTCGATCAGCTCGTCTGCTCGGGGGATGGGATGAGCGTCGGTCCGGGTGACAGCGTTCAAGCCCCGGTAGTCGACGCAGAATCTCAGTTCAGGGGCGGAGCCGGGGGCAGCGGCCTTGGGAACTAACACGACCGGACTGGCCCAGGGACTGTCTGAGGGCTCGATGACCCCGATCGTGAGCATCTTGGCCACTTCCTCCTGTATGCAGGCCCGTACCCGATCTGGTACGCGGTAGGCCCGGTGCCGGACAGGGGGACTGTCCCCGGTGTCTACGTCGTGCAAACACCAGGGGGTGACCCCGGGGGTGAGGGAGAACAGGGCAGCGAACTGCAGCAGGAGGTTCCGGCAGTCCTGGCGTTGCTCCGAAGTGAGGGCGTCAGAGAGCCGGACCCCGTCCACGGAGCCGTCCTTCTCCTGAGTCTTCAGGAGATCCGGGAGGGGCTCGGAGTCTTCTTCTGTGCCACTGTCTGTAGCCATCAAGAGGCTTAGTTCGGAGCGCACAAAGTGCGGTTTGAGCCGGTTGGTGTGGAGGACCCGAAGGGGGTTCCGGGAGGACCCAATGTCGATGAGGTAAGTGACGGGGCTTTTGCGCTCGACCACTTTGAAGGGCCCCGTCCACTTATCTTGCAGGGCACATGGTTCGGTGGGGGACATCACCCATACTTGCTGCCCAGGCTCGAATTCAACGGAGGAGGCATTGTGATCATACCACCTCTTCATGTCCTCCTGGCTGGCCTCGAGGTTCGCCTTGGCCATCTCCCTGAAGCGCCGGGTCTGGTTTCGTAAGGCCAGGATGTATTTGAAGACGTCGGGAGGGGTCGTTAGGGGGGCCATCTCCCAACCTTCCTTGACTAGGCTGAGGGGCCCTCGCACAGGGTGTCCGTATAGGAGTTCAAAGGGGCTAAAACCGAGGGACTTCTGGGGAACTTCTCGGTAGGCGAAGAGGAGGCACGGGAGCAGTACATCCCACTGGCGACGGAGAGGTTCTTCCAATCCCCCAATCATCCCTTTGAGAGTGCGGTTAAAACGCTCCACTAGTCCGTTCCCTTGGGGGTGATAGGGGGTCGTGAATCTGTAGGTGACCCCGCATTGTTGCCAGAGGGACTTCATGTATTTTGATATGAAATTCGTGCCTCGGTCGCTGACGACTTCTCGGGGGAAGCCTACCCGGGAGAAGATCCCCATCAGGGCCCGGCCAACCACTGGAGCGGTCACTGTCCGTAGGGGCACCGCCTCGGGGTAGCGGGTGGCATGGTCCACTAGCACCAAGATGAACCTGTGTCCTTGTGCCATGCGGGGGTCCAGAGGTCCCACAATGTCTATCCCCACCCTCTCGAACGGGGTGGTGACCACCGGGAAGGGTTGTAGAGGGGCCTTCAGCTTCCGGCCACTCTTCCCGCTGGCTTGGCATGTGGGGCACGATCGGCAGTGGTTCAGGACGTCATTCCTCATTTTCGGCCAAAAAAAATGGGTCACCAGGCGACTGTACGTTTTGTCCTGGCCCAGGTGTCCAGCCAGGGGGACATCGTGGGCTAAGTTGAGCAGAAAGTCTCTGAAGCGGAGAGGTACCACCAGAACTCGACCGGCCCCCCGCTCGGCGATTCTTTGCTCGCTGTAGAGCAGGTCGTTATCCCAGTAGACCCAGTGGGTTCCGGTGGGGTCCCCGGCGGTTTGGGTGCTGGCTTGTTGGCGGAGTCCCTCGAGGGAGGGACAGGTCTTTTGTTCCTGGCGGAACTGTTCTTGGGTGGGCCCCCCTTCTTGACGCCACTGAGCCAGATCCGGAAGGTCCTGGTGTTGCGCGTCTTCTTCGGTAGTCGGGTCTGGGAGGTCGGACTCGCCGTTGTCCTCTGCGGGGGCAACCGGGGGCGGAGGTGCTGGCCATTCGGTTTCTTCTGATCGGGGGGCGGCACGGGCGGCCATGGATCGGGTGGTTATGCAGGCCCAGTCCGGGAGGCCCAGCATCCCCAAGTGCTCTCTTCTCTCGACGGTGGCCCACGGGGAACTCTCGAGGTCATTCCCCAGGAGGCAGTCCACGGGGGCATCGTCCCGGACCGTCACCTTCAGTAGGCCGGAGACCCCTCCCCATTCAAACGGGACGCAGGCCATCTTACACATGCTCTCAGAGTTATCTGCCGAGCGGACGGGGCAGAGAATGTTCGGCAGGATCTGCTCGGGCTTCACCAGGTGACAGCGGACGGCCGTCACGCTGGCGCCGGTGTCACGCAAGGCCTCGGCTCTCTGTCCATTAATGGTCACCCACTGACCGTATTTTCTGGTGTTGGCGGGTAGGGGAGCCCGCGGGACCATGTCCCTTCCCCCTAGGCATGCCAGGACCATGGCGGCCGGTTCCCACCCTTGCTGGTCCGGCTCATACTCCTCGGGTCCCTCTGATGATTGCTCTTCCCCCAGGGCAGCGGCAGCTACCTGGCGGGGCTTGGGTGGTTGGTTTAGCGGGCAGTTCGGATCGTTGGCGTAGTGGCCTAGTCGCTGGCACCGGTGGCACGTGACGTTGGTTCGGTACCCGGGCCGCAACGGGGGGTTGCCCCGGCCGGCCGGAGGTGGGGTGCTGGCCACGGGTGTTGCTGGTAAGGCGTCTCTCCCTCGCCCCTGGCCCCCTCCTCCTCCCCGAGGACGGTGCTGGCCTTGGTTGCTTCTGTTCGGGTCGTGTTGCCCTTTCCGGCCCACTCGGGTGCTTTCCCACCGGTCAGCTTCGGCGGCGAGCTGCCGGGGGTCAGTCAGCTTACTGTCGAGTAGGTGCTGCCTGAGCTCGACGAAACAGTTGTTTGACAGGTGCTCCCATACCATCAGGTTGAAGAGTTGTTCGTAGGTGGTGACCTGATTTCCCTTGATCCAACCCTCGAAGGCCCGGCTGAAATAGTTCACGTATTCCACCCAAGTGGTACCTGGGATCCGGGTGCAATCTCTGAACCTCTGGCGGTACATCTCGGGCGTGAGGCCGTAGCGGGTGAGGAGGGCAGCCTTCATGTGGTCGTAGGACGACATTTGGTGATCGGGGAGCTGCAGCAGGGCATCGCGACCCTCGTTGATGAATCTCCCCCAAAGTCCGGCTCCCCAATCACTCCGGTCGATCCGGTGGGAGGTCATTGCGATCTCATAGGCTTTAAACCACTGTTGTATGTCGTCTTCTCGGACATACTCGCGGACCACATCCTTGGGGATGTGAACTTTTTTCTCAATAGGCCCCGGGGTGTGTGGTCGCTCAGGCACCCCCAGTTCCTTATTCTGTTTGCGCAGTTCTATTTCCGCCAGTCGGCGCTCGTGCTCGAGCGTTATTTTTTTCTCTTCCAGCTCTCTTTGTCTCTGCTTTTCTTCTCGTTCCTCTCGAAGCCGCATATGCTCGAGGTTGATTTTCTGTTCAGCTAACTTAAGTTCCCCATCCATCTTGAGTCGTGCCATCTCTAATTCGTGTAATCTGACTCTGTCTCTTTCTCGGATCTCCTCCTGTGAGAGGCCCGTTCCCCGCTCCTCGGGAGCCGTGGCGTTCCCCTCTGGTGTGATGCTGTTTTGGTCTGGTGTGACGCTGCTTTGGTCGGAGGGTCCTGCGACCCCAGTTTCTGTCCATGACTCAAGAGCGCGCTTTAGGTCATCCTTGGTACTTAGGCCGGTGGTAGCAATGCCAAGTTCTATGCAAAATTGTCTCAGTTCGCGGTGGTTGTATTCTTCTAATTTCTCCATTTGGAACTTCTCGGTGGAGCTGCTATCTTTGGTCGACATCGTGCTTTGTCGTGGGGTGAGCTACTCTCTGTACGATTACGCGTTGATTCGGATCGCGCCGCTGGCCACCAATGTTAGAAAAGGTAGATGGACCGGGAGGGTCGGCCGGGGTCAGGAGGAGAGGTCTCCGGGGAGAGCCGTCTCCAGCGATCGTACAGTCAAGTAACTTCCCCCCCACAGACAGATATCACACACGGATAAGGTTCAGTGTTCTTTATAAGCACTTATTTAAGGTACGGTTAACTGGTACAAGGAGGTCTGGACTCAGGGGTCCCCTCGATTAGAGTCTCACACGGTAGGGAAGGGGGTAGCGGGACAGTCTATTTACCAATCAGGTAGTTCGGATGAGATGAGGATGAGCTCACAATCCTCGAGCTTGGTGGTTAGGTGGTCTGGGCCGCGGCAGCGCCAGCAGGTCCCGGTGTGGATGGTCGATACAACGGGCCGCGGCAGCGCCAGCAGGTCCCCGGAAGATATACGGTCCGCGGCAGCGCCAGCAGGTCCCGGTGAGGATGGTCGTTACAACGGGCCGCGGCAGCGCCAGCAGGTCCCAGGAAGATGACTGTTGTAGAAGGCCGCGGCAGCGCCAGCAGGTCCCGGTGAGGATGGTCGTTACAACGGGCCGCGGCAGCGCCAGCAGGTCCCAGGAAGATGAAGGTTGCAGAAGGCCGCGGCAGCGCCAGCAGGCAGGACGATGGTTCACAAGAGCGGGCTACGGCAGCGCCAGTAGACCGTCAGGGTTGAGTTCACTCGGTGTCTCTCGACTCCAGGATACAACTGCCTTCCTGCTCCGGAGCTGCCTCAGTTATAGGGCTGGTGCCCTTTGATGTCCGGACCCTCGCACTTGGAGGTCGGAGGGTCCGGGATGAAGGTGTCCAGACACCCAGCAGGGGGTGGAGCCAGTGCCTGGGGGAGCTGGGGGCGCTCGGCACCTGGCGGGGGAGAGCCCTTGACACTTCGTCCTCCCATTGACCTGCCAAGTGGTCCGCTCACCTCCTGGGTGGATGGTGGTGCCGGGATGTCGGGGCCGGCCAGGCCCGGGGTTAGGGTCGAGGGGAGGCCATGCGGCCGCGTGGTGCAGGGCCCAAGATGGCGGCTTGACCCGGCCGGGAAAGCTGGTGGGGCTGGACCCCGTGATGAGTAGGGGTCCGAGGGCAGAGGGTCCGTCGGGAGACGGAGTACAGGTGCTTGTTGCGGGGATATGCCAGGTGGGCCGGAGTTCGGGCCCTGTCGAGCGGGGAGGGAGCAAGCCGTCTGTGAGGCCTGTCCAACAAACAGCATCTGTAGCAGCGCAGCACCCCCTGCCTTATAGTGGGGTGCAGGATAGGAGGCACCCCAGAGTATGAAGGACATCTGTAGCAGCGCAGCACCCTCTACCCCACAATGGGTGCAGGATAGGGTGCACCTCCCAGAGAATGAAGGATGTCATCTGTAGCAGCACAACACCCCCTGCCCTACGGTGGGGTGCAGGATAGGAGGCACCCCCAGAGTATGAAGGACATCTGTAGCAGCACAGCACCCCCTCCCCCGCAGTGGGGTGCAGGATAGGCTGCACCCCGAGAGTATGAAGGGCATCTGTAGCAGCACAGCACCCCTCCCTAGCAGTGGGGTGCATGACAGTGTGCACCCCAGTGTATGAAGGAGGACATCTGAAGCAGAACAGCACACCCTACCCCACTGTGAGGTACAGGATAGGGTGCACCCCCAGAGTATGAAGGGGGACATCTAAAGGAGAACAGCACCATCTACCCCACAGTAGGGTGCAGGATAGGGTGCACCCACAGAGTATGAAGGACATCTGTAAACGCAGTACCCCCTACCCGACAGTAGGGTGCAGGATAGGGTGCACCCCCAGAGTATGAAGGGGGACATCTAAAGCAGAACAGCACCATCTACCCCACAGTGGGGTGCAGGATAGGGTGCACCCCCAGAGTATGAAGGACATCTGTAAACGCAGTACCCCCTACCCGACAGTAGGGTGCAGGATAGGGTGCACCCCCAGAGTATGAAGGGGGACATCTAAAGCAGAACAGCACCATCTACCCCACAGTGGGGTGCAGGATAGGGTGCACCCCCAGAGTATGAAGGACATCTGTAAACGCAGTACCCCCTACCCGACAGTAGGGTGCAGGATAGGGTGCACCCCCAGAGTATGAAGGGGGACATCTAAAGCAGAACAGCACCATCTACCCCACAGTGGGGTGCAGGATAGGGTGCACCCCCAGAGTATGAAGGACATCTGTAAACGCAGTACCCCCTACCCGACAGTAGGGTGCAGGATAGGGTGCACCCCCAGAGTATGAAGGGGGACATCTAAAGCAGAACAGCACCATCTACCCCACAGTGGGGTGCAGGATAGGGTGCACCCCCAGAGTATGAAGGACATCTGTAAACGCAGTACCCCCTACCCGACAGTGGGGTGCAGGATAGGGTGCATCCCCAGAGTATGAAGGGGGACATCTAAAGCAGAACAGCACCATCTACCCCACAGTGGGGTGCAGGATAGGGTGCACCCCCAGAGTATGAAGGACATCTGTAAACGCAGTACCCCCTACCCGACAGTGGGGTGCAGGATAGGGTGCACTCCCAGAATATGAAGGATGTCATCTGTAGCAGCACAGAAGCCCCCCCCCCCAGCAGTGGGGTGTAGGATAGGGTGCACCCCCAGAGTATGAAGGACGCAACCTGTAGCAGCACAGCACCCCCCTCCCCCCCTCCAGTGGGGTGCAGGATAGGGTGCACCCCAGAGTATGAAGGACATCTGTAGCAGCGCAGCACCCCCTCCCCCGCAGTGGGGTGCAGGACAGAGTGCACCCCAGAGTATGAAGGACATCTGTAAACGCAGTACCCCCTACCCGACAGTGGGATGCAGGATAGGTTGCACCCCCAGAGTATAAAGGACGCAACATATAGCAGCAAAGCACCCCCCTCCCCCCCTCCAGTGGGGTGCAGGATAGGGTGCACCCCAGAGTATGAAGGACATCTGTAGCAGCGCAGCACCCCCTCCCCCGCAGTGGGGTGCAGGACAGAGTGCACCCCAGAGTATGAAGGACATCTGTAAACGCAGTACCCCCTACCCGACAGTGGGATGCAGGATAGGGTGCACCCCCCGAGTATGAAGGACGCAACATATAGCAGCATAGCACCCCCCCCCTCCAGTGGGGTGCAGGATAGGGTGCACCCCCAGAGTATGAAGGACGAAATCTGTAGCAGCACAGAACCCCCTCCCCCGCAGTGGGGTGCAGGACAGAGTGCACCCCAGAGTATGAAGGACATCTGTAAACGCAGTACCCCCTACCCGACAGTGGGGTGCAGGATAGGGTGCACCCCCAGAGTATGAAGGATGTCATCTGTAGCAGCACAGAAGCCCCCCCCCAGCAGTGGGGTGTAGGATAGGGTGCACCCCCAGAGTATGAAGGACGCAACCTGTAGCAGCACAGCACCCCCCTCGCCCCCCCTCCAGTGGGGTGCAGGATAGGGTGCACCCCAGAGTATGAAGGACATCTGTAGCAGCACCGCACCCCCTCCCCCGCAGTGGGGTGCAGGACAAAGTGCACCCCAGAGTATGAAGGACATCTGTAAACGCAGTACCCCCTACCCGACAGTGGGATGCAGGATAGGGTGCACCCCCAGAGTATGAAGGATGTCATCTGTAGCAGCACAGAAGCCCCCCCCCCCCAGCAGTGGGGTGTAGGATAGGGTGCACCCCCAGAGTATGAAGGACGCAACCTGTAGCAGCACAGAAGCCCCCCCCCCCCCAGCAGTGGGGTGTAGGATAGGGTGCACCCCCAGAGTATGAAGGGCGCAACCTGTAGCAGCACAGCACCCCCCTCGCCCCCCCCTCCAGTGGGGTGCAGGATAGGGTGCACCCCAGAGTATGAAGGACATCTGTAGCAGCGCAGCACCCCCTCCCCCGCAGTGGGGTGCAGGATAAACTGCACCCCCTAGAGTATAAAGGAGGACGTCTGTAGCAGCACCGCCCCCCTCCCCCGCAGTAGGGGGTAGGATAGTGTGCACCCCATGAGTATGAAGAAGGACATTTGTAAGCATCCCCTCTCGCAGTGGGGTGCAGGATATGGTGCACCCCCCAGAGTATGAATGAGCATACTCCCCTCCCCCCTCCCTCCCCTCCGCAGTAGGGTGCAGTGCAGACACGTGGGCTCCAGGTGGGATCTTAACTTCTCGAGATGCCCTGGCAGAGCAGTGCGCCATCACAGCGTGTACATATCTGGGGGAGGTTTCAAACTCTTGGAATGGACATTGTGTGGGTAACGATAGGACCACACCCCGCGGCTGTGCACAGGAACCCACAGACTGCTGACATAATACAAACAAATGGAAACCTTCCGACAGAAGGCATGCCTCGTGCTGGCAAATGTGCGAGAGTGCGGATCACCTGCTGCAGGTGAGAGTGGCCCTGCCCTGTGAGGAGGGCCCTGGAAGAAGCGGAGCAAGAGAGCGCAGCGCCTAGAGGCTTAGCACAGCTGACCTCCCACAACACCCTGCGACAGGCAGCCTTTCACACTAGAAACCTTCCACGTGTGCCCCTGGGCCCCCCTGAGCACAGGCCAAGCCCCGCCTACACCTACCAGAGTGCAGGGGCGGCAGGAACCAAGACCAGCGCAGCATGTAGGATGTGAGTGTCTACGTGACCGCCAGAGGGCGGCAGCGAGCCAGGAAGGAGGATGCTCGGGATGGACGGGCAGTAACCAGGCAGGATAGGGCTCCAGCTGCTGAAGAAAGTGAAACTGGCCCTGCTCTCGAGACATCTTGACAAGCACATGTACTCCAGGTGATTCACTAATTAGAACATGTCACTTCGGGTTTCTTCCGAGTTTTACTCTCTCAATGCAGACTTGTGAGGATTGTGAGCTATGCACCGGTTGTTACAGTATTAGGCGATCAATACTGACAACTATGTTCATCTACCGCATATTTCATAGCGCCTGCATTGCACGTGTCCAGTTGTTGCTGTGCTGTTCGCATAGCGCTTTGTGGCAATGACTGGAGGCTCTCAGGAGCTCCTTCTTCGGGTGTCTGAAGGTAGATGGTGTCTCACCGATCCCTCATGAATTAGAGACTGACAAACAGCACCACACTGGGGGAGATTTACAAGCCCCCTGCGCCACTTTTGCGTCACTTTTAACATGGGAAAACCCGACTCAAAAGTGGTGCAAGGGGCTTGTAAATCTGCCCCTGCGTTTCTCCTTCTCCAGGCTTCTAGGCACTTGGGGCCACATGTACAAAGGCGTTTTGTGGTCACAAAGCAAATTGGCCCATTTGCAAATGCAAAATGGATTTTTTACATGTGCAGAGCGCTATTTTCGATTCAGTAACCTACTACCTGAATCGCAAATTGGGTTTGCGATTCGGTGTTAGGAAGGGGCGTGTTTAGGGCGTCCTTTCCTAATACCGAGTAGCTGTGGTATGTGTAGTTTGCGACCAAAATGCGGTTGCAAAACATTCGCATTTTACCTCCCACTGTAAGTAGATGGTAACCCATTTGCAAATAGGCCCCCAAGGGACCCCTTCCCCTTTGTGAATGTTTGAAAACACAGTTCTTAAGAGCAGGCATGGATCACTGCCTACTCTTGAAAAATTAAAAAATAATAAATATTTTTTTAAACGCATCCTCTTTTCTTTTAAGGAAAAGGGGCTGCATTTAAAAAAAAATTAAAGAGTGCTTTATTTTAAAGCAATCACTGACGTGGTGGTCTGCTGACCCCAGCAGGCCACCATCCCTGTGATTTAGGCGATTCCCAATGAGTCACAAACAAGACCTACCTCATTAATATTCATGAGGTAGGTCTATTTGCAACCCACCGGGAATCTAAAAATAGGTCAAAGACACATTTGTACGTTGGTGTTTGTAATTACCAAATAGCGAATCACAAAAATGTGCTACTTGGTAATCGCAAACTAGTACCTTTGTATATGCGGCCCCTGGTCTAGTCGCAGGGATCCTTCAGTTCTTAGGCGATGGCCGGAGGCCAGATGGCGTCAAAGGACCAACGCAAGCAGTTCTGCTCTCAGTCCTCATTCTAGCTCGTACTCATGCGGGCAAGAACGTCCTTTAGCTTGGCAAAGAGGTTGGCATCTCAAAGTTGTTGAAAGCTAGTGATCACTGCTTGCCATTTAATTGGAAAATTCAAGCTAGGCAATTATAGCCAGAAGCATGGCAACCTTTTTAGGTCTCGCCTAAGACAGTGCATGCACTGTCTGTTGCGAGCAGGTGCCCAAAGCCCATAGGGCTGAAAGGGCTTCAGCCCCCCGTTGTGCGTCTCAGGCCCTGCTGCCGCAGCTCGAGTTGCTGTGGGCACAGCTGGGTAGTGTTTGGAGTCTTATCTCCGGCACGCCCCAGTTGTTCACAGGTCTTTAAAGACCATTTGCATATTTACATACCTTTGTAAGCTGGTTACCGAGGCTTAGTTTGTTTCTGGATCCAGTAACCCCTGGGCCCCCACTCTGCCTATTCCTTACATTTGTATTTAACTTTTACTACCGTAGTGTGAGAATACAGTTCATGAAAAGGAATATAAAGTAGGGTTGCCAAAAGAAAATACAAGCCATTTGTTGTTTAAAGAGCTTGCAAAGGCCTTGTCTTGACAATGATAGCGGTATAAACAAAATTGTGTGTATTCATTTGTAATGTGACTTTTCTGTCTTTGTTCCCTTTAATTATTAGTCATGGATCATCCAGGCAGCCCTGGAACACAATTAAAAATGCTTTCTATTTACATTTGCTATTCCAAGTATGCACAGAGAAGTGCTGAAAATAGGCTTTAGGTGACTACTTATTTTTGTACAGCCTGGGACGGGGGAGGGTGTGGGGGCGCGTGGCAAACACTGCAGCAGTTTTTGGTAAAGGGGGCTGTTGATGCAGCAGTACTGCAAAAACTGCCCCCTGTGCTAGAAACGCCCCCCACTGGTCCAAAACCGGTCCACACCCTTCCAGCGAACCGAGAAAACACCCGGTGCCCGCTACGGCCAGTCTGGCCCTGACCCTGAATAATGCCATAATAACAATAGTTTAACTTATATCTGAAACCCTATGCCAACCCTCAAGAGAGAAGTGTGGCTCAATGGTTAGAGCGGCAGACCCTGAGGCAGAGGTCTAGCCCGGGACCAGGGTTCAATTCCCCGCCTTGGCGAGTCTAGGGCTCAAAAAAAATTCCACGGACCTGATAATTCTCGCCTCGGTGCCTATTCCAATCATGGAGTCTCAATCTGCAACTCTGGGCAATAGCTTGCTTAACCCCTTCAGTGCCCATGACGAGCTGGACTCGTCATGGGCTGCAGTGGCGCTGTGCCCATGACGAGTCCAGCTCGTCATGAACTCCGCCCGCTAATGGAAGGCGCGGCACTGGGCGGGGAAAGGGGCGGGCATGCAAGGGGTTAATCTCCACAACGGCCCCCACAATGCTAAGGATGCCTGGCCTCCACCTGGGTGCCCAGGAGTGGACGCCTCACAGGGAAAGCCAGGATGGGTTCCACAGCGGTATTCGTACAAGCACCTTGAGACCCTTGCGGGTGAGTAGTGCGCTATACAAGTATCAAATTTACAATTTATTTATTTACAATAACATGCTGAATTACTTCACGCCTAACATAAATTTCAGGAACCTGGCACACTACACAATTGGCCGCCATGTGCGTATCATGGGCCATATCCGGCAAATAATGTTCAACACAATAAGAGTGTTTAGGACACTGCAGGTTTGTGAGTGGGTGTGGTGAAATGACAGAGGCTTATTACGCAGCTCAAAACACAATTTTCCAAGATAAAATGTGCGTAAATTGTTTTTACTAGGATGCTTTGTTTTACACATGACATAGATTATTAATAACACCACCAACATAAATGTGACGGTGTGCCTGCTTTTCGCCACAGAGACGGTCAATCTCTGGATGGATTTTTGCTAGTGCCCTCCTCAAGTTCTGCTCCACGTCCAGTCTTGAACGGTACTTAGTCTTTAATACCGCAAGTGCTGAGAACCCAATCTCACATAAATAGGACAAACTGAAAGGGAAGAGAGTTTTGATAGCAGTTTCTCTCAAAGCTGAATATTCTGCAGACATTTTCAGCCAAAATAGTGACTGTAAATTCTAAAAGTGTTTACATCTAATATTCAGAGATAGTGATGTGTGGTTTCACTGTTGTAACAAAGCAGCAGCCCACTCATTTTACAGCGAATATCTGATATCTTCCAATATCTCATAGACGAGGACCCATTTTGATCTAAACTTTTTTTATGGTTGTTACAAGAAACAAAACATTTCTCTGCAAATAGTAATAGACTCCCTCACATCAATCACATTAAACAGAAATGAAACAAAACGGTATTTACAAGAATCTGTTTAGGAATTATTCCAGGCCATCCAGGCAAAAACAGAGCTGCCTTTATCAAAGGGCCCTCTGAAAGGCTGGATTGCAGTGCATGTAAATGTATCCTTTTGTAATTTAGGACAAAAACTTTGACGGGGCACGACATACCCATACTTGTGTACAGGGGCGCAACTAGACCCGAACTTCAGGTGGAGGCTAAGACTTCCAGCCAAGGCCGGCTCTAGCACTTATCGCACACGGTGCAACAGTCTGTTTTCGTGCCCCTCCTCCATTTCCTCCTTCTCCATGAATTCCCTCACTGCCACTCACTAACAACGCACCTCATCTCTCTATAGCACCTTTCTGGCAAACATTTCATTTTTTTATAGCATGTATAGGTAATGATGGGCTTATTTGAGTGAGATTCCAGATTGAGCAGTGAGGGGGACAGGTGAGTGAAGTGTCATATGAGTACAGGTTGAGTAGTGTGCTCGCGTGACTGCAGGGTGAGGTACAGGGTGAACAGCGCAAGTGAGTGCAGAGTGATCACTGTGAGTGCAGAGTGAGTGGTGTGCCCATGTGACTGCAGGGTAAGTGAAGAGAGATTGGTGTGAGTTCAGGGCGAGTGGCATACGTGCAGTGTGGTCACTGTGAGGGCAGGCTAAGTGGGTGAATGGTGTGAGCGCATGGTGATCAGTGTGAGTGCAGGGCGAGCGGGTCAATGGTGAGTGCATGGTGATCAGTGTGAGCGCATTGTGATCACTGTGAGTGCAGGGTGAGCAAGAAAGTGAAGGGCGAGAATGAGGACTGAGTTGTCTGAATGCAGGGTGCATTCCCAGACACTTGAAGTAACTCAGCAGGTTATTGACGGCAGTGTAGGGTTTCAAATATGTTAAACTATTGCTATTATGGCATTAACCAGGGTTCAGGGTGGAGGAAATAAATGTGCTCATCTTGCAAAAAACTTCCAGTTTTATAATTAGGGTTGCCAGCTCATTATTTTGATGTCCCAGGAGGTATAAAAATAAGCAGTCACCTAAAGCTGTATTGTCAGCACTTGTCTGTGCATACTTTGAACAGCACATATAAATAGAAAGCACTTTTAATTTTGTTCTAGGGCTGCTTGAATGATCCATGACCGATAATAAAAGGGAAGAAAGACAGAAAAGTACCAGTACAAAGAAATAAATACTTCTTTATTTATAAGCATATTTAATGTAAAGACAAGTAACTTGCAGGCTGTTTAAACAACACATGGCTGGCTGGCATTTTTCTTTTGGCAACTTGAAACCCTTTAGCCCTGTGGGGCATTGTGGGCCTGACTGTGTAATTGTAAAAGAAACTTTGTCCCCTTTCTGCTAAGAGCTAACCCTCCCAGGACGGGGTTAAATTCATAGAGCTGAAATGCTTCAGCTGCAGTGGGAGGCAGAATGTCTCCTAAAACTGAAGGAAAGTAACAGTCATTTCAGCTGCAGTGGGAGGCAAGGGGTCTCCTCTGCTCTATCAACTCGAACCAAAGGAAAAGGACTGTCTGTTTGCTTTCGATTTTCAGAGGAGACTTTCACCTTCCACTGCAGCTGAAGCATTTCAGCGCTACGAATTAACCCCCCTCCTGGGACGATTAAAAAGAACTGTTAGCTCTTAACATGACAAAGCATGAGCCCCATCTAATTCCCTCCCACCCCCCTCCAACCCTCTGTTACCGGAGTTCTGCCCAACACAAATTTCCATTAGAATTGGGGGAAGACTTGGGACGCGGGACAGGAAAAGACAAACAAAGGTAAGATTTCAGGGTGGAGTGCGTGCCCCCCTGAGATGGTGTTGCGCCCCCCTGGGGGGGGGGGCGCGCCCCACAGATTGAAGAACTCTGCCATACACTCACACATTCACCCTGCACTCACAGCGATCAAATGCACTCACACTGATCCCCATGCACTCACTCCATTCAACCTGCACTCCCTGTGACCACACTGTACTTATTCCACTCGCCATGATCTCACACCGTTCTCCCTCCACTTACCCTGCAGTCACATGAGCACACCACTCACTCTGCACTCACAATGATCACTCTGCACTCACAATGCACTTGCTCTGTTCACCCTGTACCTCACCTTGCAGTCACACATGCACACTATTCACCCTGCACTCCAGTAGCAGCTGCTACTGGACAGGGGTGGCGAGTCGGGCGGGGAGGAGAGGAATCTGATAAACAAAAAATAAAAAGACTTACCTGTAATGGCTGGCCTGCAGCCGCCTCTCCTCCGTCGCCTTCATCTTCCTGTCATGGCCGGCAGCAGGAAGCACCCGGGCACACAGACGCCCTGAACCAATCACAACGCTGCAATGCAGCATTGTGATTGGTCTGACTGCCGAGGATTGTGCTCAGACTGAAACAGGGAGCCTGTGCATGTTCCTCACCAGGCTGTGTAATGCAGCCTGGTAGGAACATGCAAAGTGCGCATGAACTGTCTGTTCGGCCCAATAGGGCCGGTGACCAGTTCATGAGCACTTAGGGAGTGCAAACCACACCTCTCCCTGATCTGGCCAGCCCCACCCCATCACTGACTTCAATAGGGAAAATAGGATGATAATAACAATACGTTATCATTTTATTTTTCCTTTTGAGCAGTGGGGCGATGTCCATCCACCTTAGCGGAGGAGCCGCCACTGCTACACTCATGTGACACTTCACTCACCTGTCCCCTCACTGCTCACTCACCAAACTCACTCAAATCTCACTCAAACAAGCCCATTACTAACCATACATACATTCATTCGTCCCACTCTGCACTTACATCTGCATCCAAATTCATATGGTCACCTCACTCAACCTGCAGTCACTCCTCTTACCCTACTCTCACACTGTTGCATTGCTCACCGTGCACTCACATGGGCACTCCTGTCACCCATACAGCGCAGAGGGTTAATCTGCCTGCTACAAAGAACGGTTACCATGCAGATCACAGAACTGAGTGTAAGTAAACTACGAGTAGCCCTATGTTTGCTCTTTCCGCGAGTACAACAGTAGCAAAAGTGTTGGAGTGCGAAGGGCTAAATTTACTATTCCCACTCCAATCACTACAGCAGTAGGGAAAGTGTTAGATTGCGGAGGGGTAAAATTTACAGTTCCCACACCAATGAGTGTAACAGTTGGGAAAGTGTTGGATAGCGGAGGGGTAACATTTACTATTCCCACTCCAGTAAGTACAACAGTAGGGAAAGTGTTGGATTTCGGTGGGGTAAAATGTACTATCCCCACTCAAATAAGTGCAACAGTAGGGAAAGTGTTGGATAGCGGAGGGGTAAAACTTACTATTCCCACTCCAATAAGTGCAACAGTAGGGAAAGTGTTGGATTGCGGTGGGGTAAAATGTACTATTCCCACTCCAGTGAGTGCAACAGTAGGGAAAGTATTGGAAAGCGGAGGGGTAACATTTACTATACCCACTCCAGTCAGTACAACAGTACGGAAAGTGTTGGATTGCGGAGGGGTAAAATGTTCTCTTCCCACTCCAATAAGTGCACCACTACGGAAAATGTTGGATAACGGAGGGGTAAAATGTACTATTCCTACTCAAGTCTGTTCAACATTAAGGGCCCGATTACGATGCAGTCGGAAAAGGCTCGTTGGTCAGAGCCTTTCCAACTGCATCGTAATATGCCGGTCAGATTCATTTCCAACCGGCATATGAAGGTGGAGGTAGTCGGAAAGGAATCCGAACAGTCATTTGACTGACCTCCGACGGGCTCAGAGAGCCCGTCCGCCAGTCAAAATGCGGGCAGTAATTCAAAGGGTGGTTCTTTCTGCCCTTGGGATTACAATGTCACGTTTTGGCAGCCTTTCCGTGCTGGCCTTTCCGACACAGAAAGGCTGTCGAAACTCATCCTTGGGGACCCCCAGCAGGGCCCCCTTGGGTGTACGGCCTCCGGTTGGAGGCTGGAGCGTCACCTATGGTGCCCCGCTGTTGATCCCTGCATCCCGTGTAGGAACCCACAAGGTGCCTGCCATGAGGTGCAGGGATGAACTGCACCTCCTATTTTACAATGAGAGCATGTAATCCGTCCGGTTTATGGCCGGAATACATGCTCCCATTGTAAAGTATAGGAATGCAACCGAACAGTGTTCGGTCGCATCCTAATTAGTCGGTCGGGACCGCAGACCGTGTGTCGGTTGGTCCCATGGCCAAGAGAATGTCAGGCGAAGGAAACTCCACCCGACATCCTAATCAGCCTCTAAAAATAAACAAAATATCTTTAACAGAATACAATCATTTTAAAAACAAAGTTAATAAAAAAATATATAAATTTGTTGAAAAATAAATTAAAAATACATTTAGGTGCCGATTCCGATCCTGTAAAAAGGCCCTACAAATCGTTGTACGGAGCGTTTTCTCCATACAACTCGTACCCGGTAAACTGTCCGTACAACCCAGGAAATACGATTCGTACAGAAAGCCTATTTCCCTACGAATCGTACAAAAGACCGTACGGGTAAAAAAACCCTACGAATCTGATCCGGAACAGCCTGTATGCGACGTCCGTAAGTATGTAAGCAGCTTTTTACGGCCCAGCAAGTACGATCCGTCCCTACTGCACTCCGTACGGCTCTTTTTTTACGGGAGCCAATAACAGCCGTAAAAGCTGAGTCCCCAGGGGTACGAGTCGTACAGGCCCCCCCACCCCACCCGCGTCTGTACGCACTGTACCCCCCACCCCATGTATGTACGCACCGTACACCCAGCGCGTACGCGCTGGGGGTACGGTGCGTACATATGAGGGGTACGGTGCGTACATACGGGGGTGGGGGTACGGTGCGTACATATGGGGTGGGGGGTACGGTGTGTACATACGGGGGGCTACAGTGCGTAGATACGGGGGTGGGGGGGTACGGTGTGTACAGACGCAGGTGGGGTGGGGGGGCCTGTATGACTCATACCCCGGGAACAACTTTTCCCAGGCTATGAGTCGTACAAACTTCGCTTTGTAGCGGGTAGAGTCATTCCCGTGTACGGGACGTTTTCCGTACGATTCGTAAATCGGATAGCCGGTCCGGATCGTACTTGTACGCTCGGACTGTGTTTTTACGAATCGTACGGAAAAGTGTCCGGGTACGTCTCGTACAACTTTTCCTGCTACGATTCGTACGGATCGGGCCGATCTGTATGTACTTTTTCCCATACGAATCGTACTTCATGGGTCGGACGTGACTTGTACGATTCGTACGGAAAAAACATACGGATACGAGTCTTACGGAATCGGCACCTTAATATTAAAAAAATTAAAAAACATACCACCATCTTAAATACTTATCTAATACAAAAATAATTTCCGTACAAATAAATAGTTATTTAGAAATCATTTATTAACAAAGACATTTATAATTACATACATTTAGTTTAGTTACTTCCCACCCTATAACACAACAAAACTTACAACCTGCACCAAAAACATTCTTTGCACTATGAATATAAATATTCATCAACAAACTAATTTTCAATAATTAAATATTAATAATTAATTAATTATAATTAATATACTTCCCACAATAAATCCCGGCAAAACACACAACACACTCAGAACGTTTAACAAAAAATTATTGACATAGTTAAGTATTAAATTAATAATTCATATTATTAATTAGAAACCAAATAATAATCTTTAAAATTAATTAACTTCCTACCCCTTACACCTATAATCCCCACAACCCGCACCTAAAATTAAACTTTAAAAAAAATTATTACACAATTAAAATTCATTTTCAATTAAATAACTAATAGTATTTTAACAACTAATTATAAAGTAAATACAATAAATTTACTCCCCACCTTTACCCCTATAAACCCAAAACCTGCACCTAAAAAAATGTCATTAAACAGATAGCAGTCCTGGGAAAACTTCTGTTTCTTCATGTGACATACACTACTGGTAATTCTGTGGGTTGATTCCATCTCAAAATTGTCGACTATAGTGTTGTCTTTAGGAAGTTTCCCCCAGAATTACCAGTAGTGTATGTCACATGAAGAAACAGAAGTTTCCCCAGGATTGCTATCTGTGTGCGAGTGTGTTGCCTGTGTGAGAGTGTATTGATTGGTGAGAGTGACTGCTTGATGGTTGCCTGTGGGGTCATACGCATGAATCCATAAAGTGTTTTTTCACGTTTTTTGTGTATTTTATCTGTAAATAATAAAATGTTTTTGTGAAATATGATATGTTTTCTACTAATTCGATATTTGTAATTAATTGTACGTGTCTGCACAGATTGATCTCTTAAGAAAAATAACAAAAACGCAAAAAAATATTAGAAAATGCTGATTATATATGGAATAATCTTTTAATAAAAATTAATGAATTTTGCATACTTTGTATTGGGAAGGCTTTATGCTGTGGAACTGTCTGTGTGAAGAGCTTTTTTTAGGCCACTAGAAAAGCAATATAGGTCTGACAAGAATATTTCTATAGTAATTGTTGTTTTCCCCCTCAGTTTTGGACCTTTAAGTACACATAGGGGGTACCTCTTTTGATACGTAGAACCTTTGGAAAAGCCAAAAGGTCCCAAAGATGAAATTATTGGCTCTGCCAATGCTTGTTCATCAATTTGGTGCCTAGAAACGCAGCAAAAAAGTCTGCTTCCTGCAGTCCACTTTCCATTCCATGCAGCACCTCACACCCCTCCCCACAGGTCTGTAAGACCCTTTCCCCATCTTGACAAGCTGTCCCTGATCACAACTGTGCCCTCTGTACCCCTGGCTGACCCTTGACACCAGCGAGCAGGAGGGACACTAGGACCCCTGCTGGAGGACCTACGATTGCACTCCTGCACCAGTTAACTAACAACCTCATCCGGTGCAGCAGGTGCAGGTGCACCACCTCTCCAGTTCTGCTACATCCCCCACAGTCTGCTGCTGCAAAGGCTGATCGCCATCTTTAAAGTTCTCTTTCTATACAATTATAGGAGTATTAGTGATGGAGCAAGGTTTCGTATAAAAAGAAACTTACTCGTATGCAATCCTCTCGAATAACCTGTAATACTATAACCAACATGTTTGTGAGAACTAGCGTTGCACCACATTTTACATATTGTATCTAGGGGAAGCTTTTCTATGTATTTTACTAAACAGTAACCCGAGTGTCCTTAAAATGGCCACCAAAAAATGCGGGAACTCTTCTTCGCATGCGTCTACCTCATCTACGTAGAATGACGTTTCCTGTCGCTTGGTGGGAAATCTTTGCAGCTGCACAATAGCTTGTAACATGGCTGCTCGAAACCCTCGCATTAACGCACATGCTGTGCTGAAACTAACCCGTGCAAGTTTTACTAAGCCATTAATGCAAAGGATATATTAAGTAAATGGGGTTAGAGTAGAAGTAAGTGGTATACAGTGAATTCATTTAATTTTGTATTCTAACATTTTTTTCTCTGACTTTATTAATAGCTCCTATTTGGGCCTTGGAGGGTGACCGACGTCCCTGTCCCTTTGCGGCAACTACACATGCGTGCTGTATCCTTGTCCTGAGGCCAATGATGTCATTGAATGACTGTACCAAACAAGATGGACAAGTTTAAAGAGGACCAGCATACATGCCCCACAGTCACAGTGAGCAAAAAAGGGGTATGAAGTTCCTCAGAATCAGAGTGAATGAACGTAGAGATGTAGGTGGGAGTGGTACCAAACAATGCTCATCCCACCTGGAGTAGGAACAGGGGAGAATTACCCTTGTCGGAACTAGGGCTCTCACACACCTAGCAAGCTAGGTGTCATGCTTCATCCTATGAGCCTGCCCCTCGTCAGGTCGGCGCTGCAATACCTGACGGGCACCCAGTACAGGATCTTTAGTGGGGATCTTTTGTTCCTGCCGTAGGGTGCAGTGGGGGTAAGAGGCCTAGTGTGTGTAGATGTGGAGTAAGTGGATTAAAACAGTTCAATTAGTTCTAACAGTAATTTATTCGGGAAGGTAAACTGCCTGAGTAAAAACAGGAGGAGTGGCAGTGACCTAGAGGTTAGGTATCTAGCTGTGTATGCTCAACTCTCTATCGGTCAACATGTTTCGTGTTCGGTGCGTCAGGAGGATCAAGGCACTTCATCAGGATCAAATAACTATCTAAACGAATTGATAAGTGAAAAACTACATACCACGTATTCAGGTAGGTACCCAAAGTTGCTGTCTATGGAGGCCTGCAGCGGAGTCCGGCGGTCGTATGGACACCAATGTGTGTCCCACGTTCAGTGAGCGCCTGTTTCGTGACCTACTCTGCCGCCGGAACCTGGATGGTATACAGTGAATTCATTTAATTTTGTATTCTAACATGTTTGTCTCTGACTTTATTAATAGCTCCTATTTGGGCCTTGGAGGGTGACCGACGTCCCTGTCTCTTTGCGGCAACTACGCATGCGTGCTGCATCCTTGCCCTGAGATCAATGATGTCATTGAATGGCTGCCAAAACATGTTCCCAGCAAGGACATGGGAAGCACAACTCTTGAACCTACGAAAGGGAGAAGCTGAAACACTGTACTACAGATTTATCGATTTATCGATCCACATATGAAATGCTTGTGGGAATAAAGCTTGTGGGTATTAAAATTAAGGAGCGGGGAATTAGACAATAGAACTAAAGAAGGATATTGCACTTAGTATGGTGTGATGTCCTCACCCCACTGCCTAATCCTATCAAATTGAGGGGTGTACATAGAATTGAAACATTTGGGGGTGGATCATACACTCGAATTGGTATGACAGAGGTAAGTTTTAGTTAGTTAGACATACTTGATGCCGAGATGCTGATGCTATGCTAAGATGCTGTCCGATTTTGCTGCAATCTGACTGAAGAATCTAACACTAGGGAAGAATCACCGAATAACGAAGGAGGCACATCTAGGAAGGGGTCAAGACGAGCCCGAGCCAGAGAGAGTAGCACCAGAGAGGGGTGTAACGCTGGTGGTACACTAGAAGAGGTCACCTTTCTGGTCCTGAACCTGTCCTGAATCTTTGATACTCTGATGTCTAGGTCCTCACACCATTCTAGGTAAATATAGTTCTGTGGGGTTTTGCTCCGTATTTGGTCTCTGTTTTTCTCTCCTCAGAATGTAATTAATGTGAATTGATTATAAGCTAACTGTGCTATTTTCTTGATGGAGAGTTTTGGTGTATCCATGTGTATTCTGATCTGACTCACAAAATTATCAATTCAGATAAAACTTTAAAACTCCTACTGAGTCTGTGGTTCTTAAAATAAAGGATAAATGTGTTATTATGTCCTCACTATTCTAATCTACAACTAGATCTATCGACAAAGTACATTTGCATAAGGAGACAGAGAATGGTAATGATACTGGTGTAACAGGTCTCTAAGGTAAATCAAAATTGATGACCAGCGGATATTTGCTAGCTCATTGAATATATGAATGTATATGGGCCCAAAGTGAGAATTGTGTGTATGTGTGTGTATAGAGCTAGTAAACTCCACTGCATCATTAGTCAAAGTTCTCTGCCTGCTTAAAAATAAAAGAATGTGAATTGCCACCGTGAATATCTGAAAAAAAGTCGGCTTCATGCAGAAGGGAAATTCTCAGCAGGTCAAATAGCACCATGTAGAATGTGTGTTGTGGCGACACTTCCCTCACACCCACACTTTAGTGGCACTGGGGCTGGACATGTTTATGTTATGACCTCGGCTTGCAAGTGTCAACTAATGTATTCTGGGAATTGTAGTCCTGGTACAGGAGTTGGGCTACAGAAATAGATGATTTTGGTTCCTTAGTCAAAACCTAAGGCTGCAGCTCTGTGTCAGGGTGGCATGCACGTATTATGTATCCCTAACTAGAGCACTCGAATGTTGAGAGCACCATTAAAGACAAAGGAGCAGCAGAGGTCTATATGAGCTGATATAGGCCCGTAGCTCTCAACATTTCAATGTTCAGATACACAGTGTGACGTAGCAAGGTTCCACATCAGAGTCTTACATGAGCATAGAATGTAGGATGTGTCGGCGGTTGACAAAGAGAGCTGTATGAGTGACATGGAAAATACAGCCTGCTGCCGCTTGGATATCTTACCGTGATCCGAGATCATTTTATCAACATTGCATTTGGCGACGATTACGGGATCTGGTGCCCCCCTCCACATCAACATCAGTTTCTATTTCTTGGGTTTTTCCTGGGAGTTTGGCCACAAACAGGAGATTTTCATTGTGCCTGCGACAGTGTCACCACTGGGCGACATGGCGGGTGTTTTTTTCGAGGCAGCGTGCTTGTGGAGCCTTGCCTGCATGGAGGATAGTTCCGGATTGCTGTACGGAAGAAGGTAGTGTTAAGGACTGACGTTGTGTGTGGTGGAACACACATTTTCGGACATCTCAAAGTCGTTTCAGTGTTTCGTGAAATGCATACTTCAATGCGTTCCATTGATGTCAAAGCTACCAGAGGCGAGTTTGTGGACATGTGCGTCATGTCACGTTGAACAAAGCAACCCCCATCTCCTTTGAAAACAGACTGCAGTGTTTTTTTCTTACGTCAGCGGTGGATTACCTTGGAAACGGTGCCAGACACACCGAATGTAATTTCTTGTCATGCTTTAAACTGAAGTGAAGTATTGCTTTTATCGAGCTTCAAGACTGGTGACAAGAACACTTAACATTTTAGTCATATTTTTTTTCCTCTCTCTTCTGAGTGTATTGGGGATTTAATGGAAAATAGAAATGGTATAATTAATTACTCAGTCCAGTTATATATAATATATATAAGGCATGCGTGATTACTTGTGGGTGTTCTGGTGCAGCGAACTTCCTGTGTGTTAACTGCGGAGCTTCATAAGGGATTTCCATTATGGTCAGAACAGTATAATAAGTAACACAACAGTTTGTCCGCTGGTGGAGTGTGATCACAGTTCGACATAGGAGTTAGCATGCAGAATGTCACATCCCCTCCATTTTTTCTGTGAAGTCCAGGGGAACCACCAGTTAAATGGTAGAAGGGGAAGAACATTTTTGAGTTGAACTAGAAGAGCACAGGAGAGGGATAGAGTAGAACATTTTCTAGCATTTGCAACAAGAATTTTAGAGTCTATTAAGGACACAGAGGCAAAGATTATGCTTCTCAATCTTTACTACTCCCAAAATAGCTGCCAATAAAAAACAGTAATCACATTTTATAACACTACATATCCCATGAGGCTTTGTACAACACTTCCCATAAGCCCACCAATAGTCTCTTAGCATCATGTACAAAATAGAGAGGCACCATCTTCCTGCCTCTTTCTTTGAGAACACGCAGTCCAACGAATAAGAACTATGTCCATAAACTGAACAAGAAAACAGTTCCAAAGACTCTCAAGAGAGAGTTACACAAGTCCAGAATGTCACATCCAACGGGCAAAAATCCAAATACAGCAACCAGAGTCGAGAACATAGACCACCAGAAACAGCCATGCCCAAGGGCTTCAATTTTGCTTTGGTTCAGGGCCTGAAAAGAAAGAACATGAATCCCATCTCAGTATAAGTCTAATCACAAGGTCGGGTCAGTGTATACATCCCAGATACTTTGATAACGATAATATCATAAATCTTACCTGCCAACGGGTGGGATAATCTTCGCCTCCGTATTCCCAATAGAATCAAATTATTATCGCAAATGCTTGAAAATGTTCTATTCTGTGGCAGGACCGGAGGCTCTGATTATGCTGGATCAAAGCTCAACAACAACAACAGAAGAAGCATGTACGATGGGTTTATAATCAAAAATCTTAAACATAGAATTATATGACCAACCAGCAGCACAAAGAATATCTTCTAATGTAGACCCAAGAGCAAATGCATTGGACACCATAGCTTCTCTAGCAGAATGAGCACCATATATGGAAATGTCAATCCCAGCTTCCGACATGACCCATCAAACCCAACGGGCAGGTTCGCTGGTGCAACTGGATGGAAAGGTTTCTGGATAGCCAACAACAAAGGATCTAGAGGACCAGCCCTATGTGCCCAAGGGCATTCATCATACACATTCAAACATTTTACAACACATAACTTCGCATTGTGGGGAAAAGCAGAATAGTCAATGGACGGAGACATAGTCTTTTTCCTTCTTGAAACAAG
Source organism: Triturus cristatus (assembly GCF_964204655.1). Classification (NCBI taxonomy): domain Eukaryota; kingdom Metazoa; phylum Chordata; class Amphibia; order Caudata; family Salamandridae; genus Triturus; species Triturus cristatus. Next base: position 817,782,669 of record NC_140595.1, read on the forward strand.
AAACAAACACCTTCGGGCGAAAATAACCTACCACTAAGGTCCAGAGCCCCCACATCCCACACTCCTCGGCATGAAATCAAACATAAAAACATAGTTAGCTTGGCAGAAAGTTGTTTCAATGTTAATCAGGCCATGACGCTAATAAAGACAAAACATTTGTTACATTCCTTAACTGAGTGTATCTAGGTCTCGGAGTGCAAACCACCGTGATACCTTTTAATAACTTACATATCATAGGATTGACACCAACCGGTTTGCCATCAATAAGATTGTGTCCAATGGACAAAGCTGACCTGAAGTTATTTGCTGACCTGCAACATAATACAGATTCAGTACATTCAGAAAGGAAATTCAAAACATCTTTTAATTCGGATCCCACGGGATCCACCTCCCATTGAAGTCACCAACCCACCCATCGCTTCCAACCAGAAGAATATCCTTTGCGGGTGGAAGGACCCCAAGCCAGATGTATAAACTCGGCAGATGCTGACAAAAGACCTGCAATCTGGCTATGTCTCCTGACATCTCCCATGCCATGAGAGTCAATTGGTTTTGAACAACCAGAAGGTGTGGGGATACCACTAATTCCAGGAACAGCTGCGGGAAGACAGGCAAGAGAATGTGAAGGGCTATTGACACATGCAGAAGCGTTGGAAACCAAGACTGTGTTTTCCACAGAAGAGTAATCAGAACAACGGTTGTCGATTGATGCCTGACCTGGGCAGCAACTCTCGGAATCATGTCAAAGAGCGGAAACGCACAATTCACCGGACCCATCCATGTCTGTAAAAAGACATCAGTCAAAATAGCCACTGGATCTGGTCTCCAGCTGTAAAATTGTTTCAGTTGAGCATTCAAATGGGAAGCAAAAAGGTCCACTTGACACAGCCCCAGAGAAAACACAATCCACTGGAAGATGCAAGGGTGGAGTTTTCAATCACTGTAATCCACCAAGAACCTGGAATTCCAATCCGCTACATGATTGTTCTTGCCTGGAAGGAATTCTGCTAGAACAGTTATCTTCTGGGACAGTCAGAAGTGACAGAAATGTTGTGCAATGTTTGCCAGAAGGCACAATCTCGTACCCCCAAGCGGTTGATGTAACAAACCACCGAGACATTTTCCATCCTCATGAGTATACAGCAGTTACTCTTGATGGGTTAGAGAGACTTTATGGCAAAATAACCTGACAGAAGCTCCAGCCAGTTGATGTGGAGTCATAATTCTTCCAACGACCAGTGACTGCCAGTAGAAAAATCTGTGCATCTCAATCCAGAAACCCAATGACTGGTGTCGGATTGGATTACCACATCGGGAGAGTCCCAAAAATGGCCTTGCCATCCAGCCGTCCATATGAAGGAGCCACCAATGAATCTCTTCTTGGGCATGGGGAGCCAATGGAACAAGGTGATCGTAACTGAAACCCTGTCGCAGATACTGAATCTTCATGTGTTGAAGAGCACTGTAGTGTAATGGACTCTGGAATACTGCTTGAATCGAGGATGTTAGCAACCCCACAATCTGAACCAGGATCTCAAAGACACTGTCTGTTTGGTTAGAGTGGACCTCAATTCTCGTTTGATGGACTTCACTTCCAGGGGAGGAAGCAATAATTGTGCCCTGACAGAATCCACCTGAAACCCCAAGAATTCTACTTGTTTAGAGAGAGTCATCATGGATTTGTTTGGTATTATCACAAACCTCAGATCTTGTAGAAGAGACATTGTCCAAGACAAATGCGTTAGAAGTTTAGGCAGATCCTGAACTAAGATGAGCATGTCGTCTAGATAAGCAATCATGTGAACCCCCATCTCCCGTAGGTGGAAAACCACCAGTTTCAGAAGTTTGGTGAACACCCAGGGAGTTGACGAGAGACCAAATGGGAAGAGAATGGTACACATACCTCTGACCTCTCCAGTGGAACTGAAGGTATCGTCTGTGAGAGGGACAAATGGGTGCTGATGGATAGGCATCTTTGTGATCAAGACAAACCATTCAATTTCGTTCTTGAAGTGGATCACTCAACAGATGGGTGTCTTCCATCTTGAAATGTTGGTAAATCGCAAAAGGGTTGAATTGCTGAGGTTCAGAACTAATCCCTGACCTCCACCCTTCTTATGTGCCAAAAACACATTGCTGCAGAAGCCCCGTGGATGAGGGGATGTAGGCGAAAAAGCCTGTTTTAACAAAATCTCTAGAATTTTGGAGTCTATAAAAGACATGTCTTGTTGGGGAAAACAGGAGAGGGTGAGGGAGGAAGGACTGAACGGGAGAGTGGGACAGTTCTATGTGATAACCTTGAACTGTATCGAGTACCCAGCAATCTGAAGTGATTGTGGCACAATTGTGTGAAAAATGCCTTAGTCTGCTCCACAGAGGAAGAAGTGAAGGATGAGAGTGTTCCATTACCTGCAGACTGGTTGTCGGAGTTGCGATAACTCCCGCTGAGTCCTCTTTTAAAGTGAACCCAGAATTCTCTGGATCGGGTAGGGTAGGGTAGAAGCCCGTCTGGGCTGGGTATTGGGGGTAACCCTGCATCTGGGGTTGTAGCTCATGGATGACCTTGCTGGTTGAAGCGGATGGTCGAACGTCCTCTGCCATAACCACCTCGACCAAAAACGGGGTGAAAACTCGCTTCAGAGGCGTTTGAGACTTGTCAAGGGGGTAAGGGTATTGACGAATTTGGCAATGTCCTTCACAAACTGATCACCAAATAACTGTCCCTCAGCCAGGGCAAGAGATTCAGCAGTTGCCAAATCCACCAATTGTGGGTCAGTTCACAGTAACACCGATTTGCGGCTTTCGGAAGCCAACATGCAGTTAGATTTGCTCAGGAGGCATATCGCCCTCTGCGTCCAACCAACCAGCACTTCGGGATGTCTCCTTCACCTGGAAGGTCATTTCAAGGATCTTGGCCAAGGGGCAAGAAACATTATCCTGGCTCTCTCTGTGCCCCCCTTTTTTGGATATTGATTATATTTCTTAAGAAAAGTGAGCATGGATGTGTCAATAGCGGGGGTGAGAGCAGTTTTGTGAGGGAGATCAGGTGGAGGGCATTCAGATTTCAGACGAGGTCGGACTTCTTTATTGAAACCTTTGCGCAGATTCAACTACATATACTCTGCCACTGCAGGAGAAGGGGTCCAATCCGAGGATGCAGGGTGTACAATTTCAGAAGGTTCAAAAGTGAAGGGGATGTCAAGAGAAGTGGAGAAGGAATGTTTATGTTTCTCAGAACATTTGCGAGCATGAGGCTTCTGTGAGGAAGAAGAATCTGTATCAGTGTCGGTAGCAGGGGAAAGAGCAGGAGGGGAAGGAAGGACCAGGTGTGTCCCTGCACTATAGGCATGGTCAGTTAAGGTTCCCTGAGTCACTTTAGAAATTACATCCACATGTGGCCATTAGGGAGGAGAAGAGGTGGGGGAGGGGGACCAGCAAAAAGGGGGGGGGGGTAGAGCATCCTGCAAGCTCATCTAAGCACTTGGAAATGGGCTGAAGTGTCTTGAGGCCTTTATCTAGGGATTTTTGAGCAGTTTTTTATCAATGATTTCTTCCATGCCCTCATCGTAGTAATAATCTGCATCCTCATTAGGGCTGTAGGCTCCCAGGCCCTGGTCGAATGCCTCATAGTCCGACATGCTCAGAAAAGGAAATATACCCCATACACAAAATCCCCTGAGGGAAGCAAGGGTCCTCCAAAATAAATAAAGGGGGTGGACTGGAGAGACCCTGAAATGTAATTATTACAGCCCTGCCCAGCTCAGTGTCAGGACGTCAATGGGACCAAGAGCTGGTAGCAGGCCTTTAATTATTAATTCAGAAGGAGGACAAAGAAAATTGCCAAGGATTCACTAACAGAGAAATACTCTGCAAACGCCTGGAAGTATTATACAGAACTTGCCCCAAGTTGTTGAAAAATCCCTTGCTTTTGCAGCCCGGGGAAGGCGGTACCAGCCTTGTCACAGGGAAGCTGCGGGGCGAAGGAAAGACGCACTGGCAGCCTTCCCAGGGGCACGTGCACGAGGAGCCTACTTGCGCTCTACGCACTACCTCACTCCCGGGAGGGGCTGCCTGCACACTGCGGCAGCACTAAGAGCGTATGGGGCAGAGGGAAGTGATAGCAGTAGTTAAACTATTACAAAGTGGAAAGAAAAAAATATTATGTGCGATACGCACCACGCAATGAAAGGGAAAGAACGCGGGCCGTGAAGCGGTTGCGCAACAGGCACGAAGAGCCAAAACGGAATCAAACCTATGAAAGGAAAAGCGATAAAGGACCAATCCCAAATCAATTGAATGGTCGGATTCTTTTCGTTAGAAGGGTACAATGGGTGGGCTCCCAACTCAAAAATATTCAGGGAGATTGCATTATTGTCAATTTCAAAGATCCATGCCTCCCGAGGTTTATTACTAATTATATACCTCATGGACCTAGATCAGGAATAGAGGCCCATAACCTAAACTATTTTTATAACCTAGGTTTTTGTTATTGACAATCCCATAGTTTGACAACTGCCTCACCTCCAAAGATATTGAGGGCAAATGATAGTATATTCATGGATGCCCAGGATGTCACTTCTTTGGACCCGTTAGGATCGCACACATCACCCAGGGCCCTACTGTCGTCTCCACCCAGGCCGAGAGAGAGGGCAAATGTACTTAGCCAGACTACTGTGCACCATACCACATGGCCTAGTAACTATTCTGGCACTCTTTTGTCTTGGAACCTGGCTGGTATCAAGACTAAATTTGATTCACCTGAATGGGTCAGCTTTGTTAACAACTATGATGTCTATCTACTACAGGAAACATGGTCCTCTGAGGCTCGGTTTATGCAGGGATATTTGAATTTCTATGTCCCAGCAATTAAAGGCCCGAAAGGCCGCCCATCTGGAGGACTAATTATTTGGGCTCGTCAGGATTTATTCTCGAGCGCCGTTGTGATCGACACGGGGTCCCTGGATATCCAATTAGTGAGACTAACTTTCGATCAGGAGGGCTCTTTGGATATTTACAACATATATCTTCGGGGCACAAAAGGGAAAAAGTCAAGGGAGTTGGACACTTTAACCACCCTCATAGGAACTAAATCGTGCAATAGGGACCTGATTGTAGCCGGGGACTTCAATGTTACATTCGAACCCCTTTTAGACTCGGACTCTGAATGGGGTTTTGACCCCGACGAGGACCGACACTGGGGCATCCCAGCACTTTCGCTACCCCCTATTAAAAGGTGGTCCACGGTAGCAGTACAGGTAAATGCACTTTGCCTTGAAAGCAGCTTAAGGGCATTGAACGGAAGAACAAAAGGAGATAAGCTGGGAGCATCCACTTTTGATAATGGCCGCTCAGTAAGTAGGATTGATTATGTCCTCTGCTGTTTGAGGATGTGGTGCCATCCCATAGATATGGTGGTGGAGCCAAGACTAGAGAGCGACCACAACCCCATTTGTGTCTCTCACAGCTGGTGGGGCAAACCCCGCTCGCTGACCAAGGACCAAACACTGGCTCCCTTGGCGAGCGTTCCAACAAATGATATGCGGAGGTTAAAATGGACCTTGGTAAAGACCAATGCCCCAGTAATGGCTCGCATTAATACCAATCTCTCCGCAATTAATGCGAATCTTGAGGTAACTTTGAAAATTAAAGATCATAATGAGCAAGTAACCAGAATACATGAGTCATTTTTCGAGGGTCTACGTGCCTTCTTCTTCAAGCAATCAAGAAAGGGTAGTAAGCCACCGTGTAAGCAACTAAGGTGGTATGACAAACAATGTAAAAGTGCAAGAGGCATTTTGGCTCAAGCCCTCTCTAGTGGGAGTAAACCACTCATTCAATCAGCTAGATCTGCTTACAAGAAATGCTTAGCCCAAGCAAAAAGAAAATGGAACGAATCGTTCTGGATTGATTTGAAGGAGGCTTGTCTTGCCCGGGACACTAGACTGTTCTGGAATGTGATAAAGTGGGGCAGAGGGGGCCTGCCTGAAAATCCCTCAAATCATGTCACCCAAGAAGATTGGTTGGGGTATTTCAAACCCCAATATGCATGTGACCCTTCGTATAGAAACTTGGGCACAACCCCATATGTCTTTTACTCGTCGGGGCCCTTTAGCTCTAAGGACGTCTTAGCCGCCTTGTCCTGTGTAGCCGCAGGGCGGGCTCCAGGCTTGGATGGTGTTCCATCCGATCTTTTTCTTAATAACAAAGCTTCCTGGAGCAAGTATATCACCCTAATTGCGAATGCTGTGGCTGAAGGTGCACTAGTGCCTAAATCCTGGGGGGGGGGGGTGCTATTATAATCCCAATATATAAAAAGGGTGATAAAACACTTCCAGGAAATTATAGGCCCATCAGCCTAATTGACACAATTCAAAAAGTCATAGGGAGGATGGTATTGAATGAGGTACTCATTTGGATCGAAGACAACCAGATCATCTCTAGTCTCCAAGCGGGTTTTCGCAAATACACCAGCACCGTGGACCAGGTGTTCCGCTTTAAGCAATTGCTCTGGAAGGTTGTTGAACTAGGTAAAGGCAGTCTCTTCGTCACTTTTGTGGATTTAAGAGCTGCCTTTGACCTTGTCCCCCATGAGCAACTCTGGAGGGTCCTCGAAAAGCTCGGTCTCCCCTTGGAGCTATTGACTTTAATTAGGAGACTCCATGAGCCCAACTTCGCAAAAATACAATGGGGCGGCCCGGGGGAAACAACCCCCGAGTTCCCTGTCGAGCGAGGTGTGCGACAAGGTTGTGCCATGGCCCCAACACTTTTTTCTTTGTATATTAACGGAGTAGTCGATTACATGCTTCAAGCTAACACCGACGCTCCCAAGTTGGCAGGAGCTCTCACACCAATATTAATGTTTGCCGACGACACTCTTATAGTGCCTAAAACCCCGTGCGGCATGCAAAGGGCTCTGTCAATCTTCGAAAACTTTTGCAAAGATCATGGCTTGGAGGTCAATGTGTCAAAGACCAAACTTATGACATTCAACCCACACCCAAGTTACAGAGCTGGTAAGCTTATAATGAACGGCCAAATTCTGGAGGAGGTAACAAACTTTACATACTTGGGCATTCATGTGTCCCAAAACAACCGGTGGAACAGACATTTGGAACTGTCCACGTTGAAACTCACCCAGATTACGGGAACGCTGGTTAAAGAGCATAAAAAATCTTTTACCAAACCTGTTAAACCAGTGTTACAAGTATATGAGGCAAAGGCCCTAAACTCAGTCCTGTATGGGGCAGAGCTCTGGGGTTTTGATGCACTAACATCCCTAACAGCCGTCGAAAACAAACTTTTTCGCTGCATTATCGGCTTACCACAAAGTACGCCAATGGTCCCACTGCGTTATGATCTAGGCAGAAAGGCCATTAAGGATTTGGCCAATCTCCGCCCGGTTTTATACTGGAGGAGATTATGGACCACACCGGAGCTTCGATCTTACGCAATGGGCATCATGGACGTAATTCAGGTTGACAAGTTTCATAAGATTGGGTGGCTTAGGAACCTTCGCGAATCCTTAAAAGCTCTGGGGCTGGAAGGCCTATGGAACGATCCAGTCGCCGCTGAGTTCCCTGCTAAAAAGCTATTGAAAATACTATACTGGGAACGGGCAAATTACAGGGTGTGGGGTGATTCTTCTCCCCCCACGATGACCAGCCGTTTTTTAGAGGCAAAGGTCACACCTTTCTTTGAACCTTATTGGGATCTGATCACCTCACCAAGTGATAGGAAACTCTATTTTCAACTTAGAGCAGGATCCCTTCCACTTAGGGCTCTAACTTGTGGGTGGTTTGGAGTAAGTACATGTACCTGCCCTGTTTGTGGTGCCAAAGAAGAAACTATTGCCCACTTTTTGTTCGTCTGCCCTGTATACGCTACTCCTAGACGACACTGGCTTTCCCCTTTATGTAAATTACTGGGCACAAGGAGTTCTGTTGTAGCAATCAGAATCCTACATACAAGCACTTTACCAGTCCATTCAATTGTCCTAGCCAAATACTTGGGGTGGGCATGGTCTCTCAGACGGAAAGCCCTTCGGTGCACTGAGCAGGCAAATAGGTAGGGCCCTAAAATCTGCCATTACTTGCTAGTTATCCCTGTTTTACCTATTGTTTTTATTACCGATGGGTATTGTACTTCATCTTGTCTACTCTATGTTTAATTCTTCTCTTATCTACAAATTTTATCTATTTATTGGAAGATTTTATATTATCTAGTAATTGTGATATTTTATAATTCTGCATTTGTTTGTGTCTTGTATGAATTATCTTTTAATTCGAATAAAGACTATGATGATGATGATGATAAAGTACTATAGAGCACAGTGCTTTTGCCACACAGAAATATACAAATACTTAAGAATAATAAAACCACAAGCATAGGCCCAAATATATTACGGTAATGTAACAAAACAGAGAGGCGCTTATCTTGACTGCAGAGCAGCAAAGAGAGAGGCAGGAAGATGGTGGCTCTCGATTATGTACATGATGCCAAGAGACTGGAGGCATGGCTCAAAGCCTCATGGGATAGGTAGTGTTATAATGTGCTCACTGATTTTTTATTGGCTGCTATTTCGGGAGTAGTAAAGATTAAGAAGCATAATCGGAGCCTCCGGTCTGCCATAGAAGCCCAGTCCTCTGAAATAAGTGCACATGGTGCCTGCTGGGCTCCAGTTAATGCCTCTCCAAGCCATGTCTGATTCCTCTGGGTGATTGCAGTGGGAGAGGGTGGGTGTACCTCGTTAGGTACCTCAGGGGGCCCAAAGCCCCATACTCCATGGGCCCCCCCTCTCGAAGCCCCGCTCCTACTCCTTGCACAATCACACAGTAGTAAATCTCATAAGGGTGGCGGGTCTGCACCATAGTGACGAGCTGCCTTTACCACCCCATGAGGGGCTCCAGCATTGGGCACTGCCCCATTAGCGGTGCACGCCAACCCTATAGCACTTATATAATTTTTGAATAATACATTTATGTAATAAGCTCTCGTTATTACAACCACCTGATTAGAGCTTCCTGGAGTAACAGATCCAAACATCTATGTGCTGTGGTTTGGGTGGCTTGGCGTGAATGTAAGCCACATCCACACCCAATGATCTTCGTAAGAATCAAAGCGACCGCAAAGGAAATGCAAGCACAAGGAAAGCTTCCTCTCTAACAAGGTCTCGTGTTGGGAAGCTTGCCAAAGCCTGGTAACATATCCGTCTACTCCCCTCATTAAAGGCTCTCAGGCTCGTGTCATTTATATTCACATTGAATGGATCAGTAGATTTCAAGATGGCGCCCCTTCACAAAAATGGATGATTTCCTTTGACTTTAACAGAATCACCCTCTAAAATATTCGCCTTCAGCTGAGTTGGGGAGTCCACAGGTGAAGAGTTATATGGTAATGCAATTTACCTGCTGTGAAACACATCACCAGAGGAAACCCATGCCCCTCCTCCCCAGTACTGTGCAGTACCTCCAAGGAGTTAGAACAACAAGGCAACCCAATAACCCTCTGAAATATTTGAATTCAGCTGATTTGGGGAGTCCACAGGTGAAGAGGTACGGGTAATGCTGTAGAAGACATCACCAAAGGAACGCCGTGCCTCTCTTCCCCCAGTACTGTCCAGCACCTCTGAGCAATAACAATACAAGGGCAACCCAATAACCCCCTGTGAGCTCGGGTATCTAACTGTAGTAAGGAAACTGCTGACAAAGTAATTATTCCGATAATGAACGAGACTCCACCATGCTAAGTAGTTATGCGACCCCCTCAGGAAATGACTGGATTTCATTCTTTTTGTCACTCACTGGGTATTTGAATCGTTTTAATACCTCTTATTAGTTCTGTTTGAATGATTCCCTTGTCAACAGTTTACCTTACCGCTCCTCCGAGGAGGGCATTACTGGAGTATGGAAGACAGACAAACATCTCCGCCCTGACCTCAATTGATGTGGGTCTAGAAGATGGGGCATGTCCAGGGCATGAAGGGAAGCACACTGAGGGGCACTGACCCCAACACCCAAACAGCACAGCTTATCATGCTGTGCGAGACAGGGCATATCACGGAAATGGAGCACAGAGCCTCAGCAGCACAGCGCCCATATACAACAAGGCGCAGGAGATCGGGTACATCCAAGGCTGCAGGAGATGGGACGTTGGGTGTTGTGAAGGACCACACCTTCACAGAGTGGCACCACTGGAGGACACCTCACCACCGTAAACTGCAGGACATGGAGGACATGTAGAGTAGAGCACGAAGGACGTCTCCACTGCATGACACCCCAACACCCTGGGGTACTGGAGGTGCAGCATTCATGGGGTGTGAATATGAACTTCTCCACTGACTGTCACCCCTAACAATATGGGGGTGCCAGTGATGAGCCATGTCCATGTCCCTCTGCACTATGCACTGGTGCAGGATACGAGACTGGTAGATATTATGATACGGACGCCACCCCCAGCAGTTCAGCACCCTGTAACATCATACAGTGCACCAGAGAGAGAGAGAGAGAGATAGAGAGAGAGAGAGAGAGAGAGAGATAGCGAGAGAGAGATGGAGAGAGAGAGAGAGAGAGTGCCTACAAAATGAAATGCAGCCCCTCTGAAGCAGAACACCCCCTAACACCAAAGGTGGCATAGCACCCCAACAGCAAGGTGTCCCCTAAAACCATGGGTTGGATCAGATGAGATGTGGTCAGGATACTGTGACAGCGCCCCCTGCAGCACAACATCACCCCACAGCAAGGATGCAGGAGGCGAGGCAGGTCCTAGCACCCCTCGCTCCATAGGGTGTAAAATATGACGAACAGCAATCAGCGGCACACAGCCCTCTAGTACAATTAATGGAGTACAGGGTAGGGAGCACACCAGTGATAGGAAGGACATCACCCCCTGCAGCACAGCACCAATGAACCCTTTGACATATTGTAGGTCCAGTCTGAACTGGACCCTATATATCATACTGTTCTATGAACAGCACATCTTGTTCAAGATGTCCCTGCGTTAATAAACCTGTTCTTTGAAAACCCCATATGTTGTTATTAATCTGACTTAATTAAGCTTAGAGCTCGTCTTCTGATTGTTTACCAGCAATGTGTCCCTTGACAACCATGAAGCTTTTAGAGAGTGCCCTGTGCTGTGAAACCGGTCAGACAGCTAAACAAGCTTTCCTGCCAGGGTGCCTGCTGGCCTGAAAGAAATGCAAATGTGCAGTACGATGTGTTGAAGGCGAGTAATGAGTAAGAAACAGAGGAAGCCTGGGCTAGCACAGGCAGGCTAGAAATGAAATAGTGGTCAGGGCCGGACTGGCCATAGCGGCCACCGGGCATTTCCCAAGTGACTGCCAGGGTGGGGGCCAGTTTTGGGCCCCTGGGGGTCGTTTTTGTTACCGGGGGCTGACAATATCAGCCCTCAGTAACAAAATTGGCCGAAATCGGCCCTAGCAAACAGCTCGGCCGCACCCGACCCCCTCCCCCGGGGGGCTGGCCGAGCAGTTTGCCAGGGCCAGTTTCAGTTCCCAGTCTGGCCCTGATAGTGATGAAATGTGTCGGAAGAATAGGGGGTTTTATTTATAACATTTTCGGGGGTTTTGTGATGTTAAAGAAAGGAGGGAGGCTAGACTGTTGGGGAGGGGAATATTAGGCATGGGGATGGGTTCGAGTCAAGTGTTTGTACAATTGTAAAAAGCAGTATGTGCGGCCGGACCGAAGGTTCTTGGGGGCATATCAACAAGGGCCTTATCTCCGCTTTTTTGGCTTTAACAGCCAAAAAAGCGGAGATAATGTTTTCGCCCTATTTACAAGGCAGTGCTAACATGCATTAGCGCACGTTAGCAGCCTTTTTACCGACGCCTCGCTTTGCATCTCTAATGAGATGCAAAGTGGGCGTTTCCTTCAAACACAACACAGGAATCATGGCTAACAGCACTTCTCCCTATCAACAAGCTGGCCCAGGACACCAATACCGACGTTAAAATCCACGCTAACCTCCGATATCGCCGAAAGCTAACGCCTGCAAAAAAGCAGACTTAGCTATACATATGATGGGAGGTGGATTCAATGGCTGAATCCACAGCTATACCTATGATGGGAGGTGGATTCAATGGCTGAATCCACATCTCCCTATTTGCAAGGGATACCCTATCGCTTCCGTTGTTGCTCTAGATTTCCAGCGATGTTCACGGATTTCGCCGCTATCGCTGGATTTAATATCGCCGTGGAGATATGAGTTGTAAATAACGCGATATCTCGGTGATCAAATCTGGTGATAGCCGGCGTTAAGAAATCCGTGCTAAGCCCACTCAGCGATATTTAACGCTGTTCTTTGATGATATGCCCCGTGATTCTTGTGAGCTCTGCATGTTTCCCAATAACTCAACCTTTTTCACAAAACTTAAGCAAGAGTCAAGAGTCAGTCATTTACCAAGGTGCTAAACTAGTTTTCCGAATTAGCCACGTTTAGAGTTTAAAACAAAGCAACTTAGGAGTATAAGAGACACCAACACATACCTAGAGAATTGCTCAAACACCTGGTAATATGCATTGCAAATTGCTGCTGCAACTGACACTTACCTGGCGGCCACATTGCGAATTCCTGTTCTGACTTTCCTGTTTCTGACTTTTCATCAGCTGATCAGTAGCCCTGACCCTTTTTATGGGAGTTGACAATTAGTTAAAATGTTTGGGTAGTTCAGTATCATATTCAAATTAATTTTCACAAAAAGTTTCAATGTACTGAAAAGGTGTTTCTGAATGGACAGCTGAGCTCTGAAGAGCATGCTTTTAGTTATTTTTGTATTAATATAGCGCTTACTATCCCTGTGGAGGAGGTGAAGGGACAGTTTTGTAAAAACAATTGCCTAATGTACGGTCTGGGATTTTTACTAAAATCTATATTTTGGAAGCGCCATTTTAGCGTAAATACTGTCTGCGCATTTTGCAGCAGTTTATCTTATATTGTGTGTAATGCAAGTATAAAATAATGACTTACATATTCACAGTGCTTTCTGTCACATGCTGTGACCTTGTAGCACTAAAAATACAGAAAATTGCCCCCCCAAACATGACTGAAGTCAACAACAGCAGCAAACTAATATAACCAGGAGTCAGATTTGGCTAAAATTGAAGTGTCTGTTTTCATAATGTTAAAAATAAAAACGATTTTAGAAAAACTGTGGGAAAGAAGACTAAGGGACCACGTCCTCCCCTGGACTTAAGGAAAGCATCCTACTTGGACCTTACAGTTCATCATTAATGATTGTAAAAGGAATGTTTTAATTATGATGAATGATGTTCAGCAACCTTCAGTTCCATGCAGCTGTAAAACCCACGCTGTCAGCATCCCGTGAAATTTAGTATGGTTCTCCGCGGATGTATTGCACTAAAGTTGTAGCCCATGCATTACAGCCATTATACCCAGGGCCACTGGGATTATGCGATTGTGTGGTCGCGGCGATTTTCCGATGATTATATATTTACAGCAGTTCCCACATAATCAATCTGCCGGAAAATGTGCTCATTGTAACAAAAAATTGTGTTGTAGCCAGTGCTTTAAATGGGGAAAAATAAGTGAAGGTACTCATTAAAATGGAGGTGTGGCAAGTGGGCGGGGCTAGGGGCGGGGTGAAAGGCATAATATGATCATACATACCAATTGCAGCACATGTTAAAACACACGAGAAATGTATTTCTGTAAAAAAAAAAAAAAAAAAAAAGATTAACTCATTACACACAATGAAAGTCATGATGGCACTTTCTCCCGAATGGTCGCTGCGCCTCTGATTGACAGTGCATGGTCAGTCTAGAGACCCTGTCCTGTTAATCACAGCGTGGCACAGACCCTCTCACGCCCACTGCAGCTTGGAGACATTCACATGGGCACTGCTGGAATCTTTGCCAGCAAATCTGCAAAGGCTGCTTCAGTCGAGTTCATTACAAGCTCCTCGGAAGCAGAGCGGCCTCTGCCCTGCACTGGAGGAGAAAACTAACATGAGCCTGCAATGCCGCCGATCAGGGTACCGGTACTCTCCCTGGCTACAGAGAAGTGCCGGTACTGACGTTAAAAAAATTCGGAAGTGCCGGTACTCAGTACCGGCGAGTACCGGCCCATTTAAAGCACTGGTTGTAGCACAACTGGTTCAAAAGTTACGAAAAAGCAGTGGCACGTGTTGTCGCGCAGTGGAAGACCCTTTGCAAAGCAGGACTGATCAACTTTGTGTTGCTTTGCTATATTTAGGTGTTAAAGTGGTACTAATGAGGTGCAGCCACAGATTGGTCGTCTCTCTGGACAAGAACAGACACAGCCATCACGTTAGTTCAGAAAGGTGTTATCATCCAAATAAGTTTTGGTAAATTATGTTTTACTTGTGAAAAATAAAGTACCATTGTGCATTTTTTGGTAATTCTTTTCGGAGACTTTTGGTTTGACCTGCGTGGTAAGCCTCTGACACCGAACCACTGTCACCCACAAACCTTCAATTTGCTAATCGCCGAATAATATTTTTTTTCCTACCATAAAACAGATTTGCCATGGGAATTGGATATGTTTATGGTTGTCAATGGTTGTCGAAGATGTGAAGCGCCACGTTCTAGAAATCTTTGTCAGGAAGGGGCCTTATGCCTTAAAAAGTTGTGACATGCTGCCTTTACCATGCACGCCAAGCCTATAGCATTTATAAACTTTTTAAATAATACATTTATGTAATAGGCGCTCATTATTACAACCAACTGGTAGAGCTTCCTGGAATAGCAGATACAAATATCTATGTCCTGTGGTTTTGGTGGCTTGGCGTGAATGGAAACCACGTCCACGCCCAATGATCTTCGTAAGAATCAAAGCGACCGCAAAGGAAATGCAAGCACAAGGAAAGCTTCCTCTCTAACAAGGTCTCGTGTTGGGAAGCTTGCCAAAGCCTGGTAACATCCCTCTGAGGAAGGCCTTGCTGGAGTATGAGAGACAAACATCACATCCCGACCTCAATTGATGTGGGTCTAGAAGATGGACATGTCCAGGGCATGAAGGGAAGCATCCACTGGTGCACAGACCCCAACACCCGAACAGCACAGCTCCTCATACAGTGCAAGACAGGGGCATATTGGAGAAATGGAGCACAGCGCCTCAGCAGCACAGCACCCTTGAACAACAAGGTGCAGGAGATCGGTTATCCCAAGGCTGCAGGAGATGGGGCGATAGGTGTTGTGAAGGACCACATCCTCACAGAGTGGCACACTGGGTGGCATGAAAGACATATACACAACATAGCACCACAACAATATGGGGTGCTGGAAATGCGGCATGTCTATTGCGTGATTAACGTATCCAGCGCGTGGCACCCCAACACCTTTCATAGGGAGTGAATATGAAATTCTCCACTGACTCACCCCTAACAATATGGGGGTGCAGGTGATGAGCCATGTCCATGTCCCTTAGCACTATGCATTGGTGCAGGATACGAGATTGGTAGATATTATAACACGGGCGCCACCCCCAGCAGCTCAGCACCCTGTGACATCATACAGTGCACCAGAGAGAGAGAGCTAGAGAGAGCGAGAGAGAGAGAGAGAGCGAGAGTGCCTGCAAAATCAAATGCAGCCCCTCTGAAGCAGAATGC
This sequence comes from Triturus cristatus, assembly GCF_964204655.1. Taxonomy (NCBI): domain Eukaryota; kingdom Metazoa; phylum Chordata; class Amphibia; order Caudata; family Salamandridae; genus Triturus; species Triturus cristatus. The sequence continues at coordinate 817,798,270 of NC_140595.1, forward strand.
CCCCTAACACCAAAGGTTGCATAGCACCCCAACAGCAAGGTGTCCCCTAAAACCTTGAGGTGGATCAGATGAGATGTGGTCAGGATGTTGGGACAGCGCCCCCTGCAGCACAACATTATCCAACAGCAAGGATGCAGGAGGTGAGGATGGTCCTAGCACCCCTCGCTCCATAGGGTGTAAAATATGATGAACAGCAATCAGTGGCGGACAGCCCCCTAATACTAGTTAATGGGATGCAGGGGGTAGAGCAACCCCGTGAAAGGAGGGACATACCCCCTGAAGCACAGCACCAATTAACCCTTTGACATAGTGTAGGTCCAGTCTAAACGGAACCCTATATATCATACTGTTCTATGAGCAGCACATCTTGTTCGAGATGTGCCTGCATTAATAAACCTGTTCTCTGAAAAAATCCATATGTTGTTTTCCATCTGACTTACTTAAGCCTAGCGCTTGTCTTCTGATTGTTCACCGGCTATTTGTCCCTTGACAACCCTGAACCTTTTCTCTGGCTTGTTGCAGTGTCTCAGACGGATAACCTCTATCCTTAAAGCCGGTCACCATCTTATTGTTCCTCCTCTTTAAAGGCAGAAATTGTTCTGCAATTCAATTTAGCATGGAGCATTTTCCCATTTGGAATACTTCATCTCAGTTGGGGCGGATGGTGGCTCTGTGTATGCAGTACGCCATTGCCTGCTTACTGTATAATCTGGTTTGAATTTGCTCATCCTCAACTTTGGCAGAATTATCCCGAAATTCTATTTCCTTTCCATGCAGCTGATGTGTAAATGTGAGATTCAGGTCATTGTTCGCCAAACAGAATAAATATTCTTTGACTTCAAACATAGTACCACCATAGATGACTAAAACGGTTATCTATGTATTCAGTCCACATAACTATGTGTCTTGTCATGTGCTCATTCTCACTCAACCACACGACTTATTCCTCCCACCATCCCATAAAGATCCTGACGTAGCTGGGCGCAAAACAGCTTCCCATTGCAGTACCAAACAGCTTTCTATACCATCCATCATTAAGTATAAAAATTAATTTTCACAGTAAAGACATCATAGAGTGCTGATACATATAAATAGGTTCACCTCTGAAAAGGTTTACAATTCTTGCATGCCCAAGTCATGTGACATACACGTATACATAGAATATACATCAATGGTCATTAGTATATAGTGATCTTCCCAGTGTGTTCCTTATGTTTTGCTCAGGAAATCTGTACCGTCTCAACTTATAATGGTGGACGAAGTACAGAGGGTCAAAGAAAATAGTTCAAGTAGAAGGAGGCATTCTCCAAGAGACTCCCATTTGAAAATACAATTGTCCTACGAGGGGTGTTGGTGGAATCCTAATGTTTCTTGGGTAATAAATATGAACATGGGACAACATGTTTTTTAACATATAAAAATTAGAGTGCATGATATTGCACAACGGTCTGTTTATATCGGTCTTTGGTCGCTAATCATGGGACCCGGATGAATTTCATTGTCTGTATACTTCCTGTTGGTATTTGTTAATGTCTCAAAATACCACATTACCCCCTCATCTGGTGGCTTAAAGACCATATTGTGGTCATTCGCCTGGCACATAAGAGCCTCCTTCTGTATTAAGGTAAGACTGATGGGGGTAAGATTGATGGCATTATTGTCTGTGGCACGTGTTCGTAAATTCATGAGATCCCTGGTAATGGGATTATGAAAGGTATCAGTATTGTCATGCGATATATTAGGATTACGTCTAGATCTGGGTTTGAAGGGACCTTTATTGGCTTCATCTGTTTCTAATCCTAATAAAACCAATAATTTACTTTTAGTTTTCTGTTCCAGACCAGTGTCCTGTAGACTCACTAATGTGGCTCAACCTTCAATGGCACTTAAACCTCAGCCATCATATTCATTTTATATTTACAAGCTTAATGAGTTTTCTTGTCTAATCTCATCGCTCTTTCTTTGTTGATTAATTCCTACCCCTGGCAGCAGGGAGGTCCAGTTTTGGGTGCATTAATGAAGCAAGATCGTGCATGGGCCTTTTCCTTTTTGATAAGGGGCCAGAGACAGTACTCGTGCGTCTGTACTTCGTAGAGTGTGAGACTGAACCGCCCTCAATAGATGTTTGCAAGTTATTTTGGGGGTTCCAATCTGAAGGGCTTTTTTCATCGCTACGTTCCTTGGTACTGTACTGATATATCATTTCAAAAAATGATAACAATTTGGTATTACAACAAGATTAGCTATGAGTTTCACACAATAATTTCCATGTTTGTGAGAAGGGTTGGGCGCCAATGCTAGTTGCACAAAGGACACATGCCTTGGAAGGACAGGTAAGCCGGCAGAGAGTGGACGCCAATGATGGACGCCATAAGGATACACACCCTAGAAGGACAGGTAAGCGGGAATAGAGTGGATGACAGTGCTGAACGCCTGTAGGACACACGCCCTGGAAGGACAGATATGTAGGCATAGAGTGGACACCAGTGCTGGATACCTGTAGCACACATGTTCTGGAGGGACAGGTAAGCTGGCATAGAGTGAACGCCGGTGCTGGTCACCTGTATGGCACATGCCCTGGAAGTACAGGTAAGCCGCCACAGAGTGAAGAACAGTGCTGGATGCCTTTAGGACACACGCCCTGGAAGGACAGGTAAGCAGGCATAGAGTGGAAGCAAGTGCTGGAAGCCTGTAGGACACACACCCTGGAAGGACAGGTAAGCCGGCATAGAATGTACACCAGTGCTGGACGACTGTTGGGCACACGCCCTGGAAGGACACGTAAGCCACCAAAGAGTGAAGAACAGTGCTGGATGCCTTTAGGACACACGCCCTGGAAGGACAGGTAAGCGGGCATAGAGTGGACGTCAGTGCTAGACGCCTGTAGTACACACACTCTGGAAGGACAGGTAAGCTAGTATAGAGTGGACGACAGTGCTGGATGCCTGTAGGACACATGCCCTGGAAGGACAGGTAAGCGGGCATAGAGTGGACGTCAGTGCTAGACGCCTGTAGGACACACGCTCTGGAAGGACAGGTAAGCTAGTATAGAGTGGACGACAGTGCTGGACACCTGTAGGACACATGCCCTGGAAGGACAGGTAAGCTAGCATAGAGTGGATGACAGTGCTGGACGCCTGTAGGAAACAAGCCCTGGAAGGACTGATAAGCAGGCATAGAGTGGAAGCCAGTGCTTAAAGCCTGTAGAACTCACACCCTGGAAGGACAGGTAAGCCGGCATAGAGTGGACACCACTGCTGGACGACTGTTGAGCACACGCCCTGGAAGGACAGGTAAGCCGGCATAGAGTGGACACCACTGCTGGACGACTGTTGAGCACACGCCCTGGAAGAACAGGTAAGCTGGCATAGAGTGGACACCAGTGCTGGACGACTGTTGGGCACACGCCCTGGAAGGACAGGTAAGCCGGAATAGAGTGTACACCAGTGCCGGACGACTGTTGGGCACACGCCCTGGAAGGACAGGTAAGCCGGCATAGAGTGTACACCAGTGCTGGACGACTGTTGGGCACACGTCCTGGAAGGACAGGTAAGCCGGCATAGAGTGCACACCAGTGCTGGACGACTGTTGGGCACACGCCCTGGAAGGACAGGTAAGCCGGCATAGAGTGTACACCAGTGCTGGACGACTGTTGGGCACACGCCCTGGAAGGACAGGTAAGTCGGCATAGAGTGGACACCACTGCTGGACGACTGTTGGGCACACGCCCTGGAAGAACAGGTAAGCCGGCATAGAGTGGACACCAGTGCTGGACGACTGTTGGGCACACGCCCTGGAAGGACAGGTAAGCCGGCATAGAGTGGACACCACTGCTGGACGACTGTTGGGCACATGCCCTGGAAGGACAGGTAAGCCGGCATAGACTGGACACCACTGCTGGACGACTGTTGGGCACACGCCCTGGAAGGACAGGTAAGCTGGCATAGAGTGTACACCAGTGCTGGACGACTGTTGGGCACACGCCCTGGAAGGACAGGTAAGCCGGCATAGAGTGTACACCTGTGCTGGACGACTGTTGGGCACACGCCCTGGAAGGACAGGTAAGCCGGCATAGAGTGGACACCACTGCTGGACGACTGTTGGGCACACGCCCTGGAAGTACAGATAAGCAGGCATAGAGTGGACACCAGTGCTGGACGACTGTTGGGCACACGCCCTGGAAGGACAGGTAAGCGGCATAGAGTGGACGCCAGTGCTGGACGCCTGTAGGAAACACGCCCTGGAAGGACAGGTAAGCCGGCATAGAGTGGACACCACTGCTGGACGACTGTTGGGCACACGCCCTGGAAGGACAGGTAAGCCTATAGTACACAACATGGTTTAGAACTTGGAGCCAATAATTGGGGGCACATACAAGGCTTGGCAGGTCAGAGAGGCTTAAGTTAATCAGAAAAACACATAGAGCAGATAAGGCTCGTTGATTGGCATTAAATCATATTGTAAATAAAAGGCTCACAAAAAAGATGCATGTCAGTAAAAATCTTTTTCTCTGTAATAAATTCTGGCCTGCCTTCCTCCACTGTAGAGTAAATAACGCAGTGTTTAGTTAAGCCACGATTTATTTCTGCCTTGAATCACACTTCAGTCCACCCGACGACCCAACTACATCTGTTTTACATTCAACACAGAGCATTCCATACAGAACCAGAACTACAATAGACCTGAGCTTAAATTGGGCCGGGGGTTCCCGATGGGGGGCACTGGCTCTTATTTTTAGGGACCGGCAATTATTTCGCCACATCAGAGATTTCCCGAGGCCAACAGAGGGAAAAACAAACAAAATGAAAAGACGGAGGAAAAGAAACACAGAAAATCCATCACTGAGGGAGAAACCAGACACCTTCAAAAGTGAGATAATGGGGCAGGGAATGACTGGCAGTTATTAAGGAGGCCTGAGGTGGATTCGGGACTGCGCACCCTTGCTATTCGCAATCTTACATTTTACAGTACCAACCACGGGTGTCTGAACAGCGCTTTAAGCACCGGCTCCTTTTATTTTAGAAATAAAGCGCTGTGCTAGAATAGCTACCTAGAACAATTTCAGAATAAGTTACAACAAACTGGGGGTCGGGGCCTTTAACAACAGGTAAAGCCCTCGGCAGTGAGCTATAAAGCTATATTAAATCACCACACCACCAAATATTGCCTGATGGGGGGGGGCGTGGCTTGGCTGCGAAGCGGAATGGCTGCCTGAAACCGCAGCTCCGCCAATCGAGCGAATTAATCCGGCGTTTATCCTCTAAATCTGGTGCCTGGACTCGGACCTCTTGTCCCCCCTGAGACACACTGTGTGGGGGCTCTGCCTGGAGGAATTCCCGCTCTGGTGGTTGATGTGGCGGCTGTGAACAGCTTGGCGAGAAGCGGGCGGCTGGACGGCCTGGTGCGATCCCTGAAGCCGGGGTCTGGCGTGAGGCTGTGCCCGAAGGTGTCCTGTGCTGCGTGGCGGCGAGCGGCGGGTCGGACCGGACCTGAGTTCCTGACCTGCCCCAGGCGCTACCCCCGTGGGTGGGGCCGTATTCCGGAGGCGGAGGGCCCTGCGCCGTGGTTCGTTGCTGGCTGGAGGAGCTGAGGAGCGGAGGGAGACTTTTCTGCGCCCCCGCGATCCGAGGGCCTGGTGATTCTCCGGACACCTAGGAGCGAGTGCCTGCGCCAGCGCTTGGAGAACGTTGCAGGGCCGAGTGGGCTGAGGCTGCTTTGCCGGACACGCAGGTAGGAGGGGGCGCCCGCGGTCCCCTTTGAACATTGGACCCCAACTCGGGTCTCGTGGCACGGATCTGTGGGCGGCCATTATCGTCGGATCCGAGGCGCTGAGGCTGACTGCGCGAAGGAGCCCCACTTAGCCGGGCGGTGTGTCTGGGCTGGCTGGGGCGGCTGTCGCTGCGTTGTGCCGGGGACGCTGGGCTGCAGAGATCCGGCCCCTTGATGACCAGTGGGTCCGCCCGGTGAGGAGAGAGACACTAGGTGCTGGTGCTTGGGAGGTACGGCGCGCGCCACCAGACCTGGCGGAGAAACGGACTGGGGCCTGAAGCATTGCTGTGACCGAACTGAGATACCACGTCGCCCCGTGCTGCGAGATACCAGCGTGGCGGGTGCATAGGCGGTGGCTGGAGGTTGGGGTCTTGCGCTGCAGTTGTCCAGTGTGGGCAGATTGCTAAACGGCGATCGCACCCCCGCGCAAAAGAAGGTGCCCCCCCGGTCTGCTGGCAGTGGCTGCTCGCGTGACTGACCGGGCCCGGTAAAGAGTGGCTGGGGACGAAAGCGGTGTCTGTGACGCGGCGGCTCCGATCGACCGATTGCGCTGGTCGGCGGCCATGGGCAAGCCGGATACCCGACAGCCGAAGATCACGTTCGACAAATCCAAACAGAAAGCGCCGGACCCCGAGACGCCGAAGCTGAAAAGGTCGTCCGCAGTGGCTCTCAAGATGCGGACATTAAATCAATGTTCCAGGAGTTAAAAGCGAGTCTGCAGGGCATTGACACTAAAATGGACGCGCTGGCGGAACGTATGGATGGCATCACAACGCGAATGGACAAGCAAGAAGGCAGGGTAGAAGCATTAGAAACAAGCGTTGCCGAAACTGAAGAGAGTCAGACTGACCTCGTTAACAAACTGAGGGGCATGGATAGAATATTGGCGCTCATACAGCAAAAGAACGAGGATTTGGAGGCGCGCTCGAGGCGCAACAACGTCCGCATCACGGGGGTGGCGGAAACAACGGATATTGCCAACATGGAACAATATGTTGAGCAGATGATGAAAGACTTGTTTGGATCTGGCCTCTCGTCGATGTTCCTTGTTGAACGGGCACACAGAACACTGGGACCGAAGCCTAAACCGGGAGCCCCATCTCGACCCATTATTGCACGCGTCTTGAACTATAGGGACCGAGACACAATACTGCGTATGGCAAGAGACATGAAAGACGTGCAATATAAAGGCAACATCATCGCCATTTACCCGGATTATACTATGCAAGTACAGGCCGCTCGCAGGGAATTCATGCCGGCGAAAAAAATCTTCCAGCAAACGGGCACGAAATATTCGCTCATTTACCCTGCGAAGCTCAGGGTACAGGGCCCGGGGAAACCATCCTTTTTCGTGGATGCTAAAGCGGCCCTGCAATATGCGAAGCAACTGGCCAGGGACCAAAAGAACCAAACGCTTGCAGAGGGTCCGACTTCGCAGGACAGGCTAAGCGACGTGGAGTGAAGGACGTAATCGGGTCTCTGACGTACTGCTGCGACCTTGCTGTCCTGGCTGGCTAGGGTCCTGTTGTCTGCTGGGTACATCGGAGGCCACCTTGCCATGTTGGGGGAGCTGTGTATTTGTCTGTGGACTTGGGGAAGGGGGTCCTCGAGCCGGCACGCTGGGCCAGAGCTCGATCGCCCTGTCACAAGTACAGGGTTAGTAGGTAGCCACCCTGCGCGCCTCAGGGGATGTTTCCCACTCACTGGTTGCTACCAATGACTTTAGTTACGGTTTCAAGGGAAGGGGGGGTGACCTGGGGGTATTTAGCACAACCTGATTGGGGGGTTGGAGCGGGTGGGGATGCTGCTATTGTGAGTTTGGGGGATGTTTTTGTTGTTAGTTTGTTTTGTAGCGTAGGGTCTGAGGAAACGAACAGATGGGATGGACTCACTACTGTAATGTATTCACTGCCTTGTGATCCGCTGCCTTGCTCGCTGAGCTGTGTACACTCCCGTGTTGGGTGGCCGGGCGGGTTGATCGGTTCTGAAACGCACTTTGGTTGGGGGTGTGAGTGTGGAGCGCTGAATGGAAATGGTCTGTTGTTAGAACATTGTTTTTTTGCACCTCCATTGCCGTGCAGAACATAAAGTGCCTTACTTGGAATGTGCGTGGCATGAATGACGGCCGTAAGGCCAGGTTGGTGCAAGCCTACTTATTACGGAAGGACATTGACATCTGCCTCCTGCAGGAGACCCACTTGACCTCCAATGCTGCGCAGCTGCTCAGGCGTAATAGATGGGGAGTGATAGCCCACGCTTCGTAGTCGAAGTACTCCAGAGGTGTGGCGATACTAATTAGAAAAGGTCTTCATTGGACCACGCACGAGGAACTCAGGGACACTGAAGGCAGATACATACTACTGGTGGGGTCCCTGTGCGGCGTGCGAATGGTGCTGGTGAATGTGTACGGGCCGAATGATGATAACCCAGACTTCTATTGGAATTTGTGGCATAAGGTGCAGACTCGTGGCCCGGTGACCTTACTGTGGGGGGGGGGACTTCAATGTTGTTTTATCGGACACTATGGATAGACAGGGCGTAGCCAGGGAGCATCATCCTAGAGCGTCGGAGGCGCTGGGTTGTATTGTACGAGATGAGGAGCGGGTGGACTCCTGGAGGCTACTGCACCCCGGAGACCACGTGGGGACATGCATAACAATGCATAGAGCTGCCTGGTCCAGGCTGGACTTCTGGCTGCTATCTAGAGATTTACACACCTCAGTACTGGAGGTGGAGCACCTGCCGCGGTCACTGTCCGACCATGCCCCGGTATGCCTGACCATGTCCACCCCCTCGCCATATATTCAACCGTTTAGCTGGCGGTTTCCCTCCCGGGCGCTGCGAGACTAGGTATTTCAACAGGAACTCCGCGAAAAGCTGGAGGAGTACTTCGAGATTAATGAGGGCACGGTAAAATCACTGGGCACGCTGTGGGAGGCATGTAAGGTAGTGACGAGAGGGTACTGCATGTCGCTAAAAACAGGTGTCCTCCGATCCATCAGAAACACATTGCGCACGTTAGAAACTGAGCTTGCGCAACTTGAAACTGCATTGATTACTGCGCCGTCGGATAGTGTCCGTGCTGCGTTTCGTTCGAAGCTTACTAGGTATCAGGAGGAGGCGGACAGAGAAGTCGTTTTTTTGTCTAAAGACTGTCAGGCCAGACGGTATGGTGAAGGTGATCATTCTGGCCGCACGCTAGCGAACTTGCTGCGGGCGCCGCGGGGATCGGACCATATCCTGGCACTGCAGAGCGCAGAGGGCAGAATTGTGAGGGAGCCGCCGGATATACTAGCCGCTATGACGGACTACTATAGGGATCTATACACCTCGAGGGTATCGCCGGAAGATGAGGTGCTCTCCGACTACCTTGATACCATAGCTTTGGCATGGTTCAATGATAGTGCCAGACAATATATGGATTTACCGTTTGAGCCGGACGACATACGGGCGATTATAGCCAGTTTGCCGCCTTGCAAGGCACCGGGCCCTGACGGGCTGACGGCGACCTTCTATAAAGGATATGTAGACATCCTGGTTCCGAGACTACACAAGACATATGAGGAGGCGATGGAAACAGGCATCCTCCCCCAGTCAATGCGTGAAGCGTTGATTATCACGCTACTCAAACCTGGAAAAGACCCTATAAGCCCGGACTCCTAACGTCCACTTTCCCTAATCAACCTTGATGCCAAAATTTACGCGAAATTGCTCTCAGATCGCTTAAAATTCATGATGCCGCAGATAGCGCTCACTGATCAGTCGGGTTTCGTAATGGGGAGGTCCACCTCACATAACCTACGGGTGTTGTTTGGGCTCCTGCACTATCTAGATCCCAAGGTGCAGGCCGTGGCGGCGTTACTGGATGCGACCAAGGCATTCTACTCTCTTGAGTGGAAGTTCTTGCGGACGCTGTTTACCCGAATGGGGTTCAGCCTGCCATTTGCCAGGCGCATTGGCATACTTTACAATGCCCCGACGGCCAGGGTGCGTGTGAATGGTCAGACGTCCGCACCTATCCCCATAACTAGAGGAACTCGGCAGGGATTCCCTCTCTCGCCGCTACTCTTTGCTATCGCTACGGAGCCACTGGCAGCTCGTATGAGACAACACCATACCCAGCGTAGCATCGGATTTACATCGCGCGGTCTACTTATATCGATGTATGCTGACGATATCACCATCTACATGATGAACCCATCTGAGAACTTTGATCCGTTGATGAGAGAGATGATAAGCTACAGTGGCCTAACCGGCATCGACATAAATTGGTCAAAGTCGGTGATGTTGCCATTGACGGATGGCACGGCCGAGTGCCACACTGAATATCCGATCACGTGGGTCGCGGACGAGGTCAAGTATCTGGGTATACAGATGAGCCGCTCAGTCCAGGACATATGGCTGTCAAATTATGGAGTAACCATGGAGTGGCTGGAGAGCAAAGTGAAGAGATGGAAAACACTGCCGCTCTCTTTGTTAGGCCGCATTGCTATTGCCAAAATGGTCGTAGTGCCTAAACTCCTATACCTATTCGTCAATATCCCTTTGCCACTAACAAGGGCGTTCTTTCGCCCGCTCCGCTCGGCCATGATCGAACTAGTTTGGGCGGGCAAGCAACCTAGAGTCGCATGGAACCTCCTTACACTCCCCTTCCGGCAGGGGGGCCTAGCTGCCCCGGACTTTGAGCTGTATGCACACAGCGGGCAGGCACAATACTTGCATTATTGGCATCACCCAATCCCTTACCAGCCACATGTGGCGATAGAAACGGACGTAGCGGCACCCTGCCCGTTACGGACAGCAGTGTATCAGAGATATAAACGACCTCGGGAAGACATTGACACCGTGGAGATTGTAAGATGGGCTTGGTCGAGCATTGCGAGACGTGCGGGAGTATCAGTTTTATATGCCCCGAGCATGCCATTGGATGGCAACCCCCTGCTAAGTCAGCTGACGGACGCGGCGGTGGTGCGACGGGCCCATACTTGCGGCCTGAAGATAGCGGGGGACTTGTATCCGGACGACGCTTTCCTAGACGTGCAGAATTTGGCTGCAACGTCTGAACCGTCGGCATCGGAATTGCTACTGTACTATCAGTTGCGGTCGGCCTGCAAACATAGATACCCTATGTTCCCAGAGGCCCCGCCGACGCTGGCGGCCTTGGAAGCTATCCTATCGAACTCTTCCCCGCGTAAACTGATTACACGCATCTATAGGGTTACACAAAATACAACACCCGTCGCGCACGTAGACTCCAGAGCACTGTGGGAGGGTGACGCAGGCATACAAATCACAGAGAAGCAATGGGAATTTTGTTGCTCCCAGCTTGAGCAACTGTCACCTAATTATAGACTGCGGCTGATTCACTTCAACTACTTGCACAGGACGTACCGTACGCCCGTGCAACTTTTTAGAATGGGACTACAAGCTGATACGCAGTGTTGGAGATGTGGCGCCAGGGATGCTACGTTCTATCACCTTGCGTGGACCTGCGCAGCAATACATAGATTCTGGGAAGCAGTCTTTTCTGGCTTGAGGGAGATAGTGGGCATGGTTATTGCTCCGGATCCACTGGTGGCCCTCCTGGGATTTGTCAAAACTATACCTGGTGCGTCGCGACGACTTGTGGCCCTCCTGCTGTTGCTTGCCAAGCGTCAATTGGCGATACACTGGAAGAAGAGGGCCCCGCCTACAGCCTCGGGCTGGGTGAAATCGGCGGTATACTGTAGGGAGCAACTCACCGCTTACTGGGACCAGATGCCGCAGCGTACGCGACCAGTAGACATATGGCAACCATTGGTGGACTGGCTGGCAAGGGCGGGAGGGACGGGAAGTGACTGAGGAAGTGCGCGGGTTGACTGGTGCGGCGGTGCCTCTGTGGTGGTGGTTTGTGTCGGGGGGCGTGCGAGAGGGGGGAAGCTATCTACGACGCGGAGGCTCTAGCGGCTAAACTACGCTATACCGAGTCGTGCCACACGGACACAGGGCGGTGAAGGTAGAGATATTGGTCATTTCAGCATGTTGTTCTTCCTCGACCACTGTTCATAAATGTTGTTGTTGCAAAATACGAAACACACTGCTTTGGACACTCTGCTTCAATGTACGACATAGATCAGCTCGAGCGGATCGCCGCTATGTACTCAAGCTGCCCAGGCGCGTAGCTAGGGGGGGGCGGTGGGGGCGGTCCGCCCCAGGCGGCACTATTGTTGGGGCGGCAGCCGCGCGGCACTACTGGTGGCCCGTTGCGGCGGCCTTTATAATTTATTTGGGGACACTGACACTACTGTTACAGTAGTGTCAGTCAGTGTCCCCAAATAAACTATAAAGGCCGCCGCAACGGGCCACCAGTGCCGCGCCGCGCGCGCGGCCCTGTTTGAAATGCAAGCGCATGCGCACCGTCACCACCCAGCATAGGCCCGTGACGTCGCAGGACACGAGCTTCTGCAAGGTTGACAGCGATCCGGGCGGAGGTAGTGGCAGGCCGACGGAGCTGCAAGCAGAGAGGAGATACAGAACGCCGGGCGCAAGTAAGTGATGTTAGATTAAGGGTAGAGGATGTGGTCCGTCGGCCGGCCTAAACTGCCGCCTTTGGTGTTCGAGCCTCGAGGTCACCACACCGGGTGCTGGCTTCCTGGGGGCGCCGTGTTTGAGTCGAGTTTTATTATGCTTTTGAAGCACCTGCTGCAGCATTTCTTCTCCCCACCCCCGCAATTACCAGGCCTCACATAAATGTCAAGATAACTCGTGTGATTAATTACCTTCCTGGCGAGAGATCCGCATTTTGTATAGTTGAGGTTTTGATTTAGGTGAAGTTAGTGCAGATGGTTAGTATTCCTGCTGCAAAGAACGTGTACCAAGTAGATTACAGAGTACGTATGATGTAAACAGATCAGCAGGTTACTGCTTTCAAAAGAGACATCCTTTTGTTACTTGCAATTTATAACTTAAAGTCCTAATATATAGTATAGTGAGCTATTAACTTTCATCCTGGAACTGCATACAGACTGCAAAGTATACATTATTAGAACATTAATTAATGTTGCAAAAAGGGTTAATTTGGCTTGAAATCGATTCTTATTATTAAAGAAAACTCCCAACTATGCGGTTTCATTTTCGCCTCGGAGTTTGTGCTTTTCCACACCAAGCACTCTTAAACTATACTGCCTATCATTATGGATGACATGTGACTCCTACACTTTTAGTCCTTTGGCTTATGTAACATTTCCTACACACTGATCTACACGCGTATGATTGATTGTCTCTGTGTAATGTGTGTGTGATGTAAAGTGCTCGGACACCCTACACTGGTATGAGTGGCGCTATAACTAATTCAGTGCATCTGAGAGAGTGTGGTTATGGAGACTTGGTCACTGTTAAAGGGTGCTAGCGAGAGATACCTGTGGTGGTGGAGGTGGTCATTGGGGGGGGGGGCGCCAACAAACATTGTCGCACAGGGCGCCACCAGCACTTAAGCCGGCCCTGGCTCTAATACCTTCGGGTCGAGTTTGCGCTATATAAATATGCAAAAAAAAAAAATGTCAAAGTACACAAGTTTTGTGAGTTCTGCTATAAGCACAGTTGCTCCAATGTGCTTCCGTGTTCACACTCCACTGAGTGGGGGTGAAGGAAGGTGTGTTTGTGATATGTTTATAGCTTCTTTAGTTTCTTGAATTAAACTTGCCATGGGTTTATGGTGAGCCTGTGTGTCAGTGTTGAGCTGTGATATCTAGCAACCATATGCATGACGTTACAAATTCTGCAGTAAACATGTGGTAGGTGCATAACATCTTGAAATAGTTTTTCACGTGTGATGCACTGGACAGTCCATGAACTGGTTGGCTACAGACCGCCACTGTTTCACAGCCTAGCTAATGCATGCAGTAGATGACCCGAGGCCTGGTGATTGCGTGCGAGTGAGCAGGTGATTGTGTGCGAGCAGGTGATTGCTTGGAAGTGAGATCACAGAGAGCCATCACTGGGTCAGATCTGTGGAAGTTCTGCATGCTTTCACAGATACACAGCACCAAGTGACAATGGCTGTCTCTTCAAAGCACCAGCCATAGTCTGTGCCTACCTGCTCCACAGGGTTGTATGTGATTTCATAGAAAAACGGTTAAATGCCACATAAACTGACTGTTGGAAACTTTCGGGATGAATTGCATTTACCATTTCATAGAAACCGATGAATAGATTTAGCATGCTTATTGTTTAAGGTGTAAATCAAACCCTTCAGGATGTCACGATTGCAAAAAAAATCACAATATCAACACTTTTGTAAAAATGCCTCGCATTTTACAAAAGTGCCTGTGAAATTTTGATAATGCTTAAACTTTTGCCCTCCCCACCGCCCGCTCGTGAGGTTGGATCACTGCATTTCTAAAATGTTTTAGTGGCGCAGGCCCTGCGTCTTCTGCAGCAAAGCAACTCTTTCTCTCCTCTTCAGCGCGAATATCCAAAACCAGCCTTACCCCAGCTAATTTAGCAGCAGAAGTAGGCTCCAGCCCCTGAAGGTGGGGCTAATATGTGCGTTCTCTCTCTTTAGTAATATAAAACCTGCGGGACTGTGAGACTGAATAGCTCCTCCGCACTTCTTTCTGGACTGATTAGTTATGTTTCAAAATGTGCACACACTGCACTACGATGCTGAAGGAGTGGGTGGAGGAGTGGTAATACGTCAGCAGCCAGCAAGAAGGCCCAGCAAGTTAAGACCTCTAGTTTTACCTGCAGGTCAGAAGTTTGAATCGCAGTAAAGTGGATCTTAGCCTTTCATCTTTTCAAGGTTGATAACCAGAGCACTCTGTGAGTAATTATAGAATATGTTATTTAATTTGAAAAAAAATCCAATTTACTTTTATTGTAGTAATGCTTCAGGTGCCAATAACTCTTATTTATTTGAAGTTTTTGAAAAGTGCTCTTACAATTGTCCTTTCTCACATTCTCCATGTATCCAAGGCTGACATTCAGTTCTCCAGTGTGCAGCATTGAAGTAACAATTACCATGCAGCACTGTACCCTGCCTTCTCATCACACCTCATTCCACCCTGGCCCACTCCTTCCTGTCCCACCCTATACCACAACCCTACCCTGTCCCATCAAACCAAACCCCCACCATGCCCATCTCATCCCTTACCCTCACATCTCATTTCTTCCCTCACATCTCACCCCACCCCATCCCATTTGCATCAAATCCCACCTCACCATCTTCTCAATCCATCCCATCTGAACGCTACAAGATCAAACCCCAACCCTCCCTACCCTCTACTCATCTCATCACATCACCTCGCATCATAGCCCATCCCAAAGACCACCCCATCCCTTTTACTTTCCCATCCCCTATCCCATTGCATTCCATCCCACCATTCTCCCTTCTCTTTCCATCCACTTACATTCCATCCATTACACTTCAGTCACCATTGCATCTCCCTTCCCCACCCTCCCTTTTCCCATTTCATCCCATCTTCTCACGCCCCATCTCACTCACCTGATTCCAGGGGCATAGCTAAGAGGGGGGCGGTCCGCCCCAGGCGGCACTATTTTTGGGGTGGCGGTCGCGCAGCACTGGTGGCCCGTTGCGGCGGCCTTTATAATTTATTTGGGGAATCTGACATTACTGTTACAGTAGTGTCAGTGTCCCCAAATAAATTATAAAGGCCACTGCAATGGGCCACCAGTGCCACGCGCGCGGCCCTGTTTGAAGTACGAGCGCATGCGCACCGCCACCTGCTGCTTGCAACTGCTGCCTGCAGCGTACGCACGCCGCCACCACCACCTAGCATAGGCCCGTGACGTCGCACGAGCTTCTGCAAGGTTGACTGCACACTGGGCGGAGGCGTCCGGGTTCATTGTGCGCGGCGCCTGGGGTCTGGTCCGGGTTGGGACACAAAATAGTGCTTGCGCTTCCTGTGGACGGCGCGGTGCAGCGGAGCTTGGGGTGCCTTGGCTTGGGGTCTCCTGGTGCTTGCGAGGACGGGACATTTAAACCTGGAGCACTGTTTGTGGAATGTAGCGTGAGGGGAGCTTCATTCAAACAGGTAAGCCCCGGCGCAGTTCTTGTCTATTAGGTTCCTCTTGTGAGAGAAATGGGGACCGGGACAGGAAACGTTTATCCTTGCACACAAAGGCTTTCTTCGTTACTTTTTAATATAATTATGTGAAATGGTGACAGGCTGTGCCCTTACAGCCCTAGATGATGCAGACTTGATACATACAACAGTGTATTCCTGGTGTACCTACATAGAAGTTTGATTCAAACTGTTTGAACGTCAATATTCAAGCTTAATTTGGGAAATTTTATAAAAAAAATAATGGAAACACAATTGTAAGCAGCTAAATATAAAAAAAAATTGACAAGGACAGTCATTTTGATTTTTTTTTTTTTTAAGTGGAACGGTCTCTTAAAGCTTCGCTAATTCACACACAGCATAGGGACAGTATGGACAGCTGGTATGCAACGTTTTCAAACACACAGAGAATTTTTTAGCATGTGTAGCAGCAGTTCTGTTATGTTGACCTGCCAGATATGGTTCAGAGTTAGCCAATTACTTGGCCTCGGCACTTTATGCAGACATCAGTCTGCGTTTGTGATTCATCCATCAGAGGTTTTCCAGTAGAGGAACTGAATCACATTAATGTGGGTGGCTGGCTTGGAAGACATTGGTTATCCTCATAGAGCTGTTCTATAAAGGGAGTTGGGGGGGAGGAGAGACTCTTGACACTTTCCAGCCTAACCTGTGTTAATGTTGAGTGTGTTTGGGGGTTCTGCGTGGTGGTTCACAGTGGAGGTTAGGGCCTTGAATCCTTCCTCCTAATTAGTGTCAGCTATGGTAGTGTTGTTTGAAAGTAATGCCATGTGCCCTTCTAAATGACACAGGTGGTTGATGTAAGAGTCATTCTAGTGCAATATTTGTGGATTTTATGGTTCTCCTTTGGTATGCATTGTTCCTCATCTAGGTTCAAATTCAAAAATTCCACCCTAGGTTCTTATTTGCCTGCATCTTGTAGTTGGAACTGGCCTGTCTCTTGCTTTCATTGTCTCTGTTGTCTTGTTCTAGCCTTCCATTTCTACTCTGCCTGATGTTTCCCAGCCTAAAGCCGCTCAATATTGAGGTCTCTCTGTCTCCAAGGCCTATCTATTGCGTCTCCCGGTTCCTTTGTTTTACCTGTCCCGCTAAAGTATGAGAGGCTCTCTTTCTCCAAATGCCATCCTGAAAGCATTAGTTCCCGAACCCCTCTTGTTCACTGGTTCCCTGTTCCCTAGTTGCTTAGACACCGTGCAGACAGATTGTCAGAAGGACAATCACCTATTCAGGGATAGCTCAGCTGCTATTAAGGCATAGCTTTGCTCCCTGTAACTTGTTTGGGAATGCTCTGTTGTCTGGTGAGAGTAGCTCTGCTGACAAAAACCTTAAAGGATAGATTTGCTGTTTGCACTGAGTAAGAAATTAACCAGAAGAGCAAGGGATTGATCAGATGAATGGTACTAATCAGCTGGCTTTGACATGTGATGATAGCTGTGGTCACTGTGGCACGTAAGTAGTCTTTTTGCTATCTGTGACATATGAGTGATACTTGTACTATAAGTGCTGAGTGTGGAATAAGTCTTCATCTGAGTTAGTGGTGGCTGTGCTGTTAGCGCCAGTTAGACATGTGGGCTACTGCACCTGTCTCTGGGTAAATGTCAGTCTGTACCCTGCCCTTATGTTGATGTCTTCTTGTAATTCTCCTCAGGAAACAGCAGGGATAAACTGACCTCTCTGCTTCCATTCTCTCATTGATACATTTACCTGCGAGCACAGGCAAGCCTTTCTACTCTCTCTTCCTAAATAATGCATTCATCTGTAGAGCCTAGAGTTCTAGAGAGAGTTGAAGGTTGTGTGAGCTATTTACCTTAAGCATTTTGGCTTGTGAGAGGAAAGGAACATAAAAGATTGAGATACAAGATACAAGAGAAGAACCTGGTATTCTCTGATCCCAGGGCACCAGGGCCTAGGTTACGAGAGCTCCAGTTGTGATCGCAGGTTGCCAGTGTGATTGCTCCAGTTAGTCAGCAGTTGTCTAGGCGCATCCAGGTCTGTGTCCACTAAGGTTATGAACCTTTTGAAATGCGTAAGGGATCTGATGAAGGGCTTTATTCCCGGATGTCTGTGAGTAGAGCGATACCAGTAGTAGCAAGCTACCACTGTCCAATGATTAAGCCGTGGACATTTTGAAACACACATGCGTAAAAGCACACATAACTTACTTCATATCCGGACTTCTTTTAAGTGGTTATTTTTCTCCAGACCTTGGTTCTGCCATGCCTACATTCGGGTCTGGGAGGCAGCTGAAGACGTGTGTTACAGGGACGTGTGTTACACAGCCTTGGCGTTCCATACTAGACACGTTATTATGATTTTACTGTTTTTGCGGACTTTTAACACTGTTGGTTACCATGAAAGTAATGTGAAAACAAAATTGCAGAAAAATGTAATGTTTCTTGTTTCTTCTGATTATTCACGGAGTCCCTGGATAGGGTTGAACATATTCCCATGGCCCCTACAGCTGTGTTTAAGGATTGTGATGACAATGTGTCTCCACTCCCTATATTTTAGCTTTGGGCCCCCTGGGTAGGCTGTGCACCATGTGTGTGCTGAGGCTGCTCTTAAGGAGAGATGCACTATTACAACCTGGCTTTGGGTCCCAGGGAGTTGGTTGCTGCTGCTTAGAAGTAATGACAGGGCGTGATCCCTGGTTGTTGCCATTGGGCCACCAGAGAGGGCTTTGTATCTGGTCTGTGTTGGCAAGGTTGTGGAGCTGACTGACCCCTTTGTGCTGCGTTTAGTTCTAAGGGCACACAGTGAGTCATTACCTGTGAATAATTAATTTGCTGTTTTTGAAAGATAAAGAATTACAGGCTTCGACACTGTTAAGTTGGCTCTGGGTCCTTAGAGCACATCACGTTTGTGCACGTCCCCACTGCTTTAATGGGGGGGACCATGATATTTGGTCATTTATTGTCAGCTGTAAATGACGGATCCCCGAACAGTGTCATGTATGTGCATGTTTACATTGTGCTGAGGTGATAACCAGGTAATCGTTCACGCAGCTTTCTGATAGATGTCGTACGTGGTTTTTCTGAGTCCCCAGATAGATCATGCAGTCTGTGTGTCCTCCTTTGTACTGCCGGTCACTGGTGTATTCAACTGTGTAGCCTTGGACCGTGTCATGTATGTGCATGTAACTTGCATGATCGAGGTAACTATTAGCGGCGATGCTACGTGTCTCTCGGACCTCTTTCAAGTGCGTGCTGTCCTTTCTCCTCCCCCCCCCCCCGCACCGGGGCGGCAATCTGAGGGATAGCCCCGGGCGCCACAAGCTCTAGCTACGCCACTGAAGCTGCCTGCCTCCGGGTTGTTGGCTGAATAGCAGTGTACATTCTGAAGAATCAATAAAGGTTTTAAAAATAAAAAAAAAATAAAAAAAATATTGCCTGATGGAAGCCAAGGTAGCCATTCAGGTAGGGGGAAGGGTGGTGTCTCTGGGTTACACAGATCTCTGGTGTGTGTCGGGTCGGTTTATTGTTCTTAAGGGCAAATGGGAGAGTTGGTTAGGCGACTGTAGAGGGCGCCCTAGGAGACAGCTTTTCTCACAGGCTGTAACTCATACAGCTTAAAATCTTACATAGTATATAATTCACCCCGGTAAGGTTGTGGGGTGCTGGCAGCGACCCCTCGCCACCGTGTTTTCGGGATATCTCCAATGTCATCCATGTGGTCTGAGAGTGCCCTGTGATTCTGAGCTAATGGACGCCGATGCTTCCCAATCTTTCAAAAGGTCTGTTGGCCGCTCCCCACCCACTGTCCCAACTATGAGGGCTACTGGAGCACCGATGGGGCAACTGAGGGGGACGTACCTTTGTGGACATTGGCACAGCGGTGGCTTAGAACGACGTCTCTAACCGCCCCCCGGATATCAGAGTGCTTGAGGGCTGTGGGCGGAGGCGCCTATGTGGAGGAGTCCACCTATAAAGCAGAGGTTGTCCTCACAAGCACAAGAAGAGGATGATTTGAGTATTTAGAACGATTAAGGTGAAACATTGTCTCCACATAAGTGTTGTAGGCAGATTGCTCCAAACTCTTGGATCTGAGATACGTAAAAGCTCGGCCGTGGTGGCGGGATTGCCTGATTCTCGGAATCTCGGCAGCCTCCGCTGTCTGGAGTGTAACGATCATGCCGTGGACACCGAGACCCCAATGATCCCAGACACAGAGGTCCGGTGTCAGCAACGCATTGGTGCGTAAAGCACCATGCTTTAAACTGCAGGCACTGCTCTCTGGGCAGCCAGTGAAGAGTGCTTAGCAGACCTGCAGGGGGGGAAACTTGGGGGGGGGGGTCATACAAGGCGCGCCGCAGTATTTTGAATGATCTGGCGGTGCTTCAGAAGGTATTTTGCAACTCCCAGGTATAGGACGTTTCCGTGGTCCAGCCTAGAAATAGCTACGGGTTACTGGGCAGGAGTGGGGGGCAGTACAGATCTGTCTAATCCACTTCAGTATGCCAAGCCGGTGACTGCCCCTGCTCATCTCTTGACTCGTAGTAAGCTAGCGCCCAACAGAAGACCCAGGTTCTTTACAACCCGTGCTGGGTTAGGGGGAGACCCCATAATCGCAAGCCACAGGTGGGGGTCCCAAGGGGTAGAGGGCTTGCCCACCAGCAAGACGTCTGTCTTGTCTCCATTTAACTTTAGAAAGCTGGCATTCATCCAAGATGAAGCTTGGGTGAGACAGGAGAGCAAAGCCATGGCAAGCTGGGCATCCTTTGACAGAGACCTCACAATGGGCCTTATGTAGGTGGGCTTGCATTTACCACTTCATAAATACCGAATCATACCGATTCGGTATTTATGAAGTGGTAAATGCTATGTAGGTAATTGGTCGGTAAATATTACCGATTCGGAAAAATTCGGTAATTACCGAATCGGTATTTACCGAATCGGTAATGAGGCATACCTTCCCATTGATGGGAAGGTATGCCTCATTACCGAATCGGTAAATACCGATTCGGTAATGGGGGAGCACATGCAAGGGTGGCAGGGTGTCACATTGACACCCTGTTGCACCCCTGATTCAGCCATGTGTGCACATGTGGCACACATATATGTCTGCCACATTGCACACTTCTAAGCACTATAACATGCTTTTACACATCCATACTTTATTTACCACCAACTATTAGTTGGTGGTAAATACCGACTCCAAACAACACCCACACAGTCCCCCTACATCTGATTTCTGTATTCGGAATTTACCGAATCGGTAAAATTACCGAATCGGTAATTTTACCGATTCGGTAATTTTACCGATTCGGTAAATTCCGAATACAGAAATTCTCCCCCTACATACCAAAAGCCAAAATACCGGTCGGTAACGGTATATTTACCGAAAATCGGCCGTTACCGACCGGTATTTGGCTACCTACATGAGGCCCAATGTGTGTACTGTCGGCATACGAGGAGAGTGTAAGGCCACAACTCTCCACTGTCTCGGCCAATTGAAATGGGAATAATCAAACTGGTAATTATTAAAGATACCCATCTTTTCATAATTGTAAACCGTGCAATGAAATATTCTCCAAGGCCACACCATATGAACAGAAGGTCTTTTCAAACTGCTTTCTAAACACATGCTTCACCGTGTGAGACACTGTCCAAGCATTGCTTGAAAAACTGATCGTTTGAGTGTTCAAAATTCTGTTCCACGCGAGCTGTGGAACGTTTTAGGAGATATTTATATGCAAGAAGTGTATGCATGCGTGCATTTGTGTGTGCGTGCATGAGTGTGGATGTGTGCATGTATGTGTGTGAGTCCACGCGTGTGTGGGTGGATATTTGGTGTGTGTCCCTCTCAGCAGTAGCCCTGATGTCCTGCTGGCCATTTCGCAGGGTGAGTTTATGATTACTTTGTCCGGTCAGTTTGATTTTCCTATCAATGATAAAGGGCTAGTAGAGGTCAGAGGTGCCCTGTCCCTGCTTGACCACTGCACAGTGCCAGCTTTCTCCAGCACTGCTCTGTGACTACTATACGAATAGACCAGCGTGAACTTTCTCCAGCAGTGCCTCGTCACTGCTCTCTGACCCAGCAGCGTGAGTTTCTCCTGCAGTGCCCAGTCACTGCTCTCTGACCCAGCAGTGTGAAGTTTTTCCAGCACTGCCCACCACTGCTCTATGGCCCAGCAGTGTGAAGTTTCTCCAGCAGTGCCTGGTCACTGCTCTCTGACCCAGCAGCGTGAGTTTCTCCTGCAGTGCCTGGTCACTGCTCTCTGACCCAGCAGCGTGAGTTTCTGCAGCAGTGCCTGGTCACTGCTCTCTGACCCAGCAGCGTGAGTTTCTCCAGCAGTGCCCGGTCACTGCTTTCTGACCCAGCAGCGTGAGTTTCTCCAACAGTGCCCGGTCACTGCTCTCTGACCCAGCAGCGTGAGTTTCCCCAGCAGTGCCCGGTCACTGCTCTCTGACCCAGCAGCGTGAGTTTCTGCAGCAGTGCCTGGTCACTGCTCTCTGACCCAGCAGCGTGAGTTTCTCCAGCAGTGCCCGGTCACTGCTCTCTGACCCAGCAGCGTGAGTTTCTCCAGCAGTGCCCGGTCACTGCTTTCTGACCCAGCAGCGTGAGTTTCTCCAACAGTGCCCGGTCACTGCTCTCTGACCCAGCAGTGTGAGTTTCTCCAGCAGTGCCCGGTCACTGCTCTCTGACCCAGCAGCGTGAGTTTCTCCAGCAGTGCCCTGCCAGTGCTCTCTGACCCAGCAGCGTGAACTTTCCCCAGCACTGCCCTGTTACCGCTGATGGAGCAGGTAAAACAAAATTTTGCATGAAATTAATAACTTAATCATTCTAAAATTAATTTACCATAACCTGTTTGCAGTGGAAGTATTACTAACCAGCCTTTACACCTTGATAAACATAAATATACGTGGGACTAAATTGCTAATTGCATGGCAGAACAATTAGTTAATTAACTATGGTACGCAAACTAACCTTAGATTTTGTTGAAATAGTAAAATTCCATGATTTGTGTTGCTTTGATAGGGATAGAGATTTGATCGCCAGCCAATAGATGACTATGTGGGAACAGCGGAAAGGACAATAAAGAACCCGTGCAATAAGACTTTGTCACCTTGAAGATTTTAATTCGCTGCTCTCGCCTGGGAGTCAAATGAAATTTTGCAATTTGTGCCTTCCTATGCCAAGTCATCATGAAGAACCAGTTTGCACTGGGGAAAAATTTTCATTAACCTACAGATAACCCCGAACTGTCCAATCAGAATATTTTCTCTGCCCCTAAATGTTACCATGTTAATATACAGTAGGACGGAAAAAGGGTATAAAGAAGCGCTCATCCGCCATTGGGGGCGTCAATTGCCTTGATCATTCCTGGCGTTGGGTTGCATTGAGCTGGTGTTGATTTGATGGTTTGCCTTTGGTTTATTTGGTGTTTTGGGAGAAGAGTTTTGCCGTGTGTGAGAAGTTGGCCTGGTATATGATGCTCACTAGTTAAAGTGATCACCTTGTACCATGCCAAGCAACCCTTATGGTGTGGTTGTAAGTCAACCTTTTCGGACTAGCTGCCCTAGTGGTAGCGTAGGCTAAGCAGTCTTTGAGGCTAAACTCGTGATGCGTGTTAAGCCAGCTGTTTTACCAAATGTAACCCCCTTTTATACCAATGAAAGGACACCACACAGATATATATTCAAAATATATATGTATTTATTTCTCAAAGTAACCCCTAGTCTCTTTATGAGCACAGGAGCACAAATCGTCAAACAAGATTATCACAGAATACCCAGAAGTTGCACTTTATATGGATAGGCCCTGGTGGCCACTCAAACCATATACTAAAATAGTGGTATAAGTACCACGAACAGAAAAGGGAAAAGGCCTAAGGCCTCTAGAATCGCTGGGCCTACAAGGAGCTAACGTCAGTTAGTGACCAGGAGGTCCACGGGTGGCGTGTGCAGAGCAAATAGTCACACGCGTGCTCCCATAGGTTTCAATGGGTGCGTAAAAAGTACAAAGTTACTGCAAAAGGAATCTTCCGGATGACCTAGGAACTTAAGATTTGGAACACAGGCACTAGAGATGTATTACTACACTTGGGCACAGGTGTGCCAGCTTTACCTCACCCACAGGAAGCGGGTGCATAGGCCTCGAAGTGCGTCGGGTTTCTTCTATCTGTTCCGTGGAGCTTGAAGACAAAGATGCTGCAGGCGGTCGGTCCGGGAGGGATGCAGTGGATCCAAGAGTGGATCGGAGATGTTGAAGACCTGTAAGCAGAGGGGACAGTGTTCACAGTCACTAGCCAGTGACCAGCGTGGCACCAGGTGGGTACCAGG
Organism: Triturus cristatus; assembly: GCF_964204655.1. Lineage (NCBI taxonomy): Eukaryota > Metazoa > Chordata > Amphibia > Caudata > Salamandridae > Triturus > Triturus cristatus. The sequence continues at coordinate 817,822,400 of NC_140595.1, forward strand.
CGATGTCGGGTGCAAACAGGTGATGAGGGGTAGCTTGTCTCCGCAGCCACGTGGTCCCTGAAGGTCGACGACGTCCAGGAGTCGGCTCACGAGCTGTCCCACGCAGGCTCTCGCTGTCGGCGGTGTCGGCGACTTGATCGAAGCAAACAAGCCTTGGCAAAAGCAATTGCAGGAGGATTCGGAAATCAGCTGTTGGTTCTGACCAGCAAGGTCAGAGGGATTGCTCCTTTGGAGGGGAGCAAGGGCCAGTCTGGAGCAACCAGACCAGCGGTGTTTGTTGTAGATTTCGTCGCCAAGATGGCCACTAGCCAGCGGGCCAGCAACCGGTTAGGCGCGTCGAGTGGCAAAATGCAGAAGGGCCCCACGCAGATCGTGGAGATGCTGGAGGGCTCACCTTTGGTGCAGATGCTGCTCGAGGGTTGGGCTTCTCAGGACCCAAAGCACAACTTGGAGGGAGCCTCGGTTGTTGCACTGGTCAGCTTGTCGTAGTCGTTCCAAGATGGCTGGCTCCACGTGTCTCGGTGCCTCCACGGGTCTCCTCTTTTCAGGGACTGTGGATCGGGCGGTGAGAGGTCTGGAGGTCCAGGTCTTGTCAGTCTCTGGGCTCGGGCTCCGGCGGGAGGCGGCGGCAAAGCAGACGGTGATTCGCTGGATGGTGCTTGCGTTAGCAAGGTGGTCACTCCCTGACCACAGGGGAGATTTTCTTCAGTCTTCTGTGCAGCAGAATGTCGAAGTTCCCGTCTTCTTCTTAGTTTCAAGTTGATTCCAGGATGTCTGAAGTCTTTAGGACACAGCTCCTACCTTTAAGCGGATTCTAGGGGCCGGACTACCTGCTAGGTCCCTCCCTATGGGTGGGACCAGGAAGGGGGGTGGTTACACCCCCAACCCTTTGTCCAGCTCGCCCCAGGCCCGGGACTGGTGTGCCCCAGGACCGGTTTGAACTGGCATATGCACCGAGGCTCCTTGTGAGCCACAGGCATGTCTGGTTTCTTTCAAGCCCTACCTGACCAATACACAAAACCCTGTCTGGGGTGGTGCACGCACCTCCCCTGGCAGGAAACCCTTTGTCCACACCTCCCAAGCTGGAAGGACTCCCAGCAGCAGGAGGGCAGACTTGTGTCTGTGGTGGCAGCATCCATTTTGTGGAGCTGAGGCTATGTCTGATTTTACCCGGGTTTCAGGTACTGTACATGTCGTGTCCCTCTAGAAGGGTGGAATGCTAACCCCGTCGCCAGAATTGGCGAGGGGTTAGTATTCCAATTCGTATGACACCTTACTCGACATGTTTTGATAAAGCCAAACCAAAGATAGCATTTAACCGTGAGGTTCATAATGCACTTAAGAGTATATGGTATGACGATATCTGGAAACAGCAGAAGGAAGTTGTTCCGACCACTGCAGACAGGCTCAGCTCATGCCAGAGCACCATCTCACATGGAACCAAGCACTCTGCCTTCAGGATTGTTAAGGCCTGCCATAGGAGTGACTTAGAGGTTACCAGGTGTCCCATTTAAGGTTAGGTATAGGTATACTACACCTAAGTAAGAGGTGATTACACCAACTTACCCCAGCTGAGTGATCAGCCAGTTGTGTCAGATTGTTAGGCCAAGCCTGGGGTGGCATAATACATGCTGCAGCCCCTGGCAGGCCTTGGGTACACCAATGCCCTGGGTACCTAGTGTACACTGGTACAGGGGCTGACAGGGTGATCCACTTCCAATTGGTTATGCACCTAGGGTGCATAGTTTTAATTTAGTAGAGAGAACAGCAGGCTGGGGGTCTGATTGGCAGGCCCACAGCCTCAATATGTCAAAAACCAGTGAAGCAAAAAGCAAAAATTTGGGGTGACCATAGGATAGCAGACCCTACTCTCCTACACAACCCCCCCCCAAACGCTGGGACATTAAACTAGCCTTGACCAGTCTCGTCTTCATGTCCTAAGTGGAAGTACCTGGAGAGACCATCTGCATTCCCATGGTCAGTACCTGGCCGGTGCTCCACTGTAAAGTCCATCCCCTGTAGGGAAATGGACCACCTAAGCAGTTTGGGGTTTTCACCCTTCATCTGATTTAGCCACAAGAGGGGCTTATGGTCGGTCTGAATCTTGAAGTGAGTGCCAAACAAGTATGGCCTCAGCTTCTTCAGGGCCCACACCACAGCAAAGGCCTCCCTCTCAATAGCTGACCAATTCTTCTCTCTGGGGGTCAACCTTCTGCTAATAAAAGCAATGGGTTGGTCTTGACCATCTACATTAAGTTGTGACAGCACAGCTCCCACACCCAATTCAGAAGCATCTGTTTGGACAATAAACTCTTTGGAGTAGTCAGGACTTTTCAGGATAGGTGCAGAGCACATGGCCTCCTTCAGGTCATCAAATGCCTTTTGACAGCTTACTGTCCACTGAACCTTTTTGGGCATCTTCTTGGATGTCAGATCATTAAGAGGAGTCACAATGGACCCATAGTTCTTAACAAACTTCCTGTAATACCCAGTCAAGCCCAAGAAAGCTCGAACTTGAGTCTGGGTGGTTGGAGGGGACCAATCCTTGATGGACTGTATCTTACTCTCCAGTGGTTGAACTTGGCCCCCACCTACAAGGTGGCCCAAATACACAACCTTACTCTGCCCTATCTGGCACTTAGTAGCCTTGATAGTGAGGCCTGCCCTTTGCAGAGCCTCAAGAGCCTTCTTCAGGTGGATCAGGTGATCCTCCCAGGTGGAGCTAAAGACAGCAATGTCATCAAGATATGCTGCACAAAAGTCATCCAACCCAGTAAGGACTTGGTTCACCAGCCTTTGGAAGGTGGCAGGTGCATTCTTCAGACCAAAGGGCATCACCACAAACTGATAATGCCCACCTGGGGTTGAGAATGCTGTTTTGGCCTTAGACTCCTCAGCTAATCTGATTTGCCAATAGCCAGCTGTTAAGTCAAATGTGCTCAAAAACTTTGCAGAAGCTAGTTTGTCTATGAGCTCATCTGCCCTTGGAATAGGGTGTGCATCTGTCCTGGTGACAGCATTGAGTCCTCTGTAGTCCACACAGAACCTCATCTCTCTCTTGCCATCTTTGGTGTGAGGTTTGGGGACCAGAACCACTGGGCTAGCCCAGGGGCTCTCTGAGGGTTCAATGACACCTAATTCCAGCATTTTATGTACCTCAGCCTTTATACAGTCCCTGACGTGGTCAGGTTGTCTGTAAAGTTTGTTCTTTACAGGCAGACTGTCACCAGTGTCCACAACATGGGTACACCAGTCAGTTTGACTAGGTATCAAGGAAAACATATGTGAAAATGATTGTAGAACCTGTCTACATTCAGTCTGCTGATGGGCAGTGAGGTTGCCTCCAAGGGTCACTCCTTCAACTGAGCCATCTTCAGGGTTCTGAGACAACAGGTCTGGGAGAGGGTCACTCTCTTCCTCCTGTCCCTCATCTGTAGCCATGAGCAAGCCCATGTCTGCCCTGTCAACATATGCTTTAAGCCTGTTAACATGGAGTACCCTGTGGGGACTCCTGGGAGTTCCTAGGTCCACCAAGTAGGTGACCTCTCCCTTCTTTTCCAGGATTGTATGGGGTCCAGACCATTTGTCTTGGAGTGCTGCTGGGGCCACTGGCTCCAACACCCATACCTTCTGTCCTGGCTGATACTCAACCAATACAGCCTTTTGGTCATGCCAAGCTTTCTGTAAGGCCTGGCTTGCCTCAAGGTTTTTAGATGCCTTCTCCATATACTCAGCCATCCTGGAGCGGAGACCAAGTACATAGTCCACTATGTCTAGCTTAGGCTTTTTGAGAGGTAACTCCCATCCTTCCTTCACCAAACACAGTGGGCCTCTCACAGGGTGCCCAAACAACAATTCAAAGGGGCTGTAGCCAACTCCTTTTTGTGGGACCTCTCTGTAAGCAAACAGAAGGCAGGGTAGAAGGATATCCCATCTTCGCCTGAGCTTTTCAGGTAATCCTTTGATCATACCCTTTAGGGTCTTGTTGAATCTCTCAACAAGCCCATTGCATTGTGGGTGATAAGGGGTGGTGAACTTGTAGTTGACACCACATTCCTTCCACATAGCTGTCAAGTATCCTGACATAAAGTTGGTACCTCTGTCAGATACTACCTCCTTAGGAAACCCCACTCTGGAGAATACTCCCAGCAGGGCCCTGGCCACAACAGGAGCTGTAGTGGTCCTAAGGGGAATTGCCTCTGGATACCTGGTGGCATGATCCACTACCACCAGTATAAATCTGTGCCCAGATGCAGTGGGAGGATCCATGGGACCCACTATGTCTATTCCCACTCTTTCAAAGGGGACCCCCACCACAGGTAGTGGTATTAGGGGGGCCTTTGTTGTGCCACCTGATTTGCCACTGGCTTGGCAGGTAACACAGGAGCGACAAAACTCCTTTGTATCTTCATTCATATGAGGCCAGTGAAAGTGAGGGACAAGCCTGTCCCAAGTCTTGTTCTGGCCTAAGTGTCCTGCTAAAGGAATGTCATGGGCTAAGGTAAGAAGGAAGCCCCTAAATTGCAGAGGTATGACCAACCTCCTGGTTGCACCAGGCTTGGGGTCTCTAGCCTCTGAATAAAGGAGCCCTTCATCCCAATACACTTTATGGGTACCTTGAGCATTCCCAGCAGCCTCAGCAGCAGCCAGCTGTCTGAGGGGTTCAAGAGAGGGACAGGATAACTGAGCCTGCCTCAAGTCAGCCCTTGAAGGTCCCCCTGTCCCCAGAAACTCAACCTGATCAGGTTCAAGCTCTTCAGGGACAGTTCCTTCAGGGTCCTCTAGATCAGCTTCCTGGGAAGGCTGATCATCACTCTGAGGCAGGGGGGAAGGCACAGCCTTGACCCTCCTGTTCTTCTTCTTGGTAGGTGCTTGGTCCATTGTTCCAGGATCCAAGACCTGTGGTTCAGTGAGGCACTTTTTGGCCTGTGACCTGGTCACAGCAAGGACATGTGATGATATACCTAACATCTCTGCATGAGTCCTGTACTCCACTTCTGACCATAGAGAACTCTCTAGGTCATTGCCCAACAAACATTCTACTGGGAGGTCTGCACTAACCACAACCCTTTTGAGGCCAGTTACCCCTCCCCATGAGAAGTTAACAACTGCCACACTGTGTGAAGTAGTGGCATTGCTGGCATTGGTCACCAGGTAGTTCTCACCTGGTATGTACTGTCCAGGGTCCACAAAGCCTGGTGTCACCATAGTGACACTGGCACATGTGTCCCTGTAGGCTTGAGCCACTTTGTCATTAATTAAAGGAGTCTGTCTGTACTTGCCCAGGTTACTGGGGCTCACCGTCAGGGACAAATCAATGTCCCCATCACAGATCAAGACTGCCTGTGTCAGGGTTCTGTCTAAGTCAGAATCTCCTTCAGTTCCCATAGTGATTCCCACTACACCCTTTGTCTGGGGACCAACACTGCTAACAGTAGTACTGGGAGCAGGTGCCTTAGGGGCAACAGTGTTGGGGGCTCCACCCTTTTTGCAATCACTAGTCCAGTGAGTTGTATTTTTACAATGATTGCACCAGGGTTTCTTCTGACCTTCTTTCTTCTTCTTGGACTGTTGGGACCCACCCTCCTTAGCAGTAGTTTGGGGCCCTGTTGAAGACTTCTGGTCTTTAGGTTTCTGATCTCCACCCTTTTGGTCTGTTTTCTTCTGATCACCCCCTTGGCCCTGGTTCTGGTTCTTTTGCTTAACCCTGGTTCTGACCCATTTGTCTGCCTTCTTTCCCAATTCTTGGGGAGAGGTCAGATCAGAGTCAACCAAGTGTTGATGCAGTTGCTGGTTTTGACAGTTATTTAAAATCTGTTCTCTCATCATCAAATTATACAATCCTGTAAAATCAGATACCTTACTTCCCAGCAACCAACCCTCCAAAGCCTTAGTGGCACATTCAATGTATTCAGACCAGTCCTGAGTCTGTGTCTTTTGGGTGTCTCTGAACATTAACCTGTACTGTTCAGTGGTTAAGCCTAACCCATCTACCAGAACACTCTTCAGGACTCTGTAGTTTCTGACATCCTCTTCTCTAACAGTGAGGAGTCTGTCTCTGCCTCTTCCTTCAAAGGAGAGCCAGAGGATGGCTGCCCACTGGTCTTCAGGAACCTGCTGTACTTTGCAGGCTCTCTCAAGAGCAGTTATCCACTTGTGGATGTCATCCCCACTTTTGTAGGGGGGCACAACCTTAGACAGGTTTCTATTATCGAAAACCCTATCTTTGTCCTTAGGGACAATGCTGCCACCAGTGGGTATAGACCCACTCTCTCTAGGTTGCCTAGCCTTGTTCAGTTTTTCTTCCATCAGGGCTACTTCTAGCTCCTGCTTCCTGATCCTCAGCTGGGCTTCCTGCATTCTGGCCTCATGTTCCCTCCTCTGAGGGGTGGTCATCCTTTTCCTGGAGTGACCTTGAGAGCCCCTAGAGCCATGAGAAGCATTGGAGTCACCTGAGCGATTCCTTTGCCTCCCAAGCCCTGTGTTAAGTCCACTGGGGAGATCCAATGGGGGGAACCCATTGTCAGTCCCCAATAGCCTTAGTTTAGCTGGGCCAAGTATAATACTTGGCACTGGGCTAGTTCTCCCTTCATCATCACTACTTTCTGTATCCTCACCACTTTCCTCCCCTGTAGTATGGTTCTCATCTAAGGGATGGCTATTGGAACTGGGTACCTCTGTAGTATCTTCAGAAGGGGGGCCTCCTGTTCCTGACCCTAAGGGGGCTAACTGGGAAGCTTTCTTGAGTGCTCTCTGATTCTCATCATTCTGTAAGAGCTCTCTGAGCTCAGCAGAGTTTGGGTTCTTGGGCTGTTTAAGGCCTCTAAGAGTTGCCAAATGCCTGAGCTCATTCTGATTAAGGGTAGCAAAGCTGGATGGTGCCCTCTGGGGGTCACTCTCAACAGAGATGGGTACAGTGGACCCCTCTGCCCCGGCCATTGCTCTTAAGTGTGGGTGGATGTGTTGCAATCTACCTACACTTGGGTTTACCTACTAAACCTATCTAGTAGTTGTAGTCAGGGTGTGCTACTCCCTTTGCTCTACAACAACTAAGTTCAGTAGAACTTATGTATATCTAATCTTGTTTTATATGTACCTACAGGTACCTATGTGATCTTTCAATTGGTAACCAAGAGATTACAATGGTAAAACACAGCAAGCTCAAATCCAACCGCTGCTCACCAATGTGAGAAGTTGGCCTGGTATATGATGCTCACTAGTTAAAGTGATCACCTTGTACCATGCCAAGCAACCCTTATGGTGTGGTTGTAAGTCAACCTTTTCGGACTAGCTGCCCTAGTGGTAGCGTAGGCTAAGCAGTCTTTGAGGCTAAACTCGTGATGCGTGTTAAGCCAGCTGTTTTACCAAATGTAACCCCCTTTTATACCAATGAAAGGACACCACACAGATATATATTCAAAATATATATGTATTTATTTCTCAAAGTAACCCCTAGTCTCTTTATGAGCACAGGAGCACAAATCGTCAAACAAGATTATCACAGAATACCCAGAAGTTGCACTTTATATGGATAGGCCCTGGTGGCCACTCAAACCATATACTAAAATAGTGGTATAAGTACCACGAACAGAAAAGGGAAAAGGCCTAAGGCCTCTAGAATCGCTGGGCCTACAAGGAGCTAACGTCAGTTAGTGACCAGGAGGTCCACGGGTGGCGTGTGCAGAGCAAATAGTCACACGCGTGCTCCCATAGGTTTCAATGGGTGCGTAAAAAGTACAAAGTTACTGCAAAAGGAATCTTCCGGATGACCTAGGAACTTAAGATTTGGAACACAGGCACTAGAGATGTATTACTACACTTGGGCACAGGTGTGCCAGCTTTACCTCACCCACAGGAAGCGGGTGCATAGGCCTCGAAGTGCGTCGGGTTTCTTCTATCTGTTCCGTGGAGCTTGAAGACAAAGATGCTGCAGGCGGTCGGTCCGGGAGGGATGCAGTGGATCCAAGAGTGGATCGGAGATGTTGAAGACCTGTAAGCAGAGGGGACAGTGTTCACAGTCACTAGCCAGTGACCAGCGTGGCACCAGGTGGGTACCAGGCGATGTCGGGTGCAAACAGGTGATGAGGGGTAGCTTGTCTCCGCAGCCACGTGGTCCCTGAAGGTCGACGACGTCCAGGAGTCGGCTCACGAGCTGTCCCACGCAGGCTCTCGCTGTCGGCGGTGTCGGCGACTTGATCGAAGCAAACAAGCCTTGGCAAAAGCAATTGCAGGAGGATTCGGAAATCAGCTGTTGGTTCTGACCAGCAAGGTCAGAGGGATTGCTCCTTTGGAGGGGAGCAAGGGCCAGTCTGGAGCAACCAGACCAGCGGTGTTTGTCGTAGATTTCGTCGCCAAGATGGCCACTAGCCAGCGGGCCAGCAACCGGTTAGGCGCGTCGAGTGGCAAAATGCAGAAGGGCCCCACGCAGATCGTGGAGATGCTGGAGAGCTCACCTTTGGTGCAGATGCTGCTCGAGGGTTGGGCTTCTCAGGACCCAAAGCACAACTTGGAGGGAGCCTCGGTTGTTGCACTGGTCAGCTTGTCGTAGTCGTTCCAAGATGGCTGGCTCCACGTGTCTCGGTGCCTCCACGGGTCTCCTCTTTTCAGGGACTGTGGATCGGGCGGTGAGAGGTCTGGAGGTCCAGGTCTTGTCAGTCTCTGGGCTCGGGCTCCGGCGGGAGGCGGCGGCAAAGCAGACGGTGATTCGCTGGATGGTGCTTGCGTTAGCAAGGTGGTCACTCCCTGACCACAGGGGAGATTTTCTTCAGTCTTCTGTGCAGCAGAATGTCGAAGTTCCCGTCTTCTTCTTAGTTTCAAGTTGATTCCAGGATGTCTGAAGTCTTTAGGACACAGCTCCTACCTTTAAGCGGATTCTAGGGGCCGGACTACCTGCTAGGTCCCTCCCTATGGGTGGGACCAGGAAGGGGGGTGGTTACACCCCCAACCCTTTGTCCAGCTCGCCCCAGGCCCGGGACTGGTGTGCCCCAGGACCGGTTTGAACTGGCATATGCACCGAGGCTCCTTGTGAGCCACAGGCATGTCTGGTTTCTTTCAAGCCCTACCTGACCAATACACAAAACCCTGTCTGGGGTGGTGCACGCACCTCCCCTGGCAGGAAACCCTTTGTCCACACCTCCCAAGCTGGAAGGACTCCCAGCAGCAGGAGGGCAGACTTGTGTCTGTGGTGGCAGCATCCATTTTGTGGAGCTGAGGCTATGTCTGATTTTACCCGGGTTTCAGGTACTGTACATGTCGTGTCCCTCTAGAAGGGTGGAATGCTAACCCCGTCGCCAGAATTGGCGAGGGGTTAGTATTCCAATTCGTATGACACCTTACTCGACATGTTTTGATAAAGCCAAACCAAAGATAGCATTTAACCGCGAGGTTCATAATGCACTTAAGAGTATATGGTATGACGATATCTGGAAACAGCAGAAGGAAGTTGTTCCGACCACTGCAGACAGGCTCAGCTCATGCCAGAGCACCATCTCACATGGAACCAAGCACTCTGCCTTCAGGATTGTTAAGGCCTGCCATAGGAGTGACTTAGAGGTTACCAGGTGTCCCATTTAAGGTTAGGTATAGGTATACTACACCTAAGTAAGAGGTGATTACACCAACTTACCCCAGCTGAGTGATCAGCCAGTTGTGTCAGATTGTTAGGCCAAGCCTGGGGTGGCATAATACATGCTGCAGCCCCTGGCAGGCCTTGGGTACACCAATGCCCTGGGTACCTAGTGTACACTGGTACAGGGGCTGACAGGGTGATCCACTTCCAATTGGTTATGCACCTAGGGTGCATAGTTTTAATTTAGTAGAGAGAACAGCAGGCTGGGGGTCTGATTGGCAGGCCCACAGCCTCAATATGTCAAAAACCAGTGAAGCAAAAAGCAAAAATTTGGGGTGACCATAGGATAGCAGACCCTACTCTCCTACACCGTGCATCCTATATTTCTGTTTGACGGTTTGATCCTTCACTGTGGGTCAGACAGCCTGTCCTGGGAGTTGACTTAAGAATACGGATAACTCTGTTTGATCTGGAGCCATCGTCGCTTACTAATTGGTAATTGATTAACTGCATTTTTCAAATTCAGGCCTATTTACTAAATGTTTGATTTTTCTTTAATAAAACTAAAAATGTATATTATGAGCTGTAGTTAATAAATGCAAACGTAAAGAAATGTATTATTAATAGATATACAAAATTGAAATAATAAGAAATGAGTTTGTGGTTCTTTAATAAATTACAGAAAATATCAAATGTTTCTTAGGCTTTATTTGTGTTTTAGCTGGTTCTAACTCACCATCAACCAGTCCAACTAATTGGTCCGTCGACCAAATAGTGGAGTGCCTTGATGTTAAGGTCAGGATTCTGAAGATGTATACAAACGTGTATATAATGTAAAGTAAATTGATCCTGATATGCAATAAGGTACCCACATGTCCAACACTTTTTCTCCTGTTTGCAGATTTGAGAGAGATTTACTGGCTGATGAGTGTGTGTTGGTGTTATGGGCCCCACCAATGAATGAGTGTATGAATGAGCTGTTGTGAATCAGAATATGTAACATAAGGAGAATATGTAAATCTTGTCCTCTGCGCTGCATCACCGCTCTATGGCCCGGCAGTGTGAAGTTGCCCCAGCAGTGCCCTGTTACCGCTATATGCCTGTCACCCCTATATGCCTCCAGGATAGAAGCATGTCCAGGCCGTGCATTGCCATGGTTACAGGATCCCTGCTGCAGAAGCATTTGAAGTACAAACCGTTAACTTGCTCTGTTGATCCCTGGGTGGGTTGGGCGACAGTAAATCATTTGGGGCCCACTCCTCTGCAGGTGTAGGACAACCTTACAGTTTGTGTTCACTTTCTCCCTACTATCATCTATAAACAAGCATTTGCAATGCAATAGGTCTCGCATTTGTTACAGTTAGAGCTATTGCCTTTGTAAATGACAATGTCTTTTACCTATTCGTTTTGGTTGGAGTGCAGTGGTCTTTGGGACGTTATAAGTGTTTAGCGATGCCAGGAGGCCATGTGGGGGGGCTACTGCTGTGGTAGTTATTTACAGACCTCTGCCTGGTGAGGAGTGAGGACCCCCCCGTTTACTGTCTTCAGCTTGGGGACGGAGGAGAAGAGCAGACGTATGTGATAGGAAGATGGGGAGATAGCATGAAGAGAGAGTTAGGTGGGGTGAGGGGGCGAAGAGAAGGTTAGGGGGTGAAAAAAGGGTTGGGTGAGGAGATGGTAGAACAGAAAAGGGAGAAGACGGAATGAGCAGAAAGGTGGGACACGGATACAACCATTGTGGCGAGAAAGAAAAAAGAAAACAGAATACACACAAAGCCGAGGAGGGCCATATGAGGCAGGAGGTATAGAGAGAGAAGAGACTGAAATGGAGAAGAAGAGAAGACAATTGATCAGAAAATGAGAGGAAGAGTGTGACTGAGTGACATCATGTGCACACGCCTAGGTGCCTCGAAGCCAGCAGCAGCGCAGTGCTTGGTGACTAGCGGTCTCCTTGATGGCTGCAGTGCGTTTGTAAGTTGGTAGTGCACACTGTGACCGAGTAGCTGCCACTGTGTACTTGGTTACTGCATCTAGGCACTGTCTAGTGAGTGGTGTTGCTTCCACTGCACACTGGGGTACTGACGCTTTGTGCAGCGCCGAGAGTGCAGCTGTCATTACCGCAAGGCGCTGTCCATACCATGGGGCTTGTGTGAGGGTGCTACGAAGGCTGCCTGCCATACAGTACATGACTGTCACTGATAGTGCGAAGAGAGGGTTAGTTGAGGTGAGGGGCGAAGAGAGGGTTAGTTGAGGTGAGGGGCAAAGAGGGTTAGTGGGTGAAGAGAGGGTTAGAGGGCGAAGAGAGGGATGAGTCAGGGGACGGTAGAGCAGAAAAGGGAGAACACGCAAGGAACAGAAAGGTGGGGCACGGATACAAGCACTGTGGAGAGTGAGAGAGAGAAACAAGAATAAAAGTTAAGCAAAGCCTGGCGAAAGACGCAGCCACCATAATTACAGTAAACATCTCTTCAACCTGAACTCTTGCTCTGTATGCAGAAGCCTCAGTCATGGACACGCTTCCTGAAGGGGTTAAGTATCAACTTATCCTGTTCAGCAGACCCAAATTCACCCTTTGCACCAAACCGGATGCCGGCCATGCTCCGTAGCCGCACTAAGCCAGGAAGAAGGTAGTGTAGCACCAGGCAGAACAAAAAAAAGTCCATGGCCGGGGAGGCACTGCAATGGAAACAACCTAATGCACAGGATCTCTATGCTGCAGTGCGTTTAGCCTGGGACCTTGAGAACGCTGGCTCTGACACTGATTTTCCAGTAGGGACAAGACACAGTAAGTACTTGGTACCGAGAAATGCTGCGCCGCAGTTTTATGTTGTCCATATTCAAATGGATTCTTGCTTTCAACTTTTGGCTCTTCTACAAACGGAGCCGTATGAGTTTCCGGATCCTGCGGATGTTGGACGCTGCAGGACATTTCTGTTCCTTGCTCTTGCTCGCTGTTATCAGAGAGGCACCGTCTACACAAACAAAGCATGGTGGAAACCAAACACGTCTGCCCTAGAAAGATTTCCCTCTGATAAACAACTCTGATCAGTGCTGTTTGTGGGGATCCCAAATAACATTTGCCTGCAACCTACCCTGTGACCTGCGGCTCTTTCACTGCACTTGTGCTAAACCACAATATGTTGTTTTTCAAACCCTTAGACTCATGTGAAGGAAGGAAAAGCTCTTACCGTGCCAGGCAGTGAACTGGTTCATGCCGCAGAGCCGTGGCAGTCTAGCAGTAAGTTTGGTGTCCTTTTAATTCAAGCACTCGGAGGCTTTTTGCAGGGTGTGGTGAGCTATGCAGACGGAGCCTTCCGTTGCAGCTTGTGAGGGCAGTGCACATGCAAGTGAAAGATCTCCGAGCACCGCCCGTGGCCTCCGAAAGGGGCCGCAATTATTTAAGATTAAGCGCGGTGGCCGTGAGGTGGGCGCCACGCTGATCTTAAACAAATAGTAATAAAAAAGCATGTGCGTGCATTAAAAAAATTCATTTTTTTAAAGCACGCTAAGCCTGGAAGAAGGTAGTGTGGCATCGGGCAGAACAAAGCTGTTTAAGTCTGGCGTGTGTCTCAAAGCAAACACAACCAAGGTGAAAGATTAACAAGTGGGAGAGGAGGGGGAAGTGCTGGCAACAGGCGCCCTCAGAATGCCTGTGCGCCATGGCTCGTCTGCTTCACAGCCATGGTGAAGACTTTTCTTATCTGCTTCTTAAATAAACAAGTAGATAAGAAAAGTCTTCACAACAGCCGTGAAGCAGGCTATCCTGTCTGGAAGGGCAGGACAAAAAAGCAAAAAGGAGGCAGGCCACCATTTACCATAAACGGTGACGCAAGCCAATGGAAATAAGGGGCGGGGCTTCAAGCCCTTTTCTAAAACTCCTCATCTGCAATAAATCTCGCTGAGCGAGCTACGCATGTGCGCAGCAATGCTAGGCGAGACCTAAAAATAAAAACATGTTGCTAAAGCTGCATTTAGCAGAACATCTTCAGTGATGCAGCACTTTCCTCCCAGTCCCATTGTAAACAAACTTGTCCCATAAAAGCACCTGTACACGGCTCATATTCACAGTGTACAGGGCTGCAGAGGGACACCCAGTCAAGGCCACTGAAAGCTACTCGGACCAGCCCTGCCTGTCCATGGTTTACATTGTATTGAGGTGTTTTGACAGTGCTGGATTTATTTACTTATTTATTTGTGTGTGTATGTACTTATTTTCATTCAAAGGTCTTTATTTGGTTTGAACCAAACCATTAAAGCAGAGATTAAAATACAGTCAATTAAAAAAGCACAATAATTTCATCATAATAAAAACAACCACTCCCATACAGTACATGAAAAGAAAGCTCTGTGCAATAGAAGGGTAAAGTGACTTTGGGCATAAAAAACAATCACCTCGGGTCCATAGCCTCTTCTTTTGCTAAACTTTCATTAAAAGCAAAATACATAAACAATATATCTTATTTCCCAACAATCTTCCTGCGGATGACTACAGAAATCATAAATCTATAGACGGTGAAGCGCACCTCATCAGGCTGGAGCAGCTGCAGGTACCCTAGCGCCTCTTCACATAAACAACTCACCAAAAATAACAGGTGGAGCTGAGACTGAGGCCTCATAGGGTTACACAGGCACGGGGACAAATCTTCACTGAGAAACACATTTGTAGGATGAGACCCCAAAAGATGAGCCATTCCTAATAAGGTAAAACCTTTGTTTGTGGCCTGACCTGAGCAGGTGTGGCTCAATGGATGGATGGTAGTACCATTCAATGCGCCTCTTGAGTAGGTCACAAAGGGCAGTACCGTTCAATGGGCCTCTTGAGTCGGTCACAAAGGGTAGTATCGTTCAATGGGCCTCTTGAGTAGGTTACAAAGGGTAGTACCATTCAATGGGCCTCTTGAGTCGGTCACAAATGGTAGTACCATTCAATGGGCCTCTTGAGTCGGTCACAAAGGGTAGTATCGTTCAATGGGCCTCTTGAGTAGGTTACAAAGGGCAGTACCATTCAATGGACCTCTTAAGTAGGTCACAAAGGGCAGTACCATTCAATTGTCCTCTTGAGTAGGTCACAAAGGGCAGTACCATTCAATGGGCCTCTTGAGTAGGTCACAAAGGGTAGTATCGTTCAATGGGCCTCTTGAGTAGGTCACAAAGGGCAGTACCATTCAAAGGGCCTCTTGAGTCGGTCACAAAGGGTAGTATCGTTCAATGGGCCTCTTGAGTCGGTCACAAAGGGCAGTACCATTCAATGGGCCTCTTGAGTAGGTCACAAATGGTAGTATTGTTCAATGGGCCTCTTGAGTAGGTCACAAAGGGTAGTATCATTCAATGGGCCTCTTGAGTCGGTCACAAAGGGTAGTATCGTTCAATGGGCCTCTTGAGTAGGTTACAAAGGGCAGTACCATTCAATGGGCCTCTTGAGTAGTGCACAAAGGGCAGTACCATTCAATGGGCCTCTTCAGTAGGTCTCAAAGGGCAGTACCATTCAAAGGGCCTCTTGAGTAGGTCACAAAGGGTAGTACCATTCAATGGGCCTCTTGAGTAGGTCACAAAGGGCAGTACCATTCAAAGGGCCTCTTCTTCAGAGCAGCTTCCCATCTTTTTCTACTATCAGCTCTAGTAATTCACCTTTCACCACAGGTTTTTCTGACCGACTTGCGCTTAGCGGTGAATCAAACAGGTCCAACCTATCAATTGCTCGACGCCTTCCCTGACATATGTGACCCATCTAACATTGTGGCCCTGCCATTTTAAGGTAGTCAGTCATCACTATTTGTGTCAAGGAGGCCTCTGGTCTGGTCTAGATCGATAGCCGTCACAGAGTAGGCGCCATCCTCAAGAGATCCCCCAGATGTTAGAGGCCTAGTTCTTCGTGAGCAATTATGGATGGAACACTGTTGGGTAATAACAATAATCCGCACAAAAAACTATATTCACTGATCTGGATTTGGGAATGATCAATATAACCCCAGATCGCCACGCCATAGAAGACAATAGGTACAGGTCTGGTTCATAAATAGTCATGGCAGCATCTATAGGCGTAGTCCCTAAATTTGCAGCAAATTTAAACAAGGAAGGTGCTACTTGCTCTAATTGGGCTACTCAGTTTACAAAGTCCTAAGAGGCTTCCAAGTAAATTGAATATCGAACGGGCCCCACAGGTAAGTAAAAGTAGGCACGTACTTAACTGCAGTGCCAATATATGGAAAGAAGTCAACCTGCTTCGTGAGTGGCCGCAAAACATAGAGAAAGACTTTGTTAGTATCTATTTATTTTTATATAGCACAGATATTACCTCAAGGCGCTAGAGTGCTTTACAACACAAATGGATGATTACATAAAGTAAAAAATTTCATAATCCAGTTGTTCCAAAGGCCTAAATTACAATATTCAAAGATGTGGGTACATTTAAAACCAAGAACATTGGAGTATACCATATGATGGAGCAGTCATAGAATTTGCATGTCAGGATATCGAATGGTGCCAAGTACAAGACGGACTTGAATGGAATGAAGGTACTGTAGTTGATCTCAAAGCAAATAGACTAAACCATAGAGGTCAGAACTAGGTACGAGCGGTTCACTAATGTATCTTTAAAGCAGGAGGGCTTTCACCTCCGATTCAAAGATAACCTTCGAAATAGTGGTGTGCAGGTTCAGAGGTCAGGAGTTTCATATTCTGGTCACGCTTCCTGAGAAGGGCTTGTCGTGTAGTTCCTACAAATCTATATAGGATCTGCACATTTAAGACAACATAAACTAAGGAATTGGTGTCCAGACTGATTCCAGACACCCCCAAAGGATATGTTAGTCTCTTAGTCCAGCTAGCTCACAGTGCCACTATGAGCCCCTCTTACCAAGGAGCGAATAGCTCCTGGCAACTGTCGAACATGAGAACCCTGACCCTCACGGATCATGGAAACAGTACATTACTTTTCGCTCAGTCACTCGTGCCTACTTTGTCTCAGAGAGATATACAGAATAAATGGTGAGAACGTTTTTCAATAAGCATTTATTGAACCAGCGTCGTTCTAGTATAAAATACGTGTGCTGCAACAACCATGAGACAGAAACAGATATGTGCGATTATGAGCACCAGCAGAGTAAAGAAAAGGAAGAATTCTACCAGGGTGCTAAAACAATGTATGCAGGCATATATAGACATAACAGTAATAATGTGTACTTCGACTACGCAAATCCTAACTAGAGGCACCTAAGTGTACCTAACATGTATGTAGGTGTGTAGCCAAGAATCCCTTTAAGATAGAGCCAACCCCATTACCTGATGTGGGGGAGCAAAGGACCCCATGCTGGTCTCGAGATGGACACCCCGCAAGGGATGTCGGACCACGACGTGCTGGAGTGTCTGCGTGCAGGGACCTCAGCGTCTCAAGTCAGCGTATCAGCAAGGAAGTCTTTCTCCTCTGGTTTGCCCAGTGAAGATGTAGTGCTCATATACCCAAAGTGCACTACCTAGAAGTGTACTATGGGCATGTCGGGCAAGGATGACGACAGAGGTGACCCTTATACAGAGTTATTATGCAGAAGATGGTAATCCTGCTGTGATACTAAGAATCCTCATGCATAATAAATGAGGCTAGTTTTCAGAGATAACCACACGACATTTATGTAGCACCTAACTAGGTAAAAGGTCAGCGCCAGAACAATGGTAGGACAGATGTAGGTGATGTAGCGCCTAAAGGTTTGAAAATTGTAGGGGTGCATTATATTCACTGTTAGTCGGCACCCGCACATAATCAATGCATATTTAGATGTATCGCGCACAATGTATTAAGCAAATGTATGTTATATCGTAACATAGCAATATTAGAAGTGTGAATTACATTGTGAATATATTCAGTGAAATGTGTAACAATTAGTTCCCGTTTAATGCAATGTATTAGGCTAAACATGTAACCTGATTGAATTAATTCATGTATTTCGTTTATCCATGTAGGTGAAAGTAAAGGTACTAATGTTAGACTGTAATTTAGTAGTGTGTTTAACCTAGTAAGAGGCCCGAATCCACATATATCGTTGAGAAGAAAGGCCTGGAATTTCTTATGTTAGCTGAATGCGGTAGGCAGCAAGTGATTTATTCCGTTAAAGGTTTTAGGCTGCAGTAAATTGTAAAGTTAAAGATGCGAAGTATTTCTCCATCCCATGATCTCACCGCAGGTGCAAGGACAGTTGGTTCGTTAGTAGAAAAGGTCTTTGTCTAAGAGTTGAATTATGGAGAAAGCCAGACATGGGAGTGCATTGGAATGTGCCAATCGCAACTCCTCGGGCTGACGGTGTCTGGGACTCAAGGCCAAGCTGATGGACGATGGAAGATGGACAGAGCAGGACGGAAAAGTGCTGGAAGAGGACCTGGTCGAGGAGGTGTGTCCGAGGGCGTGTTCTATGTTTTGGGGTTTTGTATTAGGGACAGCGCCCCGAGGGTTGAGCAGTTGAGAGTAGGGCAGCCCGAGCAGAACAGGGTAGCCCAGAGCAGAGAGAAGAGGTGGGCGAGGAGCTAGAAGGAATACTTTAGATCGAACTCTCACTAAGTGAAGACTTCTTAGGGAGTTTCACTTCTGACACCTTTTCATGATTTCTTGGGTCCCAAGGGAACGCTAAGTAGGGATGTCATCTAGCATAGAGTAGGGGCAGAGATGCTTTGGTTTCATGATTCCTAATATCGACATTGGCTTGGTAGTTATCTACCTCATGCTTTTAGAATTTGTACTTCTGTTTATATTTAGTCGTATGCGGATTCTTCGTAGAGTAGCATTTGTGTTAGTGCCTATTTACCTGTTGTGCCTTGTATTGAGGTGCCTTTATCTGCAGATGTTTATGTTGATAATAAAATCCCGAGAACACTAGAGATTGGGTTTCGAGTCCTTAATTATGTCAAATTGCGGAAGGTATTCTCTGATAATTGTGTTTGCTCCCTCCACGCTATTGGGCAAGTAAAAAGGTTCAGTCGACCAGAGTGGGTTCTTGGAGACAAATGGTAAACAAGAAGGGCCCGATTCACAGAATTAACTTAGGACAAAATCCTAAACTTACTACCATTTTGGTATTCACAGAAGGCACTTACTCATTTTGGTATTCACAGAAGGCACTTACTCATTTCGGTATTCACAGAAGTTAGGAGTCCTAATTTTAGGACTCCTAAATGCCTTCTGTGAATACCGGAAGTCTTAAAATTAGGATTTTTCTCAATTTAGTAGTAGTAAAGTTAGGACTCCTAACTTTAGGACTCCTAAATGCCTTCTGTGAATACCGAAAGCCTTAAAATTCGGATTTTTCTTAGTTTAGTAGTAGTATAGTTAGGACTCCTAACTTTAGGACTCCTAGTCCTAAATGCCTTTTGTGAATACCGAAAGCCTTCAAATTAGGATTTTTCTCAATTCAGTAGTAGTAAAGTTAGGACTCCTAACTTTAGGACTCCTAAATGTCTTCTGTGAATACCGAAAGCCTTCAAATTAGGATTTTTCTCAATTTAGTAGTAGTAGAGTTAGGACTCCTAACTTTAGGACTCCTAAATGCCTTCTGTGAATACCGAAAACCTTAAAATTAGGATTTTTCTCAGTTTAGTAGTAGTAAAGTTAGGAGTCCTAACTTTAGGACTCCTAAAATGAGAAAAATCCTAATTTTAAGACTTTTGGTATTCACAGAAGGCATTTAGGAGTCCTAAAGTTAGGACTCCTAACTTCTGTGAATACCGAAATGAGTAAGTGCCTTCTGTGAATACCAAAATGGTAGTAAGTTTAGGATTTTGTCTTAAGTTAGTTCTGTGAATCGGGCCCGAAAATTGGGCCCCAGCAGTTGGTAGCAGAGACGGATGGTTACTTCCGATAGCGAGGGACGATTAGATTAAGATAAGTGATCCTTGAGACCCATTTAAGATAAGTGATGGTGAATCATCAGATGGTGAGCAGCAGACGACGGCAGATGGTGAACATTGACGGCGAGTAGCAGTGCGGCAGGAAGCAGTGGTTCTTGGAGTGAGTATGAATAGGATGAGATGTTGTAGATTGCGGAGTTGATTTGTTGTGTGATGTCTTGCGGAGTTGGAGTGAATGTTGAGGGATTGTGAGATCAGGCTGTGAGCGCGCGCAGCCCGGGAATTGTGGTGTAGAAGACACCCGTGGTAGATTTTGTTGACCACCCAAAGGAGATCGTGAGGTACCATCGATCACCTGGACCGAGATAGGGGGAGCGAATGTGTGAGTGCATGACAACTCGACGCGGGTCGTGGGTTGCTGTATGTGAAGTTGAGTACTTGTAACCTATCAGAGGCGATCTGTCTGGACGGACGGGGACGGACAGTTGCCAATCGAGGTCAACAATTTCGAGAGACTGTGGACGAACAGTCAGAGGCTGTGGACGGACAGCCAGAGAAGTAACTCATTTGGGACAAACGGTTATTTCAGTGTATGAATGGGATGAATGCAGGCGTGAGACGTAAGCGTAAGGGAAGGGAACTGCTGCGAACAAAGGAAGGTGACGTCAGAGAGTGCCGCGCTGTGATAGGCCGGTTGGTGTGAGTTGCGATGTAATTGGAGGGTTCGACACCAAGAGGTAAAAACAGTGTGTAGAATCAAAATTTTGTCAATCATGAAGTGTTTTAAGGTCTTTCGAGAAATGTGTAGGGGTGACAAACATGTGGTTACTCGAGAGGGAGAAGAAGCCCCTCCTGAGGATACCCCCACACATTATATGGCAAAGAATGTGGGATTGCATACGATAATTTGGCTTGAGAATTGGCATAAAATGACACAAGGTGAAGGGGAATTAGCATTCCCGAGGTATGGCTCGTTTAGGCTAGCAGTGTTGTACCAGTTGAAATCTGTGATGGCAGGGTTACGACCTATGCCAAGGCCAACACAGTTCGAAGCACTACATGCGTGGATTAGAGCAGCGCACGACAGGGATAGAGGAAGGAATCAGGAGAGGGTGAAAAAGTCGATCAGGGCTTATCAGGATGCCAGATGGGACGCAGTGGAGAAAAGGTGGAGAGTGCAGGCGATAGAAGGAGATAGGCTGTATCCCTTATTGATCACATCGGAGGGGGTAAAGAACGTAAAGCCAGAGGATGAGAGTGAGATAGATGATGAGTTATTGGAAAGATTGTTGTCAGAGAGACCACCTCCGTATAACCCAGAGGTCCCAGAGAAGACATTGATTCAGATAGAAGACACTAGAGGGGTAATAATCCACCCAGAGATGAGAGTAGAAGGAAGACTCTCGATAGGAACAGAGGGTACAAGGAGCCCGTCCGAGGCAAGCGTAAAGGTCGAGAGGGATGTGAGGTTACCGGATGCTTTTAAGGTACCGGTTACCATTGGACCCATTGTTTCAATTTACCATCCAGACACAGAGGAGGGCGAAAATCCAGAACAGACAGCCGAGGGGGTTAGGAGAGAGGTCGCGGAAAGTGGCCTAGCGGGTGCAATGGCCCGGACTCCGAACCCTATAGAATGGAGTACACCATTGCCAGCCATGTCAGATTCATCTAGGGGACAAGGAGAACAGAGAACAGAGAGGTCGAGGTCTCTGAGAGAGTCGGAATCAGATTTAGGATCATGGGTACCACCCTTGAGAGGACAAGACCCCAGAGTAAGAATAGCAGAGAGAGAGCAGGTCATTTTCAGAGATCGATCCGCTCCAAGGGATATATCAGAAGAAAGGAGGTCGCAGGACCAGGAATGTGAGGACGACGGTAGAGGAAGGGTGGTCTGTCGAGAGGTGCTGAAAGGAGCCCTAGGAGCCGGGATGATAGATGTAGTAAGGTTAAAGGCAGAAGTGGATGAGATAATAAGTGGAAGCTTACCCCTTGAGAGAGTGGTAACATAAGGACCAGATGAATTACTCTTTGTAGCGAAGGATGTGACTCGGAAGGCACGAGTTGCACATGAGAAATTGTCAGAATTGGCTAGGCGATATGAGGTGGATCTGTCCAAGACTAAAGCATTGCAAGGAAACCATAGGTTTCAGTATAGTGACCAGGAATTGGAGTAGAAAAGGGTCTTCGGATTGAGGGCCCATAGCAGAGAGCTGATCCTAGCCATGCGTATATGGATGACGCTCGATAAATGGGAAGAAAAATGGTCCAGGAAGAAAAGCTCTAGGGGAATGATAGGGGGGACCCCACCTCCGGGTGGAGGGCAGGTAAGGATAGGGAATTTCCCTTTAAGGGAAGTGCAGAATGGAGGATATGTGCATGTATCCTGGAGCAGGGGCGATTTGGCGGCGTTTACGAATGATTTTCCCCGGCTTAGGGAGAAGCCCGCAGAGTGGTACAAGCAGGTTGATCGCTTTGTAAAAATTTCAAAGGTATTGTGGATTGACCTGAATACCTTATTTGATACTCTAGTTCCGGGAGATTTGTGGGCGGCATGCAAGATTGCCGTTGATTGGCCGACTTACGAGCCTGAGAGAAATGCATATACAAATGGCCCGTCACCGTCACCGTCACCAGCAGTAATGAGGATGTATGATCGAGTGATCGCCTGGTTGAAGGAGAAGGTTTCACCCCAAGATATTGATTGGGTAAAGAGAGACAGGACAGTGCAGGAACCGAAGGAGACGGTGCATGAGTTCTACGAGAGACTTTTACAGGCTTTTAAGCAATATAGTGGCCTAGATGTGTTGGAGACTAAGGATATGGGACAGTTCGTCTCAAAGTTTGTGCTGGGATTGAAACCAGAGGTTAGTCTCATGATACAGCAGCATTTGATTTGTTGGCAGAACAAGCCAGTCGATGAGATTTTGCAGTACGCCCGATATTGCACGGATGAGATCGAATCAAAGCATAAGAAGTTGAAAGATAATTTGCTGCTCGTTCAGATGCAAGCCGCTCAGGGACAGCCTAGTGGGGGAGCGTTGGTGAGGAGATAGGGAAATTATCAGGCGGGAAATCAGAATGTTCAGGGGCAGGGAAGGCCAAGGCCAATAGACCCTAGAACAGGCATGGACGTGGCGACATTGAAAAAGACTACGGCATGTCATCAGTGTCACCAGGTCGGACATTGGAGACGCGAGTGTCCCCTGAACCCATGGAATCAGATGCAGCCAGAAGGAGAGATAGTTCAGGTCCCTGGGGCGGAAGCGATACAGACCGTGACTAGATCTAGAATGGTAAAAGCGGGGGCTGGTGTTCCGCAGATGCAAGTTCCACAGCCACCCAGAATACAGAATGTACAGCAAGGAGCTTGAACTTATTTGCAAATGCCAATGTTTGAAGTGGGCGAAGAAAACGATACCAGCCTGTTGGCATCAAAGAGAGATAAGGATTGCATCCTCAGAGCCATCCTAGAGGTAGATCAGAAAGGACACTTTGTGGAAGCAGACCTTGACGGTCACCCTACAACCTTTTTGGTTGATACGGGAGCTACCAGATCGACCATAAGATCGGCAGTGGTTCCGGGTTTAGCTCTTTCCGGACAAAGTATCCAGGTGGTTGGTGTGGCAAATAAGAAACTGATTAGTCCACTGACGGAGCCAATCCCGATCAGGATAGGAAATTTTAGTGATCGACATCAGTTGTAGTGTGCGATTCTAGTCCGGTTTGTTTGCTAGGGAGGGATTTATTGTGCAAGCTCAACTGCACGATTTACTGTACCCCGAAAGGAGTGGAGGTGGAAACGAGAGACGATGACGCGACCTTTAGGGTTGCAAATCAGCGTGTGTGTGTGTGGAAATGCACCCAGCATTGACGGTGGAGGAGCTTCCACTTGATCTGAGGGACTCAGTGTCTATTGACGTATGGGACCTTAGTGGAGAGGAGATTGGTTTAGTCAAGGGAGTAGACCCAGTGAAAATCCAGATTAAACAAAACGTAGAGTTTCCGAGGACACCCCAGTATAAGTTATCTCCTGAAACTATTGCAGGGATTAAACCTGTGATTGAGTCTATGATCAGACAGGGGATACTAATGGAGATTATGGGGAGCCCATGTAATTCGCCTATCATGGGACTACAGAAACCGAGCGGGAAATTTAGGATTGTGCAAGATTTGCGAAAAATAAATGAAATAGTTGTCCCATGTTGTCCAGTGGTACCGAATCCATCTGTGATCTTATTTCAGATCCCATCCGAAGCTGAATGGTTCACAGTGATTGACTTGTGTCAAGCCTTTTTCTCGATTCCCCTGCATGAAGAAAGCCGATTTCTTTTTGCATTTTGGCTGGAAAATCGTGTGTTAACATGGTGTCGTATCCCACAGGGGTATACAGAGAGCCCATCTATCTTTAATCAGATCTTGAAGAAAAATCTTGAGGGTCTTGTGTTGCCACAAAACTCTGTTTTAGTGCAATACATTGACGACCTGCTCGTTGCGTCGGAAACGGAAGACGCCTGCAGAATTGATACCGTTGCTCTGTTGAATTACCTAGGAGAGAATGGTCACAAGGTGTCTCCAAACAAGCTGCAATACTGTCTGAGTGAGGTACAGTATTTGGGGCACCGAATTGAGAAAGGCAAGAGGAAGGTGTCACCAGATCGCAATGATGCGATTCTGAGAATGCCGGTTCCCTTGACTCAGAGGGAAGTCAGAATGTTTCTGGGAATGGTGGGCTATTGCCGCCAGTGGATCCCGAACTTCTCCTTTGAAGCGAAGCCCTTACAGCGGCTGACGCGGAAAGATGTGAATGATCCGGTACCATGGGACGAAGACTGCTTAAATTCGTTCTTGAGGCTGAGAGAAGCTTTATGCAGTGCACCAGCTTTGGGAATGCCAGATTATAACAAGGCATTTGCTTTATTCTGTTGCGAAAAGGAAGGTTGCGCATTAGCAGTGTTGACTCAGAGTCACGGAGGTGTCCGTAGACCAGTTGCCTATTTTTCAGCTACTTTAGATCCAGTAGCTTCTGCGTTGCCCGGATGTCTCAGATCCTTTGCTGCAACAGGTGTCAGTATCGAAAGATGTGAGAGCATTGTCATGGGTCATCCGCTTACTGTTCATGTGCCACATTCTGTTGAACTGTTGATGACTAGGACTAAGACACAGCACCTCACGAATAATAGGCTGACTCGTTATGAGCAAGTCATCCTTGCTGCAGACAATGTGACGCTGAAGAGGTGTTCTGTTTTAAATCCTGCTACACTGTTGCCTATTCCAAGTGTAGATGTAGATGAAGATTGTGAGGAACATGATTGTCTCGATGTGACTGAACTATGCACCAAACCGAGACCTGACATTGTCGATGAGCCGCTTCCAGTTTCAGACAAGATTTTCTTTGTGGACGGTTCATGTTTAAGAGACAGTGTTGGTCGACTGAGAGCAGCATTTGCTGTGTGTACCATCACAGGGGTGGTTGAAGCCGCTTGTCTAGAAGGAGTATACTCCGCACAGGTGACTGAGCTTATTGCTTTGACCCGTGCCTGTTTGGCCGCTGATAAGATCCGCGTAA
Organism: Triturus cristatus; assembly: GCF_964204655.1. Classification (NCBI taxonomy): domain Eukaryota; kingdom Metazoa; phylum Chordata; class Amphibia; order Caudata; family Salamandridae; genus Triturus; species Triturus cristatus. The sequence goes on from NC_140595.1 coordinate 817,847,368, forward strand.
CGATTTACACGGATAGTCAATATGGGTTTGGTGTAGTTCATGATTTCGGACAGCTATGGTCCCAGAGAGGGTTCATGACATCTTCTGGTTCACCTATTAGAAATGGGGACTATGTACGACAGTTGTTGGAAGCCTTGCAAGGCCCAGATGAAATTGCTGTTGTTAAATGTTCTGCACACACTAAAGGAAACGATTTTGTGTCATTGGGTAATAATTACGCAGATTAAGTTGCTCGATTTTGTGCAGAGCAGGGATGTAATTTTACAGAGAGCTATGTTGTGGAAAGCGAAGAGATAACAGATTATGATGTGATGTTAGCTATGGCAGACTCATGGGAGGAACTGAAACAGTTGCAAGATGGAGTCTCTAATCAGGAGCGGGACGGCTGGATAAGAGCTTGATGTGAGAAGGGGGATGTAGATGTATGGGTTTCGAGTGATGGACGAGCTGTGTTACCGGAATGTTTGCTGAACCCCATGGCGAGTTTGATACATGGTGCTGTGCATCTTGGCAGGGACGCAATGATGCGAGTGTTTCGTCAGACGTGGTACAATCCGAAGTTTCGGACAGTGGCTGAAGCTGTGTGCCAGAGGTGTGTCACATGCCAACAGATGAATGTAGGAAAGAGGACTGCTGTGACGTTGAGTCACATAGGTAGGTCCGGTGGTCCTTTTAACAGGATGCAGCTGGATTTTATTGAAATGCGGAAGTGTAATGGGTTGAGGTACATATTAGTCATAGTATGTGTCTTTTCCAGGTGGGTTGAGGCTTACCCGACACGTAGGTGTGACACACTCACAGTAACTAAGTTACTATTGAGGGAATTAATCCTGAGGTACGGTTTCCCGACCTCTTTTGAATCAGATAGGGGAACGCACTTCCACAGTGAAATCATGAAGTAGCTTTGTGCTGACTTGAATGTAGACCAAAGATTGCACTGTAGTTACCAACCAGAGGCTTCTGGGATTGTGGAGCAAGTTAATGGGACTCTGAAGGCCCGAATGGCAAAAGTGTGTTCTTCGACATCCCTGAAGTGGCCAGATGCATTACCTTTGGTTCTCATGAGTCTCCGTAGTGTCTCTGATAGGAGGACTGGATTATCACCCCACGAAATCCTTATGGGGAGGGCGATGCGCTTACCAGCAATACCTGCTACTGCCTTGATTAATATCACTGATAATATGATACTGGACTATTGTAAAGGCCTTGCTGACGTGGTCCGTTCTGTGTCTCAGCAGGTGCAGACAGCAACGGTTCCAGCTGTAAGTGATCTGTGCCATGACTTGTGGCCAGGAGATTGGGTACTGGTGCGCAAACACGTGAGGAAGAGTTGTCTGGATGCTCGCTGGCGCGGACCATTCCAGGTCATATTGATCACGAATACAGCAGTGAAGTGTGGAGGACTTCCGAACTGGATACACGCCTCCCATACCCGTAGAGTTCCAGCACCCTTGGAAGAAACATCCCCTCTCGAGAACGAAAACCCAGCTGAGGTGGCAGAGCCATCTGAGAGGGCAAGTCAAGCTGTAGGGGTTGCTGACGCAGCTGGTTGTGCACTAAACCAAGCCGAAAGAGAACGTGAAAGTAACCCAGAAGCTGACTCGGAAGCAGAAGAAGAAAGAGCTGCAGGGGGCAGTGTCGAGTCAAATCCTGCTGAAGGAGAAAGCAGTGCACAGGGTACCAGTAGGGAGACTGGGGGTGCCACCGAAGCAGAAAGGGTTTGGCCCGTGAGTCAGAGACGAGTAAACGTGAGATCGGCACCAAGAACAGATCTTGCCCCAGTTTCTGAAGAATCGGAAGCAGAGCAAGGTGACGAAGATCAACCCCAAGGTGCTTTGAGGCGATCGAAAAGAACAAGAGTGCCGTGCCAGAAGTACGCCTCACCAGAGTGGCTCTATTCAGTGACTGATGACAGGTTTACTGGCCACGGGACGGCTGGGATCGATCACACTGGTCAGCAATTCTCCGTTTCCGAGAGTGGAAGTGTTGTTGAAGATCCCAGGATTGGGGATCGAAGGAATATTGACCATCAATATTCCGAATCCGCCACTTCTGAGCATCATCCATGGTCTAATTTTGGAAACACTGGACTTCCCAACTTTTGCAGTTATACCAGCTCCACAAGAACTGACAACCCTTAAACTCGAAATCTTGCAAGGGGTCCTACAGCTGTTGGGACCCACAGTTATTCTGGACTGATTGAAGATTTGGTGTATATAAGGTTTGAAAAGAAGATAACCTAGGCCCGAGTGGAAGAAGAATAAAATTAGGGACTTTCTGTTAGAGGGCAAAGCAGAGTTAGGGAAGCCTTCCAGACAGAAAGATAAGAAATTGGACTTTGCTAGAGGTTCCCCGGTCGAAGAGAGTAGCTGAACTGAACATTGCTGGATGAGAAAAAGACTTGTGTCAACAGAGACTGTACTGAACATTGAGAACATTTCCAAGATGGCGGAACCTGGAAGTACCCACCGTAGGGCTAAAATAGTGATAGGCACATTGTTAGGGGTAGTGATAGCTGTTATATTTGCAGTTGTAGTAACTTCATACATGGTGGCCCATAGACAGGAGGGGGAGGTTCAGGGAACACCCACACCTACCACTCCTAGACAGGGAGGGGTCACTGGTAGAGATCAGAGAGCTCAGATACTTGAGGAGAGTCGTATGTTTCATATAGATTTGTCTCGAGCTGATTTCAAACTCAATGCTTATGCGAAGCTGTTGTATGAGTATGTTGATGCGATGGATGCGAAGGATTGTTATGTGTGCATGCAGTTGCCTGCTTCAGTAGACGAAGGTATTAGGTATCATCATCTCCCATTGACATATTGGATTTCTTGTAGCTTATTGCTTAGTCTGTTCTATGATCGAAGACAGTTTGAGTATTTCTTTTCAAATTACGATACAGTACTTCCTGAAGTACCGGCATACAAGCATTTGAATAAGTATGATTACTACAAGTCAGAAGATAGGCTTCGGAAGTATTTCATACCGACTGTGAAGCTAGACACAGCTTATGCTCATAGACATAATTTGACATGCTGGTTGTCCGAGACAGAAAAGAAGTTCATAGCGCAGATAGAGGATAGGTACAGAAAACTGACTCAGACACGAAATACAGGGGATAGTCCAGTGGATTGGACGGATGAGGAGAGATTGCACAAATCTAAGGGAAGTTATGGACCAATTGCATTAGATGAAGTACAGAAGGGGAAGTTGTGTATTGCTCGTCCTCAAACCTATTATGAGAAGGTTCCAGTGGGACAGAGTACGTGTGATCATACTTTTACCATGGAGGACTCTGCTAAGAATTTCTTGCAAGCCCCGGTACAGGTGATTCCGACCGTGTATTTTGTATGTGGGAAGAATGCCTATGTGAGATTGCCTGCGATTTGGTATGGTTCATGTTACTTGGCTATCAGTTTCCCAAAGATTTATCATGCTGAGGATTTGAAGATGCTAGAGACAGGACGTCATTCTAAAGTGCGTAGAGCTGTGAGTGCAGGAGTAGTGATTGGTGCTATATATGGAGCGACTATACCTAGTTTGGGCGTGGTCCTGAATGATGTGAAAATAAGAAGGTTGGCGACAGTGGTGGATGAATTGTCAATGAATTCAGCGAGGTCATTGTTGTTGGTGAATGGAGAAATGTTATCAATACGGAATATGGTTTTGCAGAATCGCCTTGCGTTAGACGTGTTATTGGCAAAAGAGGGCGGAGTCTGTAAATTGTTGAAGGTTCAAGAATGTTGCACGTATATTCCAGACAATAGTAAGGATCTGGAGAAATACATTGTCAATATTACCACAATTCACAAAAAGATACAAAATCTGACAGAAGAGAATGTGTGGGAAAAGATTGGTCAAGGATTTGGTCGCGTGGGAACTTGGTTTGCAAATTTGGGAATGGGATTTCTTGGATCTGTGTTGAAGCCTATCATAATTGCAGTGGTTTGTGTGATCTGTTTGTGGGGATTCGTAAGAGCGTGGAAATGGTACAGAGGGAATAGGGCCGAAAGAGCCCTCAGAGAGAATGAGCAGAGAATGGCGAGATTGCAGGACCGTCAATATCAAAATCTCAAAAGGATGGAAGGGATCCGACATGGTGGGATGGTTGCAACTGCAGTTTAGATCAGCTTCCCTCCAGGAGGAATGAAAATGATGGTGTGATGACAGTTGTCATCAAAGGGAGGAACTGATGTAGCGCCTAAAGGTTTGAAAATTGTAGGGGTGCATTATATTCACTGTTAGTTGGCACCCGCACATAATCAATGCATATTTAGATGTATCGCGCACAATGTATTAAGCAAATGTATCAGTTATATCGTAACATAGCAATATTAGAAGTGTGAATTACATTGTGAATATATTCAGTGAAATGTGTAACGATTAGTTCCCATTTAATGCAATGTATTAGGCTAAACATGTAACCTGATTGAATTAATTCATGTATGTCGTTTATCCATGTAGGTGAAAGTAAAGGCACTAATGTTAGACTGTAATTTAGTAGTGTGTTTAACCTAGTAAGAGGCCCGAATCCACATATATCGTTGAGAAGAAAGGCCTGGAATTTCTTATGTTAGCTGAATGCGGTAGGCCGCAAGTGATTTATTCCGTTAAAGGTTTTAGGCTGCAGTAAATTGTAAAGTTAAAGATGCGAAGTATTTCTCCATCCCATGATCTCACCGCAGGTGCAAGGACAGTTGATTCGTTAGTAGAAAAGGTCTTTGTCTAAGAGTTGAATTATGGAGAAAGCCAGACATGGGAGTGCATTGGAATGTGCCAATCGCAACTCCTCGGGCTGACGGTGTCTGGGACTCAAGGCCAAGCTGATGAACGATGGAAGATGGACAGAGCAGGACGGAAAAGTACTGGAAGAGGACCTGGTCGAGGAGGTATGTCCGAGGGCGTGTTCTATGTTTTGGGGTTTCATATTAGGGACAGCGCCCCGAGGGTTGAGCAGTCGAGAGTAGGGCAGCCCGAGCAGAACAGGGTAGCCCAGAGCAGAGAGAAGAGGTGGGCGAGGAGCTAGAAGGAGTACTTTAGATCGAACTCTCACTAAGTGAAGACTTCTTAGGGAGTTTCACTTCTGACACCTTTTCATGATTTCTTGGGTCCCAAGGGAACGCTAAGTAGGGATGTCATCTAGCATAGAGTAGGGGCAGAGATGCTTTGGTTTCATGATTCCTAATATCGACATTGGCTTGGTAGTTATCTACCTCATGCTTTTAGAATTTGTACTTCTGATTATATTTAGTCGTATGCGGATTCTTCGTAGAGTAGCATTTGTGTTAGTGCCTATTTACCTGTTGTGCCTTGTATTGAGGTGCCTTTATCTGCAGATGTTTATGTTGATAATAAAATCCCGAGAACACTAGAGATTGGGTTTTGAGTCCTTAATTATGTCAAATTGCGGAAGGTATTCTCTGATAATTGTGTTTGCTCCCTCCACGCTATTGGGCAAGTAAAAAGGTTCAGTCGACCAGAGTGGGTTCTTGGAGACAAATGGTAAACAAGAAAATTGGGCCCCAGCATAGGTAAAGGGTCGGGTAACTACCTAGGCCTATATTGAGGTACATCGGGGTTCATAACAGGCTGAGACATAACTCTTTGCCTTTTAAAGGTCAGTGGTTTGAGCAGCAGTACTTCAGCCATTCGTGGTGGTGAAGGGCCCCCAGCCTCTTGTGCACGCTTCTCCAACGGGTAGCTCACAAGTTACCTGCAGTGCTCCAGGTACCTAGATGAAGCTCTCCTGTGTACAGCCCAACCCATTCAATTAGAAGCTTTGCTTCGTTGAATTAAAATATTTATCCTAAAATTGAAAAGTGTGTAGTTGAGATGGAAATGTGTATTTTCAGGACCTTTAAACTGATATTTGGAACAAAATGGATTTCAAAAATATATTTAAACCTGATATTTGATTGATAAATCGCGCAATATTGCTAATATGAGTATCTTGGTGTCAGGGATATTGCAGCAAATTCTGGCAAGTGTAACCCATGTAAAGGCATTCCAGATGGAAGTAGCCTTATGACATTACTGCTGGCAACCCTGCACTGAGGGGGTCACTGCTGGTAATCTTGCCCGATGTGGTCACTAGTACAACACTGATAATATTGGTAGATGATTTTCACTGAGCATAAATTACTCTGCTACAGTGCGTAATGTGTGAGGAAATAAGTGCTGGTCCCCAAAAATATCCCCCAGGAGGCCGGCAAAGCAGACCTTACCATCCTTACATGTTGAACAAGGCAGGTCCGATAACAGCGGCAGCCTACTACAAGCGCTGCCCAGGGTCATGACTGCATCTGATAGCTGCCCACCCTTTGGCTGCAAAGTTAGCCTGGCTGGAGAGAAGCTGCTCATTGGCCCAGAGAGACAGCAATAGTCCTTTTCCATTGAGGGTCATGGAAACAGAAGAAGGGTTGCGAGTACAATGATATGGTGAAGGATCATGGGATTGGCAGTCCTTCTTCTGTTTCCATGGACCTTTGTACTTCTGCTATCTCTTGCTGCACATCAGAACCAAGAGAGCACAGGAGGGGTTAAAGAGTCCCAGTCCTCTGAAATAAGTGCAAATGGTGCCCGGCAGGAAACACCGACACACATTAAGACGGTGTTTTGTAAACGTACTTCAAGTGACAAGTAGAACAGTAAACAGGGGTCACTAAAGTCCAGTAGAGAGAGGAGTGATGTCCTAGCTCTTATCTTCAGTCACAATCCAAGGGACACGACTTGAGTCAAATGACCTCATGAAATGGTTTGTTTTAAGTAGTTTCCTGAAGGGGAGATCATTTGGTTCAAGGATCAGGAGTAGTTCAAGGTTTTCAAAGGTTGGGACTCAGGGTTTTGCTCTTGTATTTCAAGAAGCGTCTGTGCTCATAGTTCAAACAGGCCACAGTGCAGGCCTGCCAGCTCATATAGTGCCGCAGTGTGACACACAGTTTCATTCCCTGTCACACAGTGACCTGATGAAGAGGCACAATCACACGGTGAGGTGAAAACCTTCGCTCAGAATAGGTTTCCTGCTCAGGTGTAAATAGTCTGCCCCAGCTGGGCTCCATTGAATACCTCTCCAGGACATGTCTTATTCCTCTGGATGGTTGCAATGGGAGAGGGTGGATGCACCTCCTTAGGAAACTCAGGGGGCCCAAGGCCCCATTCTCCATTGGCCCGCCCCTCTCAAAGGCCCACTCCTACTCCTTGCACAATCACACAGTAGTAAATCTCATAAGGGTGGCGAGTCTGCACCATAGTGACGAGCTGCTTTTACCACCCCATGAGGGGCTCCAGCATTTGGTACTCCCCAGTTAGCGGAGCATACCAAGTCTATAGCACTTATATAATTTTTAAATAATACATTTATGTAATAAGCTCTCGTTATTACAACCACCTGATTAGAGCTTCCTGGAGTAACAGATCCAAACATCTATGTGCTGTGGTTTGGGTGGCTTGGCGTGAATATAAGCCACGTCCACACCCAATGATCTTCGTAAGAATCAAAGCGACCGCAAAGGAAATGCAAGCACAAGGAAAGCTTCCTCTGTAACAAGGTCTCGTGTTGGGAAGCTTGCCAAAGCCTGGTAACATACCCGTCTACTCGCCCTCATTAGAGGCTCTCACGCTCTTGTCATTTATATTCACGTCGAACGTCTCAGTAGGTTTCAAGATGGCGCCCCTTCACAAAAATTGATGATTTCCTTTGACTTTAACAGGATCAACCTCTAAAATATTTGACTTCAATTGATCTGGGGAGTCCACAGGTGAAGAGGTCTGTGGTAATGCAACTTACCTGCCCTGGAAGACATCACTAAAGGAGACCCATGCCCCTCCTACCCCAGTACTGTGCAGCACCTCCCAGGAGTTAGAACAAAAGAGCAAGCCAATAACCCCTTGTGAGCTCGGGTATCTAACTGTAGTAAGGGAAACTGCTGACAAGGGAATTATTCCGATAATGAACGAGACTCCGCCATGCTAACTAGTTATGCGACCCCCAGCGAACGACTGAATTTCATTGTTTTCATCACTCACTGAGCATTTGAATCATTTCATTACCTTTTATTATTTCTGTTTGAATGATTCCCTTGTTAGCAGTTTACCTTACCGCACCTCCGAGGAGGGCATTACTGGAGTATGGGAGACATGCAAACATCACCTCCCCGACCTCAATTGATGTGGGTCTAGAAGATGGGGCATGTCCAGGGCATGAAGGGAAGCACACTGAGGGGCACTGCCTCCAACACCCAAACAGCACAGCTTATCATGCTGTGCGAGACAGGAGCAAATCACGGAAATGGAGCACAGAGCCTCAGCAGCACAGCGCCCATATACAACAAGGTGCAGGAGATCGGTTTCGTCCAAGGCTGCAGAAGATGTTGGGTGTTGTAAAGGACCACATCCTCACAGAGTGGCACACTGGGTGGCACCCCGCCACTGTGAAGTGCAAGACATGGAGCATGAAGGACATATCCACAGCATGGCACCCCAAGAACATGGGGTGCTAGAGATGGGGCAGGTCTATTGCATGATTGACGTACCCAGCGCATGCCACCCAAACACGTGGGGTACTAGAGATGCAGCATTCATAGTGTGTTAATATCAAATTCTCCACTCCTTGTCACCCCCACAAATATGGGGGTGCAGGTGATGAGCCATGTCCATGTCCCTTAGTACTATGCATTCGTGCAGCGTACGAGACTGGAAGATACTATAACACGGGCGCCACCCCCAGCAGCTCAGCTCCATGTAACCTCATACAGTGCACCAGAGAGAGAGAGCGAGAGAGAGAGAGTGCCTACAAAATCAAATACAGCCCCTCCTGAAGCAGAACACCCCCTAACATCAAAGGTGGCATAGCACCCCAACAGCAAGGTGTCCCCTAAAACCATGGGTTGAATCAGATGAGATATGGTCAGGATGTTGAGACACCGCCCCCGCTGTACAACATCACCCAACAGCAAGGATGCAGGAGGCGAGGCAGGTCCTAGCACCCCTCGCTCCATAGGGTGTAAAATATGACAAACAGCACATCAGCTGAGCACAGCCCCCTAATACTGGGTAATGGGGTGCAGGGGGTGGAACAAACCCATGACAGGAAGGACATCACCACCTGGAGCACAGCAATGATTTACCCTTTCGTAGATTGTAGGTCCAGTCTGAACTGGACCCTATATATCATACTGTTCTAGGAGCAGCGCATTTTGTTCGCGATGTCCCAGCGTTAATAAACCTGTTCTTTGAATAACCCATATGTTGGTATTAATCCGACTTGATTAAGCTTAGAGCTCGTCTTCTCGATTGTTCACCAGCAATGTGTCCCTTGACAACCCGAAAGCTTTTCTCTGTGCTTGTTTGAGTATCTGGGATGGATATCGTCCAGCCTTAAAGCCGGCCACCATCTTATTATTCGTCCTCTTTCAAGGTAGAAGTCGCGCTGCAATTCCGTTTCGCCGGGAGCAGTCCGCATATGGAATGCTGCATTTCAGTTGGGGGGATGGTGGCTGCATGTATGCAGCACGCTATTACCTGTAGTAGGTTTACAGTGTAATCTGGTTTGAATTTGCTGATCCTTAACTTTATAAAAAATATCCAGAAATTCTATTTCCTTTCTATGCAGCTGATGTATAAATTTGAGATTTAGGTAATTGTACGCCAAACAGTATAACAATTCTTTGGCTTCAAACACTGTACCACCCCAGATGACATAGAGGTTATCTATATTTTAAGTCCACATAACTTTGTGTCTTATCATGTGTTCAGTCTCACACAATTTCTTCCTCCCACCTTCCTATAATGATACTGGCGTAGCTGGGCGTAAAACAGCTTCCCATTGCAGTACCGAAGAGCTTTCTATACCATCCATCATTAAGTATAAAAAGTTGTTTTCACGGCAAATCCCCATTTGTAATAACATCATAGAGTGCTGAGACATGCACGCAATTCAGCGAGGACATCGCCGACTTCGTCAGCCCGCATGCCCTCCCCTCCGCTGACTACATCCTCCTGGGAGACCTCAACTTCCATCTGGAGAACAACAACGACCACAACACCAGCGCCCTGCTCGACAACCTCGCCAACCTGGGACTCAAGCAACTGGTGTCCACCCCCACCCACCTCGCCGGACACACACTCGACGCCGTCTTCTCATCCAGCACAGACATCGACTTCAGCCACGCCACAGAGCTTCATTGGACGGACCACAGCTGCGTCCACTTCACCTTCAAGAGAACGACGACCCACCAACACCAGCAACACACCGCCCGCAGAAGCTGGAACAAGATCACAGCAGACCAGCTCGCAACCTCCCTGAGCCAACACCCTCCGGCCAGCTCAGCGAACCCCAGCCAGGCCGCCGATAACATCACGAAGTGGATCAGCAACTGCGCGGACGAGCTCGCCCCGCTGAGGACCCCGCCCAACAGACCCGGCAGCAAGAAGGCCCCATGGTTCACCGACGAACTCAAGAGCTCCAAGAAGAACTGCCGAGCCCTCGAGAAAGTCTGGAAAAGGGACCCGACACCGGACAACAGGACCTCCTACAAACTGGCCACCCGGAAACACCACCAGCTGATCCGCGCCGCCAAAAGAACAGCATTCAAGGACCGGCTGGACAACAACGCACACAACAGCAAGGAACTCTTCAACATCGTGAAAGAGCTCTCCAACCCCAACGCAGGAAACAACGACATCACCCCATCACAAGACCTCTGCAACTCCCTCGCCTCATACTTCCACAACAAGATCACGGACATACACAGCAGTTTCAACAACCAACCAACGCACACCACGGCCGACCAGCCACCCCCCCCCACCACCACCCTCCACGCCTGGACCCCGATCAGCACAGAAGACACCATCCGCACGATGAACTCCATCCACTCCGGATCACCAACCGACCCCTGCCCTCACCACGTCTTCAACAAGGCCGACGCTGTCATCGCACCCCACCTGAGAGACATCATCAACACATCCTTCGACACCGCCATCTTCCCTGAAAGCTGGAAACACGCCGAACTCAGCGCTCTACTCAAGAAACCAACAGCGGACCCCACCGACCTCAAGAACTACCGCCCCATCTCGCTTCTCCCGTTTCCAGCCAAAGTCATCGAGAAGACCGTCAACAAGCAGATGGCCGCCTTCCTCGAGACGAACGGATCCCTCGACCCCTCACAGTCCGGCTTCCGAGCCAAACACAGCACCGAGACCGCCCTCATCGCCGCCACAGATGACATCCGAGCCCTGATGGACAACGGAGAAACAGCGGCCCTCATCCTCCTAGACCTCTCCGCGGCATTCGACACGGTCTGCCACCGCACCCTAATACGGCGCCTCAGCAACATCGGAATCCAGGACAAGGCGCTGGAATGGATCATCTCCTTCCTCAACGGAAGAACACAGCGAGTCCGCCTACCACCGTACAAGTCAGAGGCCTCCGAAGTCATCTGCGGCGTCCCCCAAGGATCATCCCTGAGCCCCACCCTCTTCAACGTCTACATGAGCCCCCTCGCGGCCATCGTACGCAAACACCACCTCAGCATCATCTCCTACGCCGACGACACACAGCTGATCCTCTCCCTGACCAACGACCCCGCCGCCGCCAGAGCCAACCTGCACGAAGGGATGAAAGAGGTAGCCGAGTGGATGACGACCAGCCGCCTGAAACTGAACTCGGACAAGACGGAAGTCCTCATCCTGGGCCCTTCACCCTCCGCCTGGGACGACTCCTGGTGGCCCCCCGCCCTGGGCACCGCACCCAAACCAACTGACCATGCACGAAACCTGGGCTTCATCCTGGACTCCTCCCTCTCCATGACCAGACAAGTCAACAGCGTCTCCTCGGCGTGCTTCAACATCCTACGCATGCTACGGAAGATCTTCTGGTGGATCCCCACAGAGACCAGGAAGACCGTCACCCAGGCCCTCGTCACCAGCCGACTGGACTACGGCAACGCCCTCTACGCCGGGACCACCGCCAAGCTCCAGAAGAGACTCCAGCGGATCCAAAACGCCTCAGCCAGACTCATCCTCGACATCCCACGATCCAGCCACATCTCCGGACATCTGAGAGGCCTTCACTGGCTCCCCGTCAACAAGAGAATCACATTCCGCCTCCTCACCCACGCACACAAAGCCCTACACGACCAAGGCCCGAGCTACCTCAACAGCCGAGTCAACTTCTACGCTCCCAAACGCCACCTCCGATCAGCTAACCACGCCCTCGCCGCTGTCCCCCGCATCCGAAGAGCGACTACAGGAGGAAGATCCTTCTCCTACCTGGCCGCCAAGACCTGGAACTCCCTCCCGTCCGACCTGCGCCTGACCCAAGACCACCTCTCCTTCAGGAAGAAGCTGAAGACCTGGCTGTTCGAGCAGTAGCGGCACCACCCCTCCCCAGCGCCTTGAGACCCTACGGGTATGTAGCGCGCTCTATAAGTGTCACTGATTGATTGATTGATAGACATATAAATAGGTTCATCCCTGAAAAGGATTACAGTGCATGCATGCCCAAGTCATGTGACATACATGTATACGTAGAACATACATCAATGGTCATTAGTATATAGTGATCTTCCCAGTGTGTTCCTTTGTTTTGCTCAGAAAATCTGTACCGTCTTCACTTATAATGGTGGACCAAGTACAGAGGCTCAAAGAAAATAGTCCAAGTAAAAGGAGGCATTCTCCAAGAGACTCCAGTTTGAAAATACGATAGGCCTGCCTGGGGTGTTTGTGGAACCCTTATGTTTCTTGGGTAATAAGTATAAATATGGCACAACATGTTTCTTAACATACAAAAATTAAATTAATCATCAGTTAATAAACCTTCCTCCCTCCAGTCATACAGGAGTGAAAGATATTTCACAACGGTCTGTTTATGTCGCTCTTTGGTCACTAATCATGGGACCCGGATGCATTTCATTGTCTGTATACCTCCTGTTGGTATTTGAGAATGTTCTAAAGTACCACATTACCCCCTCATCTGATGGCTTAAAGGCCATATTGTGGCCATTAGCCTGGCACATAAGAGCCTCCTTCTGTATTAAGGTAAGACTGATGGGGGTATGATGGACGGCATAATTGTCTGTGGCACATGTTCATAAGGTCATGAGATCCCCGATGGTGAGATTGTGGATGAGAGCAGTGCTGGCGTGTAATATATTTGGATTACATGTAGATCTGGGTTTGAAGGAACCTTCTTAGCTCCATCTGCTTCTAGTCCTAAAAAAGCCAATAATTCAGTTATAGTTTTCCATTCCAGGTCAGTGTCCTGTAGACTCACTAATGGGGCTCAACCTTCTGTGGCACTTACCCTAAGCCATCAAATGCATGTTGTATTTTAAAGCTTAATGAGTTTCCATTTCTAATAACATTGTTCTTTCTTTGTAGATTAACACTTTTTTAACAGTTTCAGTTTTCTGATAAATTAAAACATTCTGAAGCTTATATGTCAAAGCTTATTACTTATACATATCTAATGTCCCAGTGTAGAATCCTTCGTGGATTCCCCCGATTGAAAATGTGATTGAATATAAATGTTGGCGGTCCTTAGGGTGGTGTACAGTGGTGTTGGGGTCTTGAGTGTGATGTGGGACGGTATTCAGTTCTGGTTCACAGTGCCTAGGTGTCTTTCCAGCAGTTTGGCTTCCACACTTTTATTGAAGTTGATTCTTGATGGGTTTATTCATGTCTCTGGCAGCAGGGAGTTCCAGTTTTGTGTGCATTACCAAAGAAAGATCATGCATGGGCCATTTACTTTTTAATAAAGGCCCAGGGTCAGTACTAGTGCATATGTACTTCTTAGAGTCTGAGACTTAACCGTCCTCTATAAATGTTAAGTAAGGTATTTTGGGGTCCCGCTCTCAAGGGCTTTTTTTCATTGTTAGGTTCCTTTGTACCGTACTTATATTTAATATGAAAATTGTAACCATCTGCCATTACAACAAGATTAGCCATGAACTTCTCACAATAAAAACACAGACCCTACTTGTCTGAGGGTTGGGCGCCAATGCTAGTTGTGCAAAATACACACACCCAGGAAGGGCAGTTAGGTCAGCATAGAGTGGACCCAAGTGCTGGACACTTGTAGGACACATGCCATGGAAGGAGAAGTATGTCGGCATAGAGTGGACGCCAGTGCTGGACGCCTGTAGGACACACACCCTGAAAGGCAGGTAAGCTGGCATAGAGTGGACGCCAGTGCTGGATGTCTGTACTACACCCACCCTGGAAGGAGAGATATGCCGGCATAGAGTGGATGCCAGTGCTGGACACTTGTAGAACACATGCCCTGGAAGGACAGGTATTCCGGCATAGAGTGGATGCCAGTGCTGGACACCTGTAGGACACACTCCCTGAAAGGCAGGTAAGATGGCATAGAGTGGATGCCAGTGCTGGATGTCTGTACTACACCCACCCTGGAAGGAGAGATATGCTGGCATAGAGTGGATGCCAGTGCTGGACACCTGTAAGACACACACCCCAGAAGGACAGGTAAGTCAGCACAGAGTGGACGCCAGTGCTGGACGACTGTAGAACACACGCCCTGGAAGGAGAGATATCCCGGCATAGAGTGACCGACAGTGCTCGATGCCTGTAGGACGCACGCCCTGGAAGGAAGGGTAAGCCTATAGTACACAGAATGGCTTAGAACTTTGAGTCAATATTTGGAGGCACAGACAGGGTTTGGCAGGTCAGAGAGGCTTAAGTTAATCAGAAAAGCACATAAGAGCACACAAGGAGCCTTGATTGGCATTAAACCATATTGTAAAAAAAAAGCTCACAAAAAAAGTTGCATGTCAGTTTAATACTTTACCACAGAAATAAATGCAGGTCAGGTTTCCCCCACTGTAGGGTAAATAATAAACTATTTAGCTGAGCCAGGATCTGTTGCTGCCTTGGATAACACTTCAGTCCACTCAGCAGCACAACTACAACTGGTTTACATTCAACACAAAACATTCCATACAGAACCTGAACTGCAAAAGATCGCCTACCATGAACGATTCTGGAATAAAAGGCAGGACACCAGATTGACGGTGGGAACTGCATGTCCCAGAAGACTCACCGAAGAGAAGGAGGAGCCGCGATTCTTAAATTGGTGGTAAGCAAGTAGCAAATAGGAAGGGTTCCCCGGGGGACCCCTTATCTTTTGTGATTTTCAGCAAAAATGATTTTTAAGAGCAGGCAGTGTTCTTGCGGACCACTGCCAGCTCTTAAAAAATTTAACTGAAACGATTCTTTTTACATTTTTAAATGCATCCTGTTTTTTTCATAAGGAAAACAGGCTGCATTAAAAAAAAATATACTACTTAATTGAAAAAGCAGTCACAGACATGGTGGTCTGCTGACCCCAGCAGGCCACCATCCCTGTTAGTGCTGGCCATTCCCAATGGGTCGCAAAATGCGACCTGCCTATGAATATGAATGAGGCAGGTCCTTTGTGACCCATTTGGGAATTGCTACCCGTGTCTCAGACACTGTTGTACATTGGTGTTTGCAACTCGCAATTTGCAAGTTGCAAAAAAATGCAAATTGTGAGTCGCAAACATTGAGGGTCGTACATCTGGTCCCTAGTGATTTGCCCAGGCTCACAGGATGTTGATCCGACGCTGAGACTCGAACCTGGTTCCTCAGCTCCAAAGACAGCAGGTCTGGTTTATCTGGATTTTTTGTCAGTACGTTTAGGGGCACACTTCATCTGGAGATGCAGCAGCTCTGGCCGTAAGGCCACATCCTTTACACGGTAGACTTCTGGGGGTTCTGGAGTAGAGATGGGTGCTGCAGATCGGGTCAGGGCCCAAGCACTGGAAGTTTAGTGCAGGGCAGGACTGAGGCACACTGGTAGGCTTGTGGTGGTACCCTGGCATAGCAGTGGGCTCAACAGGTGCCTGAGGAACATTGGCACCATGGAGTAAGATTTGGTGCCTCCTGGTGACTCCAGGAGCGTGCGTTACGCTCCTGCATGGGCGCTGCCTGTCATGTGATGTACCTAGCACTGCAACTTGTGAGTATGGCGCTCGTACATTGGTAGACCGGAGACTGAGGTAGATTGCAGATTGTGATGGGGCCCTGGAGTAGGGTTTTGGGCCCCCTGGTGACTCCAGGAGCATTACGCTCCAGTGTAGGCCCGTGACTGGGGCACATTGGCAGACCTGTGGTGGGCCCTGGAGTAGGGTTTGGGACCCTCTGGTGACTCCAGGAGCATGCTTTACCCCCAGCATGGGCGCTGCATGTCACGTGATGCACCTAACACTGAAACTTGTGAGTATGGTGCTCGTCCGAAGTGCATTAGTGGCCCACGACTGGGGCACATTGGCAGACTTGTGGTGGGCCCTGCAGTACTGTTTGGGGCCCCTGGTGACTCTAGGCGCGTGCGTTACGGGGCGCTGATGTCACCTAGCACTGAAACCTGCGGCTTTGCTGCAGCCCCTCCCGTGCACAGCTCTCGCAGACCTGCACGGTCGGCTCTGCGGTTTGGGAACACGTGCCACGTGCCGGGCAGAGTTTCGGTGCCTCACGTGCGCCGCGCTCGCGTGACTCAGCGCGCGGGAACGTCACGCTGCCGCCAGGCCGCCCTGGGCGTCTGTTCCGGGCACGGGCCCTGCCCTCCTGTTTGTGGTGGTGGCAGCTATTAAAAACACTTCCAGATTCCAGAGGGGCCAATCACTGTCTGTGTTTGTGAGAGTGTGAAAGTCAGTCACTGACCCGTGACAAGAGGGCACACTGCCCTCATTCTGGTGGCACTGACTGTTATGAAACTGTGACCCATCACATGATACAGTCACTCACTCCAGGGACGATGCTGGCCATTTAATCACGCCTAGGTCAAAATGGCCGCCTTTGGCGTAGAAGAGTGTAGTGTGAGAGATGCGGTAACACAGAACCCTCGGGTGCCTTATGTGACGTTCGTTGGCACATACTCACGAAGATACTTTGGAGTAAGTGAAGTAGTATTTCTGAAGCACTCTTTTACGTACTCTTAAATACCTTTGTGGCTTCGCCCACAAAATCAGCACTTGGAACAAAACCAGGAAAATGAAGAGAGTTTTCATAAACAATTATTACAAATATAAAGGCCAGTGCCTGGTTTGCAAGTTTACTAATGGACTCTTCAAGGCAAAGTCACAAAGGTGTGTAGGATAAGTAACGAAGACTGAGCCTCGGTACTACGACCCCTACTCTTAAACGCCCCAGTGAATCTGGCCCTTCGTCTCAAACTAGGATAACAGCTGAGACCCGGGCCCCCAGGGGCGGTCTGGAATATATATATTGATCTAGCGAAAAGAGCCGAGGACAAAGGTCAAAATGACTGGATGCGCCTGCTAAGCTCCCACCAGGATACTTACTTCCCTGAGTAGAGCAGTGACGGACACTCAGTCCCCTACGCCAAGTACACAACGCAATTAAAAGACACCAGCTAGCCATAGGAGGGCAGCCCAAAGTAAACTTGTGACAGGCAACCATCAGGTGACATGGGTCAGGAGGGGTCTGAAACATGGAACATCCGCCGCAAACAATATGCACACACGAACGCATGCAAGCAAACACACGCACGCGTGCACACGCAGACACGCACACGCGTACGTGCTGGTGAGGAGCATGAGATGTGATGTAATCATGGAGCTTTGAGTATCAGTGCTCATAAGGATACAGAGAAGAGCCATGATGCAATGCGGTATTATGAACGAAAGGACTGTGGCTGACAAAGTGTGAAAGAACTGTAGCACGCATATAGACATTAGAGGTGGGCGGAATGTTTAATTCCGATGGCAGAATTGGAGGAATTTAGAAATTCCGCATTACTTATGTAACAGGGAATTACTAATAAATTACGCCGCTCCGCCAGCGGACTTAGTCAGCACTGTTTGGTTTTTAAATAGAGCTGCAAGAGGGCGCAGTCCCTCTATGTTTCAAAAACACTGCGGATTAAACTTTAATCTGCAGTGATTTTTAATTATAAGGGACAGCTCCCTCTTCTGGCCCTGTTTAAAAACACTGACAGCACTGCTGTGCTCTGCATACCCCTCAGGGCCCTTATATACTCGGAGTATATAAGTCTTGTATACTCTGAATATGTAAGGGCGCCAAGGGGTATGCACAGCAGTGCCAAATACCAAATGCACACACCATGCATACCCCTCAATACCCTGGCATTCATTAGTGCAGAGTATGTAAGGGCGCCAAGGGGTACACACAGCAGTGCAAATCCCTCGGTGCCCCTGCATACTCTGCAGTAAGGGCGCCGGTTGGTATGCACAGCAGTGCCAAATACCAAATGCACTTACAGTGCATACCCCTCGATACCCTGGCATACATTACTGCAGAGTTAAGGGCTGTGATTGGTAGGCACAGCCGTGCCAAATACCAAATGCACTTACAGTGCATACCCCTCGATACCCTGACATACATTGCTGCAGAGTTAAGGGCTCTGATTGGTATGCACAGCAGTGCCAAATACCAAATGCACTTACAGTGCATACCCCTCGATGCCCTGGCATACATTACTGCAGAGTATGTAAGAGGGCCGAGGGTGCACAGCAGTGCAGATCCCTCGGTGCCCTTACATACTCTGCAGTGATTACTGCAGAGTTAAGGGCTCTGATTGGTATGTACAGCAGTGCCAAATACCAAATGCACTTACAGTGCATACCCCTCGATGCCCGGCATACATTACTGCAGAGTTAAGGGCTGTGATTGGTAGGCACAGCCGTGCCAAATACCAAATGCACTTACAGTGCATACCCCTCGATACCCTGGCATACATTGCTGCAGAGTTAAGGGCTCTGATTGGTATGCACAGCAGTGCCAAATACCAAATGCGCTTGCAGTGCATACCCCTCGATGTCCTGGCATACATTACTGCAGAGTATATAAGGGCGCCAAGGGGTGCACAGCAGTGCATATCCCTCAGCGCCTTTACATACTCTGGGCGCTGATTGGTATGCACAGCAGTGCCAAATACCAAATGCACTTACAGTGCATACCCCTCGATGCCCTGGCATACATTACTGCAGAGTATGTAAGAGGGCCGAGGGTGCACAGCAGTGCAGATCCCTCGGTGCCCTTACATACTCTGCAGTGATTAATGCAGAGTTAAGGGCTCTGATTGGTATGCACAGCAGTACCAAATACCAAATGCACTTACAGTGCATACCCCTCGATGCCCGGCATACATTACTGCAGAGTTAAGGGCTGTGATTGGTAGGCACAGCCGTGCCAAATACCAAATGCGCTTGCAGTGCATACCCCTCGATGCCCTGGCATACATTACTGCAGAGTATATAAGGGCGCCAAGGGGTGCACAGCAGTGCATATCCCTCAGCGCCTTTACATACTCTGGGCGCTGATTGGTATGCACAGCAGTGCCAAATACCAAATGCACTTACAGTGCATACCCCTCGATGCCCGGCATACATTACTGCAGAGTATGTAAGAGGGCCGAGGGTGCACAGCAGTGCAGATCCCTCGGTGCCCTTACATACTCTGCAGTGATTAATGCAGAGTTAAGGGCTCTGATTGGTATGCACAGCAGTACCAAATACCAAATGCACTTACAGTGCATACCCCTCGATGCCCGGCATACATTACTGCAGAGTTAAGGGCTGTGATTGGTAGGCACAGCCGTGCCAAATACCAAATGCGCTTGCAGTGCATACCCCTCGATGCCCTGGCATACATTACTGCAGAGTATATAAGGGCGCCAAGGGGTGCACAGCAGTGCATATCCCTCAGCGCCTTTACATACTCTGGGCGCTGATTGGTATGCACAGCAGTGCCAAATACCAAATGCACTTATAGTGCATACCCCTCGATGCCCGGCATACATTACTGCAGAGTATGTAAGAGGGCCGAGGGTGCACAGCAGTGCAGATCCCTCGGTGCCCTTACATACTCTGCAGTGATTACTGCAGAGTTAAGGGCTCTGATTGGTATGCACAGCAGTGCCAAATACCAAATGCACTTACAGTGCATACCCCTCGATGCCCTGGCATACATTACTGCAGAGTTAAGGGCTGTGATTGGTAGGCACAGCCGTGCCAAATACCAAATGCACTTACAGTGCATACCCCTCGATACCCTGGCATACATTGCTGCAGAGTTAAGGGCTCTGATTGGTATGCACAGCAGTGCCAAATACCAAATGCGCTTGCAGTGCATACCCCTCGATGTCCTGGCATACATTACTGCAGAGTATATAAGGGCGCCAAGGGGTGCACAGCAGTGCATATCCCTCAGCGCCTTTACATACTCTGGGCGCTGATTGGTATGCACAGCAGTGCCAAATACCAAATGCACTTACAGTGCATACCCCTCGATGCCCGGCATACATTACTGCAGAGTTAAGGGCTGTGATTGGTAGGCACAGCCGTGCCAAATACCAAATGCACTTACAGTGCATACCCCTCGATACCCTGGCATACATTGCTGCAGAGTTAAGGGCTGTGATTGGTAGGCACAGCCGTGCCAAATACCAAATGCGCTTGCAGTGCATACCCCTCGATGCCCTGGCATACATTACTGCAGAGTATATAAGGGCGCCAAGGGGTGCACAGCAGTGCATATCCCTCAGCGCCTTTACATACTCTGGACGCTGATTGGTATGCACAGCAGTGCCAAATACCAAATGCACTTACAGTGCATACCCCTCGATGCCCTAGCATACATTACTGCAGAGTATGTAAGAGGGCCGAGGGGTGCACAGCAGTGCAGATCCCTCGGTGCCCTTACATACTCTGCAGTGATTACTGCAGAGTTAAGGGCTCTGATTGGTATGCACAGCAGTGCCAAATACCAAATGCACTTACAGTGCATACCCCTCGATACCCTGGCATACATTGCTGCAGAGTTAAGGGCTCTGATTGGTATGCACAGCAGTGCCAAATACCAAATGCACTTACAGTGCATACCCCTCGATGCCCTGGCATACATTACTGCAGGTGTAAGTGCATTTGGTATTTGGCTGCGCTATTTCTTAGCGCAAAATTCACCCTTGCATCCATCTTTGCATGTGAGGGTGCATTTTGTGCTAAGAAAATAGCACCAAATACCGACTCCACCCCACAGCGGAATTGCACAGAATCTCTGGCGGAATTTCAATTTAAATCCACTCAATGAAATTCCAATGTAATTCCACTGAATGAAATTCCACCAACCATAATAAAGACCTTTACTTTTTCTGAGTTTAGTACACTTACAGCCTGATTGTCGTTTGTCATTATATTCCGACGCGTGCATAAACTCCTGCTTATGCACAGGTTGGAATTATGAGTGTCCGATAATTATCAGATGTGTTAAATACCTCACCTTCGTTACATTTCGGCAGGTCAAACATGCCAAAATGTAACACGGGAAAAGCATACAGGGGCAGATTTGCAAGCCCCCCTGCGCCACCAGTACGTCACTTTTTGTGATGCACTGGCAGCGCATTTCTCTGCCCCATATTTACAAGGACAGGAAAATCCACCCTGTGCGGCTTTTCCTGTCCTTGTAAATATGGCCCCTTTACACGCAGTACTTTGCGTGAAAGGGGCGTTCCATGGGTGTTGCTGTGGGTGTTCCCACGCAACACCCATGGAAGAAGACACATTTCCAGATTTACGAGAAATCGTAAATCTGGAAATGCGTCTGAATGCTACGCCACCCTAGGGGTGGCGTAGCGAGGTGCAACAAGGAGAAATGTTTTCATTTCTCCTAATTTTTTCCTCTTTCAATGCGTGCTGCATTTTACAGCACACATTGAAAGAGGAAAATGCCTGTAGTGATTGTTTTTGTACAGGAAGATGCCCCTTCCTGCACAAAAACAATCTCCCCATGACGCAGGCATCCTTGCACCATGGTGCAAGGGTACCTGCGCTAATGCATGGAAGCTGCTTGTGCGCTAGCGCAGGGGAGAGCACTGGAATGCGACATATCCTTGTAAATATGTCGCATTCCTGTGCTTTGGAAATGCCGCCGAATGGCGCAACCAAAGGGCTTGCTGTGCCACGCTGCGGCACTTCCTCGTAAATCTGCCCCACAGTATTTAACGTATCATGAGGATTTTATTGTGTTAAACGCCAAAATACTCATGTTATTCGCCTCCAACTGGTAATAGGTGTTACTTATTGTACGCAATATGTAACGTACCCCGTGGTATTGTTATTTATCTGGTGCAATAAATCGCACCTACAATCATAATCAGGGCCTTAGCATTATTTTTGTGGAAACATCCTGGTCTTTCTTGGCCCTCCTAAACTGTAGGAGGGTATTGGTTTTCCGTACTGCCTTTAGGAGAGTGTTCCAAGGCTTAAAAGTTTGCACAAAGAATGATTTTTCACCAAGTTGAGTTCTTTTATAAGGGAGGGGGTCTTCAGGAATGATTCCATTCTGGACCTTAGAATCCTCCGTTGGCAGTAGAGTCTGACTTATGAATGAAGGAAGTTCTGTCTGGTTCCATAGTCTGCCCTACAGGTGATACACAGGGCTTTGAAAGAGATTCTCAAAAGCCCCCAGGAAGGAGTGCAGGGCCTTGCAAGCAGAAATGATGCAACTGCACCTGCTCAGGACTAGCAGTTGTGTTGTAGTTTTTTGAGTAGGTGTCTAGAGATACCAATAAAAAGCCCATTGGCACAGTCGAAATGTGACAGCACTAGAGCTCAAGATGCCAAGACCCTGTGTAGAGTACCAGGATGCTGAAGATCTGGTGTCGAAAGAATTCTAGTGGTCAGGAATGCATCTTTGGTCACTTGGGTGCCCACTAGTTGGAGACAGAGGTTGGAGCCCAAGATCCCACCTAGGCTCTTCACTTGTGTCGAGATGTCCGAGTGTGGTCTGATTTCCTTAAGGCAGATGGCGGTGGGATTGTAGAATTTAACGGAGTACAGTGGATCACCCCGAATCCAGAAAGGCCAGCACCCACGCACTCGTAACCAGCAGATTGGACTACGGAAACACCTTCTACGCCAGAATCAAGAAATCCCTGCTCCGCAAATTCCAGACCATCCAGAACACTACTGCCACACTTGTCTTCAGCATCCCACGGCAAGACCGCATCACCCAGCACCTACGAGACCTCAACTGGCTCCTCGTCGAGAAGAGAGAGACCTTCAAGCTACTCACTCATGCCTACAACTCCCTCCACAACACCGGGCCCCAATACCTCAACTAAAGAGTCTCTTTCCACACACCTAAGAAAGGACTCCACTCCACTGACCTCGCCCTTGCTGCAACCCCTCGCATCCGCAGAGCCAGAATGGGAGGAACAGCCTACACCTACATTATTTCAAAGACCTAGAACGAACTCCCGCTTAGCATCAGACAATCCTCCACTCTACAAGCATTCAGGAAGAGCCTCATGACCTGGCTTTTTGGGTGAGACAAGGCTGAACAACCCCCCACCCCCAACCCCCTAGTGGTTTGAGAGCCTCACGGGTAAGTAGCACGCTTCACAAATCCCTGATTGATTGATTGATTGATTGATTGATTGATTGATTGAGTGGTGTAGAGTGGAGTGGAGTCGAGGGAGTTATGTAGAGTGGGGTAAAGTGTCATAGGGCATATGGTGGTGTAGAGTGTCATGGAGGGACAGAGAGTGGAGTAGTGTATTGTAGAGTGCAGTGTAGTAGGGTGGTGTGGCGTAGAGTGGAGTAAAGTGGAGTGGCGTGGCATAGAGGGAGTTGCATAGAGTGTAGTAAAGTGTTGTAGAGTGTTTTAGAGTGGAGTGGCATCGAGTGGAGTAAAGTGTTGCAAAGTGGCGGGTCATAGCACCCGAGCCACATCGCATCATCAATGCCAGCTTCGAATCCAGCATTTTCCCTGACAACTGGAAGTGGGCAGAGTTCAAGCCCCTTCTCAAGAAACCCTTGGCAGACCCAACAGACCTGAAAAACTACTGTCCCAACTCTCT
Source organism: Triturus cristatus (assembly GCF_964204655.1). Classification (NCBI taxonomy): domain Eukaryota; kingdom Metazoa; phylum Chordata; class Amphibia; order Caudata; family Salamandridae; genus Triturus; species Triturus cristatus. The sequence goes on from NC_140595.1 coordinate 817,871,246, forward strand.
CCTTCACTTTACAGCCAAAGTCACCGAAAAATCGTCAACACCCAGCTGACGACATTCATCGAAGAGAACGCCATCCTCGACTCTTCCCAGTCCAGCTTCCGCAGTAACCACAGCACCGAGACTACCCTCCTTGCCACCACCGATGACATTCGCGTGCTCCTCGACCAGGGCCACACCACGGTCCTCATCCTACTAGACCTCTCCGCAGCCTTCAACGCTGTCTCCCACCGCACACTCGCAGCCAGACTCCACGATGCTGGCATACGGGGAACTGCCCTTGACTGGATCCGCTCCTTTCCCACTGGCAGAATCCAAAGGATCAGACACTCACTCTTCCTCTCCGAATCTACAGAGATCAACTGCGGAGTACCCGAAGTATCATAGCTCAGCCCCACGCTCTTCAACATCTACATATCCCCCCTCGCCAAACAGCATGGACTCAGTATAGTATCCTACGCCGACCACACACACACATCCTCTCCCTCATGAAGAACCCTGAAGACACCAGACTCAGCTTCCAGGAAGGGATAAAAGACATCCCAGCCTGGATGAGCAGCAGCTGCCTAAAGCTCAACTCGGAGAAGATAGAGGTCCTCGTCCTCAGACCCTCCCCCCCCGCCTGGGACATCACCTTCTGGATCTCAAAAACCCACCCACCCCTACGGACCACGTCCAAAAACTCTGCGTCATTCTCAACTCCTCCCTCACCATGACTCGCCAGATCAATGCTGTCTCCTCCACCTGCTTCAACTCCCTCTGCATCCTCTGCAAGAACTTCAAGTGGATCCCCCCGAAGCCAGGAAGACCGTCACCCACGCACTCATAGCTAGCAGACTAGACTACGGAAATGGCCTCTACACTGGAATCAACATATTCCTGCTACACAAACTCTAGACCATCCAGAACACCACGGCCAGACTCGTCCTCAGCACGCCATGACATGAGCACATGACCCAAAACCTGCAAGACCTCCACTGGCTCTCCATTGAGAAGAGAGCAACCTTCAAGCTACTCACCCACGCCTACAAATTCCTCCACAATATCGGACCGAAATACCTCAATGAAAGAGTCTCTTTCTACGTACCCAAAAGAAACCTCCGCTCTGCCGACCTCGCCCTAGCAGGAACCCCCTGCATCCACAGAACCAGAGCAGGTGGAAGGGCCTTCTCCTACATCGCAGCCAAGGCCTGGAACGAGCTCCCAGTAAACATCAGACACTCCCCCACTCTGCAAACCTTCAGGAAGAGCCACAAGACCTGGCTTTTCAGCTGACCCTGAGCTCCCCATCCCCCCTCCACCCCCCCAGTGCCCTGAGACCCTCACGGTGAGTAGTGCACTTTAAAATTCCCTGATTGATTGATTGATAGAGTGGAGGGATGTAGAGTGGAGTGGTACAGAGAGTTGTAGAGTGGCATAGAGTAGAGTGGAGAAGAGGGAGTTGTGTAGAGTGGAGTAAAGTGTCATAGAGTTTAGTGGCATAGAGTGGAGTCGGGTGGACAAGAGTGGGGTAGAGTGGAGTGGTGTGGAGTGGCGTAGATTGGAGTGGTGTGGAGTGGCGTAGAGGGGAGTGTCTTAGAGTAAAGATCTCTGCCTTTGAGGGTTTGGCTCCAGGGGATTCTGCAGCCTACAAGTGTCTGCTGCCTACAAGCATTGCCTATGTCCAGTCTTGCCCAGTTCTCGGGCTTTGTTCTGCTGTAGGATGATGTGAGGGTCACCAGCATAGCTGTCACAAGTAAGCTTGAAAGTGTCGACAATTTGTAGGAAAGGCGACCTTGAGAATATGTTTGTGAATACATTTGGATGCACCCATCCTCTGGAGATGCCGCAATGTGTTTAATGGTATGTTTTATGGACAGTGCATTGAACGTCGAGTTTAGGTTGAGTAGTTTTGTGCTTTGTAATAGTGTGACTGAGGTGGCGCTGCTTGTCCTCGGCTGGAAGGGAGTCCTCAGGCAGTGACCAGCCAGCCTCCTGCAGAGCCCGTCAGCACAGTTCTCATTGGGTGTTTCGCTCTAGAGGACAGCCTTGGTCACAGCACTCAGAGATGCCTGTGAGGACCTCCTTAGTTTGTCCCACATTCATTGTGAGTAGAGCAAACAATCTCTCGGCTTTCATGGTATCCTGTAAGACCCTGTGGACAGTGCTTTAGAACAGAGTCATCTGTTCTGCTCCACCGGCTTTACAGGTTTTAAATCATATGTGTTGTTATTTTTCCTCCCAGCTGAGCAGGCCCACCTCCCACCTTCCACAGAGGCTGCTGGTTTAATGAGGCTTTGAGGGGATTCACATGGACTCCTTTGGACCACAATCTGGGTTTGTGGCTCCAGATGCTGAACCGAGAGCTTCCAGATTGGGGCTTGTTCAATACTTAATTTGAGCCAGCGACGGCTTGTGCAGTACTTAATTTGAGCCAGTAACTGCCAGTGAGCGCCATTGCCACTTATCTTACGGGACCAGAACGCGTTATATTTGTCCCAAAGGCGACAGTCCCAATTGAACAGGATTTAAGTAAACAGAACTGCAAATGTGGCGACTTCTTTCTCCCAGTGTCCGTATGGACACAGCATCAGGTAAGAGCCTTGCACCACCTTGTGGCTGATATAAAAACGACACCTTAGCAATTAAAACTGCAGTGCCCGATACCAAGCATTAACTATTAAGCAATTATAGAAAAGTCCATATGTAATGGGGTACCAGCAGTGCTTTAAATGCGCCAGTACTCACAAGTACTGAGGATCAGCACTTATTTTTATCACTCTGAGTACCGGCACTTCTCTACTGCCGCGGAGAGTACCGGTACCCATGAAAGGCGTATTGGCCTCTAGTGGTAGTAGTCTGTCTCTCTGACAGCCAAAGCACTTTTATAGCCCTAAACTGAGCCCCCGCTGAATACGTGAGCTCATCTGCAGGAAATTCGGGTGTTCACCATGATGCTGTGTTGTTAAGGAGTCGAGGCAGCCCAGTGGCAGCGCAATAAAGAAAGCCATGGGAGATAGATAACGAGGCTAAAATGGCTTTAATCCCACCTGTCTCTTTGGTGTGAGTGTCTGCTTATGTTTGTCTGTTTACCTGCTTGCCTGTGCAAGTTTTGTGTGAGAGAAAAGTGAGAAAAATATTACAACACAAGGAAATGTTAAAATAACACTGTGTTTGGCATTCGTTTTGTTCAACTAATTAACCTGTTTTCTTTACAGAAACAAATTGTGTATGCTTTAGTATGTGCTGCAACTAGTATATAAGTCAATAAGCTGCATGTCATGCCTTTAGCCCTGCCCCTAGCCCCACCCACTTGCCACTTTTAAGTGAGTACCTGCACTATTTTTTCCCATTTAAAGTACTTGGTGCCAGGTTTGCATCCCAACGTCAGGTCAACATCCTGTGATTCTCAGACCTGCCAACTTTACAATAAATGTCATAGTGTGAAGAGGGGTTGGGGCCTTGGATGGGGTGGAGCCGTGTGCAGAGAGATACCTAGGAGGAACTCTGCCCTCCACCAATCCCCCTGCCCCCAATGGGCATTGTGTGCTTACAGCCTCCAAAGAGAAGCCGGAAAGTCACTCTGCTTGTCTGCAGTGGATTCCAGCTCTCCTTGCCTGCCAATGTGTGATTTCGGCTTCACAGCAGGTGACCGTGTAAAGTGAACCGAAATCATGTGGCACAAGGTAGCGCCTCGAAAGTTGGCAAGTCTAGATTCTGGCTAGATCAGTTATCACCTGTGCCTAAAAAAGACGACCTTGTGTAATGTAACTGGTGCTCATTAACGCGTCCTTGTGTACTGTAACTGGTGCTCATGAACGCGTCCTTTTGTAATGTAACTGGTGCTCATCAATGTGTCCTTCTGTAAAGTAACTGGTGCTCATGAACGCGTCCTTGTGCAATGTAAGTGGTGCTCATGAATGTGCTCATGAATGTGTCCTTGTGTAATGTAACTGGTGCTCATGAACGCGTCCTTCTGTAAAGTAACTGGTGCTCATGAACGTGTCCTTGTGTACTGTAACTGGTGCTCATGAACGTGTCCTTGTGCAATGTAACTGGTGCTCATGAACGCGTCCTTGTGTAATGTAACTGGTGCTCATGAACGCGTCCTTCTGTAAAGTAACTGGTGCTCATGAACGTGTCCTTGTGTACTGTAACTGGTGCTCATGAATGTGTCCTTGTGTAATGTAACTGGTGCTCATGAACGCGTCCTTGTGTACTGTAACTGGTGCTCATGAATGTGTCCTTGTGTAATGTAACTGGTGCTCATGAACGTGTCCTTGTGTACTGTAACTGGTGCTCTTGAATACGTCCTTGTGTACTGTAACTGGTGCTCATAAATGTGCTCATGAATGTGTCCTTGTGTACTGTAACTGGTGCTCATAAATGTGCTCATGAATGGGGCCTTGTGTACTGTAACTGGTGCTAATGAATGTGCTCATGAATGTGTCCTTGTGTAATGTAACTGGTGCTCATGAACGTGTCCTTGTGTAATGTAACTGGTGCTCATAAATGAGTCCTTGTGTGATGTAACTGGTGCTCATGAATGCGTCCTTGTGTACTGTAACTGGTGCTCATGAACTTGTCCTTGTGTAATGTAACTGGTGCTCATAAATGTGCTCATGAATGTGTCCTTGTGTACTGTAACTGGTGCTCATGAACGTGTCCTTGTGTAATGTAAGTGGTGCTCATGAATGTGTCCTTGTGTAATGTAACTGGTGCTCATAAATGAGTCCTTGTGTGATGTAACTGGTGCTCATTAACGCGTCCTTGTGTACTGTAACTGGTGCTCATGAACTTGTCCTTGTGTAATGTAACTGGTGCTCATAAATGTGCTCATGAATGTGTCCTTGTGTACTGTAACTGGTGCTCATGAACGTGTCCTTGTGTAATGTAAGTGGTGCTCATGAATGTGCTCATGAACGCGTCCTTGTGTAATGTAACTGGTGCTCATAAATGTGCTCATGAATGTGTCCTTGTGTACTGTAACTGGTGCTCATGAACGTGTCCTTGTGTAATGTAAGTGGTGCTCATGAATGTGTCCTTGTGTAATGTAACTGGTGCTCATGAATGCGCTCATGAATGTGTCCTTGTGTACTGTAACTGGTGCTCATGAACGTGTCCTTGTGTAATGTAAGTGGTGCTCATGAATGTGTCCTTGTGTAATGTAACTGGTGCTCATAAATGTGCTCATGAATGTGTCCTTGTGTACTGTAACTGGTGCTCATGAACGTGTCCTTGTGTAATGTAAGTGGTGCTCATGAATGTGTCCTTGTGTAATGTAACTGGTGCTCATGAATGCGCTCATGAATGTGTCCTTGTGTAATGTAACTGGTGCTCATGAACATGTCCTTGTGTAATGTAACTGGTGCTCATGAATGTGCTTATGAATGTGTCCTTGTGTATTGTAACTGGTGCTCATGAACGTGTCCTTGTGTAATGTAACTGGTGCTCATGAACGCGTCCTTGTGTACTGTAACTGCTGCTCATGAACGCGTCCTTGTGTAATGTAACTGGTGCTCATAAATGTGCTCATGAATGTGTCCTTGTGTAATGTAACTGGTGCTCATGAATGCGTCCTTGTGTACTGTAACTGGTGCTCATGAACGTGTCTTTGTGTAATGTAACTGGTGCTCATGAATGCGTCCTTGTGTAATGTAACTGGTGCTCATGAACTTGTCCTTGTGTACTGTAACTGGTGCTCATGAACTTGTCCTTGTGTACTGTAACTGGTGCTCATGAACTTGTCCTTGTGTACTGTAACTGGTGCTCATGAACTTGTCCTTGTGTACTGTAACTGGTGCTCTTGAACGTGTCCTTATGTAAAGTAACTGGTGCTCATGAACGTGTCATTGTGTAATGTAACTGGTGCTCATAAATGTGTCCTTGTGTAATGTAACTGGTGCTCATTGTGTAATGTAACTGGTGCTCATGAACGTGTCCTTCTGTAATGTAACTGGTGCTCATGAATGTGCTCATGAATGTGTCCTTGTGTATTGTAACTGGTGCTCATGAACGTGTCCTTCTGTAATGTAACTGGTGCTCATGAACGTGGACTTCTGTAATGTAACTGCTGCTCATGTAAAGCGCTCCAATGCCTTCGGGTCTGGCTCAGCTGGTGCACTACCCGGGACCTGAGGGCGCTGTGAACAGGGTGCATTGATGTCTCCACAGACTGCTTTACCTTCTGAGATGTTCTGCAACGTCACTGCACTCTTTAGTACATAGTGAAGCTTCTGAATACAAACAACATATGTCTCATGCTTCTTCATGTGGTGTGAGTCGACAGCAGCATTTCACAGCTTGCTAGCAGTATCCGCATGTAGCTGCATAGCAGCAGGCATGTGGAAGCCACCGGAACTGCATCTCACTGCGAGTGGAGCAGTCAGTTGATGGCCAGTCGCAGAGGCGACACTAGAGCCAAATTTCAGTGGCTGCTAAGAAAAAATTTCGGGGGGGGGGGGGGCTAATTCTTCCAGCAATAGGCTGGAGAGGCAGTGGTTCTAAAAAAGGGGTGAAAAAACAACAAAGCCTCGTTAACAAGCAAATGGTCTTTTAAAGTACTCGGTGGGGCTGTGTGCGTGCCCGGGAAGCTGTCACATCTTGGGCTGCCACACACAACAGGGGGGGCTGAAGCCCATCGAGCCCAATAAGCGTAGCCACCTGGCCAGTCGACAGCCATGGCAGAGGAGTGCCTCATCAGGGCCATAGAAGGATGAAGGGTGCTGAGGGAGAGTTGTAAAGCCACCGTAAGGCTGTCAGCAGTATCACGAGGGACATGGTGTGGTCCTGCACAGAGGTGCTGGCAAAGCTTGCTTCACAGGGCCAGTAGCCACGACACAGCAGAAGAGAACGACTGGTCTGAGCCCAGGCAATCCTTCTCAGGACCAGGGCTTCAAGTGCACCTGGTCCTGCCGGTGCTCAGCACCGGCAGTTCTAAAAAGCAGGTGCTGAGACGGACCCCTATTGGGCTCTTCATTTAAAAAAATCTTAACTCTGCAGCAGTGCCACCCTCCACTGCCTTTGAGGTAACTTCAAAGACACTTGTTATAGTTCTTTTACAGTCTCATCATTTCAGAATGGAAGTATTTTCAATATTACATGCAACCAAGCCATAGTTGTTGCTTATGTATCTTATGCAACTAACAGTCATTGACAACGCCAATAGCCCAAGCTTGTTGTAGGTAATCTTAGTTTTTGTATTATATTTCTGGATTAAATCACAGAAGCAACAAAATGCCAGTCAGGCGGCAAACTATGCTAAGCATAGATTTTTAGTTTATGCGTTTTAAGCCATGCCCTTAACTGCATCGATAACGCCCCTTTGAGAGACCCCCCCCCAGTTTTTTTATCCCACTTAAAGCCCTGCTCAGGACCATTGGATATCTCTGGGCACACAGAGACCAGGGGACTCGGGCCCACGGAGACCAGGGGTCTCGGGGCCCACAAATACCAGGGGACTTGGGGCCCACAGAGACCAGGGGACACGGGCCCACAGAGACCAGGGCCCTCGAGTCCACATACGGCAAGGGGCTCGGGCCCACAGAGACCAGGGCCCTCGGGTCCACATACACCAAGGGGCTCGGGGCCCACAGAGACCAGGGGACTCGGGGCCCACAGAGACCAGGGCACTCGGGCCCACAGAGACCAGGGGACTCTGGCCCACAGAGACCAGGGGACTCGGGCCTACAGAGACCAAGGGGCTCGGGCCCACAGAGACCAGGGTACTCGGGGCCCACAGAGACCAGGGGACTCAGGGGCCCACGAGCCCAGAGGACTCGGGGCCCACATACACCAAGGAGCTCGGGCCCACAGAGACCAGGGCCCTCGGGTCCACATACACCAAGGGGCTCGGGGCCCACAGAGACCAGGGGACTCGGACCCACAGAGACCAGGGCCCTCGGGTCCACATACACCAAGGGGCTCGGGGCCCACAGAGACCAGGGGACTCGGGCCCACAGAGACCAGGGGACTCGGGGCCTACAGAGACCAAGGGGCTCGGGCCCACAGAGACCAGGGTACTCGGGGCCCACAGAGACCAGGGGGCTCAGGGGCCGACAGAGACCAGAGGACTCGGGGCCCACATACACCAAGGGGCTCGGGCTCACAGAGACCAGGGGACTCGGGGCCCACAGAGACCAGGGTACTCGAGGCCCACAGAGATCAGGGGTCTTGGGCCCACAGAGACCAGGGGACTCGAGGCCCACAGAGACCAGGGGGCTCAGGGCACAAAGACACCAGGGGGCTCGGGCCCCACAGACACCAGGGGTCTTGGGCCCAGAGAGAACAGGGGCAGGGCGCATGTGATTAGCATCAATGACAGCACAAATAATGCTGTCGACAGAGTGACCTTTTTGATTATTCTGAAATATGTCATGGCATAAACCAAGATATACTCAGGCGTAGGGTTGTTTGCTATTCTTGTGCTGTGTATGTGTGACACTTCAGGAGCTCCTAGGAGCTGGAGGTGGCCAACAAGGCTGAAGCCGAGCTCAGGCCGAACGTCTGGCTTTGGCTTGGCCCTGGCCTGATAGGGACCGACGAGCTGAAATAAAGCCGCACCAAGCACTCCAGGCACTATTCTTTTCCTTCCTATTTCCGTTTTAAAATACAAAAAAACACTAGACGCACGGCAGCTGAGTACCCGAAATCTCAAACGATGCTATAGTGCTGTGAACGTCGGCAGCCGCCATCCACATGCGTGCCCGTGGAGACGAGCAGGCGGCCAGGGGCCTCTTTGTTGTGCTAATGATTGTCACAGCTGTCATTGTGGGGCTGGCCTCCCCCTTTTCACTGTTTGTTAAGACATGGGGAGGCAGTCATATTAAAAAAGTCCCATGCCTTCCCCTAACTTTGTATTTTTTCCAAGAAAGCAGTGCTTTGAATAGACCGGTACTGTCCGGTACGCAGTACCGGCAATTTTTTATTTTGAGAGGGAGAGTACCGGCACTTCTCAAGAGAACTGCAATACTTATAAACAGTGCATTAAACGGGCCGGTACTCACCGGTACGGAGTACCGACACTTTTATATTTTCTCCCCTTGAGTACTGGGACCTTTCCTCCGGAAAGGAGAGTACTGGTACTCATAACGGCTCGGTTTTGATGCGGTTGGTGCTGCGCTCCATCCTTGGCAGCTCTTTCTGCACGGCCTACAATGGGTTAAAGCGCCTTTCAAACCAAGCTGAAGCCTGGGGTGCGCTGGTTCAAAAGCGCCAGCAGAGCAGCTCGCTGAGCTGCGTGTGCATCTCTGGAGTGAAAGGTCAAGTATCGCTGCAGGGTCCCTTTCAGAGGGGGTCTGAAGGTGGCAAAAAAACCTGATTGGCGCGAGCGTGGGCCACATTGTTCAGGGACACAGCTTGTTAGTATACCCATTGTTTTAAGCGCGCTCAAATCTTCGCCCATCAATTTAAATAAGAGGGATTTGCATGAAACAAAATCCCGGCCCTCTAGATTACATCAATGCATTCATGCTTTAAAAAAAAAACTGCAGCACTAGTACTGACTCGTCAGTGTGCCATTTATTGGAAAACATAGCCCCGCCCCCTTGCCCCGCCCCAAACTCCTCCCCAACCCACTACTTTTTTTTTCTGTACCTGCACTTATTTTTTTCCATTTAAAGCACTGCTTATAATTGGAGAGTACCGGCACTTCCCAGAAACATACCGCCACTTCTTGTTTTCCATTTCAAGCACTGCAAGAGAGGGATTTTGATGTTTTAAGGTGTAGCACCGGAGTATCAAGCACTTAATGTTGTGCTACGAAAATACTGCAGCAAAAATGCCACAAAAATCTGCTTGTGCCGGCAGCTCCCAGGCTTTTCTCCTTTTCATTTCTGGTGGGTTCAACCTGACACAATTTAACGAGGGTGAGTTCTTCTCTCTCCTGGTAAGTGCCGGGTATGCTAAAAGAAAAACTGCAAACTCATAATTCCGTTCTGTGCAGTAACAGGACCGAAGGCACTTATCGGCAATTATCGGCCAACTCGTGATGAGCGCCAAAGCCCTCATGTCGTGGTAAAAGGGCGCGAGACGGAGGCCTCCAGTTGTTGAATTGCACAATGTGGCTGTGCAAGCAAGAAACCTGTGCTCGAACCCGGCTTCTGCATTGGAACAAATTGTGTGATCCTTCGCAAATCATTTCAATTCACTGTAACACTTTTTAATTGCGGGCCAGAGCTTAACACTGCCTTGAAGAAATAAAGTTCTGGACGTGAGCAATTGTTTGATTGAGTTATATTTTCATGACAGTAATGTTCCTCCCGTTGAATATCAACTTTAGCCGTATATACCGTGCACATGGCACTGACATCTATTGGGTGGTTCCTGGCAGTGCTGTCAGGGCACTGGATGGGGGAAGAGTTCATGCCTAAAAACAATTACTATTAACCGATATCAAAGCAGCGGTATACTCTTATGTACTAAAGTGAAACACAGGCATCCAAGAAAGAGCCTGTTTTTAATCAGAGAGTGTTCATCTTGTTTTTACCTGGCATTTGATGTATTATTACATGTCTAATCTTTGTATGGCTCATCCCGTGCTTTGACTCACACAGACAAGTCATGGCGACAGCCTCGTCAAGTCATGCTCCTGTTTCAATCTTCCACATGATATTTTTGGCTTTCTCGCCAATAGGTTGTAAACAATGCAATTTTGTCTGGAACACCCAAACTCTTTGCAATGTTCCTGCAACTTATTTATTTATTTATTTTGAGTTTTTATAGACCGCAAACTAGACCAGTTAGGGTATCAGAGCGCTTTACAGGAATCAGCAGTAGTAGACAAAAGACTTGGAGTGGGGGGCGGGGGGGGGAGGGTGCTGGATACATAGGGATAAAAGGACAGGTAATTACATTATACATTTACAATATACGAGAAACAAGGTCCCAGGGTACATGGTGGGATGCCCAGAGGTGCCAGGTGGATAGTGTCTGGGTACTCCAGGGGAATGCATTAGACGGAAGTAGAGCAAGGTCTCTGGATGATTAGAAGGCAAAATTTAGGCGAGGAACTTGCCCATTAGGAAGGTTTTCGCATCTTTTTTTTAAGCGAGCCAGAGAAGGGATTCTTCTGATGGCGGCCGGGAGTGAGTTCTGTATTCTTGGTGCGGCCCCAGAGAAGGCCCGATTGTAAGTTTTCTTTTTCCGAAAACGTGCAGGTTGGAGCAAGAGGTCTCTGGTGCACCGGGAGTTTCTGGTTTCTCCGGATATCACGAGTTTCTGGGCAAGATATGCAGGGGAGTTTGAGTATAATGCCTTGTGCGTGATACATGCCAGTTTAAGTTGGATTCTGGCCTGTAGAGGAAGCCAGTTCAGAGCTTTCAGATGTGGTGAAATGTGGTCGAACTTCCTTGAGCCTGTTAATAGTCTGGCGGCCGCTTTGAGGCAGGCTTTTAAAGGTGCCAGGGAGATCTTGGGTAGACCAGAGAGGGTAGAGCAGCCATATTCCAGTCTAGCGATGACTAGTGACTGGACTGCCATTTTTAGGTCGGGAGTATCAAGGAATGGCTTGAGTTTCCCTCGGTAGCTCAGGTGGAATCTGGCTGATGTGGCCATCGGATTGAGGTGGTCCCGCATGCTCAAGTTGCAGTCCAGGGTTATTCCAAGGGATTTGGCTGAATCCACGATGGTCGGAGGATAGTTTAAGGTTGTGATGGCCTTAATCCATACCTGAGTCTCAGAGTTGGTTTTGGGTGGGTAAATTAGTAGAAATTCTGTCTTCTTTGTGTTGAGTTTGAGTTGGTTGGAGGAGAGCCATTGGACAGTCAATTTCAGGGCTTCATTCAGGGAAAGAATCTCGAGGGAGGAGATTTTGATGTATATCTGGGTGTCATCAGTGTACATGTGGTAGGAGAAATTTGCGGTGTGTAGTACTACGGCAAGCGGTTCAAGGTAAAGGTTGAAGAGAGTAGGGGACAGGGTTGATCCTTGGGGGACTCCAACCATGACCGGAGAGGGAGCCGACAGGTTACTGTTAATTAGGAATCTCTGAGACCTGTTAATGAGGAAGGACCTTAACCATTCAAGAACAGAGCCATCCATTCCAATCCTGAGGTTGAGGCGTTTGAGTAGTTTTTCATGGTTGACCGTGTCGAAGGCCGAGGATAGATCTAGGTTTAGGAGACAGGTTTTGCCTTGGTCAAGGGCTCGGAGGGAATCATCCACGATGTGGAGAATGGTGGTTTCCGTGCTGTGCCCAGGCCTGAAACCGGATTGGAAGTCATCTAGAAGGTGGAAGTTGGTGATGTGTTAGCTCAGATGCTGTTGCACGCACTTCTCCAGAACTCTAGCTAAGAGTGGGATGTTAGAGATAGGTCTAAAGTTGTCAGAGGAGGCAGGGTCAAGTGCCAGCTATTTAAAGATTAGTAGGACGTAGCTGGCTTTCAGAGAGTTGGGTAAGGCTCCTTGAAGAAGGGAGGTGTTAATTATTGCAGTCCAGCTAGGAATGACTTAGAAACAGGAAACGAAGAAGAGAACCAGAATTTAGAAAAAACCAAGGCACCAATATAGCTAGGAAACAGGCAGATGAACAAGCTTTAAAAGAAATAGGGAAGAGACAGAGACCAGAAACAGGAAGTAAAGGGACATTAAACTGGAACTGTACCTTCAGTGTACAGCAGTATGTTCATGTGCCAGACATCTGCTGGTGTCTGCTGCCATCTGCTGTTTAAAGACGGAACTACAGCACTTGTACAATTTCAGTTCCATCTTTATTCGATTCACACAAGGTGTATCATAAAAGAATACATAAAAAACTACAATTTGTTAAAAGACAAATATAAAACAATAAAAACAGACACAGTATGATACAGGTCACACTTTAGCATACCGCAGGTAGAAATCTTTCAAGTATCACGCATGTGTAAAGATTTGGAAGAAGTTGCAAATATAAAAATGCTGGCCTACATTGTTTAAAATTTTAAGATTTCAATAAAGGTATAATATAAGATCTTATCAAGGCTGTATAGAACTTACAAAAGAACACTATATGTATGGTTGCTTGTTTAGACACTTTATAACAAGGGCAGGACAGTAGATCATTAGACCAATTGTTGACATTTGGGAAACTGATCAGGCGGTGGAATATATTTAGCCAAAAGCGCGTTAAAACAAATCTGTGCTGGACATTAAGAACATTAAAAAGGTACGGTTGCATTGAAATGGTGGTCAAAAACAATTGGTTATGTTGAACAGTTGGTTTGGCCAATTCCGCGCATAATCTCAAATCCACCAGTAGATGTAAACACTCTGGGGCAGATTTACAAGCCCCATTTTTGCGTCACTTTTCCCATGTTAAAAATGACGCAAAAGTGGCGCAAGGGGCTTGTAAATCTGCCCCTCTGTTTTTAGCGCTTTCCTCGAGATGTTTGTCAAAGATTCAGGTTGATCATAAAATTCCAGGCAACCAATATCTGACATAAAATTCTAAATAAACTTTAGCCAGGGGATGTTGAAAGTAAGCTCTGAGTCCTTTACTATGGCACTGTTCAGATCCATGTAGTCCGAGGCCCATATTTTGTGCCAAAGCAGGACAGGCTGAATCTTGATCGAATCTATTAAATAATTAGCTCCCACTTCAGAGTGACATACAAAGTTTGAACAGCTCGAAGGGAGTGCTGAAAGAGTTTTTAAAAAAAGGCATTTTCCACCACCTGCAGTGATTCAACATTTGCGTGTCCCCACATTTCAGAACTGTACATTGCAATAGTTCTGCATTTTGCATTGTATATGGTTAACATTTCTTTCGGCTGAATACTCCCCAGTGTCCTTGCAAATTTACAAAGAGCCATGATAGATCTAACAAATTGCATTCTTCTCGAATTAATAGCACTTTTCCAATTCCCTTCACAGTCAAATAAAATTCCCAAATAGGAGAAAGGCGGGGTTATAGTTAAATATCTTTTCCTATAAAAATGTTACGACACTTAGTTGAACTACAGCCCACCTTCATAACAAATGTCTTGCTTGAATTAATTCTTAAACCCAGATTTTCCATGAAAGGGACAAAGCTGTCAAGAAGATGCTGCAAAGCCAAGGGGGTGCGCGCCATAAGTACTGCGTCATCCGCGTAAAGCAGAACGGGTATTGGCCGGTGCTTAACTTGTGGCAAATCCGCACATGTACTAGCGAGTGTGTTTCCCAAGTTATTAATATACAAGGTAAATAAAAAAGGGGCAAGTACGCACCCTTGGTGAACCCCTTTTTCAATACTAAAGGGGCGTGTACACTCACCCTTTATACCAAAACGTACCCTTGCGTAACTGTTTGAGTATAAGTGTCTTAAAAAGTTAATAGTACACTCAATACCCATTGAACTCATTACAAACCAAAGCTTTTAGTGGATTACACAGTCGAAAGCTGGTGATAAATCAACAAAAACTATATGCAGGTTGCCACTTTTGATATACACATATTTACCCAGTAGCAAATTCAAGTTGATAGCTTGCTCCGTGGTCCCATAACACAGGCATCCAAGAAACAGCCTATTTTTAATCAGAAAGTGTTCGGCTTGTTTTTACCTTGCATTTGATGTATTAATACATGTCTAATCTTTGTATGGACATAGCAACAAAGAGAGAGTAAGGAATAAGGGGAACGTCCGTCTCCCTGAAATAGATCAATATACAACAACGTGGACGAACCCAGTGAGGGATCCAAAATGGAGGGATGACACACTGTCATTTACAAGAATGCTAAAAAACCATTTGGTTTTTTAAAAGAACCCTCACCCACTAACCTACTTGGCGGCATGCTTCATCATTGGGTTTCCAGCTGGGCTGCAGAGTGCAACCCAGCTGTGCTGCGACGCCTGAATTACAGCGGAGCGGGTTTTCTTTGGTTGAGTACGTAGAGGAAAAAGTGCTACAGGTGCGGATTAAAAGTACCTCTAGAGTGTCCAATAATGAATATTTATTTTGAGTCACTAGCGCACGCCTAAAAACAGAGTCGGGATATATGTGAAGATAAAATTGGTCTTACTTATCCTGATTTATATGGTCTACATGTTTCAGCCTCGACAAAAGGTGCTGAGGCTTTCTTCAGGACCGAATCAAAGTGCAAAACAAGTGAGCACATACGCTAAGGTGTGTGGTGTTGCAGTGATGCTACCGTACTTACGTTTACCACTGCCAGTGAATTTAGTCTGAAACAATAAAGCACAACATAAAAAGGCAAAGATTAGGTACAGTTTAAAATGGAAATGGGTGTGCTGGGGGAGGTGCAGGCACCCGCTATGAAAGGTGATGTTGTGCTTGTGATCAACATTCGGGTGCGGTCATCCAAAACAAGTTTTAGGGATCCACACTTCACACAGGCATGCAGGTGTACACAGAATATGCAGTGTCATGCAAAAGGGTCGTGCAGTGAGGCATGCCAGCGAGTGAAGAGATGCACACATGTGATGTAGATTGGCCCCTAATGTGGGCCTGGCTGGCACGTAACGTGGCTGCCATCTGCTGTTTAAAGGCAGAACTACAGCACTTGTACTGTTCAGTACTAAATGTGCCATTATACCAGCTCAGCGTTTCTCTAACTGTGGGGCCAAATTGTGGAATATCCCAAAAGTCCTTGTCTGCAGAACGTGAAGGAGCAATAAATAAAGGTGCCTTTAAATATTGCATTTATCTTGTCATTTTTGCTGTGCTTCGAAGATAGAGGCATAATGTAAGGTTTCTGAAAAATTGCTGCTTACTCTTTTAACATGGGGGTTGGCGTTTACTTCTCTTTCCCTGACTGCAATGTTAAAGGAGTTTGTAAAGTGAACTCTGTAGCAATCTTGCTGGGGTACAGGGAGTGTGAAATGAAAGTCTGTAGAAGATGTTGTTTTTTGTAACACACAACAAAAATTAAATAGCATATTAGGAAAGCAAAAAATAGCACTTTTTTTGTAATTCTGAATTACGATGGAAACAAAGATTTTAATAGGATCCAAACAAACCCGGGCACGTCACTTGGTGATGCACAAATGATAAATATTCATGAAAACTGATTTCCACACATTATCATTTGTATGTTTTGTAGTTTTATAAGTAAAACTGAATGTCAGTGCAAGGTTGGTGGCCATTTCAATGGAAAATGGGCTTTCTGTAAATAACAGTACACAACCACACAATGCTTTGATAATAAACTGACAGTGTTCTCCAAAATGCACCACCAGCTACATGCTACACCCTTACAGCTCTCTTTCTGAATACATTTGCTGCACTTCTTCTTTCCGTGAAGGAAGGATTTTCCGCAATCCCTATGACTTTCGGTGGTGTAACATTAACGTTAGGAACCTCACTCGGAAAATTGTTCCAGCACCGCTGGTGCAAAGTTGCTGAAATATATATATATATATATAAAAGAAAACTGATGTTATATATATATATATTATCTACTGGCGGTCGCCAGTAGATAGTTATAGTTAGGACCATGTTTCCATAGGAAATCTGAAAACTCTATTTTGAATAACTTTGGCACCGGTTGACGAATCCTCGCGAAATTTTCAAAACTAATGGGGCGCTACGCTCCGCTCCTACCCTGAAAGTCTCGGGGTGATTCGTCAAGCGGGGACTGAGAAAAAAGGGGGGTCCCAAAACGCGTTTTCCCCATGCATTTTTCCATAGGACCTTTAGACACAGCTACAGCCCGAACGGCTGAACAGAATTACTTGTAATTTGGCAGAGAGGTAGCCATAAGGTCAAGGAAGTGCCTTTTGTAGGTCTGGTGTAAATCTGTTCAGTAGTTCCTGAGAAAATAGCATTTAAATCAATATATATATCTGTGGCAGCGCTCCGTGCGCTTACCGTGCGCTTACGGTAAGCTTACCGTACGCGTACGGTGCCGTGCGCGAGCGCGTTTCTGATTGGTTGTTAGATCAAAGTAAACATTCGAATCGGTCGAAACCAGGAAGTATCGGCCGCCATTTTCTGTCTGTTGCACTGAAAAAAAAAGGTAGATAACATGAAAAGGGGGCAACGAAGAGAGTTGTAGACCCCCTAGCGTTCGTCAGGGGGTTCACGAAGGGCCAAAAAGTATGAAAAATAAATTTAATAATTTTTTTTAAAAATCGCGGGGTGCGCGTAAGGTAAGCTTACCGTACGCGTACGGTAGAAAAAAAAACCAATCACATTTAATATATAAATCTAAGGACCCCCAAGGGAGAAACAAACAATTGATATTTTGAAAAAAATGGTGAGGCGTGCACGGTACGAAATGCGCAAAGTGGGGGTTGCTCGGTGCGCGAAGCGCACCGCGCGTCCACAGCGCGCGCACGGTGCGCGAAGCGCACCATGCACGCAAAAATTAAAAATAAATACATAACTTAGCATTTAAAAAACCGTACAAATTCACAGAAAAAACCATAGGTTTCACACACGTTATAGTTAGGAATTAGCATTTAAAAAACCTTGCAAATTCACTGAAAAAACCATAGGTTTCACACATGTTATAGTTAGCTGTACATTTCACTCGTAAAAAACCAATGAAATTCCACGTTATAGTTAGTGCAGGCAACTATAACTCACGCGACCGCAATCCTCTGTTGATGCTAATACTGTATCTTTAGCTATACATATATTACAAATATTTATTTTTCATAAAGACACATATGTCATCAGTGATGTAATATCTGACATCATCAGCAGAGGATTGCGGTCGCGTGAGTTATAGTTGCCTGTACTAACTATAACGTGGAATTTCATTGGTTTTTTACGAGTGAAATGTACAGCTAACTATAACATGTGTGAAACCTATGGTTTTTTCAGTGAATATATATATATATATATATATATATATATATATATATATATATATATATATATATATATATATATATATATATATATATATATATATATAATCTACTGGCGGTCGCCAGTAGATAGTTATAGTTATAGTTAGGATCGTGTTTCCATTGGAAATCCGCAACATTCTATTTGGAATAACTTTGGCGCCGATTGACGACTCCTCGCGAAATTTTCAAAATAGGTGGGGCGCTTCGCTCCGCTCCTTCCCTGAAAGTCTCGAGGGGATTCGTCAAGCGGGGGCTGAGAAAAAGGGGGGGTCCCAAAACGCGTTTTCCCCATGCATTTTTCCATAGGACCTTTAGTCCAAGCTACAGCCCGAACGGCTGAACAGAATTACTTGAAATTTGGCAGAGAGGTAGTCCTCAGGTCAGGGATGTGCCTTTTGCAGGTCTGGTGTAAATTTGTTCAGTTTTTCCTGAGAAAATAGCATTTAAAAGCATATATATATCTATAAGCGCGCACTGTGCGCGTACGGTAAAACTTACCGTACGCGCACGCTGCCGTGCGCGAGCGCAATTCTGATTGGTTGTTAGATCTTAGTAAACATTCGAATCGGTCGAAACCAGGAAGTGTCGGCCGCCATTTTGTCTCTCGCAGTCTGAGGGGGTGAAAAACAAAGGTGGAGACCGTGAAAAGGGGGCAGGGTGGACAGTTCCTGACCCCCTAGCCTTTGTCAGGGGGTCCCAGAAGGACCCCCAAGGGCCAAAATTTCCTTTAATTTTTTTGCGAAAAATCGCGGAGTACGCGTAGCGTGCACGTACGGTAGAAACGGCAAAATTCCGCGAACTGCGTAACGTGGGCGACAGCGCGCGCACGGTGCGCGAAGCGCACCCACGGTACGCGCACGGTGAAAAACCTTAAAAAAAAAAAAATACATAACTAGCATTTCAAAAACCGAACAAATTCACTGAAAAAACCATAGGTTTCACACACATTATAGTTAGGAATTAGCATTTAAAAAGCTTGCAAATTTACTTAAAAAACCATAGGTTTCACACATGTTATAGTTAGCTGGACATTTCACTCGTGAAAAACCATTGAAATTCCCCTGTTATAGTTAGTGCAGGCAACTATAACTCACGCGACCGCAATCCTCTGCTGATGACGTCAGATATTACATCACTGATGACATATGTGTCTTTCTGAAAAAAAAATATTTGTAATATATTTATAGCTAAAAATTAATGGAAGAAGACATGGGTAAATAAGTGTCTAAATACAGTGATGTAATATCTGACGTCATCAGCAGAGGATTGCGGTCGCGTGAGTTATAGTTGCCTGCACTAACTATAACGGGGGAATTTCAATGGTTTTTCACGAGTGAAATGTCCAGCTAACTATAACATGTGTGAAACCTATGGTTTTTTAAGTAAATTTGCAAGGTTTTTTAAATGCTAATTCCTAACTATAACGTGTGTGAAACTTATGGTTTTTTCAGTGAATATATATATATATATATATATATATATATATATGTATATATATATATATATATATATATATATATATATATATCTATATATATATATATATATATATATATATATATATATATATATATATATATATATATATATATATATCAAAGAAATACCCTTTCAGGAATAGAGTGACGAATAAATTATGCAAAAAAGAAAAGCAGAGAACTCTGGGTAGTTCTCAAGTTTAGGTGGAAAGCAGCTCCTGTATGGAGCACTCTCAACACCAGCGACACTCTAGATCTGCTCACCTCAAATGTCTGTTTTTCTATCAAAGTTTTTAAGCATGGGATTAGCACAGTGCCATCCACGCCGAGATAGAAAAGGACAAAGTATTTTGCCATTTGTACAGCAAAGTCTTTAAGCATAGGACTAGCACAGTACTGTCCTTGCCGAGCTGTAAAATGACAAAAGCCAATTACCACTTCAGGCACAGTATTACAACTTTGAATCGGTAAAATACCAACCAAGCCAACCTGAAATGAGTAAAAGCAACCCCTGACACTGTGTTTCGCTCTAATTAGAGCTCTTCAGAGAGGTATAGCTTTGTCCAGACACAAGGGAGCACCCAGTATAAGTTAAAGAAATACCCTTTCAGGAATAGAGTGACGAATAAATTATGCAAAAAAGAAAAGCAGAGAACTCTGGGTAGTTCTCAAGTTTAGGTGGAAAGCAGCTCCTGTATGGAGCACTCTCAACACCAGCGACACTCTAGATCTGCTCACCTCAAATGTCTGTTTTTCTATCAAAGTTTTTAAGCATGGGATTAGCACAGTGCCATCCACGCCGAGATAGAAAAGGACAAAGTCTTTTGCCATTTGTACACAAGTTGTAATACTGTGCCTGAAGTGGTAATTGGCTTTTGTCATTTTACAGCTCGGCAAGGACAGTACTGTGCTAGTCCTATGCTTAAAGACTTTGCTGTACAAATGGCAAAAGACTTTGTCCTTTTCTATCTCGGCGTGGATGGCACTGTGCTAATCCCATGCTTAAAAACTTTGATAGAAAAACAGACATTTGAGGTGAGCAGATCTAGAGTGTCGCTGGTGTTGAGAGTGCTCCATACAGGAGCTGCTTTCCACCTAAACTTGAGAACTACCCAGAGTTCTCTGCTTTTCTTTTTTGCATAATTTATTCGTCACTCTATTCCTGAAAGGGTATTTCTTTGACTTATACTGGGTGCTCCCTTGTGTCTGGACAAAGCTATACCTCTCTGAAGAGCTCTAATTAGAGCGAAACACAGTGTCAGGGGTTGCTTTTACTCATTTCAGGTTGGCTTGGTTGGTATTTTACTGATTCAAAGTTGTAATACTGTGCCTGAAGTGGTAATTGGCTTTTGTCATTTTACAGCTCGGCAAGGACAGTACTGTGCTAGTCCTATGCTTAAAGACTTTGCTGTACAAATGGCAAAAGACTTTGTCCTTTTCTATCTCGGCGTGGATGGCACTGTGCTAATCCCATGCTTAAAAACTTTGATAGAAAAACAGACATTTGAGGTGAGCAGATCTAGAGTGTCGCTGGTGTTGAGAGTGCTCCATACAGGAGCTGCTTTCCACCTAAACTTGAGAACTACCCAGAGTTCTCTGCTTTTCTTTTTTGCATAATTTATTCGTCACTCTATTCCTGAAAGGGTATTTCTTTGACTTATACTGGGTGCTCCCTTGTGTCTGGACAAAGCTATACCTCTCTGAAGAGCTCTAATTAGAGCGAAACACAGTGTCAGGGGTTGCTTTTACTCATTTCAGGTTGGCTTGGTTGGTATTTTACCGATTCAAAGTTGTAATACTGTGCCTGAAGTGGTAATTGGCTTTTGTCATTTTACAGCTCGGCAAGGACAGTACTGTGCTAGTCCTATGCTTAAAGACTTTGCTGTACAAATGGCAAAAGACTTTGTCCTTTTCTATCTCGGCGTGGATGGCACTGTGCTAATCCCATGCTTAAAAACTTTGATAGAAAAACAGACATTTGAGGTGAGCAGATCTAGAGTGTCGCTGGTGTTGAGAGTGCTCCATACAGGAGATGCTTTCCACCTAAACTTGAGAACTACCCAGAGTTCTCTGCTTTTCTTTTTTGCATAATTTATTCGTCACTCTATTCCTGAAAGGGTATTTCTTTGACTTATACTGGGTGCTCCCTTGTGTCTGGACAAAGCTATACCTCTCTGAAGAGCTCTAATTAGAGCGAAACACAGTGTCAGGGGTTGCTTTTACTCATTTCAGGTTAGCTTGGTTGGTATTTTACCGATTCAAAGTTGTAATACTGTGCCTGAAGTGGTAATTGGCTTTTGTCATTTTACAGCTCGGCAAGGACAGTACTGTGCTAGTCCTATGCTTAAAGACTTTGCTGTACAAATGGCAAAAGACTTTGTCCTTTTCTATCTCGGCGTGGATGGCACTGTGCTAATCCCATGCTTAAAAACTTTGATAGAAAAACAGACATTTGAGGTGAGCAGATCTAGAGTGTCGCTGGTGTTGAGAGTGCTCCATACAGGAGATGCTTTCCACCTAAACTTGAGAACTACCCAGAGTTCTCTGCTTTTCTTTTTTGCATAATGTATTCGTCACTCTATTCCTGAAAGGGTATTTCTTTGACTTATACTGGGTGCTCCCTTGTGTCTGGACAAAGCTATACCTCTCTGAAGAGCTCTAATTAGAGCGAAACACAGTGTCAGGGGTTGCTTTTACTCATTTCAGGTTGGCTTGGTTGGTATTTTACCGATTCAAAGTTGTAATACTGTGCCTGAAGTGGTAATTGGCTTTTGTCATTTTACAGCTCGGCAAGGACAGTACTGTGCTAGTCCTATGCTTAAAGACTTTGCTGTACAAATGGCAAAAGACTTTGTCCTTTTCTATCTCGGCGTGGATGGCACTGTGCTAATCCCATGCTTAAAAACTTTGATAGAAAAACAGACATTTGAGGTGAGCAGATCTAGAGTGTCGCTGGTGTTGAGAGTGCTCCATACAGGAGCTGCTTTCCACCTAAACTTGAGAACTACCCAGAGTTCTCTGCTTTTCTTTTTTGCATATATATATATATATATATATATATACATATATATATATACATATAGATATATACATATACATATATCTATATACATACATACATATATATACATACATACATATATATGTAATATATACATAGATATATATATATGTAATATATAATTAAATATATATAAATATATTTTACACTGGCCATTTTTGTAACACAACAATGGATATGAGGCCTTACCCCATACTTTGCTATGGAAGGGTTTTTCAAATTTGCTAAATCCACTGGTATCAAAACCAAGATTATTCAGGAGCCTCGTGATATTAGTGAACGGATGCCGCCAGCCAGCACCCCACTTTGGAAAGTGTTCCAGAGCCAACCTCTAGTGCAGTTCACCATCCGCCCCTTTTATGGGAACTTCAATCTCTTGGCCAGAGTCCTTTAAAGATGTGTCTGAGGGTGTGGTCAAGGTTGTGACATTTAAAAACAATTGCTATTAGAAAGGAACACAACAAATTGTAACAAGCATTTGCAATGCAATAGGTCTCGCATTAGGAAAGTTTGAGCTTTTTGTATTGTAAATTGACTAATTTTTTATTTATGTGTTGGTATTGTAGCTTTCTCTTGTACAATGTCAATATTTTTAATTGTTGCAAATGTGACACCTATAGCATTTGTAATGCAATATGTGTTGTATTTACGTGACTTAGATGTATTGATATTCAATCAATCAATCAATCAAAGACCTTTATTCGAATTACTTGAATTCATAAAAGTACAGACATAAAAACAATTCATCATTACAATATACACAACACAATATCTTTAAAAGTTATAAGGAACTAAAACAACAATCTTTCAGGGATTTTCCATCATATTGCGTACACGGATTATTAATCTTAAAAAGGTGCCAGTGCGAAAAATCAGTTCCTCAGAGTCCAGGGAGAGTAACATTTGACGGGACTCCACAAGGGAGAGGGGTCTGTGTTTTCTAAAATAGGGTGTTAAAAACCAGTTAATATATTTTAAATAAAATTTACAGAAGAATAAAAAATGTAAGTCATTCTGTTTGCTGGTGCCATCACAGGGGCAGGGGTTACGTTCAGTAGTAGAATTGTAACCCAAGGGTAAACCCAACATGAATTTTATGGAACCTGCCCTTAATCGAAATAACAAAGACCTCTCCCAACTAGTCATAGGAAGAGTGAGATAAAGTGGGAGAGGTTGCCTGGGCAGGTCATTCTCAATATATCTGGTAACCGTAGGTTTCGGTATTTCCCTTTCCAACCGTTCTGCCTCAAAAAGTGCATATAGTGCTTGTTTGACCTCTACCTTGTCTTGACATCCAATTCTGGAGGGATCTACAAAGAGATCTCCTTTGTTCACGGCACTTAATGATTTTGAAACTCCAGCTAACCATGGGATTAAGAGCCCGTGATCACATTTGAGACAGTCTTTAATTATGTCTTGTGTTAGGGAGGCTGCATTATTCCTCCAAATTCTCAACCAGAATAAAGCTGGTCTGCTTCTGATGAAATCACAGATGTAAGGGAGGTTTAGCTCTTTGTGACAGATAAATTCAGAGGACGAAATTGGGGCACCCAATACTTTTCTACAAAAACGTGTCTCTTCTCGTTGGATGCCGGGATTTTTAGCAGTAGCCCAAACTTCAGCCCCATAGGTGGCAACAGGAACACACTGTAATTTAAAAAATTTTAAAATAGCACTGGTTGCACCTAATTTCTTAGGGCGTGGGAGACTCAGTATTGAGTTGATGGCCTTCGAGAACTTGCTCGTGGCGTGGGCAGAATGCCCACTCCACGAGTTGTTCGCAGCGAAAGCCACCCCTAAATATATAAAGGAATTTACAGAGTCGAGTTTATCAGACCCGATATGGATGGTGTTAAGTTTCCGTTTACCAGGTCCGCATGACATAACAAAAGATTTTTTAAAGTTCACGCGCAGGTCTAGGCCCTCCATATGATGTACGAAATTTTCCACAAGCACACGGAGGGCATTAGGAGTGCGGCCCATAAGGACCGCATCATCTGCGTATAATAGGACTGGCAAGGGGTGCCCCTGAACAATTGGGACATCTCTAGTTACTTGTTTTAAAGCCTTTGCTATGCCATTAATATAAATGATAAACAACAAGGGTGCTAAAACGCACCCCTGTCTGACCCCCCTACCAATTTCTATAGCACCAGAAACTTCACCTCCCGACCCAATCCTGACTTGTGCCCTGAGATCAGTATGGAGGTGCGCCAAGAAGTGTACTAAGGGCTCGTCCAGTCCATAACTAAGAAGCATGGACCACAATTTTGATCTGTTTACCAAATCAAATGCAGATGAAAGATCCATAAAAGCGAGGTATATAGGGGAAGATCGGGCAACGATATACTTATCAATTATTAATTTTAAATTCAAGCATTGCTCGACCATGCCCACCCCACTCCTGAATCCCATCTGACATGGATCCAGTAGGTCAGAATCTTCAGCCCACTCTACCAC
The DNA here is from genome assembly GCF_964204655.1 of Triturus cristatus. Lineage (NCBI taxonomy): Eukaryota > Metazoa > Chordata > Amphibia > Caudata > Salamandridae > Triturus > Triturus cristatus. The sequence goes on from NC_140595.1 coordinate 817,895,994, forward strand.
CCTGTTATAGATAACTCGCCCGAGTATTTTTAAAGTATTGTCCAGAAGCGAGATTGGTCGGTAGTTTGCTGGGTCTGACCTATCGCCCTTTTTGTAGATTGGAACAATAATACTAAGAGACCACGTCTTGGGGATGGGCGCTCTTGACAAACTATTAAAAACATTATATAAGATTGGTGCCCATAGATCTGAGCTATGTTTTATAATATCTATAGGTAGGCCATCCGGTCCAGGGGCCTTGTTGCCAAGGCTCTCTCTGACGGCTGTCGCCACCTCGGAAAGATCAAACCGTAGGTCTCGCAGCTGTCTCAAATCCGGGGTAATTATTTCCTCAATGGGAGCAGCATAAATATTGGAGAAGTGGGCTTCCCAGGTAGAACCAGTTATATTGCAGCCAATAGGGGATAAGTTTTTACCCATAACGCGCATTTTCCTAACAGCGGACCAAAATTGCCCACTGCTCTTCAAATTGGCACTATCAACCAGGGACTCCCACTGTTCCATCAAAAGTGCCGCCTTTCTTTCAGCTATTTTTTGTTTATAAAATTTCCTAGCTGTTTGTACCTCCGCTGTGTTCCTTGGCTTGATGGTTAGTGCCCTGCGTAATTCCCTATTTGCCATAGAGCAAGCCGAATCAAACCATCTTGGGTCCTTCGTCTTGGTGGGTTGGGGGACTAACAAATAATTTTTAATTGCCACACATAGTTTACCGAAGTCGGTAACTATTCTGTGGCAATCCCCATCCAAAGATAAACAAGAGTTTATTAGTGCTAGGTGATCGTTTTTTACGCGATCAAGTAGGGCTTCACAGTCAATTCCCCTCCATTTAAGACGGAGACCGTCACCCGATGGCATGATGTCTCTCGCGCCGTTAAATTTGGCATATACTGGGCTGGGGCCCAAATACAAGGTGACTGTAAGGGGATTGTGATCTCCATATAAGGTCTCTACCACATTTGAGTCAGTAACACAGTCTGTTAGGTGGGGGGATGTAAAAATGAAGTCAATCGTCGATTTTGAATCTCTCCATCTAAACGTGGGGGCGCGGATCAACCTTGAGGATTGGCTTGCTTCCATAACATTACTGAGAATGTGTTCATTTAAAATCTTAACAAGCTCAATACCTCTACGATCTGCTAAATCGGGACAACTTTTGTCCTCTAATCGATATTTTCCTGAGATTTTTGCGTTAAAATCACCCCCAATAAGGATCCCTGACTTCTCGCCTGGGCCTCTATTCATGTTCGTTTCAAGGTGTACCAATAAATTAGAAAGTGCTGCGTAGTTCCTATTTGGTGTCGAATTAAAATCATTGTTATAAAAATTGATTAAATAAATCATGGTCTTTCGTTTATATTCGAGAACCTGAATGTTTGGGTTCCCGGATGATAGGTCCTTAAAAGTACCACCCGCCAATATCCTGATCCCAATAAAAAGTCCTCCCATTGCTCGACCATGAGCGGGCTTAGAAGCAGACACACTAAAACAATGATAGCCCTCTAGGTACACATTCCCTATAGCCCAAGTCTCTTGAAACATAATGATATCTTTGCCGTCCAATAGCTGGACCCACTGAGGGTCAGACAGTCTTGATTCAATGCCTGCAACGTTCCAGCTAAGGATAGACAGATCATAGCCGCTTGGGCTGCCTAGATGCTTATCACTGGTAGTCTGCCTGTGGTTAGTTTGTAGCATTGATGTTACGCCCTCACATACAACTGGGGATTTGACAGTGGTAGGCTGTGTGGCCATAGGTTGAGGTGTGATAGTGTTTATAGGGTCTAAGGGTTCCTCAATTACAACACTAGCCTCTACATATTCATTGATCCTAACACTTTCCCCCAGTCAATCAAGTTCCTCTAGGTTCGAAAAAGCATGTTCGAATCGACCGTATGTTGGAACATTAAACAGATACCTCCTCTCAAGCTCATCCGGGTGAATATTTTGGTTGGTCGCTACATAGGGCCTCTCCCTAAAAATGTGCTGAGGTGCGGCTACGAAGGGGGGGTAGGACATTTGATGTACAGATGGTGCAGTCACATTACTCAGCAAAAAGCCATTTCTAGTGTCGGGATGTTGGCCCTGGTGGTAACATCGATGATTGTTTCTAAAATCGATATTAGTGTCCTGGCGATGTCCTAAAGAATAAGTCCCCAGGCTAGGATTCGGATTTATTAAATGCCTATAAAAATACCCAAGGGGAAGAAGGGTGGTATTATAATCCCAGTGGGAGGGCTGTGGGGCTTTGGCTAATGTGCATTGGGCCCATAGAGGGGACTTAAAATTTATAATGATACAGTCCCCTTCGAACTTTTTCCTTAAGGGGCCCACCCACCCCACTCTTTGGGTATGGATAATCTCTCCAGCACCATCCATTGGAAATTGGCAATGTCTGGATAACCAATGGAGGGTTCTGTTTTTTAGGCTAACAACATTTTCCTCTTGATCTTTCCTTAGCTTGGGGACATTAGCTAAAACCAGTACATAGGGGCCGCACTCTGGGGGTAGACTGATGCGGGCCGGAATAAGCTTGGCAGTGGTCAATATAGACTGGTCCGGCTTATGTAAGGGATGAGAAGGGTCAGGTCGGCCGTCAGTGTTAGTTTGACCAAGGTGTGCCATGTTACTTATTGGGTCAGTTTGAGCCGTCTCTATAGGGGTGGCAACCTTAGGGGGTATTGGTTTGGGTGCCCGTTTGGCATGGTGTTCTACAGGTGGTAGGCTTTTGCTTGTACTAGGTTTAGAGGGGAACAAGGGGGCACTCTTATTAGTTTTGTTAACCGTTTTGGGCCGGTTTGTTTGTACATCATCAATGATGGTACTCACCCCTGAAGAAGGCAAGATTTCTAAAAGGTGCCCTGAGCTTAATTTAGATACATGATCAATCAATACATTCATCCTTTTTTCAATATTTGATACATGTAAATTCAGAGGGCCCAAAAGAGTAGATATCAGTGTCTCCAGTCTCCCCCAAAATCCCTGAGCCCCTGGCACTGTATTAATTTCTATGATAGAGGAGTCCATCCTACTAAGTAAGCCATCCTGTTTGGCTTTGTCTGGTTCTACGGGAACGGCAGACCTCCGTGATTGGCTATTCCCACCCTTCTGTTTGTTTAGTGCGGGCTCGATATTTTTCCGCTTACTCTTAGCTTTTAGCCTCCTTGTTTTCTGACCCCTTGTTTGTATTGGTCCACTAGGGGTTTTGTCTCCACCTGAGTCCAAAGCATCAGAGTCATGACATAGGTCAATCCCTTCTGTGTGAATCAGATTGGCTGCTGGGGATGGCAAAAAGTCTATGCCCCTATTTAGGCTTGGATCGGACATAATAGGAGTTGATGATAACCTAGTGTCCGTGGGCAAATGATCATGGGACGGTGTGTTTCCATTAGCATAGTTCTCTTTAGTGACTGTGCCCGGGAGCCCGGCATAAGATGTAGTAAGTAATGAATCGAGGGATTTTTCAAAAGAGTTATCATGTTGCATAAATAGGGGCAGGCTGGGTGGGAGCGAAAGGTGTCTTTCAGTGTTCTGTATAGCCGTAGCAACAACCCCTATTGTTTTTTGCAACATTTTGTCTATGGCCGTTAAACTTGGCAAAGGGGTAGTAGGTACTGTTTGTTGTTTGGGCTTACCCGGTCTTCTGGGTGCAGCTGAAGTCTTTTTCCCCATGATGTATGTCGGTGCAGATGGCCAGTAGTTATTTCACGGCTAAATAGATGCCCCTGGGCCGGCGATGGTAAAGGGGGGGGCCCTGCCCTGCCTCTTCCTGGCGATGACGGGCAAGGACGGGCCCGCCCTTGGCCCGGGCTTCGCCCGGGCGCTGCCCGCGCGCGTCCCGCGCTGCGGGGCACCAGCGACGCTGAAGTAGGGCCAGGCGCTGCCAGATGACGACAGCGGCAAGCGCCCGGCGCGAAGACCTCTGGGAAGTGTGGTTCCCACTACGCTGGCCGTTCCCCTCACGGCGGTGTCGAAAGAGTGGTAGGCTCGTTGGTTTTGCCTCCCTCGTGCAAACCGTTCCCCTCACGGCGTCCTCCAAGGTGTCCTGCTGGCAAAAACAGGCGCTGGCTCCCTCTGCAAGTGCGTCCCGTGCTGCGGGGCACCAGCGACGCTGAAGTAGGGCCAGGCGCTGCCAGATGACGACAGCGGCAAGCACCCGGCGCGAAGACCTCTGGGAAGTGTGGTTCCCACTACGCTGGCCGTTCCCCTCACGGCGGTGTCGAAAGAGTGGTAGGCTCGTTGGTTTTGCCTCCCTCGTGCAAGCCGTTCCCCTCACGGCGTCCTCCAAGGTGTCCTGCTGGCAAAAACAGGCGCTGGCTCCCTCTGCAAGTGCGTCCCGCGCTGCGGGGCACCAGCGACGCTGAAGTAGGGCCAGGCGCTGCCAGATGACGACAGCGGCAAGCGCCCGGCGCGAAGACCTCTGGGAAGTGTGGTTCCCACTACGCTGGCCGTTCCCCTCACGGCGGTGTCGAAAGAGTGGTAGGCTCGTTGGTTTTGCCTCCCTCGTGCAAGCCGTTCCCCTCACGGCGTCCTCCAAGGTGTCCTGCTGGCAAAAACAGGCGCTGGCTCCCTCTGCAAGTGCCTCTATGAAGGCAAAAAATGCTTTCCAAAACACCCTGTTCAGTCCTATGGGCAAAGCATGGACATCACATAACAATGGCTTTTAATTTTTGCAAATAATTAATACTTAAATAAAAGTTAATGTAAATTATAATGGCAATCGTTTAAACTTTTGTTAATAACTCTTGTGAAGATTATGTTTAGTGTATTTAATTGTGCCTAAAATCCAAGAACAGAAGTTAAATATTATCTTTTTTTTGTGCCATTTGTAATAATAAAGCCTAAATATTGAGAGAACATATTAGAGCCAGTTGTTGTTGAATGGTTGTATAGATTGATACTGTGGTGGCGGTGAGTGATGTTGTGGTGGTGTCGAGTGATGCTGTGGCGTTAATTGATGCTGTGATAGCGCATAGTGATGTAGTGGTGCCCTTGAGTGATGCTGTGGTGGTGCTAAGTGATGCTGTGGTGATGTGATAGATAGATAGATAGATAGATAGATAGATAGATAGATAGATAGATAGATAGATAGATAGATAGATAGATAGATAGATAGATAGATAGATAGATAGATAGATAGATAGATAGATAGATAGATAGATAGATAGATAGATAGATAGATAGATAGATAGATAGATAGATAGATAGATAGATAGATAGAGTGCAATAGTCCGATAGATAGATAGATAGATAGATAGATAGATAGATAGATAGATAGATAGATAGATAGATAGATAGATAGATAGATAGATAGATAGATAGATAGATAGATAGATAGATAGATAGATAGATAGAGAGAGAGTGAGGGTAATAGATAGATAGATAGAGTGTAATTATGTAGAATATAATGATGTGGCACTGAGTGGTTTTGTGTGGAGTGTATGTTGATTTTAGTGGCGTGTAATTATGTGGCATTGAGTGTTATTTTGAGTGTATCTTGCATTGTTTGCACTGTAATTAATTGGCACTGAGTGTTATTTGGAGTGCATGTGGCATTGAGTGTAGTGTAATTATGTGGTGTGTAATTATGTGGCGCTGAGTGGTATGTGAAGTGTATGTGGCATTGAGCGCTGTGTAATTATGTGGTGTGTAACTATGTGGCACTGATTGGTTTTTGGAGTGTCTGTTGTATTGAGTGCATTGTAGTTATGTGGCATGTAATTATGTGGCTCTGAGTGGCATTCGGAGTGTATGTTGCATTGAGTGCAATGCAATTATGTGTTGTGTAATTATGTGGCCCTGAGTGGTATTTGGGGTGTATGTTGAATTCAGTGGAGTGTAAATATGTGGCGTGTAATTATGTGGCAGTAAGTGGCATTTGCAGTGTATGTTGCATTGAGTGCAGTGTAATTATTTGGTGTGTAATTATGTGGCACTGAGTTGTATTTGGAGTATATGTTGCCTCTAGTGAAGTGTAACAATGTGGTGTGTAATTATGTGGCACTGAGTGTTATTTGGAGTGTATGTTACATTTAGTGCAGTGTAATTATGTGGTGTGTAATTATGTGGCACTGTGTGGTATTTGGAGTGTATGTTGCATTGAGTGCAGTGTAATTATGTGGCGTGTAAATATGTTGCACTGAGTGTGATTTGCAGTGTATATTGGATTGAGTGCAGTGTAATTACGTTGTGTCTAATTATGTGGCTCTGAGTGGTATTTGGAGTGTATGTTGCATTGAGCGCAGTGTTATTATGTTGCGTGTAATTATGTGGCATTGAGTTGTTTTTGAAGTGTATGTTGCATTGAGCGCAGTGTAATTATGTGGAACTGAGTGCTATTTGGATTGTATGTTGCATTGAGTGTAGGGTAATTATGTCACATGTAAGTAGGTGGCATTTACTGGTATTAAGAGTGTATCTTGCAATTAGTGCAGTGTAATTTTGTGATGTGTAATTATATGGCATTGAGTGTTATTGTTTTGTGGGTTTGTCGTATTGTGTGCATTGTAATTATGTAACATATAAATATGTGGTGCTGAGTGGTATTGTGTGGAGTGTGTGTTGCATTTAGTGCAGTGTAAATCTGTGGCGTGCAATTGTGTTGCATTTTGTGGTATATGTAGTGTATGTTTTATATAGTGCAGTGTACGGGAGCAGAGAGTAGAGAGGAGTGGATGTAGTGGCAGGTAAGAGTATTCGGTGTGTTTCTAGTGATGTAATATGTATCCCTTTGAAAAAAAAAACTAACATTTTATTTTCCTTTAAGGTGTTGTTCTGAATATGTAAAAAATATAAATGAATCTTAAATTCAATATTTCCTGTTTTTTTGTTTTCTTTAATGTTGTGGCTGTTTTTTATGCTGTGTAATAAACTTGTTATTTTGGTTGTTTGAGACTCAGATCTGGGCAAAGCTGCAAGAAAACACGGAGGGGGGAGGGCAGGTGAGAGATAGGCGAGAGGCATGTGTGTGTGGCAAACACTGGTGGGGCTCAGAGCGTTCTGTTGCTGCCTTGCCTTGTATTTCTATGGTTCCTTAAACCCTTAGAGGCAATTCCTTTATTTTAACTAAAAGGATGGTAGTTAAATGGTGTTTACGGCAGGATGGTTGTTAAATGGTGGCTACGGAGAAGCTGTGTGCTGAAAGGCAAAGAGAACACGGGCATGAAAGTGAAAGCGAGGATGAAAATGGAATGAGTGTGGCAGGATGTTAGTTAAATGGTGGTTACGGGGAAGCTGAGTGCAAGAGAACACGGGCCAAAGCTGGAAGAAAACACGAGATGCGAGAGGTATGTGTGTGGCAATCACTGGTGGGGCTCAGAGCATTCTGTTGCTGCCTTGATGCCTGTGTGTGTGAGCAGTGGGGCTGTGTGTGTGAAGTGCCAAAAGTTGCAAGAAAAAATATGGTTATTTAAATCCTTAGACGCAGAATTAATGGAGCTAATGTTATCGACCTTAGAAGGATGAAAAGGGAATGAGCGCGGCATATGTTAACTTTGTATGCGCAGAAAGCGTGCAGGGCAAACTTATTATTTTGGTTGTTTGAGACTCAGATCTGGGCAAAGCTTCAAGAAAACACGGAGTTGGTAGGGCGGGCTGTGTGCTGAAAGGCAAAGAGAACACGGGCATGAAAGTGAAATCGATGGATGGCAATGCGTCCGTGAGACTAGCCCTGTGGTGGGGGAGGGACAGTTGTGAGAGGCGCCATGAGGAAACAATCTCTTGGCATGTTGTGGCGGGGGCGGGGAAACGCATTCCAGGCGGGGGAGCGGACCCTTTGAAGTACGATGCCGAGGCTGTGGCTACACGTGCACGCGCCAGTGGGCTGAAGCGCTTCCCCAAACGGATTGCATGGTGGCACGATGCACATGATTGTGCGCGTGCTCGCCATGCAGTCCACTTTTGGGAGCACATTGAAATGCCCCTCTTACTAGAGTCTCGCATTGCGATTGCGCAAACGCAATAGCTAGGCGAGACCTAAAAAGTATGCTATTTTGGTAATTCACACCATTTCTAAAGCCTGTTTACTATTACACGGAAATAGCACCCCGCCTCATGTCTATTAAAGCTTGGTGGGTTGTGAAAGATTGTTGTTCTAAAAATTGGGTTATAGTTCTAAAACGTTCGGGTACCACTGTCCCAGTGTTGATGCTGACCCAGAATTAGGGTTTTGAGAACAGGCCCAGATCTGGAAATACACTGATTGCATTTGTTGTTTTAGTTTTTCTCAGTGGGCCAAGGATGCTTTGCATTCTGGGTACCGCACAATAGGGGGTAAGGCTAAATGTTGAAACAAGAGCCTAGATTCACTAAAATTCAAGTAAGGCTGCTTGAAAATGTACAGCGCTGAATTGCACAAAGGGTAAAAAAAATGAGCTTCGGTGTATTTACAAAATGTCACACACCAACAATATCATCTGCAGAATTTATGGGGGGAAAAATCACATTTTACATGACGCTAAGCATTGCTCCATGGTGCAAAGGTGAGTGCGCGCTGTCCAGCGTGATGTTTGTGCTTCATTCACACTGCCAGCCCCAGTACAAATGTCTGTACGTAGACAAGCACCCTTGGGTGATTTGCATATGTGCATGTTTGTGGAAATTACATATATTATATGCGCAATCCTACCGGCCCATTATTTATGACTGATTTCCTTTGGTACCAGGATTCCACAAAAACCCAGATTATGCCAAGAGGGAAGCTGGCTTGGATGGAACCTCAGGGGTATTTGCGCTCTCGCCACCTCACTATGCGTCGTTGCGGCATTAACAGAGGTTGTCGCTGAGGTACACTGGTATCAACGTTTCACCATAGAACACTTTTTAAACGCCAGCGTTTTTCAACGTTGCTATTCACACGCTCTGCGTGACGTCAGTGCTAAAGGGCAGCCAATCAGACAAGAATGTTTCAGCCATGTTAGCAATTCTTTTTCACCATAGGGCAAGAAGTACACCCTCTGGGTCCAGTGCATGCACCGCTGGCTGCTGGACCTCAAAGTCACAGTGGGAAGCAGTCAAGCAGGGCTCCCAGCACATCCAGAAACTGTCAAAGACCACAGCTGGCTTCCAGGCACCACAGATCACTCCATCTCCTCCAGAAACGCTGTGCTACCCCCCTTCCCCCCCTGGTAATCCTTTCCCTCTCTCTGGCCGAGCAGATCCACTTCCTTTCTTCAACTTCCCTATCTCCCAACCCTCCCCACTCTGCCAGATACCCGCACCCTCACAGCCACCACCTCACCTAGCTGCCAGGACCTCTCCAACCCCCTTCCCTCTCTTCCTCCCAAACCTCCTTCATCCCTATGACTCCCCACACCCCTCCCCTCTCCCTCCGCCCCTCCGCCCCGCTCCTCTTCTATCACCCCCTAATTGTGTCCTTAATTCCTATCCGTCTCGCAACGCTAACAAAGACAACTCCCCATCCACCCCTGGTGCACCAACTCCTGCTCTCATCCAACACCCTTCCCCACCTCTGAACCCTATACCCCTACTCCCCTCCCGCTCCCCCACCTCTCCCTGCCTTCAACCGCCAAGTGCACCTCCTCCTGTCTCCATCGAGTCACCCAACATGCCGTGCTCTGCCTTACTCTCACTGGAAAATAAGCTAGGCTCTCTAATCACCTCCATCTCCCAACTTGAAGCTACCATTTTAGCTTTAAGCTCCAAGATCTCAACTTTTCCATACACCTCAATTCCTTTGGAAAACACTCGCCCTCCCACAAGATGCACCTCGCCCCCACACCCCATAATAGCCAAGCATAGCCTTTCATCTGCAAATTCTCAGAAGCACTCAAATGCCTCCCTTCTTCCACTTTCACTTCCCAGTAACCCTGCTATCTACACCATTCCGACCATCTCCTCTGTCAGAACCACTCGTCCACCTAAACCCTCCAGAGCACCCTCATACAGGTACAATATCCCCATCACCCCTCATAGCCCAAGTGCCCCCGTCACCAAAACAGTCGCGACAGAGCTGCGCTGTATGCTCCACAACTGCAGATCTGCAATTAAACACAAACTTGAAATCTCCGATGCCATCAACTTGCACAATATTGACATGCTCTTCCTTACAGAGACCTGGTTCAATGATACCTCTCATTCTATGTTTGATCTCCTTGTACCCACAGGTTATTCTATACTCAGAAATGACAGAATTGACAAAGTTGGGGGAGGTGTTGCAGTCATCTTTAGAAACTCCCTTCAACTTAAGGCTCTTCCCAACAGCTCCTTCCACACTTTTGAATGCCTATCTCTTGAGCTTCAATTGCACCACCGCTCACCTCTCAGATTCCATGTTATCTACCATCCGCCTGGAAGCAGCCCTTCGTTTATGGAGGAACTCACGGACTGCATCAGCGACCAATACTCGCAAAGTGACAATCAGATCTTCGTGGGTGACTTCAATGTCCACTGGGGCTCGCCTCAAGACACCTATGCGAACTTACTGGCCACCTTCCTCTCTGCAAACGATCTTATCCAACACTGCACAGAAGCAACACACTCTAAGGGCTCAACCCTGGACCTTGTCATTTCTAAAGCAGGCTTGCTGACCATCGCTTCCCCTATTCATGTAGACTGGTCTGACCACCTCCTCATCCCATTCTCTCTTCAGCTATCACACTCTATAACTCTCGGCCAGCCTAAGAGGGCTACTTCCTGGTTCCGTGCCACTAAAAATATTGACCTCAGTACCCTCTGTGATTCTGCTTTACTATCACTTCCAAGGCTAGACCCAGACCTAGATGTTAACGAACTCACCTCCCAATGCCTCACAGTCCTTGCAGTCGAAATCAATAATGTCGCTCCTCTCCAAAGCAAAAAGAAAAGGCCCACTCCCTCAGCACCTTGGTTCAACAAATCCCTCTATGAAGAAAGGAAGTACCTAAGAGTCCTTGAGAAACAATGGAGACAAGCGCCCTCCACCGAAAATCTGGCCACGCTTCGTTCAGCAAGATCCAAGTACCACAAGCACATCTTCCTTGGATAAGCGTCGCATTTCAAATCCCTACTTGACTCAGCCAAAAATAGACCCACAAAAATTATTTGACCTCATCAAGAACCCAAACAGCTCTCCCCCAACCTCCAAATTGAAAGATTCCACAAAGAAAGCAGCGGAATTCGCTATATTCTTTGATGAAAAGGTGAAATCACTTGTAGATCAGGGCATTCATCCTACCCCTACAGAGGAGCGCAAATCCTTAACCATTTGGCAAAACTTTGACCCCATCTCTGATGATGCCCTCCTTAAATGCATCCTTGATACAAAGCCCTCTAACCATTCTCTTGACCCCATCCCTAGTGCCATTGCCATTGACTTCTATACCCATTCTCTCTCCTATTGGACCACTCTGGTCAACCTCTCCCTCAGTCAAGGCTCCCTTCCTGTTTCCTTCAAAACTGGCCAGGTCACCCCTCTGCTTAAAAAACCCACAGCTGATGCGAACGACCCTAACAACTACCGTCCCATCACTAACCTACACTTTCTTGCGAAAATCACAGAAAAATGTGTAGCGAAACAACTCTCTCGCCATATCAAGGACAATGATCTTCTGGACAACTTCCAGTCCGGCTTCATTCAAAACTGCAGCACTGAAACAGCCCTGCTGCTAGTGATTGATGACGCACTGCGGATACTCGATTCAGGGGAGTCTTGTCTTCTAATTCTTCTTGACCTTTCTGCAGCCTTTGACACTGTCAATCACAATACTCTCCTTAACACTCTGCAACAGAGAATGGGCATGGAGGGCACTGTGCTCAAATGGTTTGCCTCCTTCCTCTCGGATAGATCCCAAATGATCAAAATAGCGAACAGTCTTTCATCACCTTTAGCGGTCGGTCAAGGTGTCCCTCAAGGCTCTATACTTGCACCCACACTGTTCAATCTCTACTTAGAACCGTTGGGAAATCTCCTGAGTAAATCCGGGATCCACTATCATCTATATGCGGACGACACTCAAATCTACCTTAAGGTGGCCTCCACTCACGATCTCTCCCTCCTAAGCTCTACTCTCGACTCCATTCAAAACTGGATGTTAACTCATCAACTGGTCCTGAATCCCTCCAAAACTGAATTCCTCCTCCTCTCCTCCTCACTTTCTCCTCCCCCAGTGCAATCATGGATGGATCAGATTAATCTACTGAACAATAAACCCATCATTGTCGAGAGCACAAAATCCCTTGGCGTCATACTCGACAAAAAACTCAATCTACTCTCCCACATCGATTCCATTGCAAAGTCTGCTCGATACCAACTGCGCCTTCTTTGGGGGATTCGTCGCTTCTTCCCGGAGCACGACCTTAAAACCCTGGTCCAATCGCTGGTTCTCTCCAGATTGGACTACTGCAATTCTCTTCTTACTGGCCTCCCCAAATCCCACCTGTCCCCCCTGAAGTCTGTTCTCCATTCAGCAGCTCGCTTCATACATGGGGCCAAAAGAAGTGACCACATCACACCCATTTTATCCACCCTCCGTTGGCTTCCCATAGAGGCAAGATCTATCTACAAGACTGCCTGTATCACCCACAAAGCCTTGCACTCATCCTCCCCTCGCTACCTGGCGGATAAACTGAAACTCTCTGGTGGCTCCAGACCATCACGGAATGCAGAAAATGTACTGCTTGAACCTCCCACTTTCAAAAAGGAAAGATCGATGGCCCAATCCTTTTCAGGCAACGTAGTGAGAATTTGGAACTCACTTCCGCCTCAGCTCCGGACCACCACCTCTTCCCAGGCCTTCAAAACTGACCTCAAATCTCTCCTCCTTCAAAGACACTTCCAAATTTAATTCACGCCCTCTATTTTCTGAAGGAAGTCCTTTCATTATAGGAAATTCTGTTCTCCATGCCTATAGAAGTGCCTTCCCAGTGTGTTTTGTGTTTTGAGTGTCTGCCATATATTGCAGTATTATACTTTTACTTGTATTTTGATCGCTTTTGTAACATGCACACGTCACCTTTCCTTTTGTAACGTAGCGTTTGCTACCGCTTGTATTTTGTTTGCTTTTGATACATGCACTACGGCCACCACTGCCTCATGTAACGTAACTTCTGTTTTAGTGTTCTGAGTGTCGGCCATTTATTGCAATTTTTTTTTCTTTTTACCTCTACATGTACTTTGTATGCTCTTGTAACCTGCACACATCACTTTTTCCGTTTGTAACGTATCGTTTGCTACCTCTTGTATTTTGTTTGCCCTTGATACTTGCACAATTGTCACTATTGCCTCATGTAACGTACCATTTGATTTTGTAACATGCTCACTTGTAGTTTTGCTCCTTATGTATCATTACTGCTGCTATTGTGAAGCGCTCTGACACCTTCGGGTAAAGTCCGCGCTATATAAAAACGCATTAAATAAATAAATAAAATAAATACCTGCCAACTTACAAATGAATGCCACTGTGTGACGAGGGGGCAGGGCCTCGAAGGGGGCAGGGACACGAAGGGGGCAGGAACTCAAAGAGGGAAGGGCCTCAAAGGGGACAGGACCTCGAAGGGAGCAGGGCCTCGAAGGGGGCAGGAACTCAAAGAGGGAGGGACCTCGAAGGGGGCAGGGCCTCGAAGGGGGCAGGAACTCAAAGAGGGCAAGGCCTCGAAGGGGGCAGGGCCTCGAAGGGGGCAGGACCTCGAAGCGGGCAGGGCCTCGAAGGGGGCAGGGACTCAAAGGGGGCAGGATCTCGAAGGAGGCAGGGACTCGACGGGGGCAGGGGCTCGAAGGGGGCAGGACCTCGAAGGAGGCAGGGCCTTATGCTGGGAGATACCTAAGAGGCACTCTGCCCCTCACCATGCCCCCTCCCCACCCCCGCTCCTCTAGCAGAAAAATAAATACAAAGGATCATTGAGGCTGTTGCTGATCTCCTGGGATGTTTTCACATCTCTTAATGGACATAGGATATTTACAGCCTCAGAAAAATTAGCTGAAAATCCACTGTTTACAGAGGTTTTCAGCTCGTTTTTCCTGCCATCCTGTGATATCGGCTCCTCGCCGGGTGACTGTGATAAGGAAGCCAAAATCGTGTGACACACCGTGGCACCATGTGAGTTGGCAGGTATGTTACTCAAGCACCATAGACGGGGTACGCGTGCGAGACCAGAAGAAGCAGGGAATACACTGGCTTATTTACAAGCCCCTTGCGCCGCCTGCGCATCCCTTTTTGTTATGCACTGGTGGCGCATTTTGCTGCCCCATATTTACAAGGACACATAAAGCCACCCTGCGTGCCTTTCCCTGTTCTTGTAAATACGGCCGCTTTTCACACAGCACTTTGCGTGAAAGGGACATGCCATGAGTGTTGCTGTGGGTGTTCCCTTCTAACACCCACGGCTTCTGCCGGATTCCCAGATATACAATCTTTCGTGAACCTGGAAATGCGTCAGAATGTTACACCTCCCCAAGAGAGGCGTAGGGAAGTGCAACGGGGAGAAATGTTTTAATTTCTCCTTTTGTTTCCTCTTTCTGTGCGTGCTGCATTCTGCGGCACACACAGGAAGAGGAAATCACCTCTTGTGATTGTTTTTGTGCAGAAAGCTGTCCCTTCCTGCACAAAAGAATCTCCCCTGAAACGCAGACACCCTCGCACCATGCAAGGGTGCCTGCATTGGCGCATGGCAGCCAATTGTGCGCCCGTGTAGGGGAAAGCACAGGGATGCGACATATTAGTGTAAATATGTTGCATCCCTGTGCTTTGAAAGTGACTCAGTGCAGCGCAGCCACATGGCTTGCGGTGCAGTGCTGAGTCACTTTCTTGTAGATAAGGGCCATTGTGCCTTTGTTGGTGACGGTTGTAATAAAAGCAAAGCATGGTCACTCTTCCAGACTGGTCCCCTGCACTCAATCCTGGCTGTCATTCACTTCACTTGACTGCTGTCCATCAAGCCTCAATCGGTCCTCTCTTGAACAGGTACACTAGTCTCTAGTTATCACAGGTATCTTGTTCTATCTTGTGCATCTCTACTACTTGAATGGTAGCATACCATTTTCAAAATCTGTGAGTCCTTTCCATCAATCAGTTGTTTTTATAGTTATTTATAGGAATTGCTGATTTATTTGTTAAATGCCTACTGTCATAATGGTTCATATTGATTACCATGAGGTAAAAATGGGTTTGCTATCGATAGTTTCCTTCGTGGCGTATCATTGCGTCACCTCTTCATCTCCAAGTCAGGCATGTCATTGAAAGGACTCTGCTCATCGTCAGCAGGTCTTATCTCCTGCTCTCTTTTATATTTCTTTCCCCCAGATAGCTCTAAGCTATTTGTTGAAGAACTATTATGGGCGACCCCAGTTCTTACAGTGGGCTTTGGGCAGCCCATTGCTAACCATTGCTTTACTTTCTTGCCAGTCTCATTTGCTTGCTTCTTATTCAATTTCTTCCCTTCCTTGTCTTGTGTTTGTCCCTTGCCTGGGGCATAGCTTCTATGCTATCCTTTTAGTTGGATCACTTGTATCCTTCCACTGCATACATTCAGGAACTACTTTCTTTTTCTTTCAGCAGTCCAGTGGAATGGAGGTGTTTTCATGCGCTCTTCCTTGTGTGCTCGCTCTCTCACCCACTCGAGGATGTGTTGACCTGAGCTCTTCTGCACTACAATTCACCATTGTAAGAGGTTGCAATATACCGAGGGTAAACAGAGAGGATGTGGAGTAATGGCCAGAGTTTGTGACTTTGGAGCTGGGGAACCAGGTTCAAGCCTCGGAATTGGCTTAACATCCTGTGATTCTGGGCAAATCACTCAATCTACCCGTGGCTACCAAAAAATGAATGTGTCCTTGTGTAATGTCACTGGTGCTCATGTAAAGCGCTTTTGCTTTTATATAGCACAAGTTCGTGCTATACAAAAACTGTAAAAGAAAAAAACTATAGTAATGTTTAAGTTTGCGCCTAATCATAGTGCTTCCAATTTACCATTCTGACATGTATCTCATTTAAATATTTATGGTAAAAAAACATCACCATCAACTCACCCTTTTCATGTTCTACAACACATCTGAGGCAATTACTCTCCACTGTCTGGAATGGGTGTGTAACATTCAATCTTATACTGGTATTACTGCACATTTGTGGCTTAAAGAAAGCCACTTCCGCATAGCGTTTGCTTCAAATGTTTGCAGAATGATTTCAGCGCCCATGAGAATACGTCAAGGCGCTATTGAATTTCAGGAAACTCTAGCCCTGCCTCACTAATGACTTCAACTGTTTTGCTTTTCGTGTTGTGAGTAAAGCTGGTTTCAGTGTACTGAAGGCCAGTATCCCCTAGGTCAATAGTGTTAGAGAATGGTGCACTACTTGGGGTCTCACGCCAATCACCATTTACGTGATTATTGGTTCAATGACCAGAGAGGTTGTATGCCAGAAGAACAATAACAAAATTATCGCCTGACAGAAATATTGTCATAAGAAGCTACAAGTGGTTCCGTTGGGTGAAGTCAAAGGAAATTACCTTTTGACTCAAGAAACATTTATAGACACAATGATTATTAGAATCAATTATTCTCGATAGTTGCTCCAAAACACAAGTAACACAACCCCAGAAGGTGTACAATGAATGAATATTCAATTTCATGTTTGGTTTTCCACAGAAACAAATTAGAACAGGCTGTCAAACAAACACAACAAAAGAACAATAACATCACAAAAAGGAAATTAATAAGTAAATACAATGACAAAAAGCAACATGCCATATTCAAACAAAAAAGGGGACAATAACATAGATTTCTCCGTCCTTCCCTGGGTTCCAGATATAACTTGCAGTGTCCGGTCAGGGTGTAGTTATAGTGGACCTGGACATGAGACTTATATTTCAATGTTTCGACCCTGTAGGGTGTGTGTGCGTAAATACATCCAGTAGGGTCTTCCTCAGGACAAAGAAAACAATTGACAGCCCCAGGAGTCCAAATAGCAAAAGACAAAATGGCTCCTCCGTACTTGGAAGGAATATGTACAAGGAAGGGAAGTTTCAACTCTGGACAACCATCAAATGGTAGTGGATTCAAAAAGCGCATACAGGAGAGTTCAAGCGCACTGTGTTCTGTCTGGCAAGAATGGCAAAAGTCACTCCTTTTTGATAAATGATAACACTGTCACCTGGTGTAAACCCACAGGTCTAGGAAGAGGACCCAAATCTTAATGATACGCAAACAAATGATGGGCGAAATGCTGAATAAATCATACATTCACCCCCAGTCAAGAGATCTGGGTTAAATCCATCGTTCTTTTGTTCACCATGCCACCCCAGTTTAGACCCTGCCATATGCAAATCAGTCTTGACCCTGTACCTCATGGGAACAGTCCAGACCGAACTGCCAAGCCAGGTCCTCTCTGGACCGAAAACAAGCATCCTGGGACCGGTTTCTGGGTATTACCCTTCATCAGCCAGGCTAGCTTGAATCCAGTGGCACAGTGAGCAAGGGACCCACGTCTGGGCATTCCCATCCCAATTAGGGTGAAAAGTGCTACGCAATCAAATGATGGACGGAATGCTGAATAAATCATACATTCACCCCCAGTCAAGAGATCTGGGTTAAATCCATCGTTCTTTTGCTCACCATGCCACCCCAGTTTAGACCCAACCATATGCTGAATGATGGATTTAACCCAGATCTCATGACTGGGGGTGAATGTATGATTTATTCAGCATTCCGTCCATCATTTGTTCGCGTAGCACCCAAATCATAATGAGACCACAATGTCAATGAAAAGGCTCGTTTAGGTTGGGGGCCAAAAATCCCCATCAAATTACAAACGCATCTGCATCACCTACAGTCAATTTCTTTATCCCGACGGCATGGTGTGCCCGATCCCGGCAATAATGTCTGCCAGAAATATTGTGGCATAAATATTGTTTACAAAAACGCTGATCCATTGGGTTTAGATTTGTTTATTGTTAATTCTAATGGGGTGATGTTTTTGTAAATAATATTTACAAACATTATTCTAGTCCGGCAATATGTAGGCCACGATATTCTGGGACCAAACAGGCCAGAGCCAGGTTGGTAAGCATTTCACTTTGTGTATGGATTGTGACATTTTAGGAGTTGTTCTGTCTCATATTTTTAGGTCTCGCCTGGCGAGCGCAGCGCGAAGCGCTGCTGTCGCCAGCAGGATCTATTGTTGCTGACTTGCCTCGGAAGTGGGACAGGAGATGGGCACGCGCAGGCTTTTGGCGTATTGGAGCCTGTGTACGCGCTTACAGCCACGCGGCGTGCACATCTCCTGTCCCCCTTCCCTCGCAAGCCAGCATGCAGTTTCACTTTCGTTTTTTTTTTTTTTTTTTAAACTCGCCCTTTCGTTGGAGCAGCCCGCAATGGCGGGTCCGCTCAGGAAACCAACATTGACACTGTGCCTTCAAAGGCACAACCACTATAGAAATGGAGAATCCCCCACTCACCCAGGCTGCGGGGGGAATCCTCCTGAACGGCGGCTGGCTGCAGCGCTTCTGGAACACTCCAGCTCCACTACTGCCAGCACGACGCGGGGCTCTCTCCTTAGGCATGGGAGCCCCACACAGCTATCTGCCGCTCTTCATCCGGGCCCCCTCCTGGGACCCGAGACTTCAGCTCCCGCACTTCCTCTCCGGCGCCGGGTCTCCCTCTTCACCACGGGAGCCCCGGAAGGAGACAGGCGCTGCCTGCACCGGCTGCACGCTCCGCCACTGGGCACGCAAAAGTGACAGGTACCGCGCATGCGCAGGCAGCCCTCGCCCTCCCAGGTCTCCTCCCCGGCCCGAGTGTGGAGCTGCTTTCTATTTTGCTTGTTGTAGTCTGGTGGGCATGTGATCACCTCTGCGCATGTTGTAAATGTTTATTGTGTTTTTATGTAGCGCCAACACAGTCTTTTCCCACCTTAGCGCTCTTTAACTTATAAAATCATTAGCTATCGATGACCTAGATCGCAGTTGCATGAATACAGCTGCACCCACAAGGGATCATTAGATGTCACCCAACTCTTCAATAGATTTGTAAAGTCAGAGCCGGTGACCAGCTTATTTGAATTCTTATGAATGTCGAATTTGAAAGTCTCCTATGTGCTTTGACTGCCACAGGGGAGTTGCCTCCATTGGCTCAGCAGGTGCAGTGACGTCAAGTCCAAGAGGCCTGACTGCCACTGTTATTGCTGTGTTTCACAGTTGAAACCGCGACCAAGTGGGTTATTAACTTCCCTGCACATGGGCCCAGGCCATGACACATTGGCAGAGTGCAGCACGTGCAGCGGCACCGGGGCCCTGAGGGGACCACTGAACCATGGCTGCTGCTGTATTTTATAATTGAAACATCAGTGGGGGGGGCATTCTTGCAGTGGGCGGGCTAGATCATTGTGGCATGGATAGAGGTGTGGTGCAATTACTAGTGGCGAATATCCGGTTTCATGTCCTGGCTTCAGCATTCAGCCACGTTGTGTGGTCCGGGTCCAATTGCTGCCGAAATTGGGGTCGATCAGCACCGGGCAACTGTCAGCTACTCAGCACTCTATAGATACCTGGCTAGTCCCATATTTATGACAGGTGTGTTTTGCGGGCTCGGGTTCGTAGTGTACTTCTTTTCACCAGTGTGCCATTGAGAACCCCTCGCCCATTGGCTGTTAGCCAGATTCTAAAGCATGTGCCAGATAGAGGCCGTGGAGAGAATGGAAAGCACGCGCGTCTCTCTAGTTTTGTCCATTCTAAAGGGTGCCTTGAGTGCAACCTGCGGGACGTTGTTCAGTTAGGCATAGAACATTAATACCAATTTGGTTTTGGCTGCCAGGCATACTGTTGACTTTTGGGAGCTCTGAGCGCGCTGCTGCAAGCTTGCTGCGCATCATGAAAGCTGCAAAAAAACCAGGCGATTGCGCATGCGCGCTTGGAGATGTACTAGAATGCAGTAGGCTCAGATGTCTGGATTAACCAAAGGCGGATTAGAGTTCTCTCTGACTCTATTACACTTCGGGAGGGCACTTCCACGGGTCCTTTCAGTCGACATAACATCTATTGTGCAATGACAGTGGTTGGGAAATCTGACCACTGCGCCCTGCGGTGTTCAGCTAGGTGTGCTGAGCAGCTAGGGTGACGGAGCGAAGGTGTTCCCTTCTAAAGCACAGAACTGTTCCACTTTACCGGCGCAGCAGCGCTTTACAATTTGAAAATGATTTGCGCCGTGTCATGGAACATGGTGGCCAGTGGGGTTATTCTGCATATTATTGCTAGTGTAGGCTTGGGGGCCTTACAGAAGATTACATAGTGTTTAGTGCATGTGTATGGCACAGTCCCACTCCTTCTGTAGCGCCGAGGGGCTTTTAGGGTCTGAGCGCTCTTTCCAGTTCTACGATGGCCCCCTCCCTAACTGGATTCAGTGGTCTGGCGGTTTTATATTTGTTGTGTTTGGTATTGTTGGAAGGAGAACCATTGGCATTATTTAGCAATGCCAATAGCTCAAACTTTAATAATGCGAGACCTAGTGCATTGCAAATGCTTGTTCTTTATTTTGAATGGTATGACGCACTCATGATAGTTTGAATTAAGTAAGCAATAAACTTTACGTTTGGCATTTTTTACTCATTCTGACTACACTGCAGGGAAGTCATTGATGAGCTGAAACCAGGGCCATTGATGAGCTGAAACCAGGGCCTTTGGAATTATGCGATTATGCATCCACTGTATTTCCACCTAATTTTGGATTTGTCACATTTACCACATAATCCATCATCTGCTGCATAATCTGCAGATTTATAGTTTCTAGCTCCAATGGATTCATAGGTTACTAAAGAGTGTCGGCGCAGTGGAAGGCCCTCCGTAAAGGTTGTCTTGTCATCTCTGTGTTGCTCATTTCCTTATTAAGATGTCCAGATTGTACTAATGATGTGAAACCTTTGCCTACTAGTGTTAACATGTGTAAAAATGTCAAAATAATGAGGTGATACTAACACTGTATGTGCAGCAATGCACTGTATAATTTGCCTCTCCAATGCACATCATTTAATTAACCCTGCTGCATAATTTGGTCTTTCCCTGCTGCACAACTCCAGTGGCCCTGGTTGAAACCCTGTTAGCCTCAGGAGCACCAATACTTTTTAAAAACCTTTGAAGAAAAATTCAATTTTCAAGCATAGCTCCTCATTCTGTGAATCCCACAGACATTTGAAAGCTCACACTAGGGGTTTACTGAGTCATAAGCATTTCATATACTTTAAGTAAATAGAACCTTCTCTTTCTTTGCATTTGACAGTTCTTTGCCAATCACATGACTCTGGTGCCTCCCTGTACTCATAAGTGTGTTAAGGTTATGTCTAGTGTGTTCAGTTTGGCAATTCTGTAGTATAATTGGAAGTATCTTGTAAAGGATATTATTGGGTGGAAAGTGCTGCAGCGGGCCTGATGCGAGACGCTTGTGACATCAGAGATGCGATCATTGCAAGTCCATAGGATAGAATGACAACTTGGGAGCGAGAAAAAGTCAAGGCCACCCTGTCCACAAAGCCTTGATCCACCACCCACAACCCTTGCATTCTTCCCCAAAGGGGCCATCCACCTATATGCAACCCTGACCCTCTTGAATCCCCATCTCCCAGGGATTAAACCTCACAGAGACTACCCTGAAGGTGGCCAGCACCACCCAGGATACCTCACAACCAAAAACATAGATGCCACACTCAGCATCAGCAAGGAAAACATCTACAAACAACTTCCTTTAGGGAGACCCAGATGCTAGCCGTAAAGCAGATGATTGTGGAGTTTCATGTACACACACTGCCCTCCAGTGGGAACACAGGATAAGGCAATCAGCCATCCATGCATGTAATAAATAGGTAATAGGTAAGGTAATATGTAAGATTCTGTGAGTTTTTATAATAACCAACACAAGTAACACCCCAGTGAAGCAATACAAAGCATCACGAAGGTCTATCTGTCCAGAAAAAGCGCGCTTTTCCAACATGAAGTACCTTTTGTGCTGTAAATGTAAATAAAATAAACATGCCTTGTTTTGTATTACTTTACGTTACTTTGCGATGGTGCAAAGCTTTAGTAAATCTGTGCTAAATTGTGGTTTTGGGATTGACTTTCTGCTCTGGAAAGTTACCCTAAAAGTAACACAACTAGTATGTTGTGCTGCTTAACGTTACTTTGCTCCAGAGGGGCTTTGCATGAGTGTCGCTTGCATATTTCCATGCCACCACCCAGAGTTTTTGACACAAAGCCCTATGGACTAATGCTTGTAGACAGAACTTTGTGTAAAAAAATATGCCTCCCTGAGATAGATGCGAAGAAGGAGAAAAGTTTTCATTTCTCCAAACGTTTTCCAATTTGCCTATGTGCTGTAGTGTACAGTACACCTACAAAGTGGCACACATTTTAAAGTTAAACTAAGAATAGTACTTTCTACAGGAAATCTACCTTGTACTATGGTGAAAAGGTGTGTGTGGCACAAGCCACATTTGTACCACCGCTTGAGGAAAAAAGCAGCATATCATAGTGGGAAACACCGCTTACAACGATGGCAAAACCACGGATGCCTTTACAATGACGGCTTTACAATGAAACATTCTTTACCACAACCAGGGACGTAACACAGGCCCCTGCATCCCCTGCGGTGTGGGGGGCCTGAGCAGCAGGGGGCCCCCTCAGCACAGTAGTCAGGCCTGGGATCTCCGGATTAAATCCAGAGCGGGCCCCTTAGTGTACCTTGCAGGGGGACCCCCCTCAACTTTCGTTACGCCACTGACCAAAACTGTTTTTAGAACTGCATTTTTATCATGAGTATGCCTGTACCACGGATGCCTTTACAACAAATTTTGTGTAAAGTGGCTGTGCTGCGAGCCTGTATGGGTGAGTGAGTGAGTGTGTAAGTTACTGTGTTGGTAAATAAGTGAGTGTGTGAGTATCTGTATGGGTGAGTGTGTAGCTATGTGAGTGGCTGGTTGTATCAGTGGTTGTATGAGTAAGTGAATGGTTGTGTGAGTGTTGTATGACTGAGTGAGTGCATGTGTGAGTGCCTCTATGGAGGAGTGAGTGGATGTGTGAGTACGGGTATGGGTCTGTGAATGGGTACATGAGTGGTCGTGTAGAAGTGGGAGTGGGCGGACAAGATGTTGTATGGGGATGTCAGTGGGTGTGTGAGTGGTTCTGTGTATGATGTCATCAGTGATGTCATTTGAGATGTAATCTGTGATGTCACTGACCATGTCATGAGTGATGTAATATATTAGGCCATAAGCAGTGTATTGTGGGGGTGTAAGTAATAGTTAGCTCATGTAACTATAACTGCTGAATTTCACTGGTTTTGTACGAGTGAAATCTGAGCCTAACTGTAACTTCCCTGTAATCTTTGGTTTTTTAAGTGAATTTCTATGGTTTTTAAACTACTAGTCAAGTTTACAGAGTGCTGGAGAAAGGGGGCAGGCCTCCGACCACCTCTCAGGAATTCTGCTATGTCGTACTCACAGTAGGGAACAGGAGGGCTTCTAGGCCCCAAGAACCCTCAGCATCCAAGACGACTTCTTCCCCCAACCAATAGTGCGCCAGGAGGGGCATTTGCAGAGTGGGTGAGAAAGGCGGCGTGGCCTCCGAACATCTCTCACAAATTCCACTGTTCGGGACTTACTGCAGGTCACAGGAAGGCTTGTTGACTCTCAAGGACACTCTGGAGCCAAGGAGACTTCATCCCCCACCAGCAGAGCTTAGGAGACGTGTTTGCACAGAGATGGAAAAAGGGGGCGTGGCCTCTAAAGTCCTCTCAGCAATCACGCTCTGAGGGATTTACTGGAGGTAACAGGGGGGCTTGTTCGCCCCCAATGGCCCTCTGCAGCCAAGGGGAATTCACCCCCCAACCAGCAGTGTGCCAGGAGACGCATTTGCAGAGTGGTGGAGAAAGGAGCGTGGCTTCCAAACACCTCTCAGTAATCACGCTGTGTGAGACTCAATGGAGGTAACAAGAGGGCATGTTGGCCCCCAAGGACCCTCAGCATCCAATGGGACTTCATCCCCCAACCAACACAGTGCACCAGGAGGTGCATTTGCAGAGTGGTGAAGAAAAGGGGTGTGGCCTTTGAAGACATCTCAGCAATCCTGCTGTGTGGGACCTACTGGAGATCATAGGAGGGCGTGTTGGCCCCAAAGGACCCTCAGCATCCAAGAGGACTTAATTCCCCAACCAGTTGTGTGCCAGGAGGGGTGTTTGCAGAGTGGTGGTGAAAGGGGAATGAGCCTGCAGTGCCTTGCCGTTTTTTTTTATTTGTTCGGGGAGAAGGCCCGCATTGGTCCCCCTTCCATGGGCCACTTTTGGCCCCTGGTGACCCCATTCCCCTGGGTCTAGGCCTATTATAAATGGGGAAGGGAGGCCACGCAGCCCCCCCCCCCGGTGACCCCATACTCCAAGGCCCCTCCTTTTTATTTTATTTTTAAACTAAAAGAGAGGGGGACTGAGCGCCCCTTCTTGTGCCGATTTTGGCCCTAGGTACCCCATCCCCTGGGGCCCAGCCTCCTTATTAAACAAAATTAATTAATTGATAAATAATAGGAGGGAGGCTGTGCGCCCCACCACGGCCCTCGGGCCTGGCCTCTAGTGTGGTTGCCCTGGTCCCAACGAGGGCAACTACTTTTTAGTGTTGGGGACCGCGGGGGAGTCTCAAGGCCCCTTCTGTACCTGCCACTCCCCACCTCCTGCAAGAGCCAGCATTGCTTTGACAGAGAGGGAGCTGCTAACATGCAGCTCCCTCTCTGTCAAAGCAATTATGCTCCGCTTTGAGCAAGCAAGAGCAAAATGCTCTCGCTTGCTCAAAGCGGAGCACAGGCTGCTAAGGCTTGGAGAGAGCTGTAAAGCTCCTACCTAGCCTTAGCAAACAGCTGTGTCCAGAGGGTTAGCACCCTGGGACATAGCAGGAGCCGGCCCTTGAGGCTGGTGGTACCCAGGGCCATCTTTAGCTCCAGAAGGTGGCAATGTTTTGTTTAGCTGGGTGGTTGTGGTCCCCGGGACAAGGTGTGCGCAACGGACCCCCTTCATTATATTATTTGAGCCCCAGGGTGTTGGTGGTCCCTATGGACAGGGGGTGATCTGCGTGGGCCCCCTGCATTTATATATTAATTGCCCCAGGGAGGTGATGGTCCCCAGGGCTGAGTAGGGACCGACAGGTCCGCGGAACTATTAGAATTCATTTCCCTGGGGCGGTGGCAGGCCCCGGGGCTGTGGGGAGTCGCACGGTCCCCCCACATTGTTATAGTTTATTGCCCCGGGGAAGTGTTGGTCCCCAGGACTGCAAGGAAATGCCAACTTTGGCACTGAGAGACCAGGTTCAAGTCTCAGTGTCTGCACTACTTCCTGTGATTCTTGGCAAATCACTTCATCTCCCCATTCCTACCAAATACGAAGGTGTCTTTGCGCAATGCAACTGGTGCTCTTGTAAAGCTCTCCAATCCCTTTGGGTTTATAAAACTGCACAAAAAAATCAGTACAGTAAAACCAATTTACGATATTATGGTCCACTCCTTTGGGGATCCATGTGGGTCTGTTCGTCACCTCAAGGAATTGTCAGAACCCTCAGGTTTGGAAACTGTTTAAACTGATTTACTCATTACAGAGGCCCAGATTTGCTTCAAGCCCCAGACTGCAAAGCGTTGTTGTCTGAAAAGTTCGGACTGGTAGGAAGTCTCACATATTACACGGGGATACTAGGAAGATGCTGCCCACGGTTCTTAAAATAAAATTTGTGCTGTGTTCTAAAATAGTCTTTCCTTCGACTTCCTCTTCGATGGATTCAGGAATCGTGCAAGGATTGTTATTGGTTCAAGCAAAATAGAAATTTCCCTGCTGGCGTACTCCTGAAGCAGATAAAGTGTGTCTTTTGCAATAATTTGTCATGTCACAAGGGGGCGCCATAAAGCTGGTGTTTTACCTCGCCTTTTTGGAAGTGCAGTTTCTGTTCTTTTTTGGGTGATCTTGGATTTTTGTCTCCTTCGTTCTCACTTAATAACTTTCTACATCATTTCTGCCTCTGTGTTTAACTTTCTTTCCCAGAGACTTCAAGTCTCACTCATCGTGTGTGAGAATAACGCAAAATGTTCTACGGATCAGTTGCCACGCACACACAGCTGATTGTAGCCTGGTAGTATGATGGGAAGCATGATGCAGGCAGCAAGAGCTGATTGCACAATCAATCAGGCAGTACGTCATCATGTAACGTGCTCAACTCACGTCGTGGAGACCACAGCTGTGTAGAGGCATGGTCTCAAGGCTAGCAGGAAAATAGGGGGCACGTTTACAAGGGGATTGCACTACTGGAACGTGACTTTTTCTGACGCTCCAGTGGCGCAATGCCCTGCTTCATATTTATAAATTTGCCTTTAAGCCACTTTTTGGGCTTATTGTCGCTTTGTAAATATGTCACCCTTTCCCACAGATATCTGCGTGGAAGGGGCGTGCAATGGGTGTTGCTGTGAGCGTTCCACCGCAAAACCCAGTGCTTGACACTGCCAAAGATTATGCAATAGCAGGCGTTAGTAAAGCACAACAAGGAGAAATACCTTTATTCATCCCCCTTTTTGCTTTTTCTATGAGTGCTGCATTCTGCACATAAACAATCATGGAATAATGACGATTTGCTACTTCTATGTGCGCTGCAGAAAGCAGCACACATAGAAGTTACACACCACCATTATTGATTGTTTATGTGCAGGAAGGAACACCTTCCTGCACATAAATAGCCATTCCTGCAATGCAGGCACTCTTGCACAGTGGTGCAAGGATGACTGTGTTGGTGCAAAGTAGCTATTTTTAACGCCAGTGCTAGAATAAACACAGGGGTGTGTCGTATTGTTGTAAATGCGGCGCATTCCTTCATTTTGAAAATGCGGAGTGTGTCGCTGCAAAGTTTTCCACAGCGCCACGCTCCACCATTTCCTTGTAAATATGCCGCTAGGTAGCCGTGCAGAGAGTCCAGTGGAGCTGCACTACCTTGGTCGAAACTGCACTGTGTGGTCAGCCTGCAGTCCTCTGGGGGGAGAGCCTGAAGTGGAGTCGTTCACTGACCTGCCACAGGAGCCGGAATTGTCAAGGGTTTGACATCAGGGCATTGCTTTTGTAAATCAGGAGTGTTCTTTTTTTTTCTAAAGAGTTTTATATAGAGCGAACTTGACCCGAAGGTATCTGAGCGTTTTACATGAGCACCAGTTACGTTATAGACGGACACATTCATTTTTGGTAGGCACGGGGAGATCAAGGGATTTGCCGAGATTTACAGTATGTTCAGCGTCCCTGCCGAGACTCGAACCCTGTTCCCCAGCTCTGAGGTCGACCGCTCTTTTGTGTTATTCTACAACTTTATCATTTTTCTGGATATTTTTAATTATTTCATGGCTGTCTCTGTCTGTCTAGTCACGCATGTCTAAGCATCTGTGACATCACTTCATGTGACATCATCAAACATGCTAGTTAGTTCTAAAGACTAGAAATTTTCAAAATATGAGTGCTCTGCTGTTCTAGATTAGCCAACTGGTGTATGTCTCCCTCTGATCTTTCTATTTGCACCTTCTGAGGAGCATCAAGCCCCCGCTCTCGCCTCAGACTTCCGGTCTGTTGTACATTCCTTGTACATCTCCAGGGGCTGGATGGTTCGAAACCCACTTTTATCTGCTCACTGTGCACCTTGACCACTCCCTCCCAGAGCTGATCTTTACTCTGCTACTCACTTGTTTCTGAGGCACACAGATCCAATTCACAATATTTTTTAGATAACCCTCTACATTTCGGCGCTGCGAAGTACCACACATCAGGCGTTAGACTAACGCATTTCAGTGAGGTGATCGGCATCACCGCACTGAAATGCATTGTCACGCATTTATAGCGCCTCAGCTGTGTTCAGGAGCGCCGCTATATGGCACCTCCGCTGACTTCCAAAGCTCTAAAGGGGGCTGGCTCAGCTCGCGGCAGGCTACAATATTTCACCCGACACCGCGTCAATCACTGAGGTTAGGTCATGAGTCTGGCCCATGATTTAATTTGCCCAATCACCATAGGCGCCGTGGGCAGGCGCGACTGCGCAGCAAAGTTTAAGTTTTTTGGCAGCCTGCCATGCGCACTTGGAGCCTGCCGCTGCAGCTCGCAACACGCGGCCCAGCGGCTGTAATGATTCAGCTGTGGCCGGGGGGTGGGGGTGCGTGACTGCCCCAGCAGCAACCCTGCACTCAGTGCAGCCAATGCCACGGTAAGAAAAGTGTCACTCACTGTTTCTTCTCCTTGGCTTCCTATTGTACTTCACTTTTAGAAGCGCGCCATTCAGCCAGCCTAAAGTTAAAGAGCCGCTCTGCGTGCAGTCAGTCTGCACAAAGTAGAAATTCAGGCGCGCAAGTAAAGTCAGTACAGCAGCTGCACATCAACAGAACACTCAACTTCTGCTTGTTACTTTAATGCAAATACTCTGTGCTATCAGTGCTAGAAGAAGGAAGGGTCGAGTCAGTCCTGATTGGACTGGAACTACTTACGATACCCATCCGTGACCGAACTTTGTACGCTCTGTGGCAGGCTCTCAATTCCTAATTATCATGCCAACCCACATCTTAACCAGTTTTACAAATAGCGCAAATTCGACCAGAAGGTGTTGCAGCGCTATCACAGTAGGAAATACTTCCCATGGTTCAATTTGAAGTCATAATGCTTGCAAAGCGGCATTACCTTCGGAGCATATCGGCACCCCAGCTTGTGCTCCTCTCTGTTTTCGGAAAAGGCTCTGGCACTTAGAAAATAAAAATGTCAGAAAAAAAAGAACCGCTTTAAAACTCAGCGTGTCGTTCGCCAACATAACAGACACGCGCTCGCTTCTGCCGCAGCCCTTGTGGTTTTCGTGTGATGTTTTTACTCCCTGGTCAAGATCAATTCTAAGTTGGTAAAAGTGGAGTACCGAACACCTCGAGCAAGTGAGATTAAAGGCACTTGACCCCTGTGATTGGTAACTTTATGTTGGCTAGTACTCTGATAGACTGAACCCTATGAAGTCTGTTTTTCCTATGTTATTGCTCCCCCCCCCCCCCCATTTTTCGGTCTTGGCAGTAAATTGTTCTTTTATGTCAAAGGGTATTTGCTAGAGCACTATTGTTTCCAGCTGGTGGCATCGAATATGCGACTTTACAACAAATGCGATACAACACATTTCATTACAACGCGGTCATTACAATGACGGCATTGCTACATCGCATGCCATTACAACACAAGTAGTTACAACGACTTGCTGTAGGGGGCGCTGGATGTTGGGATAGTATAATTTACTATTCCAACTCAAGTCTGTGCAACAGTAGGGAAGGTGTGGGATATTAAATCCAACACCTTCTGCCCCCTACAAAACGACTTGCGTTGTAATGGTTTGCGATGTAGCAACGCGGTTGTTGTAACGATCGCGTTGTATTGGAATGCGTTGTATCGCATTCGTTGTAAAAGATGTCTCCGGGTGGGCCACCTGGGTTAAATGATAAATAGTAGTGTATTTAGAGCCCTTGTGAGCTTGACAGGTTCATTCATTCAATCATGTTCATAGGAAGAGTTTCAGGCCAGGGTAGTTAAGAGGGAATCTTTTTACCACCGGAACAAGACGGGGCAGTCTGTTGTGATTGCCCCATGCACATTTCTGCACCAGTTGTGGAGTGTGAAATAAGCTGGTAATACAATTGTTTTAGAAGTAATTCTTCCAGCAAAGTGCTGCTAGTGAAGAAATGTAGCTTGTGTTTAAGCCATAAGCTTAACTACAAAGGCCATGCATGCCCCTTTTAGGGACCCCCATGTTTTTTTATGCCGCTTAAAACCCTGATGTCAATCAAGCTCCTCCATTTCTGGTGCTTTGCAGCTGTTTTATGATGATCTTAGAGTTTCTGGTTGCTCAAATGGGTGTCATTTCTGATATTTGTATGTTTCCCCTCATCTTCAGTGCTTGTTTTTGCGCACGTCATAGCAATTGAAACGTCACTCATAATTACACTGAAATTCTGAAAATGTCACATAGCAACATGAAACCGTATTTTGGGCAAAACATACGGCTCCATTTCAAGGAATTTATACTGTATCCCCCCGGGTATCTTGAAGGTGCATTGGCGCTTGCCGGCTGATGATTAATGCGAGGGCACTGCCCTCTAGCGTGCAGAGCCCCTCCCTGCACTCAGACGGCTGGAATTCTCACATCCCAATGTCACTGCGGTTGTATAACACAAAATAATAATTTCTCATCTATACAGATGAGGGCACTGCCCTCTAGTGGTACAAACATCTTCTGCAGTCCAAGGGCTCCAATTCACACAAGCAATGGGCACTGCTCATAACACAACAAGCATAGGCAAAGTCCGCAGGCTTGGTCTTGGCTGGCAGCCCTTTGGCTGTTATCAATGCTTGCTATTTATTGTCGGGGAACTAGACCATGTATAAAAAAAAAATCTTATACTTAAAAAGCACAGGTTGTGGGCACTGAAGGGAACTACTTTGTGAGTGGATGTGCTCCTGTGAAAGAGAAGAATGCTGTCACTCATAGTGAGGTTAACCAATGTCTGAAGGGGGCTGGCCCTTTGCCCCATGCTGGTGTGGGTTGAAAATAAAATGTGAATGGACACAGCAACAGACCAAAGGACGAAGAAGGCTGTCTGACAGCCACTAATATATGTATTTATGTATATTTGTAAAATTAATAGACCCTGGTTAACGTCACTCCTAAAAGTAAAATGTCTGATCTATGCATTTGAGGGCCCTGTCCTCTAGTCCTCAGAGCCTCGCTCTCAAGCCCCAGGGGTTGATTTCCCACATGCTGGTGACACTGCTGCATACACAGAGAGAGAGAGGGGTGAGATAGAGAGGCAATAGGAAGGGAGATGTGGAAATATGGCTTTTTCTGGTCAGTTATGTCCCCTATCTTGGACCCCAACGGTTCTATGTGCATATCACAAGTACATGTATGTTCCCTCCAGTTCCAGTTATGAAGACGCAAATACATGTGCGTCCAACGTCAACATGTCCTCTGTCAGATCCGCCATGAATAGGCCGGATATTCCATTCCTAAATATGAAAGGCCACCAGCTTTATATGGTTCACTTATGCCATTTTACAGTCCAGGCAAGTAGGCCCTGATTCTGTCATCAAAACTCTTCTTGCCTTCTGCCTCTGAAAGCTCCAGTCTGAGCCTGCATCTGTGACCATGAACTTTGTCTCATTCTCTGCGCGGCTCACGAAGCCTGACATCAGCCTATTCTCTGCCAAGAACTGTATTTCACCTTCGAATTATCTGCTTCCCCCTCAGCCGATGCATTCCTGCCTAGTAGTTTAAGTAAACATTCTTCCAGTTACCGAGCAAAAGGCCCGGCTTCTCTGCCCTTATGCAAGTAATTCATAGCCCTGTCACCATGGAATATTCCTACCCCCTCGCATTCAGTGTAGACACTTAGACGCTTGTACACGCACGCACAGTCAGTATAGAATAGATTCTGTCCGAGAGTCCTTCTTTCTTGGATAACATAGTTCTTTAAACATAGGATGTTAGATATGATTTGGGATTAGGTTGACTTGACCCCCCAGACTTTTTGTCTCCACATGTAGAGCTAAATGTCAAGTCCCCTTCACCCCCTAGTTACACGTCAATTACACGTCATGCTGCTGCGCGCGCATCTAGGCCAAGTATTATCTTATAGATCCGCCTATAGGTGACATCATAACCAATTATGTTCCTTTTTACGCCTTATTACACCCATTTCTGGTTACGCAGAACAAATCGTCATTTTCCTTATCAATTGTTACGCCTACTGCATCCGCTTCATTGTAATGTATGTACTATAAAAGTTACTTCTTGTCAATAAAGTATGTACTTCACTTCCTGAACCCCCGTGGTGATGGAACTTGGAGCAACCGATTATAATCAATCACTGGAATAAAGCCCATTCCGAAACTCTAAAATCACGGATTCTGCCTCTCATTTTACTGAGCTATTTTATAATGTTTCTGTATCAAATTCAGTCCCGGTAAAGGAATTTTATTTACCACATGATGGCGCCCGAACAGGGACACTTTCTCATCTCACGCGCCGGCGGTGAGTTGCAGGCCCGGTCTCCTGCCACAGCTGGACGGACAATAACGCGTACCAGCAGGATTTCCTGTATCTCCCTCCGGTCAAGCGGGGGCGACTGAGACTGCGATCAACACCCAGACGAGGCGGTGAGAAGTGCGAAGTATCCCGACCAGAGCCTAGCTGAGAGAGCAAGATCCGAGGTATACAGAGACCCACCAGTTCGAAGTCAAGCCCAGTGTCCGACGAGTCGAGTCGAGTCCAGTCCGGTTCAAGTTCAAGTTACCGAGGCCTTCCGTTTCCGAAGCTACCCGGTGAGTACCATTACTGGGGAGGCATTTCTGACGTGCACATAGGTTGTGCCGGTCAAGACGGGTTTGGGTACACAAATCCGGTCTGCACTGTTTTAGCAGTGTATCTGTACTGTTTAGCAGTATATCAAGTATTCCGAAGTATCTAGTTAGTGTCAAGAGTTATGCTTGGTGATTAGTTATGCAGACGATCATCATTGTTGTTTATTTTAAAGGTAAAAAAAAATGTTTAATGTTTAATGTTTAATGTGTTAAACGTCCTGCATATTGTGGTATGAATGGTTGTTCATTATTGTGCTTTTGTATTAAGTGTGTTCAAGATTAAGTATCGGATCAGTTGTCAATATGCCGCTCTTTTCGAAATTAAGACAGATCACGACTAGAAAAGGGGTTCTCGAAGAAGCCGTCCCTATTCCTCCTAGGGACACTCCAGGGCACTTCATGTATCACAAACATGGCTTAGACGCTATATTATTTCTTGATTTATGGGTAGACTATACCAAGGGATTACCAGAAAGTCAGAGGTGGCCCGCAGCGGGGACCTGGGATGCAGAGTGCATCATGAAAGTCGAGGAAGAGTTATGGAAAAGGAAAGTCAGACAGTCACAGAAGGACGCCGTTGAGTTATGGCGTAAAGAATCTCATAGACGTACAGAAAAAGCACGTAGACAGGAAGAAAGGAATAAAGAAAGTTCAAATAAAGTTCAAGGAAATCTATTAATTGAGGAAGGTATCCGAGTGAAATCAGAACAAGTAGACAGACAAAGAAATGCCCTTATGAATGGTATGTATCCCCTTCTGGCCGAAGGATTACCTAAGGCTACTCCAGAGATACCGAAAGACTTGCCACCCCCATTATTCCCAATCAAGGTACATCCTAAGGGGCATCCTAGAACCGCAGAAGATGTTTTTCTTTCCTCATATTTAGATGACGCAGCTCCCGAGTATGCTAATTCCGCTCCACATAGACCGCATATCAGGGAGGTCCTACGCCAAGATCCAGTACCCGTATCCCTACAGCAACAAATCGAGTCACAAGTTCCGGCAAGCACATCTGTTTCTGTATCTGTTCCTACAGCTACTTCTATAGCTGTGTCCACACCTATAGTTGCTGTGTCACGTTCAACGAATCCTTTCACACCCGACGCCCCAGATGGGGCCACGGGAGGTGCTACCAATATCTTTTCTACGCCACCTAGAATAAATAAACTTACTTTTCAAGAGTCAGCGCATTCACGTACACCCAAATTCGTAAGTGCTCGTGCACTTAAAGAACTTCTCGTAGATTGTAGATATGACCCGGTGCCCGGTATAGAGGACGAAATGACCCTGGCCTCATTGCGTATCAGACGAGCCGCAGTGTATTTAGCGAAGTTACCAGGAATGACTGCGCATCTAGACGAAATATATCATTTTGTCCAAACAGGACGAGATCCAGAATGTATTAACAGAGCTATGGAGTACCAGAAAGTAGAGATACAGGGGGAACTGTTACGTTTCCTCATAAACTGTGTGATCAGAAATGTAGACCGACCGGGGGTAGACCCGGAAGCAATGCAAATTCTTACCAGATGGAGTCAGAATATATCAGAAGGGAGACATGACAAGCAAAATTGTATAATAGCCATGTGCCGAAAGATCCGTAAAGAAATAGAACGCCTACACAAAGAGAGATTAGAGGCAGACGAGTTCGAACAAAGCGAGGAAGAAGGGTCAGGACTGCCCGCAGGACAGTCGGACACCATAGCCTATGTAGGTAGAGGAAGATCTTGTAATAAGAATCAGACTAGATGTCATACTGACTCAATACATCCGATATGTCCAGATAATAACAGGAATTTTCAAATACCTATAATTAATATAAGGTCTAACGAGCGTTCGTTCCAAACCGCCGACAAACTACTACGAGAACGAAGGGGTTATCATTTTCTCGACTCCATGGATGAACAAGATTTAGCCAGGGCAGCTGTCCATTGGGTGGACAGTCCCGGAAAATATAGTGATGATACAGTAGTACGCACATTTTTGAATCTCACCCCAGATGAACAGAGGTTAGCTGGGATTTATATGACTCAACAACTCATTATACTATATCGGAGTCAGCATTCGGACCCTGGTCCCTTACCTGACATACTGACTGAATTGCTTATGAATAAATGGAGAGGTCCAGGTACTAAATTAATTAAAGAAATTCTAGAATCAAGAAAGCAGTATATTATTTTTGTATGCTCAGAGCAGGTCTCAGTGCCCGTCAAGGAAAGAACCACGTATCACATGGATAGACAGAATCCGTTACGAGAAGTGCACCCAATAAAAGGCGAGGACAACGAGTTTAAGCGCGTATTTGTATATACGCCCATATCAAAAATAGAATTGTTACAAATGAAGAAAGTGGTACCCAGTCATGACAAAGATCCAGCGGGTTTTCACCGAGAAATTAAAGACATGTTACTCATGGGAGAGTATACCTATCCCGACATTATGACAATATTAAAGGTATTGATGCCTGCTGGCATTTATGAAAAACTCAAGGAAAAAGAGTGGGAGGTAGGTGACCAAAAGATAGAATGGTCAGTGTTAGAAGCGGAAGAAAAGGCCCGAACTGCAGGAGCAGGACTTGGGGATCAAACTAAAGCATTACCAGGTTTACTAGTACAGGTACTGCCACGTTTATTAACTACGAAAAAGGAAGATTGGGGAACGATTTCAGCCTGTAAGCAGAAGCAAGATGAAGACACTAGTGATTACTATGCCCGATTTGAAAAATGTTTTGGTATAAATAGTGGCATAAAAGCCAGTAGCGAATCATACCCGCATCTGTTTGTAACAAAATTAGTAGAAAATGCCCTGCCCCCAGTAAAGAATAGAGTATTAAAATTCGAGAGTACCTGGCAAGGTAACACTCCATCACAAATGTTACAAATGCTACAGTACCATCACAATAGAATTAGAGAGGAACAAGAACATGAACACAGACGCATGAAAGACACGAAAATGAAAATGCTAGTTTCCCAGACAGTTCCAGCGGAAGGACATAAAAAGGGTATGACACATTCCGATTCAGCAGGACCTGTAAAAGGGACATGCAATTATTGTAAAAAGCCAGGTCATTACGTACACGATTGTCCAGTTTTAAAACATAATATCGCCATAGGTAAAACACAAGAAAGATCACGGCCACTCAGACAAGATCAGAATGAACAAGGAGCTATGCAGCATGCCCAGGCCATGCCAGCCGCACAACAGCCAATACAGTTTGTGCCAGCTGCACCACCGTTGCCTGTTACTGCCACACAGACAACAACACGACAAATGTATCAGACCGCACAGTATGAATATCCCGAGTATCAGCGTTACGCATGAACAAGCCTAGAGAGGGAAGTTGATTTACCCCTTATCGAGATTCCTGTAGATCAAGAAGGACCTTATGTACATAGTGAATTATTAGGCCAAGATAGGAAATTTTTACTCGATACAGGGGCAAGTCGAACAACTATAAAACGTAGTGAAGTTCCAGGGGCACCCCTCTCAGGCTCTCAGAATATTTCCCTTGGTTTTTCAGGAAAACCTATTGTTAATGAAGTGTCACAACCACTGCCACTTACGATAGGACCTCTGACCCGAACTACAGATTTATTGCTTACTAAATCATGTCCAGAAAATCTGTTAGGAATTAAAACCCTGAAAGCTCTAGGAGCCATAATATGTTGTTCTCCGGAAGGTGTAAGGTTGTTTTTACGTGATTTTAAAGGTCACTATGTGTCTAGAGACATGGATCCCCGACTGCAGACTTTACCTACACGTCTATGGGCACAAGGCCCTACTGATGTTGGGTGCATGAATATTACACCATATAGAGTCACATTAAAGGCAGGAGTGGTGCTACCACGAATGCGACAATACAAGTTACCACCAGATGCTGTAGTGGCTTTACTACAAATCATTGACGAGCTCATTGCCCAAGGGGTAGTTGTGGAAACAGACTCCAATGTATGTAATTCACCGATAATTCCGATTCTTAAACGAACAGATCCAAAGGCCCCGCCAGTATATCGATTGGTTATTGATCTGCGCGAATTAAACAAGTGCATTGTGCCACAATTTCCTGTGGTCCCAGATATCTCGTCATTACTGACAGCCATTGATTCCGAAGCAACATTCTTTACTGTAATTGATCTCAAGAATGCCTTTTTCAGCGTCCCAATAGATCCGGAAAGCCAATATTTGTTCGGATTTAGTTTAAATGGACGTAGCTTTAAATTCTCACGCGCACCTCAAGGATTTACAGAAAGCCCCAGCATCTATAGCCAAGCACTGAAACGAGAACTTGACAGTATCCACATGCCAGTTAACACTGCACTGCTTCAATACGTCGATGATCTGCTGATCACCGCGATAAGCGAACCTGAATGTGAGAAAGCATCACTGACAGTTTTACAATTTCTAGCCGAAAAGGGGCACAAGGTGTCCCCTTCTAAGCTGCAATTCTGTGTCCAGCGAGTTGTTTATCTTGGACACTCGCTGTCCAAGGAGGGAAGGCAGCTTACACCCGACCGCATTCAGTTAATAGCTAACATGCCTATACCCAAGACACAAAAGGAGGTACGAGCTTTCATAGGCCTCACTTCATATTGTAGGCAGTGGATCCCTCAGTATGCATTTCTAGCAAAACCACTCATTCAGTTAACCACACAGGAGGCAGCCACATCGACTGTTCTCCCTTGGACTCAAGAACATACACAAGTTTTTGAAAGCCTAAAGAAAGCTTTATGTCAAGCACCTGTTTTAGCAACACCATGTTACAGAAAACAGTTTACACTCTTTGTTACAGAACGCGAAGGTACTGCCTTGTCAGTACTCACACAGGATCAAGCAGGAGCACACAAACCATGTGCTTATTTTTCTAGTACATTAGATCCCGTAGCTCAGGCTTTGCCTGCATGCCTGAAATCAGTGGCAGCGACAGCTTTAGCAATCAGACAAAGCGATGCCATAGTGTTAGGACACCCATTGACAGTTCAAGTACCACACGCAGTGGAGGTTCTTGTAAATAGAACACAAACACAACACTTGACTATAGCGCGACTTACAGGGTACGAACTTACATTGTTTCAGCCACATATAGAAATCAGACGCTGTAACACATTGAATCCTGCCACACTTTTGCCAGTAACCGGAACAGACCCACTAGCTCATGACTGTATTGAAGTTATTACTATAACGACAAAACCCAGACAAGACCTGACAGATGTTCCATTGTCCGATCCAGACCTGACGTTGTATGTAGATGGTTCATGTATGAGAACAAGTGCAGGAGAATTAGTGGCCGCTTACGCAGTCACAACAGATACTGAAGTCATTGAAACTAATCGTATAAATACTTTGTCAGCTCAAGCCGCAGAGCTCATCGCTCTGACACAAGCCTGTATTCAAGCCACAGATAAAAAAGTCAACATATACACTGATTCACGTTATGCATTCGGAGTTGTACACGACTTCGGCGTGCTGTGGCGAGAAAGAGGTTATTTAACTTCCCACGGTGCCCACATTCAGCACGGACCCCTCATTCATGCCTTATTAGATGCGATACATCTACCCACTGCAATATCTATTATGAAATGTAAGGCTCATACAAAGATTACTGATATCATTTCCCAAGGCAATGATCTAGCCGACAGAACAGCTAAACAGACTGCTCAAACTCAAACCCCCGACATGACAAAGACAATAGTCCCGACACCGACACATTGTATGACAGTTAAAGATCCTACTCTTGACGTGATTGACATACAGACACATGCTACACCAGACGAAATAAAGAAATGGACTGAATTAGGAGGGATCCAAACGGACCAAGGATGGATGATGAAGGAAAAGTCTGTATGGTTCCTTCCTGATTCAATGGTCCAAGTTATATTTAACACTATACATAGTCCAGCACATCTAGGAGAAAAAGCTATGCTAGACAGCATTCAACACATTTGGTTCAATAAACATTTACGAGCAGCAGCCAAACAAAAGGTCCGTACCTGTATGATCTGTTGCCAGTTTAACCCAGGAAAAAGCGTTCCCGTAGAACAGGGTGGATTTCATCCTCCTAATAATCCTTTTGAAGTACTCCAGATGGACTATATCCAGATGGAACGATGTCGAGGATTCAAATATGTTCTCGTAGTTGTCTGCGCTCTGTCCCGTTGGACAGAGGCGTACCCGGTTTCAGATTACACTGCCCCGACTACTGCCAAACAGTTGGTTCGAGAATTCTTCCCACGATACGGTTTACCACGTGTTGTTCACTCAGATAACGGCCAGAAGTTCTCATCCGAATTAATGAAACACGTTTCACTTCTGTTAGGTTATCAGTGGAAATTCCACTGTGTCCGACACCCCGAGGCAGCAGGTCTCGTAGAAAGACATAATCAGATACTGAAAATCAGATTGTCCAAAATATGCAGAGAGAAAGGTGTCGACTGGATAGTAGCGTTACCAGTTGCACTCTTTTACATGAGAATGGTAGCACACTCTCGAACAGGGCTATCCCCGTATGAGGTGATCTTCGGTAGACCACCAAATATGTGGGGGACGCCCGTACCACGCAAAATAACTGATATTGACTGTAATATGCTGACAGATTACTTGGCTTCCTTGATGTCTGCACTACAATCTTGTCGTTCACAGGTAGCTGCAGCCTTTCCCGACAACACCGAGGTGAAACCCCATGACGTGGTTCCGGGGGACCTGGTCTTTGTGAGGAATTTCGACGAAAGACTCAGCTGGAGCCCAGGTGGAAAGCACCCAAGTTGGTCCTGCTGACCACAAGGACAGCCGTGAAGATCGAGGGCCGCAAGGGCTGGATTCATTCAAGTCATATCAAGAAATTTCATGGACTATCCTCGGATATAGACATTGTGCCCCGCACTCCCTCACAGACTGATTCAAAACTTCCTTTGGTTGAAAAGACTGAAACCGAACTTTACAAACTAAAGCTTAGGCCCAACAAGTCGAGCAATTTGATTGTTTAAGTCCTCTCCAAGGTGAAGCGGTTGAATTGTCTCTGACATGTATCCCTTGGACCTGAGTAGAGAAAATACCCGGAAAATGTTGAAACGACAGGCGTATTGTAAATCACTGCGTAGCCACTGCATAGTGACATTATTAATTCTGTTTTTATTAAGTCTTTTAATAATTATTACAAGTATGTTGTTGCACATATATTACCCTATTTCTAGACATGTTTATAATATTGCTGCTGAACATTCTTTTAGTGACTTACCTCCACATGAATTGTCTTATAGACTTGCGCTGCGCAATAACACTTTCATTAGTATGTTACATCATTCCCATCAGACTAGTAATGCTACTAATTGTTGGGTGTGTGGTCGGCTCCCTCCCTATCAGAATTATGAAGGAGTCCTGCCATTCTTTCCACACCCATTTACACACAATGGCTCCTGTGGAGCATGGTTTAGTTTAATCAATTCCATAGACTCAGACACAGCAGTTTACCAAGATCATTGGGTATGGGGAAACCTGAACCTAGTTTTACTCAAGGTCTGTTACCGCGACAAGGAGGGTCGCCCCAAAAGAACAGGAACTGATCTAGAAAATGAAGTATATGGATTAGGTAATTTTACACCTAATCTCATGATTCTAAATGTCGTATCCGAAATTGAACTAGTCTTGCCCACCATGTCAGTATTCCCAGCGAAGGGTGAATTATGTGTAAGAAAAGTTGGTTCCATACATATGGGCCATAGTAAATGCACCACTACAGTAGAATTCAGTGATCAAGGCAAATCTTTATTTAGAGCTTCTCGCCATTCCTACTTTGTATGTGGTCAGACTGCATATATGCGTTTACCTCTAGATTGGGATGGTACCTGCTACATTGCATTCCTTTTGCCACCTGTTTTCCTAGCTCCTCCTGATTATTACAGAAATATTCATTTAGTACACAACAGAGAGCGGAGAGATCTCCCCATTGTCGATTACACTGAGACGGCATGGGACAAGTATGTAGATTTTAATAAAGGCATCTTTCCCTACATAGGTACCGTTACTAATAGTAAGCTGATACGTAGATTAACTAGAACCCTTGAAGCAGTAGTGAATGAGACTATTTCCGCCTTAGGCAATTTAACAGAAGAGCAGTCTGCTATGCGGATTGTTGTGCTTCAAAATCGTCTTGTCCTTGACGTCATCCTGGCTGATAGGGGCGGAGCTTGTAGGGTCATCGGATCAAGCTGCTGCGTATTCATACCAGAAAATTCGCCATCTGTATATAAAGCCATCACTCGCCTTCATAAGATTGTAAGCCAGATACACCAGAACCCAGGGACTTGGACTTGGTCCAGTTGGTTTTGGAGTGTGATATCAGCCTGGGGATGGAGAGTTTTATCCTTCCTAGGTATTGGCCTTCTCATACTATTCAGTTGCTGTCTATGTCTACAATGTGGACCAGCGATCTGTGGTCTGTGTGCCACATCGTGTATTCCACCACCAAGATTTCATTCGTCACGGAAGAAGAAAGAAGAACAAATGATGCTATATGAACAGATCAATGGATTAATGAAGATTGATATCTCTTGAAGGGCAAGTAGGGGACAAGGAGGGAATGTGGAAATATGGCTTTTTCTGGTCAGTTATGTCCCCTATCTTGGACCCCAACGGTTCTATGTGCATATCACAAGTACATGTATGTTCCCTCCAGTTCCAGTTATGAAGACGCAAATACATGTGCGTCCAACGTCAACATGTCCTCTGTCAGATCCGCCATGAATAGGCCGGATATTCCATTCCTAAATATGAAAGGCCACCAGCTTTATATGGTTCACTTATGCCATTTTACAGTCCAGGCAAGTAGGCCCTGATTCTGTCATCAAAACTCTTCTTGCCTTCTGCCTCTGAAAGCTCCAGTCTGAGCCTGCATCTGTGACCATGAACTTTGTCTCATTCTCTGCGCGGCTCACGAAGCCTGACATCAGCCTATTCTCTGCCAAGAACTGTATTTCACCTTCGAATTATCTGCTTCCCCCTCAGCCGATGCATTCCTGCCTAGTAGTTTAAGTAAACATTCTTCCAGTTACCGAGCAAAAGGCCCGGCTTCTCTGCCCTTATGCAAGTAATTCATAGCCCTGTCACCATGGAATATTCCTACCCCCTCGCATTCAGTGTAGACACTTAGACGCTTGTACACGCACGCACAGTCAGTATAGAATAGATTCTGTCCGAGAGTCCTTCTTTCTTGGATAACATAGTTCTTTAAACATAGGATGTTAGATATGATTTGGGATTAGGTTGACTTGACCCCCCAGACTTTTTGTCTCCACATGTAGAGCTAAATGTCAAGTCCCCTTCACCCCCTAGTTACACGTCAATTACACGTCATGCTGCTGCGCGCGCATCTAGGCCAAGTATTATCTTATAGATCCGCCTATAGGTGACATCATAACCAATTATGTTCCTTTTTACGCCTTATTACACCCATTTCTGGTTACGCAGAACAAATCGTCATTTTCCTTATCAATTGTTACGCCTACTGCATCCGCTTCATTGTAATGTATGTACTATAAAAGTTACTTCTTGTCAATAAAGTATGTACTTCACTTCCTGAACCCCCGTGGTGATGGAACTTGGAGCAACCGATTATAATCAATCACTGGAATAAAGCCCATTCCGAAACTCTAAAATCACGGATTCTGCCTCTCATTTTACTGAGCTATTTTATAATGTTTCTGTATCAAATTCAGTCCCGGTAAAGGAATTTTATTTACCACAGAGAGAGAACGAGAGAGGGAGAGGCAGAGAGATGGGCAGAGAGAGAGATAGGAGAGTGAGGGGAGGGGAGCGCGGAGCCATAGAAAGAGAGAGAAGCAGGTCTGAGTAGAACATTCCTGGCAGGTGGAGGGGGCTGTTTTAGATTCCCAGTCTGGCCCTGGCTTTGATCACATCCCGCTTGCATCTCATTCACATTCAAGAACCTTCACTAAATTCTGTTTAGAGAGAGGACTTAATCTCCATGGCTGAAAGAAGACTCCCTGTGAGTCCAAGGAGTGTTAAAGACTCACTTTTGGGGTGGGTGCATTAATTACGGTGCTCACTCTGACGAGCTGCAGCAAACACTGCTTTATGCCTCTGGCCGGTGCCACCCATCTATGCCCACATTACAAGTCCGGCAGAGCAGAATGACCTCTTGGTATTTCACTCTAATCTCATTGATTCCAGGTGTGGGAGAACCAGCCAGCATACTCCTCTCCCTCACCCTCCCCACCCACAGGTCCATACATACATTAACCACCTGGTAAGTGTATGCATTAAACCCCATGGAATTGGGAATTCGGTGTAGTTTTAAGAACAGAAAAATCGGTCCCACGGGGTAATTCCTCATTCCATGGAATTGAACAGCACTGGGGTGAATGTACCACACTTGAACGGTAAAATCACATATGGGTTTAACAAGCCCCCAGTGCCGAGCAAAACCCGGATGAGGACCTAAGAGTACTCCAGGCTAATTCTACACCATCCACACGTGTCCATCCGATGCAGTCCTGTCTCCCTCATCCTAGATTTTAAAGCAGACTTTGTGAAAGCCGTGTCAGGGCTCTCACACTAACTGATCCCAAAAACTTTCAAACCATGACAGCACGCTAGTCCGCCAGGGTAGTTTGGCCGGGCTTGCCCCCCGAATCGTGCCTTCGCACCTGTCAAACAATAGCACTTTGAACGCATCGGAGCGCATCATAGAGGAAAAGTCATAATCTCCATCCCGTTCCTCCAGCTTATGACAGGGAGGCTTGTCTCAGATCCA
The DNA here is from genome assembly GCF_964204655.1 of Triturus cristatus. NCBI lineage: Eukaryota > Metazoa > Chordata > Amphibia > Caudata > Salamandridae > Triturus > Triturus cristatus. Next base: position 817,939,094 of record NC_140595.1, read on the forward strand.
GCCCCATTGCATGAAACAACTTGCCACCCCGCGGCCTTCCTTCCAGTTGCCCAAACTACGCCTTGTTGCCTGATTCCGTGGTCTGCGGGTCTCTCGAAGACTTGAAGGTGTTCCATGGGGTCTTCAGGGATTTCTCTTTCTACCCCTTGGACAGAGATTCATCACCTTTACCTTGTTATAGATGAAGACCCTGCATCCTTCTGAGCAGTAGTGTTCAGAGCTCTTTTCACATACGTCATCCACTGCTGGTCTCCACTGGACCCAACCAGGCTTGCTTCAGGTGAGTTTAGGTCTTGTTTATGTCTTGGGCTCCAGACACAGCAAGTAACCCCTCTGAGGACCCTCCATGTGCCTCAATCCTTTCTGGACATTGGGGTCCAAGGACAGACCCGCCGTCCGCTTCCCTCGGGGGAGTTTAGATACAACATCTCCCAAGGTCCAGCAGACGTTCGTCTGATGGTGGAATTGACATGAGGAAGCTGACACTGAAATCCTGAGGTGCTACAGTAATGAATGCCTTTACTGTGGTTTCTCAATTAGAATAATCCAATGTATGCAGTTTGGGGAAGTGGAAAACCATGCTCTTGTGAAGTCAAATGAATCTCATGTGTGAAATCCGATTTACTGCTCAAAGCCAGATGAGTCAGTCCACTTAAAGGTGCCGCAGAGTGGCAACAGCTCCAAACGGCACAAATACAACATTTGCCTTGAAGAAGAGCCCTGCGTCAAGTTTTAAGGGGTCAAAACGTGTTGGTGGTTTGTAGATTGTCTTTTTGGAAATTTCTGGAAACAGCTCTGAGAACTCTTAATGGCTATAATTCATGCAGCTTATCTTCGCCTTATAAGGATGACATCCACAGTTTTGTTAAGGCAGCTGAAAAAAAGATGTTAAATAGAAAGCTGTCTTGTGAAAAGCAAGGATTAAAATACATACGTTCTTGCTTGAATTGTGTATCGTGACCAATTCATTAATAAAGCGTCACCAGTGGTTTATAAAACATATTTAACATGAGAAGAGGAACTCAGGAAAATAATAAACGTATGTTTTTTCGTGGTTAGATATTCATGCCACTCAAACTCTCGTAACCAGGTCACTCCCTCAGGCAGACGGGTTGATAGAGAGAATCTACACAATTCAGGCTGTCTAACAAGTAATCCTGCATCTGGTGGTGCTCGTCAGAGTTTGACGGATATGATTCTGGCTCAAACAGGCACAAGTTATAAAAGCGCTGCACAGAGGGTGCACGCACACCGGCTTATACTTTGCAAATGTAAATGACTCCCCTTTCGGTATTGAGACAGTACCGAGGAGAGAACTTTGCCCACACAATGTTCATATCCCCAACAAATGGACGGGAAAGCTGTAGCTGGAAACCAAACAGATATGTATTTAGATGTAAAGGTGAAAGAGCAGTTGTTTCGTTATCAGGAAGGTGTTTTGCTTCACTGCTCATGCGCGTTCATGTCAGCGTCACAGACACCGCTCTCCAGCAGCAATATTTCAAGAGCCCTCGGGCTGCAAACATATCAAATATTTCCCACCTCTTTTTGAGGTGGAGATCGTACCATTCTCTGGCAGAAGCTGGCACGCTGGAACATCAACCCATCTTTATTACAAGCTATTAGATCGCTGTATTCACAAACTTGGTTCAGAATCAAACTCTCGAGCGACTGCCCTGCCAACTTAGGGCGAACAAAGTAAACACAAGTAGATGATCTGTGACTGGGGGTGAGTGTCTGAAAAGTTTCAGGGCTCCGTCCATCATCTCCTTGTGTATGCTTTGTTCGCCCTAAATTGGCAGGGTATGCCCAGACGTGGGTCCCTTGCTCACTTTGCCACTGGATTCAAGCTAGCGTGGCTGATGAGGGGTGTTACCCCGAAACCGGTCCCCGAATGAATGTTTCCTTTTCAGGGAAGACATGGCTTGGCAGTTCGGGCTGGACTGTTCCCATGAGGCACAGGGTCAGACTGATTTGCATATAGCTGTGTCTGAACTGGGGTGGCGAAGTGAGCTAAAGAATGATGATGGATTCAACCCAGATCTGTGACTGGGGGTGAGTGTCTGAAAAGTTTCAGCGCTCCGTCCATCATCTCCTTGTGTTTGCTTTATCACCTCAAGTAAAGCAGCTGAGACAAAATAATTTATGGCATTAGTTCTTAATAATACTCAGTAACACAATTACTCTGTTCAAATTGGATTCGTTGTCTTTCCCTTTTTTACAGACTGGCACAATAAATGACCTCTCTTGGCATCCAGAATGTGATCTTTGGTAAATATAGGAGGGAATAAAGCTTTTCTTCAGATCACATGTTGCATTCAGACCGGTTTTTCTCCAGAGGCAACTTCACTTCTAAGACAAGTGATCACATGTGATAACAGAACTGGCTTTTCCAGAAGTGAATCATCCAAACTCTGACCAGAAGGAGGCGCGTAAACATTTTCAATATGACATGTTGACTTTAGCCTTACACACCTGTATTATTATCACACCCACCTGGGCAAATCAGAATTATTTTAAACATATGTTGTGTTTATAGCCTTTGTGTTGTGTACATCAGTGAAGGCTTCTGTGGCTCCTCCAGGAAGAGTCTGTAATCTGAGAGTGATGGTGACAGCGATTTGTCAGTCGTACCTTAAATGTGGCTTCTAAATGACCCTTCTGCCATCTACGTCACAGGAGCTCTCAGAAACAACCCTCATCCTTGCAGTGCTGACGCCCCACAGTGAGTGCAGCCATTGGCTCTCTGCTGGCCTCCCACATAAAGTTCACGCACATCCACAGAGCCCACAGCTGGGCTCCTCACCTCCTCTTTGGCCTGAAACATATTGGCCATATTACGCGCCAGTGGAGTTCCTTCGCTAGCTCCCAGTCCTAGAAAGAATACGTTTCAGAGCGCTGGTTTCATACATAAATGCCCCTCAAGTTTCATTTTGCCACTGCTTGCGTGAAACCATTTCTCGAGACTTATCTTATGACTCTGTTCAAAACCAGGCCCCTAGAAACATGCCACCATCATGCCCTGGATAAAGGAACAATTTATGAGCCTGAATGTTTTGATCAACTACCGGCCAATGTCTAACCTGTTCTACCCAACAAGGTCAAGGAACGAGAGGTTACGAGACGGCAACAAGAAGACAATGAACGTGAGCTCATCCGTCAAGACCACCAGTCAGGGGATCACAACAAGAAATGGCAGCAAAATAGCACTCGCAGGACACTGTCGCTGTCCTTGGAGACAAATGAGAACAGAGCCGTAAACGTCTGTATGACATAGGGGCCGACAGCCTCAAAGATTGGGCTGAAGTCGCTGGTTCTGCTGGGAACAGATCAGGGTCTTTCTCTCTAACCATAGCCAACAAGTCTGAGCCTGAATTTGGGTCAACAGAGCCTTCAGCTCCAAAGGTATCATCTACGCGTGCCTGATGGCTCGTCTCCGAGAGCACTACCAGCCGCGCATCCAAATGTACGCAGGCGATACTCAAACCTACTTTAATTTAGATAACAGCCTGGCATATTATGCCGATGCTTCTGCCTGCCTCGACTAAGTGTTTTTCTGGTTGCAATGGCTGGTGTTTCCTTTGCTTGAGCAGAGTTAAGACAGAAATCCTGAGGGTGGGAGGTCGAGTCCATCTCGCTGCAGTTTGAGCGAACCACCAATCTAGGAGTTTCCCGTCCACTGCTTTCATACTGAGGTACCTGGGAGTTATTTTCAATCCTGAAAGCTCCTTCCTTCCCCAGGTTAACGCAGTCATCATGGGCAACTACCAATGGCTCTCTCTGCTCTGGAGCGTCCACTCACTCTTGAGGACAGGGCAACAGGTAGAGATAACTCGAGCCCTTGCTGTGCCCTGTTTATTCTATTGTAATATAGTTTATGCAATTCTCCCATTAAGTTCATCGACAGCCTTCGGAGACCCCAAAAACAAGCTGCTAGACTCTGTCTGAATCTGTAGCATCGTGCCATATAAAGCTCTAACGATCTCTACCTGGTGCTCCGTTCTGAAGAGTGAGTGGACTCTCCAGAGCAGAGGGTGCCATTGGTAGGTGCCCTTGATGGCCATGATTACTTTTCATCCCTACTTTACAGTCATCCTTACTTCTCAACTATCTTCCCTACTTCTCATCTATAATCCATACTTCTCATCCATCATCCCTACTCCTTGTCCATCTTCCTTATTTCTCTTGCATCATCCATTATCCTTAATTCTTACTCATCATTCATCATCCCTACTTCTCCTCCTCCATCCCTACTTATCATCAATCTTCCTTACTTCTCATCCATCATTCATACTTCTCATCCATCTTCCCTACTTCTCATCCATGATGCATGCTTATCATCCATACTTTTCATCGTCCATCCCTACTTATCATCAATCTTCCTTACTTCTCATCCATCATCCATACTTCTCATGCATCTTCCCTACTTCTCATCCATGATGCATACTTCTCATCCATCATCCCTACATCTCTTCCATCTTCCTTACTTCTCTTACATCATCCACACTTCTCATCCCTACTTCTCATCCATCAATCATCTTCCCTATTTCTTATCCCTACTTCTCATGAATCGTCCATCTCCCCTACGTCTCATCCCTACTTCTTATCCATCATCCATACGTCATCCCTCCTTCTCATTCCTCATCCCTCAGTCATTCCAACACACTTTCAAAATTGTGAAACAGATCTTTACACTGATCTGTTGGCAACAGCCAATAAGAGTTAAGAGAAAGGGCTGCATTCGATTGGTCTCGCCACTGAAAAAAAAACAGCCTTCTCGTTGCACACTGTGCAGTTTACTTCCAGTGAATCCAAGGCTGTACAACATTTAATGTTTTATTTAGGCGCTCTTCTATCTGCACAGGTCTCTAAAGAAAGCTCTGATGTTTTGGGAAAGATAAGGGTCCTGGTTTGGGCCATAAATCAATACTTGGAGACAGGGGTACACAGGTCATCAGAAACCTTGTCTGGTTTCAGTTTAATATTGTAACAAAGAAAATGTTCAAAATAAACTCTTGGAGACAGGGTAATCCAGTTAATCAGAAACCTTTTCTGGTTTCACTTTTAATTGCAACAAAGAAAATGTTTTCGCCTGAGCAGGAGCGGCCACTCATACTGTGAAGTGGTAGGGCGGGGGAGGGGGGAAGAAAAAAAAAGACATAAAAAATAAATAAAATTGCATTTACCTACTCTGATGGCCGCCACCTTCCTTCCGATCCTCACGTCCTTGTCAGGAGCTGGTGCACAGTGCGCAAGCTCCGAACACCGAATCCCAGCGCTGCTCGCATGCTGAGAATGACATTCTCAGCATGCGAGCAGCGCTGAGATTGGTCCGAGCGCCTCAGTTTGGCGCTTGGACATAGACTGGAAGCCTGAGTTGGTATCTCCACCCAGCTGTACAAAACCGCTAAATGGAGAAACGCTAAATGCTCATGATGGTTTGGCTGAATACCAGCGTGCATTGGTTATTGTGCTCACAATCTCTTGGCATTCCCATTAGTTGAACACCCACCTCCATATAAGAGAATTACTCACATGAAAATATTTCTGCGAGTAAATCTTTCTGGACTATAGAACACGTAAATGAATGTCAAGTGGCATTCCAGCTGTGAACATGCTGTCTTCGCCTGTACTCTAAACACACACTGCTGCATCGTTTTTCACTCAAACCGAGACTTGTTTCAAGTTGCGGAAGGAGGTCTATGCCCCGAATGCAGATTCAACATGGAGTGTTCCGCCAGGTCTAGTACATCGATTTATTTATTAAATACACACCAGTTCATTCCTCATTGTTTGGTTTCCAAAATGTTGCTTTGTCAGTGACCTTTTTGCATTTTATTTTTAATAATTGCACTTTAACTGGAACTTAATTGTTTCACTTGCTAGATTTTTCCACTCTTGAACAAAACCTCTTTGCTATTTATTTATTTGAATAGTTTTATAAAGCGCAAACAAGACCCGTAGGGGTATCAGAGCGCTGTACAGAGTTGGCTCAAACAAGGGTACAAATGCAACGTGAAAGCAGGTGAAGTTACAACATAAGGAAAACGTTCAGGTTACGAGTTGGGGGTATAATCAGTGTCCTAGAACACGAAGAGCAAAACACCATAAAATAACACGCACCAGAGAAGTGCAGTACGAGTCAAGGAAATTATCACAAAAGTAAGAGCGAGATCACAAGATAATGCAATTAAGGAGCCATAGAGGACTAGATCAAAATAACGTATAAGCATACAATAAAACACATCAGTGTAGTACATCCAAGTTGGGTATTAATAAAAGCAAGAGCATGATCACAGGATGATGGTGTTAACGTTCAGTCAGGAGTAATCATTTGACCGGTTTTTTAAAGGATGTTGTGGAAGGATTGGATCTGATCTCAGATGGCAGGGAGTTCCAAATTCTCAGAGTAAGACCAGTGAAAGCACAGTTGTAAGATCTTTTCTTTTTTAAACTTGAAGGTTTCAAGAGAAGGGTGGACGTACTTCTATGGTTCCGGCTGAAGCCCGATAGTTCAAGCTTATTTGCTGGGTAGTATGAGGTGTTATAGTGTATGGCTTTATGAGTCAGCAAGCTATCTTGAGTCTGATTTTGGCTTCAATAGATAGCCAATTTAGTTGCAGAAGGTCCCGGGAAATGTGATCAAACTTTCTTGAGGCCGTTATGAGTCTAGCCGATGCGTTCAGAGTAGCTCTGAGTGGGACCAAGTTAGCTTTCGGAAGTCCAGCAAGGGCCACCAGCCCTTATTCCAATCTAGAGATAATCAGTGATTGAACCACCGGCTCTTTGCTAACTTTACACTTTGTAAATATTAAAAAATATTCTGACTGTATGTATAGCGTCCATACAAAAAAATGTCTGTTACCAAATGGCGTGGCATTCCAGGAGCGAGACTGAGTAAAGCATTTTCTCGGATAGATTAATCTATCTGCTCGTTGAGAGGGCTCTGCCGGCTGAGTCATAATCTGCAAATCAACCTAAATACGGACAGGTGAAAGACACCTTTAAAACTGGTGGGCTGCTGGCTGATGCGACCAAGCACAGACTGAGCCAATTTTTAGCCAGGAGGGCTACACGGTTGCCGTTACGGACGGAGTGACGCATCGGGTCTGCCCGTGATATCGCTGAACAGGCCGGAGAAGTGACTGCAGGGAGACACGCAGACTCGGCGCCAGAAGGGAACTGCCAGAGCCCGTGGACGGACTGGAGTGCCCCTGAAGTCAACAGACGCTGGGAAAACTGCAAAAGGTACGGTTCGGCAGTGCAGTTTGGTGGATATCAAGCCGTGCGAAACTCACCCGTACCTGGAAAACTGGGCCTGCGGTCCTAGCTGTGTGAAGATCCTTCCTACTTATACCCCCAACTGGGCTGGAAGTGCAGAGAAGCTGAGGGTGTGAACTGCCCACGGGTTCTGCAGAGGTGTGAGCCCCTGGGGGTAACGTTGGATTCGCGGCGGGATCAGTGTGGTGCCGCATCCATTGCTCACATTGCCGCAAGGCCTGGGGGTGATTACTGCAGTGTGTTGCGGAGAGGATCGAGAGAGCTGAAGGTTGAAAATTGAGGGGAGGCTCTAGACCCTGTGACCGATCGATTGCGTGAGAATAGGCTTGGGCCCTCCCTGGACCACTTGAGGCCTGGTGGGCCCTGCGGGGCTTTGCTGCTGGACCCGCTGATACTTCTGGTAAACCATCGCACATTACACTGGGAGGATCAGGCAGAACTTAGACACCGGAGTGCCACTTTACCCTGCTATACAAGTGGCACGCTGCTCCTCGCTCCCTCAGCCTGAGGATACTTACCTAGGATTGGTGGACCTCGCGGAACTCTGCTGCTGGTCCCGTGGACATCAGAGGCCTTTGGTGAACCATCATATATTAAATAGTGAGCATCCTGCAGGTCATAGGCGCCGGGCGCTTCTTTTTGTTCCTACACAAGTTCCACGTAACTTGTCACTCCCTCAGCCTGGGGATACTTACCTCTGCGCGGAAAGTGCACGTGGGTCCCATATGTGCAACACTCTGTGCGCAACGGCCCTCGCACGCAGTCATACCAATGCTGCAGTACCAACATGGGGAAGCACGATACTAAACAGTCCAAGCTATCATTCGAAAATAAAAGGCTGACACGTCAAATGGACACTGAAGCTGCGACAGACTCTAAACAAGGTCTGAGGGAGGACTCGGAAGGCACAAACGTAGACCTACATTCTCTCCTGCTAGAAGTCAAACCCAGCCTTAGAACAATAGATAGCAAACTTGATATCCTCACAGCTCAAATGGACCAAGTTAAAAAACAGGTCCACTCCAATGAACTTTGGCTGGACCAACTGGAGAATCGCGCAACGGACGCACATGAATTTCAGGTGGAATCTAAAGAGCAATTACTTCACATGGAACAAGTCCTGGACATCATAAGGGCTAAAAACGAGGATCCCAAAGCTATATCCTGTAGTAATAACCTCAGAATGACAGACATCCCAGAAATCACAGCAATGGGCAAGATGTAAACTTTTGTAGAGGAGCTACTAAGGGAGATTTTAGCTCAGATCTTTCAGATATGTTCATCGTGGAATGGGCCAACCGTTCGCTAGGCCCCAGGCCACCCGTGGGAGCGAGGCCTAGACCCATCTTGGTGAGACTACTAAACTATTGCGATAGAGACACAATCTTAAGTGTTGCCAGAGATAGGGGTAACATCTCACACAAAGGTAATAACGTCTCTTTTTACCCAGACTTTATGCCTGGTGTGCAGACGGCCTGACGCGAATTTCTTCCTGTCAAGCGTAGTTTGCAGCAAGCCAGGGTCACCTATGCCCTGCTGTAGCCTGCAAAACTGAAAGTAACTCACAAAAGTAATGTTCAATGCTTTACGGATGTAAAATTAGCCTTAAAGTTCCGCAAACACATTGTCAGCAAAACAAAACAGGCTGCATCAACTGGTCAGACGGCCACTGAAAGTGGTCTAAGTTACAATGACTAAATCCTGCTCACAAAATTGGTCGGCAGCATGTGGTGCTCATGTGGGACATCGCAAACTGAAACTAGTGACCACCCCCTGGTGCTGCTCGCTCCGGGAGGTATGCTGATGCCATGGCCTTCCAGACAAGGTTGGGATAGTCTCTTATCTCTGCTTCTCACACTCAGCTAACCTGCCTCACAGCTGGGTAGTATGCCGGTGACTGCACGCCCCCAGGGAGAGCTCCCATATTTCACTTCAGTTACTGTTTGTGGGGTACTAAATGCTCAGAGTGTAGGGGTAATCTTTGCACAACCTGAAAAATAAAACATAAAATAGGCGTCTGTTTTCTTCAGGAAACAATCTTGCGTACCTCATCTGTCACCAAATTACACCATAACCTATGGGGTGATATCTACTCCTCAGTATTTCAAACTGTGCTAGAGGTGTTGCTATACTTGTACGCCGGTGTCTGGAATGCAACATGATACACTCTCAGCTTGACCCAACGGGTCACTTTGTAATTCTGAAGAGGTTACTGGGTCACACGAAGGTCGTCATGGTGGCACCCTATGGTCCTAACACAGACGAGCCTGAATTTTTCAGCAACATATGGGCAAAGCTTACCTCATTAGGGTGCAACACCATCATTTAGGGGGGAGACTTCAATGCCATACTAGATGACTGCAAGGACCGAAGGGGCGCTTCCCGTAAGTTCCTTCCTAATGCTAGCGCCACTTTGAACACAATCACGAGTGATAATGGGCTAGAGGACATCTGGAGGCAGTGGAACCCGGGGCAACTGAGGGCACATGCATCACGTCTCAGCACAGCGCCTGGTCCAGACTATTTTTGGTTGGTGCCCAGAGACATAGCCACATGGACAGTAGATGTCAAACACTTACCCAGAACACTTTCGGACCATGCCCCCTGCTTTCTACGTATGTTGATCTCCTCAATGCCACATCGAGCATTCAGCTGGAGGCAGCTGCCCAGGGCTCTACTGGACCCTGCTTTCAGGGAAGAAATCAGAGGGGACATAATTGACTAATTCACTCAATGAAGGCTCAGTGTCCTCCCCGGCCTCACTATTGGAAGCCTTCAGGCAGTCATATGCGGCCATTGCATAGCTAGACAAGCCGGCGTCCTGAAAGCCATCAGACAGTCGCTTCAGACACTCAAATCTCACATTCGGGACACAGAGTGAAAATATTATAACATCAACGTCCCTAAACATGTGACAGTACTAAGGGAGAACATTTCTGAAGACGAAAGGGAGGCACAGAGGGAGGTCAAATTCCATGGGAAATACACTCAAGCCAGATGATATGGGGAGGGGGATCGAACCTTGCCACCGTCCATAGGCCGACACGCAATGCGACCTACATCACTGAACTAGTCGATGAAAGCCAGAAGCCTGTGCGAGGACCTCAGGAGATTCTAGAACATCTCACACACTTTTACTCTTCGCTTTACACATCTACCCTGCCCTACATGACCAAGGAAATCTAGACATATTTACACTCCATAGAACTGCTGTGGTTGGATAGGGCTTATAGGGCCTATTCGGATAACCCATTCACCATGGGGGATATAATTCAGGTTATAAACAGTTTGCCCAGCAAAAAAGCCCCAGGGCTTGACGGCCTCACCACTTCATTTTACAAATGTTATGCACCACTGCTTGCTCCCCTTTTACTTGCAGTGCATCAGGACTCATTCAAATCCGGTAGACTAGCTCCCACAATGCGCGAGGTGGTCATACTAACAATGCGGAAACCTGGTAAGGCGTCAAACCACACAGATTCCTACCGCCCACCTTCGTTAATAAACAGTGATAATAAAATAAAAGAGTCTCAATTTTTACAGACCAAACACCCCATCATGCCGTATTTTTACATTTTACCCAAAATACATAAAGCCCAAAGACCTCCGCCGGGCAGACCAATCATCTCGGGACAAGGAGCGATTCTGGAACCTCTGTCCACGTTTGTAGATTTCTTTTTGAGACCCATTGTGAGTAAGATGCCTACGTATCTACAAGATACTAAAGACGTATTGCGTCTGCTACCCACTATTGATTTTGACATGAATAGAGACCTGTTAGTCTCTTTTGATGTGGAAGCACTATATACCTCTATTCCCCAAGATGAGACTTTGGACACAGTGTCTGCAATCCTATATGAAACTGAACTGAATTCCATCACTCCGGTTCATTTCATTATGGCTCTGGCAAAACTTGCCATGAAGGACAACTTCTTTAGATTCGAAGATCAGATCTATCTGCAAGTCTCCGGTACCAGTATGGGCAGCATTTTTGCGCCGAGTCTGGCCAACCTCTATGTTCATTCCTATGAACAACAGCACATCTTTAACTCCACTAATCCGTTTCTTTCATCTATCCGATTATGGAAACGTTATATAGATGATGTGTTGGTGGTGTGGCGAGGCGATCGTGAGTCTATCCATCACTTTCATCATTGGCTCAATACCAGAAATCAGTTCTTGAAATTCACGGTTGAAATTGATGACAAAAGGTTAGCTTTCTTAGACCTGTCGATTTTTGTAACATCTACAGGTCTAGAGAGTGAACTTTACCGAAAACCAATGGCACGGAATTCCCTACTACGATATGATAGTCAACATCCTAAATCGTTAAGGGACAACTTGCCTTTTGGCCAGTTCCTACGAGTTCGCAGGAATTGTTCTACTGACAATACCTTCAACAAACACGCTGATGTCTTAACGGAACAATTGGTTTCTAGACAATATCCTCGTAGATTGGTTAAGCGTTCACTCAAGCGGGCTACTAATAATCATCGTCAAGCACTTTTAGAACCCGCTTTTGAGAAACCAACACTTGAACGGATGACTTTTGTCACCACTTTTAGCACGATGGCCAATGAGATACAAAAGAGTGTCCGTAAACATTGGCGCATTTAGAACTCTTGTGATAGTACGTTGGCACTTCCTTTGTTTTCATTTAAGAGATCTGTGAACATACGAGATCGTCTAGTACACACACGCCCAAAATCTACTCCTCAGAGAGCTGTAGGCACTTTATGGGATCTCCCCGCAGTGACAGGCCATTTTCCATGTGGCAATTGCTCCATCTGTCCACAAACTACACATACCACTTCCATCGACATAGGTACTAACAGACCTTGGATGCAAAAGAAATTCACTAATTGTAACAGCGATAACCTCATTTACCTACTCACTTGTCCATGTCAATGCAAATATGTAGGGATGACAACTCGCAAAGTCAGGACTCGCATGTTAGAACATAAGAGTTCCTTTAGATGTAAGAGATCGATCACTAGATTGACTAGACATTTCATTGAAAACAATCACAAGGCAGATGATTTCACCTAGACAGTGCTTGAAAAGCCCATTATACCGTCCCACATCAGTGACATCTCTAAATACCTATTTATTAAGGAACAGAAATGGGTGTTCAAATTGCAAAGTGATGTCAGGGGTCTCAATGACGACATCCCGTGGACCGCCCTTTAAATATACATGTTTTCTGAAAATACGGTGTCTATATCCATTTTCATGCTATAATGGCTTTTTTGGATTAGACCTTTTTCATTCCTGCCTTGGGTATGTCTTGATATTATGGTGTCTTTATTAGTTTTATAACCCTGCACTAACGTTACAGGTTACATGACACCTAGATAGGCAGAGCACTTACATACCTTATGAACTACAGACGCCATTTTTCTGACGTCATTCTGTAGTCCTCTGACGCTTTTACTACCTATTAGGGACTACGCGCTGAGGCTTCCTCTTTCGCCTTTGTAGTTGACAATTTATGAGGTTTCCTGTACTTTAACATTGCCTTCGCCTTCGTAGTGAGTAAGATGTACACAGTTACATAGAGATGACACTAGGCAGAGTGCTTATTTGTTCCATAAACTACAGACGTCATTGCACTGACGTCATTTTGTAGTCCTGTTTTTTCACCATCCAGCAGGGGTCAGGCGATGACGCGCATTGCACGCGCTCGCGTTTGAAACTGACGAGGTTTCTGGGCTTTATAAACATCTCTTGCAGCATGCTCCGGTTACCTCCTTTCTCCTGACTCGGTAGCCACAACGGGGCAACGATGGATAGGTGAGCTCTTTTCCCCTAGTAATATAAGTTACTCTCTAGGCAGCGTATCTTGCAATGCCCTCTAACGATATCCTTATGACAGGTTTGGATTGTACCACTGCGCCCCCCCCCCCTGTCCTTTTGGACTGATTTAAACCATGGGGGTTTGCTACTCCTGTGGTTCAGGGCATTTGACTCTCTGTGCCATCTGGTTGTTGTGTATTTTAAACAATAGCGCATTTTAAACCGTAGCGGATTTGAATGACATTTTCACTGCGTTTCTGGCAGTTTACAGAATGAAGTACTGGGTATTTTAGACCCAGCGGTGCAGGGGCACACACCCTATGACTTCTGGGTTTCACCCTGTTCCGGACCTACAGAAACACAGAGTCTTCTAGGTGAAGTCAAAGAATCGTTTATTGGCTGCAGACCAATGACAGGTATCCTAGAAGTACAACAGCGTGTATGTTCTCAGGAGACTGCTGCAAATCATGGAGACGGACTTCGTCTTAAATAGGCCTTTTTCGGCCTCAAGCATACATTCCTGAGTTTTATGAAACGGCAATATACAGGGATATGTTACAAAGAAAAGGCAGAGTCATGATGACCATCCCACATTCCAGTTCGGCCAACTCACAATGATTTACACAATAAGGTTGCGATCCCACGTTAGATGTAAGTAGACCCCCCAATAAACATGAGCATCTCCTGTTTTGGGAAACAAGTCATAAAGCAGGAACAAGCAGGTGTGGAAGAGATTAGCCAGGGGCTTGTGTAGGATGAGAAGGGTTTTATGATGGGTCGAGCCCTGATGCTAATCACAGGTGGACGGAGGAAGGGGAGCTCGTGAGACCAGTTTGACCCGGGGCAGCAGAGCCAGCTGCCCAGGTCACAGAGAAGTCACGGGAAAGCACATGTACTGAGAGGCCCGTATTTGCTCCATTATAGCTAGGGCTCCCGGTTTTCCGTTTAAACGGATTTTTACACATAAATACAGACGGAAAACATTTATTCCTTTGTCTGTATTTATAAATAGAAACGGAAAAATACTTACCAACCAGCTTTATGGTGTCTATGTGCTCCTGTGGAAAATCAGTGTCTGAGGCGCAAAGGGGCCAAGGAAAGAAATCTGAAACTGCTACTGCGATGTCCTGAAGATTATTCTCCCCTCTAAATCACCGCGCCCTCCCGAGTCTGAACTAAGCACTCTCCTGCCTAGTGAGACTGATCTGTTTATGAGCGAGCCACTCTACCTCCCAGACAGCAGCAGGTCGAGAGCGCTTATCTCCATCAGCTCGTAGTAACTGCCTGTCCGGAGGAATAGTTTAAAGCGCAAAGAAATGGGCAAACAGCAGGACAGTGATGTTCACCTTGTCTTTGAATTAGTGGTAAAACTGCACGATGTGGTGGTGGAGGAGTCGATGTAGCTCAATTTCAGTGTTCATCTACAGGAAAAATGAAAGGCCCATCAAGAGACCTCGTTTAAGGAGGGCCTGGCAGCACAGCGAGTTTATGGCTTCATTAACCCCCACAGAGTCTGGGGAGCAAAATCTTTGAATATTTTCACTGGAAGGGTCCTGGCTGTCAGCGGCAGCAGAAGCAGCGGCCATCCTAAAATGAGTTCGAAACCAGCATATTTTTGGGCTCGGTGTGAGGAGGGCGGGTAGTTTTCTTTAGTGCCCATGGCACCTTTGCTAAGCCATTCTTAACTGCAAAGCAGTTTTAGTGAAGACCAGAGGCGCAACTAGAGCCACATTTCGGGGGGGGCTAAGAAAAAATTTCGGGGGGGCTGAATCTTTAAGCAATAGGCAGCGTGGAGCTGCAGGGGCTCTTAGAAGGGGTGAACCAACAGCGAGGCCTCATTAACATGCAAATGGTCTTTTAAAGACGTGTGAAGTGCTCGGGTGCGGCTGTGCTTTTGCCCGGGAAGCTGTCTCACCCCTGGCTGCCACACACGACTGGGGGGGGGGGGGGGGGGGGCTGAAGCCCTTTGAGTCCAATGGGTGTGGCGCGCCTGGTGAAGACAGATATATCGGGCGGGGTCTGCCACTTGACCTCGAAGCTCTGTGGATCTGAACCCCGAGGAAGGCAGCCACGCATCTTAAAGTGCGCGTGAACATCTATCTGCACGTCTGAGGTACAACAGCGCCTGGTTCACAGCTACAGCCCAGAGCCAAACACAACACCAAGGTTAATTACAGGGTGGCAAAGGCAAGCATGCATTTCAGGCTCATTGGCACTCCGGCGGAGCAAGGTGCAGCGCTCTGCCCAAGCCGCCGGAGTTCCTGTGATACAGTGATCACCTGGTAATGCGTGCTCCAGCACTCGGAACCAAGGCGGAGGAGACACTGGAATGCGGTGTCTCCCTGGAGAGCAATGCTCGCTCCCAGCCAAGCACAGAGCCGTCTAATGGAAATTTAGGCATGCAAATGAGTGAGTAGATATCGCCAAAACCGAAACCTAACCCTAGGGACTGTCACCAAGTGCCGTCCCAAACAATACTTGAATGCTAGCCCTCGCAATTATTCGTCGAAGCCCAGGCTGTAGTTGTTTCTTTAAAAAAAAATAGACAATCTTAAGTCACTGTACTTTACAGACCTTGCAGATAGTCTGACTTGCTGCTAACTGTAGCGTTTTTAGTACACAGGTGTAGCCACACGAATACTGAAGGGGTGAGGAGGGAACAAGCAGACGAGGGTGATTTGCTGAGTAGCTCTCAGCATGTAAAAGCTGCATAGATGTCTAAATGTTGCTGTTCCACATTTCTGTATCCTGATCTCTAATTGTATTGAGAAAGCTGGAGCCCATTACAAGTGCATTAATCTTGGTGGCCTAAAGTGTCAACCTGTAGAATCTGTCTTTACATTTATTTTATTAATTATATGGCAAAAGGTGGTGGGTGGAGGAAATGGTAGTAGTAGATTTGGAGGGACTTGAACGTTGTGGTCAATTAGTGTTAGTGAGGAGTACAGATTGTGAACTACCCGAATTGCCTGGTCATCACTGCAGTGGGAAAAACAGGAAGAAATCAGGAATCTAAGAGCCCTGTTAACGTTTCTTGATTTTCACTGCAGGAATTAAGTGACTTTTGTGGGGCTAAGAGTGGATGTAACACTGTGATGGCAAAAGGATTGTGATGTCACCTTCACTACCCATAGAACTGGGGGGAATTAAAAACCATGGATGTGAACATATAGGCTCAAGTCTCGGATTTGGCTCACCATCCCATGATTCTTGCAAAATCCCTTAATGTCCCAGTGTCTGTAAAAATGAAAATGACCTTGTGTAAACAAACTGTTGCTCATGTTAAGCACTTCAGTACCTTTGGGGCAAAGTCACACTATAAACAAAACGGCAAAAAGTGTGCATTGTCTATTAAAAAAAATGTGAAAAAATACTAGCTGCAGCGTCTTCTTTCGCTTGCCGCAAAAATAAATGCAGATAAATACAGATAAAATGATAAAAAAATAAATATGGATAAATACAGACGGAAATGTGAAAAAAATAAATACCATAAAACCGGGACCCCTAATTATAGCCTATGTGAGGGCAATGACAAGATGGCCATTGCTTCCAAAATGGAACCCGCGTAGTACAGCAGAATAACGTGTACGCAGTGCACTCAGAGCTAGAACGACGAGTAAAGCACTCGTACATGCCGCATTTACCATTTGCGGTTCGCTAATACCAACATAGACAGGGGTAGGGCCTTGTCCCCTACGCGGTTCCGAAGATTAAAGTACGACAGACCCTCCTTTTTCCCTTACATAGGCAATCACTATACTCATTTCAATCCGAGTCTAGGTCAATGTCCGCAAAGTCATGGAGATGTTGCTGTAGCATCATCCTATTACTTAGCTCGTCCCTCGATACAGGCTTCCTTACACACAAGGTAGCACAGAGGCCACACATCGCAGGAGCACACTGTATGCACAGACAGAACAGGAAAAGAATGGCTAAGATCATTCCAATGACCATCAGGACTTTCCAACCCCAGGCAGATAACAGTTCCCAGAACCATCCCACCAGTGACCAATCTCCCTTATCCACGTGTATGGCTTCAGATATTTTATGGAGTTTGGAGATGGCTTGATACACCGTTGGAGCGTTGTCTGGTATGAAAATGCAGCAACTGGATTGGATAACCTTGCATACCCCACCGCGGTCTTCAAGAATAACGTCTAGAACCATGCGGTTCTGTAAAGTCATAAGGCGATCCGCTTGGAGCTCAGCTGTCAGATTACTAAGGGCACCAGCCGTTACATTTATAGTGGATTCAACCACACGTGTCAGCTGTCTCAGGTTCCTACTATTGACCATAGGTCCCCAAAACGGCAGGAAACCCAAGAAGAAGTCTCCTGCTTCCTGACCGGTGGTGTCATCCTTACTGATCACACCTCTCACAACTCTCGTCTTGTGATAATCAGAGGCAGCAGTGAATGTAGGCGGTAGCAGATTCACAATATAACATGTGCCCGAGAAATCAGGGGGCAACCATGTATATGCTCGGTCATTACAGATGAAATAGGTGCCCTTGGCAGCTAAAAACGCAGGGGAAAATTGTGACGGGAAAGTGTACGTTTCAGTACAGTCACTTCTACCCAGTTGAGCCCTAGGGTTCTGACCATTACCCTGTAAGCAGAACCGACCCATGTGGGGTACAACCCAGATTGGAGATGAGATTTGTCGCTGTCTTTCACCCAGACTAATACTATACCCCGTCGCGTTCCATCCTACATAAGGTCTCAGCTCTTCTTTAGGAATGGACGAGTATGCATCAATATCTCTACTCATATCGGCAACTCCTTTCATCAAAGCCTTATTATTGGTGATAGGTCTGATGGAACGCGGTTGGCGAGGGGAGTACGTCTCCAGAGCATAGAGAAACATGGTCTGGAATGCCCCTGACGATCCATTTGAACTATACGGTAGCACTAGGTAGGGAATACCCTTGTTAATGGTATGTGGCATTAACCCACAGACCCAGCAATTGGTCGTATTCACTACTAGCTGGTGCTGGTGCAAGAGCTGGATAAACGAGTTATTTACAAACTCCGATCGTCTGGTCTGTTCGTGCTCAGGCAGAGGGTGAAAAGAGTGAGAGGAGGCAGTAGAAAGAGGTGTAGGCTGTTGAGTGGGTGCAATGGGCCTTTGAACAGAGAAAAACACAAGTCCTACAATAAACATCATGATACTACACAGTGTAAAAAGGCACAAAAAGACAAAACATTTACTTTTTACAATTCCACACATCCTGGCTTTAAAGTTCATTTCCTCAATTGGTCTCTCCATCTTAAAAAACTCCATCCTCTACTCGGGCCGCTCGCGGCGGATGAGTTTCTTCTGCTGAGGAGTACGCCTGTCAGTCCAGGGAAACGCCCTAGACCAACCAGAACCGTCGACCTAACGTCTTCGGCCTGTACCCCAAAGTCTTGACACCGCGACCCTGCGGCAGAACCCGGATGGTGGTTCGAAAAACAAAAAATCAAGAAAGTCTTTCAGATGGGAGAGTAAAAAATGTCAAAAAGGAAATAATAAGGAAATCTTTATTTGTCCATGGGCCTAGGTCTCAAATTATAATGTAGACGGCCAGGTGCCGTTTGGTCTCGAAACAAAAGTTCAGGCTGAGTGGTGTCCAGTCGATTCGATAGCGGCACAGCTTCCTGCAGAATATTATCACTCTCTTGGTCTGCGACTGTGTCTCTTAGGCGTGCATCACTGAATGGTGTGAAACGGGGTACAGTGTCTGTCTCAGAGTCGGCGATACCCTCCTTGACCCACTGGTCATATGGCAAAGGCAAGGGGACTACCTTGCAATGGGTACCATGAATCCAGTGCTTCTTCCCTTTTACTCGCACTGCTGATCTTGTCGATAGTAGAACAAGATGAGGGCCAAGCCAGCGGGGCTCGTCGTTGCTCTTGCGCTGGAAATTCCGGACCAGGACCCATGTACCAGGGTTGATAGGGTGTCCAGGAGTTTCAGAGGCTTGAGGGAGAGTATCATGTACCTGTTGGTGCAAAACACGCAGTTTAACAGTCAAATCATACAGGTAATCGAGCAGCACTGGATGCTCTATCTCACTAAATTTCGTGGGCCTTGGCACACCCCATACATTAGCCGGGCGGCCAAAGACCACCTCGTAGGGACTAAGTCCCACTCGTGAGTGTATCGTCATTCTGGTGGACAGGAGTGCTAGAGGCAGAGCATCAGGCCATTTAAGACCAGTGCTCGCCTGAATTTTGGCCAACTTGAGCTTTAAGGCTCCATTGTAGCGCTCTACCAATCCAGCTGATTGGGGGTGATTTGCAGCATGGAATTTCTGCTGGATGCCTAATCCTTCACATACATTCTTCATCACTTTACCCACAAACTCACTTCCGTTATCACACCACACCATTCTCGGCATTCCAAACCTGGGGAAGAACTCTTTCACAAGGGCTTTGGCTGTGGACAGGGCAGTGTTATCTTTTAGAGGATAAGCCTCTAACCATTTTGAGAAAGCACAAACAACCACTAGTACATATTTCAGGTTGTTGCATCTTTCCATGTGAATAAAGTCCAGCTGCAAAACTTCGAATGGACATGATGGGGGTGCAAAGTGGCCGGCTGGAGTTGGGGTTCCCCTACCAGGGTTGTACTTCAAACACACCATACAATTCTTGACCACATTCTCTGCACACTTGGGAATCCCAGCATTCTGCCATACTGGAGCCAACAACTTACATATACCTTTCGTACTGATGTGTGCCATTCCATGCGCCATAGTAACTACTGGAAGCACATACGCGTCAGGCAACAACCATCGCCTATGTTCTGTCAGATCAGTCCAGCAACCATTCTCATCCAACTTACCCATACTCTCTCTCCACTTGCTTAACTCTTCCTCCGTGGCTTCAGCCTGAAGCGACTTCACACTCTCTATGGTGTTCTCACATATTCCTACATCATTAACCCATCTTGCGGGGCCTGTAACATACATTCTAGTCTTCACATTCTGTGCCGTTTCTTTCGCAGTCTCATCAGCAAACGCATTCCCACGACCAACATCATCAGTAACTTTCCTGTGCGCACTGCATTTCATGATCGCAACTTGCAACGGTAGGGTCAGTGACTCAAGGAGATCATTCACCAACTTGCCATTCTGGATTTTAGCTCCATGTGACGTCAGGAACCCACGCTCTTTCCACAGTCGCCCAAAATTATGAGCCACGCCAAAGGCGTACTGGCTATCTGTATATATATTCACTCTCATTCCTTCAGACAACACGCATGCTCTCGTGAGGGCGATTAACTCTGCAGCTTGGGCCGAATTATGTGGCACTCGTGCAGTTTCCACAACCGTTTGTAAAGTCGTGATAGCATATGCAGCAGTCGTGTCACCATTAGGGAGCTTAAAGCATGAACCATCTACCCATAAGGTACCATCACACTCAGTCAGGGGAGTATCTTTCAGATCCACTCTTCCTTTCGTCTCTTCTTCCGTTCTGAACAGGCAGTCATGTTGCTCAATCTCATCTGAGTCTGCTGGAATCGGCAACAGCGTAGCTGGATTCAGCGTATTGCATCTTTTTATGTGTATGTGATTCGCTAACAGTGTAAGTTCATATCCCGATAAGCGTGCACTAGTCAAGTGTTGTGTCTTGGTTCTATTCAATAATGTGTCTACAGCATGTGGAACCATAACGATCAATGTGTTGTCCATTACCAGACCAGCAGATTGTCGGATAGACATCGCTGCAGCAGCTGTCGCTCTCAGACAGCTGGGCAATGCCCTCGCTACAGGGTCCAAAGTGGATGAAAAATATGCGCATGGGCGCGGTCTGTCGCCAAAAGGCTGTGTTAACACCGACAACGCACATCCATCTTTCTCGTGAACATACAATGTAAAAGGCTTACTGTAGTCAGGGGTACCCAACACAGGAGCTGAGCACAATGCATTTCGCAATTCCACAAAACTTTTCTGGCACTCTTCAGACCATGGGATAGGATTCGGTGTGTCTTTGCATGTTAAGGCTAACAAAGGTTTCGCCAGCAAGGAAAAACTAGGGATCCAATGCCTACAGTATGAGGTGATGCCCAAGAAAGCACGTACTTCTCTCTGTGTCTTTGGCACACTCAACTGTGCAATGGCTTGAATTCTCTCTGGGGTCAGTCTCCTTCCCTCCTTCGATAAGAGATGACCTAAGTAGGTCACTTCTTGTCGACAATATTGTAGCTTAGATAAAGACACCTTGTGATGAAAAGCAGACAAGTGACGCAACAGGGACAATGTGGCCTCTTTGCAGATCTTTTCAGTATCCGCAGCGATTAGTAAATCGTCCACGTACTGAATCAGGATAGCGCCACTAGGTAACACCAGTGCATCAAGCTGTGCCTTCAAAGCTTGACTGTATATGGATGGACTCTCACAGTAGCCCTGGGGAGCGCGTTTGAAGCGGAAGCTTCGGCCTCCCAGACTAAACCCAAAAATGTCTCTGCTCTCCTCTGCAATTGGGATGCTAAAGAAAGCATTCTTCAAATCGATCACTGAAAACCATGCAGCAGAGGCTGGGATCATCGTTAACAAAGCAGTTATATCAGGAACAACTGGAAACTGTGGCACAACAATCTTATTAACCTCTCTAAGATCAATCACGAATCTGTAAACGGGTGGCTGTGAAGGGTCCGTTCGTTTTAAGACAGGTAAAATCGGGCTATTGCAAACGTTGCCTCTTGTTTCTTCAATCACACCCTTAGTAATGAAGTCGTGGACAATGTCTAACAATGCCTTCTGGCCTTCATTAGAGATCTTGTACTGGGGAATACGTGGCAGTCTGACATTAGCCTTTAAAGTCACCACGTATGGCGGTATCTCCAAGAGGCCCACATCATTGGGACCAGTAGCCCAAAGGGCATCCGGAAGGGATGACAGTTCAGGCGGCATTGTATTTTTGGACAAGTACATCGGGGAAATCACTTTCTTGCGTAATGTAAGTTGTACTCCCGAGGGAGAACAATACAGTGTAGCGTGTAATCTTTTCAACAAATCCAAACCCAGCAAATTCTCACCACAACCTGTCGTCAGAATCAAAGGTGCTTTCAGCTCGCAAGGTCCAACAGAAAGTGACATAGGACTAGAAATCGGGTTCCTAACAGGGGCGCCAGAAAAACCTACTGAAACATTCATATTGCCAGACAAAGGTGCGCCAGGGAGTTTGGAATGCATAATTGAACTCTTTGCAGCACCAGTGTCTAGCAGAAAAGGCTCCGTTACATTCGCTGTAGTCACCTCAACATACGGTCCGCTCTGATCCACTGGCACTGAAACAACTCCCTCTCTCTGTCTATGGCTGTCCTAGTAATCAGTATTTTCTGCATCACCGTCCTCTGCATAATAATCATTATTATAATACTGTGCCGTATTACTAGTTGCGTTAGCTTGCTGATCAAAACTATTAATGGTATTTTGAGGCGGCAGAGGACGCGCGTTCTGGGGAACATTTCCACGCCCTCTACCTCTAGGAGCTTGCTGACCACCTCTTCCTCTTGCGCCATACATATTACCATTCCGCTGCATTAATTTAGGGCAACTATATTTAAAATGACCTTCCTCCTTGCAGTATGAACATTGGTTGGGATTCGCTAACAGTGTAAGTTCATATCCCGATAAGCGTGCACTAGTCAAGTGTTGTGTCTTGGTTCTATTCAATAATGTGTCTACAGCATGTGGAACCATAACGATCAATGTGTTGTCCATTACCAGACCAGCAGATTGTCGGATAGACATCGCTGCAGCAGCTGTCGCTCTCAGACAGCTGGGCAATGCCCTCGCTACAGGGTCCAAAGTGGATGAAAAATATGCGCATGGGCGCGGTCTGTCGCCAAAAGGCTGTGTTAACACCGACAACGCACATCCATCTTTCTCGTGAACATACAATGTAAAAGGCTTACTGTAGTCAGGGGTACCCAACACAGGAGCTGAGCACAATGCATTTCGCAATTCCACAAAACTTTTCTGGCACTCTTCAGACCATGGGATAGGATTCGGTGTGTCTTTGCATGTTAAGGCTAACAAAGGTTTCGCCAGCAAGGAAAAACTAGGGATCCAATGCCTACAGTATGAGGTGATGCCCAAGAAAGCACGTACTTCTCTCTGTGTCTTTGGCACACTCAACTGTGCAATGGCTTGAATTCTCTCTGGGGTCAGTCTCCTTCCCTCCTTCGATAAGAGATGACCTAAGTAGGTCACTTCTTGTCGACAATATTGTAGCTTAGATAAAGACACCTTGTGATGAAAAGCAGACAAGTGACGCAACAGGGACAATGTGGCCTCTTTGCAGATCTTTTCAGTATCCGCAGCAATTAGTAAATCGTCCACGTACTGAATCAGGATAGCGCCACTAGGTAACACCAGTGCATCAAGCTGTGCCTTCAAAGCTTGACTGTATATGGATGGACTCTCACAGTAGCCCTGGGGAGCGCGTTTGAAGCGGAAGCTTCGGCCTCCCAGACTAAACCCAAAAATGTCTCTGCTCTCCTCTGCAATTGGGATGCTAAAGAAAGCATTCTTCAAATCGATCACTGAAAACCATGCAGCAGAGGCTGGGATCATCGTTAACAAAGCAGTTATATCAGGAACAACTGGAAACTGTGGCACAACAATCTTATTAACCTCTCTAAGATCAATCACGAATCTGTAAACGGGTGGCTGTGAAGGGTCCGTTCGTTTTAAGACAGGTAAAATCGGGCTATTGCAAACGTTGCCTCTTGTTTCTTCAATCACACCCTTAGTAATGAAGTCGTGGACAATGTCTAACAATGCCTTCTGGCCTTCATTAGAGATCTTGTACTGGGGAATACGTGGCAGTCTGACATTAGCCTTTAAAGTCACCACGTATGGCGGTATCTCCAAGAGGCCCACATCATTGGGACCAGTAGCCCAAAGGGCATCCGGAAGGGATGACAGTTCAGGCGGCATTGTATTTTTGGACAAGTACATCGGGGAAATCACTTTCTTGCCTAATGTAAGTTGTACTCCCGAGGGAGAGCAATACAGTGTAGCGTGCAATCTTTTCAACAAATCCAAACCCAGCAAATTCTCACCACAACCTGTCGTCAGAATCAAAGGTGCTTTCAGCTCGCAAGGTCCAACAGAAAGTGACATAGGACTAGAAATCGGGTTCCTAACAGGGGCGCCAGAAAAACCTACTGAAACATTCATATTGCCAGACAAAGGTGCGCCAGGGAGTTTGGAATGCATAATTGAACTCTTTGCAGCACCAGTGTCTAGCAGAAAAGGCTCCGTTACATTCGCTGTAGTCACCTCAACATACGGTCCGCTCTGATCCACTGGCACTGAAACAACTCCCTCTCTCTGTCTATGGCTGTCCTAGTAATCAGTATTTTCTGCATCACCGTCCTCTGCATAATAATCATTATTATAATACTGTGCCGTATTACTAGTTGCGTTAGCTTGCTGATCAAAACTATTAATGGTATTTTGAGGCGGCAGAGGACGCGCGTTCTGGGGAACATTTCCACGCCCTCTACCTCTAGGAGCTTGCTGACCACCTCTTCCTCTTGCGCCATACATATTACCATTCCGCTGCATTAATTTAGGGCAACTATATTTAAAATGACCTTCCTCCTTGCAGTATGAACATTGGTTGGGACCTACAAGGACACGTGGCTGGTAATACCCATTCATTTGCTGATTGTTCTGAAACTGTTGGGGCTGGTGATAGACACCTTGGGGTTGCCTATAATTATTTTGACCTCCACGTGGTGGATAGGCCTGCTGTAAAAGGACCTTTGTCTTCAATTCCTTCGTTTTCTTTTCTGTTCTATCTTTCTCGTCTTTATCTCTGTTTTCATAATACTGTGCAGTAGCCAGTATTTGCGCTGAAGAGGAAACAGCCCAAGAACTCCCCTGAATCTTTCAACTTTTTACACAGGTCAGGGAGTAAATTCTGCACAAATTTATCCACAAATAACCGTTGGCCACCCTCAGTACTCATATCCTGCCCACTGTGATCAATGAACGTTTCCTCAAACCTAGTAAAGAAGTCTGACACCGTCTCATCCTTTTTCTGCTTGCATGCAGATAACTTGTCCCAGTTTACGCGCATTGCAGGCATTAGTGTCTTCATATACGTGATGATTCTACCAGGCAGCTCAGCTACTAAAGGCTCAGGTTTCGCGCCACCAGTTTGTCTTGCATCAGCAGCAATAATGTTAGCCCATGTATCCCCTAGCTCTGCATCATGATCCGCATTACGGATTGACCCCCATAGGGGCTGTGGAACAACATTACCAAACAACATGTCTATGTCGGCCAGATTCATAACGCATGATCCTGCCGTTTGTGACAACTCTTTATAATAACCTGCCGGATTTTTACGGGGATCAGGTAAGGACTGCTTAAGCGCTAACACCTCAGAACGCTTCCATGGAACATGCACCCAAACACGCTGGAAATGTGCTGCCACAGCGGGGTTAGCACCGACAGCTGCAACCGCTTCCTTCCATACCGGGGGCACTTCTCTCATGGGGTATTGTCGCGCTTTTTCCTTTTTCCCCACAAGGACATCCTGTTCGAACAATGACTGTTGACAATCATCATTCCTGAAGGACAGTACAACCGCAACTGCTTTATCTATATCACGATCCACAATCATACCAGCTCCAAAATCAAACCTCACTCTACACAATTCTTGTGGCCTCGGATTTCTACCACTATCCTCCAATTCCTCACAGAGAATTTCGCACATTTTCTCAAACACATATCTCTGCTTCGGGGCATCCCACTGATGGAAGACATTAACAACCGATTCCACATTATACAATGAAGGGAAAACAATCCATCTGCGCGCCATGCTTTCTATTACGTTCTTCTCATCAGGGGTAGGCAACTGACTACGCAATTGCTTACGCTGCAAACCAGGAGTCGCACCAGACAACTCAAAGAGAGGCGACATTAATGAAGTAACCACATTAGCTAAACGCTGTCGCGCTGAAGGAGAAGCTGAGGCAGAAACAGGGGGGAAAACAGAGGGAAGAAAAGAGGACGTAGAAATAGGTACCGAAGTGGTGCAAGGAAAAGTGTTGGGAGAGGCCACTGCTGAATTAGGCAAAGTTGCAGGAAGTGCGGGGGCAGTTGGAAGCACAACTGGCGGCCCTTGAGAGGGCTGCATTACATTAATAAAAGCCGGCTGTGCGGCAGCTGGTGGTTGCGGCAAAGCCTGCAATACATTAACTGGAGGTGGCATATTCACAAGCTGAGGAGGCGCCGTGGCATTTTGCGCATATGGGGGTGGCGAACTCAACAAGTGTGACATCAGGTGATCTTTCTCCTTGTCTTCGGACTCATTCTGCTTAGAGTGTGGTAAAGCTGGGTAACATTTGTCGATCCCTAACTTGCGCTGCCTGTGCAATTGCTCGCTCATCTGTTCCTCCTCATTATCTCTAAATTGTACAGCTGCCTGCATTACCGACATACCTCTCTCTCTTTTATTCTTCTTCGCTAGCTTAATTTCTTTCTGTTTGGCTTCCTTTCGCCATAAGCGGAAAGAGTCAAACATCGCCGGCCAGGCTTTCTTCTTAAACAATTTAATTTCCAAGTTATCTAAAATATCGGTATCGAAACTACCATTTTGGGGCCATTTTAAAACACCGTCTTTCCTAGTGTAGTGGATCCATACTTCGTTATATGCAATGGGGCCTACGCCATGTTTTACATAGAGCTCATAAGTTGGAGTTCCAACCGGAGGAACCGGACATGATTCCTCTAGCTGGAAATCTTTTCCACAACCCAAACAGAATAATCTACCAAATATTCTAGAACCAGGCATCTTCGCTCACTAGTCTAGATCCAAACGTCAAAGGATTATCGATTACGATAGTCTCGTGAATACACGAGTCCTCTGGTTTTGGGGTTTGCAAACTCCAAATTACCAAATTACCAAATCAAACGATCCCTAAGGATACCAAAACAAATGGGAGACGCTCCACTTATACTTAACTGAATATTGCTGATCGATGGCGTCACCAGAAGACTCTCTCGATTGTTTCGCTCTCTCAAACTCGTCAAGGGTCCAAAACAGGTCGATTAATCAGGGCAGCAGTCCTTCGTAGCCGTCGGGACGTGGAGAACCTCGCAGAAAAGACTTTCGGACCACGTCGACATGCAGGGGTCGATGAAGTGGCGGCCTTCCTCCGGAATTTCCACACGAAGCTCCTCACGAACCTCTGGCTTGGACTGGTACCGCTGAAATCGGCCCGAGTTGGGCGCCAAACTGAAGTACTGGGTATTTTAGACCCAGCGGTGCAGGGGCACACACCCTATGACTTCTGGGTTTCACCCTGTTCCGGACCTACAGAAACACAGAGTCTTCTAGGTGAAGTCAAAGAATCGTTTATTGGCTGCAGACCAATGACAGGTATCCTAGAAGTACAACAGCGTGTATGTTCTCAGGAGACTGCTGCAAATCATGGAGACGGACTTCGTCTTAAATAGGCCTTTTTCGGCCTCAAGCATACATTCCTGAGTTTTATGAAACGGCAATATACAGGGATATGTTACAAAGAAAAGGCAGAGTCATGATGACCATCCCACATTCCAGTTCGGCCAACTCACAATGATTTACACAATAAGGTTGCGATCCCACGTTAGATGTAAGCAGACCCCCCAATAAACATGAGCATCTCCTGTTTTGGGAAACAAGTCATAAAGCAGGAACAAGCAGGTGTGGAAGAGATTAGCCGGGGGTTTGTGTAGGATGAGAAGGGTTTTATGATGGGTCGAGCCCTGATGCTAATCACAGGTGGACGGAGGAAGGGGAGCTCGTGAGACCAGTTTGACCCGGGGCAGCAGAGCCAGCTGCCCAGGTCACAGAGAAGTCACGGGAAAGCACATGTACTGAGAGGCCCGTATTTGCTCCATTATAGCCTATGTGAGGGCAATGACAAGATGGCCATTGCTTCCAAAATGGAACCCGCGTAGTACAGCAGAATAACCTGTACGCAGTGCACTCAGAGCTAGAACGACGAGTAAAGCACTCGTACATGCCGCATTTACCATTTGCGGTTCGCTAATACCAACATAGACAGGGGTAGGGCCTTGTCCCCTACGCGGTTCCGAAGATTAAAGTACGACAAGAACCCCCCTTCCATCCGCAGTGATTCATAATATGGGCAACCACCGGATATCTTGTATACGCCGTAGGTGCTTTCATAGTGCCTCTTCAAACAGGACGTTGATCACTTTAGTGAAGGAGTAAGCCACGGTCTGCTTATACTGACTAATACTGGCTATTCCACATCCCACGGTCATTTGTCTCAGATCTCTGACTAGGGATTCTTCTCCTGGGCCCACACAGTTGTGAATTTTTTATAAATTTTTTATATATATACACACTTGGTATACAGTTGATAGTAGCAATTTCCACTAGCGCCTCTTTAAAGATGCAGAATCTTTTTAGATTACTTTCTGTTTTCTGGTAGTTTATCTATTTTCTCTCCTTAAAACAGAGCGGGGCCTCCTAGTCCTGAGCCAGGTTCCAGGCGAGGTGAGGTCTGTTCCTCAATCCTTACGGGTAAGCACCCTTTAACATGAGGTTTGGTATAAATGTATATTTGGGAGTACTATTTGGAAGACTGAGACGTTGTTCATATGTTTTCTTGACAGATGCTCACTGCATCCTTTTGAAGCGGAGGATCTACTGAAGGTTGTATAAAGTGCTACCTTCAGTTGATAGTGAGACAAGCACTTTTTCTTTTTTCACTATACACTGTGTTTATACATTATTGCAGTAGCGTAAATCTAACAACAAGGGTCCTGAAGAAAGCCGCAGGGAGAAATGGTTCCCACTGGGCTGAAACATGTCGACCTCTTTACATAGCAGTTATTTGTATAACACTGCTTTATGCACTGTTGTTTTATTTAGAGTGTGAGATACATATTAAACTAGTAGTGTTCTCTCACAATTCTATTTTAATACACCACTTTAACCTCTTTTTTTCTTCAGCACTGCACTCCTTTCAATTGTTCTATCACCTTGCAATTGTTGGTCTCCTCGCTCCAATCCTTTGACGATCTTGGGCCTTTTTTGAGTGAAATCACTCCAAATTAGATGCTCTCTATGATCAAGAGAAGCATCTTATCCTGGATTGGATGACCAGATGATAGGATTGATCACACAGACAATTGATGGGCATCCAAGCTTCGCTCTGAGGTCCTTTTAGATTGCTTTTGGATGTCTCTCTCTTCTTCTCTTACTCCCTCTTCTGTCATGTGGGACTTATTAGCCCTCTATCTACACTCCTGCTCATTCCGTAGGATTTTGCTAGACCCCCAGTTCCTTTCGTTTGTTTTGCCATAATAAAATATATGCCAAACTGTTAGCTAACAGACTCCAGCCTCTTCTACCTCTTATAGTCAGGCCCGACCAAACGAGTTTCATACCCGTTGGATCAACAGCGCATAATCTTCGTACTTTCTTTGCGGTTCTTCATTACTTAGACCCTGCATTGCCTGCCCTGACTGCCCTCTTGGACGTAACCGAGGCCTTTGACTCTCTGGAGTGATGGTATTTATTTGCTGTCCTGACAAGACTGCGATTCTGCCCATTATTTCTACAACAGATTTGTCTGCTATATTCGGTGCCTACAGCTTGCCTCTGTGCAAACGGCTTGCTGTCAAACCCATTCCCCATTACACGTGGAACTCGACAAGGTTGCCCCTTATCCCCACTCTTGTTTGCTGTGGCGATGGAGCCTCTAGCGGCACGTCTCAGACAACACAACGCAGCCAGAGGGTTGGGGTTCCGTCCAGGGGGCGGATCGTCTCATTATACGCAGACAACATCCAGTTGTATAGCAATAACCCTGGAGAAAATGTACTCTCTGTCCTCTGGGAAATTACTAAATTTGGTGGCCTGTCGGGCATTCATATAAACTGGACTAAATCAACACTCTGGCTCCCTAACTGATGGTACAAAGCCTTTCGAATTGGACTACCACCTCGGGTGGGGGGGCAGGTAAATATCTGGGGATCTGGTTGAGCGGGGGTATGCAGGAGATTTGGAGCATGAATTATGGGTGCACTATTACCTGGTTAGAGGGCAAATTGAAAACCTGGTTCAAACTGCCGCTGTCCCTAGCAGGAAGGATTGCGATAGCCAAAATGATAGCCCTGCCCAAATGTTTGTACATATTTGTGAATCTTCCCATTCCACTCACGCAAGACAATGCGCTCATTGATGGTTTCACTGGTATGGGTGGGGGACAGGCTAGAGTAGCTTGGGAGCTGCTCACGCTAACACTGAACCAGGGCGGCTCGGGTGCGCCTGACATTCCCCTATATGCCCTCACGGGTGAGTAGCGCGCTTTAAAATTCCCTGATTGATTAATTGAAGCCCAATTTCTCCATCACTGGCTGCATCCTACCCAGTTTCAGATTCACACAGCTATTGAGGCAGACATAACGGCCCCTACCCCCTGACAGTAGCAATATATCAACCTTACAGACGGCCCCGAAATGCTATTGACACAACTGAGACCTTGCGAAGGGCTCAGTTTGGGCTACGTGACAGAGCTGGAGCCAAGGTGCTTTTCGCTCCATCTATTCCTCTGGCTAATAACCCGCAAATACCACCACTAATTGATCAAGGCAATGCCATTAGGGCTAAGAGATGGGGAATTAACACATACGCAGACTTATAGCCTGATGACACCTTCAATGCCCCACCTTCATTGGACAGGGAATCCACATTAGGCTTCTCGGACTTACTCCTCTATCACCATGTTCGTGCCACCTGCCGTCAAATACATAGCACTTTCCCTGGCTCTCGGCCTACCCAACTGGCCCTGGAGCACATCTTAACCATGCCCTCACCGCGCAAATTAATTACATGTCTCTACACCTCCATGCAGCGAAACTCCCCTTTGATCAAATCAAAAGCATTCACAGGGTGGAACACAGAATTACACAAGCCCATTACGGATGAGCAGTGGCACTATTGCTGCGTGCAATTTGAGCCTTTATCCCTCAACTACAAGCTTAGGCTCAATCACTTTACATTTCTCATTCGCTACTACAGAACACCCATACAATTGCACCACATGGGCATCCACTCTGACACTAACTGCTGGAGATGTAACACAGCCCACACATCCTTTTTACACCTTCATGGAGCGGTCCTAACATATTAATTAATTCATGGAGGGAGAGAGAAGCTGAGATCCACTCGGCTTCCCGGCAAGGATACAAAATCGAAGGAGAATGGATCACTTGTACCTGTGTAACAACCAGGGACTGGTATCTTAGCCATCTTAAAAAACCCTCATTCACGTACAGGAATGGTGGAGCGGTATATCTTGTTTCTTCTTTTGCAAATTATGCTTTCCTCCACCTGAGGTAGACCAGCTGGTGACAACAGTAGTGACCAGAAAAGGAGTGAGTATTAGTGCAGTGAATATTAAAATTACCTACATCTCAGCAACGAGACAGTTTTATTCAGTTGATGATGGGGCAAGGTCAAAATCAAGGCGGTGCCTACATAGAAAGGCTACTATTTTATGGCACCTGCTAATCCATGTGTGTGGTTGACATGTTTCAGCCCTAGCTTCGCCCGTGAGGGTCTGGGGGCTTTCTTCAGGACCCGTGTTGAACGGGTTGCCTATTGTGCAACGCGCATAGGGTAGGTAAGTCACTTACCCCTCTTGCCAAATGTTACTGGTCATTAGTACCTGTAACTGAAATGGTTATTGGTTAGTACAAATTGGTTACAGCTTGCATTGGAGCAATGAAGATGCTGACAAGAATTCATATTCATGAACTATGTATATATAGGGACAAGACATAGGCAAGTTAAAAACAATAACAGAAAATGGATGGGTTGAGAAGCCCTTTACTGGCAGTCGCATGGATAGGGCAGGTACACTGGCGTGACCATCTGGGCTTAAACCCCATTAACGTACGGGTGGATCATGCGCCTAGCCGAAGGAGTATCTGTGTCCGACCAGTTAGATACTGACCTGGAGCCCACTTTTCATCATCAACCTGTGACCACACTGAGGAACACAGTTTGTGGCCCAGAGCGGTATTGAGGGTATTTTATTATGTCTCACCAACCTTCAAGTGCACTTAATTTTAACAATTTGGTCCTGACGAAGCGCCATCGACCTCTTATAGGCGGAAGAAGCGCGAAACATGTTGACCTATGACTGACCTATGACCTATGACCCCTGGGCATAGCGTGCCTCTAGGGTCATAACTTTTCAGCAGTCCAAAGCCTGCTAAGGGTACATCTAATAAAATTTGCTGCATGATGACCCTTTTTTACATATTTTTCACACCAACTAGCACGCACTTCATTTACCCTCCATCAACAACCCACTCCCCACCCACCCACATGCACCATCCGGCGGTCCTCAAAAGATCTCCGACAAAGAGACCCTTTGCGGGGCCCGTAGGGAATTGCAGCGCCGGCCCTACGAGGAGCAACCGCCCGATGATGAAGCATGACACCCTTCGGGGTGTGTGAGGACAAAGAGTGGTCTTCCAGTTTCATGAGTGGGTTTCCAATCTAGGAAATTTTCACACTCTGCTTTCCTTTTTTTCTTTTTTAGGGCTTGGTGTAACTGAAATGGTTATTGGTTAGTACAAATTGGTTACAGCTTGCATTGGAGCAATGAAGATGCTGACAAGAATTCATATTCATGAACTATGTATATATAGGGACAAGACATAGGCAAGTTAAAAACAATAACAGAAAATGGATGGGTTGAGAAGCCTTAAATGTATGTGTTCAATGTGAACAATAGCATTATCTCTTGATCTAACATTGTCGTAGGATACTGGCAAGTGTGGTTGTCCCACAGTTATTTAGATCCTGTGTGAGGTACAGGGTTATGGTCTCCTGATCTTTACAAAGTCATAGTAGCATCTGCCTCTCAGCACTGTATTTACTTAGACGCAGTATTTGGCTATCGTAAGTACATTCACAATGGGCAGCATGCGATGGAAACAATTATTGTTAAAGTATAACATCTATAAGCTGGTACCTGTGTTTAAACGACAGTAATTTAAGCCAGAGCTCGGGTGTGACGAGAACTATTCTCTCGTCACTGTGTGGATTTAAGGTGCACGTGTTGCTTCGCTGGAATACCGCATGTGTGTCATGCAAGTCAGTGCGTAAATACCTTATTGTTCCCGTCTAAGACTTCCTCGGGAGACCGGCGGGCTTATAAACTTGCTGTTAGGGGTATAGAAGGGAGAAGTTAGTAGGGGCGCGCATCAATGAATGTGCACGCAGTCTTCCAGTAGACTCTCGCTCTGGCAATACCTGAGGATACCAGGTAGCACAACTTGTGCTCGCTCTGTTCGCGGTGCCCCCTTGACACAGGCCTGTGTTGAGCAGAGTTTATCACTCTGGAGTTGTGATGGGCATAGTAAAGATACTTGTACTTGGTTTAACCCCTTGTGTGCCACGCCCTTTCCCCGCCCTGTGCCGGGCGTTCCATTAGCGGGCGGGGTTCATGACGAGCTGGACTCGTCATGGGCACAGCGCAACCGCGGCCCTTGACGAGTCCAGCTCGTCATGGGCACAGAAGGGGTTAAGGGGGCGTCATGTGTTATTCAGTTTTTATCACGGTAAATTCACCCAGAGAACGTAGATCGAGGTAACTCTTGAATCTCTGCAGTGCATGTTCTCTTGCATGATGTCACTTCTTAAATGTATGAGGGCCTACTTAGTGCTTGTTATGGGCATGGTAGAGAGACTAGTGCTTTCAATGTTTGTCAGTGATAAACAGTGAGAAGAGGTGAATGGTTAATAAAACCTATTGTATAATGCTACGACACTCACGATGGTATATGAGCATGGATTGTGCAATAAGCAAAATCGTAGGTACAAATCATCATCAGATGGTTGTGATATTTATTTGTGATATGCATGTTTCCTGGTGAACGTATATCACGTGAGGGTGGATGATTTAAACGGGACCAGACCGCAATGTCTGGCCCGAGTTCTTTTTGCAGTATGGTGTCCTCCCTTAACTGCACTCAGCGGTTCTTGGATACTTACAAATGTTCATTTTTGAGAGCATGTGTCTGTATTCGTGTTTGGTCTAGTCGGACACACGGTCATCTGGTGGGGGGCCACTTGCATGTTAAGCCCTTTCATAGACCTCAGGAAGGGACTGCTGGTCGTGAATTTCATGTTATGAGTGGGTGAGCCACTTCCTATGAGAGAGTATGCCATGGAATATTGTCGTTCAATCCAATTTCAGCGGTTTTGAAGCGGTGCACCCAACTTTGCTCTTTCTCATTTAGAATCCGTTCCACATTGTGGTTTTTAATAGGTGGTGTCTCAAGGAAAACCCAGTTCAGTTTGTCAATGGTGTGGTTGGACTCAATAAAATGATTGCTCATCTTTGTCATTCCTCTTTTGCATTTAATGTTGCTTCTGTGTTCGCAGATCCATTGTTTAATCTTACGGCAGGTTATCTCTATGAATTTCTTGTCGCATGGACACATGATCATATAGACCACATACGTGGTGTTGCAATTGGTATGATGACGTATAGTCCATTTAAGATCTGGTGTTAGTTGGAGAACTTTGGTGGCTTTAGTTAGTTTGCACATGCTGCAGGACCCGCATGGGTAATGTCCAATTATGGGTACCATGTTCCAGGAGTTTGGTATTGTCTCTCTTCTTGGTTGCTGTGGGATAGTTCTTGTGTGTACTAGGATATCTTTAATATTCCTAGTTCTTTTGTTCGCAAATCTGGGTTTTGGCCAGTTCAATGTGCCTGAAGTGAGGATTCTCCAATTCTTGTTCACAATTTTCTTCACCAAATTCGATGCTGTGTTGTAGGTCGTTACACATGTAAGGACACTTTCGGTAGTTTCCCTTGTTGTGGTCTCAAGTAGGCTTTCCCTCGGTTGGTTCCTTGCTCTTTTCTGGCATTTATTTATGGTCCTCGCAGGATAGTGCCTTGTCTCCAGTTTTTGACATAGGTCCTTTGCCTGTGCTTTGTAATCCTCTAGTTTGCTGCAATTCCGCCTGATGCGAAGGAATTGGCTGTATGGCAAGTTTTCTCTCTGCGGTCTCGGGTGGAAACTGTTATATGAAAGGAGGCTGTTCTTTGATGTCGGTTTATAGAACGTCTTGCTGTTGATGGTACTGTCCTCTGTGTAGATGGTGATATCTGGGAAGTCCAACTTGTGTTTGTCTGCCGTGTATGTGAACGTTAGGCAGTTGTCTCTGGTGTTGATTCAGTTTTGGAAGTCTGGCAAACTGTCTGCGGTGTCATTACAGATCATGATCACGTCATCTATATATCTTTTCCAGAACAGTATATTGGAGTTATAGGGGTTGTGGTCACTGAAAATGTGGTTACTTTCAAAGTTACTAACATACAACCTTGCTACACTTGGGGCGAATGTACTGCCCATTGAAGTTACATGGCATCGTAAATACAATGTTTCGTTGTATTCGGAAAAAAAAATCTGTGAGTCCCAGACGGCAACACTCTAGGACAAAATGTCTCGGTGTGTTGTGTTCCCATTGTTGTGAGAGCAATATATTTTCAATAGTCTCAAGGGTCTTCTGTTGTGGTAAGCTGGTGTAGAGACGCTCCACGTCGGGTCCTAACAGACACATTGTTTTTTCATCAAAGACTTGTCCTCTCAGTTGGTCTAATAGGTCCAGAGAGTCTTTTAGGTACGTGGGAGTTCCTTGGACCATGGGTCTTAGGAAATGGTCAGCAAATTGAGAGAGAGGTTCTAATATTGACCCAATCCCTGAGTCTATTGGACGTCCTGGTGGAGGTGTTCTGTTTTTGTTTATTTTGTGTAGTGAATATAAATACGGTACTCTCAGCAATTCGGTTTTCAAAAAATCTGCTCGTTTTTGGAGATCCAAAGGTTCACCTCTGGTTCATCGACCATGATTTAAATGGTCCGCTGTAATCGCCTTGTTGGGTGAACGGTGATAATTCTGTAGAACTTATCATCAGACAGGAGGTCCAAGTATTGTTTGTTGTAACCTTCTTTGGTAAGCAGGACAATTCCTCATCCTTTGTCCGCCGGTTTGATTATCAGATCTTCATGTTTGTGGAGTTCTTCGAGGGCTTTGTGTTCCCGCTTGGTGATCTTCACGAAGGGTTTTATTGTGATCTGTTTTACATTTTCAGCTTCCTTCAGTACGGCCTGTTCAAAGGCTTGCATCTCAACCGGTATGAGGTGGTTGGGGAGACAGAAGGTCAATTTTTGCCGTAAATTGGTATCACTTTATGTTATAGTGTCGTCCTTATTTGTGAAAAATGCTTTCTATTTGATCTTCCTGCAGAATTCAGCTAATTTGCATTGAAGTTTTAAGAGACCTAGAGGTGGGGTAGTTTCAAAGCCTAGGCCTTTATTCAGGACACATTCTTGGTCTTCCGTCAGAGTCCAGTTTGTCAGGTTTACTATGAGTCGGTCATTGTGCTTATTCCTGGTCTCTCGTTGTACATGCTGCGTGTCAAGACTTGCCGTTCTTGTTCGGTCCATGTGACTCCTTTTCTTCTCCCTCTGCGGTTGTTCTGGCCTCTCTTTAAAAAAGGCAGCCTCTGTGTTTGGTGCGATCCCATCATAATCAATCAATCAATCACAGCATTTATATAGCGCACTACTCACCCGGAGGGTCTCAAGGCGCTAGGGGAGGGGGGGTACGCTACTGCTCGAACAGCCAGGTCTTGAGCTGCTTCCTGAAGGCGAGGTGGTCCTGGGTCAGGCGGAGGTGGGTCAGGAGGGACCCACCTCCGCCAAGTCTTGGCGTCCAGGTAGGAGAAGGACCTTCCTCCTGTGGTGGCTCTTCGGATCCGGGGGACGGCGGCAAGGGCGTGGCCGGTCGATCGAAGTTGGCGTGTGGGAGCGTAGAAGTTGAGGCGGCTGTTGAGGTATCCTGGGCCTTGGTTGTGTAGGGCCTTGTGTGCGTGGGTGAGGAGACGGAAGGTGATTCTCTTGTTGACCGGGAGCCAGTGCAGATCTCTCAGGTGTCCGGAGATGTGGCTGCGACGGGGGATGTCCAGGATGAGTCGTGCTGAGGCGTTCTGGATTCGCTGGAGTCTCTTCTGGAGTTTGGCGGTGGTTCCGGCATAGAGGGAGTTGCCGTAGTCCAGACGGCTGGTGACGAGGGCCTGGGTGACCGTCTTCCTGGTCTCGGTGGGGATCCACCGGAAGATCTTACGTAGCATGCGCAGGATGTTGAAGCATGACGAGGAGACGGCGTTGACTTGTCTGGTCATGGAGAGGGAGGAGTCCAGGATGAAGCCCAGGTTGCGTGCGTGGTCTGTTGGTTTGGGTGCGCTGCCCAGGGCGGAGGGCCACCAGGAGTCGTCCCAGGCGGAGGGTGAAGGACCCAGGATGAGGACTTCTGTCTTGTCCGAGTTCAGTTTCAGGCGGCTGTTCATCATCCACTTGGCTACGTCTGTCATCCCTTCGTGTAGGTTGGCTCTGGCGGTAGCGGGGTCGTTGGTGAGGGAGAAGATCAGCTGGGTGTCGTCGGCGTAGGAGATGATGTTGAGGTTGTGTTGGCATGCGATGGCTGCGAGGGGGCTCATGTAGACGTTGAAGAGGGTTGGGCTGAGCGAGGAGCCTTGAGGAACGCCGCAGATGACTTTGGTGGCTTCTGATCTGAACGGGGGAGGCGGACTCTCTGTGTCCTTCCGGCGAGGAACGAGATGATCCATTCCAGTGCCTTCTCCTGGATTCCGACGTTGCTGAGGCACTGCACTAGGGTACAGTGGCAAACAGTGTCGAAGGCCGCGGAGAGGTCTAGGAGGATGAGGGCCGCTGTTTCTCCATTGTCAAACAGGGCTCGGATGTCATCGGTAGCTGCGATCAGGGCGGTCTCGGTGCTGTGGTTGGCCCGAAAGCCAGACTGCGAGAGGTCGAGGGATCCGTTCGTCTCGAGGAAGGCAGCCAGCTGCTTGTTGACGGTCTTCTCGATGACTTTTGCTGCATACGGGAGCAGCGAGATGGGGCGGTAGTTCTTGAGGTCGGTGGGGTCGGCTGATGGCTTCTTTAGTAGGGCGTTGAGTTCGGCGTGCTTCCAGCTCTCCGGGAAGGTAGCGGTGACGAAGGAGGTGTTGATGATGTCCCGCAGGTGGGGTGCGATAACAGCGTCGGCCTTGTTGAAGACGTGGTGAGGGCAGGGGTCGGTCGGAGATCCGGAGTGGATGGAGTTCATCGTGCGGATGGTGTCTTCGGTGCTGATCGGGGTCCAGGCGCGGAGGGTGGTGGTAGGGGGCGGTGGTTCAGTCGTGGCGTGCGTCGGTTGAGAGCTGAAGCTGTTGTGTATGTCCGCGATCTTGTTGTGGAAGTAGGAGGCGAGGGAGTTGCAGAGGTCTTGCGAAGGGGTGATGTCCTTGTTTCCGGCGTTGGGGTTGGAGAGCTCTTTAACGATGTTGAAGAGTTCCTTGCTGTTGTGGGCGTTGTTGTCCAGTCGTTCCTTGAATGCAGTTTTCTTGGTGGCGTGGATCAGTTGGTGGTGTTTTCAGGTGGCGAGCTTGAGGGCAGTCATGTTGTTCGGTGTTGGGTCTCTGCGCCAGGCTCTCTCGAGGGCTCGGCAGCTCTTCTTGGAGCTCTTGAGTTCTTCGGTGAACCATGGGGCTTTCTTGCTGCCGGGTCTGCTAGGCGGGGTCTTCAGAGGGGCGAGGTCGTCTGCGCAGTTGCTGATTCACTTCGCGAGGTTGGTGGCCGACTGGCTTGGGTTCGTTGCGCTGGTGGGAGGGTTCGTGCTCAGGGAAGACGCGAGCTGGTCGGCTGTGATCTTGTTCCAGCTTCTGCGTGCAACCTGTTGCTGGTGGTGGTGGATCGTGTTCCTTCTGAAGCTGAAGTGGACGCAGCTGTGGTCCATCCAGTGGAGTCCGGTGGCGTGGCTGAAGGCGATGTCCTTGCTGGATGAGAAGACGGGGTCGAGTGTGTGTCCGGCATAGTGAGTGGGGGTGGTCACCAGTTGCTTGACACCGAGGTTGGCGAGGTTGTCCAGTAGGGTGGTGGTGTTGCGGTCGTTGTTGTTCACCAGGTGGACGTTGAGGTCCCACAGGGGGTGGGCCTTGCATATATGGATTCATCCATCCATGGAAATTCGGTACAAAAGGTTGGTATAATGGAGAATACTTCTTCTCACATAAGTTACAGTGGACTTTAGTGCGTTTCTGGAATTTGTAGGCCCTAGGAAAGTAAAACTAGCCCATGTGCTGCCCATGCTCATAGGAGTATAATGGAATTAAATCAGTAAAGCACACTGACTTTCCCTCAAATGTTTCTTCCCATTGTAGAAAGCCTATTCCATGTCACCAGCCAGTTCTGCATAAGTCCTGCCACACCATTCAATTTATAGCTGCTCCTGGGATGCGCACACTAGGAATCTCCCCTGCGCAGCCCTTACACTTGTGCACATGCATGTACACATCTGTCTGCATGCAACCAGCCCGGTGCCGCTAGCTCTGGCTGCAGCGCAGTGGCCTACTCACACCAGGGGGACACCGGTAAAATACACATGCAGTCCCTTGTATCATGAGTTCACTGTGGGTGAGTCCCAATTTATGAGGCTTTCCCACAGTAAAAGCTCAACAAATAGTTGTTCAAAAAGCTAAAAATCTGGGCGGCTCAGATGGTCAGAACCACCTTCTAACAAAGTCTTTGATGAAAAAACAATGCGCCTGGTAGGACCCGACGTGGAGAGTCTCTACACCAGCTTACCACAACAGAAGACCCTTGAGACTATTAAAAATATTTTGTTCACGCAACAATGGGAACACAACACACCGAAACATTTTGTCCTAGAGTGTTGCTGTCTGGCAATCACAGAATTTTTTTCGAATACAACAGAACATTGTATTTACAATGCCACGGAACTTCAATGGGCAGCACATTCGCTCCAAGTGTAGCAGGGTTGTATGCTAGTAACTTTGAAAGAACCCACATTTTCAGTGACCCCAACCCCTATACCTCCAATATACTGTTCTGGAAAAGATATATAGATGACGTGATCATGATCTGGAATGACACCCCTGACAGTTTGCCAGACTTCCAAAATTGGATCAACACCAGAGACAACTGTCTAAAGTTCACATACACGGCAGACAAACACAAGTTGGACTTCCTAGATATCACCATCTACACAGAGGACAGTACCATCAACACCAAGACGTTCTATCAATCGACATCAAAGAACAGCCTCCTTTCATGTAACAGTTTCCACCCGAGACCGCTGAGAGAAAACTTGCCATACAGCCAATTCCTTCGCATCAGGCGAAATTGCAGCAAACTAGAGGATTACAAAGCACAGGCAAAGGACCTATGTCAAAAACTGGAGACAAGGCACTATCCTGCGAGGACCATAAATAAATGCCAGAAAAGAGCAAGGACCCAACCGAGCGAAAGCCTACTTGAGACCACAACAAGGGAAACTACCGAAAGTGTCCTCACATGTGTGACGACCTACAACACAGCATCGAATTTGGTGAAGAAAATTGTGAATAATAATTGGAGA
Organism: Triturus cristatus; assembly: GCF_964204655.1. Classification (NCBI taxonomy): domain Eukaryota; kingdom Metazoa; phylum Chordata; class Amphibia; order Caudata; family Salamandridae; genus Triturus; species Triturus cristatus. The sequence goes on from NC_140595.1 coordinate 817,979,672, forward strand.
ATACTCACTTCAGGCACATTGAACTGGCCAAAACCCAGATTTGCGAACAAAGAACTAGGAATATTAAAGATAGTACACACAAGACCTATCCCACAGCAACCAAGAAGAGAGATAATAACAAACTCCTGGAACATGGTACCTATAATTGGATTTACCAATGTGGGTCCTGCAGTGTGTGCAAACTAACTAAAACCACCAAAGTTCTCCAACTAACACCAGATCTTAAATGGACTATACGTCGTCATACCAATTGCAACACCACGTATGTGGTCTATATGATCACGTGCCCATGCGACAAGAAATAACATAGGGATGACCTGCCGTAAGATTAAACAAGAGATCTGTGAATACAGAAGCAACATTAAATGCAAAAGATGAATGACAAAGATGAGCAATCATTTTATTGAGTCCAACCACACCGTTGACGAAGTGAACTGGGTTTTCCTTGAGACACCACCTATTAAAAACCACAATGTGGAACAGATTCTAAATGAGAAAGAGCAAAGTTGGGTGCACCGCCTCAAAACCGCTGAAATTGGATTGAACGATAATATCCCATGGCATACTCTCTCATAGCAAGTGGCACACCCACTCATAACATGAAATTCACGACCAGCAGTCCCTTCCTGAGGTCTATGAAAGGGCTTAACATGCAAGTGGCCCCCCACCAGATGACCGTGTGTCCGACTAGACTAAACACGAATACAGACACATGCTCTCAAAAATGAACATTTGTAAGTATCCAAGAACCGCAGAGTGCAGTTAAGGGAGGAAACCATACTGCAAAAAAGTACTAGACCAGACATTGCGGTCTGGTCCCGTTTAAATCATCCGCCCTCACGTGATATACGTTCACCAGGAAACATGCATATCACAAATAAATAAATATTCCAAACATCTGATGACGATTTGTACCTACGATTTTGCATATTGCACAATCCATGCTCATATACCATCGTGAGTGTCGTAGCATTATACGTAGGCTGTCCAGAATTCGGTTTAAACCGACTCTGACCGACAGTACCCTACCGGATGAAAATCAGCTGACTCGGTTTAAACCGAGTGTCACTGACTTTCATAGTTGACGGGGGAGAGGAGCTGTTGTGGTCTGCCGTCTGTCTGACTGACTGCGGCCGCACCCAAGTACTTCGCAGGTCTTTAAAAAGACCATTTACATAACGAGGCTTTGTTGTTTTTTCACCACTTCTCAGAGCCCCTGGGGGCGGGGCGGGGCTGAGCGTAGAAACAGTCTTCATTGCTTTTTTTTATACATGTGTATGAGTTGGAAACAGTACGTCATGTTCGTCACTTTGCTCGTTCACATTGGGATCTCTGGTGAAACAATAAAGTAATGTTTAGGAATGTAGGTGATTGGATATCTTACCCCACGTGACACTTTAGCCATAGGTCAAAACCACGTTAGCGGCCTATGCCAGGTTTCGTTCCGGGCGGATACATGACATCAAAGAACCCCATATCCGGATGCTCTGAATCGAGAAAGAAGTAAGTACGCGTTATTTACTGTCCTTTATTTATGCCTCTTTGGTTGAAGTTATTAGCATTAACTGGTCTGCGCATTTTTTAGTTAAACACACACGGCTTACTTGCAATAATCATGTTATCCAGATTCGGCCGAGAGTTCTTGCAGTAGACAATAAAAGACACGCATTTAATATAATTGCATACCTTGTCTGTTTCTGGAGAGAGGTCTGCCAGCGCTGCACAAACACACTGCCATATGTTGCTACCTGTCAACCTCCCGAAATGTCACCTCTGATTCACACGTTCTGACATTCTTTCTAATCCAGAATGTGCGTGTTACTTCCGGTGCCTGCCCCAGCACACCTCTCTGCTCCGGCCACCCTCATTCCAACTCCCTTTTACCGCATTCTCTCGCCCGTTCCTCCTCCCCTCGTTCTATCATAATTCAATGAATTTTTCATGAGTTCGACATCTTCTCATCTCCCTGGCTTCTCTTTTTGTGGCCCCCATTGTCTTCTCATTAAGCCTCCATTCTCCTGCACCCTGCTTTCCTCGCGCAGTATCTCACTTGCCTCCTTTCGCAGCTTTCTATCGACATGTTCACATTCTGCCTCAACGCCCCAGTGCTCTTAGCTTCTCTCTTCCTATTTCATTCCTCCTCCCCCCTTTCTCCCGATGTTTTTTTGTCCTTTTCTTTCCTGCCTCCTGCAGTTTCTTTGTCCTGTCTCGCGGTTTTCTTTCAGCCTTGTAAGTAAATTTTCCTTCCACTTCATGCATATCTAACAGTCGGCCTCTCCCATATCCCTTTGGGTCCCTCTCCCTCTGCTCTTTCCTCGACTAAAATTTGGTTTCTTATGTTATGTTATGTTATAATTTGATAAAGCGCAACAGCTGCCCCAGCAAAGAGGCGTCCCGGCGCTAAAGAACCACGGAAACTCGGCGGAGGACAGAAAAGAAAGCAACTAGGAGGCCTAAAGGGAGGGGAATAGGTGAGTTTTGACGGCTTTCCGGAAGGCAGACAGATTTTCCAGTGAGCGAATGTTCGCTGGCAGGGTGTTCCAAAGTTTGGCTCCCAGCACTCTGAAAGAGCGTCCACCAGTGCGGGCTAGCTTTGTGCGGGGGACCATCAGCAGATGTTGGCCTAGAGAGCGCAGGTTGCGCTGAGGCACATAAGGTGTGAGGAGTGATCGGAGAAGATCTGGGCGTCCAGTTTTAAGGATTTTAAAGATCATGATAAGGGTTTTAAACTGGATACGAGATTCGATGGGGAGCCAGTGCAGCTTTCGGATTGTGGCCTTGGCAGAACATCAGTGTGGAAGACCGACCAGAGTTCTTGCCGCGGTGTTCTGTACACGTTGCAGTCGTGCTATCTCCGCTTTGTTGGCGCCCAGAAGTAAGACATTGGCGTAGTCCAAGCGGGAGAGAATTGTGGCTTGGACAATCACTTGGCGAACCTTGGGGTCGAAGAAGCCGAGTATGGGATTGAGGCTCCTCCTTATTCCAGCAGCTCCTCACTACATTTTCCTGACTTCCCTTCAGCTCTTTCAAGTTCAGCTTCAAATTCTTTGTCTTTTTATTTTCCCTCAGTTTCCCCTCACGCTCATTCTGTTTCTTGCTTACTTTCGCTGTCTCTTTCAGATTTTCTCTCTCTAGCCACCATCTCTTCCTTTTCTCTGTTTTCTGTCTATCTCTGCTGTCTCTCCCCTTTTCTCTGATCCTTTCTCCCCACTTCTGCAGGGGTCCTTCAACATGTTGTTGTCTTTCTCTCTTTCCTGGCCTCTCTTCCATTGTTTCTTGATTATTATTCTCTTTGCTGGGCCATGGCTCTCGTTTTCTGCTTAACACTTATTATTTTGCCCTTCTTGCTTCCTTCTTTCTCTACTGTCTCTTTCATCTCCAAGCCTCATTTTTTAAGCTCTTACCACTTACTTTTTCATCTCTTTCTCTCAGGGCCCCTGTACTTTCATTAGCTCAAAGTGTCCACCTCTCTGCCAGCAAATTCAAATGATTCTTATTGACATTACCAGTTATACCAATGTTGCCAAACTCAACACATGACGCGTTTAAACTGACTTCACAGCGATGTTGATACACAGTTTCGGTTTTGAGAGAAAAGGATTTACATTAGAGTACCTATAAACGAGAAGCCATGCTTGACATTTCATGTCACATCTAGCATCATGGTAACAGTATGGCAAATATTTTTGTTGACTCCAACATGCTCCCCAGGGACAGTAAATAACTTCCCTCTTTAATTTTTTTTTTTAGGATATCTTATCCTAGGAGATAGGATGTGTTTTATATCACAGTGTTAAATGGACAGTGTAAGACTCAACGTCACTCAGGTTCTACTTTTCCATGTGCGTGGATATGGTTCTCCATTGTCATCCTAGTGCAGAGCCTGGCTCCTCTTGGTTTCCACTTCTGTTTTTCTCGACGTTTCGATCTCCAGTTTGTGGTGACTGTCTGTCTTTGTTGGCTTCCCTTTGGAGCCGTTGTTTGCTTGGCCATAGCCCATGTTAAGGGATGGCCAACAATCTAGCTTGGTGTTCATCTCAGAAATGGGGCGGCACTCTTTTTGGGGGCAGCGGATGTGAGCAAGTCGTGTCTGTCAACTAACACCACCACCCCACCCCTGTGAACAAGTCGTCAGTTGGCTGCCACCCCACCCGCACCCCGAGAACAAGCTGTCTGTTGCTTGCTCTTACCTGCACCTAACCTTAGGGGCTGCCCTGGGTGGCAGTAGGTCTAGCTACCCCACTGGCTATATTTAGTGTGTACATCAAGACCACTGAGCTTACCCTGGCTCTCATACCATTTCACTTCTCCTCAGAGAGCACATGTGGTATAAAAACTTGAAAATATACCAAAATATGCTGTAAATCAGGGCAGGCATGCTTGAGGACAATTCGGTCCTAACTCTATGCCTCCACATATTGTGTCCATGATAAATTCAACATGAATTATTTTTGTAGCTAGGTGAAATTTCATCCCTAATCACGGACCAGATATGGCCCAAACTCAGCTCTCAGTAATCCCATTTTCCAAATACAGATCAACCAAAAGTTCAAAAATTTCTAAGGAGTGGCAAGTAGAGCGGGCATTTAAATAAATCTAAATCAGGGCGAGTCAACTCTACCAACCATCTTGAAACCTTCGACTTGTAAAAATGTATTTGGACCTCATATACACTGTATGTACACAGTCTATATACCATGCATCAATGGAGAAAGCAAGCAATAATAAAAGCAAAGCGTTCCATAAACACCGGTAAAACACCATTTCAGTTGTTTTTTTATGGCGCGAAAATGAGTAACCACTGAAAAGCACAGTTTTTTTGAGGTATTGAAATCACTGGAAAACACTGAAAAAACACGACCAGAATTCACCAAAATTAGAAACTGAAAACAGGAAAGCCTAATTATACGATAGGTTTTATTAACCAGTCACATCTTCTCACTGTTTATCACTGACAAATATTGAAAGCACTAGTCTCTCTACCATGCCCATAACAAGCACTAAGTAGGCACTCATACATTTAATAAGTGATATCGTGCAAGAGAACACGCATCTACGCTCTCTGGGTGAATTTACTGTGATAAAAACTGAATAACACATGACGCCGCCATAAACCAAGTACAAGTAGCTTTACTACGCCCATCACAACTCCAGAGTGATCAACTCTGCTCCACACAGGCCCGCGTCACGCTGGCACCGTGAACAGAGCGAGCACAAGCTGTGCTACCTGGTACCCTCAGGTATTGCCTCTGCGAGAGTCTACTGGAAGACTGCGTGCACATTCATCGATGCGCGCCCCTACTAACTTCTCCCTTCTATACCCCTAACAGCAGGTTTAATAGGCCGGCAGTCTCCCGAGGAAGCCTTACACGGGAACAATAAGGTATGTACGCACTGACTTGCATGACACACATGCGGTATTGCAGCGAAGCAACATGTGCACCTTAAATCCACACAGTGACGAGAGAATAGTTCTCGTCACACCCGAACTCTGGCTTAAATTACTGTCGTTTAAACACAGGTACACAAAAAAGGGGATTCCCTTGCTCATATGATTCCTATAATAAACAGATTCTGGTTGTTAATGAGATTTAAAATACTACTAATAAATTTTAAAAAAGCTTTTATTTCGACAAATATTTGTCTATAATTATCATATCAATAAAATCATCTCATGTCACATTCATTATAACACAATTGTTTAAAAACATTATACAATTCAATCAATTTCAATTTCAATACAACACAATATTACAAGAATCCAAAAATGACCAGCATAATGGAGACAGACATATATGTAAGACAATTAATTCTATTCTTTACCAATACACATCACATTAGACTCGACATCACAGTTAGTTATGATTTGAATCTGTTACTGATTTTTCTGTGTTGGTCATAGGATTGTGCTTTCAAAAAAGGCGTTGACGCGTTTCGATGGCTTCACATTGATAATGCCATCTTTATCAAGACACAATTTTACTGTCTCCTGTTTTCTTTGATTTGCTTCTTTATTCCTTATCTGGTGGTAAAAACAGTGCGAACTCTTGATATTCAATTTCTTGTACGGAGAGATTGTGTCATCCGTATGTCACACGTTCCTCAATTTTTCTTAATCTTTTGAATTTTAAAGACTAATCCGTCTTTTGGTGATCTTATGTCTGTAATGTAGCCGGTTTCCCTTTTTGCCGGTTTCCCCTTTTTTTTATTAATACCAAGTAGCCGATGAACATAAAAACCCACTGCCTCGAGGCTACGTGTCCTCCTTTTTAGTCGGGTAGGTCTCTTGTTAACATAGTCCGGTCTTGGGGAAGTACGAGTTTTTGGCTCCGAAGATTACCTCGAATTGAGATACGTTTAAACACAGGTGACAGCTTATAGATGTTATACTTTAACAATAATTGTTTCCGTCGCATGCTGCCCATTGTGCATGTACTGACGATAGCCAAATACCCCGTCTAAGTAAATACAGTACTGAGAGGCAGATGCTACTATGACTTTGTAAAGATCAGGAGACCGTACTCCTGTACCTCCCACAGGACCTAAATAACTCTGGGTCAACCGCACTTGCCAGGTTCCTTTCTTAATGCATAACATTTTGACAATATAAATTTCTCTCGTGTATCGCCCAACACACACTCATTTATCTTGGTCAATTACAGCGTCTAACTAAACACGTTTTTTAAAGAAAGACACCACTACGACATTGTTAGTTCAAGAGATAACGCTATTGTTCACATTGAACACATACATTTAAGGCTTCTCAAGCCTGCCATCTTTTGTTATTGTTTTTAAAATTGCCTAGGTCTTGTCCCTATACATACATAGTTCATGTATATGAATTCTTGTCAGGATCTTCATTGCTCCAATGCAAGCTGTAACCAATTTGCACTAACCAATAACCATTTCAGTTACAGGTACCGGTAACATTTGGCAAGAGGGGTAAGTGACGTACCTACCCCATGTGCGTTGCACAATAGGCAACCCGTTCAACAATGGTCCTGAAGAAAGCCCCCAGACCCTTACGGGCAACATTAGGGCTGAAACATGTCGACCACACACATGGATTAACAGGTGCCATAAAATAGTAGCCTTTCTATGTAGGCACCGCCTTGATTTTGACCTTGCCCCATTTCCAACTGAATAAAACTCGTTGCTGAGATGTAGGTAATTTTAATATTCACTGCACTAATACTCACTCCTTTTCTGGTCACTACTGTTGTCACCAGCTGGTCTTCCTCAGGTGGAGGAAAGCATAATTTGCAAAAGAAGACCCGATGATGATGCTTTCACGTTACACAGAAGGCAGATAAACAAGAGATACCGCTCCACCATTCCTGTACGTGAATGAGGGTTTTTTAAGACGGCAAAGATACCAGACCCTGGTTGTTACACAGGTAATAATAATCCACATTTGTAAAGCGCGAACAATCACCCGTAAGGGTCTCTAGGCGCTGGGGGCCGTCTGGAAGATTAAGCAAGCTATTGCCCAGAGTCACATGGGGCTGGGCTAATCTGCCGCCGGCGCCGGGGATCAAACCGTGATTCCCAGATTCCGGAGTCAGTCGCCCTGGCTGCGGCGCCACACCTCTTCCCACACAAGATGTGTTTGCTGCCCTACCAAAGTAACCTATTGGACGGATGTGTTCCGCAAAATGTGTGAAATTCTGGAGATACAGATTGTGCCCGGCCTTTACTAGGGTTGCTGGGACATGTGAAAGACGCCCCCATTGACACCCGCAGTCTGCTTGCCACGCTGCTGCTATTGGCAAAGAGGAGGGTGGCTTTAAACTGGGGCAGATCCAGTGCCCCTTCAGTTAGAGCCTGGATCCTAGACATCGCCTTCTGTCAGGAACAACTGCCTGTCTTTCGGGAGATGGTGCCTGCTGCCTCCAGACCCAGAGACATCTAGGGTCCCTTCCGGACATGGCTATGCACTCGCAACCCACACACCCCATGCTCTCTGGCACTACAAGACAACCTGACAGCTGAATACTCAGGCCCTTGTAATAATTTACTCCATGCAACATACACCTATGGCATCGGGTTTAGAGCTATGTCATTAATTCACCGAAGCTGAGCGCGATAGTTTCGATTTGTGATCTCATTTGTCTGCAGCGGATCCATGTTCTTAAATATGATGCTCTGTCTCTTTAATATGAAGATTAATATAGTTCTTCTCCCTGCATGTTCCGTTCTGTTAATCAGGCCACCGACCTGGCAATGCCAGGCACCGGCCATCATCAGCTTTAAACCTGGTCTCCAAAGGAGCCTTGAGCCCGATCTCTGGAAGTCCAGGCGCCAGATTGTGGAACTCTCTGAACCCAAGCCTCAGCCTGAGCCAAACTAGAACCTTCTCAGAAAAGACGTGAAAATAGAGCTTGAAACCAAATCCCACATCCTGGGGGGAGGGACAGAAGAATATTTGACCAGGATCATCCTCACACCGTTTGAACTCTAAGGCCCCTATTCTTTGGTTTATCTAGTGCTTAGAGGTTACCTGCAGGAAGCACAAAGCGCTACATAAAAACTCAAACTAAATAAATAGTGCCTTCTTCGCCATTGCAGGCTTCTCGGGACTTCCCTGAGCCATCCAAGGGTTTATCCTCGCACCTTCTGCACATTTCTGTGCTGTCCCTAGTGGTTTCCATCATTAGTCGATTGTAAAAACAATATTGTAAATAATAAAAACCCGCGATGACGAACGTGTTTTAGTCTGCCTGTGTACATTTTGCGGGGTTACTTTAAATCCCCAGATGCAGCTGGGGAATTGAAACTGTCCAAGGAGAAGGCAGCAGGACAGGAGCAGGACAGGAGAAGGACAGGAGGAGGACAGGAGGAGGACAGGTCGGGGAGGCTGCCAGGGAACTAGGCCAGGATAGGAGTTACAACCCTGGAAATGTAATCTGGCAATAAAGACAAGAAAGGGAACAGGCTGCCCGGCTCAGTACCTCTCCTCTCTCTCTGTCTCATTCATCACCTGTCTTGATATGTCTCTGTTTTTCTGCCTCCTGCTCCCCTCTCTCGTTGGCTTTATATCTGTCCCCCTCTATTCCACTTTCTGCCACCCTCTCTGACTCTTTCTTTCTTTCTCGGTGTCACTCTAGCCCCCACTTGCTGTCTCTGTCAATATTTCTCTCTGTCCCTCTCTCTCTCTGACACTTTATTGTATTCACTTTGCCTCACGTCTCTCTCTCTAGCTTTGTCTGTCTCGCTGTCAGTCCCTCTTTCGCATTCTTTTTTTCCACCTTTTCCCGTTTCAGTCTCTTTCCCCACTCTCTAGATTTCTTTCCTCTTCTCTTTTTTCTCTCTTTGGCCCTCTCCCTTCTACTTTCTTTCTCTTTACCTGTCTCAAACTCATTTCCTTTTATTTTTCTTCCTTTCTCCCTCTGGACCTCCTCTGTCTTTGTCTCGCTCTTTCATTATATCTCTTTACTCCTCTTCCCCTTCTCTCTTCCTCTCTCTCTACTTTATCTTTAACTGCCTCCTCTTCTCTCCTCTACTTCATTTCTTTTTATGTTTCTCAATTCCCTCTCACACATCCACAAATACTTGCTCACTTTCCCCGTCTCTTTCTATTCCTCTCTCGCCAGCTTTGTATGTATCTGTCCCAGTTTCCCTCTATTTCCACCTCTCTCTTTTCCTGACTCAATCTCTTTCTAGTCCCCCCCCCCCTCCCCCTCTAACGATCTCTTTGTTGGCACAGTTCTCTTTCACTATTTCTCTGGCCAGTGTTTTTCCACTCTCTCTGTCCTTTTACCTCTCTCTGTCACCCCTCTGTCTCTTGCAGTCCCTCCTCTCCTCTCCCACACCTTTGCTGCCGTCTCCTGCCTCCACCCACAGCCCCCCTCCCTCCGTACCTACGCTTCGCGGCGCACGGGTCTCACTTATCTCTCCTCCTGTCTCTTTAGCCCCCCCTCCCCCTCCCCCCTTCAGTTTGAGGGCAGCTCCCGGTGCTGAAGAGGAAGTGCGGATTCCCGCGCCCTTCCTTGTTGACAGGCTCGTGTTTTCCCAACAGAGGACCGGGTTCTTGGCAGGACCACTGTTGACACTGAAGATGCTATCGGGCAGGAACCAGAAAGGACACGGGTCAGGACAAGAGATTCTGCTATTCAGGGGAGCTCCGGACACCCCACACCCTCCTGACCCCATCCCCCCCCCCCCGCCCCACGCCCCTCCCTCCTGCCCCACAGCAGGGGCCAGGCGGTTCTCCTGCTGAAACCAGAGTCTACCCCGGGCCCTGTGCACAGTATAGCGCACCGACGCCGCCGAGACACAAACACAGCGCCCACGCACATTCAATGCGTTTTTTTAAAGTAATACATTCCTTTAATTTGACCATAGTCTTTCAAACCCAATAATTGCATATCATAATGAAACCTAAAATAAAAATTATTTAAAATATAGCCTCAATGAAGCCATTAAAAATCTACCCAATGCAGCGAACATGAGCTTGAGGTTAATGTAGAGAAAACTAAATTTATGGTGCTCCACGGGGCAGGAGACGTTTCGGCAAAAGTTTTCATGGGTGGGAAGCAGACCAAAGTTTTTACTTATTTAGGCATTACCCCCGGTGAAAAATTGAGCTAGATTCCACAGGTGAAGCTTCTAGCCCTGAAACATTCACAGCTAGCAGGAGCCCTTTTAAGGGAGCATAGGCTATCTCTAACTAAGCCAGTGGCTCCAGCAATAAAGCTGTATTCCCAGAAAATAGTCCCTGCTATTCTATATGGTGCTGAGATCTGGGGTTGTTGTAACTTGTCCGATTTAGCTCTGGCCCAAAATAAATTTTTAAGATCAATTGTGGGCCTTCCAAAATCGACTCCTCGAATCCCCCTATTGTTTGACCTTGGTTGTAACCCTATTGAGGACATTGCACAGCTTAGAATGGTCCTCTTCTGGAGAAGGTTGTGGTCTACCCCAGAATTACATCACTTCGCAAAGGCCTTACTTGAAGTAAGGGGGATGGACCACTCTAATAAGATTCTATGGCTAAAAACTGTCAAAAACCTCCTTATTGATATGGGAATGAGGGATTTCTGGGTATCCCCGGAAATGGTCGTCCCTCCAACCAAGACTGATTTAAGAGCCGCATACTGGAGCTTAGTAAAATCTAGGAGACATTCTACTCTGGTAGGATCCCCACTGACTAGAGTTTTTTGGGATTTCAAGGACGAACCATCCCTTGAAATTTACTGGGATCTGATTACCAAACCTAGAGATCGCAGGCTGTACCACCAGTTTAGGGTAGAAACGCTCCCACTCATTAAATTTACCAGTAAATGGAAAACTGGTATGGGAGACAGGTGTCCTTTCTGCCCTGACTGTATTGAAAATGTAAGCCACCTTCTCTATGTTTGTCCAGCCTATCATTTAGCTAGGAGCAGGTGGCTCAAACCCTTGAGTAGATCTCTTTACACAACCTCCGCTATGACTGCTAAAAGGCTTCTGAAAATTGGAGACAATGGAACTATTATCATAGGGGTAGCCAAATTCCTAAGCTGGTCTTGGGCTATTCGCGAAAGATATGGTGGACTACAGTAAACTTTGCCAATTTTATCTTTTTAGATGGAATTTTATGGACGTTTTAATTTAAATGAATTGTATGTTGTGTATAAATTATATACCCTGTGATATCCAATCTATGGTTGCAGTATTTCACATTGTTTTATTGTATATATATGTCTTTTAAGATGAACAATCGTAATAAAGACTTTTTTGACTGACTGACTGGCATATCATAATGAAACCTAAAATAAAAATTATTTAAAGTATAGCCTCAATGAAGCCATTAAAAATCTACCCAATGCAGATGTCACATTCAATGCATGCTGTGCCATGTGGGCACAAGGTGAAGCTGGCAAGGGTATGTGGTGACCGGGGCGCCGTGCTGCCCCTCCCAGCACCTGGCGCTAACTGGCTCACTTCGAAGGCCATCAGTACATTCATTTCATGAACTGACTTGATACGGGTCTCAGATGTCAAAGACAGCAGAGCTGGGACTGCGACCCACCTTGTCTCCAGACTCAACAGGCCACCAAGGTAGGGTCGGTGACCAGATTTTCAGAATGAAAAACTGGGACAGGCACAAACATAGAAATAGGACTAAAGGTCTCAGGGCTTCTTATATATATATATATATATATATATATATATATATATATATTTTAAGAACACTAATATATATATATATATATTAGTGTTCTTTAAAAAAATATATTTTCACATTACTTTTCCGCACGTTCTGGGATGAGCTCCAGGGTCCGGTTGCTGGTGGGCCTGGCCTTGCCCTGTGGCCTCTACAGCCCTGATTCACACCTCAATAAATCCCGCTGCGCTGCTTGAATGAGGCGAAGCAGCACAGCAGGAGAGTTTAAAGAACTTAACTTATGTCCCCGTTTGTAAGAGAAAGAGAGACGGTCGAAATGTGAGGCTGCACAACACTGTGATTAAAGTGCAGGTTCAGCCGACCCTCCCTTAAAAACCTTAAATAACCCGGGCACTACCCAAAAGCCGGGACATTTTTTCAATTTGCAGAAAAGTGTAGGGACACTTCTCCAAAAACAGGGACCGTCCGTGGACATCCGGGACGTCTGGTCACCCTACACCAAGGACACGCCGTGTGTCGCCACCGAGGACACACTGTGTGTCTCTTTAACCACCTCATCTGGAGGACTCACCCGTGTGTCTCTATACCCACCTTGTCTCCAGACTCGCCAGGCCTATGTGGACATACTGTGTGTCTCTTTACCCACCTTGTCTCGAGGACCCACCGCGTGTCTCTTTACCCACCTTGTCTCGTGGACACATTATGTGTCTCTATACCCACCTTGTCTCCATACTCGGTAGGCCTCTGTGGACATACTGTGTGTCTCTTTACCCACCTTGTCTCGAGGGCACGCCGTGTGTGTCTTTACTCACCTTGTCTCGAGGACCCACTGTGTGTCTCTTTACCCACCTTGTCTCGAGGACCCACCGCGTGTCTCTTTACCCCCCTTGTCTCGCGGACCCACTGTGTGTCTCTTTACCCACCTTGTCTCGAGGACCCACTGTGTGTCTCTTTACCCATCTTGTTTCCAGACTCGGCAGGCCTCCGTGGACACACTGTGTGTCTCTTTACCCACCTTCGTTCCAGTCTCCGCAGGCCACTGAGGACTCACCGCATGTCTCTTTACTCACCTTGTCTCGAGGACCCACCGGGTGTCTCTTTACCCACCTTGTCTCCAAACTCAGCAGGCCACCGTGGACACACTGTGTGTCTCTTTACCCACCTTCGTTCCAGTCTCCGCAGGCCACTGAGGACTCACCGCATGTCTCTTTACTCACCTTGTCTCGAGGACCCACCGGGTGTCTCTTTACCCACCTTGTCTCGAGGACCCACCGGGTCCTCGAGACCTTGTCTCCAAACTCAGCAGGCCACCGTGGACACACTGTGTGTCTCTTTACCCACCTTCTCTCCAGACTCAGCAGGCCATCGAGGGCACGCTGTGTGTCTCTTTACCCACCTTCTCTCCAGACTCAGCAGGCCACCGTGGACACACTGTGTGTCTCTTTACCCACCTTCTCTCCAGACTCAGCAGGCCATCGAGGGCACGCTGTGTGTCTCTTTACCCACCTTCTCTCCAGACTCAGCAGGCCACCGTGGACACGCTGTGTGTCTCTTTACCCACCTTCTCACCAGACTCAGCAGGCCATCGAGGGCACGCTGTGTGTCTCTTTACCCACCTTCTCTCCAGTCAGCAGGCCATCAAGAGCACGCTGTGTGTCTCTTTACCCACCTTCTCACCAGACTCAGCAGGCCATCGAGGACACACTGTGTGTCTCTTTACCCACCTTCTCTCCAGACTCAGCAGGCCATCGAGGACACACTGTGTGTCTCTTTACCCACCTTCTCTCCAGACTCAGCAGGCCATCGAGGACACGCTGTGTGTCTCTTTACCCACCTTCTCTCCAGACTCAGCAGGCCACCGTGGACACACTGTGTGTCTCTTTACCCACCTTCTCTCCAGACTCAGCAGGCCACCGTGGGCACGCTGTGTGTCTCTTTACCCACCTTCTCTCCAGACTCAGCAGGCCACCGTGGACACACTGTGTGTCTCTTTACCCACCTTCTCTCCAGACTCAGCAGGCCACCGTGGACACACTGTGTGTCTCTTTACCCACCTTCTCTCCAGACTCAGCAGGCCACCGTGGACACACTGTGTGTCTCTTTACCCACCTTCTCTCCAGACTCAGCAGGCCACCGTGGACACACTGTGTGTCTCTTTACCCACCTTCTCTCCAGACTCAGCAGGCCATCGAGGGCAAGCTGTGTGTCTGTTTCCAAAAGATGAACTGAGAGATGGAAGGGCTTTACTTCCGTTTATGCAAGATTATGTTTGCTCTGTTTGTATATAAGGTATATGGGTGTGTGCGCCCTGTAATATAACTCTACTTATGACCATTTACTTAACCAACTATACAAAGGGAATTGCTTCTGGCAATAATAGTCATAGCTCATAACCCACCTCTGTGATTCTAGGTTTATGAATCTTAAAAAAAGCAAACACTGAATTAGGAATGTGAAAAAATCTAATCTTTACCTTCACATGTTGCAGTTGGCAGCCGGGCATAACCCCCTAAGCTATTTTATGAGGACTGAAACGTGTCATCTGCAGGTAGAACAGAAATATCTGCAGCAAACTCACTGACCCACTGAGCTAACATTAGCATACATGTCTGCCACATGCAGGGTATGCCCAGACATGGGTCCCTGGCTCACTTTGCCACTGGATTCAAGATAGCCTGGCTGATGAGGGGTGTTACCCCAAAACCAGGCTTAGGATGCTTGTTTCCGGTTCAGGGAAGACCCGGCAGTTCGGGCTGGACTGTTCCCATGAGGCACAGGGACAAGACTAATTTGCATAAGGCTGGGTCCAAACTGTGATGGCGAAGTGAGCTAAAGAACAATGATGGATTCAACCCAGATCTGTGACTGGGGGTGAGTGTCTGAAAAGTTTCAGCGCTCCGTCCATCATCTCCTTGTGTTTCCTACATTCAGGCTACAAGCAAAGTTCTGCAGCAGGCACATTAACCCTTTTATCTATTTCACGATGATTCAGCCCTACAACGCATATTACACACTGCTTGCTGCAGCATGTGCATTACCCATTGGAGCTATTTTACCATTATTGCACCGAGAGTTGCTGAATACACATATATCTGAGCCAAATGTCCTCGGTCGATGTTAAACTGCAACCTGTGTCTGACTGATACAGGAATTAAAAGCAGCTTTACTATCTCACTTTCGTCAATTTCTTTCTGGGCAGAGTTTGGAAAAAAAACACACATGCACTGGCAGGCCAGAGTCGAACTGTCCACGACTCTGCCACTCATGATCCAGACGCCCTTCCTAAAGCACCCCCCCCCCCCCCCCCCTTTCTGCTCTGGCGGCTTCTCCCGGTGTGTGGATTCCTGGAGTATTTTTACCATTTTCAGTACTGAATTGCACATATGCAACTTTGAAATGGCAGTTCCACAGTGTGCTGAAGTAAGAACGCACTTGTAATATATATAGCAATATAGCCAGGCGCGGCCTGCGCAGGTAAGAGTGGTGAGGCAGGGTGGGGGGGGAGTCGACAAACGACTTCACTTTTAAAAAGCAAAAACCACTTACCTTGCGACTCAGTGATACGAGATGCGGCAAGCGCAAGATACGTGTTTTTCTTTTTTACGTTTAATTTTACCTTGTCGTCTGTCGACTCACCCCACCCCACCCTGCAACGACAGCTCTTAGCTGCACGGGCTGCGCCTGAAAATAGCAATAGGTATTTATTATGTAGAATGCATCAGATCCTAGTCAAACAGTCTCAGTTCCAAGCATAAGTAGGTGAACATGGAATGTTATGCATTCTTCTACTGGAAGCTGCTGCTGTGGTCATGACGCAGAGGGTTGATAATACAGAAGAGATATACTTTTGGAAATACAGCGTCCTGATTGTTTATGGAATATACCACATACATTTGGTGACAGTGCATTGAGAGGGCAGGAAGGAGGGTCAACAGATGCGCTGCACAAAGGAGTAAAGTACAAGGATGTATTTTTCCGCTTGGCCCTGTTGACCCACCGAAGTCCTGGGCAGAGGTAACCCGCAGGTGTCCGGGTAGTCAGTGCCTCAGGACGGGTAGAGGAGACTGGGCAGTGAGACTGACAGGCTGGCTGCCACTCCGGCTTTTACTGCAAAGTCTTGGAAGTAGCACAGACTACAAGCACACACTAGGAACGCTAGATGGCCACTTGCGTTTCACCTTCATCTCGCACGCACAGTGAGTGTGCACCTGAAGGCAGTGAAACGAGCAGGCTGTGCTTTGAATCCAGTAGGAGGGCTGCTGAATATTGTAGGTTCATGATGGAGCGAATGTTACCTTTGCACATGGGCACTGACATTATGTTGGGATTAACAGCACTTTTAGTGTAAATGCAAAGGGGGAAACAGGATGGGGTCTGCTTCCCACAAACGTGAGCCCAGCGTGAAAAGGTGAGAAAGTATGAGGGGTAGTCCATTAACATATATCATTTTTTGCTGATATCCGTACCCTGTTATTGCTTTATTATAAAAACAGTTTGAAAGCCAGAGCATAGCTGAATACGAGGGAGTCGCCACCCCTTGGCTCTTCTTCCATTTGGAAACATGACAAATCCCACTGAAGGGCTCAGTTGTGTCTGCCCTGAAAAGAGTGCTCGGCCCAGTTCAGAGTCAACGCCACTTTGTATCGCCATTGATTTCACTTGTGTTGAGCCGTCAAATAAGGAAATGATGAATGCTACAGTAGCCACTGGCAGTGGGCATGCTTGTGTATACAATAATATATAATGTCAACATACAGAAAATAATATATGAAATGAAACATCTCTTGTATACTGCTTATTAACAAAATGGCTGTTGAAGAACAATTACATGCAGGTGTGTGAAAGGCTCTCTGTGTCTCCTCACTGTTATGTGCAGTGTACCATGCCATGCCCTAACTCTTTTTATTGTGTATTTTTGACATTTTAGCAGTGAAATCTTCTAAATAGCTTTTGCATCTGTAGAGATTTTCCAGCCCCTCTGTGTGATGTAATTAACCAAACTTTAGATGCATCACTTCTTGTGATAGCACCAAACCAAAGGTCATACAATGTCGCTTCCTTTGATTTCATGGGGTCAAAAGGTCATGTGATATCACTTCCTGTGATGTCATCAGGTCAAATGCCTTGCAATGTCACTTCCTGTAACATCATCGGGGTGGGTCAAAAGACAGGTGGTATCACTTTCTGTGATGTCACCAGGTCAAAGTTTGTGTGATGTCACTTTCTGTGACATCAGGTAGGGATGTCACATGGCACATGATGTCACTTCCAATACCCCTGGCACTTTAATGAAAAAGTTCATGCTCTCTCCTTGCGTGCTGCTCTCTCTCATCTGTTTCTTTCCCTGCATGCAGAGCACTTTGTGTTGCTCGCTCCCTTACGTGCTGCTTTTACCCTATTCTTCCCACCTGGCTTTATTTTAGCCCCCTGCCTATCCTGTTGCTTCTCCCACACTCAGTACTCCATTGCTCTCCCACCATTAGGGGCATTTAAATATTTGTTTGGCCTGGGCAGCTGCAGTTGCTGTCAGGTACAGTACTTCAAGCAAAGTGCTTTCACATTCTTCAAATGTATCCTTTTTGTTAATCTAAGTGGTGCCCACCATCTTAGATTGTTGAACTAAAAACAAAAATGGTTCTTGCCTCATTCTATAGGAGGGCGCAGGGCAGGCCTTTAGCATGTGCGAGCTGGGCCCATGCCCAGGGTGCCAGCTTCCAGAGAGTGAAAGGAACTGTTTGCAGCAGTTCCCCTCTAACAGGGGTCCAACGAAAAGAGTATTTAAACACTAAGGGACTGGTTTAGATTTTGGCGGATCTGGTCCTGCTATCACTTTCTGTTGGTGTTTCCGTCCTCCTACTGGGTGGGACTTGGACGGACTATTGTCCATAGACTCACCAGCATCTAAATTGAGTGGGCGTCTCTTCCAAAATGTTCCTTCCATGTCAGTGGCATCATAGGCAAAAGCGGCTGTCGGAGGGAGTTCAGCCAATATTTCCACCGGGCCAAGTACGATGTGCTTTCCCGTCGTCGTAACTGTGACTGGTAAACCTCCACACCTGAGTTGGTGGTTTCGAAGGGATATAAGATAGAAACTTACCTTTTTTTCTTTTTTCCACTTCCCCTTCCGCCATTAAGCTGATGATACAAGTCATTCCTTTGCTGCTGCTACTTGACCACCAAGGAAATCAATCTTGTCGTTACCGGAATCGAAGTTAAGCTTCTTTTTTAATTGTTTTCTTTTGAATTGTCTATTTACATTTGCTCTGGACTTGAGCATTTTTAAATTTCTCTTACAACAATTTTTTTCTAATGTGTAAAGCATGTGTGTAATCTGTCAGGAATCCGCCACTAGGACCACACCAGCACAACTGAGACATGTAAACAGGCTCAACACAATCCCACCACCCCGATGGCGATGGAATAATGTCAGCCCCGTCAATGAAGGTGAGCCGCTTACGCGACGGGAAACATTGTGTCAACACGGATGGAGGATCAGCCGGCCCACATCTAAATAGGGTGGGCGGGAATCCATCAGCTTGAGGGAGTACTTGTAAACGCAGCCACGGAGGGACGACGGGAGTCCCGCCAAGATCTAAGTCAGGCCCTAGTGCTGCCACCAAATTCTGCATTTTGTCTGGTTTTTTTCAAGGCGCTCCTTAACTTTGCCCCCCTTGGAACATCCACCTACTCCTCGCAATTTTTTGACACTAGGAACATTAAAGAGGACAAGTTGGACGGGACCCCCAAATATGGTTTCGCCTTCAACGCTATCTGAGCAAACATGCATGTGTGATGACGAATGCGCATGCCTACATCACAACTTTTGTTTGGGGGGGTGTTTGCTGATGCTGAATAGCTTCTATAAAAAGCATTGTGCTTTTTACCAATGCTGTTCGGCATTGCCAAAAGGGATTAACAGCACCAATAAGTTCCAAATGTGAGATCTATTGCCTTTGCCAATGCTTGTCTTTCCTGTGCTAGGAAAGCAAAGGGAAACAGCAATAACCGGCCATCCACCTCGAGAGAGACCCATGCCCTGGCTGGGTGAGAAGGGTCGCTGAGGGGGAGCCGATGGCGAGGGCGCCAACGACCAATGGTCTGTTGATCTGAACTGTTCCCACAGACTACTGAGTCTGCCTGTTGCTCTCGTGGACCATGCACCCCACGACAAACTGAACCCTTATTTTTACACTTTGGCTTAGTCTCCATTTCTACCATTTGGGAGAGATGTGTTGAAAGCAGATTAGACCAGTGAGACCTCTGAAATTCAGAATGAAATGTCTAATTTGTAAAAGAGTGAGTGCTGGTGCCCAAAGCGTGCGGCCGGCGCTCTAAAATGTCAGCGCTCCGAATACCAAGGCTGCATAGCCGTGAATCCACTTCTGTTTCACAATTCTTTATTGAGCATTCAGAACAAAACCGTGTAAAAGGGGGGGGGGCATTAGATACCATTTGTGAAACAATAATACTGCATGAAAAAACACAATACAAAATGAAACAGAACACTGACTACATGACAAGCAGAGTGCCCGCGAAACAGGGACTCTTGAAGGAGGAGGAAGGGCGATAGAGAGGAGGACTCGCAGGTCCACAACTGCGTACAGAATAATCAATGGGAAGGGGGAGGGGCCAAAAAGAAAATGAAAACATGACAAAACAGGATGAAAGAAAAAGAAAAGATAAGAAGGGAGTCCATACTCAGCCACACGTCTGGGGTGGGGGAGATGGGAAGGCAGGGGAAAGAGAAGGAGAGAAGAGAAAGAGAGAGAGGGGAGGGAAAGGAAAAATACGGGAGGAAAGAAGGAAGAGAGATGTAGAGAAGGCAGAAACAAGAGAGAAAGAGCAGATAAAGTAGGCACGCATCTGCAAGGGGCATGACCTGGTAGCATCCCATGGGCGATGGCAATATGGTGTGAATTAACATCCGTCCACCATGCTAGGGGTGGGGGTGCAATTAGCTAAGGACTAGTAAACGGTGTCCTGGAGGAAAGGAGCCCAGGTGTGAAGAAAGCCCTCTCTCTTCTCCGAGAGGTTGTAGATGGCCTGCACGTGGGAGGCTGTCTGGTACATGGTCCAGAGCCATTAATCATGGGAAGGGGGGTGAGGGGGCCCCGTGGGGGTGGGGGAGACTGCAAATCTTAGCCTGGCAAGTGCTGTATACAAGAGACTGCCCTGGAGGCGGGAGACCTCCGGAAGGCGGCAAGGTAGAAGGATCAGAAGCGGGACAGAGGAATCCCCCCTGGTAGAGTCTCTCTCAGTGTAGTGACAGCCGCCTCCCAAAAAGGTTGTCTCGAAGGGCAGTCACAGAGGACGTGCATCAGGTCACAGCGGTCATGGGGGAGCGCCAGCAAGTCCCATGAGGTAATAGACCGCTGCTCGCAGCTTCCCGGGAGTCCAGTGCCAGCCATGCAGCGGTTTAAAGCGTCAATAGTGACTCTCGGGGCCATGGTCCAGCGTCTCCAGGAGGTCAGGCCATGTTCCTGTTCATATTCCACCTCAAGCCTCTTTAATCCTCCGCCAGACGCTGCCTGCTGTTTATCTCACTCTAGCAGGTTCCTCCTTTCTTCCTTGGTGACGATTTTCCGTCTTTCTTTCTCCTTTGTCTGTCTTTTCCCCCTATTGCTCTCAAATCAATATCCGATTCAGAAAAATGAGTGCCGGTCTCCAAACATGAGTGTGAGTGGAACTCACAGGAAACCACCTGCTCAAATTAAGCACTGGCGCCGATACTGCTGTATAGCTACCAAAATGCCTCTGTGTGATTGGCTGCTTTAGTACTGTTTATTTAATAATCATTTTGAAATAGTACATTTCTGTAATTATGGAGGGCCTCTGCAGCTATCTTTATACAATGAGAGAGAAACAAGCTTGCTAACAAAGCATCAGACAATCTTGGTTTCAACCACTGGTCTGCTGTACTGTCATTCACATTTCGGGGCAGATTTACAAGCCCCTTGCGCCTCTTTTACGCCGCCTCTTTTATGCCGCCGTTGCGTCACTTTTGTGACGCAGCGGCGGCGCAAAACCAGCCTGAGGGCCTGATTCGCTGGGTTCCTGCCCCAGCCCCTGTGCCACTGCCAAGAATTTAGGCATTATCATGGACTCCACGCTCTCCCTGAGATCTCAAATAAATAGGACAGCTGCTACCTGCTTTGGGGTGATACGGATTCTTAAGAAGATTTTCAGTTTTCTGCCCCTGCCTGCCCGCAAACAGGCAGTGCTGGCCCTTGTGGTGTCCAGGTTGGACCACTGCAATGCTCTTTATATGGGGGTTAATAAAGGACTCCTGCATCGACTCCAAGTAGGGCAGAATGCCGCCGCCAGACTGGTGATGGACCTCCCCAAACTCCATTCAGTTGCTGCCACTATTAGAAGCCTGCATTGGCTTCCGTTGAGGATGAAAATTGTGTTTAAAGCCCTATGTCTTGTCCACAAGGCTATGCATAACAAGCATTTGCAATGCAATAGGTCTCGCAATTATAAGAGTTTGAGCTATTGGCATTGTAAAATTACAATTCCTTTTATTTATGTTTTGGTCTTAAAACAAACAAAAGGCATTGTCATTTACAATGTCAGTAGCATAAACTCGCATAAAAGCAGTGTGGGGAGTGCAGCAGTGTGCGGCGTGCAGCATTGTGCGGCGTGCAGCAGATGTGGGCAGTGTGCGGCGTGCAGCAGTGTGCGGCGGGCAGCAGTGTGCGGCGGGCAGCAGTGTGCGGCGTGCAGCAGTGTGTGGCGTGCAGCGTCATGCAGCAGTGTGTGGCTTGCAGCAGTGTGTGGCGTGCTGCAGTGTGTGGCGTGCTGCAGTGTGTGGCGTGCTGCAGTGTGTGGCGTGCAGCAGTGTGCGGCGTGCAGTAGTGTGCGGCATGCAGCAGTGTGCGGCGTGCAGCAGAGTGAGACGTGCAGCAGTGTGAGACGTGCAGCGGCATGCAGCAGTGTGTGGCGTGCAGCAGTGTGTGGCGTGCTGCAGTGTGTGGCCTGCAGCAGTGTTTCGTGTAGCAGTGTGCGGTGTGCAGCATTGTGCGGCATGCAGCAGTGTGCGGCGTGCAGCAGTGTGTGGCGTGCAGCAGTGTGTGGCGTGCAGCGGCATGCAGCAGTGTGTGGCGTGCAGAAGTGTGTGACGTGCATCAGTGTGTGGCGTGCAGCAGTGTGTGGCGTGCAGCAGTGTGTGGCGTGCAGCAGTGTGTGGCGTGCAGCAGTGTGTGGCGTGCAGCGGCATGCAGCAGTGTGTGGCGTGCAGCAGTGTGTGGCATGCAGCAGTGTGTGGCGTGCATCAGTGTGTGGCATGTAGCAGTGTCACGGTTGCAGCAGTGTGCGGCGTGCAGCAGTATGTGGCATGCAGCAGTGTGTGGCGTGCAGCAGTGTGTGGCGTGCAGCAGTGTGTGGCGTGCAGCAGTGTGTGGTGGCATGCAGCAGTGTGTGGCGGCATGCAGCAGTGTGTGGCGGCATGCAGCAGTGTGTGGCATGCATCAGTGTGTGGCGGCATGCAGCAGTGTGTGGCATGCAGCAGTGTGTGGCGTGCAGCAGTGTGTGGCGTGCAGCAGTGTGTGGCGTGCAGCAGTGTGTGGCGTGCAGCAGTGTGTGCCGTGTAGCAGTGTTACGCGTGCATCAGTGTGTGGCGTGCAGCAGTGTGTGGTGTGCAGCGGCATGCAGCAGTGTGTGGCGTGCATCAGTGTGTGGCATGTAGCAGTTTTGGCCTTTAAACAACATGTCCTCCCCATTTGTAGGGTTTCTGTGCTCTGTGTTAGGCAGGCTAACCATTCAAACCTGCTCTGTAAAGCTTCAACATGATAAAAGCCCCGGCACCTCTTTGGTTACAAATTAAGCACTAGGAAAGTGGCTGTAGCCAAGACACTATTGAATTTTAGTTTATATGCTCTGTGTTACGCAAACGAAATAAAGACATATACAGTGTAAAGCTGCTGCCTCATCAAAACATCGGCACTTCCTTTGTTACAAATTAAGCACTAGGAGGGTGGCTGTAGCTACGTGTTTGCAGCTACACACAAATAAAAATAATAACGTAGCTCCACTTTAGGTCATATTTATGTTTGTGTCTATAGAAATATCAACTAATTTGTCCACAATCACAGGCTATTAAGCATATTCAGACATTAAAACCTGGTTTCAAAACTCGTAGGTTAGCAGTAGTGGACTTTAAAGAACATCCCCTCCCCATTTTTCCGGTTTGTGTGCTCTGTGTAAGGCAGGCTAAACAAAACAACATGCTGTGTAAAGTTGCCACCTAATCAGAGCCCCGGCACCTCCTCTGTTACAAATTAAGCACTGGGAAAGTGGCTGTAGCCAAGCCACTATTAAATTACAGTTTATGTCCTCTGTGTTACGCACAATAAAAAAAAAGTATGGCGTGCAGCAGTGTGTGGCGTGCATCAGTTTGTGGCATGTAGCAGTGTCACGGTTGCAGCAGTGTGCGGTGTGCAGCAGTGTGTGGCGTGCAGCAGTGTGTGGCGGCGTGCAGCAGTGTGTGGCGTGCAGCAGTGTGTGGCGTGCAGCAGTGTGTGGCGTGCAGCAGTGTGTGGCGTGCAGCAGTGTGTGGCGTGCAGCAGTGTGTGGCGTGCAGTAGTGTGTGGCGTGCAGCAGTGTGTGGCGTGCAGCAGTGTGTGGCGTGCAGCAGTGTGTGGCATGTAGCACGGTTGCAGCAGTGTGTGGCGTGCAGCAGTGTGTGGCGTGCAGCAGTGTGTGGCGTGCAGCAGTGTGTGGCGGCATGCAGCAGTGTGTGGCGTGCAGCAGTGTGTGGCGTGCAGCAGTGTGTGGCGTGCAGCAGTGTGTGGCGTGCAGCAGTGTGTGGCATGCAGTAGTGTGTGGCGTGCAGCAGTGTGTGTCGTGCAGCAGTGTGTGGCGTGTAGCAGTGTTACGCGTGCAGCAGTGTGTGGTGTGCAGCGGCATGCAACAGTGTGTGGCGTGCAGCAGTGTGTGGCGTGCATCAGTGTGTGGCATGTAGCAGTTTTGGCCTTTAAACAACATGCCCTCCCCATTTGTAGGGTTTCTGTGCTCTGTGTTAGGCAGGCTAACCATTCAAACATGCTCTGTAAAGCTTCAACATGATAAAAGCCCCGGCACCTCTTTGGTTACAAATTAAGCACTAGGAAAGTGGCTGTAGCCAAGACACTATTGAATTTTAGTTTATATGCTCTGTGTTACGCAAACTAAATAAAGACATATACAGTGTAAAGCTGCTGCCTATTCAAAACACCGGCACTTCCTTTGTTACAAATTAAGCACTAGGAGGGTGGCTGTAGCTACGTGTTTGCAGCTACACACAAATAAAATAATAACGTAGCTCCACTTTAGGTCATATTTATGTTTGTGTCTATAGAAATATCAACTAATTTGTCCACAATCACAGGCTATTAAGCATATTCAGACATTAAAACCTGGTTTCAAAACTCGGAAGTTAGCAGTAGTGGCCTTTAAAGAACATCCCCTCCCCATTTTTCCGGTTTGTGTGCTCTGTGTTAGGCAGGCTAAACAAAACAACATGCTGTGTAAAGTTTCCACCTAATCAGAGCCCCGGCACCTCTTCTGTTACAAATTAAGCACTGGGAAAGTGGCTGTAGCCAAACCACTATTAAATTTCAGTTGATGTCCTCTGTGTTACGCAAAATAAAAAAAAAGTATAAAGTGTAAAGCTTCTGCCTCATTAAAACACCAGCACTTATTTGTTACAAATTAAGCACTAGGTGGGCGGCTGTAGCTACGTGTTTACAGCTACACACAACAAGTAACATGATACCTACAACAAGTTAGGACTATTGGCTTTGTCAATCGTTGTTAGTTGCATAAGATAAATTAGCAGTAACTGTGGCTTGTATATAATATTGAAAAAGCATCCACTTGAAGCCCTAGTGACACCACGACAATGTTACTGCTCCTGGGTTACAAAAAGAGGCACAAGAATCCAGAGCAGACATGGTGAGTAAGTTGGCTGAAGAGGTGGGGGTGGCAAATGGTGTTCACGGGCGCTTTAATGTCCTCAGTGGCCGCGCGGCTCACTGAAAACATCAAAGCGCCCTCGAAATGTAAGTGATCGCAATCGCGATCACACTGTGTGACAGGCGAAAGTGAAAGACGAGTGCTTTCAGGCTGCCAAATGGTGCGCCCGCCCGGCACACATGCACAGTAGTTG
The DNA here is from genome assembly GCF_964204655.1 of Triturus cristatus. Classification (NCBI taxonomy): domain Eukaryota; kingdom Metazoa; phylum Chordata; class Amphibia; order Caudata; family Salamandridae; genus Triturus; species Triturus cristatus. Next base: position 818,004,928 of record NC_140595.1, read on the forward strand.
GCGGCCTGAAAGCACTCGTTTGCACTTCCAAAAGTGCTTACTATAAGTCTCGCCAGAGCAGCGCTAAAGCGCTGTCTCAGGCGAGACCTAAAAAGGGGTCAGAAGACATCAATACAATGTTCCTAAGATACTGTCCTGGCAGGGGCCTTAGATCTGCAAATAAGTACCAGGTTATTGTTCCTAGGGCCAGAAGAGCCAGGTGAGGGGGGATAGCCTTCTCTCTGATAGGGGCAAATTTGTGGAATTCCCTCCCTTCCACTGTTTCCTCCTCGGAGTCCCATCTGGTCTTTCGGAAGTCCTTGAAAACCTGGCTTTTCACCTGTCCGATTGCTGTGTCTAATGTGAATCTTTAGTGCTTACACCGTCTGAAATCTCCTTCCTTGATCCTGTTCCGCAGCGCCTTGATGCCCCTGGGCTAAGTTTGCGCTTTATAAAATTTATATTCATTCATTCATTCATTCATGCTGCGGGGTATTTACAACGTGACGCATCTGAGAGATGCGTCACATTGTAAAGCCCTGCGCCAGAAGTAGGCGTTGCTGCACAGGGGGGGGTGTTCCACGCAGGAACGCCTCCTAAAAGTGGCTGAGTGAAATCTACAAGATTTCACTCAGTCACTTATGAGCCCATGCTGCGTCAAAACCCTGCGCCTGCTTGAAGCAGGCGTAAGGATTGATGCAGCATTGTAAAGATAGGACACCCCAGAGCCTTGCTGGAGCTGCGTTGCGCTTGCGACGCAGCTCTAGCATTGAGCCGCCTTTACGGCACAGATGCATCACGCATCTGTCCGTTTTTGCCCCATGGTGCGCCGCATTGTAAATGCATTTTTTAACACAACAAGGGCACCCAAGAAAGGTCCACCAGGGACCCTGGGAAATTAATTATTTCAAACAACAATGGTCCCTAGAAATGTTAAGATATATTGGGAGAATAAATAAAGACTCGATCAGTACTTATTTAAGGGACTTGTCCAGCCGGACAGTGGTCAAGAATTTACTTGTACATCAAATGAACAAATATTACATAAATGCACAAAGTGGGACACAAGCCTGTGTCCTGTATGAACAACGGAACGGTAGAAGGGTCGGGTACGTGCTAAACCGGCAAATGAGCCGTGTGTTAGGAATAGGTTCCTAAAGAGTGGGTATCTGGTGTGCGTCCAACCGGAGGGTAGGTGTAAGGCGGTGCGGTAACCGCCGGGAACCGTGTAGTTGGAGGGCAAAATTGGAGCCGGGATGGAGGCGGAGCCGTAGCAACGTGCTCAGCGATATCCAGGAATTAACCGTATTTGGTGATAACTTCCTCGGAAGAGGTTTCCAAAATCCGTCAATGCGGAGAGCAGTATATCGTCAGTACGGGAGCTGACGGTATACTGCTCTCTCCGCATTGACCCTTCTACCGTCATCCTGGTTATTCAGGCTCCATCCTACAGGCATAATATGTGTTGTCCTGATGATGATCCTTGTATTTCCCCAATGGATCGAAACGCCGTCGACACTTTAAAACACCGTATATGCTAAAAATAACTTACTGTAAAGCATAAAGGTGTCCCTGTGATTTGTTTGTTTTTTCATTTTTATCTGTGCTCCTTGCAACAAACCATGCTCTCTGCCTGAGCCTATGTTGTTCTTTTCTCTGTTTTGCACAATTTCCGTTGTTCATACAGGACACAGGCTTGTGTCCCACTTTGTGCATTTGTGTAATATTTGTTCATTTGATGTACAAGTAAATTCTTGACCACTGTCCGGCTGGACAAGTCCCTTAAACAAGTACTGATCGAGTCTTTATTTATTCTCCAAATATATCTTAACATTTCTAGGGACCAGCATTGTAAATGCGGCGCATCCATGATGGCGGAGCCGTGATGCACAATAACTGACGCATCCCTGCTGATTTGCAGGGATGCGCCAGTTATTGTAAATCTGCCCCTTTATTTCCACCCACCTCAGCATACTGCATGGGTAGGGTGACCAGAATTAAAAAGCCAAAACACTGGACATTTCCCAAAAATAGAAGGACTACCATTTCCCTTCAACCTAGCGCACAGAATGACAGCGCTCCTTAGCAGAGAAACTGAAGAGGCAGTATGAACATACAGAAAATGACATTTTTAAAGCCAGTAGCTTTCCTGTTAATTTAATTGTTTTCTAATACCAGCTGCTAACTATCTCTGCTTTGCAAAATCTAAAAAGATACCTCCCACCCTTTTCAGCTGACCCTCTCTAAAAACCGGGACAGGAGCTAAATTTCCTGAAATCTGCCCGGAGAGCTGGTGAAAACTGGGACTGTCCGGGCAAATCCGGGACGCCTGGTCACCCTATGCATGGGGCACAGGGTCAGCCCCCTTCAGCCAGTATCGGCACCTCGCTGACGCACTATGGTCCCATCTAAAAGTTCCTTTAGTTCCAAGGACTGCTGTCACAATGTGTGCTCTCCTGCTACAAAAAAGATGTAGGATTTTTCAGCTTTGAAAACCATCAAAAAGCACACTTATGACATAATCGGTGATAACACCAGATTATGTTTATCCAAAGGGTGATCTGCTTGAAATTCTTTCAAATGTGCAGTTTTGGATCGCAAATCATTCGTACATACTATTGATTGTTATGAATAATATAGTTGCAACCGATGCATTCATGATATCGCTCTTAAAAGAGATTTGATTATAATGTTGGGAAGTGTTAATATTAACGTAGTTTAAAGCTTCACGGGCGGTGGTATAGCAGGGTATTGGCGCTCCTACACAGTACGCAGAAAAGTTTAAGAAGTGCTAGAATATGTAAGCAGTGCAAAAGGGGTAGGGAGAACCACCCTCTTCCCTAAACTGTGGAAAACCACTGACAAAACAGCACAACAATCCCCTGCACAGCTATCAAGTACACACAACACGTTATCAATAAGGGCTGCAGCCTTGGCTCGGCTTGCCACTTGTATTTGGGAACGCTATAATACGCTGCAAGCCCACGAATGAGGAACCAATACCATTACTACATGAGGGGTACACAGACACGTGTACCAGTAGTGACATATAACAAACACTAGGAACGTCATGGAGGGTCCCTGCACCTTGGGACGCCTCTTATTTTGAACCCATTTAGGGACACAAATACAACCAAAACTAAGTATCTGCACTAAGAAACTTTTAGCCCTGAAGAACTCATGGCTCCCAGCAGCAGAACGCAACAAAACACGTGTCGGCTCAGGCTTTGTTTACGTTTGACCATGAGAAGAATAACAATTAGTGTTATATGATCAAGCAACGGACCAAGATTGTTCTTACACCAATATTAACTTGTTGCGTATACCCGATAGTGTGTGCAAGGAATTGTTGTGTTGCATTAACATAGTTTAGCTATGCCACATTTTTGTGAAGACACCATTTTTTAAAAATTGATGTCGTTCTAGAGTTTAGCTCATCCTCCTCCTGCTCATTCCCCCTCCCAATCATAGTCCCCCTGTGAGTCTTCTCTTCCCACAGTTTTTGTGGCGCACAGGACACTGTGGGCCTGATTCACAAAGGGTCTCCGCACTCATGGCAGAAGCCCTGCAGTCGTCTGGGAGTCTCCTAACTTGTGGCAGAGGCCCTGCAGGCGTCTGGGAGTCTCCGCACTTGTTGCAGAAGCCCCTGCAGTCGTCTGGGAGTCTCCTCACTTGTGGCAGAGGCCCTGCAGTCATCTGGGAGTCTCCGCACTTGTGGCAGAGGCCCTGCAGTCGTCTGGGAGTCTCCTCACTTGTGGCAGAGGCCCTGCAGTCATCTGGGAGTCTCCGCACTTGTGGCAGAGGCCCCGCAGACGTCTGGGAGTCTCATCACTTGTGACAGAGGCCCTGAAAATGTCTGGGATTCTCCTCACTTCTGCCAAAGGCCTCGCAGACGTCTGGGAGTCTCGTCACTTGTGGCAGAGGCCCTGCACTCGTCTGGGAGTCCCCACACTTGTGGCAGAGGCCCCGCAGCCGTCTGGGAGTCTCCGCTCTAGGGGCCGAACCCTGCAGTGAGAATTCTGATAGCAGAGATTCCGTCCCGAGTGCGGAGACTACCCCACGACTGCGGGGCTCTGCCACAAGTGTGGGGGATGCAATTGGTTATTTTCCTTAGAGAGCATTCATTGTGAGTGAAATCTTCCATTGTCTTCCTGATGTATCTTTCTGATGGACACTTCCGCTGGAAGTTTCGTTGCCGGCTGCTAGCACATTAGTGTACTAGTCTTCGTTTGAGAATGTTTCGTATTCACATCTCCTGACTGCTCTTGCTGTAGAAGCAAATGAAAGATGTGAGCTCGGAAATCTTATAAAACATTTTCACAAATGATGTTCCTTTAAAACTTACTTAGAGAACCTGGAAGTTCTGCGCTCTTCTAGGTCGATGAAGCGAGCTTTACATAACACAGACATTAATAATTGCCCTTGACGTTCAGTCAATAAAGAGAGGTTTGGTGACGTTTTTTAATTTAATTTTCTATTTTTGAGTAGATTAGTGGCTATTTTTGTACTTTTTATTCAAATTAGTGGCAAATCGATTACAGAAATAATAAGAAAAAAGACTGGTTAGAACTAGCATAGAGAAATAAAAATACAGTTTTCCATTCAGAGTAAAGTTCCTGTTCTAAACTAAAGGACCCAGCCTATCCTAACAGGAACCCATAAAGAGATATTTTCAGAAAAGAGTAAGTAGATTTTGGAGCAAGGTCAAATAACTAAGAAAAAGATCGAACTCCCCATAAAGGGTAGTTCTGGAGACTCAGTCGAGTTCTCCAGACAGTTGCTGTAGCAACCATCTATGCAGCTGAGAAGGACAGAATCACAGCTGTAGCTATGCTCAGCATAAAACCAGAAAGTCTCCACACAAAGCTTAAGGAAAACAAATAAATCACCGTAAGCAGTAGCCTATGCCAATTAGGCCTGGGCGGTGAACCCCACTCCGTTCGCAGTGTTTGCGGAGTTTTCCACACTCTATGCTCCGCGGATCACACAGAGTTTTTTCCGCGCTCACCAGCACCAAGTTAGCGAGCGCGAGTGAGGAAAATCCACCTCCCCGCGAGATTTCTCAATGCAGGTGGCCATATTTCTCTACGCGGGCGGTCGCAGGTGGTCATGACTAGGCCTGGGCGAAAATTTCGTTCCGTTCGCGGAAATTGCGATAATTTGACATTTTCGCGTTCCGCGGAAAGCGCGAAAATGTCAAAATTTCCACATTCCGCAGCTTAGCGATAATTTGGTTCTTGCTCGCTCTGTAAAATTATACATTCTCGCGCTTGCGCGATCGCCTTACCTGAATCCCTGCGTTCGTCGACAAGTTTTCTTGATCCGGTCGCGTTCTCCATGAGATGTTGTATTGTTTTTAGCCATTTGCGCTGTCTCGCGACAGTTCGCGCCCGCAGTGACGTCATGTGTCACGCGATCACGTCTTTCTTCTCGCGATCATGCACCACGAGACAACTGAAAACAAGATGGCCGTGCCCGCGAGCAACCACATGGGTAAGTTGGCGAGCCGCAACCATACAGAAAATCTCGCGAACATGCGGGAAAAAAACGTCCGCATCTTCGCGATATTTCCGCGTGTTTGCGATAATTTTTAACATTTTCGCGATAATTTGCGAAAGTGGATTTCTCAAATTCCGCCCACCCCTAGTCATGACCTCTCGCATTGAGAAACCTTCTGTTCTCTTCGAGAAAGCTGTCACTCGGGTAGAAAATCTACTCGAGCAGCAAGAAAAGAAGCAGCGCCCTCTTGCGCATGGTGCCGTTCGCGCTAATTTTACAGGATGGAAAAAACACCCAGCACTGAAAATCAACCCGGACGGCATGACCATATGCACTCCGCTGGTTGCAGAACTCCGTGTAGCGCGGCAGAGTTTTTTGGTCACTTTGAGAAGTTCTGCATAGCAGAACTCCGCTAACTCCACCCAGGCCTAATGGCAATTCGAGCTAGCAGGGCAAAGAGCTAAGGGGCATGACAGGGATGCATTGAATGCCTTCGAGATAAGAAGTGAGAGTCTCTCAAGATAGAAAAACATACTAGATAGAAAGCAGCTAAACATGTTGCAAAAGCAGATGTCTGTGTCATCGGCGTCCAAGGGTGAGAGATCTTTCGATGGTCCATCATCTTCGTTCTCGATTTCCACGGTAAACGTTCATGTCAGCATGAAGTCATTTAGAGATGGCTACAACGTATTATAAAAAGTTACATCTATGAAGGTTCTCATGAGAACCTTTTGCAAGCCTACTCTGTTAGCTGTTATATGTGTCCCATCATACAACAATGAGCTACTCTATGGAACGAAACCTTACATTTCTTGTATATACTGGTTGGATCACAAAATATGAGCTGCAGCAAAGAATACAATCTAAATTCAGTGAAGTCATATGGCGTGAGGAAAGAAGGAATACATTTTTCAGGAAGCAGCACATTTCACAAAAAGTCAAACCCTGAAGTTCAATTTAACGTTAAATCGCTATTTTATGAAAAACAGTTATTTTCTTAAAGGGATAAAGAAGAATAAAGGAATAGTGCGGCCTAGTAAGTAGAGACCGATAGAAAAAAGCTTTCTGCAGAAAAGAAACAGCATTTTTCACATTTGCATGTGAAATAAAAGCACATTTTCTAACATTTAACCTATTATGAATTTTTCATGTTAATATAAAGATTCTTAGCTTCCTCATAGATTCCAGACTACCTTAGCAATTGGTTAATGTTATAAACATTTAATGATGATCACACTTCTGATTTGCCCAAAATGTGCCCATCCCTGGCCCTGCTATGATGAATCTGCAGTTTTTCCTCAATGCCTATGCATGAAATGTGTATAAAACCCCGTTTTTGGGGGTGAGGGAGGAGAATGTTCATTTTCTTTCAAGAACTGTGTCTGAAATATTTCGAGATTTTTTCTTTTTCCTTAAAATGTTGTCAGTACTCCTTATGAGTCTGACATTTAAGATTTTAGGGAGACTTTACTGCTCTGTAGGATTTAGATGATTTCTGACTATGTACTCTGGGGCAGATTTACACGAAAGTGACGCATCTGTAGAGATGCGTCACTTTACCTGCGCCAACATGACAAATCCTTGCGTCACCATAGATGCACCGTATTTACAATACGGCGCACCATGGCGCAAGGATTGACAGATGCGTAAGAAATTCTAATTCATCTGTTGACGGAAAAGAGTTGTGTCGCAAGCACGATGCAACTCCAGCAATGCTCAGGGCCGCCCTATGCCTAACATGCTGCGTCAATTCTTACGCCTGCTCCAAGCAGGCGCACGGTTTTGACGCAGCATGGACGTAAAAGTGACTCATTGAAATCTTGTAGATTTCACTGCGTCACTTTTTTACGGGGCTTCCTGCGACGGAACGCCCACCCTGCATACATTAAACCTGACGCAGGTTTAATGTGGCGCAGGGCTTCACAACGTGACACATCTCCCTAGATGCGTCACGTTGTAAATGGGCCGCAACTTTTACGCTGCCGCTGCGTCACAAGAGTGACGCAACGACGGTGGAAAAGTGACGCACGGGGCTTGTAAATAACCCCCTTTGTATATGACCCTTCACGGCATTTACTGCATTTTCCTGTATTGGCTATTTGAGATTTTGCAAGAAAACTATTTTTTTTTTTTATCGATCTAGAAATCAGTTATTGAGTGGGCCCAGTCACTGTTTGATTTACTCTGCTAATGTGGTGGGCCTGATGTTGTGGAGGGTGGTGACTGTAATTGCTAGATCAACCATGCTGGAGCCAAACTGCCAGAGGTACATTTTGGGGTGTTCAAAACATTGGGGTTCAGTGAACTATTGGGGTTCGGGCTCCTACAACATCACAGGAAGTCATTTCACATGACATGGGAGCCAGATCAGAGGAAACGACTGTGTGACTTTTAACCGAGATGGCAAGAAGAGAAAGTCAATGATATGTCAGACGCGGGTGACCTTTGAGCACTGTGGCCAGACTTCATCTCACTAACAAATCTCTTTACCACTGAGTCACTTTAACAGCTGCAGCAGGGAAGGCACTTCCAGATGGGGCCTTTCAGGGGGCAGTTGGCACTTCTCAGGCTCAGAGAACTTATAACTGGGTAAATCCACAGCTTTCTGAAAGGCAAAAGCAAGACTAAAATAAATCTGTGGGCTGTAGTGTTGCATAAGGCAGCATCCCACTGCCTAAATCTCTAGAGTTGACGAGTGTGAGATGATTTTAAGAACTTTATGTTACATGGGCAGAACTTTCACAGTCCTGTCATTTCGTCTTACAATTCCCTGTTTTTAGGTGTGTGACAGGTACCGCAAAGGCCTGATGTCCTGAAGTTATCTAGCAATCCTCCTATCCTAATCTCTTCCTCTGTCTATCCCAAACAGTCTCCTTTCTGTCTCTCTCGCCCTCTTTCCCTCTCTACTGCATCCTTCCCTTTTTCCCATATCTCCCCAATTTTTTCTTCATTCCTCTCCATTTTCTCCTTGCTTTCTTCTGCCTTTCTCTGCCTGTTCATCTCCCTTCCCTGCCTACCAATTCTTTCCACACATTATTTCAGTGCTTCTTCTTGCCCACCCACCTTTTCTCTGCACCTTACACCTCTCGCCCATCTTGTGTCCTTTTTGCACCTTATTCTTCACTTCATCCATCCATCGACCCATCCATCCATCCGTGCACCGCTCCTCCACTGCTCACTCCTGTGGAACTGGCTGCAGCAGCTGCCCCAGGACTGAGACATGCTTGCACAGCCGTGGTCTGTGCTGTGTCTGTTGTCAGAGCGAAGCTTGCACTGCTGCTCCCATGGGCTCCAGGCTTTGTGAGGGCCTCTCCAGCTGGAATGTATGTTATGTTATATGTTATGTTATGGTATGTTATGTTATGTTATGGTATGTTATGTTATGTTATGGTATGGTGTGGTGTGTTGTGTGGTGTGGTGTGTTGTGGTGTGGTGTGTTGTGGTCTGGTGTGGTGTGGTGTGTTGTGGTGTGTTGTGGTGTGGTGTGGTGTGGTGTGTTGTGGTGTGGTGTGTTGTGGTGTGGTGTGTTGTGGTGTGTTGTGTGTTGTGGTGTGGTGTGGTGTGGTGTGGTGTGTTGTGGTGTGTTGTGTGTTGTGTTGTGTTGTGGTGTGGTGTGTTGTGGTATGGTATTTTATGTTATGATATTATATGTTATGTTTGCTATGTTAATGTAATTATTTTTTATTTATAAAGTTTCATATAGCGCTAGCATGCCCCTTGCGAGTATCAGAGCAGTGGGATGACAGCACAACATCCCCAAGCGAGACCACCACAAGGGGTCCCAAAAAACGAAAAACAAAATAAGAACAGAACATGCAAGAAATACATTCAGATTCAACAACAAATTGTGTCTGTGAGTAGAGTTCATGTGTTGTGTTGTTTTGTGTTGTGTTGCGTTACAGTATGTTACTCGCATTCATACAGCGCGTGGGCAGCCATTGCTATGCCGTTGCAATGTTTCTTGTAGCCCAGAGTGACTTTCCAAGCGGCTCTGAGGTGTCCGTCACAGAGCAGGGACTGGTTTAGCTTGTTAAAGATCAGCTGTCAGGGGTGTGACAGGGTGTGATCCTGCATTAGGTAAATGCCTCAACCCCAATGAATTGTGGGTGATCGGTTTGGGTGTTTAGAGGGTGAGACCGGGTGAACTGCTTATGCTTCCTCATAGAGCGCTTGCCCTGCTGCTTCCCTTTAGTATGTGTTGAGAGGGACTCTTGCCCTGCTGCTTCCCTTTAGCATGTTTTGAGAGGGACTCTTGCCCTGCTGCTTCCCTTTAGTATGTGTTGAGAGGGACTCTTGCCCTGTTGCTTCCCTTTAGTATGTGTTGAGAGGGACTCTTGCCCTGCTGCTTCCCTTTAGCATGTTTTGAGAGGGACTCTTGCCCTGCTGCTTCCCTTTAGTATGTGTTGAGAGGGACTCTTGCCCTGCTGCTCCCCTTTAGCATGTTTTGAGAGGGACTCTTGCCCTGCTGCTTCCCTTTAGCATGTTTTGAGAGGGACTCTTGCCCTGCTGCTTCCCTTTAGTATGTGTTGAGAGGGACTCTTGCCCTGCTGCTTCCCTTTAGTATGTGTTGAGAGGGACTCTTGCCCTGCTGCTTCCCTTTAGTATGTGTTGAGAGGGACTCTAGCCCTGCTGCTTCCCTTTAGTATGTGTTGAGAGGGACTCTTGCCCTGCTGCTTCCCTTTAGTATGTGTTGAGAGGGATTCTTGCTCTGTTGCTTCCCGTTAGTATGTTTTGAGAGGGACTCTTGCCCTGTTGCTTCCCTTTAGTATGTGTTGAGAGGGACTCTAGCCCTGCTGCTTCCCGTTAGTATATGTTGAGAGGGACTCTAGCCCTGCTGCTTCCCTTTAGTATGTGTTGAGAGGGACTCTTGCCCTGCTGCTTCCCTTTAGTATGTGTTGAGAGGGATTCTTGCTCTGTTGTTTCCCGTTAGCATGTTTTGAGAGGGACTCTTGCCCTGCTGCTTCCCTTTAGTATGTTTTGAGAGGGACTCTTGCCCTGCTGCTTCCCTTTAGTATGTGTTGAGAGGGACTCCTGCCCTGCTGCTTCCCTTTATTATGTTTTGTGAGGGACTCTTGTCCTGCTGCTTCCCTTTAGTATGTGTTGAGAGGGACTCTTGCTCTGTTGCTTCCCTTTAGTATGTGTTGAGAGGGACTCTTGCTCTGCTGCTTCCCTTTAGTATGTTTTGTGAGGGACTCCTGCCCTGTTGCTTCCCTTTAGTATGTGTTGAGAGGGACTCTTGCCCTGTTGCTTCCCTTTAGTATGTGTTGAGAGGGACTCTTGCCCTGCTGCTTCCCTTTAGTATGTGTTGAGAGGGATTCTTGCTCTGTTGCTTTCCGTTAGTATGTTTTGAGAGGGACTCTTGCCCTGCTGCTTCCCTTTAGTATGTGTTGAGAGGGACTCTTGCTCTGTTGCTTCCCTTTAGTATGTGTTGAGGGGGACTCTTGCCCTGCTGCTTCCCTTTAGTATGTGTTGAGAGGGACTCTTGCCCTGCTGCTTCCCTTTATTATGTTTTGTGAGGGACTCTTGCACTGCTGCTTCCCTTTAGTATGTTTTGAGAGGGACTCTTGCCCTGCTGCTTCCCTTTAGTATGTGTTGAGAGGGACTCTTGCCCTGCTGCTTCCCTTTAGAATGTGTTGAGAGGGACTCTTGCTCTGTTGCTTCCTTTTAGTATGTGTTGAGGGGGACTCTTGCCCTGCTGCTTCCCTTTAGTATGTGTTGAGAGGGACTCTTGCCCTGCTGCTTCCCTTTAGTATGTTATGCAAGGGACTCTTGCCCTGCTGCTTCCCTTTAGTATGTTTTGTGAGGGACTCCTGCCCTGCTGCTTCCCTTTAGTATGTGTTGAGAGGGACTCTTGCCCTGCTGCTTCCCTTTAGTATGTGTTGAGAGGGACTCTTGCTCTGTTGCTTCCCTTTAGTATGTGTTGAGAGGGACTCTTGCCCTGCTGCTTCCCTTTAGTATGTGTTGAGAGGGACTCTTGCTCTGTTGCTTCCCTTTAGTATGTTTTGAGAGGGACTCTTGCCCTGCTGCTTCCCTTTAGTATGTGTTGAGGGGGACTCTTGCTCTGTTGCCTCCTGTTAGTATGTTTTGAGAGGGACTCTTGCCCTGCTGCTTCCCTTTAGTATTTTTTGAGAGGGACTCTTGCCCTGCTGCTTCCCTTTAGTATGTGTTGAGAGGGATTCTTGCCCTGCTGCTTCCCTTTAGTATGTTTTGAGAGGGACTCTTGCCCTGCTGCTTCCCTTTAGTATGTTTTGAGAGGGACTCTTGCCCTGCTGCTTCCCTTTAGTATGTTTTGAGAGGGACTCTTGCCCTGCTGCTTCCCTTTAGTATGTGTTGAGAGGGACTCTTGCCCTGCTGCTTCCCTTTAGTATGTGTTGAGAGGGACTCTTGCCCTGCTGCTTCCCTTTAGTATGTGTTGAGAGGGATTCGTGCTCTATTACTTCCCGTTAGTATGTTTTGAGAGGGACTCCTGCCCTGCTGCTTCCTTTTAGTATATGTTGAGAGGGACTCTTGCCCTGTTGCTTCCCTTTAGTATGTTTTGAGAGGGACTCTTGCCCTGCTGCTTCCCTTTAGTATGTGTTGAGAGGGACTCTTGCCCTGCTGCTTCCCCGTAGTATGTGTTGAGAGGGACTCTTGCCCTGCTGCTTCCCTTTATTATGTTTTGAGAGGGACTCTTGCCCTGCTGCTTCCCTTTATTATGTTTTGAGAGGGACTCTTGCCCTGCTGCTTCCTTTTAGTATGTTTTGAGAGGGACTCTTGCCCTGCTGCTTCCCTTTAGGATGTGTTGTGAGGGACTCTTGCCCTGCTGCTTCCTTTTAGTATGTTTTGAGAGGGACTCTTGCCCTGCTGATTCCCTTTAGTATGTGTTGAGAGGGACTCTTGCCCTGCTGCTTCCCTTTAGTATGTTTTGGGAGGGACTCTTGCTCTGCTGCTTCCCTTTAGTATGTTTTGAGAGGGACTCTTGCCCTGCCGCTTCCCTTTAGTATGTGTTGAGAGGGACTCTTGGCCTGCTGATACTCTTTAGTATGTGTTGAGAGGGACTCTTGCTCTGTTGCTTCCCTTTAGTATGTTTTGAGAGGGACTCTTGCCCTGCTGCTTCCCTTTAGTATGTGTTGAGAGGGACTCTTGCCTTGCTGCTTTCCTTTAGTATGTGTTGAGAGGGACTATTGCTCTGTTGCTTCCCTTTAGTATGTTTTGAGAGGGATTCTTGCTCTGTTGCCTCCCGTTAGTATGTTTTGAGAGGGATTCTTGCTCTGTTGCTTCCCGTTAGTATGTTTTGTGAGGGAATCTTGCCCTGCTGCTTCCCTTTAGTATGTGTTGAGAGGGACTCTTGCCCTGTTGCTTCCCTTTAGTATGTTTTGAGAGGGAGTCTTGCTCTGTTGCTTCCCGTTAGTATGTTTTGTGAGGGACTCTTGCCCTGTTGCTTCCCTTTAGTATGTTTTGTGAGGGACTCTTGCCCTGTTGCTTCCCTTTAGTATGTGTTGAGGGGGACTCTTGCCCTGTTGCTTCCCTTTAGTATGTGTTGAGGGACTCTTGCCCTGCTGCTTCCCTTTAGTATGTGTTGAGGGACTCTTGCCCTGTTGCTTCCCTTTAGTATGTGTTGAGAGGGACTCCTGCCCTGCTGCTTCCCTTTAGTATGTTTTGAGAGGTACTCTTGCTCTACTGCTTCCCTTTAGTATGTGTTGAGAGGGACTCTTGCCCTGCTGCTTCCCTTTAGTATGTTTTGAGAGGGATTCTTGCCCTGCTGCTTCCCTTTAATAAGTGTTGAGAGGGACTCTTGCCCTGCTGCTTCCCTTTATTATGTTTTGAGAGGGACTCTTGTCCTGCTGCTTCCCTTTAGTATATTTTGAGAGGGATTCTTGCCCTGCTGCTTCCCTTTAATAAGTGTTGAGAGGGATTCTTGCTCTGTTGCTTCCCGTTAGTATATTTTCAGAGGGACTCTTGCCCTGCTGCTTCCCTTTAGTATGTGTTGAGAGGGACTCTTGCCCTGTTGCTTCCCTTTAGTATGTGTTGAGAGGGACTCTTGACCTGCTGCTTCCCTTTAGTATGTGTTGAGAGGGACTCTTGCACTGTTGCTTCCCGTTAGTATGTTATGCGAGGGACTCTTGCCCTGCTGCTTCCCTTTAGTATGTTTTGTGAGGGACTCTTGTCCTGCTTCTTCCCTTTAGTATATTTTGAGAGGGACTCTTGCCCTGCTGCTTCCCTTTAGTATGTTTTGTAAGGGACTCTTGCCCTGCTGCTTCCCTTTATTATGTTTTGAGAGGGACTCTTGCCCTGCTGCTTCCCTTTAGTATGTTTTGAGAGGGACTCTTGCCCTGCTGCTTCCCTTTAGCATGTTTTGAGAGGGACTCTTGCCCTGCTGCTTCCCCGTAGTATGTGTTGAGAAGGATTCTCGCTCTGCTGCTTCCCTTTAGTATGTGTTGAGAGGGACTCTTGCCCTGTTGCTTCCCTTTAGTATGTGTTGAGAGGGACTCTTGCCCTGCTGCTTCCTTTTAGTATGTTTTGAGAGGGACTCTTGCCCTGCTGCTTCCCTTTAGTATGTGTTGAGAGGGACTCTTGCCCTGCTGCTTCCCTTTAGTATGTGTTGAGAGGGACTCTTGCCCTGCTGCTTACCTTTAGTATGTTTTGAGAGGGACTCTTGCCCTGCCGCTTCCCTTTAGTATGTGTTGAGAGGGACTCTTGGCCTGCTGATACTCTTTAGTATGTGTTGAGAGGGACTCTTGCTCTGTTGCTTCCCTTTAGTATGTTTTGAGAGGGACTCTTGCCCTGCTGCTTCCCTTTAGTATGTGTTGAGAGGGACTCTTGCCTTGCTGCTTTCCTTTAGTATGTGTTGAGAGGGACTCTTGCTCTGTTGCTTCCCTTTAGTATGTTTTGAGAGGGATTCTTGCTCTGTTGCCTCCCGTTAGTATGTTTTGAGAGGGATTCTTGCTCTGTTGCTTCCCGTTAGTATGTTTTGTGAGGGACTCTTGCCCTGCTGCTTCCCTTTAGTATGTGTTGAGAGGGACTCTTGCCCTGTTGCTTCCCTTTAGTATGTTTTGAGAGGGAGTCTTGCTCTGTTGCTTCCCGTTAGTATGTTTTGTGAGGGACTCTTGCCCTGTTGCTTCCCTTTAGTATGTTTTGTGAGGGACTCTTGCCCTGTTGCTTCCCTTTAGTATGTGTTGAGGGGGACTCTTGCCCTGTTGCTTCCCTTTAGTATGTGTTGAGGGGGACTCCTGCCCTGCTGCTTCCCTTTAGTATGTTTTGAGAGGGATTCTTGCCCTGCTGCTTCCCTTTAATAAGTGTTGAGAGGGACTCTTGCCCTGCTGCTTCCCTTTATTATGTTTTGAGAGGGACTCTTGTCCTGCTGCTTCCCTTTAGTATATTTTGAGAGGGATTCTTGCCCTGCTGCTTCCCTTTAATAAGTGTTGAGAGGGATTCTTGCTCTGTTGCTTCCCGTTAGTATATTTTCAGAGGGACTCTTGCCCTGCTGCTTCCCTTTAGTATGTGTTGAGAGGGACTCTTGCCCTGTTGCTTCCCTTTAGTATGTGTTGAGAGGGACTCTTGACCTGCTGCTTCCCTTTAGTATGTGTTGAGAGGGACTCTTGCACTGTTGCTTCCCGTTAGTATGTTATGCGAGGGACTCTTGCCCTGCTGCTTCCATTTAGTATGTTTTGTGAGGGACTCTTGTCCTGCTTCTTCCCTTTATTATATTTTGAGAGGGACTCTTGCCCTGCTGCTTCCCTTTAGTATGTTTTGTAAGGGACTCTTGCCCTGCTGCTTCCCTTTATTATGTTTTGAGAGGGACTCTTGCCCTGCTGCTTCCCTTTAGTATGTTTTGAGAGGGACTCTTGCCCTGCTGCTTCCCTTTAGCATGTTTTGAGAGGGACTCTTGCCCTGCTGCTTCCCCGTAGTATGTGTTGAGAAGGATTCTCGCTCTGCTGCTTCCCTTTAGTATGTGTTGAGAGGGACTCTTGCCCTGTTGCTTCCCTTTAGTATGTGTTGAGAGGGACTCTTGCCCTGCTGCTTCTCTTTAGTATGTTTTGTGAGGGACTCTTGCCTGCTGCTTCCCGTTATTATGTTTTGAGAGGGACGCTTGCCCTGTTGCTTCCCTTTAGTATGTTTTGAGAGGGACTCTTGCCCTGCTGCTTCCCTTTAGTATGTGTTGAGAGGGACTCTTGCCCTGCTGCTTCCCTTTAGTATGTTTTGAGAGGGACTCTTGCCCTGTTGCTTCCCTTTAGTATGTTTTGAGAGGGATTCTTGCCCTGCTGCTTCCCTTTAGTATGTTTTGAGAGGGATTCTTGTTCTGTTGCTTCCCTTTAGTATGTGTTGAGAGGGACTCTTGCCCTGTTGCTTCCCTTTAGTATGTATTGAGAGGGACTCTTGCCCTGCTGCTTCCCTTTAGTATGTTTTGTGAGGGACTCTTGCCCTGCTGCTTCCCTTTATTATGTTTTGAGAGGGACTCTTGCCCTGTTGCTTCCCTTTAGTATGTTTTGAGAGGGACTCTTGCCCTGCTGCTTCCCTTTAGTATGTGTTGAGAGGGACTCTTGCCCTGCTGCTTCCCTTTAGTATGTTTTGAGAGGGACTCTTGCCCTGTTGCTTCCCTTTAGTATGTTTTGAGAGGGATTCTTGCCCTGCTGCTTTCCTTTAGTATGTTTTGAGAGGGATTCTTGTTCTGTTGCTTCCCTTTAGTATGTTTTGAGAGGGATTCTTGCTCTGTTGCTTCTTGTTAGTATGTTTTGTGAGTGACTGTTGCCCAGCAGTTTCCAATGATGCACACTTTTTTTTAAAGTAGCTTGGAAAATGTTGTGAATGGATAATAACTATTTAATGTTAGGGTGCGAGGTTTCCATGGCTGCTGCTGGAGCTGTACTAGTATTGTGAGAGGGAGACGTGTGAACCTGCTCCCAGGGCTGTGCCTGTTCTGCCTGGGTAGCATGCATTGCTGCTGAACACGCCAGTGGCGTAGCTAGGCACTTTGCTGCCCGTGGCGGTTTCTGCCTTTGCTGAGGAGCGGGAGAGGGTTGCTGGCAATGATTCATGGGAGAGTGGGGTGCCGCGCCCCACTGCCCCCCCTTGCTACACCACTGGAACACACAGCCCTATTCACAAAGGTGTTCTGGAGTAAGTGAAGCAGTAATACTGCAGGGCTCCTTTATGTACTCTTTCATGCTTTTGTGAATTGGCCTCAAAACATCTCAAATCGGAATATTCACGGAATATCCATACACAAATAGAAAAGAATTTGCCCTCTTTGCACTTTTACTAAAAGGGAGTTGTACATTTCGAGGCCAATTCACAGAGCTATATAAAAGTGCGTGAAAGAGTTCTCCAGAATTACTACTTTCCACGAGCATAAATTCTTTTGTTAATTGACCGCACAATGCCTATATTGTGTGAGGAAACCTGCACTGCTGGTGCCCATGCTGTGCCCATTCCATGTGGGGGAATCCAGCGCGGCGGTTTATCTGTGTGTTTTGAGTTGTGTGGGTGACCTGCTGTTGTTTCTGCCACACTATACTGGTCTGTTACGAACAAAATCCTGCTCTGTTGATGTTTTTGCTGAACCTGTTCTTTGTATGAGGGAAGCTCACACTGCTGCTCACACTCACCCGTTCTTTGTATGAGGGAAGCTCACACTGATGCTCACACTCACCTGTTCTTTGTCTGAGGAAAGTTCACACTGCTCCTCGCACTCATTTTTTCTTTGTTTGAGGGAAGCTCACACTGCTGCGCAAACTCACCTGTTCTTTGTTTTAGGGAAGCTCACACTGATGCTCACACTCACATGTCCTTTGTATGAGGGAAGCTCACACTGATACTCACACTCATCCGTTCTTTGTATGAGGGAAGCTCACACTGATGCTCACACTCACATGTCCTTTGTATGAGGGAATCTCACACTGATGCTCACACTCACTCGTTCTTTGTATGAGGGAAGCTCACACTGATGCTCACACTCACCCGTTCTTTGTTTGAGGGAAGCTCACACTGATGCTCACACTCACATGTCCTTTGTATGAGGGAAGCTCACACTGCTGCTCACGCTCACCCGTTCTTTGTTTGAGGGAAGCTCACACTGCTGCTCACACTGACATGTTCTTTGTTTTAGGGAAGCTCACACTGATGCTCACACTCACCCGTTCTTTGTTTGAGGGAAGCTCACACTGATGCTCACACTCACATGTCCTTTGTATGAGGGAAGCTCACACTGCTGCTCACGCTCACCTGTTCTTTGTTTGAGGGAAGCTCACACTGATGCTCACACTCACATGTCCTTTGTATGAGGAAGCTCACACTGCTGCTCACAATCACCCATTCTTTGTTTGAGGGAAGCTCACACTGATGCTCACACTCACATGTCCTTTGTATGAGGGAAGCTCACACTGCTGCTCACGCTCACCTGTTCTTTGTTTGAGGGAAGCTGACACTGCTGCTCACACTGACATGTTCTTTGTTTTAGGGAAGCTCACACTGATGCTCACACTCACCCGTTCTTTGTTTGAGGGAAGCTCACACTGATGCTCACACTCACATGTCCTTTGTATGAGGGAAGCTCACACTGCTGCTCACGCTCACCTGTTCTTTGTTTGAGGGAAGCTCACACTGATGCTCACACTCACATGTCCTTTGTGAGCATCAGTGTGAGCTTCCCTCAAACAAAGAATGGGTGAGTGTGAGCAGCAGTGTGAGCTTCTCTCATACAAAGGACATGTGAGTGTGAGCATCAGTGTGAGCTTCCCTCAAACAAAGAATGGGTGATTGTGAGCAGCAGTGTGAGCTTCCCTCATACAATCACCCATTCTTTGCTTGAGGGAAGCTCACACTGATGCTCACACTCACATGTCCTTTGTATGAGGGAAGCTCACACTGCTGCTCACACTCACCCATTCTTTGTTTGAGGGAAGCTCACACTGATGCTCACACTCACATGTCCCTTGTATGAGGGAAGCTCACACTGCTGCTCACACTCACCCGTTCTTTGTTTGAGGGAAGCTCACACTGATGCTCACACTCACCCGTTCTTTGTTTGAGGGAAGCTCACACTGATGCTCACACTCACATGTCCTTTGTATGAGGCGATCTCACACTGATGCTCACACTCATCTGTTCTTAGTCTGAGGGAAGTTCACGCTGCTCCTCGCACTTATTTTTTCTTTGTTTGAGGGAAGCTCACACTGATGCTCACACTCACCTGTTCTTTGTTTTAGGGAAACTCACACTGATGCTCACACTCACATGTCCTTTGTATGAGGGAATCTCACACTGATGCTCACACTCACCCTTTCTTTGTTTGAGGGACGCTCACACTGATGCTCACAGTCACATGTCCTTTGTATGAGGGAATCTCACACTGATGCTCAGACTCACACGTTATGAGGGAATCTCACACTGATGCTCACACTCACCCGTTCTTTGTTTGAGGCAAGCTCACACTGCTGCTCACACTCATGTGGTCTTTGTTTGAGGGAAGCTCACACTGATGCTCACACTCACATGTCCTTTGTATGAGGGAATCTCACACTACTTCTCACGTTGCTGCTCACACTGCATCTTTTTGTGTGAAAAGTTAGCAATTGCTCTGCTGCCTCCGTTGCACCTATTGTGTATATGAGGGCTGGTTCAAACCGCTCATCCTGTTCTGCTCCTCTTCCCTGAGAGTGTATCTGGTGTTGAGGTTGTATGTCACATTACATACTGTTTCTGGTCATAGGTACAAGGAAACCTTTACCAGGTACTTCGCAAAAAACACATTTGCCTTTTTAATTCCGGATTTCATACATAATGTTTGCTTTTAGTCTGTATCTTTATATACTGCTAGATCTAGACTTCAGCAGTGGGAGATACATATTGCTTAAAGAGCCACTTAGCAAAATATTAAAAGATTGACAAAAAGAGTCAGTCAAGGAAATGGCTGAACCTATTAGACTACAGAATGATTTAGACATCCAAAACGCTTGCGAAGTAGTAAATTTCCAGTGACTGTATATGGTATTTGTATAGCTTGAGCCTTACTCAAAAGGCAGCGGAGCCCTCTACAGTCCATAAGTGCTAGGAGTGGTAGCTGGTTGTGGATGGTTAATGCATTCTGATGTGTGTTCTTTAAAGAGGTGAGACTTCAACTCTTTCCTAAATTGAGCAGCGTTGTTCCTGCTCCAGGGTGCATAGATGGAGAAGCCCTGCTGCCTTCATTTTTCTTTTTTACACTTCTTGGTCTGCAGTCTGATGGTGCCCTGGCTGCAGGTTGGCCGCTGTTCACCAGAGAGAGGGTGAGATTGTCTGCAAGACAAGAGGGGTGCTGGTCATGATGGCTTTGTAAATGATGGAGCTGGTTTTGAAGATGGAGCGGGCCAGCAAGGAAGCCAATAGAGTTCTATCACCATGGGGGTGACATGATCAGATTTCTTCAGGCCATGGATGAGACATGTTACCGTGTGTTGCATGCCCTTCTGAGGTGCCAGTGTGGAGTCTGGGAGGCCAGAGAGTAGGGCATTGCCACCATCCAGATGCATGCGTACAAGGGCTTGGACAGCAGGTCTGAAGTTGATTCCAGGAAGAAATGGTTTCACCTTCTTTAGAACAGTGAACTGGTACCAGGTTGACTTTGCCTTCTTTGGAAAGTTTTTCTTGAGGGTGAGATTCTTGTTCAAGGTGAATCCAAGTGACTTGGCATTCGATGAAAGTTGGGGTTCGAGGCAATCAAGGTTCATGTGGTAGAGCCAGGGTTGTAGTATTTTGGGCTTGTTGTTCTTGGTAAATAACATTAATTCTGTTTTGGTTGGATCGAACCTCACATTCCGGTCTGGATGAGGGCAGGCGGTGCTTGAGGCCACAAACGGAGAACTTGGTGCTCCCTGGCATAAAAGCTCACACCGTTAGACTGTGGATTCCTTCCCTTTTGAAATGATGCTTGAAAGGTTTATTGCTGGCCACTGACCCTTCTCTCTAAAAACGACGCTGCTGAAAAATCCTGATTTTCACTTCCACCTCCCCTATTTACCTCTATGGCAATCCAGTAGCAGAGCCTGGAGGCAAAGACTGGGAGGTCGCCCATACCCAGAGGCCAGGCCCCTCCCATACCCCAAGGTTCAAGAAACAAGACGGTTCCAGTTTCAAAACCTGGTGCAACAGGTAGGCTGAGTATTAATCAGTAACACCCTACCTATAAACACAAATAACACCTTAAACACAAAACACATAAACACAAAAAGGTTATGCATGTGTGGCCTTCAAGACCCTTCAAAGACATGAGAAAAAGCGATGGGGAAAGTGAAAAACAGATGCCTTGCATGGCTGAGGAAGGCAGGAAGTGCAGAGATAGCGCCTCTAGGGGCTTGAGTATCCACAAAACGCCTCCTGCCACCTGTGCTTAATCAGGCAGATCGGCCCTTCTCACTGAATCCAGATGTACTATGCGCTTGCACAAGCACTCACATGATGCAAACTAGTGCAACACGATGCACAGAATTGGCAGTGTCGATCTACTTGCCCACAAAAAAAGAAATTGTGTCAAAAAGCTGACAGGGACTGCTGCGTCAAGTCACGTTTCAACACATAGCGCCAAACCCTAGCAAAAGCGGTGTAAAGGGGCAGTTACCTTGCAAACACACCTAAGATTTCACGCAAACCCAGATCTGCAGAACTAGCACCACTTGGCTTTGTGGGCATCCAAATGAAACTAGTTGAAACAGAAGTGCAAGTGGAATATTTCGTGATTTTCCTACATGTAACGCAAACTTTCTGCAAAAAATACACATTTTTAATTGATACAGCTTCATTTGGATGATTGCAATTGTATAGAAATGGGTACTTTGCCTGTACATGAGTACAAATGTCACACAAGGCCCCACTGTTTCACTTTAGTGCCATAGTGAAACCCTTAGCATCATGCAAAAATGTATTTTTTGCACGATCAACCAATGATGTCATCTGCACACCATCTAAGCACTGATCAGCAGGATGTGAACTTTATCTTTACATGCTTACATTGAATTGGATAAGGCTACAGCACAGCTCTTAGAAACAGCAGAATCGTGTTATGGTCTCTATTTGAAAAACATGTTATTAAACTATTTGGTCAAGTGCTGAGTTTGTGACACCCAGGTTTCCAAGTTCCAACATAAGAACCTATGGGTCTGGTTCAGAGGAAGTAATGAGTGATAATGGGTGGTTGGTGGTAATAGGAGGTTTAAGGGAGTCTTTACCCCTTTCTGCGCTCCCCGCCATATTATATGAGGAAATATGATAACCTCAGTTGAAGTACCTTGAAGAGGCCAACCCTGAGGTGGTGGTGGTGCTTCTGAAATTGCTGTTGGACCAGCATTGTCACTGGGGTCCCCTCTGTGTAAGCCAACATGTATTCAACCAAGCCTGTTGGCAATCAGTAGCTAAGTCAGGTCTCATAGGACGTGAATTTGTGAGCGTAAGGTTAGTGGTATATTGGGTGTGTTGTAATGTTGAATAGATGTCTGAGTCACTCCATCAACCTTCCGTCAGGGAGCTTTAAGGAAGGAACTGGGAGTCAGTGAAGGAATGATAAGATCCATGTACCCACGATTACTCTCATGCATATGTATGTGGTTCATCCTTGCTTCATCTGGTGGGTTTCACTTACTGGGTACAGACTCAATCAATCAGTCAATCAGTAGGTATTTGTAGTTGTGAGACCGGCCTCACGGCGTTGCCCTCTCCATCACCCAGCCAACCTGCAACCACCCTCAAGACACGACATCTCCGACTCCGGCCGCCCCAGCCACCCCCGATCCGCGGGCCGGCCAGAGGCCTGACAGACTCAACACCCTACCACGCATGTCCAACTGAGGGAGCGGGAACCCTCGAGCCAGACCCAGAGGCGCCAGCCCAGTCACACCTCGGGTCGCCTTCCCAGGAGGACTTGATCGGCCACCAGGCCCCTGGGGAGCAGGCGCCTCCCCTGCCGAGCGTCTGGGGTCCCTCCCAGACCCACCTGAAAAGACCAAAGAAGTGAGCGGCAGGAAATCCCGCCGAACCCCCTCCGTCACCCCAGTCCCCCCTCTGCGAGCACTCCGGACTTCAAAGAACCAGCGGAGTATAACAAGGGGTGCCGGAGAAACGAGTGCAGAGAAGACCTGGAACCATCCGAGCCTGCAGACGCTGTCGCGGCTCCTGAATGCTGAAGTTACCTGGGCCTGCTGAGTGACTCGCGGCCTCTTGCTATTGAACCATCTGAGCCCTGCGGACGAGGTCGCGGCTCCCGAACACTGAACCACCTAGGCCTGCTGAGTGACTCGCGGCCCCCAGCTATTGAACCATCTGAGCCCTGCGGACGAGGTCGCGGCTCCCGAACACTGAACTACCTAGGCCTGCTGAGTGACTCGCGGCCCCCAGCTATTGAACCATCTGAGCCCGCTGACGGAATCGCGGCTCCCGAACTCCGACCACCTGTGCCTGCTGAGAGACTCGCGGCGCTCCCCCTTGAGGACGACTCAGTAAGAGATCGCCCAGAGACACGACACCCTCCAGCTCGAGGATTGTGAGCTTTCCGCAGGGTATTTCGCAGAGACACTATCTTGAAAGACTGTCCCGCTACCCCCATTCCCCCCGACCGATTTGTGGTACGTTGTGCCACTGCTGTACTGCTTGCATCTTGGATCATAAAGATCCCTTGAAATCATCGATAAAAGAACCTATCGTCCTACAAAGAACACGTGTGGTGTCACTCTGTTCGTAGTGTATCTCAGGGCGTGCGCGCCTGGTTCGGCCTACTTGGGAGAGGTGGGTCACAGGGGTGGGCAGGACGTGTATCGAACCCCCCTCCGGCGAACGCCTTTCCAACAGTAGTGCACTGTTAATCATCCCTAAGGGTATCCAGGCTCTAGGCTGCTGGGCTCAGTCGAAAAGCCAGGTCTTGAGTGTCTTCCTGAAGTCTGTCAGTCAGGGTGATGTCCGGCGGTGGAGGGAAAGGCTGTTCCAGGACTTGGCAACGAGGTAGGAAATGGAATGGCCTCTGCCGAGGCTTCGGCGGAAGTGTAGTGTCTGTGTGTGGGTGGGGAAGGTGGAGCACAGATCTCTGGATGGTTGGTGGAAGTTCAGGCGGTGGTCCATGTATGCTGTCCTTGGTCATGGAGGGCTTCATAGGCATGCATCAATATCTTGAATTGGCATCTTTTCTGGACGGGGAGCGAGTAGAGGTTCTCATGGTGTGGGGGTGATGTGGGTTTGTTTGGGCAAGTTGAGGATGATAATTGCCCTTGAGTTCTGTATTGTCTGGAGCCTTCTCATGAGTTCAATGTTGGCTCCTAAGTACAGTGCACTGCCGTAGTTCAGCCGGCTGGTGATTAGGGCTTGAGGGACGGCTTTTCTCGTGCCGAAGGGGAGCCATTTGAAGATTCTTCAGAGCATGCAGAGGGTGTGGAAACAGGCGGAGGATTCTGCATTGATCTCTCGTTACATGGCGAGTTTGCTGTCCAGGATGGTGCTGAGGTTGCGGGCATGGTCTGCCAGTGTGGGAGTGGATCCGAGTTCGGTGAGTCATCATGTGTCGTTCCAAGGGGAAGTGCTGTTGCCAAAGATTAGCACTTTGTGCTTGTCAGTGTTGAGCTTCAGACAGTTGGCCTCCATCCAGTCTGCGACATTCTTCATGGAGTTGTGGAAAATTGTCTTCGTAGTGGTGGGGTGAGCTGAGAGTGGGAGGATGAGCTTGGTTTCATCAGCATAGGCTATGATGTTGAGATTGTGGGTTCTGGCGATGGCGGCTAGAGGTGTCATGTAGGTGTTGAAGAGGGTGGAGCTGAGGGACGAACCTTGAGGGACGCTACAGATGGTGCTCTTGGGTTCCAAGGTGAAAGGAGGTAGGCAGATTCTCTGAGTTCGTCCTGTGAGGAAAGTTGTGATCTATCTGACTGCATCTCCCTGGATCCTGATGTGGTGCAGTCCCTTTATGAGTGTGTGGTGGGATACGGTGTTGAACGCTGCAGAGAGGTTGAGGAGGACCAGGGCCGCTGATTCTCCCCTGTCGAGTAGGGTGTGGATGTCACCTCTGGCAGCGATCCGGGTCGTTTTGGTGCTGTGGTTGGTGTAGAAACCGAACTGGGAAGCATCTAGCAGGTTGCTTCTCTCCGGGTGTTTGGTGAGCTGTCAGTTGATTATCTTCTCGGGGACATCGATGGGGAAAATGAGCAACGAGATAGGGCAGTAGTTCTAGAGTTCGTTTGAACTGGCAGAGGGTTTTTTGAAGAGGGGTCTGACTTCTGCGTATTTCCATGCTTGTGGAATGTGGCTGTGGTGATGGATGTATTAAACATGTTGGTGAGTTGGTGGCTAATGTCTTTACTCCCTAGGTTGGAAAAGTGGTGGGGGCAGGGGTCCATGGGGGCTCCCAAGTGGATGGAGTTCATGATGGCTCTGGTGTTCTGTGTGGTGGTCTGTACCATGAGGTGAGTGGCTGATCAGGAGAAGCATCCGTAAGAGTGAGGAGGCTGTGGAGGTCGGTGGGTTGGAGCTCGCAGTTCATGTAGATGGTGGATATCTTGTTGTGGAAGTGGTTCTTTAGAGCGTTACAGAGTTCCTGTGAGAGAGGGAGCATGTTCTTGTGGTTGTTGGGCAGGAGAACTCTATAACCATGCTGAAGAGTTCCTTGATGTGGTTGGCACTTGCTTTTATGTGGTCTTCAAGGGTGTCTTTTTTTGCGTCTTTGAGTGTTTGATGGTTTTTGTTGATGCTGATTTGAGGGTGGCTTGGTCTGTGGTGTCTCTGCTGATGCACCATCTTCTCTCCAGTTGTTTGCATCTATACTTCATTGTCCTGAGTGCTGGTGTGTACCAGATGGCATGTTTGATGGATCTGTGGATTTTTGCTGGTTTAATGGGGGTGACAAGGTTGGCAGCGTCAGCGATCCAGATGGTGAAGCTTTGGACTGCTTGTTCCAAGTTGGTTGCGGGGTCGGACTGGGTGGTATTCAGGGTGTCTGCAGAAAAAGGCATGGGGGAGGGGCAGGTGATATGTGGTGACTATGTGATGGTGAAGAGAACGAGGGAGTGGTCAGTCCAGGTGAGTTCTGTTGCTGGCTGTATTTGACTCTGTCACTGGATGTGAAAATCAGATCAAGAGTGTGTCCTTCTCTGTATGTGGGATCAGTGATCAGCCGGGTGAGGCAGATGTTGCTCATGCGTTCCGGAAGTTTGAGGAAATTTGTGTCTGTGAGGTCATCCAGGTGGATGTTAAGGTCTCCGAGAAAGATATAGTGCTTTGACTCGATGGCAAGTGGGGCGATGAGGTCTGTGATGGCGTCACAGAGGCCAGTGCGTGTCCTGAGCAATGTTCCCTCTAATTCAGGGGTCTTCAAACTGTGGGGCGCGACCCCCAGGGGGGCCGTGGAGTGATGCAAAGGGGGTCGCGCCTTCCCAGTCACATTTCTGCCCAGGCCCAAGGGCTTCAGCCCCCCCCCCCCCCACACTTCCCCCGTCCTGTGTATCAGCCCGGGCTGCTGCAGTGAAACTTGAGCTGCTGGGGGCTCAGCTGGGCAGTGTCTGGATTCCTATCTCCGGCACCCCCGTGTTTTTTCACAGGTCTTTAAAGACCATTTGCATTTTAACATGCCTTTGTAAACTGGTTACAGAGGCTTAGGTTTTTTTGCTGGTTCCAGTACCCCCTGGGTCCCCACTGTGCCTATTCCTTACATTTGGATTTTACATTCACTGCCGTAGTGTGAGAATGCATTTCATGGAAAGGAATACAAAGTTGGCTTCCTGGGGGCGCCGTGTGTGAAAGTTGCAGCGTTTCTTTCCCCGGCAATTGCCAGGCCTCACATAAATGTCAAGATAACTCGTGTGATTAATTATCTTCCTGGAGAGAGATCAGCATTTTGTATAGTTGTGGTTTTGACTTGGGTGAAGTTAGTGCAGCGGGTTAATATGCCTGCTGCAAAGAACGTGTACCAAGTAGATTACAGAGTGCGTATGATGTGAAGAGATCAGCAGGATACTGCTTTCAAAAGAGACATCCTTTTGTTACTTGCAATTTATAACTTAAACTACTAATATAGAATAGTGAGCTATTAACTTTCATCCTAGAACTGCATGCACACTACAAAGAATACCTTATTAGACCATTGATTAATGTTGCAAAATGGGTTAATTTGGCTAGAAATCAATTCTTATTATTAAAGGAAACTCCCAACTATGCTGTTTCTTTTTCGACTCTGAGTTTGTGCCTCTCCACACCAAGCACTCTTGAACTATACTGCCTACCAGTATGGATGACATGTGACTCCTACACTTTTAGTCCTTTGGCTTATGTAACATTTCCTATACACTGATTTACACACTTATGATTGATTGTCTCTGTGTAATGTGTGTGTGATGCAAAGTGCTCGGACACCCTACACTGGTATGAGTGGCACTATATAACTAATTCAATGCATCTGAGAGTGTGGGGTTATGGAGACTTGGTCACTGTTAAAGGGTGCTAGTGAGAGAATCCGTGGTGGGGGTGGTCATTGGGGGGGCACCAACAAACATTGTCGCACAGGGCACCACCAGCACTAAAGCCGGCCCTGGGAAGTATGCACAGATAAGCGCTGAAAATACCGCTTTAGGTGACTGCTTTTTTTTGTACCGACTGGCCCATCAAAATAATCTGCTGGTTACCCTAACCATAGGACTGGAAGTTTGTTGCAGGATCAGCACATTATTCATTTCCTTCACCCTCAATCCCCGATTAATGCCGCAATAGTTTAACTTAG
Source organism: Triturus cristatus (assembly GCF_964204655.1). Lineage (NCBI taxonomy): Eukaryota > Metazoa > Chordata > Amphibia > Caudata > Salamandridae > Triturus > Triturus cristatus. The sequence continues at coordinate 818,032,100 of NC_140595.1, forward strand.
ATCTTAAAGTCTACGCCCCGGCAATAACATGCTGAGTTACTTCATGGGTCTGGGAATGCACCCTGCATTCAGACAACTCATTCCTCATTCTCGCCCTTTATTGTCACGCTCACCTTGCACTCACAGTGATCACAATGCACTCACACTGATCACCATGCACTTGCACCATTCACTCGCTCACCTTGCACTCACAGTGATCACTCTGCACTCAAAATGCACTTGTCCTGCTCACACTATACCTCAACCTGCAGTCACACGAGTACACTACTCATCCTGCACTCATGTGACACTTCACTCACCTGTCCCCCTCACTACTCAATATGCAACTCACTCAAACAAGCCCATCAGTAATCATACATTCATTCATCCCATTCTGAACTTGCATCCGCACCCAAAATGAGAGAGGACAGCAAGGGAGTGAGAGAATTTGATTGAAGAGGTCAGGGATGAGGAGAAATGTGAATTGCCGAAGAGAAGTGTGGACACGCAAGAAGTGAGTGTGATCCAAAGGTGAGGGCTCCTGTTAGAACAAAGGGGAGATGTGAAAGAGGAATGGGGGGACTGGAGAGGTGTAAGATACGAATAGACAAAAATTTGAATGAAGAGACGAGGTGAATGAGAAGTGCTGAGGGGCACGGGAGGTGACAGGGCCAGAGAGGCCATGAGATAAATGTGAGAGACTGTTAGAGATGAGGGCAGTGAAAGGACAGAATGGCAAGAGGTGATTAAAGGTGAAGTGAGAGGTTGAATGGGGAGAGTTCAGAAGTTGTAAAAAGGGGTGAAAGAAAATGACCTGCAAAGTGAGAGAGGGATCCGGGGTTAGGAGAGGAGAGAGGGATGGAAGGGAGGGGGTGAGAGGAAAGCTGCATGGGTAAACGGCTTAACTCTACACAAAACCGCCAGGGTTTTAAGGGACCCCTGCTTCTTCCGGTCAGGGCCAGGTGAGCTTCTAATGTGGCAGCACGTATTGCTGCAGAGTGGAAGGCCCTTCACAAAGGATGACTTGAAATCTTTCTGATGATAATTGCTGTATTTTGGTTATAAATGGGTACTGATTGGGTGAAATCTTTCCTCAGCGTTACTGTGTGTAACAAATATCGAAATAATGAAGCAATGCTATCCCAAAATACGCGGCATCACATAACCTCATTTACATTTTCATCCCACGCAATTTAGTCAACAGGTTTAGACATTTTTGTCAGGAGGGGGTCCTTACGCCTCAAAATGTTGACAGGGGGGTCTCGGCATCCAAATGTTTGAAGACCTCTGCTCTAATTTTTTTTTCTCTGTGTGCGGCAGTGGAGGGTCTCTGTGCGCTGCAACCATGGCTATGTGCGCCAGGAACCAGACCGCGCACGTGTGCAGTGCCAAATGTCAATCCAAGCGTTTACTTAAAAGTGAAAAGATGGTGCATTTACACACATACAGCACCACGTTAAGGGTCTTAAGGCCGGTTTGCAAATTGGATAAACACGCCATGACATAATTGGTTACACAGGCAAGTACACTTCAGGTTTAGAAAAGCACAAGACTCCAACGGTGGTACCATCATTAGATTTTACTAAATATTCTTAACTGGAGCACTGTTCATTGGGTGGGTAAATGTTGCGAGCCTATACAATATCACATATACACAATAAGTTACAAAATTACTTAACATGTTTACAATTTGATGTGAAAGCTATGTTGGGCTATCCCGCCAGAGATAGTTTGTATAACTTTGACATCCAGGCAAACATGGTCTGTGGGAGAGGGCTGTTCAGACATGTCAAGTGGCATCACTAGATGGGTGACAGGGTTGCTTCTCACGGCGATCCTTGCCATTTTTCCAGTGCTGATAAACTCTATCAAGGTCAACTTTCCCATTCAGGAGGTAGGCCTTTGTCCTCATCAGCATATCCAAATGCTTCTGCTCTAGTTTATTCCTCAATTTACTCTTGATAGTATTCATGAGGCTCAATCCTCGTTCACAATCTGCACTAGATGGTTGAAACGTTGCGCAGACATCAACAAGCTGAGACACCACACTATACTGAGCAGCATTGCGTACAGTGAAATTCACCATGTCTTGAAAGGTGGTAAATAACCCACCCTTTACATGTTCTGCCACCACATATTTATAATCTCTGTATTGTCGAACAACATCTTCTGGTGTTTCACAATCACCCAGGACCAAGACATTTTTATACTTTTCAACAAGTATTTGTATATTCTCAGTCCCAAAATCAAAATGTGATTGTGTTACTATTGCCTGGATTTCAAAACTTGCCCATTCTTTCAGTTCATCTTCAGGGAACCTTTTTTGCCATTCGGCCCCCCTCACAATTGTGGATGTATATGTAATCTAGTATTCTTTTGAATCCCAGTTTGTACCACCCCGGCTTCTCAATCAAGACAGATTCGCCCCTTTAATATTTCTTTATTTGGTTTACCTCTATATTCTATTGAATTCCAGTGTGTACCACTCCCACTTCCAGATTTGGTATAATCCATCAAGCATTTTGCGTGTTCCTTTAAGCTTCACCCTGCTCAGTTCAGCAGTTTCTGTGCCCTGATGGATAGCATCACCTTCTGTGTTGGTATAATCCAGTCTGCATTGGCTGTTTTCCAGGTCATAGGCCACTCCTGTCCCTTTCCAGGTCTGGTATATTCCAGAATTGTGTTGATGCTGATATGTAACACACTCACTCCAATATTTGTACACAAACAACAGTCTGATGTCACACCAGGTTTCACTGCACTCATTGCTGACATAATCCAGCAATTCTGACACCACTGGGGGGGGCATCTGCCCATAGGAGCATTTACAGGCCAATGTAGGCCTTTGTAGGCGGAAGTTCCATCCACCAGTGTAGCAGATGTGCTTCCTCCACCGTACAGGAGTTGGAAGCGCCGCCCCATTTTCATTCGCCAATGACGGCCAAGGTTACTCCTAAATAAGAGATTGACCAGTAGCAGGAACTACTTGGGAGGGGAGTTACTTCAGAAAAAAGTTCCAGTATCACCCACAAAGGAAGGTGGAAATCCCACCAGCAATTTGGGAACCTGGATTGCGCTCCCCAAGGTGTGGGTAGGTTGTCATTGGTCATATATCTTGTCTAGCTGGCATGTTATTGGCAGGGCCACTGGAATTAGGCAATTCAGCGAAAGATGCGTTTTCCGCATAATAATGGATTTGTCACATTAGCCACATTAACCATCGTCTGCTGCATAATCTGCAGTTTTTAACAAAAAGAAATTGTTTCTAGCTCAAACGGATCAAAAGTTACTTAAAACAGTGCAACGTTTTCTTGTGCTGTTGAAGGCCCTTTGCAAACATTGACAGGTTGTCTTTTAGTTGCATATTACTGTACTTGGTGGTTAAACTAGTACTAATAAAATGAAACATTAACACAGACAGTGTAAAAAGTACAAAACAATGAAAAAATACTCCGTTTTTTAAGGCAAGATCTAATGGCTTTGCCAATGCTTGTATTGATGCTGACCCAATTGGTCATCCCAGGGTTTGAGACAGGTAAAGCAAGAGGCAGCACAGGGAAGCCAAGGACAAGCCACGGGTCTCGTAGGTGGATATAAATTAAGTAAATCATTGAGACAGAAAGAAGCAACAGTAACAGATTTGAAGACAATACACAGATAGTGAGATTGAAAACAAAGTGAAACAAGCAACCAGCGCAAGATGAGATAGGTCCGCTTTAATATGCGGCTGCCCGCGGCGCATGCAGTTGGCCCCTGTAAGAGGGCAGCCATCTTAGTGCCGCATTAGGCAAATCCCCGCACACCAGTCGCTGGACCCCTGCCCACGGGAGTCCCTCCTAAGTTTGGTGCCTCTGCTGCGTCATTTCTGGCGTGCAGTGGGCTGGGAACGGGTATTTATACCTGCCCCCACCCACTGGCCATCTTCTTTGCTCCCCGCTGGACACAGGTAAACCCCAGGTCCCGCGTTGCGGCGTGTTCTCAGGGCTCGAGGCAGAGTCGGTGGTTTTCTGCTGTGATCGGGTCCTTTGCGGCAGTTTCTCTTGTGTCTTGAGATGCTCTTTTGGGGCTGAATGATCCCAGTTGCTGCCGGGGGGAGGGGGACCTGGGGTTTTCCAGTAGGATGCGGTTTCAGCCGGGTAATGTGTAAGCCTGGGCAAAACCCTACGCTACGCTCGCGTAGTTTGCGAAGTTCGCGCTACTTCGCACTACGCGAACTGCATGTAGCACAGTGCGAACGCGCGTAGCGTAGTGTTGCGTAGTGCTGCGGTCATTTTTTGCTTGCTCGCGGTCCTCAACGTCAAGTTGGCGACCGCGAGCAAGCAAAATGACATCCCGGAGAGACTTTTTCCTTGTTCGCGATCAGCAACATCAAGTTGGCGATCGCGAGCATGGAAAATAAACCTCTCGGTGAGATTCCCAACGCGAGGAGGTCAGGTTTCTCATTGCGAGTGGTCGCGTATGCTCGCGACCGCTCGCGATGAGAAACTACCAGTTTGCGTTGAGAAAGCTGCCGCTCGAGTAAAAATCTACTCGAGCAGCAGAAAACTACAGCTCGCACTGTGCAAGATGCCATTTTCAATGATTGCACAGTGCCGGTTGCTTGTCCGCACTGTGCAATCATTGAAAACGACATCTGGCACAGTGCGAACAAGGTACTACGCAGTTCGCGAAGTGCTACGCGTAGCTCGCGTAGTGCGAACTGCACTTTGCGTTGCTTCGCGAAGTGCCACTTCGCGAACTACGCCCAGGGTTAGTAATGTGCTGAGGTAGGACGGCATGGTCGAGTGCAGCAACTGCTCACAGCACTATTTCGACTGGCAGCGGGTGGGGGGGCATAATAGCACAGCACGGGAGGCACAGGGCCTGGGCGAGTGGCAATCCGACTTTCGATGGCATGTAAAAACTCTAACAGCTGACTTCCAGATGTGGTATAATCCACCATTCTACCAAGCAGGTTTAACTGTCCGCCTTTATCCCTCTTCCAGGTGCAGTACAATCTACTATTCTGCAATGCTGGTTTAACTGTCCACCTGTATCCCTCTTCCAGATTTGTTATAATCCACCATTCTACCAAGCTAAGTCAAGTTGGTTTAATTGTACACCTTTATCCCACTTCCAGATTTGGTACTGTTGGACTTGACCCTTTTTGCAGGGTCATCCCTGAACTTTTTTCCTTCCTCCTTGTCTTTTTTTCTGACATGGTACTTGTGGTTTTAGGACTCTGGGCACTTTATCACTCATCTCATATACCCGGGGCCAGTAAATTAAATGCTACTGGTGGGCTTGCAGTGCTGATTGCGCCACCCACCAAAGTAGCCTTTCAAACCTGTCTCAGGCCTTTGCCATTGCAGGGCCTGTGCTCGCAGTTTACTGCTGTTGTGACATGGCACATAAAGTGAGTGCCACGTCTGGGACTCCCCTTTTACTACATATAAGTCACCCCTAAGGTAGGCCTAGCTAGCCCTATGGGCAGGGTGCGTTGTAGGTAAAAGGTAGGACATGTGCCTTAACTGTGTGGCATGTCCTGGTAGTGACAAATAGCCATTTTGGTTTCTCACTACTGTGAGGCTGCCCTCTCATAGATATGCATTGGGGATTCCCTGATCAATGTTTCAGTGGTAATTCCTGATCTGAGGGGAGTAGAGTAGTCAAGTTTGGTATGTTTGGAATAGTGGTAATAAATGCTGAGCAATGGTGTTCGCAAATTTATTTTCACTATTTTAGAAATGCTACTTTTAGAAGAGGGCATTTTTGTGTGCTATGTGTCTTTGTGCTTGCCTGATGTGTAGTGCATGTCTGGCTCTGGAGTGACAGGGGCTGGGTGAGTCAGCACTAGACTGAATAGGCCAATCTGCATTTGGAGTGGTGGCAGGAGTAGCACCTGAGACTGAATGGGACTGCACCTGCCTTCCAGAATGTTATGTTATTTGAGTTTATAAGGCGCACAGCTACCCCGAGGGGTTTCCCGGTGCCAGCATGAGAGGAAAGAAAAGAGGAGCAAAGAAGTTACAAGTTGAACAACCAAGTTTTCAAACATCTGCGAAAATTTCCATAAACCGTTTCTTTTCGTAGTGAAATGGGAAGAGAGTTCCACAGAGAAGAACCTAAGTAAGCAAAGGATCGACCGCGCAAGCGCATCAGGCTGATTCTAGGAACAATACATTTAAGCTGAGTAGTGGAGCGAAGGGTGTGTGAAGGTATATAGGGTTAAACTAAAGATTGCAGGTATTGAGGGGCTAAATCAGATTTGATTTTACACATATAGCTCAAGGCTTTGAATTTAATGCAATTCTCCAACTTAAGCCAGTGAAGGTTGTGAAGAAAGCCTGAAATGGAGGCAGCCTTAGGAACCTGGCAAAACAGTCTGACAGCTGCATTTTGCACCATCTGCAATCTTTGTATCCCATCTTTGTTAGCGCCCAAATAAGACGTTGCCATAGTCCAGCCTAGATGTAACAAGGGCCTGGACTACTGTTCTCTGAGTAGAGTAGGGCAACATCCAAAGAATCTTCTTTAACCATTTGAGGATGGTGAAGCAGATTGAGGCCACCTTCACGACTTGATGTTTTATTAATAACTGATCGTCAATGATAAAGCCTAGATTACGGACTTGATGAGCAGGCTGGGGTAAAGCACCCATTTCCAAGGGCCAGTGCTGGGGACCCCAAAGATCTTGTTTTTTTTCCCTAAGATCAACACTTCGTTTTTTTTCTCCATTTAGTTTGAGTAAATTATCTTGCATCCAGGACTCAATTTTCCTCAAACCAGACTGGAGACTGGATGATTCAGGTTCCTTCGCTGCAGAGAGGGAAAAAATTATCTGTGTATCATCAGCATAGGAAAATAGGGACAGCCCTGCCTCTCCGGCAATATCTGCCAGTGGGTGAACATAGACATTAAACAACAGAGGGCACAATACATATCCCTGGGGCACTCCATACGGGGATAGGTGCTTTTTAGAGCTGGACGTGGAGGAGAAAACCTGAAACGTACGGTTGGTAAGAAAGGAATCAAGCCATTGGACCACTAGGCCCTCAATTCCCAGGGATTGCAAAGCTATCAGCAACACGGTGTGTGACACCGTGTCGAATGCAGCACTCAGGTCAAGTAAAATAAGGGCCACTGTGTCACCAATGTCCAGACGGTGTCGAAGCATTTCAGTGACTCCTAATAGAGTTGTTTCAGTAGAAAACCCTGCTCTAAAATGTGATTCTGAAGGGTGTAAGAAGTTCTGGGACTCAACAAAGGAGGATAGCTGGGAATTTATATGTTTTTCCAGAATTTTGGAAAATGCCGGAAGCAGTGAGATTGGGTGAAATTTGGAAGGCTGAGAAGGGTCAGCATTGGCCTTCTTTAAGAGCGGGAGAGCCATGGCGTGTTTCCATTCAGGTGGGACTAATGCCTCCTGTAAGGAGGCATTGAGAAGCTCCATAATTATCATAAGCGAAGGAGACTCAAGTTGCTTCAGCACAGACATAGGGAGTAAACCGCATGGGGGGCTAGACTTTAAGCTGGCCAGAAGCTGATTAAAAGAGCTCGTATCCAGGAGAGACCAAGTTTCCAATTTATTGATGGATTTAGTATTCTTGCAGTTCTCAGGCCATGTATCACTGGCTGCATTTGGAAAGGTGTTGGCCGGCCGTGAGATGTTAGTCAGATTGTCACCAGCCAGTGCAGAATATATTTTTTCAACTTTGCTCACAAAAAAGTGGGCAAGATCCTCACATTGCGTTTCATTGAGGATAAGAGGGGTAGTCTGACTTTCTGATCCCGATAGTTCCTTGACCACTTAGAACAGGGTCTTGGAGCAGTTCTGAGCTTTAGAAATTGTAGAGGAAACATATTCCGCTCGACCTGTTTTACAAAGATAGTGGTAATCCCTTAAGGCCTTTTTGTAGGCCAATTTGGTGTCCAGCTCGTAGTTCTTCTCCATTGTCTTTCCAAGATTTTACATTTTGCTTTTACATTTTTTAGCCTCTCGGTGAATCAGGGGGACGGTGATTTTAAACCGCTTGTTGGAGAGAGGGAGACAAATATCAATTGATTTTAAAATCCAACTTTAAATAGCCCCAAGAGCCGCAATTGCCATTTGTTTAATTCCAGGTGTGCTACTGGATAAAAGGCTATTTAAAGCTCCAATATCAAGCTTACCCCAGCTTCTAGTTCTGAACTTTGTCCCCCCCCCCCCCCGAGCAAGGGATTGCCAACCTCCAGCTGAAAAGGGGCTCACTGGAATAATGAGCACAGTGAGAACTGTGACGTTCGTCCTGTTTCCCGTCAACTTGATTGTGTGTTGAGCGTACTCTTCACAAGCTGGCAGGAGCGCAGTGCTCTGCTCCCTGGACAGTGCGTATAGTGGAGCGCTGTATGTTCCTGTCCCCTGAGTCCAAGGTGTGGGCTCCCTGCGTCCTACCGGAAGGAAGGAGCACGGGCTACTCGTGGCAGCACCGGCCGAAGGAATCCTCACTTCGTCACCCCCTTCCTGCGGCCGGAGAGAGAGAGGGAGGGAGGTGTGGCCACCCGGCAGCGGGCCCGTGCGAAACCGCTGTGCCATTGCTAGGCACCTCCATGGATGCCCTTCAGCAGCCAGGATCTTTATCACCACGTGGCAGTGACGGAAAAAGAAGACGAGGTCCTGGCTGACGAGGGAGCCAACACCACGACCAGAAGAGGGAGAGGGGGGCCACCGGAGATCGCAGGGCCGTCAGGAGAGCCGGATCCTCGCGGCCGTCTGCTGCCTAACAAGAAGGAAGTCAGGCAGGGCGAAGCCAGGCAGGAAACGAAGGCAGACGTAATGAGGAAGGCCACGTGATGACAAAAAGAGCAACCAGACCGGGCAAGGGAGATCGGACAGGGAAGCTGCAGCTGCGGGTGAGCCAGCTGGGGGCAGAGGTGCCTCGGAAGTAGGCCTGGGCTAAGCACTACGCTACGCTCGCGTAGTTTGCGAAGTTCGCGCTACTTCGCGCTACGCGAACTGCACGTAGCACAGTGCGAACACGCGTAGCGTAGTGTTGCGTAGTGCTGCGGTCATTTTTTGCTTGCTCGCGGTCCTCAACGTCAAGTTGGCGACCGCGAGCAAGCAAAATGACATCCTGGCGAGACTTTTTCCTTGTTCGCGATCGCGAGCATGGAAAATAAACCTCCCGGCGAGATTCCCAACGCGAGAAGGTCAGGTTTCTCATTGCGAGGGGTCGCGTATGCTCGCGACCGCTCGCGATGAGAAACTACCAGTTCGCGTTGAGAAAGCTGCAGCTCGAGTAAAAATCTACTCGAGCAGCAGAAAACTACAGCTCGCACTGTGCAAGATGCCATTTTCAATGATTGCACAGTGCCGGTTGCTTGTCCGCACTGTGCAATCATTGAAAACAACATCTTGCACAGTGCGAACATGTTACTTCGCAGTTCGCGAAGTGCTACGCGTAGCTCGCGTAGTGCGAACTTCACTTTGCGTAGCTTCGCGAAGTGCTACTTCGCGAACTACGCCCACCCTTACTCGGAAGACTCCTACCTTGCCAGAGTGGGGGGACAGCTTTTGCGGCATGATTGGCAGCTGCACCGCGCACTCGCATGCAGCTGCAGGGAAGCAACAAGAGCGTGAGGTACACAGCGAGGTCTCTCACCAGTAACTGGGATTGCTGCCTCTCCCCTAAATTTACGGAGGCACCCAGTGAGAAGTGGCCAGCTCTTAGCCGCATTACGGGAAACGTGGGCAGTTACGCGTCTCCTGACGATTGGGGGCATGATTGTTGTTGCCCTGCCTGGGCCCCACGACCCTCCTTTAAAAAGTGCAGCAGTTCCTGTGCAAGGCGGGCCAGGTGCCCTGAAGCCTACGGGAAGAATATTAGGTATTGTCATAGGAGCGGAGAGGCCGCTCTAACTGTTGTTCTGCTCTCCTGGTCGGATAATGCTGGTCTTTCCTAGATGCTATGCCCTGATGGGAGTATGTTTTATGGGACATTACCCTGCCAGGATTCAGCCCCATGGGTACAGTGATGTGATGGTAATTTGTACCCTATCAATTTGTGTACATTGCACCCTGATGTCATGTTGTCTCATACAGGGGGGTTCACAGGGATTCGGTTTATGCCTAATGTCTGCTGCAAGTGTTTACTGTGGTGCATTATGCTCAGGATGTATATGTGTACTGTGGGGTACTGCTGGCTTTGGCTGGTGGAGATAAAATGTGTGCACTTTACCACTGTTTACTTTAGTGCACGGTTCCTGATGCTAGGGCATAATGTGTCATGCTGATTACCCCCATGCGCAGTGATAATGATAGGGTACACCGCTGCTGATGAGGTTTAGGCCTAAGGAGGGCCTGATGTGATTATGTTGTATGCATAATAGGCTGTTCCATGTAATGCTCTGATTTTCCGCCTAATGTGTTTATACAGAATGCCCTATTGCCAGTAGTTACTGGTTGTTTTATTTTCCCTACTTGTGAGGGGCTTTCTACAGTGTCTAACTCACTTGCCCTGTCTAGAGTGATGGTTTCTGCCTGGCTTAGGCCCTTGCCCTAGCCAACCAGAAATCCCATTTCTAACATTGGTGGCAGCGGTGGGATAGGACTTGCGTTTGCACAGTACCACAGTGACAACTGGTTGCACTATAAACTCTACAATTTTAGATAATCACATTTTTGGGGATATGTTCTCCTGATTATTTTTTCTCCTGAAAGTGTCATTTTTTAAATTTGTTTTTCTGCTCTTCAAAATTTTGGTGACACCCCTAAAGTGTCAGTCATGTCTCACTGGGTGATCAAGCAGTTATTTTGACAGAAAGTGCATTTAATGTAAAGAAGTTGCGAAAATATACTGTGATGGACTTAAAGAGGTTCTGTCAGGATCTTGGGTGTCAGGTGCATAAGTCTGCCAGGAAGGAGGAACTGCAGGAGGCCTTGTTGGCCTGGTGGACATCCCAAAACCGGGTGAAGGAGGAGTCTGGGAGGGAGGACCCCGAGATCAGTGAGGTCTCTGAGAGGGAGGGTCCCTGACCAGCACCCCTAGAGGGCAGTGGCCCTGGAGAGTTTGAGCAGGAGGGAGAAAATGACAGGAAATGCACGCCAGTAGGTAGTGAGGACCCCATAGATAGGGATTCCCTTGCTGGGTCCAGTGCCGGGGGCAGTGCCCCATCCCCTTCCCTGTCCCCAGAGGAGTGGGTGGATAGGAGGGGAGAAAGGGAGTATCAGCTGGCGATGGAAAGGCTCAGGTTGGAGCTAGCGCAGCTGGGTGTGGAGGAGAAAAAGCTAGCGGCTGAGAGGGTCTTAGCGCAGGAGAGGATGGCGGAGGCAGAGAGGGCCTTCGTCAGGGAGGAACTAGCTCTTGAGGAAAGGTTGTCCCCTGAGTGTAGTTTCAGTGGTCTGGATTCACCAGTGAGGGTGGGGTCCAGTGGTGGTAGCAATAGAGTGTCCAGTGTGGAAGCGTCCACTGTCAGAGGCCAGAGTATGGTACCTAGTTCCCAGGAAGAGGGTGTCACAACTGAAGGGTAAAGGTTGAGGTTCAAGGGCAGTAGGAAACTGTCTCACCAGTCTTGGGGGGAGTTTGTAGATGACTGTTGTGATGCACTGGAAGGTTGGGTGATGGGTAGCATGGCAAACAATTCTGAAGGGCTGATCTGAAAGAAACAGTTAGTTATAGATTCCTTACCTTAGAATTACCCCCAGGCATCAGACTAGATCCGGAAAGTTTTTCGTCAGCAGTACCCCTGCGTGTCGGAAGGTGGCGTCGGTCGACTCCGCGTTCATCGTCGGCATTGTGGTCGCCGGGATGAGTCGCGGTAGCTACATCGATGCTGCCCTGGCACGCTGATGTCAGTTCTTTCTTTTCCCGCACCAGCAAGCGCAGATCCGGAAAGAGCGGTACCCCCAGTCATTTTTTGACAGAGCTTTTTCTCAAATGTTGTCAACTTCGTTGTTTTTTGAGTCCATCGACTCCTGGTGCACGAGGATGCCCGGCTTTAAGGGATCTGCACGGCGTGTGCCTCTACTGCCTGGAGCGGGACCACGACCCCAGGTCATGCTCCGACTGCCGAACCATGGCCCAAAGTCTTTGCGTGAGCAGTCCCGAAAGCTACTTGATGCCCGGCAGTCGGCTCCGCGCCACTCGAGGTCCCGGTCACGTAGATGGTCAAGGGACTGGTCGCGGAGCCAACACCATTCTTCCTCTAAGTCTTCGCACTCGGGGTCAGGTAAGTCAAAGCACTAAAAGAAGTCAAAGAAGCATCGTCGCTCTTCGACTTCTCCCCGTCCGTCGGCCGATGCGACGAGGGATGCGGGTGGTGCCCCTCCCGCGGCTCCACGTGCAGAGCCCGTGGGGTCGACTCCGGGTCTCCCCCCCCCTTCCCGGGACCGGGAGTGACCCCTGCCCAGCTTCATCAGTTTTATGAAGCAATGCATGCCATCTTTGGGCAGCCCGACGCTGCCGAGCGCCTTTGGGCCCTGCGGACTCGGCTGGGGGACCTTGGGCCTTTGGCATCAGCGGCTTCGGCCTAGGTGCTGCATAGTCCCCTTGGATCCAGGCCTGGATCCGGATCGGCCGCAGTCGACCTTGATACGCCTCCCCCGGCGCCGATTCCACCGGCACCACATCCGCCACCGGCGTCAGCTGTGTCCCCAGCCGACGTCGACCCCGGCCTCCACCTCGAGGAAGACACGGAGTCGGATGGGTACTGTTGTGCCCCTGTTCTACCCAGGCTCTTTGAGACCAGATTGGCAGCCAGAGGAGGGTGAGGAGAACTGGGAGGGGTCAGGGGACCCTTTAACTGACCAGTTGGTGTATGAACAGGACTGGAGAGAGGAACTGGGGGAAGCCAGTGGTCTGGATACCTCACCAGACCTTGGCATGTTGTCTCCTGCTACCGTGGCTACGGCAGAGGGAGCGTCATACACAGTGGTGTTGCGTAGGGCGGCCGAGACTTTCCACCTCGAGCTACCTACGGTGGTAGTCGAACTAACCTCCTGACAGAGGTCCTTCAACCGGCAGCGAGCTCTTCGGAGCCCCTGCTGCCTTTTAATGAAGTCCTCACGGACATCCTTTTGAGCACCTGGTCCAGGCCCAAAACAGGGACAGGATGATTGCCCGACTACACTGCCCGGCTCTGGGTGCCCCACTTTCCTTTCCTAACACCCCACCCCTGAGAGCTTGGTGGTTCAAGTCTCCACTTCTAAAGGTGCATTACCTAACGCACCACCAGATAGGGAATCCAAAAAGCTGGACCACCTTGGGAAGAAAATGTTTTCTTCCGCCAGCTTGGGACTGCGGTCGGTAAACACCACATATCTGTTGGGCCATTACACCCACTCTGTGTGGAATACGGTAGCGCAGGTGCTGCCCCAGTGCCCAGAGAAGGCCCGGGCCATGCTCTCCTGTGCAGTTGCAGGGAGACGCAGCGAAGTTCACTATCCGCTGTGGGCTGGATACCTCCGACGCACTTGGCAGGATGATTTCCACATCAGTAGCCCTTCGACGCTAAGCCTGGTTGGATTTTACTGGTTTTTCCGGGGATGTCCACATCACCCTTATGAACATGCCCTTTGATGGCCGGCAACAAGGCAGGCGACGTGCTAGAGTGCTTTAAGGACTCTTGGGCTATGGCCAGGTCCATGGGCCTCTCCACCACTGCCCTGCGCAGTCTGCCTTTCGCCCCTTTCGTGGCTATGGAAGGGGTGCCCCACTACGTCCCACCCTGAGCCACAGGCCGGCGCTAGGTGTTCAGCCCCAGTGGGTGGGCCAGTCCACCACAGCCCCCTCTTCAGCAGCCTCCAAACCCTGCTAGTCTGACCTTTCAGGGCCACCAAATGCCAGTGGGCAGCAGGATCCGCCATCATCTCCCCCACTGGCACACCATCACGTTGGACAGGTGGGTTTTGCAAATAGTCCGAAGGGGCTACTTCCTCCCCTTCGAGACTACCCCTTCATCCATGCCACCTTAGTACTATTGCATGTCGTAGGATCACCTGGCCCTTCTCCAACAGGAAGTTTCGGCACTCTTGGCCAAGGGTGCCATTGAACGCGTTCCTGCCCCAGAAGTTTGTTGTGGTTGCTATTCCCACTAATTTCTGGTGCCCAAGAAGGACAAAGGCCTGGGTCCTATCTTGGATCTCAGGAACGTCAACGGCTTCCTCCGGAAGGAGAAGTTCAAGATGTTGACGCTCTCTCAGGTCTTGTCTGCCCTCAACCCTGGAGACTGGAAGGTAGCGTTGGACTTGCAGGATGCTTATTTTCACATCCCTGTCCTGCCGGCCCACTAGCGTTACCTGCGAGTCACGGTAGGCCACGAGCAGTGTCAGTTTACAGTGCTTCCCTTTGGCCTTACCAGCGCCCCTCGGGTGTTCACAAAAGTGATGGCGGTGGTCGCAGCTCATCTGCGCAGATCAGGGGTTCCAGTCTTCCCCTATCTCGACCACTGGCTGTTGAAGGTAGGCGCGCCCCAGGCTGTCGTCTCCCACCTCCAGACTACGGCCGACCTCCTGCATTCGCTGGGGTTTTCCATCAACGTGCCGAAGTCACACCTGACCCCCTCTCAGAAGTTCCTCTTCATCGGAGCAGTTCGGGACACAACGCGGTTTCGGGTTTATCCTCACGAACAGCGAGTCCGGGATAATTGGGCCATGATGCCGATCTTTCAGCCTCTATCCCGGGTTTCGATCTGGATGACCCTCAGGCTGCTGGGTCTGATGGCCTCCTACATCCTGCTGGTGGATCATGCTAGATGGCATATGCAGGCTCTGCAGTGGGACTTGAAGTTCCAGTGGGCGTAACATCAGGGGAATCTGTCCGACTGCATCCAGAACTCGGAGGGCACTGTACATCAATTGCAGTGGTGGCTTACGAACCAGGATTGGGTCGAAGGCAGATCCCTCTCCCTTCCTCAGCCAGAGTTCACAGTGGTGACCGATGCATCACTTCTGGGAACGGGCGGCCACATGGGGGAGGTGGAGATCAGAGGCCTCTGGTCTCCGGCGGAGCCTGGGCTCCACATCAACCTTCTGGAGCTTCGGACGATTCTTCTTGCACTCAAGGCATTCCTTCCCTCTGTCCGGGGAAGAGTAGTGCAGGTGTTCACGGACAACACCACCGCCATGTGGTACTGCAACAAACAAGGCGGGTGACCCTATGTCAGGAGGCCCTCCGCCTCTGGACATGGCTGGAACATCAGGGCATATCCCTGGTGGTTAAACACCTAGCAGGTTCTCTGAACGTCAGGGCGGACGAACTCAGCCGCAGGTGCATGGCATCTTAACTTGGAGGTGGTGCAAGGTCTTTTCAGCAGTGGGGAGAGCCTTAGTTAGATCTATTCGCCACCGAAGAGAACGCGCAATGTCAGCAGTTCTGCACATTGGAATTCCCAAGGCGGCACTCGCTAGGTGACGCTTTTCGTCACGACTGGAGTTGCGGTCTTCTATACACCTTTCCGCCTATACCACTTCTGCCCAGAGTGCTGAAGAAGATCAAGCGCGTGCGGGCCCAAGTTATGCTTGTGGCTCCGGATTGGGAGAGAAGAGTCTGGTATCCCGAGCTGCTCAACATGGCCATCGATCCTCTGATCCGACTGCCTCTTCAGGAGGATCTTCTTTCACAGCGGCAGGGGACGGTCCTCCACCCAAACCTGTCCAGCCTTCACCTCCTTGCGTGGAGAGAGAGCGGCGGCAGTTGTCGTCTTTTTGACCTGCCTCCCGAAGTCTGCGATGTTATCTTGGCAGCCAGGCGTCCCTCCACTAAGACGGTATATGCCTGCAGATGGAATACATTTGTAGCATGGTGCTCAGCAAAGGCTGTGGATCCCCTTTCTGAGGTTCTCTTGTTCCTCCTTTCTTTGGCCCAGCCGGGCTCTGCTCTGGGCACTCTAAAGGGCTACCTTTCGGCCATTTCAGCCTTCCTTAGGCTTCCTGATCAGCCTTCTCTTTTCATGTCCCCTGTTGTAAATAGATTCCTAAAGGGCATTACTCATCTATTTCCTCCTGTTCCCTTCGTAATGCCCCAGTGGGACTTGAAATTGGTGCTTACCTATCTTATGTGCGCTCCCTTTGAGCCACTACATAACTATCCTCCCCGGCGTCTAACTTTAAAAACTGCTTTTCTGGTGGCCATCACCTCTGCATGCAGGGTGAGTGAGATACAAGCTCTTTCTTCCAAACCTCCTTTCTGACTGTCCATCCACACAAGATCGTCCTACAAACCAGACCTTCCTTTCTTCCAAAGGTGGCTACTTCTTTCCACATTGGCCAAACCATCGCTTTGCCCACCTTCTTTCCGCCTCCGCATCCTTCAAAAGAAGAGAGGATCCACCGTCTGAATCCAAAACATGCACTTTCCTTCGACTTGGATCGCACCAAACAATTACGGGTAGATGACCAGCTCTTTGTTGGTTACATGGGCGCTAAGAAAGGTCAGGCCGTGCACAAATGGACCATCTCCAGGTGGGTCATTCTCTGCATCAAAGCCTGATATTCTTTGGTAAAGAAGGAGCCTTCAGTGGGGCTGCACGCCCATTTCACCAGGGCGATGGCAGCTACCACTGCTTTAGGACGAGGAGTCCCCCTAAATTACATCTGTCAGGCAGCTACGTGGGCATAATTGCACACGTTCACTATTGTTCCATTGTTGTTTTCCAGAGTTCCGCCAACACCTGTTGGAGTGTGGGTTCTCTGATACCAGGGAGCTTACACGGGAGGCAGACCTCTGGGTAAGTGCCAGAGGGTCTGAAGAGGTATTAGAGAGTGACCCTAGAGTGGCTCGGGTATTTCCCAGCCCAGGGTGGTGGGAAAGGTTCTTAGTTGCCCAGATAGGTCCCGGTGTAGTGGGAGGGGTGTAGGGACTCACGTCCTGTCTCTGCGGAGAAGGAGTGAGAATGGGATGGACCCAAGGTGCCCGAAACTCAGTCACAGGGCCCGGAGGGTTCCTTAAGGGAACACCAGGTGGGGAGCCTAGGCTGTACTTGTAGGCCAGTCGTTGAGGGGGCTCTCCTAGTGTCAGGAGAACTGGGAGTGGCTGTAAGCAGCCCTCCTTCAGTTCTGGTGTCTTGTGGTGCCACTCCTAAGTGGAGGGTGCAGAAGTCCAGAGGGAGGGGTGAGAGAGTCCCCAGTGGGAGAACCAGTGGGTCAGGGGCCATCCATAAGGGCTGAACCTCCTAGGAGTGACCATGGTGACACCACTTCTGTTTTGGGGGATCTCCACGCACTGTCAGATGGACAGGGGTCGGGAGATCAGCACCAGGCAGACTGTCACACAACACATGAGGTATGTGTCACCCTTGGGGGGGGGGGGGCATGCGTGCTCCCCAGGAAGTCCTGGTGTGCCAGGCGGGTGCTCAGCCGCAGGGTTTAGTCCCTGGGTTGGGAGGCCAGGTTCAGGTTCTACCTCACCTGGAGGGAAGGACATCGGTTAGCAGTGTCCTGACCGGTTTGTATTCTAGGGGTACCACTCCAGGTGGGAGGGTGCAGAACTCTGGAAGGGGTGAAGAGGGAGGGAGTCCTCGCCTCTGACCCCGGTTCAACAACAGTGTTTAGTCCCTAGGTTGGGAGGCCAGGTTCAGGTTCTGCCTGACCTGGAGGGAAGGACATCTGTAACCAGTGTCCCTAACGTTTTGTCTTCTGGGGGGTACCACTCCAGGTGGGAGGGTGCAGAACTCTGGAAGGGGGTGCAGAGGGAGGGAGTCCTCGCCTCTGACCCCGGTGCAACCTGAGGGTTTAGATCCTAGGTTGGGAGACCAGTTGCAGGAGAGAGGTCCTGAACTGGTGGGAGAGTTGTGTTCTGAGAGTGCGGGACCCCAGAAGGAGAGGTAGGGGGAGGAGAGCCTCGCCCGTGACCTCTGGTCAGCCTGAGGGTGCGTTCCCTGGGTTGGAGGATCAGTGGCAGTTGGGAACTGCACTGATGAGAGGTAGAGTGGAGAAAGGGGACTATGTACCTGAGGCTACTGCCCCCCACTCTGTGAGATGGCAAGGACCAGAGACATCTGGATGGCCTAGGGCCTGGTCCTGGCTGCGGACAGCTAGGGAGTCCCAGTGGAGTAGCTTACTTGGCCCTGGAAGCTTTGACAGAGGGAACCAAATTAGTTCAGATTGGTGTAGAACTGGAGTGTGCCCCTGCAGTTGTGGGCCCGCGTCCATGTTCTATTGCCCTAAGCAGGGAAGACGATCAAGGTAATGATTGGTCTACCCTGGCTTTTGGCTGGAAGGGGGATGTGTTGGGCTTGACCTTTTTTGAAGGGTCATCCTTGAACTTTTTGCCTTCCTCCTAGTCTTTTTTTCTGGCATGGCGTTGGTGGTTTTAGGACTCTGGGCACTGTATCACTGCTGTCCAGTGTAAAGTGCATGTGCTCTCTATGGTAAAGCATGGTAAGATTGGTCTACACCTGTGTGGCTAATTTAATTTACCTGTCGGTCCCCAGTAGTGTGGTATCTCATATACCCGGGGGCAGTAAATGAAATGCTACTGGTGGGCTTGCAGCGCTGATTGCGACACCCACCAAAGTAGCCTTTCAAACCTGTCTCAGGCCTCTGTCATTGCAGTTTACTGCCGCTGTGATGTGGCACATAAAGTGAGTGCCACGTCTGGGACTCCCCTTTTACTACATAGAAGTCACCCCTAAGGTAGGCCCTTGCTTGCCCTATGGGCAGGGTGCATTGTAGGTAAAAGGTAGGACATGTGCCTTAACTTTGTGGCAGGTCCTGGTAGTGACTAACAGCCATTTTGGTTTCTCTCTACTGTGAGGCTGCCCTCTCGTTGGAATGCATTGGGGATTCCCTGATTAATGTTACCGTTGTAATTCCTGATCTGAGGGGAGTAGAGTGGTCAAGTTTGGTATGCTTGTAATAGAGGTAATAAATGCTGCGTAATGGTGTTCACAGATTTATTATCACTATTTTAGAAATGTCAGTTTTAGAAGTGGGTATTTCTGTGTGCTATGTGTCTTTGTGCCTGACTGATGTGTATTGCGTGTCTGGCTCTGGAGTGACAATGGCTGGGTGAGTCAGCACTAGGCTGCTTTTGACGTGGTGGGAGGAGTAGCACCTGGGAGTGAATGGGACTGTGCCTGCCTTCCACAATGCTGGCTCAGCCCCCCTCTGGTGTGTGTGGGGCCAGAGCCTACACTGACAAAGGACGTGTGAGTGACCCCCAAACTGGTTTGGACCGGGCGCAGAGCCCAGGAGCAGCGGGAGAACAAAGACCTCTGGGGTATAAGTATTGGGGCTGTGACCCCACGAAAAGTGGTTGCTGTGTGCTTCTGGAATTGCTGGGCCCCAGGAGGAACTGCCATCGGGGGCTCCCTACTCGTGGGAGTAAAGCTGCTGCCCTGCTGATGGGCTCTGGTGTGCTGGCCTCCTGTTTATGAAGACTCAGGGACCTCAAATTCTTCACCCTGTGAGCTACGTTTCACGATCCGTGGAACTTGGGCTAACCTCCTTTGTGCTGCTGGGGGGGTTGGGGTCTCTTCCAGAAACCACCACGAGCCCGGGATTGCCAACCCCCAGCTGAGATGGGGCTCACTGGATTAATCAGCACAGTGAATGCTGTGACGTTTGCCCTGTTTCCCGTCAACTTGATCGTGTGTTGAGCGTACTCTTTACAAGCTCGGAGGAGCGCTGTTGCTCTGCACCCTAGACAGCACGTGTAGTGGAGCGCTGCATGCTCCTGTCCCCTGAGTCCAAGGTGTGGGCTCCCTGCGTCCTAATGGAAAGAAGGAGCAAGGGCTACTCGTGACAGCCCCGGCCAAAGTAATCCTCACTTTGTTACCCCCTTCCTGTGGCCGGAGAGAGAGAGAGAGAGGGAGGGAGGCGTGGCTGCCCGACAGCGGGCCTACGCGAAACCGCTGTGCCGTTGCTAGGCACCTCCAAGGACGCTGTTCAGCAGCCAGGATCTTCATCAACACGTGGCGGTGATGGAAAAGACTACATGGCCCGGCCGACAAGGGAGCCAACACTACGACCAGAAGAGGGAGATGCGGGCTACTGGAGATTGCAGGGCCGGCAGGAGAGCCGGGGCCTTGCGGCCATCTGCTGCCTAACGAGCAGGAAGTCAGGCAGGACGAAGCCAGGCAGGAAACGAAGGCAGAGGTAACAAGGAAGTCCCCGCAACGACAAAAAAGCCATCCAGACCAGGCGAGGGAAATCGCTCCGGGAAGCTGCCGCTGGGGGCAGAGGGGCCTCGGAGGACTCTCACCTTGCCAGAGTGGGAGGGATGGCTTTTGCGGCATGACTGCCAGCTGCACCGCGTGGTTGCGGGCAGCTGCAGGGAAGCAACCAGAGCATGGGGAACCCAGCGAGGTCTCTCGCCAGTAACTGGGATTGCTGCCTCCCCCCTAAATTTATGGAGGCACACAGTGAGAAGTGGACAGCTCTTAGCCGCATTACAGGAAACGTGGGCAGTTGCGTGTCTCCTGACGATTGGGGGCATGATTTTTGTTGCCCTGCCTGGGCCCCACGACCCTCCTTAAAAAAGTGCAGCAGTTCCTGTGCAAGGCGGGCTGGGGGCCCTGAAGCCTACGGGAGGAACATTAGGTATCGTCAGCGGAGCGCAGAGGCCGCTCTAACTGTTGTTCTGCACTCCTGGTCGGATAATGCTGGTCTTTCCTAGACGCTATGCCCTGATGGGAGTAGGTTTTATGGGATATTACCCTGCCAGGATTCAGCCCCATGGGTACAGTGATGTGATGGTAATTTGTACCCTAGTAATTTGTGTACATTGCGTCCTGATGTCATGTTGTCTCATACAGGGGGGTTCACAGGGATTCGGTTTATGCCTAATGTCTGCTGCAAGTGTTTACTGTGGTGCATTATGCTGAGGATGTATATGTGTACTGTGGGGTACTGCAGGCTTTGGCTGGTGGAGATAAAATGCGTGCACTTTACCAGTGTTTACTTTAATGCATGGTTCCTGGTGCTAGGGCATAATGTGTCATGCTGAGTACCCCCATGTGCAGTGATAATGATAGGGTACACCGCTGCTGATGAGGTTTAGGCCTGATGTGATGATGTTGTATGCATAATAGGCTATTCCATGTAATGCTAGGATTTTCTGCCTAATGTGTTTATGCAGAATGCCCTATTGCCAGTAGTTACAGGTTGTTTTATTTTCCCTACTTGTGATGCTAATGGTGATGACAGTGGCCCGATTGGCCCTGTCCTGTATATAATCCCCTGTAAAGTAATATCTAGTGCCAGGTGGCACAGTGTATATATGTGATTGCATTCTAATGTGTTTTATGAGTAATACAAAGGCTTTTTTTTATATAACCTTGTGTGTAGTTTATTTTGTGGTGTGCCTAGTGTGTCGCTGCTGTGTGAGTGTGTTGCACAAACGCTTTACACATTGCCTCTGGGATAAGTCTGACTGCTCGTGCCAAGCCAGCAAGGGGGTGAGCAGGGGTTATCTTCTGTGTGTAACTCCCTTGTCCTGACTAGTGTGATGGTTTCTGCCTGGCAGGTACAATCCACCATTTTACAAAGCCAAGCTGGTTTAACTGTCCGCCTTTATCACTCCTCTTCCAGGTGCAGTATAATCCACCATTCCACCAAGCTAAGCCAAATTGGTTTAGCTGTCCGCCTTTATCCCTCTTCTAGATTTGGTATAACCCACCGTTCTCTCAAGCTGAACCAAAGTGGGTTACCTGTATGCCTTAATCCCACATCCAAATTTGGTATAATCCACCATTCTACCAAGCTACACCAGGTTGGTTTAACTGTCCGCCTTTATCCTTCTTCCGGATTTGGTATAATCCACCATTCTACTAAACCAAGCCAAGCTGGTTTAACTGTCCGCCTATATCCGTTTTCCAGATTTGGTATGGTCCATCATTCTGCCAAGCTAAACCAACCTGGTTTAACCGCCCACCTTTATACCACTTCCAGGTGCAGTGCAATCCACCAAGCCAAGCTAGTTTAACTGTCCGCCTTTATCCCTCTTCCAGATTTGGTATAACCCACCGTTCTATCAAGCAAAGCCAAATTGAGTTAATTGTCTGCCTTAATCCCACATCCAAATTCGGTATAATCCACCATTCTACCAAGCTAAATCAAGTTGATTTACCTGTCCGCCTTTATACCTCCTCTTCCAGGTGCAGTGCAATCTACCATTCTACCAAGCCAAGCTGGTTTAGCTGCCTGCCTTTATCCCACTTCCAGATTTGGTATGATCCACCATTGTACCAAGCTGGTTTAACTGTCCATCTGTATCCCTCTTCCAGATTTGGTACAATCCACCATTCTACCAACGTAAATCAAGTTGGTTTACCTGTCCGCCTATATCCTTCTTCCAGGTGAGTAAAATCCACCACTTCCCCACGACAATAGCAAACTTCAGCCATTCCCAGCCCCGCCCCTTTTCACCATGAAGATAACACACAGCGCTCTATAAAAGGCTGAACAGAACCACGTTTATTGGAATATTTCAGTGCCAACAAAACAAACAGTTTTGAATTTCCTGTGTATGTCCCTTGAAACCTTGGCCCCTCCCCCCGGAAGGACTACGCCTAAGTATCAAAAGAAGAATTAAGGTTCATTGTCCAGGCTTTCGTTGGTTTCTCTGAAATGGAAAGATGTGGTAAATTACATAATTGTGAAATAAATATATGTACAACCTCAACACAAATGTGGTAAACAAATAAAAGAAAAAACATCCCCCTCAGCCCCCAAGCTTTAGATAGAATGAGGTGTAACTTAAAATACACGTGTCAATAACTTGACAGACAGCGCATATCTTCAGACATTTATTTCTGCTTTTTTGAAAAGTTGTTTGTATTTGAAAAATATGCTGAAATTGTGATATATCTGTCCATTATGCACAGGGTTTGTGAGTTCCCATTCTTTCTTGGCCTCTCAGTGGAGGCACTGTTTATGAGAAGGTCATGATGACGTGTTACATCCTAAGAGACTGCCCTCAGGCGGTAAACATCTTACCATAAAAGAGACAGGTCTCTTCAAATATAAACACAAAGCCAACGCACAAGAGATCTCGCCCACCATTAGACATCCTCCTGGACCCTATTGCTTAGCGACATCTCTCTTAGCATAAGAGAGCGCCACCCATCCCTATGGACTCTGAAGAGAGGCCAGGGATGGAAGGGTCGCAGGGTTTGTTGGGGGCTGCATTGCACGTGGCAGCACAAGTAAGTTATTATTTGACAACCCATTTCACCAGCTCAAAATCACAAAGGAATAAATATGCTATATTAAATATAAATACACACATTTAAATAAAAAGAGTAAATACAGCTTACTAAAGTGACATGAGTAAGAAGCTCCTAGGCCTTCCTTCAGAGCCCAGAAACAAGCCCGCCTTCTCCCGGGAAGTGGGCCAAGCGCCTGGCTCCTTCACCCTCTCTCAGTGGTAGCTTATAATATTAATACAGTACTTGCAGGGTGTGGAAAGAAACCATCTCATTGGCCGCAGCGTGGGCAGAAACCTGACTGCCTCCGTCCCAGCCCAATCAGCTATATCCAAGGCCGTGGCCTATCCAGAAATCTTCCAGGATTGCTAAAGGGCTTTGGTGTGGCCGAGAGTGGGTGGACCCCACCCCCAGCGCCCCTCCCTGAACATTCCATACTGCCCCCAGTTATGGCCCGATCACTTCGATGCTTCACACACCTGGCCCCACCACAAGCCCCCACATCTGGCCCCACTCTAAGCCCCCTCCACCTGGAGCTGCCACGGGGCACGGGTTCAGTGGACGTCTTGGCACCTGATAAGAAAAGAGGTAATGATGTCATCTCTGCGCAAAACCAACCATCAAACCGTGCAAAACAAGCTTTGGCAAAGCAATCTCTTGGCGGCAAGCCCAGTCAGCTGCCATAATTACAGGAATCTGGAGAGAAGCCGGTGAATAACTCGCGTGGGGCGTGACACGCCTGCCATGACGTCACACGGGAACGGGACCAGGCTGCGTGCTGCTTTACACCAATTATCCCTTGATCCCAGAAGGGTAATCCCGGGGCCGGAAGCAGTACAGACAGGTCTGATGTGCACCGCTGAAAATGAAGGGGAGAGCGGAACTCGGATGGAGAGAGGTGTGGGGGGCGAGCGAGGGGAGACCCAAATTTAAGAGCGAGGTGCGTGTATGGAGAGGGGGGAGGATTTATTTACTGCCAGACGCAACAAGTGTGTTCCCGGGCCGGACCACTCCGTCTTCACCGCTCTGAATACTTTGGAGCGCTGTGTGATGGCGTTTAAGACCAGTACCTCCTAAATGTCCCCGTTTTCCCAAAAACTTCTCAAAAGAACCCCAATCTAATATGGCAAACCTGTCTACAGTTACACTACAGGACATTACCAAAAGCATCCATTGCTTGTTGCGAGCACAGACCCATGCGGGGTGCCATACCTTGTAAAACACTTGTCCGGGTGTCTTTACAAGTTCGAAACTGCCCCACTTTGCAAACATAGCCCCTTTTTTGGCTATCTGACTCACTGACGGGGGGCACTTTTATTCTGTGGCCAGGGCATTTTGTTTGCCCTAGAGCCTCCTTCAAAGAATGGGGTAGTATGTGGGACACCTTCCCCAAACAGTGACCCCCACGGCCCCCTCCACCCCAACCAAAATATGGTGACAGTCCCAGCATCCTACAAATCCCCACCCACGATCAATTTCCCATCTCCCTCCTTTCTCCTTTGCTTTACCCCCCCCCCCTCCCCCCTCTCTCTGCCCTCAGCTGTTCCTGCTCTTCCGGGTTTTCAGCTCTCTGCTCCCTCTTTCTTGATTGGCCAGCAGTCCCTCCTGCTTCTATTGTTTGTTGACAGCATCCATCGCCGTTTCCATAGATACCAAACTGTGGCGAGAGGAGAACAAAGGATGGGCAAAGCAACCACTCCTCCTCCCGGTACCCACCCCACCCCACCCACCAGCAGCAACAAACAGAAACCAGCCAACAGAAACGATATGGACACGAAAGGGGACGTTTGCATCAGTTTCCCTCACAAAACTCCCCCCCCCCCCCATCCCTACTTCAGACCTAAGATTACTTTTTGGTTGGTTTTCAAGGGCCCCCGCTGACGCATCAGGCTAAACTCTGTAGTTTTCTTTGTTTTTCTCTCTACTGTTTTTAAAAGGTGTTTCCCCGTTTCTAGAGTTTTCGGGAAAGGGTCAAATTCTGTTTTAAAGCATCGCATGTGCTATAATCCAAGGAGGGAGCGGTGCTGCTTTTTGGGAGACCAACTTCAGGTCATGGTTGGACAGGGAGAAAAAACTGCCCCCGGTCGTTCCCTCCAACGACCAACCCCAGAGAAGCAGCCATGTAAACAATTAAATACTGTCAGTTTCACAAACAAAGCTCACATTTGAATGGCAACAGAGAAAAGAGTAAAACACCATTAAGAACTTGTTTAGAAGGAAAAATGGAGGAGGCTGGATTTGAATTAAAAAATTAGGCCAGGCCCCAACCTCTTTTAACCCTTCCCAGTGCTGAGAATAACACTGTTCCCCTCCTCCCACATTAACACTTGCTGGAGCTTCTCTCGAAAGACCCCACAATTGATCCAGGAGTCCAATCCATTTTGATCTCTGAATTCCCAGACTTCCTTCCTCTGGTTCTGGAAGTGTCACATGGGTGTGCCCTGGGAATGCCACCCAGGAGAGTGCCGGAAAGGGCAGGATCGGGGACTGAGGGCGCTGGAATGTCAGTCCACAGTGATATCCATTGGAATGCCACCTAGGAGAGTGCCGGAAAGGGCAGGATCGGGGACTGAGGGCGCTGGAATGTCAGTCCACAGTGATATCCATTGGAATGCCACCTAGGAGAGTGTCGGATCGGGGACTGAAGGCGCTGGAATGTCAGTCCACAGGGCTATCCCTTGGAATGATATCTAGGAGAGTGCCGGAGAGGGCAGGATCGGGGACTGAAGGCGCTGGAATGTCAGTCCACAGTGCTATCCCTTGGAATGCCATCTAGGAGAGTGCCGGAGAGGGCAGGATCGGGGACTGAAGGCGCTGGAATGTCAGTCCACAGTGCTATCCCCTGCAATGCCACTCAGGAGAGTGCCGGAGAGGGCAGGATCGGGGACTGAGGGTGCTGGAATGTCAGTCCACAGTGATATCCATTAGAATGCCACCCAGGAGAGTGCCGGAAAGGGCAGGATCGGGGACTGAGGGCGCTGGAATGTCAGTCCACAGTGATATCCATTGGAATGCCACCTAGGAGAGTGTCGGATCGGGGACTGAAGGCGCTGGAATGTCAGTCCACAGTGCTATCCCTTGGAATGCCATCTAGGAGAGTGCCGGAGAGGGCAGGATCGGGGACTGAAGGCGCTGGAATGTCAGTCCACAGTGCTATCCCTTGGAATGCCATCTAGGAGAGTGCCGGAGAGGGCAGGATCGGGGACTGAAGGCGCTGGAATGTCAGTCCACAGTGCTATCCCCTGCAATGCCACCCAGGAGAGTGCCGGAGAGGGCAGGATCGGGGACTGAGGGTGCTGGAATGTCAGTATTAACACAATGGTCTCCAAGAATCCCAGCGGGTCCCACAAGGCACAGTGCGGCTCTTTGGGGTTGAGGTAGACATCCATAAGTGTATCACACACCTGGAAATGGACTCCATGGTAGCTGTGGTGTCCTGGGTGCAGAAGTGGAGTCACACCTCAGCCAGACACTTGAAAAATCTTCAAAACTTCAACACAACAGCTGCTCTGTCCAATTCTCCTGCATAGAAACCAACAGAGGCACATAGGCACACCGACCCGGCAGGTGAACCCATCACCATCGCACGTGTCAGGGGTCCCAGGTCTGGAGCAGACATCAAGGGCCTGGCCTTGGGTTTCTCACAAGCATTCTCTACTTGATTTTCCAGCTAGGAAATCTCCATCCATGTGTGCCAACAAGGAAATGGGCCATTCTTCTTAATGTCCATTGGGCACCAAAATGCCAGCCTGCACCACAGAGTCAATGGCGGACAAACCTGAGCGACCTGGAGTTTAGAATGTCTTCTGGGTCAGGGAAGATGGCGTCGATCCGGAAGCCCTGGCTGAGAGCGAACTTCAACACCTCCTCGATGAAGTCTCCAGCACAGGTCAGCTCATGCCCCCCGGGCGATGCCCGCAGCGGCCGCAGCTTCTGCTTGAGGTACTCTGAGTTGGGGAGGCTGGCGGGCCGAGGTGCCCACTCCAGCCGGAGGTGGTGGTCTCTGGCCTCCTCGGGATGGGGGGCTGGTGGGTCCTCGGGGGCGCCGCTCAGCAGACGGTCCCCCATCAGCCCCAGGAAGCCCGAGTCGGTGCAGAAGAGGTTGGCAGTGAAGGCCCGGAGGTGGCAGGTGGACAGGTCATAGTTCTGGCAGCCCTTCCTGAGGGTGAAGTGCAGCAGGCGCTGCTGGCACTCCACGTCCACGTGCAGGATGGCATTGGTGGCGGCTGCCCTCTCCTCCTCGCGCCTCAGCCTGATCTCCTCCATCAGGGGCCGGATCTGGTAGAAGTCGGCCTCCCGCTCCAGCAGGGCCAGCTCCCGGTAGCCCTCGGGCAGGTCCAGCCGGTCAAAGCGCAGGAAGTTCAGCACGTGCCGGAAGACCTTGCCGTCGCGGTCGATGAAGAAGGCCCCGGACTCATCCCTCTGCGCGGCCCACGGGCCCCGGAACATGGCCCCCAGCATGGAGTCCGGGAAGCGGGTCAGGGTCTCCAGGGTGGTGCTGTACTGCTTCCCCCCCACGTTCAGAGTCACCGGGCCCCCGAAGGGCACCCCCCTTTTGTCGGGGTCCAGGTCCCGCATCTCACCTCTCTCCGTGCGCTTCAGGCCCGGCAGGGTGAAAAGGGCACTTGGCAAAGCACCAGAACAGGCTCTCTAGCGCTCCAGGAAGGAAGGAAGCCAAGGGTGCTTCGAGGCGCAGCTCGGCAGGGCTCTAGGCGCTCTGGCACGTCCAGTAAATAAACACGGGTTCTCCCGGCTCCAGGAACGAGGCTGAAGGAAGCCAAGAGTGCTTCGAGGCGCAGCTCGGCGGGGCTCCCAGGCGCTCTGGCACGTCCACGGGCCCCTCGGCAGGACGTAAATAAACACGATTCCTCCCGCTCCTGGAAGGAGGCTGGTGGTTTTATATTAAGCACAAAGGAGGCGTGGATCCCCGATGAGTGTGCCGGTTCGGCTGCTTCCGTCCTGGTTTAAATTGAGGTTCCTCCCGGCAGACAGAGGCTGCCCTGCCTCCAGGAAGTGGGCAGGGCTCCTGTGCCCACGCAGCTGCGCCTCCACCCGGGCACCGGGACCTCTCCGCGGCTCGTCCCTGGAGTGTGCCAGCCTGCGCCGATGGATTCTATTGTTGGGGTGAGGCAGCCGGAGAGAGATTATGGGGGCCGGGCCTGGGGGAGGAGACACGGCGACACTCACGTACACAGGCCTGGGCAGCGGCTGGGAGGAGCTGCCCGTCTGTTTGTGTCTTCACCTAGTAGTCAGGGAAGCGTTTCACGGCCAGGGAGGGGGGCACCAGGGCTCTCGCTTCCTCTTTCCAGGAGCAGCTCAGCCCCGGGCAGTTCAGGGCTCTTTATTTATATAGTAAGTTGTCCCCAGGAGCACATTTACCCTGTGTTTCCCATCTGCCACTGTGTCACTCCCACAGTCGCTCCTTGCGCTCTGCATCGGCCAATTTGCTGGTAATTCCCAGGTTCCAAATTGGGGAGTCCGTGGTTTTGTGCTGGGTGCACCCAGGGCATGGAATGCTCCCCCATTACACATTAAAACCCGGCCCAATCTGTTGGCCCAGGAAGGTGTTAAAAACACTGCTCTTCTCATCCTGTTAAACTTTCTTCCTTGGCTTCTCTCCAGCTTCTGTTTACTCAGCTAGTGCCAAGACGCCCTTTTTGGGTAAAAAAGCGCTTTATTAGATAGCTCATACGTGCCCTCCACCGTGCCCCTGCCCCTCTCTCAAAGTATGCTCCTTTGCTGTTTTCCCTTTATCCTTTGCTCTCCCCTCTCACTCTCTCTTCTCTGCCTGCTCTTCCTGCCTCCCTTAGCTCTTCCCCATCTTTCAAAGGGTCCCAATCTTCCTCCATTTCTCTTCATCTCTCTTCTCTCATGTATCGTTTCATGCTTGGCCCGCTGTCCTCACAGTCTCTTCAGCAGCCCCTGCTCCCACCCACCTGTCTCTCCCCTCTCCCCTCTCTGCTCTTCCCTCTCCTTCCTGTCCTCTCCCTCTGCACCCCACTTTGTACCCCCTTCTCTCCCTGCTTTCTCTATTGCTTTCTCTCTCCAAGCTGTTCCTACTCTCCTTCAAGCACCCGATTTCATAGCTCCTATTCCATGTCTTACCCCCCACCCCCATCTTTCTCTTCTCATGCCCTTCCCTCTCCTTCCTGCCCTCTCTGGCTTCACACACTGCTTTGCTACTACCCCCTCCCCCTGCGTTCTCTTCCCCCAACAGTCTCTGTCCCTACTCTCCTTCAAGCACCCAATTCCATAGCTCCTACTCCAGGTCTTACCCCCACCCCCATCTTTCCCTTCTCATGCCCTTCCCTCTCCTTCCTGCCCTCTCTGGCTTCACACACTGCTTTGCTACTACCCCCTCCCCCTGCGTTCTCTTCCCCCAACAGTCTCTGTCCCTACTCTCCTTCAAACACCCAATTCCATAGCTCCTACTCCAGGTCTTACCCCCACCCCCATCTTTCCCTTCTCATGCCCTTCCCTCTCCTTCCTGCCCTCTCTGGCTTCACACACTGCTTTGCTACTACCCCCTCCCCCTGCGTTCTCTTCCCCCAACAGTCCCTGCGCTCCTTCCCTCATCTCCCCATCGTCGTCATTCCTGCTCCAGATTTTATCCTCATTTCCATCTCTCCGAAGTTCCTTCTTTCCATGACTGGTCCTCTTCCTCCTCAGCAGCTCGAGCTCTCTCGACTTCTCTCTTCTCTGCCCCTCAGTTCCTGCTCTCCCTGTTTCTCCCTCCTGTCTTCATCATCACTACTTCCTGCTTTTCTAACAATCGCGTGGTGTTGGAGTTTTGTGTGTGCGTGGATGAAATGTGGAGTGGTCGCACGTGAGAGGAGAATGTTTGCGTACAAGTATGGATCAGTGAGAGTTAGTATTAGTTGGAAGACCTGGAGGAAAGCTGAGTATGTCACTACCAAAAATTGTAAATGAGATTTATGAAGCCACTCAAGGCCACCTTCCATGGCCCACAGCGCAAACTTCTGTGTTGCATTACTTTACGCCAGGAAAGCGTTTCCATGTGCGTTGCATGGGTGTTCCCACGCAACATCCATGGACTTTGACGCATTCCCAAATTTACGAAAACAGGTAAACCTGGGAAGGCTCCAAAAAGATATGCCTCCCCAGGAGAGGTGTAACGAGGAGAAATATCTTTATTTATCCTAGCTACTTCCTCTTTCTGCAGCCCACATATAAAGAGGAACAAGCATTGGCATAGCCAATAGATCTCGCTTTTGGGACCTTATAAGTGTTTAGCCATGCAACAGTTGCATAACTAAATACTTATAAGGTCCCAAAAGCGAGACCTATTGGCTATGCCAATGCTTGTTCTGATTTCATATAGTCTTCGGAGAAGCACGGAGATCGATTCAAAAAGCGCATACTAAAAGTAAAAAAATTATTTAAAAAAGGGAGCAATGCGGAGGCAGGCAAGTATATATTATTTAACACAAAACAAATAGGTTTGCTATGTAACTACCCATTCTATAATCAATTCACAAACATTGAACCTGCAGTTTTGGGAAAATGGAATGAAAAGTACAAAAACAGAAAACTAGAACAGACACGTGGCCCGACAAACAACTAGCTGCCATGGCGCTAAAGATAAAATTCTATATGAAAAATTCACCAAGAGCAGGAAAAGTACTAAATGTAAGTATGGGGGAAACCGTGAACAATGTCAGTTTCGTGCACCCACTGCTGGTATTGATCCAGTGTTCGAGCTAGAAATCATAGTTATGTGCCGGAAGTATATTCACGACTAACTTTACCTCGAATAAAATGGACCGTCCAGTAATAGAATCTCTGCCCTTCATATTTATCTCCTTAATTACAGGGCCCAAAATAAGCTGGTCATGGCCCTGAGAGACAAATATCAGCTGCTGACGATTGCTGTGATTTCTACGTCACGAGTTCGAATCGCAGCAACACCACTCAGTCTTCCATGGTCATTACACAGAGTGCTAATCAACTGAGTACCAGTACATTAGATACTGAGTTTAGTACTACGATGTATGTTCGGCTGTTTTGAGAAGGTCTAACTTCATTGCAAAAGCCCACAACCCTCTCACCCAGCCTCCGCCCCCAAATCTCAGCACCTGGTTTAAAAAGCAGTGGCAAAGCCAATAGGTCTTGCCTTTGTGATAGACTGGCTTTGCCAATGGTTTTTAGAGACCCTGTGCAGCATGATTAAAGAAGACAAAAAAAGAAGCCAATGACTGCCCTTGCCCTTGTCACTTTGCATCTGCACAGGTACATGCATACAAAATAATGCAAACACTTTATTTTTAATTTATCAATTCTCTGCTGAATTTGTAAAAAAAAAAAAAAAGAAGAAAACAAGCACTGTCAATACCAATAGGTCTGGTTTATTTATAAAGTGCCTTTTGTATCAATGATGGATTCAGGCACACAATAAATCATCATACATGCACTCTGTCACTTATTTTTACACTCACGCATCCATTCATTCATCCACTGATTGATTCTTGCATTCACCCTCTGACACAACAATGTAAAACCCCCCAAAAATATGCAAGATCAATAAAAAAATACGAGTAGGAAAAATAAAACATGCTGCAGTCTAAACACGATGGGTATTTGCTTGCAGTAACGAAACGAAACACAGCAGCGAGTGTTCTTGCAGAGGCACTGTAAATAGTCTATTGTTTTCAAGGGCCAGCATGGCTGCCACATGTAGAAACACGTTTACTATCGCAGAATGGTAAAAAAAATGCTACTCAATGGACACAAGGTTTCCATAATGGACTCTTGGTTTAGAGGAAGTGACCACAAGGGCTGGGGCACACTGCACATGAAATGAGTACCAGGCATGCTAGGACTGACCGAAGAGCAGTCGTTACACCTTAAGAAACATTACAATTAAAAGAGGAGAGGCACAGAAATGAAAGGGGAAATATAAAAGGAGCAAACTGAAAACTAAAGGCCTGGACATCCAGCCCGGACACAGAAGCACTCCCGTTTTCTGGCGGATCTGCTCATGTGATCAAAAAATGCCATTCTTCACAGGACAAGGGAGCCAATGACAGATGTGGACTGAACCACTAACACGTGGACTGAACCACTACCCCGCGACATACAAGGTCACGTATGGAAGCAGAGTGAAAACGATGCTCAGACGGTCCAAGGCCAGAACAGAGCTGGCCCAAAGGCCCTCTATGTATCTTTATGGATATATATATATTTATGCATGGATGGATGTATTATTTAATGATTTTTTATTACAAGATTCTGGCAGACCGCTAAGAAGAGATTCTAGCAAGAATTATCATAGTGTAAAATTCATGTCACAAAATAACTATCTGTAAGCTTCCGTAATGAGAAATAACAATCAATCCTTAAATGCCTGGTGGCTAACATATGGTTTTCACAATTAATATGCCGAGCCTTCTGCGTTTAGCATAGCGTTTCATGATAAACAGATCTGATCTATGGGATCGGGCTTATTTTCCCTACTGAACCAATCTGGCCTCTAGTTATGATCGTTGGCTGATCACCATCACCAA
The DNA here is from genome assembly GCF_964204655.1 of Triturus cristatus. Classification (NCBI taxonomy): domain Eukaryota; kingdom Metazoa; phylum Chordata; class Amphibia; order Caudata; family Salamandridae; genus Triturus; species Triturus cristatus. Next base: position 818,064,706 of record NC_140595.1, read on the forward strand.
CGAAGGCCTTCTGTACAGAGCGTAAGCTTTTCAAAAAGGCACCCGCCGGCATACAATCATAAAACTACACAGTACGCAAAAGTACAGTCGGGAAGCAAAATACTATGGCTCCTAAGAGTGCCTAACAAGGATTCTAACGGCGCAATTCTGCTATTCCCACGGTTTTTCAGAGGGGGTAACCAGCACCAAACCCTTGCCTACTACAGTAAGAAGTGAGATTCCATGTAACACAATACCTACATGTAAGCTTTCAATCAGAGTAATAACATCCTACCGTTAAATGCCTATAAACTACCACACGCATTTCACCATCTATATGTGAGGTCTACTGCTTTTATTGTTATTTTTCATTATAAACAATTGGGCCTATAACCTTTATCATTGACTTGTCACCATAACCAACTCCGACCTAGTGTGTTGGTCATAAGCCTCCCCACAAGGCTAGAATAAAATTACAAATATGTTCAAAATGTAGCTGTCAAAACACTATGAAATACCGTCTAATGGGGCCTAATAAGGAGTACCATAGTGCAAATCGTCTATCCCCATGGTATGTTTGGGTGGGTCACCAATACCACAACCTGTGCCTACTTTGGTTATCTGTGACATTCCATGCAACAAAATACCTGCCTACAGGCTTTAGCATTGTGTAATAACAATTCACCATTAAAAGCCTATTGCCTCAAACAAATGCTCTTTACACTAAGAAAGATAGGCCTACTTGTTTTGCCATGAATTTCTGTTATAAACTGATCACACCGAAAGAAGCTGACATCAATTTTCCCAATGAAGCGATAAGACCTCTATCCTTTATCCGTGCCTTGACACTTTATACAACAGAGGCCTACTGAAGTGCGCATAAACGGGCAACCATCAAGTAAACATGTAATAAAATTACAAATATGTACAAAATTACAGCTGGTAAAACAAAATATACCCCTTCGCAATAGGGGGCTATCAAGAATCCGCACAGTGAAATTCTACTCTCAGGGTTAGGCACAGTGGGCGACCAAACCAAAGCCCTTGCTTAGAGCGGTAATATGTGAGATTACATCTAACCAAATACTGTTCCACTGCCTGTAACATAATGTGATAACAATCCACTATTAGAAGCCTATTGGCTTTGTCATATGCTTTTCACAATAAACAAACTACGCTAGCAAGGAGTAAGGAGTTCAGACAGATGGAAAACTTCCACTCTGCTGTTACAAAAAAATATTCATGAGCTGAATGAATGAATAAAGTAATGCCCCATTGCATTCTAATTGGTTGCACTGACATAAAACTCTATTGTCAACATCAGGAGAGCGAAACCTAGGAGCAGGAGGAAGCATTAGGCAGGACATGCCACATCAATATGCTCTACATGGCTAACATTTATATTCATTGCTTAATCAATTGATAATATACTCCAAAAGTGGATGTAGTTACCAAGTTTGCCATTCGGCCAAGCTAAGAACACTTTATGGCATGTTGCACCTACTGCCTCCCCAACGGAATGTAAAGAACAGAATGACTGTAAAGGCTATATGATTTTAATGCCGTGGTGTGAGATGGGTACTCAATCTAACGCAAGCACAAGCTGGATAAAACCAGTGTATCAATGTGGTGGTTATGAGGTTGGGAATACTTCTAGGGGGTTTTGTGTTGGCATAATATTTGTCCAACGTTTTCTGCCTGGGTCTGTATTTGGGACTCCAGGGGAGTGTTGGAGTGCGATGGTCTCTTACCCTTGTATGTGTATTATCCAATTTAACCATGCCTTAGATGAGGTGGTGGAGGTATTTTCCAATTACTAATCACAGACTTACAAGCCGCTGTTAGGAGACTATCTAGGAGTAATATATCATTTGTAGATCTTACCTTGACCAGCGACTTTTTATCTGGCCAATCCGGGCTGTCAATGCTTTCAAAGAAGTGGAGCTCCAGGCAAACAACAACATTTGGGGGACAATTTTTTATACCCATCCAAGCCGATATAAGGCAAAGGGGAGACGGGACATTAAACAACACAAACGTTGCAGTAAGGAGAATGATGGTAATTTCATGTCCAGGAGCGAGAGAATGGTATTACCCCAGTAAAAGAGAAGAGCAAGAAGGAGAAGATTTCTCTTAAACAGTGGCATGATGACAGGGCAGCTAAGAAGCAAATCGAGATGGGGTGAACCAAATAATTCAAACACAGCATTCACAGCTGACAGCGCTTTGCACCAACAATTGACGATATGCAGGATCGGGACCGTGTGAGTCACAAAGGACAATGGCCCGCAGTGATAAATAATTAAAGTCAAAACCATGAAGGCTTATTGAAAAATAAGATTCAATACAGAAAGCAAAATGGTAGTTAAGACAGTTCTATTGATTTATGAGCTCTATTTATACTGATCTAAAGTATAAGATCAAATGGCAAACTGTTACAGAGTCTTCCTTGATTAAAGTGAGCGAAAGGTCGGTCAAGGGTCTGAGAAAGGCTAATGTAATTCAATAACAGTAACAAAGGCACGTGGTGAAAAATTCAGCAACATTTCAAACTACAAAGTCAGCAAGAAGATCGAGATGAAGCCTGCCTCTGGAGAATAGGCAAAAAGTTCTGACATACATCCCAAATAAGGCACATATTATAGATACAGAGTAGTATGTGATGTGAAATGACACTATATGGCTGAATTAATAATGTTACATGACAAAAACCAATCAACAATGCCAAAATTGTGTTACATAAAACAGACTTCTCAAGAGACCACCCAAAATATTAAATAATAACGATGCCCTTTAGCCCTACATACAGGGGAACTTAAACGGCACAGATGAACTATAAACCTTTTAAAATTTAATGAACAAACAGTAGTGGTCTCGGGCAGCAAAAGCCTTTTTTATTCTGACACTACGAGAACATCTTCGGCTTCCTTCAAAGGTATACCATTGAATAGAATTTATCACGTACAAGCAAACAGCACTAGAAAATGAATCCCATTTCAAATATTGTATGTAAAAGGAAAAACACAAAAAACAGAAAAACATGCGTGTGTGAAGCTTTAAAAGCCACGTTTTCTTCAGCAACTTTAATATAGGCATCCGTGCAAACAGAGAAAAAGCCTAGTAAATTGTAGTTTTGCGGCCTTAGTAATGGTAATAATAACTTAGTCATGCTAATAATAACTCAAACACACAAATAAACAGTATTTCAATTAATACATTTGCTCTAACCTCAACCGGTGTGCGCTAAAAGTGTGAAATTAATTGAGAAGCGTTCGATGCTTGTCAATGAAGTGTGGGGAGACACTACACTTAGTGCTGACACACACAACCAAGCCCCCCCGAAAATATGCGGGGACCTTCCAGACTTTGATTTTGTCATCTTTGGAGTTTTACAATCGTGCACTCCACCCGAAGGTATCAGAGCGCTTTACATATTCACCAGCTGCGTTACAGACGGACATGTTCATTGTGTTCTGCAGAGAGTTGCACAGAATCACAGGCTGTTGAGCGCCCCTGGGAAACTCGAAACCGTGTACAAAACTTCGAGGCCGTTAGGCCACATCATCTCAGTGGAGCAAGAAAACCCTGAACATAGCTAGAGACAAATTATTATAATAAGCAACATTTGCTAACATATGACATAACTTAACTAACCAGTGAGGCGCTTCAATGCCAGATCAGGGCTATGAAGCGCTATACAAATGCATCTACAGTAGAATACACCGTGGTCTGAACTCAGCGCAGCTTTTACCTTGGCTGTGTACTAATCGGCTGTATCCTGCAATGCAGCCAAAGATCTGTCACTCTCCGGTAAGCTATACCACAGAAGTTCATGTTAGTCAGATCAATTCATATTTTGCCTCAAATATTTTTTTTACCTAGAGCTGCACACACGCGCTTCACTTGCAGCAGCACTGAAAGAATCAACGTTAAAAACGTGAAAAAGTGTTCGGCTGTCCAGCAGTATGCTTTAATCTTTGTTTACATAAAACGCCATAACAAGGAACAGATGAGAACAACTGCTCCGGCAAGTAGTGATGAAAGAACCATATGGACAGAAGCCATGGTATGAAAAGCGTCGAGTCCACTGCAGCCAAGAAAGCAGAACCAGCCGTGCGGCCGCCAAAGTAAAAGTAATCGCGGTAAAGCGCGGCCCGCGCGCGCCCGCGCACATGCACTGTGGCTCTAGGCTGGCCTGGTAGCACTTTTTGGAGCCCTCTCAATAAGTCCCGCCAGACCAGCGCATGCGCTGGGTCAGGCGAGACCTAAAAAGCCTCAGGATTGTTTTATACAGGAAGATGCTCATTCCTGCACAAAATCCTGCCTACAACAGAGGCACCCTTCCTGGATTATGGCTAGGCTGTCAAAACGGCACCAGTGCAAGGGAACAGGACAGAATGCACAGTATTGCATAAATACGGCGCAATCCTGCCCTTTCCCTGTGACACAGGGCAGAGCAGAAAGATGACTTGCTGCATTTCCCTGCACCACAGAAGTCATAAATATGCTCCTAAGTCGGCTTCTTTACTTCCCTCGGCTCTTGTGATCCTTCAGAGGGTGCACTTTAACAAGCCAGCAGAAGCACTTACTCTAGAGGAAGAGCGCAGCCTTAATCGCAGAAGATCACGTCGTTGAGCACCAGCTGTGTAGGATGGACCATTTCTGGTTGAAGTGGCAGCTTTGTCTTTCACAGGCTCCGTGGGAAACCATCAGTGTTAGAATGGTCTAAATTTGTTGTGTGAGTGTTGTATTCATGCAGCTGTTATGGACAACGGCCATAGCTGCGTTCATCTTGAGTGGCTGCTCACGCACCATCAACCCACATACTTTGGGTACTACATGAGTATATCACGAGTCAATGTCCTTGAACATCACTTGTAACCCTTGCAGCTGTGATTAGAGTGTGCATGCCGAGAGCCACTTGGCACGAGTATCCATATCTGGCGGCCATTTTGGGGGAAGAGCATGGTACAAAGAACAGGTGAGATCAGGGGAGCCGCTTCAGGGGGGGTGTTTGGGGTGTTACACCCCCCTAATAAATGTACTGTCTTGCAAATAGTAGGAGCGACAGGTGCTTTCATTCAAGTATGTTGAGGTGGTTGTCGGATTTTACCTAGATATTTTACATGCACACCCAGACAAAACATCTATACATACTCTCTCTCCTCTCTGTTTTCAAGTTCTTAAAACTGTTGGTTATTTTACAACATATTCCCTTCCCACCTCCCCTTAGGTTCCCTCATGCTCTGCTTTTCAAATAATGCATTTTAACATGACAGGCCAGTGTGATTGTCAGGAAATTTGAAGCTCACACCCAAGGGCGGCTCGTCTATTAGAGCGGAGGAGCATCACCCGCCAACTAAAATGCCCCCAATAGCCCCAGAGATGAAAAATAAAATGGTAATAAAGTTAATTACCACCAAGTGTCAGGGCAGGGCGTGTCTGCTGAGTGGCAGCAGTAGAGACTGAGTGGTGGGCTGAATGTGCACTTAAGTTTAAAGTGCGTATCACCCTTTGGCAGACTGTCTTGTAACAGCCAGCCAAACATTTGCACTTTAAGCCTCTCAACCCAGCTGTCTATGACAGCTGGGTTGAGAGCAAGCACAGGCCTCTAATGCCCCCGGGAGTTTTGAGAGAGTTCACTCCCTCTAATCCTGGCTCTTCTCTCATGCTGGTTAACAGCATTAGAGCTGTGCCAGGATTGGTTAAGGGAGTTGGCTGTGGCCCACGCTGCATACCTGAGGAGAGCGAGGAGAAGGAAATGTTGTGCATGAAGCAAGTAAGGTAAGTAAATGTTTAAATTTTATGTGCACCTTACGTGTAGTGTCCCGATAGTGCATTCACCTACCCAATTCCCATTTCCCTGCCTCCCTACTTTCCGAAGATGCCAGCCGCCACTGCTCACACAGATCAGAAGCCACTAGTTCACATTTTAGGTTCCCCGGAGAGGTTTGAATTTAACTCCCAATTTGGCAAGGTTAGCCTTTAAGCTGCAGGTTTTCCATTGTGCTTTAGAAAATGCGCCTTCGAGGTCGAATATTATTGTTGCTGGATTGTCAAGGCTGCAGATTGGTGGCACGTCACCCTAAGTGGACGAGGGGAAAGAGTACTCATCTGTGGATCTAGCCAGTGGCATGGATGTTCTAGTTAAAGGGCTGCGGACGGGGACAGGAGACGGATTGAGATAACTTTGTTCCTTCTGTTGGGTTTTAATTACTATAATAAAGTGTGGTCTTGAGGGCCATAGTGGTATCTCGAGTACTAAGACGAAGGGAAGGGAGAATCTTAGGTGGCCCAGAATGTGTATGATGGTTGAAAGGTTTGTGAGGGTCTGTTAAATTTGATGGAGAAGGGATGAATTTTCCAAGTCATGCTGTCTGCCGGAGGTGTTTGTGGAGTCGCCAGACGGACTCTGACACAAGTTGGTGATCGTTTGATGGGCCCATTTTTGTTTATTCCTCAAAAGGAATCTTATTCTGTTGTATAGGTTGATTATTACTCAAAGTGGCCAGAGGTACGGATGGTTGGTGGTTCCAGAGGCCAAACATCTGGATCTCTTTCACTATGTTGGTGTTTCCAAATGCCACCAAGGAAATACTGACAGGTCTGGATGACATACTGAATGTCCACTATAATTTCCCTGTGTATGCCAGTTGCATCCCAAACATTACAAATGCCTAAAGCAACCATGCAGCAACTACTGGATATCACTCCACAAAAAGTAATGTGAACTCCTGAAAGCCGAAGTGGAGACGTCTTTTCCAGTTCAGGAATTAAGGTGGACCCATGCGAAGTGCCCAACATCAAAAATGCAGCCTGACTTCAATCATTAGCGGCAGTGAGGAGCTTTCTAGGCATGGAGGCCTACGGCAGAAGGTTCATACCAAACCTCACGACCCTCATGTAACTATTGAGGATGCTGACAAAGACTTCAACGGTAAGGAGATGGAGGCGCACACAACAAAAATGCATCTGAGGCCATCAAAAGCTCCCTCCTGCAGGACTCAGTGACGGGTTACACTGACTCGACATGCAGTCCTGAAGTGATACTGTATGTAAGCCCTGTAGGACTAGGAGCAGTCCCGATGCAAAACCAAAGCATAGATTTATGGTGCACCCACTTTCACCTGTACTTCTAAGGACACCAATTCAAAAATAACCATGAATCACAAACTACTATTTACCACTATTTTTGGGGATGGTACCACATTTATCATCTCAAATAGAAAAATAGACTTTAGAACTGCAAAAGTACCGGTTCTCGCAGGCATATGGCCCAGGAAGTAACAACCCGGTGGACTGCTTATTCCATCACACTTGTCCAAATGCACCTGAGCGAATGTCCCACCATGCTGATACCGATGAATATGCATGCCTGAAGGTGCTCTAGCTCGAGGTGATCACATATGACATATATTGAGAAAGCAAAAGACACAAAAATGATGGACGGAATGCACAACACATCAAAACATTCACCCCCAGTCTAGAGATCTGGGTTAAATCTATCGTTCTTTGCTCACTTCGCCACCCCATTTTAGACCCAGCAATATGCAAATCAGTCTTGACCCTGTGCCTCATGGGTGCAGTCCAGCCCGAACTGCCAGACCAGATCCTCCCTGGACCGGAAACAGGCATCCTAGGACCACTTTGGGGGTTTCACCCCTCATCAGCCAGGCAAGCTTGAATCTAGGGGCACAGTGAGCCCGGGACCCACGTCTGGGCATACCCAGCGCACTTAGGGCGAGAAAGCAAAAGACACACAAATGATGGACAGAATGCAGAACAAATTAAAACATTCACCCCAGTCAAGAGATCTGGGTTTAATTCCATAGTTCTTTTTCTCAACATGCCACCCTAGTTTTGACACAGCCTTATGCAAATCAGTCTTGACCCTGTGCCTCATGGGAACAGTCCAGCCTGAACTGCCAGGCCAGGTCCACACATGACATGTGACACGATGCTTGTCTAAAGAAAGCCAAAGGAGTGACAGAATGAACCAATGGAAGACCTTCCTCACTGATGTTCTTGACAAGGATGAACTGAGTAACCTGTAAGTCCAGGTACCGTCAACTGTCAGGAGTGAACTCAGCTGCGTGGAGGCAGTGGCTCTGCTGAGAGGGGAGGGGCTGGTCATTCCATAATCTCTTCCATATCATGTGACACATCGTGTGCACAAGGTGCACAGAGTAGCCGCAAAAACGAACGCCAGACTCAGAGAAGGTCTGAATTCCTGGCGTGGACATTTTATAGACCAGGTGGTGAAAGAATATCATTGGTGTCAGTTGGAGACAGCCCCAAAATGCAGGCTTCAGTCATAACAGATGAAGGAGGTGAAGGCCATGCTAAGAACTGAGGGCCGACTTAGGGTGCCTTCCAGATGGGAGGAGCCTATTGGTAGTCACTGTTTCCAGTGGTTGAGACCGTAGCATCCAAGGCATTGGAACATGTACACCTTAATTTGGAAACTATTTTCAGCATCTTTGGACTACTACAAACAGTGAAGTAGAATTCCACCAGTACATGCAATCCCTCAAAATATAACACACAAATGTTATGTCCCGGTTGTGAGAAGTTGGCCTGGCATATGCTGTTCCTAGTTATAGGGACACCTTGCACCAGTCCAATTCGACTCCTATTGATGATAGGTTTAAGACAACCTTTAAAGAAAGCTATCCTAGTGGTAGCTGTGGAGAGCAGCCTTCAGGCTAAGTCTTGAAGGAGTGTTAAGCTTATTGTTTTACCATAATAACCTCTTGAATGACCAAATGAAAGAGTAGCCCACACAGGTATATATATAAAATATATGTATTTATTCTAGACAGAATCCCACAGTCACTTTATGTGGCTAGTGGCAAAGTTACACTTCAAACAAGCATTTATAAACACAATAAATAGCACAGAAATCAATGGGCCCCAGGGGGGGACCAAACCATATACTAAAATAGTGGTATAAGAACCACGACAATTCTACAGGCAATGCCTAGGGCATTCAGGATCGCTGGCCCCTTAAGAATCCACCCACAGTTAAGAGGAAGGGGACCCACGGGGGGCGTGTGCAGTGCGAGAAGTTGCTATCGGGATCGCAATGTTAGCCTATGGAGAATGTCGCGGTTGAATAATTAAGGTTTAAGGACACTTCTAACAACAGTACAAGGTTAAGGCTTGAGACTTAAGGCTTTGGAGAGCCCACCACCACGGAAGTACCGAAGTACCACTGTTACCTGCCCCAGGGAAGCCGGGTGCATAGGTCGATTCTGGTGTCGGGTCGCGGGCTGATTTTCTATGGAAAAGGAGTCCAAACTGCTGCTAGCTGGAAGTGTCGATGAAGTCGTGAAGATTAAAGTTGAAGAAAAGACAAAGATGAACCTGAAAGCAGAGGGGACAGAGTCTGGGTCACAGCACAGTGACCAGGGAGCTCACAGGAAGGAGCTCGTGGATGTCGGGTGCTTCAGGTGTGGAAGGTACAGCTGGGCTCTGCAGTCACGGGCTCCGGGAGGCTTCAAGGAAGGCCAGCTTCTGGAGGGCGACTGTCCCACGTCGGCTGAGGGTCGCTGCGGTGTTAGTGTCCCGATTGGATCCACTAAGCATTGGCAACCGCAACCCACGCAAGATGAACAAAGCAGCTGCTGGTGCAGACCCACGTGGTCTGAGGGTGCTCTCCTTTGCAGGGAGCGTAGAGCAGGCCTGGAGCAACCAGGGGAACTCTTAGAAAAGAAGATTGTCCTCCGTCAGGGCCCACAAGTCGAGAGACAAGGGACCGCGGAAGGCAGCAAAATGGAGTGCGTAAAAGAGCTCCCACGGGCCACCGGAGCGGGCCAGGGAGCTGAGGGTCGGCACAAATGCTGCTTGAAGGTTGGCTCAAGAATGGGCCAAAGCACAACTTCCCCACTGGTCGGGGTCGTGTGCTGGACAAGAGGTGGCCGGTGTCTCGGGGTATGCGGGGATCTCGACACCCACGTGGTCCAGGGTGCTCAGACTTGCTGGGCACACTCACAGGACGCTGGGATGCACTGGAGACCCACCTCGAGGTTGCTGGAAGGCGTCGAAGGTCGTGAGAGCAACGAAGTTCCAACCAGGTATCTTGTAGTCTTTTAGGTGCCTGCCAAGCAGGGGGATAACTCCTTTATCCCAAGGGAGATTTCTTCAGTCAGCTGGGCAGCAGCTCGTCGAAGGTCAGTTCTGTGAAGTCCTGTACGAATCTAAGGCTCTAGGGCAAAGTTATTCCCATATATCCCCAAGATTAGGGGATGGTCCAAAAGAGAGCTTACCAATCAGAGTAGAGGCGGGAAAGGGTGGCTACACCCACTCCCCTTTGTGTGTTTCCCGCCTGGGCGAGGGGCAGGACGCCCCTGAACCGGTTCCAGGTGGTGTATGCAGAATTGGGGCTCTGCAGCTGCCTACGTGCAACTCTGAAAGGACATTTGGTGCACCCACCCTGTTCCAATCCACATATCCTGTCTGGGGAGGTGCTGGCACCTCCCTGCCACAGGAGCCCTATTGTCCAGATGGCGAGGCTGGGGTTTTCCCCAGCAACAGCCAGCCAGAGTCGTGTAGGTGGCGAACAGTAGCCATTTTGTGGTACATGTGCACTTTTAAATTGGTGTCCAAATTCTACCGCTTTTCCCATATCACCCTCCTAGCAAGGGGGAATCGTGCCCCCATGCCCATGGCTGGACTGGGGGTATGATTCCTTCATGTTTGACACCAAACACGATATGGTTCTGTGTAGCCATTCCTAAGTTACAGCGATGACGCAATAACTTATAATGCGGTTAAGAGTATATGGTATGGCTACACTACAAACAACCCAGTAACGATTTTACGAAGGTTGCAGAGAGGTCCTACTCACGTAGGGGTCCCCCCTCACACATACCTCAGCACCCAGCCCTGTAGGATTATCAGGGCCTGCCATAGGGGTGACCTATGAGAGTATATGTGTTGTATGGTATGGGACATAGGGTACCTACGTCCCTGTAAGGGGTGCTAGCACCACCTTACCCAGGCTACAGTAGTGGCCTGGTGGTGTCAGTTTGGGTGGCTGTCCCAGGGTGGCACAATAAGTGCTGCAGCCCTGGTAGGCCTACTGGGGGACCCATGCCCTGGGTACCTAGGGTACCATCTACAAGGGACTGGTAGGGCCTGCCCAGCATCCAATTATGTTTGTACCTAGAGTACTCACAACAGTTTTAGGGAGAAAGCAGATAGGCTGGGGTCCTGGATAGCAGGATCCCAGCCAGACTAGTCAAAAACCACTTAAATACCAGGCAAAAAGTTGGGGGCAACCATTAGTCAGATTCCACTCTCCTACACCGGTGCCCCAAACTAATGGGGCGGATGATGAAAACCCTGACAAAACTACACAAAAATGTCAAAAGAACAAGTGACCGGGAAATCATCCAGGAAAAAAGTATATAGGGGGATATTCCTGAGCCAGTTTTAGACTCTATGTTCTGCAATAATATTTCTTTTTTTGATCCCTACAATGTTATGTTTGTATTGTCTTCCCCCTCCGTTTTGCTACGCGTTGGTGAGCAGGGGGGTGTTGTTTTGCGAGCCCTATGATGAAGCATGCCACAAATTGTGGGTGAGGGCAGCTTTAAAATATAAAGCACGTGCCACCAAGTACAACAGCGCGTGTCTGAATACTCCTACTTCTGTTTTGTGTGTGTGAAAGGAAGATGTGTACCTGGCCATCTACAAGTGGTGCCTAGGTGCAGACCGAAACACAAGCTGCTGTACCATGTGCTGTTTCCCAGCAACACAAATGTTTCTGTGGATAATGAGCGATATCATCCCCGCTTGGCTGAGTTGGTCCTTGTGGTGCTCAACCCGTAGATGAGTCATAAAAGGAGGAGAGGAAACAATGAATCAGCCACGGGAGCAAGGCGTGCGGAAGGGAATAACTTCAGACCTGCAGAACAGGAGGTGATCCAACATAGACACGGAGGAGGCACGTTCAGGATGCCCTTTGAGGAAGAACTCTAGACAGGAAGACAGCAGAGAGGCACCATGGCCACCGCTCCTTGAGGACATGAAGTTGTCACCCAGAATGTGTGGCTCTGCAAGAGATTGCAGCTGATGGTCCAGGTGACAGAACAGTCATGAACCGACAACTCAGAGCCAGACGATGGTGCTTGGAAGCATGATGCGCCTCTAGAGAGGGATGACCCACTGACACCAATGTCTCTGAGGCTTCTACAAATTAGCCAATGATCGAGCCACCCTGAGCTCAACTAAGCAGGCCAAGGTCGGCGAGATCCAGGCCAATACCGTCTGCAGCCTAACGCTCGACCCTCACCGAGGCTGCAAGATTCCGCCTGGTGATCTGGACACTGGACTGACATTTAATGATGAGGTCTTATTAGAATATGTTTCACGACCCACAAGGAGGAGGAATGTAGTGTCCCACCTGGCATATACACAACACAGCCCCGGCATCAATGGACACGCCGCCTCAGGAGTGCACAAGCGCACTGGTTGGAAGCATGACAGTGTGCATCAGAGGACTCGTTTAACCACTGTGTCCTGCTAACTACACTCTCTGCGTCTCGCCTCTTGACCTCTCTTTATTCTCTGAAAATCTTGGCCTTCCGGTAATTCCTTTCTTGGCCTCCTTAGCCCTTCCCTACAATTTTCTCCCATCCCAGCCCTCCATTTCTACAGCATACCCTTCCTCCTCCATCTCTGTCCTCAATAGTTCCACCTTTTGATTTTTCTTCCCAGACCCTCACTTTCCTCATCAGCTACTTTCTTCTGTTCTCTTTTCTCAGCAGTTCCTCAGTAGCGGCCGGCTTGCTGGACGAGCAGCAGAGCGGGCAGGGAGGAAGGGGGTATAAAGCCATAGGTGGGGGAAAAAAATAAAAAATAAACGTACCTGCAGCTCTCCCCGTTGCGCTCTTCTGCTACTCGTCACTGCAGGAAGGGAAGGCACAGGCTCCCAGAATGCCCTGCAGCCAATCCTGAAGCAGCTCACACGCATGAGAACAGCTTCAGGGTTGCACTCCAGGAAAGACTTATCCTTTTTACCCTTGTTTGCACTGTAACATAGATCTTTGGATAGATGTTTACATATTTTTCTGTTCCTCTTTTTAGGTCTCGCCTGACCCAGCGCATGCGCTGGTCTGGCGAGACATTTTGTGAGGGCTCCAAAAAGTGCTACCATGCTAGCCTAGACCTACAGTGCATGCGCGCGCGCATCGCGCTCTACCGCGATTACTTTCACTTTCGCGGCCGCTTTGATGTTCTCCGTGAGGCTTCAATAGATTGCAGCAGTTAAAACAAGCATTGGCATAGCCAATAGGTCTCGCTTTTGGGACCTTATAAGTGTTTAGTTATGCAACTGCTGCATGGTTAAACACTTGTAAGGTCCCAAAGGCGAGACCTATTGGCTATGCCAATGCTTGTTTACTTCTTGTTTTTCATCATTTACAATAACAAAATTGCACCAGTATTATGTTATTACCGCTCAGTGTAGCACTCACTGGTCTGGAGTTAAAAAAAATTACTACTGCAATATGATGTCTGGGTTATGTCACTTGTTTAAATGTTCAGTGTTTATAGTAACATATTTTTTCTAATGTAATGTATTCTTCTATCAACAGCCTTGAAGAAGCAAATTGTTTTCCTGAAACACGTGTTGGCGTGGCTGTATTTCTTTGTTTCTTTTAAAGAAGATTATGTATCAAGTTGATGATTGAAAACAACGAAGAGAAATCAATTGAATGTTTTGAAAACAGAATGAATAACAAGAATAAAAAATAGTTTAATGGCCCATTTTTTGTTGTAATCGTATCTTTCTCAGTGCATGATCTAATGTACCTATTCCCTGAAAGGAAAATGGGGAACTGAGAAGTAGCGCTGAGCAACTTTTCTCTATTTTTCCTTTGCTTTCATATTATATATAAAAAACAACAAATCCCAGCATGCCTCATAATGGGCGAAATGGGCTGTCTATATATAAGTGCAATCAAAGTAGGACTCACTCAACCAGGCCCAAGACTTCACAGTCAAACATGCTGGTGTTAGTGGTGAAATAAAATCACTTTGTTAAATGAACTCCTGGAGTGCGGCATAATTCCTCCTGATGGAAAAAATGACGACAGTTTGATTCCCCCGACATGCCAGCCCAGCTGAGAGCTCATTGTGACAAGGAATCGCTTTGGTGGACTATATATATAGAGAGAGAGTTAAGGTTAGTAAATTGATTATAGTTACCTCCATGATTTTTACATATATATACTTGATAAACGCTTATCGTTGAAACGTGTTGCTCCCTTTTGCACATTAAATCCTAGTGCAAAACTACTTGGTGTGCCCTCTTCTTCATTTCATATTTTAATGAACTTGGACATATATATATATATATATATATATATATATATATATATATATATATATATATATATATATATATATATATATATATATATATATATATATATATATATGCATATATATGCATATGCATATATATGCATATATGCATATATATATATATTCACTTAAAAAACCATAGGTTTCACACATGTTATAGTTAGCTGGGCCTTTCACTCGTGAAAAACCAATGAAATTCCCCCGTTATAGTTAGTGCCGGCAACTATAACTCACGCGACCGCAATCCTCTGCTGATGTTTTTTAAATGCTAATTCCTAACTATAACGTGTGTGAAACCTATGGTTTTTTCAGTGAATTTGTACGTTTTTTTAAATGCTAAGTTATGTATTTATTTATTTATTTTTAAGGTTTTTCACCGTGCGCGTACCGTGCGCGTAAGTACACGGAATTTTTCCGTTTTCTACCGTGCGCGTACGCTACGCACACTCCGCGATTTTTGATAAAAAATGTAAAATACATTTTTGCGCCTTGGGGGTCCTTCTTGGACCCCCTGACCTAGGCTAGGGAGTCAGGAACTGTCCAGCCTGCCCCCTTTACACGTTATCCACCTTTGTTTTTCAGCCCCTGAGACTGCGAGAGACAAAATGGTGGCCGACACTTCCTGGTTTCGACCGATTCGAATGTTTACTAAGATCTAACAACCAATCAGAATCGCGCTCGCGCACGGCGGCGTGCGCGTACGGTAAGCTTACAGTGCACGCTCGGAGCCCGCCTATAGATATATATATTGATTTAAATGCTATTTTCTCAGGAAATACTGAACAGATTTACACGAGACCTTCAAAAGGCACATCCCTGACCTGAGGGCTACCTCTCTGCCAAATTTCAAGTAATTCTGTTCAGCCGTTCGGGCTGTAGCTCGGACTAAAGGTCCTATGGAAAAATGCATGGGGAAAACGCGTTTTGGGACCCCCCCTTTCTCTCAGCCCCCGCTTGACGAATCCCCCCGAGACTTTCAGGGAAGGAGCGGAGCGGAGCGCCGCACCTATTTTGAGAATTTCGCGAGGATTCGTCAACCGGCGCCAAAGTTATTCAAAATAGAATGTTGCGGATTTCCTATGGAAACACGGTCCTAACTATAACTATCTATATATATATCTAAGATTAGTAAATTGATTTTTACCTATATATAGTTACATTCTTTATATTATGGTTGTCGATATTGTGGTTATTTTGCTTCAATAGTTTCAAAGCATGATGTGTTTGTGGTCGACATTCTGACTTACAATCTTTTTCCCCCATCTCTTTCCTCAGCCGTGCCTTCTTACCCTCTCTCTTTCCTCACTAGTCCCTGCTCTGCACACCTCTTTCCTAAATTGCTCCTGCTCTCCATAGCTCTTTCCTGAGCAGTCTGGCCACTCTACCTTTTCCTCAGCACTTCCTGTCACTCCTCCTCTATCATCTCTGCAGTCCCTTCCTCCTCTCTTTCCTCAGCCATCACATACTTCCTTCTGTTTCCTCTGCAGTTCCTGCCCTCCATGCCTCTTTCCTCTGCAGATCCTGATCTCCATGCCTCTTTCCTCAGCAAATTTCCACAACAATGGGCAACCCAATATACCCTTGACGGGTTGGGCAAGTAGTATTAGCAGGTAAAAGCGCCTACAAGGGATTTTATATATGTAGCATTTGAATTAGTTAGTATGACTTAGTCTTAACAGGAAGTCCTGATTCGCCTGTCACAAAATGTTTGTATCACGAAAGCACTTAGCAATTATTTCCACATTTATTAATCTTATACAGACATAGAATATCATAGAGACATGGGTGTATATATTCAAAGGAGTTTATAATGTTGCAAAATAGATTTCTTTATGGAGGGTACATAATCATTACATTACACAATGAAACCGGAAGTTTTAACTATATACAAATCAATGTTCTTCCTAGTTACAATTGTGAACACCTTTTCTGAAGTGATTATACAATGAAAAGAAAGAGGTGTGATTGTCGACGTTTCGGTCTAATTTAGGCTTTTGTCCACTAGACCATCTTCAGGACTGTTAATAAAAATGGTTGAACCCTACAACAACATGGAAAGAATGACAATTACCATGTACTCTTTGAACAAGCATTGTGAAATAACACCCATGTGAGGAAAAGAAAAAGAAAATAGTGTCTTATTTAAAAAAAAGGGAGAAAAACCTTAGTCAAAAGGGTTCTTCATTATCACAAATCGTGTCCAACAAGAAGCGACACGAGAGACATTGACTTGAAGAGACAAATTGTCACTTACTTCAATATATATGCAGATAGACTGTTTAGTCCAAACGAATTAGACGAGTATCGACCATATGTGTCATATATGATGCTGAAAGCGAAAAGTAGATATTAATTCCTGTAAATATTTCTCATTTCTCTATCTTAAAGTTGCACAGTTTCAGAGTTTGCAGAGTTTCCTCAGCAGTCCCTGCTCTCCATGCCTCTTTCCTCAGCAGTCCCTGCTCTCCATGCCTCTTTTCTTGGCAGTTCCTGCTCTCCATGTCTCCTTCCTCAGCAGTTCCTGCTCTCTAGGTCTCTTTCCTCAGCAGTCCCTGCTCTCCATGCCACTTTCCTCAGCATTCCTGCCCTCCATACCTCTTTCCTCAGCAGTTCCTGCTCTCCATGTCTCTTTCCTGCATAGTCCCAGCTCTCCATGCCTCTTTTCTCTGCAGTTCCTGCCTCCATACCTCTTTCCTCAGCAGGTCCTGCTCTCCATGCCTCTTTCCTCAGCAGTTCCTGCCCTCCCCTCTCTTTCCTCAGCAGTTCCTGCTCTCCATGCCTCTTTCCTCTGCAGTCCCCGCTCTCCACAGCTCCTTCCTTAGCAGTTCTTGCTCACTATGCCTCTTCCCTCTGCAATTCCTGTCCTCCATGGCTCTTTCCTAAGTTTTTCTTGTCTCAATGCCTCTTTCCTCAGCAGTTCCTGTCCTCCATGGCTCTTTTTTCAGTTGTTCCTGCCCTCCAATGCTCTTTCCTCATCCCTCCCTGCTCTCCATGCCTCTTTCCTCAGCAGTTCCTGCCCTCCAGGGCTATATTTTCAGTTGTTCCTACCCTCCAAGGCTTTTTTCTCAGCCATCCCTGCTCTTCATGGCTCCCTCCTCAGCAGTTATTGATCTTTATGCCTCTTTCCTCAGCAGTTCCTGCCCACCATGGCTCTTTCCTCAATTGGTCCTGCCCTCCATGGCTCTTTCCTCAACAGTTCCTGCTCTCCATGCCTCTTTTCTCAGCAGTCCCTGCTCTCCATGACTCATTCTTCAGCAGTTCCTGCTCTCCATGACTCTTTCCTCAACACTTCCTGCTTATAATGGAGTGGGGCACTAGGCCCCCATGCATTTGTAATGAAGACACAGACACTAGATTGTGGTTCGTGGAACTGCCCCAGGGCATGTGTGCCCAGCCCCTTTTATTATCAGGGTCACATGTCCATTGACAACTGAGTTGGATGGGTGTGGGGTGGAGTGTAAGCCAGCCCTCGGGGGTGGCTGGTACAAGGAAAGACTAGAACAGTGACCAGCAGGTCACTAAATCCCTCCCAAACGTTTTTAAAACTGGGGAGAGAAAACAACACATAAAAACCTTCCACTGAGTTTATTCAGCTGCTTTCAGAACAGGACGGTGGTACAACTGCAGCTAGGACCACAAGTTCTATTTGGCACAGTTCAGTGGTGCACGGCGGGTCCAGTCCTCCCTGGACTCAAGGCTTGGAAGTTAACACCCAAAGTCTCTGTATATACAGTTCTCTCTGACAGTGCAGGTGGAGTGATCGTAAATGTTGCAGATGTTACGTTTTCACAAAATATGTCCTGGATCCACGAACATCAAGCCTCCGACGACGGATGACATCCTGGTTGTTGTTGTTTAATCATCGCCAAGGCAACAGTGCTTCCAGCTGCTGAGTCACAGAATAGTTACAGACATCCTTCTCTCACCAGGAGGCCCCTCTCCCGGGTTTACCCCTCTCACAGGATGTCCCGGAGGCCCTCTTCATCAGCCTTCCACTAGATAGGGTGTACTTCGCCCTGTCACTCCAACGCCACCCTCTAGGTTCGTTGAGGAAGCACTATGAGTCCCACCTTTCGGTCCCTCACTCCACCTGGAGAGTAGTTGTTTCCGGAATGGATTCCTCCTGTCATCCAGACTCTGGTGCACCAGCATTGATAGGATGGCCTTTGAAAGAGCCAGCTTACTACACAAGATCCTCGTCTTCCAGGGACCTGTGGGGGAGCTGTCACAGATTCATATCTCGTGTGGGGACCCCGCTCTCACCGGTAATCCCTGAGGTCCTTGCCCCTGGATCGCCACGGTCTGGTGTGGTGGGATCCTCTTCTAGACCTCACACCCGAGGGCACTCAGGACATCCGAGCAGAACCACAATCCAGTCTCCCATGCGACCCCAAAGTTGGATGTTACCAATGGTCCAGCTTGCTCACATCTGTAGGCACCAGGTTTTCTTGGTGTAACCGAAGTCTTCTAGACAGCCAGCTTCTCATGGTGCCACCAATTTTATCGAGGTACTGTTCTCCACTCCAGATGTTCTTGCACTCAGTCGTCATCTTTATTTTCTGGTGTTCAGATGTCTAATCACACACTCCTCTCTTCTTTCTTTTGTTTCTCTTCTTTCTCTTCTCTTCTTTCTTTGGACTCCTTCAGCTTTAGCCTCCATCAAACACGATTTCCTTCTCATTGCTCTTTCACTTCGCAACGCGGTCTGGTCCCATCTTGTCTTACTCGTCTTCTCTGACCACGCCTCTCCATGTGACGTGCAGTTCACACAGGTCTCCCCAGCCATGTCCTACCCCTAGGACAATGCTTTTTCCTCATCCAGTGACCAGACCTCGCATCGTGACCTTCTTCCTTTTATGGTCTTCGTCCTTCGACTTCAGGTCAATCTTCTCTGACCTCTCACAGGTCACCTTCTCAGACCTCTCGCAGGTCGTCTTCTCTGACCTCTCGCAGGTCATATTCTCTGACCTCTCGCAGGTCATCTTCTCGGACATCTCGCAGGTCACCTTCTCTTCTCTTGAGGACGCACTGCTCGTGCGTCAAGGCTACGCCGTCATGGCACTCTTCAGCCTCTACTCAGGTAGGCTTTGTATGGTCTGTCACCCCCCGAGACAACCTGGACCCTCTTCCTCGCAGGGCTCTCACCATCGGGCTCCAGCCCGGACAATCATCTTCTCTGGTCTGGTATTCGGCTCACTTCAGACTGTATGCCCTCCGTCCGTCACTTGAGGGTACTCCTACTTCTGGCATCTTGCGTACTCAAGACCTCCACTTGCGGTGGTGTCCTTTCACCACTGGGTGCTCATACAGTGCACCTTCTTCAGTCCTTTGGGACTTTCTGCCTGGGGTTGTTGCTCTGTACCACACCTTCCATCAGGGGTGAGGTAACCATCGTTGTCCTTACTGCTGCGATGACCACCCATACACTATCTTTACTCAGCAGTTCCTGCCCTCCATGGCTCTTTCATCAGCAGTTCGTGCCCCCCATGCCTCTTTTCTCAGCAGCTCCTGCTCCCCATGGCTCTTTCCTCAGCAGTTCCTGCCCTCCATTCCTCTTTTCTCAGCAGTTCCTGCTCTCCATGGCTCTTTCCTCAGCAGTTCCTCCTCAGCATATTGTCTCCTTCCTGTCACTTAATTTCTCAGCGGTTTCGGCCCATGCCCTCTTTTTCCTCAGCAGTTTCTGTCCTCATCTCCTCTTTCTTCTGCAGCACCTCCCCGCCGCCCTGGATGCACCTCCAGGTAAAAATTAAAGGAATCACCAACCACCCACACAGCGCCCTCCTCCCTGCTGAGTCACTGCTAGCTTAGCATGACACGGCCCTAGGAAAGTCAACACATCATTAACTGAGAAATCTTGGGCGGGCCAGAAAATAATCATTCCGCTGCCCTATAAATAGAATTCTTTTATTCTTACCTGCACCTGACGCTGCCAAACTTAGATCTCATCCAGCAACATTCCATCAAAATTCCGAGAATAGTAGCTTGGCTGGTTCAGTGGCTGCGGCTGGTCCCGGTGCAACCTGCTACTCGCGTGCTCGAGGTCACCTCAAAAGTATGGGAACTGTAATGTTGCTAGCAAAGGGGGCGGGGTTAGTGAGCGTGGGAATGCGGTCAAAGGCGTGGCTAAAAAAAACAAAGTATTCTGTATATTTTCGGTCTTTTATGTAAAGGTAACTACATATAAAACAACGCACAGTTTAAATAAAAAGTACATGCAAGTAAGTTTGGGAGATACACTACTGTACATTATGAAACCTCTACTAGCTAATGCACTGCACCTGAGAGGCAAGGAACTGAATCCTGGTTGGTGCAGTGAAGAATAGTGGTTTGTGCTTGTTTAGTGCTACAAGGTCCCAGTGTGTGACAGGAAGTACTGTGAACATGGAAGTCATTATTTTAAACTTGCATTACATATAGTATAAGATAGGCCGCTGCACAGAAAGGTTTAAGATAAAAAAAGGGCTTTCAAAAATATAGATTTTAGTAATACCAAGACTCTACCTAGTGCAAATGTTTTTAGAGCTGTCTTTTATAAGCACACAAATCACAGTTTAGCTGGGAACTCCCTTACAATTCCTGGCAAAAAGAACAAGTCTGTGTCATCCGAAAGCTTTAAGTGATTCCATCAATTAAAGCCTACACCGGTTTCCAAGCTCCATTTACATTTGCAGATTGACCAGTTGTGCACGTTTACATTTCTTGCAGGGAAGCAGGCACCCTGGCAGGAAGGCTTGTTTAGCTGTCTGCCCTTCCTTCACTTTCATAGCACAGGAGACTCCCTGCCTTATACTGCTTCTGAAACATTTCAGCTCTGGGAATTATCCGACTGGGACAGTTATCTTTTCACAAAAAGTAGGGGAACAGTTTTTCTAAAATTAAAAAAGGGGCACGTCGTGCCCCTCAGATTCCCTCCACTTCGACCACTGACTGTGACACAGCTGGCAGGTAGAGCTCTGCCCTGGCTGACTATAGAGCTGTCAGGCTTCACAGAATACAAAGTGAGAACCCAGCATGGATCACCTCAGAGATTGACCTGGGAAAGTTGAGAGCACAGCGCCACCTTCAGCCAATCCTGACTTTTTAGACTCGAGCACTGAGCATGCTAAGCTGTTAATGTAATACTTATATTGTTAAGAAAAACGACACGTCTCAGAATGCTAAGTGATATTGACTAAAAACTACACATGGGCGGAGCTCACGGAGTTGCACTACATGGAATACCGCAGAGGTGCATAAAAACTCCATGGAATTCCGCAGAGGTCCAGGGAATACCGCAGAGGTGCATAAAAACTCCATGGAATTCCGCATTAAACCCTCCATGGAATTCCGCGGAGGTGCATACAAACTCCGTGGAATTCCGCAGAGGTGCATACAAACTCCATGGAATTCCGTTCCGCCCTAGGATTGATTGATGCGCTTTATGTGAGCACCTGTCACATGGCACAACTTAGGAAGGTAAGGCAACATTCTGGTTAGGCACGAAGAGATTAAGAAAGATTTGCCCAGAGTCGTAGAACGCTAACCTGACCCCAACACTTGGACCTCGGCCCCCATTCCCAAAGTCTGCAGCTCGGGCCGTAACCCGGCATCCACTCATGCACTTCAAGGCGCTGCTAGAAAGCCTGGTCACTGATCAACTTATCATTTACAGGAGTTTAACATTAAGATCTGCACAGATGAAGTTGCTTTCAAATGTACATAGTTGGAAATAGGAAGTAGGAGAGAGGGCTCAGAGCCTCACTTTCTTTTCCAGTCAAACTAGGGGGGGAGTGCACAAACGACTCCCCAGTGGGGTTCCTTTACTGCCAAACAAGGTATTGTTGCATACAGAAATGACGCACGGCACAGAGAAACTTTGGGGCAGATTTACAAGCCCCTTGCGCCACTTTTGCATCACTTTTCCCATGTTAAAAGTGAGGGGCTTGTAAATCTGCCCCTTTGACTGTATTTTTCCTGGGAGCCGCACTCGCTGACCGTCTCTGTGACTCTCGCCCTTTCCCTTTGCCTCTGAGGTTGGCGGAACTTGCACCAGGGATAGCTGAACTCTTCTTTCTCCTTCGCATGAAAACTGAGGCACGTGATACACACGCCCGGGGTTCACTACTTTCAACCAATAGAGATGCAGAAAAATAGGTTCCAGGACCAGGGAGAGCACCCTGTAAGACTGGAGGGGAAGGCCAGGTTGGCAGGTGACATTTTCGGCAGCTACAGTTATTTATTTATTTTGGGGGGGGTAAGTTGACGTATATATGCTTGTAAGTGTCTTACAATTGATGACACATTTGCCACTTAACCTAAGCATGCTGGTAATAGAGTCTACGCTCCTAAAAATCTGGGCAAGGTCCCAATACAGGGGCATATTCATGGGCAGGACAGTAGCCGGGCCTCTGCATCAGAACCAGTCTGGTGGGCGAGGTGGCAATTGTGGACTGTGGTAGCTCTGTTTTCAATCACAGCCCCCCCCAAGACCAAATTGGGTTCACTTGGTCAAGCACTGTTTGAACGTATTCCGCAGAGCAGACTGCTCATAATCAGGCTAAGGGCTACTAGTAAAAATGTACGATAAGTAGGGTTGGTTGAGCGGAACTCGTGGAGTTTCACTCCCAGAATTCCGTGGAGTTACATAAAAACTCTGCGAGATTCCACAGAGTTCCGCCAACGGGCAGAAAATATCCAGGTCACCTGCTGGCACTGCGATTTACATTCAGTAGAGCAAGCGTCTCTTGAAACCAGCGAGAACGGCGCCGTGCATTGTGCAAGCGCATGCGGCCATTCGATTCGATTCTACTCGAGCTGCAGCAAATCTACTCAACAGCAGGCCTCTCCACCTGGCTCCTCAGGACCACACAGAACACTGCAACCAGACTCATCCTGGACCTCCCCAAACATACCCACATCGCCCCCCACCTGGGAGACCTCCACTGGCTCCCCATCCAGAAGAGATGACAGTTCAAGATCCTCACACACGCCTACAAAGCCCCCCATGACCTAGAGCCTGCCTACATCAACCACCGACTGAACTTCCACCAACCCGCCAGACACCTGCACTCTTCACTTGCCCACGCACACACCCCCTGCATCTGTCCCAGCCGCAGCGGTGGCCGCTCCTTCTCTTACATCGCTGCCAAGACCTGGAACGACCTTCCCCTCCAGCCCTCTTCAGCCCCCCCCAGCCCCCCCACTGGCAGACTTCAGACAGAGGCTCAAGACATGGCTCTCCGACAGAGACATTCCCTCGGCGGGGGGACTCTGATTTATTCTCGGAGTGGATTGTCATCACACTGTGTTAAAGCTTGTAGAAGCCGGCAGGTGATGTGTTAACAGAATCTCACAGATCACAGTGGTAGGCTAGGGTTGGGGTTACTGACTGTGACAACCGCTGGGGGCCAAGATCAGTACTTTGATCATCTTTGTTAACTTTGTTCGTTTGTTTAGTGAACTGTCATTTTGTCATATCTGTAATTTGTTACCCTTTGCCTGACTGTTGCCTTGTGGGAAAGTTCATGCGCAGTACAATAGGCCTGAGTTGGTTTTGGCGACAACCCAATGATAATGGCGGTAGGCCGGATTGGTTCATTGGGAAACATTATATCCAATGCTATAGGTCTAATCTGCTTATTTGGAAAAGTTCTGACAAAGAGTGTAGGCCTAACATTTATTGTGCAGAGCACATGTTAACCCAATAGGCCTTTAACGTAGGATTGTTTTTACACTGTGTGTACACTATGCACCACACCACTGCAAAATGGCTGCCCGCTACTATGTTTAATTTCATTGTTTGCTTATTTTAATTTGCAAGCATATACCCGCCATGTTTATTCGGCAGAGGTTTTTCTTTTTTCTACTCTACTCTTTTACTGTATCTTGCATATAGTTGTTGAGTTTGTGTGTGTGGTTTTTGCTGTTGATGGGTGAGTGAGTAAATGCAAAGGAGAAAGGAGTTAGTGGGTGGATAAACTGATGCTTGCGTGTAAGGATTAGTGAGGCAGTGTATGCATGATGAGTTATTGGGTGCCTAAACTCACCATTAACTGAAGGGCGCTTTCATTTAAAGTCCGACCTACTGGCATTGCCATTGCTTGTTACAGTTTGAGGCACAGGGACATGAAGTAATTTGTGCACGATTACACTATTGATAGTGATACAGTCATTTGTGCATGATTACATGATTAACGGTGATAAAGTAATTTGTGCACGATTACACTATTAATAGTGATACAGTCATTTGTGCATGATTACATGATTAACGGTGATAAAGTAATTTGTGCACGATTACACTATTAATAGTGATTCAGTCATTTGTGCATGATAACATGATTAACGGTGATAGAGTAATTTGTGCAACATTACACTATTAATGGTGATAAAGTAATTTGTGCAAGATTACACTATTAATAGTGGCAAAGTAATTTGTGCAAGATTACACTATTAATGGTGATACAGCAATTTGTGCAAGATTACACTATTAATAGTGACAAAGTAATTTGTGCAAGATTACACTATTAATGGTGATACAGCAATTTGTGCAAGATTACACTGATAGTGATAAAATAATTTATTCACAATTACACCATTAATGGTGATAAAGTAAATTTTGCACAATTTCACGATTAATGATGATAAAGTGATTTGTGAACTATTAATGGTAAAGCTAGAGAGTATTGCTGAGAATTCAGGTCTCCAAGTCCCACATAATACAAGCTTCAGGGAGGATGAGAATATAGGAGATTCATTGCTGCACTTTGAGGTGGTATGTGAAGCATGCATTTGAATTAAAGTCACAACGTTAGGCTTACACTTACAGACCATGAATCACAGGTTTAGACTCACGGTATAAGTAACATGAACACATATCATCACCACATGTAAGAAATTCATTCATTCAATTGTGCATACAGCTGGGCGCCAGGCCTCCCCTCCTCTTCAGTAATCATTCATTCAATGGTTCATACAGCCGGGCGCCAGGCCTCCCCTCCTCTTCAGTAATCATTCATTCAATGGTGCATACAGCCGGTCGCCAGGCCTCCCCTCCTCTTCAGTAATCATTCATTCAATGGTGCATACAGCCGGGCGCCAGGCCTCCCCTCCGCTTCAGTAATCATTCATTCAATGGTGCATACAGCCGGGCGCCAGGCCTCCCCTCCAATTCAGTAATCATTCATTCAATGGTGCATACAGCCGGGCGCCAGGCCTCCCCTCCGCTTCAGTAATCATTCATTCAATGGTGCATACAGACGGGCGCCAGGCCTCCCCTCCACTTCAGTAATCATTCATTCAATGGTGCATACAGCCGGGCGCCAGGCCTCCCCTCCGCTTCAGTAATCATTCATTCAATGGTGGGGGTGGAGCTAGGCTCGCAACGAAGATAGCTGCTTGAGCCTCGGGCTCCGGCACGCAGCACATTTATCCTGCATTTATCCGGCCCTGCACTGCTTGAAACCGCAGTAATAGTAAAGATCTGGGCGCCGGGCAAGGTGCGCCTTCCAGCGCTGTGACTCCTGAGCCGGGAAAGGGGTCGGGGCCTGCGTGACGGCCGGCGGAGCTGTGTACGGCGCTGGGCCGCTAATCCCCGGACGTCGGTTTGTGCACAGGCGAGCTTGCGTCGCTGTACGTGCGGCCTGAGACTTGGAGGTGCCGTGGCCCGTCTCATCAACCCCCGCGGCTGTAGCCCAGGCTTGGGCACTGAGGCAGGTACGGCGCGAGGAGGATGTCGGAAGCGCCGTCCCGACCAGCTGTGCCACGGGGGGGGCGCTCGGGACAGCAGACGCCTCCGCAATTCTACATGTATTGGCCGGGAAGGGCCAGATGAGGAGGCGCCTCGGCCGCCATTGCTGGAAGCACGGGCGGCGGCTGGAGCTATGAGTGCTGTGAACTAGGGCTGGGAGGCGACGCCCTTGGAGTATTAGTTGTGCGCCCTGTTGCTGTGATCTGTGGACACCCTGCTGATAAGTACTATCCGATGCAGGCTACCTCGACGGGACGCGTGGGAGCGGCCTCGGGACGCAGCTGGGCGGCGACCACCGAAGCAGTAGTAAGTGGATCGTGGTGGGCCAACGACACGGTGGTGATCGGCCGACAGGGGTACTGGAGAGTCGGCGCCCCTGGGGCAGGTCGGAGCCGCAGATGGGCGCATGGAGGCAGTGTCGGCTGAAGGAGGTGGAGCGGTGCATGGGTGAGAGGGGCACGGAGCGAAGCCTGGCGCTGGACATCGTGGGATGCTGTGGGAGCAGTACTGCCACGGCGGCGCTGGCCTGCAGATTGCGGCAGGTGTGGAGTTGGCAGGACTCATATTGGCGACCCCCCCCCTGGCTAAATACATCTGTCCGTAAATTGGGAGGCGAGACATAGGAAGAGCACGGCTACGCGAGTAGCGGAATAGTGAGGCCTCATAGGGAAGCCGGACGGTGACACTCTACAAGGTGAGAAGCAACGGCGACGCCATACCTGCATCTAGGGCCGTGTCCCAGAATTGGAGACCGGAGAGGACTACACCAGGTGAGACACTCTGCGCATCCACACGCCCTAGTTGGAACCTCCGGGTGTACTTCTGGACGAAGTTTGCGTCGCCACGCGGAGGCAGTAATCACGATGGGCAAGTCTGACAAGTCCCAATCGAAGTTATCATTTGAGCAGAGACGCCCCAAATCCCAGGTCCCGGTCGAGGGTGCTGACAGTGGCGCTACTGCCCCACCGGAAGAAGAACAGGATATCCGGGGCTTACTGCTTTCCATGGAGAGAGGATTGCAGAATGGCATCAACTCCTTAGGCGCAAAGATTGACGCACTCTCATATAGAATGGATCGCATGGGGGAGCGCATTGATAAACATGCGGAGAGATTAGATCAGTCGGACCAACGTCTTGCCGAAGTTGAAGAAGCACAAACTTCATTGGATGTAAGCCACAAGCAACTTGGGCGTCTTATGCAGGTGTTACAGGATAAAACAGAGGACCTTGAGGCACATACTCGTCGCTGTAATTTGCGTATTACAGGTCTGCCGGAGACGACGTCAACTGGAAGAATGGAGTGCTTTGTGGAGTCGCTACTGGTCGAGCTGCTGGGCCGGGACGCCTTCTCGGGGATGTTTGTGGTGGAGAGAGCGCATAGATCACTGGGACCCAGGCCCCCTCCGGGAGCGCCGCCGTGACCAATTATAGCGAAACTACTGAACTACCGCGACAGGGATGCGGCCATACGTGCGGCGCGGGAGAAAAAGACACTGGTATATGAGGGGTCGACCATCTCGCTCTATCCGGATTTCACTGCCAAAGTGCAGGAGGCAAGGCGTCAGTTTGTCCCAGTTAAAAAGCAGCTGCGGGAACTGGGACTGGATTATGCGATGCTGTATCCGGCCAAGTTGCGAGTTAACAGGCAAGGGAAATCCCATATCTTCCTGGACCCAAAGGCATTGCAGAAGGCGTTGAAAGACTGAAATAAAGAGCGGAGGCGGAGCCCGGAGAGACAGCTGCAAGGCGTGGTGGCGGAGAGTTCGCTGGAGCTTCAAGACTGGCAAGCATATGTTACAGTCACTTTGCCACTAGGGTGGAGAAGAGGGTGGGGGGGGGTGGGGAGAATCAAGGAGGCAAGGTGCTTACAGCGACGAAGGGATAGAAGCTTACTGAAATATTGTCGCACTGCATGCGAGGCAGACTGCCAAATATCCTATAGACTGTGAATTGGGGAGCGTGGGCTGGCGCGCAGGCCTGGACCCCGGCAGACAACGTAACATGTGAAGGGTGAGGGGGGGTGCGCGGGCTGGGCGCGCAGATGTGGGCTGCGGGTTGTGTAGAGATGTATACAGTATTGTGATCCGTACAGAGCGGTGGGGCAGAAATTCGCTTGCTGCGCTTGGTGGTCGAAATTAGGTATAAGGTGATAAACCGTCAAATACTGAGGACTGAGCGACCTCCGCCCGCGAGTGCACACCACAACTTTCGGGGGTTAATTTGTTCAGGGTAGGGTGGCGGGTGGTGTGGGTAGTCCCTACATGGGACACGGCATGGCTGAGTTGTGGGTGGTCTGCTGTGGGAGGGGGGTGGGGAATGGGTTCCAGTTTCTTTTTAAGAGGTCCGACTGTCCGTATGCTATGTTGTGCAGTTTTCATTGTACAAATCACATACAGTACTCAGAGGTAGACGCTAAGCGTTACAGACAGGATGGTAATGACTAGTAAAAATGTTACATGTGGGTCGCTTGATTCAGTACGAGTGGTGGCCTGGAATGTTAGAGGCCTGAATGATCATCGGAAGCTGCGTAAGGTGTTACACTACCTCAATAGACATGCTATTGATATAGCCTTCCTACAGGAAACGCACCTCCCCAACCAGAGCCATATGCTGCGCACCAGAGGGCTGCTGGGAAACACACATGCAGCTGGCTTCACAACTCACGCCAGGGGGGGTATTGACTTGGTTCAACCCTAAGTCGGATTATAGGGCACATTTGTTGTCAGCGGACGGCGGAGGCAGGTTTGTGCTCTCGCGGTGTCAGGGTAGGGGACTGGACTTATTATTGGTGAATGTTTATGGCCCAAACTATGACTGTCCGGAGTTTTATGCAGCGCTAGCCAACATAGTTCGGGACTGCGGAGTAGCACAAATGTTGTAGGGAGGAGATTTCAATATGGTCATGAATCCAGGCCTTGATAGATCGGGAGGCCCGGCTAGAGCACAGGCAGCAGCAGTTAAAACAATTGGAAGAGAGATGCTCTGTATGGCCCTTGCAGATGTGTGGAGAACCCTCAACCCTACCGAGGGGGGCTTTACGCACTACTCTGCCTACCATAATCTTCATACGCGTATAGATTACTGTCTCGCATCGATGTCTCTTATATCTCAGGTCCGTGCGTGTCAGGTGCTGCCGCGCACACTCTCAGATCATTCCCCTATATTGCTGACCTTAGCTACACCCAGAAAGACCATACCACCATTTACATGGCGGTTTCCCCCATACTCACTACTGGACCCCCTTTTTAAGGAAGAAATGGCGAAGGCGATCACAATGTTCTTTGATACCAATATTGGCTCAGTGGATAGTTTTCAAACGATCTGGGAAACATTTAAGGTATATATAAGAGGGGTAGCAATCGCCAAACATTCTGGGGTATTGCGTGATATTCGGCAGAGATTGTCGACTTTGGAGCGCAAGCTGGGGGACTTAGAGGCTAGGCAACGGTCTGATGCGTCGGAGGATACAGCAGAAGAGCTGAAAGTACTTTTAGCGGAATATCATGAGGCTGCAGATGCGGAAGTGCAGCATTTAGGGAAGTAGGCCACTGCCAGGGTATATGGGGAGGGCGATAGACCTGGCTCAGTACTAGCTAATATATTAAAAGCCCGGAGGGGCTGAGCCGCGATTACCAAGGTTAGGTCGGACGATGGGGAGCTGCTAACGGAGGAAGCAGATATAGCCGCGCGTTTCAAGCTGTATTATGCTACTCTCTATGCTTCACGGCAGACTGATATGGAAGAGAGCATACGTGACTACCTGGATCATATTCAGTTATCCTTTCTCACCAATGCACATAGGGAATTTCTGGCCCTCCACATAGAGAAGGATGAAATTCTGGAGGCGCTGGCTGGCATGAAGGCGAATAGCGCCCCAGGGGCGGATGGCCTGACGGTAGCCTTTTATAGATCCTTTATAGACCTGCTGCTTCCACATATATCGGCACTGTTTGATGATCTGTGTGTTACGGGCCACATGCCACAGTCTATGAGAGCGGCCATTTTGGTTGCTATTCCCAAACCCGGTAAGACGCTGGAGGAGTGCAGTTCTTATCGGCCACTATCTTTGTTAAATGTCGATACTAAACTATTTGCAAAGGTCTTAGCCACGCGCCTGGCCCTGCTCACTTCGGAGCTGGTCGCTCCAGAGCAGGCGGGGTTCGTGCCCGGTAGAAACCTTACGTATAATTTGCGGACGGTGTTTGGCACTCTGCAGCATGTGCGGCGGGATTCAAGGGCTCTTGCAGTCTTCCTGGATATGGAGAAGGCCTTCGACTCGGTAGAATGGCCCTTCATGAGACAGGTCCTGACTAAAATGGGATTGGGTCCGGTCTTCTTACAAATGATTGGGGTGTTATATAAAGGACCTACTGCGAGGATACGATTGGGCAAACTGGTTACGGAAGCTATTCCAATATCTAGGGGAACACGCCAGGGCTGCCCCCTGTCGCCCATAATGTATGCTCTTATTGCGGAGCCTTTGGCGTGCGCCCTCCGGGAATACCATAGCCTTAGATGAGTTAGCTTTCCAACATACAGGATCGTGGTCTCCACATACGCAGACGACACCCTGCTTTATGTCAGGGAGCCTGAGAATAACTTGGCACCGGTGCTACGGGAGGTGGTGCATTTTGGGGCACTCTCTGGACTAAAAGTAAACTGGACTAAGTCTATTGCTTTTCCGTTGACACCGTCAACAACCCCATTCGAAATGGAGTATCCGCTTCAGTGGTTGGACGACTCGGTTAGATACCTTGGGATACAACTGCAAATGGATTCCGAAGTAGTACTCATTGAGAACTATGGAAGAGCCATTGATAAACTTGAAGATGATGTGGAGACCTGGATTGGGCTACCACTGTCGCTGGTGGGCCGGATCTCCATTATGAAGATGGTGGTGCTTCCCAGAGTTTTATTTCTGTTTACCAATATCCCAATTGTGTTGCCGCGCGCCTTTTTTGCTAGGCTTACTAAGTCCCTGTTGCGACTGGCGTGGGCTGGGAAACAAGCTCGTGTTAGTTGGCGCGTCTTGACGTTGCCTTATCATATGGGAGGCCTAGGAGCGCCTGATATGGAGCTATACTACAGAATTGCACAGGGAGCTCAGGCGCATAGTTGGATGCATGGCGAGGAATCGGTCCCATATCTAAAGCTAGAGAGATTGTTTGCAGCTCCTCTGCCGCTACCTGCGGTCATTTTTGAGCCGACGGACCGCAGAACGGGATCTTTAGATTCACTAAACTCAACTCGGCATGCATGGAATAGCATACTACAGCAAACGGCGGGGGCACTATTATACTCTCCAGCAATGCCACTTGACTGGGCGGTCTGGTTGACCCCTTGCAGGGATCGCGGGGTGGTGCAGTCCCTTAGAGAGCTGGGTATACACTTGCTTGGGGACCTGTTCTCGGGCGGCATAGCTAAAACATGGGACGACGTGGCAGCTACAGTGGAGAACACTACTCAGCTACAGCGCTTTCAATTCCATAGGGTGAGGGGTGCATGGCGGCAGCACCTAGGGGACGATATGGCTGAACCCCCTGAGGTTCTGGAATTGTCAAATCTCATCAAACACAAAAGTCCCCGTAGGATGATGTCTAAGCTATATAGCATAGCGATGTCACAGAGATCCCAGAAATACACTAAGGCTAGATTAGCCTGGCAAAGGGTCCTAGACACTGTAATAGATGACGCCATGTGGGCGTATTGCTGTGCTGGCATACGTCGTATATCATTACATGGCAAGCATAGGCTGATTCATTTTAAATTTATAAACAGAGTCTATTATACGCCGGAGAGATTGCACAGGTACGGCATACGTGAGGGGTCGACTTGTGAGAGATGCAACCACCCCGCTGCTGATTTCATCCATTTAGCGTGGGACTGCCCAGGCGTAAACAAATTCTGGGAGGCTATCTTTCAGCAGATAGGAGGAATTGTAGAATTAGATCTTACTCCGGACCCTGCAGTGGCTCTGCTTGGACACTCTAGAGGGCTGCCAAAGGCAGCACGTAAGCTAGTGGACATGGGTACGCTGATAGCCAAGCGTAGGGTTGCATTGTGTTGGATGCGAGGCCCCTTGCCTACAATGGCACAGTGGGCACGGGACGTGCTCTACTGCTGCACGCAGTCAGAGGTGTTTAGCGAACTGCTTCCCCCGTGGAGCAGACCAAAGAATTTCTGGGAATTGTATGCTGACTATCTCGGGAGGGGCGGGGTAGCTGCGGAGCCAAGGGCTGAGACGGACGGCGAGATGGCCCCTGACCCAGACACCCCCTGTGCAGACTGAGGGGCGACCTTTGGAAGCTCGCGGAGCTGTATAGATGGAAGGGTAGGAGAGTTCTTAAATTTACAGGGGATTGACTGTGGGGGGAGGACACAGAAGGCCACTCACTGATGTGCACCTGTCTGATATAGATCCAAAGTATGGTAGTCTCTTCTGAGAGGAGACGTCTTGGTTAGGCACTGAGTAAGAGGATACATCTTATGTGGGTAGCGGACAGGGCACCTCAACAGTTTCGGGTAGGGGGTGGGGAGGGTGTTGGATTTTTATGTGTTATGTTTAAAGTAGAAAACTCTGTGCCCCTTAGGGGGTAAACACTACAAGAAATGGCATGCAGGATTGCAATCCTTGCTGGATATACCAAATCACAACCTTTGAACACAGCGATGCCCAGCCTCCGGGATGTGGGATAAGCTGTGATGTGAAGTGCTCTTCAGTGATAAGGCAGCCGGCCTCAGGGTTGTAGGCGCGCAGATATGTATGTCAACATGTGTTGTCAGTTAAAAAAAAAAAAAATCATTCAGTCAATGGTGCATACAGCCGGGCGCCAGGCCTCCACTCCGCTTCAGTAATCATTCATTCAATGTTGCATACAGCCGGGCGCCAGGCCTCACCTCCGCTTCAGTAATCATTCATTCAATGGTGCATACAGCCGGGCGCCAGGCCTCCCCTCCTCTTCAGTAATCATTCATTCAATGGTGCATACAGCCGGGCGTCAGACCCCCCTCCTCTTCAGTAATCATTCATTCAATGGTGCATACAGCTAGGCGCCAGGCCTCCCCTCCTCTTCAGTAATCATTCATTCAATGGTGCATACAGCTGGGCGCCAGGCCTCCCCTCCTCTTCAGTAATCATTCACTCAATGGTGCATACAGCTGGGCGCCAGGCCTCCCCTCCGCTTCAGTAATCATTCATTCAATGGTGCATACAGTCGGGCGCCAGGCCTTCCCTCCTCTTCAGTAATCATTCATTCAATGGTGCATACAGCTAGGCGCCAGGCCTCCCCTCCTCTTCAGTAATCATTCATTCAATGGTGCATACAGCTAGGCACCAGGCCTCCCCTCCTCTTCAGTAATCATTCATTCAATGGTGCATACAGCTAGGCGCCAGGCCTCCCCTCCGCTTCAGTAATCTTTCATTCAATGGTGCATACATCTAGGCGCCAGGACTCCCCTCCGCTTCAGTAATCATTCATTCAATGGTGCATACAGCCGGGCGCCAGGCCTCCCCTACTCTTCAGTAATCATTCATTCAATGGTGCATACAGCTAGGCACCAGGCCTCCCCTCCTCTTCAGTAATCATTAATTCAATGGTGCATACAGCCGGGCGCCAGGCCTCCCCTCCTCTTCAGTAATCATTCATTCAATGGTGCATACAGCTAGGCGCCAGGCCTCCCCTCCTCTTCAGTAATCATTCATTCAATGGTACATACAGCTAGGCACCAGGCCTCCCCTCCTCTTCAGTAATCATTCATTCAATGGTGCATACAGCTAGGCGCCAGGCCTCCCCTCCGCTTCAGTAATCTTTCATTCAATGGTGCATACATCTAGGCGCCAGGACTCCCCTCCGCTTCAGTAATCATTCATTCAATGGTGCATACAGCCGGGCGCCAGGCCTCCCCTACTCTTCAGTAATCATTCATTCAATGGTGCATACAGCTGGGGGCCAGGCCTCCCCTCCTCTTCAGTAATCATTAATTCAATGGTGCATACAGCCGGGCACCAGGCCTCCCCTCCGCTTCAGTAATCTTTCATTCAATGGTGCACACATCTAGGCGCCAGGACTCCCCTCCACTTCAGTAATCATTCATGCAATGGTGCATACAGCTAGGCGCCGGGCCCCCCCTCCTCTTCAGTAATCATTCATTCAATGGTGCATACAGCCGGGCACCAGGCCTCCCCTCTTCTTCAGTAATCCACCGGTAGTCCCCTAAAAGGGGTGGAGCACCGCCGATGAATAAGTATGCTAACAAGATAGCTTAGCTCCTTTCTTGCTACATCGGATTGACCATCATGTAGAATGAGTTCCTCTAAACTCCCTGGGCACTATTTCTGTTTTTGCAGTTATATAGCGCACTAACTCGTCCCGAGCGCATTGGAGCGCTTTACACGAGCACCAGAGAACATTACACAAGGTCAGATCTTTTTATTTATCTATTTTGAGGCCTAGGGACAGCAAGTGATCGCCCAGAATCACAGGATATTGAGCTGAGGCCGGGACTCAGACTTGGTTCCCAAGTTCCAAAGTCGGTAGTTCTGGCCGTTAGGCCACATCTCCTCACAGCTGTCTTCAGTGCTACGAGGTGGCTACGGGCCAGAAGTGAGCGCTTTAAAAAACAAGAGGAACAAAAACCGGAAAGTTAACCACTAACTTAGGGTTCTGGAGTAGTGTGCTACTCGCCATAAAGCGCTCCAGGGACTCTATAAAGGTAGTAAGCGCTATATAAATGCAATTACAATTCAATAGAAATAAAATAAATAATTATATTAATATAGTGCTTCCAAACCTGAGTTTCTAAGCACTGCAGCATGCCGATCAGACGCAGGGTCAGTTCTGTACCTTTTTAGTGGTGTCCTGAAACACAGGAACTTTTTTCTACAGGGCCTGAACTCACAAAGGTGTAAAAAGCAAGGGTTTTTCTTGGTATTTGCGGAACTCTAAGAAGGAGCTTCTCCCTGGAGTGAAGGATTCTAAATCTTTAGTCTGGCTGCAAGTGAGCTGCTGGATTCCCGAGCACAGGTTCGTGATCCAGGTCACAGCTTAAGATTGGACCCTGGTTGAGGCACGGAGCCAATGCAGTCTGAAGGGGCTCCCTCGGCCCATCCCCCACCAGAACCTGAAGAAACCTGTGCTCCACAATAGACCCATGCTCCACCTGAAGAGACCCATGCTCCACCTGAAGAGAACCATGCTCCACCTGAAGAGACCCATGCTCCACCTGAAGAGACCCATGCTCCACAATAGACCCATGCTTCACCTGAAGAGACCCATGCTCCACCTGAAGAGACCCATGCTCCACCTGGAGAGAACCATGCTCCACCTGAAGAGACCCATGATTCACCTGAAGAGACCCATACTCTGCCAGGACAGACCAATGCTCCACCTTAAGAGACCCATGCTTCACCTGAAGTGACCCATGTTTCACCTGATCCAATGCATGCACCACCTGCTGAGACCCATGCTGCACCTGACAAGACTTATGCTTTGCCTAAAAAGACCCATGCTCCACCTGACAAGCCTTATGCTTCACCTCAAGAGGCCCATGCATCACCTGAAGAGACCCATGGCCCACCTGAAGAGACCCATGCTTCACCTGAAGAGATCCATGGCCCACCTGAAGTGATCCATGGCCCACCTGAAGAGACCCATGAATCACCTGAAGAGACCAATGCTCCACATGAAGAGTCCCATGCTTCCCTTTCCAGCTAAGGTCCTCGAGAAGGCAATCAACCAGCAACTCACCAAACACCTGCAAAGCAACAACCTCCTGAACCCCTCTAAATTCAGATTCCGAGGAAACCACAGCATTGATCGAAGCCACTGAGGACATTAGGGCTCTCCTGGACATCAGCAAAACTGGACCATCAGCACCCTTCAACATCATCTCCCACAACATCTTGATCAAGACTCCACCACATCGGAATCCAGGGACAAGCCTTCAAATGGATCACCTCATACCTCACCAGAAGAACCCAGAAAATCCAGCTCCCTCCTTTCAACCCCAACCACAAAAAGAGCACATCCCCTAAGGCTCATCCCTCTGCCCCACCCTCTTTAACATATACACGACCCCCCTAGCCAAAATCGTCAGATCACACAGGCTCAATATCATTTCCTACTCCGACACCCAGCTCATCCTCTCACCGACAGAAGACCCTACCACCACAAGAGCCAACTTCCACTAATGTAGTATCAACGCTCAAGCTGGATACAGACAAGACAGAAGTCCTTGTCTTTGGAAAAAAACACCCGATAATGGAACAACACTTGGTGGCTTGCAGAACTCTGTCCGTCCCCTGCTCCGGCGGACCACGCACGAAACCTCAGAATCATCCTGGGCTGCAAGTCATCTATGAAACAGCAGATAAACACTGTCTCATACGCCTGCTCCCACACCATACGCATGCTTCGCAAGTTCTCCAGATGGCTCCCAATCGACACCATAAAGACCGTCACACAAGCCCTCGCCAACAGCAGACTGGACTAAGGAAGTAACCTCTATGTAGGAATCACCGTACATCTGCTGAAAAGACTACAAACAATACAGAACTTGGCAGCAAGACTCGTCCTCAACCTCCCTAGACGGACCCACATCACACATATCCAAAAGAAGCTACACTTGCTCACCATCCCGAAAAGGTGCCAGTTCAAGATGCTGGCCCATGCTTACAAAGTTCTACACAACACTGGACCAACATACATCAACAAGCACTTGACCCTCCACCAACCAACCAGACACCTACAATTTGCCTCCTGTTCCTCGCAGACATCCCCCGGATCTGCAGAGCCAACAGTGGAGGACGCTTCTTCTCCCATCTGGCAGCCAATAGCCTTGAACAACCTCCCCGTGCACCTCAGAACCTCCCCATCGGTACAGCAATTCAGGAAAGGACTCAAGACCTGGGTATTTGAATGAGCAAAACACCTCCAACAGTGCCTCGAGACCCTCGCGGGTGATTTGTCGTGCTTTACAAATAACTGAATGATTGGCGCTTCATGGTGCAAGGGTATCGACATAGGATGTTATGGCTGGCACAGCTCCAAAGGTATTGTGTCTGGAAGCTGAGAGCCCTGCCAGTCTAGGTCACCGCCAGGACCAGCAAAATGCCAGAATTGTAAAGAGAGCCTCCTCCATTGCATGCTCAATGACTACTGGTCAAGATCCTGCATCTTATAGACTTCTTCACTCCTCTACTGGGAGCCAGTGGAGCCCCTGCAGAACCATGTAGTACATCTAAACTCTTAAGACTCAGACGGAGCCTTCAATGCGCTGGAGCCTGGTCCCATCATCGTTGTGCGTGCCCCGATGAAGACTTTTCCATGAAATAAGAGGCTTAAAGAGAGACCACCATTGACAGCAGCTAAGACAGTGGGAAGAGATGGTAGAGGCTTGCAATCTGATGCAGTGTGATTGCACATCCTTAGGATGGGCTGCAAGTGCGCATGCCTATTGCTGGCTGCCCTGGACCAGAAGGGACCGGCAGGCATGGCTGCTTCGGCGGGGCAGAGAGCACAGTGCTGGAAAGAATGCCTCCGATCCGGGAGCAAAGGACAGCTGTCCCAGTGCACTCCTGATGCAGCAGCGTAGCGCAAAATGATGGGTCCCCCGTGCAGAATGCAATAAGGGATCCCCTGGGACTCCCATATCACAGAGATATTCATTGACCTTGGCCTCAATCGGGCACCTGAAGGTGTCCCTCTGCACCCAGGGGCTGTGGAGACTTGTGCTACTCCCCTGTCATGACGTCTTTGGCTGGGGTGGGCGGAGATGTGCAGGAGGCGGCCATATTGTGAGTGTAATGCCAATGCACAATATTAGTTGCCAGTTCACACTCCAAGTCACTCAGAACAGAGCCTGAAACGAGGACCTGTCAAGGGCCAGGCAGAGTGGGAGGAAGGTCGTAGAGCAGTCGTCCTCCAACACTACAAGCTACTCCATCACATTCAGAGGGGGAAGGCTGCTGAGGTTACCATTGGCGGACAACAGTGACCCCTGGCCCAGTGGACCATCCGTCACAGGACCGCTGGGTCATAGTGGCCTTTGTCTCGTCCTAGTCAGAGTTTCTTTTCTCATCCCATGTCTGCCATGTGGGGCATGGGAGACATGGGCAAGAAAAATGCACGATTTCGGTGATGCCCATCCATAAACATCCCCGCCTGTCAGGCCGTTTGTTGTTTGTTTTGAGGAAACAGGCTCAAGTTGAAACGTGTCGGCTGCTCTACAGACGTCCAGTGCTACGAATACCGCCATCACGTCAGCGACTTCACTCATAGCGCAGATTCCACCCATGACAACAGCAACTTCACTCACAGCACACATTCCACCCATGACAACAGCGACTTCACTCACAGCACAGACTCCACCCATGACAACAGCGACTTCACTCACAGCACAGATTCCACCCATGACAACAGCGACTTCACTCACAGCACAGATTCCACCCATGACAACAGCGACTTCACTCACAGTGCAGATTCCACCCATGACATCAGCGACTTCACTCACAGCGCAGATTCCACCACTGCACGGCAGGAGTAGCAGAGGGTGGCTGTAGTGAGGCGGTCTAGCTTCCCGCAGTCACGTGACCCACGCGAGGCATCACGTGGGAACGTGACGCGGGGGGGGGGCAGAGTTGGGAAATACACACCGCGGCCGCTAGCCCAGCTCTCCCCTATGTAGCAGCGATAATTAAATAAAGGAAGAGTAATAACCCCCTACGGTCTTTGTCCATCTGTTCCATGGAGCACTACTGTACCACCTCCACAGTGGTGACGAGGCTGACGGACCGGTGCACCGCCCGAAGGCGGACAGGTAGGGGAGAGCTCGCGTTAGTCACCAGGCAAGGGGGAGCACTGCCTTCGCGCTATTCCTTGTTCCCGCTCTGAGCTGCAAACCTCCTGCTCTGAGGTTCGGTGCACTCCCAAGCGCAGAGCGCATCTCGGCCGCTTCAATCTCGGCTTGCATTTCGGCGCGCGGTGGGGCACCACGTGATCCTCGCCACTACCGGCACTGCTAGCCTGCACTTAAGGGCAGCCACCACTTGACCCCATTTCTCAGGAAGCCAGCTATTGCACCACACAGCACAGGTGCTACAGACAGCCACCTCCAGGCTGTAGTGCTAGGGACCCAAGCTGTTTTGCGAGGCCGTGCGCAGGGTACTGCCCCCAGGACTACCCTCTCGTGGATTCCTCCTCTACAAGTGGCCAAGTTGGAGTGCACCACCCACACTGCTGGCACTATCAGAAGGCATTATCAACCACTGAATACTCACCCTAAAGGACTCTGGGCTCACCTCCTGCATCCTCAGGGGCCACAAAGCCTCACCATGGTGTTCTCCACCAACACGAACCAGCCTGCGATCCTGGTAGCAGCGCCCTCCAAGCCCACGCAGGGCGGCCCCACCCTCCCAGCCAGCGGGTGCCCCCGGGTCCCTATGGGTGCCGTTCAGTGCCACTGCGGTCCTCTCCACAAGCACCATGTGTGCCCAGACCTTTTCTTTAGCCAACCCCGTGCCTTTCCTGCCTAAGCCTGGGGAACCAGCCATGAAGTGGGCCGATTGGAAAGGGTATTTCTTAAATTACCTCTCAGCGTTGGAGGACGACGGCGAAGAAGAATTCTCAAGCAAGCGGAGGAAGAAGATCCTACTACATAATCTAGGACCTGAGGGCTTGCGCGTCTACGACCAGATGGTGAAAAAGACCAGAGCCTCGATAGACGACGATGTATTCCAACATGCCCTCGAAGACCTGGACAGCCATTACCAGCCCATGATATGCACGGCCATTGACCGGTACAACTTCTTCCAACGGAAACAGGCAGAGGCAGAGTCAGTGGAAGACTACGTGGCGGCCCTCAAGAAGCTGGCCATCAACTGCAAGTTTGGCACCCTGCACGACGACCTCAAACGGGACCAAATCATGATGCACTACACCCACACGAGCGTCCAGGAAAAGCTCTGGGTGAGCGGTGAAGCAGCTCTTCCCGAGATCATCACGATCGTGAAACAAGCGGAATTATCCAAACGGTGTGCACTTGCAGCCAAGAAAGACACTGCACCACAAGCCACAGTGTGCAAGATCTCCGACCGCAAGGTTCCATCATCGAAAACCACGACGGACTCTGTCTCCCCCACCAATCTACATTGAGGAGCAGAGGTCCGGGGAAACAAGGAGCCTGTTACAGATGCGGCAGCCACTCCCACATGGGTAATGACAAAAAATGCCAGGCGTTCCACGTCAAATGCTCCTTCTGCAACATAACAGGACACTTCGGCAAGGTCTGCCGTCAGAAGCCCAGAAACGCAGCTGTCAAATATGTCCAGGACCTCTCCGATGACCAAGAGGGGGCGGAGCTCTCAGACCCGGACACCATTCTGTGTATCGAAGACTATATCCTGGGCGTAGGGGGCGTACCTACAGAAAAAAACTCCTGCAAGATGTCCATAGGTGGTGTCGACGTTGTCATGGTAGCGGGCTCAGGCTCGCCCTACACCATCATCCAGAAACAGATCTGGGATCGTGACTTCGCCCAAGTGGTGGGCGATCATCTCCACCCTACGGATGTCCATCCAGTCACATACACAGGGGAAAGGATCCCCATGGTGGGCTTCCGGCAGCTCCAGTTCAAATTCAAAGGACGGCACACCACAGCGAAATTGTACGTGGCAAAAAAGGGCCCGTCAGTCCTAGGTTGGGCTGACCAGGCGGCGCTCAAGATTCAACTCAACCCCGGCGGCCACACGCAAGTACTCCTGATGGATGACACATCCATGCCATCCTCACTTCAAATCGAGTTCCCCATTGTCTTCAGCTACCAGATTGGGAAGATGTGCAAGTTCTCCCACAAGATCATCCTAAAAGAGGGAGCGGTACCAGTCGCCCACAAAGTCAAGAACATCTCGTTCAACTGCCGAGAAGCGGTACAGCTAGAACTCCAACACCTAGAAGACAGCGGCATCATTGAACCGGTCGAATGCGCTGAATGGCTCGCACCTTTGGTGGTGGCGCGCAAACCAAGTGGGAAGATCCGCCTCTGCATCGATCTTCGCGAGCTCAACAAGAACATCATCGTGGAAAAATTTCCGTTACCAAAGATCAATGAATTGCTTGCCCAGACCAAAGGTATCAAATGGTTCTCTACCATCGACCTCAAAGCCGCTTACCACCAAGTGTCACTCCACCCGACATGCCGAAAACTTACATTCTTCATTACACCCTTTGGGTGCTACAGGCGCATGCCCTTTGGGCTCGCCTCGGCAGCGGCCGTCTTCCAAAAACTCATGCACAAGCTGTTCCAAGGGGTCCATGGAGTCCTCTACTTTCAAGACGACATCCTGGTTATGGGGAAATCCAAAGCTGAACACGACAACATTCTGCACACAGTCCTACACACGCTTGCAGCAAATGGCCTCACGGCCGAAGAGGAGAAATGCAAATTCGGTCTCTGCAAGGTCACATATCTGGGGCATGAAATCAGCGACAAGGGCATCACCCCCAACTCGGGGAACGTGGAGGCCATCATGTCAGCCCCATCCCCGACAACCAAAGACGACGTTTGTTCATTCCTGAGTCTGGCGGAGTTCTATAGTAAATTTGTCAGGAACTTTGGGACGAAGACGCACAACCTACGCCAACTGCTCAAGGAAAGGAACAATTTCGTCTGGTCAGAGGAAACGGAAGCGGAGTTCTTAGCCATCAAACAGGACATCTGCCATGCGGTTCCTTTACATGGGTTTGACGGCGCTGCGTCCAGCATCCTCACCACGGACGCTAGTGACAAAGGGCTGGGAGCAGAATTCTCCCAGAAGGCGTCCGATGACACCGAGACCACGGTGGGGTTTGCATCACGATCCCTCACCCCCAGTGAAGAGAAGTACAGTGTAATCGAGAAGGAAATGCTAGCGGCCATCTGGGCGATGGAGAAATTTCACCAGTACCTATGGGGGTCAAGATTCACACTCCGCACCGACCACAAACCCCTGATCAAGGTTCTTACATCCAGCGGCAATGTGACAGCCACACCACGCATTGCTAAAATGACATTGCGTCTGTTGGACTTTGTCCATGATGTGGAATACATCCCAGACCCGCAGAACAGAGTGGCGGACTTTCTGAGCAGAGCAGCAGCCATGGAAGTCCCCGTCACATCATCGGAATGGGAAGAGTACAGTGTCGCCTTCATGACAGATTATGAACACAGCATCAGTGCCCACGACTGGGCAGAAGCCTACACGCAAGACACGGAACTCTCCCAGGTCAAGGCATACGTCACGCGAGGCTGGCCGGAAAAGAGGCACATCTACAGTAACCTCAGAAAATTCTGGGAACTCCGCAAAGAACTCTCCATTGGCGAGGATTCCATATCCTGCTACAAGGGGACAAAGTGGTGCCCCCAAAGGCTCTGTATGACAGCATTCTTCACATCAACCACGAAGGCCACCTGGGCTTCGTAAAAGCCAAAAGGCGGATAAAACTGCTGTACTGGTGGCCAGCCATGGACATCCAAGTGGAAAGGTTGGTGAGGGACTGTGCCCATTGCGCCAAAGCGGACAAAACCCTGGTCACCATGAGGCCCCCCATGGGCGAGTTCTCCACTCCCGGTAACCCCTGGGAGGACCTATCCATCGACATTGTAGGCCCGATCCTGGACACATGGGGCACACCCAAACACCTTATTGTCGTCGTGGACCGCTATTCCAAGTGGCCAGAAGTCGAAATCTGCGACTCAGTAGACTCCGATGCCGTCATCACCTTCCTCACCAACATCTTACTGAGGGAGGGCATCCCCAAGTCCATCACCAGCGACAATGGTCCCCAATTCACGTCGGCCAAATGGACAGCCTTCACCAACAGAAACGGAATCCGGACGAAGCACACCACGGTTTATCACCCAGCGGGTAACGGCCAAGCGGAACGTTTTAACTGGGTGATAATCCATCCAAGCAGCCATCAGCGCTGGAAAAAACTGGGAATCCGAAGTCAGGAACATGGTATGGGCATACCGCATCACTCCCACCTTGTTAGGCTACAGCCCATTTAAGATCTTACGAGGCAGAGAACCCTTCACCAGGGACAACCCAGCATGGATGACCATGAGACTCCGGAGCAAATGGTGTTCAGCCATAGTCCGCAGCAACATAGCGAAGGCACAAAGCATCTACAAGGCACATTATGACAGAAGGAACAATGTGCGGGACACCTCATTGGCGGAGGGAGAATGGGTCCGAGTCAAAAAGGGCCAATCAGGACTCAAAGGAGACAGC
The DNA here is from genome assembly GCF_964204655.1 of Triturus cristatus. Taxonomy (NCBI): domain Eukaryota; kingdom Metazoa; phylum Chordata; class Amphibia; order Caudata; family Salamandridae; genus Triturus; species Triturus cristatus. Next base: position 818,108,049 of record NC_140595.1, read on the forward strand.
AAATTCAGTGAGCCCCTGTGGGTGGTGGAAGCTCACACCTGCTCTGCCTTGTTGAGCGATAGCAAGGTCTGGTCCCAATCCAGAATGGCCAAGTGCAACAAGATCCTGCATTGGGGCATGGGTGACAGTGAACTGGAAGAAAACCCCAGCGTAGCGGGAGCGGCTGCATCCCCTACAGACCATGTGAGTGAGACCGGACCAGCCAGCACGGAGGAACGATCACCGGGACAAACAACGCCGGATCCGCCCAGCCAGGACGCCGATGAAGGGTGCTTCCCGGGCAAGACACTCAGCACCTTCCGGAGAGATCAAGAAGAAGGCACAGGGTCATACGGACCCTGCGGAGAAAGAGAGCAAGAGACTAGAACGCACACCGAAGGGGTCGTGCGGTGAAGCTACCGAAACACGTCAGTGACTTTCAGTTGTGAATCCCTCTCCCTCCTGTTCGCACGCTCGCGCGCTCGCTCTCGCTCTCTCTCTCTCTCTCTCTCTTTCCCCTCCTCCCCCCACACCTGTGGGCACAGCTACAGTTGTCCGTTATTGTTAAGGGGGAAGATGTGTAGTGAGGCGGTCACGTGACCCACGCGAGGCATCGCGAGGGGACGTGACGCGGGGGGCGCGGAGTTGGGAAATGCACGCCGCTAGCCCGGCTCTCCCCTATGTAGCAGCGATAATTAAATAAAGGAAGAGTTATAACCCCCTACGGTCTTTGTCCATCTGTTCCGTGGAGCACTACTGTACCCCCTCCACAGTGGCCTGTGCCCACCAGGTGGACCTGTGCACTGGCTGCCAAGACAACACCCTCAGGCCCGATTCACAGAGAGCCTCCTCACTTGTGGCGGGAACTCCGCAATCTAGTCTCTCATTGCGGAGGTCCCGCCACCACTGCCCCTCCACCCTGAGTGCGAGGCCCATTGTGAATCGAGCCTTACCTTTTTCTACGTCATTGTGTGCAAGAAAATTGTTTTCGATTAAATGGCATTCCTTTACGCTCCCTAAACACATACATCATTCCATTTTGCCCAGTATGTTTTGTGTTATCTGCATGCACTCCGTCAGGGGCTTTTCCGTAATTTATTCCTCAAAATGAATCAATCTAGATATTTTCAAAAAGTGACCGACATAGCAAGAAGTGTCCACTTTACAACACATTGAAAAAAACTTTAATCCGCCGTTCCCTCCCATCCTTGCGCCCTTTACCTCATCAACTTCCGGAATCGTGTGGAGTGACTGTCGTGTTGTGGGCTCTGGAAAGGGGAAATTCCCAAAGTACTCTCAGCTCAATGATGAGTTCTTGTTAGGCAAGTGAAGTCTTGCAGAATTCCTGATTATTATTGTGGTGTCTCAGAGCTTCCGGCTTCTCCGGGGCCTGTGCTCTCACGTCGCTTCCTGTCACGAGCGTCAGCAAGCATTCCCCATGATTTATTTACCTTTATCCCGCAAGTTCTCTGCGCCTAGATCGTGCTTGTATCTTATCAGCACTTTGTAATCAGTGCTTAATTTGTAAGGAGACCCCTGCAGCTTGCACCGCACACTGCTCGTGCCGAAGGTGCCAATGACATACCTGTGCGTAAGTGTGCAATTCAGACTATTTGAGGCCCCAAAAGATATAAAAATTGCTTGGGCGGCAATGGCAGCTATCATAAATGCCTGTGTGGACAATTAAGTACCGGTGCCGAGTACCGGAAACCACTGGCTCAAATTAAGCACTGCTTTGTATGCAAGGAGTACTTACATTCGTTTTTCATCTTGAGGGACTCTTCAAAAATGCCAGCGGCCTAAAAATGTATGTCAAAGCTTTGAATTTCCTACTGGCAGCATCGGACTGAGACAGAAAATTGGCCCGGGCATCAAAATAAAAGTGGCCCCCATTAGCAAATCTGGAAAGTAAAAAAGTGGCCCACATTTGAAAACAGGGCAGTTTTGAACTTGCAAAGACAGGTTGTACAGGGTATATCAAAGTATGGCAGACTGCATGGATCTGAGCTTGCTGCCGGCAATGTTTATATTAATATCAGAGAAATCAACAGTAAAAACCGGCCAACAGACCATAAAACAGGCCGGCAAACAGCCAAAAAACAGTTCACACACTGAGCTGTCCGACTAGCTCTTTGGGCACGGCTACGGCTTGATTGCCCTATAGGTCAGTCCAACCCTGACTACCTGTACTTCGCGTGGTTCTCACAGTCTTTGTGAGAAATCTACATATTTAATTAGGGGGGGAAACGCTCAGATTCCCACAGCGCTGCGGATAACCGCATGGCTGGACAGAGGGCGCACCTGAGCTTCTAATTGCAGGATTGATGCTGTTTCACTTCATGCCGGATACAGCCCACTTTTGGTTTCTTGTAGGCACATCCGTGCCATTTGGAGTTGCCTGGCTCCATTTTAGAATGGGCGCCATCTTTTAAAGGGTGTGTCCCCTATTTTAATTCATTTAATGTGTTTTATTTCGCACTTTTATTTTAGTTTCATTTTTCTATAGCAATACGATCGCACAGCAGAGGAGCCTGCCGAAGAATTAAGGGGTTGCTGGACCCCGGTTCAGCTGCGCCCCTGAGACATGCCCCCTACTTGGCGGGCTATTTCAACAAGCACTTGCAATGCAATCGGTCTCGCTTTTTTGAAAGTTATAGCTATTGGTGTTGTAAATGGCAATGTTTTTCATTAATTTATTTTGTTTGTAGTGGACTATTTATTTAGAAAGCAAGTGCACATTATACCAAAAAAGGAACATTCTGAAAAAAGCGGTTGCATAGGTTTCTAACTTATTGTAGCATTGGGGTGGGGGAAGGCAATTTGCAACTGTTTTAACTCTGCTTAATGGGAATAGAATATATTCCTTGAATGAAAGAAGGTAAGCACAGGGGTTTTGGCAGGTTATGGGTTTCCCTAATTTTGTAATGTGTAACTCCAGCTGGGCAGCATACTCAAACACACTTATAATCAAGCTGCCTAGGCCCGGCCCACACCAACAACCTCAGGGGCGTAACCGTTGTCATAAGTGAATACTTCAAAGAGTGAGCCTACGCTGCTAGCTGCCCCCGCAACTCCTTGTACTTTGTCCTATTCACTGTTACTTACTCTTTGATCATTTCTACAGGCTGTCGCTGTCTGCTGGAAACAGGCAGAAATAAAGGCTCCAAAATTCTGCAGTAACTGCCCAGGACCTATTTAGAATTAAATGTGTAATACTTTTTATGAATGCCTTTAAATACAATCAAAAACAAATCTCCAGCTTTCAGAAAGCCCATCTCCTACCCTCAAAAATACTGAGAAACTGGAATATAATTTACCTCTTCTCTAGAACTTGCAGAGTATATACACCTCAGATGAGAGTTTAGTGCAACATTCCCACAGCCCTCACAATGGTCAACAACCCCACACTCTACTCCCCAGTCACATCTTTGCAGTTTCTTCACCTCTACCTCTTTGGTAGCTCTTGGTCAAATCTGCCTCGCCGCTCCCTGGAGTACCACGCAACTTTACAGTTTTAAAGCATCCCCTCGTTCTTCAGTCACTCGTGTCCACGCAAACTCCGAAAACTTCCCACCACTACATAACCAGGACTCACACTTTGCCACACAAACTCAGCGGCCGTCCAAAAACTGTAGATATGTATGATATAAAACAAGCTCTGACATGGGTGAGTCACAGCCGACCCTTTACTTACAGCCAGTGCTTTAAAATGGGCCAGTACTGTCCGGTACAGAGTACCGGCACTTTTTTTTATTTTGAGAGAGAGTGTACCTGCACTTCTCAAGAGAAACGCAATACTTTTAATAGGAGAGAACCAGCACTTCTCAGAAACGAGCTGGTATAGAGTACCTGCACTTCTATTTTTCCATTTGAAGTACTGCGGCAAGCTCAACCTAGCCCCTCCTCACAGCCCTTAACATATTCCCCACTTACAGGACTCTCATTCAGCACACCAAAAACCATGGACGGAAACTTCCACTGCTAACCCCCCAGCTCCTTTTACCTTTTGCCGACGGAACCCCCGCTTGCGGAGCTGGACCCAGGCTCCGTTCCCTTGCGGGCGGTGGCGGAGTTGATGGAAGCGGCGAAGTCCATGTTCTAGGAAGCCATGATTAGATCGGAACTCACTAGAGCAGAGCAAATTCGGGTGAGCTTATCTCTGTTGTGTTTCTGTCTCCGAAACGCCTACCCCTCCTTAGCTACCTCCTCCTCTCCGATTCCGACCTCTCTCTCCTAGTCTCATGCAGCAGGCACGTCACTTCCCCTCCTTGCCCTACCAACAGGAAGTACGGGTAGGAGTACGGGTGAGACGCCGCTAGGAAGCCTACACGTGACAGGAAGTTAAACTGGTAGCCATATTTGAACACCTTATAAGACAATAATAAGGTGAGGAAAAAAGGTTAATCTTTTGTTTAAACTATGTTTTTCCATCAATGCCCAGCGATGTTCTATCAGACTACTGGAGCATTCTTTGCGCACTTTTTCAACCAGAAATAAATGAAGTGATTTCTTGCAATGCGTGCGGGTGACGAGCATGAGGGGGCCGGGGGTAGGGGGTGAAGGGGCCGGCGAGAAGGCATTGGACTACAGGAGAGGGGGGAAGGGGAGGATAGGTGGAGAAAAGTAGTCTGTGCAGTGAAGGGACCAGAAGCCATGGAAGGACACAAATGACGACATGCTCGTCATAAGGTGGGACTAACAAGGCTAGAAGCAATGGGAAAGCAGCATTTAGGACCTAAGCCTATCAAAAAGAGGGGCGGAAAGTGGGCGGAGCTTCCATGAAGCTTCCCTGCTATAGTGTATACTGCATGTCTCGCAAAGCGAGCAGCACATGCGCTGAAACGCTAGGCGAGACCTATAAAAGAGATCCCCGATAAATAACAAACCCCCCAAAAATGCATTTATACCAGTAAATGGACTAATAGCCATAGGCATGCCCAACAGGGGAAAAGGAGGGACATAAAACACGCTTACCCAATAGCAAGTAGGACATTTTGAAAGACACACTAAAAAACAAATAGGAAAACGGAGGCGGGGACTCCCCCACTAAAGCATATACTGCATGTCTCAACGAGACAGCGCATGCGCTGCCTAGGCGAGACCTAAAAAAACATATCAGTGCATCTTCACCGCTGGCGCACCAAAGGCCAGCCTGTCTGCCCCTATGCGCGCCTGGACCACCACAACCCCTGCTCGTTTTCAGGATTACCGCCCTAAGTGAAATATTCAAAGGAGGAACTAATGGCTTTTAATGCACCAGGTAGGAATACTAGTTGTGCTACTTTCGAACCACATCATGGCCCCAGGCAGTGTGCCTTCTGTAAGCTCACTCTAACCGGCGAAGCCATCCAAGTCAGACATCCTGCAGGCCCCCAGGGAGTCTTACTAACAGCCCCACATGAACCATTTAGTTGCACTTTACTCAATGCTAGAGCTTTAATTGAGCATAATCTGGATTTTGCAGAATATGGATATTATCTTTTTAACCGAAACTTGGGTAGACCAACCACCCAACCTGGATTTGTCCCAAGAGATTCCAGCCTGATACTCAATCCTCAGGGCCGATAGAAAGGCCGACAAGGGAGGGGTTGGCCATTGTTTTCAGGGACAACTTGTTGGTACTAGGCTCATCAGCGGGAAGCAGCTCGGACTGTGAAACCCTCTCATTCCAAATAGAACTTAGCAAAAGGTATACTTTCAGAGGTCCATTGGTATATTGACCTCCGGGAACGAAAACATCCTTTGTCTAAAACACAAGTTCATTCCTTGAGTCCAATATTAACTCATCAGACATCTCGGTATTAGGAGAGATTTTTATTTGGATAAGCTGGGGGATACCATGGCCAATTTTGGGCTGCGTCAGTTGGTAGAGCTCCCCACTCACATAGCAGGTCACATACTAGATGGAACTTTCACGAGTAATCCTTCGCTGAAAGTCATAGCTGTATTCGGACCATAAAGCGGTAATGTTCAAGATTAGTTCTCCAAAGCTTCAATCCAGAAACAACAACATCTCCTCTGTTAATAGAGATCACGTCTGGCAAAATATTGATCACCTGGAATTTCATTCCCTGTTATCCAACACCAAGCCAAATGCTAATTTAGACTCTAATTTAGCAGTTTTTAATTCTTCTTCTTGGATCAGGGCAGCAGTCGAGACATTAGCACCGGTAAAATCTTTTTCTAATCAGAGAAAAACTCCATCTGAGCCGTGGTTCATTCATTCGTTCATTCAATAAACTTTATTTCAGTTAAACTTCACCTTAAAAGTACACAAACAAAAACATTTAAAAAAAATGTAAATATTATCTACATGGGAGGTCCATTTGTCTTAGTCAAACTGTAAGGTAAACATACGCACCAGTCTCATAAAGTGCAGGGTGCAAAATGCAGCGGAAAATATCTTGTGCAAATAAAAACATGAATATCATAAAAATGCCTTCAGCAAAATACACATAATCAAGTGTTAATAAATTTACACCACATGCCCCGTAGCAAAGATTTTACTTCCCCACAATATTCCTTAAGCGAACAGCGGCAGTAATAAATGTATAGACCCTCAGACAAGTGTTTTCGGACTGTAAAAGCTGTAAATAAAACAGGACAGGTCTGCACCTTCTAATATTCTATTATTCAGTGTATGCCACATCGGTATAATAAAACGTTTCCTTTGTAAAATATACAATTTACAAAACAAGATAAAAGGTAACGTTGTCTGGCTGGAGGTTGAGTCACATGGACATTGTTCAAGTGAAGAATCACAAATCGCGTTACTGGGATAGGAAACCAGGAGATGGGCCATACCAAACCTAAATCTAATCATACAAAAATGTGGTGAATGAGAAGATGGGTATTTTAGGTAAGGTTCCATGGATTCAGTGGTAACCAGTGGGAGGTGTCCACTTACCCTCTTCTTTCCCCTCTCCCAAAATTGCCTTTGTTGTTGCAGACAGACAAAAAATCTTGTGTTAATTGAGTTCTATTGATGGAGGCTATTGACTGAGGGTGCTGGTAGTAACCCGCTCTCCCTAGAATAATGAGTTGCTTCTTAACATACCTCAACCAGGTGATACTCCTTGCATTGTCTAGGTGCATGCAATCATTAATTATATCCCTCTTGAGAGGGGCTTCTTGTTTGGCCCAAATTGCACTCCAAAGCATTAGAGGAGCTAATTTAATACGATCCCCCACGGTCACCGTACATAGCTCGATATGACAGAGAGATATGGGAAGACCGATTGTCAGTGACAGGAGCCCTCTCAAAAACAGATTCTCTGCAACCTGTAAAATGATTGCGTTGAGAATCCCCATACCCCCGCACCATACGTGACCGTAGAGGAACATCGTGCGGAATAGATATTAATCATAACATCCATAGGTTTTGAGCCCAATTTCCTAGCAAATCTAAACAAGGCCTCCGTGGTCTGAGTAAACCGCAACTTCCTAGTCGTCATCAGATGAGTCCATGTCGCTTTTTGATCAAACAATACCCCATGATAGGAGAAGTTTGAAACATAAAGTTTACCTTCATTAATATAGTGGGGATTTCAGGATTGAACAGGGCTTCACTAAGACCATGACATGTGTCTTTGCAGTGCTCATTTTTAAGCCCATGTCATTCATGTAAAGGAAGAACCTAATAGTGTTTGAAGACTTACCCCGTTCTTGATATTAAGACAAAATCGTCTGTGTAGAGTAAGGCAGGCAGGTTCCTGGGCCCACCAGCAGAGTATCTGACTCCTCTATATTAAAATGTTTCTTCAAACCGTCAATGTAGAGGCAGAATATGAAAGGGGCCAATACACATCTTTGCTTTAGTCCACGCCGTTTGGTCCATAACTTACTCGTCCTGTCACATCCTCGAGCATCTGACCAAGAAAATGTACCAGAGCGGAGTCTAAGCCCTTTTCAAGCATTTTCATCCAGAGTTTCCCTCTGTCCAACCAGTCGAAAGCAGAGGTTAGGGCCATATAACCTAAGTGTAGAGGACCACTTTTTGCCAGAGTGCATCTGGATATGATCAGATGTAAGTTAAGGCACTGTTCCACAGTGCTGAGGCCCTGTCGGAACTCATATTGGACATCAGAGAAGCATCCTTTGTTGGTAACCCATGCCATCAACCTATCCAGTAGGAACGTACTCATAATTTTACATGTAGTATCGATTAAAAATATTTGTTGGTAGCATCGGAGGTCTTCTCTATTGCCTTTCTGAAGTATAGGAACAATGTTGGCGGTTTGCCCCGATTTCAGAGGCCCTTTAATGGCTACACTTCTCAAAACATTTGTAAGTAAGGGTACCCAAATATCAAAATTCTCCAGAAAGAGATCCGCTGGTACTCCGTCTGTATCTGGTGCCTTATTTCTTACACTACATTTCAGTGCATGACTAACCTCAGGAGGGACTATCACTGCATTAACCCTCATAAGTTGGTGAGAGATAAACTCAAGTTGAATATCACAGTCAACATTTTTGCTGTAAACCCTGGTGAAGTGCCCAACCCAATCATGTGGCGGAACAATTGCATCCATGTTTGAGTTTTGGTCTGCTCTGAAATAGGAATCATTCACTGTTTTCCAGAACAGACAGAGGGTTTTCCCTACACTTGCAAAATGCAATTTTTCCCATGCATCTTTTCATCATGTCTAACCTTATTTGTATTATTGCTTGTTTGGAGGTTTGTCTACAGAGTCTTACCAACCCCCCTGTCCCTAGGTACCTGTTTCAAAGCTAGTAACACATTTTTATGGGATTTTGAGCAGTTGGAATCAAACCACCTTTGTGGTTTGATTTCTCTTTTCTTACTTGAGGTTGTCAAGAGGTCATTAATAGCACAGCAAATGTCCTTAAAAGCCAGCAGAACTCCTTTGGGATTTAGTTCCTCCTTGAGCCGTGGTTCACCGAAAAGCTCAGAGCACAAAAACAGTTATGCAGAAAGAAAGAAGGGAAGTGGAGATCTAACTATGATCTTCGAGATAAGAAAATCTATACAAAATGCTTTATAGACTATAAAAAGTTAATCATGGAGGAGAAAAGTAAATGTTTCTCCGACAAAATTTTACAGTCGAAGAACTCAGCCGAATAATTATTTTCTACCTTAAAAAGTCTAGCCAAAGTACAGGAACCCACTAACAGCAACTAAAGTCAAGAGTTTTGCAACTCTTTAGCAAATTTCTTTCGGGCTAAAGTGGAGGACGTTTTCAACATTTTCACTATCAATGAACCCCTATAGATCAAACAGTAAATGAAATACCATCTACTCCCAAAGTGTCAGAGACGTTCTCTCGTTGGATACGGAGCAGGTATTCAGACTAGCGAAGACAACCAAATCAGGCTCCCCCTTAGACCCCTGTTCACCTAGGAGGGTCCCCCTTAGACCCCTGTCCACCTAGGAGGGTCCCCCTTAGACCCCTGTCCACCTAGGAGGGTCCCCCTTGCACCAGAAATTGTGAGTTATCGCCTGACTAGTATAGCCAATGAAATCATCAAAACAGAATATTTCCCTGTTGACTGGTAGATGGCCTCTATTCTCCCCTTAAAGAAAAACCTAACTTGGACCCATTGGAGCTCAGTTGTTATAGGCCCATCTCTAGACTGCCATTTCCAGCTAAAGTCTTAGAAAAGGCTTTAAGTATAGAACGTACAGTCTTTATTAATGACAATAAACTCTAGGATTCAGCCCAGTTCGGGTTTAGAGGTGCGCACAGCACAGAGTCGGCCCTGATCACTGCATCAGAAGATCAAAGTCCATTCTGGACCATGGCGCGAAGGTCGCCTTGATCCTGGGAAGGTCGCCTTGGTCCTGGGAAGGTCGCCTTGGTCCTGGGAAGGTCGCCTTGGTCCTATTGGATCTTCCAGTGGCATTCCATACGGTCAATCATAATGTTCTGACTGACTGGCTTTCTGAGCCTAGAATAAAAGGCACTGCCCTCAAACTACTTAAATCTTTCCTCTCAGACAGGGAACAACATGTGGCGTCGGGTGAATACACCTCTGACCTGTTCAGGTTACCATGCGTGGTGCCACAGGGCTCCTCGTTGAGCCCAACCCTTTTTAATCTCTACGTCACCCCATTGGCAAAGCTCATTAGATCCTTCAGCTTTTCGGTCGTCTCCTATGCAGACGATACCCAGATAATAGCTTCGGTATCCAGCAACTCAGAAGAAACTGCAGGACGCATCAACACCTGTATGGGCCAGATCAATGATTGGATGAAGTCCAATTGCCTAAAACTTATCTCCGCGAAAACAGAGGTTCTGCTCCTGGGCAAGAATACTTCCTTTTGGTCAAGCAGTCGGTGGCCAAAGGACATGGGATCATCACCATCGTCCGTGAGAAAGGTGAGGGATCTAGGCATTATCTTTGATGACAACCAGATCTTTGAAGGTCAGGCCAATGTTCTAAACTCATCACTCTTTTTCATCTTAAAGAAGATCAGGAAGATTTGTCCTTTCATCCCGTCGGATCTTCGGAAGACGGTCGTGACAGCGCTAGCTTTATCCAGATTGGATTATAGAAATGCTCGATTTCTAAATTTCCAAAAGAGACTTTTGTAGAAATTACAGATGCTGCAAAAGGCATCAGCAATACTGCTCATGGGCCTCCCAAAATACCAATCGGTGTCGCAGGGATTGGTCAACCTGCATTGGCTCCCAGTTGATAAAATATTCAAATCTAAATCATTCTGTATAGCCTTCAAGGCGCTCCATAATGTTGGCTCAGACTATCTGAAAGATCGCTTCACATAGAATACCCCACCAAGAAATTTAAGATCAGCTGCTGCCAAGTGTTGGGTGAGTCCCAAAACCAAAAGAGCTTCCCATGGAATTTGCTCCCTTTAACACTAAAAGACAGTTCTAATCTAAGGTCCTTTGGTAAATCTCTAAACACCTGGCTCTTCAATAACTAGCGTGAGCATCCTTTATCACCCCAATATTAGAAGCAGCTCCAAGACGCCTCAGGGCATTTGAACGCTATATGAAAATCGAATCAAAATCAAATCCGTTCAGGAGTCGCACATGGTTCTGCCCTCATGTTGCAAAAACCAAGAATGCCAAAGCCAGTCATAAGCGCTTCAGGTAAAACTGTGCTCGTGGGGGCGCCAGGCGCTTTGGCGTTGGGGTTATACTCTATATATGGCTGTTCATTGCAGATGGTCACGATAGTAATGGAGCAACAATGCAGTATAATTGCTTAGTCATTTTCATCATGACAATCAAGTGATGTATGTTTAAAAACTAAACATATGGCATGGTGTCGGATCCCGTTCAGGAGGCCACAAGGCAAACTACAGGGCCCCAACCGTGGGGTTTGAGGTCTTATGTTCTGGGGTTCCTCCTCCTGTGGGTCACCGAACTGGGCAAGTAAAGCCCTTCGAGAACCCTCAGGTAGTGAGGGGGAGCAGTCAACGACTTCCCAGGGAGGTGGGGTGGGGGGGGTGTAAAAGCAAAGAACTGAACAGCCAAACAACGGAGCAATAATGTAATGTCCAGCCGGTGATTATCTTTTAGGTAATAAAAAAAAGAACATGATTAAAAAACTTTAATCATGCCGCAAAAAGAAAACCTACCACTGCAAAAGTGATTCAGCTACAGGGTTGCCATCTTCTTACGAGGCGAGTGAAATGTCCATCCCCTCTACAGTGACTGCTTCCGCCCTCCTCTCTCTCCCTGGGAAGTTACCCCAAAGACACAGGAATAGATAAGATTGGCGGAAGGGCAGTTCAGGAGTCTGTTGGCCCAACATTGTTGTTCCTTCATCTAATCCCTAATCGTGGGGAGTGACTGTCCTGTTGTGGGCTCTGGAAAAGGAAATTCCCAAATTACTTATGGCTCAATGATGAGTTCTTGTCAGGCAAGTGAAGTCTTGCCGAATTCCTGATTATTGTGGCATCTGTCGCCCTCAGAGCTTCCTGCTTCTCCTGGGCCTCTGCTGTCACGTCACTTCCTGTCACGAGCATCAGCTGGCGCTGGTGAACTGCAAGCATTTCCTTACCTTTATTCCACAAGTGCTCTGACACTGGTCCTGCGGCCCTCTCATCAGCACTTAGTATGCAACGAGTACTTCGTTTAGCTTTTCATCATGAGGGGCGCTTCACAAAAACCAGTGGCATAAACATGAATGTCAAAGTCTTGATTTTCACGCAGTTCCAATTACATCGAACTGGGACAGAAAATGGGCCCGGGCATCAAAATAAAACTGGCCCCATTAGCGAATCAAAAGGTAAAAAAGTGACCCACATTTGAAAATAGGGCACTTTTGAACTTGTACAGACAGGTTGCATAGGTCTATATCAAGGTATGGCAGACTGCATCGATCTGAGCGTCCAGCAGACAATGTTTGTATTATTATCTGGGAAATCACAAGCAAAAACCGGCTAAACACACTGTAGGAAGCTGGCTCTGTATATACTACACCAAAGTGAGGTATAGCGTGCACAGAGTCCAGTGGAACCCCAAAGGTAGGCAGAGGTAAAGTTCGATAGCACCTCACTCTCTCTTTGTGGTAGTGTGACTGAGCAGTAAGGCAGTATCAGAGGACAGTGTTAAGCATTTGTTGCACACACTCAGTCAGCACATGATTTCACACACTCAAAGACTGAACTTCAGACCAATTGTTTTTGTATAAAAATATTCTTTTAGGTATTTTATTTTCTAGATCCAAGCAAGCCTGGCACAGGTAAGTAATAAATACTTTAAAGTTTGTAATACAGTTTGTAAACAGTTTGGATTTCAATAGTAAATGTACTTTGATTTAACTTACGGTATTGTTTCAGAGAAATGCAATGAATTGTAAATACAGTACATAGACTTGAATGGGATTTTCAGTAAAATACCAGGTAAGTTACTTTTTGGATTACTTTTCTTACTCAGAGTAGTATGCCTGGATACTACTCTGGGACATTTCCTGCAAACAGTTAAAGTAAAATCATTTTTGTTGCACAGTGTAATTTTAAAGAATTTCTTTAGGTTTTCAAACTCCAGACTTAGAAACTTTTCCAAGAAATACAGTCAATGTTATCCTATGGAGGAAAATAGTGTGTACAGCTAAGTTACTTTTGAGATTACTTTTCTTACACAGTGTAGTATACCTGGATACTACTCTGGGACATCTCCTGCAAACAGGTAAGTAAAATCTTTTTTGTTCATCGGTACAATTTTAAAGAATTTCTTTAGGTTTTCAAACACCACACTTAGAAACGTTTCCAAGAAAAACAGTCAATGTTATCCTATGGAGGAAAATATGGTTATCGGTTTTGAGGTAAGTATTTGGTAGTGGGAGTTGAGGTTCTGGGGGTAGACTCAGGGGTCCCCCAGGGTCAAGGATGCACTCTTGTTACACCTTCAGAGGCACTAGGGCAGCCGGGTGCAGAGTGATGAGGCCCAATGTTATCCAATGGGGGATAGGGGGCCTCTGGTTGGTGGCTGCTGACTAGCAGGCCACTTGACTGTGGGAGCAAAGCTCCTGGACTTTAGCTCAGGGCAAATGGGAAACCAAGCAAGCACAAAAGGTGCACCCTCAGCTGCGCTGGTGCGGCTGGGTGCAGAGTGCTGTTTTGGCGTCGGGTGCCCTGTTGTTTTCAATGGGGATTTTCGATTTTGGTTTTCAGCTGTAGGCTCGGTCCAGGAAGACTTCTGGGAGGAACCAACAGCTGGGAAGGTAAGTTGGAGGGCTCGGGGCATAGGTGCACCTCGGGTTCTTTTCTCCAGGGCGCAGGGCGGCTGGATGCAGGGTTATCTTTTGATGTCGGATTTCACCTTACTGGGCTACTCGCCTGGTTGGGGGGGTCTCCGTGCAGAGGATACAGGCGATGTCGGGGAGTCCTGGAGGGGTAAACCCATGGTGGACTCGGACTCTGGAGTGCTGGGGGACCTCGCTGGGACCAGTGGGCCACTCGAACTCAGGCCACAGGCGAAGGGTGCAGTGGTAGTTCCAGGCGTCGGGTTTCTTTGTCCTCAGCAGGCTCAGAGTCTGTTTTCGAAGTTTCTTTTGAACAGGGCTGCTGTCCACAGGAGATTCGGTCTTTGTTGACGGCAGTCAGTCCTCCCAGGGGTTCTGGAGGTCGCTGGCTGCAGGACAAGATGATTTTTAGCGCAGGATCTCTGGAAACTGCAGACAGGCCGGTACGGCTCGGGCCAAGTCAGTTGTTCTCTGCAGTCTCCTCTGCTGGGCATCTTCTTTCGACTTTTTAATTCTTAGGTTGCGGGAATCTGCTTTCTTGGTTCGGGGCTGCCCCCTAAATACTGTATTTGGGGGGCGTTTTAGGGGTCTTGAGGTCAGTAGACAATGGGATACTGACCTTAAGGGTGACTACACCCATGAAGTGCTCACCCCACGTGGGGGGAGTGAGCACAATCCCTAATCCTGATTGGGGAGTGCCTGCCATCTGTAAGATGGCGAGCACTGAAGAGAGGGCTTCACTTCGCCTCCCCCACCTGAGGGGTGGAGTTGGCAGAGGCGGGCACACCTTCTGGGCTGGCTAGTTTTTCCCACCTGTCTTCCCGCCGAAAAGGAGGGGAGACAGGAAAGGGACCTTCTCCTGCTAGCAGGAGAGGCTAGGGGACGCATTACAAAGGCTGCCAGGCCTTTGAAGCTCCCCTGCCACAGATGGCTCTTCCTGGCCTGGGGGAGGTGTGACCACCTCCACCCAGGAAAGGCTTTGTTGGACAGGCCACACGAAGGGCTTGCTCCCTCCCCGCACGACAGGGCCCGAGCTCCGGCCCACCAGGCATAATCCACGAAAAGCACCTGTACCCCGTCTCCCGACGGATCTTCTGCCCTCGGACCTCTACTCATCACGGGGCCCAGCCCCACCGGCTCCCCCGGCCGGTTCAAGCCGCCATCTTGGGCCCTGCACCACGAGGCCGCGTGGCCTCGCCCTGACCCTAACCCCGGGCCTGGCCGGCCCCGACATCCCGGCACCACCATCCACCCGGGAGGTGAGCGGACCACTTGGCAGGTCAATAGGAGGACGAAGTGTCAAGAGCTCTTCCCCCGCCAGGTGCCGATCGCCTCCAGCCCCCCCAGGCGCTGGCTCCACCCCCTGCTGGGTGTCTGGACACCTTCATCCCGGGCCCTCCGACCTCCAAGTGCGAGGGTCCGGACATCAAAGGGCGCCTGCCCTATAACTGGGGCAACTCCGGAGCAGGAAGGCAGTTGTATCCTGGAGTCGAGAGACACCGAGAGAACTCAGCCTTGACGGACTACTGGCGCTGCCGTAGCCCGCTCTTGTGAACCATCGTCCTGCCTGCTGGCGCTGCCGCGGCCTTCTACAACATCCACCCTCGTCGGGACCTGCTGGCGCTGCCGCGGCCCGTTGTAACGACCATCCTCACCGGGACCTGCTGGCGCTGCCGCGGACCGTACATCGACCATCTCTCCGGGACCTGCTGGCGCTGCCGCGGCCCGTTGTAACGACCATCCAAACCGGGACCTGCTGGCGCTGCCGCGGACCGTACATCGACCATCTTTCCGGGACCTGCTGGCGCTGCCGCGGCCCGTACCAACTAAGCTCGAGAATTGTGAGCTAATCATCATCTCATCCAACCTACCTGACTGGTAGACAGACTGTCCCGCTACCCCTTACCCTGCTTTGAGAGACTTGAATCGAGGGGACCCCTGAGTCCAGACCTCCTTGTACCATTCAACCGTACCTTAAGAAGTGCTTATAAAGAACACTGAACCTTATCCGTGTGTGGTATCTGTCTGTGGGGGGGAAGTTACTTGTCTGTACGATCGCTGGAGACGGCTCTCCCCGGAGACCTCTCCTCCTGACCCCGGCCGACCCTCCCGGTCCGTCTATCCTTTCTAACACTGGTGGCCAGCGGCGCGATCCGAATCAACGCGTAATCGTACAGAGAGTAGCTCACCCCACGACAACAACACGATGTCAGCCAAAGATAGCAACTCCACCGAGAAATTCCAAATGGATAAATTAGAAGAATACAACCACCGCGAACTGAGACAATTCTGCATAGAACTTGGCATTGCTACCACCGGCCTGAGTACCAAAGATGATCTAAAGCACGCCCTAGAGTCGTGGACAGAAACTGGGGTCGCCGGACCCTCCGACCAAAGCAGCATCACACCAGAGGGGAACGCCACGGCTCCCGAGGAGCGGGGAACGGGCCTCTCGCAGGAGGAGATCCGAGAAAGAGAAAGAACCAGATTGCACGAGTTGGAAATGGCACGACTCAAGATGGATGGGGAACTCAAGTTAGCTGAACAGAAACTCAACCTCGAGCACATGCGGCTCCGAGATGAACGAGAAGAGAAGCAGAGACAGAGAGAGCTGGAGGAAAAAAAAATAACGCTCGAGCACGAGCGCAAACTGGCGGAAATAGAACTTCGGAAACAGAATAAAGAACTGGGGGTGCCTGAGCGACCACACACCCCGGGGCCAATCGAGAAAAAAGTCCACATCCCCAAGGATGTTGTCCGCGAGTATGTCCGAGAAGACGACATACAACTGGTTTAAAGCCTACGAGATCGCCATGACCTCCCACCGGATCGACCGGAGTGATTGGGGAGCCGGACTCTGGGGGAGGTTTATCAACGAGGGGCGCGATGCCCTACTGCAGCTCCCAGATCACCAAATGTCGTCCTACGACCACATGAAGGCTGCCCTCCTCACCCGCTACGGCCTCACACCCGAGATGTACCGCCAGAGGTTCAGAGATTGCACCCGGATCCCAGGTACAACTTGGGTAGAATACGTGAACTATTTCAGCCGTGCCTTCGAGGGGTGGATAAAGGGGAGCCAGGTCACCACCTACGAACAACTCTTTAACCTGATGGTATGGGAGCACCTGTCGAACAACTGCTTCGTCGAGCTCAGGCAGCACCTCCTCGACAGTAAGCTGACTGACCCCCGGCAGCTCGCCGCCGAAGCTGACCGATGGGAAAGCACCCGAGTGGGCCGGAGGGGGCCACACGAACAGAACAGAAAAAACCAAGGCCAGCACCGTCCTCGGGGAGGAGGAGGGGGCCAGGGGCGAGGGAGAGACGCCTTGCCCGCAACACCCGTGGCCAGCACCCCGGCTCCGGCCGGTCGGGGCAACCCCCCGTGGCGTCCTGGGGTCCGAGCCAACGTCACGTGCCACCGATGCCAACGAGTCGGCCACTACGCCAATGACCCGAGCTGCCCGCAGAACCAAACACCCAAGCCCCGCCAGGTAGCTGCCGCCGCCCTGGGGGAAGAGCGATCATTGGAGGAACCAGAGGAGTATGAGCCGGCCCAGCAAGAGTGGGAACCGGCCGCCATGGTCCTGGCGTGCTTAGGGGGAAGAGACATGGTCCCGCGGGCTCCCCTACCCGCTAACACCAGGAAATACGGTCAGTGGGTGACCATTAATGGACAGCGAGCCGAGGCCTTGCGTGACACAGGCGCCAGTGTGACGGCCGTCCGCTGTCACCTGGTGAAGCCCGAGCAGATCCTGCCGAACATTCTCTGCCCCGTCCGCTCGGCAGACAACTCTGAAAGTATGTGTCAAATGGCCTGCGTTCCATTCGAATGGGGAGGGGTCTCCGGCCTGTTGAAGGTGACGGTCCGGGACGATGCCCCCGTGGACTGCCTCCTGGGGAATGACCTCGAGAGTTCCCCGTGGGCCACCGTTGAGAGAAGAGAGCACCTGGGGATGCTGGGCCTCCCGGACTGGGCCTGCATAACCACCCGGTCCATGGCCGCCCGTGCCGTCCCTCGATAAGAAGAACCAGAGTGGCCAGCACCTCCGCCCCCAGTCGCCCCAGTAGAAGACAACGACGAGGCCAGCCTCCCAGACCCGACGGCCGAAGGGGACGCGCAACCCCAGGACCTTCCTGACCTGGCTCAGTGGCGTCAAGAGGGGGGGCCCACCCAAGCACAGTTCCGCCAGGAACAAAAGACCTGTCCCTCCCTCGAGGGACTCCGCCAACAAGCCAGCGCCCAGAACGCAGGGGACTCCACCGGAACTCACTGGGTCTACTGGGATAACGACCTGCTATACAGCGAGCAAAGAATCGCCGAGCTGGGGGCCGGTCGAGTACTGGTGGTACCTCTCCGCTTCAGAGACTTTCTGCTCAACCTGGCCCACGATGTCCCCCTGGCTGGACACCTGGGCCAAGATAAAACGTACAGCCGCCTAGTGACCCACTTTTTCTGGCCGAAGATGAGGAACGACGTCCTGAACCACTGCCGATCTTGCCCCACATGCCAAGCCAGCGGGAAGAGTGGTCGGAAGCTGAAAGCCCCCCTGCAACCCTTCCCGGTGGTCACCACCCCGTTCGAGAGGGTGGGGATAGACATCGTGGGGCCTCTGGACCCCCGCACGGCACAAGGACACAGGTTCATCTTAGTACTGGTGGACCATGCCACCCGCTACCCCGAGGCGGTGCCCCTACGGACCGTGACAGCTCCGGTGGTTGGCCGGGCCCTAATGGGGATCTTCTCCCGGGTAGGCTTCCCCCGAGAAGTCGTCAGCGACCGAGGCACGAACTTTATATCCAAATACATGAAGTCCCTCTGGCAACAATGCGGGGTCACCTACAGATTCACGACCCCCTATCACCCCCAAGGGAACGGACTAGTGGAGCGTTTTAACCGCACCCTCAAGGGGATAATTGGGGGATTGGAAGAGCCCCTCCGTCGCCAGTGGGATGTACTACTCCCGTGCCTCCTCTTCGCCTACCGCGAAGTTCCCCAGAAGTCCCTCGGTTTTAGCCCTTTCGAACTCCTGTACGGGCACCCTGTGCGAGGGCCCCTCAGCCTAGTAAAGGAAGGTTGGGAGATGGCCCCCCTAAAGACCCCTCCAGACGTCTTCAAATACCTCCTGGCCCTACGCAATCAGACCCGGCGCTTCAGAGAGATGGCCAAGGCGAACCTCGAGGCCAGCCAGGAGGACATGAAGAAGTGGTATGATCACAATGCCTCCTCCGTTGAGTTCGAGCCTGGACAACAAGTATGGGTGATGTCCCCCACCGAACCATGTGCCTTGCAAGATAAGTGGACGGGGCCCTTCAAAGTGGTCGAGCGCAAAAGCCCCGTCACTTACCTCGTCGACCTGGGGACCTCCCGGAACCCCCTTCGGGTCCTCCACACCAACCGACTCAAACCACACTTTGTGCGCTCAGAACTCAGCCTCCTGATGGCTACGGACAGTGGGGCAGAGGAAGACTCCGAACCCCTCCTGGATCTTCTGAAGACTCGGGAGAATGACGGCTCCGTGGACGGGGTCCGGCTCTCTGACGCCCTCACTTCGGAGCAACGCCAGGGCTGCCGGAACCTCCTGCTGCAGTTCGCTACCCTGTTCTCCCTCACCCCCGGGGTCACCCCTTGGTGTTTGCACGACGTGGACACCGGGGACAGTCCCCCTGTCCGACACCGGGCCTACCGCGTACCAGATCGGGTACGGGCCTGCATACAGGAGGAGGTGGCCAAGATGCTCACAATCGGGGTCATCGAGCCCTCGGACAGTCCCTGGGCCAGTCCGGTTGTATTGGTCCCCAAAGCCGCTGCCCCCGGCACCGCACCTGAACTGAGATTCTGCGTCGACTACCGGGGCTTGAACGCTGTCACCCGGACCGACGCTCATCCGATCCCCCGAGCCGACGAGCTGATCGACCGGCTGGGGGCCGCCCGCTACCTCAGTATCTTCGACCTAACAGCGGGCTACTGGCAGATCGGCCTCACACCCAGGGCTCAGGAACGGTCAGCCTTCTCTACCCCCGATGGCCACTACCAATTCAAGGTCATGCCCTTCGGCATGAAGAATGCCCCTGCCACGTTTCAACGCCTCGTGAACCAGGTCTTGGCGGGGCTCGAAGAGTTCAGCGCTGCCTACCTGGACGATATCGCTGTATACAGCCGCCACTGGCCCGACCACCTCCGTCACCTCCAAGAGGTCCTGCAGGCCCTCCAGCGGGCCGGCCTCACAATTAAGGCCGGCAAGTGCCAAATTGGCCAAGGGTCTGTGACCTACCTTGGGCACCAAGTGGGAAGCGGGCTGGTGGCCCCGCTACAACTTAAGATTGCTGCCATCCAGTCCTGGCAGCCCCCCCGTCACCCAGACCGAGGTCCGAGCCTTCTTGGGGCTCACCGGCTACTACCGGCGGTTCGTGAAGGACTACGGCAGCATCGTGGGGCCCCTCACGGGTCTCACGTCCAAGAACCAACCGAAGCGGATTAACTGGACCCCCGATTGTCAAGCGGCCTTCGAGAAGCTGAAGGCCGCCCTGTGCACCGCCCCTGTGCTCCAGGCCCCCGATTACGGTCGGGAATTCGTGGTACAGACCGATGCCTCCGACCACGGCATCGGAGCCGTCCTTTCTCAGTTAAACCCCGAAGGTCATGACCAGCCGGTGGCCTTCATCAGTCGACGTCTCCTGGCCCGAGAACAGCGCTGGAGCACCATCGAGAGGGAGGCCTTCGCAGTGGTGTGGGCCCTCAAAAAGCTCCGGCCCTATCTCTTCGGTACCCACTTCCGGGTACAGACCGACCATCGACCCCTGCAGTGGCTGATGCAGATGCGGGGGGAGAACCCAAAACTCTTGTGCTGGTCCATTTCCCTGCAGGGAATGGACTTCACTGTAGAGCACCGACCAGGCCAAGACCACGCCAATGCGGATGGCCTGTCCCGCTTTTTCCGCCTCGACGAAGAGAGTCCCCAAGGAGATGGGTGACTCTCCCCGCCTTCAGCTGGGGGGGACGCATGTTGGACAGGCCACACGAAGGGCTTGCTCCCTCCCCGCACGACAGGGCCCGAGCTCCGGCCCACCAGGCATAATCCACGAAAAGCACCTGTACCCCGTCTCCCGACGGATCTTCTGCCCTCGGACCTCTACTCATCACGGGGCCCAGCCCCACGAGGCCGCGTGGCCTCGCCCCGACCCTAACCCCGGGCCTGGCCGGCCCCGACATCCCGGCACCACCATCCACCCGGGAGGTGAGCGGACCAC
Organism: Triturus cristatus; assembly: GCF_964204655.1. Taxonomy (NCBI): domain Eukaryota; kingdom Metazoa; phylum Chordata; class Amphibia; order Caudata; family Salamandridae; genus Triturus; species Triturus cristatus. The sequence continues at coordinate 818,128,959 of NC_140595.1, forward strand.
TTGGCAGGTCAATAGGAGGACGAAGTGTCAAGAGCTCTTCCCCCGCCAGGTGCCGATCGCCTCCAGCCCCCCCAGGCGCTGGCTCCACCCCCTGCTGGGTGTCTGGACACCTTCATCCCGGGCCCTCCGACCTCCAAGTGCGAGGGTCCGGACATCAAAGGGCGCCTGCCCTATAACTGGGGCAACTCCGGAGCAGGAAGGCAGTTGTATCCTGGAGTCGAGAGACACCGAGAGAACTCAGCCTTGACGGACTACTGGCGCTGCCGTAGCCCGCTCTTGTGAACCATCGTCCTGCCTGCTGGCGCTGCCGCGGCCTTCTACAACATCCACCCTCGTCGGGACCTGCTGGCGCTGCCGCGGCCCGTTGTAACGACCATCCTCACCGGGACCTGCTGGCGCTGCCGCGGACCGTACATCGACCATCTCTCCGGGACCTGCTGGCGCTGCCGCGGCCCGTTGTAACGACCATCCTCACCGGGACCTGCTGGCGCTGCCGCGGACCGTACATCGACCATCTTTCTGGGACCTGCTGGCGCTGCCGCGGCCCGTACCAACTAAGCTCGAGGATTGTGAGCTAATCATCATCTCATCCAACCTACCTGACTGGTAGACAGACTGTCCCGCTACCCCTTACCCTGCTTTGAGAGACTTGAATCGAGGGGACCCCTGAGTCCAGACCTCCTTGTACCATTCAACCGTACCTTAAGAAGTGCTTATAAAGAACACTGAACCTTATCCGTGTGTGGTATCTGTCTGTGGGGGGGAAGTTACTTGTCTGTACGATCGCTGGAGACGGCTCTCCCCGGAGACCTCTCCTCCTGACCCCGGCCGACCCTCCCGGTCCGTCTATCCTTTCTAACAGGCTTTGTTTCTGGGCTCAGGGAGCAAAGGCTCCCACCCTATGGGTCCAGAAACATGTCTCGTGGTGGCAGGCTGGTGTGTACCAGTCCGGGAACCCACCAGAGGCTGGTCGTTTTTCAGGGGGCATCTCTAAGATGCCCTCTGTGTGCATTTTTCATTAAATCCCACACTGGCATCAGTGTGGTTTTAATGTGCTGAGAAGTTTGATACCAAACTTCTCAGTTTTCAGTGTAGCCATTGTGGTCCTGTGGAGTTCGTAATGACAAGCTCCAAGCACCATATACTCTTAATGGCAGCACTGCACTTACAATGTCCAAGAATGGACTTAGACACTGTAGGGGTACAGGGCTCATGCACCTGTACTCTCACCACTGGTATAGGGCACCCAGCTAGAGGGGTGACTTATCTATGCCAGGGCAGTCGGTTGTAGGCATGGCACACAGGGATGTGTGCCATGTCGACTCTTCACTTTGTTCTGCACCAAAAGACGCAGTCTGCAAAGGCAGTGTGTGTGTGTGTGTGTGTAAAGGTACAGGGCCTCTAAGTGTGGCACAATAAGTGCTGCAGCACTTAAAGGTCTTCTCTGTTCACAGTGCCCTGGGTACCTGTGGCATCATTTACCAGCGGCTGACCTGTGGCCAGAGATACAAATTGGGTTAGGTTTGGGGAAAGAACACAGGCCCTGGGAACCTGATTGGCAGGGACCCAGGGCACATCAAGTCAATGTGCATCAGTAGTCTGGCAAAAAGTGAAGGGGTCTACTGCAACAGAAACCCACTTTCCTACACAGACCATAAAACAGGCCCACAAACAGCCAAAATAATAGTTCACACTCTGACCTATGAGACCAGCCCTTCGGGCACCCCTGACGACAGGCACTTTGAGTGGGTCTCACAGTCTTTGTGAGAATTCTGCATATTTTGCGGGGGGGGGGGGGGGGGGGGGGGGAACACACAGATTCCCACACCTATGAAAGTAACTGCAGTGCAGGATAGAGGGCGCTTCAATGCAGGAGTCGCGCATCCCTCTGACCCATGTCAATGTCGCAAACGCCGAGAATGCCAAAGCCAATCACAAGCGCGTCTATTAAAAATGTGCTTCTTGGGGGTGTTGGCTTTATACTCTTTATATAGCTGGACATTGCAGATGGTCACTATACTAACAGAGCAACAATGCAGTCCCAATTACTTCATTATTTTCATTATGATAATCAAGTGATGTGTGTTTAAAAACTAAAAAAGATTACGTTTGCAGACTCGGTTCAGGAGGCTACAAGGCAAACTGGAGGGCCCCAACCGTGGGGGTTGAGGTCTTTTGTTCTGGGGTTCCTCCACTGAGGCAAGTCAAACTGGGCCAAGTACAACACGTCGCCCACTCTCAGGGCAGCGAGGGAGAGCAGTCAGTGGCTTCTCAGGGAGGTAACGTGGGGGGGGGGGCAATAGCTAAGAACTCAATAGTCAAACAACAGAGCAATAACGCAATGTTCAGCCCAGTTACCTTTTAGGTAATGAAAGAGTGCTAGCCATCTTCATAGGAGGCTAGTGAAATGCCCATCTCCTCTACAGCGCCTGCTTCCACCCTCCTCTCTCTCCCTAGGAAGCAGTGCAGTAACAATAGCCCCTGCAGTGCAGAGGACCCGAGCTCAAGGGTGCCCCCTCCGAGTACCCCGCACGGGCAGGCCTGAGAGCTGCTGACTGTGTCTGGAGCATGGGGGCCCCTCAAGTTTTGTTACGCCACTGCTGGGAAGTTACCCCTCTAGGGTAACTTTGGAAAGGTACAGGAATAGGTGTAGATTGGCAGAGGTGCAGATCTTGAGCACTTACCCCAAATGTTAGCTCACATATCAGTTCAGCAGTCTGTAGGCCCAACTTGGTTGTTCTGCCAACGTTTATCTTTCTAGCCACCATGCTTTCCTTGGTGCCTATTAGGCACCGTTTCACAGCTCGCGTGGGCCCAGCCCTGCGTTACCTGCTCAAGGCAGGCAGCAGTCATGCTGTTTCCCAGTAGGACTATCCAAAACAACTGAATGTTGGAGTGTGAGAGCTCTGCGCCTGCAGCAGTACTCCAGGACACACGGAAGGTGCAGTCCCACCCCTCACCATACCATCTTCCAATGGCAGTGGTACTGAAAGAACTAATCAGCAGCCCTTTGCTAACAAATACCTCATGTAATTTCCAAAGGCAGCCCTTCGGTGGCTTTGTCTTCACCCTCCAGCCACAGGAATGAATGGTGGTATTTGTAGAGTGCAAACAGCTACTCAAAATTGAGGGGCACATTTACAAGGAGCTAGTGCCGCCGCCGCTTCACTTTTTTGATGCAGCGGTGGCACAATCAGTGCTCCATATTTACAAACTGACGCAGTGGGTCCAATGCATCAGTTTGTAGAGGTCTGCATCACAATATATCTGCACCAGGTATAATGTATGCAGAGTAGGCGTTCGCATATTATGAGTCACATAAAACTGACGCAGTGAAAATTACAACTTTTTACTGCGCCACTCTACAACTTGACTGCGTCAAAATCCCTATGCCTTCTCAAACCAGGCATAAGGATTGACACAATCAATCAACCAATCACTCAGGGACTTGTGAAGCACGCTACTCACCCGTAAGGGTCTCAAGGCTCTGGGGTGGGGGGTGCAGCTCCGGTCAGTCGAAGAGCCAGGTCTTCAGGCTCTTCCTGAAGATGTGCAGAGTGGGGGTGCGTCTGCTGTTGATCGGGAGCTCGTTCCAGGTCTTTGCCGTGATGTAGGAGAAGGCCCTTCCACCCGCTCTGTGGATGCGCGGGGTTTCGGGGAGGGCGAGGTCGGCGGATCGGAGGATTCTCTTGGGTGCGTGGAAGGAGATTCTGTCATTGAGATATTGAGATCCGGTGTTGTGGAGGCATTTGTAGGCATGGGTGAGTATCTTGAAGGTCACTCTCTTCTCGGTGGGGAGCATGTGTAGGTTTCGCAGGGGTTGGGGGATGTGTTCATGTAGAGGGATGCCGAGGACGAGTCTGGCCGCAGTGTTCTGGATGGTCTGGAGCTTGCGGAGCAGAGATTTGTTGATCCCAGCATGGAGGGCGTTTCCGTAGTCCAGTCTGCTGGTTATGAGTGTGTGGGTGACGGTCTTTCTTTATTCGGGGGGATCCATTTGAAGCTCTTGCGAATGATGCGGAGGGTGTTGATGCAGGTGGAGGCGACGGCGTTGATCTGTCGGGTCATGGTGAGGGAGGAGTCAAGTATGATGCAGAGGTTCCGGGCGTGATCTGTGGGGGTGGGGAAGCTGCCGAGGGCGGTGTGCCACTAGGTGTTGTCCCATACAGAGTGGGAGGGGCCGAGGACGAGGACTTCTGTCTTCTCCGAGTTAAGCTTCAGGCAGCCGCTGCTCATCCAGCATGCGATGTCCTTCTTTTCTTCCTGGAAGCTGAGTCTGGTGGTGAGCAGGGTTTTTAATGTGGGACTCGCCTCTGTGTTCTGACGCATTACTGGGGTTCCATCGGTCTTACGACCAACTGCGGCAATGCATCACTTTAGCACCAAAAGATGCATCAGAATTTCTGACAGATCTGTGAATCCTTGCGCCATGGAGCACTGTATTGTAAATACAGTGCATCCATGGTCTTGTTAGGGCATTTGCGGCAGGCACAAGAAATCTGACACATCGATGCCGTTAGTTCTTGTAAGTATGCCCCTGAGTGTTCCAACACTGCCATAAGAAGTAACAAGGAAGAGGGAAAAACTGGAGAGAGAGGTATTATTGGCTGAGAAATTAGGTTTTGTGGGATTTGCATTAGCCAGAATCAGTTTCTATGCTTCTGCACCGAAGAAGGAGGTGGTTCCATATTTTGGCAGTACATACTAGGAAGGAGGTCCCGCCACGTCTTTTGTTTTCTGAAGTGGGGGTATTGCTATGAGGTGGGCCTTACCGGAATGTAAAATTCTGCTGAGCGGGTACTCTATGATTTTTTGTTGTTTTATATAAAGCAAACTCGGCCCAAAGGCATCAGAGCGATTTACATGAGCACCATTTGCACTACAGACAGACACATTCATTTTTGCTAGGCACGAGGAGAAAAACTGATTTGCCCAGAATCACAGGATGATGAGCGTCCCTGCTGAGACTCGAACTCGGTTCCCCAGCTTCAAGGTCGACCGCTCTAGCCATTAGGCTAGAGAAAGCTGTGGCCGGTGTTGTGAAGGGCCCGGTTTGCTAAAGTGAGTGCTTTAAAAGTGATCCTTTTGCTGACTGGGCGGGAGTCACTGCAGTTTGGTGAGGAAGGGTGAAGTGAGGCTGCCTTTTTGCAAATTGAAGAAAAGGCGCACTGCTGTGTTTTGGGCCACTTGCAGTCACTGGGTTAGGGTTGCAGGTAGGCCCAGGTACAAGGTGTTCATGTAGTCCAGCCTGGAGAGAATAGTGGCTCGAACAACAGTTTTGTGGGCCTCCCAAGGGAGAAGGAGAGGAATTTCCTCAGAGCCTTCAGAATGTATATTCAGTTTGTGGTAATTGAGTGGATCTGGGTCTTCAAAGATTGCCAAAGGTGACTACCGGGTTCCTGGCTGTCCAAGTGGGCGGATGGAGTGTAGGTCCATCCTTGGGCCAGGTGCTGGCCCAACCAGGATTAGGGTTTGATCCTAACAGTATAATTTCTGTTTTATCTGAGTTGCACTTTAGTTGGCTTTCTTTGAGTCAAACTAAGATTGCTCCCATGCACTTTGAGAAGGATTCCTTGCAGGTGTCTGAGTTACCTTCATAGGAGAAGACCAGCTGTGTGTCATCGGCATAAGAGACTATTGTGATGCCGAACAACTCTACCAAGGTGGCCAATGGGGACATGTAAACATTAAATAATGTTGGACTGAGTGAGGAGCCCTGGGGCACCCCACATTCTAAAGGTCTGGCCTTGGAGAAGAAAGGTTGCATCAAGACTCTTTGTTCTCGCTCAGAGAGGAACAAGGTCAGCCAATCTAACGCCACTCCCCTGATACCACAGTTTGATCGGCATCGTAGAAGGCCATGGGGGACAGTGATGAAAGCCACAGACAGGTCTAACAAGATGAATGCGGCACTCTGTCCGAGATCCAGGAACTTTTGTTTAGCGACTCAGAAACTTCCTGCAACGCTGTTTCGGTGCTGTGTCGCAATTGAAAACCTGATTGGGAGGGGCGCAGAAGGCGTTTGCATTCTTAGAATTCTGAGATATGTTTGTTTACTGTGGACTCAAGAGTTTCTGTGGCTGCTGGGAGAAGGGATATAGGTCTGAAGTTAGATCGAGTCTTACTGTCTGCAGGGGTTTCTTCAGTAGTGGGATGACTCTGGCTTGTTTCCATATCAGCAGGACCCAGCCTGTTTGAAGGGAGGCGTTAAACACCTTAGTGTAGACAGGCCCGATCACTTCTGTCATTTGTATCTGATGCTGAGCCGGATTTTACGATAGGAGGCTTTTTAGTTCTTCCTCAATGGGAGGTGTGAAAGACATCAGTAAGTTGAAAGGGGTAGGTTCAGTGTAATGGGAGGGCACGCAAAAGTCAGCGATATTGAAGGGACTCCAAGGTAAGTTTGTATATTGATAATTTCATTTTTGAAAAAGTCACTTAACTTCTGGCCTATCTTTGGGGTAGGTGTAACGGGGGGAGGGGTGGCGTATGCTTTGGTGTCCATGAAGTACGTGACAATGTTAAAGATTTCTTTCAGCTTGTTTTCGGTCTCTGCTATTTTTGCCATGCAGAAGTTAGAGCGAGCTTTGTTTATGTTGTTGCAGTAGTTTCGGAGGGCCGTTTCATAGATTGTTTTATCTGTATCCTGCTAGTCTCTTCTCCAGGTTCTCTCAAGTTTTTATTAATTTTTTTTCTTTTTTGCCTAGTTCTGACAAGAACCAGGGTACTGAGGGGGTAGATCTCAGCTTCTTAGGAGTAGAGATTTATATGTGGCCAATACAGTCTGCGGCGTGCAAGAGCCATTAATTGGCTAATGCTGCATCTCCATTGACATCACCCGATAGGGAGGGTATAGAGAGATTTAGGGTTCTCTTTAGCTCAGACATGTTGGCTTTATTCCATGGCCTTATCCATGAACCTGAGGAATTTGGGTGTGTGTCAACCTTTGTTCTGGGAGAAAAACAGGAAAAGCTCACTAGGGTATGGTCGGACCAGGTGACTTCTGCCGGTGTCTCTAGGGCAATTGGTAAAATTGACAGTATTAGATCAATGGTAAGCCTTGCCCTGGGTGTGGGGCCCGAGGGAATCAGTGTGAGGTTGAGGTCTGGGGTGGTATCAAGAAATGCTCTGGTCATTTTGTCTTCTGAATTATCCATGTGGAGATTGAGGTCACCAAGAAAGTTAAAGTTAGAGTACTTTGTGACTAAGGGGGCAAGGGCCGAGTCTAGCGAATTGATGAATTTACCAGCATAGCCCGGGGGCGATAGAGAAGAACACTCGAGAAAGAGGACGGTGCAGCGAGGGACGGGCAGAAGCCCAGCGCTTCGACACCCTTTATGTCTTCTGGGAAAGCTAGTTCTATGACTTCTCTCATCCAAGCCTCTGACATGAAGAATACATCGTATTCGGAGTGTAAAAGTAGATTGTGAATGTCAGCAGAGTGTTTGTGTAAGGAGTGGATGTTGGGAAGGGCGGCTCTCAAGAAAGTCTGTACCCCTGTAATGACTTTGATTTTCTGAACACCAGTGTGCTGAAAATTTAGACAGGTTGTGCAATGGACGCATGAGGTTAGGCCTTTGCTTAAGGATAGGGTAGACTTACCGGAAAGGGTATTATGTTTCTTCAGTGCTTCTGAAGCAGAGGTGTTGGTTGGGGTGTGGAGTAAAACAAGTATAGTGGCTGGGTCTGGCCATGGATAAGACACAGACGGGCGCATGCGGGCTTGCCTTTGGCGGGCCGGTGGCATGTCCGTGCTGTGGCCATGATTTTATAGGCAGAGCTCATTGTGGTGAGCTTCTGCATCTACTGCCTGGTTTCAGCCACTACAGAGCTGCCTTCCCCAAGATGCCATCTTTTAGTGGCAACCAGGAAGTGTGTGAGCAGCTAAAGATACATGCACTTAGCGGAGCAAATAGCAGAGAAAGCAGACAATACACTTTCACTCTGTGGTGAAGCTACATCCATCCACCATCTTTAGTCATGCCAAACCAGGAGCCAGCCAAAATAATTCCTTTTGGTCCCATTATTCAATTCTCACCACACACAGATTCCTACTACCATGCATGTGTCTCACACACACACTACATGGACACACACTCAGCATACTCACAGAACATCTGTGCAGGGATCAGGAGGTTCCATAAGAGCAGACATTTACACAAGGGGGGTCAGAAGACCCCACACACCCCTGATACAGAGAACAAGGTCTGGTTATAAAGATGCACAAAACTTCAAAACTCCTTTATGTGATTAAACCAGGGCCCATGGAATTGCCAGTAGGCCTATGCCCACCATGAGGGCACGCTTAGTACGCTCCTCTAGGTCACGGAACAGGTTCCTTGACCTCGCATTACCAGGTATAGACCTAGGCTTCTGGTCACATTCTAGATTAGCGTGACACTAGGGCTAAACCAAAAATCCAAGATACCAGTTTCACATGCAGTCGTGCACTCAGCAGGGCTATGTGCCTCTCCGCCAAGCATGGGACATTCCCAGCACATGTGGAAAAAAGTGTGCTCCTGTTGCTCCTGATGATAAGTTATGTTACGCAAAAACCAAAGGAAATGATGGACGGAGTGTTGAACATTGCAAGCACTCACCCCCAGTCAACTGATCTGGGTTTAATCCATCACCGTTCTTTAGCCCACTCTGCCACCCCAGTTCAGACATGGCCATATGCAAATCAGTCTGACCCTGTGCCTCATGGGAACAATCCAGCCCGAACTGCCAAGCAAGTTATGTTAGCTCATCATATGTTTACTAATGGCATGCTTTGAAATGATACATTTAATTTTCTCCTCACAATTTTTCAGTTTTTATGGGCTGAAATCATACATTCAAGTTCCCTTTACATATTGATGCATTAAATAAATGATGCCGAAACTTATAACCATGAACTTGTCAAATATGTCAAATGGTGGAAAATAGTTTTGACTCAATATCTAGGGGGCTTATTTATAAGCCTCTTGCGCCGCCGGTGCATCACTTTTTGTGACTCTCCGGTGGCGCAGGAGCCTGCTCCATATTTACCAGGCAGCACTAAGCCACTTTTTTGGCTTAATGCTGCCTTGTAAATATAGTTCCCATTAACACAGTTTTCTGCGTTGAAGGGCTGTGGAATGGGTGTTGTTGGGAGCATTCCCAACAATATCCATGGCTTTTTTACACTGCCCCAGATTTATGAGAAATCGTAACTCTGAGGCAGTGCCAAAAACTGACGTCTCCTCAGGGGAGGTGTAAGGGAGGCACAATGCGGAGAAATATCTTTATTTCTATTTGTTTACCTTTTCTGCATCACACATAGAAAGAGGAAAAAGCCTCTTGTGATTGTTTTTGTGCAGAAAGGTTTCTCTTATTGCACGAGAACAAGCATCCCTGCAACGCAGACACCCTTGCATCATGGTGCAAAGGTACCTGCGTTGGCGCACAGCAGCCCATTGTGCGCAAGCGCAGCGGAAAAGGACTGATAGATACGGCACATTCCTGCCCTTCTCATTTGCCGTAGAGAAGAGACACAGGAAGACCTGCGGCACTGTCCTATGGCAAAATCTCACAACTGAGGCCCCTAGTGTTTTGAAACCAGTGTCTGGTCATCCCTACGTGGACGCCAGAATGATGGAACCCAGAACCATTCTGAAGGAGTAGCAGCTGCGACCACTGTGCTGCTGGTTGCAATCTTTGTGAACTGCTTGACCATCCATAAGATTTATCCGTTAGGAGCACTGATGTTCTAAAGGTAAGTTTATCTTCTGGATTTTCGAGTTTTGTAGTTGTGTGTTTGTGTCCACTACCAACGCCTGTTTATGAACATGTAATGGCCTTGTGGGTGCAATAAGGATTATTTTTTAAAGAATGTCAGAAGGCTCACTATCGTGAGTCAAAGGTTTTGTGAAATTATCAAGGGTCATGAGGCATGTGATGTCACTTTCTCTACTGCTAGAATCAATAATTGAACTCTATTTATTATTGTAAGCGATGTTTGCTACCAAATTGCGCCAAGTGATTCAAGAAGTAGTTCCATGCCCCCTTGTGGGGAGTGGGGATCACAAAAGAGGCAGCGGTTCCCTGTCCACACTAGGGTTGGACCCAGACTGGCACAGCCGTTGGTGGTGAGCAGGAGTGGGCAAGCATACACGTGTGCCAACGCAGGGCATTTAATGTATAGGGCCCTCCAACCCAACAGCTAGAATAAAGTGCCTCTGCAGTTCATGAAGTATATAATGATGTGTCCCCTCCTTAAGGGCCCGGAAGACCACACCCACAGTGCAGACACTTCCTCAGTAAGGGTGTTAGAGGGAGCTGGTGAGGGCAGCCCCCCCTCAGGAAGAGTGGGCTGGTCTAGACCTGGACATGGTCACAAGTACCACAGACTCTCATACGATGCTCACACTTGTTATGTTATGTTATGTTAGTGGAGATTTATAAAGCGCTCGGCTACTCAAAAAGAGTGTCCCGGCGCTAGGAGTGGCCTGCCAAGAATCAAGGAGCTCATATGCGATTTTATAAGACCTCACCGAGCGATGAGACTACAGTCTATAGGAGAAACAGCCAGGTTTTAAGGTGCTTTCTAAAGCTGTAGAGTTCAGAGGTACTTCTGAGATCAAGAGGAAGGGTGTTCCACAATTTGCTTACCATCACCTGAAAGGAGCGACCACCCTTTCTGGTTAGAAGGAACTTCGGCACCTGAAGCAGATAGAGAGCAGAAGACCTTAACGTCCTCACCGGACAATAAGGGATAATTCGCTTTTTAAGATAAGCAGCTCCTATATTGTGAAATGCCTTAAAAGCAAGGACCAAAGCCTTAAAATCAATTCTATTTTTTATTTTGAGCCAATGAAGTTCCCTGAAAAGGCTAGCCAAATGGGTCCTAGGGCCTACCCTCAGAACAGCCCTGGCTGCAGCGTTTTGAACCAATTGCAAGCGATTCAAAAGAAATTTCGGAATACCCGAATAAAGGACATTTGCATAGTCCAATCTGGAGATAACAAGAGCCTGCACTACAGTCTGTCTATTGGCCCTGGACAGAAAGGAGAGAAAATTCCTCAACATTTTAATGAGCCTGAAACCAGTACCAGTCACAGCTTTCACTTGCGACTTCATAGAGAAGTCGGAGTCCAATAAGACTCCAAGATTTTTCACAGTGGACACAGGGTTGGGTGGTGAAGGCTGGTCCTGAGGCCACCATTTTTTCCATTCGTCTCCGGGCGAGTGGCCAAAAAAGATGATTTCCGTCTTAGCCGAATTACAGGCTAGCTGGTTCAGGTGAAACCATCGAAAGATATTAGACAGACATTCCCTGATTAAAACTTCGTTAAACGGTTCATCCTTCCCATAAGAAAACAGGATTTGGGAGTCGTCAGCGTATGTTATGATCTTAGCTCCACATTTTTCAGCAAGAGAAGCTAAAGGGGCCATATATATATTAAAAAGGGTCGGGCTCAACACTGAGCCCTGAGGTACTCCCACATTTAATGGGGGAATGGCGGCCGAGAAAGGAGGGGACCAAACTGACTGCTGACGCTCGTTGAGGAAAGAAGAGAACCAGTTAAGAACCGTGCCCCGTAGGCCGCACTCCCTCAGTCTCTGAAGGAGGCGGTCATGGGGCACGGTAGCAAAAGCAGCTGAAAGATCAAGCAGTATAAGAACTGCTTTTCCGCCCTTATCGAGAGTGTTCTTGACGCTTTCCGAGATTTCTAACAGAGCTGTCTCTGTGCTGTAATTTGCTCTAAAGCCAGATTGGTAATTACTGCATTCACATATTTTTCTAAGGTTTTTGCAAAGAAGGGAAGCAGCGTAATAGGTCTATAGTTATTAATGACTGCGGGGTCAGCCGTGGTTTTCTTTAAAAGAGGGAGTATCATGCCTTGTTTCCAGCTCAGCGGGACAGAGCCCGTACTTAGTGCCAAATTAAACACATGGTTGGCGGCCGGATTCATAACTTCAGCAATGGTTTTGAAACGGTGTGTCCGGGCTAGAGTTTTAGTTTCAGTTTTTGGGAATAAATTCCAATTACGACATGCAGATCCGGGTGAGATAAGTATTTTTTATTCTTTTTTGGGTAGCTGCAAGAAAAAGGATGGCACAGCCAACACGTGTTTCGCCCCCTAATCGGCCATCAGGCCTGGGGCTTCCTCAGGGCTGTATACAGACAATGTTAACCCAAGGTAGGAAAAGTACATGGTGTCATAAGGCATGTGTATAATATATACATATATAGTGAGGGTGAATTTTGGGAAGAGTAGTAAAGTTATAGTGAGACGTAGCATTGAAGGGCAATTAGTAAGTGAGGGAACAGAGAAAAATAGTAAATTGAGGAAGGGGTCAAAGTAAGCGTGCGGCAGGTATGGAAGGTAGAAAGAATCAAGATGTGATGTCATTGAGGGACACAGAGAAATAGATAATAATATGGTACAGAGTGTTTTGTCGAGTTGGAGGGAGAGAATAAGTAATTGTGATAAAATAGTAAGAGTTTAGAGTACAAAGGTCAATATAATTAGTGGCGAGTATTAGCACAAGTTTCAAATGAAAGTACATATTACAGTCATAAACATTGCCCGGTATAAATATAAGCCGGTGAGAACAAAAATGAGTTGCATTAAGAAAAATAACCGTTCATATATATAAAGAATACAAGGAGAATTGCGGATCGTATAGTAGTATGATATGCAATTAGAATTTGGCATTTATAAGTATTTGCATGACATTGTGAGATTAAATTAGAGGTAGGTTACATGATTTTGTTATTTACATTTTTAGAGACAGTAATGCATAACCCAAGTAAATTAATGTTTGAGCGTATAGTGTTATCGACGATTAGAATGAATTTATAGTTTCAGTTTCCATTAATGAGGAGGCCGCATCCGGGTACCGGGTCAAGCGCGAGGAAGAGGGAGGAAGGGTTCGCATTAGTCTAGGAACGATTTGGGATTCTTTTGCCAGGGTGACTGCGTGAATTCATATATTTATAAAGTGCTGGTGCTTTCTAGGTCACATCGTATATTAATTGTTAATTCTTAATATCGGAGTTGTGTCAAGGCATATGACTAGTATATTGTGTCAAAAATTGTGAATCAGTAACCTCGTGAAGTGTGAGGTACTGCTGTGTCATGCCATATGTGAAAAGTTTGGATATTTTAGCGGGTAGAGAAAGGGAGGCAATTACTTCTCAAGTGTAGATTCGGGCGGTGTAAATAACGGTGTGTTGATGGTGAAATTTGTAAAAATATTGGTAGGAACTATTTGACTGTGCAATAATTGCCGAATGCGAGGAGTGCTTGCGCATGTTTTTAAATCTTTTTAGAAGTTCTAAGCCGCACTCGGGGGTATAATCTATACGGAGTCCAGAATCGTGTAGATAATGGAGTAGGGAATACGCATGCTCTAGGCGATCAATTGTGCAAGTTTAAGTGAAAAAGAATTTGGATATGCTTCCTTACCGGGTTGTTAGGTAATTCAGTATTTAGTGACAAGGGTTTGATAACCCGAAGATTTCTAAAAGTGGAGAAAACACAAGGGGAAGGAAGTGGAAGAAGAAAATGTAAGAGGAAGGCATTGTTAAATGCTGGGTTACAGGGAGGGGGAGCGTGGGAAGGAGTCCCTTACCTTAAGTCTCGGCTAATGCCAGGTATTCTTTCTACCTTCCATACCTGCCGCACGCTTACTTTGACCCCTTCCTCAATTTACTATTTTTCTCTGTTCCCTCACTTACTAATTGCCCTTCAATGCTACGTCTCACTATAACTTTACTACTCTTCCCAAAATTCACCCTCACTATATATGTATATATTATACACATGCCTTATGACACCATGTACTTTTCCTACCTTGGGTTAACATTGTCTGTATACAGCCCTGAGGAAGCCCCAGGCCTGATGGCCGATTAGGGGGCGAAACACGTGTTGGCTGTGCCATCCTTTTTCTTGCAGCTACCCAAAAAAGAATAAAAAATACTTATCTCACCCGGATCTGCATGTCGTATTTGGAATTTATTCCCAAAAACTGAAACTAAAACTCTAGCCCGGACACACCGTTTCAAAACCAGTTTCATTTTAGGGGGAAAGGGGTATCTCCCCCTGTCTCTGGGCAAGAACCATTACTTGAAAGCTTCATGCTTATTAGATGATGAGTAAGGGATGAGGATCTCTTTCCCCTCACACTCTTTCAACAAACCTGAAGATCACATCCCCGAATAATCAGCAAGCTTCAATCTTCTACGGATTTCACTAAAAGTACAAGGCCTCAGAACTACCTTCAGATCACATGGCTTTTTGTCAAGACCGACGAGCACAACGTTCGACTAGGGTCGAGGAGACCTTCTCAACGGAACCAATATCCAATAGAAACTCAAACCCAAAACCCAACCCAACATCTGCACGGAGTACATTCCAGAACTTGGAACGTGCAGTTAAGAGAGAAACTAGCAAGTGGTGGGAAGCAGAATCACTCAAAAAATACCTTGAAGCTGACAGGATCCCACGGGGACTCAGAATACTTATCTTCCCACCATCAGACACCACTAACCCCCAATACATAGGAAAATGGGAAGAGAACCTAAAGGAATGCTCCAACAATATGATTAGACAATTAATTGATCACTCACAAGAAGAATACAACCTGGCGAAAACCGAAGTAGACAATCTCAGCAAGCACATAGAAGACTCTAATTGGGGAGATCTCACAAGGAAAAACTACGAAATACTCAATCAAATAATAGACGAATTTGAAGAAGATCTTATCAAAAGAAAGAACCGAAAATTCAGGAGGGACCAACTGGACTACCAATTTGGACGAGTTTACACTTTCGCTAAAAAATACGACACCAAACCTCAAGAAACCTCCAACACCAACACCACAGAACAACCAAGTGGAGCAACTACCAGCTCAGACATCGACTCACCATCACCTGTACCTGAAGGCGATAACTCACGATGCAAGGTCAATTTTTTAGAGGAGGTATTACGCTACCGACTCGGTATAAAAACAACAAACATCACAAATACTTCAACCATGGGAGGTTCCCAACAATTTGGACGCCAGCAGACACCAACAATGGGCGTCACTACGAGATCAAGAAGAAAGGAGATGGAAAAAAGGACATAACACCACTTAATCTTGTCAAGAATCTATCCCACACTCAATTATCCAGACAAGAGGACAACATTCTCAATAAAGGACTATCCTTCTGTCCAACGGCCCCATGGAATCTCACAAAAACACGAATAGATCTGTTCAAATTCATCCGCAGACTTAAATTAAAAGTGTTTTTTGCAGACCAATACATGAGACATGAGCCGTCTGCCACACCAATAACATCTGAACTTTCAATTCAAGAACTTGAAAACATAGACCTGTTGACCAACCTCAGTGAGACGAATCATGATCCAGATTCTTTAACCAGAACTGCACTTGAACTTGGAATTGACACACACCACTCAATCGACAGCAAACTAACCAAAAAATCTACCTTCTTACCACAATTACCTGCAGGGAACAGCATCGATGCCTTCCATATAGCAGTCATGCATGATTTGGAACACGAACACACAAAATACCGCAAAAAATCCAAATACCTTCCACAGAACATTACAAAGGAAGAAAGAAATGCCATCAGAAACCTTAAGGATAGAAAAGATCTTATTGTAAAAGAGGCTGACAAAGGTGGAAATCCCGTAACACTCCATATTGACGACTACATCCAAGAGGCCAATAGACAACTTGCCGACACAACCTGCTATGAACTCCTTACAACAGACCCCACAAAAGAGATACTCAAGTCAATTACAACTATGCTTAACAATTGGTACACCTCTGGACTTATTACACAATCCGAAAAACTCTTTCTGTACATTGCACACCCTACGATGCCCACTCTATATCTTCTCCCAAAGATCCACAAAGGAACTTACCCTCCACCGGGTAGACCCATCATAGCAGGCATCAACTCACCATGCTCCAGACTTGGGGAATATGTTGACAGGAAATTACAAAGTCTTATGAAGGAGATTCCATCCTTTATCCAAGACACTAAGGACATTCTTGACAAACTACAAAACATAACCTGGGAACCAGACTTCATACTGGTCTGTATAGACATTGTCAGTCTCTATACATCTATCAAACATCAAGACGGACTCAGTGCAGTGCAACAATCTTTATGGACACAACCGGCAAACCTACTAGAAAGCAACAAAATGACTTTGGAAATGCTTGACTTTTGCCTAAAAAACAATGTCTTCAGTTTCAATGGAAAGATATACCGACAGACACGCGGTACGGCTATGGGAGCCAAATTTGCGCCGCCGTACGCCTGCATCCTGATGAGCCATGTGGAAAAATTCTGGCTATGGGACCCTGAGTTCGCGGAATATACCGCCCATATTGTTATGTGGCGACGCTATATAGATGACATCCTCTGTATCTGGCAAGGAGATGAGACATTGCTCAAAAGATTTCTGAAGCAATTAGACCAAAACCCATGGGGAATTAAAACAACCCATACCTTCTCCAAGGAAGAGATTAACTTTTTGGATGTAACTCTCTATGCAAAAGACAACACTCTGCAAAGCAAACTCTATCGAAAAGAGACAGCTGCCAATTCCATCTTACGAGCCGACAGCTTCCACCCACGACACAACATAAGAAACATCCCTAAGGGGGAACTGTTAAGAACACGTAGAAATTGCAGTGAAGATGAGGTCTTCAAAACAAAAGGAGAAGAATTGGTATCTAGACTTACACAACGTGGATATGAACAATCAATTCTCAAAAACACAATGAATACAGTGGCCAAAATTGATAGAAAACAGATGTTCAGACAAAACAAAGGAGAAGTACAGAAGCACGATTCTGCTATACGCTTTATAACGGACTACAACAATGGCCACCACCAAATCAGACAAAGCCTCAAGAGACACTGGCATCTGCTTCAACAAACACCAAACCTTAATCAAGACCTTAAAACATATCCAGAGATAACATTCAGACGCGCCCCTAATCTGAAAGACCTCCTGTGCAAATCAGAATTTGTGGACAAAAGGAACTTGGTCAGCACCTTCCTGGACAGACCCCCAGGATTCCACATCTGTAGAAATTGCAATATTTGCAAGCTTAGCAACAACAAAACAACAAAAGTCCAACTAACTGAAGGAAGAGAATTTTCCATAAAAGAATGGATTGATTGTAACAGCAAATTCTGTGTCTATGTGATTATCTGTCCCTGCAATCTTCCATACATCGGAAGTACAATTAGACCACTACGGACCAGGATTCAGGAACATTACCGAAACATTCACAAACATCATTCAGGCCATCCACTTACTGAACACTTTGAAGACCATCATCCTCACAAAAAAGACTTTCGCTTCTATGGTTTGGAGATTGTACACCAAGCCAAAAGAGGGGGGGACCGCGAACTTAAACTCCGAAGACGCGAAAGTGAACTTATAATGAACTATAAAACCACCAACCTGGGGCTCAACAAGGATGCGGAAATGCATGTATGGTTGGGAGAGGATTGATGCCCCAACATACTCTTACAACCGCACCACCTACTACCCAAGACTTAACACAACCTTTCTGTTGTTTACAATAACCCCTAATTAGTTCCCCCAAATACCATCAAAGAACTTACAGCATACCCTCCTGATTTTTTGCCGTTTTTTCAGTTGATATAAAAACATGTAGAAATATGTGATAACAATTTTTAGTGCTACCAGGTCGCCCCAGTGTGACTCAACACGACCTTGTTCATCGATATGTGATAGTACCCTTTGTGCTTTAAGGGCGCCTCAGTGTGACCTAACACGATTCAGCTCTTTGCCCAGTTTTATTGATTTAGCTTCTTGTAGGCCTAGAGATATGTATGTTATTATTAATTACAAACCCCAATTTTGCACCGTAGTGTGACCCAACACAACTCTGCTCTACGCCGAGTTTATTGGCACAGCTTCTTCGAGCCTGGAGATATGTGTGCCATTCTTAATTGCATTCTAAATTATGCAGCAACTCATGTTCAGGTGATTTTTTTACCTGATACATTTACTCAATCTTGATTTTGGCTTTCCACTCCTCCCGCCAAATTTTTCATCTTTACCCAGTTCCTACAAAAAACAACTGATCGTTATCTTTACATTAATACACACGGATACCTATTAGCATACTTTGGACACATGCTTGCGTCCACAAAACGTGAATGTATGTATTTAAGTAATGTTAATAAGTTGTTATACTAATGTTCAAATGTATTGCTTTAGGTAATTTAAATGTCCGACAATTTCGCTCACTCTCTCCTATTATTGATCTCTAAAACCCTTCTACCATCCCCTTGCACCTCACTCGGTTCATATCAATACTGATGACCGTCACCGTCTAACTTCACCAATCTCGATTTACCCCCAACCTAAAATGGCTCCCAGCAAAAAGCACCCGTTCACTTCCGGGTTTTGAACCGGAAGTGCTCATATGACTCCTTTATAACTTGCTCGCAACCACGCGTTGTTATTACCATCACGACCGTGGAAACTGCAATACCTGGCATTAGCCGAGACTTAAGGTAAGGGACTCCTTCCCACGCTCCCCCTCCCTGTAACCCAGCATTTAACAATGCCTTCCTCTTACATTTTCTTCTTCCACTTCCTTCCCCTTGTGTTTTCTCCACTTTTAGAAATCTTCGGGTTATCAAACCCTTGTCACTAAATACTGAATTACCTAACAACCCGGTAAGGAAGCATATCCAAATTCTTTTTCACTTAAACTTGCACAATTGATCGCCTAGAGCATGCGTATTCCCTACTCCATTATCTACACGATTCTGGACTCCGTATAGATTATACCCCCGAGTGCGGCTTAGAACTTCTAAAAAGATTTAAAAACATGCGCAAGCACTCCTCGCATTCGGCAATTATTGCACAGTCAAATAGTTCCTACCAATATTTTTACAAATTTCACCATCAACACACCGTTATTTACACCGCCCGAATCTACACTTGAGAAGTAATTGCCTCCCTTTCTCTACCCGCTAAAATATCCAAACTTTTCACATATGGCATGACACAGCAGTACCTCACACTTCACGAGGTTACTGATTCACAATTTTTGACACAATATACTAGTCATATGCCTTGACACAACTCCGATATTAAGAATTAACAATTAATATACGATGTGACCTAGAAAGCACCAGCACTTTATAAATATATGAATTCACGCAGTCACCCTGGCAAAAGAATCCCAAATCGTTCCTAGACTAATGCGAACCCTTCCTCCCTCTTCCTCGCGCTTGACCCGGTACCCGGATGCGGCCTCCTCATTAATGGAAACTGAAACTATAAATTCATTCTAATCGTCGATAACACTATACGCTCAAACATTAATTTACTTGGGTTATGCATTACTGTCTCTAAAAATGTAAATAACAAAATCATGTAACCTACCTCTAATTTAATCTCACAATGTCATGCAAATACTTATAAATGCCAAATTCTAATTGCATATCATACTACTATACGATCCGCAATTCTCCTTGTATTCTTTATATATATGAACGGTTATTTTTCTTAATGCAACTCATTTTTGTTCTCACCGGCTTATATTTATACCGGGCAATGTTTATGACTGTAATATGTACTTTCATTTGAAACTTGTGCTAATACTCGCCACTAATTATATTGACCTTTGTACTCTAAACTCTTACTATTTTATCACAATTACTTATTCTCTCCCTCCAACTCGACAAAACACTCTGTACCATATTATTATCTATTTCTCTGTGTCCCTCAATGACATCACATCTTGATTCTTTCTACCTTCCATACCTGCCGCACGCTTACTTTGACCCCTTCCTCAATTTACTATTTTTCTCTGTTCCCTCACTTACTAATTGCCCTTCAATGCTACGTCTCACTATAACTTTACTACTCTTCCCAAAATTCACCCTCACTATATATGTATATATTATACACATGCCTTATGACACCATGTACTTTTCCTACCTTGGGTTAACATTGTCTGTATACAGCCCTGAGGAAGCCCCAGGCCTGATGGCCGATTAGGGGGCGAAACACGTGTTGGCTGTGCCATCCTTTTTCTTGCAGCTACCCAAAAAAGAATAAAAAATACTTATCTCACCCGGATCTGCATGTCGTAATTGGAATTTATTCCCAAAAACTGAAACTAAAACTCTAGCCCGGACACACCGTTTCAAAACCAGTTTCATTTTAGGGGGAAAGGGGTATCTCCCCCTGTCTCTGGGCAAGAACCATTACTTGAAAGCTTCATGCTTATTAGATGATGAGTAAGGGATGAGGATCTCTTTCCCCTCACACTCTTTCAACATAACTTCAGCAATGGATGCTAATATCTTGGCAGGGCACGGGTCAGAAGGCGCACCAGATTTTAATGATCTCATGATGGCAAGTGAGACATCCAGGGATATTGGCGGAAATTCTTCCAAAATATCCATCTGGGAGCCATCAAATAGATCAGAGGTGCTCTCAGAAATTAACTGTGGGGATACAGCAAAAGAGTCCTGAATGGACTTAATCTTGTTATAGAAAAAAGTGGCAATATTAGCCGTCCATACAGCTGTAGGAGTGAATGGATTCTGGGTAACACTAGGATTAACAAAATCCTTTACTACTTTAAAAAGTGCCTTACTGCAATTTTTTGTAGACTCAATTTAATTACCTAAAAACTTTTTCTTCTCATTGCGAACTTTCGCAAAGTGGACTTTCAGGGCCTGTTTATAAATGAGCTTGTTCTGGGGGAGATAACCTTTCCTCCAAGAACGCTCAAGGCATTTACAGGCTTTTTTACTCTGCTAAAGTTCCTCGGAAAACCCGGGAGCAGAGGGACTATTTCGTGTGTCCTTATGTATTTTACGGGGTGCCAGGTGAAGTGTCCAAGTGTGTAGCCAATTGTCGAGGGAAGATGCGGCATCCTCAAGATGACTGTCCGCTGAAATAGGATAATCAATTAAAATATCCTTTAAAGCTTTGGGGGTGAGATTCTTAAAAGATCTAGTTTCCTTAAACTGAGTACAAGACGGAGCCCACGACTTGTGACATTCTACATGTACCCAGAAGGTAAGCAAGAAATGGTCTGACCAAGACAGAGCTAAAGGGCTATCTAGTTCAATATTCTGGGATGAGAAAATTTGATCTAATGTATGGCCTCTGTCATGCGTTGGGGAAAAAACAGAAGGAGGCATGTCGAAAATTATAAATGATTTGCATAGTTTTTTGGCCTCCATGTCCGTGTCTTGGTCAAAATGTAGGTTAAAGTCGCCAAGGGCCATACAGTGTTTATATCTGGCAACTATGGGGGCCATAGCCATGGTGATAGAGTCTAAAAAAAGGCCCGCCGGTCCCGGTGGTCTATAAATGAGTATACCAGCAACAGATTGCTGCGCTGAGATAGAGATAAAAATCCCTAGCCCTTCAGCGCCGTCAAGGTCATTAACTGGTAACAAAGAGCACCGGAGGGGGGGGGGTTGTAGATGATAGCTACTCCCCCACCACGGCTCCCCATGCGATCCTTCCTGATGATTTTATAATTAGGGGGTATGGCGTTCGCAAGAGTGGGATTGGAGCCGTCGCGGAGCCAGGTTTCAGTAATGAAAACCAGATCAGGCTTGTCGTCCCTTAAAAGATCGTGTAAAATGAATTCATGCTTTTTCACAGAGCGTGCATTTACAAGAAAAGCCTTGAGCCTGCCCATCGCCCTATTATTAAGTTGAAGAGGGGATTTAGAGATGGAAACAGTCACATCAGAGGCGCATGAGTGTACAGCCTTCCAGTTACACACATTACAGACCATAGAGTCCATATTGGTAGCTAAATTAAAGGGAATGCACGTGCAAGCTGGCATTCTCAGCCTAATTAATGCAGACTTACTGTATTTCTGCCGTAGCATAGTCACTTCCTTCCTATGAGTGGAGCCAGCTCCAGCCGGCCGTGAGCCGAGCGCCGACAGAGCGCGGACAGGCGCAGACGGGCTTGCCTTGTGCGCGCCTTCGGCGCGCCCGCGGCGTGCCCGCTGTGCGCGTCCGCTGCGCGCTAGCGCAGCGTCCCCCTTTAAAGTCTCCAGAGCGTCTAGAACGCTAACTGGAGTAAAGAAAATGGCGGCACTTCCTGTGAGTTTAAGAAAGATAACCCCGGTTCGATTCCCCAACTGTTCAAAACCACACAAGCAACAACACAGTATATACAATAATTTTCGTTTTGATATATTTTAAAAAAGCAAAGCTATCAGGACTAAAAACGTTTTAAAAGTGGACTGTGCAAATAGGCAAATCTAAAAGATCACAAGGAGCGAGAGATTCTTTGGCAGTCTCTCAGCTAGAAACCAAGGTGCAAATGTTACGTGGACTTCCTGGGGTTCTTTCTCTCACGAGCCCTTGGGTTGCAAGGCCTTCTCGATGCCCACAAGCGAGAGAAGCAGTAAACAGGTTCAAGGGCAGGTCTGCACAAGTCTCGAGTCATCACACCCAACATTCTGGCCCAGGCAGACTTCAGGCACACCCACCAGCCCACATGGCCAGTAACTCTCTGACACAAGGCACACTGGCATCCAGGTACCTAGAATACAGCAAATTGTCATCAATGCACACTGGCATTCAGTCAACCTGGCATCCAGGTGAACTGGCATCCAGGTAAACTGGCATCCAGGCACACTGGCATCAAGGCACATTGGCATCAGGAGACACTGGCATCAAGGCACACTGGTATTCTGGCATCCAGGCACACCACATCCAGGCAAATGGTCATCAATGCATACTGGCATCAAGGCAAATTGCCATCCAGGCAAACTGGCATCAATGCATACTGGCATCAAGGCAAAATGGCATTCAGGCAAACTGGCATCCGGCACACTGGCTTCAAGGCACACTGACATCCAGGCAGACCGGCATCCACACAAGCTAGCATCACGGCACATTGGCCTCCAGGTAAGTTGGCATCTGGCAAACTGGAACCAATGCACACTGGCATCCAGCCACACTGGCATCAGGCGAACTGGCATCAAGGCAAATTGACATCCAGGCACACTGGAGTCAATGCACACTGGCATCAAGGCGAACTGGCATCAATGCACACTGACATCTGTCAAACTGACATCCAGACAAACTGGCATCAATGCACACTGCCATCCAGGAGACTGGTATCAATACAAGCTGGAATCCAGGCAAACTGGCATCAGTGCACACTGGCATCAAGGCGAACTGGCATCTGGCAAACTGGCATAAATGCACACTGGCATCCAGGCAAACTGGCAACTAGGCAAACTGGCATCCAGGCACACTGGCATCAAGGCACATTGCCATCCAGGCACACTAGCATCAATGCAAACTGGCATCCAGGCACACTGGCATCAAGGCACACTGGCTTCAAGACACACTGGCTTCAAGACACACTGGCATCTAGACACTGGTATCCAAGCAAACTGGCATCATTGCACACTAGCATACAGGCACACTGGCATCCAGGCAAACTGGCATCAATGTACACTGGCATCAAGACAAACTGGCATCCAGTTACACTGGCATCAATGCACACTTGCATCAAGGTACATTGGCATTCAGGCAAACTGGCTTCAGGCAAACTGGCTTCAAGGCACACTGGCATCAAGGCACACTGGCATCTGGCAAACTGGCATCAAGGCACACTGGCATTCAGGCAAACTGGCATCAGGCACACTGGCATCATTGCACACTAGCATCAATGCACACAGGCATCTAGGCATATTGGCATCAAGGCAAACTAGCATCAATGCACACCGCCATCCAGGCAAACTGGCATCAAGGCACACTGCCATCCAGGCAAACTGGCATGGAGGCAAACTGGCATGAAGGCAAACTGGGATGAAGGCAAACTGGCATCCGGCCCACTGGCATCAAGGCAAACTAGCATCCAGGCAAACTGGCATCCAGAAAACTGGCACCCAAGCAAACAAGCATCCTGCAAACTGGCATCCAGGCAAACTGGTATCTTGCACACTGGCATCCAGCAAACTGACATCGATGCACACTGGCATTTAGGCAAGCTGGCATCTTGCAAACTAGCATGAATGCACGTTGCTATCCAGGCAAACTAGCATCCAAGCACTCTGGCATCCAGCAAACTGGCATTCAGACAAACTGACATTGACGCACACTGACATCCAGCAAATTGGCATCCAAACCAGTCAGTTTGCCGCTCCACGAGGCACTTAAAATCCTTTGCGGGCTCCCGCATCGCGGGACGCCTGTTTTTCCAGCAGTTGTCTTGCCACTACAGCGGAGGGGGAACAGAGACCAGAACCACAAGTCCCAGCCTCCTAAGCGGCCGCTGCTGCCATTGTTAGTTTGCTGTGCCTGGAGGCGCTTAAAATCCTTTGCGGGCTCCCGCATCGCGGGACGCCTGTTTTTCCAGCAGTTGTCTTGCACTACAGCGGAGGGGGGACAGGGACCAGGGCCACAAGTCCCAACCTCCTAAGTAGCCGCTACTGCCAACGTCAGTTTGCCGCACCTGGAGGCGCTTAAAATCCTTTGCGGGCTCCCGCATCACGGGACGTGTGAGGGAAGCGCCCGGGAAAAACAGGGCCAAGGGCAGGCCCGTCCTTGCCCGTCAATGCCTGGGAGAGGCAGGGCAGGGCCACCCCTCTTGGCCATGTAATAGTTGGAATTCGTGGAATCATTGCCTGCCAAGGCACAAAGTGTGAGTGTTAAACACTGCCCCTTAATCCCTCATTTCTTATTTTTTCCCTCCCACGGACATTGCACCTGAGGTGCTTGCTCTGTTTTATTTTACTAAGTGCTTATTCCAAGACTTGTAATCGTTTTTAAAGCTAATTGTATTGGATTTTATTTTTTTCTTGCTGTTCTATTGTTGGCAGAATGGGGAAAAGGTAGACCACTACTAGTGAGGGGGTTGGGAATTCAGATGGCCCCCGCCCAAAAGCAAGCAGAACAAAGTGGCCCGTAGATCAGTAGCTAATAACTGTGTCCTAGATCGCATTGATAATCTATTGGTAGAGTGTCAATGTATACTAGCTCCTGATTCTAATCTAGACACTCCAGGCAATTTACATCCTCCAGTCGAGACCTCCCCCCCACTCAGCCTAAGTCCCATAAACGCTAAACAAATTCCCTCTTGTTGGACTTGGCTCTTTTTGCAGGGACATCCATAAACTTTTTGCCTTTCTCCTAGCCTTTTCTTTGACATGGTGTTGGTGGTTTTAGGACTCTGGACACTTTAGCACTGGTGTCCAGTGTAAAGTGCGTGTAATCTCTGTGTTACATATGTTAAGATTGGTCTACACCTGTTTGGCCTATTTCATTTACCTGTCAGTCCCTTGTAAAGTGGTATCTCATATACACAGGGCTGGTAAATTAAATGCTACTGGAGGGCTTGCAGCGCTGATTGCGTCACCCACCGAAGTAGCCTTTCCAACCTATCTCAGGCCTCTGCCATAGCAGGGCCTGTGCGTGCAGCGTTACTGCCACTGTGACATGACACCTAAAGTGTGTACCATGTCTGTGACCCCCTTTTACTACATGTCAGTCACCCCTAAGGTAGACCCTAGCTAGCCCTATGGGCAGGGTGCATTGTAGGTAAAAGATAGGACATGTACCTTAAGTGCGTGACATGTCCTGGTAGTGACAAACAGCCATTTTGGTTTCTCACTGCTGTGAGGCTGCCCTCCAATAGGAATGCATTGGGGATTCCCTGATAAGCGTTTCAGTGGTAATTCCTGGTATGAGAGGAGGAGCGCGGTCAAGTTTAGTATATTTGGAATGGTAATAATAAATGCTGCGCAATGGTGTGTGCAGATTTATTATAACTAGTTTAGAAATGCCACTTTTAGAAGTTGGCATTTCTGGGTGCTGTGTGTCTGCCTGCCTTATGTGAATTGCATGTCTGGCTTTTGAGTGACGGGGGGTGGTGAGGTGTGTGTGGCTCCAGGAGGGGCAGAGTGAGTCAACACTAGGCTGAATGGGACATCTACATTTGGAGTAGTGGGAGGAGTAGTCCCCTGACCCTGAATAGGATTGTGCCTGCCTTGTACAATGCTGGCTCTGCCCCCTCTGGTGTGTCTGATCCACCGAGCCCCTGCCTGACAAAGGGGAAGTGGAGCCTTGTAAACAGAGTGCTCCAAATCCCCCCAGAACCAGTTTTTGCTGGTTCCCCTAAGCACTGTACTGTAGACAAAGGAATAAGTCATATAAATATAGGGGCTGTGACCCCATGATGGTGTGCTGTTCCTGGACTTGCTGGGGGCTTGCTGCTGCTGGGGGCCCAGGAGTAACCGCCATGAGGGCTTGCCTCCCTGCTGGAGGGCCCTGTGTGCTGGCCTCCCTGGGCTGAGCTGTGCCCCTAGAACTTTGCCTTGTATTTTCCAGGACCTTGAGGACTATAGCGCCTAGAGAGCGTTGACTCTTTATTTTCAGAAGAGGAGCATTTATGTTTGCCTAGCTTCGCAGCGCGGAGCTGCTTTGTGGAAGAGGGAATCCCCGACGTAGGGATTACCCAGTGCTACTAGTGAGGAGCGGGTGCCCAGCCCGCATTGTGGTGCCGAGCGGGAGCCTACCCCGCTTTATGACTATTTTATCAGCGGTGCTCCCCCAGGCAACATTAGTGCCAGTGCTCAGTTTGTTTTCTGGGGCAATTATGTGATAGGAGCCCCGGAGTGGGGCCCCAAAGGAACCGCAGGTGCCAGACCTCTTTATTTCCTCTGTCGTGCCGCCGTAGCGGGCAAATGCCACGTTTTGGCCATATTTGTTTTAAGAGTCCCAGAGTGGGGCTCAGACCATTTTCCACAGCTGCACCGCACCAGTGCGGGTAGCTGCAACGGTGGGCATATTTATTGGTGAAGCCCCTGTGTTGGCTCAGAGGACACAGTGAGTGCCAGTGCCCCCGTATCTTCACAGCTGCATAGCAATTAATGGCAGCTGCAACATTTAGGCCAGCGCAATCGCGCACTTTGGATCCTGCTGCATTGGCAGCACGCCCTGAAATTTGGGACATAGGGCATTTGAGCCATCTAAGAAGGCCATTTGGCCAGGGGGACAAGGTTAGGTTGCCAGGGCGCCAGGCCCTAAGGTGATTTATGTGGTGCCTATGATAAATGTGATTTATGCACCCTGATTTATGCCTCTAATGTGCTTTATGATTATGAGGTTATTGCATACTTTGTTTATGTTTAGGAGGTTATTCCCTAATCTGAGGTTCATGCTTATGAGGTTGGCGCATAATGTGTTTTACGCCTAATGTGATGCTGATTGCATAATATGATTTATGTTGCAGGATATAATGCTGAGTACAGTGTTTTGCCAGTAATTACTGGTTGTGTTCTACATTTACTATTTGTGCTTGTGATGGTTCTGACAGTGGCCCCTTTGGCCCTGTCATGTGTAAATATTGTCTAGTGCCAGTTGGCACTGTGTATATTGTGTGATTACTATTCTAATGTGTTTTGGATAATACAAAGGCTATTTTTATATATACATACAACAAGGAGCTGCAGAGGGAAAGAAAAGACCAGGTCGCCCTCCATTCAATTATCAATGTAAATACAAGATAGACCTGGTCTTGTGAAGGTGCCTCTCCTCAGGCTAAACAAAATATCTATATACGGTGAGGTAGGGATTCACAGTTTTTTTGATAGTGATGTTTAAAAATTTCTGTGCACGTATCACATTATTCCTCCTGTAATTTGGCCAGGGGTGAAAAAAGTGGGGACTTCCTTTTGTGAAAAAACTATTTTGTTTCTGTAAAAAACAACTCTGTTTCTTTAAATTGAAGGTAAAAAAGCTGGCGGTTACTACCTCATAAATGGTAAAGAGAGGCGTATACGGGATTAAGAAATTGTGAATCCCTACCTCAGTTTATATAAATATTTTGTTTAGCCTGAGGAGAGGCACCTTCACAAGACCAGGTCTAATCTGTATTTACATTATTTTTATATATAACCTTGTGTGGAGTTCCTTTTGGGATGTGCCTAGTGTGTCGCTGATGTGTGCGTGTTGCGCAAACATTTTACACATTGCCTCTGGGATAAGCCTGACTGCTTGGGCCAAGCAACCAAGGGGGTGAGCAGGGGTTATCTTCAGCGTGTAACTCCCTTGCCCTGACTATAGTGTTGGTTTCTGCCTGGCTTAGGCGCAAGCCCTAGCCAACCAGAAATCCCATTTCTAACACCTCTATTTTTAATAAGCGCACTACAAGGAGTACAAAGATTAAGCCCCTTAACTGCAGCAGTATTACTCAATCTGTAGCGGTTGTTAGTGAGGTGGAATCAGGGATCTCCGATGCCCCCTCTATAGGGGATGGCAATAGTCCAATAGTTGTGGACACTGGCAATACTGACAACACTGATAACATCATTAGCACCAACATTCCCCGGGACAATAGATTTTCACTATTACAAGATCTATCCGAAAACCTCCCGGGACGGATGGCAGAATTAGAGGTGGTGCCCCTCCCCTCTAAGTGTAGTAATTAGTCATAAAGAGTTTACATCTGTAGGGACGGACACAAATATGATTATCAGGGCTGAAGTCAGTATACTTAAGATGTTAATTGTAGAGCTTTCAGAGCAGGTTAAACTTCTCCTGGATAGAGAGTCATCAAAAATGCAAATCCCTGATCAGACAATGGGTTCTGTAAAGAATTCTATCACTCATCAGGATAGTGTCACCTCGCCTAAGCTCACACATAATCTAATCCATTTAATGTCAATTCCTACATGCCTCCCTACAAAATCCTCTATACTTAAGACCCAGGAATTAGTGGGAAGTAATTTGGGTAGAAATTAATCTTTTGTGGTTGGCAGTGAAGGTTACCCTAGTGACACAAGTGAGATGGCCCATTGCCCTGCTAAGAGCATTTTTATGAGAAACGTGTCCAAAATCCTGTCATATGCCAAATACAAAGATCACAACGCCTTAATCAACAAATTGATCCATTGGATCAGAAAGGTTAGGGGGTGCAGATCAATTATCAGAGCAGACATCCTTTGGGCGAAAAGACTAACCCATCACCCTTCCCAAATGGATTAAATTGAATTTCATCTGAGGGATGCGAATTTGGTGCATAATCTAATCGCTCTTGAGGCAGGGACATGTTCACCTAAACCCACTGGTATACAGATGAAATACAAACCCATTGGTAAGTCTCTGCCCCAAGCCTTTCAAAGGAATGGCATTCTGTTGGGTTCAGATTCAACTTTAGCTAACATCGATTGACTGGTACCTTTAGCTTCCCCAACTCATATGTCACCCATCATAGATATCTGATTGTATATCAGGACACTAATGACGGGTCACATTCTGATCCCGTTCCACCAATACTCCAGCCCTCTAGTTCCGTGGCCCTTCCGTGTCGGCAGATCGTGAATGATAGTTCGCGGGCAAGGTTATGCCAGCATGTTAGCCCCTCAAGACTCCAGACAAGAAACGTAATCGACAAATGTCACTCTGTTGGCTGTGGCTCAAGAAATTCGATCCCCAAACTTCGTATATTTTCTTGGAATGTGGATGTGATAAGATCAAAGGGAGCACTCCCTCAATGGGTACAATACATTGAAAACTTTGATATCTGCATTTTTTAAGAAACCTGGGCCACTGCACCTGTTATTATTCCTGGTTATATCACCCTATGTTGCCCAGCAGTCACCAACAGATCAGGTCGCCGGCTGGGGGGCTTCTGATATGGATTAGAATCAACCTACAATGCACCACGAAAGAGATCAAGACCAATAGTCCTGATAATCTCGCGACCCACCTTAGGGGTAGAAATGGCATTTCTGTGGCCGTCTTTAATGTCTATGCACGTGGCACTAAGACGGCTGCAGATCTTTAACATTTCAAGCGTTGGAAGATTGTCTCGAGAAAAGAGAGTCACCATTACCTCTAATTATAGCAGGAGACTTCAATGTCACTTTCGAACCACTCGATTCTGAAGATCTAACCAGCACTGGTCGGATAGACGATTCATGTTCTGTCCCCCTCCTTGAAATATCGCCAATTAAAAAATGGATGCGGTTAGCTCTGCAACTCCAAGCTATAACCCTGGAGTACGGGTTAAGGGCAGCAAATGGACGCACCAAATCCGACAAGTTGGGGGCAAACACTTTCAACAGAACCATGAACATGAGCCGCATTGACTACATATTGATTGATTTATGTCTATGGCCCGGTGTGAAGGACATGGTTGTTGGGACTACCATAGATAGTGCCCATAACCCGCTGGAGCTTACCATGTCATCACCTTGGACCAATTATAACAGCCACCCAGATACCAAACTCACAACCAAGGTGATCTGTCCTACAAACGATATTAGGAGCCTGAAATGGGCACGCGTAGTAATGGACACTCCTAAGTGTGATAACATGAAGCGACTACTATTAGAAAACATTGGGAAACTTCACAACCGGTTTGAGAAACGGGAGGAGCTGACAAAGGTCACAGACATCCATACATCTCTCTTTGAGCAGCTAGCCTCCTTTTTCCTAATCCAAAGCCGGCCCCAACACAGGAAGCCGACTGTCTGCCTGCAATCTTCCTGGTTTAACCAAGATTGTAAAAAATCAAGGGCAGTCTTGGGTGTGGCGATTAGATCTAATAATGTTGAAGATATAAGAGGAGCTAGGAAAGCAAAAGAGGGAATGGTCAGAAAACCGATGGATACAGATCTGTGATGCCTGCAAAAAACAAAGACCCGCAACAATTCTGGTTACTGGTTACAAGGGGAGATGCCGATAGACCCAGTCCACCTACCAATAACATTTCTATAGCTGCCGGGTCGATCATTTTTCTGCTGTATACACTGGATCTGCAGAGCCACTTGACAAAGGTCCTGAATATGAATATACCGGTACACGGAGAGATTACCATAGCCGAAATTACCCAAAGTGTAAATACCACAGCTAGGAATAAAGCCCCGGGTCCCGATGGCATACCTGGAGACACCTTTCTCAACGATAGTGTCAATTGGGCCAACTACATCTGGGAACTGGCAAACGGAATCGCCTCCGGGGCACCAATACCCCCATCGTGGAAGGGAGCAGAAGTAATCCCGGTCTTCAAAAAGGGCGACGGTTCACTGCCTTCCAATTATAGGCCGATGAGCTTAATTGATGGTGTTCAGAAGGTCTTCTCTCGTGCTCTTCTGACTAAGATCACAGAATGGATGAAGGAAAACAATATCCTTTCCCCATTCCAAGCCGGGTTTAGGAAGAAAGTCAGCACCATCGAACAAGTTTTTAGATTCACTTTACCTGAAAACAGTGACCATTGAACAAGCCAGTCTTTATATTGCATTTATTGATCTAAGGTCGGCCTTCGACCTCATTCCCAGGTCCAAACTTTGGCAGGTATTGCAGGATTTGGGGTTTCCACTGAGCTTCTTGCAATGGTTGTTCGGTTGCACGAGGACACCTACGCAAGGGTACGTTGGGGGGACCAAGGGCAGTTGACTGATCCAATCAAAGTAGATAGTGGTGTCCGCCAAGGTTGTGTCTTGGCCCTCACCCTGTCCTCACTTTTCATTAACGGGGTGGGGACATTTCTGGAGGAAGTCCCTGCAGATGCCCCTTCAATGGAGGGCATTAAAGTAACAACTCTACTATTTGCGGATGACACTTTAGAAATCTCCAAGACCTCCAGTGATCGTCAACTTCTACTCGATGATCGCTTCGTGGTCTTCTGTAATCAGAGAGGCCTTGAGGTTAATACCTCCAAAACTAAGCATTTGACGATGAACCCCCACAAATCTTTTAAAGGTAAACTGATGTTGGGGGGTTCCCTCTGGAGAGAGTGGCCATTTTTTACAATCTGGGCATGACCCTGTCTGAGACATTGGCATGGAAGTACCACCTTACCAAGAGGAACCTTCAGCAGAAAAAAAAACCTGGGGCACTGATCAACGGGCATAGCGCCTTCCAAACTGGACCGATAGGAGCCCGCTTCAGATATACGACTAGAAGGAGGTAGGCTCTGCCCTCTATGGGGCGGAAATCTGGGGATTTGACAATCTCGAGGGCCTTGTACATAGAGAAAATAAGTTCATGAGAACTCTCTGCTCCCTTCCCCAGAGTACTCCGCTCATCCCTCTAAGATTAGATATGAGTAGAACAGCCAGAGCGGAGAAAGCAAGGGTTCGGCCCCTTCTTTTCTGGTTGCGACTCAAAAAAACTCCTGAGGTCAATCATTATGCCGTAGCCTTTGCAGATGTCTCCAGACTTGATTGCTTTAAAAAAAAATAGGGTGGATCACCAAAGCCCAGACACTGCTCTCTGCCATAGGCCTGGGATTCCTGTGGGACGTCTCCGATCCTAGCCTACTGCCTAGCAGAGAAGTTATTAAGACACACTATTGGAACTGGGTGGCACAGACAACAGTCTCCCGCCCACAGGCTGGACGCCTTACACTAGAGTTCATGGGGTTTAAGTGCCTAGGTGCATATGAACAGTACACGGACATAATTTGGACCCCTCAAGATAGGGAGCTGTACATGCAATTTAGATTCGACTGCCCCCCGTGAATCCTTTCACAGCGGCATGACAGGGATCTTCTGTGGTTGCACAGTATTGCCTGGCTACCCTGGGACAGTGGAGACGATTAAACATATCCTTTTCGCATGTCCTTTGTACATCCTCCCGAGATCAAAATGGCTGCTCCTGCATGTAGGCTGATGGGAACTCAGTGCCATCAAGAAGCGTATCGTATCCTAAAAACAGACTCGAGGCCTCTGCTGGTTTGTGCAGTGGCAACATTTCGAGGGAAAATGTGGCTCATCAGGCGCCACGCACTGAAGACGCGACAAGAAATCCTCCCTAAAACTGGGAATGGTTCTTTTAATCTGGTTTTAAATCACATTCTATGTTTTTATATCTATTGGTTTTATTTGTTTTTAGCTTTTTCAGTGAGATGGTGCAATCTGATGGACAACCCGCTGCTAAGATCTGAGTGAATCATTCCCATGCTTGCTCTGTTGCTCTTTTGTACTGTGGCATTTGCTCTTTTATGTACCCATATACGCGTCCACATCCAAACAGTATCTAGATCTTTCTGTTTTTGTCTCTCTTCTTTTATCTAGTGAAACGCTGTTTTAAATATCTAAAGTAAGATGATAATTTTGAAATGGCAGCCAAATCTTGCTTATGCACTGTACAGTAGACACATTGGTACTAATGAATGTTTTTTGTATTGTTTGCACGCGCACTTTTATGGTCGCAAAGACCGAATAAAGTAAACAATAGCATCCAGGCACTCTGACTTCCAGGCAAACTGGCAACAATGCAAACGGGCATCCAGGCAAACTGGCATCCAGGGATATTGGCATCTGGCAAGTGGCCTCAAGGCAAACTAGCATCCAGGCAAACTGGCATTGATGCACACTGGTTTCCAGGCAAACTGGCAACGATACACACTGGTATCCAGGCAAACTGGCAACGATACACACTGGTTTCCAGGCAAACTGGCAACGATACACACTGGTTTCCAGGCAAACTGGCAACGATACACACTGGTATCCAGGCAAACTGGCAACGATACACACTGGTTTCCAGGCAAACTGGCATCTGGCAAACTGGCATCAATGCACACTGGCATCCAGGCAAACTGGCATCAATGCACACTGGCATCCAGGCAAACTGGCATCCAATCCAGGCAAACTGGCATCCGGCGCTGCAGTGCAGACTGTAAAACCACCCTCCTGCCCCCCCCCCCGGATACCTGGCAGCATTCACTCTGTTTTAAAGGGACCTGTGATAATTGTTATTGCATCAGGGTTCATCACAATCACACAGCGCACTTATAGTAATAATTATTAATAAACTATATTATAACTATACGGCATGTGCCAGGCCTAGTTAAAGGGCGTGACATTTAATTGAGAGAATGTTTGAGACATCGCACGTGGCATTGCTTCACAACTGAAAGTGACATCAGATGCCCAGTATCACACAGCTGTTTGGCAAGTACTGAAGCCAGGGCTGGACCCCAGATGTATGAGATGGAAGGTGATACGGTCAGACACTTCTCTGTGTTTATACCTGGCTGTGGCCCTCAGTACAGGACCCGTGGAACCAGGAGGTAACATCACATGGGGTGATAAGACATCTCCTCGCCCGAGTATGATGAAATACTGCTCGCCTCAGCACATTAAAAAACATAACATAAAGTGTATTTGTAAAGCGCACGTTCACCCAAGGGTTTCTTGGCGCTGTGTAACAGATGGTTATTAGACACATTCCTATCCCAAGGGTTTCTTGGCGCTGTATAACAGATGGTTATTAGACACATTCCTATCCAGCTCCAGCGCTTGGATTTTAGGCATAAAATATCCGGGTTGGCGCTACTCGGATATTAAAGTTATCTTAAAACTGCATCGTCTGGCACTTACTACTGCTCATGGCTCCCTATGAACCTTAAGGCTAAAATACTCACCGCGTGATCACGTCTATATGCGTAAGCTGTGTGAGCAACCACTGTCGATAGATATAATTTGCAAAAAATAAAATAAACAAATAAAGTTATCCTACAAAAACCATTCTGTTTGCATCAGCCATCCGTGCAGACGTGCCGGCCGTGCTTCGCGCTCACTCCTGTATCTTTACACAGACATGCCTTGCCCTCTGTTTCCTAGAGGAATCACACACCGATATCCTGTGCAGTGCCGATATTCTGACTCAGCGCTACGTCACATCAGCGCGTGCCAGCCGGGGACTGAGGCACTTCCGGCTCCCGGGTGTGGCTGCACTGACAGGTACCACGCGGATAGACCTAAGACATGCGTGACACTTCCGCCCAGCCCTGCCTTTGTAGCCAAAAGCCCTTTGCATGTTGGGATTTTTGAGACCACACCTATATTTTATTTTTATTTAGCGATTTATAGAGCGCCTGGTGACCCGGAGGCTATAATAGGAAAACTATCCAAGGAAGTCCCAGAGGTGAACTTATAACCGTATAGGATAGCAAAGCAATCATATGAGTTTTTAAACTGATCAATTTCTTTAACACAAAGTCTCAAATAATTGAAGAATTTTTATTTTTTATTTTTAATAATAATCTGTGCTTTAATCTTATTTGTAGTTGTTATGGCGGTCTTCACTATAAAAAAAGAAATTTCTCCTCTCAGAAGTGTCTCTTCACAGCCCAGCTTTGGCTGCCAGGCGTAGAATCTTCTGGCAAGGACACTGACCATATTCCAAGTCAGAGAGGGCTGGAAGAGGACTCTGGTGGAGAAGGACATGAGAGCAGGGGCGGCTGCTCTCCATGCCAAGTGGTGGGGCAGCGTGGAGGAAATACCCCCAAAAAAGTGTTAATGAAAAAATGATTTTTTTTTCTAAAAGAGTATCACCTGTCGCTGCCGGGTGGTGGCCACCGCCTTGCTTCTCTGCTCCTGCCCTGTTTCCAGACAGCAGTCCACGGGCTGGTGTACACTGTGCAGGCTCCCAGATGCCAATCCAGGCACTGCTGTCATGCTCGGAATACTATTACCCAGCATGAGAGAAGCGCCGGGATTGGTCTGAGCAGCCTGGTTTGGTGCTCGGACAGGGCCTGGGAGCCTGTGCCTGTTCTCCACCCGGCTGTGCAACACAGCTCGAGTTGGAGAAATCCTAAGTGTGCACATCGGTTTGGTCATACTAAGATGGCCGGCCAAACCGACATGCGCACTTATGATGCCCACCACTCCTCCTCCCTTCTGCTGTCCATCATGATGTTCCCGCCCTAACACTCGTCCGGTTCTGGCTCAGTGAAAAATAAAATGATATTAACATTGTTTTATCATCAATTTATTTCTCACATTTGCGTCTGCCGGCTATCTGCAGTGGGGCAACGCTCCTCCGCCATAACAGAGGTGCCGCCACTGCCTGAGAGACTCGTATAAGGATCAATGGCAAGCTACGGAAGAGGAGGGATCTTATTACAAGACCGGAGGCTCATATTATGCAATCTCTTTCCTTTCTGTTTATCGAATAGCACCTGCAAAGCACTACATTTCCCACAATCCTGCTCACCTGGGCAGGAAGTAATTAGCTTTAATTTCTTTGGAGGTGCAGGAGTTGCTGTAGAAAGAGGCAATAGTGACTTGTTTGTTATATCGAGAGAGGTTTGTAAGCAATATATCTTTGGTTCAAAAGAAAACGAGACAGTCCGGCCAGTAATAAATCTATCTCGACCTGTTTGTCATTTTTCGCTGTTTCAAAATGGAGACAATAGTCGGTTTCAGAGATGTTCTTCTTCCTGGGGACTGAATAATGCACCTGGATTTGAAGGACGCTTATTTTACAGCACCAATTTCTCATAGTCACAAGAAGTATCTTCAGGTCCTTTGGCTGCGGCAGGCGTACAGGTTGAAGTCCCTTCCATTCGGTCTTTCCTACACTCCTTGGTGCTTTACTAAGCAGATAAAGCTGGGTGCGGCAGCTCTCACGGGCTGAGGATGGTAGTATCCTAGGCCAGGATAAAATGTCTTCTACTGAAGCAAGTGCAGACGGCCATAGAAATAATCCAATCTCTAGGGTTTAACGTAAATGTGGAGAAATCAGATCTGGAGCCATCGAAAAAGATGGAGTTTTTCGTGCTCCTAGTAGACTCAGACAAAGAAGTCCTCTCCCTCCCGGAGGCAAAATTAAAAGTAATGAAGAAGGAGGTGAAGATGGTGTTGGCTCAACATGAGGTTTCTCCCCAGCAGTTGACGAGGCTGGTGGTTCTTCTTTCATCGTCGATTCAGGCGATCTTTCAAAGACCCCCTTATTGCAGGGCTCAACAACAGTTAAAAATATAAAATAAGACATTTATAAAGGGGCCTAGAATGCTTAAAGATGGTTCCTTTAGACATGGAAGCAAAAGAGGAAATAAACTGGTGGTTGTGCCACATAGACGCATGGAATGCAAGGGCCATTTTTGCAATTTCTCCAGATTTACTATTAGAATCAGATGCAAGCCTCTGGGGCTGGAGCGGCTGGGGCAACACTTTTTTAACTGGAGGAAGATGGTCCAGGAGGGATTTGTCACGTAAATTGTTTACAGCATATTTCAGGCTCCTTTGCATTTCAAAGTCTGATAAAAGGCAATGTGAAGTGTGCTGTCCTTCTGCCTATGGACAATATGACAGTGGTCAGGGACATAAACAGATTGGGAGGCACTGAGGCCAGACCTCTAGGAGAATCGAACAGGGCACCCTGGGAGTTGTCTCTGTGAAGGGATATCATTAAAAGCAGAGTATCTTCTTGTGCCACAGAATTAAGTGGCGGATTGATTGGCAAGGGACCTTCACAAGACCAGGAACTGGTACCTTAGTGGCTCACAGCTCGGCTTCAGAGATGTTTCAGTTGGAGACTTGATCCAGAACCTTTAGTGACAGATGGCCTTCTTCAGGATTGGTCCAATAGAAAGCACAATGATTTCCCATCTTTTATCAGGATACCCAGATGCGTGGCACAGGTGTGCCAGAAGTCAACGAGGGTGATCTTGATAGCACTTCTCTGGACAGGGCGCAGCCTTAGTGTCCATCCCGGTCGGAGCTCACCGCGATTTACGCATTCTGCCTGTGGGTGTTCCCTCGATTGATGATGGTCCTAAGGGGTAATATTAGAAGCTTGGACCAGAAGTCAACCAGACACTGGTGGCATGGAAGCTCTCAGGTTACTCAAAGACATGCCAGAACTTTTGGAGTCTGTTTAGGGTTCATCGAGGCCTCTCGGGAATGAGGTACACTTGAGGCGCATAAGTCAGGTTTGAAATGGCTGCTGCATGGAACAGAGTTTGGATACACTTTCATCAGATGTCACAGGACGTTTAAATTGCTTGATCTCTTTAGTGGCTGGTCAGAGTCCTATAGGACTATTAATGGGTACAGGTCTGCAATATCATCAGGACATCAGAAAGTTGAACCTCTTTTCATTTGCTGGAGGATGGAGGGCACGTTCCCTATGGAGATCCATCAAGGCACGGAGGACGTGGCTTGGACCTCTACAGGGTTTCTCTTGCTCTTTATTCTCTTTAGGTTCTTCCCTGCACTTTAAACTTCAATAATCAAGAAAAGAGGACCTGCTGGTTGGACCGTCCCCATTTATCGTGGTGCGATGTATTTCCTTTATGTTGTTACTTCCTGCCCAGGGGAGGAGGACCATGGGAAATGTAGTGCTTTGAAGATGATCTTCAATAAACAGCAAGGAAAGAGATTGCATATTAATTGCCTCCGTTGTCCTTCATAAAATAAGGACCCTCTTTCACCGACTGGCTAAGAGAATCTGCAATTGCGTAAGAAAGGAATAAAATAAAAAAAAAATTACTAAGTGGTTATTGAGTAATGCTGACACCGCCTTTTGGCTGCGTCTGAGCACTAGTAGAAAGAGGCTGGTTTCCAGCAGCCTCAGAGGCAGGCTCCACAAACACACGTATGGTATCATTTTTGGAAGGATGAATGTACATTTTGTGGAAGAAGCCTGTGATAAGACCTGTCTTTTACCTCATTAGTTTGCCGTACAGCCAATGGCCACTCGACGTGAGTTCATCCGGGATGAGAATCGAAAGTGGAATGACCCGCTGCCGCAACCTGTGTATCTCACCATGCTGATTGACACAATCTTTTTAGGAGGTCTGTTGTGGGCAACCTACCACAAACAGTGCATTCTATTTAAATCCCCTTGCCAGAGCAGAGGTAGACCCTTTTGTGCAGAAACCTCCACCACCGTGGCAGACAACTCTAGTTGCAGTGGATTTTACCCTTTACAAGGCCATTGCGCCGCCCATACGTCACTTTTTCCCATGTTAAAAGGGACGCATCGGCGACAGAAGAGGCTTGTAAATAAGCCCCCTAGTGTGGTGAAGATGATATACTTGCCACAATGATTAATGGAAAATCCACAGTGAAAACTCTTTATCAAGCTCATAGTCTCTTCTGGGCTGCTGAATATTTGTATTCTGGTTGGTTGACATGGAGACATCACCTGCTGTAGACAGGAGCCCAGCTGTGCATGACTTTGTCATGGCTTTAAATTCAAGCCTGTGCTTAGCCGCTAGCCATCTGAACCACTACATAACGGAGGGGGTCAGATCCCTCCTTTTCAAACCCAGACAGTGTCAGACATCATGATCGTAGTACGCCACACATTAGAACTTGGTCAATATTTTTGCAGGATGGCAATCAAAACTGCCATTGGAGTGGCCGACATGTAGGAAGAAAAAGTCAACAACCAGGCCATAGCATCACATTGGCAGGATTCTATGGAGGGTGCAACGATGAAAGAAGGACAATGGACCATCTAAGGCGCTTCCTAGATCACATCCTGTGTGTAAAGTAGATCAAGCAAAGCTTATCAAAGGAGAAGAACACTGCTGTAGGAGCAAACCTCAATCCTGGAGGCCAGGAGACACAGGA
Organism: Triturus cristatus; assembly: GCF_964204655.1. Classification (NCBI taxonomy): domain Eukaryota; kingdom Metazoa; phylum Chordata; class Amphibia; order Caudata; family Salamandridae; genus Triturus; species Triturus cristatus. The sequence goes on from NC_140595.1 coordinate 818,168,325, forward strand.
ACAGTATATAGCTGTTATCTAATAGTTTTTTAGTCTCATTTCAACCACGTGTATATCGTTAATTTTCCTTCTCCAGTCAGGATTTAGTAATCTAGAGTTGGGTTGATGAGAAGTGCATTTGTGAGTATCTGTGATATGTACATTTTGTCTGTCAATCATCCATCACAGTGGAGCCACAAGCCTTTTGTTCACATACACCTATGGTATGCTTGGAGTTTTATGCCAGTGTTAGGCTGTATTTGGGCCATAAAGGACTCAGGTCCACTTACCCATGCATAATGCGAGAGAGTAAGATTGAGACTACCACATTGGCCTAGTTCACACTTTGAAAGAGGGTGTAAAGTCCATCAGGATAGTGGAGGACTTTATCTCCGTCATCTCTTCGCTATCCCATCCATCAATATTAGAAATCCTCGCTGGCCCAGTGGTCATCTCTATACCTTAAAAGGTACTGGTGCCACAGCGGTTGCCTTCAAGGTACAAAAAGGTAGGTGGACAGCACTCGCTGGTTTTTACAGCTGGTCACCAAACGTATAAACTTTTTATCTTTTTCAGAAACAAACTCCCAAAGGGGCAGTTTGTTTCTAAAAAGCAGAACATTAATCACTCCTTGCCCTGGGACTTCTCCTGTCAGGGTTCTTTTCTGTCACTCAATGCCAGGTATTACACAGCAGACTGAAAAATAGGACATTACACTGTCCACCCTAATAGGATCAGCAATGCAATGTCCTTCCTCATCGGAGGAAGCTTTCTGTTAACAGGGCCAAGGAGGGCTCCATCAATGGAAAGCTTGGGGTCTGCCCATTTGTAAATGAGACTAGCGAACCAAGAGTTTTGCCAGACAGGGTACTTGTGCATTTGCCATGGATCACCCTCTCTGCTAAACTGTAAATCAGGCCCCTGGTCATTCCCCCAAGTGCCAGCCAGGAAGACATCCCAGTAAGATCCTCACAAGTACCTGGACCATGCATCAACCACATCCTAACTCCGACTTCCACAAACATCAGGTCTCCACAAACACCAAAGCAAGATCCCCCACATAGAACTCAGAGGCACCTAGACCACACCCTGATCCCTATAGACTTGTGTTTTAAGCTCCCAGGAATATGTTGCTCAGGAAACCAAAGTCATTCTTCCAGACTACCACTAGCACACTCACAACCACAAACGATAGCAGATTCCCCCAGAACAAAGGCTCCATCATACCTCAATACAGAGTTCCAAAGGCCGTCTGTCCACCCCAGCTTAAACCACCACAGACACCCAGCCTGCCCATGCCAAGCTAATAACACCCCTTGCTCAGACCACCCGAGATCTCCACCCTTAACCCCAATAAACTCTATTTCAGAGCCCCACAAGTACTAATTCTAGGCCCTCAAAACCTCTACTCCGCAGCTTGTCAGATCCACAGCCCACACCTTCACAGACACCTAGGCATGCGCCTTTGAACAATAAGTCCCAATGCCCCTTTACAACTGGAAGAAACCCACCTATATCAGACTCAAAGGCACCCAGCCCAGACCATCACATAAACTCATCCCCGTCCCAAGCAGACGCCAAGGCTTGTCTGCTATGGATACATAACCTTAGACTCCTGCAGACCCCAAGCTCAGATCCACAGTCCAGTGCCCACCAAGTACTCTTAGCCATGCAACCACTGACCGCCTGCTCAGGCCTCCACAGACACCTAGTCAAGCCCTGAGTAAACCCAGTTCAATTTCCAAGAAACAGTCACATTAGAGCCCTACAGATCTGTCTAGACTCACAGCTACTACCACCCACATGGTAGTAGCTGTGCTCTACCAGTTGTCATACAGACCAGACCCCTACAGATGTTCACTACGGACCCATAGGCATAGTGACACTACAGAACACCAGCAGCCCTTCACAGGCACTCTTTCACTGTTGATGGAATGACCAATGAAAGTGTATAACTAGTGTGCAATGGGAAGGGATCGCCTCTAGAAAAAGGTCTGAATGTTCCTCTCACTTTCTAACGACATGGACGGCTCTTGATATCACCATAGGTGTGGTCATAGTCGATATCGTTGACCGCTGTTCTTCGAGTTGTGGCGACGGGTGCCGGTAAACTCCGTCGCAATGCGGTTGTTGAATTGTTGCTGAACTCCGCACTCCAAGCGGAGCATGGAGCGGCAAAACTCCACCAGTGGAGAGGAGTTTGCCCCCCACCCCTAATTATCTCCACACCTCTCTAATCCTCACCCTCTTATCTCACCACTCTCTGCTTCGACTCTCTTTGTTTTCTCACTACCTCGCCTCTCTCTCTCACTATCTAACTTCTCAACTTTTCAACTTACATCACCACTAATTCAGTACCTCAGCACATTCCATTTCGGTTCGTACCTGTGTTCACTCTATATCACCCCTTTCACTAGCCCCTTTTTCTCTATCACTATCCCATGCAACTTCTCTACCCATCTCATTATATATCTCCCTACTTCACCTCTCTGTCTCAACGTCTTATCCCCTCTTTATCCACCTCGCCCTTTTTCTACCACTGTATTACCTCACCTCTTTCTCTGCCTCACTATCTCTACTATACCTCTTTCTCTTAACACTTTAATTTTCTAACTTTCGCTCCTCACTCCCCGCATTTCTTGGACCTTGCTCTTCTCTTTAACCTAAGGGGCAAATCTACAAGCCCTCTGCAGCCACCAGTACGTCACTTTTTGTGACGTACTGGTGGCACAGGGGGCTCTTCCATATTTACAAGGTCAGGAAAAGCCACCCTGGCTGGCTTTTCCTGTCCTTGTAAATATGGCCCCTTTACACACAGCACTTTGCATGAAAGGGGCGTTCCATGGGTGTTGCTGTGGGTGTTGCCACGCAACACGCATGGAACAAGACACATCTCCAGATTTACGAGGAATCGTAAATCTGGAGATGCGTCTGAATGCTACGCCACCCTAGAGGTGGCGTAGCGAGGCGCAACGAGGAGAAATGTTTTAATTTCTCCTTGTTTTATCCTCTTTCAATGCATGCTGAATTCTACGGCACGCGTTGAAAGAGGAAAATCCCTGTAGTGATTGTTTTTGTGCAGGAAGGTGCCCCTTCCTGCACAAAAACAATCTCCCCATGGCGCAGGCATCCTTGCACCATGGTGCAAGGGTGCCTGCACCGACGCATGGCTGCAGTTTGTGCGCCAGCGCAGGGGGAAGCACAGAGATGTGACTTATTGTTGTAAATATGTCCCATCCCTGTGCTTCGGAAGTGCTGCAGCGTGGCGGAGCAAAAGGACTTGCGGTGCCACGCTGCGGCACTTCCTTGTTGATCTGCCCCTAAGTGTCTTTCTATATTTCACTTCTTATTTTGCCCAGTCTTTAACTCATCACTCTCTCCCTCTTCCTTGCAATCCTCTACTCTTCTCTATGCTTCTCTCGCTGCCTCATCTGTCTCTACCTCTCTCTAACTCCCAACCCTCACCCTTGCCATCTCTAATGCTCTACCTCAATAAAAAGACTTACTTTTCTCTCTACATGGGATTCTCTACCTACCTCTTTCTATCTTTCTTTCTGAGAAAGGTGTCAACCTACCCCCAGGTTTTTGGGAAGTTTAGGGGGAGGTCATTCTCTATGGCAAACCTTTCTGTTTACATCTCTTTTCATTCCTTACCATATGACTCTTCCTGTCTCACCTGTCTCTCTACCTTTCTATTACTACCTCTGTTTTATCCCTCTTGCTATACTAGACTCTTTGCCTCTCTGTGAACCTTTTGCCTTGAAACCCTTCCCATTTCATGTTCTCTGCAGAGCTGGAGGGAACGTTCTCTCCTGAGGAATGTACCCACAGACCAAGGAGAGGAGCAGGGATGTAGCTTGGGCAGTAAGATTGGAGGGAGGAGCTTCATATTTTCCACCAATCACACTGGCACATAATATTAAAATACATTATATGACAAGCAGGGTGCAAGGGAAGGACTAAAGGGGCAAAGGAAATGGAGACAAATGCAGATTGGTAGGCGTACTACGTGAGAGAAAACACAATACTTTGTAAAATGAGCAACATTTATGAAGACTTTCAAAACATAGAGCGAGAGAGTGTGTGTTTTTGTCTGTGTGTATGTAAAATTCAGAGGGACACCCCACCAAACCCGACTGAAGTCACCTGTACTCAAATATTTACTAGAAAATGCATTTATTGGGGGGTGCAACACCCCAAACACACCTCTGAAGCTACATTCCTGGAGATTAGTGACAAAGAGTATGGGAAGAGAATTTAAGGAGAAAATGACCAGATTTCTCTCAATAGAATTCGGAAAATTTGTGGGGCACTGCTATGGTCTACCCTGTTGCATTAGCCATGCCAGTTGCAAAGGGATATTTGTTTGTAATTACGAATTTCCACAAATTGGAACCATAATTCCTAGCACTCTGTGCATACTTTATTGTGATACCCTGGTCCAGTGAACATCCTTCTCACAATGGGAGGAACCGGCTGGTTAGACACCGAATTCTATGCAAAATATTGTTGTTGCAAGACCAAAAAGATGGATCCAAGCGCAAACAGAGACCGCGTTATCAATGCGCTTAGTACTGTTGGATCGGTGGGTGTGGGGTAGTGGCAGCTTTTGGCAGATTTTACGTGTTCCCATTTCCAATTGTTTATCCCACAGCTCAACAATGTTTAGCAAATGAGGGCTTGAGTTAGCTGAAGATGGACAATAACTTTAAGGTTACTCTGAACTAGGGGTCCCAAAAGAGGCTTTTCAAGGGGCCGCCAAAAAAAGCTTTGGAGGGCACGGCTCGAAGGCACCCACTCAGAAGCACAAAAGCACCAGACCTCACAATCATTTAGCCCAAGACCCCTAAGATGCCAGTTCTAAAGAGACACCCACACTAGACAGCTAGCCCACCAGACAGCCAGCCTACCCCGCTAACCCCGAGCTTTTATTGTTGCCCAGTCCAACCAACACAGAGCCAACCCCAGCCCTTAAGACACCTAACCTAGGGTCCATCACACACCCAACCAGGCTCCAATGCATGAACTGCCCAGATGCCCCCAGACACCCAAGCCAGCTGCCGATGGACACCAATGTGAGACCCTCAGAAACACATGAACTGCATGAATTCCCAGCCTGAGCTCCCAGTCACACTCAGGCACTTCAACCAAATATACTGTTTATTTGACACAGTCGCCAAAAGAGTCAGAGAGAAAAAGCACCATGAACTGGGAAGTAGTCTGTAAACTGAAATGACGACTGCTGTTTAAAAGACCATCAAATTGTCTTTTTTTACACATTCCCTTTATTAACTTTGGCAAATATTCCTGACTTGTCACACCTGTGAATTAAACCCAGCACAACTCTGCAGACACCCACCACAAACCCTCACAGATACCCAGCTAAAACCCGTAACCCAGCATCTCAGGCACCTAGCCCAAGTACACACTGGCACCCACACTGCCCCCTTTGGAGTAATTTAGACCCTGGCAGGTGGCCCACTGGCCAATAACATTTACTTCTCTAGCAGAGGAGTGCCTCCCAAATGAAGAGATCCCTGCCAGGTAGGTGGGTATTTCTGTGGCTCCATGAAGGCACTGACCTTTGCCAAGTAGGCACCTCGGTTTATAGGCTCCCTCAGTAAAGTATTTTTGTTTTTTAATTATAAACTCCTAAAGTGTGAGTTTGCTCTTGGGAAACAAAATCAATGTCCCAGAGGAGCAGGGAAATTTTTTCCTGCATGTTGAGGTCATGGGGTGATTCCGTGTCCGAGTCGGTCCTGCACTGCATATGGTCTCAGACAGGGAAGTCTAGTGATGGTTGCCTGACCCTCACTAACACTTTCAATTCATGGGAGCACTCCTGCTCAGCCAAACCCAAACGACCACTTTAGTACTGAGTGCAGGTCTGTGCAAGTATGCATCCTAGACGCCCACAGACCTCCAGCTAATGCCTCTACAGTCCATCAGCTCTGTTCCATCACAAAAAAACGTAACTTGTACAACCAGGAGAGGATGTGGCCTAACGGCTAGAGTGGTCGACCTCAAAGCTGGTGAACCAGGTTCCAATCTCGGCAGGGACACTCAACATCCTGTGATTCTGGGCAAATCACTTAATCTACCCGTGCCTAACAAAATGAACGTGCCTGTCTGTAACGCAACTGGTGCTCATGTAGAGCACTCTGATACCTTCGGGTTGAGTTCATGCAATATAAATCCACCCCCCCCCCCCAAAAAAATAAGATGTACATCCAGTCACCTTTATATGTAATTCTGAAGACGCACGTGTTGTTACTCCCGGATGGTTGCACCTCCTCATGTTTTGATGACTTCAGATTGGAGTCCTCAACACTGATTGGCTTGGGGCTGCTTTTTTTGGTTCAGAGGCTGATACACCTTTTCAGTCCTTTTGGCCGTCTGACGCCTCCCCTCCACTTATCAAAATCTGGTGATGAAAAACCTGGGCTTTATGTTTGATGGTCAATTGCTATTTTATTCCCAAGTAAATTCAGTGGTCGGCACCTGTTTTGCCCTTCTTCAACTTCTTCTGAAGTTTCTGTTCTTACTGTCCTTTGCGGACAGACAACAAGTGATTCAAGACCTGATCATTTCACGTCTTGACTATGGGAATGGTCTCTATTCAGGCATGCCCAAATACCCGACGGATAGGCTGCCGCTGGTACAGAATGCAGCGACCCAAACTATTTTTGGGCTGCCCCGTGACACTCATGTGTCATGTCTTTTAAGTGTTCATTGGTTGCCGGTAAGGAAGAGGATTACCTTTAAGACTCTGTTTGTGACCCAGAAAGCTCTATACGAAAATGGTCCAGGCTATCTACAAAGCAGAATTATGTTCTATGCCCCACAGAGAAACCTTCGCTCTGCGAATCTCTGCCTTGCCAGAATCCCGTGAATCAGGAATGCAACGTCAGGGGGCAAAGCCCTTTCTTTCTTGGGCCCTTCCCTCTGGAACACACTGCCTTTGACCCTCAGATGTATCAAGGCAACACCTGTGTTTCGGAAAAAGCTTAAAACATGTTTTTTTTCCAGCCCTTAGTTCCTTTCTTCTTCCTCCGCAGTCACCCTTTCGGCAATAGCACCAGGACACTCCTAGGAGTAACAGTTGCGCTATACAAATATCTCTACATAGACATAGACACTCATGCTCTGCCACCACGCCTAGTTCAGTAGGGCTCCCCTTCACTGTTCCATGAGAGATTGGGGGTTGATTGCAGTAGATTTTCAAGCTAGTGGCACAGATTGCTATACCTGTACCTCTCTGACTGGGACTGACCTGTCCTGTTTGGCCAAATTCCCTTCAGTGTCTTATAGGTAGCAGATGTAGCCTCAAGGCCAGAGTGGCTGACCTTAAAAATGATAAATCAAATTCGGGTCCCGGCGCCGGCTCAACATCGTGTGATTCTGGGCAAATCACCAAGGGCCTGATTTAGATCTCACGGGGTATCCACCACCGTTGCCATGAAGTTACCCATTTGCTGAGGTCTAAATCAGGCCTGAATGTCCCCTTGCATTATAAAAATTGCTTCTCACCTTGTGAAATGTAACTGGTGCTCATGTAAAGCGCTCCAATACCCTTGAGCCGAGTTGGTACTACATAAAAAAACAACTGCAAGAATCAAAATACCAGAAGCTTTCCACTCCCCCTGTATAGATTTTCAATGTTGCAAGATGCAAACCACATGTATGGGATATTTGTTATAGGACTGACGTCCTTTGCAGGACATGGTGTCTATGACACAGAACTGGGGGCAGCGGGGATTGCGCCCAATAAATATATACTGATTGCAATTCTTAACATCTACTAGTAGTGATTGAATTGTGCTCCCATTATCCACTCTTTCTGCCCTTTAAATATTTTCCTAGGTAGAGGTTCTTCAGGATATATAAAACTTTTTTGGTAGGAAGCACTGTCTTTGCCAGTTTAACATGGACATAGTAAACAGACTAGCATACTGTGGAAGTGTGGGGGGGGGGGGGGCAGGGCATGCAGCAGCCCAGCAGTGGCACTGTGAATGAAGAAAACTTGTGTTGAGGAAGAAAGGGAAACTGCCCTCTGGGGCCTTATCTTAAGTCAGAGAATTAACATAAAAGATGCCATGTTTTGCTGGGGTTACATCTCATCTGAACTACTCTCGTACCCACTATCAATGGATGGGTCAGACTTGTCATGTAGTGGGTAATAAGGGTGGCAGGATGCCCTACAGGAGCAGCCGTCACCCACAGGGACCAGCAAGAAGTAAAGGCTTAATATTGGGGGCTACCTGCAGGACCTGTCAATCTGCACTGACTATTTGACAGGTTCTGTGGCCAACCACACAGATGATTGCCCTGGACTACCAACTGAAAAACACACATGTTCCATTACCATAGCTGAACCCCATCCTGGAACAGCTATTGTGACTAGAGTCATCTCTTTTAAATAACTTAATTTCCACTGCCTGCAGCCCAGGCTCGGATGAGAAGACGAGGTGACAGTTGCGGCTGGCATCTATGAGGAGTGATGAGATGGGCAAATGGGTGGTGGGTAGAAATAAACACTTTTACATTTTTTTTTTCAGTTTAGAGGGTTATATATAGCGCGAACTAGACCCGAGACATTGGGTATCAGAGCGCTTTACATGAGCACCAGTTTCGTTACAGAAGGACACATTCATTTTTATTAGGCACGGGGAGATTAAGTGATTTGCTCAGAATCACAGGATGTTGAGCGTCGTTGCCGAGACTCGAACCTAGTTCCCCAGCTTTGAGGTTGACCGCTCTAGCCGTAAGGCTACATCCTCTCCACTTGGCTTAAACACAGCCTCTTCCTTGCTGCACTGCATGTTCTCCTCCTGCTGCTGCCGTATTCTGACGAAGACCCCAGCCAACTGCCTTAACCAATCTTGACGCTTCTCTCACCAGCATGAGAGAAGGGCCAGGATTGGAGGGAGCGGCCTCTCTCACCACTCCAGAGGGCCCTGGAGTCCTGCACTTACTCTAACCCCGCTGGGTTAGAGCTTTGAAAGTGCGCATGTCTGGCTGGCCATCGCAAGACAGTCAGCCAAAGGGACAAGGGCACTTTGAAAAGCACCAAGGCTGCCCAACCTCCTCCCTGCTGCCGTCACTCTGCAAGACCCGCCCCGTTCTGACCCTCAGTTTGGGACAGCAGGATGAAAAATACAATGGTAAAAAATTAAGTTGATTACCATCTTATTTTTCATTTCTGGGGCTTTTTGGGCAATTTAGGTGGCGGGCGAGGCTCTTCTGCTTTCACGGAGGAGCCTCCCCGGCTGGGTGATCCCAGAAGCAGTTCAGATGATTTCAGAATGAGTCCCAGAGTGTCTGCACCGTCAGGAAACACTGGGGGTCATGTGCGGGGCTCTGCTGAACCTGGGGTGCTCTGGCACTCATTGGTCTTAACTGAAGGACACAGGGATGCATGAGTGTGGGTCTGTACTGGACCAGTGGAGGATGATACCTGCCGGCCAGGAAGGAGGTGCATCGGTAGAGCTTTGTGTGCGCACCAGTCATCAAAGTGCAAGAACTGCTACAGGCCAGGACTGAGGTGCGTTGGTAGAGCTTGGTGTGGGAACCAGTGATCAAACATCAGGTAGTGCTACAGAACAGGACTGAGGTGTATCAATAGAGCTTTGTGTGGTGGTACTAGTGATCAAACATCAGGTAGTGCTATGGGCCAGGACTGAGGTGCATTGGTAGAGCTTTGTGTGGGGGTACTAGTGATCAAAGAGCAGGTAGTGCTACAGGCCAGGACTGGGGTGCATCGGTAGAGCTTTGTGTGGGGGTACTAGCGATCAAAGAGCAGGTAGTGCTACAGGCCAGGACTGGGGTGCATCGGTAGAGCTTTGTGTGGGGGTACTAGTGATCAAAGAGCAGGTAGTGTTACAGGCCAGGACTAAGGTGCATCGGTAGAGCTTTGTGTGGGGGTACTAGTGATCAAAGACCCGGTAGTGTTACAGGCCAGGACTGGGGTGCATCGGTAGAACTTTGTGTGGGTGTACTAGTGATCAAACATCAGGTAGTGTTACAGGCCAGGACTGGGGTGCATCTGTAGAACTTTGTGTGAGGGTACTAGTGATCAAACATCAGGTAGTGCTACAGGCCAGGACTGAGGTGTATTGGTAGAGCTTTTTGTGGTGGTACTAGTGATCAAAGAGCAGGAAGTGTGACAGGCCAGGACTGAGGTGCATTGGTAGAGCTTTGTGTGGGGGTACTAGTGATCAAACATCAGGTAGTGCTATGGGCCAGGACTGAGGTGCATCGGTAGAGCTTTGTGTGGGGGTACTAGTGAACAAAGAGCAGGTAGTGCTACAGGCCAGGACTGAGGTGCATCGGTAGAGCTTTGTGTGGCGGTACTAGTGATCAAAGAGCAGGTAGTGCTACAGGCCAGGACTGGGGTACATCGGTAGAGCTTTGTGTGGGGGTACTAGCGATCAAAGAGCAGGTAGTGCTACAGGCCAGGACTGGGGTGCATCGGTAGAACTTTGTGTGGGGGTACTAGTGATCAAACATCAGGTAGTGCTACAGGCCAGGACTGAGGTGCATCGGTAGAGCTTTGTGTGGGGCTACTAGTGATCAAAGAGCAGGTAGTGCTACAGGCCAGGACTGGGGTGCATCAGTAGAGCTTTGTGTGGGGGTACTAGTGATCAAAGAGCAGGTAGTGTTACAGGCCAGGACTGGGGTGCATCGGTAGAACTTTGTGTGGGGGTACTAGTGATCAAACATCAGGTAGTGCTACAGGCCAGGACTGAGGTGCATCAGTAGAGCTTTGTGTGGGGCTACTAGTGATCAAAGAGCAGGTAGTGCAACAGGCCAGGACTGGCGTGCATTGGCCTAGAGTTCTTAACACTCCCATTGTGAAATAACATTATAATGCACAGTTCTAACATGAGCAAGACCTTTATTGAAATGTTTGGTTACAGCAATCTAATCCCTCTTGTATACTGGGAGACCTTTCAGTTGGCCCACACCGTGTGTGGTGTACGTGCAAACACTTGTGCACGCACTCATGCGCGTGATGCTCTCCATCCATTCAACTGGGAATTTCACTCCAGGGCTTGACAGGGGTGACGAGGCTCTAGGGACTAAGCAACAGGTTTGAAAGCCATGGAGCACTAGGCTATGGGGCACAAGGCCATGGAGGACTAGGCTATGGGGCACAAGGCCTTGGAGCACTAGGCTATGGGGCACAAGGCAATGAAGCACTAGGGTATGGGGCTCAAGGCCATGGAGCACTAGGCTATGGGGCACAAGGTAATGGAGCACTAGGCTATGGGGCACAAGGCCATGGAGCACTAGGCTATGGGGCACAAGGCCTTGGAGCACTAGGCTATGGGGCACAAGGCAATGAAGCACTAGGCTATGGGGCACAAGGCCTTGGAGCACTAGGCTATGGGGCACAAGGCCATGGAGCACTAGGCTATGGTGCACAACGCCTTGGAGCACAAGGCTGTGGGACACAAGGCCATGGCGCACTCAGCTATGGGGCACAAGGTAATGAAGCACTAGGCTATGGGGCACACGGTAATGGAGCACTAGGCTATGGGCACAAGGTAATGAAGCACTAGGCTATGGGGCACAAGGTAATGAAGCACTAGGCTATGGGGCACAAGGTAATGAAGCACTAGGCTATGGGACACAAGACAATTGAGCATGAGGCTATGGGACACAAGACAATGGAGCGCTAGGCTATGGGACACAAGGCAATGGAGCACTAGACTATGGGCATAAGGCCATGGAGCACTAGGCTATTGGGCACAAGGTAATGGATCACTAGGCTATTGGGCACAAGGTAATGGAGCACTAGGCTATGGGACACAAGGTAATGGAGCACTAGGCAATGGGCACAAGGCCATGGATCACTAGGCTGTGGACCACAAGGCAATGAAGCACTAGGCTGTGAGACATAAGGCCATGGAGCACTAGGCTATGGGCACAAGGCCATGGAGCACTAGGCTATGGGGCACAAGGCAATGAAGCACTAGGCTGTGAGACATAAGGCCATGGAGCACTAGGCTGTGGACCACAAGGCCATGGATCACTAGGCTGTGGACCACAAGGCCATGAGGCACTAGGCTGTGGGGCACAAGGCCATGGAGTACTAGGCTATGGGGCACACGGCCATGGGGCACTAGGCACTGGGGCACAAGGCAATAGAGCACTAGGTTGTGGGGTACAAGGCCATGGAGCACTGGGCTGTGGACCACAAGGCAATGGAGCACTAGGCTGTGGACCACACGGCCATGAGGCACAAGGCAATGGAGCACTAGGCCGTGAGGCACAAGGCAATGGAGCACTAGGCTGTTGGGCACAAGGCAATGGAGCACTAGGCTGTTGGGCACAAGGCAATGGAGCACTAGGCTGTGGACCACAAGGCCATGGAACTCTAGGCTAAGGCGCACAAGGCCATGGAGCTCTAGGCGGTGGCCATCTTCTTTTCACAGACCACGTTGTACGTGCGCGAGCAGTGGTCATCATTCCATTGGCCATTGTTGTGCAGGTGCGCGCAGTCCTCGCCGCCGCCCAGCCCGTGCCCGTAGTGCTCATCCGGTTGACCAGGGATCCAGTTCCTACAGGAAGGAAGACAGGAAGAGGTTAGAGAAGGCAGTCTGTTCCAAACTGCATCCCTTCACACTGTGCAAACAGGGCAAAGAGTGAGGCATGGGTCATTGAGGAACAGACTTTTGCCTGAAACCTTCAAGAGAATTAAGGGGTCTGACAAATGGGAGGCAAGCACAGATGACTAGTAAACCTGAGGCTAGTCTTCCTACTCTGGTGTTTACTCCCCCCTCCCCCACAGGGAAACACATGATCTCTCCATAAAAGCCTATGCAGCAAAATGAACAAAACTGTTCATGCTAAAAACAAATCTCAGAGTTGGAGAGAATCTAAAATGAAAGAGGGAATAAAACACAACATTAAATTGAGCAGTTCAAAAAAGAAAAACTGTACATAAGATGACAACAAATTGTGAAAGAATACAAAAACCGAAACGGACATGTCAAAATTCCAAGAAAATATTCCTGTAAGGGCTTGCCAAAGATGTCTGTGCTTTAGTTGAGGGCTACAAAATGGAGGTAGGTGTCTTAAAATGGAGGCCAGTCACATCCTTCAATATGCTTGTCCCCCTAGCAGTTATAAAAGACTATTATTGAAGGCCTGCCCTTGCCAGGATGTGACCATGGAGCTGAACTTCGAACTAAACACAGCCTTGGAAAATGTTGTAATGCCAGTTCCAATTTGCACCAGTCAAATGCGACCCTCTCCAAGAGGGCCTGGCAGGTCCTGGCCCTAAGCACAGTTTGTATTGAATCAAGCCATATTAGTCCCTTTATGGCACCATTTTCAAAATATAGCAGCTGACAAACAATAGGTTTGAGACAGAATTCGGAAAAGAAATTCATGAAATATATTACGATTACAGGAGTTCAGGGTCCAGACCATTACTTCTTTATAATACATGGGAGCCCGCAATCCCTGCATAAAAGCTTGTCTCTAATATCCTTATTAAAGTCGAGTACTGACATCTCTAGTCACCTGTAATAAAGAAATGGCATAGCTACTCACCTGTAATATGTTATTACAGTAGAGTTGTGATGTCACATTGCCTGCTGCCAGAGCCAGTGATCTGATTGGCCGAGGAGGACACAGGAGCATGAGCGGTGATTGGCTGGCAGCAACAGGAAGAGAAATGTTGCAGCTGCCATTTCAGGACACGCGGCCCGAAAATTTAAATAAAAAAGGGATAAGGGATAAGGGTGAGGATATCCTGACGCCCTGGTCCTTGGAGGTTCCCGACATATGGGCGGTTGGCCCTGCGGCTCATCCATGCCACACCCTTCCGAAGGCCGTGTTCAGTGGGCGGTTGCCAGCCCATGGGGGGGTTGGTCAAAGGCCTTGCCCAGCGGGGGTGGACACCTGCAAGGGTTTGCCGCAGTCCAGGCCCTGAGGCTAACCCCACCCTGTGCACAGCTAAGAGCCATACATGGTGGGTATTTGGCTGCCCCCAGGGGTTGGGCACAGTGCCTGGCAGCAGGCATAGTTACATATGGTAATAAATGTTACTTTACAATAAAGACCCTAGAAATACACTGAAAAAAACACTAAGGTTAAAGTGAAGTTACAGTTATGTAAGGTAATATTATCTTAATTTGCATTAAAAAAATCAGAAATTCACAAAAAAAAGTTAGCGTGACTTCATAATTAGGTGAAAATGTCACTTTAAACATGTCATTTGTTACCCAAAAAACACTGAAATTTACCAGTGGTATTTATTTCAAGTAACTGTAAATGCTCATGAGCTCACAGATTGCATCACTCATGACATCTGTATGACATCTGAAATGACATCATGTACCAGCGCCTGTAAGTTAAATGCTACTACTGCGCTGCAGCACTCGTTGTGCCACCCATTATAGTAGCCTTATATAATATGATTCAGGCCTGCCACTACATCCTGAAGTGTAATTTTAAACTACCATTTCGACCTGACACGAGGAATCTTTTGCCGGGCCTAAACCTTTCTTTTTATTACTTATAAGTCACCACTAAGGTAGGCCGTAGAGGCTTCCAGGGCAGGGTGCATGCTATTTAAAAAGTAGGACATGTGTATTCAAGTTTTACATGTCCTGACAGTGAAAAACATCTAAAGTTGGATTTCACTGTAGCAAGGTTACCTTTCCTATAGACTAATGCTGGGTTACCTTATTACACTTAATAAGGGATAACTTAAATTTGGGAGCAGAAAGAGATATACAGATTCCACTGATTTGAATTGTAATTTAAAATACTCTTTGGTGGTAAAGTCGGACTTTAAGTTACTATTCTGAAAATGCTACTTTTAGGAAGTTGGCATTTTCTGCCTAAACCAAATGTGTCTTTCTTCCAATGTCCAGGGTCACATGACTGTGAATTGCTCTCCTGTGGTGTGAGGCATTCCTTTCAGGCATGGGGGACAAAAGGGCCTTGAATGTGCGGCAGGGTGTTCCTCTCTGCAGCAGGATGCCTGGGAGGCGAACTCTGTCCTCCTGAGCATCAAAGGCTAGCCCCTCATGCACAGTCTGGCTCGGTGTATAAGAATGGCACCCTCAGGACCCCTCTTCAGAACACTCTTGGACCTGTGGAAGACTGAGAATAAGGACAGCCCTGCTGTCTGAAGAAGGAAGACTGGACCCGTTTGCCTTGAACCCCGGATCCCCAGAAGTGACTGCAGGGGTCAATTGACTGGCTTCTTGTTTGTGCTACAGGGATGCAGCGAGCTTTCAGAGGCCTTCCCTACAACTGCCCAGCCGACCAGCACCAACCTGACCTGGCTGAGCCCACCTTTGCTGAAGTGAGTCCTGATCCCCAAGAGGTTCCCCACCAGGTCGTGGACCCTTGACTGGCATCAGAGTGTACTCTTTCTTCGAGACTGCAAAGACTGAACTGTCGATGAAAATCCAGTTTTGTGCTCTTCACGACCGCGAGTGGACTCCTTGCGTCAGCAACGACCGCCGCATCTCCCACAAAAGCAAAGTTCAAAAGTCAACCTGCTCTTCTTGCCATCAGCGGCCATCTGCATATCCTTCCAACGTGCAGCTCCAGCAGCGACCTGATCCTCATGCGACAACTTTTTTCTTGTGGCCCCTGCCAAAGCGAGGCTGTAGCTAAAGCTTCTTATGCTGACTTGGACTGACAAATGGTAAACTCTTCACAGGACGAATCTGGTCCCTGTGTCCAACCCATGAGCCATCGCAGTCCGCCTGAACTTGTGACTTTGATCTGGTCCAGCGACACTACATAACCCTGAGTGGCGCTTGTGTTTTGGTGCTATTTTCAACTGAAACTTTAATCATTCCAGTTCTGCTGATTCCATAGTGTTATTTATTACTTTCAGCATAAAAGTGTTACAGTACATGATGAATACAATTCATTAAAAAAAAACATTTTTCATGAAAAATATTACACCATACAACACACCACATGCTTGACACATAACATAATAATGAAAAGGGATTCAACAAATAAAACCATTTGCACTGTGCATTAACCAACTAGACATCCCCAGACAAGTATAAGTATGCACATTTGAAGACTTAAAAGCCAGCAACACTACCGTACATTGAGCAGCGCCCAATTAAGCGTTGCCAGATCATCGAGCCACAATCCGCTATAAAATTTCAGTCAAACAGCTCATAGGAAGGATGACACTGCGAGTACGACAAATTCCTCCTTAGTACATGTTGGACCTGGCCTCGTGGCGTGGTCCTTAACCCCCTGGATTGTGGCCGTTCCCCGCCCCGGCCGTCACGGGCCACCCGTCTGGACTGCACCAAGGCCCTTCACCCGGAGCTACCCGTGGTCGCATACTCCTCGTGGCTCCGCCATCTTGTTGGCATCCACGTCACACCGTGCCCCAGCCGGCGCGACCCCGCTCCACCCAGCCTCGACCCCAGCGAAGCCCCGACATCGAGGCACCACGAACTGGCCAGGGGGTGCCGCAGGAACCATTCATTGCCCCGGCGGAGGACAGTATCGATGGGACCCCCAACTGTCCTCCCCTCTCGAGGTGTGATCACCCTGCAAACTCCCATGGGCCTGGCGCCTCTCCTGCTGGGCGTCTGGCCACCTCCACCCGGCCACTCCGCCCCCTCGGGCGCATAGGTCCGGACATCAAAGGGCTCCAGACCTATATCTGGGGCGACCCCACCACAGCTCGGCAGTTGTATCCCGGAGTCGAGAGCCCTGCTGATCGAATCGCGGCTGACCCTACGGAGACGAACTCTTGCCGGAACCATCACGAGCCCTGCTGACTGCGTCGCGGCTCCCTCCTGTGAACCCTTTTCTGAACCACCTGGAACATCGGAGCCCTGCAGACGCTGTCGCGGCCCAACCTCGCTGGAACCTTCCTCGGAGCCCTGCTGACGACGTCGCGGCTCGAGCTGAGCAGAAACCATCTTGAGAGCCCTGCTGATTGAATCGCGGCTCTCCACGAACTGTACGCCAGGGCCCTGCTGACGCCGTCGCGGCTCGACCCCTCCGAGATCGGAGGTCCTCCAGCGTGAGGATAAGAACTGGGCCCCAGGTACCCTCGTACCACACTCCTGCCAAAGACTGTCCCGCTACCCCTACCCTTCCAAAGAGACATTGAGACTTTTGGTGGATCCCTCGATCCCTTCGTGTACATATTGAACTCGTAACCTTTTATTGATGATAAAGAATTGCTTGTCTTGAGACAACCTCCTTGAGTCCGGTGTGGTGGTGTTACTGTGCTAGTACGGGATAGGAGAAGGATCTCTCAGGAGACTTCTCGGCAGCGCTCGGCTACTTCGTGCAGTGAGAGGGCCCCCCTTGGTGGTCTCACCGACTCCTCGGGGTCCGCCTTCCAACATTTGGTGGCCAGCGACGGGATCCGAGCCGAACGCAGTACGTACCAGCCAGTACCCACTAGCTACCCATCCAAACGAATAGCATCATGAGCAGCCAGGAAAACAACGCGACAATGGAGTTCCAGCCCGAACGGCTGGAAGAATATACGCACAAAGAATTAAAACAGTTCTGCAGAGACAAAGGCATTGCAACCACCAGCCTCGGTACCAAGGAAGAGATGCAGAAAGCTCTGAGGGCATGGTTGGAGGCTGGGGCAGGCCCCTCCCAGGAAGAAGGGCCCTTGCCCCTGACGGAGACCACAGCAACCGCACTGACCCCGGCAACCGGAGGAAGACAGAGCCTAGAAACCGGCCTCTCCGAGGAAGAAATACGAGAGCGGGAAAAGGTCCGGAGCCACGAACTGGAGCTCGCCCGACTACGGCTGGACGGCGAACTCCAGCTGGCAGAAAAGAAACTGGCCCTCGAGCAGCTACGCCTTCAAGAAGAAATAGAAGAGAAGAGACGACACCGGGAGTTGGAGGAAAAGAAACTAACTCTTGAGCACGAGCGCAGTCTTAAGGAGCTCGAGATCAAGGCCAAGAACGGAGGGGCCAACACCCCCAGTACTAGAGACACTCTACCGCCCCCCGAGGCCAAGGTGCATATCCCGAAGGAGGTCGTCAAGGAGTATTACAAGAATGACGATATCCAACAATGGTTCAAGGCCTACGAGGTGGCCATGACCTCCCACCGGGTGCCCCGAAAAGACTGGGGCGCAGGCCTGTGGGGGCGATTCCTGAGTGAAGGGCGGGACACGCTGCTCCAGCTACCAGAGGAGGTGATGACCTCCTACGATCACATGAAGGAGGCCCTGCTCACCCGCTACGGGCTAACAGCGGAGATGTACCGCCAGCGGTTCCGAGACTGCAAGAAAATCCCGGGTACCACATGGGTGGAATATGTGGACTTTTTCAGTCGGGCCCTAGAAGGGTGGATCAAAGGCAGCAAAGTAACCACCTACGGACAACTGGTCGACCTCATCGTCTGGGAACATCTTTCCAACAATTGCTTCGTGGAACTGAGACAGCACCTCCTCGACAGCAAAATGACCGACCCGCGAAAACTTGCCGTCGAGGCCGATCGATGGGTCAACTCCGGGGTCCCCCGGAGCTCAATGGGGGAGTACCAGAGGAACCCCAACGGACCCCCACGCCAGCGCGGTGGGGGGGGAGGGCCGAACAGGAACCGAGACCCTCCCGCTGGGGCCCCCAGGAGCCCCCCTCGAGGGCCACCGCAGCCACATCTCTCCCCGAGCCTAGCGCGAAGGGTGGGGGCGGGCCGACCCGGACCACGGCCACCAGTGACCTGCTATGGCTGCCAACAAACCGGACACTTTGCCAGCGACCCGGCCTGCCCCCTGAACCGAAGAAACGGGGCCGGCGGGCCCCCGCCCCGGCAGCTGACAGCCGCCGCCTTGGGGGGAGAGGAGGAAGAAGAGGCCCTCGACCGAGAAAACACCGAGTGGGAGCCGGCAGCCATGTCCCTGGTCTGCCTGGGTAGCCGAGAGATGGTACCCTGCACCCCCATCCCAACCAACACCCAGAAGTACCGGCAGCAGGTCACGGTCAACGGACAACGGGCCGAAGCCCTTCGCGACACCGGCGCCAGTATCACCGCTGTCCGCTGCCACCTGGTGACCCCTGAACAGATTCTACCGAATGTGCTGTGCCCTGTGCGGACGGCCGACAACAGTGAAAGCCTATGCCAGATGGCCCTGGTCCCCTTCGAGTGGGGAGGGGTGACAGGCCTGCTGAAGGTGACGGTGCGCGACGACGCCCCGGTCGACTGCCTCCTGGGGAACGACTTGGAGAGTTCCCCCTGGGCTCAAGTAGAACGACGAGAGCACCTCCGAATGTTGGGACTGGCTGATTGGGCCTGCGCCATCACCCGGTCCATGACCGCCCAGGCCCCCCGCTCCTCCTCGACCTCCGGGACTGCCCGACCCGAGGGGCTCACACCCCCTCCCGCCAGCAGCGAGGAGGAGGCGGACACCGACCCCGGGCCCAGCGAATCCTCCCCCGAAGAGATGGCTTCTCCGAGCGCCCTACCAGAACTGACGCAATGGCAACATGAAGGGGGCCCCACCCGAGAGCAGTTCCAGCAAGAGCAACAGTCCTGTCCCTCTCTCGAAGGGGTCCGACAGCAGGCGACCGCGCAAGCCAACGGTGACCAGACCGGCACCCACTGGATCTACTGGGCCGAGGGCCTGTTGTACAGTGAACAGAAAGTGGCAGAACTCGGGGCCGGCCGCGTGTTGGTGGTCCCCCTCCGCTTCCGGGAGTTCCTTCTCAACCTGGCCCATGATGTGCCCCTCGCCGGACACTTGGGGCAAGACAAAACGTACAGTCGTCTGGTGACCCACTTCTACTGGCCCCAGATGCGGAGAGATGTGGACAACCACTGCCGGTCCTGCCAGACCTGCCAAGCCAGCGGAAAGACGGGGGGTCGGGTCAAGGCCCCCCTCCAGCCCTTTCCCGCCGTCAGCACCCCGTTTGAACGAGTCGGAATCGACATTGTGGGACCCCTGGACCCCCAAACCGCCCTGGGCCACCGCTTCATCCTGGTCCTCGTGGACCACGCCACCAGGTACCCGGAGGCGGTCCCGCTCAGAACTATAACGGCCCCTGTGGTAGGCCGGGCCTTGATGGGGATCTTCTCCCGAGTGGGATTCCCCAGCGAAGTGGTGAGCGACCGTGGCACGAACTTTATCTCCAGGTACATGCGGTCCCTGTGGCAACAATGCGGGGTCACATACAAGTTCACGACCCCATATCACCCTCAGGGGAACGGACTGGTTGAGCGGTTCAACCGAACATTGAAAGGGATGATCCAGGGCCTGGAAGAACCCCTCAGGCGGAAATGGGATGTCCTGCTGCCCTGCCTCCTGTTTGCCTATCGGGAGGTCCCGCAGAAGTCCCTGGGGTTCAGCCCGTTCGAACTATTGTATGGGCACCCGGTCCGCGGACCACTCAGCCTGGTCAAGGAGGGCTGGGAGATGAAGCCCCGAGGCGCCCCTCCTGACGTCTACCGATACCTCCTGACCCTCCGAAACCAGACCCGCAAGTTCCGAGCCATGGCCGAAGCCAACCTCGAGGCCAGCCAGGAGGACATGAAGCGGTGGTACGATCGCAACACTTCTACGGTAGAATTCGAGCCAGGTCAGAAAGTATGGGTCATGGCCCCGGTCGAACCCGGCGCCCTCCAGGACAAGTGGACCGGGCCCTTCAAGGTGGTGGAGAAGAAAAGTCCAGTCACCTACCTGGTCGATCTGGAGTCCCCCCGGAACCCCCTCCGGGTCCTACATGCGAACAGGCTAAAACCCCACTTCGCCCGGACCGAACTGAGCCTGCTGCTGGCGACCGACGAGGGGGGCGAGGACGACTCCGAGCCCTTGCCCGACCTCTTGCAATCCGACAGTCACGATGGATCGATCGAAGGGGTCCGACTCGCCTCATCCCTGACCCCGGAGCAGCGCAACGACTGCCAGCGATTACTGCGGGACTATGCAGCCCTCTTCTCTCTCACCCCGGGGGTGACCCACTGGTGCGTCCACGACGTCGACACCGGGGAGAACCCCCCCCATATGACACAGAGCCTACCGGGTGCCTGACCGAGTGCGGGCCTGCATCCAGGCCGAAGTAGCGAAGATGCTGGCCCTGGGGGTCATCGAGCCTTCCGACAGCCCGTGGGCCAGTCCTGTCGTCCTGGTGCCCAAGGCCGCAGCTCCCGGTCACCCCCCGGAGTTGCGATTCTGCGTGGACTACCGAGCCCTGAATGTAGTAACCAAGACGGACGCACACCCGATACCCCGGGCCGACGAACTGATCGACCGCCTAGGGGCCGCTCGCTACTTGAGCACGCTGGACCTCACCGCCGGGTACTGGCAAATCCAGCTCACCCCCGGCGCCCAAGAAAGATCCGCCTTTTCGACTCCGGATGGGCATTACCACTTTCGGGTGATGCCCTTCGGAATGAAGAACGCCCCGGCCACCTTCCAAAGACTGGTGAACAAGGTTCTGGCCGGGCTTGAGGCCTTCAGCGCGGCCTACTTAGATGACATTGCCGTGTACAGCAACCACTGGGCCGAGCACCTCCTCCACCTGGAGGCCGTCCTGGCCGCCCTCCAGCGGGCCGGGCTCACAATCAAGGCCAGCAAATGCCAAATCGGCCACGGATCCGTGACCTACCTGGGCCATCAAGTGGGGAGCGGGCAGGTGGCCCCCCTCCAAGCGAAGATAGATGCCATCCAGACCTGGGAACCCCCCACTACCCAGACCGCTGTCCGGGCCTTCCTGGGCCTCACCGGATACTACCGGCGGTTTATCCGGGACTATGGGAGCATTGTTGGCCCCCTCACAGAGTTAACGTCCAAAAAACAGCCCAAGAAGGTACACTGGACACCCCGCTGCCAAACAGCCTTCGACACCCTCAAAACGGCCATGTGTACTGCTCCGGTGCTGCAAGCCCCGGACTACCAGAAGGAGTTCGTGGTACAGACGGACGCCTCCGAGTATGGGATCGGGGCCGTCCTCTCCCAAACTGACGAAAGGGGGCTCGACAGACCAGTGGCCTTCATCAGCCGGCGACTACTGCCCCGGGAGAAACGCTAGAGCACTATTGAGCGCGAGGCCTTCGCTGTGGTGTGGGCCCTCAAGAAGCTCCGGCCCTACCTCTTTGGCGCCCACTTCCGGGTCCAGACCGACCACCGGCCCTTGCAATGGTTAATGCGAATGCGGGGCGAGAACCCCAAGCTGCTGCGATGGTCCATCTCGCTACAAGGGATGGACTTTGACGTCGAACACCGGCCCGGCAATGACCACGCCAACGCCGACGGCCTGTCCCGCTTCTTCCGCCTTGACGAGGAGAATCCCCAAGGAGATGGGTGACTCTCCATGCCTTCGGCTGGGGGGGACGCCTGTTGGACCTGGCCTCGTGGCGTGGTCCTTAACCCCCTGGATTGTGGCCGTTCCCCGCCCCGGCCGTCACGGGCCACCCGTCTGGACTGCACCAAGGCCCTTCACCCGGAGCTACCCGTGGTCGCATACTCCTCGTGGCTCCGCCATCTTGTTGGCATCCACGTCACACCGTGCCCCAGCCGGCGCGACCCCGCTCCACCCAGCCTCGACCCCAGCGAAGCCCCGACATCGAGGCACCACGAACTGGCCAGGGGGTGCCGCAGGAACCATTCATCGCCCCGGCGGAGGACAGTATTCGATGGGACCCCCAACTGTCCTCCCCTCTCGAGGTGTGATCACCCTGCAAACTCCCATGGGCCTGGCGCCTCTCCTGCTGGGCGTCTGGCCACCTCCACCCGGCCACTCCGCCCCCTCGGGCGCATAGGTCCGGACATCAAAGGGCTCCAGACCTATATCTGGGGCGACCCCACCACAGCTCGGCAGTTGTATCCCGGAGTCGAGAGCCCTGCTGATCGAATCGCGGCTGACCCTACGGAGACGAACTCTTGCCGGAACCATCACGAGCCCTGCTGACTGCGTCGCGGCTCCCTCCTGTGAACCCTTTTCTGAACCACCTGGAACATCGGAGCCCTGCAGACGCTGTCGCGGCCCAACCTCGCTGGAACCTTCCTCGGAGCCCTGCTGACGACGTCGCGGCTCGAGCTGAGCAGAAACCATCTTGAGAGCCCTGCTGATTGAATCGCGGCTCTCCACGAACTGTACGCCAGGGCCCTGCTGACGCCGTCGCGGCTCGACCCCTCCGAGATCGGAGGTCCTCCAGCGTGAGGATAAGAACTGGGCCCCAGGTACCCTCGTACCACACTCCTGCCAAAGACTGTCCCGCTACCCCTACCCTTCCAAAGAGACATTGAGACTTTTGGTGGATCCCTCGATCCCTTCGTGTACATATTGAACTCGTAACCTTTTATTGATGATAAAGAATTGCTTGTCTTGAGACAACCTCCTTGAGTCCGGTGTGGTGGTGTTACTGTGCTAGTACGGGATAGGAGAAGGATCTCTCAGGAGACTTCTCGGCAGCGCTCGGCTACTTCGTGCAGTGAGAGGGCCCCCCTTGGTGGTCTCACCGACTCCTCGGGGTCCGCCTTCCAACAGTACATAAACAGAGGGCCATTCCTTTAGAATGTATACCTTTTAGCCTATATAACAGGAGTAGCCAAAGACTGTGTCTCCTGGTGTATTTAGTGCAAAATAACTTGAGGTGCACAAAGGTATCTGTTCCACCCAGGGCACCATCGCAAACAATGCTTCCCTTGCATTTCCCTTCCAACCATGATAGATAAACTTTGGTTGGTAAGATCCCCAATCGAAACTTAAATAAAGAGTCCATTTCAATTCCAGGAAAAGCCAAACCAAGTTGGGGATCTGCTTGTGGGCAAGATGATTTGCTCACAGACTTCCGGCTAAGGCCTTTTGGTAAATTCTCCTTCAATGTGTGACCAGTAGGGTTGCTTGCCGAGCTCCATAGCGCCTTGAATACTACAAGATGTGTCTCTCCTGTAGTGGTCTAAACATAACACATTCAAAAAATTCCTAACATATCGTAACCAATCACAACCACTGTAGGAGAGGAGGATCTGCTTCACATGGGTACCCCCACTTTTTGCTGGTGTTTCACTGTTTTTCGACCTTAGTCTGGCTGTGGCCCTGCTAATCAGGACCACAGCCTAGCTGCTTCCTCTCTAAAATGGTTTGCATGTACATTAGGTACATATCTAATTGGATTCTGGAGTGTCTTATAAGCCCCTAGTATATGGTATACTATGTACCTAGGGCATAGGTACCTCAGAGGCCTACCAGGGGCTGAAGCATGTAT
The DNA here is from genome assembly GCF_964204655.1 of Triturus cristatus. Taxonomy (NCBI): domain Eukaryota; kingdom Metazoa; phylum Chordata; class Amphibia; order Caudata; family Salamandridae; genus Triturus; species Triturus cristatus. The sequence goes on from NC_140595.1 coordinate 818,192,496, forward strand.
TATGCCACCCCTGGGAAGCACTCCAAAATGGCACCACAGGTCTGCTACTGCAGCCTGGGTAAGGTGGCGCTTGCACCCCTTACAGTGGTATAGGCTACCTATATCACTACCATTTCACACACATATAAAACCTATAAGTCACTCCTATGGCAGGCCTTAACAATCCTGAAGGCAGAGTGCTTGGCTTTTATGTGAGAGGGTGCCCCTGCATGAGCAGAGCCCCTCTGCAGCATTCGGAGTACCTCCTCTGATGCTGTTTGTGGTGCAGCCTGACCATATACTCTTAAGTGCATTATAACCTCGTGGTAAATGCTAACTTTGGGATGGCTGCACGGAAACATGTCGTGTTTGGTGTCAAACACTTTGGAATACAACCCCCCACCAGTTCTGGTGGCGGGGGTAGCATTCCACCCTTCTAGAGGGAGAGACATGTTCACACTGGTCTAACCCGGTAGGACTTTCTTGAGCCCTGGCATCACAAAATGGATGCCTCTGCCACAGACACGGGCCTGGCCTCCTGCTGCTGACCGAAACTCCGGCAGGGGAGGCCTGGACAATAGGTTTCCTGTCCCAGGGAGGTGTAACCACCTCCCCAGACAGGCAGATGTGTATTGGGGCTGGGAGGGAGCACTCTCTGGTGCTTTGAAGTCCTGCACTGGGGGCACATTTGGTGTCCCTGTGCAAAGTCCAGTTCAAACCGGTTGCAGGGGCTACCTGCCCCTGCTCTGATGCGAAACTGGACAAAGAAAATGGGTGTAGCCACCCCTCTTTCCAAACCCTCCCATAGGTGGGTCCCTAGAGTATGTTCAACCTCCAAACTTAGTATAAGTATGGGAACATAGTCCTCGTGACTTTGGATTACCCTGGACGAAACTCTGCAACATATATCTTGGACCTTCGACGTTCTTTTTCGACTAGAAGACTGAAGAAATCTCCCTTGGGGTCAAGGAGTGACTCCCCTGCTTGGCAGGCACCAAAGAAGCAACTGTCTGGTCTGCATCGCTGAAGCTCCCGCCGGACGCCAAAGTCTTTGCATCACCAGAGGTGGATTTCCAGACTGCCTTGAGGCTACCCTGAGTCCACAGCAAAGCTGAGCCCCGTGACTATCGTGGGTGATGTGGAACCGTGACCCCTGGACACCGTGAACTTTTGCAGCAACACTATCTTCTGGGACTTCCTCGAAGTTGTGCTTTGGGCTCCGAGTAGCCCCAGCCTTTAGCACCTTCTGCACTGAAGATTGGTGGCCTCCACTCCACGAGTGACCCACGGGCCAGTTTCAAGTGTGACCGCTCGAGGCTCCTTCGCTATTGCAAGCCCATTGGCTAGTAGGTCCCCACGAAGTCAACTCCTCTTCTACTTGGGCTTTCCTGGTTGCTCCAGACATGCCCCGACTTACCCTCACTGGGTGAGTCCATCAGACCTTGCTGGGCTGCACCGCAGACCTTTCTCTGATTTCCAGTGACTTGCCGTTACCAAGGCTTGTTAGGTCCAATCTGGCCGCCGACAACGCAGCACTGGACAGACTTCGTGGTACAGCTTGAATCCAGCTCCTGGTCATCATCGGCACCTCCTAGACCTCGTGGCTGAAGAGTCAAGACACCCATCAACTCACCTGAAGCACCCGACATCTGTGGGCATCGGTCCATCCTGCCCTCGGTCACTGGCAAGTGACCCAGACTCTGTCCCCTCTGCTTTCACGTTCCTACCATCCTAGATCCAGGCTTGGATCTCTTCGGACACTTCTCCTCTTCACAGCAGCAGCAGTTCTTCGCCAGCCTCCATTGTAATCAGAGACGTGATCCGACACCAAAAGACACCTATGCACTCGGCTTCCCTGGGTGAGGTAACTCGAGTACTCCGGTGCTCCCGTGGGTTCTAGCCAGAGAACTTCTTAAGTCCAAAACGGTTTGGTCCTGACTCGATTCTAAGTGTCCCTAATCTTTTAATTTCCAACCGCGACATTGCCCATAGAAGCTAACGGGAACCCGCGGTTGTGTTTACACACTGTACACGGCCCCTGTGGGTCCCCTGTGTCACTACCTTGGGTGGTTCCTTTGGGTCCCAGCGATTCTACAGGCTCTAGGCCTTGTGTCTAGTTCAGTCGTGGTTCTTCTACCACTTTATTGGTATATGGTTTGGTACGCCCCTAGGGCCCAAACGTGTATTTGTGCTATTACTGTTGATTACTGACTTGTTACTTAAGTACTTCGAACTCCAGCCTCATAAAGAGACCAGAGGGGTGTGTTTTATCCTAAATACATATATTTTGAATATATACCTGGTGTGGTTGTCCTTTCATTTGATCATTCAAGAGATTATAGACTGGTAAAACAAGCTGCTTTACATTCCTTCAAGACTTAGCCTGAAGGCTGCTCTCCATAGCTACCACTAGGATAGCTTTCAATAAAAGTTGTCTTTAACCTATCACCATAAGGGGTTGTTTGGACTGATACAAGGTGCCCACTAGAACTAGTGGACAGCATATATCAGGCCACCTTCTCACAACCACCTTCGCTAAAGTAGCAATTCTACTAATTGGATTTTTGTCGTTTTGGTGTCATTTTACTTCTATAATGTACTCTATCGGTTTGGGATTTTCCATGTGTAGTGTTTTCACGTTATTACTGTTTGAGGGCTGCAGGTATACTTTTCACTTTCCATCTAAGTTTAGCCTGACTGCTTTTGTGCCAAGCTACAGGAGGTTTAAGCACAGGTTAATTTAGTGACTTCTGTGGTTCACACTGACAAGGACTGAGTTAATTGTTTGGGTGGCGCTCCCACCCCTCTCAACTAATAACTCAATGTCTTACCATAGGCAGGCAAGCAAGTAGTCAGGCAGGCAGGCAAACTGACAGACAGACAGACAGACTCCTTTTGTCTTAGCTCTGGTTCAATATATTTTTTTAAACAAATACACACAAACAGGGGAGTAGCTTTGGGGGGTAGAGGATGTTTGGGGTGTGACACCCCCCCCCCCCAAATCAATGCATTCTTGGCTTGATAATTGGGTCTGTTAGCTTTAAATTGGGTCTGCTATATCTGGGTTGGACTTTTCATCGTGCAGCAAGAATAAGACAAAATAATGGACGTAGAGAGAGAAAAAGAGATATCCATGTGGTGGCTAAATTTCAAACTGGGAAAGCAGATAACCCGGCATCAATGCGGCTACCCTGCTCTTTCATATTGTGTGATCCTGGGCGAACACAGAGCCTCCTGTTTTTTTCACACAGGAAAGCACTTTTAAATACTTGAGCTCAGAATCTGCGCTTTGCAAGCACTTCTTATGTTTGATTGATTAAAACTATAATGTTGCTCTGTCTATACTAAGAATCTACACCCTGTTTAGGGTTTACATGACCACTGACTTTCCTCTGAGTGCATTAATGGCACTGATATTGGGAAATGAGCCATTAATGTTTCTAAGTTAACATTTAACAACTATTAATTTTAATAAATGTTTGTCTATGCGGTGATATTATCTGAAGTACTAAAGTGAAATACTTCTGCAAGTTAAAGAAATACACTTTTTAGAATATTTAAGAAACTGTATCATATTATTATGTTGCGCAATATACCTGCCAAACATTTTCATGGCTTGGCTTGTACATGGATCTTGGCTCCAGATTTACACATATTTTGCGTGGGGGGGATTGCATTACAAAAGTGACGCAAACCTGCACAAAATGTATTTTTTTAATTTACTTTCCAGCCCAAAACCAGTTTTGAGCTGGAAGGTTGCCTCAATGTGACGCAAAGCTGTGTAGCCTCCCAATCCATTCTTAGCTTGTTAGTTCGGTAGCTTTGCTATGTCGGTGCTGGTTTTTCTCAGGTTTACTATGTCTGTGTTGGATTTCCTCATTGTTCTCATTTCGCTAAGAGAGTTTGTATATAGTGACTGGTTTACCAAACAAATAGTAAACCTGCACCCTTAGAAATGCTTCTTGAATGGGTGCAAATTTAGAATTTTTGGGAATTCACAAACATTGATAGTGAGAGGCGTGGAAAGCTGCGCCAGCATCAAGTGTCCAGACACACTATTCGCAATCAAACACCCAAAAGGTGAAGGGATAAATGTTTGCAAATAGCCTAACCAGTAGCCATCTCTTGGGGTAGCATTCCAACCCATCATTTCCCGTCCACTGTGCCATTATAGACAGCGGCGCACCTAATGGAAATCAGTACCGACTCTGTGCCTCATGAAAAAAGTCCATCCCAAATCATGCTCATCTCACTCCCCCACCCGGCAGCCCATTGCTTTTTAGGTTGGGAAATTTGAGGTTCACACTCTCCGAATCTCACTAAGTTATGCCCCTGAATACGAAAAAATGCCATGGCATTGTTAATATTGAGAAAGTGGATGTCACTGTGAAGGATACATTTATGGCTAAAAATGAAATTGCATCTTTATAAACGAATTCACCCGTTGTGAACTCTACATCAACCCGACTCAGAAATACATAGTTAGGCAGGCCCTGAGACCCAGGCCCAAGGTCACCGATTGACAGGTCACAGGTGATGCAGAACGTAGCCGGCAGACAAACGCACGAACAGGAAACCCCAGATGAATCCCACACATAGGCAGAGTGACACCACAATGGTCCAGGTGTGGTAAATAAAAATTCCTTTACCGGGACTGAATTTGATACAGGAACATAGTAAAATAGCTCAGTAAAATGAGAGGCAGAATCCGTGATATTAGAGTTTCGGAATGGGCTTTATTCCAAAATGGCCGACTCGAGTCGCGGCCTTCAGGTTCCGTCACCACGGGGGTTCAGGAAGTGAAGTACATACTTTATTGACAAGAAGTAACTTTTATAGTACATACATTATAATGAAGTGAATACAGTAGGCGTAACAATTGATAAGGACATTGACGTTTGGTTTGCGTAACCGAAAAATGGGTGTAATAATGAGTAAAAAGGAACATGATTGGTTGTGATGTCATGTATAGGTGGATCTATAAGATAATACTTGGCATGGATGCGCGCGCAGCAGTATGACGTGTAATTGACGTGTAACTAGGGGGTGACGGGGATTTGACATTTAGCTCTATATGTGGAGACGAGAAGTCTGGGGGGTCAAGTCAACCTAATCCCAAATCATATCTAACATCCTATGTTTAAAGAACTATGTTATCCATAAAAGAAGGACTCTCGGACAGAATCTATTCTATACTGACTGTGCGTGCGTGTACAAGCGTCTAAGTGTCTACACTGAATGCGAGGGGGTAGGAATATTCCATGGTAACAGGGCTATGAATTACTTGCATGAGGACAGAGAAGATGGGCCTTTTTGCTTGGTAACTGGAGGAATGTTTACTTAAACTACTAGGCAGGAATGCATCGGCTGAGGGGGAAGCAGATAATTCGAAGGTGAAATACGGTTTCTTGGCAGGCAGGCAAAACTGGCCGAGGCAGGCACCGTTAGCCGCACAGGGAGTAGGACAAAGTTCATGGATACAGATGCGAGCTCAAGCTGAAGCTGTCAGAGGCAGAGAGCAGGGAAAGGCTTGAGGACAGAATCGGGCCTACTCGCCTGAACTGTAAAAATGGAGTAGCTGAGCCATATAAAGTCGGTGGCTTTTCATACTTAGGAATAGAATATCCGGCCTATTCATGGCGGATCTGACAGAGGACATGTTGACGGTGGACGCACATGTATTTGCGTCTTCATAACTGGAACTGGAGGGAACATACATGTACTTGTGACATGCACATAGAACCGTTGGGGTCCAAGATAGGGGACATAACTGACCAGAAAAATCCACATTTCCACATTCCCTCCTTGTCCCCTCCTTGCCCTTCAAGAGATATCAATCTTCATCAATCCATTGATCTGTTCATATAGCATCATTTGTTCTTCTTTCTTCTTCCGGAATCTTGAATGAAACCTCGGTGGTGGAATACATGATGTGGCACACAGACCACAAATCGCTGGTCCACATTGCAGACATAGACAGCAACTGAATAGTATGAGAAGGCCAATACCTAGGAAGGATAGAACTCTCCATCCCCAGGCTGATACCGCATTCCAAAACCAACTGGACCAAGTCCAAGTGCCTGGGTTCTGGTGTATCTGGCTTACAATCTTATGAAGGCGAGTGATGGCTTTATATACAGATGGCGAATTTTCTGGTATGAATACGCAACAGCTTGATCCGATGACCCTACAAGCTCCGCCCCTATCAGCCAGGATGACGTCAAGGACAAGACGATTTTGAAGCACAACAATCCGCATAGCAGACTGCTCTTCCGTTAAATTGCCTAAGGCGGAAATAGTCTCATTCACTACTGCTTCAAGGGTTCTAGTTAATCTACGTATCAGCTTACTATTAGTAACAGTACCTATATAGGGAAAGATGCCTTTATTAAAATCTATATACTTATCCCATGCCGTCTCAGTGTAATCGACAATGGGGAGATCTCTCCGTTCTCTGTTGTGTACTAAATGAATATTTCTGTAATAATCAGGAGGAGCTAGGAAAACAGGTGGCAAAAGGAATGCTATGTAGCAGGTACCATCCCAATCTAGAGGTAGACGCATATATGCAGTCTGACCACATATAAAGTAGGAGTGGCGAGAAGCTCTGAATGAAGATTTTCCTTGATCACTGAATTCTACTATAGTAGTGCATTTACTATGGCCCATATGTATGGAACCAACCTTTCTTACACACAATTCACCTTTTGCTGGGAATACTGACATGGTGGGTAAGACTAGCTCAACTTCGGATACGACATTTAGAATCATGAGATTAGGTGTAAAATTACCTAATCCATACACTTCATTTTCTAGATCAGTTCCTGTTCTTTTGGGGCGACCCTCCTTGTCAGGGTAGCAGACCTTGAGTAAAGCTAGGTTCAGATTTCCCCATACCCAATGATCTTGGTAAACTGCTGTGTCTGAGTCTATGGAATTAATTAAACTAAACCATGCTCCACAGGAGCCATTATGTGTAAATGGATGTGGAAAGAAAGGCAGGACTCCTTCATAATTCTGATAGGGAGGGAGTCGGCCACACACCCAACAATTGGTGGCATTACTAGTCTGATGGGAATGATGTAACATACTAATGAAAGTGTTATTGCGCAGCGCAAGTCTATAAGACAATTCATGCGGAGGTAAGTCACTAAAAGAATGTTCTGCAATAACATTGTGAACATTTCTGGCAATAGGGTAATATATGTGCAACAACATACTGGTAATAATTATTAAAAGATTTAAGGAAAACAAAATTAATAAGGTCCCTATACAATGGCTACGCAGTGATTTACAATACGCCTGTCGTTTCATCATTTTTCGCGACTGTTCATGATTCAGGTCTAGAGGATACATGTCAGAGACAGATTCAACCGCTTCACCTAGGGGAGGACTTAAACAATCAAACCGTCTGACGTCCTAGGCCTTAACTTAACTTTGTAAAGTTCGCTTTCAGTTTTTTCCACCAAAGGAAGTTTTGAATCAGTCTGTGAGGGAGTGCAGGGCACAATGTCTATATCCGAGGATAGTCCATGAAATTTCTTGATGTGGCTTGAATGAATCCAGCCCTTGCGGCCCTCGATCTTCACGGCTGTTCTTGTGGTCAACAGGACCAACTTGGGTGCTTTCCACCTAGGCTCCAGCTGAGTCTTTCGGTCGAAATTCCCCACAAAGACAAGATTACCCGGAACAACGTCATGGGGTTTCACCTCAGTGTTGTCGGGAAAAGCTGCAGCTACCTGTGAACGAGAAGATTGTAGTGCAGACATCAAGGAAGCCAAGTAATCTGTCAGCATATTACAGTCAATATCAGTTATTTTGCGTGGTACGGGCGTCCCCCACATATTTGGTGGTCTACCGAAGATCACCTCATACGGGGATAGCCCTGTTCGTGAATGTGCTACCATTCTCATGTAAAAGAGTGCAACTGGTAACGCTACTACCCAGTCGACACCTTTCTCTCTGCATATTTTGGACATTCTAATTTTCAGTATCTGGTTATGTCTTTCTACGAGACCTGCTGCCTCGGGGTGTCGGACACAGTGGAATTTCCACTGATAACCTAACAGAAGTGAAACGTGTTTCATTAATTCGGATGAGAACGGCTGGCCGTTATCTGAGTAAACAGCACGTGGTAAACCGTATCGTGGGAAGAATTCTCGAACCAACTGTTTGGCAGTAGTCGGGGCAGTGTAATCTGAAACCGGGTATGCCTCCGTCCAACGGGACAGAGCGCAAACAACTACGAGAACATATTTGAATCCTCTGCATCGTTCCATCTGGATATAATCCATCTGGAGTACTTCAAAAGGATGATTAGGAGTATGAAATCCACCCTGTTCTACGGGAACGCTTTTTCCTGGGTTGAACTGACAACAGATCATACAGGTACGAACCTTTTGTTTTGCTGCTGCTCGTAAATGTTTATTGAACCAAATGTGTTGAATGCTGTCTAGCATAGCTTTTTCTCCTAGATGTGCTGGACTATGTATAGTGTTAATTATAACTTGGACCATTGAATCAGGAAGGAACCATACAGACTTTTCCTTCATCATCCATCCTTGGTCCGTTTGGATCCCTCCTAATTCAGTCCATTTCTTTATTTCGTCTGGTGTAGCATGTGTCTGTATGTCAATTACGTCAAGAGTAGGATCTTTAACTGTCATACAACGTGTCGGTGTCGGGACTATTGTCTTTGTCATGTCGGGGGTTTGAGTTTGAGCAGTCAGTTTAGCTGTTCTGTCGGCTAGATCATTGCCTTGGGAAATGATATCAGTAACCTTCGTATGAGCCTTACATTTCATAATTGATATTTCAGTGGGTAGATGTATTGCATCTAATAATGCATGAATGAGGGGTCCGTGCTGAATGTGGGCACCGTGGGAAGTTAAATAACCTCTCTCTCGCCACAGCACGCCGAAGTCGTGTACAACTCCGAATGCATAACGTGAGTCAGTGTATATGTTGACTTTTTTATTCATGGCTTGAATACAGGCTTGTGTCAGAGCGATAAGTTCTGCGGCTTGAGCTGACAAAGTGTTTATGCGATTAGTTTCAATGACTTCAGTATCTGTTGTGACTGCGTAAGCGGCTACTAACTCTCCTGTACTTGTTCTCATGCATGAACCATCTACATACAAGGTCAGGTCTGGATCTGGCAATGGGACATCGGTTAAGTCTTGTCTGGGTTTTGTTGTTATTGTAATAACTTCAATACAGTCATGGGCTAGTGGGTCTGTTCCGATTACAGGTAGAAGTGTGGCAGGATTCAATGTGTTACAGCGTCTGATTTCTATATGTGGCTGAAACAATGTAAGTTCATATCCTGTAAGTCGCGCTATGGTCAAGTGTTGTGTTTGCGTTCTATTTACAAGAACCTCTACTGCGTGTGGTACTTGAACTGTCAATGGATGTCCTAACACTATGGCATCGCTTTGTCTGATTGCTAAAGCTGTCGCTGCTACTGATTTCAGGCACGCAGGCAAAGCCTGAGCTACGGGATCTAATGTACTAGAGAAATAGGCACATGGTTTGTGTGCTCCTGCTTGATCCTGTGTGAGTACTGACAAAGCAGTACCTTCGCGTTCTGTAACAAAGAGTGTAAACTGTTTTCTGTAACATGGCGTTGCTAAAACGGGTGCTTGACATAAAGCTTTCTTTAGGCTTTCAAAAGCTTGTGTGTGTTCCTGAGTCCAAGGGTGAACAGTCGATGTGGCTGCCTCCTGTGTGGTTAACTGAATGAGTGGTTTTGCTAGAAATGCATACTGAGGGATCCACTGCCTACAATATGAAGTGAGGCCTATGAAAGCCCGTACTTCCTTTTGTGTCTTGGGTATTGGCATGTTAGCTATTAACTGAATGCGGTCGGGTGTAAGCTGCCTTCCCTCCTTGGACAGCGAGTGACCAAGATAAATAACTCGCTGGACACAGAATTGCAGCTTAGAAGGGGACACCTTGTGCCCCTTTTCGGCTAGAAATTGTAAAACTGTCAGTGATGCTTTCTCACATTCGGGTTCGCTTCTAGCGGTGATCAGCAGATCATCGACATATTGAAGCAGGGCAGTGTTAACTGGCATGTGGATACTGTCAAGTTCTCGTTTCAGTGCTTGGCTATAGATGCTGGGGCTTTCTGTAAATCCTTGAGGTGCGCGGGAGAATTTAAAGCTACGCCCATTTAAACTAAATCCGAACAAATATTGGCTTTCCGGATCTATTGGGACACTGAAAAAGGCATTCTTGAGATCAATTACAGTAAAGAATGTTGCTTCGGAATCAATAGCTGTCAATAATGACGAGATATCTGGAACCACAGGAAATTGTGGCACAATGCATTTGTTTAACTCGCGCAGATCAATAACCAATCGGTATACTGGCGGAGCTGTAGGATCTGTTCGTTTAAGAATCGGAATTATTGGTGAATTACATACATTGGAGTCTGTTTCTACAACTACTCCTTGGGCAATAAGCTCTTCAATGATTTGTAGTAAAGCCACTACAGCATCTGGTGGTAACTTGTATTGTCGCATTCGTGGTAGCACCACTCCTGCCTTTAGTGTGACTCGATATGGTGTAATACTCATGCAACCAACATCAGTAGGGCCTTGTGCCCATAGATGTGTAGGTAAAGTCTGCAGTCGGGGATCCATGTCTCTAGATACATAGTGACCTTTAAAATCACGTAAAAACAACCTTACTCCTTCCGGAGAACAACATATTATGGCTCCTAGAGCTTTCAACGTTTTTATTCCTAACAGATTTTCTGGGCATGATTTAGTAAGCAATAAATCTGTAGTTCGGGTCAGAGGTCCTATCGTAAGTGGAAGAGGCTGTGACACTTCATTAACAATAGGTTTTCCTGAAAAACCAAGGGGAATATTCTGTGAGCCTGAGAGGGGTGCCCCTGGAACTTCACTACGTTTTATGGTCGTTCGACTTGCCCCTGTATCGAGTAGAAATTTTCTATCTTGGCCTAATAATTCACTATGTACATAAGGTCCTTCTTGGTCTACTGGGATTTCAATAAGGGGTAAGTCAACTTCCCTCTCTAGGCTTGTTCATGCGTAACGCTGATACTCGGGATATTCATACTGTGCGGTCTGATACATTTGTCGTGTTGTTGTCTGTGTGGCAGCAGCAGGCAACGGTGGTGCAGCTGGCACAAACTGTATTGGCTGTTGTGCGGCTGGCATGGCCTGGGCATGCTGCGTAGCTCCTTGTTCATTCTGATCTTGTCTTAGTGGCCGTGATCTTTCTTGTGTTTTACCTATGGCGATATTATGTTTTAGCACTGGACAATCGTGTACGTAATGACCTGGCTTTTTACAATAATTGCATGTCCCTTTTACAGGTCCTGCTGAATCGGAATGTGTCATACCCTTTTTATGTCCTTCAGCTGGAACTGTCTGGGAAACTAGCATTTTCATTTTCGTGTCTTTCATGCGTCTGTGTTCATGTTCTTGTTCCTCTTTAATTCTATTGTGGTGGTACTGTAACATTTGTAACATTTGTGTTGGAGTGTTACCTTGCCAGGTACTCTCGAATTTTAATACTCTATTCTTTACTGGGGGCAGGGCATTTTCCACTAATTTTGTTACAAACAGATGCGGGTATGATTCGCTACTTGCTTTTATGCCACTATTTATACCAAAACATTTCTCGAATCGGGCATAGTAATCGCTAGTGTCTTCATCTTGCTTCTGTTTACAGGCTGAAATTGTACCCCAATCTTCCTTTTTCGTAGTTAATAAACGTGGCAGTACCTGTACTAGTAGACCTGGTAGTGCTTTAGTTTTGTCCCCAAGCCCCGAACCTGGACCTCGGGCCCTTTCTTCTGCTTCTAATGCTGACCATTCTATCTTTTGATCACCTACCTCCCACTCTTTTTCCTTGAGTTTCTCATAAATGCCAGCAGGCATCAACACCTTTAATATTGTCATAACGTCGGGGTAGGTATACTCTCCCATGAGTAACATGTCTTTGATTTCTCGGTGAAAACCCGCTGGGTCTTTGTCATGACTGGGTACTACTTTCTTCATTTCCAACAATTCTATTTTCGATATAGGCGTATATACAAATACACGTTTAAACTCATTGTCCTCGCCTTTTATTGGGTGTACTTCTCGTAAGGGATTCTGTCTATCCAGGTGATACGTCGTTCTTTCCTTGACAGGCAATGAGACATGCTCTGAGCATACAAAAAGAATATACTGCTTTCTAGATACTAGAATTTCTTTAATTAATTTGGTACCTGGACCTCTCCATTTCTTCATAAGCAATTCAGTCAATATGTCAGGTAAGGGACCAGGGTCCGAATGCTGACTCTGATATAGTATAATGAGTTGTTGAATCATATAAATCCCAGCTAACCTCTGCTCATCTGGGGTTAGATTCAAAAATGTGCGTACTACTGTCTCATCACTATATTTTCCGGGACTGTCCACCCAGTGGACAGCTGCCCTTGCTAAATCTTGTTCATCCATAGAATCGAGAAAATGATAACCCCTTCGTTCTCGGAGTAGTTTGTCGGCGGTTTGGAACGAATGTTCGTTAGACCTTATATTAATTATAGGTATTTGAAAATTCCTGTTATTATCTGGACATATCGGATGTATTGAGTCAGTATGATATCTAGTCTGATTCCTATTACAAGATCTTCCTTTACCTACATAGGCTATGGTGTCCGACTGTCCTGTGGGCAGTCCTGACCCTTCTTCCTCGTTTTGTTCGAACTCGTCTACCTCTAATCGCTCTTCGTGTAGGCGTTCTATTTCTTTACGGATCTTTCGGCACATGGCTATTATACAGTTTTGTTTATCATGTCTCCCTTCCGATATATTCTGGCTCCATCTTGTAAGAATTTTCATTGCTTCCGGGTCTACCCCCGGTCGGTCTTGATTTCTGATCACACAGTTTATGAGGAAACGTAACAGTTCCCCCTGTATCTCTACTTTCTGGTATTCCATGGCTCTGTAAATACATTCTGGATCTCGCCCCGTTTGGACAAAATGATATATATTATCTAGATGCGCAGTCATTCCTGGTAACTTCGCTAAATACACTGCGGCTCGTCTGATACGCAATGATGCTAGGGTCATTTCGTCCTCTTTTCCAGGCGCCGGGTCATATCTACAATCTATAAGAAGTTCCTTAAGCGCACGGGTACTAAGGAGTTTGGGTGTACGTGAATGCGCTGACTCTTGAAAGGTAAGTTTATTTATTCTGGGTGGCGTAAAAAAGATATTGGTAGCTCCTCCCGCGGCCCCATCTGGGGCGTCGGGTGTAAAAGGATTCGTTGAACGTGACACAGCAACTACAGGTGTGGACACAGCCATAGAAGTAGCTGTAGGAGCGGATACAGAAACAGATGTGCTTGCCGGAACTTGTGACTCGATTTGTTGCTGTAGGGATACGGGCACTGGATCTTGGTGTTGGACCTCCCTGGTATGCGGTCTACGTGGGGCGGAATTAGCATACTCGGGTGCTGCGTCATCTAAATATGAGGAAAGAAAAACATCTTCTGCGGTTCTAGGATGCCCCTTAGGATGTACCTTGATTGGGAATAATGGGGTTGGCAAGTCTTTTAGTATTTCTGGAGTAGCCTTAGGTAATCCTTCGGCCAGAAGGGGATACATACCATTCATAAGGGCATTTCTTTGTCTGTCTACTTGTTCTGATTTTACTCGGATACCTTCCTCAATTAATAGATTCTCTCGAACTTTATTGGAATTCTCTTTACTCTTCTCTTCCTGTCTACGTGCTTTTTCTGTTCGTCTATGTGATTCTTTACGCCATAATTCAACGGCGTCTTTCTGTGACTGTCTGACTTTTCTTTTCCATAACTCTTCCTCGACTTTCATGATGCACTCTGCATCCCAGGTTCCCGCTGTGGGCCACCTCTGACTTTCTGGTAATCCCTTGGTATAGTCTACCCATAAATCAAGAAATAATATAGCGTCTAAGCCATGTTTGTGATACATAAAGTGCCCTGGAGTGTCCCTAGGAGGAATAGGGACGGCTTCTTCGAGAACCCCTTTTCTGGTAGTGATCTGTCTTAATTTCGAAAAGAGCGGCATATTGAGAACTGACCTTATACTTGATTTTGACCTGATACTTGAATTTGAACAGACTTAATACAATAAACACGATAATGAACAGTCATTCATACCACGATATACAGAACATACTTAAACACTTTAAACATTAAACCTTAAACCTTTAACTGAAACAACAATGATGATCGTCTGCATAACTAAATCACCATGCTTAATTCTTGACACTAACTAGACAATAACTAGATACTTCGGAATACTTCGGAATACTTGATATACTGCTAAACAGTACAGATACACTGCTAAAACAGTGCAGACCGGATTTGTGTACCCAAACCCGTCTTGACCGGCACAACCTATGTGCACGTCAGAAATGCCTCCCCAGCAATGGTACTCACCGGGTAGCTTCGGAAACGGAAGGCCTCAGTAACTTGAACTTGAACCGGACCGGACTCGACTCGACTCGTCGGACACTGGGCTCGACTTCGGACTGGTGGGTCTCTGTATACCTCGGATCTTGCTCTCTCAGCTAGGCTCTGGTCGGGATACTTCGCACTTCTCACCGCCTCGTCTGGGTGTTGATCGCAGTCTCAGTTGCCCCCGCTTGACCGGAGGGAGATACAGGAAATCCTGCTGGTACGCGTTATTGTCCGTCCAGCTGTGGCAGGAGACCGGGCCTGCAACGCACCGCCGGCGCGTGAGATGAGAAAGTGTCCCTATTCGGGCGCCATCATGTGGTAAATAAAAATTCCTTTACCGGGACTGAATTTGATACAGGAACATAGTAAAATAGCTCAGTAAAATGAGAGGCAGAATCCGTGATATTAGAGTTTCGGAATGGGCTTTATTCCAAAATGGCCGACTCGAGTCGCGGCCTTCAGGTTCCGTCACCACGGGGGTTCAGGAAGTGAAGTACATACTTTATTGACAAGAAGTAACTTTTATAGTACATACATTATAATGAAGTGAATACAGTAGGCGTAACAATTGATAAGGACATTGACGTTTGGTTTGCGTAACCGAAAAATGGGTGTAATAATGAGTAAAAAGGAACATGATTGGTTGTGATGTCATGTATAGGTGGATCTATAAGATAATACTTGGCATGGATGCGCGCGCAGCAGTATGACGTGTAATTGACGTGTAACTAGGGGGTGACGGGGATTTGACATTTAGCTCTATATGTGGAGACGAGAAGTCTGGGGGGTCAAGTCAACCTAATCCCAAATCATATCTAACATCCTATGTTTAAAGAACTATGTTATCCATAAAAGAAGGACTCTCGGACAGAATCTATTCTATACTGACTGTGCGTGCGTGTACAAGCGTCTAAGTGTCTACACTGAATGCGAGGGGGTAGGAATATTCCATGGTAACAGGGCTATGAATTACTTGCATGAGGACAGAGAAGATGGGCCTTTTTGCTTGGTAACTGGAGGAATGTTTACTTAAACTACTAGGCAGGAATGCATCGGCTGAGGGGGAAGCAGATAATTCGAAGGTGAAATACGGTTTCTTGGCAGGCAGGCAAAACTGGCCGAGGCAGGCACCGTTAGCCGCACAGGGAGTAGGACAAAGTTCATGGATACAGATGCGAGCTCAAGCTGAAGCTGTCAGAGGCAGAGAGCAGGGAAAGGCTTGAGGACAGAATCGGGCCTACTCGCCTGAACTGTAAAAATGGAGTAGCTGAGCCATATAAAGTCGGTGGCTTTTCATACTTAGGAATAGAATATCCGGCCTATTCATGGCGGATCTGAAAGAGGACATGTTGACGGTGGACGCACATGTATTTGCGTCTTCATAACTGGAACTGGAGGGAACATACATGTACTTGTGACATGCACATAGAACCGTTGGGGTCCAAGATAGGGGACATAACTGACCAGAAAAATCCACATTTCCACACAGGGAGATAGGCCCCAGTAAAGCACACTCCCTAAACACCATAAAGTCTGATGCCACATAAGTTAGGAAGATATAACCAATCAAGACACAACACACACAGTACACACAGTAATCACGCGCTCCCTATGTCAGACATCTGTACACATTACCCACTGGCCGCATTGTGTTCATGCAAGGTCGAGGCCCACCTGGATCTCCCATCGAATAAATTAATTTACATCTCCAAAGTAAGCAACTCACATCCCTTATTATACAACAATTGCCAATACCGTTCATTGAATTCACTGAATTGTATATAAACACAGCTCAGATCGATTGTAAGTTGACAGTTCTCAGACCCTATGCCTGTAACTGTCCTCTTGGCTGAATTGTTTAATTAAACAAAATGTTCCTGTTTTACCAAACGCCTCTGATCTCTTAATTTTTCATGGTATTTCATGTTCGAGCAACAGCATAAATCATATATGCAGATGCACAGAGCAAACATAAGGAGATGAGTGACGGAGCACTAACATTTTTGAATCCATCAATGTTCCTTAACTCACTTCACCAACCCAGTTCAGGCCCAGCCATATGCAAATCCTTCTTGACCCTGTTCCTCATGGGAACAGTCCAACCTGAACTCCCAAGCCAGGTCTTCCCTGGACCGGAAACAAGCATCCTGGACCGGTTTCGGGGTAACACCCCTCATCAGCCAGGCTAGCTTGAATCCAGTGGCAAAGTGAGCAAGGGACCCACGTCTGGGCATACCATACCAACTTAGGGCAAACAAAGCAAACACAAGTAGATGATGGATGGAGCGCTGAAAATTTTCACACACTCACCCCCAGTCACAGATCTGGGTTGAATCCACCATCGTTCTTTAGCTCACTTTGTCACGCCAGTTCAGAACCAGCCATATGTAAATCAGTCTTAACCCTGTTGCTCATGGGAACAGTCCTGCCCAAATCTATATAATATTTTTATCCATGAAATAAACAAAGGGTAAAGATATGTTATAGGTAGGAAAACTTCATTTCTTCTTTGTATACAAGACCAACTTAAACTATACAAACGTTAGAAATTCTAAACTTACAATTCTAACTTACATATATAATTTATGCCCCACTATCAAATGATTGTAAGTCGCACACCTCCTTACACAGTCTTGTCGCCTTACTCACCACTGTGTTCTGACAAATCATGTGATTTCAGACGTCATCAGCATTGTTATTAGTGTAGTAATTTCACATGCTATAACTTATGTAATATGCACGGGTATAACTAGTGCATGGAGATGGTGCGAGTTATAATTATTGTAGTGTCGTGAGTGAGGTGACACGACCGTGTACGGTGGCAACAGTGACAAGGGGAGTTGTACAGAAACCAGGGCATGATTCGATGAACTTGTAATAATACCGTTTGTCTGGGTTGGGGGGTGGAACCATTGAGGGGGGAATTAATGGTATGTTTCATGTTGAGGCCAGTTGGCTGGATGCTGATCGTGTGTCCTTTAAATACTCCTGATGTTTGTACTGTGCTGATAAATGCCAATAAAGAGAGATTAAATAAAATGTTGTGTATGGAGGTGCACGACAATTTGAAGTGCTCTAATTGTTCATTAGAACACGTTGTAAGGCTGCAGTAGAGCACAGGGTATCAGCGGACAGACTGTGCTTCTGCTGTTGGAAGTACATGTTTTACTCAGATTTCCAGACTGTATTCACACATGGCTGAGGAAGATAGGGTGAATTCACAGACAATATGCTCTCATTTTAGCTTCTGAAGCACCTTCCATAACCTCCATGAAAGAAATCATGAAAGAAAACAGTTTTCTCTCAAACATGGATCATCAAATCCCAGCCGAGGAGGATCAGCATTTTTCACAGGGTAAAATCACCTTAGAATATACAATTCCTCAAATCGGTTTCTGGCTAAATCTGACAAAAATCTGCAAAATATCTTATCACTCCCTTATAGGCACTCCTTTTTGTAACCTTCAAAACAGGCTTTTTGTACAATGCATTTCAGTGGATACCATGTCCCAGAGTCCCACAACATTTTGCCCATGTTGTGGCTAGCGAATCACAGTGGGGGTGCCTTCGGTCACCCTGCTCCCTAAATCGCTATTCACAGCTGGCATTTTAAGTGCCTTGTAAACCCCGCTCTGGTGAAAGGAAGAAAGAAAAAGTGACCACGTTAATGAAAAGTGCAAGTGACTGCCTTAATAAATCGACTTGCCCCACAAGATACACAGCAAAACCATCTAGATCGCAAACGTCTGTTGTGCACCCTAAAGCTGAGCCCCTCTGCCCTCCTCCCGGGATCCCATTGGCACCCCGGTGATGTGAGTGAATCAGTGGAGAGTCTTACCTGCCCAAGCTTGGAGCAGGCATAGCACTTGGATGACGCACGGCGCTTCGAAGATCTGCAGTGCCATGGATTCAGGGGCTGATGAGCGCTAGATCCGTGTCACGGTCAGTTCACCTGCCAGGTGCTCCTCTGTCTATCTCTTCAGTGCAGCAAGACTCGTACATTGCGTAATGTCACAGGAGTGAGCAGCCAGGCTCCTTCTACATTGCATGACATCACAGAAGTGAGCGGCCAGACTCTCGTTACTCTGGCATGTCACAGCAGGGGGCAGAACAAACGTGTTGTACATTGCATAACATCGTAGCAGTGAACAACCAGACTCCTGGCACACTGGCACGACATCACGATGAAAATGTGTTTGCAAAAACGTATGGCCAATTCACACTGTGGCTGGGGCAGTGTACATCCACTGTGAGCAGAAGGAGCTAGGTGCTCACCCTCGGCTGTGCAACGTTTACGTGATGATGACCGTGTACAGCCCGAGTGGCTCCTGGAAGTAAACTGAGGCAAATACTGCTGGCTTCCATGCCTTGCTCGTGTCATTCCCCTGGGTACAGGCTGTGGCACTTGGTTGCCTGCATTATAGTTAGGCTCAGATTTCACTTGTACAAAACCGGTGAAATTCAGCAATTATAGTTACCTGAGCTAATTATAACTTACGCCCCATCAGCTGCGGCAGAGCAGAGTTTACCGGCGCCCACCACATCGCAGGCAACCAAGTGCCAAGTAGTGCGCCAGGAGTCAAATTTGCAGAGTGGTGGATATAGGGGGTGTGGCCTCCAAAGACCTATCAGCAGTCCCACTGTAAGGGACTTACTGGAGGTAACAAGAGGGCTTCTTGGCCCCCAAGGACCCTCACAGCCAAGGGGACTTCATCCCCCAGCCAGTAGTGCCAGCTTTCACTAATCACACTGTGTGGGACTTACTGGAGGTAGCAGGAGGGGTTCTTGGCCCCCAAAGACCCTCAGCATCCTAAGGGGACTGTATCCCCCAACCAGTAGTGTGTTAGGAGGCACGTTTGCAGAGTGGTGGAGAAAGGGCTGTGGCCTCCAAAGACCTCTCAGCAATCCCACTGTAAGGGCTCAAGTGGAGGTAACAGGAGGGCTTGCTGGTCCCCAAGGACCCTCAGCATGAAAGGGGACTTCATTCTCCAACCAGTAGTATGCCAGGAGGCGTGTTTGCAGAGTGGTGAGAAAGGGGGCGTGGTCTCTGAAGACTTCTCAGCAATCCCGCTGTGTGGGACTTACTGGAGGTAACAGGAGGGGTTCTTGGCCCCCAAGGACCTTCAGCATTCACAGGGGCTTCATCCCCAACCAGTAGTGTGCCAGGAGGCACATTTGAGAGTGGTGGTGAAAGGGGGCGGGGCCTTCGGCAACGTGCCAGGTGGCTTTAAAAAAGATATATTTTATTAAGGAAGGGGGGCCGTTGGCCTTCCACCTTCCAGGGGCCGATTTCGGCCCCAGGGACCCTATCCCCCTGGGCCTAGCCTTTTTATTTTTTATTTTTTTTAATTAAGGGAGGGGGGCCATGCAGTCGCCTTCCCATGCGGATTTTTTGACCCCGGGTCCCCCATCCCCCTGGGACAGGCCTCTATTCTGGGTCCCCTGCTCCCACCCAGGGCACTCAGTTACTTTTGTTTGGGACCGTGGGGAAGCCTCCAGCCTCCGCGGTCCCTGCCAGCTTCCCACCTACTGCAGAACCACCATTGCTTTCACAGAGAGGGAGCTGCTAAACATGCAGGTATATTTAACACCCCAGGGCTGGGGGGGGACATGTGGCCCCCGCATTAAATTTAATAAAAGCCCCAGAGGCAGTGAGGGGGTGTCCGCGCACACCCCATATCTTTATAAGGAATAGCCCGGGAGGTGGTGGTCTCCAGGACTGGGGGTCCGAGAGGCAGGGGAGGAGATACAGGCTTTCCCAGCAGTCAGTTAGAATCAATCCCTGGGTAGGTGGTGGTCTCCAGGGCATTAATAGGCCCCACGAGGGAGGGACTCATGTATCCCCCTCCCTTTTTTTATTAAAATGCCCCCTGGACCTGGCCCACCCAGGGGCTGATTAGTAAAGTGTGGAAGCCCAAGCTTCTTTTTGGGCCCTGTGGGTGCCTGTGGGACCCCAACAAGAGGTTTAGGGGTCAGGGTATGTCTACCCTGTCCCCTTTTCTTTTATTTTAATGTTTTTTCTGGGACTCAGCTCAAGCCGAGTCCCAAGATGGTTGCCAACAATTCCTGGTTAGAAGTGTTGGCAGCCAATCATATCTCAGCACAAGATCAGGAGGTGTCACGGATCCTCAGGGTCCTTACATATACAATTGGAAATTTCTTTAAATAACTCCACAACAACTGAACACCAATTTACCCAAAAGGTTGCTTTCTGGAACATCAACTGCCTTTGTCCCAATTTGGGCGTAATTCCTTTCAGCAGTTCAGGCTGAAGAAGTGTCTAAAGTTTACCTATGGAAATTAACATGGAGAAAACGAGTTTTGGGATCCCCCTTTTTCACGACCCCACTTGATGGATCACCCAACTTTCAAGACAACAGCAGAATTGAGGTCAAACTAGTTTGAAAAATTTAACGAGGATTTGTCATACGATGTCAAAGTTATTTGCAAATGAAAAAATGCTCTTCCTATGGAAACTACGTCCTAACTATAACTACCTTCTGACGACTGCCCACCTGGATGGCCGCTAATCGGCATAACGACTGGGAGTATTTTATTGAACTGGCGGGACATCGTTGCTATAGCAGGCATTTGATAAAGGCACAGTCCGAAACGCGTCATGCCGATGCTGTAACAAAATAAACAACTTACCCGAAATCCCCGCTGTGTCCCTCCGGTTCTTTCCATTGCAAGAATCTTCTGTGATTTATTTTGTGCCTATGCCCCGAGCGCATTGGAGGAGACCCGCCTTACAAGTGGACAGAGCCATAAAGGCAGCTTCGGCATCACTTTACACTCCAAGGTATTGGAAGTGCTCTGACCCACCGCATCCACGCCCAGCAAATGTGTCGCTGCAAAATCAGTTTGTGATTGCACGGAGGAACCAGGTTCACAGTATCTGAGGTTCGAGACCTGGTTGGAATTGGACCCATGCGGTTGATGCATCTTGAGGACCCAGGAGAGAATTTGTTTTGACAAGCAATGTTTGCTAAATGTTTTAACCACGTTTTCAACTTCATCCAGGACCCGAGAAGGGATATAGTGGAGCCGAGGGGAGAGACTCACCTGAGATGCCATGAGAGGTGCATGTTGGGATCTGCAGTCCGCCAATGCAGCTGCAGCTGTGTCAGAGCCTCTGACCCGGTCCACCTGGATGGCCACCAATCGGCATAACGACTGGGAGTATTTTATTGAACTGGCGGGACATCGTTGCTGTAGCAGGCATTTGATAAAGGCACAGTCTGAAACGCGTCATGCCGAAGCTGTAACAAAATAAACAACTTACCCGGAATCCCCGCTGTGTCCCTCTGGTTCTTTCCATTGCAAGAATCTTCTGTAATATATATAAAAAGTGATGCAAATACTTCGCAAAAACTGGCATATCCTCCATATGGACACTACAACAGCTGCAATAATGGGGGATCACCCAAACATCACGTACAGAAGGGCAAAAAACCTAAGAGATCAACTGGTTCACAGTCATTTCAGGAATCCTAAGAAACAAGACACTTGGCTCAAACCCAAAGTATTTTTTAAATGCACAAGTTGCAAAGTATGTACTATCGCACAAAACACTAAGGAAGTACTCATGGCAAATAAACGTATGTGGCAAATCCAACAGTTGATCAACTGCAAGACCCAATTTGTAATCTACATCATTGAATGTCCCTGTCCAATGAAATATGTGGGGAGTACAAAATGCGAATTGAAAAAACGCATTTTGGAACACGTAAGGGCCACAATCAACATCGACAGGAGCAATGCGGTGGCCAAACATATGGAGAAGGCACATAAAGGAAACTGGAAAGATCTCAAATTCTATGCCATTGAAGCAGTGGGGACACACCCCAGAGGAGGAGACCGTGAAAGAGTGATGAGGCAAAAAGAATCGAAGCACATCCTTAATTTCAGAACTTTGACCCCTGATGGTCTAAATCAAGACGAGGAACTCCATTACCATCTATAAAATGCAGAACTATTTTTCACTATGAGTGACATTCTCTGTAACTGTCAGCAAATTGAGCTGTTTTAATTTTTAATTTGATTTTTTGATTGTTTATTTCATCACAGTTTGGGTGGACTCGGGAGCACTGGGCAGAACAGTATTAATCTTAATTAGAATAAGAATCGAAATGAAAAACAGACTGGGGGGAAATCTAGTCATAAAACATTGTTTGACAAACAAGGGCCCACCAGAGGGCCAACTCGACACCTAGTTGGGACCCACTTTGGTTGAAATTAATCATGAATGTATTACTTTGGTCAAAAAAAGATGACCCACCAGAGGGCCTTATTCTACACTAACGGAATAGCAATTCAGATATATCATTACATTGTTCACGAAGGTTGTCGTATTTTGTGCATATTACTATAACCATTTTGCCTCCTTACTTAAGGGTTATAATCCCAGTACTTGTTTAATTTAACGGGTGACAGTACAAACTTTTAAGTTAAAATTGTTTGGACTTCATGTACCAGAATGCCTAGCTCCGGAATAGGAAGTGATGTCACTGTTGATTGTAGAGGTGGATTTAAAACAAACAAAAAAAGTTTTAGCAAAGACCAGTCTCGTGAACAAGGTCCCTGGTGGGACTGAAACGCGTAGAGCTTTTTCTAACTGGCATGCTGTAAATAAAGAAAGAAACTTGACGACATGAATTGGTGACGATCTGTTCTTTCCGGGAGTGCGCGAGAACCCAGCCCTACGGGGAAACGAATGAACAATTTGACCACGGCCTGACCCTGCCGTCTCTGAACGCACCGCCTAAGAGCGCCCTGTGATTTCCGAAGTGGGTCGCTTTGTAGAAATAATATATATATATATATATATTACCTACTGGCGGTCGCCAGTAGGTAGTTATAGTTAGGACCAAGTTTCCATAGGAAGAGCATTTTTTATTTTGCTTATAACTTTGGCGTCGTTTGATGAATCTTCATGAAATTGTCCAAGCTAATCCTTTGTTCATATCAGCTCCTATGTTGAAAGTTTGGGTATGATTCATTAAGGGGGGGCTGAGAAAAAAGGAGGGTCCCAAAACGTGTTTTCTACATGCAATTTCCATGGGAAACTTTAGACAAGGCTACAGGTCGAACGGGTGAACGGAATTACCCCAAATTTGGCAGGGAGAAGGGTCTTGGTCTAGAAAGCATGCTTTTGTTTATTTAGTGTAAATCCGTTCAGTAGTTTTGGAGAAATATCGAAATTTACAGATATCGATATTTGGGAATTCTGCCATCTGATTGGCTGAGGCGTTACGAGAACGAGCTTGCTGCTTATTGGCTGCAAGCTGTTGCAACTAGGAAGTGTTGGCAGCCATTTTGTGACTCCGTTGAAACGATTAAGGGGAAAAAAGGGTGAAAAGAGTAGGAAACAGGAGGATAGGAGCACTGTAACCTCTGTGGGGGAGTGCGAAGTGAAGTACTCACTCCTACCGGTCTGAAAGTGTGGTTTTGCTCAGAGTGACATGGTGCTGAGATGAGATGCTGCTACACTCGGGTATGAAACCGAGAGCCTAAACCGTGAGCTCATTGCTGTAAAGTGATGTGCTCTGGTCTTTGTAGCATACCTGTGCAAGTAGTGTTAGTAGGCGTTTATACCATACAGGGAGTGGGAAGCGAACTACTGACCCCTACCGTGCGTTTATACTATACCGGAAGTGGGAAGCGAAGTGTTCATGCCTACCGGTGTGAAGACTTGGGGATCAAACCAAGCTGATTGCTGTAAAGTGATGGGCTCTGGGTGCTGTAGCATACTGGCCGCTGTAGTATAACTGTGTAAGTAGTGTTAAGATGCGTTTATACTATACAGGGACTGGGAAGCAAACTACTCACCCCTACTGGTCTGAAGACTCAGGGATTAAACCGTGAGCCTAAACCGTGAGCTCATGGCGGTAAAGTGATTGGCTCTGGGCGCTGCAGCATACTGGCCGCTGTAGTATAACTGTGTAAGTAGTGTTAGGATGCCTTTATACTATACAGGGAGTGGGAAACGAATTACTCACCCCTACTGGTCTGAAGACTCGGGGATTAAACCGTGAGCTCATTGCTGTAAAGTGATGTGCTCTGGGCGCTGTAGCATACCTGTGGAAGTAGTGTTAGTTTGCGTTTATACAATGCAGGGAATGGGAAGCGAACTACTCACCCCTACCGGTCTCAAGACTCGTGGATGAAACCATGAACTCATTGCTGTAAAGTCATGTGCTCTGTGTAGTATTCCAATGTAAGTCATAGTAGAATGTTAGTATGTAATGCTACTAGAATGTAAGTATGTAATGTTAGAATGTAGGGCTGTCATGAGGGGAATCTTGGGGGAATTTGTACACGGTGCTGGAGAAGACGGTTGCCTTGCTGCCTGCTCCTGTTGGTGGCTGTTTTAGCTGTTTTCTTTTCCTGCAATAAATAATCGGATCCACTGCTGTCTGCCTCTTCACTACATAAATTTGGCGACGAGCGGGAGAAGGTAAAAAGAAGGCAGCACTCACCAATATTTCGAGCTGTCTTGCGTTCTGCTGAAGACCCGTTTTCTTCGTGAAGCTGTTTCTACTCATCCCAGGGTCATCAGCTCATTGAACTATGTCATCCGACCTCTGGTAGGATTTATATTTTTTGATTTTGGGCTTCCTCTGCCTCTTCACTACACTCTGGTTGCTGTACTACACGTGTGCAAGTAGTGTTAGTATGCGTTTATACTAATTCTGTAGTTATGCAGTAACCAATGCATCATGGCCCTATGGAGCGCCACCTCCCAGGCATAGCTCATACAATGTCCTGGGGTGTGTATCCGCGGGACATTTATGTTTGCTATTACAGTGCAGGAGCATGGCTTCTACCCTGTGATAGCAAATCCTTGTTTGCCTCATTGAAGCGAGAGGAGGAAAACCTCGTATCGCTTCAATAAAGGGGATCCGGATGGTAAAAATTGAGAAAAAAAAAATGAAGCAGGGTCTCACCCGTTCATTTAAATGAGCCCCCTGGTGGGTAATGTTCCGGGGCTAATCCTATTATTATATTGCGGGGTCTCTGCAGCACTGGGGACCTTAATCCCACATGTAAATTAGGCGCGGGAGGGCACAGAGACGTTTCGAGGCCTAGTGGATCGCCACCTCCCCAGGTATTGTTTACTAATTGTTCGGGGGGCTTCGAGGCCAACTCAAGTCCGGGGATTGCCATCCTCCGGGGCTTTACTTAAATATGTAGGGTGGGCCTCGCGAGTCCCTGAAGCCTCGGTGGCCCTAGGCAGTACCTTATTTGTTCTGTAATCACACGGGCAGTACTCATGGTGTTATAAAGTGATACACTCATAGAACCCTTGCAGTTGTAGAATTACCCAGACTTCATTTATGTAATAGTCTGTTGGTTCATATTTGGTAGGTGCACCGCAAAATTACAAATGTTTTCCCTCATAACCTCCTATCAACTGCTGATTTTCACAATAAACTACAGACAAGTGTTGTCAGAAAAAGAAGACCCATACACTCACTTATTTATTGGTAAAAAAAATAACCTTTATTAAAACAACACAAATAAATGGAAACGCAACTTTATTCGAAGAAACAACAGTATAACATTAAGGAAGTGTGTGGGACTCCTCCAGAAGCAGCGTACAAAACCTGCAAAACAAAAAAAGAAACATAAGTATGTGTGCCATGTCCAAGAGAAAAAGAAAGGTCGTTAGAATGAAAGGAAGAAAGTGAGAATGGGACAGAGAGCGAGTGGGTGGAAGGGGAGAGAGAGTCAAAAGAACAGAGGGAGGAGGAGACAGAGCGTCGGCCTTCTGCACCCAGCCCTCACTGTTCACCTCCCGTCACCCGTGTGTCTGGGACGCTGGGGTCCGCGAGAAAGAGTGCGGTCCAGCAAGTCCTTACAATTATACAGAGATATGAATGAGGCCAGAGATTACATTATTATCTACTGCAACATCGCTTGCCTGCACCTGTGCACCCAGGCTGCTGCACCCAAGCCCCTTCCCCCGCACTGTGCTCAATTGCAGCTCCTGCGCACCGAGGCTTCACTGCTCATCTGCCACCACCGGTGTGTTCAACAACGTGCCGGTGCGAGTTCCGACTCTGGGGTGCCTCTCTCAGGGTGGCGCAGCCGGTCTCCGGTCGGGGACGGTGTCTTGATCCCACGATGGAAGGCGTCAGAATGCCCAAGGCATCATCACGGGCTGAGCACCTGCTCCGCCCATTTTGGTGCAACTAACTCAGTGTCTGAAAAGGAAGAAATAGTATAATGCTGGAAACGTCTTGAGGTAAATGAAGGTTTATTTCAAGCTTAATAGAGAACACCAGTTGAGTGCATCCTTCCTTCTTGAAGTACGATCTATCAACTGTTAGTGGTACTCGTGGTTCAAAGAGGAGTTGGAGAGTAAGAGAATACACAAGGTTAAATAATAATATGTTATGCCAACGTTCACATACAAAGGAACAGAGCGCATGCTAGAAGCATAATGTGCGCATGTAATGCAGTGGCGCAAGCCTGTGTGCATGTTCACTTAGTATTCAGCTCACCACAGTGCCCCAAAAGCCAACGCCACGTGTCTGTAGGGCAGCGCTGCCCGTTGGCTCAGGCCTACAGTATGGTCCAGAAGGTCCTTAAAATTAGACAGAGATGTGACTGAATGAGGTGAGCGATCACATCATTACGCATGGCAACATCGCTTGTTCGCACCTGCGCACCCAGGCTGATGCACCCCACCCCTCCTGCAGCACCGCGCTCAATTGCAGCCCCTGTGCACCCAGGCCCCACTGCTCACCTGCTGTCATTGTTGTGTGTCCAAACACGACGGCCAGCAGGGTTCACAATTTAAATCGAGTTTTGATTGCGAGGATAGTGTACACCTCATAGATCCCTTTTTTTTATTGCGCATTGTGATATGCAAGGTGGATGCGGCCATATCACCTGAGGCAGTGTGGAAGAAGTGGGACATGTGGCGGCGTCGTTATCCTATTTATACGTAAGCAAAGTGGGCTGGGCTTGCGTACGCCAGGCCAGCGTAGGGGTGTGAATAATTATTCCGGGGACCTGGGCATTGTTCAGTTCCTGCCTGGCCAGGAAGTGTACTTATGTGTGTGTCCCTGTTGCAGTTTTGACGTCGCACAATCCGCAATTTACATTAATGTAGCATGTACCGGGGGGGGGGCGGCAACTATCGCTAATGAGATGCTGTCCGAAAACATTGAATGGCCAACATCACATGTCGTTGTCAAGCTTGTGGATATGAGCAGACACGCATGTCAATGGTGTGCGGTATTATTGAAAGTGTTGATATCGCAAAGGGCACACATGTGAACGTGCTCGGATGGAGGGAGGATCAGCAGTGAGGCTACGTCATACACAGTGATAACGCTCATTACAGTCAAGCAATGCATATCAAACGTGAATCTGAAAGTCTCACATATGACACACTACTATGCTGGTAAAGCCTGACAACAGAGCATACTGCAACACAAATCTACACATTACTCTGTACTGTTTGTCACATGTGATCTAGGATGTGCACTCTGCCCGTGGCAGATGATAACCCTTCGAGCCACCAATACCTGAAAGGCAGCACAATAATGCGCACACACACCAGGGACATCGTGTAACACACATTTGTTTTTTGATGTAACGTTTCAGATGCATGGCCATCACACGTGGAAGGCTACTGTACAGACCATGAATATTGATCAAGATGATCATTGCATGTTGTGTGTAGTATAAGATATGTGTACACAGCAAAAAACTTTTCAAAAAAAGCTCTCTAAGCAGAAGAGGTGTCTCTCATCAAACGCTGTAGAGAGAATGACTAAAATGGGTGGTGTCCGCCAACTGTTACAATGGGAAATGTTATGAACCAATCAATGTTTTTTTTAAGGTCACATGGCAATCGCGCACCGAGCGCACAAGGAGGCCGCACCTGACGCGATTTTGAGAAAATATATTTACCATAATATAAGTTTATTACAGTTACATATATAAATGTTTAAAATATTTTAGATGATCGCTTGCTCTCATATACACTTTAAACTTATTTAGATATAGTTTTGAGACATAAACAAATGAGGGAATGGCGTACCTGGCGCGACACTATACGTCTATGACGCAACACAGGGCCTGGCAGCGTGCACTCGTCGCATACGCAACACGCAGCGGGCGCGACCCCATACGTACATGATGTGATGCGCGGCTTGGTACTGCGTACCCGTCGCATACCAAAGTAGCAGCTGGCGCGACCTCATACGTATATGATGTTACGCGGGACGCGGTGCCATAAACCCTTCGGATACAAAATGCGCATCATTTACGAGTTTAGCAATATGGCGGATAGGATTCGCGTGCTGATGGAGCTTGGTACACTACCGTTACGGGACTCCAATTTTCTCAACAAAAAAAAAAAATATACATTTTTTTTTTGAAGATAGAAAACATTACATAATTTTTAAAATTAAACAAAAAAGGATAATAGAGTTCCAAATATTACTAGAAAAAATATAGGTTTTATAAATATTAAAATATGAAATTAACATTTAAAAAACCTTCGAAATTCACTGAAAAAACCATAGGTTTTACAGACATTATAGTTAGAAATTAGCATTTAAAAAACCTTTGAAATTCACTAAAAAACAATAGTTTTCAAGGACGTTATAGTTAGTTGGACATTTGACTCATATAAAACCATAGAAATTCCCCTGTCATAGTTAGTTGAGCTAACTATATCTCGCGCGCCCGCGATGCACTGCTGATGACATCACTCATGACATGGTCAGTGACATCACTGATGACATCACTGATGACATCTCAAATGACAGAGAGACTCATACAAAAATACCTTGAAATAAAATGATTAATGTACTTTTAAAATAAACACAAATACAACAATAAGGGGTGAACCATGCAGATGTAATGTTCAATATCTAATTATAAAAAAAATACAAGGGCGTCATAATTTTGAAATAGAATTTAAAAACTACATAGAAATTCACTGAAACAACAAAGGTTACAGAGATGTTATAGTTATGAAATGGAATTTAAAAAACCTTTGATATTAACTGAGAAAACCAAATGTTACAGGGACTTTATAGTTAGGCTGGCATTTCACTCATACAAAACAAGAGCAATTCAGCCGTTATAGTTCACTGAGCTAACTATACCTTGCACCCCTGCAATGCACTGCTTATGACCTCACTCATGACATGCTCAGTGACATCCCTGATGCCATGACTGGTGACATCTCAAATGACATCATTGCGCCTTGCAGATGTGGTCTGTGCCATGCAGATGTGGTCTGTGCCATGCAAAGGGCTATATCCCATGCAGGTGAGATGGATGGGTCTGAGCCCTACAGATGGGATCTGTGTCTTGTTGCATTGGTCTGTGCCATGAGGCTGAGGTCTGAGAAGTGCAGCTGGTGTCAGTGCCCTACACATGGGGTGTGGACAGTATGACAGGTCTGTCTCCTGCATCTGGTGTCTGTTTCTTGCACCTGGTTTCTGTCCCCTGCAACTGGCATCTGTTCCCTGCACATGGGGTGTGGATCATATGTTGGGTGTGTCCACGGCATCTGGTGTCTGTCTCCTGCACCTAGTGCCTGTCCCCTGCACCTGGTGTCTGTCTCCTGCACCTGGTGTCTGTCTCCTGCCCCTGGTGTCTGTCCCCTGCACATAGGGTGTGGGCTGTATGTCGGGTCTGTCCCCTGCACCTGGTGTCTGTCTCCTGCATCTGACACATATCCCCTGCACCTGGCATCTGTATACTGCACATGGGATGTGGGCCATATGTCTGGTCTGTCCCCTGCACCTGGTGTCTGTCTCTTGCATCTGGTGCCTGTCCCCTGCACCTGTGTCTGTCCCTGCACCTGGCGTCTGTCCCCCGCACCTGATGTCTGTCCCCTGCACCTGGTGTCTGTCCCCTGCACATGGCGTGGGAGCTGTAAATCATGTCTGTGCCCCACGGGTGGGGTCTATGTCTGTCCCCTGCACCTAGTATCTGTCCCCTGCACCTAGTATCTGTCCCCTGCACCTGGTGTCTGTCCCCTGCACCTGGCATCTGCCCCGTGCACCTGGTGTCTGTCCCCTGCGCCTGGCATCTGTCACGTGCACCTAGTGTCTGTCTCCTGCATCTGCTGTCTATTGTAGGGGTGGGCGGAATTTGCGGAATTAACCTTCGCAAATTATCGCGAGAATGTTTAAAATTATCGCAAACAAGCAGAAATATCGCGAAGATGCGGAAGTTTTTTTCCGGCATGTTCGCGAGATTTTCTGCATGGTTGCGGGTCGCCAACTTACCCATGTGGTTGCTTGCGGGCGCGGCCATCTTGTTTTGAGTTGTTCTCGCGGTGCATGATCGCGAGAAGAAAGACGTGATCGCGCGACGCATGACGTCACTGCGGGCGCGAACTGTCGCGAGACAGCGCAAATGGCTAAAAACAATACAACATCTCATGGAGAACGCGACCGGATCAAGAAAACTTGTCGGCGAACGCAGGGATTCAGGTAAGGCGATCGCGCGCGCGCGAGAATGTATCATTTTACAGCGCGAGCAAGAAACAAATTATCGCCAAGCTGCGGAAACCGGAATTTTTGACATTTTCGCGCTCTCCGCGGAACGCAAAAATGTCAAATTATCGCAATTTCTGCGAACGGAACGAAATTTTTGCCCAGGCCTAGTCTATTGCCGTGTCTGAAACCTATGTTTTTTTTTTGTGAATATATATATATATATGTATATATATATCTATATACGTGGGCACAATAAATATTGTTTATAATCCTCTGGTGTGCCGCTTGGTCTTTGCTGGAACTCCTGCATCATCCTTCTACTTTAATTTATAGATGGCTGCTGCTGCCGTCGCTGGCATCGCTAGGCTGTGGATCGGCGCTCTGCAGCAAAACCCAGAAGCAATATATAAATATATATATATATGTGTATATATATTATCTACTGGCGGTCGCCAGTAGATAGTTATAGTTACAACCTAGTTTCCATAGGAAATCTCAAAATTCTATTTTGAATAACTTTGGCGCCGGTTGACGAATCCTCGCGAAATTTTCAAAATAGGTGGGGCGCTCCGTTCAGCTCCTACCCTGAAAGTCTCGGGGTGATTCGTCAAGCGGGGGCCGAGAAAAAGGGGGGGGTCCCAAAACGCGTTTTCCCCATGCATTTTTCCATAGGACCTTTAGTCGAAGGTACAGCCCGAACGGCTGAACAGAATTACGTGAAATTTGGCAAAGAGGTAGCCATAAGGTCAAGTGAGTGCCTTTTGAAGGTCTCGTGTAAATCTGTTCAGTATTTCCTGAGAAAATAGCATTTAAAACCATATCAATATATATACGCGCGCACCGTGCGCGCACAGTGCGCGCACGGTGCCGTGCGCGAGCGCAATTCTGATTGGTTGTTAGATGTCGGTAAACATTCGAATCGGTCGAAACCAGGAAGTGTTGGCCGCCATTTTGTCTCTCGCAGTCTGAGGGGGTGAAAAACAAAGGTGGAGAACGTGAAAAGGGGGCAGGGTGGACAGTTCCTGACCCCCTAGCCTTGGTCAGGGGGTCACAGAAGGACCCCCAAGGGTGAAAAAAACATTTTTTTTTTTTTTCTTAAATCGCGGGGTGCGCGCACCGTGCGCGCTCGCCCGGCACTGTGCACCGTGGGTGCTCGGTGCGCTAAGCGCACCGAACGCCCACAGCTTGCGCACGGTGCGCGAAGTGCACCGTGCGCGCACAGTGCGCGCACGGTGAAAAACCTGAAAAAAATAAATTTATAAATACATAACTTAGCATTTAAAAAACCGTACAAATTCACTGAAAACAACATAGGTTTCACACACGTTATAGTTACGAATTATAGTTATCTGAAGTAACTATAAGTAACTAAGTAACTATAACACGGGAATTTCATTGGTTTTTTACAAGTGAAATGTCCAGCTAACTATAACATGTGTGAAACCTATGGTTTTTTAAGTGAATTTGCAAGGTTTTTTAAATGCTAATTCGTAACTATAACGTGTGTGAAACCTATGGTTTTTTCAGTGAATATATATATATATATATATATATATCTCATCAGCAAATCCCGTAGCGGTTGCAGGCAGCAAAGACCACACGGTCACAGACCACAGCTGCAGGTGAAATAGTGAGATTTATTCACAAGTTAAACAGGTCCACATAACGCGTTTCGGCCGCCGACCAGCGGCCTTGATCACCTTTATATATATATATATATATATATAGTATCTACTGGCGGTCGCCAGTAGATAGTTATAGTTAGGACCTATTTTCCATCGGAAATCCGCAACATTCTATTGGGAATAACTTTGGCGCCGGTTGACGAATCTTCGCGAAATTGTCCAAACTTTTGGCCAGCTCCGCTCCGCTCCTACCCTGAAAGTTTCGTGGTGATTCGTCACTCGGGGGCCGAGAAAAAAGGGGGGTCCCAAAACACGTTTTCCCCATGCAATTTCCCATAGGATCTGTTGTTGCAGCTACAGCCCAAACCGCTGAACGGAATGACACCAAATTTGGCAAAGAGGTAATCCTCAGTTCAGACTCGGGCCTTTTGCATAAATGGTGTAAATCTGTTTAGTAGTTCCTGAGAAAATTAGAGTTAAAAGTACATATATATCTATGGCCTCGGAGGATCCGCGCACCCTATGCGCACCCTGAGCGCACCCTCCCCGAACCGAGCATGCACCCTCCCAATCGCGTGCTGAATGCTAATTGGCTGTCGAGTGTCTGTCTACATTCGAAACCAGGAACTGTTGGCGGCCATTTTCTGCCTCGGTAGAAGCGAGGCTGAAGAAGCAAGGGGAATAAGTGTGTAAAACATGTAAAGGGGGCAGAGTGGAAATACTCTGACCCTCTAGAGGTGCTTAGGGGGTACCAGAAGGACCCCCAGGGGCCCCCTTTTAAAAAAAAAAACAGTGAAATGCGCGCAGGGTGCGCGCATCCTATCGCGTTTGGTGCACGGATCCTCTCGCGTTGGGTGCGCGGATCCAAGGAATTTTTTTTTTTAAAAAGACAAGAAATCATTGGTTGTATGACAACTTTCTACACTGAAAGGTAGGGTGTATATTTCTGTTTTTTAAACGCATGATTCTTATTGGTTAACAAAAACTGATTGTAAGGAACATTATATATGATAAGCTGATATGTTGAAAAGTCAAGCACACTTGCTGTCTTGTTTAGCAACAATGTGTGCTGAACTTGTGACCTGTGTGCTCAATACAGTGTTCCATGACCTGTTTCTATGGTAACAGGCAGAAGGCAGATTGGGGGAAGGGTTGAAATATATTTCATTTGGAAAGGGTTGAAATGTTTAACCAATAGAAATGTGTGTTTGCTTTTGAATTTATGTGTGAAGGATTGTGATTTGATGTTTACATGTATATGTGTGGAAAATGAAGGGGAAACTTTGCCATTCTTTGTTTTTGCTGAGGGGTGCACAGTGCAGAGATTCTGTATAAGAAAATCTGGTGTGTGACTGATATCTGGTGTGTGACTGATATACTTCTTAATCTACAAAACAACTTGAAAGGTGAGTTATTTAATTGTGAGGGGATGTATGTAGACTATTTTGATTTTAATCAGACTAATGTATTTCTCCTGCTAAAGTGTAGGGAGTACTTTTTTTCTCTACAATCTTATTGACAGTGTGTGTGCATGTAGAAACCATTCTGTGAAAAGCATTTGTGTTTTTTATGTGTTTGCAGACAGATAACTGTGCTGTTTTTATATTTTGGTAGAATTAGAAACCAGTCATTGTTTATGAATTTGTGAAATGAGTTATGTTTCTATACTAAAATGTAGTAATCCTTCTAGATGAAGAAATGTGTTTTGGTATAGTGCAAGGGATAGTGTTGTTTGTCTAGAATCACACTGTGAGTATAAGTGCATTTGGGAACCACTGTGAGAGAAGCATTTGGTAACATTGGGTATTTGCTGACAGATAACTTTTTTAAAACCTGTCATGTTGTCAAGTTTTAGTAGCATTAGAAGCCAGTCTTTGCTTATGCATTGATAAAATAAGTCATGCTTTGACACTAATGTGCTGTACTTTAATATGTAGATTGTGTGTAGTCTCCTTACCCCTTGCACAGTAGGGAATGAGTTTTTGTAAGCTGCTAGGTACAGTGTTGCTTGTCTAGAATCACACTGTGAGTCTGTGTGCATTTGGGAACCACTGTGAGAGAAGTATTAGGTAACATCGTGTATTTGCTGACAGATAACTGTTTTAAAACCTGTCTTGTTGTCAAGTTTTAGTAGCATTAGAAGGCAGTTTTTGCTTATGCTTTGATTAAATGAGTCAGGCTTTGACACAAAAGAGCAGTCCTGAAATATGTAGATTGTGTGCAGTTCCCTTATCACTTCCACTGTAGTGAATGAGTTTTGGTAAACTCCTAGGGATAGTGGTGCTTGTCTAGAATCACACTGTGAGTCTGTGTGCATTTGGGAACCACTGTGAGAGAAGCATTTGGTAACATCGTGTATTTTCTGGCAGATAACTCATTTTAAACCTGTCATGTTGTCAAGTTTTAGTAGCATTAGAAGCCAGTCTTTGCTTATGCGTTGATTAAATGAGTCATGCTTTGACACTAATGTGCTGTACTTAAATATGTAGATTGTGTGCAGTACCCTTACCTCTTCTAGACTAGTGAATGAGTTTTGGTAAACTCCTAGGATAGTGTTGCTTGTCTAAAATCACACTGTGAGTCTGTGTGCATTTAGGTAAGGATTGTGATAGAAGCATTTGGTAACATCGTGTATTTGCTAACAGATAACTGTTTTAAAACCGGTCATGTTGTCAAGTTTTAGTAGCTTTAGAAGCTATTCTTTGCTTATGGATTGATTAAATGAGTCAGGGTTTCACACTAAAGTGCAGTACCATGTACTATTCTCTTCACTGTGCCAGAACTGAAAATTTTAAAGTTTTACCCAGGCACTGTCCTAGCAGTAGTCTGATGATTTAGTCAGTTTCCAAGTACTCATGTTGTGAACCATACATTACCACATAGACTGCTTCAAATGTCTATGCAGTATGCATGCAGTCTTCTAACATACTATACACTTGTCTTTCACACCTTCAATTCCCTAGTCAGTATCCATACAGTCCAGCAAACATCCTGTCACTCCCTTTGCACTCCTCTAGTGACTCATTCAGTACCAAGTACTAATCCATTCACTGCGCCAAAGGCCAACCACTTATAAATTCACCCAGGCACTCTCCTTGCTGTACTCTAATCATTCCGTCAGTACCCAAGTACTCATGCAGTGAGCCAGGCCTTAGCACATAGACTGCTTCAAATGCCTATTCACTATGGATGCAGTCCTCTTATCACCTACACAGTTGTCTTTCACACCTTTAATTCCCCAATCAGTATTCATACACTTCTAGCAAACACCCTGTCACTCACCCAGTGTGTCTCCTTATAGTACTGTAATCATTCAGTCAGTTAGCATGTAGTCTTTTAGTGAGGTAGGCTTTAGGGCATGAACTGCTTCAAAGTAGTATGCACTATGCATGTAGTGTTTTAACCATCGTCACACTTGTGGTTCAGGGCTATAGTTTATTAGTCAGTTTTTATATAAAATGTGTTTGTACAGTAATGGATTAGTATAAATTTGAAAGTTATTAATATACATTTATTTGTGATTCTTTTTTACAGATACTGTTTTTCAACGTAAAAATAGAGAAATCATGCCAGAAAAAAAAGAAAAAGAAAAGAAACTCACAAAGGCACAAAAGCAGGAGTGTTTCTCATCCGTTTGCACTCTTCTCATGCAAGATTGTTCTGATGAAGGGTCCTTAGGTGTTTCATCATACTTGCCGTGCCGTACGAGTATTTCTTGTTAGGATCCCCTCGCGACAGAACTCTTTTGCACATCTTGCACGTGACCAAGGTGGCATTTGTCTTTGTTTGCCCCTCGGGAAAAGTAAAACATTTCCACACCACTGAAGAAAAACGTTGTGGGTGTGGTTCCTCCTCCAAAAATTCCTCCTCAGATGAATGAGGAGATGCAGGTGATGCCTGCTGCCCTGAAGCCATTTTTAGTTGAAAAAAGTTAGAGCTAAGTGTAAACTTAGTCTAAAAAATCTTCTTCTCTGCAAAGAGATGCTCCTCCAAAGAAGGTCAAAGAAGAATGATTGAATTGGGTGGGGCTTTCAATAGTTAGAACAGGAAGTGTAATGAACCAATCAAATCTCTTTTTTTGCAGGTCACATGGGATCCGTGCACCCTGCGCATACGCAGCACGCACCCAGCGCGCATCCGCGAAATTGAATTAAAAAAAATTATAGGATTAGATGTAAAAATATATTAGTTTTAAGACAAGTTTAGAGTTTGTCTTCAATTAATATTCACATGAAATATATATATATGTTTTTTAAAATGTTAAATATTTCGCGGGATCCGCGCACCTACTGCGTCATAGACGCAGATGACGCATCGTGGAAGCTCGTAAACGTCGCGTTACGTACATCGAACGTGTCGCGTATAGGCTGGGAGTCACATACCTGTCGCATTGCGATCGCGCACTAAACACGTACCCAACGCATACCATGCGCGGATGCTAACGCGTAGGGATCGAGAACGGTGCGCACGGGTTCGCGGATCCAAAAACATGGAAAAAAATATATAAAATAAAGTTTTGAACATATAGTTAAAGAAATATTTTTAAAAATATAAAAAAATGTTTGAAAAACCCAATAAAAACAAATAATATTTTTTAATTTTTAAAAGAAATAATTAAAAAAACAAATTTAAAAAATGGTGATAAAAAAAGAATTTCAAAAAAACATAATTAATGAAATTGACACACTGAATTTGAAAAATATAGAAATCCAATGAAAATCATTACACATGATATCTTTAGAGATAAGTTATAGATAGGAATTAGCATTTAAAAAACCTTTGAAATTCACTGAAAAAACCATAGGTTTCATGTATATTATAGTTAGGAATTGGCATTTAAAAAACCTTTGAAATTCACTGAAAAAACCAAAGGTTTCAGGGGCGTTATAGTTAGGAATTGGCATTTAAAAAACCTTAGAAATTCACTAAAAAAAACATAGGTTTCAGGGGCATTATAGTTAGCTGGACATTTCCCTCGTACAAAACCCTAGAAATTCCCCTGTTATAGTTAGTTCAGCTAACTATAACTCGCGCCCCCGCAATGCACTGCTGATGACGTCACATATTACATCACTCATGACATGGTCAGTGACATCACTGATGACATCTCAAATGACATCACTGATGACATCACTGATGACATCATCCATGTGATAAATTAGTGCATCTTCTCACACCCTAATATAACCTTTGATACACCGACTCAAAATTTCAGACGGCCATTTTGAAAACCATAGATACTCCAATACCAATAACTACACACCCACTCATTGACTCTTAGGTCTACATACATCTCCACTCACTCACCTGTACAGTCACTCATACTTACAGTCACTCTGTACAGGATTATCATATGCATTTATACACCTATATAGACACTCACACACCGCCAATCATCCATTGAGGTACTGACACATCTAGTCAGTCATGCAAATAATTAATCACAGTCCAATTTACTCACCTATACAGTTAAACACACTCAAGTTCACTTACTCATAAAAATACTAACAAATTCTGACGCTCTTATACAATTACTGATACAAGCACACACTCATCCATACAGCCACTCCCAAAATCACACACTCTCACATATAGTTATATAATCTTACACACATATACACTGCGTTTCACATATGTAGTTACTGACACATGTACAACTGAGATATACATTCAATCACTAACACACCCTTACATACAGTCACCCAACCATACAGTCTATCACAGATGCACTCTTGAAACCA
Source organism: Triturus cristatus (assembly GCF_964204655.1). Lineage (NCBI taxonomy): Eukaryota > Metazoa > Chordata > Amphibia > Caudata > Salamandridae > Triturus > Triturus cristatus. Next base: position 818,230,789 of record NC_140595.1, read on the forward strand.
TGCACCCACTGAATCACCCACTCACACATCTATGCACAGAGTCACACACACTCTACCCACACAAACACTCAGGCACCCATACAGATACTCAGACAACCAATCAATAACCCATATAGACACTCATATAGCTATCCACAAAACCATGCAGCCACTTATACACCAACACACAGACACATACAGACATTCACACAGTTTAGTCACTAGTCTGCAGTAAGATACATTTAATGACTCACTTACAGAGTCGGTTACGCACCTAGAAAATCACCCATTCACACACTTATACACCCACTCATTCTTCCATAGGCCTTTCACTATAAATATATAAAACATATTTAAATTTTACAGAAACACACAGTCACTGGATGACGTCATCAGTGATGTCATCAGTGATGTCATTTGAGATGTCATCAGTGATGTCACTGACCATGTCATGAGTGATGTAATATGTGACGTCATCAGCAGTGCATTGCGGGGGCGCGAGTTATAGTTAGCTGAACTAACTATAACAGGGGAATTTCTAGGGTTTTGTACGAAGGAAATGTCCAGCTAACTATAACGTCCCTGAAACCTATGTTTTTTTTAGTGAATATATATATATACATACATACATACATATATATATACATGCATACATACATACATATATATATATTACCTACTGGCGGTCGCCAGTAGGTAGTTATAGTTAGGACCACGTTTCCATAGGAAATCCGCAACATTCTATTTTGAATAACTTTGGCGCCGGTCGACGAATCCTCGCGAATTTTTCAAAATAGGTGGGGCGCTACGCTCCGCTCCTACCCTGAAAGTCTCGGGGGATTCGTCAAGCAGGGGCCGAGATAAAAGGGGGGTCCCAAAACGCGTTTTTGCCATGCATTTTTCCATAGGACCTTTAGACAGGGCTACAGCCCGAACGGCTGAACAGAATTACTAGAAATTTGGCAGAGAGGTAGTCCTCAGGTCAAGGAAGTGCCTTTTGTAGGTTTGGTGTAAATCTGTTCAGTAGATTCTGAGAAAATAGCCTTTAAATCAATATATATATCTGAGCCAGCTTACGGTGCGCTTACGGTACGCTTACCGTACGCGTACGGTGGCGTGCGCGAGCGCGATTCTGATTGGCTCTTAGATCTTAGTAAACATTCGAATCGGCCGAAACCAGGAAGCGGCGGCCGCCATTTTCTCTCTCGCACTGAGAGTGATTTTTAAAATATAAAGCCCAAAAACATGTAAAGGGGCTGTTTAGACAACTCCCACACACATAGCCATGTTGAGGGAGTCCCCAAAGATCCCCCAAGGCCAAAAACGGAATTTTTATTTTTTCGGTAATTTCGCCGATTACGCTTACGGTACGGTACGGTAAAAAAATATATTAAAAAAAAAATTATCCACACTTTCTCCACCCCATGTGCAATTGGTGCCCGTAGGGCACCAAGTGCGCATGGCTTATAACAGATAAGAAAAACTAAAATATTTAACAAAAAAATAATAAAAAAAAAAATTATCCACACTCTCTCCACCCCGTGTGCAAATGGTGCCCGAAGGGCACCATTTGTGCATGGCTTATAAAATATACGAAAAATTTAAATATTACCTTTCAAAACGAAGTGCATCATATGTCCTCCATGTGCGCACGGTGCGCGAAGCGCAACGTGCGTACATGGCCCATCTAGCGTAACGTGGGCACGCGGTGCGCGTAGCGCACCGCGTGCCCACCGTGCGTGCATGGCACTAACTGCGTAAAGTGGGCGCGCGGTGCGCGAAGCGCACCGCGTGCTCACTGTGCGCGCACGGTGCGCGAAGCGCATCGTGCGCGCACGGAACGAACTGTGTTAAGTGGGCGCGCACGCCACGAATGGCGTAAAGTAACTTAGCATTTAAAAAACCGTACAAATTCACTGAAAAAACCATAGGTTTCACACATGTTATAGTTAGCTGGACATTTTACTGATAAAAAACCAATGAAATTCCCCCTTTATAGTTACTGTAGGCAACTATAACTCACGCGACCGTAATCCTCTGCTGATGACATATGTGTCTTTATGAAAAAAAAATATTTGTAATATATGTATAGCTAAAATTTAATGGAAGAAGACATGGGCAAATAAGTGTCTAAATACAGTATTAGCATCAGCAGAGGATTACGGTCGCGTGAGTTATAGTTGCCTACAGTAACTATAACGGGGGAATTTCATTGGTTTTTTATCAGTAAAATGTCCAGCTAACTATAACATGTGTGAAACCTATGGTTTTTTCAGTGAATATATATATATATACACACACATACACATATATATTACCTACACATACACATAAATATTACCTACTGTCAGTCGCCAGTAGGTAGTTATAGTTAGTACCGGGTTTCCATAGGCAAAGCATTTTTTGACTTGCCTATAACTTTAGCGTTGTTTGACCAATCTTCATGGAATTTTCCCAGAAAAGTGTCAAAGGAGCTTCTGTGTGTCACGGAAAGTTTGGGAGTGATCTGTGCTATGAGGACCGAGAAAGAATTTGCATCTGTCCCCTGCACCTGGAGTCTGTCCCCTGCACCTGGCGTCAGTCTCCTGCACCTGGTGTCAGTCTCCTGCACCTGGCGTCTACCCCTGCACCTGACATCTGTCCCCTGCACCTGGCGTCTACCCCTGCACCTGACATCTGTCCCCTGCACCTGGCGTCTGTCCCCTGCACCTGGCGTCTGTCTCCTGCACCTGGTGTCTGACCCCTGCACCTGGCGTCTGTGCACCTGGCGTCTGACCCCTGCACATTGGATGTGGGTCGTATGTCAGGTGTGCAGTGCATAGGATGGAAAGGAGGGGCTCTGCTCTTACTGTGGGGTGTCCATGCAGATGTGGTCTGTGCCATGCAGATGTGGTCTGTGCCATTCAGATGTGGTCTGTGCCATGTAAAGGGCTGTATCCCATGCAGGTGAGATGGATGGGTCTGAGCCCTACAGATGGGATCTGTGTCTTGTTGTTTTGGTCTGTGCCATGAGGCTGAGGTCTGAGAAATGCATCTGGTGTCTGTGCCCTGCACATGGGGTGTGAACCGTATGACAGGTCTGTCTCCTGCACCTGGTGTGTCTGTTTCTTGCACCTGGTTTCTGTCCCCTGCAACTGGCATCTGTCCCCTGCACATGGGGTGTGGGTCATATGTTGGGTCTGTCCCCTGCATCTGGTGTCTGTCTCCTGCACCTGGCGCCTGTCCCCTGCACCTGGTGTCTGTCTCCTGCACCTGGTGTCTGTCTCCTGCCCCCGGCGTCTGTCCCCTGCACATAGGGTGTGGGCCGTATGTCGGGTCTGTCCCCTGTACCTGGTGTCTGTCTCCTGCATCTGGCACATATCCCCTGCACCTGGCATCTGTACACTGCACATGCGATGTGGGCCATATGTCTGGTCTGTCCCCTGCACCTGGTGTATGTCCCTGCACCTGGCATCTGTCCCCTACACCTGACGTCTGTCCCCTGCACCTGGTGTCTGTCACCTGCAACTGGCGTCTGTCCCCTGCACATGGGGTGGGACCCGTAAATCATGTCTGTGCCTCACGGGTGGGGTCTGTGTCTTGTTGCTTTGGTCTGTCTTCTGCACCTAGTATCTGTCCCCTGCACCTGGTGTCTGTCCCCTGCACCTGGCATCTGCCCCGTGACCTGGTGTCTGTCAGGTGCACCTGGTGTATGTCCCCTGCATCTGGTGTCTGTTGCTGGCACCTGGCGTCTATCCCCGGCACCTGGCATCTGCCCCGTGCACCTGGTGTCTGCCCCCTGCACCTGGCGTCTGCCCCCTGCACCTGGCGTCTGTCCCCTGCACCTGGCGTCTGTCCCCTGCACCTGGCGTCTGTCCCCTGCACCTTGCGTCTGTCCCCTGCACCTGGTGTCTGTCCCCTGCACGTTGCGTCTGTCCCCTACACCTGGCCTCTGACCGCTGTACCTGATGTCTGTCCCCTGCACCTGGCGTCTGTCCCCTGCACCTGGTGTCTGTCCCCTGCACCAGGCGTCTGTCCCCTGCACCAGGCGTCTGTCCCGTGCACCTGGCATCTGTCCCCTACACCTGGTGTCTGTCCCCTGCACCTGGCGTCTGTCACGTGCACCTGACGTCTGTCCCCTGCTCATGGCGGCTGTGCCCTGCACCTGGCGTCTGTGCCCTGCACCGGATGTCTGTTCCCTGCACCTGATGTCTGTTCCCTGAACCCGGTGTTTGTCCCCTGCACCTGGCATCTGTCCCCTGCACCTGGTATCTGACCCCTACACCAGACGTATGACCACTGTACCTGATGTCTGTCCCCTGCGCCTGGCATCTGACCCTTGCACCTGGCGTATGTGCCCTGCACCTGGTGTCTGCCCCGGAACATGAGATGTTGGCCATATGTCAGGTCTGTCCCCTGCACCTGGCGTCTGTCCCCTACACCTGGCCTCTGACTGCTGTACCTGATGTCTGTCCCCTGCACCTGGCATCTGTCCACTGCACCTGGCATCTGTCCCCTGCACCTGGTGTCTGTCCCCTGCACATGGCATCTGACCGCTGTGCCTGATGTTTGTCGCCTGCAACTGGCGTCTGTCCCCTGCACCTGGTGTCTGTCCCCTGCACCTGGCGTCTGTCCCCTGCACCTGGCATATGTCTTCTGCACCTGGCATCTGTGCCCTGCACCTGGCATCTGTGCCCTGCACCTGGCATCTGTGCCCTGCACCTGGCATCTGTCCCCTGCACCTGGCATATGTCCCCTGCACCTGGCATCTGTGCCCTGCACCTGGCATCTGTCCCCTGCACCTTGCGTCTGTCCCCTGCACCTTGCGTCTGTCCCCTGCACCTTGCGTCTGTCCCCTGCACCTGGCATCTGTCCCCTGCACCTGGCATCTGTGTCCTGCACCTGACATCTGTCCCATGCACCTGGCGTCTGTGCTCTGCACCTGGCGTCTGTCCCATGCACCTGATGTCTGTCCCCTGCACCCGGTGTCTGTCTCCTGCACCCGGCGTCTGTCCCCTGCACCTGGGGTCTGTCCTGTGCACCTGGCGTATGACCGCTGCACCTGATGTCTGTCCCCTGCACCTGGCCTATGTGCCCAGCACCTGGTGTCTGCCCCTGAACATGAGATGTTGGCCATATGTCGGGTCTGTCCCCTGCACCTGGCGTCTGTCCCCTGCACCTGGCGTCTGACCCCTGCACATGGGATGTGGGTCATATGACGGGTCTGTCCCGTGCACCTGGTGTCTGTGCCCTGCACCTGGTGTCTGTGCCCTACACCTGGTGTATGTCCCCTGAACCTGACGTCTGTCTCCTGCACCTGGCGTCTGACCCCTGCACCTGGTGTCTGACCCCTGCACATTGGATGTGGGTCGTATGTCGGGTCTGTCCCCTGCACCTGGCATCTGTCTCCTGCACCTGGCGTCTGACCCCTGCACCTGGCATCTGTCCCCTGCAACTGGCGTCTGTCCCCTGCACCTGGCGTCAGTCTCCTGCACCTGGCGTCAGTCTCCTGCACCTGGCGTCTGACCCCTGCACCTGGCGTCTGACCCCTGCACCTGACGTCTGTCCCCTGCACCTGGCGTCTGTCCCCTACACCTGGCATCTGTCTCCTGCACCTGGCGTCTGACCCCTGCACCTGGCGTCTGTGCACCTGGCGTCTGACCCCTGCACATTGGATGTGGGTCATATGTCGGGTGTGCAGTGCGTAGGATGGAATGAGGGGCTCTGCTCTTACTGTGGGGTGTCCTTGTAGCTGGTGCCGTCCTCCCACTTCCATTCGCCGTCCACGTCTGTGAGGCCAATCCAGGTGTACTGAGGGATGGTCTTCTTCTCTACGAACTCCTGCAAGAGAGAACGAGATCAGTGGTGCCGAGAAGGTGCTCCGATCACTGCTAGGAGCTAAAGCAGCACCGCCCCCGCTAGCCGACCTCCCGCATCACCCGCACCGCTGCTGCACCCTACAGCTGGACCCTACTGCTGCTACAAGAGCGTCCAGCTGCACCCTACAGCTGTACCCTACAGCTGGACCCTACCGCTGCTGCCAGTGCTCCCAGCGGCACCCTACAGCTGCACCCTACAGCTGCACCCTACAGCTACACCCTACTGCTGCTGTCAAATCTCTGACTGCACCCTACTGCTACCAGAGATGACAGCTGCTGCGCTGCACCCTACAACAGTACCCTACCGCTGCTGCCAGAGCTTCCGGCTGAACCCTACAGCTTGACCCTACTTCAAGCGCTCCTATGGCAGTGCTACCACAGTTGCTGCCAGCGTTTGTGGCTGTACCCTACAGCTGTACCCTACAGCAAGCCCTCCTATGGGAGCACCACCGTCACTGCTGCCAGAGCTTCAGACTACAACCTACAGCTGAACCCTGCAGAAGTGCTCCTAGGGCAACACCACCACCAAAACTTTTGGCAATCCCCTACAGTCAGCACTCCAGTGCCACCACAATTACCACTGCCAAAGGTTCTGACTCTACACTAATGCAGGTGCGCCTACATCTTGCGTGCACCCAGCACTACTCTTTCACCATATCTGAGAGCCAGCTCCCCTATTAATGCACTCTTCACCCTAAACCATATCCTACAGCCTGCACTCCCACATCACACTCCACATACAGGACCCATATACTGTCCCCAATAGCCATCACTACTCCTGCCAGCACTACACCCACAGCCAGCTCTCCTACACCACACTCCACAGCCAGCACTCATGCACCATACCTCACAGTCAGCTTTCCTACACCATACTCTACGGTCAGCACGTGTACACCAGATCCCACAGCCAGCCCACATACACTATAACCCACAATCAGCCCTTGTACACCATAACCCACAATCAGCACTTGTACACCATACCCCACAATCAGCACTCATTCACCATACCCCACAATCAGCACTCATACACCATACCCTACAGCCAGCACTCGTACACCATACCCCACAGCCAGCACTTGTACACGATACCCCACAGCCAGCCCTCATACACCATAACCCACAATCAGCACTTGTACACCATACTCCACAATCAGCACTCATACACCATACCCCACAGCCAGCACTTGTACACGATACCCCACAGTCAGCACTCGTATACCATACCCCACAAGCATCTCTCGTACACCATACCTCACAGTGCGCACTTGTACACCACATACCACAGTCAGCCCCCCTACACCATACCCCACAGCCAGCACTCATACACCGTACCCCAAAACCAGCCCTCGTACACCATACCCCACAACCAGCTCTCTACACTATACTCCATGGGTAGCACTTCTCCAGCCTACACCACAGCCAGCTCTCCTACACCACACTCCACAGCCAGCACTCGTGAACCATACCTCACAGCCAGCTCTCCTACACCACACTCCACAGCCAGCACTCGTGAACCATACCTCACAGCCAGCTCTCCTACACCACACTCCACAGCCAGCACTCGTGAACCATACCTCACAGCCAGCTCTCCTACACCACACTCCACAGTCAGCACTCGTGAACCATACCTCACAGCCAGCTCTCCTACACCACACTCCACAGCCAGCACTCATGCACCATACCTCACAGCCAGCTCTCCTACACCACACTCCACAGCCAGCACTCGTGAACCATACCTCCCAGCCAGCTCTCCTACACCATACTCCACAGCCAATACTCGTACACCTTATCCCACAGCCAGCTCTGGGTACACCATACTCCACAGCCAGCAATCACACAATACACCACAGTCAGCACTCATTCACCATACCCCACTGCCAGCACTTGTGTACCATACCTCCCAACGAGCTCTTCTACACCACACCCCACAGCCAGCACTCATACACCATACCTTACAGCCAGCATTCATACACCATATCCCATAGCCAGCACTCATGCACCATACCTTACAGCCAGCATTGATACACCGTATCCCATAGCCAGCACTTGTACACTGTACTCAGCCAGCACTTGTACACCATACCCCACAACCAACTCTCTACACTATACTCCATGGGTAGCACTTCTCCAGCCTACACCACAGCCAGCTCTCCTACACCACACTCCACAGCCAGCAGTCATGCACCATACCTCACAGCCAGATTTCCTACACCATACTCTACTGCCAGCACTCGTATACCATATCCCACAGCCAGCCCTCATACACCATAACCCACAATCAGCACTCGTACACCGTACCCCACAATCAGCACTCATTCACCATACCCCACAATCAGCACTCATACATCATACCCTACAGCCAGCTCTCCTCCACCACACTCCACAGCCAGCACTCGTGAACCATACCTCACAGCCAGCTATCCTACACCATACTCCACAGCCAATACTCGTACACCCTATCCCACAGCCAGCACTAGGTACACCATACTCCACAGCCAGCAATCACACAATACACCACAGTCAGCACTCATTCACCATACCCCACAGCCAGCACTTCCACACCACATCCCACAGCCAGCGCTCATACACCATACCTTAGAGCCAGCATTCATACACCGTATCCCATAGCCAGCACTTGTACACCATACTCAGCCAGCACTTGTACACCATACCCCACAACCAGCTCTCTACACTATACTCCATGGGTAGCACTTCTCCAGCCTACACCACAGCCAGCTCTCCTACACCACACTCCACAGCCAGCATTTGTGAACCATACCTCACAGCCAGCTCTCCTACACCATACTCCACAGCCAGTACTCGTACACCCTACCCACAGCCAGCACTGGGTACACCATACTCCACAGCCAGAAATCACACAATACACCACAGTCAGCACTCATTCACCATACCCCACAGCCAGCACTCAGGAACCATACCTCCCAGCCAGCTCTTCCACACCACACCCCACAGCCAGCGCTCATACACCATACCTTACAGCCAGCATTCATACATCGTATCCCATAGCCAGCACTTGTACACCGTACTCCACAGCCAGCACTTGTACACCGTACTCAGCCAGCACTTGTACACCATACCCCACAGCCAGCACTTGTGTACCATACCTCCCAGCTAGCTCTTCCACACCACACCCCATAGCCAGCGCTCATACACCATACCTTACAGCCAGCATTCATACACCGTATCCCATAGCCAGCACTTGTACACCTTACTCCACAGCCAGCACTTGTACACCGTACTCAGCCAGCACTTGTACACCATACCCCACAACTAGCTCTCTACACTATACTCCATGGGTAGCACTTCTCCAGCCTACACCACAGCCAGCTCTCCTACACCACACTCCACAGCCAGCACTCATGCACCATACCTCACAGCCAGCTCTCCTACACCACACTCCACAGCCAGCACTCGTGAGCCATACCTCACAGCCAGCTCTCCTACACCATACTTCACAGCCATTACTCGTACACCTTATCCCACAGCCAGCACTGGGTACACCATACTCCACAGCCAGCAAACACACAATACACCACAGTCAGCACTCATTCACCTTACCCCACAGCCAGCACTTGTGTACCATACCTCCCAGCCAGCTCTTCCACACCACACCTCACAGCCAGCACTCATACACCATACCTTACAGCCAGCATTCATACACCGTATCCCATAGCCAGCACTTGTACACCGTACTCAGCCAGCACTTGTACACCATACCCCACAGTCATCACTTGTACACCATACCCCTCATCCAGCACTTGTGCACGATACCTCACAGCCAGCTCTCCCTCACCACACCCCTCAGTCAGCACTCATATACCATACACCACAGTCAGCTTTTCTACATCACAGCCCAAAGCCAGCACTCATACATCACACCCCACAGCTGGCACTCATACACCATGCCCCACACCCAGTACTCACACACCATACACCACAACCAGCACTCACTCACCATACCCCACAACCAGCACTCATAGATCACACCCCATAGGCAGCACTCGTACACCATGCCCCATAGCCAGCACTCGCACACCATACACCACAACCAGCACTCACTCACCATACCCCACAACCAGCACTCATAGATCACACCCCATAGGCAGCACTCGTACACCATGCCCCATAGCCAGCACTCGCACACCATACCCCACATGCAGCACTCGTACACCATACCTCACAGCCATTACTCATACACAATGCCCCACAGCCAACACTCGCATGCCATACCCCAAAGCCAGCTCTCCCACACCACAGTACACAGTCAGCACTCATACACCATACAGCAGTCAGCACTTTTACACCACCCCCACAGCCAGCACTCATACACCATAACTCACAGCCAGCTCTCCTACACCATACCCCACAGCCAGCACTTCTCCAGTGTACACCACACCCAAAGCCAGCTCTCCTACACCACACCCCACAGACAGCACTGGTACACCATACCTCACAGCCAGCTCCCTTACACCATACCCCATGGCCAGCAAATGTACACCATACCCCACAGCCAGCACTCGTACACCATAACCTACAGCCAGCACTTCTCAAGCCTACACCGCACCCACAGCCAGCTCTCCAACACCACATCCCAAAGCCAGCACTCGTGCACCATACACCACAGGCACCTCTACTACACCACACCCCCACAGGCAGCACTTGTACACCATACCTCACAGCCAGCTCTCCTACACCATACCCCACAGCCAGCACTTCTCCAGTGTACACCACACCCAAAGCCAGCTCTCCTACACCACACCCCACAGACAGCACTGGTACACCATACCTCACAGCCAGCTCTCTTACACCATACCCCATGGCAAGCAATCGTACACCATACCCCAGAGCCAGCACTCGTACACCATAACCTACAGCCAGCACTTCTCCAGCCTACACCGCACCCACAGCCAGCTCTCCAACCCCACACCCCAAAGCCAGCAATCGTGCACCATACCTCACAGTAAACTCTCCTACACCATACCCCATGACCAGCACTCGTACACCACACCCCACAGCCAGTATTCGGACATCATACTCCACAGCCAGTACTTGTACACCATACACCACAGGCACCTCTCCTACACCACACCCCCACAGGCAGCACTTGTACACCATACCTCACAGCCAGCACTCCTACACCATACCCCAGAACCAGCACTCATTCACCATACCCCACAGCCAGCACTCATACACCATATCCCACATCCATCACTCCTACACCACACCCCACAGTCATTGCTCATATACCACACCCCACAGCCATCACTCGAACACCGTAGCCCACAGCCACAGCTCCTACACCACATCACACAGGCAGCACTTGTACACTGTACTACATAGCCAGCTCTCCTGCACCACACCCCACAACCATCACTCATACACCATGTACCACAGTCAGCTCCCCTACAACACACCTCACAGCCAGCACTGGTACACCATAACCCACAGCCAGCACTTTTACAGAGAACCCCACAGCCAACAGTGACACACCATAACCCACAGCCAGTGCTCCTACACCACATCCCACAGGCAACAGTCATACACAATACACTACAGGCAGCACTCATACACCATACCCCAGAGCCAGTACTCATACACCACATCCCACAGCCATCACTCATACACCATAGCCCACAGCCAGCATTCCTACACCATAGTCCACAGCCAGGCAACACTTGTATTCCAGACCCTACATCCAGCACACATACACCACACCCCAGCACCACCACTCGACTACAATACCCACCACCAGTACTTCCAACATAAATGTACACCCTACAGCCACTTCTCCATACCACACCTGCACATTAAGCAGGACTGAATGATTTTCTGGTCATATCTGAGACACAACCCCGCTCACCCCTTGTCCTCACCATTCTCTGTACCCTCACCTGCTCCAGGGCCGTGTTGAGCACCACCATGTAGGCGCCAGGACTTTTCGAAGCGCAGAACTTCTTGGAATCATCCCACGATCTCCCTGCCCTGGAGAAGAAGTAACAACTTCCGGAGAACTCCACCCAGTCTTCAGGGCAACACCAGGACTTGGAGTCTGGAGACAGAGAGAAAGCACTTGAGCTCGTGGTCAGTACCATCTGTTCTCAGGGGGAGGGGCAGAATGCACAGAAATACAGGCACTTCTGGGAGGCTTGTACAGACAGGGGGCTTGGAAGGTTAGAACAGACTCGTGCGCATCATATGGATTGACGCATGAGCTCATACCTGTATTTTTGCTCCCCCCATTTACTGAGAGTGTGGACTGGACTAGAATGGGAAATAGTTCTATACTTTAGTATGTGAGGGTATATTTTTATACTCCCCCCTGACTTTATGGGGAAGCACTTTCCATGGGAGCTAAAGGCTGTTTTTCATGAGGCTGCCAGTCTTCCAATGCACGGTCCTGCAGTCTGCCTATGCACATCCCGGCATTCCTCTACACATGATCCAATATCTCTATTAGGAGGGCCTCACTCTCCCTCCCTATATCCAGGGCCCCAGTTTCCTAGTAAACAGGGCCACAGTCTCTCTAGGCACAAAACTCCAGCCACCCTATAAACAAAAACGCAGAGCTCAGGCCGCCCTATACACAAAACCCAGGGCTCGATTCAGAGAGTCTCCGCAGTCGTGATGGAGGCTCCACAGTTGTGGTGGAGTTTCTGCACTCGTGGTGGAATCTTCACACGGTGCACTCTCTGCAGTGTGCCTTGCAGATATTCCGCCAAGAGTGCGGCGACTCCGTCACGACTGCGGAGCCACCGCCTCGACTGCAAAGCCTCCGCTATGACTGCAGAGCCTCCGCTATGCCTGCAGAGCCTCCGCTATGACTGCAGAGCCTCCACCTCGACTGCAGAGCCTCCACTATGACTGCAGAGCCTCCGCTATGATTGCAGAGCCTACGCTATGACTGCAGAGCCTTTGCTATGACTGCAGAGCCTCCGCTATGACTGCAGTGAGTGCACCATGCAGAGATTCTACCACGAGTGCAGCTACTCCGCCAAGACTGCAGAACCTCCACCTCGACTGCAGAGCCTTCACTATGACTGCAGAGCCTACGCTATGACTGCAGAACCTACGCTATGACTGCAGAGCCTCTGCCATGACTGAAGAGAGTGCATCGTGCAGAGATTCTACCACGAGTGTGGAAACTCGGCCACGACTATAGAGCCTCCGCCTCGACTGCAGAGCCTCCACCATGACTGCAGAGCCTCCGCCAAGACTGCAGAGAGTGCACCATGCAGAGATTCCGCCATGAGTGCGGCGACTCAGCCACGACTAGAGAGCCTCCACCTCGACTGTAGAGCCTCCGCTATGACTGCAGAGCTTCTGCTATGACTGCAGAGCCTCCGCTATGACTGCAGAGCCTACGCTATGACTGCAGAGCCTCCGCTATGACTGCAGAGCCTCCGCTATGACTGCAGAGCCTCCGCTATGACTGCAGAGCCTCCGCTATGACTGCAATGCCTCTGCTATGACTGCAGAGATTGCACCGTGCAGAGATTCTACCACGAGTGCGGCTACTCCGCCAAGACTGCGGAGCCTCCACCTCGACTGCAGAGCATCCACTCAACTCCGCCATGACTGCAGAGCCTTCGCTACGACTGCAGAGCCTCTGCTATGACTGCAGAGCCTCCGCTATGACTCCAGAGAGTGTATCATGCAGACATTCTACCACGAATGCGGTGAATCCGCCACGACTGCAGAGCCTCCATCATGACTGCAGTGAGTGCACCATGCAGAGATTCTACCACGAGTGCAGCGACTCCACCACGACTACAGAGCCTCCGCCTCGATTGCAGAGCCTACGCCATGACTGCAGAGCCTCAGCCATGACTGCAAAGCCTCCACCACGACTTCAGAGCCTCTGCTGTGACTGCAGAGCCTCTGCCTCGACTGCAGAGCCTCTGCTATGACTGCAGAGCATCTGCTATGACTGCAGAGCCTCTGCTAGGACTACAGAGCCTCCGCCATGACTGCAGAGAGTGCCCTGTGCAGACATTCTGCCACGGGTGCGGCGACACCGCCCCGACTACAGAGCCTCCGCCTCGATTGCAGAGCCTACGCCATGACTGCAGAGCCTCAGCCATGACTGCAGAGCCTCCATTACGACTGCAGAGCCTCTGCTGTGACTGCAGAGCCTCCGCCTCGACTGCAGAGCCTCCGCTATGACTGCAAAGCCTATGCCATGACTGCAGAGCCTCAGCCATGACTGCAGAGCCTCCACCACAAGTTTGGTGACTCCGCTATGACTGTAGAGCCTCCACCACGTCTGCAGAGCCTACGCCATGACTGCAGAGCCTCTGCCATGACTACACCGTGCAGAGATTCTACCACGAGTGTGGCGACTCAGCTACGATTGCAGAGCCTCCACCATGACTGCAGAGCCTCCGCCACGACTGCAGAGTCTCCTTCTGAATCGGGCCCTCTCTCTCTCTGCCTGTGTGTATGTATATGTATATATATATATATATATATATATATATATATATATATATATATATATATATATATATGAAGCCACAAGTACCGGTAAAGTGACCCTTCTGTCACGGGCGGTCCGAGTCAGGAAACCGGAATTCCTAATATTTGAGAACCATCACTTTCGTATTCACGAAAATAAACTCGGACTCCGATGCTGCATGCAAATATTTAATTTCCAAGTGCAAGAACGACGCGTTTCACCAATATGGCTTCTTCACGCTCGAAAATGTTAACCAACCGCCATGTTTAAATACACAAATTCATTGAATGACGGGTTTACACATGGTGTCAGAAATAATGTGAATTGGGCGGCCATCTTGTAACGGTGTATAATACATTGTATATCCATTACTGTTGACACAAGTGTTTGCAAAATTAACACCAATAAAAACTTCGTTGTGTCTAATACAAACATAATATAGATCAAATGAATGTGGATGCGTGAAAATAGCGCAATTCAAGTTCGTTACATGATAAATATTGTATATCTACAATGGTATTAATGTGTCTACCAACACCGTATAATTACGATTTGGGCATGCCTTTATGATGTACGACCCCAAAACGAAACGGTATAGTCAATTGCGTGAATAAACAATGTCCCTCACGTACCAAACGCCCAAGTGGGCGGGACCCAAAGCGGTCAGCCAATCACTACAGTAGAAAGGGGGTAACTAAATGTACCCGATTAGGTCGTACACCAAGCAAACACTGCTTCCCAAATAGTAAATGGCTATACTTAGACTGTATTGAGTGATTATACATTACAATACTCATTGGCGTCCAATCGCCCAAGTGGGCGTTACTGAAAGACATCTTATGCAGTAAGGATATGTCTCACTGTCTAAATGCGATATGATTTTACATTGTTATACCCCAAATGAGGTTTAGGCTAAAGAGTAGTTCCCCAAGAATACAAAGTCATAGAATCCCTGATAGCAACTGAAAAAATTAAATTATGACATAGTGTATATCCAAATTGCAATAAATCTGACCACCTTCCTCACAGTTCCTGACACACCGTCTGAAAAATAAACAGATATGAATATAAAATTTAAAATGAGTCTACAACAGCTTAAGATAAACTTTCATTGATGCTTATTCATGCAGATGAACAGATAATTCTTCGCTCATATTTAATCCCTTAGGAGCAAGACTTTCAAAATCCACAATATAACGGGATTCCAATTTCCTCAACAATAGTTCTCGATTACCACCTCTCATGCCTAGATCCACAGAATCAATAACAACCATGCGTAACCTGGTCTCATCTTGAAAATGTTGATCAAAGAAATGTCTGGCAATAGGGTATGCTCTGTTATTATTACGTATTGCCCGTAAGTGCTCTAACACACGTTTCTTTGCTGCATGTTTGGTACTGCCGATGTACCATTTAGCACATGGGCAGATCAACACATACACGCAGTGGTTGGAATTACATGTGAGTTTCTTTTTTATAACAAATTCTCTTTTGGAGTTTGGTATCTGTAACTTGGCACAATCGGTGCTGTTTTTGCATGCTTTACATTTCTGACAACATTTAAAACCCCCTTCTCTGTTCTTGGGGTCAATTGCATTGCTTGTGATGTAACTGCAACTCAATTCATCCGCCAGACAACGACTTTTTCTGAAAGTGATCTGTGGATTGCTACTCAGATCTTGTTTAAGATGTTCATCTGTGAGTAGCACATGCCAATGTTTCTTAAAAACTCTGCGTATTTTATCAGCTTGGCCTGAGAAAGTGGTGATAAATCTGATTTTATCTTCTTTGGTTTCTTTCTGTTTTGGATAAATAAGTTCATCACGTGTTTTAGTTTATACCCTGGAAATTGCATCTTTCACAGTTTTGGCACTGTAGCCTCTTTCTCTGAATCTCTGGCACATAATGTCCCTCTCTTTCTCATATGCCACTTTCGTACTACAATTTCTTTTAGCACGGAGCAATTCCCCATAGGGAATGCTCCGTATCAGATTGCCTGGATGGCTGCTCTTGGCATTTAAAATGCTGTTACCCGCCGTTTCCTTACGGAATAATTTTGAAGTCAATTGATTGTTAATGACTTCCAGGCGGACATCCAGAAATTCCATAGAGTTTTTGCTGATGTTTTCACTGAAATGTAGATTGCAAGTGTTCTGATTTAATTTGTTGATAAAGATTCGAACAGAATCTTCATCACCACACCAAATGAAAAAAATGTCGTCAATGTAACGCAGCCACAGGGCAACGTTGTTAAATTCCAGCATATTGGCGACCACCTGCTCCTCCCACCAGCCCATGAACAAATTCGCATAGCTGGGGGCGAAGCAGGTTCCCATCGCTATACGTAATAATAACAGAGCATACCCTATTGCCAGACATTTCTTTGATCAACATTTTCAAGATGAGACCAGGTTACGCATGGTTGTTATTGATTCTGTGGATCTAGGCATGAGAGGTGGTAATCGAGAACTATTGTTGAGGAAATTGGAATCCCGTTATATTGTGGATTTTGAAAGTCTTGCTCCTAAGGGATTAAATATTAGCGAAGAATTATCTGTTCATCTGCATGAATAAGCATCAATGAAAGTTTATCTTAAGCTGTTGTAGACTCATTTTAAATTTTATATTCATATCTGTTTATTTTTCAGACGGTGTGTCAGGAACTGTGAGGAAGGTGGTCAGATTTATTGCAATTTGGATATACACTATGTCATAATTTAATTTTTTCAGTTGCTATCAGGGATTCTATGACTTTGTATTCTTGGGGGACTACTCTTTAGCCTAAACCTCATTTGGGGTATAACAATGTAAAATCATATCGCATTTAGACAGTGAGACATATCCTTACTGCATAAGATGTCTTTCAGTAACGCCCACTTGGGCGATTGGACGCCAATGAGTATTGTAATGTATAATCACTGAATACAGTCTAAGTATAGCCATTTACTATTTGGGAAGCAGTGTTTGCTTGGTGTACGACCTAATCGGGTACATTTAGTTACCCCCTTTCTACTGTAGTGATTGGCTGACCCCTTTGGGTCCCGCCCACTTGGGCGTTTGGTACGTGAGGGACATTGTTTATTCACGCAATTGACTATACCGTTTCGTTTTGGGGTCGTACATCATAAAGGCATGCCCAAATCGTAATTATACGGTGTTGGTAGACACATTAATACCATTGTAGATATACAATATTTATCATGTAACGAACTTGAATTGCGCTATTTTCACGCATCCACATTCATTTGATCTATATTATGTTTGTATTAGACACAACGAAGTTTTTATTGGTGTTAATTTTGCAAACACTTGTGTCAACAGTAATGGATATACAATGTATTATACACCGTTACAAGATGGCCGCCCAATTCACATTATTTCTGACACCATGTGTAAACCCGTCATTCAATGAATTTGTGTATTTAAACATGGCGGTTGGTTAACATTTTCGAGCGTGAACAAGCCATATTGGTGAAACGCGTCGTTCTTGCACTTGGAAATTAAATATTTGCATGCAGCATCGGAGTCCGAGTTTATTTTCGTGAATACGAAAGTGATGGTTCTCATATATATATATATATATATATATATATATATATATATATATATATATATATATATATATATATGATGCTCAAAGTGTTCCCACAAGTTTAGCATGCACTCCAACAGCAGGAAATCCACGCAGGTCCTTCAAGTCACAGCCTGTAGCCGACGTGTTTCGTAAGATTCCTTTTTCTAGGCTGATTCACCGGATACACAGCGTTTTTCAAAACCACACCTTTTATCCCTTATTCGCCAGCTGATTGGCCAATCGGTAAGCTTGTATAAGCACTGTCCCCAGGTCTTCTGGGACTTGAAGTGCGGATTCATTCTCCCCATATGGGTGCTGTGTGGCCAGGTCCCCTAATCAACCCTCTATGGGTCCCGTGAAGTGTAAGTCCTGAAAGTCTCGGTGCCGCTGTTCCCGGAAGACTTGGTGGGATGCCAAGCCTCGGCCCGCTAATTCTGCAGTGGTGCACGCTCCGCGGCTGGGAGGCCACATCAAATATGATGCTCAAAGTGTTCCCACAAGTTTAGCATGCACTCCAACAGCAGGAAATCCACGCAGGTCCTTCAAGTCACAGGCTGTAGCCGACGCGTTTCGGAAGATTCCTTTTTCTAGGCTGGTTCACCGGATACACAGCGTTTTTCAAAACCGCACCTTTTGTCCCTTATTCGCCAGCTGATTGGCCAATCGGTAAGCTTGTATAAGCACTGTCCCAAGGTCTTCTGGGACTTGAAGTGCGGATTCATTCTCCCCATATGGGTGCTGTGTGGCCAGGTCCCCTAATCAACCCTCTATGGGTCCCGTGAAGTGTAAGACCTGAAATTCTCGGTGCCGCTGTTCCCGGAAGACTTGGCGGGATGCCAAGCCTCGGCCCGCTAATTCTGCAGTGGTGCACGCTCCGTGGCTGGGAGGCCACGTGAAATATGATGCTCAAAGTGTTCCCACAAGTTTAGCATGCACTCCAACAGCAGGAAATCCACGCAAGTCCTTCAAGTCACAGGCTGTAGCCGACGCGTTTCGGAAGATTCCTTTTTCTAGGCTGGTTCACCGGATACACAGCGTTTTTCAAAACCGCACCTTTTATCCCTTATTCGCCAGCTGATTGGCCAATCGGTAAGCTTGTATAAGCACTGTCCCAAGGTCTTCTGGGACTTGAAGTGCGGATTCATTCTCCCCATATGGGTGCTGTGTGGCCAGGTCCCCTAATCAACCCTCTATGGGTCTCGTGAAGTGTAAGTCCTGAAATTCTCGGTGCCGCTGTTCCCGGAAGACTTGGCGGGATGCCAAGCCTCGGCCCGCTAATTCTACAGTGGTGCATGCTCCGCGGCTGGGAGGCCACGTGAAATATGATGCTCAAAGTGTTCCCACAAGTTTAGCATGCACTCCAACAGCAGGAAATCCACGCAGGTCCTTCAAGTCACAGGCTGTAGCCGACGCGTTTTGGAAGATTCCTTTTTCTAGGCTGGTTCACCGGATACACAGCGTTTTTCAAAACCTCACCTTTTATCCCTTATTCGCCAGCTGATTGGCCAATCGGTAAGCTTGTATAAGCACTGTCCCAAGGTCTTCTGGGACTTGAAGTGCGGATTCATTCTCCCCATATGGGTGCTGTGTGGCCAGGTCCCCTAATCAACCCTCTATGGGTCCCGTGAAGTGTAAGACCTGAAATTCTCAGTGCCGCTGTTCCCGGAAGACTTGGCGGGATGCCAAGCCTCGGCCCGCTAATTCTGCAGTGGTGCACGCTCCGCGGCTGGGAGGCCACGTGAAATATGATGCTCAAAGTGTTCCCACAAGTTTAGCATACACTCCAACAGCAGGAAATCCACGCAAGTCCTTCAAGTCACAGCTGTAGCCGACGCGTTTTGGAAGATTCCTTTTTCTAGGCTGGTTCACCGGATACACAGCGTTTTTCAAAACCGCACCTTTTGTCCCTTATTCGCCAGCTGATTGGCCAATCGGTAAGCTTGTATAAGCACTGTCCCAAGGTCTTCTGGGACTTGAAGTGCGGATTCATTCTCCCCATATGGGTGCTGTGTGGCCAGGTCCCCTAATCAACCCTCTATGGGTCCCGTGAAGTGTAAGACCTGAAATTCTCGGTGCCGCTGTTCCCGGAAGACTTGGCGGGATGCCAAGCCTCGGCCCGCTAATTCTGCAGTGGTGCACGCTCCGTGGCTGGGAGGCCACGTGAAATATGATGCTCAAAGTGTTCCCACAAGTTTAGCATGCACTCCAACAGCAGGAAATCCACGCAAGTCCTTCAAGTCACAGGCTGTAGCCGACGCGTTTCGGAAGATTCCTTTTTCTAGGCTGGTTCACCGGATACACAGCGTTTTTCAAAACCGCACCTTTTATCCCTTATTCGCCAGCTGATTGGCCAATCGGTAAGCTTGTATAAGCACTGTCCCAAGGTCTTCTGGGACTTGAAGTGCGGATTCATTCTCCCCATATGGGTGCTGTGTGGCCAGGTCCCCTAATCAACCCTCTATGGGTCTCGTGAAGTGTAAGTCCTGAAATTCTCGGTGCCGCTGTTCCCGGAAGACTTGGCGGGATGCCAAGCCTCGGCCCGCTAATTCTACAGTGGTGCATGCTCCGCGGCTGGGAGGCCACGTGAAATATGATGCTCAAAGTGTTCCCACAAGTTTAGCATGCACTCCAACAGCAGGAAATCCACGCAAGTCCTTCAAGTCACAGGCTGTAGCCGACGCGTTTCGGAAGATTCCTTTTTCTAGGCTGGTTCACCGGATACACAGCGTTTTTCAAAACCGCACCTTTTATCCCTTATTCGCCAGCTGATTGGCCAATCGGTAAGCTTGTATAAGCACTGTCCCAAGGTCTTCTGGGACTTGAAGTGCGGATTCATTCTCCCCATATGGGTGCTGTGTGGCCAGGTCCTCTAATCAACCCTCTATGGGTCCCGTGAAGTGTAAGACCTGAAATTCTCGGTGCCGCTGTTCCCGGAAGACTTGGCGGGATGCCAAGCCTCGGCCCGCTAATTCTGCAGTGGTGCACGCTCCGCGGCTGGGAGGCCACGTGAAATATGATGCTCAAAGTGTTCCCACAAGTTTAGCATGCACTCCAACAGCAGGATGTCATCAGTGATGTCACTGACCATGTCATGAATGATGTAATATGTGACATCATCAGCAGTGGATTGTGGGCGCGCGAGATGTAGTTAGTACAACTAACTATATCGGAGGAATTTCAATGGTTTTGTTCAAGTGAAATGTCCAGCTAACTATAACACCCCTAAAACCTATTGTTTTTTCAGTGAATTTCTAAGGTTTTTTAAATTCTAATTCCTAACTATATCAGGCCTGAAACCTATGGTTTTTTCAGTGAATTTCAAAGGTTTTGTAAATGACAATTTTTAATGTATTAATTGTTATACTGATTTTTTTTATACTGATTTACTACATTGTTTAAACTGTTTATTTTTAGATATTTTATTTTTTTAATTACATTATACATTACAATACAAAATATACTTTCTCAGAATGAATTACTTTAGTTTAAATACTTTGCAAATAAGTAATAGACTTTTAAGTACAGTAGTTACAGTTGTTGCAATGGGCAACACAATTTCAAACACAAAGCAACATTGAGCTCAATGTGAATTTCTAGTCAAATGCAATTAGTTACTTTATGGATTACTTTTCTAACCACAGGACTGGATGCTAGATTCAGTCCTTGGACATCTTCTGTAAACAGTTGAGTAAAAGCGTTTTGGTTACAGTATTGAATTTTAAGGATTATTATTGTATTTTAAAAGTTGACACTTAGAAGAAACTTTTTCCCATAGAATCACCAATGTTATCCTATGGCAGAAAATTCACTCAGCAGGTAAGTAGTGTTCTCGTTACTTTTTCTTACTTAGTGGTGGATCCTGGATCCAGCACAGGTGAATCTCCTGTAAACAGTTGAAAGAATGTGTTTAAGTCGTACAGACGATTTTTTAGGAATATTTTTAGTTTGTGAAAATAGACACTTAGAAACTTTTCTACTTCAAAGCAGACAATGGATTCCTATGGAAGGAAATACAAGTTACTGTTAAGTATGCTTACAATTACATTTCAGGGTCAGTGCTGGGCTAAAAGATGCAGCCCTGAGTTCTCTCCTGATAACAGGTGAGTAAATCGTAATTCGTAGTTCGGCTGATTTTAGAGGAATATTTGTACGTTTCAAAAATGGACACTTAGAAACTTTTCTGTTGAAAACCACACAATGGATTCCTATGGAAAGAAATACAAGTTACTGGTAAGTACACTTAGAATTGCTTTTCAGGGTCAGTGCTGGTCTAAAAGATGCAGCACTGGGTTCTCTCCTGATAACAGGTGAGTAAATCGTAATTCGTAGTTCGGCTGATTTTAGAGGAATATTTGTACGTTTCAAAAATGGACACTTAGAAACTTTTCTGCTGAAAACCACACAATGGATTCCTATGGAAGGAAATACAAGTTACTAGTAAGTACGCTTAGAATTACTTTTCAGGGTCAGTGCTGGGCTAAAAGATGCAGCCCTGGGCTCTCTCCTGATAACAGGTGAGTAAATCGGAATTCGTAGTTCGGCTGATTTTAGAGGAATATTTGTACAATGGTAAAGGAAGGGGGCGGGGCCTGAGGTGACGTGTGCAAACACGCCCTGTGGCGCGTTTTAAGTTGGGGAATTAATTCCTCTTCAATCCTGAGGTCCCCTGGGGGTCAACTAGCCCACCAGGTACCTCCAGTATGCGCCAGGGAGCTGCATTGCAGAGAGGTGTTAAGAGGCCACGCCCCTTTTTACAACACTCTGCAACGCAGCTCCGTGGCGCTTACTGGAGGTACCTGGTGGGCTAGTTGGTCCCCAGGGACCCTCAGGATTGAAGAGGAATTAATTCCCCAACTTAAAACGAGCCATAGGGCGTGTTTGCACACATCACCTCAGGCCCCGCCCCCTACCTTCACCACTGTGCAAACGCGCCCCGTAAGGTGTTTTAAGTTGGGGGATTAAGTCCCCATGAATCCTGAGGTCCCCTGGCGGCCAACTAGCCCACCAGGTACCTCCAGTATGCGCCAGGGAGCTGCGTTGCAGAGAGGTGTTCAGAGGCCACGCCCCTTTTTACAACACTCTGCAACGCAGCTCCGTGGCGCTTAGTGGAGGTTCCTGGTGGGTTAGTTGGCACCTAGGGGACCTCTGGATTGAAGAGGAATGAATTCCACAACTTAAAATGCGCCACAGGGCGTGTTTGCACAGTATCACCTCAGGCCCCGCCCCCTACCTTCACCACTGTGCAAACGCGCCCCGTGGCGTGTTTTAAGTTGGGAGATTAAGTCCCCTTGAATCCTGAGGTCCCCTGGCGGCCAACTAGCCCACAAGGTACCTCCAGTAAGCACCATGGAGATGCTTTGCAGAGAGGTGTAAAAAGGGGCGTGGCCTCATTACACCTCTCTGCAACGCAGCCCCCTGGTGCATACTGGAGGTCCCTGGTGGGCTAGTTGGCCCCCAGGGACCCCCAGTATTCAAGGGGAATTAGATCCCCCTCTGCAAATGCGCCAGGGGGTGCGTTTGCAGAGTGGTGCAAGGAGGGGGCGTGGCCTAGTGCCCGATCCCTTCTTTTTTTTTTTCTTTTTTTAGAAGGGGGTTTGTGTAGCCTCCCTTCTTTTTCTAATTTATTGGCCCAGGGGACCCCATCCCCCAGGGCCTGCCGCCAATTTCTTTTTTTTCATTAAAAAAAAAAAAAAATCAGGAAGGGGGCCGCGTGGCCCCCCTCCCGAGGCCATAATTTGGCCCGGGGACCCCATCCCCCGGGGCATGGCCCTTTTTTTTGTTTGTTTTTGAAAGGGGGCTGCCTTGCCCCCCTCCTGTGGCCCATTTTGGCCCCGGGGACCCCATCCCCCGGGGCAGTTTTTTTGTTGTTGTTTTTAGGAGGGGGGCCGCGTGGCCCTTCTCCCTGGCCACTACTGGCCCTGGGGACCCCATCCCCCGGGGCCTGGCCACTGGGGACCATGGGGGGGTCCCAGTCCCCCCACGGTCCCAGCCGGCTCCCGCTTCCTGCGGGAGCCGGCATTGCTTTTCCACATGGGGAGCAGCTAACATGCTGCTCCACATGTGGAAAAGCAATCTGCTTTGCTTCATTGAAGGGAGAGCAGGTTTCCCTGCTCTCGCTTCAATGAAGCAAAGCAGTTTGCAATGGCAGGGTGGGAGCCGGGAGGCTCCCGCCCTGCCATTGCAAACAGCAGTGTCCCGGGGGTGGGCACCCCAGGACACTGCAGGAGCCGGGGGTGGCGGTCCCCAGGGCCATCATTGGCTCCAGGGGGGGGGCACACGGTCACCCTCCCACTTAATTTAAAGCCCCGGGGGTGGTGGTCCCCGGGGCTTGGGGGTCCGTAACGGACCCCCTATTTTAAATATTTAGTGCCCTGGGGAGGTGGCGGTCCCCGGGGCGTGTTGGGGGGCTCGAGCCCCCCCACACAGGGTTTTTATTTAAAAAACAAAAAAAACAAGCCCCGGGGGGTGGCGGTCCCCGGGGCTGCGGGGGGGCCATGAGCCCCCCCGCATACATTAAAATAAAACCCCGGGGGTGGCGGTCCCCGGGGCAGTGTGGGGGGGATTGGGACCCCCCACACTTTTTTTTTAAATTATGCCCCCGTGATTTGGCCCCCGGGGGCAAATTAGAATATTCAGCGCGCTGATTTTTTTTTTTTATTTCCGGCCGAAATTCGCGCTGGGTGCGCGAATATCGCCGATTTTGTGTTTTTTAAAAATTCTTTTTTTGGCCCTGGGGGTCCTTGTGGGACCCCCTGAGCAGGCCTAGGGGGTCAGGGTGTTTCTACCCTGCCCCCTTGTCGCATTTTTCGAGTTTGTTTTTCAGGTTTCTTGTGCCTCGGTTCTACCAAGGCACAAGATGGCTGCCAACACTTCCTGATCTGGAGGGTTGACAGCCAATTAGAATACAGCTCGTGCACGGCAGGGTGCGCGCTGGGTGCAGGGAGGGTGCGCGGATCCTCCGAGGCCATAGATATATCTATCTTTTTAACTCTAATTTTCTCAGGAACTACTGAACGGATTTACACCATTTAAGCAAAAGGCACGAGTCTGAACTGAGGACTACCTCTTTGCCAAATATGGTGTAATTCCGTTCAGCAGTTCGGGCTGTAGCTGCGTCAACAGGTCCTATGGGAAAATGCATGGGGAAAACACGTTTTGGGACCCCCCTTTTTCCTCGGCCCCCGCTTGATGAATCACAGTGAAATTTTCAGGATAGGAGCGGACCAGAACTGGTCAAAAGTTTGGAAACTTTTGTGAAGATTTGTCAATCGGCGCCAACGTTATTCCAAATAGAATGTTGCAGATTTCCTATGGAAAATAGGTCCTAACTATATCTACCTACTGGCGACTGACATATATATATATGTATATATGTATGCAAAAGACACACAATTGATGGACGGAATGCAGAACAAATCAAAACATTCACCCCCAGTCAAGAGATCTGGGTTAAATCCATCTTTCTTTTGCTCACCATGCCACCCCAGTAGTTTAGACCTGGCCATATGCAAATCAGTCCTGACCCCTGTGCCGCATGGGAACAGTCCAGCCTGAACTGCCAAGCCAGGTCCTCCCTGGACAGGAAACAAGCATCCTAGGACCGGTTTCGGGGTTTCACCCCTCTTCATCCAAGATAGCTTGATTCCAGTGGCACAGTGAGCCCAGGACCCACGTCTGGGCATACCTGGCGCACTTAGGGTGAGAAAACAAAAGAAACACAATTGATGGCTGGAATGCAGAACAAATCAAAACATTCACCCCCAGTCAAGAGATCTGGGTTAATCCATCATTCTTTTGCTCACCATGCCACCCCAGTTTAGACCTGGCCATATGCAAATCAGTCTTGACCCTGTGCCTCATGGGAACAGTCGAGCCCGAACTGCCAAGCCAGGTCCTCCCTGGACCGGAAACAAGCATCCACGACCGGTTTCGGGGTTTCACCTCTCTTCGGCCAGGATGGCTTGATTCCAGTGGCACAGTGAGCCCAGGACCCACGTCTGGGCCTATCTGGCGCACTTATGGCGAGAAAGCAAAAGACACACAATTGATGGACGGAATGCAGAACAAATCAAAACATTCACCCCCAGTCAAGAGCTCTAGGTTAAATCCATCATTCATTTGCTCACCATGCCACCCCAGTTTAGACCTGGCCATATGCAAATCAGTCTTGACCCAGTGCCTCATGGGAACAGTCCAGCCCGAACTGCCAAGCCAGGTCCTCCCTGGAATGGAAACAAGCATCCTAGGACCGGTTTCGGGGTTTCACCCCTCTTCAGCCAGGATAGCTTGATTCCAGTGGCACAGTGAGCCCAGGACCCACGTCTGGGCATACCTGGCGCACTTAGGGCGAGAAAGCAAAAGACACACAATTGATGGACGGAATGCAGAACAAATCAAAACATTCACCCCCAGTCAAGAGATCTGGGTTAAATCCATCATTCTTTTGCTCACCATGCCACCCCAGTTTAGACCTGGCCATATGCAAATCAGTCTTGACCCTGTGCCTCATGGGAACAGTCCAGCCCAAACTGCCAAGCCAGGTCCTCCCTGGACCGGAAACAAGCATCCTAGGACCAGTTTCGGGGTTTCACCCCTCTTCAGCCAGGATATCTTGATTTCAGTGGCATGCTGTGCTATCCACACCGAGATAGAAAGCTGTAATACTGTGCCTGGAGTGGTAAATGGCTTTAGTCATTTTACAGCTCGGCAAGGACAGCACTCTGCTAGTCCTATGCTTAAAGACTTTGCTGTAGAAATGGCAAAAGACTTTGTCCATTTCTATCTCGGCGTGGATAGCGCTGTGCGAATCCTATGCTTATAGACTTTGATAGAAAAGCAGACATTTGAGGTGAGCAGGTCTAGAGTGTCGCTGGTGTTGAAAGTGCTCTATACAGGAGCTGCTTTCCACCTAAACTTGAGAACTACCCAGAGTTCTCCACTTCTTTTTTGCATAATTTATTCATCACTCTATGCCTGAAATGGTATTTTTTTGACTTATACTGGGTGGTCCCTTGTGTCTGGACAAAGCTATACCTCTCTGAAGAGCTCTAATTAGAGCGAAACACTGTGTCAGGGGTTGCTTTTACTCATTTCATGTTGGCTTGGTTGGTATTTTACCAATTCAAAGCTGTAATACTGTGCCTCGAGTGGTAAATGGCTTTTGTCATTTTACAGCTCGGCAAGGACAGCACTCTGCTAGCCCTATGCTTAAAGACTTTGCTGTACAAATGGCAAAAGACTTTGTCCATTTCTATCTCGGCGTGGATAGCACTGTTCTAATCCTATGCTTAAAGACTTTGGGGCATATCAGCAAGCAGGCGTTAAAAAATTATCACCGCTTTTGCGTCCGAAAAGCGGCGATAATTTGATCGCCTTATCTGCAAGGTCACGCTATCGTGTGAAACCTTGCCTTATCTCCATTTCCCTTAACTCCCATCTTTGCATCTCTAATGAGATGCAAAGTGGGCGTTCCTCCCCAGGATAACGGGAGAAATGTCGCTAAGTGACATTTCTCCTATTATCAAGCCTCACGCAAAGCAGCATAGCGACAAGAAAAGTAGCAATAACCTCTGTTATCGCTACTTTCCTTACGCCTGCTTTGAAACTGACTTAGTCATGATATCCTATGGAAGGTGAATATCATGGCTAAGTATGTGAGCACCTATCAGCAAGCTATCGCCAAACTTCGTGGGATTATCGCTGGGTTTCCAGCAATAATCACACGTTTGGCAGTTAGTGCTAGGATTTTTATCGCTTTTGAGATAAGCGTTGCTAATAGCACACTATCTCAGCGATAAAAATCCATGCTAGCCGAAGATAATTATCCTAGCGCTAAGTGCGCTTAGCGATAATTATCGCCGGTTGTTGCTGATATATCCCTTAGATAGAAAAGCAGACATTTGAGGTGAGCAGATCTAGAGTGTCGCTGGTGTTGAGAGTGCTCTATACAGGAGCTGCTATATATATATATATATATATATTCACTGAAAAAACCATAGGTTTCACACATGTTATAGTTAGCGGAAATTTTACTGATAAAAAACCAATGAAATTCCCCCGTTATAGTTAGTGCAGGCAACTATAACTCACGCGACCGCAATCCTCTGCTGATGCCAATACTAAATTTAGACACTTATTTGCCCATGTCTTCTTCCATACATTTTTAGCTATACATATATTACAAATATTTTTTTTTCATAAAGACACATATGTCATCAGCAGAAGATTGCGGTCGCGTGAGTTATAGTTGCCTGCACTAACTATAACGGGGGAATTTCATTGGTTTTTTATCAGTAAAATTTCCGCTAACTATAACATGTGTGAAACCTATGGTTTTTTCAGTGAATTTGCAAGGTTTTTTAAATGCTAATTCCTAACTATAACGTGTGTGAAACCTATGGTTTTTTCAGTGAATTTGTACGGTTTTTTAAATGCTAAGTTACTTTACGCCATTCGTGGCGTGCGCGCCCACTTAACGCAGTTCGTTCCGTGCGCGCACGGTGAGCACGCGGTGCGCTTCGCGCAGCGCGCCCACTTTACGCAGTTAGTGCCGTGCACGCACGGTGGGCACGCGGTGCGCTATGCGCACCGCGTGCCCACGTTACGCTAGATGGGCCATGTACGCACGACGCGCTTCGCGCACCGTGCGCACATGGAGGACATATTATGCGCTTCCTTGTGATAGGTAATCTGTTGAAATTTTTTGGGGAAATGCTGTGCTCAAAAGCAATGCTCAAATGGTGGCCTTCGGCCACCATTTGCACACGGGGTGGAGAGAGTGTGGATTTGTTTTTTTATAATTTTTTACCGTACGCGTACGGTAAGCGTACGGTAAGCGTAATCGGCGAAATTTTCGAAAAATTCAAAATTACCGTTTTTTGCCTTGGGGGATCTTTGAAGACTCAACTAACATGGTTATGTGCATGGGCGCTGTCTAAACAGCCCCTTTATATGTTTTTGGCATTTGTTTATCAGCTCCCCCCTCAGAGTGCGAGAGAGAAAATGGCGGCCGCCGCTTCCTGGTTTCGACCGATTCGAATGTTTACTAAGATCTAAGGGCCAATCAGAATCGCGCTCGCGCACGCCACCGTACGCGTACGGTAAGCGTACCGTAAGCGCACCGTAAGCTGGCTCAGATATATATATATTGATTTAAAGGCTATTTTCTCAGAATCTACTGAACAGATTTACACCAAACCTACAAAAGGCACTTCCTTGACCTGAGGACTACCTCTCTGCCAAATTTCTAGTAATTCTGTTCAGCCATTCGGGCTGTAGCCCTGTCTAAAGGTCCTATGGAAAAATGCATGGGAAAAACGCGTTTTGGGACCCCCCTTTTATCTCAGCCCCCGCTTGACGAATCCCCCCGAGACTTTCAGGGTAGGAGCGGAGCGTAGCGCCCCACCTATTTAGAAAAATTCGCGAGGATTCGTCGACCGGCGCCAAAGTTATTCAAAATAGAATGTTGAGGTTTTCCTATGGAAACGTGGTCCTAACTATAACTACCTACTGGCGACCGCCAGTAGGTAATATATATATATATATATATATATATATATATATATATATATATATATATATATATATATATATATATATATATATATATATATATATATATATATATATATATAAAAATAGCAAATTGTCCTTATGGGGGAACAGCTTCTAGCTGGTGCAGACGGAGAGAAAAGGACTTATCCTCGCAAGGGTATTTCAAAGCAATTTTTGAAGAATACGCCGCACTCGCTTTGGAAGTAATCAACTCGTTTTTATTGACTTCCCTTCTCTCCTCTTACGTGTTTCGAGATGAACACAGCTCTTGATCACGGTAGTAATACAAGTCAGTTTTTTGTTTCACCGTATTTATACCAAGTGACCACAGTCGCCCATAATGAGACATTGAGGCATTGTGGGCTTGGTAGTTGTTAACTGTTACATGCTTACGTGTTTTATATCGTTTCTCTGCCAGACCGTTATGGACTTTGTGTGCGACATCTATGTTCCGTGAACAGATGTAAGAAATGTTATAAGTGGCCTTAGTGGCCATATTAATTAAAGGTGAGCACTGTAGTGAGTCAATTATTCACAGAATGTGACAGCGTGTTGCATGATTGCTAACATACGTCATCAGGCTCAAAGGTACTTGGTAGTACCAAAGATATATGTAAATCTCTTATAGTATTGGCTGAGTGCCGATTGTCACATAATTACATCCGGTGTCACTCACGAAGTCCTCCAGTCAGCAGAATCTAAGAAAATGTTTATATGTTTCCTAAGATACTTTCAAATTTACTTGTACTCATCCAATTGCTAAATTGTGTTCATATTTACAGTGATATTAAAAACAGAAAGGCATTACTGAGTTACTGTAATTTTAGTCCATGTTTGGAATTTAGTATACACAAGTGTGTTACAAATGTACATACATCTCCTCGTCTCCATTAAGCCCCAGCGGGCTTTTGGTTTTCAAACAAATTATTAGTTTTGATTCGAGTTGTCGTAATTTTTGAGTTCTGTTTCCTCCTCTTTCATGATCATGTATCATGGCTATGCCTGAATATCTGATGTCTAGCCAGGTCTTTCCAGCATGGTTTTGCATATGCTTGGCTATAGCATAAGTAGTGTCTTTATTTTGAATTGCTCGGATATGTTCTAATATGCGTTTTTTCAACGGAAATATGGTGGATCCTATGTAGCGTTGGCCACAAAAGCATTCAATTAAATAGACCAAGAATTGCGATTCACAAGTGATTGTTCCTTTAATTTCAAATGATTGACCTTTAGGATCTTTGATTGTCTTCAGATTTTTTCCCACTTTGCATGTCATACACTTAGTGAATCCTTTCTGATTTCTTTGGAGCCAGGTTTCTGTTTTTTTTAATTTCAAAATGACTGTTGACCAATGTGTCACAGATTGAAGGTGCTTTCCTGTAGGAAATCAGTGGTCAATTCCCTATCTTGGTTCCAATGTCTGGATCCTTTTTAATTATATTCCAGTATTTCATAAGGGTTTTCCGAATTTTGAAACTTTCTTTGGAATATGTTAGAATGAGTCATGGCATGTCTTCTTTCAGTGCTTTTTGCTTATTTTTTTTTTTGTCAATCAGTGTTTGAGCTCTTGTTTTTTGTCTCGCTTTGGCCTCTCCACATATGATGTCACTATGTTTGTATACCCGTTGGAGGAACCGTTTATTGGTTTCTTCAAACTTTACCTCCATCTCTTTAGGTTCAGAGCAGTTCCTCTTCATCCGTAGGAACTCCCCGTACGGGATACTTTTTTTCAAATTTTCTGGATGGAAACTTGTTCCACGGAGAAGACTATTTGTTGCTGTTTTTTTGCG
Organism: Triturus cristatus; assembly: GCF_964204655.1. Taxonomy (NCBI): domain Eukaryota; kingdom Metazoa; phylum Chordata; class Amphibia; order Caudata; family Salamandridae; genus Triturus; species Triturus cristatus. The sequence continues at coordinate 818,262,019 of NC_140595.1, forward strand.
AAATAATGTTGTGTGTATTTTGTTGGATTTTATATACACTTTGGTATCCAAGAATTCGATTTCCCTTGATTGTATATTGTAGGTGAACTTTAGACCAATGTCATTCTGATTTAGTATCGCTATGTACTCAATAAGTTTCTGTTTAGACCCCCTCCATAACAGGAAGAGATCGTCAATGAATCGCAGCCACAATGCCACGTTTACAGTCTATGGGTCGTTTACCTCTCTCCAAGCTATGTTCTTCTCCCACTAAACCATGGTGAGATTGGCATAGCTTGGAGAGAAGGAAACTCCCATGGCAGTGCCACATTTCTGGGAGTACATCGGTTTATTAATCAAAAACACATTGTTATTCAAACATAGTTCGATCATTTCCATCAACATATTTGAATGTTGCAGCGCCCCAATTGGTCTCTGTTTAAGGATGTATGCATTGGCAGATAGCCCAATGTTGTGGTTAATTGAGGTGTACAGCGAGACGACGTCAATCGTTACCAGCAAGTACTCAGAGTGCCATTCTGTTTCCATTAGAACCCTCAAAAAGTCCCCAGTATCTTTAATACAAGAGCTCAATGTCGGGACAATTGGTGCCAGGAAACAGTCAACATAGGACGCAATATTTTCATAGAGGGAGCCACAACTTGAGATTATTGGGCGTGCTGGAGGTTTGTGTAGAGTTTATGCACTTTAGGCAAAAAGTATATTGTTGATATCACTGGATTGGTTATAGTAAGAAAAGTCATTTCATCTGTGCTTAACAGGCCTCTCTCATGCCATTTTGATATCCGATCATGTATATCTATGGTCATTTCTGAGATTGGATTGTGGGTCAATATTGTGTAGTTGGCTTTATCCTTTAGTTGGCGATTTGCCTCATCAACGTAATCTTGTTTATCAAGGATGACAATGATGTCACCCTTGTCTGCTGGTTTAATTTCAATTGCATGGTTGTTTTTTTATGTTTGCAGTGCTTGGCATTCTTGCAGTGATAAATTCTCTTTCATTTTGCCATCTTTAGTATTTTCCATGACATCTAGTTCTGCCACAACTAGGTCATGGAAGGTGTCTATTCGGTTACCAGGGTGGAGTGCTGGACAGAATTTGGATTTCTTTTTAAATTTTGTTCGCGGGTGATTGTCTATCTGGATACCCATTTCCTCTAATACTTGTGTATCAGTTAATTCAATCTCATCCACATCATGGGCCAATTCATAAGCTGTTATTAAGCTTGTTGTTTCTGCAATGGTATATCCTTGACTCTGTGCAGCAATATTAGTGTCTTCTCCAGCTGCAATTTGGCCAGAGTTAAAAACCATTTTTTCAAAAAACTTCTTTAATTTCAGTTTACAGATATACTTGTACATATCTATTTTGGTTTCTACAACGTCTTGGTGTTTTTCTGGACAAAACGTTAGTCCTTTGTTCAGTAAGCTGCATTCAGCTTGAGATAACTCATGGTGAGACAAGTTGATTATCAAATTGGGTTCCTTATCATTTTCAATGATGATATTCATTTTCTTATTACTGTCCGATTGCGAAGCTGATAACTTTGTTTTTCGGCCTCTTCTGGTTTTTCGGTGTTGTCTCGATTTGTATATTGGCCTCTGCCTCGTCCTCTGGTTCGACCTCTGCCCTGTCCTCTTCCTCTTGCCTTTGGATTTTGTTGGTCCTGATATAGGATTTTCATTTCCTATAAAAAAGAAAACTTTTATAGCAGTGGCTTGATGTTCATTATCGCTTATGTCTGGTTCTGTCTCACTTGGCGTTGTATGTGGTGATTCTTGTATGGTCACTTTTTTGCTTTCAAACTGTTGTTTTAGAGTTTCAAATCTTTTGGCGAATGTGAGGATTGTTCCATTCTCATAATCAGACTCATCCCGCCTGAATTTACATTGTTTTCTCTCTTGGACTTCACTCTCCTGCTTATCCAGATTCTTATCCATTGCCATCCACAATTTATTTATAGTCTCTTCATCCTCTCCTGATGCTTTTATTAGTTGTTCTATTTCTTCTATTTTAACATGTATTTCTTCTACATTTTTTTTGGCATATTTAGTGATGATGAGCATCATTGTGTGGGAGCAATCCATATTATTTCTCCCCCATTCCTCAAGTATTTCGGGGCTGGTATCAGGATGGTTAGGTAGCATGAATATTCGTAGAGCTCAAGGCACTCGTTCACATTCCACATATTTCTCTAACGTTATTATCTCCCAACTCCGTGAAATTTCTTTCCGAAGCAGTCTTTCTAGTTGGGTAAATAACTGTTTTAGAGTGGTTGTTGCTCGATTCATTAATGTTGTTTTTCCACTGGATGCTAATGTATTTGGTGTTGTTTTGGTAAACATGATTTCTGCCTTCTGCATGCGCTTTGCTGCTCTTTGTTCCATAATATAACAATCGTTCTGGATGAGCAAGTTGAATTCAAGTAAATATAATAAGATCTATGCTTAATTTGCTGGATCTCTTCGGTGTAAACTTATATTGCTGATGCGGAGAGAGAATGATGATTTGTTATATGCAAATGGGGGTGAGCACACTCCCGCAGTCATCGAGTTATGTCCAAAGCAGTGTGAGCAACTATTTCAGTTTTTGACTTGCTCTTCACTTAAGTAATTCACCAGAGCAGTCACACTCACTACAGCACTACAGAAAAAACACACACAACCGGGAAGAGTTAGACTGACTCACCTGGGAGACTCCCGAGCGTAGCGGTGTCCTCCGACGCCTCACGCCGGTGCTCTACCAGGTGCTTCCCGGAGTGCGATTGTCCGTCTCTGATTCAGTACGGTCTGTAAAACAAGGGAAAGGAGCAGGCTCCTTCGTTTCTGGTTGGTGGTGTTGCGCGGTCTCAATTAGACCCGTCTTTGTGTTTCACACAGAGTTCGGTCTGGTGCCAGCAACCTTCTGAGAACGCGGGCTGTTACAAATTCCAATTGTCACAACGGTACCGTTAGTGCTGGGTTCTTCCCCGTACCATAACGTGAAAATAGCAAATCGTCCTTATGGAGGGGAACAGCTTCTAGCTGGTGCAGACGGCGAGAAAAGGATTTATCCTCGCAAGGGTATTTCAAAGCAATTTTTGAAGAATACGCCGCACTCGCTTTGGAAGTAATCAACTTGTTTTTATTGACTTCTCTTCTCTCCTCCTACGCGTTTCAAGCTGAACACAGCTCTTGATCATGGTAGTAATACAAGTCCGTTTTTTGTTTCACCGTATTTATACCAAGTGACCACAGTCGCCCATAATGAGGCATTGTGGGCTTGGTAGTTGTTAACTGTTACATGCTTACGTGTTTTATATCGTTTCTCTGCCAGACCGTTATGGACTTTGTGTGCGACATCTATGTTCCGTGAACAGATGTTAGAAATGTTATAAGTGGCCTTAGTGGCCATCTCAATTAAAGGTGAGCACTGTAGTGAGTCAATTATTCACAGAAGGTGACAGCGTGTTGCATGATTGCTAACATACATCATCAGGCTCAAAGGTACTTGGTTGTACCAAAGATATATGTAAATCTCTTATAGTATTGGCTGAGTGCCGATTGTCACATAATTACATCCGGTGTCACTCACAAAGTCCCCCAGTCAGCAGAAACTGAGAAAATGTTCATGTTTCCCAAGATACTTTCAAATTTACTTGTACTCATCCAATTGCTAAATTGTGTTCATATTTACAGTGATATTAAAAACAGAAAGGCATTACTGAGTTACTGTAATTTTAGTCCATGTTTGGAATTTAGTATACACAAGTGTGTTACAAATGTATATACATCTCCTCGTCTCCATATGGCCACTAAGGCCACTTATAACATTTCTTACATCTGTTCACAGAACATAGATGTCGCACACAAAGTCCATAACGGTCTGGCAGAGAAACAATATAAAACACATAAGCATGTAACAGTTAACAACTACCAAGCCCACAATGCCTCATTATGGGCGACTGTGGTCACTTGGTATAAATACGGTGAAACAAAAAACGGACTTGTATTACTACCGTGATCAAGAGCTGTGTTCAGTTCGAAACGCGTAGGAGGAGAGAAGAGAAGTCAATAAAAACGAGTTGATTACTTCCAAAGCGAGTGCGGCGTATTCTTCAAAAATTGCTTTGAAATATATATATATATATATATATAGAGCAGACACTTTTGATATATAGCTCATCACAGCCTGCCAAAAATCTTCGAGGCAGTGGAGAGGAGGGAGAGCGGCAACTCTGAATATGGTGAACTGCAATACTGTATGCTGTTTTTTAATCCAAGAACTTTTACTGTGCTTGCTTTAATTTGCACAACGTGGACACTTGAATACTCACCAGGCATTCTGGACAATTTCCGTCTACCATGACGTCAGTCTGCATTTAAAAGTCAATATGTGATGAGCATTAACTTCATGCTAACGAGGATGAAGACTAAACTTACATTTTTTTAAACTAAAAGCAAACACTGTGTTTCCAGATTGATAAAGGCATTTTAATGCCGAAATGCGTCTATGGGGGAAACAGTTTTAAATAAAGGTTCACTGCTCGACCCTCCCTAGAGAGCAAGGACTCTTTTGAAAATGAAGGAGGTGTTTGGTGTATATATATATGATCAAGGCCATTTGTCGTGGCCGAAACGCGTCATGGACATAATCAAGCTTTAAGTAATTAAACACATTTTTGCACCGCAACAGTTGGAGTCCATGTCCGCTTCCTTCGAAGTTTGTGCAGTTGGGATTGCTTTGCGTATATATATATATATCTATCTATATATATATATATATATATATATATATATATATATGGACCAAAGTGTTTCTGGGAAGAACCCGGAAGCAGTGTTCCACTAAGCGTGTCGTCCCAAAACCGGCAGAGGGGTCCGTGTATGACCGTGTAGAACAAATCGGTCTGTAATATTACTTGCTTTCCAAATCCAGTAAGTAGTATTCACCGAACAAACTTGGACACAGACCCAACATAAGTGCTTAGGAGATATAATTTACTCCTCTTGTCGCCATGACGCGTTTCAGCTCATCGAGCCTTGTTCACATGACATGCCAGAGCCAATCAACAGTGCATTTATAAAGTGCAAGTGCAATACGTAGCTACGTCACATGTTCTCCCCTCCATAGACATAAACAAAATAGGATAAAACAAACACTTGGCAATCAAATACATGCAAAATGCTGTGCCAAATACGTGTAAAACAAATACATTACATTGTTTGCATCTATAGTGTTTTGAACAGATTTGTTAAAATTTCAAAGAATGTATCTTATTTTGTCCGATGATTTAGCGTTTTAGAATTAAGCATCTTGAGCAATGATCAGTAAAATACTGCTAATCCTACGGACTATAGTTAAATAAAGTCGTCTAATATCAGGATTAAGTTAGAATTAATCTAAGGGTTTTGTGTAATAAAAAAACCCGTATTTAAAATTTATAGAAAACCTAAATAGTGATATGTGGTAAAACAATAATGGTCCATATAAAATAAGATGCCTACACAATCTTACTGTTGGCCATGGAGTGGACGTGCTATCGTATTGAAATAAAATAAATTAAATTAAATTAAAGCGCCACAAATCATAAAAAAATCAAGCAAGATAAATAATATGTAAGTGCAACAAAAAAGTTTTTTTGAAATAATATTGAGTGTAAATTAATAATGTAAAAGCTAGAATAGAACATCCTAGTTACACGTCCTGTTTCAAATGATTATTCAAATATTAAAACTTCAATCATTTCCGTTTGTACTCAAATTTGAAGTTGAATAATCAAAAAGAAGGAGCAAATAAGTTGGTGTATGGAGTGAAATATCACCATCAAATTTGGCAACAAGACCCCAACTGATTTTGATTTCAATAATAAGCTAAAGACTAGACACATGATCGCATCACATAATGTGTAGACAATTGCTACAAAATTGTGTTGTGAACAGATGTAAATATGTACGTGTGTGAATACGATATGTCTGGTACTTTTAACAAGGTGCGCTGTGCAAAGATAAAATTAACTAATGATAAAATGGAGTTGATAAATAAAGATCAGTGGAAATGTGAATATAAGTCTAGATAAAATACATATAAAATATAAATATGTGCAAATGGACATAGTGTCAACATCATTGCAATTATCAGATAGACATATATATCATAATAAATAATCATAAATATGAATAAATAGATAGAAACATAAAAACCACATTCCACATAAAACAATTTCCTAAAAGGATCCAAAATTTAATACCTTAGGGTAATAGATCAATATATATCATAGGACCAAGATAAATATATAATTGCACAGAGGGAAAAAGTAACTAACAGCCAGCGGTGATTTGAGAAAAGATAGATGATCTCTTGTTTAGTGTGGAAACTATTTACAGACATGTATATAGATCTTCTGTGGCGTTAAGACCACCTGGAGACTTAGTATCAAGTTGTATAATATACCGAATCTCCAGTTGTCTCAGTTTGTGGTCCCTGTCACCACCACGTCTACTAGGAGATATTGTGTCAATCACAAAGTAGCTCAAAAATTTGTTGTTAGATTGGTGTAATTCTTTAAAATGGCGAGCTACGGGATACGTATTATCTTGATTTGTGATGGCACGTAAATGCTGTAAGATTCTTTTGTGGACCTGGAGTTTGGTACTCCCTATGTATTTAAGGTCACACGGACACATGAGAACATATACAGCATACTCTGTTTTACAAGTGAGCAATTTTTGAATTTTATACTCTCTATCACAGAACGGCGTTAAAAATGTGCTGGTATTTTTGCCATGAATGCATGCTTTGCATGTCTTGCATTTGAAGAAACCCCTATGTGTCTGAAGCCAAGTTGTATTTTCAATGATTTCAGGATTTGTGGTGACCAAGCTGTCCCTCATGGAGGGGGCTTTACTATAAGTAATGGACACACGCTGGGGAAGCAGGGGTCCTATTACTGGATCATTAAGTATAAGAGGCCAGTTGTTTTGTATAATTTTTTCAATAGCTTTATGTTGGCGACTGTATCCCAAAATCAAACGAAATTCATTGGCTATGGGGCTAGTGGCAGGAAGAGAAGAGATTATCTGTGTCTGTTTGTCTTTAAGGAGTGCATCACGAGAGCTGCTCATAGATTTGAAGATAGCCTGTGAAATAATATTGGGAGCATATCCTCGCTAGAGGAATCTGTTTTTGCTCTCAATTTGGGCTTTTTTTAAATCAATTTCATTACTGCATATCCGTCTTAGGCGAAGCATTTCGCCGTATGGTATGCTGTTTATCAAATGTTTAGGATGAGAGCTCTGGGCATGTAAAGTAGAGTTGCCTGCCGTCTCCTTTCTGTAGAGACGTGTCTCTAAGAAATTGTTATGAATATAGATTTGGGTATCTAAAAAATTGACCGCTGTTTCACTGATAGTGGCAGTAAATTCCAAATTCAAAGAGTTATGGTTGATGGAAGTTACAAAGTTCTGAGCTTGTTCTTTTGTGCCTTGCCATATTATAAGAAGGTCATTAATATACCTAAGCCATTTGATAATATGATTTTTGACTATCGATTGATGTTCAATTTTTAGGACCAGCTCCTCCCACCAGCCCATATGCAGGCAAGCATAGCTGGGGAGAAGCTGGCTCCCATCGCCACGCCCCGAATTTGCTGGTAGAGCAAATTATTGAACATGAAGATGTTGTTATACAAGCAGTATTCAATCATCGAGATGATCATCTCACTATGTTGTTGATCATATGTGGGGCGTTTTGCCAAATAATATTGTAAGGCATTAATACCATCAAAATGCTGGATACTGGTATAAAGAGAAGACACATCTAGAGTCATTAACAAATAGTCTTGTTGCCATTGCACATCTTTGATCTTCCTGATGAAATCCCCAGTGTCCCGAACATATGATTCCAAATTTTTAACATGTTCTTGTCAAAAATAGTCAACATATATAGATGTATTTTCCAGAAGTCCATTTTTAGCTGTAATGATGGGACGACCCGGGGGTTTTTCCTTGTCTTTATGGATTTTAGGAATAAAGTATATTGATGGGGTCGTAGGATTATCCTTTTTAAGAAATCTATATTCGTCCTCACGGATTAAATCTTCTCTTTTCCATGTTGCCAATTTCTTATAAAAGTTAAGATACGTGTCTTTTAGCTGTGCTGTATTACTGCGACTGTAACATAGTCGATCATTAAGTTGACTTAATGCCTCTATTCTGTATTCCTCCTGAGGCCACAGAACGATGTTGCCACCTTTGTCACTGTTACGTATGACTATATTTTTATTTTTTTTTAGTTTTTGCATCAAACTAGAATATTGCTGATCCTGTTTGTTATATTTTTTATGTTAGCGGTAACAGTTTTGTGGAACACGTCAATGGCATCTCGTGGGGCAATAGGATTGAAAGTAGATGTAGGTTTAAAAGGGGTCCGAATCTTAGTGCTTCCATGACTTGTAGATGTGCTACTTGATAGTTCTTGTCTCATATTGCCATCCCATAGATCAGATAGTTCGTTGAATAAGGGAACATCAGATTGTGTAAGGATAGATTGTGTACTGGAATCTACCTCCGAACTGATTTGTCTAGTCCGAATGTTGTCACCCTGAAGCATGAAATATTTTTTTAGTTTAAGTTTTCTGACCCCTTTGTAAATATCCATCCTGGTGGATGCATAGTTGAAGTCGTTGTTAGGACAAAAAGAGAGACCAAGACACAAGATGCGGGTTTCCTCAGATGTAAGTTCCAACTGTGTAAGGTTGATTACTGTGTTGTTATTGAGGGTTACAGGGTTTATCGTTTCTTTCAGTATCCCCAACCTCTTTTTGTTGTTGTTGTGAACGGCGCTTCCCTGCTTTCCGTCTCTGCCTTCTCCTGTAGTTTGCAATTGTGCGGCGTGATCTCTTCGTGGCCTCGGGCGAAGAGTTTGTCTTCTCTCTTCACATAAAAAATTCAACTCCTTGCCAGGTGATGGTTTAACCTTTTGTTGTTCCCCCTGAGGCTGCCGCATATCAGATTCAGATTCGCTCCCCCCTGTGGAACTGAGATCAGAAAATGTGTTCTCATTATTGGTTCCCACTTTTTTTGTTGAATTAGGTACAATATTGTGTGTACTGCAGGGTTTCTTGAGTTTGGACGCCCGTAGCGAATCATATTTTTTAGCAAACGTAAAGATTTGCCCGAGGTCGTAGTCAGTTTTGTCTCTTAAAAATTTGAACGCTTTACATTCTTTTATTTTGTCCTCCTCTTTCTTGAGTCTGGTTGTCATTTCTTTGAGTAGTTTAAGAATTTCATCAGTTTCAACTAGTTTATCGATTTCCTCATTAAGTTCATCTATTTCTTTCAAGAGCCGTGCCCGATCAATATCTGCATATTTTATCAGAATGAGGACAAGTTTGCGTGAGGATTCCAGATTACATTCCGCCCATTCACGCATGAGGTCCGGATTAGGGTCTTCATATGTGGGGGCAGTTAGTATTCGGAGACCTCGAGGAATACGTTCAACATCAATGTATCTTTGAAGGGATCTTGACTCCCACCATTTGCTTTGCTCCATACGCATCTTTTTTTCTAAAATTTTATATTTTTGTTTCAGCGAATTAGACTCGTTGCTGTCTGTATTCTGCGATGTTGTGGCAATGCGGGTGGCCGTTGGAGCGTCCGAAAACATTTCCATTGCGGCTGCCTCTCTTTCCCGCATTGTGTCAACCGACATAGTTGAATCTTACAGCATTTACGTGCCATCACAAATCAAGATAATACGTATCCCGTAGCTCGCCATTTTAAAGAATTACACCAATCTAACAACAAATATTTGAGCTACTTTGTGATTGAAACAATATCTCCTAGTAGACGTGGTGGTGACAGGGACCACAAACTGAGACAGCTGGAGACTCGGTATATTATACAACTTGATACTAAGTCTCCAGGTGGTCTTAACGTCACAGAAGATCTATATACATGTCTGCAAATAGTTGCCAGACTAAACAAGAGATCATCTATCTTTTCTCAAATCACCGCTGGTTGTTAGTTACTTTTTCCCTCTGTGCAATTATATATTTTATCTTGGTCCTATGATATATATTGATCTATTACCCTAAGGTCTTAAATTTTGGATCCTTTTAGGAAATTGTTTTATGTGGAATGTGGTTTTTATGTTTCTATCTACTTATTCATATTTATGATTATTTATTATGATATATATGTCTATCTGATAATTGCAATGATGTTGACACTATGTCCATTTGCACATATTTATATTTTATATGTATTTTATCTAGACTTATATTCACATTTTCACTGATCTTTATTTATCAACTCCATTTTATCATTAGGTAATTTTATCTTTGCACAGCGCACCTTGTTAAAAGTACCAGACATATCGTATTCACACATGTACATATTTACATCTGTTCACAATACAATTTTGTAGCAATTGTCTACACATTATGTGATGCGATCATGTGTCTAGTCTTTAGCTTATTATTGAAATCAAAATCAGTTGGGGTCTTGCTGCCAAATTTGATGGTGATATTTCACTCCATACACCGACTTATTTGCTCCTTCTTTTTGATTATTCAACTTCAAATTTGAGTACAAACGGAAATGATTGAAGTTTCAATATTTGAATTATCATTTGAAACAGGACGTGTAACTAGCATGTTCTATTCTAGCTTTTAAATTATTAATTTACACTCAATATTATTTCAAAAAAACATTTTTGTTGCACTTACATATTATTTATCTTGCTTGATTTTTTTATGTTTTGTGGCGCTTTAATTTAATTTAATTTATTTTATTTCAATACGATAGCACGTCCACTCCATGGCCAACAGTAAGATTGTGTAGGCATCTTATTTTATATGGACCATTATTGTCTTACCACATATCACTATTTAGGTTTTCTATAAATTTTAAATACAGGTTTTTTTATTACACAAAACCCTTAGATTAATTCTAACTTAATCCTGATATTGGACGACTTTATTTAACTATAGTCCGTAGGATTAGCAGTATTTTACTGATCATTGCTCAAGATGCTTGATTCTAAAACGCTAAATCATCGGACAAAATAAGATAAATTCTATGAAATTTTAACAAATCTGTTCAAAACACTATAGATGCAAACAATGTAATTTATTTGTTTTACACATATTTGGCACAGCATTTTGCATGTATTTGATTGCCAAGTGTTTGTTTCATCCTATTTTGTTTATGTCTATGGAGGGGAGAACATGTGACGTAGCTACGTATTGCACTTGCACTTTATAAATGCACTGTTGATTGGCTCCGGCATGTCATGTGAACAAGGCTCGATGAGCTGAAACGCGTCATGGCGACAAGAGGAGTAAATTATATCTTCTAAGCACTTATGTTGGGTCTGTGTCCAAGTTTGTTTGGTGAATACGACTTACTGGATTTGGAAAGCAAGTATTATATATATATATATATATATATATATATATATATATATATATATATATATATATATATATATATATATAGATAGATAGATAGATAGATAGATAGATAGATAGATAGATAGATAGATAGATAGATAGATAGATAGATAGATAGATAGATATATATTACCTACTGGCGGTCGCCAGTAGGTAGTTATAGTTAGGACCACGTTTCCATAGGAAATCCGCAACATTCTATTTTGAATAACTTTGGCGCCGGTTGACGAATCCTCGCGCATTTTTCAAAATAGGTGGGGCGCTACGCTCCGCTCCTACCCTGAAAGTCTCGGTGGGATTCGTCAAGCGGGGGCTGAGATAAAAGGGGGGTCCCAAAACGCGTTTTTCCCATGCATTTTTCCATAGGACCTTTAGACACAGCTACAGCCCGAACGGCTGAACAGAATTACTTGAAATTTGGCAGATAGGTAGTCCTCAGGTCAAGGAAGTGCCTTTTGTAGGTTTGGTGTAAATCTTTTCAGTAGATTCTGAGAAAATAGCCTTTAAATCAATATATATATCTGAGCCAGCTTACGGTGCGCTTACGGTGCGCTTACCGTACGCGTACGGTGGCGTGCGCGAGCGCGATTCTGATTGGCCCTTAGATCTTAGTAAACATTCGAATCGGTCGAAACCAGGAAGCCGCGGCCGCCATTTTCTCTCTCGCACTCTGACAGGGGGTTGAAAAACCAAGTGCAAAAACATGTAAAGGGGCTGTTTACACAGCTCCCAAGCACCTAGCCATGTCGAGGGAGTCCCCAACGATCCCCCAAGTGAAAAAAGGCAATTTTAATTATTTCGAAAATTTCGCCGATTACGCTTACCGTACGCGTACGGTAAGAAATAATAATAAAAAAAAAAAATATCCACATTCTCCCCACCCCGTGTGCAAAAGGTGCCCGAAGGACACCTTTTGTGCATGGCTTATTAGAGCTAAACAAAACATATATTTTACCTGTCACAACGATGCTCATCATATGTCCTCCATGTGCGCACGGTGCGCGAAGCGCATCGTGCGTTCATGGCCCATCTAGCGTAACGTGGGCACGCGGTGCGCGAAGCGCACCGTGTGCGCACGGAACGAACTGCGTTAAGTGGGCGCGCACGCCACAAATGGCGTAAAGTAACTTAGCATTTAAAAAACCGTACAAATTCACTGAAAAACCATAGGTTTCACACACGTTATAGTTAGGAATTAGCATTTAAAAAACCTTGCAAATTCACTGAAAAAACCATAGGTTTCACACGTTATAGTTAGCTGGACATTTTACTGATAAAAAACCAATGAAATTCCCCCGTTATAGTTACTGTAGGCAACTATAACTCACGCGACCGCAATCCTCTGCTGATGACATATGTGTCTTTATGAAAAAAAAATATTTGTAATATATGTATAGCTAAAATTTAATGGAAGAAGACATGGGCAAATAAGTGTCTAAATACAGTATTAGCATCAGCAGAGGATTACGGTCGCGTGAGTTATAGTTGCCTACAGTAACTATAACGGGGGAATTTCATTGGTTTTTTATCAGTAAAATGTCCAGCTAACTATAACATGTGTGAAACCTATGGTTTTTTCAGTGAATATAGATACACATATATATATCTTCAGCCTGAGATTGTGGATTGGCTGGTGTGCATCGTAATCGTCGGTGGTGTCGGAAAGAGGTGATACCACAAACGCCTCATAAAATACAAACACGTTTCTCCATTTGAAGAGAAAGCCCGCCATCAATTCTTTGGGACAATTCCATTCCACGTATGGCTGGCAGTAGGCAGTTTTGAAAGAATGGGTACTTACCAGGACATTTGTAAAACTGGGAGAAACTCGAAAAAATACATCTTGAAAGGCTGTCAGCTATTTCAGAACGCTACTTAAAACTAACTGTGATGTTATCAAAGGAGTCTCAAGGAAAATGCAGCGCTCACGTTACCAACATATATAACAATTGGTGACTATGGTTGGTTTTACATTGCAAGAACAGTAGAGAAAGAACTGATGGCTTTAGCTGTGAATTTGCTAGTGGGCCCTAATGCAATTCCTCTACCAGCAGAGGGGCCCAGTGTCCCCATGCAGCAAGCGCAGTTTTCACAGAGAACACGATGAAGAGGAGGAGGGCAGCTCGGGGACGCCGTAGCTAAGGTAAGGTGCTTTTTATTTACTTTAAACTTGTTTTTTTAAAGTTGTAACAATTGTTAATAGGGTGGGTGGGAGGCGGGTGGCGTAGCAGAGCTACGCGGAGTTTCACTGAGTTTGTTTCCAACTCCGTGGCCCTCCGTGTAGCCCCGCTACGCACACTACGCCCAGGGTTACTACAAATGCCTACACAACAACGGACCCAAATACCTCAACGACAGAATCAACTTCCACGTACCCAAAAGAAACCTCAGATCATTAATAATATTAGTAGCTCAACATGATTTTCTTTGAACATAAGTAGCTCTTATTACAGAAAAGGTTTCAGAACTCTGGTGTAAGAAATTGGGGGCATATTATCAAGCACCGGCGTTAAAATTATCGCTGCTTTAGCGGCAGAAAACTGCCGCTAAAGCGGCGATAATGGGCTTGATAATATGCCCTTGATAATTTCCATAAAAGCCCATGTTCTGGTGTCAACATGGGCTTCTATTGGAATTCTCTGCGGCATATTATCAAGCCCATTATCGCCGATTTAGCTGCAGTTTTCTGCCGCTAAAGCAGCGATAATTTTAACGCCGTGCTTGATAATATGCCCCTTGGATTGGAAACTGAGGAGGGTGGCTTTCCATCTCAAGGAATATTCACAATCCTTGTCAGAGAGAACCACTACAGTCACTAAACTAACCTCTGGTTTTCTAAAAAGCACAGCTAGGCATGCAAAATCGAAAAATAACTTTTGGATGCTGGTCACTGTAAGGACATGTTGACATTAAATTATTACAAGCTCTTTTTTTATACCATGCACCCTACCTTGTGGGCAACAAGGCCTACAGAGGGGAACAACTAATAATATTTAAAAGGAAGAGTTGACCTGCCAAATGGGTTTATTTTGAGAGATCAAACTGCAGTTTTTAAGTTGCTACAGTCTGGCTGCAATGGTAGGCCTGAAGCCATGGTTTACACTGTCCAATAGTGGATGGCACAATAGGTGCTTGCAGTCCACTAGTGATATTTAACTTCCAGCCCCTGTGTACATTTTGTACCATGTACTAGGAACTTATAGGTAAGTTAAATATGCCAGTCAGGAATGTACCAATTCAATCATGTTTAAAGGGGGAGCTCAGACCTTCACTACTGTTTGGCAGTGGTAAAATGTGCAGAGTTCTAAAGCCTGTAAAAATATTGGGTCCAGCAGAAGGTGAAAAAATCTGGGGTGACCAGAGGTAGAAAGGCAGATTTCCTCCAATGGGGGGTGAGTACAAAATATGATGATTGCCAAAAATCTTACATAAAAACATGGTTTTACACGTGGGCAGCACTGGACTATAAATTCAATAGGATCCACGTTTATTTGGGTTCACAAAATCAATGGGTGAATTGGGCACTGCTCTACCTTATGAGAATTTATGTTGTGCCTAATACAGATATAGTAGTGTATATAACTGTAAATGTGAATTTTATCTTATTTTCCCTTTCCACAGCCAGACTTAATGAGTGATATAGTGCCCTGATGATGACCTCATAAAAAGTTTACATATACCCCAACAAGTACCCGTAAAGCTGCTGACTTATCAAAATGTGTTTGGAATTACAGTTCTCTCAAGGGGTATTAAAATCGGAACTCACTGAAAGTACCATTTAGAAGAATAAAGTGGCAATATTTGGGAAATGGTTTTGGAGAAAGGGTTGGTAGTTCTTATCAAAACCAAAATAATGTGGATTGCTAAGTGCAATTAGTTGGGAGTGGACTTGGAGAGAAGGGAGGGTATCAACAATCCTTATTGTAGCTGAAAAGCGGGACAAACGCTTTAAATAACACATTCTTGACAATCTTCGTCTCCTCTTTAACTCCTATATAAAATGTAGTGAAAGCTAAGTTTCTATCGGTTCTCCGTTAGAGGACTTCATAGGGAAATTTAAGAAGTGGCTGCGTCGGGCTTCTCCAATGAGTAGCTCATGAGTATTCTTGGAGAAGAAGAGGGAGAACCTCCTCTACGTACAACCAATCATTTTGGTTATTGTTAGACCTGGCACCATTGGCGTAGGTCTCCCTTCCATTTTCTTGCCGTTGCCTCCTGTATTTTTGCTATGTTTTGCATGTCTAGATGCTTTGGGCACTTTGCCACTGCTATTCAGTGCCAAAGTACAAGTGCTCCATATTGTAAAGTGTTGTATTGAATTAGTGACTCCATGATTGGCTTATTTGATTTACTTGTCAGACCCTAGTACAGTGCACCATGTGTGCCCAGGGCCTGTAAATCAAATGCTGCTGGTGGCTTGCAGCACTGATTGTGCCACCCACAGAAGCAGCTTGTAAAATGTGGGTCAGGCCTGCCATTGCAGAGCCTGGGTGCAGCCTGGGGCTGCCATGTCGACTTGGCAAGTGCTCCACTTTTCTACATATTAGTCACCCCTAAGGTACGCCCAAGGTAACCCCATGGGCAGGGTGCATTGTATGTAAAAGGTAGGACAAGCCCTGATGTGTGTGGCATGTCCTTATAGTGAATTATAGCCAATTTCGTGTTTCACTATTGCAAGACTACCTGTTACCATAGGCCAGGATGGGCAGTTTGATTATAACATCTTATAATACTAACTGACTCAGGGAACTAGGTAGAAATTCGAGTTTAGTATACCTGAACTCATAATGTTAGAATACATCTTTTAGTGAAGGTGGTTTTTACATTCTGGGTTTGAAAATACCACTTTTAGAAAGTAGGTATTTTCTTGCTTAACCATCCAGCCTGCCTCTGTTAGGTTTGTGTATTTCATGTCTGGTTTGTGAGTGACAGGGGCTGGGGTGGCTCCAGGAGCCTGGGTGAGTCAGCACTAGGTTGAATAGACCTATCTGCATTTGGAGTGGTGGGAGGAGTAGCACCCGGGGCCTGAATAGGGTGGTGCCTGTCTTCCACAATGCTGGCTCCACTTCCTGTGGTGCGTCTGATGATCCTGGCCCACACTCACAAAGGAAGAAGTTGTGTACTGGCAGAGTGCACCCAGAACTGGTTTGGACTAGGTACAGACACTCTCTGCCTTCAGAGACACAGGATTTGTGTGTATAAAAAGGGGGATCCAGACCCCAGAACTTTAGATCACGTCTGGGAATCAAGACAAACCTTTGCCAAGGAGAAGAACCAGGAAGCTGAAGGAGGAGACTGCCCCTGTGCTGTGCTGTTCGGGTTGGCCTGCAGTGGTTACTTTATTGCCAAGGACCGGAGAAAAGGAACTTTGTGTGTACTTTTACTATCTTGAGGAAGATCTCCAAGGGCTTGAAGCTGAGCTTGCCTCCTGTTCTGAAGTCTCAGGAACACAAAGACTTCACCACCATCTCCCCCTGAATTTCCTTGCTCGGAATTCTACTTGCAGAGAGGTGCCTACTGTTGTTTGGGCCCTCTGAGAAGACTGCATGTAGCTGGGAGCTGGAAGCGCGACGCAATGAGGGGAAGCGTGCCGCCGCAACAGCAGTTGCCGTCGCATCTCTGAAGAATCGTGTCGCCCCCGCAGCTGTTCGCCGTCGCATCACCGAGGAAGCGTGTCGCATCACCAGAGAAGCGTGTCGCCACCGCAGAGGTCGCCGACGCATCACTGGAAAAGCGTGTCGCAGGGCCTGTCGCGGCTCAGAAGTTACCTAGTTTGCCGCACGGCTGTCAGGCATGCTTGCATCGCATACAACATTGTCGCATTGCATAAAAGACGCCATTTTGCCGCATCGCACCGGATCATCGCATCGAGGCACCATCTTGTCGCATCGTCACCGGGCCGTAGTAAGAAAGGACGTATCAACTCCCCACACAGTAAGGAAGCGAGCCTCAACTCCCCTGCACAGCAGTAAGGAACCGACGCATCCACTCCCCTGAGTGTAAGGAACAGCGCATCAACTTCCCTGCGACCCTTTTGTTTGTTTTGCTTGACACATCTAAAGGTACTTTGAGAGTAAATTGTCGCATTTACCATCTACATTGAACTAAGCTACATCTACCATTTTAAAGTCTATTTTTGATTGCAGTATTGTGAATTTTCGTCGTTTGGTCTTGTGTTAAGTCTAGTAAAGATTACTTATTTTTCTAAACTGGTGTGGTGTCCATTTGAAGTGTTTCCACTGTGTTACTGTATGTGTTCACAAATGCTTTACACACTGCCTCTGAGATAAGCCTGTCTGCTCGTGCCAAGCTACCAAGTGGGTGAGCAGGGGTCATTTTAGAAGTGTAGCCTCTTACCCTGACTAGAAGCAAGGGTCCCTTTTTGGTCAAAGGTACCTACCTCTGCCAGCTAGAGACCCCCCATTCTAACAGTTATGATACCGGAACATTTTTTATTAAAATTTAAACAAAAGGAATGTGGTATGTCTTGGTAGAGAAGTGATTACAGGAATGAGTCTTCATCCCCATGTGTTAATAGGGGTAATACATTGATTGAAGTGAGTTGGACTCAGCACCTACAACTCGCTGCTATTAACAAGTTCTAGATTCCCCAAAACCTTTCAAAGAACTCTTCTTTTTCTTTTCTTGTAATCTTTTGATTTATGTTGATTTTTGTCATTGGTGTTAATTGTTGTACATATCTGTATTGTCTGTACCGAAAAGATGAGATTATTACCAAAAAACTGGAAAACATAAGTGAAAATAAGCTCATAAAATAAGAAATTAGATAAATACTCTCACACACAAGATTTGTGTGTAAGTTGTGTTTCTTAAATGTATGTTATCAATGACCACGTGGGGTTTTCTATAGATGTTGTATTATAATATTGATCCCTCCCCATATAGTAGGCCTTACTGGATCACACCCCCTTTACGTTTATATATGGGTCGTTTATTGTCACAAGGTCGTTAAAGTACCAGGGTGCTGAAGGCTTTGGCTATTCTGGCCATAGGGCAGTGCAAATTTGGTTGCACGCTTTTTTTCACTTTCCACATCCAAATCTGCACTATAGTTGCCAATGTGTTTTTTTTCAAATAGAAGTGTTAGTTTCAGCATTTCAGAGGGCATTGACTTTGGTGTTCCAGTCTCTCAGTAGAACACGTTGTTGGCATTATTAGCAGGGCCACTGAAATAACGCGAGTCTAAAGGCGCAGCTTTTTTTTGTATAGTTATGGATTTGCCGCATTTTCCACTTAATCCATCATCTGTTGCATAATGTGCAGATTTTAACAAAACTAGTTTCTAGCTCAAACTGATCAAAAGTTAGTAGAACCGTGGTGGCATGTGTTCATGCACAGTGGAAGTCCATTCACAAAGTTAACTATCAACTTTCATTTGATTATTTCTGTATTTAGTTGTTAAACTGGTACTAATAAGGTGACATCTTTGCCAAAACCGTATCACTATGTCTAACAGTGTCAAAATAATGAAGTAATACTATCATAAAATGTGATGCACTATTCCGCATAATTAGCATTTTCGTGCTGCATAATTTAGTCAACCCTGCCACAGAACTCAATGCTCCCTGTTGCATAATTCCACTAGCCTTATCTATTAGGTGTATGAATACACTACAGGGATGTTGTGGTCCCTTACAAGACAAAACATTTTTTTCTTTGGATGGAACATACAGTTTTTGCCTTCAGGTGGTCACCTTCCACCCCAGTGCTGGCGAGGGAAAGGATTTTGAAGCTACTGTTGGCTGTAAGTGTGAGTCTGACCAAACAAAAGAAGGGGGGGACGGGGAGCTAGTTGGAAAAAGGTCCTGCACCAATGCTCCCAAGGTTAATGCAACAGCAATGTGAGTGGTGTCAGTTCCTAAGGAGGAGGGGGAGATATAAACAGCCAAGTAGGCTATAAGACAATGTCAGGTGTCTCCAAAAAAAGGTTGAGTGTGCCAAGAAAGAGCAAGAGTACTCCTGTGTGGATCTAAAAGTGCCCTCACACACCCTTGCGGGTGTTTAGCATCATCATCGGGCAGGTGCTCCTCGTGGGGGTGGCGCTGCAGTCCCTCACGGGCCCGTTTTACGGGGCTCTCTGGTGGAGATATTTTAGGAGTTTGCCGGACCTGCAGCAGCCGTGGTAACCGGGTAGGTTATCCCGCACTCATAGGAAGAGCACTAACTGTCTCTACCTTCCCACAGCCACGCTGAGGAGGTCCATCCTTCAGCGAGGGAGGGCCACACATAGGGACACGCATAAACGGTGTGTCCCACATCTAGTACCTCTAGACCTTACCCTTTAAGTAGGACTCATGGGAATATAGGGCGGCTTTTCCCCATTCCCATTTCTCATCCCCTTTTTCTTTGGTCCTGATGAAGCGCTCTAGGATCCACTAGGGACCACTAATTAGCGCGAAACATGTCGACCCCATGATACATCTACACACTTTTTCTGATATTCACTACACGGGTTGAGAGAAGTGGGATCTTATTTGTTTAGTTTCCCCTCTCAAATAGGCATCCCCGTGATCTCTTTTATTCAGACTCAAAGGACCTCTTCAATAAACTGTTAGTGTCCTTTGGCTCTTTTTAGATTTCACTCATCACCACTTTTTTGACCAACACACCCCCATGCACAAGTGCGGCAAACTCCTAAAAGATCTCCACCAGAGAGCCCCGTAAAACGGGCCCGTGAGGGACTGCAGCGCCACCCCCACGAGGAGCACCTGCCCGATGATGATGCTAAACACCCGCAAGGGTGTGTGAGGGCACTTTTAGATCCACACAGGAGTACTCTTGCTCTTTCTTGGCACACTCAACCTTTTTTTGGAGACACCTGACATTGTCTTATAGCCTACTTGGCTGTTTATATCTCCCCCTCCTCCTTAGGAACTGACACCACTCATATTGCTGTTGTAAGTGTGAGTCGTCATTTCCCAGGGACACCTAGCACCAATGCTTTCAAAGTTAACTCATCCACTGGCTGGTCAAGTTTCAAACCCATTGTCATCAGTCTGATGGTTACATCCCCGCCCATCCATGCGCGTTCCTTTGGCTATGAATAAGCCCCTCACCATTGTTCGCCAACCGTTGTAGGTCACACCTCAGTGCCTCCACCACGTTTTTCACACTCTGCAGCGTCTTCTCGACCATCTCTGAAACACAAAATGGAGCACAGGTATTTTTTTGGCAGGCTTTACAGACAGCGGGTCTGAATGTTTTCAATTGAAGAAAAATATACACGGCAGCCATTTTGTCATTGTCATTTTAGTCTCTCTGGATGGTTTTCATTGGTCATAAGTAGCTCTTGTTACAGAAAAGGTTGGCGATCCCTTAGCTAGATGGAGCCCAAAGTAAATTTTTGAGTGAGCTCTTTGCTGTTTCTAAGACACATTCTCCGGCTCAGGCAAGGCCAGATTTCTCCAGGTCCAGGTGAGGCAGTCCTTTAAATAATGCGACAAAGTCCACTGAGATCTCTTCTTTGAGAAGAGATGAAGGCTCCGGCGTCTGATATAGTGAAAGCGAAAGATTTAAAACAGTAATGGTGGGGCTAATGTAAGATGGGACGCGTTTAAATATATATAGTGAATCAGTGTCTTACACATAACTTGAACAAGGTGGAAAAGTTCTGAAAACAGAGCCATGCTTGGAAAGGTACAAATATACCTACATGTCGCTTTTTTAAATGATCAGCATTTAGCTGTGGTTATGAGTAAACGAACAAAGCTACGGTTTGTCTTGAGTCTACTCTTCAAATTTATCCCAAACTGGATATTATCTTCGAACCATGAATTCAGATTCGGCGGATGAAGAACGGAATCACTGGCCCGTATTCTCGACACTTGCCCAGGGCTCCTATCCAGCCACAGAGAATGGCTTCATCCAATGATATGTTGCAAGGAAAAAAAATTACATCATTTCACTAAGTATGAAAAAAGAGTATCCACCACTAGTGTCTATATGTGTAAAATGTATGGATCTGATTGTGCAATGGAATCTGTGAGCAAATATAGTTTTTAATGTACCTCCATTTTTTAAAGATGGCATGATTTGATCTAGATAGCCCGCGATGATTTTATATTTTTTTAACATATATGAATTTGTGTGTGAGGGTGGGCTGCCTGAATTTTATCTGTGGCTTAATTAAATAAATATCACCAGAAACCAGAGGAGGGGAGAGAGGTTTTGAAGGACCCATGATATACCCTACATTAAACCGTGTTAAAATGGCTGCAGTCCTTCCTGGAAGATAGATCTTTCTCAGTCCTGGACGATGACATAATGTCAAACCTGATGCCATTAAACTGTGGGGTACCTCAGGGATCTTCCCTAAGCCCCACCCTATTCAATATTTATTTGGGCCATTTGGCCGAAATAGTATTGCCATTTGGGGTAAAAATAGTCACCTATGCTGATGACACTCAGCTGGTGGTCTCTATCAACCAGCAAGACAGTTCCTCCCCAGGCTTAGCCTCGTGTCTTGGAGCTGTCTCTAAGTGGATGGATGAATCATACTTAAAGCTCAATGGAGCCAAGACTGAGCTTATGCTACTGGGCAACTCAGCACCCCTGAATATAGGACATCTCTGGCCCAGCTGCATGGGCCCAGCCCCTTACCCCAAAGAACACATTAAGAGCCTAGGTGTGTGGCTTGACCGTAACCTAGACCATAAAGAACAAGCTCGAAATGTTGCGGCTAGTTGCTACGGAATGCTGAGGTTGATCAGAAAAATCCTCCCTCTATTACCTTTTAGTGCTAATAGGCTGCTGGTTCAAGCATTAATTATTTTGCGGTTGGATTATTCCAATGCACTATATCTTGGAGTACCACCTCCTACGATCAGAAGACTGCAGACTGTGCAGAACTGTGCTGCCCGTCTGTTGCCGAATACTCCCAGGCGTATGTCAGCTAAACCTGCTCTTGCCGCCCTCCACTTGCTCCCTATTAAAGAACGAGTTCAGTTTTAGGCTTTAAGCATCGCTCATAAAGCAAATTCTGGAAAAGGCTCTCTTTTGATGTGTTCTCTCTTCCAGCCCTACCACCCAAATAGAGCTCTGAGATCTGAAAATAAGCGACTGATCACAGTCCCGATAATCAGAAGAGCTCGAAGCGGGGGTCGACTCTTCTTGTATAATGTGGCACAGCTATGGAACCTTCTACCTCCTCACATACGCTTAGAGGCTGACTACTTGATCTTTCGAAAGAAAGTAAAAACGCATCTTTTCCCTTGATGTCCGCTTAAGTGTTAAGTTGCTGCAGTTAGCGCTGGGATGCCTACGGGTGAGCATGCGCTTTACAAATTCATTCTACATGTCAGTCTGTAAATGAAATACAGATACAGAGGAGGACTTGGGCCACCATTGAACTCCTAACAGTTGTCTACTGTAGATGCGATTGTACTCCATTTTTACAAACAAGAATGGGGATATAGTAGCGTTCTTCACTATTATCGTCCAAGCATAATATTAAAATTAAAAAGCAGACTGTGGGTTATACCAATCCTCTCTATCTACATAATATGGTCAACATGTTTCGGCTCTGGTTGATCACCACTGAGGGTCTTTTTTTTAAATTGTCTAAAGCAATCAGTTTAGCTGTACGTACCTACAGATTTGTCGGACTGGATTTTCTTGATGGCATCCTCCAGGTTTTTTAATCTCTCCTGCATGTTCCCTTCTGAAAAAATATAACATACATCTAAGTGAGAAATGAGTCTAAGCTACAAACACCACCTGAAGGCTGTGAACAAGTACATTTTTTATCAGAACCCATTATGACCTTAATTCACATTTGCTTGCATTTCTTTTCATTTAGCAGCTGTCTGGAATGAAAGACAAACCTCACCAAAATTACTCTCTGAGCCCTGCACAAGATCTCAAGTGCAATGAAGGTCTTAAAAAACACTCTGAGTCACATAAAAATGTATTTTTTCAAATCATTTCTTCCCCTTTTAAGGTGAATAGTAGTGAGATAGTAAACACACTATAGTATTATGCTCTGCAAAGTTATAAACACTCAGCCGATGTACAATGAAAGTGCTTGTAGAAGCACTGACAATTTTCATGCCAAAGTGCAGAGTGAACAAAATAAATTTACAACGAAAGAAAAGTAAGCTATTTACAGTTTCTAAATATATTTCATATTAGTATTATATTTACCTGTGATTGGATTTGGTACAAAAAAAAATAACAATTGTACTTTTTTAACTGAACACAGCGTGGGGCAAATTACTAGTCATTTGGCCAAAAAACTCCTGATGGCTGCGGCCAGCAGGACGCTCCTTAGAGGGGACGCGAGTTTGTTATCATATTTATCGGTACTAGGTCATGCGCACTAATACTGAAAAATAAAGTAAAGCAGCAAACGAGAAAAGTCATCGTATTTAAACAACTTTTATACACTTTCCTAGTTGTATTACGTTATACAACAAATGTTCCCGTCTTAGGGTTTTTTTCCATCGTTACCCTCTTGCTGGTGTTTGTTGACGTGTACTTTGTTATGTGCAAAGATGAAGCTGCAGCCAGTCAATTTGCACATCTACTGTCACACTTGGAGACCAGAAGGGCTAGGTTTTACAAATAACCTTATACAATATAACAATCCCCTCATTTTATAGTTACCACAAAAAGGGCTTTAAGTGGGATGAAAACAATGCGGGGAGGTGGTCTCTGAAAGGGGCCTGGCCTGTGTAATAAAGGGTATGACTTAAACATGTAAACTACATTTGGGGGGATTCTCATACAGTGCCACCCAACAGGTATTTTGGTGGCTTTATGTGTTTTTTGTTACTGCATCCAGATATATTACCCAACAACTCTGTTCAATCCAACTAACAGACTCACATGTCCACTGCTCACATTAATTTCATATTTCCCTATACTAATTCACCACTAATCCTGTTTTTTGGGTTTCGGAGTAGTGTGTTACTCGCCAAAAAGTGCTTCAACACCTCATCAGGGGTAACAAGCGTTATATAAATGCAAGCCCTTCCCTCTTCTATCCCTCCACTATCCTTTTCCAAATAACAGAATCACATGCCCACCGCTCACATTTATGTTATATATTCCTATATTAATTTACCACTAATCCTTTTTGGGTTCGGGAGTAGCGTGCTACTGGACAAAAAGCACTTCGACACCTCGTCAGGGGTAGTAAACGCTTTATGAATGCAATTACAATTACATGCACTAAGACCAGCCAGGACTATTGGCTTTGTCAATGATCGTCAGCTGTTTAGGATAAAGGGCTACACAAAACTAACTGCCACATAGAGAAAAAAATACAAAAAAGACAACATTCTAGCTATTCCTAACAGGCCTAGGAAATGCAAGATTAAGTAAAACATGTAAAATAGAAACAGGAAGTAAATCGCTGACATAGATGAACTTAAAGTTTTTTAAATTCGTTGTTCAGAATCAATCTGTGTTTTTACCAGTAAGGTGAAAAGGACAATCATATAGGGCCCATTTCAATGTCCATTTTTAATTACTACCGGGTCTGAGACCCAGATGGACACGGCCCACTTAAAGCCCTGAGCACAATCTTCCGGTGAACAAGGATGGAAGGGACTGCTACAGATGCCCAGCCCGCTCGTCAGCTCCGCCCTCCGTCACTTCCGGAACCTACCACGACTAAAAGCATCAAGCAAGTGTAACCACGCCCACTGAAGTGCAATGTCACCTGTTAACTCAGTTTTTCTTCTGTAATACTTTTTTTAACACCCATTTCCTTTCCACCCTCTACTTGCACCACCTTCTTACCTCTGTACCCCGTTGCTCCAAACACTGAATTAAATGCCCTTTTCAGTACCCTTTTTGTGCAGCCCTCTGCTGCCTTGTAGCTAGGTTCGCAGTTCACAAGTACCTTCCAGGGTAGGTAGTTTACATGGGCATGGGAACGGATGAACACCTGCTGCTCTGAGGGACCCTCCTCCGGGTTTCCCCACAATTGCAGGTATGCAGTGAACCCCAAATTGATGGGGGCCCTGTAGAATGTTATGAGTGGACTGTGTTTCCCTTATCTCACAGATACCCATTGACCTTGGGCTGAATGGGGGCTCCTCAAGGGTTGGGGCCCCCTTCACCGCAGGGGCTGAGGTTCCTGCGTTACACCTCTGCAGACAAGCTAAGGCAAACCAAAGTGACAGGAGCCGTTGAAATGCCGAATAATGCATGATACAAAAAAACATAACACAGCATGCTTCAACCAATCGGAGACGTGCTTTTGAAAAATACGCTGGGCTTCATATGTAGGAAGGTGGTGAGAGAGAGAGAGAGTGTGTAATTTCTCGTGTGTGTAATTGCACACTAGAGTATGCAGGCAGCGTGCACGTGTCTTAGAAGGGAAACTCGAGACAAAAATAATTTGAAGCGTTCCGTTGCTCTCTGCGTTCCCCATTCGCTTCTTGGCATCCATAAAATATATGTTTGTCCGACCAGTTCCTCAAACGTCTTATTCAAAGAGGTCAAACTGTGAGCACCGCTTCAGAGGCACGTGTCTATGCACGCGACCTGGTGAAGATCCGTTCGGACGTCTTTAAGGAAAGGGCGCTAAGGAGGTGCTGGGTACAACCAGAGTACAGGCCCTATAAAGAAGTGGGGGGAATAACCAAGTTACGCAGTATGCAAGTGGCATCATGATGCGTGACATTACACGTGGCATCACAGGAAGTGACATCATAAGAAGTGACATCAGATATTAAGAGCTCACACGTTTATCGGGTATATCGTGAGTACATTTAAGCGCATTGGGAAATTTAACAAATGAGATTTGGCGTTGGGGGTGTGCCAAAAAAGTGCCGCAATTCTGACGCAATCGCTGGGCCTCAACTGTTACACTATGTTTTTTTAAACCTGCCACAAAGAAATTGTCACCAAGGAGAAGCGTGGCCGTAGATCTGTTCTGCTTAATTAGTTGCAAAGTCTGGATTTTAAAATATGTATGCCATATTAATGCCTTTATGGGGTTAAGGCATCTGCTGCAGAGGTGCCCAGTAAATCTCAGGGAATAGTAATACTGGTGAGTAACTCAGGAGGTTAACGCATTTGCTGGAGAGATCTGGGTTTGGTGTAATCCCAGATTAGAATCAAAGTAGTGTATAAGGTTAAGGTGTCTCCTGCAAAACACATCATATTGCAAAATAAATAAAATAGGGCTATTTAAATTATTTGTGTAAATACTGAGACAGACCAACACATATGCTATTCTGAGAGTGCATGCATGTTTATACAGAGACTGAACAAAGTCAAAAGAGTGCCTCCCTTAAGTACCTGTGAAGAGACAAGCTGTGTGCTTTTGTTTCCATCGCATTTGCATTTAAGTGTGAGGTTTCAGGAGGTCTCTGGTCAGGATACTCGATGCAAAGGATGTCTGATGCCCCCTTAGATTCTGCCTTCATCTTTGGCCCAGCTAGAGGTGCAAGAAAGCCCCCAAGGCTGCGGGGCATGGAAAGCAGGCAGCATACAGGCGCTGCTGAGCATGTCCCGGTGTCTGAAAACGACACTGGGGCAAGTTCAACATATTTCTGTGGGGCCAACTTCTTGGCAGGGTGGACGGCGTCCACCCTGTGAAAATAGTGGGTGGACGCCGTGTACCTACGGTACCCCTGACTCGTGCCCTGGGTACAACTGTTCAAAGTGTCATTTAGAAGCCAGATTGATGATGCTACAACATGGCCAATGAAGGTTCACCTCACTGCACGTCTATCACACGGGGCATAAACGTCACTGCACAACAACTGTGAAAGTTAACTCTAAGATTCGAAAACTCCCTGGCCAAAATGCATTTTCGAATTGCCATTACGATTGGCACCTGCCGACATGTTATCAGCAGTGACCATATTTATAATGCTGATAGTGGTCACCTGCTGTTCACTTCTTTGGACCAGTCCTTAGACTCGCCACAGGGGCTGCACCCATGATTCAAGGCCTGTGCTGTAAAAGAGT
The DNA here is from genome assembly GCF_964204655.1 of Triturus cristatus. NCBI lineage: Eukaryota > Metazoa > Chordata > Amphibia > Caudata > Salamandridae > Triturus > Triturus cristatus. The sequence goes on from NC_140595.1 coordinate 818,289,404, forward strand.
GCCCACTGCCCAGGCCCTCTGTGTCAGAGCTGTTCTAGTTGAACCGAATCCCATGACCTCACACCTGCCCGCCAGTTCGTGCTGGCACCGAGTGAGGCAAAGAAACAGTCTGCACCCTCACTTCACCAGCTGGCAGCAGAGGAGGTGAAGAAACTGTCTGCACCCTCACTTCACCAGCTGGAAGCAGAGGAGGCGAAGAAACTGTCTGCACCCTCACTTCACCAGCTGGAAGCAGAGGAGGTGAAGACACTGTCTGCACCCTCACTTCACCAGCTGGAAGCAGAGGAGGTGAAGACACTGTCTGCACCCTCACTTCACCAGCTGGAAGCAGAGGAGATGAAGAAACTGTCTGCACCCTCACTTCACCAGCTGGAAGCAGAGGAGGCATAGAAACAGTCTGCACCCTCAATCAACCAGCTGGCACCGGGGGAGGCATAGAACAGTCTGCACCCTCAATTCACCAGCTGGCACCAGGGGAGGCAAAGAAACAGTTTGCACCCTCACTACATCAGCTGGCATCAGAGGAGGCAAATAAACAATCTGCAAACTCACTTAACCAGCTGGCACCAGCAGAGACAAAGAACCAGTCTGCACCCTCACTTCACCAGCTGGCACCAGGGGAGGCATAGAAACAGTCTGCACCCTCACTTCACCAGCTGGCACCAGGGGACGCATAGAAACATACTGCACCCTCACTTCACCAGCTGGCACCAGGGGAGGCATAGAAACAGTCTGCACCCTCACTACATCAGCTGGCACCAGGGGAGGCAAAGAAACAGTTTGCACCCACACTTCACCAGCTGGCACCAGGGAAGCTGAAGAAACAGTCTGCACACTCACTACATCAGCTGGCACCAGGGGAGGCAAAGAAACAGTCTACACCCTCTATTCAGCAGCTGGCACCGTGAGAGGCAAAGAAACAGTCTGCACCCTCACTTCATCAGTTGGCAGCAGAGGAGGTAAAGAAACAGTCTGCACCCCCACTTTGCCAGCTGGCACCGGGGGAGGCGAAGAAACAGTCTGCACCCTCACTTCACCAGCTGACCCCAGGGGAGTTGAAGAAACAGTCTGCACCCTCACTCCACCAGCCGACATCAGTAGAGGCGAAGAAACAGTCTGCACCCTCAGTTCACCAGGCTACACCAGGAGAGGTGAAGAAACAGTCTGCACCCTAAATTCACCAGCCCACACCTGGGGAGGCAAAGAAACAGTCTGCACCCTCACTTCACCAGCTGGCGGCGGGGGAGGTGACAAAACAGTCTGCATACTCCTCACTTCACCAGCTGGCACCAGGGGAGGCAAAGAAACATTCTACACCCTCACTTCACCAGCTGGCACCAGAGGAGGCAAAGAAACAGTCTGCACCCTCACTTCACCAGCTGGCAGCAGAGTAGGTGAAGAAACAGTCTGCACCCTCCCTTCACCAGCTGGTACCGGGGAGGCGAAGAAACAATCTGCACCCTCATTTCACCAGCTGGCACCAGGGGAGGCAAAGGAACAGTCTGTACCCTCACTTCACCAGCCAGCATCAGAGAAGACAAATAATCCATCTGTACCCTCACTTCACCAGCTCACACCAGGGGAGGTGAAGAAACAGTCTGCACCCTCACATCACCAGCTGACACCAGGGAAGGCAAAGAAACAGTCTGCATCCTCACTTCACCAGCCGGTACCAGGGGAGGCAAAGAAACAATCTACACCCTCACTTCACCAGCTGGCACCAAGTAAGGCAAAGAAACAGTCTGCACCCTCACTTCACCAGCTGGCAGCAGAGAAGGCGAAGAACCAGTCTGCACCCTCACTTCACCAGTTGGCACCAGGGGAGGCGAAGAAACAGTCTGCATCCTCAGTTCACCAGCTGGGAGCAGAGGAGGTGAAGACACCATCTGTACCCTCACTTCACCAGCTGGCACCGGGGGAGGCAAAGAAACAGTCTGTGCCCTCACTTTACAAGCTAGCACCAGGAGAGACAAAGAAAGAGTCTGCACCCTCACATCACAAGCTGGCACCAGTAGAGATAAAGAAGGAGTCTGCACCCTCACTTCACTAGCCGCCACCAGGAGAGGCAAAGTAACAATCTGCACCCTCACTTCACCAGCTGGCATCAGAGAAGACAAATAATCCATCTGTACACTCACTTCACCATCTCACACCAGGGGAGGTGAAGAAACAGTCTACACCCTCACATCACCAGCTGGCACCAGGGAAGGCAAAGAAACAGACTGCATCCTCACTTCACCAGCTGGTACCAGGGGAGGCAAAGAAACAATCTACACCCTCACTTCACCAGCTGGCACCAGAGGAGGCAAAGAAACAGTCTGCATCCTCACTACACCAGCTGGGAGCAGATGAGGGGAAGACAGCATCTGTACCCTCACTTCACCAGCTGGCACCGGGGGAGGCAAAGAAACTGTCTGTACCCTCACTTTACAAGCTAGCACCAGGGGATGCAAAGAAACTGTCTGTACCCTCAATTTACAAGCTAGCACCAGGGGATGCAAAGAAACTGTCTGTACCCTCACTTTACAAGCTAGCACCAGGGGAGGCGAAGAAACAGTCTACACCCTCACATCACCAACCAACACCAGGAGCGGCGAAAAAACTGTCTGCACCCTCACTTTACCAGCCGACACCGGGAGAGGCAAAGAAACCGTCTGAACCCTCACTTTACCAGCTGACACCGGGAGAGGCGAATAAACTGTCTGCACCCTCACTTCAACAGCCAACATCAGTAGAGGCGAAGAAACAGCCTGCACCCTCAGTTTACCAGCTGGCACCAGAGGAGACAAAGAAACCATCTGCACCCTCACTTCACCATCTCACACCAGGGTAGGCGAAGAAACAGTCTGCACCCTTACTTCACCAGCTGGTCCTGTGGGAGGCAAAGAAACAGTCTGCATCCTCATTTCACCACCTGGCATCAGAGGAGAAAAAGAAACCGTCTGTACCCTCACTTCACCAGCTGGCACCGGGGGAGGCAAAGAAGGAGTCTGCACCCTCACTTCACTACGCCGACACCAGGAGAGGCAAAGTAACAATCTGCACCCTCATTTCACCAGCTAGCATCAGAGGAGACAAAAAAAACATCTGTACCCTCACTCCACCAGCTGGCACCAGGGGAGGCGAAGAAACATTCTGCACCCTCACTTCTTCAGCTGATATAGTGGTAGGCAAAGAAACAGTCTGCACCCTCACTTCACCAGCTGGCACCAGGGACGGCAAAGAACCAGTCTGCACACTCATTTCACCAGGCGAAACCAGGCGAGGGGAAGAAACAGTCCGCACCGCCACTGCTTCATCTTGCAGTAGAGGAGGTGAAGAAACTGTCTGCACCCTCACTTCACCAGCTGGCACCAGTGAAGGCAAAGAAACAGTCTGCACACTCACTTCACCAGCTGGTACCGGGGGAGGCAAAGAAACAATCTACACCCTCACTTCACCAGCTGGCACCAGAGGAGGCAAAGAAACAGTCTGCACACTCACTTCACCAGTTGGCACCAGGGGAGGCGAAGAAACAGTCTGCATCCTCAGTTCACCAGCTGGTACCAGGGGAGGCAAAGAAACAGTCTGCACCCTCACTACACCAGCTGGGAGCAGAGGAGGTGAAGACACCATCTGTACCCTCACTTCACCAGCTGGCAACGGGGAGGCAAAGAAACTGTCTGTACCCTCACTTTACAAGATAGCACCAGGGGAGGCGAAGAAACAGTCTACACCCTCACTTCACCAGCTGGCACCAGGGAAGGCAAAAAACCAGTCTGCACACTCATTTCATCAGGCGAAACCTGGAGAGGCGAAGAAACAGTCCGCACCGCCACTGCTTCATCTTGCAGTAGAGGAGGTGAAGAAACTGTCTGCACCCTCACTTCACCAGCTGGCACCAGTGAAGGCAAAGAAACAAGTTATACCCTCACTTCACCAGCTGGCACCAGGGGAGGCAAAGAAACAGTCTGCACCCTCACTTCACCATCTCACACCAGGGTAGGCGAAGAAACAGTCTGCACCCTTACTTCACCAGCTGGCACCAAAGAAGGCGAAGAAACAGTCTGCACCCTCACTTCAACAGTTGGCACCAGGGGAGGCAAAGAAACACTCTGCACCCTCACATCACCAGCCAACACCAGGAGAGGCAAAAAAACTGTCTGCACTCTCACTTTACCAGCTGACACCGGGAGAGGCGAAGAAACTGTCCGCACCCTCACTTCAACAACCTACATCAGTAGAGGAGAAGAATCAGTCTGCACCCTCACTTTGCCAGCTGTCACCAGAGGAGACAAAGAAACCATCTGCACCCTCACTTCACCATCTCACACCAGGGGAGGCGAAGAAACAGTCTGCACCCTCACTTCACCAGCTGGTACCAGGGAAGGCAAAGAAACAGTCTGCATCCTCACTTCACCAGCGGGTACCGGGGGAGGCAAAGAAGGAGTCTGCACCCTCACTTCACTACGCCAACAACAGGAGAGGCAAAGTAACAATCATTTCAATCATTTCACCAGCTAGCATCAGAGGAGGCGAAGAAAACGTCTGCCACCTTACTTCTTCAGCTGGTATCGGGGGAGGCAAAGAAACAGTCTGCACCCTCACTTCACCAGCTGGCACCAGGGAAGGCAAAGAAACAGTCTGCACCCTCACTTCACCAGTTGGCACCAGGGGAGGCGAAGAAAAAGTCTGCCACCTCACTTCTTCAGCTGGTATCGGGAGAAGCAAAGAAACAGTCTGCACCCTCACTGCATCAGCTGGGACCAGGGAAGGCAAAGAAACAGTCTGCACCCTTACTTCACCAGTTGGCACCAGGGGAGGCGAAGAAATAGTCTGCACCCTCACCAGCTGGCACAAGGGGAGGTGAAGAAACAGTCTGCACCCTCACTTCACTAGCTGACACCGGGAGAGGCGAAGAAACAGTCTGTACCTCCACTTCATCATCTGGCAGTAGAGGAGGTGAAGAAACAGTCTGCACCCTCACTTCACCAGCTAGCACCAGGGAAGGCAAAGAAACAGTCTGCGCACTCACTTCACCAGCTGATACCAGGGGAGGCAAAGAAACAGTCTGCACCCTCACTTCACCAGCTATTACCAGGTGAGGCAAAGAAACATTCTGCACCCTCACTTCACCAGCTGGCACAGGGACAGGCAAAGAAACAGTCTGAACCCTCATTTCACCAGCCGACACAGGGAGAGGTAAAGAAACAGTCTGCACTATCACTACATCAGCTGCACGGGGGAGGCAACGAAACAGTCTGCACCCTCACTACACCTGCATTCACCAGAGTAGGTGAAGTAAGAATCTGTACCCTCACTTCACCAGCTGGCACCAGTAAAGGGGAAGAAATAGCCTGCACCCTCGCTTTACCAGCCGACACAGGGAGAGGCAGAGAAACAGTCTGCACTGTCACTACATCGGATGGCGCCGGGGGAGGCATAGGAACTGTCTGCTCCCTCACTTTACCAGTTGGCACCAGTGGAGGCGAAGAAACAGTCTGCCCCTCACTTCACCAGCTGTTACCGGGGGAGGCAAAGAAACACTCTGCACCCTCACTTCACCAGTTGGCACCAGGGAAGGTGAAGAAACAGTCTGCACCCTTACTACACCAGCTGGCACCAGGGGAGGTGACGAAACAGTCTGCGCACTCACTTCACCAGCCTACACCAGGAGAGGCAAAGCAAAAGTCTGTACCTTCACTTCAACAGCTGGCACCTGGGAGGCAAAGAAGGAGTCTTCACCCTCACATCACAAGCTGGCACCAGAAGAGACAAAGAAGGAGTATAACAAGCTGGCACCAGTAGAGACAAAGAAGACGTCTGCACCCTTACATCACAAGCTGGCACCAGTAGAGACAAAGAAGAAGTCTGCACCCTAACATCACAAGCTTGCACCACTTGAGACAAAAAAGGAGTCTGCACCCTCACTTCACAAGCCGATACCAGGAAAGGCAAAATAACAATCTGCACCCTCACTTCACCAGCTGGTACCGGTGGAGACGAAGAAACAGTCTGCACCCTCACTTCACCAGCTGGCAGCAGATGAGGCAAAGAAACACTCTGCACCCTCACTTCACCAACTGGCAGCAGAGGAGGTGAAGAAAGTCTGCACCCTCACTCCACCATCCGACACCCGGGGAGGAAAAGAAACAATCTGCACCCTTACTACATCAGGTGGCAGCAGAGGAGGCAAAGAAACAATCTGCACCCTCACTTCATCAGGTGGCAGCAGTAGAGACAGAGCAACAGTCTGCACCCTCCCTACATCAGCTGGCACCGGGGGAGCAAAGAAACAGTCTGCACCCACAACTTTACCAGCTGGCACAAGGGAGGCAAAGAAACAGCCTGCACCCTCACTTCACCAGCTGGCATCGGCCACAGTTAAGAAAAAGTTTGCACCCTCACTTCACCAGCTGGCACCAGGAGAGGCAAAGAAACAGCCTGCACCCTCACAACACCAGCTGGCAGCAGAGGAGGTGAAGAAACAGTCTGAACAATCACTTCACCAGCTGGCACCAGTAGAGGCGAAGAAACAGTCTGCACCCTCACTTCACCAGCTGGCACCGGCCACGGTTAAGAAACAGTTTGCACCCTCACTTCACCAGCTGGCACCAGGGGAGGCAAAGAAACAGCCTGCACCCCCACTTTACCAACAGGCACCAGTAGAGGCGGTAAAACGGTCCGCACCCTCACAACACCAGCTGGCAGCAGAGGAGGTGAAGAAACAGTCTACACCCCCACTTCACCAGCTGGCACCGGGGAGCAAAGAAACAGTCTGCACCCTCACTTCACCAGCTGGCACCAGGGGAGGCAAAGAAACAATCTACACCCTCACTTCACCAGCTGACACCAGAGGAGGCAAAGAAACAGTCTGCACCCTCACTTCACTAGCCGACACCAGGAGAGGCAAAGAAACAGTCTGCACCCTCACTTCACCAGCTGGCACCAGGGGGGGCAAAGAAACAATCTACACCCTCACTTCACCAGCTGGCACCAGAGGAGGCAACGAAACAGTCTGCACCCTCACTTCACCAGCTGGCACCAGGGGAGGCGAAGAAACAGTCTGCACCCTCACTTCACCAGCTGGCACCAGGGGAGGCAAAGAAACAATCTACACCCTCACTTCACCAGCTGACACCAGAGGAGGCAAAGAAACAGTCTGCACCCTCACTTCACTAGCCGACACCAGGAGAGGCAAAGAAACAGTCTGCACCCTCACTTCACCAGCTGGCACCAGGGGAGGCAAAGAAACAATCTACACCCTCACTTCACCAGCTGGCACCAGAGGAGGCAACGAAACAGTCTGCACCCTCACTTCACCAGCTGGCACCAGGGGAGGCGAAGAAACAGTCTGCACCCTCACTTCACCAGCTGACACCAGGGGGGGCAAAGAAACAATCTACACCCTCACTTCACCAGCTGGCACCAGAGGAGGCAACGAAACAGTCTGCACCCTCACTTCACCAGCTAGCACCAGGGGAGGCAAAGAAACAATCTACACCCTCACATCACCAGCTGGCACCAGAGGAGGCAAAGAAACAGTCTGCACCCTCACTTCACCAGCTGGCACCAGGGGAGGCAAAGAAACAGTCTACCCCTCACTTCAGCAGCTGGATTTCTCCGGTGGTTATTGCCCGCCGCAGCAGAGGAAAAATCTGTTTATGTGTGGATTTACGCCACGTTAATAACAACATCCTTACCAAAAATTACTGAAATGGTGTCTTGTCTTAAAGGTGCAGCATGGTTTTAAACCATTGATCTCCAGCGGTATTAACCATGTATTTGCGGGGAGCCGTGTCCGGGGAGCTTCTTGTGACCAGCAAGAAGATTAGAAATGGCTAGTCTGTAGTCTGATTTAGTCTGGACATCGTTCTCTAGCCTCCATTTCCTTTCTAGTCTTCTACATATTTGTTTTTGTGCCTTCAATGACTCAATGACCCATGGTTCGGAGGGTGATCTCTGCGGGGTCAGATGAGACAATCCAGGAGTGACAGCTGCTCGCTGCCTCGTCCATATCTGCCGGGCAGAGTGGCCAGAGCAGGCGAGCATCTTCTTTAGCTCTTCTCCCTTTACCTTATTCCAAGGTTGAGAGCAGGAACAGTGAGAGACAGCAAAGATCAGTGCACGGCGCGTGTGAGCTCAAGGCAGGTCAGGATAGTGACTGTCTAGTGAACAACCAGCAATAGCCATTCATTGTGTGTGTATAGGTATGTGGGTGTGTGTGTATAATTATTCTAATGAGCACCCTTTGTATAATCGCACTATAAATTGTTATTCAGAGCGTAATAACAGGAGTTCACTTATGGTCAACTCAAGGCTCCTCCTTTCATGCATCTTCTAAAGATGAAAGGTTGAGTACATATTTCAATGATTCCTCCCCGATGTTTTTACCTTGAACCCTTTGCGCTTAGTGTATCATTCACAGGGGTATTTACTAGTCTTGGAATATACAAACCGAGGATGAAATAAGGTCCTCGGTAGTACATGCACGAACACACTGAGCTACTCCACTACTATTCACACTTGTAAACCGCAGGCTACCGGCAGTACTCAGCAGCAGGTACATTGGCCGCCTCAGTTATTTGGTGATTCAAACCTGTTATCCACATGTCTCTGCAGCAGGCAAGATGTCAATCTGAGTTATTCTAGCAGCATTACTACTAGAGCCCTGGTGCACTCAGATCACTGCAGCGGTGCATTTACCCCTTAAGCTGTTTTACCAGCGGGTGCACTTCATCAGATACAGCTGGTGAGGTAGCTCAGCTGGCTAATGCTCCTGCTTCAACAATCATCGGGCCACATGGATGTCACAGGTTCAAGTTGGTCAGCTCGGCTCTTGGTTACTTCAGAGTCAATAAAACAAGTGCAACAAGTGGGGTAATAACCACACCTACTATTTGCAGTGGTAGTGAAGTGCAGATGGTGTTGTACTGTAAAGGAAGCAAGTACATGTGTCTGTCTATATACCTATACCTCCCCCGTTGTTGAACCTATATACCCATACTACAGGTGCTTGTCTTATACCTCCAGGTGTGTTGTTAAATAACGTGTGTAATTGAACACACATCCGCTCGGTGGCCTCAACAAGAACACTACATCTAATTTGTAATACATGATAAGAATATGGAAACCTTTTACTTAGGTGAGATTTTGTAAAATAAATCTTTAAAAAGTATCTTTAATTTAATATAGTTAAATTACTCTACAAATCATTTAAAAAACAAGTTAACAGTTTAAAGTTACTACCAGTAACTTTTCCCACGTAGGTAGACGGATCGGAGATCAACATATAGTGAAGTAGAGAGAAAAGTGTAAAAGTTTATTAAAATTAAATTAAAAAAAGTAAAAATAATAAATATTAAAATATTACTATTTCAATATTTTATTAAAGATCTATACACATGTTTGCAAGTCGCATTTGGTAGTGGTGGTAATATGGTGGTACTACTAAAAGTTCTACAAACTGTAGTTAGTGTACAGACCGAAAGGGTATCAGCCTATTTCCCATGGAAACTACAATTTAACCTTAGCTAGAGTGCCATGAAGCCCCTGCTCTGACAGCGGTGATGAGCTGTGTTTTTATCTAGAGCGCCATGAAGCCCCCGCTCTGACAGCGGCGTTGAGCTGTGTTTTTATCTAGAGCGCCATGAAGCCCCCGCTCTGACTGCGGCGATGAGCTGCGTTTTTATCTAGAGCGCTATGAAGCCCCCGCTCTGACTGCGGCGATGAGCTGTGTATTTAGGTAGAGCGCTATGAAGCCCCCGCTGTGACTGCTGTGATGAGCTGTGTGTTTAGCTAGAGCGCCATGAAGTCCCCGCTCTGACTGCACTGATGAGCTGTGTTTAGCTAGAGCGCTATGAAGCCCCCACTCTGACTGCGCTGATGAGCTGTGTGTTTAGTTAGAGCGCTATGAAGCCCCCGCTGTGACTGCTGTGATGAGCTGTGTGTTTAGCTAGAGCGCCATGAAGCCCCCGCTCTGACTGCGCTGATGAGCTGTGTTTAGCTAGAGCGCTATGAAGCCCCCACTCTGACTGCGCTGATGAGCTGTGTGTTTAGTTAGAGCGCTATGAAGCCCCCGCTGTGACTGCGCTGATGAGCAGTGTGTTTAGTTAGAGCGCTATGAAGCCCCCGCTTTGACTGCGCTGATGAGCTGTGTTTAGCTAGAGCGCCATGAAGCCCCGGCTGTGGTGACGAGCTGTGTGTAGCTAGAGCACCGTTGTTGTGTAACTGATTCCAAGGTCCACACAACGTTGGTATCAATCTTCTTTTAATTAAATATCCATGCACAGGAAACAGGTGGAACCTTACACTAGCACACCAGTAAACAATACTAGAACCTGAATGTGTCACTGCACTCTATAAGAGAATGCAGACACAACACATCCCCCTCTTTATAATAACTAAAAGTGAACACCTAACACCCACCCCTTTACATAACAACACAACAGAGAGAGGAAAAGAAAAAGAAAAGAAAAAAAAATAATATCAACCCACAACAAAGTCTTTCAACCATGTAGGTAAATTCTGTTCCTTTCCACACTTACCAGCATCTGCCCTCCCATCCATCACCGGCGCATTCTCCCACAGGCTTCCACCCATCATCAGATACACCAGTGTCTTGACTAATTGGCCCACTAATGTCAAAAGACCAAAGGTGGTCAATTCTTCTATCCAACTCTACATGACCTTTGTTACATAGCGCTACCCTTTTTAAATTCCATACTTTTCCATTCTCTAAACGGATAGCATTTAAATAAACTTCAGTCACTTTTTCTGGTTCAAAGAATTTGCTTACACCGTTTGCTACTTTTACAGGTTTTTTAATTCTCACTCAATCAGCAACTTCCACCCGAACCTCCTTGACCTTGTTACGTAAATCACAGTATTCTTTACTCTTTTGTTGATTTTCCACTAGCCTTCCCTTCACAACCTCAGGCGACCATTCCAAAACAGTACTGTCACCTAACCAACCTGGATTAAACTTGCACCTAGGAGACCGACCTCTCATCACCATAAATGCCGACAAACCTGCCACATCCTTTTTAGTGATTCTATACGCCCATACAGCTTTCTTAATAGCTACTCTCCAATCCATTGCGTTGGTAACAGCTCCTTGTATTATGCCTTTCATCACGTGGTTGAACCTTTCAACTGTGCCATTTGCAGTAGGGTTGTAAAGTGCTGTGGTCTTGTGTTTCACTCCCACTCTTGTAAAATATGTTTTGGCTGCCAAAGAAGTAAACTGCAGACCGGTAGCACTTAAAAGAGTAACAGGAATACCTTCTGACCAGAAAGCTTTACCCAAATATTCTAATACCGTGGCGGCGTCACCTTTTTCCACAATATCCATTATAGGCCACTTAGTAAAAAGGTCAATCAATACAATTACATACTCCTGTAGTTCACCCACAGGACTCATCAAAGCAATGACAACATTCTCCCATGGTTGATTGGGAAAATTCGCATCTGACATGGGGGGGGGTCTCAGTGTGCTAAACGTTTTATCCAAAGCGGAACAAACACCACAACTACCAACAAATGTTTCCACCGCTTTGTCAACACAAGACCACCAGAAGGATTCCTTAACTACATTCTTCGTCCTTACGACACCAAAATGCCCTTCATCACATAATGCCAAAATCCAATTCCTTAACCACTTCCGTGCTCATGACAAGCCCAGCTCGTCATGAGGCACAGTGGAGCTGTGCTCATGACGAGTTGGGCTCGTCATAACGGTCGATTGATTCCCTGCCTGTGTGGGAGAATCAATCAGTGGGCGGGGTCGTGACGAGCTCAGCTCGTCATGAGCACAGCTCCACTGTGCCTCATGACGAGCTGGGCTCGTCATGAGCACAGCGCCGCTGCCCCCCGCGCCCTGGGGGAATTACCCCCGCGGCGAAGGGGTTAAACCTACTGGAGGAATTACTCTGCAACCTCTAAAAATGATATCCTTTTCCATAGATAGTTCTGATCTGATTCCCCAGAAGGCTCTACATTCCTCAGATAGCAATTTCTTCTTGGGCCACCCCTCAGTCATGTACTTTACAACTTCCAGTAGGACTTTATTTTCCAAAGGTTTATCCACCCAAGTTTTGCGCTCAATGGCAGGTGAACCATAGTCATGTATTAAAGCTACTTTAAAATCGTTCCATGGGTCATCCTCACACGCTTCTAATGGATTAGGCAACCTAGATAAACAGTCAGCCATTACATTTTCTTTACCTGGAACATAAACAATAATGTAGATATAATCCTTCATCCTCATAGGCATTCTAGCTAATCTCGCTGAAGCAGATGAAGTACCTTCTGTAGTAAGCAATTTTATGAACGGTTTGTGATCACTGCCAATGACCAGAGGTCGTCCCCAGACAAAACCTCTGAAGTGATCAAGCACCCATGCACATGCCAATGCCTCCCTCTCAACAATAGGCTACTTTTCCTCTGAAGAAGATATAGATCTGGACGCAAACAGGATGATGTTTTCCTTTCCTTGCTCAATTTCTTTAAGAAAGAACCGCCCCCAGACCTTTATAACTAGCATCCCCAGTGATATAATTATCCAAATTAGGGTCAAAACTCACCAAATGTGGTACTTTCTCCTAGAATTCTTTAATGTACTGGAACTCTTCCTCACAAAGGGAATCCCAACAAAATTTAGCATGTTTCTTGAGAAGTTGTCTGATATTAAATACTTTCTCAGAAAAATTAGGGATAAATTTGGCACAATATTCTGCCATTCCCAGGAAAGACCTTACCTCATTCTTACTCGTGGGAGATGGTGCACTTGTTAGAGCATTAATTAAAGCCGGTTTAGGCTTAACACCCTCTTCACTAATCACGTGACCCAAATAAGACACACTACTTTCCGCAAATTTACACTTGCTCAATTCAATTGTTAATCCCTTGCTTTCTAAAATTCCTAGTACTTTATGTAATCTCTCATCATGCTTGATTTTATCCTCCCCAAAGATTACAATGTCATCTTGGAAGAATAATACACCTTTTTCCTTCCCAAACAAATTATGCATAAGTCTCTGGAATACGGCCGAAGCCAGTCCAAAGGGCATTCGTTTGAACTGGAAACATCAAATGGTGGGATGAAAGCTGTGATCTTTCTGGATTTTTCTGACAATAAAATCTGGTGAGACACACTTGAAAGATCAATGGTTTAAAACCATGCTGCACCTTTAAGACAAGACACCATTTCAGTAATTTTTGGTAAGGGAAAACGGTCAATAAGGATGTTGTTATTAACGTGGCGTAAGTCCACACATAAACAGATTATTCCTCTGCTGCGGCGGGCAATAACCACAGGAGAAATCCAGTCACAGCAATCCACCGGTTCAATGACATCCATGTCTTTTAATCTTTCAAGCTCCTTAGAAACTTCCTCCCGTATCATTATGGGTACCATTCTTATCTTATGTACTTTAGGGCCTGCATCAGTTTTAAGAATAATTTCATGTTTAAGCCCATCCAGCATGCCCAATTGCTCCTTAAACACCTTCGGGTACTTCTTCTCCATTTTCTTTCCGATAGAGATACCTTCATCCACTACCAGGAATTTATCAATACTATTTGGATCCAACACGATATGAGGATTTCCTTGATCATGCCAGCCTAGTACAGATGGACCCCTCTTCGCCACATACAATTTCCCTCTGGCACGTCTGCCCTTAAATGCAAAAGACAACCACCTGTAGCCAATAATGTCTATTCTTTCACCAGTAAAACTCTCTGGTTTGATGTCGGATGGGTATAAGTATTTGCCAATTTTTTCTATAAACTTATCTCTCCATGCATCTTCATTCACAATCGTGAAAGGTGAACCAGAATCAGCATACATCTTTATTCTAACTCCACCAATACAGATGTTACATTCTGCTTTCCTTTAGTGTTCCTTTCCACAATATTGAGCACAAAGTTCTCTTGTAAATTCAAAACATTGTCATGTTCAGGGTTTTCCTCCTCACTTTCACTGCCGCTTTAACTTTTAGCGTCATGCACACATTTCAAAACTTCTTTTTCAAGCAAACTTTGGCATAATGTCCTACAATGCCACAATTACTACTTCTTTGCTAAATTGCAGGGCATGATTTACTATACGCCAAATGTTCTTTGCTGCCACAACGATAGCATGTTCTCTCCGCAGTTGCCACATTACTTTTTGGATCATACTTCCTACTATGCTCTCCTTTACGAGATGTAACCTTGCATACACTTGACAAATTCTTGTCTGGTCGCTGTAATTCTGTAGCACATCTCCCAGACATTTCTACCTTATGCACAATGGTTACTTCTTCCAATGGAGAGTCTCCATTAATTCATAAAAGTTCCTGAATAGTTGCGTTATTGACATGCATTACCAACTGATCTCTTAATAAATCATCATGAATGACTCCAAATTTGCAATCAATAGCCAGCTTTTTAAGTTCAGCAACATAGTCATCCACAGCTTCACCCTTGTGCTGTTTGCGTTGAAAGAATTTAAATCTAGTAATTCCTATGCAAACTTTTAGAGCAAAATATTTGTCTAAATCTTGTAAAGATGCTCGAAATACATTTGTATCACCCCCAACAATTCCTTTAGGCATTCGATGATAAGTTTTCAATCCCACTGGATCTAAGGAATGTAGAAGAAATCTTTTTTTCTGAACCGCCAACATTCTTTTATTTTCATCAATTGCTGCAATATTGTTTTCAAATACTCCTTCCACTCTACCCACTTCATGGAAAGTTCTGGATCAGAGACCCAAAAGCTGTGAGGAGGGTTAATTGAAAAATTTTGTTGAACCATTCCAATGTAACGCTTTATATAGAATAGCTAAAAACTGTTGTAGAGTCCAATCAGTATATATATATATATATATATTACCTACTGGCGGTCGCCAGTAGGTAGTTATAGTTAGGACCACGTTTCCATAGGAAAACCTCAACATTCTATTTTGAATAACTTTGGCGCCGGTCGACGAATCCTCGCGAATTTCTCAAAATAGGTGGGGCGCTACGCTCCGCTCCTACCCTGAAAGTCTCGGGGGGATTCGTCAAGCGGGGGCTGAGATAAAAGGGGGGTCCCAAAACGCGTTTTTCCCATGCATTTTTCCATAGGACCTTTAGAACGAGCTACAGCCCGAACGGCTGAACAGAATTACTAGAAATTTGGCAGAGAGGTAGTCCCTAGGTCAAGGAAGTGCCTTTTGTAGGTTTGGTGTAAATCTGTTCAGTAGATTCTGAGAAAATAGCCTTTAAATCAATATATATATCTGAGCCCGCTTACGGTACGCTTACCGTACGCTTACCGTACGCTTACCGTAAGCTTACGGTGGCGTGCGCGAGCGCGATTCTGATTGGCTCTTAGATCTTAGTAAACATTCGAATCGGCCGAAACCAGGAAGCGGCGTCCGCCATTTTGTCTCTCGCACTGAGTGTTGTTTATCAAACATGATGGCCAAAAACATGTTACGGGGCTGTTTTGACAACTCCCTCCCACATAGTCATGTTGAGGGAGTCCCCAAACATCCCCCAAGAGCAAAAACGGTTTTATTTTTTTTTCGGCAATTTCGCGGGGTACGCTTACCGTACGCTTACCGTACGCTTACCGTAAGCTTACCGTACGCTTACGGTAAAAAAATAAAAATAAAAAAAACACTATCCACACTTACCCCACCCCCTGTGCTTTTGGTGGCCGCAGGCCACCAAATGTGCAGGGCTTATTAATAGAGAAAAAAAACGTAATTTTGGCAACATGAAATTATAAAATCGAAATAAAAAAAACACTATCCACATTGACCTCACCCCCTGTGCTTTTGGTGGCCGAAGGCCACCAAATGTACAGGGCTTATTAAAGTTGATAAAAACCGTGCACGGAACGAACTGCGTTAAGTGGGCGCGCACGCCACAAATGGCGTAAAGTAACTTAGCATTTAAAAAACCGTACAAATTCACTGAAAAAACCATAGGTTTCACACACGTTATAGTTAGGAAATAGCATTTAAAAAACCTTGCTAATTCACTGAAAAAACCATAGGTTTCACACATGTTATAGTTAGCTGGACATTTTACTGATAAAAAACCAATGAAATTCCCCCGTTATAGTTACTGTAGGCAACTATAACTCACGCGACCGTAATCCTCTGCTGATGACATATGTGTCTTTATGAAAAAAAAATATTTGTAATATATGTATAGCTAAAATTTAATGGAAGAAGATATGGGCAAATAAGTGTCTAAATACAGTATTAGCATCAGCAGAGGATTACGGTCGCGTGAGTTATAGTTGCCTACAGTAACTATAACGGGGGAATTTCATTGGTTTTTTATCAGTAAAATGTCCAGCTAACTATAACGTGTGAAACCTATGGTTTTTTCAGTGAATATATATATATATATATATATATATATATATATATATATATATATATATATATATATATATATGTATATATATATAAAACCCAGAGATGTCCTGTGCATGAAGACGCACTCAACAGCAAGCACATTTTTCCAAATGCTTTAATCAGGGGAAACCGGCAAATGACATCCAGAACAGTATCGCCGGACGCCCCCTGGCCCCTTCCTCATAGGCAGTCCGCTCTGATCACAAACATGAATTCAAGGCTGGCCTTTATTCTCCAACTCTGCCCTCTGGTGGGTTTCACAGGTGAGTTAGTTCCATTTTGAGGATTCTGGTATCCGTAGTTTATAGCCTTGCAGTCTTTGTAAAGCCCTTCAGTGGGTTTTGTGATTAGGCAGTTATTTATCTTATTTTGTCTTCATGCACAGGACATCTCTGGGTTTCATAAATACACGGCAGTCCGGCTGTGACTGCGGCAATGAGCTGTGCGTTTAGCTAGAGCGCCATGAACCCCTGCTCTGACTGCGGTGATGAGCTGTGGGGAAGGTTTACAAGCCCCTTCCGACACTTTTGCACTGCAGTTGCGTCACTTTTGTGACGCAGCGGCGGTATAAGCAATGCGGCTAATTTACAACGTGATCAGAATTTCTGACGCATCTGTCAATCCTTGGGCCATGGTGCACCGTATTGTAAATATGGCGCATCCATGGTGGCGCAAGTGTATCTCAGGCTGGCGCAGGGAAAGAGACACATCTCTACAGATGCTTCAGTTTCTTGTACATCTGCCCAGTGTGTTTAGCTAGAGCGCCATGAAGCCCCCGCTCTGACTACGGTGATGAGCTGTGTGTTTGGCAAGAGCGCCATGAAGCCCCCGTTGTGACTGCGGTGATGAGCTGTGTGCCCACAGCCCTGGTGCTCCTGCACACTCACCATCGCTCCGCACAGCCTGGAAGTGGGACTGCACGGACATGCTGAAGTTACTCAGGTTCTGCTCCTGCTTCTTCTGCGTCTCCTTCACGCTGGAATCTGGAAAAAAAGAGGAGCTGAGGTCAAGGCTTCAGGGAGCTAGGTCTGGAGGGGCGTGCGCACACACACACACACACACACCCAGGGGAGGACACCTGGTTCCTCAAGCAACGACTCAACACTTTGGAACACCGAACTATGGGTGCCCTGAGACTCCTATGATCCGCAGCCCTAAGGTTCATAGAGGCAACAGCCCTGTACCCTCAGAGTGAATATAAGGGCCCATCCTGTTCTAGAGGTAACAGAGTCTGTGTCACCTGATCCCGTCCTGTCCTAGAGGTAACAGAGTATGAGTCCCCTGATCCCGTCCTGACCTAGAGGTAACAGAGTCTGTGTCACCTGATTTCATCCTCTCCTTGAGGTAACACACTCTGTGTCACCTGATCCCTTCCTCTCCTAGATGTAACAGAGTCTGTGTCCCCTGATCCCGTCCTGAACTAGAGGTAACAGAGTCTGTGTCACCTGATCCCATCCTGTCCTTGAGGCATCACTCTGTGTCCTCTGATCCTATCCAGTCCCAGAGGCAAAACACTCTGTGTCCCCTGATCCCACCCTGTCCCAGAGGTAACAGAGTCTGTGTGACCTGACCCCATCCTCTCCTAGAGGTAACAGACTCTGTGTCACCTGATCTCACCCTGTCCTAGAGGAAACAGACTCTGTGTCCTCTGATCCTATCTCGTCCTAGAGGTAACAGAGTCTGTGTTCTCTGATCCCTTCCTCTCCTAGATGTAACAGAGTCTGTGTCACCTGATCCCATCCTGTCCTAGAGGTAACAAAGTCTGTGTGACCTGATCCCGTCCTGTCCTAGAGGTAACAGACTCTGCGTCACCTGATCCCGTCCTGTCCTAGATGTAACAGAGTCTGTGTCCCCTGATCCCGTCCTGAACTAGAGGTAACAGAGTCTGTGTCACCTGATCTCATCCTGTCCTTGAGGCAACACTCTCTGTGTCCTCTGATCCTATCCAGTCCCAGAGGCAAAACACTCTGTGTCCCCTGATCCCACCCTGTCCCAAAGGTAACAGAGTCTGTGTGACCTGACCCCATCCTCTCCTAGAGTTAACAGACTCTGTGTCACCTGATCCCATCCCGGCCTAGAGGTAACAGAGTCTGTGTCACCTGATCTCATCATCTCCTAGAGGTAACAGAGTCTGTATCACCTGATCTCATCCAGTCCTAGAGGTAACAGAGTCTGTGTCCTCTGATCCCATCCTCTCCTAGATGTAACAGAGTATGTGTCACCTGATCCCATCCTGACCTAGAGGTGAAAGACTCTGTAACCTGAGCACGTCTTGTTGTAGGGGAAACAGCCTTTACAACGCATCCTTTTCCAAGCAATGCCTTTATATATCAGGGATTAGGGGATTGGTGGTAAGGGTATTGGGTTCTTAGGGCTTTTTTAGGGTTATGGGGTGGGTAAGGGTATTGGGTTGTAAGTGAATTTTTAGGGTTAAGGGGTGGGTAAGGGAATAGGGTGTTAAGGGTGTTTGGGTGGGATTAAGGGATGGGTAAGGTATTGGGTGGTAAGGATGGTTTAGGAGTGGGTAAGGGTACTGGGTGATAAGTGTGTTTTTAGGGTTTAGGGTAGATAAGGGTATCAGGGGATTTTTAGGGTTGGGGTAAGGGTTTTGGGTAGTAAGGGTGTTTGGGGGATTTAGCATAGGTAGGGGTATTGGGTGGAATAGGGTAGTAAGGGTATTTTTAGAGTTATGGGGTGGGCAGGGGTATTGGGTGATTTTTAGGGTTTAGGGTTGGGTAAGGGATTTGGGTAGTAAGGGTGTTTCAGAGTTTAGGGGTGGGCAAGGGTATTTTGTGGTAAACATCTTTTTTTTAGAGATTAAAGGTGGGTAAGGGAATACGGTGGTATGGGTATTTTAGGGTTTAGGTGTGGGTAAGGGAATAGGGTGGTAAGGAGGTTTAAGGGTGGTAAGGGTATTGGGTGGTAAGCATGTTCTTAGGGTTATGGGGTGGGTAAGAGTATTGGGTGATAAGGGTTTTTTTAGGGTTATGGTGTGGGTAAGGGTATTGGGCGATAAGGGTGTTTTTATGGTTTAAGAGAGGGTAGGGGTACAGGATGGTAGGGCGTTTTTAAGGGTTTAGGGGTGGGTAAGGGAATTGGGTGGTAATTGTGTTTTGTGGGATATAGGGGTGGAACTCTCTCTCTCTCTTCCTCTCTCTGTCTCTCCCTCCCCCCTCTTTCTCTTGCACTCTCTCTCTCTTGCCTTTCACCCTCTCTCTCTCCCGCTCTCTCTCTTCCTTTCTAACTCTCTATCTCTCCCTCCCTCCCTCTCTCTCTCTCTCTCTCTCCCTCTCTCGCTTTCTCTCACTTTCTCTCTCTTTCGCACTCTCTTGCTCACTCTCTCTAGCTCTCTTTCTCTATTTTTCTCACTCACTCTCCCTCTATCTCTAGCTCTCTCTCTTTCTACCTCGGTCTGTCTCTTTCTCTTTTTCTTCCTCTCTCGCTCTCTCTCTAACTCTCTCTCTCTCTCTTCCTCCCTGAGGGACAGAGGGAGAGGGAAAGGGGGAGAGAAAGGTGAGAATTAGAGGAAGAGAGAGGGAGAGAGAGGAAGAGAGCGAGAGAAAGAGAGAGACAGAGAGAGAGAATGACAGAGAGCAAGAGAGAGAGAGAGGGGATAGGGCAAGAGAGGAAGAGAGAGGATGAGAGAGGAAGAGAGAGAGAGACAGAGCGAGAGAGTGAGAGAGAGATAGAGAGAGAGATAACGAAAGAGGAAGAGAGAGAGAGCTAGAAAGAGAGGAAGAGAGCGAGAAAGAGAGGGGGCAAGAGAGGCAAAAGAGAGAGGGAGAGAGACAGAGAGAAAGAGAGAGAGAGAGAGAGAGAGAGAGAGAGAGAGAGAGAGAGAGAGAGAAGAGAGAGACAGGGCGGAGAGCGCGAGACAGCGAGAGAGGGAAGGAGATAGAGAGAGAGAGATAAAGAGAGCTAGACTGAGACGTTGGAGTGCGAGACAGAGAGAGGATGGGACAGAGAAGGAGAGAGTGAAAGAGGAAGAGAGAAAGAGCGCCAGAGAAAGAGGGGGAGAGAAAGAGAGACAGAAAGAGAGAGCGAGGCAGAGAAAAAACGCTTGAGAGAGAGGGGGGAGAGCGAGAGAGAGAGGGGGAGAGCGAGAGAGAGAGTGGGAGAGGGAGAGAGAGATAAAAAGAGAGAGAGAGAGGCAGGCAGAGAGAGAGAGAGATGGGGAGAGTGAGAGAGGAAAAGAGAGGAAGAGAGAGAGGGTAAGAGCGAGAGATAGAGAGGCAGAGAGACAGAAAGAGAGAGAGGAAGGGAGAAAGATAGAGATGGAGAGAGAGAGAGAGGAAGAGAGAGGGGAAGGAAGAGAGCGCAAGAGATGAAGGGAGAGCGAGAGGAAGAGAGAGCGAGAGAGAAGGGGAAGGAGCGAAAGGAAGAGAGGGAGAGAAAGAAAGAGAGAAAGGGAAAGAGTGGGAAAGGGAGAAAGAGAGGGGGAAAGAGAGATTGAGTAAGCAGGACAAGAGAGAGAGAAAAGAGAGAGAGGGGACGGAGAGAGAGGAGAGAGAGAGAGAGAGAGAGAGAGAGAGAGAGAGAGAGAGAGAGAGAGAGAGAAAGAGAGCAGGAAGAGAGAGGGGGAGAGAGAAAGAGAAAGAGAGAGTCGTACCCTAAACCAGTGCTCCCCTCAGTAGCCGATGGAAACCAGGGGTGTCACAGTCCAGCAGGCAAATCCAGATTGTACCCAGCTGTTTGTGAGCCAGCTACCTCCCTGATCACAGCACCCCGGGGTACCTCCCTGACCATAGCACCCTGTGGTACCTCCCTGATCACAGCACCCTGGGGTACCTCCCTGATCACAGCACCCAGGGCTACCTCCCTGATCACAGCACCCCGGGGTACCTCCCTGATCAGAGCACCCAGGTCTACCTCCCTGATCACAGCACCCCGGGTACCTCCCTGACCTCAGCACCCTGTGGTACCTCCCTGATCACAGCACCCTGGGCTGGGCTACCTCCCCGATTACAGGACCCTGGCCTACCCCCTACTCCCACACCCTGGGCTACATCCCTTGTACACAACAGTTCGAAGCTCTGTGGATCCCAAGAGTTCAACCTGGCTCGTAGATTCATTGTGAATGGATATCAAATACTACAAGGCCCAGAGGGCGTGGCAGGCGAGCAGCTGTGCCAGGGTGCAAGGAGTGTGCAGCCAGAACCGGTAAAATATGAATGTGTTACATTTGTGGGTGTGGGAGGGCAATGGTACAGCCAATGCAAAGCTCCCTCAGACTGGACACAGCAGGGCTCATCCTGTCCTAGAGGTGACTGTCCCCATTCTCTAGGCCCACAGAGGTGCCCGGCCTCCTATCCCTGATCCCTTCCAGCCCTAGAGGTGACCGGCCTTCTATCCCTGATCCCTTCCAGCCCTAGAGGTGACTAGTCCTCTATCCCTGATCCCTTCCAGCCCTAGAGGTGACCAGTCATCTATCCCTGATCCCTTCCAGCCCTAGAGGTGACCAGACCTCTATCCCTGATCCTTTCCAGCCCTAGAGGTGACCGTCCCTCCGTCCTTGATCCCTTCCAGCCCTAGAGGTGTACGGCCCTCTATCCCTGAACCCGTCCAGCCCTAGAGGTGACCACCCCTCTATCCCTGATCCCTCCCAGCCCTAGAGCTGACCAGCCTTCTATCCCTGATCCCTTCCAGCCCTTGAGGTGGCCGGCCCTCTATCCCTGATCCCTTCCAGCCCTAGAGGTGACCGGCCTCCTATCCCTGATCCCTTCCAGCCCTAGAGGTGTACGGCCCTCTATCCCTGAACCCGTCCAGCCCTAGAGGTGACCACCCCTCTATCCCTGATCCCTTCCAGCCCTAGAGCTGACCGGCCTTCTATCCCTGATCCCTTCCAGCCCTTGAGGTGGCCGGCCCTCTATCCCTGATCCCTTCCAGCCCTAGAGGTGACCGGCCTCCTATCCCTGATCTCTTCCAGCCCTAGAGGTGACCGGTCCTCTAACCTTTGATCCCTTCCAGCCCTAGAGGTGACTGGGCCCCTATCCCTGATCCCTTCCAGCCCTAGAGGTGACCGGCCCTCTATCCCTGATCCCTTCCAGCCCTAGAGGTGTACGGCCCTCTATCCCTGATCCCTTCCAGCCCTAGAGCTGACCGGCCTTCTATCCCTGATCCCTTCCAGCCCTAGAGGTGACCGGCCCTCTATCCCTGATCCCTTCCAGCCCTAGAGCTGACCGGCCTTCTATCCCTGATCCCTTCCAGCCCTGGAGGTGGCCGGCCCTCTATCCCTGATCCATTCCAGCCCTAGAGCTTACCGGCCCTCTATCCCTGATCCCTTCCAGCCCTAGAGGTGACTGGCCCTCTTTCCATGATCCCTTCCAGCCCTAGAGGTGACCGGCCTCCTATCCCTGATCCCTTCCAGCCCTAGAGGTGACCGGTCCTCTAACCTTTGATCCCTTCCAGCCCTAGAGGTGACTGGCCCCTTATCCCTGATCCCTTCCAGCCCTAGAGGTGACTGGCCCTCTTTCCATGATCCCTTCCAGCCCTAGAGGTGACCGGCCCTCTATCCCTGATCCCTTCCAGCCCTAGAGGTGACCAGCTCTCTATCCCTTATCCCTTCCAGCCCTAGAGGTGACCAGTCCTCTATCCCTGATCCCTTCCAGCCCTAGAGGTGACCGGCCCTCTATACCCTGACTCTGCGGCAGCTGAGCTCATCCAATCCTAGAAATACATTCCCTGCTCCCACCCATACCTAAAATCAAAGGCCTTGTTCCCCCTAATATAGCCATTTAAGACTGCAAGCCACAAACTCTGCATACTCCGCGTCCCTCAGGTCCTAGGAGTGACAGCCAGTCCTGCCCTAGATGTAACTTAGTCTCAATTCTCTGAGCACATCTGGTCCCAGAGAGGACAGATTATGTATCCACTGAGCTCCCCAGATTATAGATGTGACAGACTTTGTATCTCCCTGCACAGTCTAGCCCTCAAAGAGACAGCATTTCTATACCCTGAACCCATCAGGTCCCAGAGGGGACAGATTGTGTGTCCAGTGAGAGCATCAGGTCATAGCCCGTAGTCCAGCAGTCACAGAGATGACAATTCCTGTGTACTGTGAGCTCACAAAGGCCTCGATGACAAGCATTGTCTCTCCACAGACCTTCAGCACGAGAGGTGAGGGTTTGTCATAAAACTGATGCATCGTGTGACCCTGACAGCTGATGGTTCCTTCGAGCCCTCAGGGACTGTATCTCTGCTCATGCATAGTACTCACTGTTTACAGCTACTACAATGATGATGACGGTGAGCAGCAGAGCGCACAGTGCGAAGAGACTGTAGAGGAGCCGGGATGACCTGTTTGCAGAGGGGTAGAATAAGGCACTGGGAGGCAATCCTAGAGGAGAAGAACAGAGAAGAACAAGTCACTTACGTTCCATAATGAAGTTTCCTCACCTTTAGAATATCCCCAGGCACCAGACTGAATACAGAAAGCTTTCACCAGCAATGCTCCCACATGACAGTAGGTGGTGCTGTGCTGCTCCATGTTGACTCCATACAGCCCTCGATGTGACAGACCAGAGCCCCATATATGCACCACCCAAGCGTTGACACCAGTTTCTTGCCTCAATCCACACCCACCGAAGCGGAGTGTGAACAGTTGTTAGTAATAGTGTGCATATTCTTAATTTGAGATCTTTTCGGGTGGTAAAAAGAGGCCACTCCACAGAACGGCTAGCTGAGAGGGTAGTTTGGAATTTGTCGTTAGATAGAGTATTCACCAGAAAGAGCTTTACCAAAGGTAAGTAACATGTTCTTCTCATGTACTCCTAACCACAGATTTTTCACCATAGATTCGATGCCAAAGCAGTACTCCCCAGGTGGAGAGTCTGTAGATTGAACACATAACAAAAACTCTTGCAGGACTCAGTAGGCGAAAGCTCTATCCCACCAGACCTGGCTATCAAGGCAATAGTGCTTACTGAGCGTATGTACTGACGTCCACATTGCAGTCTGGCAGATGTCAAGGACAGGCACTCCATGTGCCAACGCAGTGGTGCCAACCTTAGCCCTTCTGGAATGGGCCCTCAGGCATTCCAGTGGCTTCTTCTTGACCAATGTGAAGCAGATCTTAATGCTGAGTACTGTCCTCCTCAACAGGATCCTCTTCTGCACAGCCTTCCCTTTCAACCCCGGAGAACCCCACAAAAAGCTCAACGTTCATACGGTGCTTTCTTCTACGATCAATATAAAAGCTTAAAGCACTTTTGGAGTCCAGCTGATGAATACTCTTCTCCTCTTTCGAGGAATGAGGTGGGGCAAAGAAATTTGGCAGGGGGATAGACAGCCCATCACGGAAAGGACTCGACTTTATGCAAGAAGACTGTCTGAGTACTCAAAACGAGTTGGTGGAGATCAGATGTACCAACGGTGCCGGAAGTTCACTCACACAATGAGCTGAAGTAATTGCAATGAGAAAAATAGTCTTCAAAGTAATGTTAAGAGACACAGAGAGCAGCAATGCATCAGCTCGAAGGGCAGGAACGTGTGAAACATTAAAGACCAAATTAAGTGCCCACTGAGGCATCACAAATGGTTTAGGAGGAAACACGTGTCAAGCCTTTTATAAACTTCATCACAGCAGGTCATTTCAACAAGGATGGCTGGTCCGGCAAATGCAAAAAGGCCCACAGATAACCCTCAGTAGTGTCAACTCCAATTCCTTGGTGGGTCAAAGACAAAACAAACAGAAGGACATCCAACAGGTTGGATTGTAAAGGGCACCACACCAAGCCCCCTAGAGTAGCACCAGAATTTCCCAAACTGATGATCAAATTGTTCGGCAGGGGTAGCAAGTGAGCGTGTTGTGGTTCTACTTTCTTTGAAACTTTCCAAGGCAGAATCAGCTTTTTCATCAAGAGGTGTGAGCCATCAAAAGACATATCCATGAGAGAGGCTTGAACGCCTCCAGAAAATCCTGTGAAGTGCATCCACATGTGGCGGCCGAGCACCACACGAGTGCCAAACACCCTTTCCAGACAATCAGTCATATCAAACCCAGAACGAATGACGTATTTGGCAACATCTTGACAATCCTAAATGGTTTGACCCAGTTAGCCCCTAAGGAATTCTGGGACCGCCAGCAAGGCTTTGCTGGTCATGCCTCAGAGGGCATGCATATATCGGTCCAATAAGCAGATTGTATTGGCTGATGCCAGTGCTAAGCTAACCGAAGAGAACATTTGTATTCCAAATGCCCCAATCCTCTTAGACCCCTTTTCTGGAGGAGTCATGGAGAATGTATTGAGGTTTACTTTCCTGGGTGAAGCCTGAACCACTGGATTCTCTAGAGTAGCATGTTCTGTGAGAAAATCTGTGTCGTTAGGCACTGGTCTGTCAAAACTGGCCCCCTGCCTACTCACTGGTGGGCAAGGACAGGGCTTTGACCAGGTGCCCATTAAGGTGTCAGTGGGGGCCTCATTCAAACGGAGCAACACCTCAGATGTGGCTGGCCCGGGCTGTACGTTTCTATACAGGGAATTTGTCTTAGCCTCAGTAGAGGGGAGTTGTTGGTCCAAGACCTCGGCTGCTCATCAGTCTAACTCTACAATGATGCCCTCTCTTCCGTTGGAAGTCCAAATAGTGAGTTCAACCCTGTATCAGGGAAAGTATCAAACCAAGGAACACTATGGATCAAGAGATGGTGAACCTTTGAATCATGAATAACCTAATGCTTGTTTGAAAAGTTATTTTTTAAAGGACAGAAGCCCTCACCCACCAAACGGGTGATATGCTTCAACACAGGGTCCCTCCTCGTGCCAATTAAAGTGGGCTATAACTCTGCCAAGCAGGGAATCTTTGGATGTTTTTCAGGAGACTTATGGTGGATACTGGTTGAAGGAAAAATATTTCAGTGGGTGAAGTTTCCCTGGTGTTGTGTATAAAGAGATCAAAAACTGCACAAAACTACCTCAGGGTTGACCTGCAACATCTTTATTCCTGTCCTCATGTAGATATATTTAACATAAAGGGGGATAATTCAACCCTCAGTATTGGTCGACATGTTTCAGCACTTAGCTGAGGCCCCTCAAGAGGTGCAAGCGGGCTTTTTTTAGGACCATAAAAAGTTATTTACTGTATAAGAAGTGTCTCAATAGCTGTAACAGTGTGAAAATATCACCTAATATTTGACCCACTGATTATACGGCGCTACTGTCGCCAAATGTAATGGATTGTCAAATCTGTGACATGCTGGTACTGGACTACAAAGACTGGGGTGACTCTTTCCAAGAACCCGGATAGTTTATGTCCTTATAGCACAAGCCTAACTTGGGCTTTTTAAGAATCCATCGCCAGTATGCCCGCGGAGGTACTAGTGTCGATAAGGGTGGGACCAGCATAGGTCATGGAGCCGGGGTGGAAGCCTGTACCAGCCGGTAAGCAATCCATACCAGGTCCAAGAGGGTCAAATGGCACCGAGGATGGATCTGCCAGCTGTAACCTGACAGAGGTCCCCTGAATCCCTGGTCTCCAAAGGCACACCAGAGGAAGCTCGAAAGACACCAAATATCTGCAGCATGGCTTCCGTAAAGGTGCCAATTTGCTGCGGCATTGCTGATGGGCAGGGAAGTTCGCGGGGCATCGGGCTCAACTTTGGAATCAGCTCTGCAACCGGAGATCTGGAAGGAGATTGCCTAACATCTCAACACCCACGTGCCTTCTCTTTCGATAAAAAGAGGTGGAATGTGGTCAAATCTCGCTTTTCTTTCTTGTGCTTGCTTTTGGACTTCGATTTTGTCTTATCGAAGGACTTTGATCGCAAAGCTGACCTCTCGTACCCTCCATTTGGAGTGGGACTTACTTGGGCTCACAACTTCCTCGTATTTTAGGCAACATACAGCTTTGCTTCTCTGTCCTGGATCGTCTTCAGGTACATCACGCTCGTTCATCGACTTGGAGTAATGCCCCAAGCCGAATCACCACAGACACACCTCATGTAGGAATATTTTAATGTATGTATTTTCTTCTATGTTTTTATGTATAAAGCACATTGATACATATATAGTATAAAAAAAGAAAAAGATTCATTGAATATATTTTTGTACTTTAGATAAATAAAACTTCAAAAAACTTCTGGTCTGGTTTAGAACAGTTTGTATATCATGGACATACTGCAATACATTATATGAAATTGTCTTTGGAGAAGTTTCTGGTCATTGTTTGCCTTACAGCACCAAAACATCCTTGGTAGAGGTAATCGACAACATTAGACTTGCCCAGGACATCGGGCAGTCAGTAATGCTGGTCTTGTTAGATCTATCGGCAGCCTTCCACACCACCTCCCACAGAACTTTAGAACAAAGGTTGCGAGAGATGGGGGTCGGAGGAAAGACCCATCACTGGCTGAGCAACTGCCTAAAAGGTTGAACCACCGCTGCACAAATAGGCACACTAGTTTCCCGAAGTTTGATTGTAGATAAGGGAGTCCCTCAGGGATCGATACTTAGTCCCATGCTTTTCTCTACGTGGCACCTTTGGCAAAGGTAATTAGATCTTATGGGTTTGATGTAGTGTCATTTGTTGATGACACTCAGTTGTTCATTACTCTCGGACCCAATCCAACAGACACCAGAATCAGATTCAAAAGCTGTATGACACACATAAACACCTGGATGCAAACGAACCATCTTCAGCTCAACACCAGTAAAATCCAGGTAATATTATTTGGTAAAGCACTATAACTCTGGTCTAATGACGGGTAGCCTTCAAGCCTAGGCCCCTGTCCATCTCCTAAGCCCACAGTACATAACCTTGAAGCATAAACAGATGACAAACTGTCCATGAAAGTCCAAGTAAATCATGTCCTGTGCACCTGCTATGGCATAATGCGAACCCTACGTAAAATCTTCCAATGGATACCAGTGGAATCAAGGAATCCTCTCGTTCAGGGTCTAATAATCAATCGTCTGGATTATGGAAATGCACTGATGGCCTCTATCGATGAAGAGCTATATACCAGACCCCAGGTGTTGCTGAATACCGCTGTCAGACTAGTGTTGAATCTTCCATCGCGGTCTCCGTCTGCACCCAGTTTAAAAGCTCTACACTGGCTCCAATTAGGAAACATGTTCATTTCAAAATTATCTGCCTGGTACATAAGACCACGCATGGAAATGGGCCGATTTACCTGGCCAAGAAACTTAATTGGTATACACCAAAAAGGAATCATAGGTCAGGAACAAGACATCTACTCACCCTTTTCAGGGTCCGGACAGCCAGAAATGGCGGCTGATCCTTTTCCCATTTAGCTCCCCTCATCTGGAATGAGCTTCCAATGCAACTCCGAATGATCACAGATCACAAATCGTTCAGAAAGAAGCTAAAAACCTGCCTCTTCTAAACGTTTTCTCCCTTTTTACGCCGTGAACCTTTAACTTCATTTGAACCTGCTACAGCGCTTTGAGACCCCCCCGGGTGATATGTGCGCTCAATAAAAACCTTATAACATAAGAGAAGTGAAGTTATAGATTCACACTGTGAGGTGAGCAGGGTGAAGAGAAGAAGATTTATAGATTCACACTGAGAAGCGAGCACGGCGAAGGGAAAAGGAGCTATAGATTCACACTGAGAAGGGGAGAGGAATTCTAGATTACAACGGGGAGGTGAGCAGAGTGAAGCAGAGATGGGTTATAGAATCAGAGTGAACAGTGAGCAGAGCGAAGGGTGATAGTTTATAGACTCACTATGAGGGTGTGCGTAGTAAAGAGGAGATGAGTAGTGACCCCCAAATGATAGGTGCAGAGTCACAATGAGCACGGTCAACATAAGATCAAGTGTAGATTCATGGTGAGTGTTGTGTAGAGTGAAGAGGGGGGTATAGACTCACAGTGATAGGTAAAGAGGGGGTATAGACTCACAGTGAGATGTAAGGAGGAGGTATAGACTCACAGTGAGAGGTAAAGAGGGGGTACAGACTCACAGTGAGAGATAAAGAGCAGGTATAGACTCACAGTGAGATGTAAGGAGGAGGTATACACTCACAGTGAGAGGTAAAGAGGGTGTACAGACTCACAGTGAGAGATAAAGTGGAGGTATAGACTCACAGAGAGAGGTGAAGAGGGGGTATAGACTCACAGTGAGAGGTGAAGAGGGGGTATAGACTCACAGTAAGATATAAAGAGGAGGTATAGACTCACAGTAAGAGGTGAAGAGGAGACATAGACTTACAGTGAGAGGCAAAGAGGAGCTATGGACTCACAGTAAGGTGAAGAGGGGGTTTAAACTCACAGTCAGAGGGGAAGAGGGGGTATAGACTCACAGTGAGAGTTAAGGGGAAGAAATAGACTCACAGTGAGAGGTGAAGGGGGTCGCCCAGTATCTTACCCGATTTAAAGCCCCAACTCTAAACCCAAATCTATACATTAGCTTTAATTTTTTCGGAAAGTCAAATACCCTCCCCTCTTCAAGTACCTAAATCTCCTAAATTGGTTAGGTATAAAATAATTGCATGGTTTTTTAGGAAGCGTACCGATTTGCTTAAAAGATATTCTCTCTCTCTTTTTAATTCCTCTTCCTCGCTATCTATCTTACTTTCATTTAGAGGGCGGGGTCCAGGCTCTAACTTAATGGCCTATTGGACTAAAGCTGGCTTTAGCAAAGTGGGTGATTTTCTACAACAGTCAAGGTGGATAACCCCGTCGGAGATGCGATTATTACTCCCAGGAAATTTTTTGTTAGTCGGGTCTTATAAAAAAATCTATCAATCCCTGCTGCAGTATGCTCCCATTTCGCTCTCTCAGATTTCCTCATTAAATAATGATCTTTTCTTTAATAACACTCTGATAAGGAAACCCGGAGAGTGGAAACGTTTTCTAGCTCAGTCTAGACAAGGTGATCTGGGTTCTAAAGCTGTCAAAAAATGGTGGGAACAAGAAAATCATGTTTTTCTTTTGAGCACATGGCGGACGATTAATAAGTTTAATTTTTCTACATAAGGGGAGCCAACTGGCGCAGAATGTTATTTTTTGGCAAGTGGCTTTTATATCGCACCCCGGCGGCAATCGCTAAAATGTATAGTAATTATATACCCAATTGTTTCAGATGCCTAAACTATGCCCCAGCTAATTGGACACACGTAATAATTGACTGTAGTATGGTGAAAGCATTTTGGTAAGACATTTTTGCCTTCTTACGCTTAAATTATCATATTCAGATATTTTTAAATGTTAAACTGATGCTTTATGGTTTCGATCCGTATCTCAATTTCTCTGATTCACTTGCCAAATTGGTTTATATTTGCATGGCAGTGGCTAGATCGCTGCTACTACAGAACTGGCGTACAAATCAGATTCCATCTATGCATGAATGGCTACTCAAAATGCGTAGAGTAAAGATAAGTGAGTGAAGGTATGCTTTGAGGATTGGGGGGGGGAGAAAATTTGAAAAAATCTGGGGGAATCTTTTTTGAACAATTTATTACTTTCTTGTCCTCTGATTTTGGAAACTTGTAAATTCCTTTTATGTCTATACTAGTTGTTGAAAGCAGGGTCTCCATTACGAGATACTCTTTGGTTTTTTACATTTTGTATGTATTTTGACTTCTAATTATGTATGACACCAATCAATTCCAATAAAAAAAAAGAGAGGGGGTATAGACTCACAGTGAGAGGTAAGGGGGAGGAATAGACTCACAGTGAGAAGTGAAGAGGAGACAGGCGTACAGCTAGAGGTGAAGAGGGGATATAGACTCACAGTGAGAGGTTAGAAGCAGGTATAGAATCATAGTGAGAGGTGAAGAGGAGACATAGACTTCCAGCGAGAGGTGAAGAGGGGGTATAGACTCACAGTGAGAGGTAAGGAGAACGAATAGACTCACAGTGAGAGGTGAAGAGGGGGTATAGACTCACAGTGAGAGGTCAGAAGCAGGAATAGACTCTTACAGCGAGAGGTGAAGAGGGGATATAGACTCACAGTGAGAGGTGAGGAGGAGGTATAAACTCACAGCGAGAGGTGAAGAGGGGGTACAAACTCACAACGAGAGGTGAAGAGGGGGTATAGACTTACAGTGAGAGGTAAGGAGAACGAATAGACTCACAGTGAGAGGTGAAGAGGGGGTATAGACTCACAGTGAGAGGTCAGAAGCAGGTATAGACTCTCACAGTGAGAGGTGAAAAGGGGATATAGACTCACAGTGAGAGGTGAAGAGGAGGTATAATCTCACAGCGAGAGGTGAAGAGGGGGTACAAACTTAGAACGAGAGGTGAAGAGGGGGTATAGACTCACAGTGAGAGGTGAGGAGGAGGTATGATCTCACAGCGAGAGGTGAAGAGAGGGTACAAACTCACAACGAGAGGTGAAGAGGGGGTATAGACTTACAGTGAGAGGTAAGCAGAACAAATAGACTCACAGTGAGAGGTGAAGAGGGGGTATAGACTCACAGTGAGAGGTCAGAAGCAGGTATAGACTCTTACAGCGAGAGGTGAAGAGGGGATATAGACTCACAGTGAGAGGTGAGGAGGAGGTATAATCTCACAGCGAGAGGTGAAGAGGGGGTACAAACTTACAACGAGAGGTGAAGAGGGGGTATAGACTTACAGTGAGAGGTAAGGAGAACAAATAGACTCACAGTGAGAGGTGAAGAGGGGGTATAGACTCACAGTGAGAGGTCAGAAGCAGGTATAGACTCTTACAGCGAGAGGTGAAGAGGGGATATAGACTCACAGTGAGAGGTGAGGAGGAGGTATAAACTCACAGCGAGAGGTGAAGAGGGGGTATAGACTTACAGTGAGAGGTAAGGAGAACAAATAGACTCACAGTGAGAAGTGAAGAGGGGGTATAGACTCACAGTGAGAGGTCAGAAGCAGGTATCGACTCTTACAGCGGGAGGTGAAGAGGGGATGTAGACTCACAGTGAGAGGTGAGGAGGAGGTATAATCTCACAGCGAGAGGTGAAGAGGGGGTAGAAACTCACAACGAGAGGTGAAGAGGGGGTATAGACTCGCAGTGAGAGGTAAGGATGAAGTATGGACTCACAGTGAGAAGTGAAGAAGTGGTATAGATTCACAGTGAGAGGTAAGGAAGAGGTTTAGACTTGCAGAGTGGTAAAGAGGAAGTAAAGGCTTGGTAAGAGGTTTGCAGAGTGAAGTGAACACAATTTATAGACTCGCAATTTGGTGCTCAGAGAAGAGAGGCTTCATGAACTCACAGTGAGAGGTATGGAGACTGCAGAGGAGGTATAGACCCACAGTGAGAGGAGGCATAAACTTACAGTGAGAGGTGAAGCGGGAGCAGACTCACAGTAAGAGGTGAAGAGGAGGGATAGACTCATAGTGAGAAGTGAAGAAGAGAGAGGCTTTGTGAACTCACAGTGAGCGGTAACGAGGAGGTATAGGCTCACAGTGAAGTGCTCAGAGGAGAGAGGCTTTATGAGCTCACAGTGAGAGGTAGGAAGACTGAAGAGAAGAGAGGGTACAGGCGCATGTTTTGTTTTATGTTGCCTCTTCTCGTCGTGACTCTACAACTTTCATTCCGGGGTCACTACTCATCTCCTCTGAGGCAGGCAACAAATTACATTTTCTCCTTCTGTGTGTCTCTCTCACCTCCCTGATCTTCCTTCCTGCCCATTACTCCACCGTTCTTCCCTCTCCCCCTCTCATCTTTGTCTTTTCTCTGCCCTCCAGCTCTCTTTCTTCCTGTGCGCTGTTTTCCCCCTCACGCTACTATGTCGCTTTTCTCTCTCTTTAGTGTTGCTCTTTGCCTGTTCTCTGATTTCTGTATTATACCACATTGGACTTTACTATTTCTCTCACTCTTGTCTCCTTTTCTCCACATTTTCCTTTCCCTTTCCACTCTCATCTGTTTGCCTTCTCTTTTCTACCTATCAGTAACGTGTATACCTTCTCTTATATTTTTCTGCAATGTCTGCCCCTTGTTCCACAACTTGTCTCAGATCATCAACGCTTCCTTCATTCCCCCTTTCCTCATTGATTCCTCCAGTTCCTTCCTTCTCTTTCTCATCAATACCCCCTGCCGCGTCCTTACTGTATCCGCTCCTCAAGCCTCCTTCCTCATGAGGGTCCAGGGAGTTCAGGTCCTGGTAATCTTTCGACATTGCTGCTCTCAGTCTCACGGGGGAGCTCTTCAGATGGAAGGAAAGGCTCCTGCAATGAATGATGGGACATTAAAAATACTGATGCTTGACTTCAGTCCTCCACAGCTGTCACGTTTTCTGCTCATGCAACCTCTGCTCGCCAGATGTGCTCATCTCTAAGAGGATGCGCACCCTGGCCACTGAGCCGAAACTGTCTATATTGGTATTAATTGTGACTTTCATCTCCAAGCTCTCTCTTGATCTCAGAAATGTGTTCTTGGTGTGGATTTTGCCATCTGATTGATTCTAGGAACTGTCTGTAGTAGAGTATAAATGTACATCTCACCTTTGGCGGGGGGCTTGTCTCCATTGCCAGAGTAAGGTGATCCCTTTGTCAGTCCTCTCAGAGACTCATAGATTTGCAATGCCCACTTTCAGACTCAACCCAAATGTGACAGGAGTTTTCTCCATCGATGAGATGGACGGTCCTATGATGTCACCTTTGCACCTAGTGTCCAGGCATGCTGTGGTACTAAAACAGCCCTCTGGAGTAACATTTTCTCCTCCCTGAAAATTCCTTGCAGCAATTTGGGTATTGCATAAACCTGAATCAAAAGTTTAAAGTTGCCCCCTCAAAGAGGCCTAGGTTAATGGCCCTCATACCCTCCTGCTACCACCATTCAATACCATTCTGGGTGTTGGAGAACCCATCACATTTGGGAAAGCCTGTGATAGTGCCCTGCACAAGAAAATATTTAGGAAAAAATAAAAACACCCTTTGAGTTAAGACAAACGTCAAACAGCAGCACAACACACCTGCCATGACCATCAACTCCAGCCTCTCCCTTCACTCCCAAGTAAACAAAGCGATGAGTGGAGTGGTGTAGGTTGGAGTGTCGTAGAGTGGAGTAGCGTAGAGTGGAGTAGCGTAGAGTGGAGTGGTGTAGAATGGAGTAGCGTAGTATGGACTGGTGTAGAGTGGAGTAGCATAGAGTGCAGTGGTATAGAGTGGAGTAGAGTGTCATAGAGTGAAGTGGAGTTGAGTGGAGAGGCATAGAGTGGAGTAGAGTGCAGTGTTGCACAGTGGATTGTCGTAGAGGGGAGTAGGATGCCGTAGAGAGGAATGAAGTAGAGTGGGGTGGCCTAGAGTGTTATGGAGTGTCATAGAGTGGAGTAGAGTGTCCTAAAGTGGAGAAGGGCATCATAGAGTGTCATAGAGTGGAGTGAATTACAGTGGAGTGGTGTAGAGTAGAGAAGCGTAGTATGGACTGGTGTAGAGTGGAGTAGCATAGAGTGCAGTGGTATAGAGTGGAGTAGAGTGTCGTAGAGTGAAGTAGAGTTGAGTGGAGTAGAGTGCAGTGTTGCACAGTGGATTGTCGTTGAGTGTAGTAGGATGCCGTAGAGAGGAATGAAATAGAGTGGGGTGGCCTAGAGTGTTATGGAGTCCTAAAGTGAAGGGCATCATAGAGTGTCATAGAGTGGAGTGGCTTACAGTGGAGTGGTGTGGAGTGTCATAAAGTGGAGTGGCGCAGAGCCAAGTAGCATAAACTGCAGTAGAATCTCATAGAGTGAGGTGTCAGGGTGGAGTAGCATAGAGTGGAGTGGCAGAGAGCAGAGTAAAGTGGTGAAGAGTGGTGTAGAACATCGTAGGGTGGAGTGTCGTACACTGGTGTAGAGTGGTGTGACAGTGGAGTGGCATTGAGTCGAGTGGCAAAGTTTGGAGTCGAGTATTGTAATGTTGAGTGTAGTAGAGTCAAGTAGAGTGTTGTGGAGTGGTGTCATGTAGAGTGGCATGGAGTGGAGTTGAGTGAAGTGTTGTAGAGTGGAGTGATATGGAGTGGAGCAGAGTGGAGCGGCATGGAGTGGAGTGGCGTGGAGTGGAGAGGCATTGAGTTAAGTAGAGGATCTTAGAGAGGAGAGGTGTAGAGTGGCATTGAGTGGAGTAGAGTGCAGTAGAGTGCCGTAGAGTGGAGTTAAGTGGTGTGGGGTGTCATACAGTGGAGTGGTGCAAAATAAAGTGTGGTGTCATGGAATAGAGTGTAGTAGAGTGGAGTGTTATAGAGTGTTGTAGAGTGGAGTGTCATAGAATGGAGTAAAGTGGAGTGGAGTAGAGTGGAGTAGAATGTTGTAGAAAGGAGTGACAGAGTGGAGTAGAGTGGAGTGGATAGAGTGGGGTAACGTGGAGTGGCATAGAGTAGAGTGGAGTGTCGCAGAGTGTAGTGGCATAGAGTAGAGTGGGATAGAGCGATGTGGCATAGAGTGGAGTAGAGTGGCGCAGTGTGGAGTAGAGTAGACTGGAGTGGCATAGAGTGTTGCAGAGTTGGGTGGCATAGAGTGCAGTGTTGTACATTGGATTGTAGTAGAGTGGAGTAGGATGCCATTGAGAAGAATGGCGTACAGTGGGGTGGTGTAAAGTATTATGGAGTGTCCGAGTGGAGTAGAGTGTCCTAAAGTGAAGAAGGGTATCGTAGAGTGGAGTAGAGGGTCATAGAATAGAGTGGTAAATAGTGGAGTTTAGCGGTGTAGAGTGGAGTGGCATTGACCCGAGTAGTGTAGGCTGGAGTAGAATGTTTTAGAGTGAAGTGGCATAGAGTGGAGTAGAGTGGTGTAGAGCGTCATAGAGTGTCATACACTGGCATAGAGTTGAGTGAGTTGCATAGAGTGGAGTAGCAAAGATTGGAGTAGAGTGTCATAACGTTGAGTGTCGCAGAGTGGAGAAGAGTGTTGCAGAGTGGAATGGCATTGAGTGGAGTCACATAGAGTGGAGTGTTGTTGAATGAAGTGTTGTAGAGTGGAGTGGCATGGAGTAAAATGGAATGGAGTGGAGAAAAGTGGCCTAGAGTGAAGTGGAGTGGTGTAGAGTGGAGCAAAGTGTTGTAGAGTGGCGTAGAATCAGACCCTCCAGCATTTCGCGATTCACGAAATTACAGCGAAACCAGCAAAGGATCACGATGTCCGCAATATCTGCCATTACGGCCGCGACAAATGATCTCCCGTCAAATAGAAAAAATTGGCTGTATGCACACACGTCATTACGTGGGGCAGTACAGCCATAATCGCTTCTCCCTGCTACATTACAGCCAATAACAACTAAAAAGTTCGCATACTTTTAGCATTAAAAAATAAGGGCAAAAAGGGACGCTGAGTCGAAAGAAGGGGAGGAGTGGGCACTTATTAGGAAGAACAATAAGTAAAAGACCTGTCTTTCCTGTGCAGGTGTTCCTCAGGCGTGTCGTCGGCGCCAAAGAGATTGAGACCTTTAAATAACAGGGTCAGTGAACAAGCCTGTCCATCAGATATCCCAAGCTGTGAGGCTGTCTGTGAATGCGAGGGGGGCAGGGAGGAAGCTTCCAATCATCACAGTCGAGCCCTTAATTTTCACATCACGTCCTACCAGCACAGGTCAAGCACTGCTTCTATGTTCGGACTTTTTGAGGGGGGCTGGGGGGGAGTGTGTTTGTATGCATGTATGTTCAAAGTATGAAGACAAAAAACAAAAATTTGAATGTGAAACTGATACTACAGATTAATTAGGTTTTCTACACCTTTTGGAATTAATTTGTGGCTTTTTATTTTAAGCCAGTGTGCACTTTCTTGAATAAAGAAAACGTGTAATGGAGAGTTATTATTTAGACACAAAGAAGCTACTACATGATAAATAAAATGCATTCCAACTTGTATTTTTTCACGTTAAATAAGTGGAAAGTTGTGGCAGACTCGGAGTGGTGAATAGTTTTATACGAATGTAAAACTTTCCATCTATATTTAATTGTAATTGTTTAGAATTTGCAGGCACATTGTGAAAGCAAAAGAACCACTGACTCAGCCCCACCTTTCTCAGCACTTTTATATTTCCTAGGTTCAGGCATGACTACCACAGCCTAGTCAGGTTTTTGTACTGCATTTTAGGATTTGTAGTTGTGTATATATGCGCACGTGCACAACTCCCACTGTCCAGAGTTTTACAAAGGATGCCGGGATCTGCATTCCTATTTCATGATATATATATTACCTACTGGCGGTCGCCAGTAGGTAGTTATAGTTAGGACCGTGTTTCCATAGGAAATCCGCAACATTCTATTTTGAATAACTTTGGCGCCGATTGACGAATCCTGGCGAAATTTTCAAAATAGGTGGGGCGCCCCGCTCCGCTCCATTCCTATCCTGAAAGTCTTGGGGGGATTCGTCAAGCGGGGGCTGAGAAAAAGGGGGGGTCCCAAAACGTGTTTTCCCCATGCATTTTTCCATAGGACCTTTAGTCCAAGCTACAGCCCGAACGGCTGAACAGAATTACTTGAAATTTGGCAGAGAGGTAGTCCTCAGGTCAGGGATGTGCCTTTTGTAGGTCTGGTGTAAATGTGTTCAGCATTTGCTGAGAAAATATCATTTAAATCAATATATATATCTATAAGCGCGCTCCGAGCGCGTACGGTAAGCTTACCGTACGCGCACGGTGCCGTGCGCGAGCTTAATTCTGATTGGTGGTTACATGACTGTAAACATTCGAATCGGTCGAAATCAGGAAGTGTCGGCCGCCATTTTGTGTGTCTCACACTGATAAACAAAGGTGGAGAACGTGAAAAGGGGGCAACGAAGAGAGTTGCAGACCCCCTAGCGTTTGTCAGGGCGTCCAAGAAGGTCACAAAAGTATGAAAAATACATTTACATTTTTTTTTTTTTTAAATCGCAGGGTGCGTGTACGGTAACCTTACCGTATGCGTTATATATATATATATATATATATATATATATATATATATTATCTACTGGCGGTCGCCAGTAGATAGTTATAGTTAGGATTGTGTTTCCATAGGAAATCCGCAACAATCTATTTGGAATAACTTTGGCGCCGATTGACGAATCCTCACGAAATTTTCTAAATAGGTGGGGCGCTCCGCTCCGCTCCTTCCCTGAAAGTCTCGGGGGGATTCATCAAGCGGGGGCTGAGAAAAAGGGGGGGTCCCAAAACGCGTTTTCCCCATGCATTTTTCCATAGGACCTTTAGTCCAAGCTACAGCCCGAACGGCTGAACAGAATTACTAGAAATTTGGCAGAGAGGTAGTCCTCAGGTCAGGGATGTGCCTTTTGCAGGTCTGGTGTAAATCTGTTCAGTATTTCCTGAGAAAATAGCATTTAAAAGCATATATATATATCTATAAGCGCGCACCGTGCGCGTACGGTAAAACTTACCGTACGCGCAAGCTTCCGTGCGCGAGCGCGATTCTGATTGGTTGTTAGATCTTAGTAAACATTCGAATTGGTCGAAACCAGGAAGTGTCGGCCGCCATTTTGTCTCTCGCAGTCTGAGGGGGTGAAAAACAAAGGTGGAGAACGTGAAAAGGGGGCAGGGTGGACAGTTCCTGACCCCCTAGCCTTTGCCAGGGGGTCCCAGAAGGACCCCCATGGGCCAAAATTTCCTGATGACATATGTGTCTTTCTGAACAAAAAATATTTGTAATATATGTATAGCTAAAAATTAATGGAAGAAGACATGGGTAAATAAGTGTCTAAATACAGTGATGTAATATCTGACGTCATCAGCAGAGGATTGCGGTCGCGTGAGTTATAGTTGCCTGCACTAACTATAACGGGGGAATTTCAATGGTTTTTCACGAGTGAAATGTCCAGCTAACTATAACATGTGTGAAACCTATGGTTTTTTAAGTGAATTTGCAAGGTTTTTTAAATGCTAATTCCTAACTATAACGTGTGTGAAACCTATGGTTTTTTCAGTGAAAAAAAAAAAAAAAATATATATATATATATATATATATATATATATATATATATATATATATATATATATATATATATATATATATATATATATATATATCCTGAAATAGGAATGCAGTTCCCGGCATCCTTTGTAAAACTCTGGACAGTGGGAGTTACCGTACGTACGCACCTTGGAAACTTGTGCGGTGTCTTCCTTTAGGCAGACCCTCCAGCCTTTCACGATTTCGAGATTCACGAAATTACAGCGAAATCGGCTAATGAGCGCGATGGCCGCAATATTTCCCGGTATGACCGCAAAAAATGGTCTCCCGGCAGATAGCAAAAATGGGAAGCTCCTACTGGCTTTACACACACATGTTGTGTGTTCAGTGGTGTTTGCTTGTTGGACCATCTCCTAGTAGATGTCTGTTGTTTTAGTGAAATTTGCGCTTCCAAACATTTGTCTTTTGAGGCATTTCAAAGTTAAGCTGATGTTGTTACTTTAAGTGATGTTGGTGCTTAAAAATGTTTGCACAACATCTGCGAGCTGCGTTGAAACCGACCCACATCTCCAAGGTCTGGGGTGTCTTTCACTTCTCCATGGTTAGGGGTGTCACTGACGTCTCCATGGCCAGGGGTGTCACTGACGTCTCCATGGCCAGGGGTGTCTCTTACATCTCCATGGTCTGGGGTGTGTCTGACTTCTTCATGGTCAGTGGGGTCTCTGACGTCTCCATGGTCAGGGGTGTCTCTGAGGTCTCCGTGTGCTATTGTGCTTGGCTTAACCTATTCTCCAGAATGTTACCACAAAGGAGAATATAGCAAAAAAAACTCTCTCAGACAGATTATAATGCCTATTTCAAAGTTAACTACTCTGCTAAATCAGTTACATTGATTTAAGGCTGAAAGGGAATGATTAGGAGTAAAATAAAGTGCCGCAATTATGCCGCAAAACTTCAATTTTTGTGCCGCTAAATTTCCATGTTTGTGCCGCTAAATTTACAAATCTATGCCGCAATATCCTGGGGGTCTGTAGAATGGAGTGGCATAGAGTGGAGTAGAGTTGCATAGAGTGGAGTGGCATAGTGCGGAGGCGTGTAGAAAGGCATTGAGTGGAGTAGAGTGTCATCAGGTGGAAATGCATAGAGTTGACCAAAGTGGTGTGGAGTGTCGTAGAGTGGAGTGGTGAAAAATGAAGTAAAGTGTCATGGAATGGAGTGTCATAGAGTGGAGTATCGTAGAGTGGAGTGTTATAGAGTGTTGTAGAGTGGAGTGTCAGAGTGGAGTAAAGTGTCGTGGAGTAGAGTGGAGCAGTATGTTGTGGAGAGGAGTGGCATAGAGTGGAGTAAAGTGAAGTGGGATAGAGAGGAGTGGCATAGAGTGGAGTGGCAATAACCCAGCCACACCAATCTAAAAAATATCATATCTTATTGTTTGTTTCGGATTAAGAAGAAGAAAAATAAAATCCATAAAATGTGTGACAATAAAAAACAGCATTACCTATATACAAAGCTTACTTATTACATTTCTAACAATTAAAAAATGTAAAACTACATAAAAGGCAGCAAGATGGAATAAAATAATGGGGTGGGGGGGGGGTGTAACAAGCACCCTTTGAATGTATATCCTCTTTCTACAAAATGGAGTAAAGTGCATGGAGTGGCACAGAGTGGAGAGTCGTAGAGTGGCATAGATTGGAGTAGAGTGGCATTGAGTGGAGTAGAGTGCCGTAGAGTAGAGTGTTGTAGAGTGGAGTACAGTGGAGTGGCATGGCGTGTCGTAGAGTGGCATAAAATGGAGTAGAGCACCGTAGAGTAGAGTGTTGTAGAGAGGAGTACAGTGGAGTGGCGTGTCATGGAGTGGCGTAGAGTGCAGTGGCATAGAGTGGAGTAGTGTGGCATAGGGTGGAGTGGCATA
Organism: Triturus cristatus; assembly: GCF_964204655.1. Taxonomy (NCBI): domain Eukaryota; kingdom Metazoa; phylum Chordata; class Amphibia; order Caudata; family Salamandridae; genus Triturus; species Triturus cristatus. The sequence continues at coordinate 818,330,447 of NC_140595.1, forward strand.
GAGTGAAGTGGCATGAAGTGGAATGGAAGGGAGTGGAGTAGAATGTCGTACAGTGGAAGAGAGTAAAGTGGCGTAGAGTAGAGTGTTGTAGAGCAAAGTGATTTATAGTAGCATGGAGTAGAGTATCGTAGAGTGGAGTGACATAGAGTGGAGTATGAATGGTGTGGTAGCACACTGCCATTACATACAACATTTTCAAATGAAATTTCCATTACATTTGCACAGACATACAGTTTTACTGATAAAACTATACAGCACAGAAATGATAGCATGTAGAAATCTGCATCACCTAGTGTGTACTGATTTGATCATATTAAAATATTTGTCTCCACAACACTTAAGAATAACAAAAAAATGTGCTTCATTTGTGCTTTTCTAATTCTGATACACTCTGAAATATTTACTGGCAGTGTTGTTATGTGCTAGAAAATCATAACATCCCACAGCCTTTCCTTTCACACCCCTACCACCCAGCAAGATAGTCACATAAAGTCTCTCCCTTTGCAGTCAGAGAAAGAAAAGTAAACACCAACCTCCTTCGGAAGACAGCGCCTAACATTTGACCTCCGTCTTTGAATGAATAGCAAATGTGGCAAGATAAAAGCAAGATTTAAAGGGTTGTTTTTGCACCTTTACTTCTGAATTCCAGCATGGTTATTTCTGGGGTCCTTCTGCATCCCCCCCCCCCCACTTCCTTACTTTAGGGCCTATGGCGTGGGTGTGAAATTGAGGAAGAGGATTACGTTATGCCATTAGTAAAGAGCAGTGACCAAAATAAACAAGCTTGTAGCCAGAACACTGTTCCTTGCATGCAAGATTAGTAGCAATGATAAGTAGAATCAGTCAAGCAAAAAGACAAGAGGCAGGAACCCCTTTCAAGAAGTACACAGTATGCTGCTTCCTGAACTTGCTTTCAAAGAAGACAAGTGAAAACACATGTACTCTCATGGAGTCCCTCACGAAAAAGAAAAAAGGTGTTCCCAGAAAGCATGCATTCGTGGAAGAATACAAGAAGCCGGTCAGAGAAGTGGTAAACAGGCTATGCTCCATGGAGAAACAAACACGAGCTGGATGGCCTAATACAAATAAAGCCAGGAAATAGAAAGTAAGCAAGTGTCGATGACCAAAGGCAAAGCCAATAGTAAGCAATGGGTGGAATGCATTCCTAGGCCAGCTTTCTCAAGTCCCCAATATCTCAAGCAACAGATGTACTGTCTGGTAGTCTTCGACCTAGAAATACAAAAATGGTCCCCACATGCTAGGAATAAATTTCCAGGGCATCAGGGATGTTGCTTTTCTTTCTTTTTCCAAACAGAGACCATCAATGTGGTGGTCTGTCTTCAGAAAATTAAAAAATTGCTGACAGATCTGCCATGCCACCCATGGCATGATGGATCTGCCATCAATGCTTTTTTTTTTTTACACCACAGCGAACCACCATGGAAGCGGAAGCCACTCCAACGAAGAAAGCAAGACGGACGACCAGGTGAGAAAGTTTAAAGTCTGAAACTGACCATGAGCAAACACTAACTGAAGCCTAAAGTACTTACAGTTACACACGACTAACACGTCTGACCAGCTCCCCACACAGCAAGAATAGCAGCATGGAACCTATTAACCAAACAGTGAAAAAGAAAGCAAGACAAGTATAAAACATAATGTACAATAACTTGTTCCTCCTCTTAGCGCCAACAGATGGGGCAAGTGTACCAACTCACCTCAGTCGCCGCACACAATAAATCACAGCTAAGATGCCTTCACAGGGTCGAGATTCCAGATAGGTCTCAGCGTCGTGGCATTGCAGGATCCGGAGCACAATTTTGCTTTTTGGAATGGATTCTGGCAAGCACTGCAGAACAGAGAGGACTCATGAGGGATGTCAGATGATGAACTGAAAAACTACAGAGTCAAAGAAGCGAGCCACGCTGGCAGTGGTGTAGCTAGGGGGGCGGTCGATTTTTGGGGTGGCAACAAACCCCCCCCTCCCCCCATATCCCCCGCTCGTCAATGTGCCGCAGAGACTGCCGTCGGCGCCCATAGTGTTAGCTAAGCCACTGCACGCTGGAAATGAGCAATGGCCCGGAGGGACACTCCTCTGCACAAGGGAGCAAGGTGTTGTCAAGTTCCTACTAATCTGTAGGATCTGAGTGTTTGTTGGACAACATAAACTTAGGGTGAGGTGTCTAGACTGATTCCAGGCACCCCCGCAGGATATGTTGGCCTAGAGACCAGCTAGCTCACAGTGCCAACATAAGCCCCCCTAACCTTACCGAGGAGCAAAGGTTTTTGGCAATCACTGAACATGACAACTCTGTCCCCTCAGGGATCGTGGAAACAGATCAGAACCTTTCGCTCAGTCACTCGTGCTCACTTGTGCTCGGAGAAATATACAGAGAATACACAGTGGGACATTTTCAACATATTTATAGAACCAACGATATACAGACTATATGTGCTGAGATAATCAGTAGACAGAAGCAGATGAAAGTGATTACAGGCACCAAAAGAGTGAACAGTAGATACAGTTCTACCTTGGTGCTAAAACAGTATTTTTATGCAGGCATATAATACAAGGCAGTAACCAGGCGTACTCCTACTATGCAAACCCTACTCTGAGTGTACCTAGAGCGTGTGTAGGTGTGAAGCCCATTACCTGACAGGAGAGAATGTAGGAGCCCGTCTTTGTCACAAACTGGCCACCCCTACACAGATATGTCAGACCGCTGCATGGTGAAGTCTCAGCATGCAGTGATCCTTGGTGTTAACTGAAATGCCTCCTCTGCTAATCATTATTTATAATACAAAGCATCCTTGTGATGTGCGTATAGATGAGCAATGATATGGATATGTAGATAGCCCTACCGCCCCATGGATGAAGATGAAGATAGAACGACATTTGTACACAGTGTGACAAAAGTCCTTGTACACGATGTTCGAGTCATCGTGATAATGTTATGCAAAGCTGTGTAAACAAAGCAGTTTCAGAGAAACTAATCCAACATTGTCGTACACGCAAATATGTGCAAAAGGTCGCAGCACAAATGTTATTGTGCAAAAACAGGACAATGTAGGAAAAATGTGTAGCTCTGTTACTTGGACCTAACCCAGACACATAAAAGGCTCCACACATGTAGTGGTGGCCCAGCACCGGTGCCTTCCAACCAGCACCACCTGGTGCAATGCCACAAGAAAAGTACCTGGGGTAGCGCAATATTTTAGATGCATCTTGTTTCTCTCTTTTTTAATACAGAGTCCAAATCAGGAAAAGTGCATTTAATGTACAGATGCAGATCTCAGAAAGTGGCTTTACCCACAAAGGAGCCTGCCTTCCTCTTCCCCCAGCGCCGTGGAAGAAGCTTGTGCATTCTGCCAGCTGATTGGCTGACAAGTGGGGCCGGCTTCCATCACGGAACCCAACCAAAGAAAATTCACCAGGGCAGCAGAGTTTTGGACTTGATGTTTTGGTTAGGAGGTGGAAAATGAGGATCCAAATGTAGCAGCTTTGCGACAGATATGGACCTCGGGATAGGTTCGGTCCAAGAGAAGAAAGGCCGAGAAGCGGGGTTGTATGCAATGGATTTCACCTTAGGGTCGACCTGGCTCCCCTGAAGTCTGGTCCTGTAGGGTTTCTAATGAAGGCATGGTTGTTTCAAGGCTGGTCTTAGCAGGGGATAACAAGTCTACATGAATGTTTGCCTCGTTATAATACATTAAGTTGTTGTTTCTGAGGGTACTCAGGCAGGTCAAACGATCTCAAAAACAACAGAAGGCCGGACAAATATTGGGGCTCACACCATTTTTTTATATATGATTTCGTGAAACTGGATAGGAGAAGTATACTAACTCTATGTCCTTCAATCCTCTGTTAAATATACAGATAATATTCATCCAGTGTCATTCCCCGACAAATTAATAAAATTGTTTATCAGTTCTCACTCAACAAACATATCCCTAAACATAGAGGTATATGTGGAGACAGAAAAATTGTGAAATGGTGAGAGAGTCCCTCACATGCGCACCACCAGAGGGGCTACTGGTTGGTTCTCACCGGCTTGCCCACGTTTTTCATCTTCGGGATCTCTCTCACCTGTGAAAGTAAAGAGAATGAAGCGTGTCCAGTGTAAAGTAAGAAAGTGCAGACAGAAATGTGAATGTCGAAAGAAAGACCGGAAAAGTGCAAATGGGAAGAAATCTTTTCTCCCAAATAAAATTGAGTTAAGGTTCACATACACCACGTTACAATTTTAATCACACTTGTGAACCATACTCAATGTTAAAATCAAACTTGCACGTTATAGATCATTCAAAGATGGACCAACATGTTTCATTGCCTTTTATTCCTTTATGGCAAATTCATAAGGGCTTGAGGTCAGGCCTTCTGTTGTTTTTGTGATTAAATGAGTAGAGGGTGTTCTGACGTATTACCCTCTATAGCTCCTTATTGTGGCTAACTTAGGTCAAAAGATCTGACATGTTGGTTAATAGGATTCTAAATGGGTGGTCTCGTCACCAAGTGTATAGATGGATCCAAGAACTGGTTAGGGCCTAGAGAAGATAGCCCCAGAGGCAGCACAATAATAAGCCTCCCACGTTAGGGAGGAGCGTTGGGTTAGAAACTATGCAAGATGTCCTGGTACTTTTCAAAGCAGGAGAGGGCAGGAGCCTGTGGGGCCTGGTCAAGAGAAGATGGGACAAAGATACTGGCAAGTTTTGCATTTTGAAGCAAATTGAACCAGTGACAAAATGTCCACTATCTGGGTGGTTAACAGTGTTCTAACTCAAATTCCCAAGAAGGTTTAGGACATATGATGGCCAATCTCCCTTTTAGTGCACGTTGTTCACCACTGTTCGGTATCACGAGAACGCTTGTGTCTAAATCTTGTGCAGCTACTTTCTCTATTAATGACATTACATGCACCAAAAGCGAGATCATATTCACTGCAGATGTGGAATAATATACCCACCAATGGCCATTCTATACCAATCATCTGTTGTCCTGTACCCAAGGATGTCACCATACCCCTTGAATGTCCCTTCATGCACCAGGAATCTTACATCACGCCAGTAATGTCAGGGATGATTTTATGAATGATGCTGAAGATGATTCCGCAGTATTGTCATTGATGATGTCCTTTGAGATCACCTGTAGGTCCCAGGTGTATGTTATGGCCAATGGCCATGTCGGTACCTTGTACCCATATCTGCACTATCTACAAGCCATGACTTGTGGCCATGTCTGTGTCTAGTACCCATATCTGCCCTGGATGTATGACGATACAACGCAAACATTTACAATGCATGCAATTACAACGCAGTTTTTACATCACAATATCCATTACAACGCATGTTTTTACATCGCACACCATCACAACCCATTTTTAGAAACAACATTTACAATGCATTCCATTACAACGCATACCATTATAACGCATATTACTTTTAGGGCAACAGTAGGGTAAGTGTTGGATAGTGTAGAGGTAAAAATTACTTTTCCCACTCCAGTGAGTACAACAGTAGGGTAAGTGTTGGATAGTGTAGGGATAAAAATTACCATTCCCCATTACTTACCTTATATTGCGTTTTAATGACATGTGTTGTAGTGACATGTGTTGTAATGACATGCGTTGTAGTGACATGCGATGTAATGGCTGCGTTGTAATGGCATGCGATGTAAAGGATGTTGCATTGTAATCACTGCGTTGTAAAGGTAGTGTGATTCAATGACTGCGATGTAAAGGTTGTTTCCCATCTGCCCTACCTACAGGTCATGGCTTGTGGCCATGTCTGTACCTAGTACCCATACCTGCCCTACCTACAGGTCATGGCTTGGGGCCATGTCTGTACCTAGTACCCATACCTGTCCTATCTACAGACCATGATTTGTGGCCATGTCAATCAAAAAACTCTGATAAATCCAGTTAAAGTGAAGTTGTAATTATGAAATAAGACCATAAACCCATGGACTTTGGCCAGCGATGGATGTCAACACAGACCATAACTGGCTCTTCGGCCTTAAAGACCATGCCTAGCTAACCGAATGTTCCTCTCATGACCTCACACGATGTGACAGATGACATCATAAATGACTTTGATGGCATCACTCATGAGATTACATATCACCTTACTTTCAAAAATACATCTAACATCACTTTGACTACAGTATTATTTCTTGCTTGGATGTGTGCTGTTATATAATGATGGTACAATCATTTATTGGCAATAATATTGCAAGGTCATAAGCAGAGCATTTGGCGGGTGAGCTACGGATTTCATGAGTGCCCCATAATTCCTAGGACTTTATGGTTCTACATATTTTCTTGCTGGTGGTACCTCTAGAAGACACATTGCTCCACCAATTGTTTTTAATGTTGTGGGGGATGCAGGGAGTGCAGCAGCCCCTCAGTAATTCTCCTATAGTAGTTAAATCCATGGCCCCAGGAGAGCTCACTATAGTTTTTTAAAGCACTCCTAGCTGAAGCTATGTGCTCTTCAGCTGGAGTGCAGAGACCCCTAGAGGTTGGTTCAAGGGCTGCACTTTGTAGCTTGAAAAATGTTTAAAAAAAGATTCAAAGACACGTTGATTATTTTTTTTTTAAATAAAACTTTATTACATTTTTTATGACACTCAATTTTATTAAACATTGCGTTCGGTAAATTAATGAAATATTGATTTAATTATAATTATTGGTCATTTTAATTTTGGACAAGGACAATACATGTGCTTTATATATGTTGATATCCTGACCCATTCGAAAAGTCAATAGGCCTGCTTTTTATATTTTGGTAGTCTGACCTTTTTGACAAAGTTAGCAGGTCTGCGTTACCTAAAAGGACACCAAGGCCATGCGCCGAAACCCCACTGCGCATGTCTCGTGCACAGAGGGGGTTGGGCACCAGCTGCCAACCCCTTGTCGGCCAAAGGCTGTGCGCAGTATGTTGTTGCCTGCTTGCGAGGGGTGGGATGCATGGCAGGGCCACAGGCCAGGCCCTTTGGCCAGTCCCACACCAAGCACAGCCAAAGACCAAAGTAACTTGTACCTTAAACTAACTATAACTTGGACCCTTGCCATGCACTGATAATTATCTCCCATATTACATCACTTGTGACATGTCCTATGACATCATTGATAACATGACTGTAACTGAAATGGCATCATTGGTGACAAGAATGTGCAATGTGGGAGTGCCAGTTATAGTTACTTTAGGGCACAAGTTACAGTCACTTGAGATAACCAACTATAACTGGTGAATTTCAGAATTTTAGTTCTTTTAAAATGGTATGTTGTACCTGACATTTTCACCTAAAAAGAACGCTCCTGTAACCTTTATTTTTTTCAGTGAGTATTATTATATTTATTACCTACTGGCGGCGGCCAGTAGGTAGTTATAGTTAGGACCTAGTTTCCATAGGAAAATTGTTTATGTTTTGCTACTAACTTTGACACCATATGATGAATCTTCACAAAATGTTCAAAACAAATTTGCCAGTCACTTCAGCTGTTGTCTTGAAAGTTTCAGGGTGATTCGTCAAGCGGGGGCCAAGAAAAAGGGGAGAGCCCAAAACACATTTTCCTTATGTTAATTCCCATAGGGTTTGTGAACACGACTACAGCCCGAACTGCTGGCAGGAATTACACCAAATGTGGCAGAAAGGTAGCTCTTCGTCTAGAGAGGTGCCTTTTTGTGATATGGTGTAAATCCATTCAGTAGTTTTAGATATATTAACCGAAATCAAAATTTGTATACCAGGGGCTTTGATCCTCCGCAGATCCGACAGCCCCCGTACTGTAATCTAATTAGCTGTCAACACTTTAACCAGGAAAGGTTAGCAACCATCTTGGGACTTGGCTTCAGCTGAGTCCCACAAAAAATGTTAAAAATATTTTTTTAAAGGGGACAGGGTAGGAATACCCTGACCCCTTAGTTGTGGTGGTGGGGTCACAGGGACACTGCTGGGGGGGCTGGGGGTTAAAAACATTTTTTTTTTCATTTTACCGCAAAATCACAGGTGAATCCATGAATTTGGAGCAAAATTTAAAAATACAAGCTCAGTCTCCTGTCCTTGCTTTTTATATGCCCCCCTTGCTGGCCAGGTCTGGGGGCGTGCCTCCTTAATCAAAGGAGGGAGGTGCATGTGCCCCCCTCCATGGGCATTTTTATGCCCCGGGGACCCTCCTTCCCTGGGCTTATGTTAAAACTATGGCAGGGGGCAGTGTAGACCACCCCCAGCCCCGGGGACCAACACTTCCCCGGGGCTAAAAATAAAATGATTAGGGGGGACCGCGTGGACCCCCCTAAGCCCCGGGGACCACAACCTCCCCGGGGCTACAGTTAACATCAAAGTAGAGGGGCTGCGTGGCCCTTCCTACTAAGGCCAATTATGGCCCTGGGAACTGCCACCCCCCAGGGCCAGCTCCTGTTATGTCCCAGGGTGCCCACCTCCGGGACACAGCTGTTTCGTTTTGCTTGGCAGGAGCTCAGAGCTCCCACAAAGAAAGAGCAAACAATGGGGTTCCAGCAGGCGGGAGCTGTCAGAGTGCTCCCCCTTCTGGAAGCTGAGGCTTCATCTATTTTCCTGCATGCAGACATGCAGGCAGGGAAAGATGAAAGGTTTGCTCTTGCACACAGGGAGCTGCATTTGCAGCAGCTCACTGTGTGCAATAGCAATGCCAGGTCCTGCAGAAGTCAAGGAGCTGGCTGGGACTGAGGGGGCCTTGAGGCTCCCCCTGCAGTGTCGATCCTGCACACTGGTTGCCCTGGGAGAGCTCCAGGGCACCCAGGAAATATGGCTGGGCCCTGGGGGATGGGGTTCCTGGGGCAAAATTTGGCACAGGGAGGGGGCCATGTGGCCCACATACCCTTTTGATTTCACATATTGCAAGGCCAGGCCCCGGGGGATGGGGGCCCCCTCCCCTATTGAATTATGGCTGGGCCCCGGAGGAAGGGGTCCCCGGGGCCTAATCGGCCCAGGGAAAGGCCCTTCCAGACCCTCCCCCTATTGAATAATGGCCAGGCCCCGAGGGATGGGGTCCCTAGGATGAAATTGGCCCAGGAAAGAGGGCCGCGCAGCCCCTCTCCCCTATTGAATTATGGCCAGGCACTGGGCAATGGGCTTCGCAGGGCTGAAATCGGCCTCGGGAGGAACATTCTCATGCATCCACTCACAGACCCACACAGACACTCACACACCCACTCAGAGACTCATGCACCCTCTCACAGCCCCACTCACTCATGCACCCACTCACAGACCCACTCAGAGACCCATGCATTTACAGACCCACTCAGAGACTTGTGTACTCACCCACAGACCCAGAGATTCACACACCTACTCACAGACTCACTCAGATACTCACACATTCACTCAGATACTCACGTACCCACTCACACACCCACTCACAAGGCACCGCAGACAGTTATGTACCCACTCACACACCCAGTGAGACACTTATGCAGTCACTCCCACACTCACTCAGGCATTCATATACCCACTGACAGACCCACTCAGACACTCTCACACCCACACCCACTCACAGACCTACTGAGACACTCATGTGCTCACTCACACACTCACTGTCTGGTTTCTGGTTACAGTTAGGTTTTTCTTTTTAAAACCTTAGTAATTCATTCAAAAAACTAAAGGTCACAGTGACGTTATAGTTAGGAAATAACATTAAAAAACTGTAGAAATTCACTAAAAAAACAAAGGTTACAGGGACATTATAGTTAGGAAATACAATTTAAAAATCCTTAGACAATGACTGAAAAAACAAAGGTTACAGGGACATTATAGTTGGGTTCAGATTTTACTCAAAGCCAATGAAATTCAGCAGTTATAGTTACCAGACCTAACTATAACTTACGCCCCCATAACCCTACAACCTCTCATATACTCACTCCAACACAACCACTCACATACCCATTCACAGAACCATCCAAGTATTCACACACTCACTGATTTATGGAGCCACTCACACATCCACTCGCTAAATACAGCCACTTGCACAACCACTAACTCACCCATAGAGCCACTCATGCACCCACTCACTCACCATTTCAGCCACTCACACATCCAGTCATAAAGACATACAGACACTAACATACCCACTCATACATCCATACAGCCACTCACACACGGAGTTAATCAACCACACAGCTACTCAAATACCTACTCACCCACCCAACCAGTCACTCACTCAACCATACAGTTACTTACACACCCACTCACTTACTCATTCAGATACTAACACATGTACTCACTCACCTATACAGTCACTGACACAAGCACACACCCATACAGCCACTCTCACATTCACTCACCCATACAGTCACTCACACAACCACTCACTTACCCATACACCACTCGTGCACCCTCACACTCACCCATACAGCCACTTTCACATCCCATCACTCATCTATACAGTCTCTCACATACTCACTCACCCATACACCATTGACACACCCACTCTCTCACAACACAGCCACACACACAGCCACTCACTCACCCATACAAAAACGTATACACCCATAGAGCCACTCAGACACCTACTCACACATGGATACACACAGTCACACAGCTACTCACCCAGTAGTACACAGAGTATACTCATTTAACTTTTGTAGTTTCTTAGTACATATCTTTAACACTCAGAACCGTGTAGGAAACACTCACAATCACTGAATGATGTCATCAGTGATGTTATTTGAGATGTCAACAATGATGTCATCAGTGATGGCACAGACCATGTCATGAGTGATGTAATGTGTGAGGTCATAAGCAGTGTAATGTGGGAGTATAAGTTATGGTTAGCTCAGGTAACTTTAACTGCTGAATTTTACTGGTTTTGTATGAGTGAAATCTGAGCTTAGCTATAATGTCCATGCAACCTTTGTTTTTTTTAGTGAATTTCTAAGGTTTTTTTAAAATTCTATTTCCTAACTATAACATCCCTGTAACCTACAGTTTTTAATGTTATTTCCAAATTATAATGTCACTGTAACCTTTGGATTTTTAAATATATGTATATGTATAATGAATCCTGCAGAGTTTCCTTTAGAAAAAGCCAAGCACAGACTCCTTTATAGTGCTCAAGGTGCTTATTCAGCATATTATTCCAGAAACGCTGTAACCCGTTTCAGCCGTCACATTCAGCCTTGTTCACCCACACTCGCAAACCCATTTTGCATAGATAACATACTCATAAATGAGCTTTGTGCACAAATACTTCAATTGTGTTACGCCTTAGGAATTCATGATGCATGTGATGTAATTCTGTGCAATCACGACAAAAGTCATTATTTATTCAATTGTATGCGGTCACAACAGAGATTTCTATTCTTTTTTTGCTCTAATGAATTTATTTTATTTTGAGGCTCTAACTCAATATGTGAGATTTATGTTAACATTATGATGTTTAGATTAGATGGAGTTAACTCTGATATTGAAATTACGATGAATTACTAAGGCATAACAAATATGGAGGCATTTATACACATAGCTCATTTACCAGTATGTTGTCTATGTCAGTTAGTAACGCGAGTACTATAAATATGTACACCAAATGGTGCCACAAATGTGTGTGAACAAATCTAAGTGTGTCAGCCGAAACTTGTCACAGTGGTTCTGGAATAATTTGCTGAATAAACAGCTTGAGTAATACAAAGGAGTCTGTGCCTGGCTTTTTCTAAAGGAAATTCTATAGGATTCATAAGATTAAATGGAGTGGCTGACTCAGCTCTGCAGACCCCCCCCCCCACCCACTCCCCCCTCGAGTGCGAGTGACAGCATTGACCACAAAGGCTTTTTGCCAAATGAAGACGGAGAAATATATTTAAATATATATATCTAAAAAACAAAGAGACCTTATGGTTAGCTTTGGCTATAGCATGACAATGTATATTTAAAAAACATACTTAAGTTACAGTTATGGTTACAAATGAAAAACAAAACACTATTGAAATGTGCAAGACAAGACAAGCTCCGCAATCCATAAATCGCACACAAAATGCAATGCTCATGACCTAACTCTTGATGTGACAGCCACAATTGCAAACCCTGTAAGGAATCTTACAAATGAGAATGCAGATCATATTACCCATAGCACAATGAGAGAGAACAATACGAAAGTTGTATTATTTATTGGTTTCAGTATTTAATTGTGTTGTGCTTTTAGGTGCTGTTACTTATAGGTATAAATATTGAGAGGTCATAAGCATACAAGGCAATATTACGCATGGTTCCTGTTACATATTTGTTTATACCACTTGTTTAGTTTGGAGGATAGTTTGAAAGGGCTGTTTTCTTCAAAGAGCAACCAACAACAGACACTAATTAGAATTAGAATATTTAGGTTTTGTTTACCTTTCATTACTAAATTGTTGACAAAACAATGATCAAGGCTGAGGACCAATATATTTATGTGGTTCTCTGGCTACGGTGTTTACCACATAATTATGGATCCACAGCACTCGCCACATAATTTGAAAATTTTGCAGATTTCAAGAAAAAAATCTAGCTCAAATAGATAAAAATAATACTGCCAGATGATGTGTTGCATAATTTGCATTTATTTTTACTGCATAATTTAGATAACCTTGAAACATAATTTGGAATTATGAAGGACTACCTTAGATAATATTTTTAACCTAAGCTCTCAAAAAAGTATGCCATTTAGAAGAAGTAGAGTTTGCATGTTACCTTTATTGCATTGTCACCTGCATTCAAGCATGTGAATAGTAAAAGACTGAGGACAAAATGAGGTCCTGTAATATCCCATTGGTTCTTTTGAGGACACTTAAAGAGCATACTAAAACCTGGATAAGGATTCTTCTTGGTTCTCAAATTGACATACCAGGAGCAGTGGAAAATGGGTTAAAATGCGCTGTGTTTTGGCACACCTGCTTTTTTTACCTTCACCTGGCAGAACTAGCAGAACAAGTCGGTCAAGATTCCACAGCTGAGCAGTGTAAGGATTAATGTGCACATTACAGTGATGATATTGCATGAATAGATCTAATTCAGGAGGGTACAAAACAAATTATTTATGTTTCAGAACTTTAAAAATAATATGCACCTGATGATAAACATGCCAAAGGCCAAAATTATAATATTTGACTACTAGACTCATCTAATCAATTTACATGGAACATAAGCAACCAGCATCCAGAGGTAGTTGATGAATTTATCTATTTAGTTTTCATTTTCAGGAACAATTGCTCCACCATGAAGTTTGTAAAAAAGTCAGGTCACCAAAGCTTCATCTGTGGGTAATGCTCAGCAACTTTGTTTTATAGATCTATGTTTAGGCAAAATATTGAAGCATTACTTCGCATTTAATGTGTATAAATTATGTGTATTTGCACATGGGTTAGAATGTTGTAAGACCACTGACTACTATATTATGCCCCAGGTTGGAAGCACCTAAGGAAAGTATATCCAGTGGTAAGGAAGAGCTGCCCTATGCAGACACTCTGACTGGAAATGAACCTCGTAGGGATACTATACTCTAGCCACTGGCAAATTATTAGGAAGACATGCTATATTAAAATCAGCTATTCTAATTCAGTGAAACAAAACATGTACAAGGAACTAACATTACTGAAGAATTATTCATTGTCTTACATAGCAGTTAAAAAAGCTGTCGATCGTTTGGCAATGAATATTAATTTTAAAGATTATGCAATGTCAGCTATTGCTTTAAGAAATTGCTAAAGAAATTAGCAGGATAAAAAAATGGTGACTATGTTTGTAATCACTGTATCAAAATTAAAAAAAGGTGGTGCTGTTATGTAAAGATCTCCCAACCAATGGCAAACAATTTTATCTCAAAGCTAATTTAGATCTGTACGTTTGTAGTTTCAATATAAATTTTAAGAAAGAAGCGGTACAGCTAGTTGACAATCTATTGTCAAACTTATCAACGTCCACAAATAGGAATTGCAACCTCTGCATTTGCCAATTACAGGATGTGATGCACGTCCTACTTGTTTGTCCGGTTTAATCACGGGATACTGATCTTATAAACTTCTAATATTAACTAAACAGGGCATGGTAACATGATTCGAAGCAAAGCTTTGTTTAATTCACCTGATTTTTTTTAACATGTGTTATTGTTTGTTCAAGGTTTGTTATACTTTTTAATGCTACAGTGAGAAATTGGGTTACTGGTCGAGGGTGGCAAAACCCATCTCAAGCATCAACCACAATCCTTGTCAGAGCAAGGCACAAGTAAACCCCAAATGAATCTGTGCTCAATCCTCTGTTAGCTTGGCACAGAGCAGGCAGGCTTAACTTAGAGGCAATATGTGAAGTATTTATGTAGCAATACAAACAGTAATAAAGTGAAAACATAACACCAGCAAAACCTCCCACCAATTTAGAAAGATATAGCAAAATCTAATAAATAAATCAAGATCAAAACAACAAACATCCAATCAATTGAACTGGAGGAATGCAATTGTAAAGATTTAAGTGAAAATATCGCCAAAAAGCTCAAGGCGTCACTCTTGGCTATCTGGTCATGCAAGCTAAGGAGAAAGTCACAAGTTCAGGCTGACCGCGATAAAACGTGGGTCGGATTCACCGGACAGGTTAGTCCTGCAGAAAAGTTATCTTCTCAGTCCAGCACAAAGAGTCAAGTTCGTGGAGGAGGGAGTTTAGAGGAACATGGAAGCGGCCGGGGATGTATAGCGAAAAGCAAGCCTAGCGTTGTGGACGGACATTGCTGCAGTGTAAAGATCATGTTATTGTCGCAAATGGTCAGGCTGGTGCTTCGCGGTGGTGCTCCCAGTGAGCAGACGATGCTTTAGCCTAAAGGGTCGGGTTAAAGGAACTTTGAGTTGACGGGCAGTGCGAGTGCCAAGGTTTTGGCACCAATAGGCCAGTTTGCGGTCGCAAAGCGCCCAAAAACTCCAAATCAGCTCCACTGAGCCCACACCACGGGGCCAGGATCTGAGGGGCAGCACTTGCGCCTCAAGGGCTTGCTCCAGATGGATCTAGGTGCTGGTTCACACTAGTAGCATTTAATTTACGGGCCCTGGGCACAGGTAGTGCCACTTTACTAGTAACATACAAGTAAATTAGATATGCCAATTTGTCAGCAAAACAGGAGGTTTGAAAGCAAAAAATTAAGGGGGAAACCATCTCAAATATGACAGGTTTAACATGTGTTCCCACCCCCCCCCCCCCCCCCCCCTCAGCTGAAAGTGGGGAAAACTACCCAACCCTCGGGAAGTTCTAATCACTAAGGCAGAAAAACCTAGAGTGACAATCAGCGTTGGTGTGATCTGTTTTAGTCCATTGCTCCTAGGCGGATGGATCATCTTAACACTTTGGGATTCTCAGCCCTGATCTGCATTAGCCATCTGAGGGGTCTGTGGTCTGTCTGAAGCCGGAAGTGAGCATCAAACAGGTATGGTCTCAACCTCTTCAGTGCCCAGACCACTGCAAAGGCTTCCCTTTCTACTGCACTCCACCTTTATTTCCGCGGAAGTAACCTCCTACTGATGAAGTCTAACGGTTGATCCAGGCCCTCTTTGTTTAGCTGTGAAAGCACTGCCTCTATGCCATGCTCTGGTGTATCTGTCTGCACAATTAATTCTCTGAAAAAGTCAGGGGCCTTGAGCATGGATGCTGTGCACATGTGCTGTGCACATGGCCTTCTTCAGGGTGTCAAACTCGTTCTAGCAAACCTCCTGCCAGATCGCCTGTCAGGGCTGCTTTTTAGAAGTCAGCTCTGTAAAGGGAGCAACAATGGTGCCATACCCCTTAACAAATCTCCTGTAGTATCCAGTTAGGCCTAGGAAGTCTCCCACCTCGTTCTGGGTGTTGGGGGGTTCCAAAGGCATAATGGTTTGGATTTTGGCATGGATGGGCTGCACCTTGCCTCCTCCCACTTGGTGTCTCAAGTAAACCATGGAACCCTGCCCTATGTGACACTTACTGGCCTTGACAGTCAGGCCAGTCCTCTGCAGAGCCTAAGGTATTTCCCTGAGGTGGTACAAATGGTCCTCCCAGCTGGAGATGAAAACACTGATGTCTTCTAGTTAGGAGGTACGGAAGTTCTCCAACCCAGCCAGGACCTGGTTGACCAATCTATGGAAGGTGACAGGGGCATCCTTAAACCTGAAGGGCATCACCCGGAACTGGAAATGCCCTTCGGGGGTGAGAACGCAGATCTCTCCTTGGTCCCCTCAGACAGAGGCAATCTGCCAGTACCCAGACGTTAAATCAAACGTGCAGAGGAACTTGGCAGCTTCCAACTGATTTTTTAGCTCATCAGCTCGGGAGAAGGGGTCTGCGTCAGTCTTGGTCACAGCATTGAGCCCCCTGTAATCCACACAGGACCTACGTTCTATGGTTGTACCTGGAGGAGCAGCCTTGGGGACCAACAACGCTGGGCTGGACCAAGGACTGTTTGAGGGATCAATGACCCCTAGTTCCAGCATTTTGCAGACTTCTTCCTTTATGCTGGCTCTCACCTTATCAAGATAGCCTGTAGATGTTACTTTTCACAGGCATACCGTTCCTAGTGTCAATATTGTACGTGCATCATGTAGAGAGTCCTGGGGTAAGGGAGAAAAGAGAGGCCTGACTGCCCCAACAGTTGGCGGCAGTCCCTCTGTATCTCCAGGTTCAGGGTAGGGGAGAGACTGACACCTTCCACTGACCCATCCTGCTCCTTGAAAGAAAGGAGGATGGGGAGAGGTTCACTCTCCTCTGCTACTCCCTAACATATGACCAGAAGCATGCTTACCTCAAAGCTTTCAAAGTAGGGCTTGAGGTGCTTCACATGCAAAACCCTTAAAGGGGTCTTCAGAGTCTTGGGGTCCACCGGGCAGGTGACCTCACTCTGGTGTTCTTTCACCTCATAAGGCCCTGACTAGCTGTCCCTTAGGATCATGGGCTCCACAGGCTCCATCAACCACACTTTTTGGCCAGGCTGAAACTTAATCTGAGTGGTCTTTTAGTCATACCACCATCTCATGACCTCCGGGCTTGCTTCTAGATTCTCTTTAGCCTTCTTCCAGAAGCATTTCATCTGGGTACAGAGCCAGCATGTAGCTTTCCTAGGAGCTTGCTCTCAACCCTCCGTCAACCGACTAAGACCCTCGCACAGGGTGCCAGTACAGAACCTCAAAGGAGCTGAATCCAACCTCCCAAACAGCAGGCATGGCAAGAGGACGTCCCACTTCTGCCTCAAGGACTCCGAAAGGTCTATGATCATGCCCTTTAGGATCTGGTTGAACCTCTCAACCAGCCCATTTGCTTGGGGATGGTATGGTGTGGAGAACTTATAGATAACCCCACACTCCTTCCACATGGACTTCATGTATGTAGACATGAGGTTGGTACAGAGGTTAGATATTTTCTCCCTGGGGAACCCCAAAGAGGTAAATATCCCCATCAGAGCTCTTGCCACTGTGGGTGCAGTCACTGTCCTCAGAGGTATAGCCTCCAGGTACCTGGTGGCATGGTTCACTAAAACCAGGATAAACTTGTTGCTTAGGGCTGTCTTGGGGTCCAAAGGATCAACAATGTTGATGCCCACCCTTTCAAATACCAATGAACAGGAATGGCTGCAGGGAACCCTTGCACTTCCCTCCTCGCTTGCCACTGACCTGGTAGGTAGGGCATAACCTATAGAAAGCATCTAATGCCATCCTCATCTGCGGCCAATAAAGGTAGGTGACAAGCCTTTCAAAGGTCTTGTCCCGCCCTAGATGACATGCCACAGGAACATCATGAGCCAGTTGTAGTAGAAATCCCTGTAGCACTGGGGACCGCCAACATACAGGTTGCACCATGTTAAGGAACTTTAGGCTCGCTCTACAGAAGACCATTCTCCTAATAAATTAGGTGATCACCAGAGGTGTTGCCAGCTGCCTGGGCCTCGGCATGCTGTCGGTTCCGGAGCGTCAACATCAGGTTCATCCTCTCCTCATACCATTGTAGTTTCAGAAGCAGGTTTCCCATGGTTCTTGCCATTCTTGTTTTAGGCAGGCATCTAGGCCATCCTTCCCGGCTCCACGTGCTTCTGACTACCCTATCGGGCAGTCATCAAGCGTATGGTCAGGCACACCCACTCAGACAACCCTAACATCTTTAAGTGTGACTTAAGCTCCATCTCTTTCAGGATTGTGTGTTCAACGTCATCGCCAAACAGACAATGCACAGACATGGACAGACTCACATCTACCCTCGAGGAACCTGAGACCCCCCACTCAAAGGGAACCAGAGCCACTGGATAGTGACTTTCATGCCTGTCAGCTACAATAACCTGGAGGAATACATTAAGGACTACGTGCCTGTAGGCCACCAGATGACATCTGACATTTGTCATGCTGGCTCCAGTGTCTCAACCCTCTGGCCATTGATGGTGACCCACTGCCTGTACTTCCTAGTATTGCTAGCCATGCCAGTTCTATACACCATCTCTCTACAACCCAGGGACACTAAGGTAACCTCTACACTACCCCCCATACTAGATAGGGCAATCGCCTCCCCAAATGCTACACTACCCAGCCTCACCTGTGAGTCCATCTTGCCTTGAGAACCTCCTCTGCCCTTAACTGAGAGTCATTCTTGCCTTGAGACCCCCTCTGTCCTCACCTGTGAGTCCATCTTGCCTTGAGAACCCCCTCTGTCCTAACCTGTTTTTTTTTTTGTTTTTTTTCCCCCAGAGTTTTATATAGTGCGAACTTGACCCGAATCCAATCAGGTATCAGACCGCTTTACATAGCACCAGTTACGTTACATGAGGACACACATTCATTTTTTTGGGGGGTTTTTTGTTAGGCACGGGGAGATTAAGTGATTTGCCCAGAAATACAGGATGTTTTAGCGTCATTAACGAGACTCGAACCCAGTTCCTCCAGGTCCGAGGTCGAGTGCCCTAACCGTTAGGCCAACTCCTTCTTGCCTTGGGACCCTCCTCTGCCCTCACCCGTGAGTCCATCTTGCCTTGAGACCCCCCTCTGCTCTCACCTGAGAGTACATCTTGCCTTGAGACCCTCCTCTGCCCTCACCTGTGAGTACATTTTGCCTTGAGACCCCCCTCTGCTCTCACCTGAGAGTACATCTTGCCTTGAGACCCTCCTCTGCCTCACTTTGAGTACATCTTTGCTCGAGACCCTCCTCTGCCCTCACCTGTGAGTCCTTCTTGCCTTGAGACCCCCCTCTGCCCTCACCTGTCACTCCATCTCCCTTGAAACCCTCCTCTGTCCTCACCTGTGAGTACATCTGGCCTTGAGACCCTCTTCTGCCCTCACCTGTGAGTCCATCTTGCCTTGAGACCCCTCTCCTACCCTCACCTGTCACTCCATCTTGCCTTGAGATCCCCCTCTGCCCTCACCTGTGAGTACATTTTGCTTTGAGACCCTTCTCTTTCCCCACCCGTGAGTCTATCTTGCCTTGAGACCCCCCTCCGCCCTCACCCATGAGTCCATCTTGCCTAGGAACCCTCCTCTGTCCTCACCTGTCACTCCATCTCCCTTGAGACTCCCCCTGCCCTCACCTGTGAGTCCATCTCCCTTGAGACCCCCCTCTGTCCTCACCTGTGAGTCCATCTTGTCTTGAGATCCTCCTCTGCCCTCACCTGTCACTCCATCTCCCTTAAGACCCCCTCTGCCCTCACCTGAGAGTCCATCTTGCCTTGAGACCCTCCTCTGCCCTCACCTGTGAGTACATCTTCCCTCGAGACCCTCCTCTGCCCTCACCTGTGAGTCCTTCTTGCCTTGAGACCCTTCTCTGCCCTCACCTGTCACTCCATCTCCCTTGGGACCCTCCTCTGTCCTCACCTGTGAGTACATCTTGCCTTGAGATCCTTTTCTGCCCTTACCTGTGAGTCCATCTTGCCTTGAGACCCCTCCACTGTCCTCACCTGTGAGTCACTCTTGCCTTCAGACCCCTCTCCTACCCTCACCTACCACTCCATCTTGCCTTGAGATCCCCCTCTGCCCTCACCTGTGAGTACATCTAGCCTTGAGACCCCCCTTTGCCCTCACCTGTCACTTCATCTCCCCTGAGACCCTCCTCTCCCCTCACATGTGAGTCCATCTTGCTTTGAGATCCTTCTCTTCCCTCACCCGTGAGTCTATCTTCCCTTGAGACCCCCCTCCGCCCTCACCTGTGAGTCCATCTCCCTTGAGACCCCCCTCTGCCTTTACCTGTGAGTACATCTTACCTTGAGACCCCCCTCCGCCCTCACCCGTGAGTCTATCTTCCCTTGAGACCCCCCTCCGCCCTCACCCGTGAGTCTATCTTCCCTTGAGACCCCCCTCTGCCCTCACCTGTGAGTCGATCTCCCTTGAGACCCCCCTCTGACCTCACCTGTGAGTACATCTTCCCTTGAGACCCTTCTCTTCCCTCACCTGTGAGTCTATCTTCCCTTGAGACCCCCCTCTGCCATCACCTGTGAGTCCTTCTTGCCTTCAGACCCCCCTCTGTCCTCACCTGTGAGTACATCTTACCTTGAGACCCCCCTCCGCCCTCACCCGTGAGTCCATCTTGCCTTAAGACCCTTCTCTTCCCTCACCCGTGAGTCTATCTTGCCTTGAGACCCTCCTCTTCCCTCACCCGTGAGTCTATCTTGCCTTGAGACCCTTCTCTTCCCTCACCTGTCTATCTTCCCTTGAGACCCCCCTCTGCCCTCACCTGTGAGTCCATCTTACTTTGAGACCCTTCTCTTCCCTCACCTGTGAGTCTATCTTCCCTTGAGACCCCCCTTTGCCCTCACTTGTGAGTCCATCTCCCTTGAGATCCCCTCTGCCCTCACCTGTGAGAACATATTACCTTGAGACCCCCTCCGCCCTCACCCGTGTGTCCATCTTACCTTGAGACCCCCCTCCGCCCTCACCCGTGAGTCCATCTTTCCTTGAGACCCTTCTCTTCCCTCACCCGAGAGTTCATCTTGCCTTGAGACCCTCATCTGTCAGTAAATCTTACCTTGAGACCCCTCCCCTCCCCTCATGTCACTTACCTGCCCTCACTCGCCTTCCTTGTGAGGCCCTCTGCTCACAGACCACCACCACTGCTTCCTGTGCCAGTCTGCCCCGAGGGCTCGGTCTGCAGCTGGGGCCG
The DNA here is from genome assembly GCF_964204655.1 of Triturus cristatus. NCBI lineage: Eukaryota > Metazoa > Chordata > Amphibia > Caudata > Salamandridae > Triturus > Triturus cristatus. The sequence goes on from NC_140595.1 coordinate 818,351,523, forward strand.
GAGCGCCTGGATTCCTCTCCGCACCAGCACTTTGATCTGTCAATATTAAAAAAAAATCCACGTTTAAAAAAGACAGGACAGTCGTTGAGCAGTTGCACAAGCGGATATTCGTTTGCTCCAAGTCAGCAAAATTTCACCTGATGACCGGCCCTGTCCGGCGCGCGTGAGCCTCGGTTCCTGTCCCAACTGATAGGCCCTTGCCATAGGATGCACACTGACCTCCGCCATCGACAGCGACGGCGGACTAACCGCTCAGTCTGCGGGCCGGGAGGGACTGAGCATGTGGGTACTTTTTGGTTGAACGCCCTCCACACACTCCCCATACTGCAAGGCCCGAATTATTCCGTGTGTGGCTCACTAGAGATCGATTCTGCCCGAGGGCAGCCCTGAAATCAAGGGCAGGTATGGGGACCACCCACAGGATCCAGGGGGTTGTGCACCTGCAGTCTAGAAAACCATCACCCTCCAGGGGGCGGGGCAGAAGGAGACTGGTAGACCCTGCGGGAGACGTGAACTCCACCAGTACGATTGGAACAAATGTATTGCATTGAGCTGATTGGTTGAAGTACTGGGTTGATTCGACGTTTCATTGGTTGTGGTTTCACAGAGAAGGATGAAGGCTTTTAACTGAGGCAGCTTCTGATTGGTCCTTGTGTGTGGTGTGAGGGTGCGGTCCTTATGATTGGCTAGGTCTTACCACTGGTGGCGCTCAGTGCGACAATCTTTGTTGACACCTCCACAAATGACCACCTTTACAAATTCGGTCACCACCACCCCCCAATGGTGCCACTCATCTTTCCTTAGCCCCCCACTCACCTTTTTTTTTTATAGCACTACTCATCCCAATCTAGACTGTCATAGCGCTTTGGAACAAAAACATATTATACAGAGACACTGAATCATACAAGTTTGTAAATCAATGTATAGGAAATGTTACTTAAGACAATGAGGACTTCAAAGTGTAGGAGTCACAGGTCCTTCATACTGCTAGGCATTATGGGACAGATTTACAAGCCCCTTGCGCCACTTTTGTGTCACTTTTCCCATGTTAAAAGTGACGCAAAAGTGGCGCACAGGGCTTGTAAATCTGTTCCTATATGTTTAGAGTACGTCATCTGGAGAAGCGAAGGGGTAGATTGACTACATTTCTACCATGTGCAGTAATTAAAGTTGGTGCGCTGCGTTGCCTGGAAAGGAGAGAGCTGCGTTGCGTGGAAAGGAGAGAGCTGCGTTGCCTGGAAAGGAGAGAGCTGCGTTGCCTGGAAAGGAGAGAGCTGCGTTGCCTGGAAAGGAGAGAGCTGCGTTGCGTGGAAAGGAGAGTGCTGCGTTGCGTGGAAAGGAGAGTGCTGCGTTGCGTGGAAAGGAGAGAGCTGCTTTGCGTGGAAAGGAGAGAGCTGCGTTGCGTGGAAAGGAGAGAGCTGCGTTGCCTGGAAAGGAGAGAGCTGCTTTGTGTGGAAAGGAGAGAGCTGCGTTGCCTGGAAAGGAGAGAGCTGCGTTGTGTGGAAAGGAGAGAGCCGCGTTGCCTGGAAAGGAGAGAGCTGCTTTGTGTGGAAAGGAGAGAGCTGCTTTGCCTGGAAAGGAGGGAGCTGCTTTGCGTGGAAAGGAGAGAGCTGCGTTGCCTGGAAAGGAGAGAGCTGCGTTGCCTGGAATGGAGAGAGCTGCGTTGCCTGGAAAGGAGAGAGCTGCGTTGCCTGGAAAGGAGAGAGCTGTGTTGCGTTGAAAGGAGAGAGTTGCGTTTCGTGGAAAGGAGAGAGCTGCGTTGCGTGGAAAGGAGAGAGTTGCGTTGCCTGGAAAGGAGAGAGCTGTGTTGCGTTGAAAGGAGAGAGTTGCGTTGCGTGGAAAGGAGAGAGGTGTGTTGCCTGGAAAGGAGAGAGCTGCATTGCGTGGAATGGAGAGAGGTGTGTTGCCTGGAAAGGAGAGAGCTGCGTTGCCTGGAAAGGAGAGAGCTGCTTTGCCTGGAAAGGAGAGAGCTGCTTTGTGTGGAAAGGAGAGAGCTGCTTTGCCTGGAAAGGAGAGAGCTGCTTTGCGTGGAAAGGAGAGAGCTGCGTTGCCTGGAAAGGAGAGAGCTTTTTGATGCAAATCCCTTTCCACCAAAGTTAGGAGACGGGGATTAGCGCAAAAACAACATTTTGCATCAAGTTTGCACCAGTTCTGTGATGCAAACCAGGCACAATGTGTGAGTATATCTGCCTATAAAGTCTGGACTTGAAACTAAACACATGGATTGCGTTGTCATAGTAATAACATTGCATTACCCAAAGGAACCCTTTCAAGCAACCTTAAAATAATGAAATATTGATGGGAAAAACAATAAGGTTCTAAAGCTATGGTTTCCAATTTGCATGCTGAGCTTTGACGCCAGTTCATAGGTCAATGTGCTGGATTAGAAGGCGTGTAGCTTATGAACTTCAAGTGAGAAAAGGATCCCTGTGACAAAAGCAATAGGTCACTGAGCTAGCTACATAAAATACTAATCCATGATCCGCATGGCACACGTTCTTTGCAGCTGGAACATCAACCCTCTATACTACTGTTTCATGAGTGAAAACTGTGACTAAACAAATCGAAGTTCTCGCCATCGAGTGCCTTAACCACCTGAGTTATCATGCCTTGGTAAATATCCCCTGGAAAAGGTCTCTGCAGGCTGCCTTTATCTCAGCTCAGCCTGTCACACAAAGGGCGCCCCTTCGACCTTGGCACCCGGTGCGATGGCACCGGTCGCACCACCCTAAATCCGACACTAGGCTTACCTTGGCCAAATATATGCAGGTTGCTATTGTGACACAACTAAAGGAAGCGGCTAGAGTCATTACCCTATAGTGGAGTGTCCCCCCCGAAGCCCCTGAGTGCCACAAGAGGAGGATACAGACAGGAAAGGAGCTTCTTTGATCGAGAGCGGAGGGTCTCGCAACAATCAGAACGTCTTCACATCTAAAACCCATACCTATTGTTTTTGCCAGTGCTTGTTCTCAATGGAAGTAAAATAATGCAGTGTAAAAATATAATCTTGTGGTTCTCATGTTTTGCTGCGCTCCGGATGTGCTTTCGGGCGTCATGCCCTGTCCTGACCCAGCCCTGGATTTCATGCTGAACTAATGGTCTAAACACAGATAAATTGTATTGTTCCAGTGAGGATCTGATGCACTCAATTACAATTACAATTTATTTATTATGTTTTGGCACTCCAAAGAGGGCCACACAAACAAAATACACAAAATACATGTACATATACCATCATAAGAAGAAAAAGGTAAACAGTTACAACACTCTCCGTTAAAAAGGACATACTACGACACAGTCCTCCTTATTTCATCAATAAATATCTAAAAAACCTTTAAAAAAGTTAAAAATATTGAAGCAAAACATTTCATTGGGAGGAGTATATAAAGCCTTTAAAAAATAATTTGCATCAAGAATTCCCAATTGTAAACAAATTGATCGTAGCCACTTTAAACGAAGTGAGCGCATGCAGGACAAATAAACAATACATGAGTACAATCCTGTGCGGACATATTACAAAAATTACATTGGGGTGAAGATCCATACCATTTAGCCAAGAGAGAATTAAGCGGCAATAGATCTTGCCTCAAAAGAAACCAAAATCTCCGAATGCCGTGTGATAAATTCCAAAATACATAAGATTGAGCAAGTTTCCTAGAATACGTGTTAAACAGAAGGACGCTTCGCTTCTTGGCTGTCATGGATTCTTTATCCCTCATGAAGCAAAGAGTCCAGGAAGCCTGTTTCAAAAGAGATTTTAGTTGGGAAGGAGAAATAGTAAAGATAGAACTCTCATCTAATTCAAGGAGTGCCACAGCCTTTCTAAAATTCTTAACAATTTGAGAGTGCTCTTTAAAACTTCCCAGTAATTCTCTCTTGAGCAGGGATCTCAGAGTCCCCATTTCTCCTCTAGCGAGGCTGGCGACCCAACGTACTAATGCAGACAGGGCCTGTACCCAACTGCTACGCAGACCAAATTCAAGTCTAAGAGCAGCTGTAGAGCAAGCAGAATTCAGAGAGGTTAAAGACCTTAATAATTTTCCTTCAATCATATGAAGGAAGCCCCAGTGTTTTAAATCGACCAATTCTATTCCATATAGGAGAGTAGAAGGGATTTTTGCCTTATAAACCTCTAGTAAAAAAGCAAAGTGTCTTCTCCCTGTAGCGGAATAAAGAGCACTCAAGCTTTTGCCTTGAGACAGGGCTTTACGAGAGTTGTTATCAATGTGCTGCCTCTCGCTCAGGTTTGCAGAAACAATTCTTCCTAAAAAGGTATATGATTTAACCACTTCCAATTTCTGCCCACTTACTGACCAGCCATAATTCTCGAATTTAGATTTTTTCCTCCCCGTAATGCACATAACTTTACTTTTTGAGGCATTTATCCTCAAGAAGTGGGACTCAGCAAAGTCATGTAAAGCCTGCAGACGATTAGCTAGACCTTTAGGGGTTAGATCTAGAATTAAAATATCGTCAGCATATAGAAGGCAGGCTATAGGATAGCCCCCCACTACCGGGGCTATGCCAACACAAGATGCAAGTGAAGTTGGAAGATCAGCAATATACAGGGAGAACAGCAGAGGAGCCAGAAGACAACCCTGCTTTAAACCATTAGTGGAGGGAATAGCCCGCGAGAGCCCCCTTTCTCCACCCTGTAACACTCGACACCAAGTGTCCGAATGTAGAGATCGTACTAGGTCTAATAGAAGAGAGGGCATACCCAATATAGCTAGCTTTCTCCACAGCAAAGGACGATCCACTTTATCAAATGCTGTGGAGAAATCAATAAAGGCCGCATAGACTCCTCCGCCCCGAACTCTTACATATTTATCTAGCATAACCTGCAGGGCTGTAAGGTTATCCAAAGTACCATGCCCTTTGCGAAAGCCCGTTTGTTCAAGGGGTAAAATCTGGTTCACCTCGACCCAATCGGTAATTAGAGCTAGAAGGCATTTGGAAAAAACTTTTCCAATAGCATCAAGAAGGGCTATCTGACGATAGTTCATTGGGTTATTCCTATCTCCCTTCTTGAACAGGGGAACCAAAATGCTCCCCTTCCAAGAAGATGGCACAATCTTACTGGAAAAGCAAGCTCTAAATAGAGGAAAGAGAATCTTACTCCATAAGACAGGGTCTAACTTTAGTATCGAAATGGGAAGTTCATCGGGCCCCATAGCTCCAGAGGAGCGCATATCCTTAATGGCCATTTCAATGGTTTTCTCTGAGGGGGCTTCAATGGGAAGCTCAACATCTCTAGGAGCTCCTAAGGAGCATTCACAATCAAATGCTACGCCATTCCCAGCATAAAGGTCGGAGATATACGAAACCCATAACGATTCAGCAATAGGAATAGGATGAGGGCTGACTCTAACTCCACAACCCTCTCCAATGAGAGACCAAAATTTTCTAACATTACCATGAACAACCGCCTCCCGTAAGCTTATCCAAAGAGAATCCTCTTTTTCCTTTTTAAGTTTCTTCTTAATGCGACTTCTCCTTCTTTTTAACAGATATATTTTGTTTTTTAATTCAATAGATCTGCACAGAAATTGTTCCCGCACTAACCTATTTATCGCCTTATTTAAAGGGATCAAAGAACTGGGAACGAAGCTCCTTTTTTCAGAAAAAGTGGATCGATTAGCAACACGAATAACCTCCTTCATGAAGTTCTCAAAATGAGTCAGTTCAGAACCCTGCCAATCATTCAATTCTAGGATAGTTTTTCCTAAAATACATTTCAGGCCCTTCCTGGCTTTAAAATTCCAAAAACATCTTCCAGTATTCTTATGAAAATTAACTATATCGCTATTAAGATACCATGAGTCTGAACTTGGAAAAAATAAAGACAAATTTATAGTAATCACCTTGTGATCACTAAATAATGTCGGTAGGACTACCAAATCTTTTACAGAAGAAAAGATATCATAGTCAATGATTACATAATCCAAGATTGACTGACTGAAGGGGGATCTATGAGTATAATTGGCAGGAGAATCAGAGGGGAGCCTACCATTCACAATTATCCCCTCAGTTGCAGAAAGTTCTTCCAATAACAATTTCCCTCTTTTATTAGTTTTGATTTTATTAGGGAAGAGAATCTGAGGGATAAGGAAGGCTTCTTCTTTACATTTATTTCTAAATAACTCTAAACTAGAGTTAGAGACCTTACAATTAAAATCACCGACTAACAGCACATGGGGGGGTGTATCTAGCTCTTTAAGCTGTTTGATATATGAAAAGACTTGCTTCAATAAAATATTAAAACATTCATCTGGGGGAATATATACATTTATTATAACTAATGAAGTATTGGTACCCCTACTTGATAGCGAGCGGAGGGTCACTGCCTGAAAGAGGTTCTTTGGGTCAACATAATGTGTAAAATTCCATTTCAAACTATTTGACAAGAGGCACGCAAGACCACCTTTTGCATGCCCTTTCTTTGATGGTGATGCCCTTGCCTCAAGGACAAAATAATCTTTCCCTGCACATAAACTACTAGGACACCAGGTCTCTTGGAGGCAAATAATACTAGCTTTCATGGAGAATAAATATTGAAGTTTCTCGGGATTATTATGTATCCCGGCAGCATTCCAGGAGATAACTTTTAAACTGTTGCTAAAGATGTTGAAAGAGCTTAGGATTGTCTAAGGTTTTAGTAGACAAAACCCCAGGCAACCAATTCCACTGAAAATTATCTTTGTTTGGGGGAATATTCTGGGAGAGCGAAACTGGCATTACCTGCGTCACCCGGCGAGTATTTTTAGAAACAGAGATCTTTAATTCATCATATAGGGAAGAGAAAGTATCTTGATCATTGCCCTGCTGAGAGAGTCTATTAAGAGGGGAACAATTTCTCCCAAAGGGGAGAACAGGTAAAACATCAATTCCCCTACACTGAAAACTCTCCGCCTGTTGCAAAATAAGATTTAGTATAAGTTTAGAGTAGAACTTTACCCTAACAAAGGGAGCGGATGCTGTTCCTAATATAGAAACTAAGTCGATATCATTTGAATGAATTAATTTTAGGCTCTCAATTTCCTTAAAATATTTGAGTAGCCATGCTCTATTTAGGTATAAGTCAGAATCGAATAAGGGTAAAAAATCTACTGTAAATGTGTCACCAAAGGCTTCAGGCATATTTGAGGGCAAATGCTGGGGCCGAACCTCTCCAACATCCGAAGCAGGAAAAACGGGGGCACAAGGATCAAGGGCTACAGACCGCAAGGGGACCGGCCCAGGCAATTCTACCTCGGGTAAAGGAGTTGCCCAACTCCCTACTTCCGGTGGGGGACCATTCCCAGGGCAATCAGAAAAGGTTTCTGTGCCCGGAACTGGGGGCTTTAAGATATCAGAGGAATGGGAAACCACCTCCTTGCCCGCCGATTCTCCGGACATTTGGACCTTAAAGTCTAAAACCTGAGAATCCTCAAAAATAATTTGTTTCTGCTTTTTCTTTCTAAATCTACGGATTGGTTTCCTCTTTTTTCCTAAATTCTTTCTTTGTTTTCTAATTTTTCCCTTTTCAACCCCCCCTAATCCCTTTGATTCAGGTATAAAAATTGGAAATAGTTCTTTTTCAGCTTTTGGAGCAGCAATCTCAACGCTTTCTTCTTCAATTTCAAGGTCGCAGAGCTTTGCGCAATTAGATACGAGTGAAATGGGGGCTACAAGGAGCTTATTTTTAGGGGTATCCACGAGTTTATTTTGGAGTGAGTTTTCATTTTCGTTTAAGAGCACACTACCCAACTCGTGCCCCTGAAGGCTTACTTTAGGAATTATATCAAGAACCTTTTCCGGAGCTTTTAACAATAAAGCTTTTAATATCTGAGTAACAGATTCCAGAATGCAATCGGAACTTCCCACAAATTTACTCAATAACTGCAGGATGGAGGCCAGCAAATGTTCCAATGCAATCAAGGATTCAGAAATCGGTTTTTCCACTTTATCATAACCGAGCAAACCCTTATGCCCAGTGTCAGATAAATTAAGCAGTGGACTCATGGAAAAATTAGACTGAGAAAAAATATCTGGCGATTTTAGGGAGGGGGTACTACTAAAAAGAAAAAGACCAGAAGAAGAAACACCAGTCGGGGGTTTGATCACTTCAGGTAAGTTCAAAGGACCGTCAGCTAAGTATCGACCACAAAGCTCAAGGTCAATACTTGACAACTGAGAAACACCCTTACTGTCCATCATTAATTGTGAACCTCTAATGGGATCAGTAAGAGGAAGCTCTGTAGAAATGACTGGCACATTGGTTTGCTGCTCAATCTTGGGATAAAAAGAAACATCCCCATTATTTCCTGACCTATCAGGTGGCAATGGGAGGGGGTCTTCGGAAGGCGGGATATCTGATTGATCTTTTATCCCCCTACTAGACACAGTCTTCTCCCAAAATTGAGGCAGCAGGGATTGACCCTTTAGTACCGGGTTACTGGGAGATCTGTTACTAGGGGAAGTGGGTTTTGACAACATACAAACCCTATCCCCTAAAACTCTCCCCGAACGTAGTTTTTTGGCCGACATCTTTATACAACAAGGTACTATAACCCCAAATGAATACAATAAATATATTTTAAATTAAAAGAAGGTGAAATATTTGAAGGTAAGTAACGAAGAGTTCCTGATCAACAGGAGAATGTGCACACCATAAATATATAATGGAAATAATGCAGAGATTTTAAAACAGCGGCGATAAGGCGCCGCCCGCGCACGGTCCCGCGATGCGGGGGCTCTGTTCAAATTTATGCGCCTCCGTGCGCGTTGTTGGTGATGCAGGCGGCCTTCCGCCGCTAGGGCTCCTGGGTGCTGAAGTCCTGCACTCTGCGGCCGCTAGGGAGCACGACGGCGGCAGCGGCAGGAAAGTTAGTAAACCAGCACCAGAACCGGTAAGAAGAACAAACAGGGTTTTGTTTCGCTATACCCAGGGTTGTGGAGTCGCCTACAAAGGCAGTACGCAGCGCCTGCGCTTTTTCCAGCACTATTCTGGCCTACAGGTAATGGAACATAGAAGAGTACTTAGCTGAAAGAGTTCATGGAGTGTTTCCACAGTTAAGTCCTCAGCCGTGCAGTCCCATGGGAGTTCTACTCCAAGACGTAGTTCAGGAGGAAACAGCGTGGTTTCAGCGCGTGAAAAGAAACAAAGACTATATGAGGATAAATCCTGCACAGGCACCGAGCCCCTTGACGGCTCCAGTAGGTACAACGGTGAGTGTTCCTTACACGCACAAACGCAAATGTAGAAAGGACGCAATCCGAGGCTTTCAAGCGGCTCTTGCTTTGGTCCAGCGCATTTATCTTTGGAATGCCAGCGACAACGGAGGATTAAAGGTAAAGGATATCCAAGCCTTTCAAACGGCTCTAAACGCGCGATAGAGCAATAACTTCACGCTGGATAGGTAGGACAAACAGTGCACCATGCAAGGCTGCAGGAGGCTGATGAGAAAACCAAGGAAACCCGAGAGACTACTGGGAACCAGTCTCAGCTGAGACCGGCAGCGCTTGGCTCCACCGGTTCCACTGCTTCCCACCATTGGCCCCACCAGCAAGGCCGCCCGGACCGCACAGGAAACCACCCGGGAAAACAAGTTCTGAGGTCCTATCTGGGTTCAGCCAGGAACGGGGCCAGCGCCAACCGCGGCATTCTTTTGGTGTTTTTTTTCAGCGTTCTCAGCAGCGGCTGCGGCAGCGCCTCTCCACCTCTGACTCCTGCGTTCCTGCTCTGCTCTGACGGCGAAATGGCAAACGTGGACTGGATTCAAACGTGTCCATCTGATGCACTCAGTGACAGGTTGCAAAAAGGGCACAGAAACTGCACACCAACATTTTGCGACTTGTCTCTGATTTTGTGATACAACCTATGTAGTAATAGGTGGCAGTGGGAATCGCAGCGGGTTGCAGAACGCCCACCTATTGAATATTATTAAAGCAGGTCATCGTTTGCAGCCCCCTCTGATTGGCTACAAACGCCAAGGATGGTGGCCTGAAAGGGATGGCAGACCACCATCCCTGTGTTTACATTCCCAAAAGCTACCAGAGTTCCTTAAAGGAACATGTGCTGAGGGGGTAAAAAAGCATTCATGTTTGGGAAAACTTCGGGTGTAGAAGGCACTGGAGTCTTGGACCACTGCCTGCTACCACCCACCCACGCCCCTCAAGAACACCCGACAGCATTCACCTCCTTTGAGCGTCAGTAATTGGTCAATGGTTTGCTGTTAAAGGTGCACCCTGCTGGGCTTCGTGCATTTGCACCTGTTTCTGTTGTAGAGTCGTGGCCCAGGGTCTAGAAATAATGCCACACCACACGTGGGTTACAGTAGTGGCTAGTGCAATGCCTACCACGCATAGCACCCGGGCTATTTATTATCTTGGAAACGTGCCTTCCGTGTGGACGTCGGGCACGTCCACTGCGCGCACGCTCAAGTTGGGGGCTCATTAACTATCGCCAGGGACCCCCGTAACAGTGGTCGGGTCCAACTCTGGCAAACACTACATTCCTCCTTTACCCACAAATGTAAAAACTTTACAAACATGAGGCCTAGCGACAAAGCATCTTTAAAGTCTAAAACTCAGTCTCTGCAGGTTTCCTGAACAAACAAAAAGAACAGTCTTACTTGGTCTTGGCGGAGGCACAGCTCACTTCCGCATCGGGAGTCAACAGCGGGCCTCAAAATCTCGGTACCTCGGGGATGGCTGCGGACATGGGCGTAGATGGTACCTGCTCTGGCTGCGCCCTTCTGGAGGGGTTGGAAACATGTCCTCCGAACAGTCTGTATCCGTCACGCCTGGGTGGCTCTGTGTCCTTTGCGACTCCAGATTTCCTTGGGCTGGTGTGGTCGAGGTGCTCTCTGCGTTTTCTGTTCTGCATGGGGTCCTTCCTTCCGTGGCTGTCTCTTCTTCCGTGGCTTCTCGAGGACTCGGGGATGCCGCTGGGCGGTAGCCTTCTGGCTCGGGAAACTCTTCCTCTCCTTCATCTGGGAAATTCTTAAAGAATGACACATTTCTTGTGACCTCTTCCCCGTTCCTGATCGCTGTGATCAGCGTTCCGTTGATCCTCGTGACCGTCCAAGGGTCTAGCTCGAAGGGCAGGCGGAACTTTCCTCCTGGGTGGCGGTCTTTCACGAGCACTCGGTCTCCAACTTGGATGGAGCTGTCGGCGGCTCTCCTCTTCCGGGATGCTTCGCAATTAGTTTTTGTTCTGTGTTCCATTGACCGGTTAGGCGGGGTTGGTGATGATGCCCACATGGGATGGTGTGGAATGGTATCTGTGACTGTTCTGCCAAAGCAGAGGCGGCTTGGAGGAACCCCCGTGGTGCATTGGGGCGTCAGCCTGTATTCACGTAGAAATTGATAGAGGGCTAGCTCTCTGCCCTGGCCGTCCGCCAGTGCGATCTGAATGGTCTTGTTTAGGGTTCTCATTAGCCTCTCGACTTCCCCGTTAGCTTGAGGCCACCTCGGGGTTATGCGTCGGTGCTTGATGCGGTGGGACTGTAGGTAATCCGCTAACTCAGCGCCATTGAAAGGGGGACCATTGTCCGTGCGCAGTTCCCCAATGAGGCCATGGGTGGCGATTATCTTTTCCAGCTTGGGAACTACCTCGGAGGCGGCAGTCGAGGACAGGAACTCCACCTCGGGTTACCGTGAGAAGTCATCCACCACCACCAGCATGTACTTCCCCCGGGGAGACTGTCGAAATCTGCGCTGGCTCGCACCCATGGAGACGTTGGTCCTTCCTCAGTGATCACTGGTGCCGGAGGGTTGGGTAAGCTGGTCGCTAAACACACCGGACATCGCTGGATGATTGTTTCCACTATTTTATCGAGGCCGGGGAACCAGAGCTTGCTCCGAAGGTGGTTCTTTGACTTTACAATGCCTTGGTGCGCGCCATGCGCCAGTAGGGCTGCCTGTTGGGTGAGACAGTCAGGTAGCACAAGGCGGGGGCCTCTCAGGAGGCATCCTTCCTGAGATACGGACAGTTCGTTCTGGACTTGATGGAGCGCCTTAAGCGTCGCTTGGGCACCAGGTGTGCGGAATGACGATGGGCTTTGGAGTGGCTTCCAGTTGCCTGACATGACGGCTTGGATGGCGATCTGCAGGCAGTCGTCATCTTTGGTGGCTCGCGCCACTTCCTCCAAGGAGATTGGCAGAGGCCATGACCTTTCTACGATCATCCTGACATACTCCTCCGTGGCCGCGGCTTCTGCAGCTTCCGAGTCAGTGGCTGGGCAGGCGTGTCTCGACAAGAAGTCGGCTGGGTTTCGGGTGCCCGGTCGATACTCCACGGTGAGCTGGAATTCCTGGAGCTGGAGCACCCATTTTTCGATCCGAGGAGGAGGACGTAAGGAGGAACCTTGGAACAGCGGGACTAGAGGTTTGTGATCTGTGATTACCACAAAAGGGTGCCCATACAGATAGATGTGGAAGTGCCGGCACCCCCACAGGATGGCGATGGCCTCTCGTTCAATCTGCGAGTACCGCTGTTCCATTGGTGTGAGGGTTCTGCTTGCATATGCGATGGGGGCCCATTCTCCGCATGCCTGTTGTTGGGTTAGCACGGCCCCTAGGCCTGTCGGGCTGGCATCCACCACGAGTTGGGATTCGTTCCGGGGATCGAAGTAGGCTAAAGTTGTGTCAGCTGAGAGTGCCGCCTTGGTCTTCTGGAAGGACTCTTGCTGTTCCGGACCCCACTCCCAGGTGGCAGCCGCTTTTGTGAGGTCACGGAGGGGGCCGGTGAGGTCAGACAGATCCTTGATGAATCTCCCACAGTAGGTGACCATCCCGAGGAAGCTGCGAACTGCTGTCACCGACATGGGGGCGGGGGCCGCGTGAATGTCCTTGACCTTTTCTGGGTCCGGGCCTACTCCTTGGTCGGAAAACCTGTAGCCAAAGAAACTAATGTCCTTTCAAAGGAAGCCGCATTTTTCTCGGTGAAGGGTCAACCCTTGCTCTTGAAGCCGGGTAAACACTGCCTGGAGGCGTTGGATGTGTTCGTCCAAGGTTGGTGCATGGACCAAAATGTCGTCACTGACATTTAAGACGCCGTCGAGCCCTTGCAGGACGTTCTGGATGATATTTTGAAACACCTCCGCTGCACTCGATATTCCAAAGTTGAGCTGGGTGTACCGCCAGAGGCCAGCGTGCGTGGAGAAAGTGGTAATTGGGCGTGAATCAGGGTGTAGGGGGATCTGGTGGTATCCAGACCTCAGGTCCATCTTTGAGAACCACTTTGAGCCAGACAGCTCTCTGACTATTTCGTCTATGGTTGGCGTCAGGTGGCGCTCGCGCTTGATAGTGAGGTTGGGGATGCGCATGTCCACGCAGATCCGCACGGCATCTGGCTGTTTAAGCTTCTTGGCCACCACAATGGGTGACACCCACGGGGTGGGCCCACTTACCCTTTCAATGATTCCAGCTCGCTCGAGTACCCGCAGCTCCGCTTCAACCTTGGGTCATGGGTGGAACGCAATGCGTCGATGACGGAGGGCTACCGGGGCGACCGATTTGTCTATGTGGAGGTGGATGGCGGGTCCCTTCAAACAGCCGTTCCCTTTGAACAGTGTTGTGTGTTTTAGAACTAGATGGTTGAGGCTGCGGGCTTGGACTGTAAGTGCGAAATGGATCAGCCCGAGGTCTTGGGCTGTTCGGCAACCAAGCAGGAATCCCGATCCTTCTTGCGACACATAGATTTTGGCTTGCAGGCGAGTGGCGTCGTGGGACAGATCCGTCCGGAACATCCCGCACAGGCGGAGTGAGCGACTGGTGCCGTAGGCGTATACTTGTACCCTCGTGGGATGGAGTGCGGGGCATTTCTTAGTGTCCGGTATACGCTGGCGGCCATCAGGTTGATTGATGCACCTGTGTCGATCAAGGCCGCCACTGCTTGGTCTCGCACGTTGACCGTGCACATTGGTTCTGCGGATGGTGTAGCTGCTAGGGTGTGAAGTACTCGCACGACATGGACGGAGGCTGCATCCGCTTCATCATCGTCCATCTCACTGCTGGTAGATGTGCTGGGTAGCGGCTCTAACTGCCTTACCCTTCTGGGTGGGCCACTCTGTTTCTTCTTGGGTGCCGACAGACATACACTTGCGAAGGGGTTGGCTTTCCCACACGCGCTGCATACTTTGCCTTGTGCCGGGCATGCTCCTCTATGGGGTGTCGCGCCTCCTCACCACGCGCAGGCGCGGCCGGGGGGGGGGGCTGGAGCCAGTCTTGGGTTTCTTCGCCTGGGTTGCTTCGTGTGGTTCTCGGCGGCGTCGGTCTTGAGGGCGCACACTGGCTCTGTCTTGATTGCGACCGCCGGCTTTGGCTCCATGTGCGCGGCTCTAGCCTTAGATAACTCCTTTGACCGCCCTAGTATGAGGATGTCGCGCATGGGCATGTTGTCCACCAACACTCTCTCACGCAGCTTTGAGGACGCACAGCCCTGGATGAATTGGGCACGGATTTTGTCGTCCACATCGGGGAGGGTGCACGTGCTGGCTAGATTCTTCAACCTTGCGTAAAAGACGTCTACCAACTCTTCCGGGAGTTGGCGGGCTTGGCGGAGTAGGAATCGTTCATAGTCGGTGCTAGCGAACGGTTCAAAGTACGCCGTGATGGCGTCGCGCAACGTGGCATATGTTCTGGGCGGGCCAGCCTCGGTTACGTCCTTCGATATGTCGTGGATAGCTTCTCCTCCTGGGTGTAAAAGCATGGCACGTCGCCGCTCAGCCGCGATTTCTGCCGCCACAAAGTAGTTCTCCAGCCGTTCCACCCACTTCTTCCACCGTGCGGCTTGCGACGGGGGGGGGGTGCCGGTGACAGCAAACGGCTCCAGGGTGGGTATGTTGGCCATGGCCGTTGAGGATGGGCGCAGCAGCAGGGAGGGCCTCACCTTCACACCTCTGGGGGAGGCGCACCAGTCTTCCGGGCGTCGTGTGCGGGTCCCTAGGGCTGCCTCGATGCCCAGGGGCGTCCAGGGGAGCAGGAGGAGCGACCAGAGGCCTCAAAACGGTCGAATTCGAATCTCACGCGAGATGCGTGAGAAACAGCAGGTCCGGACCTCGCGTTGCACGTGAGAAGCGTGAGGAATGGCAGGCAGGTCGCGTTGTTCCGCGGGTGCCAGCTCCGCAGGGACAGAAGCTTCCCGGGCAGGTAGGAGGCGGTCGCTGGGGGCCGGGGGGCTGCAGTGGGCTCAGCCAGGCGGGGGAAGCAGGCAGCCAGGCCGGGCAGGGGGCACACAGCCTGGAGACGGCTGGGGCCACACATGGGCAGGTGCATGACCTCAGGAGGAGGGGAGTCGATCCGCTCCTTGGGCAAAGGCGTGAGGCGGCGGTGCACGCAATGGGGTGGCTAGACCACCTCGTCGCCAGTGTAGAGTCGTGGCCCAGGGCCTAGAAATAATACCACACGTGGGTTACAGTAGTGGCTAGTGCAATGCCTACCACGCCCAGCACCCCGGGCTATTTATTTTCTTGGTAACGTGTCTTCCGTGTGGACGTCGGGCATGTCCACTGCGCGCACGCTCAAGTGGGGGGCTCATTAACTATCGCCAGGGACCCCCGTAACAGTGGTCGGGTCCAACTCTGGCAAACACTACATCTGTGTGACTGTCACTCTTTCTCTTAAATAGACAACTCCGACAAACTGCAGGAAGCTAAAAACAGAGAGACATGTTTCTCAAAGTAGCATCAGTTATCAAGAGCCGAAGCTTCAGGTGGAATCCAGGTCACGTGTAGGTTGGCCAACCCTAGAAGAGGCATGCCACTTTGTTTCACGCTTTCCTGGTGCACCACAAGCAGGGCCAGACCTCCCTATGAGCCGGGCAGGATTCGGGCTATGGTATGCCCTACCTCTGGGGGCATTGTGGACCCAGGAGGTGTCCACGTCCATCAGTGGGATTGTCTGCAACAGGGGGTGCGTGCAGACTGCAACTGTAGCTTTCCTGGCATTGCAAGGGAGCAGAACCCTGCCTGCTGTTTGACCCGGGCAGAGCTTGCAGCTGGTGGGTGAGTCACATCTTCTGAGACATGCGGAGATCCTGTCTTCCGTCCACAGGGCTGGGCTGGAAAAACAACAAGCATTTACAATGCAATAGGTCTCACAATCACATTATTTTGAGCTATTGACATTGTAAATAGCAATGCCTTTAAAAAAATTAAAAGGCTATTGCATTGCATAGCACAGTGTCTGAAGACGGCACCACGCTTATTAAAGTAAAAACAAAAAAAAGGGAGGCAGAGCCCTGTGGTATCAACAACACAGATTGCATTTCAGGGCTGACACAGTGCAGGGTCACGTACCAGTGTCCCTCACTGCTCAAGAATGCAATAGAGAAAAGACGTGGGGGGGGGGGGGGAAGGAGGATACAAATGTAATTAACCAGTAACAGTGCCACTTAGTGCAGTCTACACTCTGCATTAGGGGTAGGATCTGCAGCGCACCAACAATGGAACGGTCATGACATCAGCAGTACTCAGTCGAGCTAGTAGGGGAGGCATTATTGAGAGGGGGAGGACAGGCAGAAGCGTAGCCGAAGAGGGCTCCCCTATTGGTCAACATAAATCAGTACTGTGTACGTCATAGCTCTACGCCCTGGCATGCACTCACATAGAAGTTTTTAACTGTTAGTTAAAGTGCTGCTTTAAAGTAAATAAATAAACGTTATTGCATTGAACACAAAATTTCATTTTCTAAATCGAATACTGAATATTCCATGCAAGATAATTGTTTTGGTTACTCTTTTTTTGCTTTCTCTGAGAGATTTATGAAAAAATCGTTTAAGAAAAGGTAACCAGTAATTAAAAATATGGCTCGATGCATTGTATTGATCTCTGTACAACAGATAGGCACCAATAAGTGATGAAGGAGCCAGTAAATACAGGTGTCACTTAAAGTTCATACTCGTATCGCCACCTACATAAAAAAGATAATAAACGCATTCCCCAGAGCTCACAAACTCCCATCCTCAGATTGTAACAGAAAAATCTCTGAAGATTTAGGCACATTAACCAACTGAGCACCGTCACTGCAGGCTGTACGTAGTACCTCTCAGAATCCCATATTAAAATCCAGAGCCATCAGAATCAGCAGTCATGATCTTCACATATATGCATGCAGCAGGTGCATTAGCCAGCAGTGCTATATCGATGGCACTCAGACATGTGGCACGTAAGTGACAAGCTTCCACAATCGGCATAACAACCTGCAAACCTCGGTGATACGTATTTAGTATCCTGACCTGAGCCTGAGCTGTGGCCAATCGTAGGGCACGCTGCTTTGTGCAGCAGAAACATTAGCCACCCGAGCTGCCCCGCCGACGGAGGCTGGCCCTTTAAGTGGCTTGACTACTGCAGCCACGGCGGGCACGGCGCGGCGTGGCCCTGCTGCCATACCGTGCTGTATAGCTCAATGGTCGCCTGGCCACTGTCGCGTGGGTGGGGCCGAGGGTGCAGCTCAGGTGGGCGGGCGCAGCTCAAGGACACACGGTACCTGGGCTCGCCCACCCGAGCAGGCAGCCGCCCAGGCCCGAACAATGGGGAAGGCAGGCCCCTGCGATTACTGCGTGCCCTGTGGGAGCCTGGCGCGGCTCTGGGACTGGTGGTCACACCCGGCCAGCGCCATGAGCCAGGACTGGAGGGTCCTGCCTCTGAGGTCATGTTAAGAGAGGGGGGGTGATCCTAGTGGAGCCAGGAATAGACAATGGGGAGTGGGGTCAACGTGCCTGCTGCAACTGCACCAATATAGGCGCAGCAGCATCCAGGTCATGGAATTAAAAGAAAACTCGGTGGGTTGGTGTGCTTCCGGCAAAGATCTGTACACAGACCTCCCAAGTGTCAGGTACATGTTACTTATGGAGTCATTTTTTTTTTCCTTGCCATTCAACTAATTGTAGTTTTGTAATCACCCGTTCTTGTTGCAGCATCAACATGCAAAGAAACCCAGCACTAAAAAACCAGCATTGGCAACACCCCCAGGTTTGGCATGCAAGCTTGTGCGACAAACATTTTTGACAAGTTTTTATTGAAGTATGTGACACAAAATAAAAAGAACAAAAGCAAGCATTTTCTTTCAGTCCCTTCTGTTCTGGACTCATAGCTGCTTTAGTTATGCTTTTCTCTGCAAGTGTCTTACTCAAATAATCTTTCTGCGCGACACACAAACCCAAAACTAGTGGTTTTGTCAATGCGGTTTGGTAACTGAACTGTTTAACAGATGCCCATCCCTAGGTGTAATTAGAAACAGATGGCCCGCTAAAGCTCACTCTGCGGAATGAAACAAGCGATGATCTAATTAGAAGCAGATGGCCCCTCTAAAAATAAGAAATTGCTTCACAAAAGCCGTGAAGCAGATGAGCCAGTCCAGATGGGCCGTCCAAAAGGGAGAAAGGGCAGTGGCCGAAAAGCATGTTTTTCAATAGGAAGCCAGCGTTTAGCATAAACGCTGATGCGACCCAATGAAAATGATGGGCGGGGCTTCAAGTCCCCTTCTGAAATCTCCTCTCTCACAATATGTCTCGCCGAGCGAGCAACGCATGCGCGCATCAACGCTAGGCGAGACCTAAAAATGCCTAAACCAGCCCAGTTCCTTCAGTTTCCTTGAGCAATCTATCTAGTTTCATCCATTAATTCTCTGTCCGTATGTCCTCTCTCTCTCTCCCTCTCTGATCGCTTTTTTTCTACTTGTGCCATGGGCTTTCAAAACAGGCCTCCAAGGGCTCCAGCCCATAGAGAAATGTCCCATTAGATAAAAGGATTGTCTAGCCCTGGTCTTAGGAGGCCTAGAAAAATGATTGTGTATCGCTCTCTTGCCCAGGGTGTTAGCATGTGACCCAATCTAGCCCAGAAGCCTCTTGGTGGACTGCCTGACAAGCAGTATCATACATCCATGATCCTCTGCACCTTTCCCGAGAAGTGACACGCCTAAACCTCCTGACAGAGGGCCTAGTTAGGTACTCACTCTTGAACCGGTGCCCCGCAGCAGTCAGTCACCCTCCTGTACCAATGAAACACCTTCACCTGGGTGTACATATAGAAGAATCTATCCAGAAGACCGGGTGTGTATAATGTTTAATAACGTGTTTTCCTTTCGAATGTATCTGGGAAGCACAATTTGTAGACATAATATGGCCTTTTCCCTCAGAGAACATCTGTAAAACTTGCAGGTTTAACTTGTTGCTGTCCCTCAGATACTTGGCAGTTAAAGCGAGACCCTAACAGCACCATAACACAGGACCATAACACAGCACCATAACACAGCACCATAACACAGCACCATAACACAGGACCATAACAAGTCTGGCTTTTGCCAGCCAGAGTATTTCCGGGTGTCCCACTCTTAATATTGGGAAGCACGAGCACTGTTGCTGGTCCAGCACTGTTATTTACGTTATGTTATGCTATGCTACATTATGCTATACTATGCTATATTATATTATGCCACTGATCTTCCGCCATTCCATTACCTCCTTCTCTGATGCCACCCTTTGTCGTGTAGTTTCCACTAATCAGTAGAAAGTGCACGTTTGTGGACGACATAAACTTAGACTGGTGCCAGACTGATTCCATGCACCCCCACATGGTATGTCGTCCTTTGGACCAGCTAGCTCACAGTGCCACCATTAGCACCCCTAAACCTAGACAGCAAGCGAACAGTTCTGGCAATTACTATTCATGACCGCCCTGTACCCTCAGTCACAGGCGCTCTCTTTCGCTCTGAGAAATATACAAAGAATACGCAAAGGGACGTTTTCAATATTTATTGAACCAAAGTGATTCTTGTATAGAAAACATGTGCTGCAATGCTAAATAGAGAGAAGCAGACAAAGGTTATAGTGAGTGTCAAGACTGTGAATAAAGAAAAGAGTTCCACCATCTTGCTGAGACAACTTAAATCTGCAGGCAGATGCAATATTATAACAATCTAGCATATTCCTATGATGCAAACCTAAACTGTATGTCTAGGGTGTGAATGCATGTTCTGCCCAAAAAATCTTTTCCGGATGATCTATCCCCTGTATCTGGTGGGTAAGAGTGTAGGACATGCCTTGGTCACGACTGGACACCCGTCAAGGAGATGTCAATTAGCTGCTAGGTGAAAGCTTCAGCATGCAGGAACCCTGGGAGTCAGCAGAAGTGTCTCCTCTGATTGTATTTGGAAACAAAAGGGTTTGTATAGAAAAAGACCTCCTTCCCTTGGGCCGAGATTGTGATCAGGCTGCCATTGTTTGTGTTCCACAGAGAGCTGTGTCGCAAAATGGATGTAATGATCAACACATTTGTTTAACACAAGTGAGGGCCTTGCACGTGATGCCAAGGCAATGGGACAGTGTTCTCATGAATTCTCCATGTTAGCAAGGTCGGTATTTCCAAGAAACTAACCCAAGTGTCACGAAAGTAAATGTGTGTCAGAAGTCGATGTGACAAAGTGGAGGCAACTTTAGGAAAGAACCGTGTACATGTAAAATAGCACTATCTCTACCAGGTCTAACCCGGGCACATGACACATTAATAATCCTGTGACTGTGGGCTGGACTCAGCAAGGTCCATTACCCCCACCACGACCTATGACAGTATAGGGACAGGGTGGGGTTAGAGGAGGAGACTTTAATTGAACTAGTCCTCCCACTGCTGGAGACTGGTACCAGAATATCACTGTCAGATTAGCCCCTGACATAAATATGGAGTACTGACATGTTTAACAAGGATATAGCATCATTGGAGTCAAGGGAAAATCTACACCGAATGGGTCAATATTTTTGTAAACAATATTTACAACCAGCTATTTATGTCAGACCGTATACCTGTAATTGATTTCCTAACATACACTAGCGTGCAAAGATAAAAACATAGTTGTGTGGTTGTGTGAATTGTGTTTCAGAGAGAGGGAGAAGGGGGAGGAAGCCAGAGAGAAAGAGATCAGAGAGGGAGAAGAAAGAGGGGAGAGAAGGAGAGAGAGAATAGATAGAAAGAGAGCAACGGTGCGAGGACATAAAGGGATCAAGGCTGGGTTGAGCTTTTATTGCCAGGGCTGCTTTTAGTTTTAAAGTCCATTCCTGACTACAGTGTGAGGATTTGTAAAAAAAATGAAAGACATCTCCCTCCTGTCACAGTGATTATTCATTTTCTTTTTAGGTCTGGCTAAAAGACACATTTAGCTGTCTTGCCAGCCTCATGTTTTTCAAAAAAATATCATACAGAAAATACATACCTATATAGGTTCTCTCATTCAACACTCCTTCACCATTAGTCAGTTGACATGTCATTTAAATGTTCTCCCTCCCACCCTAGCAAAAGGTATAGATCAACAGACCAGCCCCCTCCACCCATTGGGTGTTTTCAATTTGAATGACTGCATTTTCCCTTGCACATGCACAAATATACCAGAAATAAGAGTTCCCAAAACCATACATTTTTAGACACATGCACTTCCCAATGACTGATATACCCTATGTATGGTAGGATTACATCAACTATTTTCATACCTCTCAAAGCATTTATTATTAATTAGTGAAAGTGGGTAGGAAAGCACTGCCTGCATTTAACAGCGCCCTTACCCCATAGCGTCTTGGTAGTTGTAGCTCAGTTTTTTCACACAGTTAATATTATTTTTCAGCTATTGCCCTCTTTCGAAATCGTATCTCTAGACACCAGTGTTTCGGGATTCCTCCCTCATCAGTAGAGAATATTCATGGGTTGTTGGACATGCTGCCAATTTTCTCAGGTATAATCCCACTCATAGCGTGCAGGGGTTCCAAAGCACATCAGCTTGGGGGCGGCTCACAAGAGCCTTTTATCAGTGAAAGTGGGTCGGAATGCACTGTTTGCATGTAACAGCACCATTACACCATAGCGTGCTGGTAGTTGCAACCCATAAATATTCTCTACTGATGAGGGAGCCTAATCAAGCTGGTCTCAGACCTGCCCACTCTACGGAGCATGTCATCCTGGCAGCTCTGGACACACTCAGGAACAACGCGGACATTGGGTCCCCTCAAGCCGTCGTCCTCCTGGACCTATCACGGTGGACCATAACATCCTTCTCCACCGTGTCGAGCAGGCTGGCATCCAGGGCAACGCCCTCAGTTGGGTCAAGTCCTTCCTTACTGGAAGAACACAGGCCTGGGGCCCTACACTGCCACTAAAACCCCCACGTTCTGCGGAGTCCCCCAGGGCTCCTCTTTATCGCCTCTCTTATTTAATCTATATCTCCGGCCATTGATCCAATCCCTCAAGAAATGGGACATCGTCGCTTATAACTACGCTGACGACCTACAGATTATTCTTCCGCTCAATTCACCTCATGCCATTAATACGTTTCACGCAGTCATGGTCCACATCCAATGCTGGATGAACCAGAATCAATTGAAACTTAACCCCGGGAAAACTGAGCTCCTCCTTCCTGGACTCAGTCATGCTCACTGGGGCCCGCAGTTTTGGCCCCCGGAGCTAGGCTCCCCGCCAATCCCGGTGAAAGCAGTTAAGAGCTTGGGAGTGATCATTGACGCTGAACTTTCCCTCAGAGCTCAAGTGGGCTCGGTAATATCTTCTTGTATGTACCAGCTTCAGAAGATTCACAAAATTCGTCACTTACTTCCCCCCGCTGCACTTACCCAAGTTGTCATCTCACTTGTGCTCTCCCGTCTGGACTTTTCTAACTCTATTTACCATGGCCTCCCATCATCCCTGACACATCGTCTCCAAATTGTCCAGAACCAAGCGGCCCGCTTAATTTTTAATATCCCCAGATGGCAGTCAGCCAAACCCCTGCTTCACAGTCTTCATTGGCTCCCAATAGATCAAAGGGCAGCTTTTAAGGTGGCATGTCTTACTTTCAAAGCCCTCCACTGCTCCGGCCCTTTGTTTGTAAAATCTCTTATCCGTCCCTACTGTCCACAGCGCGACCTCCGATCTGCCCATCGCCACCTGCTAGCCACACCCAAAATTAGAACCAAGAAGCTCGGCAGTCGCCGGTTCTCTCATCTAGCCCCTGGATTTTGGAACCCCCTCCCTCTCTCCATCAAATCCTCCTCTTCCCTCATGAACTTTAGGAAATTACTCAAAACTCACCTTTTCCCTCTTCCCATCTAGAATACCGCTTCTCTTGCTTCCCCTCATCTACTCTGTCTTTCAGCGCCAGGAAGCCTCGGCGACAGTGCGCTTTACAAATTTCACTTAAGATAAGATAAGGGAGGAATCCTGAAACACTGGTGTCTAGAGAAACGATTTTGAAAGACATTAGCTGAAAAATAATATGAACTTTGTGTAAAAAACTGAACGACACCTACCAAAACGCTATGGGGTAATGGCGCTGTTACATGCAAGCAGTGAGTTCCTACCCACATTCACTGATAAAAGGCTCTCATGAGTCTCTCCCCAAGCTGACGAACTTCTGAACCCCGGCATGCTATGAGTGGGATTGTACCTGAGAAAATTGGCAGCTTGTCCAGCAACCTGTAAATATTCTCTGCTGATGTGGGAGGAATCCCGAAACACTGGTGTCAAGAGATACAAATTCGAAAGATGGCATAGCTGAAAAATAATATGAACTTTGTGTAAAAAACGGAACTACACCTACCAAGACGCTATGGAGTAATGGCACTGTTACATGCAAGCAGTGCACTTCTACCCAACACTCAAAGGAAGCAAACAAAAGAGACTACTCACCCTATTTCCTGGTTCCAAAACAAGATCTTACCATGAGACCAAGCCTGGATTTCTGATTCATAAGTAAATAATTGGTACACAACACTTCAAGAAGTAATTCCACTCCTGAGAAAAGGGGGTTATATGGTCACCATAGATCTATAGGACACCTACCAACACATACCTATGAACCAAAGAGACACAAAATACTTCAGATTTGTATTGGACAAGGTGCACTACCAATCCAGTGCTACCAGTAGGTATAAAATCAGCCTCACTGATCTTCAAAAAGTGCCTCGCAGCTGTAGCAGAACACCTAAGAAGACAAGGTATCCATGTCCACCCATACTTGAACAATAGGCTGGTAATGGTGCGAACAAAAGAAAAATGCCACAAGTATATTCAAATAGTGATCGCCACACTACACCGACTGGGTTTCACAGTAAACTACAAGTAGTCATCATCAGAACAGGAAACAGTGTTCCTGGGAGCAACCTTAACCTCAACGACTGCACAAGCATACCCAGTCCTTAGGAGAGCAAAAGCGATCAGAGCAGACTCGTGTCTACCAGAGCGATTGGTCTCGGAGAGAGAGGACTGTCATGAAAGGAATGTGCATGATGACATCATGCATACCACTTATAACACATGTGAGATTGCACATGCACCACATCCAGGAATGGATCTCCAACAAATGGTCACAAGCCACCAGGAGTGGGGAAGATCTAGTGGTTGTCACATCAAAAGTACAAAAGGAGATGCAATGGTAGAATTCAAAAATCTATTTCAGGACGCCAACTCCAACGGTGACCATCACAACAGATTCATCCCACAAGGGTTGGGGAGCACACACAGGCAACCTGAAAGTATGGAGACCGTGGAACAGCAAAGATGCGTTGAAGCACATCAACTGCCTGGAAATGAAGCCAGTTTTCCTGGCCCTAAGGGCTTTCCAAGCACACATAACTGACCAAACCGTGCTAATACAAAAGGACAATACAACAACCGTGTTTTACCTCCACAAACAGGGAGGTATGAAGTTGTACACCCTGAGCAAACAATCCCAAGAAAAATGGATTTGGGCAATATCAAAGTAGATCACACTACAAACAGTCTACCTTCCAGGGACAAAAACACAGATATGGAGTAAGCAGACAAAGCAGCTCCTACGAACGGAAACTGAAACACTGGAGAAAATTTTCAAACCCTGTAGGAAACGAAGGATAGACCTGTTCGCAACTGCAAAAAATTTCAAAATGCCAACACTTCGCCTCCAGGTTTCAACACCACCAGTCAGAAGGGAATGTCCTTGTCAAACTGGTCAGGGAGGTTTGCATAATACTTTCCTCAGATTGTCTGACTTTCTTCAGCACCTTCAGTATCATGAGAACCAGAGGAACACTTCTTCCTCCTCGCCCCACATTGGGCCAAAGAGACCTGGTCTCAGACCTACTAGAGATCTCGAGGGGGCAAATGATTTCAATCAAGCAGAACAGGATCTGCTAAGAATGCAGGAGGGGAGCGTGTACCACCCAGAGCCAGCAACACTCACCCTAGCGATCTGGCTCCTGAATACCTAGAGTTTGGGCATCTACAACTGCTGCCCAGGGCAATGGAAATCCTTAGAGGCAAGGAAAGCTACCACAAGAAAATGTTAAGCTGCAAAATGGAGCAGATGCATTCACTGGTGCACAAATAATACAAATACGAAGGCAAGAACAAAATAAATAACTATTGACACACTGCACACTTGTTAACTACTGGGTTAATCTTCTCATCCTTAAAGGTACACCTGGCAGCAATTGTAGCTTACACCAGAAGGACTAAATGTAACAGCTTCTTCACATCACCAGTGGTGAAGATGTTCTTTGAGGAATCAGAAAGGATTGCACCACCAAGATCAGTTCCAGCGCCACTGTGGAACTTTTAACACTGGTAACGCAGTTAATGACAAACAGCCTCATGCATCAAGCCAAAATCCAGTCGGTAAAATACCGATTCGGAAAATTCACCCGTTAGCGATTACAAAATACCTACTTCAAATGCATGAACCCAAAACGTGAGCAAAGAACGATTCGCAAAAAACGAATCCGCAAAAATACCGATTCGCTAATAACCAAAATGCAAAATTACCGATTCGCTAAATACAGAATTAGCAGATACCGAAATCACTATTAGCTCCCGGAAAGTGCCAATAGCAAATAACGATTCGCACCCCAATGCAACAACAGTCGCTAATAACGAAAATCCCAAAAATCGCTATTTTGCCAGAGCTAAATAAGGGGAATCAAATCCTGGAGGTAAAGTTAAAATTAAAAAAAAACGAATCCTAAAAAAAAAATATGCCATGTGCAAATGATTGAGGCAATCACAAAACCCTTAAATGTGGCCCAGGAGACCCTGTTGGCTACCACAAAATGGCTGCCCTCTACGTGCTTGCAAGGAGGTTGCGTATCAATGCAGCAGGACAGCGCAGGAGAAGGGTCCAGGAGCGAGTTTTCAGACTGCGCATAACCTTGCTCGGGCAGAATGAGGACGAGGTGTATGAGAAGTATCGCCTCAATCGTGCAATGATCATGCGCCTGATTGCAGACCTGGAACCATTACTGCAGCACCAGACACACCGGACGAATGCAATCCCTGCGCACGTTCAGGTCCTATGCAGCCTGCACCTACTGGCCTCAGGGAGTTTCCAGGGGGTAATTGCGGTGGCCGGAGGCGTATCGCAAAGCGCACTGTCACGCTTCTTCAAGAAATTCCTAGATGCCATGCTGACAATGCTGCACACCCACATCAGCTTCCCCACAACCCCACAGCAGTTGGACCGCACCAAACAGGCATTCTACCAGGTGGCACAATTCCCACATGTAATAGGATGCACCGACTGCACGCATATCCCCATATGTCCACCCGCAGCAAATGAGTACATATTCCGGAACCGCAAGTCATACCACTCAATCAACGTGCAGGTTGTGTGCGATGCCAATAACATCATAACGGACCTAGTGGCACAATTCCCGGGGAGCACACACGACTCCTACATCTTCCGCAACAGTGGAATGAACAGGCGACTAATCAACGGAGAATTTGGAGAGGGACTCCTGCTAGGTACGTAAAAATTACGCTTCCCTACACCAACACCACACATGTATGTTCATCACCAATGCTAAGTCTATGCTTCTATCTTCTAGGTGACAGTGCTTACGCCCTGCGTGAAAACATACTCACCCCATACATCAATCCAGCCACCTCACAGAAACATCGCTACAACGCTGCACACATCAGCACTAGGAATGTCATAGAGAGGACATTTGGGATTCTGAAGAGTCGCTTCAGAATCCTACATAAGACTGGCGGCGCCTTGCTATACAAACCTGAAACATGCTGCCGGATAATTGCTGTATGCGCAATGCTGCACAACATAGCGACCAGAAGGGGGATACCCATAGAGGTGGACAGGAATGACGACCACCGGGATGACCAACCACCCGCCCAACAACGACAGGCACACGTCCCTAACACAGCAGAGGGCCATAGGAGGCGGACATACATAATGCAAAATCATTTTTGAAACATGTGAGAATGAAACATGACAATTTTGTTTGGGGTGCAACTGTTTAATGCACAGTAGCACTGAGGTTTGAGCAACAAAACTAGCTATGCAAATCATGCTCCAATTGCCAAAATAAAAATCAAATGTGCCTTAAACTCACGCCTGTGCATACTCAGTAAGTGGTTGTCCATGGTTGCCCCACCATGGTCCTGTATGCATGTTCAACTGTCTAGTGGCGCTTGCCACGTACCCCAAGCCTCCGCTCAGGTGTCTCCATTGCCTCACCACGGCCTGTCCCCGTGGATGCCTGCGAACTGCGGCGCCTGGTGCTGGCCTCTGCCAGTGACACGCTGCTGACACTGGAGGCAGCCTCACTAGCGTCATCCCCCCCCAAAGCTGCAGCACTGCATGTGCTGCTCTGGAAGTGTTCCACAGCAGTGGTCAACTGCCCCAGTGCCTTTGCCACATCCCCGCAGAAGTGCCCAAGGTCGACCTGCAAGGACACAGTGCGGCGTGCCAACACTGCGGTACTGTTGCTGTGGCGCGTGATAGCCTTAGTTGCGGCAGCGGAACGCAACAATTGCTGTCGGTGCCTCCTCTTCTGGCACTCATGGCCCTCCCTCATGGCACTGGTGAGCTCCTGTACATCTTCCCTGAGGTGAGCATTGCCCTCTGCCACCACAGTGCTCATGTCCCTGACCGCCGTGCCCATGGCCGTTACTGCGGCAGTCATGGCTCGCATTTCACGAACAAGGTGCACGATGTTGGTGCTGATGGTTGCCATGTGGCGGCTCTGCACGCGCTGTACAGACAGCATCCTCTCCTCAATGCCAGGAGTGTGTTGGAGATCCAGGTTGCCTGAGGAGACCGAACGTTGGCGAGACCTGCGCCGCTGTGTTAGCCTTGCGCGGACAGGTGGTGCATCAGGTGGTGTGATGGCGCGCTGACCGTGTCCCGTTTGTGTGGTGGGTGTTTCCATCACCGGCAAGGGCGCAACCTGGGACCTGCGCCGCGGCGCTTTGTTGGCTGTCGTGGCAGCAGCTGGTGTGGCTGGTGCTGGTGCTGGTGGTGCTGGTGTTGCTGGTGCTGGTGTTGCTGGTGCTGGTGTTGCTGGTGCTGGTGGTGCTGGTGGGGTGGCAGGTGTAGGTGATGTGAGGGCATCCTGCGCTGTCTCAAGGTCTGAATCAACCGGTGTTTCGGAGATTACCAGCTGGCCGCTGTCATCTGAATCCCCAGGTGATGCATCTGTGTGTGAAACAGTGCATGGTTAGTGGGATGGTTAGACCTACATAGTGTTGTACACATACATGTCCCTCTGTGATCCACTAAATATACTGTCTATACCCAGCTTCTACTGATCTGGTGAATGGTTATTGCATTTACCCCTTTACATGCACACTTGCCTGAGTAGACTACAACTCCCATGATGCACTAGTGTTAGGAGTCAAGCTGTGTGTTGCAAAGCTGCATGCACACTCAGATCCTGCGGGGGGCCTTGAATGGGATTTACGCTATGCTGGGTATGGCAACAGGCATGCATCTTACCTTGGGCACTTGTGGCTGCGCCGGATGTGTCCAACTGGGTCACTCCCACGACGGCTTCCCGCTCAATTGTTCCTTCCACCAGCTCCTCCAGGGCAGTGTTAGCCTGGACCGTGGAAGGCCCGCCTCCCGTTCTGCTTGCGTCCCGGAGCCTCTCTGCTATCCTCTCCTTCGCACGCTTCCGCAGGTCGTACCACCTTTTTTTTAGGTCGTCGATGCTGCGGGGCGTCACACCTACTGCATTCACCCTCTTGCGGATGCGCAGCCATATGCGGTGCTTCTCCGCCTCAGGCAGCTTGATGGACAGCTTCCCGAAGAGGCGATCGTGCTTGCTCGAGACTCCCTCTATTAGGTGCTCCAGCTCCCTGTCGGAGAACTTGCGCTTGCGCTTGCGCTTGCGCGCAGCCTCTGCGCTGGATGGGGCTTCCTTCTCCATGGATGGTGTAATTTAGCAGCTGGAACAGTCTGTGTGGCTTCAGTCTGCACAGGCAGTCTGCAGTCAGTGCTCCTGTTTGCTCCTCTGTCGATGCAATGAGGGTGGGGCAGCTGTATTTTCTGGTTGGTGATGTCATCTGCACGTTCCCGGAGCGACGCGGTCATTTGCGATTTCGCTAATACCGAATTCGCTATTTGCTAATTCGGTATTAACGAACTCGCTATTAGCTAATCGGAGTTTGCATGCTCCGCTATTGTATATTCGGTAAAAATAGCGATTTTTAAGGAATCGCTAATAATTACTGAATCTGTTGATGCATGCCCAAAAGCGATTCCTTAATAACGATTCCTTATTTCTCGCTATTAAGGAATCGCTTTTGGTTTGCTTGATGCATGTGCACCAAAGCTCTTTAAACCTATGCACAAGACTGATCTCAAATCACTCACACTCAAGTCAGGGTTTATGATTGCTATCACATCGCACTAACAATACAGGAACCATACCTGCAAATACACAAGAACAAAATGGTTCTCGGAACTAACCCACAGTTTCTGCTCAAAGTGTGATCCACTTTCATGTCTTCAAAGAGCCTAAGACACAGGCGGAAAGAGCCCTACACACGTTGGATGTAAGGAGGGCTTTAATGTACTATCTACAAGAAACAAAGACGTTTTGTTAAAGAAACCCGTTGTTTGTACCTTTGCCAAGGCAACTAAGGGTTTTCCGGTAACTAAAGGAACAATCTAGAGATGGATTATAGAAACAATACAGACTTGCTATTCTAGGGCAGGGATGACACTGCCCTCACGCACAAGAGCCTACTCAACTAGGAAAAAAGGCGCAACACTGCGTGCATGGGTACGTTTGCTAGGAACGCTAATCTGCGTAGCAGTGACATGGGCATCAACCCACACCTTTGCAAAACATTCTGTGGACATTCAATTGAACAAGGAAGCACAGGTGAGACAAGGTACTACGACACCTGTTTGCTAACACTTTCTCATTTTATCCCAACCCCCAAGGGAAGCGAAACTGCTACATAATCTAATGCACAGCATGTGAATCCAGACAAGGATTCATGCTGCGAAACTAAACAAAATCCAGGAAACTCATCAAGCTGCCAAACTACTACTACTTTTAAATAACCATTTTGTTTTGCAACATGAACCACCTCTAGATCCAAATACTAATTTTTTTCTACTATAGAGTTGTATGGGGCCCAGAACACTAGTTAAAAAAAGTTATATATATTTCATATGCATGTTCGTGGCATGTGCAGCTGTAGATGCACATGCTGTGCATACTCCTGCCATTTAATGTTGGACCTGAATGTGCATAACTTGTTTTTGTTCAAAGATGTCTTTTCGAGTCACAAGGTACAGTGACTCCACCTATAATACCCATGGACATCGGCTCCATTGTAGATTGTTTTTTGACCGATGTCTGATACGGATGCGTCTTTGAGGTCCAGTTTGACGCGCATGATGTTCTCGCTGGGCCCTCGGATCTGTTCCTTGCCGTTTGAAACAACAATTATTCATACTCCTCTGACCCCACCACGTACTCCTTCGACTTTGTCCTGCAGTTGACGACTTCTACCATAGAGGGCTCAGCCCCTCGTGCCACAGTCACTTCGACCGAGCATGCCCACATGATGGAAAGGCCTCCATTCCATTTCTGTCCTACTTGCCACACAAAATATCCGAGGACAGCCCAGCACAAAGTTTGCAGCCACTGCTTATCCTTTGATAGAGATGACTCTAGTGCGATGCAAGACCCTCCACAGCCGATGACACACCTGCACATCATGCAGTAATAGGGCAGCAGAACACTAATATATCCTATAAATGGGGATAAAGAGGGCTTATGGAGAAACCTTCTCCACAATAGTGCCCCACACAATTCCTGCCAGTTTGACAAACTCTGTGGAGCACTTTAACGTTTTTCCCAAAGCGCCAGTTAAATCCAGAACAATAACGTAATCTTAGAAAAAAAAGTACAAGTCTTCATCAAACAAGCACCTACTGATCAGACCAGGAATATCCTGAAACTGTTATAGTGCACACAGTGGCAAAAATCTCACTTATGCAGGAAACTGGTCACTCCCTGCCACCAGGCAAGGAAAGTTAAAGTTGACTTGGTTTGGAAATGTGTGGCATTCGAGGCAGGAAAGTGGTGGCATATTGGAAATGTATTGGCTCTGCTCTCCAGGTACAAGAGGACAGGGAGGAGTTGGAGACCGTGCTACACCACCTTCGTACATGCAAGAAAAGCTCTGCAGATATAGCACAGGGGGTAACATATCCTCCAATGCACTCATTCCATATGCACCAGATACATCTTCAAGGTGAGTGAACCAAGCATTCTACTGCTTCGCCATTTGGGGCTTGGAGCCTCTGATTTTTGCCCAAAAGTGCAACAAGAATTCATAAGCTGATTGTTTACTAGACAACACTTGCTTAGCCCGTAGCATCTGCAACAAAAGCAGAATTATTGAAGACCCCCAAACATGCATTGGCTAGAGTGGATTCTATCACTCCCAAGTGTACAATACCAGCTGCCGCAGCCCATTCAGGATGCCCGGCAGCAGCCCAAATGGGCACAGAATAATGGAGGTGGTTTCAGAGGCAATAGATGAGCCCAAAGGTAGATTTGCACTTCTGCCACCAAGAAAGGACCTTGCGGCAGTTCCTTTTGACCATTACACACTTGTGGGGTGCTTTCTGCAGCATCTATGGGGCCAGAAATCATTTTCCGGATACATCACAGCTCTGAACAGAGTCTTATTTAGAAGTCAGGTTCTGGCCCTTCTCACCAGGTGTGACATTTAGCCATCTTTGAATGACCGCTGAACTCACATCGAGTGATACTTGAGGCCGCCTTGTGTGCATCGAGAAAGGGGCTGTTCGGAATATCCACAAGGTCAGTGCCTTTAGCATGCTGGGTTTAAATCCTTCTTTAAGCTCAGAAGAGGTCATGTGTAAGGCTCACCCCCAATGTACAGGAATGCCAGACTTAATATCAGGTGAGTTTATTAGAAGAAGAATATACGTCTATCAGTAACAGGAGCCTGGGCCAAACTGTTGGGTGGAATATGGTCACATAGGTTCTACGTTCCAGATTACACCCCACCAGCCCAGCCAGTATTCTACACATTTCCCTCCGTTAATGTAAATTTATGATCACCTTTACAATCTATTTTGCCACAATGCTAAACATAACCATATACATTTACAAAAACATTTCCAGCATCTTTGTTATAAAGAACTGATGCTAGGCGCAAGTACCACTCCATATGGTAGTCCTTGCACCATACTGGTTTGAATCTGCTTCTCACTTCCTTGCCCCACTCGCTCCTCTTCATCCGCTGCTCCACACCGTATCTTCCCTGGCAGGTGATCTCCCTCCTCCACTTATTGTTACTTCTCACTCCACTTGCTTCCTCGTCAACTTCTGGCCATAACCATTGCAGACCTCTCACTACTTTGCTCATGTTCCACACATTGCCATCAGATAATTCAACCACTTGACTTCCGACTCTATCTATCTTCATTGGCAACAAATACTTTCACTCGCCAGACTTCAGCATCCTTCCTTTTCTTACACGCACCCCTCATTCACCCTCAAAGGCTGCACTTGACCATCATGGTGATCCAGTACCTCTTGCTTTTCTTCAGAAGAACCTTCCACTTTATCACATAACTCCATCATCAACATTTGATTCAAGTTACACACACCCTTCCTCCCTCATTTTTTCAAAAAGTGACAAGTCTCCATCCATCCTGGGTGTGTTTCTATAACTCCATATCAGCTCCATAACAGCTTGCTGACAAATCTTTCCATTAACAATGGCTAGTTGTAACCCTTCCTTTAGTACTCTAGACCATTGCTCTACAATTACATCACTCTGGGGATGAGAGCTTATGCTCAATCCCATGACTCTCAAGAATACCTTCACCTCATTGGATGTCAGTTGTACACCACTGTCAGTAATCAATGTCTTTGGAAATCCTTCTCTTTCAAAGATCTCATTTAAGAATTTATTAGCATATCTTGAAGTAACCTGTGTCACAAACGTCC
Source organism: Triturus cristatus (assembly GCF_964204655.1). Lineage (NCBI taxonomy): Eukaryota > Metazoa > Chordata > Amphibia > Caudata > Salamandridae > Triturus > Triturus cristatus. The sequence goes on from NC_140595.1 coordinate 818,384,761, forward strand.
GACTAGTGCGACAATTGATCGATCAAGCCTATGGCATATGTAGGGTTCATACTAATACACATGGGTCCTGCAATATCAAGAGACGCACATTCCCATACTCTTGACGGTCTAGAAACCGGTACACTTTCATACTTCACAACTTTTTGGGACTTGATACTAAAGGCACTTTCAACACAAAATCTCACACTTATTTTAACACACCTATCAACAGCTGGCAACCAAAATTCTCTTCTAATCCTTCTTATCCTGCTACTCATCCCCGGATGACCTTTGTGCGCCATGTCCAACACAATCTGTCTAAGACCATCTGGCAGAACTAGTTGCTCTCAACGCATAAGAATATTATCTTGCTCAGATAATTCTTGCGCCATATAGAAGTAAGGTAACAAACGTTACTCTAAATCTTTTTTCCTTGGCCAAGAGGATTTAATGTATGTCAATATCTTTTGAACATCCTCAGCTTTCCATTGGTTTTCTTTAATGCATCCCTTGGATACCTCACAATTTGACACTATTTTTTCTAACTCATGCGCCTCAATTTCAATTCTGATAAACAGTCTGCCAAAATGTTTTTTACTCCTGGAATGTATTCAACTTTAAAATGAAAATCCTGTCACCTGTATTGCCATCTGGCAATCCTGGGTGTCTCCTTATTGCAACCTTTTGTGGTAAACAAATCCACCAGTGGACGATGATCGATTCTAACTTTGAACATTGTCCCATAGACGTATTTTCTAAAGTATTCAATTCCCCACCAACACGCAAGAGTTTCTTTTTTCAATGTTGAATATTTATCTTCTACACCCCTAAGCGGTCTTGATGCAAAGGCAATTGTAACTAACTTCCCTTTCTGACTCTGCATCAAGACTGCTCCAATACCAACATTACTGGCATCAGACACAATGACTGTGGTGTCAAAGGTTGTCAAAGCAGGGGCTGATGCTATGTCTTCTTTTAACAATTTAAACTCTTTTGTTCAGTTTTCATTCTACACAAGTGATCGGTTTTTCTGCATCAAATTCCTCAAATGAACAGTTTTGTCTGAAAATAGTGGAATACATTCGGGATAATATTCATCCAACCCTAAAAATGATTCTAGCTGGTCTTTATTTTGAGGGTTTAGGTCTTCTTCTATCACTATCAGCAGATTGCGTTTGGGTGCAACTCTATTTTTGTTAATACAATGACCCAAATAGTCTACCAAATCTACACCAAATTTGTATTTCTCTTTGGTTAAAATCAAGCATTTATCCTGCAATGTATTCAATACCTTGTATAACGTTTCATTATGTGCTTGTGTGCTCTTTCCGAAAATCTAAAATATCATCCTGAAAATATAGGACATTATCTAACTCCTTAAATAGCTTATGCATAATCCTTTGAAATGTAGACGATGTCAATAGGAGTCCAGATGGCATTCTCTTATATCTATAAGCTCCATCTGATGTTAGAAATGATGTGTATTGTTTGCTATCATCATGTAATGGTATTTGATGATAGGCACTCAATAAATCCAATGTTGAAAATACTGTTGCCCCTTTCAACATAGCAAACATGTCTCCTATGTTGGGAAGAGGAAGTCAATCCACCCACACATAATTATTCAAGTCTCTTAAGTCAACACAAAGTGTGACTTTTCCAGTAAGCTTGTGAACAACAATTACTGGAGATAACCATTTAGATGATTCTATTTCTTCTATCACATCTTGGTCACTCAACTTCTTCAGCTTTTCTCTCAAGGCGCTTCTCATAGCTAAAGGTATGTTTCTGACTTTACGCACATTGGGTACCACATTGTTTTTAAAATGATCTTATATACAAAGTTCTTTAACAATCCTAATCGTGAAGATGTTTTGTTTTTAGGAAATACGTTTTCCCAATCAATTGCTGTATTGTCTCCCACCTTTAATACCAGGTCACTATACCCTAGCACTGCTGAGGCCACCCCAATAAACCCGATCCTTCTTTGGCCACATAAACGTTCGCTTAAATTGTCTTGCCTTTATTCCTTAAATCGGACTTAAAATATCCCAAAACATCAATAGTTGTTTTCCTGTAACCCACTAATTTAACATCAGGTGGGGACAGTGTTGCATCTGGAAAATCTTTCATCCATTCATCTCCAATCAAGGTATGTCTTGCGCCAGAATCTGCCATGACTTGTACCTAATTATAATTGCACAAACAGGGGCATCTTTAAAATTCCCACAAATATCATACACTCCCAAGACACTCTTCCTCTGTATGTTCTTTTGAATCATAACCAATTTCCCTTATATAATTCCTCCTTTCCATCCCTCCATCCGAATTAGTATCCCTGCCTTTGTTCCTATTTTTACAAATTCTTGCATAATGTCCGTTAGTTTTACAATATCTACACACTTGTCCTACAGCTGGACACTGCTTATCCTTGGCCAGATGACCAGGTAAACCACATTTGAAACACACACATGCCTTTCTGTCTAAGGTTTGCATTTTTACATTGGGTTTCCTACGTATTTTCGGTGTTGAATGAATTTTTAGCACCTGAATGTCAGCCAGATGTTTTTCTGCTAACTCCTTCATATTTAAGTTCATCTCCTCACATCGATGAGTAGTATCTAAGGCTTTACCTAAGGTTAACTCATGTGCTGCTAATAGTTTGTTTTGTAACTTTGAATCTGCAACATTTGATCTTGAACCATTTGGTCATGGAAAGCAGCACAATTACATTTGGCAGCTAAAATTCTTATGTCGTTCACAAATACATCAATTGACTCATTAGGTAATTGCCCTCTACCTAAAAATGTATGTCTCACACAACCTCATTTACTTAATATATAACTTGTCTAGTTGTTCAATTGCGCATTCATAAACATATATGTCATCCTCCTCGCCGCGATCTGTTCCTTTTGGGGGCAGATGAGACAGAATGCGTCTGCCCTCTGCTCCTAAACAATGCTTCAGGATAGCCAATGTTTGTTTATTGCTTCAATATAAGCTTCTAATCCTTCTTTTCATTGTCTCCATTCCAACATAGACTCTCCAGGTGTAGCTAAAATAGCGTTGGTGCAATAATCCCATCCATAGTCTTCTGTAATGAAGTTGGAGATATTTATGGATAGATTGAGCACCTATTTGTTGTACAAATATGCTAAAATGGTCACTATGGGCCTCATGTAGGAAGCCAAATACCGGTCGGTAACGGCCGAAATTCGGTAAATATCCCGTTACCGACCGGTATTTGGGCCTTTGAGATGTAGGGGCATGATTTAAGGATTCGGTAAAATACCGAATCGGTAAAATACCGATTCGGTAAATTACCGAATCCTTAAATCAGATGTAGGGAGCACTCAAGTAAGTGACTTTCAGTAGTTAGGATTCGGTATTTAACACCAACCACAGGTTGATGTTAAATAACGAATACCTTTCAGAAATGAAAATTTGCCTGCTTTAACAGTGCCATGTGGCAAACATATATGCCCTTAGGGTATGTATGTGCGCCACATGTGCACATATGCACGAATCAGGGGTGCAACTAGGTGTCAATGTGACACCCTGCCACCCATGATAATGCCTCCCCTATTACCGATTCGGTATTTACCGAATCGGTAATAGTAACTGGCTTCCCATTCATTCCTATGGGCCTCCAGGCCCATAGAAATGAATGGGAAGGGATGCATTATTACCGAATCGGTAAATACCGGTTCAAAAATACAGAATTTTACCGATTCGGTAATAATTACCGAAGTTTTATCTACATACTATTTACCGATTCATAAATACCGAATCGGTAAAATTCGGTATTTTAGAATCGGTAAATAGCATTTACCTACATGAGGCCCTATGTCTCTTAATATTGTAGTGGTAACATATTATCTTATATGGAATATTGTCTTGTTAAATAAAAAATTGGTGTGTGAATCTCAGACTTGAAATCATGTGATCCACTCTGCCATGTGTTGGCTTGACTTTGCTGTTAATCCTTAGCAAATGTTAATTATTATTAAATGGTGTGCCAATCACTGCATTAGCACAAAATAGCTGATTAGGTGTGCGAGTTACTGAAAGGCCGGTATCCGCAGTGTGTCCGCCACGCTGTGGCAAGTGCACCGCGTTCTTTTGGGTAAGCGCGCTAAACTATTGCTGCTTTCCTTCGCGTGCCTGGTCAGCCTTTCGGAGCCTCTCGCTTAATGGCTCGCACGCGGCTTTTAAGCAGGTTTAAAAAGATTGAAACAGTACTTCATCGCAGAAACTTGCTGCACCGCACCGACTGCTCCTCATGTACGGGAACTCCTTTTGGTTGGCATTCACATAAATTGCTGTTTGACGAGAATTGCTTTTTCAACGCTCTCTGCCATCATCTGCATCGCTGCAGGACTCTAGGCTCCTCTGTCTGTCTCCAATCGTTGCCAGTGTAAGGTTCAGCCCCAATGAACAGGAGTGACACGCTTAATATCAGGTGAGTTTATAGGAAAAAGAATATACGTCTACTAGTAACAGGAGCCTGGGCCAAACTGTTGGGTGGAATATGGTCACATACGTTCTGTGTTCCATATTCCACCCAACCAGCCCAGCCAGTATTCTACACAATGCTTTGGCATGTATTCAGAATGGGAACATGAAGCTAGGTTAATTCTCTCTTCCAGATTGTGGGCGGGACCTCTGGGGCCTTATGGGTCATTGATTATAGAAGGCCACTGCAGGCACTGGGTTGCTACCTGTCCACTTCTCAGTTGTTTCAGCTTACTTCACTTCCCACAGTTCATCAATTTGCATTTGTAATATTCACCACTTGTTGTTATCACTCTTCCTTGTTCCCCACCCTGCTTGTCCTTTGAACCCTTAATGAGCTATTCAAAAAGTTAACTTACACTTGTGAGTAATTTACACGTTCAACTTACTTTTACACTTTTGAGTAGTTAATCTGAAAGAAACAGTTAGTTATAGATTCCTTACCTTAGAATATCCCCCAGGCATCAGACTGGATCGAGAACGTTTTTCATCAGCAGTACCCCTGTGCATCAGTAGGTGGCGTCAGTCAACTCTACGTCCGTCATCGGCGTTGTGGTCGCCGTGATGATGTCGCGGAAGTTACTTAGACACCTCCCTCGCGGACGTCAGTTCTTTCTTTTTCCGCGCCAGCAAGCGCAGATCCAGAGAGAGCGGTACCCCCAGTCATTTGTTGACTGACTATTTGCGACTTTTTTTCGACTTCTTTTTGAGTCTCACATTGACTCCTGGTGCACGAGGGATGTCCAGTTTCAAGGCCTGCAGTTTGTTCTTCACTGATGTTGGTAACGGATCCGCACAACATGTGCCTATACTGCCTGGAGTGCGACCACGACCCCAAGTTGTGCTCCGACTGCCAGACCATGGCCCGAAGTCTTTGTGGGAGCAGTCCCGAAAGCTCCTCGAGGCCCGGCAGTCAGCTCTGTGTCGTTCGAAGTCCCGGTTGCGTGGGAGGTCACGGGACTGATCGCGAAGCCATCATCACTCCTCGTCAAAGTCTTCGCACTCGGGGTCAGGTAAGTTGAAGCATAAGAAGAAGTCGAAGAAGCATCGTCGCTCTTCGACTTTCACTCGTCCGTCAGCCGATGCGACGAAGGGTGCGATTGGTGCCACTCCCGCTGCTCCGCGTGCGGAGCATTCAGGGTTGACTCCGGCCTTCCCGGGACCAGGAGCGACCCCTGTCCAGCTTCGTCAATGTTATGAAGAGATGCCTGCTATCTTTGGGCAGCCCGACTCCGCCAGTGCGCCTTCGGGCCCTGCGGACTCGGCTGGGGGTCTTAGGCCTTCGACCCCGGTGGATCCGGCCTCAGCTCCACAGGGCCCCCTTGGATCCAGGCCTGGATCCGGATTGGCGCTGTCGACCTCGTAACACCTCCACTGATTTCACTGGCACCACATCTGCAGCCGGCACCGGCTGGACCTCCAGCCGACGTCGAGCCCAGCTTCCACCCCGACGTGGATACGGAGCTGGATCGGCATCGACCAAAACCACCACCCGGCCCCGGGTGATCCCACTTTCCTCTCCCAACACCCTACCCCTGAGAGCTTGGTGGTCCAGGCCTCTATGTCCAAGGGCGCCTTCCCTATGGCTCCACCTAATAGGAAATCCAAGAAGCTGGACCAACTTGGGAAGAAGATGCTTTCTTCCTTCAGCTTGGGACTGTGGTTGTTAAACACGGCATGTCTGTTGGGCCGTTATTCCCACTCTGTGTGGGATACGGTGGCGCAAGTGCTGCCTCAATGCTCGGAGTAGGCCCGGGCCGTGCTCTCCCGTGCTGTCGTAGAGGGGAGAGAGGTAGGGAAGTTTATCATCCGCTGTGGGCTGGATACCGCCGACGCACTGGGCAGAACGATTGCCACGTCTGTAGCCCTTTGGTGCTATGCGGGTTGCGTTCAACTGGGTTTCCCAGGGATGTCCAATCCACACTTATGGACATGCCCTTTGATGGCCGTCGCCTTTTCGGCGATAAGGCAGACAATGCGCTGGAGCGCTTTAGGGACTATCTATGGCCAGGTCCTTGGGCCTCTCCACCACCTGCCCTGCGCAGTCTACCTTTTGCCCCTTTCGTGGCTACGGAAGGGGTGCCCCACTACGTCCCACCCAGAGCCACAGGCCAGTGCAAGCTGTTCAGTCCCAGCGCGGCTGGGGACGTGGGAAGCTCCAGCGTGGTTCTGGGGGCCAGCGAGCGGGCCAGTCCACCACTGCCACCACTGCACCAGCCTCCAGACCCTCCTAGTCCGACCTCCCTTGGCCACCAAACACCAGTGGGTGGCAGGATCCGCCATCATCTCCCCCACTGGTGCACCATCACATCGGACAGGTGGGTTCTGCAGATAGTCCGAAGGGGCTACTCCCTCCCCTTCGAGACTACCCCTCCCTCCATGCCACCATACCATTGCATGTCGAAGGATCACCCGGCCCTTCTCCAACAGGAAGTTTCAGCCATCTTGGCGAAGGAGGCCATTGAGCGCATTCCTGTCCCAGAAGTAGGTTGTGGTTGCTATTCCCACTACTTTCTGGAGCCCAAAAAGTACAAAGGCCTGCATCCTATCTTGGATCTCAGGAAGGTCAACCGCTTCCTCTGGAAGGAGAAGTTCAAAATGTTGACACTCGCTCATGTCTTGCCTGCCCTCGACCCTGGAGACTGGTTGGTAGCGTTGGACTTGCAGGAAGCTCATTTTCACATGCCCGTCCTGCCGGCCCACCGACGTTACCTGTGGTACACGGTAGGTCTCGAGGACTTTCAGTTTACCGTGCTCCCCTTTGGCCTTACCAGTGCCCCTCGGGTGTTCACGAAAGTGATGGTAGTGGTCGCAGCTCATCTGTGCAGATCACGGGTTCCAGTCTTCCCCTATCTCGACGACTGGTTGTTGGAGGCGGGATCGCCCCCGGCCTTCGCCTCCCACCTCCAGACTACGGCCGACCTCCTGCATTTGCTGGGCTTATCCATCAATGTGACGAAGTCGCACCTGATTCTCTCTCAGAAGCTCCTTTTCATTGGAGCGCTACTGGACACAATGCAGTTTCAGGTTTATCCTCCCGAACAGCGATTCCGGGATATTTGGGCTATGATTCCAAGTTTTTTAGCCTCTATCCCGGGTTTTGGTCGGGATGACCCCGAGGCTGCTGGGCCTCATGGCCTCCTGCATCCTGCCGGTCGATCATGCCAGATGGCATATGGTCTGCAGTGGGACCTGAAGTTCTAGTGGGCGCAGCATCATGGGAATCTGTCCAATTACGTCCAGATCTCGGTGGGCACTGCATGGCAATTGCAATGGTGGCTCACCAACGAGGATTGGGTCAACGGTAGATCCCTCTCCCTTCCCCAACCAGAACACACAGTGGTGACAGGCTTCTGGGATGGGGCAGCCACATGAGAGAGGCAGAGATCAGAGGCCTCTGGTCTCCGGCGGAGTCCGCGCTCCACATCAACCTTTTGGAGCTCCGGGCGATCCGTCTTGCACTGAAAGCATTCCTTCCCTCTGTCCGGGGGTGAGTAGTGCAGGTGTTCACGGACAACACCACTGCCATATGATACTGCAAGAAACAGGGCGGGGTGAGGTCGTGGACCCTATGTCAGGAGGCCCAGCGCCTCTGGACATGGCTGGAACATCAGGGCATATCACTGGTGGTTCAACACTTGGCGGGTTCGCTGAACGCCAGGGCGGACGAACTCAGCCGCAGGTGCATTTTGGATCACGAATGGCACATTCACCCGGAGGTGGTGCAGGTCTCTTTCTGCAGTGAGGAGAGCCTTGGTTAGATCTATTCACCACCGAAGAGAACGCGCAATGTCAGCAGTTCTGCACGTTGGAATTTCCAAGGAGGCCCTCGCTAGGTGACGCCTTTCATCGCGAGTGGAGTTGCGGTCTTCTATACGCCTTTCAGCCTATACCACTTCTGCCCAGAGTGCTGAAGAAGATCAAGCGCGACCAGGCCCAAGTCGTTCTTGTGTCTCCGGATTGGGCACAAAGAGTCTGGCATCCCGAGCTGCTCAACATGGCCATCGATCCTCTGATCCGACTGCCTCTTCGGGAGGATCTTCTGTTGCAGCAGCGGGAGATGGTCCTCCACCTGAACCTGTCCAGCCTCCACATCCTTGCGTGGAGATTGATCTGCGGCAGTTGACGTCATTTGGCTTGCCTCCCGAAGTCTGTGATGCCAGGCGTCCCTCCACTAAGCCAGTATACGCCTGCAGATGGAATACGTTTGTGGCATTTCTGAGGTTCTCTTGTTCTTCCTTTCCTTGGCTCAGCAGGGCTCTGCTCTGGGCACTCTTAAGGGTTACCTCTCAGCCATTTCAGCCTTTCTCTCGGCTTCCTGATCAGCCTTCTCTTTTCAAGTCCCCTGCTGTAAATAGATTCCTTAAGGGCATTACTCATCTGTTTCCTCCTGTTCCCTTCGTAATGCCTCAGTGGGACTTGAACTTAGTGTTAACCTATCTTATGTGCGCTCCCTTCGAGCCGCTACATAACTGTCCTCTCAGACTCTCAGACTCTTAACTCTCAAAACTGCTTTTATGGTGGCCTTCACCTCTGCACGCGGGGTCTGCTTTATAAGTCGGTGAGCACTATTTTCTTTAATGAGTAATGCGGGACAATGGCGGCCACTTCTTGTATATGGAGTGGGCTATACATGCTTTCACTTTAATAGTGGCTGCCCCAAACTGCACTCATGGGACAATGGCGAAAGCTTCTTGTTGAATGCGTGACCGTGGTGTAGCTTGTCCAGGATGCTTTACCTGGGTAGATTGCTAAAAATCAGATTTTGGGGATTGCTGTAGTTCTGTTGCAGTATGTTTCTTCCCCCAACGCACTCAAGACTATCACACACCGGGAGGTACGAAGCAGCTGCTGCGAGATATATCCAAGTTCTTCACATAATGTATTCGTGTTTTGTTTCCTTGATCAGCACAGTGTCTGCTTTGCGGCCGCCGTGCTTCTTCTTTGAGCGTAGTACTCTTGCTTTTTTGTGATTTTTGTCATACTTTTGACAGAGAGCATTACAGTCTTTGCCGCAGCCTTCGTTGTGGTACTTTTCATGTCATGCAAGATGTCTGTGTTACTGCTTCGCTCTTTGCCTTAGCTAGCCTCTAAGAATCCCATTGTGGGGATGGGCCGAAAAGGCAGTGTCATGGAACCTGCACAGCCTAGGTCACCATAAACATTGTGTAGGTTTCCTTTTATTGTTGTTTGTTGTTCATCAATCCCACATCTATTCTGGCAGAAACAGAAGGGCTTCCACCCCAGAGCTCCATGCACTAGGCTTTAATTGCACTTCCCAGGACTGACCGAGTGTACGGCGGAAAGAGTGTAAGACGCGCACAAGAAGCACCTACCGTGTGGCTGATAGGCAGTCTGAGCCTGGAGCAGGTGGTAAGGCTTCGTCGGAGACTGTGCTCTCCGGTCGTCCACTATTCTAGGAAACAGAACTACCAACACCACATAAGCGAAATTCTCCCTGCGTATGGTCTGCCAAACAGCACCCTAAGAGCCCTTCTCGCACTTAAAGTGCCCGTTTTAATGTAAGAAAGACTCAAGCAGTTAAAAGAAGGCCCGCGATTACAAGTATCGTACTTTTTTTTACATAATTTCCCAGCGCCGTTTCCATTTCTTTTTGTAATCGTACAATTGTCCTTTTCATTAAATGTCTTTTTATACCTTTGACGCTTATTCCTTTATGAAATAAATCGTTAATTCATTTTAGAAGTTTTTTGTGTTTTTCCACTAACATCAGTGGAAACGTGTCCTGCCGTATGCACTCACCCCTCAGTCTGTACTTCCTTCCATGTCTCCTTATCTCGCAGCTTGAAACTAGCTCTACAACAAAAGTCGAGGGGGCGGGCAGCAACACACAAAAGTTTCCCTTGTGGCACTCATGTTAAGCTTGCCACATGTGGAGTTAACTTATTTCCAAATGTTTTATCTTTCTCTGCCTGTGTGCCTAAATGGGAGGACTGACAGGGATTAGGTATGTTATGAAATAGGGAAAATAGTTTGTATGTTTTTTGTATGATGGCAAAAACATGAAAATTAAATCTGTTCACGTTCTGGCAGCCCTGTAAAGTGCGCACTGCTCTTCCATCTTTAGTTTCACCTCATTTGCGACCTGGCACGTATTTGTAAGCTTTAGAACTACATTTCACAACTTTGTAAAGAAAACCATGCCTGCACTTTCTTGGTTTTGTGAGGGTGTCTATGCCCCCTACTTCACCCACATGCACCATTGTTAGAATAAAAATAATAAAGTATGACTTTTTATTTGTTTACTTAAAAGTTAGCATGCGCTGCACCATTTTATGTACGGCCGCCATTTTGAGACAATCAAAACGAATCCTTCTCCATTTCTTGGAAACGGTTTTCCTTAGGTTACGTTTCTTCAGAGGTGAGTTTTGTTACACTAATAAATACATTGTTCTTACTAGTGCATACCTTTCTCTTTAGATGTAAGCCTTCTCCCATTTTTCTGGTGGCGGGCACAGCTAGAATGACCTTGGATACCATATAACTTGTGCCCGGCCTCTGAATTGAGGCTTACTCCTTTTTGAGTTACTGTTCAGCTGCTTCTGCTTGGAAAATTCCATGATGGGAGTGTCTTCATTGATTCTGAAATGTACATAATGTATTGTCATACTTGTTGAAGACAGACTCTCTCTGCAGCACTCTTAGCGACTGGGCAGACAGGGCTCCGCTCTGAGCGAACTTTAAATAAACTAATATTGGTTTGTATTCTCTACCGTCTGACCGACTCTTCATTTCGTAGAAGACAGAGAGGTGGCCGTGAGTGACCCGGGTAATACAAATCGGGTCTCTTCCTTCAGTTGGCACCCGAACAGGGACTCCTTCAGGTGAGTGACCCATCACCTACCACGGACGTGTGGGGAGGTTGGGGCCATCGTCAGGTCTTACGGACGGATCAGGGATCCCTGCCCGAGAGAGTCTTTATACTTGCAGCTGCCCCTTCTGTCCCACCGGACGGTTCCCTGCCCAGTGGTCATCCCGACTGGAGTACTGAACGGCGAGACCCTTGGATCTGACCGTTTGGTTTGAAGAGTCGGCAATGGAGGATTAACTTGTTTGACCTGTGTATACCAGGTGAGTTTGGTTTGGTTCTTTGTGGATATGGTACCATTTTAATTTGTATCAGACATGGTCTAAGGACCGTCTTTTGGATAAAAGCAATCGCAATTGTTTTGTTAGGCATAAAATAGTTATTTTAGAAATGCCTAATTGGAGTAAATTGTTTTCTTTGTGTTGTCGTTGTTGTTCTACTGATGCTTGATTAGAGGAAAGTCAACCTGCGCCTCCAGAAGGCACTCCAAATATTGATATGTATGTGAAGCATGGTCTTGGCCCTATTTGGTTTAGTACATTATGGCACAAATATACGGGGCACAATACCGGGTTACAATGGCCGCTGACAGGTACATTTGATGAACAAAAGATTGAGTATTTACAAGAATAGTTGTTCAAGAGACGCAGTAGGCAGTCCAAGTTTGATTCCCTTAGAATGTGGCATAAAGCAGCTAAACCGAGACGAATGAAAGCAGAGAAGGAGGCCCAGAAAGGGGGAATGCAGACGTTGACTCAAAAGGCCGTAGCATATGACAGGGAAAAGCAGGAAAAGGGTATTGAATGTGAAGATAGAAGGTTTTGATTACACATTGATAAATCATTTGTGGCTCAGGAGGAAGATGATACTTTTGACGAAGAATTGTTGGATGCCCGACCTCCGCCTCCATATACCCCGCAGAGGATATATCCTACTGTTCCGGTACCTTTGCACCCACCTGTTACAATTGTGTTTACTGTTTCTGTCCCTGTGTCCACTGTTGTCATGTCAATAGCTGTGGCTTCAGCTCCTCCTCCTCCTTTTTCTTCTGCGTCTTTGCCGTCTGTGGCGACTGTGACTGTTATTACTCCTGCCATACCTATTGTCTTAGCCCCCCTCTCATCAGCTCTTTCTCCTGCGACGCAACCATTAGCGACGATAGTGCCTGTTACTTCTGTTGCTTCTCATACTATGGTTTTTCATCCTACGGCATTAATAAGTAGTGGGACGCTGATGCGTGGATTTGAGGATAGAGATCGGACGAAGTTTAGAGAACGATTTGGACCGTTAGTGCAATCTGATGTGGGGATGATGAGAAAGAGGTAATAGCTAATCAGGCTGCCCAGTGGGCCCGTAATCCCAACTATAGTATAGAGGACGCCTGGGTGACTATTAGAGATTTTGAGCCTTTTATACAACTGCATGCCCATAAACATACGCTTGTGCAACATTAATTGGTCTCTGGCAGCGGTGTTTTGAAGCAGAAGCGCCTCAAATTTTATATGACATTAGAGATCGGGTGTATATCAGTGAATTGGTTCCAGGACAGGTGTTTTGTAATGTTGCAACAATCATAGCTTACAGGGGAAGATTACATGAGAAAAGTCCCAGGTCAGTGTCTCAGTTCCCTATGAGAGAGGTTCAACCCACATATCTCCCCGAAACCTGAAGTAACAGATGGTCGTGGTAACGTTACACGAGCGGCAGTGGCGGCCAAGTTTCAGGAGCAATGGGTTTATACTCCATGGAAAAGAGTGCGGTTTTATCGCTTAAAACTCATTTGCCTGACCCTAGAAAGAATCTTACTGCTTATTATAAAGAGTTGACTGAAGCTGCTTCTTCGATGGTAATGACTCTTGCAGATATTGAGATGTTTTATGGTCTTCTTGTTCTGGTTTATATTTGGAGGCAGGTCCATAATCAGGACCATGTACCAGAATCGGGTGGGACTTGGGATCAAATTAAGGCATGGGACCAGGAAAGAAAGCCAGGTGATAAGCCATGGGCAGAATTACTTGCTTTGCCAGGCCGCATCATTACATACATGCATTCTCTCATTCCCCCGAGAAAGGTGGACTGGGATAAATTGTCAGCTTGTCGGCAGAAGAAAGATGAGTGTGTCTGATTTTTTCACTTGATTTGAAGGTACACTTTTAGACTATAGCTGACAGGATTTGTCTATTGAGGGAGGTGTTCGGTTGTTTGTTAATAGATTTGTTTCTAATTTGCTTCCTGAAATTGTGACTCGATTGCAGGCTTCTGAAAGTACTTGGTCCACCTCCTCTCCTTCTGTTATTTTGAATATGGCACAATATTATGAGCATAGGGATAATGAGGAAGAGGACAGAGAAGAGGCATAAGGATTTGAAGACAAATGTGTTGTTGCAGCAGGCTTTCAGAGGGATCGGCAGAAGACGTGGTGGTTCTGCCCTGACAGCTTCCACGCACTAGTAGGCAGCCGAATACTACACCTTTGGGACCGAATCTGTGCGCGTATTGTAAGGAAGAGGGACATTGGGGTAGCGAGTGTCCTGTGCTTTTGCAGAAGGTGGCAGCCCCTAGAGGACGAGGTTCTCGTGGAGCTGGTGGGGCTAACATGGCTCAGAACGCTGCAGCCTCACAGGGTCGATCTGATAACAATTACTTTGATGACCCTCGTGAGGGACAGTATTACCATGATGATTATGATATGGACAAAGTCACAGGAATGTCTTACAGCTAGGACAGCCAGGGACAGAGTTCTGATACCTGTGGATCAGTGTGGCCCTTATGTAACGGCGGAACTGCAAGGTTCCACTAAGGAATTTTTGGTGGATACAGGTGCGATGAAAAGTTCTGTTTCTCGAAATATGGTCCCTGGGGCGGCTGTGTCTGGCCATAATAATGTGTCGGTTATCTTTTTGGAACACCTGTTGTAAGCCCCATCTCAAAGCCTCTTGCATTGACTATTGGTCCCTTTGCTGTGGATTCACCATTTTTGTTGACATCCAACCGTGGTGAGAACCTGATGGGTTTGGATTTGTTAAAGAAATTGCATGCCACAATTTATTGTTCTCCGGCAGGTATCTATATGACAATGGGTCCAGGTGTAGCATGTGCTAAGCAGTGTTTATCTAAAGATGCTCCCCTTCCTGTTGAGTTTAAAGATGTGCCACCCACTTTGTGGGCGACAGGCGATACAGATGTGGGATTGTTACAGATATCGCTGGTTTCAATACAGGTTAAGGATCGTGCTATTCTGCCTCATATCCCGCAGTATAAAATATCGCAGGCAGGAGAGCGAGTATGATTGCAAATTATACAGGATTTGATTGGGAAGGGAGTGGTTGAAGAGACAACTGCTAACGTCTGTAATAGCCCCATTCTTCCGATTCTTAAAAGGGCCCGCTGGTTCTTCTGATGACCATGAACATGTTTATCGTTTCGTGGTTGATTTACGCAAAGTTAATAAAATAGTGATCCCTCAGTTTCCAGTGGTCCCTGATATTACTACTCTTTTGACAATGATTCCTTCTACTGATAAACATTTCTCTGTCATTGATTTGAATAACGCATTCTTCCGTATTCCTATTCATCCAGATAGCAGATACTTGTTTGGTTTTACACTAGCTAGCAGGAGCTTTAGATGCTGTTGAGCGCCACAGGGCTACACGGAGAGTCCAAGTATCTATAGTCAAGCCTTAAAGAGTCAAATGGATTCCCTTTCATTTCCCACAAGGTAACATCTTGGTGCAGTATGTTGATGACTTGCTCATCGCTTCTGACACAGAACAGGGTTACAGTTAAGTTATTGTTGCATACGGTACACCACGGACATAAAGTTTCTATTTTTAAATGTCAGTATTGCTGACAGGATGTCACCTATTTAGGTCACCTACTGTTGAAGGAGGGTAGGAGACTGACCCCAGAACACATCAGTGCTATTGTTAAAATGCCCGTTCCACAAACTCAGAAAGATGTGCATGCTTTTACAGGTATCACTTCCTACTGCAGGCAATGGATACATAACTACTCCTTACTAACTAAACCCCTGCTCGCACTAACCACTAAAGATGTGCATGAACCCATCTTGGATGCCTGGATGTCAGCAGTCTTTTGAGCAATTGAAAACTGTGCTTTGTTTGGCTCCTGTGCTTGGCACTCCCAACTACTGCAAGCCATTTGTGTTGTACATCCACGAGGCGGCTGGTTGTGTGTTTTCCGTTTTAACACAAACTTGGAGATAAGCAACGGCCGTGTGCTTATTTTTCTGCTGTTCTTGACCCTGTTGCAAGAGCCCTCCCGAGCTGTCTAAGAGCGGATGCAGCTGTGGCCGTTTCTATCAGACAATCGGCTGGACTTGTACTTGATACTGATCTCACAGTTATGGTACCTCATGCTGTGGATACCCTTTTGAACAAAACAAAGCCACAGCACCTCACCAGTGCACGTCTAACTGGTTATGAACTAACATTGTTTGCCAAACACATCACGATTAAAAGATGTGTCACTCTGAACCCAGCCACATTACTGCCCCTCCCTTCTGAAAATTATGAGATTGATAAACATGATCATATCTTCGGGACGGAAGAAGAGACAAAAGGATAGGTAGACCTGACTGATGCTCCCTAATCTGCCCCACAAGGGGAACTATATGTCAATGGCTCATGTTTTAAATTACCAGATGGCACTACAACTGCTGCATATGCCATCACCATGCTACGATCAGTTGTTGAGACATCTCGAGTTCCTTATCAGTCGGCTCAAGCTACCCAACTTGCAGCCCTAATCCGATCTTGTGAATTAAGTGAGGGATTGGTTGTCAATATTTATACTGTCAATATGCCTTCGGAGTCGCGTATAACTTTGGGCAACTCTGGGCTGAGAGAGGGTTTCTTATTTCACATGGCACCAAATTTCAGCATGGGCACCTTATATTGTGGCTTCTGTCTGCTCTGACACTCCCTAAGAATTTGGGCATAGTGAAGTGTAGTGCCCACCGGAAAGTTGTTGATGATGTAGGTAGGGGAAATGCTTATGCAGATCAGACAGCTTAAAAGACGGCCTGAACCAAAATGAAAAGAATGTTTGTAGCAGGACCTGCTAGGTGGGTGCCTAAAGGTGCTATGTATGAGGATACACTTCAGAATGTGAAAGAGATAACAGAGTGAGGCTACAATAGAAGAATTAGCAATATGGCAAGAAAGAACAGCACAATTGAATCATGAGGGACATTGGATTGATAAGTCAGGAAAGCAGAGATGGATGTTATCAGATGCATATGTTCTCCCTGTAGTCACAGGTATCTGCAAGTTGTTAGGGATGTTGTCATTTTGCAACACAGGGTTTAAGACAGCTGCACATTTAGTAAAATACTGCATGGTGTGCATAATGTACAATGCAGGAAAAAGCACTCCTACTCCACCCGGTAATTTTGCACCACCTACTTTCCTCTTTGATGTCCTCCAGATGGACTATATTGAATTAGATAGGTGTAATAATTTGAAGTACGTGTTGGTAGTTGTCTGTGCTTTCAGTAAATGGGTTGAGGCCTATCCCACTAAGGACAATACAGCTGTTACACCTGCAAAAGTATTCCTGAAGGAGTTCTTTCCTCGTTTTGGCTTGCCCCGGTTGATCTGGAGTGATAACAGAAGTCATTTTAATGCCAAGGTCATTCAGTTAATTTGCCACGGTTTGCACATAAAACAGAAGTTTCATGCTGCAAACCACCCCAGTCAGCAGTGGTTGGGAAGTACAATGGGACTCTCAAACTGAAATTGGCCCAGATCCAGGAGACAACAGGGCAGATGCGTTACCATTAGCTCTTTCGGTCGACAAGAACAGCACATTCTAGGACAGGATCGTCACCCTACGAGGTCGTGTTTGGGCGCCCGGCAAATGTCTGGGGCTTCCCGCGTCCTCGTAGATTTTCTGACATTGAATACCCATTGCTAATAGATTACCTTTGCGAGTTAACTGAAAATGTGTGTTTTATTTACCAATATGTCTGTGAGTCCCTGCCAGTTACACCAGAGGGGCCTGGACACGACATTCAGCCTGGGGATTTTGTCTTCGGTCGTAATTTTCAGAGAAAGAAGAGTTTCGAGGCGTATTGGAACGGGCCGCTCCAGGTTTTGCTGGCAACTTGCACCGCCATCAAAGTTTCCAAACAAAAGAACTGGATTCATGCCTCCCATTGTAGGAGGGTGCCCCTGCCGTTACCCTATGATCAGTGGGTCAAAGAAGGAGCAGCTGACCAGGAATGTGAGCAAGTTCCTTGTTGTGGTCCATTTGTGATGCTGTCCTCACATGGACGCAAAGCGACAAGGAGAATGATGATATTCTGAACGAGGCTGTTCCACCAGAGATAACAGCTATTCAGGAGTCTCTTTTCACTGACCCATCTGTGCCTGGAGTCACCAGGTATATTTGCGGCCCCGACTGGGGAATAGTGCACCAAAGGAGAAGTCAGATTAGACAGGGATGGACTGCGTAAGTTAGGGTGTACTTTACTGTGTTAGGGTGTACTTTGCTGTAGTACCTACGAAGTTAGGTTAGGGTGATGTGAGATCGGTGCACTGTTCTTCACATTCGACAGGATAAATTGAATGTGTTTCCTTGGAAAGGGGTACATTATCCTGATTGGTGTGGGATACATCGTGAGCTTAGGATAAAGCGAGCTCCACCGCCGGTGCTCAAGGGCACCAACGTTTGATGAACAATAGGAGCCTGTACCAGTGAGGCTCAGACGGAACTTGAATACTTATCCCGCTGGAGATTTGCCCCTTTTGTTTTATTATTCATTATGCACCCCTTTGGCAGAATGGTTGCTGATGAGTAGCAGTCAGAAATTCCCCCCGTTCATGTACGAAAATTTTGGTCTAATAAGCAAAAACTGCTCTGTGCTATTTTTGTGCTGTTGCGGTTATTGCTCCTGGGAGGGGTGTCTAGGATTTTGGAATGTAATCAAGATACATTATTATGTACTAGGAATAATGTTGCTTCACAGGTTCGGACAAAGAGGACAACTCGGAGTAATGTATTTCTAGATACTCATAAAAGATTCTTTGGGGAAGGCACTTCCTGCTACCTTACTGAGTCTGTTACTAGTCTGTGGACTTTGTCAATTGTTAATTATACGTACACTCGACCCTCTGATTTCGTAGGAGTGTTTGGGTTTGGTTATCCAGGTCCTTGTCTGTATCATATAAAGCCACGAGGCACGGGTTATCCAGGGTGTAACAACACTTACTGTGACAACTTCTATATGGAGAAACAGAATGCAACATTGGTGGGTTGGCATTATAAGGAACTGACAGTACCCCGGGAAGCTGGTTATTATCCTGCATGTTGTCCAATTGTCAATTTTACTGATCTTATGCTATTTGTCAATTGTCCAGGTATAATCTTGTCAAAGGGTACCTATTCTATGGTAGATCCAAAGGACCCCAGAGCTATTGGGTGGAATTCTAGATTTGCCGCTGTTGATTATGACAGGACCATTTATGCACACCGGGAGTTTTCTTTTTGTCTAATGGGACTTATTCTAATATGCATAGTATCCATTACGTGGCCCTGGGTATGGTATTACCTTTAGGGGTGCCTTGTAAAAATGCAAACCCCAAGATAAGATGGGTTAAGAGGACGCATTCAAAGGAGTTCTGTGAGGGAGTGACGGACCTTGAAGTCAATAATTATAGTAATGGTATAACATTTGGGTATTTCCTTTCCTCTATTATTAATTGTGGTGGTACGGCAATGGCCAGAGGTGAAAGGGCTAGAGAAAACTTTGGATGTAAGCTGCAGATATTGTCTAACTCTTCAGTAGCAGCCTTGCGTGACATCACCACTCAATTGGAAAGCAGGCAGGTATATTCCAAGCAGACTAGCTATGCTGTTGACTTCATTCTAGCTAAGAGCGGGGGTGTGTGCGCAGTAGTCGGCAACCAGTGTGTAGTCAGGATCACTAATATGGAAAATAATATTACCCATCTTATTTTGGATAGCCTAGAGAAAGTTAAAGGAACGGAGAGTGGGAATTGGAGTTGGTCACTTTTTGGTAGTTGGGGTTGGATCCTTGAAAGGGTGATTTACTTCATTGTAATTCTAGTGTTCTGTTGTGTCCTGGTCTCTCCTTCTGTTGTTCTTATTGTACCACCCTTCTCGCCCCTAAGAAGGTAATAATTCATGATACAAATGCAACAGTAATGATCCAGAAGGAGGTGAATGACCTTATGAACATAGATGAGGGTATTTTTGAGACTTCTTCCCTCCTTACTGTTTCCCTTCCTGGAATGCTCCTGAAGAGGTTCTATATGTAATATCTCTTCTTATGTCCTTATATACTTTCAGTGAAAGGTCATGCTAAAAGGTGGGTCTGTTAGAATAAAAATAATAAAATATGACTTTATCTGTTTACGTGAAAGTTAGCATGCGCTGCACCATTTTATGTACGGCCGCCATTTTGAGACAATCAAAACTAATCCTTCTCCATTTCTGGGAAACGGTTTTCCTTAGGTTATGTTTATTCAGAGGTGAGTTTTGTTACACTAATAAATACACTGTTCTTACTAGCGCATACCTTTCTCGTTGGATGTAGGCCTTCTCCCACTTGTCTGGTGGCAGGCACAGGCAGAATGACCTTAGACACCAGATAACGTGTGCCCGGCCTCTAAATTGAAGCTTACTCCTATTTTATTTACTGTTCAGCTGCTTCTGCTTGGAAAATTCCATGGTGGGCGTGTTTTCATTGATTCTGAAATGTACATAATGTATTGTTATACTTGTTGAAGACAGACTCGCTATGCAGCACTCTTAGCGACTGGGTAGACAGGGCTCCACTCTGAGCGAACTTTAAATAAACTAATATTGGTTTGTATTCTCTACTGTCTGACCGACTCCTCATTTCGTAGAAGGCAGCGAGGTGGTTGCGAGTGACCCGGGTGACTAATTTTGGGATTCCAGTGAGTAGTGGCTAGCCAATGTGTCCTGGGCCTTAGTGCAAGAATGGAACTGGGTCCCCTGGCAGCTGTTTGAAATGAAATACAACAATAATTAGGGTCCCACACTCTTCGGTGCCCCAGGGCCACTTCACCTGATGCAGCAGTGGAAGCTACAACACTGTTGGTGATAAAATAGGATTTGTGGAGTGGTGCACTGCTCGTTATCGCGACAAATGGTGGTCAATTAGACAATGAACCTTGATGTTAAAAAGTCTTTAGTAATTCTTTATTTTCAATAAAAGAGGTTGCCAGCCAACGCGTTTCGTTCATAAAATGAACTTCTTCAGGGCATATATTTGCATTCTTTGTTGATGAGCGCAGTAAATGAGGAAGTAATCCGCGCTTAGGGGGCCGCCTTGGTAAGGGCCTGTGTGCGCTTAATCTGGAAGGAGGGCTGGATGTCGAGCTGTCTGCTTCTGTTGGTGATAGTAAAGCCCATATGTAGCCATGTAGGAATATCTGGGTGTATTGAGATACTGTATGAAGGAGCACATTATCTATTTTTTTTTTTTCGGTAAAATGTATTAGATACGACTTTCTTTCTTCTTGCAGTTTTGTCTTTTATTTATCTTACTTTCATGGAGAATAGTTCGGCAGAGACGTCAGGCTGAAAATTAAACTAATCTGTGGTATCGAGCCAAGGGTCTAAACAGACACCATTTTGTGTAAATGTAAGCATTTGAATTAAATGGAAACAAAAGGTTTCTGCAATAAGGCTGGCAAAGGAGTAACTTAATCTTGTATTGGCCAGAAATCTCCATTACAGGTCTGCTGAATTATTTTCGGGTGCCAGGCGAGCTCGACTGTACTACAGTTAACCGCTGGGAAAGGTACACGTACCCACCGAGCTATCTTAATAGCAATTTCATCTGCTCTCTGGGCCATGCTCCCGGGCAGCAGCACCCTTTGTGCACACAATTTCGTTAATTGAAAAACCACACAATAGTAATTGGGCTTTCAGTCCCCGCCCATCCCTTGGCGGATGCAGGGGAACTGCCTCACGCTCTAGTCCCGCCTCCATTGCTCATTGTCTTCGCCTGTCAATCCATTTGCCAGCAGGGGGCAGTCTTTCCTTCATATAACAGCCTGAGCAAGCTTTGCACACCTGAGGGAATGGAGGATGAAGCGAAGCTGCTGTCAGGTGAGCCTGGGGGTCACGCTTCCCTTATTCCCCCGCGGCCTTAAATTAGTTAAAACCAGGGCTTTAAGTGGGCCGGGTCTGAGCACCGGCAGTTTTTTTAAGGAGGCCTCGAAACGGGTCTCTATCGGGCTCTGTTTTGTGCCCTGGCACAGACGGTCCGTTTTTTTTTTAGCTTTATAGGGGAAGGGAAATCCTTTAAAGAGAGTCATTTTCTCTCTGGATTTCTCTTCTCTTTTCGGAACTCAGGAGCAACAACATTGTCGTGGTGTCACCAGGGCTTGATGTGGAAGCTTTTTCAATATTATATACAAGCCACAGTTGCTACTTATTTATCTTATACAACTAACAACCATTGACAAAGCCAATAGTCCTGACTTGTTGTAGGAATGATTTTACTTGTTGCATCACATATCTGGATGCAATGACAGGCAAAATACCAGTAAGGCGGCACACTATGCTAAGTACAAATTTTTAGCTTACGTGTTTTAAGCCACGCCCTTAATTACATTGGCCACGCCCCCTTGAGACCCCCCAGTTTTTTCATCCCTCTTAAAGCCCTGGTTAAAACCTTCCAGCTTCTGTGAATCCAAAATACGTCTGCTTGCGCTGGCCACTAGATGGCAGTGTTCCCTCATTTTTAAAAACACAGATTGTGCTTTTTCTAGCCGCTGTATTTTACCGGCAGAGTTGTGATTTGCATTGTCCACAAGATGGCAGCATTCCCCTATACTTAGCACTGCGAATTACAGAGCCGTAGATGTACTCATCTCGCTGCAAAAAACAGAATTATGAGCGAAAGATTAATCAGATTTACTAACCTCACCCAGCTGCACTAGATTTAGATCATCTTTAACATTTTCTTGATTCACAATATGTGTATGATAGAAAAAAACAGAGCTAGGAGTCTCTTACACTGGAGCAAGACAATTTACAATACCTGCCCTATAAATAGACACTGGTGCAGCAGAGCTTTCAATAACTGCCCTGTAAATATCCACCGGTGCCACAGAACTTTCAATAACTGCCCTGTAAATAGACACCGGTGCAGCACAGCTTTTAACAACTGCCCTGTAAATAGACACCGGTGCAGCACAGCTTTCAACAACTGTCCTGGAAATACACACCGGTGCAGCACAGCTTTCAACAACTGCCCTGGAAATAGACACCGGTGCAGCACAGCTTTCAACAACTGCCCTGTAAACAGACACCGGTGCAGCACAGCCTTCAACAACTGCCCTGTAAATAGACACCGGTGCAGCGGAGCTTTCAACAACTGCCCTGTAAATAGACACCGGTGATGCAGAGCTTTCAACAACTGCCCTGTTAAATAGACACCGGTGCAGCGGAGCTTTCAATAACTGCCCTGTAAATAGACATCGGTGCAGCACAGCTTTCAACAACTGCCCTGTAAACAGACACCGGTGCAGCACAGCTTTCAACAACTGCCCTGTAAATAGACACCGGTGCAGCGGAGCTTTCAACAACTGCCCTGTAAATAGACACCGGTGATGCAGAGCTTTCAACAACTGCCCTGTAAATAGACACCGGTGCAGCGGAGCTTTCAGTAACTGCCCTGGAAATAGACACCGGTGCAGCTGAGCTTTCAATAACTGCCCTGTAAATAGACATCGGTGCAGCACAGCTTTCAACAACTGCCCTGTAAACAGACACCGGTGCAGCACAGCTTTCAACAACTGCCCTGTAAACAGACACCGGTGCAGCGGAGCTTTCAATACATGCCCTGTAAATAGACACCAGTGAAGCTGAGCTTTCAGTAACTGCCCCACAAATAGACACCGGTGCAACACAGCTTTCAATAAATGCCCTGTGAATAGACACCGGTGCAGCAGAGCTTTCAATAACTGCCCTGTAAATAGACACCGGTGCAGCACAGCTTTCAACAACTGCCCTGTAAATAGACACCGGTGCAGCGGAGCTTTCAATAAATGCCCTGTAAATAGACACCGGTGCAGCAGAGCTTTGAATAACTGCCCTGTAAATAGACACCAGTGAAGCTGAGCTTTCAGTAACTGCCCCACAAATAGACACCGCTGCAGCACAGCTTTGAATAACTGCCCTATAAATAGAGGCCGGTGCAGCAGAGCTTTCCGCAACGGCCCAAAAGACAGTGGAGCAGCAGAGATTATAATATTTGCCTCACGAATGGTATCAACACATTTTCACATTCAATGGCCTCTGTCCTCTCTGGAGTTCAGGGTAACACTGATTTCCCAAAATAAATGTTACCAATAATCCAGTTGTCCACCTGTTGTAACCAAGGTACTGAATAACATCACTTCGGTGAGGAACCGGGGGAACCAGGGAAAACGAAAAGTCACTGGAGACCCGGGTTTGGAACTACGCCAACAGCAGCCTCGGGTCGCCTCAGAGGCTCTGTATGGATATCATTGAGAGAGAAGCAAACATTAACAGACTCCTTAAATCAACAAACACTGCATAGATCACACCAATGGTGTTTATCGCTTGCATGGGCATCCGCAGAAATTTTTCCAGGGGGGCTAACCTGGCAAATGAAGGGGCATGGCTAATGTTAATCAATAAGGGCGGGGCAAAAATGGCAGACAATCAGGATCGGGTAACGCTCAGGCCAAGCTGAGAAAAAAAAGTGGTGAATTCTGCATTTGAAACTGGACAAATTTGAGCACATATGAATCCTAAAATTACCCCACTGGCTGCTTAAAACTCATACATTCCCTGTTCCCTAAAAATAGCCCCCTGGCACCCTAAAACCCATAACCCATACCCGCCCTGACACCTAAAATTGTCCCACTGACACCTCAAAACCCATACCCACCCTGAACCCTAAAATTATCCCCCTGGCACCCCAAAACCCATACCCACCCCGAACCCTAAACTTACCCCTGCCCCCTCAAAACTCATACCCACCCTGAACCCTAAAATTACCCCCCTGGCCCCTTAAAACCCATACCCGCCCTGAATCCTGAAATTACCCCCTGGCACCCCAAAACCCATACCCACCCTGAACCCTAAAATTACCCCCTAGCACCCCAAAACCCATACCCACCCTGAACCCTAAAATTACCCCTGCTCCCCCCAAAACTCATACCTGCCCTGAAACCTATAATTACCCCTGACGCCCCAAAACCCATACCCACACTGATCCCTAAAATTAGCCCCCTGACACCCCATTACCCATACCAGCCCTGAACCCTAAAAAAAACAGCACCCTAAAACCCATACCCATCGTGAACCTTAAAATTACATCCTGGCACGCCAAAACACATTACCACCTGGAACCCTAAAATTACCCTCTGGCACCCCAAAACCCATACCCACCTTGAAACCTAAAATTACCCCCTGCCACTTCAAAACCCATACCCACCCTGAACCCTAAAATTACCCCCCAGCCCCTTAAAACCCATACATTTCCTGAACCCTAATATCACCCCCTAGCACCCCAAAACCCATACCCACCCTGAACTCTAAAATTACCCCCCGGCACCCTAAAACCCATTACCACCCTGAACTCTGAAATTACCCCCTGGCACCCCAAAACCCATACCCACCCTGAACCATAAAAATACCCCTGGCACCCCAAAACCATACCCACCCTGTACCCTAAAATTATCCCTGGAACCCCAAAACCCATACCCTCCCTGAACCCTAAAATTACCCCACTGGCACCCCAAAAGCTGAAGACTACGGGGCAGATTTACAAGCCCCTTGCGCCACTTTTGCGTCACTTTTAACATGGGAAAAGTGACGCAAAAGTGGCCCAAGGGGCTTGTAAATCTGTCCCTACAAGCTTACACTACATTTGCATATTCGGAGGGGACTGTCCTCCTTGACGTTCCCATGCATGTAAGTCTATAACACCGTTCACTTAGAGCAACCTAGATAAGCAGCCAGTAGGTAATGCTGGTGATGCTGTAGAATAAAGTTACTGGAACTTACTTAAAAACTGCCGCCTGCTCTTCTGATACTATTCAGTGGAGTCGGGCTGATCAGCAGCGCTGTCGTCCTGGCATCCAGCCCCTCCCGAAGGTCTCACTGTTTAGATAGATGTGGGTCAAATGTCTCCTGGTTTCTCCTTGCCTGGGCCTCCTCTGCTTCTTCGTCGGTGCCCTTGGATGCAAAAAAGAGACAGATCCATGGCCCTGTTCACCATTTATCTGGTGAGCAGCGCCGTGGATGTGTATTCCATACAAGTGCACAGACAGCGGGGCGAAAGGGATGGCAGTGCAGGTGAAGCTTTTCCTTTGTAAAGTAATTCCTGCTGGTGTCATAGCCCAGGGTTTGCTGTCTGTGCACTTGTATGGAATACACATCTATACAAGTGCACAGACAGCACACCCTGGGCAATGACGCCAGCAGAAATTCCTATACAAAAGAAAAGCGTCACCTGCACTGGCCATCCCTTTCCCCTGCTGTGCACATCTTCCCACTCCCACCCCATGACGAGGCAGCTGGAAATGGTGATTAGTCATTCTGAGGGGTGTGAATGTCATGAGAATGTCCAGAGGTAGTATGGGGGTGGGTGCGTTGGTGTGAGGGTTACACCAGGTGAAACGACAGTTATGAGTTGCTGCTTGGCATTTAGAAGTTATTATCCGACTTTTAAGTGTATTTATATTGACATTGCAAAAGAAACACAGAGTGGAATACCAATGTGCGTCTTAAGCGTACAATGCATATTGCGATATTTCTCCGCTTGATAATATAGTAAGTGCCATTGCACCGTGTTATAGGCCATTGATTCCATCATCATATTGCAAGTACCCAAATCCCTAAGTCATTGTTACTAGGGAGTTAGAAGTTAGAATATAAATAATAGATGTGGTGGGTTAGTAGGTAAAAACACAAACTCACTGGCATGTGCCAGGCGCCAGTGGCGTCCCTGCCGGTTGTGCAAATACACAGGTCCCCCTTCTGCTCCCAGACAGTGGGCAGGAAGGCAATCCGAAAGCCCACGATGTCCACAGGTGCACGCCGCTGTTTGCAGTAACGGCAGAGAAACGGGGGCTCGGAGGCGTGTTGCATCATTTGGGGAGATGTTCTGCACAGAACTTTCCTTCTTTCAGTCACTTTTTGTTTGAAGGCGATGTGGCCTGGGAGCGAAATTACCAACTCTGGAACCTTACTTCTAAACAACCGAAATGTGTTTAACTGGAAAAATCCCTTAATTTCCCTTTGCTTAAAAGGTATCAAATTGAAAAGTATGAAACGTAATATATATTTTCCCAACCAAAAACAAGCCTCTCTCATAGATGTTCAATGACCATGGCCACGTTCTGCCCTGTTTGGGAGCCGTCACGGTATATAGGTGACCTACTTTCAGCCTCCTCACGCTCTTAAGCTTTCGAGGTGACGGCTAGAAAAACACTGAAATGTTTGGGGAATTGCAAAAGTGGGAACACCCCTTCCGAATATAGGGGCAGGGTTGTAGGCTTCCTGTCATGTCTGGGGTTAACTCCACAAATCCCTCCCAGTGACTTACTTGTACTGTCTATAGAGATGGTGACTGGAAATTCACTATGTAAAGGGTGGGTATTCTAGTGAAATCCCCAGCTCACACTGTGCATGGAGGGGGCTGCGCCGAGATTTGAAACCCTGGCTATCTTAGGGGCGGGGGGGGGGGGGGTTCTCAACCCACGAACCACAGCCTGGCCATGTAACAACCATCTCCATTCGCCATTCTCATTCTAAAACGTTCATTTTATGTTTGTTGCTTATATGCAAATGTTGCTTAAGTCGTCATGCAGCACTGGCAGCTGTGAGGTGGCCAGTAACGCGTTGCATGTCGGTCTTGTAGTTTTACTTCTCCCACCCTGAATGAAGGACTACAGGTACCAGGCTTCAAAGAGTGTAGGTGGCTGTCATGGAAGAACTGAAGAGTTGTAATAAAAGTGATAGTGGCGGTTCAAAGCGAGTTTGTGACACTATGTGATTGTGCGAGGACACAGTACTTCCAAACATTCTTACAACACAATCTGAATTTGGGGCATTTTTCCCTCGTTCCTTGGAGTCTCAGTCGCTGCGGCACGGGTGTTAGGAGCGGTGTATGACAGAATGGGTGGAACTTGGAGGGCACAGCAGAGTGTTCAAAGTCAAGCGCGCAACGCCCATTGCGATCAAAGGGCTTTAGCCCCCCTCCCACCCCTCGTGTGTGTCAGCCGGCTGAGACAGCTTCCCGGGCACACACACAGCCACACCCAAGTACTTCACACAGGTCTTTACAAGACCATTTACTTGTTAATGAGTCTTTGTTGTGTTTTCACCTTTTCTTAGAGCCCCTGCATCTCCACTCTGCATATGGCTGGATGAATTAGCCCCCCCCCCCAACATTTGACTCTAGTTGCGCCTCTGTTAAAGTAGAGGTAGGAGGGAAGACGAGTTGACGTGAGGTTTCAAAGAGGGGTGAACCAGGGATTGAAGACGCAGCGTGGTGATGGTCATGGGCGTCAGCAGGGGGGAAGGAGTAGCGTTCCAGGGGGGGGTAAGTGCCCCTCCATTCTCCCCCCGCCCGCGGACGCCCATGATCACTTGGCAAGGAAGCATTGTGACGAACACAAGTCCTACCAGGGATCAGACCTGGAGACGACTGTCCGAGGAGAGGATGCGAACTGCGGGGATGGAGAAAGGCAGCGCACTGGTTAAGATGGAAGGCTGCGGAGGCTACGTCCAACGCCACAGAGGTGCTGCCGAGACAGAGAGCAGCAGCGCGTCTGGATACAGAGCACAGAGGGGAGGGTGCAGAATAGGGTGACCAACTGGCATTGGTGCAAATTCAGCACGGTGAGTGTAAAAATTCACGACAAGGGGTCAAAATTCAGGACAAAACTTCAGGACAATCGGTACGTATTACAGACACATCAGAGGCGGTCGCGCAATAGTATATAAGTACGCCCAGCCATATCCAAACATATTCAACCATTTGCAAACCTATCCATCATGTATCCTTCCATCTATCTATCATTTCACTCATCCATCCCTTAATCCATCCTTTCACTTATCCATCCATTATCCATCCATCCACCCTATCCATCTGTACACCCATCCATTCACTCATCCATTTACCCTTTCACCCATCCAGCCATTCTTTCACTTACTCATCCATCCACCCAGTCACTCATCCTTCCACCCATCCACCCTTTCACTCATCCATCCATCCTCCCTTTCTCTCTCCATCGACCCTTTCACTTAGCCATCCTTCCTTCCATTCATCCACCCACCCATCCATCTACTCATCCACTCATGAATCCATCCATTGACCCTATCACTCATCCATCCTCTCATCCATCTATCCTTTCACTCCTTCACTCATCTATTCATCCTTTTGTCCATCTACCCTCCCTTTCAGTCACTCATCCATCCTTACATCCACCCTTTCACTCATCCCTCCATCCATCCATTCACCCTTGCACTTATCAATTCATCAATCCATCCATCCATCATTTCACTCATCCACCCACCCACTCATCATCCACCTTTTCACTCATCCATCCTTTCACTCATCCATCCTTTCACTCATCCATCCTTTCACTCATCCATCCGCCCTTTTACCCATCCAGCTACCCTTCCACCCATACATTCAGCTATTTACCTTTTCTCTCATCCATCCTTCCACTCACTCATCACTCCATCCATCCTCTCTCATTATCCATCTATTCAATCTTTCATTCATCCATTCACCCTTTCACTAATTCATCCAGCCATCCCTTCACTTACTCACTCGCCCACCTTTTCATCTTAATTTTGAGCTGAGCCTTTTTGAGAAGAGGCCCATCAAGAACTTCACCCTCGCTGCAGAAGCCATTCCAGGACTGGGACAGGATCCACCACAGGGGAGGCAGGAGCCATCACAGGCGGGGGAACAGGAGCCACCACATAGGGGGGCAGGAGCCATCACGGGGGGGGGGCAAGAGCCATCACAGGAGGGGGAACAGGATCCACCAGGGTGGGCATGCAGTATTCTAGTATCATCTTGGTCTCTTCCAGGGTGGGGTGGGGCACCTCACCCCCTCCTGGGCAAGACAAGAAGACAGGCTCTCTTTCCAAAATGTTAGTTTTGCCATCCTCCACTGTGATGTACAGTACTTAAAGGAGATACTCCAAGAGAACTGATTTAACTGATTGTCCTCCATACTTTGTTAATCAGTGTGGGTGCCATTTCTTTATTTTATTACATTATAGACTGCATGTTTGAAGAACCAAGGTTTGCTTACAATTTAGTGACAGTAATTAAGCTCTGTGAAGAGAACCACGTGCTGCCTCGGTGTAATCAGGGCCGGTTCTAGGATGTTTGGGGCCCTGGGCAGAAACGGAATGTGTGAGGCCCCTCTAAATTGCAGAGACATGAGGCATTCAGGGCTGTTTGCATCTGAATAGATGCCCCTGCTCCTCAAGCTGCAGCCCCTCCCTCTCAGTCACATTCAAGCACCTCTTAACAGCTCATCAAGGGCTGAAGGTGTGAGGGTTGCCATCCCGCTGTGCCTCTCCAATGCTGCTGGGTATCTGAGCTTTGGTACTGAATCGGAGTCTGTTACACCCGACCTCAACAGCATGGGAGTCAAGAAGGGAGGTGGGTGGAAGCTGTGCCGGCTTTAGGGTGGTGCGATCAGTGCCCGGTTAAAATTACGGACAAATGGCGTCCGTTAAAGAATCCTTCACGGACAACGGACAGACGACCGAAATTACGGACTGTCCGTGAAATTTACGGACGGTTGGTCACCCTAGTGCAGAAGAACTTAGAAGGGACAAAAGGGTAAACAAGAGCCATAGAATAAAGACTCAGGGGCCGACTCCCGAACGGCCTCAAGCCTCGGGGGCCGACTCCCAAAGTGCGACAAGCCTCGGGGGCCGACTCCCAAAGGGCGACAAGCCTCGGGGGCCTACTCCCAAAGGGCGACAAGCCTCGGGGGCCGACTCCCAAAGGGCGACAAGCCTCGGGGGCCGACTCCCAAAGGGCGACAAGCCTCGGGGGCCGACTCCCAAAGGGCGACAAGCCTCGGGGGCCGACTCCCAAAGGGCGACAAGCCTCGGGGGCCGACTCCCAAAGGGTGACAAGCCTCGGGGGCCGGCTCCCAAAGGGCATCAAGCCTCGGGGGCCGGCTCCCAAAGGGCATCATGACTCGGGGGCCGACTCCCAAACGGCATCAAGACTCGGGGCCGGCTCCCAAAGGGCATCATGACTCGGGGGCCGACTCCCAAACGGCATCAAGACTCGGGGCCGACTAACAAATGGCATCAAGACTGAGGGGCGACTCACAAACTTCCTTTTGTAGTACTTTAATAGTACTACAATACTTTAACTAAAGTACTACAACATACTAGTCACAAACCTATGAATTTAAATGTCCCACCTCTACTGTCTTTTCTAAGGGGACACACAATTAAGGTAAGCTCAATATTTAGAAGCAAATGTAGGTGGGACCAGGGGAAGTGGCTGGAAAAGGTCTACTTGTACTACTAAATGGGAAGGGCTTAGGAAACAGTAAGGTGGTGTTTAGGGAGAGCTAGGGAGGGGTTTAGGGAGAGCTAGGAGGGGACATGCAGCAACCCACAAAATAGTACGCTCATTGCTATTCTGAAACCGCACTTCTAAAGTTACTACAGCTAGAAAGGGATCAAACACAGTAGCAAATTACTCCAGTTCAGAGCTGAAGTCCACCACACATGGCCAAACACTGGTACTGTAGCACACTCCTATAGAAAATAATGTAGGTAGAGGCTTAAAATATAACCCCATAGGAAATGTTAAAATAAATTGACTAATTTAACATAGTTAAAAATATAAATATAATTTAATGTAAAAACTATCTAAAAATAAAACATTTATTATCTAATTATAAAATATCTGAACCTTTTTTGAATTTAGAAATTAATGTAACATTTATTAAAATATGATGAAATATTTAATTAATCTTGTACGTCACTTCTAATTATTGTAGCATAATTCTTTAGTGTAGGTGGGAATTAATTCTTTAATTAAAACTACAGAAAAATATTTAATTTAATAAATTAGAATTAAAGATAATTCAAAATTAAGTTAATAGTTCTGTACCATTGTTTCTATTGTTCTACATCTACAAACAGAAATATAAAATTCATTTACATTAATATTTAACAAACATATTTAAAAAAACATGTAGTTAAATACACTTAAATAAAAACTTTTTCGCTGTACATTACCATGGGGGGACTCCCCATTTGAGGGGTAGGGGGGAGATCTCCCTATGGTAAAGTATTGGGGGAAATGAAAAGAAAGTTTATTAAGCTTTACAATAAATTAATACAAATATTTGTATGTTTGACAGTGTAAAATAATTTACTGTTCAATTAAATCTGTAACATTTCAAAATATATTCAAATAAATTAAAAGTATTTTTTCCTGGAGTTTAAATGAAAAAATAAATTGGCACTTGGAGAAAAAAATCAAGACTTATTATGCATTAATGATTATAAAATTGTTGTTAATTACAAGTAGTTTCATTATATTTGAATAATTACATTTATAATTGCAAAAAAGGTTAAGATATTTTATAATTAAATAATAAATACATTTTCTTTTATACATGTTTTTAACATTTAACTACTTTTATTTATATTTTAAACTTTGATAAATAATTAAATTTGATTTCAAATTGTTTCCAATAGAGTTTTATTTTAAATCCTGGTCTTCATTATTTTCAATGGGGGGGGGGGGGGGGGATTGTTGCAGTATCAGTAGTTGGCCATGTGTAGTGCTAGACTTACTACTGTTTCTTTTTGGTAGTAGTAACTTAAACTCATAAATGTAGGTCTAGTCCCTTTTTCATTGAATGAAACATGTAAGTCTACACTTTTTAAGTAACTTTACACTCATTTTGCCAATAGGCAAAAGTAATAATTTACTCAAAAGTGTAAAAGTACATTGAATGTGTAAATTACTCACAAGTGTAAGTTACCTTTGTGAATAGCTCCTTAAGGGTTCAAAGGACAAGCAGTGGCGGGGAGCAAAGAAGAGTGATAATAACAAGTAGTGAATATTACAAATTCAGAGTGATGAACTGTGGGAAGTGAAGTAAGCTGAAACAGAAGTGGACAGGTAGCAACCCAGTGCCTGCGCTGGCCTTCTATGTTCAATGACCCATAAGGCCCCAGAGGTCCCGCCCACAATCTAGAAGAGAGAATTAACCTAGCTTCATGTTCCCATTCTGAATACATGCCAAAGCATTGTGTAGAATACTGGCTGGGCTGGTTGGGTGGAATATGGAACATAGAACCTACGTGACCAGATTCCACGCAACAACAGTTTGGCCCAGGCTCCTGTTACTGATAGACGTATATTCTTTTTCTAATAAACTTAAGCGTGTCATTCCTGTTCATTGGGGCTGAACCTTACACTGGCAACGATTGGAGACAGACAGAGGAGCCTAGAGTCCTGCAGCGATACAGATAATGGCACAGAGAGTCGTTGAAAAAGCAATTCTCGCCAAACAGCAATTTATGTAAATGCCAACCAGAAGGAGTTCCCGTACAGGAGGAGCAATTGTTGCGGTGCAGCAAGTTTCTGCGATGAAGTACTATTTCAATCTTTTTAAACCTGCTAAAAAGCCACGTGCGAGCCATTAAGCGAGAGGTTCTGAAAGGCTGATCAGGCACGCAAAGGAAAGCATCAATAGTCTAGCACGCTGACCCAAAAGAACACGGTGCACTTGCCACAGCGTAGCGGACACACTGTGGATGCCAATGCAGTGATTGGCACACCATTTAATAATAATTAACGTTGCGAACGTTTAACAGCAAAGTCAAGCCAACACATGGCAGAGTGGATCACATGATTTCAAATCTGTGATTCACACACCAATTTTTAAATTAACAAGACAATATTCCATATACGATAATTCATTACCACAAAAATATTAAGAGACATAGTGACCATTTTAGCATATTTGTACAATATATATGTGCTTGATTTATCCATAACTATCTACTACGTTACAGAAGACCATGGATGGGATTATTGCACCAACGCCATTTTTAGCTACACTTGGAGAGCCTATGGTGGAATGGAGACAATGGAAAGAACGGTTAGAAGCTTATATTAAAGCAATAGGAGGAGAGGATTATACTGACTAACAGAAATTGACTATCCTGAAGCATTGTTTAGGAGCAGAGGGCAGAATCATTCCGAGTCATCTGCCCCCAAAAGGAACAGATTGCGGAGAGGAGGATGACGGATGTTTATGAATGCGTGATTGAACAACTAGACAAGTTATATATTAAGAAAGTAAAGGAGGTTGTTACAAGACATACATTTTTAAGTAGAGGGCAATTACCTACTGAGTCAATTGATGTATTTGTGAACGCCGTAATAAGTTTAGCTGCCAAATGTGCTGCTTTCCATGATCAAATGGTTCTAGATCAAATGTTGCGGATTCAAAGTTACAAAACAAATCATTAGCAGCACATGAGTTAACCTTAGGTAAAGCCTTAGATATTGCTCATCGATTCGAGGAGATGAAGTTAGGCATGAAGGAGTTAGCAGAAAAACATCTGGCTGACATTCAGGTGGTAAAAACATTGAATACGGATGAGAAAATAGGTAGTAAACCCAAAGTAAAAATGCAAACCATGGACAGAAAAGAATGTGTGTGTTTCAAATGTGGTTTACCTGGTCATCTGGCCAAAGATAAGCAGTGTCCAGCTGTAGGACAAGTGAGTAGATATTGTAAAACTAACGGACATTATGTAAGAACTAGTAAAAATACGAACAAAGACAGGGATACTAATTCAGAAGGAGGGATGGAAAGAAGGAATTCAATAAGGGAGATTGGTTATGATTCAAAAGAACATACAGCGGAAGAAGGTCTCAGGAGTGTATGAGATTAATGGGAATGTTAGATGCACCTTTTTGTGCAATTAAAATTGGGGACAAAGACGTACAAGTCATGGCAGATTCTGGCACAAGACATATCTTGATTGGAGATGAATGGACGAAAGATTTTCCAGATGTAACACTGCCCCCACCTGATATTAAATTAGTGGGTTACAGGAAAAAACTATTGATGTTTTGGGATATTTTAAGTCCGATTTAGGTTATAAAAGCAAGACAATTTAGGCGAACGTTTATGTGGCCAAAGAAGGATCGTGTTTATTGGGGTGGCCGCAGCAAAGAGATCTAATGATTATTCCTAATCATCCAGAACAGGTGCTAGGGTATAGTGACCTGGTATTACAGGTGGGAGACAATACAGCAATCGATTGGGAAAGGAAAATGCTACTTACCAGTATGCATCTGTTCTTGGCATGTAGAGCTGCGGAGATTCATACTGCTGCATAGATCGCCATCTGGTGTTGGGCTCGGATGCTTGCACCTTGTTGTTGTCTTGGAAGAAGTCTTTGGAAGTCACGAGCTAGGTGACTCCTCCCTTGGACGATAGTGCGCATGGGCATCGACTCCATCCTCAGATTGTTTTTCGCCGAAATGGAGTCAGTAAGAAATAGAAGAGATGTCCATGTGAATGTATCTAATTAAGATAATACTGGAATAGATACAGGTTCCGGGGAGGCAGGTGGGCGTATAAATCTCCGCAGCTCTTCATGCCAAGAACAGAGGCATACTGGTAAGTAGCATTTTCCATTCGTGGCATATGTGCTGCGGAATTCATACTGCTGCATAGACTGTACAGCAGTGTCTCCTCTAGCGGTGGTCTTCTGTATCTGTTGCAGTTGTTTGAAAAAGTGTTTTAAGAACAGCCTGGCCTACAGAAGCCTGTTGCTTTGCCTGCACATCTACACAATAGTGTTTGGTTAAGGTGTGTGTAGTAGATCATGTTGCTGCCTTACAAATGTCTTCTAGGGGAATGTTCCCTAAGAATGCCATGGAAGCCCCTAGTTTGCGTGTTGAATGCGCTCTGTTAACATACGCTTTGCTTTCTGATAGCATATTTGAATAAATGTTACTATCCACCTGGCAATTCCGGCTTTGGAGATAGGGTTGCCTTTATGTGGTGGAGAGAAAGCTACGAACAGTTGTTTTGTTTTCATAAAGGCTTTAGTCCCGTCTATAATAAAGTAAAGCTCTTTTGACATCAAGCGTGTGAAGAGCTCTTTCTGCTACCAAATGAGGATTTTGGTAAAATACTGGTAACTCTACTGATTGATTAAGGTGGAAAGCAGAGATTACTTTGGGAAGGAATCTTGGATTTGTCCTAAGAACCACCTTGTTAGGATGTATTTGTAAGAATGGTTCTTCTATGGTTAAAGCCTGGATCTCACTTACACTTCTGAGAGAAGTGATTGCAACAAGGAAAGCTACTTTCCATGTAAGGAACTGTAGTTCGCATTTGTGTAAAGGCTCAAACAGGGGACCCATGAGTCTAGTAAGAACTATGCTTAGGTTCCACACGGTCGAGGGTGGCAGTCTAGGTGGAATTATTCTTTTAAGGCCTTCCATAAAGGCTTTGATAGAAGGTACCCTAAACAATGGCAAATGTTGTCTGTTTTGTAGGTATGCTGCAAGGGAAGCCAGATGTAATCATATTGATGAGTATGCCAGATTGCATCTTTGAAGATGTAGCAAATAACAAATAATGTTCTGAATTGAAGCATCTTATGGGTCAATGTTGTTGTTATTGCAGTAAATAACAAATCTTTTCCATTTAGCTACATAGCAAGCTCTAGTAGTGGGACGTCTGGCTTCCTTAATATTCATACAGTCCGGAGGGAGGTTCAGGTAACCGAACTCTAGGATTTCAGGAGCCAGATCGCTAGAGTCAGTTGTGCTGGATTTGGGTGCCTTATCTCTCCATGGTTCTACGTTAGCAGGTTTGGGGAGAGCCGTAATTTTTGGTGTGGAACTAAGGATAGTTTGAGTAGTGTTGTGAACCATGGTTGCCGTGCCCATGTGGGAGCAACTAGGATCATGTTGAGAGACTGTTGTTTGAGTTTGCGTGCTACTAGTGGAATGAGTGGGAGTGGTGGAAAAGCAAATCTGCCTGACCAGTTCATCCATATCGCATTGCCCTTGGACAACGGGTGTGGGAACCTGGCGGCGAAGGTTGGGCATTTTGCGTTTGCATGTGTGGCAAACAGATCTATGTCTGGTTGTCCCCACATTTGGATCAAAGGTTGAAGAACTTGCGGATGAAGTTACCATTCATGTATTTGTTGAGACTGACGACTTAACAGATCCGCTATTTATTTATTTTGAAGGTTTTATATAGCGCGAACAAGACCCTTGCGGGTATCAGAGCGCTTTACAGACATATGTAGGAAACAAACAGTACAGTGAAAGCACACAGTAAGAAATACAAGTATATAAAGGGTTCAAGTGAGTTTAGATAAGAGAATAGATTTCACTTCTTATTTGAAGGAGACAAAGGACGGATTAAGTCTGGTTTCTGTGGGCAATGCATTCCAAATTCTGGGTGCCATTCCTGAGAAAGCCCGGTTATAAGTTTTCTTCTTGGCAAAATGTTGAGGTTTCAATAGAAGGTTATTGGAGCTCCTGGAGGATCTGTTGCCACAGGAGGGCACTAGTTTCTGCGCTAGGGCTTGGAGTGTTGTGATGTATGGCCTTGTAAGTCAAACATACGATTTTTGGATGGATCCTTGTTTCGAAAGGTAGCCAGTTGAGGGCTCTAAGGTCAGGAGAGATGTGACAGTTTCGTTTTGAGCCTGTGATGAGTCTCGCTACTGTGTTGATTGAGGCTCTAAGGGGAGCAGTCGTTGATCTGGGGAGACCGCAGAGAGAAGCACTCCCATATTCCAATCTTGGGATTACTAGTGCTTGCACCGCTAGTTTAAAGTCGTTTGCGGGAAGGAAGGGTTTGAGACTTCAGGGTGTTCATCTGAAAGTTTGCTCCTTTTGTTGCCATGCTGATGTGTTTCTGCATGTTTAGATTTTTATCAAGAGTGATACCCAATGATTTCGCTGAGTCGATTATGAGGGGTTGCCAGTTGAGTGCCGTTAGGTGTTTCATCCAGTCTTGAATGATGGTCGATTGTTTAGGGGGAGCAATTAGTAGGAATTTGGTTTTCATAGTGTTTAGTTTCAGATGGTTTTCGGCCAGCCAGGTCTGTGTTTTCTGTAGCGTTAGGTTGAGAGATAAGATGTCCTCAAGTGATTGAATTTTCAAATAGATTTGTGTATCGTTTGCGTACATGTGATAGTGGACATTAGCAGAGCTGAGAATTTCAGTGAGGGGTTCCATAGGTTGAAAAATGTTGGGGAGAGGAAAGATCCTTATGGGACTCCTAAAGTGACTGGGACGGGTTTAGACAAGGATTGATTAACCTTGAAGCTTTGTGATCTGTTTTGCAGGAAGGAGCTGAACCAGTTTAGAAGTGATCCAGACAATCCCATTCTTTGTTTCAGGAGGTCTAGCAGGTTGTCATGTTTGATGGTATCAAAGGCCGATGATAAGTCCAGCAAGATTAAAAGACAAGTTTCGTTTTGATCAAGGATTTTTAGGGCATCATCTATTATGTGAGTCATGGCAGTTTTAGTACTGTGGCCAGTACGGAAGCCGGATTGGTATTGGTTAAGTAGATTGAAATGGTCTATGTGGTTGTTAAGCTGTGAGTTAACACGTTTTTCTAGTAGTTTTGCCAGAGTCGGAATGTTGGAAATTGGGCGGTAATTATTTAAATCCGAGGGGTCAGCTTTTGGTTTCTTTAAGTTGGGAGATACCTGTCCAGATTTGAGGATTTCTGGGATGATTCCTTGAAGGAGTGAGGTATTTATAATCTTGGTCCAAAGGGGCAGAAGCAAAGAAGTGAAGTCGTTTATGCAGTTTGAGGGAAGGGGGTCTGTGAAATGGTTGGAGGGATGAGAGACGTGAGCATTTTTTGTATATCTTCTTCGGAGTAGGTGTTGAAGGAGGACCAGGAGGCATTGTTTTTGAGTTCGATCTTTGGTGAGCATAGCAGTAGGGTTTCTGAGGTGGATGATGCCGTGTCTAAGTGACTATCGGTGTGGGTTATTAAGTCGTTAAGCAGTTCCATCTGTAAGTTTTCTGTCTTCATTGTGAAGAAGGTGGCAAA
This sequence comes from Triturus cristatus, assembly GCF_964204655.1. Classification (NCBI taxonomy): domain Eukaryota; kingdom Metazoa; phylum Chordata; class Amphibia; order Caudata; family Salamandridae; genus Triturus; species Triturus cristatus. Next base: position 818,423,222 of record NC_140595.1, read on the forward strand.
TTCTTTGCAGCTGGGTGGTGAGCTTGGGTTAACTTGGAGGGGATGAGGTGTATCCTTCGATTGAGATTTGATAAGTTCAAATAGTATTTTGGGGCGATTCTTGGCTTGGTCTCTAATTGGTTCCTGAAAAAGTCTGCTTTTGAGCGTCTGATCTTTCTGTAGTAGGAGTTTCTTGTGTTTCTTAGGAGAGTAAGGTGTTCGGAGGAGGGAGCAGACCTCCATCGTCGTTCAATTAGTCTTAGTGATCTTCTGTCCTCATTGAGTCTGCCGTCGTACCATGGTTTAGAGTCTTTTGTGGAGGATCTCTTCAGTTGTAAGGGAGCAATTTTGTCTAGAACCAAGTTTATGGAAGTAGTGATTGGTCAGGTCTTGAACATCTGTTAGTCCTTCAGGGGGGAGCAAGATGTTGGGGCTGAAATTAGTGGCTAGATCTGTGCAGATGTTGTTTTAGGTTTCTCTTCCAAATTTTAGTTCTTGTGGGTTGGACAGAGAGTAGTTTTACTGGTTCATTAATGAGGAATGTGATGATGTGATGGTCAGACCAATCACATGGGAGGATAGATTCAAGCTGAATGGCTTCATTCTTGGAAATGACTAAGTCAAGTATTGAGCCTCTCTCGTGTGTGGGGCTGGTACAGATTTGGGTGAGGTCAAGGTCAGAGAGGAAGATTTTGAGGCTATTAACCACAGAGTCATTAAGGTCATTCCAGTGGAGGTTGAGGTCACCGAGGAATATTTGGGTACTTTGTTGTCCAGCATTTGTAGAAACAATATCCATGAGTTGCTCGATGAAGGTGAGATTATCTCCTGATGGGTGGTATAAAGTGTGTAGCGAGCATATTGGTTTGTTGTTGCTTGTGATATCTAGACAGAGGTATTCACAGGAGGATAGTGCAGGTGAGTGGGAGCGGTTCACTGAGATATTGCACCCATGTATGCAAGCAATACCGCCTCCTGGCCTATCGGTTCTATCAAGTCTGGGGATTGCATGGTTGGAGGGTAGTAATATATATCGAGGATGGGTGTAGATGACTCATTTAACCAAGTTTCGGTTAATATTAGTAGATCCGGTCTAGGGGAAAGTATGAGGTCAGCTATATCGGTTGCATGTTTTGAGGCCAATCTACAATTTAGAAGTATGCATTTAAGGTGAGCTATGTTGGAGGTTGTGTTGGGGTCTGGTGTGATGGAGACTCGCGTATGGTTAGGGTAAACTATACCTCTTGCATTGTGTTTTGTAACTCTAAGGATGTTGGAGGGGATGGTTTGGATTAGGGAATGAATAGGCGGGTTGTCTGAATGTGCTGTGTTGAGGGTATGAGGTGGGAGATCATAGGAGCTGAGTAAGGAGAGTAAGTCTGTATTTGATAAATGATTGATGCTACGGATCGGGCGAGTTGAGGCATTGTGGTAGGGTACAGTTTTCCAGATAAGGGGCTGATGGCTCGATGGGTATTCATGTAGTTGTAGGATGGGAGGGGCATGGCCGGTGTGGAAATTTATGTTAGAATCTGGTTCTTGACATTTGATTCTGGGTTGGTGTAAAATCAAGTTGTGTAGAATTTAAATGTCATTTTTGACTTGTTGTAGTGCTAATAATATCTCGTCAAGTCTGGAGTCAGCTAGGGGAGGTGGACTGATTAATGAATGGACTGTGTGTAAGGGAGGTGTGCTTTGGACAAGTGAAGGGGGTGGGGTGGATTTGTGGCCCGGATCGTTGTATTGTAGACAGGTCTTGAGGTTGTCGGGTGAGGGGGGGGGGGAGGTGTGGTGGGGGGTGGAGTGGCTGGAGGTGAGGGGTGTGAGTTGGGAGGATGTGTGGGGTGGTTGGGACAGTGTGAGTATTGATGGTACTAGGGATGGGGATGGGCTTAAGAAAGTGTATAACATTTCTCTGGGAAGGACGCGGATGTAGGAGTGGTGTGGATGCGTGAGAGTTGAATGTAGTGTGAGTATTATAGGTGGTGCGGGTTGAAGTGGAATTAGGAGGTTGCAAGACGTCTTCAGGGGTGTCCATTGGGTCTGGGGTAGGTGTGGGTGCCGGTTGGGGTCATAATGTGAGAAGTTGGCCTGATGTATGATGTCACTAGTTCTAGTGTACACCTTATATCAGTCCAAACAACCCTTATGGTGATTGGTTGTAAAGTCAACCTTATAGACCAGCTATTCTAGTGGTAGCATGGACAAGAGCAGTCTTAGGCTAAACTCTGAATGGCATGTGAAGCCAGCTGTTATACCATTTGTAATCCCTTGAATACCAAATGAAAGGACACCACAACAGATATATATATATATAAAATAAAGTGTATTTATTCTAGTCAAACCCTCAGCACTCTTTATGAGATTCGAGGTAAGTACAACACAGTCTTATTTAAGCATACATTAAGCCACACAGGTAAGTAATACAGTTAGGCCCTAGGGGCCACGCAAACCATATACTAAGTAAGTGGTATAAGGACCACTGTCACGGAAATAGGATAGGCCTAGGCCATCGCTGGGGCTACACTATACTACCCAAGGTTAGGAAGTGGGAGGCCCACGGGATTCAGGTGCAGAGTGGAAACACTCACTCGTAATGCGTATAATCGATGAAAACAGTACAGTTTAGAAATAATAAGATTTAGGACACTTCTGAAGTAGCTAGGAAGTCGAGACTTGTAAACTAGACACTAGGATAGTCAATACCCTGATGAGCACCGGAGTACCCAAGTTACCTAGCCCACGAGCTGCGGGTGCATAGGTGTGAACTTGCGTCGGGTTTCGTCGTCGACTCCTATGGATGCCTGAAGGAAAGTTGCTGACAGGCAGTCAGTGAAGAGTGTCCGGTGGATCCCAAGGTAGGGATCAAGAAGGAAAGAACCTGCAAGCAGAAGGGACAGAGTCTAGGTCACCAGCCAGGAGCCGGGAAGGGACCAGGAAGGAACCAGGCGATGCCGTGAAGATGCAGGTGAAGAGGTGAAGCTTGTCGCAGCAGCCACGGGTACAAGGAGACGTCGAGGACGACCAGGACCAGGAGGCGAGCTGTCCCACGAAGGCTCTTGCTGTCGGCGGCGTCGAAGTCGAGCTAGGACTCACCAAGCCTTGGCAAGCGGAACCCACGCAGGATGGAGGACTTGCTTCTGGTGCAGACCAGGAAGGTCTGGGGTGCTTCTCTTTCACAGAGGAGCAGGAGCCAGTCTGGAGGAGACAAACCAGCAGTGGAAAGTTGAAGGTGTGTCGTCACAGAGGTTACTAGCCAACGGGCAAGCAACCGGACAGACGCGGCAAGCCGGAAAATGCAGAAGGGCCCCACGCAGGACTCGTGGAGTGTGGGAGGCTGATCTTCGGTGCAGATGGTGCTTGGGGTTGGGGCTTCTCAATCCCCAGTGCACAACCTCGAGGGTGCCTCAGAAGCTGCGCTGGAAGATACTCGCCACTTTTCCCAGGTAGCCGGTCCCACGTCTCTCGTCGCCTCCACGGATCTCAGCTCAGCTGTGGATGTGGATCAGGGTCGGAGAAGTCTGGAAGTCTAGGCTCTGGTCAGGCTCTGCAGTCGGTCCCTCGCAGAACTTCAGCAAAGCAAAGGGTAAGTCTCTTGATGGTGCCTGTTTGCACAGGGTGGCCACTCCTTGGCCACAAGGGAGATTCTTCAGTCTTCTTCTCTCGTCGAATGTCGAAGGTCCAGAGTTTCTGTTCAAGTTGCAGGTTCAGGATAATCTACTTTAGCAGGGCTCAGCTACCTACTGATTGGGCTACCTGCAAGGTCCCTCCTATGGGTGGGACCAGGAAGGGGGGTGGTTACACCCCCTTTCCTTTGTCCAGTTTCGCGCCAGGACTGGGGCTGGAGTGCCCCAGCACCGGTTTGAACTGGACTATGCATGGGACACCTTGTGTGCCCCAGGCATGTCTCATTCCTTTCAGCCCTCCCTACCCCAATACACTAAAGTCTGTCTGGGGAGGTGCTAGCACCTCCCCAAGCAGGAAACCTATTGTACAAGCCTCCCTTGCCGGGATCACTCCCAGCAGCAGGAGGTCAGACTCGTGTCTGTGGCAGCAGCATCCATTTTCTGATGCTGAGGCTTTGGTCAGAGTTAAACAGCAAAGTAGGATTTTAACATGTCTCTCCCTCTAGAAGGGAGGAATAATATTCCCATCATCAGAAATGGTATGGGGGTATAATTCCAAAGTGTCAGACACCTTACACGACATGTTTTGATAAAGCCAAACCATAGTTACCATAACCGTTTAAGATTATAAGGTCCCACGAGTAGGAACTTTACCTTCCACTCTGGCCCTCATCGTTCCTTTTCCCGCTTAGATTACATCTTGACTTCCTCCCAGCCTGACATGACCATACGGGAGGCCTCCCTCTTGGCGCGCGGCATTTCTGATCACTCCCCGGTATACGTGCACCTCACGCGGGGGGTTGGCCGGGAGGGCTGTGTCTTGCCTATACCTGCCTGGCGTCTCAAGAGTGAGGACATGCGGAAAAAGCTGGCCGGCTCTATCGAGCAGTACTTCGAGCTAAACGTCGGATCGACTACCTCCACGGTCACCCTGTGGGAGGCCTTTAAAACGGTGCTGCGGGGAGAGGCCCTTTCGGCCATCTCCGGCAGCCGTAAGGAACGGGTGGCGCAGATCACCTCGGTTGAGACGGACCTTCGGGCACTTGAAGAGGGCGCGTGCGCGGACACTAAGCCGGGGGTGCAGCACCGGTTGCGCCTCAAAACCGCGGAATATAGGGAGCTGGTCACGCACGCTGCCCAAACTGCCATTCAACACAAAGTGGGCAGGATATATGACCAGGGCGACAAGGCGGGCAAGCTTATCGCTTGGCTCGAGAAAAAACATAGGGCCACTACCGTGGTGCCGGAGATTAAGACGGCGTCGGGAGGCGTGATAACGGAGCCCCGAGCGATTGCGAGGCACTTCCGGCAGGTATACAGTAAGGGGTCGGACCGTCCGGAGGAGGACTCTGATGCCTTGCTCGCAGATATTCGCATGCCCTGCCTGTCGGAGGCCGACCGTGAAGCCCTGGAGGCCCCTCTCGCCGCGACTGAGCTGCAACGTGCGATCGCGGACCTCCGCCCGGGTAAAGCTCTTGGACCCAATGGTCTGCCGATTGAGCTCTACAAGCTGAAGCCCGACGTTCTCAGCGTGCACCTCCTCAGTATGTTTGAGGAAAGCATGGCGACGGGGAGCTTACCGCGCTGTGGTACTTTGAAATTTGGGACCGCGTAGTAGGCAGGGCCCTACCCTGCCTATTTGGGCATTAGCGAATGGCCAATGTAGTATGTACGAGTGCTTTTCACAACGTTTTAGCGATAAATGCACTATGTACACAATATTATACATCACTTCGTGGGTTCCATCTTAGAGCGGTGGCCATCTTATGGTTGCCCTCACATAGGCTACACATTGCAAACGAGTACGGGCCTTTAGGACACATGTGCCTTCTATTTGACTTCTCTGTGACCTGGGCAGCTTGCCTCCACCGCCACCGGTCAGTCCGGTCCCACGAGCTCCCCGTCCTGCGTCCACCTGTGATTAGCATCAGGGCTTGACACGCCATAAAACCCTTTCATCCACACAAGCCTCCGGCTAATGTCTTTCGCACCTGACTCTCTCTGCTTTATGGCTTGTTTTCTAAACAGGAGATGCCCGTGTTTTATTGGGGTCTGTGGATATCTGATGTGGGATCTGAGCCTTGCTGGGTAAATAATTGTGGGCTGGCCTAACTGGAATGTGGGATGATCATCATGACTCTGCCTTTTCGTTTGTAATGAATACTCGTAAATGGCCATATCGTAAAAGTGAAGAATGTGTGCCTGAAGCATGATATTTTGTATTTAAGGAGAAGCTCGTTTCTGTAACTTAGAGCAGTCTCCTGAGAACATACATTGTGTTGTACTTCTCGGATACCTGTAATTGGTCTGCAGCCAATAAACTGATCCTTGACTTCACCCAGAAGACTCTGTGTTTCTGTAGGTCTGAAACAGGAAGAACCCGAAGTCTTAGGGTGTGTTCCTCTGCACCGCTGGGCTTTAAAAACCCAGTACTTCAGTTGGCGCCCAACGTGGGGCGATTTCAGCGGTACCGGTCCAAGCCAGAGGTTCGTGAGGAGCATCGTGTGGAAATTCCGGAGGAAGGCCGCCACTTCATCGACCCCTGCATGTCGACGTGGTCCAAAAGTCTTTTCTGCGAGGTTCTCCGCGTCCCGACGGCTACGAAGGACTGCTGCCCTGATTAATCGCCCTGTTTTGGACCCTTGACGAATTTGGTAGAGCGAAACAATCGAGAGAGTCTTCTGGTGACGCCATCGATCATCGATATTCAGTTAAGTATAAGTGGAGCGTCTCCCAGTTTGTTTGGTATCCTTCGGGATCGCTTTGATTTGGAACTTGCAAGTGCCAAAGCCAGAGGACTTGTGTATTCACAAGACTATCGTAATCGATAATCCTTTGACGTTTGAAACTAGACTAGTGAGCGAAGATGCCTGGTTCTAGTATATTTGGAAATTTGTTTTGTTTGGGTTGTAGAAAGGATTCCCAGTTAGAGGATTCGTGTCCGGTTCCTCCAATTGGAACTCCAACTTATGAGCTTTATGTAAAACATGGTGTGGGCCCCATTGCATATAATGAAGTATGGATCCGTTACACCAGAAAGGACGGTGTTTTAAAATGGCCCCAGAATGGTAGTTTCGATACTGATATTTTAGATAATTTAGAAGTAAAGCTGTTTAAAAAGAAAGCCCGGCCGGCGATGTTTGATTCTTTCCGCCTATGGTGAAAGGAATCCAAACAGAAGGAAATTAAGCTAGCAAAAAGAAATAAGAGAGAACGAGGTATGTCAATGATGCAAGCAGCTGTACAGTTTAAAGATAATGAGGAAGAGCAGATGAACGAGCAGTTGCACAGGCAGCGTAAACTAGGAATAGATAAGTGTTACCCAGTTTTGCCTCAGATTCAGCAAAACGAGTTAGAGGAGAAGGAGAAAGATCTCCTAATGTCGCATTTGCTAAGTTCGCCGCCTTCCTATGCGCAGAGCGCTACTGCACCCCCGCAGCCCTTTAACATACACCCCCCAATTATTCAGCCAGCAGCTCCCGCTCTGCCCGCTCTGCCTGCTCTGCCCGCTCTGCCTGCTATTGTGGCGCAGCCCCCTCAGGGCCCGCCGACTGTACCGCCTGCTCCCTCTTTGCCTTCTGCAACTTTGCATACTGCGTCTATCGCATCGCCCGGTGCCGTTCCTGGCACCAGCCTTGTACCTGCATCTACACCCGTTTTTCTTCCCTCTGTTTTTCCCCCTGCTCTTGCCTCAACCTCACCTTCAGCGCGACAACGAATAGCTAATGTAGTCACTAGTATAATGTCGCCTCTCTTTGGGTCATCTAGCACGACCCCTGGTTTACAACGCAAGCAGTTGCGTAGCCAGCTGCCTGATCCTGGAGAGAAAGAGGTATTAGATCATATGGCGCATAGGTGGATTATTTTTTCTTCACTCTATAATGTAGAGTCAGTTGTTAACGTTTTCGACCAATGGGATGCCCCAAAACAAAGGTATGTGTTTGAAAGAATGTGTGAATTCCTCTGTGAGGAATTGGAGAATTTTGGTCCAAACCCAATCCCGCAGGAATTGTGTCGCTTAAGGTTTGAATTTGGAAAGGGCCCGATTGTAGGTTCTCATGTGGAAGGAGCAATTGCGAAATTGTTGTCTTTTAGGATTAACGATCCTTCCCAGTCACTGTTTGGGCAAGACCCGGCTAGTAGAAGAGCACGACAATACCCTATGAGGGAAGTTGCTCCGGTATGGAAGGAAGCCGTTGCGGCTAATGCCGGTCTCGGTATTGCTGCTGCTCCAGCTCATTTTCAGCGTGTTTGGGTGCATGTTCCTTGGAGACGATCTGAAGTCTTAGCGCTTAAACAAACGTTACCCGACCCCCGCAAAAACCCTGCAGGATATTACAAAGAGTTGTCACAGACCACGGGATCCTGTATAATGAATTTAGCTGACATAGATTTGTTGTTCGGGAGTGTTGTTCCGCAGCCTTTGTGGGGTTTAATTCGTAATACAGATCATGCTGGAGAGCTAGGTGACACATGGGCTAATATTATTATTGCGAATGATGGGCAAGGTGGTGGTGCCAAACCTGAGCCTCTGGTAGCAGAACTCCCTGCTAGAATCATTGCGTACATGAAAACGTTAATGCCCGCGATGCGTGTAAATTGGGATAAACTATCCGCATGCAAGCAGAAGAAAGATGAAACAGTGTCCGATTTCTTTACAAGGTTTGAGGAAACTTTTATCGACCACAGCGGTCAAGACATGAGTACTGAAGGTGGCCAACGATTATTTGTCGATAAATTTGTGCATAATTTGCTTCCCGAGTTGTGTAAAAAATGAAAAGATTCAGAGAGTTCTTGGGCTGTCTCCTCATCAGCACAGATACTGGCTACTGCACAGTATTATGAAAATAGGGATAAGGACGAAAAAGATAGAGCAGACAAGAAAACGAAAGAATTAAAAACGAAGGTTCTCTTACAGCAGGCTTACCCGCCACGAGGTGGCCACAGTAATTATCAGCAGCCACCACAGTTTCAGAGAAACGCGCCTAGATACGAGTATTCTCAACAACGCGTTCCTGTAGGCCCTAATCAATGTTCATATTGCAAGGAAAAAGGTCATTTTAAATACAGTTGCCCCATTTTGTTGCAGCGTAATAATGGTGTTTATAACCCCAGAGGTAGAGGTGGCCAGCAAGCCACTAGAGGCAGAGGACGTGGTAATGTTCCCCAGAACGCGCGTCCTCTTCAATCTCAAAATACGATTAATAGCTTTGATCAGCAAGGCAATGCAACTGGTAGCACAGCTCAGTACTATAACAATGACTATTATGTAGAGGATGAGAATGCAGAAAGTAATGGTTACTAGGACAGCCGTAGACAAAGGGAGGGAGTTGTTTCAGTGCCAGTGGATCAGAGTGGACCAAATGTTAAGGTGACTACAGCAGATGTGACAGAACCTTTTCTGTTGGATACTGGCGCTGCTAAGAGTTCAATTATGCATTCAAAACTCCCTGGCGCACCTTTGTCTGGCGAAATGAATGTCTCAGTAGGTTTTTCTGGCGCCCCGGTTAGAAACCCGATCTCTAGTCCTATGCACCTTTCTGTTGGACCCTGCGAGCTAAAAGCACCCCTAATCTTAACGGCAGGTTGTGGTGAAAACCTGTTAGGCTTGGATTTGTTGAAAAGATTACATGCCACATTATATTGTTCCCCCTCGGGAGTACAACTTACACTGGGTAAATGTTGGACTTGGCCCTTCTGGCAGGTTCACCCCTGAACTTTTTTTTGCTTTTTACTGGTGACTTGGTGTGGTGATTTTTTGGTTTCTGCGCACTTTCCCTGTGTCCCAGGGTAAAGTGCGTGCGCGCTCTGAGTGCATGTGGTGAGATAGGCCTGCCCTCCCATAGGAATGCATGGGGAATGTATGTATCCCTAGTAGTTCCTGATGCGTGGGGTGTGCAGGCCCGAGTTTGGTATGTGCGGACTCGTGGGAGTGAATGCTGCGCGATGATGTGTGCGGCATGCATGTACCTAGTGTGGAAGTGCCACTTCTAGAAGTGGGCACTTCTGTGTGCAGTGTGTCTGTCGCGTGATTGGCTGGTCATGTCATGTGACGGGCTAGGGATTCCCCAGAGTCAGGATGAGTCACCCAGTGGTGAATGGGGAGATCAGCAGCTAGATGGGTGGGAGGAGTACACCTGGGTCCTGAATAGGACAGGGTTTTCCACACACAATGCTGGCCCCGCCCCCTGCGGTGCGACTGACGACCCTAGCCCTGCCAATGAATAGAGTGAGGGGCTGAGCACATCAAGGGTGCTCCCCAACCAGCTGCGTCTGGTTTTCCCCCTCACCCTGAACCCAGAACAAAGGGGTTTGCTGTATAAAAATGGGGCTGTGTCCCCACAGAAACTGTTCTCTGCCAGGATCTTACCTGAGGGGGGCTGCTGCTGCTGGGTGCCAGGAGAGACCGCCACTGGGGACTGCCTCCCTGCTGGAGGGCCCTGTGAGCTGGCCCCTGGGCCCAGTCCTGACCCCCCACCTCTGAAGACTTTGTTCTGGACCTGGTTTTTATCCTTAAGCGCCTGGGAGCGCTTTCATTTGTTTCATAGCGCTAGGAGCGCTTTATTCTGGACCCCAGCACTTCTAGAGCGCTTTTACTCTTGGCTTTAGCGCTCAGGAGCGCTTTATTTTTGAAAGCCGGTGCCCACCCGGCGTTTGCCCCGTTCTGGGCTGATCCTGAGGTCCCCTGGCAGGTGCCCACCCTGCCAGGGACATTGCCACAATATCGAGTGCCCACCTCGATTTATTGAATACTAAAAGCGCCGGTGCCCACCCGGCATTTGCTCCGTGAATCGCCCTCCGGCGCCCGACCAGGAAGTCAGGCGGGCTGGGGGCGGGCCTCCGGGACAACCGGAACAGGAAGTGGGAAGGCAGGAGCCTACCCCGCCTCCCACCGAGGACTCGTGCTGATTTGGGAAGCACCGGAGCCGGCAGGAGCCTACCCTGCGCCCCGGGGCCCTGGGGAGAAGTACTGCGCCCCCCCACCCAGGCGGGAGCCCACCCCGCACTGGGACGTGCCGCCGGCGTGCACAGAGCCGTAGGCTCCGCATTCCAGACCCCCGAGGGAAGAGCTCCGGTGAAGAGGGCTCCTCGCTACAGGGCACCGTCCTGCCTGCACCGCCGGAGGAAGACTGCCACCACCTTCGCCTCGAGGACCCTTCCCCCCAGCTACGAACCGGTGAGTCGAGGCGGTAGGCTGGGGAGGAGAGGTGCTGAGTTGGGGCTGCATGGGGACTGAGCGCCTGCGCTTCCACGAGGCCCGCAATATTTCCTTTGAGCGCTGGTGCGCTCCAACGGCCCACATTGTTTTTGAAGAGCCCAGGGAGGCTCTAAACCTAACGGGGGGCATTTTGTTCATCAGCAGAGCGGCCCCGGAAGGCAGCGGGCCGCTCCTACGTTATCTAGGGGCATTCTTGATTTCGAGCCCACGAGGCTCTAACAGGGCACATTTGTTTATTGAGCCCACGAGGCTCCAACGAAGGCGCACAGTATTATTTAGAGCCTGCGAGGCTCTAGGGGGCATTTCATTTGTTTCAGAGCCCTGGGAGGCTCCAACGTTGGCCCCAGCATTTCTCCAGTTGCCCAGCACTTAGTGGGCAACTACTACGTTTAGGTTGTAGCCTCTGTGCTTTGGCTTGCGCAGTCTTGCCCTGACTTTCTGGACGCAGGGCGTCCTTGCCCCTTCAGGGCCAGTTGGCCCAGGGATTGCCACAGATAGTGGCTAATGTGAGTTTTTGCGCCATTGTACCTTTCCTGCGCCTCTGAACGTGTTTATTCGTCATGTGCTTTGCTTTACACCTCTGAATGTTATGCATCATGTGTTTAGGTGCTTAGACCCCTACAGGTATACTTACCTAATGCTAGTGTGATGACGCTGAGGTCATTATTGCGCCAGTAGTTACTGGTTGGGTGCTACATGTTCTATTTTAGTGCTACAGTGATTGTAAGTGATATGGTCTAAAGTATTATTCCTATTTCTAAAAAGTGCTAATTCCTGACAGTGGTCCATGTGGCCATGTCCCCTGTACATATAATCCCTTGTAAATTCTGCCCGTGCCTGTTGGCACATTGTAGAGTGTGTGTTTTTATCTAATGTGTTGTGTATAATACAAAGGCTATTTTTATAGAATACCTTGTGTGGAGTTTCCTTTGTGGTGGGCCTTGGGTGTTGTTGCTGGGTGCGCGCGCAAACGCTTTACACATCGCCTCAGGGATAAGCCTGACTGCTCGTGCCAAGCTACCAAGGGGGTGAGCAGGGGTTATCTTTGGCGTGTAACTCCCCAGCCCTGACTAGAGTGGTGGTTTCTGTCTGGCTTTGGCGCAAGCCCTAGCCAACCAGAAATCCCATTTCTAACATTGGTGATCAGCGGTGGGATTTGGACTTGCGTTTGCGCTGTACCGCAGCGGCAACTGGCCGCACTACAAAACTCTGCATTTAGATAAATCACATGGTATAGGGATTATTGTTCTAAGTTTGTTTTTAATTGTCATTTCTTTGGAAATGTGGTTTTGTGCACTGTGAGTTGGGTGTCCCTAGCTCGGGAGGGTAGATCATCCCCCTTAGTGCATTGTGTTTCTGGATTCACCAGAGGGTGGGATCCAGTGGTGGCAGCGTAATAGTGTCCTGTACATTTGTCCCCCGCCCTGCGCCCAGAGTTGGTACCTGTGTCACGTGGTGGTCAGGTTGAGGAATCAGGGGTGGTAGAAACTGCCTTACCAGTCCGAGGGGAGGGTTGTGTGTGGATGAAGGGTGTGTGGCACTAGGCAAGTGAGTGTGAGTTCTCTGGGTTAGAGAGCTTGCTGAATGTTTTTGTGAATTGTGTGCTCCTGTTAGGCTCAGACCCCTAGGTTCCCTGTGTGATCTTTTCTCTAGAAACGTCTGCCAGAATGGAGCCTGCTTGTGATCCCTATGAGCTAGCTTGGCGCCAGAGGCAGGAGTTAGAAAGGTCCTGTACAGGGAGAGAGTCCGACACTCGGTACGAACTTCAGGACCACCTGGTCCTATGGCAAAAGGGTCCATGGGATCTTGAGCACAGTATGGAAAGGGCCCGGGCCCGGGCCTCACACCTGGAGGGTGGTGGGTCTGTGGGGAGCCCTGAAGAGTCAGAAGAGGAGGTAGAGGATGACAATACCTGGACGGCAGTAGAGAGTGAAGACCCCATAGGTAGGGAGTCCCTTGCTGGGTCCAGCGTAGGAGGCAGCTCCTCATCCCTTTCCCTGTCCCCAGAGGAGTGGGAAGATAGGAGGAAAGAAAGGGAACACCAGCCGACGTTAGAAAAGCTCAGGTTGCAGCATGCCCAGGCGATGGCGCAGCTGGAGGTCAAAAGACAGATGGCGGAGGCTGAGAGGGCCTTTGCCAGAGAGAAACTAGCTCAGGAGGGTAGGTTATCCCCTGAGCGCAGTTGTGGTCTTCTGGACTCCCCAGGGAGGGTTGAGTCCAGTGGTAGCAGCCAGATAGATTCCAGTGTAGGAAATCCCAGTCCCAGTTCCCCCAGTCTGGTACCTGTTTCCCAGGAGGAGGAGTTAAGGTTGAAATTCAGGGGCAGTAGGAAGCTGTCTCACCAGTCTTGGGAGGAGTTTGTGGATGACTGTCAGGATGCACTGGTGGAATGGCTGATGGTTAACCCGGAAGAGGATTTGAAGGCAGTGATCAAAATGATTATCAAAGAGCAGATGCTCAGTAGTTGTTCTCCAGGGTTGCGCCAACACCTGCAGAGGTACGACTCTTTTTGTCCTTGGGAGCTTGCAGAGGAAGCAGAGCACTGGGAAAGTGCTAGAGGTCCACTAGTGTCATTAGAGAGTAATTCCAACAGTAGTGGTTCAGAGATCCTCCAGCCCAGCGTAGTGGAGGAGGCTCAGTGTAGCCCAGCTAGGTCCCAGGATAGCGAGGAGGGTGTAGGGGCTCACTGCCTGGCTCAGTGGAGCAGGAGTGAGAGGGTGACCGAGGGTCCCCAGACGCACGAAACCCTGCCTCAGGACTTGGATGGTTTCTTGAGGGAACACCAAGTTGGGGACCTAGGCTGTCCTGTTACTCCACTTGAGGAAGATCTCTTGGTGTGTAGAGGACCTGTAGCACCTGTAACCAGGGCTCCTGTGGTTCTAGAGTCTGGCAGTACCGCTCCGGTAGGGAGGGTACAGGAGTCCAGTGTGAGGAGTGATTGGGGGATGAGTTCCCCAGTGGAAGAGCCTGTGGGTCAGGGACTACCCAGTTGGGCTAGGATCCCGTGTAGTGACCAGGGTGGCACCACTTCTGTTCTGGGGGATCTCCGCGCACTGTCAGGTGGACAGGGGACGGGAGATCAGCGCCAGACAGACAGTCGCTCGACATATGTGTCATTTGATAGCCTCAGAGGGATGGAGTGGAAATCCCCAGAAGTCCTGGAGTGCCAGGCAATTATTCCACCAAAGGTTCTAGGCTGGAGGTTGGAAGGCCAGGTTCGGGATCAGCCTGACCTGAAGGGTGGGACGTCTGTAATCAGCGTCCCGACCGGTTCTTCTTCCAGAGGTACCGCCCCAGTTGGTAGGGAGCAGGGTTCTGGAAGGGGGTGCAGAGGGTGGGAGAGCCCACCTCTGGCCCCGGTACAATCTGAGGGGTTAAACCCTGGGTTGGAATGGCGTTCTAGGTGTACCCCTCGCCAGAGGAGGAGGAACCCTAGGAGAAGAGGTAGGGGGAGGAGAGCCTTCCCTGAGACTCCTGGTCCGCCTGAGGGTGTAGACCCTAGGCTGGAGAACCAGTGGCAGTCTAGTCCTGTCTTTCAGAGAGGAAGAGTGGAGAATGGCCGCTATGTGCCAGGGGTTACTACCCCCCACTCTGTGGTTAGGCAAAGACCGGTGGCACCTGGGTGGCCTAGGGCCTGGTCTTGGCCGCGGACAGCTTGGGAGTACCAGTGGGGTAGCCCAGTTGGTCCAGACAGTGGTGTTAGAAAGAGTTCCATGGGTTCACCGTGGCGTAGAACCGGAGGGTGTCCCTGCAGTTGCGGGCCCGCGTCCGTGTTCTATCGCCCCAAGCAGGGAAGTCCATCACGGTGGTGATTGGGCTGCCCTGCGTTTTGGCTGGAAGGGGGTTGTGTTGGACTTGGCCCTTCTGGCAGGTTCACCCCTGAACTTTTTTTTGCTTTTTACTGGTGACTTGGTGTGGTGATTTTTTGGTTTCTGCGCACTTTCCCTGTGTCCCAGGGTAAAGTGCGTGCGCGCTCTGAGTGCATGTGGTGAGATAGGCCTGCCCTCCCATAGGAATGCATGGGGAATGTATGTGTCCCTAGTAGTTCCTGATGCGTGGGGTGTGCAGGCCCGAGTTTGGTATGTGCGGACTCGTGGGAGTGAATGCTGCACGATGATGTGTGCGGCATGCATGTACCTAGTGTGGAAGTGCCACTTCTAGAAGTGGGCACTTCTGTGTGCAGTGTGTTTGTCGCGTGATTGGCTGGTCATGTCATGTGACGGGCTAGGGATTCCCCAGAGTCAGGATGAGTCACCCAGTGGTGAATGGGGAGATCAGCAGCTAGATGGGTGGGAGGAGTACACCTGGGTCCTGAATAGGACAGGGTTTTCCACACACAATGCTGGCCCCGCCCCCTGCGGTGCGACTGACGACCCTAGCCCTGCCAATGAATAGAGTGAGGGGCTGAGCACATCAAGGGTGCTCCCCAACCAGCTGCGACTGGTTTTCCCCCTCACCCTGAACCCAGAACAAAGGGGTTTGCTGTATAAAAATGGGGCTGTGTCCCCACAGAAACTGTTCTCTGCCAGGATCTTACCTGAGGGGGGCTGCTGCTGCTGGGTGCCAGGAGAGACCGCCACTGGGGACTGCCTCCCTGCTGGAGGGCCCTGTGAGCTGGCCCCTGGGCCCAGTCCTGACCCCCCACCTCTGAAGACTTTGTTCTGGACCTGGTTTTTATCCTTAAGCGCCTGGGAGCGCTTTCATTTGTTTCATAGCGCTAGGAGCGCTTTATTCTGGACCCCAGCACTTCTAGAGCGCTTTTACTCTTGCCTTTAGCGCTCAGGAGCGCTTTATTTTTGAAAGCCGGTGCCCACCCGGCGTTTGCCCCGTTCTGGGCTGATCCTGAGGTCCCCTGGCAGGTGCCCACCCTGCCAGGGACATTGCCACAATATCGAGTGCCCACCTCGATTTATTGAATACTAAAAGCGCCGATGCCCACCCGGCATTTGCTCCGTGAATCGCCCTCCGGCGCCCGACCAGGAAGTCAGGCGGGCCGGGGGCGGGCCTCCGGGACAACCGGAACAGGAAGTGGGAAGGCAGGAGCCTACCCCGCCTCCCACCGAGGACTCGTGCTGATTTGGGAAGCCCCGGAGCCGGCAGGAGCCTACCCTGCGCCCCGGGGCCCTGGGGAGAAGTACTGCGCCCCCCCCACCCAGGCGGGAGCCCACCCCGCACTGGGACGTGCCGCCGGCGTGCACAGAGCCGTAGGCTCCGCATTCCAGACCCCCGAGGGAAGAGCTCCGGTGAAGAGGGCTCCTCGCTACAGGGCACCGTCCTGCCTGCACCGCCGGAGGAAGACTGCCGCCACCTTCGCCTCGAGGACCCTTCCCCCCAGCTACGAACCGGTGAGTCGAGGCGGTAGGCTGGGGAGGAGAGGTGCTGAGTTGGGGCTGCATGGGGACTGAGCGCCTGCGCTTCCACGAGGCCCGCAATATTTCCTTTGAGCGCTGGTGCGCTCCAACGGCCCACATTGTTTTTGAAGAGCCCAGGGAGGCTCTAAACCTAACGGGGGGCATTTTGTTCATCAGCAGAGCGGCCCCGGAAGGCAGGGGGCCGCTCCTACGTTATCTAGGGGCATTCTTGATTTCGAGCCCACGAGGCTCTAACAGGGCACATTTGTTTATTGAGCCCACGAGGCTCCAACGAAGGCGCACAGTATTATTTAGAGCCTGCGAGGCTCTAGGGGGCATTTCATTTGTTTCAGAGCCCTGGGAGGCTCCAACGTTGGCCCCAGCATTTCTCCAGTTGCCCAGCACTTAGTGGGCAACTACTACGTTTAGGTTGTACCCTCTGTGCTTTGGCTTGCGCAGTCTTGCCCTGACTTTCTGGACGCAGGGCGTCCTTGCCCCTTCAGGGCCAGTTGGCCCAGGGATTGCCACAGATAGTGGCTAATGTGAGTTTTTGCGCCATTGTACCTTTCCTGCGCCTCTGAACGTGTTTATTCGTCATGTGCTTTGCTTTACACCTCTGAATGTTATGCATCATGTGTTTAGGTGCTTAGACCCCTACAGGTATACTTACCTAATGCTAGTGTGATGACGCTGAGGTCATTATTGCGCCAGTAGTTACTGGTTGGGTGCTACATGTTCTATTTTAGTGCTACAGTGAATGTAAGTGATATGGTCTAAAGTATTATTCCTATTTCTAAAAAGTGCTAATTCCTGACAGTGGTCCATGTGGCCCTGTCCCCTGTACATATAATCCCTTGTAAATTCTGCCCGTGCCTGTTGGCACATTGTAGAGTGTGTGTTTTTATCTAATGTGTTGTGTATAATACAAAGGCTATTTTTATAGAATACCTTGTGTGGAGTTTCCTTTGTGGTGGGCCTTGGGTGTTGTTGCTGGGTGCGCGCGCAAACGCTTTACACATCGCCTCAGGGATAAGCCTGACTGCTCGTGCCAAGCTACCAAGGTGGTGAGCAGGGGTTATCTTTGGCGTGTAACTCCCCAGCCCTGACTAGAGTGGTGGTTTCTGTCTGGCTTTGGCGCAAGCCCTAGCCAACCAGAAATCCCATTTCTAACAGTAAAGAAGTGATTTCTCCAATGTATTTGTCACGAGATAAACTGCCAGCTGAATTGTCATCTCTTCCAGATACCGTTTGGGCTTCTGGTCTTAATGATGTGGGTCTTTTGGAAATACCGCCATACGTGGTAACTTTAAAGGCCAATGTTAAATTGCCACGCATTCCCCAGTACAAGATCTCTAATGAAGGTGAGAAAGCGTTGCTAGCGATTATCCATGATTTGATTGAAAAAGATGTAATTGAAGAGACAAGAGGTAATGTTTGCAATAGCCCTGTTTTGCCTGTTCTAAAACGCACTGACCCTTTACAGTCGCCTGTTTACAGATTTGTGATCAATCTTAGAGAGGTAAACAAGATAGTTGTGCCACAGTTTCCAGTTGTCCCTGATATAACTGCTTTGTTAACCATGATTCCAGCTTCTGCTGCTTGGTTCTCAGTGATTGATCTCAAAAATGCCTTCTTTAGCATACCGATCGCAGAGGAAAGTAGGGATATTTTTGGTTTTAGTTTAGGAGGTCGCAGCTTCAGTTTTAAACGCGCTCCCCAAGGCTACTGTGAAAGTCCATCAATATACAGTCAAGCTTTAAAAGCGCAGCTTGATGCAATTGTTTTACCTAGTGGTGCCACTCTCATTCAGTATGTGGACGATTTACTGATCGCCGCAGATACTGAGGAGATCTGTAAAGAAGCTACGGTGTCATTGTTGCGTCATTTGTCTGCCTTCCATCACAAAGTGTCTCTTTCAAAACTACAATATTGTCGAAAAGAAGTGACCTACTTAGGTCATCTCTTTTCGAAGGAGGGAAGGAAACTGACCCCAGAAAGAATTCAAGCCATTGCAAAATTGAGCGTGCCAAGAACACAGAGAGAAGTGCGTGCCTTTTTGGGCATTACTTCATACTGTAGGCACTGGATACCAAATTTTTCTTTGCTGGCAAAACCTTTGTTAGCATTAACCTGTAAAAACACACCGAATCCTGTCCCATGGTCTGAAGAGTGTCAGAAAAGTTTTTTGGAACTGCGTAATGCATTATGTTCAGCTCCTGTGTTGGGTACCCCCGACTACAGTAAGCCTTTTACATTGTATGTTCATGAAAAAGAAGGTTGCGCATTATCAGTGTTAACACAGCCTTTTGGAGACAGACCGCGCCCATGCGCGTATTTTTCATCAACTCTGGACCCGGTAGCTAAAGCCTTGCCGAGTTGTCTAAGAGCCACAGCGGCAGCAGCCGCCTCTATTCGACAGTCTGCTGGTCTAGTAATGAACAATACATTGATTGTGATGGTTCCACATGCAGTGGACACATTGTTAAATAGGACCAAGACACAGCACTTAACTAGTGCTCGATTGTCAGGTTATGAGTTGACACTATTAGCAAACCATGTGCACATAAAAAGATGCATCACATTGAATCCAGCTACTCTATTACCAATTACAGCAGACGCAGATATGATTGAACAGCATGATTGCCTGTTTAGAACAGAAGAAGAAACGAAAGGGAGAGTGGATCTTAAAGATACTGCTTTGGATGAATGTGATGGTACCTTATATGTGGATGGTTCATGTTTTAAGCTTCCGAATGGTGATTCGACTGCCGCATATGCTATCACGACTTTGCGCACGGTTGTTGAAACCGCACGCATACCTCAGGGTTCAGCTCAAGCAGCAGAATTAATTGCACTCACACGAGCATGCGTGTTGTCGAAAGGTATGAGAGTGAATATATATACAGACAGACAGTATGCGTTTGGTGTGGCCCATAGTTTTGGGCGCTTGTGGAAAGAACGCGGATTCCTGACTTCGCATGGAGCTAAAATTCAGCATGGTCAGTTGGTGAATGATCTCCTTGAGTCACTGACCTTGCTGTTACAAGTTGCGATTGTGAAATGCAGTGCGCACAAGAAAGTTACAGATGATGTTGGTCGTGGTAATGCATTTGCTGATGAAACCGCGAAAGAGACAGCAAAAGATGTGAATAACCGAATGTATGTTGCAGGCCCTGCAAGATGGGTTAATGATGTTGGAATGTGTGAAAACACGATAGAGAGGGTGAAGTCCATTCAAGCTGAAGCCACAGAGAAAGAATTGAGCAAATGGAGAGAAAGTACAGGTAAATTGGATGAGAATGGTTGTTGGGTTGATTTGTCAGAACACCGGCGATGGTTGTTACCCGATGCATATGTGCTACCAGTAGTTACTATGGCACATGGAATGGCACATATCAGCGTGAAAGGAATCTGTAAGTTGTTGGCTCCAGTATGGCAGAACACTGGAATTCCCAAGTGTGCAGAGAATGTGGTCAAGAATTGTATGATATGTTTGAAACACAACCCTGGTAGGGGAACCCCAACTCCAGCTGGTCATTTTGCGCCTCCAACGTATCCGTTCGAGGTTTTGCAGCTAGATTTCATCCATATGGAAAGGTGCAACAATTTAAAATATGTACTTGTTGTTGTTTGCGCCTTCTCAAAGTGGATTGAAGCCTACCCCTTAAAAGACAATACTGCTTTATCCACAGCCAAAGCCCTTGTGAAAGAATTTTTCCCTAGGTTTGGAATGCCAAGAATGGTGTGGAGTGATAATGGGAGTGAATTTGTGGGTCGAGTGATGAAAGAAGTGTGTGAAGGATTAGGTATTTCACAAAAATTCCACGCTGCAAATCACCCCCAATCAGCTGGATTAGTAGAATGCTACAATGGCACTCTAAAGCTTAAACTGGCCAAAATCCAGGCGAGCTCCGGTCTTAAATGGCCTGACGCTCTGCCTTTAGCACTCCTCTCCACCAGAATGACTGTGCATTCACGAGTGGGACTTAGTCCATATGAAGTGGTTTTTGGTCGCCCGGCCAATGTATGGGGTGTGCCAAGACCCACAAAATTCAGCGAAATCGAACACCCAATACTGCTTGACTATCTGTACGAATTGACGGCTAAATTGCGTGTTTTGCATCAACAGGTACATGATACTCTCACCCCGGCCTCTGAAGGTCCAGGACACCCTATCGATCCTGGCGCGTGGGTCCTTGTGAGGGACTTCCAGCGAAAAAGTAACGAGGAGCCCCGTTGGATCGGCCCTCATCTCGTACTCCTATCAACAAGATCAGCGGTTCGAGTGAAGGGGAAGAAAAACTGGATCCATGCCACCCACTGCAAGCGGATCCCGTTGCCTCTGCCATATGACCGGTGGGTCCAGGAGGGTATCGCTGACACTGAAACTGACACTGTACCTCGTTTTGTGCCGTTTAGTGATGCACGCGTAAGAGGCACAACCTCAGACCAGGAGAGTAACGATATTTTGCAAGAAACTGTGCCGCCGTCAATTCGAATAGACACCACAGAGCCTGAACTCTTGTTTCAAGACCAGACAGTACCTGGCAAAAACCGGTACAACTTGAGACCAAGGCCCATGGACAAATACAATTATTTTCCTTTTTATATTTTTTGACAATTAAGCTCTCCCATCTGAAGGACTTTTTGATTTTCTTTTTGATTTTTCGAACCACCATCCGGGTTCAGCTGTAGGGTCGCGGTGTCAAGACTTTGGGGTACAAGCCGAAGACGTTAGGTCAACGGTTCTGGTTGGTCTAGGGCGTTCCCTGGACTGACAGGCGTACTCTTAAGCAGAAGAAACTCAACCGCCGCGAACAGCACGATTAGAGGATGGAGTTTTTCAAGATGGAGAGACCCGCTAAGGAAATGAACTTTAAGAAAAGAATATGTAAAATAACAAGTAGCAAACGTTTTGTAATAATATGTCTGAGTATATTATTTGGTATGATCATGTTCACTGTAGAATATGTATTTTTGTCCTCTCAAGTACCAGTCGCACCCACTGTACAGCCTATACCCTCTCCTACTGTCCCCTTACACTCTTTTCACCCTCTGCCTGAACACGAACAGACTAGACGATCAGAGTTTGTAAACAACTCGTTTATTCAGCGCCTGCACCAGCACCAGCTAGTAATGAACACAACCAATTGCTGGGTGTGCGGTTTAATGCCACATACCGTTAATAAGGGTATCCCTTATCTCGTGTTGCCATTTAGTTATAATGGGTCATCATGGGCATTCCAGACCATGTTTCTCTTTGCATTAGATGCCTACTCCCTGCGACAACCGCGTTCCATCAGACCTAGCACAAACAATAAGGCCTTGATGAAAGGAGTTGCTGACATGAGCAGAGATATCGACGCATACTCATCAATTCCCAAGGATGAGTTGCGAGCTTATGTAGGTTGGAACGCAACAGGGTATAGCATCAGTATGGGTGAAAGGCAGCGGAAAATCTCATCCCCAATCTGGGTCGTACCCCACATAGGTCGGTTCTGTTTACAAGGTAATGGTCAGAATCCAAGAGCTCAACTGGGGAAAAGTGACTGTACTGAGATGTACACTTTCCCATCACAGTTTTCCCCTGCGTTTTTGGCTGCCAAGGGTACATATTTCGTCTGCAATGACCGAGCATATACATGGTTGCCCCCTGATTTCTCGGGCACATGTTATATTGCCAACCTGCTACCACCGACATTTACTGCTGCCTCTGACTATCACAAGACCAGAGTTGTGAGAGGCGTGGTTAGTAAGGAGGACACTGCCGGTCAGGAAGCGGGAGACTTCTTTATGGGTTTCCTGCCCTTTTGGGGACCTATGGTCAATAGTAGGAACCTGAGACAACTGACTCGTGTGGTTGAATCCACTGTCAACGTAACGGCTGGTGCCCTTGGTAATTTGACAGCTGAGCTCCAAGCGGATCGCCTCATGACTTTGCAGAACCGTATGGTTCTAGACGTCATACTTGCAGACCGCGGTGGGGTATGTAAGGTTATCCAATCTAGTTGTTGCATTTTCATACCGGATAACGCTCCAACAGTTTATCAAGCCATCTCCAAACTGCATAAAATATCTGAATCTATACATGTGGATAAAGGAGATTGGTCACTGGTGGGGTGGTTCTGGGAAATGATATCTGCCTGGGGTTGGAAGATTCTGATGGTCATTGGAATGATCTTAGCCATCCTTTTCCTGTTCGGTCTGTGTATACAGTGCGCTCCTGCGATATGTGGCCTCTGTGCTACATTATGTGTAAGGAAACCTGTATCGAGAGACGAGCTAAGTAATAGGATGATGCTACAGCAACATCTCCATGACTTCATGAATATAGACCTAGACTCTGATTGATATGAGCATAGTTATTGCCTATGTAAGGGCAAAAGGAGGGTCTGTGGTACTTTGAAATTTGGGACCGCGTAGGAGGCAGGGCCCTACCCTGCCTATTTGGGCATTAGCGAACCGCGAATGGCCAATGTAGTATGTACGAGTGCTTTTCACAACGTTTTAGCGATAAATGCACTATGTACACGATATTATACATCACTTCGTGGGTTCCATCTTAGAGCGGTGGCCATCTTATGGTTGCCCTCACATAGGCTACACATTGCAAACGAGTACGGGCCTTTAGGACACATGTGCCTTCTATTTGACTTCTCTGTGACCTGGGCAGCTTGCCTCCACCGCCACCGGTCAGTCCGGTCCCACGAGCTCCCCGTCCTGCGTCCACCTGTGATTAGCATCAGGGCTTGACACGCCATAAAACCCTTTCATCCACACAAGCCTCCGGCTAATGTCTTTCGCACCTGACTCTCTCTGCTTTATGGCTTGTTTTCTAAACAGGAGATGCCCGTGTTTTATTGGGGTCTGTGGATATCTGATGTGGGATCTGAGCCTTGCTGGGTAAATAATTGTGGGCTGGCCTAACTGGAATGTGGGATGATCATCATGACTCTGCCTTTTCGTTTGTAATGAATACTCGTAAATGGCCATATCGTAAAAGTGAGGAATGTGTGCCTGAAGCATGATATTTTGTATTTAAGGAGAAGCTCGTTTCTGTAACTTAGAGCAGTCTCCTGAGAACATACATTGTGTTGTACTTCTCGTATACCTGTAATTGGTCTGCAGCCAATAAACTGATCCTTGACTTCACCCAGAAGACTCTGTGTTTCTGTAGGTCTGAAACAGGAAGAACCCGAAGTCTTAGGGTGTGTTCCCCTGCACCGCTGGGCTGTAAAAACCCAGTACTTCAGTGCGAGCAGCGCCTGGCCACGATAGTGGCCATACCGAAAGAAGGGAAGCCGAGAGAGGCCTGCTCATCGTATAGACCGATCTCCCTGCTCAACGCAGAGCTGAAAATCCTTTCAAAAACTCTCGCCAATAGGCTGCACTCCGTCCTTCCCACGCTGGTACACCCTGACCAGTCCGGCTTCATGCCACATTGCAATACGGCATTAAATATCCGTCGCCTGAATGGTGTATTGGGTCGGTGCCACACGATCCAAGAAGATGCGGTGGTGGTGTCGCTTGACGCTACCATGGCTTTTGACACCCTCGAATGGCCCTACATGATGGCGGTACTCCGCAAGATGGGTTTCGGCCCCCGCTTTGCGGCCTGGGTTCGCCTCCTGTACTCGGAGTCTCTGGCCCAGGTGGTAATCAACAACAAGGTTTCTGAGGTTTTCGCCCTGGGGAGGGGCACCAGACAGGGATGCCCGCTCTCGCCTCTCCTCTTTGCGCTCTCCCTTGAGCCGCTGGCGGCGTGGATCCGGCAGGACATTTACCTCACAGGGTTACGATGGACGGACGGCTGGGAGGACAAAATCTCGCTATACGCCGATGATATCCTCCTTTACCTATCCCAACCGCGGAGATCTATAGTGGCAGCGATGGATATCTTTACCAGTTTTGGCCGGAACTCGGGGTTCCGTATCAACTGGAACAAATCCGTCCTCTATGTCCTCCATGGCAGCCCTCCCAGGCTTCCCAGCAGCTGCCCGCTTACCGTGGCGGAGGACGGCTTCAAATACCTGGGAGTGTTTGTCACTCTGGATAAGACTCTCCGGTATGAAAAGAATTTACTGCCACCACTGCGACGGCTCCAGCGTGACTCCACTTCGTGGCAGCGACTGCCATTGTCACTGCTGGGCCGGGCGGCCCTCTTTAAAATGATGGCGCTCCCTAGATTTTTATACGCCCTCCAAAACTATCCAGACTTGGTGCCCAATTCCTACTTTGTGGCTATAGAGGCGGCGCAGCGAGCCCTCCTTTGGTCGGGTGCGCCTAGAATAGCGCTGCGGAAACTCACATTGGGATGGTACGACGGGGGGATAGCCCTCCCGGATATCCGCAAGTACTATTGGGCCGCTCACCTTTCGGCGATCAATCAGGGGACGTACAGTGATGGGAACGACCCAGGTTACGGGATGGATAGATGGTTGCTCCCGGGGGGGGGAATTGCGAGGTCGCGCTGTACTCTAAACCCGGCCAGTTTCAGCTCACCGGACCGACGAAACACTCGGTGCAAATATGGCACGCTGCACATCGCAAGTTGGGCTGGTCCCACACTTTGACCATGGCAACCCCCCTATGGGCGTCGGAGAGACTGGGAAGCCTGGGTCACACAAAGGGGTTCCGTAGCTGGAACCTTATCGGGATCTCCCAGGTGAAGGACCTGTGGGGGTCCGCGGGGATCAGATCTTTTGCCTACCTACGGGAAACATACGACTTGGCGCCTACGGAGTACTTCAGATATCTGCAGATTAGGCACTCCCTCCAAGCGAACATTCCACCGGGGACTCGACCCCCGCAGGCCTCCCCGCTCGAGGATAGGCTGCTTGACGGACACATGCCGAAGCATGCCATCTCGCTCACGTACAAAAAACTGATAAATAACCCCCCCGATCCACTCGACTCCCTGAAAGAGAAGTGGGTGGCTGATGGACTTGAGATTGACGATGAGGAGTGGGTTACCGCTCTGGCGTCCCCAAGGGAGGTGGCGATATCGGCTAGACTCCGGCTCGTGCAGCTTAAAATATTGCACAGAGTATACGTTTCTTGCACAATAATTCAGGCGTTGGGGGTTGGGGGGGGGGGTGGGGGAGGGCTCTGCCGGCGGGGGTGTGGGGCGACTGGCTCCTTTTTCCATATTTTGTGGGAATGCCCGGGGGTGCAGAGGTACTGGAGGCGGGTTGTGTCCTGCATGCGGGAAGTGTGGGAGGTTGACCTTCGCACAGAGGCTAAGCGATGTATATTGAACATATGGGAACCCACGGACTTATCTACACGGGGGAGGCTTTGGGTCACGCTTGGGCAAATGGTGGCGAAAAGGAACATAGCCCGTCTGTGGGGTGCATTGACGCTGCCGAAATTGGTGGACTGGCAAAAAGACATTGATTGGTGCATGTTGCAGGAGAAGACCGTATACACGGCACGGGGATGCCCCAGGAAGTGGGGGGAGGTGTGGTCGCTTTGGAACACCTACAGAGGTGACATATGTGAACCTCCGGAGGCCCGACTCTCCGGCCTGGAGATCACAGACTGAATCTAGCCTACATTCAGAACTACTGTACAGACGTCTAGTCCTACACTATTGCTTTATGTCGCCGGTGCTGCGGCAACTCTGCTATCTTGGTGAAACAAATTTTCATATGTGACCTTGTTATGTTTTTGTAAACAATAAAAAGTTTAAAAAAAAAAAAAGATTATAAGGTACTTTAAGAGTATATGGTAGGCTATATCATAGAACAGCTATAAGGACATGGTTCCGAAAGCTGCAGACAGGCTCAGCTCATGCTAGAGCACCATCTCACATGTTACCAAGCACTCTGCCTCCAGGATTGTTAAGGCCTGCCATAGGAGTGGCTGATAGGTACACATGTGTCTATATATAAGGTAGGTATAGGAATACTACACCTAAGCAAGGGGTGATTACACGACCTTGCCCCAGCTGAGTGATCAGCCAGTTGTGTCTGATTGGAAGGCCAGACCAGGGGTGGCATAATACATGCTGCAGCCCCTGGGAGGCCTAGGGTACACCTATGCCCTGGGTACCTAGGGTACACTGTACAGGGTCCAATAAGGTGATCCTTACCAATTGTGTATGTACCTAGGGTACATGGAGTCCATTTTAAAGAGAAAGCAGACAGCCTGAGACCCTGAATGGCAGGATCTCAGGCCAACTAAGTCGAAAAACCAGCTAGACACTAGGCAAAAAGTTGGGGGTAACCATAGTCAGATATCCACCTTCCTACACATAAGAGGGGAGTGTGTTGAAAGGGAGACAGGCAGGGAGTTAGTGGGCGTAATGAGATTGAACTCGGCTGGGGAGGAGTCTTGCTACTATTCCTTGATGAGTGGGAAGATGTGATCTAAGAGGTTTAGATTGCGGTCCGAGGATTGAATGAGGATGATCCCATTATGATAGATGGTGATTGCTGCCGAGGCTGTGTAGAATGGGGAGGGGATGATGGAGATCATGAGCCCATGTGCTGTTTTTCTGGTGGAGGAGATCGAGAGCATTGCGAGAAACGCTTGCCTCCATTGAGCTCTTCGCTTAGTGTAGAAGATGAAGTCGTTAGATGTGTAGCCTTTGTTTGAAGACGAGTGTGGGTCTGAGATTAGGGTTTCAGGGTGTGATTTGAGCAAATCATGTTTAAAGCCTTTGGCTGCTTTTTTTGTAATGTTGGGGGGGGGGGGGTAATTAATGGCGTAGGTATGAAGCCCCAGGCGTTCCAACGTGTGATTGGTGTTATAAGTGTGGGAAAAGCAGGGAAATGTAAACTGCTAGAGGAAGGTTGGTATAATGTGATGGGATGTGGGTGTGGGGGGAGGAAGGGTGTTAGTGGGGAGGTAAGGGGGAGGTTAGAATGAGAAGGGGGTGTGGTTATGTCCTTATTCCTATGAATGGGGAGTAATCTAT
Organism: Triturus cristatus; assembly: GCF_964204655.1. Classification (NCBI taxonomy): domain Eukaryota; kingdom Metazoa; phylum Chordata; class Amphibia; order Caudata; family Salamandridae; genus Triturus; species Triturus cristatus. Next base: position 818,450,318 of record NC_140595.1, read on the forward strand.
GAAGGGGGATGGGTAGATTGCAGTAGGGCGAGAAATAAGGGGGGCAGGATGGAATATGAGGCGAGGGAAAGGTGTATGAGTATGGGGAAAAAGTATCTGGTCATAGGATGCGAGGGGGACAGGGGGGTAAAGTATGACTGGCTCAGGTTAGCATAGAGGGCGCAGAGTAGGAGCAGCGTTTATGTGGTACCTCTAGGTGAGAAGAAAAGCTCTCACCTGTGTATTTGTGAAGTGGCGAGTTGGGGGTTGAAACCTCTGGGGATCACCCATAGAGAGTAGATCAGGTTAACATGGCCGAACTATTTACTGTAGAGGACAAGTTCTATCACCCTTTCTATCAATAGGATGTCATGGGGAGGAGTCCTGTTCCAAGTTGCATCGTGTTGGTTGGTGCAGTCTGCTTTATTTCTTTGAATGATTCAGGGCGTGTCACCTGACTCTGTCTTTCAAGGAGGTTAAATAGTTAGCTTTTCCTCCAGGATAAGGGACACACCCAAAGTGGATCTCTTTTTGATGCAGCTGCAATGACCGAGAGTAATGACCGAGAATGTAAAAAATAAAGTACAGTAAACTAAACAAAAATAATGTACAAGTATAGTACAGTATGCAACATTGCAGCAAAAAGTACATGTCAGTCCGTGAAATGTGACCACGGCGTGCGGCCTCTGCCGCATGTTCCTTCTGTATGCTGGGTGATCCCGGCAAGAAAAGGAGAGGACGCAGACAATCAGGCAGTGGATGTCAGCAGTAGCGGGCCATTGATGTGTGCAGCTCCAATGCAGCTGGGGGGTCCCGGGGGAGGAGTGCGGCTGCACCCGGACGAAAGGGGACAAGAGGCCTCCCCCTAGCAGGGTCACAAAGGTGGCAAAAACAGATCCGGGATGTGTCTCGGGACAGACGATTCCTCCGTTTTTTTGGTTTTTTTTAATCTTTATCGAAGCGGCACTTGGGAGCAAGAGCCCGTCCGTTCCCGGGAAGGGAGGAAGAACGGCTTCTCCCCAGCAGGGTCTAGGCAGAGGCTTAACGAGACAAGCCCAGGGACGCAGCTCGGACCTGGTGACCCCGCTCTAAAGCTCATCGGTTTCACTTCGGACTCGGGAGCCATCCCTCATCGGGTAGCAATGTGGATGACCACGAGGGTCATGGCAACGGTGCGGCAGAAGCAAGCCAGGGACATAAAGCCCTGCATCAGGACTTAGGGCTCAGGAGCCAGCCCCCCGTGCACACCAATGCGGGAGACCAGGCGGCGAGTGGTTTGTGATCGGAGGACTTACCGGGGTCTCGGTGATCCTGCCGTAAGCGCCAGCGTCAGGATTTCAGGCTCAGGAACCAGCTCTCCGCGCACACCAATGCGGGAGACCAGGCGGCGTGTGGGCTGTGATCTGCGGACTCACCAGGGTCTTGGTTCTTTTGACGACCAGTGAAGCACCCGGACAAGCTAGGGTCGGCGCGTGGATTCCGGCGATCGTAACCAGCAGTATTCGAGCTTCGATAGTATCCTTGGCAATCAGCTGAAGTGCTGTGATCGACAGGTTCAGCAAGAGGCAAGCAGTCAGCCCAGCAGTCTGATGGCTGGAGGACCCGTGTAAGGTGAGTAGGGTCTGTACAAGAATGTCGGTGGCTCCGGGACTCCTGTGTGTGAATGGCAGTAGGCAGTAGGGCGATGGATGGCAGGGTTGACCAGGGATATCAACCGATTCTGTTATCCCCTACCCGGAGCTCACGGATGAAGCTCCTGTCCGGTGGCCATCTTGGATTGTGATAGGATTGTTCACTCCTGGAAGATGTTCTGCTAGCAGATATATGTTTTGTGGAATGGCCCATCTCCATATACTTTGTGCTAGGTGAGACAGCTGCAAAGAATGTGTTCCTCCTTGTTTCTGTATGTAATACATTGCTGTCATATTGTCCATGCGGACTAGGACAGTCTTGTTGAGGAGATGTGCTTGGAAAGATTTTAGCGCTAGAAAAATTGCTAGTAATTCTAGGTGATTGATGTGAAACAGTTTTTGTTGAGTGGTCCACCTGCCCTGAATTGTGTGGTTTAGGAAATGGGCTCCCCAACCAGTGAGGGATGTGTCTGCTGTTAGCACTATCTGTGGAACTGGCTCGAGGAACGGCCGCCCTCTGGAAAGGTATTGTGTGTTACACCACTGCAGAGAGCGATGTGTGCGGCTGTCCACCAACATCAAGATCTGTAAGTTGACCTTGAGCCTGGTTCCACTGAGGTGCTAAGCATTCTTGTAAAGGGCGCATCTGAAGTCTTGCGTGAGGTATGATGAAAATGCAAGCGGCCATCATTCCTATGAGCTGCATAAACACTCTTGCTGGGAGAGTGTTGGGGCTGAAATTTGGTGATGAGGGTTCGCATACTGGTTATCCTGGCTGGATTGGGGTATGCTAGAGCTTTGGAGGGGTCTATTGTGGCTCCTAGATACTGATGTATGTAGGAGGGCTGAAGTTGTGACTTGGTGTAGTTTAGTGTGAACACCAAGTTGTGTAGTAGCTGGATGGTTTGATAAGTGTGGTGAACACACTGGTTGTATTGAGGAAATATGAATTTTATGACCAGTTATGTCCCCTATCTTAGACCCCAACGGCTCCATGTACATGCTACAAGTACATGTATGTTCCCTCCAGTTCCAGCTATGAAGACGCAAATACATGTGCGTCCAACGTCAACATGTCCTCTTTCAGATCCGCCATGAATGGGTCGAATATTCCATTCCTAAGTATGATTGGCCACCGACTTTATATGGTTCACTTTTCTAGTTTTACAGTTCAGGCGAGTAGGCCCTGAATTCTGTCATCAAGCCTTTTCCTGCTTCTGCCTCTGAAATGCTCCAGCCTGGACCTGCATCCGTGTCCATGAACTTTGTCTTACTCCCTGCGCGGCTAGCGGTGCCTGACGCGGCCTGTTGCCTGCCAAAAACTGTATTCAGCCTTCAAGTTATCTGCTCCGCTCCTCATCCAATGCATTCCTGTCTAGTAGTTTAGGTAAACATCCTTCCAGCTACCGAGCAAAAGGCTCGGCCTCGCTATCTCTATGCAAGTAATTCATAGCTCCTGTTACCATGGAAGATTCCTGCCCCCTCGCATCTCATGTAGACACATAGACGCTTGTACATGCACTAACAGTCAGTATAGAATAGATTCCGTCCGAGAGACCTTTCCTTTTGGATAAAACAGTTCCTTAAACAAAGATATTAGATACGATTTGGGATTAGGTTGACCTGACCCCCCAGACTTCTGTCTCCATATGTAGAGCTAAATGTCAATTCCCCTTCACCCTCTAGTTGCACGTCAATCACACGTCAATCACACGTCATGCGGCTGCGCGCGCATCTCTGCCAAATATTTCTGCTGACACTGCAGGATTCTCTTATGGATCCACCCACTTGTGACATCATTTTAAATGACGTTTCTAGTATACGCCTGTATTTACGCCTATTTTCATTACGTATGTGTATTCTTATCTGTATTATCAGCTGTTACGCCTCCTGCATCTGTCTTAATGCAATGCTTTTCATATATATATTCTTACTTGTCAATAATGTATTGCCTATCCCTTCCTGAACCTTCGTGGTGATGGAATAAGATTGCCTGGTTCGAACTATAATTCCTTTGTAAGGAATAAAGCCCTTTTCAGAACCTCTAATACCACGGATTCTGCCTCTTATTTTGACTGAGTTATTCTTACTAGACTTTACCGCATAAAAAATAGTACAGGTAATTTAAATATTTACCACATAAATTGGCGCCCGAACAGGGACACTTTCTCATCTCACGCGCCGGAGGTGCGTTGCAGGCCCGGTCTCCTGCCACAGCCGGACGGACAACAACGCGTACCCGCAGGATTTCCTGTATCTCCCTCCGGCCAAGCGGGGGTGACTGAGGCTGCGATCAACACCCAGACGAGGCGGTGAGAAGTGCGAAGTATCCCGACCAGAGCCTAGCTGAGAGAGCAAGATCCGAGGTATACAGAGGCCCACCAGGTTCCGAAGTTCCGAGTCCAGTCGAGTCCAGTCCGGTCCAGTTCAGTTCAGTTCCGAGGCCTTCCGTTCCGTGCTACCCGGTGAGTACCGTTGCTGGGGAGGCAGTTAGACGTGCACATTAATTTGTGCCGGTCCTGACGGGTTTGGGTACACAGATCCGGTCTGCACTGTTTTAGCAGTGTATCTGTACTGTTTAGCAGTATATCCAGTATGTTCATGTATATAATTCAGTATCATCTAGTATTAGTATTATGTCGGTAACTAGTTTTCTTCTAATTATCATTGTTCGTTAAATGTTTTACTGTGTTTAAAAATTGTGGTATGAATGAGTGTTCATTATTGTGTTTATTGTATTAATTGTGTTCAAGTCCAGTTTGAGTAAGAATCAAGTAGGAAGGTTTAAAGATGCCGTTCTTTTCAAAATTAAGACAGATCAAAACTAGAAAAGGAGTACTCGAAGAAGCTGTTCCCATTCCACCTAGGGACACTCCAGGGTATTTTATGTATCATAAACATGGCCTAGATGCCGTGTTATATCTTGATTTATGGGTGGACTACACCAAGGATCTAGCAGAAAGTCAGAGGTGGCCCGCAGCTGGGACATGGGATGCAGATTGCATCATGAGAGTAGAAGAAGAATTATGGAAAAAGAAAGCCAGACAGTCACAGAAAGATGCTATTGAGTTATGGCGTAAAGAATCGCATAGGCGCACAGAGAAAGCGCTCAGACAAGAAGAGAAAAGTAGGGAGAACTCAAATAAAGCCCGAGAAAACGTATTAGTTGAAGAAGGTATCCGAGTAAAAACAGAACAAGTAGACAGACAACGAAACACTCTTATGAATGGTATGTATCCTCTTTTGGCCGAAGGTTTACCTAAGGCCACCCCGGAAATACCGAAAGATTTGCCACCCCCATTACTCCCGATTAAAGCACATCCCAAGACCGCAAAAGATATTTTCCTTTCCTCCTATTTAGATGATGTAGCTCCGGAATATGTTAATGTTCCACCACACACGCCACCTGTCGATAGTGCTCAACGCCGAGAACATCCGCCCCCAACTCCGCAACCACAAACTCCTCCGCACAATCCCACGGGTCCATCTGTTTCCACCGCTTTTCCTGCATCCACAGTCTCTACCTTACATCCCACGAATCCTTTCGTGCCTAGCACCTCAGAAGGTGCGACAGCAATTTTTGCCACACCACCATCACGAAGCAAATCGTCTCTTAGAGATTTAGCAAACCAACGTACACCCCAAATAGCAACGTCCGACATGTTTAAGGAACATCTTGTAGATTGTAGATATGATCCAGTGCCCGGTAAAAATGACAGAATGCTGCTATCATCACTACGTATACGACGAGCTTCAATATATTTAACGACGCTACCAGGAATGATTAAACATTTAGACAATATATATTGCTTTGTCCAAACAGGGCAAGGCCCTGAAAGTATTGACGAAGCCATGGAATACCAGAAAGCGGATATACAGAGACAACTGTTACGTTTCTTCATAAACTGCTTGATCAGAGACAGAGATAGGTCCGAGGTAGACCAGGATGAAATGCAAGTACTTACCCGATGGGGTCAGAATATATCAGAGGGAAAACATGATAAACAGACATGTATAGTAGCTATGTGCCGAAAGATCCGCAAAGAAGTAGAACGAATACATAAAGCCAGATTGGAGGCAGACAAAACTGAATCAGAGGGAGAGGAGGAGGAAGAATCAGAAATGCCCACAGGACAATTAGAAACGATAGCCTATGTAGGTAGGGGAAGACCTTGTAACAATACCAGATACTTTAATGACCCGATACGTCCGATACGTCCAGAATGTAACAGACATTTTCAAGCCCCTGTGCTAAATACGAAGTCTCCTGAACACTTATTCCAGGCTGCTGATAAATTACTCCGAGACCGAAGGGGGTATCATATGCTCGATTCTATGGATGAACAAGAATTAGCCAGGTCAGCAGTACAATGGGCTGACAGTCCTGAAAAATACAGTGATGATGCGCTAGCACACACGTTTTTGAACCTTACCCCAGACGAACAGCGTTTAGCTGGTATATACATGATACAACACCTCGTTATATTGTATAGAAGCCAACATTCCGATCCTGGTCCCCTACCTGATATACTGATAGAATTACTCACGAATAAATGGAGAGGTTCAGGTACTGATTTAATTAAAGAAATTCTAGAATATCGACACCAGTACATTGTCTTCGTATGCCCAGAACATGTTTCAGTTCCCCCCAAGTTGGAAAGAAAAACGTATCACATAGACAGACAGAATCCCTTACGCGAAGTACACCCAATCAGAGGTGAAGACAATACTTTTAAACGCGTGTTTGTGTACACGCCCATAACTAAAATTGAATTATTAGAAATGAAGAAATTAGTACCTAGCCATGACAAAGACCCAGCAGGTTTCCACCGTGAGATAAAAGACATGTTACTCATGGGAGAGTATACTTACCCGGACATTATGAAAATATTAAAAGTCCTATTACCCGCCGGTATTTACGAGAAACTCAAAGAAAAGGAATGGGAGGTGGGAGACCAAAAGATAGATTGGACAGCATTAGAAAACGAAGAAAAGGCCCGAGCTGCAGGTTCAGGGCTTGGGGAAAGGACTACAGCATTACCAGGATTATTAGTGCAGGTACTACCACGTTTATTAACTACGAAAAAGGAAGACTGGGGTGCAATTTCAGCCTGTAAACAAAAACAAGATGAAGACACTAGTGATTTCTATTCCCGATTTGAAAAATGTTTTGGTATTAATAGTGGCATAAAAGCAAGTAGTGAGTCATATCCACATCTGTTTGTGACAAAATTAGTTGAAAATTCTCTGCCCCAAGTTAAGAGTAGAGTGCTGAAATTCGAGAGTACTTGGCAAGGTAACACACCGTCACAGATGTTACAAATGTTACAATATCATCACAATAGAATTAGAGAAGAACAAGAACATGAACAAAGACGTATGAAAGACACGAAAATGAAAATGCTTGTTGCTCAGTCAGTTCCAGCTGACGGTCATAAAAAGGGTACGACACAGTCCAATGATTCAGCGGGTCCTGTTAGAGGGACATGCAACTATTGTAAACAGCCAGGTCATTATATACATGATTGCGCAGTTCTAAAACATAATATCTCTACGGGTATAACGAAAGAGAGACCACGTCCGCCTAGACAGGATCAGATCCAACAACAAGTCCCTCAGCAGGCGCAACCTATGCCAGTTCCACAACAGACCGCACCACAACCACAACAACAGCCACAGCCTATTGCTGCAACACAAAACACGACACAACAGATGTACCAGTATGCACAAAATGACTATCCAGAGTATCAGCGCTACACATGAAATAGCCTAGGGAGGGAAGTTGGCCTACCCCTTATTGAGGTTCCCGTAGATCAAGAAGGTCCTTACGTACAGAGTCAAGTATTAGGGAAAGACAGAAAGTTTCTACTCGATACCGGGGCAAGCAGAACCACTATCAGTCACAGCGAAGTCCCAGGGGTACCCCTCTCAGGCTCACAAAATATTTCCCTTGGTTTCTCAGGAAAGCCTACTATTAACGAAGTATCACAACCACTTGCATTCACAGTCGGTCCGTTAACACGGACTACAGATCTATTACTTACGAAATCATGTCCAGAAAACTTGTTAGGTATAAAAACATTGAAGGCTCTAGGAGCTGTAATATGTTGTTCTCCGGAAGGAGTACGACTATTTTTGCGTGACTTTAAAGGTCACTACGTGTCTAGAGACATGGATCACCGGTTACAGAATCTACCTGCACATTTATGGGCGCAAGGCCCCACTGATGTAGGTTGTATGCACATTACACCATATCGAGTCACAATCAAAACAGGAGTGGTACTACCACGAATACGACAATACAAGTTACCCCCAGATGCTGTTGTGGCTTTACTGCAAATCATTGACGAGCTCATTACACAAGGAGTGGTTGTGGAAACCGACTCCAATGTATGTAATTCCCCGATAATTCCGATTCTTAAACGAACTGATCCAAAAGCACCACCAGTATATCGATTAGTTATTGATCTGCGAGAATTAAATAAATGCATTGAACCACAATACCCCGTGGTCCCAGATATCTCTTCATTGCTAACAGCCATAGATTCAGAAGCAACGTTCTTTACTGTAATTGATCTCAAGAACGCTTTCTTTAGCGTCCCAATCGATCCGGAAAGCCAATATTTGTTCGGATTCAGTTTAAATGGACGAAGTTTTAAATTCGCACGCGCACCTCAAGGATTCACAGAAAGTCCCAGCATCTATAGCCAAGCACTGAAAAGAGAACTTGACAGTATCCACATGCCAGCAAATACTGCCCTGCTTCAATACGTCGATGATCTGCTGATCACCGCCCGAAGCGAACCTGAATGTGAAAAAGCATCACTGACGGTTTTACATTTCTTAGCCGACAAGGGGCACAAAGTGTCCCCTTCAAAGCTGCAATTCTGTGTCCAGCAAGTTGTGTACCTTGGGCACTTGCTGTCCAAGGGGGGAAGACAGCTTACACCCGACCGTATACAGTTAATTGTTAACATGCCGCCACCCAAGACACAAAAGGAGGTACGGGCATTCATAGGCCTCACTTCGTACTGTAGGCAGTGGATCCCTCAATATGCATTTCTAGCGAAACCACTCATTCAGTTGACAACACAGGAGGCAGCGACATCGACTGTCCTCCCTTGGACTCAGGAACATACACAAGCTTTTGAAAGCTTAAAGAAAGCTTTATGCCAAGCACCTGTTTTAGCAACGCCATGTTACAGCAAACGTTTTACACTTTTTGTTACAGAACGTGAAGGTACTGCTTTGTCAGTACTCACGCAGGAACAAGCAGGATCACACAAGCCATGTGCTTATTTTTCTAGTACATTAGATCCCGTAGCTCAGGCTCTTCCTGCGTGCCTGAAATCAGTCACAGCAACAGCTTTAGCAATCAGACAAAGCGATGCCATAGTGTTAGGACATCAATTGACAGTACAAGTACGACACGCAGTAGAGGTTCTCTTGAACCGGACCCAAACACAACACTTGACTATAGCAAGACTGACGGGTTATGAATTGACATTGTTCCAGCCACACATAGAAATCCGACGTTGTGGTACATTAAATCCTGCCACACTTTTGCCATTAAGTGGAACAGACCCATTGGCACATGATTGTATTGAAGTTATCACTATTACGACGAAACCCAGACAAGACTTGACAGATATTCCATTATCAGACCCAGACCTGACATTATATGTAGATGGTTCATGCATGAGAACAAGTACAGGAGAATTAGTGGCCGCTTATGCAGTCACAACAGACACTGAAATTATTGAAACAAATTGTATCGATACCTTGTCAGCTCAAGCAGCAGAGCTCATCGCTCTGACACAAGCCTGTATTCAAGCCAAAAATAAGAAAGTCAACATATACACAGATTCACGTTATGCATTCGGAGTCGTCCATGACTTCGGCGTGCTTTGGCGAGAGAGAGGTTATTTAACTTCTCACGGTGCCCACATCCAGCACGGTCCCCTTATTCAAGCTCTGTTAGATGCAATACATCTGCCGACTGCAATATCGATTATGAAGTGTAAAGCCCATACAAAAGTGACTGACATTATCTCTCAGGGTAACGACCTAGCTGACAGAACAGCTAAACAGACTGCTCAGAATCAGACTCATCCAACTGACACGACAAAGACAATAGTCCCGACACCAACACACTGCATGACAGTTAAGGATCCCGCCCTTGATGTAATTGACATACAGACACATGCTACACCAGAAGAAATAAAGAGATGGACTGAATTAGGAGGGATCCAAACAGATCAAGGATGGATGACGAAGGGAAAATCTATATGGTTTCTCCCCGACTCAATGGTTCAGGTCATCATTAACACAATACATAGTCCAGCGCACCTAGGAGAGAAAGCTATGCTAGACAGTATTCAACACATTTGGTTCAATAAACACTTGCGAGCAGCAGCTAAACAGAAAGTACGTACCTGCATGATTTGTTGTCAGTTCAATCCAGGAAAAGGCGTACCTGTAGAACAGGGTGGATTTCAACCCCCCGATCACCCTTTTGAAGTCCTCCAGATGGATTATATCCAGATGGAACGATGTCGAGGATTCAAATATGTCCTCGTAGTTGTATGCGCTCTTTCCCGGTGGACAGAGGCGTATCCCGTCTCGGATTACACTGCCCCGACTACTGCCAAACAGTTAGTTCGAGAATTCTTCCCATGGTATGGTTTGCCCCGTATCGTGTACTCAGATAATGGCCAGCCGTTCTCATCCGAGCTAATGAAACATGTTTCACTTCTGTTAGGCTACCAATGGAAATTCCACTGTGTCCGACATCCCGAGGCAGCAGGTCTCGTGGAGCGACATAATCAAACTCTGAAAATTAGACTGTCCAAAGTATGTAGAGAAAAAGGTGTCGACTGGATAGTAGCTTTACCGGTTGCGCTCTTTTACATGAGAATGGTAGCACACTCTCGAACAGGGCTATCCCCGTATGAGGTGATCTTCGGTAGACCACCAAATATGTGGGGGACGCCTATACCTCGTAAAATAACTGATGTTGATTGTAATATGCTGACAGATTACCTGGCTTCCTTGATGTCTGCACTACAATCTTGTCGTTCACAGGTAGCTGCAGCTTTTCCCGATAACACTGAGGTGAAGCCCCATGACGTGGTTCCGGGAGATATTGTACTTGTAAGGAACTTCGACAGAAGGAACCCGCTGGAGCCTCGCTGGCAGTCGCCTAAACTCGTCTTATTGACCACAAGGACAGCTGTGAAGATTGAGGGACGTAAAGGGTGGTTGCACTCGAGCCATATCAAAAAATTTCATGGACTATCATCCGACTTGAATTATCAGCCCTGCATTCCCTCACAGACTGACTCAAAACTCCCCCTGGTTGACAAGACAGAAAAGGAAAACTATAAACTGAAACTAAGGTCTAGCAAGTCAGACAATTTGATTGTTTAAGTCCTCTCCAAGGTGAATCGGTTGAATTTGTCTCTGACATGTATCCTCTAGACCGAAATAGAGAGAGAAATAGACAGAAACAGCTCAGGAAACATGCGTACTGTAAATCACTTCGTAGTCACTGCATAGTGACATTGTTAATTATGTTTTTTCTAAGTCTTCTGATTATCATTGCCAGTATATTATTACACATGTATTACCCTATTTCCAAGCGTGCTTCCAATGCTACTGCCGAACATTCTTTTAGCGAATTACCCCCGCATGAGTTGTCCTATAGATTTGCGCTGCGCAACAACACATTCATTAGTATGTTACATCATTCTCATCAGACCAGCAATGCTACAAATTGTTGGATATGTGGCCGACTCCCTCCCTATCAGAAATATAGGGGAGTTCTGCCCCTCTTTCCGTATCCATTCACACACAATTGCTCCTGTGGAGCATGGTTTAGTTTGATTGATTCCCTAGATTCAAATTCAGTAGTTTATCAAGACAACTGGGTTTGGGGAAACCTGAACCTAGTTTTACTTAAAGTCTGCTACCCTAACAAGGAGGGACTTCCCAAAAGAACAGGAACTGATCTAGAAAATGAAGTATATGGACTAGGTAACTTTACACTTAATCTCATGATCCTGAATGTTGAATCCGAAGCTACACCAATCTTGCCCGCTATGTCAGTATTTCCAGTTAGAGGCGAATTATGTGTAAGAAAGAACGGTTCAATACACATGGGCCATAGTAAATGTACCACTGTAATAGAATTCAATGATAAAGGCAAGTCTACATTTAGAGCTTCTCGTCACTCCTACTTCATCTGTGGTCACACCGCATACATACGCCTACCCCTAGATTGGGATGGTACCTGTTACATTGCATTCCTTCTACCACCTGTTTTCCTAGCCCCGCCTGATTACCATAGGAATACCCATTTAGTACACAATAGACAGCAGAGAGATCTCCCGATTGTCGACTACACCGAAACAGCATGGGAGCAATACACAGATTTCAATAAAGGTTTCTTTCCCTACATAGGTACAGTCACTAATAGTAAGTTGATACGTAGATTAACTAGAACCCTTGAAGCAGTAGTGAATGAAACTACTTCCGCCTTAGGCAACTTAACAGAGGAGCAGTCTGCGATGCGGATTGTTGTTCTTCAAAATCGTCTTGTCCTTGACGTCATTCTGGCCGATAGGGGCGGAGCTTGTAGGGTCATCGGATCAAGTTGCTGTGTTTTCATACCAGAAAACGCGCCGTCAGTATATAAAGCCATAACTCGACTTCATAAAATCGTAAGCCAGATACACCAGAATCCAGGCACCTGGACTTGGTCCGGTTGGTTCTGGAGCGTGTGGTCAGCCTGGGGATGGAGGATCCTATCCTTCCTAGGTATTGGCTTTCTCATACTATTCAGTTGCTGCTTGTGTCTACAATGTGGGCCAGCGATTTGTGGTCTGTGTGCCACATCGTGTATCCCGCCTTCAAATTTTCATTCAAGATCCCGGAAGAAGAAAGAAGAACAAATGATGCTATATGAACAGATTGATGGATTGATGAAAATGGATATTTCATAAGGGTCCGTAGGGGACAAGGAGGGAATGAGGAAATATGAATTTTATGACCAGTTATGTCCCCTATCTTAGACCCCAACGGCTCCATGTACATGCTACAAGTACATGTATGTTCCCTCCAGTTCCAGCTATGAAGACGCAAATACATGTGCGTCCAACGTCAACATGTCCTCTTTCAGATCCGCCATGAATGGGTCGAATATTCCATTCCTTTTTTTTTTTTTTTTTTTTTTGAAACCGTTTATTCCATTCTCAAATATATACAGGTATGGGCCTACAACCTTCCGGCCGGCCGCTAAAGTGACAGCAATTAGTGACATATATACAATAAGGCACTTGGCGTTACAGAGACGCTAGTAGGAGGTATCAACAACGTGGGCCACATGACACTGAGCCAACAATACGGTTTCGTTTTTTACAACACTAACAACATAAAACCACACCCGCAAGGCAACCCGAGAACCAGAGTGACAACATATGCTCCTCAAATGGGGGGACCCCAACCCTACACTAAAATCGAAGGAGGGGAAGGGAAATAGGTCCAGGACTGGGCAAACACTGTGCCCGGGATTGGGGGAGGGGGTCATCTAGGGGGACGGAGCTGGTGAAGCGGGAGGCAACAATGGCGGCTCGCAAATACCCCCGCGGTAGGTGTTCCAGGGGCCCCACACCTTCAGCCACGCCCCAGGCTTACCCCGCGCCACATACACCACTTTCTCTCGGAACATGCACCAATCCATGTGTTCTTTCCAGGCCGACACTGCCGGGGGCCTCTGGGATCCCCACAGTTGAGCGATGTCACGTTTAGCGATCATATAACCCAGCGTCACCCATCGCGTCTGTGGAACCGAATAGTCGGTCGGTTCCCACACATTCAGCAGGCATCTCCTTGCTTCAGGCACCAGCACGACATGCGTAACCGCTCGCAGGACCTCATGCACACCACGCCAGAATCGCTCCACCCTCGGACATTCCCACAGAATATGTAGAAAAGTCGCCAATGCACTGCACCCACGCCTACACAGTCCATCCTCGGCATAGCCCATACGCAGAAGCCCTGGCCCCGTCATATACACCCGGTGAAGTATCTTAAGCTGGACGAAGCGAAGGCGAGCCGGGATGGCCACCTCCTTCGGGGAGGCCACCGCGGAAATCCAGTCCTCGTCGTCCAGCTCCAACCCATCGGCAACCCAAGCCTCGCGGAGCCCAGTCAGTAAGCCCGAGCGGTCGTTAATCAACTTCTTGTAGATGAGGGAAATCGTGCTGTCTGGAATGTGGCCATCTAGCACTCTATCCTCCAATGGGGAGGACTCCGGGATGGCGGTCACGTCTGGGAAGACTGAACCCAGAGCGTGACGGACCTGCAGGTATCGAAAGTATTCACTGCCCTGCAGCTGAAACTCCGCCTGCAGTGTCTCAAATGTTTTGAATCCTCCCCTCGTCCAGAGGTCCCCCACTGTACTAATGCCTATCGTGTCCCACCTATCGAAGCCCTTCGAGGTCCATAGGGAGCCCAACCTCTCAGACGCGTACAACGGTGACGCCCGGGTCAAACGGTCCTTCCATCCCATAGCTGCATTGGCCGCGTGCCATACTCGCACCATGACACGCGTGGGTCCCGTAAGGCGGGAATCGGGCACGCTAGTGTAGAGCGCTCGATTATAATCGCCACCGGGCAGGAGCATCTTGTCCATTTCAAATGCCGGGTTTAAGGCGGGCCCGTAAAGGCCATGATTAATTGCAGCTAATTGGGAGGCCCAGTAATACCGCTTAATATCCGGGAGGGCAATCCCTCCGTCATACCACGGGAGCGTCAACTTTGCCAGGGCTATACGCGGCCTCCCGTCCCAGAACAGGCGGCGCTGCAAGCTCTCCACCTCACGGAAGTAGCGCGCCGGGACCAGATCCATCGAGTTCTGGAGAGCATACAGAAAGCGCGGCAAGGACATCATTTTGAACAATGCCGCCCGGCCGAGCGGTGAAAGCGGCAAGCGCCGCCAGCGCGCGACGTCCTCCTTCAAACGCTGGAGGGGGGGAAGCAAATTCCGCTCGTAGCGGGCCACCGGGTCCAGCGTAATATAGACGCCCAGGTAACGAAACCCCTGCGAGGCAATCTGGATCGAGCAGCCCCGCGGGAGAACAGGAGCCTCCCCGGAAAGCACATAGATACAGGATTTAGCCCAGTTGATGACAAGACCTGAGTTACGGCCGAAGGAGCGCAGAACATCGACCAGGACAATCAGTGATTTACGCGGGGAGGCTAAGTACAGCAGGATGTCGTCGGCATAGAGGGACACGCGGTCCTCATACTCAGGGGTCCAACGGAGACCACGGATAGAAGGGTGCCACCGCAGCCACTCTGCCAGGGGTTCCAAGGCCAGTGCAAACAGGAGCGGCGACAGGGGGCAACCCTGTCGCGTGCCCCGTCCCAGCACAAATGGGGCCGAGACTCGACCATTCACCGCCACCTGCGCCAATGGGTCAGAGTACAACAATTTGACCCAGCTGATGAATCCCGGGCCAAATCCAAATTTCGCCAACATCGCCCAGATGTACGGCCACTCGAGCGTGTCAAACGCCATGGTGGCGTCCAAGGACGCCAAGATGGCCGGCTCCCGCACGAATGGAACACGCGCGAGCACCCCGTGCAAGCGCCGCAAGTTAAGAGCCGTGTTGCGATGGGGAATGAAGCCGGACTGGTCTTGGTGGACCAGATCGCCCACCACGCCGACCAGCCGGTTGGCAAGCACCTTGGCGAGGATTTTAGGCTCCGCATTCAAAACCGAGATCGGCCGATAGGATGTAACCCGGTCTCGCGGTCTCCCCTCCTTGTGGATGACCACGATGGTAGCCAGACGCTGGTCTGGCGGGAGGGAGCCCCGCGAGTGGGCCGCAAGGAACATCGCACGGAGGTGAGGTGCCAGTACATCCGGTCGCAGCTTATACAATTCGATAGGAAGGCCATTCGGGGCCATGGCCCTGCCCGAGGCGACCGAGCGTATGGCGAGGGCGATTTCATCCGAGGTGGGAGCGGCATCCAACGAATCCCTGTCCTCCACTGAAAGCGAGGGCAGCGCGATGTCCGGCAGCAGGGCATGGGAGTCCTCCTCCGAGCAGGGAGAGACCGGAGAATATACCTCGCGGAAATAATCCGCGAAGCAAGAAACAATGCCTTCCGGCTCAGTAATTCGTACACCATCCATCCTCTCAATCAGCGGGACCACACGACTAGCTCTCTCCTTCTTATCCAACCACGCAATCAATTTGCCAGCCTTATCACCCACATCATACAGTCGCCCCTGTTGCTCTCTGCTAAGGCCCCTGGCCGCCTCCGTGACGAGGGCCCTATAGGCCGCCTGTTTAAGGTGTAGAACATGCAGCGCCGCGTCAGTCACCCCACTCCCCAGATCGCCCTCCAATTCAGTAATTTCGGCCTCCACCCGGGTCACCTCCTCCTGTGCGCGTCTGCGGGCATGGGAGATAAAGGAGAGGGCCTCCCCTCTGAGAACTGTTTTAAAGGCTTCCCACAGGGAGATAGCCGACGGAACGGACCCCACATTCTCCTCAAAATACCGTTGCAATGACTTAATTAGGTCAGCGCGAATAGTGGGGTCACGCAGGTACCAAGCATTGATTGGGGCTACCCTGCCCTCTCCCCTCGGGAAGACACCCAAGTGCAACAGGAGCGGGGAATGATCTGAAATACCCCGCGCCAGGTGGCGCACCTCTCCCACCCTCCCAGCATAGGCTGCAGGGACAAGGACATAATCAAGCCGCGAGAGGCTCCCATGGGCACCCGAATGGAAGGTGTACTGCAGCTGGGTGGGATGCTTTAAACGCCAGCAGTCCACCAATCCCAACGTGTCCAAAAGGCCCGCTAACCACGCCTGTGCCCGGGGGAGGTCCCTAGGGGGATGACGATCCATAGTCCCAGAAGCCACCGCATTGAAGTCCCCCCCCAACCACCAGAAGCCCCCCCGGGAGGTCAAGAAGGAGGCATCCCAGATCTGCAAAGGTGGTGGACTGTAGCCCCGGTGGGACGTACACAGAGACAAAGACAACTACCCTGCCCTCCATCCTCCCCACCAAGACAGTGTAGCGTCCCCTCTCATCATGGCGCACCTCGTCTATTTCTAGCGGGAGCGAGGTCTTGATCATGATGCCCACCCCCCGCGAGCCCGATGTGAAGCCCGAGTGGGCCACCAAGCGAAAGCCACGACGATTCATGGCACAAAAGGAGTTACCAATAAGGTGTGTCTCTTGCAGAAAGACCACATCAGGCGAAATCCGTTTCAAATACTGCAGGACCACACCCCGCTTGATCCTATCACCCAGTCCGTTAACATTCCAGGACAACAACGTCAAATCCCTACCCCCCATCACATAGCAAAGCCATCATTTGTCCCCCCCAGAGCATCTCAAAAACAACAATACAATAACGGGTTTGCCTTGCGGTAGAAACGAACCACACCCCACCCCAACCCACCCAACCCAACAGAACTCCCCCCACCCTGCACCCCTGCATGAGCCCAAACAGCCCCCCCAAAGTGCAGTGTGCCTGTCGCCCCATAGATAAGAAAACTAACTAGTCCCCCAGAGGAGGAGGGAGATCCCCCAAGAGACCCCACACGACCTCCACAGGAGGGAAACTTACCCTAACAGTCAATAGTGACAACAACGCAGTCCAGAGCAAGGCCTACCATTAGTCCCTCAGTCCTGATCCGGCGGGCCCTCCCCACCAACCGCACCCCCCCCACCCCCCCGGTCCCGATCTCCGGGCAAAGTGTCTAGCCAGTCCCCGGCCACTTCGGGTCGATCAAAAAAGTGCGTGCGGCCATCCACCTCCACTCTCAGCTTAGCTGGAAAAAGCATCGCATATTTGAGATTCAGGTCCCTTAGGCGACGTTTAACACCAAGAAAGCTCAGTCTCTGTTTTTGAACTGCCGGAGTGAAGTCAGGATAGAAATTGATGTCCATATTGTCAAGTTTGACCGGCCCTTGTAGCCTGGAAGTCTGTAGGATAGCGTCTCTGTCCCGAAAATTGAAGATCCGGGCGATGAGAGGCCTCGGAGGGGCTCCAACCTTAGGCCTACCCCCGGGGACCCTGTGGGCACGCTCCACCGCAAAGAATTTACTCAGCCCCCGATAATGCGGACGTTGTTCCTCCGGGCCCGACCCTCGGAATCCTCCAGCCGACGATTCATCAGGGCGCTCGCCTGGCCAAGCCTGCGCACCTCCTGTTGGAGGGCCGCTACGTCCGTTGTGAGGCCCGTGGTAGAGTGGGCCAAAGAGTCGACCCGGTCGTTGGTTTTAGACAAATCAGCCCTCACGAGGCCCACGTCCACGAGGACCGAGTCAATCTTCTGCGCCAGAGTGTCGAAGCGCTGGTCCACCGAGGCCTTCATCTCGGCGATGGCACCCATGACGTCTCGGAGGGTCAGGTCCGTGGGCAGAGCGGAAGCATCAGTCGGGCCCGTAGGGGACTTACGCAGCGCCTCTGGGGATCCCTTCTGGAGGGTGTAGCGGTCCATACTGTTTGATTGCTGGGCCGCGCCACGGCGGGTCGATTTTATCTTGGCCCGATCGCCATCTTGTTTCGCGGACATAGTTTCAATCCCCAAGACGAGTCAATCTCTTCAAGAAACGGGGGGCCGACAATCCAGTTCAGGGGGTCCAGGGGGGAGCGACCACCGCTCCGCAGGACGGACCGCAGCTGGCGGACCGGCGGGGCACCCCGGCGAGACCACACCACCGCACACCGCCCCGCAACCCAACCTCGCCTGGCAGCAAGGAGGGCGCAAAAGCGAAAGTGAAAGTGCGGGGTACGCGAGTCACCCAGCCTCGCCCGCCGCTGTTGTTCACTTTGTGTCCGGATCGCCCCACAACTCCAGTACGGGGGGCCGGCGTGGAGAAGGCCGCAAACCTCAATCGATGCTCCTGACGGTGTCCGAGGTCCGATTTAAAAACGGAAAACGGGCGTCACCTCTGCTCGGGCTCACAAATACAGTCCCCTCATCTGGGACAGGATTCTGTCAGGATTTATGCAGGAGGTCGCGGAGGTCCTCGGGAGCCTCGCACCTACGCGGCCATCTTGGTTGCGCGCTAGGCTCCTCCTCTCGAATATTCCATTCCTAAGTATGATTGGCCACCGACTTTATATGGTTCACTTTTCTAGTTTTACAGTTCAGGCGAGTAGGCCCTGAATTCTGTCATCAAGCCTTTTCCTGCTTCTGCCTCTGAAATGCTCCAGCCTGGACCTGCATCCGTGTCCATGAACTTTGTCTTACTCCCTGCGCGGCTAGCAGTGCCTGACGCGGCCTGTTGCCTGCCAAAAACTGTATTCAGCCTTCAAGTTATCTGCTCCGCTCCTCATCCAATGCATTCCTGTCTAGTAGTTTAGGTAAACATCCTTCCAGCTACCGAGCAAAAGGCTCGGCCTCGCTATCTCTATGCAAGTAATTCATAGCTCCTGTTACCATGGAAGATTCCTGCCCCCTCGCATCTCATGTAGACACATAGACGCTTGTACATGCACTAACAGTCAGTATAGAATAGATTCCGTCCGAGAGACCTTTCCTTTTGGATAAAACAGTTCCTTAAACAAAGATATTAGATACGATTTGGGATTAGGTTGACCTGACCCCCCAGACTTCTGTCTCCATATGTAGAGCTAAATGTCAATTCCCCTTTACCCTCTAGTTGCACGTCAATCACACGTCAATCACACGTCATGCGGCTGCGTGCGCATCTCTGCCAAATATTTCTGCTGACACTGCAGGATTCTCTTATGGATCCACCCACTTGTGACATCATTTTAAATAACGTTTCTAGTATACGCCTGTATTTACGCCTATTTTCATTACGTATGTGTATTCTTATCTGTATTATCAGCTGTTACGCCTCCTGCATCTGTCTTAATGCAATGCTTTTCATATATATATTCTTACTTGTCAATAATGTATTGCCTATCCCTTCCTGAACCTTCGTGGTGATGGAATAAGATTGCCTGGTTCGAACTATAATTCCTTTGTAAGGAATAAAGCCCTTGTCAGAACCTCTAATACCACGGATTCTGCCTCTTATTTTGACTGAGTTATTCTTACTAGACTTTACCGCATAAAAAATAGTACAGGTAATTTAAATATTTACCACAGTATGACTTGGCTTTTATCAGCCAGTCGTCGAGGTATGGAAAGACATGGATTTGTTGTCTTCTCAAGTGTGCTGCTACTACTGCAAGGCACTTTGAGAACACTCTTGGTGCTGTGGTCACCCCGAATGGAAGGACTTTGAACTGATAGTGTTGGCCGTCCACTGTGAACCTTAGGTATTTCCTGTGAGCAGGGTGTATGGGAATATGGAAGTAGGCGTCCTTGAGATCTAGTGTGGCAAGGAAGTCGCCTTGTTGAAGTAGTGGAAGGACCTGTTGAAGAGTGATCATATGAAAATTATCTGATTGTATGTAGAGATTGAGAGGTCTGAGGTCCAGTATTGGCCTTAGGGTTCCGTCTTTTTTGGGGATGAGGAAATACAGGGAGTAAACTCCTGTTCCTTGATATTGTATGGAGACTGGTTCTATTGCATGCTTTTGAAGCAGCGAGCAAACTTCCTGTTTAAAGAGTGTTAGATGTTCCGTGGACATGGGACACTGTTTGGGTGGTATGTTGGGTGGAGTAGCTGCAAGTTCAGGCAGTAACCATACTGGATAATTTGTCTTACCCATTTGTCTGTCGTGATGGAATTCCAGGCAGGTAGGAACTGTGAGAGTCTCCCTCCGACCGGATTGGAATGGTCTGGAGGGAGTGGAAGGAAGTTTATTAGTGGGAGAGGCGCAAGTGTTGTTGTTACCTCTGCCTCTTCCTTTGTTGTTTCCTCTGTACCCACCTCTAAAATATCCCTTGTTGGGAGATGTTTGTGTGGGGTTTTTGTAGGAGAAGGAAGCAGTGTCTGCGCTGATATTTTTGGACACAGCTCTATAGAATGAGTGTCGAAAGGAACCTCGTGTGGATGGAGACTGTAATGCTCCCATGAATTTAGCAGTCTCCGTGTCCTTTTTTATTTTTTCTAAAGCTGTATCCACAGCCGGGCCAAAAAGTTGTTCTTGATTGAACGGCTGATTGAGGATAGTTGTTTGTACCTCCTGTTTAAAGCCAGAAATGCGCAACCAGGCATGTCTCCTTAGTAACACACTAGTGTTAATGGATCTAGATGCGGTGTCTGCTGCATCGAGGGCACACTTGATTGATGCATTAGTTATTAATTTGCCCTCTTGAATTAAATCATTGGCCTTGGTCTTATATTGATCAGGCAAATGCTGCAATAGGGTTTCGAGTTGGTCGTAATGAGCCCTATCGTACCTGGCAAGTAATGCTTGTGCATTAGCTATCCTCCAGTGATTGGCTGCTTGGGCTGCAACTCGTATGCCCGAAGCATCTAATAATTTGGACTCTTTGTCCGGAGGTGGAGCATCCCCGGAGGTCTGAGAGTTGCCACGTTTTCTAGCGTTGGTCACCACTAGAGAATCTAAAGGAAGTTGACCCTTGATGTAGGTGGGATCATTGGGAGCGGGTTTATATTTTTTGTCAATTCTGGGATTGAGAATTCTAGCCCTTACAGGGTCTTTGAATATGTCTGGTGCGTGTTTAATGACGCCTTTTAACATCGGTAATGTTTGTACAGTGTTTTGTGACTGTGCAAAAGTGTCCATTAGGAAGTCCTCCTTTGTGGGGTCTGAATGCATTTGAACACCATGGTACTGGGCGGCTCCGTCTATAAGCGGACTAAAACCAATATTGTCATCTGGGTGAGATGGCTTTGTTGGGTATGCATTGGGATCAGGAAGGTCTGGAGGATCTACTGGGTCGTCAATCATCCCAATCGTCCTGTGGGACGTCTGTATCGTCATCAGTATCAGTGTTCCCTCCCCCACCCCCTAAATCATCATCATCCTGTGGTGGTGTATATGATGGTAGTATGGGAGAGTTTGGAGGAGAGAAAGGCTTAGTAGGAAGAACAGGAGAAGAGGGTCGTAAAGGTGAAGTGGCACAGTCTCTTTTCTTTACAGGCACCTCAGAAGTGTGTGGGGTGTCCAATTTCCCCTTCTTGTGTGGAACATTGACCACATCTCCTGTTTCGGGGTCCACTTGAAGAGTTTTCTGTTTCGGATCGATGGGATCCAGTCGAAAAAGTTCTTCCTCTTCGGTAGTCGCTTTCGGCGCAGATTTTTTCAGGTCTGAGCGGGGTCTAGATTTCTGCTCTGGAGCCTTCAAAGGGGTTTTTGGCTCCTTCGGCTTCAATGTCGAGTTATAAATTTTTTCGGTTCCGAGTGCTTTGATTTCGGATCCGAGGCCTTTTCTTTCGGCGCCGAGGTGCTTGGTGCCGATGGCTTTCTTGGGACTGCGGGAGTAGGACGCGCTTCCGGCTTCGGTGCCGATGGTGTCTGCGGGGCACTGACATGCGGCTTGCTCGGTCCCGAGCCGCCAGGAAGGCTTCTCCTTTGTCTTTGGAGCCGGGCCCGAGGGCGGGGCTTCTGAAGCTTTGTTTCGGTCGCAACTGGGGCCTGCAGGCAAATTCTTGACCGGTGCCTTCTTTTTCTGGGGCAGGGTGGAGATAGGGGCAGTTGTACTCACTTGTTCACCTGGAGTGATGCGGTCGTCTGAGTCGGAGTCGTCTGCCTCAAACGATTTCCAGATCCTTGGAATCCTCCTCCGGGACATCAGGCCTTCGTCAAAGATGTCCTCTGGCACTGGAGCTGCTTTTTGCGCCATAACGTGTCGTCGGGCCCGGCGATCACGGATAGTCTTTTTAGATCGAAAGGAGGCGCAGGCCTGGCAATTTTTCTCCTCGTGTTTGGGCGAGAAACAGAGGTTACAGACCTTGTGTTGGTCGCTGTGTGGGAATTTAGCTCCACACTAGGGGCATTTTTTAAATGGAGTCCTTTCCATTAGCTGTAGGCCCGAATGGCGTCAATAGGCCCAGCGGCCCGCGTCGACGACTGGAATCAGGTATTTGAGGAGCACGTCGAAGAGCACGCGATCGAAAACAATACCGTCGAGTTTGAGATGGTTTGCACATCGAAAAGGTTTGGATAATACGGTACCGAACCGGAGAGCAGAAGTTCCACCCGAACCCGATGGTGGAAAAAAACAATCTGAGGATGGAGTCGATGCCCATGCACACTATCGTCCAAGGGAGGAGTCACCTATCTCGTGACTACAAAAGACTTCTTCCAAGACAACAATAAGGTCCAAGCATCCGAGCCCAATACCAGATGGCGATCTATGCAGCAGTATGAATTCCGCAGCTCATATGCCTCAAACACATATTTCCTAAAAACAAAAAAATCTTCACGATTAGGATTGTTAAAGAACTTTGTACATTAGATCATTTTAAAAAACAATGTGGTACCGAAGGTGCATAAAATCAGAAACCTTTAGCTATGAGAAGCGGCTTGAGAGAAGAGCTGAAGAAGTTGAGTGACCAAGATGCGATAGAAGAAATAGAATTGTCCGAATGGTTATCTCCAGTAATTGTTGTTCACAAACCTAATAGAAAAGTCAGGCTTTGTGTTGACTTAAGGAACTTGAATAATTCTGTGTGGGTGGATCGACATCCTCGATCCAACACAGGAGGCATGTTTGCTATGTTGAAAGGGGCAAAGGCATTTTCAACATTGGGTTTATTGAGGGCCTATCATCAAATAGCATTACATGATGATAGCAAACAATACATATCATATATAACATCAGAAGGAGCTTATAGATATAAGAAAATGCCATTTGGACTCCTATCGGCATAGTCAGTATTTCAAAGGATTATGCATAAACTGTTTAAGGAGTTAGATAATGTCCTATATTTTCAGGATGGCAATTTGGTTTTTGGAAAGCGCACACAAGATGATAATGAAGTGTTATACAAGGCATTGAATACATTGCAGGATAAAGGTCTGAATTTAACCAAAGAGAAATGCACATTTGGTGTAGATTTGGTAGACTATTTAGGTCATTGTATTAGCAAAAATGGAGTTGCGCCCAAACGCAATCTGATGAAAGCGATAGAAGACGACCCAAAACCTCAAAATAAAGACCACCTAGGTACATTTTTAGGGTTGGCTGAATATTATGCCAAATTTATCACGCTATTTTCAGACCAAACTGTTCATTTGAGGAATTTATGAAGAAAAACCAATCACTTGTGTGGGATGAAAATTGAACAAAAGAGTTTACATTGTTAAAAGAAGACATAGCATCAGCCCCTGCTTTGGCAACCTTTGATACCACACCACAGTCATTGTGTCTGATGCCAGTAATGTTGGTATTGGAGCAGTCTTGATGCAGAGTCAGAAAGGGAAGTTAGTTACAATTGCCTTTGCATCAAGACCGCTTAGGGGTGCAGAAGATAAATATTCAACATTGGAAAAAAAACTCTAGCCTGTTGGTGGGGACTTGAATACTTTAGAAAATTCGTCTATGGGACAATGTTCAAAGTTAGAATCGATCATCGTCCACTGGTAGATTTTTTTACCACAAAAGGTTGCAATAAGGAGACACCCAGGATTGCCAGATGGCAATACAGGTGACAAGATTTTCATTTTAAAGTTGAATACATTCCAGGAGTAAAAAACATTTTGGCAGACTGTTTATCAACACTTCCCGTAGCGGGGGATGGCATTGAAATTGAGGAGCATGAGTTAGAAAAAATAGTGTCAAATTGTGAGGTATCCAAGGGATGCATTAAAGAAAACCAATGGGAAGCAGAGGATGTTCAAAAGATATTGACATGCATTAAATCATCTTGGCCAAGGAAAAAAGATTTAGAGTAGCGCTTGTTACCTTACTTATATGTGGCGCAAGAATTATCTGAGCAAGATAATATTCTTATTCGTTGAGAGCAACTAGTTGTGCCAGATAGTCTTAGACAGATTGTGTTGGACATGGCACACAAAGGTCCTCCAGGGATGAGTAGCATGAAAAGAAGGATTAGAGGAGAATTTTGGTGGCCAGCTGTTGATAGGCGTGTTGAAAAAACGGTGAGATCTTGTGTTGAATGTGCCATTAGTGACAAATCTCAAAAAGTTGTGAACTATGAAAATGTACCGGTTTCTAGACCGTCAAGAGTATGGGAATGTTCATCTCTTGATATTGCAGGGCCCATGTGTATTAGTATGAACCCTACATATGCAATAGTCTTGATCGATCAATTGTCGCAATGGTCGGATGTTTGTGCCACAGGTTAAGTCAAGATATGTTATTAAATTCTTAAATGAGATCTTTGAAAGAGAAGGATTTCCAAAGACATTGATTACGGACAATGGTGTTCAACTGACATCCAATGAGATGAAGGTATTCTTAAGAGTCATGGGATTGAGCATAAGCTCTCATCCCCAGAATGATGTAATTGTAGAGAAGTGGTCTAGAGTACTAAAGGAAGGGTTACAACTGGCCATTGTTAATGGAAAGAATTGTCGGCAAGCTGTTAAGGAGCCGATATGGAGTTATAGAAACACACCCAGGACGGATGGAGACTTGTCACTTTTTGAAACAATGAGGGAGGAAGGGTGTGTGTAACTTGAATCAAATGTGGATGATGGAGTTATGTGATAAAGTGAAAGGTTCTTCTGACGAAAAGCAAGAGGTACTGGATCACCATGATGGTCAAGTGCAGCCTTTGAGGGTGAATGAGGGGGTGCGTGTAAGAAAAGGAAGGATGCTGAAGTCTGGCGAGTGAAAGTATTTGTTGCCAATGAAGATAGATAGAGTCGGAAGTCAAGTGGTTGAATTATCTGATGGTAATGTGTGGAACATGAGCAAAGTAGTGAGAGTTCCGCAATGGTTATGGCCGGAAGTTGATGAGGAAGCAAGTGGAGTGAGAAGTAACAATAAGTGGAGGTAGGGAGATCACCTGCCAAGGAAGATACGGTGTGGAGCAGAGGATGAAGAGGAGCGAGTGGGGCAAGGACGTGAGAAGCAAATTCAAACCGGTATGGTGCAAGGACTACCATATGGAGTGGTACTTGCGCTCAGCATCAGTTCTTTATAGCAAAGATGCCGGAAATGTTTTTGTAAATGTATATGGTTATGTTTAGCATTGTGTTTATATTGTGGCAAAATAGATTGTAAAGATCATCATAAATTTACATTAACGGAGGGAAATGTGTAGAATACTGGCTGGGCTGGTGGGGTGTAATCTGGAACATAGAACCTATGTTACCATATTCCACCCAACAGTTTGGCCCAGGCTCCTGTTACTGATAGACGTATATTATTTTTCTAATAAACTCACCTGATATTAAGTCTGGCATTCCTGTTCATTGGGGGTGAACCTTATACATGACCCGTTCTGAACTTAAGGAAGGATTTAAACCCAGCATGCTAAAGGCACTGACCTTGTGGATATTCCGAACAGCCCCTTTCTCGATGCACACAAGACGGCCTCAAGTATCACTCATTGTGAGTTCAGCGGTCATTCAAAGAAAGCTAAATGTCACACCTGATGAGAAGGGCCAGAACCTGACTTCTAAATACGACTCTGTTCAGAGCTGTGATGTATCCAGAAAATGATTTCTGGCCCCATAGACGCTGCAGAAAGCACCCCACAAGTGTTTAATGGTCAAAAGGAACTGCTGCAAGGTCCTTTATTGGTGGCAGAAGTGCAGATCTACCTTTGGGCTCATCTATTGCCTCTGAAACCACCTCCAGTATTCTGTGCCCATTTGGGCTGCTGCCGGGCATCCTGAATGGGCTGCGGCAGCTGGTATTGTACACTTGGGAGTGATAGAATCCACTCTAGCCAATGCACGTTTGGGGGTCTTCAATAATTCTGCTTTTGTTGCAGATGCTACGGGCTACGGGCTAAACAAGTGTTGTCTATCAAACAACCACCTTATGAATTCTTGTTGCACTTTTGGGCAAAAATCAGAGGCTCCAAGCCACAAATGGCGCAGCGGTAGAATGCTTGGTTCACTCACCTTGAAGACGTATCTGGTGCATATCGAATGAGTGCATTGGAGGATATGTTACCCCTGTATTATATCTGTAGAGCTTTTCTTGCATGTACGAAGGTGGTGTAGCACGGTCTCCAACTCCTCCCTGTGCTCTCGTACCTGATGAGTTGAGCCACTAAATTTCCAATATGCCACCACTTTCCTGCCTCGAATGCCACACATTTCCAAACCAAGTCAACTTTAACTTTCCTTGCCTGGTGGCAGGGAGTGACCAGTTCCTGCATAAGTGAGATTTTTGTCACTGTGTGCACTATAACAGTTTTAGGATATTCCTGGTCTGATGAGTAGGTGCTTGTTTGGTGAAGACTTGTACTTTTTTTTCTAAGATTGTGTTATTGTTCTGGATTTAACTGGCTCTTTGGAAAAAACGTTAAAGTGCTCCACAGAGAGTGTCCAACTGGCAGGATTTGTGTGGAGCACTATTGAGGAGAAGGTTTCTCCATAAGCCCTCTTTATCCACATTTATAGGATATGTTGGTGTTCTGCTGCCCTATTACTGCATGATGTGCAGGTGTGGAGAGTCTTGCATCGCACTAGAGTCATCTCGATCAGAGGATAAACAGAGGCTGCAAACTTTGTGCTGGTCTGTCCTCGGATAGTTTGTGTGGCAAGTAGGACAGAAATGGAACTGAGTCCTTTCCATCATGTGGGCATGCTCGGTCGAAGTGACTGTGGCACGAGGGGCTGAACCCTCTATGGTAGAAGTCATCAACTGCAGGACAAAGTCGAAGGAGTACGTGGTGGGGTCAGATGAGTACGTAGAATTGTTGTTTCAAAGGGCAAGGAACAGATCCGAGGGCCCAGTGAGAACATCATGCGTATCAAACTGGGGCTCAAAGACACATCCGTATCAGACATCGGTCAAAAAACAATCTACAATGGAGCCGATGTCCATGCGCATTATAGGTGGAGTCACTGTACCTTGCGACTCGAAAAGACATCTTTGAACAAAAACAAGTTGTACACATCCAGGCCAAACATTAGATGGCAGGAGTATGCACAGCATGTGCATCTACAGCTACACATGCCACGAACGTGCATACGAAATATATAACTTTTCTTAACTAGATTTGTGTGCCCCATAGAACTCTATAGTAAAAAAAGCAAAAATAGTATTTGGATCCAGAGGTGGTTCAAGTTCCAAAACAAAATGGTTATTTAACAGCAGTAGTAGTTTTGCAGCTTGATGAGTTTCCTAGATTATTTTTTTTTGTTTCACACCATGAATCCCCTTTCTGGATTCAAATGCTGTGCATTGGATTATTTAGCGGTTTTGTTTCCCTTGGGGGTTGGGATTAAATAAGAAAGTGTTAGCAAGCAGGTGTCTTAGTACCTTTTTCTCACCTGTGCTTCCTTGTTCAATTGAATGTCCACAGAATGTTTTGCAAAGGTGTGGGTTGATGCCCATGTCACTGCTACGCAGATTAGCGTTCCTAGCAAACATACCCATGTACACAGTGTTGCACCCTTTTTCCTAGTTGACATCCCTGCCCTAGAATAGCGAGTCTGTATTGTTTCTACAATCCATCTTGAGTTTGTTCCTTTAGTTACTGGGGAACCCTTAGTTGCCTTGGCAAAGGTACAAACAACAGGTTTCCCTTACAAAATGTCTTTATTTCTTGTAGATAGATAGATCCAACGTGTGTAGGGCTATTTCCGTCTGTGTCTTAGGCTCTTTGAAGACATGAAAGTGGATCACACTTTGAGCAGAAACTGTGGGTTAGTTCCGAGAACCATCTTGTCCTTGTGTATTTGCAGGTATGGTTCCTGTATTGTTAGTGCGATGTGATAGCAATCAGAAACCCGGACTTGGGTGTGAGTGATTTGAGATCAGTCTTGTGCATAGGTTCAAAGAGCTTTGTCATTAACTGCGTTACCAGTGTTAAAAGTTCCACAGTGGCGCTGGAACGGATCTTGGTGGTGCAATTCTTTCCGGTTCCTCAAAGAACGTCTTCCCCACTGGTGATGTGAAGAAGCTGTTACATGACGTCCTTCTGGTGTAAGCTACGATTGCTGCCAGGTGTACCTTTAAGGATGAGTAGGATAACCCAGTATTTAACAAGTGTGTGCAGTGTGTCAATAGTTCTTTATTTTGTTCTTGCCTTCGTATTTGTATTATTTCTGCACCAGTAAATGGATCTGCTCCATTTTGCAGCATTACATTTTCTTGTGGTAGCTTTCCTTGCCTCTAAGAATTTCCATTGCCCTGGGCAGCAGTTGTAGATGCCCAAACTCTAGGTATTCAGGAGCCAGATCGCTAGGGTGAGTGTTGCTGGCTCTGGGTGGTACACGCTCCCTTCCTGCATTCTTAGCAGATCCTGTTCTGCTTGATTGAAATCATTTCCCCCTGGATATCCCTAGCAGGTCTGAGACCAGGTCTCTTCGGTACAATTTGGGGCGAGGAGGAGGAAGTGTGCCTCTGGTTCTCATGATACCGAAGGTGCTGAAGAAAGTCGGACAATCGGAGGAAAGTATTATGCAAATCTCCCTGACCTGTTTGACAGGACATTCCCTTCTGACTGGTGGTGTTGAAACCTGTAGGCGAAGTGTTGGCATTTTACAATTTTTTGCTGTTGGGAACAGGTCTATCCTTAGTTTCCCCAAAGGGTTTGAAAATTTTCTCCAGTGTTTCAGTTCCCATTCGTAGGAGCTGCTTTGTCTGCTTACTCTGTCCGTCTCCATGTTTTTTTCCCTGGAAGGTGGACTGTTTGTAGTGTGATCTACTTTGATATTGCCCAAAACCATTTTTCTTGGGATTGTTTGCTCAGGGTGTACAACCTCGTACCTCACGGTTTGTTGAGTTAAAACACGGTTGTTGTATTGTCCATTTGTATTAGCACAGTTTGGCCAGTTATGTGTGCTTGGAAAGCCCTTAGGGCCAGGAAAACTGGCTTCATTTCCAGGTAGTTGATGTGCTTCAAGGCATCTTTGCTGTTCCATGGTCTCGATACTTTCAGGTTTCCTGTGTGTGCTCCCAAACCCTTGTAGGATGAATCTGTTGTGATGGTCACCGTTGAAGTAGGTGTCTTGAAATCGTTTTTTGAATTCCACCATTGTATCTCCTTTTGTATTTTTGCTGTGACAACCACTAGATCTTCCCGACTCCCGGATGCTTGTCATCATTTGTTGGAGATTCATTCCTGGATGTGGTGCATGTGCAATCTCACATGTGTTATAAGTGGTATGCATGATGTCATCACATTCCTTTCATGACAGTCCTATCTATCCGAGACCAATCGCTCTGGTAGACGAGAGTCTGCTCTGATCGCTTTTGCTCTCCTTAGGACTGGGTATGCTTGTGCGGTCATTGAGTTTTAAGGTTGCTGCCAGGAACACCTTTTCCTGTTCTGATGAAGACTACTTGTAGTTTATTGGAGAACCCAGTCGGTGTAGTGTGGCGATCACTATTGGCATTTTTCTTTTCTTCGCACCTTTACCAGCCTATTGTCCAAGTATGGGTAGACATGGATACCTTATCTTCTTAGGTGTTCTGCTACAGCTGCGAGGCACTTTGTGAAGACCAGTGAGGCTGATTTTATGCCTACTGGTAGCACTGGATTGGTAGAGCACCTTGTCCAATACAATTCCGAGGTATTTTGTGTCTCTTTGGTTCATAGGTATGCGTTGATAGGTGTCCTTTAGATATAAGGTGGTTATATAAACCCCTTTTCTCAGGAGTGGAAATACTTCTTGAAGTGTTGTGTACCAATTATTTTTCTTAGGAATCCGAAATCCAGGCTTGGTCTCATGGTAAGATCTTGTTTCGGGACCAGGAAATAGAGTGAGTAGTCTCCTTTGTTTGCTTCCTTTTAATTCCCTACTTTGCCTCCACAGTGGTCTTTTGTGGTGATGTGTTCCCACATCCCGCTGTCTCGTAGGGTGTTGTCACTGTTGGTAAGTGGTTTGTTACATTGTTTGGTGTGAGCTGCTCTGTGGCTGCTGTTGACCTTATGAGAAGGGTGCTCTGCCAGTGGGATTTCAGGATGCGGTTCCTCCTCTTCTAAAGGACTCCCTGAATTGTAGTGCACCCATTGCCTTTGCCATCTCGTCTTTTTTGAGTTGTTGCATGGACTCACTCATCGGCTGTCCGAATAGTGCCTCTCCTGTGAACGGCATAATTATGGAGGCTTGAACTTGTGGTTTGAAACCAGACACTCCGAGACAAGCATATGTTCTTAGTGTTGTGTCTGTGCACATCTGCCTGCTGGCAGTGCCTGCTGTGCGCAAGGCTGAATTCAGGCCAGTGTTTGTGATATTTCTCCCTCTTGCCTTGGCCTTCTTGTAGTGCTCTGGGAGTTGTTGTATGAGGGACTCCATCTTGTCCCATTGTTGGTGTCTGTACCTATCCACCTGGTTTGCTTTAGTTGGCAATCTGCCACAGGGTTGCAGCCTCCCTGTCCATTATCCTTCACACCAGGTCCAGTCTCTTCCTTTCCTTTGCAGATGGTGGGCTGGTGGATATATGTGCATTGTTTCTCTTCCTGGCGGTTGCAATTATTATTGAATCCACAGAAGTGTTTCCCTGGATGTACTTAGGGTCTTGAGTACATGGCTTGTATTTCTACTCTACTCTTGGTGTTACAGCCTCTGCAGTGGCCGGTTCATGGAATGCCACCTTCCCATGATCCAATATGCTCGGGAGCATGGGTAAATACGGTTCCCCTTGTGTGAGGGCATTAACATCTCCAGGAGAAAACAGTAATCTCCTCTTTCCTCCTCTAAATGGACCTCATGTGTCTCTGCAGCTCCCTTTATGAGGAAGTTGTACAGGGATAGGACGTCTGGTGGAGATGCCCTAGAAGCGTAGCTGCCCACGCCTTCTGGGGATTCGGATTAGAGATCGCTCCACAATTCTTCTGCGAACCCTGTTGCCTCTTCAGCTTCCTCGAGTTTGTACAACTCTTCCTGATCCGCTTCATAAGGTTCCAGAGTTGCTAGGGCCTCCTAAGCAGACTGGAAGTCTTCGTTCTCTGTAGACATCAAAGGCTTGACAGAAATATGAAATTCCTTCAAGGAGCCATCAAACTCCTTCCTTTGCAGGAGTGCATCCATTTCAGCCTCGAGCGTTCATTTCTTGCGTTCGATCTCAAGCATTGTTTTGGCGTCAATCAGTCTACCATCTCTGAAGCATTAGTCTGCTCTCCCGCTCTCTCAAGAGCGTATGGTATAGTCGATGGTTTTAACAGTGCCTCGCCTCCATCGATATCCCTCAGTTGAAATCCGTTTAGCTTCTTGTCATTTTGCTGACCTTCAGTCATCAAGAATTTCTAAGCTGAGGCTGCCTTGTAGGACTTCTGGTCTGGTAGCTTAGGAGCAGAGACTTTCGAGGGTTTCGTTACTTTAGGCTTCATCTTTTCAGCATCCTTCGCCGCCTTTTTCATCGCTGTCTCTGCTTCATCGACGTCCTCATCGTAGCTGGATAGGCAGAGGTCCTTCAACAACACCTGCGTTCTCAAAGCGCTGGTCTGGGTGGTGGTGTGTTCCAGCCTCTGTCCTCAATGTACCTATAGGGTCTGGTGTAAAAAAGCAGCACAGGCTTTGCAGTCCTAGTCTTGGTGATCCTTCGGGAGACAGAGGTTGCAGACCTCATGGGGGGTCTCAAACTTGTGGTGGCAGTTGGAGAAAAATGTAAAGGGGGTGTTTTCCATGACCCCTACCTGCCTTCATTCTCCAGCCACATGGCTGGTACCGACAGATTGCCCAGTCTGGAGACAGAGAGAAGGGAACCCTTCTCTCTCATCGTCCCTCTCGTGAGCTTTGGAAAATCGGGTGATTATCTTCTAAAAATTCAATTTCTATAAAAACTTTCGGCGCTCCTACATTGGTTCAACAGCCAAAAAAAGAATCAGAACATGAAGACAAAGCACAGGAACTTCAGGGGTGCCATCTGACGTCACACAGGGGATGGCCATGCCACCAACTGGTGGTGGACAACCACAGGGGAGGGAAAAACAAAAAACAATTCCTGACCCAACTGTTAGATGGCGTAATAATGCTCAGCATGTGAATCCAGAGAGGGAATCATGCTGCAAAACCAAATTCCCTTAAGCAAGGCGGTCCTCTGAAGACACTGCCCCTGCTGAGGGGCCTACTTGCTTTTTCTGCTCCATCACAATCTAATTTTAGGCCAGTTCTGGAAAGTCATTTCTCTTGCTGCACAATGACAAAAGAAGTTAAAGGCGGCAGCTGAATTCTGTAAACACCAGTATAAAGCTGCCGATCTCTATTTATGAAACTACATCATTGTCTTTTTACCTTACCGGATAGATGCCAACTTGTCACCTCAGGGCTTAACGAGCACTTCATTGCCATAGTCACTAGTGAAGCAGACACTATGAACAAAGTAAACCAGTGAAGGCCAGCATTTTCATTCCACCATTGGTATCAGTGCCGTCGCAGTAGCTGGTGCTTTAGATGCTTCTCTGACCCACTGTAATATACCGGGCAACATCTGGAAAAATAGCTATTTCTTAGTAATGTAATAAGTATGAAGTAAGATTCCGCTTGTTCTTCAAAAAGGACACCATGTGTACCACTAGCCTGGGTGCTTCGTATTGGGATCGCATCCTGTCCTCCATTTTGGATCCTCCTTTCCTCTTTATCTACATGCTTGGCTTCCCGAGATGGCGATCCGCTGCCCAAGTGAGAGGGAGAGAGGACTTACCATGCACAGGTTTTAAAAAAACAAAGTAGGACTTTGTTCCTAGGCAGTCACGATCACTGAAACTGAAGAAAGACTCCTAACCCAATTTACAAAGAAGAATTTTACCTAACCTAAAAGTCGGCCATATTTGAACAGTATTTGAGCTGTTCTCTAACACTCATAACATTACAATAGCAACTACAGGCTGTATAACTAATGAAGGAAGCAGTCACTGCCCCAACCTTGTTTTAACCCTGGTTGTTCCTGCTAACCCTCTGCCTGCACCTGTCACAGGTGAGCATTTCGGCGGGTCTACTTCAAAATTGAAAAAGTCAATGAGATGCTCCTTAGTGACTTTTCCAAATGTTTGGAAACATTTTAAAGCTCTATTATACGCTTAGCGACAACCTCTACCAGCATGAAGGTCTAATCCAGTCTTCCAGACATAGTCCTGCAACTATACTAGTTTTGATATGAACATGTCTCCAGCAATGCTCCCCCACAACCCCCCACTCGCCCCGACACTACCCTTGTGAGTTTTGGCCCCAACTCGTGGAGCATCATGTATCTGATGAAGCTCAAAAAGCGCTAAGAAGAATCCCAAACAAACTACTGAAACAGCACCCGGAAACTCTAATAGTGGATACCTACCACAGCTTGACTAATTCCACTAAGACCACCGACTATCTTCTATTCCAAACGTCCAGCTAAATGGAAAAACGTCTTCCTTCTCCTCCTTCCAGTCACTAAAACAATCAAAATTCCATATGGAATAAAACTGACATCCCCCTCTCTGTCTTTTAAAGGGGAAATGGATATTTCTATCTTCAGGACTGGTAATATACTCTTAAAAGCCACTGACCCACACCTCAACATCTTCGATAGACATTTCAGTTCATTGGTCACTTCACTCATACAACAGGGCCAAGCACCCCAATCACCTCTCTCCCGTTACACAATTCATCCACCCTGAACAGTTCCGCCTCCTTTCTCCTACCGATCCTCCATCTTTATCTGAGACACCCCTGAACATTTCCATCAACTTTCACACGTCCTCCAACACACACTGCCGATCAATGCCCTCAAAAACAACTTCTCCCGTTCCCTCTCTATCTTGCAACCTTACTAAAATAAACTTTGATAATACGCATGCCATGCCTAGCGTTGCGGAACCCTCCTCTAGTCCCGCTTCCACGAATTCTAGAGCTGATCCCCTTCCTTCTAACAGTACCCCATCTCTACTCACTCAGACGAGGGGCAATCCCAGGGTCTTGGACACGGATCACTCTTATAGCCCGCCGTAGAGGGCTATACTGGCTATTAAAGTCCCGCTGCAGCGTTAAAGGCCGAAGGAGAGGGCCTTTAACAAGGGAGCGGGACTTTAATGGCCAGTATAGCCCAGCTACAAAGGGCTATAAGGCGATTAGAACATTCTGCCACTAGAGGGCACAATGTTCTAACAAATAAAACAAAGGCTTCTCAGAGCCCAAGGGGGTTTAAACACTCTCGGGCTCAGAGAGGCCTTTGTTCACAGCAACTGCTGTGAACAAAAGCAACATTGGAATGTTGCTCTGCGGGCTTTTAACAG
The DNA here is from genome assembly GCF_964204655.1 of Triturus cristatus. Lineage (NCBI taxonomy): Eukaryota > Metazoa > Chordata > Amphibia > Caudata > Salamandridae > Triturus > Triturus cristatus. The sequence goes on from NC_140595.1 coordinate 818,485,161, forward strand.
CCTGTATAAGCCAGGAGCACTCCACTGTATTCAATGGAGTACTCCACATTCCAATGTTCTAATATAGCTCAGAGCTCTCTGCTCCACTTTACTCAGAATAGGCAGCATATTCTCCCACTCACCAACGCTCCGTTTCCCCCAGACTCAACCAACAACCTTAATCCCCCCTCCAACACTCACCCTAGACAATTGCCTTCTAGATGGTCACCTCTTGCTCCCACCTTGACGTTCAATCACTCAGCAACTAATGAGGTCCACTGCAATCCTTGCGATGAGGCCCCTATCCCGAGAACATCGACTAATTACTCAGCCGACACTCCCCCACTTCACAAGGCTGACCCTAAGCATCCCACCCAGATTGTCTTCAATCCTAGTCCTAAGGACACGGACCACCTCCTTCTCGCAGTGATCCTGATGGTGCAAGGACTCGTAAAAAGAGACTTGTTCGAAAGCAATCCGCTCCTTTAACTCACTAACCAGTTATTATATTTGTTTTGTGTTGTCAATTAAACAGCTGGGGGGAGGGGGGGAGAAGAGACAGCGCCAAAATTGAAAGCCTGGAAGGAGAATATGGACTGGAGTATGTTCAGGGAAAAGACAGTCTATGTAGCACGTGGATGTCCTAGAAAGTGGTCTGCGGTGTGGAACAGATGGAATGAGTACCGTGGAAATATATGTGTCCCGCCAGTGGTCCCCTCCTTTGAAGAACCACAACACCTTAGACGCTGTAATTTACGGTGTCGCAGGAGCTTTGTACGCAGCAATCAACTGTAAGCCTTCTCTCGTAAGCTGAAAAAATATATTTAAATGTTCCAGATGTAATGCCAAATGTTTAATAAAAAATTATTTAAAAATTTTTATGTAAAACTAATGCGCACCACAACAATACACGGGTTAGTAAAGCTTGCTCATGTGTTTACTAACATGGATAACATGAACGAAGGACTAAAACCGCTTTAAAACTGGGAAATCTTTACTGCGCATGCATCTACGCAGTACGACGAGCCATTGCTTGGAGGGAAATTCTTGCGCATGAGCAGAAGACGTCTCATTCAAATTGTTATTTGTTTCAACTAAAGCATGAATGCGTGCCAGAAAAAACTACGAATAAAAATTAAGGGGATGGGTTTGCGAACAATGGTTAAATAGAATTGAATGTCATGTAAGCATGGTGTGATGATCTTCCCCTCCTTGCCTGACCAATTAGATTTAGTCTTTTTACGATATTGAAACTTTAGTGGGTGGAACATGAAGAACGAAAGGTATAATTGAGATCGCTTTAGTTAGTTAGTCAGATGTAGATTTGCTGAATGCTGCAGAGCTCAGGATGCTGTCTGTGTAGCAGGAGATGCTGTTGCTGGGAGAGATGCTGTGAGATGCTGATGAAGAGCCGAATGCAGAACCTGAAACAGAAGATTTCTATCCTAATTTAATTGGGTTAGATCAGAAGATCGCGGAAGAATCTCGAGGAGGAAGAGAGTGTCAGAGAGGGGTGCGGCGCAATCGTCAGTATTCTAGAGAGGTCTACTATCCTGTCCTAAAGTCTTTGTCGCCTGACCTATCCCGGGGGGACCCTTACCAGCTCCTTGGCCAGGGGGTTGGTCTTCACACCATTCTTGGTAATTATAATTTCACGTTATTTGCAGATGTTCTTTTCTCTTTGTCCTCTCCCTTTCTGAGCATTGATCATTGTAGGAGTCCGTAGTATGTGTATTGCTGATTAATCAATTGAATTTTCTCTTCTACGAATGATGGTGACTGTACTGTGTTTTTGAAGTGGTTCACATCCAATTTAGATTAAGATCTAAAACATATCTGAGTCTGAGGTTATTTACTTCAAGGTATAGAAAGGTTAGAATTAAGTTAATTATCACCATCAACTAGTTCAACTAATGGTCCATCGACCAGAGGAAATAACTTTTTGATCAGTGAAAGATTAGTTAGGAGAATTGAATAACTAATCCTGAATATTGTGAACATTTATATAAAACATTGACTCCAGCAGTTTACTCAATTGTGTGTGTGTTTATGGGCCCAGGTGAGTATATGGTAGTAGAGTATCTGTTGTTGGTACGCCGCTCGATCAGTTCTCTGGTAGCAGAGTTATGGTTATTATTGACTAGTTTGGTGATCAATATTGATTATTGATTTATGTTTAACAAAAGAGTTAACGTCTTGTTTTATGTAGTCCAGAATCCCGGGAAAATGAATAGCGGGTGGGGACAGAAGCCACACTGCAGTGAGGTTACTCGTCTGTTGGAATAATACTGAGAAGCTACGTAGGGCTGGCAGTATTAAACTAGGGACTATTTTGTATAAATGTTGTGAGAGTGATAGCAAAAGGTTCACTGATGAAACTTTGGTCTTATTTCCTAGTAAGGATAACACTGAAGGAGTAACAGGTTCTCTTGAGATTGAATGAAGGGTAAACAGAGGTTTTTTACTCGCAGTATAAAAGGAGTAATTCTGAAACTCCAGAGTAAGTTGGGATCTATCCTTTGTTTAGTGGAACAGACAGAGTAGTGGATGTTTTTGTTATTAACAAAGAATTTTAATGAAAAGTATTAAGAAAAAAGATTTTGTATTACCTTGTGAAGGGAGGTTCAGTCGCCGGAGTTGTACTGACGTCACAGGGAGCCGCGCTGGGATTGGTTGAAACAGCGTGCGTGAGACAGAAGCAAATTGTAAAGGAGGGGTCAGTAGTGAGGAGCGATACTGACGTCACAAAAGGCCGCGCTAGTATTGGTTAAGCAAACAGTGCAACTTAAGCTTGGATTGGTTATTAGATAGAAGCTTTATTTGTATTGGTTAAGAAGAATTTGTATGTTGGATTCTGATTTGACTGCTGGTGTGAGTCGTACAGATAGAGTTCACGGGTTTGCGGAATACTCTTTCATATATCGTTCATCTAGAATGTATGGAGAAAAGAGAAAAATGTCATTAAAAAAGAAAATTAAGAATTTCTATAAAAAAGTTATGCCTGTGTTGACTAGAGAGGGAATTCCTATTCCGCCACCAAAAACACCCGCTTCCTTTATGATGATGGAAAGAGGATATCATACTTGTGTATGGTTGGAGAATTGGATGGAATATACAAAAGGTGATGGAGTTCTAGCTTTTCCAGAACATGGTACGTTAAATGGGAGAATTCTTCAGAATTTGAGAATGAGAATGAATGACTTAGAACCAAGACCTAGGTTAACTCCGTATGAGGCTCTGGAAGAATGGGAGACAGTCATTTGAATTAGAGAAATACAGAAGTGGTAACAGATTTAGAGGATTTTTTCCAAGATTTATGCATGAGTCAGGCGAAGGTCAGATGAAGCAATGGAGAAGAGCTATGGTATCAGAAGGTTTATAGCAAAACACACAAGATGATGGACGGAATGTTGCACATTGGCAAAACATTCACCCCCAGTCACAGATCTGGGTTTAATCCATCGTTATTTTGCTCACCACGCCACCCCAGTTCAGGTATGCCCAGACGTGGGTCCCGTGCTCACTATGCCACTGGAGTCAAGCTGTCCTGGCTGAAGAGGGGTGAAACCCCAAAACCGGTCCTAGGATGCTTGATTCCGGGCCAGGGATGACATGGCTTGGCAGTTCGGGGTGGACTGTTCCCATGAGGCACAGGGTCAAGACTGATTTGCATATGGCCTTGTCTGAACTGGGGTGGCGTGGTGAGCAAAATAACAATGGATTCAACCCAAATCTGTGACTGGGGGTGAATGTTTTGCCTATGTGCAACATTCCGTCCATCATCTTGTGTGTTTTGCTATCAGAAGGTTTATATCCAGTGTTAATGGCTGAAGAACAGTCAGGAAGCAAGTGTAGGGAGAAAACAAAACACATGAATATAACAGGATATGTTGAATCCGATAACTAACTGTTAGAGGAAATTTTAACTAAAAATCCTCCACCATACCAAGAAGGACCTAGTAGAGTGAGTCACCCCAAGTGCATTGGTAATGGGAACACCCTTAATTCCTCAAATTTTACATGATACATCAGTTAATAGGGTACTACAAGACAAAGAAAGAGAAGCATTGAATAAAACTAGGGAAGAAGTAGTACAGAAAATAATTCAATTGAATTTAAACATTGAAGCTTTGACAGTACCAGTGACTACAGGTCCTGTTATCCCATTATATGGAGATAAAATGAGTAGCCTAAAACCTCAAGCTGCAACGATTCCTTTGAATAATCCCAGAAAAGAAGTAATAATATCTGACGATCAGGCTAGTGAGTGCGATTCAGTCATTTCATTAATGGACCTCCCAATAAGGGAACCTATAATTGACACTCCGAAAAGAGTTACACCCAGAAATTCGAAAGAAAGAGGGTCTATGGTAAAGTTACACCAGAAAGAGGTTGTATGGTACCTTCAGGAACTAGAAATTCAACAGCGGTCACTCCAGAAGATTTGGAAAGATGGGCACAGGGAATAGAAAAACGAAATTCAACACCAAAGATCTTAGATATTTACAGATGGAAAGTGGAATTGGAAGAGATGATAGCTGGAAATGTGAGAATAGAAAGGTTGAACCATTACAATGAAGAGGAGTTGTTTATATGGAGGAGCATAACCAGAAATGCGAAATTGTTTCATGAAAGATTGACAGAGGTTGCTTCAGAAATTGGAGGAGGTGATGAAGAAATATTACCAAGTACTTATTTTTCTGAATGTGAAAATTCCTCCTAAAGAAACAGATTGGGTGAGAATAGATAGAACAACTTAAGAGCCAAATGAATCTGTACATGCCTATTCTGAGCAGTTACTGCAAGTGTTTAAGCAGTATAGTGGTTTTGAGAACATTGGTGATAAGGATATGGGACATTTTGTGTATCGGTTTGTGCATGGTCTGAAACCAGAGATTAGTCAGATGATTCAGCAGCACATGTGCTGTCAGAGCAAGTCGATAGATGAAATTTTGAAATATGCCAAATATTGCGGAGACGACATTGAGGCAAGGCATAGAAAGCTAAAAGAGCACAAGTGAAATTGGCAGAACAGCAGGAAAATAAGTTAAATACCCAGACTGATAATCAGGTGAAAGAGCAGAATCAGAATGATCAAATGGCAAATGGTGGTAAAGTAAGAGGACAAATGAATAGAGGGGAAGCGAAGAAGTTTCCTTGTCATGCATGCGGAAAGCTTGGACATCGGAAGAATGAGTAAGAATATTCAGAATAATAATGGACCAAACTGTGAGAAAGGGCCATCTTTCTTGCATGGTATGCCCCCAATTTTTGCTGATCTTCTTTGACTGAGTGTGCCCTGGGCTCCTGCCAATCAGGTACGCAGAGCCTATGTTCCTTCCCTAAAACTGCATGAAGCCTAAAACCCAATTGGAATCTCTGGCCACATGTCAGCCCCTGGTAAATGGTACCCTAGGTACCCAGGGCCCTGTGACCAAAGAAGGCCCCTAAGGGCTGCAGCACTTATTGTGCCACCCTTAGAGGCCCTGTACCCCGACACACACACACACACACACACACACACACACACACTGCCTTTGCAGGCTGAGTGCCTTGGTGCAGAACAAAACAGAGTCGACATGGCACACATCCCTGTGTGCCATGCCCACAACACACACTGCCCTGGCATACCTCAGTCACCCCTCTAGCTGGGTGCGCTATGCCAGTGGTGTGGGTACAGGTGCATGAGCCCTGTGCCCCTACAGTGCCCAAGTCCATTCCTGGGCACTATAAGTGCAGTGCTGCCATTAAGAGTATATGGTGCTGGGAGGTCGTCAATACGAACTCCACAGCACCATGATGGCAACACTGAAGACTGAGAAGTTTAGTATCAAACTTCTCAGCACATTAAACCCGCACTGATGTCAGTGTGGGATTTAATGTACAATGCTCGACAGAAGGCAACTTAGAGTTGACCCCCGAACCTAACCTACAATCCACGTCCTGTCTGAGGGGCTGCCTAGACTGCCACACAGCAGACATGTTGCTGGACCCCTGGGTAGAGAGCCATCCGCTCTCCTGGGTCTGCAACAATGCACATCCTGGGCGACATGCTAGGTCTCCTCCCCCAGGATGGGCAGGGGAAACTTCAAAGGCATGCCGCCTTTGTGAGCTTCTCCAGGCAACTTGCTGTACTCAGCAACTGCCCCCACCGGTTCTGACCCCCACTCTGGCGGGAAGACTGGCAAGAAACCCCAAGGGAGGAAAAAGGGTGTGCCAACCTCTGCCAACCCCACCCCTCAGGTGGGGGAGGCGAGGTGAAGCACATCTCCGGGCTCTCGCCAGCTTGAAGATGAGGAGCCCTGCCCAATCAGGACTAGGCTACTGCCCCCCTCCCACAGGACAGTGGCAGGATAGGGGTTGTACCCACCCCAGGGAAGGGACCCATTGGTCCCTGCCCTTTACCTACCTGTAACGCCCCTAACTTTAGTGTTTAGGGGCACCCTGAACCTTCCTTCATAAGATCCTGAATCCGAAACAAGCAAGAAGATCAAGAAACAAGAAGACCTGCCGTGCAGCAGCTAACAAGAGGAAGACACCAACTGATTTGGCCCCAGCCCTACAGGCCTGTTGACCCTCGAACCTGCTCCTGCTAAACCTCAAAAACCCCGGAGGACCTGACTGCCTTGTGACTCTACAAAGACTGGGACTCCCACGAGCAGTGGTTATGCTCAAAGCAAGTAACAAGCCCCTGGAGCCAACCAGGAACCGCGACTCCTGCACACTCTGCACCCGCCAAGCCTGGCCTATGCCGGAGTGGACAAAGACCACGAGGACGTCCCCCCGACGACTGTGACCCAGAATCCAGCACCCAAGGCCCCACCTTGACGCTCCTGACGACACCTGCTGACTCAGAACCAGGGACCCCTCCAACCGTGACCAGCTGAGGGTAAGATTTCCCGACGCGAAAAAACACCCCTGCACCCAGCACCCTGCAGCCCCCTGTGCCCAGCTCCTTTTTGCCTACCTAACCTACAGCTTCCCAACTTACCTCTCGAAGTGGTGGTCACACCTGAAGAATCTTCGTGCCCGAGCGTATAGCCTTTGTTCATTTTGTAGCTTCTCCATTGAAATCCATTGAGCGCCCGACGGCTCAAAAGCACCCTGCACCCAGCCGCCCGAGTGCCCCTGGGAGTGCAACATCTATCCTAATCTACTTCCCCCACCTGCCCTGAGCAAGTGACCAGGAGCCCAGCTCCCACAGCCGCGTGGCCTGCTTGCCAGCAGCCACCAACCAAAGGCCCCCTGCCCGCCATAGGCTAACATTGGGTCTAACTCGCTCTGCACCCGGCTCCCCCTGTGCCGCTGAGGGTGTAACAACTGTACCAACCTGAGCCTGGGAGACCCCTGAGTCTATGCCCAGAACCTTAACTCTGCCAGTAGAGTACTTACCCAAAAGCCGATAACTCACTTTCCTTCCATAGGGTAACATTGACTGTTTTCACTTGGAAATTCTTCTAAGTGTCGAGTTTTGAAACTTTAAAATATTCATCTAAAATCAGCCGAATAACTAAAACAAAATTACTCACCTGTTATCAGGAGAGATCCCAGTGCAGGATCTTGGTGCCCAGCACTGACCCTGAAAACAACTGTACTTACCGCTAACTTGATTTTCCTTTATAGGATAACATTGCCTGGGTTTTACCAGAAATTCTTCTGTCGATTTCTGAAACTTGCAAATATTCCTTAAAAATCGCCTGTATAACAAAATCAATTTCTTTCAACTGTTTACATGAGATGCACCAGTGCTGGATCCAGGATCCAACAATGAGTAAGAAAAAGTAACGATAACCCTACGTACCTGCTAAGTGAATTTCCTCCCATAGGATAACATTGGTGATTCCATGTAAAATAGTTTGTGTCAACTTTTAAAATACAATAATAATATTCCTTAAAAATCATACCTGTAACCAAAACGTTTTTACTTTCCTATTTCCAGGAAATGTCCCAGGACTGAATCTAGGATCCAGTCCTGTGGTTAGAAAAGTAATCCAAAAAGTAATTCATTGCATTTACTAAAAAATTCCCATTGAGCTCAATGTTATAATTGTGTTTTAATTGTGTTGCCTATTGCAACAACCGTAACTACTGTGTTCAAAAGTTTGCCTATTGAAAGCATTTATCTAAAGCATCTCATTCTGAGAAAGTATATTTTGATACCCATTGTTGGTTCTAAAATAAAACTATATATTTTTATATACAAGCCATTGGCCTAGAGTTCAGTTCTCGAGTGTGTGAGACCATTTGCTGGCTGAGTGTGTACAACAAATGCTTTACACTGTCCTCTGATGCTGCCTTACTGCTCGACCAAGCTACCACTTTAGAGAGTAAGGTTATATCTAACTTTAGCCTCTGCCAAACCTCTGGGGACTGTGGACTCTGTGCACACTGTACCTATTTGGGAACAGTATATACAGAGCCAATTTCTTACACAAACCAAAATTTAAATCCACAGATGCAGAATGAGGTGATTATGAAGCAGCTGCAGCAGGTAGTTACTCCACAGTATCTGGTATCAAAAATACAGTGTGAACGCCAGATTTCACGGAGAAAGTTAAGAAAATTTCTGTGGTTTCACAATATTTTTTACAGAATAATGATGCCGAGATGGACTTTTTGCAATAACCTTGCCTGAGGGGGGAGGAAGAGGAGTGATGCTTGGCGCATCCTTGCCGGTAGATCAGTCAGTTCCATTTATTGATGGGAAAGTGGAAGGTAGTGAAATCACTTTTCTATTGGATACTTGTGCTACCCGGTCTACTGTGAGAACAGCAGACATCCCAAACCTACCCCTCTTAGGAGAATCTATCCAAGTTGTAGGAGTGTCGAATCAACCGATTAGAACCCCAATTACAAAACCAATTAAAGTACATATTGGAAATTTTAAAGACGTGCATCGATTTGTAGTTTGTGATTCCAGTCCAGTAAATCTATTGGGAAGAGATCTATTGTGCAAGATGAATTGCACGATCTACTGTACACCAGATGCTGTTGCTTTCCAAACCCCTGATGACATTGTATATAAAATGATGCTAGCTAAGCAAGGTACTGAAGTAGATGAGATGTTTTCACTGATAACTGAAAGTGAATTGCCAGAAGAGTTGAGAACCACAGTAAACCCAGAAGTGTGGGATTTTACAGGAAAAAATATTGGGCTGATGTCAAATGCAGACCCAGTGAAAGTGACAGTGAAATAAGGTGTGGTTAATCTCAACACACAATACAAAATGAGTTCAGAAGTGAAAGCAGGTGTTGCTCCAGAAATTGACCGAATGATTAAACAAGGCATTTTAAAAGAAATAAGTAGTCCTTGTAATTTGCCAATAATGGGACTTAAAAAGCCTAACGGAAAATACAGGATAGTGCAAGATTTGAGAAAGATCAACAAAATTGTGGTGCCTTGTTGCCAGGTAGTGCCAAATCCAGCAGTAATCCTTTATCAGATACCCTGTAATGCAGGCTGGTTTACAGTAATTGATCTGTGCAAAGCCTATTTCTCTATTCCTTTGCACCCACACAGCCAATATTTGTTCGCGTTTAAGTTCAAAGACCGTGTCTTGGCATGGTGCAGAGTTCCTCAAGGGTATACAGAAAGTCCCTCAATTTTCAATCAAATCCTGAAGAAATGTCTAGAAACATTGGTCATGCCCAGAAATTCAGTTCTGGTTCAGTACATTGATGACCTACTGGTGGCATCAAAGACACGAGAAGATTGTGTCACTGACAATTGCATTATTGAACCTTTTGGCTGAAGGAGGACACAAGGTGTCTCCAGAGAAATTGCAGTTTTGTCAGCAAGAAGTTAGATATTTAGGCCACAAAATAGAAAGAGGAGTTAGAAAAGTGACCCCAGAAAGAATAAAAATAATCAAACAAATGCAACTACCTCAGACACAAAGCAAAGGAAGGCGAGAATGTTTCTCGGAGTAGTTGGGTGCTGTAGGCAGTGGATTATTGATTCAGTTAACTCGGAAAAGAGCAAAGGACCCAATTGTCTGGAATGATGAGTGCGTGGAAGCGTTTGTGAGATTGCGAAATTGACTGTGTGAGGCCCTTGCCTTAGGTATGCCCGATTATATGAAAGAATTTGCACTGTTCTATTGTGAGAAAGAAAGATGTGCACTTTCAGTTTTGGCTCAAAGGCATGGATTAAACAGACGTCCAGTAGCATATTTTTCTGCTACTTTGGATCCTGTTGCTTCAGCTTTACCTTGCTGCTTAAAAGCAGTAGCTGCTACTTGTATGAGTCAGGAACAAAATGAGTTGATTGCGATGGGACATCCAGTTAAAGTTGATGTTCCACATTCAGTTGAGATTCTTTTGACAAGAATTCGAACACAGCACCTTACCCCTAGTCGGACGACTAAGAACGAAAGAGTGATTCTGGGAGCAGAAAATGTGACAGTAATAAGATGTACGATAATGAATCCTGCCACATTATTGCCAGACCCATGTTGTGAAGAAGTGAAAGATGAAGTGGATCATGATCGGATGTGACTGAGATGGGTACCAAGCCCCACACGGATATAAAAGAAGTGCCCTTAGAAGAGCCAGATCATGAAATATTTGTAGATGGGTCATGCATGAGAACAGAAGGAGGACTTAATGCAGCTTATGCTGTATGTAAAATATCCGAGGTCATTGAAGCATCCTGTTTACCGGGAGTCAAGTCTGCACAAGTAGCCGAATTGGGGGCCTTAACAAAGGCATGCAAAATTGGGAAAAATGGGAGTTTAACCATATTTACTGATCATCAATATGGTTTCGGGGTTGTGAACGACTTCGGCCAGCTCTGGATGCAGAGGGGATTTCTGACATCTTCAGGATCTCCTGTTAGAAATGGTAAAAATGTGAAAGAATTGTTGGAAGCAATACAATTGCCAAAAGAAATAGCAGTGGTCAAATGTGCTGCTCATCAGTCAGGAAATGACTATGTGGCGGCAGTTAACAGATATGCCGGACAAATTGCTCAATATTGTGCAAGAAATAACATGGCACTTAACAGAAGAATTGAAACAAGTGAAATCAGCTGCCAACTTATGTTTTTCTCAGCTCTAGAAACATGGGATGAAGTTAGACAGTTGCAGGAGGAAGTTGAGGCAAGAGAAAAGGAAATCTGGATAAAATCAGGCTGTGAAAGAAGGTCAGAAGATGATGTATGGGTATACACTGATGGCAGACCAGTCGTGCTGGACGGCCTTCTCTCTCAAATGGCAAGAATGTATCATGGGGACACACATGTTGGTAGGGATGTTATGATTAGACTACTCAGACAAAAGTGGTACAATCCAAGGTTTGGGGTAGTCGCAGAGAGCCTTTGCCAAATATGCTTGACCTGTCAGCAGTTAAATCCAGGCAGAAAGACAATGGTCAGTTGGGGAAAAATTGGAAAGGCAGAAGGACCATTCACGAGACTGCAGCTTGATTTCATAGAGTTGCCTCCAAGCAACGGAATGAAGTACGTCCTCGTCATAGTGGGTTTGTTTTCACGATGGGTGGAGGCATATCCCACTAGGAGAAATGACAGTCTAACAGTTGCTAAATTACTGTTGAGGAAATCGATACCTCACTTCGATTTTCCAGTCACTTTGGAATCAGATAGAGGACCTCATTTAATAATGAAATAATTTGATTACTCTGTGAAGCATTCAATATTGAACAACAACTGCACTGTGCATACCGCCCAGAGGCTTCTGGAGTGGTTGAGCAACTAAATGGCACAATCAAGCCAAGATTAGGAAAAGTGTGTGCATCAACATCACTGAAATGGCCAGATGCATTGCCTCTTGTATTGATGGGACTCCAAAGTATTCCAGACAGAAAAACAGGATGAAGTCCACATGAACTACTTATGGGAAGGGCGATGAGACAAGCATTTATTACTGGACATAAACTGATGAGTAGAACTGATGATCTGGTATTGGACTATTGCAAAGAATTGGCTGACCTAGTGTGTTCTGTCTCTCACCAGGTTGAAGACGCAGTTGCCAGGCAGCCAACGCAGGCGCATGATTTGAATCCTGGAGACTGGGTGGTAGTGAAGAAACACGACAGAAAGTCGTGCCTAGCACCCAGGTGGGACAAACCACGTCAAGTCATACTGGTCACTACTACAGCAGTGAAGTGTGCAGGTTTACCCAATTGGATTCATACCAGTCATACCAAAAGAGTTCCAGGCCCCACTGAAGAAGAACAGCAACTGATTGAATCAGTTGAGACAGCTGAAGGTTGTGAAGTCGGAGAATCTAGAGTGATAGATTCTGGAGTAATAAACAAGGAACAACCGAGCACAAGTCACGGGGAATGGATACCAGTGATTAACATACCTAAAGTTGTTATTCAAACAAGAAGAACCACCAGATTAGAGAGACAAGAAAGTAGTGAGGATCAGATAGATGTAGAAGAACACGCTTAGGTGGAAGTGAACAAAGCTACTCGAAAAACTGAGCAGGACCAGACAGGGAAAGAAAAATATACTCAGGCAGAAGAGAACAGAACTATTCAAAGGCCTGAGCAGGGATAGACAGGAAAAGAACACGTTCAGGCAGCAGAAGAACAGATTGTAGTAAGACCTGAACAGGATCAGTTAGGAGAAGAACAGGTTCAGGCGGATGAAATAACAATAAGACCTGAACAGGAACAGGTAAAGAGTGATATAGAAGAACAGATTGTGCCTAGACATACTGAAAATAAAAGAACTTTGGAAAAAGACGAAGAGGGTGAAAGTGCAGTTCAAGTTAAAAGGGTAAGAAAAGGTGATAACTGGCCAGGTGGAGCGAAAAGATTGAGATACTATCTGAGAAAAACAAAAGAAAGACCAGAGCAAGTGAATGAGGTTACTAGTCAAACTCCGTCTCAACAGGCAATTGTGAGAAACACACGGAAAAGCCCAAGACTACGAATTTTGAACAATAAATACAAGGCCCCTGAGTGGACCTATGTAATATTAGAAAAGTTTGAGAATTTAGACTTAAGGGAAGAATCAGAAGAAGTAGATTCTGCACAGATTGATGAAAGGAAATTGAGACCACCTTAAAAATAAGAATTTGAATTTCCCAGTAAAGAAAGACATTATCTTCTCAGATTAAAATGGCGAAAAATAAAATCACTGAGCAACCAAAACGAAGTTTAAAACGAAGACGGTGTAGAGCTGGCATATGAAGTATTCTATTAGTGATCTCAGTATGGCTATTTCTAACAGTACCCTTATTAATGATAACCAATAAAAAGAATGATACAGTTACTAATGGGAAAGGGGGAACGACCTTTACTACGCAACTTTTACAACGCACTACCATTACAACGAAACTGTTACAACGCGAGTGCATTGACAACGCAGGACATTACAACGCAAGTCTTTACATCGACTTGCACTAGATGGCGTGCTAACATTAAAAATAGTGTACTTTACTATCCCAACACCTTCCCTACTGTTACGTGGACTGGAGTTGGAATAGTAAATTACACTTTTTTAATGTTAGCACGCCATCTAGTGCAAGTCGATGTAAAGACTTGCGTTGTAATGTCCTGCGTTGTCAATGCACTCGCGTTGTAAAACTTTCATTGTAACAGCATGCATTATAACAGCATGCGTTGTAACAGCATGCGTTGTAACAGCATGCGTTGTAACAGCATGCGTTGTAACGTCATACATCCATGGGAAAGTAGCTACAATTAAAGGAGATAGAGTAGAATTAGAAGCAGCAGATGAGACAGATTTTCGTCACATAGTATTAGATAATGACACGTCTTTAAATGGTTTTACAAAGTTGTTATTTTAATATGTAGCTACAATGGAGATTAGTGATTGTTATGTCTGTATGAAATTACCAGTGTCAGTATCAGAGGGAGTTATATATCACCATTTTGCTTTAACATATGGTATATCATGTAGTGTTCTAGCAAGTCTGTTTAATGAAACCAGAAAACTTTAGTATTATTATTCAAACTTAGATGTAGTATTTTCAGAGCTGCCTATTCAAAAGAATATGAATCCAGTACTTAGTAGCCAAGATGCACAGTTTATGGGTGAATTTTTCCTAACAATGTAATCAATAGATATAGTAAAGGCACACAAGAATAATTTAACGTGTATACTACGTGAAGAAGATAGTGTTTTTGAATTTAGTTGAGGGAAGGAGACCGCATTTTCAAAAGAAAGCTGCAGAACAGAAAACCCATGTACCACCATGGGCTGGGAAAGAGGGAATTTATACAGCTGGCAAGGCTCATGCTGCGATGTCCCGGGACTTTGTGAAGAAAGGAAAAACCTGCCTCCATAGGTAAAAGACAGATTATAATAACATATTTATTGGTTACAGTGAATGTAAACATAACTTCCTAATTTTGGGAGGCTGGGGACTAAAAGGGGGAACTGATCCGGTATTTCCTGGGGCTTACTAGGTGTGTGGGAATAATGCTTATTATAAGTGGCCTGCACGGTGGTACGGAAGCTGCTGCTTTGGGATAGTATTTCCGAAAATGTATCATGTAAAAAGAATCACTGGAAACAATGAAGACACTAATGAACTACCACGGAGAAACAGCTAGTTTGTCAGTAATAGTAGGTGATATATTTGGTGCATAGATCCCTTCAGTGGGAGTCATTCTGAATTCACATATGTAGGAAAGTGGCTCTGTATATACTGTTCTCAAATAGGTACAGTGTGTACAGAGTCCACAGCCCCCAGAGGTTTGGCAGAGGCTAAAGTTAGATATAACCTTACTCTCTAAAGTGGTAGTTTGGTCGAGCAGTAAGGCAGTATCAGAGGACAGTGTAAAGCATTTGTTGTACACACTCAGCCAGCAAATGGTCTCACACACTCAAGAACTGAACTCTAGGCCAATGGTTTGTATATAAAAATATATGGTTGTTTTATTTTAGAACCAATAGGTATCAAAATATATTTTCTCAGAATGAGATGCTTTAGTTAAATACTTTGCAAGAGGCAATTGACTTGAAATGCAATAGTTACAGTTTGTTGCAATAGGCAACATAATTTCAAACACAATAATACATTGAGCTCGATAGGAATTTTAATTTATATGCAATTGATTACTTTCAGGATTACTTTTCTAACTCCAGGACTGGATCCTAGATTCAGTCCTGGGACAGTTCTTGGAAACAAGTGAGTAAATACGTTTGAGTTACTGTTGTGAATTTTAAGCAATATTTTGCTATTTTAAAAGTTGACACTTAGAAACTTTTTCTGATCAAATTATCAATGTTATCCTATGGAAGGAAATTCACTTAGCAGGTAAGTAGGGTTATGGATACTTTTTCTAGATCAGTGTTGGATCCTGGATCCAGCACTAGTGTACCACCTGTAAGTTGAGAAACTGTGTTTAAGTTATACAGGCGATTTTTAAGGAATATTTATAAGTTTGCAAAATCGACACTTAGAAGAAATTTCACAGAAAAACAGTCAATGGTTTCCTATGGTAGAAAATTCAAGTTACGGGTAAGGAATATGCTACTTACCAGTATGCATCTGTTCTTGGCATGTAGAGCTGCAGATCTACACACTTGTGCAAAGATCGCCATCTGGTGTTGGGCCCGGATGTTTGCAGTTTGTTTTTCCTCTTGGAAAGTCTTTGGAAGTCACGAGGTCGGTGACTCCTCCTTTGGATCGTATTGCGCATGGGCTTCGGCTCCATCCTCAGATTTTTTTTCGCCAGCAGGGAAAGATGGAGCGTAGTAATAACAGTGAAGATGCCCATGTGTGTGCTATCTAAATAAGATAAACTGGGACAGATACAGGTAGCCGGGGAGGCGGTGGGCGTGTGTAGATCTGCAGCTCTACATGCCAAGAACAGATGCATACTGGTAAGTAGCATATTCCGTTCGAGGCATATGAGCTGCAGATTACACACTTGTGCATAGATTATATAGCAGTACCCACCGTTAGCGGCGACCATCCGTATCTGTTGCAGTGGTTTGAAATAATGTTTTGAGTACAGCCTGGCCCACACTAGCTTGTTGCTTAGTTTGCACACCTACACAATAGTGTTTGGTGAAAGTATGCGGTGTTGACCATGTAGCTGCTTTGCAGATATCATCTAATGGGATGTTCCCTAAGAATGCCATGGAAGCCCCTATTTTTCGTGTAGAATGGGCTTTAAGGGGAATGGATAGCGTTCGCTTTGCTTTATGGTAGCAGATTTGAATGCATTTTACAATCCACCTAGCTATCCCTGATTTTGAGATGGGGTTACCTTTGTGTGGTGGAGAGAAAGAGACAAACAGTTGTTTGGTCTTACGGAAAGTTTGTGTTCTTTGAATGTAGTAGAGTAAGGCTTGTTTGACATCTAGTGTGTGAAGAGCCCTTTCTGCAACGGTCTGTGGTTGCGAGAAAAATACTGGTAGTTCTACTGTTTGGTTTAGGTGAAAAGGAGAAATGACTTTAGGGAGGAATTTTGGGTTGGTACGGAGAACAACCTTGTTGTGGTGCATTTGGAGAAAAGGTTCTTGAATGGTAAGTGCTTGTATCTCACTGACCCTTCTAAGGAAAGTGATGGCTACAAGAAAAGCGGTTTTCCATGTTAGGAATTGTAGTTCGCATTTGTGCAGAGGTTCGAAGGGAGGCCCCATTAGCCTTGTGAGAACGATATTTAAGTTCCACACAGGTGAGGGAGGCACTCTGGGGGGAATTATTCTTTTAAGGCCTTCCATGAAGGCTTTAATGGCAGGTACTCTAAAGAGTGATAGATGTTGCCTGTTTTGTAGGTAAGCTGCAATAGCTGCGAGGTGTAGTCGAATGGACGTATAGGCTAGATTACACCTTTGTAGGTGGAGTAAGTAGCCTATGATGTGTTGAATGGACACGTCCAGTGGATTGATGGTGTTGTTATGGCAATAGACAACAAAACGTTTCCACTTGGCGGCGTAGCACGCTCTAGTGGTAGGTCTTCTAGCTTCTCTGATGACGTTCATACAGTCAGGGGAAGATTTAGGTACCCGAATTCTAGGATTTCAGGAGCCAGATCGCAAGGTTGAGCTGCGCTGGGTCCGGGTGTTTGATCTCTCCATGGTTCTGGGTTAAGAGGTGTGGAGAGAGGTGTAGTTTTTGGTGCGGTACTACAGATAGTTCCAGCAGTGTGGTATACCACAGTTATCTGGCCCACGTTGGAGCTACTAGGACTAGTGTGAGGGAGTGTTGTTGTAGTTTGCGCACCACTAGTGGAATGAGTGGGAGAGACGGAAAAGCGTACGCAAATCTGCCTGACCAGTTCATCCATATCGCATTTCCTTTGGACAATGGGTGTGGGTATCTGGCGGCGAAGCTTGGGCATTTGGTGTTTTCGTGGGTGGCGAAGAGGTCTATCTGTGGATGCCCCCACATTTGAAAGTACGGGTGAAGAACTTGCGGGTGAAGCTCCCACTCGTGGAGCTGTTGTGTCTGCCTGCTGAGCAGATCTGCCACTGTGTTTTGGACTCCTGGGACAAGCTGAGCTAGGAGAAAGATTTTCTGGGGTATTGCCCATCTCCATATGCTCTGTGCTAGTTGAGAGCTGTGGAGTGTGTGTGCCGCCTTGTTTTTTAATATAATACATGGCTGTCATGTTGTCTGTGCGGATCAGGACTGCCTTGCCTGAAATTTGGGTTTGAAAAGATTTTAGGGCTAAGAAGGTTGCTAGTAACTCCAGATGGTTGATATGGAGTAACTTTTGTTGAGGTGTCCACTTGCCCTGTGTGGTGAGATGTAGTAGATGAGCTCCCCAGCCGGAGAGCGATGCGTCCGTTGTCAGTACTATTTGAGGAACCGGGTCCAGGAACGGTCGACCTTTGGAAAGGTTTGTGGGGTTCCACCACTGCAGAAAGCGATGGGTGCGACCGTCTACCAACACCAGATCTGTTAATTGACCCTGGGCCTGGATCCATTGTTGCGCTAAGCACTCTTGGAGAGGACGCATCTGGAGTCTTGCGCGAGGTACTATGAAGATGCAAGAGGCCATCATCCCTATTAGTTGCATAAACACTCGAGCTGGAAGGGAGTGTTGTGCTATGAATTTTGTGCGTAGAGCTTGAATGCTTGCAATCCTGGCAGGATTGGGGTAGGCTAGTGCTCTTGAGGTGTCTATGGTGGCACCGAGGAATTGTTTTATGTGGGATGGTTGTAGATGGGACTTCTGGTGGTTTACTGTAAAGCCCAGTTGGTGGAGTCGTTGAATCGTGGTGGACGTGTGTTGTACACACTGATTGTATGACCCGGCTTTTATCAGCCAGTCGTCTAAGTATGGGAAGACGTGAATGTGTCTTCGCAAATGTGCTGCCACCACTGCTAGGCACTTGGTGAATACCCTTGGAGCTGTTGTGACTCCGAACGGGAGCACTTTGAATTGGTAGTGTTGTCCGTCCACTACAAATCTGAGGTACTTCCGGTGAGCTTTGTGCACTGGAATGTGGAAATAAGCGTCTTTTAGGTCTAAAGTGGTCAAAAAGTCGTTTTGGGAGAGGAGCGGAAGTACCTGCTGAAGCGTCACCATATGAAGATGGTCTAAGTGTATGTATGTGTTTAGGGGCCAGAGATCTAGGATGGGTCGCAGAGTCTCGTCCCTTTTTGGAATGAGGAAATATAGGGAGTAGACTCCCATATTTTGTTGGTTGGTAGGAACGGGTTCTATTGCCTGTTTCTGTAGGAGGGAGATTACCTCCTGCTTTAGGAGTATTAGATGTTCTTGTGACATTGGGCGCTGCCTGGGTGGAATGTTTGGGGGAGGTAGATATTAGTTCTAGGCAGTAGCCTGACCGAATGATCTGTGTTACCCATTTGTCTGAGGTGATGGTAGCCCAGACAGGAAGGAAATGTTGGAGTCTGCCCCCGACCGGAGTGGAATGGTCTGGGAGGGAGCGGGGGGGGGTCATTGCGTAGGCTGTGTGGTAGAGTGGGCGTGGTTTGTTTTGCCTCTGCCTTTATTATTGTTACCCCTATAGCCGCCTCTTTGATAAACCCTTGTGAAGGTGGACTGAGTAGGGGATTTGTATGAAGTGGACGCGGTGTCTGAGGAGTAGCCTCTAGATGTACTTCGAAAGGAAGTGCGGCGAAAGAAGCATTTAGGAGGGTGCGACTGTAAGGCTCCCATGGATTTTGCCATATCCTTCTTCATTTTTTCTAGGGCCTCATCCACTTTTGGGCCAAATAGATGTTCCTGGTCAAAGGGATGGTTAAGGATGGAGGCTTGTACCTCCGGTTTAAGCCCTGATATTCTTAGCCAAGCATGGCGACGGAGGAGGACGCTGGTATTGATGGCCCTGGAAGCTGTGTCTGCTGCATCTAGGGCACAACGTATGGAGGTGTTAGTAATAGTCTTACCCTCCTGAATTAGTTCGTTGGCCCTAGCTTTATATTTTTCAGGGAGGTGGTGCATTATGCTTTCTAACTCGTCATAATGTGCCCTGTCATATCTGACCAATAGCGCTTGAGTATTGGCGATACGCCACATATTGGCTGCATGTGACGCAGTACGCTTTACTGATGGGTCCAGTAGTTTTGACTCTTTGTCAGGTGGTGGTGCTTCGCCTGACACCTGGGAATTTGCCCTTTTACGTGCAGTGGATACCAGAAGAGAATCTAGTGGCGCTGGCCCTCTCATGCAGGAGGGATCTGTGGGGGCAGCTTTGTATTTTTTCTCGATGCGCGGGTTAATGACCCTGGCCCTAACTGGGTCCTTAAAAACTTCTGGCGCATGCTTTATCACTCCTTTGAGCATAGGCAATATGGAGGTAGACCTATGTGTGGTGTCGAATGTGTCGAGGAGGAAATCCTCCTCCACGGGGTCGGTATGCAAGTCTACCCCGTGATAGTGTGCCGCCCTTTGCAGTAGATGGTGGAACCCCAATGAGTCTTCCGTGGAGATGGTCTGGAGGGGTAAAGATCAACTTGTGGGACGTTGGGGATATCAGGGATATTGTAATCATCCCATGTGTCTGGGGATCCTGTAGGGGTGGGGGTGGGGTCCCCTGTGGGTAGGTCCTGGGGCACATCCCCTATGTCATCATATGGGTCCCCGTGATCATCATCGTGTGGAGAAGGGGTGGGAGAACGATGAGGTTGAGGTGGAGAAGGCGGAGGGGGTGGACGTGGGGATGGTGGAGGAGGTGGAAGAGGTGGGGAAGGTATTCTGAACGGAGAGGTAGCAGAGTCCTTCCTCTTTGGAGGTGGAGGTGGAGCAGGCTTCTCCAAATGTCTTTTTGGTAGAGCGTGTCAAATGTTCAGTTTTTGGATCCTTGGTGAGTGTTTTTTGCAAGGGATCCGGTGTAAATAGGTCTGGTGAGGCTGGTCGGTCCGTCGGCGTCGGGGCCGTTGGCTTTTTAGGCTTTTCTGTGCCGGTTCGTTGTTTGGAACACGGTTTGGGAACCTCCGGACGCTTGGTCGGCACCGAGATGGGTTTCAGCCTCGAAGTGTCGGTGCCGGTGGCCTTGTGTGCTTTGGTCGGCACCGAAGGTGGTGTCGGTGCAGAAGAGCTGGGTTTCGGCCCGAGTGCTTCGGTGCGGGGCTCGGTGTCGATATGGAGGACGGCTTCATTTTCGGTGCCGATGTGTGTTTATCGGCACCGACGGTAGGCTGGCTCAAGCCCGAGCCGCCGGAAGGCTTGCTTGGCTTCTTTACCGGGCCCGAAGGTGCGGTGTTGGAAGCAGTGTCCTTGGACTTGCCTAGGCCCGGAGGCGAAGGTGTGACCGGAGCCTTTTTCGGTGCCGGCAAGGGGAGGGGGGGGGGGGGGGAGGATCAGTACTCACAACCCTCTGCGCTGGGGTGATGTCCTCCACATCTGAGTCGTCGGCTTCGGAAGCGCTGACGAGGCCCTCGTCGGTGTAACGCTCTGGAGCGTCGATGCCTTCTCCGAAGATGTCGTCCGGAATCGTCGTCGAGGAGTGCGCCATAGTTCTTCTGGCTCTTCGGTCCCGAATAGCCTTTTTGGACCTGAAGGACTTACACGCCGGACAGTCTCGAGCCTCGTGTTCAGGGGAGAGGCAGAGATTGCATACCTCGTGGAGATCGGTGTGGGGAAATTTGGACCAACATGGAGGGCACTTTTTAAATGGAGTCCTTTCCATTAGCCAGGACCGGAGCTTCGAGAGGCCCGAAGGCCGCCGTCGACGACCGGAACCGAAGCTCTGTGCCGATGAGAAGGCACGTCGAGTAGGGGAGATCGCGATCGAAACAATACCGCGGTTTGGGGTGAGGATTGCACGTCGATCGTCAAACTGGAAGCTGTTCGCAACCGGAGCACGAAGATTACATCCGAGCCCGATGGCGGAAAAAAACAATCTGAGGATGGAGCCGAAGCCCATGCGCAATACGATCCAAAGGAGGAGTCACCAACCTCGTGACTTCCAAAGACTTTCCAAGAGGAAAAACAAACTGCAAACATCCGGGCCCAACACCAGATGGCGATCTACGCACAAGTGTGTAATCTGCAGCTCATATGCCTCGAACAGTATGTTCTTGTTACTTTTGTAATCCAGTGCTGGGCTCCTAGGCTCAGTACTGGGACATCTATCTAAAACAGGTAAGTAATTACGTTTTCACAGTTGGTACGATTTTTAAAGAATATTTGTAGTTTGCAAAAATCGACAGAAGAAATTTCACAGAAAAACAGCCAATGGTTTCCTATGGGAGAAAATTGAGTTAGTGGCAAGTACGGTCGTAAGTACTTTTCAGGGTCAGTGCTGGGCACCAAGATCGAGCACTGGGATCTCTCCTAATAGCAGGTGAGTATTTCTGTTTTCGTTACTCAGTTGATTTTAGGTGAATATTTTAAAGTTTAGAAACCTCACACTTAGAAGAAATTTCAAGAGAAACCAGTCAATGTTACTCTATGGAAGAAAATTGAGTTATGGGATTTTGGGTAAGTACTCGACTGGCAGAGTTAAGGTTCTGGGCATAGACTCAGGGGTCTCCCAGGGTCAGGTAAGTACACTTGTTACACCCTGAGCGGCGCAGGGGCAGCCGGGTGCAGAGTGAGTTAGGGCCAATGTTATCCTATGGGAGACAGGGGGCCCTTGGATGGTGGCTGCTGACTAGCAGGCCACATGGCTGTGGGAGCTGGACTCCTGGTCACTTGCCCAGGGCAAATGGGGAAGTAGGTAGGAGTAGAAGTTGCACTGCCAAGGCCACTCGGGCAGCTGGGTGCAGGGCGCTCAATGGATTGCAATAGAAAATCAAGGACGAACAAAGGCTGCAAGCTCGGGGACGAAGATTCTTCAGGTGTGACCACCACTTCGAGAGGTAAGTTGGGTAGTTGGAGGATAGGTAGGTACCCAGGAGTCAGGCACAGGGGGCCACAGGGCGCCGGGGTGCCTTTTGGAGTCAGAAAATCTTACCCTCTGTTAATCGCGGTGGGGGGGTCCCTGGTTCTGAGGCTGCAGGCGTCGTCAGGAGCGTCGAGGTAGGTCCTTGGGTGCCGGATTCGTGGTCACAGTCGCCGGGGGGACGTCCTCGTGGTCTTTGTCCTCACCAGCAAAGGCCAGGCTTGGCGGGTGCAGAGTGTGCAGGGTTCGCGGTTCCGGGCTGATGCCAGGGGTTAGATACTTGCTTTGAGCAGAGCCACTGCTCGTGGGAGTCCCAGGTGCTCAGAGTCACAAGGTAGCCAGGTCCTCCAGGGTTTGTGAGGTTGCTGGCCACAAGAGGTGCCGGGATTTAGCAGGAGCAGGTTCGAGGGTCGACAGGCCAGTAGGGCTGGGGCCAAAGCAGTTGGTGTCTTCCTCTTCTTAGCAGCTGCACGGCAGGTCTTTTTCTTCTTTGCAGTTTTGGAATCTGGAATCTAAGGAAGGAAGGTTCAGGGTGCCCCTGAATACTAAATTTAGGGGTGTTACAGGTAGGTAAAGGGCAGGGACCACTGGGTCCCTGCCCTGGGGTGGGTACACCCCCTACCCTGCCACTCTCCTGTGGGAGGGGGGCAGTGGCCTAGTCCTGATTGGACAGGGCTCCCCATCTTCAAGATGGCGAGAGCATGGGGATCGTGCTTCACCTCACCTCCCCCACCTGAGGGGTGGGGTTGGCAGAGGCTGGCACACCCCCAATCCTTCCTTGGGGTTTCCGGCCAGTCTTCCCGCCAGAGTGGGGGTTGAGAACCGGTAGGGGACAGTTGCTGGGTACAGCAAGTGGCCTGGAGAAGCTCACAAAGGCGGCATGCCTTTGAAGGTTCCCCTTGCCCATCCTGGGGGAGGAGACCTAGCACCTCGCCCAGGATGTGCATTGTTGAAAGCCCAGGAGAGCGGACGGCTCTCTACCCAGGGGTCCAGCAACATGTCTGCTGTGTGGCAGCCTAGGCAGCCCCACAGACCAGACGTGGATTGTAGGTTAGGTTCAGGGGGCATCTCTAAGATGCCCTCTGTCGTGCATTAAATCCTGCACTGGTATCAGCGCGGTTTAATGTGCTGAGGAGTTTGATACCAAACTCCTCAGTCTTCAGTGCAGCCATCATGGTGCTGTGGAGTTCGTGTTGACGATCTCCCAGCACCATATACTCTTAAATGGCAGCACTGCACTTACAGTGCCCAGGAATGGACCTGGGTACTGTAGGGGCACAGGGCTCATGCTCCTGTGCCCATGGCATAGGGCACCCAGCTAGAGGAGTGGCTGATGTATGCCAGGGCAGTGTATGTTGTGGGCAAGGCACACAGGGATGTGTGCCATGACGACTCTGTTTTGTCCTGTACCCAGACACTCAGCCTGCAAGGGCAGTGTGTTTGTGTTAGGGTACAGGGCCTCTAAGGGTGGCACAATAAGTGCTGCAGCCCTTAGAGGCCTTCCCTGGTCAAAAGGCCCTGGGTACCTAGGGTACCATTTACCAGGGGCTGACATGTGGTCAGGGTTTGCCAATTTGGGTTTTAGGTTTTTAGGGAAGGAACATAGGCCCTGGGCACCTGATTGGCAGGAGCCCAGGACACACTCAGTCAAAGTGCTTTCAGCAATTCAGCAAAAAGTGGGGGCATACCATGCAAGAAAGATGGCATTCTCACACAACCACCCCTCCCCCCCCCCCCCCAAAAGGTGATGAGACTAACCTTGCCCTATGGAGTCTTCATTGTTTAAGTGGAAGAACCTGGAAAGTCCATCTGCGTTGGCATGGGCAGTCCCTGGTCTGTGTTCCACTTCAAAGTCCATTCCCTGTAGGGAGATGGACCACCTTAGTAGTTTTGGATTTTCCCCTTTCATCTGCATTATCCATCTGAGGTGTCTGTGGTCAGTTTGAACCAGGAAGTGAGTACCAAACAAGTATGGCCTCAACGTCTTCAGGGACCAAACCACAGCAAAGGCCTCCCTCTCAATGTCACTCCAACGCTGCTCTCTGGGGAGTAGCCTCCTGCTTATAAAAGCAAAAGGTTCGTCTTGGCCTTCATCATTGGTCTGGGATAGGACCGCTCCTATCCCTAGCTCAGAGGCATCAGTCTGCACTATGAACTGCTTGGCATAATCTGGAGCTTTTAGATTTGGTGCTGAGCACATTGCTTCTTTCAGGGTGTCAAAAGCCTTTTGACAACTAACTTTCCAGTTAACCTTCTTGGGCATCTTCTTGGCGGGGAGCTCTGTGAGGGGAGTCACAATGGACCCATATCCCTTCACTAACCTCCTGTAGTACCCAGTCAAGACAAGGAATGCCCTAACTTGGGTCTGGGTTGTTGGAGCTACCCAGTCCAGGATGGCCTGGATCTTGGGTTGTACCTGGCCTCCACCTACAAGGTGGCCCAAGTATACCAAAGTGCCCTGCCCTATCTGGCATTTGGATGCCTTGATAGTGAGGCTTGCATTTTGCAGAACCTCTAAAGCCTTCCCAAGGTGGATCAGGTGATCCTGCCAGGTGGTGCTAAAGACAGCAATATCATCAAGATAAGTTGCACTAAAGGATTCCAACGCAGCCAGGACATGGTTCACCAACCCCTGGAAGGTGGCAGGGGCATTCTTTACCCAAAAGGCATCACAGTAAACTGATAATGCCCATCAGGTGAGGGGAATGCGGTTTTCTCTTTTGCTCCTGGGGCCATGCCAATCTGCCAGTACCCTGCAGTTAAGTCAAAGGTACTGAGGAATTTGGATGCCCCCAGTTTATCTATCAGTTCATCTGCTCCTGGAATAGGGTGAGCATCTGTCTTGGTGACAGAGTTGAGCCCTCTATAGTCCACACAGAACCTAATTTCTCGCTTTCCACCCTGTTGATGAGGCTTGGGGACCAGAACCACTGGGCTAGCCCAGGGACTCAGGGGGTTCAATAACCCCTAACTCCAGCATCTTGCTGACTTCAGCTTTGATGCTCTCCTTAACTTGGGTCTGACTGACGATAGATTTTGTTTTTGACATGTGCACCGTCATCAGTGTCCACATCATGGGTACACCAGTTTGTCAGACCAGGGGTTAGGGAAAAGAGGCTAGCATACTGTTGCAAGACTTGCTTGCAGTCAGTCTGCTGTTGGGCAGAGAGGGTGTCTGAAAAGACTACACCATCTACTGACCCATCTTGTGGGCTGCAGGAGAGATCAGGGAGAGGCTCACTCTCTGCTTCCAGTTCCTCATCAGTCACCATCATCATGGTGATGTCAGCCCTGTCATTGTATAGTTTAAGGCGGTTCACATGGATAACCCTTTTGGGTGTCCTGCTAGTGCCCAGGTCAACTAAGTAAGTGACCTCACTCTTTTTCTCTAGGATAGGGTAAGGGCCACTCCATCTATCTTGGAGGGGCCTTGGTGCCACTGGCTCCAAAACCCACACGTTGCCCAGGTTGAAATTCAACCAATGCAGCTTTTTGGTCATACCAGTGCTTCTGAAGCTCCTGGCTGGCCTCCAGATTCTTGGATGCCTTTTCAGTGTACTCAGCCATTCTGGACCTTCGGCCAAGCACATAGTCCACTAGGTCTTGTTTGGGGTCTTGTAGAGGCCTCTCCCAGCCCTCTTTTACCAGACAAAGTGGTCCCCTCACAGGATGACCAAACAGAAGTTCAAAGGGTGAGAAACCTACTCCCTTCTGTGGTACTTCTCTGAAAGCGAAAAGCAGGCATGGCAACAGGACATCCCATCTCCTTTTGAGTTTTTCAGGGAGCCCCATGATCATGCCTTTCAATGTCTTGTTGAATCTCTCAACGAGGCCATTGGTTTGTGGATGGTAGGGTGTAGTAAACTTGTACAGCACTCCACACTCCTTCCACATGTGTATCATGTAAGCAGACATGAAGTTGGAACCTCTGTCTGAAACCACCTCCTTCGGAAATCCTACCCTGGTGAAGACACCCAGGAGGGCCTTGGCTACTGCAGGAGCTGTAGTAGTCCTAAATGTAATTGCTTCAGGGTACATAGTAGCATGATCCACTACCACTAGAATGAATTTGTTCCCTGAGGCTGTGGGAGGTTCAAGTGGACCCACAATCTCCACACCTACCCTTTCAAAGGGCACCCCCACCACTGGTAGTAGGATTGGGGGGCCTTTGGGTGGCCACCTGTCTTGCCACTAGCTTGACAGTTAACACATGAGCTGACAAACTCCTTTACCTTTTGGTGCATCTGGGGCCAGTAAAAGTGACTAACTAGCCTTTCCCAAGTTTTGGTTTGCCCCAGATGTCCAGCTAGGGGGATGTCATGAGCCAAAGTTAGGAGGAACTCCCTGTACTTCTTTGGCACTACCACTCTCCTGGTGGTTCCAGGAGTGGGGTCTCTTGCCTCAGCATACAGTAATCCCTCTTCCCAATAAGCTCTGTGGGTACCACTGACATCTCCCCTTGCTTCTGAAACAGCTTGCTGCCTCAGGCTTTCAAGAGTGGGACAATCTTGCTGACCCTGGCACAGCTCTTCCCTAGAGGGTCCCCCTGGGCCCAAGAGTTCAACCTGGTAAGGGTCAAGCTCCATGGGCTCAGTTCCCTCAGGGGTCTCCAAGTCCTCTCCCTGTGGTCCTGAGTGTTCTGCTGTACAGAAGCTGGTTCCCCAGTCTTCTTACCTTTTCTCTTGGTTGGTTGGGCCATTATTTCAGGCTCCAGACCTACTTTTTCACCCTTCCTCTTGCTCTGGTTTGCACACACACCAATTCAGGGATGCCCAGCATGGCTGTGTGGGCCTTTAGCTCAACCTCAGCCCAGGCTGAGGTTTCCAGATCATTTCCTAGCAGACATGCAGCTGGTAACTTTGGAGAGACCACTACCTGTTTCAGGCCAGTAACCCCCCCCCCCCCCCAGCCTAATGTCACCATGGCCATGGGATAACTAGTGGTGACACTGTCAGCATTGGTGACTGGGTAAGTTTTCCCAATCAAATATTGCTCAGGGGAAACCAGTGTGTCTTTCACCATAGTGGCACTGGCACCTGTATCCCTCAGAGCTTCTGCCCTAGTTCCATTCACCCAAGGGTACTGCAAATATTTCTTTAGTTGGGTGGCCACACAGCTACAGTGGCAAACTCCACTTCCCCCAGTGAGGCTAGACTTGCCTCAGTGTGTCCCCAGACTTGCTCAGGGCACACTTCTGATCCCATCTGTAAACTTGCTGCCCCAGGAGTAGATGTACCGGGTGCCTTAGGGGCTTTGTTGTGGGGGCAAGACTTATCTACAGTTAGGTGTCCTGACCTCTTACAGTTATTACAGCAGGCCTTTAAGGGATCAAAGTTCTTCCCCCTATAGGGTTGAGGCACATAGGGAGTAGTTTGGGTCCCACCCACCTGATCAGGTTTTTGGGGCCCTTTGGAAGACTCAGACCTTTTATCTTGGGGATTCTCACCACCTTTCCCCTGTGGAGGTTTTGTGACAACCTTCTTCTGGTCACCCCCAGTGGCTGTCTTGGTCACCCTAGTCTTGACCCTGTGGTCTGCCTTCTTTCCCAATTCTTGGGGAGAAATTAGACCTAGGTCTAACAAATGCTGATGCAACTTTTCATTTGTGCAATTACTTAATATATGTTCCTTCATGAACAAATTGTACAATCCAGTAAAATCATGCACACCATGTCCAGCTAACCAACCATCCAGTGTCTTTACTGATCCAGGACTGGGTCTGGGTTTTGTGAGCCCCCCTGAATTTAATTCTATACTCCTCAGTAGTGAATCCAAATCCCTCAGTCAGAGTCTTCCTCATGAGGTCATAGGACCCTGCATCTGCCACAGAGAGGGTCAGAAGCTTGTCTCTGCAGTTACCAGAGAACAGTTCCCACAGGAGTGCCTCCAGAGAGGTTTCTTTACTCTTCTTATTTCACAAGCCCTCTCAAAGGCTGTGAACCATTTGGTGATGTCACCACGTTCCTCAAATTTAGGGACAATCCCTCGGGGGATTTTAGGATCAGAAGTTTCCTCCCTATCCTTGTTTTTATTATTGCTGCCACCATTGATGGGTGCTAAACCCATCTCTCTCCTTTCTTTTTCTAGAGCCAGGAGCCTGGACTCTAGATCCAACCTTTTGGCCAGCTTTGCTAAAGAGCTGTCCTCTTCACTGGTGGGTCCCCCAGTGAACTCTCTGGTACCTGGTTCACCTGTGTGATCTCTAGGTTCCCAGATGCTGATTCTTGGATTCAAGGGTATGGGGGCCCTTTCCTCCCTAGGGATTAATGGAGGGGAGTTATTATCCTCCTCCTCCTCTTCCCTTTCCTCATCTGACTGGCCATCACCATGTTCAGATGGGTGGTCCTTAGCATACTCAGTCAAGAGCTCCTGGAGCCCTAGTTTGGTTGGATGCAGGCCCTTTGGTAAATGTTTAAGTTTGCATAGGGACCTCAATTCCTTGAAAGACAAGTATAAGTAAGGTGTGAGGTTGAGCTCCTCCACCAGGTCCTGCATGGTATTATTTTCACTAATAGCTGAGTTTATTTGAGTCATTCTAACCTGACAGTTCTAATCCTCTACCCTGGCTATAGTGACTTATTTTTCTGAAATTCTAATGGGACTTAAGCAAGGCCCTGACAAGACTTAGTATTTCGGAAAAGACCAATCAGAATTCTAAAGGCAATTTTAAGAGTTCTGTCGTGTGATCAGATGGTAACCAAGCAGTCCAACAAATGCAAATTTGTTTCCCACCGCTGATCCACCAATGTTGGAAAGTGGCTCTGTATATACTGTTCCCAAATAGGTACAGTGTGTACAGAGTCCACAGCCCCCAGAGGTTTGGCAGAGGCTAAAGTTAGATATAACCTTACTCTCTAAAGAGGTAGCTTGGTCGAGCAGTAAGGCAGTATCAGAGGACAGTGTAAAGCATTTGTTGTACACACTCAGCCAGCAAATGGTCTCACACACTCAAGAACTGAACTCTAGGCCAATGGTTTGTATATAAAAATATACGGTTGTTCTATTTTAGAACCAACAATAGGTATCAAAATATATTTTCTCAGAATGAGATGCTTTAGTTAAATACTTTGCAAGAGGCAATTGACTTGAAATGCAATAGTTACAGTTTGTTGCAATAGGCAACACAATTTCAAACACAATAATACATTGAGCTCAATAGGAATTTTAATTTATATGCAATTGATTACTTTCAGGATTACTTTTCTAACTCCAGGACTGGATCCTAGATTCAGTCCTGGGACAGTTCTTGGAAACAAGTGAGTAAATACGTTTGAGTTACTGTTGTGATTTTTAAGCAATATTTTGCTATTTTAAAATTTGACACTTAGAAACTTTTTGTGATCAAATTACCAATGTAATCCTATGGAAGGAAATTCACTTAGCAGGTAAGTAGGGTTCTCGTTACTTTAAAAATCCAGTGCTGGGCTCCTGGGCTCAGTACTGGGACATCTATCTAAAACAGGCAAGTGAGGGGAGGAGCCTAGCGCTTGACCAAGATGGCCGCGTGAGCTTTGAGCTCCCGAGACCCTCGTGCCCTCCGTCGTCTATCCTGTATATAATCCTGTTTGTATGCATGGCATCGTGTAGATGACTTGTCAGGGAGGCGATCGATGCCACCCGAGGTCGAATCGCCCTCCGGGAACCGGAGTTATGCATGGCGGAAGATTGAGGCCCATCTCCGAGGGATGCCAGGGGCTCGAGTTGGCAGGATGCCCGACCTCTAATTGAACAACAGCGGCCAGGCGAGGTGTGAACTGCCGGACGGAGGTCCCTATCCTTTCACTTTCACTTTCTCGCCCTTTGTCTGCCCAGCCCAGGGAGTGCTCGCGTCTGCTTTATTATCATTTGGACGCTCTGTATGCCACACTGGCGACCCATCGTAAGACGGAGCACTCCTGATCTCTCTCGCTGAGAGAGGGCAGTCCTGTTTGAACCGACTTGCTTGAGCCCACCATGTCGGGCAAAGCAGAGGTGGACCGCCCGAAGCCCAAGGCCACCAGGCGGGGAGCCTACACTCAAGCCAATAACATGGACCGCTATGCCCAGCAGAAGGGGTCACCGGGTGCACCGAGCCAGTCCCCGGACACACAGAAGACTGCCTCACCCTTGGCCCCGGAGCTCTCACTGCAGGATGTCATGGGTGCACTCGACGGGCTGCAGACTTCGATTGGGAGACAGTTTGATGCCCTGGCGCACAAAGTGGATACCATCTTGGTGGATGTTAATCTGATCCGCGCGGATTTGGGCAAAACAAATGAACGGGTCAAATCCCTGGACATCAAGACCACGGGCCTCGCCGATGATGTCTCGGACCTGCAGACCGAGGTCCGTAAGTTGCGGACCGAGAGTGATCTCGCCGCCCGTCGGCTGGAGGACTTCGAGAGCCGGGCCAGGCGCAACAACGTGCGCGTTATCGGGGTCCCGGAGTCCTCGGACGAGACTTCAGTGGACCTGCTCGTGGAGGACTTGGTGCTCAATCATCTGCAGCCTAAGGGTCTAGGGAAGTTCTTCGCAGTTGAGCGGGCCCATAGAGTGCCGGGTGGGCGGCCCAAGGTGGGAGCCACACCGAGGCCGATCGTCGCCCGGCTCTTTCATTTTCGAGACCGGGACGCTATCCTGCAGGCCTCGAGGGTAACGGGCCCGGTCCCCTTCCAGAACGCGTCAGTGAATTTCTATCCTGACTTCACCCAGCAGGTGCAGAGGCAGCGGCAGGGCTTCCTGGGGGTGAAGAGGAGGCTTCGGGAGAGGGAACTGAAATATGCCATGCTCTTCCCTGCCAGACTACGTGTGGTGTTTGAAGACCGAACATTCTTCTTTGAGTCGCCTGCCATGGCGGATGAATGGCTGGACGCTCTGCCTCGACGACGCACGGAAGAGGACACTGCCGTAGACGGGGACAGTGGCCGGGATGAACAAGGTTGATGTCTTCGGAACCGGACTGACTCGGACTGACTTTAGATAATGACTTGCAGTAAATACGGAGGTTGTGGGAGGACGAGGGGAGCTCTTTCCTCCCTTAGGGTACTTTTTGTAGATTTTGGGTTTGGTAGGGCGACAGGCACACTGCAAGTTGGGGGGGTTTTGTAAGCTGCAGCAGGGGTGCAGGGTGGGGGGGGGGTTTCCGGGATTTTGGGTTTGTTGTTGGGGGGTTTGTTTCCGCAAGGCATAGTGATTATTTCCAGGACTGTTCCATGGTGGCTCTTCGGGTGTGGGGTGGGCCTCTTTACGTTTGGGGATGGGGGTAGGGGTTTAAGTGTTATAAGCTGGAATGTTAATGGGTTGGGGGATCGCATTAAGCGCGGGATTGTTTTGCAATTCTTGAAACGGTCATTGCCGGATGCTGCCCTGCTGCAGGAGACGCATCTTATAGGTAATACGTGCTATGCCCTGAATAGGAAGGGTTATAAATTCATAGCTCATTCGGGATTCTCCTCTGGGTTCAGGGGTGTGGGCATCCTAGTCAGAGCCTCGCTACCATTTGAGGTGGACTCCACCATTGTTGATGATAGGGGGAGGTTTGTGGCGGTGGCGGGGCGGTGGGAAGGAAGAACTTTGGTTTTAGTTTCGGTTTATGTCCCGCCGGCCCTGCAGGCCTCCACGTTCACAGATCTGGGTAGGGCCCTGCTGGATCTCCCGGGGGGTATGCTTGTAGTGGGAGGTGATTTCAACGCTGTTGGCTCCGGCCTGCTGGATAGATACCCGCCCAGAGACACTGGGGGGGGCTCAGAAGTGGCTTCCAGACTTTCTAGATACGCTTGGCCTGATAGACTGCTGGAGGCTCCGGCACCCCACACAGAGCCAATACACTTTCCACTCCGGGGCGCATGGTAGCCTTTCCAGGATCGACTACCTACTCACTCTGGCTGCGCATGCCTCATTGGTGTCTGAGGCCAGGCACATGGCGCGTGGTATATCTGACCATTCGCCGGTGTGGGTCAGGCTGGATCTGGGTCGAGAGGGAGGGGGAAGGGTGGCCCCTATCAACCCTTGGTATTTCCGAGACCCCAAGATGCGCAGCGCGCTGGTAAAGACAGTAGATAATTTTTTCAAGGACAATCAGGGATCCGTGGACTCGGCAGTGTCGCTGTGGGAAGCATTTAAGACCGTGCTGCGAGGGGAAGCCCTCTCCCTTGTAGTGGCTGCCAAGCGGCGGAGAGATGGCGAGGTTTTGCAGGTTGAGGAGGAGATCGCGGCTTTGGAGGGAGCGCTGGAGGAGGAGGTTACAGAGGCCTCACTGCATGAGCTGTGCTTGAAGCAATCCGAGTATAAGGACTTGGTGACGAATGCCGCTAAGACCCTCGGTAGGGAACAGCAGGGCCGTCTGTATGATGTTGGTGACAAGGCCGGGAAACTCCTGGCTTGGCTGGACAAAAAAGAACGGGTCAATAGAGTAGTGCCGGAGTTGACGGGAGAGGGGGGGAGAGGTGATTGTGGAACCTGAGAGGATTGTGCAGTGTTTCTCGGACTATTTCCGTATGGTTTATGCCTCAGTGTCGGACAGGCCGCCCGAGGACTCGCGTGACCTCCTGCGTGATATCGCATTGCCCTGTCTCTCTGATATAGATAGGGACGATCTAGATGGTGACATAACGGTCGATGAGGTGGCGGGGGCTATCCGCGCGTTGAACTCGGGCAAGGCCTCGGGTCCGAACGGCTTGCCGGTCGACCTGTACAAGCTGTTTCCGGATAGGGTTGCCCCGGACCTGCGCGCCATGTTCGTGGAGGCGCGGGGGAGTGGGGCCCTCCCGTTGGATCAGCGACTGGCGACGATTGTGGTTATACACAAAGAGGGCAAACCCCGAGATAAGTGCGCCTCATATAGGCCTATCTCACTCCTTAACGCAGAGCCGAAAATTCTGGCTAAAATCCTGGCGGCCCGGTTGATTAGGGTACTCGGTGACTTGGTCCACCCGGATCAATCCGGATTCATCCTGCACCGTAACACAGCGTTAAATCTTCGGCGCCTTCATGGTGTAATCGCCAGGGCGGGCACGCTGCGTGAACCAGCTATTGTGGCGTCTCTCGATGCCACGATGGCCTTTGACACGGTGGAATGGGCATATTTGTGGGCCGTGTTGACCAAGTTCGGCTTTGGCCACGGTTTTGTGAGCTGGGTGAGGTTGCTGTATGAGGGTCCTCTTGCGAGTGTGGTGGTAAATGGCCGGGCGTCGACTCCGTTTCAGCTTGGGAGGGGTACTCGGCAAGGTTGTCCCCTGTCGCCATTGTTGTTTGCCCTCGCCCTTGAGCCGCTGGCTGCGTGGATACGCTGGCACCCGGATATACGGGGACTTAGATGGTCGCCTGAACACGAGGACCGTATATCGCTCTATGCTGATGACATCCTGTTGTATCTTGCCTCACCCAAGAAATCACTTATAGTGGTCTGTGACGTACTCACATCTTTCGGTAGGAACTCGGGTCTCGTTATCAACTGGAGTAAATCGTATTTATATGTTCTTAGTGGCGAGGTTCCACCGATCCCTCGAACTTGTTCGATCCAGGTTGCTCAGCAGGGCTTCGTGTATCTGGGGGTCTTTATCTCCATGGACTCTGCCGTGCGATATGAGAGGAACCTGCTCCCCCCCCTAGCGCGCCTGAGGCGGGATGTGGAGGGCTGGCGGAGGCTGCCGCTCTGCCTCGTTGGGCGCGCGGCCCTGTTCAAAATGATGTCTCTTCCCCGGTTCCTCTACGCACTGCAGAATACTTTGGATTGGGTACCGGCCAACTACTTTCGGGAGGTCGAAGGCCTCCAACGAACGTTGCTGTGGGACGGGCAGCCGCGAATAGCTATTGCAAAGTTGACGCTTCCATGGTACGACGGGGGTATTGCGCTTCCAGACATCCGACGGTACTATTGGGCCACCCAGCTGAGTGCGATTAATCATGGGTTTTATGGCCCTGCCCTCAGCCCTGGGTATGCCATGGACAGGTGGTTGCTGCGGGGTGGTAACTATTACAGGGCGTTGTATTCGCGGTCCCTGGACTCGTCCCTCACGGGGCCCACTGGTGTGGCGGTGCGTGTGTGGAAGATGGCAACTGACTCGCTGGGCTGGAAGGATAGGCTCACCCTCGCTACCCCGCTGTTTGAATCTGAGAGACTGGGTAGGCTTTGGCACACAAAAGGCTTTGACAAATGGGACTTGATCGGCATCTCCAGGGTCGGAGATGTCCTGATTAAGGGGAGGGTGAAGTCCTTTGAAGAGTTGCAGAAGGAGTATGAGCTGGGGCCATCTGAGTTTTTCCGCTATATTCAGGTGCGTCACGCCCTCCGATCAGTCCTCATAGAGGGTGAGAAGGTGCCTGAGTCCTCTCCTTTGGAGGACCGGGTCCTTGATGGCCATATGCCCGAGAGCACGATCTCGCTCATCTATAAGAAACTGATCAACGTCCGGGCGGATATGCTTCTGGGGTTGAGGGACCAGTGGTCTAGGGATGGCCTCGAGTTGGATGACGAGGATTGGCAGTCTGCTGTTTCCTCTCCTAAGGAGGTTGCAATCCCGTCGCGTCTGAGGCTGGTGCAGCTTAAAATACTGCATCGAGTGTATGTGACGGGGCCAAGGCTGGTTCACATGGGATTCTCGGAGGACGGCCTATGCAGGAGGGGATGTGGTATGGTGGGTACTTTCCTGCATATCATTTGGGAATGTGGTGTCATCACGGAATTCTGGAGGAGAGTCCATGCAGTGATGGGGGAGGTGACGGGCATTGCTATGCAGCCGGAAGCGCGGTGTTGTCTCCTGAATGTCTGGGGGCCCACTGATCATAATGCGGCGCAGACCCAATGGGTGACTCTGGGTAACATGGTCGCTAAGAGAGATATAGCGCGATTGTGGGGATCCGTGGGGCCCCCCACATTGACCGCGTGGAAAGAAAATATGGACGTGAGTATGCTAAGGGAGAAGACGGTATATTGCGCTAGAGGCCGCCCTCGGAAGTGGCACGCCATCTG
The DNA here is from genome assembly GCF_964204655.1 of Triturus cristatus. Lineage (NCBI taxonomy): Eukaryota > Metazoa > Chordata > Amphibia > Caudata > Salamandridae > Triturus > Triturus cristatus. Next base: position 818,520,340 of record NC_140595.1, read on the forward strand.
GGGGCGGTGGAATCAATACAGGGGGGGAATTTGTCTTGCCCCTGATTTGGATCCCCCCGAGGAACAGCTTTCCTCCTAACCTTCTTTCCAGCTCAGTATGGTCAATGGACTTCTTTGGCCTCTGCTGTCCCCCTTCTTCCTCTTTTCACAGTACTGTAAATGGTAGATGATTGGGGTCCTGCCTCCCCTGGGGGGCTATCACCATGGGCATTCAGTGTTCTTGCCTTGCTGGGGGTTGTTGTGTGTTTTGTGTTTATTTAAAAAATGGAATCTTTGCACTCCTCCTTCACTGTACTGTGGACGCGTCTCTGTTCCTCTTTATCGAAGCTGCCGAACCTCCGGGTTGTCGGCTGAATAGCTGTGTCCAGACTTTTGAAAATAAAGGTTTTAAAAAATAAAAAAAACAGGCAAGTAATTACATTTTCACAGTTGGTACGATTTTTAAAGAATATTTGTAGTTTGCAAAAATCGACACAGAAGAAATTTCACAGAAAAACAGTCAATGGTTTCCTATGGGAGAAAACTGAGTTAGTGGCAAGTACGGTCGCAAGTACTTTTCAGGGTCAGTGCTGGGCACCAAGATCCAGCATTGGGATCTCTCTTAATAGCAGGTGAGTATTTCCGTTTTCGTTACTCGGTTGATTTTAGGTGAATATTTTAAAGTTTAGAAACCCCACACCTAGAAGAAATTTCAAGAGAAACCAGTCAATGTTACTCTACGGAAGAAAATTGAGTTATGGGCTTTTGGGTAAGTACTCGACTGGCAGAGTTAAGGTTCTGGGCATAGACTCAGGGGTCTCCCAGGGTCAGGTAAGTACACTTATTACACCCTGAGCGGCGCAGGGGCAGCCGGGTGCAGAGTTATTTAGGCCCGATGTTATCCTATGGGAGGCAGGGGGCCCTTGGTTGGTGGCTGCGGACTAGCACGCCACGCGGCTGTGGGAGCTGGGCTCCTGGTCACTTGCTCAGGGCAAATGGGGAAGTAGGTAGGAGTAGAAGTTGCACTGCCAGGGCCACTCGGGCGGCTGGGTGCAGGGTGCTTTTGAGCCTTCGGGCGCTCCATGGATTGCAATAGAAAAGCTCAAAGACGAATAAAGGCTGCAAGCTCGGGGACGAAGATTCTTCAGGTGTGACCACCACTTCGAGAGGTAAGTTGTGGAGAGTTGGAGAATAGGTAGGTACCCAGGAGTCGGGCACAGGGGGCCGCAGGGGGCCGGGGTGCCTGGAAATCTTACCCTCTGTTGATCGAGGTGGGGGTGGTCCCTGGTTCTGAGGCTGCAGGCATCGTCAAAAGCGTCGAGGTGGGTCCTTGTGTGCCGGATTCGTGGTCACAGTCGCCGGGGGGACGTCCTCGGGGTCTTTGCTTGGCGGGTGCAGAGTGTGCAGGGTTTGCGGTTCCGGGCCGATTCCAGGGGTTAGATACTTGCTTTGAGCAGAGCCACTGCTCGTGGGAGTCCCAGGTGCTCAGAGCCACAAGGTAGCCAGGTCCTCCAGGGTTTGTGAGATTGCTGGCCACAAGAGGTGCCGGGATTTAGCAGGGGCAGGTTCGAGGGTCAACAGGCCGGTAGGGCTGGGGCCAAAGCAGTTGGTGTCTTCCTCTTCTTAGCAGCTGCACGGCAGGTCTTCTTTCTTCTTGCTCTTCTTTGCAGTATTGGAATCTGGAATCTAATGAAGGAAGGTTCAGGGTGCCCCTAAATACTAAATTTAGGGGCGTTACAGGTAGGTAAAGGGCAGGGACCACCGAGTCCCTGCCCTGGGGTGGGTACACCCCCTATCCTGCCACTCTCCTGTGGGAGGGGGGCAGTGGCCTAGTCCTGATTGGGCAGGGCTCCCCATTTTCAAGATGGCGAGAGCCCGGGGACGTGCTTCACCTCGCCTCCCCCACCTGAGGGGTGGGATTGGTAGAGGCTGGCACACCCCCTGTCCTTCCTTGGGGTTTCGGGCCAGTCTTCCCGCCAGATTGGGGGTTGAGAACCGGTAGGGGCCAGTTGCTGGGTACAGCAAGTGGCCTGGAGAAGCTCACAAAGGCGGTATGCCTTTGAAGCTTTCCCTTGCCCATCCTGGGGGAGGAGACCTAGCACCTCGCCCAGGATGTGCATTGTTGCAGGCCCAGGAGAGCGGATGGCTCACTACACCCAGGGGTCCAGCAACATGTCTGCTATGTGGCAGCCCCTCAGACCAGACGTGGATTATAGGTTAGGTTCGGGGGCATCTCTAAGATGCCCTCTGTCGTGCATTAAATCCTGCACTGGCATCAGCGCGGGTTTAATGTGCTGAGGAGTTTGATACCAAACTGCTCAGTCTTCAGTGCAACCATCATGGTGCTGTGGAGTTCATGTTGACGATCTCCCAGCACCATATGCTCTTAAATGGCGGCACTGCACTTAGTGCCCAGGAATGGACCTGGGTACTGTAGGGGCACAGGGCTCATGCTCCTGTGCCCACACCACAGGCATAGGGCACCCAGCTAGAAGGGTGGCTGATGTATGCCAGGGCAGTGTAGGTTGTGGGCATGACACACAGGGATGTGTGCCATGTCGACTCTCTGTTTTGTCTTGTACCCAGACACTCAGCCTGCAAGGGCAGTGTGTTTGTGTTAAGGTATAGGGCCTCTAAGGGTGGCACAATAAGTGCTGCAGCACTTAGAGGCCTTCCCTGGTCACAAGGCCCTGGGTACCTAGGGTACCATTTGCCAGGGGCTGACATGTGGCCAGGGTTTGCCAATTTGCTTTTTACGTTTTTAGGGAAGGAACATAGGCCCTGGGCACCTGATTGGCAGGAGCCCAGGGCACACTCATTCAAAGTACATTTAGCAATTCAGCAAAAAGTGGGGGCATACCATGCAAAAAAGATGGCACTTTCTCACAACATAGAATGTGTAAATTGTTGACAGTAGTTGATCGTCTCTCAACGGATACTGCTGGGAGTTTCTTGATAAATACAGAAATGGTTGCGATAAGGTATATGGTTTTACAAAATTGACTTGCGCTTGATGTTTTATTGGCAAAAGAGGGCGCAGTCTGTAGAATGCTGAAAGTTCAACATTGTTGCACTAACATTCCTGATAAAAGTAGGGAAATCAGAAATGGACTTGGGGCATGCATTGACGGACAAAGAGTGGGAGTCAATCTTGGAATTTCCAAGAAAAACCTCTAGGAACCCGAGATTTAAGTTAATTCAGTTAATGATGGTACACAGAGCTTATTTAACGGCTCATAGATTACATGTCATGTACCCTGAGACGTCGGACTGCTGCCCCAGATGCCATGCCCCACAAGCAAAATTGTTCCACATGGTGTGGAGCTGCCCTCAAATACTACGGTATTGGTCAGAGGTCCACAGAATATTGCATGCTATTACTCCTATACAGAAAGATGACTCGCCTGAATATTGTATATTGGGGTTGAGGCCTAGGGAATAAAAAGTCTGGGCCGGTGCGCAAATTTATTAATCTGGCTCTTATATTGGCAAAACGAAATATCACGAGACGATGGAAGACTGTTAAACCACCTAAAATTGTAGAATGGCATGCAGAAATGGTTCGATGGGGTAGGGCGGAGGGTGTTGAAATCCGGCGGGAAGAACAGAGAGGACTGCGTAAAAAACTGATTTCCCTAGATTGGAATGCGTTGATGGTAGAGTTTGCTGCTATAGATGTGCTTACACAATGATCCTCTAAATTGCAATCATGGATCTTAAGCCATGCTTGGTTGATGTAATAGGGGCCCATGCTTATCGTGATTGTTATTTTCATATTATTGAGTCATTGAAACATTTCTTACTGGATGAGATGATGCATGGAGGCGGATGGGAATACCCCGGATCGAAGGATACATACTAATGATAATACATAGTGCGGGCATAGCTGAGTCGGTGGGAGGGTTGGAAGGGGGGGGTTTCTTTGTACTTTTTAGAAATTATTGTTATTGAACGATCAATATGGTGGGTTGACATATTGGTGGCATTGGTTTAAAGGCGGGCTTCGGATCCTTGCGTATATACGAGACATGGACAAGCTTGTGTGCAGATGCACGGACATTTGCTGGGAATCGATACCATGCATGGTATACTTTATGTACCTAAAGGGTTGATTTTTTTTTTTTTAAACATGTTTTTATTGCAGAGTTATAAACAAGGCATCCATTAAGTCAACCTGTACACGCATGTCATCTCAAAGCACATCCGTCGTTATAAAAATGCACACAGCCATTCAGCCCACATCCCGGGGGCCGGGCGGCGTACCACTACAGTGACTCAGAGTATCATGGCGATCACCTCATAGAGATGTCAGGTCAACAGCATAATATAGTATGTGCTTTTATACCCATCAAACTCCCTCCCCAAAAACACCGCCAAGTATAGTCAGCCACTCAGAGTGGTTGGCACCAGTATTGTTCGTGTCCACAACATCAGGTCCACACCAATGCCCTCCCGTGGTAGCAGTTCCTAAGGCCTATCGGTAATCACATTATATGTACCCAAGGAGCGCTGCTCTGGAACCCCGTTCCCCTGTAGTCATCAGTCATAGATCCTTTCTGCAGGCGCTCTTCTTATCACTACTGCAATACCCCATTAACTTCCCTCCACCCTTCCCACCCCCCAACTGCTGCTGATGTGGGTTATAATTGTGGGTTCTGACGCTAAAGTTTGCCATTAATCGGGTTTTGCATTTGGTCTCCCAAGCCTCATGGAACCCCGCCCTCCGAATGTTCGTGTTCTTCGCACTCCAGCAGGTAGTCTTGCAGAGCCTGTACTATCATCTCCCAAGCCCTCGCCAACTCCAAGCCCTTCTCGTTACCCGCCTTGGCAGCCTGTCGCCTTCTGAGCACACTTTCACATCTAGACCATTTCAACAGCTCATTCATCCATCTCCTAACTGATGGGCCCTCCCTGGATTTCCAGTGCCATGTAATCTCTCTCTGGGCCAACATGAGACCTAGGTCAATGAATTTGCTCGTCACTTTCGTCCTTGCCGTATGAGGGAACCAGAGCAGTAGACATGTCGAACTCTACCTCCCGGTCAGTGACTGCGTTCATAAGCTCTCCTACCTCAGCCCAATACGTCCCTAGCTTCGGGCACCCCCACAGTAGATGGTCTAGCTCGGCCCCAAGCGCTAAGCATCTCGGGCATGCCGCATCCTGCACCTTAAAGTATCGTCCAATCTTTCCCGGGGTCATATAGGCCCTATGTAGGATGAAGAAATGTACCTGCTGAAAACGGGCATTCCTGCTACCCTTCCACGTCCTTCGCAGAATATGGCTCCAGACCGTGTCCGGAATGGGTTTGCCTATGCTTTCCTCCCATTTCGCCTTCAATGCTGTGAGCGGCTCCATTCCCTCATGTAGCATTCTAGAGTGGAGGCAGGTCACCGCCTTAATCGTTCCCGCTGCCATCACCACGTACTGGCAGGCCATGGTTGTGGTAGGTTCCACCAGCCCTTCCCTCCAGTGCTTTTGTATCGCTGCAATCACTGCCGCATGCAGGAGGTAACTCCCATCCGGGAGGCCAAACTGATCCTGCAACACCCGGAAGGGGGCAAGCACCCCGTCGACATAGAGGTCCCCTACCATCTGCAGCCCTAACTCTTCCCACTCCGCCAACGGGGACCAGTCGCCTCCATGCGGCAACGCCGTCAGCATCCCCAGAGGGATCTCCGGTGCATACGGTCGTGCTGCTTTCGCTCTCTTCATGCTCCTGTGCCAGCACAGCCGAAGAGTTCTCTCCTCTATGGATAAGCCTCTCAGATCCACTTTCTGTTGCATGACTATGTACGATAAAATGTGTCTCTGGATACCGGTCCCCCTCACTTGTTCCGGGCCTCTAAACACTTTAGCAACGTTCTGCGTTAAAACTTGTAGCTGTGCCGCCAGGTAATATAATTCAAAATCAGGGACCGCCAACCCTCCCTCGATTTTGGGCCGCATCAGAGTAGTCAAGGCCACCCTACGCCGATGTACCTAAAGGGTTGATGATGAATATTGCACTACCGCCACTATGTTATGCGTACTGTATTGTAAGATTATGACTCACATGTAGGGTTATTGTATGGATGTACTATATCCTAAAATGCAATAAAATCTGTTAAAAAAAAAAAGTAGGGAAATCAGAGGGTATATTAAGAATATTACAAAACTTCAAGAAGATTTGAAGCCACTGGAGGTTGACAATGTATGGGAAAGACTAACAGTATTTCTTCAATAGGGACTTGGTTTTCAGATTTAGGGAAAAGTATCTTAGGTCAAATAATTCTTCCAGTAGTTAGTATAACAATAATTTTAGCAATAATGATGTGGTGTAAGGGTTGCAGAAATTTAGACAAGATTGGCCCAGCACTCAACCACAGTTAGGGAATAGTGAGAACAGTCATTATGTAAACCACAATCATGAGAAATAGCAAAGAAGTATACATACAATATATAATGATCTTCCCATAAAGAAATTTCCGGGAAGACACGTGCTTCTATGTGAGGTACGAAACCACTGGTAAATCGGGACAAATATCCCCCAAGTGTCGAAAAAATGGTCTGGTTCAAATAACGGTCCGGATTAGGGAGAGTGGATTTGATTCACATAATAGTGCAATTCATTTCTTATTGATGGTTTCCACTTTGATTTCATACACCGGTAGCATTTGTCAACTCAAGAACCTTCATACTACGACAAAGCCCTGATGAAGTCTGCAAGAGGACGAAAGGAGTCGATTTCATGATTTTAAGAACTTTTTGTATGAAAAACAAATAAAGAATATTTATCCTACAATCAAAAAACTCATCAGAAATTTCTTTATGGGAAGATCATTATATATTGTATATATACTTCTTTGCTATTTCCCATGAGTGTGGTTTACATAATGACTGCTCTCACTATTCCCTAACTGTGGTTGAGTGCTGGGCCAATCTTGTCTAAATTTTGTTTAAGTGGTATTCGTACCATTTTTCATGGGACATATGGTGGGCATGTCCCAGGCCTTTGCACCACTGTTTGGATAGATACAATTGCCATAAATAGGTTTTTTAGACTGGTGTAGGAGCTTTAGCCTTGATCCTCCTTTTCTTGTGTTAAATGTTGCAGAAAAAAGGGAAAAGGAAGAAAATATTAAGTGAATGGGAAAGGAAAGAAAAGAAAGAGGGAATACGAGGAGATACAAATGGAGGAAATGAAAGGGAGAATATACAAAAAGATGAGAGATTTAAAAGACAAAGATGAAAATAAGAAAGAAAAAGAGGAAAATGAAAATGAGAAATACTGAAAGTTGGCATCTGAGGAGGGATGGGTAATATTGTGATGGCTCAAAATGCCATCAGAGAGGGGATTGGTGGAGCAAGGACTCGTTAAAAAAAGAGACTTGTTCGAAAGCAATCCACTCCTTTAACTCACTAACCAGTTATTACTTTTTTTTCGTGTCAAACTAATGAGCACCACATGAGTACGCGGGTTAGTAAAGCTTGCTTATGTGTTTACTAACGTGGATAACATGAACGAAGGACTAAAACCGCTTTAAGACGGGAAATCTTTACTGCGCATGCGTCATCTACGCAGTATGACAAGCTTTTGCTTGGAGGGAAATTATTGGGCATGAGCAGAAGGCACTAAAATGGAGTCTTGAAGACTCGCGTGCATGGCATCTGCTTAGCTGATGCGAAAACTAGCTATTCTGCTAATGCGGCGAAAGTATTAATAAGTAATGGGGAATAGAGTAGCGGTGGGTGGGTGGTATACAGTGTGACCACTTTATTTGTGAAATTAATATTGGTCTTTCTGACTTTATCACTAGTGCATACTTGGGCCGCTTATGTATAACTGAAGTAAGCTGAGTAGGAGAAAGACTGCGCATGTCTATTTGAATGAAGCCATGAAGGTCAATGACAGCACACTTGAACGGAAGCCAATTTGAGTGCCATACCCTGGGAACGGGTGGTGAAAAGTTCAACGAAGAAATCTCATTCAAATTGTTATGAGTTTGTTTCAAGTAAAGCATGAATGCCTGTGAGAAAATAAAACTATGAATACAAATTAAGGGGATGGGTGTGCAAACAATGGTTAAATAGAATTTGTCATGTAAGCATGGTGTGATGATCTCCCCCCCCCCCCTTGCCCCTTTAGTGGGTGGAACATAAAGAACAAAAAGGTATAATTGAGATCGCTTTAGTTAGTTAGTCAGATGAAGATTTGCTGAATGCTGCAGAGCTCAGGATGCTGTCTGTGTAGCGGGAGATGCTGTTGCTGGGAGAGATGCTGTGAGATGCTGATGAAGAGCTGAATGCAGAGCCTGAAGCAGAACATTTCTTTCCTAATTTAATTGGGTTAGATCAGAAGATCGCGGAAAAATCTCTAGGAGGAAGAGTGTGTCAGAGAGGAGTGCGGCGCAATAGTCGGTATTGAGAGGTCTACTATCCTGAATTCTGTCCTGAAGTCTTTGTCGCCTGACCTATCCCAGGGGACCCTTACCGGCTCCTTGGCCAGGGGGTTGGTCTTCACACCATTCTTGGTTATTATAATTTCACGTTATTTGCAGATGTTCTTTTCTCTCTGTGTTCTGCCTTTCTGAGCATTGATCATTGTATGAGTCTGTAGTATGTGTATTGATGATTAATCAATTGAATTTTCTCTCCTACAAATGATGGCAATTGTACTGTTTTTGAAGTGGTTCACATGCAATTAATTTAGATAAAGATTTAAAACTTTCCTGAGTCTGTGGTTATTTACTTCAAGGTATAGAAAGGTCGGAATTAAGTTAATTATCATCATCTAGTTCAACTAATGGTCCATCGACCAGAGGAAATAACTTTTTGATCAGTGAAAGATTAGTTAGGAGAATTGCATAACTAATCATGGATATTGTGAACATTTATATAAAACATTGACTTGAGCGGTGTACTCAATTGTGTGTGTGTGTTTATGGGCCCAGGTGAGTATATGGTAGTAGAGTATCTGTTGGTACGCTGCTAGATCAATCCAGTCTCCCCCTTACGCCGATATCACTGCGTTTCCCCCCACCCTCAATGCAGGATGCACCTCCAACCTTCTCGCACAGATTCTGAACAGAAGGATTAGTAAACTCAACTCTCTTATGACCGACTTAGCGCATCTTAGACCGGATCTCTTAAACCAGAACATCCTTGCCTGCTCTTACACTTATGAAACTTCACTTACAGGTTATCCGAATTCCTTTCAATGCCCCCCCTTGGCCTACCATTTCCCTTTGCCACGGGGCTACAGGTCGCACCGTGCACACTGCCCCCTCTCCGCTCTGGAAGTGAATGCTCTTAGCGATTCCTACCTCCTTAAGACCCAGGTGATTGACCTTTTTCCCACCCAATACACCACCATCCATACCCTTAAATCTGCAAAGGATAATCCCTGCCCTCATTCTTGCATGCTTGTTAACTGTAGATCAGCAGCACATCACGCTACTGAAATCGCTGAAACCATTCTCAGTGAGTGAATGGACATTGCTTTCCTTACAGAAACTTGGCTCAATGACCACTCGATTGCCATTCTTGACCTACTTACTCCTCCTGGATACTCCATCATTAGATCTGGAAGGGCTGAAAGAACAGGTGGAGGTCTAGCCATAATACACAAAGAAGAAATCCAACTCTCCATTCCAAGGAAGGCTGAGTACTCTACCTTTGAATACCTCGGCGTTGAACTTAACGACAAAGGCTCCCCACCCATCAAACTACACACTATCTACCACCTGCCTGGTGAGCGCCCACTCTTTGCTGAAGAGTTATTTGACATTCTTACTCAGTTCTCCCTTATTGACTCGAAGGACATGTTTTTGGGTGATTGTAACATTTATTGGAAGAATGCAGAAGACCCCACAGTCAGGTGACTCATGAACCTTCTTGAGATGAATAACCTAAAGCAACTCTGCAACAAACCTATCCTCATCAAATGCTCTATTCTAGACGCTACTACCACAAGTAATGATCTGGTCTCCCTCTATGACATCGTACCCATTGACTGGCCTGACCATTATGTCATACTGTTCAACATCAAGACCACTGCCAAACCTCACTTGGACTTAAACCTGAGCTGTGGACCAGAAACCACAAACAAGTCCCTCCGACGGATTTTGAATCTAAGATGTGTACAACTTCATCTCCCGCACTCTCAAAACACAAATGAGCTCACTGCTCACTTCAACACGGCGATAACAGAAGTTCTCGCTCAAGTTGCACCTCTCAAACTAAAACAAAGATCAATCCAATCTAAATCATGGTTGAACTCTGATCTACATAATGAAAGACGACAACTCAGACTAGCAGAAAGAACATGGAGACAAAACCCCATATCACTACAGATAACTCGCCTCAGAACTGCAAAGTTAGCTTACAAGAAGCACATTTTCACAGAAAAAGCCTCTTTCTTCCGTATCCAACTTGACCGTGCAAAGAACAGGCCCAGAGAGCTCTTTAACATTCGAAAAACCACACCTGCCCCACATGAAATAATAGCCTCCAAAGGACAATGTGATGAAATTGCCAGCTTCTTCACGGACAAAATCGCTAAAATAGATCAATTCTTCCCTCAAGTCACTACCCTTCCTCCCCTGCTAACCACTCTAACCAACACTACTACCTCCACGACAACCTGACCACCCGAACTTTTCAATACTCAATCAACACCAATTGGAACAGACAACCTTTTTAACACCCAATTGACCAACAACGCCAATTGGTCTAACTTCAAATCCACGAATGATCTTGAAGTCTTTAATATTATTGCGAAATTAAAGCAGACTTTGCACACCAAAGAACCTCTCCCTGCAAAAATAGCATATAACCTAAACCACATCATCGCCCCGTGTTGGTCAAAAATCATTAATACCTCCCTCGCCTCTGGGAGTGTATCAGATTCCCGACTAGGTCAAATCACACCTATACACAAAAACCGCAGAGCAGACCCTAATGATCCAAACAACCTCCAACCTATCTCTAACCTCTCGTTCCTAGCTAAAACCATGGAGAAATGAGTCTTACCACAACTCGACAGACACATAGGTGAATGCAACCTACTCGACTCCTTCCAATCTGGTTTAAGGAAACGCTGTAGCACAGAAACCGCCATACTCAACATTGCAGATGACATGCATCGATCCTTAGAAAATGGAGATGCTTGCCCTTTCATCCTACTGGACCGCTCAGCGGCTTTCGATACAGTCAACCACTCGTCCTTGCTGGAATCGCTGAAGATATGCTCCAGTTTCAAAGGCACAGTTTTAAAATGGTTCACTTCTTACCTTCAGCATAGAACACAACTAATCAAAATCATTTCTTGCCTCTCGAAACCCACTCCTGTCTCTCTTGGTGTCCCCCAGGGCTCAATACTCTCCCCCTCTCTTTTCAACCTCTTCATGGAACCCCTTACTATTATCCTGAAACAAGCAGGGATCAAATATCACCTCTATGCAGAAGACACGCAACTTTAAATACAAAATCAAATCACACAGCGTCATCCTACATCTTAACATCACATGGAGTAAGATTCAATCCTGGTTTTACTCCATCTAAAATTAAACCCAAAAAAACGGAAATGATTCTATTCTCCCCTAAAAGTAACCCCCTTCCAATCCAAGGCTGGATCAGAGACCTTAAGGCCCAAAACTGTTCACTCAATCTATCAAACTCGGCTAAATCCTTAGGCTTCACCCTGGACAAAAAATTATCACTAAGGTATATCAAAAACTCAGCCAAAGGAGCACTTTACACACTTAAACACCTCAAAAATATTTAACCATTCCATGGGACGATTTCAAATGGGTCATGCAATTTCTAGTCCTCTCTAAACTGGACTACGGGAATGCTATCCTCACAGGGACCCCGAAAAGGTTACTTACCAGTAGGAGTAGTTTTGCAGCTTGAAGACTATTCTGGGTTCATGCTGTTTATTATTCCACCATCTAGTGGTTGGGTGAAGAATAGTCTTTGTTTTTGAACGTCAACCACCATTTGGTGCCAGGTCCGTCCCCTGCGTTACGTCAGACAGCGCCCCGGAGGTCGTTGTGCGTAGTAGCCATCTTCTGACTCTTTTTTCTGTGTTTCAGTCTATTAGTCTTTTAGATGGTACTTTAGAGAATTGTCAGTTATAGTTCCCCACCTGTTTATATTCCTTGTTGGTGAGGCTGGGTGGGCCGCATGTGAATCCAAAAAAACTCTTCAAGCTGCAAAACTACTCCTACTGGTAGGTAACCATTTTGTTTCGCAGGATGCTGTGAATCAGATTACGTAGTGGTTTCTCCATTTTAAATTTTTTTTAAGTCCTCATTCTGCAATAGTTTGTGCAAGAAGTTTTCAGGGAGCCCAACTTTATCTTTTCGACCCTTCACTACCCCATATTTTCATGGCCCGACTGGGGTGTTTCCCTTTGTTTATTGGTAAGGGTCCCTTTGTTTCCTTTCCAATTCCAATAAAATGTTTCCATGGGGAAGGGAGCTAGCCATCATGGCTACTCTGGCAGACTTTCTGCCTGTTTATTTATTGCCATCGCATAATCATTGGACTTTGAACAATACGGATCATACTTTCAGGTAAGGTATAATTACTTTTTAGGTCGATTGAAATTTCCCCCAATTTCCCAGAAGTTATATTTCTTACTCCGATTCCCCCTTCTATCCAGTTTGTTTATTTTATTTAAGTCAGCCATTCCCAGTGTGTAGGGGGTACAGGGCTTACCCATTTGATACATATTTCCCTTCTTGCCAATAGAATTAACAGGAAGAGCAAATTCTCTTGTTTCTTAGTTAGCTTAATTAGATACTCCGACTGGTCTACCCCAAATATAACAAGATTACTTACATCAGTTGGTCTTTCTAGTAAAGTGTTGAGGGTCTTACCCACTTCCTGTCAGAATGTTTCGAGCTGGGGGCACTGCCGGAACATATGCCGGTTGTCCGCTTTCTCCTTACCACATTTTGGGCAGTTCTTTGTTTTTGCCCCGCTGAACTTTGATAATCTCTTTGGAGTCCAGTAGGCTCTATGAGTGGTAAACAGATGGTTTCTCCTTAATGCAGCAGATTTTACAATGGACCAACATTTTTCCATAGATACTCGCCAGATTTTTTTCGCGTCCAGTGTCGGCAGATCTTTCCCCCAGGTCTCTTCCGAAATTAAGCATTCTTCCTCGCCAGCTGATATAAGGGCCCAGTACCATCGTGAAATTTCTTTTTTTTAAAGGCGCATTTTCCTGCAAGTCCATCTCTGTTGCGGCATTTCCTTTTTTGTTTGCTGTTAAAGTTTTTGCCCAACAAGTAAGTTGGTTAAATTTGAATTTTGATGAGGAGGAATTTGTTATTGTTTCCAGATGGTCCCAGTCAATAATGTTATTTTCTGTCACCCGTTGGCCCCATTTTAGTACTCCGGATGTTCTCAGCGGGGCAGCAAGCCTGTCCTTGAGGCATTCCGGGGTTCCTGGTGAGTCCCATATGGGAGCAAATTCGCTATAATATGGTATCTTCAGGATATTTCTGATGCGATACCATAGCTTTGCGGCTGACTTAAGGACCTTCAGTTTCACCTTTTTAAAAAATGTCGGATGTCCAAATTTATAAAGAAAGTGTCCTTCTCTTCCAGTCATTACTTGTAGGTAAGCGAGATAGTTCTCGTAACCTTTCAATAGACCCCTCATATACTTAAATTGAAAGGCTCTATAGTATTCTAGTAAGTCAGGACTAGCTATCCCCCCTTGTTCTTTCTTAGTTTTTTCCATGCTATTCTTGTCCCTTTTGATGACCAAATAAAACTATTTAGTTCCCCTTGTAACTTCTTTGATTCCCTCTTAAATTCTAGTGGAATTGCGCTAAACATATTGGTAAATCTAGGTAGAATTGACATTTTTATTATATTCGATTTCCCCAGAAACGTCAGTGGGAGACCCCCCACACACTAAGTAGTTTCCTGACCTCAGCACTAATTTTGTTAAAGTTTATCTGGGCTACTTTCAAGATCTCTGACCAACTCTATGCCTAAGTATCTTATCTTTTCCTTAACAAGATGGTTATTACTACGTAAAGAGCAACCTTTTTCTCCCACCCTTGATGAGAAAAGGGGGATATTCCCAGATTATTTCTAAGATTTTGTGCAAGGGGTTCAATATAACCTTGTCTCGTATCGCTCTTGATCTCTATATTTTCTGTAAGGTTCCCATTAATTAATATCTTGGCCCTTGGGTCTCTATATAGCCTTCACCATTCCTTGGAAATTTTCCCCCAATTTATATTTATCCAAGACACTGTTCAAAAACAACCAGTTCACTCTATCGAATGCCTTAGCTGCATCGAAGGTGATTATGGAAAGGGGCATCTTTCCCTGTATGGCTAAGTCTATTGTTGCAATTAGTTCATGGGTCAGGTCTTGAATCGGTCTCCCTTTCACAAACCCCTTCTGGTCGTTGTTAATTAGGGCTCCTGCTACTTTCCCTAATCTCTTTGCCATGATCTGTGTAAAAATCTTATGATCACAATTCAGTAAAGATATAGGACGATACGACTCACATTTGCCCGGGTTCTTCCCTGGTTTTAATAAGACGTTAATTACTGCATCGTTACACGAATCTGGGAATTCTCCCCTCTCTTCAAAGATGTCGTTTAACAAATCTGTAAGGGGAGGGACCAAGGCTTCTCTTAAAGCAATAAAGAACTCATTAGGTAGAGCATCTGGGCCTGATGCCTTTCCTCTCTTTAGACCCCTAATAACATCTTCTACTTCTTTATTTGTGATTTTGGCATTTAGGTCTTCTTTTTCCTCTTGTGATAATATTGGGAGATCTAGAAGTCTAGATAATCTTGAAGTTGTTCATTTGTTGGTCTAATATCCTCAGTATACAAGTCTACAAAGAATTTAAAAAAATTCCTGCATAATCGTAGAGTCTTCAGAGCTTGTTTCTACAGAATTCCCGAGCTGGATGCTTGCTTTCTTGTTTCTAGTCTGATCTGTTTTCGTCTTCCATGCCAGCATCTTGCTGCACCCTTCTTCATATTCATAATGGGACAGTTTGCTGGCCTCCCACCTCTCTCTCACAATATTCTCCAATATTTCTGCGAGAGCTTCCTTTTTTGTTAACCTTTCAGACTCCATTTTTTCCCTTTCTGATGCAACAGTTTCTGTTACTAATTGTGTATCTAATGATTTTATAATTCCTTCACGTTGGCCGATCTAGTTTCGTTATTTTTGAATTATGGGCCGCTAAGCTGAACAGCTTTCCTCTGATAACTGCCTTATAGGCATCCCAAATAACTTGTATAGAGGTGCTGTTTTTATTAATTTGGAAATAGAATTCTGTTTCTCTTGTAAGTGCTTCTATATTCTGCGGGTCTGCTAGGATTGCGCGATCAACTGTCCATCATGGTTGAGTGGTGTTATGTTTCATTTGAAGTTTTAATAATACCGCTGAGTGATCGGATAAATGAGCGG
Organism: Triturus cristatus; assembly: GCF_964204655.1. Classification (NCBI taxonomy): domain Eukaryota; kingdom Metazoa; phylum Chordata; class Amphibia; order Caudata; family Salamandridae; genus Triturus; species Triturus cristatus. The sequence continues at coordinate 818,535,757 of NC_140595.1, forward strand.
GCAAGTGTTCCACCTTCTGAGTGCTGTCTACTAAGCTTCTATCCACCAAAAAATAATCTATTCTAGACAACCGTCTTAATTTTTTGTTTTGAAATGTAAAACCTTGCCTATTTTCTCCTTTCTCTTTCCAAATGTCAACCAGACCCAGATCCTTTATGCAGATCCCCAACCACTCCCTCATTTTTAACCGCTTCATTGCCACGCCCTTTCCCCCTCCTGTGCCGGGCGTTGCACTAGTGGGTGGGGTTCATGACGAGATCGTCTCGTCATGGGCACAGCGCAACCGTGCTCCATGACGAGACTATCTCGTCATGGGCACTGAAGAGGTTAACAGATTTGCTTCTCTCCTCTGGGGGGAGACGATCAGTCTTGGGATCCAAGATATTAAAATCTCCCCCTATGATTATCGGGGAGGTTACCGTTAATAGTTGAGTATACAATTTTTGTAAAGGGTCTGGGTCATCTGTGTTACGTCCATAGTATCCAGCAATAGTGTACTGTTTATTGGCTATTCTTACTCTGGTTACAGCCGATCTCCCTTTCCTGTCAACTTCCACAAACTCTATTCTTGCTTTAAGGGATTTCTTAAATAAAATGGCTACTCCTTTAATGCAGCAATCCTGATTTGTGCAGGCCCAAGAGTCCACCCATCTCAAAGTTATTATTTCTTCTCATTCGTTTTGCAAGAGATGAGTTTCCTGTAATATTATGATCTCACTATCGTTTTCAGATATTCAAATGTTCTCCTCCTACTTTTAGTTCTGAGGCCATTGATGTTCCAAGATAATATATTAACTACTGCCGGGTCTTTCTTCATCAGTTTGTTTCTTTTTTTCCTGTAGTTTTCTTGCTAAATTGCGGGTCCCATTCTCCTTCATCTTATTTCTTGAGGACTTTATGTTTTTTTCCTATTTTGCTCCCCACACTCGTGATTACATTTTTTTGCTTTTGTCTTTGTTAAAACATCCCGCCCTGGGGAAGCCTCCCTTATTTCTTCGTTTGGCAGTATTAATAGCCCTCTTCGAGCTCCGTACTCGCCACTTGGTATTTTAATTTTCTATTGTTTTTTTCACCTTTGATCTCTCATTTGTTCCAGAAAATGCTCAACCTCTTTTGGTTCCCTGATGTTATGCATTTTATTTCTCCACATTATCCTTAGAGCTGCAGGGAACTTCATTTGGACTGTGGCGCCAAGAGATCTTAGTTCCTGCATATGCTGTCCAAGTTCCCATTGTCTGTTTTGGGTTGCCTTAGAAATAGCCTATCTGATTCTGAAAGACCATTCATCTTTATTATGAGTGCCCTTTGTTAGGGCCTCACTCAATCTTTTCCTTAAGGGTAAAAGGTCTTGAAGTTTATCAGGATTTTCCTCTGAGTTTTTTTCATCTTATTTTTACCAAAAGAGTCTCGACGTACCCTCTGTATGTCCTCAGTTTGGGCTGCTGCCTCTACCCAGGGGAAGTTCTCTTCGAGGAGAGCTACTGTATATTTTTTTAAATCATTGCGTTCTTGCCCCTCTGGCACATTTAAAATTCTTAAATTGTTCCTCCTCGCTTGATTTTCTAAGGACTCTAACCTTTCTTTAATGCTTTCTTCATTCGATTTCAGAACTCTGATCTCTTTCTGGTTTGATTCAACTTTTTTACTTAGGGGACGAATCCGAGGTGGACGGGAACAGGGATACAGATAGGGTTAGCCCATCCAACATGCTCTGTCCTGAACTTACTCCACTGGCTACTGCGGCTGATTGATTTCCTCACCTCCCTTATTCTTTCCCTTCCCACACACAACATGCATGGCACTCCCTGTACGTCCAGACATGTTAAACGCTTTCGGATATACTTGCACTCCGCACACCGGCTACACAGGTGGGGTGGGTGGCGGGTCTGCCGTTTCCCTGGATCTTAGGCAAAGTAAACCCTACTCTACGATAGCACACACTGCATGGCATTAAAGGAAGAAGCACCAGGTCACGTTCTCTGATTGGATCAGGACTATATCCTCCCAGGTCACTGGATGGGTCAGCAAGGTGCAGAGTGACATCACTCCGGGCTCTGGCTGCACTCTATAGTGGGATACATTACACTGCAGCTCTGCACTGAACGGTCCTTTACGCCACATACTGAGTATGGTGGACACATTCTGGGAGAGAACAGATAATATTGAACTTACCGGTTGGTTATAAAAGAAACCTCAAGCATTCAATGTTCGAATACACCTTGCTGATATAACTGCTCAATAATGCATCCTTAAACAGCTTTAGTTACATTACTTCGCGGCCGGCCCATATGGGTTGTAGGCGACATGCTGTGTTAATCAGTTGATCCTTTCCCGCAAGTACTTCACGACTATAAACTGCATGTTGTTACTGCCGGCCTGTTAACCCAGGTTGTAGGCGAGAAACTGTGTAATATTTGTTGGTGACCAATAAAGGTTTTGGAGAAAACAACTTTTTTTACTTAGGACCTCTACTTCTACCGCTACTGCTGTTACTCTGTCACCCAATACATTCAACTTGGTGTCCAACATTTCGCAAGCCTCTTGTATTTTAGTTTGATTTGCCTCGGAGACTGCAAATTTTGTCCTCATTTCTTCTAGCATTCTCCCCAGAATCTGATCTGTAGAGTTCTCGGAGGTCTCAGGGGGATTTGGGAGCTGTTCAGTGCATTCCACGCTTCCTGCACTAACCGTGCTTGCCGTTGTACTGGTAGTTGCCGTTATACTGTCGATTGCGGGTTGATTTACTATGTTATCTACTATAGTAGGCGTCTGTAGTGGCTCTAACATTGTACTCCCCTCCATATTTTCCCTGATCTCCTTACTCTTACTGGCGTTTTCCGCACAGTCTTTGGGCAAGTGATTCCTGGAAAATTGGGGTTTGGCCAGTTCTTGTACTTGCACCTTGAAGAATGATCTTAAGGAAGGGTTGACCTTGACTTTAGGAGCTAGAACCCCCCCTTGCTCCTCCTGGCCCTTTCTCATTTGCCTGTTTCCCTTTGGTTCTAAGAGCAGGTGCTGTGGTCGTAGCCTGCTTTTTAGCTTTCCTTTTTGTGCTTCGGGGGGCTATATTTTGTTTTGGGGCAGCAGTCTGAGTGCTTTCTAAGAATTGTCCATTTCTTAGGCAGTAGCTTGTGCGTATATCTTGCTCCCTGCCTGACATCGTGACTAATTCGGGGGAGCAGGAGGTGCTCGACGACTCCCCCCACTCTTCTCCAGATGTAATAATGCCAATACCCACTCCCCCTTCCCTCGGTGTCTGAGCCGCTCTCTTTAAAGAATCACCACCCGCAAAACCTTCTAGCCCGCTTACCCTGGTCATACAGTTTATTGTACGGACCTTTCCACAAACTTTAGCAGCCGCTGTGCGTTCTTCTAACGGTCCGGTGGATTCAATATGCGCCGCTTGTGTAATCCTCTGCAGCTTCCTGATTTCGCTCAATTCAGGAAAGCAGGAAGGTTTGATTAGAGCCGCGCTTACTCTGCTTAAGCTGCCCCGGAAGGAGAATGAGATCCTAGCAACCGCCCTTCGGTAGTTCCGCTGCGCTACCGAGGCTTCTACCCACAGACCAGCGAACACACGAAATGCACCGCCAAAAATCAACTCCGCTTCCTCGTATGACTCTGGAAATGCAGCAAGTTTAACCTTGGTCTCCATTTTAGCAATAAATAATTCTTTCGACAGCATATCTTCGTGGTGCCATTAACTATTCTTATGTAAAGGGGATTAAGCTATTTTCTGGCTCGTTTCAGTGTAGATTACTCATTTCTCCGTTTGGCAAGCATGCAGCTGCCGACCGGTCAGTCTAGCTGGCCGCCATCTTTCCCCTCCCTAGCCCGAGGTAGGTCACAGTTTGCGACAACGGTTTCTCCATTCTTGTAGAGGATGTGTTAAGAGGAAGACTTTGCGAACAGGTGTTAAAATACCTTTGGCCCTACTTGTGCTTCCTTATTCATTTGTATGTCCACATAATAATGTTTGGTGAAACCCATGTTGCTGCAGCACATATAGTGTCTATTGGCACATTGGGCATGAATGCTAGAGTTGCCCTCCTTTCTTTCTAGTTGAGTGAGCTTTTGGCCGTACGCTTCGGATTTTCCCCTTTGGCGGCATAGCAGGATGGTTTGGACTATCCATCGTGCAATTGTTGCCTTTATGCCAGGTGTCCCTGTCTTAGTATGTGAGTAGGCAACAAACAGCTGTTTGCTTTTGCGAGCTTGTTCTGTTCTCTGTAGATAATACAGTAGAGCCCTCATTACATCTAGGGTATGGAGGCTTCTTTCTCCTTTTGTTTGCAGGTCTTTGAAGATTGGTAGGAAAATGCTTTGATTCAAGTGATACTTGGACACAACCTTTGGTAAGAATGGAGGATTAGTTCTTAGGATAACTTTGTCTTAATGGATTTGAATGTATGGTTAATGCTTGTAGCTCACTTAGTCTTCGTAAGGATGTAATGGCTATTAAGAATGTCGTTTTTAAAGTGATGCGTTTGAGGTCTGCTTTGTGCATGGGCTCAAATGGTTGTCATGAGTTACTTGAGGACTGTATTTAAACTCCACATGGGCGCTGGAGATGTCCTTGGGCGTGCAATTCTTTTATATCCTTCTAGTAATCTTTTTAGGACAGGTCTTCTGAAGAAGCTTTTGCATGATTTTCCCCTGGTGTAGGCTACGATGGCCGTGAGGTGTACTTTCAGGCTTGATTAGTTGATGTGACTGTCTAGGAGGTGTTAGGTTTATGATCACCGTTTGTGTGGTGACTGAGTTCATTAGGTTGTTTGTTGTGCACCAAGTGGTGTACTGCTTCCATTTTGCGGCACAGCATTGCCTTGTGGTTTGTTTTCTTGCCTCCCTTAGAATTTCCATTGTTCGCCGAGGCAAGTTTAAGTGACCAAACTCTACGTATTCAGGTGCCAGGAAGCTAGGTGTAGCGTTGCTGGCGCCGGGTGGAAGATTTGGCCTTGTAACATTGCTAGTGGGTCCTGGTCTGCTTAGAGTTGGATTATTTGTCCTTTGGACAGTTCTAGCAGACTCGAGTGCCATGTTTGTCTGGCCCATTGTAGAGCAATGAGAATTAGGTTTGTTCCTGGTTGTCTTGCTTTTTCTAGGACTCTTTGGATAAGAGGTATTGGTGGAAATGCGTACACAAATGCCCCTGACCAATCTAACGACAGGAAATTCCCTTTTGACAGGTGGTGATGAAACCTTGAGGAAAAGAACGTATAGTTTACCGGTCGGTGTAGTTTTGCAGCTTGAAGACTTTTCTATATTCACTATAGTGTGCATTATTCTGCCATCTAGTGGTTGGGTCCAGAATTGTAGTTTTTTCTTTTTTTCGTGGCCTGGTGGGCATCGACATACCACCATTTGGTGTTCTTGTGTGACGTCTATGTGCTTCCTCCGGAAGCTCCCACCTTTGGTCGCCAATCTTCAGATTCTTTTTTGATCGTTTGTTGTTGTTTCCCTTTATTTATTCCTCCTGTGTCATTTTCCTGGCGGAGGCGTGTGGGTTCGCTGGTGAATCCAGAAAAGTCTTTAAGCTGCAAAACTACACCGACAATTAAGAAACTAATCTTTTCTGGATTCACTATGCTGTGCATCGACTTTGTAGCCGTTTGTTAGTCTTGCGGGCATTATTTATTTGGAAGTAGGGCTCTTGTAGTGTTAGAGCCTGCAATTCACTTACTCTACGTGGTGATGTAATCGCCACTTGAAATGCAGTCTTTAGTGTGAGCATCTGTAAGGTTGCTTTGTGGATTGGCTCGAATGGTGCGTTCATCATTTGTCCGAGTACCACGTTGAGGTTCCATGTGGGTGGTGGCACCCTCTTTGGAGGTGCTATCATCTTTGCTGCTTCTAGCAATCTTTTGACCACTTGTGATGTGAAGAAACTCTTCCGTTTCTCCCTTTGTGCAAGCTACGATGGCTGCCAAGTGTACCCTTATAGATGCGTAGCTTAGTTTTTCCTGTAGTGAATAGGTTGAATATTTCATTACTGTTGATTCCCTTGTGATTTTTCTTGACAGTTTTTCCTTACGGCACCAAAGGGAGAATCTCTTCCATTTTGCTGTGCAACACCTTCTTGTTGTAGGTCTTCTCGCCTCGGAGTACTGCCATTGTGCTCTCTGGTAGTCTGAGGTGAGAGAATTCTAAGTCCTCAGATGGCGGCCAAAGGTGGGAGCTTCCAGAGGAAGCACATCGACGTCACAGGAGGATACCAAATGGTGGTATGTCGACGCCCACCAGGCCACAAAAAAAAAAAAAAACTACAATTCCGGACCCAACCACTAGATGGTGGAATAATGCACAGCATAGTGAATCCAGAAAAGATTCACGGTGCAAAACTGGCATTTCTTGTTCTGTATTGTAGCAAACAGGTCTACCTCTGGGATCCCCCAGTGTTTGAAGATGTATTGTTTCGCGTTTCAATTCCTACTTGTGGGAGCAGTTGTTCTGCCTGCTCAGTTGGTCTGGTGTTGTGTTGTATATTACCGGTAGGTGTATTGTTCGCAGATTTTATTTCCTGTGAAATTGCCATTGCCAGATGTGTTGTGCTAGCTTGCAGAGTGGGACTGACTTTGTACCTCCTTGTTTGTTGAGGTAAAACATTGTGGTGTTCTCGGTTTGGATCAAGACAGTCTTTTGGCGAATGCGTTTCTGGAACGCCTTTAATAGTAGGACGACTGTATTCATCTCCAGGTAATTGTGTTTTATAGAGTCAAGGTCATTCCACAGGCCTCGTAACTTCAGTTGGCGGAAGTGCGCTCCCCACCCATTAAGGGATGCATCTGTTGAGATTGTCACAGGAGTTGGGTTCTTGAAAGTTCTGCCTTGCGTTATGTTCTTGGATGACCACCATTGTATTTCTGCTTGCAGTCTCTGCGTGAGAACCAGTAGATCTTCTCAACTCCCTGTGACCAGTTGTTGGAAAGCCATTCCTGGAAGTAGCGCATATGTAAGCGGGCATGAGGAATGAGCGGGATGCATGATGCCATCATGCCCATGAGTTTCATGACTCCTCACTGTCAGAGATTGACCCCTCTGGTAAAGGGAAGTTTCTTGTTTGATGGCTAGTATCCTCTTTTGTGTGGGATTAGCTTATGTGAGTTTAGAGTTGAGCATTGCACCTAAGAATGTCTATTCTTTCTCTGGCCTTGGAGGCTTTCTTGAGAATCCTAATCTTTGTAGTGTGAGGATTACTGTATCTTGAACTGTTAGTGTGTTCCCTCGTGAAGGAATCAGAGATATTTTCTGTGGTACTTGTTCATGGGAATGTGTAAATAGGCGTCCTTGAGGTCTATAGTTGCCATGTAATCTCCCCTTTGAATTTGCGGTATTATTTCTTGGAGTGCAGCCATTTTGAAATGGTGCGTCAAAATGAATTTATGAAGCTTAGGTCTAGGATTGGCCTTAGTGAAAGGTCTTGTTGGGGAACTAGGAAACATGGTGAGTAGTTTCCCTTGAAAAGTTCTTGCTTTGGCACGGTTCCTATTGCTTGTTTTTGAAGAAGCTCTCTGATTTCCGACCTTAATTGTGTCAGTTCTGACTCTGATTTGAGGAACTTTTCATCCTGTTGGGGGGAGGGGGGGGGGGGGGTGTTTGCTGGTGTAGGTTGTCAGTTCTATGCAATACCCGTACTTTATCAAATTTGATATCCAATTGTCTGTAGTGATATTTCACCACTGTTGCAGGTATTGTGGTATCCTGCCTCCCACTGGTGTGTGTGGGTCCTTTTCTGCGCACGGGTCAATTTCATTCATTTGCTCTTCCTCTGGAGGACTGGCCTTTGCCTCTCCCTCGAAAGGACTGCTTTGGCTGTTGCTAGTTCTGGTATCCGGCCTGTTGATTTGCTTGTTTGCCATTGCCTTGGCCCTGTTATTGAGACATTTGCTGCCCTTGAGCAAAGGCCCCTCTTCCTGTGGTTTTTCTTCCGTTAAACCCTTCTCTTTAAAGGCCCCTGTTTGTTGCTGGGCTCCCATGGCTCTTGCAGTCTCGTCGTCCTTTTTTACTTACTGGAGGGATTCGTCTACTTCCTTTCCTAACAGTCTGTTAATGATTGAGGTTTGAACCTCCTGCTTAAAGCCAGGCATGCCTTCTTAGTGTGGTGCCTGTGCACATCTGTCTGCTAGCCATGTCTGCTGCATCGATTGACGATTTAAGGCATGTGTTTGCTATGTTTTTGCCTTCTTGCACAATAGCTTTTGCTCTTTTCTTGTCCTCTTCTGGGAGCTTGCCGATGAGCTCCTCGATGTCATCCCATTGCTGGTGGCCATACCCGTTTAGCAAGGCATTTGAATTTGAGATGCGCCATTGCGTCGCTACCTCCTTCTCCATTTTTCTGCCCACCATATCTATTCATTTGGTTTCCTTCTCTGGAGGTGGTCCACTGTTAGAAAGGGCATTTGCCCTCTTTCTTGTCGTGGTGACAAGAATGGATTCAGGCACTGTATTTCCTTGAATATACTTAGGGTCCTTGGAAGAGGGTCTGTACTTCTTTTTGACCCTTGGTGTCACCCCCTTGGCTGAGGTGGACTCCTTGAAGGCTTCCTTGCCTTGATCCAAGATGCTTGGTAACAGCGGTAGGTATTGTGTGCCCTTGTTGACAGGGGCTATCTTCGAGGGTGACTACTAAAGAGTCAGCTGCTCTCTTAACTAGGCCGTTGTAGAAGGCTATGTGATCCAGGGGGAGCCTTTGAGGGATAACCGCATATCTCTTCCTCTGGGCTTTCTGTGTCGAGGTCGTTCCATTGATCCTCGAAAGTTTCAGGGGCTTCTTTCTCAGGTGCATCGATGTACTACTCGAGGTAGTCATCACGTGGTTTAGGGGTTGGAGGTGACTCGAGGATATCTTCTTCCCCTTCGGCATCCTCCGTGCCTTCGACGTCAACATTGTCAGTGCGGACGACGGGAATCGTGGGGATACGGAATCCCTGGAGCGAAAACTTCTTTTTCTTCTGGAAGAGTGCCACCATTTCTGCTTCGAGGCGTTTTTTTCTTGTCTACCTCAAGGGCTCTCGGTGTTGGAGACCGGAGATTTTCTCTTCTTGGGGAGTATTGGCCTCTGTCTTTGAGGGCGGCGTAACTCCTTTAGGGGCTCGTACTCGAACCTCGGTTTTGGCACCTTGAGCAATCTTCCCTCTTCGGCATCCTTGGATAGGGTTCCGTTGGGTTTCTTGGACCACGGCTGGCCTTCGATCGCCATTTTCATCTGCGTCTGGACTGCTTTAGGCTGTGCCTTATTATCGTGGTCCTTCCGTTCCGATGGGTTTGGGTGTCTTACCTTGTCCGTCTTCTTTTCGGTGCCCTTCGCCATATTTTTCTGGGCGCAGATCTTTTCGGCGTGTCCCTCCAGAATTTTGATGTCCGATCCTTCGTGCGTCGATTCTGCTGAATCTCCTTGGTCCGCCTCTCTGCTTGTCCTGTGGGTCTTCAGCAAGAACACTGCGCAGGCCTCGCAGTCCTTGGGCAGGCAGAGGTTGCACACGTCGTGTGAATCGCATTGTGCAAATTTGTGGTGGCACTCAGCAGAATTTGAAAGGGGTATTTTTCATGGCTCCTACCGCGCCATTTATCGAACCATCTGCATAGTCATGCAGATGTCGTCCCCGGAGGCAAATTGCATTCTCCAGTCACGAGGTCGGTCAGATGTTGGTTTTTTGATCAAAATTACAAGTTTCTTTCGAGGATTTTCTGCAGTTCTTCGGAGCGTCCCCTTTTTGCTACCAGACCCATTGGCGGAAAAAAGAATCGGAAGATGGCTACTATGCACAACGGCCTCCGAAGCGCCATCTGACGTCACACAGGGTACGGACCAGGCACCAAGTGGTGATCTACAACACCCCAAAAAAACAGAAACAAAAAGACTATCCCAGTCCCAATCACTAGATGGCGGAATAATGCTCAGCATGTGAATCCAGAAAATGATTCACGCTGCAAAACTCACCTCGCCCCACTCAGATCACTACTTAACTTGGCAGCACAGCTTACAACAGACTTCAAACGGTATGAACACATCACACATGCCCTCAAGTCCCCAAACTGGCTTCCCATGGAAGGAAAACGCATCTACAAGACTGCCTGCATCACCCACAAAGCACTTCACACTCATTCCCCCGACTATTTAGACAACAAACTCACAAAAGCAGGAAGGTCCAAACCTATGAGAAGCTCCACCACTCTTCTCGTGCCTCCCAAACTAAAAAGGAAAATTACCCACTCGCTTTTTTTCAGGTAATGCTCCCAGCATTTGGAACTCCCTCCCAAGGGACATTCGCTGCAACCCCTCCTACCCCGGCTTCAAAAGAGACTTGAAACGCCATCTCCTCAATAAATACTGGAGCCCATGAGTCAAACTGAACATGATTCAAAAAGGCTCTTGTGATCAGTTCTTATTTCTGTTGGCTAGGTCTTGCTTTGTATTCACCTTTATTGTTCCTGATGTCCTTCTCTCCATTGTCCCCAATTTGTTTTTGATTGACCTCATTTCAGTAATTTCCTTTCTTCATGGCCATACAATTGTTTATGTATATATTATTGTGTGCTCCTCTGTAGAATTATACTCCCCTTGTTGTACAAGTTACTTACTTGTTAAACGATATATCTGTAAGAGACATTAGTTAGTGATAGATTCCTTACCTTAGAATATCCCCAGGCGTCAGACTGAATCCAGAAAATTTGTCTGCAGTACCCTTGCTAGTCGGTAGGCGTCGTCGTGCAGCTCCGTGTACTTCGCTGGCGTAGTAGCCGCCGAGATGACGTCGGAGCTAGTTAGACGCGCCCACGTCAGTTCCGTACACATCTTTTCCACTCCAGGAATGCCGAGTCACGCCAGAGACCAACTACTGGTGCAATAGAACTAGGACCCTAAAAGGGATGACCTGAACCCTAGAGAACAGTTCGCAGAAAAGGGAGGATGGGCGGGCGGTAAGGAATCTATCACTAACTAATGTCTCTTACAGATATATCGTTACACAAGTAAGTAACTTGTGCATCTGAAAGAGACAAGTTAGTGATAGATTCCTTACCTTAGAATACATACCCAATCAATACCAACCCAGGTGGTGGGTCTGCGAAGTGAGATTACACCAGAAAGTCCCAGAGAACCGAACGGCCAAAGAAGCCGTCTCTCCGGACCGTCAAGGTAATAGTGCTTAGTGAAAGTATGAGACGAGGCCCAGGTGGCCGCCTGACAGATGTCTTGCAGGGGGGCACCGCGTCCCAAAGCTGTAGTAGCTGCTGTCACTCTGGTAGAATGGGGGCTCAGCCCAACCGGATGTTCCTTTTTAGCCAGAGAGTAACAGGCTTTAATGCACAAGACAACCCATCGGGCGATAGTTCGCTTGTGCACAGCCCGGCCTTTCTTGGCGCCCACGTAGCCAACAAAGAGCTGGTCATCCACCCAGACCCGTAGTGTGCGGTTGAGATAGAACGAAAGTGCACGTTTTGGGTCCAGACGCTCCTCTCCTCTTGAAGGGTGCGGAGGTGGAAAGAAAGTGGGCAGAGTGACAGTTTGCCAGAGATGAAAGGCAGAGCCAACTTTTGGTAAAAAGGAGGGACGGGGTCTAAGCACAACCTTGTCCGGATGAATCGCCAGGAAAGGAGGTTTACAGGATAGAGCCTGGAGCTCACTCACCCGCCGAGCGGAAGTGATGGCCACCAGGAAGACAGTTTTCAAAGTCAATAACCACAAGGGACAGTTATGAAGAGGCTCAAAGGGAGCGCACATCAAGAATGTGAGAACCAGGTTCAAGTCCCATTGAGGCATCACAAAAGTAATAGGAGGGAAAAGGCGAGTAACGCCTTGAGAAATCTATTGACAACTGGAGACTTGAAAAGAGAGGGCTGATCAGGCTGCCTACGAAAGGCTGAAAGAGCAGAAAGGTAGCCTTTGATGGTGCCCAGAGCAGAGCCCTGCTGGGCCAAAGAGAGAAGGAACAATAAGACCTCAGAAAGAGGGGCAGAAAGAAGATCTAAAGTTTTTGCTGTGCAGCATGTCACAAATTATTTCCACCGACAGGCGTATACAGTTTTAGTGGAGGGACGCCTGGCTGCAGGAATCACATTACAGACTTCAGGAGGCAAGTCAAATGGAATCAGCTGTCGCCACTCAATCGCCACGCAAGGAGGTGGAGGCTGGACCGTTCCCGGTTGCTGCGACAGGAGATCCTCCCGAAGAGGCAGTCGGATAGGGGATCCACGCTCATACTGAGTAGCTCGAAATACCAAACTCTTCGAGCCCAGTCAGGTGCCACAAGAATGACTTGGGCCCGGTCACATCTGATCTTCAGCACTCTCGGCAGAAGTGGTACAGGCAAAAAGGCGTACAATAGACAACTCCACTTTTGACGAAAAGCGTCTCCGAGCGAGTGCCGCCTTGGAAACTTCAACCCGCAGAACTGCTGACATTGCGCGTTCTCTTCGGTGGCAAATAGATCTAACCAAGGTCCTCCCCAGTGCTGAAAAAGACCTTGTGCCACCCGAGTGAAGACGCCATTCATGATCCAACATGCACCTACGGCAGAGTTCGTCCGCCCTGGCATTGAGGGTACCTGCCAGATGTTGAACCACCAAGGAAATGCCTTGATGTTCCAGCCACGTCCAGAGACGTAGAGCCTCCTGACATAGGATCCACTACCCCACTCCGCCCTGCTTGTTGCAGTACCACATGGCGGTGGTGTGGTCTGTGAACACCTGCACTACTCTCCCCTTGACAGAGGGAAGGAATGCTTTCAGTGCAAACAGGATCGCCCTGAGCTCCAAAAGGTTGATATGGAGCTTAGACTCTGCCGGACACCAGAGGCCTCTGATCTCCGCCTCTCATGTCGCCGCCCCATCCCAGGAGGGACGCGTCCGTCACTACTGTGTGCTCTGGTTGGGGAAGGGAGAGGGATCTGCCGCTGACCCAACGCTGGTCCGTGAGCCACCACTGCAAGTCGTGTGCAGTGCCCTCCAAGACCTGGACGTAGTCCGACAGGTTTCCCCGATGTGGTCCACTGGAACTTCAGGTCCCACTGCAGAGAGCCCGCATATGCCACCTGGCATGACAGATCAGCAGGATGCAGGAGGCCATGAGGCCCAGCAGCCTTAGGGTCTTCCTGACCGAAACCCAGGACCAGGGCCGAAAGATAGGAATCATAGCCCGAATGTCCCAGACTCGCTGTTCGGGAGGATAAACCCAAAACAGCGCCGTATCCAGAACCGCTCCGATGAAGAGGAGCTTCTGAGAGGGAATCAGGTGCAACTTCGACACGTTGATTGAAAACCCCAGTAAATGCAGGAGGTCGGCCGTAGTCTGGAGGAGGGAGACGACTGCTTGGGGCGAGCCCGCCTTCAACAGCCAGTCGTCGAGATAGGGGAATACTGAAACCCCTGATCTGCAACCACCGCCATCACTTTCGTGAACACCCGAGGGGCGCTGGTAAGGCCGAAAGGGAGCACGGTGAACTGAAAGTGCTCATGACCCACCGTGAACCGTAGGTAACGCCGATGGGCTGGCAAGATGGGGATATGAAAATAAGCATCCTACAAGTCCAACGCTACTAGCCAGTCTTGCGGGTCCAGGGCAGACAAGACCTGAGCAAGCGTGAGCATCTTGAACTTCTCCTTTCAGAGGAAGCGATTGATGTTCCAGAGGTCTAAGATAGGACGCAGACCTTTGTCCTTCTTTGGAACCAAAAAGTAGTGGGAGTAACGACCACGACGTACTTCTGACGTCAGAACGCGTTCGATGGACCCCTTGGCCAAGAGGGCTGCAACTACCTGCTGGAGAAATGCCAAGTAATCCCCCGACATGCGGTGGTACCGAGGTGGCATGGCTGGAGGGGTAGACTCGAAGGGGAGGGAGTAGCCCCTTCGGACTATCTGCAGAGCCCCTGTCCAAATTGATGGTGCGCCAGTGGGGGAGGTGATGATGAATCCTGCCGCCCACTGGCATCTGGTGGGCCTGAAACACCGGACTAAGAAGGTTTTTAGGTGGTGGTGGCAGGGCCGGTGGTGGGTTGACCGGCCCGCTGGCCTCTGGACCCACCACGGCGGGCCCAACGACCACAGCTACGCTGAGACTGCGGCTGCACTGGTTGGCGGTTCTGAAAGGAACACGCTTGGGTGCCTCGACCCCGACCATTAAAGGAGCGAAAAGCAAACCTGAGGGGGTGCGCGTGGTGGCGAGAACCACGGAATGGGCCGTAGCCCGAGAGTCCTTAACGCGTTCCAGGGTGCTATCCGCCTTGTCACCAAAGAAGCATGTGCCATCAAATGGCATGTCCAACAAAGTGTTCTAGACATCCCCGGAGAAGCCAGTTGATCTGAGCCAAGCGGAAAGGCGTAGCGCCACCGTTGTGGAAAGGATCCTGCCGAGGGAATCGGCCGTGTCAAGTCCACAATGGATAGAGAATTTAGCAGCATCTCTCCCTTCGGTAATGGCCTGGGAGAGCTCCGCCCAAGCTTCCACAGGGCACTGAGGCAGCACCTGTGCCACGGTGTGCCACACAGAATGTGAATAGCGGCCAAACAGGCACAAAGTATTCACCGCCCGCAACCCGGAACTGGCAGAAGTGAAAGGAATATACTACTTACCAGTATGCATCTGTTCTTGGCATGTAGAGCTGCAGATCTACACACTTGTGCATAGATCGCCATCTGGTGTTGGGCCCGGATGTTTGCAGTTTGTTTTTCCTCTTGGAAAGTCTTTGGAAGTCACAAGGTCGGTGACTCCTCCTTTGGATCGTATTGCGCATGGGCTTCGGCTCCATCCTCAGATTGTGTTTCGCCAGCAGGGAAAGATGGAGCATAGTAATAATAGTGAAGATGCCCATGTGTGTGTTATCTAAATAAGAAACTGGAACAGATGAAGGTAGCCGGAGAAGCGGGTGGGCGTGTGTAGATCTGCAGCTCTACATGCCAAGAACAGATGCATACTGGTAAGTAGCATATTCCGTTCGAGGCATGAGCTGCAGATTACACACTTGTGCATAGATTATATAGCAGTACCCACCGTTAGCGGCGACCACCCGTATTTGTTGCAGTGGTTTCAAATAATGTTTTGAGTACAGCCTGGCCCACACTAGCTTGTTGCTTAGTTTGCACATCTACACAATAGTGTTTGGTGAAAGTGTGCAGTGTTGACCATGTAGCTGCTTTGCAGATATCATCTAATGGGATGTTTCCCGGAAAAGCCATTGAAGCCCCTATTTTACGTGTAGAATGGGCTTTAGGGGGGAACGGATAGCGTTAGTTTTGCTTTATGGTAGCAAATCTGAATGCATTTGACAATCCACCTAGCTATCCCCGACTTGGAGATGGGGGTTGCCCTTGTGTGATGGAGAGAAAGAGACAAACAGTTGTTTGGTCTTACGGAAAGGTCGTGTTCTCTCGATGTAGTAGAGTAAGGCTCGTTTGACATCTAGTGTGTGAAGAGCTCTTTCTGCAACAGTTTGTGGTTGCGAAAAGAATACTGGTAGTTCTACAGATTGGTTTAGGTGAAAAGGGGAAATGACTTTGGGGAGGAATTTTGGGTTGGTACAGAGAACCACCTTATTATGGTGCATTTGTAGAAAAGGTTCTTTAATAGTAAGTGCTTGTATCTCACTGACCCTTCTGAGGGAAGTGATGGCTACAGGAAAAGCGGTTTTCCATGTTAAGAATTGAAGTTCACATTTTTGTAGTGGTTCAAAAGGAGGTCCCATTAGTCTGGTGAGAACGATATTTAGGTTCCACACAGGTGAGGGTGGCACTCTGGGGGGAATTATTCTCTTAAGGCCTTCCATGAAGGCATTAATGGCAGGTACTCTGAAGAGTGTGAGAAGTTGCCTGTTTTGTAGGTAAGCTGCTATGGCTGCGAGGTGTAGTCGAATGGACGTATAGGCTAGATTGCACCTTTGTAGGTGGAGTAAGTATCCTATGATGTGTTGAATGGACACATCTAGGGGATCGATGGTGTTATGACAATAGACAACAAGACGTTTCCACTTGACGGCGTAGCACGCTCTAGTGGTAGGGCGCCTAGCTTCTTTGATGACGTTCATACAGTCAGGGGGAAGATTTAGGTACCCGAATTCTAGGATTTCAGCAGCCAGATTGCAAGGTTGAGCTGAGCTGGGTCCGGGTGTCAGATCTCTCCATGGTTCTGGGTTAAGAGGTGTGGAGAGAGGTGTAATTTTTGATGCGGTACTACCGATAGTTCCAGCAGTGTGGTGTAACCACGGTTGTCTGGCCCAAGTTGGCGCTACTAATTTTAATGTGAGAGAGTGTTGTTGTAGTTTGCGCCCCACTAGTGGAACGAGTGGGAGGCGGAAAAGCGTACGCAAATCTGCCTGACCAGTTCATCCATATCGCATTGCCTTTGGACAATGGGTGTGGGTATCTGGCTGCGAAGCTTGGGCATTTTGTTTTTTCGTGGGTGGCGAAGAGGTCTATTCGTCGATGCCCCCCACATTTGAAAGTATGGGTGAAGTTCCCACTCGTGCAGTTGTTGTGTGTCTGCTGAGTAGATCTGCCATAGCGTTTTGTACTCCTGGGACATGTTGGGCTAGGAGAAAGATTTTCTGGGGTATGGCCCATCTCCATATGCTCTGTGCTAATTGAGAGAGCTGTGGAGAGTGAGTGCCGCCTAGTTTTTGATAGAATACATGGCTGTCATGTTGTCTGTGCGGATTAGGATTGCCTTGCCCGAAATCTGTGTTTGAAAGGATTTTAGGGCTAGGAAGATTGCTAGTAACTCCAGATGGTCGATATGGAGTAGCTTCTGTTGAGGTGTCCATTTGCCTTGCATGGTGAGATGTAATAGATGAGCTCCCCAGCCGGAGAGCGATGCATCTGTTGATAGTACTATCTGGGGAACCGGGTCCAGGAACGGTCGACCTTTGAAAAAATTTGTGGTGGTCCACCACTGCAGAGAGCGATGGGTACGACCGTCTACCAACACCAGATCTGTTAATTGACCCTGGTCCTGGTTCCATTGGTGTGCTAAGCACTCTTGGAGAGGACGCATCTGGAGTCTTGCGTGAGGTACTATGAAGATGCAAGAGGCCATCATCCCCATTAGTTGCATGAACACCCGAGCTGGAAGGGGAGTGTTGTGCTATGAATTTTGCGCGTAGAGCCTGAATGCTTCCAATCCTGGCAGGATTGGGGTAGGCGAGCGCTTTTGAGGTGTCTATAGTGGCACCTAGATATTGTTTTATGTGGGATGGTTGTAGATGGGACTTTGAGGTTTACCGTGAAGCAGCTGGATCGTGGTGTGTGTGTGTTGTACACACTGCTTGTATGAACTGGCTTTTATCAACCAGTCGTCTAGGTATGGGAAGACATGAATGTGTTGTCTTCGCAGATGTGCTGCCACCACTGCTAGGCACTTGGTGAATACGCGTGGTGCGGTTGTGACTCCGAACGGGAGCACTTTGAATTGGTAGTGTTGTCCGCCCACTACAAATCCGAGGTACTTCCTGTGAGCGTTGTGCACTGGAATGTGGAAATAAGCGTCTTTTAGGTCCAAAGTGGTGAGGAAGTCGTTTTGGGAAAGTAGCGGAATTACCTGCTGAAGCGTCACCATATGAAAGTGGTCTGAGTGTATGTATTTGTTTAGTGGCAAAGGTCTAGGATGGGCCATAGAGTCTTGTCCCTTTTTGGTATGAGAAAATATTTTTTTTGGTTGGTAGGAACGTGTTCTAATGCCTTTTTGTCTAGGAGGGAGATTACCTCCTGCTTGAGTAGCAGCAGATGTTCTGGTGACATTGGGCGTTGCCTGGGTGGAATGTTTGGGGGGGGTAGATATCAGTTCTAGGCAGTAGCCTGAACTAATTATTTGTGTTACCCATTTGTCTGAGGTGATGGTAGTCTAGACCGGAGGCAAATGTTGGAGTCTGCCACCGACCGGAGTGTGATGGTCTGGGGGAAGTGGAGGGAAGTCATTGGGTAGGCGCGGTGGCAGAGCGGGCGGTGTGTGTTTTGCCTCTGCCTTTGTTATTGTTGCCCCTGTAGCCGCCTCTTTGGTAACCCCTTGTAAAGGTGGACTGAGGAGGGGATTTGTATGAAGTGGAAGCTGTGTTTGAGGAGTAGCCTCTGGATGCGTTTCGAAAGGAAGAGCGGCAAAAGTAGCGTCTGGGAGGGTGAGATTGTAAGGCTCCCATGGATTTTGCAGTGTCCGTGTCCTTTTTCATTTTCTCTAGGGAGTCATCCACTTTGGGGCCAAACAGATGTTCCTGGTCAAAGGGATGGTTGAAGATGGAGGCGTGTACCTCCGGTTTAAAACCTGATATTTTTAGCCAGGCATGGCGACGGAGGATAACACTAGTATTGATAGCCCTAGAGGCTGTGTCTGCTGCATCTAAGGCACAACGTATGGAGGTATTGGTAATTGTTTTGCCCTCCTGAATTAGCTCATTGTCCCTAACTTTGTATTTATCAGGGAGATGGTGCATTATGGCTTCTAGCTCGTCATAATGGGCCCTGTCATACCTCGCTAGTAGTGCTTGTGTATTGGTGATATGCCATATATTGGCCGCTTGAGATGCAGTACGCTTGCCTGATGCGTCGAAGAGTTTAGACTCTTTGTCAGGTGGTGGTGCGTCACCACACGCCTGGGAGTTGGCCCTTTTCTGTGCTGTGGATACTACCAAGGAATCTAGTGGCGCTGGCCCTCTGATGTAGGAGGGATCTGTTGAGGCAGCTTTATATTTCTTCTCAATGCGCGGGTTAATGACCATGGCCCGGACCGGGTCCTTAAAGACCTCCGGCGCATGTTTTAGAACACCCTTTAGCATAGGCAATATGGAGGTGGTCCTATGTGTGGTGTTAAATGTATCTAGGAGGAAATCCTCCTCCACTGGGTCGGTATATAAATCTACCACGTGGTAGTGTGCCGCCCTTTGTAATAAATGGTTGAACCCCAAGGAGTCTTCTGGTGGAGAAAGTCTGGAAGGGTAAAGATCGTCTTGTGGGACGTTAGGGACATTATAATAGTCCCATGAGTCTGAGGATCCTGTGGAAGTGGGGTCCCCTGTAGGTATATCTTGGGGCACATCCCCTATGTCGCCGTATGGATCCCCTTGATCATCATCATCCGGGGATGGGGTCGGGGAATGATGAGGTGGGGGTGGAGAAGGTGGAGGTGGGGAAGGTGGAGGAGGTGGTGGAGGTGGGGAAGGTAGTCTGAAAGGGGAGGTAGCAGAGTCCTTCCTTTTTGGAGGTGGAGCAGGTTTCTCTAACTGTCTCTTTTTGATAGAGAGCATCAAATGTCCAGTTTTGGGATCCTTAGTTAATGTTTATTGTAAGGGATCCGGTGTGAATAGTTCTGGAGAGGTTGGTTGGTCCGTCGGCACCGAAGGCGTCGGGCCGTTGGTTTCTTAGGCTTGTCGGTGCTTGTTCGTTGTTTGGAACCATGCTTGGAAAGCTCCGATTGTTTAGTAGGCACAGAGATGGATTTCGGCTTCGAAGTGTCGGTGGTCTTGTGGGCTTTTGTCAGTATCGAAGATGGGGTCGGTGCCGAGGAGCAGGGTCTCGACCCAGAGTGTTTCGGTGTGGGGCTCGGTGTCGAGATGGAGGCCGGTTTCTTTTTCGGTGCCGAAGAGTGTTTATCGGCTCCGACGGTGGGCTGGCTCGAGCCTGAGCCACCTGAAGGCTTAATTGGCTTCTTTACCGGTCCCGAAGGTGTGGTGTGGGAAGCAGTGTCTTTGGTCTTGCCTAGGCCCGAAGGCGTGACCGAAGCCTTTTTGGGTGCCGGTGAGGGCGTGGGGGGGGAGGGAGGGGTGGGGGGGTAGAGTAGTACTCACAACCATCTGTGCCGGAGTGATGTCCTCCACATCTGAATCGTCTGCGCTGACGAGTCCCTCGTCTGTGTGTTGCTCTGGAGCGTCGACGCCTTCCCCAAAGATGTCGTACGGGATCGCCGAAGAGTGTGCCATGGTTCTTCTGGCTCTTCGGTCCCGAATAGTTTTCTTGGACCGGAAGGATTTACACGCCGGACAGTCTCGAGCTTTGTGTTCAGGGGAGAGGCACAGGTTTCACACCTCCTGGAGATCTGTGTGGGGGAATTTGGACCCACATCGAGGGCACTTATTAAATGGAGTCCTTTCCATTAGCCAGGACCGGAGCTTGGGTAGGCCCGAAAGCCGCAGTCGACGACTGGAACCGAAGGTCTTGCCGATGAGAGGCGCGTCGAGTGGGGAGATCGCGATCGAAACAATACCGCAAATTGGGGTGAGAATTGCGCGTCGATCTTCGAACTGGAAGCTGTTCGGAACCGGAGCGCGAAGATTACATCCAAGCCCGATGGCGGAAAAAAAACAATCTGAGGATGGAGCCGAAGCCCATGCGCAATACGATCCAAAGGAGGAGTCACCGACCTCGTGACTTCCAAAGACTTTCCAAGAGGAAAAACAAACTGCAAACATCCGGGCCCAACACCAGATGGCGATCTATGCACAAGTGTAATCTGCAGCTCATATGCCTCGAACATCTTTTTCCTAAACTGCTCCAGTTTTAGATTCTTTGTCTGGAGGAGCAGAAGGAAATGCGCTTGGCGAGGCGGAAGCCTGGACAACCAGACTGAGGCCTCGGGTGTGGTGTGAGAAAGCTGGGGTCGCCCGTCGATGGAGGCGTTCCACACCCTTATCTACAGGAACCCCTGTGTTAGGTTTGTTCCAGGTACTCAACAGGATGTCAGTAAGTGCGTCGTTGAAGGGCAGCAGCTGCTCCGTGGAGGACGACGCTGGCTGCAGCACCTCGGTCAGGAGATTGGTCCTGATAGGCACAGAAGGGAGCTAGATGTTAAGAGCCTCACCCGCCCTACTTAACACTACAGAAAAAGTCCCAACCTCCTCCGTAGCCACGGAAGAAGGGGACAGTGTACCAGGGTGTGGAGAGAAATCCAGATCGCCTGGACCTTCCATATCACCCTCCCACTCTGGCTCATCCTCGCATTGAGCTGGGAGAGGGTCCTCAGACTCCTCCCAGTACTCCCCTTCGACCACCGGCTGTTGAAGAGGTCGGTAAGGACGAGGTGCCCGGGGAAATAGGATAATCACCTGGAATGGGAATCGGCTGGGTAATAGACCAATCCAGGCCAGACACAGTCCGACGCCGTCCCCAACGCCAGAGGCGCCGCAGGGTATTGTGCCGGCGTAGCCGGGGCCAAAGGCGGCAGAACCACCCCACGGGTCCATGGGGCCCGAAGGCGCTCCAGAGGGATCAGACGTGGGGAAGAACATACCCATACTTCTTCCTGCGTCGCCTGTGGACCCGGGAAAGGTGGGTAAGCCGCAGGCAACAACGGAGGCTCCACCGGAGCCGCGGGGGAGTGACCACCCCGCCCCCTCCACCGCATCCCACGATCGGTGATGGGTAGACGAAGAGCGACGTCGCTTTTGCGACTTTTTATGGCGCCTTGGCTTACCTGTCCCAGAGTCCAACGAGCGATGGTGTCGGCTCCGCGACAAGTCTTTCAACCTCCCACCGGAGCGGGACCTCGATCTGCGTGGAACAGATTGCCAGGCCTCCAACAACTTTCGGGAACGCTCTAGCAAAGCTTTCAGTGCCATGGCCCGACAATCAGGACACACCTCTGGGTCATGGGCGTGCCCCAGGCATAAGAGACACATTGTGCGGTCCACCACCGACATGTTCCGACAGCAGACCCTACAGGACTTAAACCCGGGCATCCCAACTGCACCAGGAGTCGAGTACTCGACAAAAGCCAATAGCTCAAAATCTCGCAATTGCGAGACCCATTGCATTGTAAATGCTTGTTTTTTGTGTTCTTCGCAGATTTATTCAGTGTCAATTATGTACTTGTTCCAATTGTTCTTTCACAAGTCAGAGCTCTTATGTCTCATTCACTTTTTCACTTCTGGAAGGTCATTCATGTGGAGGACTTTCACCTAGAGTGTTCTTAAAACTATCCATGACATTTCGAATCTTACATTTTAGGTGATGCATTGTAGCTTAAAAGCTTCACGGAACCATCAAGCTGGCGGAAACCTATGGAAAGGCAACATCAGCCTATGATTCTCATTTGGATTCTTAGAATAGTTCTCATGTGACTCTTCCTCACACACTACATCACAGTCATCACTGTAGGAGCCTAAACTAGTAACCTAAAACCTTCGGTGCCAAAAACCTGCACCAGGAGCTGTTCTCTGCACCATGGAGTCGTCCATGGACGTGACGTCAGCGAGGTCACATAAGTCCCTTCTGGCACGCGGACGTCAGTTTTCTTCGGAGAAACTTTTCCGTGGCACAACACGGAACCACCAACAAAACTGTGAGAGTATGGGAACATTGTGCGAAGAAGGAAAAATCCGTAAGATAAAGAAATCGGATGGTGCATAACACCATCAGAAAGAACAGTACCAGACACGGTCTTACAAACCAAGAAGTAAAGGATAGAGCAACGCTCTGAGAAACAACCCTGAAAAGCGAAGCGTGGACCCTCCCCAGAGGCTGAGTAACAAGGGAAGAATATCCCAACAGACAAAAGATAGACTGTTATTACAACGTAGAACTGTGCCGGCCAACAAGGGTGGAGCACAGTAAGAACAAATGTAAGGCATTACAAGAATGGCACTTCCCCTATAGTAATGGAAAGCTGAAGTACAGCCAATCAAATCCCAAGAAGACGGCTGAATAGGCGATAAAATCCCTAAGTTGAAAGAGGAGGCGGGAGGGAGGGAAAGCAACAGGAGAAGATCCCACACTGGAAGGACCAGGGTGGAGGAATGCAGAGAAAAGGAAGGAAAATCTCCCGGTGAAGGCGAAGCAAAAAGCTCCGCTCTACAGGAAGAGAAGCCACCTGAAGGAAGTTGGCTGCATACTGTAAATCATAAAAGGGTTGCACCAAATTGAACACATTGGATGAAGACCAGTGCCAACTGTAAAGAGGCAAAGCAGAGAACGCCCACCTGGCAAGGTCCTCGCAGAATGGGTGGGCGTTAAGGAATCTGCGGCTAAACAACGTCTCTACCAGATTCATCGTTACCGAAGGTAAGTAACGAATAGTTTACCTGTCGGTGTAGTTTTGCAGCTTGAAGATCTTTCTAGATTCACTATGCTGTGCATTATTCCGCGATCTTGTGGTTGGGTCCGGATTCGTAGTCTTTGCTTTTTTTTTTTTGTTTTTGTAGCCCAGGTGGGTGGCAACGACCCACCATTTGGTGCACCTCCCGTGACGTCGTTAGTGCTTCCTGCGGAAGTCCCACCTGTGGGGCGCCATCTTCGTGTTCTTTTTTCCCTTTCCTTTTTTTTTTTAACCCTAGGCGATTGATTAATCCTTCTTGTCCATCTTTCTGTAATTTTTCATTCCTTCTGATCTTTTCCATTTTACCCCCTCTTCCTCCAGCCTCATCTTCCTGGCGGAGGTGGGTGGGTTCGCTAGGGAATCCAGAAAGATCTTCAAGCTGCAAAACTACACCGACAGGTAAGAAACTATTCGTTTTGCAGCATGAATCTTTCTGGATTCACTATGCTGTGCATAGACTTTGTAGCGGTTTTCCTAATTTTGTGGCGGCTGGGTGGTAGATGAGCGTTGGTCGTTGAAAATGTGTTGAAGCACCTTCTGTCCAACCTGTGCTTCCTTGTTCATCTGAATGTCCACGCAGTAGTGTTTCGTGAACGTGTGCACAGATGCCCAAGTTGCCGCCAGACATATGTCCTGGATGGGCGTGTTCGCCAGGAAAGCAACGGTGGCCCCCTTCTTCCTTGTGGAGTGAGCCTGAGGCCCCTCCGCTAGCTCCTGTCCAGCCTGTTTGTGGCAGAATTGAGTAGTGAGGGCAATCCATCTAGCGATGGTGCCCTTAGTCACTGGCCTACCCATGAAGCTAGTAGCAAAGGACACAAACAGCTGTTTCGACTTCCTGAGTTCCTTGGTTCTCTCAATGTAGTGCATCACCGCTCTTCTTGCGTCGAGGGTGTGCAGGGCCTTTTCTGCGTTCGAAGTCGGGTTTTGGAAGAAACTTGGTATCTGAATACTCTGATTCATGTGGAACGCCGACACCACCTTGGGCATGAAGTGTGGGTCCGTCCTCAGGACTACCCTGTCCTTGTGAATCTGAATGTAGGGTTCCTGTAGTGTTAGTGCTTGAAGCTCGCTCACCCTGCGTAGTGAGGTTATGGCCACTAGAAAGGCCGTCTTCATCGTCAACATTTGCAGTGTGGCCTTGTGAATGGGTTCAAACGGTGCCTTCATGAGCTCCGTCAGAACCACGTTTAGATTCCATGCCGGCGGCGGCAACCTTTTCGGAGGGGCCATTCTTTTGGCTCCTTCCATGAATCTCTTCACCACCTGCGAAGTGAAGAAACTTCCACCCTTTTCACCTCTGGTATAGGCAATGATCGCCGCTAGGTGTACCCTTAGGGAGCTCGAGCAGAGGTTACTCTTTCGAAGGTGTGTGAGGTACCTCAGTACTATTGAGTCTCGTCATTCTGTTTTGCAGGCCCTTCTTCCTGCACCACACAGTAAATCTCTTCCATTTTGCGCTGTAGCATTTTCGTGTAGTTGGTTTCCTTGCCTCTCGTTGCACTCGCATAGTGCTAGGATGCAATCTAAGGTGCGCGAACTCTAGGTCTTCAGGAGCCATGGCGCCAGGTTGAGGGTCTCTGGCTCTGGATGCAGGACCTCTCCGTTTTGCATGGAGAGCAGGTCCCTTCTCCTCTCGAACCTGTATGGATTGCCTTGTGCCATTTCTTGAATTTGTGAGAACCATGTCTGTCTTGCCCACTGCGGAGCCACTAGGATCAGAGGTTCTGCACTTGTCGAGCACTCTGTGCAACAGGGGTATCGGTGGAAAGGCGTAGGCAAATGTCCTCGACCAGCTTATCCATAGGGCATTTCCCTGGGATTGCTGATCTGGTTGCCTGGACGCAAAGCTTTGGCATTTTGCATTTTGGCGTGTTGCAAATAGGTCTATTGTGGGAGTTCCCCATCTCCGGAAAAGCTTCTCCGTTTCCTGGCCATTGAGCTCCCACTCGTGCGACGCCGAGGTCTGCCTGCTCAGCCAGTCTGCCTCCACATTGTCCTTCCCCGGTAGGTGAATTGCCAGTAGATCTATCCTGAGAGGTATGGCCCATCTCCAAATCTCCTGTGCCAGAGGAGAGAGGGAACGACTGTGTCCCCCCCTGCTTGTTGATGTAGAGCATTGCCGTGGTGTTGTCTGTTTGAACCAACACCCTCTGGTTGTACAGGTGCCTCTGGAATGCCTTCAGGGCTAGCAGGATTGTTTTCAACTCGAGGTAATTGATATGGCGAACCGCATCTGCTGGAGCCCACAGACCCCTCACTCTGAGGTTGTCCATGTGCGCTCCCCATCCCTTTTGCGATGCGTCCGTGGTAATGGTCATTGTTGGGTTTGGTGGTGTCCGGCTTCTCCCTGCTGTCATGTTGTCTCTGTTCCACCAAGTTATCTCCTCCTGCACTGCGTGCGTAACAACCACTAGATCCTCCCAACTTCCGTTTGCTTGTGACCATTGCCGTTGTAGCCATTCCTGGAATGGTCTCATGTGCAGGCGTACATTCGGCACCAGCTGGATACACAACGCCATCATCCCCATCATCTTGCTCACTGACCTCACTGTCAGAGCTCGCCCCTTCTGGTAGAGCCGCGTCTCCTTCAGTAGGGCATCCGTCCTCCTGTCGCTGGGCACCACTGTGCTGTTCAGGGAGTTGATTTTTGCCCCCAGGAAAATCTTCACCTGCTCTGGTTCCAGCGATGACTTTCCCCCAGTGAATCGAGAACCCCAGATTCGTCAGTGTGTCTGTTACGCGTTTTGCGTGCTTCTCGCGTGAGTTTGCCTTGACCAGCCAGTCGTCTAAGTAGGGGTAGACATGGATCCCCTGCCTTCGTAGGTGGGCCGCGACTGCCGACAGGCATTTTGTAAAAACCCTTGGCGCCGATTTTAATCCGAAGGCCAGGGTTGTGAACTGGTAGTGTTCCTGCTCGATGTTGAACCTTAGAGGGCCCTTGTGTCTTCTGTTTATTGGGATGTGCAGGTAGGCATCCTTCAGGTCCACGGTGACCATGAAGTCCCCCTCTCTTATTTGGGGCAGTACCTCCTGCAGCGAAGTCATTTTGAACCTCTGCGTTCTGATGAACTTGTTTAGGTACCGCAGGTCTAGGATGGGTCTGAGGTTTCCGTCTACTTTCGGGACCACGAAGTAGTTTGAGTAGACCCCCTTGTTGCGTTCTCTGAACGGCACTGCCTCTATGGCTCTCTTCTCTAGAAGTTTCCGTGTTTCTTCTCTGAGTAGGGCCAGTTCTTGAGCCGATCTCTGCCTTCCCTTCGGTCTTCTGTTTGGAGGTTTTTTTCTCCAAATCTACGCAGTATCCGTACTGCATGACGTTCAGTATCCACTTGTCTGTGGTTATACGCCGCCACTCCTGAAGGTGGAACTTCAGTCTTCCGTCTACAGGTGTTGTATGCTCGTAGGCTTTTAAATCTTCACTCCCCCCTGATGTTACTGTACTGCGCCTCACCCTTGGGGGCATGTCGAGGGTAGGCGTCCTCTTGCGTGCTGAGTCACTTTGATGAGGGTTGGTCACCCCCTCTCCTCCTCTGGCCACGTCCGTTCCCTCTCCCACGAAAGGACTGGCCCCGAGGTTGGTACTGCCAGTTTTGCTTCTGTTGACCTTGTTGTCCGTGACTATCACCCTGCTGACCCTGCTGGAACGTCTGGTGCGACGCCCCCTGCTGGCTTCCTCCCCTACCATAGGGTCTCCTCGAGGGATTGCCTCGCCTCATTCCCCTTAGCTGTAGGGCCCCCATGGACCTCGCCGTTTCGTTTTCTTTTTTCAGCTGGGTGAGTTTCTCGTCTACTGTTGCTCCGAACAGTGTCTCTCTCCGTTGAAGGGGGTGCCAAGGATGTTGTTCTGCACCTCCGGTTTGAATCCCGAGATTCTTAGCCATGCATGCCTTCTCTCGGTGACCCCTATGGCCATTAGTCTTGCTGAAGTCTCTGCCCCATCCAACGCCGTCTTTATACAAGAGTTGGCGATGTTTTTACCCTCGTCTACCAGGTGCGAGGCTCTCTGGCGGTATTCTTCGGGGAGGTGCTTTACTAGCTCCCCCATCTCGTCCCAGTACTGGTACTGGTTCCTATTGAGAAGTGCATTGGAATTCGCCATGCGCCAGTGCATTGCGGCGTTCCGCTCGACCTTTCTTCCTGTGAGGTCGATCCTCCTGCTTTCTTTATCAGGTGGTGGCCCCGAAGTTGCTGGTACATTGGCCCTTCTCCTGGCCGTGGAAGCTATGATGGAGTCGGCGGTGATGCTACCCTTGATGTAAGGGGGGTCCAGAGAAGAGTGCTTATACTTCTTCTCCGTCCTGGGTGTGATCGAACGGCAGGTCGCTGGTTCCTTGAAGGCTTCTCTCCCCTGATTCATCACACTTTGTAGCATGGGGAGGAATTGGCTCCTCGTCTGGATGGGGAGCAGGGTTTCGAGGAGGAAATCCGCTTTCGGCCTCTCTTCGTCGAGTTTGACGCCGAAGGCTGTCGCTGCGCTCCTGACCACCATGTTGTACACCCCGATGTCGTCGGGTGGCGAAGGCCTCGAAGGGTACGTGTCTACGGGCTCCTCCGGGTTTTCGGTGTCGAGATCTTGCCATTCGATGTCGTGGCTGGTAGACGGCGCCGAGCTATAGAACGACTGCTGGTCTTCTTCCTCGGCTTCGCCTTCATAGTAGGTCTCGTCTTCCTCTTCGAGATCTCTTGTCAGCCCCTCGGTGTCGAATTCGTCCTCGACTTAGACGACGTTCGTCAGTGGAGCCGTTGGAATCTTGAATTCCTTCATCTTGGCGTCGAACTCCTTCCTTTGAAGGATGTTCTCCATTTCGGCCTCGAGCCGCCTCTTCTTCTTCTCCATCTCGGAGATGCTTTCAGCGTCGACCGCAGGCCTTTGACGGAACTTGCGTCGGCGTCGACCGCTCTTTCTGCGTCGAGCGACCCGTTTCCTGGGTTGACTTCGACGATCCTTGCCTTTCGGCGTCTTTCGGCACCAGGGAGTCCTTCTCGAAGGATCCGCTCGGCCTCTTGTCCATGGTTCCCCCCTTGGTCGTCGAACTTTTCGGCACCGGGGCTCCCTTCGTGGACTTTGACTCTGATTTTCTCGAGTCACCCTCGGGTTTGAGGTATTTTCTGTTTTGAGCTCGATGATTCTCTTACCTCGTCTTCATTTTTCTTGTCGGTCTCTACGACGGTGAAGTTTTCGGGTCCCTCGGCGACGTTGTCCTCATCGTCCGTGGATAGGCCCAGATCGTAGAGCGACTGGGCCTTACCCTTGCCATCCATGCTGGCGTTTCTCTGCCGATCTCTCACCCGGAGCGTCTTCGGCGCGAAGGCTGAGCAGGCGTTGCAGTCCTTACTCTGGTGGTCGACCGGTAGGCAGAGGTTGCAGACCGGATGCTGGTCCTTCTGCGCGAACTTGTGGTGGCAGTTAGGGCAGAACTTGAATGGCGTCTTGTCCATTGCGCTCAGGGCCTCTGAGTGCGCATTCTCCTATGGCGTCGAAGAAAAGTCGCAAAACTTCCTTTCTTCGCGCTCCTGATGTAATCTATTCCTTTCCTGTGATATCTTCGTAGTATTTATCGACGAAACTCGCTTTTCTTTCTTCTTCCTTCGATTGTAACTCTGGAGCTTCCCGATGACGATCCAGACCCAACGGCGGAAAAAAGAATCTGAAGATGGCGCCCCAAAGGTGGGACTTCCGCAGGAAGCACAACGACGTCACGGGAGGTGCACCAAATGGTGGGTCGTCGCCGCCCACCTGGGCTACAAAAAAAAAAAAAAAAAAAAAAAGAAAAGAAAAGACTACGAATCCGGACCCAACCACAAGATCGCGGAATAATGCACAGCATAGTGAATCCAGAAAGATTCACGCTGCAAAACTCGTACATCTGATAGACATCTAGCCGCAGATTCCTTAACTTAGAATAGATATCAGAGCCATACCCCAGGGGAAGGTGGGTCTGCGACAGACAACAGAAAGTGCCAGAGAGCACTGAGCCGGCAACAGAGTGACGGACTAAGGGGAAAGCTGTGGCGGTGCAGTGAGTCAGCAACCCAAGCAGCTCGAGAGAGCAAAAGATAACAGGAGGCGAGGCATCATGAGACTGCCAAAATGGCGCGAGACCATACCTGTGTGAGTATAAGATGTAGAAAACTGCACTAAGCCATATCCCAGAACGGAAGAGAGTACACATAACTAAGGAAGGAAGGAGAATTACTCCCAGAGCTACATAATGCACTAACCATTCCCAGAGCTCAATGGAGCAGTAAATGGACACCAACCAAGCTACAGGACAACATGGAGAGACGTACCCAGAGCCTACCAGGCGAGCCCATGCAAGGGAGGCCAGATAGGCAGCATCCAGGAAGCGAAGGGCAAGAGACCGGAACAGAGCAGCACCTCAGAAGCACAGCCAGGAACATAAGACACGCCAAGTGCGCAGGTAGTCACCAGAACGTGACGGGCAGACAGTACCACGACAAACCACTCCGAGGCAGGCCACAACGAGAACATGCACATAGCAGACAGCTAGTGACAACAAGGTGGAGTAGATATGAGTACGGGACTGCCCAGCAAGGCAGTTTTAAGGCCAAGTGGAGAACACTCCCGGAAGACAGAAGCGCAGGGCGCAGCACCTGGGACGACCATCAGAGGAGCTGTACCGCAGGCACACCAGACACAGATGAGGGTAACACCCAAAGGAAAAAGACACATCCGAAGAGTGTGGCATCCGAGGCACGGACTGAGCCTATAGGAATTCTGATGGACACACATAGCTGTTGAGAACATCAGATCTCCAGACCACCACCTCCGACCCAGAGGGGAAATGCGCCCCCATAGAGGAGAGGGACTGTGCAGCACATGAACGGGACAGATAAGACCCTAAAAAGAGCATCCAGGAGCGGAACCCTAGGAAACCTCATTGCTGAAGATGCAGGAAGATGCACCGAAGTGCAGCATAAACGTTGTGATGAAAAAACACCGCCGTGCAGAACAATGGCAAGCCTGAGCAGAAGGCACCCAACTGCTCCCCGAAAAACAAGGCTATAGGACCAGACCTCGCAGAAGCGAAGAGGTGGAGGTGTGTGGAAAGGGATACCCTACAGGCAATCCGAGGAGCTATATATATATCTCAAAAGGGGCCCAGCCACGAGACCAGGCAGCTGCGGGTACGATAGGAGGACCCGCCTGATGCACCTGGGGCAGGAGGCAGCTTCATTTTGAAGCGTGTTGAAATACACTGAAAAGAGATCATTCAAGGAAAAAACCTCTAGAAGAGGAAAATGAGGCACACACGCAAGGCTCAAGCAAAGCGAGACTTGTGGCGTTTAGGAGACCGTGCCAGAAGGCACAACACTATAAACCGTTCAACGGTAAGCAAATAGCATCAATAGGCGTAGGGAGCCCAAGGGGACCCCCACGCCTGCCTGGTGCAGAGCGGAGCTACACAATAGCATACAGGTACCCCACCTGGAGTATATCACACCACCAAGAAAAACAGGGGAACACCTCTTAGGGTAAACCACAGTCAGAGGACAGAACAACCTGTGGAACACCGCCACAGTAGGCTTACTGTCACCCCAAAAAGACATAGTCCAACAGGCGGACGTTCAATGAAAGCATAACCACCCCAGGATAAGACAACGTGAGACCCGATTAGTACAGACCTATTGGGGAGGGTGAAAGCCCGCAAGGAGGCGCCAAACTGCCAAATCGGCGTGGGAACCAAACAAAAAGACCCCAGTAAATGGCAGATCAACAAGGCGTTCCCGGATTTTCTCCGGGAAGATGCCATCCCACAACCAAGCATGTTGTCATAGTGGAACCGAAACAGCCATAGCTCTGCCTAAGGAATCCGAGGTATCCAGGGCCGAGCGGATAGTAAATTCCACCAGATCACGGCCGTCACGGATAAGACGGAGGAGGTTAACACTAGCACCCTCAGATGTGGAAGATAGAAGAGACTCGGTAGAGTCCCAAAGAGCAGAAGTAGCCCGAGCCAAGACACATACTGTATTGAGTGATCGAAGTGCTGCGCTAGTGGAGGTGAAAATATTACGACCCCACGACTCCAGCCATCTGGACTCCCGGGAGGGAGGAAGCAGCAGAGGCAAGGAAGAAAAAGCAGCTTGCAGAACCAACCCATGAAAGTCTGAATGAACAAATAAGCAAACTGGATCATTTGGAGCAGGGCAGTGGCGGTGCATGATAGAACGAGCCACCGGATCACCAGATGCCGGCCGAGCCCAGGAGGGCATCATAAAGAGAAGCTTCAAAATGAAGAAGCGGCTCTACATTCCCCGAACCGTGGTGGAGGACATCCAACAGAGGGTCAACAGGCAGAGGGACCGAAGGGGGCTGCATACTCAGAATGCGGACGGCCATGGAAACAACTCTTAGAAATGCCGCACCAGCCTCAGTAGCCCTCCAAGGAGGGGACAATAACTCATCTGTGGGTGAGGGCTGTAAACTGAGCCTCCCACCCCAAGGAGGGTTTCCGATGAACGGAGGATGAGACCAATGTCCAAATGAAGGTAGCCCCATGTACGAATGAGGGGCCTGATGGGGCTCCTGAGGGGGCAGAGAATCCGCCAGAGACATGAATTCCAAAGGGGGGGGGGGGGGGGGGGGTGGGTTTGAAAGAGGCAATGACTGATCCGGCATTGCGGGATGTTGGGGTGGCGCCGAACTCCCCCCAGAAGCCTCCGGAGAGGAGTAAATGATCCGGCGTCGAGGCGGCACCAGGGTGTCCTCGTCCGGCACCGACTCAGCCTCATCCGGCGCCGACTCGGCCTCAACCACAATAAGCTCTGGCACCGAAGAAAGGAACGGTGCTGGAGTCGGGGAGGCAAGTTTACGGCGCTGGACCCGCACTGACCCCACCTCGACCACAACAGGCTCCGACTCTGAAGTAAGGGACAGAGCCGGAGAGGCAAGCCTTTGGCGCCGAACCGGCGCCGGCTCGGCCTCCGAAAAGGCAGCCGCCTGTCTGGAAGGCTAAGGTGGGCTCGGAGCCAAGCTTCGAGCACCAGCAACCACCTGCAATGCCACAGGGAGCCCCACTGGACTATGCGGCGCTGTAGGGGTGCTATGGGTCGAAAAGGGGGGCCCAGCCACCCGCGCCCTGATGCCATATCTCCATCATACCTAGAGGCAAGGGGTTCAATCGGCACCGGGGGCGAGCCCACCGGAGAACCCGCACATAGCGGAGGGTCAGAGGACAACCCAGGGAAAGGACCCAAGGGAGGCCTGTAAGTCCGCGGAATAGGCCGCCATCTGGGTCCAAGTCGCCCCCATGCCCAGGAAAGGCGGATAGGGGAGGGACGACTCCCGGGGGCGCACGTCTGGAGAGATCTGGGAACTAGTGCCCCCGACAACAGAAGGAAGGGAGGTGGGGCTCGAGGACCTCGGCGACATGCACCGGGACTCACCAGGAAGGGGCGAGCGACGCACACGGGAACCAGATGGCGACCGATGCCGCAAATGGAACCCACTGCCTCCGGGACCTGCCGCCAAAGAGGAGGCATGGGGCCGTGACGACTCCGACCGGGACAGGCGAGCTGAAAGTAACTTCATCCCGCGCTCCCGCCGGGACTTCGGCTTGAGCTGTTGGCAGGCGTCGCAATCCGTAGAGTCGTGGTGTTTGACCAAACACCACATGCAGGTAAGGTGTGGGTCTGTCGCAGACATTTGCCGTGAACAGGCGGTACACGTTTTAAAGCACTAAGGCATCGCACACTGTTCCAGACGCAAAGGCGTCAAAAGGGCCTGAAAACAGGCCAGAGGAACCGTTTACTCCGGATCCGCGTTGCACGCTGAAAGAAGGAAACTGACATCAGCGTGCCGGAAAGGACTAATGTGACCTCACTGACGTCACGTCCGTGGACAACGTCAGGGCGGGGTCGTGTGGCGCCGTCCCCCGGCGTGCAGAGGTGCTCCTGCAAAACATTTCCAGATCCAGTCTGACGCCTGGGGATAATTCTAAGTTAAGGAATCTGCAGCTAGCTGTCTATCAGATACATTCATAGGCTATCGGTGGGGCAGTGTCTGCTTATGGTCAAAGCCATTGAGTCAAAAGACTTGGGCTATTTGTCAAGGCCCAAAATAGAAAAAGCTTCATTAAAATAGTTTTTTTCTGGAACCGACCATACATGGCGGAATAATGTACTGCATCTGAACCTAGAATAGGGTCACGCAACAAACTTCAAAAGGTCAGTTTGTGGCACATGTACCCATTCAAGGACACTGGCCAGCATTAGTTTCCATCTTGTATAATCATGCTTACATCATTCACCTTCACTTGGTCCCTCCTGCTACTCATTTAAATCCAAGACTTCAGCTCCTTATTCAGAACAACGAGTTATTGTTTGTCAATGCACGATTTTGCGTCCGGTATGTAAAGGAGTAGCAGCCATCTCAAAAGCTCACTCTTGTCAGTCACAGCGGCTCAAATCAAACACCACAACCAAAAATAAGAGCAGACAGCAAAGAATTTTTCATTTCTTTTTTTCTTTAAAAGGAAAACAAAATAAAGAGAACAAGGATTTTTGTTTCCGTCTTCTTTTACAATAACACAAATGTTACAGTCAGCCATTCACTGTGTACAAACCTCGGTATATATATATACATACAAAACAAACTGAAAGAGGGGACAGGATGGAAGCCAACATACAATAGCAGGCTTCCAAATAATAATTAAAATAAAAAGTTAAAAAACAAAAGGCCCCCCCTCCCCCAAGAGATTTTAGCCCACAGAGGTCATGGGCACTGGGCAGGGACTACAGGCATTTCATATAACCTCAGACCACGGTGTTAGGGCCGGGAACGAAGTTAAACAGCGAATAGGTACTCCCCTCCTACCTACTGTATCAGACTCATGTTGGTCTGGATGTTCTAAATTCACGACATGATTTTAACAGCTTCTTTCCTTCGACAGAAGAAGAACAACCATTCTCCTCAGGTGGTGACCACGCAAGACAGTAGTATGCCACAGTGTGATGCACCCCAACGTAGGTCTTTAATAGTAAAATCAGGCCACTGCTTTTAAGAAGAGCCAGAGTGGCTAGCCCAGATAGTGGCAAACCTTCATTACTTCTAAAGGTGAGAAACATTGCCGGATGCAGTGGTGGGCTCCTCATCCCCTCTTTCTGCAGAGCCCGATGCCACGACTGCCTCTATAGCAGCCCAATTAAAAGGAAGGGGGGTAGGAACGTTATGGCTTCATGCCCATTCCACGGTGCGTCAATAGTGAAAGAGGACTGGTGATCAGATCACTTTCTCCACGTGAACCAGAATCAAACTACCACCTCATTCAAATGTACACCAGCCAATCGCAAAGGCCTAGTCTGGATTCAATTGAATGAGATCACCCAAGCCTTGCATCTAAATGACAAACCACCACAAAGCATTACACTACAATTCGTTCTATGGCTTATTGGCCCTTCCGTTCTGCCACTAGGGTCGTAAAACAGACCATGTTTAGCTCACTGAGACAGCTTGAAAAGGTGGATCAAGAGGTAAGGGAAGGTCATTCATTCCAGAGCACAAGGGCCAAAGGCCAAGACTCCTGCATGGTAGCTCCAGCACGCCCATGAAGTCTCTCTGGCCTTGGGTTTATTTTGAGGCAATTACTCATGGAACTTACCCTTGCCCCTCAGAAAAGGCATGTTATAAAGAGGAAAAGGATAAAGAATTATCAATACTTTTTGGGTCTCTCTACACCTTCCCATTCTCTCCAGCCGGAGAGCATGCTATAATGCCACAAGGTTTCTTCTGGCATAGTTCGCAGTGTGTGCACTGTGGGCACATTCACACAAAAACCCAGGGGTCACAAGGACAGTGCAGAAGAGGGGAAAATGTCAGAAGCACAGGGTAGCTGAGATGTACAGGTGGTTGACATTCAGGCGAGTGCACAGACAGTGAGTGCCCTTTCTCGGGGGGGGAAAAGAAATCTACTAAACACAGATCCTGGCCACACTGCAGCAAGTGGATACGGACCACTGACTGGAAGGCCTAACATGTAATAAAACCATAGTTCTTAATTTGCTACTTTGCACCATGCTGATCAGGTTTCTAATGCAAAGGATGGATATACCTAGATAGTAAGGCAGCAGACAAAACCCCTTTTCAATGCAAGACACGTTTTTACCCTCAAAATGAAATGTTGAACGAAGCAGGGACATTTCCAGAAGAATGCATGCCTGATGCAAACTCAATACTAAAAATTCTGATCAGGAAAAGGTCTGGGGGAAAGGAAGTGCAACTTAATGACTGGTCCATAACAACCTGCTGTCCTCAAAGTAAACCATCATTGGTGAACCTCCTTACAGGAAATAATCTAACCGTTTGCCTAAAACAGACCGAACAGATGCTATATCTACGTGTCTTCTTGAAACATAGGAGCTTCATGAGCATAAATGGCCCTGAGTGTTAAAGTGAGACAAGGGGCCTTATGCAATTGCAACCAAATACAGGGTGCATGCGTGCAGGTGATCACAACTTCATGGGTGTAAGTCAATGGGTATACGTGGGCAGGCAAGTGTAATGAAAGTACATGTGCCTTGCGGTGTCCAACCTTGCACACAATGATCTTGAAAATGGCGATACTGAATAAAGAAACCAGTCAGCAGGTCAAACGTTACACCGACCAGTCCCATTTGCATCGGAGTGCTCTTGTCTCCCCACCCCACCCACAAAAGAACAGATGCTACTCAGGCAATAACCTCCCGCCCCTCCCACCCACCCACCCCTCAAAAAGGAATAAAATAATCTAAAAACAGTGATGCGCTTACTTCGATGCTAGCCAGCACTAGCTGGAGACGGACCAAAACGTAACTGTTGTCCCGTCGAGATGCCTGCCTTAACCAACCCCCCGTCAATACTTGCTACTTATACAAGAAGCTTAGCAATACTTTTTTTTAAACTTTTTTCTTCACCTGTAAAAACATCACAGGAGAGACGGGTGTGTGTTGGGAAGGGGGCTTTATCTGTCAGGCAGAGAGAGGGCACCTCTTTCTTGGACCCTGTCACCATGCCACCCCCTTTCATTTTCTAATTTTTTTTTGTGTAATTTTTTTGTGGAAAGTTTATTTTTTTAATTATTTTTTTCTCCTTCCTTTTTGTTGTTGAATACTTTAGATCAATGCATCGGGAACGCCAGAACCCACAGAGGGTGTTTTCTTTGTTCTCAACTCCTTTCCTGGCTAGTTCCATATTTTCAGAAAGCTGTCCCATGAGCCGGTAGCTACTGCCATGCCATCATCCGTCACTCCAAGGCAGCTCACCCTGTTGTCATGACCAGCAAGAACACCTACAGAAAAGAAAAAGACAGATCAAGACTAGGCAGAAAAATCACAAATCTTATCGAACAGAATACAATTTCCTTGTTGGGTCACAGACATTTGTTACAGAACACTGAGAATAGACCTTGCACTACTGACAACCACCTCACAAAAAACTATGCATAGAGTGCATGTGGTATTTTGATCTAAATTTTTATGGTGGATGTGAGGGGGAAACAGAACTTTCAGTCTCCTAAGGGACCAAAACCTTGAGACCATCTTCAGGATGGAATAAATGAAATAGGGCCCTGCTACAAAAAAACTAAAGTTTCATGGACATACGTTGTGGGAGCAGATCCTCAAAATATTTTATATCGAAAAGTTATGACTTAATCAAATGGAAAGAGGCATTTTTTAAATAGCAAGTTAACAGGCGCATCAAATGGACATCCCAAAAGTAGCTGAACAATTGGCTAACAGCAAGGTGCAGGAGTTAAAACATAATTGATAGAAACGGTTATTGAATTGATTTATATGCGATTGGCTTTTAAGGACTGTACACTTACATTAACATATAAAAATATTTATTAGAGTGACCATTGAGAACGCCTCTTATTATTTTGATTGTTTTGTTTGGTTTTTAATTCTCATTGATTCCCTTGATTGAATCTAATTGACCAAACATCTAATGTAGGTTTGAAAGATTTTCTAAAACAATTAATTTGGACATTTTTGTGTTTGCATTATGTACCTATCTCCTGAGGGAAGATTGGGTTGCCTTATTGCGTCTCACGGGTGAATCGACAGTATTACATGCTACAAACCAATGCATTAGGAGGGACTTATTCAGTTCACAGCATGTGTGACTATAGTGACATTTACTCTGCATCTACTAAAGTAGTTTCCCCCAAAGCGGTAGCTAGCTGGCAGATGATGCAGATGTTTGGAACAATGTTCTCAATACAGTTTTTCTAACCATAGCCTGTGGACAGGCTAGTGTGGCCATAAAGTTGTGCAAGATGTGCTGTGTGGACCAGGTAGCTGCCTTGCAGATGTATGCCAATGAGATGTTACCCAGGAAAGCCATGGTGACCCCCTTCTATATGCAAGGTGTACCCTGAAAGGTACAATGGAGTACCAAGGTTAGATTTAGCATAGAAAGATTGGACAGACTTGACAATTCAGCTTGCAGCGCCTTTTTGGAAATAGGGGAAACCTTTGTAGGGTTTAGCAAAAGTTACAAATAGTTGGTTAATTTTGTGGCAAGACTTAGCCTTGTGGATACAGTACATTAGTGCCAGTTTCACATACCAGGTTTGCAAAGCTACTGAATCTGGTTGTGGAAAGAAAACTAGCAGCTCCATAATCTGATTGACATGGAAAGGTGAGATTACCTCGGTAGGAACTTTGAATTAGATTTAAGGACCACCAGGGCCCTATGCACCCGAATGAATATTTCTTGAATGGCAAGTTGTTTAAACTTGCTAATGATCTCCAAAATAACCCTTTCTGGACTCTTCCTTCCTCTATCCCTCCTTGCTCTCCCCAAACTTTATTTTACTACTATGATCTCCCAAACAACCCTTTTTCAATTCTCCACTCATTTATCCCCCCTTTTACTCATCTCTAAACGGCTATGATCTCCCTAATCCCTTTTTAGAGACTCTACCCTCCTCCATCTCTCCATTTACT
This sequence comes from Triturus cristatus, assembly GCF_964204655.1. Taxonomy (NCBI): domain Eukaryota; kingdom Metazoa; phylum Chordata; class Amphibia; order Caudata; family Salamandridae; genus Triturus; species Triturus cristatus. The sequence goes on from NC_140595.1 coordinate 818,573,714, forward strand.
CATCCTAAACCTCATCTTACTACTATGATCTCCCAAATTACACTTTCTAGAGCCTTACCTCTTCTATCCCTCCATTATCGCATTCAACCCAACTAACACACTCGGCACTTTGACACCTCATCAGGGGTAGTAAGCGCTATATGAATAAATTACAATACGTCTTTGCAAGGTAATAGCTAGCACGATAACCACTTTCGTGGATTCAAACCGCAAGAGTGGAGGGGCTCAAAGGGCAGACCCATATGCCTTATTAGAACTACATTAAGGTTCCAGACAGGGGCTGGAGGTGTTCTTGAGGCAATTTCCAATTTGAGACTCTCCGTGAACACTTAACAGAGATTGTGAAGACTGGGCAGTGTTCCTATTTTGCATGTAGCAGTGATAGCGGCTGGGTGAAGACATATGGAAGTATATTCAAGACCTGCATTCCGTAAGTGTAAAAGTTAACAGATGAGGTCTTAAACCTTGCCTTTGAAGGGGTCTTCTTGTTTTGAGATGCAATTGTGGGCACATCTCTTCCACTTACCTATAGAACATGCATGAGTAGTAGGCCTACGAGCTTCATGCAGTATGCCATGTCCTCATAAGGAAAATGCTACTTACCCTGAAAGCAACTGTTATTGGCATGTAGAGCAGTAGTCACATGCTGTGCATAGCCTGCCATCTAGTGTTGGGTCTGGATGTTTGCACTTTGTTTTTGTTCGAAGAAGTCTTTTCCAGTCATGAGGTAGGGGACGACTTTTTAGTGCGCATTGGCATGGACTCCATTGTTAGATTATTTGCTGCAGAGGGTGATAATGGTGTTAGTAAGAGTAGTAAGAGATGTCCAGGTATACATGTATCCAAGTAAGATGTAACTGCAAAAGGTATAGGTACCCGGGGAGGCGCATGTGACTCTACAGCTCTACATGCCAAGAACAGATGCATACTGGGTATATAGAATTTTCCGTTCAAGGCATGCGAGCTGTAGATCACATGCTGTGCATAGATTAAAAAGCAGTTATCTCCCAAAGCGCTGGCTAACTTGTAGCTGTTGCAGTGGTCTGAAATAGTGTATGTAAAACTGCTTGGCCCACACTAGCTTGCAGTCTTGCTAACACATCTACACAATAGATGTGAATGTTTGAGGTGTAGACCATGTTGCAGCTTTGCAGATATCATCTATGGGTATATTTCCTAAGACTGCCATAGAAGCCCCTAGTTTGCGTGTTGAGTGCACTCAAAGGGAAATTGTTAAAATTCTTTTTGCTTTTGCATAGCATATTTGAATGCACCGGACTATCCACCTTGCAATGCCCGATTTTGAAATAGGATTGCCTTTATGTGGTGGAGCAAAAGCGACAAATAGTTGTTTTTGTGGAAAGGTTTTGATCTTTCTATATAGCAAAGAATTGCTCTTTTCACATCTAAAGTGTGTAAAGCACGTTCTGCCACAGAATCTGGTTGAGGGAAGAACATGGGCAACTCAACAGATTGGTTGATATGAAAAGCAGAAATCACTTTTGGTCCAAAGAACCACTTTGTTTTGGTGTATTTGTAAGAATGGTTCTTCTATGGTTAGTGCCTGAAGCTCACCTATCCTCCTCAGAGATGCGATAGCTATGAGGAAAGCTACCTTCTAAGTGAGCAATTGTATTTCACATCTATGCAATGGCTCAAATGGTGGACCCATTAGCCTGGTGAGGACAATGTTGAGATTCCACACTAGAGCAGGTGGAAGTCTTGGAGGAATGATTCTTTTAAGTCTCTCCGTAAATGCTTTGATGACAGGCACTCTAAAAAAGACAAATGTCTGTTTTGTAGGTATGCAGCTATTGCAGCAGGATGTAAGCGTATGGAAGAGTATGCTAAATTGGAACGCTGCAGATGTAGTAAATAGAAAATTAGGTTTTGAACTGAAGCGTCTAGTGGATCTGATTGTTATTGCAGTATATCACAAATCGCTTCCACTTTGCTGCATAGCATGCTCTTGTGGTAGGACATCTAGCCTCTTTGATAATGTTCATGCAGTCTGGGGGAAGATTAAGGCAGCCAAACTAAGATTTCAGGTGCCAGATCACAAGGTTGAGATGGCTGGGATCTGGATGTCTCATCTCTCCATGGCTCTGAGTGAGCAGATTGGAAGTGAGGTATAGTTTTTGGTGAGGAACTACTGAGTTCCAACAGGGTTGTCTGGCCCATGTGGGAGCAACTAGGATTAATGTCAGGGACACCTGTCTGAGCTTCTGAACCAACAATGGAATGAGTGGAAGAGGCAGAAAAGCTTAGGCAAATATCCCGGACTAATTCATCCATAGTGCATTGCCCTTGGACAATGGCTGGGGATGTCTGGATACGAAGTTTGGGCATTTTGCATTTAGAATGGGAGAGCTGGGGGGGGGGGGGGGGGGGGGGAGTAACAATTTGTTTATCTGTTGTCTTTGATTACTGAGCATATCTGCAATCTGAAAGTTGTTCCATAAGGAGAAGCATTCTGTGATGTATGGCCCATCTCCAGATGGTCTGTGCTAGTTGTGACTGCTGGAGAGTGCATGTCCCCGTTTTTTGTGTGTAGTACATTGCTGTCCTGTTTGTACGAATCAGGACAGCTTTGCCTACTAGATGAACTTGAAAAGCTTTGAGCGCTAGAAAAATCGCTAGCAGCTCTAGGTGATTTAGGAGTAGCTGCTTTTGCTGCAGGCTCCACATGCCCAGAATTGTATGCGGCTGAAGATGAGCTCCCCAACCAGTGAGCGATGCGTCTGCTGTTAGAACTATTTGTGGAACAGGGTCGATGAAGGGCCGCCCTTTTGCAAGGTTTTGTGTATTCCACCACTGCAGAGAGCAATGGGTGCAGCAGTCTACCAACACTAGATCTGATAACAGACCCTGAGCCTGGTTCCACTGACGTGCCAAGCACTCCTGGAGGGGACACATTTGAAGTCTTGCATAAGGGACTTATTAGGATGCAAGACGTCATCATCCCTAGCAACTGCATGAACACTCGAGCTGGCAATGAGTGTTGAGGCTGAAACTGACAGAGTCTGCATGTTGCGGATTCTGGTCGGACTGGGGTAGGCCAAAGCCTTTTGCGCATCTTTTGTGGCTCCCAAATACGCCTGTGTGCAAGATGGCTGTAAATGTGACTTGAACAGGCTCACTGTGAATCCAAGATTGTGGAGCAACTGCATTGTTTTGTGAGTGACAGACTACTTTGTTGCGAGCTGGATTTTATGAGCCAATCGTCCAGATATGGGAAGACTTTAAAGTGTTGTCTTCAAAGGTGAGCTGCGAGTACTGCTAAACACTTGGTGAACACTCTGGGTGCGGTAGTTACTCCGAATGGGAGTACCTTGAACTGATAATGCTGTCCTGCTACTATAAGCCTCAAGTATTTGCGACGAGCAGGATGTATTGGGATATGGAAATAGGCATCCTTTAAGTCCGAAGTGGACAGAACGTCGAGTTGTTGAAGGAGCTGAAGAACTTGTTGGAGAAAGACCATGTGAAAGTGGTCCGATTGAATGTATAGATTTAGTTCTCGGAGGTCTCGTATAGGCATGAGAGAGCGGTCCTTCTTGGGAATTAAGAAGTACAGGAGTATACCCTGGTCTCTTGATGTTTTAATGGGACTGGTTCTATTGCTACTTTTCCTAACAGAGGGAGGACTTTTTTTTTTTTAGACGGGTAAGATGTTCCTGTGACATTGCTTGTGATCTTGGAAGAATGTTTGATGGAGTATCTTAAAGTTACAGGCAGTAACCATATTGGATCATTTGTAAAACCCATTTGTCTGAGGTGATGTTATTTCAGGCAGGGAAAAATTGAGAGACGTCCCATGACAGGAGTGGAATGATCAGGGGGTAGCAGAAGGAAGTCACAGTTTGTTATTAGTGGGGGAAATACATGTGGAGTTGCCTTTGCCTCTTCCCTTACTATTGTTTCCTCTAAAACCTCCTCTAAAATATCTTCTTGATGAGGACGATTGGTTGTTGCCCTTGTAAGAAAAGGAGGGATTTTTTTGTGGTAACATTTTTGGAGCCACCCCTTTAAAAGGAGCGGTGAAAGGAAATCTTAGTAGGTATTAGTAGGTAATTGTAAAGCCCCCAAGGACTTTGACCTTAGTGTCTTACTTTCATTTTTCCAGTGAGGTGTCAACTGCTGGACCAAAGAGGTGTTAAAAAGGCTGAGAATGGAGGCCTGTACCTCAGGTTTAAAACATGAAATTCTCAACCATGCATGTCTGCATAGCAACTAGTGTTTACTGCGCTTGCTGCTGGGTCTGCTGCATCTAATGAGCAATTGATGAAGGTATTGGTGAGAAGTTTTCCCTCCTGGATAAGATCATTTGCCTTAGATTTGTGCTCATCAGGCAGAAATTGCGCAAGTATTTCCAGCTCATCATAATGAGCCCTATCGTATCTGGCTAACAAAGACGAAGCATTGGTACTGCGCCAGGGATTAGCCGCCTGTGAGGCTACCCTTTTACCAGAGGCATCAATTAACTTGGACTTCCTGTCAGGAGGAGGAGCCTCACCTGTGGTCTTAGAGTTTGCTCTCCTCCAAGCATTAGAGACCACTAGAGAGTCTAAGGGACGCTGACCTTTGATGTAAGCAGGGTCAGTAGGTGCTGGATTATTTTTTTTCTCCACCCTGGGCGTGAGGATTCTTGCCCTGACAGGGTCCTGGAAAACGTCATCTGTATGCTTAAGCATCCCCTTAAGCATTGGTAACGTGTGTGTACTTTTTTGAGTGGAGCTTAAGGTCTCAAACAAGAAGTCCTACTCTAAAGTCTCCTTATGTAGGTCCACCCCATGTTATTGAGCAGCCCTATTACGAAGCCTAATGTAGCCTATATTTTCGTCAGGTGGTGATCGCCTGGATGGATACAAGTCAGGGTCAGTGTCTGTGAGTGGATCAATATCATAATCCTCCCAAGGGTCATTATCTTGTGGCCTATCCTCATCGCCATCATCCTGTGGGTCAGGTGATTGTGAATTAGTGGGTGTAATAAGTATTTGAGGATTAGTAGGTGAATGAGGTGGCATACAAGGTGGTGATGGATTTGTACCCACATTCCTTTTCTTCAGGGGCATGTGATGCTCATCCGGATGGGCCAATTTTCTTTTTCCATGCAATTTGGCATGAATATGTCCGGTATCTGGGTTAATAACCAGTTCTTTGTTTCGGATCCGAAGGTGGAATATCGGAGCAAGGCTCTTTGTCGGAGTCTTTTTATCTTAACTTGCAGCTTTCGGTGTCGAAAGTTTTGGCTCCGAACTCTTTGGCACTGAAGTTGTAGGCTTCGACAAAGATGGAACATGGACGTGCTTGAATTTCGGCTCGGCGCCAGAATGGGGCTGACTCAAGCACGAGCCGGAAGGCTTTTCTCTGCTTCAGCGCCGGGCCCGCGGGCGGTGTGCTCGAACCTTTCTTGGTGCTGACCTTGGCCCGCAGGCAGAGGAAGGACCGGAGCCTTTTTCGGTTTTGGTTGTTGGGGGAAGGGGGTTTCTGTACTTATGGTACGCTGACCCGGTGTAACTTGCTCCTCTTCTTCCATGTCGGAGTCTGCCTCGGATACAGAGATGTGTTGTTCTTCCTCTGCTCCTTTAGCGTGTTTTTTTTCCTTGGTCGGAATCTTCGGCGAAGATATCCAGTACGGAGCCACCTTGGTGTTGCATCTCGTGACATCGAGCCCGACGGTCACAGAGCGTCTTCTTTGATCGACACCATCGCAACACATCGCAGTCTTTCTCGTCGTGTTCGGGTGACAAACAGATTTCACGCTTCGTGCGGGTCGGTGCACAGAAACTTGGCGCAACACCTGAGACAGAACTTAAATGGAGTCCGTTCCATCGACTGCTAGCGAGCCTGGCGCGGGTAGGCCCAACAGCCCTCCACGAGTTTACCGATCGAAGATTGTTGGTTCGAAACAATACGCGGAGAATGTGAAACGCAATCGAGAAACAATATAGTCGAGGGTAGTGAATTGAGCTTCAAAGGGAACCAGCGAAACGGTGCTGAACCGGAGCGCAGCAATTCACATCCGGACCCGGTGGTGGGATAAAAAAAAAAAACAATCTAACAATGGAGTCGATGACCATGCGCACTATCACCAAAAGGAGTCACCACCTACCTCGTGACTGGAAAAGACTTATTCGAACAAAAACAAAGTGCAAACATCCGGACCCAACAACTAGATGGCAGGCTTTGCACAGCATGTAATCTACAGCTCACATGCCTCAAACAGGAGGTTACGGCACAAAACTCTGAGAACTCATGTGACCAATCACTAGGTTGAGTTGTGTGGGGTCTGGGTGCCTGATGTGCCAATGTTGCTGCATGAGATGGTCCAGCATTATCAGCAGTTTCTAGTATGGATTGAAGGACATCTCAAGGAGCATGAAGTAACATGGCTGCCTGACCCAGGTTGGGGGGCCAATAGGATAATGGTCATGGACACCTGCCTGATCTTCTGCACCACTTATGGATGAGTGTCAGAAGAGGAAAATTATAGGCAAATATCCCTGACCAGTTAATCCATAGGGCATTGCCTATGGCTGTGGCTATCTGGAGGCGAAGGTTGGGCATTTCGCATTTTCTAGCTGAAGTATCAGTGTAGAAATTGTATGTGGAGTTCCCACTCGTGGACTTGTTGACATCAGATGAAACCAATTCCTCTCGGAGTTAGCTTAGTATTTAAAGTAATGAATATGCTACTTACCAGTATGCATCTGTTCTTGGCATGTAGGGCTGCTGACATTCATATCTGTGCATAGATCGCCGCCTAGTGTTGGGTCCGGATGTTTGCACGTTGTTGTCCTGGAAGAGTCTTCGAAGTATCATGAGATAGGTGACTCCTCCTCTGGACCACAGTGCGCATGGGCATCCTCTCCATCCTTAGATTGTTTTTCGCCATTGTGGCAGTGATGGAGTAGATACAGTAAGTGATGACCATGCTATACAGTAATTCTGAGTGCTGCAGCCGCTACAGGCGCCGGGGAGGAGGGTGGGCGATATGAATGTCAGCAGCCCTACATGCCAAGAAGAGATGCATACTGGTAAGTAGCATATTCAGTTCGAGGCATGTGGGCTGCTGAATTCATATCTGTGCATAGAATACATAGCAGTACCTCCTATTAGCGGCGGCTACCCGTGCCAGCTGCAGCAGTCTGAAAAAGAGTTTTGAGAACAGCCTGTCCTACAGCTGCCTGCTGTTTTGAGTGTACATCTACACAGTAGTGTTTGGTAAGGAATATGCTACTTACCAGTATGCATCTGTTCTTGGCATGTAGAGCTGCAGAGTTGTACACTTAGCATAGATCGCCATCTGGTGTTGGGCCCGGATGTTTGCAGTTTGTTTTTCTTCTTGGACAGTCTTTGGAAGTCACGAGTTTGGTGACTCCTCCTTCGGTCCGTACTGCGCATGGGCTTAGGCTCCATCCTCAGATTGTTTTTCGCCAACAGGGAAATGATGGAGCGTAGTAATAACAGTGGGAAACCCATGTGTTGTATCTAAATAAGATGTACTGGAACGGATACAGGTAGCCGGGGAGGCGGGTGGGCGTGTACAACTCTGCAGCTCTACATGCCAAGAACAGATGCATACTGGTAAGTAGCATATTCCGTTCGAGGAATATGAGCTGCAGATTGTACACTTAGCATAGATTATATAGCAGTACCCAACCTTAGCGGCGACCACCGGTATCCGTTGCAGCTGTTTGAAAAAGTGTCTTTAGTACAGCCTGGCCCACCCTAGCTTGCTGCTTGGAATGCACATCTACACAGTAGTGTTTTGTGAAGGTGTGCGGTGTAGACCATGTGGCTGCTTTGCAGATGTCATCTAAGGGTATATTCCCTAGAAAAGCCATAGAAGCCCCTAACTTTCTTGTAGAGTGGGCTTTAGGAGGAACAGATAATGTTCTCTTTGCCTTTTGATAGCAAATTTGTATGCATTTTACAATCCACCTAGCTATCCCGGATTTCAAAATGGGGTTGCCTTTATGTGGTGGAGAGAAGGAAACGAACAATTGTTTAGTCTTCCTGAAGGGTTGCGTTCTTTGTATGTAGTATAGCAACGCCCTTTTCACATCAAGTGTGTGTAAGGCCCTTTCCGCAACAGATTGGGGTTGCGAAAAGAAGACAGGTAATTCCACTGATTGATTGAGATGGAAGGGGGAAATGACTTTGGGCAGAAACTTCGGATTTGTGCGAAGTATGACCTTGCTGTGATGCATTTGTATGTAGGGTTCCTGTATGGTGAACGCTTGTATTTCACCAACCCTTCTAAGGGAAGTGATAGCTACAAGGAAAGCTGTTTTCCAGGTGAGAAACTGTAGCTCACATTTGTGCATTGGTTCGAAGGGCGGACCCATTAGTCGTGTAAGAACTAAATTTAGATTCCATACAGGGGAAGGTGGTGCCCTGGGAGGAATTACTCGTTTAAGGCCTTCCATGAAGGCTTTAATAGCGGGCACTCTGAAGAGTGATAAATGCTGTCTGTTTTGTAGATAAGCAGCGATCGCTGCTAGGTGTAGGCGTATGGATGAATATGCCAGGTTACACCTGTGAAGATGGAGCAGATAGCATATGATGTGCTGTATGGATGCATCTAGAGGGTTGATTGTATTATTACGGCAGTAAATTACAAAACTTTTCCACTTTGCGGCATAGCATGCTCTAGTGGTAGGACGTCTGGCTTCCATGATGATGTTCATGCAATCAGGGGGAAGGTTAAGGTATCCGAATTCTAAGATTTCAGGAGCCAGATCGCCAGGTTGAGCCGAGCTGGGTCCGGGTGCCTGATTTCTCCATGGTTCTGGGTTAGGAGGCATGGGGATAGGTGCAGTTTTTGATGTGGTACCACTGATAGTTGTAGTAGCGTGGTGTACCACGGCTGCCTGGCCCACGTGGGAGCTACCAGAATGAGTGTGAGGGAGTGCTGTTGTAGCTTCCTGACCACTAATGGAATTAGTGGGAGAGGTGGAAAGGCGTAAGCAAGTCTGCCTGACCAGTTCATCCATATCGCATTGCCCTTGGACAATGGGTGTGGGTATCTGGCGGCGAAGCTTGGGCATTTTTTGTTTTCGTGGGTGGCGAAGAGGTCTATCTGAGGATGCCCCCACTGTTGGAAGAATGGGTGAAGAACTTGTGGATGCAGTTCCCATTCGTGTAGTTGTTGCGTTTGTCTGCTGAACAGATCTGCCACGGTGTTTTGTACGCCTGGAACGTGCTGTGCCAGGAGAAAGATGTTTTGGGGAATTGCCCATCTCCATATGCTCTGGGCTAAGCGGGAGAGCTGGGGAGAGTGTGTCCCCCCCTGTTTTTGTATAGAATACATCGCAGTCATGTTGTCTGTGCGAATGAGGACTGCTTTGCCCGAAATCTGTTTTTGGAAAGATTTTAGGGCTAGAAAGATCGCCAAGAGCTCCAGATGGTTGATGTGGAGCGATTTTTGCTGTGGCGTCCATAGACCTTGCATGGTGAGGTGTAGGAGGTGCGCTCCCCAGCCGGAGAGCGATGCGTCCGCTGTTAGAATCACCTGAGGAACCGGGTCCAGGAACGGCCGCCCTTTGGAAAGGTTTGTGGTGTTCCACCACTGCAGACAGTGATGTGTGCGGCCGTCCACCAACACCAGATCCGTCAGCTGACCCTGGGCCTGGTTCCACTGTTGTGCTAGGCACTCTTGAAGTGGACGCATGTGGAGTCTTGCATGGGGCACTATCAAGATGCAAAACGCCATCATTCCTATGAGCTTCATAAACACTCTTGCTGGAAGAGAGTGTTGAGGAAGGAATGTTTTGCGTAAGGCTTGAATGCTTGTGATTCTGGCTGAGTTTGGATAGGCAATACCCTTGGAGGTGTCTATAGTGGCCCCGAGATATTGCTTTGTGTGAGATGGTATGAGGTGGGACTTTTGGTAGTTCACCGTGAAGCCTAGCTGGTGGAGCAGTTGGATGGTGCTGTTTGTATGTTGCACAGATTGGTCGTAGGACGCGGCTTTTATCAGCCAGTCGTCTAGGTAAGGGAAGACGTGAATATGTTGCCGTCTGAGGTGTGCTGCTACTACTGCTAGGCATTTGGTAAACACCCGTGGTGCGGTGGTGACCCCGAAGGGGAGAACCGTGAATTGGTAATGTTGCCCGTCCACCACGAACCTGAGGTATTTCCTGTGAGAGGGGTGTATTGGAATGTGAAAGTATGCGTCTTTCAGATCCAAGGTTGTGAGAAAGTCTCCCTGGCAGAGGAGTGGGAGGACTTGTTGTAGGGTGACCATGTGAAAATGGTCTGAATGTATGTAGGCATTTAGAGGCCGGAGGTCGAGAATGGGTCTGAGGGTCCCGTCTTTCTTTGGTATTAAGAAATATAAGGAGTAGACCCCTAGATTTTGTTGATTGACGGGGACCTGCTCTATAGCGTGTTTTTGGAGGAGTGAGAGTACCTCTTGTTTGAGCAGTGTGGAATGTTCTTGAGACATTGGACGGTGCCTTGGTGGGATATTGGGTGGGGTAGATGTTAGTTCGAGACAGTACCCTGACCGAATGATTTGGGTCACCCATTTGTCCGATGTTATGGACTCCCATGTGTGGATAAAGTCTTGCAGTCTGCCCCCGACCGGAGTGGGATGGTCTGGGGGGAGCGGAGGGGAGTCATTGTGCGGGTGGGGTGGCAGAACGGGTGTTGTTGGTTTTGCCCCTGCCCTTATTGTTGTTGCCTCTGTAACCACCCCTTTGATTGTCCTTTGAAAAGGTATTTTGAGGAGGGGACTTGTAGGAGGTAGAGGCGTTATCGGTGGAGGAGCCTCTGCCACGAAAGGACGAGCGTCGAAAGGAACGTTTAGAGGCTTGTGTTTGGAGTGCCCCCATAGACTTTGCTGTGTCTGTGTCCTTTTTCATCTTTTCCAACGCTTCGTCTACCTTTGGCCCAAAGAGAGTTTGCTGGTCAAAGGGGTGATTGAGTATGGACGCCTGGACTTCAGGCTTGAACCCTGAGATCCTGAGCCAGGCATGGCGACGAAGCAGGACACTTGTATTTATGGCTCTAGAAGCAGTGTCGGCTGCATCGAGGGCACACTTAATGGAGGTGTTTGTAATTAGTTTACCCTCCTGTATCAGGTCATGAGCCTTGCGCTTGTGTTTTTCTGGAAGGTGCTGCATAAGAGCCTCTAGTTCGTCATAGTGTGCTCTGTCATATCGCGCAAGCAGTGCTTGTGTGTTTGCAATGCGCCACATGTTTGCAGCTTGGGAGGCGGTGCGTTTACCAGACGCGTCCATAAGTTTAGATTCCTTGTCTGGCGGTGGGGCTTCTCCTGAGGATTGGGAGTTAGCCCGCTTTCTAGCTGTGGAGACAACTAGGGAATCTAGGGGAGCAGGGCCCTTAATGTATGCAGGGTCTGTGGGTGCCGCCTTGTACTTCTTCTCTATTCTAGGGTTCAGTACTCTGGCCCTGACAGGGTCTTTGAACACCTCTGTAGCGTGCTTGGTGACACCCTTAAGCATGGGTAAAATAGAAGTGGATTTGTCTTGTAGGTCAAATGTATCCAGTAGGAAGTCTTCTTCCACTGGTTCACTGTGCATGTCCACCCCATGGTAGTGTGCTGCTCTCTGCACTAAATGATGAAACCCTAAGGAGTCCTCTGGAGGAGACGGCCTGGATGGGTATAGGTCGTCCTGAGGTATCTCTGGTATATCAGGGTTATTGTAATCCTCCCATGGGTCTGGGGTCCCTGGTGGAGTGGGATCCATTGGGGCGTCCGCCGGGTAATTGTCCGGGTCCCCGTCATCCGGATCTGGGGATGGGGCCGGATCGTAGTGAGGTAGAGGTGGCGGAGACCTGGGAGGGGGTGGAGGAGGTAGGGGAGGCGGTAGTGGGGAGGGCACTCTGAGGGGAGAAGTAGCAGAGTCCTTCCTTTTGGGTGGAGGAGGAGGAGCCGGAGTATCAAGGCGTCTTTTCTTGGTAATTAAAGTCAAAAGCCCAGTCTTTGGATCGTTGGACAGAGTCTTTTGTAAAGGGTCTGGTGTAAACAGAGCCAATGGTGCCGAATCGTCTGTCGGCACCGGTGATTTCGGAACCGAGGGTTTCGATGGTTTGTGTGCGCCATGCTTTCTTTAGGTCTCCGGGTGTTTCGGCGTCGAATGAGGTTTCGGCGCCGGGGCGTCGGTGCCGACAGATTTATGTTTGTGTTTGGTCGGCACCGAGTGTCCAGGCTTCGGCACCGGATGGTCTTCTTCGATCGAAAAGACTTGCAGGCGGGGCAGTCTCTAGCCTCGTGTTCAGGAGAGAGGCAAAGGTTACACACCTGATGGAGGTCGGTGTGGGGAAATTTAGACCCACATTTTGGGCACTTTTTGAACGGAGTCCTTTCCATCAGCCCGGGACCGGAGTCGAGGAGGGCCCGAAGGCCGGTGCCGATGTACGGGATGGAGAAAGTGCCGCTTCGAGAGATGAAGATGATGATGAAGAAACTCGAAGAAACGAGGATTTTCCGTCGAGGCTGGAACCGTAGAAGTTCGAAGCCGGAGCACGAAGTATCACATCCGAGCCCGATGGCGGAAAAAAACAATCTGAGGATGGAGCCGAAGCCCATGCGCAGTACAGACCGAAGGAGGAGTCACCAAACTCGTGACTTCCAAAGACTGTCCAAGAAGAAAAACAAACTGCAAACATCCGGGCCCAACACCAGATGGCGATCTATGCTAAGTGTACAATCTGCAGCTCATATGCCTCGAACATGTATGTACAGTGGACCATGTGGCTGCTCTACATATTTCCTGTAAAAGGAATGTTTCCTAGGAAAGCCATGGACGCCCCTAACTTTCGTGTTTAGTGGGCTCGTGGGGGAATCGTTAATGTGCGTTTTGCTTTGTGATAGCAAATTTGAATACATTTAACGATCCATCTGGCTATACCTGCTTTGGAACGAATTATTTCTTACCTGTCGGTGTAGTTTTGCAGCTTGAAGATCTTTCTGGATTCACTATGCTGTGCATTATTCCGCGATCTTGTGGTTGGGTCCAGATTCGTAGTCTTTTCTTTGTTTTTTTTTTTTGGTTTTTTTTTTGTAGCCCAGGTGGGCGGCGGCGACCCACCATTTGGCGCACCTCTCGTGACGTCGTCGTGCTTCCTGCGGAAGTCCCACCTTTGGGGCGCCATCTTCGGGTTCTTTTTTCCTTTTTTTTAACCCTAGGCGATTGATTAATCCTTCTTGTCCATTTTTCTGTACGTTTATTTCTTTTGATCTTTTCCATTTTACCCCCTCTTCCTCCAGCCTCATCTTCCTGGCGGAGGTGGGTGGGTTCGCTAGTGAATCCAGAAAGATCTTCAAGCTGCAAAACTACACCGACAGGTAAGAAACTATTCGTTTTGCAGCGTGAATCTTTCTGGATTCACTATGCTGTGCATAGACTTTGTAGCGGTTTTCCTAATTTTGTGGCGGCTGGGTGGTAGATGAGCGTTGGTCGTTGAAAATGTGTTGAAGCACCTTCTGTCCAACCCGTGCTTCCTTGTTCATCTGAATGTCCACGCAGTAGTGTTTCGTGAACGTGTGCACAGATGCCCAAGTTGCCGCGAGACACATGTCCTGGATGGGCGTGTTCGCCAGGAAGGCAACGGTGGCCCCCTTCTTCCTTGTGGAGTGAGCCTGAGGCCCCTCCGCTAGCTCCTGTCCAGCCTGTTTGTGGCAGAATTGAATAGTGAGGGCAATCCACCTAGCGATGGTGCCCTTAGTCACTGGCCTACCCATGAAGCTAGTAGCAAAGGACACAAACAGCTGCTTCGACTTCCTGAGTTCCTTGGTTCTCTCAATGTAGTGCATCACCGCTCTTCTTGCGTCGAGGGTGTGCAGGGCCTTTTCTGCGTTCGAAGTCGGGTTTTGGAAGAAACTTGGTATCTGAATACTCTGATTCATGTGGAACGCCGACACCACCTTGGGCATGAAGTGTGGGTCCGTCCTCAGGACTAACCTGTCCTTGTGAATCTGAATGTAGGGTTCCTGTAGCGTTAGTGCTTGAAGCTCGCTCACCCTGCGTAGTGAGGTTATGGCCACTAGAAAGGCCGTTTTCATCGTCAACATTTGCAGTGTGGCCTTGTGAATGGGTTCAAACGGTGCCTTCATGAGCTCCGTCAGAACCACGTTTAGATTCCATGCCGGCGGCGGCAACCTTTTCGGAGGGGCCATTCTTTTGGCTCCTTCCATGAATCTCCTCACCACCTGCGAGGTGAAGAAACTTCCACCTTTTTCACCTCTGGTGTAGGCAACGATCGCCGCTAGGTGTACCCTTAGGGAGCTCGAGCAGAGGTTACTCTCTAAAAGGTGTGTGAGGTACCTCAGCACTGTTGAGTCCCTTGTCATTCTGTTTTGCAGGCCTTTCTTCCTGCACCACACAGGGAATCTCTTCCATTTTGCGCTGTAGCATTTTCGTGTAGTTGGCTTCCTTGCCTCCCGTAACACTCGCATAGTGCTGTGAGGCAATCTTAGGTGTGCGAACTCTAGGTCTTCAGGAGCCATGCCGCCAGGTTGAGGGTCTCTGGCTCTGGATGCAGGACCTCTCCGTTTTGCATTGAGAGCAGGTCCTTTCTCCTCTCGAACCTGTATGGATTGCCTCGTGCCATTTCTTGAATCTGTGAGAACCATGTCTGCCTTGCCCACTGCGGAGACACTAGGATCAGAGTCATGTTGCTGGTTCTGCACTTGTCGAGCACTCTGTGCAACAGGGGTATCGGTGGAAAGGCGTAGGCAAATGTCCTCGACCAGCTTATCCATAGGGCATTTCCCTGGGATTTCTGATCTGGTAGCCTGGACGCGAAGCTTTGGCATTTTGCATTTTGGCGTGTTGCAAATAGATCTATTGTGGGAGTTCCCCATCCCTGGAAAAGCTTCTCCGTTTCCTGGCCATTGAGCTCCCACTCGTGCGACGCCGAGGTCTGCCTGCTTAGCCAGTCTGCCTCCACATTGTCCTTCCCCGGTAGGTGAATTGCCAGTAGATCTATCCTGAGAGGTATGGCCCATCTCCAAATCTCCTGAGCCAGAGAGGAGAGAGGGAACGACTGTGTCCCCCCCTGTTTGTTGATGTAGAACATTGCCGTGGTGTTGTCTGTTTGAATCAACACCCTCTGGTTGTACAGGTGCCTCTGGAATGCCTTCAGGGCTAGCAGGATTGTTTTCAACTCGAGGTAATGGATATGGCGAACCGCATCTGCTGGAGCCCACAGACCCCTCACTCTGAGGTTGTCCATGTGCGCTCCCCATCCCTTTTGCGATGCGTCCGTGGTAATGGTCATTGTTGGGTTTGGTGGTGTCCGGCTTCTCCCTGCTGTCATGTTGTCTCTGTTCCACCAAGTTATCTCCTCCTGCACTGCGTGCGTAACAACCACTAGATCCTCCCAACTTCCGTTTGCTTGTGACCATTGCTGTTGTAGCCATTCCTGGAATGCTCTCATGTGCAGGCGTACATTCGGCACCAGCTGGATACACGACGATATCATCCCCATCATCTTGCTCACTGACCTCACTGTCAGAGCTCGCCCCTTCTGGTAGAGTCGCGTCTCCTTCAGTAGGGCATCTGTCCTCCTGTCGCTGGGCACCACTGTACTGTTCAGGGAGTTGATTTTTGCCCCCAGGAAAATCTTCACCTGATCCGGTTCCAGCGATGACTTCCCCCAGTGAATCGAGAACCCCAGATTCGTGAGAGTGTCTGTTACGCGTTTTGCGTGCCTCTCGCACTTCTCGCGTGAGTTTGCCTTGACCAGCCAGTCGTCTAAGTAGTGGTAGACGTGTATCCCCTGCCTTCGTAGGTGGGCCGCGACCGCCGACAGGCATTTTGTAAAAACCCTTGGCGCCGATTTTAATCCGAAGGCCAGGGTTGTGAACTGGTAGTGTTCCTGGTCGATGTTGAACCTTAGAAGGCCCTTGTGTCTTCTGTTTATTGGGATGTGCAGGTAGGCATCCTTGAGGTCCACGGTGACCATGAAGTCCCCGTCTCTTATTTGGGGCAGTACCTCCTGCAGCGAAGTCATTTTGAACCTTTGCGTTCTGATGAACCTGTTTAGGTACCGCAGGTCCAGGATGGGTCTGAGGTTTCCGTCTACTTTTGGGACCACGAAGTAGTTTGAGTAGACCCCCTTGTTGCGTTCTCTGAACGGCACTGCCTCTATGGCTCTCTTTTCTAGAAGTTTCCGTGTTTCTTCTCTGAGTTGGGCCAGTTCTTGAGCCGATCTCTGCCTTCCCCTTGGTTTCCTGCTTGGAGGTTTTTTCTCCAAATCTACACAGTATCCGTACTGCATGACGTTCAGTATCCACTTGTCTGGTTATACGCCGCCACTCCTGAAGGTAGAACCTCAGTCTTCCGCCTACTGGTGTTGTATGCTCGTAGGCTTTTGCTTCTTCTCTCCCCCCTGATGTTACTGTTTTGCGCCTCACCCTTGGGGGCATGTCGAGGGTAGGCGTCCTCTTGCATGCCGAGTCACTTTGATGAGGGTTGGTCACCCCCTCTTCTCCTCTGGCCACGTCCGTTCCCTCTCCCGCGAAAGGACTGGCCCCGAGGTTGGTACTGCCAGTTTTGCTTTTGTTGACCTTGTTGTCCGTGACTTTCACCCCACCTGCTGGCTTCCTCCCCTACCGTAGGGTCTCCTCGAGGGATTGCCTCGCCTCATTCCCCTCAGCTGTAGGGCCCCCATGGACCTCGCCGTTTCGTTTTCTTTTTTCAGCTGGGTGAGTTTCTCGTCTACTGTTGCTCCGAACAGTGTCTCTCCGTTGAAGGGGGTGCTAAGGATGTTGTTCTGCACCTCCGGTTTGAATCCCGAGATTCTTAGCCATGCATGCTTTCTCTCGGTGACCCCTATGGCCATTAGTCTTGCTGAAGTCTCTGCCCCGTACAACGCCGTCTTTATACAGGAGTTGGCGATGTTTTTGCCTTCGTCTACCAGGTGCGAGGCTCTCTGCCGGTATTCTTCGGGGAGGTGCTTTACTAGCTCCCCCATCTCGTCCCAGTGCTGGTACTGGTGCCTATTGAGGAGTGCATTGGAATTCGCCATGCGCCAGTGCATTGCGGCGTTCCTCTCGACTTTTCTTCCTGTGAGGTCTATCCTCCTGCTCTCTTTATCAGGTGGTGGGCCCGAAGTTGCTGGTACGTTGGCCCTTCTCCTGGCCGTGGAAGCTATGATGGAGTCGGCGGTCACGCTACCTTTGATGTAAGGGGGGTCCAGGGAAGAGTGCTTATACTTCTTCTCAGTCCTGGGCGTGATCGAACGGCAGGTCGCTGGTTCCCTGAAGGCTTCTCTCCCCTGATTCATCACACTTTGTAGCATGGGGAGGAATTGGCTGCTCGTCTGGATGGGGAGCAGGGTCTCGAGGAGAAAATCCGCTTTCGGCTTCTCTTCGTCGAGTTTGACGCCGAAGGCTGTCGCTGCGCTCCTGACCACCATATTGTACACCCCGATGTCGTCTGGTGGCGAAGGCCTCGAAGGGTACGTGTCCACGGGCTCCTCCGGGTTTTCGGTGTAGAGATCCTGCCATTCGATGTCGTGGCTGGTAGATGGCGCCGAGCCGTAGAACGACTGCTGGTCTTCTTCCTCGGCTTCGCCGTCATAATAGGTCTTGTCTTCCTCTTCGAGATCCCTCGTCAGCCCCTCGGTGTCGAATTCGTCCTCGACCATGTCCGTCGGTGGAACCGTTGGAATCTTGAATTCCTTCATCTTGGCGTCGAACTCCTTCCTTTGAAGGATATTCTCCATTTCGGCCTCGAGCCGCCTCTTCTTTTTCTCCATCTCGGAGATGCTTTCGGCGTCGACCGCGGGTCTTTGACGAAACTTGCGTCGACGTCGACCGTTCTTTCTGCGTCGATCGTCCCGTTTCCTGGTTTGTCTTCGACGACCCTTGCTTTTCGGCGTCTTTCGGCACCAGGGAGTCCTTTTCGAAGGATCCGCTGTGCCTCTTGTCCATGCTTCGCCCTTTGGTCGTCGAAGTTTTCGGCGCCGGGGCTGCCTTCGTGGACTTTGACTCTGATTTTCTCGAGTCACCCTCGTGTTTGAGGTATTTTCTCTTTTGCGCTCGACGATTCTCTTACCTAGTCTTTTTTCTTGTCGGTCTCTACGACCGTGAAGTTTTCGGCTGCCTCGGCGACGTTGTCCTTGTCATCCGTGGAGAGGCCCAGATCGTAGAGCGACGGGGCCTTACCCTTGCCATCCATGCTGGCGTTGGCTCTTCTCTGCCGATCTCTCACCCGGAGCGTCTTCGGCGCGAAGGCTGAGCAGGCGTTGCAGTCCTTACTCTGGTGCTCGACCGATAGGCAGAGGTTGCTGGTCTTTCTGTGCGAACTTGTGGTGGCAGTTTGGGCAGAACTTGAATGGTGTCTTGTCCATTGCGCTCAGGGCCTCTGAGTGCGCATTCTCCAAGGTCGAAGAAAAAGGCACAGAACCTCCTTTCTTCGCGCTCCTGATGAGATCTCTTCCTTTCCTGTGATATCTTCGTAGTATTTATCGACGAAACTCGCTTTTCTTTCTTCTTCCTTCGATTGTAATTCTGGAGCTTCCCGATGACGATCCAGACCCAACGGCGGAAAAAAGAATCTGAAGATGGCGCCCCAAAGGTGGGACTTCCGCAGGAAGCACGACGACGTCACGAGAGGTGCACCAAATGGTGGGTCGTCGCCGCCCACCTGGGCTACAAAAAACAAAAAAAAACACAAAGAAAAGACTACGCATCCGGACCCAACCACAAGATCGCGGAATAATGCACAGCATAGTGAATCCAGAAAGATTCACGCTGCAAAAATGGCGTTGCCCTTGTGTTGTGGAGAAAAAGCAACGAAAAGTTGTTTCGACTTCCTAAAGACTTTAGTCCTGTCTATATAGTACATGAGGGCTCGTTTAACATCTAGTGTATGGAGCATTCTCTCTGCGACATTTTGTGAATTTTGAAAGAAAACAGGCAGTTCAATAGTTTGATTTATGTGTTACTGTGATATCACCTTGGGCATGAATTTGGGATTGGTACGTAGTACAACCCTGTTTGCGTGAACCTGTATGAATGGCTCTTGAATGGTTAGTGCCTGGAGTTCACCAACTCTTCTTAACGAAGTGATTGCCACTAGGAAAGCTACTTTCCAGGTGAGGAATTGAATCTCACATGAATGGAGAGGTTCGAAGGGTGGACCCATCAGTCTGGTGAGGACCAAATTGAGGTTCCATACCGGTGCTGGTGGGTGTCTTGGGGGAATTACTCGTTTGAGTCCCTCCAAGAAGGCTTTGATGGCAGGCACTCTGAATAAAGAGAGGTGCTGCCTGTTTTGGAGATAGGCTGCTATTGCGGTTAAATGGACACGTATTGAGGTGTATGCCAGATTGCATCGGTATAGGTGTAAGAGGTAACAGATAATGTTTTGAATGGATGCGTCCAGCGGGTTAATGTCATTGTTGTTACAATAAATGACAAACCTTTTCCATTTAGCCGCATAGCAAGCTCTGGTAGTGGGTCTCCTGGCCTCCTTAATGATATCCATACAGTCAGGTGGCAGGTTTAGGTAGCCAAACTCTAAGACTTCAGGAGCCAGATTGCCAGGTTCAGCTGTTGCGGATCTGGGTGCTGAATCTCGCCATGGTTCTGCGTTTAAAGTGCGGGTTTGATCCGCAGCCTTTGATGCGGCACCACGGAAAGTTCTAGAAAGGTGGTGTACCATGGTTGGCGCGCCCATGTGGGAGCAACTAGGATGAGTGTCAGCGAGTGTTGTCGCAGTTTGCGTGCCACTAGAGGTATTAATGGCGCTGGGGGAAAAGCGTACGCAAATCTGCCGGACCAGTTCATCCATATCGCATTGCCCTGAGACTGTGGATGTGGGAACCTGGCAGCAAAGCTTTGGCATTTTGCAATTTCGTTTGTGGCGAATAGGTCTATGTCTGGGTGACCCCACTGTTGGAAGTACGGTTGGAGAACTGACGGATGTAGCTCCCACTCGTGCATCTGGTGGCTGTGTCTGCTGAGCAGATCCGCCATCTGGTTGTCCTTGCCGGGGAGGTGTTCCGCCATGAGGAATATGTTCCTCTGAATGGCCCACTTCCACATGCTCTGAGCCAGATGAGACAACTGTGGAGAGCGTGTTCCTCCCTGCTTCTGTATGTAGTACATGGCAGTCATGTTGTCCGTCCGGATCAACACGACTTTGTTGCACAAGTGCGCTGGGACGCTCAAGGGCAGCCATGCGCTTTAGAAATCCCTTTTTCATTTCATTTCTGTCTCTGAAGGCGTAGGAGAAAAGGACTGGGGATCGCGATAGGAGGGTTGTAAGCGTTCATGAAGAACTGGTTCCGAACCCGCTGGCAATTTGTGCTTGAGAGGGATTCTGTAGGAGTCCAATCCCCTCTCTGGCGTGATTTTCCGCTTGCGGAGCATCAGTTTACCAGTGTTGGCGTCGATGAATTGTGGCTGTGAAGGCTCAGAGTCTGTGTGTCCAGTAGACGGGGACTGTGTCTGGCGGACATGTGTTCGGATCTCGAACATCTTCGGCGCCGTGGACGGCGGCAAGCCAAAAGTGATGTTGGTTGGCGCCGAGGGTGCATTCGGAGCCTTGTGCGTGTCGGGGCCCGATGTGGATCGGAGGGCTGCCTGTTCCCTGATGCGTTGCAACGATGCCGCGACTTGTTGCACGGAGAACGCAGAAGGCTCTTTGGAACCGGTCGGCACCTTGGAGGTAGGCGTCGACTGCTTTGGAGCCATGGGGTCATCGATCCGACGAGAGGTATCGATAATTTTCCTAACTTGAGCTAAGGTAGGCACATCCGAACCCAATGGCGGAAAAAAACAATCTAAGGATGGAGAGGATGCCCATGCGCACTGTGGTCCAGGGGAGGAGTCACCTATCTCATGATACTTAGAAGACTCTTCCAGGACAACAACGTGCAAACATCCGGACCCAACACTAGGCGGCGATCTATGCACAGATATGAATTCAGCAGCCCACATGCCTCGAACCTAAGAATCGTCCTATTCTTTTATATTACCTGGATGCCTGTCTTCAGCCCTCTTAGCTATTGCAGGATAGATCGTATTATCAGGTGGCGATGTTATAGTAGACGCTTCTCTTCTGGGGAATTATCTTTCTGTACGTGATTTACTGCATCCTCAATATCGTGTGGTGTGAGTGAAAGACTCATGTTCTTAAGGTATACAACAGGAAACATACCTTTCCTCTCTGCTCTAATATCTGTGTGCACGCCCTATTTTTTTTTTACACATTTGTCTTGGGTACTTGCAAGAGGCTAAAGTTTCCAAAAAAGATTTAACTTTATTACAGAACCTATCATAGCTCCAAAGGCCGCCTTTCATTCAGCATCCATACTTTTTGATGGATTTTTAGGATTCACAGCCTTCAATGGGTTTTCAGGATCGATAACCTTTAATATATTTTTATGCTCAACACATCTGATGAACCTTGCTTGTGTAACTACTCTACCCCACTTCATCCGCAATCAGACTTCGCAGTTGAGTCGACAATCTTGCATTTCCTTGCTAGTTTCTTTAGAGGTCGAACCAGAAGAAAAAAAAAAGACTGATGTGTGTTCCTCAGTAGATTAAAAATTCTACATTCATTATTTTCCTTTTACATTAATCTCTATGGTCACGGACCACCTTCTATAATCCTGTACAGTGTGATCGAATTAGGATTTATGTTTTGGAGCTCAAAGTAAATCAAAGCACAGGTGGCCTTTGACAAATCAAGAGATTTTTTTGTTCTGGGAGGGAATTTAAACTATCAACATTAAACAAAGCAGTTTCCTTAAGCTCCAACTCACCAGATTTCCCTTCCAAACCCCATATTCTAGTATACACCTTGCTTCAGAGAAACCCATTTGTCATGGACAAGCCTTGTTTAATAAGCTCAAGTATTGATGCTCTCAGCCTTTCTATATCTGCTCAGTGATGTAAAATTCAATTTGCTTGGTTTCAGTGCTTTCAACTTAAAAACACAAGCGCACAAAATAGTCCTTTAACTTTTAGTTCTTAGGTAAACGCAGCATAGATCCTTGCTGTTTAATACATATCCCCCAGTGGCAATTAAGCCCCCAAAAAATGTCAGGCTACTTGGCATCATCTATTCTCAAAATAGTGCTAAAGAGATCCTAAGGAAAAATGTTTCCCCCAAAAAATAATAATTCTGTGAAATGGTTGAAGGGGGAAAATAATAATGAACTCCTTCATGTCTTAAGTGTTCAAGTCTTTCACTATCCAGAGCTCGGTATTGCTCTGTTTTTCCCCCATTTCTTTCTTCAGCTTACCAATTTTCCCAAGACCACATTGCTGGGAAAACAATCTCAACTAGAAGGCACATATTGGGCACTAGTGGGGTTACAGTTGCCATGATGATTCATACGGACTGCCTATTGTCACCCAAACATACAACTTTTGCTAGAAACAATTCTCAACCTCAGCCACAGAATGTCAGAATATGCACAGCTTATGAGTTTTATAAATGGGTCAAGATGCAAAACGTGTGCTATCCGTCTAGGCCCTCCTTAAGGAGTTTGCCAGTTATGACTTCTCACCGTAGAATGTGGGAATAACCACACTGAGACCGAGATACTGGCTTTTGTCCAGGTGCTTTCACCCCTGACCAGGGGAGTAATGTCTCTCACTGTGCTGCTGCAGGCTGTGGTGCTGCCTCTGGCCAATGACGCTGTTGCACTGGGAAGAGTCTGGCATGTCCAGGCCATGAATGATCAGATCCGAACTTTGCAGACCAAATAATTCTGGCTCCAGAGCCATTTAGAAGGAATAATTTCTTTATCGAAACCTAGTTGTCCTCCATGGGATTTTTTTTTTTTTTATAGTCCCATGTCGGTTTAGACCGAGCCAAACAAGTTTGAATAGGACCATATTAGACAAATAGATGGTCAGATTTCCTAATATAATATAACAAGGAAATACAACACCTTTAAATTGGAGCAGAAGGATTCTGAAAGGAGGTGGTAAGGGGCTGGGTTACATGAACAACAGATAAAGAACAAGCATTGGAAAGGCAATAGGTCTCGCATTTGCTTGAATTAGAGATATTAGGATTGTAAGTGGCAATGTCTTTAACCATGTGACCGGACTCCTGCTGATTTATGAGCCTTTGCAACTGTATAATTGCGTCTCATTTACAATTTTCATTTACAGCGCCTGTTACGCCTACCACGAGTCATTATTATCCTGCATTTCGATAGATCCACTGTCATTAAGCCTACTACTAGAGTCATTCTTGTCATCTTTGTCGCTGGAGTAACTGTTGTCCGGCCTACAGTTATACTCATTTATGTCTTGTTCCTCACTGGAGTCATTGTTGCCCGGTGGAGTCATTCTTATCCTGTATTATGCTACAGCTCCTATCAGTAGGTCTGCCACTAGTGCCATTCTTGTCCTGTTTATCGCTGTCATCAGCCCAACCAGTAGATTCATTGTTGTGGTTCCTACTGGAGTAACTGTCGTCGTGACACCTGGAACAGACCGTGCTTTCAGGCCTTCTGTACAAGACATTGCAGTCCGGCATTTCGATACAGTCGGCGGCGTTTTGCCTCTGGCAGTGATCTTTACTGACATACTCTCACTGCAGTCAGTGGTTCTAGGCCTCTGGCTGTGATCATTAATGTCAGCCTTCATGCTAGAACCCCTCTTTCTCCCCCTCTATAGCGCTGCTGTTGTCACATTGTCCGCTAGAGTCACTGTTGTCAGCACATTCCTTGTGGTTGCTGGTATTGAAACTCCCCTCAGTGTCCTTGGTGTCAGTTTTACCTCTAGAATCATTATGGCAGAGTCTCACGGTGCACTCGATGTCGGCTGCCTTCTCACAATGTTCACTATGCTCAGTCCCATTAGGGTACTCGCTGCTGTAAGGCCTAGTTATGCGCTCACTCCTGCCAGGGCTGTTGCTGCTCTCGCTGCACACGTTGCATTCAGACCACTCTATGGCTTCGTTTTTCTCAGGCTTCCAGCCACAGCCTACATTGCCAGGGCTCCCGATAGAATCCATTTTGTAAGACGTCCCTCCTCATGTAGTGTCGTCAAGTGTCCTACGAGAGCCACTGTAGCTAAAGTCACTATTGCCAGGCATTTTGATAGAGTCGTTTTCATCAGACAGGAAGTTGTTGCCACTGTTGTCAGGCCTCTTCCTACCACCACTACAGATAATGGCACCAATTTCAGAACTATTGGCAATGATAGTGTTAGGCCTGCTGACACTGGGATGGCCACCATGCCTCTTGGTGGTACAATAATTTTTGTCAGGACCCTTGCTGAGCTCGCTGTTAGGCGCCCCACACAAGTCCCTACTGTCATGCCCCATGCTGCGCTCACCACTGTTCGACCTTACGGTTTCAGGCCTCTCGGTAGAATCAATATTGTCAGACCTCGGACTACAGTCCCTGCTGTCAGTCACCATATTGCAGTCCCTTTTGTCAGTCCACCAGCTACACCCGCTGCCATCCGCCATTGTGCAATCACAGGTACACTTGCTGCTGTAAGGCTCTCGGATGCCATCACTGTTGTCAGCCCTCAAGCTCCACCTTCTCTGGCCATGTCTTCTGATGGAAGATCTGATAAGGCGTCTCTTGGCGAGAGACGCCCTTGTGGGAGATCTTCTAGAGAGAGCCCCCTCAAGACTACTCTTTCTCTGGCAGGGCAGTGCCTTTCAGACGGATGGAATTGTGCTTCTGTTTACAAGTCATGCCCTATTAAACACCAAGTTTGTTTGAAGTCCCCTTTGCAGACGAATCCTTCAACGACCTTCTAAACGCTTCCTCTACCTGACAGGGTGTCCACAGTCTCTCCAGCCCCCCCCCCCCCCCCCATGCCCTTTACCTACAGGGGTGCCACAATCTTCACCAGCAGACGTGTTTTGAGCGACTGACCCGTGAGCTGCCTTGCGAAGGCACACTTCAAACGTGTGAAGTGTCCAGCCGCTAGAAATAATGGAAGAGAATACTGGTGAGCAGCTGGCCTGTGAAAGTCTGGGACGGCGGCCGCTATAAAGGCAGAGAAGGAGGTTGCGGGCCGTGGCTTGAGTGAGGTGGCGCTGCGCTGGCCTGTGATGCCTGCTGCTGATCGAACCGGCGGTGGTGGGGGGGGGGGGGGGGGGAGCTACCATACAGCAGAGGCAAAAGCAGCACAAGCTCTTGCCAAAGGGGAATGAAAAAACAGTGCCTCCCGACTAACTAAAGGAGTGTGTGTAGAGCCGCAAGTAAACGATCCAGTCTGGGTGGGCGGGGCGAAAAGGAGACAGGGCGGTAACAAGGAGGGGCTAAAAAGCCTCATTTACAATGGAAAGCCAGCGTATACCATGAATGCTGACGCAAGCCAATGGCAAGAGGGGGGCGGAGCCTACACTCCACTTCGGAACAGAAATAGATTGCAAGGAGCCTCGCAGAGCGAGCAGCGCATGCGCTGCATCGCAGGTCTGCGAGACCTAAAAACAAGGGTGGGTTCTCATGCCCATTTGGTCTTTCTGAAAAGGCTCCTTGAACATAGGGCTTGGATTCAACCAACCATCTGGCTGAAACAAATGCCACCAGAAAACCCGTCTCCCAGTAGATATGCTGGAGAGATGCATTATGAATAGACTGAAAACAGCTGTGCAATTTGGATAGCACCATATCCAACTCCCAGGGAGTAGGTTGTCTCCTTAATGGAGGGTAAGAGGGTAAACTCTAATCTCCTCCAGAAAATCCTGGACCACCACCACTTTGGTTGGGGGAGGGGTTGCGAAGGGGTTTTCCACTAAACTGTTATAGTGGAAGGTGCAACTTTACAGAAGAAAACTGCAGCAGTGAATTCTCTAAATCAAGAAGGTAAGAGGGCAGCTTCTCCTAAGCATTTAGCAGGATCAATATACGTTTGCAGATACAATGCAAATACTCTTCTATTCGAATGGGTAGGACATTCTATTGAAGGACATCTGGACTCTTTCAAGATGTTTACAGAATCTTCTGGCATATGTATAGATCTGTTCTACAAGAGTTCAGGAGTCAGGCTGCCAAGCTCAGTGACAGAAGACTAAGAAGCAAGACCCCCCCCCCCCCCAAGTTGAAGAGGAGATCAAGTCTGCAGTGCAGTCTCGTGTGAATGTTCCAACAGATGTAGGTCAGTGTGCCACTGCTGCTGCAACCACACTGAAGCTATGAGATTTATTCTTGTTCTGTCCTTCACTAGTTTGATGACCAATGGGATCAACGGTATTGGAGGAAAAGTGTAAACAAACTTCGACTTGGTCAAAAGAGCACTCCCCATGGTTCCTGGTTGGTAATACCTGGATGCTTAGTTTGGACACCCTTTAGCAGATTTAGAGGGAGTGGACTGGGGTATGTAACAGTCAATTTGTCATCACAGCTTCCTGAGATTAGACATCACTGAACTTCCAAGCACTGCTGCACTGGGCCTGATCTACAGACAGCTGGAAAAGCACTGGAAGCAAAAAGATGCAGGAAGACATTGACCTTAGCAGTGACAAGATCCGACAGGCCGCTGGGTGTTTTGCTTTTAAAAGACTGATACTTCACACTGACAGAACACAGTCTCTCTTCTGAAAGATGTACTATTGGTGTCACTATGTTGATGCATACTTTCGAGTAATGGATGCAGTGTACAGGAGTCGCTGTAGACTTAGAAAGATTTACCTGAAGTTGGTGATGCTGGTTTCTTCAGGTTTTGAAGCCTTCATAAGCCAGCTAGATAGGTGTAGATTCCCATGTTTGATGTGCTGCCACTACTGCCATTCACTTCAGGAAAACAAATCTGAGAAGAAGATTTTAGGCCAAAGGGCAGGACCTTGGCCCACGGGAAATCTCAAGAATATGCAATGCTTTCTGATGATGGGAATGTGAGAGCGCTCCAGATCTATGGCACACATTTAATCTCAGTGATGGAGTTGGGGGGGGAAATATGGTAAAGTGCCAACTTGTGAAACTTCTCTAGCTTTATAAACTTATGATCTTTAGTCCGGAGGTCTAAACTAGGACAATATTCATCCTTTGACCCTTTCTCGAACCAGAAAGTAGAAGGAGTGGCAACAGGTTCTATGGAAACTTTGATGAGAAGGGTGCCGACATCCATACGAAGCAAGTTTAAACAATATTGAGAAGACTTCTTTGGAGGAATGGATGAAGGTGGTGACTTGAACCTTGAAGAATAGCTATGTTCTACAATATTCAGTACCCAACTCAGGGGCAAACGAAAAAGATGGAAGAGGGGAGTCACTGTTTTGAAAGCTTTCCTGCAGCTGCTGGTGTCTGCTGGCCACTTCTTCGTTTCATAACTTTGTGGCTGAAGGTTTTTTTTACGTTGCTGTTGACTGTACTGCTACTGGCACCGAGGTGTTTGAGCCCTCCAACGTAAAGTCTGTTGTAAGGCTTAAAGGAATGTTTCCTGTAATTCATACTTATTTAAGGCAACTGTTTTTGGCATTTCCAACTCTGCTTACATGCGCTGCGTTTCTACACACACAAGAGCTCAAAACAAAGTTGTTCCAGAGAAGGGAAGATTTAAAATAACGTGTTGAGCCTCCAGCTTTAAACCTGTTAAACTGAGCCAAGAAGCTCGACGAAGAGACAGACCATGACAATACCCATGGCCAGCTTGGTCTGCATCAGCAGCAGCACTATTCACTTGGTTATATAGCATCCTACCCCCTTGGAGTTACTCTGAGAAGTCCTGCATGTCCCCTCAAGGTAGCTTCTCTTGAAATCGCTGCAGAGTCTCCTACAGAGATCTGTCATATCCTCCATGAGGAGCAGTGCCGCTAGCAGTTTTCATAGCAGTGGCCACTGTAGCGCAGAACATCCGGCCTTCTGAATAAATCTTACTTTCTTTCTCAGAAGGCATTGTAGCGGTGGCACAACGGGATGGTATTTTTCTTGGTGCCGTCACTGACAGTGGAGAAGAGGATCTGCACACCGGAACATATGGTTCGTCTCAGGGGGCTTGTACTTCTTTTGCAGCCACGAGGGGGCAGGTTTGGCTGAAGCTGGAGTTAGGAACAACTCCGCTATAGATGAAAAAAAATTATGGAACAGCAGCAGGAAAGAACGGACAGAAGAATGAGGATGTAGCGTCTCAAACATGACTGAAGAATAAGGTTGGACAGTTGGAATGGATATACTCAGTTTGTTGGCCTGCATATCAAACCCTCATTGAACGTGGAGCGGCCTTCTACAGGGGAAACCCTGGCTGGCGGCAAATCCATAAGAGTCTAAGAGTAGTGATGAACTGAAGACACAGTAGAGTAAGCATGATGAGATGATCGAGATCTGGGCTAATGTGTTGACATTGACTTGTATACAGTGGCAGAACGGTGTCTAGACCGGTGCTGTGATGAGTCAGAAAATCAGAACGGTGAAGCCTACTCCTACGAGGTCTCCTACGAGGTCTCCTCAGAGACCTGGACCTTCTGCTATAGCTTGTGTCACTGTAGTCTCAGAAAGAAACAGAGGTGTCACTGCAGAAGCGAGATCAGAAGAGGTAGATCCAGCATAAGTAGCTCTGAAGCCTGAGGCGCTAAGGGCTGCTTGGGCAGAGGGGACACTTGCGGAACAGCCTGTTCCAATATTTCTGGATGTGGTCCTGGAGAGGCAGCATGCTTCAGAGTGTGCCCGGAGGCAGGAAAACAAGGCAATCACTAGCAAGCCTTCCCTGGAAAAGTAGGAGACTGCGGACCGCTGGAAGCTTGCAGATCCAGTGACAAGAAAGGTGAAAGAAGAAATAAGACAATAGGTGACACACACGATACAGACATTGTGAAGGTCTGATTGGTCGCCTTATTTTTTTTTTTAAACAGGTCCTGCTCAAGTCAGATGCAAGTACTTCAAATGACCTTCATTAAACAGGGGGTGCGGCTTAAGCAACTCAGAACACACATTTGTGCTACTTTAATGACTTGGGCTTGTTTTCCACAGGATATATGGGTGGTTTATAATAATGAATTAGTACTGCCAACTTCAATACATTTCTGGATTCTTTTTATCTACGTTTGTGTCCATGTTTAGGGGAGTGCTTAAAAGAGTGGAATGCAAACGTCTCAATGGAAATCTGCTGAATGGCAGCCACATTGCCCTGGCCCGCTGCCTGTGGCGGAAGTGTCCATACTTTGAGGGATGATGGACTACTAGACTAATGGTTTCCAGACATTTGATTTCAAGTTTATTTTCTTTTTTTATACATCAGGGTGGTAACTTTCCACATCTTGATTATTGTGAATCACCAATGATGCCATTCTAATAGAGTGCAAGTAGTCACTGATAAATAAAAGTGCCTTCAGCCTCATTCTTAGAAAACTGGTTTATTGAGCGCCCGTGCGCCAATAGCCGCAGCTGCTCATATTAAATCCCACTGCCCTATGCTGTTTACCGTGAGGTCAGATACAAAACTATCAATGCTGCATTACCTCGAGTTGTTACTAGAGGTCCTTCAAGTTGGGGAAATATGGTTCAAAAAGCGGTTTTAATTACACAGTGGCAGTTGCCTCTGTGTGGTTATAGTAAAGTCAGAGTTTCCATATGAAGATCATCTTTTGGCTAATACATCCACCCGTGAAAGCTTGTTTGAGGGTCGCAAAAATCAAATGATGACCACTGGAGATCAAATGCAGTCATCTGCCAACAGTCAACCTCCACATGTGGGGCTGTAGATTGTGCAGGCGTGGGTACAAGACCCTGCCCTGTGACACAAGATGCCTGCGAAATCAGCAACCTGGTCAGAGAGCAAATGCTCATTCCCAGAAGTTCCGGGCTCGACACACTCCTTGCCCAATCTGGAATCACTGGGATGACTTGGGGTGGGTTGTTCCTGAGCATCACAACGTCGGACAGCAGAGGTAGTATGCAGAAGGCATGAAGGAGTCCCGTGCTCCACTCTAGGTGGAATGAATCTCAGGCAGCGCCTCCTTGGAAACTCCAGGCACAAAAGTGCAGACACTGCATGCTTTCAGCAATGATGAAAAGATCAAGGCAGGGTTCTCTCCATTGCTGGAAGATGCTAAACGCCGCCTCTGGGTGGAACTGCCATTAGTGATTCGCTAGGCTCCGCCAGCTGAGTTGGTCCGCCCTGTTTTAAGATCCCGGGAAACACCCAGACTATTCAACCAGTTTCAGAGGTGAAGGACCTCCTGGCACAGGATCCAAGACCCAACCCTGCCCTGCTTATTGCAATACCACACTGTAGTGGTGTTGTTTGTGAGGACCTGACCAGCCTCTTCGACGGACGGCTGTAAGGCTTTCAAACCCAAGCAAATGGCCCCCAAATCCAACAGGCTGAAGTGGAGAACGATCGCCACAGGTGACCAGTCTCCTCTGATCTCCACCTCTCCCCAACCCAGTAATGATGTGGCACCACTTGGGAGGGATTAGGAGAGGGATCTGCTACTTGTCCAATTGTGGTCGAAAAGCCACCACAGCAGATATTTTGCGGACTCCTCCAAAAGCTGGATGAAATCGGACAGGTTGCCTTGGTGCTAGGCCCACAGACTTCAAATCCCAATGCAGAGCACGCACACACAGTGTACTAGCAGGAAACCAATAGGACAAGATGCCTCAGAGCCCCTCTCACGGAAACCCAAAGCTCAAATATCTGGATCATAGTCTGAATGTCTTGGACTCGATCTGGAGGAAAAGCCTGAAAACACTGTATCCAGAATGGCTCTAATGAATGAGTCTCTGTGAATGAGTCAGGTGTGACTTTGGCATGTTGATAGTGAAATCCAATTAAATCAGAAGGTTCGCAGTCATCTGGATGGGGTCCATGATTACCCATAGCTATCCCACCTTCGACAGCCAGTCACTAAGGTAGGAAACACTGGTATGGCTGACCACAGAAGATGGGCTGCAACCACTGCCATCACTTTCGTGCACACCTGAGGGGCACTGGTGAGTCCAAATGGGAGCACAAACAAAAATGCTCCTGGGCCACCTTGAACTACAACAAGCACATGTGGACCTGCAAAATAGGGACATGGAAATTGCCATTCTTCAAGTCCAACGCTACAATCAAGTCTCCTGGCTCCAGCTCAGACAGAACGTGGGCCAGCATGAGCACTCTAAATTGGTTATTTCACAGGAAGAAATTGAGAGGTAGGACAACTCAAATAAGAGGAAGGCCTCTGCCTTTTTTTGGCACTAAGAAATAGCAAGAGTGACCTTCAGTTCCTAATGCCAAGGCCATGACTGTATGGCTCCTTTTACCGAAAGAGCACAAACTTCCTGCAGCAAAATGAACAAGTGTTCCTCCAAAAGCCGCTCTGATGTGAATGAAAAAGGTAGAGGGTTGGAAAGGAATGAGATTGTAGCCACGTTAAACTGTCTGCAAGACCAACCCGTCGGATGTTCTATCAGCCACACATGGAGAAAGGAATATGCTACTTACCAGTATGCATCTGTTCTTGGCATGTAGAGCTGCAGAGTCACACACTGAGGATAAGATCGCCATCTGGTGTTGGGCTCGGATGATTGCAGGTTGTTGTTGTCTTCGGAGAAGTCTTTGGTCACGAGGTTGGTGACTCCTCCCCTGGACAACAGTGCGCATGGGCATCCACTCCATCGGCAGATTGTTTTTCGCCATGATGGGAAAAGATGGAGTATATAGAAAAGAAAGAAAGGATGTCCATGTGTAATGTCTAAGTAAGACGGATGCTGGAACAGATACAGGTCCCGGGGAGGCGGGCGGGCGTGTGTGACTCTGCAGCTCTACATGCCAAGAACAGATGCATACTGGTAAGTAGCATATTCCGTTCGAGGCATATGAGCTGCAGATCACACACTGAGGATAGATTATACAGCAGTGCTCCCCTTAGCGGTGGTCGCCTGTATCCGTTGCAGCAGTTTGAAATAAAGTTTTTAGGACAGCCTGGCCCACGGAGGCCTGTTGTTTGGCCTGCACGTCAACACAATAGTGTTTAGTGAAGGTATGCGTGGTAGACCATGTGGCTGCCTTGCAAATGTCTTCTAAGGGAATATTGCCTAAGAAGGCCATAGAAGCCCCTATTTTACGCGTGGAGTGCGCCCTAGGGGGAACTGTGAGTGTACGTTTAGCCTTGAGGTAGCATATTTGGATGCATTTAACTATCCACCTGGCTATCCCTGATTTGGAGATTGGGTTGCCTTTGTGTGGTGGCGCGAAAGCAACAAAGAGTTGTTTTGTCTTTCGAAAAGGTTTTGTTCTGTCGATGTAATAAAGCAATGCTCTTTTAACATCTAAGGTATGTAGGGCCCTTTCAGCTACCGAGTCTGGATTTGGGAAAAAGACCGGTAATTCTACTGATTGGTTAAGGTGGAAAGGGGAAATCACTTTTGGAAGAAATTTAGGGTTTGTCCTAAGAACCACTTTGTTACGGTGTAGTTGTAAGAAAGGTTCTTCAAGTGTAAGGGCTTGTATTTCACTTACTCTGCGCAGGGAAGTGATTGCGATAAGGAAGGCTACCTTCCATGTTAGGAATTGCAATTCACATTTGTGCATAGGTTCAAATGGGGGGCCCATGAGTCTTGTTAGAACCACATTGAGATTCCACACTGGGGCAGGTGGCAATCTTGGGGGAAGAATCCTTTTGAGACCTTCCATAAACGCTTTGATGGCTGGTACCTTAAAAAGGGACAGGTGTTGCCTATTTTGCAAGTAGGCTGCCAAGGCTGCTAGGTGTAATCGTATAGAGGAATACGCTAGATTGCATCTTTGCAAGTGTAGTAGATAGCAAATGATGTTTTGGATGGAAGCATCCAATGGATGTATGTTATTATTAGCGCAGTAGATGGCAAATCGTTTCCATTTAGCGGCATAACACGCTCTAGTAGTAGGGCGTCTGGCTTCTTTTATGATATTCATACAGTCTGGAGGGAGATTGAGGTAACCGAACTCTAAGACCTCAGGAGCCAGATCGCTAGGTTCAGTGTTTGAGGATCTGGGTGTCTGATTTCTCCATGGTTCTGGGTTAACAGATCCGGGGAGAGGCGTAGCTTTTGATGTGGAACTAAAGATAGTTCCAGAAGTGTGGTGAACCACGGTTGACGTGCCCAAGTGGGAGCCACTAGTATTAGTGTTAGTGACTGTTGTTTCAGTTTGCGTACCACAAATGGAACTAGTGGGAGAGGCGGAAAGGCGTACGCAAATCTGCCTGACCAGTTCATCCATAGGGCATTGCCCTTCGACTGTGGGTGTGGAAACCTGGCGGCGAAGGTTGGGCATTTTGTGTTTTCGGGAGTGGCGAACAGGTCTATGTCTGGTTGTCCCCACTTCTGGAAGAAGGGGAGTAGAACCTTGGGGTGTAGTTCCCATTCGTGGATCTGTTGTGTGTGGCGACTTAGGAGGTCGGCCACTTGGTTGTGGATCCCTGGGAGATGTTCTGCTAACAGGTAGATGTTTTGGGGAATTGCCCATCTCCAGATTTGCTGTGCCAGTTGGGACAGTTGGAGAGAGTGTGTCCCTCCCTGTTTCTGTATATAATACATTGTCGTCATGTTGTCTGTGCGTATGAGGACAGTTTTGTTCTTTAGGTGAATTTGAAAGGATTTTAGTGCTAGGAACACTGCTAAGAGTTCCAGGTGGTTGATGTGGAGCAGTTTCTGTTGACTGGTCCATCTGCCCTGAGTGGTATGGTGAAGGAGGTGGGCTCCCCACCCCGTGAGAGATGCGTCTGTAGTTAGCACAACTTGTGGAAGAGGCTCTAAGAACGGTCTCCCTTTGGACAGGTTGATGGTGTTCCACCATTTCAGTGATCGAAGTGAGCGACTGTCCACCAACACCAGATCGGTAAGTTGTCCGTGAGCTTGGTTCCACTGTTGTGCTAAGCATTCTTGTAAGGGACGCATTTGAAGTCGTGCGTGTGGGACTATGGAGATGCACGACGCCATCATGCCTAGGAGCTGCATGAACACTCTTGCTGGAAGAGATGGATGAGTTTGAAATTGAGAGATGAGATTTTGTATACTGGCTATCCTGGCTGTGCTGGGATAGGCAATGGCTTTGGATGTATCTATGGTTGCTCCTAGATACTGATGTAAGTGGGAAGGTTGTAGGTGGGATTTGGGGTAGTTGATAGTGAATCCCAAATCGTGGAGAGTTTGAATCGTGCGATGAGTGTGGAGAACGCATTTTTGGTATGTATTGGCTTTTATGAGCCAATCGTCCAGATAGGGGAAGACATGGATCTGTTGTCTTCTGAGATGCGCTGCCACGACTGCTAGGCACTTGGTGAACACTCTGGGTGCTGTTGTTACTC
The DNA here is from genome assembly GCF_964204655.1 of Triturus cristatus. Classification (NCBI taxonomy): domain Eukaryota; kingdom Metazoa; phylum Chordata; class Amphibia; order Caudata; family Salamandridae; genus Triturus; species Triturus cristatus. Next base: position 818,607,907 of record NC_140595.1, read on the forward strand.
CGAATGGGAGAACTGTAAATTGATAGTGTTGCCCATCTACCACAAATCGTAGATATTTTCTGTGAGCGGGATGCATAGGGATGTGAAAGTATGCGTCCTTGAGGTCCAATGTGGCGAGGAAGTCTCCCTGTTGTAAAAGTGGGAGGACTTGTTGGAGAGTGGTCATGTGAAAATGATCCGAATGTATATACTGGTTTAGTAGTCTGAGATCCAGTATGGGCCTTAGTGTTTTGTCCTTTTTGGGAATGAGGAAGTATAGAGAATATACCCCTTTTCCCTGATGTTGAAGGGGGACTGGTTCTATCGCATGTTTTTGTAACAGGGATTGAACTTCTTGTTTGAGGAGAGAGAGATGATGCGAGGACATTGGACGTTGTTTGGGCGGTATGTTTGGGGGGGATTGTATGAGTTCGAGGCAGTAGCCAGACTGGATAATTTGTCTTACCCACCTGTCTGTGGTGATGGAAGTCCAGACAGGCAGGAATTGTTGGAGTCGCCCCCCGACCGGAGTGGAATGGTCTGGGGGGAATGGTGGCAAGTCACTGTTTGGTGGCTGGTGAGGTGCGGGTGTTGTTGTTGTTGCCCCGTCCTCGACCTTTGTTATTGTTTCCCCTATAACCTCCCCGGAAGTAACCTCTGTTAGGGGATGTTTGTCCAGAATTTTTAAAGGTGGACGTGGTCTCAGTTGATGTGTTTTTGGAGCCTCCTCTATAAAAGGAGCGACGAAAGGAACCCCGGTTTTGATGAGACTGCAGTGCTCCCATAGACTTGGCAGTTTCATTATCCTTTTTCATTTTTTCTAATGCAGTATCCACTGCAGGGCCAAATAGCTGCTCTTGGTTGAAAGGTTGAGCTAGAATTGCGGTTTGAACCTCCGGTTTAAAACCGGAAATACGGAGCCAGGCATGTCGTCTGAGTAAGACGCCAGTATTGACCGCTCTAGAAGCAGTGTCTGCTGCATCTAAGGCGCATTTAATGGAGGCATTAGATATTAATTTGCCTTCTTGGATGAGGTCAGAGGCCTGGGACTTAAAGGGTTCAGGCAGATGTTGCATAAGGTCAACAGGATCATCAAATAAATCAGGGTCCGCCCCTCCCCCTAAGTCATCATTATCATCCTGTGGAGGAGGTGAATGATAGGGAGATGGTAAAGGTAAAGGTAAAGGAGAATCAGGAGGAGGAGGGGGGGGGGACGGGTTAGGAGGTAAAACAGGAGAGGAAGGACGAAGTGGTGAAGTAGCACAGTCCTTTTTCCGTATGGGAGCTGGGGGAGGTGTAGTGTCCAGCTTCCGCTTTTTATATGGGATGGCAGTCACATGTCCCGTTTTAGGATTGATATAGATCCGCTTCTGAGTAGGATCTGGTCGAAAAAGATCATCTGGCTCCGAAGGTGGTGTCTGTGACGTCCGCTTCGGGTCTTTATGAGCTTGTTTCGGCGGGGACGCAGTTTTCGGCGCCGACTGATTTTTCGGCGCCGACTGATTTTTCGGCGCCGACTGATTTTTCGGCGCCGACTGATTTTTCGGCGCCGACTGATTTTTCGGCGCCGACTGATTTTTCGGCGCCGACTGAGGTTTCGGCGCCGACTGAGGTTTCGGCGCCGACTGAGGTTTCGGCGCCGACTGAGGTTTCGGCGCCGACTGAGGTTTCGGCGCCGACTGAGGTTTCGGCGCCGACTGAGGTTTCGGCGCCGACTGAGGTTTCGGCGCCGACTGAGGTTTCGGCGCCGACTGAGGTTTCGGCGCCGACTGAGGTTTCGGCGCCGACTGAGGTTTCGGCGCCGACTGAGGTTTCGGCGCCGACTGAGGTTTCGGTGCCGACTGAGGTTTCGGTGCCGACTGAGGTTTCGGTGCCGACTGAGGTTTCGGTGCCGACTGAGGTTTCGGTGCCGACTGAGGTTTCGGTGCCGACTGAGGTTTCGGTGCCGACTGAGGTTTCGGTGCCGACTGAGGTTTCGGTGCCGACTGAGGTTTCGGTGCCGATGGACTTTCAGGCATCGATGTTGAAGAACGTTTCGGTGCCGGTGGAGACTTCGGTGCCGAGGAACGTTTCTGTGCCGAAGGAGATTTCGGTCTTGGAGCCTGTTTCGGTGCCAACAATGGGTGTTTGGGTGCCGAGGGTGTTAAAGGCACAATTAGGTGAGGTTTGCTCGAGCCCGAGCCACCCACAGGCTTAGTTGTCTTCGGAGCCGGGCCCGAGGGCGGGGCTTCTGAAGAGGATTTCCGGTCGCGACTGGGCCCAACTGGCGGAGTCTTGACCAATGCTTTTTTGGATGGGGCAGGGGGGGTGGTACTCACACGCTGCCCTGGAGTGATGAGGTCATCGGAATCGTCGGCTTCGGACACGATCTCGAGATCTTCGGTGTCGTCTTCGGGAACATCTTGAGCAAAGATGTCCTCCGGTTCTGGAGCTGGTTTGGCCATAATATGGCGTCGAGCTCTTCGGTCCCGGAGGGTCTTCTTCGAACGGAAAGCGGAACAAGCTGGACAGGTGGACTCGTTGTGTTCCGGCGACAGGCAGAGGTTGCAAACCTCGTGGTGGTCACTGTGGGGGAACTTCGCTCCACACTGGGGGCATTTTTTGAAGGGTGTCCTGTCCATCAGCCGCTTCCGGAACCGGTCCGAGTTGATGTCGACGTCGATGAAATGAAGATTAAAGAGTTAAATTGATTGCTGGAAGTTTTCTGCTGGAGCGGAAAAAAGTTCATCCGAACCCAATGGCGGAAAAAAACAATCTGCCGATGGAGTGGATGCCCATGCGCACTGTTGTCCAGGGGAGGAGTCACCAACCTCGTGACCAAAGACTTCTCCGAAGACAACAACAACCTGCAATCATCCGAGCCCAACACCAGATGGCGATCTTATCCTCAGTGTGTGATCTGCAGCTCATATGCCTCGAACATTGCTGATTCTGTCTCCCACAGGTGGTAGTGGACCACTAAGGGCAAACTAAAGCAGCTCGGAGGTTGCTGAGGAAGGGTTGGAGAACTGGGAGGTTCACTGTCCCTGTAGGTCTTACTTTGTTTACGGATCTCAGGCGCCAGTCGTAGGTCACACAGCGTAGCGCTATCCAGGCGGGCAGCGCTCAGGTACCAGTTGTACGTCACAGCGCAGCACTGTCCAGGCGCGCAGTCGTACATCATACAGCGCAGCGCAATGCAGGCGCGCAGCGCTCAGGTGCCAGTCGTACGTCATGCAGCGCTAGCCAGGCGTGCAGCGCTCCGGTGCCACAAGCGCGCAGCGCTCAGGTGCCAGTCGTACATCACACAGCGCAGCGCTATCCAGGCGGGCAGCGCTCCGGTACCAGTCGTATGTGTCACAGCGCAGCGCTATCCAGGCGGGCAGCACACAGGTACCAGTCGTACAGCGTAGCGCTATCCAGGCGCGCGGCGCTCCGGCACCAGTCGTGCAGCGCTATCCATGTGGGCAGCGCTCAGGTACCAGTCGAAAGTCACACAGCGGAGCGCTATCCAGGCGCGCAGCGCTCGGGTACCAGTCGTACGAATCAAGCTATCCTGGCTGAAGAGGGGTGAAACCCCGAAACCCGTCCTAGGATGCTGGTTTCCAGTCCAGGGAGGACCTGGCCTGGCAGTTCGGGCTGGACTGTTCTCATTGGGCACAGGGTCAAGACTGATTTGCATATGGCTGGGTCCAAACTGGAATGGCATGGTGAGCAAAAAAAACGATTGATTTAGGCCCAGATCTCTGCACTGGGGTGAATGTATGACATTGTTCTGCATTCGGTCCATCAATAGTTCTTTTTGCATTTGTCTCCCCGAGTGGGACGGGTATGCTCAGACATGAGTCCCGTGCTCTCCATGCCACTGGAATCAAGCTATCCTGGCTAAAGAGGGGGTGAAACCCCGAAAACGGTCCTAGGATGCTTGTTTCCAGTCCAGGGAGGCCCTGGCCTGGCAGTTCGGGCTAGACTGTTCCCATTGGGCACAAGGTCAAGACTGATTTGCATATGGCTGGGTCCAAACTGGAATGGCATGGTGAGCAAAAAAACGATGGCTTAAGCCCATATCTCTGTACTGGGGTGAATGTATGACATTGATCTACATTCTGTCCATCAATAGTTCACTTTGCATTTGTCCAGGCGCGCAGCGCTCAGGTACCAGTCGTACGTCACACAGCGCAGCGCTATCCAGGTGGGCAGCGCTCAGGTACCAGTCGTACGTCACACAGCGCAGCGCTATCCAGGCCACGGCGCTCAGGTACCAGTCATACGTCACACAGCGCAGCGCTATCCAGGCCACGGCGCTCAGGTACCAGTCGTACGTCACACAGCGCAGCGCTCTCCAGGCGCGCAGCGCTCTCCAGGCGCGCAGCGCTCAGGTACCAGTCGTACGTCACATAGCGCAGCGATATCCAGGCGCGTGGCGCTCAGGTACCAGTCATACATCACACAGCGCAGCGCTATCCAGGAGCTCCAGGCGCGCAGTCGTACGTCGCAGCGCTCAGGTACCAGTCGTACGTCACACAGCGCAGCGCTATCCAGGCGCGCGCTAGCGGTCTTTACCTGCACGGTCGCCCTTCATGGAGTCCCAGATGTTGCAGTTGAAGTCGTCATACCCGGCCAGCAGCAGCCGCCCGCTCTTGGAGAACGCCACCGAGGTGATGCCGCAGATGATGTTGTCGTGAGAGTACATCATCAGCTCCTGGTCTGCGCGCAGGTCAAACAACCGGCAGGTGGCGTCGTCGGAGCCGGTGGTGAAGGCGTTCCCGTTGGGGAAGAACTAGAAGGAATAGAGACAGAGCTCTTTAAACGGGCACTGAGCGCCGAAGCAGCAGAAGGCACGCAGGGGGGGGGGGGACAGGACTAAGACCAGCTGATGACCTGTACTAGCGGGTCTGCCGCTCCGAGCTCTTCTAGGCGCACGTCCTATATGCATACATACTGCCACCCACCGCCTGTGGTAGGACCGGAGTACAAACACGTTCCTACTCCAGGTCGGTTCCACACCCAACCGCTAGATGGCAGAATTACCCGGAGGAGATTTCATGCCGCGACAAACCTTTCTACCCAACAGCTGCAGAAGTGGAATCCAACTCCAACATGAGGAAGAACTTCTCTTTACTACATGAACTCTCACCTGAAGTGGTCTGTTAAAAGGCCTGTGGCATGCACTTCAAACAGGGCCAAAATGCAGAAGCAAGTCTTACTCCTCCCGAGACTACAGGGACCTCCACCCAACCCACCAGGACCCCCGGACAGCAGAGGCTCTATGTACATATTCGAGAGGCCACCCGTCGGCCACGCGCAGCGAGGGCGGCTGTAGGGATGTGTGGGCTATGGTGCATGCGGGCCCCACTGAACCCGAGGACAGGGCCCCGAAGGTAGCTGCAGAGTAGAGTCTGGAATAGAGGACGGATCGCAGTTCCATCAAGCCCTAAGAGAGGAAACCCGGGTTTCTCGTCCCAATGGCTTTACTAGCTGCCCCCCCTCCCCCCCCCCCCTCCCCTTGATCGGCCTTTTAAAAACACTCACCGCTGTCCCCCCCTAAAGGCAACACATAAAAGCATTGAAAGAGACAGAAGGAGCCAGCGCCCCCTCCTGCCCCGCCCCTTGCCTCACATACTCATTCGGAGCAGGAAGCCCCCAGGTGATGTCAAACAAAGCGCTGGCATCGGTGGCCAGCGACCCCCGCCCGCTGGCCCACAGCCGAGCTTCGGAGTACCCGTGCGAGCGCGCTGCAGGCGGACACGCACATTAGGCAAAGTAGGACTGCCGAACCCCCGGGGGGCTGGCAGAGTGCTATTAAGAGCTGGTTGGGGGGGGGGGGGGGGGGGGGGGGGGGGGTGTTGGGGGGGCACGAACAAAACACACTGGGGTGGGGGCAGCTTCAAGGTCAGAAACCAAGAGAGGACAAGCTGGTGCGAGGAGTCAATCACTGCACCAAAGCACCCCAGCTCGCCTCCAGTGCACCCCGATGCAGACAGGAGACTGCACCAGGGCACCCCAGCTCGCCTCCAGTGCACCCCGATGCTAGCAGCAGGGCACCCCAGCCCGCCTCCAGTGCACCCCGATTCTAGCAGCACCAGGGCACCCAGACCGCCTCCAGTGCACCCCAGCTCGCCTCCAGAGCACCCCAATGCTAGCAGCACCAGGTCACCCCAGTTCGCCTCCAGCGCAGCCCGATGCAGTCAGGAGACTCAGGGCACCCCAGCTCGCCTCCAGTGCACCCATGATGCTGGCAGCACCAGGGCAACCCGATGCTGGCAGCACCATGGCACACCAGCTCGCCTCCAGTGTATCCAGATGCTGGCAGCACCAGGGCACCCCAGCTCACCTCAAATGTACCTCGATGCAGACAGGCGGCTGCACCAGGGCACCCCAGCTCATCTCCAGTGTACCCCGATGCTGTCAGCAACAGGGCACCCCAGCTCGCCTCCAGTGCAACCCTATGCAGACAGGAGACTGCATCAGGGCACCCCAGCTTGCCTCCTTTGTACCCCAATGCTGGCAGCGCCAGGGCACCCCAGCTCGCCTCCAGTGCACCCTGATGCTAGCAGCACCAGGGCACCCCGAAGCTCGCCTTCAGTGTACCCCGATGCTAGCAGCACCAGGGCACCCCAGCTCAACCAGATGCTGCACTAGGGCATCCCAGCTCACCTCCAGTGTACCCCGATGCAGGCAGGAGCCAAGAGCACCCCAACTCACCTCCAGTGTCTCTCTATGCTGGCATCACCAGGGTACCCCAGCTCGCCTCCAGTGTACCCCGATGCAGACAGGAGACTGCAGCAGGGCACCCCAGCTTGCCTCCTTTGTACCCCGATGCTGGCAGCGCCAGGGCACTCAAGCTGGCCTTCAGTGCACCCCCGATGCTGGCAGCACTAGGGCACACCAGCTCGCCTCCAGTGCACCCCGATGCTAGCAGCACCAGGGCACCCCCAGCTTGCCTCCAGTGTACCCCGATGCAGACAGGCGACTGCATCAGGGCACCCCAGCTTGCCTCCTTTGTACCCCGATGCTGGCAGCGCCAGAGCACCCCAAAGCTGGCAGCACCAGGGCACCCCGAAGCTGGCAGAAGGCTGCACTAGGGCATCCCAGCTCGCCTCCAGTGCACCCAGATGCAGACAGGAGGCTGCACCAGGCACCCTAGCTCACCTTCAGTGCACCCCGATGTTGGCAGCACCAGGGCACTCAAGCTGGCCTTCAGTTCACCCCCGATGCTGGCAACACCAGGGCACCCCAGCTCAACGAGCATACTTTACCTTCTCTCCCCCCCCCCCCCCCCCCGGAAAACTCTATTCTTAGAAAAGACAGACCTAACAGAGTTGGGGGTGGTCTAGCCATCATCTTCAAAAAGGAACTTCAGATTTCCCTGATCACCTACCCAGGCTACTCCTCATGTGAATACCTGGAAGCAGAACTGTTAACTCAAAACTCCCTCCCAATTCGTCTACACATTTTATCGCCCCCTGGGACCACCACAGCCCTTCATTGAGGACTTATCTGATCTACTAGCGCAATCAGCATTATCCAACTCAATAAATCTTTCTTGGGGATCTTAACCTCTATTGGAATGATACCAATGACCCCACCATCTCCCTCCTCACTACACTTCTTGAAATCAACGAACTCAAACAACTCTGCCAATCTCCAACTCACACTAAAGGATCCATACTTGACGTCATTCTGTCCAACGAAGATCTGACCTCCGTTACCAATATCATCCCCACTGACTGGTCAGACCATCACCTTATACTGTTCACCATTGCTACCTCAGCAAACCTCCCCGCACCTAAAACTACCAGACCTCTAAGAAATTGACCAGAAACCTAAAAGGCATCCCCCCCCAGGCGTTCTACAATCGAAACTCCAAGCTCAACTTCTTCTCATTCCCCCCTTCCAAAATGCGAATGAGCTCACTGAACTATTTAACAATACTGTTACTGATATTCTTGACCAACTAGCCCCGCCTAAACTCAAAAACCAAAGAAACACCCCCTCAAACTCTGGGTTTAATACAGAGATAAATAATGAGAGATGGGCCCTCAGACTGTCGGAAAGAACCTGGAGACACCATCCCTCACCCTCCCATCTTGCACTTCTCAGACATGCTAGATCCACTTACAAAAAACACTCAAGGAAAAGGCATCCTTCTTCCGCACTCAACTTGACCGTGCCAAAAACAGACCCAGGGAACTCTTCAAAATCATCCGAAACCAAACTTACCCCGCACCTCCAAATATGACCGCTTCATCAGACAGATGTGAAGAAATTGCCCACTTCTTCTCGGAAAAAATTGCCAAAATGGACCAATCCTTCCTTTCCACACAGCTCCCCTCCAACTCCCAATCCAATCTTGTCCTCACCTCTAATGCCTACTCAACATCCCCCCTTCCAGACGACACTTTCTCTACTCTGCCCTCAATCCTACCGCTGCCCAGCGAGCCTCATCACCCGCCCATTTCCATACCCCCCCCCCCCCCCCACCACGCCACAGGCCTCTCACCTTCCACATCTCCAGTAACCAACTCCCCTAAATCTCAACTTGAGAACAATGCCTCCTTGCTAAACTTTCTCCCCGTCACTGAGCTTGAAGTCCTCAATATAATTGGCAATCTAAAACCGTCCTCCCACACAAAAGACCCAATACCCTCCAACCTTGTCCCTGCCCTTAAGCACATCATCACCTCATTCTGGACCAAAATCATAAACACCTCTCTCCCCCACGGGCTGTGTCCCTTCCTCCCTTCAGCTTGGTCAAATCTCGCCCATAATCAAAAACCCCAATGCTGACCCCAATGACCTAAATAATCTCCGCCCCATCACTAACCTCCCCCTTCTCTCAAAGGTACTTGAAAAATGTGTCCTACTACAACTAGACAAACACATAGAACATTTCAACCTTCTTGACCCCTTTCAATCTGGCTTCAGAAAAGGCTGCAGCACCGAAACGGCAATGCTCAATGTCATAGATGACATCCATCAATCACTTGACAATGGCAAGACCTGCCTTCTAATACTTCTTGATCTCTCCGCAGCATTCAATACAGTCAACCATTCAGCCCTACTTAATGGCACCGCCTACAAATGGTTCATCTCTTATCTACAACACCGTTCTCAGCAAATAAAATTCAAAACTTTGTCTCTCTACCCCCACTCCTGTCTCCCATGGAGCCCCCCCAAGGATCTATTCTCTCTCCCTCCCTAGCCTCTTTATGGAACCCCTCACCCTCATTCTTAACCAAGCAGGCATAAATTACCACCTCTACGCCGATGACACCCAAATCTATTACAAGATTAAAACTCATGCTGACATCTGACACCTGAACACCACCCTTACCAAGATCCAAACCTGGTTCCATTCCAATCATCTCAAACTCAACACGAACAAAACCGAAATCATTCTCTTCTCCCCCAAAAATAACCCTCTACCCGTTCAATCTTGGAACCCTGACCTCAATGCACTCAATTGCTCACTCACCCTGTCCAACTCCGTCAAATCTCTTGGCATGACTATCGACAACACCCTAACCCTTAATGTTCACATCAAAAACTCTGCCAAAGAAGCCCTCTTCACCCTCCGTCACCTCAAGAAAATCAAACCATTCATACCCACCGATGATTTCAAACTTGTAGTTCAGTCGCTTGTTCTGTCACGTTTTGATTATGGTAATGCCATCCTCATTGGAATCCCCAAGGTACACCTAGCTCCAATCAAAGCTGTGCTCAACCTTGCTGCCAGGCTCATCACGGACTGCAAACGCTTCGATAATATATCCCGGCTCTCAAATCTCTTAAATGGCTCCCTATCGAACGCAGATCTGCCTACAACACCGCCTGCATTACTCAAAGTCCTCCACCAAAACACTCCGCATTACCTCTCAAAGAAACTCCACACTGTGGGCGCCACTCGACCTCTGAGAAGCACCAACACCCTACTCCTAATCCCACCTCTGCATAAAAAGAAACCTACACAATCTCGCTCCTTCTCTGGCAATGTCCCCATTATCTGGAATGCCATCCTAAAAAGCCTGCGCTGTAATCCCTCCTATTCTAGTTTAAAAAAAGACCTCAAAACCCACCTCCTCAATTATTATTGGGGTTCATAACCTGTGTCCTACTCCTGATCTCTTATCATACCATACCATATTTGTTCAGTAATATATACCCTGTTCTCCTGTTTCACCATTTACCCAAATTACTTAAATGTATAGCTCCTGCCCCTGTTTATCTGGTTTTGTATAATGCTCATGTTTGTCCTTTGTATATTTAACATTTTTGTTGCGCTACCTTTCATATTGAATATGCTACTTACCAGTATGCATCTGTTCTTGGCATGTAGGGCTGCTGACATTCATATCTGTGCATAGATCGCCGCCTAGTGTTGGGTCCGGATGTTTGCACGTTGTTGTCCTGGAAGAGTCTTCGAAGTATCCTGAGATAGGTGACTCCTCCCCTGGACCACAGTGCGCATGGGCATCCTCTCCATCCTCAGATTGTTTTTCGCCATTGTGGCAGTGATGGGAGTAGATACAGAAAGTGATGACCATGCTTACAGTAATTCTGAGAGCTGCAGCTGCTACAGGCGCCGGGGAGGAGGGTGGGCGATATGAATGTCAGCAGCCCTACATGCCAAGAACAGATGCATACTGGTAAGTAGCATATTCAGTTCGAGGCATGTGGGCTGCTGAATTCATATCTGTGCATAGAATATATAGCAGTACCCTCTATTAGCGGCGGCTACCAGTGCCAGCTGCAGCGGTCTGAAAAAGAGTTTTGAGAACAGCCTGTCCTACAGCTGCCTGCTGTTTTGATTGCACATCTACACAATAGTGTTTGGTAAATGTATGTGTAGTGGACCAGGTGGCTGCTCTACATATATCATGCAAAGGAATGTTTCCCAGGAAAGCCATGGAGGCCCCTAACTTACGTGTTGAGTGGGCTCGTGGGGGAATCGTTAATGTGCGTTTAGCTTTTTGATAGCAAATTTGAATACATTTAACGATCCATCTGGCTATACCTGCTTTGGAGATGGCGTTACCTTTGTGGTGTGGGGCAAAGGCAACGAAAAGTTGTTTTGTTTTCCTAAAGACTTTAGTCCTGTCTATATAGTACATGAGGGCTCTCTTTACATCCAGTGTATGGAGTGCTCTTTCTGCGACAGTTTGTGGGTTTTGATAGAAAACAGGCAGTTCAATAGTTTGATTCATGTGGAACTGCGATATCACCTTGGGCATGAATTTGGGGTTGGTACGTAGTACAACCCTGTTAGCGTGAACCTGTATGAATGGCTCTTGAACGGTTAGTGCCTGGAGTTCACTAACTCTCCTCAACGAAGTGACCGTTACTAGGAAAGCTACTTTCCAGGTGAGGAATTGAATCTCGCATGAGTGTAGAGGTTCGAAGGGTGGACCCATCAGGCGTGTGAGGACCAAGTTGAGGTTCCACATTGGAGCTGGTGGGTGGCTTGGAGGAATTACTCGTTTGAGTCCTTCCAAGAATGCTTTGATGGCAGGCACTCTGAATAAAGAGAGGTGCTGCCTGTTCTGGAGATAGGCTGATATTGCGGTCAAATGGACACGTATTGAGGTGTAAGAGGTAACAAATTATGTTTTGGATGGATGCGTCTAGCGGGTTAATGTCATTGTTATTGCAATAAATTACGAACCTTTTCCATTTGGCTGCATAGCAAGCTCTGGTAGTGGGTCTTCTAGCTTCCTTAATGATGTCCATACAGTCAGGTGGCAGGTTTAGGTAGCCAAACTCTAGGACTTCAGGAGCCAGATTGCCAGGTTCAGCTGTTGCGGATCTGGGTGCTGAATCTCTCCATGGTTCTGCGTCAAATGCGCGGGTTTGATCCGCAGCCTTTGATGCGGCACCACGGAAAGTTCGAGAAAGGTGGTGTACCATGGTTGGCGTGCCCATGTTGGAGCAACCAGGACGAGTGTCAGTGAGTGTTGTCTAAGTTTGCGTGCCACCAGCGGTATCAATGGCGCTGGGGGAAAAGCGTACGCAAATCTGCCGGACCAGTTCATCCATATCGCATTGCCCTGCGACTGCGGATGTGGGAACCTGGCGGCAAAGCTTTGGCATTTTGCGTTTTCGTTTGTGGCGAATAGGTCTATCTCTGGATGACCCCACTGTTGGAAGTACGGTTGGAGTACTGACGGGTGTAGCTCCCACTCGTGCATCTGGTGGCTGTGTCTGCTGAGCAGATCCGCCATCTGGTTGTCCTTGCCGGGGAGGTGTTCCGCCATGAGGAATATGTTCCTCTGAATGGCCCACTTCCACATGCTCTGAGCCAGATGAGACAACTGTGGAGAGTGTTCCTCCCTGCTTCTGTATGTAGTACATGGCAGTCATGTTGTCCGTCCGGATCAACACGACTTTGTTGCACAAGTGTACCTTGAATGCTTTCATTGCCAGGAAGATTGCCATCAGTTCTAGAAGGTTGATGTGCATCTTCTTTTGTTGTATTGTCCATAGTCTCTGCACTGTGTAGTTGAGTACATGAGCTCCCCATCCCTGGAGAGACGCGTCCGCCGTCAGTACTATTTGTGGAACAGGCTCTTGGAACGGTCGGCCCTTGCAAAGGTTTTGTGGATTCCACCAATGCAGAGAGTTGTATGCCCGACCGCTCACCAACACTAGGTCGTTTAGTTGCCCGTGAGCCTGATTCCATTGACGTGCTAAGCACTCCTGAAGCGGGCGCATATGTAGTCTCGCGTGCGGGACTATGAAAATGCAGGAGGCCATCATGCCTATCAACTGCATGAACACTCGCGCAGGAAGGGAGTATTGGGGTGTGAACTTTGAAATCAGCATTTACATGTTGTTGATCCTCACTAAATTTGGCTGAGCTGTGGCTGCCAGAGTGTCTATGGTCGCACCGAGGTAATGTTGTACGTGTGCTGGTTGGAGATGTGATTTTGGGTAATTTAGTGAGAATCCCAGATTGTGAAGGAGGTGAATGGTGCGGGACATGTGGCTGGCACATTGCTGGGCTGACTGTGCCTGAACAAGCCAGTCGTCCAGGTAAGGGTAGACGTGAATATGTTGCCTCCGTAGATGTGCAGCCACTGTAGCTAGGCACTTTGTGAAAACTCTGGGTGCTGTTGTCACGCCGAAGGGAAGAACCTTGAATTGGTAGTGCTGCCCTTGAATAGTGAACCGGAGATATTTTCTGTGTGAGGGGTGAATGGGTATGTGGAAATACGCATCTTTGAGGTCTAGCGTGGCTAGGAAGTCTCCCTGTTTGAGCAGCGGGAGGACTTGTTGTAGGGTGAGCATGTGGACATGCTCTGAGAGAATGTAGCGGTTGAGGGGTCTCAGGTCTAGTATAGGTCTGAGTGACCCGTCCTTTTTTGGTATTAAGAAGTACAGGGAGTACACCCCCGTACCCTGCTCGTGGACGGGTACGACCTCTATTGCGCCTTTTTTCAGCATACTTAGCACTTCCTGCTGTAATAGCGCTAAGTGCTCTGAGGACATAGGACGGTGTTTTGGCGGTATTGTGGGTGGAGTGGAGGTTAATTCTAGGCAGTAACCGTGTTTGATAATATCTTTGACCCACCTGTCCGTGGTGATGGTGTTCCACGTGGACAGGAACCTTTGTAGCCTTCCCCCGACAGGTGTTATGTGGTCGGGAGGAAGGGAGAGGGCGTCACTGTTTGTTCTTGGGGGAGGACCTGGTATTGCCGTATCCGCGTCCTCTGCCCTTTGTGCTGGAGCCACGATATCCACCCCGGGTGTTTTTATCGTAGGTACCTTGTGTGTTGCCCTTGTTGTAGGTTTGCTGTGACCCCTGTCCTCTACCTACTCCTCTATTTCCGGGGCGACGAAAGGAGCCACTCCGAAAGGTCTGCGTTTGGAGAGCCCCCATGGACTTTGCAGTGTCTGTGTCCTTTTTTATTTTTTCTAGGGTGGTGTCAACTTCTGGTCCGAATAAGTAGTCGGGGTTGACCGGCTGATTGAGGATGTTATTTTGAACCTCAGGTTTGAATCCGGAGATTCGTAACCAGGCGTGTCGTCGTAGCATGACGCTGGTGTTTATTGCTCTGGCAGCTGTATCTGCGGCATCCAGTGCACACTTAATGGATGCGTTCGTGAGGAGTTGTCCCTCCCTGATGAGGAGCTCTGCTCCCTCTTTGTATTGGTCAGGGAGATGTTGGAGTAGGGTTTCTAATGTGTCATAGTGTGCGCGATCGTAGCGAGCTAGGAGCGCTTGGGTATTGGCAATACGCCATATGTTAGCTGCCTGGGCTGCAGCCAGTTTGCCGGAGGTCTCTAGCACCTTGGACTCTTTGTCCGGGGGAGGAGCATCACCAGTTGTCTGCGAGTGCGCCCGTTTGCGAGCATTAGCGACTACGATGGAATCCAGAGGCAACTGGCCTCTAATGTACGTAGGGTCCCCAGGCGCCGACTTATATTTGTCGATCCTGGGGTTTATTACTCTTGCCCTGGTGGGTTCTTTGAAAATGTCCTTTGCTGGTTTGAGGACACCTTTCAACATGGGCAGAGATTTGATATTCCTTTCTGAGGATGCGAAAGTATCCATTAGAAAATCGTCCTCGATTGTGTCAGAGTGGAGTTGCACACCATGATTGGCCGCAGCACGTTCAATGAGGGCGTTGAATGCGGCAGTGTCCTCTGTGGGAGACGTTTTCGCGCCATATAGCTGCGTGTCCTGTGTATCCATAGCTGCACCCGGGTCTACAGGGTCATCCCAAGCCTGATCAGGGTCCTGTTGGCCGTCAGGGTCCATCTCCCTGGGGTAGGGGACGTAGTCACCCATGTAGTCCTCCAAAACGTCGGTTTCGGAGGGCGTCGGAGAGAAGGACTGCGGATCTGGGTAAGAGGTATGGAGACGTTCGTAAAGAACTGGTTCCGAATCCACTGGCAGCTTTTTCTTTAGCGGGATCCGGTAGGAGTCCAAAGCTTGCTCGGAAGATATTCTCCGCTTGTGGAGCATAATTCTGCCGGTGTCGGCATCGATGATGTGGGACGGTGATGTCTCCGTAGGAGAGCGTTCGGCAGGTGTGATCCTAGTTTGGGTGACACGTGTTCTGATTTCAAACAGTTTGGGCGCCGTGGATGGCGGCAGGCCAAAAGTGATGTTGGGTGTTGCTGGAGAAGCCTTTTGAGCTTTTTTCGGCTCGGAGCCCGACGTGTCCTGGAGGGCTGCCTTTTCTTTGATGCGTTGCAAGGACGCTGCAACTTGTCGCACCTGGAACGCCGACGGTTCTGTAGAGGCAGGCGTGGACTTCTTTGGAGCCACGGGGTCATCGAGTCGAGGAGAGGTAGTAGCTGTCGACAGCGTCGATGATTGGGCCTTAGGTGCTGCTTTCGAAGTGGTGTGCGACGCAGCGGCCATTTTGACCTTCGTGGCCGGAGCCGATTGTTTCGGTGCCGGGTGCCGAGGCGGTTTGGCGGTAGCGATGGCCTTTTTCCGTGTGTCGGCGCCGACGTCGGCTGCTGCGAGTTCGGCACCGAAGTCCCGTTTGGTGCGGTCGGTGCCGACGGGTTTGGCTGGCGTCGAAGGTGTAGTGGGCTTCGATCCGACCAGTGTCAGTTTCGGTTTCTGTGGAACCGATACGACTATTGGTTTCGGTTTCGAAGAAGGGAAACCAGTCGTTTTGGGTACTAATGGCTTTCGCTGGATGTCCGAGGCCGGGCCAGAGGGCGGGGCCGAAGAACTGCGGGATAGGTCTTGGGTAAGGCCCGAAGGCGATCCTTCGACCGGAGCCATAGACTGACGCACTGGGATATCCTCCGTCTGTACGGGTAGGCCTTGCTCGTCACCGGAGCTACCTTCTTCGGCCCCTAAGGCCTCATCGTAGTCTCCTACCTCGGTGTTGGCTTCTTCCCTGTGAAAGAGGAGTTCTTCGATGTCTTCCGATCCGGAATCGTGTTCGGAAGCGGGGCTGGAGGGTAGGTTCTCCACGCCTTCCACATCTTCGTCCTCGGCGCTGAAGATGTTGGTTGGGGCCGGTGCCGCTTGCTGCGCTTCAAGTCTCGCTGCTCGTCGATTCCGGAGAGTCTTTTTGGATCGGAATCTGGCACAGGCCATACATGTGGACTCGTCGTGATCCGGTGAAAGGCATTTGTTGCACACCGGGTGGACGTCGACATGGGGATATTTCGCATTGCAAACAGGACACCGCTTGAATGGGGTCCTCGATTCCATCGTCTATGTGGGGTCGATGGTCGATGCGAAAAAGCTGTTTTTGAAGTCAGTAAACTAACAAGTAACTGTCGATACCGATCGGGAACAGTACCGACGCGAACTAAAGGCCTTTTGGCCTGAAAAAAAGTTTTCCCTAACTTGAGTCAAGATAAGCACATCCGAACCCAATGGCGGAAAAAAACAATCTGAGGATGGAGAGGATGCCCATGCGCACTGTGGTCCAGGGGAGGAGTCACCTATCTCAGGATACTTCGAAGACTCTTCCAGGACAACAACGTGCAAACATCCGGATCCAACACTAGGCGGCGATCTATGCACAGATATGAATTCAGCAGCCCACATGCCTCGAACGCTTTTATACCCCATGTGCTTTATAATATCCTTATCTTGTAAAGCGCTCTGATACCGCTGGGTCTAGCCAGCGCTATATAAAACCTTCAAAATAAAATCAAATAAAGGGCACCCCAGCTCGCCTCCAGTGTAACCCAATGCAGACAGGCAGCTGCAACAGGGCACCCCAGCTTGCTTCCAGCACCAGGGCACCCCAGCTCACCTCCAGTGTATCCAGATGCTGCACTAGGGCATCGCAGCTCGCCTCCAGTGTACCCCGATGTAGGCAGGAGCCTAGAGCACCCCAGCTCACCTCCAGTGTATCTCAATGCTGGCAACACCAGGGTACCCCAGCTCGCCTCCAGTGTACCCCGATGTTGCCAGCACCACAGCACCCCAGCTCATCTCCAGTGTACCCGATACAAGCAGCACCAGGTCACCCCAGCTCGCCACCAGTGCCCCCGATGCTGACAGCACCAGTGCACCCCAGCTCACCTCCAATGCACCTTGATTCAGGCGGGAGGCGGCACACCCCAACTCACCTACAGCGTGCCCTGACGCAGGCAAGAGGCAGCACTAGGGGACCCCCAGCTCGCCTCCAGTGTACACCGATGCAGGCGGGAGCCGGCACTAGGGTACCTCAGCTCGCCTCCAGAGTACCCAGATGCTGCACTAGGGCACCCCAGCTCACCTCCAGTGTACCCCGGTGCAGGCAGGAGGTAAGACTAGAGCACCCCAGCTCATCTCCAGTGTACCTCAATGCTGGCAGCACCAGGGCACCCCAGCTCGCCTCCTGTGCACCCTGATGTAGGAGGCAGCATTAGAGCACCCCAGCTCACCTCCAGTGCACCTTGATTCAGGCGTGAGGCGGCACACCTCAGAGCGCCTCCAGCGCGCACCGACGCAGGCAAGAGGCAGCACTAGGGGACCCCCAAGCTCGCCTTCAGTGCACCTCGATGCAGGCAGGAGGCAGCACTATGGGGTCCCAGCACGCCTCCAGTGTACCCCAATGCAGGCGGGCGCTGGCACTAGGGCACCCCAGTTTGCCTCCAGCTTACACAGATGCAGGAGGGAGCCGGCACCCAAGTTCGCCTCCAGGCGGGAGT
Organism: Triturus cristatus; assembly: GCF_964204655.1. Taxonomy (NCBI): domain Eukaryota; kingdom Metazoa; phylum Chordata; class Amphibia; order Caudata; family Salamandridae; genus Triturus; species Triturus cristatus. The sequence goes on from NC_140595.1 coordinate 818,625,484, forward strand.
CGGCACTAGGGCACCTCAGCTCACCTCAATGTAGGCAGAAGATGGCAACAAGGCACATTTGCTCTTCTCCAGTGTACCCCGATGCAGGTGGGAGCTTGCACTAGGGCACCCCAACTCTACTTCAGCGTGCCCCAATGCAGGCGGTAACAAGCACTAAGGTACCTCAGCTCACCTCCAGCATACCCCGATGCATGCGGGAGCCCGCATTAGGACACCAGCTCGCCTCCAGCGTACCTCTATGCAGGCAGGAGCCGGCAATCTGGCACTACAACTGGCCTCCAGTGCACCTCAATGCAGGTGGGAGTAAAATACGAGGGTACCCGAGCTAGTCTCCAGTGCACCTCAATGCAGGCAGGTGGCAGTAGGGCACCCAAGCTCGCCTCCTGTGCAGCTCGATTCAGGTGGGAGGTAGCAACCTCCCGCTCGACTCCAGTGTACCTCCATGCAGACGGGAGCCAGTACTAGGGCACCCCAGCTAGTCCATAGTGCACCTCATTGCAGACAGGAGGTGGCAGTAGGGCACCCCAGCTCACCTCCTGTGCACCTCAATGCAGGCAGAAGGCGACACTAGGGCATCCCAGCTTGCCTCCAGTGTACCTCAACGCAGGCAGGGGAGCAGCACTAGGGCACCCCAGCTCACGTCGATAAAGGCAGAAGGTGGGACCAGAACACCCCAGTTTGCCTCCGGTACACCTCTATGTAGGTGGCACCAGACCATACAGCTCGCCTCCAGTGCACCTTGATACAGCCGGGAGGCGGCACAGCCCAGCTCGCCTCCACTGCACCTCGATGCAAGTGGGAGGCGGCAATACAGCACCCTAGCTTGCCTCCAGTGCTCATCGATGCAGGCGGGAGGCTGGACTAGGGCACCCCCAGCTCGCTTCCAGTGCACCTTGATGCAGGTGGGAGGCGGCACTAGGACACCCCAGCTCCCCTCCAGTGAACTTTGATGCAGGCAGGAGGCAGCACTAGGGCACCTGGCTCGCCTCCAGTGTACCTCTATGCAGGTGTACCTCTATGCAGGCGGGAGTCTGTACACCCCAGCTTGCCTCTAGTGCCCCTCAATGCAGGCAGGAGGCAGCAACCTGCCTTTTCTAGTTCTCATGCACAGCTATGCCAACTAATGGCTGAACTTCAGCATCAAGCAGTGAAGGTTCTCATTTCCGAATGACCAACACTGGCCTCACTTGTCCCATCTACCCCATGCTCCGATGACCCCCGTGCAGCTCACACTCTGCTCACTTGTCCAGTCTTCCCCATGCTCGGAGGATACTCGTGCACCAGACACGGGCCACACGTGCCCCATGCTCAGAAAATGTCCTGTGCACCCGACACTGGCCTCAACTGTCCCGCCTGAAGACTCTGCCCCGCAATCGGATGATGGCCCGTGAACCTCACGCTGGCCGCACTTGCCCCATGCTCAAATGATGCCCTGTGCACTAGACACTGACCTCACTTGTCCTGCCTGCCCCATGCTCAAATGATGCCCTGTGCACCAGACACTGACCTCACTTGTCCTGCCTGCCCCACGCTCTGATGATGCCCCATGCACCAACACTGGCCTCACTTGTCCTGCCTGCCCTACGCTCAGATGATGGCTTGTGCACCTGAAACTGGCCGCACTTGCCCCATGTTCGGATGATGGCCCATGCACCAGACACTGGCCTCACTTGTCACGTCAGCCCCATGCTCAGATAAGGTCTGTGCACCAGACACTGGCCTCACTTGTCCCTTCTGCTCCACGCTCGGATGATGGCCCATGAACCTCACACTGGCCGCACTTGCCCCACGCTAGGATGATGCCCCTTGCACCAATCACTGGCCTGACTTGCCCAGTCTGTCCCAGGCTCGTTTGATGGCCTGTACACCAGACGCTGACCTCACTTGTCCGGTCTGCCCCATGATCTGATGATGCCTCGTGCACCCAACACTGGCCTCACTTGTCCCGTCTGCCCCATGGTTTGGTGATGCCACGTGCACCCAACACCAGCCTCACCTCCCCTGCATCCCCCACGCTCAGATGGTGCCCCATGCATCCAACACTGGCCTCACTTGTCGAGTCTGCCCCACACTCTAATGATGGGCCATGCACCTCACACTGGCTGCACACATCCCATCTGCTCCATGCTCTGATGTCCTGTGTACCAGACACTGGCCTCACTTGTCCCATCTCACCCATACTTACACAGACAGCGTTGATGTCGGACTCATGGCCCGTGAAAGTCTGCCGGCACATGCTGTCCCGAATGTCCCAGAGCTTGATGGAAGCATCACAGGCCCCAGAGACGAAGGTCCGGAAATCTGGGGCAAGGGAGAGGCTCATCACATCCCCACTGTGGCCGGTGAAAGTGGTGGTCTGCTGCCCAGTCTCGATGTCCCATAAAGCGCTGCAACACCAAACAAGGAAGAGCATTAAAGCGCTGTGCCACACGTGCCTCTGATTCCACCTGTGCCACCACCCACCATACTCCTTACAACGAGGCTGTATCTACAGCGCACGTCTGTGGATTACAGGGTCCTTCTGTAACAAGTCACACTTTGCTTTTGAAGGGCCAATCCCAGAGACAACGACCTTCGAGTGTAAAATGTTCCAAGCGTACTCCGGTGCCGCTGTGCACGGCATTGTGCCCCATCTCAAGTGACTGCCTGCGAGCTGGATATTAGTGTGTTGGCTTAACCCCCACACCCCCCTATATGGGAAAGGTCTAGGTCTACATGTAGTGCCCAGCGGCATCTGCTGTCGATGGGGGCAAGTAAACATACCCTCTCAGTCAATGTCAGGAGGCAAAGCCATTGCATGCTTATCTTACCAAACTGGGGCCTTCACTGCCCTCCCCTGCCTCAGCATTCAGCCCTAGCACAGAGGGCATGCTGCACCCACCAGACCTCTAATAAGAACCTTTATCTTCAGTCTCCAGTATTCCCGGATGTACCCAGCCCGGTTGCGCATTATACTGGATGGGACCACGCACTATGTCGACTCTCCTAAGGACGCATGAGACTGCCTGGAGATGTACAGAAAAGAAACACCGCAAGGACAGAACACTGGGGAGTCACAGGAACAAACCGTGACCCGGCAGCTGCTTCCACACCGTCGACTCCGTAACAGAACCCAGAAGAAACCCACGATAGCTCAAATGGCTCGGGAACGAGCAGAGGCACTACAAGCAGTGGTGGCGCAGGATCTGACTGTACTGTCTGCCGAAGAAGCGTGCTCTACAAGAGACTCAGTGGATAATGATTCAGACACGTCACAGGGTAGCGGCAATCGGCTGCCTGAGGTGATACCGCAGACGGTGGATGGTATTATCTGAATGAGGGTGGAATGTTAAAGGTGGGCGGGATGACTAGTAGAACATTTACGCTGCTCAGAACTGGGGTAGGTTCTGGACTGTCCTGTTCCTGATGGGACTCATGTGCAATGGATAGCGAGGATCCAAGCCAGCTGGTGTCCCTAGTACCTCTGTCGTTGACAGAGGATTTAGTGTGCATTTTCTTTTCAGGTTTAGATGGGTACTTGTTTAGCAGTAACTGTCCTGGGGAGGGGGAGTTGGGCATGTTTAAGATCAGGGTTTAGGGGGCCAGGCACGTCACTAGCGCAGTTTTCATTGTAGGATCACCGACATTGTTGACATGGGTACCGCCAACGACTTGAAGTGTGCATCAGGGAATGTACAGGGTACGCACTATGTGGCACCGGCATAAACTGCATGCACATTTAGTAAGTAGGGGGATTCATATAGCGCTGCTGCAGGAAGGAGCAGCGTTGCAACGGCGCTGGCGAGGCCAGGTGTTTTACACAGACTATTCCGGATTTGCGCGGGAAGCATTAATTTGGGTGCGAGCGGGGGTGCCCTTCCAATGCAGGGAACGGATTATAGACCCAGAGGGGAGGTACGTAGTGGTACTTGGGAAATTGGACGGATGCGATATAGCTTTGGGGAGCATATATGCTCCCAACACAGACCAACCTGCTTTTTTTGCACACTCGTCAGGGAAGCTAGCACCCTATATCACTGGGTCAGTCTTGATTGGTGGGGACTTTAATTGCATCCCGGATGCAATCTTTGACCGCTCGCACCCCCACTTCCCAGTGCGCCCATTTAGAAGATAGCGGAGGCGAGGCGAAATGGTCAGTCGCTGGGGGCTGGTGGATACATGGAAGGCACAACACCCAGGGGAACGCGACTACTCTTTATTCCGCATTGCATTACATGACCTTCATGTGCGCTTGAATGAGTTTATATGCACTCCGGAAGTACATGCATGAGTGCAGGACAGCGAGTATCTGGAGTATCTTGCTAGGACATTATCGGCTCACAACCCTCTGTTACTACAGATGCAATGGTCACAGGTGCGAGCCAGGATACCAACTTGGAGATTGCACCCAGAGGGATTGGAGTACAAAGTGTTTCGCGAAAATGTGGGTACTTCCATAACTCAATATTTTAGGGACAACGAGGGTACAGCCTCAACCTCTTTAATGGAGTGGGGCGCCTTTAAAAGTGATTCAAGGTTGTAGTATTGCTGGGATGGTGGGCGTACGTAGGGTACTACTAGGCGAACTCGGGACAATGGAACAGCACCTACGGGAGGTGGAGAAAGATCGTCCCGGGAGGCAGGACAAACAGGGGAACTAGGAGAGGCACGAGAGGCGGTTGCGGCTCAAGTGGAACGGTTGCGATGTTTCGACCACAAAGCATATATTGCGCGCACCCATGTCGAAGGTGACAAATCCGGCACACTCCTGGTCTGGCTGGCTAACACATCGCGCAGAGGCTCAACAATTCTGGAAATCCAAGAACCTTGCTATACACAAGAGGGTATAAATTAGCTGTTTTACGACTATTACAAGGACTTATATAAGATCAAGATGTCCCAAACAGAGGATGACTTGAATGGGTTTACCAGGGACCTCCCACTCCCATGGGTGAGTGACGAACAGGTGGAGTTGTTAGGCAGAGACATTGAGATTGGGGAAGTGCGGGCGGCTATTTAGCATATGGCACGGTATAAAACACCGGGGACAGATGGCCTTCCAATAGAATTTTATCTAAACTATACGGACTTGTTGGCGCCGCGACTGGTGGCGCTCTACAACGATGCAAAACACTTATGCAGGCTTCCAGTCTCAACAGAAGCAGTTGTCATCCCTCTTCTTAAACCTGGTAAGCCGACATGGTACCGGTCTGCATACTATCCGCTCTCCATGCTCAATACGGATTACAAAATATTGTGTCCCATTTTAGCCACTCGACTATTACCGCTCATGCCGACTATCATACACCAAGACCAAGCTGGATTTATTCCCGCTCGGAATACGGCCTTAAATATTCAGCGCTTCATGCAGATTCTAGAAGCAGATACCTACTTGAAAGACACGGCCACAGTGTTTGCGGTCGATATCAAAAAAGCATTTAACAGCCTAGAGTGGCCCTATCTATTCCATGTCATGGCTACGTTTGGGTTGGGGGACAAGTTTATAGAGTGGACGTCTTTACTTTACAATTACTCAACGGGACGGGTGAGGCCGGGTAGGTCGATTTCTGATGCTTGGGATGTGGGTAGCGGTACGAGGCAGGGATGCCCTCTGTCCCCGCTCCTATTTGGGGTAGCTGTGCGCTCAATAAAGGTTGTTGTCGTAGTCATCATCATCATCGCTGGCCATGGAGCCACTGGCAGCGAAGGCCAGGAAGGGACGATACTACGGAGGATTGCAGGCACACAGGAAGGTTCACCACATAGCCCTATATGCTGATGACTTGCTCATGTTCTTGGAAGACACAGGTCAGGCGCTTTTGGGGGCAAAGGCATTATTACACGAACTGGGAGTGGGTCGGGACTTAGAGTGAATTGCGCAAAATCGGGGCTGTTCCCTACTGTCGGAGACAAAGTCGGTCCGCAGACCACGGCAGGGTTGCAGTGGGAAGGAGTAGTTTCTTACCTGTAACTCCAGTTCTGTAGTAGGGGTATCTCTGTTATAGTCATAATCTATGAATAATCCCCGCCCATGTGCGGGGACCCCGGAGCAATCAAAAATATCTCTTAAGCTGTCCGCATTTGCAACCTGCAAAGACACTTAAGAGACAGACAAAATAATACAGCCTAATCACAACAAGGCTGCACTGGCCAGCACTTCCTCTGAAGTGAACACAAAAGCCAAAATAAAGTTGAAATGTCATTTTTTATTCACATTTGACATGTTCCTTTATTATCACACACTCCCTTCACCAAAATCCCTTTAAACAATAGAGAGGAAGGGGTGGACAGACAAGCCCTATAGGCTGTCATTATGTGTCTGCTAAAGGGATACCGTGCCTTTAAGAAACTCTCCAGAGACCCCCGGTATCCCAGGATGCACAGCCAACACAAGTTACTTTCAGTTCTTTTTGAAGGTGTATAACAACAGGCCTGATACCGTCAGGTTACTCCACCGGGGAGGAGGGAGGGTCGCTTAGGACTATAACAGAGATACCCCTACTACAGAACTGGAGTTACAGGTAAGAAACTACTCCTTCTGTAGTAGGGGATCTCTGTGTATAGTCATAATCTATGAATAGAATGGCAAGCCCATCCCAACCAACAAGAAGCGGTGGAGTAAGACCAACCACCAACAAATCACTGTGCAAACAAATTCCTTAGCGAAGCCTGTCCAACCTGCGCATCTGCCCTAGCATCAGAGTCCAGGCAGTAATGCTTTGTAAACGTATGGACTGACTTCCAGGTGGCAGCCTTACAAATGTCAGCAATGGGAACATTCCTAAGCAAAGCGGTGGTAGCCGCCTTTCCTCTAGTCGAATGTGCTGTAGGCTTACCCCCTAATGTTTTATTAGCTTTTTGGTAACAAAGCTGAATACAGGAAACAATCCATCTGGAAATGGACTGCTTTGAGGTAGCTAAACCAGTTCTTACCGAACCATAATTAACAAACAGTTGATCCGACCTGCGGATATCTTTTGTCTTATCCAGGTAGAATTTCAACACCCTACGCACATCAAGTGAATGCAGAGACCTCTCCGCCGGAGAGGAAGGATGCTGAAAAAACGTAGGCAAAGTTATCATCTGATTCACATGGAAATCTGATATCACCTTAGGCAAAAATTTAGGATGGGTACGCATCACTACTTTAGAAGCATGGAAAACAGTATACGGCTCTTGGCAACACAGAGCCTGAATCTCACTCACCCTCCTGGCCGATGTAATGGCTACAAGGAAGGCCGCCTTCCAAGACAAATGCTGCAGCGAAGCCTTATGGATAGGTTCAAAAGGCTCCCTCATCAATCTAGATAACACCACATTCAATTCCCAAGGTGGAGAAGGCCTTCTAACAGGGGGAAACACCTTACGCAAACCCTCCAAAAAATCCTTAATCACAGGGATTTGAAAAAATGAAGTTTGAGAAGGGCCCTTCCTATACGCAGTCAGAGCTGCGAGATGAACCTTAATAGATTGGAAATTAAGCCCAGACTGAGCTAACTGCAGCAGATAAGGCAAAATAACGTCTTCTTTACAGGATGTAGGGTCAAAGTCCTTCGCCTTGCACCATAAGCAGAATCTCTTCCACTTATAGGCGTAGGAGGTCCTCGTAGACGGTCTCTTAGCCTCTTTTAAGATCTCCATACAGTCCTGAGGCAAGTTCAAGTGTCCATACTGCACTAGCTCAGGAGCCATGCTGCCAAACTCAAGGACGAGAGATTGGGGTGAACCATCTGCCCTCCGAACTTCGTGAGGAGGTCTGGCCGGCACGGCAGGCGCCGGTGTGGCAGAACAGACCGGTGAAGAAGGTCGGTGAACCACCATTGTCTCGGCCACTCCGGAGCAATCAGGATCATTCTGGCTCTGGATTGCGACAGCTTGATCAGCACCGCCGGAATCAGGGGAATGGGTGGAAAGGCGTAGAGAAAGCTGTTGGACCAGCTGATCCATAGTGCATTCCCCAGCGTCCCTGGCTGGTAGTACCTGGACGCGAAGTCGCGGCATTTGCTGTTTTCTGCCGTGGCGAACAGATCTATATCCGGAGTGCCCCATTCTGCGAAGACGTCTCTTAGCACGTCGTCGTTTAGCACCCACTCGTGGTTCTCTTGAACGAGTCTGCTGAGCGCGTCTGCTTGGGCATTCTGCACTCCCGGCAGGTGGGTCGCCGTGATCGTCAGATTCCTGGCCACCAGCCAGTTCCAGATCGCCTGTGCCTCCCGAGACAGGGTGCGTGACCGGGAGCCCCCCTGCTTGTTGAGGTAATACATGGTCGTAGTATTGTCCGTCTGAACCAGCAGGGAGGACGTCCTGAAGGAGGGATGGAACGCCTTCAAGGCCAAGTGTACTGCTCTGAGTTCCAAAAAGTTGATATGGTAGGTCGTCTCCATCTGCGACCATATCCCCTGAATCTGAAGAGGGCCCGAATGCGCTCCCCAGCCCTGGAGAGACGCATCGGTCACTATGGTCTGGGCCGGAATGTCCTTGTGAAAAGGGGTCCCCTTGCAGACATTCCCTGGGGAACACCACCATTTCAGAGACTGCCGAGCGTGCTGAGACAACTGGATCTTGTCCTCCCAACGCCCCCTCCTCTGGTCCCATTGATCCTCCAGACATTCCTGCAGGGGCCTCATATGCAGACGTGCATTGGGGGTGAGGAAGATGCAAGAAGCCATCGACCCCAGTAATGAAGACACCGTCCTCACCGTAGGAGAGCGGGCTGAGATGAGATGCAGAGCCTTCCCACGGATCGATAAGCGTCTCTCCTCCGAAGGACACACGCTTGCGGTCAAGGTATTGACTGAAGCCCCCAAGTACTGGAGACACTGCACAGGGATCGGCACTGACTTCGTCATGTTGATGTGCAGCCCCAGACGGTGAAGCAAAGCCGCCGTCCTGTTGAAATGGCACTGGGCTTCCTGATAAGTGGACGCTTTGATCAACCAGTCGTCCAGGTAAGGGTACACAAACACCTTGGTCTTCCGCAGGTGTGCCGCGACCACCGCCATGCACTTGGAGAACGTCCGTGGCGCAGACTTCAGGCCAAACGGGAGCACGGAATACTGGTAATGGTTGTTGCCTACCAGAAACCTCAGGAATTTGCGATGCTTCGGTGCGATCGGCACATGAAAGTAAGCGTCCTGCAGATCTATGGCGCACAGCCAGTCTCCTCGATGCAACTGAGGGTAAATCTGATGCAGGGACAACATACGGAACTTTTCTCGCCGGATCCACCTGTTTGCCTGACGCAGATCCAGAATAGGCCTGAACTCGTTCTTGTCTTTTTTTCTTACGAGAAAGAACCGTGAGTAGAGACCTTTTCCTTTTTGCCTCAAAGGAACAGCTTCTATCGCCTTCTTTTTTAATAGAACGTCCGCCTCCCGCTGGAGCTCCCGCACCATGTGAAGGGAGCGCACTGGTGGAATCTGTGGAGGCGAACTGGTGAAACGAAGACAGTAGCCATTGCAAACAATATTCAGCACCCACTTGTCCTGTGTTATTGTCCTCCACTCTGCCAGGTAGTGTTGAATACTTCCCCCCACCGGAGCGGGTAACGGATGAGGGGGAAGTAACTTTTCAGGGCTTCGACCCGGACGGGCCCTTGTTCCCCGCCGAGGACTGATGCTGGCCTCTGCCCCTCTGGCGCTTCTGAAAGGGCTGCCTGTGGTACTGCTGCTGCTGCTGGGGCTGTTGCTGGGGGCCCGACTGACGCCCTTGGCCCCTCTGCTTGGTGTAGCGCCTGCCCGAGGAACGGAAGGACCTCCTCTGCTCCTTAGGCCGCTCCAGCCCCACCGCCTTCAGGGTCTCCGCCTCAGCCTTCATGCGGGCCATCTCGTCATCCGCATGCGACCCGAATAACGTCGTGCCAGAGAATGGTAGATTGGCGATCTTCTGCTGCGCTTCCGGCTTGAGCGGAGTCAGCCGCAGCCAGGAATGCCTCCTCATATGTATGCCGTGGCAGTACCCATGGGCCGCCAACAACGATACGTCCCCCGCCGCACTGATGATCTGATTAGAGACCATCATGCCCTCGTTCAGCACCTCCTGAAAATCCTCCCTCTTGTCTCTGGGCAGGGAGGCCGCGAACTGTTGCAGGGAGTCCCAAAGCGACCTGTCATAGCGCCCCAACAGAGCGGAGGCGCTAGCGGCCTTCATTGTAGTAGCCGACGTGGAGCACATCCTCCTCCCCAAGGAGTCCATTTTGCGACTCTCCTTATCCGGGGGAGCCGTGGAGGAAGGCGTCGTAGAGTGTTGCTTACGAGCCGCCGCCACGATAACGGAATCCGGTGGGGGGTCCACTCTGAGGAACGCCGGATCCGAGTCAGGGGCCCTGTACTTCTTTGACAGTCTCGAGGGCGCCGGCTTCACCACAGCCGGCGTTAAGAACACCTCCATCGCAGGTTCCTCCAGTCCTGGGACCAGCGGGAGGAGGGGGCGCGACAGATGTACTTTATGCAAAGTCTCAAAAATCACAGACGTAGTGGGAATAGGGGTAGTCACTGATATCCCCAACTTCGCAGCCCCTCTCAGCAACACCTCCTGGAACGTGGCAATGTCATCCACTGGAGAGACGCGGGAAGGAGGCGTCTCTGACAGCGAGGGCGAATACTTGCCAGCCCCCGGAGAGTACGTGCCCCTCGACCCTCTGGAACGGGACCGATACCTCCGTCGACCATGTCCAGAGCGAGTGGAGGATCTGCGCCTACTCCGTGAGCGCCTGCGAGGGCGAGAGCGAGATCTCTGCCGGTGAGGGACCCTCGGGGGAGGAGGCGGTGGCCGCGGTGGTGAGGCAGGCAGCTGAGGCACGGGCAGAGGCAGCGGAGGAGGTGGAGGAGGAGGCAGAGGAGGCGGAGGAAGAGGAGGAGGAGGAGGCTGAGGAGGAGGAGCCAGTGCAGGCACCGGTGGAGGCGCCGGTGGAAGGTCGGGCACCTGAGGCAAAGGGGGCCGCTGGGTACGCAGCGGGGTCAGATGGTCTGAAGCCCCATCACTTCTAGCCGGAGAGCCCCCATCATCATTGTCCGGGCTCGCGGCCATTCTCCTCTTCTTGGCGGGCCTGTCCCGCGGGGAAGCCACCGAAGGCGAACGTCTGCGCCTCCCTGATCCTCGACTGGAGATCGTAATCACTGAGGACGTATTCCCCGATGTCTGGGACGTCGAACTGTACCTCGACCTCGAACGGCGTCTCTTCGCCCTCGACGACGAGTGCCGCCCCGCAGTCGACCGTCCTCTCGACGTCGAACCAAGTCTCCTCGACGTCGACCTTGATCGCCGTCGTCGGGGTGTCTGCCGCGACGTCGACTGTCTCCTCGACGCCGACTTCTGGCGTCTCGACGTCGACCGCCGGTGCCTCGGCGTCGACTGCTGCGATCTCGACGTCGATCGTTGGTATCTCGACGTCGATCGCTGGTATCTCGACGTCGATCGCTGGTATCTCGACGTCGATCGGTGGTGTCTCGACGTCGATCGTTGGTGTCTCGACGTCGACCTGCGTCTCGGCGTCGACCGCCTCCGCTTCGACGGCGGGCGCCGGGATCTCGGCGTCGACTCCGTCAGCGTCGAGCCGTGGGTAGACGGCGGCGAGTGCAGTCCATGGGGCTCGGTACGACGTCGATGTGTTGTCGACGTCGACCGCGACACCTGCGACGGCGACCCGGTCCCGGGTCCCGCCGGCCCCTCCCTCGACGTCGAACGCCGAGGCTGCCGCGACCCAGAGCCCTGGATCGACGGCGAACATACCGGTGCCTTCTCTCTCGCCGTCGACGTCGTCGTCGCCTTCGACGTCGAACGCGACCTACCAGCCGGTAGTCGTCGTTTCTGCTCCTTTTTCTGCCCGGAGGTCCCTCCGGGGGCTGGAGCATGGGCGGAGGAGGGGGAATGGGACCCTCCATGCCCTGAAGTCTCACCGGTCCTCTGCTTCTCCTGTCCCTGAAGGCGAGTCTTCTCCCGGTCCCTCAGGGTCCTTTTCGAAAAGGTGCCGCAGATGTCACAGGCAGCTGGGACATGTGAGGGCGACAAGCAGAGGATACACACCTCATGTGGGTCCGTCTTAGCCTTCTTCCTCCCACACTCAGGGCATTTATCGAATAAAGCCATGCTGAGAGTGGGCCAAAACTGCTCCAGATTGCAGGCAGTAGTAGACAAAGGCTCTAGACGTCGAATGAAACCACTTTTAATCCAAAAAATCCAATTTTAACTAAGTAAACCACCCAAAAGGGTAGAGCTCAAGCTCCAGGGTCCTGCTAGCAGGAGCCGGAAAAAAGAACTGAAAGTAACTTGTGTTGGCTGTGCATCCTGGGATACCGGGGGTCTCTGGAGAGTTTCTTAAAGGCACGGTATCCCTTTAGCAGACACATAATGACAGCCTATAGGGCTTGTCTGTCCACCCCTTCCTCTCTATTGTTTAAAGGGATTTTGGTGAAGGGAGTGTGTGATAATAAAGGAACATGTCAAATGTGAATAAAAAATGACATTTCAACTTTATTTTGGCTTTTGTGTTCACTTCAGAGGAAGTGCTGGCCAGTGCAGCCTTGTTGTGATTAGGCTGTATTATTTTGTCTGTCTCTTAAGTGTCTTTGCAGGTTGCAAATGCGGACAGCTTAAGAGATATTTTTGATTGCTCCGGGGTCCCCGCACATGGGCGGGGATTATTCATAGATTATGACTATACACAGAGATCCCCTACTACAGAATCTAGGTGCCACCCGTACTTAGGGGTCAAGATAAACCACACACATGCGGAGTTGTTGGAGGGCAACATTGGCAGAGCACCGAGAGGCCTGGCGAGTAGCTTTTGAGTTCTGGGGGACACTCCCACTGTCGGTGGCTGGGCGAGTGGCATTACTTAAAATTGTAGCCCTCCCCAGGCTATTGTATTACTTTGGGAACCTGCCGGTTTGGATTGCAGCGCAGGTTTTCAAACAGCTCATATCCATGGTCACAGGCTGTGGGGCACTGGTAGACGGAGGGTGGCTTTGACTGTCTTGATGCGCCAGAGGTCAGAAGGGGGATGGGCAGTTCATGATTTTGAAACCTATTATATAGCTGCCCAGCTGCAATGGCTTACGGAACAGGTAGCGGCAATGCTGCGTGGCCCAGAAGAGGCGAAGGAGAGAGCCCCAACAGTGGGATTACTCACAAATCATACTGGACCTTCCTGTACGGGTTGGTACTCTACCAGAGGATCTTAAAACAGCAAGGCAGTGCTAGAAACGGAGCCTGAGGCGAGTGGGCATTGCAGTCCCACATGCTTCTGATATACCACTATCCATGTGAGGCACTGCCCCATGGAGGCTCTTGGCAGACTGGGCTGAGAAAGGCTACTACCATAGGGGACCAATACGAAGATGGTAACATACTGCCTGTCCAAGAATTGCAGGAGCGATATGACTTGAGAGGGGGGTTGGGGGGTGGGTTCTTGCTTCATGCGGTGCTTACCGCCGCTATCCGTGACCAATGGAAGGAGGGCCTAAATGAACCGCGCACCTCCCTGGGCTGCCAATATATGGTAGTTGCAACGGGCAAGTTTAAAGCTGTAACATGTCTGTAGAAGCGATTGACGCAGGACAAACTGGCACCCCTAGATGTCCTTAAGCGTAAATGGGAGGAAGATTTTGGGAAAGAGATGCCAGATAGGGCCTGGGCCGGTGGAGAGAGAATGGAAGAGCACCAGGAACGCCCGTTTTCAACTAGTGTACTTTTATATATCTTACAAAGAGCTTATCTCACCCCAGCAAAGATCAAAACCTGCTTCAGATGAATGTCGGCGTTGCCAGAGGAGAGTGCGGACTTCCCTCACATGATATGGGTGTGCCCACAACTAACTAGTTATTGGACTGAGGTAGTAGCCCTGTTGAACGTTATAACGGACAGAGCTGGAGTTGGCAATGGGCCCATGCGTGCTGCATTGGTTCCCGCACACGGCTAAAAACAAGATAACTAGCAAATTTTGGGATATGGGGTCGTTGCTGGCAAAATGGGAAATTACGAGGCATTGGAAAGCACAAAGGGGCCCCAACGTAGCTAGATGGAAAAAAAATATCAAGCGGGCGGAACGTGATGGAATAGTGCGATTGCAATTGGCAAAGAGAACAAATAGTGAAAAGGCATTAGAAGCGGCCAAAGCATGGGAATGGTTGGTGGGATTATTAAAAGACCCAAAAGAGAATAGCGATGAGGACAGTGAGATTGACGTACCAGTGTTAGGAACATGAAATGCTAGCCCCCAAGAACAACTGTGCAGTCACCCCTAACACGGTCATGATCTACGAGCATATAATGGTGGCGCACAGCCGCTTTCATTGTTAACCTAGATGAGTTGGAGATACCCATGCATAATGGATGACTAATGAGAAGAGTTGAGCAGGGATGGAAGTGACATGCCTGGAAAGGGGGGGGTGAGGGGGGAGTTAAGTTTAATTCACTTAGTAGTGATGTACAGTTCTAATGTAACTAAGGCTAGGGATGATATTCGATAGTGGGGGCTATTTTGTTTACTTTTTAATTCTCCTCGGCCCATGCCCAACTGAACACTAATGGGTACTGTAGATTATAATTGGTACGTCCTGGTTCTATATGCTAGTAATGATTCTTGAGATGGGAATAATGGAAAGGGACTTTAGCACACTAACTTTGTACTGAACTTGAAAACTCAATGGCCCCGGACATCAAGGTGAAACCCACTAGACACTGCACAGCCAAACACTGCAAAGTGCCAAAACAGGACTAGGAAATCCACACAGTACACATATCTATGAGAGATGAGAAGTCCTTTGAGACAGAAAGCTACACTGTCTGGCCCAAACACCCAGACAGGGAAGTGGGTGATGCAAGTCCCATATGCAAATATTGTGCTTTACCCCAGACAAGGTCACCTAGGGAAGGCTTCTGGTCACTCAGAGTGGGATGTATGGCCCCTGCAACCCCGCAAAAAAGGTCTTGCATCGGCTGCTCCAGCTAATCTAGTCCCTGGCTCAGTTAGCCAGGGGTCGACTCCAACTGTTAACGTGCACTTGCAAAGCCAATAGATTTCACCTACGTGAGATCTATTGGCTTTGTAATATTTTCAAGCATGTTGCACAGCAGCGCATGCTGCGGTCTCTATTGAAACACAATCATTTCATCTAGCTCTTATGATATTAGGTAAAAACGTGAATGTGTGTCTTATTATGGTATGCTCGCCCTTTGGGTGTAAGTCAATATATCCAAACCCACTGCAACACATTTGAAAAGGAGTAGGGACTCTCGACAAATATACACCATAAAAAAAAGTTTCACTGCAGGACACCCGAGTCAATTCTATCCCTGTGCGATAGTATGCATAAAATCTGATTGATCAACTCAAACTCCCCCCATTCAGTGACTTCTACGATTTTTAGTCACCACATATAGCAATCCAGGACAAGTGCATTCATCAGTGCTTGTAATCAACAGACTTTAGTTATTAAAAACATAAGTGCTTTGGTCACATTAAAAGACTACTGATCGACAAAACCTTTACAGAGGCAGAGATTTGCTGAATGTTCTGCAATGATGTTGGTAACTAACTCCTCTGAAACATCAGAAGACTAACCATCCCCATTTGTCTACGGCCCGCTGTTGAAACTAAAATCGATTATCTCTAAGTTTGATTAAATAGGGTGCATTATATGGTGCAGTTGTGAGACCTCACTATGTAATACACTAACTAACCCCTTCAGGACCCTTGGGTTTCGTTCGTCAAACCTTTAGCTCAACCCTGGGTAGCTGTGGCTCTGAGCAGCAAGTCTTCTACAAAGGACAGAGTGTAAACCATTCAAACCGCACCAAAACAATTGAAGAAATCAACATGACAAAGAAAACCTACACCAATTTATAAAATAGATTGTATTGTTGGACACCACAATGAAAAAGATCCACCGGAGGGTTCCAGAGAGATAGAATTTACAAGGTATAATAAATCAAAGCATTTCACTAAACCGTGAACAAGCACTGGCATATTCAACTAATTTGATACTTGGAAACCTTTTCACAAAAACGTTTTGTCCTAGTTGTCCTGCAGTTACTTTTTCACTAAAATGTTTTGCCTCGTTGTCATGCGGTCACTTAAGAGTCACTTTAAAAAGTCCAGTAGGGAGCCAGTCAGGGGAACAAGCAAAGTCCTAAGGAATAGTTCCCTCAGCAGGTGAAGCAGTCTTCAGTCAAAGGCACTTTTATCCATTAGAGGGATTTCCTATGAAGTGGTTGTGATGCAGCGGATGAAGGTTGCAAATATGCTCAAAGGATGCGGTCGATGCGATGCAATGCGGTTGACTGATCGTGCTGCGACTACTGCTCAGTCCACGAAGGGGGTGAGGCGGTATGGGTCACAGGGTCTATGTCCCTCAAAATCCTTTTGGTGCTGGCAGTTGTTCTGTCACCACTGGATTATCAGTCGCCCAGTATCGCAGTCATGAGTCAATCTTCGTGGGCCGGTAACGTATAGTTTACCTGTCGGTATAGTTTTGCAGCTAGAAGATTTTCTTGAATCACTATGCTGTGCATTATTCCGCCTTCTAGTGGTTGGGTCCGGAATTGTTCTATTTCATCTCTTTTTTTTTGTGGCCCAGGTGGCCGTTGACATACCACCATTTGGTGCCCTTTTCGTGACGTCGACGGGCTTCCTCCGGGAGCTCCCACCTTTGGTCGCCACCTTCGGATTTTTTTTTTTGCTTCTTCTCCTTTAGTAGTTCTTGTCCTGTTTTAATAGTCTTCCTCCTGTCTCATCTGTCTGGCAGAGGAGGGTGGGATCGCTAGTAATACAGAAAGTCTTCAAGCTGCAAAACTACACCGACAGGTAAAAAACTATACATTGTGCAGCGTGAATCTTTCTGGATTCACTAGGCTGTTATTATTATTATTATTATTTATTTTTGTAGAGCGCGTAGTCACCCGAAGGTATCCCAGCGCTAAAAAAAAAATCCTATCTCCTGAGTGCAGTGGACCAAGGGAGGGGAAAAAGAAAGGAGGGGCAAGAAAGAGGACAGGGAGGGCGGAACAAAGGAACGAGATAAGGGCCAGGAATGATTCACTGTGGGAAAAGGTGGGTTTTAAGCAGTTTCCTAAACCGGAGGTATTGAGGTTCGAGACGCAGGACTCGGGGGAGGGTGTTCCAAAGTCGTGCAGTCTGGACTGAGAAACGCCTTCCTCCCGATCGGGCTCTCTTAAATTTGGGGGCAACAATGAGGTTTTCGGTGTCGGAACGGAGAGGTCTTGAGGATTTATAAGGGGCGATGAATTTCTTGAGAGCAGGGGGGCCTTGATTTCGTCGTAGTTTGTAGGCCAGACACAGGGCCTTAAATTTGACCCGCTCTCTTATAGGGAGCCAGTGGAGGAATTTTAAGGCCGGTTTGGCCGACACTCTGGCAGGAGTATTCGTGAGGATACGGGCCGCGGTATTCTG
This sequence comes from Triturus cristatus, assembly GCF_964204655.1. Classification (NCBI taxonomy): domain Eukaryota; kingdom Metazoa; phylum Chordata; class Amphibia; order Caudata; family Salamandridae; genus Triturus; species Triturus cristatus. Next base: position 818,642,873 of record NC_140595.1, read on the forward strand.
AATTCTTTGCAGTTTATTCAGAGTCATCTCCGGGGCGCCCAGGTATATCGCGTTGCTATAATCAAGCCTCGAGATTATTAGGCCTTGAATAAGCAACTTTTGGGAGTTGGGGGGTAGGATGGGTAGGACTTTCCTCAATGACTTCAAGAGACCAAAGCAGGTCCCAGCCACTTTCTTTGCCTGCACATTGAACGAGAGGTCGGTGTCGAGCCACACTCCCAGGCTCTTTACTTCCTCTCTGGGTTCTGGAGGAGGGCCCAAACATGCTGGCCAAATGTTCGGGGGCAGTGTAAGTCCTTTTGGGCCCAGGAGCAGAACCTCCGTTTTTGATCCATTTAATTTTAGGGCAGAAGTGTTCATCCAGTGGTGGACCTGCGCAAGACAATTAAATAGATCTGCTGGTTGTTGTTTGGGGTGGGATAGTGACACAACCAATTGTGTGTCGTCAGCGTAACTGACGACACTCACTCCGAATGGAATGATAACCTCCTCCAATGTGGACATATAGATATTAAATAAAGTGGGGCTCAGGGAGGAGCCCTGAGGCACGCCACATTGGAGGGGAATTTCGGAGGAGCGGGCGTTGTTCTCCCAGATTTGGTAAGTCCTTTGAGCCAAAAAAGATGTAAGCCAGGCTAAGGCGGAGCCCTCTACACCGGCTCCCTTGAGTCTTTTGATAAGGAGTCGGTGGTCAACGGTGTCGAAGGCCGCGCTTAGGTCGAGGAGGATCACTGCCACTGATCCTCCTCCGTCCAGTAGCGTTCTGGCCTCTTCAACCGCTGCTAGGAGGGCGATGTCTGTGCCCTGCCCTGGGCGAAAGCCCGTCTGAGAGCTTTTTAGTATGTTATTACTCTCCAGGAACTGGGAAAGTTTTCTATTCACCAGTTTTTCAGCGATCTTGCTGATTCCTGGGAGTAGGGAGATGGGCCTATAGTTCGCCAGATTTTCGGGATCGAGGGAGGGTTTTTTTAACAGGGCCTTCACGACCGCCGCCTTCCAGCTTAGGGGTACAACTCCCTGTTGGAATGAGGTGTTAATCAGGTGAGTCACAGGAGGGATGATCGTGGAGGCTACCTTTTTGAGAATTCGGAGTGGGGCTGGATCCTTGGGTGAGCCGCTTTTTATGGATGTTAATGTGTCTTCTACTTCTTCAGTCGTGACTTGGCCCCAAGAAGAGAGACGGCAGGATGTTGACGGTTGCGGGAGATCTTGTTCCTCGTCCGGAATCACGGAGGGAATCGCCTCGAGGATTTTTAAGATTTTCCCGTGAAAGAAATCCGCCAATTGTTGGCATTTGGTCTGGTCAGCTATAGGGTCAGTGGGATGTTTAGGTGCGGGTGCTGGGGGTTTCAAAAGGTCTTTTAGGATAGCATAGGATTCCTTGCTGGAGCATACTGCTTTCTCTATTCTCCCCTGAAAAAACACTATTTTGGTTTTACGGATGGTGGTTTTGTAATTAAGGAGAGAAGCCGAATAGATCTCTTTGTTTGCTTCTGTTTTAACTTTCCTCCAGGATCGTTCCGTTTTCTTGCATTCTTGGCGCAGGGCTTTAAGCTCTGGTGTATACCATGGAGCCGAGGCTACTCTTTTGAGGTGTTTAAGAGAGGAGGTTTTAGGGATGAGTGCATCAAGAGAGGAGGTTATCCATTCATTAACCTGCCCGTCAGCCATAGCTGGATCGCTGGAGAGCTCAGGAGTGGACTCTGCTAGCACGGCGGCCCATTCCCCAGGTGCAAGTTTGTGCCACCGCCTGTCAGTGGTCTGAATTTTAGAGGTTTGAGGGTTGGTGAGAGATGTTTCCCAGGAAATTGGGACAAGAAAGTGATCTGTCCAAGGGAGGATCAAGGGAAGCTTGGTGGTGATGGCTATCGCATTAGTGAGGACGGGATCCAATAAATGTCCCTTCTCATGAGTGGGTTCATTGTTTACCAGTCGGATGTTGAATGACGACAGGTCTTGGAGAAGGTCAGCGGCTATCCGATCTGTCGGGTCATTCAAATGTAAGTTGAGATCGCCTAAAATGAGAAAATTGCTGACAGAGAATGCTAATTGGGCGACTGATTCAATAAGAGCGTTAAGGAATTTTCCCGGGGGGCCCGGGGGGCGGTAGATCAGTAAGCCCGACAGGGAGTGGGCTGGGGGAAGTAGAATGGAGAATTGGCAGCTTTCGCAGTCCTCGATTTGGGCATCAGTGGTTCTGCAGGTAAGATGATCCTTAAAAATTATGGCTACCCCCCCTCCCCTCCCTTTGGGTCTATGAAGTGCTTGACAGAGATACCCTGGGGGCAAGGCCACGACAATGTCCGAGTCGGTGCTGTCTGATAGCCACGTTTCCGTAAGAAAGAGCAGATCGAAGTCATGGTCTAAAATTAATAAATTAGTTTCAATTGCGTGTTTGGGGAGGGAACGGCAATTAAGAAGTCCAATCTTAAGTCCGAGTTTAGTAGGTGCGGTAGGGGGTGGAGCGCAGCGCATACAGTAGTAGAAAGGTTTACCTACGGAATGCGTATGGTAACAGGTCAATATTGTTTTCGGTTGAAGTGCACGGAGCATGTCTCCGGTGTATACCATGCGCGCGCGTGGGGTATCCGGCAGCGTTTCTGGGCCTAGGTCCGTCTGGGCCCGGACGGGCCCAGACGGGCTTGCCTTTGGCGCGCCTTCGGCGCGCTGACGGCGCGCCCGCTGCGCCCGTCCGCTGCGCGTACGGATGTTGCACATATTTAAAGTTCAGATTGGACGTGGCCTCAAGAAGTGGGCGTGGCCTGACTGCAGGCTCGCTCGCTGCTGTCGGGAATGGCGTTTTTCTAACCCGTGGCGGTGTTAATATCGACTGCCAGGGAGTCAAGAGGTAAGAGTAAGTGCCCCAGCTGCTGTGCAGGTGAGGGGAAGTGCGCAGTTTTAAAATCACAATCACACACAATTTCGTAAATGACACATGTTTTAAAAGCAAAACCTCCCGGCTGAGCCTCAGGAGTACAGATTTCAATGAGGGCGGGAAAGCGGCGCTTTAAGTAGTCTTAGGGGCGTGGCCTCAAGAAGTGGGCGTGGCCTGACTGCAGGCTCGCTCGCTGCTGTCGGGAATGGCGTTCTTCTAACCCGTGGCGGTGTTAATATCGACTGCCAGGGAGTCAAGAGGTAACATGCATAGACTTTGTAGCGGTTTGCTAGGTTTGTGGTGCCTGCGGGGAAGGTGAGCGTTGGTTACTGAAAATGTGTTGTAAGACCTTCTGTCCCACTTGTATTTCCTTGTTCATCTTAATATCTACGCAGTAGTGCCTAGTGAACGTGTGCACTGAAGACCATGTTGCAGATTTGGCAGATGACTTGATTAACCGTATTTGTTAGAAACGCAATTGTTGCTCCTTTCTTCCTTGTTGAGTGAGCATGTGTTGCTCCCTGTAATTCGTGCCCTGCCTGATTGTGGCAGAATTGTGTGGTTTGTGCAATCCATCGTGCAATGGTATTTTTGGTAACTTGTCCCAGAAAACTGCTGGCAAGACACCAAGAATTGCTTTGTTTTATGGCATTCTTTTGTCCTTTCTATACAGTGCATTACTGCCCTCCTGGCGTCCAGTGTGTAACGCCTTTTCTGTGCTTGTGGTTGGTTTTTGGAAAAAAATTGGTGTTTGTATCGACTGGTTTATGTGGAACCTTGACACCACCTTTGACATGAAATGTGGGTCAGTTCTCATTACGATCCTGTTGTGTGTTTGTCGGTAGGGCTCTTGCAGTGTAAGCGCTTGCAATTCGCTGACCCTTCGTTGTGATGTGATCGCTACTAGGAAGGCTGTCTTTAGCGTGCGCATATGCAGTGTTGCTTTATGAATAGGCTCAAATGGAGTCTTCATCAATTGAGTTAGCACTACATGGAGGTTCCATGCTGGAGGTGGCATTCTGTTTGGCAGTGCGATCCTTTTTGCCCCTCCTAGAAATCTCTTTACTACTAGGGAAGTAAAGACACTCTTCCCCGTTTCTCCTCTTGTGTAAGCCACTATTGCTGCTAAGTGCACCCTTAGTGATGTGTAGCTTAGTTTATTTTGTGGTAGATGTGTTAAGTACTTCAGCACTGTTGATTCCTTGGTAATCATTCACTGTAGTTTCTCCTTAATGCATCATTCGGCAAATCCTTTCCACTTTGCTAAGTAGCACTTCCTTGTGGTAGGCCTCCTTGCCTCTTAGCACAGCCATTGAGCTTGCTGGTAGTTTGAGATGTGCAAACGAAGTCGTCAGGAGCCATGCCGCTAGGCTGAGGCTCTCTGGCTCTGGGTGTAGCACCCTTCCGTTTTGCATTGTTAACAGGTCCTTTCTTGTGGGGAACCTGTGTGCAGGTGCTTTTGCCTTCTCCATAATCTGTGAGAACCAGGTTTATCTGGCCCACTGAGGCGCTATCAGTATTAGCGTCATGTTGCTGATTCTGCATTTGTTTAGTACCGTGTAGCAGTGGAATCGGTAGAAAAGCGTAGGCAAATGTCCCTGACCAGCTTATCCATAGCGCATTCCCTTGGGACCGTTTGCACGGTTGTCTGGATGCGAAGTTTTGGCATTTTGGTGTGTTGCAAATAGGTCTATTTGTGGAGTTCCCCATTTGTTGAATATCTTCTGGATTTCTTGATTGATTTCCCATTCGTGGGATGCTGACGTCTGTCTGCTTCCACATTGTCCTTTTCTGGTAGATGTATTGCTAGCAAGTCTATTTGCCTTGGAATTGCCCATCTCCATATCTCCTGTGCTAGCACGGATAGTTTCAATGATTGTGTTCCTCCGTGTTTGTTGATGTAGAACATGGTGGTGGTATTGTCTGTTTGGATTAGTACCCAGTGTCCATACAGCTGTTTCTGAAAGGTAGTTGATGAGTTTTATCGCATCGTGTTGTGACCACAACCCCCTTACTGTGAGTGTGTTTGTGTGTGCTCCCCACCCCAGCTGGGAGGCATTGGTCGTGTGAATGGTTTCCCTTGTGTTAGGTTCTTCTTGTTCCACCACGCTATTTCTTGCGGTACTGTTTGCATAACAACCACTAGATCTTCCCAACTCCCTGTTGCCTGTGACTATTGTTGTTGGATCCATTATTCGAATGGTCTGATGTGGAGGCGTATATTTGGGACCAAATGTATGCATGACGCCATCATTCCCATCAGTTTGCTCACTGTCCTCACTTGCCCCTTGTGGTAAGGATGTGTCTCCTTCAATATTGCCAAAGTTCTTTTTGTGCTCGGAAACACCTTGCCCTGTATGGTGTTGATCTCCGCTCCTAAGAAGATCTTCACCTCTTCTGGTTCTATGGATAACTTTCCCCAATGGATTGAAAACCCTAGTTGGACTAGTGCTTGTATGGCCTCTTGCATGTGCCGCTTGCTTTTGTTGTATGAGCTTGCTTTTACCAGCCAGTTGTCAAGTTACGGGTATACATGTATTCCATGCCTCCTTAAGTGTGTTGCTACTGCTGCCATGCATTTCGTGAAAACCCTTGGTGCAGATTTGAGTCTGAATGCCAGCACTGTGAACTGGTAGGGAGTCTTGTTAATCATAAACCTTAGTAGATGTTTGTGCTTGTTGTTGATGGGGATGTGCAAGTAAGCGTCATTTAAGTAGATAGTTGCCATGTAGTCCCCTTCCTGTATCTGGGGTATTACTTTTTGAAGAGATGTCATTTTGAATCTTTTGAGTTTTTATGAACTTGTTTAAGAACCTTAGATCCAGAATTGGTCTTAAGGCCTCGTCCACCTATGGTATGAGGAAGTAGGTGGAGTAGACACCCTGGTTTCGTTCCTTGTATGGTACTATTTCTATGGCCCTTTGTTTAGAAGTTCCTGTGCTTCTTGTAGCAAATGAGCATGCTCCTTTGCTGAGTGTACTCTGCAGTTCGGTCTCTTGTCTGGAGGTGGTTTTTCTAGCTCTATACAGTAACCGTATTGTAGGAGGTTTAGTATCCATTTGTCTGATGTGATCTTCCTCCACTCCTGGAAGAAGTGTTTTATCCTGCCTCCTACTGGTGTTCTATGCAGGAGGAACTGTTGTTGGTCTTGAATTAGGTCTGGTCTGTCTTATCCTTTGCTGCAACCCTAGAGATTTTGACTGGGTGTGCGTTGGTCTTACGGTGGAGTCACTTGGATGTGGGTTGTTGACTCTCCCTCTGTCAGTTTCCTCTTTCTCGTGCACGTCCTTGAAAGAATTGTCCTCGGGGCTGGTACTGCCAGTTTTGCTGCTGCTGTCCCTGCTGTTGGCACTGGTTACCTCCTTGATAACCCTGTTGGAAGGTTTGGTGTGGTGCCACAGGTTGGTGGCTCTCCCTACCCGCTGGTCTTCTTGAAGGTGTTCCTCTTCTCATTCCGCTGAACTGTAGTGCCCTCATAAACCTAGCTGTCTCATTGCCCTTCTTGAGCTGATTTGAGTTTGTCAACTGGAGCACCGAAAATCTGTTCCCCGTTGAAGGGTGTGTTGAGGATCTAGTTTTGTAATTCAGTCTTGAAGCCTGAAATCCTTAGCCAGGCATGCCTTCTCTTAGTTACTCCCAGCATCATCTGCCTGCTTGATGTCTCAGCTGCATCCAGGGCCGACTTCCGACATGTGTTAGCCATGTTCTTTCCTTCCTCTACCAGGTGGCTCACCCTGTTGATGAGCACATTAGAATTGGCATTGCGCCAGTGGATCGCCGCACTCCTTTCCATTTTGCTCCCCATTAGGTCCATTCCCCTGCTCTCCTTGTCTGGAGGTGGTCCTGTATTTGTGGGTATATAGGCCCTCTTTTTAGCCATGGATGTTCTGACTGAATCCGCTGGTACTGATCCCCTAATATACTTAGGGTCCTTAGAAGAGCGTTTGTATTTCTTCTCAGTCCTTGGAGTTACTGCTTTACACATAGCAGGTTGCTTGAAGGCCTACTTCCCCTGGTCCAGCACACTTGGGAGCATGGGTAGGGAACTGGCTTCTTGTCTGGGATGGTAACAATGTCTCTAACAGGAAGCAAGATTGAAGTTTCTCCTCCTCTAGCTGCACTCCATACGTGTCTGCAGCCCTCTTAACGACCTGGTTATAGATTCCTATGTCGTCCAGTGGCGAACGCCTCGAAGGATAGGATTCTACTCCCTCTTCTGGGGATTTGGCGTTGAGATCCTGCCACTGCAAGTCTTGCACCTCCAAGGATGTCGAGCCCTGGTAGGTCTGTTTGTCTTCCTCACCTTCGGCTTCGCCGTAATACAGGTCTTCTAATCCTGTTTCTCAACTGGTTCTGGTGTCGTCTGTGGTTGAAGGTCCTCGATGCACCCTTGTGCCTAGGCTGTGGGCTTCGGTGAGAGTGTATTGCCTCATCTTTTCGTCCAAGTCCCTCTTGCGTTGCAAGATGCTCGCCATTTCGGCCTCGAGCCTCTTCTTTTTGCAGTTGCGGATGTAGAGTGTTGACGGCAATGCTCCTTTCGAGGACTTTGGCTCACCCTTTCGAGTATCAGTGGAGTGCCTGGGGTTCGAAGACTCTTTACTCCTTCGGCATTTTCTTTTGAACCTAGACGACTGATGTTCTCCGGTCCCTCAGCGATGTTGTCCTCTTCTCCACTGGAGAGGCCGAAATCTCGGAGCGATGGAGGTGCTCCCTGCCCCTGCATGTTGTAGTTTGCCCTTCTTTGCCTCTCTTACTCTGCGGATCTTCTCGGTGAAGGCCGCGCAGGCGTTGAAGTCCTCGCTTCGATGGTCGAGTGGCAGGCAGAGATTGCAAACTGGTTGATGGTCCTTCTGCGCGTACTTGTAGTGGCAGTTGGCGCAGAATTTAAAGGGTGTTTTGTCCATTATCGCACCCAGGGAGCCCCCCGTGTGCGCATTCTCCGTAGGAACGTCCAAGTTCTTTGTTTTTCTCCTCTTTCGTCGTCCCCGCTACGTGACCCGTAGTCCGGTATGTTCTAAGGTGATTTTCTGATTTTCCTGTTTTCTCGTGGATTCTTCTCTCCAAGTTGTGGAGCTCCTTCACTGACGATCCAGACCCAACGGCGGAAAAAAAAGAATCTGATGGCAGCCAAAAGATAGGAGCTTCCGGAGGAAGCGCGTAGACGTCACGAAAAGGGCACCAAATGGTAGTATGTCGACGCCCACCTGGGCCACGAAAAAATAAAAAAGAAATACAACAATTTCGGACCAAACCACTAGATGGCAGAATAATGCACAGCACAGTGAATCCAGAAAGATCCACACTGCAAAACTAACCTTCTAGAGGTCCCAGCTGCACTTTGACAGCACTACCAGGTTCAGTGAACTCTGGAGCATTGGTCCTGGTGCTGCACGGCAGCAGTTAGCAGCCGGCTGAAGACTTTGGCATAACATCTTTCCCCAGAAGGCTTCTTCAGCTGTTGTGTCCCTCTACTGCAAACAGGAAGCAAGTCACCTGGACATTGGAGTCTCTTGGCTTTCGCTGGGCTCTGGAGAGGACAGTCTTCAGCAGAACAGGGTGGGCACAGCACCTTTCCTAGCGAACACGTGCAGTCCACAATGATGTAGCCTCTTTGCCGGTTCCACAGTCCCAGTACAGCAACGCAGTCCTTTTCCTTGGTCCTCCTTCCAGTCCAGTTGAGACCAGATTTCAGGGAGCCAGGGGTGCCCTAATTATGCTTACAAAATTCCCTTGGGGCAGGATCCAGTTGATAGCCAATGGGCTACCAGGTTCCCTCCCAGTAGATGACCACTTCCTGCAGTGTGTGGCTTCTGAGCATTCCAGGATGCACCATTTTGCCAACTTCCAATATGACAGAATCCCTCTTCCGGTATGTGGAATTCCATAGCCCAAGTCACATGTGTGGCAACATGCCCCTGGAAAACTGGCTTGGCAACTGGTTTCCTCTCCTGTCCCTAGTGCCAACCTGTCTGGCAGAACAATGGAGCAACTCTTCTCGCAAGTGTAGCCCATTTGCCCTTCAATGGCAGCTTCTCCTTTGGAACTCGTCTTTTGGGCCAACACCGAGTGGCTTCCTTCCTGTATGAGGGAGGAGACACCTCCTTCCAGAGCAGGTCCCTATTGTATAATTTCCTGGGAGTGGTTAGCAAGTCTCCACAGGAGGGCAAAACGTGGTCTTGGTGACAGGAACCAATGTGTAACTGAACGGGCACAAGGACCTAAAGGCAACCAAGTGTCAACTTTACTAAATTTGCACACCAACTGGTTAAACTAATTTTAACCCGAAAATCCAAGTCGGGCATATAACAGGTTGTTTGATACCCACTTTGGTCGCACAGTTTCAGAGTTAGTAGAGGGGTGTAGCTCTGTTGGAGTCTGGATTTAGCATTACTTTAATTTGCAAAGTCCAGCTAGCAGTTTAAACTGACATTCAGCCTACAAATGGCGGGCTGGGAAACTTTACTCGTATCACACCCAGGGTGGCACAACCAGTGATGCAATTCAGGGGGGTGGGGGCACTAACTTACACACCCTGGGTACCATTTACAAGGGACTTACAGGTACGTTAGTTTAGGCAACTGAGTAAGAGCCAATTCGACCTACTAGTTTAAGGGTAGGGGCACAGGTACTGGAGGTATGGTTACCAGGCTTCAGTGCCCTCTCAAAAGTAGAAAAAACAGTAGTTTCAGTCCAAAAACTTGGGGGTGACCATACAAAAAGGTGTTTACTTACACCTAGTCTCGTTGCGACCTGTGGCCATATAGTATAGCCGGAGGACGGATTAGGCTGGTACCTGTAACCAGTTTTGGTGTATTCATTTGAATGACTGTAACCTGAAGATATGGTTTAAACACTGAAGAATGGCTTAAAAGTATAAATGGGGAAAAAGCCAACCCTCCTCTCTCTCACACACACACACACACACACACACACACACACACACACAGGCTATGGGGGGCGCCAGTTCTGGCACTGAAGTGCACTTCTTAAGCAGAAGAGCACATGCTCAGGCAAAGCCCTGCCACTCATTGCGCAAGAGAGCTAATGCTGTGCTGTGGTGGTGTACAAACACAATGTAAAGGAAAGCTGAAGATAAATAGATAATGGTGGATCCAAAGTCCCTCTATACAGGCAGATATGCAAGTATTTTGGAGGGTGGCAAGACTAATAAAGCAGTCGCCCGGCGAAATCTATTTGCCATTTTAGAACAAAGTGTGGATGTGACTTGAGAACAAGACGATAATATCTCCTCAGCACCCATTTACTAATTTTGATGGAACAGACTATGTGCTGTTAGTTACTTATAGTAAGTGTTAAACATTTCATCAGTAACTTTCTAGCTAAAAGGTCAGGATTTTAAATAAAAAGAGTTATTAGTTTTCAGGGCACAATTAGAACCAGAGCCCGTGATGCCTCACTAACACCAACTGAAGTGCGATCAAAGACATGAACAAGAGGAAGAACTGCTTACCAGGTTGTGTCACCAGAGCTGGTTATGATCTGATTATCGTCCAGAAAACGACAGCAGGACAGGTACCCTAGAAGAAAGAAGACACCAGGTTTTAATAGAAGAAAGAGGTTGTCATATTTGAGACAATATTTAACTACCCGCCTGTATTGCCAAAGACAAGTAGCTTAAAGGCTAAATTTCAATACGCCCCCTGGAAACCTTGCACCATGTGGTCTCATGAATTGAAAAATCACCAAGAAATTTACGACAAGGAACCCAGAGTCCATGGAACATATAGCCAACTCACTATTCACATACACCATACCACTCTCCCCCCCCCCCCCCCCCCCCAAAAGTACTAAACTAGACTTAAAACAGCTACGCGATTGAGATCAGCCCCTGGTGGGTAATGGATTCTTTGGAGACAGTTCTACCAGCCACACTTGGCTCCTCAGTGAGAATCCAACCCCGGCTCCGTGCTTCAACAAAGCACTTTGCTTGGAAAAAAACAATGCAGGGGCCTGGTAAGGATCTGGAGAAAGGACGAGGAGCTAAAATCAAATACAGAAATAGCTATACAATATCATGGGCTCCGTACAACAGCCAGAGCATCTTTTACTTGGACAAATTCTCTAATGCCCCAAATAAAACGCTCAAACGTGGTCAAGGAACTCTCGTCTCCAGTGCCCTCACAGTCTCAGTCCCAATGCAAAGAATTGGCCCACCTCTTTGTCAGAAAGGGGTCCGACATACAACTGCATTCGGCAAAGGACTAGAAGGCAAAAGGCCAGGCTAATGACTGCCACCACCACCAGCAAACGTCCGCCTGTTCAAATAGGTGACAATATCCTGAAAAGGTGGCCTAGGACTCCTAAAATGAAGTCCCTGACCCTTTTGAACTTCCCTATTTTTTGACCATTTTACAGTCAGTGAAATCAGGTTCCCCGCTAAACACCCTTGCTCCGTTCTAAGCTTTGCCTTCTGGACCCCGAGTTACTACAACTGGTGGTAAATCTTCTCAATTCCTCAGTACAAGAAGGCCATGTTCCACAAAGGTGGAAGCATGCTATGGGCCTACCGCTTTAAAAAAGAGCCTACCTGTGATCCCACCAACTGGTTTAACTTCAGGCCGATTTCCCTGTTGCCCATCTGCTCCAAAATCTTGGAGAGGCATGTGAATTCGCTGCTTGCCATCTTTGTGGAAGTCAAAAATAGCTCCATCCTTCACAATCTGGTTGTAAGACGAAGCACAGCACCAAATCCGCACTCCTAGGAGTCACTGAACATTCGAGATGACTCCAGGATGAGAGTTTAAGAGTCACGCTGATCTGGTTAGATCTTAGCACTGCTTTTGACACTGCCCCGTTCCATCACGTTGGAAAGACTGAAGGCACGGGATCAGCTTTAGCCTGGATGACCTTTTTTATGAAAGCTTGGAATTCCAGGTTCTCTCGGCCAGTGTTTGGTCAGAGCCATGTGATCGGACTTCTGGAGTTCCCCAAGGCTCAGACCGATGCTGTTCAATATTTGTGTACGCCCTTTGGCGGATGTGGTGGAAAGCTGTGGCTTAAGCCTATTTTTTTTATGCAGATGAGACAACTTTTTTCTCGGTCATCTGCTCAAGGCCACAATCCCAGAGCCCTAAATATGGGTCTGAGTCGGCTCTCTTCTTGGATTAACACCATTTCACACAGGCTCAATGGCAAAATGACAGAATAGTCTTGGGTAAGAATCCTCAAATCTGGGGTCCACAGCAGTGGCTGGAATCCCTGGGTAAAGAACCTGGGCTTCTGAATGGCTGGACGATGGACCTCAGGTGGTTCTGGTGGCCTCCACTTGCTTTGCAGGGGTGAAGTGGGTAAAGAATCATTTGTGTGATCCCACAGCCAACCCAAAGGACAATGATGCACGCTCTGGCACCATCAAGGACCAATGATGGCAATGTTCTCTATCTTTGATTAGACAAGGCATCCTTTCGACACCTTCAGGTAGTAAAGAACTCCGCAGTCAGACTTTTGTATTGCCTTCGAAACGAATAGTTTCTTACCTGTCGGTGTAGTTTTGCAGCTTGAAGATCTTTCTGGATTCACTATGCTGTGCATTATTCCGCGATCTTGTGGTTGGGTCCGGATTCGTAGTCTTTTCTTTGTTTTTCTTTTTTTTTTTTTTTGTAGCCCAGGTGGGCGTCGACGTACACCATTTGGTGCACCTCCCGTGACGTCGTCGTGCTTCCTGCGGAAGTCCCACCTTTGGGGCGCCATCTTCGGGTTCTTTTTTCCTTTCCTCTTTCTTTTTTTTTTTTTTTTTTTTTTTAACCCTAGGCGATTGATTAATCCTTCTTGTCCCTTTATCTGTATGTTTGTATTTCTTTGATCCTTTCCATTTTACCCCCTCTTCCTCCAGCCTCATCTTCCTGGCGGAGGTGGGTGGGTTCGCTAGTGAATCCAGAAAGATCTTCAAGCTGCAAAACTACACCGACAGGTAAGAAACTATTCGTTTTGCAGCGTGAATCTTTCTGGATTCACTATGCTGTGCATCGATTTTGTAGCGGTTTTCCTAGTTCTGTGGCGGCTGGGTGGTAGATGAGCGTTGGTCGTTGAAAATGTGCTGAAGCACCTTCTGTCCAACCTGTGCTTCCTTGTTCATCTGAATATCCACGCAGTAGTGTTTCGTGAACGTGTGCACAGATGCCCAAGTTGCCGCGAGGCATATGTCCTGGATGGGCGTGTTCGCCAGGAAGGCCACGGTGGCCCCTTTCTTCCTTGTGGAGTGAGCCTGCGGCCCCTCAGCTAGCTCCTGTCCAGCCTGTTTGTGACAGAATTGAATAGTGAGGGCAATCCACCTTGCGATGGTGCCCTTAGTCACTGGTCTACCCATGAAGCTAGTAGCAAAGGACACAAACAGCTGTTTCGACTTCCTGAGTTCTTTGGTTCTCTCAATGTAGTGCATCACCGCTCTTCTGGCATCGAGGGTGTGCAGTGCCTTTTCTGCGTTTGTAGTCGGGTTTTGGAAGAAACTTGGTATCTGGATAGTCTGATTTATGTGGAACGCCGACACTACCTTGGGCATGAAGTGTGGGTCTGTTCTCAGGACTATTCTATCTTTGTGGATCTGAATGTAGGGTTCCTGCAGCGTTAGTGCTTGAAGCTCGCTCACCCTGCGTAGTGAGGTTATGGCCACCAGAAAGGCTGTTTTCATAGTCAACATCTGCAGTGTGGCCTTGTGAATGGGTTCAAACAGTGCCTTCATGAGCTCCGTCAGGACCACATTCAGATTCCATGCCGGCGGCGGCAACCTTTTCGGGGGGGCCATCCTTTTGGCTCCTTCCATGAATCTCCTCACCACCTGCGAGCTGAAGAAACTTCCACCTTTTTCACCTCTGGTGTAGGTCACGATGGCCGCTAGGTGTACCCTTAGTGAGCTCGAGCAGAGGTTACTCTTTAGAAGGTGTGTGAGGTACCTCAGTACTGTTGAGTCTCTTGTCATTCTGTTTTGCAGGCCCTTTTTCCGGCACCACACAGTGAACCTCTTCCATTTTGCGCTGTAGCATTTTCGTGTAGTTGGTTTCCTCGCCTCCCGTAGCACTCGCATCGTGCTCGGCGGCAATCTTAAGTGTGCGAACTCTAGGTCTTCAGGAGCCATGCCGCCAGGATGAGGGTCTCTGGCTCTGGGTGCAGGACCTCTCCGTTTTGCATTGAGAGCAGGTCCTTCCTCCTCTCGAACCTGTATGGGTCGCCTTGTGCCATTTCCTGAATTTGTGAGAACCATGTCTGCCTCGCCCACTGCGGAGCCACCAGGATCAGGGTCATGTTGCTGGTTCTGCACTTGTCGAGCACTCTGTGCAACAGGGGTATCGGTGGAAAGGCGTAGGCAAATGTCCTCGACCAGCTTATCCATAGGGCATTTCCCTTGGATTGCTGATCTGGTTGCCTGGACGCGAAGCTTTGGCATTTTGCATTGTGGCGTGTTGCAAAAAGGTCTATTGTGGGAGTCCCCCATCTCCGGAAGAGTTTCTCCGTTTCCTGGCCATTGAGCTCCCACTCGTGTGATGCTGAGGTCTGCCTGCTTAGCCAGTCTGCCTCCACATTGTCCTTCCCCGGTAGGTGAATTGCCAGTAGATCTATCCTGAGAGGTATGGCCCATCTCCAAATCTCCTGAGCTAGGGATGAGAGCGGGAACGACTGTGTCCCCCCTTGTTTGTTGATGTAGAACATCGCCGTGGTGTTGTCTGTTTGGACCAACACCCTCTTGTTGAACAGGTGCCTCTGGAATGCCTTCAGGGCTAGCAGGATTGTTTTCAACTCGAGGTAGTTGATATGGCGGACCGCATCTGCTGGGGCCCATAGACCCCTCACTCTGAGGTTGTCCATGTGCGCTCCCCATCCCTTCTGCGATGCGTCCGTGGTAATGGTCACGGTTGGGATTGGTGGTGTCAGGCTTCTCCCTGCTGTTATGTTGTCTCTGTTCCACCAAGTTATCTCCTCCTGCACTGCGTGCGTAACAACCACTAGATCCTCCCAACTTCCGTTTGCTTGTGACCATTGTTGTTGTAGCCATTCCTGGAATGGTCTCATGTGCAGGCGTACATTCGGCACCAGCTGGATACAGGACGCCATCATCCCCATCATCTTGCTCACAGCCCTCACTGTCATAGCTCGCCCCTTCTGGTAGAGCTTCGCCTCCTTCAGTAGAGCCTCTGTCCTCCTCTCGCTGGGCACTACTGTACTGTTGCGGGAGTTGATCTTTGCCCCCAGGAAAATCTTCACCTGCTCCGGTTCCATCGATGATTTTCCCCAGTGGATCGAGAATCCCAGATTTGTGAGGGTGTCTGTTACGCGTTTTGCGTGCCTCTCGCACTTTCCGCGTGAGTTTGCCTTGACCAGCCAGTCGTCCAAGTAGGGGTAGACATGTATTCCCTGCCTTCGTAGGTGCGCCGCTACCGCCGACAGGCATTTTGTAAAGACCCTTGGTGCGGATTTTAATCCGAAGGCCAGGGTCGTGAACTGGTAGTGTTCTTGTTCGATGTTGAATCTTAGAAGGCCCTTGTGCCTTCTGTTTATTGGGATGTGAAGATAGGCATCCTTGAGGTCCACGGTGACCATGTAGTCCCCTTCTCTTATCTGTGGCAGAACCTCCTGCAGTGAAGTCATTTTGAACCTTTGCGTTCTGATGAACTTGTTTAGGTAACGGAGGTCTAGTATGGGTCTGATGTCTCCGTCTACCTCCGGAACCACGAAGTAGTTTGAGTAGACCCCTTTGTTGCGTTCTCTGAACGGCACTGTCTCTATGGCTCCCTTTTGCAGGAGTTTCCGCGTTTCTTCTCGGAGTATTGCCAGTTCTTGGGCCGATCTCAGTCTTCCCCTTGGTTTCCTGTTTGGAGGTCTTTTCTCCAAATCTACGCAGTACCCGTACTGCACAACGTTCCGTATCCACTTGTCTGTGGTTATACGCCGCCACTCCTGAAGGTAGAACCTCAGTCTTCCGCCTACTGGTGTCGTATGCTCGTAGGCTCTCGAATTTTCTCTTCCCCCTGATGACACTTTTCTGCGCCTCACCCTTGGGGTCCTGACGAGGGTAGGCGTCCTCTTGCGTGCTGAGTCACTTCGTCGAGGGCTGTTCGCCCCCTCTCCTCCTTTGGCCACGTCCGTTCCCTCTCCCGCGAAAGGACTGGCCCCGAGGTTGATATTGCCAGTTTTGCTTCTGCTGACCTTGTCCGTGACCTTCACCCTGCTGACTTTGTTGGAACGCCTGGTGCGACGTCCCCTGCTGGCTTCCTCCCCTACCGTAGGGTCTTCGAGGGATTTCCTCGCCTCATTCCCCTCAGCTGTAGGGCCCCCATGGACCTCGCCGTCTCGTTTTCTTTTTTCAGCTGGGTGAGCTTGTCGTCCACTGTTGCTCCGAACAGTGTCTCTCCATTGAAGGGGGTGCCAAGGATGTTGTTCTGCACTTCCGGTTTGAATCCCGAGATTCTTAGCCATGCATGCCTCCTCTCTGTGACCCCCTATGGCCATGAGTCTTGCTGAAGTCTCTGCCCCATCCAACGCCGTCTTTATACAGGAGTTGGCGATGTTTTTGCCTTCATCTATCAGGTGAGAGGCTCTCTGCCGGTATTCTTCGGGGAGGTGCTTTACTAACTCCCCCATCTCATCCCAGTGCTGGTATTGGTGTCTATTGAGGAGTGCATTTGAATTCGCCATGCGCCAGTGCATTGCGGCGTTCCTCTCGACCTTTCTTCCTGTGAGGTCAATCCTCCTGCTCTCCTTATCCGGGGGTGGGCCCGAAGTTGCTGGTACGTTGGCCCTTCTCCTGGCCGTGGAGGCTATGATGGAGTCCGCGGTCACGCTACCCTTGATGTAAGGGGGGTCCAGGGAGGAGTGCTTATATTTCTTCTCTGTCCTGGGCGTGATCGACCGGCAGGTCGCAGGTTCCTTGAAGGCTTCTCTCCCCTGATTCATCACGCTTTGTAGCATGGGGAGGAACTGGCTCCTTGTCTGGATGGGGAGCAGTGTCTCGACGAGAAAATCGGCTTTCGGTTTCTCCTCGTCGAGTTTGACGCTGTCGCTGCGCTCCTGACCACCATATTGTAGACCCCGATGTCGTCGGGTGGCGAAGGCCTCGAAGGGTACGTGTCTACGGGCTCCTCCGGGTTTTCGGTGTCGAGATCGTGCCATTCGACGTCGTTGCTGGTAGATGCCGCAGATTCGTAGAACGACCGTTGGTCTTCTTCCTCGGCTTCTCCCTCATAATAGGGCTCTTCTTCCTCTTCGAGTTCTCTTGTCAGCCCTTCGGCGTCGAACTCGTCTTCGACCTCACCGACGTCCGCTGATGAAACCGTTGGAATCTTGAATTCCTTCATTCTGGCGTCGAACTCCTTCTTTCTTTGAAGGATGTTCTCCATTTCGGCCTCGAGCCGCCTCTTCTTTTTCTCCATCTCGGAGATGCTTTCGGCGTCGACCGCGGGTCTTTGATGAAACTTGCGTCGACGTCGAACGTTCTTTCTGCGTCGATCGGCCCGTTTCATGGGATGCTTTCGACGACCCTTGCCTTTCGGCGTCTTTCGGCACCAGGGAGTCCTTCTCCAAGGATCCGCTCGGCCTCTTGTCCGTGGATCCCCCTTTGGACGTCGAAGTTTTCGGCGCCGGGGCTCCCTTCGTGGACTTTGACTCAGATTTTCTCGAGTCACCCTCGTGTTGTCGAGGTACTTTCTGTTTTGCGCTCGACGATTCTCTTACCTCGTCTTCTTTTTTCTTGTCGGTCTCTACGACCGTGAAGTTTTCGGCTGTCTCGGCGTCGTCGTCCTCGTCGTCCGAGGAGAGGCCCAGAGCGTAGAGCGTCGGGGGCTTCCCCTTGCCATCCATGCTGGCGTTGGCCCTTCTCTGCCGCTCTCTCACCCTGAGTGTCTTCGGCGCGAAGGCTGAGCAGGCGTTGCAGTCGATACTCTGGTGATCGACCGGTAGGCAGAGGTTGCAGACCGGATGCTGGTCTTTCTGCGCGAACTTGTGGTGGCAGTTTGGGCAGAACTTGAATGGCGTCTTGTCCATTGCGCTCAGGGTCTCTGAGCGTGCATTCTCCAAGGCCGTCGAAGAAAAAGGGCGCTGGTCCTCCTTTCTTCGCGCTCCTGATGAAATCTTTTCCTTTCCTGATATCTTCTAGTGTTTCTATCGACGAAACTCGCTTTTCTTCCTTCTTCCTTCGAGTGTAATTCTGGAGCTTCCCGATGACGATCCAGACCCAACGGCGGAAAAAAGAATCTGAAGATGGCGCCCCAAAGGTGGGACTTCCGCAGGAAGCACGACGACGTCACGGGAGGTGCACCAAATGGTGTACGTCGACGCCCACCTGGGCTACAAAAAAAAAAAAAAAAAGAAAAACAAAGAAAAGACTACGAATCCGGACCCAACCACAAGATCGCGGAATAATGCACAGCATAGTGAATCCAGAAAGATTCACGCTGCAAAAACATGTCTCTTTCGCACCTCCTCTTTGAGAGTCATCGGCGCGCTGTGAAAAAGAGAATACAATTCAAATCCTTGTGCTACATGCACAAGGCTAGATCTGGCACTGGTACGTGTTATACCCAGACCTTGGTGGTGTCTGCACACGTTGCAATCTCGCAATCAAGCCCTGTGCATCGTTCCCAGAATTCGATCGGCTCTTATGGGAGGCCGTTCATTAACGTACTTGGGCACGAAGTTAAGGAAGGCCTTACCAGAGTCCTTGAGAAGCTGCACCTCACTTGCCATGGATGTTTCAAGCTAACAGCATAGGGTGCCTTTCCTTTGCTTAGCACCTAGAAACCCGTTATGGGCAGCTGAGCACTTTATAAAACGCTATAGTACCCTCCGTCTGATCCAGGTAGGGTGTGCTCATCAGCCCAGAGATGGAGATGCTGTGGCAAGCACAGGAGGAATGCAGGCTTTAGAGTAGCACAACTGCTAGAGGAAAGAAACATCCAAGTACTACACTCACATCCCTTACATTCCCCAGCAGGCAGAAGAGATCACCAACTAGAGAGCAAAGCCAGTGGAAGCGTCTGCAGGCCTCTGTTGCCATAGGTCTCCCTGGTGAGACACAGGTCACACAGGCCTCTATGTCCTGCTACAGAGGCACACACTCACTAGTGTGCGAGTGCATGTGCAGGACAGCACGGTGGGAAATCACGCTTGGAAGCCCGACTCCTCAGCAGTTCTTCAGGATAAATACCTCCGAGGAAGGACATTCCTCAATGGCCTCGCTTCATCGTATACTGGTGGGAATGTGCAGTGTTGGGGTTGCATGAAATGTGCCCCTCTGAAGGGCAGAACTGAAGGGAGCACTGGTGTGGCAGGTCTCAGGGACAAAGACACTACCCTAATCTGCACTTGATTTAAAAGCAGTCTTAACAGCGGGTTCCCTCATAAAACATGTACATTTGAAGGTAGTCTCTGCTTGCTTAGTTACATTTATTTAAAATCAACTACTTTCATGTACTCTTTACTTGTGTATGTGTAAAACCACCTGTTTCCACAGCAATAGACTGGAGTCTTCAGAGCAGCCATATACCCAATGCCATTTTTGATGGCACTGACAATCGTGCACTGGGGATAGATTTGCCTAACTTTACTCCAATGAGCTTCCTCGCTCCCATTCTTCTGCAGATCAGGATTGCATGCATTGGAAGTGAATTCAGTTTTGTGGCGCAAGTCTTTTCTGGGTTCACATGCTGTGCACCATTCCTCCATCTGGTAGTTTGAAGCTCTCACCATCTTCTCTTTTCGGCACTGTAGTCCACCAGCAGGCAGGTAGTGCCATCTCCTATGCGTGGGCCCCAAACTGAAAGCCCTCTGCATTGAGCTACACAGGAATCTTTA
Organism: Triturus cristatus; assembly: GCF_964204655.1. Classification (NCBI taxonomy): domain Eukaryota; kingdom Metazoa; phylum Chordata; class Amphibia; order Caudata; family Salamandridae; genus Triturus; species Triturus cristatus. The sequence goes on from NC_140595.1 coordinate 818,662,548, forward strand.
GTATCTCATTCATGAAACTCGTTTTTAGAGCTCCAGCCCTTCTCATAACAGTGGTTTCATGAACTCCCTGAATCGAACAAGCATCATCATAATTTTACGTGCAGGGTTATGCATGCTAATCTGAATGCCTGGCTGTTCAGTCAAAAGGTGGTTGTGTGAGGCATCAGCCAGGTCATAATGCCTGTGCGAAACTATGCTAGGTGTGGCTCTGACCAGAGTGGCAACAAGTGTGATGGCGAAAGTGACATGCTACTGCTGGGACGGCCTCTGGAGCTCTGGGGGTTGCGGACCCCACTAGGGGAGCTCAAAGACTGGAGCGGGATCTCATCCAAGTTCAAGAGGGAGTGAAAACGAACAGGAAAGTTGCAAGCACACAATGCTCCCATTGCATCCCAAACAAGTGCCCGCTTCTACATTGCAGCTCCACTGCCTCGGCAATCACATACAGCCTGGCTGGATAGAGGTACTGCAGGTCATACATGAGCCAGAATTGGATGGCTGTCTTAACTTGATAAAGTAAAGGCTGAACTAGGTCATGCAAGGATGCACCGGCTGTGGTCTGTAAGCAAACAAGCAGGGTTAATACCCATTCCTGCAATTTAGACATTTCACTAGTTTTCTATCAACAGTTCCAGCACAAACTTTGAACTAAGCCAAAAATACAATCTGTTGTCAACCGGAATTTGATTGCCTGAGGGTGCAAATACCTGGTCCCTTGGACTGGGAAGAAACCAGATGAACAAAGGCACAGAATGTGACCAATCAGGTTTTGGCTCAATCGAGTGGAATTGTATAGTCAGATTCCTATTCCAAGGACAGTGGCAATTTAAAAGCAACCTCACTTAGCAAGGAACCAACATCAAACTAGCATCCTATGGTTCACAAGGTTCATCCCTAAGAATGTCTGGCCATGGAGGTGCAAGGTCTAACCCTACACCCAAGAGAGGCAGACTGCTACTCTGCAGGTCCAGGATAGATACAGTATAGCGACCAGAAAACAACGATGTCCGTGTCCGCTCAAAGTGCTCACATGTTCATTCCCTACAGCAATGGCCAGGGCGGCAGCAGAACTTCGGACAACGAAAGGTCTTAGTAGGGATCATTTTTTACCTCCCCCCTCCCCCCCACTCTGTCACTGTCTCTCCATGCCCTGTATTATTGCACTGGGAGGTGTATAGGGAACACGGGAGTGGTGTTTTGTAGGAATGACCACAGCGGTAGCAAGGAAGGAGCACGGTGAAGGGGTTTTGGCAAAAGAGGGGGGAAGTGTGCATGGGTGAGTAGGAGCCTCTGTTGAGCAGGAGACAGTGAATATTTGAAGTGGCTTTGGATTTCAAGCCTACCGCATCCCAGAAATCCTTCATAATTTACCTGTGTGGCCTGGCAGCTCCCGGCTCACCCTCACATTCCCCTCCCGGGTCTTCAGGCTGTAGATGGAGCATATGTTGTCTAAACCTCCACAGGCTACATAGTTGCCAGATGGGGCATAGGCACAAGTCATGACCCATGATGACCGGAGCGGAATGGCGTGAACCTAGAGTGAGGCATGGATAAGAGTTAGGAAGTCAAACTCAACAAGCCGGCCAACTGCACCATCTCCATCACTACCAGAGCGGGACAGGCTCCTACCTTATTTGTAGTATAACTGTCCCATATGATCAGCTTGCCATCCTGCGAAGCACTGACCAACAACCTGTGTGAAAACCAGGGAAGAAAAAGCACAATGTCAGCCATCACATTACAACAATGAGTCAAAGGCAGACAGCTGCATGCACCCAGTCACACTGGATCTAAAGCAACGTTCCACGACTCAGCCAGCGATTCATGATTAGTATGCTCGCAGAAAGGGTGAACAAGTGTATAGCTGCTTGCAGCAGGAAAAGTTAAGGAAAAACCAAAAGGACAGACTTCCAGGAGGCCTTGGTCAAACAAACTAATGTTGCCAGCCAATAGTGAAGCTGGAGGCTAAACTGCGTTACTGGTGGTGTGGCAGTCATCAAATGGACATGCTGGACATCTACACATCTACCATGCCCTTTAAGAATGAAGAGTACATTATAGAGCTCTGCCTACATGCAGCGTGCTTCCGGCCCTCATTACAGACCAATATTGTGAAAAGGAAAAGCCACAGAAAGCCAAATGAGCTGCAACAGTGTTCCCTTCAGTAGTCTACCATTGAGGCTTAAAGGATAATTCTCTACAAACCAGCATCCTCCAAAGTGATTGGAGTTGCTGGGCCGCCCATGTTTTAGCCAGCTTGGAAGTCTGGTAAAGTACACAAAAGTGATGGATGGAAGGCTTGAATTAATCGCAGCCCTTGGTTATCAATCGGGCCGCATCAGAGTCCATTCTTATTCTGCATACCACCAACCTCAGTTTATACCCAGCCATATGTATATGGACCCCATGTTCACTGTCACTGGAACCAACCCATATCCGGCTGACGAGCTCAAAGTAGGGCCAAACTAGGCATGGGATGCTCCTGTTCCGGTTCAGGAAAGATCTGGCCTAGCCGTTCTGGCTGGACTGTTCTCATTGGAGCAGGGTCAAGAGTGATTTGCATATGGCAGTCAATACTGAGGTGGCATGGTGAGCAAAACAGTGCTGGACTGGGATGCGTGACCCCATGTAATTACCAGTGGCAGAGACGAACTCTAGCATTCCAGCCGGCACCTTTATGTATACTTTAGAATTCTGGTGAGGCATTCATAACAACTGGCAAAGCCAAGGGATCTGGTGCTGGCTGCCAGCCTTTTGGCTTGGTCAATCAATGCTAGTTTTGTTAGGTCATGATTTTATCAAAATGGTTTCGAGATCTGCTGGGACTAGTCAATCTAAGAAAAAATGGTTTAAAGCAAAAACGTGTTTGATTTCAAAAAGCACTCATTGCCTTAGTAATCCGTAGTACTGAAGGTTACTGGTCTGTTTGCAGATCTGCTACTTGTGGAAGGGTAACAAGTGGTCACTCAAACTGACATCAGCTAATAGCCAACGCCAGACTTAAAAACCAAGTCTGACTTTATAGACTTAAAAATAACACTGGAGATTGATAAAAAGAAACACATGGGCAAGAATGACGCAGATATTCCAGTTTATCAATGGGTGCAGTGACACAAATAATTGGACATACAATGCGTGAGGGCAGCTCGCAACCCTCGAAATAGCACGCCTTTCCCCAGGAGCTCCCTGCCCTCTCCAGCCACATGAAGACAAGTTAAGTGCAAGCTAGCATCTAGAAGCACTGCCGCTGTACCTGGAGTCCGTGCCCCAATGCATGGCATAGATCTTCGCAAGATGTCCTCGCAGAGTGCGCCGTGTCCGCATCTGGATCCGCCCAACAGGGTCGAGGCCAGCAGTGATCTGGAAGACAGAGAGGAGTTCATTGCAAAGTAGGCAGGATTGTGGGATCCACCACCAACCTTCAGTCTAAGATATAGGCAGGTGCTTGTGCAGACACACAGCAAATCCATACACAAGGAGGGAAAAGGCAAGTAAAGGCAATGGTTCGCCCCACCATACTGACAATCTACTGCACTGCTCGTATGTTAGTATTTTCAACACAGCCAGGCTCTTTGTATGGGTGCAGTGCAGCAGTACCACCAGGAATGCACACAAGGATGAAGAACAGCGGGCAGATCACAAAATGGCGACCACCGCAAACTAAGGGTCATACTGTCAGCGGGGCAACCCTATTGGCACAGATCCTAAATCCTTTGTCCCTGCCCCCCAACGCCAGAATTCTAACAGAGCCATGTCTTTCTAGACTGTAGTAAGCTAAACCATGCCATTCTGAAATACATTTCTAATCTTCTGATGCGCTATCCGCTACTAAGGAAAAATAAATAGCATTTGGGAAGCGTGCTTGAGATGCCGTCTTTACTCGCATGAGACAAATACTCCTCAACGGACGCATCTTGATCAAGGACGCAGCACTTCACCGCAAGCAGCTACAACAGCTTCACAATGGTAGATTCTTTTTTCCAAGTTTCAAATAAATTGCCTAACCAGGAGGCTTCCAACTTGCCACTTTCCTGCGTGAATTGCACTCAATGTACATTGTAAACAAAATTTGTAAAAAGCCTACAAACTCAACTGGCAAGTACAAAGGACCCCCTCATCTGACTCAACAGGTTATCAAGAGGTCTCGAAAGTAGACTTCACAAGTGTCTCGTGTGAATCTGAATTTGCACAAGTGTTTGCATCTTCCAGCAGGTCGCCCTTGGATTTATAATGCCACCTTGTTTGGTGCAAGTGCTTTATTTGATGGACTTGAGAAATGAACACAAGTTCGTCCCATTATCTCGATATAAATCAGTGTTCACATCTTTATGCTGTTCTCTTCCCATTAACCTCTTCATCACCAGAGTTGTTTCTTAGGGTGTTCAACTCCCATTAATGCGGTCACTTCTTTCTAAAGTTAACATACGTATCCTGGGATGAGCTGTGACTTCAGCCACATTTTGCAGACTATAAATTTCAGGCCCATCAGTAGAAAAGAATCTGAAGATGGCGACAATGCATAGGGACAGGAGGGGCGCACATCAGACGTCATAAGGAGACAGACATTGCACCAAATGGTAACAGATGCCCAGCAAGAGACTAAAAAGTATTGCGGAGGCAATCACTAGATCGCGGAATAATGCACAAAATGAGACTAGAAAAGATTCACATTTCAAAACCAAGAAAATCTCCTGTGGCTTCTTGCCACAGGATGTGTGAATCCTTGAAAGCTATTGCACAGGAAAGACTGAGTGTAAGGAAAATGCTACTTACCCAGTATGCATCTGTTCTAGGCATACAGAGCTGTAGAGTCATGCTTTTGCATAGATCGCCATCTGGTGCTGGGTCCGGATGTTTGCACTTTGTTTTGTTCGAAGAAGTCTTTGAAGTCACAAGGTAGGTGACTCCTTTCAGTGATAGTGCGCATGGGCATCGATTCCATCCCCAGATTGTTTTGCCGTAAGGGTGATGAGGGAGTTAGTAAGAGTAGAAAGAGATGTCCATGCATAGTGTATCTAAGTAAGATAATACTGCAACAGATAAAGGTACCCTGGGAGGCGGGTGGGCGCATATGGCTCTACAGCTCTATATGCCAAGAACGGATGCATACTGGGTAAGTAGCATTTTCCGTTCGAGGCATAAGAGCTGTAGATCATATGCTTTAGCATAGACTATACGGCAGTTACTCCCATCGGTGGCTAACCTGTATTTGTTGCAGTGGTCTGAAATAGTGTTCTTAAAACAGCCTGGCCCACACTAGCTTGTTGTCTTGCTAACACATCTACACAATAGTGTTTTGTGAATGTGTGTGGTGTCGACCATGTTACAGCCTTGCAAATATCACCTCCGGGTATGTTACCTAAGAATGCCATGGAAGCCCCTAATTTGTGTGTAGAGTGTGCGCTAGGGGGAATTGTTAAAGTGCGTTTAGCTTTAATGTAGCATATTTGGATGCATTTAACTATCCACCGTGCAATACCTGCTTTTGATATAGGATTGCCTTTATGTGGTGGTGAAAAAGCAACAAAGTTGCTTGGTTTTCCTAAAAGATTTAGTTATTTCAATGTAATAAAGTAATGCTCTCTTAACATCTACTGTGAAGAGCACGTTCTGCCACGGAGTCTGGTTGAGGAAAAAACACAGGTAAGTCAACAGACTGGTTGAGATGAAAGTCAGAAACGACTTTGGGTAAAAATTAGGGGTTAGTCCGAAGTACCACTTTATTTTGGTGAATTTGTAAAAATGGTTCTTGTATGGTTAGTGCCTGGAGCTCACTAACTCTTAAGGAGATGTGATGGCTATGAGGAAAGCTACCTTCCAAGTCAGAAATTGTAGTTCACATTTGTGCAACGGCTCAAATGGAGGGCCCATGGGTCTTGTAAGAACTATATTAAGATTCCACACAGGAGAAGGTGGAAGTCTAGGAGGAATGACTCTTTTGAGTCCTTCCATAAAGGCATTGATAGCGAGTACACGAAACAAGGACAAGTGTTGTCTGTTTTGTAGGTAAGCCGCTATTGCAGCAAGATGTAATCTTATTGATGTATATGCTAAGTTAGCCCGCTGTAGGTGTAACAGATATCAAATGATGTTTTGAATTGAAGCATCAAGTGGATTGATTTGATTATTACAATAAATTACAAATCATTTCCATTTTGCTGCATAGCAAGCTCTTGTGGTAGGGCGTCTAGCCTCTTTATTGACGTTCATGCAGTCTGGCGGGAGATTAAGGTAGCCAAACTATGATTTCAGGTGCCAGATCGCAAGGTTGAGTTGACTGGGATCTGGATGCCTTATTTCTCCATGGTTCTGAGTGAGACGTTTGGGGGAGAGGTGTAGTTTTGATGAGGAACTACTGATAGTTCCAACAGGGTTGTGAACCAGGGTTGTCGAGCCCATGTGAGAGCAACGAGGATCATTGAGGGAATGTTGCTTAAGCTTCTAAACCAATAATGGAATTAGCGGGAGAGGTGGAAAAGCGTAAGCAAATATCCCTGACCTATTGATCCATAGCGCATTGCCTTTGGAAAATGGGTGTGGATACCTGGGCGCGAAGTTTCGGCATTTTGCGTTGAGGTGTGTGTCGAACAGATCTATCTCTGGATAGCCCACATTTGAAAAAATGAGAGAACTTGAGGGTGTAGTTCCCATTCATGGATCTGTTGTCTTTGACGACTGACCAGATCTGCAATTTGATTGTTTAGGCCTGGGAGCGTTCTGCAAGGAGATATATTTGAGGTACGGCCCATCTCCATATGCTTTGAGCTATGTGCGAAAGCTGTAGAGTGTGTGTCTCACCCCCACCCCCCCCCCCCCAGTTTTTGTATGTAGAACATTGCTGTCATGTCTGTACTAACTAGGACAGCTTTGCCTACTAGATGCATCCGAAAAGCTTTCAATGCTAGAAAAATTGCTAGCAGCTCCTGATGGTTTATGTTGAGTTTTTGTTGTAGAGTCCACATGCCCTGAATGGTATGTTTTTGAAGACGAGATCCCCAACCAGTGAGGGATGAGTCTGCTGTAAGCACTATCTGTGGAACCGGGTCGATGATTGGCCGCCCTCTGGAAAGTTTGTGTATTCCACCACTGCAGAGAGCGATGTGTGGCCGTCCACTAACACCAGATCCGTTAACGGACTTTGAGCCTGGTTCCACTGATGTGCTAAACATTCCTGTAGGGGATGCATTTGGAGTCTTGCGTAAGGAACAATTCGAATGCAAGACTCCATCATTCCGATTACCTGCATAAACACTCGGGCTGGTAGTGAGTGCTACGGTTGAAATTGTGATATTAGGGTTTGCATGTTGCGTATTCTGACTGGGTTGGGGTACGCTAGAGTTTTGCAAGTGTCTATTGTGGATCCTAGGTATGCTTGCGTGTTGGAGGGTTGAAGGGGAGACTTGGTGAGGTTGACAGTGAATCCCAAGTCGTGAAGTAGCTGAACTGTTTAGTGAGTGTGGTGTACGTAGCTGTGTTGCGACTTGGCTTTTATTACCCAGCCGTCTAAGTAAGGGAAGACGTGAAAGTGTTGTCTTCTTAAGTGAGCTACAACCACTGCTAGACACTTGGTGAAGACTCTTGGTGTTGTAGTTACCCCGAATGGGAGGACATTGAATTGGTAATGTTGTCCATCCATCCAAGCTGCTGCCATTATACATAAAAACCATAAGTTTGTCACTATGACTTCACTTGAATTGCCAGAAGTAGAGAACATGGTCATCCCACTTGACACCAATACGGGGTCTCTTGCACTGGTGCTCATTTATCGTCCCCCCCCCCCCCCCAGACCATGCCCTCCTTCCCACTCTCCTTAAGCGAGCAAATGGCCAACCTCATGAACCATGCTAGGGTCCTCTACTTATCGGGGACTTGAATTACTGGTTCAATGAAGACCGTGGCGGGCCACAGGCGGCAGAACTCTCCGAATTACTCTCCAACTTAAATATGTCCTAGCATTGATTTTCCCCTACCCACATAAACGGGCACACTCTGGACCAAATTTGGTCCTATAACCTCACATTGTCGGTACCCTTAATTTCTCCCTGTCTGACCACCATCTGATTGAATTTACAGCCACTTTCAACGGCGGGATCAAGATCCCCAAGGTGGCAGGAGGATTGACAAGAAAGCGGAGAACCCTCGATAAACAGGGATTCATTAACACCCTAGCCAGCTCTCTACCTATGTTTAACTCCAATGTTAATTCCATGGAAAAGGACATTGCGGACTGGCTGTCGGCTAGCGGTACACAGGCTCCTCTCACCAAATTCTCTCGTGCTAGATACTCAGATGCCCACAAATGGCTCACCACCGAATTAAAAGATCAAAAACTCAAGCTCCGTCAATTAGAGAGGAAATGGAGGCTCTGCTATTCTATCGAAGATTGACATCAGTTTCTGCTACCTCGCAAGGATTATAAAAAAGCTATACTGACAGCTAAAGCTGCTTATTTCTCAGCGAGAATACTTAATGCCCATAATAAACCAAAGGAAATTTTTAAGATGGTAACTGACCCGAGTAGTGATGAGAGAATATCACCTAGCCAGGCTCCCACCCAAGAGTTGTGTAATTCTCTGAATAATTTTTTGGGGGATAAAATCGCCATCATCAAGGCTAGTATTCCCCCCTCGGTCAACATGGAATCACTGGATGACATTTCCAGAAACTCATTTATTTTGAACCAGGGAGGCTGCAGGTTCTCTTACCTTGCCTCCAAATTTTGGAATTCTCTCCCATTGACAACCAGGAGCTGTGACAACCTCTTGGGTTTTAGAAGGGCCCTGAAAACATGGCTGTTTGGGCAAGCCTATTAAATAGTCTCTACGCAACGACACTATGCATGATTAGCGCCATGAAACCTTTGGTGACAGTGCGCTTTATAAGCTGCTGTTAACATAACATCATGAACCGGAGATATTTCCGGTGTGCTGGATGAATGGGAATATGGAAGTAGGCGTCCTTTACATCTAGAGTAGAAAGAAAGTCGCCTTGCTGAAGAAATGGGACCACCTGTTGAAGGGTGATCACGTGAAAGTGGTCTGATTGAATGTAGAGGTTTAGCTGTCTGAGGTCCAGTATGGGCCTGAGGAGGGCAGGGGAGGGGGGGTCTTTTCTGAAAGAGTCATCAAAATGTATAGGAAGTACACTTCTGCCCCTTAATGACGTAATGGGGCCGGTTCTATTGGATGTTTGTCTAGCGGAGAGGACCTCTTGTTTTAACAGGGTGAGAGGTTCTGGTGACATTGCATGTTCTCATGGAAGGATTGTTGGTGGAGTGCTGGTAAGTTCCAGGCAATAACCATATTGGATAATTTGTATTACCCACTTGTCTGAGGTGATTGAATTCCAGACAGGTAGGAACTGTGAGAGATGTCCCCCAACGGAAGTGGAATAATCGGGGAGTAGTGGAGGGAAGTCACTGTTTATTGGCAGGGGAAGTGCGGGTGGCGTTACCTCTGACTCTTCCCTTGTTATTTCCTCTGTAACCTCCTCGAAAATAGCCTCTGGAAGAGTTAGATTGGTTGTTCCCTTTGTAAGAGGAGGGATTTTCTGACAGTGTTTTTGAGTCACCCCTTTAAAAGGAGCGACAAAAGAACCCCTGCTAGAAGGTAATTGTAGGGCTCCCATGGATTTTCCAGTTTCGGTATCTTACTTCATTTTTTCTAATGAAGTAACTACTGTTGGACCGAAAAGATGCTCCTTATCAAAGGGCCGATTAAGTATGGAGGATTGTACCTCCTGCTTGAATCCAGAGATTTGAAGCCAAGCATGTCACTGCAACAGTATGCTAGTGTTGATAGCAGGAGAAGCTGTATCCGCTGCATTTAGGGCGCATTTTATTGAAGTGTTGGTGATGAGCTTCCCTTCCTGAATGAGGTCGTTACCTTTAGTTTTATACTCCTCTGGCAAATGTTGCATGAGTTTTTCCAACTCATCATAGTGGGCCCAGTCGTAGCGTGCTAACAGAGCCTGAGCATTGGCAATACGCCAATAATTAGCAGCCTGTGAAGCTACTCTCTTGCCAGAGGCATCAATAAGTATAGACTCCTTATCAGCAGTAGGGGCGTTGCGTGTAGTTTGAGAGTTCGAGCTCTTGCAGGCGTTCGATACATCAAGAGGGTCTAAAGGCAACTGACCTTTTATGTATGCAGGGTCTGTTGGAGTGGGCTTGTATTTTTTTTTTGTGTGTTTTTTTTTTTTTTTTTTTTAAATCGACTCTAGGCATCAATATCCTGGCTCTAACTGGGTCTAACACCTCGTCGGTATGTTTTAACATGGCCTTCAGCATGGGCAAAGTGTTAATAGACCTTTGTGAGTGTGTGAATGTTTCTACAAGGAAATCCCCTTCTAGAGGGTGTGTATGTAGTTCCTCCCCGTGATATTGGGCAGCCCTGTTGATAAGTTGTGCAAAGCCAATGTCATCAGGAGGGGAGGGTCTGGAGGGATACAGGTCAGGGTCATTAGGTTGATCTGGATCAATATTGTAAACTTCCCAGGGATCAGTGTCATGTGGTATGTCCGGATCTTGTGGGGTATCATCGTCATCCCCATCCCCAAAATCATCCTGTGGGTCAGGTGAAATTGGAGCTGATGAATTTGATGGTGTAATCTGTAAATTGGGAATAAGAGGGGGAGAGGGAAGTATGTAAGGGGGAGATGGGTTAGCACCTATATCTTTTTTCCTTCAGAGGTATAGGGGCATCTTCGGAGAGGTCTAACTTCCGTTTTTTAGGAAGGAGTAGCCAGAAGGTGTCCAGCTTCCGGATCAATACGAAGTCTTTTTTGTTTTGGATCCAGGTGTGTCTTCGGATGGAAGTTCCTTGGAAGGAGTATCTTTTTCTTTAGGAATGGATTTTGGCATCGAAGATTTGGGTTCAGTGTCTTTGTGTGGCCAGTGTTTCGAATCCAAATTCTTAGTTTTAGCTGGTTTAGGCTGTGTAGTTTTCGGAGTGGCATGTTTCAGCTCCAATTTTTGGGGCGGAGGGTGTTGGCTCCGAGCTTTTAGGTGTGGAGTGTTTCGGCTCCGAGGGTTTAGGCTTGGACAATTTCGGTTACGAATCTTTTGTTTTGGAGGGTTTAGGCTCCAAGGTTTTCGGTGTTGAAGGTGTTTTTGGTTCGGCACCGGAACGGGGCTAGCTCGAGTCGGAAGGCTTGTGTTTATGTTTAATAGCCGGGCTGGAGGGCGGGGCAACAAACTTTTTCTCTGCGTCGACCGGAGCCCGAGGGCGATACCAGAGCCTTATATTTTGTTTGAGTGGGCACATGGGGATCTGTACTCCCGGTACGTTGACCCAGAGTGATATTCAGGTCTTCCTCCTAGTCGGAGTCGGCTTCAGACACGGAGACCAGCGCTGCTTCTTCGGCAGGACAGTGGCATTCTAGGTCTTCGCCGAAGATGTCCGGTACGGAGCTGCTGCCGCGTTGCATCTCTTGGGGTCGAGCCTGACTATCACAGATTGAATATGCTACTTACCAGTATGCATCTGTTCTTGGCATGTAGGGCTGCTGACATTCATATCTGTGCATAGATCGCCGCCTAGTGTTGGGTCCGGATGTTTGCACGTTGTTGTCCTGGAAGAGTCTAAGTATCCTGGGATAGGTGACTCCTCCCCTGGACTACAGTGCGCATGGGCATCCTCTCCATCCTCAGATTGTTTTTCGCCATTGTGGCAGTGATGGAGTAGATACAGAAAGTGATGACCATGCTTACAGTAATTCTGAGAGCTGCAGCTGCTACAGGCGCCGGGGAGGCGGGAGGGCGATATGAATGTCAGCAGCCCTACATGCCAAGAACAGATGCATACTGGTAAGTAGCATATTCAGTTCGAGGCATGTGGGCTGCTGAATTCATATCTGTGCATAGAATACATAGCAGTACCTCCCATTAGCGGCGGCTACCAGTGCCAGCTGCAGCGGTCTGAAAAAGAGTTTTGAGAACAGCCTGTCCTACAGCTGTCTGCTGTTTTGATTGCACATCTACACAGTAGTGTTTGGTAAATGTGTGTGTAGTGGACCAGGTGGCTGCTCTACATATATCATGCAAAGGAATGTTTCCCAGGAAAGCCATGGAGGCCCCTAACTTACGTGTTGAGTGGGCTCGTGGGGGAATCGTCAATGTGCGTTTAGCCTTGTGATAGCAAATTTGAATACATTTAACGATCCACCTGGCTATACCTGCTTTGGAGATAGCGTTACCTTTGTGGTGTGGGGCAAAGGCAACGAAAAGTTGTTTAGTCTTCCTAAAGACCTTAGTCCTGTCGATATAGTACATGAGGGCTCTCTTAACATCTAGTGTATGGAGTGCTCTTTCTGCGACAGTTTGTGGGTTTTGAAAGAAAACCGGCAGTTCAATAGTTTGGTTCATGTGGAACTGCGATATCACCTTGGGCATGAATTTGGGGTTGGTACGTAGTACGACCCTGTTGGCGTGAACCTGTATAAATGGCTCTTGAACGGTTAGTGCCTGGAGTTCACTAACTCTTCTTAAAGAAGTGATTGCTACTAGGAAAGCTACTTTCCAGGTGAGGAATTGAATCTCACATGAGTGTAGAGGTTCGAAGGGTGGACCCATCAAGCGTGTGAGGACCAAGTTGAGGTTCCACATTGGAGCTGGTGGGTGGCTTGGAGGAATTACTCGTTTGAGTCCTTCCAAGAATGCTTTGATGGCAGGCACTCTGAATAAAGAGAGGTGCTGCCTGTTCTGGAGATAGGCTGATATTGCGGTCAAATGGACACGTATGGAGGTGTATGCCAGATTGCATCGGTATAGGTGTAAGAGGTAACAAATTATGTTTTGGATGGATGCGTCTAGCGGGTTAATGTCATTATTAGTGCAATAAATGACTAATCTTTTCCATTTGGCTGCATAGCAAGCTCTGGTAGTGGGTCTCCTGGCCTCCTTAATGATGTCCATACAGTCAGGTGGCAGGTTTAGGTAGCCAAACTCTAGGACTTCAGAAACCAGATTGCCAGGTTCAGCTGTTGCGGATCTGGGTGCTGAATCTCTCCATGGTTCTGCGTCAAATGCGCGGGTTTGATCCGCAGTCTTTGATGCGGCACCACGGAAAGTTGGAGAAAGGTGGTGTACCATGGCTGGCGTGCCCACGTTGGAGCAACCAGGACGAGTGTTAGTGAGTGTTGTCTGAGTTTGCGTGCCACCAGCGGCATCAATGGTGCTGAGGGAAAAGCGTACGCAAATCTGCCGGACCAGTTCATCCATATCGCATTGCCCTGCGATTGCGGATGTGGGAACCTGGCGGCAAAGCTTGGGCATTTTGCGTTTTCGCTTGTGGCGAATAGGTCTATCTCTGGATGACCCCACTGGTGGAAGTACGGTTGGAGTACTGATGGGTGTAACTCCCACTCGTGCATCTGGTGGCTGTGTCTGCTGAGCAGATACGCCATCTGGTTGTCCTTGCCGGGGAGGTGTTCCGCCATGAGGAATATGTTCCTCTGAATGGCCCACTTCCACATGCTCTGAGCCAGATGAGACAACTGTGGAGAGTGTGTTCCTCCCTGCTTTTGTATGTAGTACATGGCGGTCATGTTGTCCGTCCGGATCAACACGACTTTGTTGCACAAGTGTACTTTGAATGCTTTCATAGCCAGGAAGATTGCCATCAGTTCTAGAAGGTTGATGTGCATCTTCTTTTGTTGTGTTGTCCATAGTCCCTGCACTGTATAACTGAGTACATGAGCTCCCCATCCCTGGAGAGACGCGTCCGTCGTCAGTATTATTTGTGGAACAGGCTCTTGGAACGGTCGGCCCTTGCAAAGGTTTTGTGGACTCCACCAATGCAGAGAGTTGTATGCCCGAGCGCTCACCAACACTAGGTCTTTTAGTTGTCCTTGAGCCTGATTCCATTGACGTGCTAAGCACTCCTGAAGCGGGCGCATATGTAGTCTCCCGTGTGGGACTATGAAAATGCAGGAGGCCATCATGCCTATCAACTGCATGAACACTCGCGCGGGAAGGGAGTGTTGGGGTTTGAACTTGGAAATCAGCATTTGCATGCTGTTGATTCTCACTAAATTCGGCTGAGCTGTGGCCGCCAGAGTGTCTATGGTCGCACCTAGGTACTGTTGTACGTGTGCGGGTTGGAGATGTGATTTCGGGTAATTTAGTGAAAACCCCAGACTGTGAAGAAGGTGAATGGTGCGGGACATGTGGCTGGCACATTGCTGGGCTGACTTTGCCTGAACAAGCCAGTCGTCCAGGTAGGGGTAGACATGAATGTGCTGCCTCCGTAAATGTGCGGCCACAGTAGCTAGGCACTTTGTGAAAATTCTGGGCGCTGTTGTCACGCCAAAGGGAAGAACCTTGAATTGGTAGTGCTGCCCTTGAATAGTGAATCTGAGATATTTCCTGTGTGATGGGTGAATGGGTATGTGGAAATACGCATCTTTGAGGTCTAGCGTGGCTAGGAAGTCTCCCTGTTTGAGCAGTGGGAGGACTTGTTGCAGGGTGAGCATGTGGAAATGCTCTGATAGAATGTAGCGATTGAGGGGTCTCAGGTCTAGTATAGGTCTGAGTGACCCATCCTTTTTCGGTATTAAAAAGTACAGGGAGTACACCCCCGTACCTTGCTCGTGGACGGGTACGACCTCTATTGCGCCTTTTTGTAGCATACTTAGCACTTCCTGCTGTAAGAGCGTTAAGTGCTCTGAGGACATAGGACGGTGTCTTGGAGGTATTGTGGGTGGAGTGGAGGTTAATTCTAGGCAGTAACCGTGTTTGATAATATCTTTGACCCACCTGTCCGTGGTGATGGAGTTCCACGTGGACAGGAACCGTTGCAGCCTTCCCCCGACAGGTGTTATGTGGTCGGGAGGAAGGGAGAGGGTGTCACGGTTTATTCTTGGGGGAGGACCTGGTGTTGCCGTATCCTCGTCCTCTGCCCTTTGTGCTTGAGCCACGATATCCACCCCGGGGGTTTTTAATCGTAGGAACTTTGTGTGTTCCCCTTGTTGTAGGTTTGCTGTGACCCCTGTCCTCTACCTGCTCCTCTATTCCCGGGGCGACGAAAGGAGCCGCTCCGAAAGGTCTGCGTTTGGAGAGCCCCCATGGACTTTGCAGTGTCTGTGTCCTTTTTTATTTTTTCTAGGGTGGGGTCAACCTCTGGGCCGAATAAGTAGTCGGGGTTGACTGGCTGGTTGAGGATGTTGTTTTGTACCTCAGGTTTGAATCCGGAGATTCGTAACCAGGCGTGTCGTCTTAACATGACGCTAGTGTTTATGGCTCTGGCAGCTGTATCTGCGGCATCCAATGCACACTTAATGGATGCGTTTGTGAGGAGTTGTCCCTCCCTGATGAGGATCTCTGCTCCTTCTTTGTATTGGTCAGGGAGATGTTGGCGTAATGTTTCTAATGTGTCATAATGTGCTCGATCGTAGCGAGCTAGGAGCGCTTGAGTATTGGCAATACGCCATATGTTAGCTGCTTGGGCTGCAACCCGTTTGCCGGAGGTCTCTAGCACCTTGGACTCTTTGTCCGGGGGAGGAGCATCCCTTGTCGTCTGGGAGTGCGCCCGTTTGCAAGCATTCGCGACCACTATGGAATCCAGAGGCAACTGGCCTTTAATGTAGGTAGGGTCCCCAGGCGCCGACCGATATTTGTCGATTCTGGGGTTTATTACTCTTGCCCTGGTGGGTTCTTTGAAAATGTTTTTTGCTGGTTTGAGGACACCTTTCAACATGGGTAGAGTTTTGATATTTCTTTCTGAGGATGCGAAAGTATCCATGAGAAAATCGTCTTCGATGGTGTCAGAGTGGAGTTGCACACCATGATTGGCCGCAGCACGTTCAATGAGGGCGTTGAATGCGGCAGTGTCCTCTGTGGGAGACGTTTTTGCACCATAGAGCTGCGTGTCCTGTGTATCCATAGGTGCACCCGGTTCCGCAGGGTCATCCCAAGCCTGGTCAGGGTCCTGTTGGCCTTCAGGGTCCATCTCTCCTGGGTAGGGGACGTGGTCACCCATGTAGTCCTCCAAAACGTCAGTTTCGGAGTGTGTCGGAGAGAAGGACTGTGGATCTTGGTAAGAGGTATGGAAAGGTTCGTAAAGAACTGGTTCCGAATCCACTGGCAGCTTTTTCTTTAGCGGGATCCGGTAGGAGTCCAAAGCTGGCTCGGAAGTTATTCTCCTCTTGTGGAGCATCATTCTGCCGGTGTCGGCATCGATGATGTGTGATGGAGACGTCTCCGCAGGAGAGCGGTCGGCAGGTGTGATCCTGGTGTGGGTGACACGTGTTCTTATTTCGAACAGTTTTGGGGCCGTGGATGGTGGCAGCCCAAAAGTGATATTGGCTGGTGCCGTACAAGCTTTTTGAGCTTTTTTCGGCTCGGAGCCCGACGTGTCTTGGAGGGTTGCCTTGTCTTTGATGCGTTGCAAGGGCGCTGCAACTTGCCGCACCTGGTGCGCCGACGGTTCTTTGGCGCCGACCGGTTCTGCAGAGGCGGGCGTGGACTTCTTCGGCGCCAGTGGGTCATCGAGTCGAGGAGAGGCCGTAGCCGTGGACGGCGTCGATGATTGTGCCTTTGGTGCTGCCTTCGAAGCGGTGTGAGACGCAGCAGCCATTTTGACCTTTGTGGCCGGAACCGATTGTTTCGGTGCCGGGAGCGGAGGCGGTTTTGCGGTACCGATGGTCTTTTTCCGTGTGTCGGCGCCGGCGTCGGCTGCTGCAAGCTCGGCACCGAAGTCCCGTTTGGTGCGGTCGGCGCCGACGGGTTTTGCTCACGTCGAAGGTGTGGCGGTCTTCAATCCGACCAGTGTCACTTTCAGTTTCGGTTTCTGATGAACCAGTATGGCTTTCGGTTTCGGTTTCGATGAAGGGAAACCAGTCGTTTTGGGTAGTAATGGCTGCCGCTGTAGGTTCTCCACGTCTTCGACATCTTAGTCTTCGGCGCTGAAGATGTTGGTCGGGGCCGGTGCCGCTTGCTGCGCTTCAAGTCTCGCTGCTAGTCGATTCCGGAGAGTCTTCTTGGATCGGAATCGGGCACAGGCCATACATGTGGACTCGTCGTGATCCGGTGAAAGGCATTTGTTGCACACCGGGTGGACGTCGACATGGGGATATTTCGCATTGCATACAGGGCACCGCTTGAATGGTGTCCCTCGATTCCATAGTCGATATCGGGTCGATGGTTGGGTATGATGCGAAAAAATAGTTTTTGAAATTAGCAAACTAACAAGATAACTATCGATACCGATCGGGAACAGTACCGACGCGAACTAAAGGCCTTTTGGCCTGTAAAAAGTTTTTCCTAACTTGAGTCAAGATAAGCACATCCGAACCCAATGGCGGAAAAAAACAATCTGAGGATGGAGAGGATGCCCATGCGCACTGTAGTCCAGGGGAGGAGTCACCTATCCCAGGATACTTCGAAGACTCTTCCAGGACAACAACGTGCAAACATCCGGACCCAACACTGGGCGGCAATCTATGCACAGATATGAATTCAGCAGCCCACATGCCTCGAACATTCTTCTTCGATCGGAATGAACGACACGCTTCACAGGAGTTTTCTTCGTGTTCCGGGGATAAGCACAGGTTGCAGACCTCATGCAAGTCGGTGTGTGCAAACTTATCACGACACCCAGGACATAGCTTGAACGGAGTGAGTTCCATCGACTTTTGGCCTGGTCGGCACGGGTAGGCCCAACGGCCCACCTCGAAGTTCCCAATCAAAGGTTCTACAGTGTACACGATACGTGTCGACTGGGAAACAGCGACCGAAAGACATAACCGTTGAGGGTAGAGGATTGCGCGTCGAAGGGGTAAGCAAAGGATACCGAACCGCAGCAATACGCATCCGAACCCGATGACGGAAAACAACAAAACAATCTGGGGATGGAGTCGATGCCCATGCGCATGCGCACTATCACCATAAGGAGGAGTCACCTACCTCGTGACTGCAAAGACTTATTCGAACAAAACAAAGTGCAAACATCCAGACCCAACACCAGATGGTGATCTATGCTAAAGCATGTGATCTACAGCTCATATGCCTCGAACATTTATTTTAGATTATTTACAAACATGGCAACTCCAAGAGAACAGGCAGCTGCACTTCACAATATTTTCAACAAAGCGCTGGTGGATTGACAGCAGACAGAGGGTCTCAAGAACTGCAGGGTGCCCATCTGGAAACACTTAGCCATGTGATGATCACCCTTGTCCTAAACTGGCCTTGGGTTTCATAAGGTGTACCTTCAAAGCATCACTTCATCCCTCTCCTGGGAGAGCAATCAGACACATCATTGAAGATGAAACAACTGATGGACTGGTCGAGTTCCACTGGAGGAGCCCACTGGTCACGAACTTGTTTGGGCTTTGAAGACCAGTTTGTATAAAGCTTTCCTACAAGACTGGAAGTTCTGATTCCTTTAATTGTAAAGTGGCTGAGAAAGTGGCTTTTCCTTACAGTGGAGTAAGTGTACACTGCAGCTGCCCTAACAAAAATTTAAAAAGCTGCAAATAGATGAGCAGGTGCAGCAGCCAGCTGACTTTCTTAGACAGAAATAAGCTTCAAAAAGAGAAAATCAACAAAGGACTCCCCGTTGATGGTACAATCTCCTACTCCTCAGCTTGTTTGGGATCAGAATCCTACCAAGGTGCAGGGAGTCTTTCGATACCCCAACGCCAATCGCATAAAGCCTGGGTAACAGCGATTAAGGGCAGTCTTCAAGTGCAGACAGCAGAAGCGTACTCTGTTTCAAATTCAGAACTGCTGCCAGGTCTACCATTAAAGGTAGATTTACTTATCTTGCATTGCAAAAAAACAAAACTGTTTTTAGACAAATTGCTGGCTCCACCAATAAAAGGAAACATTATTAATGCCAGCAGCTCTACTGAGTGAGAACTACAACGGCCACCACCAAAAGGTAACAGGGCCATATTGTAATGCGTGGGGGGCAAATTTGCAGAGTGACTTGGCAAGTCCTCAGCAGTATTCAAGTTAAGGAGGTAGCAGAGTGCTAATCTCTAGTATGGGACTTTTTTTAGACTGGAAAAGAGACCATTCCACAGAATGGGAAGTTGGAAGGGCAGCAAGGAACGAATAGTTTACCTGTCTGTGTAGTTTTGCAGCTTGAAGATCTTTCTGGATTCACTATGCTGTGCATTATTCCGCGGTCTGGTGGTTGGGTCCGGATTCGTAGTCTTTCTTTTGTCTTTTTTTTTTTGTAGCCCAGGTGGGCGTCGATGTGCCACTATTTGGTGCACCTCTCGTGACGTCGTCCTGCTTCCTGCAGAAGTCCCACCTCGGGGCGCCATCTTCTGATTCTGTGAACCCTAGGCCATTTACCGTATTTCTTCTCAGTTTTATCCTTTCTCACATTTCTTTTCAAAACTTCTTTGTTCTCCATTCTCTGTCTTTCCCCCCTCTTCTCCATCCTCATCTTTCTGGCAGAGGTGGGAGTGTTTGCTGCAAAACTACACCGACAGGTAAGAAACTATTTGTTATGCAGCGTGAATCTTTCTGGATTCACTATGCTGTGCATCGATTTTGTAGCGGTTTGTCACTTTTGTGATGGCTGGGTGGAAGATGAGCGTTGGTCGTTGAATATATGTTGAAGCACCTTTTGTCCTACTTGTGCTTCCTTGTTCATTTGTATATCCATGCAGTAGTGCTTCGTGAACGTGTGCACTTTCTTCCTTGTGGAGTGGGCCCGTGCCCTTTCTGGTAGTTCTTGCCCTGCCTGTTTGTGGCAGAACTGTATCGTGAGTGCGATCATCGCGCGATGGATGGTGCCCTTTGTTACTGGCCTACCTAGGAAGCTGGTTGCGAAGGACACAAAAAACTGCTTAGTTTTCCTGTGCGCCTTGGTTCTCTCGATGTAGTGCATCACCGCCCTTTCCAGCGTCCAGAGTGTGCAGTGCCCTTTCTGCGCCTGTGGTAGGGTTCTGAAAGAAGCTTGGTATTTGTATTATCTGGTTCATATGAAATGCCGACACCACCTTCGGCATGAAGTGTGGGTCCGTTCTCATTACGACTCTGTCCTTGTGTATCTGGATGTAGGGCTCTTGCAGCGTTAGCGCTTGCAGCTCGCTTACTCTGCGCAGCGAGGTTATTGCCACCAGAAAGGCTGTCTTCATTGTTAGCATTTGCAGGGAGGCCTTGTGAATGGGTTCAAAGGGCGCCTTCATAAGTTCCGTTAGGACTAAGTTGAGGTTCCACGCCGGCGGCGGCATCCTTTTTGGTGGCGCTATCCTTTTTGCCCCCTCCAGGAACCTCTTTACAACTCTTGATGTAAAGAAACTTTCACCCGTCTCACCTAGTGTGTAGGCAACAATCGCTGCGAGGTGTACCCTTAGTGAGGATGAACATAGTTTAGCCTTTAGTAGGTGCGTGAGGTATCTTGGCACCGTTGATTCCCTGGTCATCTTATTTTGCAGTTTTATGTCTCCTGCACCAATGTGTTTACCCCTTCCATTTTTCCCCATAGCATTTCAGTGTCGTCGGTCTCCTTGCTTCCCGGAGCACTCGCATAGTGGTTTGAGGTAGCCTAAGGTGTGCAAACTATGTCTTCAGGAGCCATTGCACTAGGCCGAGGCTCTCTGGCTCTGGGTGTAGAACCTCTCCGTTCTGCATGGAGAGTAAGTCCTTTCTTTTGGTGAACTTGTGTGGTGGTCCCTGTGCCATCTCCACTATTTGCGAGTACCAGGTCTGTCTTGCCCACTGTGGTGCCACTAGGATCAGCGTCATGTTGCTGGTCCTGCACTTGAGTACCCTGTGTATCAGTGGTATTGGTGGAAAAGCGTAGGCAAATGTTTTTGACCAGCTTATCCATAGGGCATTCCCCTTGGATTGGTTTTCTGGTTGTCTGGATGCGAAGCTTTGGCATTTTGCATTCTGGTGTGTTTCAAACAGGTCAATTGTCGGTGTAACCCACCTTCTGAATAGCCTTTGCGTTTCCTGTCCATTGAGCTCCCACTCGTGGGACGCCGAAGTCTGCCTGCTGAGCCAGTCTGCTTCCACATTGTCCTTCCCCGGTAGGTGAATGGCCAGCAGGTCTATTTTGAGTGGAATGGCCCATCTCCAAATCTCCTGCGCCAGGTTGGATATGGCAAATGACTGTGTTCCTCCCTGCTTGTTGATGTAGAACATCGTTGTTGTATTGTCTGTTTGTATCAACACCTTCTGGCTGTACAGTTTTTTCTGGAAGGCTTTCAGGGCTAGGAATACGATCTTCAACTCCAGGTAGTTGATGTGTTTGACCGCATCCGCTGTAGTCCACAGACCTCACTCTGAGCTTGTCCATATGTGCTCCCCATCCTATCTGAGATGCGTCTGTGGTGATGGTCACCGTTGGGTTTGGTGGTGTTAAGGGCTTCCCTAGATTCATGTTCTCCCTGTTCCACCATGCTATCTCTTCTTGCACAGCGTGCGTTACAACCACTAGATCCTCCCAACTTCCGTTTGCCTGTGACCATTGCTGTTGCAGCCATTCCTGCAAAGGCCTCATGTGTAGGCGTACATTGGGAACTAGGTGAATGCATAACTCCATCATCCCCATGATCTTGCTCGCTGTTCTTACTGTCAGAGCTTGCCCCTTCTGGTAGAGGCGCGTCTCCTTCAGCAGGGTCAGTGTTCTCTTGTCGCTGGGCATCACTGTTCTCTGTAAGGTATTGATCTTTGCCCCCAGGAAGATCTTCACCTGTTCTGGTTCCATAGAGGATTTCCCCCAGTGTATTGAGAATCCCAGCTTCGTTAGTGTGTTCGTGACCCGCTGTGCGTGTTCCTCGCACTTTTCGCATGAACTTGCCTTTATTAGCCAGTCGTCGAGGTAAGGGTATACATGAATCCCTTCCCTCCGCAGGTACGCTGCCACTGCTGCCAGGCATTTTGTGAAAACCCTTGGTGCGGACTTTAGCCTGAATGCCAAGGTTGTGAATTGGTAGTGTTCTTTGCCAATGGCGAACCTTAACAGACCTTTGTGCTGCCTGTTCATTGGGATGTGCAGGTAGGCATCTTTGAGATCCACGGTGGACATGAAGTCTCCGTCTCATTTGCGGGAGTACCTCTTTTAGGGACGTCATTTTGAATTTTTGCGTCCTTGCGTACTTATTTAGGAACCGTAGATCCAGGATGGGCCTTAGTGTTCCGTCCACCTTTGGTACCAGGAAGTAGTTTGAGTACACTCCCTTGTTCCTGTCTTTGAAAGGTACTGGCTCTATGGCATCCTTTAGGAGTAGTTATTGTGCTTCTTCTACAAGTTGCACTAACTCCTGTCGTGAGTGCTCCCTCCTCTGCTTTTCCGTTTGGTGGTTTCCTTTCCAACTCTATACAGTATCCGAACTGTATGATGTTCAGTATCCATTTGTCTGTTATCTTTTCCCATTCTTGAAGGAAACGTCTCAAAGTCTGCCGCCTACTGGTGTTGCATGTTCGTTTGTCGTTTGGTCTGTGTAACTCTCTAGTCTTTGATCTTTTGTGCTCCACCCTCGGAGGGTTTTTGTGGGTGAGCACTCTTTCCTGTGTGAAGTCACTTTGAGGTGGGTTGGTCTCCCCCTCTGCGTCTCTGGCCTCGTCCGTTCCCCCTGCTCCGAAAGGACTGGCCCCGAGGCTAGTACTGCCAGTGTTGTTTCTGCTGGGCCTGCTGCCCGTGATTGTCGCCCTGATGGGCCTGCTGGAATGTTTGGTGTGACGTTCCCGGCTTGTTTTCCCCCTCTTCCGTAAGGTCTCCGTGTCGGGGTACCTCTTCTCATTCCTCTGAATTGCAGGGCCCCCATGGACCTTGCTGTTTCGTTCTCCTTTTTGAGCTGGGTGAGTTTTTCATCCACCGGTGCCCCGAACAGCGTCTCTCCGTTGAAAGGGGTGTTCAGGATGTTGTTCTGAACTTCTTGCTTGAAGCCTGAAATCCTGAGCCAGGCTTGCCTTCTTTCCGTTATTCCAATTGCCAACAGCCTGCTTGATGTTTCTGCTCCATCCAACGCTGTTTTAAGGCAAGAGTTTGCTATATTCTTTCCTTCCTCCACTAGGTGCGCAGCTCTTTGTTGGTATTGCTCAGAGAGGTACTTTATCAGTTCCCCCATTTCTTCCCAGTGTTGGTACAGGTGCCTGTTCAGTAGGGCATTGGAGTTCGCCATGCGCCAGTGCATTGCCGCGTTTCACTCTATTTTTCTCCCCATCAGGTCCATTCTCCTGCTTTCCTTGTCTGGAGGTGGTCCAGAGGTTGCTGGGACATTTACCCTCTTCCTGGCAGTAGATGCAATGATTGAATCTGCTGTGACGGATCCTTTTATGTATGAAGGGTCCTGGGAGGCGTGTTTATATTTTTTCTCCGTCCTAGGTGTGATGGACCTGCATGTTGCTGGGTCCTTGAACGCCTCGTTCCCCTGGTTCATGACACTCTGGAGCATGGGGAGGAACTGGCTCCTAGTTTGGATAGGAAGCAGTTTCTCCAGTAAAAAGTCTGCTTTAGGTTTTTCTTCCACCAGTTTAACACCAAAAGCTGCAGCCGCACTTTTGACTACTATGTTGTAAGCCCCTATTTCATCTGGCGGCGAAGGCCTCGAAGGGCAAGTCTCCACAGGCTCTTCTGGATTTTCGGCGTCGAGGTCCTGCCACTCCAGATCCTGTGTCGACGGCGTCGAGCCGTAGTTAGATTGTGGTTCCTCATATTCCTCACCCTCATAGTAAAGGTCTTCTTCCTCTCCGGGAGTCTTCGACAGTTCTTCTGAGTCGGACTCCTCCTGTTCCGACCTCGACTATGATCGACTGTGGTTTCGTTGGGATAGTGAAATTTCTCATCTTCTCGTCGAACTCCCTTTTCCTTTGAAGGATGCACTCCATCTCTGCTTCGAGCCTCCTCTTTTTTTTCTTCATTTCGGAGGCGTGTTCGACGTCTAGCGCTGGTCTTTGACGGAGCTTGTGTCGATGCAACTTTAGCTTTCGAAGTCGAACGCCCACTTTCTTGACCTTGCTTCGACGACCTTTGCCTTTCGGCGGTCTTCGGCACCTGGGAGTCCTTCTCGAAGGATCCGCCGGTCCTTTCGTCCTTGGATCAACTCGCGGTCGTCGAAATTTTCGGCGCAGGTGTTCCTTTCGAGGACTTAGACTCGGTTTTTCGCGACTGACTCTGATTTTCGGGGCCCTGTCGAGGGTTTAGTGCTCGACGTGTCTCCTACCTTGTCAGTCATCAGGTCCTTCAGCGACGTTGTCTTCCTAGTCAGTGGAGAGGCCCAGTTCGTACAGTGTTGGGGCCTTCCCCTTGCCCTCCATGTTGTAGTTGGCTCTCCTCGGTCTCTCTCACCCGGAGCGTCTTCGGTGTGAAGGCCGAACAGGCGTTGCAGTCCTTGCTCTCGTGGTCAACTGGCAGGCAAAGGTTGCAGACCAGATGTTGGTGCTTCTGCGCGTATTTGTGGTGGCAGTTACGGCAGAATTTAAAAGGTGTTTTGTCCATTCCTGTGCTCAGTGTCGGAGTGCGCATTCTCCGTTGGGCGTCGAAGATCTCGAGGTTCTCCTCCTTAGTCGTCCCGGCTTGTTGCTCTTCCTTTCTGTAGTCTTCCTCAACTTCTTCTTCGATGAAACTCGTGCTTTTTCTTCGCCAAAAAACTCTGGAGCTTCACGGTGACGATCCAGACCCAACGGCGGAAAAAGAATCTGAAGATGGCGCCCCGAGGTGGGACTTCCGCAGGAAGCAGGACGACGTCACGAGAGGTGCACCAAATGGTGGGACGTCGACGCCCACCTGGGCTACAAAAAAAAAAAAAAAGACAAAAGAAAGACTACGAATCCGGACCCAACCACCAGACCGCGGAATAATGCACAGCATAGTGAATCCAGAAAGATTCATGCTGCAAAATCTGCGGTTCGAGTATACACCAAGAAAGAAGATTACCGAAGGTAAGTAACTTGTTCTACTGATGGATACTTCTAACCGCAGACTCCTCACCTTTAGAATAGATACCAAAGCAGTAACTTCCAAGGTAGAAGGCCTGTGGAATGGGCTCAGACTAAGAACTCCTGCAGGACCGAACAGTAGGGTTGTGTGAACGTGTGCCCTGCCACCCACATTTCAGCCGGACAGATGTCCACAACAGGTACACCACTTGCCAACACAGTGTTAACATCTTTGCCCTGATGGAATGAGCCCTCAGTTCTTCCAGATGTTGCTGCTTGGTAAATGCATACCAGCTCTTAATGCAGAGGATTGCCCACCTTGACAAACTTCTGCACTGCCTTACCCTCATTTGCCCCAGGACACTACATAGAACGGTTTGTTCACCCAATGGGTAATTGTTGAATTGGCAGAAGAGCACTGAGCTTTTACATCAATCGCACCAGAGTGCCTCCTCCTCTGAGGCAAGATGAGGCGGGGGAAAAAAACATTAACAAACTGATAAATTGCCCAACATGAAAACGCGTGACTACTTTTCACAAGAACACCATCGTCTTCAACGTGACCGGAAAACAGGCAGTGTGGAAAAATGTTACCGAAAGGGCATTAAGTGCAGTCCCACTGGTGCTGCACAAGGCACTGGAGGGAAATGTGCGTGAACTTTTTTACAAATATTATCAGAACGGGTGATCTAAACAAAGATGGATGCTCTGGATAACTCCAAACAGGCTGAAAGGACCGACAACCTTTACTAGTGTCCACTGCCAGTCCTTGCTGGGCTAAAAGATCTAACACATAACATAACATCTGACCGTCTGGCTTCCAAATGGACTATGTTGTGTAATTCATGGAAGGCCATTAATTTGTCCCTTAGAGTGGATTCTGAAGAGGGGCACCATGCAGCAAGGAGACTATCTAAAAACTTACGAGGTATATCGAAAGCAGCCAACTGCTTCTCAATGCATGGAGGTGTATATTGCTTAAACCCAGGTGCAGGATCAAGTTTTGCTGCTGCTGCAAGAGAAGATCTTACTGAATTGGTAAACTGATTGGAGGACCAATGCTCATGCCCAGAAGTTCGGGATAATACTTCCCCGTGCCCAATCTGGGACCTATGGGATACCTTGGGCATGAGCGTGACTAAACTTCAGAAATCAGAGGGGGCAATTTGAGTGTAAAGGCAGGTAGTAGTTCTGTGCTACATTGTAGCCGAAATGAGTTTCCAAGAGAAAGCCTTATTGGAAATTCTAGCGTACAAATGTGCTGTTGCACGCTCTTGGCAGTGGCATACAGTTCCAGCCAAGGTTCTCCCCATTGTTGGAAGATGTTGTGCACTAACTCTGGATGTAACTGCCATTTGTGATCCTCTAGGCGCAGTTGGCTGAGTTCGCAGCCCTGACATTCAAAAGATCCCACCAAATTTTTCACGATCATGGAGATGCTCGGACATTTTAACCGTCACAGATGAAGAGCCGCTTAACACAGGACCGAGAACCTCACTCTTCCCTGCTTTGTGCAGTGCCACATGGCAGTGATGTTCGCCAGAACGTGTAAAATACTGCACCTTGATGAACAGTAGGAAGGCCTTCAAAACAAGGTGAATGGGCCCCAACTCCAGACAGACTGATGAGGAATCAGGTTTCCGCCATGGACCAGAGTGCTATGATCTCCACCACTCCCAGATGACCTCCCCAGCATCTGCCAGCTCTGGTTGAGGTAGGGAAAGTGGTCTGCTGCCGGTGTAATTGCAGCTGAGAAGCCACCACTGCAGATCTTCTGCAGTGCCCTCTGAAACCTGGATGGAATATAATAAGTCCCCATGCGGTTAGGTCCAGTGACAGAGGGAAGGCTTTGAACTACACCACATCCAGGATGGCGCCTGTGAAAGGAAGCCTCTGCACATGGCCAGGTGTGACTTCAGCATGTAGATTGTGAACCCTAACAAGGTCAAGACGTTTACGGTCTTCTTGTGGACATCTACAACAGACTGTGGAGAGCCTGCATGCAACCAATCAACAAAGAAAGGGAAAACGGGTATCCCAGACTCCAAAAGGTGTGCCGCTGCCACAGCCATCACTTTTGTGAACACCCGAGATGCACAAGTGAGGCCAAAGGAGAGCACAGTAAATTGTGAAACCCCTGGCCCACTGTGAACCACAGGAAGAGTCTGTGGAACTGCAGGCCAGCATATAAAAATAGGAAGTTTGTAGGCCCAGGACCACCAGCCAGTCACACCGATCTACACTGGACAGAACCTAATTGTTTTTGATCATCTTGAATTTGCCCTTCTTCAGGAAGGTATTAAGAGAGCAGAGAGCAAAAATAGGAAGAACAACTCCGCCTTCTACAGCATGAGAAAATCGAGGGAGCAAATAACACTAACAAGGTCGGCACTCTCCCTATGGCCTCTTTGAACAAGTCTGCACCTCCAGCAACAAGGTGGCTAGGTGTCACCTCTGGAAGCCACCGATTAAAATGGAAGATACGGCAGGTCGTAAATGAATGTAAGAGCATAGCCCTGTTGAGCGATCTGTCAAACGTAATCCTTGAAAGTGTTGGACCCAGCCTCCCACAAAGTGACAGTGGACACTAAGGGCAAGCTACAGCAGCTTGGGGGCGGACTGTCATGGTTTGGGGGACTCGAATGCTCGCTGTCCCTGGTGACCTGCAGGGAGTTCAATGACCATGCGTTTGCATTCCTGACTGCAGTTGTCAGGCGAGTCCAGACAACTTGCTTGACATTTTGGGATTATACTTCCCATCGCTTTGCCTCATGACAAACTCGACACGCACTGGATTTTTTTTTTAATGTCTCAGCCTTATCATTGGCAATTGTGATATTCTATTTGAGATCTGCCTGTACCCAAGACTTTTGTATTATTCCAGTCCAGTATCTTGTTATTTTTAAGATTGCATCCAACACTTTACATTATACTTTCTGTATGAATTTTG
This sequence comes from Triturus cristatus, assembly GCF_964204655.1. Taxonomy (NCBI): domain Eukaryota; kingdom Metazoa; phylum Chordata; class Amphibia; order Caudata; family Salamandridae; genus Triturus; species Triturus cristatus. The sequence goes on from NC_140595.1 coordinate 818,690,342, forward strand.
TTATTGTACAACAAATAGGAATTTAGATTTTATATCACCAATTCAACAATTAACTTTGTCCTTTACGCTTGGTGATAAAATAGGAGCAAAGGTTTCGACTGTTCAATTTCCTTATATTTGTTGTTAGTTGATGGTGTGCTCCAGACCAAATATACTTTGTTTCAGGTGGGGTATTTCTCTTCTCCACATACTTATGGTAGCAAGATGCTGGTCTGATGTACCACCCTTTGAATGAAGCAGGATTATTAAGAATCTACCAACATTTGAATACTCTTGTTACTAGTTTGTTTTTACTATACTGCCCATAAATGGGATGTGCAGTTAGTGAATCCACGGACGCCACTGTATAGGTGAACCTTGAAGGATGTGTTTGATCTGGCCTCCCACAGGGTAACTGCCAATAAGGGCAAGGTACAGCAACTTGGAGGCAGACGTCTCAGGCTTGAGGGGCTTGAATGATTACTGTCCTTGGAGATCTGCATGTTGTCTGCTCAACCATGAAAAGACTGGGGGCCTGATGCAGGTGAGTGCCGATTGCTGCCTGTACGCCAACCCTCTGGAGTAACCTCGAAAGATGAAATCGCTTGAAAAATTGCCCAGCAGGTGCTGAAAGGCACATGGGAGCCTGCTGTGGCTTGCTCTCCATAACACATTCCAGGGAATCAACAGCCTAGTAGCCGAACAGACGAGAGGTCCAAATGCATCTCCGTAAGCCTGGGAGTCCCCAGAGATGCCTACAGACCATATCCAAGCATGGTGACAGAGCACCTCATTGCAGACAGCTACTCAGCCTAATCAGTCATTAGTGTCCAGGCCACACCTAATACATTTTGGCCATATCCTGCCCATCTTGAATTGTTTGAGCAAGGAGGGGCCTGCAAGTCTTAGGGACTGCTGTCAATATCTCACTGACCATGTGCCAGCGGGTGTGCATATATTAGGGCAAGTGGCATTAATCAAACTCACGGCTCGGCTGGCAGACTACATACTTCCCTGGACACCTCAATTCTCTTACTCCCTCTCGAGGGGAGTCTTAAGAAATTAATTAGGAGTCACCTTGCTGGTGGAAGCTCAGACCACCAGACTCTCAGGAACAAGCAGTTGCGTTAAAAAAAAACAACAACAAAAAAACAGTGTCACCTGCTGTTTGGTCTATGGTATCTGGCAACCTTCCTGTTCAGTGGTTGGCAACAACAACGTGGCTTCCCCAAGTGTCCATCAGCATATCAGTAAGGCTTTCATTGAAAATGGCTTGGAGTCAGACACCACTTAGCACCAGGGCCGGCGAGACTGGCCGATTTTAACCAAAAATGGGTATATGGCCTTGGGAGTCAGAACGAGACCGAGCCCTCAACCTCAAGCAGGACTTGTGCATTTTATTTTTGTTTCTGGCATTTGCCGACATACAGCTTCACTTCATGATTCCAGATCACCTTTGGGTTCATGAGGACATACTACTCACATGGCTTGGAGCTGTGCCCCCAACACAAAAGCATACCTCGTGCAGGTTCATCACAGACATTTGTTTGAGACAGTCCCCCAACAGAGTCAACACAGACACACACCACCATTTGTCGCGCTGCAGCAATGCTGTTTACATTTTCCAGATTCAGTCTGGTGCTTTAGGATACTCTAAAAGTGGGGAATCTGCACATGGAAACATCCATCAGAAAACTTAAAGATAAAGTTAAAATAAACTAACGGTAAAAACTAATCACAAGCCAATGGTGAAGCAATATGAAGAGATTAAAACTGCACTTACACCCCTTGACAGCTTACAAATGGATAATGTTACTTACCCAAAAAGCATCTGTTCTTGGCATGTAGAGCTGTCGATTCACATGCTTTGCATACTTCTGCCATCTAGTGTTGGGTCTGTATGTTTACAAAATGTTTCTTAAAAGAAGTCTTTCCAGTCACGAGATAGGTGACTCTTCCTTTCGGTGATAGTGCGCATCGGCATCGACTCTATTGTTAGATTGTTTTCCCGCAGAGGGTGAGAATGGAGTTAGTAAGTGTAGAATAGAGATGGCCATGGATGTGTATGTAAAGGATGAAACTGCAACAGGTATAGGTACCTGGGGAGGCGGGTGGGCGCATGTGCATCTACAGCTCTAAATGCCAAGAAACGATGCTTACAGGGTAAGTAACATTATCCGTTTGAGGAATGTGAGCTGTAGATCACATGCTTTGCATAGACTAGTATACTCCCAAAGCGATGGCTAACCTGTAGCTGTTGCAGTTGTTTGAAAAAGTGTTTTAAGTACTGCCTAGCCTACATTAGCTTGTTGCCTCGCTAACACATCTACACAATAGTGCTTGGTGAATGTGTGCAGTGTAGACCTTGTTGCTGCCTTACAGATGTCATCTAGGGAAATATTGCCAAAGAAGGTCATAGTAGCCCCTATTTTGCGGGATGAATGTGCTCTAGGGGGTATTATCAAAGTTCTTTTAGCTTTTACATAGCATGTTCGGATACATTTCAAGATCCATCTTGCAATTCCGGATTTAGATACGAGATTGACTTTGTGTGGTGGCGTAAAAGCAAGAAAAAGTTGTTTTGTCTTGCAAAATTATTTTGTTTTCTAGATAATATAGTACAGCTCTTCTAACCTCTAGTGTGCGTAGAGCTCGTTCTGCTACAGAATCAGGCTGAGGAAAGAACACAGGTAACTCAACTGATTGATATGAAAAGCAGAAACTACTTTAGGAAGAAATTTGGGATTGGTTTGAAGAACCACTTTGTCTTTGTGAAGCTGAAAGAAAGGCTCTTGTATAGTTAGTGCCTGAAGCTCAATCAATCAAACATTTGTAAAGCGCGCTGCTCACCCGTGAGGGTCTCAAGGCGCTGGGAGTGGGAAGCAGCTACTGGTCGAACAGTCTTTGAAGGTCAGTGGGTCCTGGGTAAGTCGTAGATGGGCGGGGAGGGTGTTCCATGTCTTGGCGGCGAGGTGGGAGAATGATCTGCCGCCGGTGGTCATTCGGCGGATGCATGGGAAGGTGGCGAAGTCGGAGGAGCGGAGCTGGCGGATCGGTGTGTAGAAGGAGAGTCGGTCGTTAAGGTTTGCTGGTCCGGCGTTGTGGAGTGCTTTGTGAGCGTGGGTAAGGAGCTTGAAGGTGATTCTCTTGTTGACCGGGAGCCAGTGCAGGTCTCTCAGGTGGGTGGTGATGTGGCTGTGGCGGGGGAGTCCGAGGATGAGGCGTGCGGTGGCGTTTTCTATGCGTTGGGAGTCTTTTCTGGAGTGTGGCCGTGGTTCCAGAGTAGAGGGCGTTGCCGTAATCCAGCCTGCTGCTGAGTGCTTGGGTGACGGTCCTTCTGGTTTCGGTGGGGATCCATCTGTAGATCTTGCGGAGCATGCGGAGGGTGTTGAAACAGGAGGAGGAGACGGCGCTAACTTGCTGGGTCATAGAGAGTTGAGACCAGGATGAACCCCAGGTTGCAAGCATGGTTGGTTGGTGTCGGGACGGCTCCCAGGGCGGCCGGCCACCAGGAATCGTCCCATGCGGAGGGGGTGGAGCCGAGGAGGAGGACCTCAGTCTTGTCCGAATTCAGTTTCAGCCGGCTAGTCTTCATTCAGTCTGTGACGGCCCTCATTCCCTCGTGGAGGTTGGATTTGGCGGTAGCTGAGTCCTTGGTGAGGGAGAGGATCAGCTGGGTGTCATCGGCATACGAGATGATGTTGCGATGGTGTGCTCCGATGTTGTGTGCGAGTGGTGCCATGTAGATGTTGAAAGGGGTCGGGCTGAGGGATGATCCTTGGGGTACGCCGCAGGTGATGGGGTGGCTTTGGAGCGGAAGGAGGTGATCCAGTCCAGGGTTTTGTCTCGGATCCCTGCGTCGTCGAGGCATGTGCGCAGGGGTTGGTGGCAGACTGTGTCGAAGGCGGCCGAGAGGTCCAGGAGGATGAGGGCTGCGGTTTTGCCGTTGCCCAGTAGGGTCCTGATGTCGTCCGTGGCGGCGAGGACGCCGGTTTCGGTGCTGTGATTGCTGCGAAAGCCGGATTGGGGGTAGTCCAGGGTGTTGTACTCCTCCAGGAAGTGGGTCAGTTGTCTGTTGGCGGTTTTCTCAATTACTTTTGCCGGGAGCAGGGAGATGGGTCGAAAGTTCTTGAGGTCCTTTTGTGGAAATTTAGCTTGCAAACTGAACATTATCTGCGCCATCTTGCCTCTCCCCAGCGCCACGCACAGCGAATGCACGGCCGCCATTTTAGGCACCCCACTCTCTCCCCGCTCATTCTCGATCGCCAGCGCTTTCCCCTGGCGCTGCAAGCATCCCCCGCGCGCCGGCCACCCCCGCTCTCTCATACACGGGCCATAAACCCTCTCCTTCTGCGCGACCCTGCTACGGAACCACATCCGACCGACATCCCATACATGGTCATGCCTCTCCTTTGATAACCCCCCTTCCTCTGCGCCCCATTGTCCGAACTGGTCCCAGGCCATCACCTAGCCCTGCGGATGCAGTTTATTGCCCCTACTGTAAAGGAAACGCCCCACATCAAAGGGATTACAGTAGATCAAAGCCCCTACCCCCTGAGACCCACACACCCCCGGGAATTGGCGGAATACCCTGCTGCGCGATAGCCATCTCCTACTGCGGGTAAGGTGGGAACCTCTACTGTAGCTATGTGTGGGATCGGATCTGAGCCGGGGCTTCAGGGGATGTTCTCTCATGCATCAAGGGAATCTCAAGAATGTACTATGTGTAATAAAGCAATAAACCTGTATATAAGAGACCAGGTCTCAGAGATGCAGTTAGAGCACCTCGTGACGATACCTTGCTGTCTGATCTAATGTGTTCTGCTCCGACGGAATAAAACTTTGTTTCCTGCCTTCCAGTCTCCGGCGCCTGCCTCTTTCATTGGTAAATTATCGAGTGGTATGAGAGGCGATTACCGCCGGGCAAATACTTGAAAGGTTATCGACTGAAACTGCCGCTACCATTTAACACTTTGGGTCTGCCTTGGGTTTCTTGAGTAGGGCGTTGATCTCTGTGTGTTTCCAGCTCTCCGGGAAGGTGGCGGTCTCGAAGGAGTTGTTGATGATCTTTCATAGATGGGGTGCGATGATTGAGCTTGCTTTGTTGAAGATGTAGTGGGGGCAGGGGTCGGTAGGTGAGCCAGAGTGGATGGTGTTCATGATTTTGATGGTGTCTTCGTCGTTGAGGTGGTTCCAGGCGAGTAGGAGGCCGGTGTTTTTGGTGGGTGTTGAGTCACGGGCGTCAGCGTCCGTTATCGGCGTCTGGGTGTCGAAGCTGTTGCGGTTGCCTGCGATCTTGCGGTGGAAGAAGGTGGCCAGGGAGTCGCAGAGCTCTTGTAATGATGGGACGTCGTTTGAGCTGGGGGTGGCAAGTTCTTTCACCATGTTGAAGAGCTCTTTGCTGTTGTGTGCGTTGTCGATGCGTTCTTTTGGCAGATTCGACGAGTTGGTGGTGCTTGCGTCTGGCGTTTATGAGGGCTGCGTGGTTGTCTGGTGTCTGGTCATTGTGCCGCTGCTTCTCGAGTTTCCGGCAAGTGTGCTTGGAGTTGTGGAGGTCAGTGCTGAACCAGGTGGCTCTCGTGTCAGTGCGCCTGTTGGAGGGTTTCCTAATCAGGGCGAGGGTGTTGGCGCAGTCGTTGATCCATTGTCTTAAGTTGTAGACTGCGGAGTCTGTCTCGGGGGGCTCGGGTGGGGGGGCTCGGGTGGAGGGTCTCGGGCAAGTGTGGCGATGAGCTGGTCTTTGGTGACTTTCTTCCAGCTGCGTTGTGGGATACGTTGCGGTTGGTTGTGCGTGGTGTGTTTCTCGAAGGAGAAGTGGATGCAGTGGTGGTCAGTCCAGTGGAGTTCGGTGGTGTGGATGAAGGGGACGTGGTCGCTGGCGGAGAAGATGGGGTCGAGCATGTGTCGGGCGGAGTGGGTGGGTGTGGTGACGAGCTGTTTGAGTCAGAGTTTGGCGAGGTTGTCGATCAGGGATGTGGAGTTCCTGTCGTTGGTGTTCTCGAGGTGGCAGTTCAGGTCTCCAAGGGGAATGTAGTCCGTGGAGGCGAGGGCGTGCGTGCTGATGAGGTCGACGATAGAATTGCTGAACTGTAGTCTGAGTCCCAGTGGTCTATAGACGAGGGTCCCTCTGCGAGTGGTGTTTTGATTGACGTGGATCTGGAAGTGTAGGTGTTTGGCCGAGGGAGTCTTCGGTGGTGGAGATTCTGATGGTGTTCTGTGGACGATGGCAATTCCTCCTCCTGGTTTGTTGTTTTGGTCCCTGCGGGTGATTTTGTAGGCATCCGGGATGGCTATGGCTACGTCAGGTGCTGAGGAGGTGTTCATCCAGGTCTCTGTCAGGAAGGAGACGTCCGGGGAGGAGGAGTCAAGCAGGTCCTAGAGTTCTGCAACGTGCTTGTGGACTGAGCGGGTGTTGAGTAGTATTCAGCTGAGTTATTTGTTGTGGTCTGCTGAGGTGTGGTGGCCAGGACGTGCGCTGGCTGGTGTAGCTGCAGTTGCGGCAGGTGAAGGGTCCGTGGGTGAGCTTCGGGGTGGCCTGGAAGCAGGTGGTGTTTCGGCAGTCCTTGAGTGCGAGGAGGGTGTTGGCGTCGTAGCGGTGACAGGCGGTGAGCCGTTTGCGGTGGCCAGGGGTTCTGGCGTGGTCCAGACGCGGATGGGCGCAGATTGGCTTGCCTTAGGCGCCCCCGCTGTGCGCGGTCGCCATAAGAAGGGAAGGGGGCGGGAGTGGGTTGGATCGAGGCAGGGCCTCAGGGTCAGCAGCGACGGGAAAAGGCAGACACGGCGCAGCAGAATGGAAAAAGGACAGTCAGTGGAGAAATAAGCGAATTAAGAGGATGACAGCAGTAATGAAAGCAGATAAACTGAGAAAAATACAACCGTGGCACAGCTGAAAATTTAGCAGACAGTATAATGCGGGTATGACACAGAACAGAACGTACTGTCAGGGACAGAACAACAGCAGGGTGCACAATCCGGGCATACAGTGGCGAGCAGGCAGGGGGGGCACCAACAGTGGTGATCGGCAGGGGTTTAAGCGGCGGCGACGGGATGGGCAGCTGGCTCGAACCCTAGTGCGAAGATGGAGGACCGACTGAGCAGCGAGGCTGCAGGGAAGAGTGTTAGCCTTGACCCAAGTCCAAACTCTCCTTAGTAAAGGGATTGCAATGAGAAAGGCAACCTTCCATGAGAGGAATTGTAATTGACACCTGTGCATTGGTTCAAACGGTGGACCCATTAGCCTAGTAAGGACTAGGCTTAAGTTCCATACTGGTGCAGGTGGGACTCTTGGTGGTATCACATTTTAATCCTTCCATAAAGGGCTTTATCACTAGTACTCTGAAAGTGTTATCTGTTTTGTAAGTAATATGTCAAACAATGGGAAACCCAATAAACCCTTGGAGGCTTGGGCAATTAAATGAGCAGGTATGGGTGCCTACAAGGGATTAGTTCAAAATTATATTTATAGCAAATGGGAAATTACAATTGAGTAAGCTCTGATCAAGTCGCTTACAGTTAGTTTACTCCAACAGCAATTCGGTTAATTTGTAAATGAATCAAACATGGTCATAGAAAAAGAGATACCACCACCACGGGTGTAGGAATTTTGAAACCTAATTTTATATTTACTGAAAAATAATTGATTGTAGAGGGTACAGAAATCAAAAAATCAACACAATATAACCAGAAGTAAAACAATACATAGGGTTACATAATCTTCATAGTTATAATTGTGGACACCTTTTCACAAAGTATTTATAGGCAATCTGAAAAGTTAACACAATACCAAAATTGCCTTTAGTACAGTAAAATAAGGAATAGGTGTAAAAGTCAACGTTTCGGTCTAATATTGTCTTTGTCCGCTAGACCATCCTCAGGACTTAACTTTGGTCGATAGAAAAGACCCTTCGCATTGGCAAAAGTCAATGATTAAAACAACTAGTCCACCAATCGACTTTCTGGTCAAGCGACACATATGCCGATAGTGAAACACAAAGTCTTCAGGTAGGAATGCGCGCTACATAGTCGGCGTATGGGCAGTGGCTTGATAACAGCAGCTGTTTAAACACGCTGTAAAGCTCATCGAGGTGTGTTTTAAGACCCCGGTAAATGCTAGTGCAGTCAAGTAGAACGGGAACACAAATTTCTAATAGTAGAACTGAGAAAGACTCCAGGTAAAGAACGCTCACCGACTATTCAACGAGAGGGTGGCAGTCTGGGGGGAATTATCCTTTTAAGGCCCTCCATAAAGGCTTTAATTGGAGGTACTCTAAATAGTGACAAGTGTCTGTTTTGTAAATAAGCGGCAAGTGCTGCTAGATGTAATCTTATGGATGAATATGCTAAATTACCCCTTCATAAGTGTAGCAGATAGCAAATCATGTCCTGAATTGAAGCATCCAGCGGATCGATTTTGTTATTGCAGTAGATGACGAATCTTTTCCACTTTGCTGCATAGCAATATCTAGTAGTGGGCGTCTGGCTTCTTTAATGATGTTCATACAGTCCGGTGGGAGGTTAAGGTAATCTAACTCTAGGACTTCAGGCGCCAGATCGCTAGATTCAGTTGTCCTGGATCGGGGTTCCTGATCTCTCCATGGTTCTGCGCTAGCACCGTTGGGGAGAGACGCACAAGTTACTACTTGTGTAACGATCCATCTGTAAGAGACATTAGTTAGTGATAGATTCCTTACCTTAGAATATCCCCAGGCATCAGACTGGATCCGGAAAGTTTTTGTAGCAGCACACCTGCTCGTCAGTAGGTGGCATCGTGCGGATCCGCGTCCCGCGCTGGCATCGTAACCGCCGAGATGTCACGGAGACTAAGGCGTCACCCATGCGTGCTGACATCAGTTCTGTACACGACTTTCCGCGCCAGGAACGCAGAGCCATGCAAGAAACTGACCACTGGTGCCATGAAACTAGGGCCCTAAAAAGGGGGGATGCCCTTAACTCTAGAAATCAGTTCGCAGAACGGGGAGGATGGGTGGGGCGGTAAGGAATCTATCACTAACTAATGTCTCTTACAGATATATTGTTACACAAGTAGTAACTTGTGCATCTGAAAGACATGTTAGTCATAGATTCCTTACCTTAGAATAAGATACCCCAGCAATACCAACCCTGTTGGTGGGTCTGCGAAGAGATTACACCAGAAAGTCAGAGAACAGAACAGCCAAAGAAGCCGTCTCTCCGGACCTGACTGTCAAGGCAGTAATGCTTGGTTAAACGTGTGCAGCGAGGTCCACCTAGCTGCCTGAAAAATGTCCTGCAAGGGGACGCTGCGTCCCAAGACAGTAGTGGCTGCAGTTGCCCTGGTAGAATGGGCACGCAGCCCCACACGAGGCTCCTTCTTAGCCAAGGAGTAACATGCTTTAATGCACAGAACGACCCACCGAGAGATGGTCTGTTTGTGCACAGCCTGACCTTTTTTGGCGCCAACGTAGCCAACAAAGAGCTGGTCAGCCACCCGGAACTGCTGTGTACGCTTCAGATAGAATGCGAGCGCACGTTTTGGGTCAAGACAGTGGAGCCTCTCTTCCTCCCTCGAAGGATGCGGAGGCAAAAAGAAGGTAGGCAAAGTGATAGTCTGCCCGATGTGGAAGGGCGTGACCACCTTTGGCAAAAAAGAAGGACGGGTCCTTAAAACCAGCTTGTCCGGATGAACAGAAAGGAAGGAATATGCTACTTACCAGTATGCATCTGTTCTTGGCATGTAGAGCTGCAGAGTCACACACTGAGGATAAGATCGCCATCTGGTGTTGGGCTCGGATGATTGCAGGTTGTTGTTGTCTTCGGAAGAAGCCTTTGGTCACGAGGTTGGTGACTCCTCCCCTGGACAACAGTGCGCATGGGCATCCACTCCATCGTCAGATTGTTTTTCGCCATGATGGGAAAAGATGGAGTGTATAGAAATGAAAGAAAGGATGTCCATGTGTAATGTCTAAGTAAGACGGATGCTGGAACAGATACAGGTCCCGGGGAGGCGGGCGGGCGTGTGTGACTCTGCAGCTCTACATGCCAAGAACAGATGCATACTGGTAAGTAGCATATTCCGTTCGAGGCATATGAGCTGCAGATCACACACTGAGGATAGATTATACAGCAGTGCTTCCCCTTAGCGGTGGTCGCCTGTATCCGTTGCAGCAGCTTGAAATAAAGTTTTTAGGACAGCCTGGCCCACGGAGGCCTGTTGTTTGGCCTGCACATCAACACAATAGTGTTTAGTGAAGGTATGCGTGGTAGACCACGTGGCTGCCTTGCAAATGTCTTCTAAGGGAATGTTACCTAAGAAGGCCATAGAAGCCCCTATTTTACGGGTGGAGTGCGCCCTAGGGGGAACTGTAAGTGTACGTTTAGCCTTGAGGTAGCATATTTGGATGCATTTAACTATCCACCGGGCTATACCTGATTTGGAGATTGGGTTGCCTTTATGTGGTGGTGCGAAAGCAACAAAGAGTTGTTTTGTCTTTCGAAAGGGTTTTGTCCTGTCGATGTAATAAAGCAAGGCTCTTTTGACATGTAAGGTATGTAGGGCCCTTTCAGCTACGGAGTCTGGGTTTGGGAAAAAAAACGGTAGCTCTACTGATTGGTTAAGGTGGAAATGGGAAATCACTTTTGGAAGAAATTTAGGGTTTGTCCTAAGAACCACTTTGTTACGGTGTAGTTGTAAGAAAGGTTCCTCTAGTGTAAGGGCTTGTATTTCACTTACTCTGCGTAGGGAAGTGATTGCGATAAGGAAAGCTACCTTCCATGTTAGGAATTGTAATTCACATTTGTGCATAGGTTCAAATGGGGGACCCATGAGTCTTGTTAGAACCACATTGAGATTCCACACTGGTGCAGGTGGCAATCTTGGGGGAAGGATTCTTTTGAGACCTTCCATAAACGCTTTGATGGCTGGTACCTTAAAAAGGGACAGGTGTTGCCTATTTTGCAAGTAGGCTGCCAAGGCTGCTAGGTGTAAACGTATAGAGGAATACGCTAGATTGCATCTTTGCAAGTGTAGTAGATAGCAAATGATGTTTTGGATGGAAGCGTCCAATGGATGTATGTTATTATTAGCGCAGTAGATGGCAAATCGTTTCCATTTAGCGGCATAACACGCTCTAGTAGTAGGGCGTCTGGCTTCCTTTATGATATTCATACAGTCTGGAGGGAGATTGAGGTAACCGAACTCTAAGACCTCAGGAGCCAGATCGCTAGGTTCAGTGTTTGAGGATCTGGGTGTCTGATTTCTCCATGGTTCTGGGTTAATAGATCCGGGGAGAGGCGTAGCCTTTGATGTGGAACTAAGGATAGTTCTAGAAGCGTGGTGAACCACGGTTGACGTGCCCAAGTGGGAGCCACTAGTATTAGTGTTAGTGACTGTTGTTTCAGTTTGCGTACCACAAATGGAACTAGTGGGAGAGGCGGAAAGGCGTACGCAAATCTGCCTGACCAGTTCATCCATAGGGCATTGCCCTTGGACTGTGGGTGTGGAAATGTGGCGGCGAAGGTTGGGCATTTTGTGTTTTCGGGAGTGGCGAACAGGTCTATGTCTGGTTGTCCCCACTTTTGGAAGAAGGGGAGTAGAACCTTGGGGTGTAGTTCCCATTCGTGGATCTGCTGTGTGTGGCGACTTAGGAGGTCGGCCACTTGATTGTGGATCCCTGGGAGATGTTCTGCTAACAGATAGATGTTTTGGGGAATTGCCCATCTCCAGATTTGCTGTGCCAGTTGGGGAGAGTGTGTCCCTCCCTGTTTCTGTATATAATACATTGTCGTCATGTTGTCTGTGCGTATGAGGACAGTTTTGTTCTTTAGGTGAACTTGAAAGGATTTTAGTGCTAGGTACACTGCTAAGAGTTCCAGGTGGTTGATGTGGAGCAGTTTTTGTTGACTGGTCCATGTGCCCTGAGTGGTATGGTGAAGGAGGTGGGCTCCCCACCCCGTGAGAGATGCGTCGGTAGTTAGCACAACTTGTGGAAGAGGCTCTAAGAACGGTCGCCCTTTGGACAGGTTGATGGTGTTCCACCATTTCAGTGAGCGAAGTGAGCGACTGTCCACCAACACCAGATCGGTAAGTTGTCCGTGAGCTTGGTTCCACTGTTGTGCTAAACATTCCTGTAAGGGACGCATTTGAAGTCGTGCGTGTGGGACTATGGAGATGCATGACGCCATCATGCCTAGGAGCTGCATGAACACTCTTGCTGGAAGAGATGGATGAGTTTGAAATTGAGAGATGAGATTTTGTATACTGGCTATCCTGGCAGTGCTGGGATAAGCAATGGCCTTGGATGTATCTATGGTTGCTCCTAGATACTGATGTAAGTGGGAAGGTTGTAGGTGGGATTTGGGGTAGTTGATAGTGAATCCCAAATCGTGGAGAGTTTGAATCGTGCGATGAGTGTGGAGAACGCATTTTTGGTATGTATTGGCTTTTATGAGCCAATCGTCCAGATAAGGGAAGACATGGATCTGTTGTCTTCTGAGGTGCGCTGCCACGACTGCTAAGCACTTGGTGAACACTCTGGGTGCTGTTGTTACTCCGAATGGGAGAACTGTAAATTGATAGTGTTGCCCATCTACCACAAATTGTAGATATTTTCTGTGAGCGGGATGCATAGGGATGTGAAAGTATGCGTCCTTGAGGTCTAATGTGGCAAGGAAGTCTCCCTGTTGTAGGAGTGGGAGGACTTGTTGGAGAGTGGTCATATGAAAATGATCCGAATGTATATACTGGTTTAGTAGTCTGAGATCCAGTATGGGCCTTAGTGTTTTGTCCTTTTTGGGAATGAGGAAGTATAGAGAATATACCCCTTTTCCCTGATGTTGAAGGGGGACTGGTTCTATCGCATGTTTTTGTAACAGGGATTGAACTTCTTGTTTGAGGAGAGAGAGATGATGTGAGGACATTGGGCGTTGTTTGGGTGGTATGTTTGGGGGGGATTGTATGAGTTCGAGGCAGTAGCCAGACTGGATAATTTGTCTTACCCATCTGTCTGTGGTGATGGAAGTCCAGACAGGTAGGAATTGTTGGAGTCGCCCCCCGACCGGAGTGGAATGGTCTGGGGGGGAGTGGTGGCAAGTCACTGTTTGGTGGCTGGGGAGGTGCGGGTGTTGTTGTTATTGCCCCGCCCTCGGCCTTTGTTATTGTTTCCCCTATAACCTCCCCGGAAATAACCTCTGTTAGGGGATGTTTGTCCAGAATTTTTAAAGGTGGACGTGGTCTCAGTTGATGTGTTTTTGGAGCCTCCTCTATAAAAGGAGCGACGAAAGGAACCCCGGTTTTGAGGAGACTGCAGTGCTCCCATAGACTTGGCAGTTTTATTATCCTTCTTCATTTTTTCTAATGCAGTATCCACTGCAGGGCCAAATAACTGCTCTTGGTTGAAAGGTTGAGCCAGAATTGCGGTTTGAACCTCCGGTTTAAAACCGGAAATACGGAGCCAGGCTTGTCGTCTGAGTAAGACGCTAGTATTGACCGCCCTAGAAGCAGTGTCTGCTGCATCTAAGGCGCATTTAATGGAGGCATTAGATATTAATTTGCCTTCTTGAATGAGGTCAGTGGCCTGGGACTTAAAGGGTTCAGGCAGATGTTGCATAAGGTCCTCAAGTTGGTCATAATGTGCCCTGTCATACCGAGCTAACAGGGCCTGGGTATTGGCAATACGCCAGTGGTTCGCCGCCTGTGCGGCGACTCGTTTGCCTGAGGCCTCTAAAAGCTTAGACTCCTTGTCTGGGGGGGGCGTTTCTCCAGTTGTCTGTGAGTTAACGCGCTTCCTGGCATTTGATACGACCAAGGAGTCTAAAGGGAGCTGGGCTTTAATGTATGCAGGGTCCTGCGGGGCTGGTCGGTACTTTTTTTCGATGCGGGGGTTGAGAACCCTCGCTCGAACAGGGTCTTTAAAGACGTCAGTGGCATGCTTTATAACCCCTTTAATCATGGGAAGTATATGAACAGTTTTTTGTGACTGCTCAAAGGTATCGAGGAGAAAATCCTCCTCAAGGGGGTCCGTGTGCATAGTGACACCATGGAACGTTGCTGCCCTATTTATTAGTTGGCCAAACCCTAGGTGGTCATCAGGAGGGGAGGGCTTGGAGGGGTAGGTAGTGGGGTCAGGCATGTCAGGCATTGGATAAGACCAGTCATCTACCGGTGCTGTGTCTGGAAAAGTAAACGGGTCGGTTGGATCAATAGGATCATTAAATAAATCAGGGTCCGCCCCTCCCCCTAAGTCGTCATTATCATCCTGTGGAGGAGGTGAATGATAGGGAGGTGGTAAAGGTAAAGGAGAAGGAGAAACAGGAGGAGGAGGGGGGGGACGGGTTAGAAGGTAAAACAGGAGAAGAAGGACGAAGTGGTGAAGTGGCACAGTCCTTTTTCCGTATGGGAGCTGGGGGAGGTGTAGTGTCCAGCTTCCGTTTTTTATATGGGATGGCAGTCACATGTCCAGTGTTAGGATTGATGTAGATCCGCTTTTGAGTAGGATCTGGTCGAAAAAGTTCATCTGGCTCCGAAGGTGGTGGCGGCGACGCCCGCTTCGGGTCTTTAGGAGCTGTTTTTGGTGTGGACGTAGTTTTCGGTGCCGATGATGTTTTCGGTGCCGATGATGTTTTCGGTGCCGAAGGATGTTTTCAGTTCCGATGGATTTTTCGGAGCCGATGGAGTTTTCGGTGCCGATGTATGTTTCGGTGCCGATGTATGTTTCGGTGCCGATGATGTTTTCGGTGCCGAAGGATGTTTTCAGTTCCGATGGATTTTTCGGAGCCGATGGAGTTTTCGGTGCCGATGTATGTTTCGGTGCCGATGTATGTTTCGGTGCCGATGTATGTTTCGGTGCCGATGTATGTTTCGGTGCCGAGGGACTTTTAGGCATCGATGTCGAAGAACGTTTCGGCGCCGGTGGAGACTTCGGTGCCGAGGAACGTTTCAGTGCCGAAGGAGATTTCGGTCTCGAAGCCTGTTTCGGTGCCGACAGTGGTTTTTTCGGTGCCGAGGGTGTTAAAGGCACAATCACATGAGGTTTGCTCGAGCCCGAGCCACCTACAGGCTTAGATGTCTTCGGAGCCGGGCCCGAGGGCGGGGCTTCTGAAGAGGATTTCCGGTCGCGACTGGGCCCAGCTGGCGGAGTCTTGACCACTGTCTTTTTGGATGGGGCAGGGGCAGGGGGGGTGGTACTCACACGCTGCCCTGGAGTGATGAGGTCATCGGAATCGTCGGCCTCGGACACGATCTCGAGATCTTCGGTGTCGTCTTCGGGAACATCTTGAGCAAAGATGTCCTCCGGTTCTGGAGCTGGTTTGGCCATAATATGGCGTCGAGCTCTTCGGTCCCGGAGGGTCTTCTTCGAACGGAAAGCGGCACAAGCTGGACAGGTGGACTCGTTGTGTTCCGGCGACAGGCAGAGGTTACAAACCTCGTGGTGGTCACTGTGGGGGAACTTCGCTCCACACTGGGGGCATTTTTTGAAGGGTGTCCTGTCCATCAGCCGCTTCCGGAACCGGTCCGAGTTGATTTCGAAGTCGATGGAATGAAGATTAAGGAGTTAAATTGATTGCTAGAAGTTTTCTGCTGGAGCGGAAAAAAGTTCATCCGAACCCAATGGCGGAAAAAAACAATCTGACGATGGAGTGGATGCCCATGCGCACTGTTGTCCAGGGGAGGAGTCACCAACCTCGTGACCAAAGGCTTCTTCCGAAGACAACAACAACCTGCAATCATCCGAGCCCAACACCAGATGGCGATCTTATCCTCAGTGTGTGATCTGCAGCTCATATGCCTCGAACAGGAGGTTTGGAAGAAAGAGCCTGGAGCTCACTCACTCTTCTGGCAGAGATGATAGCGACCAGGAAAGGCATCTTAAGAGTAAGAAGACGCAGAGGACAGGTATGAAGGGGCTCGAAAGGAGCGCACATCAGATAGGTCAAAACGAGATTAAAGTTCCATTGAGGCATGATGAACGGCACGGGAGGAAACGTGTGCGTAATGCCTTTCAGGAAATGGTTAACAACTGGGGACTTAAAGAGAGAAGGCTGATCTGGAAGCCTCAAAAAGGCAGAGATGGCCGAAAGATAACCTTTGATAGTGCCCAGAGCAGACCCTGCTGGGCGAAAGAAGGAACAGAAGAACTTCGGAAAGAGGGGCAGAAAGGGGATCCACAGCCTTTGCTGTGCACCATGCCACACACTTGTTCCACCTGCAGGCGTATACCGTTTTAGTGGCGGGACGCCTGGCTGCCAGAATGACATCACAGACTTCAGGAGGAAGATCGAAAGCTGTCAACTGTCGCCGCTTAACCTCCACGCATGGAGGTGGAGGCTCGACAGGTTCGGGTAGAGGACCTTTCCCTGCTGCTGTGACAGAAGATCCTCCCTAAGAGGCAGACGGATCGGGGGAATCGACCGCCATGCTGAGGAACTCGGGATACCAGTGTCTTTGTACCCAATCCGGAGCCACAAGGAGGACTTGAGCCCGGTCGCGCCGAAAGGCGTACAATAGACTGCAACTCCACTCGCGACGAAAAGTGTCGCCGAGAGAGTGCCACCTTGGAAATTCCAAAGCGCAGAAATAATGACATTGCGCGTTCTCTTCGGCGGCGAATAGATCTAACAAAGGCTCTCCCCACTGCCGAAGTAGACCTTGCACCACGTCAAAGTTCAGACGCCATTCGTGATCCATCAAGCACCGGCAGCTGAGTTCGCCCGCCCTGGCGTTCAGAGAACCTGCCAGGTGTTGAATCACCAAGGTAACGCCTTGATGTTCCAGCCATGTCCAGAGGCGCAGAGCCTCCTGACATAGGGTCCAGGACCCCACCCCACTGGTTTGTTGCAATACCACATGGCGGTGGTGTTGTCCGTGAACACCTGCACCACACTCCCCCGTACAGAGGGAAGGAATGCCTTCAGTGCAAGTCAGATCGCCCGAAGCTCCAACAGATTGATATGGAGCCGGGACTCCGCCGGAGACCAGAGGCCTCTGATCTCCGCCTCTCCCAAGTGGCCTCTCCATCCCAGGAGGGACACATCCGTCACCACTGTGTGCTTCGGTTGGGGAAGGGAGAGGGATCTGCCATTGACCCAATCGAGATTTGTGAGCCACCACTGCAACTGCTGTGGACATGATCGGACAGGTTGCCCTGATTTTGCACCAACTGGAGCTTCAGGTCCCACTGCAGAGCCCGCATATGCCATCTGGCATGCATCACCAGCAGGATGCAGGAGGCCATCAGGCCCAGAAGCCGGAGGGTCAGCCTGACTGAAACCCGGGGCAAAGGCTGAAAGATCAGAATCCTAGCCTGAATATCCCGAACTCGCTGCTCGGGAGGACAAGCCCGAAACAGCATCTAATCCAGAACATCTCCAATGAAGGGGAGCTTCAGAGAGGGACTCAGGTGCGACTTAGACACGTTGATGGAGAACCCCTGCAAAGGCAGGAGGTCGGCGACTGCCTAGGGTGAGCCCGCCTTAAACAACCAGTCGTCGAGGTAGGAGGAAGACTGACACCCCTGAGCTGCGACCACCGCCATCACTTTCGTATACACCCGAGGGGCGCTGGTAAGGCCAAAGGGGAGTACAGCAAACTGAAAATGCTCCGAGCCTACCGGGAACCGCAGCTAACGCCGGTGGGCCGGCAGGACAGGTATGTGTAAATATGCGTCCTGCAAGTCCAACACTACCATCCAGTCTCCAGGGTCGAGGGCAGCCAGGACCTGAGCATTTTGAACTTCTCCTTCCGGAGGAAGCGATTGACTTTCCGGAGGTCCAAGATGGGGCACAGGCCTCCTTAGTCCTCCTTGGGGACCAGAAAGTAGTGGGAATAACAACCACTCCCTACCTTCGGCCCAGAAATGCACTCGATGGCCTCCTTGGCCAAGAGGGCCGTGACTTCCTGCTGTAGAAGCACCAAGTGATCCCCCGACATGCGGTGGCACCGAGGTGGCATGGCTGGAGGGGAGGACTGAAAGAAAAGAGTAACCTCTGCGGATGATCTGCAACACCCACTTGTCCGACGTGATATCGCACCAGCGGGGGAGGTGGTGGCGGATCCTGCCACCCACCGGCGTGGGGTGCTCCAGAAAGCTCGGATTAGGAAGGTTTCGAGGTAGAAGCGGCGGGGGCGGAGGAGGGCTGACCCTCACGCTGATTCCTAGACTCGCCCCTGCAGAAGCTGCATCCACGCTGAGGCTGGTTCTGCACAGGCTTGCTGAAGGAACGTGCCTGGGCGCCCCTGCCTTGGCCACGAAAGGAACGAAAACCAGGAGTGGCTGGACTCTTCGTGGAAAGACCCAAGGACTTGGCCGTGGCCCGCGAGTCCTTAAAATGCTCCAGTGCCCCTTCGGCCTCATCGCCAAAACAGGAGAGTGCCATCAAAGGGCATATCCATGAGCGAGCTCTGGATATCGGGCGAGAACCCAGTAGATCTCAACCAGGCGGGGTGGCGCAGCACCACAGTTTTAGAAATCGCCCTGCCCAACGAGTCAGCGGTGTCTAAACCACACCAAATGGCGAACTTAGCCGCATCCTTACCCTCAGCAACTTCCTGGGAAAGGATCGCCTGGACCTCCTCAGGACACTGAGGCAACACCTGAGCAACGGTATCCCACACCGTGTGGGAATAACCGCCAATAAGCAGGCGGTGTTCACCGACTGTAGCCCCAAGCCAGCCGTAGAGAACAACCTCTTACCAAACTGTTCCAGCTTCTTAGAGTCCTTATCCGGCGGAGCCGTGGGAAAGGCACTCTGCGACGTCAAGGCCTGGATGACCAGACTCTCAGGCATGGGATGAGTGGTCAGAAACACGGGGTCGCCGGGAGGTGACACCTGGCGACATTCTTATCCATAGGGGCCCCTGTGGCCGGCCTCGACCAAGTGCCCAACAAGATGTCGGTGAGAGCGTTGTTAAAGGGAAGCAGGGGCTCCGACGAAGTGGACACCATCTGGAGCACCTCAGTGAGGAGATTAGTCTTGAGGGCCAACGTAGGAAGATTGAGGTAGAGGGCCTCAGCTGCACGACGGAGCACCATCGTGTAGGAAGCGCACTCCTCCATGGTTGGCCGGGGGGCGGGGGGGCCCAGGTCAGAAGAGACATTGAGGTCGCCGACGTCCTCCAAGTCGTCCACCCAGTCCTGCTTGGAATCACACTGACGGGCAAGAGGGTCCTCAGACCCCTCCCAGTCATACTCCACCTCCGTTGCAGGAGGAACAGGTCGCGGCAGCAGAGCCGGAGCAGGAACATACGGCATCGGGAACGGCGCCGTCTCCCAATGCGAATCCCAGGGAGGAACAAAATGGTCCTGGAACCGGGGCAAGGGCGGACCAAACGGCACCCACTGCAGCGCCGGAGGTGGAGCCGGGGCCAGCAGCGCCGAACCTCATGGCACCGGGGCCAGAACCAACGGCGTAGCATCCTGTGGCGCCGAAGCTGGATCTGCCGACGGCCCAACAGGATCTGGACACGGGACAGCGGGGCCCGAAGGCGCGCCGGTGGGAGCCAGAGGCCTAAAAAGGCGGCCCATGGTGGAAAGAAATTCTAGCACCTGTTCGGGAGTCGCCGGCAGACCCGGGTAAGGCGGGTAGGCCGCGGGACTCCGAGACTCCGAAGGAGCCGCAGGGGCAGAACCCCTGTCCCCCTCGTCTGCATCCGAGGACCGACAGAGGGACGTCGGAGAGCGAACGCGCTTCTTCGACTTCTTTTTATGTCGTCGCTTACCCGAATCAGAGGGCGAAGACTTGGAGCCCGAGGAGCGACGACTGAGGTCCCTGGAACGGTCGCTGGAGCGGTGTTGGGACGAGGGCCGGACCTGCAGCAGTTTCCGGCGCCGCTCCCTCAAGGCTTATCAGGGCCATGGCCAGACAGTCTCGGGAGTCGTGGTCGGTCTCCAGGCAGTAGAGGCAAACATCGTTTGGGTCCGCCACCAACATATTGCGACGGCAGGCCCCACAAGACTTAAATCCAGGCATCCCTACATGCACCAGGAGAAAAAAAAAGGGGGTTGGTAGACAAAAAGTCTCAAAAGAGTAGTCAAAAAGTGACCAAGGTACGTGCTCTATCCGGATCTGCGCTTGCTGGCGCGGAAAAAGAAAGAACTGACGTCAGCGCGCATGGGTGGCGCCCAAGTAGTCTCCGTGATGTCATCTCGCTGCTTACGAAGCCAGCGATGGACGCCGAGCCGCACGACGCCACCTACTGACGCGCAGGGGTACTGCTACACAAACTTTCAGGATTCGGTCTGACGCCTGGGAATATTCTAAGGTAAGGAATCTATCCCAAACGTGTCTCTTTCAGATGTAGTTTTTGGTGTGGAACTACTGAAAGTTCCAGGAGTGTTGTGAACCACGGTTGCTGTGCCCATGTGGGAGCTACTAGGATCATCTTGAGACTGTTGTCTCATACTACTAGGGGAATTAGTGGGAGTGGCGGAAAAGCATACGCAAATCTGCCTGACGAGTTCATCCATATCGCATTGCCCTTGGACAACGGGTGTGGAAACCTGGCGGCGAAGGTTGAGCATTTTGCATTTGCGGAGAACAGATCTATGTCTGGATGATGCCATATTTGGAAAAATGGTTGAAGAACTTGGGGATGAAGTTCCCATTTGTGTATGTGCTGTGTCTGTCGACATAGCAGATCCGCAATCTGATTGTGCACTCCTGGAAGGTGTTCTGCTAGAATGTATAGGTTTTGTGGAATGGCCTATCTCCATATGCTTTGCGCCAGTTGCGAGAGCTGTAAAGAATGGGTGCCTCCTTGTTTTTGTATGTAATGCATAGTTGTCATATTGTCCTTCCGGACTAGGACAGTCTTGTGGTGTAGGTGTACTTGGAATGATTTTAATGCTAGAAATATTGCCAGTAATTCCAGGTGATTGATGTGGAGCACTTTTTGTTGAGTGATCCACTTGCCTTGAATTGAGTGGTTTAGGAGATGGGCTCCCCAGCCGGTGATGCGTCTGCCGTTAGCACTGTGTGTGGAACTGGCTCTAGGAACGGCCGCCCTTTGGAAAGGTTTTGTGTGTTCCACCACTGCAGAGAGCGATGTGTGCGGCTGTACCCCAACACCAGATCTGTAAGTTGTCCTTGAGCCTGGTTCCACTGACTTGCTAGGCATTCTTGTAAGGGGCACAACCGAAGTCTTGCGCGAGGTACGATGAAAATGCAAGAGGCCATCATTCCTATGAGTTGCATGAATACCCTTGCAGGGAGGGAATGCTGTGGCTGACATTTGGTGATTAGGGTTTGTATACTGGCTATTCTGGCTGGATTGGGATAAGAGCTCTGGAGGTATCTAATATGGCCCCTAGATACTGATGTATGTGGGAGGGCTGCAGATGTGATTTGGTGTAGTTTACTGCAAATCCCAAGTTGTGTAGTAGCTGGATGGTTTGATTAGTATGATGAACACACTGGTTGAATGACTTGGCTTTTATGAGGTCTTCTTAAGTGTGCTGCTACTACTGCAAGGCACTTTGCGAACACCCTGGGTGCGGTGGTCACCCCGAATGGAAGGACTTTGAACTGATAGTGTTGTCCGTTTATTATGAATCTTAGGTATTTCCTGTGAGCAGTGTGTATGGGAATGTGGAAGTAGGCGTCCCCATGACTAATGCCCCCATGGATTTAGCAGTCTCCGTGTCCTTATTCATTTTTTCTAGAGTGGTGTCTACAGCCGGTCCAAAGAGGAGGAGTTGATGATTGAACGGCTGATTGAGGATAGTTGTTTGTACCTCCTGTTTGAAGCCAGAGATGCGTAACCAGCCATGTCGTCTGAGTAACAACTAGTGTTAGTGGACCTAGAGGCGATGTCAGCTGCGTCAAGGGCACACTTGATTGATGAATTAGTTATTAATTTGCCCTCCTGAATTAAATCATTGGCCTTGGTCTTATATTGATCAGGTAACTGTTGCAATAGGGTTTCCAGTTGGTCATAGTGAGCCCTATCATACCTAGCAAGTAATGCCTGTGTGTTGGCTATCCGCCAGTGATTAGCTGCTTGGGCAGCAACTCTCTTGCCGGAAGCATCTACAACTTACTCTTTATCTGTAGGTGGCGCATCACCGGAGGTCTGAGAGTTGACACGTTTCCTAGCATTTGTTACCACTAGTGAATCTACAGGTAGTTGACCCTTGATGTAGGTGGGATCATTCGGGGCGGGTTTATATTTGTCAATCCTGGGATTGAGAATTCTAGCCCTAACAGGGCCCTTGAATATGTCGGGGGCATGTTTAATAACACCCTTTAACATTGGCAGGGTTTGTACAGTCTTTTGTGACTGTTCAAAGGTGTCTAGTAGAAAGTCCTCGTCTGTGGGGTCAGAATGCATCTGGACACCATGGTAGCAAGCAGCTGTATTCACAAGCTGACCAAATCCAATATTGTCATCTGGGGGAGATGGCTTTGTTGGATATGCATGGGGATCAGGGAGGTCTGGAGGATCTACTGGGTCATCATAATCGTCCCAATCGTCCTGTGGTACATCTGTGTCGGCATCAGGGTCAGTGAAACGGTCGTTGTTGCCTCCCCCATCCCCTAAATCATCCTCAACGTGTGGTAGTGGTGAGTTTGGTGGAAGTTTAGTTTTAGCGCCAGGATAGTAGGGTTACAGAGCGCTTTATAAATGTAAATACATACATAAATACAAGAATAGGAGAATGCGGAGGAGAGACAGGCTTAGGAGAAAGAACAGGAGAAGAGGGGCCTATAGGTGAAGTGGCACAGTCTTTTTTCTTCACAGGCACTACAGGAGTGGCTGGCGTGTCCAGTTTCCTCTTCTAGTGTGTATCAGTAGCCATATGTCCTGTTTTGGGGTCTATGTGGAGAGTTGTTTCGGAATGATAGGATCCGGTCGAAAAAATTCTTCCTCTTCGGTAACCGCTTTGGGCGCAGATTTCTTCGGGTACGAGCGAGGTTTGGATTTCTGCTCCGGGGCCTTGGGAGGTGGTTTGGGATCCTTCGGCTTGGATGTGGAGGCGGAAATCTTTTTCCGTTCCAAATGTTTTGGTTTCGGATCGGATGCCTTTTGTTTTGGCGTCGAGGTGTTCAGTGCCGATGTGTTTTTGGGAGTAGGCTGCACGCCTGGCTTCGGTGCCGATGTTGCCTGCGGAACACAGATGCAATTTGCTTGGTCTCGAGCTACCGGAAGGCTTGTACCTTATCTTCGGAGCCGTGCCCGGGGCTTCTGAAGCTTGTTTTCAGTCGCCACTGGGGCCAGCAGGCGAAGTCTTGACCAGGGCGTTCTTTTTTTCTGGTGGGGTTGGGGTAGGGGCAATTTTACTCACTCGTTGACCAGGAGTGTTGTAGTCGTCTGAGTCGTCTGCTTCGGACACGATTTCCAGGTCTTCAGAATCCTCCTCCAGGACATCGGGGCCTTCATCGAAGATGTCCACCTGTACCGGAGCCGCTTGCTGCGCCATGATGTGTCGTCGGGCCCGGCGATCAGGATGGTCTTTTTGGATCGAAAAGAGGCACAGGCCTGGCAATTGTTCTCGTCGTGCTCGGGCTAGAGAGACACAGGTTACGGACCTTGTTGGTCGTCACAGTGTGGGAATTTAGCTCCACACAAGGGGCATTTTTTTTAATGGAGTCCTTTCCATGAGCTGTAGGCCCGAACGGCGTCGATAGGCCCAGCGGCCCACGTCGACGACCAGGATCGAGCAGATGCGGTGCTCGCCGAAGATCACGCGATCGAAAACAATATCACCGAGTTTTACATAGTTTGTGCATCGAAAAGGTTTGGAGAATATGGTGCCAAACCGGAGAGCAGAAGTTGCATCCGAAACAGATGGCGGAAAAAAACAATCTGAGGATGGAGTCGATGCCCAATGCGCACTATCGTCCAAGGGAGGAGTCACCTATCTCGCGACTACAAAAGACTCTTCCAAGACAACAAGGTGCAAGCATCCGAGCCCAACACCAGATGGTGATCTATGCACAGTGTACAATCTGCAGCTCATATGCCTCGAACAAACAATTTAACAATGGAGTTGATGCCCACTCGCACTATCAACGAAAGGAGTCGTCACCTACCTTGTGACTAGAAAGACTTCTTCAAAGAAAATCAACTTGCAAACATCCGGACCCAACAGTAGATGGCAGGAGTATGCAAAGCATGTGATGTACAGTTCACATGCCACGAACATAAAGTACCTCAAAATTCAAGCTGGCTTGATTTCAGACGGTGGTGCAGTGAAGTACGGTTATTACAGGGACGGCGACAAAAAGGTATGTGTGGAAATGTAGCCCCCAGATTACAATCAGGAGCTGTAGCCCTTCATCTGCCACTATTTATTAATACTAAACCGAACATCTGAGTTCTCAATATTTCCTTCTTGGGTTTGCGCACTCCAAATCTTCCTCTCTACACCTCCAGAATTCTGTAATGTGGTCATCTGCTCATCACTGTCATCTCTCATCTACCACTGAGCTGAAGCCCCGTCTGTTATGCCAGAGAGAGTGCACAACGCCTACAATCCGCTATTTTACAAAGCAGGCTGTATCTCCTGAATGTGGTCACCAAACACCTTCCAGCTAGTACGTTGCTTCTTAATGCTGCAATTTAACCCTCAGCAGCTATGTTATTGTCTCTTAAAGATGGCATCTGATGCTTAAACAGGCTGAAGATCTTTAATGCTGCAGTTCCCTGAACACAAATATTCTTAACATTGGGCCGGCGTCCATTATTAATCATCTGCTTGCTGAATTTTACTAAGTAGCAACATTACCTTACAACATCACTTGCCATCACAGAAACACTGTTAACGTGCAAAACATACCACGCCAAACCAAGGTGCCTACACCTTTCCTGCCTAATTAGATTTACTTCCACAACTACTAACTGAACAAGCAATCAAGCCATACTGAAGATGTCCATTTTTAATTTAGACAAGCAAACGTGTGAGAAGAGGAAGCGGTCAGTGTGGTCTCCTTTCACAGCCCTGGATCCCTGGAATAATGCGGTTCAGCACTGCACAAGATGCATACCATTCAACAAGCAATGCGCCCACTGGTTAAAAGAGCCCCAAAGATGGATGTCCTCTATAGCTAGTCTGGTACCTTTAGCCCACTTACCTGGGTCAGCGTAGAGTCTCCACATGCTTTCCTCGCATCCTACAAGAAAAGGAGAGACAGTTAAAGCAGTTCTGAGGAAGACCAATCATTTGTGCAAACGCAGAACTTAAGCAGTAGCAGAACACATTTCAGAGCATTCCCAAGGCCTCAGCTAGGTTGGCTTGAGTGCCCCAATGAAGTCAAAGCACATTTCAGCTACAAACATTCACTGGTTGCTTAATTAATATTTCTTATTAACCGATAATACATTCTTCAGAACATATCAGAACAAGTTGTTTACTCTACAGCAAGTGATGCAGATGAAAAATGTGTGCTACAGAACATCCAAAGCCAAACTTACAAATAAAGCCCCTTCCTAAGATGTAACTCAGCATGCTGTCATCAACGCTACAATTGACCTGCAAGCACCCCAAATACATTTTCCAGGTGCCTTAAGTCACTGTGCTGAAAGGAGGGACTTCAAGGAATAAGTTTCCAAGCGGGAAATCCTATTCTTCACAGCAGACAAATCTGTTTGCCAATAAGACTGTGCTTAACATTGGTAAACACACAGATGCCCATCTCAGGCACCAAAGTTTCCTTTTTAAGTCAGGTAGAGGATGCAATCTTTAAGGAATCTTACAGGCCGGAACAATTTCTCAGAACTAGTCAGGTCTCGCCCAGCCGCAACAGGGACGGATGGCAGGAACTGAGCCAAACCCACAGGATCACGTCCAACATCCCTGCGGGGATGCAACAGTCTTAGACTACGCAGGGCGCCATACTTGGGAGTCAGCGACTGACTGGCAGGAATCAAAGCAGGGAAAGAACAGTCTGAACTCTTTCCTAATAAGGCCACAATGAGCCCCATACACAAAGTGACCTTCTGCCACTCAAAACTAACAGTGGTCAGGTGTGCTGATCAGAAGCATGAACACTATTCAAAGGGGGAATAAAGGACATTGTGATTGCACCAATGAACAAACACTTAGAAGGACAGACCAGGGAATGGTGTCAAAATGGAAACGGTTATCCACTGCATGTGCATTAAAGAAAGGCCAATTAAGGCACAGGGTCACAATAAGGGGAAAGAGAGAGCGGGAGACCCCCAGAGGGAGAAAATGGGACAGAGGAACAGACCAAGTGTAGAGGGTGAGATAGTGGGAGAGAAGATACTCAATGCTGGAGATAGTGAGAGACCGCAAGAGGAGACAATGTGGTAGAAGGAGTAAGACCACAAGAGGAGGAGAGCGAGAAGGGGCGAGACAAAGAGCGAAATACAGTGCGAGAGAGAAAGCACAAGAACATTAGTGAGAGAGCATGTGTTGCTTTCAATGATGAAGCTGAACAACAACACACAAAACAAACATTGAGCCTTTTGAGGTCTGTCCCTAAACTAGAGCCCTCACTCAAAACTCTAAAGGGTCTCAAGCGAGCCATGGGCAATGCAGTGAAAGGAGGACAAGAGACCAGTCAGCTGCAGTGAATCACCTTTAAACTGAATGGGGCATGTCTCTAAAAAGCGGGGGAGGTCCTTGAAGGACAGAAGATAAAAGCTTTGGGGTGGTATTAGGAAGCAAGGGTGAGAAGGTTTACGGGAGCTTGTTCATGAAGGGTGGCTTCCCTAGGTTTGGACAGCAGGGTGGAGGAAGCTCTCCCAGTGTGGACCTCCAGGAATGGAAGAGGTCAGTGCGAGAGAAGGAAAGAGTTGGGAGAGACTGCCATCAGGAAGAAAGTCGTGCAGTGGTGGATACACTGGAGAAACCAGATGTCTTAAGAGTGACCTGCAGCTTGAACTCACTTTCAGTGGGAAAGAGGCCCAGCCTCACCACATGGACGCCTAGGTCGCAAGTTATGGGGAGACTGCTCGCTTACATCAGGGGGTGGCAGTGGTGCGCCAGGAAGAGGGCACACAGTAAAATTTACGAGGGGAGCTCTCTCACCACCCCACAAGCGGGTACCATTGCTTTGTAGAGGGGCCAAACGCAGGGGCCATCTTTCGTGCCCATCTTCCCTCTCCTGTGCTGGGCCAAATAGAGGGTGCTTCACATCCGAAGGAGGTGAATGAATTGGCATGATAAAACCCCAAGGGTCCTCTGTGCCAGAGGGAATTCTGTGGCGAAGGCTGGGCAAGGACTGAGGCGTACTGAAAGGCCCAATAAGGAACGATTTAGCCCACCGCATCCCCACGTGCGTGGCTTACATGGGCGTCTTCCAAAGTCCAGAACCAATTCAAGAAGACTCAGCACACTGGTGAGGTGCCATGTGACCAATACTAGAGTGGACACCGAGCAAACATGACTAATGCACACGCAGAGCCAAAGATGTAGTTATCTGAAGTTGATTGAGGGCATACGTTTGGGAGTATAATGCACTCTGCTAGTCTTTACCAGCTGTGTGATTTACATCTAAAATGCCTCAACAGATGCTTCGGGTTGAGAAGTAGAGGGTAGAAGTGCTTGACGGTTTACTAGTACAGTGTTGCGGTTTAGAAATGTAGGCTTAAATCAACGTATGCTCAATGTTATTTCAATGATGTGTCTTACAGACCAGCATGAGCAAAACACCGCAGGAATACAACCTCAAGCATTCGTGGTGCATCACAGAATATCAATTGCATCCTAGACTAAATTCAGCATGGAACGGAACACGTCAGACTGTTATCACCCTGCCTTTGACCAGAGGCTTGAAAGGGGTAGCCATAGTGCTGATATGACATTTTCTCTTACAAGTGACATGCACTTTGCTAGATAATCAAGGAAACCATGGAGTGGCACACGAGGGAAATGGTAACACTTAAATGTTAACACCACACCTCCTACAGTGTCAAAGTTCCAACTTCTGCTTGGGTTACCTCGTTGAAGGCTTTCCCGGTCACAAATTAATTGTAGGGCATCTTCATTGAACAAGTCCTTGGATAGACCAAGCCCCCTAACACAGCCAGGGGACAATCACGCTTAGCAATAAACATACTCCTACATACTGCAATCTGACACTACCACCCTAGGATTTTCTTTTCCGGGGCACATAGCCCATTTTTTGTAGACACTACTTCCTTATCCCTGTGATAGAGATCAGGAAGGTCAAGGACTGCTGCAAACACACTCAATGACTTTTCAGCCCCCCCTTCATCAATTGAGTTTACTCAAGGAAGTAAAACATGTTGACAGCAGGGTATGTGGCATCTAAATGCATGGGGGCTGACTGAAAAGGAAGTTAGGGAACCCATCAGAGAAGAAACAAATCTGATACAAGACCAAGAATTTCCCCTCACTTGTGCCTGAAAAGCCTTCAAGGCTAGGAAGATCTTTAGCTCCAGGAAATTTATGTGTTCGATTGCTTTGTCAGCCCTACTTAGCACTCTGATTCTTAGGCCCCTTATTTGCTCCCGCAGCATTTGTGGGAGGAGTCTGGGGTGATGGTCACTGTTGGGAGTTGGTTACTTGCAAGATCAGCCCACTGTTGTGTTTCCAAAGTTCCACCAGGTAAACTCTTGCAGTGGTCTTGTGTAGTAGCCTTGCATGTGCGATCAGTGGGATGCATGAGGCAATCATGATGATATATTCTCCACAGTTCTAACTGTTAAACTGGCCGCTGCAGTAGCTGCAAGACTGTTCTGGGATTGCCCGAATCGTTGAGGGTAGGAAAGACTCTCTCCACCACAGTATTGATTTTCGCTGCCAGGAAGGTCTTCCCTCACTCCAGTTTCATTTAATTTTTTTCTAGGTTGATCATGAAATTTAGTCTGTGAAGCATGTCCATGATGGTCCTGGCGTCTTTTTCGCATTCTGAGCATTTGCTTGCTTCGATTAGCCAGTCGTCCAGGTAGACCGGTATTCCTTTCCTTTTAAGATGGGCTACCACTGTGGCTAGACAATTTTGTGAATACTCTGGGTGCTGACTTGATTCCGAATGGAAGCACCATGAATTGGTAGTGGTTTTTAGTGACTATGAACCATAGATCCCTTTTGTGTTTGCGGTTCAGGGGATCATGTAGGTAAGCATCCTTCAGGTATATAGTTGCTATACAGTCCTTTTCCCACAGCCACAGAATGACCTCTTCCAGTGTGGTCATTTTGAATCTTGGGTCTTTATGAACTAGTTTAAGTAGAGCAAGTCTGGAATTGGTCTTCAGGATTTGTGCAGTTTTGGGACGAGGAGTATGCAGACTAGTTTCCTTGATTGATTTCTGCTGTGGGCAAGCTCTCTATTACCCTTTTTTGTAGGAGTTCCTGCACCTCGCGCTGCAGGCTGTGTCTTTCCTCTTCCAAGTGTGATCTTTTCTTTGGAATGAGCCCAGTGGCATCTTTATACGTTCTACCCAATAGACAAATGGATTGTAATAATCAGTCAACATGGCTGACGTGAACCTCCTCCACTCCTGAAGGAAGGCCTCTATTCTGCCCCCCACTGGTGTTATGTGGTTGATAGGCAGTCACTTGCTGGAGGAGTTCGCCCCCTGGAAAGTTGTCCCCTTCCTCTAGCTCTACCCCAAAAGGGCTGAGGCCACAGTGGGAACTGCCACTGCAATCCTTTGTGTGGAGCTTGCTGCTGGTAGGATGGCTGTGGGGCTGTGCTTTGAAAAATTCCTTGGCCGGAGGGTCTTCTCACTGGGGGTTGTTCCCCTTTTTGGTTGACCATTCAAACTGCAATGCCCCGATGGCAGCTGCAGTGTAATTGTCTATCTGCTGTAGCGTGCCAAAAAGGTGCTCTCCTGAGAAAGGAGCATTTATCTTGTTGAACAAACTAATTTTGAAAACAGGACACCCGCAACAATGTCAGTCTCCCCATTGAGGCTCCGTTACTAGATGCCTAACAAATCTAATGCAGATTTCAAGCATTTGTTGGCGATTATTTTGCCCTCCTCTGCCAGCACAGCTTTTTTTTTCTGGTATATTCCTGGGAGGTGTTTCCCAGTGGCTATGGGCCCAGCGGTTGACGAGTGAGTTTGTGACCCTTCAACTGAGTTGCAGACCCACTCTCTACATTTTGGTCTACCATTTCCACTATCTTGCTTTCTTTTTTGCTAAGTGATCCAGTGGATGTTGGAATGTTTGCTCTCTTCCTTGCTGTGGCCACAATAATTGAATCCTCAATTGCATTACCATTGACGTAAACTCAGTCTTTGGAGGAATGCCTGAACTTCTTCTGTTCTTGGTGTTACAGAGCTTTGCACAATGCTAGTTTGGTGATCCAGGATGCTTGCCAGCATGGCAAGCATCCTGGAGCGAGCAGGAGCCCTGCTCCTCGCTCGACAGAGGGGTCTCTGTGATGGGCTCCCTTTCCTTTGCAGCTGCATGGCTGCACGGCTCTGGGATGGTAAGATTGCCTCTAGGTGGAAACCAGCTGTGTCCTCTCCTCTTCTAACTGTCCCCGGTACTGGTCTGCTGCTCGTCTAACAACAGCATTATACATTGCAATGCTGTTGGGCAGCGATGGCCTAGAGGGATGTGTGTTGACAGCTTTCTAGGGGGGAGCCCTTTCCAAGATCCTGCCACTGTTCATCACCACTTTCAGCATCATGGAAGATACCCTGGCCCTCTTTGTCCTCGGAGGGTCATCTCTTGCGCTTTGTGTTCACTGGTGAAACTAGCTACACGTGTTCTTACCAGTTTCTTCACACCTAGGGGTTTTGAGGGAATTCCGGCACTAAAGCCTTTAAATCCTCTTTTATAGGATTGCCGCCATTCCTGCTTCGATCTGCCTCTTTTCCCGTTTAACTTTAAGGGCTTGTTCTTCGGCATGACTCTTCAACGGTCTTTACTTTGGGCCTGCCATTTTCACAGTCTTCCCTGGCCCGCTACCTCTCTCCTTTCAAGTCAAAGTTTTCTCAGAGGGACAAACTCCATCAGTGTCTTTTGTTGTTTTTTTGTTTTTTAGGACCCATGGAGTTCTTTGGATTTCGACTTCCATTCAGTCAAAGAGTGCTTCCGCATCAAGGTAGTTTTGCACGGCTTCAAGACTGAAGTCTTTGACTCAGCCCTAGAATGTTTTTCCGATGCTACCTGATGTTTGATGGTTCCCCTCCTTGGGTTTGTCAGCAATTTTTGCTCGATTTCGCCGACCTCTTGTACTTCAGAGTCAGAACCTTCTGCTTGCGCCACTTCTGAGTCCTCAACATTGCCCTCCTCCTCGCTCGACAGAGGGGTCTCTGCGATGGGCTCCCTTTCCTTTGCATCTGTATGGCTGTGCTTTTGCTTCAGCTTCTCTCTTGCTCTCAGAATTTTTGGCCTGAATCAGTTTTTGGAGTCATGGTCCCGTGGCAGGCAGAGATTCCAGACCTCTGGTTGTCCTTTAGGGCAAATTTTCGGTGGCACTACCTAAAGGGAGTATTTTTCATTTCCTCTAGTGGTTCTCGCCCCCATTCTGAGCATTCTCGGACCGCATGATCGACCTACGCAGTTCGCTCCCTTCTCCAGTGATTTTCAGTCACTTTTCTGGCGAACTTCAGTGTTTTAGTGCTTTCATCTTTTGTTCTTTCGACAATCCGTCGCTTTTCTCCTGAAAACATTTGGCATATGTAGAGTTTAGGCTGTTGTAAGAAAGTGGCTCTGTATATACTGTTCCCAAATAGGCAGAGGCTTAAGTTAGATACAACCTTACTCTCTAAAGTGCTAGCTTGGTCGAGCAGTAAGGCAGTATCAGAGGACAGTGTAAAGCATTTGTTGTACACACTCAGTCAGCAAGTGGTCTCACACACTCAAGAACTGAACTCTAGGCCAATGATTTTGTATAAAAATATAAATAGTTTTATTTTAGAACCAACAATAGGTATCAGAATATACTTTCTCAGAATGAGATGCTTTAGATAAATACTTTCAATAGGCAATAGACTTTTCAATGCAATAGATATAGTTGTTGCAATAGGCAGCACAATTTCAAACACAATTATACATTGAGCTCAATGGGAATTTCTAGTTAAATGCAATTGATTACTTTTTGGATTACTTTTCTTACCACAGGACTGGATCCTAGATTCAGTCCTGGGACATCTCCTGTAAACAGTTGAGTAAAAACGTTTTGGTTACAGGAATGATTTTTAAGGAATATTATTGTATTTTAAAAGTTGACACTTAGAAACGTTTTCACATAGAATCACCAATGTTACAGTATGGGAGGAAATTCACATAGCAGGTAAGTAGGGTTATCGTTACTTTTTCTAACTCAGTGTTGGATCCTGGATCCAGCACTGGTGCATCTCCTGTAAACAGTTGAAAGAATGCGTTTGTTATACAGGCGATTTTTAACGAATATTTGTAAGTTTCCAAAATCGACACCTACAAGAATTTCTGGCAAAACCCAGGTAATGTTATCCTATGGAGGAAAATCAAGTTAGCAGTAAGTACGGTTGTAATTACTTTGCAGGGTCAGTGCTGGGCACCAGGATCCAGCACTTGGATCTCTCCTGATAGCAGGTGAGTAAATTCGTTTTCGTTATTCGGCTGATTTTAGATTAATATTTTAAAGTTCCAAAACTCGACACTTTCGATTTTCCAAGTGAAATCAGTCAATGTTACCCTATGGAAGAAAAGTGAGTTATCGGCTTTTGGGTAAGTACTCGACTGGCAGAGTTAAGGTTCTGGGCATAGACTCCGGGGTCTCCCAGGGTCAGGTAAGTACAGTTGTTACACCCTCAGTGGCACAGGGGCAGCCGGGTGCAGAGTGAGTTAGACCCAATGTTATCCTATGGGAGGCAGGGGGCCTTTGGTTGGTGGCTGTTGGCTAGCAGGCCATGTGACTGAGAGCTGGGCTCCTGGTCACTTGCTCAGGGCAAATGTGGAAGTAGATTAGAGTAGAGGTTGCACTGCCAGGGGCACTCTGGCGGCTGGGTGCAGGGTGCTTTTGAGCCGTCGGGCGCTCAATGGATTTCAATGGAGAAGTTCAAGAACGAACAAAGGCTGCAAGCTCGGGGACGAAGATTCTTCAGGTGCGACCACCACTTCGAGAGGTAAGTTGGGTAGTTGGAGGATAGGTAGGCACCCAGGAGTTGGGAACAGGGGGCCGCAGGGTGCAGGGGTGCCTTTTGGTGTCGGGAACTCTTACCCTCTGCTGGTCGCGGTTGGAGGGGTCCCTGGTTCTGAGGCTGCAGGAGTCGTCAGGAGTACAACGTAATCCTGCGCACACATACAAAATCAATTGCACAGATGCAACGTATAACCATAAATAGAATGTCCAGAGTGCTTCAGTGCTACTGGGTTTTCTTTATTCCTGAAAGAAATGTAACCAGCCGACACGTGTTTCATTGGGGAAGAGTAAACCACGACTCTTCAGGGCTGTAGAGTAGCTACGACAAAGTGTATATCCCTTAGCCGGTGATAATTCCAACCCGGCCGGGTACAAAGGTAATAATCAAGGAAAAATGAGCAGCAACGCAAGTCTGTACGAAGTAAGAATGGTACCCTATTATTTTCAAAAGGCAATCCGCACTCATGACAAGAGAAATCGGTCAGGGGAAGTGAGCTAAATCTCGAGGTTCTTTAAAGATATGCCACAAGTAGGTGTCAGTAAATAATACAACAAATGATACTCAAGTTAAAATTGGCGACAGACAACCGAATACAGTCGAGGAGTTTTTCAAGTAGAAAATAAGTGCTGCAGCCCTTAGGTGCCTTCTCTGGTCACAAGGCCCTGGGTACCTAGTGTACCATTTACCAGGGGCTGACATGTGGCCAGAGATGCCAATTGGGTTTAGGCTTCAACACAGTTTCAGGGAAGGAACATAGGCCCTGGGTACCTGATTGACAGGAGCCCAGGGCACACTCAGTCAAAGTACATCGGGCATTCAGCAAAAAGTGGGGGCATACCATGCAAGAAAGATGGCACTTTCTCACAGCTTTTTCTTCTGGACCCAAAACCGGGGGAAATAATCTAGTGATGGCAAACACACTGGAGCGTCCGGGGTGCACATCTGGCGTCATGGGAAGATAAACATAGCATCAAATAGTTACAGATGCTGCCCAAAAGAAAAGAGAAAAAAGGGGGGGGGGATGGGACTGGTAAATAGGACCAATTAGATTCCAGACCTAACCACTAGATGGCTGAATAATGCACAGCACGTGAATCCAGAGAAGGATTCATGCTGAAAAACTTGTTCCTTTGATGGACACTTCTAACTGCAGATTCTTCACGTTAGAATATATACCAAAGAAATCGCTCCTCAGGTAGGGGGTCAGATCAAAATGTCCTGCAGGACCGAGCAGGCAAAATGCCCTTCCTGTCAAGGCAGTTGTGCTTCATGAACGTATGCACAGACACCCACATTTTGGTCTATAGATGTCAAGGACAGGCATTTTGCAAGCCAACATGGTGCTAGCAGCCATAGCGGAATTCTGAGTGCTACTCACTGGCCAGTGAACAGCAGACCGTGATGCAGGGTACTATCCACCTTAACAAGCCATGCTTATGCAAAGCCTCCCCTTTCTTCACCCCGAAAACCCCCCACAAATGCAGATCACTCTGTGATTCTTGGTAGGATCAATGTGACAGCCTAAAGCTTTTTTTTTTGTCCAGCCTATTGAGCCTCTTCTCTGAGGATGAGGGGGGGAGGGGGGCGAAGAAGAAAGGCAGAATAACTGATTGTCCAACATGAAACGTTGTCACAACTTTTTTTGACAAGAATGCTGCTGAGCACCAACTTGTAAGGTGGTATAAGGTGATTACACTGAAAGTGCAGGGCGTTCACTCGTTACAATTTGACAAAATGAGGAAGATAGTCTTTAAAGTTAAGAGACACATCAAGCAACTATGCAGCAGCTCGAAAAGACATGGGCATGAGAAACATCAAAACCAAGTTAAGGTCCCACTATTGAATCACAAACTGCTTGGGATGGAATGAGAGTTAAACATTTAACAAATCACCACAACAGGTGATTCAAACAAGGACTGTTGGCACTCTGAACAAACAAAATGGCAGACAACCTTTACTAGTACCTACTGCAAGGCCTTGCTGGCAGAAGATGAAAAAAGAACATCCTTTACATGCCAAGCCGTAGGATCAGTTTTACAAGTGTCACACCAGGCAGCAAATTGGTCACAGCGCACAGCATAAATGGATTTCGGTTAAGGGAGCATGGCAGCATGGATGACCCCTTACCATCTCAGGCAGCAGATCAAATGCAGTCAGTTGCCATCACTCAATCTCCACACATCTAAATGTACATTGCGCAAATTTAGGAGGAGGACTCTACCCTGTTCCATCGACAGAAGATCCTCTCAAAGTGGTAGTTTGATCAGAGAACAGATGCTCATACCAAGACATTTCAGGTATAACACGGTCTTGTCCCAGTCCGGAGTCACTTCAATGACTTGGATCCAGCGGTTCTTGATCATTTTCAGAAATAATGGGAGTGAGCGGGAAGGAGTACAAGAGGTTTTCCTTCCCAACTAGAACGCATCTCCTAAAAGTGTTCTTGCAGAAACTCCAACACGCTAAACGTTCAACATTGCAAGTTTTTCTGGGGCAAAAGATGCAGCCAGGGTTCTCTCCATGGTTTAAGATACCATGGGCCATGTTTGCATGTAAAGGATACTCGTGATCTGTCAGACTGCCTGCTCAGCTCGTATGTTCTGGCATTTGGAGATTCTGCTAGGTGAAATCAGGAAAATGGCCTAGCAATTCAACCAACTCAAGGGGCAGAGCCTTCGGACACAGAGCCAGGAACCCACTCTGTCCTTCCTGTTGCTAGAACACATGGCAGTTGTGTTATCCGGGAAAACCAGCACCAGCCTACCCTTGATAGACTGCTGGAAAGCCTTCAGAGCCAGATTAACAGACTGCAACTCAAACACATTGATCTGCAAGAGAAGCACAGCTCCACATCAGAGTCCTCCATGATCGCCACCTTCTCCGGATGACCTGCGTAGCCTAGAAGAGCTGCTACCATTGCCACAGTCTGTGCCGAGTGGGGAAGGAAGAAGGATCTGCCACTGGTTCAATTGCATTAAGGAAGCCAACATTAAAGATCATGAACTTCCACATTCGAAATCTGGATGACATCCATGAGAATTCCTTGATGCTGAGCCCATTGGAACTTCATATTCCATTGCAGAGCCCACAGGTAAAACCTGGCATAGTTGATAAGAAGGATGCAGGAGGCTAAGAGGTCTAGAAGCATCAGAGCTGTTCTCACTGAAATCCAGGACCAAGTCTGAAAAAGCAGGATCATAGCTTGAATGTCCTGGACTCATTGGGGCAGCGAGGAGGCTCTGAACTGCCCTGTATCGGAGCTCCACTGAATCCAGAACAGCACATTGAATGGTAGCATCTGAGAAGGAGTGAGGCACGTTGATAGCAAACTTGGCAGTGACCACCATCACTTTCATGAACACCCGAGGGGAGCTGGTGTGGCCAAAGGAGAGTACAGCAAACTGAAAATGCTCCTGCCCTACCTTAAACTGTAGGTAAGGTCTGTTGGTCCTGCAGGTCCAATGACACCATACAGTCGCCCAGTCCTTGACTGCATCTGGGCCAGTGCAAGGGTTTTAAATTGGTCCTTCCACATGAACTAATTCGGAGGCCAAAGGTCTAAAACGGGCCTGGGACCCAAGTCCGCCGGCACAAGGAAATGAGGGTAACACCCTCGCCTCTTTCCGAGTCGATGCCCTCTCAGTAGCACCCCTGGATAGTAATACTAGCACCTCTTATGGCAGAATGAATATGCGCTCTTCTAAAATTAGTTACGATACAGGGGAAATATTAGGAGGGGCAAAAATATAAGCCAGGGCACAGCCATGTCAAATGATTTGTAAGGTCCATCTGTCAGACATGATGAATCACCATGCTGTAAATGTAAATTGATACTTGTATAGCGCACTACTCACCCGCAAGGGTCTCAAGGCGCTTGTACGAATACGGCTGTGGAACCCATCCTGGCTTTCCCTGTGAGGTGTCCACTCCTGGGCACCCCCAAGGTGGAGGCCAGGCATCCTTAGCGTTGTGGGGGCCGTTGTGGAGATTAAGCAAGCTATTGCCCAGAGTTGCAGAGTGGGACTCCATGATTGGAATAGGCACCGAGGCGAGAATGGTCCGGTCCGTGGAATGTTGAGCGCAAGACCCCGCCGAGGCGGGGAATTGAACACTGGTCCCGGGCCAGACCTCTGAATCAGGGTCTGCCGCTCTAACATTGAGCCACACTTCGACACTTTGCTGTGAGCAAATGATGGATGCTGCTCCTTCACTGGGTGGGGGCACACCACTAAAAGCAAACTAAAGTAGTTTGTTAGCTGTTGCAGCAATGGGAGGACCGATGCCGCTGCGGCATGCGCGCTGCCGGTTAAACCCACGATGATGGCCTCGAAAGGACTTGGGTGATTGCTGTACGGGTGGCAGAGACTGCTTGTTTATACACCAGCCCTCTGAAATAGCCTCTGAATTTTTTTAATTGATGGAGAAACTGCTTGGCAGGGATCAGTAGACTCATGGTGTGTGCCATGGCTCTACTTTGCTTATGGCACTCCAATGCAGTGTGCGCACTCTCACCGAAAGGCAGGATAGTATAAAGGGCAGATCCATGAGGAAGGCCTGTGCATTGCCAGAAAATCCTGTGGAGCGCATACATCCGAAAGTGTCAATGAAATACACTGCTGTAAATTGTCCTCCCCAGGCAATCAAATATCTAGACCATTACATATTTGGGCTCGTCTTAGTAATCATGAATTGCTTGAGCCAAAGAGGCCCTAAGGTTTTGCAGGATAGCTGGCAAGATCTTGTTGGTCATGTCCCACAAAGGCATATGTGTAGCGACCCAGCAAGCAAACGGCATTAAATAGTCCACCTGTTCATATACTGGTGGGCAGCAACAGCACTTGGACCAAGTAGCCATCAAGGTATCCATGCTTGCCTCTTTAAAAAGGGAAGCAGGAACTCAGAAGTAGTTGGCCAAAGCGTCAAAAATTTCTGTCTGAACATTCATTTTCACCTCTAATGAAGGGAGATGTAAATCCAGACAACAGGAAACCAAAGGTACAGGAAACCAAATCAGTCAGGATGCATGAAGACCAACTGACCTCTTGTGATATCATATTGAGACACTGGTCGAGATAGAGCTGAAGCCTGTCCTGTGTCCGACATCTGTATCAGAACCAGATCCTCTTTTAGAGCCACTGGCACTAGGACCAGCATCAACATGGAAGACTCCAGTGCAGGTTTTTGTGCCAGAGTGGAAGCCTGTACTGGTGTCAGTACAATTAGGTTTTGTGTGTGTTTGTGACTGGACTTTGATTTTAGCTTACTGGAGGACTTCAAGCTTGACGTTGACCAACCACTGGAGCCAGACTGAGTCGGCACCCAGGATTTGGAGCAAGACTTGCGCAGAGTTCGCAACAACTCCTTGTATTCTGTGATGACAGGCTCTCGTTACCGTGCACCACATCTCATTGTGGCTCTGGCGGAGACACTGCCTCCAAGACAGATCTATCGGACCAGGGAGCTTCTTCCAAACTATATTTTCCTTATGCAGAGTCTCTCCCCTTGTGAAATCACTTCAATAAAACAGTCTCTAAACCATGATAGGCAAACATGCACAAATACACAACTTCCTCGCTTTGGAAGAGGTATGGTGCTTGCAGATGTATGGAGAATTAAACATCCTGCTGATAAACAATTCTCTCAAGCCTACATTACATCTTTATCCCTGCGGCAGAAATTCCCCAGTATATAAGAAATTGAATAAGCGAACAGAGGGAATTCTAATCATTACAGCACTTACTAATAACATTGGGCAACAATACTGGGAAAGCAAGACATATTGAAGTTAAAAGCTGGGAACTGAAGGACCCCAAGGTAATGAGTAATGACTCCAAACAAACTCTAAAGAGAATGAAACCTTAGTACAGTCGCCTAGAGTATTAACCCCTTCGCCGCGGCGGGAATTCCGCCGCGGCGCGGGGGGGGGGGGGTGCGGGGGGGCAGCGCGGTGGCGCAGTGCTCATGACGGAGCCGCTCCGTCATGAGCCACGGTTGAGCTGTGCTCATGACGGAACGGTTCCGTCATGACTCCGCCCATTTGCGTTGTCCCCCCGCACAGGCGGGGAAACAGCGCCGCGTAGGCGGAGCGGCCGCCAACGGCCGTGACATGACGGAACCGTTCCGTCATGAGCACACGGCAACCGTGGCTCATGACGGAGCGGCTCCGTCATGAGCGGGGAAGGGGTTAAGGAAGCTTACAAGCAACAAAGAACACAAAATATTTGCAAAGGAAAAAAAAAGTCGAAATTAAAGAAACTTTTGTAACTAGAGACTAAATTCCTTGAGCAAGAAGGGAACTTTAACTGTATAGCCCTGAGACAGTTAGAAATCTGGACATAATGAAGACAGAATACAAGACAGGTGCAAGATGCAGCATGTCTACACTACAGAGCAACCCCGCAAAGGCCCTATGAAGCGGATGGGAAAAAAAAAAGGGACGTGTTTTGGCCTAGTTGTATTAACAGGAAGAGGCAGCCAGATGGGGTAGGGAATTGGTAGAGGAGAATGGTGTGAAACATACATCTGATCAAGAGAGCATTTGCTGGATACTATATACTTTTATGGGGTCAAGAAACTCTAGGCAAGGACAGACTCCTATCTGATATAGAAACACCTGCTGTATGTGAGGAAGATAAAGGGGACAAAAACATTACTTACCTGTAATTACGGTTTTGCAGCTTGAAACTCGTACAGATTCCCATGTTTTGCACAACTCCACCTTCTAGCGGTTGGGTCTGGAAGTGGTTTTGTTAAACTTTTCTTAGCTTGTGAGTAGGTGTTGACATAAGTGGAGCACTTGCAGGACTTCTCTAATGCCACAATGACCACGTACATACCTACAACCTTATATTTTACAAAAACTCCTTCAATGGATAGATGGTAGGGTCACATGTATATCTAGAAGGATTATGTTACTGACCCTGTAAGCATCTGTTCTTGGCATGTAATGCTGTAGATTCACATGCTTTGCATAAGTCCGCCATCTAGTGTTGGGCTCGGATGATTACAAGTTGTTTTTGTTCCAAGACGTTTTCTTCGAGTCATGAGGCTGTGTGACTCCGCCTCTAGGGAATACTGCGCATGGTCATCGACTCCATCTTCAGATTGTTTTGCCGTGGATAGGTAAGATGTAAGAATGCTGTATATGTAAGCATGGAGATGTCCATGAGTTAGTATAAGATAAAGTTTATGAACGGCAACCTACACAAGAATTTTGGGGAGGAGGGTTGGCAAATGTGAATCTACAGCACTACATGCCAAAAACAGATGCTTACAGGGTAAGTAACAATCCGTCAAGGCATTTGTGCTCTAGATACACATGCTTTGCATAGAATGTAAAGCAGTCCCTCTCACTAGGCAGTGGTTAACCTGTGGGGGTTGCAGTTGCCTGAAAAAGTTTTAAGTACTGCCTGACCAACATTGGCTTGTTGGTGTGTAAATACATCCACACAATGTTTTGTGAAGGTGTGTGGATTAGACCTTGTTGCTACTTTGAAAATATCCGCAATTGGGATGTTCCCTAAAAATGCAATAGAAGCTCTAATGTTTGAGTGGAGTGTGCTTTTGGAGGAACAGGTAAAAGTAGTGGAGTCTTTGCATAGCATGTCTGTATGCATTTAACTATCCATCTTGAAATGCCAGATTTAGAAATTGCTTTCCCTAAAAGAGGAGGTGCAAAGGCAACAAAAAAGTGTTTTGTTTTTTCTAAATGATTTAGTCCTGCCGATGTAATACATCAATGCCCCTTTGACATTTAAAGTGTGTAATGCCTTTTCTGCAAATGGGTGTGGTTGCGGGGGCCAAAACTGGTTAATCAATGGACTGATTCATATGGGAAATGGAAACTAATTTTTGTAGGACTTTAGGGTTAGTTCTAAGCACTACTCTGTCCCTATGTAGTGGAAAAAAAAGGCTCTATCACAGTTAACGTCTGAATTTCACCAACTCTAAGAGAAGTAATAGCGATTAAAAGAGCAAGTTTTCATGAAAGGTACTGCAATTGACAAGAATGTAATGGTTTAAAAGGAGGACCCATTAATCTTGTAAGGACAATGTTTTAGTTCCATGCTGGGGCAGGTGTAAGTCTAGGAGGAATTATTCTTTTACGTCCCTCCATGAAAGCTTTTGAACAAGAATTTTAAACACCGACGTGTTATCTAGTTTGAAGATATGCTGCAATAGCTGCAAGATGCAATCTTATAGAAGTGCATGCTAATCCTGCAGTTTGTAAATGCAATAGGCATAAAATAAGTGTTTGTACCTTTGCCTGAAGAGGGTTTACGTTTTCTTTGTGGCAGAAGATAACAAAGAGTTTCCATTTTGCTGCATAATATTGCCTTGTAGTTGGTTTACGAGCCTCTTTAAGAATTTTCATACATTCTTGAGGTACATTAAAGTATCCAAATTCTAAGACTTCAGGAGCCAAATTGAAAGATTCATTTATTTGGGATTGGGATGTCTTAATATTCCGTAGTTCTGTGTGAGAAGGTTCGGGTTCAGGTGAAGCTTCTCGTGTGGGACTAAAGACAGTTCCAAGAGTGCTGAAAACCCTGGTTGTCTCGCCCAGGTTGGAGCTAATCTTATCATGGTGAGAGATGTTTGAGTTTCCTGACCACTAATGGAAGTAGTGGGAGAGGTGGAAAAGCGTATGCAAATATCCCTGACCAGTTCATCCATGGAGCATTGCCTTTGGTATGATGGTGTGGATACCCGCTTGCGAAGTGTGGGCATTTCGCGTTTTCTTTTGTTGCAAACAAGTCGATCTCTGGAAACTCCCACTTGTGAAAGTATGGTAGAAGAACATTGGAGCGAATCACCCATTTGTGGGCTTGTTGCGTTCTGCTTAGAAAGTCTGCAATTTGATTGCTTGTCCCTGGGAAATGTTCTGCTAGGAGACGAATCTTGTGATGTATTGCTAATCTCTATATTTTCTGTGCTACCTGCGATAATTGGAGTGTGTGTACCCACTGTTTTTGTAAATACATTGTTGTCATAATGTAGGTTCGAACTAGAACAACTTTGTTGCAGGTGAGGTAGGAAGGCTTTGATTGCTAGATGAACAGCTTGCAGCTCTAGGTAACGGACATGGAGATTCTTTTATTTGGAATCCCATATTCCCTGAATAGTAAAGTTGTGGAAATGTGCTCCCCAACTTGTTAGGGAAACATCTGTTGTGAATATTATCTGGGGAACTGGGTCCTGAAATGGCTGTCCTTTGGATACATTTTGTGGATTCCAACATTGCGGAGAATGATGTGTTGCTGTCTACCAACACTAGATCGTGATCAACAAATTGTTGTAGAGGTCTCATATTTAGTCTGGTGTGCGGAGGTCTCGTATCTAG
Organism: Triturus cristatus; assembly: GCF_964204655.1. Lineage (NCBI taxonomy): Eukaryota > Metazoa > Chordata > Amphibia > Caudata > Salamandridae > Triturus > Triturus cristatus. Next base: position 818,732,653 of record NC_140595.1, read on the forward strand.
TCGGGTGTGTGGAACTATGTGAATACAGTATGCCATCATGCCTACAAGTATGAGAAATGTTTTCGCAGGAAGTGGATTTCCAGTTTGAAACTGCAGATAAGGAATATGCTACTTACTAGTATGCATCTGTTCTTGGCATGTAGAGCTGCAGATCTATACACTGTGCATAGATTGCCATCTGGTGTTGGGCCCGGATGTTAGCAGTTTGTTTTTCCTCTTAGAAAGTCTTTGGAAGTCACGAGGTCGGTGACTCCTCCTTTGGTTCGTATTGCGCATGGGCTTCGGCTCCATCCTCAGATTGTTTTTCGCCAGCAGGGAAAGCTGGAGCGTAGTAGTAACAGTAAAGAAACCCATGTGTGTTGTATCTAAATTAGATAAACTGGAACGGATACAGGTAGCCGGGTGGGCGTGTATAGAGCTGCAGCTCTACATGCCAAGAACAGATGCATACTGGTAAGTAGCATATTCCGTTCGAGGCATATGAGCTGCAGATTATACACTGTGCATAGATTATATAGCAGTACCCAACCCTAGCGGCGACCACCGACATCCGTTGCAGTTGTTTGGAACAGTGTTTTTAGTACAGCCTGGCCCACACTAGCTTGTTGCTTGGTTTGCACATCTACACAGTAATGTTTTGTGAAAGTGTGCGGTGTTGACCATGTCGCTGCTTTGCAGATGTCATCTAGTGGTATGTTTCCTAGAAACGCCATAGAAGCCCCTATCTTCCTTTTAGAGTGGGCTTTAGGGGGAACAGATAGCGTTCGTTTTGCGGTAGCAAATCTGTATGCATTTTACAATCCACCTAGCTATCCCCGATTTAGAAATAGGGTTGCCTTTATGTGGTGGAGAGAAAGAGACAAATAGCAGTTTGGTTTTTCTGAAAGGTTGTGTTCTTTGGATGTAGTAAAGTAAGGCCCTTTTAACATCCAGTGTGTGTAAAGCCCTTTCCGCAACGGTTTGAGGTTGTGAGAAAAAGACTGGTAATTCTACCGACTGGTTTAGATGGAATGGAGAAATGACTTTGGGTAGAAATTTTGGGTTGGTGCGGAGTACAACCTTGTTCTGAAGCATTTGGAGAAAAGGTTCCTGTATAGTGAGTGCTTGTATTTCACTAACCCTTCTGAGGGAAGTGATGGCCACTAGAAAAGCTGTTTTCCATGTGAGAAATTGCAGCTCACATTTATGTAATGGTTCGAAAGGGGGTCCCATTAACCTTGTGAGAACTATATTCAAGTTCCAGACAGGTGAGGGTGGTACTCTGGGTGGAATTACTCTTTTGAGGCCTTCCATAAAGGCCTTGATGACAGGCACCCTGAAAAGTGATAGGTGCTGCCTGTTCTGTAAGTAAGCAGCAATTGCTGCGAGGTGTAACCGAATGGATGTATATGCTAGGTTACACCTTTGTAGATGGAGCAAGTAACATATGATGTGCTGTATGGACACATTTAAGGGATTGATTGTATTGTTGTGGCAGTAAACAACAAATCTTTTCCACTTTGCAGCATAGCATGCCCTAGTAGTAGGGCGTCTAGCTTCCCTGATAATATTCATGCAATCAGGGGGAAGGTTAAGGTATCCGAATCTCTCCATGGTTCTGGGTTAGGAGGCATGGTGAGAGGTGCAGCTTTTGGTGTGGTACTACCGAGAGTTCCAGCAGTGTGGTGTACCACGGTTGTCTGGCCCATGTTGGAGCTACTAGGATCAGTGTTGGGGAATGCTATTGTAGCTTTCGCACCACTAATGGAATTAGTGGGAGAGGTGGAAAAGCGTATGCAAATTTGTTTGACCAGTTCATCCATATCGCATTGCCTTTGGACAATGGGTGTGGATATCTGGCGGCGAAGCTTGGGCATTTTTTGTTGTCGTGGGTGGCGAATAGGTCGGTGTGTGGATGCCCCCACATCTGTAATAACGGGTGAAGAACTTGTGGGTGAAGTTCCCATTCGTGAATCTGTTGCGTTTGTCTGCTGAGCAGATCTGCCATGGTGTTTTGGACTCCTGGGACGTGTTGGGCCAGGAGAAAGATTTTCTGTGGAATTGCCCATCTCCATATGCTCTGTGCTAATTGAGAGAGCTGTGGAGAGTGTGTGCCCCCCTGTTTTTGAATGTAGTACATGGCAGTCATGTTGTCTGTGCGAATGAGGACTGCCTTGCCTGTAATCTGCATCTGGAAGGATTTTAGGGCCAGGAAGATTGCCAGTAACTCCAGATGGTTGATGTGGAGTAACTTCTGTTGTGGCGTCCATGTGCCCTGTACTGTGAGATGTAACAGATGAGCTCCCCAGCCTGAGAGCGATGAGTCTGTTAGGATTATTTGTGGGACCGGGTCCAGGAACGGTCGACATTTGGAAAGATTTGTGGTGTTCCACCACTGCAGAGAGCGATGGGTGCGACCGTCTACCAACACCAGATCTGTCAGTTGCCCCTGGGCCTGGTTCCATTGGCGCGCTAAGCACTCTTGGAGTGGACGCATCTGGAGTCTTGCATGAGGCACTATGAAAATGCAAGAGGCCATCATCCCTATTAGTTGCATAAACACTCTTGCTGGGAAGGAGTGTTGAAGTATGAATTTTTGATGCAAAGCCTGAATGCTTGCAATCCTGGCCGGATTGGGGTAGGCTATGGCTTTTGAGGTGTCTATGGTGGCACCGAGGTATTGCTTTATGTGGGATGGTGTTAGCTGGGACTTTTGGTGGTTCACCGTGAATCCTAGTTGATGAAGTAGTTGGATTGTAGTGGCGGTGTGGTGTACACATTGGTTGTAGGACGCGGCTTTTATCAGCCAGTCGTCCAGATACGGGAAGACGTGAATGTGCTGTTTTCTGAGATGTGCCGCCACTATCGCTAGGCACTTGGTGAATACCCGTGGTGCTGTTGTGACCCCGAATGGGAGCACTTTGAACTGGTAGTGTTGCCCATCCACTACGAATCTGAGGTACTTTCTGTGGGCACGGTGTACCGGAATGTGGAAGTATGCGTCTTTCAAGTCCAGTGTGGTGAGAGGAATATGCTACTTACCAGTATGCATCTGTTCTTGGCATGTAGAGCTGCAGAGTCACACACTGAGGATAAGATCGCCATCTGGTGTTGGGCTCGGATGATTGCAGGTTGTTGTTGTCTTCGGAAGAAGCCTTTGGTCACGAGGTTGGTGACTCCTCCCCTGGACAACAGTGCGCATGGGCATCCACTCCATCGTCAGATTGTTTTTTCGCCATGATGGGAAAAGATGGAGTGTATAGGAATGAAAGAAAGGATGTCCATGTGTAATGTCTAAGTAAGACAGATGCAGGTCCCGCGGAGGCGGGCGGGCGTGTGTGACTCTGCAGCTCTACATGCCAAGAACAGATGCATACTGGTAACTAGCATATTCCGTTCGAGGCATATGAGCTGCAGATCACACACCGAGGATAGATTATACAGCAGTGCTTCCCCTTAGCGGTGGTCGCCTGTATCTGTTGCAGCAGTTTGAAATAAAGTTTTTAGGACAGCCTGGCCCACTAAGGCCTGTTGTTTGGCCTGCACGTCAACAGTAGTGTTTAGTGAAGGTATGCGTGGTAGACCACGTGGCTGCCTTGCAAATGTCTAAGGGAATGTTGCCTAAGAAGGCCATAGAAGCCCCTATTTTACGCGTGGAGTGCGCCCCAGGGGGGAACTGTAAGTGTACGTTTAGCCTTTTGGTAGCATATTTGGATGCATTTAACTATCCACCGGGCTATACCGGGTTTGGAGATGAGATTGCCTTTATGTGGTGGTGCGAAAGCAACAAAGAGTTGTTTTGTCTTTCGGAAAGGTTTTGTCCTGTCGATGTAATAAGCAAGGCTCTTTTGACATCTAAGGTATGTAGGGCCCTTTCAGCTACGGAGTCTGGGTTTGGGAAAAAGACTGGTAGCTCTACTGATTGGTTAAGGTGGAAAGGGGAAATCACTTTTGGAAGAAATTTAGGGTTTGTCCTAAGAACCACTTTGTTACGGTGTAGTTGTAAGAAAGGTTCCTCTATTGTAAGGGCTTGTATTTCACTTACTCTGCGTAGGGAAGTGATTGCGATAAGGAAAGCTACCTTCCATGTTAGGAATTGTAATTCACATTTGTGCATAGGTTCAAATGGGGGACCCATAAGTCTTGTTAGAACAACATTGAGATTCCACACTGGGGCAGGTGGCAATCTTGGGGGAAGAATTCTTTTGAGACCTTCCATAAACGCTTTGATGGCTGGTACCTTAAAAAGGGACAGGTGTTGCCTATTTTGCAAGTAGGCTGCCAAGGCTGGTAGGTGTAAACGTATAGAGGAATACGCTAGATTGCATCTTTGCAAGTGTAGTAGATAGCAAATGATGTTTTGGATGGAAGCATCCAATGGATGTATGTTTTTATTAGCGCAGTAGATGGCAAATCGTTTCCATTTTGCGGCATAACATGCTCTAGTAGTCGGTCGTCTGGCCTCCTTTATGATATTCATACAGTCTGGAGGGAGATGGAGGTATCCGAACTCTAAGACCTCAGGAGCCAGATCGCTAGGTTCAGTGTTTGAGGATCTGGGTGTCTGATTTCTCCACGGTTCTGGGTTAATAGATCCGGGGAGAGGCGTAGCCTTTGATGTGGAACTAAGGATAGTTCGAGAAGTGTGGTGAACCACGGTTGACGTGCCCAAGTGGGAGCTACCAGTATTAGTGTTAGCGACTGTTTCAGTTTGCGTACCACAAATGGAACTAGTGGGAGAGGCGGAAAAGCGTACGCAAATCTGCCTGACCAGTTCATCTATAGGGCATTGCCCTTCGACTGTGGGTCTGGAAACCTGGCGGCGAAGGTTGGGCATTTTGTGTTTTCGGGAGTGGCGAACAGGTCTATGTCTGGTTGTCCCCATTTTTGGAAGAAGGGGAGGAGAACCTTGGGGTGTAATTCCCATTCGTGGATCTGCTGTATGTGGCGACTTAGGAGGTCGGCCACCTGATTGTGGATTCCTGGGAGATGTTCTGCTAACAGGTAGATGTTTTGGGGAATTGCCCATCTCCAGATTTGCTGTGCCAGTTGGGACAGTTGGAGAGAGTGTGTCCCTCCCTGTTTTTGTATATAATACAGTCGTCATGTTGTCTGTGCGTATGAGGACAGTTTTGTTCTTTAGGTGTACCTGAAAGGATTTTAGTGCTAGGAACACTGCTAGGAGTTCCAGGTGGTTGATGTGGAGCAGTTTTTGTTGACTGGTCCATCTGCCCTGAGTGGTATGGTGAAGGAGGTGGGCTCCCCACCCTGTGAGAGATGTGTCGGTAGTTAGCAAAACTTGTGGAAGAGGCTCTAAGAACGGCCGCCCTTTGGACAGGTTGATGGTGTTCCACCATTTCAGTGAGCGAAGTGAGCGACTGTCCACCAACACCAGATCGGTAAGTTGTCCGTGAGCTTGGTTCCACTGTTGTGCTAGACATTCCTGTAAGGGACGCATTTGAAGTCGCGCGTGTGGGACTATGGAGATGCATGACGCCATCATGCCTAGGAGCTGCATGAACACTCTCGCTGGGAGAGATGGATGAGTTTGAAATTGAGAGATTGAGATTTTGTATACTGGCTATCCTGGCAGTGCTGGGATAAGCAATGGCTTTGGATGTATCTATGGTTGCTCCTAGATACTGATGTAGGTGGGAAGGCTGTAGATGGGATTTGGGGTAGTTGATAGTGAATCCCAAATTGTGGAGGGTTTGAATAGTGCGATGAGTGTGGAGAACGCATTTTTGGTGAGTATTGGCTTTTATGAGCCAATCGTCCAGATAGGGGAAGACATGGATCTGTTGTCTTCTGAGGTGCGCTGCCACGACTGCTAAGCACTTGGTGAATACCCTGGGTGCTGTTGTTACTCCGAATGGGAGAACTGTAAACTGATAGTGTTGCCCATCTACCACAAATCGCAGATATTTTCTGTGAGCGGGATGCATAGGGATGTGAAAGTACGCGTCCTTGAGGTCCAATGTGGTGAGGAAGTCTCCCTGTTGTAAGAGTGGGAGGACCTGTTGGAGAGTGGTCATATGAAAATGATCCGAATGTATATACTGGTTTAGTAGTCTGAGATCCAGTATGGGCCTTAATGTTTTGTCCTTTTTGGGAATGAGGAAGTATAGAGAATATACCCCTGTTCCCTGATGTTGAAGAGGGACTGGTTCCATCGCATGTTTTTGTAACAGGGATTGAACTTCTTGTTTGAGGAGAGAGAGATGATGTGAAGACATTGGACGTTGTTTGGGTGGTATGTTTGGGGGGGATTGTATGAGTTCGAGGCAGTAGCCAGACTGGATAATTTGTCTTACCCATCTGTCTGTGGTGATGGAAGTCCAGACAGGTAGGAATTGTTGGAGCCGCCCCCCGACCGGAGTGGAATGGTCTGGGGGGAGTGGTGGCAAGTCACTGTTTGGTGGCTGGGGAGGTGCGGGTGTTGTTATTGCCCCGCCCTCGACCTTTGTTATGAGTAGGATCTGGGCGAAAAAGTTCATCTGGCTCCGAAGGTGGTGGCGGTGATGGCCGTTTCGGGTCTTTATGAACTTTTTTCGGTGTGGACGTAGTTTTCGGTGCCTATGGATTTTTCGGTGCCGATGGGGTTTTCGGAGCCGATGGGGTTTTCGGAGCCGATGGGGTTTTCGGAGCCGATGGGGTTTTCGGAGCCGATGGGGTTTTCGGAGCCGATGGGGTTTTCGGAGCCGATGGGGTTTTCGGAGCCGATGGGGTTTTCGGAGCCGATGGGGTTTTCGGAGCCGATGGGGTTTTCGGAGCCGATGGGGTTTTCGGAGCCGATGGGGTTTTCGGAGCCGATGGGGTTTTCGGAGCCGATGGGGTTTTCGGAGCCGATGGGGTTTTCGGAGCCGATGGGGTTTTCGGAGCCGATGGGGTTTTCGGAGCCGATGGGGTTTTCGGAGCCGATGGGGTTTTCGGAGCCGATGGGGTTTTCGGAGCCGATGGGGTTTTCGGAGCCGATGGGGTTTTCGGAGCCGATGGGGTTTTCGGAGCCGATGGGGTTTTCGGAGCCGATGGGGTTTTCGGAGCCGATGGGGTTTTCGGAGCCGATGGGGTTTTCGGAGCCGATGGGGTTTTCGGAGCCGATGGGGTTTTCGGAGCCGATGGGGTTTTCGGAGCCGATGGGGTTTTAAGCATCGAAGTGGAAGAACGTTTCGGCGCCGGTGGAGACTTCGGTGCCGAGGAACGTTTCGGTGCCGAAGGAGATTTCGGTCTTGAAGCCTGTTTCGGTGCAGACAGTGGTTTTTTCGGTGCCGAAGGTGTTATAGGTACAATCACATGAGGTTTGCTCGAGCCCGAGCCACCTACAGGCTTAGATGTCTTCGGAGCCGGGCCCGAGGGCGGGGCTTCTGAAGAGGATTTCCGGTTGCGACTGGGCCCAGCTGGCGGAGTCTTGACCAATGTCTTTTTGGATGGGGCAGGGGCAGGGGGGGTGGTACTCACACGCTGCCCTGGAGTGATGAGGTCATCGGAATCGTCGGCCTCGGACACGATCGAGATCTTCGGTGTCATCTGCAGGAACATCCTGAGCAAAGATGTCCTCCGGTTCTGGAGCTGGTTTGGCCATAATATGGCGTCGAGCTCTTCGGTCCCGGAGGGTCTTCTTGGAGCGGAAAGCGGCACAAGCTGGACAGGTCGACTCGTTGTGTTCCGGCGACAGGCAGAGGTTACAAACCTCGTGGTGGTCACTGTGGGGGAACTTCGCTCCACACTGGGGGCATTTTTTAAAGGGTGTCCTGTCCATCAGCCACTTCCGGAACCGGTCCGAGTTGATTTCGATGGAATGAAGATTGAAGAGTTAAATCGATTGTTGGAAGTTTTCTGCTGGAGCGGAAAAAGTTCATCCGAACCCAATGGCGGAAAAAAACAATCTGACGATGGAGTGGATGCCCATGCGCACTGTTGTCCAGGGGAGGAGTCACCAACCTCGTGACCAAAGGCTTCTTCCGAAGACAACAACAACCTGCAATCATCCGAGCCCAACACCAGATGGCGATCTTATCCTCAGTGTGTGATCTGCAGCTCATATGCCTCGAACAAGTCGTTCTGGGGGAGGAGCGGAAGTACCTGCTGAAGTGTTACCATGTGCAAATGGTCCAAATGTATGTATGTATGTGTTTAGAGGCCGGAGATCTAAGATAGGCCGTAGAGTCTTGTCTCTTTTTGGTATCAGAAAATATAGGGAGTAGACCCCTACGTTTGGCTGATCGTGGTGGACCTGTTCTATTGCGTGTTTTTGTAGGAGGGAGATTACCTCCTGTTTTAGTAACGTGGAATGTTCTTGTGACATTGGGCGTTGCCTGGGTGGAATGTTGGGGGGGTAGATGGGAGTTCTAGGCAGTACCCTGAACGAATAATTTGGCTCACCCACTTGTCTGATGTGATGGACTCCCAGACGTGAAGGAAATTTTGTAGTCTGCCCCCGACGGAGTGGGATGGTCTGGGGGGAGCAGGGGATGTCATTGGGTAGGCGGTGTGGCAGAGCAGGCGGTATTTGTTTTGCCTCTGCCTTTATTGTTATTGCCTCTATTGCCGCCTCTTTGATAACCTTTTGTGAAGGTGGACTGAGGAGGGAATTTGTAGGACGTGGACGCGATCTGAGGAGTAGCCTCTGCCCCGAAAGGAAGAGCGGCGAAAGGAGCGCCTAGGAGGGTGTGACTGTAGGGCTCCCATAGATTTAGCCGTATCTGTCTTTTTTCATCTTCGAGGGCCTCATCTATCTTTGGACCGAATAAATGTTCCTGATCAAATGGATGGTTTAATATGGAGGCTTGTACCTCAGGTTTAAAGCTGGAAACTCTCAGCCAAGCGTGTCGACGGAGTAGGACACTGGTGTTAATGGCCCTGGAGGCTGTGTCTGCTGCGTCCAAGGCACAACGTATAGAGGTATTAGTTATGGTCTTACCCTCTTGAATTAATTCATTGGCCCTATTTTTATATTTTTCTGGGAGATGGTGCATGATGGTTTCTAGTTTATCATAATGCGCACTGTCGTATCTGGCCAATAGCGCTTGAGTGTTGGCGATACGCCATATATTGGCTGCCTGTGACGCAGTGCGTTTTCCTGACGCGCCCAGGAGCTTTGATTCTTTGTCAGGTGGTGGTGCTTCGCCTGACGCCTGGGAATTTGATCTCTTTCGTGCGGTGGATACCACTAGGGAATCCAGTGGCGCTGGCCCTTTGATGTAGGCAGGATCTATGGGGGCAGCTTTATACTTTTTTTCTATGCGTGGGTTTAGGACCCTAGCCCTGACTGGGTCTTTAAAAACCTCTGGCACATGTTTTATTACCCCTTTGAGCATAGGTAGTATAGCAGTAGACCTATGTGCAGTATCAAAGGTGTCTAGGAGGAAATCTTCCTCTACTGGGTCAGTGTGTAGCTCTACCCAGTGATAATGTGCCACCCTCTGAAGTAGGTGGTGAAAACCTAGTGAGTCTTCTGGTGGAGATGGCCTGGATGGATAGAGGTCATCTTGTGGGACATCTGGAATGTCGATTATTATAATCATCCCAGGGGTCTGGGGATCCTGTAGGGGTGGGGTCTTGTGGAACATCTGCTGGGTCGTAGTATGGGTCTCCCTGATCATCATGGTCTGGAGACGGGGGTCGGAGAGCGATGAGGCAGGGGTGGAGAAGGTAGAGGGGGCGGAGGTGGAGAGGATGGAGAGGTTGAGGGAGGTGGAGAAGGCACTCTGAAAGGGGAGGTAGCACAGTCCTTCCTCGGTGGAGGTGGAGCTGGTTTGTCCAAATGTCTCTTTTTTGAAGACAGTGTCAAATGTCCAGTTTTTGGATCCTTGGTAAGTGTCTTTTGCAGAGGATCCGGTGTGAATAGTTCTTGCGACACTGGTTGTTCGGTCGGCGCCGAGGTTTTCGGGGCCGACGGCTTTTTAGGCTTGTCTGTGCCGTGCTTTCTTGGAACCTCCGATTTTTTGTTCGGTGCCGAGAGAGGTTTCGGCACGGGAGTGTCGGCGCGGAGGGCCTTATGAGGTTTGGCCGGTACAGAGAGGCCGGGTTTCGACACAGAGGGCTTTGGTGCTGAGCTCGGTGTGGAGGTGGAGGCCGATTTTTTCTTCGGTGCCGAAGGGTGTTTTTCAGCACCGCTGGTAGGCTGGCTAGAGCCCGAGCTGCCGGAAAGCTGATTAGGCTTCTTTACGGGGCCCGAAGGTGGGGTGTTAGAAGCAGTGTCCTTGGTCTTGCCTAGGCTCGAAGGCGTGACCAAAGCCTTTTTGGGTGTCGGCGCGGGTGTGGGAGGGGGTATAGTACTCACGACCCTCTGCGCCGGGGTGATGTCCTCCACATCGGAGTCGTCGGCTTCGGAAGCACTGACTAGGTCGTTGTCTTCGGTGTGCTGGTGTCCCGGAGCTTCAACGTCGTCCCCGAAGATGTCGACTGGAGCGGAGGTCGAGGAGTGCGCCATGTTGCGTTTGGCCCTTCGATCTCGAATAGTCTTTTTCGATCTAAAAGAATTGCAGGCGGGACAGTCTCGAGCCTCGTGTTCAGGGGAGAGGCAGAGGTTGCACACCTCATGAAGATCGGTGTGGGGGAATTTGGACCCACATCGAGGGCACTTCTTGAAGGGATTTCTTTCCATCAGCCGAGACCCGAGCCGGGATAGGCCCGAAGGCCGCCGTCGATGACTGGAATAGAAGTGTCGAAAAACAATCTGAGGATGGAGCCGAAGCCCATGCGCAATACGAACCAAAGGAGGAGTCATCGACCTCGTGACTTCCAAAGACTTTCCAAGAGGAAAAACAAACTGCAAACATCCGGGCCCAACACCAGATGGCGATCTATGCAAAAGTGTGTAATCTGCAGCTCATATGCCTCGAACATCCTATTCTATAGAATCTTTATATAAAGGAACTTGATGGAACGTTGCTGCACCGGCCATTAGGTCCTGATAAGCAGAGGCATCATCAGGTGGTGATGGGCGAGTGGGATCCAAGTCAGTATCTGTTTAAGGTTCAATATCAAAATATCCCAATGATCCCCTTGTTGTGTATCATCTGGGATATCCTGAACCTCCCCTACTGTAGACTGAGGGGATAAGTTACCTGGCTCAAATAAATGTGGGGAGTGAGGTTGAGTAGGTTTGTGGTAGTGGTAAAGAGGGAATAGGAATGTGCAATGGACTAGTAGCAGCAGTCCTCTTCTTTAGAGGCTGAACAGGAATGTCCAATGCCTCTTCAAAACTCAACTGCTTCTTAGAAGTGTGTTCTGGTGGTTGCATAGTCATTTTCTTATTTCCTGGCTGAAATTGCAGTGTCTTGTATGGGATCGAACTTTTGATGAAATTGCTTGAGAATTGGCTCTGGAGGAGGTTTCGAACAGAAAACTAATTTCGGTGGGGAGATATTTGATTTCAGTAAAGGAATGCTAGGATACGAAATTAGTAGTCTGTTTCGATGCCGAGACCACAGATCGAGGGGTTATATGGCTTCAGGTATCAAGGCGGTAGAGGCCCCTCCTGTAGGCCAAACCTTCGAAGCCGAACCTTCGAAGCCAAGCCAGAGGACTGGGCTTCAGAGTTCTATTTTCAGCACGAACCATGGCTTATGTGCAGTGTCGGGCTGTTGAGCAGGTTTTTCGGTAGAAACCAATGGTTTGGGGTTAGAATCGGGGCAGAGGTACTCACTGTCCGTTGCTTTTGTGCTGACTGTAGAACAGTTGAGTCTCTGAATCAAGGATTGACAGTGATTCCTCTTGTGCCGCTGTAGCTTCTTCCTCTTCTTGTCGACCTAAGATGTCTGGGACATCATCTGCTCGTTTACACTGCATTTCCTGTTGTCTTGCACATCGGTCGCAAAGGGTCTTTTTGGACCGAAAGGATTTACAGGTCTCAAAGGTGTCTTCTCGATGCTAGGGCGAGAGGCGTAAGTTACAAACGGCACGTTTGTTTTTGGGAGGGTATTTTGAGCCACACTTCGGACAGAAATGAAACAGAGGGCATTCCATTAGCACGTCATTCTCTGTGTGTGGGGAAATGGAGACGTTTTTGCCTGGCCAGGTACTACCTGAGGGCCAAGGAAGGGAGCTGAAGACTCGCTTTAGAATGGTTGTATGAGACGCAAAGTAGACCAACTGAGACAACCGTATAATGGGAATAAACTACCCAAAGCGAGTCTGAACGAGCCTCGAACCGAAGCGCAAGATACTACATCCGAACCAGTCGGTGGAAAAAAACCACACTGAAGATGGCAGCGATAACCATGCACAGTATTCCCATGTAGCGATACCAAAGGGGTTGATGGACGGAGCGTTTGAGGAAATCAAACACTCACCCCCAGTCAACTGATCTGGGTTTAATCCATCATTCTTTAGCTCACTCCACTGCTCAAACGCTCCGTCCATCATCCCCTTTGGTATCGCTTTGTTCGCCCGAAGTTGGCAGGGTATGCCCAGACGTGGGTCCCTTGCTCACTTTGCCACTGGATTCAAGATAGCCTGGCTGATGACTGTTATGAACCCGAAACCGGTCCCAGGATGCTCGTTTCCGGTCCAGGGAAGACATGGCTTGGCAGTTCGGGCTGGACTGTTCCCATGAGGCATAGGGTCAGACTGATTTGCATATGGCCATGTCTGAACTGGAGTGGTGGAGTGAGCTAAAGAATGATGGATTAAACCCAGATCAGTTGACTGGGGGTGAATGTTTGACTTGCTCAAACGCTCAGTCCATCATCCCCTTTGGTATCGCAGTATTCCCATGTAGGCGCAAATGCCTCTGCAATTACATGTAAATGAAGATGGCCTGGAAGTGCGGCAATGTTTATCTGCTGCATTTCTAAGCGGTCTTCATTTACTGAGCCCTTGAAGAGAAAGTGCGAACTGTTATTGGAGTGTCGTGGGGTCAGTGAGTGTGCTGGCAGGGTCGAAGAGGTTGCTCAATAAAAAAAAAAAAAAGCCCAAGTGTTTTCACGGTCATCTAAGTATAAAATCATGCAATGCAATAACAGCTTAATTGAAAAATAAATGCAAGTTAAACTAACAGATAAATGCTTAGGTTATGAACCCTCAGTTAGCAACTACCATCACTGCAGGGGTGTGGTGTGTGTTTTAAAGCTGAGATACATAATTAACCCTAGTTGGCACAGAGGAATAGTCTCCTTTGTATTCATAGTCGGGGCCACGGCAATTGGGCGGTTTTGCCATTCTGCGCCTAGTTATGAATTTCCCCCATTTGGCACATAATCCATCATCTGCTGCATAATTAGTAAAATTTAAGAAAAAAAAGTGTTTCTAGTTAAAGTTACTAAAAAATGCAGCAACATGTTAGCTTGCAGCGGAAGGCATTTTCTAAAGGTTGACTGGTCACCTTTCTGTTGATTATTGCTATATGTGGGACATAAAGTGGTACTTATGAGGGGAAATATGCCAGGACAGTGTTAAGTGTAAAAATGGCAAAATAATGCAGTAATGCTATCATAAAATCGAGCATTTTTGAAGACCTCTGATCTAGAGCCAGTATTCTTGGTTACAGTTGTACCCAAGGAATGCGCCAAGTGGGTCACAAAACGTTGTGCTTTTCTGATGTTCTCAGTGACTTGTGTGCAATGCAGAAAAGCTTCTCTGACATCTAGTGCGAGTAAGGACCCTTCAACGCCATTAAAGGCCTTTTAGAAAAAAGCTAACAAGTTGATGGTTTGATTAATGTGAACATGCGAAATGATGTTTGGTAAGAATTTGGGACGTGTTCTCATAACCACTTTATCCTTATGAATGGATACATATGGTTCCTGTTATGTGAGTACCTGTAACTCGCTTCCCCTTCTTAGTGGCGTGATGGCCACCAAGAAGACGGTCTTTAAGGTAAGAAACTTTAGTGTAGCTTTGAGTATGGGGCCAAAGGGTGCCTTCACTAACCCAGCTAGTACCAAGTTGAGGTTCCACTGTGGGGGTGGTAGCGCCCAGGCAAGGAAGAGTCGCTTCCCTCTTCCATTAAACTTATAAGTGAACTTGATAAAGCCGGTTCAGAGTGTAGTCCTTTCACATAAGCAGAAACAGCTAACCAGTGCACCTTCAGAGAAGCTTGCATTTGGTCAGAGGTGTGAGGTATCAGAATAAGACCATGCCCTGCTAAAATGTGTTGGAGCAAGTTCGCCTGACAGTTTGTTAAAAACCTTCTCCATGTGCAGCAACTTCTAGTGGCTGGTCTGTGTGCTTCTTAAATGATACACAATGTTGCATTAGGTAAGATTATATGCTGAAACTCCGCTACTCCAGGGACCATACTCTCAGCTGCAGATCGCCACATGCAGGGTATGGATATACTTGTGCAGAGGAATGTTGACATGTTTCTGCCCTGCCGGCTGTAAGTGAGAACCATGGTTGGCAAGGACATCTGGAAGCTATGCAAATCACTGTCCAGCGTGCTCCTCAACATGCGTGAGGAGTCTGGTCAGGATGGCTTCTGGGAGTGGAGCTGTGAAGGGTTTCCCTTTCAGCATATTGACTGTATTCCCCCACCACTTTCCCTTGGTGACCCTGGTCATTATACCCACTAGATCTTCTCAACTTACTGGAGTTTGTGACCATTGGTTACTCAACCACACACTTAAACGCCTCATGTGTAGTCTTGTGTTTGGAATGAGGTGAATGCAAGTTGCCATCTTCTCTAGTAGTTTCATTATTGTCCTCATTGTCAGACTGAGTCAGGGATGTCTGGTAAAGGTAAACTTGGCCTAGTATAGTTTGAACCCTTCGCACGGTAGGGCATGTCATTGCCGTAGTTGTGTTAAGATCTCTTCACCAGTAAAGTTTTGTTTGAGCCTGGGGTGGGAAATTATTCACCCTAATATACAGGGAATTCTAGTGTGAGTAATAGCGATACCACCATACCAGGTAGTGTTGCCCTGACCAGCCAGTCACCCAGAAAGGAGTAGAAATGTACGGCCCATCTCCTAAGGAGTGCTGCTGTAACTGTCTGTGTTTTTGTGAAGACTATTGGTGCGGACTTTATGCCAGAAGGCTGAACCTTCAACAGATGCCCTCCCCTTAGCTATTATCTGTGCGCAGAGTGGATGGGAATGTGGAACTAGCTGTCTGAGATCCACTGGTGCCAGATAGTCTTCTTTCTCTAGTAATGGAATAACGTCTTGTAAGGTAGTGATTTGGCACCGCTATGTTTTTATGTACCAGTTTACAAAGCATAGATCTAGAATACGAGGCTGCATGGTTAGGTATTGCTTTGGACTAGAAAGTAAACAGAGTACACAACTGGGTTTATTCATCTCTATAGAATCTTTGTGCAGCAGCTCTTGTACTTCAGCTTCTGAATTTCCAACAGTTCTTTCGTACTGCTGGTACTCCGGGTTTTATTGGTAGTTTTTGTACAAAGTTGATGCGATATTCATGGTGTAGGTTATTTATAACCCACTTGTCCATGGTAATGTTGGAGACCATAGTCAGATCCTGTGGAGTTTTCCGCACCTTGGTTTTAGTCTGCCACGAAAAAAAGTATTGGTTGCTGTTGTGGCCACTGTGTGGCTATCGAGAGCTAGCTGCCTCCAGCTTGTCTCCGTGTACTAAAGGCTTGCCTCCCCTGTACGGAGGGATCAATCTCTTGAAATGTGGTCTGCACACCTGTAGGAACACCATGGCCACCTGTCTAATCTGCTTTTTTCATTAATTTCAGAGTCTGCTCAATCCCTGGGCAGAAGAGCTGGTTTCAAGTGATGGGCATATCAATATTGTTTGACTGGACCTCTGCTTTAAATCCGGTGATGCGCAGGCAGGCATGTCTCTTTAGGACTGACACTGCTGCTCGCTGTATATGCAGCATCTAGGGCCCACTTAAGGTAGGTGTTGGCAATATGTGTCCCCCTTCGGTCAAACTTTTAGCCCTTTTCAGATAATCTTTTGGAGATGTGACATAAGGTTGTCCTAGAGTTCCTAGATTTGGTGAGGATGTCTATTAGGGTGTTTCAGTTACCTATCGCCATTGTGTGGCAGCTGCTCTTTCCATCTTCCTGCGCCCGCCTCCTACCTCTTGCTCTTCTGGTCCGACGGGGGCCCTACAGATGCCAGAGACATGGCCCTTTATCTGGCAGTATTTACAATAAGCATGTCTGCCTCAACATATCCCTGGTTGGAGTTAGGGACTTGAGTGGACACCCTACGTTCCTTCATTATGCGAGGAGTCTCTGCTTTTGCAGTGGCCGCCTTCGAAAATACATCCCTACCCTGCTGGACTATGCTTGGCAGCATTAACAGAAATCATTTTTTATAGTAAACTGGTATCTCGAGAAGAAAGCATGTGTCCTTCTCTACCGCCATTTCCACACCAAAAGCATCAACTGCTCGCTTAGGTTGAGATGATATCCAGAGGGGATTGCCTCGAGATGTACATATCCATCTCGTGAGTAATCTGCCTCAACGTCCACCAGCAAGGTTTCTTCCTGTGGTATGTGGGACCCCATTTTTTCTGTTACAGTATGTGTAAAAATGTAGCATTCTATGCCCATGTCCATGCCCTGTTCTAAGTCCTGCTGAGGAACTTGTATTTCTGGTGTTGGTTTCTTAACCTCCCTAAAACTATAGGTTTTGTAAAGTATTCGTTTCCTCAAAGGCTTTCTTTTTTCATACTTTTTTTTTATATCAGTCTCCAAGAACCTCTTCTTTTTCTCGACCTCTGAGATTTTACTGTCCCCTTTGGGTCTTTCTTTAGACAGCACCAGCCCCTCCGTCTTTGGCACTCAATCGCCCTCTTCAGTTGAGGTGACGCCCTTTCGTGGATCCTTACCAATACCTCTTTTACATTAGGATGGGCAGTCTCTCTAGCTTCTCCAATTGTAGGCTTTTTTGCATTGACAGTTTGCTCCTTTCGTGGTTCTAGAATGTAGCTTGAATACTTCTGCCTCAACGTATTAAATGGCAGCTGGATGTCTTTTTATTGGACACCTCCAAAGACTTTGGCCAAGTGGTCCTGTAGATTTAGGGACTTGTTTATGATGTTCTTCAACCGCATGAAAAATGGAGGTCGATAAACAACGAACACGAGATGCAGTCATCAGACTTCTGGTCTCTTGGGAGGCGGAACACACAGACTAGATGCTAGTCATTTACAGCAACCTTCCTATGGCAGTGCAGGCAAACATTTAAAGAGCTTGCTCATTATCCAATATTGTGCCAAGGAACCCCAGAGATTCCACAGTGACCAGATACCATCCTCCAAATAAGTTCAATCCACCTCCCATGGTGCCACACCCTAAAAAACCTCTTCATCTTTGATCTTGATGACTTTCTCAAACACTTTCCGGCTTTCCTCAAGGTCTTCGACGAAATAGTCGGTAGCTCTCTTGATGCACATCCGCACCAATGGCAGAAGAAAGTTGTGGTCATGCACATAGGCATTGTTGGATTACGATGTCATGCAAGAGTTCCGCACATGCAAAAACACTTCGAGATCCAACCACTGGAAGGTGGAATATTGCAAAGAATTACATTTCCTGCAACAAAACTGCAAGATCATGAGATCACTCTTTATGAAATATAGAAGGGGGTCAAATGCATGAGGCGTTGGAAGCCCCCCTCGGCCTAATGGCATTCCAGTAGAATTATTCAAAGGTCTGTCCTCAATGTTCGCTCCCTATATACTGCAAATACTCAGGGCAGCCTACGAACCAGACAGGAGACATGCCACAATTACGCCAATTGACAAACAGGGGAAACACTAGGATAATATGCCTCCTATAGGCGGATATCTTTGTTGAATGCCAAAAATAAAATTCTTGCAACAATACTAGCTACAAGACAGAGTTATCACTTTACTAATCCACTGGACTCGACCTGAGTTTACAGCCAGGACCTCCACTTAGTTCAATCTCAGGAGGCTAAACAACCGGCTAAACAAGATTAAAGACTCCAAAGAGCCCTTAGCCATAATATCTTTAGAAGCTGAAAAAAACTGACTCCATACACTGGCATTCTTTGCAGTATTAAGGAAATCGTGGCCTGGAACCAAATTTCTGTAGCCGCTTGAGACTCCTCCACAACGAGCAGACAGCAAGAGTTAGAGTAAAAATGAGATGTCATCTGCCTTTCTATAAGAAAGGCATAAGAAAGAGCTGCCTGCTCTAGACGCTCCTCTTCACCTTCTGTATAGAGCCTTTGGCATGGCAGATTAGGACAGGATATTAAAGGATTTGATATAGGTGATGCTGGATGGGAGGAGAAGGTCTCCGTGTAGAGTATGAAACTGTCCTGGGTATTGGTTCAGTTTCTTGAAGATTTTGGTGCATATAGTGTACAACATTAATTTAGGACAAATTGGGCAACATGCGATCTGGGGCGGAGGGCAGAATCTCAAAGGAGACTTATGAAAGGGGATTGTGTTGACCTAGATACTGAAACGTGACAGATCCTGCCCTTGCAATGTAATTGGGACATCCAAAATAGGAGAGCTTCTGGAATGGGGTGAACTTAAATATTTTGCTCATTTAAGGGTTGGATCAAGATTTAAATATACATAACTTAGACCTGATTTGGGAGCAGAAGAGGTTGAATGGTCAGATGCACCAGAATATGCATCCTTGGAGGAAAGGGTGCTGATGAAAGAATTGAGCAGAAACAGTCACAGCTATCTATAAATCTTTCATCAGCAACAAACCAGACGGGCTGAAAGGTCTAAGTAGTAAGTTAGAAGAGGACCTGGGAGAGAGGGTACACTGAATGGGAAGCTGTGTTGATGCACCAAAGAGGTACCAATAAACCCCAGGCTTCAACTGATTCAATTCAAAATACTGCAGAAAATACACTATGTTAGAACTAAGCTGTATCCAATGGGACACGCCAAGACACCAATGTGTCTGAGGTGTTAGTTGGAAGATGGTACTTTTCTGCACACTGTTTGTAGCTTTAATAACTTACAGCCATATTGGAGATACATTACCACTGAACTGGGGCAGATGCTGGACACAAACTGCATGCACAGCTCAATGTGATCCTCTGTATACACAACAAAGTAGACCTAGAGAAACAAACTATCATTCTGCAAGTTGGAACTTTGTGTAGCTAAGGGATACTGCTAAAAAGTAGGGATCCCCAACCATACACACTACGCTGGCCTGGAAAAAGGGAATTGATTGCTGTTTGGAGGTGGAAGAGAGTGGTATACATCAGTAGGAAGCGCTCTAATATTTGAAAAAAATATGAGAAATGGAGGGCTTTTATGGAATAGGAGATGAAGCGAAAGAAGTTACTCGTGTTGACCTACTATTTACAGTGTGCTGTACCTGAAGGTGCGAAAAGATTAGGACAAGTGGATATTGAAAAGTATGGTCTACCCAATGTATGTATTGTTGCCATTTTTAACGAACTCCTAAAGCTGCTGAAAGGTTTGATCTGGCTTAATCTGTTAATATTGACAATACAAGTCAAACTATAATAAAAAGAAAAAAAACATCCTTCAAAGTTTGGAAAGATGCAATGAAACGTGCAGTGGCAAGGGAAGCAAACCACATCGGCTTGTACGCTACTTTGTCTGGTGGCCCTCTTTACCCGATTAAAGGATGAGAGGGACTGTCAGTATACACTTTTGGGTGAGATAATTGCATAATATCTTAAAGGCCTTTGTAGAACTTCAAGTAGACTTCAGGCACCTAAAGGTGCAATGTTATAGAAACGTACAATTCAGACAGGCATCCCCCTAGATTGCTCATTTTGATACAGTGGCCCGGCTTGTTTCCCCATCAAAGGAAAGGTTACTCCTTGGGTTACTTGGTGGAGGTGGGAGGTGGAGGGGAGCAAAGGGAAGATATCCAAGACACAAAATCACTGGTGATAAACACACCAGACATCCTTGGGGAAAAGATGTAGGCCCTCCCGAAAATGTAGTGTCGCAGAAGGAGCTTATGGACCCCAGGGAGATCACTATTATGGCAAACCTTTGACTTCTAGATTTACCAGTTAATTGTACAAAATGTTAAGCTATTGCGTGTGTACAGACTTTTCATCCAGGTGTCCCCAAATGGCTTTGCTGAACATACTTGATGTAACTAGCTTAACCAGATATTATAAAGTATTACTGGGGCTGGTCCTTGCAACGCAAAACATTGCCCAAAACTGGAGAAAGCCAGACACCCCAAGCACTGACAAATGGAAAAAGGGACTGTAGCTACCTGGAGATGCCTGTATACGAGGCAACCAGGTGTCCACAGAAGGCCAAAAGATCTGGGAGCGGAGGCTACAATATCTGGGCATACTGGATGGAAGATCCCGATGGGAAATACGGACTGCTGTCGAGAAGGGCTACACATCTTCTGGATAAACACATTAAACATAGGACTGCCTACCCGATACCACAAACTGAACTGAATAATTGTTACTTTGTTCATATATTGAAAACTAATAAACCTAATTTAAAAAGACAATCAATTGTTAGCTCTATCAGGGAAAGCAAGTGCTTACACATAACCTATAAAATGCAGCACTAGTATCAAATGACAATCTCTGCTACAATATGGGCTGCTGCAAAGGCTTGGTCACAATTCGACTGGTCCCTGCTGTCCATACTGCTCTGCAGCCCTGGGAGCAGGAAGCAGCTTACACTACAAAAGGACCACAAGAGAAGACTACCCAGTGGTAAAAACATCAGCGACAAGAACACGGAAGGACGCCACGTGCGCTCCTTGTATTCTACATTGCTGCAGTTGCAAAGCCTCTTCTGGGCAGGGATCTGCCAGAGGAAGGCAGTGGTTGTAAGTGGATTTTTCCTAACCTCCTGAAAAACACATTCAACATCTACCCGTGGGGGCATTCCCAGACCAGGAAGCTGAAGCTACGCACTCTTTTGGCAAGGGTCTGGTATATACGGTGCCAGAAATATACATCAAACAAGCCCTCTCCCAGGAGCTTGGCAGCAAAGGGCAATCATATCACCATCACAGTAATCCTATGGCAAAATCTGTAGCACGAGTAAATCCTCTCCGAGAAGCTGCTGGCAGGTGGATCATCCATCAAAGCCTGGTTAAAGGATACCAAGTAATCTGATGATGATACTGCTTTGAAGACTGAACCATCACAAGGGCAGTGCTTGAAGCTGGAATGTGCTCTTTTCTTAGCCACAAATAACCAAACCAGTGTCCTACCCAGTGCTGTCCATGGATAACAGAGATGATCCCTGGAACAAAACCTTGGCCAAGGCAAGGGCCCTGACCCGCAAGTCCTAGTAGGACAGTTGGCACTCGGTCCAAGTCCCATACTAAACAGGAAGCAAGGCAGTATGTAGCGATGCAAGAATTCCTTACTAAGTCTGTAACCTCTAATCTTCACCATTTCTGCATAGAAAGAATATTTAAAAATCCAACTGCAACACTCTAGAGCAGTGTTTCTCAACCTGTGGTCCGAGGACCCCTGGGAGCCTGCAAGGCCTACTCAGGAGATCCACAACTTAAACAAAATTAAAGATTATTAACATTAACCAAATAAAACTAATAAAGAAGCAAAATGTAAAACGAACATTTTCCTCAATTGTACAAGAACAAAGCAAACCCAACGACGGACCAAGGTCAAGCACTTGTATTCCTACTGTTTTTCTTATTTCAAAGGTACACTATGTTTGTGTACGTGGTGCAACAACTTCCAGCACCCGTCGTTGTTAGATGCAGGACAAGACCAAAAGTTTATACACAAAGGAAGGTGCACTCAAATAACCAGGTCCAAATTGATATGTGTTCCAAAAGATCTTCTCTCGATCTTCGTATTTATTAAGCAAACAAGGCAGCCAACGCGTTTCGTTCCTAACACACAGGAACTTCTTCAGGGCACAAAGTAGGTAACTTATGTATTTCTATTCCAAATTCATAGAGTCAGGGAAAACCCCGATCACAACGTCGAACCGTACAGTAGGTGTGTAGTAGCACATCCACAGGTATAAAAACGAAGACAAGATCTTATTATAACAAAGTCACGTGTAGACACAGGATAGTAGGTCAGGTAGGTTATAAATCCATTGTTGGACCAATTAATCTCAGTGTTCGTAAATGAACCAGCGGCATGATAACCAGCTCTTGTCTTCGTTTTTATACCTGTGGATGTGCTACTACACACCTACTGTACGGTTCGACGTTGTGATCGGGGTTTTCCCTGACTCTATGAATTTGGAATAGAAATACATAAGTTACCTACTTTGTGCCCTGAAGAAGTTCCTGTGTGTTAGGAACGAAACGCGTTGGCTGCCTTGTTTGCTTAATAAATACGAAGATCGAGAGAAGATCTTTTGGAACACATATCAATTTGGACCTGGTTATTTGAGTGCACCTTCCTTTGTGTATAAAATTTTCCTCAATTGATTGTGAATTACAAAAAAAAAGATTTCAATAACTGAGCACTTGTTTGGAGTAGACTTGTTTTGCAGTCTTGTGCTTTGAAGTCAAACTCCTAAATATTGCTTAGGGTGGGGGTCCTCGGCTTCCAATAATGGCTCGGGGGGGGGGGGGGGGAATCCCTGGATTTCAGTCATGATTCGGGGGGGGGGGGAGGGGAGAATGGGGGTCCACAGAAGTCTAAAGGTTAAAAACCGAGGCTCTAGGGTGAAGTCAACTGAGCCCCAGATACTCCTTTTGCAGACAGGATAGCAGGTGAAAGGAATCGCTCAGCCACAATTTCAAGGCCCGCTTTTCCTGCCTAAAGTAACCATCTGTGGTAAGGAATCATTTACTTAAGACAAACAAAAACAAAAAACTGGTTCACCAAGGACTGAAATGGAGTCCGAAGACTCAAACTCTTTAACAACTGTTTAGAGATGCCTCATCACTAGAGGTTATTAAACGCCTCTATCACCAAATTAGAGAACGAACATTTTGAGGGAGCACACATCTAATTTTGTCATTCCCTAAATGAGAACACACACACGAGAACATCATGTATAAGGAACCATTATTCTACATGCAGAAGTAATATACATGACGGATCAGGTTTTAAGAGCAGTAGATGCATTGCTGAACGTCTGCAACGGCAGAGCGAGACGCGGCATGCAGGATATGCAAGTGCTCGGCATCAAGGCGAAAAGGGATGGCAACAACTTACCCGGATCTGGTTGCGTAGCTGCTCCGCCTCCTGGCGTAACTGTTCAAGTTCACTCATGGTCGCAGCTCAGAGCAGACACCGGTTTCCCACTTCCACTCAGCCAACCAGAAACCTGGAAAAGCAACAAACAAAAAAAAATTAAACAAATCAGCATCTTAGACGTTGACTAGACCGCGGAACTTCCTCTGTTCTTTTACTGCCATCCCCATCCCCTCCTCGGACTTAGCCCAGCTCGGCTGAAAGTCCTGAGCCGGTCACGGCCCAGCTGCCCCATCCCTCAACTGCACCAGCCCAGCTTAGACTCCGAAGACTTCATGTTGGCCCAGAGTAGAAGAGCCATTGCTTCAGAACAGACAGAGTACTGTTCCTTCCCTGGGCATAGTAGACATTTTCAAAGTCACATTCCAACCATGTGATCTATAGGAGAGGCCACATGGAAAAGGCAGAGAGCACTGGTACAGAGATTGCCTTCTCTGATGTGACAGGAATCTCAAAGATTATTAACAGCAAAACATCTATACACTAGCTGTAGCAAAGCAGCTATCCAGTCACAGAAAACTCGCTTTGGGTATAATTCACTAGATCTCACAACCCATTCATACTCTACTCACAGTTTCACTCATCATACTGTATGTTTCCCTGAAGACATCAAGGTAGGACCCCATAACTGTACAATTCTTTATTTATCAAAAAAATAAAACGTCTACGCTGAATAAAAACAGTTTTTGTAAGCAATTCTAAAAATATTTAAAAGCCAAATTGTGACAATTAAAAATCCTATTCACATACAGTTAAAGCAATTAATCTTCTAAGTGCATAGGCGAGAATACAAACAGCAACAAGAAGAATACAGTGGGACAATCACATTTCTCCTAAAGTACACAACTGTTAAAAATAAACTACTGGTTATACGAGATACACATATACAAACAAACTGGGAGAATACAGTAGAAAAACACTTAAGTCTTAAAATCACTAATCTATTTGCTAATTGTCTATAGTACAGGGTACCCGTAATTCATGGATATCAACTGTATCACTCAATGCCTTTTAGATTTAGTTTGAAGTTTTGCATCGTCGCATTTCAGTGGAATCCCAATATTTAGAGCCACCTTCTTCAGGATGAAATAGTTCTCCCTACAGTGTCAAGAAATAATACATGGTAGTAAAGTTGAAACCTTTTAGACTCCTCCTTATGTGCTTTGTGAATTCCCAAATACTTTATGTACGGGTAAGCAATTATCTCGAGTCTTTCGAATATTGCGTTAATATCAATCCTTATGAGAGGTATATAAAAAATCTAATTCAATTCCTTACAATATTATCCTTTCAGGTAGTGACACACATCTGAGACTTCTCCTTACTTCCTACCAATTCAGTACGGGGCTCTATCATGTATATTCATTGAGAGTTCCCGAACCTGATCTATATCGGGGCGCATTCGTCGTCCTCTTCGTATAAACGCAGCACAGGCCTGGGAGTGCGGACCACAAAGGCACAGGAACATCAGAGCATGTGCTAGGGCTGCTCGCAGTGGTTTTGTTTCTTC
This sequence comes from Triturus cristatus, assembly GCF_964204655.1. Lineage (NCBI taxonomy): Eukaryota > Metazoa > Chordata > Amphibia > Caudata > Salamandridae > Triturus > Triturus cristatus. The sequence continues at coordinate 818,757,218 of NC_140595.1, forward strand.
CAGTTTTTTTTTTAAGCAAAAAAATGTGTCTGTGTGGCAAAAATTGACACAAGTATTCATTTTGTGGTAAAATATTCCACAAAACGCTACAGATTTGCACCACGCACAATTTTGCTGAAATTTCACGCAGTTATGCAGGAGCAAATTGCAGGAATTTCGCATGCCCCTAGCTCTTAAGTGTCAAATGCAAAAAGAACAATTGATGGACAGAATGCAGAACAATGTATTACATTCACCCCAGTACAGAGATCTGGGCCTAAATCCATAATTGTTTGCTCCCCATGCAATTCCAGTTTGAACCCAGCCATATGCAAATCAGTCTTGACCTTGTTCCCAATGGGAACAGTCCAGCCCGAACTGCCAGGCCAGGTTCTCCCTGGGCTGGAAATAAGCATCCTAGGACCGGTTTCGGGGTTTCAACCCTCATCAGCCAGGATAGCTGGACTTCCAGTGGCATGGAGAGCACGGGAACACGTATGGCTGGGTCTAAACTGGGGTGGCATGGTGAGCAAAAGAACGATGGATTTAACCCAGATCGCTTGACTGGGGTGAATGTAGGATTTATTCAGCATTCCGTCCATCATTTGAGTAGCACTTTTCACCTCAAGTGGGATGGGTATGCCAGACATGGGTCCCTTGCTCACTGTGGTAGACACAGACTGATTCATATCAAATATTTAAATAAGGTTTACTACAACCCAGAGAGATTGAATAGATACAGTCTGAGGGATGGGGCGGAGTGTGAACGCTGCAGTGAACAGATTGCTGATTTTATACACTTGGCCTAGTTTTGCCCGGGATCGACAAATTTTGGTATTATGGGGTCCATTACGATGGCATCGCATCGTGAAATGGGACCGCCCGCCATATGTGCGGCGGTCCCGCATACACAAATATGATGCGCCCGCCTCACTGGCGGGCGCATCCTGCATTTTTTGCATTGTGGCGGGCAGGCGGTGCGGTCAGCAGCACCCGCCGCAATGCAAAAAAGGCATTTGTATGCACAACGTGGCAGGCACCGTGCGGTGCCTGCCACGTCGTGCATGCAAATGCAGGGGGGTACTATAGGTCCCCCCCCAAACCCCCAACATCCTGGGGGCCTACAACGGGCCCCCAACTGAGAAGACCGCATGCCTTTCCGTGGCGGCAACGCCGCCGCAAAAAGGCCGCTTCCCTCTGCCATTGTAATATGGATGGCGGTGTCTAGCAGACACCGCCACCATATGCAACCCTTATCCGCCTGGTCGACGAGGAAAAGCGGTGGACTGTCTTCCCGTCCGCCGCGGTACCCCACGCCATCATATTATGGCAGGGGGGAAATGGGAGGCGGGTGGAGGATAATGTCTGGCGGATCGCCACCGCCATGCGGGCAGTGGCGATCCGCCAGACATTGTAATAGCCCCGAGTGTTTAAGGAGCTGGGACAGGTGGCTGATCTGGCCCTTTCCCCGGAGCCGACACTGGCACTACTGGGCTACTCCAAACAGATACCAAAAGGTGCTCGGAGGTTGGTGGACATGGGATTCCTGCTAGCTAGGCGCAGAGTAGCGATGTGTTGGCTGTGAGGCCCGACCCCTACGATAGCACAGTGGTCGAACGACATGCTGTTTTGCAGCACACAAACGGTGAATTTTGGTGACCTACTCCCGCCATGTAGGCCTAAGAATTTTTGGGCATTGTACAAAAATTATGACCAGGGGGGGGGCACTACACCTACGGAAGCTGAAACAAAGGAATTAAGCAGGATCAACCTCGCTGACTAGTGGCGCAAGGTCCGCGTGGTTCACGTAAAATGTCAGAAGTGTATCATACTGATGCTGTGTGGGCACTATTCGTATGGCACCTACATGATGCTATTATGGGGGAATGCAAGGCTGGGCAGTTGGAGCCTGGTAGGTGGGCTCTGCTAATAAAATGCTACATGATATGCTATGTCTGATAACTTTTGGAGATGGGTTGTATGTTATGCAATAGCTGTGTGTCACTTATCGCGATGCCAAAAGTTTAAGTCTCATGTTTGTATAAAACCAAAACTAATAAAGTGTTTAAATATGTGGGTCTGATTAAGGCCGCAATGTGACCTTAAATGTTGAATACAATATATTCTGAAACCCCCATAATTTCCCGCGAGCTGATCCTACGTGTAAACTGGAGAGCCTCCCACGAGCACCCGCGGCCCTCAAAGACAAGGCTGTGAAAACACTTTAAAAACAAAGCAAATAATGCACAAACTTGGACTGTACGAGGCTGCATTTTTGATGTATAAGTAAGCAAGCACTTGCAAAGCCAACAGGTCTGGCCTTTCGCAAGCTTCTATAATGGTTACATTTTTTACACCATGCATCGGAAACACAATAAAATGAATACTTGAAATAAACGTTTTAAAAATAAACCTTTACTGATGTGTTTGTATTACTTTTTTTTTTCCAACCATCCTTTCAGTTGCGCCATGCATATTCAACAATATAAGAAAAAGGCATATAAGTCACTACCTAACCAAGCACTTTAGGTGCAGGCAGCTACAAGGTGACAATGATACTAACACTTTATAACGGCAACTTTAAGAGGAGGCAGTAAATAAATTGGATCTAACAGGGCACCTGAAATGCAGTTATGTATGAACACACTGAGCCAGCTGTGTAAGTCAAGAGAAAGGAACTACTTTAACTGGATGTGAACAATGTGAACAGGCTTTAAGCAGCCCCTCAAAGTTCAGGGAGCCAATGGGTAAAGTGGGCGGGAGCAAAATGAGAGCGGCAATGTTACAAGACCAATGGATGCTGACCTACAGCTCCATGTATGCGGATTAGACGTCATTTTTGGAACAATAGTCTGGGCAAACCGCTAAAGCAGTCTCACAGCCAGATCTAAAACAGACTAGGATTTTCACTACAGGGACCGCGTGGGGAAGCCTCTGCCCACACCAAGATCACAGGGTTTAGAGACTGGGGCGAGAAGCGCTGCACCTTTTTCTACTCTGTGTGCTGGCGTAGATTCAAAAATCAAACAGCCTGTACGGGAAACCTTTAACAGAGGCAAGTGAATGAACACATTTTAGCCGTTAACATAAATTATTTGTAATGAAGCAAAGTTAAAGAAAGCTAAAGAGATGCAAAGAAACTACAGGGGGCAGGGACATGGCTCGTGTGGGACAGACTTACTATGTGTTTGGGCACACCGAAGACCACACAGACGTACGGAGTAGCTCCAGGAATCTGCTGGCAACCTTCATGCAACAAACCCAGGGGTCTCTAACCTCGATTGCAAGCTTCTTACTTTATGGTCTCTGGTTCATATACGACCAGAGGCGGAGCCATTAACATAATATCTCACTAGTTTGCATCTTTCAGACTGTCAGACACTGGCACCCCATTTCAACCACCAGCAGAACCGTCCTAAACCCACACTCCTCCCTAGAGGAAGAAATGCAGCCTTGGTCATAAAAAGCAGTTCTCACAGCTGTGGAGACATTGAGGCAGTCACAGACACTCGATTCTCTCAAACATTTCAGCTAAGTAGTAAATACCCATTACTATGACCCCCCCCCCCCCCACCACGACCACCACCTCCCCACTTTAGATCCTATGCACACCGCTCAGTGGAAGGCAGCATTCGAGGCCCTTGCACTTCCACAATTGGACGTCAGCAATAGTACCGAGGAGTGGGTGCATACCGGAGGCATGGAAAAAAAGCCCCGATTGTACCCCTACTTAAGAAAAGCAATGCTGACCCTCTAGTTGATCACACTTTCGTCCAATATCTTTGCAGCCATTTGGAGCGAAGGGTGTGGAAAAGTATGTGAAACAACTTTTGTCCACTTTTTCTGGACCACGGCCAGAGTCTGGACTTTGCTCAGTCCAGAGCCTAGTACAGAGACTGCTCTGTTGGCCATGGCCGATGGGCTGCGAATGCTGTACAGGGCGAAGTGGTCGGCTTTTGGGTCACTGGGCCAGTCTGCAGCATTGGATACGGTGTCTCATTCCATTCTGTTGGAGTGATGGCACTTCAATGGAGCAGATCTTTCCAGGAAGGTAGGTCCAAGGCAGTCTATCTGCCTCACTTAATGCACCAAAGGATTCCTCAAGCGTCAGCTATAAGCCCGACACTTTTTAACATTCACATCCGTCCCTTCGTTCAGCTGATAAAAAAAAAAAAAAAAAAAAAAAGGGATCAACCCTTCAATGCAAGAACTATCAGGAAAATACGCAACTCATCACAATGCCCCCCCTTTGTCTCCTTTCATCAGAGTATGATTGTGCTGTCTGAGCAGTAAAAACGCAACTCTTTAGTTTAAATCTGACAAAAACAGAGGTGCGCTGGATAAGACACTCCTGTCCTCCTCATACATTTCCTGAGGACTTCTGACCTCAGACTTGTTCCATCCAGCCTGTTGCGGCTTCCGCTGTAAAAAACCTAAACCATGAGACAGAGCTATCGTTGGAAAAGCTAATTCTAGAAATGGATGTTCTACTTTCTTTTTTTCTGTCTAAAAATACTATGATGTGGTAAATGGATTCTACAGGACAACTCAAAAATGGTACTGGTGCTTTTAGGGGGATAATTAAATATGCTGGTCTCATCCATTGTACTGCACGTTTCAACATAATTCAATAAAGAACATTTTTAAAAAAAGGAAGCATGTGGCAAAGTCATGGTTTTCATCTGCTGCCCAGAGGGTGACAATCTGAACAACAATTCCTTAAACAACTACATTTTAAAAGAAATGGATTCCAAATCAACAAATGAATTTTAGGTTCCATTATGTGCAGCGACTGGATCAAAATCATATAAAACAAGCATTGGCACAGCAAATAGGTCTCGCCTTTGGTACCTTATAAGTGTTTAGCCATGCAACAGTTGCATAACTAAATAATCATAAGGTCCCAAAAGCTAGACCTATTGGCTATGCCAAACATCAAAGCGGCCGCGAAAGTGAGAGTAATCGCGGTAAAGCGCGGCGCCCGCGCACATGCACTGTAGCTCTAGGCTGGCCTGGTAGCACTTTTTGGAGCCCTCTCAATAAGTCTCGCCAGACCAGCGCATGCGCTGGGTCAGGCAAGACCTAAAAAGGACAGTCTCATGCCTGAAGGACGCCACAAGTAGTAAGTGGTGGTTTTGTGGACTTGAGCCAGGCCCAGGTGGTAGACACAGGTTAGTGGTTGTTAAGCAGATTTGAGCCATGCTAGGAGGGTCGACATAGGATAGCGGTTGGTTCGTGGACTTGAGCCAAGCCCAGAGGGTCGACACAGGTTAGCGGTCGTTAAGGTTGTTTTGTGGAATTGAGCTAGGCACAGAGGAACTACAGTTTAGAAGTTGTTGAGCAGATTCGAGCCATGCCAGGAGGGTCTACAGTTTAGTTGGTTGTTCAGCAGTTCTGAACTAGGCCCAAAGGATCCACACAAGTTAGTGGTTGTTGAGCAGACTAAATAAGGTAGTATGAAGATTTATCTAAAATCTGGCAATATTACATGGGAGTAGTCAACAGACTTCATCGAAGCACAGAATCTTCAAAGGACTCCAGCAATGCCGAAGGCAGCCGGCCTGGCAAGACAAAAACATTAACGCCAACAAGAGATGAAGCAACTACTTTCAAACATCACTTCATGATGGGATCTACTTTTTTTGGAAGAATAAAATATTGGTGTTGCATCTGTCAAACTTTGTACTTCCCCAACAGCTCTACCCTTGGACAAACTGAACAAATAATTGTACACATGGAATATATAAACTGCTACCTTTCAATGTTCTGTACAATAATCCAAGTCCTTTAGACAGTTTATCTTCCTATACGAGTTTAAGCACAGTTAGGGTTCAATGCAGTTTATGTACCGTACCAGCTGTGTTACTGCCTGGGTCTATCTAGTACGTATTACAGAAATCCACAAAGTAAATAAATACTGCTGCCATAGCGCCCGAGCTGTCCAGTACAATTGCACTAACACACTGCATTCCTAGATCGTCCCACTCCAGACTGGACAGAAACCAATGTAGAGTTTGACAACTTCTCCATTCACATATCCTGAAGATGTAAAGCAAGGCGATCTGAAAGTTTCATTGGCTGGTACAAGTGGGGAGATGGTTGAAGCCTCAATGTGTTCTGTTCATTTGTTATAGTGCTCCGTCACCCACATCATCTCCTAGCATGAATAGTAAAGGCAGGGTCCACGTCAAAGAGTGCAGCCGATGCCAACACAAAAGAAGAAGTGTTTTCAGGGTCTTTCTGAAGGTGAAGTAGTTGGAGCAGAGACAAAGTTCTTCAACAAGCTCGTTCCAAAGAAAAGTAGCACTTACTGAGAAAGTAAAGCACCCGCCATGTGCTTTTCAGCGCCTAGGGACACTGAGAAGGTCGGGAACAAGAGCTGGAATTTTACAAAGATTTTTATAGATAATTTGTGGTTGAATTGGGAGCCAATGTAAGGATTTTCAAACTGAAGTGGTATGGCTGCAAAGAGGGGCTCATATAACAAGATTGGCTGTTCAACGTTGAACTGAGGCGCAAAGACTATTTTATATTCTTATAAAACCTGGATTACTACAAGATTACTGTATTTATCTTATAATAGCCGAAATTGCGATGTGGCCGTGTTCCAACATTAAGGGCAAGACAGAGCAGAGTTGTCGAAAACTAAAAGGATCAGAAGACAATAGCAGACACATGGCAGTATCTTTTTTTACTCGCAGGAATTTGATCAAATTGGAAGGCAATGGTGGGGGAAGCAGGCATCAATCAAAACATTTGTTAAGCGCACTACTCACCCGCGAAAGTCTCCAGGTGCGGGGGGAGGGGGAGGGGTGCTGCTACTGCTCGAATAGCCAGGTCTTACATAGTCTCCTGAAGGTAAGTAGGTCCTGGGTCTGCCGTAGGAGGATGGGAGGGTGTTCCAGGTTTTGGCGGCGAGGTGGGAGAATGATCTGCCGCCGGTGGTCGCTCTTCGGATGCGGGGGATGGTGGCGGCGGAGCAGAGCTGGCGGTTCGGGGTGTAGAAGGCGAGTCGTCTGTTGAGGTATGCCGGTCCGGTGTTGTGGAGCGCTTTGTGTGCGTGGGTGAGGCGCTTGAAGGTGATCCTCTTGACGGGAAGCCAGTGTAGGTCTCAGGTGGGGTGTGATGTGGCTGCGGCGGGGGATGTCGAGGATCAAGCGTGCAGAGGCGTTCTGTATGCGTTGTAATCGTTTCAGGAGTTTGGCAGAGGCTCCTGCGTAGAGGGAGTTTCCGAAGTCTAACCTGCTGCTGAAGAGGGCCGGGGTGACCGTTCTTGTTTTGGTGGGGATCCACCTGTAGATCTTGCGGAGGGTGTTGAAGCAGGAGGATGCGATGGCGTTGACTTGCTTGGTCATGGATAGTGTTGAGTCGAGGATGAAACCTAGGTTGCGTGCGTGGTCGGTGGGTGTCAGTGCTGCTCTTAGTGCGATCGGCCACCAGGAGTCGTCCCAAGCCGAGGGGGTGGAGCAGAGGATGAGGACTTCAGTCTTGTCTGACTTCAGACTGCTGTTCTTCATCCACTCTGCGATGGCTTTCTTTCCTTTGTGGAGGTTGGTTTTGGCAGTGAGGGGGTCCTTGGTGAGGGAGAGGATCAGCTGGGTGTCGTCAGCGTAGGAGATATTGTGGAGGTCGTGCAGTCGGGTGACGTGAGCGAGTGGGGCCATGTAGATGTTGAACAATGTCGGGCTGAGGGATGATCCTTGTACGCCGCAGATCTCGGTGGCTCCGGATCGAAAAGGGGGTGGGGGGGGGGGGGGGGGGGGGGGGAGGCGGACACTGGGTTCTGCCGGAGAGGAAGGAGGTGGTCCAGTCCAGTGCTTTGTCTCGGATCCCTGCGTTGTGGAGGCGTGTGCGTAGGGTGCGGTGGCAGACAGTGTCGAAGGCAGCTGACAGGTCCAGGAGGATGAGGGCCGCGGTTTCGCCATTGTCCAGCAGGGCACTGATGTCATCGGTGGCGGCGATGAGGGTAGTTTCAGTGCTGTGGTTGCTGCTGAACCCGGACTGGGACGCGTCCAGGATGCTCTTCTCCTCGAGGTAGCGGGTCAGCTGTCTGTTGACTGTCTTCTCGATGACCTTCATGGGAGCAGGGAGATGAGTCAGAAGTTCTTGAGGTCCTTCGGATCAGCCTTGGTTTTTATTGAGTAAGGCGTTGATCTCGGTGGACATCAATGAGGTGGAGCGCTAATTCAGCAATAGCAGACTATCATCCGTGTAGGTGTAAAGTGAACCATAGGATTAATCAATGGCTGCTTAAGTCTCTCATGGACGCTGAACAGGTAGGATGAGAGATGAGGCCTGAAGGACACTGCTTAACGTGCACCCGAATGAGGAAGGTAGTGTCCAACACCACCTGCTGACCTCTGAATGTGGGGAAAAAAGTGAACTGATTCAAAACAGTCTCTAATGCCCATAGTGTGAAGATGATAAAATGTGGATGGCATGGTCAAGGGTGTCAAATGCTGCGGGTAGGTCTAATACGATCAAAACACAGAACCATTTTGTCAGTGGCAAGGTAGAACTCATACAGCACAGCCAGGAGAGCAAATTTAACACTTTGGTTCGGACGAAATCCAAACTGAGAATCCCAGAGGATGACATTGGATTCCAGAAAATTATTAAATTGCCATGCAACACGAGCCTTGCTAGAAGCAATGTGATAAATCAATAACTGGAGAAAAAAAATGCAGGTCCTAATGAGCCTTTTTTAGTAAGGGAACCACAGTCCTTTTTTCTGAGTCTCAGGGACATCAGATGCACGCAGGGAACCCACGACAATATCTAACCGGTGATAAGGGCAAAATAACCCACTCTGCACAAGAATTTAATAAGAATGGGATCAAAAGGAAAGCCAGATAATAGCACATCATTGGGCAGCTTAAAGTAGACTAGTCCAAAAGCTGAAACGCTGAAGAGAATGCTGAAGCGGGAACAGTTACAGAGATATCAGTAAATTCATCACAAAAATCTTGAGAGGCAAAGAGGAGATGGATTGTTGGAGAGTTCCTTTATGATGGTGTAAGCAACAGGTATTAGAATAGGCTAAAGAGCTGTGTGCAGGCCCACGTCACACCAGATACATCAGCAAGAGCTGTAGATTCACATGCAGTGCATTCTTCGGCCATCTAGTGTTGGGCTCCGACATGTAAATCTTGCTTTTCTTCGAATGAAGTCTTCGAGTCTCAGGACCTAGTGGCTCTACCCATCAGTGGTATTGTGCATGGGCATCTGCTCCATTGTTTCCCCCCTTCCCTCCACACATAGGGCAAGAATAAAAATAGAGCACTGAAAAATAAACATAACTATGCTAAGTATAAAAATAAAGGTAACTTAAGGAAAGGAAAACCCTTTTTGTAACAATCTCAACTCACTGGGGAGGTGGGTGGGCACATGTATATCTACAGCACTACAATCCACAAACAGATTCTTAAAAGGTAAGTAACAATTTCAGTTCGTACCATGTGTAGCTGTAGATACAAATGCTGTGCACACTGTAAAGCAGTCCTCCCAATAAAAAAATAAAAGAATAATACTTTGATTGGTAGAGCATGGCTAATCACCCGTGAGAGTATCCAAGCGCTGTACATGGGTACAGGGAGATTAAGCAACTTTCCCAGAATCATAAGATGTTGAGCCGAGACCCGAACCTCGACCCCCACCTCCAAAGTTGGCAGCTCTGGCCGCTATGTCGCATCCCAAAAGTGGTGGCTTAGCCTGCGGACATTGCAGAAGATTGAAAGTGTGTGTGCAAGGCAGCCTGGCCAACTCTAGGTTGCAGTCTAGTTAGGACGTCCACACAGTAATGTTTGGTAAAGGTATGATGGGTAGACCAAGCAGTTGCTTTGCAGATGTTAGCTAATGGTATAATTCTTAAGAAGGGAATAGAAGCCCATTTATAACAAGTGGAATATGGTCTAGTAGGGCTGTACAGAGGTCGTTTTGCCTTGATATAGCAGGTCTGTATACACTTGTCCAACCATGGTGCAATCCCCGCTTTGGAAATTACAAGTCATTTATGGGACTTGCAGAAAGAAAAATGGCTGTTTAGTCTTTACGAAGGTCTTTGTCCCATCAATATAGTACATTAACACTCCTGACATCAAGAGTGTGCAAAGCGCATTCTGCTACCGTTTCTCGGTGTGGAAATAAGACAGGCATCTTGATTGTATAGTAAAGGTGAAAACTGGAGACCACCTTAGGCAGGAATTTTGAATTGGCTCTGAGAACCACTCTGTCTTCATGTACTTGAAAAAACGGCTCAACGGCTCTAAGGTGCATGTATTTCACAAACTCTTCTGAGAGACGTGACCGCTACTAGAAAGGCCACCTACCAGGATAGAAATTGAAGAGGACAAGAGTGAAGTGGTTCAAAAGAGGGTCTCAGTCTTGTGAGGACTATGTTAAGGTTCCAGATGGGAGCAGGGGGTGTCCGTGGAGTAATAACCCCATTGATGCCTTTTATGAACACTTTAATGACTGGAATTTATGACTAGTGAAATGTTGCCTATTCTGTAAACAGGTTGCTACAGCAGCTAGATGTAAACAAACAGATGTATGAGGAAGACCAGAATTCTGTCGTTGAAGGAGGTAACAATGTGTTGCAGAGACGACGTGAGCGTATTGATGTCATTGGGAAGACAATAGTGCACAAATGTTTCCCATTTGGCTCCTTAACACACCCTAGTAGTAGGTCATCTAGCCTCCATAATAACAGACCGTCAAAAGTCACATTTATTAAGTGTTGCTGCACTTCAGGTTTAAACGCAAGAACCCCTAGCGAGCCATGTCAATGCAAAAGAATGCTGGAATTAGCGCAGTGTGAGGCTGTATCTGCGGTGTCTAAAGCACACAGAATATTAGTATTTGAGATAACCTTTCCCTCTGCCACTAACTGCTGACCTTTTTTGCGCTACTGGTCTGGGAGATGTTCTACCAAATCTGCCATTTGGTCCCAGTGAGCGCAATCATATCTGGAGAAGTCACTAATGGAGTTGGTCATTCACCAACGAGTAGCAGACTGTGCCGCCACCCTTTTAACCCCAGCATCTACTTTCTTGCTCTTGGTGTTCGGACGCTTTCTGGTGGTGTGTACCAACAGGGAGTTGGGGTGTAACTGGCCACGAATATATGGCGCATCACTAGGGGAGGGCTTTATATTGCTCATCTACCCTAGACATGATAATTCTTGCCTTGACTGGCTCCTTAATGACATCTCACGCTTTAATGAATATACACGATATGTCTCCCAAAAGCACAGGGCACCCCTGGGGTCACTGGTTTCCTTTTAGATGCACCTCCTAAACGAGACTATGGCTTTGTTTTAGATGTTATGCCCTGATGAAGTCTGCTGTGACAGGAACAGCAAGAGACAAAACATGTGCTGGCAAAGGGCGTACACGATAAAGAAATAAAAACTGCTCATACTACAACTTCAGCTCTAATTTGTGTGTGCTCGGAGAACTCGGTTGTTGGCTCCTTAATGATCTCGGTGGCCAGTCGGAGTAACCCTTATAGCATCAGGAGATATTGGCGGGTCCGTTGAGTGGAGGAGAGGGCTTCCACAAGGAAATCATCCTCTTGCTACAAGTGGAGCTAGACATTTTGAAACGTGGAATATGCAGTTATCTCTGGGAGAGAAAGGCTTTGCAGGATAATCTGAATCTGTGTCTGCAGGGGGTTCAGTGCCTTAAACATCCTAAGGATCTGAGCCTTGTGGGTCATAAGGACTGTCCCTTTCCCAGAGTGCCAAGAACTCCTAGGCGAGTAGTGTGGTGACTCCAAAGGCAACTTAGGAGGTGCAGGAGAAGGAGGCAGAAGGTGAAGGATGAGGAGGAGGTATGGGATAGGTAGCCCGGTCATGCTTTTTATCCTCTTGGGAGGATATGGGTCGGTGGTTCATGGCCTCCTCAAGTCAACTTCCTCTTATGAGGAGTAGGGTCCTTCAGCACCTACAGAGGTTTTGCCAAGATTATTCCATTGCCCAGCTGAATATGTATCCTCTGTTGTCGAGTGTTCAGATGTTCTAGAAGCCGTTCTAGGATCGCCTGCCGCAAGTCCTCGGAAGCTGCAGAGGGAGCAGTGGAAGAGCGCCTTGATGGGATTAATGGCTGCTCACCATGGGCCGCTGAGCTTGATCTCTGCTCTGAATGCTTCAGCGGGCCTCAGTGCTTTGGTTCCGACAGTTTTGGTGCAGCAAGTGTCTGCTCCGAAATCTTCAGTTCCAACCCTTTTGGCTCCACGGGTGTTCGATTATGTGCCTTTTTTGCAGAGGCGGCAGACAAGGCTCTAAGCTTAGACAAGGACCATGGCGCCGAATGTGGCATGGGCGACTGGTAAGGCTCAAATTGCTGGTGTTTACCATTGCCGAAAGGCAGTGGCGCACAAGACACATCATAGGCATGGGAGCGTGAGGCAGATGCCTCGTGGTGGAGGGTAGGGAAAGCATCAGTACTCACTGTGACCTTTTGTTGCTGCTGTACAGGTGGAGGTTGTTCGGCCTCAATAGCCGCTTTGGAGTCTGCTCTTTCAGACGGGAAGGCTGGTTCAATTCAGACGGCTGGAGCACCAGATTCTCCTAGATCAGACTCCTCGCGCTCTGCTTCTAGTCTGTGTGCCATGGTGGCCAAGGCAACAATCACATCTGTTCTGTGGAGTCTTTTGGTTATACAATGCAAGGCACGCTGAACAGCAGTCTTCCTGGTGGTCAGGAGACACGCAGACATTGCAAACTTCGCTAACGTCGGACCTCGGTTACTTTGTGTGGCACGTAAGAGAGAATGTAAATAAGTCATTTCCATCACAGACATTCTCGACCCAGATGGTAGGAGTGGAGAGGTATGCAGCCAATACGGAGTCGAACGAAACATGGCGGTTGAAAATCTGCGACAAGAACACAGACCCAAGGGACCGGCAAGAACACTGCATGGTGTCAAACTGTTCTTCCGCAATCTAGTGTTGGGCTCGGACGTGTACAAATAGTTTTTCTTTGAATGCACAGCATGTGTCATAACAAAGCCTCTTGAAAGTAAACTGGAACATCTTTGTATGTAGGGTCGGTAGAAAAGAGCGCCATAAAAGAGTATCCATCTACTGAAGGAATGGTCTATAGAGCCTGGATTGGAAGTCAAACAGCAATAGATTAAGTCAATCCAAGCAATTTCACTGCAGAAAATCATTCTAGAAACATGCTAATCCTTACTTCTGGCACCAGCAGACTTCTTAGGCTCACTCTGGGGTCCACCTTCTGCAAGCAGCACATGTAACCAATTACCTTAAGCACTGCACGAGCTACAAAACTTCAATGCAATGAAAAAGACTTGCCACGCCTGGAAGTCGTCAAATTGCTCATTCAACCTCTGCCTACAGGTAAGTGTTGGGTGAAATGCTGCCCTTGTTAAGTGAAAATATGTCAGCACTGAACTAGAGACAAACCACTGCATGATGTGCCGCATATCAATGCATCTCACATTGGGCTCCAGCTAGCCATCTTGCTAGCCAGGGGGCAGGGACTTGCAGCATACAACCTAGACTGAATCTGCACTAACTACTAAGAGGTTGAAGGCTGTGCAATCAATGACAAAATACCTAGATCACAATATCCGGCAGCTACCGAGTCCCAATGCAGTTTTCATCCTCGCCACGTCCAAGAAATGGCTGTTACTACTACCTGGCTCTCATCCCAGGAGCAAAACGCTCCTGTCCGAACTTTGCCTGCGCTCCGAGCAGAACCTGTTCCAGGACATTGTTTCATGTACAAATACCTCTGGGTGTTCCAACGTTTACACACATCCATTCCTCATCATTACACTGCCTCAATTTATTGAGGTTTCTGCATGATCAAAAGGCCATTGTCACAGCAGGAATTAGACCAGACAGTGTCTTCTGCCCGCATGTTCAACTGGGCCTTGATGACAAGTTTTCTGAGAAGTCATGGGAGAACGATCTCAGACTTGTTACAAGTCAGTGCCTTGAGGGTTACAATCAAGCAGGAGTATATTTACTGCAAGAGCGTTCAATTCACAAAGAAGTTGCAAAATGCACACATTTCATAGCAGACACACAGATTACTGACCCCCATTATGACTCACTGGACCAGCCCTACCACCTAACCCTAAAGTGCAGCATGCTGAAATGAAACCTCTCAGCGGGGAGCCACTCCGATTCCAAAGTCACTGATGTCGTCTAATTATTTATTTCTTTTTTAAACGATAGAAGAAATCCGGACACAGGATTTAAGATTTCATCCAATCGGTTTTCTTACCCCACATTTTCTCTTTTAGTCAGCGTTTCCTAAGACCTTTAAGGATATAGAGACTAGACTCCAAGTTATAAATTGTCAAAAGTCTAGCTTTCCACATTACATAGGACAGGGGCTCTATATTTATCCAATTTGAAAAAATACATAATTGGGCCACTGCAATATTATGTATATCTTTATGATATTTGTCTATGTATGTATCAATGACCTATTGTAATCCTGGAAGCCTATTGATTTTATCCCTGATGTAATGCTCTACCCCCTCTCCATCTTCTATTTTTTGCTTTTCGGTTTAGTTTTTTTCGCTTTCTTTCTGGATTTGTAAATTAACTTTCATTATGCTTTGCTCCTAATATATTGCACTACTGCATTCTTTTTGTACAGTCTTATAAAAATAAAAAAAGTAAGTAGCGAAGTGCTGGCCAAGCAGCGTTGTCTTCATGACCTACTCGAAAGAGTAGTAACGGGGTATACTGCTCTTACCCCACTGGTGGGCTGTTGTGGTGAAACTGTAGAAAGGATTTAACAGATTACTTAACACAGCAATGAAGCCTCAAGCTTTCTTCAAGTTCAATATTAGCTTTGAGAACCATCTAAAACTCTATTCTGGCAGATAAACAAGCAAGTTGCTTACGGCAATGAAGAGTGAAGCCCCTCCTCTGCCTATCCAGCAGACAATACTGAAAACGTCCATTTCCATTGTGGAACAACCAACACTGGAACAATCAATCAATCAGGTTACTTGTAAAGCGCGAATACTCACCCATAAGGATCTCAAGGCGCTGTGGGGGCATGCTCCAAAAGCAACACCCCAGTCTCTTGGTGCTACAACTAACTCCATTCAATTATACAAATCCTTAGCGTCAGAGAGCACCCATAAAAAAACCTTCATAAACGAAGACGGGGCTCTCTAAAATAGCGTTCTGGGAGGACCACCATTTTTCACCAAGAAATCAAAATACCCTCAAGTTTACACAATGTGTCACGCATTGGCCAAAGCGAAGTTGAAGAATGTCTGCATTCAAACACTATCTTTCCGGACTACTCGCTGCCATCGTGCAGGCCCCATATCGGGGGCACGTGAATCCCGCCACTTTGATCCTTGCCTAACATGTACGCGCCTCCCGCACGACTTTAACCATGCACATCGGATATTGGATCTCTCCAGACCTTGAACGTGCCTTCCGCACGGCCCAACTTAACTCTCCTACATCTTGACCACCTGGAGACCTTGATCTCTTCTCTGGCAGCAGACCCCTCCGGATCCCTACGTGATCGTGTCTGTGCCCGCCCCCAGATATTGCAATCGCGTCTTTTGTTGCGCTCGCACCAGCGACCCTAGATGAGGTCCTGGAACTCTCCATGTGACTTTTGATTCAGCTCACCCGGAACTAAGCAGCCCTCGCTGCTACTATTAGCCTGCTACTACTAGCCTGCCTCCTCCATGGGATATCTAGAATACAGCAACTTCTCAGGCATTCCAGATTTATTAGTCCTAATGATGATCCCATAACTGCTGTCGTGGATCGAAACTACGTCGACACCACATTTTAACTCGAACCGTCATTTATCATTTCTGAGGAGTACAAGATGTTTTTATTGTGACTGTTTATTCCTAATTCACTCGAAAGTCACTTGAAGTTACATGCCTGAGGTAAGGACATCTGTTGATTTCCAAACCCAGTCACGTTCTGCTCACTTTATACTTCATTATTTTTCATGTGATATTCTTTGTTACTAAATCCCTATTTTTCCATTTGGACAAACCTAAGACCCAATCCTCATAGTTTTGTGGCTATGAAACTGTACACTCTTTGAAAGAGACCGTGGTCTCTTATAATTGCATTCAAACACTAGGCAGGAAAACAAAGTCACTGAAGTTGAATTTGGGTCAATGGAGAGCCAATTTTTCTTGCAGCTCTTTAACAGAGCACAAGCATTTCTCCGACACTTACCAGTGTTGGTAGACTGCTGCACTCGGGGGAACCGCCCCCTTGTTTTCATTCTGCAGTATTTACCTAGTGTAACTTAATGTCTATGTTCACCAGGGCTCTTTCACTTTAATTCATACGAACCTGCCTCCAAATTCTGCTCTTCCTCAACTTTTTCATGATTTCAACATACAACATTTCAACAGTCAGCAGAGGTTCAAGACCCCAACATGGCGCAACCTACAGTAAGATGGTACTCTGGATGGCCAACGGAGTCTCCACCCGTAAGGAACGCACTGAAAATTCCTTGCAACAGGGTATGACCATCTCATCTACTGCGGTCTTCACCATCCTGCAACCCTAAGATAAATATAGTGCTGACACAGCAGGACCACAGGGCTGTGCTCCCAAGGTTTGCATTCATGAACGACGACAACACAAATGCAGCATGTTAACACTTACCTTCACTTCGACAGACAGCAGGGTTCAGTTGAGGAGCGCCAAGAGCATGAAGGTGGGTAGAGGTGCTAGGCCAAACTCTAATCACAAACTTTTAGCAAAGGTTTTCCGCTGTCTACTGCCCGTGTCATTTGGCAGGGAGTGTCAGCACAAACCCTGCCGCAGAGAGTTTCTAGCAAAATGTTTCTTCACCCAACACATTGCCACCGTAGCACCTGGTTGCCACCTCTGCTACGACTGATTTCCACAGAGGACCGATCACACGCAAAGCAACATGCCACAACTGCACCGCCCTTCGTTGGTCAGAGGACAAAACTAAACTGAAGGCAGCAATGGCTGCATGATCATCAGGACGCACATGCTAGGTTACCAGTATAAGACCTCCATGTAGATATCATGCAACAGACACAAGGGCCCATTTAGGAGATAACCAATGTAAATCACAAGACGACGAGGCCTAAAATCGGCAGCTATCATCCACATTTACCAGCCTCAGCTACAACAGTCAGTAGAGAAGAACACGGGTGATAGCCCAGTATGCATCTGTTATCTACAGTGATCAAAACATCTGAAGAGTGCAGCCATGAGGACTTTCCTTATGTACTGCCTCGCTGATACAAGGTTTGGAAACAGCTGCACTACCTCAACAACTGCCTCTTCCAAGGCCACATACTCATTGAGCACAGGGTAAAGTGGAAGTTACTCTAGCCACGACACTAATAGGTTGACTGTAAAGACGATGCAGGTTAGACTAGTTAGCAGCAGCTTCTCTATCAACCCCTCTACTCGCACTGCTGTAGTATATACTACCCACACCTGAAGTGACACTTCATCTAGAAGAGAAGGTCAATGAAACTGCAATCCTAGACGAATTACTTTGATGGCAGACCGGATCGAGAATATGCAAACCCTGTAGAAGAAGCACAAGAACGTTATCCTTCCACCTTACTAAAATCCTACCTAAAACCCTATCTCCATGTTGTCTGAGCTCGGGGTTCTGGTTACGGTGACAGACTATAACAGCAATCCAGTGTCTGGGTAATACGCAGCCAGTGTCCACATCTCAAATCAACATAAGCAGCAGGGAGCAAGGTGCATGTGCCACATAGTAGGAAGGGACAGGAAACTGCACTCAAAAGAAGAGTTTTGAGAAGACTTAATTTAATATCGTCACAATGAGAAAAGGTAGAAGTATTGAAAGTGCCCTGTAAAATGGATGACCAACCTTATCCTTTAAGTAACAAATGCATTCAGGATGGGCTCCTAACCGAGCCAGTTGTAAAGCATACTGAAAGAAAATTCCAAAAGGTCTTCACACACCTGGCCAGCACTGGCATACAATGGTCAATGCACTGTAGGTGCAAACTACTCTCACCTCCGAATCATTCGGTCCTCTGGGTACCATGCATTATTAGGCTACTTATAGGTGGTGAAAAGCAGCTCCTGGCAAGGGCTAGGTAAACTGTAAAGAGTGGACCAGCTCTCGAAATTGCAAATTCCTGAAGTGTACTTCAACCTGCGAGACACATGATTACACAGGCTGGCTTGGAAGAAGCAGCAATTTCACAACGTTCACCTCTATCTGAAAACGGGATGTGTCCAAGCACCAGATCAGTGGGCAGTAAGGTACAAATGGCCAGGGAGGGAGACAGCAGAGACCGGTGGAAAGAAATGCTACAATTTGTTCGGGTTTTGGTGGCAAAGGATGTAGCAGTGGGTCAACTCATTCCTACTCAGAAGATACGATGAACATGATACTGGTGAACATGAAAATTGTGCACAAGTCTTTCCGCAGGTTTAAAACATTCACGTACCGCCTTTTTACAGGTCAAGTCCTGTTTGATAACTTGATTAAAGTTCTTGTGTTCTCCTCCTACTGTCTTTGGAAGAGGTTACGCAAATATTGAGAGTATGTCAGAAAGAAGACCGCAGTGTTTAAGAGTTTTTGGACATTTATCTACCAGACTCCACCATCTCTAAACTGCAGAGCCCTAGTAGTTTTAAAAGTTGTCCACCTTCGAGACTCCATCAGAAACCATAGAAATGACAGCAAGAAGTTAAAGGTAGTAGAGCGACATCTCCACTTGGATAAAGGCAGAACATAAAGCAAGCTAAATTTCAGTTTGAAAACAAGGGTGTCTTCTGCTTACTATAGAGTTTACAGAAGTCGCTATGGATTCGTAATAGCTCTTTATTCTATGAGTTTACAGTTCGAGAACACCAGACTAATATCCACAGAGTAACAGGCAAATGTTTTGCACTTGGGCTGTAGGCAGGCGGCAAGAATCTTCCAAAACCAATGACCACATTCAAGGAGGTTTTAACGCAATGGAGAAAATCTGCTGCAAGTCAGCTATTTGCTGAGCCAGGGCTTTTTCAAACTCTGACCCTAAGTGCAACTTGGTAAAATCAAACAGGTGGAGGAAGGGGCAAGTGTTTCAGGTGCATATTCCATGTTGAAAAAAAAGGGGGCCAGGTGTAGAGTACAAAGGCTTCCATTAAATGTTCACAAGCGAGAAAGGAGAGAAGCTTTTGCAGTAAACACTTTGTGCATGTGTAGTACAAAGAAAACAGCACTTCTTTCCCTCGAGTAACCAAAGGAAAACTGCATACAAACAATGTGACTCCTTCCCTAAATCTGATGCTATTGCAAACTGGTCTGGCATCTCCATCCTTCTGCTGGGGGAGGAAGTTAGGAAGGGGGGTAGGTGGAGACATCGGTGATGGGGCAGCCTTAAGAACTGCACAAGCATCTCAGGACTCGAGCCACTTATCTAAAGCTGTCGGACAACTTTAAAGCCCAAGGACAAACGCACAAGAAGACCATAAAACCATGTAGGAGCTGCCACATGACCACTAGATCCAAACCACAAACCCTTGGTCTCCTGCCTGCTGGCCCATCCAGCACATGACGCGCCTGCTGCTTCACTTACTAGGAGCCGATACGACACCTCAGACCAGAGTTAAGAGGAACTGTAAGGGCTTCAAGTCAGCTTAGAAACTCTAGCAGCAAGTGTTTCCAGTTAAAGCACTGTGTGCGTCCCAAGCATGCATCTAAAAAGCACACTCCTCAAAGACAAACTTTTACAACACACTGCCGACAAGCACTATGGTCAACTCTTTCCTACCTTCTACCACAAAAAGTAAATGTAACAACCAAATCACAAACCACTGCATGTACCCTCACTACAGATCAGCTAATGCAGTGATGGACGGCTGTACAGAACAAAGGCGGCAAATCCATTCAGACAGACTGTCATGAAGGACTGTGGCGAGAAGTCAGCTACAATAGGCCACTGTAGCAGCCAAAGCAGGTTGCTACAAATGCGATACTGTAGCACACATAGCAGACTGCTACAATAGGCCACATCCCACATTAGACAGCTACAACATCCCACGGTAGCCCTCATCAGAGACCACTACAACATCCCACCGTAGCCCTCATCAGAGACAGCTATGCCATTGTAACACTGATAAGACTGTTGTGGGTGATACAGTAGCATATTGTAGCAGTTTGCTACAACACACTGCTGTATTGTCCATAGCAGATTGTTACGGTAAACCACTGTAGCACCAAAAGCAGACTGCTGCAATACGACACCACTACCAGAACGCTACAGTATGCCACTGTTGCGCCCACAGCAGAAGATACCACTGAGTAAGTGGTGTATTGTAGAGATCAGCCCTTGGCTCCAGTAATGTGGCAGTCTCGACGGCTGCTCAAGACAGACATCATAGCAGATACCTATAACTTAAAAAGATGACCGACTTGGATTGCATAAATCAAACTTCAATAGCAAAGACCAGTAAACCGCCACCGCATGACAGCCGTGACATGTTACGAGTGCAGATCTCCGTAGCAGACACCATGCATACTCAATTTATCAAGGGAGTTTTAATGGGCGGAGGACAACCCAAAATAAACAAACAAGCATATGCATAGCCAATAGGTCTCGCCTTTGGGACCTTATAAGTGTTTAGCCATGCAACAGTTGCATAACTAAACACTTATAAGGTCTCAAAAGCTAGACCTATTGGCTATGCATATGCTTGTTTTAACTGTTGCAATCTATTGAAGCCTCACGGAGAACATCAAAGCGGCCATGCGGCCGCGAAAGTGATCGCGATCAAACATCAAAGCGGCGTGAAAGTAATCGCGGTAAAGCGCGACGCGCGCGTGCCCACACACATGCACTGTAGTTCTAGGCTGGCCTGGTAGCACTTTTTGGAGCCCTCACAAAATGTCTCGCCAGACCAGCGCATGCGCTGGGTCAGGCGAGACCTAAAAACAGTGAGGCAGCCAAGACGGAGTATTAAAAGGAAACTTATAGGGCACTGATGTAAGGACAATTTTCCCCCCATTTTGTGCACCAGAATACACTGTAATGTCATCATCATTCTAACTTTCCTTCAACACATGTGTGCTGCCCTCTGAACAAGAGCCAGGTATTAAAGTACAGGGTTCTCCATAGTCAGTGCTGGAGGACCGGATCCATGCCAAAGTTTTTAGCATATCCCCATTTAAATAAATATAGTGATCTTAAAAATCCGGCCCTTCGGGACAGACTTGAGAACACTGTTTAAGTACAATATGACCACTTAGTACTCTGCCAATGCTGAAAACAAAACAGTTAACCCTCCACTCCATTACATCTCACTAGATGGACCGTTGTGTTCCTTTTACAAACGCTTTAACACAGTCCACACTGCTAGGCTTGACATCAGGAGTCCAGACAATCAGAAGTTAGAAGCCAACTTTTGGTGTTAGGCTTGAATTAGTACTCCAGACCACACCAGAAGAAGCTGTGTACTAGACAAATCAAAGTTACAAGCTTAACCTTCTCTGGTACGATTGACATCAGTACTGCAGACTACACCAGGGGTAGCGGTGTATTACACAAACAAGTTACGAGCAGAGATCGCACCTGCTCAAGAATGCACATGCCCATGACCAGTGGGGAGTGGAGGCTCGGGAAAAAAGTGAGCAGGGTGTCCAAGCGCTACAGTGCAGGGACCTGCATACATGGTTTTCTTTGACAAGACAGCGATATTTGGAAGAGGATCTGTAGATGGGAGACAACAGTTCTGTGATCACATCATGAAACGTAAGGGCATGTAGGATACCCATCCTCCCCCTCCTCCAGGAGTGCAAAGCACAAGACATCTAAACACAGCACTACGTCCCACTCAGGATAACACACTTAAGCATACAAGAAAAAGATGGAATACTTGAATTACTCTCAGCCACTAGGGTCGCATACCCGTTCATTCCAGTGTGCTGCCCTAAGTGGAAAAGTATGCCCAGACATGTGTCCCATGCACAGTCACCTGGCTGATCAGCCAACAAAGGCAAAACTGGTCCAGGGTTGCTTGTGTTCCAGTTCAGGGAGGCCCTGCCCTGGCTGCCCGGGCTGGACTGTTCCTACTGGACCAGGGTCTAGACTAATGTGCACATGGCTGCAGCCAAATTAATTAACAGTGGCTGAGATTAATTCAAGCATGAATGCTTTAGCATACCACAGTACTCTTGCAGCAGCTTCCTACTCAGCTCTAGTCATGGCTCACCTTAAGTGGGCATTGAATTATATTCAGATTATACCAATGCCTTTTTAGATACATTTACTGCAAAATTTCCCCAAAATCTTAAGGGGGGGAATAATACTGTAATCAAAAACACACACACACATATATATATATATATATATATATATATATATATATACATATATACATATATACATATATACACACACACACACACACATACATACACTTTTTTTTTTTTTTAAACTTCACCGCCTATTGCAGCATTTTTCAAAAACATTTCTGCATGCAAGAAACCCGCATCCTAAAACTCCAGGATCCTTAGAGTTAATGAATGAATATAAAAAGCTTGCAAATGGCCCATAGGCGTTTTGGTGCTAGTGAACTGAATGCGACTGATTATGATCCTGCTAAAAGTAATTTGAAAACAGTGAGGTTTTGAGCGATTTTCTGAAATTAGTCAAGTTGGTCTGAGATTTTAGAAACCAGGGTAAACTGTTCCACAATTTTCCAGTGGACGAGATGAAACCTGTCATCCCAAAGTGCCCTTTTAGATATAGTGAACACTATATTCTTTGAACATGTGAAACGTCGCATTCTATTAGGGACATACCATTGGAATCTAGTACGCTGGTATTTCGGGCCAAAGTCAAGAAACGCTTTATGAGCAGTGCACAGGGCATTAAAAGCAACCCGGTTTTTTAGGTCGAGCCTAGCGCAGCGCGCATGCGCTGCTCTAGGAGAGGGCCCCTTGGAATCACTCCAGACTTTCCAGAGACTTCTCCGTGTGGGTCGAACTCCTCCCACACATTCCATTGGCCTTTGCGTGTGGCTTTCAATAATGAAAGCACGCAAATGGCCCAAGACGGGTGCATGTCCTGCCTTTCCTCTAAACGTTCACTCCCATGGCCTTTGGGTCTCGGGAGCGCGCAGCGGCACGCAGGCTGGCAGCTGGTCGTGGATCAGGTTACTAATTTAACATAGCGAGGTCGCTTTCACTTTCGCGCTCGTTGATGGGTTTTCTAACTAACTGAAGTTGCCAAAAATTGCTCTAATGTGGACACGATAATTTAGCGAAAGAAGGCCACATTTCTTGAGAAAAAAATAAGTTTCAGCATTCTTGGGGAAAATAAAGAAAGCTTGTATTGCACTGCTCGCATTTGGACTAGGAGGAGTGGGCCTACCAAAGGAAAGAAAAACTACAAGTCCAACAACGCAACGCAGTTTATTTCAAGCCACCATCACATCACACATGGAGAATCTGAAAAACTATACATTATGTGAATTAAAAAAGCTTCGCCAGCACCGGAAAGCTGGAAATGAAATACTGGAACGAGAGCATTACCGACTGCAAAACGTAATTGCACGTTTTTTCATTATGTATTTTGGAATTGCTGTCTTTTGGCAGACATACATGTTGTGCATGTTATGTTAATTTTAATTTGTAAGGCGCAACAGCTACCCAAGATGGGTTTCCCGGCGCAGGCTAAGAAGGACCAGAAGGAAGTAAACTATTTATTGATTGAACTGCAAAGTTTAGGCTTTTACGGAAGTTCGCATATACAGTTTCATTCCGAAGCGGCGCAGGAAGAGAGTTCCACAAAGTGGGGCATAAGTAGGCAAATGATCGACCGCCCATACATGACAGTCTAATTTTAGGTACAGAGAACTTCGCCCGAGTGGCAGAGCGCAGCGCACGTGGGGGCAAATAGGGGTGAACCAGAGTCTGTAGGTTTTGAGGGGCCACTCCACATTTGATTTGGAACACGTAGCTCAGGGCTTTGAACTTAATTCAGCTCTCCACCCTGAGCCAGTGAAGGTCACGCAGAGAGCCTGAGATTGAGGCAGTTCTGGGAACCTGCCAAATCAGTCTGGCAGCAGAGTTCTGGATTATCTGTAGCTTGCGCGTTACCTCCTTATTAGCCCCAAGATAGCGGATGTTGCCGTAGTCAGTCTTGAGGTAACAAGAGCTTGGACCACGGTTCTCTGGATAGAGCTGGCAGCATCCAGATAATCTTTTTAAGCCATTTCAGTATGGTAAAGCAAGTTGAGGCCACCGTCACTACTTGGTTTTTCATAGATAGTAGTCTATGATGAAGCCTAGATTGCGAATATGGCGAGAAGGTTGAGGAAAAAGCACCCATTTCCATGGACCAATGTTGGGGGACCCAAAGGTCTTTATTTTTCCCCAGGATCAAGACCTCAGTTTTCTCCCCATTGAGTTTAAGAAAATTAGCCTGCATCCAAGATGCGATATTACGCAGCCCTAGCTCAGCAGAAAGGGAGAAGATAATCTGGGTGTCATCCGCATAGGAGAATAAGGACAACCCAGCTTCTTCTGCAATGTTGGCTAAAAGTCTGACATACACATAAAACAAAGGGCTAAAAATGGAGCCTTGAGGTACCCCATATTTGTGATCAATTATTGTTAAGGTGACAGTATTGCTTTACATAATACAATGGCAAAGCATGGAAAGAGGCAAAAATGATTTTTCTGGTGTATCAATTTTTGGCGATTGGCCTGGGCTCTGCAAAGTCGCTTTATTGCAGACATTATTTAGTGCAGTAGGCAGTATTTCGCCAGTTGTATTGAAGTAACTTATGTGGAATGAGACCAGGTTACACTTTTTTACTGTCATTGTTTTTGGATTGCTGTCCTAGTGTCAATCCTTGCTACATCCACTTTAGCAGCGATTGCTCTCTTATAAGATCCCAAAGAAGAGACCTATTGGCTATGCCAATGCTTGCTTTACTGGCAGCCAGTGAAGATAGACTATTGCCTGGGAGGCTGACTGGAATTTTGGAATGTTAAGGAGAAGACAAGCAAACAGCATTTTGTAGGATCTTGAGCTTATTTAGTAATCGTTGTTGGATGTCATCATATAGAGTGTTGCAATAGTCTATCCTGAAAAGCAGTAGGTCAATTACAGTTTTCTAAAGCTCAAAAGGGATGAAGAAAAAGCATTTCATCAGAATTCTTAGAAGACCGTAACAGGTCGAAGTGACATGATTGATTTGGACTGAGTAAGTCAACTTTACGTCAAACAGTACTCCCAGATTCTTGACTTTTCTAGCAGGAGATGGAAGAGTTCCAACTTCACAGGGGAGGGAGAAAGGCTTAGATACACAATCACCATGAGAACCAGACTGTTCTCTGTCTGAGAAGGACTAGGGCAGAGTCCCTAATCCCTATGCTCTCAAGACCAGCAATAAGCACTTTGTGATTGACAGTGTCGAACGCCGCAGACAAATCTAACAGGCTGAGTGCAGCCATGCCACCATTATCTACTATGGATCGGACTTCTTCCGTAGCTACAATCAGGGCAGATTGTGTTACGATTACTTCTAAAGCCAAACTGAGAAGAATCTAACACATGACTACTATTAAGAAATGAGGAGAGTACATTATTCATAGCCTTTCCCACTTTTTTTTAGCTGGAATTGGGCCAGTAGCTGCTTACTTTGTGTGGGTTGAACGATGGTCTTATTACTAATGGCAAAACAGAAGACTTTTTCCAAGGCCTTGGAAATTGTTCTAATTCAAACATACTGTTTACAAGCTTGGTGAGGTGCAAAGCTATTGTTTCTTGAACAAGGTGTATGATTCTAGGAGAGCAGGGATCTGAGGTGGTGGTGGTGGTGGTGGTGGTGGTGGTGGTGGGGGGGGGGGGGGGGGACAGATTTATTTAATTCAATGGTGGTGGTGGTGGGGGGGGGGGGGACAGATTTATTTAATTCAATTAGCTTTGTTATGAACTCTACAGGCAAAGGTGTAAAATCATTAGGAGTCCTGGATACTTAAAAAAAAAAGGCTTTTCAACATAAGGTCAGATAGATCCTCTTGCATACTGAAGGGGAACTTGTTATACACTACAATAACTTTAGATTGAAAATAGTTGGGCAGTTTGTCATAGAAAGATTTGTTAAGGCCAGACGTATTTTTATTGTTGAAGTGTGAGTGTATGGACTGTCTTAAAGAGTTCTTTAGCAGAATATTTAGCGGGTTTGATATTTTCACTACAGTAGGTAGATTTTTCAATCACAATCATAGCTTTACATTCTTTAATACACTGTTTATATGGGTCTTTCGAAATGGCTATAGTTTCTCCTCCATTTTTGTTCCAGCCTTCTACAAATGTTTTTTGGAATCTTAGATTGACCGAATACCAAGGGGTTGATGGTTTAAGTTTATGGTTTTTCTGGCCTTTTAAAGGGGTCAGCCGATCCACTGCTTTATCTATCCAATTGGTATAGTTTGAGGTTGCTAGGTCTAAGTCATTAACAAGAAATGGTTGGGAATCTAAAAGAATTTCTTTAAACATTTTTCATCTATTTTGTGCCAAGCTTGTGATTTAGTAGTTTAGAAGATGTCAGTACCCGGTACTACTTTATTAAAGGATCTCCATGGAAAAAAAAGATCGCATTATGGTCTGACCAGGTCAGCGGTAGAGAGGACGAATGTGAGAGCAGGATTATTGGTAAAAATACCATCAAGTGTGGCCAGCTAAATGAGTGCTAGTATGGACCCTTTGTGCGAGGTTAAAGCTTAACATATTAACATATGATTAAGTGTTCCGTATCTTTATCAGCAGGTTCCTCTAGGGGAAAATTAAAATCCCCTAATACGCTGAAATTAGACAGGTGTATGCACGATTCCATGAGTGCGCCGCGCCCATTGTTAAAACAGTTGTCTCTATCCTTAATTTGGTATTCACCAGGGGACGCGGGGTGGGCGGGGCTTCATGCCACCCAAAACATACACCCTGGCTACGGCCCCGATTAGAATGCACACACTGTCGACTTTTCTGACTGTACTAAAAGAGGTAGGACAAAAATGTTAAACAGATCATACTTTGGGGCTGGTCCGTTCCAAAGCTCCTAATTAGGAGCATTAGAAAAGGACTGAGGCACACAGGACAATGTCTTCTAGTTCAGGGTTCCAGTTCGAGGGAGGGCGAACAGGATATGAGACTGTGCCACCTTGTGAAACTGTTGGAAAGGCCTTTCTGCACTATACCCTACATGAAGGGATGCGTTGCCACTGAAAATCACCCTCTGCCACACTTTCACCCAGTGGCCTGGAAGTGCAAGAGGAACTTCTATGCAGCTAGTTCAAACAGCCAGGTGCTAAAGAAGCCAGTGGGCAATCAGAGGTGGGCGCACCTGTGGAGAACCTTTGGAAAACCATGATGCCCGCAGAAGCAGGTAACCCCAACCCTCCTTACACAACGCCCCCCCACCCAAAAAAACACACACAAATGATACCTGTGTATCACCACCATACCCTGCGGCCCAGGTTCCCGTTCACCAGGTGCCACCTGCCAGGCAAGATCTCACTGAATTGGTCAAGGCGAGCACCAAGCTCGTCCATCTGGTTTCCATGGCAACCATCACTCTGAGGCACTACACACTGGCGCCATCGGCTGACTCCCCGACACATTGCCATGGCAACTGCATGTATGGCCTATAACAGTTCCATGTGGCAAACAAGAGGAAGAGAAATCTTGAAATATATTGATGTTTAACCACAGATAAGGATTCTGCCACTTAGTAATATTATTGGAGAGAAGTAAGTCAGTGTGCTCATGTGTGGAGGGCACAGGCACGACCTTTCACCTCAGCATACGTACACCACAGCCATTGTAACAAAGACTTACCTCGTCAACTATGGTGTGGCGGATGAATTAAGCCATTGTTAAGTCAGAGGGCGCAGCAGCTCAGAAACGAAATGTGTAGGCAGGAGTAAGTAGGTCACTGGAAAAGCATTGGCAAAGCCAATAGGTTTCACCTACGCAAAATCTATTCGCTTTGTCAATTTACATGCTGTACAGAACTTGAGCTGCAGTGTAATATGGCGTAAATTAAAAAAAAAAAAAAAAAAAAAGTTATCCGACTCGGCCACCATAGGCTGTTAACCCCTTTTAAGATCTGTTTTTTTTTTTTTTATTACAAGAGATTTTGCAAGCACCGTGCAGGCAAAACCTAAAAATAGAGGCAGCCAAATAAGTGTCACTGCTATGATTTCGGACGAAAAAGTGTCACCCTGGACAGTAAAATGTCACTCATACCTACACTGAAATGCCACCCATAAGCAGTCTGAAAACGTAGCAGTAATGCATATAATTTTAGTAAAATCAAATGGTCTTTGATAACGTCAGACCTACAGATTTGCTTTTTTCTTTTTCAAATCAGCAGGGTCCCTATATTTCACTCCGTTTTACCTTCTAAGAACATATCACCTCAAGAACCTCCACTGGCTCCAAGTTCAGAAGAGATGCCAGTTCAAGATGCGTACTCACTCCCACAAAGCCCTCAACGACCAGGGTCCAGCCTACATCAACCATTGCCCAAAATTATACCAGCCTGCCATACAAATGCGCTCCGCCGGAGCCACAGCAGAGGTTGTTCCTTCTCCTACCTCAACGCCAAGTCCTCGAACAACCTCCACCTACAAATAGCACCCTCTTTAGCAGACTTGAGGAAGGGACTCAGGGTCTGGCTCTTCGACTAGAGACCTCGAAGACCTCAGTGCCTGATACCCCCCTTGGGATGATTAGCAGGATACCACAACCTTGCTTACAAATACGGATTGACCATTGTTTGTAATCAGAAAATTGGCTTGAGCCGAACCAGGATAAACACACCCAAAATGCAGTGAATTGTAAAATTGAGTGAAAGCCCTATACGGCGACCTTATGGAGCCATCTTAACCCGATAGCGACATACTAAAAGGTACTGGCACAAAAGGTATGCACAGCAGCCATGGTAGATAACTTTCCATAACTCGAAAAACATTGGTTTCACTGTGAAATACAATCCAAGCCTTGTTTTCTATGTACGGTCTTAGAAAAAATATTTTAGGAGCGTCAGGGAAGAAAAACAGTATATTTTGTACAAATATGTGTGAAAATTAGTTGCTATCAACGTGACCCACAACATGAAATACATGTCAGATTTCTGCTTCTTCGTATTTTGAACGTATTCCAGGCCCAGTAAGATTCCCAGCCACTTCCGTGGCTACTTTAGCCATTATTTACTTATTACACTCCTCACGATTCCAAAATGGCAACTGTGCTGTTTACCTTTGAGTTCATTAACTTTCTTTCACTTCTGCCTTTTCCAAAAATAGTGGCGTTCGAACTTCCACTTTGCCAAGATGGCTGCTCCCATGTGTCAGGCTTGTGTGTAGTATATGGGTGAGAGAATAAAGTATTTGATATTCCCTTTACCATGGATGGCCTCACTTTCTTTTGACGAGGCTTGCCAGATTCTGTCAGCGGTGACATGCTTGAACAGCTCTTCAGTGAGGTGGGGCAGGTGAAACAGTGCTTCATAGGGCACGCATGTGCTGACTGGTAATGAAGTGAGTGGTGGTGTATTATTGAGCATCCTCGTACGATTCTTTAGCACGATAATGCTGCGTTATTTAATGTGAGTTCCACATTCGGGAGTGGAATGGTGCCTACATGGCTCACCACAACATTGGACAGTTGCAGGATGCGCCTCGCAGACACCGGACGCTGCTGGTAGTGGGTGTATCAATATCGTGAATGAACCTTCAATGGACTCCGCGGATATACTCTTAACCTTTTTTGTGACGAGCGGAACTGACCCATGTCAAATTCACCAACCTTGAATTAGGTTCTCCCATCTGAGAGGCCGGGCAAGCATTCGTTCTTGAATTCAGCTGCGACTGCCAGGCAGCCCATCACAGCATCAAATAAGTCATCACTCTGGTGAAGCTTTAGCGGACATCTTTGTTTGGGCAATTTATTAGGCCCATTACATTATCGGAGGTGCCCACTACTGCCAGACATTTTGTGAATGCTCTGGGTGCAGTAGTCAATCCGAATGGAAGTACCTTGAATTGGTAGAGCTTTCCTGCCATCCCAAATCTGAGGTATTTGCGATGTGCTGGATGGATGGATGAGGACATGAAAGCATGCGTCCTTTAGGTCTAGCATAGACCTAAAGTCTCCTTGCTGTATTTGCGGGAGCAGGTGATGGAGGGTGACCATGTGAAAGTGCTCTGATAGTATGTACAGATTTAGGGGTCTTGGATCTACTATTGGTCGTCGAGACCCATCCTGTTTGGGAATTAGGAAATACAGTGAATATACTCATAAACCTTGATATTGTATTGGAACACGTTCTATACTTCCTTTTGCTAAGAGCTTGTACTTCCTGTTTGAGTAGCTGTAAGTGTTGTAACTACAGCTGATTATTAGTGGAGAAGTGTGGCTCAATGGTTAGAGGGGCAGACCTCGATGCAGAGCACTGGTCCGGGACCAGGGTTCGATTCCCGTCGCGGCAGGGTCTCGGGCTATAAATTCCGCGGACTGGATATTCTCGCCTCAGTGCCTATTCTAATCATGGGTCCCACGCTGCAACTCTGGGCAATAGCTTGCTTAATCTCCACAACGGCCCCCCCGCGGCGGGATGCCTGGCTTTCACCTTGGGGATGCCCATTACGGGTTATCTCACAGGGAAAAACCAGGAAGGGTTCCCAAGGCAAGCGCCAAGATGCCCAAGGGTAGTTGAGCGCTATATAAGAACATATAATAATAATAATAATAATAATAATAATAATAATAATAATAATAATAATGCGAGGTGGAATATTGGGAGGATCGCTGGTGAGTTCCAGGCAATAACCAAGTTGGATAACGACTAATACCCATTTGTCTGTGGTCATTGCTTGCCAATGAGAAGTACTGTAGTCTTCCCCGACAGGTGTAAGATGATCAGGGAGGTACGTGATGGTGTACCTCTTCCTCTGAAGTTGTTCCCTCTGTAGCCTCCCCTATAGAACCCCCTGGATGAAGTAGGTTGGGTTTGTTTTATAGGAGGAATTATTGGGATCTGAGGTATACTCTATGTATTGTCTCTGCATGCCCCTTAATCGAGCCTGACGATCCCGCAAAAGTCTATTTCAACCGAAATGACCGACAGGCGTCACAATCTTCCTTCTTGTGCTACGGTGAAAGGCACAAGATGCAGACTCCGTGCAGGTCGGTGCACGGATAATTGGCGTGGCACCGGGGAAAGAATTGAAATGAGTCTGTTCCATCAGCGGTAGACTCAACGAGTACGATGGAGAGAAAGTCAAAAGAAATGGATAGGCCTGAAGGCAACCAACGAGTCTTCTGGATCGAGGACGAAGTTCTCGTGTCCGTTCCCCCCCCCCTCCCCCGACACGCGGGAATAAAGGAAGGCGTACAAAACCATACTGACGAGGTTGCAGTGGGTTACGCACCGAGGGGATCCCGAAAACGACTTAATCCGATGGCGGTAAGAAAATAATCCAACAATGAAGTTGATGCCCATGGGCATTATCACCCTAAGGAGGAATCACCTTACCTCGCGACTGGGAAAGACTTCTTCGAAGAAAAACAACTTGCAAACATCCGGACCCAACAGTAGATGACAGAAGTATGCAAAGCATGTGTATCCACAGCACATATGCCTCGAACCGGAAGATATTAGTTTCCAGACAGCCCCCTTAATGGGCAGTAGCCTGGAGCACTTGGGGGCCAGGTCCACAACTACCCCTTGGAACCGGAGGGTTTCCACCCCCCCCCCCCCCCCCCTTGACACTACTTATCACAGACTCAGGTTAGGATCATCGGATATCTAAACTGTACAAGACAAGTCTAGCCCTACTTTCGCCTAGGGACACTGGGGTCCGGGCAGCCTGGGAGCGTGATCTTGGCCACTCGCTGCTGGACTCCCAGTGGTACTACTGTTGTCAGCAGACACTGAAGATCTCTCTCAATCACCAACACAAGCTACTCCATTTCAAATTCCTGTGGCGGGTGTATTCTACACCGGCAAAACTAAGCAAAATCGACCCCTCGCGCTCCCAAACATACCCCAAATGCTAAGCACCGCAAGTGGACTTCGCACACATGACATGGACCTGCGATAGGATAAACGATACTGGATGTTCATATTTGCAGAGCTGTCACACATGACTACCATCACACCCTCACCAGAGCTCTTAGGATATGTACATGACATCCCTAAAACCTCATGCCGCTTTGGGGCAGCAAGCACTCTCCCACACAAAAAGCAAGGCTTAACAGGTTAAACCACTGTAACAGTAACTGTGAGCTATACTCTAACTTGCAACTAACAGCATGTAGACCTGGTGACATATGGCAGCCGTTGCAGAAATATCTCCTTGCGTTGGAAATCACCACTAGCTCCCCATCTCAGCAAAATCACTCTCCCAACACCTTCAGAGGATATGCTGAGTAACGTGCCAAATGGCGGACCTGCGTAAACCAGATTCCCTGGCGGGTCTCCTGTGGAGCGAGACCCAGATACGTGCTTTTCTCTGGCCCCACTGGGTGAATGATTTAAGTCTGAATAGACAGGATGGGAGGGTGCATAAGGGGGTGAAATGTACTGCCTATTCATGTACTTGTAAAAAAATTAAGGCAATAACCGGTGCCTATCTGGTTACTGTAAGATGAAAAATAAAGTTTAAAAAAAAAAAAAAGAGGGAAATGTTGGGAGTATTGAGCATCCTTGTGCGACTCTATAGCACAGCGATGCCGTGTTATGTAATGCGAGTTCCATGCTCGATAGTGGATTGGTGCCTGCATGGTTTCCAACAATGTTAGGCAGTTGCTGGACATGTTTTGTAGATGCCGGACGCTCCTAGTTGTGGGTTTATCTAAATTGCGTATAAACTGTCAATATACTTCATTGTCTCTGCGGCGTTACTCTTAACGGGGGCGTTGGGACCTTGGGAGGACCAAGTAAGCAAAATGGGGCACAAGTCCCGAAAAATAAGCCACGGAATAATCGTTCAGTGTCCAATGACACGACGAGTGTTGCCATCTCATGCTTGCCAACATTGTTACTCAAATAAGAGAATGTTTCATTTTTCGATTCCACTAA
The DNA here is from genome assembly GCF_964204655.1 of Triturus cristatus. Classification (NCBI taxonomy): domain Eukaryota; kingdom Metazoa; phylum Chordata; class Amphibia; order Caudata; family Salamandridae; genus Triturus; species Triturus cristatus. Next base: position 818,790,293 of record NC_140595.1, read on the forward strand.
ATACCATAACTACAGTGTCGCTGGAATTAATATCACATTATGTGCGGCTCTCTTCAAAGAGTGGGATCTAGCTCATACCTGTGCATTGCAACAGATGACACATTTAAGGCGAGCATAAAGTATGGAAGGAAAGGAAACATGCTTTCTTACAAACAGAGGCCGGCTGCAGATTAAAGCTTTTAGGACTTACCAAGGCGATCCCTTTCCTGCCTGCGATTTACTTGTGGGCGCTACATGGTCTACAGGTTTACCAATGTTTACTTAGTGTTTACGAGCATGCGTGGAGGCTGGTGTAAGCAACGACACGGGGGAGGATGCTCTGGGTGCAGGAAATGACATGGAAGTGAGCTGGTAGAGGGAAGACAGTCAGGAAACACATGCACGCTAATGGAGTGTTAGAACCCAACTAAACAATGTACCTCAAGAATCATGTGGCTAGTGGAAGGACATTGGCCACCAACCGGAAACTGTACTTGGTCCAAGCTCTTGAAAAAAGCCAAATGTTGGGAAGAAGAAAGGAAGTAAGACCTGGTAACATTACACTGATGCTGCTGACCAATGAGAAGCAAGAAAATGGGAGTGACCACACAGCCAACCAATGGTAACTAATGAGTGGGCTGTAAGCCAGTTTTAAGATTTTTCTTTTTTAATTACAAGAGGCTCTGCAGGCGAAACCTAAAAAGCAGCGCTCCAAGGCTACAGCACACTTACAGTGGTGCAGATGGTCACAGGTGAGGAAGCAGGTACAATGGCACAGCAGTGCGTGGCGCCCACCTCTGAAACTGCTTGAGATGTTGAAGGGGTGGGGTGATGTGCACAGGAGATGCTGAAGGGCATGGATGAGGTGCACAAGGATGTTGAAGGGCAGGGACGAGGTGCACAGGAAGAGCAGTGTACATCTCCCAGAACTGCAACAGGAGATGCTGAAGGGCAGGAATAGAGCTGCACCGAGATCATAACGGGAGTTTCAGGGATGAGAAGAAAAAGAAAAATCAGAGTGCCGAGCAGGTCAGGGTAGTGGGAGAGTGAGTTGCAATATGGAGTATTCATGACCGTACAAGGTGTGGTACGAACTGTACAAGGGACCAAACTCTAAAAAACATGAGCCACCATGCAGCAGGATGGAGGAGCTTTGCTCAAACAGTGTGGAGCCCAAGTCTGAAAATGGTGCAGATCTTATCTCAGGTCGAGTTGGATGACTGGCAGTGCTGAACAGTGAAGACAGAGAAAGGAAGTGCTTTAACCAGGAAAAACTGAACTCATCCTCCGGTGCATAGCTCTTCCGCCCTAGTGAAGGTACCCAGAGAGGGATGATGTTATGGCCTATCCTACAGCCGGTGTGATGAAGCACATGGGAGGTCACACTGTAACCGCCCCGTCGCTGGTTAAGGTACCAGAGGAGAGGATGTACAGGCCTATCCTACACCCGGAGTGATCATGCACATGGATGGTCCAACTGTAACCCTTCCGCCCTAGTTAAGGTACCAGAGGTGATTATGTAAAGGCCTATTCTGCAGTCGGTGTGATCATGCACATGGAAGGTCATACTGTAACCCTTCCACCGCTGGTTACGGTACCAGACCTGCCCCCAGTGCCGGGGGGGGGGGGGGGGGGGCGCACGATCAGACCTGCCCCAGTGCCTCGGGGTGGTGCATGGGATCAAACCTGCCCCAGTGCCTCGGGGTGGTGCATGGATCAGACCTACCCCAGTGCGTTGGGGGGGGGGGGGGGGGGGTGTCATAAGATCAGACCCGCCCCAGAGCTTCGGGGTCGGGGTACATGGTATCAGACCCGAGCCAATGCCTGGGGGGGGAGGGGGGGGGTACATGGATCAGACCCACCCCACTTGGGATCAAGCATGCCCTAGTGCGGGGGGGGGGGTAATGCATTGGCTCAATTGCCCTAGTTGGGGGGGGGGGGGGGGGGGGGAATCAAGCCTGCCGTGATGCCGGGGGTGTAAACATGGGAAGAGACCTACCCCAGTGCCTCGGGGAGAGGGTACATGGGATCAGACCCGCCACAGTCCCTCAGGGGGAGGGGGCTGGGGTACATACGATCAGACCCACCCCAAAGCCTCGCGGGGGAGGGGGGGCACTTTTGGTGAAGTCTGCCGAGCGCCCTCTCAGGTCTCGCTCCTGGATAGAGCCCCCTCCAGCCAGGTCCAGTTCAATGCAGGGCATGCGATCACGCGCGCTGCAGAGAACGAACTCCCCACGGGTGTAGACAAGGCCCGAGTCGTGATCGTGGCTCAGCTGCGGCCCCGGCACTCGAGTCCTGCACTCCCGGCAGATCAGCGGGTTCAGAGCCGACATCACAACCGTGCACTCGAGGCCGGGAGATCCGCCGCCAGCTTAGCACACCCCCGCCGCACAGATCAGCCTTTACGCCGGCCCTCCACATCCAATTTGCAATCCTATTTGTTTATTAAAAAGCAGATCCATTACGATACAAAATCTGAAATTAAACTGCAGATTACAGCAGGATTACCCAGGCGCGTAGTCCTAGGGATAACTCGAGAAAATGCCTATTATGAGAGACAGGATGCGCAGGCAGACATGGGGTGGGGAAGGGGGCAAATGTACAAAGTAAAGTGAGGAAAATGCAAACAAAAGACACAATTCAGTCACTTTAGACAAGTAAACTGCAGGGATTCTGCCGATACGTGCTTCTGAGTAAAATCGAGCATCCCCGTGACCTCTGCCCGCGCCCCCACACAAGGCTTCGAGGCCCATGTGGTTCAAGTCCATGGAAGGGGGGCCCCTCTCCTCCCGCCTCCAAGGCCCGTGTGGCGCACGTCCATGGAGGGGGCCCCTCTCCTACGGGCCCGTGTGGTGCACGTCCATGGAGGGGGGGCCCTCTCCTACGGGCCCGCGTGGTGCACGTCCATGGAGGGGTCCCTCTCCTCCCGCCTCCAAGGCCCGTGTGGTGCACGTCCATGGAGGGGGCCCCTCTCCTACGGGCCCGTGTGGTGCACGTCCATGGAGGGGGGCCCTCTCCTCCCGCCTCCGAAGCCCGTGTGGTGCACGTCCATGGAGGGGGCCCCTCTCCTTCCGCCTCCGAGGCCCGTGTGGTGCACGTCCATGGAGGGAGCCCATCTCCTAAGGGCCCGTGTGGTGCACGTCCATGGAGGGGGCCCCTCTCCTTCCGCCTCCGAGGCCCGTGTGGTGTACGTCCATGGAGGGGGACCCTATCCTCCCGCCTCCGAGGCCCGTGTGGTGCACGTCCATGGAGGGGGGGCCCTCTCCTACGGGCCCGCGTGGTGCACGTCCATGGAGGGGGGCCCTCTCCTCCCACCTCCGAGGCCCGTGAGGTGCACGTCCATGGAGGGAGCCCATCTCTTAAGGGCCCGTGTGGAGCACGTCCATGGAGGGGTCCCTCTCCTCCCGCCTCCAAGGCCCGTGTGGTGCACGTCCATGGAGGGGGCCCCTCTCCTACGGGCCCGTGTGGTGCACGTCCATGGAGGGGGGCCCTCTCCTCCCGCCTCCGAAGCCCGTGTGGTGCACGTCCATGGAGGGGGCCCCTCTCCTTCCGCCTCCGAGGCCCGTGTGGTGCACGTCCATGGAGGGAGCCCATCTCCTAAGGGCCCGTGTGGTGCACGTCCATGGAGGGGGCCCCTCTCCTTCCGCCTCCGAGGCCCGTGTGGTGCACGTCCATGGAGGGGGACCCTATCCTCCCGCCTCCGAGGCCCGTGTGGTGCACGTCCATTGAGGGGGCCCCTATCCTCCCGCATCTGAGGTCCTTGTGGAGCACGTCCATTGAGGGGGGCCCTATCCTACGGGCCCGTGTGGAGCACGTCCATGGAGGGGGGCCCCTTTCCTACGGGCCCGTGTGGAGCACGTCCATGGAGGGGGCCCCTCTCCTCCTGCCTCTGAGGTCCATGTGGAGCACGTCCATGGAGGGGTCCTTCTCCTCCCGCCTCCAAGGCCCGTGTGGTGCACGTCCATGGAGGGGGCCCCTCTCCTCCCGCCTCCAAGGTCCGTGTGGTGCACCTTCATGGAGGGGGCCCCTATCCTACGGGCCCGTGTGGTGCACGTCCATGGAGGGGGCCCCTCTCCTCCCGCCTCCAAGGTCCGTGTGGTGCACCTTCATGGAGGGGGCCCCTATCCTACGGGCCCGTGTGGTGCACGTCCATGGAGGGGGGCCCCTCTCCTCCCGCATCTGAGGTCCTTGTGGAGCACGTCCATTGAGGGGGGCCCTATCCTCCCGCCTCCGAGGCCCGTGTGGTGAACTTCCATGGAGGGGGCCCCTATCCTACGGGCCCGTGTGGTGCACGTCCATGGAGGGTGCCCCTATCCTCCCGCATCTGAGGTCCTTGTGGAGCACGTCCATTGAGGGGGGCCCTATCCTACGGGCCCGTGTGGTGCACGTCCATGGAGGGGGACCCTCTCCTCCCGCCTCCGAGGCCCTTGTGGTGCACTTCCATGGAGGGGGCCCCTATCCTACGGGCCCGTGTGGTGCACGTCCATGGAGGGTGCCCCTATCCTACGGGCCCGTGTGGTGTACGTCCATGGAGGGGGCCCCTCTCCTCCCGCCTCCGAGGCCCGTGAGATGCACGTCCATGGAGGGCGCCCCTCGGACAGCGCCCGCAGTTGCCCATGCCCTCCCAAGGTGACCTTTAGGCGACATGTCATCCACACCTGGGAGCTCAGATGCGAAGCCTGTACACAGAAATCCTTAACAGAGCCATGAATGACCAGCGCGGGTAGTTGAACGTTTTCTTTCAACCCCACACCACAGAAAGAACTCTAAGCTCCAGCTTCTGGTACAATGTTCGATTCCTCTTAAAAAACTGGATTGGAATAACTTTTGTAAAAGCCAATTGTTCCTTTCTCGCAACACTTCTTTGTAAATAATACACGATCAAGGGGGAACCGTTGCACACATTCGGAGAAATGGCTTAATTCGCGTGAAAAGTGACCATACTCGTGAGCAAAAGTCACAGGTTAGCCAGCTGGAGACTGTTTAAAGGCCCCGCAGCAATGAGGTCACTGTTTCCACCAAGCATTGTCTCCTCCAACGATTCTGCTAAGGAGACCCTTCTTTCTACAAAACGCTGCACACACAAAACTAATCACGTGACGCGAATTTCATAAGGTTTCACCCGGGGCCAATTTTAATGTAGGTTATTGAACTAACATTTCACTACTACCCTCTACTTACAAGGTCACGATTAAGGAAGTTTATGGTCACATTTCCAGCAATGTCTGACATGTCTCGGCACTGCTCTTCGCTGCCATAGCTCTTGTGCAGTCGCCAGCACAACTGGCCACTTCTCAGGGCGGTGCACCAATTCAAACGGTGCCCGGGGATGTGGCGACGGCTCCTACTGCCACAGCGAGCCACACTCCAAGAGATGGACAGGGAGGCGTGGCCAGCGCTAGCAGGATATCCGGTTTCCCCTCCCACACCCGCACAGGCCGAGCTGTGCTTTGGACACAAGCCATGTGCACAGCGCGGCGTCTGGGGTGTGTGCAGCCTCCTGTGTGCTAGTCCAGCAGCAGACTCCACAAGCCACACGGAGTTTCCAAGCTTCTCTTCGCCTGCGGAGGTGGACGCGAGTCACTCACCCTCCCACAATTACTGGTTCCGATATTTTGAGGCGTCTGTGCGTTTATTCTCAAGAATTATTGCATTCAGGAAGAATATGTTCCGTTAAGTTTGGGTCAAAACTTTAAGCCTTAAAAACATTTACGGCCACAGCTTCTACCAAGTGGAGTTTTAATAATCTGCACACACGATGCACACTCTGCATCTGTTGCTACATTACTAACCTGTCAAATAACTTGACTTTTTTGGGTATTCAAGAATGAAAGTGCTTGTTTCCGGGTGAGATTTGTTTCTGTGTTTTAGAGGTTTAAGTGTTGATCTCAAAAGCCGCAAATAGCGTTTTTCGTAGGGTGTTACTAGTAAAAATAAATAAAAATGAATAATGTTGGAACGATCAACCCGTAAAACAAATAAAAGTATATGCTCAACCATGCTTCGTGTTTGTAATAGCGCAAAGTCACTTGGGTAAAATAAATAAAACTGGCAAACAAAAAAGATTTTACTAATGGGTAAGTTATTAAATAAGCACCACTCAAATTACTTTCTTATTTCACTATACTAATTCACCACTAATCCTTTAGGGGTTCTGGAGCAGCGTGCTACTTGCCAAAATAGCGCTTCGATGCCTCATCAGGAGTAAGCGCTACATAAATGCAATTCCAATCCAAATCTGGAGATGCGGAGGACAAATGGCTGTCACTCGGAACCTTGAAGCTAGCCTTCCTCGCATCCAGCCTTCACCTGCCAGCTGCTCACTGGTTACCCAACTTCATTCCACCTGATGGCCACGCACAGGGCTTCAAGGCCCCGGGCCACTGACGGCGGCTGCCAGGGGCTTCCTAGCCACTCTGGCAATCTTACGGAGTGTTACCACGAGTGTCCCGCTGAGATCCCAACCACCACCTTACACCGACTCACTAACCATTACCATTCGGTAGCTTTGAATGCTCAAGTTGGTTACCCCTAGGAAATCTAGAACTTACACAGAATAACTTGCTTATCCAACTGAGTGAAATATATCCGCGACCATATGACACGTACCTACGGTACCCACACAGAACACTGCCCAGTGACGCCCAAACTGCCACAGAGCACAAAGAGACAACCCCACAGCACATTATTTCTAACTGAAGCTACTTTAAACAAAAGCCACAATCTACAGGACAATATATAGACCATAACTCCAGCCAGACGCCCAGGATTAATCCACAGCGAATCAAGGGCCTCGTACCTTGCCACTGATGCACACAATCTGTAGCCGACCAGGTACCTAGCAACCAACACCCACAATTAATCTACAGCCAACCAAGGGCCTCGTAGCCACCTACGCCCACGAATAATCTTCAGCCAACCAAGGGCCTCGTATCCACCTACGCTCACGATTAATCTACAGCCAGCCAACCAAGGACCTCGTACCTAGCCACCGACACTCACGATTAATCTACAACCAAGGGCCGCAATGCTAGCCACCGATGCATACAATTAATCTATAGCCAACCAAGGGCCTTGTACCTGCTACCGATGCCCATGATTTATCTACAGCGAATCAAGAGCCTCGTACCTAGCTACCAACGAACACGATTAAACTATAGCCAACCAAGAACCAGGTACATCGCCACCAACACCCACGAATAATCTACAGCCAAGGGCCACGTATCTAGCCACCTACGCACAATTAATATACAGCCAACCATGGGCCTCGTACTTGTACACCGACGCCCACGATTAATCTACAGCCAACCAAGGGCCTAATACCTAGCCACCAATGCATAAGATTATTCTACAGCCAACCAAGCGCCTCGTAACTAGCCACCAATGCATACGATTATTCTTCAGCCAACCAAGGGCCTCATACCTAGTCACTGGGGCTTATGAGTAATTACTACAAAGCCAAGCAGGAATGAGGATTTTTTTAATTCATCTTTTTAAACATGCACACAGTTCCCAGATGATAATTCGCAATTACGCATAGTATGCTGTTCCACCACGCCATCGTATTCCAAATTGAAATGGGGGAGTCAATATCATAAGTTGGCCCTGGAAGGTTTGAGAAAAATCTCTGCTAAAGAGCCCCGCCTATGGGTCCCGCTGGTATTGCAATGCCCACTAGCGAGGATCAAAATCCAATGATGCATGTTACCTTGGTAGGTGAAGGATATTGCATCCCCAAAAAAGTGGGACCTTCCATGACTATCTTATGAGACTGACTCAATCCTTTCAATTTGTAACATGGTGGTGTGAGGCAAAACATCACTATGTGACGGAGTAATCTACAGCTAACAGCATACCCAGCCACAGACACCCACGAGTAATATACAGCCAACAGAGGGTCATCAAACCAAGCCACTGGCGCTTATGAGTAATCTACAGCCAACTTAGGGGCCTCATTCCCAGTCAATGACGCCCATGAGTAATCCAAGGGCAACCAAAAACCTTGTACCCAAACTCTTACAGCCAATTAGTAATCTATACCAAGTCAAGGGTCTTGTATTCAGCCGCTAAATCCCATGAGCACTCTACAACCAACCATGAACCACATGCCCAGCTCTGTGAGGCCCATGATTAACCTAGAGGGAAAGGGAGCTCATATCCAGTCGAGTGATGTCAAACCATGCGGCCAGGTACCAAACGGATGCCCACGATTAAACAGTCAACCAAGAGGCATCTTTCTAGCCCATTCTCAACTGTCCATCACCAATAGAGCCCCAGTTATGCATATGCTGAATGCATCACAAGTGTCAGGGATGTTGGCAGCACTACTGCTCATGATGCACTTGAGGAAACTTTGCACAGCTGCCCATGTAAAGGGGTGGGTGGGTGCTTGTATCCTGCTGCTTGTGCTCTTGGTTTTCTGTGTCGGAGGGAAACGCTGTCGCTACTGCCATGCTGTAACTGTTCGGTGTAGCAAGGGACTTTTACACTGCAGTGACCGTGAATGTTCCCATCCACACGTGTGCGTGAAGTTCACCCTCGGAGGTGGGACCCAAAAGCCGGTTGTATGTGCCTGTGTGCAGAGCTCTAATTAGGGACCTTTTAGATGGAAGTGTCCATTCCACAGAACAGTGAGGGAGGAGACTGGTTAGGAATCTGCAGTTCGATACATTATCCACCAGAAAAAAATTCAAAGCTAAATAACTTGTTCTTTTGATGGATATTTCTAATCACAGATCTCACCTTTGGAATAGATACCAAAGCAGTACCTACCTCCCCCGATGGTGGATCTGTCGAATGTCTCAGACGGAAAAATATTGCAGGACCGAACGGCCAAAATGCTCTTTTCGTCAAACCTGGCTGCCAAGGCTGTAGTGTTTCATGAATGCATGCGCGGAGGCCCTTACTGCAGCCTGACAAATATCCAGCACAAGCAATCTGTGTGCCATCGCAGGAGTAACAGCCGTGGCCCTGGTGGAAAGGACCTGAAACCCACTAATAACAAAAACAATGTCTCAACAGGGAAATTATGTCAAGGGACCAATAAATACAAGATTTAATCAAACAGCCAAGGAGGGACAAGGGAGACCAAAGGAAATGAAAAGGTAATGATTTATAATTAAATACACAATTAGTATATACAGTTTGAAGTAACCATAACAATCATATGTGCACTGATAGTGAAGTGAACAGCGCAGTGACATAAGTGTTAGAAGGACAACATGGTGCGGCAAAGAACTATTCAAAAATAATAAATTCAGGGTCAAAACAAAGATATATACAGTAGACAGTTTACAAAATATTTTTAAATCACAAATGGCCCTTTAACAAGCCGCGATTACTGCTGTCAAGTCGACGACGTTTCAACCTCCTTACGTTGAGGTCATCATCAGGACTATGGTTACCAGAGTATTAAAAATACCTGTGTATGAAATTGTTTAATTCACAGCGTCATGGCCGAGTACAGGGAAATGAAATTCCAATTAGGAGATTGAGGGAAAGTTGTATAACAACATCAATGGAGGTCCGCCAATGAAGGGAGGCACGTATCTAATAATGTCAATAGTGGAAATGGGGTCTGGGAATCGAGGGCAATTGGAGCAAACAGCAATGAAGGTTTTAGACACTGTATTAATCAGCAATCAATAATGGAATTCAGGTATGGGAATCAAGGGCAGTCGGAGCAACCAGCAAATGAAATAATAAGGCACTGTGTAAATCAGCGATTGGAGGTGTCAAGCCTGATTTTCAGAGACGGGATCAGTCCGGAGGGAATCACTTCGTCGTGACGATCAAAGCGTTTTTTTTTTCTTTACCCACTGGAGGCTGCTTCTTGGCAATCACGAAGCATATCTTAATGCACAGGACTATCCACCTGGACAAAGTCCTTTTCTGCATTGCTTTGCCCTGGAGAACGCCACTAAGAGCCGACCGTCCACCCAATGGTCTTTGGTATGACCGATAAAAAAAAAAAGAGTAGCGCTCTTTGAATCCCCCAAAAATGCAGTCTTTCCTCTTTCAAGGGGTGAAGTGGGGCAAATAACATATGAAGAGTGATGGATGGTCTGGCGTGAAAGGGAGACAAACCTTTCCATAGGAAGACAGCTTTAGTTCTCAGCATCCGTTTGTCCGGAAAGGCGGTGGTATAGGTTGGTGGACTGAAAGCCTACTACGGTTATCACCCAAGAATAAAGCTCCTTCAAAGCAAAGAGCTCACTTTAGGGAGCCTCGCACAGGAGGTACGAAAAATGCCTTGCAAATTAAGTCCTAAGCAAATATCAAAGGTAAATACTCTTATACAAAAAAACCCTCAGTAAATGTATGGCCTGCCATACATCCAGATATACTACAGCTTGATAAAAACAGAAAGGACAGTCTTGGACCAGTAGCGCACACACTAGCATGAGCAAACAGAGCATCTCCACATCTTAAAACAAGGCGCTTGCAAACGGAACCACAGGCAGCGCTTGCTTGGCCCATGATAGGACTTCCGTAGTTTCACAATCTGATAACAGCAAGAGCATTCATTGACCGGCCTCCTCGGTAAGCTCTGCTCCACACAGAAAACCACAAAGCAACAAGACTCCCCACTTCCTTTCACACACCCACCACACCCCATAAAAACACCCTTGCAAGGTCGTAACCCATTAAATACATATAATTCAGCAAACAGAACCCCAATATCGCATGCGCTGGCAAAGCCAAAAGGTCTCGATTATGAGAGCGGTTGGCTTTGCCAAGGTTTTGTAGCCATGTTGAACTGCAGCGTGCCTGTTGTGCAGCATGGCTAAAAGTGATTTTAAAAAAGCACTGCGGCTCAGGCAACAGAGGAAAGCAAGGGCACGGATGGGGAAGCAAGCAGCCAGACAACAGAGAGTGTTCTGCAGGGGCTGGGGCAAACACCTAGAAATTGAAGAGCAGGTAGGAATGGCTGGGGACAAGCAACCAGACAGACTGGTGGGAGAGAGGGGCTAGGAGCAAGCAGACTGATCACGGAAAGCCGACGAGACGGACTGGGGAACATCACAGGAGGGGGGGGGGGGGGGGGGGGGAGGAGAAGTGCACAAAGGAGACAGCTGGAAAAAAATGCACTTTAGAAAAGTGCTTAAAACAAAAAAAAAAAAAAGTCACACCAGAAAAAAAGGTGCAGTGGAAAGACGAGTAACATGTCTATGCTCCAGGGGAGGAACAAACATGACAAAGAAGGAAGCCTACGGAAACTGAACAATAAGACTAGCAAAGCCAACTGATGGCAAGCAATAGGTGGCCTCTAAGCGCCCTGTAAGATACCAAATGTCTTGTAAGAGACAGCAAAGTTTAGGCAAAATCTTAAATTTACACAGGAGTGGTGTTAAGAGCATTAATCATATAGATAGTGAGCCAGCCCAAATCTGCTGCATTTCTCAATAAAGGAAGCTGTGCTGCAGAAGATTGAGATGTTGCACCTTTAAGTACAGGAGTTTGGGTTGTGTGGACATATTCCCCTGGGTAGGTAAGTAATATCTGCTTCTTCCACATAGTGAATGACACTAGTTGGAGCAGAGGTGGGGCAGGGGCATGGTGGGACTGCTTCTCCAAGTGAGGTAAGTAAAATCAGCCATAGGGCTATCAGAATGGCAACAGCCTCAAATTGCAAGATTAGAACTATATAGAGCAAAGCGAGGTTCTTCAAAAAGTCCTCAAGCAAATGCTGGGGGTGGAAAAGTATAGAGGATATGCTATCAGATCCTAGAAATGAGGTACTGTACTATTCAGCGCGCAGCTCTGTAGCTGATCGGCTAAAGCAGTTCCTCGTTTGGCAGCACCATGATAAAGGAAACACATCTGGGTACTGTTTGGCTCAAGGAGAAGCCGTTTTTGAGTCAAATCCGACAGGTTTGAAAGTACCTTCTGAATTCAGTGTTATAGGGGTGGGAATGAGAGTTGGGACCTCCTCCTAGATTGGGTCTAGAAGCAGCACAAAGCTTTGGACCTGCAAGGTGACATGAGGAGCTGCCGGAGATTCTGGTTAGAGCTTCCACGGACCAAATGTGTTTTGCTATCACAGAGCTATGGGGTTTCTTAAAGTCTCACTTGTGATGACAGTACTTGGGTAAGCTAGGATTCACAACTTCACAAGGAGGCAGCCAAGTGTCCACCGAGTGGTGGTTTGGTCTGAGGCTCCCTTCTAGCCACTAGACTATCTGCAGCATCCCAAGTAACATGGGAGGGTGGATATTCACTATTGCAGTGGGCTGAATTGCTGCAAGAGTTCTCTACCTCAATCTAGTCCTCGAGAGGACAGACTGGGATGTACTGCTAAGAATAATAACTTGAAGGTTAAGAACAACTCCAAAGATAGAGTGAAAGCCAACAGGCACTTGGGTCTCTGTGGTTGAAAAGGCAAAGCATAGCAAATCTCAGGTGAACGAGCTGGTCTGAAGGGAAACCTACAGCCAGTTCAATTAAGGCATAGCATGGAGAAAAGGGTAACCTGACAAATTAAAACTAAATGAAGTAAAAACTCTTCTGCAAAGAACACACGACTATACAGAGTACAGCCACACAAGCATCACAGGTCAACATTTGCAGCTAAACATGAACCAGAGGCCAATAAGCAGCATGTTCAAGTGTTCCAGACAGCACAGACGTTGAACATCCCTGCAGCCCCAAGATCTCAACCTCAAATACTTCTGCCACAATTCTGCATGTCCTAATAGCAAGATTATGGTGGTTAGTGAGGACATCAAGCCAAGCATGTGACTAACACAGCGTAAACCCAGGTACCAAGCAAAGGAATGCAGCACAAGTGTGGGCGCCTATAGGGCTATCAAAACGGGAGAGAAAGCTTGAAATTAACAACTTGGGGAGAAAAGGGTGGTCTGCATTTGCCAAAGGGAGGGCAGGTTACTGCAGGATAGTAGTCTCAATGCATCATGTTGGTTAAACGGATGGTCTTGAGATTCCCGCTTAACTGGTGCTTGCTAGAGCTGGACCGCTACAGAGTGACAGACCTCCTGGTTGGTGCCAAGCAAGCCCCCATCCAGAAATCGAAGACACTACTGGTAGTTGGAGGTAAAATTAATCCCCCAGGCTCCCTTCAGTAATCACATTCTGGGGCCACTTTTTGCAAATCTGTAACCTCTTGACAAGTTCATTCTTAATTGGGCCTCTGTCCATCACTGAAGCAAGGACAGCTTCCTCCTTATGTTAATGGAGGTGAGAGACTCAGTCTAAAAGATTGAACATGCACACATGCAAATTACCAACCTAGATCCAGAACATGCACACATGCGAATTACCAACCTAGATCCAGTAACTGGCAAGGGGACACACTAGCAGACTCCAATACTCTCAAAGTAATTGCACCATGATAATGGCTCAGGCTATCGCAACTGCTCTTTGCAGGTTTCCCAAAAGCTTGGCAACGCCTGCACCGAGAGCCAAGAAAGCTACAAGCGGAACTGCCCATTGTCGAGTAAGTGGATGTGTATGGTACAGCTGCCTCTGTATTGGGTTACAGTCAAGAAACAGAAAACACAACCAATCTACGTAGTGGATGAAAAACTTTTTCACAACCAGTTTTGCTGCCAGTGAGTGGGCAATTCGGACTTGCACAGCACGTCATACACTTTTAAGAGTGTACTCTGAAAGTTTTGCAACTCATAAAACCGGTTACACCACCACTGGCTGGGACATCGCAATGTGCCTCGTGAAACCCTGGCCCTCCCACAACAGAGGACACTAGGCCTGTGATCCTACCCACATGGAAGGGCATCTAAGAAGGTTTACCGCAAACAAGAGCTCACTCCACCCAGGCCAGTGTGTTCCCTGGCACCCTGTGCGGGTGCTCAATAGCAGGCTTTGAGGACACCCTGTCCAACCACTCTGTTCGCCTCAGTCATACGGACTGCTCTCCAGTCCCCTAATCCAGTCTGCACTGGATGGGGCATCACAGTGTAAGCAGGTGATCCGTCAGAGGACAACCACCGATTTGTAACAGAGAAAAGGGATTCCTTCCTCCCAGGCTGCCTGACAGATGGACAAAGACTGGATAGAAGCAGATGGGAGGTAATAAATAATGTCATGGCGTGTAATGATTAACTGCAGCGAGGTGCAATAAATGATAGAAGCAAGCATGTAGGGACACTGGTGCAGAGGAAGCAGGGCTTCACCAACAGAACAAGCCAGAGTGGCACCCTGCGTAAGGGCAAGAGAGAGCGGGAAGGGGAGTAGGCATGAGTAGATTAGCCAATGGCACAGGGCAGTGTGAAGGTGGAGAGTAAACATCAGAAAGCAGGTCTAGTGTCCTCCTCCAACGTACCACCAACACTGTCCCATCCCAAGAGACGGCCTGGGGAAAGGTATGGAAGACACTCGTCAAGAGCTGCCTAGGACTCATCATAATGTGGCTGAAAATACGGAAGGGGAGGCAAAAGGGAAGTAATGGACAAGACCACAGTCTAGGGCAGAGTTTTCCAATGTCGGTCCTGGATGGCTAGGTCCACACCAGATTTTTAACATATCCACATTTAGATAATGTAGTTATTTAAAAAATCTGGCATGGATCCGTACCTCCAGGGCCGACATTGGAGAACCCCCGGTCTAGGGCACAAGAAGAGACTTCGTGCTAAACACTACAAATCCTGTTTTTATTGTTAGGATCATAGAAATGTAAAGCGGTGCAAGGCATTTAACACACAAGAACATTCAGGCCAGAAATGATGCACAAGGCACCAATGTCATACAGCAACAGTGAACTAGAGGTCTTGGGTGAATACTTGAGAGAAGCAGGTGAATTAGATCGATGGGGCATGTTGCACAACATCACAATACATGTACTACAGAGGAATATGACACTATGTATAAAATGACAAATTCAGATTGTGGCAACCGAGCCAATTTCAGTCAGAAGAGAGTTGTAGCACAGTCGCCCCAGCATGGTTCAAAGCCTTGACACCGCTTGCCTGAATGTAGTTATGGGGTACTGGTCAGTTGAGAAAAGGTTGCGAATTGGAACAGATTCGGGATTTCTGACAGGTAGTTTGGGGAAGTCCGGCTTAGCTTGTATAGAGTTTGGTTTTGCCAAAAGCCAGCCGGCTTGGAGACTGTACAGAGACATGGACCTACCCAGCATCCATCAGGCAGAAGAGAACCACACAAGGCACATCCCGACAGCGGAAAAGAGAATAAGCCATACTTGACCCAACACCAACGACTAACCTTTCCATGTTGCACAAAGTTTCTCTGAGCTCTGCATTCAGACCACACTTTGAGAAACCCACGGTT
This sequence comes from Triturus cristatus, assembly GCF_964204655.1. NCBI lineage: Eukaryota > Metazoa > Chordata > Amphibia > Caudata > Salamandridae > Triturus > Triturus cristatus. Next base: position 818,805,539 of record NC_140595.1, read on the forward strand.
CCCAGCGTTTCATTTCACTGCGGAATGTGCCTCACAAGCACAAACCAGGCAAAGTCGTCATGCTCTGTGTTGGAATGGTGTCTGCAGCTGGCACCCACATCACCTGGGGACAGGTCTGAATCTCCGCGAGCTTATGCCAATCCGTTAGGCCACAGATGCAGCCATCCATACCGCATCTGCAGCTTCAGCTATTCGTAGGCATGCACCTGAGCAGCGACACAGCCGGGGCCAGCAGAACGTAACAGTCCACATCACGACTCAATAGGGATCAGTGCAAGGTTTGAGCATAGCGGATTTGACAAGACACCTAAAATCCCCACAACATTTGGCACCACATTAATCACACACAACAGTAATGTATGACAATCATACAGTTCTAAGCGGTGTCCACAAATACAGACATTGTGTCCTCTTTAGTATAGACATCTCTACTGAAGGCTAACCTCGGCTTCTTGTGGTCAAACAAGCACTTGCAATGCAATAGGTCTCGCAGTTAAGAGTTTGAGCTATTGGCATTGTAAATGGCAATGCGCCTTTTATTTACGGGTTGGTTTTTAAAACATAAATAAAAGGCATTGTCATTTAGAATGCCAATAGCTTAAACTCTCGCAAATGTGAGACCTATTGCATTGCAAATGCTTGTTACAGTCTTCCCAATGCAACTCAACTCGGACTATTTAGCCCAGTTTCTTCATAGCACCCCACGATCACCTCCTGCAGCCAGTCACAGCCGAGACAAATTCAAAACAGCCCATGCCTCATGTCACACAACGTGGTCACTGTACGTCCGCGACCCACTCGATGCAAAATGGCTGCTTAGTGCAGTGAGAGCTAGACACCGGCCGCTTGAATAAGCCCTGGCTGGTTGTGTTCAATAGGACACATTATGCGTGTTGTATTTTCAAGTCTGTTTACTGTTTTGCACACGGTCTCCTGGTACACGTTAGATAGCTTCTTTTTGTAATGAACTTCAAGAGACTTCCTGTGATCGATTTAAAACAATGTTAATTATGGTAAAGTTTCTTTGTGTGAATCTTTTTCAAATTGTCAAAACAAATATTGAAACTTTAATTAAAAATTAAATCAGAGTGCTACCAGTGGAGTTTACGATCGACGTACATCCCAGAATGCACTTGTCAAATATAGTGTTCCCTTTTATGTTCTTTGTGCAGTACATTTTAAGCATTTATGACGGTACTGTAATGCAAGATGGTGGGGACCTCCAACGGAACGGAAGAGGGTGCTCTCGGTCCCTCATATCACAGATATTTATTGGTGTTGTGCTGAAGGGCTGGGGGCTCCCTGTGCGCGGGGGCTGCGAGGGGCTGTGTACTTCTCTAGTTGTATCTTGGGTTTCAGGTGGCTAAAGCACAGCTGCCAAGTGGAACCATGTCCTCAGACATAGTAGCCAGTCCTTGCTTTTTAAGCCAGTGATGCACTATATTTCAGGAGTTGCAGTTTCACTTTTGACATTACTGATATATGCTCACAGCGTGCAAACTACTGTTGCTAAGAAGGAAGCTCTGATTAAGGGTGCCACACACGACGTGAAGCCTCTTGTCGACGATGGAAAAATGGGAACCCTTTAAGGTGTAACTGTCCCCACGTTTGTAGGATTACCCGTCACGTTTACGAAATAGTGCGCTGCACAGTGGGGCTGAAAGTCACATGCTTATAATGAGAAGCATCGAAACCCGAGTCTCAAAAGCCAGGATCGTTGGCTACCTAAAAGGTGCTCCAAATGACATGGCACCAAGTATTAATATTGGAAGAAGGCGAAAGGGATGTGCTATAAAGAGAAGTGTCATGTGTGCATCTTCTATTAGATGGAAGCAGAACACGGACCCAGTTTTATCTGAAGTGCAAAGAAAGTCATTATTCTTTTTTGGGAGATTTGGTGAAAAGGCTGGGATCTGTGACATCAATGGATCACCAGAAAAACTCCTAAAGATAGTACATGAGCTGGGTGGCTTAATGTGCTTTTTGCAGATATATATGTACAGCTTGGAGGCCAAAAGCTACAATTCCAGCAACCTTCAAAGATTGTTGATGCGCCTTCTGCAAAAATCTGACATGTGCCCTGAAGCCTCAAGCGGCAATAGCATGGACTGTAACTGGGGGAACAGGTTTGAGTCAGTTTAGTCTCTTAGGCTCAATATCCTGTGATTCTGGGCAAACCACTTATTCTGCCCGGGCCTAAAAAAGAATCTGACCTCGTGTAATGTAAGCTGGTGCTGAGGCAAAGCGCTCCGATGCCTTTAGGACAAGTTAAAATGGGACAGTCACAGGGATTCAAATACAATAAGTCACCCGACTGGTTTATTTTGCTAAGCACAGAAATTTTAAATGCGTGAAGGCTGCAGTTCACATATTCCAGTTCGAATGTGTTTGATAGCTTAGGGCTAGGTGAAGCTGGAGAAGTCCGCCATAAAAGCGGAACAAGCAAAATCTGTATTTTTGTTAGTTAAGAGTCACACAAAACATACTGTCTGTGGCCATACTCGCTATCTATGCCGGAGCACCAAAGGTTGAAAGGGGTGTCTTGCCATGACCATTGTTTTCCGAGGGGAGATTATGCGTTCTGAGGGGGGAGGGGGTCAACTTGAAGCACTGGAACAAGATTGCCAGCACCAAGACGTAGACCGGTGGCCCATAGCGATGAAAGAAACCGATCGAGGCCGTGAAGATGGTGGCACCAGTTCACAGACCCATATACCTCAGCACAAAATGGCAGGCCAGCAGATCGATACAAACCGACACCCAAATTTATGATGAAACACTGAACAGACCCACCTGAGGGAGCAGAAATGGGTAGAGAAGGCAGCCACGGAATCGGTAGGGCGGAGGACCAGAAATCGCTGAAGTTATCATGACCAAAGCACTCCGGAATGCAAAAGGCAGCAGCTTGTCAGTGACGTCGACTCAGGTATCCAGGCGAAGGCAGACACGGGGAGGGGAGGAGAATGTAATTTCCCCCAATTTACTGGAAAAAAAAAAAAAGGCAGTCGCTTGTGTTTGACACAAGAAGTGCAGCGGACTGGACGCAGAACGGATGGGGACGGACCGCGCATTGCGCACTAAACACAGCAAGGTAAAGAGCGGAGGCAGAAAACCATGCACACAAATGCAACTGGAAAAATGCAACTAGAAAACGAACAAGGGAGGGGAAGGTAGGGAAAGCTAAAGCGCGCGTTGAGCTTGCGACCCGTACATATCCGTTGTCCTCCCTACGCGTGCACATCTCCTGTCCTCCGCCCAGAGAACACTCGTCTTAACGCCGTACGGGTCCGCGTGCACATCCGCTGTCCCCCTTCAGCAACTACACCAGAGAAGAGATGCCGTGAGCGTGCACATCAGCTGTCTGGGAAAGTGCACATCTCCTGTCCCCCTTCGGCACCCAAGTCGACAACAATAGATCTTGCCTAGGCGAGACTTAAAAAACTAGTGCAAACAATAAAATGCATGGACAACTGACTGAAAGTTTTGCAACCTATAGAGAAACATAAGCAAGCTTCAGCAAGGCAGCTCACAGAGGGCTCAGCTGGATGTATAGACTGAAGATCAGCCGCCAGGAAGGCTCTTACTCCTAACAATTGGCCAAAGTGAGCCACCATGAAACCACCATACACAGGAGTCATCGGCTGGAGAAGCTTGGACCCAGATTGCTACCTCCTGGTGAAGGCCAAAGGCCATCTCTGCAAGAGATTCTTGCAAGACAGTCCCACACCACCACCACAGCTGCGTGAACACTTGTGATATCCCATTTACCAACAGCCGGTCACATGAATGATAAATGGAAAATGCAAGTAGCGTCCGTTAGTACAACGTTATCAGAAGAGATCTGCACAACCGGAGGGGCAGGTAAAAATTCCATCCTTCTCAGCATCACCGAGCTCAGTAACATGACCACCGCTTCAAGCCGAAGGGAATTACCTGGTTTGCTCTGCCCAGAGATACACATTTTTAGTATCTCAGAAATAAATGCCAAATACAATCCCAATGGACTAGTGAGAAGCTCTCAGTTTGTACAGGTTTAGAGCAGAGCACTATACGGGTACAGAGAATAGGGTAAAAGTCACCTCAGAGAGCTGTGGCCAGCAAGAGAAGGCCTAGAAAATTTGAACCTTCAGGGCCTGTGGTTGAAGCAGTAGCAATGTGGAAGCATTTCAAAGGTCAGCTGTCTAAATACCCATGACGTCAAGGACGCCACCACAGCCTCTCTACCCTCTAAAGAGCACACACTGCCCCAAAAACCTGCAGAACCCTAGTAGGTCAGAACTATGGTGACAGATGGGCCCCCAAAGCAGAACCTTCACATGAGGGGGGGGCCCTCAGATGGACGATCTGAGCCCTCAGCAGCCAGGGCTACTGAAACTACTTTGGTTCCTATAGCAGGGAAGGCTAGAAGAGGAGTGCCCAGACTGCAAGGGTGGAGAGAGCGGGAAGAGCTGTACCTCTTGGTACACTGCTGTAAATGAGCCAGAGGCTGGCAGGATGGTAGAGCTCACGTACTCCCACACCGTGCCCCCACCAGCCACAAGCACACAGGACGAGCAGTGGAAGTAGTAAGTTTGGCGTCCCTCCCATGGAGAAATGGCCAGTGACCATTAGGGGTGAACTTGCCAGACTGAGGAGTACAGGACCCAGGAACGAATACAAAGCCAGACAATCCTCACTGCGGCGCTGCTCACAACGAGGTCCTAGTGTGGACATCACACTAGTGACACTGCATGGATTAAGACATCACTTATGGCATGTGAAGCCACAACCATGGGGCCGGATTCCTCTCCTTTCCATGTTGTGGAAAAAAAATATTAATTGTTTGTTCTCTGGAATGGGAGACAACAACAGAGCAGCTCTGTGGTCCATGAGGGGCCGTGCATACTTGGGTCCAGTGTCAACTTGTAGCCTCCCGTCAGGAAAACTTTAAAGTCTCTTCCGAAACGCAATGCAGGCAGAAGAGGTGCGTGAACGGTGCTCTCGCACCACAGAACCAGTAATAGTTAACACACAAGCCGCCTGTGAAGTCCTGCCTCTTCAATCTACCCGCTATCCGGCAGCCTTTTACCACACGGATGTTGGCGCTTCGTCCACTAGTAGCACTTTTGTCGAGCCCTCTACGGGCAACCTGCCAGGCCACACCGGATAAAGCAGCCACTGGGCACCGGGAGTGCGCGTCGTGCCCATGAACTAACCGCAGTGCTAAGGAATACCAACCCTGCCACTGGGGTACCCACCTGGTCACCACAGCCCCTGAGCAGCCGCGCAGGGGTTACTTTGTGCGCCGAACTCCTGGTACCCATCGGGTCACCACAGCCACTGGGCACCCGTCCATAGGGGAGAGCGTGCAGTGTCCATGACCACACCAAAGTGCCAGGAAATACCCACCAAGTGTGCACCGTACCCCTGGGGATCCCACCGGGCCACCAGAGGTGCCACCTCGAGGGCGCACAAGCACCATCTAACTGAAGATCAGGACTACTCTCCTGGTGAGTAGGCTGCGGGTTGGACAGAGGCAACTGCGCATTGGCGCAGGGGTATGTGTGCCGTCCCCTGGGCACCCACCGGGCCACCAGAGGGGCCACCTCGAGGGTGCACAAGCACCAGCTAACAGCAGATCACGACTGCGGTCCTGGTGGAAAGGCTGCGGGTTGGGCCGAGGGACTGAGGCAGGTGCGCACTGGCGCAGGGGTATGTGCGCGGTACCCCTGAGGTACCCATCAATCACCAGAGGAGCCACATCGAGGGCGCACGAGCACCATCTAACCAAAGATCTGGGCTGCGCTCCTGGTGAAAAGGCTGCGGGTTGGGCCGAGGGACAGAGGCAGCTACGCAGGAGATTACCGGGCAGGTGTGCAGCAAATTAACCTCACTAACAATCTAATTAGGGACGCGCAGGCCACTGGGGGCGGAACTAATGGGGCCCCAGCTGGCAACAGGGCTCCCCGGACACCGAGCCACCAGGGCAGCCCAAGGCACCGTACGTACCATGGGCTGGCGACAAGCGGGAGCCGAGGCACCGCGCACGAATAAACACTTCAAGCGGACATTCAACAGGAGCCCAAAACATAAATAAATCTAACCCGCGAGATTCCTCGAAGAGAGCCGACCACAGCCTAAACGAACGTCGAGCACACTGCTCCATCTAGGAGAAAAACACGGCAGGCAGCTCAACACCGAAAGAAGAATGAAGGAGAAACGCACTGCGACCCCACAACTCCACGGTGGAAGAATCCAGGAGCAACGCACTGCGACCCCAGAACTCCACGGTGGAAGAATCCAGGAGCAACGCACTGCGACCCCACAACTCCACGGTGGAAGAATCCAGGAGAAACACACCGGGAACACACAGCTACACGGTGGCAGAATCCAAAAGAAACATATGGCGAACCCACAACTGCACTGCAGAAGAATACAGGAGAAAAACACAGATCAACACTAGAAGAATGCAGGAAGAACACTGCAAACCCACAACCCCCACTGTGAAAGAATCCAGGCCAAACCCACAATCACAATGTGGAAGAAGCCAGGAGAAACCCACAGAAATCCCACAATCCCACTGTGGAAAAATCCAGAAAAAACACTTAGAAAACAGCTCCACTGTAGAATAACCTAGGAGAAAAACAGCAAACCCACAACCACAGTGAGGAAGAATCCAGGAGAAAAAACGCCAAACAGCTCAACCTTGAAAGAATTCGGGAGAATCACAACTCTACTGTGGAAGAATCCTGGAGAGACAGCGGGCCCACAAATCCACCATGGAAGAGTTCAGGATACCCATAACTTCAGAAATACACGGGGAACCAACAACTCCACTGCAGGAGAATCAAGGAGCCTAGTGGGGTTCTGGGCAAAGAGAACTAATGATGTGCCCTAGACTAAAGATGCGCACAGTAAGTTACGTTTGGGATGTGAGCAGATTTAAAAAAGGCTTTACATGTTTCTACTCAATTAAAGTGGATAGTTAATTACTATTAGCCATTTTCCAGCCCTAACACATTCATCACACCCCCAGCTGCATTACTCGGTGTATCTGTGGATCAAAAATCTATAATTACGTAGCATTGTTCAGAGATACTTGCCTTTAGGCACCAGGGGCACTTTTGAGGCACCACGCCCTTTGCATTTGGGTATAGAGCTTTATCGGCCTCCTCATTTTGAGACAACATTTCTACATAATGGGGTTTTAAGGGCTGTGTGAAGGCAGTGCATAATTTATAGCTAGATCCCCAGGCCCCCATGAGGCTCCTGGAACAGCTATAAGGGTGATTCGTGAACAGCAGCAAGTTTGAACGTTTAAATACTGTTAGACCCTCTGAAGGTGGGGGGTGGGGTGAGGCATAGCCTTACCAGACCTTCAAGGAAGCAAACAAGACTAACAAGGGATCACCAAAAACAATGAGCAAACAGGTTGCTGAAGGCAGCTCACCTACTGCCACTGCAGCCGGAAAGAACACGCATTCCTAAGATTGTTCAACACTTAAAGTACCCTTTATCTACATACACCCACTCACGCGAATGTGGCAAGGAGGAAACAAGCAAACGGTATTACCTCAGCAGGACTGCTCAAGTCTGCTCGCACCCAGTCCCTTGCAGAACCTTAAGGAGCAAGTCTTCAATCCCACGCAAGAGCAGAGAGCATTGAACCCAGAGGTAGTCTCTGCAGAGTCTTGCATCCCCCAAAGGAATCAACCTCGAAGGCCATAAAGGCCGATACCTTGTAGCGCCCCCACAGCTGAGCATCCAGCTCCATCACACATCCACCTAAGAACACACTTTCACAGCCCCGCCTTATCCTCCACCAGTGGTTGTTCAGGAGGGCCTGGTCGAATATCCAATCGAGGTCTGCCACTAACTTTGGGGGTCTCTATTCAGACACGAGCTCCGTAGAACCAAAAAAAGTTGGTTTGAGTGAACAGGTACACCTTGTGCCTAAACTCTCACCCCTTCGCACTCTCTTAGCTAGAACTGGTGCTCCACAAGCAGAGATGACAGAAGGCGTAGACTATATTTGGAGCCAGAGCTTGGCCACTCTTGCTAAGGGACATAAATGGCACAATCCCTCTTCAGTTAACTTTCAGCACACGGCGCTCTGGAAGTTTCACAGCAGTTGACAGACTGAACTAAACCACGGTGGCCAAATGCCGGCCCAGGTGAAGCTATCCAAGAGACTTACCAGGTAAGCAATCTAGCAACCGTGTTAAGTTGGAGACCAACATCCCTATGGCCGCTTTTGGGTAGCAGCACTCGCGCAAGACCTTGCACACCCTGCCTACCCACCCCAGACAATCCCAGTCACTGACCCAATTTAGGAAGGACCTCAAGACACAGCTCTTTGACTGAACACCTAAGCACAGACGGACCAGCAGCCTCCCCACCCCTCCCTGCACATTGAGAACCTAACGGGTGAGTGGCTTTGCTTTACAAACTGATTGAATGACTGAGCAAGTTTAAGCACCCTGGTACTCTTAAGAAAATGCTGACAATAAATCCTTCCGTCGATGGGAAGAAAAACAAAAATCCAGGGGACTTTTTGATACAAAAGTCCACCCGCTCAACACATACAGCTAATCACATCAGCCACAGAACTACTGTACTAACAATACCAAGAAAGCCACCAACAGAAGCAGAACACTAATCAACACTATCAAAACACTGCCAGACCCACCCATTCCTCAGAAAAGTGCAAAGGCACCAACCTCTTCTTCAAAGAAAAGTTACAAAAGACCTGAAAACAAGCCTGCTTCAATTCTTACACCCACCCCTTCCCGTATAACCCTGCAATTGCCAGTGTTCAAAGCCCCATCGGGGCCAGATCTTGCTGATGTACTGGACTCCCACAAAGCCACTTTTGACTATGAAGAGGTCTTACCATCATCCTTCATTAAAGCTCCCTCTGGGGATGCTCTTACCCCTTACTATTCATTATCAACGCCTCCCTCACTCTAGGAACAGTCACAAAAGCTCTCAAGACAAGCCAGAACCTCCCACTCATAAGGAAACCTACACAAGACCCTGATGACCTCGCTAACTATTCGCCCATCATTCACCTACCATTCATCAGCAAGATTTAAAAAAGTAGACTATGCTCAACTCCAAGATCACACTGAAGCGAACAATCTCCTGCCGGATTACCAGTCTGGTTTCAGATCACGCTGCATCCCAAACTATGACACCTGCCTCCTGACATTGCTTAATCTCTCACCTGCCTTCAACACAGTTGGCCTATCCCAGCCTCATACGCACCCCGGAGTCTCAAATGGGATTGATCAGCAATGTCCTTCATTGGTTCTCCTCCCACCTTATCAACTGATAGTACTTTGTTCATATGGGCACCCCCTGGGTTATCAAACATTTTCATTTCCAGTGGAGTCATTATGTCCTCTGCACTGTGTCATCTTGAACTTTTGCAGTAAGCCACTTGGTGCTCTACTCGGACAACATTATCAAGTGTCACCAATATGCAGATGACACGACTGTACCTGAAAGATTCCTCTACTTCAACAGCCAACGCATTAAAACACTACTTGCTCATCATGCAAACTTGGATGCCCAGCTCATAAACGAAACTTAACCCAACCAAAATTGGTATTTGCGAAGAACTAAAAAAAAAAAAAAAAAAAAAAAAAAGTACAAACTAGGCTCAACGACTGTTTCAAACCCTAGCTTACCCCAAGATTCATCCTGGGCACCAACCTCACCCTCAAGGACCTTGTTGCAAACAAAAAGGCAGCCTGGTACCAGCACTCTTTTCTAAAGAAAGTCAAACAGTTTGTTGCCAAAAGTGATGTTAGAATTGCTGTTCAAGCCTTCATACTCTTGCATCTACACTGTGGAAACGCCTTACTCCCTGGCCTCCCAGACTCAATGATGGCATCCTATAGAGGAATCGTCTACATGCCGCAGGATGCGTCATCCAGGGCCTGAAGAAATAAGATCACATCACCCCATCCTAATGGAACTACGCCGACTGCCCTTGCAGACTAGCACCATCTTCAAAACCAGGTAAATTAATTACAAAGCAATCACGACCAGCACCCCCAGTTACGCACTCTTCACCATCTCTGGTGGATCTCGGAACAACTGCATCCAGGACACCATCAGACTGCAGACTACGAAGTGTAAAAAAACAAAAAAAAAAACACAACAGGCGTTTTACATCCAAGGACCCGGGATGTGGAACAACATCTCCATATCCATCAGGATTGCCCTAACCTTGCCTCAATTAAGGAAAGCATTAAAAGACTCACTGCTTCAAAGAAAACTACATCAAAATGAATTAAGCGTCCACAACCCAAACTCCTGTCCCCATACACATTCCTTTTATGCTCTCCTTTAACCACATTCATTGCTCCGCTTCTTTTAGCTACAAAGACAGAACACACGCAGCTTAAAACACAGGTGGTCATGACCAACATGGTTGGCCTCACCACCCTGTGATTTAAGCAAAGCATGTGTGAAAACCTTCACCTAAAGTGGGAGGGTGCAATGTAAAAACTATTTTTTCCAATACTCACCAATTATATTTTCTAAAAATTGCACCACATGGCATTCACCAAATATTTCACAGAACACAAGCAATCAGCCGCAGATCAACAGCGGCAAAAAATGTGCAGCTACTTAACTAAACATTTTTCCGTGGCACTTTGGTTTGAAGTACTTGTGTGAAGTCATTACCAGAAAAAAAGGAAACAATTTAGATTCAGCTAAAACTATCTGGCACTCACTTCCCATAATTTACAAACATTTTTTTCCCCGAGGAGAGGCAAAAAAAACCCCAAAAAAACACAAGAAACGTACCGGCTACAGCAACCCTGATTACCGCAATAAAAAGTGCACAAAAAAACCATTTAAAATAGGGACACTGACAGTTTTAAATCTATTTAGCTTATTTTAAGTGCATTTGCATTCTTCTAAAGCGCTTTTGTAATCTGGCCTGGAATTCTGGATAACCAGGCTCAATATGGTCTGACCGCAAGTGAATATTTTAACAGTCCAAACAAATTTTGCATTACTTTTTCTTCTTTTTTGGAAAAAATAAACTTAATTTGATAAAGAGAGGATCCACAATGTCACTGGCTTCAACCGGGGTTAGATTTCAGATTGGAGCGAGCATGGACGTCGTTTTGGGGACGATTTGGTGAAGCACTGCACACATTTTCAGAAGACAGGTGCTGCCTGTATATGTTCCCTCATGACGACCCAGGCCAGTCTTAATCAGAGCGCGGGGGAAGTGGAACATAGATCCGCATGATTTCTCCCCAGAAATAGGGGACAAAGAGCGACCCATAAACAAAAAGAAACAAATAGCTTTTGCTTGGTTGGCTTGCAATCCTGAAAGCTCACGCGTCTGCTATGCCGGAGAGCCACAAGATTCCACTCTATAATAACCGCCGCCGATCATGGTATAGATTGCAACACTCACCCCGAATAGATCTAACATAGATATACATTTCTGCTTGGCTGATGAAAGGTTCCTTCAATACCCATCATTTCCAGTGGCAGGCATTAGTATCTACTCAAGATGACCTATCTTTCTTCTAAGCCCTTTGTGTCACCAATAAGAAATCGAAGAGGGGAGCTCTGTGATTGACCCCCGCAGGACATACTCCAGGTCCCCCCCTCGCCATAGAGAGGACAACATACTTTATCACCATGGCTTCCAATCCAGATTCACCCCATTGGACCAACCTAGTAGCTACATTATCTGCCTCCAAGTCCAGGAGAACTGCCCGGCAGTTTTGCAAAATCCAAGTACACCACATCAATCTATTATACTTAAAACTATTCCCCATGAGTATGCATCATATGCAAAAAAAAATATATATATATATATTTTACCCAAGTCTCACAGTCCCTTGTTGATCACAAGAAGACCTGTCCATCAAAGTCCAACTGTAGCACCAGACCACGTCCTCTTACAACTTCACTCTAGTCTACTAAGCACTTTCATAAAGGTCTGCATTGATTTTACCACCGCAGAGGAAAGGTTTGCAGGGCGGGATCGGCCAGTCGGTTTCATTTTTAATGAGAAGTGCCCCTTCCCAAGTCTTCAACTAAGCAATGCCCCCTGCTCCAGCGTGTGACCAAAGAAGGTAACCACTGCCTTACCCACCAGTTAGTGACAGCTTAAAATTCGACCACAGACTTCTAGTCACCAATCCATTCGCACAGACCTATGAACACTGAAAACGTGATAAGCATTTATGTAAAGACAACTACTTCTCATCAGCTTCGTGCTCAACCCAACATTTGCTCCTTTTTAGGACGAGCCTAGCGCAGCGCGCATGCGCTGTCTAGGAGGTGACCTTTAGAAATTGGTCTGCTCTTTTCCACACACTCGAGCATGTGGCGGCATCCACCTTCCGGGAGCGAGCAGCGGCGCGCAGGGGCCATCAGTTTGTAATTAGCGCAGGCGCGCGCGCGCTTCCTCTTCCACGGCCTTTCTCACCCTCCCTTGTCAACTTTTTTATTTAACAGGTGGATCTGTAGATTTAAGGGCCGAATCTGTAGAGTAAGTGCTCCTTTCCACCTCTGTCCGCGCATTTACTTGCACGGTATACGATAAGAGCGTGTTATGTTAACCCTACTCCACTTTTCTCGTTTGTTTTGTGCGTGTTTCCATTAATAATGATTTCCTTTATTCTTTAGCTTGGTGCCCTGCTCTCCATAAACGTACAATGTGGTGTATGAGGGCCCCCCTTCAACGGTGATCTTTCATGCTCTCCTCTGGTGCATGAACGCGGTTTCTTGTGTTCCAAGTTCCCATCGGTTTCTTTTACAGGCCTCTGCTAGTTAATGCACTAGATGGCCAAACCTTCTGGTTTGAAATATAGAACGATGTCCTTAAGCACAAGAACAGATTCTCTATAATCTGCCTCACGTGTATAGACTTACTTGGGTGAAAGTAATAAAAGGTGAAAGTAATAAAAGGTGTGCACCTTTTATTCTGCGGCTTTTGAAGGCACTCCTCCCGGTCTGTTTATCCCCCTTCAGTTAGCAGTTTGTGAGTCATCATAATTTTTTACTTCTTCTATGGTTTCACAGCGATGTGGAATTCCTATAGCCAGACGCCTAGGACATATTGTTTGGGGTAAAGGGCAACAAGTTCTCATGTGTATTTTGTCCTTGGGACAAGTAGGCCCAACCCCCTGCAGCACAAACCCTTTGACTGCCAGTTTGCAGTACCACATTATGGAACAGAGAAGGGCAATGTCTGCAGTTAAGGTAATATTTTTGTCCATTTGTTAGTGCTGTTCAAACCTGTATTTATGGTTCATTAATTGAACACCTTTATTATTAGGGTAAGCCTTCCAAGTAAATGTTGTAAGCTCTGACTGCACTGTGTACATTTGCTCATGCGTAAATCTGAGTATTTGCAAGTTCACTTTCCCTCCAACCACTTTTTTCCCCCCCAACTCTGGTAGAAGGTTTACGTCTGCCATGGTCCGGAGTAAATTTCCACTATTTCTCAGTATGGGAAAAGATTAGAGAAGAGTTGTTAAAAACCCTTAAAACATGCAAGTTAGTGGGTTTGCACAGACTCAAAAAGGCATTCAAACGCAGGAACTATTGCTTACCACTACCTTCAGCCCCAGTATGTAGATCTGCGGAAAAGTAGCAACATAAGGGTATTGCAAGTATTCAAACACTACTATGGTATGAGCCCTGGCATAATCAGAGAGGCTATATCAGAGATCTTATATAATGAGATTGCTTGCTGCCATCATTTGTCGTCGCACTAAATGGCACCAAAGGGACAAATTGATTTTGTTACAGGAAAAGTAGATTTATGAAGCAACCTGCCCCATGGACAAGTAGATATTTTATCAAATTCCTCACCCCCGTTTCATTTGTTTCCCTCTGGATGAGGGTATTAAGTGATTCAGGTCACCATGGACTGCATTGTAGTTTAGTGTTGGGGCAGTTAATTACTTAACACACATGCTAACAAGGACTTGTAATTGGAAAGCCCGGTTCCTAATCTCTGATCCCCCAGTAACAAGGGGCCACATTTCCCGACCCCCAAGCACCCCCTGCTGCAATAAATGGGGTAGAGGGACCGGGAGGGGATGGACATCTACATACCTATAAATGAGACACCCCCCGACCCCCAAAGGTTCTTTAGGTCTTGTTACCCCCTCCACAACAAAATGCATCTGTCCGAAAAGAATGCAGGAAGCCAAAAGGGACTATAGCTCTGCGCTTTCAGTACCCATCCCCGGCCTACACTAGGAAAGCTAATTCCTCTCTTGGGTGAAATGTCGGTGTTAAATTCAAAGCACAACAAGCATTGGCATAGTCAATAGGACTTGCCTTTGGGACCTTATAAGTGTTTAGTTATCCAGCACAATATCCTTGGTGCAACAACATCAACTGTTGCATAGCTAAACACTTATAAGGTCCCAAAGGCGAGACCTATTGGCTACGCCAATGCTCGTTAAATTGGCAGCTGCCTAGTCAGCTTCCCTTTGGGTCTTTGCCCTCCTACACATATTTCGCACCACCCTCTGCTTTGGCAAACCTTTCAATGCCCTGCTCCTGCAAAGACGTGTGGAGATTTTGACTGGATGTTGTTTTTGCTATTAAAGCAGGACCCCTTGCGAACTAGAACTAGTTCAATTCTTTGTCCACCCGCTCTCCCATGTAGGACACCAATGCCTAGTGTAGTTGGTCAAAAGTGAGATGGGCTGCACATCATTTCGTTCAACTCTCCTCTGTATCTTGTCTTTTGTAAATGCAACTCCAACCCACCCCGCTCTCCAGCTCGCACATGAAAAAACCGGCATATAATAACCCTGTGCTGTGTAAAGAGCAGGGGTCTCTGTTCTCAAGAGGAAGCATCTTGACTATGCTCAGCAGAGGAACTGAAGAATGAGAGGAGGGTGACATGAGGGCAAAGAGGGCTCAGGTCGAATCAAGCAAGAGGTAAAGGTCGTAGTTGATAATAGCACGGGCTGACATGGTGGAAAAACCTGGGAATAAGGGCACAGCGCGAGCCTGACAGCAGGGTCTGTCATCAGCCCAAGCACTACGCCGACAGATTGTTGAACAGAGACCAATGTCTTTGTCAGTCCATTCTTGGTAAATCGCTGAACAAGCTCCTGGACCAGTTGCTCTCCCAGCAGTGGATGCAAGAAAAAGAGGCGGCCAAGCTGCAGGTGGCAGAGAGACGGGCAGCCATGCCTCTGGAGAAGGGAGACTGCAGGAGTTACCCAAGTCAAGGTACGAGACAGCACGACCGAAGAAAGAGGAGAGAAGAGTCTGACAGAGAAAAGACAACCCCAGAAGAACCCCTGCAGGTCACACACGCCCTCTCTAGCGCGCCAGCACGCCTTCCATGAAACAGGATGGTTAGCAAGCAGAACCCTGTCTTTATATAGTACAACTACATAGTCGCGAAGGAACATGTAACAAAGTGGGGTTCCAGTGGGCAACAATGTAAACGTGCATTTATTATGGCTACAGTTAGCTCCAAAGTCAGCACTAGACCAGTCCCACCAGGAGTGGATACCCGCCTCATCTCAGCAGCAGCATACTCGCCACCACTAAACACACAGAGAACGCAGCACAGCCAATAAACACGGTTCTACACCTGCCTACCTTTAATAGAACACCATACCGGGTATGTTTCTGCCATCTTTTACAGTGTGCTGCAGGCATTTTCTTCATTAGCAGCAAGACGACGCAGTGTACGGGCGCTCTATAAATACTCTCTCAAACAAACCACCACACAACAAGGAAACCTGTGCATGAACCATGACCACAGTGCACAAACCACAACCAGAGTGTGAATGAAATCCACACTGTTGTCCTGTAGGCAAGAAACCAAAGAAGAAAGCTATCTCCCCAGAAGAACATCAAATATTTACTAAAGTAGAGAATATGCCCCTGCACAAAAGAAACCAGAAGATAAAGTGACCTGAACTCTTCCACCCTCACCGGATCACTGGTATGATAACTCCTCATACAACCAGTGCCTACACCACCACCTGGCTCGCACACAGATACCCAATGTAGCACAACCAGCATGCGTCCTCAAACCCAGAAAAGACCGGCTTGTGATCAAGAGCCTGTTCAATCACTGGGGAGTTTAGCCACTCGCCATGTTATCGCATGTGCACTCACTCACCTTCCAGCTCATGCATTCAATCCTTCACCCACTAACATGGGACTCTCCCAACTACCAACCCACAAAGCACTAAACAAGCACATACATAAAAGCATAAATGTAAAGAAAATATGTCAACCCCTAAACATGACAAGCATCTGCCTACAAAAAAATGTCAACAAAGCATCTGAAGACTGTTCTAATTGTTTCTTGGAAAGGAAAAAACAATGACATACGATGTCGAAATATACAATTTAATATAGATATATTGATTGATTCACAATGGACAATACCATTCCAAGATGGTTGCCTGCTTTAGCGGCAGTGGCTGTACGTGATGCAACGTATTGCGGATTAAACAAGCAGCAAGAGCGCTATAGTACCATTCCCGGTTCCAAGATGGCTTATGTCTCTGGGAGCATTCATCATTTTTTTTAAACTATGTGCGAAATCACATTTAAAATAGAGCAGTCTGGTACCAAATGGTAGATGACTGGACCTGAAAAAACTTTTTTTTTTTTTTAAATAAAGAGTGCGCGGAGGTGGGTCGGAAGCAACTGGTTTATCTTAAAAGCTGGACAGTGATGGTTAATATGCTCAGTCCAATTACCATGAATTTACTGCAAGCAAGACCAAAAGTCCTGGGGGTGTGGGGGTGGAATGTGGATCATTAGAAAATTCCCGGTGGACTCAGTGGGCAGGACCCATTTGCTACATTAAGGACGGTAAAAGGCCATGCTCCAGGGGAGGGACAAAAAACGAGGATGGAAATCCACTGAATAAGCAAGCAAACGAATGACAAGAAACCCAACCAATGTTGTGCAATTATCTAGTACAATGCCCACTAAGATTCTGGTAATTATCTAAAAAAAGGCCTTTCTACAGTGGCAGAAAAGGGGTGATCCAGAGACCCTCTAGATATGTATACGAATAGAAGTGATCTTATATTACAAGAGTTAGGCACATATGCTGTCAATCACTCCCAAGAAGGTATAGCAAGGATTATCAGACTGCAAATCATCCATCTCCGGGGTATGTAAAAGGAAGTAATCAACACCTAAATCCTTGCCTAGTAAAGTCACAAAATACCTGTCCACAGGTTTTATTACAGAAGAATAAAAATGTACCTTAAATGCAGATTGACTTTACCAGTTGCCCATTAATTAACCTAACCAACTAACTCCTACTTAAAGAGCATAAAGATCTACTGCAAAAAGAGAACATGCCAACGAGCCTTCTCTGGCTCTGCTCCAAAAATTTGGAACTCTTCCACCTGAAATTCGGAGGAGCTCTTCCAAGGATGCTTTCAAACTGGAAGCAAAAAGATTCATGAATAAGTTCTTACCTTTACATGAGGGACATTTGTCAGCTCTAAGCGCATCGAACATATCATAGCATTTATTATCCCTGTATATGTTTATTAGTTTGTTTTGGTTATTATTCCTGCACATGACTATTGTATTTACTCCCCTTAAGTCATTATGCCCCATCGTCTAGCCCATTCTTCGTTCACCCAGGCGTATAAATGATCTGGTAGGTGTTCATCTGATTCAATGCCTATTAGACTCCCCTTTTGACTCCCGTTCTGATTATTGTATTGGTTTTTATTCCTGTAAATGATTATTGTACTTACTCCCCTTATGTAACTATGCTCCACCGTATAGCCCATTCCCCGTTCACAAATGATCTGTTATGTGCGCACTATTTGATTCAATGCCTATTAGATTCACCATATTAGACTCATGTTTTGATTTGTTACCTTCCTTTCCCTCAAATTGTAAAGCGCTCCGATATCCTTCAGGATCAAGCTTGCACTATATAAAACTTTATAAATAAAATAAATAAACTTTCTGATAAGGCAATCAGCTATACACTCATAAAATGATCAATACGTAAAATTGCAGTTGGCAAAACAATGTACAGCCCCTTAATGGAGAGCACAAAGAATTCCACAGTGCACATATTCAACCGCCAGGATGTCAGACGGTAGTCAACACTAAAACCCATGCCTACAATGGAATTTTGTGAGATTCCAAGTAACAAAATATCTACCCATGGGCTTTAACACATAAAAGCAATCCACCCAAAGGCCTATTGGCTTGATCACATGCTTTCCACATTAAACAAGTCCGGCCTGTCTCTTTTTTGTAACTTTCAAAATAAGCAGACCAGACCAATGGCATCTGACATAACTTTTCCCAATCAACCACTCAAACCTAAAAGCTTTATCGGTTGATTCTCACCGTAAGCAGCTCAATCTTAATGTATGGAACGTTGGCTCTCATATAAGGCAGCACTCAGGTGTACAGTCATTCAGAAGAGGCCCTTGCAAGGTTTATCGGTGTAAATCGTCTCGCCCCCAGAGTTTGCCAAAGTGGGTAAACTCGAAATCACTTGCCTACTACAATAATCTAGGAGATTCCATACAACCAAGTACCTCTCTCAATAGCCTTAAAAATAGTGTAACAACCACCCTCTAGGCTTTAACATATGCTTTCCCAATAAATCTGCCATGCCGACTTCCCTGATCATAACTTTCCACAATAAACGTATCAAATCTATAGGTTAGCTCACAGAATTGGCACTATAACTGAGTCCTGTCATAATGAGTAAGATTACAAGCACTCATTCAGTGGAAGCACACAACTTCTGCTCAATCAAATGCTGGACTCAAGGGAATCAACATGTGGGTGCAGCCTACAGTAGTGCTGAACAGTCTTTTTGTTGATCATATAACATCAGGCAACAGGTGCACTACCAAGCTACATTTGAAAAGTGGCACTGCTCGTCTGACTCTGCCATAGCAGTGCCTATTGCCTTTCAAGCGTTTACATGCATAGCCCTTCCCTTCACAAAATGCAACATATTTGGCAAATGAAGGCGTACTACGCAGCCCCTGTGCAAGTACTGCATCAAAGCCTCCGACCCAAAAAACCATACCTCATCGCCTCAGCACAATCTTCTGATATTCACATGCAGCGCTGACAAGGAGGCCCCAATTGTATATGCACAAGAGGTAGGAGCATAACGTCCATGCAGGCACTACACACAAATGGTAAGATTAGTGCAAGAACCACCACTACGCTGTCCACAAACCAAGATCTGGTGCTCCCACTCATACTAGTTACCAGAGCAACCAAGGACACGCAGGTAACCACACCTCCCGCTGAAGCAAAGCGCCAGTTACCAGGGGAGTGCAGGGTGGCAAAATACTAGATTATGCCACAAGGGCTAAACAAAACAGCAGGAGCAGGGAACACCGACCCTAAAGGAACAATAAGGTTCTCCTGGAGCACAGTCTAATTATTAAGGTGTATTACAGTTCAAGTGTCCCCAGCTTCCCTTTCAGGCACCTGGCCCAGCACATCAGCACTGTTCTCTCTTTCCCACAGCAAACTCATCAAGGTGTCTTCTCCTTCCGCACCCTGCTTCCAACTGCCATTAACAGGCTTACTCAAGCAGGTTTCTTTCCTAAAATTCCCTACAATAGACTGCTTCTACTTGGTTCCAAGCAAGTAATCAGGAGGTTCTATTATACCCCACCAGTCTGGGGATCTCCTGGCTTCCAACTGCGGCTTCCTCCGTGTGGCAACTTACCAGTTCTGCTGACTTGGCTGTCCTAATGGCAAATGTCTTCTACCTTTTTCCAGCAAGGCAAGCCCTACCACTGAAGCAGACTGGTGTAACTTTCAGCAGGCAGGCAAGACTGATCGGAAATCTTCCTGGAACACAACCTCCCTGGCGCAGATCACCACCTGAACTTGCAACATGTGGGTTCGCTCACAGGCAAAGACTAGTCGCCTACAGCCATACCACCCTGAATGCGCCCAATCTTGTCCTGTATCGGAAGCTAAGCAGGGTCGGGCCTGGTTAGAACTTGGATGGGAGGCTAGGACTGGTCACCATTTCAAATCAAGTTACCTATATCAGGCAAGAGTGTACGATAAAACGTTTTTTATTTACAAGTAGACTCACCTCAGTAGGAGTTAGCAGAGAATGTACTGAGCTGGCAGTGCCTGCAGGACACAGACTCGCTAACCGTAAACGTGACTGCATCACTCACTCAGAGACCTAAGCAGGACAGGAGTGCAATCACTCACACCACAGGCACATATTCCTTATCCTGTGACAATAAACCGTGATTCAGAGAAGCTTGATACGAGGTGTATGTATTTTACCACGCGCAGGTAGCCCATATCCATACAATAAAGGTAACCTCCAAAGCAAACCAAGAAGCACTGGCTGCTACGAGCTCCGACGACACCATGAAGTACAAATCTGCAGGGAAGAGTTAAAAAGATGTACCGAGAACCAGACAGCAAACAAGAAGGGTGCTGTCCAGGATGCATATGCCGCCTGGATGAGTGGGATGGTGTTAGACAACACAATTGTGCAACTGAAAACAAAAAGGTGGGCAGCAGAATCTCCAAGCGTTTCTGAAATACCATGGTGGCACGAGGGGCAAGTTATACCTTTTAGGATGGTTCCCTTCCTGGGAATTGGCAAGCAATAAATATTCACGCGATTTTGGACAGTTTTTCCATCATTCACTTTACTATATTCTGAAACCAGTGGTTACCCAGCAACGGATAGGGGGGGGAGGGGGGGGGGGGGGTAGAGACATGTAAACAATAAGTAGCTGCAGATCTGAGTGGGCCCTTGCCAGAAAGGTATAGAGGGACTGGAGGCGGGTGTTTGGAAAGAGACTTCGCCTTTGGAAGTAGAGTGGTGGTCAGAGGCCTGACAGATAAAGACATCAGGGCTAGGAGAGAGTGCGCGGTGGGGAGGAGATGGGACGGACAGAAAAATATACGGTGTGGTTGAGGCAATCAAGTGAAGGAGATGGTTCTCAAAATCTGGGACAGACTGGGCGAGGTAAACGTGTAGGGAGGTAGGTGCACTGATGTACCTCTCACCTGAATCAGTACCCAATCCACTAACAGAGCAGAAAAGTGCTGCGGCAACAACTGATGAACGGAATGCTGAATGAATCAAACATTCACTGCCAGCCAAGAGATCGGAGTTAAATCCATCATTCTTTTGATCACTATGCCACCTCAGTTTGGACCCAGCCTTATGCAAATCAATCTTGAGACTGCTCCTCATGGGAACAGTGCAACCCAACTGTGGAGTGGTTGAAAAGTTTCAGCACTCCGCCCATCATGTTGTGTTTGCTATGTTCGCCCTAAGTGGCGCTCAGCATAACGTCAACAAAAGACGCTGGTGAGAGCGTGATCCCATGTGTGATCATGCACACGAATCAAAGAAAAGAAGGAAGCCAGGCTGCTGAAACCCAACAAAGAAAGGATGGTTGTAGTGGTGAGAGGGTGCATCACTCACAGTCCATCAGAAGCTACTTAAATTAAGTCTCATCTAACCAGTGAGTGCCAGGGCACAGTGAAGATATGGCATGTTAAGTGTACTTGTAAAGTGCGCATCTCACCCAGGAGTATCCTTACGCAAATAGGAGGGGGCATGCCGACCTGTCTGGGTGCTATGATATGGCAGGCCACATAAAGGTAAGCCCACCCCCTGAGAAGTGCACACATGGCTTCTGTTCATTAGAGAAACCGTTTTAATTGATGTTGGTTTGTAATGGTTTTTATTAAATGCACAATAAAGTATTACCTTACCTCTGTATAGCCAACCACTGTGCAAACCTGAACATAACAAAAAGAGCACACTAGGTGGAGCACAGGCAAACCACAGAGCTCACAAATCAAATGGCAAGAGAAAGCAGCGAGGGACCTACAAATTCCCAACCTGATTCATCGGAGCGCCTTTCCAAAGTAACCACTGGTTACCATTAAAACACTACTGGCCATCAAAAGATGTGTTTCCAGCATTACTGAAGGGTAGGCCCAATGCCACCAGATTCTCGTTTAAAAGTTTGCCAACCAAGGTGAGCCTTACATCAGCACTACAACAGACTAGATATGCAGAACTACATACATCAGAGGCAGAGTAACCATATGAAGCAATGATGAACCCACAGCCAGTATCGGTGCCCAAAGCCCAGTGTGCATGCATCTGACGTGACACCAGGTACCTGGGAAGTGATGGTGGCAGTCTTCACCCATAAAAAACACTTAAAGCCAGGAAGTGTAAGACATGTGCAAGTTACAAAAAGATCTTCAAATGTCGCAAAGAAGGACCATTGGCCACCTCTGTGTCGGTGCCACTATTTACTGTTCACAGCAGAACCAGACAGGCAAAGCTCAAGAGAGTTTAAGCCAAAGAGGCATGTGTGGCTGAACATGCCCCAATGTAAGGCAGCATGGTGTGCCCTTTCGCAGACCCTTAAAAGAGCCCCGCTGGCAGCCGCCCTTGCCATTACGGTGGCCTGCGTGTATTAAACGGCAATGTACATACTGCATAAAACCTCGAAAGCCATCCGTGGCGCACAAGAAGGCAGGGGGCCCTGGCGCGTTTAGAATGGCTGGCATGTAAAGAACACGCACCCGTCCATGCACATTCACATGAGGCGAGGTGTCTGCAGCGGCAGAGCACACACCAACAAACGCAGCCACATGTATGTGTAGAGGAGAAAGCCGTACAGGCGTTAAATAAAAACCATGCGTGTGGCCTCGGGGAGGAGAAAGAGCGGCGCCTCCCTCCCCCAGAGCCGGCATCCATTTCCTAACCCACCGCAGGAAACCAGCGAGGAGCAGGCGACAGCCAGATCCATGTTTGCCAATGTCTCCAGCTCCCTCCCATCGTTTTTTATTACTCCCTTCGCCGCCCTTAACTCTAACAGTTGACCTCCACCCCCCTTTTTTTTTTTTACACAATTACGCAAAAAGGTCTAATAAAAAAAGGGAAAGATTGGATAGGATGGTTACATAGCCTGTGCATGTCATGAGAGGGCAATTTAATACAATTATCCAAAAGGAGTTATTGGGGGGAGGGGGTGGAAAAGAGGTCACTCCCCACCAGCCAGCATTGGGGAAGAAGCTTCATGTAAACGACACGACGCATTTGTGAAAGGCACAGCTGAGCCGTACAAAGATGCAAGGGTACCACGAACTACAAACGCTTCTCGATAGGAGAGGCGACGCCAGCCTCGGAGCCCTCCAGATTGTGGTGGGAGAGGCAGGGGTGGCTCGTCCTGCCCATCACGCGACGTCTCCATGACGGATGGAGGCAGAGCGAGGAGGAGGGATGCCTTCGAAGAACAGAACAGAATGGAGGAGGGGTGCCCGCCTCTCGAACCCGGTGTATGCAAGGGTGGCTGGGAGCCTCGACTCTGACCGCTCAGAGGGGTGGGGGTGCATACCCCCCGGGGGTGGGGGCTCTGCGACAAATAGATCATGGCTCGGGGACGTACTAAAAGAATATTGCTTTCCAGGATTGGAGGGGGAGCTCGGGTCCGCCTCACCCCGGGCAGAGGACCCCACGCCAGGGTACTCCACCCACAGACGGGTGCAGGGGCCTGAGGGAGGGGTCCCTGCGACAAACACATCAGGGTTTGGGGAGGCACCAAAGAGGAATGCTTTCGAAGAATGAAGGGGGAGAGGGGCGGCGTTCAGATCCGCCTCACTCTGGACCCATGGTCGTTTCATAACAAGGGCGGCGAGAAGAGGGGGCAGATGGTGCCGGGCGCCTTGGGGACAGGATCCCACACCATTCAGTGACCAAAGGACACCACTGGTGCTTCCCTCCCCCCCCCACACACACAAGTAGAGCTCAACGTTACCCAAGCCGCTGGTTCAGAAAGGGGCGATTGGTCACAAGGTGACACTTTCACAGGGAGGGGTGGGCAATTCAACCAGCCCATTAAATGACTGGTGTGTGCTGCACAGTGCGCCAAGACAATGTCTACTGGGTACCCCAAGACATCCCCGGGTGGAGGAGATGGTGCAAATATGCATAGACAAGGCCCAGCTTTGTCGCCGAGGCTGTCTGTGTGGCAAGGACGTTTTCTAGGAGGTGACAAGATATTACGCACGGATCCAGAGGGGTGGCAGCCATGCCCCACAGGACGGGTAGAGTAATAGGCTGTGAAGGCCTGGCACGATACAATTAGAATGAGGAGGGACGAGAAGCCCTGCAGCTGGACAGACATCTTGTAACAAGGGGACTATACATACATGTTCCAGTAATAATCTGGTGTCACGCTGCTACAGGACAGGCATGTTCCAACAGTAATGGAGGATGTGAAGGCCCACCCCCCCCATTCCCTCCAGAACAGGTATGTATGGTCCAATGGCAAGTGTAGTGTCATGTGCAAGGACACAGGGCCCAAACGGAATTGGAAAAGAGGGCCCTAAATGCTGCAGAGGCAAGCTCCAATGATACCAGAGACATCGAACTTCTCTAAAACCAAATGTCCTAATAAGAAAGGGTTGTGGCCATCAGTGTGCGGTATATTTAAAAACTCAGAGGGAGGCCCCGTGCGGGTCACACAGTGGGGGGAGGTGGCTACCTCCTTCCAGGGCAGGCACGTCTCTATGATAATGGGAGTGAAGGGCAGGAGCCGCAAAGAATAAGCCTGCGCATTCCTAATGGGGCTGATGGTGAAGTCGTGGCTCCAACGACGGGCCTCTCCCAGTGATGGAGGGGAAATCCATCACGCAAAGGGTAGCTATGTCCAGATAACTTGCACTGAAATAGAGCGAGGTAAGCCCCTTGCAAATAATTAAATAGGGCAGGAGTGGAGCTTTGTACTGGGCAGGGTGCTGCACTGAAAGAGGGGACAAACCATCTTCGGTCTAGACGTGCTGAAAAACGAATGGGTAAATCAAGTACCTTGCAGCAGATGCAATAAGAAAGAAAACGACACGGGAGGGGTGGGGGGTAAATTGGCTACAGTAAGACATTCAAATATTATTGGGAAAATCCCACTGCAAGCCCCCCTTACAGGTCAAACATGCATGCATAAACAATTAGGCCAATCAGGCCAAGCCCCCTACGGGTGATGAAATAGTAACGGGGACAGCCCCTTGTAAAGCATGCAATGACAATGGAGAGAACAAACAAATGAGTGGGCCAGCAGAAGGGACGTCCCCTGCAGGGGGTCCAGTGTGGTGTGGTCAAGCCTCCACCCCCACCCGGAAATGGCGTGTGGCAATGGTGCTGATGGGCAGCCCTCACGTGACAGCTCATTAGTGGAGGGGTGGGGGGTGCCTCCATCAGGACATGCTTCCAGTGATGGCCCCAGGGGCAGAGGGGCCTTCAGACCCATGCAGGAAGGACAAGCCTCGATAACAAAAGGGGGGGGGGGGGGAGGTAAGCCATCCTCGGGGCTAGCCAGGCCTAGTACTGCACCCCTACCCCCTTGCCTAGATGACATGTTCCAATGATAACACTCAGGTACTGGGGTGCCCCCGACAGGCTCCAATCATGAGGAGGGGGGTGGCCCTAAACCCGGACCTAAGCGTTCTGCTAATAATGGGCCAGATAAGCCTAAACATGAAGGATAGCATGCGGATTCTTCATATTTCGCTATTTGTACAGGCTTCAGCTCCACCCCCCACAAACATACAGCAAACGAGTACCTGCTGGGGGAATCCCGCCGCCCCCCTGCGGGTAGGGAATGGTACCGGCGGCCGCCGCCTTCCTCTTCAAGTCCCGGTGATTCCAACTGACTACGGAGGGGGGACAGGGTCCACCCCAGAAATATGTGTCAACCGCCAAAAAAGGGTTTCCTTCTTTAAAATGTAGCCTCTTCCAAGTGAAACGATGAAGGGGGGACGCAGCCCGCCCCGCGGTGTCAGGAGGGGCGGCGTGGCTGTCCGCGGTCCCTGAGGGTGGGTTGGGTGTCCGGCTGTGCGTCACCCCAGCACCCCGCTCCTCTCCCGTCGATGCCCGGATCCCTCCTCGGCGCCTCCTCGGTAGAATGACTCGAGAAGGAGGCGGCGGGCATTTCCCACCCGACCCCCTCCCGCCCCGGACCGTACCACTGCTGCCACGGGGGCGCGCACGCCCGGTCTCAACCCTTTACACGGTGGCGCTGAGCCTTCCGGTCAAAACGAAGGCACCAGCCCCGCAGAGACCCGTCGAGTTCACGTTTACCGTCGAAGGTTCTCTCCTTTTCTTTCGCGAAGCGCTTGCTGGGTCACGCCTCTATCCTGTCCCCCCTTTTCTCCTTTGGTGGTACGGTCTCCGCCGCACCCAGCGTTGCGAAGAGGGTCGTACCAATCCTACAGTGCAAGGGAGGGCGTTGTGTTAAGCGTCTCTGTCCTTCCCGAATGGTGCTTTCGATTAAATTTAAACTTTCAAAATCCTGGTTTAGATCTACACTTCTGTAGCGTGACGTCCCCTCCACATGCACATAGGAGAAAGGAAATTCCCCACCCTCGAGCGTTGGTTGAGGCTGGAGTACAACCTTTAAGCTCAAAGGGTCACGTGACCAAGGCTTGGCTGTGAAGTTGAGCAGTTTCCTTGTTTTACTTCACAGACTACAGCCATAGAGGGCGGGGAGGGGAGGGGACAACTACAGAAGGGGCATGCTGGCCACTGCCTCTCCTCTATGGTGAGAGTTAGAAACTAGCAACACCCCAGTGCTCTGGATAGTCCAGGCCCTTGCATGTGCTACAGGAACCAAGAGGAGTGACTACTCCACTCTCTGGGACTGATGCACAACAGGGACCACTGCATAAAGGGTGTGCTGGCCACTGCCTCTATGGCGGGATGTAGGACTAGCAGGAACCCACTGCACTGGATTCTCCAGGCCCTTGCATGTTCTGCAGCCAAGAGGAATGGCTATCCAGCTCCCTGGAATGATGCACAACAGGAACAACTGCAGAAGGGATGTGCTGGCCACTGCCTCTAATCTATGCCGAGATGTAGGCACTAGCAGGAACCCACTGCTCTGGATACTCCAGGTCCTTGCATGTGCTGCAGGAGTGGCTATTCCACTTCACGGGACTGATGCAGAACAGGAACAAATGCAGAAGGGGTGTGCTGGCCACTGCCTTTATGGTGAGATCTAGGCACTAGGAGAAACCCACTGGTATAGATACTCAAGGTCTTTGGACCCTTTCATGTACTGCAGTAACCAAAGGAGTGGCTACTCCACTCTCTGTGACTGATGCACAACAGGAACAACTGCAGAGCGGGTGTGCCACTGCCTGTACTCTATGGTGAGATGTAGGAGCTAGCAGGAAGCTAGTGCTCTGGATACTCCAGGCCCTTGCATGTACTGCAGGAACCAGGAGTGCTTACTACCCCTGAGATGGCCTTGAAACAATTCATTGCAAGTAGAATGCTACTCCGGGCCCCTTCATGTGGCAATGGAGAATCAAATTATACAGCAGGATTCACTAAATTACATGGCAATAAAAACCGAATCACGCAGCACGTTCTATGGCAGTATTATTTCGCCATTTTAACAATGTTTGGACAAAGCTTCACCTCATTAGTATCAGTTAACACCCGAATACAGGAATTGGCAACTGAAAGATGACTAGTTAACCTTTGCAAAGGGTTTGCCACGGCGCGGCCCATGTATGGCACCTTTAGTAACTTTTGATCTCTGAGCTATAGGCTTTTTTGTTAAAAACTGCAAATTATGACAAAAACACAGGCTGTGTGGCAAATCCATTAAATCTATAATTATGCAGAAAATGCTGCAGCATCGCATAATTCCAGTGGGCCTGACCATAGCCAAGAAAGCATCAGATGGAAATATAAGAGAAGGTAATCGCCCCCCTTTGCCCCACGCTAAGAGGAGGGGAAATACACCACAGCAACCCCTGCTGTAGTCTGATGGGGCTACTTGACTCCAACTAATGCAACCTCCAAGACTTTACCATCTAATACCATGGACAAGTGTGTGGAACAAATATGGACTTAGCAGTATATTGCAGGGATCAATCATTTCCAATACAGTTGTACAATTAGCATACTGTGCAAGCGATCCGCCATTTCTATTACAGCTGTACAAGCCAGCCCACCAGGATCCACCATTTAATAACAATTGTACAAAGCTTGCACACCATGCTGCGATCAATAGTTTACAGTTGTACGCGCCAGCACACCATGATCCACCATTTCCACTGTAGTTGTAAAAGCCAATTCTCCATGCTGCGAGCAACATTAAATTATATCTGTACCAGCCAGCACACCGTGCTCCCATCCACCATTTTAATGACAGTTGACAAGCTCTTGCTTTCTCAATTCTTTCAGAGCTTAGACGCAACAGTTTACAAAAAACAAATTGAAGAATGAGTGACCCAATTCTTCAAAAGCTTTGATTCCACCCACTGGATGATGAAAAAGTACCATACATGAATTAGGAGGAGGAGAACTCTTCCGCGTGTTGGATGAGATTGAACAACCAGGTCTTCAAACCCATCCTGGAAACAAGTAGATCACCCATGTCTCGCGGAGGAGGGAGTTTGTTCTGTCTTGAGGCTGCCTATTGGGGCTGGTGCTAAGACCTTGTCCTAACAGGCTCACCTTTAGAAACTCACAGCTGTTGTTGATCAGTGAAGCTTAGTGAGTTGGTAACCACTTATGTTCCAACTAGACACCTGAGATCCTCATATCTTCAGTACAACCAGGGTAAAAAGGATGAGATGGGGAGGAAGATCATTTGCACACTTAGTACCGAAGTTGTGGAACAATCTTCCACCCAGTCTCAGAGCACTGGAAAATGAACTTTCCTTCAGGAAGAAACTTAAGACATGGCTGTATCCCCATTAATGTACCAGTGGCCCTACTCTCAGCACAGTACGCGCCTGCGCAGGGAAGCCTTCGGGTAGCCGTTTTGCGCTTTACAAAACAAACATTAAATATATCCACAATTTCAGCGGCGAACTTCTAGCACTGCACCTCACGCTAGTTCCATCAAATCCTGATTCTGAGCAATACCCCCCAGCACCAGCTGTTGCGTGACGACTCTGTGCTCCAGATCCAGACCAATTACTACAAATGGGGGTGCGCCAGGTAATGAAGTCCAGTAGACTGACAGTAGTGTAAACAAATCCTTTATTTCAAATTTCTTTTTTTCTCATGCGAGTAAACAACACTCAGCCAATGCGTTTCATTCCCTTAAGGGGAACTTCATCAGGGTTTATAAGGTCATCATATGATATCCACAGGTGAACTGTTCACACAGGAGTTTTCCATATAGAAACTTTAGACTTTTAGAATTTCCCCCAGTTTATTGCGCTGGAAGGCCTTGGAGTTATTGCAGGCATAAGGCCAGCATATTACAAACCGTCAAGACATCCGTCCGATCAAATCCAAACATGCTTACCTTTAGAAACTCACAGCTGTTGTTTGTCAGTAAAGCTTACCTGCGCGGGTAAGCCTTTGGGTAGCCATTTTGCGCTTTACAAAACAAACATTAACCCAACCCGACCCGAACAGTTCTCTTAAGCTGATAAAGTGTGACAAATTATTTTAAGTGCAACTAGGTCTTCACATTCAAAACACAATGCGTAAGGGCGAGTCTCTCTCTTTTAAATACAAAAAATGCTAAACACAATCCAACTAAAACCATATATTCTCTCCCCATCTGCAGATATTCCTCCAAGATGCCGCCTCTACTTCTCCCCCCCCCTTAACCTCGCTATAGAAGACCTCTGCTGACAGTAATGATACAATAAAATGCCTACACATTCAATCTCCAGCTGATGCAGACCAGAGTTACTCAAGGGCACCTGGATAATTTCATTGATATAAAGGACTACAAACGTGTCGTATGTATTCATGGTGATAAATTGATGGATAACAGCATGAAAAGGGAGATAATGCAGTCACGTCAATTCTTTTCTCCGCTTCCGATTTTTTATCCAACAACAAGTAGCAATAGCCGCCAAGGCAAAAAAAAAACCCGGTAACACTAATATAAAATTGTCGAGCAGCCTTCAGATCGCAAAAGCCGCCCTTCCACCTGCTCAAACTCTAGAAAGGTTTAGGTGTCATCCCAAGGGGATGTTAGGGTGGTAGCTATTTCACAGCTGGTATATTTAATGTCACTATACACTGAGCTCCCTTAATCCGTTAAAAAAAAAATATATGCAAATTGCCTGGATCAGACAGACTATGGGTTGGAAAAGAAGAAGGCATCAAATCCCTGAAGATCCTCACTTCCTTTCCTGCCTCCAGCCGGATGGCAAGGTTCCTTTCATAAGTACTTGCCTAACGGATCAAGCACTGGCAAAGCCAATAGGTATCAGATCCAACAGGGCAGGTTGCTGCCTTTGCCAATGTCTTTTGGGAGTGGCATAGGTTTGCATGTGTCAAGACGCACCTGCACTGATGGCAATTTTGAAATGGGTTTTCTATTAAAGAAAAAAACCTTTCACGATGGCCACCAATGTGTGCGTAGCGACGCTTACATCACAAGGCATGGCAGCCATTTTTTATTTACCATTTAAACATGGCAGAAGGCCAAGTTACAATAGTAAGTTATTTACTCAAAAAAAGCAAAACATCGATAAAAGGGTAGTGCAAGTAGCCGGGCAGAACTTTGTACCTGGTGGGCTCTCGTAATAAAAATAAAGCATTAAGAGACAGGGGGCATCGTCGAGGAGCGTGGCAGTGTGAAAAAAAACAATGGTGTGTGGGAAGGAAAAAGAGAGAACAAGGAAACATGCACTTCCATGAAGTGCTTTAAGAAAGTCCCCTGAAGTAAGCACTGGAAGGATAGAACAGATCCATCAAAACATTATGACAATGAAATGGTGATGGGCAGGACAAATATGATTAGGGAGGAGAGCCAGCACAGATAGACTAGTGAGATAGACAACAAAGCCATCCACTCATGAGCAAGACTACCAGGACGAACATGAAAGACCAGAGAAGAGAGCTCTGGGAACATGCTGTAGTAGAAGGCAACTGGCACAGTGGCGGTTGCTCATGCCAAAATAGGAGAGCAATTCTATGCACGTGTGCTCAGTTAATCTGCCCGTGTGTGGGTATGTGTGTCCCTGAGGTCATTGATCCTGCTATATGGAGTCACACCTCTCTAGATTTCTGTCTACAGCATCACATAGGTTTTCCTTGACTTCAGATTCATTTCCGAATTCTCCCCGTCAAGTATTTAGTTGGGGCCTGCATTCCCTATTGTGGCCCTGGCACACAGCGGGCTTACTAACATGAACCCCTACAGAATGTTTAGGTTCTGACAAGTGAGCCACTGTCTGACCCTGGTGCTAACATACAATTTACTACTGTGGCACGTGACAGACCTTCATCTCTAGTACTAGCACTGCAATTACTTTTGGTTTTGTAGCAATACCAGAGAAACCTCTGCATCAGATAAGTTCTGCAAGTGCCACCCAAAATGTGGTCTCCTGTTCCACTCTGGCTTGGAATAAACTTGCTGCCTATACCAGCAGCTCGGCTGTGGCAGTGGAGTCCAAGATGTCCTTGGTCCATCGTCACCGGTCCAGACATCTGGTAGGACTTTGTTTCACACAAACAGCTTGAATGCCTTGTGTGACCAGACTGCATCCTACAGACGCCTATACAAATCTATTTATTATTTTAATTTGGTGGTCCAAAAACACCCAGCACACAATCTAGGAGGACAGTTGGCTGGCGGTTCATTCACTGCATATTGTACTCATAATGTCACGAGAGAGACAGCTAGGTGGACAATGATATCGCGGTGACAGCTTGTGCTCTTCAGCCACTACACAGTCATCCAGAGAACTAGAGACAAAACTATCTGGCCATTATAATAAACCAGATGCAAAGACAGGAGAGCACAAAGGCAGCCTGAGAACTCTTGAACCCCTCAGACAGCTGCACATTCTTCCAGGAGTCTACAATGTGATTGGAGGGTGGGGGCAGAAAGCAGAGACATGGTACTCTCATAGCATCCTGCTGATGCCCCCATGTAAAAAAACAGTAAACACAAAGGGCTTCTTCAGGACACATACTGTGAAACCGATTGTAGAGAGATTTGAAAGTGGGACGAACTACAATTAGTCAACTTCTATGTAAGATTATTTGAGCCTTCCTTTTGAGTGGCAGGTGGCATTGGGCCACTTCCCACTATTCGGATGCTGACATAATTGCCACTGAATCATAACTGTTTAATTTCAATGCCTCATCTGGAGCAAAACTATTGGTCTAGTTCGGAAATCCATATCTGGCATATTATACCCAGTTCTGGAAGCCACACCAACAGTATTACGCCTCGTTCTGGAGTACACATCTGGAGTATCGTTCCCACTGTAAAGGCCACATCGGGAGTTTTGCGCCTCTCTAGAGGACACAGCTGGAATGTTAGGCCCATTTGAAAGGGACGCAATTGGAATATTGAATCCAGTTCTGGAAGTACTTTGGCCAGTCTGGATTATTGTTCCCAGTTATAAATGCATGGCAGATTGCAATGCTGTTTTTTTTTTTTTTTTTTTAATAAAAAAAGACTGTATTATGGAGTAACTAAATAGCTTTACCTGTACGTACACAAAATGTTAATCTCAGGCCTACCTAAAATCAGGGCCAATGGTATTCTGCAATTGTGCTGCTGCAGCGTTTTTCGCATAGTTATAGATTTGCCGCATAATCCATCTACTGCTGCATAATCTGCAGATTTTATCAAAAACCTAAGTTGCTAGCTCAAATGATTCAAAAGTTAGTAAAAACATCAACACGTTGCAGCGCAGTGGTAGGCCCTTTGGAAAGGTTGCCAGGTCATCTTTCTGTTGCTTATTGCTGAATTGGAGTATTACACTGGTACTAATGAGATGCAACCAATGTGGCACAGTGTTAAAAAATGTCTAAATATGTAATGCTATCACAAAATGTGCTGCATTACGCCGCATAATTTTGCTTTTCTTGCAGCATAATTGACTCAACCCTGCAGCATAATTCCAATCTATAGCTTACTGAGGCAACATACGCAAACAGATCTTTTCGATCAGTTTACTTTGTCCGCTTTATTAGGAGGCCTAGCCACTTCTTCCCCTTTTTGTAAGCTGCAAAAATAATGAAGCTAACCATGTGGTATTGTTGGATATTGTGGCGAGTAACACTGACTCATGCAAGGTTGGCCCCAAGTAAACAAGCGAGCAAGTGTATAGTAATTTGCTCTAGTGCTGCATTTCATGTCGATCAGCCATCATAACTAGATCCTCTCGCACATCTCACTTATTCCAGTATTCTCTAGCACATGAATTGGTGTTTATCAATCTGCATTCATATCTTACAATTTTTTATTAAGATCAATGATTGGTTTATTTTGAAAATTTGACTTACACCCAGATTTAAAAAATAATAATAATTTGGGTACACATTTTTCCAGTTATCTGATGCATTTGCATCCCTTCATCTATTTAAACCTTTTCACTTAAATCCATGATTTTGAAGATATTAAAAAAATCTTCTTAAGGAGTAAATGATAGTATACATTAAATTCAATAAAAGGGATGATTAAGCAGTTTATTTCTTTCCTTATTTCTTACCCACATATTGACTTCACTGTAAAAAAAAATAAAAAAAAAAGCGCAACAAAAAAAAGAGCAAAAAAAAACAAAGAGCAAAACAAAAAAAAAAGAGCACTCGACTTCTCAAATATGACACAATTCTTCTTGAAAATCTAAAATGAGAGCAGATAAGGAGAGATACTGTGGACTGGAAGTGTGGAAAGTACCACGACTCCCGCAATATACTTCTCTTTTGGGATAAAGCTGGTGTTTACAAAGGGTTTCTTTAGTAAAGGTGCCTCGATATGATGGAAGCGAGCAGTGTAGAAATGGGCATTTTGACATAGCCTATCACTTAGGTCATTTGCAGAACTGGAGTATGGTGTTCTATTCTAGAGACCTCATCTGAGTGATTGTGTCCAGTTCAGAAGGACTAATGTCCAGTCCTGAAGATATTATCTGGGGTTATTGAGCCGAGTACTGAAGGCCCCTCTAGGCGCTTTGTGTCCGGTCCTCATGTGTTAAGTTGGATCAAATGTCGAAAGCCTCATCTGTGGTATTCTCTTCATTCCTGTCGAACATATTGTAAGTAATGTATCCCAACCTGGAGGCCTCAGCTGCAACCTTCAGGCCAGTTTTAAAGTTGAGATCTGGAGTATTGTATCCTCTTCTAGAGGAATGTTTCAAAAAAGTTTATTAAAGTGTACATATGTTCCAGAAGACAGCTACCAAAACAGAGTCAGGGCTGCACCAGAAGACTAGAAATGCAACAATTTAAATATATGCAGTGTGTAAGGGAGGGTGGGGGGGGGGGGGGGTCGATGCCTTACAGATATGGCTCTAAAACCAGAGGTTTTCAAAACAAGAAAAGATGAGGCTTACCAGCTAAGGAAGCAACTAAAGGGTGCAATCCCCACTGCACAGATATCCATATCGGTTGGACAGAGCACATAGTGTGATTTATTCGTATTTGGATAATCGGAGGCGATACCTCTTACCCGTATCTCACTAGCTTTTAAAGGGTCCTCTCGCCCACATTTATGGGGCATGCTCCATCATCAGGTCTGCTCTTAGCCTGGGACTAGAGTCAGTGGTGAGATTCAAATCTGTGTGGACGCTATGCTGTGTGGTCAGCTTGTAACTACGGTTTATGGGTCAGTAAGGATTACAATTATGTAACTGAGAAGAGGTGACTTTATTGAAGAAAACTCCTGATCACAATATTAAAGCTGGCTTAGGCCATGAGTGCCTGATTAAGGCGCTATGAGCTCATAAAAGAGTTGAAACGTTTCTGTCCTTGCAAATTTAGACTAGAAAAGCTTTGAGACATTCATGAGGATTAATAGGTCGCCTGTGTAATTTGAGATGAGAGTTCATTCACATTCACAATTATTATATATTTATTTATTGTTCTTGGTATAGTGCACAACTCACTCCCATAGGAGTATCTCGGCTCTTGTGTTACAGGCAAGAGCGAGTGCGCTCAGAACATCCATGTCTTCGACATCTTCTTAAAATTCCAAAAGTCAGGGCGGGTACGGATCGAAGGGTCAGTTTATTCCGATGGTACGGGGCCAAGTATGAAAAAGAAAGAAACATACCATTATTTGCTCAGGTTCAGCAAATCTACTGCGCACTCCACGGTGCAAAGGAAAGGCGGGTTCTTGAGATTGGGCGACTCAATGATCGCTTATTGCAAGACCACCTTAGACCTCTCCGCCGCCCTTAAAAGTACCGGGATAAAAAAAATCAGCCATCGCCTCCTTTTATTGAAACGGGATAGAATCACACTCGATTCTTTATTCAGCGAGGGTGCTCTTTGTATGGTCAGTCTAAAACTAGGAGCCCATAACGCAGCCTATAGGAGGGCGACTCGGGAGTAACATTCCTCCGAGAACACATTGTGACACATGCACAGAACAATCTTCCATGAGCAGCAGAGGGAACAATGCAGGTCACAGAGTTAAAATAAGACACACACTGAGCAAACACAATGCAAGAGGAAGCCAGCATGACACAGTGGCACGCGTCCAGGTGTGCAGCAGTCAGTTGCCTCCATCCAGACAGCCATTACCTGCTGTCCCCCACACATGCACTCTTGGGAAATGACACAGCTTTACATCTTCTGCCCCACTTGTCGTCCACAAATGAAGAGTGCATGTTTGGGGCAGGTAGCTTCCTGTGCCTTCAGGGCTCCAGCAGCCATGACCTGCTGTCCCTCACACATGCACTCTTGGGAAATGAAACACAGGTTTACATCTTCTGCCCCACTGGTCGTCCACAAATGAAGAGTGCATGTTTGGGGCAGGTAGCTTCCTGTGCCTTCAGGGCTCCAGCAGCCATGACCTGCTGTCCCCCACACATGCACTCTTGGGAAATGAAACACAGGCTTACATCTTCTGCCCCACTGGTCGTCCACAAATGAAGAGTGCATGTTTGGGGCAGGTAGCTTCCTGTGCCTTCAGGGCTCCAGCAGCCATGACCTGCTGTCCCCCACACATGCACTCTTGGGAAAGGAAACACAGGTTTACATCTTCTGCCCCACTTGTCGTCCACAAATGAAGAGTGCATGTTTGGGGCAGGTAGCTTCCTGTGCCTTCAGGGCTCCAGCAGCCATGACCTGCTGTCCCCCACACATGCACTCTTGGGAAAGGAAACACAGGTTTACATCTTCTGCCCCACTTGTCGTCCACAAATGAAGAGTGCATGTTTGGGGCAGGTAGCTACCTGTGCCTTCAGGGCTCCAGCAGCCATGACCTGCTGTCCCCCACACATGCACTCTTGGGAAATGAAACACAGGTTTACATCTTCTGCCCCACTGGTCGTCCACAAATGAAGAGTGCATGTTTGGGCCAGGTAGCTTCCTGTGCCTTCAGGGCTCCAGCAGCCATGACCTGCTGTCCCCCACACATGCACTCTTGGGAAATGAAACACAGGCTTACATCTTCTGCCCCACTGGTCGTCCACAAATGAAGAGTGCATGTTTGGGGCAGGTAGCTTCCTGTGCCTTCAGGGCTCCAGCAGCCATGACCTGCTGTCCCCCACACATGCACTCTTGGGAAATGAAACACAGGTTTACATCTTCTGCCCCACTGGTCGTCCACAAATGAAGAGTGCATGTTTGGGGCAGGTAGCTTCCTGTGCCTTCAGGGCTCCAGCAGCCATGACCTGCTGTCCCCCACACATGCACTCTTGGGAAATGAAACACAGGTTTACATCTTCTGCCCCACTGGTCGTCCACAAATGAAGAGTGCATGTTTGGGGCAGGTAGCTTCCTGTGCCTTCAGGGCTCCAGCAGCCATGACCTGCTGTCCCCCACACATGCACTCTTGGGAACGGAAACACAGGCTTACATCTACTGCCCCACTTGTCGTCCACAAATGAAGAGTGCATGTTTGGGGCAGGTAGCTTCCTGTGCCTTCAGGGCTCCAGCAGCCATGACCTGCTGTCCCCCACACATGCACTCTTGGGAAAGGAAACACAGGCTTACATCTACTGCCCCACTTGTCGTCCACAAATGAAGAGTGCATGTTTGGGGCAGGTAGCTTCCTGTGCCTTCAGGGCTCCAGCACACGTAGTAGACAGAACAGGTTCATCCGCTTTTCAGGCTGACAGCTTGCAGGCCTCACTAAATTCTACATGGAAGAATGTCCCCTTTCAGATACAAACACGACGCTGTTTTTGTGTTGTGCTTTTTTACGTAATATTTGTAGAGTCTACATCTGCCCCTGGCATGCACTGGCACACCTCTGTGCCAGGGCAGAGGTTTCACCAGGATGGTGCATCGTGGGTGTGCTGGGCAGTGCAGCCAAGGGAGGCTCTTGCGTGTGTGGACTTGGTCAGACTGACTGATCTGATGAGCCACTGGGGCAATAGGAGACCCTATGCAGTGACTGGAGTCGGGTATGCCTGACGGGCGAGTGCAGTGCGTGTAGGGTATGCCTGACGGGCGAGTGCAGTGCGCGTCTTAATGTAGGAGCAGTCGAAAGAGGCCTGGGTTTGATTCTGCACTGTTGAAATGCGACTGCCACCCATCACCTGGTACATCGGTTCAGATGTGGGCATGGTCCGCTACGGGGTGGTTTGTTGTGCCGTATAGTTTGGAAGGGGGGGTGGTACATAGACATATGTTTATGCTGCCAACAGCCTGGGCGTGTGACACTTTGGGGACATTGTTTGTTAGTCTTCAAGAGACACTTTGCCATCAGTGTTTTGCTGGCTGTACAATCAATCAGCCCGGATTTGTAAAGCGCGACTAATCACCTGCGAGTGTATCCAGGCGCTAGGTTCTTGCAGGGATCAGTCAAAGAGCAAGGTCTCGAGTCCTTTTCTGGATTCCAGGAGCGAGGATTCTGTTTGAAGATGGAGGGGAAGGTCTTTCCAGGCCTTGGCAGAGATGGAGGGGAAGGTCCTTCCAGGCCTTGGCAGCGATGGAGATGGAGGGGCAGGTCTTTCCAGGCCTTGGCAGCGATGGAGATGGAGGGGAAGGTCCTTCCAGGCCTTGGCAGCGATGGAGATGGAGGCGAAGGTCTTTCCAGGCCTTGGCAGCGATGGAGATGGAGGGGCAGGTCTTTCCAGGCCCTGGCAGCGATGGAGATGGAGGGGAAGGTCTTTCCAGGCCTTGGCAGCGATGGAGATGGAGGGGCAGGTCTTTCCAGGCCTTGGCAGAGACGCAAGAGAAGGACTGTCCTCCACGGTGGCTCCAACGGACGCAAGGAGTGTAAGCGAAGGCAAGGAAGGCGCAGCGCAAGTGTCTAGAGGGGTCTGCAAAACTTCAGGCAGTGGTTGGTGTGTGATGGTCCTTGGTCGTGGAGGGCTTTGTAGGCGCGTGTCGGCATCTTTTCTGGATGGAGAGCCAGTGGAGGGTCCTGAGGTGGGGGCTGATGTGGGTGTGTCTGGGGAGGCCGAGGAGGAGTCTGGCCTCTGAGTTCTGTATCGTCTGGCGTCTTTCCAGGCGTTGGATGGTGATCCCAGCATATTGAAGGCAGCGCTTTCTGTTGTGTTTAGTGGAGTTGCTGAATGAATCCTTGCCACCCGTGCCAGCTTTGGCCCAGCATTGGCTGCTCTGGAGGGCAGCGCCAGTGAGCCTACGGTGTCCTCTTGAGGTTGCTGACCCCGACCAGTACTTTTACCTCAGGAGTCCTCGATAGTGCGGAGCAGGCATTTTGTTCCCTGTGGGCCCTGAATATTGAGACACCTACTTTCTGACTGGTGAACCCCCAATAATGACACTGTGTGCGCACAGTGGCACCGTGACACGTGGATTTTATGGAGTGCTCCTAACAGCCAGGCAGGCGCAGGGCTCGTCCTGCTGGTCCAGGGGATACCTGAAATGGGGCAGTGGAGGCATCGGCGGGGTTTCAGTCTCGGGGGGTCGGGGCAGGTGTCCGGACACACACCCAGAGTCCAACTTATGAACTGAGTTTGGTGCCAGCGGCCCTGATCTCACCAGCAGGTCAGGCGCTGTCCCCAAGAGTCGCTCCAGCGCGCGCCACCATTGCACTTCCCTAAAGCGCTCACAGAGAAAACAAGGCAGGTTCACCGGAAGAGGAAGAGGGTCCAGGAAGCAGCCGTTGGGAGGTCAGAGC
This sequence comes from Triturus cristatus, assembly GCF_964204655.1. Taxonomy (NCBI): domain Eukaryota; kingdom Metazoa; phylum Chordata; class Amphibia; order Caudata; family Salamandridae; genus Triturus; species Triturus cristatus. The sequence goes on from NC_140595.1 coordinate 818,844,568, forward strand.
AGAGAGTACACCAGAGCCTGGCCTGGAGGAGCACCGCAGGACAGGAGCAGCACTACAGGCAAAAGAGTACTGCAGCACCTACCCTGGAGGAGCACCGCAGGACAGGAGCAGCACTACAGGCAAAAGAGTACTGCAGCACCTATCCTGGAGGAGCACCGCAGGACAGGAGCAGCACTACAGGCAAAAGAGTACTGCAGCACCTACCCTGGAGGAGCACCGCAGGACAGGAGCAGCACTACAGGCAAAAGAGTACTGCAGCACCTATCCTGGAGGAGCACCGCAGGCAAAAGAGTACTGCAGCACCCAGCCTCGAGGAGCACCGCAGGCAAAAGAGTACTGCAGCACCTTCCCTGCAGGAGCACCGCAGGACAGGAGCAGCACTACAGGCAAAAGAGTACTGCAGCACCTATCCTGGAGGAGCACCGCAGGACAGAAGGAGCACTACAGGCAAAAGAGTACTGCAGCACCTATCCTGGAGGAGCACCACAGGCCAGGAGCAGCCCTACAGGCAAAAGAGTACTGCAGCACCTAGCCTCGAGGAGCACCGCAGGACAGGAGCAGCACTACAGGCTAAAGAGTACTGCAGCACCCAGCCTCGAGGAGCACCGCAGGCCAGGAGCAGCACTACAGGCAAAAGAGTACTGCAGCACCTACCCTGGAGCAGCACTACAGGCAAAAGAGTACTGCAGCACCTACCCTGGAGGAGCACCGCAGGACAGGAGCAGCACTACAGGCAAAAGAGTACTGCAGCACCTACCCTGCAGCAGCACTACAGGCAAAAGAGTACTGCAGCACCTACCCTGGAGCAGCACTACAGGCAAAAGAGTACTGCAGCACCCAGCCTGGAGGAGCACCGCAGGACAGGAGCAGCACTGCAGGCAAAAGAGTACTGCAGCACCTAGCCTGGAGGAGCACCGCAGGACAGGAGCAGCACTACAGGCAAAAGAGTACTGCAGCACCTACCCTGGAGGAGCACCGCAGGACAGGAGCAGCACTACAGGCAAAAGTGTACTACAGCACCTACCCTGGAGGAGCACCGCAGGACAGGAGCAGCACTGCAGGCAAAAGAGTACTGCAGCACCTAGCCTGGAGGAGCACCGCAGGACAGGAGCAGCACTACAGGCAAAAGAGTACTGCAGCACCTACCCTGGAGCAGCACTACAGGCAAAAGAGTACTACAGCACCTACCCTGGAGCAGCACTACAGGCAAAAGAGTACTGCAGCACCCAGCCTGGAGGAGCACCGCAGGACAGGAGCAGCACTGCAGGCAAAAGAGTACTGCAGCACCCAGCCTGGAGGAGCACCGCAGGACAGGAGCAGCACTCCAGGCAAAAGAGTACTACAGCACCTACCCTGGAGGAGCACCGCAGGACAGGAGCAGCACTCCAGGCAAAAGAGTACTACAGCACCTACCCTGGAGGAGCACCGCAGGCCAGGAGCAGCACTACAGGCAAAAGAGTACTGCAGCACCTACCCTGGAGCAGCACTACAGGCAAAAGAGTACTACAGCACCTACCCTGGAGGAGCACCGCAGGACAGGAGCAGCACTACAGGCAAAAGAGTACTGCAGCACCTACCCTGGAGCAGCACTACAGGCAAAAGAGTACTGCAGCACCCAGCCTGGAGGAGCACCGCAGGACAGGAGCAGCACTAAAGGCAAAAGAGTACTGCAGCACCTACCCTGGAGGAGCACCGCAGGACAGGAGCAGCACTACAGGCAAAAGAGTACTGCAGCACCTACCCTGGAGGAGCACCGCAGGACAGGAGCAGCACTACAGGCAAAAGAGTACTGCAGCACCTACCCTGGAGCAGCACTACAGGCTAAAGAGTACTGCAGCACCCAGCCTGGAGGAGCACCGCAGGACAGGAGCAGCACTACAGGCAAAAGAGTACTGCAGCACCTAGCCTGGAGGAGCACCGCAGGACAGGAGCAGCACTACAGGCAAAAGAGTACTGCAGCACCTACCCTGGAGGAGCACCGCAGGACAGGAGCAGCACTACAGGCAAAAGAGTACTACAGCACCTACCCTGGAGGAGCACCGCAGGACAGGAGCAGCACTGCAGGCAAAAGAGTACTGCAGCACCTAACCTGGAGGAGCACCGCAGGACAGGAGCAGCACTGCAGGCAAAAGAGTACTGCAGCACCTAGCCTGGAGGAGCACCGCAGGACAGGAGCAGCACTACAGGCAAAAGAGTACTGCAGCACCTACCCTGGAGCAGCACTACAGGCAAAAGAGTACTACAGCACCTACCCTGGAGCAGCACTACAGGCAAAAGAGTACTGCAGCACCCAGCCTGGAGGAGCACCGCAGGACAGGAGCAGCACTGCAGGCAAAAGAGTACTGCAGCACCCAGCCTGGAGGAGCACCGCAGGACAGGAGCAGCACTACAGGCAAAAGAGTACTGCAGCACCCAGCCTGGAGGAGCACCGCAGGACAGGAGCAGCACTGCAGGCAAAAGAGTACTGCAGCACCTACCCTGGAGGAGCACCGCAGGACAGGAGCAGCACTACAGGCAAAAGAGTACTGCAGCACCTACCCTGGAGCAGCACTACAGGCAAAAGAGTACTACAGCACCTACCCTGGAGCAGCACTACAGGCAAAAGAGTACTGCAGCACCCAGCCTGGAGGAGCACCGCAGGACAGGAGCAGCACTACAGGCAAAAGAGTACTACAGCACCTACCCTGGAGGAGCACCGCAGGACAGGAGCAGCACTACAGGCAAAAGAGTACTGCAGTACCTACCCTGGAGCAGCACTACAGGCAAAAGAGTACTACAGCACCTACCCTGGAGCAGCACTACAGGCAAAAGAGTACTGCAGCACCCAGCCTGGAGGAGCACCGCAGGACAGGAGCAGTACTACAGGCAAAAGAGTACTGCAGCACCTACCCTGGAGGAGCACCGCAGGACAGGAGCAGCACTACAGGCAAAAGAGTACTACAGCACCTACCCTGGAGGAGCACCGCAGGACAGGAGCAGCACTACAGGCAAAAGAGTACTGCAGCACCTACCCTGGAGGAGCACCGCAGGACAGGAGCAGCACTACAGGCAAATGAGTACTACAGCACCTACCCTGGAGGAGCACCGCAGGACAGGAGCAGCACTACAGGCAAAAGAGTACTGCAGCACCTACCCTGGAGGAGCACCGCAGGACAGGAGCAGCACTACAGGCAAAAGAGTACTGCAGCACCCAGCCTGGAGGAGCACCGCAGGACAGGAGCAGCACTGCAGGCAAAAGAGTACTGCAGCACCTACCCTGGATGGGCACCGCAGGCAAAAGAGTACTGCAGCACCTATCCTCGATGGGCACCGCAGGCCAGGAGCAGCACAACAGGCAAAAGAGTACTGCAGCACCTACCCTGGAGCAGCACTACAGGCAAAAGAGTACTACAGCACCTACCCTGGAGCTGCACTACAGGCAAAAGAGTACTGCAGCACCTACCCTGGATGGGCACCGCAGGCAAAAGAGTACTGCAGCACCTATCCTGGAGGAGCACCGCAGGCCAGAAGGAGCACTGCAGGCAAAAGAGTCCTGCAGCACCTAGCCTCGAGGAGCACCGCAGGCCAGGAGCAGCACTACAGGCAAAAGAGTACTGCAGCACCTATCCTGGAGGAGCACCGGCAGCCAGACGGAGCACTGCAGGCAAAAGAGTACTGCAGCACCTAGCCTCAAGGAGCACCGCAGGACAGGAGCAGCACTACAGGCAAAAGAGTACTGCAGCACCTACCCTGGATGGGCACCGCAGGACAGAAGGAGCACTACAGGCAAAAGAGTACTGCAGCACCTACCCTGGAGGAGCACCGCAGGACAGGAGCAGCACTACAGGCAAAAGAGTACTGCAGCATGTATCCTGGAGGAGCACCGCAGGACAGGAGCAGCACTACAGGCAAAAGAGTACTGCAGCACCTATCCTGAATGGGCACCGCAGGCCAGGAGCAGCACTACAGGCAAAAGAGTACTGCAGCACCTATCCTGGAGGAGCACCGCAGGACAGGAGCAGCACTACAGGCAAAAGAGTACTGCAGCACCTATCCTGGAGGAGCACCGCAGGACAGGAGCAGCACTACAGGCAAAAGAGTACTGCAGCACCTACCCTGGATGGGCACCGCAGGACAGGAGCAGCACTATAGGCAAAAGAGTACTGCAGCACCTACCCTGGATGGGCACCGCAGGACAGGAGCAGCACTACAGGCAAAAGAGTACTGAAGCACCTACCCTGGATGGGCACCGCAGGACAGGAGCAGCACTACAGGCAAAAGAGTACTGCAGCACCTATCCTGGAGGAGCACCGCAGGCCATGAGGAGCACTACAGGCAAAAGAGTACTGCAGCACCCAGCCTCGAGGAGCACCACAGGCAAAAGAGTACTGCAGCACCTATCCTGGATGGGCACCGCAGGCAAAAGAGTACTGCAGCACCTATCCTGGATGTGCACCACAGGCAAAAGAGTACTGCAGCACCTAGCCTGGAGGAGCACCGCAGGCAAAAGAGTACTGCAGCACCTATCCTGGAGGAGCACCGCAGGCAAAAGAGTACTGCAGCACCTATCCTGGATGTGCACCACAGGCAAAAGAGTACTGCAGCACCTAGCCTGGAGGAGCACCGCAGGCAAAAGAGTACTGCAGCACCTATCCTGGAGGAGCACCGCAGGCAAAAGAGTACTGCAGCACCTATCCTGGATGGGCACCGCAGGTAAAAGAGTACTGCAGCACCTAGCCTGGAGGAGCACCGCAGGCAAAAGAGTACTGCAGCACCTATCCTGGATGGGCACCGCAGGCAAAAGAGTACTGCAGCACCTATCCTGGATGGGCACCGCAGGCAAAAGAGTACTGCAGCACCTATCCTGGAGGAGCACCGCAGGCAAAAGAGTACTGCAGCACCTATCCTGGATATGCACCACAGGCAAAAGAGTACTGCAGCACCTAGCCTGGAGGAGCACCGCAGGCAAAAGAGTACTGCAGCACCTAGCCTGGAGGAGCACCGCAGGCAAAAGAGTACTGCAGCACCTATCCTGGAAGGGCACCGTAGGCAAAAGAGTACTGCAGCACCTATCCTGGATGGGCACCGCAGGCAAAAGAGTACTGCAGCACCTATCCTGGATGGGCACCGCAGGCAAAAGAGTACTGCAGCACCTATCCTGGATGGGCACCGCAGGTAAAAGAGTACTGCAGCACCTAGCCTCGAGGAGCACCGCAGGCAAAAGAGTACTGCAGCACCTATCGTGGATGGGCACCGCAGGTAAAAGAGTACTGCAGCACCTATCCTGGATGGGCACCGCAGGCAAAAGAGTACTGCAGCACCTATCCTGGAGGAGCACAGCAGGCAAAAGAGTACTGCAGCACCTATCCTGGATGTGCACCACAGGCAAAAGAGAACTGCAGCACCTATCCTGGATGGGCACCGCAGGCAAAAGAGTACTGCAGCACCTATCCTGGATGGGCACCGCAGGCAAAAGAGTACTGCAGCACCTATCCTGGAGGAGCACAGCAGGCAAAAGAGTACTGCAGCACCTATCCTGGATGTGCACCACAGGCAAAAGTGTACTGCAGCACCTAGCCTGGAGGAGCACCGCAGGCAAAAGAGTACTGCAGCACCTATCCTGGAGGAGCACCGCAGGCAAAAGAGTACTGCAGCACCTATCCTGGATGGGCACCGCAGGCAAAAGAGTACTGCAGCACCTATCCTGGATGGGCACCGCAGGCAAAAGAGTACTGCAGCACCTATCCTGGATGGGCACCGCAGGTAAAAGAGTACTGCAGCACCTATCCTAGATGGGCACCGCAGGTAAAAGAGTACTGCAGCACCTATCCTGGATGGGCACCGCAGGTAAAAGAGTACTGCAGCACCTAGCCTTGAGGAGCACCACAGGTAAAAGAGTACTGCAGCACCTAGCCTCGAGGAGCACCGCAGGACAGAAGGAGCACTACAGACAAAAGAGTACTCCAGCACCTAGCCTGGATGAGCACCGCAGGCCATGAGGAGCACCACAGGCGAAAGTGTACTCCAGCGCCTACCCTGGATGTGCCACCGCAGGCTGACGTGTACTCCAGCCTCTAGCCCAGGTGAGCAACACAGCCTTACATGTACTCCAGCGCCTAGCCTGGATGTGCCCCGCAGGCTGACGTGTACTCCAGCCTCTAGCCCAGGTGAGCAACGCAGCCTGACATGTACTCCAGCGCCTAGCCTGGATGTGCCCTACAGGCTGACGTATACTCCAGCCTCTAGCCCAGGTGAGCAACGCAGCCTGACATGTACTCCAGCGCCTAGCCTGGATGTGCCCCGCAGGCTGACGTGTACTCCAGCCTCTAGCCCAGATGAGCACTGCAGGCTGACGTGTACTCCAGTGCTTATCCTGGCTGAGCACCACAGGCTGACATGTGCCCCAGCATCTAGCCTGGATGAGCACCGCAGGCTGACGTGTAGTACAGTGCTTAGCCTGGCTGAGCACCACAGACTGACGTGTGCCCTAGCATCTACCCTGGATGAGCACCGCAGGCTGACGTGTACTATAGCGCTTAGCCTGGATAGCCACCGTAGGCTGACGTGTACTCCAGTACCTACCCTGGATAGCCAATGCAGCCGGACGTATACTCCAGCGCCTACCCTGGGTGGCCACCATAGGCTGACGTGTACTCCAGCGCCTAGCCCGGATGAGCAACGCAGGCTGATGTGAAAAATGCAGGCCGACATGAACTTAATCGCCTAGCCTGGATGAGCACCGCAAGCTGACGTGTGCTCCAGTGTCTGGCCTGGATGAGCACCGCAAGCTGACGTGTACTCCAGCCTCTAGCCCAGATGAGCAACGCAGCCTGACGTGTACTCCAGTGCTTAGCCTGGATGTGCACCGCAGGCTGATGTGTACTCCTACGCCTAGCCTAGCTGAGCACCGTAGGCTGACGTGTGCTCCAGCATCTAGCATGGATGAGCATCGCAGGCTGACGTGTACTCCAATACCTAGCCTGGAGGAGCACCGCAAGCCGACGTGTACTCCTGCGTCTTGCCTGGATGAACACGGCAGGCTGACGTGTACTCAAGTGCCTAGCCTGGATGAGGACCGCAGGGTAATGTGTATTCCAGCGCCTAGCCTAGATGGGCAACGCAGGCCATGAGGAGCACCACAGGCGAAAGTGTACTCCAGCGCCTACCCTGGATGTGCCACCGCAGGCGGACGTGTACTCCAGCCTCTAGCCCAGATGAGCAACGCAGCCTGACAAGTACTCCAGTGCTTAGCCTGGATAAGCACTGCCGACTGGAGTGTACTTCAGCATCTAGCCTGGATGGGCACCGCAGGCCATGAGCACCACCACAGGTGAAAGAGTACTTCATCCCCTAGCCTGGAAGAGCACCGCAGGCTGACGTGTACTCTAGCGATTAGCCTGGATAGGTACCGCAGGCTGACGTGTACTACAACGCCTGGCCTGGATGAGCACCGCCGGCCATGAGGAGCACCACAGGTGAAAGTGTACTCCAGTGCCTACCCTGGATGGCCAACGCAGCCTGACTTGTACTCCAGCGCCTAGTCTGGATGAGTACCGCGGGCTGACATGTACTCCTGCGCCTAGCCTGGCTGAGCACCGCAGGCTGACATGTGCTCCAGCATCTAGCCTGGATGAGCAACGCAGCCTGACACGTAGTCCCGCACCTAGCCTGGATGAGCACCGCAGGCTGATGTATACTCTTGCGCCTCGCCTGACTGAGCACCATAGGCTGACATGTACGCCAGCGCCTAGCCTGGCTGAGCACCGTAGGCTGACGTGTACTCCAGCCTCTAGCCCAGATGAGCAACGCAGCCTGAAGTGTACTCCAGTGCTTAGCCTGGATAAGAACCGCAGCCTGTGGTGTACTCCAGCGTCTAGCCCAGATGAGCCCCGCAGCCTGACGTGTACTCCAGTGCTTAGCCTGGATGAGCACCGCAGCCTGACGTGTACTCCAGCGTCTGGCCGGGATGAGCACCACAGGCTGACGTGTACTCCAGTGCCTAGCGTGGAAGAGCACCGCAGGCCGACGTGTCATCGCCTAGCCTGACTGACCACCGTAGGCTGACGTGTACACCTGCGCATAGCCTGACTGAGCACCGTAGGCTGACGTGTACTACTGTGCATAGCCTGATTGAGCACCATATGTTGACGTGTACTCTAGCAGCTAACCTGGCTGAGCACTGCATGCTGACGTGTACTCCAGCGTCTAGCCTGGATGAGCACTGCAGGCAGACGTGTGCTCCAGCATCTAGCCTGTATGAGCACTGCAGGTGGACGTGTGCTCCAGCATCTAGCCTGGATGAACACGGCAGGCTGACGTGTACTCCAGCGCCTAGCCTGGATGAGCACCGCAAGCGGACGTGTACTCATGCGCCTAGCCTGGATGAGCACCGCAGGCCGACATGTACTCCTGCGTCTAGTCAGGATGAGCACCACAGGCAGACGTGTACTCCTGCTCCTAGCCTGGCTGAGCACCCCAGGCTGACGTGTACGCCAGCGCCAAGCCTGGCTGAGCACCCCAGGCTGACGTGTACGCCAGCGCCTAGCCTGGATGAGCACCCCAGGCTGACGTGTACGCCAGCGCCTAGCCCAGATGAGCAACGCAGCCTGACGTGCACTGCAGCACGATTCGGATCATGTCAAACTAGTGACGCATGTGACTCTCACCCCTAAGCAATGTGGGAATTGCAGTCCTGCAGGAAGGATGACTTAAAAGGCTTGGCCACCTGGACTCCAGGTAGGACAGGGGTGGACAAGCCTGACCAGCACTCCCTCCAATCTCCAGCGGTAAAATCAGCAGGAAGTTGTTCAGTCTCATCCCCAGGAAACAGGAAAGCCCAGAGAACAGCCACTCTTCACATCTGTTTCCTTTTCCTGCCATGGACTTCTGAAAGACTAATAATCAATATAAAACAAGTGGGGTTCTATTTGTCTGGGTCTCCTGTTACATCTGCCAAGACGCGGATTGAGGACGCAAGCAGAAGGGCCACCCCAAGCATTACCTTCATTAACCTGTTGCTCTCTACACTGGCATGGCACACCACAAACTCAACTCAAAGAATGGGTGTCATCACCCACCTCAGTGGACCACATCTAAATCATCCTCAAAAAGATGGCAATACAGGCCATCACAACCTCCCCAAAAACCCCTTCAACATCTGCTACCACTTCTAACTTGCGACAGTGGTCTGAGAGTAGCTTACCCGCATGAGAGTGCCTTCCCCCCACAAATCTCACATATTCTGAACACACGTAACTAGCGGATGACCCAGCACCTCCTCAAATTAAACCCTGAAAAAACTGAACCCTTCCTGATGTCATCAACCAAACTGCAAATGTGTCTGAATGCACTGATCAGCCTCGAACCCAGCATCCCCTCGAGTCGCTCACCTTCAGGGGCGGCCTTCAAGCAGCAGAGGGGTTTGTGGCTAATTGAATAGACTAACTTCAGTCCTTCAATATTTGGAAAATTCTCAAAATAGTCCAGGAGGCTTATTTACTTGACTTACTCCAGCCCTGCATTATTTCTAGGATAGTTAAAAATCCCCTGAATATTAAAGTGCTGGACTATTTGAAATGTAATTTAACATTGCCTGCAAGTGCTACACTGAGGACACCATTTATGGCAAAATAAAAATATGGAAGATCGCCCACATGGCTTGAATAATGCAAAATCAAAAGATTCTCAGAAGAACAGCAAAAACTATGCAGCTTCACACCCTTTTGCTTCAACTCAATCTGCAGAAGGAAAGGGATGAGTCCTCTGCTGAGAGAGCATTCAAGTTGAGAAACCCTTTCGGTCCATGATCATTCCCAAAACAAACGAAAGGCTATAGAGAAGTTATAGTTCGGGAAACTTTATGTATTCTTTCTATACAAACTCAACTTAAACTAGACAAAGATTCAAAATTCTAAAGTTATAACAAATTTATCATTTACGCTTCACCTTCAAATTACTATCGGTTGCGCACCTCCATGTCCAGTGTGGTCGCCACACTACATTAACCATAGCATGCACCTTCTCCATACACTGGCTCTTCCCTTTCACATTACACCGCTTATACCATGTGAAATCATAGCATTCATAACAACACTTGTGACATATCAAATTACAAAACTTGTAGGAGCTCAGTGCATGGAGAGGGTGCATTTAGTGTTGCGCAACTGTAAATCTGCATCGGTCGATGTCGAGCTAGCATCATATGTAACGAGCTGGCATCATATGTAACGAGCTAGCATCATATGTAACGAGCTAGCATCATATGTAACGAGCTAGCATCATATGTAACGTGCTCTGCCATCCCCCCTCCTTTACATGTATAAAAACCTAAAGTAAATGACCTTGAGACCTTAACCTTCCGATATGTGCATGCACCAGGTATGCAACACCCATAGATTGGCTGTTCACCCCCTTTCCCCGACTCCCTCACTCCTCTGAGTTCTACGTGTTTTTTGTACCATAGATATAAGTCCACCTCCAAGCCCACAATGTCTGGTTCAAAGTATGGGCGACTTACCACCACCGCTCACAAGACGCGGTACGTCAATGGTCCGATGCACGTCACTGCAAATCACAGTCTTTTCTAAAGCTCTCCAGGTGCAGGAAAAACACCACCACAGACAGCACAGCATTGAATTTTGAAAACAGTTTGGGGACAGAAGGTTCCCCGTTCATCTCATATCCTAATAACTACAAGCAATCTCATTCATGTGGCAAGTTAAAAAAAAAAATAACTTGCAGAAAAAATGATACATTCCCCATGAAATCACAGAGCAGCACCAACACTAGTGCAGTTTGGCTGAAAGGGGAATCCTGGTAGGTGGAGTACAGTACTGTGTGCAGTCCAGGATGGGAAATGGTGGCACCTTGGTGGGACTCATGGTCCGTCATCATGGCGTCCTTGTGGAAGCACAGCAAAAGGCGAAGAGGCATGTGGCATGGAGGGCTTTTTCAGGGACTTCACAGAGGTTCTCGGGGACAGGAGGCACCTGGAGCTACAAATTCCAGAGTTGTGCAGCAGAGACAATGAAGAGGCTGACAACAAAGGAGCAGGTTGCAGATTGAATTAGGTCACAGGCTGGAATGGACCACACTGAACGATGATTCCAGCTGAAGAACTGGGACAAAGACAGGGTCTCGGATGAAGGATGAGAGGAGGAAGAGCCGGAGGAGAAAACGGTGCCGAGCCCACGCGGCTCTCAGCGCCCTCCGCGAGGATCCAGAGTAAATGACGAGCGGTTGGTGAATCTTGGTCAGGATTTGCCTTCTCGCCGTTTAGCCACTTTGCATGGAGACATTGCCTCAGTTTTGCATGCCACAAACAGGACTGCATCTCTTGCTCTCAGATTTCACAGCACACAGATGCCGGACTGACCTGGGTGCCTCGACTGTAAACCAAGCAATCGCGGCCCAATAAGGTCCAGGACCGCAAGTGTAGAGATCCCTATGCAGCAGCCAATGCACAACAGGAGAGCGGCACCCAATGCACAACAGGAGAGCGGCACCCAATGCACAACAGGAGAGCGGCACCCAAAGCACAACAGGAGAGCGGCACCCAAAGCACAACAGGAGTGCGGCACCCAATGCACAACAGGAGTGCGGCACCCAATGCACAACAGGAGTGCGGCACCCAATGCACAACAGGAGTGCGGCACCCAATGCACAACAGGAGTGCGGCACCCAATGCACAACAGGAGTGCGGCAGCCAATGCACAACAGGAGTGCGGCAGCCAATGCACAACAGGAGTGCGGCACCCAATGCACAACATGAGAGCGGTAGGGCTTTGCTGAAGGAGCCGCAAGGACTACTTACTCGATGCTGGTTGATGCCATTAAAAGGTGCAGGTTATTGTGCATGAGACTGGGAGGAGGAAAAAGTAAGTCTTCAAGTCAAAAACAACACACTCTGGCACATTCGCAGAAATGAAGCCGCGCAGAGGAAGACACTGCACTACTGCCGCTGATGGAGGGGAAGCTCCGCCTGAAAGCTGTAACAGTAAATCTATTCCTACTGAAGGCCACATACCCTGGAAATCCTTCAGCTAGCACAGATGCCTGCCTCACAGCAGGTATGAACCACCAGTGCACTATCAGATACAGACACTTCTCAATAGCAAGGCCCGATTCTTCTCGGTTGAGAAACCAAACCCCAAGATATTGATCTCCTATAGGGAGTCTTCAGAAGTACTATAAACAAGATCACTGGTAAAACTTCACCAGACTCAAGAAATCCCAGCAAAACCCACCAAATTACATCTTCAAAGGCTAGGCCCCCCTTTAGCTGGCTTACGGCAAGCAGCACTTCTATTAGATATGTATACGGAGCAGAGTGGGCATCACCAGGTTACCGGCAGTAAATGGATCCTAAGGTCTTGGATCCATCTACCGCTTCCAGGTTCACAGAGGACACCCTTGGGCTGGATATATCACATGAACGTGTCCCTCTCCATGCCACGCAAGTGGACCCGAGTACGAGGAGGCTGAAAAGGAGCAGACATAAAAGGCGACATATGTGATTCAACAGCCCCTCAGGGTTGTAATTATGATAGCCTGCTGTGTTGGCATTGGCAAGATTGTACCAACCTCTGTGTGTTTAAGAGAAATTACCAACACACCGGTGGTCATGTACCAAGATTGTACGTTTTTTATAAATCTAGGTCAGATGCTGCTTTAGGTTTCATACAAGGCAAAGAAAACTGACATATTCTGACCCAGTCTTCTAACCACTTATGGACTCACCGAGTAGCTTTAGAAATCAGGGAAGTCCGAATGGCGTCCACCCCAGTCATCTGAGACAGTCTCCCAATTTTGGCTATTCCACCTCTTGGCAAAAGAAGAAGCCACTTCGCAATAAAAGAAGGGCACATGTTATGGGGCCTTCTGTACCATCTTTTTGGCCTCATCGATGAAACCACTGCAAATTACGAACACGCACATTACAACACGTTCCACTCTGGGTGGCCAGGATGGACTCCCCTGGGGATTCTACCTGTAAATGGAAAGATTCACCCACCCTTTAATTTAAGCTCCTTTGTTCTCAAGCTGCAGAGGAAAACAATAGAAACTTGGGGACTGGGTGGGTATAAGGCGAGAGCAGCAACCCATGTCCCCTATTGAAGGATACCTTTTATTGGGAGATTGCAGGACCCCTGAGTTACAAGTAACGCTGCGCTGTATCCATCAATGTCATACAACCCATTAGTGCAGGAAACAACGTTGGCATTTGATATTAGAAGCCGCCAGAGGCTGTGTCCGATAGAAGCGGGGGAGCGACAGTGCATCAAATCCACTCTACGTCAGGGTCCTCCCCCATCTGCGAAAGAAGCTTCCAGCGTTGCCCAGAATCTGTAGGACCAATTTGTTTTAGGAAAGGAGCGCTCTCTGTCAGTGTCCTGCATTCTGGAAAAGCACGCAACCACAGTCGGCACTGTCTTTGGAAACCGCCCATGACCTCGGTTGGATGTTGTCCTTGGTAGGCTGGGTGGGATGGCCATTTGAAGGCATGCCTTACCATCTAAGAAAGCGGAGGTCCAGGTCCCAGAGACAGGCAAAGTTAGTCTGTCCCAAGTCTAGCGCTTTCGATATCAAACCATGTATTGGAAGGTGGTCAAAAAGGATTTAGATCAAGGTCCAGGACCACGTATGTCTTATTTATCATCTGGGAAGAAATCTTAGGAGCAGTCATGCCGAACATTCTTGCATTTAGTCCTGCTTGATTTGCTTGAACCAGTCGACTATCCTACACCCCTTAACAGACAGTTCCCCTTTCACCCCGAGGGCCACGTGCCAAGAGTCACTGCTCATTCACCATCTTTATCGAAGGTATTCAAGGTATATCTGGCCCCTCTCTTACGTGTGACTAAACTGCGTATATCAGTTCACAGACACATAATTCATCAATTTTTATCACATTTTCCAACTTGCCAAGCTTTTTCGACCCCCTCATCTAGTTTTTGACGTGGATTGTAGGACAGGCGGTGGGTAGGTGTGAAAGGCTGAAGGCTTCCAAAGGACTTCCAGGTCTCTGGCATTCAAGTATGTTTCTCTCTTACGGTGAGCATTGTCACTCAAAGCACTAAAGTCAAGCACTGAGCGCAGTAGTCGAACATCACCCTTGCGAGCCCACTCACTGCAAAGGTAAAGAACGCATGTTTTCAAGAGGAAACACATGTTGCTGCTTTTACTTCGGAATCACAGCTTGGCAAGATAGCAATGACCAGCTCAAAGGTAGGATATTTAAACAGTGTATTAAGTAGCTTACGAAAAGGACCGATCAACTATGTTCAGGTAATGCAGAATGCTGGAGCACAACCAGTGTTTTCTCCAGGTACAGACACATTTCTCAAGCCCACTGGTCTGTATCCCAATCCAAGTCACCCGCTGGCTATTATCAAAGTAGTGTGACTGGTCCGTAAGCATCGGCATGGATTGACGTCAACCAACTACGGTCGAATTTCTGTTACCTCATTACCGTTCAAGACTGCAGCTTCAGAGGGAGGAGAGAGCCTCTTCTTTCAAGGTCAGTCAATATGGAACTCACTGCCCTCCGCGATCATTGCAGTCGATAGGTTGTTTGGAAGTGGAATTTGGTCCATACGAAAAAACAATCTTGCTCTGCATGGACTGTGTGTCCACTGCCTGCACTATGAAAGTATACCACACCTTGAAGGCTATTTTAGTCACTTGTTTAATGCACAAGTCACATTTCCAGCCACGACAAGCACCTTTCTTAGTTGGAATCACCAATTACTGAAAAGGACTTGCTGTATGGAAAAACTGCAGGGAGGCTGCCTTCTCAGTTCCATCCCATTAATGAGACTTTTCAAACCTCTAAAGGGGCAAACCATTCCTCATGGGCTCATGATTAACATCACCTACCGTGCAATAGCCCAATCCGAAAGACCATTTGGGCTGCATTTTTAGGGTTAACCTGGCGTGCTCAGCTTGTTTGCCAGCAAAGTCACACACCAAGGTTGCAGGTTCTGGTTCAGCTCTTCATCTTTTAAGCTCTTTAATATGAGTACTGCTGACTTGGACAATCACAATAGTATTATTACAGCGTTTAGTGATTTGGTGCTATATATATCTGGATGCAGACTTACATTTTATTAATGCACTATGCGGAAGGAGTGAAAGTGAAAGGTCATGCAGAAACCAAGTAGAAAATGCATGAGAGCTCTACCGGCCAGTCTGACATAGTGAAAGTGCATGAGGTTAAATAATATATTCAACAATGTGATCAGATTATACTCTGGGAAAGGCTCGGGTATCTCACTCAATATGTTTGGGATGATATAAGAAGGAATCTAGAGAATTTGAACGCTCCTGGGAACTTTTCAATCTATGCATCTCACCAATCATGGTGGTTAGCAAGGTAAATAGAGAGATGAGGGTGCGTACAGATTATTGTACGTTCATTGATGGACTGATGAAGAACTCAATAGGAGACAATTTGGACACAAATATGGAACAATGTGTCAATGTAGAATTCACCTTTGCCCCAAAACATTTCTTAATGTTATACTCAAATTTCTCTTTTTTGGCAAGTTTATTTTCTAACATAATTTCACAATCAAATCCTTGTTGTAAAGAGTATCAAATCAGTTCTTGAGCTCCAGTGTTATCAAATTTAGTTCCAGGTATCGATCTGAAGACAATTCTATTAACAACTTTAATTCCTTAATTGTGTACAAAAAATATGAACACCCACAGCCAATGCTTGTTTCGGTACATTGTTACTCATTCAAGACTATTAAATTACAAAGATAATTTTCATTAAATAAAATACCATCTCTTGATTTTACCAAAGGTAACTAAAATGAAAGAAAAATGTATTTAAAAACGTTAAGCATGGTAAAAATATAAAGCAAACACATACCTAAATGATTGTCTTTGTTAACACAAAAACCTTTTTACTCCATTAAACCATATGTCTGTGTAACACAGAGAAAACATCCCTTTGAAATTAAAGGATCACAAAATACATGTCCCATGAATACAGTATATCATTGTTTTTCTCTAATAATTAACACCATAACTAAAAGCCTATTTTGTAGGCACGTGTCTTATGCAGATCTGTGAGACAACACTGATAACACTGCTAGACTGACATTTATAGTACTAACAAAGAAGTGTTTAAAAATTACTTTTTGAGAATGTTATTAAGAAGTTCAGATTATCTATACCGGGTGTAGAGGAACAGTGTACATTGTGCATCATTCTTTCGCCCATCATTTTTTTAATATATGGTAAATGTAATCAGTTCATCACTGCCTTGGTTTAATCAAGGGCACCTTGGAGGATTAAACTCTGGCCTCTGCGTAACATCGCAAGTTCATAAAGTAGTGTCAAACGTTTAATATTAGTAAGCCTGACAGAGTGCCTCTAGACGACATTAGCTAAAGTAATGAATTCAGCGATCGAAGCACGTTGCATCTGGGGCTGATATTAAACTCTAGGTAGAGTTAAACTCAAGAGCCAACACACAAGATGGTACAGCTCTCTCTTCAGCTTCTTAGAACTTTATGGAGTATAGTAGGGTCTGGCAACATTCCATATCCTAACTGACCGAATAAGGCCATCCCAGCATCACTGAGTACAGAGTTTGGCAAGAAGTGGTTTGCAGCGATGCTTGTGCCACATACCATTAGTGTAAATAACAAACACTGGTAACACCAACAGGTCTGGCTTTACTGTGCTAATGTATGCATATAAAGGGAAAAACCAATGCAGCTTGCAAGCATAAATGCTTTTATCACATTAAAGCACGAGCTACTAGCTTGTCCAGTGCTGGAAAAAGTAGCAAATCAGGATTGCTTACTGTACAGAAGGCAGAAGGGGAAACGGTGTGTGAATACTTTTCAAATGTAAAATAACCCCTCATGCATCCTAGAGGAAACACTTCATTGAAGGTGGAATGGTAAAGTAACAGCCAATAGCATGAGGTGAGAGGGTAGTACTCCTCTGGGAGGAGTCAAAGCCCGCTCTGTGCACCTTTGAAAGAACGGATAGCTGCGCTGTCAAGCTAAACTTAGAAAAGGTGGATTGTGGATGTTACAGCCAGACACTGCCCCAGAAGGCATGCCGCGATTCCAAAACACCCCTCGTAAACCAGTGATTAGGGATCCCTGAGAGTCCAAAGGAGCCAATGGTTGACTCCAAAGTAAAAGACCCTGATTCTTCATACCCCACCCCAGAACTAATGATCTCCCTCAAGCACGAGCTTCTGAGGCACCCCCGCGCCGCACGGCCACCAGCTGCTGTGTGTGCCCCCTCGCCTTGCCCTCTGCCTCGCTGCCTGCCTCGCTGCCGGCTGACGCCGCTGGCGTCTGTTTTTGCTTGTTTTGTCTAGCATTTGTGCTTGTTTGAACTGCATTTTCCTCCCGTGTTAGCAGCTTTTGTCTGACTTTTGTGCCTGTATTTTTTCTAGTCAGTTTCTGCATTTTCCTCCCGTGTTAGCAGCTTTTGTCTGACTTTTGTGCTTGTTTTGTCTAGCATTTGTGCTTGTTTGAACTGCATTTTTCCTCCCGTGTTAGCAGCTTTTGTCTGACTTTTGTGCCTGTATTTTTTCCTAGTCAGTTTCAGCCCTTTGCGTTCTCCTGCCTGTCTGCCCGCCTACCTCGCCGCCCTCCGCCTTCCCTCCCCGCTCCCCGCTTCCCGCCACCACCGCTGACCACGCCCCTTTTTCCTTTCTGTTCCCTCCCCGCTCCCGCCTCCCAGCTGCCCCGCCCACCCGCGCACTTTGCCTTATATGGCGACCGTGCGAACGCGCAGCGGTCACGCGCAGCGGGCGCGCCGATTGTGCGCCGAAGGCGCGCCAAAGGTAAGCCCGTCTGCGCCCGTCCGCGACCGGACCGCGCCCAGCGCCAGGACCCCTGGCCAACGAAGATCCCGACCGACCCGCCTGACGTACTCCGCCGCCACCCTCACCGCACTCAACACCGGCCGACTCCCAGAATGCCATCAAGCCACTCCACGACGTACCCACGGACCTTTCAGCTGCCACGCCTGCAAGTTCACCTGCATCCGGACCAGCCTCGCACCAGCACCCACCAAGTCGAACACCAGCAGCACCCACCTCAAGTGCATCCTGCTCAACACCCGCTCCGTCCACAGACACGCCATCGAACTCTGGAACCTTCTAGACACCACAGCCCCTGACGTCGCCTTCCTCACGGAGACCTGGATGAACGCCTCTTCAGCTCCCGACATCGCCATCGCTATCCCAGAGGGCTACAAGGTCGTCCGGAGGGACCGAAACGCCAACCAGATGGGAGGAGGCATCGCCATCATCCACAGGAACACCATCCGTCTCACGACCAGCACCGACAACACCCTGACCAGCGCCGAACACCTGCATTTCCAGATCCACACCAACCCGAACACCACCCTCAGAGGCACCCTGATCTACCGACCCCCTGGACCACGCACACAATTCAGCGAGGACATCGCCGACTTCGTCAGCCCGCATGCCCTCCCCTCCGCCGACTACATCCTCCTGGGAGACCTCAACTTCCATCTGGAGAACAACAACGACCGCAACACCAGCACCCTGCTCGACAACCTCGCCAACCTGGGACTCAAGCAACTGGTGTCCACCCCCACCCACCTCGCCGGACACACACTCGACGCAGTCTTCTCATCCAGCACAGACATAGACTTCAGCCACGCCACAGAGCTTCAATGGACGGACCACAGCTGCGTCCACTTCACCTTCAAGAGAACGACGACCCACCAACACCAGCAACAGGCAGCCCGCAGAAGCTGGAACAAGATCACAGCAGACCAGCTCGCCACCTCCCTGAACCAGCACCCTCCTGCCAGCTCAGCGAACCCCAGCCAAGCCGCCGACAACCTCACGAAGTGGATCAGCAACTGCGCGGACGAATTCGCCCCACTGAGGACCCCGCCTAGCAGACCCGGCAGCAAGAAGGCCCCATGGTTCACCGACGAACTCAAGAGCTCCAAGAAGAACTGCCGAGCCCTCGAGAAAGTCTGGAGAAGGGAACCGACACCAGACAACAGGACCTCCTTCAAACTTGCCACCCGGAAACACCACCAGCTGATCCGCGCCGCCAAGAAAACAGCATTCAAAGACCGGTTGGACAACAACGCACACAACTGCAAGGAACTCTTCAACATCGTGAAAGAGCTTTCCAACCCCAGCGCAGGAAACAACGACATCACCCCATCGCAAGACCTCTGCAACTCCCTCGCTTCATACTTCCACAACAAGATCGCGGACATACATAACAGCTTCAACAACCAACCAACGCACACCATGACCGAACAACCACCCCCCACCACCACCCTCCACGCCTGGACCCCGATCAGCACCGAAGACACCATCCGCACGATGAACTCCATCCACTCCGGATCACCGACCGACCCCTGCCCTCACCACGTCTTCAACAAGGCCGACGCTGTCATCGCACCCCACCTGCGAGACATCATCAACACTTCCTTCGACACCACCATCTTCCCTGAGAGCTGGAAGCACGCCGAACTCAGCGCCCTACTAAAGAAACCTACAGCGGACCCCACCGACCTCAAGAATTACCGCCCCATCTCGCTCCTCCCGTTTCCAGCCAAAGTCATCGAGAAGACCGTCAACAAGCAGATGGCCGCCTTCCTCGAGACAAACGGATCCCTCGACCCCTCACAGTCCGGCTTCCGAGCCAATCACAGCACCGAGACCGCCCTCATCGCCGCCACCGATGACATCCGAGCCCTGATGGACAATGGAGAAACAGCGGCCCTCATCCTCCTAGACCTCTCTGCGGCATTCGACACGGTCTGCCACCGCACCCTAGTACGGCGCCTCAGCAACATCGGAATCCAGGACAAGGCGCTGGACTGGATCATCTCCTTCCTCGACGGAAGAACACAGAGAGTCCGCCTACCACCGTACAAGTCAGAGGCCTCCGAAGTCACCTGCGGCGTCCCTCAAGGATCATCTCTGAGCCCCACCCTCTTCAACGTCTACATGAGCCCCCTCGCGGCCATCGTACGCAAACACAACCTCAGCATAATCTCCTACGCCGACGACACCCAACTGATCCTCTCCCTGACCAACGACCCCGCCGCCGCCAGATCCAACCTGCACGAAGGGAGGAAAGAGGTAGCCGAGTGGATGACGACCAGCCGCCTGAAACTGAACTCGGACAAGACGGAGGTCCTCATCCTGGGCTCCTCACCCTCCGCCTGGGACGACTCCTGGTGGCCTCCCGCCCTGGGCACCGCACCCAAACCGACAGACCATGCACGCAACCTGGGCTTCCTCCTGGACTCCTCCCTCTCCATGACCAGGCAAGTCAACAACGTCTCCTCGGCGTGCTTCAACATCCTACGCATGCTACGGAAGATCTTCTGGTGGATCCCCACCGAGACCAGGAA
This sequence comes from Triturus cristatus, assembly GCF_964204655.1. Classification (NCBI taxonomy): domain Eukaryota; kingdom Metazoa; phylum Chordata; class Amphibia; order Caudata; family Salamandridae; genus Triturus; species Triturus cristatus. The sequence goes on from NC_140595.1 coordinate 818,864,941, forward strand.
GACCGTCACCCAGGCCCTCGTCACCAGCCGACTGGACTACGGCAACGCCCTCTACGCCGGTACCACCGCCAAGCTCCAGAAGAGACTCCAGCGGATCCAGAACGCCTCAGCCAGACTCATCCTCGACATCCCACGAACCAGCCACATCTCCGGACATCTGAGAGACCTTCACTGGCTCCCCGTCAACAAAAGAATCACCTTCCGCCTCCTCACCCACGCACACAAAGCCCTACACGACCAAGGCCCGAGCTACCTCAACAGCCGAGTCAACTTCCACGCTCCCAAACGCCACCTCCGATCAGCCAACCACGCCCTCGCCGCCGTCCCCCGCATCCGAAGAGCGACTACAGGAGGAAGGTCCTTCTCCTACCTGGCCGCCAAGACCTGGAACTCCCTCCCGACCGACCTGCGCCTGACCCAAGACCACCTCTCCTTCAGGAAGAAGCTGAAGACCTGGCTGTTCGAGCAGTAGCGGCACCCCCCCTCCCCCTCCCCCCAGCGCCTTGAGACCCTACGGGTATGTAGCGCGCTTTACAAGTGTCACTGATTGATTGATTGATTGATTGAGGCCAGGCCCTGCCTCGAGGGTAGCTGGTCACGCAATATGCTGTGACACAGAATCTGGGTTGGGCATGTCCTACGAGATGTGTGGCGAATGCATGTTCTGCTTTAGGTCTCCTCTCCGCTGCAGTGAGGTGTCGGTCATGAAATGGAAGACAATCAAAGAGCCCTAGTTCCTCAGAAAAGATCCCTGTCCAATCACAGAACTAGTAAAAAGACTAGTTTCAGAGCAGTGACTGCAGATGGAGTGCTGTGCAAAGACTTTAGACGCTGTGCAAGGATCTGGAGGTTTGGGATACGTACGTCCATTTGGTGTGCAATGATTATGTGGATGGTTCGGACAAACCAGAGTCTGGAAATCACCTGGACCTCAGAGTACTGATTTTACACATATTACAATATTACATACAGTTTTTAAAACTACACCCAGGGAGCGAGGGTAGGGCCGTGTGAAGAGTACGAGCATGTTCACGGAGACTTCAGCGCTCACTGATAATGCAGATCAACAGTTAGACTGGTGGCCATGTTTGCTACTGTGGAGTCAGCAGTAACAAGCTCACCTTTGAGGAAGTCTACTAGGTATGACCTACATTGGTGTTTTATGCGGCTTTGGGGAGACCAGGGTACGGAGAAGGGGCACAGTACATCCATGCCCTGCTAAACAAGGAACCGCTGCATTTTATGGAAGTTGTTTGAAGATGACGGAAGACGGTCATGGGGGACTGAAGAGTAAGGAGGTAAGTGTCCTACGGCTGGAGAAGATGACGCAAGAGCTACAATGTCTAGGAATGGACAACGAGGACCTCCAGAGGATGAAGACAGAATCTGTTCTTGTGTAGCTGCAAAAACAAGGAAAGACCTTCACATTACTTGAGAGATTTTCAGATGGGTGGAAAGAGGGGATACCATCACTGCTGGCTGTAGAGGAGGGGCAAAGCACTCCGCTGACTGAAGGTGGCCCCTGCTACCTGAAGACAAGACGATAGGCTTCACATTGCTGGGGGGAGGAGGGGAGGAGGCTACAAAGGGAGCTCTCTTTAAACACAAGAGGAAGAAAGAAGACTTCCAACAGCTGGAAGTGACAGTACATCTCATCGCTGGAGAAGATGACTAGTTGTGAAAGATAATGGAAAAATAATATGATGGCTGGAGAAGAGAGGGAGAGGAAAATCATGACTAATGAGAATGAGAAATACTCTAGTAGCTGAAAACCGCGGGAAGAACGCAAATAAGAGAACAGAGAAGACCACTTCTCATGGTGGAGGAGAATGGAACAAGGCTTAACAAGGAAAGCGAAGGGGCCTCAAATAATGGCGAGAAAGGGGGCGATCCATGATGGCTGGGTGTAACGCCAAAGTCTCTGACTGCTCAAGAGAAATGAATAAGGTCACTGATGGCCAGCAAAAAACTTCAAATGGTTGAAGCTCAAAGCAGATCCATAAATGAGATTATCATTGGTGGCTGGAGAGAGGGGCGGAGACTTCAGTGGCTGGAAACTATAGTATAAGTACCTAGAATAGTTGTAGAGGATTAGATCTCAGATTCCTGGCGATCAGGTGGAACTGATCCCATTACTGCAGACAGCACAAAAGGATCACTGGAGATAAGGGATAAAAACATCTGATAGTAGGCAAGGAGAGAAGATAGTTGATGTAAAGGATAGTAGCACTGCTGCTGATGGGGAAGCAGGAAAAGAGATCAAAAGATAGTAGGGGGGGGGGACATGGCTTCCGTTGTTTAGGCAACTGCAGACCTACAACAGCTGGGGAAGACTTCTGGTGGCTGGATGGATGAAGTCCTTCGATAGCTGGAAATGGGACAAAAAGATTAGGGAGAGAGAGAAGTGCAGAGAGTTTCAGAAAAGGTGGAAGGGATAGAGAGGATGAGACTTCCATGGCTTGAAGTGATGGATGAAAAATCTGCAGCTCTGGAGGAAGGAGGCGATATCTAAATGCTGGAGAGGGGGTGATAAGACTTTCAAAGCCTGAATAAAATAGTTCCTGAAAGCATTTACAGGAACATCTTGATGGCCAGAGAGAGGGGGGACCAATAGCATTTAAAGTGACAAGGTGAGATGTGCAATGACAAAAAAGTGATCCTTGGTCCATAAGCCCAGTCACGCTTCTCTGCTTCTGGAAGCCCTCACTCTGAAACTTCCAAACACTGTAGGAAAATATGGAAGAATCTGGGGCCTACCTTCCGCCATGACCCAGCAACTAGTATACTCGAACTGTCAGTGGCCGCACCCTCTGCTGGAAGAGAGTGAGGATAAGAGATGTCGAGCCCCTGCTGTCTATCACTGGCCTGATCATATGCCAGTGTATAAGCGTCTCTGAACCTTCCACCATAATGTATACCTCTCTTCGTATCTGCCACTGCCATATGTGCCTGCCACAGTTCTTGTGAATTTTCTGCCTGCCAATCAGGTCTTCTATCTTGCGTCCCGCTGCAACCACACCAAGCCTGATTCAATGAATAGCAAGAGCCAATGCCAACCTATTTTAAAAGGAAACATTGGCTTTCATGGTTCTTCACAAAGGAGAAAGGGACTGCCTCATATCATCTAGGTCCTTCTTCCGCAGAGGAGGGGGCTAGTTCCCTCCAGCATCATGGCGCTGAGAGACACATACAGTGACCTGCCATCTAAGGCACTCCTATAGAGTTCTGCTATTGCCCCAACAAAGAACCTGATTAGAAGGTGACTTGTCTATGTTTGGGGAAATAATTACAAGTAGCGAGGGGGTGTTGGCATGCCCTGTGCCTGAGAATGCTTAACAGTCTGCCAAAATATATAGAAAGGATGGTATACAGCCATACTCTTGTCACGGTTTCCATTTGCAAAGGTGTATCAGGATCCCAAGTCCACAATCCGATGACAAATGAAGAGGAGGTGGACCCCTGGCAGTCCGCTCCCACAGGGTAGTCCGTGCCACAGTCATAATCCAACCTGCAGACATTAAGTAGCACCACTGCAGGCTGCAAAGGATTGATGTAGCACCTTCCCATCCATGAAATGAAGTGAAATCTTGAAGCCACATTTAGAGCTTGATGTTGTATCTCCACCCCCTAATCCGTATCCTTGGATTGACGCAAGAGCTTCGCAGCCTAAACTAATTCAAAGCTACCAGCCCTCCTCATCTGTGGACGGACGCAAGATCTTCGTGTTTTTTTATAATGAATGCAAAATCTTGCAGAAGTCATCCAAGGATTGATAGTCACCCATCCAGGATCAGGAATGTGGGCCTCTACAGGCCCCTCTCCTTCTTGACATGTATGAGGAGTCTACACAAACTGGAGTCCTCCCCTCCTACTTGCGGGAGGCCCTGATCATAACCATCCTGAAACCTGATGAAGACGCTAGGCACTGCAAGTCCTACAGACCCCTCTCCATGATAAATCTCCATAATAAGATTCTGGCAAAACTCATTGCCTCCGGACTCCACCCTCGTCTTTCCCAGATGATCCGCCCAGTGCTGGGAAGATCACCGGCTCATAACTTGCGTACATTCTTTGCCCTCCTTCACATAATTGATCTGCACCTACAGGCCGCTGCTGTATTCCTGGACGTCTCCAAGGCATTTGACTAGCTCGAATGGCCTTATCTTTTTCGTCTTCTCAAGCGTCTTGGTGTGGGTCGCAAATTCATTCACCTGATTCTTTTGCTGTACACCCGGCCTTTTGCACAAGTCTGCGGATTACTGGCACAATCTTGGCCCCTTTTGCAGTTGCCCGCGGCACAGGCAAGGGATGGGATGTCCACTGTTGCCTATTCTATTTGCTAACGCAATGGAGGCGCTTGCAGCTCGATCGCGTTAATACCATGCACAATGCGGCCTTGTCTTCTATCCAAGGAAGATTCTTGTCTCGATGTACGCGGACGATGTTACCTTAAATGCTAGGAAGCCTTCGGTTAACCTGGACCCGCTCCATCGGGAGTTTACTCAATTTGGTGGTATAGCAGGTATTACTGTCAACTGGGCGAAATCCATTCTACTCCCACTCACCCAGACCACGCAGATTTTCACTCCTAACTTCCGGCCCAGGACTCTGTCCATTATTTGGGGGTGTGACACAGCCAGAACACAGATAAGCTGTGTCGGGACTAGGCCTGGGCGGTAAATTCCATTCCGCTCGCAGAATTTGCGGAATTTGGGTAATTTCGCGTTCCGCGGAGAACGCGGAATTTCCCAAAATTCTGCTTTCCGCAGCTTCGCGGAAGTTTTTGCTTTTTCGCGATCTCAAAATGCGTGTTTGCGAGATATTTCCCGTCGAGCATGCAAACAGCGGTCGCCAACAGGAAAAAAGCATCGCGAACAAGCAATTCCGCGTGTTTGCGGAATTTCTGCGTGTTCGCGGAGATTTTTAACCATTTCACGGAGATTTACGTAGCGCGACTACGCAAATTCCGCCCACCCCTAGTCGGGACAACTATGGCAGGCTGATGACAGGGTGGCTGTCTGGTTGAAATTGCCATTGTCCCAAACTGGTAGACTGACTATTGCTAAAATGGTGATACTTCCCAAATTCCTATATTTACCAGTTTGCCCCTCCCACTCCCAGCCTACTTCTGTAGGCAACTCTGATCTAATCTTGTTTCTCTAGCTTGGGCGGGTAAACAGCCTCGTGTGTCATTGGAAATCCTGATGCTTCCTTTTGAATAGGGTGGCCTTGGGGCGTCCAACATGGATCTTTACTTCCTTAGCGCACAGGCACACTTAACGAATTTCTGGCTACACCCTATTAAATTCCAGCCTCACACCGCTGCTGAGGCAGGCCACATGGCCCATGTCCACTTCAGGTAGTAATCTATGGCCCTCCCCGCCATGTGTTATCCATGTGTGCAAACAGGTGGACAGCATGACATGCACGGTCTTGGCGTGATGAGCTGCGAAAGAGGGCCTTGACTAACTGTTTGCTGTGTCAGCTCCAATTTTGGGAGACCCGCTAATCCCCATGGCCTCGGAGGCTGGGACGCGTGCACGTCTTTGCCGGCTACAACTCACCTCCTTTGGGGGCGGCATACCCTGATGACAGCTTTGTTACCTACCAGCAGACTTTTCAGGACCCCTCTTTTGGATTTCATTACCCATTACCAACTCCAAGAGTCCATGCACAACCTTTATGATACTTTCCTCACGGCCCCCCATATGTTCATGGTACTCAAAAAGATGCTCACTAACCCCTCGCCCCGCAGGTTGATTACGCGTATCTATGTCAGTATGCAGTGGACCGTGCCTAAACGACAGGTTTGGTTGGACAATATTAATGTGGTGATAACAGAGGAACAGTGGGCCTTCTGCTGTGCTCCATTTAAGGCCCTTTCTCAAAACTATAGGCTGTGCTTGATCCATTTCAAGTTTTTACACAGAATTTATTAGACGCCGGTGAGACTGCAGCGCACTGGCCTCACGGAGGATGCGCGCTGTGCTGCGCTGCATGCAGACGTCCTGCACCTGGCACCGGAATGCCCTGAAATCCGCGACTTTTGAGAGAAGGTGTTCCGGGAAGTCCTTGGCATCACTGACCACTCTCAAGACTACAGACCCCTTGTTGCCTTGCTAGGCTACGTCAAGGAAATTCCCCCGAGTGTCCATCGGCTGACGGCAAAGCTGCTGTTATTGACGAAGAGCAGAGTGGAGATGCATTGGGGCAGGGGACGGGCTCCCACTAGGAGCAGCTAGTTACATGACACTGCAGTCTGTCAGGAGATGCTGAAGGCGTATTGGGAGTAGATGCCTGGCCGCTCCCGTCCTACAGATATATGGTCCCACTTGACAACTTACTTTCGATGGAGAGTAGGCGCGACCCTGGCAAATCTTCCTAAACTGTGGGTATGCCTGACTGCCCTCTCTCATTGACGCCTTGTCTGATTGCCCGATTGACTCGAACGGATGCCATGACCATTCAACCGGTTGGGTGGGCTGACTTTGGATCCCCTTGCTAGGGCAGAGCGTAGACTTTACGGAGAGGCTGTTATTGGTTATCTCCTAGTCCTTCCCCACTCCTATCCTTCCATTTCTCCCCTTTTCCCGTCTTTCCCCCTCAGTCATCCTTATGTTGCCCCTCTACTGCATTCTTGAGCTGACGAGACAACTGTTGTTTGACCATGCGTTGTATCTGCTTTTGAAATGCAATCTGTATTGCTGGTATTCTGTGCTGCAAAACCCAAATCAATTAGATTATTATAATAACCATCCAGATTCCATCAAGGTCTGTTCCAGGATTCTCTAAGCCCTGTTCAAGGATCAGTGCGAGATACCAAGCCTCAAAGGACAAATCCAAGATTATCCTAGCTTCATCAACGGATTGATGTAAAATCTTACCAGCCTCATCCAATGAATAATATAGGATTCTCTTAGCCCCAAACAAGGACTAAAGTAAAATGGCCAGCCTAACCCAATGATTGATTACAGAAAGGACCCTCCCCATCCAAGGATTGTAGAAATAGAATCCTGGACTCATGAAAAGATTGTTGTTAGACCACCCCAGGCTAGGGTGACCATCTCACTCAAGGTCATTTCAGGTACTGTCTCCTATTCTCAATTTTCACTTACAAACCACTGATAGTCTAAACAGTTCAATGGAAGCAAAACAAGACTACAACATCCAGGATGCCCCAGGCTATCACTCATACGTTCAGGACGTAATACAGTGTCCATATTGACCATGAGGGAGATGGTCACCCTGCCCCAGTCTCATCCAATGAATCATGTAGGATCTGGTCCAAGATTCTCCCAGCCTCACCCAAGGGTTGATTATATAAATTACCAGCTGCATCCCAGGACAGATGAAAGACCTCCCCAGTGGCATCCCAAAGACAAAGCAAGCTCCTCCTGTCGTTATCTAAGAGCTGATGTACGACATTCTCACTCTCAGACAAGAACTATTCACAAAGGAAGATGAATTTCATGAGGCATTTCACCACTGACCCAGAAGGTAAATAAGGTACAAGACATATGGTTATTCAAAGTAAAACATGTTTACAAGGGCCAGCTTCTTTTCAACACTCCAAGAGACAGCAGACATCTCTAAATGAGGAAAATGCACCATCCACCTGGGTTTCTCAAGTCTGTTTCCACATTAGCTTTGAGCAAATTATCACAAAAAAACCAAAGCTTAGAATAAATATCCTTGAATAGAAGAACAAAGACCCAAGATGTCCTCAATTAATAAGAATTCTGCACCTACAGAATCTCCTCTGTATGTGACCAATACCTAAAATAATTCCAGGAATACCCAAAGTCAGTATTAGACAACTAAACTTTGTGATTTGTTTGTGTTCTGAATAGTTTCTTGATGTGTATGTTGGTGCTCTGTGGTTTTCACCTGTAGGTAACACTATCCATGAATTAAAACTGTGACTAGTGTGGCAACAAGAGTAATAAGATTATATAAGTAACCGGTTTGGGATACACTCTGCAGAACATCATGGCAAGAAACAATTTATCATTTATTCTAATTTGCCACTGTCTCCAGTGAGGCAGTTGCAAAGAGAATGCTAAATGGATAAAGAGATTCAACACAAAAACACCTTACGGACTAAAAGACAGAAGAAAGGAACCATTTATATTTCAAAAGGTCTGCATTGTTGATGTTCTTCGTACATGTAGTTGAAAATAAATATGTTGGTGTACAGCATAGGAAGCATTTGATAAATAATTCAATAGTTATTTTTTTTAAACTTGAAATTAATTTATGTATAAAATTAAATGTAAAAATATTTCAATCCTGAATATAAATCCGAGTACATCAAAGCACATTTTCTTAAAAATTTGGAAAAGGACTCTAATCACAAGCATTTTGCTTTACTTAGTTTTGGAACAAACGAGAGATGATCAAAAATGTCTTCATCCACAGTTGTCCCGCTTTTCATCTTGTTTCCCCCAGAGAAAGGTTGTCAGGCTGAAACACTGCGATTTATCATGCCATAAAATCTTGCTAGATACAATGCAAACAAGAAGACTACAGTACCCATAATAGGCAGAAAATGCATTAAGTATATACAAGTATATGAAGTAAGTTAACTAAAAATGATCCCTGCGTCAATCTACCAATCATAGCCCATATTTAAAATAAAATTTAAAAAAATCACAGTAGTCCATTGTCATCAATACCCAGAACAACAAAGATGATGAGACTCTTTTTAGCCAGCCTTCTGCTCACCACACACACTCACATGAGGTTACTGGTGTGGATAATATCACAGATCTATCCCCTCCCTTCCCAACACCACAGAGAAGCAGCTTTGCAACATCAAATGCTTCCAATTGCTAATGTTGATGTCTGGGTCGGCAGCCATAATATTGCGACCCTAGTCTTTACATGGTGCCACGCGGAAACCAGCTCGCACCACCTACTTTAACTTGTACATCAGAACTCGAATGCAGCTTATCGGTCACCATATAACAAACATCACACAATGCCTTCAGCACTTGTAAGATTGGATGTCACTGGCCCTAGACACCAAATGTACTCTCAAAGGGTCCCTTCTCATAGTCACAGTACCACCAGTTCACCACGTCACTACCCCACGGCCAGCACAAATCGACTTGCCTCTAAAAAAGGAGATCCTTTGCCTGGCCCATGCCTGCCTGCAGGTGCCCTCGCTATAGAAGTACACACCGGCTTACTGAGTGGACAACCCTTCACGGTCTACAGACATCAACTAAAGACTGCCCAAACCCCATAAAAAATATAATGGAATAAGCTAACCGGGTTCAAAGAAGTGCACAAAATCCATCTTTATAATACATAGCTATCACTCACCCCCAGATGAAAAAGCGAGCAAAGCGCCTAGATTCTGTGCTCCAGACACCCTTCCTGAATATACAGCCAGTGAGGCAGCACCTCAAATGACCGCCACGCGGGTAAGCCTATTCAGAAGGTTCTTCCAAAAAAGTCTCTTCACATGACTCAACTAGGAAATGGGAGCACCTATATAATTAAGGAAAGGTAGAGCAGACATGGAAATGGCTGTGGAAAGCTATCATAAATCTCTAGTGTCCGGATAAATATAAAAAGGTCCTCTGAAGTTTGGAAAAAGATAAAAATGACGTTTGCTGTCTGGACAAAGGTGAATTGAACCTCTGACAGCCAGAGAAGGGGGCTTCTGATGACAAGAGAGAAGGAGGAGAGGGCTTACGGCGACTGAAGAATGAGGAAAATCAGTGCAGATGGCCAAGGAAAGAGGAGAGAACCACAGATGGTTGGAGAAAGGCTCATGTGAGGCCTGAAATGGTATAGGTGGCTTCATAGGCGGCCTCAGATGGATGGAGAAAAGGGCTAAGGGCTCCTGATAGGTGCTGAAAAGGAAGACAACTGTTGATAGCTAGGGCCAGAGAGCCCCCGGTGTCCTTCGGAAAAGAGAAGAGAACCTCGGACAGCTGGAGAAAGGTGAATACTACAAGGTCCATTTGACCTCTAAAGGATGGAAAAGGAGGGATCTCAGACGGCTGGAGAAATAGGACTTGTTGCAGCAGCCGAAAGAGGCTAGATGCCAAGGCTGTAGAAATGGCCCTGGACCTCTGGCAGCTGGGGAGAGCGCCTGTGTTGCAAGAAAAAAGCAGAGGGGACCTTTAAGGAAGAGACAAGGCAGAAAAGGACCACTGATGACTGGAAAAGGGGGATGGGCTAATGAAGGAAAAAGGAATAAAATGGCTCAGAAAGTGGGGAGAAGATGGGGAATGAGACAGAGGACCTTAGACGGCTGTGGTAGGAAACGTCTAGGCCTTGCCGAAAAGGAAGAGGACATAGAACGGCTAAAGAGGGGAGAAAGTCTAAAGGATCACCGAAGGGAGAAGAGGAATTCCGAATATAAAAAGCAGTAGGGGGTAGGCTATCTCGAAAAGGGAAGGCGCAAACCCCCTCCTGTGGTTGGATAAAGATGGAAATTAACGATGACAGCTGGAGAAAGGGGAAGATGACCTTTGGTGGATAAGGAAAGGTGAAGATGTCTTATGCTCATGCCTTGTGAAAGTGAGGAGTAGACATCAAAAGGGGTTAAGTACTTGTAATGGAGCGAGGGCAGCAGAAAGAGAAAGAAAGAACATCTGATGACTAGTGAACGAGAAGAGGTCCTCTTCTGGCTAAATGAAACTTTTTTCTTATGGCTGGAAAAGGCGGCAAATGTCAAAGACCTTTAATGGATTTTGATGAAATGCAGACAAGGAGGGAGACCAGCCCCTTTCATGCAGCAATGTCTCCCCTATCCCCTTAGGCAGGTGCCTCTTTTCCACTCTAATGCAAAGGCACATTCCAGGCCTCATCCCATTTATGAAAGGGCATTGCCACCCTGCCTACCTTTATGAAGGGGAGGCATCTCCCTGCCTCTGTTTTATAGCAGTGACTTCCCTTTGCTTTACCTGCTTGGGAACCGCAGGCGGTACCTTATTCGATAATGGTTCCATAGCAAAATATTCCTAAATTAGATAGGTGTGCCGCAACATAGCCTCACAAGTCATTTGCAGTTGTATATGGTGTGTTAAAACCCTCAACAAGCAGTGGCAAAATCAACAGATCTTGCCTTTGAGGCTGACCTATTTGGGGTGCCATTTTCCTTTTCCAGTCCAATGGCAGTCGAGCATGTTCGCATACGCATGGTTGCCATTTTGAAATGGTTTTGCTTATGCTTTATGAAAAACTAAAACAAGATGGCTGCTGTGCATGCATAGGGTGGAGACCAGAGAAACAGCAAGGGGAGCAGTCAAAACAGGTTAGAGGTTACCACAGCGTACAACTGTAAGTTCCAACCTATCACAAGAGTCAATGCAAAACATAATAGCAAAGTCATGTAACCTTCCACAAATGTCATGGCTTGAAGGAGAGCCAACCCAACAAAGCAGGAGAGTCAACTCTTTCTGTATAGGCATGCTCGTGTATGCAGTAGCGTATTGTTAATATGAGGTCTCTACCAAAAGGTATAGCGGTCTGTAGGTGGGAACTAAGAAAAGATCATTAGCCTTCCTGCTGCAACCAACAGTGGACATACAACCACACTGGACAATCTGGCATCTGCCATGTGGTGTTATGTTAGCACCCCCGCCCCGCAGGCATTAGCCCACCCCTTTATCTGCCAAGGGGGTCTTTATAACTATGCCATTCACCGCCAAGGGTCTTAAACCGCCTTGCTCCCTACCATCGGATTGTATTCAACCCCATCTCTATTGTGGTCTTATTCCACTCTGCTCCCGATCATGGTTTCTTATCCCATTTCCTCTCGACAGGAAGGGGGGTCTTATTTCACCATGTATACTATCATGGGATCTTATCCTCACCACCCCTACACCGGGCATTATTCCACTCTCCTCCCTATCATCGTTTCTAATTGCACCCCCTCCTCTACATGGGTGCAGGGGGTCTCATTCTACCCGACTCACCGTCATGTGATCTTATCCTCAGCAATCCTCCGCTGGATCTTATTCCACCCTGCTCCCTATCACAGTTTCTAATTCCACCCACTTTCTACATGGTAGCGGGGGTCTCATGCTACCCTACTCTCTATCATGGGCTCTTATCCTCACCGCCCTCCGCTGGGGCTTAATCCACTCAGCTCCCTATCATGGTTTCTTATTCCATCCCCTCCTCTCCACAGGTGATCTTATTCCACCCTGCTCCCTATCATGGGATCATATCCCACCCGGCTCCACCACAGGGTCTTATTCCACCCTGCTCCCTATCATGGGATCATATCCCACCCGGCTCCACCACGGGGTCTTATTCCACCCTGCTCATTATCATGGGATCATATCCCACCCGGCTCCACCACGGGGTCTTATTCCACCCTGCTCCCTATCATGGGATCATATCCCACCTGGCTCCACCACGGGGTCTTATTCCACCCTGCTCATTATCATGGGATCATATCCCACCCGGCTCCACCACAGGGTCTTATTCCACCCTGCTCCCTATCATGGGATCATATCCCACCCGGCTCCACCACGGGGTCTTATTCCACCCTGCTACCTATCATGGGATCATATCCCACCCAGCTCCACCACGGGGTCATATTCCACCCTGCTCCCCATCATGGGATCATATCCTACTCGGCTCCATCACGGGGTCTTATTCCACCCTGCTCCCTATCATGGGATCATATCCCACCCGGCTCCACCACGGGGTCTTATTCCACCCTGCTCCCTATCATGGGATCATATCCCACCCGGCTCCACCACGGGGTCTTATTCCACCCTACGCCCTATCATGGGATCATATCCTACCCAGCTCCACCACAGGGTCATATTCCACCCTGCTCACTGTCTTGGTTTCTTATTCCATCCCCTCCTCTCCACAGGTGATATTATTCCACCCTGCTCCCTATCATGGGTTCTCATCCCACCCCTACTCCACCACAGGGGTCTTCCTCTAGTGGGTTTTGAAGATGGAAACATTTTCCAGACTGCTCTCCACCATGAGGGGTTATCCTAGCCTCTTCTCAGCCATGGGAACTCATTTGACTGATGCATACCATGTGTCCTTATTCCACCCAGTTATCCACTACTGGCTCATATCCGAGGCTGCCCTCCGCCCCAAGGTTTTATCTTACCCCGCTCTCTATCACTGGGACGTATCCTGCCTCGCTCCCTTCTGTAGTGTCCTATCCCACCCATATCCATAGTGGGGAAGTCTTATTCCACCCCTTTCTCCCCTACGCAGTCATATATATCCTGTCTTCCATCGTGTTCTATTCGTGCTGACCCTCCGCCGCACACCAGGGAACCCTGGTACACACTGCTGAAGCTAGCTCATGTATACCGCTCTTTTTCTTCGCCGTAGGGGTCTTATCAACCCCACTCACTGCCATGGAGTCTTTATCACACCCCACTCTATGCCATGGCGTCTTATCACACTCCTCTCTATGCCATGGCGTCTTATCACACTCCACTCTGTGCCATGGCGTCTTATCACACCCCACTCTGTGCCATGGGGTCTTATCACACCCCACTCTGTGCCATGGGGTCTTATCGCACCCCACTCTGTGCCATGGGGTCTTATCGCACCCCACTCTGTGCCATGGGGTCTTATCGCACCCCACTCTGTGCCATGGGGTCTTATCACACCCCACTCTGTGCCATGGGGTCTTATCACACCCCACTCTGCTGTGCCATGGGGGTCTTATCACACCCAACTCTGCTGTGCCATGGGGTCTTATCACACCCCACTCTGTGCCATGGGGTCTTATCACACACCACTCTGTGCCATGGGGTCTGATCACACCCCACTCACGCCAAGGTATTATTATCCCACAAATGAAGCACACCATGGAGTCATACCTAAATCTGCCTTCCCACCCCAGACCTCCAATCCAGAATCCCATCTTCTCATCCTAGCATAGCCCAGGCCCATGGCTCATCACTATATCACACCACAAGCCCCTAGCCTTGATCCAAGACTCGTTATCCTATCTGATCAGCTCTCATCCACAGCTCCTAAGCCTGTGCTGCCCCAGCCAAGATGATCATCTAATGCTAGAGGAGACCTCTAACCCTCATGGGCAGCTCCTGGTCCTATCCTAGGCCAAGATCATCTAACCCTAAAGGAAACCTATAACCTGCATGAAAGCTCCTCGTCCTATCCTGGGGCAAGATCATTTAACCCTAGAGGAAACCTCTAACCCTCATGAAAGCTCCTGGTCCTATCATAGGCCAAGATCATCTAACCTTAGAGGGAACCACCAACCCTCATGGACAGCTCCTGATCCTATCCTGGGTCAAGATCATCTAACCTTAGAGGGAACCACTAACCTTCATGGACAGAAATCTCATCATCTTTTCCTAGGCCAAGATCATCTAATCCTAAAGGATACCTCTAACCAGGGCTTTAAGTGGGACGAAAAAACTGGGGGGTCTCTCAAAGGGGTGTGGCCAATTTAATTAAAGGCGTGGCTTAAAACACGCAAGCTAAAAATCTGTGCTTAGCATAGTGTGCCACTCGACTTGTATTTTGCTGTTTCTGTCATTGCATCCAGATATATGATACAACAATTAACATCATACCTACAACAAGTCAGGACTATTGGCTTTGTCAATGGTTGTTAGTTGCATAAGCTAAATAAGCAGTAATGATGGCTCATATATAATATTGAAAAAGCTTCCACCTAAAGCCCTGGTGACACCACGACGATGTTGCTGCTCCTGAGTTTCAAAAAGAGAAGGGAAATCCAAAGAGAGAATGACTCTCTTTAAAGGATTTCCCTTTCCCTACAAGGCTCACCTGGCATGACGTCATGCCGTAACTTATCCACTAGTGAGAAGTGAGCACGCGCACATCCATGTGCATGCTGTCACTGCAGTCCGGAAAAAACGGACCGCCTGTGCCAGGGCACAAAACAGAGCCCGATAGAGACCCGTTTCGAGGCCTCTTTTAAAAACTGCCGGTGCTCAGACCTGGTGAGACCCGGCCCACTTAAAGCCATGCCTCTAACCCTCATGGAAGCTCCTATTCCAATCCTAGGCCACGATGATCTAATCATAGAGACGACCTCCAACCCACATGGACAGCTCCTGGTCCTATCCTAGGCCAAGATCATCTAATCCTAGACGATACCTCTAACCCTCATGGACAGCTCCTTGTCCTCTCCTAGGCCAAGATCATCTAAACCTATGGGAAACCTCTAACCCCCATGGACAGCTCCTGGTCCTATCCTAGGCTAAGATCATATTATCCTTGATAAAACTTCTAACCCTCATGGAAGCTCCTGGTCCTATCCTAGGCCACAATCATCTAATCCTAGAGGATACCTCTAACCCACATGGAAGCTCCTCGTCCTGTCCTAGGCCAAGATGATCTAATTCTAGAGGCGGCCTCTAACCCACATGGACAGCACCTGCTCCTATCCTAGGCAAAGATCGTCTAATCCTAGAGAATACCTCTTACCTTCATGGACAGCTCCTCGTTCTATCCTAGGCCAAGATCATCCAACCCTAGACTATACGTCTAACTCTCGTGGACAGCTCCTCGTCCCATCCTAGGCCAAGATCATCTAATGCTAGAGGAGACCTCTAACCCTCATGGACAGCTCCTTGACCTCTCCTAGGCCAAGATCATCTAATCCTATGGGAAACCTCCAACCCACATGGACACCTCCTGGTCCTATCCTAGGCCACGATCATCTAATCCTAGAGGAAACCTCTAACCCTCATTGACAGCTTGTGCTTCTATCCTAGGCCAAGATCATTTAATCTTAGAGGAGACCTCCAACTCTCATGGACAGCTCCTTGTCCTCTCCTAGGCCAAGATCATTTCCTCCAAGAGGATACCTCATACCCTCATGAACATCTCCTGGTCCTATCATAGGCCAAGAACGTCTAATCCAAGAGGATAACTCAAACCCTCATGGGCAGCTCCTGGTCCTATCCTAGGCCAAGATCATCTAATCCTACGGAAAAACCTCTAACCCTCATGGTCAGCTCCTGCTCCTGTCTTTGGCCAAGATTATCTATTCCTACGGGAAACCTCCAACCTTCATGGACACCTCCTGGTCCTATCCTAGGCCAACATCATCTAATCTTAGAGGAAACCTCTAACCCTCAGACAGCTCCTGGTCTCAACCTAGGCCAAGATCATCTAATCCTAGACGATATCTCTAACCCTCATGGACAGCTCCTGGTCCTATTCTAGGCCACAATCATCTAACCCTAAAGGAAACCTACAACTCTCATGGACAGCTCCTTGTCCTGTCCTAGGCCAAGATCATCTAATCCTACGGGAAACCTCCAACCCTCATGGACAGCTCCTCCCTTGTCCTATCCTAGGCTAAGAATCATCTAATCCCACGGGAAACCTCCAACCCTCATGGACAGCTCCTCCCTTGTCCTATCCTAGGCTAAGAATCATCTAATCCTACGGGAAACCTCCAACCCTCATGGACAGCTCCTCCCTTGTCCTATCCTAGGCCAAGATCATCTAATCCTACAGGAAACCTCCAACCCTCATGGACAGCTCCTCCCTTGTCCTATCCTAGGCTAAGAATCATCTAATCCTTGAGGAGACCGCTAACCCTCATGGACAGCTTGTGCTCCTATCCTAGGCCAAGATCATCTAATCCTAGAGGATAGCTCGAACCCTCATGAAATCTCCTGGCCCTATACTAGGCAACGATCAACTAACCCGAAAGGAGACCTGTTACCCTCATCAAGAGCCCATGCATGCACCTATACTAGGCCAAGATCATCTAATACTACAGGTAACCTCTAACCCTCATGAACATCTCATGGTCCTATCCTAGGCCAAGATCATCTAATCCTAGAGAATACCACTAACCCTCATGGAAGCTCCTGATCCTATCCTAGTCCAAGATGATCTAATCCTAGAGGAAACCTCTAACCCCCATGGACAGCTCCTCGTCCCATCCTAGGCCAAGCTCATCCGATCCTACAGGAGACCTCTAACCCTCATGGACAGCTCCTGGTCCTATCCGAGGCCACAATCATTTAATCCTAGAGGAGACCTCTAACCCTCATGGACAGCTCCTCGTCCTATCCCAGGCCAGGTCCATGGCTCACATCTTATTCCAACCCAGCCCTGATCCATGGCTCCTTCTCTTTACTAACCACAGGCCTCCACTATTGACCTATGTCTGTTATGTTATTGTTTGTTGATCGATCGTCCTGGCCTTTGTGGTGGTCTCTTCCCTGACATGGGTAGTTACTACATCCTGTACGTTCTAGAGTATGTTGTTGTTTTGCTCTACCCGTTTCTCCTTTCCTGACCATTTGTAAAGCAGTTTACGCTGCATAAAACGTTATAAATAAAATTAAAATGTACGCTCATCACCCAATGCCACCCGAGAACCTCGGTGCTGGTCCACACGGTTCCTCTTCCTACCCCGGGCTATATTGGGGAATGACCTACGGCTCCTGTTCGTACCCCAGGCTCCATTCCCAAGGCCTGACCGGTGGCTCCTCTCCCTGGCCCTCTCTAACCTCTAGGCCAGATCCACTGCTGCTCTTTCTAGCCCTCTCCATCCCCTAGCGCCCTTAGGCCCGATCGAAGCCTCGTCTCCCTAGCCCACTCTATCCCTAGGCCTGGCCCACGGCTACTTTCCCTATCCCACCCCATCCCCTAGGCCTGTCTTACGACGGCTCTGATCCACTGCTCTTCTCCTTCCCCCAGCCCTAATAAACGGTTCCTCTCCCTTGCCCACCCCATCCTCTAGGCCAGATCCACAGCTCCTCTGCCTAGCCCACCCCATCCCCTAGGGTTGGCCTACAGCTCCCCTCTCTCTCCGTCCCCTGGCCCTATTCTGCAGTATATCTCCTGGGCCAGATCCCAGCCTCTTCTTCCGAGCCCGGCCCATCCCCTAGGCTTGGCCTACAGCTCCCCTCTCTCTCCATCCCCTAGCCCCGATCTGCAGTATATCTCCTGGGCCAGATCCCAGCCTCTTCTTCCGAGCCCAGCCCATCCCCTAGGCCCGATCCCAGCCTCCTCCTGTCCGCCGCAGCCCCCCAGCCTTGAGCACGCCCCCCATGGTGCCCTCCTCGAGGAGGGGGCACTCCCGAGCACCGGCCACATTCACCCCCACCCTGCAGAGGATGGGTCTCCTCCTCTCGCCACCGCCCTCCACAAAAGCCCCTTCCATCGAGCCGTGCGCGAGTGTGCCCCTGGCGGAGGCCGTGCATGGCCGGCGGGTGACCCCCCACCCCCATCCTCCCAGTGTCCGGGTCACCCCCACCCCGTGGAGGCCCCCGCCCCATTCCTCCTCCTCTCCTCAGCCCTCTAGGGTGGATGCAAGGGGGGGGGGGGGCATCGGGGGCGCTGGGCCGGAGATCCCAAGCCGCCCCCCGGGAAAGGGGGGCAGTGTACCCTCCCCGCCCCTCTCTAGGGTGCGGCGCCCCCCTGCAGCCCCTCTCTCTCTCCCTCAGCCCCTCGCCTCTCTCCTCGGCCCTCCTGAGGATGGGAGGGTTCCTGGGCCGGAGGTCCCTGGCCGCCCCCGGAGGATGGATGGGGGGGAGGTAGTGTGCCCTCCCCGCCCCCCTCGACTGTGCGGCGCCCCCCTGCCGCCCCTCTCTCAGCCCCTCACCCCTCTCCCGTCCCCCCCCTCGGCCCTCCTGAGGATGGGAGGGGGTCCTGGGCCGGAGGTCCCAGGCCTCCACCGGCGGGGACACTGCGCCCTCCCTGACCCCCTCTACCGTGCGGCGCCCCCCTTCCGCCCCTCTCCTTCGGCCCCTCACCTCTCTCCCTCTCCCCTCGGCCCTCCTGAGGATGGGAGCAGGGATGCTGCTACTGCTGCTGCTTTCCTTCCTGAGCGGATGAGCAGCCCTCCTCGTCTCCCTCAACCCCTCCCTCCGCTTCCCTTCCCGGGGTGGAGCCCCAGCCCTGCTCCTCAGCCCTTCCTCCTCCTCGGGCCTGTCTGCGGCGAGGGAAGCCCTGGGCCCGCCCCGCTCCCTCCTTCCTCCTCTCTCCTTTCTTCTCTCCCTCCCTAGCAGCCAACTCCAAAGGTGGATCCGGGCCTCGGCCAGCCGGGCAGAGGGCTCCCGCTCTCTTGCACCGGGGTCCGGCCTGCCCTCTCCCCAGGGCTCGGGGCCCCGCCCTGCACAAGGCCGGCCCCTCCCTTCCTCGGGACTCTGCCTGCCCTCTCTCCTGCACAGGGCCTGCCTGCCCTCCTCCCTGCACAGGGCACGAGACATCCTCCACCCTGTACGAGGACCTGTCCTGTCCCTTCATCAGGGTCCTGCTTGTCCTCCCTTCCCTCCTGCACGGGGTCCAGGCTGCCATCCTTCCTGCACAGGGCACGAGATATCGTCACCCTGCACGAGACCCTGTCCCTTCATCAGGGTCCTGCCTGCCCTCCCTTCTCCCCTACACTGGAGGCCAGCCTGCCCTCTCCCCGGGGCACGGGACTCCCTCTAATCCCCCCTACCCCCAACCTGTCCGTTCTTTTGGGCCCCGCCTGCCCTTCTGCACAGGGTCCAGTCTGCCTTCTCCCCTGCTCAGGGCACGGGACTTCCCTCCACCATGCGCAAGGTCCTGCCCTGTCCTTTCCCCCTCTCCTGCACAGGGCCTTGCCTGCCCTCAGTCCTGCACAGGGCACGAGACATCCCTCCAGCATGCACGAGGTCCCTTCCCTTCCTCAGTGCCCTCCCTTCTCTCCTGCACAGGGCTCTGCCTGCCGTTCCCTCTTCCCTGCTCGGGGCACGGGACTCTTCCCTCCACCCAGAACAAGGCCCTGTCCTGTCCCTTTCTCAGGGCCCTGCGACCCTCCCCTCTCTCATGCACTGGGCCCAGCCTGCCCTCTCCCCTCCCAAGGCACGGGGCTTCCCTGCACAAGGCCCTGTCCGGTCCCTTCCACAGGGCCACGTGTGACCTTGAAGAATGCAAAACACGATTAGAAACAATTTAAATGGAATGAAGGGAGCAAAGTGGGAGGGACGCTGCCGGGGCATGGCCTAGTGCAGACAGCTCCACACGCCCCGTTGATGGTTGGCGCCCTGGGCGTCAGCACAGCTTGCCTATGCCAAAGGATGGCCCTGTGCACCGCCACTTCAATGAGCCTTCCAGTGTTGAGCAGGAATGGTTCAGTGCCCACCTCAGAAAGATGCACCCTTCCTGCTTGTAGTTCCCCACACAACTCAACCTGAGTAAACCGTGCAGCGCTATCCTGAGGCCATGCTCCTGCAGAATGTTCCCATTGCTGTGTTCAACGTCTTCTTTGATCTTTCCACAGCTGAGTGAGACAGCCCCCTCCCCCCCAAGCACCATGCAAGCATAGGCATCACCCCCCCCCCCCCAAGCACCATGCAAGCATAGGCATCATTTTGGACCATGTTTGACCCTGCTAGCCGGAAATGCGATACCAATGCCTGCCTCGTATCACCCAACAAGCTGGCCCACTCCAGCTTGGTGATGTAGGGCCTCCCAGGTAGATACACAGTATGTCGGGGAGGGCATGGGGGGTCTAGATTCCAGGAGTGTATGAAATCCATCCTTTCTGCGTGGTCTCCCTGGATTATTTGCCTTTTGTTGGCTCCTATATTTTTGCTGGCTTTAGAATTCTGCAAAATAAACAATTGATGGACGGAATGCAGAACAATGCAAACATTCACCCCCAGTCACAAGGGTCTGGGTTTAATCCACCATTCTTTTGCTCTCCACCCCACCCCAGTTTGGGCCCAGCCATATGCAAATCAGTCTTGACCATGTTCCTTGTGGGAACAGTCCAGCCCGAACTGCCAGGCCAGGTCCTCCCTGGACCGGAGACAAGCATCCTAGGACCGGTTTCTGGGCATCACCCCTCTTCAGCCAGGCTAGCATGAATCCAGTGGCACAGTGAGCAAGGGACCCACGTCTGGGCATACCCTGCTTTAGAATCCTAAGCTCTTGACCATTGCTAACCAGTACTGAAGTGACTGTGCTTTCCCTTTAAACATGGCTGAATTGGTATACTCATAATCCGTATATTTAACTTACCTATAGGTCCCGTGTAGATGGTACATAGTACACCCAGGGCCTGTAACTTAAATGACACTAATGGCTGCAGCACCTATTATGCTATCCACTACATTGACAGTGTAAAACATAGATTCAGGCCTAACAGTGTAGCCTGACTTAGCAGTGTAAAAACTGCAATTTTGACTAGTCAAAACAAACCCTTTTGACAGGTCAAAACCTCACTTTTTCGTATTAATACGTCACCCTTATATAGGCCATGTGGCCGACGAGGTAGGGTGCACCGTATTTAAAAGTAGACCATGTAGAAATTTAATGTTAACATGTCCTTGCAGTGACTACAACCTAAAGCTCTTTTTCACTGTGGCAGGCCTAGCTGTTTTATGTAGAAAACCAGAAAACAGATTAAAATCCTAATACTGTATTTTGGGAATGGGACTAGCTGAAAAATAATTAAACAACTATTTTAAATACTCATTAAACATCCAATTCAATGGTGAAGTCATGTTTTTAATAAATCTTAAGGAAAAATAACTTTTAGAAAATTACTTTTTCACTGTGCGAAGTTCCCAGAAGCTAAATTTGCATTTGCTCTCCCACTTCTGCCATCCAGCATTTGATAAGGCATGAAAAAGGTGCAAAGTGCCTCCCAGGAGCAAACAATAGGCTGACCTGAATGGGCGGAGATGACGCCTCTAAACCTGACACAATATGTGGGATGGGACTGCGAGCATCCTTTTTGACATTACAGTGTCAAATCCTGCTTGAAAGGTCTGCTCGGTTTGCATATAACACTGTGGTCAAATTTTAAAGGAAGGGAAACAGGCTGCCAAAATCCCTGTGTATCCACTGTCTAGTTGCTGAAGGACCTACTTTGTCACACAAGACTTCTTTCTCTGGGTTTTACATATAACACTAGGGGAACATTTGAAAGGAAGGGAACCAGGATGCCAAAACAATTCTTGTATATTCACTGTCTGATGGAAATCCTACTGTTTGTCTACTACACTTCTGTCGCTGGGTTTATTGTAGGTACAGTGACTGCCCTAAACTGGATTTTAGTGTTAGATGTAGGAGGACACTAGGATTACCATAGTATTCTTCCCACACATATTCCCAGCCCTCAGAACCAAGGTTTAGCATGGCTGAAGGCTTTCCCCATCTTGAAAATGATCAAAGGGTAGGCCCCCGGAACTTCTACTCTATTGATGAGGGCATGTCCAGGAGTCATACCCACCCACTAGCTTGTGCCAGGCATAAATGTGGCACCTCGAGGCACTCAATTCAGAACACTCCTCAAACCAAGGAAGAACAGAAGAGGACTGGACCTGCTCTCTGTGACCTGAGCGGAGCCGTGAAGGACTGGAGCTACTCTCTCATGTACCCAGGACAAACATGTGGACTCCAAGGCTTATTAGGCTGATCTGCTAAAGCTATAGGGACAGGACAGGCTACAAGAGACATTTTCCTGCAACTCTCCAGCTGACCATGGTGACTGAACCCTGCTGCTGACCTCTGTATTGACACCCTGTGAGTCTCTCTAAGTGCCTTCCGTGAAGGCTTTGGGACTTTAGAAGTGCGCTCCGGTGGCGGATTGGGACTTAAAGAACAAAGTCAAAAGATAAAATCTTTGAGCAGGGCAAACCTGGTTGGTATTTTCTACCCACGCTCCATAGCGGTCAACGTGACCATTGACTATCATTGTCACTTTATGCTTCTTGGCGCTATTCCTACTTAAAAGTTTTAAAACTCTTATCTCCAGATTCCCCTGTTTGATTTTTGTCATTTTGGTGTGATTTTGTTTATTAAAGTTTACTCTATTTTCTAATTCAGTTTAGGATCTTTATTGTTTTGCATTTCGACTTTATTACTGTTTTGGTACTGCATAAAACTTTACGCATCGTCTAAGTTAAGCCTGTCTGCTCTGTGCCACAGCTACCAAGGGGTCGAGCTCAGGTTACTTTACTGACTTTAAGAGTTCACCCACACAAGGGCTCTGATTATTCTGTGAGGCGGGTCACCTGTCTCAATTAATATTCCAATTTCTTACATTGGAGTTTAGCAGTGGGACCCAGGATTTATGTTAAACTTAAAAATCCCTTTTTAAAGTGACATAAAAAATCGACTTTTGGCGTATTAAATTGGCTTATGATTTCTGATTGGTCCTATTTGGATTTTTCCTATATTCAATCTTATCCTCAATTTTTGCACCTGTGACTTTTGCAAGCGTGTAGGTAGACCTGAGCAGCACCGAGAGCCTCTGCATGGCAGAGCTGAGGAAGATCTGCAAGGACAGAAGGCTAAGGCTGAGCAGAGACTACAAGAAGGAGGACATTGCCCTCAGAGATTGGGAGGAAGTATGCCAGGTTCAATCCACCTCACCAGAGACATATCACCTATAGTTCAGGATAGCCGGGAGCAGTCACACCAGGTATGGGTAGATTTTGTGGATTCTTCTAGCCAGGCACTGGATGGTTTGGTGGAGGACAGGATATTAAGTGATTATGATAAGCTGTAGAATTATTTTGATGAAAAAAACATTTTAAGTAATGTGTTTACAGAGTTGAGCCAGCACCTGGCAGATACCAAGTGTACTGTGTCCAGAGAGCTTGTGAAGGAAGCTGACCTCTGGGTTAGCACTAGAGTGTTCAAGAAGGTACACAGGAGCTACCACAGGAAGGTTGGTTCAGGTTCAACTCTACAGAGAAAAGAGGAAGGTCAGGATAATTCAGAGATTGCCCCAAAAGAGTTTTGAGGGGAAGGATTCCCAGACCTCTTCATGGCACAGGAGGGGAGGTTCTGATGACCCAGCTGTTATGCCTGTCTCCAGTCAGGGCATAAGAAGAGGAACTCTGTACATCACAGGAAGCCATACACCAATAGGACCTGCACTGGGGTGGTCAATGCAGTCCTGGGTGGAGGTTAGTCCCAGGACGAGAGGGTAGAGCACACTCTAGCATCCTGTGGTTGGGACATGTACCCAGAAGGTAAGCTGGTGACTCTGGAGCGTGGTAGCCGTCACTTCCAGGCGGTCAGAGTGAATGGGGTCCCGGTCACTGCTCTGCTGGATACTTGTGCCGTCCAGACCATGGTGGTATCAAGGCTGGTTTTCCCGGAAAAGTGTCTGCCAGGATAAGTCTGTAGTGTTACCCAGGCCCATAGGCACTACTTTTTCCACCCTATGCGCATGGCATTCTTAGAACTGGAGGAGATACTTGTCCACAGGAAGGTCTTTGTTGGTCCCCAGATGCCCACTAACTGCATCTTTGGCAATGAGCTCCCACTCGCGAGAACAGACCCGAGAGGGCCAGTCACCCAGAGTACCTCGGAAAGATAGGTTTTTAAGGGCACTGTCCCTAAATGGAGGGTACGGTGGTCCAGGAAAAGAGTAAGGGGGTTCCCCATCTAAGCTCCCAGCTGTGCTCTCTCGGCAGGTCTCCCAAACCATTCAGCTGTTGTCTGTGAGAGACCCAGCCACCGCATACCATTTTGCAAAGGGGGCTCTGCGCTGGGCTATTGTGATAAATGAGTCCCGATAACCCAGACAACTGGTACTTTCCGTATCCTCTGATGAGAGAAGAGGATAAACAGGAGTGAGTCAAAGAGGGAACATAGTCCACCATCTCCTGGCTAATAGGAAATATGCCTGACGTAGGACTAACAGCGCCTACATTTTCCCTGACTTATCTTCATAATGGCCTCATCCTGCATACCAGCCGGGGGTGCTGTGGAAGGAGCCTGATGACAAAGGAATGTGTTAAAATAATCTTCAATATCAACCAACCCAAGTGCCATCCTCACTATCGCAACTGAAACTGCAGTCTTATCGACGGAGATCGAGCTTCTTGCACAATAGAGAAAAGCCCCGCTTCAGCCTCTGGCTCGTATAAGCTTTGAGGAGGCGGACTGGACAGCCTTTGGGATCATTGAGGCAATCCAGTCTCACTATTTTTCTTTAAGCATTGTGATCAGCCCCAAATTGAGCCCACCCACAGGGAAGAGGATTTTTGGAAGGGGCCACTTGTGCCCTTGCTCAGAATGCCCCAAAGAATGCCAGAGCGAAGGCTGCCTCAAAAAGTATGCACACATTTGGGACCTGCTGGGGATGGAGACGCTGGCAACAATACTTGATCCCTGGGGGGGGACGCGTTCGAGCCCACTACATCAGCAACTTACCACCCAAATCACCTTGTTGGGGTGGCGGCTGGGGGTGAGTTCCTTCATCGGTTCAGCGTGGGAAACACCTTCCTCTCTCCCCCCCTGTTGTCCGGTTGCGGTGCGGAGCCCCAACCTCTTTTGCTATACCAAGACTCACATACGTCGTGACCATGGGTCGTGGGGACCCTAAGCAGCAAAAGCTTAATTTTGTTAAGCAGGGTACGTCTAACGACCCCAGCTCTGAAAGGGGGGACGGCTCGGAACACGACGAACTGCCACAAGGGACAGATGGCGCTGCAGCTATTATGGCGGAACTCCGAGCAGGATTGTGTGTGATAGACTCCAGGTTCAACTCCCTGACCACCCGCCTCGACAAAATGGGGGAACGCCTGGAGAACCACAGCACTAGGCTAGACGAGGCCGGAAAGCGCATCTCCTCCCACGAGGATCAATCCACAGACATGCAGCGTCGACTGGAATGAGTGGAGCATCTACTTAAATCCATAGCAACAAATAATGAAGACCTGGAAGCGAGGTCTAGGAGGAACAACAATCGCATAATGGGTCTGGCGGAGTCCACAAACATGGGGCGGCCTGAACCCTTTATCGAGTCCTTGTTGGTTGAACTGTTTGGGGTTGACAACTTCTCTAAGGCCTTTGTTGTGGAGAGGGCCCGTAGATCTCTTGGTCCGCGACCTCCCCCAGGAGCCCCCCGCGGCCCATTATTGCACGCTTGCTCAATTATAGGGACCGCAACATGAAACTTCACCTAGCCCGAGAAAACGCACCGATACAATACCAAGGCGCCACACTTTCTTTTTACCTGGACCATACTATTGCTGTCCAGGAGGCCAGCCGTAAATTCACGGACGCTAAACTTCAGCTCCTCAAGATGGACCTGCCCTACGCTATGCTTTATCCAGCCAAGCACTGAGTAACGGTGGACAATAAAACATGTTTTTTCGAGAATGACGCTGACGCAATGACCTTCTGTAAACAACACCAAAGTACAACTCATAGAAGCCCGTCCCGAACTTCAGGGCATTCTTCCCCGGACAGGCAGCGTGCTGCAAGTGCAGAATTGATTACTACGGAGTAGCAGCCTCTGGGTCATTGTGGACAGGCCCGGGAGTAATTCGCTTCGTAAGATGTTGGATATGAGGATAGAGCCATATAGAGTTTAAACAGTTACATAAGTTCCTGTATGCCGATACCTTTCAAAATGCTTAATTTGAGTAATGGGCATCAAGCACTCAAGGCGTTGCCCGCCCCCTATGGATGACCCCAAATAGTTTGTTTTGTGGGATTTTCTTTCTAGTCTGGGGCTGGGGGGTGGATATTCACCGGACTTTTGAGCCCAGGTGTGGGAAGGGGTGGTGGTGGTCACTTTCTTTAAGGAAATTGTTCTTTGCATTGTTATTGCTTTGTTTTTTAAGGATCCCTATGCCGCTTTTCCTATGTGTCCCTCTCTCTCCACAATTGAAATGTAGACCTGTGTTTACCGAGTATATGTGCATCTATTCACCCCCTTGCTGGCCATGACCCTAGATTCTGCTGTTAAAGCTAACCTAATCACTTGGAATGTAAGAGGGCTTAAACAATCCCAGAAAGTGTACCTCCGAAGACACAATATTAAGAGAGCAGTCTTACAGGAGACTCACCTCCCGTTGCAGAATACTCCTCCATTTGCTTCATCGTGGGGATCACATAGATTCTTTGCAAGTTAAAGCACATACTCACGCAGGGTGTGTATTTTGATTCATCATACCCTCCTGTTTACACTTAAAACTATGGTGGCCGATGTACAAGGAAGATACCTACTGGTGGTGGGATCACTGATGGGTAAAACAGTGCCATTTCTCAATGTATCCTCACCTAACATAGACGACACGTGTTTTTTTACTAGTCTGCATACATTATTGCATCGATACGAATACGACATGATTTTCCTCGGAGGGGACTTAAATATATGGTTAGACCCTGAGCAGGGCTCCTCGAGCGCTGTACACGGTGTCAAGCCTCACGCACACCGGGAGCTGGTGGACCTCATCCGGTCCCACACCTACATGACCTTTGTCGCACACACCAGCCAGCAACTTCTGGATATACTTCCACTCGGCACCACATTCCACCCAGACACGCATAGATTATTGACTTACTGACGCCTTGGGGTGCCAGTGGACGAAGGGCATAGACACTCTGCCACGTACGCTTTCTGATCATGCACCAGTATTCCTCCATTTAAGCCATTGAAGAATATTTTACTCTGAACACCGGTTCAGTAGCTAAATATGCTACTTTATGGGACGCCTTTAAGGCGTATATCCGGGGGATATGTATATCTAAACAGGCAAGTGTCCTGCGTTCCATACGGGGTAGTCTTCCCCGGGTTGAGACGGAACTGTCACTATTGGATGTGTCCCTGAACGCTCCCGGTGCCTTAAATAAATGTAACACGCTTCTACTCAAATTAAATGAGCATGCTGATAGGGAGGCTACCTTGTTAGGTAAATTTCACACAGCATGCTGATATGGCGAGGGAGAACACCCGGGTAAAACTTTAGCACGCTTAGTGAAACCCCCTCGGGGAGCAGGGCACAAAGTGGCAATAAAAAGAGCAGATGACTCAATGGCTACTGAGGATGCAGACATTCTGTCAGAACTTGTCGCATATTATCGATCCCTATACACTACTAAGCTCCCCAAGGACTTTACACAACATTTAACGTACCTGCAAGAGATTGCCATGGTGTGGCTCACCACTGGTCAAGCTGAGTTCCTCAGTGACCCTTTCACTGTGGAGGAGATGGCCACGGCAATAGATGCTCTATGTGGCTCGAAAGTACAGTGAAATTTTGCCTCTTTGACCATAAATTCACTCTTTTTATTCACTACGAAGGTCTGAGCTTATTGCTTCCGTATATGTCCAACAAATGAACTGGAGTTTTCGTTACTACTTAGCCATGTGGGTGAACAAGCAGACGTAAATTATTCAAACATCTTAGTGCACAATGTTTAGTAATTCATCAATGCAATTTTACTTCATATTTTTGGTTTTTCTTTTTTTCAAAATTGAAACACATATTTTCATTGTAGAACTGCTTCACATATTGATACAATAAATACTCTATATACAGTGCAAAGAAAACAAAATACAAACTTAATCTTTACAAGCAGTGCATGAACAGTGTCATAAGGCAGACAGGTCCTACTTCATTGTAGTCATGTATTGGGATTCATACCCTAATTATCCTCGATACTGAATCAATAAACGGTCCATAAAGTGTGGAGGTCAGAGAACGCCTTAAAGTTTTTTCTGTCAGTTTAGGCCACCATCGGTTGGCTAAACCTAGATGTTCATAATCTCTTTTCAGTGTAGAATGGCGATATACTTGGCCTCATGATGTAAAAACTGGGTGAGTGGTGGGTGAGCCGACGCGTTTCGACCTTCGTGTAGGGACCAAGAGGATTCGAAGAAGGTCTTCCTCAGGGCTGGTAAATTAAGTGTAGGACGCTATTGTAGGTCAAAGTCGTTTTTCAAAAAGGAACAGATGTCATATCTCCACTGGAAGGGACAGATTTTGCTCTTGATATGTTTTTGCTGTCTTGAGGGTAGCGTGGAGCCAAGTATCCAGGGCGAAATGATCGCGCTGCACCGTACACGTCCAGCTGCTTCGGCGTTTTGGATCGTTGTCCTGCTTCCATGTTTGTCCGTGTTGGCTCGAAGGCACCTGGCCTAGATGGGTTGTCCAGAATGTTCTAAACGTTCAAAGACGCCCTCGCACCCCAGCTACTCGAGGTAAATGCAGAAACCATAGAAGATGGCGTCCTTCCCCCCTCTATGAGAGAGTATGCGGCCATTTCTCTCTTGTTGAAACCGATAAGGAGCCCACTAGCTGTGCCTCCTACCGGCCCATATCCTTGATACATTTTGATAATAAAATCTTGGTAAAAATACTATCTACCCGACTCTCCTTACTTTTAGACCAGATACTGTCACCAGTTCAGTCTGGTTTCGTCCCGCACAGGTCAACCGCCCTAAACCTTCAAACGGTCTTCTCAGTCATTAATAGAATCGACCCAAGTGTCCCCGCAGCGATACTTCTTCTCGACGCGGAGAAGGCTTTCAATTCCTTAGAATGGCCGTTCCTTGTTGCCACGCTCTGCAAGTTGGGCCTTCCGGGCAACTTTATTGCACTGATTGTGCTATTATATTCAGCCCCCATGGCTTGAATTTGAGTGAATGGCTCCCTGTCAAAGTCAATTCCTATTTCACGAGGGACTCGGCAGGGCTGTCCTTTATACCCCCTACTTTTTATAATAGCCATGGACCCTCTGGTTAGACACCTACAGGAAAAACACATGTTTGATGATCTCCAGTTTCAGTCAGACCCCCTATTAATGTCTATATATGCAGCCGACATATTACTTTTTGTCAGACACCCTAACGCCAACCTGCAGCCCCTAATTGAAGAAATACATCGGTTTGGGCCCATGTCTGGGTTGCAGATCAACTGGAATAAGTCGGAGCTGTTTCCAATCGCTGATTCTGCCAATCCGGGGGAGCTAGAGGTGCCTCTTCATAGGGGCTGGGGATACCACCAAATATCTGGGTATTGCGCTGCATAAACACAAGGAACAAGTTATACGCCTCAACTACGGACCAGCTATTACACAACTTAGCTCACAAGTTGAGAGATGGATTCAGCTACCTATCTCTATGGCAGGGCGTATCGCCCCTATTAAAATTAATGTTCTACCCCGATTTCTATATCTATTCGTTAGTATACCTATTCTACTCACCAATGCCTTTTTAGCGCAGTTGAGGGGGCTGCTGGTACGTTTGATCGGGGGGGGGGTGTAGACCGCAGATAGCATTGGACACTCTCACGCTCCCATATGACAGGGGTGGATTTGCAATCCCAGACTTTCACCTATACTACTAGGTCGCACAGGCACAATTTGCCCGTCACTGGTTTCACCCAGATGCCCATATACCCTACACCAAGCCTGAGCTGGACCTGACTCCCCCACCCCCTTGGGGGCACTATTTCCATGGGGTATTCCATTAGATCCAAATGACATACAACCTCTCTCCACTACGTGTTGGGCTTGGCGTAGGCTGAGCCGGAAGCTAGGCAATGGCTCTCTATACTCGCCAGAGCTCCCACTGTATCAGAACCCGCACTTACCACTCACATTCGAAGCGGTGATACAGCGTACACTTAACAAACTAAAGCTGTGTACTCTTGGCTCCCTCTTCCCGGACGGATAGGCGCTAACCATGATGGATCTATCTACACGCACTGAACTGACATATATGGACAAGTTTGTAGGAACAAGGCTGCTTGGGGCACTCCGCTCGTCCACTCCCACATTCCCTTCTCCTCCTGCAGAATTTCAACCACTCACATTAATCATAACTGACAAAGAAGGGGATCACCTCGTCACCAAACTATACCAAGCATGTTCGGTGCTAAAACAGGCTCGGGACCAGGGGGTTAGAAAACGATGGGAAGAAGATTTGGGCCACTGACGGATAAGGAATGGACTTGTTGTCTAGAACAAATACAAAGGATATCCCCCAACCACAGGCACAAACTCCTTCACTTCAAGTTTGTACACAGGGCATATATTACACCGTGTCAGTTGGCCAAATATGACCCCACTAGGCCATCCACATGCCAAAAATGCCAAGCTCTGGAGGCAGACTTTGCCCATATGACCTGGGCATGCCCCCAGATAGCTATCTTCTGGACCGCCATTTTCCAAACGATCTCTGATATGATTGCCACCCCGCTTCCTCCCTCTCCCAAGTTGGCCTTGCTGGGAATAGTCAATACCATAAAGTTATGTTACTGAAGATTTGTCGCTATAGCGCTGCTATTAGCGAAAAGGGAAATTGCCGTGCAAAAACCAGTTCTACAAAAGACATGTGGCTGTGTAGCATGTCATACTGTGATACACAAACAGAAATCTATGCCACACTCTAACCACCAACCTCACGTCCTAAGGATATCTGGCATATTTATCGCTGCTACCTGTGGCAGACACAACAACCATGCCCATGCTCCTCTCCAGGATCTCAACAGATTGACAGAGGGCAAGCGCCCCCCCGCTCCTATAGTCCCCAACACCACTTTGGCCGGCTAGGGCAGTGTCTGGCCGGTGTGTTGACGCGCCATGACATGAATTGTCTGTGAGATGTGCGAATACCCATGCTACAATCACCACCGGATGAGGTACACCATTGCCCCACGGAACAAATATGTTGTTTTTCTTTTTTAATAAAAAAATATATATATATGAGAGAGCCCCCTCTGCTCCCTCCCACATAGGGACCTTTATTTGTGTTTGTTGTTTGATTTGAAATGCACATGAATGTAGATATAAATGAGAAGATATGTAAAGAACACCACAGAAAATGAACATTGTGATGTGTTGTAATGCTTTGTTATTGCAATAACTAAAAACCTTTAATTTAAAAAAAATGTTTTTAAAAATGATCTCCGTAATATGTTGAGTTATATTCTTTTCCAAATTTCTTATACCGACCACACACTGATCTCCAACTACTGTGCATACACCACCACTCTTTGCTAAGATGAAATCTAGTGCATATCTTGTCTGTTCTGAATACACCCGCATGCTTTCTAACTGGGTAGTGATATCAAGCAAAGCTGCTACTGTGGTATTGGATAAAAATTTGTACCTTACATCCAAAATATTCCCTAGCTTTCTCACCCCTGATCATGGCAGTACCACCCAATGTGAATATGGAAGAAAGGATGTATCCACATGTAATTCCATTATTATGACTATTTACTTCTAAATCAGTAACTCCTTCACAGAATTCTTTTGTCAAGGTCCTTTTCACCCATCTCGTTTTGGGTCGAGCATATTTACATGGGACACCCAATGGCAACACCATCCCAAGAGCAACATCATCAGTACCATTATGGACATTGGAATAAGACCCATTGGACAAAAAGAAGAACCCAGGGTGTGCATATATCGGTCCCTCTTAATTCACTGCAGAATATCTAGAGTTCATTCCCAAAGTGCTCAAATCATCTTTATTCACCAAGGGGACCGTATGACTAAACAATATTATCCCGGAACAATTAATATACAGTGAAGTATCAGTACTATTTATCATGGGGCAACAAGCAGGATAATAACCATCCTACCAGGATACTGTCAACTCCTTGTAATGCCGACCCATCAATGATATATTCTGTGCTTCCATATAAAAATTATCTCAATATGTATTATTATCACAACCTTGCTAACCCATTTCTTGTGGCTTTTTATGGTATAGACATGGTCCAGGGTAACCAAATCCAAACACCCCCATTACTTCTGCAAACTGGGGCGGTCGGGTGTACGTGTAATTCACAAGTGACAAGGGATACGCCGTCCAAAGGCTACTGACAGATCTGGTGGGATAACAGGCAGTCCCCTTCGCAAAGAACCTCTTATGCGTCTCCACAAACACATTACTTGGTACAGCGCTTTTATTACGTCTCGGGAAAAATTGTTTTGCCTGTACTACATGCGGGTACGCTGTATGCATCCTCCAAGAACCACGACACCCCACTCAGTATTATTATCACCAGTATCAAAAGAGCAACACATATTATTTTACTCTTTTTCGACCAAATCACATTATGTTGTACCATGATAATCTGTTGCTCCTCCTCGGCAAGCTTCCTGCCAAAAGGATGTATGTTGAATCTCGTTTTTTGTTTTCTTCTCATATACAAAAGAAATTGCAAGGAAATTCAAAAGTTCCCGGTGCCCATCAGAGCCTCACTGGCACGGGCTCCTATTGTCCATCAATCAGCTGGCGCTCTTGAGCACCGGCGGTGGAGCTTGCTCTGTCCTAAGCTCTTCTCCTAATCTATCCCACGTCGATAAAGGTGGTATACTTTCAAAGAATACATTTTCCCTATCTAATGTCCGAACAACAAAACAAAACAAATGCAGAATTTTCACTTGCTCCAATTACCCGTTAGTACTGCTACTCAGTACTACCTATCTT
The DNA here is from genome assembly GCF_964204655.1 of Triturus cristatus. Taxonomy (NCBI): domain Eukaryota; kingdom Metazoa; phylum Chordata; class Amphibia; order Caudata; family Salamandridae; genus Triturus; species Triturus cristatus. The sequence continues at coordinate 818,898,086 of NC_140595.1, forward strand.
GTACAGTCCATCCCTAATCTTTTTTCTCCTTAGATTCAGTGGCCCTCTGCCGCGGATGCAAATTGTACCTGGCAGCCCCAGGCACTGTGTGATCACTGAACAAAGACTCCTGGATAGCTCGTATTTCTGGTAGGACAGCCTCGTTCAGAACAGTGTCGTTCTCCTTCTCTGTTTGTGTCCAGATCAGTTATGCGTCACTAAATGGGAGAAATCTGGGCACTTGTTCATATTCAGTGTCTCCAATATCCTCCTTCACCCACTGGTCATATGGTACCTGCAAAGGTACCTTCTGGCAATGGGTGGCATGCACCCAGTTCTTTCGACCAGCAACCTTTACAGCCATCCGCGTCACCAACATAACTTGCTCAGGACCTTTCCATCGAGCTCCAAACTTTTCTTCCTCTGAAAATTCTTTACCAGAATGAAGTCCCCAGGTTGGATGTTGTGGCGAAGCTCCTCTGGTATAAGAGGTAGGGAGTCTTGCACCTGTTGGTGAATAGAACGCACACTTTGTGTCAATTGTCCAAGATAATCAAGCAATACAGGATATTCAATATCGGAGTATTTACGAGGACGTGGGACACCCCAGACATTTGCCGGACGTCCAAACACGACCTCGTAAGGTGATAAGCCAGTTCTAGAATGTGCTGTAGTTCTAGTTGACAAAAGAGCTAATGGTAAAGCATCAGGCCATTTCAACCCTGTCGTCTCTTGGATTTTTGCCAATTTCAGTTTGAGGGTACCATTGAACTTCTCAACCAAACCCGCAGACTGCGGATCATTGGCAGCATGACATTTCTGTTTGATGTGAAAGCCCTCACACACTAATCTAATCACTTTCCCATTAAAATGAGTTCTGTTATCACTCCAAATACTTTGGGGCATACCAAAACGAGGAAAATTCTCTTTAATGAGTACCTTCGCCGTTGTGGTGGCTGGTTTGTCTTTAGTATGGTACGCCTCAACCCACTTACTGAACATGCATATAACCACCAGAACATACTTGAGATTATTACAACATTCCAACTCAATAAAATCCATTTGAAGGACTTTGAATGGGAATGTAGGTGGTCCAAAATTGACGGATGGTGTAGGAGTACCCTTCCCTGGATTATGCATCATGCTAATAATGCAATCTTTTACTAGCTGTGTAGCCGTTCTGGAAATGTTATCATTGCACCAAACCGGAGCCAATAATTTACAAATGCCTTTTGCACTAATATGAGCTGGACCATGAGCCATAGTAACCACATGGAGTACATATGCATCAGGTAACATCCACTTCTGCTCTCCAGACTTGACCTCTCTCTGCCCACAATCTGCCGAAATTATGTGTCACCCCGAATGCGTACTGGCTGTCTGTGTAGATATTGACAACCAAACCCTCGCTCAATTCACAATCTCATATAAGAGTCACGAGCTCTGCCGCTTGAGCAGACTGATAAGGAACTTGTGATGTTTCCAACACCGTGCGCAAAGTAGTAATAGCATAAGCTGCAGTAGTTGTGCCATCTGGTAATTTAAAACAAGAGCCATCAACATATAGTTCTTCTTGGGGGCCAGATAAGGAAACATCAGTCAGGTCTACCCATCCTTTCGTCTCTTCCTCTGTTCGGAAAATTTAGTCATGTTTATCAACTACATCACTTTCGGAAGGGAGGGGTAGTAATGTGGCTGGATTCAGAGTGGCACATCTTTTAATCGTAATAATGCTGAGCAAACAATGTAAATTCATAGCCGGTAAGACGTGCACTGGTGAGGTGCTGTGTTTCTGTTTTATTCAAAAGTGTATCCACAGCATGGGGTACCATAACTGTGAGGTCAGTATCAAGTACGAGTTCAGCCAATTGTCTGATGGAAGAGGCCACAGCCATGACCGCTCGCAGACAGCTTGGGAGGGCTCTTGCGACAGGGTCAAACACAGCAGAAAAATAAGCACAAGGTCTCTGTCTATCACCAAATCTTTGAGTCAAGACAGAGAGGGCACAACCAGCCAACTCGTGCACATAAAACACAAAAGGTTTCATATAGTCAGGTGTGCCTAACACGGGAGTGGAGCAAAGCGAAGTCTTTAGTTGTTGTTCAAAAGAATGCTGACAATCAGGCGTCCAGAGCAAAGGCTCATGCACGTCTTTCATTGTTAGTGCAAGCAAAGGTTTTATTAATAAAGAGTAGTTCGGAATCCACTGATGACATAAGAAGTAATGCCTATGAAGGCATGCACATCTTTTGGGGTTTTCGAAAGGGGCATTTTAACAATGCTACTAATGCGTTCTGGCGTTAACCTTCTACCCTCCTTCAACAGTAGGTGACCTAAATATGTGACCTCCTGTCGACAATATTGAAACTTCGAAAGGGATATCTTATGTCCATGATGGGCCAAATGTAACAATAATTTCACTGTACTATCCTTACAACCTTGTTCCGTATCAGAAGCAATCAACAAATCATTGAAATATTGAACCAATACATTACCTGGAGAAAGTGATAGTGAATCCAACTGACCTTTCAATGCTTGACTATAAATACTAGGACTTTCAGTATAGCCTTGAGGAGCGGGGCAGAAGTGAAAGCTTTTGCCAGAAAGTGTAAACCCAAACAAATACCTACTATCTGGGTGAATAGGAATGCTAAAGAATGCATTCTTCAAATCAATAACAGAGAAAAACTTAGCTGTAGATGGAATCATTGTCAAAAGCGTAGTATTGTCAGGAACTACTTGGAATTGCGGAACTACTATTTTATTAACTTCTCGCAAATCAGTCACAAAACAATATACCTCAAAGGAATCTGAAAGTGTCCTTTTCAGGACAGGAAGAATAGGACTATTACATACATTACCTGTAGTCTCCTCAACAACTCCTTTACATATTAAATCCTGAACTATTTGAAGAAGGGCTCGTTCTCATGCCTGTGATAGTTTATACTGTGGAATGCGGGGCAATATGGCATTGTCCTTAACCTGTATGGAAACTGGGAGTAAATGCAATAGAAATACATCGGTATCACCAGTGGCCCACAACGTAGGGGGTACTTGAGCAAATTCAGGTGGAAGGCGGGCATCTTTAGAGAGACACTGTCTAGTACCCATGTCCAGACCCATTGTAATATAGACTCCGTCTGAGGAACAGTAAATAGTAGCATGCAATCTCTTGAGTATATCCAAATCCAGCAAATTCTCACCACAATTAGATGGTTAAAAAAAATGAAGATTCCACAGTAAAAGGACCAACAGTAAGAGCAAGGGGGCATGAGATGGGGATTACAACCGGTACTCCTGAAAAACCCACCAAAACATTATTCTGGCCAGCCGGGGTGCCCCAGGGACCAGGTGGTGGGCAATAGAGCTTTTTGTGGCACCTGTATCAACCAGGAACTCCTTATTAGATCCTTGCAGATCTATCTTGACATAAGGGCCACATTGGTATACGGGTATTTTAACGGGTGTTGTACCCTGTCCCTGGCTGTCCTAGCTGTAAGACATCCTCATCACATCATCAATATCATAATCGTCATTGTAATACTGCCTGTCTCTAGCATCATCAAAATAACGATTTACAGGGGCAGAAGTACGTTGCTGCCTATTGGACCCGCGGCCTCTGTTTCCGGAACCTTGTTCTCGGGAGGACGAAACGTTTTGCTAAAGTACGGGGCACTGGCGGCTCCAGTGACCTTCCTCCTTACAATATGCACACTGATTCTGATCCAAAGGTGTAACTGGAGGCTGTCTAGTATGAGGAAGCTGTTGTTGGGGTCCCCGTCCCCTGGTGTTACCTCAATATGCTTGTTGCAAAAAGTCCTTGGTCTTCAAATCTTTATGCTTTTTATCATTTCTGTCCCTAAGCTCGTAATATTGGGCCGTATTTAAAATAACAGAGGGCGAAGACGTAGACAAAGTGCTCTCTGATGCCTGAAGACTGGAAATTATTTCGGGGAGGAGATTAATGACAAAGGTATCAACAAATAAATGGACTCCTCCTTCTGTAGACATATCCTGCCCACTGTAGTCCAAAAACGTTTCCTCAAACCTAGTGAAAAAATCAGACACACTCTCGTTTTTCTTCTGCCGACAGGCAGTCAATCTATCTCAACTAACTTTCTTGGGCGGAATAAGAGTATGCATGTACTGTATTAAATGGCTGGGCAAAGCAAGTAACTCAGAGCATGGTTTATCTCCTGGCTTCCTGTCTCTGTCCCAACCTTTAATCACGTCCTATGTACCACCTAACTAGGCAATGTTATCTTGGGTATGTACTTGCCGCCAAATATCAACTAGAACCAACAAACCAAAAAACATCTCAATGTTAGCAAGGGTCATTACAGTAGAGGAAGCAGCCTCCGTCAATTCTTTATGGTAAGCAGCAGGATTTTTCCTAGGGTCAGGCAGCATAGCCTTGAGGGCCAAAACCTCACATCTCTTCCATGGGCTATAGACCCATTGTTCTTGAAAGCGAGCAGGCACAGACTGTCTGGTAACCATCCCATGCTGATCTGCTGTTGCAGGAGTTTCCGAATTATAAATTGGGTGAACGTCTGACATTGGGAATTGAGTTATCTTAGTGGGGCTCCTATCATACAACCTATCTCTATAAGCCAACAGTGGGGAAATATTTCTAAACAAGGAGGTCGGCTCAAAACTATGTACATAAGCACCTTCATTAAAATCAGATAATATTCTGGGTGCTTCCGTTTCAATGTGTATGTGCCAAAGGTCAATCCGGGTAGAGGACAAATGTTTGAGGGCATGTTGTTGCAAAAAGGGGTCATAGTCCAGTGTTACCTGCCAAATGTCTGTGAGACTATAAATCGGGTTGCAAGCCCATTTTATCACCTCATCCGCTACTTCATTCTTCTCTCCATTTTCCACCCCTGATCGCATTAACAGACCTGGCCGCTCTCTGAGTCCAGTGAGATACCTATCTCCCGAGGCGCGCACTGGCATGTCAGTAATTAAGGTCGATGGGGGATGGATTAATGGGGCAGGAGTGGTAGGTGTTGCAACAGTTAAAGAGTGTAATGGAAGAGGAGGAGAAGGGGGCACACTAACTGGGGCAGTAGGTGTGACGACTGTAGGACTGTAGGGGCGGATGCACCTAGTGCCTGTGGTTGCAGATGGGGAATAACGGGGTAGACCCTTTCTGGGACATACGGAGGCGGGGGTCGAGCATCTAACAAAGCATCCATAAAAGTATCCCCTTTCTTCTTAGCCACATAGGATTTAGCAATATGCAACCAAAATCTCCTGTCCTCACACTCTATTCATGTCTTCTGTTTTTCTTTATCATAAGCCACAGCTTTTTGTGTAAGAGTTTGCATCTTTCCTTTTCTAGCGTCTCTCTCCGTTTTCAATCGCCTCTCTAGAGCTTCTTTCTGCCAAGTACGAAGAAAGTCAAACATAGATTGTCTACTACGTCTTTTAAACAACTGTTCCTGCAGAAATCCTATCTTTTGTTCATCAAAAGAGCCCGTCAAAAGCCACTGCAACTCGGCAATGTCCCTCGTATATTTGTGCCATAACGTAATAAACATGATAGGGCCAAGGCCATGTTTCACATACATATCATAATTAGGACTTCCCTCAGGAGGTGCAGGTTTGGATTCGGCCAACTGTGCATCAGTGGAACAACAACCACAAAACAAACTCCGAAGTTTAGTATAACCAGGCATTGCAAAGGAATGAAAAACAAATCGTTATTTTACCTGGCAATGTATTTGCAAACACTTTTTACCAAAACAATCCAAATACCAAAGCAAAACCAAATCACAGCACTACCACATCCACATAGAACCAAAAAAGACTCACCTGATATCCGAAGTACAAAGAAACCAGTTCTCCACTGCCGACTCTTCGGACCAAACAGTCAGATCAGGGTACGCAGTTCAGGACCTCAGTCGGGATGACTGCTGGGCGAGGCACCCTCCGGTGGGACAGAGGCAGCAGCTGTGAGTAACAGAAACTCTTCGTGCAGGGATCCCTGAGCCGTCAGTCTGACTTGATGATGTTCTTGTCCTCCCCACCGTCTGCGGAAAGGGGATGGGTCAATAACCCAAAGTTTGTTAAACAGCCTCAGTGGAGAACATGCAGAGTGCGCATTATGCGTTGGCCAACCCGATACGGCCCGGCGAAAGCGTCAAGCGCACTTTAGGTGCCGCCACCCCCCCTCCCACCTTAGCGGAGGAACTGCCACTGCTCTTCCAGCTACCATGAAGCAATCCACATTTGTGCACCGGGCCTCTAATGGACTCTCGGGATTACCCCATGTTTGTACAGTATCTCTGTGTGCCACAGCCAGTCACAGATTTGCAAATATTTTGTGATGTCTCTGGAAGGATTGCTGTCCCCCACAACCCGATGAGAGTTGTCATAGCTGCTATCAGGGGTGCAATCCCAGTGGCAAGGGTGGCCCACAGCTCAGGGGGTCCACATTCAGTCAAAAGCCTATGAACATTTGTGCAATACATAAGTATCGGGCCCTCTTCACATTTTACTAGGGAACCCCACCATTTTGTGTTGAGCCACTGGGTGCTATGAAAATATTTCTACCCTTAATCCTCATGAGAATATCCATAACATCCCTCCAAACTAGCTTAATTTTGGGACATTAAAAGACAACATTGAAGTAGCTCCTTCCAGTTCACTCCCCCAAAAGGCTCTCACATGTGTGTGTGTGGGGAAGGGGTCTTACCAAAATTCTAGAGTTGGACTCTGGTGTAATATATTCTATGCAGAATTGTAGTTTAAACACTGTTTGAATTGTCACTTTATAGGGTACAGCAAACAAATGATGGACGGAATGCTGACAATGCAAACATTCTTCCCCAATCAAAAGATCTGGGCTAAATCCATCGTTCTTTTGCCCACTACGCCACCCCAGTTTGGACCCAGCCATATGCAAATCAGTCTTGACCCAGTGCCCCATGGGAACAGTCCAGACCGAATTGCCAGGCCAGGTCCACCCTGGACCGGAAATAAGCATCCTGGGACCGGTTTCAGGGCATGTAACCCTTCTTCAGCCAGGCTAGCTTGAATCCAGTGGCACAGTGAGCAAGGGATCCACGTCTGCGCATACCGTGCTCTCCATGCTGCTGGGGTCAAGCTATCCTGGCTGATGAGGGCTGAAAGCCCGAAACCGGTCCTAGGATGCTTGTTTATAGTCCAGGGAGGACCTGGCCTGGCAGTTCGGGCTGGACTGTTCCCACAGGGCGCAGGGTCAAGACTGATTTGCATATGGCTGGGTCCAAACTGGAATGGCATGGTGAGCAAAAAACGATGGATTTAGGCCCATATCTCTGTACTGGGGTGAATGTATGACATTGTTCTGCATTCTGTCCATCAATTGTTGCTTTTACTTTCTAGGGTACAGCAGAGCTTTTCCCAATTGGGGTCTCTCAGTGGACCCTCATCCCTTTACACCCCTTTCTCATTTTTCTTTTCACTTCTCCAAATGATTAGGTTATTACTGTGTTAAAGTAACAAAGTACTACATTAATACTATCACAGAATGTGCAGCAGAATTTGCCTTTTCTTGCCACATACTTTAGTCAACCTTGTCACATAATTTGGTCCTCCAATGCTGCCCCATACCAGCATAATTCCAGATAACCTGTCAGTTTGTAGAGTTCGCTCACCCCAAGTTCCAACAAGCATTTGCAAAGCTACTTACTGGCTGTGGCCTTCACAAGCTGGTGCAATAATTATTTTTAGGTCTTACCTACCAGCCAGCTTTTCACTGTAGGCGAAAGTCTCTTGTGAACCATTCCATAAATGTAAGGTGTGCTCAGAGCTTCCCCATTGGTCGACTCAACCATCCTTTTGACTGAATGACTTGTATTCTTCCAGTGCTCACACTAAGGGAACTACGTTATTCGTTTTCTTTTAGCATTCTATGAGAGTGCATGTTTTCCAGCTCTCTCCCTTACATGTGCTGTCTCCTTCCTGCTAAACATCTACATCACATATCTGCTCCATGTTCCTCCCTCTCCCCCACCCACAAGTTCCTCCATTGCTTTCCCCACCCTCCATTGCTTTTATTTTTAATATTTATTGTTTTTTCCTTGGGCCCATCCTCAAGCGCCCCTGATCCCCCCTTGCACACACTCCCAGTTGCTGCGTGCGCATATGTGGTGTTGCATGCATATATCAGCACACACGCATGCACCATTGCACCCTTTTTCTTTTGTCCGATGCTGCACAGCATTGGCAAAAAAATGCTTTTTGCTGACACAATATTGGCAAATCCAATAGGTCAAAAAGGAAAGGAGTGATGGCTTTGCCAGTGCTTTTTTATTTCAAGCATATCGCACAAAACTAAGAAGGAGAAAAAAGAAACACCTTGCGTAAACCTGGTGACTATATGCTTGCAATAAACATTTCAAATACAAAAAACAGCCATTGCATATCATTGTAAGAGAACACTTGCTTCCCAGCAATCAGGTGTACTCAGAAGAGGCAAATAAACTCTTTCTTTTTTTTAAAGCGCATCACAAGAAATATGATTCTTAATGGCGCAAAGAAAACATGCTATTGGCTTAGAATGACTGGAACCTGATCACTTAGTTTAAACACATAGGATTGGCCTCTCAGGCCTGGCACTGAGTGCCCTTCTTTGCAAGCAGATGCGCACATGGCGAGGCAAAATGCTGTCACTCAGTACAAAGAAGCCAGTGGCTGAAGTGGGCTAATCCACGGCCCCTTGCTGTGGTGGGTGCCAAATGTGATTGATGTTGAGCAAGCCAGTGGATGAGGAGGGCTGACACAAAGTCCCACTATTTATCTATATATTTTCCTTTTTGATTTTCGCCCTACTCAAATATTTTATCTTCTCACTTTAGTCCTCTAAGTCCCAATTCACTACAGGAGAGAGTACACTTCTAAAGCCCTCGGGACCTCAGGGGAGGCACTGAGAGACTCACTGGGTGTCAGGCAGTGTCCAGTCCAGTTGCCACTGATGAGCTGGGATGCTTCAGGAAAGGCCTCCTGTAGCTTGTTCTGTTCCGGTAACCTGAAGAGGGGGTCAACCTTATGGCCCTTGGAGACCACTTCTGTGTCCTTGATACAAGAGGGAGCAGGTCCAGCCCTCCAGGGCTCTTCTTGGGTTGCAGACCGCAGGTTCACTACTGACATTCCTCAGGTACTGGAGTGCTCTGAAGTGGACGCCTGCAGGTGTCACATTTATGCATGGCACAAGGTAGTAGGTGGTAACTTGGGGGCACCCTAACCAATGGGGTAAAGTTTTCCAGAGCTACCTCTACCCACGTTGGGTATCTTCAAGATGGCCAAAGTCTTTGGCCACCCTAAACTTGGGCTCTGAGGGTGGTGTGTGGGTGTAGTGTACTATGGTAATACTAGTGTCCTCTGATATATAACACAAAAATCCAGTTTAAGGCAGTCCCTGTACCCACAACAACCTCAGAGGTAGGAGTCTGGTAGAACAAAGCTGAGGTTTCGGCACCCAGACAGTACATACACACAAACTGCTTGCCATGTTGTTTCCCTCCTTCAAAGTGTGTCCCAAATGTTATATGTAAACCCAATAGACCTGTCAAACGGGCTGTGACACTGTAATGTCAAATAAAGAACAACTGTGTTTGGGGTCTGCCAGGCTGGAGGAGACAAAATAAGGGCACTGCCCAAATTTCAGCTAACATTTCCTGTGACATGGGAGGCTTCTTTGAAGTGCACCCCAAGTGTCATATACAAAACCCCAGCAGACCCATCAAGCAGAGTGTACATTCAAGCAGGATGTGACACTTTAATGTGAAAAAAAGATCTTCACAGCGCTACCCTGCATATTCTGTCAGGTTCAGATGGGTCATCTCTGCCCATTCAGGTAAGCCTATTGTTTGCTCTTGGGAGCAAGTCCACACCTCTTTCACCCCGGTCCAAATGCTAATTAAGGACTGGCAGAAGTGAGAGAGCTAAATGCAGACTTCAGACATGGTCAAATGTAACTTTCTAAAACGTCCCTTTCCAAAATATTCATTACAGACCCTACTTTGCCAGTAAATTTGACTTACAATAAATATTTTATTTTTAAAAATCCAAACATTAAGGGGTCGATTACCATGTCGTTAGGAAGGCATTCCCACCGAATCGGGTTATAAATGCTTTCCGAACCAGGGCACTTTGCGATCTTGGCTCCCGTTCAACATCCAAGTCATTATTCCGGCTTCACTTTCAGTAGACATACGCAGTCGTCACATGACTCAGCTTACTTCAGTTATACATGAGAGGCCCAAATGCGCACTAGTGATAAATTCAGAAAGACAAATATTAATTTCACAAAAAAAAGTGGTCACACTGTATACCACCCACCTCTACTGTAATTCCCTTTACTTACTAATACTTTTCCTGCATTAGCATTAGTAGAATAGCTCGGTGTTGTTTCAGCATAGCAGATGCCATGTATGCGAGTCTTCAAGACTCCATTTTTGTGCCTTCTGCTCAGGCTCAAGAATTTCCCTTCAAGCGACTGCTCGTCATACTACGTAGATGTGGTTGACGCATGCGCAGTAAAGATTCCTCGTTTACAGTGGTTATAGTCCTTCGTTCATGTTATCCTTGTTATTAAACACATAAGCAAGCTTCACTAATCTGCTTGTTCATGTGGTGCACATTAGTTTTACACAAAACTCTTTTAGTAACTTGTTAGTGAGTTAAAGGAGCAGATTGCTTCCGAGCAAGTCTATTTTCTACGACTCCTTGCTCCATCATCAATCCCCTCTCTGATGGCATTTTTGAGCCATCACAAAATTACCCATCCCTAACCAGATGCCAACTTTTAGCATTTCTCATTCTCGTTCTCCTCTTTTCCGTTCTCATTTTCATCTTTGTTTTCTAAATCTTTCATCTTTTTGTATATCCTCCCTTTCATTTCCTCCATCTGAATTTCCTTGTATTCCCTCTTTCTTTTCTTTCCTTTCCCATTAACTTTGGAATTTTCTTGCCTTTCCTTTGTTTCTGCAACATTTACACCAAATCATTGTTAAAACTATTATTATCATACCAACTTATTTGACCTAAAATACTTTTCCCTAAATCAGAAAACCAAGTCCCTATTGAAGAAATACTTTTTGTTAGTCTTTCTCATACATTGTCAACCTCCAGTGGTTTCAAATTTTCATGAAGTTTTGTAATATTCTTAATATACCCTCTGATTTCCTTTAATTTTATCAGGTATGTAAGTACAACAATGTTGCACTTTCAACATTTTACAGACTCCGTCCTCTTTTGCTAAGAAAATATCAAGCGCAAGTCCATTTTGTAAAACCATAGACCTAATCGCAACCATCTCCGTATTTATCATCAAGAAACCCCAAGCAGTATCAGTCGAGAGACAATCAACTACTGTTGACAATTTACAAATTCAATGTGAATTCAGAATGACTCCCACTGAAGGTATCAATGCACCAAATATATCACCTACTATTTCTGGAAAACTAGCTCTCTTTCTCCGTGTTAGTCCATTAGTGTTGTCATTGTTTCCAGTGATTCTTTTTACATGATAAATTTTCGGAAAAACTATCCCAAAGCAGCAGCTTCCCTACCACCGTGCAGGTAACTTATAATAAGTATTATTCCCACACACATAGTAAACCCCAGGAAATACCAGATCAGTTCCCCCTTTTAGTCCTCAACCTCCCAAAATTAGGAAGTTATGTTCACATTCACTGGAACAAATAAATACATTATTATAATCTGTCTTTAACCTATGGAGGCAGGTTTTCCCTTTCTTCACAAAGTCTAGGAACATCGCAGCATGAGCCTTGCCTGCTGTATAAATTACCTCTTTCTCAGCCCATGGTGGTACATGGGGTTTCTGTTCAGCAGCTTTCTTTCTAAAATCCTGTCTCCTTTCTTCAACTAAATTCAAAAACACTTTCTCTTCTTCACGTAATATACATGTTAAATTATTCTTGTGTGCCTTTACTATATCTATTGATTTCATTGTTAAGAAAAATTCACACATAAACTGTGCATCTTGGCTTCTAAGTACTGGATTCATATTCTTTCGAATAGGAAGTTCTGGAAATACTACATCTAAGTTTGAATAATAATACTGAAGTTTTCCGGTTTTATTAAACAGACTTGCTAGTACACTACATGATATACCATATTTTAAAGGTAAAAGGTGATATGTAACTCCTTCTGACACTGACACTGGTAATTTCATACAGACATAACAATCACTAATCTCCATTGTATCTACATATTGAAATAACAATTTGAAAAAACATTTAAAGACGTATCATTATCTAAGACTGTGTGATGTAAATCTGTCTCATCTGCTGCTTCTAATTCTACTCTATCTCCTTTTACGGTAGCGGTTTTCTCATTAGTAACTGTATAATTCTTCTTACTTGTTATCATAAAATAAGGCATCGCTACTGTTAGAAATAGCCATACTGAGATCACTAATAAAATACTACATATGCCAGCTCTACACCATCTTCGTTTTAAACTTCGTTTTGGTTGCTCAGTGACTTCATTTTTCGCCATTTTAATCTAAGATTTCTCTTCTTTTTCTTCCTTCACCTACTTGTTTTAAGGTGGCCTCAATTTTCTTTCATCAATCTATGTAGCATCTACTTCTTCTTCTGATTCCTTACTCAAATCTAAATTCTCAAATTCTTCTAATATTACATAGGTCCACTCAGGGCCCTTGTATTTGTTGTTCAAAATTCTCAGTCTTGGGCTTCTTCGAGTGGTTCTCACAATCAACTGTTTAGACTGAGTTTGACTAGTAATCTCATTCACCTGCTCTGGTCTTTCTCTTGTTTTTCCCAGATAGTATCTCAATCTTTTCACTCCACTTGGCCAGTTGTCACCTTTTCTGACCCTTTTAACCTGAACTGCACTTTCACCCTCTCCATCTTTTTCTAAAGTTCTTTTATTTTGAGAGTGTCTAGGCACAATCTTCTGAATCACTCTCTACCTGTTCCTGTTCAGATCTTATTTCATCTACCTGAACCTGTTCTTCTTCTTTCTCTATCTGGTCCTGCTCGGGTCTTATTTCAAATTGATCTTCTTCTCCTAACTGGTCCTGTTCAGGTCTTACTACAATTTGTTCTTCTGCTGCGTGAACGTGTTCTTCTTTTCCTGGCTGTCCCTGCTCAGGGCTTTGAATAGTTCTGTTCACCTCTGCCTGACTATGTTCTTCTCTCCCTGTCTGGTCCTGCTCAGGGTTTCGGGTAGCTTTGTTCTCTTCTACCTGAGCGTGTTCTTCCACTCCTATCAGATCCTCACTACTTTCCTGTCTCTCTAATCTGGTTCTTCTTCTCGTTTGAATAACAACTTCAGGTATGTCAATCACTGGTATCCATTACCCCCTGACTAGTGCTCGGTTGTTCCCCGTCTATCACCTCAGAAGCTATCCCTCTAGATTCTCCGACTTCACAACCTTCAGCTGTCTCAACTGGTTCATTCAGTTGCTGTTCTTCTTCAGTGGGGCCTGGAACTCTTTTGGTATGGCTTGCATGTACCCAATAGGGTAAACCTGCACACTTCATCGCTGTAGTAGTGACCAGTATGACTTGACGTGGTTTATCCCACCTGGGTGCTAAGCACGACTTTCTGGCGTGTTTCTTCACTACCACCCAATCTCCAGAATTCAAATCATGCGCCTGCGCTGGCTGCCTGGCAACTGCGTCTTCTCCAACCTGGCGAGAGATAGAACGCACTAGGTCAGTCAATCCTTTCCAATACCAGATCATCAGTTATATTCATCAATTTACGTCCAGGAATAAATGCTTGTCTCATTGCCCTTCCCATGAGTATTTCATGTGGACTCAATCCTGCTTTTCTGTCAGGAATACTTCGGAGTCCCATCAACACAAGAGGCAATGCATCTGGCCATTTCAGTGATGTGGATGCACACACTTTCTCTAACCTTGACTTGATTGTGCCATTTAATTGCTCAACCACTCCAGAAGCCTCTGGACGGTATGCACAGTGCAGTTTCTGTTCAATTTTGAATGCTTCCCGGATTAATCGAATTATTTCATTATTAAAATGAGGTACTCTATCTGATTGCAAAGTGACTGGAAAACCAAAACGAGGTATCAACTCCCTCAGCAGTAATTTAGCAACTGTAAGGCTGTCATTTCTTCTTGTAGGGTATGCCTCTACCCATCTTGAGAACAGGCACACTATGACAAGTACATATTTCAATCCATTGCTCGGAGGCAACTCAATGAAATCTAACTGCAATCTTGTGAATGGTCCTTCTGCCTTTCCAATTTTCCCCAACTGACCACTGTCTTTCTGCCTGGCTTTAGCTGCTGACAAATTAAGCATCTCTGGCAAAGGCTCTCTGCGGCTACCCTAAACTTAGGATTGTACCAACTCTGTCTGAATAGTCTACTCATTGCACCCCCACCCACATGCGTGTCTCCATGATACATTCTTGCCATGTGAGAGAGTGAGCAGTCTGGCATGACTGGTCTGCGATCAGTGTATACCCATACATTATCTTCTGTCCTTCTTTCACAACCTGACTTTATCCATATTTCCTTTTCTTTCGCCTCAACTTCATCCTGCAACTGTCTGACCTCATCCCATGTTTCTAGAGTTGAGAAAAACATAAGTTGGCAGCTGATTTCACTTGTTTACATTTTTCTACTAAGTGCCATGTTATTTCTTGCACAATATTGAGCAATTTGGCCAGGATATCTATTACCTGCCGCCACATAGTCATTTCCTGATTGGTGAGCAGCACACTTGACCACTGCTATTTCTTTTGGCAATTGTATTGCATCCAACAGCTGGCCGAAGTCGTGCATAACCTCAAAACCATATTGACTATCAGTAAATATGGTGTGAGTGTTTGATTGGTTCTGATACTCCGTCCATCACCACCCCCTTTTGTACCGCGTTGATTCACTTTGGTCAGTCCCACGCCCATAGACATAACATGGAACACAGATGCACTACTAAAACTCTGGTGCTTTTAATATGGCATTACATGCATGAAAAGGCACTTGGAGAAAATCATTCCAACGAAGAAGAGCTGTGCTTGTCCGGAGATGTAAAATCCTTTCAGCTAACTTGGAGGTATGGGGTCTCCCTTACAAAGGCTAGAGGACTTCTATAATTATAATAAACTAGCTCTTAGCACAGGGAGGGTGGTAAGGCGCTGTAGTCCTATTTCCACTGTCATTATAGTACTGTTTCCCCGTTTGTGCTTTATGGAATTATAATAATGCTGATTATATTGTTCTTATGCATTTTGCTGCTAGTATTGGCTCGTGTACTGCATTATAGAGCACGTTAGTTAAAATTAACATTTTAAACTATACCGTGTCTCTGTTTACTCACGTTGTGGACAAATATGAGTGTTTGAACGAAAGAGTGTTCTTATTCCCGCGATTCCTGAGAGGGTCGAAGTGACATGTTCTAGGATGTCTAATCATTGGTAGCTTCGCTGTAGTACGGAGAACGAATGAGACACTATAGCTAGGTAGATTGGGGTTCTGGGCACCGAGATGGGTTTTTTGGTACACCACTACACACCAAGGTCCTGGTTTCCTGCGCATAGTTCTGTGTATGTGCAGAATCCCTGCAACATGGCGCCCAACGTGGGGCATCGAGGTGGGTTTTTTGGTACACCACTGCACACCGAGGTCCTGGTTTCCTGCGCATAGTTCTGTGTATGTGCAGAATCCCTGCAACATGGCGTTACTGGTGGCGTGGGTTATATAAACAAACCCGTAATTATGTGCTTTCTTGTGACATTTGTCAACAGATTAAACCGTCTACGGTTGCACACCCACCACAAACACAGCTATGCATTTCTAATAAACCTTTCGGTTGTGTTTATCTAGATCATCGCGGTCCATTTTCTTCAGATACTGCCTATAAATTCATCTTAGTTGCAGTTGATTTGTGCACACGTTTTCTTTGGGTGTGGCCACAATGCAGTGCTGACGCTCGAACTGTCATCAGGGATTTGCATGTCTTCGTGGGAATTTTTGCATGTGGCACCTTTCATTCAGACCAGGGTCTCGCGTTCGCCTCTAAGGCGTACCAGGGTGCCATGAGGTCTTTGGGGGTGCAGGTCAAATATTCGTCTCCATACAGGCCTAAAGGCAACTTAGTTGTTGAACAAATGAACCGTGACTTAAAGCAATCCTTGACAGCTAGGGTCTTAGGTACTGGCAGGAACTGGTTCGCCCATTTGTATATCTTACAACATGCACTTAATAATCTCCCTAGAAGATCTCTGGGTGGGCGGATCCCATACGAAATGCTCTTTGGCGTAGATAATCATTCTGCTATATTACAGAAACTAAAAGAGACCAGAGACAGTCTTGCAAAGGAACACTTACCCTCTGACACTGATGCAGCACTGCAGATTCCGGTAGTAGGCTGGCTACCCAAAGTCGGAGACCTGGTCCGAGAGAAGGTGGAGAACAAAAAAGAATTTGGCCCCTCTTACCGTGCACCTGTCCCATTGCTTGGCATGAAGGGTACTGGTACAGCCATTTTACCAACACTTCCTGGTCACAAATACAACAGATACATCTAAGTGGACAATGTCAAGTTACAACATCTGGCCGATCCTGAATAGTATAACAGGCTGCATCCTGTCCAGCAATATCCAGGAATCCAGTGTTGGGCACATCTGACAGCACGCGGCGTGACACTGCCATAGAGATGTTACTAATCCCTTGCTAACCCCCCTTGCTTCCAGTCATAATGAAGAAACTGAGTATGCTTATCCCACTATCGAGTCATTGCCTGGTTTGCAACTGGATACCCTTAACCAGTCATGTTTTTCCTTTGACTCGAACTCCACACCATCATTGGCCCCTACCAAATTCTCTATTCTTGTCACAAGGTTTAAACAGACTTAATTGGTTCCGCCTTGGACATACATCTGGTTGGTACTCATCGCCATTTTTTTGTTCATGTCGATTGGATTTGTGACATTTTTTTCCTTCTCATCAATGGTCACTACCAACCTGAACGCTCTGCTGTAAAACTGGTTGATGGAACTTTGGCTCCGCACTCTTCTTCTCACATCATGAAAAGAGACCAGACTTTTGTCAACATCACCGCCTGGCCAGTTGCAGATGGTATAGTATGGGATGCTGTGGATTTCCAAATTCATGGCCCTACAGAGATAGTTAGTGTACCAAATGTACTTCGTGTTTCAATGAGTGATGTAGTGAAACACAACATGAGATCCGATGATTGGGACGCACATGCCATACAATCTTTGTTTTCTGATTTAAAGTATTATGCTGCTTAAGATTTATATTTAAATACTGCAATATGCTGGTTTGTTTTGCTACCAGCATTATGCACATCACTACCTGCATAAAGCTAATACTTTTCGAAATATTTTTAATTACACACAGTGGGAACATTGCCCGACTCCTTTGCAAGGTAGCTCAAAAACGCTTTTACATTTATTTACATATTTTACAGATTTTGATAAGTCAAAACCAGAGTCGTTCTATTTTAAGTTAAATACTTCTTCTTATCCTAAGGTGATGCTCACCCACACAAAATTGTTGTATTCAAAATCCTTTATTGATGAATTATCGGTGGGTGGCTATGATCTGTGGAGAGCCACGGTAGAGCTTAAATCTGTTTGGGGTTCTAGATCCTGGCAGGTGCGAGGCACAGAAGCTTTATGTTGTGCGTGCCTCATCCCAACTCAAATTTTATTTTTAAATGCTTCAATCTATCAGACTACTTGTTTTGGATTGGCTACTTCAATCTGTTTGGGGTTCTAGATCCTGGAAGGTGCGAGGCACAGAAGCTTTATATCGTGCGTGCCTCATCCCAACTCAGATTTTCTTTTTAAATGCTGCAATCTATCAGACTACTTGTTTTGGATTGGCTACTTCGAAGCAAATGAATGCTCCTACAATACCTGCTCTGGCTACATATCAGAACTGGAGCAATCATACGGATTATTCCATTGAAGACTTGCAAACATTATTTACAAATGATACCTTTAATATTTCTAGTCTGGACCCCCTAGGTTGGTTACTTTGGCAGACCAGTTCAGATTCTTGCCAACTCCGTTTCCATGACAAGGCCCCTGGCTACACACAGGATAGGCCTGAACCACGTTTTTCTAACTCCCATTCAGTTACCACCTATTCAGTGGGAAAGTTATGTCAAAATTGGTTACAACATTCAACACTTTCATCAGTAAAACATTTGTCATTATTATCAGGTGACATAGATTTGACAGATTTCATAAAATGGTCTGCTGGTCCTAGATCAAAAAGATTTATATACGCAGCTAACAATGAAATCTAGAAGCTGTCCCAAATTGAAGCCGCTTAATGTTTAAGGGCAATAGACCAGGCTAATTTAGAAAAGGTACTTGCCATTGTTGATAATAGTATTAACAAACTTTCTTCCCGCATTTACACTTTGGATAATATTGTTTCATCTGTTGTTGATATTGTACAGGAAGATGTTTCTGTTTTGTATCATGGTCAACATCAATTGCATTCCATTATGCAGTTTGCATGGACTTTACAAACGCTGAAGATGGGGAAAGTTCCATGGGATTATTTGAACGTATCATCTTTACTTTTGCCTTTTAACTTGACAGACAAACAACAGTTTATGTCCATGAAAGATGCTACATACACTCTTTTACATATTGAAAAGTTAGAACCTTTACCGTTCTCTGTGGCCGAAACAGACTCTGCTGTCTGGCTCATCCATGGGGTAATAGCCCTGCCGTTTTCATTGTTTAAATTTAGTTAATACATGAAGCATTATCCACTAGGCCGCTTCGAACCCTTGGGTACTGCATTCCTTCATGAGGTGTGATCGTTACCATTCACATACAGATGCCTACGGGATGAAAAATAGGTTTACCTTACTGGGGAATCATACAATTCATCCATGGGTCATTCCAGAGTTTGCAAAAATATTCAGTTGCATGGAGCTTGTAACCTTACGGCCCCGAATCTTGCATGTGTTTTGAAGGGTAATCCAGTGCCAGCTATTACACCTACTTTCACCCTGCTTGCAAACTGTAGTTATCTGCTTTTAAATATTGAGGAATGCTGCGGCATGCTTGCCAGCATCCCTTACATTGTGACAGTCTCTCAACATGTGGTTTGCTGTAAAAATGTACTTTTTCCATCCCCACACGGGAGGCTCGATAACTCGATTTGGCCTTCCATTCCGACCTTGAAGGCACACTTCAATAAATTGAGCAGAAGAAGAGCATTATTATCTCAAAAAGAAGTTTTGCTCACATCAACCCGGGACACATTCGTCCTTCATGTAGCAAACACCCGGACAGAGGTGCAGGCCCTTCTTAATACTGACCTCCCACTGCATTTTGGTTCGTTAATTCATACCGTTTTCAATGCCTCTCACACTACTGGCTTGGCCCATTTTTTTAACGTTGTGGGCTCTGGCCTTTTTGACTTTTTTCCAAACTTTATTTGGTGTGATACCGGCATTTATTCATTCTATTTTTTCCAACGTCTTCGGTGGGTTGCCACTATTACTTGCCTTAGCTGCTGCAGTTCTGCTGTTGATTTGCCTGCTGCGAAATGGCTGCTCCTCCTGTGGCCCTGCACAGCCCAGACCGGCTGTAGATGCTTCGTAGCTGTATGCTTGAATGCTACAGTACTTTGCCCTTGACCACACTCAGCGTGGCTTATTGATTATCCTTTCCTTTCTTATACTACACTTGCGTGCAACCAGTCTTCACCTGCTTGGAATGTTCATTTGAATGGGCATTGGATCTTTGCCTCTCCAATACGGTATCTCCTGCACCGGATTGTAATCTGCTGATGAGTCCCTTACTGTCCCATGAGCAAGAGTGTTCCTGTGTTGGGATAATGGCCTGCGTGGCTGCGCATGGAGTTTTGGCGCGATGGGATATCTGTGCGGCAGCACATGACTTTCTCCAATGGAGTTATATCGAGTATCACACAAGTTGTCCTCTGATGGTGCTGAAGGCACTCATTATTATAGAGCACATATGTTCGTTCTCTTTAATAAACTGGATGGCGTCTCTTTTTTCTGACAATAACAATGAATTCCTCTTGGAGGCTATTGCAACTTACTGCTCATACACTCTAATGGATTGACTTGGCTGGCGCCCATCATCAGCCAGATTGTTTTTTGTATATGTTACCTTTTTACAACATACTTTTATCTGGCATTCTCCCATTAAATGTATCATGTTCAGGAAAAGCTAGCACTCCATCACCTTTGGTATATTCTATCCAATTCTCCAACCTTACACAAGTATGATATCCTCTTTCCATCATCATTGTAGCATTCACGGGACTCTCGACATGGGGCAGGCGGCCCTACCTGCGTTCCCTTAGGTGGAGCGCCGAGAAGAGGCATTATGGACAACATAGAACGAGTTCTGATCCCTCAGGCCATAGAACACTACAACTCCCAGAAGCCCCACCGCGGAATTACCGGAAGGGGAAGCCTGCATTTCGAAGCTACAAAGCCCCGCCCCTGGTTTAGCGCGGGGCTTTGCAAACTGCCTGGAAGCCAGTCTTCAGCCGTTCCCGTTCTATTGCCGGATTTCCCTGCCGCTGAGTGACCTTCGCCGTTCCTGTCAGCAACCTCGTAGCGGATGGGTCAACCCGCTTTTCCGCTGCTCTGAACTTCTTCGGTTTATAGATTCAGTGCGGATGCCGCTGCCATTCTTGCCTCATTGAGTCTTCACTATCTGCAGTGGGGACCGCAGCTGTGGTCCGGAGTCAGGCAGAGCGGATGGTATTCCCCGCAGGACTGCTGTAGCTCTGTGAGCCACGTACCTTGGTCTCAGTGGGTGTCTTCCCACGCCGTGCAAATCATCGGATCATTCAGGTATTTAGGTTGTAATTTACTGTTGGAGCTGAGCGCGGTTGCGCTGTTTTGTTTGTTTGAAACTTGCACCGCGTATCAGGATTCTGTGTCCGGATTCAGTGTAGTCTTCCTGAACATTTCCCGTGTGGACTACACTGTTCTCAGAGCTGCTCGCCATGGTTCTTGGTGAGTACCTGCCGATGTAGAATAGTAGGCGAGGGTACGCACTATTACTTGTATTAATCCCTTACTCTCTCTCCTGTGTGCATACAGTATCTTCCTGCTCCCCCGACATCTACACGTCCCCCCAGGGCCATAGAGGGAGAACAGGAGAAGGAGAACATCTGGCAGCCTTTTTTCTTGTTTTATCCACTTCCCCTTTCCCCAGGGTGCAGGGTCGCCTGGGAGTTGTACATACCCTATGCGCCGCTGTGCTTTGGGGACGAGGGAGGATACTCTGCACATCATTGTTCCCGCTGACGATCCTCAGAGGTTAGTGGCTCATCACTTGCATATGCCATTGACATCCGACAGATTGCAAAGCCCACGTTAACGTGTCAGCCTGAACAATGGATACCAATGTGGTTCTTGCCTCCCTGCTGGACAGCCTTACCGCCCTCCAACAGGAATTACACACTTCCCGGACAGAAACCCATGAGTTGAAAAACGAGGTAGGGTCATTAAGAAGAGAAGTAGCGGGTATGTCTAGAGCAGGGAAAACATATGCCTTTGGTAAATGTCCCTATATCAAGGAAAGTACTCTTCCCCCTCCTTCCTCTTCTATTGGGGTACCTTCACAGGGAGCTAGTTTTCTACCCGACCCAACATCACTACCCCCTGCCCAGGGCACTTCACCCACCGTACACATAGTGCAGAACCCCGGGATTCCTTTAGCACCCCCTGAACGTTATTATGGCGATCCGAAAAAATTTGAGATATTTCTCAATCACTGTAGACTTCATTTCTTGTGTAAACCGGTTATCTTCCAGGACGATGCATCAAAAACATTATTCATGATGTCCTACATGGGGGGTAACGCTGCAAGTTGGACCATCCCATTAATGGAACGGAATGACCCGGTGCTCCATAACTTTCCTGAGTTTTGTAACGAGATGCGGAAGCTCTTTGATAGGAAGACGCACATGATGGCCTTAGACAAAGAACTGATTACCCTTCGACAAGGGTCTCAAGAC
The DNA here is from genome assembly GCF_964204655.1 of Triturus cristatus. Classification (NCBI taxonomy): domain Eukaryota; kingdom Metazoa; phylum Chordata; class Amphibia; order Caudata; family Salamandridae; genus Triturus; species Triturus cristatus. Next base: position 818,920,082 of record NC_140595.1, read on the forward strand.
TTGCTCACTTATATTACCACCTTCAATCGTCTTGTTGTTGAAACCGATTGGCCACAAGAAAAAAGGACCACCCTATTCTATCAGGGGCTGCGGAGTGAGATGAAAGACGTCCTCTCCCAAGTGGTAAGACTCCCCAATACGTGTGAAGAAATGATAGAGTTAGCCGTCCAATTGGATCATCGACTGCAAGAGAGAAAGGGTGATCGAGGCCGTGGGGACTCCCGTTTCTCTGCCCCCAGGGCTCGTGCATTTCTGGAAGAACAGACAAAGACGGCAAACGGAGCAGAGCCAATGCAGATTGGGGGGATCAGGGGCCCCCTTACACCAGAAGAGAGGGAGAAGAGGCGCCAACGTCAGCTCTGTCTCTATTGTGGCAAAAGCGGCCATTTTATCAGGGACTGTAGAGCCCGAGCCAGAGGACCCGACCGTGGAACAGAGGCCAAGCCACAGAAATCTGCCCTTCAGAAGACGGAAAACTAATGAACCCAAGTATGGACGGGATCGCCTCCTTGGGTTATGGATCACAACCGATCCCATTTATGTTAGCCAACACCATTCAGCCCTCCGTGGCACACATCAATCTGAACGTAACTGTTTGGGTGTCCACCGATAAGGCTATATGTGTCGCTGCCTTGATTGACTCCGGAGCCACCGGGAATTTCATTGATCAACAGTACGCCCAACATCTAGGAGTTTTGTGTGAACGTAAAACCATCCCAGAAGTAGTTAAAGCGGTAGATGGCAAAACATTGACTTCAGGTCCGATACGTTTTCATACTACCCCTTTGGGAGTGCGAGTGGGCCAGGACCATTATGAACTCATTCAGTTCGATTTGATAGATGCCCCGGATTTTCGCCTCATTCTGGGAATGCCCTGGTTAACCCTGCATGACCCTGTCATCAGATGGACGGAACGCACTGTTTCTTTGACTTCTACGTTCTGTCAAGAGCATTGTTATAGGAGTGCCCCGGTACAGGACAACGCCATGACATCCCAAGCTGGGTTGCTGTCCACCGGATGTGAAGAGAAGAAGTTCTGCTGCTCAACCTCTCTACCTGTGGAGTATACTGATTATCAGGAGGTATTTGACAAACAGAAGGCTACCCAGTTACCACCACACAGACCATACGATTGCCGTATAGATCTCATTCCAGGTGCCGACATACCGTGCAGTCGGGTATACGCTCTCACGGAATCCGAAACACGTTATCTCAAGTCATACCTCGAAGAAAACCTTGCCTCCGGCTTCATCCGCCACTCATCTTCTCCGGCTTCATCTCCCCTTTTTTTTTATTTCTAAGAAGGACTGCGATGAGCTCAGAACTTGCATTGACTACAGAGCCATAAATAAAGTAACTATTAAAAACCGGTACCCATTACCTTTGATTCCGGTGTTGCTGGACCAACTAAGAGGAGCTCGTATTTTTACCAAGTTAGACCTCCGAGGCGCTTACCACCTCGTAAGGGTCAAAGCTGGGGACGAGTGGAAAACAGCGTTCAGGACAAAATTTGGATTATATGAATACCAAGTAATGCCTTTTGGTTTATGTAACGCCCCTGCAGCGTTTCAATTTTTCATGGATGAAGTGCTCAGAGGCTTATTGGACACCATTTGCATTGTCTATATTGACGACATTCTCATTTACTCTGCTAACCGTCAGGAGCACATAATCCATGTGAAGAAGGTATTGAAGCGATTGCAACAACACTCTTTGTTCGCCAAGTTGGAAAAATGCCTGTTCCACGTCGATGAAGTTGCCTTCCTGGGTTATATCATCAATGCCGAAGGTTTTCAAATGGACAACAACAAAGTGACAGCCATCACGGAATGGAAGGCTCCGGGGAACGTCAAAGCTGTTCAGAGATTTTTGGGATTCGCCAATTATTATAGGCGGTTCATAAAAGACTTTTCGAAAGTCATACATCCTATTTCTGGTCTGCTGAAGAAAAACACCCCGTTTGTGTGGTCCAAGGAAGCTGACCATGCGTTCGAAACGCTAAAAGAACGGTTCACCCAGGCCCCCATTTTACGTCACCCTGATCCGGGGGTACCTTTTGTAGTAGAAACCGACGCTTCCCAGTACGCATTGGGAGGAGTTCTATCCCAGCGACATCCTACAACTGGTCAACTACATCCGATTGCTTTCTTTTCAAAGAAACTCACACCTTGTGAGATAAACTACTCCATCACAGATAAAGAATTGCTGGCCATTAAACGGGCATGTGAGGAATGGCGTCATTATCTCTTGGGAGCACTTCACACAGTAGAAATTTACACTGATCACCGCAATCTCCTTTTTCTCAAGACCGCAAAAGCTTTAACTCCTCGCCAGTTACGATGGTCGTTATTCTTTTCTGACTACGATTTCGTCATTAAGTACAGACCTGGACCACAAAACGGGAAGGCAGATGCCCTATCCCGGAGGAACGAATCTGGAGATCCACCGGAGTGTGGTAAATAATTTAATTACCGGGACTTAATTTGATGCGGAAAATCTATAATAATAGCTCAGTAAAATAAGAGGCAGAATCCGTGGTATTAGAGGTTCGGAACGGGCTTTATTCCAAAATCAATTCGAATTGAGGACTCCATATTCCATCACCACGAAGGTTCAGGAAGTGAAGGACCCCACTTTATTGACAAGTAATCATTTATATACAATAGGCATTACAGTGAAACAGATGCCGGAGGCGTAACAGTTGATAACAAAGATAAGAACATACATGCGTAACTAAAGTGGGTGTAACTAAAGAACGTCATCAGGTATGATGTCATAAATGGGTGGTTCCATGAAAGAATTTCGCAATGTCAGCAGAAATACTTGGCAGAGATGCGCGCGCAGCAGCATGACGTGTGATTGACGTGCAACTAGGGGATGAAGGGGACTTGACATTTAGCTCTACATGTGGAGACAGAAGTCTGGGGTTATGTCAACCTAATCCCAAATCATATCTAATATCCTATGTTTAAAGAACTGTGTTATCCAGAAAGAAAGGTCTCTTAGGATAGAATCTTATTCTATACTGACTATACTGTCCGTTAGTGCGTGTACAAGCGTCTAAGTGTCTACACTAGATGCGAGGGCAGAAATCTTCCATAGTAATAGGGCTATTAATTACTTGCATGAAGACAGAGAAGCCGGGCCCTTTGCTCGGTAGCTGGGAGAATGTTTACTTAAACTACTAGACAGGAATGTATTGGATAGGGAGCGGAGCAAAGCAGATAATCTTGAAGGTGAAATACAGTTTTTGGCAGGCAACAGGCTGGAGTCAGGCACCGTTAGCCGCGCAGGGAGTAGGACAAAGTTCATGGGTACAGATGCGAGCTCAGACTGGAGCTTTCAGAGGCAGAAGGCAGAAAAAACTTGATGGCAGAATCAGGGCCTACTCGTCTGAACTGTAAAATGGGATAAGTGAACCATATAAAGCCGGTGGCCTTTCATACTTAGGAATAGAATATCCGGCCCATTCATGGCGGATCTGAAAGAACACATGTTGACGGTGGACGCACATGTGTTTGCGTCTTCATAACTGGAACTGGAGGAAACATACATGTACTTATGGTTTATACATGAAACCGTTGGGGTCCAAGATAGGGGACATAACTGACCCTAAAAATCCATATTTCCACATTCCCTCCTTGTCCCCTACTTGCCCTTAAGAGATATCAATCTTCATCAATCCGTTGATCTGTTCATATAGCATCATTTGTTCTTCTTTCTTCTTCCGGAATCTTGAATGAAAACTTGGATGTGGGATACACGAGGTGGCACACAGACCACAAATCGCTGGTCCACATTGTAGGCATAAACAGCAACTGAATAGTATGAGAAAGCCAATACCTAGGAAGGATAGGACCCTCCATCCAAAGGTAGATAATACACTCCAAAACCAACTGGACCAAGTCCAGGTGCCTGGATTCTGGTGTATCTGGCTTACAATCTTATGAAGGCGAGTTATGGCTTTATATACAGATGGCGAATTTTCTGGTATGAAAATGCAACAGCTTGATCCGATGACCCTACAAGCTCCGCCCCTATCGGCCAGGATGACGTCAAGGACAAGACGATTTTGAAGCACAACAATCCGCATAGCAGACTGCTCTTCTGTTAAATTGCCTAAGGCGGAAATAGTTTCGTTCACTACTGCTTCAAGGGTTCTGGTTAATCTACGTATCAGCTTACTATTGGTAACTGTACCTATATAGGGAAAGAGACCTTTATTGAAATCTGTGTATTTTTCCCATGCTGTCTCAGTGTAATCGACTATTGGGAGATCTCTCCGTTCTCTATTGTGTACTAAATGAGTATTTCTATGATAATCAGGAGGAGCTAGGAAAACAGGTGGCAAAAGGAATCCAATGTAGCAGGTACCATCCCAATCTAGAGGCAAACGTATATATGCAGTCTGACCACATACAAAGTAGGAATGGCGAGAAGCTCTAAATGTAGACTTGCCTTGATCACTGAATTCTATTACAGTGGTGCATTTACTGTGGCCCATGTGTATAGAGCCATTCTTTCTTATACATAATTCACCTTTAACTGGAAATACTGACATAGCGGGCAAAATTGGTGCAGCTTCGGATTCAACATTCAGGATCATGAGATTAAGCGTGAAATTACCTAATCCATATACTTCATTTTCTAGATCAGTTCCTGTTCTTTTGGGAAGTCCCTTCTTGTCAGGGTAGCAGACTTTGAGTAAAACTAAGTTCAGGTTTCCCCATACCCAGTTGTCTTGATAAACTGCGGAATTCGAATCTTGGGAATTAATTAGACTAAACCATGCTCCACAGGAGCCATTGTGTGTGAACGGATATGGAAAGAGAGGCAGAATTCCTTTATAGTTCTGATAGGGAGGGAGTCGGCCACATATCCAACAATTTGTAGCATTGCTAACCTGATGGGAATGATGTAACATACTAATAAAAGTGTTATTGCGCAGCGCAAATCTATATGACAACTCATGCGGGGGAAGTTCACTAAAAGAATGTTCAGCAGTAATATTATGAACATGTTTAGAAATAGGATAATATATGTGCAACAATATACTTGCAGCTATTATTAAAAGACATAAGAAAAACAAAATTAATAACGTCACTGTGCAATGACTACGCAGTGATTTATAGTACGCATGTTGTTTCATTCGCTTCCTTCGGTGTCTTTCTCTATTCAGGTCTAGGGGATTCATGTCAGGGACAAATTCGACCGATTCACCTTGGAGAGGACTTAAACAATCAAATTGTCTGACTTGGTAGACCTTAATTTTAGTCTGTATTGTTCTTTGTCATTCAGTTCAACCAAAGGAAGCTTTGAGTCAATCGGTGAAGACACGCAAGGTGTGTCATTTACATCGGACGGTAGTCCATGAAATTTCTTGATATGACTTGAATGTATCCAGCCTTTTCGACCTTCGATCTTCACGGCTGTCCTCGTTGTTAACAGTACGAGTTGAGGCGATCTCCACCTAGGATCCAGCTGGGACTTCCGGTCAAAATTCCTCACTAACACCAAATCCCCTGGAATTACGTCATGGGGTTTCACCTCGGTGTTGTCGGGAAAGGCTGCAGCTACCTGTGAACCACAAGATTGTAGTGCAGACATCAAGGAAGCCAAGTAATCTGTCAGCATGTTACAGTCAACATCAGTTATTTTTCGTGGTATAGGCGTCCCCCACATATTTGGTGGTCTACCAAAGACCACCTCATAAGGGGATAGCCCTGTTCGAGAGTGCGCTACCATTCTCATATAAAAGAGTGCAACTGGTAAGGCTACTACCCAGTCGACACCTTTCTCTCTACATATTTTGGACAATCTAATTTTCAGAGTTTGATTATGTCGTTCCACGAGACCTGCTGCCTCGGGGTGTCGGACACAGTGAAATCTCCACTGATAGCCTAACAAAAGTGAAACGTGTTTCATTAGTTCGGAGGAGAACGGCTGGCCGTTATCTGAGTAGACAACACGTGGTAAACCGTATCGTGGGAAGAATTCTCGAACCAATTGTTTGGCAGTAGTCGAGGCAGTGTAATCTGAAACCGGGTATGCCTCTGTCCAACGGGAAAGAGCACAGACAACTACGAGAACATATTTGAATCCTCGACATCGTTCCATCTGGATATAATCTATCTGGAGGACTTCAAAAGAGTGATCAGGAGGCTGAAATCCACCCTGTTCTACGGGAATGCTTTTACCTGGGTTAAACTGACAACAGATCATACAGGTACGGACTTTTTGTTTAGCTGCTGCTCGTAAATGTTTGTTGAACCAAATGTGTTGAATGCTGTCTAGCATAGCTTTTTCTCCTAGGTGCGCTGGACTATGTACAGTGTTAATGATAACTTGGACCATTGAATCAGGAAGGAACCACACAGATTTTTCCTTCGTCATCCATCCTTGATCCGTTTGGGTCCCTCCTAATTCAGTCCATTTCTTTATTTCATCTGGTGTAGCATGTGTCTGTATGTCAATTACGTCAAGAGCGGGATCCTTAACCGTCATGCAATGTGTTGGTGTCGGAACTATTGTCTTTGTCATGTCAGACGTGTGGGTTTGAGCAGTCTGTTTAGCTGTTCTGTCAGCTAAATCATTGCCTTGGGAAATGATATCAGTAACTTTCGTATGAGCTTTACATTTCATAATTGATATTGCAGTGGGTAGATGTATTGCATCTAGTAAGGCATGCATAAGGGGTCCGTGCTGAATGTGGATACCGTGAGAAGTTAAATAACCTCTCTCTCGCCACAGCACGCCGAAGTCATGTACAACTCCGAATGCATAACGTGAATCAGTATATATGTTGACTTTTTTATTCGTAGCTTGAATACAGGCTTGTGTCAGAGCGACGAGCTCTGCTACTTGAGCGGACAAGGTATTTATGCGATTTGTTTCAATAACTTCAGTATCTGTTGTGACTGCATACGCGGCCACTAACTCTCCTGTACTTGTTCTCATACATGACCCATCTACATACAACGTCAGGTCTGGATCTGACAATGGGACGTCTGTCAAGTCTTGTCTAGGTTTCGTCGTGATAGTGATAACTTCAATACAATCATGTGCAAGTGGGTCTGTTCCGTTTACTGGTAACAGTGTGGCAGGATTCAATGTACTACAACGTCTGATTTCTATATGTGGCTGAAACAATGTTAATTCGTAACCAGTGAGTCGTGCTATAGTCAAGTGTTGTGTCTGTGTGCGGTTCAAGAGAACCTCTACTGCATGTGGTACTTGTTCTGTCAATTGGTGTCCTAACACTATGGCATCGCTTTGTCTGATTGCTAAAGCTGTTGCTGCCACTGATTTCAGGCACGCAGGCAGAGCCTGAGCTACGGGATCTAATGTACTAGAAAAATAAGCACACGGTTTGTGTGATCCTGCTTGTTCCTGAGTGAGTACTGACAAAGCAGTACCTTCGCGTTCTGTAACAAAGAGTGTAAAATGTTTATAGTAACATGGTGTTGCTAAAACGGGTGCTTGACATAAAGCTTTCTTTAGGCTTTCAAAAGCTTGTGTATGTTCCTGTGTCCAAGGGAGGACAGTCGATGTGGCTGCCTCCTGTGTTGTCAATTGAATGAGTGGTTTTGCTAGAAATGCATACTGAGGGATCCACTGCCTACAATATGAAGTGAGGCCTATAAAAGCCCGCACCTCCTTTTGTGTCTTGGGTATTGGTATGTTAGCAATTAACTGGATGCGATCTGGTGTAAGCTGCCTTCCCTCCTTGGACAGCGAGTGACCAAGGTAAACAACTCGCTGGACACAGAATTGCAGCTTAGAAGGGGACACCTTGTGCCCCTTTTCGGCCAAAAAATGTAAAACCGTCAGTGAGGCTTTTTCACATTCAGGTTCGCTTCTAGCGGTGATCAGCAGATCATCGACATATTGAAGCAGGGCAGTGTTGACTGGCATGTGTATACTGTCAAGTTCTCGTTTCAGTGCTTGGCTATAGATGCTGGGGCTTTCTGTGAATCCTTGGGGTGCGCGTGTGAATTTAAAGCTTCGTCCATTTAAACTAAATCCGAACAAGTATTGGCTTTCCGGATCTATTGGGACGCTGAAAAAGGCATTCTTGAGATCAATTGCAGTAAAGAATGTTGCTTCGGAATCAATAGCTGTCAATAATGAAGAAATGTCTGGAACTACGGGGTATTGTGGTACAATACATTTATTTAATTCGCGCAGATCAATGACCAATCGATATACTGGCGGGGCCTTTAGATCAGTTCGTTTAAGAATCGGAATTATCGGTGAATTACATACATTGGAGTCTGTTTCCACAACCACTCCTTGGGTAATAAGTTCGTCAATGATTTGCAGTAAAGCCACTACAGCATCTGGTGGTAACTTGTATTGTCGCATTCGTGGTAGTACCACTCCTGCCTTTAGTGTGACTCGATATGGTGTAATGTTCATGCAACCAACATCTGTAGGGCCTTGTGCCCATAAATGTGTGGGTAAAGTCTGCAGTCGGTGATCCATGTCTCGGGACACATAGTGCCCTTTGAAATCACGTAAAAACAATCTTACTCCTTCCGGAGAACAACATATTATAGCTCCTAGAGCTTTCAAAGTTTTTATACCTAACAAGTTTTCTGGGCATGATTTAGTAAGCAATAAATCTGTAGTTCGTGTCAAAGGACCAATCGTAAGGGGAAGAGGCTGTGATACTTTGTTAACGATAGGTTTTCCTGAAAAGCCAAGGGAAATATTCTGTGAGCCTGAGAGGGGTGCCCCTGGAACTTCACTACGTTTTATTGTTGTTCGGCTTGCCCCTGTATCAAGTAAAAATTTTCTATCTTGGCCTAATAGTTCACTGTGTACATAAGGTCCTTCTTGATCTACAGGGACCTCAATAAGGGGTAAGCCAACTTCCCTCTCTAGGCTGTTTCATGAGTATCGTTGATAATCAGGATAGTCATACTGTGCGGTCTGGTACATCTGTCGTGTCGTTGTTTGTGTGGCAGCAATAGGCTGCGATGGTGGAGCCGGCAGAGACTGTTGCGGGGCTGGCATGGACTGTGCATGCTGCGGGGCTCCTTGTTGGTTCTGATCCTGTCTGAGTGGCCGTGGTCTTTCTTTTGTATTACCTATGGCGATATTATGTTTTAAAACTGGACAATCGTGTACATAATGACCTGGCTGTTTACAATAGTTGCATGTCCCTTTTACAGGACCTGTTGAAACACTGGACTGTGTCATACCCTTTTTATGACCGTCAGCTGGAACTGTCTGGGAAACTAGCATTTTCATTTTCGTGTCTTTCATGCGTCTTTGTTCATGTTCTTGTTCCTCTCTAATTCTATTGTGATGGTACTGTAGCATTTGTAACATTTGTGACGGAGTGTTACCTTGCCAGGTACTCTCGAATTTCAATACTCTATTCTTAACTTGGGGCAAAGAATTTTCAACTAACTTTGTCACAAACAGATGTGGATACGATTCGCTACTTGCTTTTATTCCACTATTTATACCAAAACATTTTTCGAATCGGGCATAGAAATCACTAGTGTCTTCATCTGGTTTTTGTTTACAGGCTGAGATTGCACCCCAGTCTTCCTTTTTCGTAGTTAATAAACGTGGCAGTACCTGTACTAGTAAACCTGGTAGTGTTTTGGTCTTCTCCCCAAGCCCTGCACCTGGACCTCGAGCTTTTTCTTCGTTTTCTAATGCTGTCCAATCTATCTTTTGGTCTCCCACCTCCCAATCCTTTTCCTTGAGTTTTTCATAAATGCCCGCAGGCATTAATACCTTCAATATTGTCATAATGTCGGGGTAGGTATACTCTCCCATGAGCAACATGTCTTTAATTTCTCGGTGGAAACCCGCTGGGTCTTTGTCATGACTGGGTACCACCTTCTTCATTTCCAATAGTTCTATTTTAGATATGGGTGTGTATACAAACACACGTTTAAACTGATTGTCCTCACCTTTTATCGGGTGCACTTCGCGTAAGGGATTCTGTCTATCCATATAGTACGTCGCTCTTTCCTTGATGGGCAGTGAAACATGTTCGGGACATACAAAAAGAATGTACTGCTTTCTGGATTCTAGTATTTCTCTAATTAGCTCAGTACCTGAACCTCTCCATTTATTCGTGAGTAATTTAGTCAATATATCAGGTAAGGGACCAGGGTCGGAGTGTTGGCTTTTATATAATATAAGGAGTTTTTGAATCATATAGATACCAGCTAAACGCTGTTCATCTGGGGCGAGGTTCAAAAACGTGTGTGCTAATGTATCATCACTATATTTTCCGGGACTATCAACCCAATGAACGGCTGACCTGGCTAATTCTTGTTCGTCCATAGAATCGAGTATATGATAACCCCTTCGTTCTCGGAGTAGGTTGTCAGCGGCTTGGAACGAATGTTCGGGGGACCTTATATTTATTATAGGAGTTTGGAAATTTCTGCTATTATCTGGACGTACCGGACGTATCGGATCAGTGAAGCATCTAGTATTATCGCAAGATCTTCCTCTACCTACATAGGCCATGGTTTCTAACTGTCCTGTGGGCAGTTCTAATTCTTCCTCGTCTTCGGTTTGTTCAGGTTCGTCTACTGCTAATCTTTCTTCGTGTATTCGTTCTATTTCTTTGCGGATCTTTCGGCACATGGCTACTATACATGATCGTTTATCATGTCTCCCCTCTGATATATTCTGACTACATGTGGTAAGAATTTGCATTTCTTTCGGATTTACCCCTGGTTGGTCTTGATTTCTGATCACACAATTTATGAGGAAACGTAACAGTTCCCCCTGTACTCCATGGCTCTGTTAATACTCTCAGAATCTCGCCCTGACTGAACAAAGTGATATATATTTTCTAAGTGTGTAGTCATTCCTGGTAGCTTCCCTAAATATATAGCAGCTCGTCGGATACGTAATGATGCTAGCATCATTTCGTCCCCTTTTCCGGGCACAGGGTCATATCTACAATCTATTAGAAGTTCCTTGAGCGTGTTGGGAGTTACTAGTTTGGGCGTACGTTGGTGGGCTAATTCTTGAAAGGAAAGTTTATTTACTCTGGGTGGCGTGGAAAAAATGTTTGATGTACCTCCGGTAGCCCCACCTGGGGTGCTGGATGTGAAAGGATTCGTCGAACGTGATATAGCAACTATAGGTGTGGATACAGATGTCGAAGCAGATGTGCTTGCCTGAACTTGTGTCGGAGTTTGCTGTTGCGGAGGTACAGACGGAAGAGGGTCTTGGAGTTGAACCCCCTCTGCAGGCGGTCTATGTGGCGCAGCATTAGCATACTCGGGAGCTGCGTCGTCTAAATAAGAGGAAAGAAAAACATCTTCTGCGGTTCTGGGATGCCCTTTGGGATGTACCTTTATCGGAAACAATGGGGGTGGCAAGTCTTTTGGTATCTCCGGAGTAGCCTTAGGTAATCCTTCGGCCAGGAGAGGATACATACCATTCATAAGGGCATTTCGTTGTCTGTCTACTTGTTCTGATTTTACTCGAGTACCTTCTTCAATTAATATATTTTCTCGAACTTTATTTAAATTCTCCTTACTCTTCTCTTCCTGTCTACGTGCTTTTTCTGTACGTCTATACGATTCTTTACGCCATAATTCAATGGCGTCTTTCTGTGATTGTCTAGCTTTCTTTTTCCATAATTCTTCCTCTACTTTCACGATGCAATCTGCATCCCAGGTCCCAGCTGCGGGCCACCTCTGACTTTCTGGTAATTCCTTGGTGTAGTCTACCCATAAATCAAGAAATAATATGGCGTCTAGGCCATGTTTATGATACATGAAGTACCCTGGAGTGTCCCTAGGGGGAATGGGAACAGCTTCTTCGAGTACCCCTTTTCTGGTTTTGATCTGTCTTAATTTCGAAAAGAGCGGCATATTGAAAACTGATCTGATACCTAATTTTGAACACGTTTAATACAACGAAACACAATAATGAACAGTCATTCACACCACAATATGCAGAACGTATTTAAAAACATTTAACATTTAACATTTAATGAACAACAATGATGGCCGTTCACTAAGCATAATACTCGATACTAACTAGATAATTCTGACTTCATATACTAGACATACTTGATATACTGCTAAACAGTACAGATACACTGCTGAAACAGTGCAGACCGGATTTGTGTACCCAAACCCGTCTTGACCGGCACAACCTATGTGCACGTCAGAACGCCTCCCCGACAATGGTACTCACCGGGTAGCTCGGAACGGAAGGCCTCGGAACTGAACTGAACTGGACTCGGACCGGACTGGACTCGACTCGATACTTCGGAACTTCGGAACTGGTGGGCCTCTGTATACCTCGGATCTTGCTCTCTCAGCTAGGCTCTGGTCGGGATACTTCGCACTTCTCACCGCCTCGTCTGGGTGTTGATCGCAGCCTCAGTTACCCCCGCTCTGCAGGAGGGAGATACAGGAAATCCTGTGGGTACGCGTTGTTGTCCGTCCAGCTGTGACAGGAGACCGGGCCTGCAACGCACCTCCGGCGCGTGAGATGAGAAAGTGTCCCTGTTCGGGCGCCATATATGTGGTAAATAATTTAATTACCGGGACTTAATTTGATGCGGAAAATCTATAATAATAGCTCAGTAAAATAAGAGGCAGAATCCGTGGTATTAGAGGTTCGGAACGGGCTTTATTCCAAAATCAATTCGAATTGAGGACTCCATATTCCATCACCACGAAGGTTCAGGAAGTGAAGGACCCCACTTTATTGACAAGTAATCATTTATATACAATAGGCATTACAGTGAAACAGATGCCGGAGGCGTAACAGTTGATAACAAAGATAAGAACATACATGCGTAACTAAAGTGGGTGTAACTAAAGAACGTCATCAGGTATGATGTCATAAATGGGTGGTTCCATGAAAGAATTTCGCAATGTCAGCAGAAATACTTGGCAGAGATGCGCGCGCAGCAGCATGACGTGTGATTGACGTGCAACTAGGGGATGAAGGGGACTTGACATGTAGCTCTACATGTGGAGACAGAAGTCTGGGGTTATGTCAACCTAATCCCAAATCATATCTAATATCCTATGTTTAAAGAACTGTGTTATCCAGAAAGAAAGGTCTCTTAGGATAGAATCTTATTCTATACTGACTATACTGTCCGTTAGTGCGTGTACAAGCGTCTAAGTGTCTACACTAGATGCGAGGGCAGAAATCTTCCATAGTAATAGGGCTATTAATTACTTGCATGAAGACAGAGAAGCCAGGCCCTTTGCTCGGTAGCTGGGAGAATGTTTACTTAAACTACTAGACAGGAATGTATTGGATAGGGAGCGGAGCAAAGCAGATAATCTTGAAGGTGAAATACAGTTTTTGGCAGGCAACAGGCTGGAGTCAGGCACCGTTAGCCGCGCAGGGAGTAGGACAAAGTTCATGGGTACAGATGCGAGCTCAGACTGGAGCTTTCAGAGGCAGAAGGCAGAAAAAACTTGATGGCAGAATCAGGGCCTACTCGTCTGAACTGTAAAATGGGATAAGTGAACCATATAAAGCCGGTGGCCTTTCATACTTAGGAATAGAATATCCGGCCCATTCATGGCGGATCTGAAAGAACACATGTTGACGGTGGACGCACATGTGTTTGCGTCTTCATAACTGGAACTGGAGGAAACATACATGTACTTATGGTTTATACATGAAACCGTTGGGGTCCAAGATAGGGGACATAACTGACCCTAAAAATCCATATTTCCACAGGAGGAAGACCTGAAGGAACCACCAGCCATTATTCCTGTCTCTGCCTTCCCTGCACAAGTGTTGGTAACCATTCTTTCACAGGAGTTCCTCGACGAGATAAAAGGTGCTCTAACAACCCTGGATGTCCCTTCATGGGTTCAAATCAATCCAAACCAGCGGAGCACGACCGGAGATTTAGCGTACCACGATCACGCTTTGTATGTACCCATCACATCTCTGCAACAACAAGTACTGGCCTGGGCTCATGATTCATCGCTAGGAGGACATTTGGGAGAAACCAAAACCATCGCCTTGATGGAAAGACATTTTTGGTGGCCCACGTTGAGGAAAGATACCAGGGACTATGTCAAGAATTGTGCCATCTGTGTTCAAGGAAAAGCCAAACACACCAAACCTGCTGGCTTGCTACAACCCATACCGATTCCCCCTTCTCCATGGCATACAGTATCAATGGACTTCATAGTTGAAATGCCACCGTGCCAGGGGTATACCACAGTCTTAGTGATCGTCGATCATTTAACAAAGATGGGACATTTCATTCCACTCACACATCTTCCCACTTCCCACGAACTTGCTTTTTTATTCTTGCAACATGTCATCAGGGCCCATGGAATACCCAGAGCACTTATCACAGACAGGGGAACACAATTCACTTCACGGTTTTGGAAAGAGCTGTGTAGCACATTAAACATAGAAGCCCGTTTATCTTCCAGTTATCACCCTCAAACTGATGGTAAGACGGAGCGGCTTAATCAAACCCTAGAACAATACCTTAGATGCTTCACACTCCAAAACACTTCTGATTGGTTCCCCCTTATCTGGATGGCTGAATTCGCATACAACAATGCAGAACATTCCACCCTGGGTTGCTCCCCTTTTTTCTGTATGTATGGTTCACACCCAAACATGCTCCCCTTTGACTGGCCTGTCAGATCCAATCACCCCAGCATACAAGAACATCACGCTCACCTACGAGCGGTGCTCATCGACGCCAAACACCAATTGATCTTGGCCCAAACCGCTCAAAAACGACATGCAGACACAAAAAGGGCACCCGCACCTTCATATGCAGTAGGGGATAAGGTTTGGTTGGCCACAAAGAACCTCCATCTTAAAGGGGTGGGTAAACTAGCTCCCAAATACATTGGTCCCTACACCGTAGAGAAAGTAATCAATCCTGTAGCGATGCGCCTATCTCTTCCAGCGTCATGGCACATCCATCCTGTCTTTCACGTGTCTCTACTTCTGCCTTGTCCGATTACTACACGATTACCCCCTAAACCCGTTCCCATCAACATAGATGGTGAGAAAGAATACGAAGTACACAAACTTCTAGACTCTCGCATGGTCAGGGGAAAAGTGCAGTATCTAGTAGATTGGAAAGGGTTTGGAGTAGAGGATCGAACCTGGGAACCAGTGGATAATCTACATTGCCCTCTCCTGTTGAACAGGTTTCATGCGGAAAATCCCGGGAAACCGGGTCAACCACCGAGATGGCGGTTATTGAGAGGGGGTTCTGTAGCGTTCACGGGACTCTCGACATGGGGCAGGCGGCCCTACCTGCGTTCCCGTAGGTGGAGCGCCGAGAAGAGGCATTATGGACAACATAGAACGAGTTCTGATCCCTCAGGCCATAGAACACTACAACTCCCAGAAGCCCCACCGCGGAATTACCGGAAGGGGAAGCCTGCATTTCGAAGCTACAAAGCCCCGCCCCTGGTTTAGCGCGGGGCTTTGCAAACTGCCTGGAAGCCAGTCTTCAGCCGTTCCCGTTCTATTGCCGGATTTCCCTGCCGCTGAGTGACCTTCGCCGTTCCTGTCAGCAACCTCGTAGCGGATGGGTCAACCCGCTTTTCCGCTGCTCTGAACTTCTTCGGTTTATAGATTCAGTGCGGATGCCGCTGCCATTCTTGCCTCATTGAGTCTTCACTATCTGCAGTGGGGACCGCAGCTGTGGTCCGGAGTCAGGCAGAGCGGATGGTATTCCCCGCAGGACTGCTGTAGCTCTGTGAGCCACGTACCTTGGTCTCAGTGGGTGTCTTCCCACGCCGTGCAAATCATCGGATCATTCAGGTATTTAGGTTGTAATTTACTGTTGGAGCTGAGCGCGGTTGCGCTGTTTTGTTTGTTTGAAACTTGCACCGCGTATCAGGATTCTGTGTCCGGATTCAGTGTAGTCTTCCTGAACATTTCCCGTGTGGACTACACTGTTCTCAGAGCTGCTCGCCATGGTTCTTGGTGAGTACCTGCCGATGTAGAATAGTAGGCGAGGGTACGCACTATTACTTGTATTAATCCCTTACTCTCTCTCCTGTGTGCATACAGTATCTTCCTGCTCCCCCGACATCTACACGTCCCCCCAGGGCCATAGAGGGAGAACAGGAGAAGGAGAACATCTGGCAGCCTTTTTTCTTGTTTTATCCACTTCCCCTTTCCCCGGGGTGCAGGGTCGCCTGGGAGTTGTACATACCCTATGCGCCGCTGTGCTTTGGGGACGAGGGAGGATACTCTGCACATCATTGTTCCCGCTGACGATCCTCAGAGGTTAGTGGCTCATCACTTGCATATGCCATTGACATCCGACAATCATAAAGGAAGCAGGCGTTTTTGGTGGCGGAATATAAATTCCCTCTCTAGTCAACACAAGCTTATCTTTTTTAAAGAAATCCTTAATTTTCTTTATTAATGACATTTTTCTCTTTTCTCCATACATTCTAGATGAACAATATATGAAAGAGTATTCCGCAAACCCTTGAACTCTACTATCTGTGCGACTCACACCAGCAGTCAAATCAGAATCCAACATACAATTTCTCTTTCGACCAATCCTAGCGCGGCTTCTATCTATTTAACCAATCAGACTCAGGCTCACGCTCGTGGTCTGACCAATGCTATCGCGGCCTTTTGTGACATCAGTATTACTTCTCACTACTGACCTCTCCTTTACAATCTGTTTCTGTCTCAAGCCCACTGTTTCAACCAATCCCAGCGTGGCTCTCTGTGACGTCAGTACAACTCCAGCGACTGACCCTCCCTTCACAAGGTAATACGAAAACGTATTTCTTAATACTTTTCTTGAAATTCTTCGTTAATAACAACATAAAAACATTCGCTACTCTGCCTGTTCCACTAAACAAAGGATAGATTTTGACTTATTCTGGAGTTTTAGAATTACTCCTCTTCTACTGCGAGTAAAAACCTCTGTTTACCCTTCATTCAAGCTCGGAAGAACCTGTTACTCCTTCAGTGTTACCCCTACTGGGAAATAAGACCAAAGTTTCACCAGCGAACTCTCTGCTATCAATGACACTCTACTTTTATACGAAAATAGTCCCTAATTTAACACTGCCCGCCCTGCGTAGCTTCTCAATGCTATTCCAACAGACGAGTAACCTCACTACAGTGTGGCTTCTATTACCACCCGCTTTTCACTTCCCGGGATTCTGGACAGCATAAAACAAGACGCTAACTATTGTGTTAAACATAAATCAATAATCAATATTTATCCCCAAACTATTCAATAATGACCATAACTCTGCTACCAGAAAACTGATCCAGCGGCGTACCAACAACAGATACTCTACTACCATATACTCACCTGGGCCCATACACACACAGTTTAAGTAAACCGCTGGACTGTTTTGTATATACGTTTCTCATAATGTTTAGTATTAGCCTAAAATACCTCTAGTCACCTTTAACTAACCCTTCACGGATCAAAATGTTCTTTCCTCTGGTCGATGGACCATTAGTTTAACTAATTGATGGTGATAATTAACTTAATTCTAACTTATCTATACTTTGAAGTAAAATAACCACAGACTCGGGAAAGTTCTACATCTTTATCTAAATTAAATGCATGTGAACCACTTCAAAAATACAGCACTGTCACCATCATTCATCGGAGAGAAACTTCAATTGATTAAACATCAACCACGTACTTCGGACTCATGCAATGATCAATGCTCAGAAAGGGAGAGGACAGAGAGAAAAGATCATCTGCAAATAACACGAAATAATAATGACCAAGAATGGTGTGAAGACCAACCCCCTGGCCAAAGGGCTGGTAAGGGTCCCCTGGGATAGTTCAAGCGACAAAGACTTCAGGACAGGAATCAGGACAGGATAGTTGACCTCTCTAGAACACTGACGATTTGCGCCGCACCCCTCTCTGACACTCTCTTCCTCCTCGAGATTCTTCCGCGATCTTCTGATCTAACCCAATTAAATTAGGAAAGAAAGTTTTGCTTCAGGCTCTGCATTCGATTCTTCATCAGCATCTCACAGCATCCCTCCCAGCATCAGCATCACCCGCTACACCCACAGCATCCCGAGCTCTGCAGCATTCAGAAAATCTTCATCTGACTAACTAACTAAAGCTATCTTAATTATACCTTTTCGTTCTGCATGTTCCACTAAAGTTTCAATATCGTAAAAATTAGAAATCTAATTGGTCAGGCAAGGGGGGATGATCATCACACCATGCTTACATGTCATCTAAAATTAGTTAACCATTGTTCGCAAACCCATCCCCTAAATTTTTATTAAAAATTGTATTTCACACTCGCATTCATGTCTCATGTGGTGCGCATTAGTTTTACACAAAACTCTTTTAGTAACTTGTTAGTGAGTTAAAGGAGCGGATTGCTTCCGAGCAAGTCTCTTTTCTAAGAGTCCTTGCCCATCACCACCTAAGAATCCATTTATAATATCCAGGGTCACACTTACGTGTTTAACAGCAAAGAAATGTAAAATATGAATACGTGGCTGTTAGAAATGGGATCTCTAGTTGGCTAAGG
Organism: Triturus cristatus; assembly: GCF_964204655.1. Taxonomy (NCBI): domain Eukaryota; kingdom Metazoa; phylum Chordata; class Amphibia; order Caudata; family Salamandridae; genus Triturus; species Triturus cristatus. Next base: position 818,938,588 of record NC_140595.1, read on the forward strand.
CTTGAGCCAAAGCCAGGCAGAGACCACCACTCTAGTCAGGGCAAGAAAGTTACGCGCCAAAGATAACCCCTGCTCACTCCCTTGGTAGCTTGGCACGAGCAGTCAGGCTTATCCCGGAGGCAATGTGTAAAAGCATTTGCGCACGCACCCAGCAACAACACCCAAGGCCCACCACAAAAGGAACTCCACACAAGGTTATATCAAAAATAGCCTTTGTATTATCATAACACATTAGAATAGTAAGCACATATTATACATGGTGCCACCTGGCACTAGGTCATATTTACAAGGGATTATTTACACATGACAGGGCCACCTGGACCACTGTCAGGACCATCACAAAGTGAACTTAGTAAATGCAGAACATATCATAATCATAGAACACAACCAGTAACTACTGGTAACCACTGAACTTAGCATCAGCCTGTAACATAAACCACATTATGCACAGTATCACATCAGGCACGAATTACATTCTGCACCAACCTCACCATCATAAACACATGAGGCCATCATCTCACAAGTCTAAACGCATTAGACCCTGACCTCCTAAGTATAACTACAAATCTCACTAGCATAAACCATAATATGCGAACCAACCTCATAATTATAAAACACATTTAGAGGTATCAACACAGGTGCGTAAATCATTCTACATGAATCACATTTCCTAGCACCCAAAACCACAGTAGGTCCTGGCGCCCAATAAACCTAACAATCCCCCTGGCCAACTGGCCATCCCAAAGGGGCTCAACTGCCCTCTGTCCAAAAGTCAGGGCTGCTGCCAATGCAGCGACTGTCAAGGGTGCGCAATTTGTGCAGGCCTAAACGTAGCAGCTGGCACTAAGTGCTGCGCAGCTGTGTAGGAAAAGATGGGGGCGAAGGAGTGCGTCTCACTCCTGAATTCAGCATGTATCCTAAAATAAAGACCTAAATGGTGCAGCTGCTCACTACTTGCTGGGCAGCTGTGAGAGTTAAAAATGTGGTATGGGCTCTCAATGGCCCTTGAAACAACTGGGCAAAACGTTGGAGCCATGCACAGGCTCTAGAAATGATGGGGGCAAACGTGGGAAAGAACACGGGCTCCTCTGGCCCTTTTAACAGTGGTGGCCCTTTAAAGTAATTATGCCCCAAGCCCCTCACGGGGACTTTAAACCAATAATGGTCAAAATAGAACTTGCCCCCGACGTTGGAGCGGCCCGCTGTAAAGTGGGCAGCTGGCAGACAATGGGCACGGTGGAGCAGGCTGGCTCCTAGAACAAAATCATGCCTGCCTCGTTGGAGCAGCTCGCTGCAAGACGGGGGCGCTGGAAGTGCAACAATGGCACTGTGCTGCGAAGGGCACTAAACAACAGGGAGCCCCCACTCACCGGGACACCACACGGACGAAGCCCCTACTCACCGGAGCTTCCTGGTGGCTGCACACAGGCTCTCTCTTCTTCACCTGCGGCGGGGACAGGAACCGGCAATGTGCCTCGCGCCCCCTCCGCCATCAATTTCTACTGGTTGGCACCCGCAGGCTCTCCCTCAGCAAAGGGAACCCCGCACGGGCAGGCGCCATCACCATCCTTCTGGGCAGCTTCTCCGGCGGCGGCGGTGTGCGCGGGACTTCCTTCTCAAAACCGGAAGTCCCGCCCGCCGTCAGGCCCATTGTTGCCTGACTTCCGCCCTGTCCGCGACTCGGGCCGCCGCGGTGATTTTAACAGCGGCAAATGAGGGGTGGGCTCCCTCGAGAGCAGAAATAAAGCTAGCATGCGGGGTGGGCACCCGCTGGGGCTCAAATAAGCGGGGTGGGCACCCAAATTAATTATAATAAAAATAAGCGGGGTGGGCACCCGCAAAACTCACAAGGAGGGGGGAATCCCTAGGCTGGGGGATCCTCTCTCAGCAGCGGCGCGCAGTCCAGCGCTGCGGGGAGAAAATAAAGCGCAGAAAGAGCCAGGTGCATTAAAAAATAAATCCAGCACTCCCAAGGTGCTGGGGCAGTCCCAATGTCTCTTTAGGGTCCTGGAATCAAAGTAAGGCAGAAGGGTCCCAGAAAAAGAAGTCCTCCAGGCATCATGGGGCAGGGCACAGCCCAGGGAGGCAAGCCTTCCCCAGGCCCCAGCAGCAGCACACCCCTGGCAGATTCAAGTCCAAGCACAAGAACATTTACATGGGGTCACAGCCCCTCTATTTATATCAGCAAATCCTTTGTTTTAAAAGTGTAGGCAAGGGGAGAACCAGATACAACTGGTTCAGAAGCACTTTGTTTTGCTCAGGTCCCCTCTCTATTCACAGGACAGGCCAGGGACATCAGACGCACCACAGGAGGTGGAGCCAGCATTGTGGAAGTGAAGGCACAGCCCTATTCAGGTCCCAGGTGCAACTTCTCCCTCCCATCTACATGCAGGTCTCCCTATTCACCCATCCTGGCTCCTGGAATTCCCCAGCCCTCTCAGCTCCTGTCAATCACAAGCCTGACATGCAATTCACATCACACAGCACACAGAAATGCCAACTTCTAGAAGTGGCACTTCTCCACTAGTCACAATAAATCTGCGCACACCATTGCGCAGCATTTATTCTCAATAGTTCGCACATACTAAATTCAACCCTGCACTCCTCTCACATCAGGAATTACCATGGAAACACATATCCCCCATGCATTCCTATGGGAGGGCAGGCCACTCTCACCACACGCACTTAGAGAGCGCACGCACTTTACACTGGGCCACAGTGCTAAAGTGCGCAGAGGCCAAAAATCACTACCAATATGTCAGAGCTTAAGGCAAAAAGTTCAGGGGTGAACCTGCCAGAAGGGCCAAGTCCAGCAGTGGCAAATAAATAATCTCCTCCCATGCAGTTTACTCCCAAGATTGTAAATGGTTGCAGTTGACCCTGGCACCTTGTGGAGGACTGACGCCAGGCTGTGTCTTCAATAAAGCCTACAGTTCAATTACCAGGTGTGTGGCGAGTGCTTCCTACACTACAGTTGCCCCTTCACTACTTGCTCTTCACACACCTGATCTCAAAGTGCTGCTCCGTACCACTACGAATTTTCTTACCCTCCTGCCTTTCGAGGCAAGAAGAATAGTGATCCATGCCATGATCATGTCACATCTTATTATGCAAATATTCTGTTCTTGGGGGCTACTGAAGCCCAGGTGAAGCGCCTGCAGGTGGTTCAAAATGCGGCAGCCTGCACTACATCACCGTCTGCCCTGGCGTTCCTGAACGGCCGCCGCTCTCAAGGTTTGCATTGGCTGCCTGTTAAGAAACGCATCCTCTTCAAAGCACTAGTGATGGTCCACAGAGCAGTGTTCTCTTCCAGACCTCGATATTAGACCGATAGATTTACTCAGTGTATTCCTCCCAGAACTCTGCGCTTCACTTCTACTTCTCTTTTAGTTAGTCCACGCATTAAGCATGTTCGAAAGGCCTTTTCTTTTTTGGCTTCCAAGGCCTGGAATGCTCCCCCGCAGTAGGCATCCGGCATTTCCCCGGTGGGCCGCCAGGGCCGGGCCGGATTTGGGCCCCTGGGGGACTGATTTTGTTACATGGCCGTTTTTGCACCATAGCTGCAATATCGGCCTCTGTAATGAAATCGGCCGAAACCGGCCTTGGCAAACTGCTTGGCCGCACCCCCAAGCCCCGGGGGGCTGGCCGAGCACTTTGCCAGGGCCGGTTTTGGTTCCCAGTCCCCCGTGACCTATGATGGACTGTTTCAGAGCCCGTCTTCCATAAATAACGTAAGTCTCGTTTTTAGGTCTCGCCTGAGCCAGCGCTTATAGCGCTGCTCTGGCAAGAGTTTTAGTAAGCGGGTTTTGGAAGTGCTAACCTAGTGGCTTTTTTCAGGCCTCCAGTTTGCGTTGGCGATGTCGTGCACGCGCACAGCTTCTTTCCTGGTTTCTAGCATTCCTTTCAGTTTCATCGCATGGCCGGCTTTCCTCCCCCTCTCTCACCCGCTCCTCCCCCTCCCTTACTGCACGGAAGAGTTTCATGAGATGCTAGGTTCCCCTCTTACTTCTATTCCTCACGCAAGCACTGTTCAATCACTTTACATGGTACCATAGTACCTTTATTTAGTTACTATTTTTCTTTTATTTACAGACTCTAATCGTAATTCTTTTTAAATAAATTACGCTTGTCCATGCAATGTTTAGCATGAATGAAGCACTTTGCCAAACCCAGCCGCCCATTACTGTAAGTCATTGCATCCTGCCCACTGTAAAAATATCACATCCTGTTATATAATATGAGATTTAATCACAATGATAATGTAAATTATAAAGTGGGAGACAGAGGTCGCTTTAAACACGGCTCGGTTGTGTTTCTAATCTTAGACCGCTTTCATTCTCTGCCTCTGCTAATATGCTTCCCCTCATCAGAAGACATGTCACTCACTCCCCGAGCAACAAAGGAGGCCTTATTGCACGAGCGCCCCGTGCAGTGATTTAGCGCTGGGCCGACAAGTACAGTATATCCCTGTTGAAGCAAATGGACACGTGTGAGGCATCGGATATGCGTTAACAGCTCTTTGCTCCGTATCAACTGTTTTCATCGATTCAGGGCAGGACCGGAAGGAGGGTTCTATGGCGACTCTGAAATCGGCAATGACAGACAAATTATTTTAAATTGTTTAGACACGTTTTTTATTCACCCGTGTATAACATGCGTGTATTTTACACATTTCTTGTTGCATGAAACGTACACTTTATGCTTCGTAGATAGCTCAAGTTTCTCTTCCGCATAAAGATTTCGTAACCACACAAAGTGGCCGTTGTTTCCGCGATACACAAGTAGTGTCACGCCACAGTCTAACTTTCGCCGGTAGATGGCGTTGTCTTCTTAATCATTCCTTTCTGTGGTTTGGTGAGGTGCACTTCAGCATGGAGCCATTTCAGTTAGAGTTCCTAGATAGCGTTCCCATACACAGAATACATTCTTGGCTTTCTCTTACATTAGATCAATAGGTGACCATGCTCCGTTTAGTAGCAAATAAGTATGTAGCCTAACTGCTAGGGCGGTCGCCCTTGAACCTAGGGGACCGTGTTCGAGCCTCGGCAGTGACACTTAACATCCTGTGGTTCTGGGCAAATCACTTAATCTCTCAGTGCCTAGAAATGAATATGTCCGTCTTTAACGCAACTGGTGCTTATGTAAAGTGCTCTGATATCTTCGTGTCTAGTTCGCGGTATGTAAACAAAAAAAAGATGCTGGGTGCAGTGGTCCCCTCACTCTCCGGTACCTGGAGCCACGCAATTGTGGCATTCGCAAGGCTGTTTTTTTAAACCTTTTTTACCGCCATGACTGATATTTTAATGCCCCGTCCAGTACAAACAAGCATTTGCATAGCCAATAGGTCTCGCCTTTGGGACCTTATTGGGACCTTATTAGTGTTTAGCCATGCAACGGTTGATATTGTTGCACCAAGGATATTGTGCTGCATAACTAAATACTTATAAGGTCCCAAAAGCGAGACCTATTGGCTATGCCAATGCTTGTTTCTCTAGGGAGAAGTAGTTCTTCCGGTATGGGGCTGTGCACCTGGGCTCTCCTGCTAACGCTGAGACACTCCTCAGAGTAGCCATGCACTTTATAATTCTATCATTCATTCTATTCAGTAATCACTTTCCCACCCTGTACAGCCTGTAGACATGGTGCGGTAATGTCCCTGCTACAGAGATCCATGTGTACCATCTGTCCATCGCTCCAACATGATGTCCAAGTGAGATGTGTAAAACTACCTCTGTTTTAAACTCTGTGCAGCACCGAAACAATTCCGAAATGGATGATTGTGTGTTGCAAAAGATCAGCTTCTGTTGTTGCATTTTAATAGGTTTGCTTGTATGGCGCTTGTACCAGGCAGTATCCAAGTGATTTTGTTGGTGGTTCCCTAAGACTTTTTTTCTTTTGGGCCAGTTTTATTTGTTGGTGAAAAGTGGAATGAGTATGCATATTCAGTAGCCACATAAATGCTTTAAATAACTCCATTCTTCCAGTTAAAATAAATGACCGGTGATGTCGTATTGTGTTTTTTGACTGGCTGTGATGTCACAATAGGATTGTGAAAGAAGCTCAAATATTCTACTTTCGAAGACAAAACACTATACCACAGACTATTAATGCAAAAATACCTGGCAAATCATACAATTACAACTAATAACAAACAAGCTCGGGCAAAGCCAATAGGTCTCAGCTTTAAAGGCTTGAGCTGTTGGCTTTGCCAATGCATGCTGGCACTGAAATGCATCCAAATGCAGGGCTGGCAATATTGGAATGAGGTTTGTCCTAAAGAAGGCCCTTTCCAAGATAGTTACCAATGCGCACATGTACATTGTGAGGTTTGCGTGTGCATGTATCGTAACGCAAGGTGGTCATTTTAATTTACTATTATAACACTGTGGATGGCCAGGTTAAAATAGTAAGTTAGAATGTAAAAAATAAACTAGACTGTGAAAAGAGTGAAAAATGGAACCAAGCGAAGCAGTGATGCAACTGTGAGCCCTCTCCAAATTTATAACACTGGAAGTGGGAACGGGCGCCAAATAATGGACGAGGGTAGGGGAAGCAAAAAGAGGGAGGGGAGTCAAACTAAAGACTGCTCACAGTGAGAAACAGAAAGAGAAAGTGACCAAGCAGATGGCGGCACTTGGCACCTGCTGGGCCCTCGAACATGGGGAGTGGGGTGTGGGGCTGGAGCAACAAGACAGGATAGGGTTGGGGGGGCTTTAGAGCGAGAGAGCCAAGAAACACATGCATGCCCATGAAGTGCCCAATGACAAATAAAACATAGGTACCTCGCGTATGCCTTGAAAGGAAACAACTGGTCCAGTGAGAACACTGTGCGACCTAAATCGTCCCCTAGAGGGGACGAACACAAGAACCGGAAGGAAAGCCATCGAATCAAGAGCAGGGAAGGGAGACAGAAAACAAAGCCATCCAATCATGAGCCAAAGGCTGACCCACAGACCACTCTAGGCTCGTGTGATGTATTGGAAAGGAAAGCTCTTGCAAACATACAGATACAGCTGTCTGTAGCGGATACCTACAAAGAGAACAAAAGAACCTGGAATGTGCATCTGTTTGACCCCCGGAGTGTTTCTTCTGCTACATATTATTAATACTGGCCTTTGTTGTGAAGTGCGCTGCAAAATATGTCGTCTCAGGGCATTTTCACAATGGAAGTTCTTTTTATCCAGAGCAAATTGACTCCTTTCAATGAGCTCAAAAGGATGAAAGACAAAGTTCACCCCTTAGGATTCGAACCTGCAGGTTGCAGGCAGATCTTGGCAGTGGGTCCGATACCTTATTGTAAATATATACTGAGATCTGCAGATTCTTCTCTCTGAAGCAGCGCTCAGTCCAGTGTCAGTGGCGTAACATTAGCCCCCGCAACCCCCGCGGAGCGGGGGGCCACGAGCTCCTATGCACGGGCAGCAGGCCCCCGGCCTGAGAGCTCCTGACTGGATCCAGAGCATGGGGGGACCCCTCCCTGTACTTTGCAGGGGGCCCTCTCAAGTTTCGTAATGCCACTGCCCAGTGTCATCGTAATGATTTTGGGGGCCCAGGGCAAGACATTTTTGGTGACCCCTGTACAGAACAAATTTAAGTTGTATTAATAATTTCCTGCAAATTCAAATCCGCATTATGCCAAAAAGAGCTAAATTACAGGTTAAACTTTAACATGGTCAGACAAAAACAGTTGAAATATGTCTTGTTTGGGATCCCAACATTTTTTAAAACAACATACGATAAAGAGACAGTCAGAGATGAAAGTAGGCAGTGAGAGAGAGTGGTTTAGATAGAGAAATAGGATCGACAGAGGTCAAATAGAGAGAAAATTTGGTTTCCTAAGGGAGCAGCTTTGGAAGGTGGGTGCCCTGGTCAATTACCCACTTTCTCCATGCAATAAAATGTCTCTGGCTCAACCCACTGTTAAAAAGGTACATTTTAACTCCATCTACGATCCTACATCTTCGGATATCATAACACATCCCAGGCAACCAGGGAGAGTTTGGGATCAAAAATAGGCCCGAGGGCCCTACAAAAAGTGGCCCACATTTGCGGATTGCACCTTTTTTGCAAAACACTGATTCAGTGTTTGAAGTATTATGAAAAAAAGGGGGGGGGTGTTCTCTAAAAGAGGCATGTTTTCTTAACTTCACTACAAGAAAAAGATTCAAATGTTGCCAGGACTCTTTGAGCACGGAAAAGTTCACAATGTTGAACCACACCTGAAATAACTGAGTCCACTTCTGCACAGGCCTCCTGCTCAACCTGCATACATTTATGGGCCGGGCCAGCAAGAGACTGGGAATAACACCTCTGCCCCTTTGGTAAAAGGGAGGTAATAGAAGCCCATCTGCCTCCAGAAAGGCCGCTCAGGCACCCACTGGGCCCCTGGCGGCATCTGAACAGAACAGACACAGCCCAAATCGGCCTTCATGTCTCCCAGAAAAGCGGCCCACAGCTCCAACTCAGATAGCGGCCCATCATCCAGTGCAATCCTTACCAATCTTACATTGCTGAAAATGAGATGTCTTCGCATTTTATTGGCCGACGATACGCACGGTGGTCCGGGCCATGCTTGAATGGGAGTGCATTTTACAAACAGTGAAGGGGCACAAGGCCGTCATGTTTGTAGTGCTTTAAATGTGGCCCACAGAGATACAAATACCTGGAGGTTCCTGGTAAGCTTCAAAGTGTGCGATAACCCTATTGTCTCGCAAGGGTGATGTGGTTTCTGCATCATTGACCCTGTATAATACCGTTGTGGGTGGCGTGGTTTCTTCATTAGTGATCTGATAAAATGGTGTCATGACTGCAAAAGCTTGTCTTTAAAACTAAGAAAAGACTGGCCGTGCAATTTGTTTATTTTTGCACTACCACGTGTCTAGAGTGGAACACTGCCAAGTTTTGCGCTGGCGCTTCACAGCATTCTTTTTGACCTTATTGCATTAGCAACCGATTATGCCTGTGACTGAGTGACGGTATAACCTCCTAGTTGCACTTGCTATGCCAAAAATGACCTTTTTGGGCTCGCTGAGGTCATGAATGATCACATCAGTGAGATCATCGGCAGGGCCTGCCCACCCTCTGTTACTGATGCTGCCGCCACTCAGTGCCCTTCCTTCCCTTTCTGGGGCTTTGCAGCAGTTTTAAGATCTTCTTAGAGTTTCTCGTTGCTCAAATGGGTGACATTTCTGGTAGTTATATGTTTCCCTCATCTTCATTGCTTGATTTTGCTCACGAGAAAGTGTCACTCATAGTCGATGAAATGTCACTCATAATTAATCTGAAATTATGAAAATGTCACACATAGCAATCTGGAACCTTGGCGGCTATGCCAACCCCCCACTCATTGCTAGCCTCACACACCTGCGAAGCGCCAGGATACCCTACCGGGTGAATACGCTACATAAATACAGATAAAATTACATCATACCAGGGATAGGACAAGTGAAGTAGTGGTACAGCCCAGTTTAACAGGCACATTAACCCATCAAGCCATTTTACCGGGATTGACTGACACAAACACACTCTATTCTCTTTCTCTGTCTCCCTCCCTCCTAGAATTGACTCCCACTGAGCTTTCTGGTCATGGAAGCCGTGAACAGCAAGTTATATATGCCTCTCTACAACAGACACACTAATCTACTGAGTTAGATTATTAGAGCTCGAATTGTGAATTCCTCTGATTGGAATTCAGTACTTGGCATACACACATATCTGGAGCCGGCACATGAACCCACTGAGCAGCCCTTAAATTGGCTTGATTGTATTGCCTGCTGTGGCTAACTTAAATGAGCTTGAGCCTGCGGCATGGAAAATGCAAAAGGAATGAGCAACCGGTGCATGAACCCACTGAGCGCTCTCTCTTTCTGAGATTCGAATTTTGCATTAGCAGGTTGGCCGCAGACATCTGCGTCAGGAGCACCGACTCACAGACCAGCTTTATGGTGCTCTAATACAACATGCATCATGGCAGCCGCACCGCCCATCCCTCCAAAAGCATCTTCTTCCTCCCTCCCAAACAATGAGGACCCTGGTGCCGTCATGACGTCAGGGCGCGACGTATGACGCCTCTCCCCGGAGGCTGCAAAAACCAGACGTCTATTTTAATACACATATTTGTATTTACATATATATTTATATATTTTTATCCCATTTTCTTCCTCTCTTGCCGAGCTGTGCCTTTAAGAGCTCGAGAGGTGCGAGCCAGATCAACCCGCCCATTTCCTGCTGCCAGCCAATCGTAAACGGCGACCGTCGGCTGTCCTGTCCTGTGATTGGTTAGAAGAAAGGGTCATTCTCCAAATTTTTTTTGGGGTGGGGAGGAAAGAGAAATTGGGCATCCACCCACCCTTCTTCCAGCTGCTTCTGCATCATCATCATCTTCAGCAGCAGCAGCAGGGCTGCCGGGGACCGGTCAGGATGAGCGGGGGTGTGTATGGAGGAGGTAAGGGCAGCCACAGGGCCTGGTTAGTGCACCCCCCCCCCATGCACAAGTGCGGCAGGGTTTGTGCACAGCTCTGCCAGGGCGCCTCAGTCGTGATCTTCAGCTCCACTGCTGTTACAGGACTGGGACCCACACCTGGGAGTGCCAGTGCACCTCAGCCCTGCCCTATGCTATCTCCCCTATTGCAGCACAGGGACCCACACACACCTGTGCACCTCAGACTTGCCCTATGCTATCTCTCCTATTGCAGCACAGGGACCCACACACACCTGTGCACCTCAGACTTGCCCAATGCAATCTCCCCTATTGCAGCCCAGGGACCCACACACACCTGTGCACCTCAGACTTGCCCTATGCTATCTCCTATTGCAGCACAGGGACCCACACCTGGGAGTGCCAGTGCACCTCAGCCCTGCCCTATGCCATCTCCTATTGCAGCACAGGGACCCACACCTGGGAGTGCCAGTGCACCTCAGCCTTGCCCTATGCCATCTCCTATTGCAGCACAGGGACCCACACCTGGGAGTGCCAGTGCACCTCAGCCCTGCCCTATGCTATCTCCCCTATTGCAGCACAGGGACCCACACACACCTGTGCACCTCAGACTTGCCCTATGCTATCTCTCCTATTGCAGCACAGGGACCCACACACACCTGTGCACCTCAGACTTGCCCAATGCAATCTCCCCTATTGCAGCCCAGGGACCCACACACACCTGTGCACCTCAGACTTGCCCTATGCTATCTCCTATTGCAGCACAGGGACCCACACCTGGGAGTGCCAGTGCACCTCAGCCCTGCCCTATGCCATCTCCTATTGCAGCACAGGGACCCACACCTGGGAGTGCCAGTGCACCTCAGCCTTGCCCTATGCCATCTCCTATTGCAGCACAGGGACCCACACCTGGGAGTGCCAGTGCACCTCAGCCCTGCCCTATGCTATCTCCCCTATTGCAGCACAGGGACCCACACACACCTGTGCACCGCAGACTTGCACTATGCTATCTCTCCTATTGCAGCACAGGGACCCACACACACCTGTGCACCTCAGACTTGCCCTATGCTATCTCTCCTATTGCAGCACAGGGACCCACACACACCTGTGCACCTCAGACTTGCCCAATGCAATCTCCCCTATTGCAGCACAGGGACCCACACACTCCTGTGCACCTCAGTCTTGCCCAATGCAATCTCCCCTATTGCAGCACGGGGACCCACACACACCTGTGCACCGCAGACTTGCACTATGCTATCTCTCCTATTGCAGCACAGGGACCCACACACACCTGTGCACCTCAGACTTGCCCTATGCTATCTCTCCTATTGCATCACAGGGACCCACACACTCCTGTGCACCTCAGTCTTGCCCAATGCAATCTCCCCTATTGCAGCACAGGGACCCACACACACCTGTGCACCTCAGACTTGCCCTATGCTATCTCTCCTATTGCAGCACAGGGACCCACACACACCTGCGCACCTCAGATTTGCCCTATGCTATCTCTCTTATTGCAGCACAGGGACCCACACACACCTGTGCACCTCAGACTTGCAATATGCTATCTCTCCTATTGCAGCACAGGGACCCACACACTCCTGTGCACCTCAGTCTTGCCCAATGCAATCTCCCCTATTGCAGCACAGGGACCCACACACACCTGTGCACCTCAGACTTGCCCTATGCTATCTCTCCTATTGCAGCACAGGGACCCATACACACCTGTGCACCTCAGCCCTGCCTTATGCTATCTCTCCTATTGCAGCACACTGACCCACACACACCTGTGCACCTCAGACTTGCCCTATGCTATCTCTCTTATTGCAGCACAGGGACCCACACACACCTGTGCACCTCAGACTTGCCCTATGCAATCTCCCCTATTGCAGCACAGGGACCCACACACACCTGTGCACCTCAGCCCTGCCCTATGCTATCTCCCCTATTGCAGCACAGGGACCCACACACACCTGTGCACCTCAGACTTTTCCCAATGCTATCTCCCCTATTGCAGCACAGGGACCCACACACACCTGTGCACCTCAGACTTGCCCTATGCTATCTCTCCTATTGCAGCACAGGGACCCACACACACCTGTGCACCTCAGACTTTTCCCAATGCAATCTCCCCTATTGCAGCACAGGGACCCACACACACCTGTGCACCTCAGACTTGCCCTATGCAATCTCCCCTATTGCAGCACAGGGACCCACACACACCTGTGCACCTCAGCCCTGCCCTATGCTATCTCTCCTATTGCAGCACACGGACCCACACACACACCTGTGCACCTCAGACTTGCCCTATGCTATCTCTCTTATTGCAGCACAGGGACCCACAAACACCTGTGCACCTCAGACTTGCCCTATGCAATCTCCCCTATTGCAGCACAGGGACCCACACACACCTGTACACCTCAGCACTGCCCTATGCTATTTCCCCTATTGCAGCACAGGGACCCACACACACCAGTGCACCTCAGCCTTGCCCTATGCCATCTCCTATTGCAGCACAGGGACCCACACACACCAATGAACCTCAGCCCTGCCCTATGCTATCTCCTATTGCAGCACAGGGACCCACACACACCAGTGCACCTCAGCCCTGCCCTATGCTATTTCCCCTATTGCAGCACAGGGACCCACACACACCTGTGCACCTCAGCCCTGCCCTATGCTATCTCCTATTGCAGCACAGGGACCCACACACACCTGTGCACCTCAGACTTGCCCTATGCTATCTCTCCTATTGCAGCACAGGGACCCACACACACCTGTGCACCTCAGACTTGCCCAATGCAATCTCCCCTATTGCAGCACGGGGACCCACACACACCTGTGCACCTCAGACTTGCCCTATGCTATCTCTCCTATTGCAGCACAGGGACCCACACACACCTGTGCACCTCAGACTTGCCCTATGCAATCTCCCCTATTGCAGCACAGGGACCCATTCACACCTGTGCACCTCAGCCCTGCCATATGCTATCTCTCCTATTGCAGTACACGGACCCACACACACCTGTGCACCTCAGACTTGCCCTATGCTATCTCTCTTATTGCAGCACAGGGACCCACACACACCTGTGCACCTCAGACTTGCCCTATGCAATCTCCCCTATTGCAGCACAGGGACCCACACACACCTGTGCACCTCAGCCCTGCCCTATGCTATCTCCCCTATTGCAGCACAGGGACCCACACACACCTGTGCACCTCAGACTTGCCCTATGCTATCTCTCTTATTGCAGCACAGGGACCCACACACACCTGTGCACCTCAGACTTGCCCTATGCAATCTCCCCTATTGCAGCACAGGGACCCACACACACCTGTGCACCTCAGCCCTGCCCTATGCTATCTCTCCTATTGCAGCACACGGACCCACACACACACGTGCACCTCAGACTTGCCCTATGCTATCTCTCTTATTGCAGCACAGGGACCCACACACACCTGTGCACCTCAGACTTGCCCTATGCAATCTCCCCTATTGCAGCACAGGGACCCACACACACCTGTGCACCTCAGCCCTGCCCTATGCTATCTCCCCTATTGCAGCACAGGGACCCACACACACCTGTGCACCTCAGACTTGCCCTATGCTATCTCTCCTATTGCAGCACAGGGACCCACACACACCTGTGCACCTCAGACTTTTCCCAATGCAATCTCCCCTATTGCAGCACAGGGACCCACACACACCTGTGCACCTCAGACTTTCCCTATGCAATCTCCCCTATTGCAGCACAGGGACCCACACACCTGTGCACCTCAGCCCTGCCCTATGCTATCTCTCTTATTGCAGCACAGGGACCCACACACACCTGTGCACCTCAGACTTGCCCTATGCAATCTCCCCTATTGCAGCACAGGGACCCACACACACCTGTACACCTCAGCCCTGCCCTATGCTATTTCCCCTATTGCAGCACAGGGACCCACACACACCAGTGCACCTCAGCCTTGCCCTATGTCATCTCCTATTGCAGCACAGGGACCCACACACACCAATGAACCTCAGCCCTGCCCTATGCTATCTCCTATTGCAGCACAGGGACCCACACACACCAGTGCACCTCAGCCCTGCCCCATGCTATTTCCCCTATTGCAGCACAGGGACCCACACACACCTGTGCACCTCAGCCCTGCCCTATGCTATCTCCTATTGCAGCACAGGGACCCACACACACCTGTGCACCTCAGCCCTGCCCTATGCTATCTCCCCTATTGCAGCACAGGGACCCACACACACCTGTGCCAGTGGCACCTCAGACCTGCCCTATACCATCTCCTGCTGCAGCACTGGGATCCACGCCCACTCTGCCAGTTCATCTCAGAACTGCCCTATATCATCTTCCCTACTTCAGCACTGGGGTTCACGCCCAGTTCTGCCAGTGCATCTCAGAACTGCCCTATACCATCTTCCCTACTGCAGCACTGGGGTTCACGCTCAGCTCTGCCAGTGCACCTCACTGGGTTCACGCCTACCATTGCCAGGGCACCTCAGTCATGCGCTGCAGTGTGTCTCCTATTGCAAGATTGAGACTCCCACACAGCTCTGCCAGTGCACCTCAAACCTTCCCTATGCCATCTCTCCTGTTGCAGCACTGGGGTCCACACCCAGCTCTGCCAGTGCACCTCACTCATGCCCTATGCCATAGCTCCTATTGCAGCACTGGGGTCCACGCCCAGCTCTGACAGTGCACCTCACTCATGCCCTATGTCATCTCCTATTGCAGCACTGGAGTCCATGCCCAGCTCTGCCAGTGCACCTCAGAACTGCCCTATGTCATCTCCTGCTGCAGCACTGGAGTCCACGCCCAGCTCTGACAGTGCACTTCAGACCAGCCCTATGCATTCTCTCCTTTTGCAGCACTGGGGTCCACGCCCAGCTCTGCCAGTGCACTTCAGGCTAGCCCTATGCATTCTCTCCTATTGCAGCACTGGGGTCCACGCCCAGCTCTGCCAGTGCACCCCAGCCCAGCCCTATGCATTTTCTTCTATTGCAGCACTGGGGTCCACTCCCAGCTCTGCCAGTGCACCTCAGACCTGTCCTATGTCATCTCCTATTGCCGCACAAAAGTCCACGCCCAGATATGCCAGTGGCACCTCAGATGTGCCCCATGCCATCTCCTATCGTAGCACTTGAGTCCACACCCAGCTCTGCCAGTGTACCTCAAGCCTCATCCGTATCCCCCCACTACAGTGCATATTTCCAGTGTTCCCTGATTGTACAGTATTGGGACCCACGACAGCTCTGCCATTAAACCTCAGCCCTGCCCTGCTGCACCTCTTCCTATTCCAGTACTGAGACACCCGGCCGCGCCAGTGCACCTCATCCTGCCCTTTAGCTCTCCCACCCCCTACACCCACATAGGGCTCAGCCAATGTACCTCAACCCTATCTCGCAACTCTCCTCTCCTCGTGTATCTCAGCCGGTGCATACCAGTTCTCACCTGCTAGGATCATCACCAGTGCTTTAAATGGACCAGGTACTGTCTGCCACTGGCTAACTACACTTCTTTAATGTGCAAGGGAGAGTGCCAGCTCTTCTCAGCAGCAAACCGGTCCTGTAGGAATCTGCCTCTCTATATATTATACCAAAAAGAGGTATAGTGCACAGAGAGTCCAGTGACTCCCCAGAGACTTGACAGAGGTTAAAGTAGATAATACTAATGCTCTCTTTTGTGGTAGTGGGGGCGAGCAGTTAGGGTTATCAGAAGGCTGTGTTAAGCATTTGTTGTACACACAGTGCCAATAAATGAGACACCCACTCAATGAATAAATCCAAGACCAATTTATAAAAATAGTACGTGCTTATATTTATTTTGCAGAGCCACAGAACTTTGTCTTAGGTAAATACGTGTTTCAAAAGAAATACTTTTCAGTTGGAAAAATGGGCACAGTGCAATTTTCAGACTTTGCAATGTTAACCTATGAGAGAAGGAAAACATTCAGCAAACGTAGGGTCAACATCGACTTACGAGACCAGTTTTTGGAAGTTAAGGTAAGTATTTGGCAAGGTTCAGTTCAGCGCCAACAGTGCACAACCAGAGGCATCGGGGTGGCCAGGTGCAAGGTGCAAGTTCAAGGTAGGGCGCCCAATACAAATCAATGCAGATTGTGGGCAATCAGTCAGAGGCTGCTTACAGGTAACTAGCAGCGACTTGGACGAGCCGTCTCCAAGGGTTGAAGCAAGCACTAGACAGGACCCCAAGCAGCACCAACACACCACCAGCGAGACAGAGGCGGCCGGATGCAGGGGGCCAACAGTGTGTTGGGGGCCCAGTGCAAAGCAATGGATTAAACTAAAATCGGAAACAGGCTGCAGGCTTATGTCAGTCAAAGAAAACCTACAGCTGTAGAGGTAAGTTGCAATGCCCGGGGATATAAGGACACCTTTTGTCCTCTTCAACAAGGCCCAGGATGGATGGTTGCAGGGGTGCCTTTTGATGTCAGAAACTGCTTACCAGAGCAAATCACAGCTGAGGGGGTCTCTGTGCAGAGGCTTCAGGCAACGTCCAGGAGTTCAGTAGAGGGCAGCCCACAATGGACTCGGACTCTGGAGTGCTGGGGAACCTCACTGGAACCGGTGGGCCACTTGGACTCGGGCCCGAGGCGTCGGGTGCCGAAGTGGAACTAGGGCAGGCTTTGCAGTTCTTCTGGTCACAGAGTCCTTACTTTAAAGATGGCTGCTAGGGGAACAGGTCTACTTTTCGTGGGATTCATCCTCTTTATTGAAGGCAGTCAGTCCTCCAAGGTGTTTGGTGGTTGCTGGACTGCAGGACTATTACTCTTTTGGTGCAGGATCGTCGAGGGCAGGCCAGTAGGACTGGGGCCAAGTCAGTTGGTCTCTGCAGTCTTCTTTGAGGCTCTGTAGTGTCTGGCTCTTCTCAGGCCATCAGGAACTGAAGATCAGGGTTCAGGAGGGCCACCTAAATACTGCATGTAGGGGCATTTAAAGGGAGTGCCAGGTAGTAGTCAATGAGCTACTTACCTTAAGGGTAACTACACCCTCTAAATGCTCACCCCACGTGAGGGGGGGGGGGCAAATCCCTGATCCTGATTGGAAGAGTCCCACCAAAAGTTTGCCTCATCTCGCCTCCAGCACCTGAAGGGGGAGTTGGCAGAAGGGGGGGACACCTCCGATTCTTTCTATGTTTTCCTGCCTGTCCTCCCACCAAAAAGGGGATGAGGACAGGAAGGGGGTCTGTTCCTTCTAACAGGAGAGGCTGGGGTCGCATTACAAAGGCGGCAAGGCCTTTGAAGCTCCCCGCCATGGATGGGTCTTCCTGACCAGGGGGAGGTGTGAACATCTTGTTCTCGGCCTCAGAGTGCGCAGGCACTCTCCCCATGAGGTCAGAACACTGGTAGCAGGCTGGCTTAGGCCAGTCGGTGACCAAACTAAGGATTGGTAAGTGTTAGGGGGCCCCTCTAAAAGTCTTTCTGTGTGCACTTTTGTAAATTATTACGACACTGGAATCAGTGCAGGTTTATTCTGCTGAGCTGTTTGGTACAAAACATCCCACACTTCAGTGAAACCGTTATGGAGTTGGGCAACTCGTAATGATGAATAAATATCCAGCCCATGTACTTATTATGGCTTCCCTGTAACTTACAATATCCAGTAATAAACAAGGATATTATAGGGGATTATATATGCTCATGCAGATATGCTCTCATAGAAGATATAGTACCTCGCCCCTGACAGCCCCCAGCTGTTATGCTGGTGCTGGGAACCACTTCCTGCTCTGTCAATGCAGCACCACACTGCCCTAAGAACCCGTTGCTTTGTCATTTCTGGGACTCACTCAGACCTCTTGTAATATGACTCAACCTTAAAGAGGGCCACTGAAAAAATGCGGTTCGGAAGAACCAAATTATGCCACAGGGTTGACTAAATAATATATTGAAGAAAAGACAAATTATGCTGTGTAATGCAGCATATTTAATTTTAGCGTTCCCTTATTATTTTGGAATATTTACACTTTAATACTATCTGAACAAAGGTTTCACCTCATTAGTACTACATTGACACTCAAATACAGAGGAAAAAAGCAAGAGAAAAGTGACTGGTCAATCTTGCCATGCTTTTTGTAACTTTTGAGCCAATGTATACTGCAGATGATGAATTTTGTGTCAAACGATAACTATGTGCAAAATGCTGTCGCTGCAGAATCGCAGAATTCCAGTAGCCCTGGCCATAACATACTGTGCACATGCTAGTCTGTTGTCCAGCACTATTCCAACTCACCTCAACCCGGGACTGCAGCACAACCTGTCATACCTGTACAGCGGCAGACCCAGCTCTGCCAAGTCACCTCACACCACACCCGCTTCACTCACTGTTATTCATTTTGTGGAACCAAGACTAGCTTTGTGGTTACTTTTGTGCAGGTTTTTTCATAATTTATTATGTAGACTTTTACTCACTCTTGGAACTTTTGCCTCTTCCTGACTTTTTATTTCTTTCCCTCTTCCCCTTCTCCTTCACTTCTCCCCCCACCTCACCCCACCACCCTCTTGTCTCTGGTCAGATGAGGTGGGCGCCCTGGTTTTTGACATCGGCTCTTTCTCCGTGCGGGCAGGCTATGCAGGCGAAGATTGCCCAAAGGTCAGTTTTATGCACTTTTACTTTCTCTTATTTTGGTTATTTGGTCATCACACAACTCCAAGTTCACTTTGTGTTTGTATTTGCCTGAAGTGATACAGTGGATACTGTGCAGAAGGTAGGGAGTGTCTAGTGTTGTGTGATAATGTGCAGTATGACCCTTGTGGTCCTCGTCAGACTCCTTACAAAGTTATGTAATCAGTTGGGAGGTGTCTGGGTGTGGTCAATAAAGATTATGATGTATTACGTTCAGTTAACGGTTGCATGCCAAAGAATAAAGACGTGTGTTACAGAGCTCCATGTGTGGTGTGGTCATTTGCATGCTCCCCGTCTAGGGAGGATGCCACAGAGGTCAGTCTGCTAAACGTTAGGCAAAAGTAAAGTAGCCTGGCATTCCCTCTCAGCATGCCGTAGGGGCACCAGATCATTCCTTTTAGGTGGGGGGATAGGGGGCTGGCTCTCAGGCTTGGGGGTGCAATGGTAAGGTTTTGCATTTCCTTTCCTCTGGTTAATGCATGCACAGTGAAGGAGAGGGCATGGTCCAGGTGAAGATCGAAATGTCCTCATTAGTGGCAGAACCTTACAAGCTCGATACTATTTCTCTACACATCACTACACAGTCAGGATGGGTGGGAACAAACAAATCTTGCCTTTTAACAATGTCTGTTTTTACCTGATCTCTCGTGTACTGTGGCACTACCCGCTTATTTATTTTATTTATTTATAAAGTTTTCTATAGCGCGAACTTGATCCCGAAGGATATCAGAGCGCTTTACAATTTGAGACACAGGTAACAAATCAAAACATGAGTCTAATATGGGGACTCTAATAGGCGTTGGATCAACTAGTACACACATAATAGCTCAAAATAAACCTGAGTACACGGATAAGAATGGGCTATGCGATGGAGCATAGAGAGATAAGGGGAGTACGTGCAATAATCATATACAGGAATAATAACCAGTACCCTAAACAATAATCAAAACAAAAGCCAAATGCGGAGTCTAAAAGGCAATGAATCAAATGTTGAACATCTAACCGATCATTTATACACCTGGGTGAACGAGGAATGTGCTAGACGATGGAGCAGAATGACTTAAAAATTGCCCCCCATGTTAAGGTAAGAACTTGTTCATGAGGAATTTTTTTGCTTCCAGTTTGAAAGCAGCCTTGGAAGAGATCCTCCGAATTTCCGGTGGAAGAGACTTCCAAATTTTAGGAGCGGCGCCAGAGAAGGCTCGTTGGCATGTTCTCTTTTTGCGAAAGATCTGGTTTCAAGAGGAGGGAAAAAGCACTCCTTGACAGACTTACCCCCCCCCCCCCCCCCTCCCCGGATAGTTCAAGTTTTTGTGCAAGGTAGATGGGGGTTTTAAAAGTGGAGGGCTTTGTGTGATAGGCAGGCAATCTTCAGTTGAATTCTAGCTTCGTAGGGTAGCCAGTTTAGCAAATTTAAAACCGGGGAGATGTGTGCATTTCGCTTGGTGCCCGTGATCAATCTTGCCGCAGCGTTCAGAGAAGCCTTTAGGGGAGCCAAAGTGTATTTGGGGAGGCCCCATAGTGTAGCACTGCCATAGTCAAGTCTCGGCAGAACAAGCGCTTGGACCACTTGCTTGAAATCTGCTTGAGGTAGGAAAGGTTTGAGATTCCTAAGTGTTCTCAGAAGGTGGTTAGCTCCCTTGCACATGTTGTTAATGTGAGTCTTCATATTCAGATGCTTGTCCAGGGTAATTCCTAGGGATTTAGCTGAGTCGATAATGCGGGGGGAGCAGTTGGAGGCTGTAAGTTGGTTCATTCATAGGTCGATGTTAGGAGTATGTTTCGGGGGAGAAATGAGGAGGAATTCTGTTTTGGAGGTGTTTAGCAGGAGGTGGTTTGCAGTTAACCAGTTTTGGGTAGTCAGTAGGGTGGAGTTGAGAGAAGGGATGCCATCCGGGGGAGGAGATTTTCAGATAGAGTTGGGTGTCGTCTGCATACATATGGAAGCGAATGTCCAAGGATTTTAGAACATTAGCTAAATGTTCCAGGAACACATTGAAGAGAATGGGAGATAAGGAGGACCCTTGGGGAACCCCCATGCTGACTGGGGATGGCTGGGAGAGTGAGTGGTTTGCTTGAATTCTTTGGGACCTGTGCTGCACAAAGGACGAGCGCCACTGCAGTACCTGACCAGAAAGGCCCATCCTATGTGCCAGAATGAATAGGAGGTTGTCATGATTGACGGTGTCAAATGCGGAGGAGAGGTCAAGTAGGATAAGGAGGCAGGATTCATTTTGATCAAGCATTATTAAGATGTCATCCATCACGTGGGTGAGAGCCGATTCAGTGCTGTGCCCACTGCGAAAGCCAGATTGGTGTTCGTCCAGGAGATGGAAATTTTCTATGTGCGCACATAGTTGTGACTGGACGCATTTTTCAAGGAGTTTGGCTAGAGTGGGGATGCTGGAGATAGGTCGGAAGTTGTTAAGGTCTGTACTGTCGGCTGTGTTTTTGTTTTAGTATAGGTGTTACCTGAGCCTCTTTTAGGCATTCTGGGATCGTGCCTTGTAACAGAGACGCAGTGACGATCTTTGTCCAGAAGGGGGAGATTTCATCCTTAATTACTTTGAAGATGGTAGGTGGTAAAGGGTCACTGAAGTGATTAGATGGGTTGATACTCCGAAGGACCTTTTTGATATCATTTTCATTGAGGGGGTAAAGGTGTCCCAGGAAGCGTTGTTCTTGATACCCCAGCTACATGGTGCAGTCATGTCTAGTCCGGTCAGTGGGGATGCAGGTTCATTAGGTAGCATTTAGAGCCCTCCTTGTTTCCAGATCAATGTTAATAAATCTCATTGTCTCAGTGAAAAAGGCAGCCAGATCATCGCATGAGGGAGGTTTGACTTCTGAGGCTGGTCGGTTAGGGGCTACCACTGATTGTTGTTTAATCAATTCAAACAATTTCTTGGGTCGATTCGACGCTTGGTTAAGTTGGGATCTGAAATACTCTGCCTTAGCTGACTTGATTTGTTTGTTATACGCACTTCTTGCTGCTTTAAGGTTTTTTAGATGGTCTGCAGATGGAGAGGATCTCCAGGAACGTTCTATGGCCCTTAGATTGAGACGTTCCGAGTTGAAGTTGCCATTGAACCAAGGTTTGGAAATTTTTGCAGGTGCATTTTGTTGTTGTAGTGGGGCCAAAGCGTCCATGATGTTGGAAATAGAAGAGTTTTAGAAGTCTGTGAGAGCACGGACTTCAAGTATGTCCAATTGGGGAGAGAGGGCCTGATTACAGCGGGTTGCTAGGTCAGCTGTATTGATATCTCCGAGGTCCCTTTTCCAAATCTTTGGTTTGGTTTTTTGTGCCTTACTCTGATGAACCTCAGAGTTGATATGGAAGGAAATGATGTGATGATCCGACCAATCACATGGAATGATGGAATCCAATGAGATGGTATGAACTTTGGAGATGATGAGGTCTAAAGTTTCCCCTTTAGTGAGCTTCCTCTGGGTTTGCCATGTTATTGTACCGTAGCTGTGTTCTGCCCTTGAGATGACACCACTCTCAGAGAGACTTCTCTGTTAAATTTCATTCATGGTGTCTAGCCAGTCAGAGGGGTAGCAGCCAATGACATCAGACCCTGTGCCTTTTAATTGTAGAATTTGCGTTTCTGCAGGGCCCACCCCATCTTCTCACACTCCCAGACAATGGTGGATTACATTCCCTCAACATGGACTCTTTTTTCCACCAGGTGTATACTCAGGAGGATCCTCAACTTTCTACTTAGTGAAATATTTAAGCACGTCTCTTCCTCCACATAAGAGCAGAAGCATCAAAGTATGTAGTGTGGGTCTTTCGTGTGTCCAGGTGGGGCAGAAGATGGATGTTTCACAAGATTTCTGTCCCTTGTTGAATGAAGCCTTCCTCACACTCACATCTGTCTTTGTTTGCTGCAGCTTTGAAGGTGCTCAGGAACGACCTTGCAATTTGCCAAAATCGAGCACATCTGCAGAAACTTTGACATGTTGCTGCACCAGAGTTCTAGACAAATCACAATCTACAACTTACTGTGTGACAAATTTATGGTGACCTGTGACCACACTGTCTCCACATTCTGTTTGCTGCAATAGGACTCACTGGAGTTTCTTGATTCTGTGCATCATTAGGTTGAGTTGGTTATAATTAGGGCTCCTGGTTTTATGGTATTTGTTTTTTTGCCATTTCCGTTTGTATTTATCCACATTTATTTTTGCCACAAGCAAAAGACGACGCTACAGCTAGTATTTTTCCACAATTATTTAAATTGACAATGCATGATTATTTTCAGTAATATATATAAATAAGCTACTGCTGTGTTACAACAATATTGAAAACACACCTCACTATCCCAGAATAATCGATGTAAACACATTTAGAATTTGAAGGAGTGTTCCTGTGCACTCTAACGACCTGGCAAAAGAGGGCACGAAAAGCTGAAACACATGCTAGTTCCATTTTAAAAAGAAATTACATGAAAACGGTAGCTAAGCACTCTTTTAAAGACATATTCACGGTCATTAGGGCGAGACTGCAGAACAGAGCTGGTCTATCAGGGGACCCATGAAAGATTAAAGTAAGGCAACATTTCAAATTGCTGTTTGACTGCAGGGTAAGTAAGAGGCCACAGGGGTGAATGGGCATGTGCAAGTTGTTGGGTGGTCTGTAACTAGGGTGCTGACCACGAGCAACCGAGTGAATCCCAATGAGCCCAATGGGTGTTGCGCGCCTGGGTAGTACAGTAAAAAGGCGAAATTCCAACATTTCTAAACATATGCAAACACCTTTTCCCCTCAGCTAGGTTCTCCATACGATGTATAGCACACTACCGTTTAAATCAAATAGACATGTTCTGACGAACTGGGGACCCTTCTCGCTCTTTCCATTTCGACCCACTTCATGAGGGTGGCAATTCCACACAATGCAACCGAGAGGCCGGAACAGACCAGACTCTGCGCCTGCACCACCAGCAGTCGTCCGACTGATCCTGGCCGGTCTATGCTGCCTCTAATATCGATTATGACCTCTAGTGATGGAGGAAGCCGGCCGAATGGGGCCTGAGAAACCTGCAGGACGCCCCCCCACCCCAGTACCCGTGGTCGGCCACTTGCCTAGAGGACGAGTCAGGTGTGCAGGCAGCCCAGTAGCGAGACATCGCAGGAGCTGGGCAGGCCCGAGAGATGAAGAACAGGCCGGGGCCGCCCTCAGCGCCAGAGGATAGACATGTGCACCAAGGAGGGCCCCGAGAGGTAGAAAGCTCTGACCAGATCGGGCCTCGGGGCCCGCCACGCAGAAGGTGAGACGACGAGCCGGCCCCCGCTACACCAAGAAGTTCATGTGCGCGGCCTCCATCCGGACAGCACCGACGGTGTAGTTGGTACAGCGGGTGGGGACGTTGTTAGTGTAGCGGTGCCACGGGGGTACAGAGGTGGCACAGAGGACGCTGGAGTGCTTGTCTGTTGTGTGGTGTTTGTTTGCTCCCGCCCTCCCCCTTCGACCTCCCATATGCCCTGGTTCTTTTCGAGTCTACACGTACCTTCCGAGTTGAAATTGCGGAGGGCTGGTTCAGGGGCACCGCAGTAGGTCACTAAAAGACCCTGAATGGAAGGATCAGAAGGAATTCCCAGCATCAGGAAGGGGGCAATGCGAGATAACTCTGGATTCGAGCACGGCAGCGCGGCAACATTTGCTAGTATTTTTCCGTTTTTATATGTAAATACAGACAAAGGAAAAAAAAAATCCGTCTGTATTTATATGTAAAAATCAGTTTAAACGGAAAACCGGGAGCCCTAGTTATAATGGAAACCCACCAGTGAGCTGAACAAGCAGTATCTCAAAGAGCAAGGGAAATGAAGAACCTGCTTCCAGGCAGAGGAGAGGTTCAGAGTCTGTTTCCAGGCAGAGAAGAGGTTCAGAGCCTGCTTCCAGGCAAGGAAGAGGTTCAGAGCCTGCTTCCAGGCAAGGAAGAGGTTCAGAGCCTGCTTCCAAGCAAGGAAGAGGTTCAGAGCCTGCTTCCAGGCAGAGAAGAGGTTCGGAGCCTGCTTCCAGGCAAGGAAGAGATTCAGAGCCTGCTTCAAGGCAAGGAAGAGGTTCAGAGCCTGCTTCCAGGGAAGGAAGATGTTCAGAGCCGGCTTCCAGGCAAGGAAGAGGTTCAAAACCTGCCCAGAGCCTGCTTCCAGGCAGAGAAGAGGTTCCGAGCCTGCTTCCAGGCAGTGAAGAGGTTCTGAGCCTGTGTCCAGGCAAGGAAGAGGTTCAGAGCCTGCTTCCAGGCAAGGAATAGGTTCAGAGCCTGCTTCAAGGCAGGAAAGAGGTTCAGAGCCTGCTTCCAGGCAAGGAATAGGTTCAGAGCCTGATTCCAGGCAAGGAAGTGGTTCAGAGCCAGCTTCCAGGCAAGGAAGAGGTTCAGAGCCTTCTCCCAGGCAGAAAAGAGGTTCAGAGTCTGCTCAGAGCCTGCTTCCAGGCAGAGAAGAGGTTCAGAGCCTGCTTCCAGGCAGAGAAGAGGTTCAGAGCCTGCTTCCAGACAGAGAAGAGGTTCAGAGTTTGCTTCCAGGCAGATAAGTGGTTCAGAGCCTGCTTCCAGGCAAGGAAGAGGTTCAGAGCCTGCTACCAGGCAGAGGATAGGTTCATAGTCTGCATCCAGGCAAGGAAGAGGTTCAGAGCCTGCTTCCAGGCAGAGAAGAGGTTCAGAGCCTGCTTCCAGGCAGAGAAGAGGTTCGGAGCTTGCTTCCAGGCAGAGAAGAGGTTCAGGGCCAGCTTCCAGACAGAGAAGAGGTTAAGAACCTGCTTCCAGGCAGAGAAGAGGTTCACCTCCTTAGAGACTGCTTCCAAGCAGAGAAGAGGTTCAGAGCCTGCTTCCGGACAGAGAAGACTTTCAGAGCTTGCTTCCAGGCAGAGAAGAGGTTCAGAGCCTGCTTCCAGGCAGAGAAGAGGTCCAGAGCCTGCTTCCAGACAGAGAAGAGATTTACAACCTGCTCAGAGCCAGCTTCCAGGCAGAGAAGTGGTTCAGAGCCAGCTTCCAGGTAGAGAAGAGGTTCGGAGCTTGCTTCCAGGCAGAGAAGAGGTTCAGAGTCTGCTTCCAGGCAGAGAAGAGGTTCAGAGCTTGATTCAAGGCAAGATAGAGGTTCAGAGCTTGCTTCCAGACAGAGAAGTGGTTCAGAGCCTGCTTCCAGGCAGAGAAGTGGTTCAGAGCTTGCTTCCAGGCAGAGAAGAGGTTCAGAGCTTGCTTCCAGACAGAGAAGTGGTTCAGAGCCTGCTTCCAGGCAGAGAAGAGGTTCAGAGCTTGCTCTGAACCTGCTTCCAGGCAGAGAAGAGGTTCAGAGCCTGCTTACAGGAAGAGATAATATTCAGAACCTGCTCAGAGCCTGCTTCCAGGCAGACAGGAGGTTCAGGGCCTGTTCAAAGCTTGCTTCCAGGCAAGTCCTGTAGAGGTCTCCATTCATGAAACTCCTGTGGAAGTCCTGTAGAGGTCTTCATTCATGAAACTCCTGTGGAAGTCCTGTAGAGGTCTCCATTCAAGAAACTCCTGTGGAAGTCCTGTAGAGGTCTCCATTCATGAAACGCCGGTGGAAGTCCAGTAGAGGGCTCCATTCATGAAACGCCAGTGGAAGCCCCGTAGAGGTCTCTGTTCATGAAACTCCAGTGGAAGTCCCATAGAGTTCTCCATTCATGAAACCTCTGTGGAAGTCCCGTGGATGTCTCCATTCATGAAACTCCAGTGGAAATCCTGTAAAGGTCTCCATTCACGAAACTACTGTGGAAGTCCTGTGGAGTTCTCCATTCATGAAACTCCAGTGGAAGTCCCATAGATGTCTCCATTCATGAAGCTCCTGTGGAAGTCCTGTAGAGGTCTCCATTCATGAAACTCCTGTGGAAGTCCTGTTGAGGTCTCCATTCATGAAACTCCTGTGGAAGTCCTGTAGAGGACTCCATTCATGAAACGCCGATGGATGTCCAGTAGAAGTCTCCATTCATGAAACACCAGTGGAAGCCCGTTGAGGTCTCCATTCATAAAACTCCAGTGGTAGTTCGGTCGACGTCTCCATTCATGAAACTCCTGTGTAAGTCCTGTAAAGATCTCCATTCATGAAACTCCAGTAGACGTCCTGTAGAGGTCTCCATTCATGAAACTCCATCAGAAGTTATGTAGAGGTCTCCATTCATGAAACTCCTGTGGAAGTCCCATAGAGGTCTTCATTCATGAAACTCCAGTGGAAGTCCCTTAGAGGTTGTCATTCATGAATCTCCTGTGGAAGTCCTGTAGAGGTCTCCATTCATCAAACTCCAATGGAGGTCCTGTAGAGTGCTCCGTAAATCAAACTCCAGTGGAAGTCCCATTGAGGTCTCCATTCATGAAACCCCTGTGGACGTCCCGTAGAGGTCTCAATTCATGAAATGCCAGTGGAAGTCCCGTGGGTGTCTCTATTAATGAAACTCCAGCGGAAGTCATATAGAGGACTCCATTCATGAATCTCCAGTGGAAGTCCCATAGTGGTTTCCATTCATGAAACTCCTCTGGAAGGCCAGTGGGGGTCTCCATTCGTGAGACTCCTGTGGCAGTCCTGAGAAGGTCCACATTCACGAAACTCCTGTGGAAGTCCCGTAGAGGTCTCCATTCATGAAACTCCTGTGGACGTCCCATGAAACTCCTGTGGAAGTCCCAGAGAGGTCGTCATTCATGAAACTCCTGTGGAAGTACTGTAGAGTTCTCAATTCATGGAACTCCAGTGGAAGTCCCCATTCATGAAACTTCTGTGGACGTCCCATAGAGGTCTACATCCATGAAGCTCCTGTGGAAGTCCCGTAGAGGTCTCCATTCATGAAAATCCTGCGGAAATCCTGTAGAGGTCTCTATTCATGAAACTCCTGTGGAAGTCCTGTAGAGGTCTCTGTTCATGAAACTCCAGTTGAAGTCTCATAGAGTTTTCCATTCATGAAACTCCTGTGAAAGTCACGTGGAGGTCTCCATTCATGAAACTCCAGTGGAAGTCCTGTAAAGGTCTCCATTCATGAAACTACTGCGGAAGTCCTGTAGTGTTCTCCATTCATCAAACTCCAGTGGAAGTCCCGTTGAGGTCTCCTTTCATGAAACTCCTATGGAAGGCCCATAGAGGTCTCCATTCATGAAGCTCCTGTGGAAGTCCTGTAAAGGTCTCCATTCATCAAACTCCAGTGTAAGTCCTGTAGAGGTCTCCATTCATGAAACTCCTGAGGAAGTCCTGTAGAGGTCTCCATTCATGAAACTCCTGTGGAAGTTCTGTAGAGGTCTCCATTCATGAAACTCCTGTGGAAGTCCTGTAGAGATCTCCATTCATGAAACTCCTGTGGAAGTCCTGTAGAGATCTCCATTCATGAAACTCCTGTGGAAGTCCTGTAGAGGACTCCATTCATGAAACTCCTGTGGAAGTCCTGTAGAGGACTCCATTCATGAAACGCAGGTGGAAGTCCAGTAGAAGTCTCCATTCATGAAACAACAGTGGAAGCCCATAGAGGTCTCCATTCATAAAACTCCAGTGGTAGTTCCGTAGAGGTCTCCATTCATGAAACTCCTGTGGAAGTCCTGTAAAGATCTCCATTCATGAAACTCTAGTGGACGTCCTGTAGAGGTCTCCATTCATGAAACTCCATCAGAAATTATGTAGAGGTCTCCATTCATGAAACTCCTGTGGAAGTCCCATAGAGGTCTCCATTTATCAAACTCCAATGGAGGTCCTGTAGAGCTCTCCGTAAATCAAACTCCAGTGGAAGTCCCATTGAGGTCTCCATTCATGAAATGCCAGGGGAAGTCCCGTGGAGGTCTCTATTAATGAAACTGCAGCGGAAGTCATGTAGTGGACTCCATTCATGAAACTCCAGTGGAAGTCCCATAGGGGTTTCTATTCATGAAACTCCTCTGGAAGGCCAGTGGGGGTCTCCGTTCATGAGACTCCTGTGGCAGTCCTGAGAAGGTCCACATTCACGAAACTCCTGTGGAAGTCCCATAGAGGTCTCCATTCATGAAACTCTTGTGGAAGTCCCATAGAGGTCGTCATTTATGAAACTCCTGTGGAAGTACTGTAGAGTTCTCAAGTCATGGAACGGCAGTGGAATTCCCCATTCATGAAACTCCTGTAGAAGTACCATATAGGTCTACATCCATGAAACGCCAGTGGAAGTCCCGTAGAGGTCTCCATTCATGAAACTCCTGTGGAAATCCCGTAGAGGTCTTCATTCATGAAATGCCAGTGGAAGTCCCGTGGAGGTCTCCATTCATGAAACTCCTGTGGAAGTCCTGTGACGGTCTCCATTCATGAAACTACTGTGGAAGTCCTGTAGAGTTCTCCATTCATGAATCTTCTGTTGAAGTCCCATAGAGCTCTCCATTCACGAATCTCCTGTGGATGTCCTATAGAGGTCTCCATTCGTGAAACGCCAGTTGAAGTCCTGTAGAGGTATCCATTCATAAAACTCCGCTAGAAGTCCTGTGGAAGTCTCCATTCATGAAACTCCTGTGGAAGTCCTGTTCAGGTCTCCATTCATGAAACACTGGTGGAAGTACCGTGGAGGTCTTCATAGAGGTCTCCATTTATGAAACTCCATTGGAAGTCCCATAGAGGTCTCCATTCATGAAACTGCTGTGGAAGTCCTGTAGAGATCTCCATTCATGAAACGTCGGTGGAAATCCAGTGGAGATCTCCATTCATGAAACTGCTGTGGAAGTCCTCTAGAGGTCTCCAGTCATGAAACTGCTGTTAAAGTCCCATAGAGGTCTCCATTCTTGAAACTGCTGTGGAAGTCCTGTAGAGGTCTCCATTCATGAAACGCCGGTGGAAATCCAGTGGAGATCTCCATTAATGAAACTGCTGTAGAAGTCCTCTAGAGGTCTCCAGTCATGAACCATCGGTGGAAGTCCTGTAGAGGTCTCCATTCATGAATATCCTGTGGAAGTCCCATAGAGGTCTCTGTTGTACTCTGTGGTAGAAGTAGACACTGGTAGCCTAGTAGATTTAACATGTACCTTTAATCTGTAGTCGGTAGTCCATGTAACAGGTGAAGGTAAAGTAGGTTAGCCCAGCAGTCAGCCCTTGGTCCTATGCCACAGCAAACCCCTTGTAGTATCAAACCCCACCAGGAGCAGCCTGCCTGCTGCTCAGCCCCTCTCTCTCTAACTGTCATTCCTCACTCACACAGACACACAACATTCCGTGCATCACTGCATTCCCAACATTCTACAGGACACATGCACATTGGCTGAGCAGCAGGAAGAAAGGGTGAAATGTGAAAAATAGAATAACTATGCAGGGCATAACAGTCTCCATTCACAAAACTCCTGTGGAAGTCCTCTAGAGGTCTCCAGTCATGAAACTCCAGTGGAAGCCTCATAGAAGTCTCCATTCATGAAATGCCAGTGGAAGTCCCATAGAGGTCTCCATTCATAAAACTCCTGTGGAAGTCCCATAGAGGCCTCCATTCATAAAACCCCAGTGGAAGCCCCATAGAGGTCTCCATTCATGCACCTTACTGACAGCAAGCTTCAGGGCCTTTGTGCAAACAATAGACCTCAGCCTCCGGAGTTGTTCAGCAAGGAACCCCTTTCCTTTGCTGCCTTTGCTTCCTTTGAGCATGAAGTGAGCAGCACTTACACTGTAGATAAGGGGCAGGCAGTCCTAACACAGGTCGTGGGGAGCAAGAAAGATGAAAAGTTTGTTTCTGGCCTGTAGTGACCATGAAGTTCCTTAATGTGACCAGAGCAGTGAAGACAAACTGGAGGAATCCTTTTCTGGGTAGACAAGGACAGTGAGGCTTGCAAATGCAGTCTTAAAGCAGCCCTGATAGAGGCGCTGTGGCTGCTACTGAAGCTGCAAAGGTAGGCGAGGCAGGGTGTGGGGGAGGTGTAACTGTATTGAAAAGAAACTGCAAACTCTCCATCAGGTGTGGGTGGAGATAGCTTAGTGCCTGGGTGGCATTTGCCTCCAAGTTAGTTGTCCTTAGGTTCAATACTGTCAGTGATTTTATTTATTTTTTCTTTCCATCTACATCTTTCCATGTTTATTTTATAAAGTTGGTGAAGGTGAAAGACCATGTAAATCTTTATAGGCGCTACAACAGCCTCTTCTGGGCACAACTGACCTAGCAGCCAACGTCAATGAGCAGGTATTCAATATGGAGTGGCATTTTCCCATCTCCAGATGTCTCAATCGTGTTAGCCAAGGATTCTAACGAGAGGAGAAACCTACTGAAAAAAGAGAGCGAGGTGTTGTGTGCACCTCAGATCAGCAGCTCTGATATTCCACAGGCCAGAGAGACACTGGAGGCCTTGGATAACCTTACAGTCTGAAGCCGCCCCAGCTGCCAAATCACACTCGAGCTAGAAGGTACCTTTGCGAGACTCTCCATCTGCTCTGGGAAAAGTTCTGCTTCTTACATTTTTTATTTCTTTTTTGCTTTGGACCTTTGAGGTCTGATAAACAAGCTTAGCCACTTGACGCTTTGCATAATCGACGTCTCCTCAACAGCCAGGATAGCGCTGCTTCTGTGCCGCTGCCCTGACCTGAGCCAGGTGAAAGCCTGACACTGAAGGCTGGTTCACCATACATAACTAACAAGTTAGCTATGAAGGTGCATAGGACCTGCACAGTTGCACGAAGGGAGGGTTAGATATTTTTAAGACAGGTATATTGCATGTCTTTGTAGCTATTGGATGTAAAGATTTGTTTGCTGGGAGAAGGCTGCGTTTTAGTTAGCATTCTGCCATATCGGGTTTACCTATCAGCCTCCTGGGGGATTTGCCCATATTGAACCCAATAGTGTTTGATTAGCATTGTATCATTGTGCTCTGAAAGTCAGTGGGCTGTAGGCAGGAATTATTTTACCATTTTTCCCTTCACCACTGATACAGATTGATTGTCTTTAAAAGTTCTGACTCATCCTTTTCAGGACTTGAAGAAGAAAAAACAAGGAATACTGTTCCCTGAGGACCTGTGGGGAAGTGCCTGGAATTTTCTAGTTCAACAATTTAAATTCTCTAGCTCAAAAAGACCCGTTGAAGACTTTTGCCAGCTCTTGAGGAACATGGAGATGTAAGGGCCATATCTAGAGTCTTACAGACGGTGCTCCGTCCATCACCGTGATGGAGGACATTACATCGGACACCCTGACGGTCGGACACCTGCTGAGTTTAGAGATCAACGCTGGCCTAGCAGCAATATCTGTACCTTGACAGGAACTGCTGGAATGACAAAAGTTTGGTGGTGAGCCGCCATCAGGTTTGACGGCAGCCCATCTAATTTTCACACAAATTTTGATTTTCAGAATCAAACTCACATAGTAGGAGTTTGTTATTGAAAAACAAGAACCTAATGGACACCACGCCCAGGGATTTTTCCCATGTGTGAGGGTCATTATTTTTTGTTTACTGTCCCTCACTATCAGGTTTTACCTGGAGGTGGTGGACAGAAATAAAGAGTATCCCACCATCAACCGGTGGTGTAATGCCCTTCCTCTGACGACTCCTACTCTGCTGGCTTGCCGACAGTGGAAGCTTTTGTTTGGGAAAGCTGTCGGTCCTCCTGACCCTATACATGGCAAAGCGACAGTCATTTTGGCAGACAAGATACTCTGTCACATTTGTGACAAAGTACCCTGTCTCCAAAACTATAAATCACCCCTACGTCTTTAGCTATCCAGCGGAAGCTGCTGATGGGTTCCGGCTGTCCTATTAATTTGGAGTTCTGGACTATGGGTCTGTGCAGGGACACCCATTTCAACAATTTCTATAAATGGCCACGGTTACCAGAGACCTACCCTGAATAGTTACAATAATAGTGGTGCAGATGAAGCCCATATGTTTCCATTTTACAGTAAAAACTTGTAAAATCCTACATCTAGATTGAGATAAACCTAAAAAGTCGGGGTTCTAAAATTGAGGTGACTCCCGGCTTGAATTTTGACTTGGGATCGTTTGAATGTTTTTTGTACTAAATGTACGTGGTTGACTTGAAGCATCTACAAATTATATCCAAGCTCCTGGAGCCCAAATCCACCGGTGGTTTTTCATGTTTCGCCCAATCAGAGCTTTTACCACTAATGTTATCCAGTTGACTAAGATCTCATGCAAGGGATATTCGGTTTGGGGGGGACCCAGGTCTGCTGCAGTCATTCGATGGGTCATTATCATGATTTTTGGCTTCTATTAAAGTTTCTGTGTCTAAAGGGAAAACCCTTCAGCTGGAAGAATCCTTCCTAGCATGTGACTGCGTGTGTTTGCACATGGGCTCCAGGCACTGCGTAGTCCCAACTTTGGATGTTTATCATTTTTCAGTATTTTCCAGAGTTTTGATTTTTCCATTTGGTTTTAGGTGTCATGTTTTTAGTATTATTTTTCCTTGGGCAATTTTGATCATTGGTCGTACAATTGATTTTTACTGTGATCATTTTACAGCTTGAATCTATTGGCGTCTTCAACAGTGTTAATATGTACTATAGTTCTCAATTATGTTATCGCTGATTATATTTATTGTGAGATATTTTTGATTGCTCCCGCAGCGTTTAAGGTTGGAATTTTACAGTTAATTTTTAGTGGTTGCATTTCACTTGATTTTTAGCATTTATTATTATATATATATTATGATATGATATATTTTATTTCTTTTTCATGTGATGTTTTAACCATTGAAAGTTGATGTTAATTTTCTTTTGGGTTTAATATTTTGATCCATTATGATTTTTGCTTTGTTTCTTTTTCAATCTTCTTGCCACAAGGTGATTTCTTTACTGAATCTTGTTGCGAAGACTAAATGTATTTATTTCTAATTGATGTTTTGTGATCTTGGGATATTAATCACTGCACTTATGCACAATTTTCTATGTTGGCGCTCACACCAAACTCCAAAGTGTGAGTTTAAGTCACCCTCATTGACACCTACTAGCCTCTGTGGAGTTGTCTGTGAGTGACTGTCTAACAGGCCTGTTTCTTACAAACCCAGAAAAAGATAAACTTACCTTTGTAGATTGATCTGTTCCCCATAACTTACTTTTTCTGTCCTGTTCTCTCGACCTGTCCGTGTACTGTCAACTAGTGATTGGACCAAAATATTTTTCTGGTCGCTATTGATTTGGTGGTTTGGACTGTTGCTATCATGCACTCATGCGCACTTCTATGCATAGATGGTCTATTCCGCTGCATCTATCAATCAATTAATCGAAGCCATTTGTACAGCGCGCGTCTACCTCAACTGACGCGTTCCAGCGCTTAAAGCAAGACTGAAGAATAGACTGGCCAGAACGATCTTAGCTTAACTGAAGAGCCATGTTTTTAAATCTTTCCTGAATCCCTGTTCTGTCTCTGCCATGCGTATGTGGGTTATGAGAGACAAGGGAACCCGAAGGTAATACACTAGGGACCTTGGGCGTTAACGTATTACAAAAAACAGTGGACCCTAGTAGTTGGGGGATTAAGATAAGGATAGACACAAACTAAATAGTATTTATGTCCTTTGTCCAGCCAGACAAGAATTTATTTGGCGATGCACAAAATCAGAAAGTAATGTCAAGGGGGCACAGCCCGTGACCTACAGCGAACAAGACAAAGCAACAAATATAGGCAACAGCGCGCAAATCGGTCTGTATACTTATAATCAGTGAACAGACTTGATTATAATTTGAGTGACCATTGTACATAGCATTCACAAGCATATGCAGTACATATGATCCTATTGTGTCGACGACGTTTCGATGCCGAAAAACAAAATAAATGGCATCATCTTCAGGACAAATATATAAATTATGTTTGTCTTGGAATTATAAACAATTTGCCTTTCATGCTACATACAAGCGACATTTGTTGGGAAAAAAATAAGGGAGAAAAGGGAAAAACACTGTAAATACGAGGCCAGGCATGTAAATTTAGAACAGAAGTGACATGGATAAAATTAGTGATACGGTTTGCACCAAACGGACCGTTCTTTTCAGGCATGCTTAGTGCTAGAACAACGATGTCATACTGTGCACTAAACAATGGTGCAGTCACTATGTTTGGATAGTGAAGTGTGTTTAGAAACTGTGATCGGTGCTCGGCGTAGGCGGCGAAAAATAGAATAGGAGCTATCACCATTTTAAAAAAAAGACGGCGCAGTGCGGGAAGATATTAAAAACCATAGTTCCATTTGGGAACAATAGGGGAACCAGGTGAATTAAAAACCAGATCGTTACATATGGCGCATTGCGAGACAATATTTAGAATAGAGGTGAAAGGGTCAAAGTTGACCGGTGCATTAGCGAAGACTTAACGGTGCTGGGTACACAGTTGTCTATATAGTGATTAATCTGGTGTTTAAACGGCGCATTTGCATTAGAGGAAAAAGGTATTACCAAGGCTGGTCCATAAAGCGGGGGAAGGTGGTTCAGGTAGAGAAGGATTAAGTCCTATGGGGAAGTTAAGCAATCATAAGTATAGTGCATCCATGGCAGATTGGGCGTGAGAGACGGGGGCAGAGTATAATTACCATCAATGGTGCGTCGATATCAGGATATCCCGCGTGTTTATCAAGGAAACCGTCCAGGTCACGGCTCACTGGGGAAAGGAAGCACGGGCATTATTCAAATTAAGTGACAGTGGGGTTGGAGCAAGGCTATGCGGGTTAGGGATTGTGTACTTACAGTGGTGCCGGTTGCAGAAACGCAGGACGCGGCATCTCTGGCGGGGATCGCTGTTAGATTGTCCTAAGAGAACCGGCTATAAAGCTAGCAAGGAGCATGTGGTCTGGAAGAATTTAAATAAATAATAAAGGAGGGACTAATGCTGACTGTTTGGTGGCCATATTGGAATGGCAGTCAGGTAACTAAGACGCAGTGGCCATCTTGGAGTGGTGAGTGAGAAATAGTAAAGTGGTGGCCATATTGAAATGGCAGTCAGATAGCTAAGACACGGTGGCCATCTTGGAGTGGTGAATAAGAGATAGTGAAATAGAGGTGGTGGTGACGTGAATTACAGTGAAAAATTTCAAAAACTGTTTGGAATTATACATTCAAAATAACAATTCAGCTATTAAGAAATGGATACAGAAAATCTCATTGAGAGAGTATTTTCTATAGAAGGATAGAGACAAAACATTTCTTTGACACAGTAATTTGTAACCATTTTGCACATTCAGTTAGAGGAGGGACGTCCAATCCTCAATGCGATGGAGTCCCATGCGATACTGTTAGTCCTTAATATCCAATGGAGCTCTTCCTTGTTTAGTAGCTGTGACACATCCGCACCACGTGGTGGTGGTTTGATCTGTGTGATAATTGTCCAAGTCAAGTCTCTTTCATTGTGTGCCTTTTCCATAAAGTGTTCCACCAAGGGAGCATTTTCCATGTTGCATCTTATTCTGCTCCTGTGCTGCCCAATGCGAAGCTTTATTTTCTGAGCGGTTTGACCTATGTATATTTTCATGCACGGGCAAAAGATTGCATACACCACATTTGATGAATTACAATTAGTAAAATGTTTTCTCTCAAACTGGATCGAGCCAAATGAAAAGGTTTTACCTTCAATAGTTGAGTCACAGGCTACACAGTTGCCACATTTCATGTGGCCAGTTAGTGTGGGTAGTCCCCATACATCATTTAGCGTAACTTTAGATGTCGGTTGTGGGAGGGACGCTCGTACCAGGTGGTCTTTGATATTTTTGGCCCGTTTGAAAGCGAACATGGGGCGTTCTAATTGTAGTTCCCCTGCATTCAGTACTGGCCAGTGTTTCAATATGCTTTTCCTTATAGAGTTTGAGGCTGGTGAGAAAGTAGTCACACATATGAGTTTGTCTTGGTTCTTTTTGGGTTTGGGTTCCAGCAAGACCTCACGGGGACAGTGCCAAGCTCTTTTTAGAGAGCGGCGTACCAATTTTTTTGGTACCCTCTGTTCCTGAGTTTATCACTGAGAATTTTTGCCTCCTTGAAGTAGTCTTCCTTGAAGTAACAGTTCCTTCGGATACGTAGGAACTGTGAGTAAGGAAGGGAATCTCTCAAGGCACGGGGATGATGGCTGTTGTAGGTTAACAGAGTATTGCGCTCAGTAGGTTTACGGTGGAGACTAGTGGTCAAACGTCCATCTGTGTGTTTAATTTCAAGATCAAGGAATGGTATTGAGTCTTTACTTATTGAGAGCGTGTATTTGAGTCCCCCACTGTTATTATTAAGCCAGTCTAGAAGGTCGGTGAGAGAGTCTGTAGAGTCAGTCCATAGTAAAAAAAATATCATCAATGTATCGTTTCCACAGGGCTAT
Organism: Triturus cristatus; assembly: GCF_964204655.1. Lineage (NCBI taxonomy): Eukaryota > Metazoa > Chordata > Amphibia > Caudata > Salamandridae > Triturus > Triturus cristatus. The sequence goes on from NC_140595.1 coordinate 818,975,897, forward strand.
GCCATTGTGGAAAGGATTGGAGGAGCTCAGAATACATGATGTTTCAATATGATCCATGTATAGAATGGCCAGGTTGGGAGCAAAGATAGCTCCCATGGAAGTTCCACGTACCTGGCCATAGAATTGTCCCTCAAAAAGATTTTTTTTTTTAGTTAGACAGATTTCCAGTAATTGCAGAAAGAATAGTGAAGGGACATTATGCGGGTGTGGTCGTGTATTTAGAACTTTTTCAATTACCCGAAGAGACTCTAATTGAGGGATGTTGGTATATAATGACTCTACATCCAGCGTACACATAGTGCTGGCTGTGGGGTCAAATGGATGGTCCTCAATCGCCAGGACACCTTCGGGTATAAGCGCGCTTTATAAGCTCCTAATAATAATAATAATAATAATAATAATCATGTTTATCATGGACATGCTGTCTTTTATGTAGCATTGGGTGTCCGGGACAAATTGTTTAATGAAGAAGTCAATGTAATGTCCGAGGGGCTCTAACACAGAGCCACACCCCGAGACAATCGGTCGACCAGGTGGACTGTCGGAATTTTTATGGATTTTAGGGAGGCAGTAAATCACCGGTATTCTGGGTGCTTTAATGTTAAGAAATTTGTGTTCCTTTTTGGATAGATATCCTGATTCGAGTGCTTCTTTAGTGACACCAAGAATCATCTTTTGTATTTCCTCTGTCGGGTTACGTGGAAGTCTACAGTAATGTTCGGTGTTTTGTCTCTATCCTTGTATAGAAAATACTCTCTCAATGTGATTTTCTGTATCCATTTCTTAATAGCTGAATTGTTATTTTGAATGTATAATTCCAAACAGTTTTTGAAATTTGTCACTGTAATTCACGTCACCACCACCTCTATTTCACTATCTCTTATTCACCACTCCAAGATGGCCACCGCGTCTTAGTTACCTGACTGCCATTCCAATATGGCCACCACACAGTCAGCATTAGTCCCTTCTTTATTATTTATTTTATTCTTCCAGACCACATGCTCCTTGCTAGCTTTATAGCTGGTTCTCTTAGGACAGTCTAACAGCGATCCCCGCCAGAGATGCTGCGTCCTGCGATTCTGCAACCGGCACCACTGTAAGTACACAATCCCTAACCTGCATAGCCTTGCTCCAGCCCCACTGTCACTTAATTTGAATAATACCCGTGCTTCCTTTCCCCAGTGAGCCGTGACCTGGATGGTTTCCTTGATAAACACGCGGGATATCCTGATATCGACGCACCATTGATGGTAATTATACTCTGCCCCCGTCTCTCACGCCCAATCTGCCCTGAATGCACTATACTTATGATTGCTTAACTTCCCCATAGGTCTTATTCCTTCTCTACCTGAACTACCTTCCCCGCTTTATGGACCAGCCTTGGTAATACCTTTTTCCTCTAATGCAAATGCGCCGTTTACACCAGATTAATCACTATATAGACAACTGTGTACCCAGCACCGTTAAGTCTTCGCTAATGCACCGGTCAACTTTGACCCTTTCACCTCTATTCTAAATATTGTCTCGCACTGCGCCATATGTAACTATCTGGTTTTTAATTCACCTGGTTCTCCTATTGTTCCCAAATGGAACTATGGTTTTTAATATCTTCCCGCACTGCGCCGTCTTTTTTTAAACATGGTGATAGCTCCTATTCTATTTTTCGCCGCCTACGCCGAGCACCGATCACAGTTTCTAAACACACTTCACTATCCAAACATAGTGACTGCACCATTGTTTAGTGCACAGTATGACATCGTTGTTCTAGCACTAAGCATGCCTGAAAAGAACGGTCCGTTTGGTGCAAACCGTATCACTAATTTTATCCATGTCACTTCTGTTCTAAATTTACATGCCTGGCCTCGTATTTACAGTGTTTTTCCCTTTTCTCCCTTATTTTTTTCCCAACAAATGTCGCTTGTATGTAGCATGAAAGGCAAATTGTTTATAACTCCAAGACAAACATGATTTATATATTTGTCCTGAAGATGATGCCATTTATTTTGTTTTTCGGCATCGAAACGTCGTCGACACAATAGGATCATATGTACTGCATATGCTTGTGAATGCTATGTACAATGGTCACTCAAATTATAATCAAGTCTGTTCACTGATTATAAGTATACAGACCGATTTGCTCGCTGTTGCCTATATTTGTTGCTTTGTCTTGTTCGCTGTAGGTCACGGGCTGTGCCCCCTTGACATTACTTTCTGATTTTGTGCATCGCCAAATAAATTCTTGTCTGGCTGGACAAAGGACATAAATACTATTTAGTTTGTGTCTATCCTTATCTTAATCCCCCAACTACTAGGGTCCACTGTTTTTTGTAATACGTTAACGCCCAAGGTCCCTAGTGTATTACCTTCGGGTTCCCTTGTCTCTCATAACCCACATACGCATGGCAGAGACAGAACAGGGATTCAGGAAAGATTTAAAAACATGGCTCTTCAGTTAAGCTAAGATCGTTCTGGCCAGTCTATTCTTCAGTCTTGCTTTAAGGGCTGGAACGCGTCAGTTGAGGTAGACGCGCGCTGTACAAATGGCTTTGATTAATTGATTGATAGATGCAGCGGAATAGAACATCTATGCATAGAAGTGCGCATGAGTGCATGATAGCAACAGTCCAAACCACCAAATCAATAGCGACCAGAAAAATATTTTGGTCCAATCACTAGTTGACAGTACACGGACAGGTCGAGAGAACAGGACAGAAAAAGTAAGTTATGGGGAACAGATCAATCTACAAAGGTAAGTTTATCTTTTTCTGGGTTTGTAAGAAACAGGCCTGTTAGACAGTCACTCACAGACAACTCCACAGAGGCTTGTAGGTGTCAATGAGGGTGACTTAAACTCACACTTTGGAGTTTGGTGTGAGCGCCAACATAGAAAATTGTGCATAAGTGCAGTGATTAATAACCCAAGATCACAAAACATCAATTAGAAATAAATAAATGTAGTCTTCGCAACAAGATTCAGTAAACAAATCACCATGTGGCAAGAAAATTGAAAAAGAAACAAAGCAAAAATCATAATGGATGAAAATATTAAACCCAAAAGAAAATTAACATCAACTTTCAATGGTTAAAACATCACATGAAAAAGAAATTTAAAAAAATATATCATATCATAATATATATATAATAATAAATGCTAAAAATCAAGTGAAATGCAACCACTAAAAATGAACTGTAGAATTCCAACCTTAAACGCTGCGGAAGCAATCAAAAATATCTCACATTAAATATAATCGGCGATAACATAATTGAGAACTATAGTACATATTAACACTGTTGAAAGCGCCAATAGATTCAAGCTGTAAAATGACATAAATACTATTTAGTTTCTATCCTTATCTTAATCCCCCAACTACTAGGCTCCACTGTTTTTTGTAATAATGCGTAAGTGGGTGGGCAGGGAATTCTAGAGCTTAGCCGTCCGTACCGAGAATGACCTGCCCCCTCGTCGCGCTTTGGCAAACCTCAGAATGCAAAGGAGTCGCAGGTGGTTAGCTCACAAGACCCGCTCCTGCTGGTACATGCTGAGCCTACTCCTGAGATAGCTAGGCTCAATGCCCCTCAAGGCTCTGAAATCAAAAGTCAGGGCTTTAAAGTCAATCCTCTTGGCAACCGGAATCCAATGAAGTTGTCTCAAATGTTGGGAGATGTGATGGCGAAATGAGACCCGACGAATGAGCCTAGCTGCCGCATTCTATATGATTTGTAGCCTACGGATCAGAAAAGCTGGAAGCCCCAAATATAAGCTATTGGCTTAATCCAAGTGCGAGGTCACCAACGCATGGACAATGATCTTTCAAGTCTCCGCTGGGAGAAAATGCAATAGCTTTCTGACAGATCTCAACTTAACAAAACAGGATGAAGAAATATGCCGGATTTGGGCTGCAAAAGAGAGATCGGCATGAAACTTAATTCCTAAATTTCTAGCAGATGCAACCGGTAATGGTAGGGGATTCAATTCAGACGGCCTACAAAGGCCAGATGGACGGGATGCAGACTGACTAAAGCAGAGCACCTCCATCTTATCTGCGTTTAGTTTCAGAAAGTTGCTGTTCATCCACTTCAAAATATCTTTTAAGCACTCTTTGAAATTAAGAAAGGCTGCTTCTGAGTGTTCTCTAAACGAAAACACTAGCTGCCTGACGTCCGCATACGAGCCAACCTTCACTCCCCAAGATTTGATAAGAGTGGCGAAAGGGGCTAGATATGGATTGAAAAGCAGCGGCTAGGAGCAGAGCCCTGTGGCACCCCACACACCAACGGTTTGGGTGAAGATGAAAATAGGTGCCGGAAGACCCTCTGGGATCGATCTTCTAAAAAAGATTGCAACCAAGATAACACTGTGCCCTGAAAGCCACAATAGCTTAATTCCTTCAACAGCGTAGAATGAGCTATTGTGTCAAACGCTGCTGAGAGATCAAGCAGCACTACCATAGCGGAAGCACCACCGTCCAGCGCCTCTCTGACTGTTTCAGACACTTCCAGTAGAGCGGTCTCCGTGCTATAGCCTGCACGGAAGCTGGATTGCGCGTCATACAACAAACCACTGGCTTCTACAAAGGAGGATAGTTGGTGCTGTACCATCTTTTCTAAAAAAATTGCGGGTGCCGATAGCAATGAGATGGGCCTAAAATTGCTAAGCACCCTGTGTCCGCATTGGTCTTTTTGAGCAGCAGCAGCAGGAACGCCTGTTTCCATATGGCAGGGAATATTCCAGATTTCAGAGAGACATTCCAGATTCGATTAAAAAATGTATTTACATTGGAAGCAACCATTCTGAGAAATTGAGGCGGGCAGGGATCCTCTGGGGAGCCGGTCTTACAATTCGATAGCTCCTCCAGTGAATCATTTTTGGAAATTGGATAAAAATTCTACAAAAAAAACCTGAGGGTTGTTGGATGGTGGGGCAGATCCTTCTAAGCCAACTTCTGGCTGGAACGAAGAGTAAAGCTTTTGAATTTTTTCCTCAAAGAAATCAGATAGGCTAGTACAGAGGGCAAGGGAAGGATGAATATTAAAAATTTCTGCATGATTGTGCACTGTAAGGCATTCTTTCCTTTAACAAGAATTTGCAAAGCCAATAGGCTGTTCCATGGCAAGTCTATAATGTGTTTTAAATCTATTTTTTGCTAAATGCATTAAAAGTAAAAATGCTGCTGTCTTCTGAAGGTGACATGGATACATTTGCAAAAAAAAAGAAAAATCAAAAATGACACATCGCAAAAATAAAGAAAAAAAACATGGAATGAAAGCAGGAGTCAAAGTAGGCTTAGACCTTCTAGCCATGGCACTGAATTGGACTACTTTTTAGATAGACGTGCACATAGAAAATGCCTTTATTCAATGTGGAGAGCCAAAGACTTAAGAGGGCTGACCCTTTGCGTACTCTGGAACTTGTGGTGAGCAGAAGCAAAAATGTTACTGACACTTAAACCAACAAATGGATCAAGAGTACTAGCTGAAGTCCTTGAATGGGTATATTTGAATAATATATAGGCAGATTTGCAGAGTCTATATGCTGTTTATTACCATTGTTGAGTGGAGGGAGGGGCCATGACTCACGGGAGGTGGAGGATGCCTCAAGTGAGCCATGAGGCTCCTCCCCTCCCTCAACAATGGTAATAAATAACATATAATCAGTGCATCTGCATGTGCTTGGGGGACGCTCCGTCTCCTTCTCCTATCTGGCAACGAAGACATGGAATGAACTTCCACTACATCTCTGGACCTCCCCATTCCTTCTGGAGTTTATTTTATTTATTTTATTATATTTATTTGAAAAGTTTGATATAGCGCTGGCTAGACCCGGAGGTATCAGAGCGCTTTACATGAGGATCAGCGAGTTATAGGTTACATAGTTACATCAATTAAATCAAAGAATCACGGAGGGAGGAAGGGGGGATGGGGAGGGAAGGATACGAGGAAAAACAATGTCAGATGACCGGCTGGGTAGGTGACTGCCGATAGGGTGAAACACCAGGGCCAGACTCCTTTATAGCTGCATGTGACAGCTCCACCGGGCATCGACCAAGGTTGCTCGTGCACCGAGGTAAGTACAAACAGTTTTGGTATCCGACCAGAGTTACAGGTTACATAGTTACATCAATTAAATCAATGAATCACGGAGGGAGGAGGAGGGGGAGGGGGAGGGAAGGAAACACAACGGGGAAACGAGGAAAACAATGTCAGATGACCGGCTGGGTAGGTGACGGCCGAGGGGGTAAAACCAGGGCCGGACTCCTCTATAGCTGCATATACAGCTCCACCGGGCATCGGCCAAGGTTGCTCGTGCACCGAGGTAAGTACAAACAGTTTTGGTATCCGCCCAGGGGGCATCGTCAAAGGTGCATCGAAAGTTCTATCAAAGTTCCACCGGGAGTTCCACAGGCGATGAAGACCTGGCTCTTCGACTGATCACCCGGACGCTGCCAGCGTGTGGAGACGTGAGCCCCTGAAGGGTACATCGGCATGCTTCAAGGACATGGGAATCTCAGGCAAATCGAATATAACATGAAGCTGACAAAAGCACATGCCAAGCGGAATTAAATAAAAGTGAGGATCGCTGGAGAGCAACACTGTAGTGTACACTGAGAGACAGCACTGTGCATACATGAATTTACGTCTCTTCATGTAGCAAACAGAGGTGTTTTGCACAGGAAGGTGAGATAAAATATTGTGCATAAATTCATTTATGGTGCATCTTGTCGAGTTATTTTGCACAGGAAGAGAAGACAATAAACTTCAAAGTGAGCTGAAATTACAAAGGCAGAAGAAAATTTGGAAGCGCAGATGACTGGATTAGTGACAATCAATCAAGCTAGATTGAAATCCTTTGTGAAAACAAACACTGCTGTGCAAGGGAGCAATGGATAACTGAAAGATACTCGAAACGCGTTGTTAAAGTAGAACAGAAGGAAAGAAAAAAGCAAGCAAGGGAGAGAGCAAGAATATGCATGCGCTCTATTTTCTTTTTTCACAAACTTTATTGTATTTGGAAACAGACGAGTAAGTACAGATGCCGAAGAGCGAATGATGTCAGTGTGCATCCATAGTCCAAAACATAAGAATATGACACAATCTACTTTTAAACGTATGGCGTACATGAACAAAGTTTTGGTGGAGAATGTCCCCGACATTTACATAACTGTCAAAAGACATGCATCTTGAATCCTAAACCAATGTGAACTCCCCCAACCCTCGCTATCCCTCCCTCTCCTAAAACAACCTGGTAAAGGCACTATAATGTACTATATATCTCTGTGCTACAGGTGGGTGTAGATGACCACGGAACAGTGCGATCGATGGAGGCCTTGGACCTGCCGTGGCCCAGCATCTAGTATATAATGCATCAAGAGAGTTGGGTTAAACTGCACAAGGGTACAAAGTCCAGTAGTGTATCAGGGTGGTGCGGGGAGAGAGGGGCTAGACCTGTCATATAGAATGTCTATGGCAGGGGACATTATGCACTGTCAGCCTGCTGTGTTTTGAATGATTCCAGCAATGCTTTGTTGTGTGTAGATTTAGATTCCGTATATAGGTTTCCCGATTTATGCCCTTATATAGGTACAATTCATATTGCCCTTATTTAGGCATAGAAAATCCAGCCCTTATTTAGGCATTGTCCATGCTAACCAAATACAGGCATGGTCTCCTACATCCGTCCATCCACGTCACAACGGGTTCTTGGAAAACCAGACTCTTAAGCCTTTAGGAATTTCCCTTGCTTTGATTTCTCCAAGAACTAATTTATTATGCATAAACATCTATTCCTTAGGGGTTCATTCATGATGTTCCGATGCCCGACTTTTACGTCAATACAGGCATTCCTAAACACCTTCAAGGTATAACTATACCTGCACTTGCCTTGACAAACCACGGTTCCGGTACGGTGCAGTTTGACTGCCTTCTTGCGGTTCGGAAGGAGATCGAGTTCCCACCTGATGCACTGACCAGACGCTGTCATCCTCCTCGCAGAGAATCCAGCTCCAGTGTTTCTGACTCCCCTTGAGGGTGTTAGATATCGAGTCCCGAAAAGAGATTCCAACCTCGCACATTCTAAGGTATGGAGCAGACTAGAACTTAGAGAAACTTTTGGCAACTCTTGGCAAAACTGAACTATAGCTAGCTATACTTTAGAAACAGCAGCTACTTCTTACCTCGTACTACACTTAGGTTAGGTACACTGGGGTAGAACTATTTAGAAGCATCAGATGAGTATTCACATTTTATCCTGTGTTATTTATGTGCAACTCTGAAGAAACTAAGCATGCACAATTGACTAAGTGAGACTGTTATCTATTGTTTCCACGGTTCTGATATTGTTCCGACTCTAAGGGAAAAAAAGTTGTCATGTTTATGCGGTTGTCAGAAACTAATCCCTTCTTGTTTATTCGAGAAGTTTCTAGTGACCTCTGAGTTAGCTCGATAGAGACATACTGACCTCAGTCCTTTGTCAAAACGACAGTGTATATTATTCCAATCCACAGAGCCTATCAGGGATATAGGAACTACACTACAGCTTCCCATTCCATTGCGATGGGTCGTTTTCGTAAGTCTCTGTATTCCTCAAAGACTCAATCTCCACCAGACACCACCTCCTCATGTTACAGAGAAACAAGGGGGGCTGGGGAGGATTTACAGTGTTTTGTCAAGAGACGCTGTGATGAGATGAGCGGCGAATACCGTCAGGAGTGCCCCGGGGGCACTGAGCCGACGCGACTGGTGCTGACTCTAGCAACGGCCAGGGGGCTGATTCCAAGGACGCACATAAACCCGGAAGAAGGAGCAGCCAGCGTGGGACGCCAAGAAAGCGAGGAGCCACATGGAGACCCGCGAGACGAAGAGGAGGTAGCTGAGAAGACACCGGAGGAGGAGACGAAGGAGACCGATCTGCAGGAGGCTCGAGGCGACGACGAGAGGACCCAGACGAAAACCGGGAAGTACCCCGAGGAAGGCGCCACGGACGAGACGGCCGGGACCCTGTCATCGGGTCCCGGTTTCAGGCAAGTGATGGGAAAGACAGGGCGCTCGCTGATAGGATGGTGGCAAGCGCGGTCCGGCTTCTCTGGTCTTTAAAGGGAGCGGGGAGAACGCCTGAACAGCAGGGGAATAGAGTAAGGAGCAGGAGGTTTTCTTTTACATCTCTTTCTTTTTGTTTCAAAGGCGGGCACAACCGAGGCCAGGGACCACCCTCGTTCACTTCCAACGGGACTCCACCTGAAGAAAGGGCCCGGGGACGGGAGAGAGAGGGGTTGAACCCGAAAGGCAGTATAGGTTTCACTGGGAGACTGAGAGATAAAGGATAGTGCAAAGCCTACGCGCGTAAGACTAACAACGGAAAGAATTAACCCTGACCGCCTCCTCTTTTCTTTACAGAGGGGGACGCCCGGTGGAACAGCCCACGGAAGCAGGAACGCGGCAGAGACCGACATCCCTGCACGGAACCTACGGAGCTCAAGGCACTACGGCGAAAAGCCAACCTCAACATGGACGAATTCCACGGTCCTTCATTTGTGTTCGCCAATAAAAAAACGTATACACCCAGCTCCTTTGCCTCATCCAGTCTGTGGGGGCGTGACAGACGCTTTGTGAGGAGAATCGCTAAGTCTGCAAAACGCGTCAGTACCCTAGAACTCTTGGGCCTGGGGTGCAACCCCAGGATGCAGTGTTCCACCATTTCCCAGTGACCTATTCTTAGGACACCCCCGCGCCGCACGGCCACCAGCTGTCGCGTGTGCCCCTCCCGCCGCTACCCTCAGCCTTCGTGAGCCCTCCCGCCCTCGGGCCACGCCCCCCGCCGCCACTCGCAGCTCCCGCATCCCTGCCTTCTGCTGCCTCGTTCAGGCTTTTGTGCTGTTTTAATTGTATTACAGTAGAATTGTATCATTTGTTTCCTGTTGCCCCCCCTGTGCTGCTGTCCTCTGCGCTGTCCTCTGCGCCCACCCACCCCGCTCCCCGCTCCCCGCTTCCCGCTTCCCGCCGCCGGGAGTGTGGACACGCCCCCTTCCTCCCCGCTCCCGCCTCCCAGCTGCTCCTCCCTCCCTGCACTTCGCCATAAATGGCGACCGTGCGCACGCGCAGCGTTGACGCGCAGTGGGCGCGCCGATTGAGCGCCGAAGGTGCGTCAAAGGTAAGCCCGTCTGCGCCCGTCCGCGGCCGGACCGCGCCTAGCGCCAGGACCCCTGGCCCCCGCAGACCCCAACCCACCCGCCGGACGTACGACACCGCCACCCTCAACGCACTCAACGCCGGCCGATTCCCGGGATGCTTCCAAGCCACCCCGAAACACACCCACGGACCCTTCTGCTGCAACGCCTGCAAGTTCACCTGCATCCGGACCAGCACTACTCCAGCACCAACCAAGACCAAGACGAGCAACAGCAGCAGCCACCTGAAATGCATCCTGCTCAACACCCGCTCCATCCACAGACACGCCATCGAGCTCTGGAACCTGCTCGACACAACCTCACCAGACGTCGCCTTCCTCACGGAAACCTGGATGAACGCCTCTTCAGCGCCCGACATCGCCATCGCCATCCCAGACGGCTATAAGATCATCCGAAGGGACCGCATCAACCAGACCGGAGGAGGCATCGCCATCGTCCACAGGAACACCATCCGCATCACGACCAACACCGACGACACCCTCGCACCCGCCGAGCACCTGCACTTCCAGGTCCACGTCAACCCCAAGACCACCCTCAGAGGCACCCTCATCTACAGACCCCCGGGACCACGCACACAATTCAGCGAAGACATCGCCGACTTGATCAGCCCGCACGCCCTCCCCTCCGCTGACTACATCCTCCTCGGGGACCTCAACTTCCACCTGGAGAACATCAACGACCGCAACACCACCACCCTGCTGGACAACCTCGCCAACCTGGGACTCAAGCAGCTGGTCAACACCCCCACCCACTACGCCGGACACACACTCGACCCCGTCTTCTCATCCAGCAAGGACATCGCCTTCAGCCACGCCACCGGACTCCACTGGACGGACCACAGCTGCGTCCACTTCAGCTTCAGAAGGACCACGGTCCACCGCCACCAGCAACAGGTTGCACGCAGAAGCTGGAACAAGATCACAGCCGACCAACTCGCGTCCTCCCTGAGCATGAACCCTCCCACCAGCGCAACAAACCCAAGCCAGGCGGCCATCAACCTCGCGAAGTGGATCAGCAACTGCGCAGACGACCTCGCCCCTCTGAAGACCCCGCCCAGCAGGCCCGCTAGCAAGAAAGCCCCATGGTTCACCGACGAACTCAAGAGCTCCAAGAAGAACTGCCGAGCCCTCGAGAGAACATGGCGCAGAGACCCGACACCAGACAACATGACCACCCTCAAGCTCGCCACCCGAAAACACCACCAACTCATCCACGCCACCAAGAAAACCGCATGCAAGGAACGACTTGACAACAACGCACACAACAGCAAGGAACTCTTCACCATCGTCAAAGAGCTCTCCAACCCCAACGCCGGAAACTACAACATCACCCCTTCGCAAGACCTCTGCAACTCCCTCGCCTCCTACCTCCACAACAAGATCGCTGACATACACAACAGCTTCAGCACTCAACCGATGCACGCCACGACCGAACCACCGCCCCCCACCACCACCCTCCGTGCCTGGACCCCGATCAGCACCGAAGACACCGCCCGCACGATGAACTCCATCCACTCCGGATCTCCTACCGACCCCTGCCCGCACCACATCTTCAACAAGGCCGACGCTGTCATCGCACCCCACCTGCGGGACATCATCAACTCCTCCTTCGACACCGCCACCTACCTGGAGAGCTGGAAGCACGCCGAACTCACAGCTCTACTAAAGAAGCCATCAGCCGACCCCACCGACCTCAAGAACTACCGCCCCATCTCACTGCTCCCGTTCCCGGCTAAAGTCATCGAGAAGACCGTCAACAAACAGCTGGCCGCCTTCCTCGAGACGAACGATTCCCTTGACCTCTCGCAGTCTGGCTTCCGGGCCAACCACAGCACCGAGACCGCCCTGATTGCAGCCACCGATGACATCCGAGCCCTGCTTGACAATGGAGAAACAGCGGCCCTCATCCTCCTAGACCTCTCCGCGGCCTTTGACACCGTCTGCCACCGTACACTAGTGCAGCGTCTCAGCAACGTCGGAATCCAGGAAAAAGCATTGGAGTGGATCACCTCCTTCCTCGCAGGAAGGACACAGAGAGTCCGCCTCCCCCCGTTCAGATCTGAAGCCACCGAAGTCATCTGCGGCGTTCCTCAAGGCTCCTCGCTCAGCCCAACCCTCTTCAACGTCTACATGAGCCCTCTCGCAGACATCGCACGCCAGCACAACCTCAACATCATCTCCTACGCCGACGACACCCAGCTGATTCTCTCCCTCACCAACGACCCCGCCACCGCCAGAGCCAACCTTCACGGGAGGGATGAAGGAGGTAGCCGAATGGATGAGGAACAGCCGCCTGAAGCTGAACTCGGACAAGACGGAAGTCCTCATCCTGGGCTCCTCACCCTCCGCCTGGGACGACTCGTGGTGGCCCCCCGCCCTAGGCAGCGCACCCAAACCAACAGACCACGCACGCAACCTGGGCTTCATCCTGGACTCCTCCCTCTCCATGACCAGACAAGTCAACGCCGTCTCCTCGTCGTGTTTCAACATCCTGCGCATGCTACGTAAGATCTTCCGGTGGATCCCCACCGAGACCAGGAAGACGGTCACCCAGGCCCTCGTCACCAGCCGCCTGGACTACGGCAACTCCCTCTACGCCGGAACCACCGCCAAACTCCAGAAGAGACTCCAGCGGATCCAGAACGCCTCAGCACGACTCATACATCCCCCGTCGTGGCCACATCTCCGGACACCTGAGAGACCTGCACTGGCTCCCGGTCAACAAGAGGATCACCTTCCGACTCCTCACCCACGCACACAAAGCCCTACACAACCAAGGCCCAGGATACCTCAACAGCCGCCTCAACTTCTACGCACCCAAACGCCAGCTTCGATCGACCGGCCACGCCCTCGCCGCCGTCCCCCGCATCCGAAGAGCCACCACAGGGGGACGGTCCTTCTCCTACCTCGCCGCCAAGACATGGAACTCCCTCCCGACCCACCTCCGCCTGACCCAGGACCACCTCGCCTTCTGGAAGCAGCTCAAGACCTGGCTGTTCGAGCAGTAGCGGATCCCCCTCCCCCAGCGCCTTGAGACCCTCTGGGTGAGTAGTGCGCTATATAAATTCTTGATTGATTGATTGATTGATTGACCTAGTCCAGTCAGGTCTGAGAGGGCAGTTTGTACACCTGACCAGTAAGTGGATAGTAAGGGGAAAGCCCATAACATACAGTAGATCTGCGTCTGGGATCGGCAATGGGAGCATCGGGGATACCGCAGGGAACATCAACTGTAGTCTGGGCAGCATACGATAGGCCCTATGCAATATGGAAAACTGGATAAACTTTTTTTTTTTTTTTTTTTATTGAGCATTTTCAACATTTCTAATACAACCAACAAACCTGCCATTCAGCATCATCATGGTGTTACAAAATAATTTGTTGCTTGGTGCCATACGAAAAAAAAACGTCGTGCAATAGTCAACATGTCCGTAGCAATAGGGATTACAAGCCTTTAAACTGGATACAGGAGCTCGAGGGGTCGCAACACTCTACCTTGGTGCACAGGGTGAACTAATCATGGAGAAGAGCATGTGTGGCAAACAAAGGACACTCCAGCCCAACAGGTTCGGCCATCGCGTTTGGAAAGGACAGGACTTCTGCGTGGCTCTCCCGCCCCCCACCACTCCGGGCTCATGCACATACCATATCCCCCTCCGCCTCCCCAGCCTGATGTTCCCGAGCCCAGCTCACAAATGGATCCCAGATGTCGCGGGGTCGCGACGTAGTCGGCAGCAACTCCCCAAACGTGGTCAACTGCGTATGCCCATACGTTACGTCTGCTAGCCAGTCCTTCACCGTGGGTCTCTTTCTCCTACCCCAATGGATCGCCACCCGCCTCTTAGCGAACAGCAGGAGCAGTGCATGCAACTTGCGTAGTTGTGGTGAAGTGTCTTTGACATAGCCTAGTAATCCTAGCAGGGGGAAGGGGTCGTCCAGGCGGCCCACAATCTGGTTGATGAATAAAAATACCCGAGCCCAATAATCCTCCAGCCTCGGGCATGACCATGCTACGTGCAAAAAGGAGGCCGAGGCAAACCCACAACGCCAGCAGTCATCCGTCTCACGCAGCCCCATCCTTTTGAGGCTGACGGGGGTTCTGTAGAAACGGTGCAGATATTTAAAATGTATGAGACGCAACCTGTAGTTTGGCGAGAGCGCAGTGAGCTGCCCACAGCAAAACTCCCACTGTTCCTCAGTCAGCCCAGGCTGGAGCTCCTCATTCCAAGACAACATAGACTTGGGCACCTCCGCCAGTTCCTTGTTTTGCATCTGGCTGTAAATACGAGTTATCAACTTCCGGGGAGACGGGGACCCCACCACGGCTTCCAAGGCCTTAAAGACCGGTGGCGCTTCCGGGAACTCTTCAGAGAGCGTCCGGCATGCCGCGCGCAGTTTGTGATACAGGAATAATTCGGAAAATGGCACCGCGCCTCCCTCTTCCGGCACCGGAGCAGGCATAAACGTGCCATCGGGGAAAAGGTCCGCAAAAGTGCGAAGGTGCATCTTGTCAGCTAGGTGGCTGGCTATTCCGTCAGCGACACAGGGCAGCATCGGGTTATGCATCAGAGGGAGCGATGGAGCATACAACAATGGAACTTTCGCCCTCTTACGCAATTCCTCCCACACCCATTGCAGCATCCCAGCTGTGTCTACATCTGCCTTAGGGCGCCGTGCCTTGGCACAGATCGCTACACCCAACGGGAGGGGCGCCACCACATCTCGCTCCACCGCCACATGGGGCTGATAGGGGGTAGGGTGGGTCCAGAAGTGCAGGAACTGTGCCTGCGCACAGAGGGCATACAATTTCATGTCCGGGGCACCCAGGCCTCCCTGCCGCAATGGCAGAACTAGTGTGTCCCACGCTATTCTGGCCTGTCCACCTGCCCATACCAGTGCCACCAACTGCGACCGCAGAGCGGCAAAAAAGTGCGACGTAAGCGGAATAGGTACATTAACAAATAAATAAAGGAATTTTGGTAGTACCACCATTTTTGCCAATGCAATCCGCCCAGTTAGTGACAGTGGCAGGGAAGCCCATAGTTTTACTTTCTCGCTCAGCCACATCATTGCCCTGCCAAAATTGAGGTTCCAGAGTTCCTGAAGGTTCCGGCTGATCCAGATCCCCAAATATTTAACCTCCTCCGCCTCCCAACGAAGGGGGTATTCGGAGGACACCTCCGCAGTGCCGTCCGTGAGAGGAAAGATTACCGATTTAGACCAATTAATGGATATACCCGCTAGGCCCTCAAAGCGGACAAATTCCCGTAGGACGGGATCCAGGTTATCCGCAGGGTTGATAAGGTATAGGGTCACGTCGTCCGCGTAGAGTGATATTAGAAGATTCCTAGAACTAAAGCCTATACCTCTCGCTGTGTGATGTTGTCGAAGCCTGGCTGCCAGCGGCTCCATAGCTATGGCAAACAGCAGCGGGGAGAGAGGGCAACCCTGCCTAGTACCGCGCAGGATAGGAAACGGTGCCGACACCAGTCCATTGACCCGCACCCTGGCTCGTGGCAGAGTGTAGAGCAAGCGGATTTTCTGAAGCAGCAGCACGCTGAAACCCATCCGCTCCAGAATGCGGAATAAATAGGGCCATTCGAGAGTGTCAAAGGCCTTGGTGGCATCTAAAAACACCACCGCAGCCTTGACCTCGGGGTGCAGGTAGTGCAGCGCGGCGAAGACCGTTCGCAAATTGTGGGAGGTCGCTCTGCCCGGTATAAAACCGGATTGATCTGGAAGTGCGATCATTGGCAGCAGTGGCTGCACCCTGTTCGCGAGCAGCTTGGCTAAGATTTTCATGTCGACGTTAATTAAAGACAAGGGCCTATAGGAGTTGAGATCGTCAGCCGGTTTATCCGGCTTCAGCAGTGTGATGATCAGCGCTTCACGCATGGTAGCAGGCAACACCCCCTTTTCTAAGGCCTCCTCATACACCGCTAATAACCGGGGCGACAACTCTTCAGCGTACGCCTTGTAGAAAGCGGTCGTCAGGCCGTCCGGTCCTGGCGCCTTGTCAGGTGGCAAGCTCTTTATAACCTGTGCCACGTCACTGGCGTCTATTGGGAGGTCCATATATTCTCTGTGTCTGTTGTTGAACCACACCAACGCGATGGAGTCCAGGAAGGATGCAAGCCCCTCCGGACACACATCCTGGGTGTTTGTATATAAGCGGGAGTAAAACTCGGAGAATGCTCCCGCAATGTCCCCCTTATCATGGAGTAGCTCGCCAGCCGACGTGCGCAGCTCATGTATATATGTCGCGGTCCGCGGCGACCGGATCATATTCGCCAAGGCTTTTCCGGGGCGGCCGCCCTCGCCATAGCGCCTAGCCGCCGCATATTTCCCCAAAAATTTTACCTCCCGCATTGCCTCTTCGTCATATTCCAAAAGTTTGGTCTTCAGCTGCCCTGACACCTCCGATCCACCACCCTCAAAGAAAGTGCGCTCAAGTCGTTTTATATCGGCCTCTAATGTCGCTAGGGTGCCTCGTATCGCCTTCAGCACACCAGCCTGCCGGGCTATACATTGGCCTCTAATAACGGCCTTGAATGCCTCCCACAAAGTCGCCTCTTCGGCCACCGACCCTGTATTTCGTTCAAAGTATTCAGTGATATCAGACCGTATCTCCTCCTTGAACACATCATCAAGCAAAGCGTGGGGCGGGAGCCGCCACGAAAAGGCCGGGAAAGGATCGCCCGGGATTAGTAATTTCAGCATGCAGGGTGCATGGTCAGACAGTGAGCGGGGCATATGCTCCACCTGCGCCGTCCACAGTGCAACATCCCTCGACACCAACCAGAAGTCGAGACGGGACCACGCGCTACCATGGGCCGATATGCAGGTACCCTCCCTCAGGCACGCATGTCTCCCCCTCCACACATCAACTAGCGCCCCGTCTGTCAATATTTCCCTCAGCACGGAACTCGCCAACGGATTCAAAGTGCGAGCCAATCCCTTTCTGTCCATGTTGTCATCAAGTATGGCATTGAAGTCACCGCCCCATATAATCGTACCACAACCAGTGGCCTTCACCTGCCCCCAGAGCTTATGGTAGAAGCCAGGGGAGTCCGCGTTCGGCCCATACACCGCCACAAACACCACTGACACACCGCATACGATGCCCTGAACCAAAACATACCTGCCCTCCGGGTCACACTGAACCAAGCCCTCCCGCCAGTCCAACCCACGACGTATCAATATCGCCACCCCCCGGGCATAATTGGAGTATATAGCGGAATAAACGTGTCCCCATCTGGTGTGGTGCAGTCTTTGAGCGGGGGCTGTGTTCAAATGCGTTTCCTGCAATAGGCAGACATCCACCCCATGGCGCACCAGATAAGCATGTACCAACCTAGCCTTCCGGTGGTCGTTGAGCCCTCGAACATTCCAGGTAAGGCAGTTCAAAGTTTTATCTACTCTCGGCATGCTTCGTATACAGTATGTAAATTACAGTAGGACACGTTGACAGTGACCAGTTCATACACATCGGGCACCGTTGCGATATCACGTAATAAATGCTGGCAGTGAACATCAAAACAAACAACATCAACCATCCGCCCCCCACCCACTCCAACCCCCCAACCGGGTCGTAGAATAGCCATCCCCATAGTATCCCCAAAACTGCAGTAAATGAACAAGGGAACATTCCCGAGGGGGTGTGGCTGTGCCGGCTACTCCCCCTTATGGAACAGGGTGGCCAGAAGGTCTGCGAGGGATCCCCGCCACTCAAAAACCTAATAAATTGAAATTACACATGGTAACAGATGGCATCAATTAAGCCCTGGGTATCTCAAAGGCACGTCCACGCCGCTGAGCAGGAGGCCTAGATCCAATATCAGCCAGTCCCCTTAGGATATGATAGATAGGCCACTCGGCTACTCATTGTCGCTCAGCCTGCTATCCGGTTTCTCCGCCATGTTCTTAGATCGCTGCCCAGACTTACGACCCACATGTTTGGCAAATTTCATCGCCTCTTTGGCATCAGTGAAGATATGGGCAGTCCCCTCATAGGCCACTTTCAACTTAGCCGGGTAAAGGAGCGAGTATGGAATCTGCGCCTGCAGAAGGAGCCGCTTCGCCGGCAGAAACTCTCGGCGGGCAGCCTGGACTGCCGGGGTAAAGTCTGGGTAGAAGGCGATTGTATTGCCCCTGTGCGTGATGGTGCCTCTTTCCCTTGCAAGTCTGAGGATCTGGTCGCGGTCTTGATAGTTCAAGAGTCTCGCAATTATAGGCCGTGGCGGCGCCCCAACCGGGGGCTTCGGACCCAGCGACCTATGTGCTCTTTCCACCGCAAAGACCGCAGAGAGATCAGGATCAAATAATTCACGTAGGAGTTCGGTGATATAGGTCTCCATTTTCGTTATGGCAGTGGTCTCCGGCACCCCCGTGACTCGTATATTGTTGCGCCGGGACCGCGCTTCCAAGTCCTCATTCTTAGCCCGGATGATCCCCAGCAGTTTATCCATATGGAGGAGCTGGTCTTTCGTCTCCACTTGGAAGCCATGGAACTCCGATTGGCGAGCCTCCAACGTGTCCAGCCTCGTCTCGTGTGTCGCCACTTGCGTTTTCACAGAGTCCAATTGACTGGTGAGGGCGTCCAGTTTTGTGTCGATGTTGCTGGAGGCTAGAGCGCATCTCGAGCATCAACGTGCGCAGATCTTCGCCCTGATCACTCGCGGCCAGGTCGCGCCCCTCTGCCACCTGGGACTCCAGCTCCAACTCCCCCTGTCGTGTGGATCGTTTATTATCAAAATTCAGCTTCGGCTGCTTCGAGTCGTGTTTACCCATGGCGAGGAAAGCCCCCGCGGGGTCCCGCCGTAGACCACCGCCACCTGGTTTTCAGCCTCCACAGCTGCTGACGTGTCACTGCGGGCCTCCTCGCGCCGGCCCCGTACCCCTGATTGCCGGCCCCAACTTGGAGGTCAGACGCACAGGCAACCGCCACCTCGCGGACCTCAATCTTGCCTTCAATGTCTTACGCCAGTTCTTCACGGCGGACCAGACCATATGGGGAGCGCCTTATTGTGCACAGCGAGGGGGGGGGGGAGACCCTTCGCGCACCCCCGTATCCACCAACCTGCAGCCTTATAATCCTCCGGCAGCGCCACCCGCAGCTCCTGGGTCCAGCAGGCACCCGCCGTCTCCTCCAGAGCGCCAGTCTTCTCCCAGCGCCTCTCACCGCACAATACTCCTTCACCACGCGGCTCCCGGTGTCGACCACAAAATGGCGGCCACCTCCCCAGGGATCCGCTTCTCAGGCACTCGTCACAGGGTAGCCATCCACTCTTCACAATTCTTCCCGCACGCCCGGCACTTATTTCACTCCTCACCGTGCCTCGCCATCCGGGTCCGCAGTTAATCGGGCGCCCACCGCATCAGTCAGCAACGGCTCGGCGCCGGGCAGCCACAGGTTCTCCCGGCTTCTCTCGGCCCGTTCCACCGTCAGCTCCTGGTCCGCCCGTCCAGATCCGTGCTTGCAGGCTGTAGCGAGCAGCTCCGCCAACCTGCCCGAGACTCCCGAGTAATTCTGCTCCGCCGTAGCACAGGCCTCTTCACCCGCGACTCCGGGCTCGAGTTTCAGCACACCCCCAATCTGGTTCGGGCAGTCTCCTCCGCTGGGGCCGCTCGCAGGTTATTCGGATCTCGCCGGCTCCCGGGCGATCGCGGACGGGAATATGCCGCCTCCTCCGGCGCCCCTCCGCCACCTGCTCGTGTGTCGCCGGTTTTGGCAGCGTGGGCTCACCTCGATGTGCAGGATTAATGTAGGATTATAGTCCGGC
Organism: Triturus cristatus; assembly: GCF_964204655.1. Lineage (NCBI taxonomy): Eukaryota > Metazoa > Chordata > Amphibia > Caudata > Salamandridae > Triturus > Triturus cristatus. The sequence continues at coordinate 818,995,859 of NC_140595.1, forward strand.
CGGCGGAGCTCACTCAAAGAGCGGCCATCTCGCTGCTCAGCAGGCCACGCCCCCGAAAACTGGATAAACTTAAAGCGGGAGTTGCAATATATTTTTTGTGGTATTCGAGTAGGAATGCCCATTCCTTATCCTGGAGTTCACTTGCAAAGTCCCCCTCCTATTTGGCCTTCAGAGGAGCTAGGGAAACCAACAAGTGCGTGCAGAGTTCTCAGTATAGCCATCTGATTAGGTGGCTGTCGGGACCCATGGTGTGTATCGTTTGTATCAGCTCGTGGTTGTCCGGTTCGGCACCTTCTGGCACCCAATGCTGGCGAATGTAACGAGTGATACTAGCATGTGTCCGAAATAAGGTCTCCAGTAGAGAATGATTGTGTGTAAAATCCGAGTGCAAGAGATGAACACTATCCACTAATAATGAACGCACTGTCGTCACCCTGCCACCCCAGTTCCCAAGGGCGCAGTCGTCCCATGGTGAGGGTGCCCATACATGTAGGGAGAGCATGCAAAGGGATATTCGGGGCATAAGGTACCCAATTTACAAAATGGTACAATAGCAGAGGCAGAATAACCATCTTGGCGAGGGCCAAGCAACCCACCACAGACAAGGGCAGGGTGATCAAGATGTTGCTCAGATATGATTTTACCTTAAATAAATGAAAAGACAAGAGGCGTTTGGCAAAACAGGAACAAGTTGGTTTAATTAAACACAGTGGCTGGGAGAGTGTCGACATAGTACGTCTGAGGAACGTCCCACTTTGTACAAGTTTTGTCTGACAATATATACATCTTGAGAGGTACAACAAACCGATTCTGCATTCTTGAAAAAGCATCTCAGTTATATATTAACAAGTTTGAGTATCTGATAAGGACACATGGTTCTCGACCTTGGGGAGAGTTAGTGTGGGCCAGTGTGTCGGTGTCCAGATGTCCAGTGCGGGGAGTGCGTGATCACTTTGTGTGGTGTGCATGTCAGGCACTGATTGTTACTACCTATATGTGACATCCAGCTTTGTGGTATTTTGGGGGAACACGCGCAATTGGCCAAACGTGTTTTATTGGGGCCAATTTCCTCAGACCTGTTTGTGGTGCAACTATCTATCTGTGGGATCGATCAGGGTTTTTCCTGGATGCGCTTTTGGCTCTGGGCTAAGTGAGACCCCACCTGTGACTTGTCACACGATAGGCATGGGTTGGGGTCATAAGACCTGGCTGACCATGTATCTCTGACTCGGGGTTGATGGGGAGGTCAACTTGGGTGGATCCGACAGCATTGATACAAGTCTATTACACTTCGATAATATGGCAGTCATTGATATATTTTTTACCAACATTCTCAACATTGTGCGTACAGTTGTCACAGCGTACCTCAACATTGTCTTTAATAATATTGACATTATGTGCGTGCCTAGATCATGGCGACATCGACATTGTTTCTACTGGTAACAACATTTTTATGGCATACAGTGCCGGTATCAACACTGTTGTGCGGGCATAGATTATGGCATACATTGACATTGCATTTATAGCTATTGACATTGTTGTGGCATACGTTGACATTGCATTTATTGCTATTTCCGTTGTTCGGCCTGCACATACCATGGTATTCATTGACATCATATTCACCCACTCCAGCGTCCCCCCCACTGTAGTTGATTTTTCAACTACTCAATCCTCCTCATATATCATGACCGTTATATTATTCTAAATTGTTTGTGTGTCTGTTATTTTTCCCTAGTTTTGTGCATACTACCTAATTTGAGGACTTCGTTTTTACAACAGGAAATCCTCACTTGCAGGAAACCACACAACAGAAGTACAACAATGAAAACTGGGATAATTGACATGAATAGTTTGGACCCCCATGGGGGATCCACAGAAAGATACTATGAAACCAGTCCTGCGCTGCGGCACCTCCTTCCTTCTTCATGTCGACTTGCTGATGATGCAGATCTTGGATGGCAATAGCTAATGTCCCATTGTCCATATGATGTCCAGGGATAAAAGTACAACAGGAAGCACCAATCTTGGTACACACTCCACCCTCCATCCCCTCCATCACAGTCATCAAGTCCAACATGTACTGATGCTGCATCACCATAAGGTGCATTTTAGGTCGTGCTCAGTATCAGTTCTTATCTTCAGTAATTCCCACCTGGTTATTTGCAACCAGCGGGTGTTTACCTTTGTTTGCATGGTGGAAAAGGGTATTGACCCCCCCCCAGCATTTACGTGAGTCTCTGTGAACAGTCTAAATTCTTCTGGAATGTCCTTGTCCTGAACCCAGCCAAAATAATCAGTAGTTCTTCTCCTTCGAGCCTGACGCAACAGAGTTGTTTTCTTCTCTAACAGATGTTGAGACAACTAAGACAGATCTTCTCCAGGGATGACCAGCATTGTGGTGAGTATGGTCATGAGGTTGCAGAGGCCCCGCCATCTGGGTATGAGCTGAGTGTAGGCCAGGTCACTGCATTGCCAGTACATATCCATCAACGCGGAGGTGCCCTATTGCAGGTTCAGTATGTGCAGTATCATGGTACAGTTTTTGTTACTGCCCAACAGTATAGCTCCTTTGCCTCTGAAACATAGAGAATACAGTGAAAGTTTCTATAAAATTAGGGGTTGCCCCTTCCTCTCCAACCATGTGTACCTATTAATCTTAGCGTTCCAGATTTGCTGGCACGGGGTGTCCTTGCTAGCTTTGGACTTCCTCCCATGGGACTCATTTCCCCCAGTGTGATCGAGGTGAACGGCCCTGCACTTGAATTCCATGTCCGGGATCCACTTATCATTAAAGACGGTGGTCTCAAAGATGTTAAGGGCCACCCTGGGACTGCATACGGAGGCGGGAGCTGACGTATTTGTGCACTGGTGTGGTGATCCTGCTACCTGCAGTAACTTCTTTTCTACGAAGTCCCGGGGCCAAACAGTGTTCTCCCCTCTAGTGCCGCTCCTGCGCATCCTGCCTACCTCTGTTTGGATATCACTAGGATTGGTGAAAAGGTACAGTGCTGTGGGGTTAGTCACATACCGGGTGATGTTTGCTATTTCCCTACGGGGTACAACTTTATTGGCTTGAATCTTAGCCCTGATCCTACATGGGTACAGGTGGACGATACATTTTGCTTCTTCAGGGGCTATCTCCTTGGATAAGTAAAGCCTGCCCGCGCCTACAGCATGTGGTATTAGTGAACATATGTAGCATGATCAGTTTGTACTTCGAGTTCCTATGGCGGTCATGTCTTGGTGCCAGGTGTTGTATAGGAGTGCGCTGTTTAGTGTGTGAGGAATGCTAGCTTTTGGTTCAGTATAGGTGTACATGAGGTGAGAGAGGTCCCTGCCATGCGTTGCAAAAATGTAGAAGTAGAGTTTATGACATTAGGCAAATATCTAGTTTTGGAGGGGCTCGAGAGACCTCCAGCTAAATAGAGTGTGTACAATGATACAAAAATACACACCTTAAAAAACAAACATTCATACGCTGTAGGATTGTCTTGTGGGGTAGGATTGCCTTAGGAGGAGATGTGTATCGTCTGGGTGCCCAGAGGTGTCTTGTTTTAATGCGATACATAAAATGTCCCTTAAAGTGGTCGCTAAAGTCAATTGGTAGTCTGGATTACTTGAGTGATTGGCCTTGTGAAAGTCCTTTTGAAAGCTTTGATCGAAGGAATGGCGGACTGCGGCAGTGATGGTGCACTTTCAGCTTGATCGCAGACATGTAGGATAAAAGCTGCACGTTGTAGGTTAACTTGGGGGAAAACACATCGTTCAGCAGTTGTTTGGAAAATTCCTGCATTCGCATTTTACTGATTCATTCGATGGCTGTACTGTAAGTGATTTTTTCTTGGTGGTGTGCTGGAAGGAGGGACTAGTATTTTTAGGGGAATGGTGAATTTTAAACTTTTTTAATGCTGTCTTTATTTTCTGTTTGCCCCTCTTCTTACAGTACTCTTTCCCCTGTGGGCTGTTCTGTATAAAGGTGTGATGTTTTGATCAGTGCAGGGGTGTCCTTTTGACCTGCATGCACAGCGTGCACTTGTGAAGGGAAATGGATGTTTGAAACTTAGGCCAATATTTCTGTTGACGTGTGCATCCATTGGGTCTCTACACGTAGCGTGGAGTAAGGTTTTCTCTAATTAAGTTGAATTGCTGGGTTACGCCCTTATTTTGGAAGAGAATTGTGGGCTGATTTTCAACTGTTTTGTGCAGGTTCCGGCGGGCGTTTACCTGTGTTTTGGGCATTGCAAATTTTAACAAAGGATACCGGAGGTGGTCGAATGGTCATTTGTGGGCCCCTTTAGGGCCCTGCTGGGAAATGTAGGGTCTCCAATGCAGATCTGCATTGAAGAAATGGTCATATGTGACATTGTGTAGACCTCATAATCAAATTTAAATTTAAAACAAACTTAAGTGGAATTGTGAATGTTCCTGCTCCTACCTTCTGTGAAGTAACTCGTGAGTATCGTTAAGGGAAAGATGCCTGTCCTTCCACGACACCTTGACCATAAAATAGAAAATAAATGTTGCTTTTTATCTCGAAGGATCTAATAGGATTCTTTGAAATATGAAAAAAGGGGGGAATTGTACAAAATAGGAAAAGATATTTCCTATTTGAAAAGCCTGATGTGCTAATAATCCACATAGCCATAACCTTATTCATATGTAGAAAGGCCATAAATCCAACCTGCTCCGAAGCACATCTGGGATAGACTGAGAGGCTGCGGGGCCGGCAGAACGAAATTAAGGGACGGCCGCTGTGCTAGCGTGTCCGCCCTGGCTGCATCTACGTAGAGAGCATCTGGTGTGTGTCGTCACGACATGATGCCGCCCGTCGAGTTGACAGGTCGGATCACCGTAGTCTTGGAGACACAGGCCTGTAGATCCAACAGCCACGTTCCTTGCTGATGACTGTAAGATTATGGGGCCTGTGTAGTGAGGTATGCAAGTACTGCCGCTGCGTGAGTGCACGCCAAGGGCTGGATCTACGCGGTAAGCAGCTAGCTCGTCATAATGTGGTGCCGCCTGCAGGGTGACCAACTGCCATGGGTGCAAATTCAGGACGGTCAGTGTAAAAATTCAGGACAAAGGGTCAAAATTCAGGAAAAAAATTCAGGACAGAAGGTCAAAATTCAGGACAAAAATTTGGGTCAAATCATACGTTTTACAGACATATCAGAGGAGGTCGCACAATAGTATATAAGTAAATATACAACGAAAATTAGTAGATCCAACAGCCACGTTCCTTGCTGATGACTGTAAGATTATGGGGCCTGTAAAGTGAGGTATGCAAGGACAGCTGCTGCGTGAGTGCACGTCAAGGGCTGGATCTATGCGGTAAGCAGCTGGCTCGTCATAATGTAGTGCTGCCTGCTGGGTGACCAACTGCCATGGGTGCAAATTCAGGACGGTCAGTGTAAAAATTCAGGACAAAGGGTCAAAATTCAGGACAAAAATTCAGGACAGAAGGTCAAAATTCAGGACAAAAATTTGGGTCAAATCATACGTTTTACAGACATATCAGAGGAGGTCGCACAATAGTATATAAGTAAATATACAATGAAAATTAGTAGATCCAACAGCCACGTTCCTTGCTGATGACTGTAAGATTATACGGCCTGTAAAGTGAGGTATGCAAGGACAGCTGCTGCGTGAGTGCACGTCAAGGGCTGGATCTATGCGGTAAGCAGCTGGCTCGTCATAATGTGGTGCCGCCTGCAGGGTGACCAACTGCCATGGGTGCAAATTCAGGACGGTCAGTGTAAAAATTCAGGACAAAGGGTCAAAATTCAGGAAAAAAATTCAGGACAGAAGGTCAAAATTCAGGACAAAAATTTGGGTCAAATCATACGTTTTACAGACATATCAGAGGAGGTCGCACAATAGTATATAAGTAAATATACAACGAAAATTAGTAGATCCAACAGCCACGTTCCTTGCTGATGACTGTAAGATTATGGGGCCTGTAAAGTGAGGTATGCAAGGACAGCTGCTGCGTGAGTGCACGTCAAGGGCTGGATCTATGCGGTAAGCAGCTGGCTCGTCATAATGTAGTGCTGCCTGCTGGGTGACCAACTGCCATGGGTGCAAATTCAGGACGGTCAGTGTAAAAATTCAGGACAAAGGGTCAAAATTCAGGACAGAAGGTCAAAATTCAGGACAAAAATTTGGGTCAAATCATACGTTTTACAGACATATCAGAGGAGGTCGCACAATAGTATATAAGTAAATATACAATGAAAATTAGTAGATCCAACAGCCACGTTCCTTGCTGATGACTGTAAGATTATAGGGCCTGTAAAGTGAGGTATGCAAGGACAGCTGCTGCGTGAGTGCACGTCAAGGGCTGGATCTATGCGGTAAGCAGCTGGCTCGTCATAATGTGGTGCTACCTGCAGGGTGACCAACTGCCATGGGTGCAAATTCAAGATGGTTAGAGTAAAAATTCAGGACAAAGGGTCAAAATTCAGGACAAAAATTTGGGACAAAACATATGTTTTACAGACATATCAGAGGAGGTCGCACAATAGTTTATAAGTAAATAGACAACCAAAGTAAGTACAAGTCAAAATAAGTTTATATAAGTTTGAGACAATCGTGCGCTTCACAGGTTTTCAGTATGCGCGCAGCTTTGCAAAGGGACACCAGGTCCTTTCTGCAACCCAGATTTGTGCGGGAGAAGGCACACCTCACGCTGTGACTATCATAGGGCCCATTGTCACTCTATCTGTGATAATCGTCTGCCGTCTCAGAACGACAATGGGCCAGTCCACAGTCTATGCGAGGTCTGGGGGGGGGGGGGGGGGCTGCAGGCAGCCTCCGTCTCCAGATTAAAAGGTAAGTGCGAGAGGCCCCCAGAGGAAACTTTCAAACTCATGGGGCCTCTGCAGGGGAACAGCATACCTTCCTGAAATTCAGCAATTTGATTTTAGTATGATGTCTGTAAGGCGTTTTACGGATGCATTATAGACATCAGACTAAAATAACGGACGGTCCGTGAAATTGAGGGACGGTTGCTTTGTCACCCTAGCTTCCTGGCGGAGTGACAGGTCGGATGTATATATTTAGAGCCGGTCTGGCAGGCGCGTTCCTTTTCAACACGTGTGTCCACATTCTATCGAATGTCATCAAGAGACTATGTCAATATTGAGAGCTGCGCTAGTCCAATAATTAATCTGAACATGAGCCCTACGAGGAATGTCACCAGGGTTAACACTGTCCGGGCACTTCCAAAACTATCATTACATCACCATATGCTTCACAGAGAGTTTCCGATTCATGCTGTGTAAAAGATTTCATGACATTAGGAAACAATCCGGAAACATACTTACTACAGAATTGTTATCATAACATGGCAAATGCATGTACTATTTTGAGCACATATCAAAGGCACTTTATCACATAATCCACATAGATGTTGTGTGTTTTAGTTGCTAATGCACCACAAACGTTACACAGATCGCTCATCACATTTTGTAAAAGGAATAAAGTAAGTGTCAATACAGTTCATGGTTTCCCCTGGGGCCGACTAAGAGAACAACCAAACGAAGAGATCGTATGAAGAGAGTACTCTGGAGGTCTCAACACATATGAAGTTGGGACACCTGTCTCGAGATCTCCCCTGATTCATTAAGCCCCTTCTTCCCTGTATCAAGCTGTTGTATCCACTTGCACTCTCTTAAGTAAAGGGTGGTTTCTGTGTCACCTCCTTTTCAATTACCCACCACCAAGGGATTACCTGTTCCAGTACCCAGCACCTCAAATTCTCTGTCGTACAGGGGCGGATCCTCTGCTAAGGGGAAGGAGCGTCGCCCCACTAACCAAATTGCCCCCAGATATGGAAAAATTAAATGGTAATAAACGTAATTTATTACCATTTTATTTTCCCAACCCCGTCCTGAGCCGAGCGTCAGGACTGGGGGCGGGAGCGTCAGGACTGGGGGCGGGGCTTTATGGATTCTGCTGCTGCCAATCAGGCAGCAGCAGAAAGCAGCGATAGGCAGGGCACTTGGGTTTAAACTGCGCATGTCTTTTTGGCCAGCCGTCTTGCAATGGCCAGCCAGACATGCTCAGTTTGAACCTCTTTAGCCCAGCTGTGTTAAGACAGCTGGGTTAGAGATCGCATAGGGCTCCAGTGCCCTCGGGGGCGGCCAGAGAGGCTGCTCCCTCCAATCCTGGCGCTGCTTTCATGCTCATTGAAAGCAGTGCCAGGATTGGCTTCTGCAGCTTCCTAGTCACGTCGCGTTGGAGCCTGCTTGCCTGCCTGGACACGAGTGAGGAGGATGTTGTGCCAGGATCGAAGGTAAATGTATGTTTTTTTTATTTGTTAATAACTTATTTAGTTCCCTCTTGCCTCACTACCCTTCATACATGCCAGCCGCCACTGCTGTTGTATGCTGCATGTGATTGAAATGGTCAACCAAGGGGACCCCTTGTGTTTTACAACAAATCCTGGAACAATTTTGGAGGATTCTGGCTTTGACTTTGTCTCCTCTGTCCCACGTATAGCTTGTCACAAAGGCATGCGAAGACATAGATAAACTCTGCAGAATTACAATTTGTCTGATGATAAAGTGTGTATCCGTGATAAACATGCATAAAGCCTTTTTCTTTCCAATGTCAAATTTGCACGCCTTACATCGCCCGCGTTTGAAATGGCCACATTAATTGGGTCCTCAAGTCAGGGGCTGGCGACGTCTTCAAAAATGAGCTAACCACAAACTCTCTGATGTTCTTTCCCCTCTTCAAAGGCAAATAATGGCTTCCCTTCAGTGTCAGCCTCATCAAAGGCCAGAGCCCAATGCTGGGTTATGAGCTTTATTATTGCATGGCTTCTATTATTAAATGTAGTAACACACACTATTCTGTTGGGGGATGCATTGCGGTTGCTGTTAACTCCTAGTAGGGTGTCACGGGGACAGTACCGTGCTCCTTTTCGAGCTCTTTTGAGTAAGCTCTTAGGATAGCCCGTTGCTTCAATCGTGTAAGTAGATGGTCAGTCTCGCTAAAGAAGTCTTCTCTTTGTGTACAATTTCTCCGAAGTCACAGAAACTGACCATGTGGTAGGTTGTCTCTCAGATTCCTAGGATGCTGACTGGGATATCTGAGTCGTGTGTTGCGTTCCATAGGTTTCCTAAAGAGTGTTGTGTGAAGTGCATTGTCAGTAACTCTTATACTCAGATCTAGGAAATTTATACCATCTTGACTATATGTAGTGGTAAATTGTATGTCCATGGATCTATTATTGAGCCACATGAAAACATCTTTCAATCTGAGCTCACCCACAGTCCAGATCATCAGTACATCATCAATGTACCTCTTCCAAAGTGTGATGTTATCAAGGAAAGAATTATCAGTATTGTATGTGTAATCCTCCTCGTACTTGTCCATATACAGATTTTCTAAAGCTGGGGCAAATCCGGCCCCCATAGCCCCACCCATCATTCGAAAAAAGTACTCATTCCTGAATAGAAATAAAATTTGTGATCATGGCTATCTCGAGTAACCGCGCTATAAATTCGGTAGGTACCCAGTTAGGACCTTCCCTTTTATTGAGGACATCACGGACCACTTGTAAAGCCTGGTCCTGAGGGACACTAGTGTATATTGAGGCTACTTCCAGCGTCACCTTTAGCTGCCTGTCTCTGTCGAAGGGCTGATATTCAACCAATTTAACAACCTCCATCGTATCTCGAATACGATGTCTTGTTTTTAACACCCATGGTTGTAAAATAAGGTCAATGTATTTGAGAGGGGCTCTAAGATGGAACCACATCCGGAGACAATAGGCCTCCTGGGTGGCTTATCCCTATTTTTGTGTACCTTGGGTAGGGTATATATCGTAGCAGTGCGGGGATTCTTTTTCTTCAGGAACCCAAACTCCAAGTCACTGAGGTAACCTTCATTCAGTCAGTGTGAGTCGACGTATCAGTTTGGTAACCTCTTTGGTGGAGTCACCCTTTGTATTTTTGTTGTTAGTTGTGTGGAGATCTCTGTGCTGTAGTCCTCGATGTCCTGAATAACAATAACACCCCGCTTGTCGGCGGGTTTAATGACTATGTCACCATTCATTTTAAGTGATTCTAAGCTCAGTCGCTCTTCATTACTTATGTGATATCGGGTATTTTTTTTGTTGTCAAAAAGTTTCATGACATCACGCGGACCACTTGCTCAAATGCCAGTATTTTGATGGATATGAGATGTAAACATTGATGGTGTTCTAAACTGTGTGGTGGACAACCTGCTATCTTGTGTAGGATTGGGGTTCTTGTAAAAATAATGGTGCAACCGTACTTTCCTAAAAAATTGTTGAAGTTCAATCTTGGTGTTAAAACAGTTAGGGAGTGACATGGGCACAAAAGATAAGCCCTGTATTCTTCAGCACACAGGATGAATTTTTATTTGTGCTGAGGAAGACCCACTGTTATGTGTTATACACACACACTTTCCATTGGGGGTCGAAACGTCGACAATAAGAATAGGTGTTCCGTCCCAATGTCTTACATACCTACACTTAGGGAATATGGATATGTTTGAACTGTTTTCTCAGTAATGAACGGATGTCCAACTGAGTCATTTTTTCAGTTTATTGTAGTATGTCAACTGTCCTGTTGTTTGGATTATGTTTTATGTAATGCAACTTTTGTATAAATCCGTCCGGTCATGGGTACTTGTCCTTCGGCAGCAGTCGGGCTCGATAAACCAATCTCTTCTGGCTGGCTTGTCAAAAGGTTGCTCAGATAAGATTTTACCTTAATTATACACGAAAAGACAAGAGTCATTTGGCAAAAAAGGAACAAGTTGGTTTAATTAAACGCAGCAACCGTGAGAGTCTCGACAGAGTGCGTCTGAGGAAAGTCTCACTTTGTACAAGTTTCGGCTGATAATATATAAATTCTCGAGAGGTACAATAAACTGATTGTGCATTCTTGAAAAAGCATCCAAGTCATAAATTAACAAGTTTGGGCATCTGATAGGGACACAGATGGCTCTCAACCTCTAGGAGAGCTATTGAGGGCCAATTCGTATGTGTCCAGATATCCGGTGTGGGGAGCACGCGATCACGACCTGTGGTGTGCATGTCATGTCCTGATTGGCTGAGTGTTCCTAACTACATGTGGCATCTAGCTTTGTGGTATTTTGGGGAACACGCGCCTTTGACCAAATTTGTTTGATTGGGGCCAGTTTCCTCTGACCTGCTTGGTGTGAAACTGTCTATCTGTGGGATCGATCAGGGTGTTCACTGAGTGCCATTTGTCTGTGGGCTAAGTGAGACCCCACCTGTGACGTGTCACTCGATAGGCGTGAGTTGGGGTCGTAGGACCTGTCTGACCACATATCTCTGACTCTGGGTTGACGGAGGAGGTCACCTTGGGTAAATCCAACAACAATGATACAAGTTTATTAAAACTCCTGAAAATAATATGGCAGTCATTATTATAATTTTTACCGACATTCTCAACATTGTGCGTACAGTTGTCACAGTATACATCGATATTGTCTTTACTGATATTGACATAGTTATGCGTATCTAGATCATGGCGTACATCAGCATTGTTTCTACTGGTAACAACACTGTTATGCGTGTCTGGATTTTCTCAGCAATAGGTGGCTGTCGTGTTGGCCATAGTCTCATGTAACACCGCATCCTCCTGTAGCAGTGGTTGCATGCCCCAGGTGGGTATTGGGGATGGCACTCAATCCCATGCCAGTGTTACTTCTAGGGCGTTGTGGTCTGCTAGCGTTTTACCTAGGTATGTTGCATGTGTGATACTAAGTTGGGGGGGATGCAAAGGATTCTATCGAGGAATAAATGTAATGTGTGCAGTGGTGAACAAAAGGAGTATTCCCGCATACCGTTATTGCGGCTGCTCCAGACATCAGCGATTCCAATCATATATCCATTGCTGCAATGCCTTGGCTTTTCTTGCCGAGCCAGTGCTTGGTAGGAGGGTGTGTGATGCATGCACTCTCATTGAGTGCTGAAAGCAAAATATGAAAGTTCCATGAATGTATGCAGTGTAAATATACAAGTCATCCAATCTAAAGAATATTAATAGAGCTATGTTCCAGGGGAGGACAAATACAAGGAAAGAGATGGAAAGGAAAGCCATTGAGTTAGACATAAACACAATTGACAAGAAAGCCAGCCAATTATAAACAATTGGCTGACCCATGCCCACTGTAAGGCTTGATATTGTATGCAGTATGTCAGGCGACGGCGTTCTGCCTGCTTAGCTCGAGCGCACGTTACTTACCCAGGGCCATTGCTTACCTGGTGAGTTGTGGTGTTTCCTGGGGTGTTAAGGCATGGAGCCCACCTGGTAGAACCCCCCATCTATTCCGCCATTGAGGGGGGCAGCTGAGTCTGCTGCGTTGGGGCTCCGATGCGTGCTCAGACACCATGTTGAATTGAGTTGCAATAGTGTTTCATGATGGTGCCCCATGTTGTAGATTCCTCTTAGACTAATCTAAGGTGGTGGGAAATTAGTTCTCATTGTTCCTCTTTAACTTCCAGGGTGATTGATCCTATATTAGTGGGGCCAGTTAAATTAACAGTGTGTTTCAATTCTCTCACTATGTCTTTTGGTGTAACTATTTTCCTGGGGCTGGTCCTTCACTGTTGTCTTGCCATTCAGATGCATTGGTGTCGCTCCAGAGTTCGGTCTCCTGCTGTCTACATTGGAGGTTGTTGCTTCAGCTTGTTTTCTCCTCAGCATTGGTTTCTTTCTAAGGGCACTTGCCAGCTGCAGTCAGATACATCACCAGTCAGTGCAGGAGCTGCATAATGAAATCACCCATTCTTCAGGGGCACGTCCTTGAAGATACAAAGACTTTTGTTGCATCCAGCTTTAAACGCAATAGGTCTTTTGCCTGTTTGTGAGTGAGACCTAAAAGGGTTCATGATCCAATGAACATTCTCATCTTCTGTACCAGTCTCACTAAAATGCTTGTGCTGTTGAGACTCTTCATTGTGATTTACCTTTATTACTTTTACGCCCATATGCTCATAGTGGTAGTGACGCCCATACCTCAAGCTCCAGCGTTACCTTCTTAAAACCGCAATATATCAGATTTTTTTACTATAAACAAACCCTTGGGGTCCAGCTAAATCTTTCACACAGCCATCTATCTCAGGATGATACAAGATGCCGGACACGCTCTGTACTCCATCTTTTTAAAAACTATTTTATTGAATTTTTTCCGCGACAGTTTACATAATTGTAGTCATAGAAGTTGGCACAATTGTCATAATTGCATATTACATGTCCACCGGTCAACCAAGGGCGTGACAAGAGTAGCGGGATTGGCTATGGGTCTCCCTGCTATGGCCGTGCAGTGTTGTGGTGTGTCTTAATATAGGAGCTATATAGCTTGAACGGTATCCGGTCCCTGAAACTACCGGCATGGAGAACGAACAGGGGGTGAGAACCTAGAGTGAGTGGGGCAAAGCAAATTAGAACCTCTTCATCCGTGGGCGTCAAGAGATGGAAGGATTATGTTGCTGCGTGTATTTTTTAGGTGGGGGGTGGGAGTGGGGCTTTCCCAAAGTGTGGCTCATACGAGTGCAGGTGCTGTGTAGGGGTCTCTTTTTTCTGTGGGGGTACTGCCAGGTCATGCACTAACGTGATGTCTGGAGGTAAGTGGGGTGTTACCGGTATTTGGGGCGGACTGGGTTTATGTATCTTGGCTTGGGGCTTTAGTTGTACTTGTCTGTTGTGGCGTTTGGTGGGTGCTTACTGCGTGGTGGTGGAATTGGTACAGTAGTGTAGCCCACTCTGTGGAAATATGCTTCTTACGCAGACCTTGTACCTCCTCCCGCCTAATTGTGTCCTCCTCTGCCAAGCCTCATTTACTAACTGCCCCTCTCCAGGCTGCCAGTGGGGGTCTTCTGGGGCTCTCCAGTACATTGTGATCCCTCTCTTCGCCAGTAGAAGGGCTAGGGAGGCAAAGCGCTTCTGAACTTTAAGGGTCTTTCGTCTGCGGAATATCCCAATCCCGCTGGCCTCCCAGGTGTGAATGTCAGTGAGCCCTGTTAATTCCCGTAGTGTCTCGTGTATTGTACTCCAATAGGACTGTATCGTGGGGCATAGCCAAAACGTGTTTAAATGTTGCATCCAGGGTTTGACATCTTGGGCAGAGGAATCGCGTGTCTGGGTAAAACCGTTAGAGCCGTGCCGGGGTAAGGACTGTATGTTTTTAAATCGAGCGCTGCGGGACACTTTCTTTGGGTATTCTAAGGCTTGTTCCCATTCCTTATCATGTAGTGGGTGCCCTATCTCCTCCTCCCACTTCTGTCGCAGTGGTGTAAGTGTAGTGGCAGTGAGATCCCGGATTGCTTTATAAAGCCATGTAATTAAGTGTCGGCCCATGCCCATATTGAGTACTGCGTGAAGTACCTGGTGCGTTGCGGGTTCCCCCTCTGAGATGTCCAAAAGGCGGCAGCAACTGAGGATTATTTGTCTATGGAGCAGGAATTGCCCACGTGGGAGACCAGTCTCCTCAGAGAGCTGGTCGAACTGGAGCAGCTGACCCTCCATGAAAAGTATCCCACCTCCAGGTCCGAGTGGCTTGTGCAGATTTCGGGGGGAGTAGTATCCACCGTTTCTAGGTATTCCGGTTAGCGGTAATAGGGGTTTGTACAAGGGGGTCCCTCCAGACATGCGGTGAATGCGTAACATGCATGTACGTGCTGCCGTCACCTGTATAGAATATGTCGACTCATGACTGGTGCCGGGGAGGAGCAAGCGGCAAATAGCCTGCACCATCATGGATCCCATTTCCGAGCCGGTCTCCCCCAGATGTCACCCCGCTGTCCATCGGTACAGCCATCGGGACTCCCACTGGAGTTGCACCGCAAGAAAATAAGGGGGATGGCGCCCCCAGTCCTCCTCGGTCTGTCGGGAGTTGTAGCTTTGAAAGGGCTACTCTCCGATGCCCGTTTCCCCAAATGATGGAGCTCAATAAGGTATCCAGTTCGCAAAAGAAAGAGTGAGGGGGGATGACAGGGGTCTTGGCTAAGTAATTGCGGCACTAAGATCACCTTCGCTAAGGCTATCCTGCTTATTGGGGATAGCGGCAGAGCCTTCCACAAATGTACACGGGCCTTGGCTCCCGCTAGGGCTCTACGATGATTACCCTCGAATAAGTCCGTGGGACAGTGTTAAAATCGAATGCCGAGGTATCGTGGGGCGCAGGTATTCCAGGCAATACTTGAGTCTCCGACTCTTATCTCTTGTTGGGAAGGTCTGGGTTCAAGGGGTATATAGTGGATTTTGCCCAGTTGACCTTTAGCCCTGCTGCAGCCGCAAAGTCCAAAAGTGTGTTCCATATGGGACTGAAATCCGCTACGATATCCCGTACAAACAGCAGCAGGTTGTCCGCGTACAGGGACACAATGTGCGTAGTACCTGGTATTGGGATGCCCCAAGCTTCTCCTTCCCGGCGCAAGTGTATCGAGAGCTGCTCCATTGCCATGGCGAACAACAAGGGGGAGAGGGGGGACCCCTGCCGAGTGCTTCTCTCTATCTGGCAGGGCGGCGAGATGTATCTACCCACTCGCACCCTGGACGTGAGATTTGTGTATAACAGTTTCACCTGTGCTCTGAAGGTGGATCCCAGCCCCCATCCATTTCAGTGTCTCGAAGAGGTATGGCCAGGTCAAAGTGTCAAATGCGTTTTCCAAGTCCAGGACCAGGCAAGCCGCCCTGGGGTAGCGGCACAGAGCCCGATCCTGGACATGAAAGAGCCTGCGGATGCTTTGGGATGTATTCCTATCCAGCACAAACCCGTTCTGGTCCGGGTGTATTAACGGCGGGAGCATTGGGCCTAATTGGTCCGCCAGAATCTTGCCTAGAATCTTGCAATCCCCCCTCCCTATGCTTCCTGAGTGCCTACAGATTGAAGTTGTATCTGCGTAGGTCTGCTTATACTTCCTCATACGCCGTCTTGGCTTCCGCGACTTGGGCTGGGGTCACAGAGCCCGTGTCTGCTGCCTTGGTCACGGCCGCCAGCTCTTTTCAGCTTTCTGCAAGCTTCGGTCAAGTGTCCTGTGGACTCTCGCTATCTGCCTGATGCAGGCCTCTCTGATGACTACCTTGAAGGCATCCCATTCCAACATGCTCTGTACTCCATATCATCCTATCATCTGGTTTCTCAGTGAAAGAGTAGTTTCAAAAAGGTTGTGGTCTCCTTCATCAGGCACAACCTTGGCACTGATTTATTACAGGGCAAATGTCTTCGCATACTTTGTAGCATTGTTAGCAACCACAAAGATGTGGTCTGTCTTTTTCGCTGCTGCTTGACTTTTTGTGTTTTTTGATCAGGTTGGTTCCAATGGTAGAAGGGGTGCGCAAAGCACAGAACAGAATAGGCTGTGTCTTTTTCTTTCCATATGACTTACCCCTCACTTCAAACTCAGAAGCTCTGTATCGTAACCTTAATTTGCTAGTTTCAGACCCTGTTCGGTTGGCCACAGAGCAAACCGTGGTGGTTGAGGTGGATTGCCTCTGGTGTCTTGGGTTCTGTTCTACTATGGCTGTCACACTGAGCCAATAGCAACCCTTTCCGCACTCGACTCTCAGGAGAGGAAGGGCAAGTGCTCAAACAGGTCTCAGGTGGGTACTGTGGTGGACAAAAGCTAGGAGCCTGCAGCCAACGTCAGACATACCATATTATCCAGCTCAGTGTCCATCGTTTAGTTAAAAGAAAGTACCTTAGTCTCACAGCAAAACAGAAGATTGCACAGTTGAATAGTAACTGCATTTACTAGGTTGTTTCCTCAGTTCTGGTTTTCAGTAAGGAGCTATCCTCCACTTCTGGGACTTTGTCTGCCAACTATTGGAGATTTCTAATGACTACCGTCTCGATGATCGGGTTGACATAGGCATTGATTGAGCACAAGTGCAACTTATTTCAAGTTCCCCCTCTGATCAGATGTGCAAATCACTTTAACATATTCTACCCCTTGGCTTTACCCTGACAGCATGTCTTAATTCCACGCAGCAGCCTCATCCGTGCATTCTAGTCTCTTGTTGCATCACAAGCTGGGCCACACTTTTACCTGCTGGTTGGCGTTGTCGTTTTAGCAGTGCTGCCATTAGAGACTAGGAACTTCCTGGTCTTGAACAACTTAATGCTACCTTCCAGGTCAAAGAACAGGTTCTGGACCTTGTATTATCAGCAGCAGCCCTAGTCCTCTGTGTGCACACACTAGGATAGCATGACACTGCAACCATAGTGATTTATGTGGCTGTTAACAATAGTTTCATGTTGATGGTCTGTGATTCTCTGGTCGCATGTGTAGCAACTGTGTATGTATTTATGTATGTGGCATTTGTGTAGTGTGAGTCCAGCCAAACGGCAGGGGAGCACTGTACAAGGTCAAATGTAAAATACAGTTGAGTCAATTGGAGTGGAAGCTAGATTGGCAGTGGACTGTTACTCTGTAGTATAGTGATGTATAAACTTGACAAACATGATTGGTTTGTACTGTTGAGTAAGCCTTTTTTGTCTTTGAAGCATTCTGCACAATTAAGAATTCTGGGACCCTAATCAAACACATCTATTTCTCAGAATTCTCAGAAGTGCCATCTGAGTAGACACAGGGTAACACATTATAGACAATAAAGTGACAACTGTGAAAAGAAACAGGATGCAAAGACTTTGACCTATTGACAATTCATCAAAACGCAGTTCCCATCTCTTAGTGGCATCTCTATTCTGTCTCACGTCTTAGTATGTTTGGAGGGAAGGCCTTGATTGGAGCATTGGGTGCAGGTCAGAGTTAGTGGGCGGATGTTTTAGATTTTTGGGCAGTCTTTATTTTGAGTCTTTGTGTGGTTTTTGTAGTTCTTATTTTCATATGCTACGTCCTCAGTACATGGTTAATAGTATGAATTTGTTCTGAGTTCATAGGTTTGATTCTTGTTCCTTTTTGGTTAACTTCACCCTATCAAAAACATGCACACATTTTTAAAAGAATAAGGGCCTAACTTATAGCTTGGTGGTTGGGATATTCCGTCACAAAACGGTAGATTTCCCAGTCACCGCATTACAAGCGTGTTGTAGGCTATGGCAGTCGTAATACGGCAAACAATATATCTGTAATGTTTTGACTGAGTACCCTGTCCACCAAACTTTAAAAAAGCCCCTACATTTCTACAAATTTGTGGGCCCTCAAATGTAAATTTTTCAACATTTTGAGATGAAATCATTTCAGGCAGTGCTGGCGGTGGAGGTAAATGTCTCTGCTGAGGACGTCTCTGGTGCTGCTTTTATTGTGCTGCTCATTCCAGTGTTACGTGTGGTACATACCGGTGCTGGAGGTGGTGGTAACGCGAAGTACACCGCAAAAGATTCCCATGCTGCTGAAAATGCCAAAATAACTGGGTCCTAATTTGAGTGGGTTGGGAAAGGTTAAAGTTTTTACAGACTGTCAGTAAAATACAGTTACTCTTGTGTGAGATTTAAAGCGTGTGATAAATACTTCCTTTTTCAAGTTTTTCTCCTAGAAATGAAGCATAACAAACAAGTTGTTTTTTAATGCAACAAAATCTGCATTTTACTTTTTTTCCCCAAGCCTCTCCGTCCCTTCATTGATAATTGTTTTTAAAATTAAAAACAACAACATTGTCAGCATATTCTGGGACTTCTAAAAGTACTCCTACTTTGAGGGTCAAAGGTCAGATTTGGGTATGCTTGAACAGTCCTTGTTTTGGTTCATAAAGTTCATGCTCCATATGGTGGTTTGCTTTGCTTGCCAGACCTAGGCTTGAGTCCACTGTCTCAGGTCACTGAACGGTCTGGTCTCCGCTACAGCAGGCGGTGGGCTCCAAACATACTGCGGTACCACCCAAAAGACCATAGTTGGACTCCATTGTGAACTGTTCAGAGGGGCCCGGGAGGAACTCTCAAATGGACCCTGGACACCCTCTGCCTCATTCTGTTCAAAGAGAGAACTGAGCCATTTCTTGCGGGCTCAATACATATTTGAAAGATATAGGCTCTCCGTACACTCTGCTCTTGATAGCACCCAGTATGGCAGAAAGTGAAAACTCATGGGTTCCACTGGCAGTCATGTGACTATGGAAGAGCATAAAACTGAAGTCGTCAAGAGTGCCACCTACTGTATTGCACTCATCTGTAGATTACAAACATTCCCCCCTGAAGTCAGTCGTGCAACCATCACTCAGCGATAGCCCCACACCGGCACCCGTGATAATCTTCGACCCCCATCCGACGACAATGCATTGGCTTTACCCAGTGGCTGTTTGTTTACAAGACAATACTTCAGTCCCTGACCAAGCATGAACAGGCCCCTTCCTGCAAGTCTGAGCCATCAAACTAAAGAAGGGCAGCTTTTGTCTGAAATCCTGCCGCTAATCCTGCTGTGAGTGTCCCCGAGGCTCAGCACTCTCCCGGTGGCCTTTAAGTGTCTTCACGTGACCTCTGCCCATCTCACTCATACCCAGAAGTAGGATGTGGAACCCATCCTGAAATAATGTAATACCTCTCGCTCATGCATGAATGGATGCCGAAGAGCTGCTCATGCCCAAGCGGCTTCAAGCCTGTAGTCTGTCTCGAGCCCACTTCACTGGCCCAAGATGTTGCACAATCCGCCAGCTCCAGCAGAAAAGTCTTTATTCTGTATGACTTTTGATGCAGCACTTTGACTAGTCATTGGAAGGCTGTGCATATCCTGCAATGGTGCAGTGGTATTCATTAGCAATATCTGTGTACGGCCAACTTTCAAGGCTTATGCAGGATGCTGTGAAGCCTGGAAACCTTAACATAAAGACACGAAGAAACATAAGAGTGTTTCTCTGTGTGTGTGTGTGCGTGTGTACGCGTGTGTGTGTGTTTACCCAATTCCTGTTCTGTCACAAGAACTTCAGCAGAACACATAGACCACTGTCTTTAGAGCTGAAGCAAATCAGAGCCAAATATCCATAGACCAATCCTTAGAGCTCTAGGTGTATTGATGATTGAAAGCCAGCATCCATGCTGCGACGTCTGGTTACATCCGCGTTGTAGCACAAAGTACCTTGTAAGAATGCCAAGCCCCGCGAGGGAAGCTATACCTGAAAATCAAAGATGGCTGCCGTTTCTCAAGATAGGCTAGAGTCCCCGTCTTACTGGGAAATGTAGTTCACTGCACCGCATGGAACGTTCCCAACGCATGCACAGCTTTAATCCAGCGAACACCCTTACTCTGAACTGACCACAATCCTTTCCTGTGCTATGCATACTGCATCGTTGGATACAAACCCGGCAGGACTGTAAATGGCACTTCCAGCCTCGCATCCTGACAAAGTCAAGCTCCTGCACTGGCTGCCATTGCCACAAAGGATAGACACTGCTACCAAGACTCACTCGCTGCATTGCAAATCCACCTGAATCCTGAGAAA
Source organism: Triturus cristatus (assembly GCF_964204655.1). Taxonomy (NCBI): domain Eukaryota; kingdom Metazoa; phylum Chordata; class Amphibia; order Caudata; family Salamandridae; genus Triturus; species Triturus cristatus. Next base: position 819,016,261 of record NC_140595.1, read on the forward strand.
TGCAACCCAAGCCTAAGATATGCAGGTAAAAATCCACATGCAAATGCTTAGGTTCCAGACCCTGTGTGAGTACTGTGCATGAATGGGTGTCTAATATTATTATTATTATATGGGATTTATAGAGTGCATGGCTACCCTAAGGCTTCCCAGCGCTAGGAGACACGTGCCTGGTAGGAATTGGACAGGCCTTAAAGGTATTGCTTGAACAGCCATGTTTTGATCGCTTTGCGGAACTGTAGTTCTTTGTTCATCATCCGATGTTCCAGTGATAAAGAATATCAAAGTTTAGGAGCAAGGTCGGAGAAGGATCTTCCTCCCCATCTCTCCCTCCTGACCTTCGTTGATTGTAGAAGTTCCTCCGTGCTTGAGCGCAGATGCCTGTTTGTAATGTAAAGGGATACTAGATTCTTGATTTTCCTGGGACCCCTATTATGTCGAGCTCTGTGGGTGATGACCATGTCTAAAACAATCTGACCCTAGTACTGTGGATTGTTCTGCCAAGCCCTTCTGTACTTAGGCTGGAAGGACGGGTAATTAACATTTATTTGCTAATACTTGGTATTCTATGGCAAACCCACAAAAGGTGATGGGAGGCTGCTTGCAACAAGTCTAACCACTGCCGATTGCTCGGGGTAGCATCCCAACCCATTGTTCTTCTGCCCACCATGCCACCTCAGATTAGACCAGGCCAGGCCACATCCAGGTTGGACTCTTCCTATTGGCTCAGGGTCAAGACTGATTTGCATATGGCTGGGTGAAAATGCATGATGAGCAAAAGAATGATGGGTTGAGATGCTACCCCGAGCAATTATCAGCGGTGAGACAAATTGCAAGAATCCTCCAATCACCTTTTGTGTATTTGATGCTACTCTACTCTTTAGGCTCACATATTCTCTCCTCAAAACACCACCTGACCCTCATTCCTGGACTCCAGTAATCAGCCTGCTTGTGACATGTGGTACAGAAAAGCTTTCTGGTAGTTAAATATGTGGGTGTTCAAAAGAAACTTTAATCATTCCACACAATCTGTAACTAAAGATTGCAAGTTTGCAAATATTTCAGGTACTCTTAACCTCTATAAAGTCATACCTGGGCAAACCCCCACACACCAGGAATTGAGACATTTGCTACCAGACCTTTGGAACGCACAGATTATCTAAGAAACACCACCAAACCGAGTACCAGTTAGTACTGGCTACTGGGGTGGCTGCCTTCTACGCGTTCAGAAGTGCAACCACCCTTGCAGCACCCCAACAATGACCGTAGAACAATACCCTCTTTCCAAAGAGAAGCATAGAGTCTACTGCCCGTAACCCTAACACTGTTGGTGCTCATCCAAGATAGTGTTCTGAAAACATATGCTATACAAATACATACCATGGACTGGTGTTTCTGGGACCTAGACATGTTTTAAAGTAAGTTACACTGCTCTTCTGTGGCCATTGGTCTGGGCAACCCTTGCTTCTGAGTAAGGTCAGTCGGTGGTTAATTTGTGAAAATCATAAGTGCCGGGCTGTCATCAGGAGGCAGCTTACACCAGCCCATTTCTCCTGTTAGCGCCGCCTAAAACAGAACCAACGACTAACCATGAAAGTGGGGAGAGGAAGTGGCATAATGGCCAGAGCTGCCGACTTTGGAGCTGGGGAACCAGGTTCTAGTCTTGGCGTTGCTCAATGTCCTGTGATTCTGGTCAAATCCCTTAATCTCCCAGTAAACAAATTTATCCTTAAGTGGTGCTCATGAAAAGTGCCGGTGTTGGTGATTAAGTGCCGGTGCTGAGCAGCGGAAACCATTGGCTCAAGTTAAGCACTGCAGTAAAGTATGCAAAAAATTATGGTTGAAATGCTTGAATTAATCTTAGCTACTGGTAATTACTTGGGCCACTTCCCAGTCCATTATTTCGCACACCGTGCCTCCTCAGTTTGGATGAGTGTCAAGACTGATTTGCTTGCAGCTGGGTCTAAACGGTGGCACCATAGTACACAAAATAACGATGGACTAGGATGCTGCCCGAGTGATTACCAGTGGCTGAGATTAATTCAAGCATTCCATCCATCAATTTTTGTATACTTCAATGCAAGGGAAGCAATGGCCTGCCCCAAGACACTCTTTAATATACAATATTCACTTATAAATGATGTCACTTACGCACTTGAGTTAACTGGTGGTGTCTTGACTCTTCCAGGCAGACTTCCCCACCACAGTCGGGCTCCTCGCGCACGATGAATCTGCGATGGACATCGATGGGGAGAAGGAGAAGAAGGTTGGCAAGGTTTACTACATCGACACCAACTCACTGCACGTGCCACGGGAGGGTACAGAGGTCATCTCGCCCCTCAAGAACGGCATGAGTAAGATTCTGGCGGTGGGGGGGGTGGAGCGGGAGGGCTGACCCTCTTCAGTGGAGACTTTGGGAGGAGCCTCCTTAGCAGCTGTAAGGTATGTGAGTGAGAGGAGCTTTGAGAGCTATTGGTCCATAGAATGGGTCTAGAATCCATGTTCAACTTGTGTTGGCCCCAGTCTGTTTATTTGGCTAAATCTATACACCATTGATTTAGGATGACCTTAACCAAGGTCAGCTCTTTCCACATAAATTGGATGGAACTCCTTTTTGAAGCATAGCTTAGAGTTACACAGTAGTAATATTTGATAGACACTCTTTGGCCTGCAACATGCCTTAAAGATTATCTTGAGGAAAAAAAGGTGATGGGTGAAATGCAAAATTTGACATGGGCCTCAGCCCATTGTATTTGTATCTCACCATGGCACACTCGACAGAGACCAGTGGTATGCAACTCAGACTTGGTCCTGATCCAATCGAAGCAGTCCAGCCCAAACTGCTAGGCCAGGTCCTCTCGAGATGGGAATACAAGCATTCCCTAGTTAGGGGTCAAAAGCGAAGTAAGCTTGGGTCCAGGGGCACAGTGCGCATGATAACTATGTCTGGGCATACCCGTCGCACTTAGAGCATCGCACTAAGCAAATAGACAGGTGATGGTTGGGATACTTGAATTAATCTCAGACGGTGGTTATTACCTAATGCCACATTCCAATCCATCATTTCGTGCCCACTATTCCACTGTGGGCAGAGAAAAATCACCTGCAAATCAGCCTTGATCCTGCTCCTGGAAGAACAGCCCAAAGTGCCAGACCAGGTGCCCCCAGACGAGAACACAAGCTCTATGTAGCCCATTCAGGCCTCATCGGCGGGGCATAGCTCGATCCCTATAGCACACCCGTCACATGCTCACAGTGCTATAGGAATCAAGCGGCGTTGAAACACAGGGCATATCTGACACCGAGACAAATGAATCGGTGTTGTGCAACCTCAAGTGCCAGATGTCCAAGGTGCGGGGAGGAGGGCGCTGACTTTGAGGGAGCGGACCCATGCACCCCACATCATTGCCTTTGAAGCTAGTCCCCACACACTGCTAAAAACAAAGCCACAAGCAGGTTCCAGGACCTGGCACTCCTGCTTGCGAAGCAGATTTTCTGGAAATGGAAAGCTCATAATGGATCCCGCGGGGGAGTATAGCAGAGGGAACTCGAGAAATGGGTTGGTTATGAAGGGGCAGTGCTGCTGAGAGAGGCTAGAGCTGGCCGGGGCTCAGTGGAAATGGCCAGAGCCAGGGAAACCATAGTGGATCGAATGAAGCATCCAGATCCCTCTCCACCGGGAGCTCCGACTGGAACCCCTAATAGCAGACACTTTATCACGGATTCTTTTTACCCCTGCCACACACAGGGGTGTTTAAAGGCATAGTCAAAGTGGGCTCTGGCCCACGGTCCAAGCCTTTGAGGGGTCCTCCTGCTACAGCCAGCTCTGTTCTGCAGAGTCTTGCCCTGTTTCCTTGAATAATTCTTAAACAGATTGTTTTAAATACCATTTTCCTTTCATCTATTTTTAATGTAGGTGATGTGTGAGTCTAGTACAGACATTTTGCCAAGAAATGTTGTGTTTACTTGACATGCAAAATCCATACAAATATTCCTTTAGATCAAAACAGGACCTCACATATGAGAAATGGGATGGTGTCAAAGAGATTATTTGCAGTAATATTATTGAACTGCTGCTGTGCTACAATATTGAAAACACTTCACTATCCCTGAATATTAATGTACAAAACATTTAGAATTTGGACGTGTGTGCCTGCGCACTGTCGTGACCTGGACAAAGAGTGGATGAAAGAGCTGAAACTGGATCATAAATTCAAAGCTGTTCTAACACGGGCCCCCAAAATATGTTTGGCTCAGGGCCCCCAAAATCCTTAAGATGTCTCTGGCCACACCAAAGGTTATGTGTGTCGTATGTGGAATAGGCCTCATAGGAAACAGTAGACCACACCCTGCCGACACTATCAACAAACGCCGATATCTGGAGGCACGACGGGAAAGGGCGGGTGGGATTGTTGGGTGGATTAACAATGTTTTGATGGTACTGGTGAAACTGCAGTAATAACTGTACAATTGCATACTTCAAAAGTACCAGAAATGTTTGATGGTTCCTATCAATGAAAATCAATAAAATCTGTTTTTAAAAAATAGGAATCAAGCTGCACCTCACTGAGGAGGCCCAGGAGGCCGATCCTGACCTTGGGTTGCTTGTTTCCATTTTAGAGGGACCAGAACTGTCAGTGTGGGCCGGATCTTGCCTACTGGAGCAGGACCAAGCCTGATAGGTGTGAGAGCGGGTCTTGTCTGGAATGGCACACTGGGCACAAAAAATCAATGAACTGGAAAGCAGCCCTGAGTGATTATCAGAGACTGAGATTTAATTCAAGCATCCCACACATCACTTTTTTGTTTTTCTCTGTGCAAGACCTTCAGTACTATCTTGAACTAATGTATGGGGTCTGGCCCTTTAAGTATTGCTGTAGGTGGGGTCTTTAATAAACCAGGACACCAAACCTCCTTCAGCCAGCTAACGATTAATAGATTCCTGAATACCCAAGCGCCTGGATTTTATTCTGGTGCTGTTCATGGTTTATGTACAGTCTTTCTTCTTGTCTTACCACAACACACCACTATTTTATTTATTTATTATTAATGTCCACCATCATTCACCACCAGTACCCATGGGGCCTTATACCTGTATCTGTGAGGAAAAGTTGCTAATAGTCTGATAAAGCCAAAATATTAACCAACTGAAAAGAGCTCATGACTTCACATAAACAATATCCCTCCCCTTCAAATGCTGACATGGAGCATTTCCATTCAACACTATAGTGTTGTTTGAAAGTATTATCAATAATGTCGCTCTGGGGGCAAGGAACCAGAATCCCTTCTTCTTAAGTTATAGGGCCAACGTTACACAATTGGTCCCTTTATAGATCTTATAGTCCATATATATATATTTTGTTAGCATGCTTATCAGCTATAAACGCTGATGCTGTGCGTTTCAACTTCCTTGGCCGGTCTAGGTTTTTCTGGAGGTCTTCTTCAGGACCTATATTTTTAGGAAAGAGGGCTATAAAGATAACAAAATAATTGTTCAATTAAATTCAACTGGTGGAACTATGTAGAGTATAAATTAGTTGTGTGTCTTACCGATTTCTTTTGGTTGTCCTATTGTGTGCAAAAAGAAAAATTATCTTTTACTTATTCAACAAAAACACGGAGCGTAATAACTAAAAAATATATAATTTCTCTTTCCCCACAGATTTAGTTAGGCAACCAAAGGAAACTGTGCTGTCACACAACCCATTTATTAGGTCTGGCTTTAGCCATGACCCTTTGTTTAACTAAAAGTAGATATAAGATATACAGATAGGGACTTTCACCCAGCCCTCTTCATCCATTGTCTTTTGTTGTGTCATTCACATTTTTCTTCCGTCCACTGCAGCATGGGGAAGTAGGTCAGCCCCCTTCGCCCCCACACAACAATAAAGTTTTACAAAAACCGGGGCAAAAAAAACAGCCAATGCTTGTTCTCTATGTGTTTAAACTAGTTGACATTGCTGAAGTATGAGTTTTCGAAATAAATGTTCTATTTGTAGGGGCCTTTTTACATAAAATACATGTCCTGAGGAAGACCTCCACAAAAGTCTTTGCCGCCAATGAGGCTGAAACACACACAGCATCTGTAATTTAGGAGCATGCTAAAAACAAATATGACCTTTGACATATATAAGGGAACTATTGTTGAACTTTCACCTTGTAACTTAACGTTATGGATAATACTTTCAAACAACTATATATTGGAGAATAGAAATGCATAGTATCAGCTATTATAGTGAAGAAATGTCTTAAGCTCTTTTTAATTCCTTAATATGTGGTTTTTATCTCTTTATTGGCATACATTTATTATGGACACATGTATAAGGGTATATGGATGATGCTGGTGTACACCGATGAACATTAACAAGCTAAAAACATAACAAGGGTGTGCTATGGTAAAGACAAATGACTGTAAATAAACAATGAACATGATCAGATGCGTACACTTCCGCGTCGAAAAACCCACACCGCCCAAACCTGCACCTTGCCCTCCACGAGGGAACTGGAGCAATGTCATCGAGGAGCAGCTTAACTCCCCCCTCAACCCAGACCCCCCCACCACCTCGACCGACGCCAACCTCGCAGCCAAGGAACTCCACAAATGGATCTCCAACTGCGCAGACGAGCTCACACATTTCTACGTAACCCCGGCAGACAGCGCCCCAGGAAGGCCACATGGTTCACTGCCGATCTCCAAAAATCCAGACGCATCTGCAGACGCCTCGAGAAGAACTGGAGAAACAGCAAAACGCCTGAAGATCACACCATGTACAAGAACGTCATGACGGAACACCACCAACGCATCATATCCACTAAAAGGACCTTTATCCAAAACAAGATCCTCGCCAACTCCAGAAACTCTAAGGGACCTTTCAGCATCATCCAGAAATTCACCAAGCTCCCCAGCGAAACCACGGACATCACCCCTTCCCAGGATCTCTGCAACAAGCTTGGATCCTACTTCCATCTGAAAATCAAGGGCCTCTCCGACAATTTTAAAGACAAGACGCCTGACCCCGAAACCACATGCTCCTCCAGCCAACCCACCATCTCCTACTGGACCCCAGTCACCACCGAAGACACCACCTCAACCATGAAAGGCATCCACTCAGGAGCCCCCACGGACCCCTTCCTGCTGCACATCTTCCACAGAGCCGCCATCGCTCCAGAACTATGCCACACAATCAACGCCACCTTCAAGAGCGGCATCTATCTCGACGACTGGAAATGTGCAGAAGTCAAACCCTGCTCAACAAGCCCTCAGCATATCCCACGGACCTCAAGAACTACCGACCCATCTCCCCCCTCCTGTTCGCCGGCCAAATTCACTGAGAAGATCGCCAATGCCCAGCTTACAAGATTCATCGAAGAAAACTCCATCCTTGACCCCTCCCAATCCGGATTCCGCAGCAACCACAGCACTGAGACCGCTCTACTTGCCACCACAGATGACATCCACACACTCCTCGACCAAGGACACACCGCGGCCCTGATCCTAATTGACCTCTCTACAACATTCAACACCGTCTCCCATCTCACACTCTCACTGCCAGACTCCGTGACGCCGTAATACAGGGAACCGCCGTCGACTGGATCCGCTCCTTCCTCACCGGCAGAACCCAAAGAATCAGACTGCCACCCTTCCTCTCCGAACCGACGGAAATCAACTGTGGAGTACCCCAAGGATCGTCGCTCAGGCCCACACTCTTTAACATCTACAGGACCCCCTGGCCGCCATCGTCAGAAAGCATGGACTAAGCATAGTATCCTACACCGACGACACCCAGCTCACCCTCTCCATCACCAAGGACCCCATCACCACCAGGCTCACCTTCCAGGAAGGAATGAAGGACGTCGCATGCTGGATGAGCAGCACCTGCCTGAAGCTCAACTTGGAGAAGACAGAGGTCCTCGTGCTCGGACACTCCCCCTCTGCATGGGACAAAACCTGGTGGCCCACTGCCCTCGGCAGCTCTCCCACCCCCACGGAACACGCCTGTAACCTCGGCATCGTACTCAAGCCCTCCCTCTCCATGACCTGACAGGTCAATGCCGTGGCCTCCAGCTGTTTCAACATCCTCCGCATCCTCCGAAAGACCTTCAAATGGACCCCCCCCGAATCAAGGAAGACCGTCGCCCATGCACTCATAACCAGCAGACTGGACTATGGAAACACCCTCGATGCCGGGATCAACAAGTCCCTGCTCCGCAAACTCCAGACCATACAGAACACCGCAGCCAGACTCGCCCTCGACATCCCCGGAGACGAGCGCATCACCCATCACCCATCACCTGCAGAACCTCCACTGGCTTCCCATAGAAAAGAGAATCACCTTCAAGAAACTCACCCATGCCTACAAATGCCTTCACAACACCGGACCCAAATACCTCAACTAGAGAATCTCCTTCCATGCACCCAAGCGAAACCTCCGATCCGCTGACCTCGCTGTAATCCCGCGGATCCGCAGAGCCAGAACAGTGGGAAAACCTTCTCCTACATTGTGGCCAAGACCTGGAACGAACTCCCGATCGACATCAGACGCGCCCCCTCCCTGAACATCTTCAGGAAGACACTCAAGACGTGGCTTTTCGACTAAACGGAGCTGCTACCCCCCCCAGCGCCTTGAGACCCTCACGGGTAAGTAGTGCGCTTACAATTCCCCTGATTGATTGATTGATGGGACGCGTTGTGACTCCTGAGTGGACAGGGCCCTGTGTTTGATCTGAAACAACGACACCTCCCCCGTAAAGGAGTGCTTCTTAGAATTGACAAGTGCCTTTTTTATTTGTGTTCAGCAACTGGAGGAGAGGTAAAGAATCTCACTGTGTTTACCTTAAATAGAATCAGACATTGTGGTGATGTGTAAAGGCAGGGACAGGTGCAATGATTACCAAAGATCTCTTCATGCCCTGGCACACACTTGGGAAGGTTCTGGTCTGTGGAGGCTGCAGACAGCTCCTTCCTACCCATGGGGATGTTGAAGACATTTCTCGTTTTCATTTTATTGGTGAAGGCTGCAGACATCTCCTTCCTACCCACTGGGTTGTTGAAGACATTTCTTGTCTCATGTGTAGAGGCTGCAGACAGCTCCGTTCTATCCACGGGGTTGTTGAAGACATTTCTTGTTATTTATCTGTACAGGCTGCAGACAGCTCCTTCCTACCCACGGGGATGTTGAAGACATTTCTCGTCTTATCTGTAGAGGCTGCAGACAGCTCCTTCCTACCCACGGGGATGTTGAAGACATTTCTCGTCTTATCTGTAGAGGCTGCAGACAGCTCCTTCCTACCCACGGGGATGTTGAAGACATTTCTCCTCTTATCTGTAGAGGCTGCAGACAGCTCCTTCCTACCCACGGGGATGTGGAATACATTTCTTGTCTTATCTGTAGAGGCTGCAGACAGCTCCTTCCTACCCACGGGGAGGTTGAAGACATTTCTCGTCTCGTCTTATCTGTGGAGGCTGCAGACAGCTCCTTCCTACCCACGGGGATGTTGAAGACATTTCTCGTCTTATCTGTAGAGGCTGCAGACAGCTCCTTCCTACCCACGGGGATGTGGAATACATTTCTTGTTTTATCTGTAGAGGCTGCAGACAGCTGCTTCCTACTCATGGGGTTGTTGAAGACATTTTTCGTTTCATCTTATCTGTAGAGGCTACTGACAGCTCTGTCCTACCTAAGGGGACGCTGAAGACATTTCTCCTATCGTTTTCTCTGTAGAGGCTGCAGACATCTCCTTCCTACCCATTGGGTTTTGGAAGACATTCCTCGTCTTGTCTTATCTGTAGAGGCTGCAGGCAGCTCCTTCCCACCCACGGGGTTGTTGAAGACATTTCTCGTCTCATCTTATCTGTAGAGGCTGCAGACAGCTCCTTCCTACCCACAGGGATTTTGAATACATTTCTTGTCTCGTATTATCTGTGGAGGCTGGAGACAGCTCCTTCCTACCCACGGGAATGTTGAAGACATCTCTCGTCTTATCTGTAGAGGCTGCAGACAGCTCCTTCCTACCCACGGGGATTTAGAAGACATTTCTTGTCTCGTCTTATCTGTAGAGGCTGCAGGCAGCTCCGTTCTACCCTCAGGGATGTTGAAGACAGTTCTCGTCTCATCTGTAGAGGCTGCAGACAGCTCCTTCCTGCCCACGGGGATGTTGAAGACATCTCTCGTCTTATCTATAGAGGCTGCAAGCAGCTTCGTTCTACCCACAGGGATGTTGAACACAGTTCTCGTCTCGTCTTATCTGTGGAGGCTGCAGACAGCTCCTTCCTACCCACGGGGTTGTTGAAGACATTTCTCGTCTTGTTTTATCTGTAGACAGCTCCTTCCAACCCACAGGGATGTTGAAGACAGTTTTCGTCTCGTCTTATCTGTAGATGCTGCAGACAGCTCCTTCCTGCCCACGGAGATGTTGAAAACATCTCTTGTCTTATCTGTAGAGGCTGCAGGCAGCTCCATTCTACCCACAGGGATGTTGAAGACAGTTCTCGTCTCGTCTTATCTGTGTAGGCTGCAGACAGCTCCTTCCTACCCATGGGGATGTTGAAGACATTTCTCGTCTTATCTGTAGAGGCTGCAGACAGCTCCTTCCTACCCACGGGGATGTTGAAGACATTTCTCGTCTTATCTGTAGAGGCTGCAGACAACTCCTTCCTACCCACGGGGATGTGGAATACATTTCTCGTCTCTTATCTGTAGAGGCTGCAGACAGCTCCTTTCTACCCACGGGGTTGTTGAAGACAATCCTCGTCCAGTCTTATATGTAGAGGCTGCAGACAGCTCCTTCCTACCCACGGGGTTGTTGAAGACATTTCTTGTCTTATCTGTAGAGGCTGCTGACAGCTCTGTCCTACCTAAGGGAATGTTGAAGACATTTCTCCTATCGTTTTCTCTGTAGAGGCTGCAGACAGCTCCTTCCTACCCATTGGGTTTTGGAAGACATTCCTCGTCTTGTCTTATCTGTAGAGGCTGCAGGCAGCTCCTTCCCACCCACGGGGTTGTTGAAGACATTTCTCGTCTCATCTTATCTGTAGAGGCTGCAGACAGCTCCTTCCTACCGACTGGGATGTTGAAGACATCTCTCGTCTTATCTGCAGAGGCTGCAGGTAACTCCTTCCTACCCACAGGGATTTTGAAGACATTTCTTGTCTCGTATTATATGTGGAGGCTGGAGACAGCTCCTTCCTACCCACGGGAATGTTGAAGACATCTCTCGTCTTATCTGTAGAGGCTGCAGACAGCTCCTTCCTACCCACGGGGATTTAGAAGACATTTCTTGTCGCGTCTTATCTGTGGAGGCTGCAGACAGCTCCTTCCTACCCACGGGGTTGTTGAAGACATTTCTCGTCTTGTTTTATCTGCAGACAGCTCCTTCCAACCCACAGGGATGTTGAAGACAGTTTTCGTCTCGTCTTATCTGTAGATGCTGCAGACAGCTCCTTCCTGCCCACGGAGATGTTGAAGACATCTCTCGTCTTATCTGTAGAGGCTGCAGGTAGCTCCATTCTACCCACAGGGATGTTGAAGACAGTTCTCGTCTCGTCTTATCTGTGTAGGCTGCAGACAGCTCCTTCCTACCCATGGGGATGTTGAAGACATTTCTCGTCTTATCTGTAGAGGCTGCAGACAGCTCCTTCCTACCCACGGGGATGTTGAAGACATTTCTCGTCTTATCTGTAGAGGCTGCAGACAGCTCCTTCCTACCCACGGGGATGTGGAATACATTTCTCGTCTCTTATCTGTAGAGGCTGCAGACAGCTCCTTTCTACCCACGGGGTTGTTGAAGACAATCCTCGTCCAGTCTTATATGTAGAGGCTGCAGACAGCTCCTTCCTACCCACGGGGTTGTTGAAGACATTTCTTGTCTTATCTGTAGAGGCTGCTGACAGCTCTGTCCTACCTAAGGGAATGTTGAAGACATTTCTCCTCTTGTGTTATCTTTAGAGGCTGCAGACAGCTCCTTCCTACCCACTGGGTTTTTGAAGACATTCCTCGTCTCGTCTTATCTGTAGAGGCTGCAGGCAGCTCCTTCCTACCCTCAGGAATTTTGAAGACATTTCTCGTCTTGTCTCGTCTTATCTGTAGAGGCTGCAGGCAGCTCCTTCCCACCCACGGGGTTGTTGAAGACATTTCTCGTCTCGTCTTATCTGTGGAGGCTGCAGACAGCTCCTTCCTACCCACGGGGATGTTTAAGACATTTCTCGTCGTATCTGTAGAGGCTGCAGACAGCTCATTCCTACCCTCAGGAATTTTGAAGACATTTTTCGTCTTGTCTTATCTGTAGCGGCTGCAGGCAGCTCCTTCCTACCCACGGGGCTGTTGAAGACATTTCTCGTCTCGTCTAATCTGTGGAGGCTGCAGACAGCTCCTTCCTACCCACGGGGAAACTGAAGACATCTCTTGTCTTATCTGTAGAGGCTGCAGACCGCTCCTTCCTACCCACGGGGAGGTTGAAGACATTTCTCATCTCGTCTAATCTGTGGAGGCTTCTGACAGCTCCTTCCTACCCACGGGGATGTTGAAGACATCTCTCGTCTTATCTGTAGAGGCTGCAGACAGCTCCTTCCTACCCACGGGGATGTTGAAGACATTTCTCCTCTCATCTTTTCTGTGGAGGCTGCAGACCGCTTCGTCACATGCTAGGGGATGTTGAAGACAATTCTTGTCTCGTCTTATCTGTGTAGGCTGCAGACAGCTCCTTCCTACCCACGGGAATGTTGAAGACATCTCTCGTCGTATCTGTAGAGGCTGCAGGCAGCTCCTTCCTACTCACGGGCTGTTGAAGACATTTCTCCTCTCGTTTTATCTGTGGAGGCTGCAGACAGCTCCTTCCTACCCACGGGGATGTTGAAGACATCTCTCGTCTTATCTGTAGAGGCTGCAGACAGCTCCTTCCTACCCACGGGGATGTTAAAGACATTTCTCCTCTCATCTTTTCTGTGGAGGCTGCAGACCGCTTCGTCACATGCTAGGGGATGTTGAAGACAATTCTTGTCTCGTCTTATCAGTGTAGGCTGCAGACAGCTCCTTCCTACCCACGGGAATGTTGAAGACATTTCTCCTCTCGTTTTATCTGTGGAGGCTGCAGACAGCTCCTTCCTACCCACGGGGAGGTTGAACACATTTCTCGTCTCGTCGTATCTGTAGACGCTGCAGGGCAGCAGCTCCGTCTCATGCATCGGGCTTTTGAAGATATTTCTCTTGGCCTCAAGGGACAGAACCAGGGTGTGCAGGTCCCACAAAGTACAGCTTTGGGGGGGCCTGCACCCACGTGACTGATTTTGCACAGCACTAACATTCCTGTCTTAAACCCACTTCAGAATAGTCCAGATACCATATGCCAGCAAGGATGCAAAACACAAAAGCAGGGCTCTGTCAGCCGCAGTTGGCATCATGCCTTTAGGGGCATATCCTGGAACGTGACCTGAATACATGCATCCTGGGATACAGTAGACCACCCATGCCTGGCACCTGAGCGCCAAGGGCCATTGGCAGGTGGCAGTTTGACGGTGTTACATAATTTGATGTCATGGCATGAGCCTCGTCGCCATGCTGTGCTGGATTACAGGCAGCAACACTGTGCTGGACGGACGCGGAATGGCACAATCTGGACCATTCACAGGCTGGGGTTGGGGTTTTCAGCTCGAGTAAGGCCTTTCCGTCCCCTGCACAGCCCCCCTCAAGGCGAGAAGGGGAGAGAGAATATGAAGGAGAGAGATAGGGAACATGAGATAGAGAAAAAAACAAGAGAGTGCGAAAAGGAAATAGCGAGAGCTTGAGGAGAAACATATGCGAATATGAGAGGGTGAAAGGAAGAACACGAGAGAGGGAAACAAGAGAGAGAATAGGAAAGAGAGATATAGAGAACATGAAATAGAGAGAAAAAAAAGAGTGTGAAAAGGATATAGAGTGAACATGAGATAGAGGAAAGAAATAAGAGAGTGCGAAAAGGAAATAGCGAGAGCTTGAGGAGAAACATATACGAATATGAGAGGGTGAGAGGAAGAACACGAGAGAGGGAAACAAGCGAGAGAATATGAAAGCGAGATAGGGAGTTAGGGCCATCCTATAAATCTGGAAGAAGGGGCGAAGAGTAGGAGAACCGCAGTGCCTTTGAGACTGCTCGCGCCCTGCCGGTGCGTCTGCACCATTCAGCCCGGGGTGCTGTAATTCAAGTTATTACAAAGTATTGTCCCTGCCCGGGCCAGCGCTTTGTGTTAATGTGTCCGAGGCACAAAGCGGCCTTTCTTTCCAGGGTGCGTCACTGCTCGTCTCAGAGCTGGAATTTCCCTCAGGTTATCATCATGTGTTAATGGATTGAAATCATGGGGAGATTTGTTTTGTCCTGTATCGTAAGATTGCTCTGAGCTCTTCATAACTTCATTTTTGATTGCATATTTCCATGCACTTAGTTTTCATTAGGTCTCCATTTTCTTCCCCTTTATTTCTTATTTTTTCTCTCTACTGTTTATAGATCCTTTTTCTGAATATTAATTTCTTTTTTCCTATTTTTTCCCTCCTTTTTTCCTTACTCCTTCTTTTTACTCCTTTCATTTTTTTCTCAACATTTATTCTTGATGGTTGACTTGTTCTGCCTAGAACTTATTTGTGATGTTATTGCACAATGACCCCACCTGCCTGTAGTTGATTTATGACTTGTTGCATTGCAACGATCACTTATTGCTCTTTCATTTTGCACTTTTACCCCTTTGGGTTTCTATTTGTCCCTCATCTCCCTCCTTTTCCCTTCACTTTCACTTCCTCTCAGTTGAAGACTGGGACTGTTTTCAGGCCATTTTGGACCACACCTACAACAAGCACGTCAAGTCCGAACCCAATCTGCACCCCGTGCTGATGTCTGAGGCTCCGGTAAGTCTCTCTTCCATCATACTGCGAATGATCATTTACACATAAAATCATTTCTTTTCGAAGAGGGTGCACCGTTATTAACCAAACAGTGCGCGCTGTCTGATAGTGACCGGGCAGCGATGTGATAGCGTAAGGTTGATACCTTTGGCACCATTTGCTAACTCTGCAGAAAGGTTTTCAAGGTACATACGTGCACCTTTGCTGCTTCATGGCGAGGTTCATGCATTTGTATCAGGCGGGTGCCAAGGAAAAGGGGGAGGGGTTAAAAGTGCCATCTTCCTTTTTAATTCGTATAGGATTCTGTGCTGTCTGACACAGAAACACAGCGCGACGGGGCTGCTACGAAGCCAGAACGGTATTCATTTGCTTGGTTTGGTGTAAATCCATCCAGTGGTTTTTGAGAAATTAGCGTTTAAAAAGGTGCCCAGATGGGCACAAAAAGGCTACAATTTATAGATATCTGGACCATTACCAGCACAACCGACCTCCACAGCTAAAAAGCATTTAAAAACGACATACACTGATCGGGGAGACGGAGGGAGCGGTTTTTCCTGTCGCAATTTTGGTACTGCGGATTCAGAGATGGACTGCAAAGAAACTAGAGTCTGGAATCCCAGGATACTTTAAATTTAAATCACAGCAGCGTGAGGTCCAGGGGGTGTCTACAGTGCCCCAAATAGGCCATTTTCCATACTGTGCGGGACAGTCCGAACTCTTGGTTCTCCTTTTTTTTTAATTCCCAGACTAGTAAATAATTTGCCAATCCCGAACGGCAGAGTCATAGAAACGTGTTCACTCTTTAATTCACACTCTGTAACTTTTTAAAAGGATAATATCTCAAGAACTAGTAGATGGATTTACACAGCTCGCCTTTAAGTACAGTTGTGCATTTGAGCCAAGTTTGGTATAATCCTTTCAGCGGTTTTTGCTCTATCTTTCGGCTAAGTTTTCTCTGGGAGCCAAAATGGAAAATGATAGCGTTTTTCACCTCCCTCTAATTCAATTCTGTGGGTGAATCTTCAAGAAACTTTGCGTGCTGAAACATATCTGCCTGAGTTGCTACAATGGCAAGTTTTGTGCAGATAAGAAAATCAAAAAATGCCTTTTCAATGGAAAGTGCGGCTGAACCATCACTACGCCCTGCTGACCACCACTGTGTAATATATAACTGTGTGTCTTCCAGGTGTACTAAGTACACTGAACATGCGGCAGTGAGTGAATGTCCCCCAGTGGTAGATATGCTCAGGGGGGCGGTGATGGTGCTGCAATGCAGGGTATACACTCTACACCATTTAGAAGACACCAATGCACTAGGAGAGGTGTGGCGCAGTGGCCAGAGTGGCTGACTCTGGAGCGAGGGGCTCGCTGTTTGATCCCGGGTGCCGGCGGCAGCTCGGCTCAGCATCATGCAACTCTGGGCAGTAGCTCACTTAATCTCCCCTACGCCATCCAGCCATTTTTGAGATAAATGTGTACATTGCTGGAGGTGTCTTAGGTTGGGGCTAAGTTGCAGGCAATGTTACTTGATGTGCTTGGGAGATGTGGCAATCTCTCCGATTGTTCTCAAATATTTCTGTGAACAACGAAATCTAAAAAACAGCGTGAAAGACATCGCAGCTAGTACCGTGCTATGCTAGATTCACTCTGAGCATTGACTAGTAGAAGCCAAGTCGATATCACCCATGCTTCTGTCTTTCTTACCCAATGAAATTGAAGGGCGTGCGTGATCTTGTATTTGTAGTTAACGTGCCTCTTTCTCTCTACTCAGTGGAACACTAGGGCCAAGCGGGAGAAGCTGACAGAGCTGATGTTTGAGCACTACAACATTCCGGCCTTCTTCCTGTGCAAGACAGCTGTGCTGACAGCGTATCCTTCCACCAGTAGCTGCACCACAAACCCTGCCTAGTACTGTGGCCGGTGAAGTGCTGAACCACACAAAGGGGCTGGGCCCCATTTCAATAGACTCGTCTCTTGACCCACACAGAAAGCGCCTTTTTTGGAATTATAGTAGTTCTAGTTAAAATCTGGTTTGGGTCCCCTGCTCAAAGGTGGAGATTGTAAGCAGGTGCAGATGCTAGGATAGTTAGGTGATTCCCTAAAGCATGAATTGTCCGTCGCGGATTCCCTCCCCAGATTCGTGTGTTGTTGATTCATTCTCTGCAGATTGTCTGGACCCTAAAATATGGCCCACGGTAGTAAATTGTTCTGTGGAGGATCCCTTGCTGTGGAGGGAAAGTTTCTCACCTGTTCACAATGTTTTGCAATTTCTTTGACAACCCCTGCCTTTGTTCTCCAGTGATGTTTTCCACACAGATCCTGAAGATTCCTGTTGACAGGGAGTAGACTCCTTCTTGAAAAGTAAGTTATCTCTAATCTTTATTCCTCAGCGAAGGCATCCCCTCTTCTGAATAGTTTCCTGTTGCCAATCCAGACGTGGTGACAAGGAATTCTTCTAAAGCTTCTAAATGTAGAGAGGATCCCATGGTACAGAATGGATCGTACCGGTACAAATTCTGCTGAAACACAGGAATCCCCACCCGTCTCCTGCTCCCTGTAATTCTCAAGCTTTGTCGTTGATGCTAAGTCAGACCTCACTGATGATGAAGGATTATTCTAAAGCAAATAAATCTGGAGAGAATCCCATGTGTTAGAGAGAAAGTTATCTACCTATAACATTTATCCTCCTGTGAGGCTGTCCTCTGCTTCTTCGGGACCGCTGAGTGACCTGTGGCCCCCAGACCAGCTCGGAACACTGCTTTGTGTACGTTTTGTTACTGTGTTCAAACGCAAGTGAACCTATGAAAGGCCCAGTTTGAACAATAACACGTAACTCACCTCTAACTGATCTCCACTGGCGCCATCGTTCATAGATGTACATGTACCTGGTCTTCCTCTAAGGCAGTGGCTCTTAACCTTTTGTAGACCACCACTGAATCCTTATTGGAATCTGGGACCCCCAGAATCCTTAGTGGAATTCGAAGACCCCACTGAGTCATCACTGCACGCCTGGCACCCATGCCTTACCCCTTTCGATGATTCGAAGCACAAAACAATACACAAAGAATACAGAAACAAGCATACATCAAACAAATACACAAATTATGAAATGTTGCATTTAATTCACAAACAAATATAAAAAAAAGTAAAAATGTTAATTTTATTAGGAAGGTTGGAGCATTTCTAAATTCAGCTCGGTCGCTCGTCGTCCAAACTATATTCTGTTCGATGCGCTCGCACTCCCCCGACGAATCAATTTGAGGTCACTAACTTAATTTTTATCATCCAATTTCAAATTCCTTCACATTTACAGAATGTTTTCACATTATCAATTTTCAATTTTGTTTTTCTTTTTATATATACTTTATTAATCTGTTAATATTATTTAATTTTCTAAGCCGTCGCGGGCCCCCTGTGTAGGCTTCGCTGACCCTCAGGGGTCCCAGGACCACAGGTTAGAAACCACTGCTCTAAGGCAGTCGTCTTCAGACTTTTTAATGCCACTCCTCTTTCGTGTAAAAATATTGTATTGGGGCCCCAGAATGACAAACATTTGCTCAAAATTATTCAGTGAAATCTGCAGCTCTGAGCAGATTAACAATTCAGACATTGCAGTTCTGCCCAGTTGAAGATAAAATTAAATGCATACGTGCCAACATACTGTTGGCAGTCGGGGCATCGTAAAAGTGTAAACGTGCCCACAGTGTGGTCCTTTAATCAAAATGAGAGGGAAGAACTTTGAAGGTTAGTTGGAGCTTCCCCTCCCCCCAGCACTTTGACACTTACTCCCACCCAGGACATGAGTTACTGATTGCACATTACAGAGCATCTCACTGCGTTTACTTTTACTAAAAACGCAGTGTTGTATTTTCAACACGTTTTTCTCCTTGCACCCGGGGCCCGCTTACTCCTACAGAAGATCCTATTATGGATCGAGGAGCAGGATATCTTAAGTCCAATGCAGGCAGGCTTTTGTCGGAAAACAAGCACAATAGATCAAATTTTCCGATTTGTCATCCTATATTGGAAGACGGTAACTCTAGGCAAGGGCACACTATACGCGGTTTTCGTGGACCTTAAAGCGGCTTTTGATTTAGTTCCACGGATAAAACTTTGGGAAATTTTGCGAGAAATGGGACTTGAATCAGAACTTCTTACCGTAATCATTCGCTTCCATGAGGGTAATGTAGCTTGGGTTCGCTGGGGGGACGTGGGAGAGGTGACGGAACACTTCCCGGTTGGCAGGGGTGTGAGGCAGGGTTGTGTCTTGGCACCAACCATGTTCTCGCTCTTTGTCAACGGGGTGGTCGACTTCCTCTCACAGACCCCCACTGATGCTCCTGTTTTGGCTGGAACCCGTGTTCCTATCCTCATGTTTGCGGATGACACGTTGATTATCTCTAAGACCCCAAGCGGTCTGCAGAAGGCACTCGGACGCTTCGAAGAATTCTGTAAAATAAGGGGATTGGTGGTCAACACTGAAAAAACTAAGTTTATGTCCTTCAACGCACATAAATCATTCAGGGGAAAAATTCTTATGAACGACTTGCCCCTGGAGGAGGTATCCTCCTTCACGTATTTGGGCATTACATTACAGAAGGATATGCGCTGGGATTCCCAAATGGACCGCGCTACACTACTACACAAACAAAAATCAGGTGCTCTTTTAACTAGTTTCAAAAGCTCACATACAAAACCAATTTCACCAGTCCTTGAAGTATATGGGACAATGGTACTGAGTTCATGCTTATATGGGTCTGAACTCTGGGGCTTTAGCAACCTGAATAAATTGACGTTGCTTGAAAATGCATTTTTACGCAAAATTACAAGCCTTCCTGCTAGCACTCCATTGTGTCCTCTACTGCTAGACTTAGGGAAAAAGCCCCTGGCCTACCTTACAAAGCTTCGTCCACTACTCTATTGGCACCGACTCTGGTGCACTGATGAACTTGCACATTACCAGAGCGGCTTCTGTGATATACTAAAAACTGATTCATCACACAACATACACTGGCTACGTAGTATTAAACTTCTTTTGGGTAGTTTAGGTTTGATCGAATTATGGAATGACCCACTAAATGCTACTTTCCCTAGTAAGGACAAGCATAAAACTATATACTGGGAATGGGTTTTTACGATAGAAACAACCCAAGGACTTTCTTCCCACCTAACAGGACGTTTTTTAGACCTAAAAGTTAGTCCATTGCTTGAGAGGTATTGGGATATAAGAGAGAGGCCCTCGGACAGTAAGCTATACTTCCAGCTACGGGTGGGTACCCTACCGGTTGCAGAATTTACAGCGGGGTGGGGGAGTGCCCAAAACAAAAGTGACAAGTGCTATAGATGCACCGAGGTTTGTGAATCCGTAGAACACCTGCTATTTTTTTCCCAATGTATATGATACCCCGGAAGATCTGGATAAAACCCGTTTGTAAGTTATTGGGTACTAGGAACTATCGTATAGCCTTTCGTATTCTGAGTACTGATACTGCTCCCCTTATCTGTATAGCAATGGCCAAGTTCCTAGGGTGGGCCTGGGGTATACGGGCTAAAGCCATGAGTTGTGATGGTAATGTATAGTGATCAACTGTAAATTGTATAAGTTTCACCAAATGCTAGCCCCAAGGTAGGGAATTTTAACAGTAATTTGAACATATGTGATACCCTAAATTGAGAAAATTTATGCGGATTTTAGCTTTAGCGACGGTTGTATTATGAATTTAATCCTAGTTTTATAAATTTTAGGTAATTTATATGTTTCTGTGTTATGATTGTAATGTGCTTTTATGACTAAACTGTCGAATAAAGCTTATTGATTGATTGACATTGCAGTTCTGCCCAGTTGAAAATAAAATTAAATGCATACGTGCCAACATACTGTTGGCAGTCGGGGCATCCTAAAAGTGTAAACGTGCCCACAGTGTGGTCCTTTAATCAAAATGAGAGGGAAGAACTTTGAAGGTTAGTTGGAGCTTCCCCTCCCCCCAGCACTTTGACACTTACTCCCACCCAGGACATGAGTTACTGATTGCACATTACAGAGCATCTCACTGCGTTTACTTTTACTAAAAACGCAGTGTTGTATTTTCAACACGTTTTTCTCCTTGCACCCGGGGTGTAACAAATGCCTCCGGCTTCTTCAGTTCCCCTACCTCCTTATCGAGATCAATGTAAGCCCCCCAAGCGACTTCCATGAGAATGAATCAATCGAACACCTTTTTTAAAATTTCGCTTTTAATATGTAACTGAGTTTCCAGAACTTTGAATGACAGGGGACCCCTAGTTTTATTTTATGTGAACAGTAATAAAGACTTCAGAGCCTCTGGTGGGTGTTTTATAACTCCCAGCGGCACTCCACCCAGCATACAAGTCTTCGAGACCACCATTGCCCTCTGGGTAGTCCCCTAAATTATTTTATGCAAATGACTTTCTCCTCTAGATGACATCCTTTCATGTAGTAAGGGAAAGGCAGCATTAGTAGCTTTCCATTGTCCTCTACTGGTTGATGTAATATGCTGGGCAGCCACACGGGCGGCCTGTTGTACGCTTGAACCTTTCTGGGCGAGCCCACTGGGCATCATTTGTTGCCTCCATCCATTTTGATGGCTACATTTCTAATGGTCCTCTCCACTGGAAGACGGGTGCTCTTCGTGAGCAGACGGTAGAAGTACACGTTAGTCACTTTAGCGTGTCCTAAGTGCCCCTTCCTTCAAACCTCCAATCAACCGTTCTCAGTTCAAATCTGGTTTGGGTCCCCTGCTCAAAGGTGGAGATTGTAAGCAGTTGCAGATGCTAGGATAGTTAGGTGATTACCTAAAGCATGAATTGTCCGCCGCGGATTCCCTCCCCAGATTCGTGTGTTGTTGATTCATTCTCTGCAGATTGTCTGGACCCTAAAATATGGCCCACGGTAGTAAATTGTTCTGTGGAAGATCCCTCGCTGTGGAGGGAAACTTTCTCACCTGTTCACAATGTTTTGCAATTTCTTTGACAACCCCTGCCTTTGTTCTCCAGTGATGTTTTCCACACAGATCCTGAAGATTCCTGTTGACAAGGAGTAGACTCCTTCTTGAAAAGTAAGTTATCTCTAATCTTTATTCCTCAGCGAAGGCATCCCCTCTTCTGAATAGTTTCCTGTTGCCAATCCAGACTTGGGGACAAGGAATTCTTCTAAAGCTTCTAAATGTAGAGAGGATCCCATGGTACAGAATGGATCGTACCGGTACAAATTCTGCTGAAACACAGGAATCCCCACCCGTCTCCTGCTCCCTGTAATTCTCAAGCTTTGTCATTGATGCTAAGTCAGACCTCACTGATGATGAAGGATTATTCTAAAGCAAATAAATCTGGAGAGAATCCCATGTGTTAGAGAGAAAGTTACCTACCTATAACATTTATCCTCCTGTGAGGCTGTCCTCTGCTTCTTCGGGACCGCTGAGTGACCTGTGGCCCCCAGACCAGCTCGGAACACTGCTTTGTGTACGTCTTGTAACTGTGTTCAAACGCAAGTGAACCTATGAAAGGCCCAGTTTGAACAATAACACGTAACTCACCTCTAACTGATCTCCACTGGCGCCATCGTTCATAGATGTACATGTACCTGGTCTTCCTCTAAGGCAGTGGCTCTTAACCTTTTGACTTTTGTAGACCACCACTGAATCCTTATTGGAATCTGGGACCCCCAGAATCCTTATTGGAATTCGAAGACCCCACTGAGTCATCACTGCACGCCTGGCACCCATGCCTTACCCCTTTCGATGATTCGAAGCACAAAACAATACACAAAGAATACAGAAACAAGCATACATCAAACAAATACACAAATTATGAAATGTTGCATTTAATTCACAAACAAATATAAAAAAAGTAAAAATGTTAATTTTATTAGGAAGGTTGGAGCATTTCTAAATTCAGCTTGGTCGCTCGTCGTCCAAACTATATTCTGTTCGATGCGCTCGCACTCCTCCCACGAATCAATTTGAGGTCACTAACTTAATTTTTATCATCCAATTTCAAATTCCTTCACATTTACAGAATGTTTTCACATTATCAATTTTCAATTTTGTTTTTCTTTTTATATATACTTTATTAATCTGTTAATATTATTTAATTTTCTAAGCCGTCGCGGGCCCCCTGTGTAGGCTTCGCTGACCCTCAGGGGTCCCAGGACCACAGGTTAGAAACCACTGCTCTAAGGCAGTCGTCTTCAGACTTTTTAATGCCACTCCTCCTTCGTGTAAAAATATTGTATTGGGGCCCCAGAATGACAAACATTTGCTCAAAATTATTCAGTGAAATCTGCAGCTCTGAGCAGATTAACAATTCAGACATTGCAGTTCTGCCCAGTTGAAGATAAAATTAAATGCATACGTGCCAACATGCTATTGGCATTCGGGGCATCCTAAAAGTGTAAACGTGCCCACAGTGTGGTCCTTTAATCAAAATGAGAGGGAAGAACTTTGAAGGTTAGTTGGAGCTTCCCCTCCCCCCAGCACTTTGACACTTACTCCCTCCCAGGACATGAGTTACTGATCGCACATTACAGACCATCTCACTGTGTTTACTTTTACTAAAAACGCAGCGTTCTCTTTTCAACACGTTTTTCTCCTTCCACCCGGGGTGTAACAAATGCCACCGGCTTCTTCACTTCCCCTACCTCCTTATCGAGATCAATGTAAGCCCCCCAAGCGACTTCCATGAGAATGAATGAATCGAACACCTTTTTTTAAATTTCGCTTTTAATATGTAACGGACTTTCCAGAACTTTGAATTACAGGGGACCCCTACTTTTATTTTATTTGAACAGTACCAAAGACTTCAGAGCCTCTGGTGGGTGTTTTATAACTCCCAGCGGCACTCCACCCAGCATACAAGTCTTCGAGACCACCACTGCCCTCTGGGTAGTCCCCTAAATTATTTTATGCAAATGGATTTCTCCTCGAGATGACATCCTTTCATGTAGTAAGGGAAAGGCAGCATTAGTAGCTTTCCATTGTCAACCACTGGTTGATGTAATATGCTGGGCAGCCACACGGGCGGCCTGTTGTACGCTTGAACCTTTCTGGGCGAGCCCACTGGGCATCATTTGTTGCCTCCATCCATTTTGATGGCTACATTTCTAATGGCCCTCTCCACTGGAAGACGGGTGCTCTCTGTGGGCAGATGGTAGAAGTACTTTAGCGTGTCCTAAGTGCCCCTTCCTTCAAACCTCCAATCAACCGTTCTCAATCCCCGGTATGGGCAGCAGAACCTGGATATCCAAATGTAGATTCTTTGAGGGGATCCCATGTCTTTTGGGGTTGGTTGACAATTCTTTTCCATGTCTCTTAAGGCTCCACCAGGGGCTGTGCTGTGATTTTAAATACTGATTCATGCCATACTTTTCAGGGGGGTCAATCCTGCTGCTGATACAGTCAACAAAGCCCTTCATTTAATAGATCTTTTTTTTGCTTGGGGCGCACACACCCAAAAGCTTTAAGGTAAGAGTGATGGCAACAAAGAGGGTCCCTTTGCTTTCCTATGATGGCTGGTTACGTAGGCCCTGGGTGGTCCTCACAGGTTTCTTGGAAGTGCCATATTTCCCGGATTTCTTAAAAGGTGTGTAGGGTTTTGGCATCTTTCAGGTCCCATGGGTCTGTGTTTTAAGATTTGGCCATTTTGATAGTAGTTGAAGGGCAAAGGGGTAGAGGGGAAGGTTATTGTGCTTAAGGTGGCATTTCCTTGTTTTAAACTATATCCATGCAGGGGGTTGTTGTGAGAAGTTGGCCTAATGTATGATGTCACTAGTTCTAGTGTACACCTTATATCAGTCCAAATACCCTTATGGTGATTGGTTGTAAAGTCAACCTTATAGACCAGCTATCCTAGTGGTAGCATGGACAAGAGCAGTCTTAGGCTAAACTCTGAATGGCATGTGAAGCCAGCTGTGATACCATATATAATCCCTTGAATACCAAATGAAAGGACACCACAACAGATATATATATAAAATAAAGTGTATTTATTCTAGTCAAACCCTCAGCACTCTTTATGAGATTAGAGGTAAGTACAACACAGTCTTATTTAAGCATACATTACGTCACACAGGTAAGTAATACAGTTAGGCCCTAGGGGCCACGCAAACCATATACTAAGTAAGTGGTATAAGAACCACTGTCACGGAAATAGAATAGGCCTAGGCCTAGGGAATCGCTGGGGCTACACTACACTAGCGTTAGTTAGGAAGTGGGAGGCCCACGGGATTCGTGTGCAGAGTGGAAACACTCACGCGTAATGCGTAAAAGTCAATAGCAATAGTACAGTTTAGAAAACGGTAGATTTAGGACACTTCCGGAGTAGCTAGGAAGTTGAGACTTGAAAACTAGACACTAGGATAGTCACTATCCTGATGAGCACCGGAGTACCCAAGTTACCTAGCCCACAGGCTGCGGGTGCATAGGGGTGAAGATGCGTCGTTTTCGTCGTCGACTCCTATGGATGCCTGAAGAAAGATGCTGACAGGCAGTCAGTGAAGAGTGTCCGGTGGATCCCAAGGCTGGGATCAAGAAGAGAGGAAACCTGCAAGCAGAAGGGACAGAGTCAAGGTCACTAGCCAGTGACCACGTGGAACCAGGAAGGAACCAGGCGATGTCGTGAAGATTGCAGGTGAAGGTGAAGCTTGTCGCTGCAGCCAGGAGGACCAGGAAGCGTCGAGGACGACCAGGACCAGGAGGCGAGCTGTCCCACGAAGGCTCTTGCTGTCGGCGGCGTCGAAGTTGGACTAGGACTCACCAAGCCTTGGCAAGCGGAACCCACGAAGAACGAAGGACTTGCTTCTGGTGCAGACCAGGAAGGTCTGGGGTGCTTCTTCTTTGCAGAGAAGCGGGAGCCAGTCTGGAGGAGCCAAACCAGCGCAGAAGATTTCAGGGTGCGTCGTCACAAAGGCCACCAGCCAGCGGGCAAGCAACCGGACAGACGCGGCAAGCAGGAAAATGCTGAAGGGCCCCACGCAGGACTCGTGGAGTGTGGGGGGCTGATCTTCGGTGCAGATGGTGCTTGGGGTTGGGGCTTCTCAATCCCCGGTGCACAACTTCGAGGGTACCTCAGAAGCTGCGCTTTAAGTTACTAGCCACTTTTTCCAGGTAGCCGGTCCCACGTCGCTCGTCGCCTCCACGGATCTCAGCTCTGCTGTAGATGTGGATCAGGGTCGGAGAAGTCTGGAAGTCAAGGCTCTGGTCGGGCTCTGCAGTCGGTTCCTCGTAGAACGTGGGCAAAGCAAAGGGTAGTCTCTTGATGGTGCCTGTTTGCACAGGGTAGCCACTCCTTGGCTACAAGGGAGATTCTTCAGTCTTCTTCTTTCGTCGAATGTCGAAGGTCCAGAGTTTCTGTTCAGTTTTGCAGGTTCAGGATAATCTAAAGTCTTGAGGCCCAACTCCCACTCTTATACTAATCTGGGGGGCTGGGATACCTGCTAGGTCACGCCTTATGGGTGGGACCTGGGAGGGGGTGGTTACACCCACTTCCCTTTGTCCAGTTTCGCGCCAGAGCTGGGGCTGGAGTGCCCCAGCGCCGGTTTGAACTGGACTATGCAAGGAACACCTTGTGTGCCCCAGGCATGTCTCATTCCTTTCAGCCCACCCTGCCCCAATACACTAAAGTCTGTCTGGGGTGGTGCTAGCACCTCCCCAAGCAGGAAACCTATTGTCCAAGCCTCCTTTGCCAGGATCACTCCCAGCAGCAGGGGGTCAGACTCGTGTCTGTGGCAGCAGCATCCATTTTGTGATGCTGAGGCTTTGGTTAGAGTTAAACAGCAAAGTAGGATTTTAACATGTCTCTCCCTCTAGAAGGGAGGAATAATATCCTCATCACCAGAAATGGTATGGGGGTATTATTCCAAAGTGTTAGACACCTTACACGACATGTTTTGATAAAGCCAAACCATAGTTACCATAACCGTTTAAGATTATAAGGCACTTTAAGAGTATATGGTAGGCTATATCATAGAACAGCTATAAGGACATGGTTCCGAAAGCTGCAGACAGGCTCAGCTCATGCTAGAGCACCATCTCACATGTTACCAAGCACTCTGCCTCCAGGATTGTTAAGGCCTGCCATAGGAGTGACTGATAGGTACACATGTGTCTATATATAAGGGTAGATATAGGCATACTATATCTAAGCAAGGGGTGATTACACGACCTTGCCCCAGCTGAGTGATCAGCCAGTTGTGTCTGATTGGAAGGCCAGACCAGGGGTGGCATAATACATGCTGCAGCCCCTGGGAGGCCTAGGGTACACCTATGCCCTGGGTACCTAGGGTACACTGTACAGGGTCCAATAAGGTGATCCTTACCAATTGGGAATGTACCTAGGGTACATGGAGTCCATTTTAAAGAGAGAGCAGACAGCCTGAGACCCTGAATGGCAGGATCTCAGGCCAACTAAGTCGAAAAACCAGCTAGACACTAGGCAAAAAGTTGGGGGTAACCATAGTCAGATATCCACCTTCCTACAGTTGTGTACTTTGAACTGGGTTCAGTGTTGCAGAGACTACTGATGTGTAGGTCTGCGAGTATCTGATTCAAATGATGCTATTTCCCTGTGTCCAAGATCACTTGTGTTTCGCTTGGTCAGGACAGTGTTGACATTTTCATACAGACTGTGGCAATATAAGGTGGGCTTTTTGGAGGAGTTTTCTATAAGTAGGAAGGCCCATGTTGCAGTGTCAGCCTGATGGGATGACGTTATCCACCATGGGGCCTAGTGAGGGGGTCACAACAAGAGTGTGTTCATTAGAACCCCTCTATTGCTGTTTGTCGGGCATGCATTCCTTACACTCTGTTTTGTCTTGTCTCCCGTCAAGGGGCCATAGAGCCCTGTGTGGGAAACCAAGGGCCAGGATCTCTTTGGGTGCTGAGGCGGGGTTGACTGTCTTCCGTCAAGGGGCCATAGAGCTCTGTGTGGGAAACCAAGGGCCAGGATCTCTCTGGGTGCTGAGGCGGGGTTGACTGTCTCCCGTCAAGGGGCCATAGAGCTCTGTGTGGGAAACCAAGGGCCAGGATCTCTCTGGGTGCTGAGGCGGGGTTGACTGTCTCCCGTCAAGGGTCCATAGAGCTCTGTGTGGGAAACCAAGGGCCAGGATCTCTCTGGGTGCTGAGGCGGGGTTGACTGTCTCCCATCAAGGGGCCATAGAGCTCTGTGTGGGAAACCAAGGGCCAGGATCTCTCTGGGTGCTGAGGCGGGGTTGACTGTCTCCCGTCAAGGGGCCATAGAGCTCTGTGTGGGAAACCAAGGGCCAGGATCTCTCTGGGTGCTGAGGCGGGGTTGACTGTCTCCCGTCAAGGGGCCATAGAGCTCTGTGTGGGAAACCAAGGGCCAGGATCTCTCTGGGTGCTGAGGCGGGGTTGACTGTCTCCCATCAAGGGGCCATAGAGCTCTGTGTGGGAAACCAAGGGCCAGGATCTCTCTGGGTGCTGAGGCGGGGTTGACTGTCTCCCGTCAAGGGGCCATAGAGCTCTGTGTGGGAAACCAAGGGCCAGGATCTCTCTGGGTGCTGAGGCGGGGTTGACTGTCTCCCGTCAAGGGGCCATAGAGCTCTGTGTGGGAAACCAAGGGCCAGCATCTCTCTGGGTGCTGAGGCGGGGTTGACTGTCTCCCGTCAAGGAGCCATAGAGCTCTGTGTGGGAAACCAAGGGCCAGGATCTCTCTGGGTGCTGAGGCGGGGTTGACTGTCTCCCATCAAGGAGCCATAGAGCTCTGTGTGGGAAACCAAGGGCCAGGATCTCTCTGGGTGCTGAGGCGGGGTTGACTGTCTCCCGTCAAGGGGCCATAGAGCTCTGTGTGGGAAACCAAGGGCCAGGATCTCTCTGGGTGCTGAGGCGGGGTTGACTGTCTCCCGTCAAGGGGCCATAGAGCTCTGTGTGGGAAACCAAGGGCCAGGATCTCTCTGGGTGCTGAGGCGGGGTTGACTGTCTCCCGTCAAGGGGCCATAGAGCTCTGTGTGGGAAACCAAGGGCCAGGATCTCTCTGGGTGCTGAGGCGGGGTTGACTGTCTCCCATCAAGGGGCCATAGAGCTCTGTGTGGGAAACCAAGGGCCAGGATCTCTCTGGGTGCTGAGGCGGGGTTGACTGTCTCCCGTCAAGGGGCCATAGAGCTCTGTGTGGGAAACCAAGGGCCAGGATCTCTCTGGGTGCTGAGGCGGGGTTGACTGTCTCCCGTCAAGGGGCTGTTCTGCTTGGGTTTTTAGATCGGGTGGAACCTGCTCTACAGAGCCCTTCTAACCCAAATGCAGAACGTTACCCCCTCCCTAGGGCCTTTTTACACCTAAATAACCACATATATGCGTACCACCTAAGGACAGGGAATTCCTATTATAATTATATATGGAGGCCTCACAGCCTCGCAATCTTAGACCCAAAATCTCCTACCCATTCGGCAGCGACACCCACAGTCTCGCGGCCCTTGTTAGACCCAGAACCTCCTACCCATTCGGCAGCGACACCCACAGTCTCGCGGCCCTTGTTAGACCCAGAACCTCCTACCCATTCGGCAGCGACACTCAAAGTCTCGCGGCCTGTATTAGACCCAGAACCTCCTACCCATTCGGCAGCGACACTCAAAGTCTCGCGGCCTGTGTTAGACCCAGAACCTCCTACCCATTCGGCAGCGACACTCAAAGTCTCGCGGCCTTTGTTAGACCCAGAACCTCCTACCCATTCGGCAGCGACACTCAAAGTCTCGCGGCCTTTGTTAGACCCAGAACCTCCTACCCATTCGGTAGCGACACTCAAAGTCTCGCGGCCTGTGTTAGACCCAGAACCTCCTACCCATTCGGCAGCGACACTCAAAGTCTCGCGGCCTTTGTTAGACCCAGAACCTCCTACCCATTCGGCAGCGACACTCAAAGTCTCGCGGCCGTTGTTAGACCCAGAATCTCCTACCCATTCGGCAGCCTTAGCACGAGCTTATCCTATTATAATTATAGTACACGACAGGGGAGTTAGGATTACCACATATCCGATCACACAAAGACTACCAGTTGAGCACAACCTGTTCTCTTAGTTCGAGGGACTTGTCTTTCCCCTCATCCAGTTACCCCTTACCTGACCAGGATTAGTCTCTGTTCACTTTGAAGTAACTCCGACTAAAGAATAGACTGTTCTCCTATACAAAAGTACACAACACATGCTAACGTACAACAAGCTAAATACTTTATTCAAATGGCACATGCATAGTTATAGAACATACCATACATATGGAACCTGCAAGGAAAGTGAAAGGTTAAGTTATATACTTCAAAGAAGAAAAAGGGATCGACTGCACCTTATATCTGTGTAGGCTGTGTTCGATGGACATCTGGGTTCCCTTCTCGTCTATGCCTCGGTTTAGCCTGGAAGTTACCCCTCGGCAGTTGTGGGTCTGCTTCCTTCTCCCTCTCCGAGTCACTAGAACCTTGTCCTCCTTGACTACTCCCTTCTCTTTGGATTTGAGTTTGCCATCAGTCTTCCCTGAAACAAGCAATAGCTTTTCTGCTAACGGCCAGATGCCGCCTACGGTCTAGAAGCAAGTGCCTTATCTCACTCAGACTTTCACTAATATGGACGTGCATTCCCTCATGGAAATTTCCAGCTCAAGACCTGCCGCCCACCAAATTCCTGTACCTCCCCGTACCAAGGACACTTTCCCAGCCGGCCGGCCTGTTGTAGTGTCTTCGGCATGAAGAAAAATACAATCCTTCGATAAGGGCCGGCCCGAACCAGTTCTCTCCGAGCGAATAACACTTCATAACTAAAACATCCCCCTCCCTCTGGGAAGGTCCCGGGCTGCCGGAGCAGAAAGAAAGATGGAGTCTCTCCCGTTTGAGGCCTACCAGGCCTGGATTCAGTACAACTCTACGAAATACCCTCACCATAGGGCAAGTTATCCTCAATACTAACGAATCTATCCCCTAGGCTATGTGTATAGGCCCTAGGCTATGGGTAGCAGCACGGAATTGTGTCAAAGTGTCTAACAAACAGGCTCTACTCACTACTCCAGACTTGAGACTTAGATGGAAATAGACTGAAGTCATATGGACTGCCCTGCAGCACCAGAAAGCCGGGAAAATCAAGCAGTACATTCCACCCTTGACTTTAGTCTATTTACATATACTAAGCGGAGCTAACATCTGTGGAAGAGTAATAAGAAACAAAACTAACCGATCTGTGTCTAGTACCAGATGTGCAGAATTGAAGCAGTGAAGGAATACATTGAATAAGACAACAAATAGAAATCAAAACAACAATAGTAATCAAAAGGCCACCTAATGCTTGACGTAGCATCTTCAGGTCTGGCAACCAGTTGAAGAGCCAGTCAAACCAACCCTGATCAATGTGTTTCTTAACTTCGTTAGTTAGATCATGCAATTTATCTATGTGTGCACGAATGGATTGTGTATGATCAGATAAGTTAAAACAACAGAGGCCTTCAAAATCTGAACAGCCATGTCCATGCTTAAGTAAAAGATAATCAATGGCTGCTCTGTTTTGCAAGATAGCCCTACGTTCACCCTGGGCATCTAATAGTAAGTCAGATAGGACTGTGGAAGTATGATTAATAGACTTAACCATCCAGCAAGCCATTTTTCCAATGGATTTAGCATTATAAACCGCCAAAGCAGGGACACCAATAATTGAGACAGCTAGACTAAGGTATTCAGACTTAGAATATAAATGCAACGATGAATCACAATCCTCTTGTAACATAACTGCATCTCGGAGCACACGAGAGTTGGCATTCGGGTTTGAGGAAAACATAAGCAGACTAAGTCTAGTAATGGCACACGGACCTCCGGAAATATTTGCAGGGACATAGGGCCAGGAAGTATTACCACATGAGAAAAGCCATCCGGCAGGTAGCAACATTGCGCGATAGTGACTAGGAGTAACTACCAAACTATTACAAGTCATATTATTTTGTATGGAAGCACATGAGGTCGGTGTCCTCTGGAGGCACAAAGTTCGCTCATGGGGTGTGAATGAAACAGCACCTCTTAACTTGAGACGTAGACATTCAGAGATTGCATTTGGATTACATGTGAGGAAAAAGCACAGGTCACCCTGTGTGATGTTATACGTAGTTATTTGGGATTGAATAGGAAGTTGTTCATTCGGCAGTTCAGTACATAACGGACAATATGCATGGGTAGCAAAATCACCCAGAATAATATTCGAACGAGCTTTTGAAACGTTAAAAATGCTCGTTAAGGTTTCCAGCGAAGCGGGGACAGCAACTAGGCATGTCGCCAGAATGTCATGTACAGATCTCATCGGTGTCAAACAGAAGTGAGGGGCATCAGTCACTCTTTTCGCCAGCAGTGTCCAAAAGTTCGATGACGAGTCCCACGCATTGAAGGAACGCAACACTCTGGTTCCCAATTCATCCCGGGTTAATGGGATCCCTCCTTTCTCTCCGAAGTAGACCGAAGGGTGTCCAGTACCGACACATCCCGCAGCAACAATCCAAAGAATGATCTGAAAAAGAACCAAACACGGGCATTAATCATTCTCGTAAATAACATTTATCAGCTGGGACAGCTTCCCAGCTATCTTTCCCTGGCCTCATAACCAAAATGGTGTTATCCTGACCGGTGGCAATAACCTCCGCTTGTTCAGGGGGATTCTTAGGCGATTGCACCCAAATCTTGGCTCCAGGATTATCCGTAGAGCCAAAGCCTTTCTGGCCTCGTACAGTTAGCAAAGTTGGGGCAGTGCCTTTTATTATTCCACCACTGAAAACAGGCATAATGAGTAATTGAGCCACTCGGTCGGTGCGGTGTATCAGTAGGTCATCCTCACTGCTATTTAGCAGAAGTATTTTGATTTCTCCCTGATAATCACTATCAATTACACCTCCAAGTACCTGGATGCCTTTTACAGCCAACCCCGATCTAGGGGCGATCAATCCAAAATTTCCCGGTGGTATATGAATACCAACACCGGTAGCAATGATGACCCGATTTTTGCTTTTTAAAACGGTGTCATCCATAGCATGCAAGTCCAAGCCTGCCGACCCTGGGGTCGCTCTGCATGGAGCTAGAGCTCCGGAAGTAATTTCCCAATACATCACAGTTTCATTTATTATATTAGGCATTGTTTCAACCTGTGGGGGGAACAAACGCATAAGTGGAGATTCAGCATTTAAAAAAGGACGATTATTCAAGATCAATAATGCTTGAGGTAAAAAGTCTCGCCAATTTTTATACTTGTCATCTGTTAGTTTGCGCAACTGGTCCTTTAGCAGACCATTCAATCTTTCCACCAGGCCTGAGGCCTGCGGGTAATAGGGTATATGAAAGATCCACTCAATGTGATGTTCCACACAGAATTCCTGTACCAATCTTCCACGAAAATGGGATGCATTATCAGATTGAATTTGGAATGGCACACCATAATACATCATAATTAATTCCAATGTTTTTATGGTGTTCAATTGGGTGGCTTGCTTACATGGAAAAGCTACCAGCAACCCACTATATGTATCGACAATTGTGCAAACATATTGACAATTTCTACTCATGGGAAGGGGTCCGATGTAATCAATCTGCCAGATTTGAGCGGGCAATTTCCCGCGATGTAAATGGCCTCTAACAATTTGGGGTACTTTACGCTGCCTGATATGTTGGCAGACGGGACAATGTAGAATAACATCTTTAATTAGATCTAGGGGAATATAGATTCCTCTGTCAGCAGCCCACCTGCTAGTGGCCTTCTCTCCAAAGTGTCCTGCCTTCTGGTGTGCCCATTTCGCCAATCCCGCAATGTCAGGATCTTGTCTGTCCACCACTGCCTCGGCAATTTTAGATTTCTCATCTGCAATGTTATGAAAAAATTTGTCAAGGGAGTCTATCGGGGTGTGAGCATCCACATGGAAGATGGTAACAGTACTCTGTGGGAGCATTTCCCAAATTTCTTGCCATAACTCCTTTCCCCATAACTCTTTAGAGTGTAATTTCCAATTACGAGAATGCCAGGTTGGTAACCAAACAGCCAGTCCATTTGCAGTAGACCAGGAGTCAGTGAAAATATGGCATACGCCAGGTAACTCTTGTTTCAGGACTTGATAAACAGCATATAGCTCTGCGAATTGACTACTTTTTCCTTCACCAGTTGTGCTCAATAGTCTCTGTGTGATCGGATTATAAGACACCGCCTTCCAGTGCCGTGTATTTCCAATAAATTTTGCTGACCCATCTGTGAACCACACATGGTTCCTGTCCTCGACGGACAAATCATCAAAAGGTTTACCCCACTTGACAGGAGACTCCTGTTCTAAAGGTACAGAACACTCACTCTCAGTCTCAGTCGATGGTACTTGCGCCACCTGCTCATGTAAGGACGCAACTCCTTTCGGACCCACACGTGCCCTGTCTTGTATGTACCATTTCCATTTAATCACACTCGCCTCCTGAGCATGCCCAATTCGATGAGTTTTTGGTGAACTCAAAACCCACTGCATAATAGGAATTTCAGGACGCAAGAATATGTCATGTCCCAATGTTAATTGCTCGGTATCCACCAAAGCCCAATAACAAGCAAGTAGCTGTTTCTCAAAAGGTGTGTAACGCTCACCAGCATCAGGTAGCTTTTTGGTCCAGAATCCTAATGGTACTTTGCACCTACCCTGTTTCTGCCACAGACTCCAGTTTGCATAAGGGCCTTGCACAGACACATTCAAATCCACATCACCATCACATACAGGCCAAAGGTCCATAGCATGTTGAATCGCCTCTTTTGCTAGGCTAAATGCATCTTGCTGTTGTTTACCCCATTCGAATGCATTCTTCTTACGTGTAACACGATACAATGGGGCCAATATTTGACTCAGATGAGGAATATGCTGGCGCCAAAAACCAAATAAACCAATAAAGCTTTGGGCTTCCTTCCTATTCCTCGGAACCGAAAAATCAAGAATCTTCTGTTTTACCTGAGGGATCACCTCACGGTGTCCCTCATGCCAATTAATACCTAAAAATTTTACAGCTTGGGATGGACCCTGTAATTTGTCCGGATTGATCTCCCAACCTTTCTCACGCAGACATTCAATGACTTTATCTAATTGTATCTGAACATCCTCTTGTGTTTCGCCTTGAATCAGCACATCATCAATATAATGACATATCTGAATTTTGGGATGAACTGGTACCTCAGTCAAGTGTTCTGCCACCAGCCGGTGACAGATCGTAGGGCTATGCACATAGCCCTGAGGAAGACTTCTGAACGTCATCTGACGCCCGTTCCACGTAAAACTGAACTGTTCCTGACACTCAGGGGCAATTGGAATAGAAAAGAAAGCATTAGCAATATCAAGGGACGCATACCATGTACCTGGGTGTGTTTGGATTCTTTCAATCAGAGTAATAACATCCGGTACTGCAGCCGTCAAAGAGGGCGTGTGTTTGTTCAATTCTCGATAATCAACAGTCATGCGCCAAGAATTATCACTTTTACGCACCGGCCAAACAGGATTATTCCAAGCAGAAGTAACTGGAGTTATAACACCTGCATTAACCAACTCCTGAATGGTGGTACTAATCTCTTCATGACCACCCGGAATACGATACTGCTTCTGACAAACCACCTTTGTCGCCTGGGGAACTTGTATGGGGGGCATCCTTAAACGACCAACCCGTATAGGTCTGGACGAGATATAATGCGTCGTTCCAAATTGGTAACACCCATCATCAAGATGCAACGTCATTCCTTTCAAAATATCAATTCCAATTATGAATTCTAGGAGTGGCACCACTAATACAGAATATTCCTTTCTAGGAATTCTACCTATTCTCATTTCAAGCAAAGTTTGAACTGCGGGGGTTTCTTTTCCTCCTAATCCAGTAATAGTAAAAGGCTGCCCTGTAAATTTCCTCGATTTTCCATGAATAAGAGTGGCCTCCGCTCCTGTATCAACTAATGCTCGGGCCCTTTGGATATTACGATGTCTCCAATAAATTTCAATATCTACATAGGGTCTATTATCTCTGTGAGCCCATCTGTGTACCGGAGCTTGACCTATTTCCTAGTCATTCTTATTGCATTCTGTGTACCAGGACAAATCAGGATAAAGACTCTCACGTTTTTTAGGTATCAGTGCTTCCTGTTCATATCCATCTCTATTGCGAAATGGATTCCTGTCCTCTGCACTGCACTGCAAATTTCGATCGTTAAAACTGTGTCTATCCTCCCTTCTTCTCAGCTCAGGGGAGTGATCCCTATCATCTCTACGTCTGTTGTAGGCATAATCATTTCTCCCCCTTTCCCTTTCCCCCTCTCTCTCCCTGTCCCGCTCTCGACGGGGGGACAGATTACGTACAGGACGCCGATCATCACGACGATCAGAGCGCCCACGGCGATCATCATCACCGCTACCATCAGAACAACCATGATCACACTCAGTCGTTCGAACACGCCGGGCACCCTCCTTCCGATCCAAGCCCCGTTTGCGAAACATCTCCCACAAACGGGCAGTAGTCTCACCATCAATGTCTTCCCGACGCACACCATCAGCCAAAAGACCAGTAAAGATGTCACGTCTAGTAAATTTATATTCACCAGGAGTACGAGTGTCAGGCCGGGACTGACGTTCAGGTTTAAACCACTCACCCAACTCACCGAGTTGGCGTACCGACTCCAACACCGTAGATAGAACATTACCAGTCTGGTTAATCAACAAAGTCATCATGACCTGCTTGTAGGCAACAGGAGAAGAGCGAATGATACGATTCCGCACAGAAGAAGTCAACATCCCATCAAGCAACCTGTCAGCAGTGCCCAGAAAAATAGCCGTTTTCATCACCTCCTCCTTAAGACGTTGCGCAGCATCACGCAGGGTATACCACGGCTTGTCATTGACAGGCCAGTCAGACTCAGTAGGATACTTCAAATTACAGCCCTCAGTCGCCAATTGGAGCAAAGAAATCTGACCACCACCATTATAGTTACGAAAATGATCTTGTACAGAAGAATCTAAACTCAAAGAACAAAACTTCAAACAATCGCCAGTATCCAACATAATACCAGCAGCGCCTAGTTCATAAAGGCGCACCATCCAAGTGAGCAAAGCCTCACCAGTCCGCTGCCGAAAGCGCTGCAAAATATCACTAATTTCTTGTTGGGTAAAATCCTCCAAGCAGTCTAAAGAAACACCCTGCGGAGCATTGGGAGACTGCTGCAACTTCCGACGAAAAACCGGATGCGCAGCAACCACAGGACGAGCATCAGAAGGAGCCCGAGTAGTACTAGTAGAGGGACAATCAGTGTAAGAAGCATCGATGCCGCCCGAAGGACGAGCGCAATCACGGGGTGCACCATCAGAGGTGCGGGAAGTAGACTTACTGTCATGACGGGAACGAGAAAACTCATGCACAGCACAGTCCTCACCCGAGGAACAAGACGTAGCCGAGTCCCAGATATTACCATCCCATTCATCAGGATTCCAATCCAGTCCAGCCTTTGCCACGGCCAGACGCACCTTACGCGACGAAACTCGACCACGCCTGTGTTTGTATTTGTAACGAGCAATCCGCACAGCCGCCCGTTCAGCAACCGTCTGGTAAGTGTCAATTTTGTCGGAAAGCAACTTGTTTTGACAGCGCAATAAAGTATTGGAATTTTGAACCTCAACAAAGTGCGAATCCGCATCCTTAAGAGCGGTCTGCAATTTCAGCAACTTCTCATGCAAAATCCGATACGCAGATAGAATAACCCAACCTCTGCGCCCTAAAGCGGGAACCTCCTCTCCCTTCAGGACAGGTGCCGTCTGCAAACAAGTAATCACGTCAGCCGGTTCCGCCGACTCCAAAGAAGAGGTCCAATTTTCACTCAAACCAGTAGAATCAGCCCACTCTCGGGCCAAGGCACCATAAGGCGTTGAATCCCATCCGGGAATATCAACGGACAATTTAAGAGTAGCTTTAGATTTCCTAGAAAACATCGCGAAAAAGAAAGAAAAAGAGACGCAGAGAAAAGAAAGGAAGAGAGAAAGAAAGAGAAAAAAAAAAACTATACACGCAAATATACAAAAAAGAAAACCACGCACACGCTGAAAGCAAACACAAGACAAACACAACGCACACAGGTTTCGTAAACAGTTCGTGATGCCAAATGTTCTGCTTGGGTTTTTAGATCGGGTGGAACCTGCTCTACAGAGCCCTTCTAACCCAAATGCAGAACGTTACCCCCTCCCTAGGGCCTTTTTACACCTAAATAACCACATATATGCGTACCACCTAAGGACAGGGAATTCCTATTATAATTATATATGGAGGCCTCACAGCCTCGCAATCTTAGACCCAAAATCTCCTACCCATTCGGCAGCGACACCCACAGTCTCGCGGCCCTTGTTAGACCCAGAACCTCCTACCCATTCGGCAGCGACACCCACAGTCTCGCGGCCCTTGTTAGACCCAGAACCTCCTACCCATTCGGCAGCGACACTCAAAGTCTCGCGGCCTGTATTAGACCCAGAACCTCCTACCCATTCGGCAGCGACACTCAAAGTCTCGCGGCCTGTGTTAGACCCAGAACCTCCTACCCATTCGGCAGCGACACTCAAAGTCTCGCGGCCTTTGTTAGACCCAGAACCTCCTACCCATTCGGCAGCGACACTCAAAGTCTCGCGGCCTTTGTTAGACCCAGAACCTCCTACCCATTCGGTAGCGACACTCAAAGTCTCGCGGCCTGTGTTAGACCCAGAACCTCCTACCCATTCGGCAGCGACACTCAAAGTCTCGCGGCCTTTGTTAGACCCAGAACCTCCTACCCATTCGGCAGCGACACTCAAAGTCTCGCGGCCGTTGTTAGACCCAGAATCTCCTACCCATTCGGCAGCCTTAGCACGAGCTTATCCTATTATAATTATAGTACACGACAGGGGAGTTAGGATTACCACATATCCGATCACACAAAGACTACCAGTTGAGCACAACCTGTTCTCTTAGTTCGAGGGACTTGTCTTTCCCCTCATCCAGTTACCCCTTACCTGACCAGGATTAGTCTCTGTTCACTTTGAAGTAACTCCGACTAAAGAATAGACTGTTCTCCTATACAAAAGTACACAACACATGCTAACGTACAACAAGCTAAATACTTTATTCAAATGGCACATGCATAGTTATAGAACATACCATACATATGGAACCTGCAAGGAAAGTGAAAGGTTAAGTTATATACTTCAAAGAAGAAAAAGGGATCGACTGCACCTTATATCTGTGTAGGCTGTGTTCGATGGACATCTGGGTTCCCTTCTCGTCTATGCCTCGGTTTAGCCTGGAAGTTACCCCTCGGCAGTTGTGGGTCTGCTTCCTTCTCCCTCTCCGAGTCACTAGAACCTTGTCCTCCTTGACTACTCCCTTCTCTTTGGATTTGAGTTTGCCATCAGTCTTCCCTGAAACAAGCAATAGCTTTTCTGCTAACGGCCAGATGCCGCCTACGGTCTAGAAGCAAGTGCCTTATCTCACTCAGACTTTCACTAATATGGACGTGCATTCCCTCATGGAAATTTCCAGCTCAAGACCTGCCGCCCACCAAATTCCTGTACCTCCCCGTACCAAGGACACTTTCCCAGCCGGCCGGCCTGTTGTAGTGTCTTCGGCATGAAGAAAAATACAATCCTTCGATAAGGGCCGGCCCGAACCAGTTCTCTCCGAGCGAATAACACTTCATAACTAAAACATCCCCCTCCCTCTGGGAAGGTCCCGGGCTGCCGGAGCAGAAAGAAAGATGGAGTCTCTCCCGTTTGAGGCCTACCAGGCCTGGATTCAGTACAACTCTACGAAATACCCTCACCATAGGGCAAGTTATCCTCAATACTAACGAATCTATCCCCTAGGCTATGTGTATAGGCCCTAGGCTATGGGTAGCAGCACGGAATTGTGTCAAAGTGTCTAACAAACAGGCTCTACTCACTACTCCAGACTTGAGACTTAGATGGAAATAGACTGAAGTCATATGGACTGCCCTGCAGCACCAGAAAGCCGGGAAAATCAAGCAGTACAGGGGCCATAGAGCTCTGTGTGGGAAACCAAGGGCCAGCATCTCTCTGGGTGCTGAGGCGGGGTTGACTGTCTCCCGTCAAGGAGCCATAGAGCTCTGTGTGGGAAACCAAGGGCCAGGATCTCTCTGGGTGCTGAGGCGGGGTTGACTGTCTCCCATCAAGGAGCCATAGAGCTCTGTGTGGGAAACCAAGGGCCAGGATCTCTCTGGGTGCTGAGGCGGGGTTGACTGTCTCCCGTCAAGGGGCCATAGAGCTCTGTGTGGGAAACCAAGGGCCAGGATCTCTCTGGGTGCTGAGGCGGGGTTGACTGTCTCCCGTCAAGGGGCCATAGAGCTCTGTGTGGGAAACCAAGGGCCAGGATCTCTCTGGGTGCTGAGGCGGGGTTGACTGTCTCCCGTCAAGGGGCCATAGAGCTCTGTGTGGGAAACCAAGGGCCAGGATCTCTCTGGGTGCTGAGGCGGGGTTGACTGTCTCCCATCAAGGGGCCATAGAGCTCTGTGTGGGAAACCAAGGGCCAGGATCTCTCTGGGTGCTGAGGCGGGGTTGACTGTCTCCCGTCAAGGGGCCATAGAGCTCTGTGTGGGAAACCAAGGGCCAGGATCTCTCTGGGTGCTGAGGCGGGGTTGACTGTCTCCCGTCAAGGGGCCATAGAGCTCTGTGTGGGAAACCAAGGGCCAGCATCTCTCTGGGTGCTGAGGCGGGGTTGACTGTCTCCCGTCAAGGAGCCATAGAGCTCTGTGTGGGAAACCAAGGGCCAGGATCTCTCTGGGTGCTGAGGCGGGGTTGACTGTCTCCCATCAAGGAGCCATAGAGCTCTGTGTGGGAAACCAAGGGCCAGGATCTCTCTGGGTGCTGAGGCGGGGTTGACTGTCTCCCGTCAAGGGGCCATAGAGCTCTGTGTGGGAAACCAAGGGCCAGGATCTCTCTGGGTGCTGAGGCGGGGTTGACTGTCTCCCGTCAAGGGGCCATAGAGCTCTGTGTGGGAAACCAAGGGCCAGGATCTCTCTGGGTGCTGAGGCGGGGTTGACTCTGGTTGATGCACTGGACGATGTTACTGAAAATCGAGTCGCTTCAGCCCCAAAGATTATGAGGTGCCAGGCGTTAATTCTGCAGTTCGTGAAATCGAGACCATCAGTGTCCTACACAGTCTGGATGCCTGCGTGATGCATGCACTGTCCCAGACGGGTATCAGACATCCAGGCAGTGAGTTGACTGTTGGGATTGCTGAACGCTAGATCCAAGTCAAAGCTTGGTCTGCGGCAAGGACCACAACCCAATGTGACACACTGATGTTTGGAGGGTCGCACTGATGTTTGGAGGGTCGCGTTCGCGGTGGTTCGAGCTGTTGATGGTCTCTTGCGTTCCTACTTGGCAGACCTTTGGCCTCAGTGAGAATTGTCAAAGAAAATCTACACATACGCCAATCGAAGTTCGAAAGAGTTTATTAACAAAGGAAAAATGAATAGTCTGAGAACTCCCAGTCTTGATCAATCAGGGAATACCTCTGCAATCTGTATTGGAGCAAACTCAGAAACTAAAGGTAAACCACAGATGTGATGTCCATTGGAAGACTAGGTGTAAAATCCAGTACATGACTTCGTAAGACGAAGGAAGTGTCCCGGTGCTGGAGAATGAGAACATTAAACAGAAGAAAGAAGACCTTCCCTAGTTAGAAGAATGTAAAGATTTTCAGCTGAGCAGGTTCATCATCACCTTCTCACCTTGGGAGTTAGGGTGTGAAAGAGAGGCTTCAGATATCATGGATTAGGGTCACCAGGCATCCCAGGTTTGTCGGAATAGTCCTGGTGTCCCACCAGCTGTCCCGGCTATAATGGCACATTTTGCACATGTCCTGCTTTTCAGAAAGGAACGACTGTAAATTGGGGAACGAACATTTTTATGTTTTCCAAGGTAGGACGAGGTAACAGATCTTAAAAGAACCAATTTAATGAACACACAGGAGCCTGGGTTTCAAAGTTTGATTAATTTAGTCCCTTGGAGCCTTGTCTGTGTTTCGGTGTTGATAAGCAGTGTCATTAAAGTCATTCTGTGCCGATGTAAAATTGTAGCCCTTCTTCCATGTT
This sequence comes from Triturus cristatus, assembly GCF_964204655.1. Taxonomy (NCBI): domain Eukaryota; kingdom Metazoa; phylum Chordata; class Amphibia; order Caudata; family Salamandridae; genus Triturus; species Triturus cristatus. Next base: position 819,058,218 of record NC_140595.1, read on the forward strand.
TGATACATGTCCCGTTTTTTAGTTTTCAAAATGTTGCCATCCTATCATGGATGGGCACTTCCTTTACAAACATGGCTGCTGTAGTCACAGTTATGCTAAGACAATATTTTGCATCTCACAAGGTCCTGAACAGTATCTTTAGCCACAGCAATGGGCAGCGGTGTGGGAACAGCCTTTCACAATTCTCACTTTATCAGTCTTTGCTTCTCTCGCTTTCCCCTTCTTTATGTCTTTCACTCTTTCTCCGTATTTCCCCCTCTGTCTCTTTCTCACACAATCTCTTTCTCTTTGTATCCTCTTCTGTCTCTCTTTCTTTCTCACCTGTCTCCTGCTGTTGTGTTCCTTTCCTTGTCCACGGTTGACTTTAGTCTTCGCAGAACCCTGGTCTGGCCTGTATATGGCCCATTAAAGCTGCACATTGGACAGTGATGGAAATCGTCATCCAAGGATTACTAACACCAGATTCTAGTGACACTAGAGATCTTTGAGACAACGCACTGGTGAATAGTCCGTACGCATCTTCTCTCGCGTCTTCCTTCTTTGCCATTAGACCCCATGTTCAGACCTCCAACGTCCAGGCTATGGTTAGGGGCCCCCTTAGAGAGAGGATAGTACAAGGCCTGTTGCCAGAGAGAACCCTTGATCTTTGAACTGGAAGGAACTCCCCACACTACTGTCAGGTCACAACCCACTTGTGTCAATGGTGCAGGATCAAGAAGAACAAAGTCCTAAAAGTGTTTGCAGTTCATCTGCGGCTGCCTTTCGTGAAGATGTGGCAGCTTCTTGTTCCTCTCGGTGGTTCACACGCGGTGGTTGGGAGTTGACGCCATAGCTCCAGACACTCTGATCATGATCTTACTCTCTTCCTAGAAGTACTATGTCATTCTGGAGGCATTCTGAGGAGCTATCGTTGGTTCGGGTTCACAGTCTTGGACATGTGTGCCTCCGAAGATAATGCTTTGTTCCGTGCCATCTACTCCCAGTTTCCGTCAGCGGGAGAAGGGGGGCGATGCTGTTGTTTGTCAGTGGCTGAAGGGTCAACTCTGAGGTTTGTAACAAAGGTGTCCTAATGGTTTCCCACCAAGTTATGTTGGGCGCCCAGTATTCTATCCCAATGCGGCTACAGCGTAATCTCTTCATTCTGTGGGTGTGTGCAGGACTGTATGGGTTTACGCAGCCGGCACTGTGACAATTCACAGCTGTGACAGATTGTAACTCTCTGTTGCTCCAGGAAAGGGGGCAGCCGTCCACTGCCAGCGTGTGGTGGTGTTTGCTCTTAGGATGGACTTACAAACTCCAGGGTGGGCCCTGCCTGGGAAATTATGGGATGAATTTGTAATGTAGTTATCTGCTTCATGGGGGAGGGGATGTGTGTCTCTTTAGCAGCCCTGGTCCTCTACGTAAGTCTCATGTTACCAGGCAGACATTAGTGGCTCCAAGGAAGAGGTCTTTGGTAAGAAAGTGCTGGATTGGTTGTCTGAGACTTAAAATAGGGTCTCTGTGAATAGAATAGGGATCAAAACCTCAGGTCACCGGCATGATATACTGGGATGTGCAAACCTGGAAACTCTGACCTTGCAACTTCTCAAATTCATTTTTAAACCTTGCCAGATGTGTTAGGGGTAAAAACATGGCTCTGCAAGTAACGTTCCTGCTGCTGTGGAGAGCTGCAGGTCACTGCTCAGGAGCATGTTACAGTTGTTTCAGCAGCGACCTCATATCCCTCATTTCCTTGCAGTGGGACGCCCATCATCTGGGAGACTATTTTATTTCTGTTGTGGTGATGGTATTTCGCTTGCAGAAAGAAGACCCCCCCTGCTTCCCCAATCAAAGGCTCCACTACTCTGTCGCGGTGCGCGTGATCGACACTTGTGCAGTACATCTTCCTGCCTCATTCTCTACAATTCACTGTCAAACTAAATGAGACCGGATTCTCTTTATTGTGAATTTAATCAATTGGATCATCCTGCATCTGTGTCTTCTTGAAGCGCCTTTTACTGTTGACATTGCAACGCTTGAACATACATGATCCATTGAGCGGTTTGTCCCAATGCATTTCAAGAAAAACCCTTCTTAGAGATCTAGAACATCTGCATTTTTCTCAATCTCAGTTCTGGAAATGAAACTTGGACTGCGGTTGAAGTCTAGCCAACGTATCGGAACCAAAAATATCATTTGAATAGAATATCGTGTCAAAAATATCGAGAAGGTAAGCGCAATATAGATAAGTATAGAGTTACTGCTCTTAACTCCACATCTACAAACTTTGTAGATATATATATCGTCAAAGTACGTATGTGTGGAGTTATATACAGTAAAACTTTACTTAACCATAGAAAATGACCGTCACAATATTTTTTTCCTCAATATTCTTGAAACAATATTTTGTCTCACAATATTTTTGGTTTTGATATTCTGTGTAAATCCAACGTAGGTCAGCGGAGTTGGTTCTATATATTTGCACACTGTGTATATATGTTCCATACACTCTATGTGTATGGAAATGTACCTTCTGTAGATATCCTTTGGGGCCTGTGTTCAATAACTATGCTCTTATCGTGTAAAGCAAAATGTGTCCTCCTTAAAATGTTCTCCTCAATTGTAAGCTGTCTGCAAAAGTGATTCCATTAAGTGTTGTTGCTTGCTAGTGCACGTGCCTGCGCTAGATTGCCTTCCTCCCACGATGAGGACATTTTCAAGCTCTTGTTGGCATCACTTCTTGTTCCTTAACCTCTTGTCGCCAGCTTTGCCAATGGACGCTCCACAGGCCTCGTCCTGGACAGCGGGGCCACACACACCACGGCCATCCCAGTGCACGATGGATACGTTCTTCAGCAAGGTACGTCGGGAGCTGGACTGTTGTGTGTGGATGGGCGTTGATAATCAAAAGACCGACTCTGAAAGCGTTTGTATGACGTGACCCCTTTCCCCCACTGCGGAAGGGTCATGATGCACCATAACAAAGGCAGTCGGCACTTTGACGTTTGTTGCGTGTATCAATTATTTTATTGTTAAAATTAAGAGTTGAGAAATAACAGCAAATACAGTGACATGACCAGGGAGCGGCGAATAACTCAGTCCAGTAAATATACTCATGTACTAGAAATACACAATTACTACTGGAATGAAGTACTATAAAAGAATGTGTAATATGTAAAGGTTTCAATGATTACTGAAGATAAAAGTATAAGTCTTGTACCAAATAAAAAGAGTTTTAAAAAAGAAATACAGTGACGTGCAAAATATAATATTTAAGAGAGTTAGAAAAAGGAAGAGATGGTGAGAGAATAAGCTATACAAGGAAGGAAGTAAAGAGAGGAAGAGAAAGACAGAGAAAAAAAGAAGAGAGGAAGGACATAAGCTACAAAGCAGGGAAACAATAGAGGGGAAGAGGGGAAGGGTAATGAGTACAATGATGGTAATGAAGAAGAAGCGAGATGGCTTACACCTGAGGTTAGGTGCTCCAGCCATTTTTAATGTCCCCGCCGTCTGCTGTACCACGTACTTCTAAGGGAAGCCCATGGACCGTGACACCTGTGGTCAGTGGTTCATCACCCAAATTGTTATTTCTGAAAATGGATTGTGGAGATCCGAACACCTGTGATTTATCACCATCTCCATGTTTACCAGTGATTACCATTGTATCCGATTACAGCAACAAGCTCTCTTGATTACCTTTTGCGCCTCAACCCAGAGAGTGGCATTTACTCCGGGCACCGGGCAGTGGTGCTTGTTGGGCTCTTTCCATGGCACATGCCCTTCTTTACCACACAAGACCTGCATCTTAGATGTAAATACACCTCAGTTGGATATCAAGGCTACTTTGTCGCGGTACTCCCTCCTCATGGCGTGAGGGCACGGTCCAAGGCACTTCAGTTGAGGGTTGGGCACTTGATACTGTATAACACATGTTTTGGACTCAATGGACTTAATGTCCAGTTCAGTCTTTATTTTAAAAAATACAGGACTTTTATTAACAATTAGGAAAACAGAAGGCCTTAGGCACCTTCCGGGCTACATTATGGCCTCAAACAAAATAATACAGTGGTACAGCGCTGTAACACAAGAAACAAGGGGCCGTGTTGCTTATGTTCCATACTGCTTATGTACAAAGCAGGTCTTTGTGCCAGCACCCCTGCTGCTGCTTTAAGTTTAGTGCCTTTTCTGTGTGTTTTGCCCTCTGTGTGTCGCTTTCCAGCCCTCCTTTGCTGCTGTACCCTATGCCTGTTATTGTAGTCTGAGGGCCAATATTTTGTAACTTGTGAATTTTTCTTTTCCAACCTTCCCTTGCTATTGTTTCTGTGTCTGTGATTGTAGTCTGAGCCCTGTTTTTTGTAATTCATGACTTTCTTTTCCAGCCTTTTCCCAGCCTTTCACTGCCATCTCTGTGCAGTGAGCTGGACTGCTTTCCCACTGATCCCGCTTACCTCCCCCTCCCAGGCAAGCCTATGTGCGTCCGTTTACGCCCCGTGTCCAGCACCAGGAACCCTGGTTCTCCCACCCCATGCAGCTGCACCGCTGTAGACCTCTGAGCCCTGGATCCAGGGCGCATTGGCATCATCAACAACTACTGCCGCTCATTTCCACGCACCACCAGGGGACCAATCTGCTGCCAACGCTGATGCTTCATCTGCAATATGGTAACAACCAACAATGCAGGAGACACTGCAAACACAACTGCGTACACCACATCACCGTGACCGCCACGGCAGAACTCCAGTACATTCCACTCAATGCTCATCAAATGCGCCACGGAGATCTGGGACACGATCTCATCCCTATCAATGGGATGTCATCTTCCTCACAGACACCTGGCTGAACCCCGCCTCAGCACTGGCCACCGCCACCACCCACAAAGGCTACAAAATAACACCCTGGGAATAAACGAACAAACACGGAGGTGGAATCGCCATCATCTGCAAGAACACCATTCGCTGCACAACCTCCTCAGACGACTCAACCCGATAATGGAGCATCTCAGCTGCCAACTCCACACAGATGGCAAAAGCACTATCAGAGACACCCCCGCCTACAGACCACCAGAACCACGCCGCAGCTTCTGCAATACCATCCCTGACCTCATTGTCCCGATCACCATCGACTCTGAGCACTACATCATCCTAGGGGATCTTAACTTACACCTCGATGACCTCAGCGACACCAACACAACTGACCTTCTGGAAACCATGAGCAACATTGACCTGAAGCAACTAGTCACCGACCCTACACACATTGCAAAACACACGCTCGACCCTATTTTCACATCCAGCGACATTCAAGTACAACCACGTCTCGCAGCTCACCTAGACCGACCACTACAGTGTCCACTTCACCATCTCTGGACCTACCAACACTGGCACCATGCCCTCCCAGCTCCAAGCGGAGATACTGGAAAAAGATATCCGAAGACCAGTGGAACAATGTGCTCAACTCCCAACTACCAGGCACAACAACAAAGCCAGAACAGACTAGAAAAGCTTCCGCCAATAGATTAGAAAATGTGCCGACACAATTGCCCCCGCCAAGCCAGACAAATTCAAAGAACCTGCCAGGAGAGCCAGCTGGTTCACTGCAAAGCTGAAATCCACCAAACGTAACTGCTGGCAACTGGAAAGGAAGTGGCGCACCAGCAAAGAGACAGGAGACCACACCATCTTCAAGACAGCACTCAACCAGTACCACCGCCTCCTGAAAGAAACAAGGAAGAACGCCCTAGCGGACTGCATAGAAGGCAGCACAAACCGCAACAAGAAGCCCTTTGCCATCATGAAGGAGTTCTCCAACTCTGTAGCTGCCAAAAATGACATCACCCCCTCCCAAGACCCGTGTGACACCTTGGCAGACTTCTTCCACGACAAGATCTCAGTCATCTATGAAAAATTCAAACCCTATCAGCCTGCTCACACCCATGAACACGAGCACCAGCTCACCCATTGGGAACCCTCTGACAACTCAAGTCACAATCTCCATCATGAACTCCGTGCACTCGGGAGCACCCACGGACCCCTGTACCCACCACATCATCAACCTCCAGAGCAACACGTTTGGCGACAAACTCAAGAAAGTCCTAAACTCCTCCATCATCTCGGCCTCCTTCCTTGAGGACTGGAAACATGCTGAATTTAGGACCCTTCTAAAGAAACCATTCACCTGCCCAACAGAACCTAAGAACTACCGGCCCATCTCCTCGCACCCCTCTCCAGCGAAGGTTCTCGAGAAGGCAATCAACCAAAAACTCACCGAACACCTGGAACACAACAAACTCCTGGACCCCTCTCAATCTGGATTCTGAGTCAACAACGCCACCAAGACAGCCCCGATCACAGCCACCAACGACATCAGGGCCCTCCTGGACCATGGCAAAACAGCAGCCCTCATCCTCCTGGACCTATCAGCTGCCTTCTACACACTCTCCCTTCACATCTTGATCAATAGACACCAACACATCGGAATCCAGGAGAGACTCCCTGAAATGGATCGCCTCATACCTCACCGGAAAAATCCTGAGAATCTGTCTCCAACCGTCCCACATGGATAGTCCGTCAGCCCCACCCTTGTACACACATATATGACCCTCCTGGACAACACCGTCAGATCGCACATACTCAACATCATCTCCTACGCCGATGACACCCAGCTTATCCTCTCCAACACTGGAGCCAAGTTTCACAGAGGGATGATGAACATCGCCGACTTGATGAAGGACAACTGTCTTAAGCTCAACATGGACAAGATAGAATTCCTCATCTTTGGGAATAACACATCACCAACGACGCATGGTGGCCTGCTGAACTCCCTCTCCCCGGCAGCCCACACCCGCAACTTCGGCATCGTCTCGGACAGAAGCTATCCATGAAGAAACAGGTAACGCAGTCTCATCCGCCGGCTTCCACACCCTATGCATGCTCCGCAAGATCTTCAGGTGGCTCCCAGTAAACATCAGAAAGACCGTCAAGCAGGCCCTCGTCACCAGCAGGTTGTACTACTGGAACACACTCTACATAGGAATCACCGCACGCCACCTGAAGAGACTTCAGACAATACAAAACTCAGCAACAAGACTCATTCTCGACCTCAACAGATGGACCCGCATCACACCCCACCTCAAGAAGCCCCACTGGCTCCCGATCCAGAAGAGATGCCAGTTCAAGTTGCTGACGTACAAAGCGCTGCATGGCGAAGGACCAGCTTACATCAACAAGCGCATGATCTTCCACCAACCAACAGACACCTACGATCCGCCTCCCTCTTCCTCACAGACACCCCCCGGATCCACTGATGCAACAGCCGAGGACGCTCCTTCTCAGATCTGGCAGCCAAAGCTTGGAATGACTTTCCCAGGGCCGCCTCTTTGCTTTGGTAATTCAGGAAAGGACTCAAGACCAGGCTGTTCAAATGAACAGATCACCACGAAGCAGTTAGCAACCCAAGTGCCTTGAGACCCTCAAGAGTGATTTGCCGCACTTTATAAATCCTTGAATGATTGATGTTATCCTCTGGAAACTTTTCGGTAATATCAGCTAACTTTAGGAACGCTTGTTTCAAGTCACATACTATGAACTCTGCTTATAAATCACATGCAGTTGGGCGAAGGTGAGAGAATTCTGCAGTGTATAATAATTGTCTGTTCTTTGCTGGGCTTTTCGTTGGTTCTGGGTGCAAAATAAAAGCAGCACATACAGTCTAAAAACCATGCCCAGCTCAAAGATGATATCTTTAGGATACCAAAGGATTTGATCCCAAAGTCAAGAGCCTAATTGGTCAGCTGCTGCAGCCAACAGGATAACATTGTTAGTCCTCTGGTGAAGAAGGAAAGTCACTGTGTCATTTAGGGACTGGGAAATGGTAGATTTGGCAACCCACAAAGTCCGGAATAGTACAGCAAGGTTGGAAAGCATGCAGGCTCTTCGTATTGCAAGTGCTGGAATACTTGAAGCTGGTCGATGGACGTGATGTTGTTGATGCTCTTAGTTCTATCGTAGACAAATGTTCTGCAAGGTCCTCGTAACTCCTGACTTACTCAGTTTCTTATGAGGCTCTTCATGGAGGCGCTGGGCGACTTGGCCTTGTTTGTGTTCTCTTGTGCAGGGACCCGTTCCTCTCCACTCTGGGTAGTAGAGAAAACTGTCTCTCCATAGGGTCAGATCATAGCTTCAGGGCTTCTTCCTTAGCGAGAGGCCAGATCCAGACTCTTTGGGGCTTGGGAGAACCACCATCATGTTGAATGCTGTTTGTGGCAAATGTATCTCTGGACTAATGCACAGAGCCCTTCTCCGAGTGCAAAGTACAAGTCACTGACTCAAAGAGCCCAGTATTGAACCTTCTTTGGAGGCAGTGAAGGGAAGCTAGGGCCAACAAAAATTCAAGGCACCACCTGCTCACTTTTGATTAAGCAAAAACCACATAGTTCCCTCTCACCATGTTTCCATCCATCTAATAAGGTCCTCGTCAACAAGTGACCTCTTAATTTTGATGGGATCTGTAACAGGTTTTCGCATTGACCCTAAGCCTGGTGCTTGCTTGGTGCTGAAAGAAGCCTCAATATCCAGGTGAAATACTGAACGACAATATGAGGGAATCCGCACTGAAACCTAGATTCCTAAATGTTATTCCTCCAAAACTTGTAATGAGAAGTAATTACACCCCCTCCATCCAAGAGAAATTGATGCCCCAGGATCCTTAAGCACAGGGAGAGGAATTTCTGGGCTGTCTTTTAGCCAACTTCAAATCGGGGCCTAACAAATTATAAACAATCTTGACTGTACATCTGCATCCACTTCAAGGTTCATGCTTCCTCTTCTACAGCCATGCGAGAGCTGAGCTCCTACCAAACATTCAGCCTGTCCCTCAGTTTATCACCTCATCTAGTCTCCTCACCTAAAACATCCATTTGACACCCAGGCGGCCCAGCATTTATTCCTGACTGTCCCATACTTACAGAAACAAATGTGAGTAACCAGCTAGTGGTCTGACATTATCCCTTTATGACACAACTCACACATGCTGTCTGGAGTGCACACCAGCTATTGCCTCCCTTTCCGTAAGAGAAAGCCACTAATCAGTAATACAATAACTCCCTTCCCTAGGATTGCCCTTTCACCGTGTGCACTTGCACCCACAGTATTTACAGCAATATCCCTACCCTTTCAATATGACCTTAAATCTTCATCAGTCTTTCACACTCTGAGGACCACTCGGACCATCAAAGCTTTAAGGAACTGTCTGACAACTCTGGTCTTCTCCCCCAGTCCTGTGTATGAGATGTTTACCTCAAAATAACTGGAAATTGTTGTTCTTGCATTGTGAGAAGTTGGCCTGGAATATGCTGGTCACTAGTTATAGTGGCCACCTTGCACCAGTCCAATTTGACTCTTATGGTGATAGGTTAAAGACAACCTTTAAAGAAAGCTATCCTAGTGGTAGCTGTGGAGAGCAGCCTTCAGACTAAGTCTCAGAGGAATGTAAAGCAGCTTGTTTTACCTTATAATCTCTTGAATTACCAAATGAAAGGACACCACACAGGTATACATATATATAATATATATGTATTTATTTCTAGACACACTCTACTAATCTCTTTATGAGATTAGAAGTCAGGAACACATTCAAATATCAACGTTTCACAATAAGTTAAGCACAAATATGGCTGGGGCCCTAGGGGCGTACCAGACCATATACTAAAAAAGAGGTTTAGGAAAGTCGACTTGCAAGGGGACAAGGCCCAGGGCCTGTAGAATCGCTGGGGCTTCACTAATCCACCCAAGGCAGGTAAGTAAAAGACCCACGGGAGACGCATGCAGTGTGAGAACACAACCCTATTGATTACAATGGAGCAAGTCGCGGTTGGATTTTTAAAGTTTAAGGGTACTGCGAGGAAGTTTACAAGCAAGCCACTTACAAGGTAAGTAATTCGAGGGCCAACACACACTAGGGCACCGGAGTGCACGAGTTACCTCACACAGGGAAGCCGGGTGCATAGGTGTCTTTTGGTGTCGGGTCGCGTCGCTGTTTTCTATGGAAGCCAAAGAAGATTTGCTGCTTGCGAAGACTGAAGAAGTGTCCAGTGGAATCCAAGGCTGGATTCAAGATGAAGAAGACCTGAAAGCAGAAGGGACAGTGTTCACAGTCACTTGCCAGTGACCCGGGGCCAGGAAGATGGATGCCCACGGATGTTGGGTGATTTCAGGTGATCAAGGGTGTTTTGACTCTTCGCTCACGAGGTCCAGGAGAGATCAACGATGACCAGAAGTTGGATTCGGAGTGTCCCACGACGCCTGCAGCTGACTGAGGTGTCGGCAACCGGATTGGAGCCAACAAGCCTTGGCAACAGCAAGCCTTGTGGAAAGTGAATAAAGTCAGCGGTGCAGACCAGCAAGGTCTGAGGAACTCACCTAGCGAGGGTGAGTGAGGGCAGGCCTAGAGCAACCAGGGGAGCCCTTTGGTTTGTTAATAAAGTCTTCAGAGGACCCACAAGCCAACGGGCAAGGGATCGCGAAGACGCCTCGTGAGGAAATGCTTTATAGGAGCACACGGTCACTCGGGACGGGGTAGGCCTCTGATTTTCGGTGCACAACCTGCTGGAGGCTTGGGCCACAAATTGTCCAAAGCACAAGTTCGTAGAACGTCGTGAAGGGGTTGCACTCGACAATAGAGCACAGTTCCCAGGTATTGCGGTTCCTCGTCACTCGTGGGGTCCACTCACCTCAGCTTTGCTGGTGACACACATTGGCCGTCGAGAAGTCAGGAAATCCACTTCCGGGGCTGCAGTGACTTCGGACTCCGGCGGAAGCGGGAAAGTTTGCGACCGTTGATTCAAGTTTTGGTGCCTGCCAAGCAGGGGAGTCACTCCTTGACTCCAAGGGAGATTCTTCCGTCTTCCAAAGGTAGTGGAACGTCGAAGGACCAGGATTCTTCTTTTAAAGCGTCGTCCAGGGATATCTAACTTGCCATGGCAAAGTTTCCCTAACTTATACGAAAAGGAAGGGAGGGACTAGCTCTATGACCACTTCTCTGGGAGGGTCAGGGGAGTGGGTGGTTACACCCACTTTCCTTTGTCCAGTTTCGCGCCAGAGCAGGGGCAGGTAGCCCCTCAACCGGTTTGAGCTGGCATATGCACAGAGGAGCCTACTGCTCCCCCAGTGCAGGACTTCAAAGCACTCTAGGAGTGCACCCACCCAGCCCCAATACACTAAATCCTGTCTGGAAGGTGGTGACACCTCCCTGTGACAGGATGCCTATTGTTGGGCCTCCTCCACTGCGAGTTTCAGTCAGCAGCAGGAGGGCAGCCCAGTGTCTGTGCTGGTGGCATCCATTTTGTGATGCCAGGGCTCTTTCAGATTTCTACCGTGTTTCGACAGTGGGTACATGTCGTCCCCTCTAGAAGGGTGGGATCATACTCCCACACCAGTTACTGGTGTGGGGGTATGATTCCAAGTTGTTTGACACCAAACACGACATGTTTTGATGCAGTCATTTCACAGTTAGCATTTACCGGTAGGTTATAATGCACTTAAGAGTATATGGTTTAACCGCATCCCCAAACAGCCACAGAGAATAGACTCTGCCAGCTGCAGAGGGGACCTTCTCAGGCAGAGGCACCCCCTCACATTGTAAACCAAGCACCCTGCCCTCAGGATTGATAGGGCCTGCCTTAGGGGTGACTGATAGGTTTATATGTGTGTGTAAGGTGAGATATAGGAACCTATACCTCAGTGAGGAGTGCTAACACTACCTCAGCCAGGCTGCAGTAGCAGGCCTGTGGTGTCAGATTTAGTCTGCTTCCCAGGGGTGGCATAATACATGCTTCAGCCCCTGGTAGGCCTGTGAAGTACCTATGCCCTTGGTACCTAAGGTACCATATACTAGGGGCTCATAAGGTACCACAGTATCCAATCACTAGTGCATCTAGTATGCACACCATGTAATTTTAAGGGAGTAAGCAGGTAGGCTGGGGTCCTGGATAGCAGGATCCCAGCCAGACTAGTCAAAAACCATCCAAACACCAGTAAAAAAGTGGGGGCAACCATGCAGTCAGATTCCACCTTCCTGCATTGCACATGTCAAGTCTCCATCTATACATAACTATACAGAAGTAATCAAAACAACTAACTCTAATCAAAAAGCTATCTTTAAGATAGTTAACTCCTTCACCAATCCTAAAATCTTACAACAAGAGATTTCCCCCTCGCAGTCCCTTTGTAACAGCATAGCAGACTACTTCGAACAGAAAGTTGTGACATTACAAAAAGATTTCTCTCCTCCTGTTCTTGCTTCTACTAACTACAATGCCGCTCTAGGCAAAGACAGAGCCAAGTTTTAAGCCGATCACCCCGGAAGAATCGCGTCAGGCGATCCTTACTACAAAATCAGGCTCCCCCTTTGATCCCTGCCCCCCCCTGATTCTACACACCAAAATCAACACTGTAAACCTCATCATAAACAAAATAATAAATGCTTCCTTGTCAACTGCTAAGATCCCCGCAGAATGGAAGCTCGCAGCTGTAAAGCCGCTACAAAAGAAACAACTTGCGAACCCCTCTACCCTTTCCAATCTTCGACCTATTTCCCTTTTACCTTGCCTCAGCAAGATCAGGGAAAAACTCAACAATATCCAACTTACAACATACTTGAAAGAGGCATATCTGCTTCACCCCAACCAATCCGGTTTTAGATCTCAACACTCAACAGAATCAGTCTTATTGTATACGGCTGAATCCCTCAGAGCAGCCCTGGACCAAACCTAGTGTTACTAGACCTGTCGGCCGCGTTAGACGGGGTCTCACATGTCATCCTTCTAGACCGGCTCGCATCCTTCGACATTTCCCATACAGTCCTGGCCTGACTGAAGAACTTCTTGCAAAATCGCAGACAAGTCATTACACTAGGCCACTGCAAATCAGAAGAAAAACGTCTGCTCTCTGGGGTCCCTCAGGGGTCCAGTTTTAGCCCAACACTTTTCAATGCCTATGTGGCTCCAGCATAGACTACAATCCTGTCCTCCATTGCCATTCCCGAGTTGAATCTCTAGATTTGGGCGTCAAACCGCACCCAGGTTGCTACCGGTTCTATTAGCATGGCGAAAAGAGGGGTCGGGGGCATCCCAGCCTGGTGTCTTATTACACTGGAAATCTAAGGGAAGTTGCCCCATTTACTCGCACCTGGGCTTGAGGCCTGGCATTTAATGTGCAAATTTAGGAATGGAAATGGCACCAAGGCACAGGCCTTTTTAAATTCAAAGAGCATCAGCGCTGCGGCGCGTTGCAGGCCAGAGCCAAGTGGACCCTTCAAATACAGTGCCACGTGTTACAGTGGGAAATGACGCCACATTGGTCCGGATGGATCAGGCGGCTCAGTACTCCAGCAAGGCATTATGCTAGAACTCTGGCGAACAGTTTAACTTCTGCGTTTATAATGGAGAAATGCCAGTAGAAGGTGCAAAGCTCAAGTGGCTTGTCGGGTTTGGAAGCCCTACTATGGTGGCGAGGTCTATTTCTGGTGGGAAATGGCCTAGACTGTTTGCCTCCAGGTACAGGTCCAGGATGGGAGGTTGGATGATGTGGCGCAGTCTGTGATAATATTCCTTTGGGAATCTGTCTGGCCTGGAAGTCCTGCCCAGATTGAGATCTGAGAGGACCTCTCTGACCTCCTTCATGGTCAATGGCTGGTCTAGATCTTCCCTTTCTGAGGGGGTCAGTCTGGGCAATGGAATGTCCGCAGGTAGTGGGGTGTGTGCCTGCTGCTAAACCATGTGTGTTTGGCATAAAGAGAGCCATAGAAATCTGTAAAGGTGGAAGCTTGCACCCCGTTCGGTCCAGTCATTTTAGGCACTATTGTAGATTCATGTTCACTAGTGGCAAGCCAATGCAGGAGTTTGCTGGAATTATCACTTCATTCATACACTCTTCTTGTGGAGGCGTCCCAAAGGCAGACGGCCTTAATCCAGACATAGCTGGCAAAAGGTGGCCCTCTCCACCACCAAGTGCCAGCACACTAGTTCCCCAGGAGTAACCTGATGCTTAGCCTTTAAAAATAGAGGTTTCCAGGCCGAGTATGCGGGCATAGTTCTCACAGGATTTGCAGCTAATATAGATCTGTGCTTCTCCTCCCATAATAGCCTTACAAACCTCCCACAGTGTCCCAGGTGAGTGCACTGTCTCCTGATTGACCTCCAAAAAGGCCATCGGCTAGGCCTGCAATATCTGAGCGAAAGATTGATCATATAGAAAGCAGGCATTGCGTCTCCACATCTGTTTCACCACCTCCTGTCCCCGGGTTCCCAAGTGGATCGTGATTGGAGCATGGTCCGAGTTACTACTCGCAGGGATATGGGAGCCCCGTGTGTGTAGGAGGTCAGGGTCTGGGTGCTAGAAAAAGTCAATGCGAGACAGTGAACTGTGGGCTGCCGAGGCATGTGTGTATTCCCTCGCCTCTGGGTTACACAACCTCCAAGCATCACATAGCCTCAGGCCCTGTGTCCAAATAACCAATCTATTCCCATTCTGGAAATGTTCCCTGAACTCCGTAGGGAGTCTTGGGAGAGCACAAATTCATTGAAATCCCTCCCATGAGCATTCTGAGGGGGGGAGGGACGATATGAGGTCTGTGAGTGTCTGCAGTGTGGGTGAGGCCATTTGGGGCGGGGGTACAAATACGCTAAGTAATGGCCTCTCAATGTCCTGATGGATCTTAGAGACCACTAATGGCAGGGATTTATGAAGCATGACCGCCACTCCCCTAGAGCCTCTGGTAAATCTTGCTTGGTAAATTTTATTGTAGCCAGGTCTGACCAGGAAAGCACAATTGCCCCCAGGAGATGGGTCTCTTGCAACATTACAATCTGGGGAGCATGACGATGGATGAATTGTAGGACTGCCCCACGTTTAATGTGACCTACAAGACCGTTCACATTCCACGCCACAGCTGTAAAAGTAGCTGTAGCGATTTATGCGATATGTGGTACGGAGGGGAGGATGTCTCTCGAGGACACCCCCAGTCAGTGGGGCATTTTCATCGGGCCCCTGCGAGTGTGTTCTTAGCGGAAAGGAGCTGTGGTGCATTAGATAACGCAAGGTACATATGCTGTAAAATGTGCCTAGTAAAACAAAAATAAAAGTCAGTGAAAGAAAACAACCAACTTCACACCACCCCAACACCCCGCTCCCTATACTTCCCCCGAAGCAGCATCCGTCGCCCTAACACAAATCCCAACTCAAAATTAGGCGTTATTAAAAAAAAAGCTTTCCCGGCTCTCCTACTGGATCTACCAGCTGCAGAGGGCTTTAGTGAGGATACACGTGCTGGTGCGCAAAGAAGCACCAAGACCGGTGTAGCTGCCCCTCATCATGGGTTCAGTGTACCATTGCAAAAAGGTGGGGCTCCCCTCTGCTGTCCCACTGTCCGACATGTATGGAGCAACAGCCTCCTCTCTCTCGGAGCCAGGAGTGACTGGGTCTTCTTGGTGGTCTTGATGCCCTCTATATGATCTTTTCCAACACCGGGGGCCTTTGGGTTCACCTCACACCGGGCCCTGTCCTTCCGCTCCTAGGGCGTTCGGGGTTCTTTATTTAACAATAGTGGCCTTTGCTCCATGAGCAAGTTCCAGACCTGTCCTAGGGTCTCAAAGAAGTGTGATTTGCCCCCTTAGATCATGTGTAATCGTGCTGGTACCACAAGCATATGTTGGAGGCCTAGGGCCTTAAGTTTTTGTTTTACGTGGTCATATGATTTCCGCTGAACTTGAACTTGTCGCGTGTAGTCTGGAAATATCATCACAGGTCTAGATTGATACATGAGATGACCTTTTGCCCGTGATCCATGTAGGATTACATCCCTATCACAAAAGTTCAGCCTGAGAAGGTACTCGCGCTTTGCATCGCGCTATGCGCCTCAATACCGCGCTATTATTTTTAAAGCTACCCTTATGACTATTTGTGTTTTTCTTAGTTGTATTTTGCCCTGATTTTAATAGGATTTATTGTAACCCCCTCACCTGCACTCTAATCGGTTCCTTCACCGCTGTTTTGGCGGGTCCGGTCTCTGGGGTGGGATTGGCTTTGGGCGCCATCTTGGAGTGGTGGTCACTTTGGGCGCCATCTTGGAGTGGTGGTCACTTTGGGCGCCATCTTGGAGTGGTGGTCACTCTGGGTGGGTGTTGCTGACGAGCGGTCTAGCGCTCCGGCTGAGTGGAGGGACGCCTATTTAAGGCGACCTGCCCTGTGGACTGCCCTGAGAAGGTACTCGCGCTTTGCATCGCGCTATGCGCCTCATTACCGCGCTATTATTTTTAAAGCTACCCTTATGACTATTTGTGTTTTTCTTAGTTGTATTTTGCCCTGATTTTAATACGATTTATTGTAACCCCCTCACCTGCACTCTAATCGGTTCCTTCACCGCTGTTTTGGCGGGTCCGGTCTCTGGGGTGGGATTGGCTTTGGGCGCCATCTTGGAGTGGTGGTCACTGTGGGCGCCATCTTGGAGTGGTGGTCACTTTGGGCGCCATCTTGGAGTGGTGGTCACTCTGGGTGGGTGTTGCTGACGAGCGGTCTAGCGCTCCGGCTGAGTGGAGGGACGCCTATTTAAAGCTCCCTCCAACGCGCAGCGGTTACGTGCAGTGGGCGTGCCTTCGCTGTGCCTGAGTCGTGCCAGAGTCCTGCCCGTCTGCGCCCGTCCGCGCTAAGGAAGCGCGGCTCGCAGCAGAACTCCGGACCTGGCCATCATGACTATACTTTTGAGAACTTATAGTAGGGCCGATCTACTGGCCCTTCGGGACCGATGTACACGCTGCGAGTTTTCGCCTGTAGTCCCGCTGTGTGGCCCATATCATTGCAGGTGTGGTGCTTGGTCATTGGAACCCCCCTCTTTTATACGCTCCTTGGGGCCTGTTATAAAGAGGATAGGACAACGGGACCTGAGTATCTGGAGCTTAAACGTCAGATCTGTGGTAAAGCACCATCAGGAGGTTTACGACCTTCTTATTGATGGTTCGCCGGATGTGCTTTTTCTGACGGAAACGTGGCTCCAGGACTCTGACTCCTCGATAATTAACCTAGCCTTTCCCCCAGAGTATGCTATTTTCACTTTAAATCGGATGACTAGAGGTGGAGGTATTGCGATGGCCACCAAACGGTGTTATCCCTGCGAGTGGAAAGCCGCTGAACTTTTGGGGTGTGAGGGTGCCCTATTTAAAATAGCGTTTAGTCACCAGTTTACCTTCTCTGGGCTATTAATTTACCGGCCTCCGGGCTGTGACTCTGTTTTTAGGGCTGCTCTTCCTGAGTATATTAGCATAGAGGCACTAGGATGCGCAAATTTTAATGTTGTGGGAGATCTTAATCTCCATTTGGACTGCCCTTCTTTACCCTCTATTAGGAGCTTTCTGGCGGATCTTGAGGCTTTACAGCTCTCGCAGATGATTACTTTCCCCACACATAAAGGTGGTCATATTCTTGACCCGTTCTTCACAAATCTAGAAGGACTCAGAGTTCTTGGTTCCTCCCAGTTGGTCTGGACAGACCACATGCTGGTGAAAACGGCATGCTCTTTGTCTGACTCTCCTTTTCTATCTCAGGATAGACTTGTTCTTAAACGACACTGGAACAAATTAAGACTGGAGGATTTTTACCATCAGCTCGAGAAGGTTTCTTTAGGTCCGCTCACCGAGGTCGATTGTGGATACGACTCCTTCTGTGAGTGGATATCTGGTGCCCTCGATTCTCTGATTCCTATGTGTTGGTCCAAGTGTCACCGGAAGGAGCCGAGCCCTTGGTATGACACTTCCTTGGCATCTCTTAAGAGGGCCTGTAGACAGGCCGAAAGATAATGGAGGAAGTCGTACGACCCAGATCTGAAAATATGTTATCTGGCCAAGGTCAAGATTTATCACAGGGCAGTGTGTCAAACTCGCGCTTCCTTTTATGCTCAACAGTTTCAGAACTCTGCCAATCCATCGAAACTTATTTTTAAAGTATTAAAGGACTTGATGGCGAAGAAAGCAACTGCAGTGGAAATATGCTCGGACTCACATTGTGAGGGTTTGGCCTCTTTCTTCCATGAAAAAGTGCAAGCCATCTATCGCACTTTCCCAACGGGTTCCCTGATGCTAGAGCAGGTTGGTCGCACCTTAGGTGAGGGGGAATGTCTTTCCATCTTACCCCCCTTATCTCTGGAGGTGTTTGACTTTCTCAGCGCCAAAATCAAGTCTGGATCTCCGGCAGACCCGCTGAAACCGGCCCAACTCAAGACCCTGGCACCGGTTTGCCGTACCCCGGTGCTGTCCTTGATCAACCTGTCTATCTCTTCTGGAGTGGTTCCCGTTAGATGGAAGCAGGCAGTAGTCACGCCAATTCTGAAGAAGGCGACCCTTAACCCCCTTAAACCTGAAAGCTACCGCCCTATCGCCCTTCTCCCTTGGGCCACGAAAATAGCAGAGGCCCATGTGAATGCCACTCTTACAGACCATCTTGGTAGGCTTAACATTCTCGACCCTACCCAGAACGGAGACGGCCCTTCTCTCGATGGTCGAGCATCTGCGTTCCGTGCTGGATTCCGGTCGGACGGCGGCACTACTGTTATTAGATCTTAGTGCCGCCTTCGACACGGTCTCGCACGGGATTCTGATTCGGCGTCTTGAGGAGGTGGGCGTTTCTTGCTCCGACTTGCACTGGTTTCGTTCCTTCCTTACGGATAGGTCATTCCAGGTGGCGATCCCGCCCGGTAAGTCGTCATCCTACCCGCTAGACCAGGGAGTCCCACAGGGGTCTTCACTGAGTCCCACCCTTTTCAATCTGTATGTGAGACCGTTGGCTGCGGTCGTCAAGCGGTGGGGCCTGACCATGGTCTCTTACGCAGATGACACGCAGCTGGCGGTCACACTGAGTGGGGACTCAGACCTGGAGGCTCCCAGGTTCTGTGATGGTCTGCGGGAAGTGGCTAACTGGATGAATTCCAACTGTCTCCAGTTAAACACCAAGAAGACGGAGATTATGGTGGTTGGTAAACAGGTGGCTTTGTGGGATGACAAATGGTGGCCTTCGGAGTTGGGTGTGACTCCCCTCCCAGCGGCAGAGATAAAAAACTTGGGGGTGTGGCTTGATCCTTCTCTGAGTTTCATCTGTCATACCAAGAAGGTGGCGGCTTCTTGCTATGGCATCATCAGAGGACTTCGACCCATCCTCAAATTCTTTGATGCATCCACAAGACAGCTGGTGGTCCAAGCATCAGTGCTGTCCAGGCTGGACTATGCCAGCTCCCTACTGGCGGGGATAAACCAGTCAGAATTTCTGCGGCTCCAGCGGGTTCAAAACGCTGCGGCCCGACTGGTGACAGGTCTGCCTAGGCGATGCTCAGTGTCCAAAACTCTGCGCTCTCTCCACTGGCTCCCTGTGCAGCAGAGGATTAGATTTAAGGTTCTCTGCTTTGCATTTAAAATCCTAAAGGGTACTCCCCCACAAATCTTGGAGAAATTGCTGATCCCCTATGTCCCCTCTCGCACTCTTAGATCGCTAGGCCAGAACTTAGCAGTGGTCCCGCGTTTTAAGTTGAGCAGAATTGGTGGCCGCTCTTTTCGAGTCCTGGCAGCGAGTTGGTGGAATTCTCTTCCTCCACAAATCCGGGCCATCGATGAGCTCCTTCAGTTTAGACGGGCTATCAAGACCTTTTTATTTGTTTAGCTTATCTGTTGTGTCTCGTCTCCTTTTGTCCGCTTTTAGTGCTGTGTTGTGTTCACCTTCTCAAAGCGCCAGGACGCCCCTTTGCTGGGGCAGCTGTGCGCGGTACAAATAAAAATAACATAACATAACATTTTGGCAATCATGAGGCGAGGTATGGCCCCCGGGAGGGGCGCTTCTGGGCCAACGACCTATATGCTTATTCAGTGATAACGCAAAGTGATAGTAAGAGTGTATTGAGCCATGATTTAACCCATTGCTCCAAAAACAGTTCAGGCGTAGATTCCTCTACCCCCTCGGGAAAGACAACAAAATGGAGATTACTCCTATGGGCTCTGATTTTGGTGTCTTCTGCCCGTTCAGTAAGGGTCTTGGAGTTCACAGTCAGGCGGAACACCTCTGTCTTGAGGTCTCGGACAGTATCCTCCAGTGCGGAGATGCACCCTTCAGGTTCGGAAACTCTGGCTGTGGTGTTGCGAACGGTATGTTGTAGAAGAGCTACATCCACCCAGGCCCCTCCGATCTTAGATTCGAGCACCAAATACGAGTCTTGTACAGCTTACAGGATCACTGAGGTGTCCCCTCCCTTGGGGCTCGGTTGCCCTGGCGATCTCTACTGGTCGCTCCGGTGGCCATTGTGGATTTGTCAATCTTGCCTTGGCCCGGGGTCACCGGTGTTTACCGCGCCCCATATTGGTCCTGAATCCTTGGTAGGTGAGCTCCTGTGCCAGGAACAGCAAAATCCTGGCCCTCCTGCCCCACAGCACTCTTGTCACAGGCGGCACGTGCAGTCAGGCTCTGAGCTCAACAACTTGCTTGATGCAAGCCAGGGTCAGCTGTCCCTTGGGAGCCTTCTCGGGGTCACCACTCTGGTATGTGGCATGGCCCCTTTACACTCCCCCTCCAGGGTCCCCCATGGGGACAATGGCCTATGTCTAGCCCTGGGCCCATCACTCTGCAGGTGCCCCCCATTGCTCTTGCAAGCTGCAGCCCGGGCTTATTGTCCATTCGAGAGGGTGGGTCCTCTGCTCGGTTGCTTCCACGAATGCGCTAAAATCTTGGTTTCCTCTGCTTGGGGTTGTCTAAAGGACTCGCAACAGTCTGGGGACTCCTCGATCCGCAGCACGACCGCCGCGATTCCTGTGCATGGCCACATGAAATGGTTCTTGTGGCTTCTCTACTGTGTGTCCCAATGTGGCACCAGCTGCACACCACCTTGGAGCAGTCCTCCATCAAGGCCAAAGCTCAAGGACCCCTCCTCCAGGGCAGTGCTACCCTGAAGGGGTCACTCCGTTTAGGGTCTACCTTGGCCTTCGGCGCTGCCAGTGCTTAACCCTGCTGCCATCTTGTTTGTAAGAACCTGTGTCCCGGCCCACAGTTTTGGCACTCTGTTCGGCCGCTCTGTGTTGCTGTGGCCCTGCACCGTTTGCCCCAGGACCTCCACGGGTCAAGAGTGCCTGTTACGGTGCTCACTGCATGCCAGCACCACACTATACTGGGAGGCACCAGGAGCCGGACAGGAGCTCAGAAATTAGCGTCCCCCATCTTAGCCGTCCTTGCTTCGCCCTCTTAATCTGTTGGTATTTAAGGAAAACTGTCCTAACTTCTTCCCCCACTGCAGCTTCACAATACCAAATTACTTATCGTAGGAGAGGGAAGCATTTCAACCCTGATGTTTGTACTTCAAAGTAGCAACTATGATATATTTCAGTTTAGAGAACCATGTGGAGAGTTTATCGTAAGACCTGCACAAGGCAGCAGTCTGGGGGTCCCAGTGCAATATGCTGCTCATGCAGAAGCAAATAGGGTTGGCACCAATGTCCTTGTATCTCCCAGCATCACTTCAGGATTACCGTACTAGCAATGACCCCTGACCGAGCTTGAGACAGGTCCTTGCAATATGTTTTCAGAGATTTAAAAGAAAAACAGCCCATAAGTGTGGGTAGAGCAGTGTGTGCTTGCACTTTTTCTCATCAGCACCTAAAAAAGTAAAGGTGAAGCTGAAGGTATATTGAACCCCACTTCCTGTACTTCATCCTCTCCTTTCAACAGATCCAATTTATTATCTTAACGCAGTGCGCTGGAGGGTCGCTGATGACCTCACTGAGCTGCAGCGGGTACCATACAGAGACAACTCTAGGGTCAGCGTCTTAAACTGGAACCCATTCAAGAGGGAGATCTTGTAGGAATCCAACCACCCAAATGGCCATTGGAATTTGGAACATATTCTATTCGACCTCGTGGGGCTCATGGTTCCGGGAATCTTATCAGATGCAGCCACATCAAAGAAAGCTGGAATTTCCCACCTCCATTGCTTGCAAAAAGTTCGTTCTTTGCCTTTGTGGTTGCAGCATGGCGTTCATCACATGTTCACGTGCATGACCACGCGAGTGATGTTCTGTTCACTTCGCGAGCATGGTCAGGCACAATGTTTTCATTTGTACTGTATTAACACATGGAGTCCCAAATGCTTTTTATATTTGTATTTCTTGCAACACACAGAACTCATGGCCACATTCCTTCTCCATGGCATCTGCAACCGTATCTGGTTAGATGCAGCTGTGATTTCATGGAAGGCGGACCTGCGGCCAGAGGCTCCTGCTTATATACGAATAAACCTTAATTTTGTACCTTTTGGATTTCTCTCGTACCTTCATTTCCCACGTAACATTTTAACAATGAGCGGTAACAGGCAGGAGCCCGCTGTGCCTTTGAAATTTTCTTCAATTTTGGATCCTAGGTGCAGCAGGTATTTTGGAACTTCCGCTGGGGACATTTATTTCATCTTTTTTGGAACCGTGAGTGTATTTTCCTACGCTCAATTGCTGTTTTACTTCAACGCTCACCTGCCCCTACTCGCACTCCTCCCCGCTCCCTCCCCAGGTGAGGCTTACATCAGTTGCATATTCAGCCTTCATTGCAGACGCTCTCCTCTACTACTTACTCGGCAGCCATCTTGGATTGGGATACAATTTTGATTCCCATTATGCGAGAGTCTCATTGCAAACAGCTGTTAACCTGGGAGTTGTCAGCTCTTAACAAAAGAAAAGTCAAACTTCCCGTTTGCTTCTGCATGTTCAAATTTTGAACATAATTGTGCCTGATAAAGATCTTTCTGCACAAATAGTTCCTCATAACTCCAAGAATTCTCTATATTGTTTGTACTCAGTAAATAAATAAATACAGAAACTGAGACATGGCTAATTTTCAACAATTCGTGCAGATGCAACAATTTCTGCAAAATCCGGGTAAACCTTTGCAACCTTGGGACAAATGGCACAATCCATTTGAAAACTTCCTGGTGGCCATTAAAGCAGAAAAATGAAATGCAAAGAAGTAAAAGGCAATTCTTTTCAGCAGTCTTGGGGTTGAAGGTCAACAAGTTTTTGACAGTTTACCTCCAATTACGCCGTCAGGAGAGGGAGGCTCAAATGAATATTTAGAGGCAACTTCCAAATTGAAAAACACATTTACAGAACAGCTGAGTGTTTTATTAGAAAGACCTAACGTCAACATCAAGAATCAATCTTCAGATGAGACTGTTGAAGAACACATTTCTGCGCTCAGGATCCTGGCCGCCAAATGCAATCTCGGGGTGTCTGTTGATGTGTCAATTAGGGATCAATTTTTCTTTGGATGTAATTCAAAGAAGATTCAAGAACGGCTCCTTTCATTCAGGAATCCAACTTTGACAAAAGCAATTGAACGTTCCATAATTTTCAGTAGATGTATTTCGTCTGATATACTGTCCAGGTCTCTGAATCTGTTAACGCTTTTTCTTTCAGGTCTAATAATAACAAGTCTTATGGTAAGGAAAATTATTTTTGCTACAGGCGTGGCTCTAAGACTCATCTTAGCAACAACTTTATGTGTCCTGCCATCGGTAAGAAGTGTACTAAATGTCATTAGATTGGTCATTTTCACGGTGTCTGTAGGAGTGGTAAGGGCATCTCTAGGAGAGGGCCCGTAGACATTGCATCCATTACGGAGGTTTGCTCACAGGACGTCTCCAGAGTTGTACTCACCCTTTATGTAGACACAATTGAGGCCATGACAATCAAGGGACCCATATGTGATGTGTATATGGGTACCACTAAGCTGGAGATGATGGCAGATTCAGGTGCACCCATCATCATAATATCAAATGCTTTATATGAACAAATTTGATCTTCAACAAAACCGTTATAAAAACCAGATGTATTTCCGAAAGCACATGGGGAGAAAGACATTGATATACTTGGGATTTTCATGGAAATATTAAATGTTTAGGTAAAAAGGCTTTCACCAAGGAATATGTTGCCAAGAAAGGCAACTTGATTTTAGGGTGGCAAGACTTGGTAATGTTAGGGTTGATGCTGGTTCCTGGGTTGTCCAATACAGTCAGAATTTGTGATGTAAATTTACCGTCCATGCAGGAGGCTGAAGGTGACCTTGCAGCAGAATTTTTAAATTCTTTTTCTGATGTATTCTCAAGCAGAATTGGCAAGATACAGAAGTTTAAACACAAAATTAAGTTGAAGAAAAATGCTATTCCTATTTCGCACAAGCTAAGACCAGTACCCTAATCGATTAAACCTGAACTCAAAACTTTACTACATAATTTGGTGAAAGATCAGGTGATTACTGAGACTTATTCTTCTGAGTGGGTCAGTCCCATTGTTATAGTTCGTAAGAGGGATGGCAATATTAGGTTATGTGCAGACTTACGTACTTTAAACAAAAATCTAGGTATTGACTGTCAGCCTTTGCCGAACATTAATGATTTGCTGTCAAATATCAGTGGTGCAAAAAACATTCCATTCTTGGACCTCTGCTCCGCATACCACTAAATCCCGTTCCCTGCAGAATCTCAAGACCTCACGACTTTCATCACTCCTTTTGGAGCATACAAATGTTAGTCTTGCTTCTGCAGCGAGTGTGCTTCAAAAACTCATGTGTAGGAGAGTAGGATCTGCCTCTTATGGTGCCCCCACTTTTTTTCTGATGTTTACACTGGTTTCTGGCTATAGTCTGGCTGGGACCCTGCTAATCAGGGCCCCAGCCTCTCTGTTCTCTCTAAACAACATGGAGTGCATATTAGGTGCACTAGTGATTGGATACTGTGGTGCCTTATGAGTCCCTAGTATATGGTACCTTAGGTACCAAGGGCATAGGTACTTCACAGGCCTACCAGGGGCTGAAGCATGTATTATGCCACCCCTGAGAAGCAGACTAAATCTGACACCACAGGCCTGCTACTGCAGCCTGGGTGAGGTGGTGCTAGCACTCCTCATTAAGATATAGGTTCACTATATCTCTCCTGCACACACATTTAAACCTATCAGTGACCCCTAAGGCAGGCCCTATCAATCCTGAGGGCAGGGTGCTTGGTTTCCATGTGAGGGGGTGCCTCTTCCTGAGCAGGCCCCCTCTGCAGCTCTCAGAGTCCATTCTCTGGGGCTGTTTGTGAATGCGGTCAAACCATATACTCTTAAGTGCATTATAACCTCGCGGTAAATGCTAACTTTGGGATGGCTGCATCAAAACATGTTGTGTTTGGTGTCAAACGCTTTGGAATCATACTCCCACACCAGTAACTGGTGTGGGAGTATGATCACGCCCTTCTAGAGGGATAGACATGTACCTACTGTGGAAACACGGTAGAATCCCGAAGAGCCCTGGCATCACAAAATGGATGCCACCAGTCACAGACACTGTGCTGCCCTCCTACTGATGACCGAAACTCGCAGTGGAAGGAGCCCAACAATAGGTATCCTGTCACAGGGAGGTGTGACCACCACCCAGACAGGGTTTAGTGTATTGGGGCTGGGTGGGTGCACTCCTAGAGTGCTTTGAAGTCCTGCACTGGGGGAGCAGTAGGCTCCTCTGTGCATACACCAGTTCAAACCGGCTCAGGGGCTACCTGCCCCTGCTCTGGCGCGAAACTGGACAAAGGGAAGTGGGTGTAGCCACCCACTCCCCTGACCCTCCCATAGGTGGGGTCATAGAGCTAGTCCCTCCCTTCCTTCCAGTATAAGTTAGGGAACCCTTGACATTGCAGATTAGATACCCCTGGACGACGCTCTGAAGACGAATTCCGGACCTTTGACGTTCCACTACCTCTGGAAGACAGAAGAATCTCCCTTGGAGTCAAGGAGTGACTCCCCTGCTCGGCAGGCACCAAATCTTGCAATCAACGGTCGCAAACTCCACAGCTCCTGCCGGAGCCCGAAGTCCCTGCAGCCCAGGAAGAGGATTTCCTGACTTCTCCAAGGCCATCGTGAGTCCCCAGCGACGCTGAGGCAAGTGGATCCCACGTGGAACCGCAATCCCTGGGTACTGTGCACTATTTTCGAGTGCAACCCCTTCACGACGTTCTACGAACCTGTGCTTTGGGCCACGTGTGGTCCAAGCCTCTAGCAGGAATCCCTCCGAAGATCAGAGACCTACCCCATCCCGAGTGACCGTGGGCCCCTGTTGAATGGATCCTCCTGAGGCGTCTTTGCGATCCCTTGCCAGTTGTCTTGTGGGTCCCCTGAAGACTTTTCTACAGTTCCAAAGGGCTCCCCTGGTTGCTCCAGGCCTGCCCTGACTTACCCTTGCAGGGTGTGTCCCTCAGACCTTGCTGGTCTGCACCGCTGACTTTTTGCCCTTTCCACGAGACTTGCTGTTACCAAGGCTTGTTGTCTCCAATCTGATCACCAACACCGCATTAAGCTGCAGACTTCGTGGGACACGCCGAATCCAGCTCCTGGTTGTCGTCGACGCCTCCTGGACCTCGTGGCTGAAGAGTCAAGACACCCGTGGATCACCTGAAATCACCCGACAACTGTGGGCATCCATCTTCCTTGCCCCGGGTCACTGCCAAGTGACTTTGAACACTGTCCCCTCTGCTTTCAGGTCTTCCTTCTTCTGAATCCAGCCTTGGATTCCACCGGACACTTCTGTCGTCACAAGCAGCAAGTCTTCTTTGGCTCCCATTGAAAACGACGCCGCGACCCGACACTAAAAGACACCTATGCACCCAGCTTCCCTGGGTGAGGTAACTCCAGCACTACGGTGCTCCTGTGGGTGTTGACTCTAGAACTACTTACCCTGTAAGTGACTTGCTTGTAAGTGACTTGCTTGTAGACTCTCCCGAAGTATCCTTTAACTCTTAATTTCTAATCGCGACTTGCTCCATTGAAGTCAATAGGGATTCGCGGCTGTGTTCTCACACTGCATGCGTCTCCCGTGGGTCCTTTACTTACCTGCCGTGGGTGGTTTTGTGAGGCCCCAGCACTTCTGAAGGCCCTAGGCCATGTCCCCTTGCAAGTCGTTATCCCTAAATCTCTTTTTTAGTATATGGTCTGGTACGCCCCTAGGGCCCCAGCCATACTTGTGCTTAACTTGTTGTGAAACGTTGATTTATGCATATGTTCCTGACTTCTAATCTCATAAAGAGATTAGCAGAGAGTTGTTAGTAATAAATACATATATATTTGATATACATACCTGTGTGGTGTCCTTTCATTTAGTGATTCAAGAGATTATAAGGTAAAACAAGCTGCTTTACATTTCTCTAAAGACTTAGCCTGAAGGCTGCTCTCCACAGCTACCACTAGGATAGCTTTCTTTAAAAGGTTGTCTTAAACCTACTACCATAAGAGTCGAGTTGTACTGGTGCAAGGTGTCCACTTTAACTAGTGACCAGCATATTCCAGGCCAACTTCTCACATCATCGATTCCATATTAGCTGGATTTCCCGGAACACAAGCTGATCAAGATGATGTTCTAATCTTTTCAAACAC
This sequence comes from Triturus cristatus, assembly GCF_964204655.1. Classification (NCBI taxonomy): domain Eukaryota; kingdom Metazoa; phylum Chordata; class Amphibia; order Caudata; family Salamandridae; genus Triturus; species Triturus cristatus. Next base: position 819,085,651 of record NC_140595.1, read on the forward strand.
AAAAGTAGAACATACAAACACCCTATCTAAGGTATTAGAAATGTTTAAAAATGTAGGCATCACTCTTAAACCTGACAAGTGCAAATTTTGTAAAAATGAAGTAGGCTATCTGGGACATCGCATTTCTGACACTTTGACCAAATCTTCGCTCATACGAGCCATACAAGAAGTTCCTCTTCCAAGGATAAAGACGCACTTAGGTCCTTTTTAGGAATGAGTGAACATTACTCCAAATTCATTCAGGAGTACGCTATCATCGTTCAACCCCTTAGGAATCTTCTTAAAAAGAATGCTAACTTCCTAGGGAATGAGGTTGCTGACCAAACGTTTAATACAGTAAAAAAATGTCGTCACTAATGCCCCTGCTCTATCAGCATTCAAACCAGGTGCAAAATGTCTAGTCACTGTTGATGCCAGTCAAATTGGTGTAGGTGCTGTGCTTTTACAATCCTAGGACACCGATGAGCACACTATTGCTTTTGCATCCCACTCTCGCAAGTCATCGGAATCTCAATACAGTACCATCAGAGAGAGAAGCTTTAGCCTGTTCTTGGGCCATTGAAACATTCAAAACTCACTTATGGTGGGTGAGTTTCATTCTATTCACTGATCATCGATTCATCTACGCGATGGTATTGGGTCAGCAAAAGCCCCTGCTAGGTTTGTGAGGTTGCTATCACGATTGCATGAGTACAATTTTAGGATTGAATTCATTGCAGTCAGCAGAAATTGCAAAGCGGATTTCTTGTCCCGAATGCCAACCCAAGATATCAATTCTGGTGAAGGACAAGAAAAAGCTGAGTCTGTGGAGGCGACTTTGGACGATACTTTGAGTGCTCACGGAGTGGTTTCTCGCAGTGAGTGGATGTCTGCTGTTTCAGATGATAACATTTTGTCTCAGGTCATGAATTTTGTCACCAAAGGATGGCCCAGAGAAAGATGTCTACCTGCCCCAATGTTATGTTATGTTATCTGATTCGTAGAGCACATGGCTGCCCCAGCGACGGGGCGTCCCAGTGCTGGATGAGACAGAAAGGTGGGAGCAATCAGGGGAAGAGCCAGGTCTTGACTGCCTTCCTAAACACCCTATGATCTTGTGGGTTCCTGACGGTGAACGGGGGAAAGCATTCCAGAGAGACGCAGCTAGAACCCGGAAAGAGCAGCCGCCCGCCCATGCTCTTCTAACACGGGGGTGCACACCAATAGTTGGTGTGATGAGCAGAGGGCACTTTCTGGTTTATAGGGAATGAGAAGGTTGGTTAGAATGGAGGGGGCCTGCGCATGAACAGTTCTGTGGGCAATGCACAGAGATTTGAATTTAATTCTTTTTTCTACCGGGAGCCAATGTAATTTATGTATGTATTTTGACGTAGAGCAAGACCGCGGGAAGGCAAAGATGGAGCGAGCAGCGGCATTTTGCACCCTCTGTAATCTGGTAATGCCGGCCTTGTTGGCACCCAGATACAAGGAGTTACAGTAGTCCAGTCTAGAAAGGATGGTGGACTGGATGATAACTTGGCGAGTGTGAAGGTCAAAGAACCCGAGCAGTGACCTCAGGCCGCGTAAGAGACCAAAGCAGCTGCCCCGCAACTAGTTTTATCTGTGCTTGAAAGGTGAGTGCACTGTCCCGCCACACGCCCAGATTTTTTACGGTATCTTTAGGAGTATGAGAGATTCCCAAGGCCGAGGGCCGCCATTGGTTATTCCAGAGGTGGGTGTCCCTGCCCACCAGTAGGTTCTCAGATTTACTAGCATTGAGCTGCAAACGGTTGGTCGTCATCCATTCTGCAATGGCCATCATGTCATCGCGGAACTTGGTGACATGCTGATCAGAGGTGTTGGATAACGAGATGACAAGCTGATTGTCATCAGCATATGGGACCATTGAAAGGCCTCTGTTTTTAACCACTTCCACCAGGGGCTGACGATAGATATTAAATAATGTTGGACTCAGAGCTGAGCCCTGGGGAACCCCATGGTGGTCATGCTGCCTCTGGGAGCCATAGGGAGGGGAGATGACTTGAAAGGATCTGTCAGCTAAAAAAGACACAAACCAGACAAGAGCCGAATCTCCTAGGCCAATCTCCTGAAGGCGTTGCAGCAGGATTTTATGAGATACTGTGTCAAACACTGCACTAAGTTCGAGGAGAATCAAGGCAGAGGTCCGTCCCTCATCCAAAGTACACCGCAGTTGTTCAGTCACAGCCAATAAAGCGGATTCAGTGCTGTGGCCAGGTCTGAAACCATTCTGTGTCGGGTCTAGAATGTTATTAGCCTCTATAAATTTAGTAAGGATAGAGTTAATGTAAGATTCTGTGATTGTGGCAGCAAAAGGAAGTAGAGAGATCGGGCGAAAACAATCAGACCTTTTTCACATGTTTCTAGTGAGTTATCAATAGTGGGCGACTTCATTTTTTGCAGCAATTAGATCGTCCCACCTCTTGCAGGTAGACACAAATTATATCAAGCAGCACATTGTGGGCATTTTGGTGTTGGAGCCACATCTAAAAATTTGAAACAATACTTTTGGTGGCCCTCTTTAGACTCACAGGTTGCCGCTTGGATTTCATCTTGCAGTACATGCTTATTGTCTGACAAACACTGGCCCCCTCACAAAACACCCTTGCACGTAGATCCCTTACCAGAGGAACCATGGTCTAAAGTAGCCCTGGATTTTGCGGGTCAATTTCATCAGTTACCATCTGATAAAAAGTTTATAATAGTTTAAGTTGATTACTTTTCAAAAAAAAAAAATTATTTTGTTCCTAATACAAATACTCTTAGTCATAAAATTCTTATTCAGTATTTTTGATTGTGACGGACCCCCCAGGGATTTGGTAACTGACAATGGTACACACTTTCTTTTAACACAAATGAAGGAGTTTGTTGAGAAATACCATATTAGACACCCCAAAGTAGCGTTATATTCTCCAACTTCCAATGGGTTAGTTGAGAGAGTAAACAGATTTTTTAAAGAGGGTGTGCACTCTGCTTTGGCAACTGGAGTACCAGTTGATATTTTTCTTAAACAAAAGGTGTGGACATATCATCATACCACACACTCCACTACATGGGTGTCTCCTTATCTACCATTAAGGAAAAGAATCCCAAAGTCAGAGGTGTTCCCTGATTGGTTAAAGGACACTTTGCCTAAGAGAAATCTTGTTTTTGTAACTTGGCCCATTTGGTCAAACAGAGAGTTGAGGCTGCCCAACTCAGACAAAAGCTGTATTACCATGCCACTCATGGTGTAAAGTGTGTTGAGTTTAATAAAGATGACTGGGTTCTCATCAAACATCCGAACAAGGTAAACAAGCATTGGCATAGCCAATAGGTCTTGCCTTTTGGACCTTATAAGTGTTTAGCCATGCAACAGTTGCATAACTAAACACTTATAAGGTCCCAAAAATGAGACCTATTGGCTATGCCAATGCTTGTTTTAACTGCTGCAATCTATTGAAGCCTCGGGGAGAACATCAAAGCGGCCGTGCGGCCGCGAAAGTGATCGCGATCAAACATCAAAGCGGCCGTGCGGCCCCGAAAGTGAAAGTAATAGCGGTAAAGCGCGGCGTGCGCGCCCGCGCACATGCACTTTAGCTCTAGGCTGGCCTGGTAGCACTTTTTGGAGCCCTCTCAATAAGTCTCGCCAGACCAGCGCATGCGCTGGGTCAGGCGAGACCTAAAAAGGGAGAATCTATATTCTCTGAACCTACTCAATTTGAGAAGTTTGCAAAGGTTCTGTTTTCTCACAAGATAAAGGATGGTGCAATAAAAGAGATGTAATCAAATTAACACCTGAACAGGCGCGTGACATTGGTAAATATAAAAGTTGGACCCTGAAAGTTAGTTTAATTTGGGAAATGAGCTTTTGGCAAATGATATTTGCTCTTCTGACTTTGTTCAACCTCAGGTCTCAGCATATTTTGCTGTTCCTGATCTCGCTGGTGAAAGGTCTGCTGATAGTGCACACAATGACATTCTTGTAGATTGCCAGGGTGATCATGTTCCCATTCCATCTGACCCCAATGCTCTGACTCACTCCAGAGCTGCACGCGATGCTCCCATGCCATCTAGGCTTAAAGAATTTCTATGTACATTAAAATGCTGACTTTTTGGTGTTTATTAAAAAAGGGAAGATGATGTAGCATGGTGTTAATCACATGTTCATGTGCATGACCATGCGAGTGATGTTCTGTTCACATCGCGAGCAAATTTTGATTGATTGATCGCCGGGCATCTTTTTAAAATAGACCAAGATCTTCCTGAATCTTCTTACATTGCTACGTCTTTCCTGCCTTCTGAAGAATTTGTAGCTGTCTTTCAATGTTTTACAATGAGAATGAACGAAACATCTGCTGCTGTTTCAATGCCTCCTCACTCTACCTTTCACGGCCAACCCCACATCCGCTCCTCCTTTGCCCCTGAGACTACCGAGCCTCTTTGTAGCAATTTCTTCCTCAATCATTGAAATCCTCTCATCTCTAGCCCTCTCTGCTAAACCTTGTCCCTCTGTCCTCTGCCCTGGTCACATTGCTATGAAAGCCCTTGACTCTTTGCTTCTTCTGCTGCATCTCTTTACAATACACTCCTCTCCGCTGCCACCATTCTTTTATTGGTTTCTCTTCTTCAATAACCCTCAAACTATCCTAAGGTTCTCAGCACCTTCCAGCCCATCTTGTTGCTTCCTTCCCCTCCAGATTTGTAGATCAAAAAGCAGTTGTCGAGCCGCAGTTTTGTTGAATCCAAAGGTCTACCAGACATCCAGCAGACTGGGATCCGCCCTCTGCATAGCAGTGAGATACCTCTATACAGCGGCTCTAGCAACCTCGGACACATTGTCGATCAAGGTGGTAGAGAATTCTTGACCGTGGCCTTGTCTCTTCTGTTGTGTGCGATTGAACGCGGACAGTGCGCGTGTCCCCCGTCTTTGCTCCACTTCCAATCTTCTTGGATGTGGAGTCCCTCAGGGTTCATCTCTCTGCCCTGCCCTCTTCACTTTCTATCTGACTCCTTGGCAGCGCTGACCAGTACTTTGGGTTCTCTTTTAGGTCTTACGTGGATGACGCTCTGGGCATAATTTCATTTAACGGTGACCTAGGAAACCTTCTCGATAAAGTATCTTCCTGTCTTCTATCAGTTGCCGCTTGGATGGACCTCTGTTCTTTAAAACTCAATGGTGAAAAATCTGAGCCGCACCCCCCCTCTAACACAGGTTGGTGCCTAGATGACCTGGGTACCCCGCTTATTCCATTTAAATCCACAAAGAATCTTGGGGCCCTATGTACGAAGCCATTTAGCATTTCTTAATGGACCGAATCACTATTTCGAGCCGTTAAGAAGTGCTAAATGGGCTCCATATGTACAAAGCAGAAACTCGGTCGCAAACTGCGATTTCTATCCCGTGGAAATGACAATTAGTGATTACCAAAATAGGAAATCGCAAATAGGGATTTCCTATTTGCGATTTCCTAAGCACATGTACAAAGTATTTCCTAATTGCGAAATGGGCATTTAGGAAATACTATTGCCATTGATTCCAAGTCGATAGTAACCATCTCCAAAATAGGAAAAGGCAATGGGCGAGGGTGCAAGTGTGAAGCACTCCTGCTCTTAACTAAACTGCCCCTAAAACTATTGCTTTTGTTACTGGGAGCTGATATTGCAACACCGCTACAAAATCGTCCCCAAGTAACAAAACTGGCCCCCGCTGCTCCAAAACCAGCCCCCAACCTTCCTGCCTCCTGGGGAAACGCCCGATGCCCGCTACGACCAGTCCGGCCCTGGTTGGTGGACGTCCCTTCCTGACCCAAACATTGGCCCCTGCTGTGCACATGATGACCTCATCATCAGGTAAGATCTCTCGCGCTTTAGTACATATTTTCGTTAATTGTGCTAAGAAGTATAGCGCCTTGGTGTCGATAGGGGTGAATTCTTGCACTTATTAAGCTAAATGAACATAACATACAAGGCCTGCTAATTGTCATCGAGTGCCCTTACGATCTTGAATTAAGCATGTCTAATATTTTTAATATTTGGTAGATGTTTTATTTACTTAAAAAAATACAATTTCCTACAGTGACCACCAAAATAAGAATTCACTCCAAAAACGCTTCAAGGGGCGGCTAAGTGGGCCGACATTTCTTGGTCAGAATCCACACTCTGAATCCTCGCAGACGTGCGTGTTCTACCTGCACCACTCCTTTTGGCCTCTAGATGGCGCACGTTTCCATGTATGCGGGAACACCGTTGTTAACAACAGCTTTTGAAATCCCCCGCAAGGTTTTTAGCTAGATTTTTTGCTACAAATAAATTGCAGTTGTCTACTCTACAAAGTGTCTCATTGTTCCCTTTATATTTCAGTATTTTTCAATCTCCTCCAGCCGTAGGCAAGACAACGCAACGTGCATAACCTGTTAATTATGAAACTGAAAGAACTGATTTATTTTATTAATTCATGTATTTATTTACTAGATGGATTTCTTCCTCCCAGGCATTGCCCCATGGGTGTATAATGCAACAATTAAGGCACTAGGTGCAATAAAAGAGCCACGGAACTTTGAGTGCCGACACACACTCGAGTTCTAACTACATACAACACCATTGAGGTATATTTCCTTGTGTTTATTCCTACATACAGTCTCCCTCTCTCAGACTGAAGTTCCTCGTCTCACAGACAGTACCCACTTTACAGATATATTAAAACCCCGTGTGCTTCGGTTTCCTGTGTATCCGTGGAGTGTTCACATTCTTTTTAGTTGGCATCCGGCATGAAACTAAAAACAGTTCGCGGCTGCTCCCCGCACCACATGGTGTTCTCCTGGGCAGATCATTCCATTTACCCGTGCTCTCGTTCTTCTGTCTGCCAACGGCAGTTGCGCTTAGAATCAAGGGCAGGGCCACACGTAGGATCACAGGGCTTCAGCCCCCCCCCCCCCCCCCCGTCGTGTGTGGCTCCCGGGATGAGAGAGCCTCGCGGCGCACACAGCCGCACCCGAGCACTTCACAGGTCTTTAGAAGACCATTTGCATGTTAATGAGGCCTCGCTGTTGTTTCACCCCTTCTAAGAGCCCCTGCAGCTCCACTCTGCCTATGGCTTAAAAGATTCAGCCCCCCCCACCCCCGAAATTTTTTCTTAGCCCCCCCCCCCTCGAAATTTGGCTCTAGTTGCGCCTCTGGCCACACGTGTACATCACATTTCTGTTATGTTTTGCAGGGATCGTGAAGTCCCCTCTGGCCGGGGACTTTATCACCATGCAGTGTCGCGAGCTCTTCCAGGAGCTGGGCATTGAGATTGTGCCCCCGTACATGATCGCTGCCAAGGTAAGGGTGTGTCTGCTAAGCAGGGAAGGGGGGCAGAGGGTGCCCCCAGAGCAGGGGCACCAGCAGCCCTGTGTTCTGCAGGGCGAATAATCGTTCAGGTCATTGAGCGGAGCGTTGTAACCTGGACAGCAGGTTTACAGTCCTGGGCGTCCATGGAGCCTAATGCATTCTGGGGGTAGTAGTCTTGGTTCGCTACAGTTGAAAAACTGAACTGCACGGAATCGAACACTGGTTCATAAAAGGAATTACGTAGATTGGAAACATGATGAAGATAAGAGGGGCGTGGTCAGCCATTGCAGCCCTGAGAGTGACATTTGATATGTGCCATGTATGCTTTGGGCAGGTACTCTGTCGAGTAGAAGAAATCATAAACCTTCAAAATCTGTGAACCATCCTAGGAAAGGGGCACTGCTGGGAAGGGAGAAGAAGGGTGAATGTTTGAGCCTACTGAATGCGCAGTAAAGTGACGACAAGTTGCGGCACACTAGAATGCGCAGTAAAGTGACGGTGGAGGAGTGGCACACTAGTAGTGAATGCGCAGTAAAGTGACGGTGGAGGAGTGGCACACTAGTAGTGAATGCGCAGCAAAGTGACGGCGGAGGAGTGGCACACTAGTAGTGAATGCGCAGCAAAGTGACGGTGGAGGAGTGGCACACTAGTAGTGAATGCGCAGCAAAGTGACGGTGGAGGAGTGGCACACTAGTAGTGAATGCGCAGTAAAGTGATGGTGGAGGAGTGGCACACTAGTAGTGAATGCGCAGCAAAGTGACGGTGGAGGAGTGGCACACTAGTAGTGAATGCGCAGCAAAGTGACGGTGGAGGAGTGGCACACTAGTAGTGAATGCGCAGTAAAGTGATGGTGGAGAAGTGGCACACTAGTAGTGAATGCGCAGCAAAGTGACGGTGGAGGAGTGGCACACTAGTAGTGAATGCGCAGCAAAGTGACGGTGGAGGAGTGGCACACTAGTAGTGAATGCGCAGTAAAGTGATGGCGGAGGAGTGGTACACTAGTAGTGAATGCGCAACAAAGTGACGGTGGAGGAGTGGCACACTAGTAGTGAATGCGGAGTAAAGTGACGGTGGAGGAGTGGCACACTAGTAGTGAATGCGCAGTAAAGTGATGGCGGAGGAGTGGTACACTAGTAGTGAATGCGCAACAAAGTGATGGTGTAGGAGTGGCACACTAGTAGTGAATGCGGAGTAAAGTGACGGTGGAGGAGTGGCACACTAGTACTGAATGCACAGTAAAGTGACGACAAGTTGCGGCACACTAGTAGTGAATGAACAGTTAAGCGATGGTCGGGGAGTGTCACACTACTAGTGAATGCGCAGTAAAGTGACGGTGGAGGAGTGGCTCACTAGTAGTGAATGCGCAGTAAAGTGACGACAAGTTGCGGCACACTAGAATGCGCAGTAAAGTGATGGTCGAGGAGTGGCACACTAGTAGTGAATGCGCAGTAAAGTGATGGTCGAGGAGTTGCACACTAGTAGTGAATGCGCAGCAAAGTGATGGTGGAGGAGTGGCACACTAGTAGTGAATGCGCAGTAAAGTGATGGCGGAGGAGTGGTACACTAGTAGTGAATGCGCAACAAAGTGACGGTGGAGGAGTGGCACACTAGTAGTGAATGCGGAGTAAAGTGACGGTGGAGGAGTGGCACACTAGTAGTGAATGCACAGTAAAGTGACGACAAGTTGCGGCACACTAGTAGTGACTGCACAGTTAAGCGATGGTCGGGGAGTGTCACACTACTAGTGAATGCGCAGTAAAGTGACGGTGGAGGAGTGGCACACTAGTAGTGAATGCGCAGTAAAGTGATGGTGGAGGAGTGGCACACTTGTAGTGAATGCGCAGTAAAGTGACGGTGGAGGAGTGGCACACTAGTAGTAAATGCGCAGTAAAGTGACAGTGAAGGAGTGGCACACTAGTAGTGAATGCACAGTAAAGTGACGAAGAGTTGCGGCACACTAGTAGTGAATGCACAGTTAAGCGATGGTCGGGGAGTGTCACACTACTAGTGAATGCGCAGTAAAGCGAGGGTCGAGGAGTGTCACACTAGAAGTGAATGCACAGTTAAGCGATGGTCGGGAGTGGCACACTACTAGTAAATGTGCAGTAAAGCCTCAGTCGGGGAGTGGCACACTTGTAATGAATGCACAGTAAAGTGACGGTCGGGGAGTGGCACACTTGTAATGAATGCACAGTAAAGTGACGGTCAGGGAGTGGCACACTTGTAATGAATGCACAGTAAAGTGACGGTCAAGGAGTGTCACACTAGTAGTGAATGCGCAGTAAAGTGACGGTCAAGGAGTGTCACACTAGTAGTGAATGCACAGTAAAGTGACGGTCGGAGAGTGGCACACTAGTAGTGAATGCGCAGTAAAGTGACGGTCAAGGAGTTTCACACTCGTAGTGAATGCGCAGTAAAGTGACGGTCAAGGAGTGTTACACTAGTAATCAGTGCACAGTAAAGTTACAGTCGGGGAGTGTTACACTAGTAGTGAATGCATAGTAAAGTGACGATCAGGGAGTGCCATACTAGTAGTGAATCCATAGTAAAGCCAGGGTCGAGGAGTGGCACACTAGTAGTGAATGTGCAGTAAAGCGAGGGTCGGGAAGTGCCACACTAGTAGTTAATGCTCAGTAAAGTGACGTTCGAGGAGCGGCACACTAGTAGTGAATGTACAGTAAAGTGACGGTCGAGGAGTGGCACACTAGTATTGAATGCGCAGTAAAGGAAGGGCCGGGCAGTGCCACACTAGTAGTGAATGCGGAGTAAAGTGACGGTTGAGGAGTGTCACACTAGAAGTGAATGCCCAGTAAAGTGACGGTCAGGGAGTGCCACACTAGTAGTGAATGCGGAGTAAAGTGACGGTCGGGGAGTGGCATACTAGTGGTGAATGCGCGGTAAAGTGGCGGTCGAGCAGTGGCTCACTAGTAATGAATGCGCAGTAAAGTGATGGTCAGCGAGTGGCACACTAGTAGTGAATGCGCAGTAAAGGGATGGTCAAGCTGTGGCACACTATAGTGAATGCGCAGTAAAGTGATGGTCGTGGTGTGGCACACTAGTAGTGAATGCACAGTAAAGTGACGGTCGGGGAGTGGCATTCTAGTAGTGAATGCGCAGTAATGTGACGGTCAGGGAGTGGCACACTAGTAGTGAAAGCGGAGTAAAGTAACAGTGGTAGAGTGGCACACTAGTCGTGAATGGGTTGTAAAGCAAGGGTTAGGGAGTGGCACACTAGTAGTGAATGCGGAGTAAAGTGACAGTCGAGGAGTGGCACACTAGTAGTGAATGTGCAGTAAAGTGACGGTCGCGGAGTGGCACAATAGTAGTGAATGCGCAGTAAATTGATGGTCGAGCTGTGGCACACTAGTAGTGAATCTGCAGTAAAGTGAGGGTCATGCGGTGGTACATTATAGTGCATGCGCAGTAAAGTGAGGGTCGAGCTGTGGTACATTATAGTGAATGCGCAGTAAAGCAAGGGTCGGGGAGTTTCACACAACTAGTTAATGCACAGTAAAGTGACAGTCGAGGAGTGTCACACTAGTAGTGAATGCGGAGTAAAGTGACGGTCAAGGAGTGGAACACTAGTAGTGAATGCGCAGTAAAGTGACAGTCGGGGAGTGTCACACTAGTAGTGAATGCACAGTAAAGTGACGGTCAAGGAGTGGCACACTAGTAGTGAATGGGCAGTAAAGTGACAGTCCGGGAGTAGCACGCTAGTAGTGAATGCACAATTAAGCGATGGTCGGGGAGTGGCACACTAGTAGTGAATTCACTGTAAAGTGATAGTCGTGCAGTGGCACACTAGTAGTGAATTCACAGTAAAGTGACGGTCGTGGAGCGGCACACTAGTAGTGAATGCACAGTAGAGTGACGGTCGGGGAGTGGCACAGTAGTAGTGAATGCGCAGTAAAGGGACGGTCTGGGAGTGGCACACTAGTAGCACATGCGCAATAAAGTGTTGGTCCGGGAGTGGCACATTAGTAGTGAATGCGCAGTAAAGTCACGGTCGATGAGCGGCACACTAGTATTGAATGCGCAGTAAAATGACGGTCGAGGAGTGGCACACTAGTAGTGAATCCGCAGTAAAGCAAGGGTCGTTGAGTGGCACACTAGTAGTGAAAGCACAGTAAAATAACCATTGATGAATGACACACTACTAGTGAATGCACAGAAAAGTGACGGTCGGGGAGTGGCACACGTAGTGAATGCGCATTAAAGTGATGGTTGAGGTGTGGCGCACTAGTAGTGAATTCACAGTAAAGTGACGGTCGGGGAGTGGCACACTAGTAGTGAATGCGCAGTAAAGTGATGGTCGAGCTGTGGCACACTAGTAGTTAATGCACAGTAAAGTGATGGTCAGGGAGTGGCACACTACTAATTAATGCGCATTAAAGTGATGGTCGAGGAGTGGCACACTAGTAGTGAATGCGCAGTAAAGCAAGGGTGGGGAGTGGCACACTAGTAGTGAGAGCGCAGTAAAATAACCATCGAGGAGTGGCACACTAGTAGTGAATGCACAGTAAAGTGACGGTCGGGGAGTGGCACACTAGTAGTGAATGCACAGTAAAGTGATGGTCGGGGAGTGGCATACTAGTAGTGAATGCGCAGTAAAGTGATGGTCGAAGAGTGTCACACTAGTAGTGAATGCGCAGTAAAGTGACGGTCAAGGAGTGGCACACTAGTAGTGAATGCGCAGTAAAGTGACAGTCAAGTAGTGTTACACTAGTAGTCAATGCACAGTAAAGTGACGGTCGGGGAGTGGCATACTAGTAGTGAATGCGCAGTAAAGTGGCGGTCGGGGAGTGGCACACTAGTAGTGAATGCGCAGTAAAGTGACAGTCGGGGAGTGGCACACTAGTAGTGAATGCACAGTAAAGTGACGGTCGGGGAGTGGCACACTAGTAGTGAATGCGCAGTAAAGTGACGGTCAAGGAGTGGCACACTAGTAGTGAATGCACAGTAAAGTGACGGTCGGGGAGTGGCTCACTAGTAGTGAATGCACAGTAAAGTGACGGTCGGGGAGTGACACACTAGTAGTGAATGCACAGTAAAGTGATGGCCGAGGAGTGGCACACTAGTAGTGAATGCGCAGTAAAATGACAGTCGGGTAGTGTTACACTAGTAGTCAATGCACAGTAATGTGACGGTCGGGGAGTGGCATACTAGTAGTGAATGCGCGGTAAAGTGGCGGTCGGGGAGTGGCACACTAGTAGTGAATGCGCAGTAAAGTGACAGTCGGGGAGTGGCACACTAGTAGTGAATGCACAGTAAAGTGACGGTCGGGGAGTGGCACACTAGTAGTGAATGCGCAGTAAAGTGACGGTCAAGGAGTGGCACACTAGTAGTGAAAGCACAGTAAAGTGACGGACGGGGAGTGGCACACTAGTAGTGAATGCACACTAAAGTGACGGTCGGGAGTGGCATACTAGTAGTGAATGCGCAGTAAAGTGACGGTGGTGGAGGAGTGGCACATTAGTAGTGAATGCGCAGTAAATTGATGGTCGAGCTGTGGCACACTAGTAGTGAATCTGCAGTAAAGTGAGGGTCATGCGGTGGTACATTATAGTGCATGCGCAGTAAAGTGAGGGTCGAGCTGTGGTACATTATAGTGAATGCGCAGTAAAGCAAGGGTCGGGGAGTTTCACACAACTAGTTAATGCACAGTAAAGTGACAGTCGAGGAGTGTCACACTAGTAGTGAATGCGCAGTAAAGTGACGGTCAAGGAGTGGAACACTAGTAGTGAATGCGCAGTAAAGTGACAGTCGGGGAGTGTCACACTAGTAGTGAATGCACAGTAAAGTGACGGTCAAGGAGTGGCACACTAGTAGTGAATGGGCAGTAAAGTGACAGTCCGGGAGTAGCACGCTAGTAGTGAATGCACAATTAAGCGATGGTCGGGGAGTGGCACACTAGTAGTGAATTCACTGTAAAGTGATAGTCGTGCAGTGGCACACTAGTAGTGAATTCACAGTAAAGTGACGGTCGTGGAGTGGCACACTAGTAGTGAATGCACAGTAGAGTGACGGTCGGGGAGTGGCACAGTAGTAGTGAATGCGCAGTAAAGGGACATTCTGGGAGTGGCACACTAGTAGCACATGCGCAATAAAGTGTTGGTCCGGGAGTGGCACATTAGTAGTGAATGCGCAGTAAAGTCACGGTCGATGAGCGGCACACTAGTATTGAATGCGCTGTAAAATGACGGTCGAGGAGTGGCACACTAGTAGTGAATCCGCAGTAAAGCAAGGGTCGTTGAGTGGCACACTAGTAGTGAAAGCACAGTAAAATAACCATTGATAAATGACACACTACTAGTGAAGGCACAGAAAAGTGACGGTCGGGGAGTGACACACGTAGTGAATGCGCATTAAAGTGATGGTTGAGGTGTGGCGCACTAGTAGTGAATTCACAGTAAAGTGACGGTCGGGGAGTGGCACACTAGTAGTGAATGCGCAGTAAAGTGATGGTCGAGCTGTGGCACACTAGTAGTTAATGCTTAGTAAAGTGATGGTCAGGGAGTGGCACACTACTAATTAATGCGCATTAAAGTGATGGTCGAGGAGTGGCACACTAGTAGTGAATGCGCAGTAAAGCAAGGGTGGGGAGTGGCACACTAGTAGTGAGAGCACAGTAAAATAACCGTCGAGGAGTGGCACACTAGTAGTGAATGCACAGTAAAGTGACGGTCGGGGAGTGGCACACTAGTTGTGAATGCACAGTAAAGTGATGGTCGGGGAGTGGCATACTAGTAGTGAATGCGCAGTAAAGTGATGGTCGAAGAGTGTCACACTAGTAGTGAATGCGCAGTAAAGTGACGGTCAAGGAGTGGCACACTAGTAGTGAATGCGCAGTAAAGTGACAGTCAAGTAGTGTTACACTAGTAGTCAATGCACAGTAAAGTGACGGTCGGGGAGTGGCATACTAGTAGTGAATGCGCAGTAAAGTGGCGGTCGGGGAGTGGCACACTAGTAGTGAATGCGCAGTAAAGTGACAGTCGGGGAGTGGCACACTAGTAGTGAATGCACAGTAAAGTGACGGTCGGGGAGTGGCACACTAGTAGTGAATGCGCAGTAAAGTGACGGTCAAGGAGTGGCACACTTGTAGTGAATGCACAGTAAAGTGACGGTCGGGGAGTGGCACACTAGTAGTGAATGCACAGTAAAGTGACGGTCGGGGAGTGACACACTAGTAGTGAATGCACAGTAAAGTGATGGCCGAGGAGTGGCACACTAGTAGTGAATGCGCAGTAAAATGACAGTCGGGTAGTGTTACACTAGTAGTCAATGCACAGTAATGTGACGGTCGGGGAGTGGCATACTAGTTGTGAATGCGCGGTAAAGTGGTGGTCGGGGAGTGGCACACTAGTAGTGAATGCGCAGTAAAGTGACAGTCGGGGAGTGGCACACTAGTAGTGAATGCACAGTAAAGTGACGGTCGGGGAGTGGCACACTAGTAGTGAATGCGCAGTAAAGTGACGGTCAAGGAGTGGCACACTAGTAGTGAAAGCACAGTAAAGTGACGGACGGGGAGTGGCACACTAGTAGTGAATGCACACTAAAGTGACGGTCGGGAGTGGCATACTAGTAGTGAATGCGCAGTAAAGTGACGGTGGTGGAGGAGTGGCACATTAGTAGTGAATGCGCAGTAAATTGATGGTCGAGCTGTGGCACACTAGTAGTGAATCTGCAGTAAAGTGAGGGTCATGCGGTGGTACATTATAGTGCATGCGCAGTAAAGTGAGGGTCGAGCTGTGGTACATTATAGTGAATGCGCAGTAAAGCAAGGGTCGGGGAGTTTCACACTACTAGTTAATGCACAGTAAAGTGACGGTCGGGGAGTGGCACACTAGTAGGGATTGCGCAGTAAAGTGACAGTCGGGTAGTGTTACACTAGTAGTCAATGCACAGTAATGTGATGGTCGGGGAGTGGCATACTAGTAGTGAATGCGCAGTAAAGTGATGTTTGGGGAGTGAAAGAATATGACTGAAATGAGTGATACAATTTACAGTCCTATCCCCAAGCTTAGGAACACGCTCCCATGATCACCCGCAAGGACGGAAACAGCCTTGCATCCAGAAATATACTCAGGCCCACCTTTTGTAATCTCCTCTTACCAGGAAGCAGCTAAAGTCGGTTCTGTTGACTCCACTCCAATATGGCATTTAATGTATTGGTTTTATAGGTCGTAGGCAGAACTTTATGCAAGAGCGCCGAGAGCCGCTCGCCTGGTCCCATGATTGTTCTTGGATAAAATCCTGGTGGCTAAGGCTGCATTTCTCAGGCAAAAAAGAGGTGCACATCACACAGACGGGGGCACCGTGAGTGTGTGGAGCACCACTGGTGTGTTAGCACACATCTCTTCTGCAGCCTAGGATGGAGGGGCTTCAGCATTGAACCAGAGAACACGCAGAAGTTGTGGGCACCCATTCTCTCCGGGGAACCTGCTCTTTTAGTGATTTGAAGTAAAAGCTCGGAGTGTTAAAACCAGCTGCAAAGGTACATTAGCTCCAAAGTGTTATCTGGTTGGCACATCATGCAGAGTTTAATGGTGATTTCATGATACCGCGTCATCACTAGTACAACGCCCGTCCACCCCTAACACCGTAGGCCAGTGGTGCAGTTGGGTCTGCTCGTGATTCCTACTTCTCTGTTTTCACATGGCCTGGCGTCTCTGTATGACTCGCCCCGCTGCCGTTCTGTGGTTATTTAGTTCCTCTCCTGTGGGAGCTTTGTCCTGTCGTTTACCAGCAGTAAAACAGAATGTTCTCTGAAAGGTGTGGTGCCCTTGCAAGCAGCACACGTGCATCCCTCAGCAACTTCCATATGGTATATCCGGTGCAACAATCCACCTGTTTATCAGTACACCTGTGCATCAATTCACCTGTGCATTATTTCACGTGTGAATCAATCCACCTGTTTATCAGTACACCTGCGCATCAATTCACCTGTGCATTATTTCACGTGTGCATCATTACACCTGTGCATCAATCCACCTGTGCATCAATTCACATGTGCGACAATCCACCTGTTTATCAGTACACCTGTGCATCAATTCACCTGTGCATTATTTCACGTGTGAATCAATCCACCTGTTTATCAGTGCACCTGCGCATCAATTCACCTGTGCATTATTTCACGTGTGCAGCATTACACCTGTGCATCAATCCACCTGTGCATCAATTCACATGTGCGGCAATCCACCTGTTTATCAGTACACCTGTGCATCAATTCACCTGTGTATTATTTCACGTGTGAATCAATCCACCTGTTTATCAGTGCACCTGCGCATCAATTCACCTGTGCATTATTTCACGTGTGCATCATTACACCTGTGCATCAATCCACCTGTGCATCAATTCACATGTGCGACAATCCACCTGTTTATCAGTACACCTGTGCATCAATTCACCTGTGCATTATTTCACGTGTGAATCAATCCACCTGTTTATCAATGCACCTGCGCATCAATTCACCTGTGCATTATTTCACGTGTGCATCATTACACCTGTGCATCAAACCCACCTGTGCATCAATTCACATGTGCGACAATCCACCTGTTTATCAGTACACCTGTGCATCAATTCACCTGTGCATTATTTCACGTGTGAATCAATCCACCTGTTTATCAGTGCACCTGCGCATCAAGTCACCTGTGCATTATTTCATGTGTGCATCATTACACCTGTGCATCAATCCACCTGTGCATCAATTCACATGTGCGACAATCCACCTGTTTATCAGTACACCTGTGCATCAATTCACCTGTGCATTATTTCACGTGTGAATCAATCCACCTGTTTATCAGTACATCTGTGCATCAATTCACATGTGCAACAATCCACCTGTTTATCATTACACCTGTGCATCAATCCACCTGTGCATCAATTCACATGTGCAACAATCCACCTGTTTATCAGTACACCTGGGCATCAATTCACCTGTGCTTTATTTCACGTGTGGATCATTACACCTGTGCATCAATCCACCTGTGCATCAATTCACATGTGCAACAATCCACCTGTTTATCAGTACACCTGTGCATTAATTCACCTGTGCATTATTTCACTTGTGCATCAATTCACCTGTGCATTAATTCAATTGTGCATCAATACACCTGTGCATCTATTCACCTTTCCAACAATCCACCTGTTTATCAGTACACCTGTGCATCAATTCACCTGTGCATTATTTCACTTGTTCATCAATACACCTGACCATCAATGCACCTGTGCATTAATTCATCATTATTGGTCAGTCCCTGATATTGAGCACAATGTATTCCCCGCTCATGAGGTTTGCAAGCGCAAATTGGTTCCTATTGGATCTTTTTACCACTAATTACTCATTTTTATTGGGAAATTGACCTGGTGACAGACTCTTCAATGCTAACATGACTCTCGCTTCCAGTACTGGACGACCTTGAGTGCTTCTGTGTTTTTTCGGTGCTTGCTGCTGACTTGAGTGCTTCGGAATAGATACGCCTGTGAGCACCTCGGTGTCCTTTAAGTGCTTGCCGCTGACTTGAGTGCTTCGGAATGGATACACCCGTGAGCACCTCTGTGTTCTTTCGGTGCTTGCTGCTGACTTGAGTCCTTCGAAGTGCATACGCCCCGAGCACCTCGGTGTGCTTTCGGTGCTTGCTGCTGACTTGAGTGCTTCGGAATGGATACGCCTGTGAGCACCTCAGTGTTCTTTCGGTGCTTGCTGCTGACTTGAGTGCTTCGGAATGATTAAGCCCCTGAGCACCTCTGTGTCCTTTTGTTGCTTGCTGCTGACTTGAGTGCTTCAGAATGGATACGCCTGTGAGCACCCCGGTGTCCTCTCGGTGCTTGCTGCTGACTTTAGTGCTTCGGAATGGATAAGCCTGTGAGCACCCCAGTGTCCTTTCGTTGCTTGCTGTTGACTTGAGTGCTTTCAAATGGATAAGCCCGTGAGCACCTCTGTGTTCTTTCGGTGCTTGCTGCTGACTTGAGTGCTGCGGAATGGATACGCCCGTGAGCACTCCGGTGTCCTTTCGGTGCTTGCTGCTGACTTGGGTGCTGCGGAATGGATACGCCTGTGAGCACCCCGGTGTCCTTTCGGTGCTTGCTGCTGACATGAGTGCTGCGGAATGGATACGCCTGTGAGCACCCCGGTGTCCTTTCGGTGCTTGCTGCTGATTTGAGTGCTTCAGAATGGATAAGCCCATGAGCACCTCGGTGTTGTTTCGGTGCTTGCTGCTGACTTGAGTGCTTCGGAATGGATACGCCCATAAGCACCTCTGTGTTGTTTCGTTGCTTGCTGCTGACTTGAGTGCTTCCGAATGGATAAGCCCGTGAGCACCTCGGTGTTCTTTCGGTGCTTGCTGCTGACTTGAGTGCTTCAGAGTGGATACGCCCGTGGGCACCTCGGTGTCTTTCCGGTGCTTGCCGCTGACTTGAGTGCTTCGGAATGGATACGCCCGTGAGCACCTCGGTGTCCTTTCGGTGCTTGCCGCTGACTTGAGTGCTTCAGAGTGGATACGCCCGTGAGCACCTCGGTGTCTTTCCGGTGCTTGCCGCTGACTTGAGTGCTTCGGAATGGATAAGCCCGTGAGCACCTCGGTGTTCTTTCGGTGCTTGCTGCTGACTTGAGTGCTTCCGAATGGATAAGCCTGTGAGCACCTCAATGTTCTTTCGTTGCTTGCTGCTGACTTGACTGCTTCCGAATGGATAAGCCCGTGAGCACCTCGGTGTCCTTTCGGTGCTTGCAGCTGACTTGAGTGCTTCGGAATGGAAAAGCCCCTGAGCACCTCAGTGTTCTGTCGGTGCTTGCTGCTGACTTGAGTGCTTCGGAATGGATAAGCCCCTGAGCACCTCGGTGTCCTTTCGGTGCTTGCTGCTGACTTGAGTGCTTTGGAATGGATAAGCGCGTGAGCACCCCAGTGTCCTTTCATTACTTGCTGCTGACTTGAGTGCCTTGGAATGGATAAGCCCCTGAGCACCCCAGTGTCCTTTCGGTGCTTGCTGCTGACTTGAGTGCTTCGGAATGGATAAGCCCCTGAGCACCTCGGTGTTCTTTCGGTGCTTGCTGCTGACTCGAGTGCTTCAGAATGGATAAGCCCATGAGGACCTCGGTGTTGTTTCGGTGCTTGCTGTTGACTTGAGTGCTTCGGAATGGATATGCCCATAAGCACCTCTGTGTTGTTTCGTTGCTTGCTGCTGACTTGAGTGCTTCCGAATGGATAAGCCCGTGAGCACCTCGGTGTTCTTTCGGTGCTTGCTGCTGACTTGAGTGCTTCAGAGTGGGTACGCCCGTGAGCACCTCGGTGTCTTTCCGGTGCTTGCCGCTGACTTGAGTGCTTCGGAATGGATACGCCCGTGAGCACCTCGGTGTCCTTTCGGTGCTTGCCGCTGACTTGAGTGCTTCGGATTGGATAAGCCCGTGAGCATCTCGGTGTTCTTTCGGTGCTTGCTGCTGACTTGAGTGCTTCCGAATGGATAAGCCCGTGAGCACCTCGATGTTCTTTCGTTGCTTGCTGCTGACTTGACTGCTTCCGAATGGATAAGCCCGTGAGCACCTCGGTGTCCTTTCGGTGCTTGCAGCTGACTTGAGTGCTTCGGAATGGAAAAGCCCCTGAGCACCTCAGTGTTCTGTCGGTGCTTGCTGCTGACTTGAGTGCTTCGGAATGGATAAGCCCCTGAGCACCTCGGTGTCCTTTCGGTGCTTGCTGCTGACTTGAGTGCTTTGGAATGGATACGCCTGTGAGCACCCCGGTGTCCTTTCAGTGCTTGCTGCTGACTTGAGTGCCTCGGAATGGATACGCCCATGAGCACCCCAGTGTCCTTTCGGTGCTTGCTGCTGACTTGAGTGCTTCGGAATGGATAAGCACCTGAGCACCCCGGTGTCCTTTCGTTGCTTGCTGCTGACTTGAGTGCTTCGGAATGGATAAGCGCGTGAGCACCCCAGTGTCCTTTCATTACTTGCTGTTGACTTGAGTGCCTCGGAATGGCTAAGCCCCTGAGCACCCCAGTGTCCTTTCGTTGCTTGCTGCTGACTTGAGTGCTTCGGAATGGATAAGCCCCTGAGCACCTCGGTGTTCTTTCGGTGCTTGCTGCTGACTTGAGTGCTTCGAATGGATACGCCCATGAGCACCCTGGTGTCCTTTTGGTGCTTGCTGCTGACTTGAGTGCTTCGGAATGGATACGCCCATGAGCACCCCAGTGTCCTTTCGGTGCTTGCTGCTGACTTGAGTGCTGCGGAATGGATACGCCTGTGAGCACCCCGGTGTCCTTTCAGTGCTTGCTGCTGATTTGAGTGCTTCAGAATGGATAAGCCCATGAGCACCTTGGTGTTGTTTCGGTGCTTGCTGCTGACTTGAGTGCTTCGGAATGGATACGCCCATGAGCACCTCTGTGTTGTTTCGGTGCTTCCTGCTGACTTGAGTGTGCAATCTCCAGACCAGAAGTGTGGATCCCTGTATGTCCTTTCAGTGGCCAGTTTAATGACTGAGCTGCTGAAATTGTAACCCAAGGGCCTGGGTTCTATCCCCAGCTCGGAACTTGACTGAATATTGTGGGCAAATCACTTAATAAAATAAATACTCGGATGTGTAAAGCGCGGCTAATCACCCATGAGGCTCTCTAGGCGCTGTTCCTAGGCACGTAGAGATTTACCTAGAATCACAGGATGTTGAGCCGACGCTGAGAATCAAATCTACATCCCCAGCTCCAAAGTCGGCAGCTCTGGCCGTTACACCACATTCTCTCACTTAATTTCCATGTGATTAAAATTGTAAATGTACAGAATGTGAAATGCAATGCAATTGTAAATATGTATCTGGCATGTAGTGTCAGTATTCAGTTCAAGCTGCTCTCCAGTTGATGTACACAATCTTGTCTCTTCCCTGACATCCCTTATTAACCTTTGCTAAGGTTCATGCCATGGATACATACATACATATATCGGATCTGAAGGCTCCTGGGCTGTGACCCACCCAAGAAACGATGCTGCTCTTGAGGTGAAAACATTTCCCTGTGACTGAAGTGCTTTCTCCCCTTCTTCTGAGTAAAGTTGAGCGAATCCTGACAGACAGCACGTCAATCATGTTCCTTTTCAGCGAGCACTGTGTGGCATGTCTGGCTCTGCGCTAGCGAGCTGCCTGGCTTTGGGGCTGGGTGTGT
Organism: Triturus cristatus; assembly: GCF_964204655.1. NCBI lineage: Eukaryota > Metazoa > Chordata > Amphibia > Caudata > Salamandridae > Triturus > Triturus cristatus. Next base: position 819,107,119 of record NC_140595.1, read on the forward strand.
CAAAACCTATTTGTCCCTTTGGCCTTCCTTTGGGAGGGAAAAACCACATCCAGGTGGACGTCCTGACCAGTCTCGAGCTTGTTTCTCACAAAGGTCAACGGAATGAGTCGGTTTTCCAGTCAGTCTTTGGTGAGTGAAGAGTTTGTCGACTGAAAATGCTGGTGACACCGCTGTCCTCAGCTCGCTTCTTGTCTAGGCGTGGAGGAAGGTTTTGTTAGGAATGATGTCCATCTAGCCTAAGGGTCCAATTTAGATATTGACGACGGCCTGCCTTTCCACCATGGACATGGAATAATTCAAGCAGGCGGTCATTTATAAAGCATTGGTAGGAACTGCTGTCATGGCGATGCCTGTCAGCACGTCTCGCTGTTTCGTGCAGGGCTGCCTTAGCTTGACGCAAGCCTGCAACATACAGTATTCTTTACATATTTTCAAAAAGGAAGTCCCAAAACAGGATTTTCTTTTTGAAGATAAAAAAGCAACGCTCTCCTCACCATGGAAGTCATCTCCCATGGCGGGGGAGCATTATTTGGTTTTTACTGGCCCTCACTGCCAGGATTTGCCTGGTGGCGTACGGCAGTAAAAATACCCTTATTGGGCGGGCGGACATGCAGCCATTTCTTTGACGGCCCTTACTCCGACGGGTCATCGGAGAGGTTTGGCTATGGCAGTGATGGAGTAGTCAACTTCATCGCCAAAATTGACGGTCTGCCCTCATTTAAATAGGGCGGACCTTCGTGTTGCCTGGATGTACTCTGTTGCCGGTGTGACGGAATGTTCACACTGCCAACATTAGAATTGGGCCCTAAATTGGTAAAATACTGGCAATTGTTCATTTTAGTCTACCATCTCTTGTTGTGTAATGATTGATCATTGTGTGAGGACTCCATAAAACCTTAGCAATATTTTATCAAGATTACCAGATTAAGCCTGTACTGGTATTTTTAACCAGGTTCTTGGAAATTCAGAGTTACCTCATTATTATTAACAGTGTCCATCTAGACTGGTCAGGAACGTTTCTCTGTGGCTTTCTCCGACACCCCCCGTTTAACAGGACTCTCCGGGAGGTCAAGAAATCCTCCATTTGCAGGGGATCCTCACAGCCCCATTCTGGCAAAACAGGTTTCTTTTCTGGGGTGTGACCTTCTGTTGCTTCTTGTGCTCTGGTTTTCCTGTTTTTCGGCACTTAGGATGAATCCTCCCTTCTTCCCTTCGCTGATCTTGAACGCTTGACGCTTGTTAAACTAGAGCGGGCACGCCTGGATTTACCAGGATCACACATGGGCGTCTTGTGTGCAGCCGGGACAGACTTCACCAGATCAGTAGAAGGATCGATGTATCTCCAGCCAGTTGAAAATGTGGAGAGTAAGAGGTAGGAGTAGCAGAAACACCATAAAGGTGCTTCTCCCTTTAACTCCTCCTGCTGCCACGATGAGCCACACTCCCCACCTTGCTCTTGTCCCCATGGCGTAAGTCTTGCTCAGTCTTTTTATGTTCTTTACCTCAGTTTAGAGCCTCGCTCTCACTGCCCACAAACCGCAAGTATTGTGACTGCCTTCTCTGCAGGGAGATCCCTCAACCTTCACCTCACAGTGTCTTTCAGGCCAGAAAAAAAGGAGCCACTGAGAGCTGAATTTGCAGAGCTCTGTAGAGAATACAACATTAAACTGAAACCTTTTAGCTTTGACAAAGTGAATTAAAGACAAGCTCTCCCATTGTACACCATTGTTTTGTTATTTTTGAGATCCGTTTCTTTGTACTCTAAGGTAGCAGTGTTTGCAGCCTGATGTGCGAGGCAGCATACTCTGACTGAATATGCATTGGAGAGTCTCTATCTGACCGCTGGCAGACTGACCATCAGGTGACTTTGTTCCCTCAGGAAGCGGTCCGGGAAGGCGCCTCGCCAAGCTGGAAGAAGAAGGAGAAGCTGCCCCAGGTCGCCAAGTCTTGGCACAACTGTATGTGCAATGTAAGTAGAGGGCGGACACGCCAAGGCTGACCCTACAGCGAGCTCCCATCTCATCCTCTGCGGTGGCTGTAGGTAGAGAGTGACACTTTATCATTATTCATGGGTTTATGTCTGATGTAATACCATCGCAGGTATAAAAGTATGTTTTATTGATGAATTCAATAAAGCGCCGGCATGAGGCTTTATGTCTGCTTCATAGCACTGGAGTGTCTCAGATTATGGGGTCAGTCATACACGCTTGGGATCGGAGATAGTTAGGCAGGTGGGTGACTGGCACGTCTGTCATTTCAAGTTTTAGGCAATGGTTGCTAGAAATGTTTCAATGGACTTACTTCCATTGTGCAATTTGGGAGTTTTCCGTGCTGCCCCGAAGTGAGGCGAATGGAGATCTCTCTTGAGGATACAATACAAACAATGGCATTTATAGAGTCCACGGCTACTCCCAAGGGAGTGTCCCCGAGCCAGCAGCAAGGGCCACCCTAGAAACAGGCCAGCCTCCTAGTCAAGCGACCAAAGCCTAAAACAGGTGGGTCTTCAGACCTTCCCTAAAGATCCCTTCCAGGATACCAAGAAGAACTCGAGGGCTTGCGGACCAAGGACACTGATAGAGCTGTAGGCATTGTCTTAGATCTGGATTGGGTCTTCAGACCTTCCCTAAAGATCCCTTCCAGGACACCAAGAAGAACGCGAGGGCTTGCGGACCAAGGACACTGATAGAGCTGTAGGCATTGTCTTAGATCTGGATTGGGTCTTCAGACCTTCCCTAAAGATCCTTTCCAGGACACCAAGAAGAACGCGAGGGCTTGCAGACCAAGGACACTGATAGAGCTGTAGGCATTGTCTTAGATCTGGATTGGGTCTTCAGACCTTCCCTAAAGATCCTTTCCAGGATACCAAGAAGAACGCGAGGGCTTGCGGACCAAGGGCACTGAAAGAGCTGTAGGCATTGTCTTAGATCTGGATTGGGTCTTCAGACCTTCCCTAAAGATCCTTTCCAGGATACCAAGAAGAACGCGAGGGCTTGCGGACCAAGGACACTGATAGAGCTGTAGGCATTGTCTTAGATCTGGATTGGGTCGTCAAGCTTCCACTGCTGCCCTGGGACTCCAGCTCGGGATCCAGTGGTGTGGGCGCTTATGAAGCGTTCTGGGCCATTCGTCCAATGGGTTTATTGAGAAAGTGCAGGAGTTGGGGCGTCATGATCCTCTTTCATTGTACTCTGTCTTTAGTCATCTCTGCAGCGGGGGAATATCTTTCTGTGATGCAGCTATCATGATGGGCTCTCGATTGGTTCCTTCACCTGGGGGAGTTGATGGACTCTTCCAAGCGTAATTGGTTGGCTGCTGCTCCTTTTCGTGATGATGTGATCTGATGTATGACAACGGGGCATATTTTATAAACAATGAGTGCCGGTGCCCAAAGATCTGCGCAGAAGTCCACGGCTGCTGCAAGTAAATGCCAGTGCAACCAGTACCAAGGCAGGGTAGTCTTGAATCCACCTCATGCCTCCTTAATTTACTACCAGACACCCCCTGCCCTTTTATCTCACGTTTGCAAGTTCCTGCTTTCTCACTTTAAGACTTTTTTCTGTCTTTCTGTTCCTCTGTCTTTTTGCTTTGTGTGTTTTTCCCTCTCTTGCTCTCTGTAAATGTCTAATTCAGAAAAATAAGTGTTGGCCCTCAAACATGAGTGCTGGTGGGTCCCACCGGCAAGCACCGGCTCAAGACAAGCACTCTGTGACTAAGAGGTCTGGGTCACACTAAACCCCATGGTGTTTAGTTTCCTGTGCTATCGAGGCACTCCCTGCATCTCCATCCACTTCAGTTAAAGTCATGTATTTTTTGTGCCTGCTTTCTGCTTTGTAATCGGCTCCTATGTTTTGTGGCTGGACCCTGTTGAGGTATGGTCACCGGTGCTTTGTATCTGCACCCTGACGAGGTATGGTCACCGATGCTTTGTATCTGTACCCTGATGAGGTATGGTCACCGGTGCATAGTATCTATACACTGTTGAGATATGGTCATCTGTGCTTTGTATCTGTACCCTGGCGAGTTATGGTCACTGTTGCTTTGTATCTGTACCCTGAGGAGGTATGGTCACCGGTGCTTTGTATCTGTACCCTGAGGAGGTATGGTCACCGGTGCTTTGTATCTATACACTGTTGAGATATGGTCATATGTGCTTTGTATCTGTACCCTGATGAGGTATGGTCACCGGTGCTTTGTATCTATACACTGTTGAGATATGGTCATATGTGCTTTGTATCTGTACCCTGATGAGGTATGGTCACCGGTGCTTTGTATCTATACACTGTTGAGATATGGTCATATGTGCTTTGTATCTGTACCCTGACGAAGTAGGGTCACTGGTGCTTTGTATCTGTACCCTGATGAGGTATGGTCACCGGTGCTTTGTATCTGTACCCTAACGAGGTATGGTCACCAGTGCTTTGTATCTGTACCCTGACGAGGTATGGTCACTGGTGCTTTGTATCTGTACCCTAACGAGGTATGGTCATCATCGGTGCTTTGTATCTGTACCCTGTTGAGGTATGCTCACCCGTGCTTTGTATCTGTATCCTGTGCATATCCTCTCAACTATGCATTGTACTAAACCAGGGACCTCCATCCTTTTCTGTAATTAGAGCTACTTATGTTCAATGAAAGTGAACCCAAGCTCCTAATGTTACCAGTGTTGTAATAGTGCCCCCGTGAGATAAGGCTTCTTTAGATACCAGCTGTGCCCACCTCGGTGCATCATACAGATTTGCCAGCACTAATTTACAAAGGTCTTTTCAATTTGGAATTCCTCTACATGGGTAATACTGGGCAGTAATAGTTGCAATGCCCCAGTCACCAGCGTGATATTAATAATATTGCATGATTTATCATTCAAATATAAGCTTTAAATAAATTTTGGAAATCCATTTTCTCTAAACTTCAGCTTATGAGTTATGAAAACACACACATTTTCATCCGAGACACACCTTTCAGTTTTGTGATACATTTATTAAATCAACCCAACAAAAGTTTCTACTTTAGTTTGCTGTCTGCACACAGGAGAGCTCCTCCGGGTAGGCGGTGAGCTTCCAGGAGCTCACGAGGTACTCATTGAAGAGGCCTGGACTAAACAACAGTACCCCGACTGCTGGGACTGAGGGAGCGAGAAGCAAACCTGTCCGGCCTTGTCTGCGTTCCCCCATGTCACAGTCTAAATTACCAACAGAACGGACTGGCTCGGTTCATCAAGACCATCACATGTTTTCCATGAGGCCTTTGTGTCCGGATAGTTTTTGGAGAAACCTGAGTATCCTGTATCTTTTCCTATATACAGGGACCAATGGTTCATACAGAATTGTAAGGTGCGGCCTCACACACCACCGTGGGTGTCATGCGTCATCATGGGTCCCCCACTCACTTGCCAGAGTATGCTCTAGTGCCGAGTGGCCGCCCTGTGTTAGCCGGGAGTACTTTTCGGAGTCGTGGAGGGGAGATAACTGTGTAAGTTTAAAAATCTTCAGTGCCTTCCCAAGGCTGTCTCTTATCATTTATTCAAGCTGTTAGACCAATCTCTGCTTTCATGTCCACTTTAATTTATTTTTTTACTTATATTTGCGATGGGTCATTTTTTAGTGCTTTATTTTGGCAAGCGTATACGCAGCACTTTAAGGCTGCTCTATTATACTTTTTATTACTTTCAAACTCTGAATGCCTACAACCTGTGCTTGCAATAAATATATAAATAAAAATATTGCAGGCTAACCAAGGCCAGACCAATTGGCTTTGCTAATGCTTGTTTAATATATGTCTTATTTTCGTTTCCAATAGCCTTCTCAGAAATGGACTGCTTAGCTTCTAATTAAAGATACCAATTTACTGATTCCAATTATTTCTCTCATTTATGTTGCTTACGAAAGAACCTAAAAAAATAGAAGGGGGACTAGGAGCTGGTTATGGTCCAGTACCCATGCTCCTGATAATAGTCACAATACCAAATGGAGGGTAACTGTTCCCAGGGTAGGGGTCTGCAAGTCACCCACTCACCGTAACAAAAGAGAGATAAGAGGGAAAAAATGAAGAGGTGAAAGAAAAGTCCTAGGTATCGGACCCACTAGTAAGAGGCAAGCACGATGTCTTGTCTCTTGTTGCCCTCACACACCTTGAAGGATGTAATGCTTCATCATCGGCCGTTTGCTCCTCGTCGGGCCGGCGCTGCAATGCCCTACGAGTCCCCCGAAGGGTCTCATTGTCAGAGATCTTTAGTTAGAACCGCTGTCAGATGAGTGAAGGTGTGTTGGGGGGAGTCCTATGTGAAGGGTGAGATGGTGTGTGCAAGTTAAAACTGGCTAAGGGTAACCAAATTGCTGCGATTTATTTTGAAGGTACCCGTGTCAGAATAAAAGATCCCAAAGGTCGTGAGTTACTCCTGCAGGCGTAATGTGCCCAAGTAACTAAAAGGTAAACATGTTTCGTGCATCACTGGTCGAAAAGATCCGTGGCGCTTCGTCAGCACCAAAAACCGTGATGTGACAATGAAAGTGAGTGGAGGGGTCAAGGACCCAAATGAATCAGGGCGGGCCAAGTCTGTGACTAGCTACAGTGAGGCTAAAACTATAATAGTTAAGCCGCTCCTGAAAGAACCTAGGAAAAGGGAGGGAGACAAAGAAAACAAAAAGACACACATGAAACAGGGAGGTGGAGTTGATTGTGGACTCCACAGAGCGCATCAATCAGCGCACATTACCTGTTAAAACAGTATTGAGACCAACTACACAGCTTCACAGCAGGCACGCTCCCACAGGTGTGGCCGTCGTGGTAGGCGTGGAGGAGCCGGACATAGGCACTGCCAGGAAACTGGCAGTAGCATGTACGGTGTCTCCCTAGCCCCCACGTGCAAACCCCCTGTCTGTGCGGAGCATGGAGAGTGATGGCGCCCGCATTGGGAGCAAGAAGATGCACTACTAATCATGCCAATGTGGTGCTCGCCAATAAACGAAACAGTGCACTCCTCGCGCAGCGTTGTCAATGTAATAGTGCCCGCATTGGGAACACGGCAGTGCACTCATAATCATGGCAGTGTGATGCTCCGCAGTAGAACACAACATGTCGCACATCGCTATGCATTTATAATAATAGGCGCGTGAGTGCTGTGCCCTTACCGAAAGGTATGAAGGAATTCGCCCCATAGGCTAGAGCGTGATGTGACCCGCACCTTAACGGGCTGATGAGAAGGGAAGAAATGCAAGAGAAAAAATAGCGCGAGGCGAAGTCATGCCCCAGCACAGCGACTTACCGTACAAGCCTTACGGCGTGGCCGGAGTCCCTGTCTCGTGGGGATACTTACACTTTGCGTCGGTGTACTGGCTCTCAGTACCTACCCGCCATCACGCCTGCCTGCATATTATATGGCTGCGGTAGGGGCATCGAAAATATAGTGACACGGTTGGTAGTTGAGGGAGGTACATCCTTCAGGAATGTCCGGTCATGTCTGTCTAAGCTGCGCCTGTGTCAGAGGGGAGCAGCCAAATCGCTGAGTATTGCGCATATGTGGGAGAGTAGCGGCGTCTAGCGCTGCTCGGCCCTCGCTTTGCGCAAACAGATGTAACACGTGCCCCAAGTGGTTGCCATAGTGAGGTAGGGTTTACTAGACCTCCGGTGACCGCATGAATAATGTATGAGTGTCGGGATTGGGAAAATAGAAAAAAATGAATATGAAAGCCCAACGGTTTTCCTCTATCTGTTGCCCAGTGTAGAAACAGAGAAACACTCAGCAAGTTAGGAGGCAAATGCTCTAGGTGCGCTCACGAAGTGTAACAAGAGTCGATCGTGCGAGTAGGAGGCAGGGGCCTCAGAGTGTGTAGGCGACTGGTGCAGTGGGCATAAAGAGTTAAAGGCCATGTGGAGCCAGCTCTGTGGAGTCCACAATCAACTCCACCTCTGTGTTTCATGTGTGTCTTTTTGTTTTCTATGTCTCCCTTCCTTTTCTTAGGTTCTTTCAGGAGCGGCTTAACTATTTTAGTTTTAGCCTCACTGTAGCTAGTCACAGGCTTGGCCCGCCCTGATTCATTTGGGTCCATGACCCCTCCACTCACTTTCATTGTCACATCACGTTTTTTTTGTCCTGATGCAGCGCCACGGATCTTTTCGACCAGTGAGGCGTGAAACATGTTGACCTTTTAGTTACTTGGGCACATTACACCTGCAGGAGTAACTCACGACCTTTGGGGTCTTCTATTCTGACAAGGGAACATTCATAATAAATCGCAGCAATTTGGTTACAGTAAGCCAGTTTTAACTTGCACACATCATCTCACCCTTCACATAGGACTCCCCCCACACACCCGCACTCATCTGACGGCGGTTCTAACAAAAGATCTCTGACAAAGTGACCCTCGGGGGACCAGTAGGGCATTACAGCGCCGGCCCAACGAGGAGCAAATGCCCGATGATGAAGCATGACATCCTTCGGAGTGTGTGAGGGCAACAAGAGACAAGAGATTGTGCATGCCTCTTGCAAGTGGGTCCGATACCTAGGACTATTCTTTCACCTCTTCATTTTTTCCCTCTTATCTCTCTTTTGTTACAGTGAGTGGGTGACTTGCAGCACCCCTACCGTTGGAAGAGTTGCCCTCCATTTGGTATTGTGGCTTATTAAAGAACATCATTATCAAACAAATGGAGGGAAAGGAGGGCTTTTAAATAATAACAATCAGTCTTATTATTATCACAGGTCCAGCATACATGCCCATGAATGAGTGAAAGCAAAGGGTATGCAGTTCCTAAAGTGGACGCAGGGTGTGATAGATTACCTAAGGGGTACCAAGGTGATGTAAGGGAACTGATGTGAAAGACAGGAGTTAAGATAACTCCTTATTTGGAAAAGAAGACCCTCACACACCCAACAAGCTGGTGTCTTGCTTCATCACCGGGTCTTTGCTCCTTATCGGGCCGGCAGGTGCAATGTCCGATCAGGCACCTAATGGGGCCTTCCTAGCGGAGATCTTTTTTTCCAACGCCGATGAGTGAGGTGTGTGTGGGGGGGAGAGTTAATTACAATAGTGAGTGTAGGTGCAAATGAGGTGAAAGTGAGTATATTAAAACAGGGGTAGGTGATCCACTAAATAATTTTAATAAAGCGTGGTCACCATCCTGGTTAAAGCTGGCTTTCGCTTATTAAAGAACCCCATCTGAATTGTTTATTTTTAGTAATTATTCTATTTTACTGTTTTTATGAGGCACTTGTGTGACCAAGGAATACCTGAGAGGCCGAAGAACAAGGACAGTGGGAAGAGGAACTGCAAAGTGATAAAAGTCATAACAACACTTGGGAAAGGATATGGGTCTTCAGTTGTTTGTGCAAAAAACTGATGTTAGTTTCATGACAAATATGCAGTGGTGGTGAGTCCCCAGTGAAGGAGCCTTTGTGGTGCAGAGACTGACCTCAGAAGGGAATACTAAGAGACACTTTTGGGAGGCCGAATGTAGGTGTTTAGTAGGGCTGTAAGGAATAAGTAGTATTGAAGCTACTCCGAGGTTGTAACATGCCAGATGCTGTGTACCAGGCCGAGGGTTTTAAATTTGATCCACTTGTTTGATTGACAGCCAGTGGATTTGTATTTTAGTGCTGGGCTGCGGTGATCAAAGCTCTTCAAGTTAAAGTTGACTGGGGCAGCAGAGCCTTGGGCTCGGTGTAATTTACTCAGGGTTTTGACGGGCAGCCCCACTAGACTCTGTACCATTCGCTGAAGTGTGAAAGGGCCACAGCGGTGATAAGGGAGGATTGGTCTTGAGTGGCAGTAGGAGGAGAAATCCGCGGACATGGCAGAGGCAGAAGAACACATTCTTAGTGACAGAATTGACCTGGATGGAGAAGGAGAGTTCACCATCGAACATGACTCTGAGGTTTCGGATTGGTTTCGAGATGGAGGAAGGCCGGCTTAGAGAGTGGGACCTGATTCAGGCAAGAGTGTCTGGTGTTCCTAGGCTGATTATTAGGGTCTTGGTGTCAGTCGTGCAAAGCCAGTTCTTTGTTATCCATTTTGGCAGGTGTTGGAAGCAATTGTGCATTTCTCTTCCAATTTCTAGTTGTTTCTGGACCTTTGAGGTGTATTCGAGTATTGTCAGCATACATATGGTACCCAGCGCTGCTGCTGTTGCGGATAGCTGCTAGCAAATCAACACAGATTTTCATGATGACCGCTGAGAGGCATGACCCAGAAAGCACAGAGCTGGTCCTATATGAGGTTTTAGATGTTAACGGGCTTCGTCCCACCTGAAGACTGAGATTAGCCAAGAATGACCTGAACCACTGGAGTACATCACTTCTAATCCCAAATGTGGTCTCCAGTCACAATAGGAAAATGCTATGGTCGACCGTATTTAAAGATGCATACATTTGTAGAGGATCTGTCTGCAGCTTTCACCCTTGTTTTTGTTTATGGCGCATCCCTTTGTTGGCATCATGCGGTTATGGTCAGGTGTGCTTCCGGTCTGCATTCGGTCTGTTTATGCCCAGCTAGGTCTTAAATCTGCATCTCACCTCTTTGTGCCCACTTGTGTTTTGGATCTGTATCCGGGCTGATCGTGGCTTGGTTTGCTTTAGATCACACATCTAGTTTGGTTGGGATGCGCTAGGCATAACATTAAACCAGACCCTAATGGTAACGCTAAACCCTACCCCTAAACATCACTGTTTAACTTGCCTTCATTCTACCACTGTAAGCCGAATCCTAACACTGAACCATATGCTAATCCTAATCCTACCCATAATTCTTATCCTGGCCGTAACAATATCCCTAACCAGAATCAAATACGTCACCTTGCCGGAGCTACAATGAGATGAATCCATTGATCTCAGTGCTGAAAATAATTTGCTGCAAAGACTTATTAAACTTTTTGAAGTAATGGCTTTCCGTTGATGGTTTTTTCTGTGTATTGTTTTTCTCTTTTCTGGGTTCATTGTCACAATGAAATTCTATCTTGTAAGATATGTGTTGAATTCTTTACAATAATTTGCTCTGTTGCGGTCTGTGTCTGGTTCATTGTGCTTCTGGGGGCAGTCAGATATGCAGTGGATGTGTTGTTGGTTATTTCTGTTGTGTTCGGAGTCTTTATTTGGTTCTGTTGTGCTCTGGTTTGCTTCAGCTCTGTTTTGGGTGCGGCAAGTTACACTTTATACCATATGTGGATGTAGATGCTTCTGATGTGTGTCCTGCTCATTTGATGGTGGGTATGCTTCCAGCCTCTTCTTGTTTATATGCAATTTTGTTTTTGTAGAATACTGGCTAGTCATGTTTCAGACCTGTATCTGTATTGGTTCTTTCTACATACACTTTTGATATGTAATTGATGTAGTTTTTGTCTCATATGGTTTAGATGGATGTACGTATGTATCCAGTATTTGTGTAGCGCAAACTAATCACCCCTAGGGGTGTCAAGGCGCTGGGGGCCGTCAGGAGATTAAGTGAGCTATTGTCCAGAGTCACAGGGTACTGAGCTGAGCTGTCGCCGGGGATTGAACCATGAGCCCTGTGGTCCAGAGTCAGCCGCTGCACCACATCTCTCCCTGTCAGCTTGGTTTGTTGGATCAGTTTTGCTTTAGCTTTGTGTCTAGTTTTGTGAGCTTAGGCGTTCACATATCACATTACTAGAGAGCTGAGTCTCAGGCTTCACTATCCTGGGAGAGCTCCCAACCCTCCTGCTTGTAAGTAGAGGGCAAGAGGACATGGGACATATAACTAAGACACCATAGTAAGTCCTCTGCCCTTGTATCGGCAGTTTAGAAATGCTGTCTGTCAGTGCTCGCCTATTGCTGGGTAGAACTGCTCAGTTTGCCAGTAAAAAGAGACCGCAGTCTGCCTCCCTCGGACACATGCATTATAGTAGGTTGGAGAAATCTTACCAGGGCAAGGCTCCACCCGCACATGTTAATCATGATTCACTCCTGTTTCTGCTCGGCTCAGCCCTTGAGAGTTTTCACAGTCGTAACAATCCTTAGTGTCTAAGTATCTCCTTGTTTACTATTGGTTTCAGCAGATGGAGTTTGAGCATGGCATATACTTTCTTCATATGGGTCCAAAGATGTGGAGGGCGCTCTACACACACATTCACCATTTACTAGAATTGACAAATTTGATTTAAGTCAAAACCAACACTATAACTTTTACTTTACTTTACATTCATTTGTATGGCACACAAATCATCCCTGAGGGGATCTCTCGGCGCCTGAGAAAGAAAGATCCCATGTAAAGTAAAAACTTAGAATAGCCAGGTCTTAAGCATTTTTTTTAAATTGAGGCAGGTTAGAACATCAATAGTTCTAAAGCCCGATCACAGTCATTACAATTCAGCAATGCAGGGCGGGTATAGATCCTGCTAAAGGCAGAGGCTGTTACCTTTTCCAAACTCTGCGAAGTTCTTTACGGGGTTGCGGAAAATCATGCGGTTTCAGGGGGGCCCAGGAAAAACGTAACACCAAGTGGTCTGTCCAATCTACCCCTAACGGGGGATCTACTTTTAGATCTAAGATGTCGGAAAAGATGGTGTCCAGTACATGGCCTGCCAGGTGAGTTGGGCTAGCTACTCTAGAGAAAAGCTCAAGGGACTCCATAGCTGCAAGCAAACTGGCCGACTCTACATTAGCGAGAGCCTCCAGATGATGATTGAAGTCCCCTACCAGCAGGAACTTGTTTGATTGCAGCGTGAATGGAGCAAGCCTCTCTAATAGTGCTGTACAGAATTCTCTCTTGCTTCCTCCAGGAGGGTGATACACTAGAGCTCCTGTCCATGCAATCGCGTGTGCTCGTTGTACTCTAAAAATCAATAACTCTGAATTGGGGGTTAAGACAGTGTCAAGGGTCATAATATGATAAGGGGGGCGCGTGGCGATTGCCAGCCCTCCACCCCTCTTCCCTACTCTGTCTAGGCGCACAACTGAATAGTCCGCTGGGAATGCCATTGCCAGAGTTGGTGTAGCTTCATTATTTAACCAGGTTTCCGTAAAAAGACAGATATCTGGTTTAGTATCATCTAATAGATCCCAGATTTCTGCCACATGTTTAGGGATAGATCTAACATTAAGGTAGAGTCCCTGCGAGGGTACTGCTAGTTTCCCCTCTGCTAGTTTCTCTGTCCCATCAGACTGGCCCAGATCTAATAAGTGCCTCGGCGAGTCGGCCTGAAGGGTACATGAGGAGCAAGCAATATCTGCTAATAGCCAGCCGCAATGAGGGCAGTTCTTAGCCATGAGGGTCTCTGCTACCTTAGGAAAATGACTTCTACCAGGACAGGATGGAACAGCATATCCTATTTGCATCAACCTCTCTCTAGAATAGCATAATCTCGGTACAGGACATACCTGTTGGGAAACGGGCAGCATTTCCTGGCAGCCGGCAGCGTTCAGGCGCGGACAGGTGCAGACGGGCTTGCCTTAGGCTCGCCAGCGGCGCGGCCGCAAGCGCAGTGAATATATGCCCCCGGAAGAGTTTAGCAGCTAGAACGCTAACCGCTGTGAATGGCGGCCCGCGACTAGCCGGAAATGGAAGGGCAGACTCTCTCCACTCAAACAACCAGCTGTCCGGTTGCGGTGGACCGGAGAGCTGCCAAAAGACTGCACAAAGGCCCCGGTAAGAAGAATTTCCCCAGAATAAACAAACAAACAGGCTCTAAAAAGTTCCATTAAAAATGCATGTAGTCACGCAAGGCACACTATTAAAAAAAACACAACGTCCTCTGTATGAGCAAATCCTTTCTATGCGCTCCAACTATAAATGCGACAAAACCCTAAACTTAAATGAAATAAGGTGCACTGCACCCTGGCTCTATATTAATCAGCTTATGTGCATCCTTAGCAATTTATCTTATAGGCAACATCCTGCTGTCCAGCGACAGAGGTGATTGTAAAATATCTTACTGAACTGCCTTGCAGCCCATCCTGATGAAGACTCATTGCAACCAACCTTGAAGCTAGAACGTACAACGGCTATACATTGATGTCCTATACCACTATTGCTAAACATTTGGGTGAGCAAGCTATATGTTAGTAAAATAGCTCACCAAAAAACTGCAGTCGTACTGCTTGTTAGTGTTGTTACACAAAGTGTTCATGTCCCAGCCTGTGCCTGTTGTATGTTCATGCACGAAGGGATGCGACCTGCAGTAATGTAATGTTGTTAACTGAATCGTTTTTAAAAACACCACAGGTCTTTACACAATTAGTTTTTGACACTGCTATTAAAATGTCTGCATAATTTCTGCAGAATTGTGCCAAGAATCTTTCCTCACTAGGAGGTGTATTACCACTTGCCAGTTTTGTTGTTGTCAGGTATTCTTGCATCGATTTACTCCAGTTGTGGTCAGATAATGTTTGACATCTGTATCCGTTTTAGTTGTCGTCTGGTATGTTTTTCATGTTTCCAATTGATGTGTCGTCAGATATGATTTGCACATATTTCCAAATGACGTGTCGTCAGATATGATTTGCACATGTTTCCAATTGACTTGTCGTCAGATATGATTTGCACGTTTCCAATTGACTTGTCGTCAGATATGATTTGCACGTTTCCAATTGACTTGTCGTCAGGTGTGGGTTATATTTTCTTCCAATTCATTTGTCGTCTGGTATGGTTTACTTATTTCCAATCCAGTTATCTTGAAGTGAGACTTGCACATGTTTCCTGATCAGTTACAATCTCATCAGGTATGATTTCTACATGTTAGCAGTTCGGTAGATTTGCTCTTATATCCCGTTTAGTTTTGGCTAGGTGCAGTTATGGTCACTTGCTTTTTTCTTCTCCTGGTGGCTTGTAGACCTCTGACTAGTTCGATTTTTGACTTTGTGGTATTTATTTGAAGGTGTTTCTTCCTGTGATTCAGATCCTCAGGCCAGTATGCTTGTGATTGCTTAACCTTAGATTGTGGGCAGTTGTGCTACTTACCCGGCCCCTGGTCGTTGCATTCTGTGCAGTTGTGAGATGGTGGATCTTGTGCTCTGGGTTTGCTTCATGTTGATCTGTGGTTGGGGGATGGTATTTGTCCTGTTGAGTTGTACAATATTAATTATGTATGTTTTTGTATGTGTGACTGTAATCTGTTGAGTTGTGGGAGACTAATAAGGTATGACTTGGAACAGTAGCCTGCTAGAATGTGTGTTATTGGCCATGCTACAGTGGTTGGAGAGCACATATATGACCTTTTGGCGCTAGAGAGTCTGACACACCTATTGTAGTGGGAGCAAGAACAGGTATTTCTTTGAGAGAAGATGTTCTTTAATAGACTTTATGCAAAGAGACAGAATAATCCCTAACATCGTTGCCTGAACCCTGAGTAGGCGCCCACGCATGTTTCCTCTCTGGTCATGGAATACAAAGAAGCGCGACTGCTGAAGATTCCGCAGACCGTGTTGTATGTTCTCAGCAAGGGACTGTGGCATCGGCTGTGGATGACTTGGTGTGTGGTGTTTAGAGCTCCATAATCAGTGGTCATTTGTTAATCAGAGGATCGGGCGGGCAACAGGCCACATGATGGCTCTGAGAAGGTGAGGAGTCCCCTCATCTTGGTTTATCTGAGTCTGCCGTGTCGTGGAGAATCTGCATTTAGGGTAACCTCCCAACACTCAGCTGCAGTAGTCGCGTTGTGCCTCGGTGTCAGTCACAAGTGATTTTAGCATGCTTGACTTGTGTGGGTGATATTGGTGTTTGGACAGCTGCCCCAAATTGAATTTCTAAGGATGGTAAATGCAGGATGCATGCATTTAAAAGATTATTTACTAAATTGGTTTTCACACGGGCATGATAATCCTATGCTAACATTGAGATTGTGCCTTAGGGGGAGAAGGCTCCGGACAGTTCTGCCATCAGATCGCCTTCGGCGAGGGCTCGAGGTGCGCCTCCGGGTATATCACTGATCTCCTGTGATGTTTTATGGGTTATATGTTCTTGTGGTGCCAGTTTGTGTTGAAAGCTCAAGTGCACCTCTTTGCAAAGTGAAAGCCCTGCATTAGAGGGTATACTACCAGGATAATACTTATCGTGCTGCCTAAATATCGTAGCCAACATTCCCTCTGCCGTAGAATTGTGAAGGTAGGTGTCCCTAACCCTGCATCTAAAAGCCTTGAGAAAGACGATATTTTGGTTGTGATAATTTTGTAGCATGATATATTCATAGAATGTGCTGGCCATAGATACGTATGCTTAGCATACTTCTGCCATCTAGTGTTGCGCTCAGACGTTTGTAATTTGATTTTCTTCATACAAGTTGTTGGAGTCAGGAGATTTTGTGATTCCTCCTATAGACTGTATTGCACATGTTCAATGGGTCGTTTGTTAGATTGTTTTTTTCTGCCATCGGGGTCAGATGTCGACCGAGGAGCTCCTCTACCGAAGCGTCGATTCCTGCCACAAGGCCTTCCCAGAGCCCTGATTCATAATGTTTTGCAGCGTGAATCTTTCTGGATTCACTATGCTGTGCATTATTCCGCGATCTTGTGGTTGGGTCCGGATTCGTAGTCTTTTCTTTTTTTTTTTTTTTTTTTTGTAGCCCAGGTGGGCGTCGACGTACACCATTTGGTGCACCTCCCGTGACGTCGTCGTACTTCCTGCGGAAGTCCCACCTTTGGGGCGCCATCTTCAGATTCTTTTTTCCGCCGTTGGGTCTGGATCGTCATCGGGAAGCTCCAGAATTACACTCGAAGGAAGAAGGAAGAAAAGCGAGTTTCATCGATAGAAACACTAGAAGATATCAGGAAAGGAAAAGATTTCATCAGGAGCGCGAAGAAAGGAGGACCAGCGCCCTTTTTCTTCGACGGCTTTGGAGAATGCACGCTCAGAGACCCTGAGCGCAATGGACAAGACGCCATTCAAGTTCTGCCCAAACTGCCACCACAAGTTCGCGCAGAGAGACCAGCATCCGGTCTGCAACCTCTGCCTACCGGTCGATCACCAGAGTATCGACTGCAACGCCTGCTCAGCCTTCGCGCCGAAGACACTCAGGGTGAGAGAGCGGCAGAGAAGGGCCAACGCCAGCATGGACGGCAAGGGGAAGCCCCCGACGCTCTACGCTCTGGGCCTCTCCTCAGACGACGAGGACAACGTCGCCGAGACAGCCGAAAACTTCACGGTCGTAGAGACCGACAAGAAAAAAGAAGACGAGGTAAGAGAATCGTCGAGCGCAAAACAAAAAGTACCTCGACAACACGAGGGTGACTCGAGAAAATCTGAGTCAAAGTCCACGAAGGGAGCCCCGGCGCCGAAAAATTCGACGTCCAAAGGGGGAACCACGGACAAGAGGCCGAGCGGATCCTTAGATAAGGACTCCCCGGTGCCGAAAGACGCCGAAAGGCAAGGGTCGTCGAAAGCATCCCATGAAACGGGCCGATCGACGCAGAAAGAACGTTCGACGTCGACGCAAGGTTCATCGAAAAGACCCGCGGTCGACGCCGAAAGCATCTCCGAGATGGAGAAGAAGAAGAGGCGGCTCGAGGCCGAAATGGAGAACATCCTTCAAAGAAAGAAGGAGTTCGACGCCAGAATGAAGGAATTCAAGATTCCAACGGTTCCATCAGCGGACGTCGAGGAGGTCGAAGACGAGTTCGACGCCGAAGGGCTGACAAGGGAACTCGAAGAGGAAGAAGAACCCTATTATGAGGGAGAAGCCGAGGAAGAAGACCAACGGTCGTTCTACGAATCGGCGGCATCTACCGACAACGACGTCGAATGGCACGATCTCGACACCGAAAACCCGGAGGAGCCCGTAGACACGTACCCTTCGAGGCCTTCGCCACCCGACGACATCGGGGTCTACAATATTGTGGTCAGGAGCGCAGCAATGGCCTTCGGCGTCAAACTCGACGAGGAGAAACCAAAAGCCGATTTTCTCGTCGAGACACTGCTCCCCATCCAGACAAGGAGCCAGTTCCTCCCCATGCTACAAAGCGTGATGAATCAGGGGAGAGAAGCCTTCAAGGAACCTGCAACCTGCCGGTCGATCACGCCCAGGACAGAGAAGAAATATAAGCACTCCTCCCTGGACCCCCCTTACATCAAGGGTAGCGTGACCGCGGACTCCATCATAGCCTCCACGGCCAGGAGAAGGGCCAACGTACCAGCAACTTCAGGCCCACCCCCGGATAAGGAGAGCAGGAGGATTGACCTCACAGGAAGAAAGGTCGAGAGGAACGCCGCAATGCACTGGCGCATGGCGAATTCAAATGCACTCCTCAATAGACACCAGTACCAGCACTGGGATGAGATGGGGGAGTTAGTAAAGCACCTCCCCGAAGAATTCCGGCAGAGAGCCTCTCACCTGATAGATGAAGGCAAAAACATCGCCAACTCCTGTATAAAGACGGCGTTGGATGGGGCAGAGACTTCAGCAAGACTCATGGCCATAGGGGTCACAGAGAGGAGGCATGCATGGCTAAGAATCTCGGGATTCAAACCGGAAGTGCAGAACAACATCCTTGGCACCCCCTTCAATGGAGAGACACTGTTCGGAGCAACAGTGGACGACAAGCTCACCCAGCTGAAAAAAGAAAACGAGATGGCGAGGTCCATGGGGGCCCTACAGCTGAGGGGAATGAGGCGAGGAAATCCCTCGAGAAGACCCTACGGTAGGGGAGGAAGCCAGCAGGGGACGTCGCACCAGGCGTTCCAACAAAGTCAGCAGGGTGAAGGTCACGGGCAAGGTCAACAGAAGCAAAACTGGCAATATCAACATCGGGGCCAGTCCTTTCGCGGGAGAGGGAACGGACGTGGCCAAAGGAGGAGAGGGGGCGAACAGCCCTCGACAAAGTGACTCAGCACGCAAGAGGACGCCTACCCTCGTCAGGACCCCAAGGGTGAGGCGCAAAAAAGTGTCATCAGGGGGAAGAGAAAATTCAAGAGCCTACGAGCATACGACACCGGTAGGCGGAAGACTGAGGTTCTACCTTCAGGAGTGGCGGCGTATAACCACAGACAAGTGGATACGGAACGTTGTGCAGTACGGGTACTGCGTAGATTTGGAGAAAAGACCTCCAAACAGGAAACCAAGGGGGAGACTGAGATCGGCCCAAGAACTGGCAATACTCAGAGAAGAAACGCGGAAACTCCTGCAAAAGGGAGCCATAGAGACAGTGCCGTTCAGAGAATGCAACAAAGGGGTCTACTCAAACTACTTCGTGGTTCCGAAGGTAGACGGAGACCTCAGACCCATTCTAGACCTCCGTTACCTAAACAAGTTCATCAGAACGCAAAGGTTCAAAATGACTTCACTGCAGGAGGTTCTGCCACAGATAAGAGAAGGGGACTTCATGGTCACCGTGGACCTCAAAGATGCCTATCTTCACATCCCAATAAACAGAAGGCACAAGGGCCTTCTAAGATTCAACATCGAACAAGAACACTACCAGTTCACGACCCTGGCCTTCGGATTAAAATCAGCACCAAGGGTCTTTACAAAATGCCTGTCGGCGGTAGCGGCGCACCTACGAAGGCAGGGAATACATGTCTACCCCTACTTGGACGACTGGCTGGTCAAGGCAAACTCACGCGGAAAGTGCGAAAGGCACGCCAAACGCGTAACAGACACCCTCACAAAGTTGGGATTCTCGATCCACTGGGGAAAATCATCGATGGTACCGGAGCAGGTGAAGATTTTCCTGGGGGCAAAGATCAACTCCCGCAACAGTACAGTAGTACCCAGCGAGAGGAGGACAGAGGCTCTACTGAAGGAGGCGAAGCTCTACCAGAAGGGGCGAGCTCTGACAGTGAGGACTGTGAGCAAGATGATGGGGATGATTGCGTCCTGTATCCAGCTGGTGCCGAATGTACGCCTGCACATGAGACCATTCCAGGAATGGCTACAACAACAATGGTCACAAGCAAACGGAAGCTGGGAGGATCTAGTGGTTGTTACGCACGCAGTGCAGGAGGAGATAACTTGGTGGAACAGAGACAACATAACAGCAGGGAGAAGCCTGACACCACCAATCCCAACAGTGACCATTACCACGGACGCATCGCAGAAGGGATGGGGAGCGCACATGGACAACCTCAGAGTGAGGGGTCTATGGGCCCCAGCAGATGCGGTCCGCCATATCAACTACCTAGAGTTGAAAACAATCCTGCTAGCCCTGAAGGCATTCCAGAGGCACCTGTTCAACAAGAGGGTGTTGGTCCAAACAGACAACACCACGGCGATGTTCTACATCAACAAACAAGGGGGGACACAGTCGTTCCCACTCTCATCCCTAGCTCAGGAGATTTGGAGATGGGCCATACCTCTCAGGATAGATCTACTGGCAATTCACCTAGCGGGGAAGGACAATGTGGAGGCAGACTGGCTAAGCAGGCAGACCTCAGCATCACACGAGTGGGAGCTCAATGGCCAGGAAACGGAGAAACTCTTCCGGAGATGGGGGACTCCCACAATAGACCTTTTTGCAACACGCCACAATGCAAAATGCCAAAGCTTCGCGTCCAGGCAACCAGATCAGCAATCCAAGGGAAATGCCCTATGGATAAGCTGGTCGAGGACATTTGCCTACGCCTTTCCACCGATACCCCTGTTGCACAGAGTGCTCGACAAGTGCAGAACCAGCAACATGACCCTGATCCTGGTGGCTCCGCAGTGGGCGAGGCAGACATGGTTCTCACAAATTCAGGAAATGGCACAAGGCGACCCATACAGGTTCGAGAGGAGGAAGGACCTGCTCTCAATGCAAAACGGAGAGGTCCTGCACCCAGAGCCAGAGACCCTCAACCTGGCGGCATGGCTCCTGAAGACCTAGAGTTCGCACACCTAAGATTGCCGCCGAGCACGATGCGAGTGCTACGGGAGGCGAGGAAACCAACTACACGAAAATGCTACAGCGCAAAATGGAAGAGGTTCACTGTGTGGTGCCGGAAGAAGGGCCTGCAAAACAGAATGACAAGAGACTCAACAGTACTGAGGTACCTCACACACCTTCTAAAGAGTAACCTCTGCTCGAGCTCACTAAGGGTACACCTAGCGGCCATCGTGGCATACACCAGAGGTGAAAAAGGTGGAAGTTTCTTCAGCTCGCAGGTGGTGAGGAGATTCATGGAGGGAGCCAAAAGGATGGCCCCCCCGAAAAGGTTGCCGCCGCCGGCATGGAATCTGAATGTGGTCCTGACGGAGCTCATGAAGGCACCGTTTGAACCCATTCACAAGGCCACACTGCAAATGCTAACTATGAAAACAGCCTTTCTGGTGGCCATAACCTCACTACGCAGGGTGAGCGAGCTTCAAGCACTAACGCTGCAGGAACCCTACATTCAAATTCACAAAGATAGAATAGTCCTGAGAACGGACCCACACTTCATGCCCAAGGTAGTGTCGGCGTTCCACCTAAATCAGACTATCCAGATACCAAGTTTCTTCCAAAACCCGACTACAAAAGCAGAAAAGGCACTGCACACCCTCGATGCCAGAAGAGCGGTGATGCACTACATTGAGAGAACCAAAGAACTCAGGAAGTCGAAGCAGCTGTTTGTGTCCTTTGCTACTAGCTTCATGGGTAGGCCAGTGACTAAGGGCACCATCGCAAGGTGGATTGCCCTCACTATTCAATTCTGCCACAAACAGGCTGGACAGGAGCTAGCGGAGGGGCCGCAGGCTCACTCCACAAGGAAGAAGGGGGCCACCGTGGCCTTCCTGGCGAACACGCCCATCCAGGACATATGCCTCGCGGCAACTTGGGCATCTGTGCACACGTTCACGAAACACTACTGCGTGGACATTCAGATGAACAAGGAAGCACAGGTTGGACAGAAGGTGCTTCAGCACATTTTCAACGACCAACGCTCATCTACCACCCAGCCGCCACAGAACTAGGAAAACCGCTACAAAATCGATGCACAGCATAGTGAATCCAGAAAGATTCACGCTGCAAAACGAATAGTTTCTTACCTGTCGGTGTAGTTTTGCAGCTTGAAGATCTTTCTGGATTCACTAGCGAACCCACCCACCTCCGCCAGGAAGATGAGGCTGGAGGAAGAGGGGGTAAAATGGAAAAGATCAAAGAAATACAAATATACAGATAAAGGGACAAGAAGGGTTAATCAATCGCCTAGGGTTAAAAAAAAAAAAAAAGGAAGGAAAAAAGAACCCGAAGATGGCGCCCCAAAGGTGGGACTTCCGCAGGAAGCACGACGACGTCACGGGAGGTGCACCAAATGGTGTACGTCGACGCCCACCTGGGCTACAAAAAAAAAAAAAAAAAAAGAAAAGACTACGAATCCGGACCCAACCACAAGATCGCGGAATAATGCACAGCATAGTGAATCCAGAAAGATCTTCAAGCTGCAAAACTACACCGACAGGTAAGAAACTATTCGTTTCGACTGAGTAGTTGACAACGACAACTAACCACTGGTTTCCTTTACATATTTTCGATCCGCCAACCCGGGCTCGGGCCCGGTTCTGCTTCAGCTTCCATTTCAGCCACCATCTTCTTCCACTCCACGACTCTGAGTGATGGAAAAAATGCACTTCAGTTTCTGCCCCAAGTGCCATACCAAGTACTCAAGGCAGGATCAACACTCTGTCTGTAACCTCTGCCTATCCCCTGAACACGACGAGGTGTCGTTTGAGGCTTGCCTGGCTTTCTGGACTAAAAAGACTCTTCGGCAAAAGAGGGAACTCCCCTGGGCCCATTCCACCATTCAAGCACACCAAGTAGAAAATAAGCCAGATATCTGCGAGGAGCAGTCTCTTGAGACAGAAGAGAAATTTGAGGACGCTCAAATCACAAGATGTGCCTATGGACATCTCCCTACCACTCGCCAGCAGCAGGGAAGGCTCTGATTCAGACCACGACCCGTCGACATCCATAAGGCTTGTGAGAACACTGGCAAAAGCCGTACAGACCCCATTAAACCAGCAAAAATGGCTCACAGAACCTCATTGCCCTCAGGCCAGGGTAGTGTCTGAAAACAGACAAAGGAGCAGACATGTCCCACCTCCTAAGCAAACACTGAAAGGCGTTGAAAAGCCGAAAGCACCAACTGCACCAAAGTTAATGCTCACCTCGGTGCCTGCATCGTAAACTTAAGCTTCAATGCTGGAAAAGCACCACAAGGCATCGGACACGAAAATACCACCTTCAGATCCAAAAACACTCTTGGTGCCAAAAGATGCGCAACCGCACAAAGGATCATTGGCGCCAAAAATGCTGTTGATGCCTAAACTACCCTCGGTGTCGAAAATAGCAAAGACACCATCGCTGCTGAAACAGCAACCTGTGGGGCCAATACTTGCACCACAGCAAGAAATACTTGATAAAAAACAAAAGACTTTGTTTATCAATCCGGACACTGGAAGGGTAGTTGCAAAACCACCTCTCCCACCAACTCACATGCTCCCTAAGAGAAAAAAGACTTTTGAGGAAGAAACCATGGGACCAGCGCCACCAAAAGCCCTACGGAAAAAACACAAAGACAGGGGCACTAGCCCAATACGCTTTCCTCTAACCCCACCTCCTCCTAGTTCCCTACCTGTACCTTCTCTTTCACCACTTGTCATTCCCGTGCTACCAGCACCTGCTGTATCACCAGTTCGTCCTCCATCACCTGAACACTGCCCTCGTGAACAACCACAGGCATCACCCGCGCAATCATCTACGGGAGACCTTGACTCGGAATGAGATTCACGCTATGACACACCATACTTTCCTGACCCACAGGTAGATCCAGACAATATACGTAGACCCCGTCAATGACACTGATCCTGATGTATACCCCTCTAAACCCTCACCAGATGGTACAATAGTCTACCGTGAGATTCTCAGTAGAGCTGCACACTATTGTAAAGTGATTTCCGCACATTACAGGATTAGGATGACTTTTTAGTGGAAACATTAAGCAGGTCTCACAGGGCAGTACAGTGTTTGCCCATGCTGAAAGGTATGCTAAAGCCCACAGTGGAAATGTTTAAGCAACCAGTCAAATCCAGAGTCATAACCCCAAGGGTAGACGAAAAATAAAATACCTGCCCATCTGACCCAACATACATCAAGGGCCAGGTTCCAGCAGATTCTTTGGTGATTCATACTGCCAGGAAAATGGCCAATTCTCAAGGGGCTGGAGATGCTTCAGCCACTGATGAGGAGAGCAAAAAGTATGATGCGGCCGGAAAACGTGTGGCTACACAAGCAGCCAACCATCTCTAAGAGTAGCAAATTCTGTAGAACTCTTTTCACTATACGATAGAGCCCGATGGGCTGAAATGCAAGAACTACTCCATCATCTCCCAGACCAATACCGGAAAGAGGGGCTGAGCTACTGGAGGAAGGCAAACTTATTTCCAATGCCACCATCCAACCACAGATCCAGGCGATGCGCAGCAGCAACTCGGTTCCTGCCAGTCCCAACACACCAGAGGGACATACTATAGGTCACACTGCAAAAACAATAGAGGACGGTGTTGTGGATCTGCCTCCAAAGAGACCACTCCTACTAAGCGGTGACTCCATACGCTTTTCCCTCCACTACTACAAAGCCTGGACACAAATTACAAAAGATCCAACGGGTCCTTTCCATCATAAAAGATGGGCACTGTCTGGAACTCACAGCGACCCCACCCACTATCCCTCCACGTACACAAACTATTATCAACAGAACACCTATAATTCCTACAAGAGGAGATCCAAGCTCTGCTTCAAAAGGGGGTCATAGAACAAGTCCCAAAACAACTTCAAGGACACGGGGTGTACTCACTGTACGTCCTCATTCCAAAAAAGAATGGAGCCTTAAGGCCCATACGAGACCTCAGGCCACCTACTAAGTACATCCTGTCAGAGCACTTTCTTATGGTAACGCTCCAAGAAGTAATACCATTGCTACAGCAAGGAGACTTCATGATGGCCCAGGACCTCAAAGACGCCTACTACCACATTACAGTATACCCAGCACATTGCTTCTACCTTTGATTTCAAGTAAATGGCCACCATTACCAGTTTAAAGTGTTTAGCATTTACAAAATGCCACACAGTAGTGGCATATTATCTCAGAATAGGGCGCACATACGTGTTTTAGACGACTAGCTGATCAGGATTGCAAACAAACAAAAATGTCTTCAGGTCTGGCACATCGCACTTCACAATATGGGGTGGAGGGATAAAATCATGCAGGCCACCCCATTGAGGGATATGGCGAGTTTGGGCACCCCAGCAATACAAAGAGGCTTTGAGAAATGGGACTTAATTGGTCTGTCGAGGGTGGCTGATCTGTGGAGGCAGGGGGATGTGCTTCTCTTCTCAGAGTTACAAAGAGAGTACAAACTGGTCCCCACAGAGACCGTCTGCTACTTACAAATGAGACCCGCCCTACGGAAAGCAATTCCTAGGGTGGTAGACCTCCCTGAGTCCTCTCCACTTGAGAATCGATTGTTAGATGAATACATGACTAGACAGGCGATCTCACTCACCTGTCATAAATTGATCAATAACTCTCCTGATCTTCTGGGCAAGCTACTGACGAGCTGGGAGCGAGAGATAGGTAATTTGGAGGAAGGAGAGTGGCCCGAAGCCCTGGCCTCCCTGTGGGAGGTGGCCATATGCTCCAGATTTCGATTGGTGCAACTGAAAATTCGTCACCGCAGCTATTATGCATGTACTACCCTGGGTAAAATGGACAAAATAGCTCAAGCTTGGTGTGCTAGTAAGTGTGGTCATGAGGGTACGTTTTTCATATGCTGTGGAGTTGCCCTGTGCTTCATCATCACTGGAGAGAGGGTATTTACTTGCCTCAATGAAGTAGTGGAGCGTGATCTGGCGCTGTCGGCCAAATGGGGCCTCCTCAATGTTTGGGCTGAAACAGACCTCAGTCGTATGACTCTGGCTCACATTGGGACTAATGGTAGCCAAGCGAAACAAAGCTTGCATGTGGAGATGCGAATTGAGCCCGAGTTTGCGGGACCGGAAGAGAGACATAGATTGGTTCATGCTGGCTGAGCGGGCGGTATATGTGGGGAGAAGTTGTCCAAATAAATGGACTAAAATACGGGGAAAGTGGAATGCTTATAGGGGGGAACTTGCGAGCCCCTGGGTAGTACTACTGATGATGTTTCGTAATACCGATGGCAGCTGTTTAATGTTGATACAACAGTCAAAGTCGATATTTGGGTGTCCTGATGGGACTTTGTGGGTTGCTGCAGATGTCTCTCCCTTTTGATCTGAAATGTCTTCTGTCACCACAGCTTTCTTTGTCTAACTGTTTGATAGAAAAGAACTTAAAAAAAAAACAATGTGTGCAGGACACTCAAAAGGTAATCAGCCTTCTGCACAGATTTGGCTTCCTACTCAATACAGCAAGATCTCACCTGCAACCCCTGCAAAGGCGGCTGTTCTTAGGTGCAATCCTAAACTCAGCGGTGGAAAAGCGACAATCTGTTCCAGGGTCGGCACTTCAAAGCCCCACTTCCCCAAATCACCATTACAACAGAGGCATCCCGAAGGGGGTTGAGGAGCACATATGCAGGACCTCGCAGTATGTGAGCTATGGTCTCCAACTCTGCAACACTTTCAAAGCAATCGCCTAGAGCTTCTTGTGGTTCAATTAGCTCTCAAAGCTTTTCAGCAACATCTTCATCACTAAGTAGTTCTGGTCCGTGCCGACAACATGACCGCAGTGTACTACATTAAAAAACTAAGATACATACTCCATACAGCTCTCACACATAGCAGAGCAAATATGGCGCTTGGCCAAACATCACAAAACCCACCTGTGGAAATGTACCCTGGACACTGGTGCAGATTCACCCTCCCGTCCACGGGTCCGAAGACTAACAAAGAGAGATCGGCACTGGAGTTGAAGTAAGACAAACCAAGTTTATTAATCACTCATGAGTGGGACTGCGTCCGTGCAACACCCTAGAGTGTTGAGAGAGGAAGTACATGGAATACAAAAACCATCGTCCTTATATACTGTTTTGTTACATTGCAATCCCATGGGAAGGAAAACTGGGGGGAACGGGTTTAAGCACGGAAATAGCTATAGGCAAACAAGAGCAAAGGCTGACCAGATGGTCAGCAGATGAGGAGGGGGAGTAAGGAATGTTTATGGCAGCAATAAACTATCAATGGATAACATCTAAGACCAGGTGCACTGGCAGTTGCAGCCCCCAGCACGTACAACAGATTGACCATGTCAGAGAGGTCAGCTAAAGTTGAGGACACAGGCTGGGTGAAAAGACGAACAGCAAAGAGTAAAATGAACACAACAGAAACTAAATGGATGCGACAGTCAAAATGGCTGCCGGTTATGCTAACGTAGAATTTACACTTTTCCACACACCTCCTAGCAGAATACCTACCAGGGGTGGACAACAACTTTGCAGATATGCTCAGCAGAACGCATCAGCAGGTACATGAGTGGGAAATCAACACAACATTTCCCCACTCATATTTCCAACGGTGGGGAACCCTAGAGATACACTTCTTCGCAATACAACAGAATGCAAAATGCCCAACCCTCGCCTCCAGGTTTCCTCACCCACCATCCAAAGGAAATGCCCTATGGATCAGCTGGTCAGGCATATTTGCTTATGCTTTTCCCCCTCTTCTACTCTTTCCTTATGTGGTTCAATAGCTCACACAAACATCCCTCACACTAGTCCTAATGGCCCCTACAAGGGTGCGACAAGCCTGGTTCACAACCCTGTTACAACTGTCAGTGGTACCACATGAGATCTTCTGACTTAGGAACAGGGAAAGGTCATACATCCAAATTCCAAACAGCTCAATCTGCCGATGTGCCTCCCGAGGTCTTAGAATTTGGACACCGCAATATGCCACAAGAGTGCATGACCATTATCAAAAAGGCTCGCAGGCCAACCACGCGGGCATGTGACGCAGCCAAATGGAAAATATTTGTATATTACTGCTTAGATAAATAAATCCAACCACTGTCCCTGACAGGTCAAGAGCTTGTTTGTTATCTATTTTATTTGCAACTAGCAGGCGTAGTATATGCCTCTATTAGACTACACTTAGCAGCACTTGCTGCTTACGTGCAAAACAGACAACATATGTTGCTCTTTAAAATTCCAGTAATCAAAGCATTTATGGAAAGACTAAAAAGAGCCATTCCACCTTCGATCTCACCAGCACCAGTCTGGAACCTAAATATTGTTCTCACCAGATTCATGGGGCCACCGTTTGAATCACTAAATTCATGTGATTTACAGTCCCTCACATGGAAAGTAGCTTTTTTAGGAGCTATCACATCTCTCAGGCAAATAAGTACTTCAAGTGCTCACTTTAGAAGAACCTTTCTTCCAAATCTATCCAAATAAATTAGCACTTAGAACTAACCCAATCCTCCTTCCTCAAGTGGTTTCCAAATTCCATGCAAATCAAACAATTGAGCTACCAGTATTCTTTCCTAAACCAGTTTCAGTGGCATTAAGAGCTCTACACACCCTCGATATTAAAAGAGCAGGAATGTACTACATTGAGAGGACTAAACCGGTTCGCAAAATACAACTTTTTCTAACCCCCAAAAAGGTTCCCTTATCTCCAGAGCTGGAATCGCAAGATGAATAGTAAAATGTATTAAAACTTGCTACCTCAAAGCTAAGCGATTGCTACTTGTAACTCCATGGGCTCACGCCACACGCAACAAAAAGACCCTCCATGGCTTTTCTAGGAAGCATCCCATTAGCGGATATCTGTAAAGCAGCTGCATGGAATAACCAGTAGCGGCCAGTCCCCTGGCAAAGTGGGGGGCGGACCGGCCAAAGGAGGGATGTGAGGAGGGGGAGGAGGGTTCGGGGGCAAAACAAATTTAAAATAAATACAAACCAGAAACTTCCCTTAACGCCGCTGTCTCCCGCCGCATTGCGCTCTTCCTGCTTCTGGCCCTGGGCACAGGCTCCCAACCCGCCCTGCGGCCAATCCTGAAGCAGCTCTCACATGGGAGCAGCTTCAGTATTGGCCTGAGTGCCTGCAACTTGTGCTTCCGGCCAGTCTGTGAGCCTGTGCCTGCTCTCTCCAGCTCTAGCAACGCAGCTGGGGCTGGAGAGAGCTTCACTGCGCATGAGGGGTTTGGGCGGCCTGAGACGGCCGGCCAAACACATCATGCACAGTGAAGGGAGTGCCCACCTCTCCCCCACCAGCAGTGTCATCCCCTGGAGCCCCCCCCCCAAGACTCGTCAGAGTCCTGGGGGCGGGTCCAGGGGATTAAAATAAAACCATAATAAAACAGGTATATTACCGTTTAATTTGGTGGTGTGGGGGGGGGGGGGCGCTCCTCTGTTCTAATGGGGCGGCCGCCGCTGGACATAACCCACATACATTCACAAACCACTATTGTGTGGACGTCTTAGCTAATCAACTGGCTAGAGTGGGTGAAGCTGAATCATGAACACTTGTTCAAACATCTACGTCAACCACTAGCTAGCCACCGCTTCTGGGAACTCTGCTTTACATGCTAAGCATATGTATCTATGGTAACACATGCGACAAACGGAATATGTTACTTACCCTCTATGCATCTATTTGTAGCGCATAGCACCGTAGACTTGTTGGCCCCCGCCCTCCTCCCCGAAAGCTACTTGCTGTGTACACACCTCTCAACTAAAACACTCGACCATAGTTTCATTTTACTGACGTGCTCATCCTTTTGGTCACTGCCTGCTCCTGTCCGTTCGTAACTCACCCGATGAGCCCAAAAAATAATCTAATAATCGAGTCACTTTACCCTGTGACTCGAATGACTTCGAAGAAAAACAAGTTGCAGGAGTCCAAGCTGAACACTAGATGGCAGGAGTATGCTAAACATATGGATCTGCTGCACTACGCGCCACGAATAGATGCTTACAAGGTAAGTAACACATTTCTTTCCTATACGTATTCTGGCGTAGAAACCATAGAGGTGTCACCTGATCCTGCTTCTGCGTATCCCATAAAAATTGTCAACACTACTACAAATAGTTCAGATACACAACATTGCCTCGTGAGGTGTGCCGCCGCTTGCACAATAGTCGCGGCGGCGCCTCCAAAGACGGCCTTTGAGTTGAAGAGACTCAGCTCTCCGGATGGAGCTGGATTTTCAGGGCATTCAGGCTGTGACAGAAGGGGAAATTATAAGACGGGTGGGCACCAGGCAAAGTTCTTTTTATGTCATCATCTTTTGGTGTTTGAGTTGTTTACACCACAATCTACTGCTGCCGACAGCGGGTCTCGTAGGTCGGGAGCACGCAACCGACTGACTCACTCTATTGATATTTAAAGTTTTGCAAAGCTTGGGGTGAAAGCGTTTGGGGGGTGGCATGGAAGGGGTCTTGCTATAGGTGAATTAACCCTTTGGTTCTCCCTTTAGGAAGTCATCCAGGATTTCCAGGCTTCGGTGTTGCAGGTGTCGGACTCCCCATACGACGAGCAGTGAGTACCCCTTTCATCGATAAACACGTGTCTCTTTCTGCCCGGATTCTCCTGCCCCTGCTGTGAAGTGAGAGCGTCTCTGTTGGAGAAGAAAGCTGTGCTCGTTCATAGATTTCACACCTTACTTCCGGCTTTGAGTCTGGTGTCTGTATTGCATTTACGTCCATAACTCTCAACCCTTGGCTGTTTGCTGAATCTGTCTTTATTCTTGTTAGTCGTTAAGGGTTCCGGGACAGTCTAATTTTTTAAAGAAACATTCAGGCGTGGTCGCTGTTCATTGGGGTTTTGTTCTACACACGGGCAGTAGTCTCAGGAGTTGGAACACAGTTGTTCACTCTCTTAGCACAAGGTTGATCACTGAAAGGCATTGTAACATAATTTTGCTATAAGACGTCCTTCATGACCTCACAGCAGCCTTTTCATTGGTTGACCATGGGTCTCACTGTGTGACGACATCACTGGCTGGAAGGCAGCCTGGTGCATTGGAGGCCTTCCTAATACTTGCACGGTGCTTCCCATTGCGGACACTCGTAGTAGTGCAGTGTTTCATGTCCAGCGCCGTCTAAGTCTTGTAGGAAGATTCATTGGGATTGGTGTGAAGTCTGTGGAGTCCCCCATTGTAAGAATGACCAAATAATCAGATTTTGTTGTCTCCTCTCTGCTGTGGGGCAGGGTGGCAGCGCAGATGCCCACCGTCCACTATGAGATGCCGAACGGTTACAACACGGACTATGGGGCGGAGCGGCTGCGGATCCCCGAGGGCTTGTTTGATCCTTCCAACGTCAAGGTAAGGCCTATAGAGGCACAAGGGGCACAAAGGATAAACCTTAGAGGTGGGTGAAGTAGGGGATAGAGGAGTTTGGGGTAGCAATGATGTCAAAAATAATGGAGATAGCAAAAATTGACATGCTGTGACATTGATGTGTTTGCGCTCAGTGGTGGACATGAGGAGTGGGGTCATGACAGTGAGTGAGACATGTCTCGGAAAAGTGGCTTTCATCATAACAACTTAAAGGCTTGAGAAGTTGAAAAGAGCAAGTTTGCCAAACCCTTCGTGAGGAAGCGCCTCTGTATTAGGGATGTCCAATGTGCTGTGCTGTACATACGGAATGTTTTATGCAAGGCATTGGGGACTGGTGTTTACTGTACATATTGACATTAATAAGCGAGCCAGTATGAGAGGTGTGACCTGTATCTGCCACCGACTGTTAAAAGCAATGCACATCTAGCAGTGTAGCTGTCGAGGCCACCGTCTGGTACAAGCAACCACAGATCTACCGATGTCTGCTGTCGTACAAGCCACCCAACTGTTGTACACATACACAGATTCAGGAGCGTATGCTGTGCCGGCACCGACCACTACAAGCAACCTCAGATGTAGCAGCGTGTGCTGTGCAGGCGCGGACCACATCAAGCAACCTCAGATGTAGCAGCGTGTGCTGTGCCGGCACCGACCACTACAAGCAACCTCAGATGTAGCAGCGTGTGCTGTGCAGGCGCGGACCACTTCAAGCAACCTCAGATGTAGCAGCGTGTGCTGTGCAGGCGCGGACCACTTCAAGCAACCTCAGATGTAGCAGCGTGTGCTGCGCAGGCGCGGACCACTTCAAGCAACCTCAGATGTACCAGCGTGTGCTGTGCAGGCGCGGACCGCTTTAAGCAACCTCCGATGTATCAGCGTGTGCTGCGCAGGCGCGGACCACTTCAAGCAACCTCAGATATAGCAGCGTGTGCTGTGCAGGCGCGGACCACTTCAAGCAACCTCAGATGTAGCAGCGTGTGCTGTGCAGGCACGGACCACTTCAAGCAACCTCAGATGTAGCAGCGTGTGCTGCGCAGGCGGGACCACTTCAAGCAACCTCAGATATAGCAGCGTGTGCTGTGCAGGCGCGGACCACTTCAAGCAACCTCAGATGTACCAGCGTGTGCTGTGCAGGCGCGGACCGCTTTAAGCAACCTCCGATGTAGCAGCGTGTGCTGCGCAGGCGCGGACCACTTCAAGCAACCTCAGATGTACCAGCGTGTGCTGCGCAGGCGCGGACCACTTCAAGCAACCTCAGATGTAGCAGCGTGTGCTGTGCAGGCACGGACCACTTCAAGCAACCTCAGATGTAGCAGCGTGTGCTGCGCAGGCGCGGACCACTTCAAGCAACTTCAGATGTACCAGCGTGTGCTGTGCAGTCGCGGACCGCTTTAAGCATCCTCCGATGTAGCAGCGTGTGCTGCGCAGGCGCGGACCACTTCAAGCAACCTCAGATATAGCAGCGTGTGCTGTGCAGGCGCGGACCACTTCAAGCAACCTCAGATGTAGCAGCGCGTGCTGTGCAGGCACGGACCACTTCAAGCAACCTCAGATGTAGCAGCGTGTGCTGCGCAGGCGCGGACCACTTCAAGCAACCTCAGATATAGCAGCGTGTGCTGTGCAGGCGCGGACCACTTCAAGCAACCTCAGATGTACCAGCGTGTGCTGTGCAGGCGCGGACCGCTTTAAGCAACCTCCGATGTATCAGCGTGTGCTGCGCAGGCGCGGACCACTTCAAGCAACCTCAGATATAGCAGCGTGTGCTGTGCAGGCGCGGACCACTTCAAGCAACCTCAGATGTAGCAGCGTGTGCTGTGCAGGCACGGACCACTTCAAGCAACCTCAGATGTAGCAGCGTGTGCTGTGCAGGCGCGGACCACTTCAAGCAACCTCAGATGTAGCAGCGTGTGCTGTGCAGGCGCGGACCACTTCAAGCAACCTCAGATATAGCAGCGTGTGCTGTGCAGGCGCGGACCACTTCAAGCAACCTCAGATGTAGCAGCGTGTGCTGTGCATGTTATTGACTTACAGGCAGCCGCAACTTAAGCGGTGTGTGCTGTACAAGCTATTTACTGCTACAGGCAAGCACAGATTTAGCAGCATGTGCTGTAGAGGTCACCAACTGTTACAAGCCATTGATGGTTACAGGCAAGCACAGATTCAGTAGTGTTTCCTGTACAAACCCCTGGCTGACACAAGGAACTAGATTTGGTAGTGTGTGCTGCAGAAGCCACCGACAGTTACAAGGTTTTAATGACGTGTGCTGTATGAGCTGTGGACTAGTGTTAGAAACTTCATTGCGAGCACCAGCTTATGGTTGTCGTGATGTGCACTGGGTGTAGTGACTGTCAGCATTCACTGCTGCTCTCCTGTGTCATTGATGTCTTTCAGGGGCTCTCGGGGAACACCATGTTGGGAGTCGGTCATGTGGTGACTACCAGTATTGGCATGTGTGACATCGACATCCGGCCGGTAAGTATGTGATGTGGTCCTATGGAGTGTCCACATCTGTCAGGACAGCATCACCTGTAATATCTAAGCCTGCTTGTGGTGCACGCCTGGGAGATCAGATATGATAGATACCTCTGCCTGGTGAGTGTCTCCTGAGCATCATGTGCCAGGGGAGGACGCCCCTCATCCCACCATATTTCCTAGCCTCACCTGTAACAGGAGTGCACTCAGGGCACCATTGTTGAGATCTGTATGCAGGGTTTCCATCCTGGGCACCACATGTAATGTTCACATCTGGTATGGTATCCCATTTGCGACCACATGTTATTGCATTGTTTGCAGTTTCATTTGATATCCACACCCGGGGTAGCACATCCACATCTCACCGGGAATTACTTCCTGTGCAGTGTACGTCGTATCCTCATCCTGCAGGGGTAGCATTGATGCCCCATATGTTGTGAGCGCACCTGGTTCACAAGTAACGTTTCTGCACTATCTCACAGCCATATCTGCTCCATACCTGATACTGAATCCTGGTTGGAATGTACCTCCTGTGAACCAGATATGATGTCCTGCTCTCACAGAGCAGGGCCTTCTGTGCACTAAATGTTAAACCCAGGGCCCCCTTGTGGGGTACCCTGTGTGTACCACAAGTAATATCACCCCACTGAATACCTGTTGAGGGGAGAGATGTGTTTTCTCGGTGAGGCATTATACGCCAGAACTAGGAGACATAAATGATTTCCCCACCAGACCAAAGTGTGTGTTATGTGGTCAGAACCCAGGCAGACCCTTTCCCAGCTTGTTCCCGGCACTGGAAAGATGTGGGTGTCAGGCAGCACCATACTTAAGTAGCACTGACAAAGAAACCGCCTGTTCACCGCTCTGCTGATTTACAAAATTCTGCCTGCTGTGCCCCAAAATGTATGCAGGTCATAGGGGCTCCAGGGGAGATGGAGAGGGTCCCACCACAATCAGAAGGGAGTTCTGGTTTACATTTCTGCAGGCAGGGTAGTCCCTCATCCAAGGGGTCCCTTGTGGGCTTCCTGTCCTGCAGCAAGGAGATGGGTAACTATTTCTTCAGGCACATTGTGTATTCCATCCCTCGGTCACTAGATCTCACCCCAGGGGTACAGTCACGATATAAACTTTATCCATCCGGAGAGTCGTCCATGAAGGTCACTCCCTGCAGGTGAAAGGACCCTTCAATGCATTTCAGCCAGAGTCTAGGGAACTCCCTCCTTGCACCTTATAGCAGCCACTAAGATGGTCTCTGGGATAAGAAGCTACTAGGTCAAAACAAACTGGGAGAGACTTTAAAGGGGAACAGGCAGGCACGAACCCCCCCCCCCCCCCCCCTCCTCGCTGAACTTTAGTGCAGACAGTGTCTGCTTAGGAGCTCTAGAGTACGCTTGGACCATTCGAACTTCTATTTATTTCAAG
Organism: Triturus cristatus; assembly: GCF_964204655.1. Lineage (NCBI taxonomy): Eukaryota > Metazoa > Chordata > Amphibia > Caudata > Salamandridae > Triturus > Triturus cristatus. Next base: position 819,142,164 of record NC_140595.1, read on the forward strand.
TTTTCCTTTTAAAGGGGTTAGGATACTGGACTTTGCTTCTTCACCATTGTTTTTTACCAGTTTCTTGCCATGTTGGTCACATACTGGGCGGTGGTAACCTTACCTTTAGAAGCAGCGCAGGAATTTCCAGGAGTTGGGCTTTTAAGGGGAGTTGGGTAAGGCATGGACAGACATTTTCAGGAATCAGCAGCCGGTTGTTTTCTGTCCTCGCCAGGGCCTCTATGGCAGTGTGATTGTGACCGGGGGCAACACCTTGCTGCAGGGGTTCACCGACCGACTAAACCGGGAACTGGCACAGAAGACACCACCGGTAAGAGAGAAGAAGTGTTGGTGGAAACCTGGGCCAGATGAAAGGGCGATGGCTGGACTGTGCGCCACCCAGCTTCTAGAATGTGAATGAGAGAGTGATATTGACCAATCTGTGTCCTTGCATCCATCTTGGGTCACCGGTGACTGAGGGATGCTGTGAGAGGGATATGTTGGGCCTCAGAAGTGGCATGACATGGGGACTGCAGGTCAGGAGTGAAGGGAACTGACAGGGAAGTGTGTATAGCCTCTTCAGCCTCCCTCTCCTCATCACAGGAGAGACAGTATTGAAGTGACTAGGGAGATGTGTTGGTGTGGGTGGTGTACATGGGGTGTGTGTCGGGTGTGTGTGGTGTGCCTGGTGCGTGCGTGGTGTGTGTGTGTGGTGGTGTGTGTGTGTGCATGGTGTGTGTGTGTGTGTGTCTGTATCTGTCTGTGTCTCTGCTAGCTCTGGAATAGCAGGCGGTGTTGGAGGTCAACACTGAAGTGCAGAGGCAGAGGCAGAGGCAGGTTTACCTTCCAGACAATAGCCAGGGTTGTTGCAGGGCTGGGTTTAGGTGCACTGCAAAGAGACGATGCAGAGCAAATGTATGGATGAGACTGGCAGAGCGGCCTGGGGCCAGAGGAATATAGTGGAAGGGGTGAAATAGGTCAAGATTGAGGTGCATTGGAAGAGCTGCACGTGGGTCACACACCTAGAATAGCAGGCGGGCTGCAGGTCAGGACTCAGGTGCATTGGAAGAGCTGCCTGAGGGGTCCTGGAACAGCATGCAGTGATTCAGGTCAGTGCAGAGACACATTGGAAGAGCTGCCTGAAAGTTACAGGACTGTAATGGCAGGGAGTGGAGCCAGCATGTCAATAGGGGCACAGAACAGGTGCTTGAGGTGGAACAGAGGAGCTGTTGGACTCACTTTATATGGGATTCTCCAAGCGAACACTGGCGACCACTACAGATAACTTGAGCAGGACCAAGATGGGCTGCATCTGCTAGGGGTTGGGTGAGTGATGGGCTGCATCTGTCAGGGGTTGGGTGAGTGATTGACTGCAGCTGCCAGGGGTTGGGTGAGTGATTGACTGCAGCTGCCAGGGGTTGGGTGACTGATTGGCTGCAGCTGCCAGGTGTTGGGTGAGTGATGGGCTGCACCTGCCAGGGGTTGATTGAGTGATGGGCTGCATCTCCCAGGGGTTGAGTGAGTGATGGGCTGCCTCTGCCAGGGGTTGGGTGAGCGATGGGCTGAATCTGCCAGGGGTTGGGTGAGTGATGGGCTGCATCTCCCATTGGTTGGGTGAGTGATGGGCTGCATCTCCCATTGGTTGGGTGAGTGATGGGCTGCATCTACCAGGGGTTGGGTGAGCGATGGGCTGCATCTGCCAGGAGCTGGGTGAGTGATGTGCTGTATCTGCCAGGGGTTGGGTGAGTGATCGGCTGCATCTGCCATGGGTTGGGTGAGTGATGGGCTGCATCAGCCAGGGTTTGGATGAATGATGGGCTGAATCTGCCAGGGGTTGGGTGAGTGATGGGCTGCATTATTATTATTATTATTATTCATTCTTGATAGAGCGCATGGCTACCCTTAGGCATCCCAGCGCTAGTAGCAACCACAAGAATTTTACAGTCCCACTGCAGTTTCTGGAAGAGCCACAGTTTTAATTGCTTCCTGAATGCAAAGTGGTGAGCAGTTGATGTAAGCTGGATCGGAAGCGTGTTCTATAGAATGGATGCATTGTATGAGAACATACGCTCGCCCGAACGTACTCTCAAGATTTTAGGAACCTTCGCTTGGAATAGGTTGGCCGATCTCAGGCTGCGGGAGGGCCGGTGAAAGGACATCAAAGAGCGATTTATTTTTGGACCTGTACCCCAGAGGGTCTTATGTGCAATGCAAAGTGATTTGAACATTATGCGTTCTGAGATGGGTAGCCAATGCAGTGCCTTCAGTGCTGGCTTAGCCAATTGTTTTCTGGGGGTGTTGTATAGCAGCCTAGCTGCGCAGTTCTGCACAACTGGAGTTTCCTTGCCAGGGGTTGAGTGAGTGATGGGCTACCTCCGCCAGGGGTTGGTTGAGTGATGGGCTGCATCTCCCAGGGGTTGAGTGAGTGATGTGCTGCCTCTGCCAGGGGTTGGGTGAGTGATGGGCTGCAGCTGCCAGGGGTTGGGTGAGTGATGGGCTGCAGCTGCCAGGAGTTGGGTGAGTGATGGGCTGCAGCTGCCAGGGGTTGGGTGAGTGATGGGCTGCAGCTGCCAGGAGTTGGTTGAGTGATGGGCTGGTCTTCAAGTCTCTCCTCCTGTCTAGTCATTCTGGAGGCAGTGAGCTGTAGGGACGCTGTAAGCAGTGATTTTACACACTATTGGATTCCAGGGTCCACTGTGTCTTTTATTTCGATTCTCTCTTTGTTATCACCTTGAGCTAAATGGACCTGAGTGACTCTACCTGCTACTAAAGCACCAGTAAACCCAGATGGGGCAGCTGTTTGTTCTATTTAAGCTCCTTAACATAACATAACATCAGTGGGTTATTTTTTGCTGTGCATGGCCCAGTGCCCGGCTAATCTCTCCCTTCTCTCTGTCCCCCCAGAGCATGCGCCTGAAGTTGATCGCAAGTAACAGCACCATGGAGCGGCGGTTCAGCCCTTGGGTGGGCGGCTCCATCCTGGCCTCACTTGTAAGTACCGTTATGATTTTGGAGGTGTGTGTCTATGTCTGCTCTGGAATAGCAAGGGGTCTTGGAGGTCAGCATGACGGTGTACTGCTGATTCCTAGCACGAGGGGTCAACGTGTTGGGTGAAGCTCATAGAGGCTGCTGTGTCCTTCACCTTAGAGCAAAGTGCTGCGAAAGGTCCAAATAATCCCCTGTCTGGCTTTTAGGAAGGACTTGAAAACCGATGTTTTGTATGTCGATTGTGTCTCCTGCTGCCACCTTTCACTTTGGTTTTAGTTCTTCATAGCGCTATATAAGGAGTCAAATCACTGGTGGTCTGTGGGGTTCCTTCACCTGGGCCACGAGAGCTCACTTCGGATGCCCGTTAACACCCCGGCCTAAAAGTTCATGTAAAGAGCCCAGGAGCACACAGTGGACTTTGCATAGCCTGGGAAAGCTGTGTAGACTATGCAGTGAATATTTAGCATATTTTTTACATCAAGCCCATTAGCAGCCGTGTAGAGGGGTCAAGATTCCCCTACGCGCCCTGCACTGAGGTTACAATATCTGCGTATGAAGCAAGCCTTTCCTATCAATGGCAAAGCAGACAGTACCAGTAGATGGCTCCACATGTTGGATCAGCCATCTATTCTTTACCACAGCAGGACATTTTTTAGACTTCAAAACAAGTCCTTTTCCTGTGGGGGTCCCATTTGAGTTTGTTGCCTCGGACCCTGAAAAAACTTTTGATATGCCTGTTGTCATCACGTGATGTTGGGTCCAGTGATTGGCTGTGTTCTTCCTGACTCCCTCTCTAACACTCCCCCGAAAACCCATTCCACAAATCTCCCTGCGGCGTCCTCCCATCTTAACACTCCTATGATCCCATTTCTGCCCCATCCCGCTCTTCTAAGTCTCATTCCCTACTCGACTCATCCCGATGTACCTACTCGCCTCGCTCCAATTAATCTCTCTATTCCACCCATTGCTGCACCCAACAGCCCTCTCCTACATATCTTTCCACTTTTGTCTCCTATCCCCGCACATTCAATCAATCACTCAGGGATTTGTGAAGCGCGCTACTCATCTGTGAGGGTCTCAAGGCGCTGGGAGGGGGGGGGGGGGGGGTTGTGCAGCTCCGATTCAACCAAAGAGCCAGGTCTTAAGGCTCTTCCTGAAGGTGTGCAGAGTGGGGGAGCGTCTGATGTTGAGTGGGAGCTCGTTCCAGGTCTTGGCCGCGATGTAGGAGAAGGCTCTTCCACCCGCTCTGTGGATACGTGGGGTTTCGGCAAGGGCGAGGTCATCAGAGCAAGGTATCTTTTGGGTGCGTGGAAGGAGACTCTTTCGTTGAGGTATTGGGGGTCTGGTGTTGTGGAGGGATCTGTAGGCGTGAGTGAGTAGCTTGAAGGTTACTCTCTTCTCTACGGGGAGCAAGTGGAGGCCCTGTAGGTGCTGGGTGATGTGGTGGTGTTGTGGGATGCAAAGGACGAGTCTGGCGGTGGTGTTCTGGATGTTCTGGAGTTTTCAGAGTACATTCTTTGTACTATGGCACCCAGCCCGCTTACTCCCTTCCCAACCCTTACTTATCTGCCTCCTGCTCATCCACTAACCGTGCTCCGCCCCTTCGCTGTGGTACAAATGCAGCAGTCACCGCAGCTGGCGCACCACTGCCACCGCGCGCCTTCCACCTCATATCCTAATATCTATCCTCTTTCTGCCGCTGTGGGATCACCTAGTGGTTCTCCCACAAATACCAATCTTGCTTCTCAGATTTCAATCTCCTCACAAACAAGTTAGTTAAACTTTCTCTTGAGCTCATCCCCACGCTGATGAATTCCTCCAAATCATCTCTGACTATACCTCCCCTCCCTCCTCGTCCGAGCTTTAGCCTCTCTGACTCTTCCATCGAAAAGACTTGAGTTCTTATCACAGTTTCCCGACTCTCATACTCATTGTCCACACTCAACTGCTGCTCAGCCCTAGTGCTCTCTCCCTGAAGAACAATGCCGGGGTTCTCAATCTGCCTAGATCTTAGTCGACTTATCAAAAGCTATGGGAACTTAACCAAGAAACCCACCCCTAACCGCGCTCAAAGCAACTTCTCCATCCCAATCGTCCAGAACAACACACCTCCCCGATCATACCTTCCAACCAGGAATAAGGGATTTACCATCCTCATTCAGGTACCCACTGAACGAACAAACTGTCCTGCCTCCGAGACCACTCGCTCAGCTCTACAATGCATTCTATGTAATTGCTGATCCGCATTTAAACACTGCCTCGAGCTTACAGACACAATTGTAATCTCAACCTTGAAATCCTGGTCCTTACAGAAACTTGGCTGAATGATGCTTTGAACAATGTCCTAGACCGTCTTCGCACTCCACATTATTACATTCAGAAGAGGTGGGGGTGCAGCCATATTTCATAGGAGCACGCACAGATGGAAATTACTTACAACTGATATTTCCCCTTCCCTCCAATGCCTTTCTCTTGAAATCAATACTTACAAGACCTCCAGAAGGAACGTCATATACCACCCTCCTGGTGAAAATATCAAGTTCATCAAGTAATGCGTTGAATATTTATCATCACAGCTGATACAGTCGGAGCCCCTCATCTTCCTGGAGACTTCAATCTTCGCTGTGGTTCTTTACGGTCTCTTCCAGATAACAACACTCTACAAATGCTCAATTCTTGACATTTTTATCTCCAAGGGCGCACTTGTGACCGCTGAAAACCTCCTTCCTGCGGATTGGTTCGGCCACCTGCAAATTACTATCCTAAAACTTTGGGCCTGTTCAAGAGAGAAAAATCGTAGTTCTAAGCAAGAGTAAAAGACCTACGTCTTCTCTCCACTTGTCCTCAAAGGAGCGATGTACTGAAAGAAGGCATCGCTGGCATCATGTGAAAATCTAGAGACGAGCGCCCTTGCATCCTACTAATCTCAGGGCTGCCTAGATAAACTACAAGCAGGACATCTTCAAACTAAATCTAGCCACATTAAATCCATTCTGGATGTCAGTAAAAGTCACCCTAAGCTACTTTTCAATATCATTAAACAATGGAACTCCCGCCCCTCAACCAGCACAGTCTCCACACCACCATCTTCTAAATGTGAAGCACTTACGATCTCCTTTGCAGAGAAAGTAAAGTTTACTGATCACTCACTTCTGCCAAAATCCCAGACGGCTGTACATTGACTGCAAGGCTCGGTGGTCCTGGTCGCACTTGGATTCAATCTCTGAGTCAGAGTGACTTGAAACTATAGCTAATGTCAGACCTTGCCAGCCCCTCTGAGACGCAGTGCCTGGCTCACTGAGCACGGGAATGACAAAGATGCTTCTACCTTACTGGACCTCCCTGGTGAACTCCTCACCTACACAAGGTGCGTTTCCCCAGCAGTCTGAGAATCGGCCATGTCTTTCCCATCCTGAAATCCTGAAATCCCCAACGCCGACACCAATGACCTGAATAATGTTCCCCAATTTCACTACTTTCCTTTATAGGGAAGTTATTAGAACGCTGCGCGGCATCCAAGCTGTTGCTCCACATCCGGGCAAATAACCCTCAATGTTTTTCAGGCTGGCTTCAGGCAGCGTTGTAGCACAGAAACAGTCCCTCTGCAAAGTGAGGATAACTCTCTCCATCTCCTTGACTTAGAGAACTCCTGTCAAGCTGTGAGCCTGGACCTTTCAGGTGCCTTCGGTACAGTCGTCCACCGCGCTCTGATAACCACCCGAAGGAACGGATGGACATGAATGGGACAGGCCTGGAGAGGCCTGACTCCTATTGATCTAACCGTTCACAAATAGTGAAAAAGAGGGCTTTGTTTTGGGCAAAACGTACCTAAAACAAGGGGTTTCACGGGGTCGGTCCTTTCCCCAATCCTGTTTAATCTATAACCTCTTGACGAGATTTTCAGAAAATCTAGTCTTCTTTATTATCAGTGCGTGGATGATGCCCAGATCTACCTGAAGATGTCATTCACTGAAGACATGTCTTCTCTCCTCCACTCTCAACAAGGTACAAAAATAGATGTCCGTCTACCACTTAAACTCAGTCCAACAAAAACTGAATGTCTACTGATCTCACCAAAACAATCATGGACGGCATTTGAGGCTAGTCAGGGGTCGCAACTGCGACCTCTAACTTGCTCCCTGCTACTCCTGGCACTTCCTTTGCAACACTGGCCTCAGAGGAGGCAGATGTTTTGGCCCATCTGAGGCCAGGGGTCGCAAAGGCAGTGCCAGGAGTACCAGAGAGCAAGTTATGACACACCGGCTACGCTACTGCTCCAGGGCCTCAGGCAGTTCATCGCTGAGCAGGATTTGAAACCTGTGGTCAGGAGACTGGTTCCTTCCAGACTAGATTGTGGTAACTCACTCACCTCTGGTCTCCCTAGAGCATATCCAGCTCCTCTGAGAGCAGTATTGCACACTTCTACCAGCTATGTGACAGTCCGAAGGAAATTCACCCACATCTCTACTATTCTCGGCTCCCTTCTACGGCCCCCTGTCGATGCTCGCGCCAGTTTAAGACTGCAAGTATTACTCATAAAGTCCTCCACAACTGCCCTCCCGCCAACGTGAAGGGAAAATGTAGTCTCTGGAGATCAACGACATTCCAGAAATGCGGAGTGCCTCCTGCTCAAACCTCTGACTTTCAAGCAAGACCCTCCACGAGACAGGCGTTCCCTGGGAGTGGGGCAAGGGTTTGGACTCCCTCCCTCCAGCCCTTCGCACAACCTCGTGTCTGTTCACATACGAAAGAGAACTCCACTCCCCATATTTGAGAGACACTTTGGGTAAAGTGGGGGTCGTTACATCTCCTATGTTGACTTGATCTGTCTGTTCTGTCTGCTCTCTTGGGTACTTGCTGCTGGTTTAATATGATGGTTAGCTAACTGCTTCTTAGTCCGTAACGTCCATGCTGATGAGAACTGTTTGCTCGATGTTTTCCTGGTGCTAGTAACTTGTTTACGATGGGTTGTAACCAGATTGCACTCTCTGCTCTATTGTAAAAAACCTCAGTGCCTGTGGGCAAAGTCTATGCTGTATAAAAAAAAAAACATAAAATGTGTACGATGTGTAGGAAGGTGGAATCTGACTGCATGGTTGCCCCCACTTTTTTCCTGGTGTTTTGCTGGGTTTTGACTTAGTTTGGCTGGGATCCTGCTATTCCGGACCCCAGCCTATCTGCTTTCCCCTCTAAATTGATTACCAGTACTTTAGGTACACTCCAGATTGGATTGTGGTTTACCCTTATAAGTCCCTAGTATATGGTATACTATGTACCCAGGGCATAGGTACCCCAGAGGCCTGCCAGGGGCTGCAGCATGTATTATGCCACCCCTGGGAAGCCTTCCAAAATTACACCACAGGACTGCTACTGCAGCCTGGGTAAGGTGGTGCATGCACCCCTTACTGAGATATAGGTTCACTATATCTCCCCATATCACTGCACATATAAACCTATCAGTCACCCGTATGGTAGGACTTACCAATCCTAAAGGCAGGGTGCTGGGTTTTATGTGAGAGGATGCCCATGCATGAGCAGAGCCCCTCTGCAGCCTTCTGAACCTTTATTCCGGGGTTGTTTGTGATGCAGCCAAACCATATACTCTGAAGTGCATTATAACCAAACGGTAAATGCTAACTTTGGGATGGCTGCACCGAAACATGTTGTGTTTGGTGTCAAACACCTTGGAATCATACCCCCACACCACTAACTGGTGTGGGAGTATGATCCCACCCTTCTAGTGGTAGAGACATGACAACACCGGTATACCCGGTACCAGCTAACGGAGCCCTGGTATCACAAAATGGATGCTGCCAGCCACAGACATGAGTCTGCCCTCCTGCTGCTGGATGAAACTCCGGCAGGGGAGGCCTGGACAATAGGTTTCCTGTCACAGGAAGGTGTCACCACCTCCCAGATAGGCTTTAGTGTATTGGGGCTGGGTTGGTGCACTCCAAGAGTGCTTTGAAGTCTGCACTGGGGGCACATTTGGTGTCCCTGTGCATAGTCCAGCTCAAACCGGTTCAGGGGCTACCAGCCCCTGCTCTGGCGCAAAACTGGACAAAGGAAATTGGTGTAGCCACCCCTCTTTCCTGACCCTCCCATAGGTGGATTCCTAGAGTTTGTCTAACCCCTTCCTTGGGTATAAGATAGGAACCCCTGGCTACAGGACTTTCGATTACACCTGGACGAAACTCTGATACTGAATCCTGGAACTTCGACGATCTGCATTGAACTAGACGACAGAAGAATCTCCCTTGGAGTAAAGGAGTTACTCCCCTGCTTGGCAGGCAATGGCCCGGTTTGCATCTCCGAAGCTCCTGAGGACTCCGAAGAATTTTGGAACACAGGAGGTGGGTTTCCATGGTTTTAGAGGTCGTTCAGTGCCCACAGCAAGTCTGAGAACAAAGTACAAGGGGACCCTACTCACGACGGAGCCTAGGGTGAATTAAGTATATGAACAAGAAACAATGGCTCCTGTGAAATAATATCAACTTATTTTCGATAATCAAAAATCACACAATGTCAATAGCAAGGGTTATGCGTAATGTCAGAAAGAGAGTCACCAAAAACACACAAGAGAGGTCAATCTAAATAGACAATTTTGTTTATTTAACAATGCATTTATAACAAACAATTTCACATCTACAAATGTTAGTGAAAAGGTATCCCAGTGAAATTATAAGGAACCTATAAACAAAGTGACATATTTAGTGACATATATACATGGTTTCCTTCTTGAACTGTAAAAGTGACCATTCTTGAATAAACAATTTGAAATCGGCACTTATTTAAAATTAAATAGTGCTGTGTTTTGGTTCACTTTTCTTAACAGTCGACGGCGTTTCGACCCTGTGCGAAATATAGGGTCTCTTCAGGACCTGCAAATATTGGGGACACCTAAAAAATGAATGGATAGTATCAGTACTGTACTAATGGGAGTCACTTATTGCTGGAAAGATAGGAAGGACAAGTGTTTAACTACCTGAAGTAGACTGGGCACTGCCCAGTGCTGAAAAAGTAAACACCACGTGTGTAGTGAAAAGGGAGATACTTACAGGACAACCGAGCCGGGCACTGAATAAAGAAAGTAGGATGATTCGACCTGGATATAGTGTATTGAACATTACCTCATACCTATAACCGCTAGATCAAATGGTCTTACCCCTGATGAGGTTGGTGAAGGGCAGTCCTAGTAATAGATGGCACGTGTTGATTTAATCCACCCAATAATGTTGATAGACGAATGCGCTGTAGTGACAAGGAATATTACTTTAAACGCCTCTATTTTAAGGTACTAAAGGCTTAATCTCCAGAAAATCAGTAATTGTAACTTACCCAAACAGATAGCGTTTGAGTGTGAAATAACCGGGAGGGCAGCCGATCGCTGTATGGAGTTTGACGGTCAGAATATCCGTCTAACTCAATCCCATTCTTTAGACATCTAAAATAAAGAGCAACGGAGCCGCTGTGATAATATAAACTCATCGCAACGCGATGTAAATTGCTGAGCAAAAATATGCCGGCTAACAGGAGGTCGCCTTTCTTACCCAAATTATTAGATTATCGTGATTCCTCCTCCCGGGGCCACGAAGAGTAACAGAGCGTCAGTCTCTCTGCTCGGTATACCGACAATGGGCCGCTCGTTAAGCGGGCATATTTAAGGAAAACTTCCTGCCAAACCATGGGCGGTGGATCCATACAAGCAGCTCATTTCCTGTGCTGGTATCAATGAAGTGAGACCACAGACTATATCCAAAGTATATCGAAATATTCGAAGTTGTTTTTATCCTTGATTATTCTGATGTAAAAAAAAGTCATAATTCAAAAAATATTATCATACGAATAACTACCCAGTGCACCCTATTAACTAGTCACTGAACAAAGGATATCACAGAATAATTATGTATATTTAGATACATGCTGATTCGGTACAAATGACCTCTTATAGGTATAGTAACGTACCAGTGAAAGAATCGTCAAAAGAATGGAATACTCAAACCACGTTGGCAGTGACATCTGGCAGTATTTAAAAAAATCAAAAGTGGTTATAATCTATGTCGTTATGCAGCAGATGGGACGTCACCCCCTAGCTTTAACATATGGTCTGGTAAACCATTCAAAATACATAAGCTACACAAACGGTTTAACAGCGTGCAGTAACAGTATTATCTCCATTAGTCAGAATGAATCTCTGGATACGTACATATGCCTGAGTGGTTATCTGTTACAGGCACAGAGTAAAGGTACTGTAATTATGTGGCTTAACCATTGTGTTATAAAATGCAATAAAATAAATTGGGTGCAACACACTACTTGGCACAATAATACACATCGTATATAGATTCCATACATTTCTCTCCTCATATGTTATATACATAAGATGTAATCAGAACATAATGTGTAAAATGACTTCCATTTCCATATGTTAATGCAACAAAAAACAGTGGTCACCATAATCATTATTACGGATTATGCCTTACATTATTACGTGAATTGTTGGGTTTACACAACATGAGCAATGGTCACTCAAACAATAATTACAGCTCATGCTTCACAGACAATTGCAACCTAGGTATAGAACCACCCTATAGAATCATGTGTCTGGTCTAGTCTGCACATTATACAGATGGATATTCAGATATTAAGTGTGGTAACAAAACCCCTCCACTCTTCAGCAGAATTTAATCCTTGCACAATAGAATCTGTGCGTTCTATCCATCGACACAGCCGTTGCAGTATCTGAGTTAAGTCACCTCCTCTTAGTGGAATGGTGGCTTTGTCGATGTCCTGCCACCGTATATCATCTGCTGTGTGGTTCTTCTCAATGAAGTGATTCACCAATGGGGCATTCGTCACAAGACGTCGGATTCTACTCCGAAGTTGCCCTATCCGTGCTTTTACAGGTTGCTGTGTCTGACCAATATATGGTAGCCCACAAGGACATGTTATGCAATATACAACATTTCTCGTATTGCAATTTGCAAAAAAGTCAAGTGTTTGTTTCACATTGGAATATTCAAATGTTTTAGTATTCAGAGTGAAAGCACACGCCACACAGTTTCCACACTTGTAATGGCCCTTAGTTTCTGGGAGACCCCAAGTGGATTGCAATGATCTGGCAGCCGGAGTGTGTTCCTCCAATGATGACCGAATGAGATGGTCCTTTATATTTTTGCAGCGTTTAAAAGCAAACATTGGAACTTCTATGTTGGAATCGATGTTTTTAATAATGTGACAATGTTTAGTTATTAGTTTGCGGACATGATGGGTATGTACCCCAAAAGTCGATACACAAATGAGCCTGTTGTTAATGGTTTTTCTTTGAGGACTAGTAGCGTTCCTCTTGGACAAAACCAAGCACGCTTCAAAGATTTTTTCACTAGCTTGTTTGGATAACCTCTTGCCAGCAATTTGTTTTTAAGTGTGTTTGCTTCTGTCATATAATCTTCCTTCTTCGTGCAATTACGTCGCAATCGAAGAAATGGCCCAATGGGCAGACCATCCCTAAGTGCTCTAGGATGTTGGCTCTTGTAGGCGAGAAATGTGTTTCTCTCGGTCGGCTTTCTATGCAAAGATGTATACAGAGCTCCTTCTTCATATTGTATGTTTAGATCCAAAAATGCAATACTGGATTTATGTATAGTGGAAGTGAAAGTGAGATGTGTTTGTATTGTGTCCAGATATATGACAAATTCATTCAAATCTGACTCACTCCCTGACCAAATCACGAAAATGTCATCAATGTATCGCTCCCAGCATAATATGCTGGAGCGGTACCTATTAGTAGCTGAGAGGGCAAATTGATTTTCTATACGATACATGTATATATTTGCCAGATTGGGAGCGAAAATTGCGCCCATACTGGTGCCGGAGCACTGTAGGAAATATTGGCCACCCAGGACAAAATAATTGTAAGTAAGGGCAATGCGCAAGAATGAAATGATAAAATAGGTAGGTACAAGGAAGAGTCTAGGTCTAGTATGCAAAAGGCTACTTATAACCCTAATGGCCTCTTCTTGTGGTATATTTGTGTATAAAGAGGCAATATCCAGTGTAGCTAGCCGATCAGTCTCAATATTGTATGGTCTCTGTTCAACAAGATGAATCATATGCATAGAATCTCTAACATATGTATCTTGAAGAGGCACATCGTCTTTCATGAAATAGTCGATGTATTTACCAATAGGTTCCATGACAGAGCCACACCCGGAGAGAATGGGACGTCCAGGAGGGTTTGAGGTACTTTTATGGATTTTTGGAATAGTATAAAGAACTGGAGTCCTTGGGTGTTCTGCATTAAGAAATTCAAACTCTTTTTTACTGAGAAAGCCTAGTTCTTTACCCTCTGTAGTTCTTCTCAAAATCTCCTTAGTTATTGCAGGGAGTGGATTACTTTCTAGCCTCTTATAATGCTTCTCTTGGCAAACGCGTAACAGATACTATCAGTGGGGTCCACAGTCACACTAGATACTGAAGTGAATAAAAAGGAGACTATCCCTATCTTTAACCTCTCTCGGCATTGTCTATCCTTGTAAAAGGTTTCCCTGCTTACTAAGGGTTTATCCTTTGTGATTACGGAACATACAAACTTTTTCAACCTAAAAACGGAAATCTATCAGATTTTTCGTAAAATACAGCTGAAATTGTTCTTTATGAACAAGGCAGACCCTGTACAAGATTCTAACACAGGACTCAGGCCTCCCTCCACTTTTTATCCAATCAATAATATGATGCCACCCGAACTATTAACGTTCGAAAAACTTGTGCTCACAGGGGTTGATGAATTGAAGAAGAATAAACAATACATACCATCAGTATTAGCCTAGAGGAACGTGCAGCACTTATGAACCTGAAAAATGATAAATCGATTGTGCTGACGCCAGCAGATAAAGGGGGAGGCATTGTTGTCCAGAATCGAACTGACTATGATTCTGAGATTATGAAGCAAGTAGGAGAAGAGAAGCATTATAAGAGGTTAGAAAGTAATCCACTCCCTGCAATAACTAAGGAGATTTTGAGAAGAACTACAGAGGGTAAAGAACTAGACTTTCTCAGTAAAAAACAGTTTGAATTTCTTAATGCAGAACACCCAAGGACTCCAGTTCTTTATACTATTCCAAAAATCCATAAAAGTACCTCAAACCCTCCTGGACGTCCCATTCTCTCCGGGTGTGGCTCCGTCATGGAACCTATTGGTAAATACATCGACTATTTCATTAAAGACTATGTGCCTCTTCAAGAGACATATGTTAGAGATTCTATGTATATGACTAATCTTGTTGAACAGAGACCATACAATATTGAGACTGATCGGCTAGCTACACTGAATATTTCCTCTTTATACATGAATATACCACAAGAAGAGGCCATTAGGGTTATAAGTAGCCTTTTGGATACTAGACCTAGACTCTTCCATGTACCTACCTATTTTATCATTTCATTGTTGCGCATTGCCCTTACTTACAATTATTTTGTCCTGGGTGGCCAATATTTCCAACAATACTCCAGCACCAGTATGGGCGCAAGTTTCGCTCCCAATCTGGCAAATATATACATGTATCACATAGAACATAAATTTGCCCTCTCAGCTACTAATAGGTACCGCTCCAGCATATTATGCTGGGAGCGATACATTGATGACATTTTCGTGATTTGGTCAGGGAGTGAGTCAGATTTGAATGAATTTGTCATATATCTGGACACAATACAAACACGTCTCACTTTCACTTCCACTATACATAAATCCAGTATTGCATTTTTGGATCTAAACATACAATATGAAGAAGGAGCTCTGTATACATCTTTGCATAGAAAGCCGACAGAGAGAAACACATTTCTCGCCTACAAGAGCCAACATCCTAGAGCACTTAGGGATGGTCTGCCCTTTGGGCCATTTCTTCGATTGCGACGTAATTGCACGAAGAAGGAAGATTATATGAAAGAAGCAAACACACTTAAAAACAAATTGCTGGCAAGAGGCTATCCAAACAAGCTAGTGAAAAAATCTTTGAAGTGTGCTTGGTTTTGTCCAAGAGAAATGCTACTAGTCCCCAAAGAAAAAAACATTAACAACAGGCTCATTTGTGTAACGACTTTTGGGGTACATACCCATCATGTCCGCAAACTAATAACTAAACATTGGCACATTATTAAAAACATAGATGTTCCAATGTTTGCTTTTAAACGCTGCAAAAATATTAAGGACCATCTCATTCGGTCATCATTGGAGGAACACGCTCCGGCTGCCAGATCATTGCAATCCACTTGGGGTCTTCCAGAAACTAAGGGCCACTGCAAGTGTGGAAACTGTGCGGCGTGTGCTTTCACTCTGAATACTAAAACATTTGAATATTCCAATGTGAAACAAACACTTGAATTTTTTGCAAACTGTATTACGAGAAATGTCGTATATTGTATAACATGTCCTTGTGGGCTACCATATATTGGTCAGACACAGCAACCTGTAAAAGCACGGATAGGGGAACATCGGAGTAGAATCCGACGTCTTGTGACCAATGCCCCTTTAGTGAATCACTTCATTGAGAAGAACCACACAGCAGATGATATACGGTGGCAGGTCAGCGATGCTGAGCAGTTTTGCCGCCGTGATAATACATCCCGCAGCTATAATATATATAGATTAGATCTATATCTTGGCGTTATTGGAACATAACGTTGGAACTAAAACCGAGCTATATGTAGCGGAAACTATTCTAGAAGATTACCACGTTTTTAACACTGCAACTGCAACCTAATAAGCAGAATACTACCCTTCATCTCTTAACCTCTTCTGTGCCCATGACGAGATAGTCTCGTCATGGAGCACGGTCGCGCTGTGCCCATGACGAGACTATCTCGTCATGAAACACGCCCACTAATGAAACGCCCGGCACAGGAGGGGGAAAGGGTGTGGCACAGAAGGGGTTAATACAAGTGTGATTACCTGAATCTCTTGTTTGGTGGCCCCTTGTTGCAGTCACGAATTTCCATTGAAATCACTCTCTTCGAAAGTATATCATCTGCTTATTATAGATTCTTGGTTATGCAGTAAAGCGCATCTACATCCGTCCATTTCGCCCATTAGAGGTTTACCTTATTAAAACTTGGATTCGATTGTGGCTCTTCCTGAAGAAGGCGTTTTTAACGCAGAAACGCGCGTAGAAGAACTCATTCAAGAATTTACAAATGTTGTTACATTTTTGCCCCTGTGGTCATTTCCACTTGAATTGATTGTTTGTCCTTGTTTTGTGAATCATCATTGTCAAATGTATTTGTCAGTAAATCGATAGTATTTGTATATGTTATGTTATGTATTCTTCCCATTATGTGTATCTATGTTACAATTTTAACTTTTTCAAGAATAAAATGACAACATTTTATTGATTTTGTGTGGTATACTGATCTTATGTAATTATCGGTTGGTTATGTATTAGACCTACTTCTCAATGGGCCCTGAGCTGCCTAGGAAAGTTATTCATTATTCAGTTGTTGCCCTGTCCTAGGAACTCCTAGAGTCTTCAGGGGGTCCCTTATTTTGATATTCAGGTCATCGACAAAGCCACCATTCCACTAAGAGGAGGTGACTTAACTCAGATACTGCAACTGCTTGAATGTCGATGGATAGAACGCACTGATTCTATTGTGCAAGGATTAAATTCTGCTGAAGAGTGGAGGGGTTTTGTTACCACACTTAATATCTGAATATCCATCTGTATAATATGCAGACTAGACCAGACACATGATTCTATAGGGTGGTTCTATACCTAGGTTGCAATTGTCTGTAAAGCATGAGCGGTAATTATTGTTTGAGTGACCATTGCTCTTGTTGTGTAATCCCAACAATTCACGTAATAATGTAAGGTATAATCCGTAATAATGATTATGGCGACCACTGTTTTCGTTGCATTAACATATGTAAATGGAAGTCATTTTACACATTATGTTCTGATTACATCTTATGTATATAACATATGAGGAGAGAAATGTATGGAATCTATATACGATGTGTATTTTTGTGCCAAGTAGTGTGTTGCACCCAATTTATGTTATTGCATTTTATAACACAATGGTTAAGCCACATAATTACAGCACCTTTACTCCCTGCCTGTAAGAGATAACCACTCCGGCATATGTACGTATCCAGAGATTCATTCTGACTAATGGAGATAATACTGTTACTGCACGCTGTTAAATCGTTCATGGAGCTTATGAATTTTGAATGGTTTACCAGACCATATGTTAAAGCTAGGGGGTGACGTCCCATCTGCTGCATAGCGACAAGATTATAACCACTTTTGATTTTTTTAAATACTGCCAGATGTCACTGCCGATGTGGTTTGAGTATTCCATTTTTTTCACGACTCTTTCACTGGTTCGTTACTATACCTTTAAGAGGTCATTTTTACTGAATCAGCATGTATCTAAATATACATAATTATTCTGTGATATCCTTTGTTCAGTGACTAGTTAATAAGGTGCACTGGGTAGTTATTCGTATGATAATATTTTTTGAATTATGACCTTTTTTTACATCAGAATAATCAAGGATAAAAACAACTTCGAATATTTCGATATACTTTGGATATAGTCTGTTGTCTCTCTTCATTGATACCAGCACAGGAAATGAGCTGCTTGTATGGATCCCCCGCCCATGGTTTGGCAGGAAGTTTTCCTTAAATATACCCGCTTAATGAGCGGCCCATTGTCGGTATAACGAGCAGAGAGACTGACGCTCTGTTACTCTTCGTGACCCCGGGAGGAGGAATCACGATAATCTAATAATTTGGGTAAGAAAGGCGACCTCCTGTTAGCCGGCATAATTTTGCTCGGTAATTTCCATCGCGTTTCTATGTGTTTATATTATCACAGCGGCTCCGTTGCTCCTTATTTTAGATGTCTAAAGAATGGGATTGAGTTAGATGGATATTCTGACCGTCAAACTCCATACAGCGATCGGCTGCCCTCCCGGTTATTTCACGCTCAAACGCTATCTGTTTGGGTAAGTTACAATTACTGATTTTCTGGAGATTAAGCCTTTAGTACCTTAAAATAGAGGCGTTTAAAGTAATATTCCTTGTCACTACAGCGCATTAGTCTATCAACATTATTGAGTGGATTAAATCAACACGTGCCATCTATTACTAGGACTGCCCTTCACAAACCTCATCAGGGGTAAGTCCATTTGATCTAGCGGTTATAGGTATGAGGTAATGTTCAATACACTATATCCAGGTCTAATCATCCTACTTTCTTTATTCAGTGCCCGGCTGGGCTGCCCTGTGAATATCTTCCTTTTCACTACACACGTGGTGTTTACTTTTTCAGCACTGGGCAGTGCCCAGTCTACTTCAGGTAGTTAAAACACGTCCTTCCTATCTTTCCAGCAATAAGTGACTCCCATTAGTACAGTACTGATACTATCCATTCATTTATTAGGTGTCCCCAATATTTGCAGATCCTGAAGAGACCCTATATTTCGCACAGGATCGAAACGCCGTTGACTGTTAAGAAAAGTGAACCAAAACACAGCACTATTTAATTTTAAATAAGTGCTGATTTCAAATTGTTTATTCAAGAATGGTCACTTTTGTAGTTCAAGAAGGAAACCATGTATATATGTCACTAAATATGTCACTTTGTTTATAAGTTCCTTATAATTTCACTGGGACACATTTTCACTAAAATTTGTATATGTGAAATTGTTTGTTATAAATGCTTTGTTATATAAACAAAATTGTCTATTTAGATTGACCTCTCTTGTGTGTTTTTGGTGACTCTCTTTCAGACATTACGCATAACCCTTGCTATTGCCATTGTGTGATTTATGATTATCGAAAATAAGTTGATATTATTTCACAGGAGCCATTGTTTCTTGTTTATACACAGCAAGTCTGAGGCCCGTATCCCTTGTGGCGACCGTGCAACCCGAACCCTGGACACTGCGTCACTTTGCAGAAGCATCAGCTTTCCAACGACTCCTGCAGCTGAACTTTGGGTTACTTGTAGCCCTGACCCCCAGCAGCATTTGCACCGAAGATTGCCTGCCTACACTCCACGAGTGTTCCGTGAGCTGCCCCTTTGTGTTTTCTCTCGAGGTCCCTTTGCGATCCCTGGTCCGTCGACTGGTGGGTCCCTGTGAAGGCAACTTTAACTCCAATTGGTCTTGCCTGGTTGCTCCAGATGTGCCCTGGCTCTCCATCGCTTGGGGAGTCCCCAGGACCTTGCTAGTCCGCCCCAAAGCATCTTTTCTCTTCCTGCGTGGGTTGCTGTTGCCAAGGCTTGTTGGGTCCAATCCAGGCACCGACACCGCAGCACTCGACATCCTTTGTGGGACAGCTCGAATCCAGCCCCTGGTCATCGTTGACACATCCTGGTCCTCGTGGCTGCAGAGGCAAGCTTCACCTCTTCGCACCTGCATCACCCGACATCGGTGGGCATTCGTCTGTCGTGCCCCTGGTCACTGGCAAGTGACCCAGACTCAGTCCCCTCTGCTTTCAGGTTGTTCTGATCTTCCATCCAGGCTTGGATCACACCAGACACTTTTCTCCTTCCAGCAGCAGCACTTTGCAGCAGATCGCCATTGAAATCAACGACGATTCCCGACACCATTTGACACCTATGCACCCGGCTTCCCTGGGTGAGGTAACTCAAGTACTCCAGTGCTCCCATGGGTGCTGGCCCTTTAACCCCCTGTTAGAAGGCGACCTCAGAGGGGCCCGGAGGGGGCCCTGACTGTCCTGAGACCAACCCTCGAGGTATCGTAGCCGGGCACTGGCGGGAGACTCCTCAGGGGAGGAATCTCGTATCTAGGATCGTACACTCGGCACCACACGACAAAGAGACACCACACCGAGAGTTCTTAAGAGCAAATCTTTATCAGATCGAAGTGGTAAGATCTTTATGATCAGCAAGGCAATATATATACAAGTAGAGCGCGGGCTCACAAAGTCTTGGAGGGGGGTTAGGAGGTAGCGGGACAGTCTTTGGGGGAATGGATCAAATGCAGGAGCGTATCCGGCGCACAGCTCACAATCCTCGAGCTGGGGGATACGCTGGTCGTCGTGGGGTCCGGCGGGACCAAGGGAGTCTGGGGGCGCTGCGAGATACTCAGCAGGCTCGAGTACAAGTTCGGAGGTCTTACGATCTTCAGGGAGCCGCGAGTCACTCAGCAGGGCTCAGGCACAAGTTCGGAGGTCTTACGATCTTCAGGGAGCCGGGAGTCACTCAGCAGGGCTCAAGCACAAGTTCGGAGGTCTTACGATCTTCAGGGAGCCGCGAGTCACTCAGCAGGGCTCAAGCACAAGTTCGGAGGTCTTACGATCTTTCAGGGAGCCGCAAGTCACTCAGCAGGGCTCAGGTGTTTCCAAGGCGAATCTGCCGGACAGTCCCAGGGCACCCCTTGTTATAGGGCGACTCCTCTTTGATGTCCGGAGTCTGTGCAGGCAGGGGTCTTGTCACCTGGGGGTCGCTTGTTGGGGGTTTCCTGCCATTGTCCTTTGATCCTTTCAGGGCCGGGTCGGGAGGAGCCCCAGACACCCAGCAGGCGTGGAGCCAGCCCTCGGGGAGGCCGGCGGGTCGATCGACACCCACCTTCCCAGGGAAGCGCAGAGCTGTGATGGAAACTGCTCCTCCCTTTCTCATCCCAAGGGGAGCGCGATGTCCTCCAGCCGGAGTGGCGCCTGTAGGCTAGGGTCGCGCTGGGGCCGGGCGGCCATCTTGGTGCATGAAGTGGGCATGCAGGCCCGGGGTGGTCGAAGGAGGAAGGCCTACGGACGGGGGAAGTCCGGGTCGGGTGTGTGTGTTCTGGTGGGAAGGATCGGCCAGGCCAGGGGCTCGGGGCTGGTGTGAGGTGCAGGGGTCAGGTCTGACTATGTTACGAGGGCCGGGTCTAACACGCGTCCCCCCCAGCTGAAAGCCGGAGAGAACTACCCATCTTCTTGGGGGTTCTCTTCGCTGAGGCGGAAGAATCGGGAGAGGCCATCGGCGTTGGCGTGGTCCGTACCAGGGCGATGTTCCACGGTGAAATCCAGCCCCTGGAGGGAGATTGACCACCGCAGAAGCTTGGGGTTTTCTCCTCGCATCTGCATGAGCCATCGCAAGGGGCGATGGTCGGTCTGGACCCTGAAATGGGTGCCGAACAGGTAAGGGCGTAGTTTCTTGAGGGCCCAGACTACTGCGAACGCCTCGCGCTCGATGGTACTCCATCTCTGTTCCCGGGGCAACAGCCGTCGGCTGAGGAAGGCCACGGGCTGGTCCAGACCCTGGTCATTTACTTGGGAGAGGACGGCCCCGATGCCATGCTCAGAGGCATCAGTTTGTACCACAAACTCTTTGGAGTAGTCGGGGGCCTGGAGGACGGGGGCCGTACACATGGCCGTTTTCAGGGCATTGAACGCCTCTTGGCAGGCAGGGGACCACTGTACCTTCTTGGGCTGCTTCTTGGACGTGAGCCCCGTGAGGGGACTGTGAGAAGTTGGCCTGATGTATGATGTCACTAGTTCTAGTGTACACCTTATATCAGTCCAAATCCCCTTATGGTGATTGGTTGTAAAGTCAACCTTATAGACCAGCTATCCTAGTGGTAGCATGGACAAGAGCAGTCTTAGGCTAAACTCTGAATGGCATGTGAAGCCAGCTGTGATACCATATATAATCCCTTGAATACCAAATGAAAGGACACCACAACAGATATATATATAAAATAAAGTGTATTTATTCTAGTCAAACCCTCAGCACTCTTTATGAGATTAGAGGTAAGTACAACACAGTCTTATTTATGCATACATTAAGTCACACAGGTAAGTAATACAGTTAGGCCCTAGGGGCCACGCAAACCATATACTAAGTAAGTGGTATAAGAACCACTGTCACGGAAATAGAATAGGCCTAGGCCTAGGGAATCGCTGGGGCTACACTACACTAGCGTTAGTTAGGAAGTGGGAGGCCCACGGGATTCGTGTGCAGAGTGGAAACACTCACGCGTAATGCGTAAAAGTCAATAGCAATAGTACAGTTTAGAAAACGGTAGATTTAGGACACTTCCGGAGTAGCTAGGAAGTTGAGACTTGAAAACTAGACACTAGGATAGTCACTATCCTGATGAGCACCGGAGTACCCAAGTTACCTAGCCCACAGGCTGCGGGTGCATAGGGGTGAAGATGCGTCGTTTTCGTCGTCGACTCCTATGGATGCCTGAAGAAAGATGCTGACAGGCAGTCAGTGAAGAGTGTCCGGTGGATCCCAAGGCTGGGATCAAGAAGAGAAGAAACCTGCAAGCAGAAGGGACAGAGTCAAGGTCACTAGCCAGTAACCACGTGGAACCAGGAAGGAACCAGGCGATGTCGTGAAGATTGCAGGTGAAGGTGAAGCTTGTCACTGCAGCCAGGAGGACCAGGAAGCGTCGAGGACGACCAGGACCAGGAGGCGAGCTGTCCCACGAAGGCTCTTGCTGTCGGCGGCGTCGAAGTTGGACTAGGACTCACCAAGCCTTGGCAAGCGGAACCCACGAAGAACGGAGGACTTGCTTCTGGTGCAGACCAGGAAGGTCTGGGGTGCTTCTTCTTTGCAGTGAAACGGGAGCCAGTCTGGAGGAGCCAAACCAGCGCAGAAGATTTCAGGGAGCGTCGTCACAAAGGCCACCAGCCAGCGGGCAAGCAACCGGACAGACGCGGCAAGCAGGAAAATGCAGAAGGGCCCCACGCAGGACTCGTGGAGTGTGGGGGGCTGATCTTCGGTGCAGATGGTGCTTGGGGTTGGGGCTTCTCAATCCCCGGTGCACAACTTCGAGGGTGCCTCAGAAGCTGCGCTTTAAGTTACTAGCCACTTTTTCCAGGTAGCCGGTCCCACGTCGCTCGTCGCCTCCACGGATCTCAGCTTTGCTGTGGATGTGGATCAGGGTCGGAGAAGTCTGGAAGTCAAGGCTCTGGTCGGGCTCTGCAGTCGGTTCCTCGTAGAACGTGGGCAAAGCAAAGGGTAGTCTCTTGATGGTGCCTGTTTGCACAGGGTAGCCACTCCTTGGCTACAAGGGAGATTCTTCAGTCTTCTTCTTTCGTCGAATGTCGAAGGTCCAGAGTTTCTGTTCAGTTTTGCAGGTTCAGGATAATCTAAAGTCTTGAGGCCCAACTCCCACTCTTATACTAATCTGGGGGGCTGGGATACCTGCTAGGTCACGCCTTATGGGTGGGACCTGGGAGGGGGTGGTTACACCCACTTCCCTTTGTCCAGTTTCGCGCCAGAGCTGGGGCTGGAGTGCCCCAGCGCCGGTTTGAACTGGACTATGCAAGGAACACCTTGTGTGCCCCAGGCATGTCTCATTCCTTTCAGCCCACCCTGCCCCAATACACTAAAGGCTGTCTGGGGAGGTGCTAGCACCTCCCCAAGCAGGAAACCTATTGTCCAGGCCTCCCTGGCTGGGATCACTCCCAGCTGCAGGAGGTCAGACTTGTGTCGTGGCAGCAGCATCCATTTTGTGATGCTGAGGCTTTGGTCAGAGGCTAACAGTGAAGTATGATTTTAACATGTCTTTCCCTCTAGAAGGGGGGAATAATATCCTCATGTCCAGAAATGGCATGGGGGTATTATTCCACAGTGTTAGACACCTTACACGACATGTTTCGATAAAGCCAAACCATAGTTACCATGACCGTCTAAGATTATAAGGCACTTTAAGAGTATATGGTAGGCTATATCATAGAACAGCTATAAGGACTTGGTTCCGAAAGCTGCAGACAGGCTCAGCTCATGCTAGAGCACCATCTCACATGTTACCAAGCACTCTGCCTCCAGGATTGTTAAGGCCTGCCATAGGAGTGACTGATAGGTACACATGTGTCTATATGTAAGTTAGGTATAGGAATACTACACCTAAGCAAGGGGTGATTACACGACCTTGCCCCAGCTGAGTGATCAGCCAGTTGTGTCAGAATGGAAGGCCAGGCCAGGGGTGGCATAATACATGCTGCAGCCCCTGGTAGGCCTAGGGTACACCTATGCCCTGGGTACCTAGGGTACACTGTACAGGGGCCAATAAGGTGATCCTATCCAAATGGGTTATGCACCTAAAGTACATAGTATTAATTTAGAGAGAGAACAGCAGGGCTGTGGGTCTGATTAGCAGGCCCACAGCCACATCTAAGTCGAAAACCAGTAAAGCAAAAGCAAAAAGTGGGGGTGAACATAGAAAGCAGACCCTACTCTCCTACACAACCCCCCCCCAAACTTAGGGACATTAAACTAACCTTGACCAGTTGAGTCTTCATGTTCTAAGTGGAAATATCTGGAGAGTCCATCTGCATTGGCATGTTCAGTCCCAGGTCTATGTTCCACTGTGAAGTCCATCCCCTGTAGGGAAATGGACCACCTAAGAAGTTTGGGATTTTCACCCTTCATCTGATTTAGCCACAAGAGGGGCTTATGGTCTGTCTGAATCTTGAAGTGAGTGCCAAACAAGTATGGCCTCAGCTTCTTCAGGGCCCAAACCACAGCAAAGGCCTCCCTCTCAATAGCTGACCAACGTTTCTCTCTAGGGGTCAGCCTTCTACTTATAAAAGCAATTGGCTGGTCTTGACCATCTACATTCAGTTGTGAAAGAACAGCTCCCACACCTAACTCAGAAGCATCTGTCTGGACAATGAACTCTTTGGAGTAGTCTGGACTTTTCAGAATAGGTGCACTGCACATGGCCTGCTTCAGGTCATCAAATGCTTTTTGACAGCTTACTGTCCACTGAACTTTCTTTGGCATCTTCTTGGAGGTCAAGTCATTAAGTGGTGTCACTATGGACCCATAGTTCTTAACAAACTTTCTGTAGTACCCAGTCAGGCCCAAGAAAGCTCTGACCTGAGTCTGGGTAGTTGGAGGAGCCCAGTCCTTTATGGTCTGGATCTTGCTCTCCAGTGGTTGAACCTGACCCCCACCAACTAGGTGGCCCAGGTATACAACCTTGCTCTGCCCTATCTGGCACTTAGTGGCCTTGATAGTGAGGCCTGCCTTTTGCAGGGCCTCTAAAACATTCCTCAGGTGGACCAGGTGATCCTCCCAGGTGGAGCTAAAGACAGCAATATCATCAAGATAAGCTGCACAATAATCATCCAACCCAGTAAGGACTTGATTCACCAACCTTTGGAAAGTGGCAGGTGCATTCTTCAAACCAAAGGGCATTACCACAAATTGATAATGTCCTCCTGGGGTCGAGAAAGCAGTTTTGACCTTTGCACTCTCAGCTAGTCTGATTTGCCAGTAGCCTGCTGTTAGGTCAAATGTGCACAAAAACTTAGCAGCTGCCAGTCTGTCAATGAGCTCATCTGCCCTAGGTATTGGGTGGGCATCTGTCCTAGTGACAGCATTGAGACCTCTGTAGTCCACGCAAAACCTCATCTCTCTCTTACCCTCTTGGGTGTGAGGTTTTGGCACAAGAACTACAGGACTAGCCCAAGGGCTCTCTGAAGGTTCAATGACTCCCAGCTCCAACATCTTTTGTACCTCAACTTTTATGCAGTCCCTGACATGGTCAGGTTGCCTGTAGATTTTACTCTTCACAGGCAGACTGTCACCAGTGTCCACCTCATGGGTGCACCAGTTTGTCTGACTTGGGGTCAGAGAGAACATATGTCTGTAGGATTGCAGAACTTGTCTGCAGTCCTGTTGCTGATGGACAGTGAGGCTGTCAGAAAAGACCACACCATCAACTGAGCCATCATCAGGGTTCTGAGTCAACAGGTCTGGGAGAGGGTCACTCTCTTCCTCCTGCCCCTCATCTGTAGCCATGAGTAGCCCCATGTCTGCCCTGTCAACATATGCCTTCAATCTGTTGACATGAAGCACCCTGTGGGGGCTTCTGGGAGTCCCAAGGTCCACCAAGTAGGTGACTTCTCCCTTTTTCTCAACAATAGTGTGGGGTCCAGACCATTTGTCTTGGAGTGCTGCTGGGGCCACTGGCTCCAACACCCACACTTTCTGTCCTGGCTGGTAAACAGTCAGTACAGCCTTTTGGTCATGCCAAGCTTTTTGGAGTTCTTGGCTTGCCTCAAGGTTTTTAGAAGCCTTCTTCATATACTCTGCCATCCTGGAGCGGAGACCAAGTACATAATCCACTATGTCTAGTTTGGTTTGTCTGAGAGGTCTCTCCCATCCTTCCTTCACCAAACACAGGGGTCCTCTTACAGGATGCCCAAACAAAAGCTCAAAAGGGCTGTAGCCAACCCCCTTTTGTGGGACCTCTCTGTAAGCAAACAGAAGGCAGGGTAAAAGGATGTCCCATCTTCGCCTAAGCTTGTCTGGTAATCCTTTTATCATTCCCTTTAGGGTCTTGTTGAATCTCTCAACAAGCCCATTGCACTGTGGGTGATAGGGTGTGGTGAACTTGTAGTTAACACCACACTCCTTCCACATTGCAGTCAAGTATCCTGACATGAAGTTGGCACCTCTGTCAGAAATGACCTCCTTTGGAAAGCCCACTCTGGAGAATACTCCAAGCAGGGCCCTTGCCACAACAGGAGCTGTTGTGGTCCTCAGGGGAATTGCTTCTGGGTACCTGGTGGCATGGTCCACTATCACCAGTATGAATCTGTGCCCAGATGCTGTTTGTGGGTCCATTGGTCCTACAATATCTATGCCCACTCTTTCAAAGGGGACCCCCACCACAGGTAGTGGTATGAGGGGGGCCTTTGTGGTGCCACCTGATTTGCCACTGGCTTGGCAGGTGACACAGGAGCGACAAAACTCCTTAGTATCTTCTGACATATGGGGCCAGTGAAAGTGAGGGACAAGCCTGTCCCAAGTCTTGTTCTGGCCTAGATGTCCTGCAAGGGGAATATCATGGGCCAAGGTAAGAAGGAAGCCTCTGAACTTCAGTGGTATGACCAACCTCCTGGATGCACCAGGCTTGGGGTCTCTAGCCTCTGAATACAGTAGCCCTTCATCCCAATACACTCTATGGGTACCTTGAGCATTCCCTGCAGCCTCAGCAGCAGCCAGCTGTCTGAGGGGTTCAAGAGAGGGGCAGTCTAATTGAGCCTGCCTCAGATCTGCCCTGGAAGGTCCCCCTGTCCCAAGAAACTCAACCTGATCAGGTTCAAGTTCTTCTAGGACAGTTCCTTCAGGGCTCTCAGAATCATCCTCCTGGGAGGGCTGATCCACCACCTGAGGCAGGGGGGAAGGCACAGCCTTAACCCTACTGCTCTTTCTCTTGGGTTGTGACTGGTCCATAGTTTCAGGATCCAGCACTTGTTCAGTGGTGCACTTTTTGGCCTGTGACCTGGTCACAGCAAGGACATGTGCATCTATCCCCAGCATTTCTGCATGGGTCCTATACTCCACTTCAGACCAAACTGAAGTTTCAAGATCATTGCCCAGTAAACACTCTACAGGAAGGTCTGAACTAACAACAACTTTCTTGAGGCCAGTTACCCCTCCCCAGGAGAAGTTAACAATAGCCACACTATGGGAGGTAGTGGCATTGCTAGCGTTGGTCACTAGGTAATTCTCACCTAGTATGATCTGTCCAGGGTCCACAAAAGCAGGTGTCACCATTGTGACACTAGCTCCAGTGTCCCTGTAGGCCTGAGCCATTCTTTGGTTGATAAAAGGTGTCCGTCTGTACTTGCCCAGGTTACTGGGGCCTACAGTAGAGGACAAAGCTAAGTCCCCATCACAGATCAGAACAGCCTGAGTAGGTACTCTGACTAGGCCAGAATCATCCTCAGTTCCCAGGGTTAACCCTACTACACCCTTTTGCTGGGAACCACCACTTACAGCTGAACTAGGGGGTACAGTTGCCTTAGGGGCAATGGTGGCTGGGGGCTTATCCTTTTTGGTGCACTCACTAAACCAATGTGAGTTGGACTTACAATAGTTGCACCATGGTTTCTTTTGGCCATCTTTCTTTTTATCCTTTTTGGGACCACCCTCCCCCTGAGCCTTTTGGGGGCCTGGTGAAGACTTCTGGTCTTTTTGTTTCTGATCATTACCCTTCTGGTCTGCCTTTTTCTGATCACCGCCCTGGTTCTGGTTTTTCTGCTTAACTCTAGTCCTGACCCATCTATCTGCCTTCTTTCCCAATTCTTGGGGAGAAGTCAGATCAGAATCAATCAGGTGTTGATGCAATAGCTGGTTTTGACAGTTGTTAAGTATTTGCTCTCTCATGATCAAATTATACAATCCTGTATAGTCCTTAACCTTACTTCCCATTAGCCAGCCTTCCAGAGCCTTAGTGGCACAATCTACAAAGTCAGTCCAGTCCTGAGTCTGTGTCTTCTGGGTATCCCTGAACAACAACCTTTATTGTTCAGTGGTTAGGCCAAACCCATCAATCAGAGCACTCTTCAGGACAGTGTAATTATCTGCATCCTCATCACTAACTGTGAGGAGCTTGTCTCTGCCTTTCTCAGAGAAGGAGAGCCACAAGATAGCTGCCCACTGACTTTGGGGTACCTGCTGTACTTTGCAAGCTCTCTCCAAAGCAGTTATCCATTTGTGGATGTCATCCCCACACTTGTAGGGAGGGACAATCTTGCTCAGGTTTCTATTGTCATAGTGCCTGTCTCTATCCTTAGGGATATTGCTGCCACCAGTGGGTTCTGACCCACTCAACTTTTGTTCTCTAGCCAGAGCAAGCTTCTCTTTGGCAAGGGCAAGTTCTTCCCTCTGAATCCTCAGATTAGCTTCCCTCATTCTGGCTTCATGCTCCTTTCTCTCAGGGGAAGTCATTCCCCTGTGAGAGGAAGCATTAGAGATGTTAGAGACATGGGAGTGGATGGATTCCCTTGAAGGGGATCTGTCCCTCCTGCTTCTCTGTGTAAGCCTACTTGGGGGTCTGTAAGGGGGGACCCCATGCAAACTCCCATGTAAGCTTAGGTTAGCCTGGCTAAGTCTTCCTACTTGGCCCTGGCTGTCTACCTCTTCATCTGAAGTCTCCTCTGACTCCTCTGTGGTGGGTAGACCCTCCTCTGTACTTAGGGTACCTGCCTGAGATGCCCTAAGAATGTCATACTCCTCTAGGAGTTGTCTTAACTGAAGGAGGGTAGGGTTTGCACCCTGTTTTATTCCTCTGGAGGTACACAAGTGTCTCATCTCCTGGAATGTTAAGGTATCATATCTAGAGGGGGTCTTTTGCAGACCTGCCCCTCCTGAGAGAGCATCTACTTGATCTCCTCTCAGAGACATGATCTAGTGAGGGTGTGGTGTGTGCACCTACCTACACTAGTTGTATCTACTAAACCTCTCTAGTAGTTGTAGTCAGGGTGTGTTACTCCCTTCAACCTACAACTACAAAGTCCAGTAGGACTTAAGTATTATAATCTATGTTATATGTACCTAGACAATATCTGTGTGATCTTTCAATTTAGTATCTAAAGATTACAATGGTATTACAACAGCAAGCTCAGATCCCAACCGCTGCTCACCAATGTGAGAAGTTGGCCTGATGTATGATGTCACTAGTTCTAGTGTACACCTTATATCAGTCCAAATCCCCTTATGGTGATTGGTTGTAAAGTCAACCTTATAGACCAGCTATCCTAGTGGTAGCATGGACAAGAGCAGTCTTAGGCTAAACTCTGAATGGCATGTGAAGCCAGCTGTGATACCATATATAATCCCTTGAATACCAAATGAAAGGACACCACAACAGATATATATATAAAATAAAGTGTATTTATTCTAGTCAAACCCTCAGCACTCTTTATGAGATAAGAGGTAAGTACAACACAGTCTTATTTATGCATACATTAAGTCACACAGGTAAGTAATACAGTTAGGCCCTAG
This sequence comes from Triturus cristatus, assembly GCF_964204655.1. Classification (NCBI taxonomy): domain Eukaryota; kingdom Metazoa; phylum Chordata; class Amphibia; order Caudata; family Salamandridae; genus Triturus; species Triturus cristatus. The sequence goes on from NC_140595.1 coordinate 819,171,894, forward strand.
GGGCCACGCAAACCATATACTAAGTAAGTGGTATAAGAACCACTGTCACGGAAATAGAATAGGCCTAGCCCTAGGGAATCGCTGGGGCTACACTACACTAGCGTTAGTTAGGAAGTGGGAGGCCCACGGGATTCGTGTGCAGAGTGGAAACACTCACGCGTAATGCGTAAAAGTCAATAGCAATAGTACAGTTTAGAAAACTGTAGATTTAGGACACTTCCGGAGTAGCTAGGAAGTTGAGACTTGAAAACTAGACACTAGGATAGTCACTATCCTGATGAGCACCGGAATACCCAAGTTACCTAGCCCACAGGCTGCGGGTGCATAGGGGTGAAGATGCGTCGTTTTCGTAGTCGACTCCTATGGATGCCTGAAGAAAGATGCTGACAGGCAGTCAGTGAAGAGTGTCCGGTGGATCCCAAGGCTGGGATCAAGAAGAGAAGAAACCTGCAAGCAGAAGGGACAGAGTCAAGGTCACTAGCCAGTGACCACGTGGAACCAGGAAGGAACCAGGCGATGTCGTGAAGATTGCAGGTGAAGGTGAAGCTTGTCGCTGCAGCCAGGAGGACCAGGAAGCGTCGAGGACGACCAGGACCAGGAGGCGAGCTGTCCCACGAAGGCTCTTGCTGTCGGCGGCGTCGAAGTTGGACTAGGACTCACCAAGCCTTGGCAAGCGGAACCCACGAAGAACGGAGGACTTGCTTCTGGTGCAGACCAGGAAGGTCTGGGGTGCTTCTTCTTTGCAGAGAAGCGGGAGCCAGTCTGGAGGAGCCAAACCAGCGCAGAAGATTTCAGGGAGCGTCGTCACAAAGGCCACCAGCCAGCGGGCAAGCAACCGGACAGACGCGGCAAGCAGGAAAATGCAGAAGGGCCCCACGCAGGACTCGTGGAGTGTGGGGGGCTGATCTTCGGTGCAGATGGTGCTTGGGGTTGGGGCTTCTCAATCCCCGGTGCACAACTTCGAGGGTGCCTCAGAAGCTGCGCTTTAAGTTACTAGCCACTTTTTCCAGGTAGCCGGTCCCACGTCGCTCGTCGCCTCCACGGATCTCAGCTTTGCTGTGGATGTGGATCAGGGTCGGAGAAGTCTGGAAGTCAAGGCTCTGGTCGGGCTCTGCAGTCAGTTCCTCGTAGAACGTGGGCAAAGCAAAGGGTAGTCTCTTGATGGTGCCTGTTTGCAGAGGGTAGCCACTCCTTGGCTACAAGGGAGATTCTTCAGTCTTCTTCTTTCGTCGAATGTCGAAGGTCCAGAGTTTCTGTTCAGTTTTGCAGGTTCAGGATAATCTAAAGTCTTGAGGCCCAACTCGCACTCTTATACTAATCTGGGGGGCTGGGATACCTGCTAGGTCACGCCTTATGGGTGGGACCTGGGAGGGGGTGGTTACACCCACTTCCCTTTGTCCAGTTTCGCGCCAGAGCTGGGGCTGGAGTGCCCCAGCGCCGGTTTGAACTGGACTATGCAAGGAACACCTTGTGTGCCCCAGGCATGTCTCATTCCTTTCAGCCCACCCTGCCCCAATACACTAAAGGCTGTCTGGGGAGGTGCTAGCACCTCCCCAAGCAGGAAACCTATTGTCCAGGCCTCCCTGGCTGGGATCACTCCCAGCTGCAGGAGGTCAGACTTGTGTCGTGGCAGCAGCATCCATTTTGTGATGCTGAGGCTTTGGTCAGAAGCTAACAGTGAAGTATGATTTTAACATGTCTTTCCCTCTAGAAGGGGGGAATAATATCCTCATGTCCAGAAATGGCATGGGGGTATTATTCCACAGTGTTAGACACCTTACACGACATGTTTCGATAAAGCCAAACCATAGTTACCATAACCGTCTAAGATTATAAGGCACTTTAAGAGTATATGGTAGGCTATATCATAGAACAGCTATAAGGACTTGGTTCCGAAAGCTGCAGACAGGCTCAGCTCATGCTAGAGCACCATCTCACATGTTACCAAGCACTCTGCCTCCAGGATTGTTAAGGCCTGCCATAGGAGTGACTGATAGGTACACATGTGTCTATATGTAAGTTAGGTATAGGAATACTACACCTAAGCAAGGGGTGATTACACGACCTTGCCCCAGCTGAGTGATCAGCCAGTTGTGTCAGAATGGAAGGCCAGGCCAGGGGTGGCATAATACATGCTGCAGCCCCTGGTAGGCCTAGGGTACACCTATGCCCTGGGTACCTAGGGTACACTGTACAGGGACCAATAAGGTGATCCTATCCAAATGGGTTATGCACCTAAAGTACATAGTATTAATTTAGAGAGAGAACAGCAGGGCTGTGGGTCTGATTAGCAGGCCCACAGCCACATCTAAGTCGAAAACCAGTAAAGCAAAAGCAAAAAGTGGGGGTGAACATAGAAAGCAGACCCTACTCTCCTACAGGGACCGACCAGGCTGCCGTAATTCCGGATGAATCTCCGATAGTAGCCCGTGAGGCCCAGAAAGGCTCGGACCTCTGTTTGGGTAGTGGGAGGTTCCCAGGCTAGGATGGCGTCGATTTTGGGCTGTAGAGGGGCGACCTGCCCGCTTCCGACCTGGTGCCCCAGGTAGGCTACCGAACCTTGCCCAATCTGGCATTTGCTGGCTTTCACGGTGAGGCCCGCCTGGCGTAGGGCGGTTAGCACCCTCCGGAGGTGTTGGAGGTGCTCGCTCCATTCGGAACTAAAAACTGCGATATCGTCGAGATATGCAGCGCTGAATTTTTCCAGCCCGGCCAGGACTCTATTTACCAGTCGCTGGAAGGTGGCCGGGGCATTTTTCATCCCGAAGGGCATTACGCGAAAGCGATAGTGCCCATCCGGGGTGGAGAAGGCGGACCGCTCCTTGGCTCCCTCTGTGAGCGCAATTTGCCAGTAGCCGCAGGTGAGATCGAAGGTGCTGAGGAACCGTGCAGCTCCGAGCCGGTCAATGAGCTCGTCGGCTCGGGGAATGGGGTGGGCATCGGCTCGGGTGACCTCATTGAGCCCCCGGTAGTCCACGCAAAAGCGGAGTTCCGGGGCGACCCCGGGGGCGGCTGCTTTTGGGACCAGGACCACGGGGCTGGCCCAGGGGCTGTCTGAGGGTTCGATCACGCCTAGGGTCAACATTTTCGAGACTTCGGCTTGGATACAGGACCGGACCCGATCGGGGACTCGGTAGGCTCGGTGTCTCACTGGTGGGCTGTCCCCGGTATCCACATCATGGACACACCAGTCGGTGACCTTGGGGACCAGGGAGAAAAGGTCCGGAAACTGCCCTAGGAGCTGGCGGCAATCCTCACGTTGCTGGGGAGTGAGAGACGGGGAGAGGTTCACTCCTTCTACGGAGCCGTCCTTCTCCTTGGTGCATAGAAAATCAAGGAGAGGATCCGACTCTTCTTCGGACCCGTCGTCAGTGGCCAGTAGGAGGCTCAGCTCTGTCCGCACAAAGTGGGGCTTGAGGCGGTTCACGTGGAGGACCCGGAGGGGGTCCCGGGGTGACTGGACGTCTACCAAGTACGTGACCGGGCTCTTTCGCTCAACTACTTTGAAGGGCCCGGTCCATTTATCCTGGAGAGCGCAGGGTTTCACGGGGGTCATGACCCACACCAGCTGGCCCGGCTGAAACTCGACTAGCGCGGCATTCTGGTCGTACCAGCGCTTCATCTCCTCCTGACTCGCCTCCAGATTGGCCTCTGCCATTTCCCGGAACCTCCTAGTCTGATTGCGGAGGGTCAGGACGTAACTGAACACGTCTCGGGGGGTGCCTCGGGGCGCCGTCTCCCACTCTTCTTTGACCAGGCTGAGGGGCCCCCTGACGGGGTGCCCGTAGAGTAGCTCGAAGGGGCTGAAACCCAAGGATTTCTGGGGAACTTCTCGGTATGCGAATAGGAGGCAGGGGAGCAGGAGGTCCCACTTACGCCGGAGGGGCTCTTCCAGGCCCGCGATCATCCCCTTCAGAGTCCGGTTAAACCGCTCTACCAGGCCGTTTCCTTGGGGGTGGTACGGGGTGGTGAACTTGTAGGACACCCCGCACTGTTGCCATAAGGACCTCATGTATCGGGAGATAAAGTTGGTACCGCGATCGCTCACGACCTCGCGGGGAAAACCCATGCGGGAGAAGATCCCCATCAGCGCCCGGCCCACCACGGGGGCCGTGACGGTGCGCAGGGGGATGGCCTCAGGGTAACGAGTGGCATGGTCCACCAGGACGAGGATGAACCGGTGCCCCTGGGAAGTTGGGGGGTCCAGAGGTCCTACAATGTCGATCCCGACCCGCTCAAAAGGGGTACTGACCACAGGGAAGGGCTGGAGGGGAGCCTTGCGCTTCCCTCCACTCTTCCCACTGGCCTGGCACGTGGGACAGGACTTGCAGTGGGCTTCTACATCCGCTTTCATTCTGGGCCAGTAGAAGTGAGTCACGAGGCGACTGTATGTTTTGTCCTGACCCAAGTGGCCTGCGAGGGGGACGTCGTGGGCCACGCCCAGGAGGAGGTCTCGGAAGCGTAGTGGTACCACCAGCACTCGGCCGGACCCTAGCTCCACCGACTTCTGTTCGCTGTACAGAAGGTCATTCTCCCAATAGACCCGGTGCGTCCCCGTCTGGTCGCCTGCGGCCTGGGCCTCTGCCTGTTGCCGGGGCCCGACCAGGGAGGGACAGGTAGCCTGCTCTCGGCAGAACTCCTCTCGGGAGGGGCCCCCTTTGTGGCGCCACTGTGCTAATTCGGGCAGATCGCCTAACTCGGTGTCTGGGGTGGAGTCGGAAGGCGGCGGTTCGTCACTGGCGAGCGACTCTTCCGGTGGGGGGATGTGGGGGCCCTCGGCCGGGACCATCCCATCTTCAGGGGTCGGGGCGTCGTCGACGTCCCTCAGGGGGGGTCAGTCGAGTCGCCATGGATCGAGTGGTGGCGCACACCCACTCAGGGAGGCCCATCATCCCTAGGTGGGTCTTGCGCTCAACTTGCCCCCAGGGGGAACTTTCCAGGTCGTTCCCCAGGAGACAGTCGACGGGCTGGGATGTTCTCACTGCGACCTTCAGTTTACCGACCACCCCTCCCCACTCGAAAGGCACCAGGGCTACCTTACATAGGCTTTATGTGTTGTCGGCTGAAATGACAGGGCAAAATACGTTGGGGAGGACCTGGTCCTCGTGGACTAAATGGCTGAGGACACCGGTGATGCTGGCCCCGGTGTCACGGAGGGCTTCTACTTGGTGGCCATTGATCGTGACGAGCTGCCCATATTTCTTTGTGTTAGAGGGCAGGAGGCTCCCAGGGACCATCTCTCTATCTCCTAAGGACACTAGGGCCATAGCGGCGGGTTCCCACTCCTCGGCCTCCTCAACCTCCTCCCCCAGGGCTACATTGGCTATCTGTCTAGCGGGGGTGCTGCCTGGTTGGTGCGTGGGGCCATGGGGCATTCAGGGTCGTTGGCGTAATGCCCGGGCTTCTGGCAACGGAAACAAGTGATGGTTACCCGGTGCCCCCGTCTCAGGGGGAGGCCGGATACAGCTGGTGGGGGTGCCGGGAAAGGCGGAGGTTGGGACTTCGGGGGACTAGTCTGGGGCTCTTTCTGCCCTCCCTGGTTTCCCCCCCCTCTCTGGCGGGGTGGTCCCTGACTGGCTCGGGGGTACTCTCCTACAGGGCCCCGGGAGACCCGGGTGTTGGTCCAGCGATCCGCCTCGACAGCCAGCTTTCTCGGGTCCGTGAGCTTGCTGTCGAGCAGATGCTGGCGTAGTTCCACAAAGCAGTTGGCAGCCAGGTGTTCCCATAACATAAGGTCAGTTAGTTCTTCCAGGGTGGTTACCTTGCTGCCCTTGATCCACCCATCGAAGGTACGGCTGAAGAAATTCACATATTCCATCCAGGTGGTACCTGGGATCTTCCGGCAGTCCCGGAACCGCTGGCGGTACATCTCCGGGTTGAGGCCGTACCTTGTGAGGAGGGCCGCTTTCATGTGTTCATATGAGGTCTGCATGGAGGTGGGTAGGTCGAGCAGGGTGTCTCTTCCTTCGCTCAGGAACCGTCCCCATAACCCAGCCCCCCAATCCTTCTGCGGGACCCGATGGGAGGTCATGGCGACCTCGTAGGCCCGAAACCACTGCTGAATGTCATCATTCTTGTAATATTCCTTGACCACATCCTTGGGGATGTGGACCTTCTGTTCCGTCGGGGCGGCCGCCTCTCGGTTCCCCGGGGGCCGCGTTTCTTCGCTTCTTGCTTTCAGTTCTATTTCCTTCAAACTGCGTTCATGTTCTAGTTGAAGTCTCCTTCCCTCGTGTTCTCGTTGGAGTTTCTTCTCTTCCAATTCTCCTTGCACTCACAACTGTTCTACTGCTAGCTTTTTTTCGGCTAATTTCAACTCGCCCTCAATTTTGAGTTTGGCTAATTCGAGCTCGTGATGGCGACTTTTTTCTCTGTCAGCTAGTTCCTCCGGGGATAGGCCCCCGTCTAGTACGAAGCCTCGCACCTGGTTGCTGCTGCGTTCTCCTTGGGGGGGGGTCCTGCATCGTCGTGGGGCTCCACCGCTCCTTCTGGGCGGGGGGCTCCCGAATCCACCCAAGCTTTCAGTGCCTTTTGCATATCTTCTTTGGTGTTGAGACCAGTGGTAGCGATTCTGAGTTCCTTACAGAATTGCTTTAGTTCCCTGTGAGTGTACTCTTCCAGCTGTTCCACCTGGAACACGGTACTGGCGTCGTCTTCTACGAGAACCACGGCGTTTCCTTCTGCCATCTTTGTCGGTAGTGCGTCAGCCGTTCACGGTACGATCTCTAGATTATGGGCCCGAATCCCGTCGCTTGCCACCAATGTTAGAAGGAGATCTCAGAGGGGCCCGGAGGGGGCCCTGACTGTCCTGAGACCAACCCTCGAGGTATCGTAGCCGGGCACTGGCGGGAGACTCCTCAGGGGAGGAATCTCGTATCTAGGATCGTACACTCGGCATCACACGACAAAGAGACACCACACCGAGAGTTCTTAAGAGCAAATCTTTATCAGATCGAAGTGGTAAGATCTTTATGATCAGCAAGGCAATATATATACAAGTAGAGCGCGGGCTCACAAAGTCTTGGAGGGGGGTTAGGAGGTAGCGGGACAGTCTTTGGGGGAATGGATCAAATGCAGGAGCGTATCCGGCGCACAGCTCACAATCCTCGAGCTGGGGGATACGCTGGTCGTCGTGGGGTCCGGCGGGACCAAGGGAGTCTGGGGGCGCTGCGAGATACTCAGCAGGCTCGAGTACAAGTTCGGAGGTCTTACGATCTTCAGGGAGCCGCGAGTCACTCAGCAGGGCTCAGGCACAAGTTCGGAGGTCTTACGATCTTCAGGGAGCCGCGAGTCACTCAGCAGGGCTCAAGCACAAGTTCGGAGGTCTTACGATCTTTCAGGGAGCCGCGAGTCACTCAGCAGGGCTCAGGTGTTTCCAAGGCGAATCTGCCGGACAGTCCCAGGGCACCCCTTGTTATAGGGCGACTCCTCTTTGATGTCCGGAGTCTGTGCAGGCAGGGGTCTTGTCACCTGGGGGTCGCTTGTTGGGGGTTTCCTGCCATTGTCCTTTGATCCTTTCAGGGCCGGGTCGGGAGGAGCCCCAGACACCCAGCAGGCGTGGAGCCAGCCCTCGGGGAGGCCGGCGGGTCGATCGACACCCACCTTCCCAGGGAAGCGCAGAGGTGTGATGGAAACTGCTCCTCCCTTTCTCATCCCAAGGGGAGCGCGATGTCCTCCAGCCGGAGTGGCGCCTGTAGGCTAGGGTCGCGCTGGGGCCGGGCGGCCATCTTGGTGCATGAAGTGGGCACGCGGGCCCGGGGTGGCCGAAGGAGGAAGGCCTACGGACGGGGGAAGTCCGGGTCGGGTGTGTGTGTTCTGGTGGGAAGGATCGGCCAGGCCAGGGGCTCGGGGCTGGTGTGAGGTGCAGGGGTCAGGTCTGACTATGTTACGAGGGCCGGGTCTAACACCCCCTAAGTCCAAAGGGGTTTGCTCAAAGTCCTCTCCTAAGTGTACTTAACTACTAAAATTCCAAACGCGACTTTCCCATAGAATAGTACGGGGCTCGTGTCTGTGTTCTCACACTGCACGCATCCCCCGTGGGTCTCCTGTGTCACTACCTTGGGCTGTTCCTTGGGGTCCCAACGATTCTACATGCTCTTGGCACTGTGTCTAGTCAAGTCGTGGTTCTTATACCACTTTCTTAATATATGGTTTGGTCCGCCCCTAGGGCCCATTGTATATTGTGCTATTTACTGTCGTTTTAGAACTGTATTATTGTGTATCTTGGACTCTAATCTCATAAAGAGATTAGTAGTGAGTGTTTAGAAATAAATACATATATTTTATATATACCTCGTGTGGATCTCCAGAGGTTATGATCTGGTAAACCAAGCTGCTTTACCCTCCTTCCAGAGTTAGCCTGAAGGCTGCTCTCCACAGCTACCACTAGGATAGCTTTCAATAAAGGTTGTCTTTAAACCTATCATCAATAAGGGTTGTTTGGACTGGTGCAGGGTGCCCACTAAAACGAGTGGACAGCATATTCCTGGCCAACTTCTCACACGATGGTCCCAATAAAGCTGTAGGTTGTACGTTCCCCACAGAAGTAGCCGCCTACACCAGTAGTGTTGTCAAGTATGGAAAGGGAGGGCCTCACCCGGAAGGACTTCACGTCTACCTAAACTAGACAGAGTGGTGGTGCATACAAAATATGGTTTTGTAAGATAGACAAAAAGATGCTGCTGTTCACACTTTCACCACAAGGTGTCACCAAATACCAGGAAACCCTTAGGGGATTTGTCAAGCAGCATGCAGTGTTATAAGACATTCTTATAAAACATTGACGTCTGCGGGTCACCCCAGGGACCTTACAGTGTCACCAGAAACTGCGAAACAGAGAGAGCACAGACATGCGCGCCTCCACCTCTCTCTGGGTTTAATAACTATAGTAAACATTTCACGATATTCATGTCAGAGGCGGGACTTAACGTCCAGTCAGTGTGCACTTACAACAAGGCTGTATGAGAAGTTCCGCTGACCCAACCTGGGTGGGTTGTACATCCCACACACATGAAAGATTAGTTTATTAACACACAGGATACATTCGTTTCTTGAGACACAGGACAGGTTGGTTTCTTGTTTCTGCTCCAGAGGGAAGTCTGCGCATGGAGCCTTTGGGGAAGAGAGGGTTCATGCCTTGGCGTGAACTGAAAACAGCGGAATCTTTCCACCTACCCCCCCCCCCCTTTCAAAAGGTATTGTGATACTAGCACCAGAAGCCTCATCTAGTAAGGTTGTTACCTCCAAACCTAGTCGCCGCCTATTCATCTATCGTTCGCTGACCATAAGCCCTAAAACTGTGGCCCCCCTGTTCATCTCTGGCCCCACTGTCCCCTTTCTTCTCATGGAAATCAGATGGCAGCTGAGCTGGTTTCATCTCCGAGGCACATGAGTTGGTTGCATCCAAAGGCAAGCATTGGCAAAGCCAGTAGGTCGGACCTTAGCCACACTGTGATGTAAAGATTTGGAAATATTTTTGAACTATTAACAATATTGTAACTAATTAAAAAGTTAAAATGCCACCAATTACATTTGGTGTGCATGTGTTGGAAAAAAAAGTTAAGTAATAAATGATCCAGGACAAACAAAAATAAAAAGTGAAAGCCGTGATTGGCCCGGCAGCCCTGGCAGTAGCGTGCACTAGTTTTTAAGTGGCCGTGCACAAGCAAAGTGCCATCCCTTACAGTGCAGAGAAGCGACGCCTGAGGTGGGCGGATCCTTTGCCCAGGCTCTGTACTGTGGCTGACAGAAGCAGAAAGGGAATAACACTTTGTTATATCCTGCCTGTGTACTAATGTTTCTCCCGTGTTACCTGGCTCTCGCTGCTCAGCCAGTGTGAGTGTTCTGCGTGGAATGTTGCTGTGATGGACATGAGTGGAATGTGTGGGCGCCTTTGAGGTGAGGGGTGACAGTCGGAGTGTGGGCTGAGCAGCAGGTAGGCTACTCCTGGTGGGGCTGCTTTACATGGATGCTAACCTGTAACTAAGACCTGATAAAGAAACTACAAAGATACAACTCGTCTACGGCTTGTGCATCACAACACACTTGAAGGGCCAGTGGATGAGCAGGGCTGGCCGAAAGGCCCTGCACGTGTATACTGTTAGTATGACCTTTTTGGAACACATGTCTATTGGCCTGTCCTTAATACCCAAATGTACCTTATTCAGCCATGCGGGGAGTCTGCACGGCTCATGATGACGTCACCCTTTGCACACAATGTCCAGAGCTCAAACTATGGCACAGCCTCAGGAAGGAGCATTTACTCTCCGGGTTTTGTTTGGTGAGACTGAGACCAAACTCAGGGCGCGCATGGGCCTGAGCATTCAATGTCGTTTGGTAATCTCTCTCCCCTCAGCTTTAAGCAGTTGTAATTCACTCCCGAGCTTCTCTAAGAGTCTGAAAACCTTGCCTCGGACCTGTACACGACTCTGCGCCGGGAGACCCTTTGGGGTGTCTGTGCACATTACAAATTGCATAATAATAAACACAGGTCTGTATTATTTTACTAGATGTAAATACAGGAGTGTCTCTTGTGTGCCGCGTATGACTTCACTTGCATAAGTGAGTGATGGTAACAGTTTAGCATTCATCACTTTTTGTATAGGGCTGTGTGTAGGCGCTATACTGGTGGTGCCAGTGTGAGGAATCCTTCCGTCAGTGCAACTTTTGGCTTTAATAGCTGGCTGTGCACAGCAAACGGGCATCTTGAGTCAGTTACGGCTCCCACGGGTTACGCAGAGTTCTGTGTGTCAGTCTGTTCGTTAATACTCCATGTTAATTCCTGAAGTTGGTACGGTCACCTCACCGGGCAGTGTCCCTGCTCTCCGCCCAGCGCAGAGCACGTCACAGACTCCGTTCCCGAGTGGAGACCTCAGGACTGTTTGATAGTCACTCTGGATTACCGGAAGTGTTGCCATAGCAATGGCTGATTGTGCGATAAATAAATGCTGCATCATAACATAACAAGGATAGAAATGTTCCTAGCCGTCTAAGCCTAATGCTCACCCCTGCTCCCACTGGGACCCGCCTCTCTCTCCCGCTGCACGGATTATTGGGAGAATCCAGAAATCACAACCCCTTCTACTTTGTGGCCTTTGCCCCACGGCTGGACGGCCCCCCTGGTGGGAGGGAAGGCTTGCACTGTCTGACCGTGACCCCTCTGTGAGTGGCAGAGGAGTGTCAATGCAGCCAGCACCATCCCAGGCTTCACCCTCTGCCCTGTGGTGCGCTCAGGGCTTTAAGTGGGCCGGGTCCTGCCGGTGCTCAGCACCAGAAGTTCTAAACAGCAGGTGCTGAGATGGGTCCCTATGGGGCTCTCAATTTAAAATATTAACCCTGAATCACTACCACTATTCACTGCCTTTAGTGTAACTTCAAAGAGACTCGTTCTGGTTCTTTCACTGTCTCATCATTTCAGACCTGAAGCATTTTCAAAATTCTATACAAGTAAGCCGTAGTTGTTGCTTATTTATCTAATGCAAGTAACAACCATTGGCAACGCCAATAGTCCCGGCTTGTTGAAGGTATGATGTTACTTGCTGTATTGTATTTCTGGATGCAACGACAGAAGCAGCAAAATACCAGGCGGGCGGCACGCTGTGCCAAGCACAGACTTTTAGCCCAAGTGTTTTAAGCCACGCCCTTAATTACATCGGCCACGCCTCTTTGAGAGACCCCGGGCCCAATTCACAGAACTAACTTAAGACAAAATCCTAAACTTACTACCATTTTGGTATTCACAGAAGTCACTTACTCATTTTGGTATTCACAGAAGTCACTTACTCACTTCGGTATTCACAGAAGTTAGGAGTCCTAACTTTAGGAGTCCTAAATGCCTTCTGTGAATACCGAAAGCCTTAAAATTAGGATTTTTCTCAGTTTAGGAGTCCTAAAGTGAGGACTCCTAACTTTACTACTACTAAACTGAGAAAAATCCTAATTTTAATGCTTTCGGTATTCACAGAAGGCATTTAAGAGTCCTAAAGTTAGGACTCCTAACTTTACTACTACTAAATTGAGAATAATCCTAATTTTAAAACTTTCGGTATTCACAAAAGGCATTTAGGAGTCCTAAAGTTAGGAGTCCTAACTATACTACTACTAAACTGAGAAAAATCCTAATTTTAAGGCTTTCGGTATTCACAGAAGGCATTTAGGAGTCCTAAAGTTAGGAGTCCTAACTTTACTACTACTAAACTGAGAAAAATCCTAATTTTAAGACTTTCGGTATTCACAGAAGGCATTTAGGAGTCCTAAAGTTAGGAGTCCTAACTATACTACTACTAAACTGAGAAAAATCCTAATTTTAAGGCTTTCGGTATTCACAGAAGGCATTTAGGAGTCCTAAAGTTAGGAGTCCTAACTTTACTACTACTAAACTGAGAAAAATCCTAATTTTAAGACTTTCGGTATTCACAGAAGGCATTTTAGGACTCCTAACTTTACTACTACTAAACTGAGAAAAATCCTAATTTTAAGACTTTCGGTATTCACAGAAGGCATTTAGGAGTCCTAAAGTTAGGACTCCTAACTTCTGTGAATACCGAAATGAGTAAGTGCCTTCTGTGAATACCAAAATGAGTAAGTGCTTTCAGTGAATACCAAAATGGTAGTAAGTTTAGGATTTTGTCTTAAGTTAGTTCTGTGAATCGGGCCCCCCCTCCCGCCCCCCCGTTTTTTCATCCCACTTAAGGCCCTGGGTGCGCTCATTCAGTGGGAGCCAGAGAGGCGCTACAGTGGCACTATACCCCCTACAATGCATGGAGGAGCCGCGCAATTGAGTGGAAGGGCCAGTCAGGGGGGGGGGGGCCTTAACACCCCTCCTGCCTAAGGCTTGGAGCTTTACCAAGAAAATCACCTCATAATTTCAAAAACAACATACATTTTTTCACAAAATATTTTACAAAACCGATTTTAAAACAAATATTTCCACATGCGGTTCCCATAAGACATAAATGCACATTTTACAAGACGTGTAGGTGAAGTCTGAATCCGGCTCCAGGAAGTCCTCCTAGATGTGAGTTGAAGAAGGTATATACTTGGCCATGGTTCACCTCCGTGTCTGCACATTCTAATCGACAACTATTAAAGACACGCGGCACGCCACACTTTAGATTTTTATTGTCACTGATTATTAGATTTTAATAGCAATGAAGCTATCGCCACAATATTCACTGGGGTTTCCTCCTGGCCGTGCCCGGGAGTCTCTGGCACATGCGACAGTGATAAGATAACCATTCGTCACAGGCGCTGCGAGCTGCCGGAGACAAGGAAGTTGATATTAAATTTACTCTTTCGACCCACCCTACTCACTGCGGGTATCTCCGGAGAGCAGGACCGCTCTCGTAACCTGGGCTGGTCTTCATATGAGTGAGCCCTTAGAGGGCGGGTGTTGACATCAAAGTGCCATGGTTACACTGCTACACTGGCTTCCTGTGAAACAAAGGGTACGTTTAAGGCACTCTGCACAGCTTTCAAGGCCCTTAATGGAATAGGCCCTGACCATTTGAGGCAAAGGTTTAAATGGCATGTCCCCGGTAGGACTCTTCGGTCCACAGGAGCAAAAAAGTCCAAATCCCTACATTTAAAAAAGCCTGTTGGGGCGGTAGGAGCTTCATCGCGTGGAACGGCCGAGGAACGCTGCAGATCTCCTCTCCTTCAGAAAGGGACTGAAGACTTGGCCGTTTACTCATTGACCTTTTCTCCGCTAACTCACAGGCAGTGCATAGCGCCAGGACACCTCAGGGTAACCGCTGCGCTCTATAAATCCAACAAATCCCATCTGTAATGACATGCACGTGTTTGTGCAGGAAAAGCGTATTGATCATTATACTTTGGTGGGCGAACCGCCATCAGTAAGGGTGGCAGAGGTCTTTCCTTCACCACACTAACAAGAGTACCGCCCTCCAGCCTAAGAAATCTCTGCCGGCCCTGCGGACACCTCTGTGTCTATAGAGGAGCAGCGATCAAGGCGGCTGCATAGAAGGCACAGAAGGTTTGGTGAGCAGCTGCCATGTTTCTGGCAACCGTTCAGCCCACTGCTTTGTCCGAAAGTGGGAGTTTGTTTTTGAAAAACAAAAAATAAATGACCTGACATTCTGGGAGTTCTTTCCCAGGGCATGGTAGTAATTTATATGTTCGAGGCATATGAGCTCCAGATTACACACTGTGCATGGCGATCTATGCACAGTGTGTAGATCTGCAGCTCTACCTGCCAAGAACAGATGCATACTGGTAAGTAGCATATTCCGTTCGAGGCATATGAGCTGCAGATTACACACTGTGCATAGATCGCCATGCACAGTGTGTAGATCTGCAGCTCTACATGCCAAGAACAGATGCATACTGGTAAGTAGCATATTCCTTTTTTCTGTTCAGGACCTCCAGGGACTCCCTACATCAGACCGCCCATTCTAAATAGGGCGAGCGGTCTAATGAATCAATACCGAGGACCCCAACTGCCTCCGACTGTCAGCGTACGGTTTTCGATGGTGGAGCAAACAGGGGCACCGCTGTTGGAAACATGACAGTTCACCCGACTCTCAATAGACTGGAGGACCCACCTTGACGGGGTTATCTGCCATATTTTCCTCCATTTATTTATAACCCCCACAGCAGCTAGCGAGCCCCCGCTCCTATCAGCCTTAAGAACTTGCCACCACTGCTCAGTGTGCATCTGCGGCTCCTACTTTAAACCTGCAAACTCTAAATTGGTTGAATTATACATTTTAATACCGCTGCCCGTTTTATACAGAAAGGAATAGCTGCGGCCAAAGCATCCTTTTAATTCCCATCAGATGATGCAGAGCATTCAGCTAAGCTTCTTCGGACAATTAATTGTTCTATGTTCGGAAATACATCCCTGGTCAATTGTTTACTGCTTGGCACTTCTGTGCCCTCTGATTGTGCTACAAACCTGTGTTCAGACATCACCCAGAACTCTGTCAAAGGATTCATAATGCTTTGAGCGCTGAGGATAATCCTTCTTGGTAGTGGTGGCCAAGACCACAGTGGCCTTTCTTTAAGGAGCCATCTGGTGAATGATGTCTTAATAGATCCCAAAACTCCAAGAGATGTCATCAATCAAAGGAACATTCTAGAATCCTACTTCATAGAAACATTCTAGAATCCTGATTCAGGGAGACATTCTAAATCCTGATTCAGAGAGACAATCTAGAATCCTGATTCACAGATATAGTTTAGAATCCTCTTTCAGAGGCACATTCTAGAATCCTGATTCAAAGACACATTCTAGAATCCTGATTCAAAGACACATTCTAGAATCCTGATTCAGGGACACATTCTAGAATCCTAGAATCCTGATTCAGGGACACATTCTAGAATTCTTATTCAAAGACACATTCTAGAATCATGTTTCAAAGACACATTCTTGATCCTGATGCAGAGACACATTCTAGAATCCTTATTCAGAGACACATTCTAGAATCCTGATTCAGAGACAGATTCAAGAATCCTGATTCAGAGATGTATTCTAGAATCCACTTTCAGAAAAACTTTCTAGAATCGTGATTCAGAGACACATTCTAGAATCCTTATTCAGAGACACATTCTAGAATCCTTATTCAGAGACACATTCTAGAATCCTGATTCAGGGAGACACTCTAGAATCCTGATTTGCAGACAGATTCTTGAATCCCTATTCAGAGACAGATTCAAGAATCCTGATTCAGAGATGTATTCTAGAATCCACTTTCAGAAAAACTTTCTAGAATCGTGATTCAGAGACACATTCTAGAATCCTGATTCAGAGACACACTCTGGAACCCTGATTCAAAGATACATTTTAGAATCCTGATTCAGAGACACATTCTAGAATCCTGATTCAGACATATATTCTAGAATCAAAGCGGTACAAAAGGGGGTGGTGATGGACGGAGCATCAGAACCAATCAAACACTCACACCCAGTCAATAGATATGGGTTTGATCCATCACCGTTCTTTAGCCCACTTTGCCACCCCAGTTCAGACATGGCCATATGCAAATCAGTCTGACCCTGTGCCTCATGGGAACAGTCCAGCCCGAACTGCCAAGCCATGCCTTCCCTGGACCGTAAACAAGCTTCCTAGGACCGGTTTCTGGCATTTCAGCCGTCTTCAGCCAGGCTTGCTTGAATCCAGTGGCAAAGTGAGCAAGGGACTCACGTCTGAGCATACCCTGCCAACTTATGGCGAACAAAGCGGTACAAAAGGGGGTGGTGATGGACGGAGCATCAGAACCAATCAAACACTCACACCCAGTCAACAGATCTGGGTTTGATCCATCACCGTTCTTTAGCCCACTCTGCCACCCCAGTTCAGACATGGCCATATGCAAATCAGTCTGACCCTGTGCCTCATGGGAACAGTCCAGCCCGAACTGCCAAGCCATGCCTTCCCTGGACCGGAAAAAAGCTTCCCAGGACCGGTCTCTGGCGTTTCAACCGTCTTCAGCCAGGCTTGCTTGAATCCAGTGGCAAAGTGAGCAAGGGACTCACGTCTGAGCATACCCTGCCAACTTATGGCGAACAAAGCGGTACAAAAGGGGGTGGTGATGGACAGAGCATCAGAACCAATCAAACACTCACACCCAGTCAACAGATCTGGGTTTGATCCATCACCGTTCTTTAGCCCGCTCTGCCACCCCAGTTCAGACATGGCCATATGCAAATCAGTCTGACCCTGTGCCTCATGGGAACAGTCCAGCCCGAACTGCCAAGCCATGCCTTCCCTGGACCGGAAACAAGCTTCCTAGGACCAGTTTCTGGCATTTCAGCCGTCTTCACCCAGGCTTGCTTGAATCCAGTGGCAAAGTGAGCAAGGGACTCACGTCTGAGCATACCCTGCCAACTTATGGCGAACAAAGCGGTACAAAAGGGGGTGGTGATGGATGGAGCATCAGAACCAATCAAACACTCACACCCAGTCAACAGATCTGTGTTTGATCCATCACCGTTCTTTAGCCCACTCTGCCACCCCAGTTCAGACATGGCCATATGCAAATCAGTCTGACCCTGTGCCTCATGGGAACAGTCCAGCCCGAACTGCCAAGCCATGCCTTCCCTGGACCGGAAACAAGCTTCCTAGGACCGGTTTCTGGCATTTCAGCCGTTTTCAGCCGGGCTTGCTTGAATCCAGTGGCAAAGTGAGCAAGGAACTCACGTCTGAGCATACCCTGCCAACTTTCAGAGGCACATTCTAGAATCCTGATTCAAAGACACATTCTAGAATCCTGATTCAGGGACACATTCTAGAATCCTGATTCAGAGACACATTCTAGAATCCTGATTCAGGGACACATTCTAGAATTCTTATTCAAAGACACATTCTAGAATCATGTTTCAAAGACACATTCTAGAATCCTGATTCAGAGACACATTCTAGAATCCTTATTCAGAGACACATTCTAGAATCCTGATTCAGAGACAGATTCAAGAATCCTGATTCAGAGATGTATTCTAGAATCCACTTTCAGAAAAACTTTCTAGAATCGTGATTCAGAGACACATTCTAGAATCCTGATTCAGAGACACATTCTAGAATCCTGATTCAGGGACACATTCTAGAATCCTTATTCAGAGACACATTCTAGAATCCTTATTAAGAGACACATTCTAAAATCCTGATTCAGGGAGACACTCTAGAATCCTGATTTGGAGACAGATTCTTGAATCCCTATTCAGAGACAGATTCAAGAATCCTGATTCAGAGATGTATTCTAGAATCCCCTTTCAGAAAAACTTTCTAGAATCGTGATTCAGGGACACATTCTAGAATCCTGATTCAGAGACACACTCTAGAACCATGATTCAAAGATACATTTTTAGAATCCTGGTTCAGAGACACATTTTAGAATCCTGATTCAGACATATATTCTAGAATCCTCTTTCAGAGACACATTATAGAATTCTGATTCAAAGATACATCCTAGAATGCTGATTCAGAGAGACACTAGAATCCTGATTCAGAGATGCATTCTAGAATCATGCTTCAGTGATGCATTCTAGAATCCTGATTCAGAGACACATTTTAGAATCCTGATTTGGAGACAGATTCTAGAATCATTATTCAGAGACCGACTCAATCAATCGAATAGTACTTGTATAGCGCAGCTAATCACCTGTGAGGGTATCCAGATGCTGAGTTTCTGGGCTTTGTCGAAAAGCCAGGTCTTAAGTCTCTTCATGAAGTCCATCAGCGAGGGTGATGTTCGGAGGGGGCGGGCGTTCCAGGACTTGGCAGCGAGGTGGGAGAAGGATCGGCCTCTGCTGGGGCTACAACGGATGAGCAGAGTCTGTGCAAGAGCCTGGGAGGTGGAGCAGAGGTTCCTGGATGGTTGGTGGGAGTTCAGTCGGTGGTTCATGTAAGCTGGTTCTTGTTCATGGAGGGCTTTGTAGGCGTGTCAGTAGTTTGAATAGTCATCTTTTCTGGATGGGGAGCCAGTGGAGGTTCCTCAGGTGTTGAGTGATGTGAGTGTCCGGGTGTCGTTCTAGAGAGAGGCATGATCAGTAATTTAGTCTTGTTTGTTTTGAGCTTCCGACAGTTGTCCTTCATCCAGGCTGCCACGTTCTTCATGCCATTGTGGAAGTTGGTCTTGGTGGTGGTGGGGTCTTCTGAGAGCGAGAGGATGAGCTGGGTGTCATCGGCGTATGATATGATGTTGATATAATGGGTTCTGACGATATTGGCTAGAGGTGACATGCAGGTGTTGAAGAGGGTGGGGCTGAGGGATGAGCTTCGAGGGACACCGCAAATGGTGCTTGTGTGTTTCAAAGTGAAGGGGAAGGTGGATTCTCTGCATGTGTCCCGTAAGGAATGATGCATTCCATCTGAGTGTGTCTCCATTGATTCCGATCTGGTGCAGTCTCTTGATCAGTGTGTGTTGGGAAACGGTGTCGAAGGCTGCGGAAAGGTCGAGAAGGATTAGGGCAGCCGATTCCACTCTCTCGAGTAGGGCATGGAAGTCGTCTCTGGCGATGATCAGGGTGGTCTCAGTGCTGTGGTTGGCTCAAAAACTTGATTTGGAGGCTTCCAGCAAGTTGTTTCTCTCAAGGTGTTCGGTGAGCTGGTGGTTGATGGCCTTCTCCAGGACTTTGGCGGGAAACGGGAGCAGTGAGATTGGGGTTTCTTGAGGAGGGGTCTGACCTCTGCGTGTTTCCATGCGTCGGGGAAGGTGGTTGTGGTGATAAATGCGTTGAGGATGGTGGTGAGTTGGTAGCTGATCTCGTTGCTTCCTAAGTTGAAGATGCAGTGGGGGAAACATCATTTACCACGTAGGCAGAAACACGACCTGCCTTTCCAATGCAGTCGCTACCCTGACTGCGACATTACCACGCATTCCTTTACCCCGCAAGTCATTACAGCGACTGCTTTAGGGAGTGCAGTGTTGGACTGGTGTTGGATATTAAGTCCTACATCTTCCCTACTGATACATTGACTAGAGTTAGACTAGTCATTTATACTATTCCAAAGTCCAGCACCCCCCTAAAGCAAGTTGCTGAAACGACTTGCGTGGTAAAGGAACGTGTGGTAACGTCGCAGTCGAGGTACTGACTGTGGTGTAAGGCATGTGTGGTTAATGCATCCAGGGTTCCGTCATACAACCAGCATTTGGCGAAGGAGTATGTGGGTGCTCCCGAGTTGATGGAGCTCATGATGACTGTGGTGTCTGGTGTGATGAACTGTTCCCATGCGGTGAGGTGTTGGTCGTGGAAGGCTTCTGTTGGAGTGAGGAGTCTGAGTAGTCTGAGGGTTGGGGTTCGAAGTTCCTGTAGATAGTGGATATCTTGTTGTGGGAGTGATTTCCTGGAGCATCGCAGATGGATCGTGTTCTCAGTGGCTGTAGAGCAGGAGAACTCTCTGACGATAGTCAAGAGTTTCCTGGTGTGGTTGCCTGTAGCCTCTAGGCAGTCTGCATGGGTGCCCTTTTTTGTGACTTTAAGTCGTTGTTGGTATCTGTTGAGGGCTAACTTGAACGTGGCTCGGTCTGCGTCATTTCTGCTGGTCTGCCATCTTCTCTCCAGCTGTCTGCAGCTGTGTTTCATTGTACTGAATTCTGGTGTGTACCAACTGGCTTGTTTGGTGGCTCTGCGAGTTTTGGCTGGTTTGATGGGGCCAACTCGATCAGCAGGGTTGGTGATCCAGGTGTTGAAGTTTTCGACTGCCTGTTCCAGGTTGGTTGCGGCGTAGGGCTGGGTGGTGTTGAGTGCGTCTGTCCACTGGTGCTGTGTCACTTTGCCGCAGCTGCGTAATGAGGTGCTGGGAGGATTTGGGGTGGTGTGAGGTGCTCCTGTGATGGTGAAATGGACGATGGAGTGGTCGGTCCAGGTGAATTCCGTGGTATGGCTGTATTTGACTCTGTTGCTGGATGTGAAAATAGGGTCCAGTGTGTGTCCTGCTCTGTGTGTGGGGTCTGTAACCAGCTGGGTGAGGCCGAAGCTGTCCATTCGTTCCAAAAGGCTGGTGGAGTTCGTGTCTTTGGGGTCGACCAGGTGGAAGTTGAGGTCTCCGAGGAAGATGTAGGGCTTTGATTCTATGTGGCGATTAAGTCTGTGATGGCGTTGCAAAGGCTGGTGTGAGGTCCAGGGGGTCTGTAGGCGAGGGTGCCCTTAATGTTAGTTGTGTATTTGGTGTGGAGTTGAAGTTCAGGTGCTCCATGGTCAGTGTGGTGTCGTCTTTGGTGGTGGCGCAGCAGATAGATTTTTTGTGGATGAGGCCAACGCCACCTCCGTGTTTGTTGGTGTGGTTCAGGTGTGTCATCTTGTAGCTTTAGGGCATCACAGTGGCAATGTCGGAGGCAGAGAAGGGGTTGAGACAGGTCTCTGTAATAGAGGTTATGTTGTGGGCGAGGGTGGAGATGGTGTCCCAGACTTCGTTGGCATGTTTGCAGAGCCATCTGCCATTGATCAGGGGCATTTCAGTGGTTCAGGGGAGGTGGCAGTCGGCGGGGTGGGAGTGGCGTGGGTTTCTCTGATGGTGGGTGCTCCTAGGTTGCAGGAGAAGCGACATTGGTAGCAGGAGAACGGTCCTGCTGTGGAGTGAGGAGATGTGAGGCAGCAGTTTTTGTATCTTCCGTGGTCCAGCACTCAAAGATCTGCAGTGGATTAAGGGTGGGTGTCCGGAGGGCCAATGTTCCTGGCGCTGGGTGCGGTCCAGGTGCTGATGGGCCTGCCTTTGGCATACCAGCGGCGCGGGCGTGCTGCGGCCTCAATTACATCTCTTAAAAATTCTAGAATGCCTGTTGTTGGAGATGCAGGAGTGGGCAACAAGAGCTTTCTTCTCTATGCCGGATGCCCCTTTGAAGTAGAGAAAACACTTGATCAGTAGGAAAAGGTTAAGGGTGGTTTAAAAAAAATACAGCCTTTTTTGGACTTGAAATCCCATAAAATTTCTGTGGATCACCATTAAATATTTCTGGTAATGAAAGTACAAACTCCTGTGTGCCTCGCTAAGAAGGTTCTTCAAAAAACGTTTGTGAAGTGTAGGCTTGAGGTACCCTTTACCAGGGTCTGCTGATAATCTGTTTGCTACAAACGTACACCAGGCTTCCACCCTCACAGCTGGGACCTGTACACTCAACTCGTTTAAAGCTGTCGCCTAACTGCTCAAGCCAGAGTGGGACAAAAGTTGCAGGCTTTGACTTTATTAGACTGTTTGTTAGGCCTTTGATAGAGAACAGACCTGGGTTTGGGCAATGAATGATTTACAGACAACATTTTATTGTAGCTGGAGTATCTTGAACTAATGGAATGTAGAGTCCAGTGAGTGCTGGAGATTGTGAACCAGAATGTGATGGGAGGGAGGTTGTGGTGACTTGTAACGGGGCACTATTAGAGAGCAGACTTTAGATTTTGACTTATCATAATGCATATTTACCATTTAAGGCATATCGTATAGTGATTTTCCCAGAATCGCTCAAACTCAGACAGTGCTTTGGGCAAGAATAAAAGCCGGGATTAAAGCTCAGAACTCCCCTGGTCCTAGGTGAGAATATTAGCCACTAAACCTTATGAGAACTCATAGATACTGGAGCTCAGTCGATGCTGGTACACACAATGCAGCCTCCTACTGTCTCCCAAGAGACCAGACTGCGACTGGAGGGTTGTTGGTAAACAGCATAGGAAAATGGACCCCACCCCACAGGCCAGTGAATTCAGGCCGACGTGATACTCCTTCCATAGCGGTAATCTTTGCAGACCTTCTGCCGACCATTGGGACTTTAATTAGTACTTGCCATATTCTACCTCAGGTCACCGTACCTGAGGGAGGGCACGCCCATATCTGTTCTCTCTGGACTTTCTGCCCAAGGAGTGACACTTCCATGTCTTTGTTGTCATTCCACCTTAGGGGCTACTTGCACAGTTTGTCTCTGCATGCATTCCACCTGAGGGGGGCAGACACCTCTGGAGACATTCCTCTCAATGTAGGGCACTAAAATAGACACTTCCATGTCTCTGGAGTGTAGACATTCCACATTAGGGGTTAATTGCACAGTCTGTCTCTGTAGACATTCCACTGCAGGGGGTTACTTCCTTCCACAGTCTGTCTCTGTAGACACTCCACTGCAAGGGGTTACTTCCTTCCACAGTCTGTCTCTGTTGACACTCCACTGCAGGGGGTTACTTCCTTCCACAGCCTGTCTCTGTTGACATTCCACTGCAGGGGTTACTTCCTTCCACAGTCTCTCTCTGTAGACATTCCACTGCAGGGGGTTACTTCCTTCCAAAGTCTGTCTCTGTAGACATTCCACTGCAGGAGGTTACTTCCTTCCACAGTCTGTCTCTGTAGACATTCCACTGCAGGGGGTTACTTCCTTCCACAGTCTGTCTCTGTAGACATTCCACTGCAAGGGGTTACTTCCTTCCACAGTCTGTCTCTGTTGACACTCCACTGCAGGGGGTTACTTCCTTCCACAGCCTGTCTCTGTTGACATTCCACTGCAGGGGTTACTTCCTTCCACAGTCTGTCTCTGTTGACACTCCACTGCAGGGGGATACTTCCTTCCACAGTCTGTCTCTGTAGACATTCCACTGCAGGGGGTTACTTCCTTCCACTGTCTGTCTCTGTAGACATTCCACTGAAAGGGGTTACTTCCTTCCACAGTGTGTCTCTATTGACATTCCACTGCAGGGGTTACTTCCTTCCACACTCTGTCTCTGTTGACACTCCACTGCAGGGGGTTAATTCCTTCCACAGCCTGTCTCTGTATATATTCCACTGCAGGGGGTTACTTCCTTCCATAGTCTCTCTCTGTAGACATTCCACTGCAGGGGGTTACTTCCTTCCAAAGTCTGTCTCTGTAGACATTCCACTGCAGGGGGTTACTTCCTTCCACAGTCTGTCTCTGTAGACATTCCACTGCAAGGGGTTACTTCCTTCCACAGTCTCTCTCTGTATACATTCCACTACAGGGGTTACTTCCTTCCACAGCCTGTCTCTGTTGACATTCAACTGCAGGGGGTTACTTCCTTCCCCAGTCTGTCTCTGTAGACATTCCACTGCAGGGGGTTACTTCCTTCCCCAGTCTGTCTCTGTAGACATTCCACTGCAGGGGGTTACTTCCTTCCAAAGTCTGTCTCTGTAGACATTCCACTGCAGGAGGTTACTTCCTTCCACAGTCTGTCTCTGTAGACATTCCACTGCAGGGGGTTACTTCCTTCCACAGTCTGTCTCTGTAGACATTCCACTGCAAGGGGTTACTTCCTTCCACAGTCTGTCTCTGTTGACACTCCACTGCAGGGGGTTACTTCCTTCCACAGCCTGTCTCTGTTGACATTCCACTGCAGGGGTTACTTCCTTCCACAGTCTGTCTCTGTTGACATTCCACTGCAGGGGGTTACTTCCTTCCACTGTCTGTCTCTGTAGACATTCCACTGAAAGGGGTTACTTCCTTCCACAGTGTGTCTCTATTGACATTCCACTGCAGGGGTTACTTCCTTCCACACTCTGTCTCTGTTGACACTCCACTGCAGGGGGTTAATTCCTTCCACAGCCTGTCTCTGTATATATTCCACTGCAGGGGGTTACTTCCTTCCATAGTCTCTCTCTGTAGACATTCCACTGCAGGGGGTTACTTCCTTCCAAAGTCTGTCTCTGTAGACATTCCACTGCAGGGGGTTACTTCCTTCCACAGTCTGTCTCTGTAGACATTCCTCTACAAGGGGTTACTTCCTTCCACAGTCTCTCTCTGTATACATTCCACTACAGGGGTTACTTCCTTCCACAGCCTGTCTCTGTTGACATTCAACTGCAAGGGGTTACTTCCTTCCACAGTCTGTCTCTGTAGACATTCCACTGCAGGGGGTTACTTCCTTCCCCAGTCTGTCTCTGTAGACATTCCACTGCAGGGGGTTACTTCCTTCCACGATCTGTCTCTGTAGACATTCCACTGCAAGGGGTTACTTCCTTCCACAGTGTGTCTCTATTGACATTCCACTGCAGGGGTTACCTCCTTCCACACTCTGTCTCTGTTGACACTCCACTGCAGGGGGTTACCTCCTTCCACAGTCTGTCTCTGTAAACATTCCACTGCAGGGGGTTAATTCCTCCCACAGCCTGTCTCTGTATACATTCCACTGCAGGGGGTTACTCCCTTCCACAGTCTCTCTCTGTAGACATTCCACTGCAGGGGGTTACTTCCTTCCAAAGTCTGTCTCTGTAGACATTCCACTGCAGGAGGTTACTTCCTTCCACAGTCTGTCTCTGTAGACATTCCATTGCAGGGGGTTACTTTCTTCCACAGTCTGACTCTGTATACATTCCACTACAAGGGGTTACTTCCTTCCACAGTCTCTCTCTGTATACATTCCACTACATGGGTTATTTCCTTTCACAGTCTGTCTCTGTATACAGTCCACTATAGAGGTTACTTCCTTCCACAGCCTGTCTCTGTTGACATTCAACTGCATGGGTTACTTCCTTCCACAGTCTGTCTCTGTAGACATTCCACTGCATGGGGTTACTTCCTTCCCCAGTCTGTCTCTGTAGACATTCCACTGCAGGGAGTTACTTCCTTCCACAGTCTGTCTCTGTAGACATTCCACTGCAAGGGGTTACTTCCTTCCACAGTGTGTCTCTATTGACATTCCACTGCAGGGGTTATTTCCTTCCACAGTCTGTCTCTGTTGATACTCCACTGCAGGGGGTTACTTCCTTCCACAGTCTGTCTCTGTAGACATTCCACTGCAAGGGGTTACTTCCTGCCACAGTCTTTCTCTGTATACATTCCACTACAGGTGTTATTTCCTTTCACAGTCTGTCTGTATATACATTCCACTACAGGGGTTACTTCCTTCCACAGCCTGTCTCTGTTGACATTCCACTGCAGGGCGTTAATTCCTTCCACAGTCTGTCTCTGTATATATTCCACTGCAGGGGGTTACTTCTTCCACAGTCTCTCTCTGTAGACATTCCACTGCAGGGGGTTACTTCCTTCCTAAGTCTGTCTCTGTAGACATTCCACTGCAGGGGGTTACTCCTTCCACAGTCTGTCTCTGTAGACATTCCACTGCAGGGGGTTACTTCCTTCCACAGTCTCTCACTGTTGACATTCCACCTCAGGGGGTTACTTCCTTCCACAGTCTCTCTCTGTAGACATTTCACTGCAGGGGGTTACTTCCTTCCAAAGTCTGTCTCTGTAGACATTCCACTGCAGGGGGTTACTCCTTCCACAGTCTGTCTCTGTAGACATTCCACTGCAGGGGGTTACTTCCTTCCACAGTCTGTCTCTGTTGACATTCCACTGCAGGGGGTTACTCCTTCCACAGTCTGTCTCTGTTGACATTCCACTGCAGGGGTTACTTCCTTCCACAGTCTGTCACTGTTGACATTCCACCTCAGGGGGTTACTTCCTTCTACAGTCTGTCGCTGTTGACATTCCACTGCAGGGGTTTACTTCCTTCCACAGTCTGTCTCTGTTGACATTCCACTGCAGGGGTTACTTCCTTCCACAGTCTGTCACTGTTGACATTCCACCTCAGGGGGTTACTTCCTTCTACAGTCTGTCGCTGTTGACATTCCACTGCAGGGGTTTACTTCCTTCCACAGTTTGTCTCTGTAGACATTCTTCGCTCGGTACGGCAGTGCCATAAACTGTTTTTCTGGATCTTCTGCCTGAGTAAGGACATTCCATCTCTCTGTAGGCATTCCACCTTACTGCGTCACTCCAACAATCTGTCTCTGTAGACATTCCACATGATAAGGATAAGCCTACAGCCTGTATCTGAAGACATTATACTTCCATGTACCTGCCGACATTTAACCTTCAGGAGGACACTTCCACAGGCTGTCTTTTTTCACTTTCCACCTTGGGTGGCCTCACGCTTCCACCGCCTGTCTCTGTAGACCACCTTCATTCTGGGGCCACGTCTACGCTCTCCAGACTGCCTACCTTGGAATTACATGGCTGTTTCTTCATTATGCTGTTCCTCCAGGAGACCCTGAAAAAGGAAGAAAAGAGAAGTAACTGTCGGTCGAGAGAGGGAAGTTGATTGACTGGATCCAGGGATCCGAGTGATCAGAAGTGATCGCCCTCACGCACCCAGATGGCTGTCATGCTTCATCATTGGGCCGCTCCTCGTTGGGCCGGCTCTGCGGTGCCCCACGAGCCCCTCACGGGGGCTCTTTATCGGAGCTCTTCTGGTTTTAAGCAGTAATGATCAGTGCAAGTGAGGATGTAAATGTAGGACGGTGTGCCGCGTGATTTAAAATAGTCTAAGGGGGTACCAAAGGCTGCTTTAATAAGGGGGTCCCCTTGACAGCACTAAAAACACAGGAGCTGTCACAGGAGCGATGAACCTAGACAGCTTCAAGACAAGTGACGTAGGGTCAACATGTTTCATGCCTTATGGCCCAATTGCATCTTGGGCATTTCTTCAGGACCAGGTAGTTAACGCCTACCCTACACCTGATTGGGAGTGGAGGTGTATAAAGTGAATGTGCCCGATCAAAATGTGCCAACTGTACCTGCTGCTGTACAGGACAGCGAACCACCGACCTGTAAAAAAGAGGAAAGACAGCTATTCTGGGGAGTCACCACTGACTCAATGGGTGGACCCTCCCCAGGTAAACGTAGCATGCCTTCATATTAATTAAAACATGCTGAGGTGACCACACGTGAAGAGCACAACAAAACGTTAAACACAACACCAAACACATAAATGAGGCTAGGTATCTTGAAGGGTAGCGTATCCCAATCGCAAGGAATATGGATCTTACCCTGTTAGAGTAGTAACAGTGCCCCTTAGGTTTGGTCAGAGGACGGCACTTTGCTGCGGAAATAAACTGATAAGAAATGCATGTGCCAGTTCGGAGTTTGTAAAAGGACAAAGGTAAAGATAACATCTGTGGTATTGGATTAAAAGTATTCACGTGATCCCACGCGGTGATTTACCTGGGCATACCCTCCTATGCCTGCCTGGAGGTAGTGAATAAGGCAGCGGGTGAGTTTTTAAAGGTATTGGAGTGGTTCACAGTGTGTGCTCGAAATAGGTCACAGGTGCAGAGGGCCGGTGTTAGCTAGACCAGTCTTCGTAAATTATACAGAAATGTGACCGCCATGTTAGGTGGGAAACGTTCCCCGTTGTCAAGGAAATGGTCTTCGTCCTTATGACAGGAGAAATAGGTAATGCTGGCATTGGCTCGAGCATGTGGGGTGTGGTGTAAAGGTCGCATGAAGGCGCTCGCTGACTAGTACCGCTAAGCCTCCATATATTGTGGGCTTTGGCTGGTGCGGGCACGGCCTGGGATTAGCACATGCGCACCAGCAGAGCTCGAAGGTGTAATATGGAACGATGGCCTGGTGGAGATTAAAAGGCGCCATCTTAAGTGGAGGAAAAAGCCCATTGAAGCGGCTCAACTGCAATAGGGACATTCAAGTCCTGACACTAAATCCTAATTGGGAAAGATGATAATAGTATGATTTATGGTGTGAGATGGTAATTGCACCATGGGTAGAAACACCATTAAGCGCCAAATTAGAAAAGGAAGGAGAGAGGGGGCGCCCATCCTTTATAAACAAGACGAGAATGAATGGGCAGTAGCACTCGAACCACTGTTTTTGGAAATAAGATATTTTAACAGATTGCCTGGCTCCTGGAAGGGATCAATTATTTCTCCAATCTTCAAATCAGGGGACAAGTCACTCCCACAGAACTATTGATTAGTGGCCCTTATGGATAACGAGGCAAAGTATTTTGCAGGTACACTCTTGGAGGAGCTGCAGGCCTGGGCCACAGAGAATTCTTTAATTCCAGCGAATCAGACTGGTTTCGCTAAATCAGTTGGAACAACCACAAATATCCTAACCATGGGAATGCTAATAGATAAGGCAGAATCAACTAAAATGCCCATTCATTTCTGCTTTATAGATTACAAGGCTGCCTTTGACCATATAAATCGGTAACCAAGGTCTCTGTTAGACTTGCTGATCAGCCTTCACACGGACACACGGGTCCAGATAAAGCTGGGCGATGGGTCACTACTGTCAAGACACATACTAACCAACAAAGGGCTCAAACAGGGTTGTGTCTTAGCCCGCACATTATTCAACTGGTTTTTAGCGGACCTCGTCCCGATATTAAATAGCTGTAACTCTTATGCTCCCAGGTTAGGTGGGCTATCACTACCGTGTCTCCTCTATGCGGACGATATAGTCCTAATCAGCCATACACAAGTAGGTCTGCAGCATCTTGTGAACACTACACAGGGCTATTCTGAAGCAAATGAACTGACTATTAATCTTGAGAAAACGCAGACAATAACGATCAGAAAAAATAGGAATAAATCGTCTATCTGGTTTTGGGACGATACTCGTATTGAGGATACGTCAGTATATAAATATCTAGGAGTAAAAATCGATAATGGCGGCCATTTCACTGTACAGAAAACCAGCATTAGAGGCAAAGGCCTCGCCTTAGCAATCTCTTTAAAAACACTAAACAGTAAACTAACAGGTCCGCCGCTCCTACCTCTGGCTCAAGTGGTACGAGCCAAACTCCTGCCAACAATTGCTTATGGCAGTGAAGTACAGGGAGGCAGAGATGCAAAAACTCTTGATAATACAGTCATGGCTGCATACAGGATTATTCTTGGCTTGCCCAAACATACTTCACCAGCTCAAATCAGGCTAGAGTTTGGCGTTCAAAAACAGTTCTTGGCAAGACAGGGGGCGTACATAACTACCTGGTACAAAGAACGGAAATCCAATCAAGGAACTTTAAACGAATATATGTGGAAGGAGTTAGAGCAACACCCAGCTTCACCAGCTGCCGAGTACCTCCAAAGCAGTCTGGCGAATACTGGCTTAAACCAACTCTGGGATACTCCTACAAATCACTCAACACTTAAAAAACTGGTCAGGAAGACAATTAAACATCTCTCGTGGGTTGAGGACAAGGCATCCCTCACGAAAAGGTCACATAGCTGGATGACCCTGAACTCGTATTCCATACTAGCACCACAGAACTGCCTTGATTTGGGCTATGCGAAAACTACTAAAATTAGGTTTTAAAAGTACAGATTGGGCTTGTTACCCTGTATTCAGCATTTCCCGCATTGGCTAAAGGATAAGGTCGGCTCCTCCTGCCGTCTATGCGGCTCAGCGCCTGAGAATCTGCTGCATTTGGTATGTTCCTGTAATTGCCATTTCAGTCAGCGTGGGATACGCTCACGAAACAAGCAGTTCTCGCCTGCTTTGCACCTAATGACCCACGGCTGAACTGTAGTCTGGTGAAGTTCATGAGGGTGGTGGAAAAGAAAATGCCAAAACCAGATTCATAATTTATTATAAGATAGTATCGTAACACAAACAGCACTTCTATTCATGGACATCTAAAAGTATAAACTTCAGAAATGATTAAAAAAAGATAAAAGATGCATATTATGGAATAATGTTTTTAACATTGTACGCAGAATTGCTTTTAAATTTTGATGTTTTGTATTGCAGTGGTTTTTATTAACTATGCAAATAAAATTACTTGCTCACCACGGGGAGTTCACGGGGAGCTGTAACCCATGATCATGAAACGCTGGAACTTATAATCAGCTCCTTGTCCCTCCCTTGATCTATTTACTGTCGCTTGGTTATTCCAGGGCACCTTCCAGCAGATGTGGGTCTCCAAGCAGGAGTACGAAGAAGGGGGCAAACAGTGCGTCGAAAGAAAATGTCCCTGACCCCCCCGTCGCTCCACCAGAGAAGAGACGCCTTGCTTCCTTTCTCCACATCTACAATCCACGGCTGTGCGCTTGCAATGCAATCATCTGTCAATGTGTGGGTGTCTGCATGCATGTCCGTGTACATGTCTGCGTGCGCATCTGTGTGCACGTCGGTTGAGTGTCATCGTGCGTGTCTACGTGTGCCTGGGCTTTCCGTCCCCTGCCTCTTTCTGTCAGTCTCTCTTGAGAATAGCAGCCCGCCCGGAGATGACATGCCTGCTGCTGGTCGCTTTTTTAATAGTTTTTTTTAATAATGACATTCCGTGCCATATTGGCCATTTGTATTGAACCTTTTGTGCCAAAGTCCCATGCTGTACCTTACATTGGTGGTTGAAGCTACAGAGACAATGCAACAGCCTTTTGAGGCAACACTGTGTGTGTGTGCACATGCCCTGGAAGTGCTCCTGCATAATGTTTTTTGTTCTTTGCCATGCATTTCTCTTTTTTTGTATTTTGTGGGATTGCTAACACGTAATGGAAAGTCAGTTGAACATTGATGAAAGGGTGCACACTCATCCAATCAAATCAAGTCACATAGTGCTTGTAAAGCATACCGCAACTCTATAGAGTGGCCCGGCGACCCAGGTACAATAGACCCCTGGTCTTGCCACTAGAGGGAAGAAAAATTCTAATTAGCATCATTACAAAGCCAGGTTTTCAAGCTACGTTGAATATACCCCACGTCCCTGTTTGCATGAAGATGCAAGGGAAGGGCATTCCAGCTTGCAGCAGCTAGCGCCGAGAAGGAAGTGCCACCCCATGTCTTCCACCTCATCTTAGGCACAAAAGCCAGCAATGCATCAGCCGAATGAAGGGTTCTGGATGGATGATAATGGGGGAGTCGCTTGGATAGATATTTACGGTTTATACCATAGGAAGCTCTATGGGCAAGCACCAGTCCCTTAAACTTCACTCTTGCCCGTATGGGAAGCCAATGTAACTCTTAAGATGACGCTGAACAGAGGCGTTCCTATGAATGTTGAGCAGGAGTCTGGCTGCAGCGTTCTGCACTAACTGGAGTTTCTTAATTTGGTACAAGGGAAGACCCCAATATAATGCATTAGCGTAGTCTCGCCGAGATGTTATGAGGGCATGGACTATCATCATCTGACAAGGAGCCGGAAAAAGGAAAAAAAACGTCCACAAAAAACAGAGAAGGCAAAAGCAGGTCCCAACTGTGCTCTCCACTTCGGGTTTAAAGGTCAATCCAAATTGTTGTGAGCAGCCGACATCTCCCAAATGCACAGGGGCTTTCTGTGTCCCAGCAAGAAAGTCACCCCTTTTTAGGTCTGACCTGGATGCAGCTTTACCTAGGGTGTTATCCTCATTTTTAAAAATCATATTAAAATACATATTTATACATATATACATAAAGTGGTTATTAGTCAGCCCTCGTCATCCATTGGCCTGTTGAGGAGTCAATCATCCTTTTGTTCCTGCTCATTACAGCATACAGCGTGGTGCAGTGGGACAGCCCACTGCGTCCACTGGTTGTCCTGCAGTGTGAATGATGGCATTTTGCCTGAACGCACGTGCACAGCCATCTGAAAAAAGTCTGCTTCAGTTCCAGGGCTACTAGGTTACTGCTTTCGTTATATATTTTTGCAGCTTTTTTTGCACTTTGCATATAAAAAATGAAATTAAAAAAATGTGCACATGCTAAGGCCAGCACTGTCTGCCTTGCCAGTGCTTGTTGCAGAGCAGTTTATTTCAAATCCCAACTTCACTTTACAGATGAGTATTCACGTGATTTGCTTTTTGGTTATTATTTTACTTGCCCCTACTCAAGAGTGCCTGGTTCTAAGATGGATGACACTGACTAAAGCAGGATGCGTTCTTAAGTCCAGGCAGGTTTAGTGGTCGTAGTGCACACTGCCATGGTGTGTCAAGACGTAGGTGAAACCAGCAAGCATCTATACAGATAATTTGTATTCATTTGGGGTTAGCAAGTCACTGTATAGGAAGGGATGATGCATTGGCTCCTCTCCCTGAGCCAGTGCGCCAGGTTCTTGAAGCGCCCTGAAGCATGTAGGAGGCAACATCTAGACGCACTAGAAAAGGCAGAAAATAAATCATCCCAGCGCACCAAACTCAAAAAGTTTTGTAGTTGTAGGTGAACCGAAAACGAGATACTTACATTTAACTGAATGCTTTCATTCAAAATTGTTCATTTATTAATCAAATTCATGCATTTGCCTGCCAATGGCTCGCTTGTTTCTGGCTTGGAAGGGCTTACACTGCATTGATTGAAAAAAACATACTAGAGGAAACGTGGAAGCCAATGCACCAGAGAGACTTTTATCGCGTTCATAAAGTGTGTTACTGTTCTGAAACTTCAGTAATGAAAAAAAAAACATTCAACTATCCACTCATTATTCACATCTACACAGAAATAAAGGGAAGCGATTGGTGAGTACATGCAGTCTGTGACTGAAGGACACAAAGTCTGATTTAGAGAAACCACTAAAAGGAAGTCTGCCAATAAAAGTGCAGGTTTGCCACTCTCGTCTCCGCGGGCACATTACCTCGCCGTCAGTTTTACGTGCACAAGTTCTTTGTTGATTGAGGTTTTCAAGCCTTCCAAGACAGATCCCCTGGCATCCACAATTGGGAAGAAAGACTTCTACTCCTTAGCATACAATTGTATCTTCTTTATTTGGCCAAACTCCTCAAAAATATGTCAGGTTCCACATTTTTCAGAATTCCAGTTGGTCCAACTCGTGTGACATCTACTGTGAGGTGACCGTGCTCAATACTAAGGGAATTAACAGGGCTACCTTCTGTGAATAGAAGTGAGATTTTCACAAAGTTCAAAGGAAGATCCAATTCCAAGCCGGTCCAGGGCCCTGGCATGGGCCAGATAACCAGGCGGCTGGCCACGTCACTCGCAGGGGGACGCTAGAGGGGACCGGCACTTAGTGTTTCCTCACTGCCATGGGTAGTATTTTGTCAGTGGCCACCTGTCTTAGTAAGGTAGCCACGGCCAGCATGAGATTACACCTCTCCATTGACCCCAGGTGTATGACATCACTTCCTGTCCGGGGGAAGATGGGCGGGGGTATATAGGTGGGCCCACCTCCTGGATATTCCTCTTTCGGTGGCCAGCAGAAGAGGAATTTGAATGGCAAAAAAATGTACATCCGCCATGGACCTACCACTAGTGGTGGACAGTAAACAGTGAAGGACAGTTGCATTGCAGAGGAATCATGCTTTGTGACAAAATCATTCTTTGATAATGCGGTGGCACTGATTTGCCAGGCAGGACCACTCGCACAGCAGGCGAAAGCAGACATAGAATCTGCCTTCATGCTAATACCAGTCCACCCCAGCAGTTTCCACCTGCTCGGCATGCAGTGGCGTGACCGTTTTTATTTCGACATGTGCATGTCAGTGGGCTGTTCTGTTTCCTGCTCGTACGGAGCGTTCAGCTCCTTCCTTGAATGGGCAGTCAAGACAAAAGACCCTCCCGGGAGTTCCATGCATTACCTACATGACTTCTTGCTGGTTAGGAAGGCGGGCACACACGCATGCCAAGAGGCCCCCATAGCCTTTCAAAAACTCTGCAACGAGTTCGAAGTGCCACTAGCACCCAAGAAAACCTAAGGCCCCACCCATGTCCTCACATTCCTGGGCATAGAGCTGGACACAGCGAAGGGGATGTGTCTTTTGCCACGGGGCAAGATAGAGGCTCTCTGCACAGAGATACAAAACATGCTGGCTAGGGAAAAGGTGACACTGGGTAACATCCAGAGCATATTATGCAGGCTCAACTTTGCTGCTAGAGTAATCCTGGCAGGAAGGCCTTTTGTGCGCAGATTGCAAGGGCTTCGGCCAAGGCAGTGAGGAAGCATCACTTGGTTCGGCTGAAACGGGATCAAAAAAGACCTGGCCATGTGAGCCACATTCCTGAGAGAGTTCATTGGGGCTGTGATCTGGCAAGCCCCACGGGCCTCCAACCAACAGCTTAGGCTCTTCACGGACGCATCAAGACGTGAAGGATTTGGAGCCATACTAGGAACTCAGTGGTACACAGCAAAGTGGCCCAATGCTTGGTACAAGAGGGGCATCATGAAGAACGTAGCGGTCCTACAGCTCTTCTCCATAACACTCCAGCTGCGGCCCGGGGAACTAAAGGATAGGATGATAGTGTTTTGGTCTGACAACATGTCAGTGGTACATGCGGTTGAAGTCCAGATAGCAAAATGCCCCATCCTACTGGGCCTGATCAGAGAGACGAAGAAGGCTTGCCTGTACGGCAACGTCGACTCCCACGCACGCTACGTTCAAGGTGTAAAGAATACCGCAACTGATGCACTTTCTCATTTCCAGTGGGAGAGGTTTCAATTAGCATGCCTAGAGGCAGATCAGGAGATGACGCCCTTCCAAGAGGATTGGTGGAGACTGGTGCAGTGTACCCCAGATTAATGGCCCTAGGTGAGCAAGCATTGGTGTGCAGCACCAGAGAACAGTACAGGAAATGCTTCTCCACCTTCATGTCTGTAACATCTAGTCAGGCAAATGGAAGTCCGGTGCAGATGGAAGCCAGGGTACAGCAATCTGTGCTATGGGCAAAGGACAATGGGAAGTCCCGTGCCTGGGTGTGCAGGCACATGGCAGCGATAGCCTACTTCACCAAGCTAGCAGGCCAAGTCGACCCCACTAGTAGTTTCCTGCTAAGGGCTGCACTGAAAGGGTGGGCACGGGATGAGCCCAAGACCGTGGACAGCAGTCTTCCAATAGAATATGGGAATCTAAAAAAGATGCTCGAAGAATTGGGTAGCACGTGCACCGCCAGATACGAAGAAACACTGTTCAGGGCAGCATTCGCCCTGGCATTCTTTGGCGCCTTGAGATGCAGCGAGCTATTAGTGCTCTCATAAGAGGACACAGCTATGAAAGCCCTGGCAGTACAGGACATTGAAGTAAGGGGCAAACAGCTGCACATCACGGTGGGGAGCTCCAAGACAGTCCAAGCAGGTAAGGGCGCAGCCATCACCTTGCATGCCCAAGAGGAGAGCATGTACTGCCCAGTCATGATAGTGCTGTCCAAGTATGCCCGGACACAGGTTCCTTTCTCATACACTTAGATGGCACACCACCTATCGTTTTTCAGTTCTGCAGAGTCCTGGCTAAAGCCCGCAAAAGGTGGGTTATATGGAAGGAGCCTACTCTGCACACTCTTTTAGGATTGGGGCAGCCATGACTGCTTTCAAGGAAGCCTTACACAGCCATGGAATAAAATGCATTGGCCGCTGAGCATCCGACAAGTACAAGCTGTACGTACGTCCATAGGTGGGCGATGTGGTTCCAGGAGTACATGTCATGCATCATGAAGAACTAACAGAACAGTACAAAGGTGGCGCAAGGGGTTGCATGCTAAGAAAAAGGAATGACTAAGGTGGCAATATTTTGCATTATACATGGTGGTGGAAACCTAGGTGTGCCATTGCATCCCCCAGTGAAAGATACTGCACCGACCAACGACAAGAGTGCTGCGGTGAATCGACAATCTGACAAAGGCATTGGTGCAATCTGTAAACATGTATGAGAATGCGAAAGACAGAAGCTGTTAACGTCACTGTAGATGTATGAGTGTGTGCAGTGATGAATAAATGTTTGAACATAAAGCGGGTTAAATGATGGATGGGAGCGTGCCCCTACCACGGGAAGAAGCTCATAGGGAGGTGACAGGGGCAACGGCATGGCAAACAAGGACACATCACATGGGCAGGAGTGGAAATGGGGCCCCGTTACCTTGAGCCTCATTATCTAAGTATTCCTTTTCATTGCGCGCAGGTACTAGAGCCTGGGTTATTGGCCATTCTTTTGTGGCTAGGGCTGCAAGATGGACGAACTTGAATGAGTGTAGCGGACACACGAGCACACATACTACATAATGCATATGAGCGGGCACCCCAAGCATGACATGAGCAATGCTGGAACCCAAACTAAGGCACACGGTGAGGGCAGGCGATAAGGTGCTCGACATACTGGTGATACACTTAAGGGGTAATGACCTTACCACACTTGGCAGGGGCCCACTGCTACACGACATGAGGGTGACACTGATTAGACTGGCAGCAGACCTGATTCCCTGCGACATAATCTGGTCTGAGATAACCCCCAGGGGTGAGTGGCAGGGAGCTCGGTCACACTCAGCAGTGGAAGCCTCTAGGAGAAGGGTGAACTCCAAAATGCAGAAGTTCGCTAGGAACTCTGGATTTGGCACGTCCACAAGGATGCCTGGCCTACTTTGCACCTATCAGACCTGGGCAATGAAGTGTTTGCGAGGAACATTTGGTAGCCCTGAATTCGGTTGTGGAGAATGAACCCTAGAGTGACCCAGACGGGGGCTCAGGGTGGCTGTAGGCCACCCTAAGCCATGGCGGGTCTTACGGGTGATATTAATGGAAAAAACGATTAACACCCCTTCAGGTGGAGATAGGGGTCGCTAAATATGTGATCCTTAGGCAATAGGGGGCCATGAGAAGAATACGCTGGTGACTGTTTAATCCCGACAGGGACAGTTGGTATCCTGACAGCTGGGGGTTGGCCTTAACTCGCTCCGTGGCGGCAAGCCGAGCCATCAAAACACCCATCATGTGAGTGCTGCAAGATACAGTATGTAGTTAAAGATCAAGAATCTTTAAAACTCAAAAATAATCCATTATCTTTGACATTTCTAAGTCTTTCTATTTATTATTAAATTACTGCATCAAATAACAGTTATTACAGTTCATAGTTTCTGAAGATAAACTTAGGCAGATTTCTTGATGCATATCCTCACGCTGTGCCGTGAATGAACCCAGCGACTAACATATGTGGTACTCGGCACGTAAGTGACTACTAGAGGTCTTATAAGCCACGCATGCGTTACAGATACCCATGAATTAAATCACTTCAAGGTTTCGTTAAGTTTGCAGTTAAGGAAAATTAATCCCAGTAAGGAGGAAGGGTTTGCCAGTGATCACACGTTTTGGTGACGTGAGGAAGCTGTGATCGGAGTCAAAGTTTTCCCCTTAGAGCGTGTACAAGTCAGCCAAAGAAATCCTCACGGCATGTATGTTTTTTGGGCCGGAGAGTCATTTATGCATGGTTGTCTTTTAAAGCACTAAATTAGTTTACTTTTACTGACTCCCAGAATGTATGAAGGACGGAATGAGTCTGACTGACACTAAAGCATATCTAGGATCAAGTTAGATCCCCTGTGATTCAACCCTGAGAAGCAAAGTGCAGGCCAGATGGTTGTGTCCACGTTGCAAAAGGTAAATGGCATGGAGCCGAGCACTCCCTGTGTGTCAGGGATGGCTGACTGGCCTCCCTGGGCTCGGCTGACTGACCTCCCTGGGCTCGGCTGACTGACCACCTGGACTGGGCTGACTGACCTCCCTGGGCTGGACTGCCTGGCCTCCCTGGACTGGGCTGACTGGCCTCCCTGGGCTGGGCTGACTGGCCTCCCTGGGCTGGGCTGACTGGCCTCCCTGGGCTGGGCTGACTGGCCTCCCTGGGCTAGGGTGACTGGCCTTCCTGGACTGGGCTGACTGGCCTCCCTGGGCTAGGGTGACTGGCCTTCCTGGACTGGGCTGACTGGCCTCTCTGGACTGGGCTGACTGGCCTCCCTGGGCTGGGGTGACTGGCCTCCCTGGGCTGGGGTGACTGACCTCCCTGGACTGGGCTGACTGGCCTCCCTGGGCTGGGCTGACTGGCCTCCCTGGGCTGGGCTGACTGGCCTCCCTGGGCTGGGCTGACTGGCCTCCCTGGGCTAGGGTGACTGGCCTTCCTGGACTGGG
Organism: Triturus cristatus; assembly: GCF_964204655.1. NCBI lineage: Eukaryota > Metazoa > Chordata > Amphibia > Caudata > Salamandridae > Triturus > Triturus cristatus. The sequence goes on from NC_140595.1 coordinate 819,209,892, forward strand.
CTGACTGGCCTCCCTGGGCTAGGGTGACTGGCCTTCCTGGACTGGGCTGACTGGCCTCTCTGGACTGGGCTGACTGGCCTCCCTGGGCTGGGGTGACTGGCCTCCCTGGGCTGGGGTGACTGACCTCCCTGGACTGGGCTGACTGACCTCTCTTGACTGGGCTGACTGACCTCCCTGGACTGGGCTGAATGGCCTCTCTGGGCTGGGCTGACTGGCCTCCCTGGGCTGGGCTGACTGGCCTCCCTGGACTGGGCTGACTGGCCTCCCTGAGCTGGGCTGACTGGCCTCCCTGGACGGGTGACTGGCCTTCCTAGCTTGGGCTGACTGACCTCCCTAGGCTGACTGGCCTCCCTGGGCTGGGCTTACTGGCCTCTCTGGGCTGGGCTGACTGACCTCCCTTGACTGGGCTGACTGGCCTCCTTGGACTGGGCTGACTGACCTCCCTTGACTGGGCTGACTGACCTCCCTGGACTGGGCTGAATGGCCTCTCTGGGCTGGGCTGACTGACCTCCCTTGACTGGGCTGACTGGCCTCCCTGAGCTGGGCTAACAAGGCTATTTCAGAAAAGACCCCACACTTCTGTAGAGACAATAAAAGAGAGAAACGAGGCAGTAAGATGGCTGAGAGCCTGCCCAGTCTCAGGTTGTTGCTCAGTGGGGCGCTGTGACGTGCAGCTCGACTGCTAGAAATACTTTCACTTCCGGGGCGTGTGAAACTGGTTCAGTAAAAGGACAGAAAAAGCACATATTTATTTATGCCGGTAATTTTGTAAAGCACCTCTGCCTCCTCCACCAGGGCCCAGTTTATGCTTCACTCTGTATAATTCTGGGGCTCTGGAGCTCAGCAGTGACCCTCTGTTCGATTGTGACCTTGAGCCCAGCCAGGCCCATGGCTTGAGTCTGGCTCGGGCCTGGGTTGGCTTACTTGCCTACATGCATACCACTTTTAATATTTTGATAGCTGAAGACAGCTTGGCAAACCTGAGGTGCAAAGCCTGTTAAGTCTCAGCTCACTTTGCACCCCAGAGAATGTATTCTTACAATGGATGCCACATTGAAAGAAGCCGGGGCACTTTAAAACGAGAATTGCATAAGATTTTGTACATAAGTCAGTGTTGAGCCTGGAGAAGTACAGGTCATGCCACACACGTGACAATGTTTTTCAGGGTTTCTCCCTCTTTCAAAGTCGCTCATGTCCCAGACGTTTTTCACCATTGTTGAAGTTTTCTTGTGCCAATAAAGAGTTTTTGTTTCATGTTCTCACTTCATCCACTGAATTGTACAGCTACAAGTGCTAAAATAAATGTTAAAAATTGTTGTATCTGGCGTCCTTGTTGATGAAATATTAACACACATAGTTGGATGTATCACAGAGTTGGATAACTACTGCTATTTAGAGTGCTAGGAAGCTGCTGGAGTATGACACAGCACTATATAAACAACAGATTTTCCTTGTTTTATTTTCATTTGAAATTTTGCTGCCTGGCCATACCATGCTCTGGTAAGTAACCAGCATTATCGTTTGCGATATAGAGAAAAACCCAACAACAAAATAAAATAAGTTCACTTTTCTGATGTAGGAAACAGACACCATGCCAGTTTGAAGATGCTGTCTGTAGAAGGGAGGGTTGGGGGAGCATCAGTCATTCCTATCCTGATGTGCCCTAGGGCTATGGCTGATTGTGTTTGAATAAATATGTTTCTGAATTCCACCATGTGCTCAAATGAATGGTATTTATTGACCTGTATTCAGGTGTCTGATAATGAATTACATATCGGCGTCTAAAAACAAAATACATTTTTAAAAAGTGCCTGCGTGTACTCTCCAGGCTTCCAGAGTGTCCACACAGCCAAAATAAGATTAGACAGAGGGCCTGGTTTGGATCTCGGCGGACGGGTTACTCCGTCACAACGGTGACGAAATTTAAATCCCATTGTATTCATGATTTATATTTCAGCGGACCGGATATCCGTCACAGTTGTGACGGAGTAACCCGTCCAGCGAGATCTAAATAAGACCCAGAGTCACATTGGAACGAGTGCGAGGGAAGCTGGAAGAGGTGATGGGTGCAGCACCACCTATAGCCAAGACGGGTGGTAGTATTTTAGGTCTTGCCTTTATACCACTTCAGCAGTGTGTTGTCTAAAGACCTTGTCGGATTCTGTCAGTTCTGATCAAATAGGAGCATAAACCTTATCCTAAATGTTTTCGATCCGGTGGAAGTTACATGGATTCCAGCCGCAGAGACCATCTGCCCTCTCCTACTTACACACACCCAGCACGGAAATGCGTTAATATGGATAGGCACATGGGGGAAAGGGGCTTGGGACAAGAGCAAGGGAGACAACTCTGCGATCTCTGAAGATGGTCACTAGGAAGTTTCAAGAGGCGAAGGACAGCTGAACAATGCCCATCAATTGGAGGGGATAAGAATAAATATTTCTAATATACTCAAAATACAGTGCCAGGACTTTCCTGTTATGGATCAATTCTGTTTATCCAAGCCACAGCAAGTCATGAACATGCACAGCTGTCTGTCTACAACCCTGTGGCCGGCAGCGTTCCTGAGGCAGTTTTAACGTAGTAAATATAATAAAACTGGACAAGCCATGCCCCAAATTCCTTCATAAGATAAAGCTAAGTGGTCTAAGGCAAAAATATGTGGAGGCAAGTGAAGCAGATTTAGGCGTGCAGGAGAGTTAGGAGACTTAAGTCGGGGCAGAATTATCAAAAGGCTGGGTCATCAGGAGCAAATGGAGCAGTTTAAGGTAAGGCGAGCATGTTAATTCATTGAATTTAGATGAGAGTATGTGTAGGAAAGGAGCCCACAGGTTGGGATAGGAGCCGCCCTTTTGTTCAACAGATAGGGACAATTTTCCATTGCCAAAATGAGCACTTTCCTTATACATTCTTTAACTACCTGCCAACATGAATTACACCACAGTGGAAGGCAGGCACAGATATCCTTAATACATTTTAGTTTTGTGTAAGGTTACTGCTATTTGGTATTCACAAACTATATGGGTGAGGGTTCTCCTTCCGACTGCGGAGTCTGCGGGTGCAGAGAACTCAGCACACACAAGTATAGGAAGTACGGAGTCGTAACACTCTCCACGTAGTTTGTGAATACCAAAAAATGTGTAAACGTGCACAAAAGTGTAAATTTACCTTTGTAAACCAGGCCCTCAGTCGTTTCTGCCCTATCTTGTAACTCACTTTGGCCTGCGCTTTTGTCGGTTCCATGTTTTATTGGGATTAGATGACCACCCAGCGCCCTTGCAGCATGTTGATATGCATGGTGTTTCACTTCCCGCTGTAATTACTTTGTGAAGTTCTTTATTCATAGTGACTTGTAAATTATTTTCTAAAGAAACTTTGTTTTTTAAGGTGTCACAAAAGTTACTTTTACACTCCAAGCTGGCATTGCCCATTTTCAATCATTTTGCCGCTTCCTCACTCGTGAACGAGTGTCCCCAACATTAAACAAGCAATAGGTCTCGCATTACTAAAGGTTTTAGCTATTGGCATTGCATTATTATTAGCAAATGCGTGTTTTCTTTGCATTCTGGTACGTGTATTCATGTTTCGTCTCGTTATAACTAGAAGTGTTAGAATTCAAAGAGAAAAGGTGGACTAAATGCGCTACCCGCGGATGACATTAGGAAACGTGGGTGCTCTAGAATGGAAGCGTTTTTGTGGCACGTGACTGCTTGACATATATAATTAAGATGCGAGGGGACATCTTGCTAAAGCGGACGCTGCATTCCTTGACGTCAACCAGTCATCTGAAAGCAGTGCACGTGACCTGACTTTTAGTACCGTGGTCTGCAGAAGAGCATAACTTCCTACATATCTTGTTCAGGTGCCAAAGATTCATCAGGCTGTGAAATGAGCCGACGTTTGGGTGGTCTTTTGGGTCTCGAAGGTAAAAGTTCAAACTCCTCATGGAGACAGCTTTGAAGCAGCATGTCCTCTACAGGTCCAAAGCTCTCGATGTGAAAATGAGGTCAGAGAGTGTGAAAGGGCACGTTGCTGACTTTCAGACTTAAAGCGCCCAGACACAAAACAGAGTCAGGCAAAAGTGAGCGGCAGAACCCCCGGGCGAGACACCTTATATACATGGCGCGTGCCCATCTCAACCCGCATAACTAGGGGACGGCACAGGCGAGCCTAGTAGCAAGGGTCGTGGCTAAGTGAAGAACGTGCAGGAACTAGACAAGTTTAAGCATGGGCGCGGCTCAAGAGGACAGCAACGTGCAGAAAGTGAAAGCGCAACATGGCTTGCTGTTAAAAAGTAATAAATATTTGTAAAGTTGTTTTTGGCGAGTCGCATATAAGAAAACAAAAGCGCGACCACCATGTTACAGATGAAGCTCTGTGTGCAGCACTCTTAAAAACAAAATATAAAATGTTTAAATTAAGGCACTGTTACTAAGCAGCGTGGGTTGCCGAAGCAGGAGAGCATGTTGTGCCTCCGCGACAAACAGCACTGGGTTGATTAAATGCCAGCATCAATGACGAACGGGCGGGAGGGTGTGCGAGCGAGGAGTCAAGCGATGCCGAGAGCTGGCCAACCAAAAGAATCAATTGGTGAAGTCAGCCGGGAGGGAACCAAGCTCTGAAAGGCGGGACAGATGCACAACATTAACCAACCAGAGAAAAGGAATTTTAAAAAGCAAGCCAACTAACCAACCAAAAGCGGTGGGCTTGTCCAAAGTCCCCGATAGTCCATATACTGAATACAGCATGACTCGCAGAGCAGGGCATGCGCTGCCAAGGCTTGGCCCAAAAAGGTGCCCCCAACATTAAAGAAGGTGCCCCAACATTAAAGAAGGCAGCCGTTGATACTGTGATTGAATAAAGGAAATGGAAGAAAGGGGGAAACCAAAAAGTAAAACTAAACCACAACTTGCAAAGAACAAGGCCTGCTCTGAATTAAGGCAAGGAGTGCTAAATACTCCGACGGGTGGGTCAACAGATGACGCAAATAGAAGCAGGTTCAGAACATGACACGCCTGATGTGTCATGTTGGCTTTTCTGTTGCTGAACAGTTTCAGCAAAAAGCATTGGCAAAGCAAAAGGCTTGACCTCTTGGCCTTTCAAATGATTTTCACCTCAGCAGCAGAGCCACCACTTCCATAAAGCGTAGGTAGAGCCTTATGCTGCCACCTAGTGGTGATGCCAAAATATAACAAAAGACCTGAAAGTTCTTTTTGTTACTCAGCTGATAGGGAGCACTCCAGCACCCTAGGGCTCTGGAAACCTAAGCACTGTTCTTGATGAACAGGAGGCCTGACATTATCCAATATGAGCACTGACCCCAGGTGTTGTACCTCTGCACTCTTTGTTGTATATTGTGAGATGGATTAAGCCACGCCCTATTTACAACACTAAGTTAGCATAACCGAGATCATGGTTAACAAGCAAGCTTGTCGTTTCTGCTGCGCTGCACACAACACTGTTGTTATGTGTTATTCATTTTAGAAATGCTGACTTGACTTTGCCTTACAGGATAACGAACTGTTGTTGTACATTCTTAACCGTGAAATGTGCCCTTGGTCTGTACATCATGCAAAGAACGTGTCTGGGTCACTAGAAGGTACAGAGTGTTGTATTTGGATTGATCGTAGACACTTGTTAGACATATCATGCATACAGCTGCCAATATTTGAAGGACAAGCGTCTTTAATATTGCAGAACAGTTTGGTTTTACATTCATTCGAACAAGAAGAGCTGATGCATGCTGTGAGAGCTGATCCTTTGATGTGATTCTACTAAGCTGATCTATACGGTATGGGGTCCCCCCTGTTAGCCTAAGAGACCTTCTAATAGTCTAATAATAATAATGTATTAGATTATAGTAAAAGGAGTGTGGCCATATACCACTGTCATTAATAGTATGATTGCTCCTTTCATTCTATATGGTATTGTAATAATGCTCATGGTTCTGATCTGTATTGTTAGTCTGCTAGTGTTAGCCAAAGTACTGCATCTTAGGACGCGAGGTTTATAAAATAAACTCTTTAAACTTTACCGTGTCTGTATTATTCTGTTGTGGACTAATAAATAAGCACGAACAGGTATTTCGGATTCCCACCACTCCTGAGAAATATCGAAGTCGCTTGTTCTGGTTTGTCTATACATTGGGACCACCTAGCTAGATCTAGGTTAACGAATGAGATACTAAGCTAGTCGGATAAGGGGTTCTGGGTTCTGAGGGGAGTTTTCTGGTACACCACAATTCTCTGAGGTCCTGGTCTCCTGCGCATAGTTCTGTGCAAAAGCAGAATCCCTGCAACATGGCGCACCTAACGTTTGGTCTTAACGTCTGAGACGCTTTAGTAGTGCTAGTTTTAGTCCACAACAACCCTCACTCTCGTTTCTGGAGAACTTGAGTGACGGTTTAACCTACCTAGGTTTAGACTAAAGGTTCTATCAAGCTTGAAAATTAAAAAGGTTAAAATTTTTGAGCCCAAGTGCTACTGTGAATATCGTTGTTATTCTTTAAGGAGTCCTTATGGCGGTTAATATTCCCGCTCATAGTAGGGTTCCTCTGCGTGCTCATTTGAGGGCGTATGGGGTACCTGATGACGGGATGTCCGTAGTCTTTGTGGTCAGTGCTGATACCACCTACCCGTATGAGTTGTTTTACTCATGGGTGACCTTTGCAGAGGTGGATACGGACGATAATTTGTTCCACGAATATACAGCCTCGGCTGTTCCTGCGGCTTATGCCCCGTATAGGACTCTGGAAATTCCTATTTCTGCCTGGCAGCATACAATTTGGTTTAATGGCGCCCTCCCCCATGAGGTCGTATCGGCGAGAATGGGCCCGTTGTCAATTGCAGGCGCTACATGGCCGGTACTGGCCGGATATACTCCACACCCACGCTACATGACGATTGGCGTGGGTGATTTACGAACACTACACACAGCCCTGATTACGGTCCATAGGGCTTTAGTGCAGTATGTGTCACGCACAGTTCAGGTGGGAGCACCTGCGGTTGCTGGACACGGGGCGGATCACCATCACGCGGTGGTGATTAGCCCTGTTATGGTTAACGCGGTTGTCGGCAAGCGCCCCCTCAGTAAAGATGAATTTCCTTACTGGCTTGCGGAAAAATTTGATCAATTAGAAGCCGTGTTTCCAAACACTACGCCTGTGGATAAACACAGGATACTCACCATTACTTTGCCGAAAGACCTGGTCCCTGAACTTGTGGATTGCGACAATTGGGGCAAGGTCTTTGCTGCGACATATTCGAAGTGCTACGGCACTCCGTCTATGGCTGTACTACCCTCCGTCATCAAGAAAGTTCAAGAAAGTCATGGTGCGGAGGCAGCTATTGAGTTGGGAATGAGGCTTGTCGACAGTTTCGATGTGGTTTGTTCCATGGTAATGGGCAACCTCAAAGGAGATGCCATGCAGTTTCAAGTTGGTAATATGCTGGAGCTTTTGGCTGATGCCGACAAGCCTAGGTAGTTCGCAAAAATTATCGCGAAAGCCTATAGGATGGTTGGACGTAGTGCCTTAGGTGTGAAACCCACCATCAAAATTCCAGATGTGGTGCAACAAACTAAGGTGAGTTCGTCTACAAAGGACAAAAAGCCCAACTTTCCTAAGCAGAGTTGGCGAGCCAAAAAACAAGAGAAGCAGCAACAGAAACAGGTTTCTCGTCCTGCCTCACAAGTTCAGTCGTATAGTGAACGCACTTATGATTTGCGCGATCGTACTCGTATTAAGTCACCTGATAGGTTTCAGGTTTCTGAACAACGCTCTCCTCGTTCTTCACAGGAAACATCGACTTCACACTCTGGTGGTGGAGAACGTTGAAGAGGACGGGGCACTTAAGGGCGAGACCAGCCCCGCCAGACTGACGGTAAAGGCAAGCAGGAAGACACAGCCAGACCACGTCCACCGTTTCAGAAAAAGAAAGTTGCTGCTATCTCAGCGAGATATGCCTCAGATGGTCAGGACACAGCTTCGGAACCTGACATGGGTACTAACGCTGCTAGACAGCGCGGCGGAAGTTACAGTAGTGCGGGAAGCATTGCGTCCATTTCTGGAGGCGACAGCAACTGACATTTATGTGACAGTTGAAACTGCTGAAACTCGCGTAGCCCCCCCAGAAAGATTATTTGAAATAGTCCTTAATATTGAGGGTGACATACAACGCAAAATTAAAGTGTTTTTTTGGGATAATCTTACCACCACATATGATATTCTTTTGGCGGAGAAAGATTGGCCTCCGGCTTTCATTTTAGACGCCCCTAGGGGAGAGGAAGTTATACTTCCTTCCTTTGGGCACGCAGTGCCCACGGAGGAGTCTACTAGGTTAGCCGGGGAGTGGGCGCAGGTGCTTGCGCCTGCGTTATATCGTAATCAAGTTGGATGGGACAAATGTCTTCCCAATCATGAGATTCCATTGCGATCCGATCCCCAGCCTCAACCCCAATATCCCATGCGTCGTGAGGCTAGACCTCACGTCGCGTCAATCCTTGAACAATTGGAATATCAAGGAGTGATTGAGACATGTGTGTCACCCATGAATAATCCTTTATTCACTGTAACGAAGCCTGACGGGTCGTACCGCCTAGTTTTGGATTACCGGCATTTAAACTCACATTGCCGGACGTGTGCGGTACAAAATACTCATAGTTCGGCTCTCGTAGATAGTCTTGTGAGAAAACGTTTCAAAACTACGCTCGACTTATCCAATGGCTTTTACTGCCGTAATCTGGCCCCTCTTAGTTACGAGTGGACAGCATTCACCTCGGGTGGCAAACAAAAATTGTTCAAGAGGCTCCCGATGGGCTATAAAAACAGCCCTGGAGTTTTTGCCGCTCGCGTGGTCTCTCTCTTGGAGATGGTAGACCCGAAAGCATACTCGTATGTCGACGACATCTATCTGACAGACGACGAGTTGCTTCCACACCTTGCTCGTGTGGATAACATAGTGACTATGTTTGCAGACTTCGGTTACAAGTTTAACTTTAAGAAGTCACACATTGCTGAATTTACAGTGTTGTTCTTGGGGTACGAACTCAATAATGAAGGTCGAGGCTTGGCACCGCAGTTCCTTGAGAAATGCGCAAACCTTCGTATCCCTACGACACTGAAAAAATTACAATCCTTGCTGGGTTTTCTGAATTTCGGTCGATCCTACATTCCTGATTATGCCCAGCGTATCAAGACACTTTATGCCTTGATACAACCAACTTATACCAGATCTTGCTGGCTGCCAGAGCACTCGTTGGCATTATATACTTTGCAAACTGATCTTCTTACAGCTAAATATCTAAAAACTCGTGACAACCACACCAACCTGGTCATTAGAATTGTTCCAGGCGCGGAAGGTTTCACGTACTTAACGTTCAATGAGGGTGACACAGTCCCCATTGCTTACAAATCTCATCTGTACACTTCGGCTGAGCTGCGATTTTCCACTGTTGAAAAAGTCTTGACAGCAGTTCAGATGGCGACCCTGAAAGAACGAGCGCTATCACAAGGAAAACGCATGCTGGTGGTAACACCGTTTCCTGCTCTTGAAGCAGTCACTAAAGCTAGTGTACCAAATTCTAAGGCTTTGCATCCACGGTGGATACAATGGGCAACCTCCTTGGCTTCGCCAGACGTCGAATACATCTTTGACGCGGCATTGCAGACTCAAGAGAGTTTGGAGTATGAATTCGTTCATCCGGCTCCACAGTCATTGCGCCCCATAGAGGAATACCATTGTGTCATATACACTGACGGGTCGGCGCAACCCGCAACTGGATCAAGGCACGCTTATTCAGCGGCTTGCGCAATTGTAGTCGGTACTTTCGTGAATGGAGAGTTCAAATCTGATGCAGTGCATACGCAGTCATTGGGTGATTGTACCGCGCAACTGGCGGAGCTTCGTGCTCTGGTGCTTGCACTCGAGTTTGCTGATCACAGAGTCACTACTCTTATAGTGAGTGGCTCTTACTATTGTGTTCAATCTTACAACGACAATATACTTTTTTGGATTATGAATGGTTTTCGTGATTCCAAAGGTTGCTCAGTAAAGCATAAAACAATTTGGGCTCGAGTGTCGGAACTCAAAGGGAGTCTGCCACTTGTGGATGTAATTCACACTCTTGGTCACCAACGTGTTGACGTCCATGCTGTCGGTAACAGTTTGGCTGACGAGGCAGCTAAAACAGCAGTGGCGACATATTTAGTAGCAGCAGTTACAAGATCAAAATCTAAGATAGATGCAGACATCTTAGCAGCTATAGCTGCTTCTGAGACAGGGACAAACTTCCCTAGAGGTTTTCCTTCTCGATACCATTATCACTTAAGTCCTGATAACGTCCCATTAGTGAGGATTAACGACGTTGGTGATAGATTGATTCCCAACGCGGACTGCAGACCAAATCTGATAACAGCTGCCCACGAAGGTGTTGCGTCTGCGCATGCTGGAGTGTCAGCAACTGTCTCTCTTTTGCAGCAACGTTACTGGTGGTACGGTTTGTAGAAACAAGCGCGGGCTTATGTACTTAATTGTGACATTTGCCAGCAGATCAAACCTTCTTCTGTTGCGCGTCCACCTCCAACGCAGCTGCATATATCTAATCAACCACTAGCGTGTGTTTATTTAGATCACTGCGGTCCTTTTACCTCTGATACTGCGTACAAGTACATCTTGGTTGCAGTGGATTCGTGCACATGTTTTCTGTGGGTGTGGCCACAAAGGAGTGCTGATGCCAGGACTGTCATCAAAGCATTGCGTGTCTTTATAGGGAGTTTTGCGTGTGGTACCCTTCACTCTGATCAGGGCCCGGCGTTCGCCTCTAAGGCTTACAAAGAGGCTATGAGAAGTTTGGGGGTCCAAGTCAAATTTTCGTCTCCATACCGGCCTGAGGGCAATAGTGTTGTGGAACGGATGAACCGTGACCTAAAGCAATCGTTGGCAGCCAAGGTGTTAGGTACAGGCCAGAACTGGCTTGCCCACTTGTATGACGTCCAACGTGCACTTAATAATCTCCCTAGAAGGTCTCTGGGTGGGCGGACCCCGTACATGATGCTCTTTGGAGTGAGAATGTTTGTTCCGGACCTTGATGGTCTAGACATGGCGGCAGCTGCCGCGCCTTTTGACCTCGATGACCACTGTGCTGTATTACAGAATCTACAAGAAGCAAGAGACACTCTAGCTAAGGAACACATGCCCTCTACATCTGAAGAAGCGCTCCTGATTCCGGTGGTCGGCTGGCTGCCTCGAGTTGGTGATCTGGTCCGTGAGAAGGTGGAGAACAAGAAGGAGTTGGGTCCCTCTTATCGTGCACCAGTCCCAGTGCTTGGAGTATTGGGTACACGTACAGTTGTTTTACCACCGCTGTCGGTCGCAAAGAAAAAAGGTACATTTCAATTGAAAATGTCAAGCTACACAGGGTGGCCGATTCTCCATAGTATTATACCTTCGGTTTCCTGCCCTTCAATGCTGAGAAACTCTGTTGTGGTGCCACCCTCTATCATCGTGCCTGAAGTTTCCATTGAGATGATTACAGTTACTGATCCGCCACCTACTGCTGGTGATTTGCCCGCTGATCCTGAGTATGCTTATCCTACAGAAGTCGCTTTGCCCCTATTAAATACAACAACACTTGTCCAGTCACATTCTTCCTTTGAAACTGAATCATTGACTTCCACTGTCCCTTCCAAAATCTCTACATTTTTTGCCTGGTTCAAGAGACATTTTTTGGTTGCACCTTGGACTTACATCTGGTTGGTGCTGATTTGTATTTTTTTATTCATGACAATTGGCTTTGTGGTACTGTTTTTTAGACTTATCTACGGACACTACCTGAATGAGCGTTCTACAATTCGATTAATTGATGGAACTTTGGCCCCCCATTCCTCATCACACATCATGAAAAGAGACCAGACGTTTGTGAACATCACCGCCTGGCCTGTACGTGATGGGATTGCTTGGGATGCGGTGAACTTTCAAATTCATGGTCCCACCGAAGTTATTAATGTGCCAACTGTTTTTCGTGTTTCTATGGGTGATGTAGTTAAACAACACATCCGCTCAGATGATTGGGATGTACAAGCAATAGAAGCACTGTTTTCTGATTTAAAATATTATGCTGCATTTGATGCTGAAGACCTGTATTTAAATACTGCTAACTATGATGAGCAGTTTTGTTTTCAACATTATGGCACACATTTCCTACACAGAGCAAATACATTTAGAAATTTTGTTAATTTCCCACAATGGGAACATTGTCCTGTCCCTATGCCCGGCAGCTCTGCCACTTTATTGAAAAAATTCACATATTTTTCGGATTTTGGTGTGTCAAACCTTGAGTCTTTTTATTTTAAAGTAGCGGTAGAACCCACTTCTAAGGTCAGACTGACACACACAAAATTATTATATTCCAAATCCTTTATGGAGGAATTGGCTATTGGAGGTTATGACGTATGGAAAGCTACTGTCGATCTTAAATCGGTTTGGGGAACTAAACCATGGCAGGTACAGGGAACAGAAGCTTTGCATCGTGCCTGTCTTATCCCAAACCATATTTTATTCTTAAATTCATCTATTTTTCAGACCACCTGTTTTGGATTGGCTATATCTAAAAAATTAATTTCCCCCTCGATCCCTGATCTGGGTGCTTTACCGGGTTGGGAAAATCACTCAGATCTGTCCCTTACTATGTTGCAGTCGCTTGTTTCCAATGGCACCTTCAATATTTCGACATTGAATCCTGAGGGTTGGTTGATATGGCAAACAAGCTCAGATTCCTGTCAACGTCGGTTTCTGGATTTGGTTCCAGGATATACACAACTTAGGGTTGACCCTCGTTTTACATCTTCACACACAGTGACTACCTACTCTGTAGGTAAATTATGTCAGTCATGGCTGCAACATTCCACGTTAACTTCAGTTAAGCTTCATTTATCACGCTTAAATGACAAAATAGATTTGAATGATTTTATTAAGGGTCCTGCAAATGGCAGGTCTAAACGATGGGCTTATGCTATTTACAATGAAATCTGGAAATTGTCGCAAATTGAAGCTGCTTCTAGATTACGTGCTATTGACCAGGCCAATATGGAAAAAGTATTGGCTGTGATAGATAATAGTATTAATACGTTGTCTTCAAGAATTTATACATTAGATAATATTGTTTCTTCTGTCGTAGACATTGTGCAAGATGATGTATCTGTGTTGTATCATGGTCAAAATCAGTTGCGTTCAATTATGCAGTTTGCATGGACATTGCAAACGTTAAAAGCAGGGAAAGTCCCTTGGGATTACATGAATATTTCATCATTGTTCCTGCCGTTTAATTTGACTGAAAAACAGCAGTTCATGTCCATGAAAGATGCAACTTATGCATTGCTGCACATTGAAAAATTAGAACCTTTACCTTTTTCTGTAGCTGAGTTAAATTCAGCCGTGTGGTTAGTTCACGGATTAGTAACTTTACCGTTCAGTTTGTTCAAGTTTAGTTCGTGCATGAAACACTATGCTATCGGCAGATATGAACAACTTGGTGATGCGTTTCTGCATGAAGTTTGGTCACTTCCGTTCACTTACAGATGCGTGAGAGATGGAGGAAGTTTACTTAAAAGGTGAAGAATGCAATTCCGCTCCTGATCACTCTGTTGTTTGCAGACATATACAATTACATGGCGCTTGCAATATACACGCTCCTAATTTAGCTTGTGTCCTAAAGGGGATTCCAATGCCAGTTATAACGTCTTCTTTTAAGCTGCTTGCCAACGGTAGTTATTTGCTTTTAAATCGTGAAGCTTGCTGTGGGATGCTAGTGGGTATTCCTTACATAGTGACTGTTACACAAAAAGTAGTTTGCTGTAATAACGTCCTTTTCCCGCCCCCGCAAGGCCGACTCGATATATCCATCTGGCCAGCGATTCCAACCTTGAACGCAGAGTTCAATAGGATGAGCAGAATAAGGGCTCTTTTGTCTAAAAAAGAGGTTGCGTTGACTTCATCCCGTGAAACATTTCTTCTTAATGTTGCGAACACACGCACTGAGGTACAAGCTCTTTTAAATACCGACCTCCCCCTCCATTTTGGAACCTTGCTTCAAACTATCTTTAATGCTTCGTCTACGACTGGCCTTGTTCATTTTTTTAAAATTATGGGCTCCGGCCTCGTGACATCTTTCCAGACTGTTTTTGGTGTGATACCCGCATTTTTGCATTCTATTTTTTCAAGTGTCTTCGGAGGGTTCCCCTTGCTCCTCACTTTGGTGGCTGGTATACTCTTGTTGATTTGCGCACTTCGATATGGCTGCACACCGGGAGTTGCAAGACAGAATGCTACGCTTGCTCCATCTTCGTAGCCGGATGCCGGATGCACCTTACCACTGGCGGTATTAAGCGTCAAGTATGGATTGTCTTTCCGGTTTCCCTTTTTTACGTGTGTGCAACCTGTTTTTCATTGCCTAGATTGTCCCTTCCAATGGGCTCTGGACTTGTGCCTGTCAAACTTGGCGTCACCTGACCCGGATTTTGATGAACTAATGTGTCCCTTAGTGGCTCATGAATTCAACTGTTCTGGTGTCGGGTTTATGGCTTTGGGTGCTGCACACGGAGTCCTTGGAAACTGGGATATCGGAGAGGCAGCTATTGAATTCCTTGAAAGGAGTTATATCGAGGAGACTGAAAATTGTCCTAGTATGGTGCTGGATGCTCCGATAATTGATGAACGTGTGTGTTCCTTTTCTTTGCTCAACTGGATGGCAGATACTTTTGCGGAACGCTCTAATGATTTCCTCTTGGAAGCAGTCGCAACTTATGGTGCATATACCTTCATGGATTGACTGATTGACATTGTCAATGCTGCTTGCATCCAGAATTGTTAATTTTCTACGAACATTTTGCTTATTTTTTAGCACATCATTTTTCATTTTCTAAACGAACATTTTTTTTATTCTCGGACTTTACACTTACCTTATATGCCCTTGGTTCTGCTCTAAATCACTTGAACTCTGCGTTCTTGATAAGTGTATCCCTATTGGTTAGTGCTCCGATCATGGGGGGGTGTGAGATGGATTAAGCCACGCCCTATTTACAACACTAAGTTAGCATAACCGAGATCATGGTTAACAAGCAAGCTTGTCGTTTCTGCTGCGCTGCACACAACACTGTTGTTATGTGTTATTCATTTTAGAAATGCTGACTCGACTTTGCCTTACAGGATAACGAACTGTTGTTGTACATTCTTAACCGTGAAATGTACCCTTGGTCTGTACATCATGCAAAGAACGCTTCTGGGCCACTAGAAGGTACAGAGTGTTGTATTTGGATTGATCGTACCACTTGTTAGACATATCATGCATACAGCTGCCAATATTTGAAGGACAAGCGTCTTTAATATTGCAGAACAGTTTGGTTTTACATTCATTCGAACAAGAAGAGCTGATGCATGCTGTGAGAGCTGATCCTTTGATGTGATTCTACTAAGCTGATCTATACGGTATGGGCTCCCCCCTGTTAGCCTAAGAGACCTTCTAATAGTCTAATAATAATAATGTATTAGATTATAGTGAAAGGAGTGTGGCCATATATCACTGTCATTAATAGTATGATTGCTCCTTTCATTCTATATGGTATTGTAATAATGCTCATGATTCTGATCTGTACTGTTAGTCTGCTGGTGTTAGCCAAAGTACTGCATCTTAGGACGCGAGGTTTATAAAATAAACTCTTTAAACTTTACCGTGTCTGTATTATTCCGTTGTGGACTAATAAATAGGCACGAACAGGTATTTCGGATTCCCACCACTCCTGAGAAATATCTAAGTCGCTTGTTCTGGTTTGTCTATACATTGGGACCACCTAGCTAGATCTAGGTTAACGAATGAGATACTAAGCTAGTCGGATAAGGGGTTCTGGGTTCTGAGTGGAGTTTTCTGGTACACCACAATTCTCTGAGGTCCTGGTCTCCTGCGCATAGTTCTGTGCAAAAGCAGAATCCCTGCAACAATATACCCTGGTTGTTTAACACTGCCCTCAGGAGTTGTACCTCAGCCTCACTGCTGTACATACCCTTGCTGTTTAACAGTGCCCCGAGGAGTTGTACCTCAGCCTCTCTGCAGTATATACCCTGGTTGTTTAACTGTGTCCTCAGACGTACCTCGGCCTCACTGCTGTATATAAACTGGTTGCTTAACAGTGCCCCCTGGAGTTGTACCTCGGCCTCTCTGCTGTATATACATACCCTGGTTGTTTAGCAGTGTCCACAGGAGTAATAATAAATATAGTGGATGCAATGATGGGTGAGGATTTAAAAAGGTTATTTGAATTAGACATGGACAAAAGTGATGGGAGAGGAAATGGTGACACTAAATTGCGCTCAATCATTAACCATTTAGGGGAATAGCTAGGGTCAAAGCATGTGAACCAAAGTGAACCTTGTTATAAAATAAATGCTTTATGGTATTTGAAAAAATCAGGTATACCAAATCCTCCATTCAATTTAGACTGTTTAAGTTTAGTATAAGCAATACAAGGGGGTTTGTGATTCCATATACATTTAGGACTAAGCTTATCAATTTGTTTTGTAGACTGAGAGTGGCAATTGTACAGGGATCATAGACAAGGTATAGAAAATAATTGGGGCTAATACCATTTTAATGGTTTCAAGTTTCCCCCACCATGATAAGTGTAGAGTGGACCATTGACAAACTTTTAAGTCACAGTTGAGAGTATCTGAATGTTTTAAGGGAAGTGAAAAAAGTATACCTAAATATTTAATTTTCTCTTTTTGCCAGATAATTTCAGTATACTCCAGTACTTCAGGTGCGCAGTGAACGTTCATGGGAAAAAATTCAGTTTTATGAGTATTCAAGGTATAACCAGAAACAATAGAATATTTACGTATAACATCTAAAACCGCAGGTAGAGATGTGGTTGGGTTATTAAGATATAATAGGACATCGTCTGCATAGGCAGACATTTTAAGGTTAAGATTAGCTAACATAATTCCTTTAATCTCAACAGAATTTTGAATTTGGAAAAGAATAGGCTCAATTGCCAATAAAAAAAGAAGAGGTAACAGAGGACAACCTTGTCGGGCTCCTCTATAAGAGAGAAGGGATTTGAAAATTGACTATTAATAAAGAGTCGGGCAGAAGGGGATCCATTAAAAGTCAATATCATTTGTATAAAATTATTACCAAAATTAAAAGAAGAGAGTGTTCGAAAAAAAAAATTCTGGTGAACTTTATCGAACGTTTTCTCCGCGTCTAAAGCTACGAGACCAACAGGAGAGGTAACGGTAGAGGGCTTATCAATAACATGAAAAAGGGGTCTTGTTTTATCAACAGAGAAACGTTTTAACATAAATCCAGATTGATTGATATGGATGAGGACGGCAAAACTCGAGCTAATCTGGTGGCTAGGATTTTTGCAAACATTTTACAATACTGGTTAATCAGTGAATTAGGACGATAATTTGAAACTTTGGTGTGGTCTTTATCTGGTTTAGGTAAAACTATATTTAACGCTTCTGTAAAAGAGCCATCGAGTAAACCAGATTGAGCAAATGTAGTGAATAAATGATGTAGGTGAGGAATAAGTGTCAGCAAAGGTTTTAAAAAATTCTGCAGGGAGTGCCATCAGGGCCAGGAGATTTTTGAGGTTTAAGCGATTGAATAGCAAATAAAAGTTCATCTGACATGATGGGGTTATCTAATTTGATTTTATCAGGCTGAGAAAGTTGTAAATTGGCAGAAGTTAAAAAATTATCAATAATTTGAGAATCTAGAAGATTCGGGTTACGATATAATGAAGAGTAAAATTTAAGAAATTCATCTATAATGTCTGGAGTAGATACACCAACGGTACCATTGAGCCTGTGGATAGCGTGAATTTGATGTCTGTCTTTCTTGATGTGGAGATAATTAGCTAAAAGTTTTCCTGACTTGTTAGCATTGAAAGCAAATTTAGCTTCTGGTTGTCAATTTGGATACCGGCTCTTTTATTCAACATTGAATTATACTCATATCTAAATCTTTGCAGCGTGGTTTTAAAATCAAGATTTTGAGAAGAGATAAACAGTTGTTCAAATTTTGCAATCTGTTTTTCTCTGTCTAACAATTTGGTGTTAAATGATTTATTCTCATGTGCCATTATAGAAATAACAATTCCTCTTAAATAAGCTTTAAAAGCATCCCATTTTATAATAGGGTTGGTAACATCATCAGGGTTATGTAAAAAATATTAATGAATATCTTTTAAAATGGTATCTTTATGACCATCATGAAGAATAACATCGACATTCATGCGCCAACGGGAGTGAGAGACAGAAATATATTACCTGTTTGTAAGTGAAGCAAGATTATTGCATGGTCTGAAATTTCAATACCACCATGTAACGCCCTGAACGTCTCAGGATCGTTTAACAGACACGACAATGAGGACGCAACCACTAGTGAAGGGTTAGTTGTTTTAATGAAGGCAAATATAATACAAAGAATAAACAAGTTATAGTCACTGGAATCCTCCAGGCTAAGTACGTTACCAGCCCACAGCACGGATGGTCCTAACTGTCCTCTGCATATACGCCGGTCCCGGCGTATGCCAACAGAGGGCAGAAATGAAATGGCCGACAATGCCAATCGGTAGGCTGTGAGGGGCACGAAGAGTGTTGGGGAGAATCGAGGAGTCAGGGAAACACCCAGCCGGGGTCTCTACCTGAAGGGAGCAGCCGCTCAACCTCTTCCTCAGACTGCACGGGGACGCGGAGTCACCTCCTGGTGATGCGTCACCGATACCCCAATCACAAGCAAGAAGACTGAACCGAGAGCAGCCGCTCGATCGATCCTGTGGACTTCCGAGTCTGTAACGCGGCAAACACCTCCTGGTGTGTGTTACAGCTGGCAGTCCCTGTGTCTCTGGTCGGGCTGGGAGTTACGACTCCAACCAGCAAAAGCGCCACTGCGCTTGGACTCAGCCGAGTCAAAAAGCGAAGCTCAATGGTTGACCGGTAGAGCTTCCGGGTCCTTCACAGGTGACGATGGGGCAAGACACGGCCCAGGGAGTAACGACTCGACCTACCTCCGTTCTTGCCTTACTGGAGCACCACTCCGGAACACTGCTCTTCACGAAGCAGGTACGTCGGTGTGAACACAATATCCGACAGCGTTGTACCTCCCGGTTCCTCCCTTTATAGGGCGTGTTTTCCTTGAGTTATGTAACAGCTCTCCTGTTTACATAAGGGCGTGTTTCCTTGAGTTATGTAACAGCTCTCCTGTTTACATAAGGGCGTGTTTCCCTTGAGTTATGTAACAGCTCTCCTGTTTACATAAGGGCGTGTTTCCCTTGAGTTATGTAACAGCTCTCCTGTTTACATAAGGGCGTGTTTTCCTTGAGTTATGTAACAGCTCTCCTGTTTACATAAGGGCGTGTTTCCCTTGTATGACAGGAATTCTTGACAGTACATCCTCCCTCTCAGCGGCTCCCCACGGGTCCAGCGCTGGCAGGAAAACGCCGATGGAACAAGGAGACCAAGCGCGGAGCATGAACCCCTTCAGCCGGTTCCCATGAATGCTCCTCCGGGCCATAGCCTTTCCACGCAACCAGGTACCACAGCTTCCCCCTGCGCCATTTGGACGCCCGTATGCCCGACACTTCATACTCCACCTCCGACTCCACGCATACCGGCCGAGGTGTCCCAGATAGCTTGGAGGGTGCTGGTTTGAGCAATGATACATGAAAGACAGGGTGTATCCGCAATGACTGGGGCAAGCACACCTTCACGTTCACGGGACCCATACACTTGGTAATTCGATAGGGGCCCATGTACTTGGGATGGAACACACTGTTCTTTCGAAACCTCATGTTTCTTGTGGATATCCAGACGTAGTCTCCAGTGCGGTACAGTGGCCCGGGCCTTCTCTTCCTATCTGCCGCAGCCTTGTATCTTCTCTTGGCCTCTATTAGGACAGCCCTTGAGCGCATCAATGTGTCTTTTATGTGTACCACCCTGTCCGCTGTGGCGGGAATCCTGTCCTCTCTGAACGGATGTAGAAATGGCAAGAACCTGGGATGTTGGCCATAGTTGCTATAGAACGGAGATGACTGTGTGGAGCTGTGAGTGGCGTTGTTATAGGCTATCTCTGCAACCCATAGCAAGTCGACCCATTCTTCCCTGCCCTGGTCCACAAAACATCGCAGATACTGTTTGAGCGTTTGGTTCAGGCGCTCGGTTTGGCCGTCCGTTTGAGGGTGGTAGCTGGTGGACAGGGCGGTCTTAACATGCAGCGCAGTGCACCAAGTCTTCCAGAATTGCGCAGTAAACTGCGACCCCCGGTCCGACACGATCACCCCAGGTAATCCATGCAGTCGTACCACATTCTTTAGGAGTAGTGACGCCAATTCCCCGGCCGTAGGGACTCTCTTGCAGGGGATGAAGTGCCCCATTTTCGTCAAGTAATCCACCACCACCAGTATTGCCGTCATCCCCTGGTCTACCGGTAGGCCCACCACGAAGTCCAGTGATATGCTATCCCATGGTCTATCCGGGGTTGGAAGTGGATGTAAGAGCCCTTGGGTTCGGCCATGGTCGGCCTTCATGGTAGCACACGTAGGACACTCCTGTCCCCACCTCCTGACATCCACTCTCATGGTTGGCCACCAGAAATGCCGTCCCATGCTAGCCACCGTTTTTTCAAAGCCCAAATGACCTGCGCATGGAGAGTCATGGCACCAGATGAATGCTTGTTTCCTTAGCCTAGGCGTGGGTATCAATAGGCACCTGCCCTTCAGGGGTATCCCGTCCTTCAGCTGCCATTCTCTGTGACTGAGGAGCCACCTCCGCCATGCGAATGACCTGATCCCTCTCTTTATTCCCCTCAGGAAAGTATCCGGTTGGATAACCCCCAATACCATCCTCGGGGAAATGATGGAACGCTCGGTCGCAGGCAATGGTTCCTTAACTGCAGATTGACGGGACAGGGCGTCCGCCTTTCGGTTTTCCGTCCCCGGCCGATATGTGATGCGGAAGTTGAACCCCGCAAAGAAGATCATCCACCGCAGCTGCCTGGGAGAAAGGTGTCTAGTGGCAGTCATGAACTGTAGGTTCCGATGGTCCGTGTACACCGATACCACATGTCTTGCCCCCATCAACCAATGCCTCCATTCGGTGAAGGCGTCCTTGATTGCGAGAAGCTCCTTCTCCGCAATATGGTAGTTGCGTTCGGCGTCGTGGAGTTTGCGGGACATGTACGCAACGGGATGAAGCACCCCTGTGTCGTGGTTGCGTTGGGACAAGATAGCCCCCAGCGCCACATCCGACGCGTCCGCTTCCACCACGTAGGGGAGATCCGGATCGGGGTGAGCCAACACCGGCGCCTTACCAAAGGCGCTTTTCAGGGCCTCAAAGGCTTTGTTCGCTTCAGGGGACCAGACAAACTCCTTGGACTTCCTCAGTAGCTGTGTGATTGGGGCCACCACTCCTGAAAATCCATCTATGAACCGCCTGTAAAAGTTGGCGAAGCCAATGAAACTTTGGACGTCCTTCACGCTTTGGGGCACCGGCCATTCTTTCACCGCCTTGATCTTTCGTTCTGCCATCTCCTGTCCCTCTGGACTCAGCATCACTCCGAGGAATTCCACGGATGTGACGTGGAAGTCACACTTGCTGAGTTTACAAAACAGCATGTTTTCCCTCAGCTTTTGGAGCACAGCTTTGACGTGGTGTACGTGCTCCTCCACACTGGACGAATAGATGAGGATGTCGTCGATATATACGACCACGTAGATATCCAACTCCTCTCTGAATACCTCATTCAAAAAGTACTGAAAGGCTGCCGGGGCGTTGCACAGACCGAACGGCATGACGAGGTACTCAAAAAGGCCGAACCTGGTCTTAAAGGCGGTCTTCCACTCGTCTCCGTCCCTCATGCGCACCAGATGGTATGCCCCTTTCAAATCCAACTTGGTGTAGATACGAGCTTTCTTGACCTGTTCCAGAAGTACACTGATGAGAGGCAAGGGGTACCGATTTTTTATGGTTATCGCATTCAATGCCCTAAAGTCCACACAGGCTCTCAGCTCCCCATTAGCCTTCGGGATGAAGAAGAGTGGCGAGGCGGCGGGAGACTTGGACGGGCGGATGAATCCTAGCTTGAGGAGTTTATCCAGGTACCCCCGGAGATGCACGTTTTCAGGCTCCGTCAGGGCATACAGCCTGCCGCTGGGAACGCTGGCCCCTGGCACCAGGTCGATCTGGCAGTCAAACTGTCTATGTGGTGGTAGCACTTCCGCCTTCACCTCATCAAATACATCCTCAAAACTGTGATAAGCCTGGGGGAGAGCCACATCTTTTTCTGCCGCTGTAGCCACCGTCTGATTCCCGCTCTCATCTGCGTCAAGGGATTCCGTTCTTATTCCACAATGCAGGATGCAATACGGTGACGTCATTTCGATGCGATGTGTTGGCCAATCCACAGAGGGGTTGTGTTTCTGTAGCCACGGCAATCCCAATATGACGCCATATTGGGGCGCTCGGATGATGTTAAAATCGATTTGTTCCAAATGGTTCCACCCATATCTCATCGGAAGGACCCCCGTGTGCTGCCCGATGGGCCCCGTCACCAATCGCCTTCCGTCTACAGCATAGACGTCTTCGGGTACAGCTTTGGGAAGAAGCACTAGCCCTAGCCTGCATGCCTCGTTGTGGTCCATAAACATGCCAGTGGCCCCTGAATCCACCATGGCCACAACGGGTATCCACTGGTCATGCACTCCCACGTGCACCGTGATAAACAGGTGTCGTTGTCCCTTAGTGACCGAGTTGGAAAGTGAAGGGATGGATGAGTGACTCCGAGATGCCCCTTCTCTGGTCTTGGAGTCCTCTAGTTTTCTGCCGGTATGTCCACCACGGCTGTTACCGACCGGTTGGCCCGATAACGTGACGTCTTCGGTTTGGCAGGGCATTCACGTACGTAGTGGCCTTTTTTGCCACAATATAGGCACAATCCTTGTTTACGGCGTGACTCTTTCTCCGTGGCTGTGAGGCTCGCTCGTATTGCGCCGATGTCCATGGGTTCTCCCTTGGATGCGGTGGAAGTTTCAGGACTTCCCACCGTCACATAGGATGGAAGGGATTTTCCTTTTCTCCCATGATCCCCCTTTCTTTCACTTAGCCTATGTTCCAGCCGTAATACCAGGTTGATAAGGCCCTCACATGTCTTGGGTTGAGGGTCAATATGAGCCACGGCGTCCTTGAGCTCATCGCACAGCCCTTGATGGAAGAGCGCCGTCTGTTTAGCAACAGGCCACTTGGTTTCCGCAACCAGCCTTCGGAACGCGTTGAGATACTGCACCAGGTCGTTGGATCCCTGTCTCAACTCAAGCATTTCACGGTCCGCCGTGTACGAGTCAGCCCTTCTGTCGAATACCTTCAGGAATTCCTCGCGAAAAGCACCCCAATCACATAAGAGGGGGTCGTCCCTGCTCACCATAGGTACGGCCCATTGTGCCGCGTTTCCAGCCAAATAGGATATAAGGAAAGCCACACGAGCCTGACTCGTGGGGAACGCCTTTGGTTTGCACGATAAATGTAGCGCCACTTGTGTGAGGAATACCTGCACTGTGTTAGGATCCCCACTGTACCTCTCTGGTGTCGCCAAGGGGATGGCTACCGGCATTTCCACTACTACCGCAGGGGTCTGATTCGTGAGGGAGGTGCTGGGCGTGAGCGGGTCCAATTGGATAGCATCCAGTCTGGCTTTTACATCGGCTGTTTCTTGCCTAGAGGCAGCCACTTCAACTTGCATGGCCGCTAAAGCAGCCAGCACATCATCAAGTGTTGCCATGTCTGTTATCGACCGGGAGACAGTTAGTGTTATTAAGGTCGGATATTTTGTAACGCCCTGAACGTCTCAGGATCATTTAACAGACACGACAATGAGGACGCAACCACTAGTGAAGGGTTAGTTGTTTTAATGAAGGCAAATATAATACAAAGAATAAACAAGTTATAGTCACTGGAATCCTCCAGGCTAAGTACGTTACCAGCCCACAGCACGGATGGTCCTAACCGTCCTCTGCATATACGCCGGTCCCGGCGTATGCCAACAGAGGGCAGAAATGAAATGGCCGACAATGCCAATCGGTAGGCTGTGAGGGGCACGAAGAGTGTTGGGGAGAATCGAGGAGTCAGGGAAACACCCAGCCGGGGTCTCTACCTGAAGGGAGCAGCCGCTCAACCTCTTCCTCAGACTGCACCGGGACGCGGAGTCACCTCCTGGTGATGCGTCACCGATACCCCAATCACAAGCAAGAAGACTGAACCGAGAGCAGCCGCTCGATCGATCCTGTGGACTTCCGAGTCTGTAACGCGGCAAACACCTCCTGGTGTGTGTTACAGCTGGCAGTCCCTGTGTCTCTGGTCGGGCTGGGAGTTACGACTCCAACCAGCAAAAGCGCCACTGCGCTTGGACTCAGCCGAGTCAAAAAGCGAAGCTCAATGGTTGACCGGTAGAGCTTCCGGGTCCTTCACAGGTGACGATGGGGCAAGACACGGCCCAGGGAGTAACGACTCGACCTACCTCCGTTCTTGCCTTACTGGAGCACCACTCCGGAACACTGCTCTTCACGAAGCAGGTACGTCGGTGTGAACACAATATCCGACAGCGTTGTACCTCCCGGTTCCTCCCTTTATAGGGCGTGTTTTCCTTGAGTTATGTAACAGCTCTCCTGTTTACATAAGGGCGTGTTTCCTTGAGTGACAGGAATTCTTGACACACCAATAGCAGGTTGAGTTACAGTTTTCACTTAGTCTCTAGACACCAACAAATAATCTAAGTGTGAGTGAGAGTTGTGGGGATTGGAGAAAAATTTGAATATTTTCTGGGTGGGGAAATGTAGCCTCCAGATGTCAACCAATTTGGTGTTATTAAATAACGTTCTGAGGGAATGGAACGCTTTGGGAGGAGTATATTTGGTTGAGGAAAGTCTATCGAAAGAGGATCATTAATCAAATTAAAGTTGCCCCCCAAAATTAAGGAAACGTTCCCAAGTTGAAGAATCTCAGAAGTAATATGAGACCAAAAATTAGGGTCATCTGCTGTTGGTCTATAGATATTAATTAGGTGTAAAATCATATCTCCAATTTTGACTTTGACTAAAAGAAATCTACCTTCTGAATCAGATTTTTTCTCTAGAACTTGTAGCTGGAGTGTTTTTGAAAAAAGTATAGCCACGCCATTCTTTTTACCTTTAGCAGGAGAGGAGATGATCTTGCCAACCCATTTCCTTTGCATACATGCTAAAATGGTGTCACCAATGTGGGTTTGTTTTAATAAACAAATATCAGCTTATTGCCTATGTAAATAATCTAAAGTTTTTAATCATTTAACTGGATGACGTAGACCTTTGACATTCAATGAAACAACTTTAACTTTAGGAGAACTATTCATTGTTTATAAGGTGATAAAAAGAAGGAAAATAGAAAAAGAGTGGAGGAAATACAGTATACGGCAGGACTATTATAAGAGACCAAAGAAGTAGCCAATGGACATACAAAACAAAAGGCAGAGAAACAAATATATGTACAAAGTAGGAAAGAACATACATAAACAGTGAAGAGACACGTGTGCATCTAAGAAGAGAGAAGATAGGAGGGTGGCACACCCATACTAAAAGGACTATCATAATATTAACAGGAGTAATACTGACTTGACATCAAATATACCTATGAGATACCACACAGGTAATGAAACATAAAATAGTAATACTATCTGAATAACTTCAATCTGGAGAGTCATGAGTATCCATTGATAGAGGAGAGGGGTTATCCAGAAAATCTTGAAGGTCTTCTGGCCGATGAAAGAATTTGGAGATGTCGCCTTTCCAAATACGCATTGTGGATGGATCAAAGAGTCCATATTTGAAGCTAGACTCTCTCAGTCGTGGTCTCAAAGCTGCAAAATGTTGTCGCATCGCAACCGTCTCCTTGGCAAAGTCGATATACCCTGGTTGTTTAATAGTGCCCACAGGTGTTGTACCTCAGCCTCTCTGCTGCATGTACCCTGGTTGTAAAAGTGCCCACAGGAGTGTGACACAGCCTCTCTGCTGTATATACCCTGGTTGTCTAACAGTGCCCAGAGGAGTTGTACCTCAGCCTCTCTGTTATATATACACCCTGGTTGTTTAACAGTGCCCCCAGGAGTGTGACTCAGCCTCTCTGCTCTATATACCCTGGTTGTTTAACAGTGACCAGAGGAGTTGTACCTCGGTCCCTCTGCTCCATATACCCTGGTTATTTAACAGTGCCCCCAGGAGTGTGACTCGGCCTCTCTGCTGTATATACCCTGGTTATTTAACAGTGCCCCCAGGTGTTGTACCTCGGACCCCCTGCTATGTATACCCTGGTTGTTTAACAGTTATGTTATGTTAAGGCAAATTTATAGATCGCACGTACACCTACCGATCTCTTGGTGCTGAGTTAGTTAACCGACCATCATCTGAACATACACCTAGCTATAGGCTTGAGTAAATAGCCATGTTTTCAGCCTCTTTCTAAAGCACGTGTAGTTTGCTGCTTGTCTGATTGCAATGGGCAGAGGGTTCTAGAGTTGGGGGCCTAATGTGGAGAACCGTGTCACTCTCATCCTTTTGCGTTTAATTCTCGGGACCACCAGTAAATTCATTTGAGCACATCTGAGATTCCATTTTGGGGAATATCTATGGATCGTTGCGGATAAGTATTTAGGACCACTGCTGTGGATCGCTTAACAGTGCCATATAAAAAAGCTCCCTTTGGCTATGTCTCGTTAGATCTCACACCCAGTTTGCATTCCACTCACAATCATACCATATATTTCCCTGGAGATATCAAGGTAGGACCCCTTGACTGCACACTTCTTTATTTATAAAAGGCACAATGTAAGTACTAAATAAAAAGATTTTTTACATAAATTAAAAGAATTATTTGAAAACAAACTATAACTATTAAAAATTATTTTGCATATAGTTGAAAAAACAATCAATCCTCTAGATGCATAGGCAAGATATTGAGTCCGCAATAAGAAAAATGCAGTGAACAATCACACTACTCTGCAAATAAACAACTGTTTAAAAAGAAACTACACATTTTTAAAAGATACATATATACATACAAAAACCAGGAGAATACAGTAGACAAACACTTTTGTCGTGGAATCGCTAATCTATTTGGTCATAATCCAGAGAAGAGAGTATCCAAAATTCATTGATATCAACTGTATCACTCTTTGCCTTTTAGATCTAGTGTAAAATATTGCATCAACACGTTTTGGTGGAATCCCAATAATTAGAGCCACATTCTTCAGGATGAAATAAGAACATAAGACAAAGAGGGTTTCAAGATGTAGGAGTCACAAATCACCTTAACTGTTAGGGATTATATGCTATGGTTGTATGGCCGGGAGAAACACAAAGTCAGGATTTAAAATGTAATGCAGTGATTGGAGTTGTCCTTTGTTACTACCCAAAGAACGCCTTTTCACAGCCTTATAACAACAGATTGAGCAAAATCAATAAGGGTTTTACTTTTAACGCATGTCGTCCAGTCTGTTTTCAGGTCCTAAATGCTGGTTCATAGCTCACTGTGCTGTATTAGAAGGGTTGCAATTCACGAACTGCAAGTAATAAAAGGATCGCTGTGTCAAAGGGAGTGACCCATTCACCTATCTACATAACATAATAATCTGTCATCTGCATGTTACATGATGTGCTTTGCAGGAGACAGATTAACCCTCTATGCTACTTTGAGTCAATACGGTGACAAATCAGAGATCTCTCCAGACGGGGCTTTAACCACCAGAGTTGTCTTACCATTACTATTATTCCTTGAGATTTACTGGGCACACAAAGCTCTCTGAACAAGTGCTTTAACCCTGTAGGATATTTTAAAATGCAGCCTTTGCAGCCAATTATGGCAGAACAGATTTACTGTCACGTTTCTCCTTGGTACCAATTTCTTTGTGGCAGAGTTTTCCATTTCTTTTTTTAAAGTGGGTAGATATACTAACATTTCAGGCAGCGCAGCAAGGCAAGTTGCTGCGCTGCGTTGCAGGAAAGGAAGACATCAGAAATGTGCCATATTTACAAAGATATGGTGAATTTCTCCTGCCTCTTTGCGCTGATTGCCTCCTTGATGCAAGGGTGCCAATGCAGGCACCCTTGCATCAAGGGCAAGGGTTCCTGCTTTACGATCAGGATTGCTATTGTGACACCCTTCTGCACAAAAACAATCCTAAAAGTAATTTTCCTATGTGTGATGCAAAATGCATCACACATACAAAAAGGAAGTAGCGAGGAGAAATAAAGATATTTCTCCTTATTACACATGGGTCTGGGAGGTGTACCATTTTGACGCATTCCCAAGTTTACAACTCTTTGTAAATATGGGAATGCGCCAAAATTCATGGGTGGGTACATGGTAACGGCCACACCCCACCCATGGAACGCCTTCATGACGCAAGGTAACGAAAGACAACAAAGTGCGCTGCCTTGTGATATGTTGGATTGACTAAATCGCACAGAGCCATGCAGGGTGTTAATGTTAAAAATGATTTGTAAAGCATGCGTACATCGATTGGTTTCATGGCACTGGGCTAGGACTTGGCCGTTTCCGTTGGAGAAGTTATTTGTGGGCCTGTACAAATAGCCAGGTTTTAAGGGACTTCCTGAAGCTCAGAAGGTCAATGCATGACCGGATCTCCAAGGGAAAGGAATTCCACAGTCTCGGGGCAAGAGAGGCGAATCTGCAGCCTCCTTGACGTATTCGCTTGAACGTGGGGGTAGACAGTAGTAGAAGGTGAGAAGATCGTAGGTTGGGAGTTTACCTTAGTATCAAATCGTTTATGAATTTGGGGCTACGACCATGAAGAGATTTGAAGATCAAGCAACCAGTTTTAAAAACACAGCGTTGGGGGATGGGGAGCCAGTGCAGTTTCCTCAATAGAGGGGAGGCCGGTTGCCACCTAGGTTGCTGGAGGATCAGTCTGGCTGCCTGGTTCTGGACCATCTGCAGCCGCTTGGTAAGGAAGAGTGGCATGCCCAGGTATACTGAGTTTGCATAATCCAAGTGTGACAGTACAGTGGCTATTACGACCTGTGTCAGAGCTTCCTGCGTGAGTAATCGGCAGATCTTCCTGATCTTCCGTAGCTGAAAGAAGCATTTCGAGATCACCGATCCGGCTTGCGTTTTTAGTGAGAGATCATTGTTTAAGGTGACACCGAGAGTTTGGGCCGAGGGGGAGGGGATGGCAGGGGATCCTAGCTCCGCCGGCCAATAGTGTGGGCCCCAGAACTTGTGGCTGCCCCCTGTTAGGGCTAGCTCCGTTTTGCCAGGATATATCTTTAGGTGGTTATGATCCATCCAGTGTTGGGTGTGCAGCATGGTGGCCTTAAATTCGGTGACTTCGTTTAGAGAACTGTCGACAGTAAACACCAGTTGGAGGTCATCGGCGTAATTGAAAACAGTTACGTTCCTATCTTTTAGGGACTGGATCAGGGGGACAAGGTAGAGGTTGAACAGGTGGGGGGAAAGTGAGGAGCCTTGCGGAACCCCACAGGTAGTTCTTCGCTTAGGAGCCGTGAACTGGGCCGAGCGGACAGCCTGGGACCGGTCTTCTAGGAAGGAACTGAGCCAGCTAGAGGCTGTGCCCTGGATGCCGGCCAGCCTGACACGGTCTGCTAGTATGTCATCGTCGGCCGTGTCAAAGGCGGCCGAAAGATCCGGTAGCACCAGGGCCTGGGGGGAGCCTCTGTCAGCTTATCTCATAGAGTATCCAAGACCGCTAATATCATTGTTTCCGTGGAGTGCGCAGGGCAAAAACCTGCCTGATGAGAGTCAAGGTAGTTTGATTCTTCCATAAAGTTGGACAGCACCTCGCCACATGGGCCTCCAGTTCTTTAGCCAGGTATGGGAGCAGGGAAATGGGACGGTAGTTAGACGGGCTCATAGGGTCTGCTCCAGGTTTCTTTAGAAGAGGAACCATGATAGCTTCTTTGAATGCTGTTGGGACGCGACCCAGGGAGAGGGACTCATTCAGGAGGGCGAGTGCTGGGCCCGGGAAGATGGAGCGGGCGTCTTTTAGCACATGTGGTGGGCAGCAGTCCGTAGGGGCTCCTGATTTAACTTTAGAAAGGAGGTCCTGGAAAGCCTCTGTGCTAATGGCTGGGAAATAATCAAGCGTACAGTTGTTGCTGTGCGTGGCCGAATGAGTCATAGTGGGGGAGTGGCTTTACATTGCTTAGTAAAGCCCACATAAGGGCTTGCATTATTTTGTGTTGCCTTCTGTGATGCAAGCTCATTGCAAGCCCTTTGTAAACCTGGCCCCAGTAGTATAAATTGAGGGGCAGATTTACAAGCCCCTTGCGTCATCTTTATGCAGCGGCGTCGTAAACCATGCGCCACTATGCGACAGATTTACAACGTGACGCATCTAGTGAGATGCGTCACATTGTAAAGCTCTGCGCTACATTTTACCTGCGTCAGGTATAATGTATACAGGGTGGGCATTCCGTCGCAAGGAAGCCCGGTAAAAGTGACGCAGTGAAATCTACAAGATTTCACTGAGTTACTTTTACGTCCATGCTGCGTCAAAACCTTACGCCTGCTTGTAGCAGGCATAAGGAGTGACGTAGCATTGCAAGTATGGGATGCCCCTGACCAGTGCTGGAGTTACCTTGCGCTTGCGACACGACTCCAGCACTGCGTCACCTATACGCGGACAGATGCGTCACGCATCTGTCTCTCCTTGAACCACGTGCGCCGCATTGTAAATGCGGCGCAACCATGGTCACGCAAGGGATTCCTAACGTCACTCATAATAACTGCCGCATCCCTGCTGATCTGCAGGGATGCACCAGTTATTGTAAATCTGCCCCACACTGTCTGTTTTTTACGACTCTGCCCCTTGTGACTATGGATGTCATTTAGGGGCAAGTCAGGGGCCGCAGCTCCAACCCTGGTTTGCCCCTTGCCACCCCATGCACAGCTTTGTGACTACTGGCCTCAGAGGTGGCAAAATCAGTGATGTAACACAGTGCCAGCTCGCCCTAATGGATGCTGGTTGAAGTGCCACTTGCCTGGTTTCCGTCTATTTTTTTATTGTACAACTAGTGAATAATATTGTTCACTATTAGTGTAATAAAAATAGAGTATATTAGCTGAAATATGATCTTATCTGGAAGCTAGGGTAAGTAAAAAATGTGGTTAAATATTAGTTGTATGCATGCTTACGGGTGAGAGTGTGTTTATGTGCGCGATATTGTGTGAATGTGTTATGT
The DNA here is from genome assembly GCF_964204655.1 of Triturus cristatus. Lineage (NCBI taxonomy): Eukaryota > Metazoa > Chordata > Amphibia > Caudata > Salamandridae > Triturus > Triturus cristatus. The sequence continues at coordinate 819,241,186 of NC_140595.1, forward strand.
GTAAGCATGTGTGTGAGTCAAAGTAAAGGCCAAATGGCGTGTGATGTCACTTCCGCTACCCCTGGCATTTTAGTGAATTGACGTCCATGGCATGCTTGTGACTCCACCCCCTTTGACCCCCAATGTATGGGTTCCCAGAGAAAAGTTTTTCCAATTCCAGCACTGACCGCACCTGTCCATGTACTGTGCACTCTGCAGTCTCACGCCTTGGGTAGGTGACCACTCCTAGAAGGGCAGATATGTGTGACTGCATCTATTCTCACAGCACCTTATGCTTCTATGCAGCAGCGTTCACTGCATCACGTCTGAAGCACAGGCTTGAACCTCATACACCTCACCAAACACCTCCCTGGTAGGCCGAACTTCACCCAGCATGTACCGGGAAGTCGATATAATCAGAGCACTTCTTTGCATCTTCGGATATGAGGCGCTATGTAAAATGCGACATTACGCTGCAGGCTGCGGCAAGTGCTTAGAATTAGGACATTGGCTCGTTAAATTGTACTTTGAGGCTGCATAAGTCCAGGGCAGTCCAAATCAGAAGAGTTGTTAAATGAGGGATTTACAACAAAACTGGTCTTTTTTTTGCAGTTTTATATAGCACAAAAACCCCGACCCGAAGGTATTCAAGCTCTTTACATGAGCACACAGTCATTAGGTCTCGCCTGAGCAAGCGCATGCGCTAGTCGGGCAAAACATTTAGTGAGTGGGCTTCAGAAATCCAACCACAAGCTTTTGCTTGTGGCCTAAAGCTTGCGGTTACGCGCGCTGGCACACCCACAGCTGCCATCTGGCTGCGCCATCTGGCTTTCCTCTCTCGCTCGCGGGCACCCTTAAACTCGCGGGACGCTGCAGCTGCTTTCACTTTTGCCACCGCTCGCGCGCGCACCACTCGGGTGTTTTTTTTAATTTCCTTTTAGCGCGTGTGCACGCGCACACTCCCGGGCTTAGTGCTTTCACCTGATATTGTCCGATATTGTCTAACATCCGCAGCCCTAGTCGCAACGGGTGTGATATTAGGAGATTTGTCATAAGAAGAAGCACTGCGTGAGCTGTGAATATGTAGTGCTTTCATTTCTAGCGTTTCCGGAAAGGGTGGATTGTAGGAGGTTAAGTCGCTGGCGCTGTGGGCGGTACTTCCGCTGTTGCAGGCTCGTCCTGTGACCTCCAGCCTGGATGATTGACAGCCGTCAGTGGCAGCAGCCTGAGAGATATCGCTTCACACGGAAATCAGCTTCCCTTACACAACAGTTTTAAGCACAGTGTAACGAACTCAGCGCCACCACAGCATCACTCAGCACCACCACAGCCTCACTCAGCACCAAAACAGCACCACCACAGCATCACTCAGGGCCACCACAGCATCACTCAGCAGCACCACAGCATCACTCAGCACCACCACAGCATCACTCAGGGCCACCACAGCATCACTCAGCGCCACAACAATATCACTCAGCACCACCACAGCATCACTCAGCACCACCACAGCATCACTCAGCACCACCACAGCATCACTCAGCACCACCACAGCATCACTCAGCACCACATCAGTATCACTCAGCATCGCCTTTGCACTAGTACACCACATCATCATCACTCAGCAAGACCTGAATACCATTCAGCATCACCTCAGCATCGTCTCCGCATCAGTCACCACCACCACCACCACTACCACCTCAGCATCCCTCAGCACCACCTCAGCCTGCTCTCGGAATCTGGCATCTGTTGATTCTCCCCTAGGGTCTGGCCGCTGCTAGTGTGCAGGTACTAGTTCCCAACCTTCACCCTCCGATTGTTGATGCCCTCTCAAAAAAAAGCTTTAACAAACAACCATTGGAATAGGCAGAAACAAGTTGCCAGCATTGCAAGAACAAAAGAAAACTGAGGACATTTTTTATTGTAAATACTTTTTTTAATATGGTCGATCAGTTGTACATAATGCCTTCTTGGTCGTATATACGGTAACAACAATGCTTCTGACACTTTTTTATTAAAACTTTTCAGCAAGCTGCACAGCAGCCACACTTCTCTACAGCACAGCTTGAAGACATTGGGAAAGTCAATAGCTCTGGCTAAACACTTATAAGGCCCAAAAGGCGAGACCTATTGGCTATGCCAATGCTTGTTTTACTGTGTTATTAAATAACTTTCTTCTAACTGAAAGATAAGCACTGGGCTGGATAATATTTTGTTTCTGTTGGTTGACTGTTGAGTTGTGAGCTCTTTTCCATCATACTACATCCTTTAGGAAGACTTTCACCGCTCACCCTCACTACCCGAGGGTCCAGTGCGAAAGTGATGTACTTGGCCCTGTTTGTAGAGCCGTAGCCAGACAGACCCCAGCATACCAGTGGCAAGCGTTGTCAACCACTGGGGTTGAGGGCCAGGAGCCCCTGTCTGCCCTGTGGCTCCTTCTGAATCAGATCAGATTCTCTCCAGTATGCAGTGCTGTTTTTGGCTCCTAGTGATAATTCGTGCCCCCTTTAAGCTCCGCAGTCTTATGGACATCTCCTCTTCCCACACATCTCACCAGCCTGTTTTACTGCGCTGTGTGTTCCTATGCTGAAAAGCATATGAGGAAGCAGAGATGTGGAGTCTAATCCTCATAATACTTCCATTTTAGGTCTCGCCTATGCTGCACGCATGCGCTGCTTAGGAGGACCTTTAGCCGTCGCTCTGCTCTTTTTGGAAGCACATACTCGTGCTTATGGCGGCATCCACCTTGCGGGAGCGCGCAGTGGCACGCCACAAGCACGAGTATGTGCTTCCAAAAAGAGCAGACTGCGCGCGCACGCACGTGTGCCTCCATATCTCACATTTCTAGCGTTTCCGGAAAGGGTGGATTGTAGGAGGTTGAGTCACTGGCGCTGTGGGCGGTACTTCCGCCGTTGCAAGCTCGTCCTGTGACCTCCAGCCTGGGTGATTGACAGCCGTCAGTGGCAGCAGCCTGAGAGATATCGCTTGTAGCCGATGCCTTCGTGTCCCAGATAGCAGGGATTCCTAGCTCCAGTGGCTACTCGTAAGCCAGTGTCTGAAACTGCTGTCCAAGCATATTCCCTTCATGCCCTGACTGTCCTCTCTGTCGCCTGCTCCCGTGGTGCCCTCAGCCTGCCCCTACTGTCTATTCCTGTTGCCTACCTCCCCCTGACCGTCCTATACTCCCCCACATCTCCTACTAACCATCTGCTTTACTAACCTTATCCCTAACATATTCCCTGATAGCTTTCTGATGACCCTGCCATTTTCCTCCTAGCTTGCCCTGGTCTGTTACTGCTCTGTCTCCTGGGTGTCTCTTTCTGTCCGTTCCTGCTCTTTGACTGTAGGGCCTGCTATGCCCCAGCATTGCCTTGTAATCTGCATGCTCAGTGTGGGCGCTCGGACTGTCTGACGTCTGTCTGTCTCTAACTCTCTATTGCCTCCCTGGACTGTTCCTCACCCCCATGGCTCTTACCCTGCCTGGCCTCTCGTTGCCTCAGCGTCTGTCTGTCGTCTGTCCGTTTGTTCGTCCTCTGTTGGGCCGTGACTGCTTCTGCCTGCCCACCGATAGCCCCCTTCTTCTCCTGCCTATCCACTGCCTGCCATGGAAGCGATGGGGGCAGCAGGGTGACATCTACCACTGCTCCTATGGGTGCGGGGGAGCATGCCTTCCATTGCTCTCTCCTGCTGGGTAGACGGGCTTGTTCTACTCTAGAGGTGGGCAGGTGAAGAAATGTACATGTGAACCGAGCCAAGCCAGTGTCTGGCTTGGCTCTTAGGGTCCGGATACCTAAATAATGCAATCATGCGGCAAACGGCTTATAAAAATATGATAAAGTCACTTTAAATTCAAACAACTACATTTCAGTGACACACAGGCACGTTTCACCTTAGTACAACAGACTAAATAACTACATCATTGAAAGGCATCTATTGAAAGTGGTTGTTTATTAAAATGTATGTAGCTATAGTAGTATCCCCTACCCTGATGATGATGTCATTGCTGCACTAAGAGGCAAGTCACTTGTCATTTGCGCCCTTCATATGGCCTGGATCCTTATCATGGAGAAACGCTTTAGCACTCTGGCCTAGGCACGCTTCTAGGTACAGGCTGGCTAGGCAGTGAGTTTTGATCCTAGCACCTTGTCTGGTCTCTTCAGTGTTCTGTCTGTCCTCAGTACCTGTTACATGCGCACGCACTTTACTGTCCTTGCGCTGCAATGTAGGCCACTTCCGTGCCAGGACTGTGAGGTCAATCTCTGCTTTTGTTCAATGGATTTTACTGATGTGTCAATTTTTTGTTTTAATTTGATAAATGTACGTATGCCACACGATCGATGACTGCCCCACAGGCCAATCGAAGGTAACATTAGTTGTCCATCAAATGAGGCTTCGGACCTTCACTCACGATATGAAAGGCACCGTTGGCCTGTACCCTCACATCCCAGACAGCCACTTTGTGCTCACACTGACCCTCTCCCTTTGCAGCTCCACTGCGAGCTCACTGACTGATCCGGGGCATGCCCACATGCACTGTGGTCCCTGCAGGCTGGCAGAAGCCTGGCATAGGCACGCTTCTAGTTACAGTGGGCTAGGCAGTGTGTTTTAATCCTAACCAATTTGTCTGGTCTCTTCAGTGATCTGTATGTCCTGTGTACCCGTTACACACACTTTACTCTCCTTGCGGTGCAATGTAGTCCACTTCAGTGCCAAGACTGTGAGGCCAATCTCTGTTTCTTTTAAATTATTTCTGTTATGTGTCAATTTATAGCTTTTTTTTGGCAACCATATGCATCCAGCCTTAGATGGCAATAATATTTTCTTGTCTTTAAAAGTTAAATTGCTATTACTTGTTTGTAAAAAATAATGGATTAAATAAAATATGCAGATTTGCTAGTACCGGCACTTCAATCCCAGGCGGCACAGCACCCAGGATCATGTGATGCATGGTTAACACTTACGAGGTCCAAAAGGCGAGACCTATTGGCTATGCCAACGCTTGTTTTTGATAGGCACAGGGAAATTAGGCGATTTGCCCAGAATCACAGGATGTTGAGCCGACGCAGACTGTTTTTAATAGCCCCCAAGTTTTGGCCAATGAAGCAACTTTGGTACAGAGTGTCAGGGTTAGCGGAGGTAACAGCACGCATCCTTTGACCTCTGACATCACACGGTAGAGCCCCCTACCCCATCCTTACCCACTCACCAGCCTCCAGTTGGCTGCAGGGAGTCTACTGCAAGGACAAGAATGTGATGAGCTGCTGACACCATGTAAACACCCCCCGCAGACAACAGCCAGGCAGGAGGTCACCTAGCCCGCACTACAATCCCCCTGACCCCTGTGATGCAGCCTTGGGCGTGGCCGTGAACGCAGTGGCACACAAGGGAGGGCCGAGGACTGAGGAAGATAGAGGGGCAGGGTGGGCCTCCTGCCCCGCCGCAGCGGCTTTGAGGAGGTCTGACAGTCACTTCATTGTGCCAGAGGCTGCTGGTACGCCACCATCCCATCTGGGATCTCCCCAGGCCCAAGATCACCGCTGTGAGAGCAACAGCGCCCTGAAGGCGGGCTGAACGAGCACCGCAAGAACCCCAGCAATGGCGGGAAGACCATGCTGTGTACCAGGCGGGCAACTAGAGCCAAATTTGGGGGGGGGCTGAAAAAGATTTCGGGGGTGGGGGGCTAAGTCTTCCAGCCATAGGCAGAGTGGCTGTAAGATATATATTTGTACACCCATAATCGCTTCAACTTCTCTTAAAATGTAACCTTAACTTGTATATATGTAACTCTAATCACTAGTATCTGTAGTAAACTTATGTACTTACTGCCATTCTTATGTGAATTTAGAGTGTATCTGTTTGTATCTTTTATGTAATTTATGTGCTCTGAAGTCCTTATGTAATGTAACTGGCTCTATTGTGAAGCGCTCTGACACCTTCGGATAAAGTTCGCGCTATATGAAAACGCATAATAAATAAATAAATACAAAGAGGAAACAACAGAAAGTAATAGCTAGGGATCTATCAGTCCTGTTAGCTTTCTACCGCTGTCTAGATCGGCCTTAGAGACGCCCGAGGGCAGGGGCAGCAGCCGCTACGCCTCGCGACCCCTAACTGATCCCCCTATGTACCGAGAAGTAAAGTTTTGTGCCAGATTCACACAATGCCGTGGAGCAGGGAAGCCGGGATTACAACTCCCATATCCTGACCCCAGTTAACACAGTTAAGCAGTACCGGCCTCAGGAAGGGGGCCTGAACAGGAGCCAAGGACCCGGGACTCCCGAGCCAATCTGGGTCAAGAGTAGGGTGACCAACCGTCCGTAAATTTCACGGACAGTCCGTAGTTTCGGCCGTCTGTCCGTTGTCCGTGAAGCATTCTTTAAGGGACGACATTTGTCCGTAATTTTAATTTTAACCGGGCACCGATCGCACCACCCTAAAACCGGCACAGCTTCCACCCACCTCCCTGCTTGACTCCGATGCTGCTGAGGTCGGGTGTAACAGACTCCGATGCTGCTGAGGTGCTGCTGAGGTCGGGTGTAACAGACTCCGATGCTGCTGAGGTCGGGTGTAACAGACTCCGATGCTGCTGAGGTCGGGTGTAACAGACTCCGATGCTGTTGAGGTCGGGTGTAACAGACTCCGATGCTGTTGAGGTTGGGTGTAACAGACTCCGATGCTGCTGAGGTTGGGTGTAACAGACTCCGATGCTGTTGAGGTCAGGTGTAATAGTAAGGCGGGGTTGGCATCGGACACGCCGCATGTATGGCGGTCCTGCCGGCCCCCGATGACCGCACAGGGGCGGGCCTGTAGCGCGCATGGGTGACGCGACAGGCGCGTCCTGCCAATTGCGGGTCTCTACGTTGTTGGGGCGTGCCCCGGAAGTGATAGTAATCACTTCTGGGGCACGCATCACATCAAGGCTAGGCAGGTTAGAACCGGCCTGGCTCGAACAGATTTTTAAACAAAAGGCTGGGGAGCGGCGGAGTCTGCCTCTTTGCTCGCCGCTCCCACAGCATGCACCCTAAGGACAACAGCCTCGCTGATAAAAAAATAAATAAATAAAAAAAAGCTCTTTGCTCGCCGCTCCCACAGCATGCACCCTAAGGACAACAGCCTCGCTGATAAAAAAATAAATAAATAAATAAATAAAAAAAAGCTCTTTGCTCGCCGCTCCCACAGCATGCACCCTAAGGACAACAGCCTCGCTAGGAGGCTGTAATTTTATTTCGGGTCCGTCTGGGCCCCTATCGGCCCGTAACATACTTTTCTGTTTATATTTCAGGGTATTGAATCTCGTGTGGCGGACAAGCGTGACGAATTCGGCTCACCGGGAGATCGCCAGGAGATCGCAGAGTAAAGACTGTGGGGTATTTGGAGCGTTTACCCAGGAGCAGCTATTGGCGAATTTCGAGCGGTAATAGGAGCGGCTGGAGAGCGGATGAGCGTGAGGAATTTTGCTGGCTCACCGGGAGGTCGCAGAAGACGGAGAGACCGGTTTGCGAGCATTACACGAGGGGAGTTTGGTCTAAGTATACGCGAGCTGCATGTTGTATAAAGCTGTTTCTTGTTTAGCGGCCGAGGCGTGATGGTGGTTAAGGGGTCAGGGGACCACGCGCTTGAGATACAGCCATCGCGTTTGCAATTCACCACAATTCGAGTACCTGGGTCCTGTTCTGCATTTTACGATAGTGCAGGGGGTTTAAGACATGTACTTTCACGATCGGTGGTGATTATTATGTGAGCGGGGGCGCCTGCAGGTTTCCGATGCCTTGCATCTGTATTGATGTAATTACACGAGAGTCCGCGCTTTTTTCACCGACTGTCTCTTTGAGACTTGTAATGTTTTTCCTTGTCTGGAAATCAGCCCACAGTCCGTGCATTCCACCCTGAGCCACTCTGTGCCGTTTCTCTACATGGTTAGATTGGGGTTGCTGTGGCACAAACCCGTTTACTACAATAAATAAGGCATAGACGCGCGTATTTGGTGGGCAATTGTTATGTGTTCGCTGCCAGCTGCATCCCTTTCAGACTGTGCATCGTATGGCAGTGGGCAAGCATGTTTTGGAAGCCAAAGCTGTGGGGTAGAGCTGCTGGACAGTGCGATTCTGTTGGCAGAATTGCTGACTAATTCTGCTCAGGCTTGTGTTCCACAGGTTCACACTTGTCTCTTAATAATTAACTAAGTACAGTAATAAGAATGTCGGAGCTGCTGTACAAGTGTATATATACAACCAATGACGGTGTTCACTTCAGGCCAGTTTGCTTTCAGGTTTTGTGCTATGCAAGTTGGCATTAATATATATCCAATGCTCTCCCATCTCCGTACGTAAATAGAGACATGGGAGATTGGAGTGTTTTTGTGGAGCTTGTGGCTCGTCTACAGCACAGTAAGCACCGGGCAGGGTGACCATAGATGCAAATACCTGACTATTGGACAACTTGCCTACAGTCAATTATGGTGGCGTTGTGGTAAATAGAAACATTAGGGAAGGGTGGCGTGGGACATTTCGGTTTGGGACTATACCTGCACGCAAGATATGCTAATGTGCCTTGATTTATGGGCATTGTCCGCAATGTATGGCACAGCGCACTTGCAGGACTTAGGATATCCAGAGAATATCTCTCGTATAAGCAATCCCATGGTAATAAGGATTACTTTAGAAGTATAACTATTCAATTGAAGTATCGCTGTAGGGCATCCTATCTAAATATGCATCAAACCTCAGTTCTCTGTGTTTCAAGCCCTTCATACAGTCTAAGGCAATATACATCGGTCCTCAGTTACCTCTTTTCCAAGCCAATTATTCTTACAGCAATGGTGGCGACCAACCCACTTCCTAAACCATAAACTATCGGGCATGTTTTCTTTCAGGCTTTATGTGCACGGGTTGGCACGTTGTCACTGACAAATGCTCTCCCGTCTCCTTACATAAGTGGAGTTATGGGAGTTTAGAGTGTTGCAGAGCTTGTTGGGTAGGGTTGTCTACAGCGCAAGAAACACATTGGTCACCCCAGATGCCATTGTAAGAAGGATTTTGGAGCTGCTTATAAGTGTAGCTTTTCAATTAATGGAAAGCCTGATCTTAATAATTTAAATGTGTGAAAGAGCTGCAACTGGTGGGGTTAGAGAAAACGTCCACTCTTATATAGGTACTTACCTACACCTCCTTCCTACATGAGTGAAGGTAATTGGACTGGCTCTATGCTAAGCGCTCCCACTTTAAATACCATTTGCATTTGTTCAGCGTGTACAGCAAAGGGTGCCATAGGTGTTCTAAATTGTAGAGCGGGGGCCTGGTGGTTTAGGGGACTATAGTGGCCGGTGTTTGACCTCAGGGCCACGGTTTGAGATCCCTATGGGTCCATCCAGCCTTGTCTCATTCGGAGATGGATAAAATGAGTACCATTGAGTTGGGTAACAATAACCGTCTGTTATTCAGCATCAAGAGATCTTGGACCTTAGCTTACGTAACATTTGTGCACCGGAGTGCCAGCCAGTGGCATACGTGCACATGTTTCAATGCAGGAATTACTTAGATACTCGCCAGGAAGGAATTTAATGGTAATACTGTGCGTGAAAGGTACATATTACATAGGCAATATGGTTTATCAAGTGAGGCAGCCACGACTAAATCTCACGCCGCCTGGTGCTAGAAGCCCACATTCAGCCAGCGATCACACTTCCTACCTCTGAGAAATTCTCTGGTCGGTGCCTTAGCTGTATTGCATGGGATTACAAACACAGTGATAGGATTAGATCCATCACGTTATCATGTTACTGTTATGCATCAGAGAGAATGCGTTTTGACGCAAATATTGGAATTACGTTTCCCAGATGTTTCTAATTATTTAGCAGCATCATGCTCAGATTCTGGCATCCCAGGAGATGTAGTCATACAAGAAACTTTAACTGAGCACGTCCTTTAATACAACTGGTGCTATGCTAAGCGCGCTCAGCGGACAGTCTGATGTTAATGCACTTGGGGCTATGCTGGGCCGCATTGAAAAGTCTGATTTCAATGTTCTGCGCGTTACTTTATTTTCTGAATAGAAAACTAAGAGCAAAAGGTTGGCGCTCGCATGATGGTTTGTGACATCATGTATGAAGAAGTGTGCTTTGGCCGCCTCACAGGGAATGCAAGTAGGGATTCGGCATGTGTGGTAAAAATTGAGTTTGGGCCGCTTTACAAAAGTGCAAGTGATTGATGCCGCCACATATTATGTCACATCAGTACGTCCCATGCCTTGCTGTCACGCCTTCATGAGTACTTAAGCACGCGTGTGCAGTTACACATACAGAGTAGGGGACTGCCGAAAAACTTCCAGACACCCATGGCAACGACACCTATAATTTTAGAAACCCGTTAGGTCACAAGGAGGGTGCAGCAATATATGGCGGTGGTTGTCACATGGTATCGGTGCACCCATGTGCTCTACTTGTAAGTATGCATACTACTAAGTTATGGTGTCATACAATAGCTCTGCACCCAGGTGCCAGCACACTGGTTCATGGGATGTCGGTGTTGTGGCACACACTACCGGTCCGCCCTATATACCGGATCAAGCATTAGAGGCCTATTGTTTGTCACGCGGTATCTCTGCACTGGGTTTCTGCGATGCACTGTACTTACCGCTCATGGCCTGTGGATGTATGTGCACTTATAATGTGTTGGGTGCCTATGATATCTTGCATTTGTTTTGTGTCACACATTCTATCACGCTGTATCTTTTTCCCAAAGACAAAAACACTAATCATCTGTTTGATTCTCATTGATGTATGGCTGGATCCATGACTGTTACATGTGAGGCGTTCCACACCACAATGTCTGCAAGATGTGGGCAGGTAGGGGGACCGGAAGATCCAGGACGGGAGTGGCAAGCAGCGGAATCAAGGCTGATGGGCGATCAATGGCAAAGCTCAAGACGTGCCAGCGGGCATGGGTGAGATGGTGCTGCCCATACACTGTATTGGTGGAATATATGTGTGTCAACCATTAGTTGTTGCCAGCCAGGGTATTCAGCAGTACGCTACTTTACAGGGGTAGGTGTCACCCATTTGTTATTACCGGATGTGGTATTTTAGCAGTACGCTACTTCACAGGCGCATGCCTGGCCAGCTCGACTGAACCCAGGTTTTTAAAAAGGCGGATCCGGCAGCCCTGGTCGGGAAAAGGTATTCTGCCATTACGGCACCTGTGCTCGCAGGTGCCATCATAGGCGAGCTGTTGGGAGGCTCCGCAGTAGGGGTAGAAGCTTGCGCAGACCCTATCCCAGGACATAGCGGTCCAGTGTAGGTTGTGTTCCATGATATTTTCATGGGGGATCTTGGGAGGCCCGTAGGGGCCCTCCCGGTGTAGCCTTCCAATTGGGCACCTCCACTGGCAAGGGGTATCTGTCTGGGGCATTGTGTCTATTGGGGCACATCGCGCTGCTATCAATGGGGGCTGTTTAGTGGCTCCCAGACGATGTCATTTAGCCAGTCAGCCCTCGCATTATTATCCTACACTCGGGGTGGGGATGACCGGATACGGGGGGAGTCACCTTGGGTAATAAGGGGGGCTGGGCAAAACACTAATTACAGAAGTATGCGGGTAGGCGCATCTATGCCCGGGGTACATCCGGGCACGGGGATTGAAAAGATCCCCTAAGGGGAGGGTATCTAGGGCTCCACACCTCCAGTCTATGGAGTCGTCTTCTTGAAAGTCGGCATCCATCTGTCAAAGTTAGGGATTTGTACTGCACAGATCCCCCTAAGAGGAGGCTATCTAGGGCTCCACACCTCCAGTCTATAGAGTCGTGCTTCTTAAAAGACGGCATCTATCTGTCAAAGTTGGGGATTTGGTTGGGTGTAGGGGCAGTGCATGACCTTTCTGGGAGTTTTGGGGGGGGCCTGATAGTCGGTCAACTATGCAGGCCTGTGGCGGTAAGGTCATGAGTGGTGAGCAGTAAATTTAAGGTCCTTAGAGGGCGGCGCCATTCTTGAATGGCGTCGCCCAAGGGGGAGGGACAAGTGGTCTCTCATAGAACTCCAGGGGCAGTTACAGCCGGTTGGCTGGATGGGTGCGGGGGAGGGGGAGTCACGCTTTTCCAGTAGGATGCTTGGCCACCCCGCACGTGCACAAGGGCGTATGTAAATGACGCATAACTGCAAGGGCCCCTTATGGAGAGAATTTACAGGACGTACAGGGGTGACCTGGGGGGGGAAGTACCCTCACGGGAAATGGGCCCTCTGCGCATGTGCACTCCGGTTGGAGGGCGGGCATAAGGGCGTACGGGGGCGACCTGGGGGGGAAGTACCCTCACGGTAAACGGGCCCCCTGCGCATGCGCACTCCGGTTGGAGGGCGGGCATAAGGGCGTACGGGGGCGACCTGGGGGGGAAGTACCCTCACGGTAAACGGGCCCCCTGCGCATGCGCACTCTGTTGGAGTGCGGGCATAATTTGATAAGGATCTGGCACCAGTTAATGACCTTGCCGTAGGCTCAAAATAGGATATGCAGAAAATGAAATGTTATTGTTATGATTATTGATTATGTAATGTTTAGATTCGGATAGGAATATCTTTGTATTAGAGATATGTTAAGGTTAGGAAAATTACACCTGTACCTATCCAAGTAATCAATGTAATGGCTTTCTGCGTATTGTTTAAATATTGTAATTAAAATTGTTCATTTAATTTTATGTTAATAAATACGGCCGGGGGTTTACGACTCCCTAATCCAAAAATTTAAAACCCTTGTGCTAGGCGTGTTACTGTCTTGGTATGGATAAGGGAGGAGGGGGTCTCGGCTGTACCTGACCATATAGTAAGGCGGGGCCGGCATCGGACACGCCGCATGTATGGCGGTCCTGCCGGCCCCCGATGACCGCACAGGGGCGGGCCTGTCGCGCACATGGGTGACGCGACAGGCGCGTCCTGCCAATTGCGGGACTCTACGTTGTTGGGGCGTGCCCCGAAAGTGATAGTAATCACTTCTGGGGCACGCATCACATCAAGGCTAGGCCGGTTATTATTATTATTATTATTTAAGAAGCTTATAAAGCGCGCAGCTACCCCCAAGGGGGTGTCCCGGCGCTGTAGACCTAAATGCTTAGAAGAGAGACAGCTTAATGAAAGGAGAACAACCAGGTTTTCAAGTTGCTGCGAAAGAGGGATTCTGAAGGGAGAAACCTAAGCTCAAGTGGTAGGTTGTTCCAAAGTTTATCCGTCATGACGGTAAAAGATCTACCGCCCATTCTGGAGCGACGGAAACGAGGAACCGTCAAAAGGCGAAGGTTATTAGACCGCAGAGATCTAGCCGATTGAGAAAGCACAAGTCTCTTTCTCAAATAACCTGGGCCTGATCCATTAAGGGCGCGGAAGGCAAAAATCAGCATCTTGAACTGAATACGACGAGAAATGGGGAGCCAATGCAACTGCTTGCGGTACGACGCAACCGACTGACGATAGGGGATATTGCCAATAAGTCTTGCCGCCGCATTCTGAACAATCTGAAGACGTCCAATTAGGTACAAGGGAGCTCCGGCATAAAGGCTATTGGCATAATCCAGATGTGAAGTGATCAGGGCATGAATAACAGTTCTACGAGCATCCAAAGGCAGATATGGGAGGATCTTCCTAATCATGCGCAGCTTCCCAAAACATGCTGCCGTGACCTTATTAATTTGAGCCTTACAGGAGAGGTCATTGTCAAATTGAAAGCCCAGGTTGCGTGCTGTTAGAGCAGGTACAGGAGGGGGGTTGAGCACAGATGGCCACCACAGAGTGGCAGGAGGGATGGATTTCTGATTAAAAAATAAGACCTCAGTCTTATCGGTGTTGAGTCTGAGATGGTTGGCAGACGTCCAAGAGCATATGTTGCTCAAACACTTGCGAAATCTGGCGAAGCTGGAATCTGAGTGATCACTGAAGGAAAACATAAGCTGAGTATCGTCAGCGTAGTTAGAACCGGCCTGGCTCGGACAGATTTTTAAATAAAAGGCTGGGGAGCGGCGGAGTCTGCCTCTTTGCTCGCCGCTCCCACAGCATGCACCCTAAGGACAACAGCCTCGCTAGGAGGCTGTAATTTTATTTCCCCACCCACTGTCGCCTAAAAGCAGGTTTTACAGGGTGTATTGTGAAGAAGTTAATTTTCAAGTTCACATGGTCATGTTTATCAGATCTTTCCCATTGTTTTAGGAGATGTTTTTCTTGAACAGGTCATTTTTAGGTCTCGCCTGAGACAGCGCTTTAGCGCTGCTCTGGCGAGACTTATAGTAAGCACTTTTGGAAGTGCAAACGAGTGCTTTCAGGCCGCCAACTACTGTGCATGTGAGCCGGGCGCGCGCACCATTTGGCAGCCTGAAAGCACTCGTAGTCTTTCACTTTCGCGGCCGCTCGGCCGCTTTGATGTTTTATCGCGATTGCGATCACTTTCAGTTTCGCGCCGCTTGTTTACTTTGCTGCTGGCATTTCCACATCTGGCAGGTTCCTACACTTACCCGACCCTGTTTATTTAATTATGTTTAATTTATTCATAATTAAATTACACTTAAATGATGCAGCCCACGCCAAGGCTCGAACCCTGTTTTCCTGCTCCAAAGTCAGCAGCGTTATTTGTTGAGCCACCACCTCGCACCGTTTGATGTAATTGGTTTCAGATGCTACATTTGTCCATCTCAACTGTGTTTTTTTTAAATTGTATCTGTCTCCCCCTCCATGTGTATTATTTTTTTAATTTGACTCTCCCCACCCCGAGATCGCTTTTATCTTTTAATACTTAAATAATGCAGCCCATGCCGAGGCTCGAACCCTGTTCTCCAGCTCCTCTGTGAACATCATCAGTGACGAGCCCAGTGAAGAGGCCTCCGCCTCCCACTACGAAATCCAACCGCTGTGACAGGCATCACTTGCAAGTAAGTGTTTCACTTTCTGTTTAATATTTGGACAGTTCCTTCGATGCCCCTTGTTTAACATTATATCTGTTTAACTGCAGGGCACGCCATTTTCATTTTGTGTGCCGGCTGTTTGGCCGATGCTACAGGGAGGGGGCAGGGCACAGGGGCCAATCTCTTCAGAGCAACAGAGCTGCACCTAGTCAGAACGTGTGGCAATTGATGTTTGACTTCCTGTAGGCATGCTTTCCTCGGCTGCCACTGTAGTAACACACATTTACAATGCAGTAGGTCTCGTGTTTGCCAGACTTTGAGCTATTGGCATTTTAAATGACAATTAATAAAAGCCACTGTCATTTACAATGCCAATAGGTCAAACTCTCGGAAATGCAAAACCTATTGCATTGCAAATGCTTGTTTTGTATTAGTTGTTCAGGGTGTTGTAAACCTGTGTACTTTTAATACTTGCTCATTGGGCGTAATCAAGTTTCAGGCTTCTTGAGATGTACATACTTTGCCATGCTCGACTGGATGATGAAATGCCATTTAAATAGGGATCTTCTGAGCATTAAAAACATTTGATTTAATAACGTTCTTTAGGCTCCAATGTGAATAGCATTTATATAGCATGGAAAGTCCTGGAAACACAATGGAAAGTTACTATGAGCCCAAAAAAGTCTACAAAATCCGATCTCAAGGTGTGGGAAATAGAGGTGCCAAAAGTAAAACAAAAGGTGTCACTGTACAGACCTACTTCTGTTCTTGTTGTAATAGCAGGTCCGCCAGGCACACAGAGCGTAAACAGGGCAGGCACTTGTATCAAGTGCCTGGGAAAGCATCACACGGGGGTAAAACTGGAAATTCGGACTCCGGGCTTCGAGGCCAATGAAAACGGGCGCCCTGGGAAGGAGTCTGCTGACATTCGGACGCCTCAGTCGTTATATAGTATGCATATGGAAGCTGCAGAGCTTGGTCAGCTTTGATCCAGTGCTTAATTTGAGTAGGTGGTTTCTTTTGTTCAGCGCCAGCACTTAATTGTCAGCACAGGCTGTAATGATAGTCCACCACATGGCAGAGTCAGTCAAACGTCAGGAAAAAAATAAAAGATGCGCTCCTTTTATTCCACAAAACATTGTAAGGCCTTCAAGACAGGCATACTATATAGAATGTAAAGGGGTCTTCATCTGTATAGTCGAGGAGATTACAGGACATTCTCCTAATGCAAAACAGATGTTTGTGCCTGGCGCGAATCTGCATCATGGTGAGGGATAAGCTCACAAGAGCTATGTGAATGTGTATGGCGTCATCATTAAACACAAGATAATATTTTTGAATTATTTAACAGAACTAAAATGATTCACGTTATTATCTTTTGGTTGACAATGATCCAACTTCGATGACAGGATATATGTTAATCTTACGAGACTTTTGTTTAGTTATCCTTAACTATTTATTTATTTTCCTTTTACCCCTTACTTCAGCAGTGACCTACAGTTTGTTTTACAAGCTTAGTATCCTGCTGTGTGCTGATTTGCATCCCACAGATGCTGCAGAACAAAAGATTACGATCTTTACTACAAGGCTTATTGGAACTGAATTAGCTTGTCCTGGTTTTCTTTCGCAAGTGGCGAAACGTGCTAATGTTTCACACTATAGCAGACTTGCAGTCTCCTTTTTTTCCTAAACAAATGCCAGTACATTACAATATATGAATACACTTACGAAACCAACGTGTAAGCAAATATATTTTAAAAGAAAGTTTAAAGCGTATTACAAAGAAAACCATTATTGATTTTTAACGGTGCAACTTTTATTTGTGTGTAGCTTTAAGCACGTAGCTACAGTTGCTTTTTAAGTGGGTAATTTGTAAGAAAAAACAATTGCCTGTGTATTCATCATTTAGCAACTTTACACAATAAATGCAGCTTTACACACAAGTGGTCAAGATGCACTGTCATGGCGCTTCCCTTCTTTTGTTTACACTTTTGGGCATATTCCTGGGCACAAAAACAAAATGCCCACCGGATGCGTTCTTGTCTTGCATCACCTGTGCTGTTTTTATCAATTTCGAAGGCAGTCTAGCAGCTAGGGCAACCGCCGTTACAAAATAGGGTTCTATATGAGACTTGTGTACATTATAATAATGTACCCGAAATCGTGAGCATGTAAGACGAAAAATGTTTATAGAATCATTACACTTCCCAGCCTTGGTGCAACACTATCAAACGATATTCAAATTCCTAGTGCTGCTAAATGGGCAGGCGCCTTTCCATCCATCTCCTGCAGCCCATATGGTCTTTGGGGTCCCCAAATCAATTCCGTAGATAAACCATTAATATCACTTAGTGTCTACACAGTGGGCAAGTAGAAGAACAAGCATTTGCAATGCAATAGGTCGCGCAGTTACGCGGGTTTAAGCTGTTGCATTGTAAATCACAATGCCTTTTATTTATGTTTTAATAAGCAAAACAAAAAAAGGCATTGTCATTTACAGTGCCAATAGCTCAAACTCGCGTAATTGCGAGACCTATTGCATTGCAAATGCTTGTTATTGTTGTATTTTACTTCCTCAAGTTAACATGATAATGTCTATTCATATGTGTGACCGTTTCTTTCCCATTATTATGGGAGATAGTTTTTCTTGAATAAGTTGTTCATTGTCGTATTTTAGTGCTATTCCTTGGTCAGGCGGTAAGGTCATGAGTGGTGAGCAGTAAATTTAAGGTCCTTAGAGGGCGGCGCTATTCTTGAATGGCGTCGCCCAAGGGGGAGGGACAAGTGGTCGGGCATAAGGGCATACGGGGGCGACCTGGGGGGGAAGTACCCTCACGGTAAACGGGCCCCCTGCGCATGCGCACTCCGGTTGGAGGGCGGGCATAAGGGTGTACGGGGGCGACCTGGGGGGGGGAAGTACCCTCACGGTAAACGGGCCCCCTGTGCATGCGCACTCTGTTGGAGTGCGGGCATAATTTGATAAGGATCTGGCACCAGTTAATGACCTTGCCGTAGGCTCAAAATAGGATACGCAGAAAATGAAATGTTATTGTTATGAATATTGATTATGTAATGTTTAGATTCGGATAGGAATATCTTTGTATTAGAGATATGTTAAGGTTAGGAAAATTACACCTGTACCTATCCAAGTAATCAATGTAATGGCTTTCTGCGTATTGTTTAAATATTGTAATTAAAATTGTTCATTTAATTTTATGTTAATAAATACGGCCGGGGGTTTACGACTCCCTAATCCAAAAATTTAAAACCCTTGTGCTAGGCGTGTTACTGTCTTGGTATGGATAAGGGAGGAGGGGGTCTCGGCTGTACCTGACCATACAGACTCCGATGCTGTTGAGGTCGGGTGTAACAGACTCCGATGCTGCTGAGGTCGGGTGTAACAGACTCCGATGCTGTTGAGATCGGGTGTAACAGACTCCGATGCAGTACCAAAGCTCAGATACCCAGCAGCATTGGAGAGGCACAGCGGGATGGCAACCCTCACACCTTCCGCCCTTGATGAGCTGTTAAGAGGTGCTCGAAGGTGACAGAGGGAGGGGCTGCAGCTTCAGGAGCAGGGACATCTATTCAGATGCAAACAGCCCTGAATGGTCATGTCTCTGCAATTTAGAGGGGCCTCACACATTCCCTTTCTGCCCAGGGCCCCAAACATCCTAGAACTGGCCCTGATTACCCCGAGGCAGCACGTGGTTCTCTTCACAGAGCTTAATTACTGTCACTAACTTGTAAGCAAACCTCGGTTCTTCAACCATGCAGTCTATAATGTAATAAAATAAAGAAATGGCACAATCGCACCCACACTGATTAACAAAGTATGGAGGACAATCAGTTAAATCAGTTCTCTTGGAGTATCTCCTTTAAGTACTGTACATCACAGTGGGGGATGGCAAAACTAACATTTTGGAAAGAGAGCCTTTCTCCTTGTCTTGTCCATGAGGGGGTGAGGAGCCCTAACCCACCCTGGAGGGGCCAAAATGATACTTGAATACTGCATGCCCACCCCTGTGCCCACCCTGTTGGCTCCTGTTCCCCCTCTTGTGATGGCTCCCCGCCCCCCCCCCCCCAGTGATGGCTCCTGTCCCCCCCCCCTGTGGTGGCTCCTGTCCCCCCCATGCCTGTGATGGCTCCTGTCCCCCCTGTGGTGGATCCTGTCTCCGCCCTGGGTGGTTTCGGCCCCAGTCCTGGAATGGCTCCTGCAGTGAGGGTGATGTTCTTGATGGGCCTCTTCTCAAAAAGGCTCAGCTCAAAATTAATATGAAAAGGTGGGCGAGTGAGTAAGTGAAGGGATGGCTGGATGGCTGGATGAATTAGTGAAAGGGCGAAGGGATGAATGAAAGATTGAATAGATGGAGAATGAGAGAGGATGGATGGATGGATTGATGAGTGAGTGGAAGGATGGATGAGAGAAAAGGTAAATAGCTGGATGTATGGGTGGAAGGGTAGCTGGATTGGTAAAAGGGTGGATGGATGAGTGAAAGGATGGATGAGTGAAAAGGTGGATGATGAGTGAGTGGGTGGATGGATGAGTGAAATGATGGATGGATTGATGGATTGATGAATTGATAAGTGCAAGGGTGAATTGATGGACGGATGAGTGAAAGGGTGGATGTAAGGATGGATGAGTGAGTGAAAGGGAGGGTAGATGGACAAAAGGATGAATAGATGAGTGAAGGAGTGAAAGGATAGATGGATGAAAGAAAGGATGGATGAGTGATAGGGTCAATGGATGGATTCATGAGTGGATGAGTAGATGGATGGGTGGGTGGGTGGATGGATGGAAGGAAGGATGGCTAAGTGAAACTGTCGATGGAGAGAGAAAGGGAGGATGGATGGGTGACTGAAAGTGTGGATGGGTGGAAGGATGAGTGACTGGGTGACTGGGTGGATGGATGAGTAAATGAAAGTATGGCTGGATGGGTGAAAGGGTAAATGGCTGGATGGATGAGTGAGTGGATGGATGGGTAGAAGAGTAGATGGATGAGTGTACAGATGGTTAGGGTGAAAGGGTGGATGGATGATGGATGGATGAGTGAAAGGATGGATGAAGTGAAATGATAGATGGAAGGATACATGATGGATAGGTTTGCAAATGGTTGAATATGTTTGGATATGGCTGGGCTTACTTATATACTATTGCGCGACCTCCTCTGATGTGTCTGTAAAACTTATCTATTGTCCTGAATTTTGACCTCCTGTCCTGAATTTGTGTCCTGAATTTTGACCCTTTGTCCTGAATTTTTACACTCACAGTCCTGAATTTGCACCAATGCCAGTTGGTCACCCTAGTCAAGAGTTTCCCTCTCTAATCGGCCTTTGGCCTTGACGCGCTTCGCGGGCTCCTCGAGGCGCCAAGGGTGTCACGCTATGAGGTAAGCAAGGTCCGTGGCAGCTGGATGAGTGTGCCTCTCCATGGCACCAATAAACACCGCTGTCCTCACCTCCCTCCTGCCCTGGGAGGGGCCCCCAAGGCTTCCACGAGTGCTGCTCTTGCAACCAGTGACGTGGAGAGCCTGGTGGGGAGATAAGTGGAGAGGGAGGCGGGGTGATCCGACCAGGAGGGGCTGCTAGAGGAGGGATGTCCACATGCGCATGCAGTCTGCAGAGCTGCGGAAATAATTGGGATTATCGGCAGGAGAAACCTCAAATCTTCCCGGATGACCTGTGACCCCAGCCCCCATCACAGGGCGAGTTGTGTCCCCCCAAGAGCACGCACCTGCCTCTGACATTGCGCCCATCTGGTAGGAGTGAGTCTACATTCATTTCTGGGACTGAGTTACATCTGACCATCTCACTGCACCAAGAGGCATTTATTACAAGGGATCGTTTTTGCCATTCTTGCCTCCTCCCCCGCACTGACCACAATACCCCTGGGGGGCAGGTCACTTGTCGTGTGTCCGGTATAATATGTGTCCTAGATTCTGAGGCGGAGCAACAGTGTAACATGTTACATCAAACACACGAGGTTTTCCCACAGCGCACGTGCCAGGCTCCCGTGTGTGAAGGCGCTATCTGCTCTCATGTGTCATTAAATACAGAGGGTCGGTACAATGAAATATTGCTCGAGTATCACACACTTTTACGAATCAAGGGAGCCGGGATTGAGCCCAGGTTACCTAGTTCCACACCCTAGAGTTCAGTCACTAAGGGCCTTATGTAGGTGGGCTTGCATTTACCACTTCATAAATACCGAATCATACCGATTCGGTATTTATGAAGCGGTAAATGCAATGTAGGTAATTGGTCGGTAAATATTACCGATTCGGAATAATTCGGTAATTACCGATTCGGTATTTACCGAATCGGTAATGAGGCATACCTTCCCATTGATGGGAAGGTATGCCTCATTACCGAATCGGTAAATACCGAATCGGTAATGGGGGAGCACATGCAAGGGTGGCAGGGTGTCACATTGACACCCTGTTGCACCCCTGATTCGGCCATGTGTGCACATGTGGCACACATACATGCCCTAAGGGCATGTATGTCTGCCACATTGCACACTTCTAAGCGCTATTACATGCATTTACACATCCATACTTTATTTACCACCAACTATTAGTTGGTGGTAAATACCGACTCCAAACAACACCCACACAGTCCCCCTACATCTGATTTCTGTATTCGGAATTTACCGATTCGGTAAAATTACCGATTCGGTAAATTCCGAATACATAAATTCTCCCCCTACATACCAAAAGCCAAAATACCGGTCGGTAACGGTATAATTACCGAAAATCGGCTGTTACCGACCGGTATTTGGCTTCCTACATGAGGCCCTAAATGAGTACCTCTTTCTCCTGCTTGTTTGGCATCAGAGGTCACTGCTTTGCCTGTCATTCTCGGTAGACGTCAGCGTGTATGCGGAGAACCCATTGTTCATTCAGTGACCTCAAAGGCGCCCCCAGATGTGGAGCAGCACGCGCCAGGTACCTGCTATGATGCTGGAAGCAGTGAGTGCCCTGGAAGGATTAGTAGCTGGTGCTACTGCTAGAGGGCATACAAGGGCAAATGCCCAAGATCACACAGGCTCAGACCGGAACACAGTGGTCTCTGGATCCAGCAGCCCAGACGGTTCCTGGGTGGTTACAAATAGACGGTCAAAGGGGGCAAGTGATGGTGCGCAGCCTGAGTCACCACTGATTGATTGGCTTCACACGTAAGATTGATCTCCCAGGAAAGATAGTGCTGATGCTCGGGAGCCTATGCAGGTATCCGTGTCTGAGGAGGTTGACATCTTGGCCTGCCGCAACCTCATGGTGAGGTGAATGCTGGGTGTAGACTCCTTCAGAATTTCTGTAGGCGCAGGACTTGGCTGGAGGCTTCAGTGCTGGGCAAGGGCAAAAGGGCAAGCACACAGAGCACCTCAATGTTCCATCTATCGATATACCAAACCAAGTATGCAGCCCACCTCTATGTTCCATCCTTTGATGTACCATATCAAATATACAACCCACCTCTGTGTTCCATCCTTTGATGTACCAAACCAAGTATGCAGCCCACCTCTATGTTCCATGGTTCGATGGAAGCGTAGCAAGAATGCAACCATCTCTATTTTTCATCCTTCGATGTACCTTACCAAGTATGCAAACAATCCTTATATTCCATCCTCCGATGGACCATACCAAGTATGCAACTACCTCTATGTTTCATCCTTCGATGTGCATTACCTAGTAATCACCCCACCTCTATATTCCATCCTTCGATGTACCATACCAAGTATACAACCACCTCTCTGTTCTGTCCAATAACGATACTATACCAAGTATGCAACCACCTCTATGTTCCATCCATCAATGTACCAAACCAAGTATGCACCCTACCTCTATGTTCCATCCTTTGATGTACCATACCAAATATACAACCCACCTCTGTGTTCCATCCTTTGATGTACCATACCAAGTATGCAACTCACCTCTGTGTTCCATGGTTCGATGGAAGCGTAGCAAGAATGCAACCATCTCTATTTTTCATCCTTCGATGTACCTTACCAAGTATGCAAACAATCCTTATATTCCATCCTTCGATGGACCGTACCAAGTATGCAACTACCTCTATGTTCCATCCATTGATGTACAAACCAAGTATGCAACCCACCTCTATGTTCCAGGCTTCAATGGTAACGTAGTAAGTATGCAACTACCGCTATGTTTCATCCTTCGATGTACATTACCTAGTAATCACCCCACCTCTATATTCTATCCTTCGATGTACCATACCAAGTATGCAACCACCTCTCTGTTCCATCCATCAACGATACTATACCAAGTATGCAACCACCTCTATGTTCCATCCTTTGATGTACCATACCAAGTATGCAACCCACCTCTGTGTTCCATCCTTTGATGTACCATACCAAGTATGCAACTCACCTCTGTGTTCCGTCCTTCAATGTACCAAACCAAGTCTGCAACCACCTCTATGTTATATCCTTCGATGTACCTTACCAAGTATGCAACCACCTCTATGTTCCATCCATCAATGTACCAAATCAAATATGCAACCCACCTTTGTGTACCATACTTCGATGTACCAAACCAAGTATGCAACGCATGTCTGTGCAATCCTTCGATGTACCAAACCAAGTATGCAATCCACATCTATGTTACATCCTTCGATGTACCAAACCAGGTATTCATCCCACCTCTATGTTCCATCCATCAATGTACCAAACCAAGTATGCAACCCACCTCTAGGATACATCATTCTATGTACCATACCAAGTATATAGCCACCTCTATGTTCCATTCATTGATGGTACCATACCAAGTATATAGCCACCTCTATGTTCCATTCATTGATGGTACCATACCAAGTATATAGCCACCTCTATGTTCCATTCATTGATGGTACCATACCAAGTATATAGCCACCTCTATGTTCCATTCATTGATGGTACCGTACCAAGTGTGCAACCCACTTCTATGTTCTATCCTTCGATGTACAATACCAAGTATGACAATGGCAGTCACTTTGCCGGGAGGAGATGCTGCACCCGTCTGCATTCTCTTTTGAAGACTCAGTTTTTCTTGTGTGGCTAGTATTTCGAATGCCCACCTAGTCTGGCCTGCAGGACTATGTTTGTTTTGACTCTATCCCTTTGAGGACACAGCATTAGAGTTCCGGTGGGATTGATTTATTTCCCTTACCACCCTCTTCTCCTCCTTTTCATGACCCGGATTTAAGCAGTGGGTGCCACATGAACCTTGTGGCTGTCGTACAACGCTACCTCACACTATCCACCTGGATATTCATTCTACAACTAGTGATTGTGAAGGTTGTGAGCCCCTTGCCTAGTGCACAGCTCTGTATAATCTTAAGTAGTATGGCTGGCCCCCTGCCACAGAAGTTATTTGCACAGACAGTGCCCTGATGAAGGTTTTTATCATCAACGGCTAATGGCCAAAACGTGTTCGGTTCAACATTCACCATGTCACTAATATCTCCATATATATATAGTCATTATCCTTATTTATTGTAACTTGTTTTATTGTTTGTAATGTAATTATTGTTTCGTCCAGTGTTTTATATAGTTTTTTTGATAATTGTTGTCCTTGTTATTATTGTATTGTGATTGATTATGTGTGTTTTCTTCTTGCTTGTGCAGTATTATATTTCAAATGTGGACTGACTATTCGTACTTGTGAGTGCTCACAACTACATCATTGTATGAATTATTGTCCCTGTTTTGATATAAAAAATGATGTACATATATATATATATATATTCACTGAAAAAACCATAGGTTTCACACATGTTATAGTTAGCTGGACATTTTACTGATAAAAAACCAATGAAATTCCCCCGTTCGTTCACGCAGTTCGTTCCGTGCGCGCACAGTGAGCACGCGGTGCGCTTCGCGCACCACGCGCCCACTTTACGCAGTTAGTGCTACGCGCACCGCGTGCCCACGTTACGCTAGATGGGCCATGTACGCACGATGCGCTTCGCGCACCGTGCGCACATGGAGGACATATGATGCACTTCGTTTTGAAAGGTAATATTTTAATTTTTCGTATATGTTATAAGCCATGCACAAATAATTTTTTTAATATTTTAGTTTAACTCATCAATAATAAGCCATGCACAATTAGGGCCCTTCGGGCACCAATTGCACACGGGGTGGGGAGAGTGTGGATAATTTTTTTTTTTTTATAATTTTTTACCGTACGCGTACGGTAAGCGTAATCGGCGAAATTTGCAAAAAAATAACAATTCCGTTTTTGGCTTTGGGGGATCTTTGGGGACTCCCTCAACATTGCTATGTGTGTGGGAGCTGTCTAAACAGCCCCTTTACATGTTTTTGTGCTTTATATTTTAAACATCACTCTCAGTGCGAGAGAGAAAATGGCGGCCGCCGCTTCCTGGTTTCGGCCGATTCGAATGTTTACTAAGATCTAAGAGCCAATCAGAATCGCGCTCGCGCATGCCACCGTACGCGTACGGTAAGCGTACCGTAAGCGCACCGTAAGCTGGCTCAGATATATATATTGATTTAAAGGCTATTTTCTCAGAATCTACTGAACAGATTTACACCAAACCTACAAAAGGCACTTCCTTGACCTGAGGACTACCTCTCTGCCAAATTTCTAGTAATTCTGTTCAGCCGTTCGGGCTGTAGCCCTGTCTAAAGGTCCTATGGAAAAATGCATGGGAAAAACGCGTTTTGGGACCCCCCTTTTATCTCAGCCCCTGCTTGACGAATCCCCCCAAGACTTTCAGGGTAGGAGCGGAGCGAAGCGCCCCACCTATTTTGAAAAATTCGCGAGGATTCGTCGACCGGCGCCAAAGTTATTCAAAATAGAATGTTGCGGATTTCCTATGGAAACGTGGTCCTAACTATAACTACCTACTGGCGACCGCCAGTAGGTAATATATATATATATATATATATATATATATATATATATATATATATATATATATATAGATATATAAAAAGAATCTCTTTGTATCATAAATTAAAAAAAAATATTTTTGTATTAGATGAATAAATTACAAAAAATACTGGTCTGATTCATGGCTTCTTGCATATAGTAGACATACTGCATTTGATATACACAGTGTTCTGGAGAAGTTCTTGTTTTTTTGCAATGTTTAGTTTCCCTGCTCTCTTCTCCAAATCCATTCAGTAAATTCAGGGACCCTCTTGCGTTCATTTGAACAATACCAAGTATGCAACCACCTCTGTGTTCCATTTTCGATGTACTGTACCAAGTATGTAACCCACCTCTACATTCCATCCTTCAGTCTACCAAACCAAGTATGCAGCTCACCTCTATGTTCCATCCTTCAATATACCATACCAAGTATGCAACCCACTGCTATGTTTCATCCTTCGATGTACCATACCAAGTATGCAACCACTTCTATGTTCCATCCTTCGATGTACCATACACAGGTATCACGGGGCTAGATATAATATCCCATGCTAAATTACGATCAGAAGGATTGCTGCGGGGAGAGGATGTTCTCACTCGTACCAAGACACAAGGCCTTATTGTTGCAACACTAAATACACGCTCCCTGCAAAAGCATCATCTTGAGGTATTCACACTTCTGTCCGAGGGTGAAATTGACATCCTTGCCCTCTCTGAGACATGGTTGGGCACGTCATCGACGCCGGACGTTTTAGCGGCCCTGCCTCCCGAGTTTGACGCATTTTGGTATAATCGTCCCAAGGACGTCAGAGGGGGAGGTGTGGCCGTTTTGTTCAAAAAGAGTCTCAAAGTGACACAGATCGTAGCAGAAAACTGTGATTGCGCAGAACTGCTAGGGGTAAAAATATCACTTAAATCCTCATGCTTTCTGCTGCTGCTAGTCTATCGCCCACCTCAGAGTTCACCTGATTTTAATGACATCTTTTTTGAACTTTTGACAGACTTGTCCTCCAGATACAAGTCCCTTATGGTGGTAGGCGACTTTAACTACCACTGGGATAAGGATCCTAGAGAGCCCTTGGCGCAAGAGTTTCATACCAATCTCTCAGCCCTCAACCTGCGACAATTGGTAAGGGGTCCCACCCATGTGAAGGGCCATACTCTTGACCTTGTTTGGTCTTCCTTGTCCCTCACGCAAATCATTGAGGTTAACCCTTGTATTTGGTCAGATCACTCCTTAATCAAGTGCTGGGTTCCGGGAGAGCCTCAGCTTGCTACCTCAACGCAAATGAGGAGGAAAGTGAGGTCTTGGAAGAAGATTGAGGCTGTCTCCTTAATCTCGACCCTGCTTTCCTCTTCTCCCCCCAAGTTGACACATATGAACCTGGATTCTGACACTACTGCCCTGATGACCTGGATCAGGTCTGCTCTGGATCAGCTTGCCCCGGAGTGACTGGAGAGGACCAGAGTAAAGGGAAAGGGAGCCCCATGGTTTGACGCTTCGCTAAGGGAAAAGAAGCAAGCCCTTCGCAAGGCGGAACGACGGTGGAGACTCAACTACTGTTCAGTAGAGTCATTAACTTTTAAATCAGCTTTGGCCTGCTATAAGTTGGACATTTTGGCGAGGAAATCTGCCTACTATGAAAATAGAGTTAGGGAGGCCACTAATAAACAAAGGGAGACCTTCGCAATTCTTAGGGAACTCACTCAACTAGGCGAGAAAAGGATCACGGATGACCTACCTGATTGTGATACCTTCCAAGGCTTTTTCCTTCAGAAGGTTCAGGACATCTTGATAGACATCACCTCGATTCCGGCCGGTCTGTCTTTGTCATCTGGTACAGACAGCCAACTGATAACCGGGGTTCTGAACAGCTTCCCTTACAACGAGGATAAACTTCTAAGGGAGTTGATCAGCCATGTCAAATCGGGCTCCAGTACAGATCCTTGTCCCCCAAAAATTTTCAAATTGGCTCTGCCGGGTATTCAGCCTCAGTTGCCTGAGCTTTCTGAACGCCTCACTGGAAGCGGGCTACCTCCCTACTCAGCTGAAGGAAGCCAGAGTCTCTCCACTCTTAAAAAAAACAGGTGCCGATACCAAGGTATTGAAAAACTATAGACCTATCTCCCAGCTACCATTTCTGAGTAAGATTCTAGAAAAACACGTCCTGACCACCTTAGCCAGCTATTTGGAGGAACATCATCTACTCCATGCTAGGCAGGCGGGTTTCCGGCCACAGCACAGTACAGAACTTGTTATGGCTACGGTCATTGATGAGCTGAGAGTCAGAGCCGATAAGAAACAACCATGTGCTCTGATTCTACTTGACCTGTCCGCAGCATTTGATACGGTCAGCCATACCATCTTACTGGACCGTATCGCTAAGCTGGGGATAACAGGACAGGCATTCAAGTGGCTAGAATCCTTCCTGTCAGGACGTTCTCAAAGAGTTCAGGTGGGGGATCAGCTATCGGGGATTAAGGAGGTAACATGGGGTGTGCCCCAGGGGTCCGCACTATCCCCCTTACTCTTCAACATCTACCTACAACCGCTGATAGAGGAGCTCTCGCGTAGGAACTGTGAAATCTTTAACTATGCAGATGACACTCAGCTGTTAGTGCAGCTTGGAGAAACAAAGGAGGCTCAGGAATCAATCAGGAACTTGCTCAGATTCACGGTCAACTGGATGACTAACAACCTTTTGAAGGTTAATGCCGAGAAAACTGAGGTACTGGTGCTTAGTAACCTGGCCACTACTTGGGGTAATCTGTACTGGCCCCCGGAACTAGGAAAAACTCCTTCTCCTGGTACAGTGGTAAAAAGCCTAGGCCTAAAGATTGATGCAGATCTCACCATGGCCCCTCAAGTGCTAGCCGTGGTGGGCTCCTGTATGGGGGTGATGAGGCAACTACGCAAATTGACTCCCATTCTCTCAGCTTCCACCCTACAAACCATCGTCTCCGCCACAATCATCTCGAGGCTAGACTACGGCAACGCTCTGTACCTGGGTTTGCCACAGAAGTTGCTAAGGAAGCTGCAGGTTTTGCAGAATGATGCTGCCAGGCTGATTTTCTCTCTACCTAGAAATTCCCATGCAACTCCTCTTCTCTTGAAGCTGCACTGGCTGCCGATGAAGTTCAGGGTTCAATTCAAATGTCTCTGTGTGGCCCATAAGGTACTCTTTGGCAAAGCCCCAGAGTACATCAAGCAACGCCTGAAGCGGTACGTCCCTGCCAGAACCTTACGCTCAGGTCAGGCCTCTAATCTGTCTCAACCCAGATTTAAATTAAAGACCAAAGGAGGTAATGCATTGTCGGTGATTCTTCCACAACTGTGGAATGAGCTACCGGCCAATCTGAAGGAGGACTCACAATTACTCTCCTTCAGGAAAAAACTTAAGACGTTCCTTTTCAGAAAAGCTATATCTTCGGCCTAGTCATTGATGGTATGAGGTTTTGGAATGGCGGTACGTTATGTTCTTTCTGTTTTAAGCGCTTAGAGACCGGCGGTGATAGGCGCTATACAAAACTCTTCTAACATAACATAACATACCAAGTATGCCACCACCTTTGTGGTCCATCCTTCGATGCACCATGCAAAGTATACAAACACCTCTATTTTCCATCCTTCAATGTACCATACCAAGTATGCAACCACCTCTATGTTCCATCCTTTGATGGTAGCACACTAAGTATGCAACCCACTTCTATGTTCCATCCTTCGATGTACCATATCAAGTATGCAACAACTTCTATGCTCCATCCTTCGATGTACCATACCAAGTATGCAAACTTCCTCTGTGTTCCATTCTTCAATGTACCATACCAAGTACGCTACCCACCTGTAGTTCCATCCTTCTGTGTATCATACCAAAGACAATCATAGTACAAGAGAGATCAGCTTCTGAATCAGTCAAGGGCTTGGGTACGTGCACTTGTAATGTTCCATTCTTCTTACTTTACCAACAGAATCCACAGTGCAACAGATTGTCTCTCAGAACAAGGGGCAGGGCACTAAGACCCATTGCAACTGCACTACCGATCCTTTAATGAACAATCGAGGAATGCATAATCTACTGGAGGGTCGTTCTGCCGAAGAAGATGCGGATGGACGGACTCGTGCACACTTTGTGTATACCTTGTCTGTCTGATCATGTCACAAACACATGGACTGGCCTATAAGGCAATCAGGCAGTGCCTGACGGGCCAGGGCGTGGACTATTTGTAGCTGTTTGTGGGGCTGTTTTATGGTTGAGTGGGATGTTGTTACTGTTAATTTCCCTGATATCAAAACAAGCATTGTCTGCAGCAAGCTTAGCCCATGCAGTCTCCCTTACCTCGTAAAACACTTATACAGCTTGCCTTTACTAGTTCAGTGCTGCCTCAGTTTGTTAACATGGCCCACTTTTTTAGCCATCTACGTCATTAATGGGGACCACTTTTATTTGGGTGCCCGGGCTTATTTTCTGTCCCAGTCCCACCTTGTTTGCCCTAACGCGGCAGATACTCAAGAACCATAGTTCAATATGATGGTACTCTAACATGTTTGGGGATGCACAAAAGGACCCTACCCCAGAGCCTGGGTGGGCTTGGCTGTACTCAGCTCTCCTCCTACTCCACATTTCACCCATGTGGATTAACCTAAAAGTAGTGCACAGTAATGTCAACTGATTATTAATGCACTGCACTGGGGAATAAGGCATTATTAAACTCTATTGGCCCTATAATCCAGAATTCTATTTTCCTATTTCTATTGCAATGCTTCATAGAGAGACGTAACACGTCAGTAGTCGCACAACACAGTGTCTGAGTGCCTCCTGTTAGTGAATTCGGGCAGCTCTGGGAGAACAATTTGGCAGACAGAGCAAAGGGGTGACCGCCTCTCAGCTCTGGTCTCAAGCGGCTCATACTGCCAGGGCGGAGGGGTAACAAAGACCAATTAACAAGCTGACGTATGTCTCGCAAGGACTTTTGGGAAGTCTTCAACGGCACAGGATTGGTGGAGGAAGTCTCCTGGAGCATACCGGAGAAGGCCTCGCTCCAACCTATTAGAGAGACGGGCTTTGAGGCACGAGTCCAAGCAGAGACGAGGGTTGGCGCATCCGGGGAACCCCCAGCCTGAAGGCCACATTGGGGTACAGGCGCTGACAGAACCTCCAAAGTGGAGCAAGTTAGGTCTCAGTAGTCGTACATGGCTACGACCTCCCCCCGTTGTAGGGAAAGTGACTTTGTTTGCAGGGTTGGATTGGGATTAAAAATGGCCCAGGAACACAAAAAAAAGTGGCCTACATTTGCATATTGCTATTCCGCAAAACACTGCTTCAGTGAAGTTTTATAAAAAGAAGAGGGGAGTCTCTGACAGAGGCATGTTTTCTTTTTAAAAAATGCACGGATTAGTTCACACTGGTAAAACACACCTTATTACAAGTGAGGCCACTTTTGCTCAGACCCCCTGCCCCGCTCAGTATGCATACATTAATGGGCCGGCCCAGCAAGAGAAAGGGAGTGACACCTCTGCCCGTTGATAAAAGGGAGGTAATGGACGCCCATCTGCCTCCAGAAAAACCACTCATGCACCCACTGGGCCGCTGGCGGTATCCAAACAATGAGGACACCGCCCAAATCGCCCCCCAGGCTGTCCAAAAAAGCAGCCCACAGCTGGAACTTGGATACCGCCCACTCGGGCATTGCCTGAGTGCCTGCGTTACCAATCCAACCCTGTTCGTGTGACACCCCAAGGCCACTGGCCACCAGGAGGCAGGTTAAAGTGTAGGCGGGGCACCTACTTCTGTGAGGACTCGTAAAACTGCTTAACTGGGCCATTAGTGGTACAAAGGCTGCACGTGGGCGTGCATACGTAGGATCAATAGCCAATCTCCCTCTTATCTGAGCATTAACACTATAGGAATGTCTCTTTAAAAAACGTACTGTCAGCAGCGCGTCATTAAAACCAGCACACTTTAAACAGAACAACAGACCTGTGTGCTTGAAAATATCCCCGAGTCCTTTCTAAGTTCAGGAGCATGGTGTTTACAACAATTCGAACATATCAGTATTGTTTTTACTTCTCTTTATGTCATAATATTTTCTATATTGTGTTGAGATTCTAAGGCACTCACGCAATCAGGACGCTGCTTTATAGCACTAATAAAAACTCCATGGCAATCCTCACGTACCTTGTCACGTATTTTTTAATGTTTCACACACAACAGTCTTTGACTAATTCGTCATCCTGATAACCGAAGCAGTTCTGAATAGAAATGACAACTGCACGTCAGGGCACAGCTTCCTGAGTCAGTCTCAGCATTGCATAAGCGGAGATTTATTGCAGGCAGGTGTCGATAGGACAGTAAGTATGCCCAGACATGGGTCCCTTGCTCGTTGCACCACTGGATTCAAGCTAGCCTGGCTCATGAGGGGCAATACCCCGAAACCCAGCTGATGAGGGGTGATATCCCGAAACCGGTCCCAGGATGCTTGTTTATGGTCCAGGGAGGACCTGGCTTGGCAGTTTGGACTGGACTTTTACCATGAGGAGCAGGGTCAAGACTGATTTGTATATGGCTGAGTCCAAACTGGGGAGACGAATAGAGCAAAATAACAATGAATTAAACCAAGATTTGTGACTGGGGGAGAGAGTTTGAACATTTTCAACACTCCGTTCATCATTTTATATTGTGATGTGACTATGTGTGTTTTAAGTGGCTAAGAGTATGCCCAGACGTGGGTCCTTTGCTTGCTGCACCACTGGATTCAAACTAGCATGGCTGCTGAGGGGTGATACCCCGAAACTGGTCCCAGGATGCTTGTTTCTGGCTTGGCAGTTCTGGCTGGACTGTTCCCATGGGAAGCAGGGTCTAGACTGATTTGCATTTGGTTGGGTCCAAACTGGGGCGATGTGGTAAGCAAAAAAACCCAGATCTTTGTGATGTTGCTATGTGAGCCCTAAGTGGCCAAGGGTATGCCCAGAGATGGGTCCCTTGCTTGCTGCACCACTGGATTCATGTTAGCCTGGTTGATGATGGGTGACACCCCAAAACCGGTCCCAGGATGCTTGTGTCCGGTCCAGGCAACACCTGGCTTGGCAGTTCGGGCTGGACAGTTCCCATGAGGAGCAGGGTCATGACTGAGTTGCGTATGCCTGCATCCAAACTAGGGTGACATGGTGAGCAAAAGAACAATGGATTAAACCCAGATCTGTGACTGGGGGTGAGTGTTTAAGAAAAGCTTAAACACACAACCTCATTGGGACAAAGTGTGGAAGCTGACAGAGGTGCCTCCTTCACTCTGCTCCAGTCTGGGAAGCCTACAGAGAAGTCTCCCTCAGTGGGCCCAGGTCTGGTAATCCTACAGAGATGGCTCTCTCACTGGGCCCAAGCCTGGGAATCCTACAGAGATGTCTCCCTCTCGGGCCAAGGTCTAGGAATCCTGAAGAGATGTCTCCCCCTATGGGCCAAGGTCTGGGAATCTTGCAGAGATGCCTCCCTCATCGAGTCCAAGTCTAGGAGACCTACAGAGATATCTCCCTCATCGAGTCCAAGAATGGGAGGCTTACAGACATGTCTCCCTCATCGAGTCCAAGTATGGGAGGCCTACAGTAATGTCTTACTCCCTAGGCCAAAGTCTGGGAAGCCTACAGAGATGGCTCCCTCCATCTTCCTAGGTGTGGGGAGCCTGCAGAGATGGGTCCCTCCATCTTCCTAGGTGTGGGGAGCCTACAGAGATGGCTCCCTCCATCTTCCTCGGTGTGGGAAGCCTACAGTGATAGCTCCCTCCTTATTCCTAGGTGTGGGAAGCCTACAGAGATGCCTCATGGCTGGGACCTATGGAGATACAGAGAGTAATCTGCACACCAAGCTGGACTGCACCATCCTTCGATGATACTCTACCAAGTATGTAACCACCTCTCTGTTCTTCGATGGTAGCGTCCAGAGTATGCAACCCACCTCTATCTTCTATCTCTTTGATGGAAGCGTACAAAGTATGCAACCACCTCTCTGTTCCATCTCTTCAATGGAAGCGTACAAAGTATGCAACCCACCTCTATGTTCCATTTCTTCGAAGGAAGCGTACAAAGTATGCAACCACCTCTCTGTTCCATCTCTTTGATGGAAGCGTACAAAGTATGTAACCACCTCTCTGTTCCATCTCTCTGATGGAAGCGTACAAAGTATGCAATCCACCTCTCTGTTCCATCTCTTTGATGGAAGCGTACAAAGTATGTAACCACCTCTCTGTTCCATCTCTTTGATGGAAGAGTACAAAGTATGCAACCCACCTCTATGTTCCATTTCTTCGAAGGAAGCGTACAAAGTATGCAACCACATCTTTGTTCCATTCTTCAATGGAAGCGTACAAAGTATGCAACCACCTCTCTGTCCCATTCTTCAATGGTAGCGTACAAAGTATGCAACCACCTCACTGTTCCATTCTTCAATGGAAGTGTACAAAGTATGCAACCACCTCTCTGTTCCATCTCTTTGATGAAAGCGTACAAAGTATGCAACCACCTCTCTGTTCCATCTCTTCGATGAAAGCGTACAAAGTATGCAACCGCCTCTCTGTTCCATCTCTTTGATGGAAGCGTACAAAGTATGCCATCCACCTCTCTGTTCCATCTCTTTGATGGAAGCGTACAAAGTATGCAACCACCTCTCTGTTCCATCTCTTCGATGAAAGCGTACAAAGTATGCAACCGCCTCTCTGTTCCATCTCTTTGATGGAAGCGTACAAAGTATGCCATCCACCTCTCTGTTCCATCTCTTTGATGGAAGCGTACAAAGTATGCAACCACCTCTCTGTTCCATCTCTTCGATGGAAGCTTACAAAGTATGCAACCACCTCAATGTTCCATCTCTTCGATGGAAGCGTACAAAGTATGCAACCACATCTTTGTTCCATTCTTCAATGAAAGCGTACAAAGTATGCAACCCACCTCTGTGTCCCACACTTCGATTATACTCTACCAATTGCAGCCAACCTGACCTCAAGAAGACCTTCAAAACACAAACTTTACTGGAGGATTTGTCCCTACTGGCGGGTACCCCCTGCTATTAGGTACCAACCCCTCCTACCCCAGCCTCCAAAGTGCCTGGAGGCTCTGCGCAAGGGAACTAGCGCTTCTGGCTTGAAGCCGCCATCCTAATTCCTGAGCTATTTGAATCATCCTTCTAGCCAGTACGGTTCTAGAGACATCCGGTTCCCCATTGCAACTGGTGAATCCACTGACTGTCTTCCCAGTATCCCTGCCACTCAAAATTCTTCACCACAATCGGTAGATCTTGCTACACAGACCCTTTAAAGTTTTAGACATCCTTGGGGCCCCATACGGATGGATGGGATCATCCAGTATTATAAGGTGCATTCTATGGATTGGCGGGGGAGCTGACAGAAGATAGTTTTGTTAAAATTACAATAGACAGAAAAAAGAGATATACTGCAGGGTACTTGAGGAAGTTTACCAGGTGTCTCATAAAACGATGATTATTAAATGACATGCACGAAATATAACTGTTGCTAGTAATGATATAGAATGTGTAAGATCAATCGGGGATAGAAAATAGTTCAGAAAATACTAATGAATGATTCAGAGCAGCCATATTGGACCAGTCACGCCAGGGAGCGTAGTGACGACACACGCCAGTAATAACCTCAGGAGGAACTCACGCTGAGCGATTTGTCAACACAGGATGTAAAATATAGCAACGTGAAAGATGATTTACGTTTTTTGAGGAGTCACTGAAAGATTTGGAGTTTATTTGATTTCTTCTGGCGTTTAGTAAAAAGAATAATCCCCTGGAGATCGGACATGTTGCGAATAGGATGATAATTAAGGCTTCCAGTTTTCGGTTTTTACAGATAAATATACACAAAAAACGATCTATTCTCTTGTCTGTATTTATTTGCAAATATGGATAAATACTGAAAATAATGTTTCCGTTGGACGAAACTCACTGCTACCAATCACGAGCGCTGGGTCAATAGCTGTGAAGATTGATAGGTAGGGGAGGTATAAAAAATTGTAAAAACCAAATAAAGTGTAACTACTGCAACAGTACAGCTGTTTAAGCTGTTCTGTGATGCAGGTGGTTTCAAATGACGGTACTGTGCTGTAAATTGATCAAATCCATGGCACACTCAAACAGAAGTGAACATGTGACGGTTAAATAAATGTGGAAATATAGCCATTTGAGTTATATTTTTTACACAAGGCACAAAATAAATATGAATAAATACAGACAAAAAGGACCCAAAAAATATAGACAGAGATGTAAAATAAATAAATACCATAACACAGGGAGCCCTAAAACATTGGCTGATTTAAGCTTGGAATCACGGTACGATGAACCGAGATGTTGTGTATCGGTGAAAATGTGAATTAAGGGAACATTAATGGTCTTTCAGTGTCCTATGTGTCTGTGTGCGCCGCGAGAGACTCAACGTACAATGACGTGGTCTCTGCAGTTAAACACGTCACAGCCAGTGGGATACTGAACTGGTTCTGGGCTCCAGTGAGTTTGGACTGAGCCCCTGACCAGACATAGGTGACCGGATCACTGATCACCTCTGGATCCATCACAGAAGAGTCACTGACTTCACTGGGGTGGGTCCTTGTTGTTTTGTTAGTGGGGTTGGAGTTGCCTGACTTTTACTAGAACGCTTGTGGTTTTTCTTGGGTAACTGGAACCTGGTCAGCTAACTTCGGTCACTCGGGAAACCCCAAGGTTGGACCAGTGCCAAATGTGGGCTCCAAGCCCCTACCCTAGCACTCATTGCACAAGTCTGTGCCCCTTACACGGGAGATCTCTCACTGAAGAATGGTGGACTGTGAGTCCCAGAAGATGCCCAAGCGGACCCCACTGCAGTCCCATAGGATTTCATTGGCTACAACAGCAATTATGCAAGAAAGTGTAAATCGTAACGCATAGGAGGTAACATTTGGGTCATATCTCTGCCATAAAAGGTATTAGTATCTAGCGCTTACTACTTTTATCTGTTTCTTCTACTTTAAACACTTCTGTTTGCTTAAATAAAGTACATTTTTTTCTGAAAGATAAAAAAAATGGCTGGACTTTGAAATGGTGAGTGTTAGGTACGACGTCACACTTTACCTCAGTTTCTATCCCTCTCCCCCACCCCACTCCACAGAACAGAACAGTGGTCTTTACATGATGTTGACGCCGGAGCCTCCTTGACTTAAAAAAGCCCCCATGTGAGACCCTTGTGATCTGAATTGTGCATGCAGGCGCTATAGAATGCAGGTCCTACGAAGGGGGTGTTATGCCCCAGATAGTATATGCAAGATACAGGATGGGAACAGGAGCTACTCCCGGGCTGTCTTGTCCCTTACAGTGTTTGCAGTATGGCTGGGGGGCTTGGGGTGCTGAGGATGGGGCCTCCAGCTGGGGCGCCAGTGACCCCCCAAGAAACTCTGCCATCCCGCAGTGCCTCGCCGCACACCACCCAGCCCCATAGACCTCTCCCTCTGGTGCTCAGTGCCTGAGTCCGCAAATGGGAGTCAGGCATCCTTTTTAAACCAACTATTTAAAGGGCCATCAGCTCTTCATCACAGTTTATCTATTGGCTCTCAGTGGTCCTCATTCATTTTGGGGGGGAAAGGGTCCCCTGCAACAAGCTAGCTTACCCAAGTCAGGGATAATATCTATACATTTCAAAAAGGGATCTCAGGCAACAGGATATAAAGTAAGGTGGGGGGGTGCGCTGAAAGACACAGCGACACAGTCTTATTGACACAAAACATCCTTTTAATCGTACGGATAATAATGTCACTGTGTCTTTAAGAATGATTATTAACAGAGAAAATATACAATATATAAATAACATGTATGACAGTCATCAGACATACTAACACTCATACATACATCCACTTGTCACCCCTCTCATTATCAATATGTTGCAAAAGTACGTAATGTTTGTACACTATATATTTATGTCATAAAATTAAACAAAATGTTTTAATTGACTAATACAGCAAAAATCTGTACATATCTGTGACCAAAGAACAAAATTCTGTAAATCTATGGTTTTTCTCAGTGGTTCTCAGCCAACCCTCACATTACATTAACCAGAACTTACAGATGCTCACCTGGCTGGCTTAGCCCCACAGTCAACCCTAAGACGCTAAACCTCAGCCAATCATAAGTAGTCCTCGGCCGCACCCAGAGCTCATCTGTCAGTCCTCAGAAACCCTCTGCCCGCAATCAGTCCTCTCGACCAACATTTGCCCTCATGTCCTCCACTGGCGAGCAGTGACACTCACACGGCGCTCTGCTGGTGTTCAAGCCATCAGACACATCTGCTGAGCCTCAACCTTCCCAGATCCCCTCAGTTGACCACAGCCCACTAGAGGCTTCCTTCGACCAGCCACTAATGGATTAAAGAGACTCTTGGCCAGCCCTGAGTGACCCTTGCCTAACTCTCAGAAGCTCTTGGTGGGTCTCATGTTCCCTCTGAAGCTCTCACAGCCCTTTAACCCCATTCCGCCAGAGACTCTTGCCAGCCCTGAGTGACCCTTGCCTAACTCTCAGAAGCTCTTGGTGGGTCTCATGTTCCCTCTGCAGCTCTCGCAGCCCTTTAACCCCATTCCGCCAGAGACTCTTGCCAGCCCTGAGTGACCCTTACCCAACTCTCAGAAGCTCTTGGTGGGTCTCATGTTCCCTCTGAAGCTCTCGCAGCCCTTTAGCCCCACTCTGCCAGAGACTCTTGGCCAGCCCTGAGTGACCCTTACCTAACTCTCAGAAGCTCTTCGTTGGTCCTCATGTTCTCTCTGCAGCTCTCGCAGCCTTTTAGCCCCACTCCGCCAGACACTCTTGCCAGCCCTGAGTGACCCTTACCTAATTCTCAGAAGCTCTTGGTCTGTCCTCATAGTCCCTCTGCCGCTCTCAAAGCCTTTAGCCCCACTCCACGATAGACTCTTGTCCAGCCCTGAGTGACCCTTGCCTAACTCTCAGAAGCTCTTGGTCTGTCCTCATAGTCCCTCTGCAGCTCTCACACTCCTGTTTCTCCACACCACCAGAGACACTTGGCTAGCCCTAAGTGACCCTTACCTAACTCTCAGAAACTATTGGTTGGTCCTCATAGTACCTCTGCAGCTCTCACAGTCCTGTTTCCCCACTCCACCAGAGACTCTTGGCCAGCCCTGAGTGACCCTTACCTAACTCTCAGAAACTCTTGGTTGGTCTCCGTGTTCCCTGTGCATCTCTCACAGTCCCGTCGCCCCACACCGTCCGAGACTCTTGGCCAGCCCTGAGTGACCCTTCCCCAACTCTCAGAAGCTCTTGGTGTGTCCTCATGTTCCCTCTGCAGCTCTCGCAGCCTTTTAGCCCCACTCCACCAGAGACTCTTGGCTAGCCCAGAGTGACCCTTACCTAAATCTCAGAAACTATTGGTTGGTCCTCATAGTCCCTCTGCAGCTCTCACAGTCCTGTTTCCCCACTCCGCTACAGACTCTTGGCCAGCCCTGAGTGACCCTTACCGAACTCTCAGAAACTCTTGGTTGGTCCTCGTATTCCCTCTGCAGCTCTCATTGTCCCGTAGCCCCACTCTGCCCGAGACTCTTGGTCAGCCCTGAGCGACTCTTACCTAACTCTCAGAAGCTCTTGGTCTGTCCTCATATTCCTCTGCAGCTCTCGCAGCCCTTTAGCCCCACTCCACCAGAGACTCTTGGCCAGCCCTGAGTGACCCTTACCTAACTCTCAGAAACGTTTGGTTGGTCCTCATAGTCCCTCTGCAGCTCTCACAGTCCTGTTTCCCCACTCCGCTACAGACTCTTGGCCAGCCCTGAGTGACCCTTACCTAACTCTCTGAAGCTCTTGGTTGGTCGTCATAGTCCCTCTGCAGCTTTTACAGTTCAATGGTCCTACTCCGCCAGAGACTCTTGGCCGGCCCTGAGTGACCCTTACCCAACTCTCAGAGGCTCTTGGTTGGTCCTCATAGTCCCTCTGCCGCTCTCAAAGCCTTTAGCCCCACTCCACTAGAGACTCTTGGCCAGCCCTGAGTGACCCTTACCTAACTCTCAGAAACGTTTGGTTGGTCCTCATAGTCCCTCTGCAGCTCTCACAGTCCTGTTTCCCCACTCCGCTACAGACTCTTGGCCAGCCCTGAGTGACCCTTACCTAACTCTCTGAAGCTCTTGGTTGGTCGTCATAGTCCCTCTGCAGCTTTTACAGTTCAGTGGCCCCACTCCGCCAGAGACTCTTGGCCGGCCCTGAGTGACTCTTACCCAACTCTCAGAAGCTCTTGGTTGGTCCTCATAGTCCCTCTGCAGCTCTCACAGTCCTGTTTCCCCACTCCGCTACAGACTCTT
Source organism: Triturus cristatus (assembly GCF_964204655.1). Classification (NCBI taxonomy): domain Eukaryota; kingdom Metazoa; phylum Chordata; class Amphibia; order Caudata; family Salamandridae; genus Triturus; species Triturus cristatus. Next base: position 819,281,254 of record NC_140595.1, read on the forward strand.
GGCCAGCCCTGAGTGACCCTTACCCAAATCTCAGAAGCTCTTGGTTGGTCCTCATAGTCCCTCTGCAGCTCTCGCAGCCCTTTAGCCCCCCTCCGCCAGAGACTCTTGGCCAGGCCTGAGTGACCCTTACATACCTCTCAGAAGCTCTTGGTTGGTCGTCATAGTCCCTCTGCAGCTTTTACAGTTCAATGGTCCTACTCCGCCAGAGACTCTTGGCCGGCCCTGAGTGACCCTTACCCAACTCTCAGAAGCTCTTGGTTGGTCCTCATAGTCCCTCTGCCGCTCTCAAAGCCTTTAGCCCCACTCCACTAGAGACTCTTGGCCAACCCTGAGTGACCCTTACCTAACTCTCAGAAGCTCTTGGTTGGTCCTCATAGTCGCTCTGCATCTCTCACAGTCCCGTAGGCCCACACCCCGAGACTCTTGGCCAGCCCTGAGTGACCCTTGCCTAACTCTCAGAAGCTCTTGGTCTGTCCTCATAGTCCCTCTGCAGCTCTCACAGTCCTGTTTCCCCACTCCACCAGAGACTCTTGGTCAGCCCTGAGTGACCCTTACCTAACTCTCGGAAACACTTGGTTGGTCCTCATAGTACCTCTGCAGCTCTCACAGTCCTGTTTCCCCACTCCACTACAGACTCTTGGCCAGCCCTGAGTGACCCTTACCTAACTCTCAGAAACTCTTGGTTGGTCTCTGTGTTCCCTGTGCATCTCTCACAGTCCCGTCGCCCCACACCGTCCGAGACTCTTGGCCAGCCCTGAGTGACCCTTCCCCAACTCTCAGAAGCTCTTGGTGTGTCCTCATGTTCCCTCTGCAGCTCTCGCAGCCCTTTAGCCCCACTCCACCAGAGACTCTTGGCTAGCCCTGAGTGACCCTTACCTAAATCTCAGAAACTCTTGGTTGGTCCTCATAGTCCCTCTGCAGCTCTCACAATCCTGTTTCCAGACTCCGCTGAAGACTCTTGGTCAGCCCTGAGTGACCCTTACCTAAGTCTCAGAAACTCTTGGTTGGTCCTCGTATTCCCTCTGCAGCTCTCACAGTCCCGTAGCCCCACTCCGCCAAAGACTCTTGGCCAGCCCTGAGCGACTCTTACCTAACTCTCAGAAGCTCTTGGTCTGTCCTCATATTCACTCTGCAGCTCTCGCAGCCCTTTAGCCCCACTCCACCAGAGACTCTCGGACAGCCCTGAGTGACCCCTATCTAACTCGCAGAAGCTCTTGGGTGGTCCTCATGTTCCCTCTGCAGCTCTCGCAGAGAACTCTGGGTAGTTCTCAAGTTTAGGTGGAAAGCAGCTCCTTATAGAGCACTCTCAACACCAGCAACACTCTTGATCTGCTCACCTCAAATGTCTGCTTTTCTATCAAAGTCTTTGAGCGTAGGATTAGCACAGTGCCATGCACGTCGAGATAGAAAGGGACAAAATATTTTGCCATTTCTACAGCAAAGTCTTTAAGCGTAGGATTAGCACAGTGCTATCCATGCCGAGCTGTAAAATGGCCAAAGCCTTTTATTACTCCAGGCACAGTATTACAGCTTGGCAAGATGTCACTTACCGTGTCATGAGGGATGTAATATGTGAGGTCATAAGCAGTGCATCGCGGGGCGTTAGTTATAGTTAGCTCAGCTAACTATAACTTCTGAATTTTTCTGGTTTTGTACAAGTGAAATCTGACCCTAAAAATAACGTCCCTGTAACCTTTGTTTTTTTCAGTGAATTTGTAAGGTTTTTTCAACTAGTAATAACATTTGCAGAGTGGTGGAGAAAGGGGGCTGGGCCTTTGACCAGCTCTCAGGAATCAGGATTGCTTAGGACTTACAGGAGGTATCAGGAGGGCTACTTGGCCCCAGGGTCCCTCAGGAGTAAAGTGGACTTTATCCCCCAACGAGTAGTGCACCATGAGCCGAGCTGCGTTTACAGAGTGGTGGAGAAAGGGGGCGTGGCCTCCAAAAACCTCTTAGCAATCCCGCGGTGTGGGACTTGCTGAAGGTAACAGGAGGGTAGTTGGCCCTCAAGAACATCCTTGGGGGCCAACTACCCCTCCTGTTACCTCCAGGAAGTCCCACACAGCAGGATTGCTGAGAGTTTTTCAGAGGCCACGTCCCCCTTTTTCCACCACTATGCAAACGCACTTCCTTTTATACTACTAGTGGGGGGATGAAGTCCCCTTGGCTCCAGATGATCCTTGGGGGCCAGATACCCCTCCTGTTAACTCCAGTAAGTCCCACACAGTGGGTTTGCTGAGAGGGGTTCAGTGGCTACGCCCCCTTTCTCCACCACTTTGCAAACATGCCACCTGGCACACTACTAGTTGGGGGTTGAAGTCCCCTTGGCTCTTGAGGATCCTTGGGGGCCAACTTCCCCTACTGCCAATTCCAGTAAGATTGTCAGAGGCCACACCCCCTTTCTCCACTACTCTGCAAACGCGCCTCCTGAAGCACTACTGGTTGGGGGAGGTATTCCACTTTATTCCTGAGGCCCTCAGGAGTACAGTGGAAATGATTCCCCAACCAGAAGCGAGCCAGGAGGCATGTTTGCAGAGTGGTGGAGAAAGGGGGCGTGGACTTAAAGTTCTCTCAGCAGTGCCGCTGTCTGGGACGTACTGGAGGTAACAATAGGGATTGATGGTTACCAAAGACCCTCAGCATTCAAGGGGATTTAATTCCCTAACCACCACTGTCCCAGGAGGCGCGTATGCAGAGCGGTGGTGAAGGGGGCTGGGCCTCCGGCGACTTGCCAAAGTTTGTTTAAAAAAAATATTTTTTAGGGAAAGGGGCTGTGTTGCCCCCTTTCCTCGGGTGATATCGGCTCTGGGGACCACATCCCCCAGGGCCAGTCTTTTTTTTTTAAATGGGGAGGGGGTGCCGCACGGCCTCCCTCCACCGGCCGATTACGGCACCAGGGTCCCCATCAAACGGGCCTGTTTTTTTTTTTTTTCAATAGGGAGGGGGGCCATGTGGCCTCCCTCCGAGGGCCAATTACGGCACCGGGGACCCTATCCAACGGGGCCAGTCTTTTTTTTCCAATGGGGAGGGGCAGCTGCGCGGCCTGTCTCTCTGGGCAAATTAAAGCAACGGGGACCCCATCCAATGGGGCCCGGCCTTTTCCTTTTATTTAATTTTTTTAACTAAAGGAAGGGGAGCCGCCTGCCACCCCTTCCCTGGACAAATTTTGGCCCCGGGGACCCCATCCCCGAGACCTGCCCTCAATTGTATTTATTTTTAAAAGAGAGGGGTGCCGCGTGGACCCCCTCCCCAGGCCTATTTTTGCCCCGGAGACCCCATCCCCTGGGGCTACGTATTTATTGATGTTTTTTTTTTTTTAAAAGGGAGAGAGGGCGCGTGGTCCCCATCTCCAGGCCTATTTCGGCCCCGGGTACCCCATCACCTGGGGCCAGGCTTTCACCTTTATAAAACAAGGGGGAGGGGGGTCTGGTCTGCGTGGCCCCCCTACCCTGGCCGATATTGCCCCGGGAACCCCATCCCTCGGGGAATGGCCTCTCGTTGGGGACTGCGGAGGGAGCCTCAAGGTCTCCGCTGTCTCTGCCGGCTCCCTGATTTCTGCGGAAGCCAGCATTGCTTTTGGACAAGGGGAGCTGCAAACATGCAGCTCCCTCTGTCCAAAAGAAATTCTGCTCCGCTTTATGGAAGCGAGAGCATTTTCAATGTTGTTGCTTCCATGAAGCAGAACAGTGTTTGCTATGGCTTGGGTGAAGCGGTGCTCCCACCAAGACATAGCAAACCGCAATGTCCTGGGGGATGGGCACTCTGGGACATTGCTGGAGCCGGCCCTGGGAAGTGGCGGTGCTTAGGGCTATGTAGGGCTCCTGGAGGGGGGCAGTGGTGTCCCCCTCCAACATCAATTAAGCCCCTGGGAGGTGCCAGTTCCAGGGGCTGCGAGGGGGACGCGTGACCCCCGCATTTCTGTGAATCAGCCCCAGGGAGGTGACAGTCCCTGCGGCAGCATGGGGGTGCTGGAATGTCCCCACATATTATTTTTTAACATAGCCACAGGGAGGTGGTGGTCCCCGGGGCCCACGCAGGATTCCTCTTCCTCTTCTCATTGGCTGAGCTTTCCATCAGTGACGTAATGGAGAATGATGGGGTTCTAGTGCAGGACTGGGTGGGCGCCCTTACTCTCCCGTATCTCCGCTTTAAGGGTGGGTCCCTGTAACCATCTTCCTCCTCCCAACACCGCTGGGACTTCAGGGGGCTGTGTTATGCCCCTGCCTCCCATATGCTCAGCCAATAAGAAGAGTCAGTGGATCAGTGAGAAGCTGTGAAGCCATTTCACTGCTTTTCCCTGCCCTTGCCGTTCCCTGCTCTAGCCCAGAAGCCCAGGCCTGAGCCTGAATCGGCACTGCTTCCCAGGCGTGTGCCTGCCCCAGCACTGGTACCCAAGCCTCAACTGCTTCGGCATTGCTCCACAGGTCTGAGGCTGCCCAACGCACTGCTCCCAAGGCCTCAACTGCCACGGCACTGCTCCCCAGTTATGAGCCTGCCTCCACACTGGTCCCCAGGCCTTAGTGGCCACTGCTCCCCAGCCATGAGCCTGCCTCCACACTGGTCCCCAGGCCTTAGTTGCCACTGCTCCCCTGCCCTGAACCTGCCTCCACACTGGTCCCCAGGCTGTAGTGGCCACTGCTCCCCAGCCATGAGCCTGCCTCCACACTGGTCCCCAGGCCTAAGCTACCTCCTTGAGGATGAGAGAAACATATAAATATCACAAATTACACCCATTTGAGCAACAAGAAACTCTAAGAAGATCTTAAAACTGCTGCAAAGCACCAGAAAGGGAAGGGCGCTAACCGACTTGATACACAGAGAGTCTGCCCAGACTCTCCACGTGGGTCCTGACTGGCTTCCTTTGAAAACAAAACAGGCAGTTAGTGGTGGTTGCTTGGGCACTGTTTGCACCTGATGCAGAGTTCATGAGAATGGAATTGTTAAACATATATGCAGCACCAGTCATTCTGCATGGCAGACCGTACCCTTTCCCCACTGGGAGCGGCACAAATTTCTTTAGGCAATCTGGATAAATTTGAGTGGCAACACCCCGAACCGAGTTGTGCCTGACTTGCAATCAGAAATCAGGCACAACCACAGATTGCTCCTGTAGTGCCTGGACTCCACCAGGATTCAGCTAGGAACATTCAGAGAGACTAGGAAGACCTGAGGAATGACATGTTGAGTGGGCTTTAGTCCAGCTTGGAGATCAGCCTTGAACGACTAATAATTCAATCCATTAGGGTGTGTCTGCATGAAGCTCTCGTTTGTTAAAGGCCTGTTTGGAGAAGCTAATTTGGCCCCCAAGAACAAACACGGTCCCCCTATCCTGCCTGATCACCATCACGCTCCAACTCACCCCCAACTACGTTTTAATGCATGGACAAAGTGGGCAATTGCCCAGGGCACCATACTCCAAGGGGCCCTCTAACACGATTGTTTCCTCTATATCATCTTTCTCTCTCTCTCTACCCAGTGTCATCTGAAGGATTTTGAGGCCCAAGTAAGGATATATTTCATTAGGTATAAATGGCCGCACACTGCTCGTCATACCAGCAAGTTGCCCCATGGAACTATGGGCGATGTAGTAGCGACGGCGAGTACGCCTATGCTACGAAGTGTAAGAGTAAGTATGTGTCGCATTAGCCATCCCTGGACACGTGTTTCGAGGTAGTTGCCTCTCGTCAGCAGGGAGTAGGTAAGTGTAGAGGGGTGCCGTGTAGACTGCCTGCAATTAAAAGTAGGTAAAGTACCTTTCAAGGCGCGCAGGTGCCGGTCAAAGACTCGTCAGTCCGGTAGCTCAGGAGAGCCGTAATGAATTAGGTATAAATGGCCGCACACTGCTCGTTATACCAGCAAGTTGCCCCATGGAACTATGGGCGATGTAGTAGCGACGGCGAGTACGCCTATGCTACGAAGTGTAAGAGTAAGTATGTGTCGCATTAGCCATCCCTGGACACGTGTTTCGAGGTAGTTAAAGGCTGAATCCAGCTAAAGAAGCTAACATTTTTGGTGAGATTTTTATTGAGAAAGAAGAATTAACATTAGATTATATTTTTAAGAATAATTTGACCTGCAGTTTGAAAGAAGAGGAGAAGGCTTTCCTAAACATGGTAGAGGAAAGGAGAATGAACATGTATGAAAAGGCAGGGAAATATAAAGTGAGTGAGACAATTTGGGACATTGAGATGGGGAAAGAGTTGAGGAATGGGGCTAGTCCAACGTTAGCTCTAGATGCACCACAGAAGGGTAAACTATGCATTACAAGGAAGAAATCCCAATATGATACATATTTTGTTGGGACTAGTGAGTGTCATGATACATACTTCATTGCGACAGGATGGGGTTTCAAGGGAGGAGAGGATCCAGTTTTCCCAGGAGTGTATTATGTTTGTGGGAACAAGGCTTATTACAGGTTGCCTGACCATTGGTATGGCACGTGTTATGTGGGCCTGGTCTTTCCAAAGATTTTTCATATAGATAGAATAGAAGATGTAGAACATATTAATTTACTAACACGTTTTAAGAGAGAAACTTGGTCCGAAATTGTAGGTGATATTTTTGGAGCTTTAATTCCAGCAGTGGGAATTTCTTTAAATGCATATGGAATTCGGAAATTGTCAACAGTGGTGGATCGCTTATCGACAAGTACCGCTGGAGGGTTTCTTTTGGTAAATACGGAGATGATTGCCGTACGTGCCATGTCTATGCAAAATCGACTTGGCCTTGATATTCTATTGGCCAAGGAGGGTGGGGTTTGTGGAATGCTGAAAGTTCAACATTGTTGCACTTACATTCCTGACGAAAGTAAGGACCTAAAGGTCTATATCAAAAATATTACTGATTTGCATGAAGAATTAGTACCACTGGAAGCTGAAAGTATCTGGACCAAAATAGCTAATAAAATAGTTGCTGTTAAGAGTTTTATTGCAAAAATAGGTAGTACTATTATAGGTAAGATATTGTTTCCTTTGACTTGTGTAATTGTTGCTCTATTGATACTAAGATTGGGGTGTTTGTGTTGTAAAAACAGGGGAGGGAAAAAGAAATTAATCAAAAGAAATATTGAAAAGAGAAATAAGAGGTCAAAAAGAGATCCACAAGAAATAGAATTAGAAGAATTGAGGGAGAGTGTTTACTTGGAGACGAAGAGGGATGATGAAAGGGAGTCTGGTGTGTAGTGTTGTGAAAAAGAAAAAGACATTTCCGATTTCTCCTAAAATGGGACTAAATTTGACAAAAAAAATTTTTTTTGGGTTGTTTATTTGGTGATAATATCACCAAAGGGGGGATTGCTGGAGCAGAGTTTTCTGTTGAAAATCTATTGGGTTTTTAAGCTCCGGTTTGTCTATATGTCGAAAATTAAAAATATTAATTTGTAACGTTAATTATTTTTTTTGTGTGAAAATTCTGATTAATCAACATGAACTAACAAGAGAAAACTATACGTGGGGATGCATTCATGTTGCTTAATAATAATGTGCATGTTTAATTAAATGAATGTTGCTGAGTGCTGTTTGTTTTAAAGCACAAAACGCTTTTGAAATAACGTGTACTAATGCTTTTCTGTGTGGCAAAGGCTAGATAATTACATACACATAAGGGTATTAGTGGGGTTAACACTGTTTAATCACTATGCTGTGGTAACGTTGTTTTTGTCTCTTTTAATTAAGATGGTCTGTTTTGGCCTATCATAAAATGGCTGCCGTTTAAAGCCTGCGCTTGAGTGATCGAATTTTGATGAGAGGGCCTTGCTGAACATGGTCGAGAGTCACCTGACCACAGTCTTCGCCTGGTTTAAAAGTTTTCCGTGAGGACAGCAGTTCTGGGCGTAAGTCCAAGTACCTTGGACGAGGATAAGGTCACAATGAACAATGACAATGCTGCGGTGGCTCTGCTAGAGATATCAAGGAAGAGCGGCTTCGAAAGAAACATTTGTAAACTGGAGTTCCTTCTTCCGTCTTTTTATTTTTGTGATTTTTCTGAGCGGAGATTTTCCAAATGTAGCGATGCTACATCCTTTCCTGCTCGCTCTGCTCAGCGGCTCAACGGAAACTCAGAACATTTTATGTTGCTTTATTTTGTAATTTTTATTATAAATATACTAGACTAGAGAGGGTCTGTGGTCATTGCATTTGGATTTCTGAGGCCACTTCTTTCCGAACATTGCGTTGGTGAGGATCGATGCTGTGAGGACGGCGACTTGGGAGACTTCTACTAAGAGACCTGTCCTGACCCATTTATGACATTTAGCTAGAATAGGTAACTATGAGAATAATGATTTTATTTTGATTGCCTTTCCATTTGAACTAATTTTAGATAAAGAATCATAATTTTAAATACAGTGTTGGTGATTATTTCTTGTCAATTATTGAGTACACTATTGATTATTGATGTTTAAATCATGACTCAAGACAGTATCAATTAGGTTTATCGACCTTGTTGTAGATGCAGGGTGTTTAGAAGGTTTCCTCTCTCATGGTTGGTACTGATAGAGTAATATGAGTGTATGTCAGTGAAATGGGCCCAAGAGTATGGTGAGTGTATGTGCGTGTATCTGTGAAATTACTCTATCCGTGGAAGTAGGGAGAATTTATATGCCCTAATCTGCACCATTTCGAGGTAGTTGCCTCTCGTCAGCAGGGAGTAGGTAAGTGTAGAGGGGTGCCGTGTAGACTGCCTGCAATTAAAAATAGGTAAAGTACCTTTCAAGGCGCGCAGGTGCCGGTCAAAGACTCGTCAGTCCGGTAGCTCAGGAGAGCCGTAATGAATTAGGTATAAATGGCCGCACACTGCTCGTCATACCAGCAAGTTGCCCCATGGAACTATGGGCGATGTAGTAGCGACGGCGAGTACGTCTATGCTACGAAGTGTAAGAGTAAGTATGTGTCGCATTAGCCATCCCTGGACACGTGTTTCGAGGTAGTTGCCTCTCGTCAGCAGGGAGTAGGTAAGTGTAGAGGGGTGCCGTGTAGACTGCCTGCAATTAAAAATAGGTAAAGTACCTTTCAAGGCGCGCAGGTGCCGGTCAAAGACTCGTCAGTCCGGTAGCTCAGGAGAGCCGTAATGAATTAGGTATAAATGGCCGCACACTGCTCGTCATACCAGCAGGTTGCCCCATGGAACTATGGGCGATGTAGTAGCGACGGCGAGTACGCCTATGCTACGAAGTGTAAGAGTAAGTATGTGTCGCATTAGCCATCCCTGGACACGTGTTTCGAGGTAGTTGCCTCTCGTCAGCAGGGAGTAGGTAAGTGTAGAGGGGTGCCGTGTAGACTGCCTGCAATTAAAAATAGGTAAAGTACCTTTCAAGGCGCGCAGCTGCCGGTCAAAGACTCGTCAGTCCGGTAGCTCAGGAGAGCCGTAATGAATTAGGTATAAATGGCCGCACACTGCTCGTCATACCAGCAAGTTGCCCCATGGAACTATGGGCGATGTAGTAGTTCCATGGGGCAACTTGCTGGTATGACGAGCAGTGTGCGGCCATTTATACCTAAAGGATATATTTCAGATGCTTCTGTGTGAACCTGTTTCTGGACATTTAACTTCTAATTCAGTAATGTTTGGCATTGTTCGGGCTTGAATTAGCAGATTATGGTAATACAATTAAATTTTTGCTACAGGGGTCTCCAAAAAATGTCTTGCCTGGGGCTCCAAAAATCTTTCAGATGACACTGCACCCCGCACAGGGCTGGACTGGGAACTCAAAGCTCCGCTGGCAAATTAATCGGACCAGACCCCGGGACGTGGGGGGCGCAAGTGTGAAGCACTGCTGCTTTTGTTACTGCGGGCCGATATTACAGCACTGCTGCAAAACCGACCCCCTATACCAAAACTGGCCCCCACTTCTGCAAAACCGCCCCCCACCCTTCCAACTTCCCTGGGAAACACCTGATGCCCAGTACGGCCCTGACCCTGCACCTCAAAGAGTTCCACTGTCTCCCTACCCATAAAAGGCCCAACGCACACAAGCAAACTTTACACAGCATTGGCCCCTCGTACCTCAACAACTGTATATACTTCCACAAACCTAGCAGACACCTCTGCTCAGCTGGACTCATGCTCACACACACCGCACACATACACAGAACCAGTTCCGCAGTCTTGCCTTTTAATTCCTCGATCCTAAAGCCTGGATTGATCTGCCCCTTCATGCAAGAGCCTCTTGCTCTTTTCTTGAATTCTACAAGAAACCAAAGACCTGGCTCTTCACCCAGCCCGGCCCTAGTTCAACCTGTTGTATGCATGGCCGGTGGACGCAGGTTAGTGATACTGCCAGCATGCTGCACACAAATTAACACGCACTCGCAGTACTGGTATCAGCAGTGGCGACGAGCGACCACTCACTCATTTATTTATATCCACGGGCCACGCCCAGCCCTTGGAGTGAAAGCAGCAACAATGTATAGTAGAGGCCGGGTGGCACTCGACACAACCCATACTGGTGCCTGCTTCAGCGAAGGCATGTCTTCCTGGGCGAGTTGTGCACCATGCAAATACACATAAAATCATAACTTCTGTGTAGGACCGCTCGCTCTCCTCTCCCAGGACGGCACAAGAAACTCATCACCGCATGAGGAGAGAAGACGGACCTGAAGCGCTAAAGTGCACACCACTCTTCAGCGCCCAATGCGGATGTAGCACAGTATTCAAAATAAAGCGGATTGTGTTTTCTAATATCAACGTACCAGTATCAATCTTATATGGTTTCGCTGATCATGTGGAAAGGCTGCATATAGGCGTGGAGTATTACATGTAGCCCCGTTAATTTGTGTTCTGGATTTCTGGTGTGTTGGTGTTTGGGGTGCAACAGGAAATATATTTATTACTAACCCCTTTTCTCTCTTTCATTTCCCACCGATTGAGACCCGGGAAGACCTGGGACCACTGAATGTTGCTTAGCAGCCCTCAACAGGCTCTGCAGATGCTGGCAGGACTGCATGATGGGTACAATGGTATTCTAGGCAACAGGGGTGGGCAACTGACTTCCCACAGCCAATCTAAGGGCATAATGAAAAGCATAATTGGTGCCATAGGGTACCTTGGTTTGATGACCCACATGGAAACATTTCATTATCTGTATTCATAAAGCTTTTTATGACAGTAACATCTCTCCTTCTCTCTGAGCCTTTTCATTGGTGCAGTCTGAGGGATGTTTATCTTGTCAGAACATGTGAGACTTTTGTACCTTGAGCCGTACATCAGCGCCAGGGCTCTTGCGGCAAACCTTTACTTTGCTGAAGACTTTTTTTCTTTCCAGTCTTTATCTATTTTCATTTGTCTAGTCACGCTTGTGTGTTTCAGCTATGTCTTCGGGCTACAATAGGAAGCATAGTTTCCTGTGATATACATTAAACTAAACTGCTCTTATAACACCTCCTAGGAAGCAGTAGTACGGGAAACATCCGGAACAATGAGGCCAGAGCCACGAGTTCCGGAAGCCCGCAAGCCGAACAACGACTTGTCCGAACAACGATTTTGCCTTAAGCACACATATGTGGAGTTAACGCAAGGTCGGTCTAGTGTTCGGATGGGCGGGGAGAGAGGAGCGTCGGAAAGCAGACACAGACAGATAAATGGGATTTCAGAGTAGCTTTCAGGGAGGGTGGGGTTTGGGGTAGTTTTCAGGGGTGGGGGTTCGGGGTAATTCAGGGGTAGGTTTAGGGGTTGGGGATTGGGGTAGTTTTCAGGGGTGGGGGTTCGGGATAGTTTTTATGGGGTGGGGGTTTGGGGTCGTTTTTAGGGGCGGGGGTTTGGGGTAGTTTTTGGGGGTGGGGGGTTTGGGTAGTTTTTAGGGGGTGGGGGTTCAGGTCGTTTTTAGGAGATGGGGGTTCTGGATAGTTTTTAGGGAGTGGTGCTTCGGGGTAGGTTTTAGGGGTGTGGTGTTTGGGCTAGTTTTTAGGGGGTAGGGGTTGTTTCAGGGCTCAGGGTGGGAGATGGGGTAATTTTTTGGGATTTGGGAAGGGCAGGGTTGTATTTAGGGCTCAGGGGGAAGGGGAGGGGGTGGTAACCTTAGCCACGCTTAGCCGCTTACCATGCATGCCTTTACCATGAAAATTCGTGGTAAAGGCATGCGTGGTGAAGCAATTTGTGGTGAAGACACAGTCGTTATAGAGACCGCGTGGTTAAGGTATGCCGGGTAGAGGAACTCGTTGTACCGACATACAACCCACCAGTACTCGTCTGTTAAAATTGTGAACAATGTGTATATATATATATATATATATATATATATATATATATATATATATATATATATATATTTGCAACCAAATCCGACTTTCTCCAAATCAGACACCGACACTTGGGATGCTTTCAGCCATCCGGCTTGGGTATTTATTTCCTTTCGTTACGCGTTTCAGGACGTATCCCTTGCTCACACCATATATATATATGTCTATCTATCTATCTATCTATCTATCTATCTATCTATCTATCTATCTATCTATCTATCTATCTATCTATCTATCTATCTATCTATCTATCTATCTATCTATCTATCTATCTATCTATCTATCTATCTATCTATCTATATATATTTTTTTATTTAGAAATCTGTTTATTGAATTTTAAAGTTTGCAGCAAGAAGATTATACAATGCAGTGCAGAATGGCAAAGAGCATAATTACAGCTGATACACAGTAAGGATTCGGAGCATGCCACATATAAGCATAACACTTTACGCCAATTGAGGAGCAATCAGTATGGACTAAAGTTGTGACCCGTGAGTCTGTAATGACCACTACCATCACGCGTGTTGTTGCAGTCACTGTGTCAGTTGAGGGTAGCAAGTCACCGCCTTATGCACTATAGACGCGTGCTGCCCAGTGTACCCCCAGATCAATAATCAAACAGCCTTGCGCACCCATACTGCAACTGGGGAACTGGCCTGCTTGCCACAGAACAACGAAAACAACATCTAACAGCAGCTCTCCTGTCTCAATTCTAGGCGTCCTTCTCCCTCAAACCCCCCCTCCCGTCGAGTCCCCCCCCCGGCTCCCACCCCAGGAACGTCATGTGTAGGAACATCCGGGCTGCGACGCGCAGGAATGCCAGAATCCAAGCAAATCAGCCCCAGCGCTGCGGCACCCCGTCAGATCGGATCACCTCCCCGCAGCTAACCCGGGTCCTGCAGCTCACCCTCGACCCCAGCCAGAGTCACTCCATCAGATTGTAGCAGGACCTGCAGCATCTCTCCCCATTGGGATGCGATCGGTGTCATCCGGAGACCCAGCGTCTCCTCTCTCCGAAGTGCCACTTCCTCCGCCTTGGCCCAGACTAGGAAAGAGCCGCGCCACGCCCGCACGTGTGGCGCAGCGTCTGCTTTCCAGCGTTTAGTGATGAGTCGCTTTGCCACTATGATCCCCAGGTCTATAAAACGAGATGCTACCTTGACCGGGGGCGACCTATGAAAGAGGTGCAACAGGTAAGTAGGCCACTCAGGAGGGATCTCCCGTCCCGTACACCGACGGAGCATCCCGTGTATCGCCTGCCAGTATGTACTCAGTTCCGGGCAGCCCCACAGCATGTGAAGCAGATCAGCATCAGCTTCCGCACAACGGGGGCAGCTGGCATCCACACGGTGGAAATACCTATTAATGGCGGCAGGCGTTAGGTAGGCCCTATGCAAGACGAAGAACTGTATTTGACGAAATCTCATATTTCGAGGTACCCTCCTCGGCCCCTGCAACACCCTGTCCCATTCTTTGTCTGTCATGGGGCGGGCGAGGTCTCCCTCCCATTTCTCGCGTAGTGCACCCAGACTCGGCACAGCATGCGCGCGCAGTGCCGCAGCAAACCACCTGATCAGGTGTCCCCCGCGGCCCAAGACATGGAGGTACTGCATCACCAAGTGTTGTTCCGGCTCCTCCCGTAGGTCTCCCCAGTGCCCCGTGAGCGTCTCTACCAGGGCCCGATGGCGGAGGAACTGGCCCTGTGCTAGTCCCGTCTCCTCCGCAAGGGTCGCGAACGACAACAATTCTCCCTCACGGTAGAGATCCTCCAACGTGTGGATATCCACCGCATGCCAGTCCCTCAGCTCCGCGGCCCCAAGTGTGTCTCGGCCGCAAGGGGAACCCTCCAGGGGCATAGCCGGGGCATAAGGGATCCTGGTACTGGTGAGCCGGAGGCTTCTGCGGTAGCATTTGCACGCCACCGCCAGCAGCGCCGGTGCTGGCCGTGAAGCACCCGTCGTCGGGTGAAAGATCCGCAGAAGCTCCGCCACCACCATCGGAGGACTCTCCGCTGTTGCAGTATCCTCCCGACATCTGTCCGCCAGCCACCGGGCTATCCATTGCAACTGAGCCGCCAAATAGTAGTGTTCAAGACAGGGCATTGCGAGCCCGCCCTGGCCAACGGGAAGGCATAGCTTGGGCAACGCAACCCTATGGCGTGCCGCTCCCCAGACGAAATCCCGGAGGGAGCGCATGAGGCCTGCGAAGAAAGATGCCGGCAGGTACAGCGGCAGATTGGCGAAGTAGTACAACAACTGAGGCAGCACTACCATCTTGACCAGCGCTATACGGCCAGTGACAGATAGGGCTAGCGTACTCCAGAAGGCCATCTGAGTCCGAAGCGCCGTCACGGTGCGCCCCAGGTTGCCCTCCACCAGGTCCTCTGGCCGGCGATAGATCTGGACTCCCAAGTAACGAAAGGTGTCCGGCTGCCACCGCACTCGCACCCCACCAAGCTGGTAAGCGGGGTCCTGAGTGTCGTCTCGAAATGCATAGAGGCAGGATTTGGCTGCATTCACCCGGAGTCCCGAGAGCTGTTCAAAAGTGGACAAGACTCGTTCCAAGTCCACAGGGATAGAAGACACATCCCTAACAAAGACTAGGAGGTCATCCGCATAAAGGGATACCTGGTGCACCGCATCCCCCAGCGGAATGCCGTCTGCCAGGTCCCTACGAAGCGTCGCCGCCAGCGGCTCCATTGCGAGCGCAAACAGGAGGGGCGACAACGGGCAGCCCTGCCTGGTGCCGCGTCCGATCTTAATGGGTTCCGAAACATATGGGCCAGTACGCACTCTCACCGTCGGACCCTTATACAGGAGAGCCGCCAGTTGGAGAAAGCCGAGCCCCATCCCGAAGCGCGACAGCGTAGTCACTAGGTACCCCCATTCCAGGCTATCAAAGGCCTTTTCCAGGTCTAAAATCAGACATCCTGCCCGGGGCCAGAGGCGGGTGCTCTCCGCCATGACTCGAAAGAACCGCCTCAAATTGAGAGAGGTGCTGCGTTTAGGCACGAAGCCGTTTTGGTCACCGTGTATCAGCGCAGGCACCACCGGCGCCAGCCTCTCCGCCAGTATCTTCGCCAGGATTTTATAGTCGGTATTGAGCAGGCCGAGCGGGCGGTAAGACCCCAGCTGGGTAGCATCGCGGCCCGGCTTAAGCAGGGAAATCAGATAGGCCTCCTTCATCGACTCCGGTAACGTGCCGTTCTCCAGAGCTGCTAAGTAGAGGCTGTGGAGCTTTGGTATCAGGGACTCGCGGTAGGCCTTATAGTATTCCGCCGGGAGCCCATCCGGCCCCGGCGCCTTACCCGTCGCCAGCGAGGAGACAGCATCGCCTATCTCTTCCACCGTGGGGGGGCCCTCCAGAAGATCATGGTGCTCCTCCGGCACCACGGGCAGTACTACACTGCCCAAAAATTCATCTAAGTCACACTCTCTCCTCCTTCCAGTTGACCGGTACAGAGAGGTATAGTACGCCGTGAATGCTTGATGAATTTCCCATTGGGTATGGACAAGCGCACCATCGGGGCCAGCAATGGCGCCTATAGGGGCCCGCGTGGTCTCCTGCCGAATCAGCCAGGCCAGGAGCCGCCCGGCTCTATCCGACGTAGCGTGCACCCTAGCCGAGTGGGCCGCGTAATTAAGGCAGCGCAGCCGTTCTAGAAGTTCAGCATGGCGTGCCCTGAGCTCCAATAAGCCACTTGAGCCTGCACCGCCACCCTCCCCAGGCAATTCACACGCGAGGAGGCGGGATTCCAAGTCGGCAAGAGTCCGCGCCAACTGCCTACGAATATTCCACGTCGCACCCAAGCAGTGCCCCCTAATATACACCTTATGGGCGTCCCATTCCAACAACTCACTATCCGTAGTGCCCTCATTTAGGTCAAAGTATTGTTCAATCGCTGTACCCAGGGAGGCACGGAACTCCGAGTCCTCCAAAGCCACCGTCTGAAGGCGCCAGGTCGGAACCGGAGGTCTATCCGGGCGCCACCGAAGTCCCAGAATGAGGGGGTTATGGTCCGAGTGCGTCCTACCCATATACTCCGCCCGAACCACCCACGGAAGCACCGATTGGGTACCCACCACCCTGTCCAACCGAACATGGAGGCCGTGAACCGCTGAATAGAATGAGTAGACGCGGTCGCCGGGGTGCATGCTCCGCCACAGGTCAATCAGGGTCCACTGCGATAGCCAGGCGGTCAGGGCCCTAGCATTCGACCCCACCTGCGTGCTCCGCAGGGGTGGGAAGGACCGGTCTAAGTGCACATCTAGGACGGAATTAAAATCTCCTCCCAAGAGCCAGGGAAGGCCAGCGTACGGCGCCAGCGCCGTCGACAGCCCGGCCAGGTAAGAGGGCTGTTCTACATTGGGCGCATAAAGGGACCCCAGCAGCACCTGTTGCCCATCAATCTTCCCGTGTACCAGGGTATACCTCCCCTCCGGGTCCACCAGCACCTCCAAACAAACAAATGGGGTACCCGCCCTCACCCATATCAGCGTGCCTCTAGCGTGCGCCGAGCATGTGGTGCCGAATACCTGTCCCCTCCAGCGCATGCGCAGTCTGTCCAGTTCCCTCGGTGTCATATGTGTTTCCTGCAGGAGAGCTATGGCCACTGCGTGTCGCTGCATGTATGCATAAACCGAGTACCTACGCGCCGGCGTGTGCATACCTCGGACATTCCACGTAATTACATTGGTAACAGCCATGGGTAGATCCAAAGTGGAGATCTGCGACCGGGGCCAGGGACTCCGCCCCAGAGCGGGAGGCAGAGGACTGTCACTAGATTACAATAGGGAGCTGCATTGATAACCAGTTAGAACAACATCATGTAAACGTACAATCAAACACAAAACCAGACCAAACAGGCCAAGGTAACCATCAGGGCAAACCCCTCTGCGGGCGTTCGTCCAAACCATGAGGCAACGCTCACAATATTAAACTGAGCCTAATTGTGGCTGATGGGGCGGGCGAGTGGTGGTCGCTGCGTATGTGTGGTCCCCTGTAAAGGTGCCTGTGTAAATGCGGTGCAAGGGTCTCCCCTGCGCAGGGTGCAATGCGAGCCGGAGGAGCGCGCGGCCCCCACAGCATGTGCCCGCAGTCGGGAACGTCCAGCACAACAGGTGCGCACCCCACTAGAGAGAAACACAAGCCCGGTCGCCTCTTCCTCGTCTCAGCCTCCCCGCCAACCCCTCCAGATACCCCGACAACAGGCCCCCCCTCCGTCCACCCCCCAGCACCCCCTCCACCCCACAGGCCCGGGTCAAGCGGCAGCAGCCCACACGAGTCAGGCCCAATGCTGGGGAGTACCTTTGGCGATGACCCCAACCTCCCCACCACCCATGCCCTACATGACATGGTCCGATGTCTGTGGGGTGACCAGCGGCAGCAGCTGGTCATCCGATATTACAGTGGACGGGGAAGAGGAGCCGCTGGCCACCAGTCCACCCTGCTCTCGGGTAGCTTCCCCACTCCTGCTGTCCGGGGACCCAAGAGTGGCCACCGCTTCCAGCGCCTCTTGCCGTTCCATTCTGCTCCTCTCCGGGCTAGGGGCCACTCCCAGGGTGCATTCCTCCTCTCGCCAGTGTCCTCTCCCCCTGCGCTGCCGAGATCTCCTGCGACGCCGCGGAGCTGCTTCCACATCCGGCGGCCGCCGGCCATCGCTGCGCCCAGTGTCCTCCAACCAGTCCCAAACCTCAGATGGTGCATCGAAGAAGCGAGTGCCGTCGGCGGTGACCACCCGCAGACGGGAAGGAAACAAAAGGGTGTATGATATCTCCAACTCGCGCAGGCGACGCTTGACCGCCAGATAGTTGCTGCGACGCCTCTGCACCAGGGCAGTATAGTCCGGGAAGAATTGTACCTGTCCATTGCCGACAGCGATGTTACCAAGTCGCCGGGTCTCCCGGAGCACCACATCCCTATCCCGGTAGTTCAGGAGCTTAAACAGGAAGGGCCGAGGGCGAGACCCGGGGCCGGGCCGCCGCACCGGTACCCTGTGGGCCCGCTCCACCACAAAGTGCGGCGAAAGCTTCGCGGGGCCGATCAGGCCGCGCAGCCATTCCTCCACATAGTGCTCCGGCTGCCGCCCCTCCTCCCCCTCCGGCAGGCCCACCACGCGCACATTGCTGCGTCGTGAACGTCCTTCGGCATCGTCCACGCGATCCTCCAGAGCATGGACGCGGTCAAGCAGGTCCTGGAGGGTGGCCGTGTGAGTGGCTACGACCGGCCGTACGTCTTGCAGAGTCTGCCCCTGCAGCGTCACCTTGTCCGCCAGCTTGCGATGATCCGCGTGGAGCAACGTGAAGTCAACGGTGACTTTGTCAATGCGGGCCTCCAAGGAGGATCTCGTTTGCTCGAGCGAGGATCCTATCCGCTCCACTGCAGCCAGCACAGAGTCCAGTTTAGCCGCCAGTAGCTCAGTTTGTGGAGCCGGGCCAGAGTCTCCGGGCGCCGCAGCCCGGCCCGGGCCGGCCGCCGGTGGCTGGCCATCCCTCTGGGCATTGCGCAGCCGACCCATGACCAGCTGCTGCGCAGTGGGCATCCGCCCGCAGTCCACGCGACCGGCGACCACGTCCTGTCCAGGCCAAGCCGGCTGTCCTTCCGCAGCACCGTGGATCCACTCGCTACGCTCCCACACAGACTCTCACGCGCGGGCCTCCACGTCGGTAGTCAAGCGCCTGCGTACTGCCAGGTAGCTCCCAGCAATGACCCTGCGCGAGGCGCCGCACTCCCTGGACACACCGCGTGGGCAGCAGTGGAAGAGCCGCTATCCGCGGGCCCCGGGCGGCGCCACACTCCCCGGTCCTCTCGCTACCTCCACGATAGTCCTCCGCAGGCAGACGGGTGCCCCAACGGGGGCCACCTCCCCCTCCACAGCAACGTGATCACGCCTCGGTGGGCTCTGAACCGCAGGGTGGCTCCCGCCGGGGTGTCAGGCCTACTCCGCTCTCTCCGCAGCCGGCCAGATCGTCCGCCTCCCAGAGCTGTCCACCGTCCACACCGTCGGCGCCAGACACTCCCTCCTCCGCGTGGCTCCTCAGGGCAAGGTGTCGCACTCCCAGGACACACAGCGGGGCAACGGGGCAGCAGCGGAAGACCTGCTATCTGTGGGCCCCAGGCAGCGTCTCACTCCCCGGCCTTCCCGCTACCTTGCGCCACAGTGCACCACGGGCAGCCGGGGGTCGCAGCGGGGAGCGCCTCCCCCTTCCCTGCAATGCGATCGCGCCTCGGTGGGCTCCGAGCCGCAGGATGGCTCCCACTGGGTCGTCAAGCCTACCCCGCTCTCACCGCAGCCGGCCAGGTCGTCCGTCTTCCAGGGTTTCCCGCCGTGCACACCGTCGGCACCGGACACCTGCTCCTCTACGTGGGTCCTCGATGCCGGCTCCTCACAGTATGCGCACCGCACTGGCACCTCTACGGATCCTCCGTGTTACCTCCGGATCACGATCTCCGGCGCCGTAACTGCCGCGGCCCAGTGGGCCTCCACCAAGCCGCGGTGTCCAGTCGGGCTCGCTGCCGGGCGCCGAGCTCCAGCCTCACTCCGGGACTGCCGGCCGCAACTTGCAGGCGCCCCCCGCCGCACGTACAATGCCCACGCGTGCCGACTGTCACGCCGATGTGTTGGGGGGTGAGCGAGCCGCCCCCGCCACAGCTCACAGCACCCAGGAGGGGTTCCCCTGCAGGAGAAATCCCAGGATAATGGCACCAGCACGACGGAGCTCTACAGGGCTGCGACCATCTTAGTCGCGCGCCAAGCCACGCCCCCATCTATCTATCTATATATATATGTATATATATATATATAATCTACTGCCAGTCACCAGTAGGTAGTTATTTTTCAGTTGCCTATATCTTCGGCACCATTTGATGAATCTCCATGAAACTTTACAATCGAATTTGATGCTCACTTTAGCTCCTGTCTTAAACATTTCAGGGTGATCTGTCAAGTGGGGGCCAAGAAAAAGGGGGGGTCACAAAATGCTTTTTTTCCATGTTAATTTCCATAGGAAACTTTAGACACGGCTACAGCCCGAACTGCGGAACGAAATTACACCATATTTGGTAAAAAGGTAGCCCTTGGTCCAGCAAGCTCTCTTTTTATTAAATGGTGTAAATCCGTTCAGTAGTTACCGAGAAATTTAAAGATTTCTGAGACATACAACTAGGCCGTGGGAGGTCGGCGACCCCTTCCGATCTCGTGCCTGAGATCTGATTGGCTGCCAACACTTAAAACCAGGAAGTTTTGGCAGCCATCTTGTGACTCAGTTGAACCGAGCCACACAAAAAAAAAAGTTTCAAAAAAGATAAGGGGCAGGGTAGAAACACCCTGACCCCCTAAGTATGTCCAGGGGATCCCACACAGATCCACAGGGCCAAAAAAGCATTTTTAAAAATAAATTTGGCATAATTCACGGTGGATCCGCGAATCCGGACGATCATTTAAAAAAAAAATTAAGCACAGGCTACTGAACTTCGTTTAATAAAAGCCCCCAGGAGGGGCAGGTCCCGGGCCAATAAGAAATAATGATGGGGGGCCCAGCGTGGGCTCCCCACAGCCCCGGGGACCGCCACCTCCCCAGGGCTGAATGGCTGAAATGTGGGGGGCCTCACGGTCCCCCCGCTGCCCCAGGGGCTGCCTCTTCCGCAGGGCTATATTAAAACATAATGCGTGGGTGGGGGCTCCAGCAGCAGCATGTTTTCTTATTTCTCTTCTACATTTTATTTTTGTGTCAAATGCTTGCATTAAACATGTTTTAAGAAATTAACAATCACATAAGGAGGACCGAGCCCGACCTATTGGCTTGGCCAATGCTTGTTTCACCACATTTTCCAGCTTTTTTGAATCCCCAACAATTATATTTACTCCCAAGGATGATTTAGTTATCATGAAAATTTTAGGATATTTAATGAGTGCCACACTTGCGAACGTTATATAAAACCTGTAACTTTTTAGCTACTTTATTTGGAAATTGTGCTGTAAAATGCACCAGTTGGTCAATTTGTTTGTATTTTTTTTTTTAGATGGAAGAAAACCTGACAAACTCATTTGGGGAGTGTTAGACTTGCTGGTTCCACTTTTCCAATGCAATTCAGGGTACTCATTCATCCCTCTCTGCTTAGAAGGTTCACCGCCCACTGCTGAGTGCGATGTGACTCATTGGGCTCTGGTTATACCACGTCCCTGGCGAGCGAAGGGATTGATTGGCCAATATATGCGCTCTTCTGGTCAGGCCTTCTTGATTCCCAGGGCTGAGAGGTCTGGGTTTCCAGCTGGCCATCTGGCTGTAAAGAGCCACACAAGGTCTTGGCGGAGCTCGGCAGAGGTGGCCTCCCTTGATCAGCCTCTCAGAAGATCTGAATCCCACCTCCCAGACAGAATGAGTGTGCAGAGTCCCTGTCTCAATCAGCTGCTACCATCACCAGTGGAGTCCACACAGCTTGGCTGGTTGAGCAGTGGGTTGCTCATACCAGGATTGATTGATTTATTCGCATCCGAAGAGAAGGCCCATCTTCGTTGTTCAGAGACCCCGCGCCGGAGAGTCCATGTTCTGTCCTTGAGGGGGCTTCGCTATACATCTCCTCCTGTCACTCTGGTTCCAAGATACCTGCTTTAACTCCAGAAGGATCAGGTAAGTATAGTCTGGGGATTCCATGCTGTCCTCACCAGCTCAGGAAGCCCCTCTGAGATGGATGGAACTTCCCTCCCAGGCCTGCCAGCCTCTTCTTCCCCTCCAGACTCTGCCCCATCGCCTCCTAGTGGAGTGAGGAGGAGTGAGAAGCCTGCTGAGACACTCAGGCAGTTTATATGGTCTGGTGTTGTATGTTCTCTCTGGACCTCATTCGGTGCCCTCGTAGGGTCTTTAGCCACACACTAGGTCTGGCCTAGAGGCAGCTTTAGCTGTCTCACCAGCCTCATATACCAGAAAAATAATATTATTATTATTATTATTATTACTGAGTTTTGTATCGCGCCTGGTTACCCTTGGGCATCCCCGCGCTCTTCCAGAAAAAAAAGGCACCATAACACAAGAAAGCGGCATTAAGCAGGGAACAGGTAGGTCTTTAAAAGTTTTCGGAAACGTAAAGTACTCGTTTCAGAGCGAAGAAATAACGGAAGGGAGTTCCACAGAGTTGCAACGTTTATGGAAAATCTTCTGCCGCCAGTCCTGGCCTTCCTCACTCTCGCGACTTGCAGCAGATGTTGGTGATCCGAGCGCAATGTACGAGGGGCCTTGTAGGGTTGAACCATCTCCCGTAGGATGGGTGGCCCTTTACCCTGCAGGATTTTGTGGGCCATGCAGAGTGCTTTAAAATTCACCCTCTCTCTGATAGGAAGCCAGTGAAGCGCCTTAAGCGCCGGGCGGGCAGATTGACGCCTGGGAAGATCCGTCAGTATATAAAAAATACCTACTGATATGCATCCACAGAGGGTTTTTTGGCTCTGTCCTCTTCATGTCAAAGATCTGGCAAGGACTAGTGGCAGGGTAGAAACCAGAGGAGAATATTGATCACAAGGTCAGCCAGGGGAAACAGTAGAAGCTAAAAAAGCAAGAAGGCGTGAAATAGTGCTAGCTCGGGAAGCAAGGGAGCCCTGCTGTTTCTAGGAAGAAGGGTCCTGCGAGCGCTCAGGAATCTTCTGGAAGCAGAGGGTCAGCCAGATAGGACCCTGCATCGATGACCCGCACTGGACTGAAAGAATCGGAGGTTCACAGGGGCTTACCAATGATCACGACCCTTAGGTGTGGTCAAGCTAAGATCCGCCTGCCACAGGTGTGCTGCTTCCTCCACCCATTCTTGGCCTGCAGGGGTGGAGACGAAGAAAGGAGCAGGGGATTCTGGGAAGCGAATGCTTTGGCAGGAAAAGCATGCAGGCTGCCACAAACCAGGCACGAATCCTTAAAGTGAGTTAAATCCAGAAATGTTTACAGAAAACTGCAAATCGGCAGTGGTATGTGCCACAAAGTCAGGGATTCTGGGAAAGAGAGCCCAGGGAGGGACGTGTGACACTTCATCCATTGGTCTGTTCCACTGTCATTCACATTTTGCTTGTGCCCACCACGGCAGGCAGCAGGGGCAGTGGGTCAGTCCACTTCATCCATTGACATTATTGCGCCTTGAGTGATGGCGTTTTCCCTGATCGCGCGTGCTCCGCCACCTAAAGGCAG
This sequence comes from Triturus cristatus, assembly GCF_964204655.1. NCBI lineage: Eukaryota > Metazoa > Chordata > Amphibia > Caudata > Salamandridae > Triturus > Triturus cristatus. The sequence continues at coordinate 819,304,652 of NC_140595.1, forward strand.
TCCAGCGCTTGTGGGCCAATACTACATTCCACCAATGCTTTTTTCTTCACCATTCTTTTTATTCTTTTTATTTTTAATCACCTTTGTGTGGTTTTGTGAGTTTAAACCCTACCTGGTTCAAAGCCAATAAGTAGTTCCTCTTCTTTTTTGCCATTAGGAGTAACATTTTTCTGTGATGTACATTAGAACTCAAAGGGTACCTGTTTTAAGAACACATGCCTGCTAGGAAGCACCCGTAATATTGTATTGAAGTTATTTGAAATTGTTATTTTTTATTTACTTTTATTTGCAAGCATACGGCCACCATGCTTTTATTTTTAATTATTTGGCATATGCTTCCAATAAAGCAAAATTTACATCGCCCCACCTTGGCAAGGCCAGACCTCTTGGCTTTTCCAATGGTTGTTGATCCTTGACTTTGTTAACAACGAGTTTTTGTTGAGAAAATTTGTGTCAACCTATGTGTTTAGAAAGGATTCTCTGCCTACCAAGAGTCTCAGTGCGTTGATTCTGATATTGGCCCTTCACACCTTTGTTTCGGAATCGTTGATAGTTGTCCATTTGCCAGTTGATGTAGCCTAGCTCTCCGAGCACTGTCGGATTTCCCTTCGAGTAACCTTGCGAATGCTCCACTTGTGGATTGCGGAAAGTGTACATCATAAGGTTCTTTCCGATAAGGTGGTCCTGAGATGAGTGTCAGTAGCACCCCCAAATCCTCGGGGTGTGTCCCCTGGGCACAGAGATAGTCCTGGTAAAAGGTTTCAATAGTTTCTCTTGAGTTCAATAAACCAGATGTAGATCATGGAGTTTTAATGCTGTTTAATATTGTTGTTCCATCACAATATTTATTAATAAACTTCAATTCCCAGAATGCATTGTATGAGGAGTTCGGTTCATGTAATCCAATGTTCGTTCAATAAGTTTTCCAAACCCAATGCATTTCGGCGTTCCGCTTTCATCAGGGGATAATCGGTGTGTTCATGGAACCGAGCGTTTCAGTTTCCGTTCTCCGCGGGAAGTTCAGCAGGTGATACCCAGGAGCACCAAACACCAATACAGATTCACGTATTAACCATAGGTGGCGCACAAGCTAAATCCTGAAACATTTCAAGGGTCCTGAGATGAGGCCACACATGCCTCTTTTCCAAACCTTGAGTCCTAGACAGAGGTCGCTCTTAACTCTCTTCGTGTCCATTGAGCTCTGTCCACTTATCGTTAATTATTACTTATACTATAACAGTGCAACACATGGCGTAGCTTCAAGGCACATACTGCTCCTACAACTCTCTTTAGTCATTTGCTCTTGTTGGGAAGGGTACAAAGATATTTCCAACAATTTTGTCAATGGTTGTATTGGTTTCTCTCCAAGGCGTGTGGGGAGGTAGACGTGGGTCTATAAGAGGTGGTGCAGGGTCGGTCAAGGTGCAGGACAGTGGCCTCTGTGGTGGAACTCAGGAAGTGCCTTTAAGTTATATCTATGAAGCAGCAACATGGTCAGCCCTTGATACTTTTTTGTTCAGCAGTAATATTTTGAGCACTGTTTCGTGATAAATTCAGGTACATGTTCAACTAAAGATATGTCTGAGTGCCAGTCAAGTGGCTGCCTCTGTTGGGCTACATCCTCTTGAGGAAGATGGGTGAGTGATAATGCCTCGATTACTTACAGGTAATCTTCACTACAGTGAGTCCTGCACTTGCGCATCTGTATTTTTGGATCTGGCTCAAACTCAGAGCCCCTTCCGAGACCGCCACCCATATCTACCACTCGTTGTTATAGTGTACGAGAAGTCTTATTATGGACGAGATGGTTACTAGTCGTTCCGGTGACTGGCGAGCTGCCTTTCTCCAGGGTGAAGGCTCACCCTTGTAGAGTATAGACTCTGACCATGAAGACTTGGAAAGTCTCCTTGTGATACAGATATAGCACAAAATGTATACAAGTGTTGAGACACCAGAAAGACAAGCACAAACATTCTTGACTGATCCATGAACTCTGCCAGAGAAGAAGCTAGCTAAAAGAGAAGGAGGTCAGAGGATGAAAAAATGAGGCATTAAGAAAAGCTGCCTAACACCAATGAGGTCGAAGAGACAGTCGTAGACTTTGGATAGTGGGTGGGAGATTGTTGTTTTTTTGGGATGCAGAAGCTTGTGGGGGTGGACAGGAGCCAGGTCCAGTCATTGATTATCCACTAGGCGCTGCTCACCTTACACACAGTTTCACTTTACAGCCCCAATCTCAGGCCATAAAGCGGGAGAGGCCTTATCGAATCACCATTATTGCTCTTTGATATTCATGCTGATGTCACAACTACGCAGTTGCCAACTCGATCCCTTTTTATAGATTCTCCAGGGGATTCTAACCAGAGGCAGGAATGCCCTTAGGTAATCCTCAGAGATATAGAGAACAGCAGTTTTTTTTAAAATACCTAAATATACTTTGAACCTGGACAGGGTGAGCTGCCACATCTCGAGCAGTCTACACCTCCCGACGCCATACGACCTAACGAAAATATCACGTGCACAATGCAGATCTTTGTGATTGAGGGCGTGCAGGTGCATTATTTACAGTCTCTCATCCGATGGATCTTTTTAAGTTGCCTGAGACGCAAAGGGAGCTACCAATGATAAAACAATCTAAGATTTGTAAAGCCCATTTGGCCCCACAATAAGGACCAGGGAACAGTCATTCAAGTTTAGTCATTTTATTGCCAATTAATGATCAGACCAGCATATATGCAATCAAGAGAATATTGAAAAGATACAGAATCACAGCTGGCAAGCTGAAATATCGCAATAGGTTCAGTCACAGCCACAGCAATACAAAAACAGAGAACTAGGAATGGGTGTTCCTTAGAGAAACTCTGATTCTCTCTCCTAAACATGAATACGTTCTGAAGTCTACCAAGGATCTAAGTTTAGAATAAGGATGGTTCAGAGAATAGGGTCTCAAGGAAATCTGGAAGTGTGAGAAGGTGTTAGCTTAGTAAAGACACCAGAAGAAGTCATCCAGAGCTTGAATAAGTGTTTATGATGAAGCTTCTCACTTGCAAGAATAAAGGAAGCAGAGAGGTCTGTACCCCTCAAAGTCTCATGGAATTTGCTCTAACTTCTTAGAGTGTGAACACAAATAAACACAAATTAAAACCAATCAAACTCCAGCCACAATCATATCTCTTCCCACACCTCCGGGAACCAATCGTTTTACTTCTCGTAGTATGCTTTTGCAACAGCCCTTCGATTTCTCACCCCACAGAACTTGGATAATTCTAGCAACCTTGAGCATTCCCCGTTCCTGATACGCGATGAATAGGAGGCTTCTTCTTCTCATCGGGTCTTCACGTTTCTTGCCAAGATGTCTCTTCTCAGGTCTTACTATCAAGGAACTAGTACGGACAACAATACTCCTTTCTCTAGCTCATGAAATCATGAGAATGCACCGGCCGAGGAAAAGAACAAACTGACAAAGCAAAATATTTTTCAGTTAACGACTGAGTCAGGCTAACTTTAATTAAACATTTAAACGTGTACTTCAAATACATGGTTATACTTGTTTACATGTAACTCAGGAACAAACGCAAATGTGAATAAAAGCATAAAGGATTACACTTTCAAAGGTAATTCTCGGAATAAAGGCAAATGTGAATACAGAATATACATCTTCATGTTAACCTTAACATTAACACAGACGTTTCTAAAACTCTAGTTTCTACAGTAAATGCATTTAAATTTTCACACACAATAAAAAAGTTATGGCACACAGTAAGTATAGTGTCACATGTAGTAGGTACATAAGGGCATTTCTGTGACGAGTAAGGGCGGAGTCTAAATTGCGCTTCTCTATGATCATAAGGACACCATACCCCAGCTGCGTTTAAAATGGCTGCAGGCGACACCCTTTATCCTGGTTTATTCCCTCACAATACAAAGATCTTGGGGTAATAAAATGGAACAACCAAAAACATCGGACTCAAAACATTGAGAAAGTTACAGAAAAGTACTTGGTGTTAGGACTAAGAGTAAGGATAAGGGTAAAATAGTTCTAAAGTAGGGATTAGTTAAAAAAAGGTAAACTAAAGGGTTATTGGGTGGTCTTCATGCATAAATATATATAAAAAAAATTAAAACGCAGAGTGCAAATAATTAATAAAGGTGAATGTTAAATTGGTAAAAAGATAAAACTGAAGGAAGGGAGTGGACCTGGGGGATTTCTGCCATAAAATGGCATTAATCACGCCAAGATTGATCACCAAATTTTAATCTAGGTGTGATTAGTGAGCCGGAAAAACAGGATCCAGCAGAGGCGAGCAGTTACCGGAAGCTCCCAAAGAGTAGCCCTGTATGTCACTCCATCGTCACGCTGCCTCTCCACCGCGATGGTCACCACTCACCCGATTGAGCTTCCCTTCCATCACATCCAACCGTATTCTAATACAAAGCTGTCATGTAATAGTAAAGAGCGGGTCTCTATGCATCATCACCCGCAGGTACCAGATTCTCTGACAGGTTTGTCTGACTCCTAACACTCCCTGTCGAACAGAGCATAGCTCTCCGGAGATGGGGGAGAGATCCTTGCAAGTTACTCTTTTCACTGCCAAATGTGCATTTCCTTTGGAACTAAGTGGATCCAGCCTCTGTGACTGGATTATATTGGGTTGAACATGACAAACCAGTCACAGTTTTATTGTATTTGTTGCTGTCAACCTCACATGCTCATTCTCCACACCAGAACATTCTGATCATATTCCGATGCATTTTGTGATCCTTAAGACGTTGTCGGATGTAAAAAAATATTTTAATAATGATAACATTCTGTACAAGAATTTAGACAGCAACAGACAGGAAGCTCCTACCTAGCCTGATGGAGATCGTTAAAAGGTCATCGTAAATTTCAACCATGTATATTTGGCTCATCTTGTAGTTGAGAAGTTAAGAAACTCACCAACCCAATAGCAGTTAAATCCCATCAACCGTGAAGTTTACAAGTGCACCTTGTATTTCAATTGTCTTTGTTATCCCCATTGTACTCATTTTTCTTCTCAACCAAGATCTGTATCATTGGAGGATGAATATGGGGTCCAACATGACCTTTATCCCCAGATAAGACCTTTAATAATATATTGATTGGAAAGGATATGGACCTGATCACAGAACATGAGAACCAGCGAATCAAGTGATGGCGCCTGATTTGGTACAGTGTTTTCATGTTTGTCTCCCTGATAAGCCGAGTTGTTGCTACTTTGGGGAGGGAATGATGCAGGACTCCTTCAGTTCACCAGTGGCGGCTGGCGTCTATGGGGAGGCGGGTGCGCTCATGTGCAAAATAAAATGAAAATAAATAAAACTTACCGAACGTGACGCCCTCCACTCCGGCCCTCCTCTTTCCACAGGAGCTGGATGCAGCAACTCCCTTGACCAATGCTGGCGCTGCTCTCATGCAGCATGAGAGCAGCACCCTGACTGGAGGGAGTGGCCTCCCTTGGCGCTCCACAGCACTCTGGAGCTCTGCATTTGCTCTAACCCAGCTGTTGAGATGTTTAACGTGCGCATGTGTGGCTGGCCATTCCAGGACAGCCGGCCAAAAAGACATCCACACTTCAAGCAGTGCACAGACAGCCACCCCCCCTCCCTCCTGCTGTCACTCAGCAGCAGCCCCGCCCCCATCCTGATGCTCTGTTTGGGATGGAGGTTGAAAAATAAAATGGTAATAAATGACCATTTTAATTTTCATCTCTGGGGTTTTGGGGGGATTTTAAGTGGGGCGATGCGCCTCCGTGCCAATGGAGGAGCCGCCCCTGCAGCTCGCCATTTGGGTCTCTTTGCTGTGGGCTCTTCGCGACATTTTGCTCTTACACATGTGCCCATCCACCTAAAGCGTAGTCCACTTCAGTGCCAGGACCAGAGGTCTAATCTCTGCTATCAGGTTTTCTTTAATATATTTTTTGCAATTGATCATTTCTTTTTTTACTAATTTTTCCCAAAATATACCTGCTTTTTTTTGACAGTGGCATTTTTTCTTTGTATTACTTTACAGTTATAACGCTTATTGTATAGGTTTGAAAAACAAAAACGTATTGGATTTGCCAAAGCTTGTACAATATTTGTCCACTTCTACCCCAGCCTCTTTCTTACCATATGTACTGTCTTTGTCAGCTGCTTCTGTTTTCTTCAATCGTACCTTTGTATTGTGCTTTTCAATTCCTACTGCTTTCTCCCCTTTTACTTTTTCTAGAGCCACTGCTTTCTAGTGTTTGACATTCTTTACTGGCCTTGTCCACTCTTCACACCACTTATTCATACATTTTTACTGTCTTTTTTTCTCTGCTCCTACAACATCTTCTTTCTTACAGTTTTTCCTTTCTTTGTTTGCCTCTTATTCACTCCTTTTTTGTCCTGTTTGCTCTTCCTGCTTTATTCTTCCTAACTTCTTTACTGTATTTGTCTGCTCTTGCATATTTCTTCCTGTTCCATTTACTGCCTTTGTCTGCTCCTCCTGTATTTTCCTTTCCTACCTTTTCCTTATCTGTGTTCTCATCTTTTATTGTCAGTTCCTCCCTCTTTCTTATTTATTACCTTTGTCTGCTTCTCTTGTTTTCTTTTCTCTTACCATTTTAATTGTCTGTTTATTGTCTTTGCTCATCACAAACCTGTATTCTGAGATTGTTCACTGTCTTTGTCTCTTTACTCCTGCAGCACCTTCCTTCTTACCTTCCATGCCATCTTGACCACCCTTTCTCCTTCTAGCAACGTGTCCCTTTTCTATTGCATCTTCACTTGTTCCCGCGTTCATCATTCCTGACTGCACTTGCTGAAGTTGAAAATCCTCACTGTCTGATCTTCTCCTTTCTCGCCCCACTCTCCCTTTTCCTCTCTGCTTCTTTCATACTTTTCTTTTAAGTTTGACCCAATCCTGCTTCTAGACTCTCTGACCTCCCTCACTCCTTTCTTCACCTGCACCTTCTCCAACGTCAATGCTACACGTGCATCGCCATCCTCAGCGCTTATCCCTGTACGACTGCCGCAAGCTCTCCTTCATTCCCCCTTTGCTCATGTGTTTCCCCCTTTCCCTCTTTCACTCTTCAGTCCTTATTTTTTCTGTCTTGTCTGAGTTGGCCTGTAACTCACTTCACTTCATGCCCCTTGCTCCTAGACACCTCCTTTCCTCTGGCTCTTCTTCCTGTTCAGACTTCCCTCCAGTCACTCTTAACCTCATCCTCCTCTTCATTGTCTCTCTGGCTCCTGTCCTGCTTCGGTTTACTCTCACCGCTGTCCCAAATGTGCCTCCCTCTCTTTTCTCCTCTTTCCCTTAGCCTGTGCTGCCTTCCATGGGTCTCAATCACTGGATTGATTCTCCTTTTTTTATCCGAGACTTGAGTTGCACCACAGACACATCAGTTACATTCACCTCTTGCCCTCCTACTGGTCTCTTGTGCCCTTTCTATGCCTGGTTCTTCACCCTCCATGTCTTTGTCCATCTGACCCATCCTTACATGCTGCATTTCCCTCTCGAGGTCTTTGGACCTCACAGGACCTGTCTTTCTTCCTCCTGAGTTGCCCATTTGTTTTCCTTCTTCTGGGCTTTTCGTTGCCCTACGTTCCATTGTCTTCCATCATTTGGAATGTCCAGTCACACGCGCTGCACCTGGAAAGTTGTCACTGAACATATGGCCGTAGCCAATGACTCTGACATTAAGAGTCTCATGCTCTACCGACTGAACTAGACGGGTACAGATGTGGGAGGTGGGAGTTAAACCTTTCTAATTTGAGACCCAATTGCCAAGGTGTGATGAGTGGATTAGATAGTCTGGCACTTTGTGCCACTTTGACTTCTGACAACCTATTGCCCCTGAAAATACCAGGTGGCCAGTGCCCCACATGACTATGTAGTGTTGCAAGTGATGTGGGTTTCTGCATAAGACATGCCTTGTTACCTGCTGTTTATAAATAGGTGACGTTACAACACATGCTATTACATCGCATGCCGTTGCAACGTAAACTTTTACTCCGACTTTCTGTCGGGGGTGGGGGGGGGGCGCTGGAAGTTGGAATAGATTAATTTTCTAGTCCAACTCCAGTGTGTGCAACAGTAGGGAAGGTGATGGAGTTAAACCCAACACCTTCTACCCACTGCTGCACACCTTTTGCGTTGCAACAACATGCGAGGTAAAGGCATGTGTTGTAACAGTTCCGTTGTAAAGGTTGTCTCCCGCTGCTTATACTTTGCTTTTGCACAATTATCTTGAAATCCCATTTAAAGCAGCTCAGCAAATAGGGGAAAACTGCCCTCCATTAGGCCGTACTCCAACTCGCACAAAGTCCGTTCAGGATTTATTCCCTATGCGGAAGGTCCACTCATGCAAACCTCTTTGGGTAGCTCAATTTCAGCCCAGGATCCTGTAAAAAGAACATTGAAATATTGTTTTCTGGTCAATGCATCTTCCTGCAGATTCCTCACCTTATCAATTCTCCTTAAAGGCTTTTTCCCAAGCAGTGACTCCCCAGGACTGCCAGGTGGTTCCATACAGGTCCAGCTGTGCCTCCACCTCTGGCAGTGATGTAAACAGAGAATATTGGGTGCCCACCAGCATGCTGCATTCAGTTCCTATTGTTCATGACTGATCAATGTGTTCTGGAGCTCTCGCTCTCTGTCTTAACGGCAATTCCTCAGCTTTTTGACAGCGACTAAGTCTAATGTCTTCTCAAAAGACATCATGACGATGCTGCAAAGGTCCTTTTCGAACTTCCACCATATTTACAGGTGTTGTAAGGGGTCAGGAAATGATGCTACAGCATGTGACTAATGCACTTCCATGCACCCAAAAGACATCAGGTAATGGTAGGTGAAGATATCTTTTGTTAAGACCCACCTGGAGAGTTCCTCTCCCAAAGGTAGGTCAACTTACAGCAAATTTTCTTGTAAGAGATCTTCCCACAAAAATGTAAGGACAAATCTTCTTATTCCAGAAAGATATGGTCCCTTTCCTGGGATCCGGTCGGCATCTTGAGGCAATTCCCAGACTCTTCCTCAGCATTGAGCAACCCTCTCCGCAGGGGTGTAACATAAGCCTCCGCAGCCCCCATGGTGCAGGGGCCCCCAGGGCTCCAGGGGGACCCTCAGCAAAAGTGATAGGTGGTGGGCCTGGGAGGAGCCACCCTCTGGGTACTTTTCAGGGGGACCCCACAAGTTGTGTTATGCCACTGCCTCTTCGGCACCTAAAAAGACAAGACAGAAGGTCCCTAGTCCTTTGGCCAACTCTGCATGGGTTGAGGCCTTGCGGCTAGTAATGCTAGACCTTTTCAGAATGGACCCTAAACTCTGTGGGCTACTTCCCCAAATGGGGGTCTGTTCCTGTGGGTTGGCTGACTCCAGCAGCTCTGACCCCAATGCTGCATTTCCATGGGCTCTGGTCCCAGCACCTAAAGCAACGCACAAAAAGGCGAGGGTACCGTCCCCCATTCTTTCTGACTCATTGAGGTGCTGCTTTCAAAGCTGATTTTGTTGCCATTCACAGAGCCCGCTCCTTCCCAAGCCAAGGAGTCCACAGGGCAGATCATCCTCCACGTGGCAAAGGAGACGGTCAGGGCCAGTTTTAACGACAGACCACACTTGGCTCACCTCCGCAGCGTCCAAACATTTATCCGCTTGGAGAAGATTTGTGGTTTAGATTGAGATGCCTTGGCTATGGAAATAAGCCCTAAAGCTGTAGAGAAGAGGGTGATACATATACTTGAACTTACAAATCGCCAGTGGCCTAGATACTTCACCACAAGGGGACATTTCTTGGCCGCTGGCTTTGCTTTGATGGAGGTCTCGTCTTTTACAGTAGAGGCCTTAAAGTCAGATCTATTTCATGCAGAATTGTAGTTAAACATTTTGATGAAAATCTTGCAACCCCTCATGGTTTCTGAGGAAACTGTGCTGCTGTGCAATGAGGCTCTTCTAGACCTCATAGCGGCTGCAGGAGAACATCCTTTTTGGACGAAGCGGTTCACAGGCAGATTGCCAGATGCTGAAGGCCTGCCTCAGGTGACCTGCACTTTTTTCCCTCCCAGCCAGCACCAGAGAGCCTGCTGGTTAAGATGTTCTCTTCATGATAGGCCCAAACATCTTCTCTACGACTCTTTCAGAAAGGGAATCCAAAAACCTTGATGCCTTGAGTCACAACAGCCCGCTCGAACATCTGCAGACACCACTCTCTGGCCTAGCAAGGGGCGGCCTGGATGCATCAACACAGATCCTGAAGTGTGGCTTTGACTCTACAGACACTTTTACTCATTCTATTGGTGCAGTTATTTGTAGAGAAGGCCAACTCCACCTTGGAATATTTCAGATACACGAGGGGCCCTGACTCATGCCTCAGGCTTCTACTCCCCTGCACAGCAATTTCACCAACAGTATCAGATGTTCTGTGGTTATTCTGGGGCTCTGCAGTCCTCACAACAACAGCAGCTGTCTCAGCATGGGCTGATCTAGGAAGCAGATTCACTGCCACTCGTCCTCTGCGGGTTCTGGCATCTCCAAGCTCCTCAGCCTTCTCCCTTCACCACAGTATCTTCTGTAGCGGGAGTTTCTCTCATTCACTCTGTGGGAGGGGATCACACCAGGCCGCTGGTGATTCAGCGGATCCGCTGGGGCGATCCCCTTCTTCTCTTCTTATTCTCCCAGCTGGACCACCACTGTTACATCAGAGCACGGCATGTTCTGCGACTCACGCCTTGATCACGGAGGTGGAAGCCTTTGCCTGGACTTGGTGGCCAAAGAGACCTTTGAGGTGGTGGCTCTGGAAGAGAGGGGTAAGGGATTTCACTAACTCTTCTTATTCCTAAAATAGAGGGAACCCTATGGATTATTCCAAATCTCTGCCTTCTGAACCTTTTCATCTGTGAAGACAAATTCAAGATCCTGTCCCTGAGCCCGGTCCTGTTGACCTTGAACATGATTCTGGTTGATATTGGTTGGCATCCCTAGGCCTCCAGGCAGCATGCTTGCATCCAATTCTCCACGCCCACATGTGCTACTTGTGGTGTTGTGGGGTCCCAGCAGTATTAGTGTGTGATCCTCCTGTCGGACTGATGACAGTCCCATGAAGTTGCTAGAGTTGCTGCAGCTTTGCGGGGGAGTTCGGAGTACATGTGTTTCCACACTTAGATGGTTGCAAGTGAAGGCAGAGTTGCTAACACTGCAGCAACATCTCCACTGGAAGATGTCTCTTCTCCAAAGATCTGCGCTTTACCAATAGCATACAGAATTCTCACCTCACTCCTACTCAGAGGCTGACTTTTATTGAGAGGTGCTCGACACAACCCTATGAAGGTTTTCCCTTTTCCGCAGATGATTATAGATATTCAGGTGATAGATCCGATGTGTCAAAATCATGCTTGGATCGTGGTCCTGGAGGTGTTGTACCTTCTTAGGCCTCCCAGTCTTCTGTTGGTGCTTCATGCCAGACGAGAGCCCTCTTCTGGTGTCTGAGGAGTCAGTGGCTGCAACCCCAGGGAAGTCTATTGGCTCAGGTGTGGATTTCCATGTAAGTGCATCAGAATCTGCCCAGGTGGATGGACCCCTCACACTTTCTGAAGGACCGCCTGTTCAGTGCCCACAGGTCAGATTTCAGTGGCCACAAATGCCTTCTCATTGGGCTGTGGTGCTCATGTGGACATCATGCCAGCGCAGGGCCTTTGTTCAGCCTCAGACCAGCGTCTGCACGCAAACATCCTGGAGCTGCTTTTGGCCTTCCTTGCCATGAAGGTATTCCTCCCTTCCTATATCGGGAGCACCCTTCAGATTCTATCAGACATCACCGCTGCCATTCTTAATAGCAAATAACATGGTGTGGTGTGGGGTCATGGAACGTCTATGGGGAAGAGGATCTTGGGAAGAGATCCACCTCTGGAAGTGGGCTAACCTTCTGGAGTGCAACCAGTGTGAGCTAAACCCCAAAGTGACGGAGGTGATCTTCTCCAGATCAGGATTTCCATTCATGGATCTCTTGGCCACGCGCCAGGAAAGGAAATGTCCTTGGTTTTGTGTCATGCAGTTTCTATGGGGGGTGTCTTCGGATTGAACTGGTTTCAGGGACTGCGGCACGCATTTCCATCCAGATCCCTTCCTTCAAAAGCACAGTAGTAGGTCAAGGAGGATTCCGATTGGCCCCGACTGCGCAAGGAGGATCTGGTACGACAATCAGTTGTCACTCATGACCGCCACTTCCTGTCACAGAATGGCCCTGCTCTCACAGCAGGATGGTCAGGACCTCCACCCCATCCCCAAACGCTGCAGCTCATGTGGAGATTCAGCGGTATCACTTAGAGTTCTTTTGACTTTCTAATGAGGTCACACGCATCATCCTGGGGGCCAGAAAGCCTGAGACTAAATCCACCTACACAAACCGATGGACTAACTTTGTTCGATGGTGCAAGTCAGGAGGCATCAGTCCTTTAGATCTTTCCTTTTCGACATCTTGCGATTTAGTTTGTCTGTCGCTCAGCAGGGCCTGGTGGTGGCTACAGTTATCAGACCTGTCTGTTGTCGCCTCTGATGGTCTGTTTTCTAAAAGGTTTGCTTTACTTTATCCCTACCTTGTCAGGAGCTCTACTGAGCACAAGACCATAGTGCCAAATCGCCATATTGTCAATTCCAACTCCCTGAGCATCCATTGTCTCCTGGTGCCTATCTTCATTAAATACCTCTATGGCCAGACTGAGCAAATAAGGGCTGATTGGGAAGGATAAGGAGAGAGAGAGACTCGGGAAACACCCATTACCACGCGGGCATTGCATCGCTATGCTTTCACATCGCGGGTAATACAACGCAAGTCGTTACAACGACTTGCGCTGGATGGCGCTCTAACCTTAGGAATAGTATGATTTACTATTCCAACACCTTCCCTACTGTACGTAGACTGGTGTTGGGATAGTAAATCATACTATTCCTAAGTCCAGCGTCCTCCAACGAAGTCGTTGTAACTGCTTGTGTTGTGAAAACCGCGATGTAACGTTCCGCGATCATTTTGATTGCGTTGAAACGTCACATATTCGGGAGACTCTGCATCTGGACCTTTGGAGACCTTGACAGTTTCTGGTAAGCCTCTGTGCAGTGTTACCATGTATTCCAAGCATCCTTCTAGGAATCATTAGTCAAAAAGAAAATAATGGCTTACCACCTTCCAAGTTAAGGATGGATCACCCAGAAGATTGTGGAAGATGTATGCAAGGATCATGCCAGACTCTCTGATTCTCCTAAGGTAAAGCAGAACCATCCGAAACAGCAGCAAGTACTTCAAGATTAATAACTCAGCACAAGGGAGTGCAAAAAAAGGAACAAGCAATGGAAAAGCCAGGTGACAAACTTGCTGGCACGCGATACACCCACTAACCGTTATGATGCCAAGCACAGACTGCAGGTTCTAAGTACAGCTTTAGATTGCCTCTGAAAGTAACCAGATGAAACTGACTCTTACTTGCACTTCCTGTGGTCAGACATCTTGAATTGGGAATTCTTCTTTCAGTCAGAATGGTAATGACCACCATCTTGAATAGGACTGCACACCACACTCAATGCCTAGGGATACCCCTGTCTCCCAAGCATCCACAGTCGCCCAGCCCTGCTGAGCTGCACACTGCGCTGCTGCACTTTGTGCCCTCCTGCCTCGAGCTCACTGTCAGCCAGACATACCTTGGCCAGCCTGAGCTCCTCCTGTTCCTGCACGGTGGTCCCGATAGCACAAGTATCTCCAACCTAAAAGCTCTCTTGGTTTTCAGGGGAAAATAGGATAGAAGGCCGAAACCCGCTGCGGAGCATTACAAAGGAGTGCGCTTCCACGAGTGGTCAGCACGCCTGTTCTGTATTTATTTGTGCAGCTTTATGTAGCGCCGAGTTTACCTGAAGGTGCAAGAGAGCTTCCCTTAGCGATAGCATTGATAACAAACATAACAATAGTCCTAAGTATTGAGTAACAAGATGTAGCCAGACTCTAGCGAGGGTTGTACAGTGTCAAGGTAACGAGATGATGAGATAGCAGTTTGTACTCCCTCTTTGACAAGCCTATTAGCCCTTTCTACCAAACCATTCGAATGTGGAGGATATAGAGCGACTCTAAAATGTTGGATGCAACTTTTGTTTAAAAACAAATGCACCTTTTTGTCTAAATCATTTGTGTGCTGTTAAAACTGTAAGAGCGCCCTCCAACGGACTCAAGGGAGATTAGCTCAGATGTCTGACTAATGTCCACCACTCAAATGACTGTCATATTTCACCATACTAATTCACCACTAATCCTGTTGGAGTTTCCGGAGTAGCGTGCTACTCGCCCAAAATAAATTGCTTCAACACCCCATCAGGGGTAACAAGCGCTATATAAATAAAAAACTTTTTTTCCTCTTCTATCCTTCTGCTATCCTTCTGAATCCAAATAACTGACTCATATCCACCACTCAAATTACTTTCATATTTCACCATACTAATTCACCACTAATCCTTCATAGGCCCTGGAGTAGCGTGCTACTTGCAGAAAAAGCGCTTCAACGCCTCGTATGGGGTAGGAAGCGCTATATAAATGCAATTACAATACAATACAATGCGTTCCACCCTCTCCGCTGTATATCACATAGTAAACATTCTGACCCATGTCATGATTTCAGCCCCATTTCATAGCCAACATTCCAGCCCCAACACCCACGCGGCCAGCCCCAACGACCACGCGGCCCGCCCCAACGACCACCTGGCCAGTCCCAACACCCACGCTACCAGCCCCAACGCCCACGTTACCTGCCCCAACACCCACGTTACCAGCCTCAACATCCACGGTACCAGCCCCAACACCCATGTTCCTGGCCTCAACGGCCATGCGACCAGCCCCAATTTCCATGTTACCAGCCCCAATGCCCACGTTACCAGCCTCAACGCCCACACAGCCAGGCCTAACGCCGAAGTTACCAGCCCCAACACCCACGGTACCCGCCCCAACACCCATGTTCCTAGCCTCAACGCCCATGCGGCCAGCCCCAATGTCCATGTTACCAGCCATAACGCCCACATTACCAGCCCCAACATCCACGTTACCAGCCTCAACATCCACGCGACCAGCCCCAACTTCCACGTTTCCAACCCCAACGCCTACGTGGCCAGCCCCAATGCCCACGTTACCAGCCCACATGGCCAGCTCTTGCGCCCACGCAGCCAGCCCCAGCACCAAGCGAGTTAGAGAGAGGGGTATTGAGAGGGTGAGAGAGAGATAGAGAGAGGGTGAGAGAGGGTGTGAGAGAGTTAGAGAGAGTGAGAGAGAGAGATTGAGAGAGGGTGAGAGAGAGATAGAGAGAGAAGGAGAGAGAGATTGAAAGGGGGTGAGAGAGATAGAGATAGGGTGAGAGAGAGACAGAGAGAGAGGGAGAGAGAGAGAGAGATTGAGAGAGGGTGAGGGAGAGAGAGATAGAGAGAGAGAGAGGGAGAGATTGAGAGAGGGTGAGTTAGAGCTAGAGAGAGAGAGCGAGAGAGAGAGAGAGGGTGAGAGTAAGAGAGAGTGAGAGAGAGAGAGGGAATCCATCCAGCTGTAGGACTGTGTCTAAATCAAGAATCAAATACATCTCTTTAGAGGAGACTGCAGAGAGAGCGGTGAATGCAGTCGTCATAACCCTTCAGTATGGATGTACCTTAAGTGTCTCCTCTCCCCTCAAATCGATGAACCATATTCAACATTTGTGACAAATCCTCACCATTCTTTTATTGTAGCTCGGTTCCGTATGAATCTCACCCCTGTGATGATGGGCTTTCCAAAGAATATGTATTCGCTCAATGATTTGCAGCTGCCCCTGTGATGAGAGGTGGCCCAGTCAGACCTGCATTTACTGGTTTCTTGCAGTTTTATGACCTACAAAGGAAAAGTTTATTCTCCCGCTTTTGCATAAATATAATTTTAAACAATGCCGCCCTGCTCTTCATTTTATCAAACAATCGATTAATCCCTTTGTATGTCTTGCCACAGCTTCGATTCTCTGGGCCCCTCTGAACGACAGAAAGGCCGTGACAGCGTGGGAGAACGAAAGACAAAAGGGAACCGACTATTGATTCATTTTGATGGCTCTATGCCCTTTATTATATTTTTCAGATGATTACCTTTTTAAACCTAGGATTTTAAAATATAGATTTTGATTTTATTTGTATGATGTATCACTTATTACATGTAACACTTCTACCACTGTCGTTGTTTTTATCTTGTGTACTTTTTATGCATTGGAAACACTGCGAAATAAAGAATTTTGACTGACTGACTAAGAGAGTGAGAGAGAGAGAGAGAGAGAGAGAGAGAGAGAGAGGGAGAGAGTAAGAGAGAATGAGAGAGAGAGAGCTAAAGAGAGAGCGAGAGATATAGAGAGTGAGAGCTTGAATCCAGTAGCAAAGTGAGCAAGGGACCCACGTCTGGGCATACCGTGCCAACTTAGTGCTGGGTATTTCCAGATGTGGGTCCCGTGCTTGCTACGCCACCAAATACAAGCTATCCTGGCTGATGAGGGGTGAAACCCTGAAGCTGGTCCTGGGATGCTTGTTTCTGTTCCAGGGAGGACCTGGCCCGGCAGTTCGGGCTGGACTGTTCCCATGGGAAACAGGGTCAAGGCTGATTTGCATATGTCTGGGTCTAAACTGGAATTGCGTGGCGTGCAAAAAAACTATGGATTACACTCAGATCTGTGACTGGGGGTGAATGCTAGATTGAGTCAGCATTCCGTCCATTGTCTGTTCCTTTTGCATACCTAAATTAGGCAGACAGCACCACAATGTGGCAGACTGCCATAAGCGCTGGTGCTGACAATTAAGTGCTAGTGCCGAGCATCGGAAACCACCGGCTCAAATTAAGCACAGTGCACTACTCTGTATGGGCTTCGCTTGAGTTAAGAGGGGCAAGTTGTTGACCAAACACACCATTTCGTGTTGGGTCAGTTTTTGAAAAATATGGTCTGGCTAAGAAAACCCCTCCAGGCCTTGGCTACATCTGATCTCCACCTGACTGCCCTTTAAACTCTGTGAATCGAACGTTTTGAAATTTAGATTTATCATTTCCTGTCTCTTTTAGGAATGTTGTTGAGATTTTCCATTCGAGGGTGAACTTTGCCTCCGGCCCTGTTGAAGTAAGTATTGCAAATAGAGATTTCCCTTTTGAATTAATCAAAACTCCTACAGTGAGATTGTGTACATTATACATGTTGAAGTAAGGCCGGTTACTGGCAAGGTTTTCACGCCTCTCCTATGCCGGGAAATCTTGGGGCAGGAAGAACGCAAGGGTGTTCAGGGCTCCAGGCAAACTATAATTTTGCTATTGGGATGCTCCCTGCCCACTTACATTTTTTTTTATTTTCAACCCTTTTTTTTTTTAATTTGTCATTACCTGGTGATGGCAGCCTGCTGTCTCGCCCTATCGAGGCGCTGTTTCAGAGTCGACAAGCCCTCTCTGTTTATGATATATCTCAACTTATAGTTTCCCTGACTACAGTTGCCCTGCAGCGCCTCGTGACTCAGCTGGGATTCCCTGCTCACCCTCCTTGGCATGGGACTTATCTCACTGGACTTCACCCCCAATCTGTGAGTAATAAACTTGAGTGATTGTTTTTGAATTGTAGCTCTGTTTTGGCTACTAGTGAACAAAGTTTATCTGGGTGCCGGATTCATCTTTTTCCTTCTCCTGCAGCTAACCGCAGTCCTTGGAATTCCACGATAAACATGACTCTCCTAAAGTGAATCTAATCCAAGATGGATTCCCTTTTCTTGGAAAGCGTGCACTAAAAACAGAGTGGCGAGATTCTGAGAAAGAAAACTACCACCTCTAATTAAAAATGCATTGCATTTTGCAAAGAAAGCTGGCGTGGTTGCCCCAGACCCCCTTGTGGGTGGTGGGTGGCTGTTTGCAGCGGTTTGGGTGGTGACCTGTGTCGGAGCAGAACACGTCACTTCCCTGCAAGTGCAGTCCTCAGCTGTGTTCTTGTTCATTGGTTTGTGTTTTATTTGAATGACTCCTTGCTGTCAGGCTATGTTCATTCAACAGAGCGGTATTAAACCCAGAGCCACTCAATACAAAGTGTATTTATGCATCTGTTTGGACAGAGTGCTGAAACATCACCTAGTTCCCTTCAAGGCACTAGAAGGAAGGTTCCATAGTCTCCTGAATTTAATGTAGTTACATTCAGCTCAGAAACGAGGGCTGAGGCGTTTCAACAGTTTGGCCATGGACTCCTGCGTATGTTCAGACATGTTTTGGTCTCTTCGGGCCTTGCTGTACCGGCCAAAGGAGGCTGACCTCATGTTTCTGGCTGGTAGGTGATGGCGAGCCAGAGTTTGGAGGTTGCCAGGTCCTTCTTTGCAGTAGGCTTAGCTCATGACGTAGAGTGTCTTAAACGTTATCCTGGGTTCCACCGGGCGCCAGTGATGTGCCTGCAAGGTCGGCTTGACATGGTCATGTCTCCATATGAGGCCAGTTGACTTGCCGCTGCTTGCATGCGAATGATGACGGTTCTGAGGACGCTGACATGGGTTATGTATCAGAAGTCTAGACAAGGCATCACTAGACCCCAAGTAGGGTCTAGTCGTTGATTTGACTTGCAGGCAGGCACATGAGGGTTTTCTGAAGGAGCAGCTATTATAAGATCATTCTCTTGACAACTGCATTGATTAAAGGGATGAAGTTGAGGTCAGAATCCAATAATGACCCCTGGATGTCATGTTCATATGGAATTCATACAGCATCCAGATGAGACAACTCATGATGAACTCATTCCAGCGCCTCGAGACCCTCACGGGTGAGTTTCTGCACTTTATAAATGTGTGATTGATTGATTGAACCCCTCCCACGATGAAGACGGCAGTCTTTGCTCCACTCACAGAGAGGAAACTCTTCTACATCCAGAGGTTGGTTTTCTCCGGGCACACAACAATATTCATGTCGGCCATTGCTCTCCAGTCCAATGTGAATCCGGGTGCTACCAGCATACATCTGGAACTGTCCCTGGTGTAAATTAAGCAGTAGACGGAGGATCTTAAACAGAAGCGGGCGAAACCTGTGATACTCCACGCTGCATGTGTGGGTGGATGAAGCAGACAATCCTAGGTTAATCTGGTGGCTCCTGTTATGAAGGAACGACTGGATCCAGTCTATCAGGTACTCTGAAGACCCTGCCCAATCTTGAGTCCCTTTTAACAGAATGTTGTGGTCCTTGGTGCTGAGGGCTACCACGAGGTCAAGGAGAATCAATGTCGCTTGTTTGTCTGCGTCATAAATGACAAGAATCTTCTTGGATGTGTGTCAGGTATGTTTCCGTGCATCACAAAGCGGTGAGCCACAACTGCTTCAGAATTAGGTTCTGTTCCACAAACTCTTGGAAGTCGTCTGGAAAGTTGCCTTTCCAAGATATTGCTCCAGTGTGGGAGGGAGAAGATCATTCAACAGCTGGATATCACTGGATGGCACTGGATGGCACCCCACAGATAGCACTTCTGTTGTTTTTTTCAGAAGCATTTGAGAGCCTTCTGTGGGGCTTTTAAAGAGCACTTGTGGGCTTTGTGTGGAGTTCTTCAGAAGTACTTGAGTGCCTTCTGTGGGGTTCTTCAGAAGCACTTGTGTGTTCTGTGGGGTTCTTCAGAAACACTTGAGTGTCTTTTGCGGGGTTATTCAGAAGTACTGGAGTGCCTTCTGTGGGGTTCTTCAGAAGCACTTGTGTGTTCTGTGGGGTTCTTCAGAAACACTTGAGTGTCTTCTGTGGGGTTCTTCAGAAGCACTTGAGGGCCTTCTGTCGGGTTCTTCAGAAGCTCTTGAGGGCCTTCTGTTCGTCAGAAGCACTTGAATGTCTTCAGTGGGGCTCTTCAGAAGCACTTGCGTGTTCTGTGGGGTTCTTCAGAAACACTTAAGTGTCCTCTGTGGGGTTCTTCAGAAGAATTTGTGTGTCTTCTGCGGGATTCTTAAGGAGCACTTGAGTGTTCTGTGGGGTCTTCAGAAGCACTTGCGTGTTCTGTGGTGTTCTTCAGAGACACTTGAGTGTCTTCTGTGGGGTTCTTCAGAAGCATTTGAGTGTCTTCTGTGGGGTTCTTCAGGAGCACTTGAGTGTCTTCTGCGGGGTTCTTCAGAAGCACTTAGGGGTCTTCTGCGTGGTTCTTCAGAAGCTCTCCAGTGTCTTCTGTGGGTTTCTTCAGAAGCACTTGTGTGCTCTGTAGGGATCTTTAGAAGCACTTAAGTGTCTTCTTTGGGGCTCTTCAGAAGCACTCGAGGGCCTCCTGTGGGCTTCTTCAGAAGTTCTTGAAGGCCTTCTATGGGATTCTTCAGAATCTCTAGAGGGCCTTCTGCGGGGTTCTTCAGAAGCTCTTGAGTGTCTTCTGAGGGATTCTTCAGAAGCTCCTGAGGACCTTCTGTGGGGTTCATCTGAAGCACTTGGGGTCTTCTGTGGGATTCATCAGAAACACTTGCGTGTTCCTTGGGGTTCTTCAGGAGCACTTGAGTGTCTTCTGCGGGGTTCTTCAGAAGCACTTAGGGGTCATCTGCAAGGTTCTTCAGAAGCACTTGAGTGTCTTCTGTGGGCTTCTTCAGAAGCACTTGTGTGTTCTGTAGGGATCTTCATAAGCACTCAAGTGTCTTCTTTGGGGTTCTTCAGAAGCTCTTGAGGGCTTTCTGCGGGGTTCTTCAGAATCTCTTGAGTGTCTTCTGAGGGGTTCATCAGAAGCTCCTGAGGGCCTTCTGTCGGGTTCATCAGAAGCACTTGTGATCTTCTGTGGGGTTCTTCAGAAACACTTGCGTGTTCCTTGGGGTTCTTCAGAAGCACTTGGCTGTCTTCTGTGGGATTCTTCAGAAGCTCTTGAGGGTCTTCTGTGGGGTTCTTCAGAAGCTCTTGAGTGTCTTCTGAGGGGTTCATCAGAATCTCCTGAGGGCCTTCTGTCGGGTTCTTCAGAAGCACTTGGGGTTTTCTGTGGGGTTCTTCAGAAACACTTTTTTTTCCTTTTTAAAAAAACTTTATTTATCTGCTTTTTTCTCAAAATCAGTACATCTTAAGTCGTAACCGATGTTTCATATAATAACATAATATACCCAAAAATAACTTCAGAGTCTGTGCATTATTTTTAATGTAATTTTTTTTAATTGAAAATAAAACATACGTCATATACATCTCTTAATAGTATACATTGTATCGTGTAAAAGAAAAAAGATGCAGCGTTAAAAGCAACTATACAATCAGTTGTTACTTTGTTGTGATTGTCTTTGTGGCATTTCAAGTTCTACAGTCGGTGAAATGCAGAGTTCCCCCCGATAGGCATTCCATGGCCCCCAATTTCTATCCCATTTCTGAGGACATCCTCTACCTTTATAAACTTCTTTTTCGGCAACCATGCATTTGTCCATTTCCGCCACCCACCCAATCACCAATGGTTTGTCAGCAGCCCCCCATTTCATAGCAATGGCTCTCTTAACCAGGGTAAATCCCAGGGTAGTGAATTGTTGTTCAGTGTCTGTGAGATCATTTGCTACCCAAACATTCAGGATTCCCAGGGGGGTGTCAGCACAAGTGGTTTTCTCAGTGCTTCCTGCATCTTATTCGTGGCCCGTTCCCAGATGTGCCGTATATAGGGGCAGTCCCATAATATGTGATAGAATGTAGCAATTTGGTTGCAACCCTGCAAGCAGAGCGCATCTTGTCGTGTCCCTATCTTAGCTAGTGTTACCCCGGTGAAATCTGTCCTATGCAGGACCTTCAGTTGAATCAGTCTGAAGAGTTGGTTCATCGCCGCTTCCCTAGGGGACATCAGGGCCGTTTGCCAGTCCTCATCGTCAAGCTGTCCTAAATCTGATTGCCATCTGTCTCTAAGAGTAAGGAAGGGACCTGGGAGGTTGTTACACAGCTTACGGTATGTAAGGGAAATGGCCTTAGTAGGGAGGGGCTCAGAGAGAAGTCGGTCTTCCAGAGGGGACGAGTCCGGGAAAGTCGTCAGGTCTGTTAATGCGGCGTTAAGTGCATGACGGATTTGTAGGTACCTGAAAATCTCGGTGGGTGCCAGTTCGTGTTCCACTTGTAGGTCCTTAAATGTGAGTAATTTCCCTCTGTGTAGAAGGTACCCAACCTTGGAGATCCCTATCATATCCCATCTGTCGAACCCTACTTGATGGCACAATAATCCCAGTTGCTGAGAGGACCATAGGGGCGTGGACTTCGTCAACCTACCCTGCCAACCCAAACGTTTGTTAGCCAACCGCCAGACGGAGATCGTGTGAGCCATTGGACCAAGATATCTCCCCCTGTGGGATTTGGTATATAAGGCTCCTAAATACCCCTCCCGGACAGTCTGGTATCGTTCAAGGTGGTACGCCGGATTCGATGGGGAACTGTACAGCCAGTGGTTAGTTGCCACTAATTGTGATGCCCAGTAGTAAAGACGTAGATCTGGGAGTGCGATGCCTCCATCGTACCAGCTCTTTGTTAATTTACCTAGGGCAATACGTGGCATTCCGCCATCCTACAACAGTGCCCGAACCTCCACCTCCACACTAACAAAATAAGAATCTGGTATAAGATATGGGTAGTTATGAAGTGAATAAAGGAACCTTGGTAGTGCTAGCATTTTAAACAGGGCCGCACGACCCATGAGCGACAGCGGCAATGACCTCCAGTGTCTGACATCTTCCTTAAATCTTTGTAGGGGGGCAGCTAGATTTCTGTCGTAAAAGGTATAGGGGTCTGGGGTGATGAAGATTCCTAGATATGTGTAGCCCTCCCTAGTCCCTTCTACGTTGCATCCTGTGAGTAGTCGAGGCGTGGTGCCATGGAGGACATAGAGTATTGATTTTGCCCAATTGATGGCGTAGCCGGAGTATTTCTCGAAATTAGTAAAAATGTTGAGTAGATTGTGGATTGAGGCGTATGGGGAAGCTAAATAACTGAGGATATCATCTGCGTATAATGATATTCTATCCTCGTGTCATCGTCCCATTTTAGACCCCATAGAGCGACATCTCGTCTCACCCACGCTGCAAGCTGTTCAAGCACGAGCGCAAACAGCAAAGGGGATAGGGGGCAGCCCTGTCTAGTTTCCCGGTGCAACTGGAATTCCCTAGAGGTATGGTTGTTAACCCGCACATGACCCCGCAGGTTAGTATACAGCAAACGAACCCATGCTATTAACTTGGGGCCAAAACCAAAGCGTGCAAGCACTTCAAAAAGGTAGGGTCATTCAATTGAATCAAATGCCATGGAGGCATCCAGGGACATGATCACTGCGCCCTCCTCCAGACAGGCTTGTCTTCCGGGCACATTATTCACTCTACGAATATTCAGTGCTGTGTTCTGACCGGGTACGAAACCAGACTGGTCTGCGTGGACCAAGGAGGGCAACACAGCATTCAGGCGGGAGGCCAATAATTTCGTCAAGATCTTGGCCTCTGAGCTTATTAACGAAATTGGTCTATACGATACGCAGCAATCTGCCGCCTATCTGGGCTTTCGTATAACTACTATAGATGCTAGTCTTTGTTCTGGTGGCAATATGCCCTTCTCTAGGCTTTCCAAATACATGAGGTTGAGGTGGGGGGCTACCGTCACCGCCACGGATTTGAGAAACTCTATTGGGATACCGTTAGGCCCCATCGCCTTCCCTGAGTGCACACTATAAATGGCTTTACAGAGTTCCTCATTTGTGATATCAGATTCTAGGTCGGCCTTTTCAGTTTCCGACAGGGAGGGCAGGTTACTATCCATCAGTAACTGCCGGGAGTCTTCCGACGTGTAGGTGGTAGAAGGAGTATATACCCTCTCCAAATGACTCGCAAAAGTATCGGCTATTTCTTGCGGGTCAGATATTCTCGCGTCTGTGTCAGTGGATAGTTCGGGCACCCATCTGTGTTCCTGCTCTCTCCGCTCCAGCCAGGCCAGCATCTTGTCCGCCCTTTCCCCCATCTCATACACTCTATGACGTGTGGACAGTAGTCTCGCACTTGCTTTTGCTCGCAAAAGGGCTTTATACTCCAGACGTTTGATCGTCAGGTGGTGTGCTGTGGTATCACAGGGTGAGGAGTTATGGAGTGACTCTAGTTGTTGTAGGTAGTTCTCCATTTCAACTATGTGCTCGTGTTGAATATAACCCGTTTTTAATGCTAATGCTTGGCCTTTCTACACTGCTTTATACGCCTCCCAGATCGTTTGCGCTGACCCCACCGATCCAAGGTTTTCTGTGAAATAATGATCCGTCTGATCAGTTAGCTGGTCCCTTATGTCAGGTATCTTAAGAAGCCACAGGTTTATCACTATAGAGCTATGTTGTTTTGGGCGGTGGAAAGTAAGCTCGACCCACACCGGGGAATGATCCGAGATTCCACGCGGAAGCCCGCGAGGATGCTGAAAGTGGCCTACAATTGTCAGAAGGGTAAGAAAGAAGTCAATACGTGACATGCTCTTATGTGCGTTTGAGTAGTGGGTATAATACGTCATTTGTGGTTGCAGTGAGCACCATATGTCCGCAAGTCCCATGGCCTGGGTGAATTCCGTCATAGGAGTATTTGATCTGGATTCGGTCGCTGGGGATATCTGTCTACCGTGTCGTCCATAGTCAGGTTGAAGTCACCCCCCATTATCAGGGTGCCATCCGGCAGATCTAGCAAAATTTTGCCTAAGTCACTAAGCGCCTCTTTTTCCATCGCAGGGGGGAGATACACCAAGATGATGTTCAGCGCCTTCCCAAGTCTGTGCATTGTTACTTACATTCAGAGCATGTTAGCATAGGTACTTTACATTTTCATCCTGAGGGAAAGGGACACGTGAGAGAGAGATTTAAAGCATTAGCACCAACTTTGTTTGGTAACACGTCATGACTTTCTTATGTAAAGGTCAACTCATTACACAATAAGCATAGGTGCATAATGTCTTTGTGAAATCATCTGTGGCATGATCAAACAGCAACCTCACTCATGGCTACTCTTGCTAAGACCAAGTAGAATTCAGCATCTGTGTTGACCCTGAAGTATATTAGTTAATCTGCCCCCAGTGTAGTGTCTCCTGTTGTCTCTGCGTCTCTTGCATCTCTATGAGTGTCTGAACGCTTTCTAGAATGGAGAGAAGGTAGGCTTTAATGGGGTCCCATATGTCTTTGTTAGATGAGAGTGTCAGTAGTTCCGCATATATGATGGCCTGTTCCTGCCATGTTGTCATGTCTAGAAGCCAGTCTTTAAATTTAGGGGCTCTGCCCCAGCCCCATTTGCAGGCTACTTTGCGTTTCGCAATCAGTAGACCTAGTGCTAGATGCTTCTTGTGTGGAGTGTCTGACCCCTCTGAGTATCTCAGTAATGCCGTGATTGGGGAGGCCTGTAGGGTAGAGCCCTCCGTCTGTTCCAAGGCCTCAAACACCTGTTGCCAATATTCCTTAACAGGTGGGCATTCCCAGGCCAGGTGAAGAATCCCTGCCCCTCCTGTCTACAGCGAGGGCACCTATCATTATCCCTCAGATGGGGACAGTATAGTCTAGCCGGCGTGTAATATAATCGGTGTAGGAACTTATAGTCTGTCAGTTTTAGCCTGCTATTCGCTGAGATATATCCAGTTTGCTTGCAACAAAAGTCCCACTGCTTGTCTGGTATCGGTGTGCCTGGGTCTGCCTCCCAGGCTTGTCGGGACAATATCTAAGGCGTTTTGGTAGCGTTTTGTGTATTGTAATATATGCGTGACGTCACATGGCGAGGTGGCTCAGTCTGGAGTATGTCGTGTTGCGGTAATAAAGTCTGGGGTTCCTGAGGGTACTCCGGTGTGAGGGTGCAAATGCTTTGTCTAAGTCTCACATACATGAACAGCTCCATCGCTGCAGGAGCCCTACCTTGAAAGGTGCCTACAGGTCTTCTCATAAGTGACCTGCAAATCAGGGTGGTACGCAATTGGTAAGCGAGGGGAGTAGAGCATGGGTGTATCTAGTCGTGTTGCTATTTTCCTCCACGCAATACTGGTACATTCCACAGTCGACAGGATTAATTCTCGTTTTGTAGGTTTAGCTGAAATGAAACCTGATGGGGGATTGTGTCCATGTAGCCCATCTCTACTGCTAAGGGAGGCATAAAAGGTGGTGGGTGGAACCAATATGTCGCATAATGTGCTTGCGCACAGTAATAATATAAGTCAAGGTCCGGTATTTCAAAGACACCCTGTTAGTACGGGAAAATGAGTACCTCCCTCTTTAGTCGAGGTTGTTTGCCTCCCCATGCCAGACGGATCGTTTGTGTTCGCAGGGTTTTAAAGAAGGCCCTTCGGGGTTATATGGGATATTAGTAAATAGATAAAGCATTTTGGGAGAATTACCATTTTTATTAACGATATCCGCCCCGCCATAGAGAGTGGCATTGCAATCCAGCTGGATACAGATCCTGTTATGGTGTCTATGGCATTACCATAGATAATGCGCATCAGTGTGCTCTTTTCTCTTGTCACTTTGATCCCCTGACCTTTAACCTCCGTCTCATTCCCTTCTAGGGGGTAGTCTAATGTATAGGGCGTGACATTTGTCTGTGAGGGGAAATATACTTGATTTTGTCCAATTAATGTGGATGCCCGAGGACTCTAAAGTTTGGTGAGCTCTCGCAGCAAGGGAATCAGGTCACCCTGAGGATCTTTAACATAAAGTGTAATGTCGTCTGCGTACAGAGATATTAGTGCATGTCCGGAGGGGTATGCTAATTAGGGGTGGGCGGAATTTGCGAAATTAACTTTCGCAAATTATCGCGAAAATGTTTAAAATTATCGCAAACAAGCAGAAATATCGCGAAGATGCGGAAGTTTTTTTCCGGCATGTTCGCGAGATTTTCTGCATGGTTGCGGGTCGCCAACTTACCCATGTGGTTGCTTGCGGGCGCGGCCATCTTGTTTTGAGTTTTCTCGCGGTGCATGATCGCGAGAAGAAAGACGTGATCGCGCGACGCATGACGTCACTGCGGGCGCGAACTGTTGCGAGACAGCGCAAATGGCTAAAAACAATACAACATCTCATGGAGAACGCGACCGGATCAAGAAAACTTGTCGGCGAACGCAGGGATTCAGGTAAGGCGAT
The DNA here is from genome assembly GCF_964204655.1 of Triturus cristatus. Lineage (NCBI taxonomy): Eukaryota > Metazoa > Chordata > Amphibia > Caudata > Salamandridae > Triturus > Triturus cristatus. The sequence goes on from NC_140595.1 coordinate 819,331,689, forward strand.
CGCGCGCGCGCGAGAATGTATTATTTTATAGCGCGAGCAAGAAACAAATTATCGCCAAGCTGCGGAAACCGGAATTTTTGACATTTTCGCGCTCTCCGCGGAACGCGAAAATGTCAAATTATCGCAATTTCCGCGAACGGAATGAAATTTTCGCCCAGGCCTAATGCTAATGCTCGATCTTTGTGATGTTGTCTCAGGTAGACTGTGTGTTCTTACAAGCAGCAAAGTCAGACTGTCTGTTCTTACAAGCAGCAAAGTCAGACTGTCTGTTCCTACAAAAAGCACAGGTAGACTGTTCTTAGAAGCAGCAAAGGTAGACAGTCTGTTCTCACAAGCAGCACAGGCAGACTGTCTGTTCTTACAAGCAGCACAGGCAGACTGTCTGTTCTTACAAGAACCACAGGTAGACTGTTCTTAGAAGCAGCAAAGGTAGACGGTCTGTTCTCACAAGCAGCACAGGCAGACTGTTTGTTCTTACAAGAAGCACAGGTAAACTGTCTATTCTTACAAGCAGCAAAGTCAGACTGTCTGTTCTTACAAGCAACACAGGTCTGTTCTACGAGAGGCACAAGGTAGACCCTCTTTTCTAACGAGCTGACTGGTAGATTTCTGTTCCTACAAGCAGCACAGATAGACTGTCTGCTCTTACAAGCAGCACAGGTAGACTACCTGTTCTTACAAGCAGCACAAGTATACTGTCTGTTCTTGCAACAGCACAGGCAGACTGTCTGTTGTTACAAGCAGCACAGGTACGATCTGTTGTTACAAGCAGCACAGGTACGATCTGTTGTTACAAGCAGCACAGGTACTATCTGTTGTTACAAGCAGCACAGGTAGACTGTCTGTTCTTACAAGCAGTACAGATTGACTGTTCTTACAAGCAGCACAGGCAGACTGTCTGTTATTACAAGCAGCACAGGTAGACTGTCTGTTATTACAAGTGGAACATGTGGACAGTCTATGATTACAAGCTGCACAGGTAGACTCTCTGTTCCTATAAGCAGCACAGGTACTGTCTGTTCTTGCAAGCAGTACAGATTGACTGTTCTTACAAGCAGCACAAGCAGACTGTCTGTTCTTACAGATGAACAGTCTAAATGTCGAAGTTTAAAAATCGACCTACAATTATATCGAGTCAACAATATCGTAGGGACAGAATATCGGTGTTAAGAATATCGTTGACCAGAATATCGACCCTAAGGTAAGTAATATCATTTTTTTTTATATCGAAGTTAGTAATATCGAAGTAAGTAATATCGTAAGCAAAAATGTTGTTGTTAATAATATCATATTTATGTTAGTGTTATGTATTTTAGTATGTATTTTATATGTATGTGTAACATTTTTTGTAATGTATTTTAATTATTTCTAAATATATGTAGCAAATGTTTAGATATTAGTAATTTAAAAAAAAGTAAATTTAGCGTTTTAGTATCAGAGCGGGTTGTGGGTTTATAGGGGAATAGGGTGGAAAGTAATTTAATTATAATTAATTAATTAATATTTATTCATTTCTTGTTATTTATTAATAATTTATTGTCAATTAATTCTTAACTGGGCATTAAATTAAATTAATTGATTAATTTATCATTATATTTATTATAAATAATTTATTATTTAATTGATTTCTTGTTATTGTTAATTAATTGCTAATTAATTAATAATTGCTAATTATTTTATTCATTGATTAATTGATAATTACATTAATTATGTTACTTTTTATGTGTTGGGGGTTGTGGATTTATAGGGGAATAGTTTGGGAAGTAATTTAATAATTATACATTAATTAATATGTTTGTTTATAGTTATTGATAAATAATTTATTGTTAATTAATTATTAATAGGTAGTTAATTTTTATTAATCGAATAATTTATAATTATATTAATTATAATTAATGTATTATTTTTGTATTTGTTTAAATTGTTAATTAATTTATTATTAATTGTTAATTAATTTATATTCATAGATTAATGGAAAATTGAATTAATTGTGTTCTTTTTTATGTGTAGTGGTTTGTGTGTTTATGGGGGAATAGGGTGGGAAGTATTTGAATTTTATTTTAGTAATTATTAATTTAATTTTATTGGTATTTAGTTTTAATTTATTAGTTAATTAATTAAAATGTGTGATTTAATCTGCAAAAATTATTTAATTAATAAGTATGTTTATTTAACCCCTACGCTATCCAACACTTTCCCTACTGTTGCACTCACTGGAGTGGGAATAGTAATTTTTACCCCTCCGCTATCTAACACTTTCCATACTGTTGCACTCTCTGGAGTGGGAATAGTAATTTTTACCCCTACGCTATCCAACACATTCCCTGCTGTTGCACTCTCTGGAGTGGGAATAGTAATGTTATCCCCTACGCTATCCAACAATTTCCCTACTGTTGCACTCATTGGAGTGTGAATAGTAATTTTTACCCCTACGCTATCCAGCACTTTCCATACTGTTGCACTCTCTGGAGTGGGAATAGTAAATGTTACCCCTACGCTATCCAACACTTTCCCTACTGTTGCACTCTGTTGAGTGGGGATAGTAATTTTAACCCCTAAGCTATCCAACACTTTCCCTAATGTTGCACTCTCTGGGGTGGGAATAGTAATTTTAACCCCTACGCTATCCAACACTTTCCCTACTGTTGCACTCACTGGAGTGGGAATAGTAATTTTTACCCCTACACTATCCAACACTTTCCCTACTGTTGCACTCTGTGGAGTGGGAATAGTAATTGTAACCCCTATGCTATCCAACACTTTCCCTAATGTTGCACTCACTGTGGTGGGAATAGGAATTTTTATCTATACGCTATCCAACATTTTACTTAGTGTTGCACTGTTTTTAGTTGGGATAGTAATTTTATTACCTCTGCTATCTAATAGTTTTTATAATATTTTTGTTAATGTAGTAAAAAATTGATATTAAAAAGAGTATTTTTTTTTCAATTTGTTATATATATTTATTTAATTTTTATTTATATTATTGTTTATTGTGTAGAGATGTTTTTATAATATATAAGATATTTAAAAAAATGTATGTTATTAAAATAATTATTACAAATTATTAGTGAGTATATATATTATATATTATATGTATATGTTTAATTTTTTTTTTACATTATATATATATATCATTTATAACTTTTAAACATTTTAATTTTTTAAACTATGTTTATTTTAATTAAATGTATTATTTACTTTATTTTACATTTTGTTTTTACACTTAAATAAATGATATTTTTAACAACTATATTTTTGACATTAATATTTTTTCTCTCGATATTTTTGTACTTACCATAATGTAGATAGGATGTCGATATTCTGGATCTCGATATTTCGCCTCCAATATTTTTGACGTCAATATTGTTGTAGTCGATATTCTGTCAGTGATTCGTTCTTACAAGCAGCACACGTAGACTGTTCTTACAAGCAGGACAGATAGACTGTCGGTTCTTACAAGCAGCACAAGCAGATTGGCTGTTCCTACAAGAACCACAGGTAAACTGTTCCTAGAAGCGGCACAGGTACTGTCTGTTCTTACAAGCGGCACAGGTAAGATGTCTGTTCTTACAAGCGGCACAGGTAGGTTGTCTGTTCTTACAAGCGGCACAGGTAGGTTGTCTGTTCTTACAAGCAGCACAGGTAGACTGTCTGTTCTTACAAGCGGCACAGGTAAGTTGTCTGTTCTTACAAGCAGCACAGGTAGGATGTCTGTTCTTACAAGCGGCACAGGTAGGATGTCTGTTCTTACAAGCGGCACAAGTAGACGGTCTGTTCCTACAAGAAGCACAGGTAAACTGTTCTTAGAAGCAGCACAGGTACTGTCTGTTCTTACAAGCGGCACAGGTAAGATGTCTGTTCTTACAAGCGGCACAAGTAGACGGTCTGTTCCTACAAGAAGCACAGGTAAACTGTTCTTAGAAGCAGCACAGGTACTGTCTGTTCTTACAAGCGGCACAGGTAAGATGTCTGTTCTTACAAGCGGCACAGGTAGGTTGTCTGTTCTTACAAGCGGCACAGGTAGGTTGTCTGTTCTTACAAGCAGCACAGGTAGACTGTCTGTTCTTACAAGCGGCACAGGTAAGTTGTCTGTTCTTACAAGCAGCACAGGTAGGATGTCTGTTCTTACAAGCGGCACAGGTAGGATGTCTGTTCTTACAAGCAGCACAGGTAGACTGTCTGTTCTTACAAGCGGCACAGGTAAGTTGTCTGTTCTTACAAGCAGCACAGGTAAGATGTCTGTTCTTACAAGCGGCACAGGTAGGATGTCTGTTCTTACAAGCAGCACAGGTAGACTGTCTGTTCTTACAAGCGGCACAGGTAAGTTGTCTGTTCTTACAAGCAGCACAGGTAGGATGTCTGTTCTTACAAGCGGCACGATAAATGTGACAAAAATTAATAAGTAAGTGTATAGAATACAACCTTTGCGACCAGTATATATGAATTATCTGAGTCAGCACCGGGTGAGGTGAGGCTTACTCCTCGTGCTAATCAGATAATTCATATATACTGGTCGCACGAAGAGTCATACACCACAAAGGTTGTATTCTATACACTTACTTATTAATTTTTGTCACATTTATTGTTGCAGTAGCAATACAAGTATATTATAAGGTCCTGAAGAAAGCCATTTGACCATGGGGTCAAGAAGGCTGAAACATGTCGACCGTATTGTCACACAGCCTATTTGTTGAAAGCTGTTTTTGCACCAATTTTTACTCAAAGGATTAGTAGGAATATCTTGAATAAAACGTCTTCTTTCCTCTAAATCCTTTTTTAACCTCCACGTTTCTGCACTGCACTTTTCATATATCATTTCTGGTATATATTCCTTGACTAAGCCAGTGATCTTTGCTGTCTTCTTTTTTTCCCCTTCCCGGGTTACATTCAGGTGCTCTGGTTGACACCTACACCACACGGAACACCTCTTGTTGGAGATGTTTATAGTGGTGGGAAGGTTGGATATCCAGATGATGATACTGACCAATCACTGGTTGTTGATGGAAATCCTTTATAGTCAAACAGCACTTTAAAGTTTCTCTCCTACCTTTTGCAAGTTTTCTATTTGTCTCTCTTGAATGTGTAGACCATCAGACTTTTTTGTTTGATTGATTACTGAACAGGGGATTGAGTCTGTCTGGTCTTTAAACAATCCCTTGGACCCTCCCTAACTGTTTTCGCATACACAGCATTACCAAAGCTTTATACATTTGGAAATGTGTCAGGTTCCATGGATTTTGCGTGGGAACACCCACAGCAACACCCTTGGAACGCCCTTTCACACAGAGTAATGCGTGAAAGGGGCCCATATTTAGAAGGCCATTAAAAGTCACGCAGGGTGACTTTACATAGCCATGTAAATACGGGCAAGCTCAATGTGCTGCCGGTGTATCAAAAAAAGTGACGCACGGCGGCTTAATGGACTCGTAAATGAGACCGAAAAGAGCAAGGCAAGAGGCAAATTTATGGCACTCAGGATCTGATTGGTTGCTGCAACGTTATTACATCACAAGGTTCACAACTCTTGACACTGGTGTTTATCAGCAACTATAGCCCTCTCTGTGAGTATTCTGATTGGTCAGTTCATGGGCCGCATGCTCGGACTGATGATAGATCTTGCAGGATGCTGCATGTTTACCACCTCTACCTCAACAACCTTCTGCCTCTATAAAACCAAGAAGATTAGCGTCAGGACACCCTTTTCCTGAGCAGTTGTACACTATATACATTCATTTCATTCATTCTGTGAGAAGGTGGCCTGATGTATGATGTCCACTAGTTCTAGTGTGCACCTTGTATCAGTCCAAACAACCCCTTATGGTGACAGGTTAAAGACAACCTTTATTGAAAGCTATCCTAGTGGTAGCTATGGAGAGCAGCCTTCAGGCTAAGTCTTGAAGGAATGTAAAGCAGCTTGTTTTACCAGTCTATAATCTCTTGAATGATCAAATGAAAGGACAACCACACCAGGTATATATTTAAAGTATATGTATTTAAGATAAAACACACCCCTCTAGTCTCTTTATGAGGCTGGAGTTCAAAGTACTTAAGTTACAAGTTAGCAATCAACAGTAATAGCACAAATACACGTTTGGGCCCTAGGGGCATACCAAACCATATACCAATAAAGTGGTATAAGAACCACGACTGACCTAGACACAAGGCCTAGAGCCTGTAGAATCGCTGAGACCCCAAGGAACCACCCAAGGCAGTGACACAGGGGACCCATGGGGGCCGTGTGCAGTGTACGAACACAGCCACGGGTTCCCGTTAGCTTCTATGGGCAATGTCGCGGTTGGAATTTTAAAGATTAGGGACACTTAGAAATGAGTCAGGACCAAACCCTTTTGGTATTAGGAACTTCTAGGGCTAGCACCCACGGGAGCACCGGAGTACTCGTGTTACCTCACCCAGGGAAGACGGGTGCATAGGTATCTATTGGTGTCGGGTCGCGTCATCGATTTCAATGGAAGCTGGCGAAGAAGTGCTGCCGCCGTGAAGAGGAGAAGTGTCCGAAGTGATCCAAGCCTGGATCTAGAATGGAAGGAACCTGAAAGCAGAGGGGACAGAGTCTGGGTCACTTGCCAGTGACCAAGGGTACGATTGACCAACGCCCATAGATGTCGGGTGCTTCAGGTGAGTTGATGGGTGTCTTGACTCTACAGCCACAAGGTCCAGGAGGCGCTGATGACAACCAGGAGCTGGATTCGAGCAGTACTACAAAGTCTGTCAAGTTCTGCGGTATCAGCGACCAGATTGGACTCAACAAGCCTTGGCAACGGCAAGTCACTTGGAATCAGAGAAAGGACGGCGGTGCAGACCAGCAAGGTCTGGGGGGGGGACCCAACGAGGGTAAGTTGGACCACTTCTGGAGCAACTAGGAAAGCCCAATCAGAAGAGGAGTCACCTTCGCGGGGACCTACTAGCCAACAGGCTAGCGATCACGAAGGAGCCTCAAGCGGTCGCACTGGAAACTGGCCCACGGGTCACTCGTGGAGTGAAGGCCAGAAATCTTCAGTGCAGGTAATGCTCAAGGTTGGGGCTACTCGGAGCCCAAAGCACAACTTCGAGGGAGACCAGTAAGATGATGGAGTTGCAATAGTTCACAATGTCCAGGTGTCACGGTTCCACGGAACCCACGATAGCCACGGGCCTCAGCTTTGCTGTGGACTCAAGGTAGCCTTGGGGAAGTCTGGAAATCTACCTCTGGTGATGCACAGACTTCAGCGTCCGGCGGGAGATTCAGTGATGCAGACCGGTCAGTTGCTTCTTTGGTGCCTGCCAAGCAGGGGAGTCACTCCTTGACCCCAAGGGAGATTTATTCAGTCTTCTAGTCGAAGTGGAACATCGAAGGTCCAGGATATATATTGCAGAGTTTCGTCCAGGGTAATCTAAACTCGCAAGGACTGGGTTCCCATACTTATACTAAGTTTGGGGGTTGGACATACTCTAGGGACCCACCTATGGGAGGGTTTGGAAAGAGGGGTGGTTACACCCATTTCCTTTGTGCAGTTTTGTGCCAGAGCAGGGGCAGGTAGCCCCTGCAACCGGTTTGAACTGGACTATGCACAGGGACACCAAGTGTGCCTCAGTGCAGGACTTCAAAGCACCAGAGAGTGCTCCCGCCCAGCCCCAATACAAATCTGCCTGTCTGGGGAGGGGACAGGAAACCTATTGTCCAGGCCTCCCCTGCCTGAGTTTCGGTAAGCAGCAGGAGGCCAGACCCGTGTCTGTGGCAGAGGCATCCATTTTGTGATGCCAGGCTGTAGAAAGTCCTACCGGGTTAGACCAGTGTGAACATGTCTCTCCCTCTAGAAGGGTGGAATGCTACCCCCGCTGCCAGAACTGGCGGGGGGGGGGGGTAGTATTCCAAAGCGCTTGACACCAAACACGACATGTTTCCGTGCAGCCATCCCAAAGTTAGCATTTACCGCAAGGTTATAATGCACTTAAGAGTAAATGGTCAGGCTGCACCACAAACAGCATCAGAGGAGGTACTCCGAACGCTGCAGAGGGGCTCTGCTCATGCAGGGGCACCCTCTCCCATAAAAACCAAGCACTCTGCCTTCAGGATTGTTAAGGCCTGCCATAGGAGTGACTTATAGGTTTTATATGTGTGTGCAATGGTAGTGATATAGGTAGCCTATACCACTGTAAGGAGTGCAAGCGCCACCTTACCCAGGCTGCAGTAGCAGACCTGTGGTGTCATTTTTGAGTGCTTCCCAGGGGTGGCATAATACATGCTTCAGCCCCTGGTAGGCCTCTGAGGTACCTATGTCTTAGGTACATAGTATACCATATACTAGGGGCTTATAAGGCACTCCAGAATCCAATTAAAAATATACCTAATGTACTTGGAAAACCATTTTAGAGAGATAGCAGCTAGGCTGGGGTCCTGATTAGCAGGGCTACAGCCAGACTACGGTCGAAAAACAGTGAAACACCAGCAAAAAGTGGGGGTACCCATGTGAAGCAGATTCTACTCTCCTACACAACCCCCCCCCCTCCAAATGCAGGGACATTAAACTAACCTTGACCAGTTGAGTCTTCATGTTCTAAGTGGAAATACCTAGAGAGTCCATCTGCATTGACATGGTTACTCTCAGGTCTATGTTCCACTGTAAAGTCCATCCCCTGTAGGGAAATGGACCACCTAAGCAGTTTGGGGTTTTCAACCTTCATTTGTTCTAGCCATAAGAGGGGCTTATGGTCTGTCTGAACAAGGAAGTGAGTACCAAACAAGCATGGCCTCAACTTCTTCAGAGCCCAAACCACAGCAAAGGCCTCCCTCTCAATGGCTGACCAACGTTTCTCTCTAGGGGTCGCGCTGCTGCTTATAAAAGCAACTGGCTGATCCTGACCTTCTTTATTCAATTGTGACAGTACAGCCCCTACCCCCAATTCAGATGCAACTGTTTGGACAAAGAACTTCTTGGAGTAGTCAGGACTCTGCAGAATGGGAGCAGTGCACATGGCCTGCTTCAGGTCATCAAATGCCTTTTGACAGCTAGCTGTCCACTGAACCTTGTTGGGCATCTTTTTAGAAGTTAAGTCATTCAGGGGTGTCACTATTGATCCATACACCTTAACAAATCTCCTATAGTACCCAGTCAGGCCTAAGAAGGCTCTCACCTGAGTCTGGGTAGTTGGAGCAACCCAGTCCATGATGGTCTGGATTTTGCTCTGTAGTGGTTGAACCTGGCCTCCACCTACAAGGTGGCCCAGGTATACAACCTGACTCTGCCCTATCTGGCACTTAGTAGCCTTGATAGTTAGGCCTGCTTTTTGCAGGGCCTCCAAAACATTCATCAGGTGGACTAGGTGATCCTCCCAGGTGGAGCTAAAGACAGCAATATCATCTAGATATGCTGCACTATAGTCTTCCAGGCCTGTAAGGACTTGATTCACCAACCTTTGGAAAGTGACAGGTGCATTCTTCAAACCAAAGGGCATTACCACAAACTGATAGTGCCCACTAGGGGTAGAAAATGCTGTCTTTGGCTTTGCATCATCAGCTAGTCTGATCTGCCAGTAGCGCCAGCTGTCAGGTCAAATGTGCTTAGAAACTTGGTTGAGGCCAAAGTATCTATTAGCTCATCTGCCCTGGGGATGGGATGGGCATCAGTCCTGGTGACTGCATTGAGACCCCTGTAGTCTACACAAAACCTCATTTCTCTCTTGCCATCTATGGTGTGAGGTTTAGGTACCAGGACTACTGGACTAGCCCAAGGGCTAACTGAGGGTTCAATCACTCCCAAATCCAACATCTTTTGAACTTCTGTCCTTATACAGTCCCTCACATGGCCAGGTTGCCCGTAGATCGTATTTTTCACAGGTAGACTGTCCCCAGTGTCCACTTCATGAGTGCACCAGGAGGTCTGACTTGGAGTAAGAGAAAACATATGTCTGAACTGGCTGAGAAGGTTTCTGCAGTCAGTTTGCTGCTGGGCAGTGAGGCTGCCTGCCAAGGCTACACCATCAACTGACCCATCATCAGGGTTCTGAGAAAGCAGGTCAGGGAGTGAGTCACTCTCTTCCTCCTGTCCTTCATCAGTAGCCATGAGCAAGCCCATGTCTACCCTGTCAACATATGGTTTTAGTCTGTTGACATGAAGTATCCTATGGGGACTCCTAGGGGTTCCAAGGTCTACCAAGAAGGTAATCTCCCCTTTCTGCTGAACAATTGTATGGGGGCCACTCCATTTGTCCTGAAGGGCTGCTGGGGCCAAAGGCTCCAACACCCACACTTTCTGTCCTGGCTGGTCAGTACAGCCTTTTGGTCATGCCAGGCTTTTTGCAGTTCCTGGCTAGCCTCAAGGTTTTTGGTTGCCTTTTTCATATACTCAGCCATCCTGGAGCGGAGACCAAGTACATAGTCCACTATGTCCTGTTTGGGGGGCTTGAGAAGTAACTCCAATCATTCCTTAACCAGACACAATGGACCCCTGACAGGGTGACCAAACAAAAGTTCAAAAGAGCTGTCACCAACCCCCTTTTAAGGCACCTCCCTGTATGCAAATAAAAGGCAGGGCAAGAGTATGTCCCATCTTCGCCTAAGCTTTTCTGGGAGTCCTTTAATCATGCCCTCTAAGGTTTTGTTGAACCTCTCAACTAAACCATTGCATTGTGGGTGATAGGGTGTGGTGAACTTGTAGTTAACTCCACACTCCTTCCACATAGCAGTCAAGTAACTAGACATTAAGTTTGCATCCCTGTCAGATACTACCTCCTTAGGAAAGCCTACTCTTGAGAATACACCCAAGAGAGCTCTTGCCACCACAGGTGCTGTAGTGGTCCTTAGGGGAATTGCTTCTGGATACCTGGTGGCATGGTCCACCACTATCAGTATAAATATGTGCCCAGATGCTGTTTGAGGATCCATGGGACCAACAATGTCAATCCCAACCCTCTCAAAGGGAACCCCCACCACAGGTAGTGGTATCAGGGGGGGCTTTTTGGTTCCACCTGCCTTGCCATTGGCTTGGTAGGTCACACAGGAGCGACAAAACTCCTTAGTGTCTTCAGACATGTGGGGCCAGTGAAAGTGAGGGACAATTCTGTCCCAAGTCTTGTTCTGGCCCAGGTGTCATGCTAGGGGAATATCATGGGCTAGTGTCAATAGGAAGCCCCTAAACTTCAGAGGTATAACCATCCTCCTGGATGCACCAGGCTTGGGGTCTCTACTCTCTGAGTAAAGGAGTCCATAATCCCAATAAACTTTATTGGTGCCGCTAGCATTCCCAGCGGCCTCATCAGCAGCTTTCTTTCTGTGGGGTTCAAGAGAGGGGCAGGTTTTCTGCTCCTGGCTCAGATCAGACCTGGAAGGGCCCCCTGTCCCCAAGAACTCAACCTGGTCAGGTTCAAGCTCCTCTGGGACAGTTCCTTCTTCAGGCGCAAGATCATCTCCCTGAGGAGACTGATCAGCATTCTGAGTCAGTTGGGAAGGCTCTGCCTTAACCCTACTGCTCCTTCTGCTTGTGAGGCACCTTGTCCATTTTTCCAGAATCCAGGGCATGTCCAGCTTTAAACATTTTGGCCTGTGACCTAGTCACAGCAAAGACATGAGCAGGATTCCCTAACATTTCAGCATGTGTCCTGAGCTCCACTTCAGCCCAAGCTGAAGTCTCTAGATCATTGCCAAGCAAGCACTGTACTGGTAGGTCTGCACTTACCACAACCTTCTTAAGGCCAGTTAGCCCTCCCCAGGAGAAGTTAACAACTGCCAGAGAATGGTCTGTTTTGACATTGCTAGCATTGGTCACTTGGTACATTTCACCAAGTATAATGTGCCCAGGTTCCACAAGATCTTTTGTCACCATTGTGACACTTGCTCCTGTGTCCCTGAATGCCCAAGCCTCTACTCCATTTATTAAAGGCTGTTGTCTGTATTTGCCCAGATTACTGGGACTCACAAAGAGGGACTTATCCATGTGCCCATCACAGACAAGCACAGCCTGTGTTGGAACTCTGACTCAGCCAGAGTCCATCTCAGAACCCAGGGTCAACCCTACTACACCCTTATTCTGCACAATGCCACCACCTATTGTAACTGTACTAGGGGGAACAGTTGCCTTAGGTGCAATGGTGGCTGGAGTAGATTCTTTGGACTTGGTGCAGTCACTGGTCCAGTGAGTTTTCTGTTTACAGGTTTTGCACCAAGGTTTCTTTTGGCCTTTTCCCTTGTTAGACTGTGACTCCCCATTGGAAGAAGATTTTTGGGGCCCTTGAGAAGACTTCTGGTCTTTACCCTTGTCCCCACCCTTTTCAGAGTTCTTAGAATCCTGCTTCTTTGGGTCATCACCTTGGTTCTGTACCTTCTGCCTCACCCTGGTTCTGACCCATTTGTCTGCCTTCTTTCCCAATTCTTGGGGAGAGGTCAGATCAGAGTCTACCAGGTACTGGTGCACAGCTGATTTTGACCGTTATTAAGAATCTGCTCCCTCATTATCAGATTGTACAATCCTATGAAGTCACACACTTTATTGCCCAATAACCAACCTTCCAGAGCCTTAGCTGCACAGTCAACAAAGTCAAACCAGTCTTGATTTTTTGCTTTTTGGGTATCTCTGAACTTTAACCTGTATTGCTCAGTGGTAAGGCCAAACCCATCTATCAGTGCACTTTTCAAGACCTGGTAATCATCAGCATCCTCTTCTCTTACAGTGATTAGCTTATCTCTACCTTTGTCTGCAAAGGAGAGCCATAAGATTGCTGCCCACTGACCTTGAGGGACCTTCTGTACTTTACAGGCCCACTCCAAGGCTGTTATCCATTTGTGGATGTCATCCCCACTCTGGTAGGGAGGGACAATCTTACTTAGGTTTCTATGGTCATAAGACCTCTCCCTATCTCTAGAGAAATTGCTGCCACCAAGGGACTCTAGTCCCTCCTTTTTACTTGCTCTGTACAGCTCTAGGGCTTCCCTATCTAGGGCCATCTGCTGCTTTCTGAGGTTGAACTTATCTTGCTCATACTTCAGCAGTCTCTCTCTCCTCTCCTGGGAGGTTTCCTTCCCTCTATGAGAAGAAACAGAGGTCCCTATAGAGGAGTTAGACTCGACAGATCCCCTTGAGGGAGATCTATCCCTTCCAACCCTACTTTCAACTCTTCCTGAAGGAACAAAGAGGGGAGCATTGTTGTCATCCTCCTCATCCTCATCCAGGGGAGCTGGGTTCACCAGGTCCGGATCATTGTCATCAGTCTGGTTAGCAGTAGAGGTGGGGTCAGGGGAGTTTCCACCCCTAGGTCCACCCTCAGCTGCTGCCCCACCCACTCCGCCTACCCCTTCAGACCCACTAGGCCCTGGGAGATCATCCAGCTTGAGTATCTTTATGAGATGCTGGTTGGTTGGGCTTTTGCCTGTCTTCAGCTTCCTAATGGAACATAAGGCCCTAAGCTGTGCAAAGGAGAGATCCTCATATCTATAGGGGAGAAGCTCAGTGGCTTCTTGCAGGGACCCACTGGTTCCTGGCTGATTAGACATTACTAATGTGGTTTGGTGTATTGCAGTACCTACACTAGTGGGGCCTACTAAACTCTCTTGAGTTGTAGAAAGGGTGTACTATCCCTTAACACACAACTCTCAGTTCAGTAGAACTTACTTATACTAAACTTGATATTATATGTACCTAAGGTACCTTTAGTGGTTTTCAGTTGATCAGTTCAATTGAGAGTATCTGGTAAAACAATAGCAAGCTGGAATCTTACACGCTGCACACCAATGTGAGAAGTTGGCCTGATATATGCTGTCCACTAGTTCTCGTGGGCACCCTGTATCAGTCCAAACAACCCCTTAAGGTGAATAGGTTAAAGACAACCTTTATTGAAAGCTATCCTAGTGGTAGCTATGGAGAGCAGCCTTCAGGCTAAGTCTTGAAGGAATGTAAAGCAGCTTGTTTTACCAGTCTATAATCTCTTGAATGACCAAATGAAAGGACAACCCCACCAGGTATATATTTAAAATATATGTATTTAAGATAAAACACACCCCTCTAGTCTCTTTATGAGGCTGGAGTTCAAAGTACTTAAGTTACAAGTTAGCAATCAACAGTAATAGCACAAATACACGTTTGGCCCTAGGGGCATACCAAACCATATACCAATAAAGTGGTATAAGAACCACGACTGAACTAGACACAAGGCCTAGAGCCTGTAGAAGAGCTGGGACCCCAAGGAACCACCCAAGGTAGTGACACAGGGGACCCACGGGCCGTGTGCAGTGTGTTAACACAGCCGCGGGTTCCCGTAGCTTCTATGGGCAATGTTGCGGTTGGAAATTTAAAAATTAGGGACACTTGGAAATGAGTCAGGACCAAACCCTTTTGGACTTAGGAAGTTCTAGGGCTAGCACCCACGGGAGCACCGGAGTACTCGTGTTACCTCACCCAGGGAAGACGGGTGCATAGGTGTCTTTTGGTGTCGGGTTGCGTCGTCGATTTCAATGGAAGCTGGCGAAGAAGTGCTGCTGCCGTGAAGAGGAGAAATGTCCGAAGTGATCCAAGCCTGGATCTAGAATGGAAGGAACCTGAAAGCAGAGGGGACAGAGTCTGTGTCACTTGCCAGTGACCAAGGGCACGATTGACCAATGCCCACAGATGTCGGGTGCTTCAGGTGAGTTGACAGGTGTCTTGACTCTTCAGCCACGAGGTCCAGGAGGCGCCGATGACAACCAGGAGCTGGATTCAAGCTGTCCCACAAAGTCTGTCGAGTGCTGCCATGTTGGCGACCAGATTGGACCCAACAAGCCTCGGCAACGGCAAGTCACTTGGAATCAGAGAAAGGATAGCGGTGCAGACCAGCAAGGTCTGGGGGACTCACCCAGCAAGGGTAAGTTGGGGCATGTCTGGCACAAACAGGAAAGCCCAATCAGAAGAGGAGTCGCCTTCGTGGGGACCTACTAGCCAACGGGCTAGTGATCACGAAGGAGCCTCAAGCAGTCGCACTGGAAACTGGCCCACGGGTCATGCATGGAGTGGAGGCCAGAAATCTTTAGTGCAGGTAATGTTCAAGGCTGGGGCTACTTGGAGCCTAAAGCACAACTTCGAGGGACACCAGGAAGATGATGGAGCTGCAATAGTTCACGGTGTCCAGGGGTCACGGTTCCACGGAACCCACGATAGCCACGGGCCTCAGCTTTGCTGTGGACTCAAGGTAGCCTTGGGGAAGTCTGGAAATCTACCTCTGGTGATGCACAGACTTCAGCGTCCGGCGGGAGATTCAGTGATGCAGACCGGTCAGTTGCTTCTTTGGTGCCTGCCAAGCAGGGGAGTCACTCCTTGACCCCAAGGGAGATTTCTTCAGTCTTCTAGTCGAAATAGAACATCGAAGGTCCAGGATAAATATTGCAGAGTTTCGTCCAGGGTAATCTAAAGTCGCAAGGACTGGGTTCTCATACTTATACTAAGTTTGGGGGTTGGACATACTCTAGGGACCCACGTATGGGAGGGTTTGGAAAGAGGGGTGGTTACACCCATTTCCTTTATCCAGTTTCGCACCAGAGCAGGGGCAGGTAGCCCCTGCAACCTGTTTGAACTGGACTATGCACAGGGACACCAAGTGTGCCCCCAGTGCAGGACTTCAAAGCACCAGAGAGTGCTCCCGCCCAGCACATCTGCCTGTCTGGGGAGGTGGTTACACCTCCCTGGGACAGGAAACCTATTGTCCAGGCCTCCCCTGCCGGAGCTTCAGTCAGCAGCTGGAGGCCAGACCTGTGTCTGTGGCAGAGGCATCCATTTTGTGATGCCAGGGCTGTAGAAAGTCCTACCGGGTTAGACCAGTGTGAACATGTCTCTCCCTCTAGAAGGGTTGAATGCTACCCCCACCACCAGAACTAGCGGGGGGGGGGGGAGTATTCCAAAGCGTTTGACACCAAACACGACATGTTTCCGTGCAGCCATCCCAAAGTTAGCATTTACCGCGAGGTTATAATGCACTTAAGAGTATATAATAATAATAATAATAATAATGGGTCTTGTAGAGCGCAATGGTGACGCACAACG
This sequence comes from Triturus cristatus, assembly GCF_964204655.1. NCBI lineage: Eukaryota > Metazoa > Chordata > Amphibia > Caudata > Salamandridae > Triturus > Triturus cristatus. Next base: position 819,347,690 of record NC_140595.1, read on the forward strand.
GCGTGTCCCCGCGCTGAGAGTGTGAGCGTGTTCAGAGGGAGTCCTGCGGGGAGGGCCACTATCTGGTGTACAGATATGTTTTCAGCTTGGCTCTGAAGATAAGCTCTGATGGTTCCAGACGCAGTGCTACTGGAAGTTTATTCCAGCATGATGCGGCGAGGTACCTGAAGGACCTGCCACCCATCCTTGCTCTGGACACCTTTGGGATAGTTAGGCGCCCTGAACCAGAGGATCTCAGCGCGCGGGATGGCTCGTATTGTGTCAGGAGACCCTGAAGAGGAGGGGGTGCCCTGCCATTAATGATCCGGTGACAGGTGCAGAGGGCCTTGAATTCTACCCTGCTCCTGACCGGAAGCCAGTGCAAGGCTTGGAGCGCGGCTTTGGAGGCTGATCTTCTAGGAAGTTTGAGAACTAGCCGAGCAGCGGCATTTTGCAGGACCTGTAAGCGGCTCAGATTCTTCTCGGGGATACCTAGATAGAGAAGGTTGCCATAGTCCATCTTGGACGTGACTAAAGCATGCACTAATGTTCGGCGGGCTCTAACGGGAAGGAGCTCCAAAACCTTCCTGAGAGTCTTAAGGATCCCGAAACAGGTGCCGACCACCCGGTTGACCTGGGGGCCAAAGGTAAGATCGGAGTCGAACCAGACACCTAAATTCCTCGCCTCCAGGCAGGGGGTAGGTGTTGGTCCCAAGCAAGGAGGCCACCACGCCGACGTCCACGCCGCCCGGTCTCCCCCTACCACCAGCACCTCAGTCTTGTTGCCGTTAAGTTTAAGGCAGTTGGCAGACATCCAGGCAGCAAGATCTTGCATGCATGCTCTGAAGATGTCCGCCGCAAGGCCGGGAGTACGCGATAGGGAGATGACCAGCTGCGTGTCGTCGGCGTATGACACCATGCGCAGACCGTAGCTCTCCACTATGGAGGCGACCGGGGCCACATATAGATTAAAAAGCGCTGGGCTTAGGGACGAGCCCTGTGGAACCCCCTGATCCAGTGCCATTCGCCTGGAGTAGCAGTCACCCTGCCTGACTTGGAAACCACGGCCCGAGAGGAACGACTGAATCCATTTTAGCGCTGCGTCACCCATCCCTGCTTTGTTCAGACACTGTAGCAAGGTGGAATGTGCTACAGTGTCGAACGCAGCGCTGAGGTCCAGCAGGATCAGGGCCATAGTGTGGCCCTCGTCGGCCCCCTGTCTGATGGATTCGGAAGCCATAAGGAGTGCTGACTCAGTCGAGTGTCGAGGTCTGAATCCAAACTGGGTGGCGTGAAGGAGATTAGACTCTTCCACAAACTGCATTAACTGCTGGTTCACCAACTTCTCCGCCACTTTCGAGAAGTAGGGAAGGAGGGAGATGGGACGCAGATTCTCCAGTTTTTCGAAGCTGATATTAGGCTTCTTGCGGAGGGGGAGCACCACTGCTTGTTTCCATTCCCAAGGCACAGTGCTGGACCTGAAGGAGATATCCAACAGGTGCCTAATGTATGGCTCTAGTGTTGTCAGGCTGTCGGCCAGCCGTTTAGGAGATGCTGGGTCCCGTGGGGAACCTGATTTCACTGATCTACATATGTTGATCAGGTCTTCAGCTTGCGGGGTAGAGAAATTGAGCAGCAACTTGTGACCATCTTCCTCTCTAACTGACGCCTCGAACTTTCCATCTGCCGCTGGTTGGGCAGGGAAGGTGGTATAGATTTTGGACACTTTGTCACTGAAGTAATCAGCAATGCGGTTGCAGGCAGCCACAGAGCAGTCCTCTGATCCCGCTGAGGATTTAGGGACAGCAAGAGATTTGTATACACAGAACAATTCTTTCGCTGAGTTCTCTGCATCCAGAATTCTTTCGGCATAGTGGGCAGTTTTCGTTATCCTGATAAGATTATGATATGCTCGTCTGTGGATGAGGTATCTCTCTCTCTCCTGATTGTCATATGCTTCCCTCCACTGCCTTTCAGCACGCTTACACTCCCTCTTGACACCCCGCAATATGGTCAGGCTGCACCACAGACAGCATCAGAGGAGGTACTCCGAATGCAGCAGAGGGGCTCTGCTCATGCAGGAGCACCCTCTCACATAAAAACCAAGCACTCTGCCTTCAGGATTGTTAAGGTCTGCCATAGCAGTGACTTATAGGTTTTATATGTGTGTGCAATGGTAGTGATATAGGTAGCCTATACCACTGTAAGGGGTGCAAGCACCACCTTACCCAGGCTGCAGTAGCAGACCTGTGGTGTCATTTTGGAGTGCTTCCCAGGGGTGGCATAATACATGCTTCAGCCCCTGGTAGGCCTCTGAGGTACCTATGCCCTAGGTACATAGTATACCAAATACTAGGGGCTTATACGGCACTTCAGAATCCAATTAGAAATGTACCTAATGTACTTGGAAAACCATTTTAGAGAGGAAACAGCTAGGATTGGGTCCTGATTAGCAGGGCCACAGCCAGACTAAGGTCGAAAAACAGTGAAACACCAGCAAAAAGTGGGGGTACCCATGTGAAGCAGATCCTACTACAAAGACAAGTACTCCCAAATCTACATTTTAAACGAATTTTTAAATAATTGATGTATAGAAGTATGTTGTAGACCAACCTTGTAAAACTTCTACTAATGATTTTACGTGTTTATATAAGTATGCAGTAGTACTATTTAAATGTCATTGGTGTAATTGTTTTTGTTTTTAAAAGACCGATCACTTAAATAAATAAATCTGAAATCTGAAATCAGATCCTACTCTCCTACACAACCCCTCCCCAAACGCAGGGACATTAAACCCTTGGACGCTGGTTTATTTTCCGCGCTGTGGGCGGGATTCGGACGGCTCCCGGCCGTCGTGTGCACACGCCCACCGTGATGCATTTCGGCCGGGAGCCGTCATGAGCATACAAGGGGTTAAACTAACCTTGACCAGTTGAGTCTTCATGTTCTAAGTGGAAATACCTAGAGAGTCCATCTGCATTGGCATGGTTACTTCCAGGTCTATGTTCCACTGTAAAGTCCATCCCCTGTAACGAAATGGACCACCTAAGCAGTTTGGGGTTTTTACCCTTCATTGTTTTAGCCATAAGAGGGGCTTATTGTCTGTCTAAACAAGGAAGTGAGTACCAAACAAGTATGGCCTCAACTTCTTCAGAGCCCAAACCACAGCAAAGGCCTCCCTCTCAATGGCTGACCAACGTTTCTCTCTAGGGGTCAGCCTTCTGCTTATGAAAGCTACTGGCTGATCCTGACCTTCATCATTCAATCCTACTCTCCTACACATTCTTAAGCTCGGTTGCCACAACCCCACTCTTGATTCACCTGATGGTGTACAATTTGTTTTCCTTTTTAGGTCTCATCTACGACAGCGCTGGGGATGTTGCAAGATATATTGTTAGCTTACAGTGGGTTTAGAGCCCACCCATTGCTTGGCTTCTGTGGGCTTTACTTCCTGTCAGGTGTTTGTCTCTCCCCTGGAGCATGGCCCCATTACTTGTGTCCTTCCACTGCTGCCTTTTCAAGTGCTATTTTTTTCTTTTTGGTTAAGCATGCTACAAAAGTGCTTCTTGTTTTCCCATCTCAACCCATTCCCCTGTTGTTGTTGTTTTTTAAGCGCATTAGCGCGATATAAAGATTTATTTACTCATCCATCTCGGATTGATAAACATAAAGAAAAAAATTATCGCCTCATTTTGTAGGTTTTTTCCTCCGTGTTGGTGCACGCGCACACAAAAAAGTGCATCATAGCGATTTTCTGTTTTACATTATTTTCAGTCATGCTGCACAGCCGCTGCCCGGCTGTAGAGGAAGACAAAAAATCATTGCCAACGAAAATAGGTCTCATTGATGGACTGAGGACTATGTTCACGAAGGCGCTGCCGGGAGGCCGGGGGGTTGGTACCTCATACACTTTGGACTCAGGATGAGTTTTGGATGCTATTTCCAAGGTCAGGGTTTGAGAGGAGAGGATTTTGGGTCAAGTCTTGGATTCTTCCGTTTTATATTGTGTTTTATCTTGTAAAGTAGAGTGTCTGTTGTGGGTTGGAGACATTGGGCGTGGCCTTGATGACTCTGCGGCAGGAGACCGGCTGCAGAAGTTCTACTCTGGGTTGGATCCTGTCGGTGCAGCTGGAATGGATGTTTATTGAGCACTTTCTGTGGAAAGGGGGTTTCAGAGCTTAATTTGTAAAACAATAAGTGCCGGGGCTCTTGTCAGGAGGCCACTGCGCTTGCACCACCCATTGCCAGCGCTGCCAATGATATTAAAAACACAGCTACTCACCACCACACTCCTACAGGTGTAACGATTCGGACTAATTTAGGCCCCCAAAGCCTTAAATATGACTTGGGCAGCAGTAACAGTATTTTTTTAATGTGTATTGAATTATTAATTAACTGCTGTTGTGGTCATCTCTAAATTAGCAAGACAGCTCCACCTGACTGTCACACGGACCAGTTTTGATGATTAATGGCCAGATGTAGGTGGCTAAATACCGGTCGGTAACCCCGAAATTCGGTAAATTTCAGGGTTACCGACCGGTATTTAGCCATTCCTAATGTAAGTGATGATTGGGTAAATACCGAATTGGTATTTACCGAATCTGTATTTACAGAATCGATATTTACTGATTCGGTAAATGCAATGTAGAAAGCACATAAAAGAGTGCTTATGTGCTTTAAGAATTTGTTAATTACCACCAACTTCAAGTTGGTGGTAATTAACGAATTCCTTTAAAAATTCACTTTTGAAATTTTTTTTAAGTGCCATGTGGCACACATCCATGCCCTTAGGGCATGGATGTGCGCCACATGTGCACACAGGCACATTCATTTCAGGGGTGCAACAGGGTACAGTCTGCTGGTGTGCTTCCTGTCACTTCTCAGCACTGTACCGTCTGCTGGTGTGCTTCCTGTTACTTCTCAGCACCACCCCCTTTTGTACCGCTTTGTTCGCCATAAGTTGGCAGGGTATGCTCAGACGTGAGTCCCTTGCTCACTTTGCCACTGGATTCAAGCAAGCCTGGCTGAAGACGGCTGTAATGCCAGAAACCGGTCCTAGGAAGCTTGTTTCTGGTCCAGGGAAGGCATGGCTTGGCAGTTCGGGCTGGACTGTTCCCATGAGGCACAGGGTCAGACTGATTTGCATATGGCCATGTCTGAACTGGGGTGGCAGAGTGGGCTAAAGAATGGTGATGGATCAAACCCAGATCTGTTGACTGGGTGTGAGTGTTTGATTGGTTCTGATGCTCCGTCCATCACCACCCCCTTTTGTACTGCCCTGTTACTTCTCAGCACTGTACAGTCTGCTGGTGTGCTTCCTGTTACGTCTCAGCACTGTACAGTATGCTGGTGTGCATCCCGTTACTTCTCAGCACTGTACAGTCTGCTGGTGTGCTTCCCGTTACTTCTCAGCACTGTACAGTCTGCTGGTGTGCTTCCTGTTACTTCTCAGCACTGTACAGTCTGTTGGTGTGCTTCCTGTTACTTCTCAGCACTGTACAGTCTGTTGGTGTGCTTCCTGTTACCTGTCATCACTGTGCAGTCTGCAGGTGTGCATCCTGTTACTTCTCAGCACTGTACAGTCTGCAGGTGTGCTTCCTGTTACTTCTCAGCACTGTACAGTCTGCTGGTGTGCATCCTGTTACTTCTCAGCACTGTACAGTATGCTGGTGTGCAGCCTGTTACTTCTCAGCACTGTACTGCCTGCTGGTGTGCTTCCTGTCACTTCTCAGCACTGTACAGTCTGCTGGCGTGCTTCCTGTCACTTCTCAGCACTGTACAGTCTGCTGGTGTGCATCCCATTACTTCCCACCACTGTACAGTCTGCTGGTGTGCATCCCGTTACTTCTCAGCACTGTACAGTATGCTGGTGTGCTTCCTGTTACTTCTCAGCACTGTACAGTCTGCTGGTGTGCTTCCTGTCACTTCTCAGCACTGTACCGTCTGCTGGTGTGCTTCCTATTACTTCTCAGCACTGTACCGTCTGCTGGTGTGCTTCCTATTACTTCTCAGCACTGTGCAGTCTGTTGGTGTGCATCCCGTTACTTCTCAGCACTGTACAGTCTGCTGGTGTGCTTCCTGTCACTTCTCAGCACTGTACAGTCTGCTGGTGTGCTTCCTGTCACTTCTCAGCACTGTACCGTCTGCTGGTGTGCTTCCTATTACTTCTCAGCACTGTACAGTCTGCTGGTGTGCTTCCTGTTACTTCTCAGCACTGTACACTATGCTGGTGTGCTTCCTGTCACTTCTCAGTACTGTACAGTATGCTGGTGTGCTTCCTGTCACTTCTCAGCACTGTACAGTATGCTGGTGTACTTCCTGTCACTTCTCAGTACTGTACAGTATGCTGGTGTGCTTCCTGTCACTTCTCAGCACTGTACAGTCTGCTGGTGTGCTTCCTGTCACTTCTCAGCACTGTACAGTCTGATGGTGTGCATCCCGTTACGTCTCAGCTGTGTTCCGTCTGCTGGTGTGCTTCCTGTTACTTCTCAGCACTGTACAGTCTGCTGGTGTGCTTCCTGTCACTTCTCAGCACTGTACAGTGTGCTGGTGTGCTTCCCGTTACTTCTCAGCACTGTACAGTCTGCTGGTGTGCTTCCTGTCACTTCTTAGCACTGTACCGTCTGCTGGTGTGCTTCCTGTTACTTCTCAGCACTGTACACTATGCTGGTGTGCTTCCTGTCACTTCTCAGCACTGTACAGTCTGCTGGTGTGCTTCCTGTCACTTCTCAGCACTGTGCAGTCTGCTGGTGTGCTTCCTGTCACTTCTCAGCACTGTACCGTCTGCTGGTGTGCTTCCTATTACTTCTCAGCACTGTACAGTCTGCTGGTGTGCTTCCTGTTACTTCTCAGCACTGTACACTATGCTGGTGTGCTTCCTGTCACTTCTCAGCACTGTACCGTCTGCTGGTGTGCTTCCTGTTACTTCTCAGCACTGTACAGTCTGCTGGTGTGCATCCCGTTACTTCTCAGCACTGTACAGTCTGCTGGTGTGCATCCCGTTACTTCTCAGCACTGTACCGTCTGCTGGTGTGCTTCCTGTTACTTCTCAGCACTGTACACTATGCTGGTGTGCTTTCTGTCACTTCTCAGCACTGTACCGTCTGCTGGTGTGCTTCCTGTTACTTCTCAGCACTGTACAGTATGCTGGTGTGCTTCCTGTTACTTCTCAGCACTGTACAGTCTGCTGGTGTGCATCCCGTTACTTCTCAGCACTGTGCAGTCTGCTGGTGTGCTTCCTGTCACTTCTCAGCACTGTACCGTCTGCTGGTGTGCTTCCTGTTACTTCTCAGCACTGTACAGTATGCTGGTGTGCTTCCTGTTACTTCTCAGCACTGTACAGTCTGCTGGTGTGCATCCCGTTACTTCTCAGCACTGTACAGTCTGCTGGTGTGCTTCCTGTCACTTCTCAGCACTGTACCGTCTGCTGGTGTGCTTCCTGTTACTTCTCAGCACTGTACACTATGCTGGTGTGCTTCCTGTCACTTCTCAGTACTGTACAGTCTGCTGGTGTGCTTCCTGTCACTTCTCAGCACTGTACAGTCTGCTGGTGTGCTTCCTGTCACTTCTCAGTACTGTACAGTCTGCTGGTGTGCTTCCTGTCACTTCTCAGCACTGTACAGTCTGCTGGTGTGCTTCCTGTCACTTCTCAGTACTGTACAGTCTGCTGGTGTGCTTCCTGTCACTTCTCAGCACTGTACAGTATGCTGGTGTACTTCCTGTCACTTCTCAGTACTGTACAGTCTGCTGGTGTGCTTCCTGTCACTTCTCAGCACTGTACAGTCTGCTGGTGTGCTTCCTGTCACTTCTCAGCACTGTACAGTCTGATGGTGTGCATCCCGTTACTTCTCAGCACTGTACAGTCTGCTGGTGTGCTTCCTGTTACTTCTCAGCACTGTACAGCCTGCTGGTGTGCTTCCTGTTACTTCTCAGCACTGTACAGTCTGCTGGTGTGCTTCCTGTCTCTTCTCAGCAATGTACAGTCTGCTGGTGTGATTACTGTTACTTCTCAGCACTGTACAGTCTGCTGGTGTGCTTCCTGTCACTTCTTAGCACTGTACCGTCTGCTGGTGTGCTTCCTGTTACTTCTCAGCACTGTACACTAGGCTGGTGTGCTTCCTGTCACTTCTCAGCACTGTACAGTCTGCTGGTGTGCTTCCTGTCACTTCTCAGCACTGTACAGTCTGCTGGTGTGCTTCCTGTCACTTCTCAGCACTGTACCGTCTGCTGGTGTGCTTCCTATTACTTCTCAGCACTGTACAGTCTGCTGGTGTGCTTCCTGTTACTTCTCAGCACTGTACACTATGATGGTGTGCTTTCTGTCACTTCTCAGCACTGTACCGTCTGCTGGTGTGCTTCCTGTTACTTCTCAGCACTGTACACTATGCTGGTGTGCTTTCTGTCACTTCTCAGCACTGTACCGTCTGCTGGTGTGCTTCCTGTTACTTCTCAGCACTGTACAGTCTGCTGGTGTGCATCCCGTTACTTCTCAGCACTGTACAGTCTGCTGGTGTGCTTCCTGTCACTTCTCAGCACTGTACAGTATGCTGGTGTACTTCCTGTCACTTCTCAGTACTGTACAGTATGCTGGTGTGCTTCCTGTCACTTCTCAGCACTGTACAGTCTGATGGTGTGCTTCCTGTTACTTCTCAGTACTGTACAGTCTGCTGGTGTGCTTCCTGTTACTTCTCAGCACTGTACAGTCTACTGGTGTGCTTCCTGTTACTTCTCAGCACTGTACAGCCTGCTGGTGTGCTTCCTGTTACTTCTCAGCACTGTACAGTCTGCTGGTGTGCTTCCTGTCACTTCTCAGCACTGTGCAGTCTGTTGGTGTGCATCCCGTTACTTCTCAGCACTGTACAGTCCGCTGATGTGCATCCCATTACTTCTCAGCGCTGTACAGTCTGCTGGTGTACTTCCTGTTACTTCTCAGCACTGTACCGTCTGCTGGTGTGCTTCCTGTTACTTCTCAGCACTGTGCGGTCTGCTGGTGTGCTTCCTGTTACTTCTCAGCACTGCACAGTCTTCTGTTGCACTTCCTATTACATCTCAGATCTTTGCAGTCTGCTGGTCTCAGTACTGTGCAGTGCAGTCTGCTGGTGTACACCCTGTAATGTCTCAGCACTGCACAGTCTGCTGGTGTACATCCCTTTAATTCTTAGCAATGTGCAGTCTGCTGGTGTGCCTACTGTTACTTCTCAGCACTGTGCAGTGTGCTGGTGCAGATCCTCTTACTTCTCAGCACTGTACAGTCTGCTGGTGTGCTTCCTGTTACATCTCAGCACTGTACAGTCTGCTGGTGTGCTTCCTGTTACATCTCAGCACTGTACAGTCTGCTGGTGTGCTTCCTCTTACTTCTCAGCACTGTACAGTCTGCTGGTGTACATCCTGTTTCTTCTCAGCACTGTACAGTCTGCTGGTGTGCTTCCTGTTGCTTCTCAGCACTGTGTAGTCTGCTGGTGCGCATTCCATAACTTCCCAGTACTGTATAGTCTGTTGGTGCGCACTCTGTCACTTCTTTGTACTGTATAGTCTGCCGGTGCGCTTCCTAATACTTGCCAGTACTGTATAGTCTGCTGGTGAGCATCCTTTTACTTCTCAGCAGTGTGCAGTGCAGTGTGCGCTTCCTGTTTCTTCCCACTACTGTGCAGTGCAGTCTGCTGGTGTGCACCCTGTTACTTCTCAGCACTGTGCAGTCTGCTAGTGTGCATCCTGTACTTCCCACTACTGTGTAGTCTTCTGGTGCACACTCTGTTACTTCTCCTCAACTCTGTGCAGTCTGCTGGTGTGCATCCTGTAACTTCTCAGCACTGTGTAGTCTGCTGGTGCAAATTGTGTTACTTCTCAGCACTGTACAGTCTGCTGGTGTAAATCTTGTTACTTCCCAGCACTGTGTAGTCTGCTGGTGCACACCCGGTGATTTCCCGGTTCTGTGCAGTCTGCTGGTGCACACCTCGTTACTTCTCATCACTGTGCAGTCTGCTGGTGTACACCATGTTACTTCCTGGTACTGTGCAGTCTGCTGGTGTACACCCTGTTACTTCCCGGTACTGTGCAATCTGCTGGTGTGCAGTCCGTTACTTCTCATCACTGTGCAGTCTGCAGGTGTGTAGCCTGTTACTTCCCGGTACTGTGCAGTCTGCTGGTGCAAATTGTGTTACTTCCCAGCACTGTGCAGTCTGCTGGTGCACACCCGGTTATTTCTCGGTACTGTTGAGTGTCTGCTGGACACATCTCCTTACTGCTGGTACACATCTCTTCATTGGCGGAAAGCATCCCGTTACTTCTCAGCACTGTGCAGTGCAGTCTGTTGGTGCGCACGCTGTCACTTCTCAGCACTGTACAGTCTGCTGGTGTGCTTCCTGTTACTTCTCAGCACTGTACAGTCTGTTGGTGTGTATCCTGTTAATTCTCAGCACTGTACAGTCTGCTGGTGTGCTTCCTGTTACTTCTCAGCACTGTACAGTCTGCTGGTGTGCTTCCTGTTACTTCTCAGCACTGTACAGTCTGCTGGTGTGCTTCCTGTTACTTCTCAACACTGTACAGTCTGCTGGTGTGCTTCCTGTTACTTCTCAGCACTGTACAGTCTGATGGTGTGCAGCCTGTTACTTCTCAGCACTGTACAGTCTGCTGGTGTGCTTCCTGTTACTTCTCAGCACTGTACAGTATGCTGGCGTGCTTCCTGTCACTTCTCAGCACTGTACAGTCTGCTGGTGTGCTTCCTGTCACTTCTCAGTACTGTACAGTCTGCTGGTGTGCTTCCTGTTACTTCTCAGCACTGTGCAGTCTGTTGGTGTGCATCCCGTTACTTCTCAGCACTGTACAGTCTGTTGGTGTGCTTCCTGTCACTTCTCAGCACTGTACAGTCTGCTGGTGTGCATACTTTTACTTCTCAGCACTGTACAGTCTGCTGGTGTGCATCCCGTTACTTCTCAGCTGTGTACCATCTGCTGGTGTGCTTCCTGTTACTTCTCAGCACTGTACAGTATGCTGGTGTGCTTCCCGTTACTTCTCAGCACTGTACAGTCTGCTGGTGTGCTTTCTGTTACTTCTCAGCACTGTACAGTCTGCTGGTGTGCTTCCTGTCACTTCTCAGCACTGTACAGTATGCTGGTGTGCTTCCCGTTACTTCTCAGCACTGTACAGTCCGCTGGTGTGCTTCCTGTCACTTCTCAGCACTGTGCAGTCTGTTGGTGTGCATCCCGTTACTTCTCAGCACTGTACAGTCTGCTGGTGTGCTTCCTGTTACTTCTCAGCACTGTACAGTCTGCTGGTGTGCTTCCTGTCACTTCTCAGCACTGTACAGTATGCTGGTGTGCTTCCCGTCACTTCTCAGCACTGTACAGTCTGCTGGTGTGCTTCCTGTTACTTCTCAGCACTGTACAGTCTGCTGGTGTGCTTCCTGTTACTTCTCAACACTGTACAGTCTGCTGGTGTGCTTCCTGTTACTTCTCAGCACTGTACAGTCTGCTGGTGTGCTTCCTGTTACTTCTCAACACTGTACAGTGTGCTGGTGTGCTTCCTGTTACTTCTCAACACTGTACAGTCTGCTGGTGTGCTTCCCGTTACTTCTCAGCACTGTACAGTATGCTGGTGAACTTCCTGTCACTTCTCAGTACTGTACAGTATGCTGGTGTGCTTCCTGTCACTTCTCAGCACTGTACAGTCTGCTGGTGTGCTTCCTGTCACTTCTCAGCACTGTGCAGTCTGTTGGTGTGCATCCCGTTACTTCTCAGCACTGTACAGTCTGTTGGTGTGCTTCCTGTCACTTCTCAGCACTGTACACTATGCTGGTGTGCTTCCTGTCACTTCTCAGCACTGTACAGTCTGCTGGTGTGCATCCCGTTACTTCTCAGCACTGTACAGTCTGTTGGTGTGCTTCCTGTTACTTCTCAGCACTGTACAGTCTGCTGGTGTGCTTCCTGTCACTTCTCAGTACTGTACAGTATGCTGGTGTGCTTCCTGTCACTTCTCAGCACTGTACAGTCTGCTGGTGTGCTTCCTGTTACTTCTCAGCACTGTGCAGTCTGTTGGTGTGCATCCCGTTACTTCTCAGCACTGTACAGTATGCTGGTGTGCTTCCTGTCACTTCTCAGTACTGTACAGTATGCTGGTGTGCTTCCTGTCACTTCTCAGCACTGTGCAGTCTGCTGGTGTGCTTCATGTCACTTCTCAGCACTGTACAGTCTGCTGGTGTGCTTCCTGTCACTTCTCAGCACTGTACAGTCTGCTGGTGTGCTTCCTGTTACTTCTCAGCACTGTACAGTCTGCTGGTGTGCTTCCTGTCACTTCTCAGTACTGTACAGTATGCTGGTGTGCATCCCGTTACTTCTCAGCACTGTACAGTCTGCTGGTGTGCTTCCTGTCACTTCTCAGTACTGTACAGTATGCTGGTGTGCTTCCTGTCACTTCTCAGCACTGTACAGTCTGCTGGTGTGCATCCCGTTACTTCTCAGCACTGTACAGTATGCTGGTGTGCTTCCTGTCACTTCTCAGCACTGTACAGTCTGCTGGTGTGCATCCCGTTACTTCTCAGCACTGTACAGTATGCTGGTGTGCTTCCTGTCACTTCTCAGCACTGTACAGTCTGCTGGTGTGCATCCCGTTACATCTCAGCACTGTACAGTCTGCTGGTGTGCTTCCTGTCACTTCTCAGCACTGTACAGTCTGCTGGTGTGCTTCCCGTTACTTCTCAGCACTGTACAGTCTGCTGGTGTGCTTCCTGTCACTTCTCAGTACTGTACAGTATGCTGGTGTGCTTCCTGTCACTTCTCAGCACTGTACAGTCTGCTGGTGTGCATCCCGTTCCTTCTCAGCACTGTACAGTCTGCTGGTGTGCTTCCCGTTACTTCTCAGCACTGTGCAGTCTGCTGGTGTGCTTCCTGTCACTTCTCAGTACTGTACAGTATGCTGGTGTGCTTCCTGTCACTTCTCAGTACTGTACAGTATGCTGGTGTGCTTCCTTTTACTTCTCAGCACTGTACAGTCTGCTGGTGTGCTTCCTGTTACTTCTCAGCACTGTACAGTCTGCTGGTGTGCTTCCTGTCACTTCTCAGTACTGTACAGTATGCTGGTGTGCTTCCTGTCACTTCTCAGCACTGTACAGTCTGCTGGTGTGCTTCCCGTTACTTCTCAGCCCTGTACAGTCTGCTGGTGTGCTTCCCGTTACTCCTCAGCACGGTACAGTATGCTGGTGTGCTTCCTGTTACTTCTCAGCACTGTACAGTCTGCTGGTGTGCTTCCTGTTACTTCTCAGCACTGTACAGTCTGCTGGTGTGCTTCCTGTTACTTCTCAGCACTGTACAGTCTGTTGGTGTGCTTCCTGTTACTTCTCAGCACTGTACAGTCTGCTGGTGTGCTTCATGTTACTTCTCAGCACTGTACAGTCTACTGGTGTGCTTCCTGTTACTTCTCAGCACTGTACAGTCTGCTGGTGTGCTTCCCGTTACTTCTCAGCACTGTACAGTCTACTGGTGTGCTTCCTGTTACTTCTCAGCACTGTACAGTCTGCTGGTGTGCTTCCTGTTACTTCTCAGCACTGTAAAGTCTACTGGTGTGCTTCCTGTTACTTCTCAGCACTGTACCGTCTGTTGGTGTGCTTCCTGTTACTTCTCAGCACTGGACAGTCTGCTCGTGTGCTTCCTGTTACTTCTCAGCACTGTACAGTCTGCCGGTGTGCATCCCGTTACTTCTCAGCACTGTACAGTCTGCTGGTGTGCTTCCTGTCACTTCTCAGCACTGTACAGTCTGCTGGTGTGCTTCCTGTCACTTCTCAGCACTGTACAGTCTGCTGGTGTGCTTCATGTTACTTCTCAGCACTGTACAGTCTGCTGGTGTGCTTCCTGTTACTTCTCAGCACTGTACAGTCTGCTGGTGTGCTTCCTGTTACTTCTCAACACTGTACAGTCTGCTGGTGTCCTTCCTGTTACTTCTCAGCACTGTACAGTCTGCTGGTGTGCTTCCTGTTACTTCTCAACACTGTACAGTCTGCTGGTGTGCTTCCTGTTACTTCTCAACACTGTACAGTCTGCTGGTGTGCATCCCGTTACTTCTCAGCACTGTACAGTCTGCTGGTGTGCTTCCTATTACTTCTCAGCACTGTACAGTCTGCTGGTGTGCTTCCTGTTACTTCTCAGCACTGTACACTATGCTGGTGTGCTTCCTGTTACTTCTCAACACTGTACAGTCTGCTGGTGTGCTTCCCGTTACTTCTCAGCACTGTACAGTATGCTGGTGTACTTCCTGTCACTTCTCAGTACTGTACAGTATGCTGGTGTGCTTCCTGTCACTTCTCAGCACTGTACAGTCTGCTGGTGTGCTTCCTGTTACTTCTCAGTACTGTACAGTCTGCTGGTGTGCTTCCTGTTACTTCTCAGCACTGTACAGTCTACTGGTGTGCTTCCTGTTACTTCTCAGCACTGTACAGTCTGCTTGTGCGCTTCCTGTTACTTCTCAGCACTGTACAGTCTGCTGGTGTACTTCCTGTTACTTCTCAGCACTGTACCGTCTGCTGGTGTGCATCCTATTACTTCTCAGCCCTGTACAGTCTGTTGGTGTGCTTCCTGTTACTTCTCAGCCCTGTACAGTCTGTTGGTGTGCTTCCTGTTACTTCTCAGCACTGTACAGTATGCTGGTGTGCTTCCTGTTACTTCTCAACACTGTACAGTCTGCTGGTGTGCTTCCCGTTACTTCTCAGCACTGTACAGTATGCTGGTGTACTTCCTGTCACTTCTCAGTACTGTACAGTATGCTGGTGTGCTTCCTGTCACTTCTCAGCACTGTACAGTCTGATGGTGTGCATCCCGTTACTTCTCAGCACTGTACAGTCTGCTGGTGTGCTTCCTGTTACTTCTCAGTACTGTACAGTCTGCTGGTGTGCTTCCTGTTACTTCTCAGCACTGTACAGTCTGCTGGTGTGCTTCCTGTTACTTCTCAGCACTGTACAGTCTGCTGGTGTGCTTCCTGTCACTTCTCAGCACTGTACAGTCTGCTGGTGTGCTTCCCGTCAGTTCTCAGCACTGTACAGTCTGCTGGTGTGCTTCATGTTACTTCTCAGCACTGTACAGTCTGCTGGTGTGCTTCCTGTTACTTCTCAGCACTGTACAGTCTGCTGGTGTGCTTCCTGTTACTTCTCAACACTGTACAGTCTGCTGGTGTGCATCCTGTTACTTCTCAGCACTGTACAGTCTGCTGGTGTGCTTCCTGTTACTTCTCAACACTGTACAGTCTGCTGGTGTGCTTCCCGTTACTTCTCAGCACTGTACAGTATGCTGGTGTACTTCCTGTCACTTCTCAGTACTGTACAGTCTGCTGGTGTGCATCCCGTTACTTCTCAGTACTGAACAGTCTGCTGGTGTGCATCCTGTTACTTCTCAGCACTGTACAGTCTGCTGGTGTGCTTCATGTTACTTCTCAGCACTGTATAGTCTGCTGGTGTGCTTCCTGTTACTTCTCAGTACTGTACAGTATGCTGGTGTGCTTCCTGTCACTTCTCAGCACTGTACAGTCTGCTGGTGTGCTTCCCGTTACTTCTCAGCACTGTACCGTCTGCTGGTGTACTTCCTGTCACTTCTCAGTACTGTACAGTCTGCTGGTGTGCTTCCTGTTACTTCTCAGTACTGTACAGTATGCTGGTGTGCTTCCTGTCACTTCTCAGCACTGTACAGTCCGCTGGTGTGCTTCCTGTTACTTCTCAGCACTGTACAGTCTGCTGGTGTGCATCCCGTTACTTCTCAGCACTGTACAGTCTGCTGGTGTGCATCCCGTTACTTCTCAGCACTGTACCGTCTGCTGGTGTGCTTCCTGTTACTTCTCAGCACTGTACACTATGCTGGTGTGCTTTCTGTCACTTCTCAGCACTGTACCGTCTGCTGGTGTGCTTCCTGTTACTTCTCAGCACTGTACAGTATGCTGGTGTGCTTCCTGTTACTTCTCAGCACTGTACAGTCTGCTGGTGTGCATCCCGTTACTTCTCAGCACTGTGCAGTCTGCTGGTGTGCTTCCTGTCACTTCTCAGCACTGTACCGTCTGCTGGTGTGCTTCCTGTTACTTCTCAGCACTGTACAGTATGCTGGTGTGCTTCCTGTTACTTCTCAGCACTGTACAGTCTGCTGGTGTGCATCCCGTTACTTCTCAGCACTGTACAGTCTGCTGGTGTGCTTCCTGTCACTTCTCAGCACTGTACCGTCTGCTGGTGTGCTTCCTGTTACTTCTCAGCACTGTACACTATGCTGGTGTGCTTCCTGTCACTTCTCAGTACTGTACAGTCTGCTGGTGTGCTTCCTGTCACTTCTCAGCACTGTACAGTCTGCTGGTGTGCTTCCTGTCACTTCTCAGTACTGTACAGTCTGCTGGTGTGCTTCCTGTCACTTCTCAGCACTGTACAGTCTGCTGGTGTGCTTCCTGTCACTTCTCAGTACTGTACAGTCTGCTGGTGTGCTTCCTGTCACTTCTCAGCACTGTACAGTATGCTGGTGTACTTCCTGTCACTTCTCAGTACTGTACAGTCTGCTGGTGTGCTTCCTGTCACTTCTCAGCACTGTACAGTCTGCTGGTGTGCTTCCTGTCACTTCTCAGCACTGTACAGTCTGATGGTGTGCATCCCGTTACTTCTCAGCACTGTACAGTCTGCTGGTGTGCTTCCTGTTACTTCTCAGCACTGTACAGCCTGCTGGTGTGCTTCCTGTTACTTCTCAGCACTGTACAGTCTGCTGGTGTGCTTCCTGTCTCTTCTCAGCAATGTACAGTCTGCTGGTGTGATTACTGTTACTTCTCAGCACTGTACAGTCTGCTGGTGTGCTTCCTGTCACTTCTTAGCACTGTACCGTCTGCTGGTGTGCTTCCTGTTACTTCTCAGCACTGTACACTATGCTGGTGTGCTTCCTGTCACTTCTCAGCACTGTACAGTCTGCTGGTGTGCTTCCTGTCACTTCTCAGCACTGTACAGTCTGCTGGTGTGCTTCCTGTCACTTCTCAGCACTGTACCGTCTGCTGGTGTGCTTCCTATTACTTCTCAGCACTGTACAGTCTGCTGGTGTGCTTCCTGTTACTTCTCAGCACTGTACACTATGATGGTGTGCTTTCTGTCACTTCTCAGCACTGTACCGTCTGCTGGTGTGCTTCCTGTTACTTCTCAGCACTGTACACTATGCTGGTGTGCTTTCTGTCACTTCTCAGCACTGTACCGTCTGCTGGTGTGCTTCCTGTTACTTCTCAGCACTGTACAGTCTGCTGGTGTGCATCCCGTTACTTCTCAGCACTGTACAGTCTGCTGGTGTGCTTCCTGTCACTTCTCAGCACTGTACAGTATGCTGGTGTACTTCCTGTCACTTCTCAGTACTGTACAGTATGCTGGTGTGCTTCCTGTCACTTCTCAGCACTGTACAGTCTGATGGTGTGCTTCCTGTTACTTCTCAGTACTGTACAGTATGCTGGTGTGCTTCCTGTCACTTCTCAGTACTGTACAGTATGCTGGTGTGCTTCCTGTCACTTCTCAGCACTGTACAGTCTGCTGGTGTGCTTCCTGTTACTTCTCAGCACTGTACAGTCTACTGGTGTGCTTCCTGTTACTTCTCAGCACTGTACAGCCTGCTGGTGTGCTTCCTGTTACTTCTCAGCACTGTACAGTCTGCTGGTGTGCTTCCTGTCACTTCTCAGCACTGTGCAGTCTGTTGGTGTGCATCCCGTTACTTCTCAGCACTGTACAGTCCGCTGATGTGCATCCCATTACTTCTCAGCGCTGTACAGTCTGCTGGTGTACTTCCTGTTACTTCTCAGCACTGTACCGTCTGCTGGTGTGCTTCCTGTTACTTCTCAGCACTGTGCGGTCTGCTGGTGTGCTTCCTGTTACTTCTCAGCACTGCACAGTCTTCTGTTGCACTTCCTATTACATCTCAGATCTTTGCAGTCTGCTGGTCTCAGTACTGTGCAGTGCAGTCTGCTGGTGTACACCCTGTAATGTCTCAGCACTGCACAGTCTGCTGGTGTACATCCCTTTAATTCTTAGCAATGTGCAGTCTGCTGGTGTGCCTACTGTTACTTCTCAGCACTGTGCAGTGTGCTGGTGCAGATCCTCTTACTTCTCAGCACTGTACAGTCTGCTGGTGTGCTTCCTGTTACATCTCAGCACTGTACAGTCTGCTGGTGTGCTTCCTGTTACATCTCAGCACTGTACAGTCTGCTGGTGTGCTTCCTCTTACTTCTCAGCACTGTACAGTCTGCTGGTGTACATCCTGTTTCTTCTCAGCACTGTACAGTCTGCTGGTGTGCTTCCTGTTGCTTCTCAGCACTGTGTAGTCTGCTGGTGCGCATTCCATAACTTCCCAGTACTGTATAGTCTGTTGGTGCGCACTCTGTCACTTCTTTGTACTGTATAGTCTGCCGGTGCGCTTCCTAATACTTGCCAGTACTGTATAGTCTGCTGGTGAGCATCCTTTTACTTCTCAGCAGTGTGCAGTGCAGTGTGCGCTTCCTGTTTCTTCCCACTACTGTGCAGTGCAGTCTGCTGGTGTGCACCCTGTTACTTCTCAGCACTGTGCAGTCTGCTAGTGTGCATCCTGTACTTCCCACTACTGTGTAGTCTTCTGGTGCACACTCTGTTACTTCTCCTCAACTCTGTGCAGTCTGCTGGTGTGCATCCTGTAACTTCTCAGCACTGTGTAGTCTGCTGGTGCAAATTGTGTTACTTCTCAGCACTGTACAGTCTGCTGGTGTAAATCTTGTTACTTCCCAGCACTGTGTAGTCTGCTGGTGCACACCCGGTGATTTCCCGGTTCTGTGCAGTCTGCTGGTGCACACCTCGTTACTTCTCATCACTGTGCAGTCTGCTGGTGTACACCATGTTACTTCCTGGTACTGTGCAGTCTGCTGGTGTACACCCTGTTACTTCCCGGTACTGTGCAATCTGCTGGTGTGCAGTCCGTTACTTCTCATCACTGTGCAGTCTGCAGGTGTGTAGCCTGTTACTTCCCGGTACTGTGCAGTCTGCTGGTGCAAATTGTGTTACTTCCCAGCACTGTGCAGTCTGCTGGTGCACACCCGGTTATTTCTCGGTACTGTTGAGTGTCTGCTGGACACATCTCCTTACTGCTGGTACACATCTCTTCATTGGCGGAAAGCATCCCGTTACTTCTCAGCACTGTGCAGTGCAGTCTGTTGGTGCGCACGCTGTCACTTCTCAGCACTGTACAGTCTGCTGGTGTGCTTCCTGTCACTTCTCAGCACTGTACAGTCTGCTGGTGTGCTTCCTGTCACTTCTCAGCACTGTACCGTCTGCTGGTGTGCATCCTATTACTTCTCAGCCCTGTACAGTCTGCTGGTGTGCTTCCTGTTACTTCTCAGTACTGTACAGTATGCTGGTGTGCTTCCTGTCACTTCTCAGCACTGTACAGTCTGCTGGTGTGCTTCCTGTCACTTCTCAGTACTGTACAGTCTGCTGGTGTGCTTCCTGTCACTTCTCAGCACTGTACAGTCTGCTGGTGTGCATCCTATTACTTCTCAGCACTGTACAGTCTGCTGGTGTGCATCCCGTTACTTCTCAGCACTGTACAGTCTGATGGTGTGCATCCTGTTACTTCTCAGCTCGGTACAGTCTGCTGGTGTGCTTCCTGTCACTTCTCAGTACTGTACAGTCTGCTGGTGTGCTTCCTGTTACTTCTCAACACTGTACAGTCTGCTGGTGTGCTTCCCGTTACTTCTCAGCACTGTACAGTATGCTGGTGTGCATCCCGTTACTTCTCAGCACTGTACAGTCTGCTGGTGTGCTTCCCGTTACTTCTCAGCACTGTACAGTCTGCTGGTGTGCATCCCGTTACTTCTCAGCACTGTACAGTCTGCTGGTGTGCATCCCGTTACTTCTCAGCACTGTACAGTCTACTGGTGTGCTTCCTGTTACTTCTCAGTACTGTACAGTCTTCTGGTGTGCTTCCTGTTACTTCTCAGTACTGTACAGTCTGCTGGTGTGCTTCCTGTCACTTCTCAGTACTGTACAGTCTGCTGGTGTGCATCCCGTTACTTCTCAGCACTGTACAGTCTGCTGGTGTGCTTCCCGTTACTTCTCAGCACTGTACAGTCTGCTGGTGTGCATCCTGTCACTTTTCAGCACTGTACAGTCTGCTGGTGTGCATCCCGTTACTTCTCAGCACTGTACAGTCTGCTGGTGTGCCTCCTGTCACTTCTCAGCACTGTACAGTCTGATGGTGTGCATCTTGTTACTTCTCAGCTCTGTACAGTCTGCTGGTGTGCTTCCTGTCACTTCTCAGCACTGTACACTATGCTGGTGTGCTTCCTGTCACTTCTCAGCACTGTACAGTATGCTGGTGTGCTTCCTGTCACTTCTCAGTACTGTACAGTCTGCTGGTGTGCTTCCCGTTACTTCTCAGCACTGTACAGTCTGCTGGTGTGCATCCTGTCACTTTTCAGCACTGTACAGTCTGCTGGTGTGCATCCCGTTACTTCTCAGCAATGTACAGTCTGCTGGTGTGCATCCCGTTACTTCTCAGCACTGTACAGTCTGCTGGTGTGCTTCCTGTCACTTCTCAGCACTGTACAGTCTGCTGGTGGGCATCCCGTTACTTCTCAGCAATGTACAGTCTGCTGGTGTGCATCCCGTTACTTCTCAGCACTGTACAGTCTGCTGGTGTGCTTCCCGTTACTTCCCAGTACTGTACAGTATGCTGGTGTACTTCCTGTCACTTCTCAGCACTGTACAGTCTGCTGGTGTGCATCCTATTACTTCTCAGCACTGTGCAGTCTGCTGGTGTGCTTCCTGTCACTTCTCAGCACTGTACAGTCTGCTGGTGTGCATCCCGTTACTTCTCAGCACTGTACCGTCTGCTGGTGTGCATCCCGTTACTTCTCAGCACTGTACAGTCTGCTGGTGTGCATCCCGTTACTTCTCAGCACTGTACAGTCTGCTGGTGTGCTTCCTGTCACTTCTCAGCACTGTACAGTCTGCTGGTGTGCTTCCTGTCACTTCTCAGCACTGTACAGTCTGCTGGTGTGCTTCCTGTCACTTCTCAGCACTGTACCGTCTGCTGGTGTGCTTCCTGTTACTTCTCAGCACTGTACCGTCTGCTGGTGTGCTTCCTGTTACTTCTCAGCACTGTGCAGTCTGCTGGTGTGCTTCCTGTTACTTCTCAGCACTGTACAGTCTGCTGGTGTGCTTCCTGTTACTTCTCAACACTGTACAGTCTGCTGGTGTGCTTCCTGTCACTTCTCAGCACTGTACAGTCTGTTGGTGTGCATCCCGTTACTTCTTAGCACTGTACAGTCTGCTGGTGTGCTTCCTATTACTTCTCAGCACTGTACCGTCTGCTGGCGTGCTTCCTGTCACTTCTCAGCACTGTACAGTCTGCTGGTGTGCTTCCTGTCACTTCTCAGCACTGTACAGTCTGCTGGTGTGCATCCCGTTACTTCTCAGCTGTGTACCGTCTGCTGGTGTGCTTCCTGTCACTTCTCAGCACTGTACAGTCTGCTGGTGTGCATCCCGTTACTTCTCAGCACTGTACAGTCTGCTGGTGTGCATCCCGTTACTTCTTAGCACTGTACAGTCTGCTGGTGTGCATCCCGTTACTTCTTAGCACTGTACAGTCTGCTGGTGTGCATCCCGTTACTTCTTAGCACTGTACAGTCTGCTGGTGTGCATCCCGTTACTTCTTAGCACTGTACAGTCTGCTGGTGTGCATCCCGTTACTTCCCAGTACTGTGCAGTCTGCTGGTGTGCATTCCGTTACTTCCCAGCACTCTTATCGTAGCAACGGGCAGAGGTGCCAAGCTCCACAGCACGGGAGGTATGTGTGAGCGCTCCCGGCGCAGCCCCTGCCAGGACTGTGCCCTTGGGCTGCCTGGGAGCGGTCCAGCCTCAGGTGAATCAGCGGAGGATGGCTGCAGGCCCTGTCCTGGGCGTGACTCATGGGAATACCTGCAGATAGCAGGGCAGGCCCGGGATGGGCCCCACTCACGCTCCAGCGCCCTGGGTGGACCTTGGCCCCCACCCCCGGGGCTGTATATAAACTCCATCCCGGAGGAAGGGCGGTCTTCTGCCTCCTCGTCCCTCTCAGGCCGGACATCTCTCGAGGGGTCGTGACCCCCATGGCACCCTGGGATTGGCGCCTGCTGGGCCTGTGCCTGCTGCTGTGGGTCCCCGCGGGATGCGCGCTCCTCTCGCGCCGGTGAGTGTGGGGTACCAGGGCCCGGGCAGAGGGTGGGCTCAGCTTCACTTAGGCCCAAAGCCTCGCCTGGTGTCTCCTTCTGCCCTCTGAGCAGAGTGGACGTTTAGCTAACGGTCCGTTATTCCCTAATATCAGCCTCTCCCTTCCTCTCGGTTTTTCTTCTTTCCTGGTTAGTGTTTATTCCACGGTCCTCTCCGCCTTCACTCAGCCAAGTCTTTCTTCCCCCGTGCTTTGCCTCTCTTTCTCTTCGTTCTCCTCCTTTCTTCTCTCTCCACCTGTATCTCCCTGGATCAAGCGCCGTCTTTATGTCGGCTGATCGCAGTGCCGTATCTTTGTATTACGCATCCATCAATACGCGATCTATCGATCGGTATTTGCCTTTCAGTCTCGTTTAAACGTTTTGTAAATAAGTGTGCGTGTGTCTAACAGTGGATATACTCTTCCTAGATATTTATCAGTCTACACTTAATTTAATCAATATTCCGACCTTTGTACAGCGCTTGAAAGCTCCGGGGCTTGGTAGCGCTATATAGGCAGTTGTGAAATGGATCAAATGAATCTATCTAGCAATTGATATAGTGTGTCTATGTGGGTTCCCTTTAGTGTATTTATGAATATACCCTACTTTATATCAATAAATCGGTCTGTGTATCTATCAGTTGATAACTGGCTCCTTCTAACACTGTATCCACCGGTATATCTATTAATGTACGCTCCTTATATCCGTTAATATACCAGTCTGTGTATCTATCAGTATCTACCCGCTGTGTACCTATCAGTATCTACCCGATGTGTATCTATTAGTATATACCCGCTGTGTATCTATCAGTATATACCCGCTGTGTATCTTTCAGTATCTACCCGATGTGTATCTATTAGTATATACCCGCTGTGTATCTATCAGTATATACCCAGCTGTGTATCTATAAGTATATACCCGCTGTGTAGCTATCAGTATATACCCAGCTGTGTATCTATAAGTATATACCCGCTGTGTAGCTATCAGTATATACCCTCCTGTGCATCTATCCGGAGATACCCAGCTGTGAATGTCTATACCTGGCTGTGTATTTATCACAATACCTGTTTGTGTATCTATGACTGTAGCAATTTGTGTATCTATAAATCCATGCCTGGCTTTGTATATATTACAAATGCTCATCTGTGTATTTGCTAAATACCTTGCTTTGTATCTGGTAATATACCAGTCTGTGTATCTATCAATATATACGTTGCTGTCTTTCTATCATTGCATAGCCGCTGTGTATCTATCAGTCTGTACCCGGCTGTGTAGCTAATACTGTAACCAGCGGGTATCCATCAATGTGCGCCTCTTTACAGGGGAGGGCGTGCCTTGTTTGACTCGTTTATGAGTGGAAAGGAGTTATGGTGGATGTAGGAAGGGTAGAAGGTATTTGCTCAGACTGAGAGAGACCAGTTGCCTTTGGTGAATTGCTTACGGGGTGCACAGACGTAAAAAAGGACTGCAAGCTCTCTTTAAGATAAGTACCCAGAGCCTTTGAAAGTAAAAGGTATGTGCTGTAACTTCAAAGTCATTTGAATGCCCCCGAGGGGAACGAATGTGGATCCAGGAGCGCTGAAGAGACTCAAGATGGCCGCCGCACCGCTTCATGAGGATAAAAAAATGAACATTGTGTAACCACAGTGGAAGGGGCACCCAGGAAAGGGAAGATGGGCTCCCTGTTGGTCTCAAAACCTTCCTAAGTCAAAAGCACCTCATTGCAGAGCAATTATGCCGGAAGGGACGGCCCCCTGACAGGAAGTATCACGCTGCGGCACGGAGCGCCTGTCTCAAGCGGCCATCTCCGGCTCCGCCTTCCTGGCTTTGAGGTCTTGTTTGACGATGTAGCGCCTTGTGTCTGAGAATCTTCAAAATCGTATGACCTCTTGTTTCCAAATATAGAACACCGTATTTGTCATATCTCCAAGAATCCATACCACCCTTTGACCTTTAGTTTCTTGGTGTAGAACCCCTAGTTGTGTTCTCTCTGTGAATGTGTAGAACCTGGTGACCCCATGGTTCTTGTCTTTCAGAAATAATTGCACTTTCTGACCTCTTGTTTCTAGCTGTGGGTCGCTGGAGTTGTGCTATCCCTGAAAATATGTACAATCGTGAGACCTCTTGAATCCCTCTGAGATTCTGCAGAAATTTGTGGCCACATTTTTGTGTCTTTGAGAAAGAATAAAACCTCCTGACCTTTTATTTGTAGATGGAGACCCTTTTGTTTGTGTTATGGCTTTACATTTCTACAACCTCAAGACCTCTTGTTTCTCTCTGCGAATCTGTAGAACCTTGTGACCCGTTATTTCTTGCCTTTGAGAAACAATACGCCTTCTGATCTCTGGTTTCCAGATGTTGACCACCGCAGTTGTGCTGTCTCTGTAACATTATAAGTGCCACACCCCAAGAGAAATTCTGCTGCCTGTGCTACCAAATGTTGGCGCTGCAGAATACCAAGTTTCATAGTCTTGATTCTGTCCCATACCTCTTTCATCCACAGCCACATACTCCCTGGCCCTTTATCTTACCCGTACAAGTTCTTTTTCATCCCTGCCTTCTCCCTTTGTCAATGTTTTTTCCATCTTTCTCTTACTCACTCGTTCCCAGGGCCGGACTGGCCATAGCGGGCACCGTGTGTTTCCCCGGTGGGCCTCTAGGGAGGGGACCAGTTTTGGGCCCCTGGGGGGCCATTTTTGTTACCGGGGGTTGGCAATATCGGCCCTCTGTAACAAAATCATCCGAAACTGGCCCTCGCAAACTGCTCGGCTGCACCCCCCTCACCCCAGGGGGGGGCAGCTGAGCAGTTTGCCAGGGCCGGTTTCGGGTCCCAGTCCGGCACTGTTGATTCCCCATTTTATGTCTTTCTCTCGCTTACTCTGGGTGAAGGTCAGGATTTTGTAAAATACGTGGTAGTTCCCAAGAATGAGGGCCGGTGGGCCCATCCGCAACCTCTGTCTCAAAATAAGCACTGGTCCAGCCTCGTGACCTCTCGTGTCCAGATGTCTCAGAGAATCTAACTGGTTTTCCAGATGTGGAACACTGTAGTTGGGTTTTCTCTTACAGTATGTAACACTCTATGACCTGTTTGGGTATAGAACACCTGTTGTCTGTGAGAGTCGGCACAACCTTACCATAACAAACGGTTCAAAGGGCTAGAGAGCCCACCTCATTGCTCTCAAGTCTAAAATGTTGTTTTGAAAAAACGTCCTACCGCTATGACCATTGGCTCTTTGGCCGGCCATGTGAGCTCCTGACCGCAAGAGACCTTAATCGGTGATCAGAGCTGCCTGATCTGCTGCTGGTGGAAAGTAGATCTTGTATCAAATGGTCTTGTTTTGTTTACCCGTTGATCACCTCCATCAGAATTTTTGTTGTTAGGCTCACACCTTCATGAGTCACGGTTCCTTTAACTTTGGCCACTGACACCTCAAACCTCTGCACACGGTTCCTTAAAATTCGAGCTCTTGACACCCCGAAGATCTTGACACGATTCGGTTACCCTTGAATTCTTGGCACCTCAAAGCCCTTGAGATGGTTCTTTTAACTTGGGCTTTGACTCCTTCAAGCTCTTGAGCTGGTTCTTTTAATTGAAGGTTTTTCACATCTCCAAGCTCTTGAGGCAGTTCCTTCAACCTCTTGACACGGTTTCTTTACCTTTGGGCTCTTGACACCTCATGACTCCTGATATGGTTACATTAACTTCGGGTTTTCGGGCTTTTGACATGGTTCCTTTAATTCTAGGCTGCCGACACCTCAAAGCTGGTAACAAAGCTCCTGTGAACGCTGTAAGAAGTTATGGGCGGTGATCCATTTAACAATAGAACTGGAAACTGGATTTCTATCAAACCTTTCTTGTTATTGACGATAGCGTCACCGCCTCGTCCTTGAATGCTGCACTAGACCTTTGATGGGGCAGGTTTTGGGACTTAGGAATTAGATCTGTTTAGTTGGTGATATGTTTCATTTCTGTAAATCTATTGGCAGCCCCAGTTTGCAGAAGTGTCAAAGGCACTGCTTGTGGTGGCGGCTGGTAAACGCTGACAATGGTTGGGGTTTGTCTTGACAGGACGCCTCAGTGGGTAAATGTATGGCTATCCATACCTGTGCGCAATGTGTAGGTGGCAGGTTTGAATCGCAGCGGGATTTATGCAGCCTCTTGTTCTTTGAATGTCCATAAAATGATGACCATTGAGTTGTGAAGTCACCCTACTCGTATTACAGTGCTTTGAAGCCAGCCTCAGACAGGGTCTAGGCATTAGCTTTTGTTAATCAAACCTAAGGCATTAGACTTAATTCAGGGCATTGGAACCAGCCCACATTTTTTAAATGGAAGGGCATTTCACAAAACATGGCATTACAGTGACCATTTGTAAAGCCTTATACAGAGGAAGGCAGTGAATTGTATTCAGTGCAACCTGATGCCCACAACAATAGGAAACCCGGCCGCCATCTTGAATGTGGACGGCTGGGGTTGCCCTCTAGGTTTGCCTAAACTGCGTTCACTCATGCAGTCTGATTCCTTCTCATGCCACCAGATGGCGCTCATTGATATAAGTGGCGATGACCCCTAACCTCAGGTGAGAGGGGGTGGATTTAAAATCATAGCTCCTTGTGTTCGATTGAAGAGAATTGAGGTTCACCTTACTTTGGCAGGCGGGTCGCATGACTTGTAGGGAGGTGAGCCTGACTCCAAACTGGGGAGCATCCCCCAAACAAAGTGACATGAGAGATAAGAGGTTGGGCTCCTTTTTGAAGGATGGGCACCTGCAATTGAAACAGGGCCCATCTCTTCCCTCTTCTTCCAAGGTGAGAGTTGCAGAGATGCAAGAAGCACTATGGCTTAAACCACAAGTCCTACATGGGACGGCTCAAGAGAAGGAACATCCGCACCGGAAGGAAGAAAAAAGGGACAAATAACAGAGAAGCAGTCAGATACTCAGAGGGAATAAACTGTACAAGAGACCACATTTTATGTTGGAAAAATTACTCATTGATCTACCCTGTGATATTGCACTGGGGGAGGGTTGGGGTTGCAGGAGGTTCAGGAGTAACAATAGATATATTATGGAAGAGGATTTCGTGCAAAGAACACCCGCGCTGAGAAGCAGAGTACAAATGAACTTACAATGCAGCTGAGGGCGGTGCAAGCTCACAGTGGAGCCATGTGATAGACTTTTTAAACCCAGAGACCATGTTGGGAATGTGAGTAATGAGGAGGCAGGGAATGGACTCAGTGGATGGGCCCAGGGACCCTCATCTGCTGTCGTGATCTATGTGGAGTACCCAAGAGCTCTGCATGCAACCTCTCTTTCGGAACATTTCTCTTTGCCACACTCTGCGATCACTGCTCACCGCAACTTATAATATCACACATGGTGTCCAACTATATAATTGGCTGTCACTAGTACGACGAGCCAGTCCTTGACTTCAACTAGTCCCTCGATGCCATCCCCCTAGCACAAGCTTCTCAAAGACAAGTGGGACAAAAGTTGGGATCCAGATTCTGGGTTCAAGAACACACGTAGGCCCCGTATTTCTCTCCTATACTCCATCTAACCTTCGGTCAGTCGCCAGATAGGCAGCGATGAGGCAAAGCATTAACAATGTACCAGTAATTGTAATATCATTCAGTTCTGTTTCATCTTGACAAACTGAACTACTTCTTGGTACCTAAATTATAGATATTTGTCCAAGACAAAGCAATGGTGGAATGTTTTTTTAAATACAGACTTAAAATATTTTGCTCAGGAAAGTGGGTTGCTCTTGTCACTTGCATCGCCTTCCCTCTTCCCTTCGCAAAACTGAAAAAGAGATGAAGCCACGGCAAGGGCAATCGTTTCTACAATTCTTGAGTATGGAATACCGGCTCGTGGGATTGCAGAAAAGTTTCCCGCTTGTTCAGACCTATTCTGTTTTTGTTTTAGAAGCAGGACCTCTAGACTTCAGAGCAACTCAAGAGACCATACTTTGTCCGCTTGCGTCACTCTTTGCCGTTTCTCTTTTTTGTCAGAGGTGGGTGTCTTGGTGGTGGTTTACTATGTAATCGAACATTCCAAGCATTCTAGCTGTTTCACTGTGATAAGGAAACTTTGATTGTTTTAGAGCTCTCGGTGACCCTGAGAAACTACATCCTCCGTTAATTATCAGAAGAGAGGGCTTGTAAAGATAGCAGGGGCAGCAGCAAGTCAGAGGAGACTCTGCCCCAGCAGGACACATAATGAGTTACAAGGGTACGATATAGTGCTCTCTGCCGCCACCCACTCCCTCCATATTTCCTCATTTGTCCCTCCTGGTACAGAGATAGCTCTGACACTGCTGCACTGCCGAGCTTTACAATGAGGGACAATAATCAACCCTGATATGGCATAAAGTGAGCAGAGCAAGACTGAGGTACATTTGCAGAGCAGTGTTTGGAAAATTATGTTGGTTGAGCAGGGAGTCCTACAGGCCCAGATTGAGGTGCACCGGCAGAGCTGTGTGTGGATCCCAGTACTAGGGTGGCAGAGAGTGCTGGCATCGGTACTGAGGTGCACTGGCAGAGCTGTGTGTGGACCCCAGTACTAGGGTAACAGAGAGTACTGGCATCGGTACTGAGGTGCACTGGCAGAGCTGTGTGTGGATCCTAGTACTAGGGTAGCAGAGAGCACTGGCATCGGTACTGAGGTGCACTGGCAGAGCTGTGTGTGGATCCCAGTACTAGGGTAGCAGAGAGTACTGGCATCGGTACTGAGGTGCACTGGCAGAGCTGTGTGTGGATCCTAGTACTAGGGTAGCAGAGAGCACTGGCATCGGTACTGAGGTGCACTGGCAGAGCTGTGTGTGGACCCTAGTATTGGGGTAAAAGAGGGCGCTGGCATCGGCACTGAGGTGCACCGGCAGAGCTGTGTGTGGATCCTAGTACTAGGGTAGCAGAGAGCGCTGGAATCGGTACTGAGGTGCATCGACAACTCAAGTGAAAATGCTCTACCTTGACATATATGGATGGATCAAAGAGATCTCTCTGATTAAACAGCCAAATCAGCCACCATTGGGAGAAGAACACAAACACATGAATGGCAATCAGGGGTTGATGATAATATTATTATATCTTTATTTTTTTGATACAAAAGTTCAATTAGTGAATCTACAAATAACTCATAGGTTAGAAATAAACAATACAACAAAATATAATAATTGATAGTGATATATACACAAAATAATCAAAAATGGGCCCCCATCAGGGATTGAAGAGAGTATATGTACAATTAAATAACAATCATATAATCAGGCACACTATACATTCATACACAGTCAATCTTAAAGGGTAAAACATACATTTACTCTTCTTAAAAAATAAGAGAAAAGAGGTGAGCAGAGGGAAGATTTCCTCGGTACTGAGGTGCACTGGCAGAGCTGTGTGTGGATCCTAGTACTAGGGTAACGGAGAGCGCTGGCATCAGTACTGAGGTGCACTGGTAGAGCTCTGTGTGGATCCTAGTACTAGGGTAACGGAGAGCGCTAGCATGGGTACTGAGGTGCACCAGGAGAGCTGTGTGTGGATCCCAGTACTGGGGTAGAAGAGAGCACTGGCATCGGTACTGAGGTGCACTGGCAGAGCTGTGTGTGGATCCTAGTACCGGGGTAGTAGAGAGCGCTGGCATGGGTACTGAAGTGCACCAGGAGAGCTGTGTGTGGATCCTAGTACCGGGGTAGTAGAGAGCGCTGGCATCGGTACTGAGGTGCACTGGCAGAGCTGTGTGTGGATCCTAGTACCGGGTTAGCAGAGAGCGATGGCATCGGAACTGAGGTGCACCGGCAGAGCTGTTTTTGGATCCTAGTACTAGGGTAGCACGGAGCGCTGGCATCAGTACTGAGGTGCACTGGCAGAGCTCTGTGTGGATCCTAGTACTAGGGTAGCACGAAGCGCTGGCATCGGTACTGAGGTGTACTGGCAGAGCTGTGTGTGTGGATCCTAGTACTAGGGTAACGGAGAGCACTGGCATCGGTACTGAGGTGCACTGGCAGAGCTCTGTGTGGATCCTAGTACTAGGGTAACGGAGAGCGCTAGCATGGGTACTGAGCTGCACCAGGAGAGCTGTGTGTGGATCCCAGTACTGGGGTAGCAGAGAGCACTGGCATCGGTACTGAGGTGCACTGGCAGAGCTGTGTGTGGATCCTAGTAACGGGGTAGTAGAGAGTGCTGGCATCGGTACTGAGGTGCACTGGCAGAGCTGTGTGTGGATCCTAGTACCGGGGTAGCAGAGAGTGCTGGCATGGGTACTGAAGTGCACCAGGAGAGCTGTGTGTGGATCCCAGTACTGGGGTACCAGAGAGCACTGGCATCGGTACTGAGGTGCACTAGCAGAGCTGTGTGTGGATCCAAGTACCGGGGTAGTAGAGAGCGCTGGCATCGGTACTGAGGTGCACTGGCAGAGCTGTGTGTGGATCCCAGTACTAGGGTAGCAGAGAGTGCTGGCATCGGTACTGAGGTGCACCGACAGAGCTGTGTGTGGCTCCTAGTACTAGGGTAGCATAGAGCGCTGGCATCAGTACTGAGGTGCACTGGTAGAGCTCTGTGTGGATCCTAGTACTAGGGTAGCACGAAGCGCTGGCATCGGTACTGAGGTGCACTGGCAGAGCTGTGTGTGTGGATCCTAGTACTAGGGTAACGGAGAGCGCTAGCATGGGTACTGAGGTGCACCAGGAGAGCTGTGTGTGGATCCCAGTACTGGGGTAGCAGAGAGCACTGGCATCGGTACTGAGGTGCACTGGCAGAGCTGTGTGTGGATCCTAGTACCGGGGTAGTAGAGAGCGCTGGCATGGGTACTGAAGTGCACCAGGAGAGCTGTGTGTGGATCCTAGTACCGGGGTAGTAGAGAGCGCTGGCATCGGTACTGAGGTGCACTGGCAGAGCTGTGTGTGGATCCTAGTACTAGGGTAGCATAGAGCGCTGGCATCGGTACTGAGGTGCACTGGCAGAGCTGTGTGTGGATCCTAGTACTAGGGTAGCATAGAGCACTGGCATCGGTACTGAGGTGCACTGGCAGAGCTGTGTGTGGATCCTAGTACTAGGGTAGCAGAGAGCGCTGGCATCGGTACTGAGGTGCACTGGCAGAGCTGTGTGTGTGGATCCCAGTACTAGGGTAGCAGAGAGCGCTGGCATCGGTACTGAGGTGCACTGGCAGAGCTGTGTGTGTGGATCCTAGTACTAGGGTAGCAGAGAGCGCTGGCATCAGTACTGAGGTGCACCAGGAGAGCTGTGTGTGGATCCTAGTACTAGGGTAACGGAGAGCGCTGGCATCAGTACTGAGGTGCACTGGCAGAGCTGTGTGTGGATCCTAGTACTAGGGTAGCATACAGCGCTGGCATCGGTACTGAGGTGCACTGGCAGAGCTGTGTGTTTATCCCAGTACTAGGGTAACGGAGAGCGCTGGCATCGGTACTGAGGTGCACTGGCAGAGCTGTGTGTGGATCCTAGTACCGGGGCAGCAAAGAGTGCTGGCATCGGTACTGAGGTGCACTGGCAGAGCTGTGTGTGTGGATCCTAGTACTAGGGTAGCAGAGAGCGCTGGCATCGGTACTGAGGTGCACTGGCAGAGCTGTGTGTGTGGATCCCAGTACTAGGGTAGCAGAGAGCGCTGGCATCGGTACTGAGGTGCACTGGCAGAGCTGTGTGTGTGGATCCTAGTACTAGGGTAGCACGGAGCGCTGGCATCGGTACTGAGGTGCACTGGCAGAGCTGTGTGTGGATCCTAGTACTAGGGTAACGGAGAGCGCTGGCATCAGTACTGAGGTGCACTGGCAGAGCTGTGTGTGGATCCCAGTACTAGGGTGGCAGAGAGCGCTGGCATCAGTACTGAGGTGCACTGGCAGAGCTGTGTGTGGGTCCTAGTACTGGGGTAGCAGAGAGCGCTGGCATCGGTACTGAGGTGCACTGGCAGAGCTGTGTGTGGATCCTAGTACTAGGGTAGCAGAGAGCGCTGGCATCAGTACTGAGGTGCACTGGCAGAGCTGTGTGTGTGGATCCTAGTACTGGGGTAGCAGAGAGCGCTGGCATCAGTACTGAGGTGCACTGGCAGAGCTGTGTGTGGATCCTAGTACCGGGGTAGCAGAGAGCGCTGGCATCAGTACTGACGTGCACTGGCAGAGCTCTGTGTGGGTCCTAGTACCGGGGTAGCACGGAGCGCTGGCATCGGTACTGAGGTGCACTGGCAGAGCTGTGTGTGTGGATCCTAGTACTAGGGTAGCATAGAGCGCTGGCATCGGTACTGAGGTGCACTGGCAGAGCTGTGTGTGGATCCAAGTACTAGGGTAGCAGAGAGCGCTGGCATCAGTACTGAGGTGCACTGGCAGAGCTGTGTGTGGATCCTAGTACCAGGGTAGCAGAGAGCGCTGGCATCGGTACTGAGGTGCACCGGCAGAGCTGTGAGTGGATCCTAATACTAGGGTAGCAGAGAGCGCTGGCATCGGTACTGAGGTGCACTGGCAGAGCTGTGTGTGTGGATCCCAGTACTAGGGTAGCAGAGAGCGCTGGCATTGGTACTGAGGTGCACTGGCAGAGCTGTGTGTGTGGATCCCAGTACTAGGGTAGCAGAGAGCGCTGGCATCAGTACTGAGGTGCACCAGGAGAGCTGTGTGTGGATCCCAGTACTAGGGTAACGGAGAGCGCTGGCATCAGTACTGAGGTGCACTGGCAGAGCTGTGTGTGTGGATCCCAGTACTAGGGTAGCAGAGAGCGCTGGCATCGGTACTGAGGTGCACTGGCAGAGCTGTGTGTGTGGATCCCAGTACTAGGGTAGCAGAGAGCGCTGGCATCGGTACTGAGGTGCACTGGCAGAGCTGTGTGTGTGGATCCCAGTACTAGGGTAGCAGAGAGCGCTGGCATCGGTACTGAGGTGCACTGGCAGAGCTGTGTGTGTGGATCCTAGTACTAGGGTAGCAGAGAGTGCTGGCATCGGTACTGAGGTGCACTGGCAGAGCTGTGTGTGTGGATCCTAGTACTAGGGAAGCAGAGAGCGCTGGCATCAGTACTGAGGTGCACCAGGAGAGCTGTGTGTGGAACCCAGTACTAGGGTAATGGAGAGCGCTGGCATCAGTACTGAGGTGCACTGGCAGAGCTGTGTGTGGATCCTAGTACCGGGGTAGCAGAGAGCGCTGGCATCGGTACTGAGGTGCACTGGCAGAGCTGTGTGTGTGGATCCTAGTACTAGGGTAGCACGAAGCGCTGGCATCGGTACTGAGGTGCACTGGCAGAGCTGTGTGTGTGGATCCTAGTACTAGGGTAACGGAGAGCGCTAGCATGGGTACTGAGGTGCACCAGGAGAGCTGTGTGTGGATCCCAGTACTGGGGTAGCAGAGAGCGCTGGCATCGGTACTGAGGTGCACTGGCAGAGCTGTGTGTGTGGATCCCAGTACTAGGGTAGCAGAGAGCGCTGGCATCAGTACTGAGGTGCACCAGGAGAGCTGTGTGTGGATCCCAGTACTAGGGTAACGGAGAGCGCTGGCATCAGTACTGAGGTGCACTGGCAGAGCTGTGTGTGTGGATCCCAGTACTAGGGTAGCAGAGAGCGCTGGCATCGGTACTGAGGTGCACTGGCAGAGCTGTGTGTGTGGATCCCAGTACTAGGGTAGCAGAGAGCGCTGGCATCGGTACTGAGGTGCACTGGCAGAGCTGTGTGTGTGGATCCCAGTACTAGGGTAGCAGAGAGCGCTGGCATCGGTACTGAGGTGCACTGGCAGAGCTGTGTGTGTGGATCCTAGTACTAGGGTAGCAGAGAGCGCTGGCATCGGTACTGAGGTGCACTGGCAGAGCTGTGTGTGTGGATCCTAGTACTAGGGAAGCAGAGAGCGCTGGCATCAGTACTGAGGTGCACCAGGAGAGCTGTGTGTGGAACCCAGTACTAGGGTAATGGAGAGCGCTGGCATCAGTACTGAGGTGCACTGGCAGAGCTGTGTGTGGATCCTAGTACCGGGGTAGCAGAGAGTGCTGGCATCGGTACTGAGGTGCACTGGCAGAGCTGTGTGTGTGGATCCTAGTACTAGGGTAGCACGAAGCGCTGGCATCGGTACTGAGGTGCACTGGCAGAGCTGTGTGTGTGGATCCTAGTACTAGGGTAACGGAGAGCGCTAGCATGGGTACTGAGGTGCACCAGGAGAGCTGTGTGTGGATCCCAGTACTGGGGTAGCAGAGAGCGCTGGCATCGGTACTGAGGTGCACTGGCAGAGCTGTGTGTGGATCCCTGCATCAGTAGAGACTGAAGATCTGCAGGCCAGGAAGGATGTGCATTTTCAGTGCTTGTTGAAGGTCTCAGTATTGGATGAACACTGGCTGCTGTTAGTATTCAATGTGGGAACTTTGATCCTGAGTACAGTGGGGGCGGGGCCAGTGAGTGTGGTGGGCGGGCAGCGTGTTTGGAGGCGGGGTCAGCGAGTGTGGAGAGGGGTCAGCCTTTGTGGGGGCTGGGTCAGCGAGTGGTGGGAGGCAGTGTGTTGGGGAGTGGGGTCAGCGAGTGTGGGGGCGGGGGTTCGCAAAGGACTAAAAAGAACATGGTATTCTGCCACTATTTTATTGACCTTTCACTTACAGGTAACTGAATATCAATATAATGCAAACACTTTAATATAATATAAAAACAACTGTTACCTCTCAGGGTTTGTTTTCATAGATTCATACCTGTGAACTCTTAGGGTTTGACCCCACTCTCAGGGTATGTTTTCATAGATTCATACCTGTGAACTCCTATGGGTTTGACCCCACTCTCAGGGTCTGTTGTCATAGGTTCATTCCTGTGAACTCTTAGGGTTTGACCCCACTCTCAGAGTTTGTTGTCATAGGTTCATTCCTGTGCACTCTTAGGGTTTGATCCCACTCTCAGGGTATGTTTTCATAGATTCATACATGTAAACTCTTAGGATTTGACCCCACTCTCAGGGTATGTTTTCATAGATTCATACATGTAAACTCTTAGGGTTTGACCCCACTCTCAGGGTTTGTTTTCATAGATTCATACCTGTGAACTCCTATGGGTTTGACCCCACTCTCAGGGTCTGTTGTCATAGGTTCATTCCTGTGAACTCTTAGGGTTTGACCTCACTCTCAGAGTTTGTTGTCATAGGTTCATTCCTGTGCACTCTTAGGGGTTGACCCCACTCTCAGGGTATGTTTTCATAGATTCATACATGTGAACTCTTAGGGGTTGACCCCACTCTCAGGGTATGTTTTCATAGATTCATACATGTGAAATCTTAGGGTTTGACCCCACTCTCAGGGTATGTTTTCATAGATTCATACCTGTGAACTCTTACGGTTTGACCCCACTCTCAGGGTATATTTTCATAGATTCATACCTGTGTACTCTTAGGGTTTGACCCCACTCTCAGGGTATGTTTTCAAATAAAGCAATACCAAAGGGGATGATGGACGAAGCGTTTGAGCAAATCAAACACTCACCCCCAGTCAACTGATCTGGGTTGAATCCATCATCATTCTTTAGCTCACTCCACCACCCCAGTTTACACCTGGCCATATGCAAATCAGTCTGACCCTGTGCCTCATGGGAACAGTCCAGCCCAAACTGCTAAGCCATGTCTTCCCTGGACCGGAAACAGGCATCCTGGGACCGGTTTCCGGTTCATAACCCTCATCAAACGATGGATTTAGACCCAGATCTTTGTACTGGTGTGAATGTATGACATTGTTCTGCATTCTGTCCATCTGTGGAAATATGGATTTTTATGATCAGTTATGTCCCCTATCTTGGACCCCAACGGTTTCATGTATAAATCACAAGTACATGTATGTTCCCTCCAGTTCCAGTTATGAAGACGCAAACACATGTGCGTCCACCGTCAACATGTCCTCTTTCAGATCCGCCATGAATGGGCCGGATATTCCATTCCTAAGTATGAAAGGCCACCGGCCTTATATGGTTCACTTATGCCATTTTACAGTCCAGGCGAGTAGGCCCTGATTCTGCCATCAAGCCTTTTCCTGCCTTCTGCCTCTGAAAGCTCCAGTCTGAGCTCGCATCTGTATCCATGAACTTTGTCCTATTCCCTGCGCGGCTAACGGTGCCTGACATCAGCCTGTTGCCTGCCAAAAACTGTATTTCACCTTCGAGATTATCTGCTCCGCTCCCTACCCAATGCATTCCTGTCTAGTAGTTTAAGTAAACATTCTTCCAGCTACCGAGCAAAAGGCCCGGCTTCTCTGTCATTATGCAAGTAATTCATAGCCCTGTTACTATGGAAGATTTCTGCCCTCGCATCTAGTATAGACACTTAGACGCTTGTACACGCACTCACAGTCAGTATAGAATAGATTTTGTTCGAAAGACCTTTCTTTTTGGATAACACAGTTCTTTAAACATAGGATGTTAGATATGATTTGGGATTAGGTTGACTTGACCCTCCAGACTTCTGTCGCCACATGTAGAGCTAAATGTCAAGTCCCCTTCACCCCCTAGTTGCACGTCAATCACACGTCATGCTGCTGCGCGCGCATTTCTGCCAAGTATTTCTGCTGACATTGCGAAATTCTTTCATGGAACCACCCTATCATGACATCATACCTGATGACGTTCTTTAGTTACGCCCAGTTACACCCACTTTTGCTACGCATGTATGTTTTATCTTTACTATCAATTGTTACGCCTCCTCCATCTGGTTCACTGTAATGCCTATTGTATAAAAATGATTACTTGTCAATAAAGTAGCGTCTTCACTTCCTGAACCTTCGTGGTGATGGAATATGGAGCTCCTCAATTTAAATTGATCTTGGAATAAAGCCCGTTCCGAACCTCTAATACCACGGATTCTGCCTCTTATTTTACTGAGCTATTGTTATAGATTTTCCGCATCAAATTAAGTTCCGGTAATTAAATTATTTACCACATAAATGGCGCCCGAACAGGGACACTTTCTCATCTCACGCGCCGGCGGTGCGTTGCAGGCCCGGTCTCCTGTCACAGCTGGACGGACAACAACGCGTACCCACAGGATTTCCTGTATCTCCCTCCTGCCGAGCGGGGGTAACTGAGGCTGCGATCAACACCCAGACGAGGCGGTGAGAAGTGCGAAGTATCCCGACCAGAGCCTAGCTGAGAGAGCAAGATCCGAGGTATACAGAGGCCCACCAGTTTCCGAAGTCTCCGAAGTTTCGAGTCGAGTCCAGTCCGGTTCAAGTTCAGTTCAGTTCCGAGGCCTTCCGTTCCGAGCTACCCGGTGAGTACCATTATCGGGGAGGCGTTCTGACGTGCACATAGTCTGTGCCGGTCAAGACGGGTTTGGGTACACAAATCCGGTCTGCACTGTTTCAGCAGTGTATCTGTACTGTTTAGCAGTATATCAAGTATGTCTAGTATATAATTCAGAATTACCTAGTTAGTATCGAGTATTATGCTTAGTGACTAGTTCCCTAAATGGCCATCATTGTCTATTTCATTTAAAATGTTAAATGTTAAAATGTTTTAAATACGTTCTGTATACTGTGGTGTGAATGACTGTTCATTATTGTGTTTTATGGTATTAAACGTGTTCAAAATTAGGTATCAGATCAGTTCTCAATATGCCGTTCTTTTTGAAATTAAGACAGATTAAAACTAGAAAAGGGGTACTCGAAGAAGCTGTTCCCATTCCTCCTAGGGACACTCCAGGGTACTTCATGTATCATAAACATGGCCTAGACGCCATATTATTTCTTGATCTATGGGTAGACTACACCAAGGAATTACCAGAAAGTCAGAGGTGGCCCGCAGCTGGGACCTGGGATGCAGATTGCATTATGAAAGTAGAAGAAGAATTATGGAAAAAGAAAGCTAGACAGTCACAGAAAGATGCCATTGAATTATGGCGTAAAGAATCATATAGACGTACAGAAAAAGCGCTCAGACAGGAAGAGAAAAGTAAGGAGAATTCAAATAAAGTTCGAGAAAATGTATTAATTGAAGAAGGTACTCGAGTAAAGTCAGAACAAACAGATAGTCAAAGAAATGCCCTTGTGAATGGTATGTATCCTCTTCTGGCCGAAGGATTACCTAAGGCTACTCCGGAGATACCAAAAGACTTGCCACCCCCATTGTTTCCGATAAAAGCACATCCCAAAGGGCATCCCAGAACCGCAGAAGATGTTTTTCTTTCCTCTTATTTAGACGACGCAGCTCCCGAGTATGCTAATGCTGCGCCACATAGACCGCCTGCCGAGGGGGTTCAACGCCAAGACCCTCCTTCGTCTGTACCTCTGCGACAGCAAACTCCGACACAAGTTCCGGCAAGCACATCTGTTTCTACATCCGCATCCACACCTATGGTTGCTATATCCCGTTCAACGAATCCTTTCACATCCAGCACCCCAGGTGGTGCTACCGGAGGTACATCAAGCATTTTTTCCACGCCGCCTAGAACAAATAAACTTTCCTTTCAAGAATTAGCCCACCAACGTACGCCCAAACTAGTAACTCCCAACACGCTCAAGGAACTTCTAATAGACTGTAGATATGACCCTGTGCCCGGAAAAGGGGACGAAATGATGCTGGCATCATTACGTATCCGACGAGCTGCAATATATTTAGGGAAGCTACCAGGAATGACTGCACATTTAGAAAATATATATCACTTTGTTCAGTCAGGGCGAGACCCTGAGAGTATTAACAGAGCCATGGAGTACCAAAAAGTGGAAATCCAGGGGGAACTGTTACGTTTCCTCATAAACTGTGTGATCAGAAATCAAGATCAACCAGGGGTAAATCCGGAAGAAATGCAAATTCTTACCACATGGGGTAAGAATATATCAGAGGGGAGACATGATAAACGATCATGTATAGTAGCTATGAGCCGAAAGATCCGCAAAGAAATAGAACGAATACACGAGGAAAGATTAGCAGTAGACGAACCTGAACAAACCGAGGACGAGGAAGAATTAGAACTGCCCACAGGACAGTTAGAAACTATGGCCTATGTAGGTAGAGGAAGATCTTGCAATAATACTAGATGCTTTACTGATCCGATACGTCCGATACGTCCAGATAATAACAGAAAATTCCAAACTCCTATAATAAATACAAGGTCCCCCGAACATTCGTTCCAAGCCGCAGACAAATTACTCCGAGAACGAAGGGGTTATCATATACTCGATTCTATGGACGAACAAGAATTAGCCAGGTCAGCCGTTCACTGGGTTGATAGTCCTGGAAAATATGGTGATGATACACTAGCACATACGTTTTTGAACCTCGCCCCAGATGAACAGCGTTTAGCTGGTATCTATATGATTCAACAACTCCTTATATTATATAAAAGCCAACACTCCGATCCTGGCCCCTTACCTGATATATTGACTGAATTACTCACGAATAAATGGAGAGGTTCCGGTACTAAGTTAATTAGAGAAATACTAGAATCCAGAAAGCAGTACATCCTTTTTGTATGTCCTGAACATGTCTCACTGCCCATCAAGGAAAGAACGACGTATTACATGGAGAGACAGAACCCCTTACGCGAAGTACACCCGATAAAAGGTGATGACAATGAGTTTAAACGTGTGTTTGTATACACACCCATATCCAAAATAGAACTATTAGAAATGAAGAAAGTGGTACCCAGTCATGACAAAGACCCAGCGGGTTTCCACCGTGAAATTAAAGATATGTTACTCATGGGAGAATATACCTACCCCGACATTATGACAATATTGAAGGTATTAATGCCTGCGGGCATTTACGAAAAACTCAAGGAAAAGGATTGGGAGGTGGGAGACCAGAAGATAGATTGGACAGCATTAGAAAACGAAGAAAAAGCTCGAGGTCCAGGTTCAGGGCTCGGGGACAAGATCAAAGCACTACCAGGTCTATTAGTACAGGTACTGCCACGTTTATTAACTACGAAAAAGGAGGACTGGGGTGCAATATCAGCCTGTAAACAGAAATCAGATGAAGACACTAGTGATTTCTATTCCCGATTTGAAAGATGTTTTGGTATAAATAGTGGAATAAAAGCAAGTAGCGAGTCGTATCCACATCTGTTTGTGACAAAATTGGTTGAAAATGCCTTGCCCCAAGTTAAGAATAGAGTATTGAAATTCGAGAGTACCTGGCAAGGTAACACTCCGTCACAAATGTTACAAATGCTACAGTACCATCACAATAGAATTAGAGAAGAACAAGAACATGAACATAGGCGCATGAAAGACACGAAAATGAAAATGCTAGTTTCCCAGACAGTCCCAGCTGACGGTCATAAAAAGGGTATAACACAGTCCAGTGTTTCAGCAGGTCCTATAAAAGGGACGTGCAACTATTGTAAACAGCCAGGTCATTATGTACACGATTGTCCCGTTTTAAAACATAATATCGCCATAGGTAACACAAAAGAAAGACCAAGACCACTTAGACAGGATCAGAATCAACAAGGAACTCCGCAGCATGCACAGTCCATGCCAGCTCCGCAACAGTCTATGCCAGCTCCACCACCGCAGCCTATTGCTGCCACACAAACAACGACCCGACAGATGTATCAGACCGCACAGTATGACTATCCTGATTATCAACGATACTCGTGAAACAGCCTAGAGTGGGAAGTTGGCTTACCCCTTATTGAGGTCCCTGTAGATCAAGAAGGACCTTATGTACACAGTGAACTATTAGGTCAAGATAGAAAATTCTTACTTGATACAGGGGCAAGCCGAACAACAATAAAACGTAGTGAGGTTCCAGGGGCACCCCTCTCAGGCTCACAGAATATTTCCCTTGGCTTTTCAGGAAAACCTATCATTAACGAAGTATCACAGCCTCTTCCACTTACGATTGGTCCCTTGACACGAACTACAGATTTATTACTTACTAAATCATGTCCAGAAAACTTGTTAGGCATAAAAACTTTGAAAGCTCTAGGAGCTATTATATGTTGTTCTCCGGAAGGAGTAAGATTGTTTTTACGTGATTTCAAAGGGCACTACGTGTCCCGAGACAGGGATCATCGACTGCAGACTTTACCGACACATTTATGGGCACAAGGCCCTACAGATGTTGGTTGCATGAACATTACACCATATCGAGTCACACTAAAGGCAGGAGTGGTACTACCCCGAATGCGACAATACAAGTTACCCCCAGATGCTGTAGTGGCTTTACTACAAATCATTGACGAGCTTATTACCCAAGGAGTGGTTGTGGAAACTGACTCCAATGTATGTAATTCACCGATAATTCCGATTCTTAAACGAACCGATCCAACAGCCCCGCCAGTATATCGATTGGTTATTGATCTGCGCGAATTAAATAAATGCATAGTACCACAATACCCCGTAGTCCCAGACATTTCTTCATTACTGACAGCCATTGATTCCGAAGCGACATTCTTTACTGTAATTGATCTCAAGAATGCCTTCTTCAGCGTCCCAATAGATCCGGAAAGCCAATATTTGTTCGGATTTAGTTTAAATGGACGTAGCTTTAAATTCACACGCGCACCTCAAGGATTTACAGAAAGCCCCAGCATTTATAGCCAAGCACTGAAACGAGAACTCGACAGTATCCACATGCCAGTCAACACTGCCCTGCTTCAATATGTCGATGATCTGCTGATCACCGCTAGAAGCGAACCTGAATGTGAAAAAGCCTCACTGACGGTATTACAATTTTTGGCCGAAAAGGGGCACAAGGTGTCCCCTTCTAAGCTGCAATTCTGTGTCCAGCGAGTTGTTTACCTTGGTCACTCGCTGTCCAAGGAGGGAAGGCAGCTTACATCAGATCGCATCCAGTTAATTGCAAATATGCCAATACCCAAGACACAAAAGGAGGTGCGGGCTTTCATAGGCCTCACTTCATATTGTAGGCAGTGGATCCCTCAGTATGCATTTCTAGCAAAACCCCTCATTCAATTGACAACACAGGAGGCAGCCACATCGACTGTTCTCCCTTGGACTCAGGAACATACACAAGCTTTTGAAAGCCTAAAGAAAGCCTTATGCCAAGCACCTGTTTTAGCAACACCATGTTACAATAAACAGTTTACACTCTTCGTTACAGAACGCGAAGGTACTGCCTTGTCAGTACTCACACAGGAACAAGCAGGATCACACAAACCATGTGCTTATTTTTCTAGTACATTAGATCCCGTAGCTCAGGCTTTGCCTGCGTGCCTGAAATCAGTGGCAGCAACAGCTTTAGCAATCAGACAAAGCGATGCCATAGTATTAGGTCATCCATTAACAGTACAAGTACCACATGCAGTAGAGGTTCTCTTGAACCGCACACAAACACAACACTTGACTATAGCACGACTTACTGGTTACGAATTAACATTGTTTCAGCCACATATAGAAATCAGACGTTGTAGTACATTGAATCCTGCCACACTGTTACCTGTAAATGGAACAGACCCACTTGCACATGATTGTATTGAAGTTATCACTATCACGACGAAACCCAGACAAGATTTAACAGACGTCCCATTGTTAGACCCAGACCTGACGTTGTATGTAGATGGTTCATGTATGAGAACAGGTACAGGAGAGCTAGTGGC
Organism: Triturus cristatus; assembly: GCF_964204655.1. NCBI lineage: Eukaryota > Metazoa > Chordata > Amphibia > Caudata > Salamandridae > Triturus > Triturus cristatus. The sequence continues at coordinate 819,390,356 of NC_140595.1, forward strand.
CGCTTACGCAGTCACAACAGACACTGAAATCATTGAAACTAATTGCATAAATACCTTGTCCGCTCAAGCAGCAGAGCTCATCGCTCTGACACAAGCCTGTATTCAAGCCACAAATAAAAAAGTCAACATATACACTGATTCACGTTATGCATTCGGAGTTGTACATGACTTTGGCGTGCTGTGGCGAGAGAGAGGTTATTTAACTTCTCACGGTGCCCACATTCAGCACGGACCCCTTATTCATGCCTTATTAGATGCAATACATCTACCCACTGCAATATCAATTATGAAATGTAAAGCTCATACGAAAGTTACTGATATCATTTCTCAAGGCAATGATCTAGCTGACAGAACAGCTAAACAGACTGCTCAAACTCAAACATCCGACATGACAAAGACAATAGTCCCGACACCAACATATTGCATGACGGTTAAGGATCCCGCTCTTGACGTAATCGACATACAGACACATGCTACACCAGACGAAATAAAGAAATGGACTGCATTAGGAGGGATCCAAACGGATCAAGGATGGATGATGAAGGAAAAATCTGTGTGGTTCCTTCCTGATTCAATGGTCCAAGTCGTTATTAACACTGTACATAGTCCAGCACATCTAGGAGAAAAAGCTATGCTAGACAGCATCCAACACATATGGTTCAACAAACATTTACGAGCAGCAGCTAAACAAAAAGTTCGTACCTGTATGATCTGTTGTCAGTTTAACCCAGGTAAAAGCATTCCCGTAGAACAGGGTGGATTTCAGCCTCCTGATCACCCTTTTGAAGTCCTCCAGATGGATTATATCCAGATGGAACGATGTCGAGGATTCAAATATGTTCTCGTAGTTGTCTGTGCTCTTTCCCGTTGGACAGAGGCATACCCGGTTTCAGATTACACTGCTCCGACTACTGCCAAACAGTTGGTTCGAGAATTCTTCCCACGGTACGGTTTACCACGTGTTGTCTACTCAGATAACGGCCAGCCGTTCTCATCCGAATTAATGAAACACGTTTCACTTTTGTTAGGCTATCAGTGGAAATTTCACTGTGTCCGACACCCCGAGGCAGCAGGTCTCGTAGAACGACATAACCAGACCCTGAAAATTAGATTGTCCAAAATATGCAGAGAGAAAGGTGTCGACTGGGTAGTAGCGTTACCAGTTGCACTCTTTTACATGAGAATGGTAGCACACTCTCGAACAGGGCTATCCCCTTATGAAGTGATCTTCGGTAGACCACCAAATATGTGGGGGACGCCTATACCACGCAAAATAACTGATATTGACTGTAATATGCTGACAGATTACTTGGCTTCCTTGATGTCTGCACTACAATCTTGTCGGTCACAGGTAGCTGCAGCCTTTCCCGACAACACCGAGGTGAAACCCCATGACGTAATTCCAGGAGACTTGGTGTTAGTGAGGAACTTTGACCGGAAGTCTCAGCTGGATCCTAGGTGGAAATCGCCTCAACTCGTATTGCTAACGACGAGGACAGCCGTGAAGATCGAAGGTCGAAAAGGCTGGATACATTCAAGTCATATCAAGAAATTTCATGGACTACCGTCAGACGTAAACGACACACCTTGCGTGTCTTCACCGATTGACTCTAAACTTCCTTTGGTTGAACTGAATAACCACGAACAATATAAACTAAAACTTCGGTCTAACAAGTCAGGCAATTTGATTGTTTAAGTCCTCTCCAAGGTGAATCGGTCGAATTTGTCTCTGACATGTATCCCTTAGACCTGTATAGAGAAAGAAACAGAAGGATAAAGTTGAAACGACATGCGTACTGTAAATCACTGCGTAGTCATTGCACAGTGACGTTATTAATTTTGTTTTCCTTAAGTCTTTTAATAATTACTGCAAGTATATTGTTGCACACATATTATCCTATTTCTAGACATGTTTATAATGTTACTGCTGAACATTCTTTTAGTGAATTACCTCCGCATGAGTTGTCTTATAGATTTGCGCTGCGCAATAACACTTTTATTAGTATGTTACATCATTCCCATCAGGTTAGCAATGCTACAAATTGTTGGATATGTGGCCGACTCCCTCCCTTTCAGAACTATAAAGGAATTCTGCCTCTCTTTCCCTACCCGTTCACACACAACGGCTCCTGTGGAGCATGGTTTAGTTTAATTAATTCCCTAGATTCGAATTCTGCAGTTTACCAGAATAACTGGGTATGGGGAAATCTGAACTTAGTTTTACTCAACATCTGTCACCCTAACAAGGAGGGACTTCCCAAAAGAACAGGAACTGATCTAGAAAATGAAGTATATGGATTAGGTAATTTTACGTTTAATCTCATGATCCTGAATGTCGAATCCGAAGCTACTCCAATTTTGCCCGCCATGTCAGTATTTCCAGTTAAAGGTGAATTATGTGTAAGAAAGAATGGTTCCATACATATGGGCCATAGTAGATGCACCACTGTAATAGAATTTAGCGATCAAGGCAAGTCTACATTTAGAGCTTCCCGCCATTCCTACTTCATATGTGGTCAGACGGCACACATACGTTTGCCACTAGATTGGGATGGTACCTGCTACATCGGATTCCTTTTGCCACCTGTTTTCCTAGCTCCTCCTGATTATCACAGAAACACTCATTTAGTACACAATAGAGAAAGGAGAGATCTCCCAATAGTCGATTACACTGAGACCGCATGGGAAAAATACACAGATTTCAATAAAGGTCTCTTTCCCTATATAGGTACAGTTACCAATAGTAAGCTGATACGTAGATTAACCAGAACCCTTGAAGCAGTAGTGAACGAAACTATTTCCGCCTTAGGCAATTTAACAGAAGAGCAGTCTGCTATGCGGATTGTTGTGCTTCAAAATTGTCTTGTCCTTGACGTCATCCTGGCCGATAGGGGCGGAGCTTGTAGGGTCATCGGATCAAGTTGTTGCATTTTCATACCAGAAAATTCGCCATCTGTATATAAAGCCATAACTCGCCTTCATAAGATTGTAAGCCAGATACACCAGAATCCAGGCACCTGGACTTGGTCCGGTTGGTTTTGGAGTGTATTATCTACCTTTGGATGGAGGGTCCTATCCTTCCTAGGTATTGGCTTCCTCATATTATTCAGTTGCTGTCTATGCCTACAATGTGGACCAGCGATTTGTGGTCTGTGTGCCACATCGTGTATTCCACCACCAAGATTTCATTCATCCCAGAAGAAAAAAGAAGAACAAATGATGCTATATGAACAGATCGATGGATTGATGAAGATTGATATCTCTTAACGGGCAAGTAGGGGACAAGGAGGGAATGTGGAAATATGGATTTTTATGATCAGTTATGTCCCCTATCTTGGACCCCAACGGTTTCATGTATAAATCACAAGTACATGTATGTTCCCTCCAGTTCCAGTTATGAAGACGCAAACACATGTGCGTCCACCGTCAACATGTCCTCTTTCAGATCCGCCATGAATGGGCCGGATATTCCATTCCTAAGTATGAAAGGCCACCGGCCTTATATGGTTCACTTATGCCATTTTACAGTCCAGGCGAGTAGGCCCTGATTCTGCCACAAGCCTTTTCCTGCCTTCTGCCTCTGAAAGCTCCAGTCTGAGCTAGCATCTGTATCCATGAACTTTGTCCTATTCCCTGCGCGGCTAACGGTGCCTGACATCAGCCTGTTGCCTGCCAAAAACTGTATTTCACCTTCGAGATTATCTGCTCCGCTCCCTACCCAATGCATTCCTGTCTAGTAGTTTAAGTAAACATTCTTCCAGCTACCGAGCAAAAGGCCCGGCTTCTCTGTCATTATGCAAGTAATTCATAGCCCTGTTACTATGGAAGATTTCTGCCCTCGCATCTAGTATAGACACTTAGACGCTTGTACACGCACTCACAGTCAGTATAGAATAGATTTTGTTCGAAAGACCTTTCTTTTTGGATAACACAGTTCTTTAAACATAGGATGTTAGATATGATTTGGGATTAGGTTGACTTGACCCTCCAGACTTCTGTCGCCACATGTAGAGCTAAATGTCAAGTCCCCTTCACCCCCTAGTTGCACGTCAATCACACGTCATGCTGCTGCGCGCGCATTTCTGCCAAGTATTTCTGCTGACATTGCGAAATTCTTTCATGGAACCACCCTATCATGACATCATACCTGATGACGTTCTTTAGTTACGCCCAGTTACACCCACTTTTGCTACGCATGTATGTTTTATCTTTACTATCAATTGTTACGCCTCCTCCATCTGGTTCACTGTAATGCCTATTGTATAAAAATGATTACTTGTCAATAAAGTAGCGTCTTCACTTCCTGAACCTTCGTGGTGATGGAATATGGAGCTCCTCAATTTAAATTGATCTTGGAATAAAGCCCGTTCCGAACCTCTAATACCACGGATTCTGCCTCTTATTTTACTGAGCTATTGTTATAGATTTTCCGCATCAAATTAAGTTCCGGTAATTAAATTATTTACCACACATCAACTGTTGTTTTTGAATATGTTTTCAAATATTCATACCTGTGAAATCTTAGGGTTCGACCCCACTCTCAGGGTTTGTTGTCATAGGAACATTCCTGTGAACTCTTAGGTTTCGACCCCACTCTCAGGGTTTGTTGTCATAGGAACATTCCTGTGAACTCTTAGGGTTTGACCCCACTCTCTTCGTATGTTTTCAAATATTCATACCTGTGAACTCTTAGGGTTTGACCCCACTCTTAGGGTTTGTTGGCATAGTTTCATACCTGTGGTCTCTGAAGGTTTGTCCAGAGTCTCAGGGCATGTTGGCATGTAATTAGTACTGTGAGCTCTTAGGGTGTGACCCAACTCTCAGGATTTGTTGTCATATGTTAATTCCTGTGAACTCTTATGGGTTTGACCCCACTCTCATAGTATGTTTTCATAGATTCATACCTGTGAACTCTTAGGGTTTGACCCCACTCTCAGGGTTTGTTGTCATCGGTTCATACCTGTGAACTCTGAAGGTTTGTCCACAGTCTCAGTGCTTGTTGGCATGTAATTATTATTGTGAACTCTTAGGGTTTGACCCCACTCTCAGGGTATGTTTTCCAGATTCATACCTGTAAACTCTTAGGATTTGACACCATTCTCAGGGTATGTTTTCATAGATTCATACCTGTGAACTCTTAGGGTTTGACCCCACTCTCAGGGCATGTTTTCATAGATTCATACCTGTAAACTCTTAGGATTTGACCCCATTCTCAGGGTATGTTGTCATAGGTTCATGCCTGTGAACTCTGAAGGTTGTCTACAGTCTAAGGGCTTGTTGGCATGTAATTAGTACTGTGAACTCTTAGGGTATGGCCCCACTCTTAGGTTTTGTAGTCATATGTTCATACCTGTGAACTCTTAGGGTTTGACCCCACTCTCAGTGTATGTATTTATATATTCATACCTGTGAACTCTTAGGGTTTGACCCCACTCTCAGGGTATGTTTTCATAGATTCATACCTGTGAACTCTTAGGGTTTGACCCCACTCTCAGGGTATGTTTTCATAGATTCATACCTGTGAACTCTTATGGGTTTGACCCCTCTCTCAGGGTATGTTTCCATAGATTCATACCTGTGAACTCTTAGGGTTTGACCCCACTCTCAGGGTATGTTTTCATAGATTCATGCCTGTAAACTCTTAGGGTTTGACCCCACTCTAAGGGTATGTTTTCATAGATGCATTCCTGTGAACTCTTAGGGTTTCACCCCACTCTCAGGGTTTGTTGGCATAGGTTCATGCCTGTGAACTCTGAAGGTTTGTCCACAGTCTTAGGGCTTGTTGGCATGTAATTATTACTGTGAACTCTTAGGGTATGGCCCCACTCTCAGGATTTGTTGTCATATGTTCATACCTGTGAACTCTAGGGCCGATTCACAGAACTAATCTGAGATAAAATCTTAATCTTACTACTTTTGGTATTCACAGAAGACATTTAGTAGTAGTAAAGTTAGGAGTCCTAACTTTACTACTACTAAACTGAGACAAAATCCTTACTTTACGACTTCGGTATTCACAAAAGGCATTTAGTAGTAGTAAAGTTAGGAGTCCTAACTTTACTAGTACTAAATGTCTTTTGTGAATACCAAAAGTAGTAAGTTTAGGATTTTATCTCAGATTAGTTCTGTGAATCGACTCCTCAGGGTTTGACCCCACTCTCAGGGTATGTTTTCATAGATTCATACTTGGGAAATCTTAGGGTTTGACCCCACTCTCAGGGTATATTTTCATATATTCATACCTGTGAACTCCTAGGGTTTGATCCACTCTCAGGGTTTGTTTTCATAGATTCATACCTATGAAATCTTAAGGTTTGACCCCACTCTCAGGGTATGTTTTCATAGATTCATACCTGTGATCTCTTAGGGTTTGACCCCACTCTCAGGGCTTGTTGTGATAGGTTCATTCCTGTGAACTTTTAGGGTTTGACCCCACTCTCAGGGTATGTTTTCATAGATTCATACCTGTGAACTCTTTGGGTTTGACCCCACTCTCAGGGAATGTTTTCATAGATTCATACCTGTGAACTCTTAGGGTTTGACCCCACTCTCAGAGTATGTTTTCATAGATTCATACCTGTGAACTCTTAGGGTTTGTCCCCACTCTCAGGGTATGTTTTCATAGATTCATACCTGTGAACTCTTAGGGTTTGACCCCACTCTAAGGGTATGTTTTCATAGATTCATACCTGTGAACTCTTAGGATTTGGTCCCACTCTCAGAGTATGTTTTCATAGATTCATGCGTGTGAACTCTTAGGGTTTGACCCCTGTTAGACCTGTCAGCCCTAGGGTGGTCTTTCCCTGTATTTTTGCCCTTGCCTCATTTTTTCCACCCCCTTTTTCGTTGGCCTTAGGTCTCCGAGCGCCCTTTCACTGCTAATCAGTGTTAAGGTGCAGGTGCTCTCTTCCCCCAAGATGGCTGCCACAGGCCCCTGCTACTGCGGAGTGGCCTTTTTAGTAGCACCCTAGTTGCCAGGAGCTGGCTGGGACCCTACAACAAAGTTGCGACACCAGCCCGCCTTTTTGTCCTATAGCTAGAGTGGGGAAGCTCCTGGAACTTGCTGGAACCTTCTAGAAGAAGTGTGGGGTTTTGCTTTTGCCGCCTTAGAGGGTGGTCACCTGACCTAGGGATACTTAAGGGAAGGAGGGAACATTTTTAGTCAGTTGGGGTGACGACGACCTGGGGGAACTTACGCAGGAGTTTTAGGCGGTAAGGCCTTGTCAGGGACTTATGCCACTGAAAGTGACAGGGTTTAGGTGCTGCCTTTCAAGTTGAGTGAGGGATCCTGAACTAGCCCACTGATCTGGCCCAGCGGGAGGGGAACCCAGGGACAACCTACCAAGCCGGACGAGGAACTATCTAGTCACCAACTCAACCTGCCCCCCCCCCCCAAGGAACAAACCTACTAAGGGCACCAGATACAACAAGCGCCAAAAGGATGAAGAAACTTACCAAAGAACTTACCACAGAAACTTACCAAAGAACTTACCGCAGAAACTTACCACAGAATTGCTGGGGGATCGACCAGGTACCTGCGCTGTGCCATTCCTGCGCTCCCTGACGTCACCTGGGCCCCCTTCCTAGCTGTTCTGCCACAGGCGTGTGGCCTGCCGCCCCTGTGAGAGGAAGGGGGTACTGGGCGCTGAACGAATCGCTTTCCCCCCAGCTACACGCCAGCCCTTGATTTCTTCCACCCCCATCGGGGAACTCCAAAAGAAATCACTCACCGCCGTGAGATTGTCCTCTGCCATCACCGGGGCCCCGTCGCTGCCGTCGCAGCCGAGGTAACGTGGCCCCCCAGGGCGGAGAAGCCTGCCGGAAAGCAGCGGAGGCCTCGTTGGGCCGAGACGTCTTGCCGAGGCCGCGTAGGCCCGAAGCCAAAGACTCCAGTCACCTGACGGGGGCGGACTGCCAAACGCCGCCCCCGCCGCTGTGCCATTCGTGGAGAGGGCCGCGTCCCGCCGACCGCGCTGTCATTGGCGGCTGCGGGCACAGGCCTCGGAAGCCTGAAGGAAGTCCCCGTGGAGCTCCCCGGCCACGTCTGGACTGGCCGGGAGCCCCGTGCCATCCCCCTCGGCCCGGACGCGGCTGGCGGGAGAGGCTCGAGAGCAAGTGAGCCCCCGCCCAGCCGAGGATCAGCTGGAGTGACCCACGAGGGGTCGAAGAGCAAGGGCCGAGAGTCGCAAGGGCCTCGCTGAGGCTGTAGAACCAGGTAACCCCCCCGGGGAAGAGGGCGGGAAGCCCCCGTGGAGCCCGGAGCACGCCCCTCCCCCAGGGGGGAATCCTCTGACAAGTATTTGGCCCCATAGCCCGCCGGACAGGGCCCGACACCGCGGCTATAACTATCGGTTCACCCCCCCCCCCCCGCCTCAGACTGCCAGGACTCAATGGTAAAATTCAAGGCCCTAATTCAAGGCTCTGATAACACGCCTCACTCAATGCGCGGATGCAGCGCTTTGGCCCCGGGCTCAAAAGCAAACATAACGTGTAGTGCTTCCGTGAGGTTAGATGTTTAGCGCTCCAGGGTTATAGGCTGTTTAGCGCTTCAGAGAATTACCATGTTTAACAGGGTCATGAAATGCCATGTTTCAGGCTTCAGTGTATTGCCATATTTAAAGCGCTTTTGAGTGGCTATGTGCAGCGCTATGTTAGGAACCCCTATTTGAAATGCTAATGAGTTGCTATGTGCGGCGCTAAGTCAAATGCCATGTTTTAAAGCGCTATTACCTTGCTATGTGCAGTGCTATGTCAAATGCCATGTTTTAAAGCACTATTGCCTTGCTATGTGCAGTGCTATGTCAAATGCCATGTTTTAAAGCGCTATTGCCTTGCTATGTGCAGCGCTATGTCAAATGCCATGTTTTAAAGCGCTATTGCCTTGCTATGTGCAGCGCTATGTTAAATGCCATGTTTTAAAAGCGCTATTGAATTGCTATGTGCAGCGCTTTGCGTAAACGCTGTGTTTGACGCTCCCCAGGATCACCAGGTATCGCGCTTTGATTCAAGGCCAGGTTTTGATGTTGGAATGAACTGCTAATCTATTCCTAATTAAATTTTTTGATCCTAAGGTTGATCTAGATAAAGCTGATTGGTTTTATTAAACCTACTGTGTGGTGTCAATTATTGTGTGCGTTTCCTGTCTCAGTGGATGTGTGTGCTGTATGGTCACTTTACACGTAAGCCTTTGGGTGCCTACCTGCTCGAGTCACGTTACCCCCAGAGGGCCTGGTGACCCCCGGTCCTACAACCCCACTCTAAGGGTATGCTTTCAAAGATTCATACCTGTGAACTCTTAGGGTTTGACCCCACTCTCAGGGTATGTTTTCATAGATTCATGCCTGTGACTTCTCAGAGTTTAACCCTGGTCTGGGTTTGTTTTGCTATGGCGGTAGGTGATTTTCGGGGTCAGTCTGTGGTTCTGGTGTCACCAGTGGTGAGGGGGGAGTTACTAAGATGAAGTAAGCCCGTCTAGGTTTTATGCATTGTATTCTGGGGCTGGTAATCACTCACCCCACCACCTCCCCGACGGAGACCGGAAGTGGTGGCCCTCGGGGACTCCTGCGGATTCTGACCCACCCTACACACCCTCCAAGGCAGGGGCAACCCTCGGGGGCCCCTGCAGATCCTGACCCAACCCCACGCAAGTGAGACAACCTCCCAGGGAGGGACCGGGAGTGGCAGCCTTCGGGGGGCCCCTGCGCATCCTGACCGACCCCTTGGGGGACCCTGCGCATCCTGACCCCTTCCACCCCCCTCCCCCTCTCCCGGGGGCCCCTGTGCATCCTGACCCACCCCACCACCTCCCAGATGGGGACCGTAAACGGCGGCCCTCAGGGGCCCCTGCGGATTCTGACCCAACCCCACGCAAGTGACACTACCTCCCAGGCAGGGACCGGGAGGGGCAGCCTTCGGGGGCTCCTGCGTATCCTGACCCAACCCCACGCAAGTGACACAACCTCCCAGGCAGGCACCGGGAGGGGCAGCCTACGGGGGACCCTGTGCATCCTGACCCAACCCCACGCAAGTGACACAACCGTCGCGTCACCAGGGCCCCAGCAGTAAAGAGACACAGACATATGCCAACATGGTGGGTTATCTTACAGGCGGTCCAAACGCAAGCGGCCCCTCGCGGCCTACCACCTGCTGGGCCAACTTGCATCGTGGCCTTAGCCAATCGGTGCTTAGCGGTTGTGGTGAGGGGATAGCCCCTCCCACTTCCGGTGAACCGTCGGTCCACCCCCTTACTCACGCCCCCCCCCCCACGAGGGGCGGAGCGTTCAAGCGACCCCCGGTTGTACAGGTTTCCAAACGCCCGTAGGACAGACGGGGCGCCGTCACACCTCAGGGTCCACCGCAAAGATGTCCTGGGGATATTAGGCCTCAGCACCCTTTGTGCTCCTGGAGAGGGTACCCCTGAGTATGTTTCCGCCTCTGGATCGCCCTGTAACACCGCCTGCAACATAAAAAAGAAAGATTAGAAATTCCTTCCCCCCACCCTGATTACTCTGGGTAAGCGGTAGGGAGGGAAACGGCGTCAGGATGAGGGACAAAGAGGCCGCCAGGTGAGCGGGGGAGGAACTTATACCTCTCCCCGTCCCCCACCCCGGTCGGAAGTGATGAGCGGGACCCCGAAGGGGTCTCCGGACACTAGGCTGTCCAGTGTGCCATCCTGTGGCACTGAAGGGGCCGCCCTCTTATGAGGGTCGCCTGCGGGGACGAGTCGGTCAGCCCACAAAGCCAGAGTTTAATAAACCTCTCCTTTTGTCTCCCACAGGGAAGGAGACGCCCCCGGAGCAGCAAAGAGCACAGCTTCTCAAAACTGTAAGTCAGAGGGAGGGTGTGTGTGGGGGGAGGGGGGTGTATGTGCGTGGATACAGCACAGGAAGAATATTCGTGCAGTGTTGTCATGGCTGAGAAAGAGCTTATGGTGAGGAGTCCATCTACGGCGATAAATCAACGTATATTGTAATGACCGCGCATACCGGGAAGCTGGTGAACGAATTCCCTTACAGGCTCCTCGTATTCAGTTATTGCTGTCGGTACTCCTTTTAGCCACATCAGAAGGATGAAAGGCGGTGCCATCCCACCACATTTCACATCAGTGACTTCAGGATACAGACAGGTGTCTGCAGAGTGTGCATTAACCCTCTAAGCTATCTTACAGGAGCATTTTACTGTGTACGTTCACATCCAGATCACGTGCATTCCGAAGAGCGGCTGACACTCCTTCCTTAACCTTAAAACAGCAGATATCAGGGCACTGAGGAGTGACCCTCATTGCCCTGATATCTGGTCCAATGAGGAGTGCCCTCTGTGCCCTGATATCTGGTCCAATGAGGAGTGCCCTCTGTGCCCTGATATCTGGTCCAATGAGGAGTGCCCTCTGTGCCCTGATATGTGGTCCAGCGAGGAGTGCCCCTCTGTGCCCTGATGCCAGGGAGCCTGCGTCTGGTCCAGTGAGGAGTGCCTCTCTGTGCTTTGATATCTGATCCAATGAGGAGTGCCCCTCTGTGCTCTGATATCTGATCTAGTGAGAAGTGTGTCTCTGTGATCTGATATCTAATCCAGTGAGGAGTCCCCCTCTGTGCCCTGATATCTGGTCCAGTGAGGAGTTCCCCTCTGTGCCCTAATGTCTGGTCCAGTGAGGAGGGCCTCTTTGTGCCCTGATATCTGGTCCAGTGAGTAGTGCCCCTCTGTGCCCTGATATCTGGTCCAGTGAGGAGTGCCCGTCTGTGCCCTGATATCTTGTCCATCGAGGAGTGCCCCTCTGTGCCCTGATGCCAGGGAGCAGGGAGCCTGCGTCTGGTCCAGTGAGGAGTGCCGCTCTGTGCTCTGATATCTGACCAGTGAGGAGTGCCCCTCTGTGCCCTGATATCTGGTCCAGTGAGTAGTGCCCCTCTGTGCCCTGATACCTGGTCCAGTGAGTAGTGCCCCTCCGTGCCCTGATATCTGGTCCAGTGAGTAGTGCCCCTCCGTGCCCTGATATCTGGTCCAGTGAGTAGTGCCCCTCCGTGCCCTGATATCTGGTCCAGTGAGGAGTGCCCCTCTGTGACTTGATATCTGGTCCAGTGCGGAGTGCCCCTCTGTGACCTGATATCTGGTCCAGTGTGGAGTGCCCTCTGTGCCCTGATGTCAGGGAGCAGGGAGCCCGTGTCTGGCCCAGTGAGGAGTGCTTCTGTGTGCCTTGATATCTGGTCCAGTGAGGAGTGCCCCTCTGTGCCCTGATATCTGGTCCAGTGAGTAGTGCCCCTCTGTGCCCCATCTGGTCCAGTGAGGAGTGCCCCTCTGTGACCTGATATCTGGTCCAGTGAGGAGTGCCCCTCTGTGATGTCAGGGAGCTGGGAGTCTGCTTCTGATCCCTGTGTGCCCTGATGCCAGGGAGCAGGGAGCCTGCGTCTGGTCCAGTGAGGAGTGCCCCTCTGTGACCTGATATCTTGTCCAGTGTGGAGTGCCCTCTGTGCCCTGATGTCAGGGGGCAGGGAGCCCGTGTTTGGCCCAGTGAGGAGTGCTTCTGTGTGCCCTGATATCTGGTCCAGTGAGGAGTGCCCCTCTGTGATATCAGGGAGCTGGGAGTCTGCTTCTGATCCCTCTGTGCCCTGATGTCAGGGAGCTGGGAGCCTGCGTCTGGTCCAGTGAGGAGTGCCCCTCTGTGACCTGATATCTGGTCCAGTGTGGAGTGCCCTCTGTGCCCTGATGTCAGGGAGCAGGGAGCCCGTGTTTGGCCCAGTGAGGAGTGCTTCTGTGTGCCCTGATATCTGGTCCAGTGAGGAGTGCCCCTCTGTGATGTCAGGGAGCTGGGAGTCTGCTTCTGATCCCTCTGTGCCCTGATGTCAAGGAGCTGGGAGCCTGTGTTTAGTCCAGTGAGGAGTGCCCCTTTCTGCCCTGATAGCAGGGCGCTGAGAGCTTGCATTTAGACCAGTGAAAACTTCCTCTCTGTGCCCTGCTGTTATAGGTTGAGAAAGGCACGTAAATACCCACAAACTAGGGGGCAGATTTACAAGGTCTGGCGCATCTCTGCAAATCAGCAGCGATGCGCCAGAAAAGATGTGATATGCAATTCTCTCCTTGCGCCACCACAGATGCGTCGCATTTACAATGCGGCGCACCGTGGCTCAAGGATAGGCCGATGCGTGTTGCATCTTGTGGCGTAAGGGCGGCGCATGGCTGGAGTCGTGTCACAAGTGCGACGTGGCTATAGCAATGCACAGTGGCCGCCCATACCTAATGTGGTGCACCACTCCTTATGCCTACTTCAAGTAGGCGTAAGGTTTTGTCGAAGCGGCCTCAGAAAAGTGACTCAGTGAAATCTTGTAGATTTCACTGCTTCACTTTTACGAGGCTTTAATGCGACGGAACGCCCACCCTAAGCCGGAACGCCCACATGAAACCTAATGCAGGTTTCATGTGGCGCAGGGCTTTACAATGTGACACATCTCCCTAGATGCGTCGCGTTGTAAATACGTCGCAACATGGCGCATGGTTTACGCCACCGCTGCGCCACAGAAATGGCAAATGTGTTGCAAGGGGCTTGTAAATCTGCCCCTGGGAGTTTATAGCTGTTCCTCGACTGTTTGGGTTTTCTGACCCTGCAACGCCCAGTAACTGCTCTGATGGATTTAACCACTTGAAAAGCTAGTCATGAGTGCATCTTTTTACACGTGTAAAGCAGCCTTTTGTGAATATTAACAGAGGCTTTTCACTAGTAAACAAGCCTTGGCAAAGCAAATAGGTCATGACAGTCCGAGAGCTATTGCCATTGTCAATGTTACTGTCTTCTACCCTTCCCTTTACAATTTGTTTAACATAACTGATTTTATAGGTGACTTAAACATCTAATTATATATCCATTTGTACGTCAGCACCAATTATTGTGAATACAGCATGCAGGACATGTATATCTGCACCAAATTCAGAAGAACGAGGGGGCATATTATCAAGAAATAGTGTTAAAATTATCGCCGCTTTAGTGGCAGAAAACTGCTGCTAAAGCGGCGATAATGGGCTTGATAATATGCCCTTGGGAATTCCAATAAAAGCCCATGTTCTGGTGTCAACATGGGCTTCTATTGGAATTCTCACGGGCATATTATCAAGCCCATTATCGCCGTTTTAGCGGCAGTTTCTGCCACTAAAGCGGCGATAATTTTAACGCCGTGCTTGATAATATGCCCCAAAAGACCCTCAAAAATGCTGTCGTGGAGAAAATGTCTTTTTAAACTTAACAGAGTCTGCAGGCTGCATAGGGCACAGATCCGGTTACACGTTGCTTCTCTAGTGGTGAATAAGTGGGGTGGGAAGAGGAGGGGTGGCTGCTGATAGGCTCTTCAGCTCCGAGGAGCGAACCTCCCTGTGACGATGTACTCTCTGCCGCAACTTCGATGTCAGGGTGTTTATTAAGCATTCCCATGCCGAAGCTGTTAGGTGAAGGAGCAATGCCATCTTGATGTACGGAAAAGCGAATCTGCTGCTCCCACCTAGTTGTTGCCCCTTTTTAGTGTCCCACCGGTATTCTTGGAAAAGCTTCACAGAGATGGTGATCTGTTGCGCGGCTGTCAGCTGCGTGAAGCAAGAGTGTATGTGTGAGAGGGGAGAAAAAAACAATTTCAAAACAAGCTTGGGATGTGTTTACATTCTACCATACCGTAGAGCGAGCTCTGGGGAAAGTAGGTAGGAGGCTACAGAAAAGCACGAGGAAAAGCTGTTTATTACAAAAAGGAGAGGAGTTGCAATGCTGTTAGGAATGTATGACGTTACAACGCATACATTTACAATGCATGCCTTTACAACGCAGTTTTTACATCGCAACATCCTTTACAATTCATTCTTTTACATCGCATGCCATTACATCGCATTTTCAGAAACTACCTTTACAACGCATTTCATTATATCGCATTATACCTTTACAACGCATACCATTACAATGCATACCATTACATCGCAGTTAAGATAAGTGTTGGATAGTATTGGGGCAATAATTACTATTCTAACTCCAATGAGTGCAACAGTAGGGTAAGTGTTGGATAGTGTAGGGGTAAAAATTACTATTCTAACTCCAGTGAGTGCAACAGTAGGGTAGGTGTTGGATAGTGTAAGGGTACTATGCGTTGTAATGGTATGCATTGTAATGACTTGCGATGTAATGCCTGCGTTGTAGTGACATGCGTTGTAATGACATGAGTTGTAGTGACATGCGATGTAATGGCTGCGTTGTAATGACATGCGATGTAAAGGATATTGCAATGTAATGACTGCTGTGTAAAGGTAGTGTGATGTAATGACTGCGTTGTAAAGGTTGTTTCCCGTTTTGAATGCATGCTTGTTTGTGTTTGGACACTGTGTTGCACCTGGTGTGCAATTGTTTTGCAAGCAGCCGATGACCAACGATGAAACGTTCCCGTGCAAGAAAAGCACGAGCACTGTGTAGAGTGCTGTCAAACCAAAGAAAAAAGAAGGTAATAATAAAGGCCTTAAAATGGCAGCTGGGGATGGATACTAGTACTTGGTCCATGCTCTCAGGGAGGGCTAAACACAGGAAGGGGCATGCCGCATGACGCATGCATGCCATGGACAAATAGAGAGAAAGAATAAGAGAGCGACGATGGAGACGGCAAATGGGAAGCTTCTTGGCAGACTGAAGCCCACAAAGTATATACAACGGGGCAGATTTATGAGCCGCTTGCGCCACTTTTGCGTCACTTTTAACATGGGAAAAGTGACGCAAAAGTGGCGCAAGGGGCTCATAAATCTGCCCCAACATGTCTCTTCAAGACAGCACGTGTGCTGTCTGGAGCGGAGAACTAAAAAAGGCTATTTGCTTTGGGAATCTGGGCATCTTCTCAACGCCACTAGCAGAGGGCGTCTTTCAGAAGCAAACTGGGGAAGGGGTGTATGTGAGAACTGGTGGTCTCTAACCTCTTGGTAGTGAGAGCTACGTCTGATCCACAGAAAGCCTCTTGAGTGAGTTCCTAATAGAGGTACATGCAGGCCAAGCCCCTTTAATGCTGCCCCGTGAGCGCCTAGACTCGCTGCAATGAGCGCGCAGCGCTAATGGCACAAGCGCTGTATCCGTGAGGTTCACCTCTGTGTCCCCAAGGACCAGTCTTGTGACTTTATTCTTCTCCAGGAGTCACCTGTAAGGTGAGTGTCTCACTTGGGTTTGTGGTCTCTTTGTTATGCAATACTTTGTTATGCAATCTGAATTTCAGAGCGAGGCCCTGATACTTCCATTATCTGGATTAATTGCCCTAAAGTCCATTGATTGGTGCTTAGAAACAGGGCCTGCCTTAACGATGTAAGATTAAGACTCATTATTGCTGTTGGCAGGAGCCTTACACAGATTACCGTCAGCGCCCGCCCTGCAGCTCTTGCTGCTCGGGCAAAGATGAGCCACACACGGGTGAATGAAGAGATTGCTTTAGGAAGTTACTACCTGTCAGAAGGTGGAGGTAGGATATTTTCAGGGTACAGGTTTTAAACGGGTGCTCTGATCTCAGCCATTTATTTATTGGCAGGTTTCTCATCAGGCTGCACAGTAACTCTATAAGAAATGGCGGAGACCATGGCACCAACACGTTGGTCTCAATGAGCAGCTTTAGAGGCAGTTTCAATTTCTGCCACGAGGTGGCAGTGCACACACACTTGGAGAACGGGAATGACTAAAACGATGGCTTAACCATTGTTAGTGATTGAACACCTAAATGGTTTCGATAGTTCAAACTGTGTTGTATTTTAGAAAGAGGAGAGCTTTGAACCCCGAAGTGGTTGACGTGGGGGTAAAATGGAAATGTGTCACAGTTAACAACAGCCTGAGTTCACTGCACTGTCGCAGAGTGCCCTCGGCACCAGTATCTGACTGTGATGAACACATAGAATTGCGGATTTTGGGGACAAGAAATATTTTGGGGACCCTGGGAAAGAAATACTAGGGAGCCCCTGATTGCAGCAACTTTGAAAGTTAGTGCCAATTTTTGGCTAATACAAGCCCTGTGTTGCCTAACAGTATTGAATGATACGACAAAGATGAAGGTGGAAATATACACGTGCGCCAGAGAGAAGGTCAATTTCCCAGAGTGCCCCTTGGACGGTGGGCGCCCTAAGTGTTTGCCCACTTTGCCCATGCCGTAAAACATTTCTGGGGATGGGTGCGGATCAGGGGCCGTATTACATAGAGTGCTCCAGGGGCGCAAAAGGCACTTTGGTACCACAGAAGGGTCCGCAGACGCTTGTGCAACCCCTTTTGTAATACTGATAGCACTGGCGCACATAAAGCGCCATCGCTATCTACAGGGGGCGTGCCCCATGTAAATGAGGGAATCCCTTTGCCTCTGTGCCTGCGCCGGATTACAGACGCGGGTGCAGAGGCAAAGAATCCATCAGAAGGGGTCCACTGACAGTGCGCTACCTAAAAGGTGGCGCACGGTCAGTGCGCCCCCTGAGGGCAGTCCTCTGGAGGGGGGAAAGGGTGTCCCACAGACCCCCAGACATTCCCTTACAGCCGGGTGTGGTCACTGACTGCACCCGCCTACAAAGAGATCTTTAATCCCCTTCAAAAGTGCAGGCGGGTTGGCGCCTGCACTGTGAAAATACGGAGCTGCTTTAAAGCGGCTGCTCCATTTTTCACAGGATTGCACTACAGCGCGAGTTTGGGGCTGCCCTGGGGGCAGCGCATTCATTGGGAATAGGGCGCAGGTTCACTGTTTGCGCCTGGTGCACCTTTTTAAAGGTGCGCCTGGCTAGAACAATGAAAATGCACACTTACCATAATACGACCCCAGGTTGGGGATTCCCAGTCTCTGGGAACACGAGGCAGGGTCCAGAAGGGTACTCCACTCAGGTAGACAAGCGCAAGGGAGTGCAAACGCGGGGAGCAGAGGTGATGACCTTCATGGTAGGATTGGTGGCAATGTGTACAAACACTTGGGGCCCGATACACGTAGGGCCTCTACCCTCATGGCAGGGGACCATCACGTATGCAAGTGACCCTCACTCGAGCGGGGGACCCTCACTCGTGCATGTGACCCTCGCTCATGCAGGGGACCCTCGCTCGTGCAGGCGACCCTCACTCATGGCGGGACCTCTGAACTGCAGTTGCATTGCAGAGGTCCCGCCATGAGTGAGGGTGCCCCGCCATGACTGCGGAGACTCCGCCACAAGTGCTGAAGTCCTTTGTGAATCGGACACTATTTCCAAAGCCGTACGGGGCATCAGGCCTTTTCCCGGGATTCTGGAAGGGCGGGGGGCACTTTTGTTACTGAAGGCTGGTTTTCTAGCGGTGCAGAAGTTTTAAAAGCACTGGTGAGTTCCTTGTATATCCAGCAGTTTCAGGCAACAATAAAAGTGTCAAGATAACTCTGGTGACTAATGTACCTGCTTAAGAGGGCAGTTTTGTCTAGGGGAAGTTTTGATTCCTCAAAGGTAGCACAGAGGGTTAATGTGCCTGCTGCAAAGAGCATGCACTGTTCAGATCACAGAACAGTATTTTATGTGCATAGCTAAGTGGGTTACTGCTTTTGTCACAGAGATCCTTTTGTTACTGTGCAGTTCATAAGTTTTTTTGTTGTTTTTCACAGAGTTTTTTATAGCGCAAACTGCACCCCAAGGTATCGTGTATCAGAGCGCTTTACATATCACCAGTTGCGTTACATGAGAACCCATTAATTTTTGTTAGGCACAGGGAGATTACGTGATTTGACCCGAATCACAGGATGTTCAGTGTCATTGCCGAGACTCGAACCCGGTTCCCCAGATTTGAGGTCGACCTCCCTAGCCGTTAGGCCATCTCCTCTCCCCTATAGTCACAATCATAATCTAGGTTAGAAAGTTATGCTTTTTTCCCAGTCTTTCTTTATCCTAATTTTGCTAAAAAGGTTTTTTTTCGGGTAGAAAAAAATTTATTTGAGTAAAGTCTACCCTAACCACTGTGTTATGTTCTGAATTTGTGCTTCCCCAGACCAAGGACTCTTAAAAAGTGCCTCCCTGTATGTATGATACGTGAATCCTGCTCCTTGTAGTCCCCTTTGCCTTATGTAACATTTTCTATACCCTGATTTACACTCATGACTCATTGTCTCTGTATGTGTGTGTGATGTAAAATGCTCCGACACCCTACACTGGTATGAGAGGCGCTATAAAACAAGTTAAATACATGTGAGAGAGGGGCTAAGGAGAGATGAGAGGCACTGTTAGAGGCAGTGACGGCTGCAACTTGACGGGGTTGGAGGGGCAAGGGCAGAAGTGGATGGAGGGGCCAGCGGGCAGGGATAGGGGTAAACGAAAGAAAATAAATAATAATAAAAAACACTTACCTGCAGGCTTGCTGCACATGCCGGAAAACACAAAACTAATTCAAGTACCCGTTTCCAGGTCCAGTCCAGTCCAGTCCCGAGATAACCAAAGACCCTGAAGATCACGGTGTCTCGAACCCATGCTGAGGCCCACGTTCCATAACACAGTAAACAAAAAGTGATGGATGGAATGCTTGAATGAATCTCAGCCACTGGAAATTACTGTGGCCACATCCCAGTCCACACCCACCTCAGTTTGGACCCAGCTATATGCAAATCAGTCTTGATCCTGCTCCAATGGGAACAGGCCGGCCCGTCAAGACTGATGTGCATATGGCTGGGCCCAAACTGAGGTGGCACTGTGGGCAAAACAATTATGGCTTAGCATGCGGCCCGAATGATTATCAATGGTTGAGATTAATTCAAGCATTCCATCCATTACTTTTGGCACACTTTAGTGTGTTACCCTAAGCGGGACCGGTAACCATAGCTTCAGTGGCCTAAAGCCTGGGGATGGGGGCTAGAAAAAGCAGAGTCGCAAGATGAAGGGATCCAACACCAAAAATGGCCCACTACTGCTTATCATGGTAACCCGGGTCTATGGGGCTACACCAAGACAAACTGATCCTCACGTGGAGCGGCCTGTGTGCTCATGCACAGCACACTCACGCTGCAGGCACACACACACACTTAGGTGAGGTAAGCAGTGGGGGAGGGGTCCAGTGAGTTCACGCAGGCAGCCGCCCCAATTTGAGATGGTGGTCAAAAGACGTGTGTGTCCGAAAATGTACCAATCCGCTTCCACCAGTCGCCAGACATGGCGACATCAGTCACCTATATTTAAAAGAAGTCCGCATTGAACCTCATCCCCTGCAGAGGCGAGTACTCTAAGAGGAACAGCTTGTCCCAAACATTGTGACACACATCTCTGGGAACTTGTGACTGTGTGAAATCAGGAGGAGTGGGTTACGGGGCTGCTGCACAAGAGACTTTGGACCTTACAGCTTCCTTATTTGAGGGTGGCTCCATCTTCTTGAACTTATATTTTTGTGTTTTGAGAATGAAATGAGGATAGGTTTGTGATAAATCTTCAGCATTGTGTTTAAATTGAACTCTGCCTCCTCTCTGAAGTCACACATTATTGATTTAGGAGAAGACACATGGCCTGATTTAGAGTTTGTTGGGCGGGTACCCCATCTCAAACTTCACCCAAATCCCATCAGCTTGATTACAAGTGCATTATATTCCAAAGCACTTGTAATAAGGCGGATGGGATATCCGTGACGTTTGTGACGGAGTGCCCGGCCACCAAACTCTAAATCAGTCCTACAGTCCTTGGCAGTAGAATATGCTTATTACCTTTCTACCTTCATGATATCTGTAACAACTATGGTTCTGTCACTGATAATCAGCTCTACAAAATGCGTTCATGGAATCTGGCTTCGAAATCACAAAGCGTTCAATATGTTTCGGCTGCTTTTGGGTCTGCATCAGGTGGATTACATGACACCTGCTTCATCATTTTCATTGGCTCAGCAGCAGCTCTCTTCGAGGGAGCAAACAGGCTACTTATGGTGGCTTTTCTTTGTAGCACATGCTAATGATTCCTAACACATATATTAAGTATAGCTCGGCATTGTACTTCCATGCAAGCCAAATTGACGTAGCTTGGGGGAGTTGTTCTCCTTCTGTGTGGTCAGCTCTAAGTTCAGCTCTGTTAGTTGCATGCCACATTGCGGCGAGAGAGTTGATAGCATGAGTCAGAAGGTGGACTCAGTATGTTTGCTGTTGGTGGTGTTGAGTGGGAAGCGTGTCTCTGTAGAAGAGCTAGAGATGGGTATATAAATAGAGGTGTTTTATTACTCACTAAAACTTTGCTAACGCCCTCCTTATCCCATCACAGCTGTTACAAGCGAGTGCAATTTTAATGACAACGCTCGCCCCTTCTGTAACTGGGCGCAGTCGAAGGACGATAATGGAGAATGGATCCGGACCAACGTGCCTACTCCGACGGAACAGACTGGCCCACCCGGGGACTACCCCGATGGAAGTAAGAAACTGAAGTACCCCAGTGGGGATCCCACTTACACCTGCCTCGACCTTAGAGTGCCAGAGGCCAGGTCTTTACCTCTGCCTTTGTACGTCTTCTACCATGTAGCTTCTTGGCATTTTTATTTTCTCCCTTTTCATTCTTTCCCCTTTTCCTTTCATTGATAATCCTCTTCCCACTTTTAACGTGATATGTTTTCTTTATTTTCGTTCTTCTATGTGAAAAACGTTTTTATCTTACTTTTGTTTGCACGTCTCTTGTATCCACCCACCCTTGCTTTCTTTTGTTAATTTATTTGTTCATTCATTTTTGTTTCTTATTCTTCTTTCTTTTTCTAATCTATGTCTATCATTCCTGCTCTTTCTTTCTGTCTGTTTCCTTTCAGTTTATTGACCTCTTTTTCACTGTTTTTACCACATTCTGACTGTTGCTATTTTTGTGGCTCTTGTTTTTTTCTTTCCTCCTTTGCTTTTTTCTACTTCTCTTCTGTCGTTACTCATTCATGTCTTAAACGCAGATATCTGAATGCTGCACTCTGGTTCCTCAGTTTGTGGTACCTGCTTCTTGCACCTGACTCTTGCAGTCAATTGCTGCCATATTTGAGGTGTTCCCGCTTCTCTGGCTTCACCTGTAGGCACTTCAGCTCTGGTCTACAAGATCTACCACGCGTAGGGCACAGACATCAACACTGAGGCCACGAGGCTGTGCTGCTGAAGGAATCTTCTGGCCAGCAAAGATCTCAGGCATGGTGGGCACGCAGAGCGCTTCCTGGCTCAAGCATTCAGCGGTGGAAAAGAACTGGGTCTACCTAATAACATCAAGTAACATAAACACCTTGCTGCCCCCTTGAAGTGTCTCACTTCCTGTAAGCCGCTCACAAGACAGCATTGCCCTTCTTCGAATCGCTTATCGCAGCTGGTGCGGTACCTTCCTCTGAAATAGTCTCTTTGGAGTCCGTTGTAGGAGCCAAAATAGAAAGACATAGAATCCACTACCTTTGTTCGTGGGCATATAAATAGGCAAGGACTCTGCGTCCTGTAATCTTTCTGATGCGTCCTTTTGGTCCTCCTTTTTCAATGTTTCTAAATCCTTCAATTCTCTGGTCTTGCGAAACTCAAGCAAGCACCTTCTTATGGTCAATTTTAGCCCCTTTTTAGATTATAGAAACCAGTTTCTCTATTCAAAAAGTGTCACTACCTAAACCATCATATTTTTTGTATTCAAAGGGCCGTCTTTCTGGTTTATCCCTTTTCCTTCACGACCTTCACAGGATAGTCTAGTAAGAGCTTCCTATTGGACTCTACTGTCTGAGGTCTACTGTAATAAAAGGCAAGCAATATCAGGAACTCTCCTTTAATACTGTGAGGCACTTTATATTGGCTGTAACCGTTTTAGTGATTACAGCCTCTTTTAATGTGAGGACTAAACATAAACACGTTTCTCCCCACTTTTGGCCTTCTTCAGGAATAATCAGGTTAGCTTGTACTATCGACAGCATGTTGGTGATGACGACTCTCTGGTCTCAATTCTGTCTTGTTTCTTGGTTGGGCCAGAACCACTACCTTCTGGAGGGAAGAAAGCACTTAAATTGTTGGAGGTGTCTCCTATTCTGGGACACCCAGCTTTCCAGAACCTGGAAGACGATTCCAGCGCCTACTCTGTGGCAGTAACTCTCCTTGTACCACTAACATCTCAATGTTCATGGCAAACGTCCCATAGCTCCAGGCAGCTGCATCACTTCTCATGTGATCTGTCCAAGCTCTCCATCTCAACTCGGCCTGATGTCAGGGGCATCTCTCTGAGATGGGGGACAGGAAGCCAATTCTCTGCCCGCATCGGGGTCCCAAGCTAACACTGAGGTGGCCTGGATGTCCATTGAAGCTTCAATAATCTCCTCCCAGACCCCAACTCATTACACCTTCAGAGGTCCCTGCTACATGGAAACCACCTATCAAAAGGGAATCTTTGCTGGGACCTGATAAAATGCAGCCCCCTCACCTGTCCTTTATAGTTCCTCCTCACTCTCTTTCTGTTTTTCATTCTTTATTCTTCATGTCTTTATTTTGGTTATTTATTTATTCTACATGCTAATGTAATTTTCCTTTTTCTTCATTCATAATCTGCTGTTCTCTTTTTTGTTCTTCTATTTCCGTGTTGTTCCGCTTTCAAAACTTTCTTTCATGTCGTTTTTTGTGTGTGGCTGTTCTCATTAGCTCAGAAGCGCAGTGAATCAAGCAATGACCATGGTACTAATTTACATACTGCAACCTGATGAGACCTATTGTAAATCTCACACCGGGCATGGGACATTTTGAGCTATCTGGCCTGTTATGCAGAGCCCTTCACACCCTGGCTTTTCTTTCCCTTGCAGAGGGATACTACATCCACCTGGAGTCAGGCAACCTTGAGGAGGGACAACGCATAAGGCTTGACAGTCCATCCTTTACGACCTCGTCGGACATCTGCGTGCAGTTTTACTACCACATGTATGGCATAGAGCTCAATACTGAGAGCCAGCTGAATGTACTGCTGAAGGACTCCTCTGGTCTGGTGAAGATATGGGGTGTGCAGGGAACGCAGAGCACTGCCTGGCTCCGGGGCTCAGTGACGATACCCCGCCGCAGCGGGAACCCAATACAGGTGAGTGTGACCCTGTATGAGAGGGGCAAATGCCACAACACAGCCCTGGAGGTACTCTAGAACTCACTGAAGGCCTCAAAGGCATGGAAGGTGTAAGGGGGCACGCAGAGCACCGCCTGGCTCCGGGGCTCAGTGGCGGTACCTCACAGCAGCAAGAACCCTATACAGGTGAGTGTCACCCTGTGGAAGAGCAAATCCCACAACACAGCCCTGGAGGTACTCTAGAACTTACTGAAGGCCTTAAAGGCATGGAAGGTATAAGGGGGCACGCAGAGCACCGCCTGCCTCTGGGCCTCAGTGACGGTACCGCGCCGCAGCGGGAACCCAATACAGGTGAGTGTGACCCTGTGGAAGAGCAAATCCCACAACACAGCCCTGGAGGTACTCTAGAACTCACTTAAGGCCTCAAAGGCATGGAAGGTATAAGGGGGCACGCAGAGCACCGCCTGGCTCCGGGGCTCAGTGGCGGTACCCCACTGCAGCAATAACCCCATACAGGTGATGGTGATCCTGTGGAAGAGCAAATCCCACAACACAGCCCTGGAGGTACTCTAGAACTTACTGAAGGCCTCAAAGGCATGGAAGGTATAAGGGGGCACGCAGAGCACCGCCTGGCTCTGGGCCTCAGTGACGGTACCCCGTCGCAGCGGCAACCCAATACAGGTGAGTGTGACCCTGTGGAAGAGCAAATCCCACAACACAGCCCTGGAGGTACTCTAGAACTCACTGAAGGCCTCAAAGGCATGGAAGGTATAAGGGGGCACGCAGAGCACCGCCTGGCTCCAGGGCTCAGTGGCGGTACCCCACTGCAGAAATAACCCCATACAGGTGATGGTGATCCTGTGGAAGAGCAAATCCCCCAACACAGCCCTGGAGGTACTCTAGAACTTACTGAAGGCCTCAAAGGCATGGAAGGTATAAGGGGGCACGCAGAGCACCGCCTGGCTCCAGGGCTCAGTGGCGGTACCTCACCGCAGCAAGAACCCCATACAGGTGAGTGTGATCCTGTGGAAGAGCAAATCCCACAACACAGCCCTGGAGGTACTCTAGAACTCACTGAAGGCCTCAAAGGCATTGAAGGTATAAGGGGGCACGCAGGGCACCGCCTGGCTCCAGGGCTCAGTGGCGGTACCCCACTGCAGAAATAACCCCATACAGGTGATGGTGATCCTGTGGAAGAGCAAATCCCACAACACAGCCCTGGAGGTACTCTAGAACTTACTGAAGGCCTCAAAGGCATGGAAGGTATAAGGGGGCACGCAGAGCACCGCCTGGCTCTGGGCCTCAGTGACGGTACCCCGTCGCAGCGGCAACCCAATACAGGTGAGTGTGACCCTGTGGAAGAGCAAATCCCACAACACAGCCCTGGAGGTACTCTAGAACTCCATGAAGGCCTCAAAGGCATGGAAGGTATAAGGGGGCACGCAGAGCACCGCCTGGTTCCGGGGCTCAGTGGCGGTACCCCACTGCAGCAATAACCCCATACAGGTGAGTGTGATCCTGTGGAAGAGCAAATCCCACAACACAGCCCTGGAGGTACTCTAGAACTTACTGAAGGCCTCAAAGGCATGGAAGGTATAAGGGGGCACGCAGAGCACCGCCTGGCTCTGGGCCTCAGTGACGGTACCCCGTCGCAGCGGCAACCCAATACAGGTGAGTGTGACCCTGTGGAAGAGCAAATCCCACAACACAGCCCTGGAGGTACTCTAGAACTTACTGAAGGCCTCAAAGGCATGGAAGGTATAAGGGGGCATGCAGAGCACCGCCTGGCTCTGGGGCTTCAGTGGCGGTACCCCGCCGCAGCGGGAACCCAATACAGGTGAGTGTGACCCTGTGGAAGAGCAAATCCCACAACACAGCCTTGGAGGTACTCTAGAACTCCATGAAGGCCTCAAAGTCATGGAAGGTATAAGGGGGCACGCAGAGCACCGCCTGGCTCCGGGGCTCAGTGGCGGTACCCCACTGCAGCAATAACCCCATACAGGTGAGTGTGATCCTGTGGAAGAGCAAATCCCACAACACAGTCCCTGGAGGTTCTCTAGAACTTACTGAAGGCCTCAAATGTATGGAAGATATGAGGAGGAACCCTACCTGGGAGGTAAAAATATATTTACCTCTTGAGACATCTATATAACACTGTACTGTGTAGAAAAACAGCTGTACAGTACAAAGGAAAAGATGGTGCCAGCCAGGTGGAACCACAAAAGTAGGATGAAAGTAAAATGCTACAGTGAGACCTTACTTTATAATGACATGAGCTAGAAGAAAGACTGGTGCTAAATATACAATATTATCAAGATAACTGAAAAAAGAAAGACTCAGCACGTCTATGCGGTGTAACAAGCCTCCCTGAAACAAACATTGGCAAAACCAGTAGGTCTGGGTTTAATGTGCTTGTGCAGCGTAAGCACATTAGAGACAGACAAGGAAATGAAAGGTGTACTGTTTTGAAGGCTCCCCTGCCTTTACAACAATCATGTTTTTGTTTCTGTGTCAAATGAAGCTAGGATGGCAAAGGAGTCTGTTACAGTCGCTTTTTAATTACTATTGCATAGAAAGAAATAAAGCACTATAATGAAGGCTCCCTTGTCACCAGACTGTTTCTTGACATATAAACAACAAGCACTGGCAAAGCTAATAGGTTTGATATTTGTAAGGTGAACACACAATTCATGCAACAAGTGATTAAATAGGGTGCACACATGTGAAATATACATGCATCCACAAGCATAGCCAGACATACGGTACATATGGATCAGCTATGGATAAACATACATGTAAATATGCATGCACAGACATACATCACAACACACAGACACATACATGTATGTGTGAGAACTGCAGGCTGCAAGTGGATACATCAGAAGATGGTTGGAGGTGAGCAGTGCAGGATGCAAAGGTGAACATTCATTGGGTGCAAGGAACTCGGGAGCTGTAGTGCAGAAGACGAGGTTGTCCTAGGGTGAGAAAGGCAATGAGAAAACTGAGAGGGTTGGAAATTAGAACAGAGCAGAATAAGATGAGTGAAGTCACAGTTTGAGGCCAATACAGTGGCCAACAACACTTGGCAATTCCCACAGACGCGACTAAAGATACTAAGAACAAGCACACAGTGAGCCGTAAAGAAGAAACTAGATGTGACAAAATAAAAGGACATAGAATAGAATCCAGGTAAAGAGACCGAAGAGGAGGAATCCCTATCCAGAGTACCGGTGACATGTCTGTGAGAGGTGTGGCTCACTGGTTAGAGGCGGCAGATCCGCAAGCAGAGAATCGGCCAGGGACCAGGGTTCAATTCCCGACGCGGCAGGGTCGTGGACCAGGGTCAAAACGGACTCGATAATTCTCGCCTCGGTACCTACTCTAACCAGGAACACACTCGGCAACTCTGGGCATTAGCTTGCCTCATCTCCACAACGGCCCCCCACATTCGCCGGGGATGCCTGGTTTCACCTTGGAGATACCCAGGAGGGACCATCTCACAGGGGTAGCCAGGACGGGTTCCCCAGCGGTCTACAGCGCCACGACGCCTCAGGGCAGCAGTGCGCTTTACAAGACACATACATTTACATTTACATTTACATGAGGCCATCAGAGGCCATCAGAGTCCCTGACAGCAAGCCCTGGAATGCTGAAATGCAGCACTGAGGTTGTAGCCAAGCCTTAGCTAGAGTGTCCACCGGTGCCCAAGAAGTGCCCAGGGCTGTGTCCCTGCACCGGGGCTTTACTGACATGTTGGTTGGTTCTTGCAGATTGTCATGGAAGCCGTCCGAGGAGACACGCCATACTTTGACACCGCGCTGGACAACATCGCCATCACTGAAGGACCGTGTGCACGTAAGGAGTCGTTGAGCACATATTTGGGTAGAAATGGGATTGCCAAGATTTATCTGTGCGCTTGATTGACTGATACACTGGTTCATTGCCAGACGCATTGCAAGAATTGAGGATCTAGATGGCAAGGCGTGTGATCTTATGTCAGTAGCGGTAAAATAATTGGGAAGTACTGTAGGGCCATCTAAACTATCCCTAAATGAATATTAAAATGAAGAGAAGAGAGGTGGAATCAAAAGTACCATGTTAAAAAAAAAAAAAAAAAAATAGAGAGAAAAAGAAAAACAGCTCACAATCAATTTTAGTGTTGGCCAGTTTTTATATGTGTCAATGTTTTTTTATGTATTGTCTGATTGTTAACATGTTTTAATTGCAATGATTTTTTTTGTTAATCAAGCAATAAAGATCTTATTAATATTATTATTGAATAGAGAGAGAATTTCACAAAAATTCTTATTCAGGTCTCTGCAGTATGAGATTTAGAGGCACAACCTCCTAATATAAAACCTTTATCCAATGGACACATTTTCCTTCCTATCATTGAAGGGAATTCTCAGTCCAGCCCCGACTAGCCCCGCCTCACCCATGCGCAGACGCTATTTACTTAGACTCACTTCCGGTCCTCATGAAATGTACTTGGAACCCACTGAAAGGCTGAAGCGTCGCAGATTGAGTTCCTGAGGCCACTTCTTCCTTGTTTCCTTCCTCCTTCACTTTGTTCTGTGTATCTAATATTCAAACTAGTCTTTGAGGACTGTTAGGCAGCTGAAATATTGTCTACATCCGGTTTCAATTAAATGTTTCAGATTTAAAAATGCTTCAGTAGTTATATTTTGAGTATTTTGTTCATAATTTCACATTTTCAGTTAAATTAAATGAATCCGGATATATATGTATTTGGTAGTGCTGTTACTTTGCCTGAACCCCAGAATCCCTAAGGATCCTTCCGTATATATGGGGAAGTAATCGAAAAGCCACCAGCGACAGTCATCGTGTAGCTTTTGTGCCCAGTAGTGTGTTACTTTTTCTGTCGTCGTGAAAAGCAGCGTGAGCTCACGTCTCTTAAAAGTAGTAACTCAAATAGTGACGTCAGGTCCTTCCCGCGCCTCCTTTTCGACATTATCATGTCTGCTGGTGCCTAAGTCCAGCTCGCAAAGATTGTCAAGTGTCCGAATACTATTAGCATAATTAGTGCCCTTATTAATGTTATTAGTGATTGTAGTAGCAACGCAAGTATTTTTCTTACATGGTTTTTGATTTTTTTAAAAGTATTTGTGCTTTTATAATAATTATTTAATATTATTAATATTGAATATTACAGTAATACATCAAAGAATGATGGTAATGAATATTATGGTCACCCATGGCTCCTTGAAGGTGCATTAACAGAGCGGACTACATTACCAAGTCATTAGCTACTACTAAAGCCACTACTAGTATCACCATTGATAATATTATTAACTATTATTAAATAATGATTAATATTAAGTTATTGAAAAAGGTAATTAGAAAGTCTAATTTACACAATCATCAATTAAAAAAGAAAAATCCTGACTCTTGCAAGAGCTCGTAAACAGTATGCGTAATGGCAATAATTATGATAAATAGCATTTATCCAATAATTCATGAAAAATAAGTTGGAATGGGCCTTTAACAGTACTAACCCAAACAATAATAGTAATACCTAACAGCATTGACTCATATAGAAGTGATACCAATAATAAATCTACATCAGTTGGTTCTATTAATGAGCCTTTCAAAGGTCATGTGGTACCTGGTATTTTTAAAATAGCAGTACAGGAACCTATTCACAAACAATGCAGGAATCTATGCAGGCAATGGGGTACAACTCCGATCTGCGGTGTTGCCCATATTCGTTGAGCTTTGGAAATCCCCACACATGAATTCCTGGGTAAGCTGTGGCTCTCATAGTGTCCCTGTCGATGAGCTGTCACGCCTAATATAATTTCACTTTTCTCTTTGTATGGAAATTTCTTTCAATGTAAAAAATCACTTTCCTTGCACGTGCTGAAAAAAATGCTGTTTGTAGAATTTTTTGGATACGTATTGTATGATTCATCCCTATATGAAGTTTGGAAGTGCAAATAATTAGGATATAAACATATTGCAAATAAATCGTTTCCAGTTTTGCTCTTCTCTTGAAATGCTGTGGTCCTGTTGAGATCCTTTGAAGATAAAATAGTCTCTTGGATATAGGATGGTCCACTTGAGATAGTGTTGTTTAATGGGGTTGTGTGGTCCTCTTGAGATGCTGTGACTCCTAGAAATTCCCTAGAGTTAATGTAGACCCCTTGACATACTGTTGTCAACTGCAGGTTGCGTGGTGCTCTTCTGATGAGGCTGCAGTGCTATTGAGATGCTGTGTTCCTCATGAGAGACTGCAGTACTCTTGAGATGCTGTGTCCTCGCGAGTGGATGTAGTGCTCTTGAGATTCTGTGTCCTCGCGACAGGCTGCAGTGCTCTTGAGATGCTGTGTCCTCATGAGAGGCTGCAGTGCTCTTGAGATGCTGTGTCCCTCACGAGACCCTGCAGTGCTCTTGAGATGCTGTGTCCTCGTGAGACCCTGCAGTGCTCTTGAGATGCTGTGTCCCTCATGAGAGGTTGCAGTACTCTTGAGATGCTGTGTCCCTCATGAGAGGCTGCAGTGCTCTTGAGATGCTGTGTCCTCGTGAGACCCTGCAGTGCTCTTGAGATGCTGTGTCCCTCATGAGAGGTTGCAGCACTCTTGAGATGCTGTGTCCCTCATGAGAGGCTGCAGTGCTCTTGAGATTCTGTGTCCTTCATGAGGGGCTGCAGTGCTCTTGAGATGCTGTGTCCTCGTGAGAGGCTGCAGTGCTCTTGAGATGCTGTGTCCTCACGAGAGGCTGCAGTGCTCTTGAGATGCTGTGTACCTCATGAGAGGCTGCGGTGCTCTTGAGATGCTGTGTCCTCACAAGAGGCTGCAGTGCTTTTGAGATGCTGTGTCTTTGCGAGAGGCTGCAGTGCTCTTGAGATGCTGTGTCCCTCACAAGAGGCTGCAGTGCTCTTGAGATGCTGTGTCCCTCACAAGAGGCTGCAGTGCTCTTGAGATGCTGTGTCCTCGTGAGACCCTGCAGTGCTCTTGAGATGCTGTGTCCCTCATGAGAGGTTGCAGCACTCTTGAGATGCTGTGTCCCTCATGAGAGGCTGCAGTGCTCTTGAGATTCTGTGTCTTTCATGAGGGGCTGCAGTGCTCTTGAGATGCTGTGTCCTCGTGAGAGGCTGCAGTGCTCTTGAGATGCTGTGTCCTCACGAGAGGCTGCAGTGCTCTTGAGATGCTGTGTACCTCATGAGAGGCTGCGGTGCTCTTGAGATGCTGTGTCCTCACAAGAGGCTGCAGTGCTTTTGAGATGCTGTGTCTTTGTGAGAGGCTGCAGTGCTCTTGAGAGGCTGTGTCCCTCACAAGAGGCTGCAGTGCTCTTTAGATGCTGTGTCCTCGCGAGAGGCTGCAGTGCTCTTGAGATGCTGTGTCCTCGCAAGAGGATGCTGTGTCCCTCACAAGAGGCTGCAGTGCTCTTGAGATGCTGAGTCCTCATGAGAGGCTGGAGTGCTCTTGAGATGCTGTGTCCTCTCGAGAGGATGCTGTGTCCTCACGAGAGGCTGCAGTGCTCTTGAGATGCTGTGTCCTCGCGAGAGGATGCTGTGTCCTCACGAGAGGCTGCAGTGCTCTTGAGATGCTGAGTCCTCATGAGAGGCTGCAGTGCTCTTGAGATGCTGTGTCCCTCCTGAAAGGATGCAGTGCTCTTGAGATGCTGTGTCCTCGCGAGGGGATGCAGTGTCCTCACGAGAGGCTGCAGTGCTCTTGAGATGCTGTGTTCTTCACAAGAGGCTGCAGTGCTCTTGAGATGCTGTGTCCCTCCTGAAAGGCTGCAGTGCTCTTGAGATGCTGTGTCCTCGCGAGGGGATGCATTGTCCTCACGAGAGGCTGCAGTGCTCTTGAGATGCTGTGTCCCTCATGAGAGGCTGCAGAGCTCTTGAGATGCTGTGTCCCTCCTGAGAGGCTGTAGTGCTCTTGAGATGCTGTGTCCTCGCGAGGGGATGCATTGTCCTCACGAGAGGCTGCAGTGCTCTTGAGATGCTGTGTCCCTCACGAGAGGCTGCAGTGCTCTTGAGATGCTGTGTCCTCGCGAGAGGATGCTGTTCCTCATGAGAGGCTGCCGTGCTCCTTAGTCGCTGCAGTTCTCACAGGAGGCTGCAGTGCTCTTGAGCTGCTGTGGTCCTTTTGAGATATTGGCTTTCTCGAGATTTCTTGGAGATAGTGTAGCCCCTTGAGATAGTGTTGTTCTATTGTGATAGTGTGGTCCACTTGAGGTAGTGTGATCCTCATAAAATTGTGGCCCTCTTCTGTGAACTGTGCTGTGATCCTCCTGGGATAGGGCCTTTTTAGGGTAAGTCTAGAAGAGGGTGGAGGATTGTGCCTTCTCTATTTGTATGTATTAGGCGGAATAATTTCCACTCGTTCTTTGGTAATTTTCAAATGCGTAATGTTTATTTATATTGTCGTGCATAGAACAAAAACAAAGAAACAGCCGACACGTGTTTCGCCCATATGGCCCATCGGCAGAGGACTTTTTCAAGGCAGGGATTCGTGGCTGACGATTGTGTTCCTTTCGAATGATGTGTATAGGTCTCTGCGGTCCTAGGAACAAAACAAGTGTAGTTTGCCTAATGAGAAAGCGAGTGTCTTGAGAAAACATCCCTCTTACATCATGATCATCCTGAGATACTGTCTCCCTTCAGATTGTGGTCCTCTTAGCTCGCTTAACATAGAGATGCTCACAGGTGTTCTTCCTGTTTGCCTTTCAGCTTGCGTGAAGACCTGTGACTTTGATGAACCAAATAACTTCTGTGGCTGGAATGCTTCCGTGAGCTCGGATGGTAATATGTGGGAGCAGTGGAACGGACCCTCCAACAACCCGGACACAGGACCTGACAACGACTTCTCCAGACCTGGCTGTGAGTACCATTCCCTCCTAACGCCTTCATCCGAGCAGTACTGCCCTCCTGAGATGCACTGAGCATCTCTGAGTGTATGTGCAGGTTTGCCATGAGCCTCTTTACTCACAGCACCTCCAGGCACCTAACACATACTGTGATCTTAGCACGTGTAACTTGATGTTAGTGGGTAGATTGCGACAGCAGGGGATGTAAGAAGGGCTTGGCTGCAAGAGAGAGAGAGGAGAGGGAAGAGGGGGTCACCTCTGGCAATGGAGCAGTGCCCACCTCTGATGTTTGTGGACTCGAACACATCTCATGGGTCTTATCTGCTACTGCAGTGGTTCCCAACCTATGGTCCCGAGGGGTCCGCGAAGCCTCGTCAGAGGGTCCGCGACTACTTAGAAAACTCAATAATATTTTCTGAGCAATAAAGTGTATATAAAAAAAGAAGCCAAACATACAATTGAATTGTAAAACTTACTGTAAATGGGAAGGAATTGGAAACGGGAGGCTAAAAATTTAGTTTGTGTCCTCAGATTGATTCAGGGGGGCAGTGCTGGTGAAGCAGGCAGAATATAGGGCCTGGTTACAAATCTTGGCGCACAGGGTTACTGTGTCACAAACACGACAGATATCCTGTCCGACAAATTACATGTTCCATAGGATATTACAGAATTGTAAATTAGTTGACGAGATATCCGTCACGTTTGTGACCGAGTAATCCTGTCCGCCAAGATTGTAGTCAGGCCCATTGTATGGATGATGAACGGCAAAATTGAATTTAGAAAACTCCAACCTTTCTATTAAAACATTTTTTTTAATGTTTTATTTATATGTGTTTGGGAATTAAATAAAATGTGTCATTTGTGTTTTTGTTTGATGAATGCTTTTTTTCTGTATTGTTTTGTGGTACAAATCATCGCTAATACTTAGGCCGGGGTTCCTGGCTTCCAGTATTGACTCAGTGGGGGTGCCCAGATTCCAGTAATGATTAAGTGGGGGTCCCCAGAAGTCAAAAGGTTGGGAACCACTGTACTATTGCACCAAAATGTTATGGTTCAGATATCATTATAAACTTCTGGTAGCTGAGCCGACTCACAGAAGTAGGCAAGATTCTCCTCAGAAAGCCCTTTAAGCTACCCAAGGACCATGCGTATCCATATCTGCGAGAATCTGGGTTTTGCCAGGACTGAGGCGTCTTGCCACAAGTTGAGGTTGTGTTTAATGAGTGAAGCTTGGGAAGAGGATGTAGTCTTACGGCTAGAGCGGACGGCGTCAAAGCTGGGGAACCGGGTTCAAGTCTCGGCAATGACGCTCAACATCCTGTGATTCTGGGCAAATCACTTAATCTCCCCATGCCTAACAAAAATAAATGTGTACTTGTGTAACGAAACCTATGTAAAGCGCTGTGATACCCGATATCTTCGGGTCTAGTTCGCGATATATAAAACTCTAAAAAAAAAAGAAGAAGCTTGAATAGGGCTGTTATAACCCTGCAGCCTAGGTGAGCTCCCCACCCTGTGATTGGCCGGCCCTCCAGTACACTGTGACCTTGGCCCTTTTGACTAATACAAGGTTTCAAGAGGAGGGTTTCAATCCACAATGGTCAGGAGCCCTTACCTAACATTGTTTTGGAGATGCTTGTCCCACACAGCGTTATGAACTCTGCCCCACACTATCTGACCTGCATAGGTCAGGCAGTTAAATATGGTATTTACTGCCTCTTGTTCTTCATTTATGGCATGCTATAGACCCACTAAAGGTGCTCGTTTTATCTCACAGTTTTAGCTTGTGTTTTGTGGAAGAACTTGCCTAGTTGCTGTAGCTAGGCAGCAGAGTCACACAACAGGCCACCATGGTGTAAATGATGAACTGTCTCTCCAGTTCCTGCCCCTAACTTACTGTTTTTTCCTGGACTCTTATTCACTTCTTCTACATTGAGGCCAGTAAGAAATTCATGTTAAACATTCAATAATAGCCTTGTACTCCTGCATCCGCCCTGCAAAAGAAATCCATTGCCTGTCTTCCTTGATCACGCGCCTCTCTCGTTTACTGCCTGGAGTCCAGTGATATGGAATTGACCAC
Organism: Triturus cristatus; assembly: GCF_964204655.1. NCBI lineage: Eukaryota > Metazoa > Chordata > Amphibia > Caudata > Salamandridae > Triturus > Triturus cristatus. Next base: position 819,425,229 of record NC_140595.1, read on the forward strand.
TATCCATTGAAGGACTGTCCCTGTTGGTTTCAGCCCCAGCGGTGAGGGTAGCGTCTGTTTAATGGGTGAAAATCTTTGGGCCAAAAATGCTACGGAAGACAAAAAGAATTAGAGTAAAAAAGCCTTTGGGGGAGGGCTGCACGGGTTAGTGCTAGTGGTAGAAGTAGGCCTCTGGTTAGGCTTAGGGTGAGTGCTAAGTTCAAGGTAGGAGTGAGGGGTAAAGATAGGGAGAGGGGTTGGCTTAGTGTTATGGTTCATGTTAGAACTAGTTTAGTGTTAAGTTTGAGGGTAGGGTTAGAGAAAGGGTTAGGGAGAATGTTAGGTTGGTGGTTAGGGATAGAGTTAAGTTGAGTGTCCGGCTCAGGCTTAGTGTTACGGTTAAAGTTTGAACTTGTTTAGTGTTAAGTTTGAGGGTAGGGTTAGAAACAGGGTTAGGGAGAGGGTTAGTTGGCGGTTGGGGTTAGGGATAGAGTTAGGTTGAGTGTCCGGCTCAGGCTTAGTGTTATGGTTAAAGTTTGGACTAGTTTAGCATTAACTTCAGGGGTAGGGTTAGAGACAGGGTTAGTTGGGTAGACTCTACCCTGAAGCTAACACTCTACCTGGTAGAGTGTTAGCTTCAGGGTAGGAGTTATGGGTAAAGTAGGGTAAGTGTCAGGTTTAGGGTTGGAGTTATGGTTCAAGGTAGAGTTACCATGTGACACCGTCTAAGCTCTAAAGCAGTTAACAATGTGAGGTTCAGTGGAGAGAAAGAGGAGGTTTGAGTCCCTTCAGATGGCGGGTGCCCGTGTCCATTATTATTCAAGGGCGACATATTATTCAAGTGCGACCCCTGCCATGTGGAGAGTTTACTTTAAAAGTATCATCACATCATGGGGAGCGCTGGAGACCACATACATGTCCCATCAGATCCTGGGATGGAGCTAGAGACCTGTTACTCATATTATTATCATATACATGTTAAATGCATCATCCTATCTTCAGGTGCAGCTGGAGACCTAATACCTGAAGCATCTTATCCTGGGATGTAGCTAGAGACCCACTACTTATACTATCATATCTTGAGCACAGCTAGAGACTGAATACATGGATTACCATATCTGGGGGTGCAGCTAGATATCTACTACATGCATCGTCATAGGTTGAGGTGCAGCTGGAGACCTAACACATGTATCATCACATCTGCGTATCTGGGGGTGCAGCCAGATATCTACTACATGCATCATCATAGTTTGAGGTACATCTGGAGGCACCTAATACATGTATTATCATATCCTGGGATGGAGCTAGAGACCTGTTAACTCATGTTATCATATCTTGAGTGCAGCTAGACACTGAATAAACATATTATTACATAGCTATTAAATGCGTCATCCTATTGTGAAGCCCAGCCTAGACTAAATACACATATCATCTTATCTTGGGGTGCAGCAAGAAACCTTATGCATGAAACACGAGGTGCAGCTGGAGACCAAATACATGTATCATCACATCCTGGGATAGAGCTTGAGACTTATCACATCACTCATACTATCAGATCTTGAGTGCAGCTAGATACTGAATAAATATATTATCAAATACCTATTAAATGCATCATCATAGTTTGAGAAGCAGCTGGAGACCAAAAAGATGTATCATCACATTTGCATATATGTGGGTGCAGCTAGATATCTACTACATGCATCCTCATATCTTGAGGTGCAGCTGGGGACCTAACACATGTACCATCATACCTGGGGTGCAGCTGGGGTCTGAATGCACATATTGTCAAATCTGAGGGTGCAGCCAGAGGTCTAATACAAACACAATCATGTATTGGGGTGCCCCAGTAAACAAATACATGTGTTATTAAAGCCTGGTGTGCACCTAGTGATCAAGTACATGTATCATGTTTTTTTGGGGTTCTTTTTGGGCTCTATAGTTGCACCCTACGCTTTTGTATGTGTTGTGGAATTCAGAGACTAGGGTTCTAATCTCGGCTTCTCCACTTGACTAGTAGATTCATCCTAGGAACATATGTCATCTCCCTCTACCCAATTTCCCAAATCTACAAGAATTGGGTGCTCCTAGGATCGGGTACACTCACAAGGGCTCAGCGACGTGGAAAGGGAACGTACACTGTAGTGATTTGTACAAAAGTATGATAATCAACTTGTCTCCTGAAAGCTGAAAACCACCCATTTGAGCGTCATATCATAGGGGAAAAGGCTGAGCAATAAAAATACTATCTCACCCCAGAGTGGCTCCCTTGTTTTGGGAATGGCTTAGTTTTATTTCCATTTTTATTTTATTAAACACTTTAATAAAGTGCGGTACACCTCAGCAGCTGCTTCAACGCGCTTGATTGCTCTGTGTTGTTGCATCCCCGGCATGTAGACCCACAGGCAGCATGGTCTTGTGTTGGGCTTCTGAGGTGGCCCTGGTGACCTCCTGATCCAGGTTCTGGTGGCCTCGGTGGGATCTTCATGGTGATGAAGGTAAATCCTTGACCTGAGTGATAAGGAGGCCCCTCAGCTTCTAGAAAGATTCATGTACGAGTACGTGGGCTGCACCTAGTCCTGTGACTAACGTATAAGACCTGTTGTTGGTGATCACATGGTCCTGCAGAAGAGACTGGCGTTTCATTCACTTTTGAAGCAAATGTCGTTGTTTCGAGTCTCATCAGTGGGAGGGAGTTCCAGAGTAAAGGGAGTTCACTTGTATGTGTACTGAGGTCCCCCAAATCTCTTGTACCTGGCTGGGCTCACAGAAGTAGGACCAGGGTGTTAGACCCATGGTAGTGGGTCACTTTGTGTGGTCAGAGTAGTTTTGAGATAGCCAGTTTATCACCAGGTATGGCTCGTTCCTGTCATTGGTGGATGGCTTGTGCGTCTTGCCGCTGCACTGCAGTCTGATTGGTGCACTCTTTGCCTAACTTGTGCTCATGATCTGTTCATATCTCTCCTTGTAGTTGGCCAGTACATGCTGTTGGATTCTGAGCTCGCAGTCCCGGGCACCAGGGCTGCGCTGGAGAGTCCAGTTGAACAGTCCTTCGGCTGCATGCAGCTCAACTTCTACTACTACATGTACGGGGCATCTTCGACCATGCAGCTCAATGTCTACGGCACCAAGCCAGGTGAGTGTGGATGAGAGAGAGGGCAAGAGACAGAAGAAAGCCAACATGACGGGTGCCCGCTGGGTGGCTCCATTCTTGATGCTAAGCTTTATGCCACTGCATATGGAGTATGAGGAGTATTCGTGTACTTGCTAGAGCTGCTCTGGGTGGCCACAGCAACCCCAGCAGCTTGCACAGTCCATGAGGAAGAGAGGTATCCCTTATTTAACAGCGACACCTAGTGTCCAGTAAGAGTATAGCATGTATTTGTTTCAGGGTAGTGGCTGCAGGCTGACTGGTGGCCACTGGAGGCACTGTAGTGTCGCCTCTGCTGTTGAAGAGAGGTGGTGGGGAAAGGGGAGAGCCCTGAATAAGGGAAACAGATGAACAATATCGACTGATCCCCTGTCCTGCCTCCTGGCGTGCAGGAATAGGGCATAGGCGTTGGCGCCAGCGCTGTTAGAGAGCGACCAGTAGATAGGTTGATGATGATAGAACATGCATCATTGCATCGTCTTAATGCCGAGTCTGCGTTGAATCCACAGGTGGGACCTCTGGAGTCGCCTTGTTCCATCTGACCGGGAATCAAGGCCAAGGCTGGAAGAGGGCGGAAGTAACTTACACCGGAACCTCTGAAGTGCAGGTACGGCCCTAACAGACTCTGGCCCACCCTGCCCCGTCACTCCCAGGCGCCGAGCTAGGATTGAATTCATGGTCATCATTGGGTTTGGGACTGGGTATGTGTTTGTATTTGGGACGCAGGTAAGAGTATGTCAAACACTTCATGCTGCAGCCTTTTGTCCTTCACACTTTCACAATGGCCAATAATGGAGCTTGCTAAGAACATGTGGGCTGAAATGTCACTCACTCCATGCCATGGATGGGCTCAGCCAATCACACGAGCTGTTACATCACCGGTCAGGTTATTATAACATACTGCTCTGGCAATCTCTCACCAGCTGCAAGGTGCCCTGGATCCAAGGGTCCTTTGCAAGCTGTGAGAGGTAGTAAGGCTTTGAGAGAGTCTCCACGTGGGACCAGGCTGATGAAACTTCATTTTGGAGAAATGTGAAAAAAACAATCTCTAAATGAAGAAATACCTTTACCACAAAACAGTATGCTTTCTTGGAGAAAATCAATGTCTTTTTAAAAAGCGTCGTGATAGTCCTTTGTTTACCGCAATACCCTGAGCTTTAATAAAAAACAAAACAAAAGGAGGATGACGCTGTAAGACAGAAGAGGCAACTGAAACGAAGACCAGAAGAGAACAAAGGAGGATATAGAGGGTGGGGGAGGTGTAGAGGGGGTGGGGTGAGTAGGTAAAGGAATAGGGGAAAAGTCTTGAGGGGCAGCACTAGGGGTATTAAAGACCGAGTGGGCAAAAGAACAAGAGGGGAGGGGGGGGGAGAGAGAGAGTACGGTATTCCCAGGATCACACAAGCAGGTTGAGTGTGGAAGCTGTCATTTATTCTCACGTTTGTTTGGCTCTGCAATTGGAAACCCTTACTCCTCGGCCATATCTTCTCAGACCCATGCATTGCTCAGCACTTGTAATATGTCAGGGGACAGAGGGTGTTGGGAATGTCTTCAAACCCGGCCTCCACCCAGAAAGGGCAGGAGTAGGATCCTCCAAGATGGCCGCTGTAAGTGCATCATTTGAGTAGTTTCCCAGTTTGTTATGACTCTGTGTAATGCACATTGGACCCTGGGTATTCAGAGAATGCTAAACTCCTTCCAGTGTAATCGTTCACACTCTTAGGTATGGTAGCCAGGTAAGGCCGCAGTAATGTGGCACTCACATTGCGCCAGTGGCATCAAAGGCAGATGTCACACTTGGGCTACGGTTTGGGCTTAAACATGTTTTAAAGACTATTGCTAACATTAGCTAAGACTTCTCTCAGTAGTGCCTTGAAGCCCAGAGGGCATGGGTGCCTAATGTGTAGGCGTGAGACCACTGGCATCACTCTACAGTAACAGGATTCAACAAGCGTTTGCCATGCAATAGGTCTCGCATTTTAAAAGTTAGACCTATTGGCGTTGTAAATGCTAATGGTTTTTATTCATATTGTTTTGGTTGCCAGGGGGGAGGGGCTGGGCTTCCCAGACTGACTGTGTGTGTTCACTGTGTGTCTAGTGAGTGCATGGGGTATGGCAGGGTGCTATACAAAGACTTTAGCTCATTGAGGAAGACTTATTTGACAACATAAACATAGGTAGGGTAAAGCAAGGCATTTGAGTACGTGGTGGGGGTTAGGGGAGAGAACAGTGTGCAGTTTGTCCCAAACTGCAATACAATAAAAGCTCAACCGAATCAGTGCGATTCAATTTAAAATCAAGTTGTGCGAAGAAAAATATTTGGCTTTTTATTTATACATAAAACAGTCTCTGCATACAAAGTAAGGAACATCGCTGTACAGTAGATCTTTCAGAGTGCACTCTACCAGCACCGAAATCGTCAGTAAAAAAACAATGGTACTCTTACGAGAGAGGTATGGTCTGGAGTAGGCCTGGGCTAAATTTCCGTTCCGCTCGCGGAAATTGCGATAATTTGACATTTTCGCATTCCGCGGAGAGCGCGAAAATGTCAATATTTCCACATTCCGCAGCTTAGCGATAATTTGTTTCTTGCTCGCGCTGTAAAATAATACATTCTCGCGAGCGCGCGATCGCCTTACCTGAATCCCCGCGTTCGCCGACAAGTTTTCCCGATCCGGTCGCGTTCTCCACGAGATGTTGGATTGTTGGTAGCCATTTGCGCTGTCTCGCGACAGTTCGCGCCCACAGTAATGTCATTGGTCGCGCGATCACGTCTTTCTTCTCGCGATCATGCACCGCGAGAAGAGTGAAAACAAGATGGCCGCGCCCGCGAGCAACCGCATGGGTAAGTTAGCGAGCCGCGACCACGCAGAAAATACCGCGAACGGGCGGGAAAAAAACTTCCGCATCTTCGCGATATTTCCGCGTGTTTGCAGAGATTTTTAACATTTTCGCGATAATTTGCGAAAGTCACTTTCACAAATTCCGCCCACCCCTAGTCTAGAGCAATTGACTGACTGGCACTGCACGTCAGAGATCTTGTCTCTGAGCACCTTCAGGTACAAGATTTCTTTAATCCGTGTTCACTGTGGAAAACAGACTGAATATAGTTGTAAAGCTGGAAGGCTCTCCATTTGAGTTTGCTATGGATAAATACATCTACGAAAAGACAGCCAATACCTAAAGGGTACTCCACTGAACTAGCACAACGAACCAGCAAGTTGGTTTCAGAAATATTACAAAACCCTTAGAGGCGAAGAAGTGGCAAAAAAATTAAAAAAACAAGATGTGCCTCAAAGCATGAGGTGAGTAAATGTTCTCGAAATAAAACAAAATGTATAAGTATAAGCACCCAAATCTGTAATCTTGCTCAGTGGCAAAAGCCTTGTAGCTACGCCATCTTCGATTGTTAACTAACAAAGTAAAAGCACGCAATTTACTCACTGAGTTCGGATAATCGGAACGTAGTCAGTCTATTGCTGAAATGTAATTAGGTGAAAACAAACGTGACATGCACGTTTGAAAGGTGCTGGTTAGTCAATCGAAAAAATTTGATTTGTCCACCACATGTAATGAAACTAAGCAAAACACTTTGGATATATTATACATGCTACAACCTAAATATTGACAAAGATATTCGTTGTAAACGATGCGTGCAACAAATAATTAGCTCTTTAAAAATAAACAACACGCAAGAATTAAATATGAATAAAACAATAAATACAATGACAAATTCATTGCAGCACAGTCCTGGTTATTGCCCCCGGTCTGGGTACTTACGCACCTCGGACTCTGACATGACGCGGACGGCGCGAGATACGGGGCAGCTGACTGCATATGGCAGCCAGGAGAGTAAGGCACTGGAACGGATCACATGCCCTTCAGCTGGAGGCTAAGTAGCGCCCCTGAGGGAATGAGAACAGCGGCACTGTCAGGGAAGGCACTGCCACAAGTAGGCTACGGTTCTGCCGGCGCGAGGGGGCTACACTGAGGCAGGCAGTGATCATGACAGGTAAATGCAGTCACTGTGCTAGTGAGCTGTGCCGTGTTAGTTATTCCACGTGCCCTCCTCTGAACTCCTGCCTGTGCAGCTCTACTGTTTACAATTGCTGCATGTTTCGGAGTTGCGAAAATGTGCGTTAATGTTAGGCAAACTGTTTGTGGATTCCACAATGTCAGAACCAGAGCTGGGTGGGCCGAGTCTGCACAGCATGACCCGCAGCTGCAGCGCTGCTGGTGGTCTGATGCAGCGGTGGCTGCCCCTACAAACATAAAAAGTATGGCGGCCGAATCTATGTGTGTGGTGGCCCGTGAAGTGGGCGCCATAGTAATAAAAGAAACACCATAAAAATAGGCGCCGAGGTAAATATAAAGCATGGCGCCCCCGAACTTTTTATGCATGTGCAAAGGAAGAAGAGGGGGGCGCCTTGCTAACGAGAGGGATGCCGTTCTAAAGCATGTGCTGCGCCTATGTAGATAGTAACACCAGAACCAATTGTAGACAAGTAGTCCCCAACAGGAACCGATTAACAACTACAGTGTAAGGAAACTGTAGTTGGCCAGTGCTCCTGAACTAAAAAACCAGCAGTGAAGTATCGGGAGCCCACCAATAAGGAGCCTAGAAATGCAAGCAACGGAGAAGTTAACCAATTGGAGCAGAAGGCGGGATTATACTCCATATGGAGTGATTAAAAGCAGGTCTTGCAGACAGCGCATGCGCGCTGATGCTCGACCTAAAAATGTTTTGTAATGCGTAGGCTGAAGCACCCCTTCTGTTTTGGTATAGGCCTGCCCTAAATACAAAAGTCATATTTTCATAAGCTGACTCAGGAAATTGAAGCTAAATCATCTTTGCCGCATTCTATTATATATTAAAGATCAGAGTCAGTGGGGGTGTTAGATGATTTCAATGAACCATCTCTGCCTGAACCTTGACTGATTCCAATCTGGATCTGCCAATGTCCCACCTCGTACAGTGACCTTAGTTAGATTGTCCCCGCCCAGGGAGTAGGTGTGCATGGCAGCCATTGGGAGAGCAACAGTGTGTTTTTGGGCAGCTGCCTCCTGGACGTTTCCTAGCAGGAAGTCAGGGAAGGGCGACTGTGGGAACACCTGCCCATTGCTGTTTAGGAGCGTGAGGGGAGGGGAAGAAGAGATGACCCCAGCTGTGACAAAGTGGACAGGCAGGAACTCTGCTAGCAGTACCTTTTACCATAACATTATCATAGTGTGCCGCTGCCTTTGATGCTGACATTCTTGTAACAGGAGCCAGCCTGGCAACCTCATGAAGTGTCTTAAGCATAGAACCAGCCTGAGTAGGTTGGGGGGAAGGAGTTGTGAGAAGTTGGCCTGATATATGATGTCACTAATTCTAGTGTACACCTTGTATCTGTCCAAACAACCCTTATGGTGATTGGTTGTAAAGTCAACCTTATAGACCAGCTATCCTAGTGGTAGCATGGACAAGAGCAGTCTTAGGCTAAACTCTGAATGGCATGTGAAGCCAGCTGTGATACCATATATAATCCCTTGAATACCAAATGAAAGGACACCACAACAGATATATCTATAAAATAAAGTATATTTATTCTAGTCAAACCCTCAGCACTCTTTATGAGATTAGAGGTAAGTACAACACAGTCTTATTTAAGCATACCTTAAGTCACACAGGTAAGTAATACAGTTAGGCCCTAGGGGCCACGCAAACCATATACTAAAGAAGTGGTATAAGGACCACTGTCGTGGAAATAGGATAGGCCTAGGCCTAGGGAATCGCTGGGGCTACACTACACTAGCAACAGTTAGGAAGTGGGAGGCCCACGGGATTCAGGTGCAGAGTGGCAACACTCACGCGTGATGTGTATAATCGATAGAAATAGTATAGTTTAGAATTATTAAGATTTAGGACACTTCTGGAGTAACTAGGAAGTCGAGACTTGGAAACTAGACACTTGGATAGTCAATACCCTGATGAGCACCGGAGTACCCAAGTTACCTAGCCCATGGGCTGCGGGTGCATAGGTGTGAACTTGCGTCGGGTTTCGTCGTGGACTCCTATGGATGCCTGAAGGAAAGATGCTGACAGGCAGTCAGTGAAGAGTGTCCGGTGGATCCCAAGCCCGGGATCAAGAAGGAAGGATACCTGCAAGCAGAAGGGACAGAGTCTGGGTCACTAGCCAGTGACCACGTGGAACCTGGCGATGTCGTGAAGGTTGCAGGTGGAGAGGTGAAGCTTGTCGCAGCAGCCACGGGTACCAGGAGATGTCGAGGACAACCAGGACCAGGAGGCGAGCTGTCCCACGAAGGCTCTTGCTGTCGGCGGCGTCGAAGTTGAACTAGGACTCACCAAGCCTTGGCAAGCGGAACCCACGAAGAATGGAGGACTTGCTTCTGTTGCAGACCAGGAAGGTCTGGGGTGCTTCTCTTTTGCAGAGGAGCAGGAGCCAGTCTGGAGGAGCCAAACCAGCAGTGGAAGTTCAGAGGTGTGTCGTCACAAAGGCCGCTAGCCAACGGGCAAGCAACCGGACAGACGCGGCAAGCAGGAAAATGCAGAAGGGCCCCACGCAGGACTCGTGGAGTGTGGGGGGCTGATCTTCGGTGCAGATGGTGCTTGGGGTTGGGGCTTCTCAATCCCTGGTGCACAACTTCGAGGGTGCCTCAGAAGCTGCGCTGGAAGATACTCGCCACTTTTCCCAGGTAGCCGGTCCCACGTCTCTCGTCGTCTCCACGGATCTCAGCTCGGCTGTGGATGTGGATCAGGGTCGGAGAAGTCTGGAAGTCAAGGCTCTGGTCGGGCTCTGCAGTCGGTCCCTCGTAGAACTTCAGCAAAGCAAAGGGTAAGTCTCTTGGTGGTGCCTGTTTGCACAGGGTAGCCACTCCTTGGCTACAAGGGAGATTCTTCAGTCTGCTTCTTTCGTCGAATGTCGAAGGTCCAGAGTTTCTGTTCAAGTTGCAGGTTCAGGATAATCTAATCTCCTGGGGCCCAGCTACCACACTTATACTAATCTAGGGGGCTGGGTTGCCTGCTAGGTCACGCCTTATGGGTGGGACCTGGGAGGGGGGTGGTTACACCCCCTTCCCTTTGTCCAGTTTCGCGCCCGGACTGAGGCTGGAGTGCCCCAGCACCGGTTTGAACTGGACTATGCATGGGACACCTTGTGTGCCCCAGGCAGTGTCTCGTTTCTTTCATCCCTCCCTGCCCCAATACACTAAGGCCTGTCTGGGGTGGTGCTCGCACCTCCCAAGGCAGGAAACCTATTGTCCAAGCCTCCTGTGCCGGGATCACTCCCAGCAGCAGGAGGTCAGACTTGTGTCGTGGCAGCAGCATCCATTTTGTGATGCTGGGGCTCTGGTTAACTTTAACCGGGTAAGTAGGTTTCAACATGCCCTTAAGTTGTGCCAGTGTTGAGTCTGGGAAGCCACGGACCAGAGTGTTTCCACCATTCAGATGCGAGAGTCAGAGGGCTTGAACAGTAGTTCTGAAGTCAGTTTCTGTTTCTTTAGAAGAGAGAACTGGTGCCAGGCCATCTTTGTGTTTTTTTGGCAATGTGTTCCTTCAGGGTGAGGTTGGTGTCCATGGTGAATCCAAGTGTCTTGGCATTTAGTGAAAGTTGGACTTCGAAATCGTCAAGGTTCATGTTATTGAGACGGGTTTATATTATTTCTTCTTTCTTGCTCTTGCTCCTGTTCTAGGCTTTCAAGATCCATAAAAGGTTTTAACCCCAAGAGTAAGGAATGTAAAGAAAGATGTAAAGAAGAGCGTGTAAAGGTGGTAAAGTGATCCCCATAGCAAAGCGGCCACTGTGGCTGCAGATTTGAAGGTGGTCACTCCATGAGCTTTTGTCCCCAAACACCATACCCAGCCCCATGGAGCCCTTACCGGCCATTGAGGATTTTGAGTGGCATCTGAGCGCCTACGTCAGAAGATAAAACTGTTGACAAGGGTGAGCCACTAGGCTGCAGCTGGTTCACGCGCTTTTGCAGTTGGCCTGAAACTGTGCCTGGGACTCTGTGACCCGCATCCCAGAGACTAGTAATGTCATTTACATCTTCATTATTTCCTATGAGCGATTATTGACATTTTGTTTTGATAATTCATATCTCCTAATCCCCTCATCCATTTGTTCTTGTTTTTGTGTTGTTCTATCCATTAAATGTTCTCCTTTTACTAAATAAGTTTGACGCTTTACTGCTTGATTTCTTGATATTGATTTTATTCTGGTACTCCTTAAATACTGGAGGTTAGTTTCTCTGAGGAGAGCATGCTGTTTTTGTGCCACAGCTGCCAGGGTAACGTCCAGATATCTCATTGCAACTTTTCTTACCTAACAAGGCACCTGATTACTAACTTTGTGAGGTTCATATCTTGCCCCCCCCCCACCTTGTTAAAAATCCAGAATCTCATTGGTCTGAGTCTGATTCGCAGCTGTGTACACGCCTGTCCATTTCTGTTCACAGTTCATCATCGAAGGCGTGTTCGGTGAGACCAGGAAGTCGGACCTTGCAGTGGACAGCGTCCAGGTGTACCCATGCGAGGGTAAGGAAACGAAGGCACGGTCGCCCCGTGATGATGGCCAGGCGTTGATATATAGGGCATGGTCGTTTGGTAATCTTCGTCACTGTATTTCCTTCCATGGCCGCTCTCCTGTGTTGGCTCATGAAGTTGGTCTTCCCTCTGTTATCCAAATGATGGCAGAGACAGGGCTGCTGGGCAGCATCATCACAGGGTCATCCTTGCTTAAGCACTCATCTGTAGGCACTGGCCATGGGGAGATGTGCTTCTCAGTGCTAATGTCAGAGGTAGAAGAACTCAGAGGTACATTGTTGGCAAATTATGGAGCACTTGCTTCGAAGTCAATCTCCTTGGCAGCTCCAGATTGTCTAAGTATTGACTTTAACTCTGAGATCTGGTTGACGTTTTGTACAGATGTCCATAAGAGGAATTGGATGTTAAGCAAATATCTGTATTTATTTGCCACGGTACCACTATATATATCCAATATTTCTATTTTCGCGTGATCTAAGTTACACTGCCAGCAATTCCACCCCTTCCTTGTAATTGTAATGTTAATTTGGTTTGTTGTAAAACACATTTTCTCTGTGATCTTTTAGCTTTCTTTGACTTCACTCATTCCTACAACTCTGCTCATTTATGCAAGACATGTATATGTTGTCTCCTCTAGAAAGATTACAATTACTTTCCAATTACCTCGTCACTGTTGATGGAATAGGATGTAATTTCTCTTTATAAGAAGGGCTTTAGCCAATCCTAATTAATATTAATGTCATGATGTCCTGCTTGAGTTTTTCATAATCTTTAAATTATGTTTTCAACCTATATACCTTAAAATTAGGGTTTGAAAATCACTGTCAAGTCTAGAATCCGTCTTCTATCTTTCAATAGTTGCTTATTATGCTATCTCGTTGCACAGATTTGCAAGATATTTAATATTTTTATTTCCACATAAATGTCACCAATATTTGACCTGCCATCTTGTTATTCCTAAGGTTTTGTCAGTTTTGTAATTCCTGTCACAGTGCCTCCTGCATTTCTGTTTAATTAATCCCTTGACAATCCATTATAATTTCTGAGTTTGTTTTAAAAATCAATTCACGCTGTTCTGCACAGCCAGGAGAAAGTGTCAAATATGACTTTAAAAACACAAAATGTAGATCCCTGAAAACGTGAGTCTCACAAACATAAGTTGACAAAGACATTCTGATGCTAAACACTGTTCCTAACTTCTGAAACCACTGAGTTTGAAACAAGCACATCTTCAGGTAAATCGTCAGGTGATGTGGATTGAGATGTATAATGCACCAGGTCCCTAGTTCAGCAGTATTTACTGGAGTGCAATAGATGTCCACATCACTGGTAATCATTCATCATTTAATCATGATATATATTTATAGGTTTTGCTTACATTATTCACATTTCAGTTTACACAGTGTGTACACTCTTACATCCTGAATCGTTTGTGTACAACGCCCTATTCACACCTCTCTTGCGTGGCCATCGGTGTGCACTGGAACTTGCATTACCTATGCCAAGTGAGCCTGTAATACAGGGATCCCTTCAATCGCTTCCCGTGGATTTCTTGATGTTTTAGTCCCCCTCATTCGGTTTGATCAGCCAGTGTTGCACAACTCCGCGTCTAGGGCGCTGTCCGCAGTCCCACCAGCTGCGCAGCAGCCCTCATGCATACTTTGTGTTGCATGCTCGAGGAACTGCTATCCGGGGGACGTCTGTGCTTTCTCTGTGTCCAGTTGGGATGTGGTCTGTAAAGAAGCTTTCATGCCCAAGCAGACCTATATGAGATCATTATTTTATTTTTATGAGGAGTCAAGTGGTAGATTTCTTTAATTTAGTTAAATGGGCAGGTCTCCCGGAACCTCTTGGGTGAGTGAAGAAGTAAGGCATCATATAAAGATCCTGGAGGGTTTCATGGTAGCCTTTCAGCCTTGGCCGAGAGCTCTCCAGTAGCCACCAGAGCTCGTGGTCCACCTTCACTGGTCTCCATCGGTACAGCGTCTCCTCTGGCTGTCCCACTGTCCTGCAGGGTTGCTTCCATGGAGGACAGCTTGGATTACTCGAATCGCATAAATCATCCAGAGAGCATGTCTAACTCAGCCCTCCAGCTGATCCAGGCAGCATCTTTGCCAACATTTTTTCTTCCTGGATTCATTGTGGACATCCCTGGTGGCAGCTTGAAGAGAAGCGACACAGCACCAGTTATGTATGGGTTGGACTGGTCCCAGATCCTTCGTGAACGGGTTCAGGAACCTGCACCAATTAGTTTGTTCCCTTCCCTCCTGGCACTATGGACTGCTGTGCCCAAAACAAACCTTTGTCAATGGAAACCTCCACCTCTTGTTTGCATCTTTTATATATCACAAACTCGACCCGAAGGTATTGGAGCGCTGTACATGAGCACCGTATTTACATGACATATTCAGGCACGGGGAGATTAAGTGATTTGCCCAGAATCACAAGATGTGGACGCGACCTCGAGGCTCGAACCCTGGTTTCCTGCACCAAAGTTGGCAGCGCAGCCGATGGACCAGAGTGTGGAGGTGATGGCAGCCGCCCTAAAAGGGGAAAACTCTTGTCCTGGCGTGTTGAAAAAGGAGTTAGAATTCCTGATGGAAAGGGAGGCAACATTTCCCCTGAGAGTCCTGTCTCAGTTAGATAGGCAAATGCAACTGTGGTGACAGCCTTCACCTCTGGTACAATTGTAATCATTATGACTCATTGGTGCCCTAAGATATCCAGAAGAAGTGTAGATTTAGGCTCAATCTGTGCAAGAAACTGCAAGTCACAAGATGCTGATCTCTTCAATAACTCTACTCTGGCCTTGGACCCTGGCTTCTCCAGGCATCTTTGAACGTGGTGCGTCCACACGTTGTGGTCACGACACAGTCATCGGAGAACAGTGCAAAGACCGAGAAGTTTATGAGATGGATCCAATACATCTGTTCCCTAAAACATACTTGGGATGCGGTGTTTGAGGCATCCAGAGCTCTCCTTTGTGAGGTTAAGGGTGGTGATGTGCATAATGATGCTATCATGGCTCTCTTCTGTCTCAGGAAACAGGAGACAGCCATTGCGACGAACTCTACTAACTGTTAGAGGAACTGTGAGTGAGCGCATGCCATCTCCAAGGATGAGTACCTACTGTACAGAGACATTTCAGGGGTGCTCAGCCAGAGGGCATGCAGTCTCAACGAAACACGAATGAGAGATTAGCAGATCAGTGTTCCACTCCACCTTCTAGCCCTGAGGAAGCACAAAGCTTTACATCTTCACAGTACTCCTGACTCCTGAACAAGCAGTATCACAGCTTCACCTTCTGGCTGGGAACTGGTACCTAAGGGGTGGTGACTCGTTGGGCTGGACTGGCGACCTTCTTCATAGATCTTGAGGGAAGCCCTTCCCTCCTGACCCTGCGTTAGTATAGCACCGCCACGCTGAAGGTAGTCATGCTTCTTTGATTTGTGTTGTAAGCGGCTCTACATCACCTACAGTGGCCCAGGTGAGACCTCCTCCAAGACTACAGCTGCTTGCATCTCCCACTGTTATTCCTTGCAGGCAGGGGCTTTTCATCGAATGTCCATGCCCCATGTATCGGACGGAGTCAAGCGAGCAGTGGTGGCACTCTCCAGGCATGTTCCTGTCAAGCAGCTGTGCATAGAAGCCCTTATACCACCACACTTGATGCACTTTCCCTAGTCCAGGATCAAAAACTTGTGGGCTGGAGTCATTGGCTCCTAAGGCATCTGTGTTGTATTCTATCTATTGCATATTTCTATGTTTGCTTTTACCCACTCAATGCCCTTCTAGTGGAATGCTTCTGCACTATGATGTACTTCGGAATGTTGGGTGCTGGTTGAAGATAAACCACAGTTGTGATGGGGCTGAGCTGCCTGCTGGCTGCTCCTGGTGGGGCTTATTCCAGGATACTTAACATCTTACAATAAATCTACCTGAAATACCTTAATCAGTCTGGACTACATTACTACATCTTTTTGGCGACGAGTTGATCTTACCTACGTTGGCAACTAATGGAATTCAAGTTTCAAGAAGGCAACTAAAGAAGTCAAGTTTCAAGAAGGCAAGAGATTCAAACCTCATCAAACATCAAGCAAAGACTCTGGCTTCAGAGCCCCACCAGTGACCATCACACCGGTCGCCCCAACCTGCACATGCCAGATTCTTTTCCAATATCTCATCAACTTCAAAGAATATTTTCACTTTTTCAACTATCCAACTACTTCAAGAGGGAAGGTAAAAGCAGAGCTTTATTTCTACAATCTTTGTTGTATTTTCAAACTGCTGTGGATGTGCCAGATTCCACTTCACAAGCTTGTCTCAAGTAATGAATGTTCAATCAATGCACAAAAACATTGTGGGTCTATGGATGGTCTGCCTTCAAGCTGTTTTAAAGACATTCAGCATCAAATGAAACAAAGGGAACAAGCACAAAGACAGCGCTGTGTAGTCCCACCGGTATCCTTCACATAGCCCCAGACAAAGTGTGCTGTACTTCATCTCAAGAGGCTACTACATCTAGATGCGTCATAAATGCCGCGCAGAGTGAACCTCAAGTACGCCAAGTCTCTTTTCACACTCTACATTGATGTTGCGCGGACAGAGTTTTCATTTACAGTAAGCTTTTCCTTTTACTTCAAGGATGCTGCGCAGTGTGACTCGTATGTACATTTTCGCAAAAGAAAGACTTTCTAACTTTATTTCTGTGTGCCTAATCGCTGTAAGCACTATTCCAACCGTCCCTACATTGGGATTTCCATAGGGTCACGCATAAGAATGTACATACAGTTTTACGTGGATTGTCCCATTGGAATCTGGTGAGAGGATTTTGCAGAGCAGCGTTGTTTTACTAGCTTTCACTCAGGGGAAAGAAGTCTGTTAATGCCATCGCAGATGTTGTACACAGTCATATACATCCATTTAAATAAACGTCATCCTTATGTACGTCTGGATCGGAACTGCAAGCTCCATGCTGTGTTTTCACCGGTACAAGCAAACATTATGGTGCCAGATGTGAGGACATACAGTATTTCGAGCCTCTGTGGGCAAGGTGAGATGAAATTGTTTGTATTGTGTCTTAAGACTAAGAGAAGTTTAGGCCTCATTTCTGTTGTTTTTCAACCGTCACATTCTCATCCAAACAAACGTAGCACGAGCTCTTGTTAGCGCGCAGTGGCCTACCTGTTTGTTTGAGGACGCGCTGACAGCTCGCGGCACCTTCATCGATGATGCATTGATGATGGGGATTGCTGTGGTAACGTTCAGTCGCACAAGCGTGCATGGAGCCACTCAGCACGGCGTCAGACAGCGTGCCACCATCTTGGAATTGGCGGAGCATGCTGTTTCTTTCGTTCAGTGTTCTTCATTTATGGTACCTCACATTCAACCTGCCAACCACGTGTTTTTTTTTTCAACTTCAGCGGTTTTGATAAAGTTATTCCAAGACAGGAATGCCGGGGTGAGACCATCTCTTTCAAGTCTTCCTTGCTTGTTTCTCTGCTGTGCATCTTCGACAAAGAAAGAACTCGCAAGTTCTTTTTAACTTTCAGCATTGTTCGATGGTTGACAGCCAAGTCATTTGTTGTTTCTAAGCCTCCTCACACTGTGTTATTTACGGAAGGTTCAAGTTGCCTATGGTACCTCACATTCAGCCTTTTGTTTTATAACTGGTTGTGTTCACAGGCCACAACGACTCTAAGGTTCGTCTATTTTTCTGGTTTTCTCCACAGAATTGTTACCTTAGGAGTCTCAAGTCAACCTGCCTCAGAGAAATGTTTGTTGCATGGAAAGTTACCTTTGCGTAGTTTGCTTAGTTAACATTAACATACGTGCAGCTTTTCCTGTAGGAATTGCACATATCAATTTATCTACTCAATTATCAATGTATACGCATGCGTCCAGTATTTCTTGGTATGAAATGTGTATCTCTATCGATTTATCAATTTGCATGTGTTCTAGTTGTTTTCAAAAGGGCAACATTTCAATGGTTATCAATGTATATGCATGCATCCAGTATTTCTGGGTAAGAAATGTGTTTCTCTTTCGTTTCATCAATTTGCATGTATTCTAGTTGTTTTCAAAGGGCAACATTTCAATGGTTTTCAATTTGATTGAGGTTGTCAATATGTGTTGTTGCTTCCTTTCAATTATTCAATGTTTTTCAATGTTTTCAAGGTTGTCGATTTGGGGTTTAACCCTCTCAAGGTTTCATTGGAATTTCTATCGAGCTGCATTTTTTTCAATGTGTAGCCATATTACGAGGTTGTCTCTGTATGGGTTTATATCTCTCTCAAATGTTCAATAATTTTCAATCTAATTTTTAAATGCTGTTTTGCAGGGCGGTGTGGGGGATCTTTTGTTTATTCCTCTGCCTCTCTGTTTGATATTTTCTATTCTCTTTTCCGTTATTTACTGAAGATGGGAATAAGAGTACTGTTTTGTGTTCGTACCTTTAGGTGGTTTCCTCTAAGTATTTATATCTTCCTGTTTCTTTTGTGTATTCATTGGAGAAGGGAAGAAGAGTACCTATCCTCTCAGTTTAACTATTCTTCTTGTTCCTTTTATGTGTTGGTTGGATGAGGGAATAATAGTGTCTATTTATGTGTTTGTACTTTTCGGTTTCACTTCTCATGTTTTATTGTTCTATTTTCTGCATCCTGTTTTGCATTGTGTTCTCAGAGAAGGAATGTGTCTGATTTTATTCTATCACTTCTTTTCTGTGTTTTTCTGCATGCTGTGCATTGGCTTCTGTCGCATCTGTCTGGCCAGTGGGTGTGATAGAGGCTAATGATTGGTACGCTTTCTCCTTCAGGTGTTTCTATGTTTCTATGTTTAGTTTTCTGTTGTGGAAGGAAAGGAGGTATGTTGTATTCTATCTATTGCATATTTCTATGTTTGCTTTTACCCACTCAATGCCCTTCTAGTGGAATGCTTCTGCACTATGATGTACTTCGGAATGTTGGGTGCTGGTTGAAGATAAACCACAGTTGTGATGGGGCTGAGCTGCCTGCTGGCTGCTCCTGGTGGGGCTTATTCCAGGATACTTAACATCTTACAATAAATCTACCTGAAATACCTTAATCAGTCTGGACTACATTACTACAATCTGTCTCCGGCCTCCATCCTTTTCCCCTTACTGTGGAGTTTTTCCACTCTGAAGTAAGAGGACAGAGGCCGTTGTGGGAGTCAGATAACGTTGCATTTGTGATTACTTCGTTACGATTGGTTTTTGTGTGCCCGCACATTTCCTATACCGTCATTTCCGCATTCGGTCAGGCCTATCACACCAATAGCTTGTTTGCGAGAGAGCGCACACTTGTGCGGAAGAGCGGTAATGTCCATCTAAATCTCTGTTCACAAACAACTGACTTCCGGTCCCGCAGCTGGGTGACCGGATTCTCACAGGATGGGAATAGGAGAGACTCTATGGGCCAGGAGTAACCGTTTTCCATAAAGGTAACTTTATACTATCGGTTTGTGGTCTGTATGTCCACTACAACTTCTACAACCCAGTCTGCGGCTTACCTATTGCTTTATATGCAGAGTATATAATGTCATATATGTCATGTATTCAATGATATGCTTAATGGTATTTTTTCTCTTTATTGTTTTGTCAACAGACATTTTTGCAAAATGTGATTTTAACAACAACGAGAAGCCCTTCTGTGACTTTATTCAATCAAAAAAAGATGACGGGGACTGGAGCCGATCCAATGTGACGCACCCGGTAGGGTCGGAAAGCCCTCCGGGGGACTACCCCGATGCAAGTAAGGGATTTAAACTTTGCAACAACCTTTCTGACACGTAATCAATGAACAACAAGGGCAACTTTGCAAGGCATGTCAAATGAGGTGCGGATTCTGGGTAGGAACAGCAATTCATATTAATTGCTGAAAAAAGGAGTAATATGTGGGGCCTCCGCTAGGTGGCGCTGGCACACTACCTTTTCTTGCAGGCTCAGATTGTGTGGTGCAGCAGAGTGTCAATGGGTCACATGGTCTCTGGGCTAACACATCGAACACTTGTCCGTCACACAGTCGACCCATAAGCGTCCCACTCCCTCCCTTCCGTTATCGCCCACTGTCGTAACTGCTCCCAACACCAGCTACCTATAACCCACATCTTCCCAACCATAATTGATGAACATAACTGGCCTCTGCTCAACAAGCTCCTTTCCTTGTTTTCACACCAGTCTCGTAGACTCGACATCTCTCATCGGCTCTATCCCATCTAAGCGTCTCTCTGTTCTCTCAATGCTGCTCCCCCTCATGCCTTGCAGACCCTCTCACTCACACCTTCCAGCATACTGAGACAACCGTCTACCCAGACCCAAATAGACACAATTTCCCCATGACAACTCAGACCTATCCTATCTCCTAGAGAGTTACGCAGCTTCAATTTCCGCTGCCCCATCCTCGTCCCACTGTGGGCTGCCCAATTTCCACCATCATCTAGGACTGCAGTCAAACTCACACACACTATCCCGGTGTACGATCATCCCCTCTTAACTTGATACAAATCCCATTGCCCCTTCCTGAACAGCCAAGTCAGAAAGACAACAGCTTCTCCTTGAACTGCATGCTGCACAATTGTCGATCTGCAATCAAACACGGTCCAGAGATATTGAGACTCGATCCTGGCCCATAATCTCGATATCCTGATAGTGGCTCATCTAACCACACTCTAGACCTTCTACTTCCTCCCAATTATTCCATTCTGCATCAAGTCCGGGAAGATGGACAAGGCAGGGGTCTCACACTCGTTCTTAGAAACTCCCTGACATGCAGGACCCTCCCAATGACTCAATTTCAATCTTTTGAATGCATGTCGATGGAAATGCCCACATCCACTACCTCCAATATCAGACTGATTTACCATTCCCCTGTCAAAACAAGTCCTTCATCGAGGAATGCATGGATCTCTTCACCTCTCAACTTATCAGATCGGACAACTCTATCTTCCTTGGAGACTTCATCCTCTACTGGGGAAATGAGGGTAACAGTCTTGTGGACACTTTTACCTCCTTTCTTAAAGACAATGAAATCCAACAACACTGCCATAGACCTACACAACACAAAGACATCATTCTGAACCCGATAATCTCCAATTTCCCCAATCTACAGTCATACGACCCCATTTTAGTTGACTGGTCTGATCTCATTCATATCCCATTCACCCTCTCTGGCTCTTATACCAAAACATAAGGACAACCCAAGAAAGAGAAAACATGGTTTTGGGACATATCCAACCGTGACACAGAAGCCATAGCCATCATGGCTCTTCCTGCCCTAATCTCAATTACACCCCACCTCGATATTAATGAGGCCACCGACAAATACAACTCCTGCATGGAATCCCTTACCGACAAACGTGCAAATTATCAAGACCAAAACCCTCCAATCCTTGGTTCTCAAAAGAACTTTACAAAGAAAGAAAGCTTATCAGAAAGTGTGAGAAAGAATAGAGACTTGCACCCTTTGACCTGAGTATTAATAAACTTTGCAAAGCGCAAAAACAATACAAAGACTGAATCCTCAGAGCCAAATCCTCTCTAATCAGAGCTCTAGTGAATTCTGCAAAGAACAGACCAAAGCGCCTGTGCAAGGTTCTCGCATTGACTACAAACCCCTCCACCACTTCAGCTCCTGAGAAATCAGAGGCCCGCTGCAACAACTTTGTGGATTTCTGTGATAAAAGTTTTGAGAGACATCCATATCTCGCTACACACCAGTGAATCCTCAGAAATTGAGATTGTACTGTGCAAAGCGTTCTATTCATGTCATCTTTCTCCCCATTTTCTGAATGGAACATACGGCGAACAATCTCAAATATGAAATCCTCTAATTACCTTCAGGACGCCATTCTAGGTTCTATCATCAAATCTCTTGCCACACACCTACTCCCCCTATGGACCAACATGGTCAAGTCCTAACTCCAACAGGGCCTATACCCAGAATGACTAAAAGTGGGTCAAGTCTCCCCTCTCTTGAAAAAACAATCTCTCGATGCTAAGAATTTGAACAACTATCGCCCAGTCTCTACACTCCCGTTTTTAGGCAAAGTCATTGAAAGCTGCGTAGCGTCACAACTCGCTTCACACATTCGATCAAACATCCTTCTAGACACTCTCCAATCGGGCTTCTGCCAGGGCCACGGTATGAAAAACTGCGATCTTCCAAATAGTCAAAGACTACCTTAGAATCCTTGACTCCGGTAACTCCTGCTTCCTGGTCCTCTGGACTTATCCGCTGCATTCGACACTGTCAACCATCTGGATCTCCTTCACACTCTTGAGCAATGCTTGGGATGTGCAGGCACACTCCTCAACTGGTTTTCCTCATACCTAACCACCTGTTCCCAAATTGTGAAAATGGGCAACTTGTTCTCAAGACCAGTTAACATACATCTTGGAGTCCCTCACGGCTCAATTCTCTCCCAAACCCTCTTTAATCTCTACCTAGAAGCACTAGGTGTTATTCTCAGAAACTCTGGGATTGTCTCCCACCTCTACGCCAAAGACACTCACATATACATGAAAATCTCATCCCCTGAAGACGTTGGCCCCCTTTCAATCACGTTCCTAAAGATTCAAAACTGAATGTCTAACTGCCATCTAAAACTCAATCCAACGTAACCAGAATTTCTTTTGATTTCACATGTCAAAACAAAAACCCCAGTAGAGGAAAGGATGTCTAACCTTCCCACCCTGGATGGCTGCCCTGCCATTGTCCAGAGTGACTGATCACTCGGCATCACCCTTGACAATCATCTCAATCTTCACTGACACATCGCAGCCAAGGCTAAAAACACACACCACCACCTTAGGCAGCTTTGGGGCATCGGATAATTGCCTGGCCCAGCAGCAGAGTTTAACTCCTATTAAGCTCCATTTATTTTTAGAAAACCCTTTCCCCCCTCCCCTGGTACCTCCCCGGGTAAAACATCTGCTCCCAAAGAGAACCCATGGCCATCACTCCTCTCTTCCCCTCCCCCCATGTAGCCATTATCCCTAGTCCCTCTTCCCCTCCTCACCCCTCTCCGCTCACTGGCTGGTCCCTATGCCTTCTGAAGCTTTCCTCATGACCTCAGCACCCAGGGCCGGCTTTAGTGCTGTCGGTCCCGGTGTGGCAGTCTTCTTGGGTGCCCCCCCACATGACCTCCACGGATTCCCTCACTGCCACCCTCCAACAGTACCCCTCATCTCTTCCCGCCCCTCTCTCACATGCGTTTCATGTGTTTTATAGCGCTACTCTTACCAGTGTCGGGTGTCAGAGCACTTTACTTCACACATACATTTATACAGAGACAATGAATCATACATATGTAAATCATTCTATAGGACATGTTACATAAGACAATGAGGAATACAAGGTGTAGGAATCGCATGTCACACATACTAGTAGGCAGTATATTTTAAGAATGTTTGATCTGGAGAAGAACAAACTCATAATTTAAAACATACCACAGTAGTTGGGGTTGTCTATATTAATAGGAATGTATTTCTGCCCAAACAAACCTATTTTAGGTACGTTGGGAAAATGGAAGACTGGGGGAAAACATAACTTTCTAACCTATACATTGCCGTTGTAGCCAGCTCTTTGATGACAGTTAATAGGCCACTGTGCTATATTAGGATTGTAACTTATGAACTGCAAGTAACAACAAGATCTCTATGACAAGAGCAGTAACCCAATGAGCTATCCACATAAAATACAGATCTGTATGGTACACGCTCTTTGCATCTGCCATGTCAATCCTCTGTGCTACTTTATGATGAATCAAAACTGGCACTAGTCTAAACTATATATTTATCAGGTACAGTAATCGCCAGCATTATCTAGACATTTCTATTGTTGTCTGTAAAGTGCTGGGTGCACAAGGAACTCTGCAGCAGGTGATATTAAACCGATGAGTTATTTCCTAACTCAGCCCCCCCCCCCCCAAAAAAAACTCATCGGCGGGTGCAACAGTCGCACCGCCCTAAAGCCAGCCCTGTCACCACTCATCACTGGTCCTGTTCACTCAACCTGCGACATTGAGGCCTCCACTGTAGAGCCCAGTACAGTCCAGAATTCCAGTTTATTTATTTATTTATTAAGTTTTATGTTGGCACAGTGTCATCTTTAGAATTGTGTGGGCCCCGGGCGACACATTTTTTAGGGGCCCCTGTTTGAACAACTTTGAATTTTATCACCCATTTTGTGCTTATTCAAGCCCCTTGATGCCAAACAATACAGAATTCTATATCAAAAGACCGACATAGACAGGAGTGAGATAGAAAGTTCACGTTCCCAGGGGCGCCTTGAAGGTGGGGGTCCTGAGCAGTTGCCCACCTTGCTCAGGCCTTGAAACATCTCTGTATTGTCATGACGAAGGCCCAAAGGGGCATCGGAGCACCTCACATGGATGGCAGGCTTTCCCGGCATATCAGGTACCAAAACAATCAATGTTTTTTCAGCCACATAGACATAGGGATGACACTTTCCAGGAGGCGGGGTGCACCATGAGTTCAGTCCAAGAACACTTTCCAAAGGAGTGCCTGTGAACTGCGTTTCCAGAGCTGGGGTGTGTCCACTCTACTCAAACCTTGAGGCAACCCAACATTGAGGGTCCCGACAGGTGACGTATCATTGGATCCAGTAGAGAGGCTCATGTAACCCTAGAGGGGGGAGATCTGTAGGAAGAGGGTCTTCTTGAGGAGGTGGCATTTCATGGGTGCGAAAAGCCTAAAGAAACTAGTTACAGTAGGTGAAGAGCTTTATAATTTAGGAGCGTGGTCTGAGAGTGGCCAACAAGCGGGGATTCCTATGCCAGAGTTACTGGGTCCAAAGGCAGTAATGTCCCTTGCTTCCACCCAATAAAGAGACCCCAGAGACGGCCATTTTTATCCAAGCTCTTTCGGATATTTAGGTGCAGTGCTATGCTCTGTACATACCTTATGCGTTATTGGTCCTACCCCCTTGCCACTCCATAGGCTTTCTGGACGGATCTCTGACAAAATTTCGAAGGTCAGAAAATCGACCTACAAAAATATCGCAACAAAAATATCGATGTCAAGAATATCGACATTCTATCTACAACATGGTAAGTACAAAAATATCGATAATTAAATATCGATGTCAAAAATATCGTTAGTAAAAAATATCGTTTTTTTTTAGTTTAAAAATATATGTAAAA
Organism: Triturus cristatus; assembly: GCF_964204655.1. Lineage (NCBI taxonomy): Eukaryota > Metazoa > Chordata > Amphibia > Caudata > Salamandridae > Triturus > Triturus cristatus. Next base: position 819,450,080 of record NC_140595.1, read on the forward strand.
TAAACCAAATAATACTCATAAATAAAATAAACATAATTAAATATATTTTATAATATTTAAAATGTATAATTAATATATATAATTTAATAAAGCATTAATTAAACATATACATATAATATATAATATATATACTTACTTAATAATTTGTTTTAATAATAATTTCTGTAACGTATAAATTATTAAATGTTTTTAAAAATTACCAATACATCTATACACATAAAACAATAAATATTAAATAATTACATATAGCAAATCATAATAAATAATTTTAATTTTAATATTTTTTATTATTAATGATATATTACAATAGCTAAAATAATACAAAACATATTAAATATCAGGGACAATAAAACTACTAGTCCAACTCCAACAAAAACAACAGTCAGGAAAATATTGGATAGCGTAGGGCTAAAAATTACTATTTCCACTACAGGGAGTGTAACAGTAGGGAAAGTGTTGTATAGCGTAGGGGCAAAAATTACTATTCCAACTCCAGAGAGTGCAACAGTAGGGAAAACGTTGGATAGCGTAGGGGTAAAAATTACTATTCCATCTCCAAAGAGTGCAACAGTAGGGAAAGCGTTGGATAGCGTAGGGGTAAAAATTACTATTCCAACTCCAGAGAGTACAATAGTAGGGAAAGTATTGGATAGCATAAGGGTAAAAATTACTATTCCCACTCCAGAGAGTGCAACAGTAGGGAAAGTGTTGGATAGCGTAGGGGAAAAAATTACTATTCCAACTCCAGAGAATGCAACAGTAGGGAAACCACTGGATAGCATAGGGGTAAAAATTACTATTCCCACTCCAGTGAGTCCAACAGTAGGGAAAGCGTTGGATATCGTAGGGGTAAAAAATTACTATTCCCACTCCAGTGAGTGCAACAGTAGGGAAAACGCTGGATAGCGTAGGGGTAAAAATTACTATTCCCACTCCAGTAAGTGAAACAGTTGGGAAAGCACTGGATAGCATAGGGGTTCTATGAACATAATAACCAATTAAATAATTTGTTATCAAAAAATAGCATTTTAATAATTTATTTTCAAAATAATTATTATTAAATACCAATAATTTAAACTAAATATTTAAATAAATAACTTTAAATTACATCCCACACTATTTCCCCTGTAACACACAACACACTACAGATACAAAAAACACAATACATTTAACTATCAATTTATCTATTATTTACAAGAAATAATACATTCTTTATAATTAATATAGTTATTAATTTACTAGTTAATACATATTAACTACCAAATTACAATTATTCACCAATTAATTATTAATTAACAATACATTAATTAGCAATAACAACAAATAAAATGAAAACATAAATTATTTATATTTACTATATTTAACTAACTTATAACAATTAATTGCCAATTAATAATTAATTAACAATTAATTAATAATAAATACAAATACATTTTTTTTCCCATTAATTATTTTTATTTAATTACATCCCACCCTATTCCCCTATAAACCCACAACCCACTACACATAAAAATTCACATAATTAATGTAATTATCAATTAATCACTTAATAAAATAAATCACCAATTAATTATTAATTAACAATTAATTAATTAACAATGACAATACATATATATTAATAATAAACTAATTATAACTAATATAATTAACCAATTAATAAAATTAATTTACAATTAATAATTAATTAACAATTAATTAATCATAAATACCAATTAAACAATACATATTAATTCATTAATTATAATTAAATTACTTCCCACCCTATTCCCCTATAAACCCACAACCCACTCTGATACTAAAACGCTAAATTAACTTTAAAATAATTATTAATCTCTAAACATTTATTTTTAAATGTATTAAAATACATTACAATAATCTTTAACATACAAATAAAATACATATTAAAATACATAACAAATTAAAAAAATATCGATATTATTGACATCGATATTTTTGCTTACGATATTACTTACATCTATATTAATTACTTCGATATTATTTACTTCGATATTACTTACCTTGGGATCGATATTCTGTCCATCGATATTCTTGACTTCGATATTCTGTACCTATGATATTAAAAACTCGATATTATTGTAGGTCGATGTTAAAAACTCGATATTTTGTCTGACCACCTTTCTGGACACTTTATTCCTTATACCAGTTATTAGCTGTTTTTTGTTGTCGTGGGAGCCAGCAGACCTCACCAAATGTGGTGTCACGCATAGCTGGCAAGTGCCTAATTTCTAGAATAACATTCTTGTTTAGTAGAATGTTTCAGTGTTGTGTTTGCGGCAGAGGAGTGTGCATTTAGCTCAGCGCAAACATTCTGTTATAGCTTTGGAAGGATGGCTGCTGTGTTCTAAAATGGCTGTTGTGTTCTATGTTGGTTGCTGTGTTCTAAATTGCTTGCTGTGGTATAAAATGGCTGCTGTGTTATAAGATGGCTGCTGTATTCTAAAATAGCTGCTGTGTCCTAAGATGGCTGCTGTGTCCTAAGATGGCTGCTGTGTCCTAAGATGACTGCTGTGTTCAAAGATGGCTGCGATGTTCCTAACCCAGAAAGTTGTCTCCATCCTATTTTAATGTACAAAGGTTATCTACTTTGCCCTTGAGCTGCTGGCAGCCATCTCCTACTAATCATAACATCCTTTTTTCACAGAGGGATATTACATTTACCAGAATGCTAATGACTTTGGACAGAGGGGTTCGACTAAGCTGGAGAGCCGTGAGATTTGCTCAATGTCCGAGTTGTGTGTGGAGTTTTACTACTACATGTATGGATTCGCGGACGCTGAGCTGAGGGTCTTGACAAAGAGTGCCTCCGGGGAACAGGTCATCTGGACCAGGAAAGGCATTCAGAGTAACACATGGCTTCCAGGATCAGTGACTGTGGCGAATGGAACCAAACAGCCCTTGCAGGTAAGACACCAATAACATAAACCTGAGATAACGTTTGCTCATGGCCTTAGAAGCCTACAGAGCCTTCTACAACCAGTTCTTGGATCTACAATCTGCTTTAGATTAGCTGCAGCTGTAAAGCGCCACCCATCCGCATATCTGTTGTAATAGCAGCCAGGCCTTGAACAGAACTTAAATTTCAGAAAGTATGTTTGCTACCACCTGTAAATTAAATGTAACATGATGCAACACCATCCATTTATACTAAAACAGTTGCTGAGTCTTCACTGGTGGGTGGCGAAAAACATTTGTTAAGTTGGTTATTCCTAAGTATTTCATTTCCTCCCTAATGTAGCTACAGGTGGCCTAAATGCTGGCCGGAGCAGTTATCCGGGCATTGTGCACTGTTGGTGTGTTGTACATTAATACTCCTCGCAACATGGTTCCTTGCTGTCATGAAGCCTTTCTTTGTGTTCCCTACTCCTCATTCCTTCCCAAATACCTGCGAGTATTCTAGCTTGTGTACACTGAATGTTCCACAGATGTCAGTTGTTGATCTGGTCAGCTGGTGAAGTGTTCACTCAGCTGTGTCTTAGAATAAAGCTACTGTCTTTACCTGATGAAGTCTACAAGCTGCTTCCTTTACCATTCACTACAATTTGGCGACGAGGATGGGATACGAACCCATGTGTGCAAAGCACAATGGATTAGCACTCACTTAGCTGTGTCTTAGAATAAAGCTACTGTCTTTACCTGATGAAGTCTACGAGCTGCTTCCTTTACCATTTATGACATGGTACCCAGAGCAGACGTCGCCCCAACTCTTTCTCATCCCATGTACTTTCTTTTTCACAGTAGCTAGCAATGCTGAGTAAGTTACTTCCCTGAGTGGACTGTTACTGACCCTGTGCTGTGGATGGCACTAGCTTAAAAGGCACTGCAATCATTTCTTCTTTTAAAACACTGATACAAAGAGGGCACGGATGTCTGGATTATAGGGCTAGAATGAAGGTAGGAAAACAGGGAGCAAGGTAGAGAGAAAGAAATTATAAGTACGCAAATAATTTCTTTTAATCTTTGTAGGAGAACATCCTTTAAAACAAGCTTTACGGCTCTTCTGTTAATAAAATATCTTGAGGCTCCTACAAAGGGCACCTTGGGGGAGTCAGGAGGGTTAGGAATTAAGGGGCTTATTTACAAGCCCCTTGCGCCACCGGCGCGTCACTTTTTTTTCCATGTTAAAAGTGACGCACCAGTGGCGCAAGGGGCTTGTAAATAAGCCCCTAAACTACCAATGGAAGATGCGACCAGCAGAATATGTTAATTGAAAAGCGCAATTCTGTGGTTCAGTTCCTGGGTACCAGAGCACATTTGAACATATCATGCTTGCGCTCATTGGCTGAAGACATGCTCGCTGCCATATGACCAATAGGAATAGGCAGGAAGACTGGGGCCTATTTCTGAACTTTTGTTCTGAGCTTTTTTTTTGCAGCTGACACACTGAGAGTCCCTGCCTACTGCTGCCTTGCACATTGGTCTGATATTCCTGCTGGCAACACTCAGTTGTAAAAAGAACAGGTGATGGACGGAATGCTGAATTAATCAAACATTCACCCCCAGTCACAGATCTGGGTTGAATCCATTGTTTTTTTTGCACCCCACGTCATTTCAGTTTAGACCCAGTCATATGCAAATCAGTCTTGACCCTGCTCCTCATGGGAACAGTCCAGCCAAACTGCATTCTGTTCATCATTTGTTTGTGCAACACTTTTCGCCCAATGTGGGATGGGTATGCCCAGACGTGGGTCCATTGCTCGCTGTGCCACTAGATTCAAGCTAGCCTGGCCCCAGGATGCTTGTTTCCGGTCCAGTGAGGACCTGGCCTGGCAGTTTGGGCTGGACTGTTCCCATGGGGCACAGGGTCAGGACTGATTTGCATATTGCTGGGTCTAAACTGGGGTGACATGGTGAGCAAAAGAACGATGATGGGTTTAACCCAGATCTCTTGACTGGGGGTGAATGTTTGAATTGTTCAGTATTCCATCCATCATTTGTTTGCGTGGCAACATTCAGTTTTGCAGTTGTATTTTGTCCTGCCTGGGAGGCCAGGGTGTTTCCTGTACTTTGTTGATGCACAAATGACTCCAGTGCTGTGCATGTCCCACTATGATCTATTCGGCACCTAGGCACCATGCTTTTCTTTTACTGGGGGATCTGCCACCACTAGGGCTACAGATCCCTTTAGCATCAGAAGCCTTAGAGAGGCTGCCTGCCAAGAAGCTATCTCCTCTCCTGCGCACATGATCTGGAAACATCCTTGAATTGCCTGTAGTTTAGTTGTTGCACACGGTCCTGTACCCTGATTAGGATGCGGTTTAATTGCTGAACTAGCTCCTTCCAAATAGGAGACCTCACGAAAAGGTAAAAACATCCCTCACTCTATCTCATGTGATGTAATGAGCCTTCTCTTCCCCTACAGGTGGTCTTTGAAGCAATCCGAGGTACTTTGCCAAATATGAACATTGCACTGGACGAGATCTCCATCCGGAAAGGACCGTGCGCAAGTAAGGCTTTCTGTGTGAACGTGTGAGATGAGCATGGGTGGTGCAGGTAAAATGTAGTGGGGTTATCTGTAGCTCACTACAGCGACTCACGGAATGCAAACACCTTAAGAAACCAGAACGTTTTACCAGAGATTCAGCAATAATCAGACACAATCCTGCCCAGTGGTCAGGGAGCCATGGATGCATCGTTCTGCCCTATGCATGGGTGCCCTTGGATGCATCGTTCCGCCCTATGCGCTGGGAGCCTAGGACGCATTGTTCTGCCCTATGCGCTGGAAGCCTTGGATGCATTGTTCTGCCCAATGCACAGGGAGCCTTGGATGCATTGTTCTTCTCTATGCGCAGGGAGCCTTGCATGCATTGTTCTGCCTAATATGCGGTGAGCCTTGAATGCATTGTTCTGCCCTATGTGCTGGGAGCCTTGGATGCATTGTTGTGCCCTGTGCGGAGGGAGCCTTCGATACATTGTTCTGCCCTATGTGCAGGTACCCTTGGGTGCATTTTTGTACTTGCCTATGCACAGGGAGCCTTGGATGCATTGTTTAACCCTATACGTAGGGATCCTTAATGCATTGTGCTTGCCTATGCACAGAGAGCCTTCGATGCATTATTCTACCCTATGCGCAGGGAGCCTCAGATGCATTGTTCTGCCCTAAGCGCAGGGACCTTTGGATGTATTGTCCTGCCCTATGCGAAGGGACCATGGGATGCATTGTTCTGCCCTATGCGCAGGGAGTGTTGGATGCATTGTTCTTCCCTATGCGCAGGGAGCCTTGGATGCATTGTTCTGCCCTATGCGCAGGTGCTATTGGATGCATTGTTTTGACCTATGCACAGGTGCTCTTGGATGCATTGTTCTGCCCTATACGCAGGTACCCTTGGACGCATTGTTCTGCCCTATGGCCAGATGCACTTGGATGCATTGTTCTGCCCTATGTGCAGGGAGTCTTGGAAGCATTGTTCTGCCCTGTGCGCAGGGAGCCTTGGATGCATTGTTCTGCCAAATGTGCAGGGAGCCTGGGATGCATTGTTCTGCCCCATGCGCAGAGAGCTTTGGATGCATTGTTCTGCCCAATGCGCAGGGAGCCTTGGAAGCATTGTTCTGCCCTATGCACAGGGAGCCTTGATGCATTGTTCTGCCCTATGCGCAGGGAGCCTTGGATGCATTGTTCTGCCTAATGCGCGGTGATCCTTGAATGCATTGTTCTGCCCTATGCGCGGGTGCTCTTGGATGTATTGTTGTGCCCTATGTGCTGGGAGCCTTGGATGCATTGTTGTGCCCTGTGCGCAGGGAGCCTTGGATGCATTGTTCTGCCCTATGCACAGGGAGCCTTGGACGCTTTGTTCTGCCCCATGCGCAGGGACCCTTGGATGTATTGTCCTGCCCTATGCGCAGGGAGCCTGGGAGGAATTGTTCTTCTCTATGCACAGGGAGTCATGGATGCATTGTTCTGCCCTATGCGTAAGGAGCCTTGGATGCATTGTTCTGCCCTATGTGCAGGGAGCCTTGGATGCATTGTTCTACCCTATGCACAGGTGCTCTTGGATGCATTGTTCTGCCCTATGCGCAGGTGCTCTTGGATGCATTGATCTGCCCTATGAGCAGGTCCCCTAGGATGCATTGTTCTGCCCTATGGGCAGGGGCCGTTGGATGCATTGTTCTGCCAAATGCGCAGGTAGCCTGGGATGCCTTGTTCTGCTTATGCGCAGGGAGCCTTGGATGCATTGTTCTGCCCTATGCGCAGGGAACCTTGGATGCATTGTTCTGCCCAATGTGCAGGGAGCCTTGAATGCATTGTTCTGCCCTACGCATAGGGAGCCTTGATGCTTTCCTCTGTCCTATGCGCAGGGGGCCTTGGATGCATTGTTATGCCCTATGCACAGGGAGCTTTAGATTCATTTTTCTGCCCTATGCGCAGGTACCCTTGGATGCATTGTTGTGCCCTATGCACAGGGAGCTTTAGATTTATTTTTCTGCCCTATGCGCAGGTACCCTTGGATGCATTGTTCTGCCCTATACGCAGGGTGCCTTGGATGCATTGTTCTGGCTAATGTATGGGTGTTGTTGGATGCATTGTTCTTCCCTATGCGCAGGGAGCCTTGGGTGCGTTGTTCTGCCCTATGGATGCATTGTTCTGCCCTATGCCCAGGGAGCCTTGATGCATTGTTCTGCCCTATGCGCAGGGAGCCTCGGACGCATTGTTCTGCCCTATGCACAGGGACCCTTGGATGCATTGTCCTGCCCTATGCACAAGGAGCCATGGATGTGTTGCAGGGATTCTGCACATACACAGAACTATACGCAGGAAAATGGGACTAAGCCTTCCCACCACCTTAGTGCCCACGAACCCAGGACCGACTAGCTATAGTGTCTCACTCGCTCTCCTACTCACAAATGGAGAAACCAATGATTAAACACCCCGAACATAACAATCCTGTATCTCCCAGGAATCGCGGTAACAAGACACACCTTTTCCCTCACACTCTGTACTTGTCCACAGTAAGATCTAACAGAGACATGAAAATAGTTGAAAATATTTATTTTAACTAACGTTATCTAAAATGCAGTATACGAGCCACCACTACCAGCAAAATGCATAATATCAATACAGTTAGCATTGCAGCAAGGCCCTATATCATAAAGGGAGATGTCATTTTATAAAGGCAGTGGATAAAGGACTATATGGCCTAACCACCCTCCCCTTGGTAAGCAGAAGTATTATTATATAATAGACAATCTCTGGGCTTTGTCATCAGACCCCATACCTCAAGCCATAGATCGTATTTCTACATTACAGGTGTGTGTTGCTCTTCTCCCTGGAAGGATCCCTCTCCAAGTGTGTGTTACCTAAACAGGCATCCCCATAATATCAAAGTACGATTCTCCAGCAGAAACAGCTGCATTGGTATGTTTTGTCTAAGTGCTAGGGCCTGACCAGAACAGAATAACAAGGGGCATTGCTTATCGACTTTGTGCACAATGTTCAGACGAAACTTCAGGAACAGGCAGAGAACGACCACCGCAGAGAGTTCTCATGTGAAAGGCACAAAGAGAGCCGTGCAAAAACAAAGACATGCAGTGTGTGCGCGAAAGCAGCATCATGGCTACCGGGCTCATGCTAGCTTAAAGATTTCGACAATGACTTTACTGACCACGTGACAGATGCATTGTCCTGCCCTATGTGCAGGGACCCTTGGCTGCATTGTCCTGCCCTATGCATGCGTGCTCTTGGATGCATTGTTCTGCCCTATGCGCAGGTGCCCTTTGTGAATTGTTCTGACCTATGCGCAGGTACACTGGGTACATTCAGGGATATCCCTTGAGCGTGCATGTGGGGATCATATAAAGTCTTGCGTTCTGTGAATAGGTGACTGGTCCTGGTGGAGGTCCAAGCCCTGCAGATATGCCAGCCTGATCTGCAGCTTCCATGTGCTGTGTGTGGCCTGGCTCCACTCTGATGCTTTGGTCAAACTCAGTCCCTTGCTCTTGAGTATGGGGTGGGCAAGGAATGGTGGGCTCAGTGATACATGTCTTGGGGCTCACAATCAGTCGAGCAATCTCGGTGATATTGACTGGGCTTGTAGCACAGTACCAGCCCCTGATTGGCTTAGAACTGACATCAAGATAGCCATAAACCTAGTACCTACAAGTACCAAGACCTGCATGAGTGCTGGTTCCGGAGTCGCTAACAACTCGCTGGGAGACAACCCTCCACTAGCGCCTTAAATAAAATTGAGAAGCTATCAAGATATATCTTAGTACTAAACCACAATGCAAAAACACATCGGTGAACACGGATTGTACGAGTACTCTCGGAGCGTCCAAAGGATTAAAAATAAGGTTATTACTCCTACCACAAATGGAATTTGGACTGTTATGATAAGTTTGGAGACTTAGTACTTTAGATAGGAGCTTGTTAATGAAACAACTAGCACTTATTGACTATGCTCCTTTTGCTCAATAAACAGATGAATGAGGGCGGTTTATTTGAATAAGACTGGACACTTCGTTCTTTGATGTTATAATACACTTGCATAGCCCTGATGAAGTCAGTTTGGCTTATGTACCTATGACGAAACACATGTTGGCTACAATTGTGACTGGAGTGAGTTCTGAATTCCAGAAGTGACTTGCAACTTACTGTGATGATCGGAGAGTAAAAAGATAAAGGATCACAACTGAAGAACACAAACAGTTTTGCATTGTGGTTTGAATGTTGTGTTTCTCAGGGGCTGTATATATGTGCTCTGGTTGTGGACCTTTTACACTCCACATTTGAGGGTGTAGGTGGCTACCGTTTCGCCTTGGAGCACCGTAAGATTATTCATAATTTACATGGGGATACTGATAGGTTTGCGCATTTGATACCCTTGTCACTGATATTTTCCCATGTTAGTTTCAAACCACGTGCATTAAGGATAACACAAACTTCAGATTACATTGGGAGGTCTCAGTAAAGTGCATGTGCCAAACTTCTTGGGACATGTTGTGCGCAGAGAAGCTACTGGAGGATGAAGGGCAGTCTTTCAATAGGGTGAGGACCGGGGCCCACTACCGCAGAGGGCGCAGGTTACCCTGATGGATATGCACTATTCAAGTGTTGCTGTCTGGGCCTGGTCCAGGTGATCTGCAAGATAGAGGTGAACAGAAGCATCCTTGGCCGAGCACAAAGGCTGTATCCTCTTCAGGACGAAGGCAGTATCATCTTTAGGGCGGAGGCTGTATCCTCCTTCAGGGCAAAAGCTCTAGCCTCTTAAGGGTGAAGGCTCTATCTTCTTCAGGGCGAAGGCTTTATCTTCTTCAGGACGAAAGCTCTATCCTCTTCAGGATGAAGTCTCTATCCTCTTTAGGATGAAGGCTCTATCCTCTTCAGGGCGAAGGCTGTATCCTTTTCAGGATGAAGGCAGTATCCTCTTCGAGACGAAGGCTCTATCCTCTTCAGGATGAAGGCTGTATCCTCTTCAGGGTGAAGACTCTATCCTCTTCAGGGCGAAGGCTGTATCCTCTTCAGGATTAAGGCTCTATCCTTTTCAGAATGAAGGCTGTATCCTCTTCAGAATGAAGGCTGTATCCTATTCAGGATGAAGGCAGTATCCTCTTTAGGACGAAGCCTCTATCCTCTTCAGGACGAAGGCTCTATCCTCTTCAGGATGAAGGCTCTATCCTCTTCAGGGCGAAGGCTGTATTCAGTTCAGGGTGAAGGCTGTATCCACTTCAGGACGAAGGATCTATCCTCTTCAGGACGAAGGCTCTATCCTCTTCAGGGCGAAGGCTGTATCCTCTTCAGGATGAAGGCTGTATCCTATTCAGGATGAAGGCAGTATCCTCTTTAGGACGAAGCCTCTATCCTCTTCAGGATGAAGGCTCTATCCTCTTCAGGATGAAGGCTCTATCCTCTTCAGGGCGAAGGCTGTATTCAGTTCAGGGTGAAGGCTGTATCCACTTCAGGACGAAGGATCTATCCTCTTCAGGACGAAGGCTCTATCCTCTTCAGGGCGAAGGCTGTATCCTCTTCAGGATGAAGGCTCTATCCTCTTCAGGGCGAAGGCTGTATCCTCTTCAGGATGAAGGCTCTATCCTCTTCAGAATGAAGGCTGTATCCTATTCAGGACGAAGGCTGTATCCTCTTCAGGACGAAGGCTCTATCCTCTTCAGGGCGAAGGGTGTATCCTCTTCAGGATGAAGAGTCTATCCTTTTCAGGGTGAAGGCTCTATACTCTTCAGGACGAAGGTTGTATCCTCTTCAGGATGAAGGCTCTATCCTCTTGAGAATGAAGGCTCTATCCTCTTCAGGATGAAGGTTCTATCCTCTTCAGGGCGAAGGCTGTAACTTCTTCAGGGCAAAGGTCCTATCCTCTTCAGGGTGAAGGCCCTATCTACTCTATCCTCTTCAGGACAAAGGCTCTATTCTCTTCAGGATGAAGGATCTATCTTCTTCAGGGCGAAGGCTGTAACCTCTTCAGGGCGAAGGCTCTATCATCTCCAGGACAAACGCTGTATCCTCTTCAGGATGAAGGCTCTAGCCTCTTCAGGATGAAGGCTGTATCCTCTTCAGAATGAAAGCTCTATCCTCTTCAGGGCAAAGGCTCTATCCTCTTCAGGGCGAAGGCTGTATCCTCTTCAGGTCGAAGGCTGTATCTTCTTCAGAATGAAAGCTGTATCCTCATCATGGCGAAGGCTCTATCCTCTTCAGGGTGAAGGCTGTATCCTCTTCAGGATGAAGGCTCTATCCTCTTCAGAATGAAGGTTGTATCCTCTTCAGGTCGAAGGCTGTATCTTTTTCAGAATGAAGGCTGTATCCTCTTCAGGGCGAAGGCTCTATCCTCTTCAGGGCGAAGGCTGTATCCTCTTCAGGGTGAAGGCTGTATCCTCTTCAGGGCAAAGGCTCTATCCTCTTCAGGGCGAAGGCTGTATCCTCTTCAGGGTGAAGGCTGTATCCTCTTCAGGGTGAAGGCTCTATCCTCTTCAGGGTGAAGGCTCTATCCTCTTCAGGGCGAAGGCTCTATCCTCTTCAGAATGAAGGCTGTATCCTCTTTAGGGCAAAGGGTGTAACCTCTTCAGGATGAAGGCTCTGGCCTCTTCAGGATGAAGGCTCTATCCTCTTCAGGGCGAAGGCTGTATCCTCTTCAGGATGAAGGCTCTAGCCTCTTCAGGATGAAGGCTGTATCTTCTTCAGGATGAAGGCTCTAGCCTCTTCAGGATGAAGGCTGTATCTTCTTCAGGATGAAGGCTCTAGCCTCTTCAGGATGAAGGCTGTATCTTCTTAAGAGGCCTGGTGTCGTGCTAGATGGTAACTATGCGAGCCATCATCTGTGGATGAAAGAAGATGTGAAACTCGGTTTCATGTCATGGGAAAGCCATCACCTGGTTCAGAGCTGACTTTGATAGATTAACCGAAGAATATAAGCTAGAGAGGGTCCAGAGGACGAGGAGAACTCTTGAGATACAACTATTATTAAGCAGTCGTCTGTATTTGGATAGCAGTGGAAACTCTGAAGAGGAAGGAAGGCAACTCCCAGGGCCAGATGTGAGTGGATGTATTTAGCCAAAGGTTTGTTTCCTGCACTGTAAATGTTACTCTAAATGCCAAATCGTTGGTGTTGTTTGTGTGTCTGATATACATGGATTTGAAAGTAGGTGTCTTCTCTTCTAAGTCCATGATTCGCAGCCAGTCTTCTTGCTGAATTTCTCCAGCAATCTGAGCCAGCATCAGCACCTTGAACTGTTAGTGAGGGCATCAGAAAACATTGGTCCAGATCCTAAATATTGAAGTCAGATGGAATATTCCTTCTTTGCTGTCAATGAATTACAAACTTCTCCAGCATTCAGCCGGATGCCGCAGTTCCTTGGCTCCTGATGGAGGCGCTGCTGAACTTCTCCCAGATGATGAATGGACCGTGTCTGAAGGCTCCATTGGCAACACAAGCTGAACACACAATGCCAATGTCGATGAATGAAGCATCCAGGATCCTGGGTGATCAAGGACCATTGGTGGCAGTGTAGAGGAAGCATCACGTTCTATAAGTCCCCACCCAGCCACTGAAGAGCTGCGTGCATCCCAAAATGGAGGCAAGTCATTAGGATATTTTGGTGTCGACAGTTGAAGGAACTATCGGGCTGGGCTTTCATGGGACCTCTTTCTTTGGCCTAAACGCAATCATCCTCCAGGGAGACTGATATTGCGGCAATTGACTATAAAGAGGGGATTGGCAGCTACAAAGGCCACCTCTTTCTGAGGCTCCTTCTTTTTTGTATTCACTGACCTACACTGGAGCTTTACCATCTACCTGTAAAGAAGGTTCTTCTTCAGGTCTCACCGAGGTGTCAATACTCGGCATCCTTCTCATCTGAGGACCTGAGCATCCTCGCTCTTGGATATGCTATCAGAGATATCCCTCTAAGCACATTGGTCTGGAGAGCAACATAGGGGCCCTTCTGGCTGGCCTTGTTTCCAAAAGTTAGGTTTAGCCTTCGCTAGGCTGTGGAGAACGCATTTCTGAAAGTTACCAATATGCTTGTGTTTATGGGCAACATCCCACTGTCATGGTGAACGTAAGGCTCTGTCTGAGGGTGTGCACCTCACCCCCATAATGTACGAAAAACTGTCTGAGGATATACACCTCCCCCCATGATGTACGTAAGACTCTGTCTGAGGGTATACACCTCACCCACATAATGTACGTAAAACTGTCTGAGGATGTACACCTCCCCCTATGATGTACGTAAGACTCTGTCTGAGGGTGTACACCTCCCCCATGGTGTACGTAAGACTCTGTCTGAGGATATGCACCTCCCCCATGTGGTACGTAAGACTCTGTCTGAGGATGTACACCTCACCCCCATGATGTACGTAAGATTGTCTGAAGGTGTACACCACACCCCCATGATGTACATAAGACTGCCTAAGGGTGTACACCGCACCCCCATGATGTACGTAAGACTCTGTCTGAGGGTTTACACCTCCCCCCATGATGTACGTTAGACTCTGTCTGAGGATGTACATGTAGGAGAGTAGGGTCTGCAATCCTATGATCACCCAGATTTTTTGCTTTTGCTTCATTGGTTTACGACTTTCTCCGGCTGTGGGCCTGCCAATCAGACCCACAGCCTAGCTGTTCTCTCTCGAAATTAACACACATGTACGTTAGGTGCATCCACTAATTGGAACTGGGCCACCTTGTCAGTCCCTGTCTCAGCATACCACAGGTATCCAGGGCATCGGTGTACCCAGGGCCTACCAGGGGCTGAAGCATGTATTATGCCCCCCCTGGAATGGCCGCCCAAATCTGACACAACTGGCTGCACGACAGCTGGGGCCACGTGGTGTAATCACCCGTTGCTGTAGGTGTAGTATTCCTACACCTAAACCCTAAAAATGGACACATGGATTCCTATCAGTCACTCCTATAGCAGGCCTTATCAATCCTGAAGGCAGAGTGCAGGGGATCATGTGGGACGGTGCTCTGGCGCGAGCTGAGCCCGTCGACGGCTTGCGGAACCAAGCCCTAATAGCCGTTCCATGGTGACGCGGGCCAACTACTTTTAAGGCATTATAATCCTCGCGGTTATCTGCTAACTTTGGCATCGCATCACCTATACATGTCGAGTAAGGTGTCATACGAATGGGAATACGAACCCCTCGCCAGTCCTGGTGACGGGGTTAGCATTCCCCCCTTTTAGAGGGGCACGACATGGAAGTAACCTTGAACCCCGGTTAAAGTTGACTCAAGCCTCAGCATCACAAAATGGATGCTGCCACCAGACACAAGTCTGACCTCCTGCTGCTGGGGGACCTTCCAGCAAGGGGAGCTTGGACAAAGGGTTTCCTGTCGAGGGCGGTGTTAGCACCGTCCCAGACAGGGTTTGTGTATCCCAGGTAGGCAGGGCTGAAAGGAAGGTGACTGCAAGTGGCACCCCGGTGCTCACTGTGCATAGCCCGGCTCAAACCAGTTTCGGGGGCACACCAGCCCCTGAGCTGGCGCGAAGCCGGACAAAGGATAGGGGTGTAACCACCCCCCTCCTGGCTCCACCCATAGGTAGAACCTAGTCACGGGCCAGCCCCTTTTTCTTAGAATAAAGGTAGGAGCGAGTCCCCTTCCCAAATTGGATAATCAGATAATCGGACAACTCCGAATCACGAACCACTTTCCACGAAAGGAACTCTTGACTATTTCTGAAGACTCTCCCTTGTGGCTAAGGAGTAGCCACCCTGCACCAGCAGGCACCATCTAAGCGCTTGCGGTTTGCTGTAAGTCTCTCCTACGGATCAAGACTGCCCAGCTCGACGAGACCCGAGTTCCCTGCCATCTCTGACCTTTTACCTCCCTCATCAGCTCAGCTGAGAGTCGTAGGTGTGACGAGACCTGCGGGACCGGCTATCTTCAGAACCTGCACGACGCTTATCTAGCACGCCCACCGAGGGACCCTCGAGTGAGTGCACCTAGGGTTTGAGAAGCCCTAACCCTGAGCAGCTCCAGCATCGAAGTCTGTCTCCCCAGCATCCACGAGATCTGCGTGGGGGCCCTTCCGCTCCTTGCTGTTCACCGCGTTGTTCGATCACTTGCCGACCGGCTTGTGGCCCTCTTCACGACGCACCACGATTGTTTCATCACGAGTCTGGTTGCTCCAGACTGGCTCTTGCTCCCCTTCAACAGAGGAGTACCACGGACCCTCCTGGTCCACTCCCGACGCCATCTTGACTCCCCCGCCTGGGTGGCCACTGCCAAGACCCGCTGCCCCTTCCTGGGCCCAGCATCATCGACAGCAGACACCTTCGTGGGACAGCTCGCCCTCCATCCTGGTCGCCGCCGCGCCTCCTGGTCCGAGGAACAGCCGAATCCGACGTCACCCACTCACCTGGTCGAGGTGACTTCAGCCGGTACCCTCCTGGTACCCACACGATCGCTGGCTAGCGGTTGAGAACTGAGTCCCCTCTGCTTTCAGGTTTTCCTTCACCACCGATCCAGGCTTGGATCGCTCTGAACATCGTCACTGGTCGCCTGCCAGCAACTTCTTCTTTCAGGCTCCTGAGACTACACGAGGACTCCCGACATCTTGACGAACTTCACGCAGCCGCAGCCTCCGGGCTAGGTAACTCGAGCATCTCGGTGCTCCATCGCAGGTTCGCTCTACAAGTGTCCAGTTCCTTTTTCGTTTAGTCCCACTGATCGGATCACTCCGGAATCAGTATCTCCAGACTCTAACCATTCGCATTTCACTGTTAGTGTAGATGGTTTCTCGTGCCCCTCGGGCATTTGTGTAAATTGTGCAACTGAAGTATTTTCCTAAGAGTTTTGTAGTGTGCTTAGCTCCCTGACTCATAAAGAGCCAGGGTAGTCTTGTCATAAATAAATATCCTTTTATTTTCATAACAACTTGTGTGGTGTCCTTTCACTTGGTGTTCAAGGGGTATATGTGATGGTAAACAGCTGGCTTAACACGCCCTCTAGAGTTTAGCCTAAGACTGCTCGTATCCACGCTACTAGGATAGCTGGTCTAAAAGGTTGACTTACAACCAATGATCAATAAGGGTCGTTTGGAATGATACACAGTGATCACTAGAATAGTGAGCACTACATATCAGGCCAACTTCTCACATTGGTGGCAGCGGTGGGATTTGAGCTTGCTGTTGTTTTACCACACACGTATCCTAAGAATATCGCAGTGAAAGATCACATAAGTACCCAGGTACATATAACTTAACTTAGAATACTCCGAGTTCTACTGAACCGGCTGTTGTAGTGTAACAGGGCTTAGCACACCCTGACTACAACTCTTAGCAAGGGATCAGTAGGTAAACCCATAGTGTAGGTAGGTGCAACACTTACACCTCACTAGAAAAGCATGTCGGTCCACGGAGAGTCTGCAGGGACTCCCCTGGTGGTCAGTGACCCTCCACAGGTCGTGTCACGATATGCAACTCTTAGCTTCAAGGAGATGAGACAACTGTGTGCCTCCAGGAAGCTAAACCAGGGTTCTAACCCTACCATCGCAATACTGATAGGTCTCTTAGAGGCGTACGATGCTAGGAGGTCCTCTAACCCAGGTCCCCCCAGTGCAGATGGGAACATGCCTCCCTTAGAGGGAACCCTCGGTGACCCAGACCTCGACCTCCACACAGAGGAGGAGGACGAGGACGAGTTATCGGGAGACGAGGCAGACAAAGGTCCAGTGGTAGTCGGCAGGCTTACAAGGACCAACTTAAGCAGGCATGAGAATGGAACTGGGGGAGCCCCGGGCCCACGCTCAAGCAGGCTTAACCTTGGGAACGGACGAGCTAGGTCTCTCTCCAGAGGCTCTGGCAGATCGGTTCATACACATGTCTCTCAGGCACCTTCTCAGAGAGGAATGACTTCCCCTCAGAGGAGGGAGCATGAAGCGAAGATGCGGGAGGTCAATCTGAGGATCGAGCGGGAAGAACTTGCCCTCGCCAAAGAAAGACTTGCCTTAGCCCGAGAGCAGAAATTAAGTGGGTTAGATCCCACTGGTGGCAGCGTTCTCAATAGAGAGAAAGACAGGGGTATAGACACTAGACACCTGAGTAAAATAGTGCCCCCCTTTAAACAAGGGGACGACATCCACAAGTGGATAACTGCCTTGGAGAGGGCCTGCACTGTCCAGTGCGTCCCCCCAAGTCAGTGGGCAGCTATACTGTGGCTTTCCTTTGAAGGTAAAGGAAGGGACAAGCTCCTCACTACAAGAGCTGAGGATGCTAACAACTACCAAGTCCTGAAGAACACACTGATTGATGGGTTCGGCTTAACCACGGAACAGTACCGGGTGCTGTTCCGAGACACCCAGAAAATTCAGTCTCAGGATTGGGCTGACTTTGTCGATTGTGCCACTAAGGCTTTGGAAGGCTGGTTGCTGGGTAGCAAGGTTACTGATTACACAGGATTGTACAATCTTATCATGCGAGAACAGATTTTAAACAACTGTCAGAACCAATTGTTGCATCAGCACCTTGTCGACTCGGATCTGACCTCTCCCCAAGAATTGGGAAAGAAGGCAGACAGATGGGTCAGAACAAGGGTCAAGCAGAACCAGAATCAGAACCAGGGTGGTCAGAAGAAAGCAGACCAAAAGGGTAACAAGAACGAACAAAATGACCAGAAGTCTTCGACAGGTCCCCAACAAACCAAAGAGGGTGGGGGTCAGGCTTCACAGAAGAAGAAGACTCAAGAAGGCCAGTCCAAAAGGTGGTGCCAATACTGTAAAAGTAAGACTCACTGGTTTAGTGAGTGCACCAAGAAAGGAGGGCAAACTCCTACCACTGCAGCCCCTAAGGCACCTGCGCCCCCTAGTACAGTCAGCAGTGGTAGTGCGCCTCCCAAGGCATTAGTTGGGTTAACCTTGGGAACCGAGGGGAGTGACGACTTAGTCGGCACGCTCACTCAGGCCGTCCTTGTCTGTACAGGGGATATGGATATGTCCCCTGATGCCAGTCCCAATACTTTGGGCAAATACAGACAGACACCTTTGATAAATGGAAGAGTGGCCCAGGCCTACAGGGACACGTGTGCCAGTGTCACCATGGTGACGCCTAACTTCGTGGACCCTGGACAGATCATGCTAGGTACCAGTTACCTAGTGACCAATGCCAGCAACGTCACTACCAATCACAGTATGGCAGTTGTTGATTTCTCCTGGGGAGGGGTAAGTGGCCCGAAAAAGGTTGTGGTTAGTTCAGACCTCCCCGTAGAATGTCTGTTGGGCAATGATTTGGAAACGTCACAATGGTCAGAAGTGGAGCAGAGGACTCACATGGAAATGTTAGGTTTGCCAGCACATGTCCTTGCTGTGACCAGGTCACAGGCCAAAAGATGCCCCACTGAACAGGTGCTGGATCCTGGAAGAACGGACCAGACACCTTCCAAGAAAAGGAGCAGTAAGGGTAAGGCTTCGCCTTCCCCCTTGCCCCAGGTCGTGGATCAAGTCTCCGAGGAGGCTGACCTTAAAGAACTGAGGGAAACTGAGCCGCAAGAGCTTGAACCTGGTCAGGTTGAGTTTCTGGGCTCAGGGGGACCCTCCAGGGAAGACCTGGGGAAGGCACAGTTAGACTGCCCCTCACTTGAACCCCTCAGACAGCAGGCCGCTGCTGAGGCTGCAGGGAACGCCACGGGTACCCACAAAGTGTACTGGGACGATGGACTCCTGTACTCTGAGGCAAGAGACCCCAAACCTGGTGCGACCAGGAGGCTGGTCATCCCCTTGTCTCTGAGAGGTTTCCTTCTCACCTTGGCCCACGAGATTCCCCTTGCAGGTCACTTAGGCCAGAATAAGACTTGGGACAGAATTGTTCCACACTTTCACTGGCCCCACATGTCCGAAGATACGAAGGAGTTTTGCCGCTCCTGTGTCACTTGCCAAGCCAGTGGTAAGTCAGGTGGCACGACAAAGGCCCCCCTCATACCACTACCAGTGGTGGGGGTACCCTTTGAACGAGTGGGGATCGACATTGTCGGACCAATGGAACCCCAGACAGCATCAGGGCACAAGTTTATACTGGTGGTGGTGGACCACGCCACCAGGTATCCTGAAGCTATTCCCCTTAGGACCACTACGGCACCTGTGGTGGCACGGGCCCTACTTGGAGTGTTCTCCAGAGTGGGCTTCCCTAAGGAGGTCGTCTCAGACAGAGGTGCAAACTTCATGTCGGGATATCTGACTGCTATGTGGAAGGAATGTGGTGTCAACTACAAGTTCACCACACCCTATCACCCACAATGCAATGGGCTGGTTGAGAGATTCAACCGGACCCTAAAAGGGATGATTCACGGACTACCTGAAAAGCTTCGGCGGAGATGGGATGTCCTGATACCCTGCCTCTTGTTCGCCTACAGAGAGGTCCCGCAGAAGGGGGTTGGCTACAGCCCTTTTGAGCTTCTGTTCGGACATCCTGTAAGGGGACCCCTTTGTTTGGTAAAGGAAGGATGGGAGAGACCTCTCAGAAAGCCGGCATCAAACATTGTGGACTATGTGCTCGGTCTCCGCTCGCGGATGGCGGAGTACATGGAAAAGGCGTCTAAAAACCTTGAGGCGAGCCAAGAATTACAGAAAACTTGGCACGACCAAAAGGCTGTCCTGACTGTGTATCAGCCTGGACAGAAGGTGTGGGTGCTGGAGCCAGTGGCCCCAGCAGCACTCAAAGACAAATGGTCTGGGCCCCACACGATCATTGAGCAAAAGGGAGAGGTCACCTACCTGGTAGACCTGGGAACTCCCCGGAGCCCCCACAGGGTGCTCCACGTAAACAGGCTCAAGGCATATGTCGACAGGGAGGGCATGGGCTTGCTCATGGCCACAGATGAGGGACAGGAGGAGGAGAGTGACCCTCTCCCGGACCTGCTCTCTCAGAACCCTGACGATGGATCAGTAGATGGTGTTGTCTTTTGTGGCAGCCTCTCTGGACATCAACAAGAGGATTGTAAACAGGTTCTTCAATCCTTTCGACATATGTTCTCTCTGACACCCAGTCAGACCAAGTGGTGTACCCACGAGGTCGACACTGGGGACAGTCTGCCCGTAAAGAGTAAAATCTATCGGCAACCTGATCATGTCAGAGACTGCATCAAGACAGAGGTGCAGAAAATGTTGGAGCTGGGAGTCATTGAACCCTCGGACAGCCCCTGGGCTAGTCCCGTAGTGCTCGTGCCGAAACCTCACACCCAGGGCGGTAAGAAAGAGATGAGGTTTTGCGTGGACTACAGAGGTCTCAATGCGGTCACTAAGACCGACGCCCACCCGATACCAAGAGCAGACGAACTTATCGACCGGTTGGCCTCGGCCAACTACTTAAGTACGTTTGACCTGACAGCTGGGTATTGGCAAATCAGGTTAGCTGAGGAGGCCAAGCCCAAAACAGCATTTTCTACCCCGGGTGGGCATTATCAGTTCGTGGTAATGCCCTTTGGTTTGAAAAATGCACCTGCCACCTTCCAAAGGCTGGTGAATCGAGTTCTCACTGGGTTGGACGACTTCTGTGCGGCGTATCTGGACGATATCGCTGTCTTTAGCTCCACCTGGGAGGATCACCTGGTCCACCTGAGGAAAGTGTTAGAGGCCCTGCAGAAGGCAGGCCTCACTATCAAGGCCACCAAGTGCCAGATAGGGCAGACACAGGTTGTATACCTGGGCCACCTTGTAGGTGGAGGCCAGGTTCAACCGTTGGAGAGCAAAATACAGGCCATCCAGGACTGGGCTCCTCCAACCACCCAGACTCAGGTTCGAGCTTTCTTGGGCCTGACTGGTTATTACCGGAAATTTGTCAGAAATTATGGATCCATTGTGACCCCGCTAAACGACCTGACAAGTAAAAAGATGCCAAAAAAAGTTCAGTGGACAGCAAGCTGTCAGAAGGCGTTCGATGACCTAAAGCGGGCCATGTGCACAGCACCTATCCTAAAGAGTCCAGACTACTCCAAACCATTCATTGTCCAGACAGACGCTTCGGAGCTGGGTGTGGGAGCTGTTCTATCGCAACTGAATTTTGATGGTCATGACCAGCCCATAGCTTTTATTAGCAGGAGGCTGACCCCCAGAGAGAAGAATTGGTCAGCTATTGAGAGGGAGGCCTTTGCTGTGGTTTGGGCCCTGAAGAAGTTGAGGCCATACTTGTTTGGCACTCACTTCAAGATTCAGACCGACCATAAGCCCCTCTTGTGGCTAAATCAAATGAAGGGTGAAAACCCCAAACTACTTAGGTGGTCCATTTCCCTACAGGGGATGGACTTCACAGTGGAGCATAGACCTGGCACTGATCATGGCAATGCAGATGGGCTCTCCAGGTATTTCCACTTAGAGCAAGAAGACTCACCTGGTCAAGGTTAGCTTATTGTCCCAAAGTTTGGGGGGGGGTCATGTAGGAGAGTAGGGTCTGCAATCCTATGATCACCCAGATTTTTTGCTTTTGCTTCATTGGTTTACGACTTTCTCCGGCTGTGGGCCTGCCAATCAGACCCACAGCCTAGCTGTTCTCTCTCGAAATTAACACACATGTACGTTAGGTGCATCCACTAATTGGAACTGGGCCACCTTGTCAGTCCCTGTCTCAGCATACCACAGGTATCCAGGGCATCGGTGTACCCAGGGCCTACCAGGGGCTGAAGCATGTATTATGCCCCCCCTGGAATGGCCGCCCAAATCTGACACAACTGGCTGCACGACAGCTGGGGCCACGTGGTGTAATCACCCGTTGCTGTAGGTGTAGTATTCCTACACCTAAACCCTAAAAATGGACACATGGATTCCTATCAGTCACTCCTATAGCAGGCCTTATCAATCCTGAAGGCAGAGTGCAGGGGATCATGTGGGACGGTGCTCTGGCGCGAGCTGAGCCCGTCGACGGCTTGCGGAACCAAGCCCTAATAGCCGTTCCATGGTGACGCGGGCCAACTACTTTTAAGGCATTATAATCCTCGCGGTTATCTGCTAACTTTGGCATCGCATCACCTATACATGTCGAGTAAGGTGTCATACGAATGGGAATACGAACCCCTCGCCAGTCCTGGTGACGGGGTTAGCATTCCCCCCTTTTAGAGGGGCACGACATGGAAGTAACCTTGAACCCCGGTTAAAGTTGACTCAAGCCTCAGCATCACAAAATGGATGCTGCCACCAGACACAAGTCTGACCTCCTGCTGCTGGGGGACCTTCCAGCAAGGGGAGCTTGGACAAAGGGTTTCCTGTCGAGGGCGGTGTTAGCACCGTCCCAGACAGGGTTTGTGTATCCCAGGTAGGCAGGGCTGAAAGGAAGGTGACTGCAAGTGGCACCCCGGTGCTCACTGTGCATAGCCCGGCTCAAACCAGTTTCGGGGGCACACCAGCCCCTGAGCTGGCGCGAAGCCGGACAAAGGATAGGGGTGTAACCACCCCCCTCCTGGCTCCACCCATAGGTAGAACCTAGTCACGGGCCAGCCCCTTTTTCTTAGAATAAAGGTAGGAGCGAGTCCCCTTCCCAAATTGGATAATCAGATAATCGGACAACTCCGAATCACGAACCACTTTCCACGAAAGGAACTCTTGACTATTTCTGAAGACTCTCCCTTGTGGCTAAGGAGTAGCCACCCTGCACCAGCAGGCACCATCTAAGCGCTTGCGGTTTGCTGTAAGTCTCTCCTACGGATCAAGACTGCCCAGCTCGACGAGACCCGAGTTCCCTGCCATCTCTGACCTTTTACCTCCCTCATCAGCTCAGCTGAGAGTCGTAGGTGTGACGAGACCTGCGGGACCGGCTATCTTCAGAACCTGCACGACGCTTATCTAGCACGCCCACCGAGGGACCCTCGAGTGAGTGCACCTAGGGTTTGAGAAGCCCTAACCCTGAGCAGCTCCAGCATCGAAGTCTGTCTCCCCAGCATCCACGAGATCTGCGTGGGGGCCCTTCCGCTCCTTGCTGTTCACCGCGTTGTTCGATCACTTGCCGACCGGCTTGTGGCCCTCTTCACGACGCACCACGATTGTTTCATCACGAGTCTGGTTGCTCCAGACTGGCTCTTGCTCCCCTTCAACAGAGGAGTACCACGGACCCTCCTGGTCCACTCCCGACGCCATCTTGACTCCCCCGCCTGGGTGGCCACTGCCAAGACCCGCTGCCCCTTCCTGGGCCCAGCATCATCGACAGCAGACACCTTCGTGGGACAGCTCGCCCTCCATCCTGGTCGCCGCCGCGCCTCCTGGTCCGAGGAACAGCCGAATCCGACGTCACCCACTCACCTGGTCGAGGTGACTTCAGCCGGTACCCTCCTGGTACCCACACGATCGCTGGCTAGCGGTTGAGAACTGAGTCCCCTCTGCTTTCAGGTTTTCCTTCACCACCGATCCAGGCTTGGATCGCTCTGAACATCGTCACTGGTCGCCTGCCAGCAACTTCTTCTTTCAGGCTCCTGAGACTACACGAGGACTCCCGACATCTTGACGAACTTCACGCAGCCGCAGCCTCCGGGCTAGGTAACTCGAGCATCTCGGTGCTCCATCGCAGGTTCGCTCTACAAGTGTCCAGTTCCTTTTTCGTTTAGTCCCACTGATCGGATCACTCCGGAATCAGTATCTCCAGACTCTAACCATTCGCATTTCACTGTTAGTGTAGATGGTTTCTCGTGCCCCTCGGGCATTTGTGTAAATTGTGCAACTGAAGTATTTTCCTAAGAGTTTTGTAGTGTGCTTAGCTCCCTGACTCATAAAGAGCCAGGGTAGTCTTGTCATAAATAAATATCCTTTTATTTTCATAACAACTTGTGTGGTGTCCTTTCACTTGGTGTTCAAGGGGTATATGTGATGGTAAACAGCTGGCTTAACACGCCCTCTAGAGTTTAGCCTAAGACTGCTCGTATCCACGCTACTAGGATAGCTGGTCTAAAAGGTTGACTTACAACCAATCATCAATAAGGGTCGTTTGGAATGATACACAGTGATCACTAGAATAGTGAGCACTACATATCAGGCCAACTTCTCACAGTACACCTCCCCCCATGATGTACGTAAGACTCTGTCTGAGAGTGTACACCTCCCCCATGGTGTACGTAAGACTCTGTCTGTGAATATACACCTCCCTCATGGGGTACATAAGACTCTGTCTGAGGATGTACACCTCACCCCCATGATGTACGTAAGATTGTCTGAGGGTGTACACCACACCCCCATGATGTACATAAGACTGCCTAAGGGTGTACACCGCACCCCCATGATGTACGTAAGACTCTGTCTGAGGGTGTACACCTCCCCCCACGATGTACGTAAGACACCATCTGAGGATGCACACCACCCCCCATGATGTACATAAGGCTCTGTCTGAGGGTGTACACCTCCCCCATGGTGTACGTAAGACTCTGCCTGAGGATGTACATCTCACCCCCCTGATGTACATAAGACTCTGTCTGAGGATGTACACCTCACCCCATGATGTACGTAAGACTGTCTGAGGGTGTACACTGCACCCCCATGATGTACATAAGACTGTCTAAGGGTGTACACTGCACCCCATGATGTATGTGAGACTGTCTAAGGCTGTACACCTCCCCATAATGTACGTAAGACTCTGTCTGAGGGTGTACACCTCACCCTCATGATGTACGTAAAATTGTCCGAGGGTGTACACCTCACCCCTATGATGTATTTAAGACCCGGTCTGAGGGTGTACACCTCACCTCTATGATGTATTTAAGACCCTGTGTGAGATGCACACCTTACCCCCATGATGTACGTAAGACACCGTCTGAGGATGTACACCACCCCCCATGATGTACATAAGACTCTGTCTGAGGATATACACCTCACCCCCAAGATGTACGTAAGACTGTCTGAGGGTGTACACAGCACCCCCATTATGTACGTAAGACTGTCTAAGGGTGTACACTGCACCCCCATGATGTATGTGAGACTGTCTAAGGCTGTACACCTCCCTCCCATGATGTACATAAGACTCTGTCTGAGGGTGTACACCTCACCCCTATGATGTATTTAAGACCCGGTATGAGGGTGTACACCTCACCCCTATGATGTATTTAAGACCCTGTGTGAGATGCACACCTCACCCCTATGATGTACGTAAAATTGTCCGAGTGTGTACACCCCATCCCTATGATGTATTTAAGACCCTGTCTGATGGTGTACACCTCACCCCCATGATGTACATAAGACTGTCTGAGGATTTACACCTCACCCATGCTGTACGTAAGACTGTCTGAGGATATACACCTCACCCCCATGATGTACGTAAGACTATCTAAGGGTGTACACTGCACCCCCATGATGTATGTGAGACTGTCTAAGGCTGTACACCTCACCCCCATGATGTATGTAAAATTGTCCGAGGGTGTACACCTCCCCCTTATGATGTATATAAGACCCTGTCTGAGGGTGCACACCTCACTCCCATGATGTACGTAAAATTGTCCGAGGGTGTACACCTCATCCCTATGATGTATTTAAGACCCTGTCTGAGGATGTACACCTCACCCCCATGATGTACGTAAGACTGTCTGAGGATATACACCTCACCCCATGATGTACGTAAGACTATCTAAGGGTGTACACTGCACCCCCATGATGTATGTGAGACTGTCTAAGGCTGTACACCTCCCCACATGATGTACGTAAGACTCTGTCTGAGGGTGTACACCTCACCCCTATGATGTATTTAAGACCCGGTCTGAGGGTGTACACCTCACCCCTATGATGTATTTAAGACCCTGTCTGAGGTGTACACCTCACACCATGATGTACGTAAGACTCTGTCTGAGGATTTACACCTCCCCCATGGTGTATGTAAGTTTCTGTCTGAGGATGTACATCTCACCCCCATGATGTACATAAGACTGTCTGAGGGTGTACACTGCACCCCCATGATGTACGTAAGACTGTCTGAGGGTGTACACTGCACCCCCATGATGTACGTAAGACTGTCTGAGGGTGTACACTGCACCCCCATGATGTACGTAAGACTGTCTGAGGGTGTACACTGCACCCCCATGCTGTACGTAAGACTGTCTAAGGGTGTACACTGCACCCCCATGATGTATGTGAGACTGTCTAAGGCTGTATACCTCCCCCCATAATGTACGTAAGACTCTGTCTGAGGGTGAAGCACCCCACCCACTTGGTGTACACGATACACCTTCTGAATGATTGTTGCCCATCATCATTCTTATCAATAGTTGTTGCAAATAATTAGGTTTAAAGGAAACTTCCAGTGAATGGTGTCTGAGTAGAACTGAAAACCCTAGCTGACCTCATCAAAGAAATGAACATTCTAGAATGGCCATTACTGGTGGCTTTTAGTGGCGCAGGGCTGGGTTGAGAGAACTGTTTTTTTTCTCTGCACTCGATGGCTCCTTTAAGATACTTTGTTTAATAGAAGAAGTATCCATTTTTCATTAATGGATTTGTCATTGAGCCTCTTGTAAAACAGAAATTGATCAAATGGGTAATGATAAGCAGAAGCTCTTTGAGACATCCCTTAATCAGAGAAGATGGGCTTGCCTCCCCTACGCAAAAGGTCTTCTTCATATAGTTAATGATTGATTGTACATCAGGGAATGGACTTCCTGGGACTGAAAAGGCTTTTCCCCTAATACCTCAAATTTGGCAGGGTCATCTGTCAGTCTTTGATGAGCACAGACCAAACGACGAATCACTAGATGTAAAGACCAAGGAGAGCGACTGTCAAATATGACCATAACAGCAAAAACATACATTTTGAAATATCAGTCATAACATAAAAAGCTATCTGGCACATGCATCAACGTAGGCTTTTGCTATTCCTTAATTGCGATTATTAAGGAATCGCAATTAAGGAATTGCAAAAGCCTATGCATTTAGGAATCGCTATAAAAATAGCGATTCCTACACATTCCTTAATTGCGACTCGCAAATTGCGAGTCGCAATTAAGGAATGCCGTCCCATTCATTCCTATGGGCCTCCAGGCCCATAGAAATGGATTGGAGATTGCATGAGCAATTTGCGAGTACCACTAGGCACTCGCAAATTGCTCATGCAATTTCAAGGGTGCAAGGGTGTCAAAATGACACCCTTTTGCACCCCTGAAATTGATCTGTGCACATATGTTGCACACACACATGCACTAAGGCCATGTGTGTGCGCAACATGAAACTTTGAAAAATGCACAAAAGTGCATTTTTCAAAGTTTTAGCAAATTACCATGAAGTTCAACTTCATGGTAATTTGCTCCCCCAATTAGCAAAATCGCAATTTGTTTTACTTTCATGCATTGCATTTAAGGAATCTCAATTTGGGATTCCTTAAATGCAATCGCAATTTAAGGAATCGCAATTTAGAGATTCCTTAAATTGCGATTTTTGCATTTGGGATGATGCATCCCAAATGCAAAAATACCGGTCGCAAAGGGGTAGATTCTGAGAATCTGCCCGTTTGTGACCGGTTTTTCCTTTGATGCATGTGCCTGTATATGTTTTAAAGAGACATATTTCCTACATAGAATCCTTATTATATAAACCCCTTTACAAATTGTACTTCCTTCTCAATATAAGAGCAGAGGAGATAAAATTAATAATCGAGAAACTTAGTGAGGGTGAATGTAGCCTTTGTGGATAAAACAGCCCTTCTAGATGGGCATCAAAACTCATAATGCCTGGGCTAGGACATAAAAAGTGAGATCTTCAGCTTACAGTGCGATATAATGTGAAAAAAAGCATAAAGTGCTTCATGGATTCAGTAGAAACCACATGGCATGGACAACATGGAAGAGAGGGGAACCAAGTGCCCATTTGAGGGAATTCCACTGAATAATGAACATTATTTAATCTTATCTGAGTAAGGTCAAATCTATATTCGGCATTCTCTGTCCAAAATAGGTGCGGTTTCAAGTCTGCAGTAGTTGCAAGAGGCACTTATCGGAGGACAGAAGGCATATCAAATACTTAAATGATTCTTGCTTCCTCCCTATGCGCAAGGAACCTCTGTTTTACCAACTCCTTATTGTGAGGGCCTATGTCTCCTGGAACATCGAAAAGACGTCTCGGGCTTAGAGCGCTGAGGGTATTCTTGACCTATGCCAGCCACGGAATAGCTGGCATGTGACTTAGATTAAGACAGTCCTCTACCACCTTGCGAGACAAACCCATCCCAGGGGTAGCCCATACTTTTAGCCATAATAAAATGGGAGCCATATTGACGTGGTGCTCTAAATAAACAAGACCTAAATTCCTGGTGTGCGATAAAGCTGGACGTTGATTTAGGGATGGCCAGGAGTCTACACGGGAATTTATCTTCAACTTTCTGAAGCACACTCAGACTTGTGTAACCCCAAACCCCTGCCCCATAAGTGTCAACTGAGAGACATTTGCTTTCATATAGTGTAATCATCTCTTTGAGGGGGATTATGACCTAGCTTTTTGTAAGTCTAAAGATCGCTTCACGAGAGGCCACGGTCTTCTGAGATTTCTGGGTAATTAACCTCTCCCACTTTAAATTATCGTCAAACAATATACCCAGGTTGCTAAAATTCAGGACCTTTACAGTAGTGGCCCCCCAATGAAATATTGTTTTGAAAGAGTATTTTGTGGTCCGCAAATCAGTACAAATAATTTTTATGATCAATCTGAAGATTTAATTCCTTCATAAAACCGTTACAACCATCTAAAATGGCCTGAAGTACATTTGCAATATTGTCCCCGTACGACAGTACTGGGACTAGACGGGAACTTATTTTTGTGACATCTGTTGTTTGAGAGATTAAAAAGGAGTCAAGGGCGTTAATATAAAATAAGAATAAAAAATGTGCCAATATACAGCTCTGTCTCCCACTGTGCGAGAGAGACCCTTATAGGGTGAGTACAGGCACCAGTTTGGTTATAGCGTACTTTCATCATTGTATCCCAGTGGAGACGCTTTAAAAGGCCCAGAAGGGGTGGGTCAGTACCTGCTGCTTCCACCAAAGCCCACAATTTTCCTCCGTCCACTTGGTCAAAGGCACATGAGAGATCCATGAAAGCCATGTGTATGGCACATCTTCTGGCTCTGACGTATTTACCCAATATAATGGACAAATTAAGGGGCATATTATCAAGAACGGCGTTAAAATTATCGCCGCTTTAGCAGCAGAAAACTGCCACTAAAGCGGCGATAATGGGCTTGATAATATGCCCTTGAGAATTCCAATAGAAGCCCGGGTTCACACCAGAACATGGGCTTCTATTGGAATTGTCTGCGGCATATTATCAAGCCCATTATTGCCACTTTAGCGGCAGTTTCCTGCCGCTAAAAAGGCGATAATTTTAACGCCGTTCTTGATAATATGCCCCTAGTTGCTTGTTCACTGGTGCCAAGCTGCAATGCATATTGGGCTTCTAAAATACAAGAATTGTCCACTGACCATGCTCCCAACTTAGCCGAGAAGCTTAACTGTAGAATCTAACAGTGAGATAAGGTGATAGTTAGCAGGGAGATTCCTATCACCCTTTTCAACAAACGCTGAAACACAAACGCGGCCCCGCGGCCGCGAAAGTGAAACAGTACTGGGCTACTGAGCTAACAAGTGGGAGGGGTGTTAGGAGTGCGAGACAACACACAGCGATTCCCTTGCAGGAGCGAGCAAACATATGTTGCCAAAGCTCGCTCCCACAAGGGAATCCCCACACGTGCACCCAATGAAATGCGTGCACGTTTTTGGCTGAAAAGCCGAAGCGATTTCTATAGGTCTTTTTCCTTCGCAGCACATGCGCGCTGCGTAGGCGAGACCTAAAAATCAGAGCAGTTACTGACTCCTTCCATGAGTCGATAGGCCCCTCCCGTATAGCCACTCTAAAAACATCAGTTAATATAGGAGACAAGAAAGCGGGGTTAGCCTTAAACAAATTAATGGGGATCTCACTGGGGCCGGGCACCTTCCCAGCGCACATTTATAGGGAGCTTGAGACACGTCTTCCACAGTGATGGTTTTGATAAAAGTCAACTTAGCCGGTAAAGGTAAAAACGGGAGGTCTAAACGGCTAGCTGTCTCCACAACTGTATTATACAGATCAAAAATTTTGGAAAAGTGCTCAACCCAGTCTCTAAAATATGGGCTTCGATACCTGAAGTGGTCCCGTCCTTAAAGAAAGGATGATTCATAACCTCTCAAAAAGCTGAATTGTCCCTTAATTCGGAAGCCCATCCCAGGTCTTCCCAGGCTTTCGATCTAACTTCCTGCTTTCTATTTTCTATACCCTGTTTATAGGTTTTTCTGGTTGCCTTAACGTCATCTGGAACTGAAATTCTGCACAACATTTTCACTCTTAGTAGTAATACATCTTGGTAGCTCGTAGCCGTGTTCCTGAGAAGCAGCTGCCTCCACAGAGGGTTGTCCAGAGCTTTCAAAAAGTTAAATTACTACTTCTGAAAGCTTTCCTCTGTCCGAACAGACTGGTTATATCAGCCCTTTTTGGCTGATAATGTAGCTACTCAGTGAAAAGGTGCCTATGCTGAACTCTATATACTCATTATAACATGGTGTCTTTAGCCGGCGGTGCTGGCTCGGTCTGAGCTGTGTTTGGAAGAGTCATGGTACCTCCTGTGTCCGCATGAATGCCGCGGAGTGTTCAAGGAGCCTGGAGGTGTAGGTTCTATGATGTCAGACATATTTAGGGTATGTTAATGGACGCATCTGGCACTTTAGACTTGATCTCTCAATAAATTCTCTGCTTCTTCCCTAGCTGAGTTTTTGTACCTGCTTTGGATAGTGAGTTCCTTGCATGCTGCTCTTGGCTGTGTTTGTGCTGTTTCACCCCTAGGCCGCTAGATCTCAGGCCGGCTTGGCGCCTAGAGAAGAGAAGCATGGGTGCTGGGATCTTGTGATTAGAGATTGCATCTGTGAATGGTTCATCCCTAGCTGAATGTTTGTACCTGCTTTGGATGGTGAGTTCCTTGCATGCAGCATTTGGCAGTGTTTGTGGTGTTTCACTCCCAGGTCACAAGATCTCAGACCACCGTGGCGCCTAGAGCAGAGAAGCATGGGGGTTGGGATCTCCTGGTTAGAGATTGCGTCTGTGAATGGTTCTTCCCTATCTGAGTGTCTGTACCTGCGTCAGATAGTGCGTTACTTGCATGCAGCTCTTGGCTGTTTGTGCTGTTTCACACTCAGGTCACTGGATCTCAGGCCGTCTAGGCGCCTAGAGAACAGAAGCCTGGGTGTTGGGATCTCGTGATTAGATACTGCGTCTGTGAATGACTCTTCCCTAGCGGTGTGTTTGTACCTGCTTTGGATTGTGACTGGCTTGCATGCCTCTTTTGGCTGTGCTGTTTCACCACCAGGTCGCTTGTTCTCAGGCCGTCTAGGCGTCTAGATAAGAGAAGCCTGGGCAGTAGGATCTCGTGATTAGAAATAGCGTCTGTGAATAACTCTTTCCTAGCTGAGTGTTTGTACCTGCTTTGGATAGTGAGTTCCTTGCATGCTGCTCTTGGCTGTGTTTGTGCTGTTTCACCCCTAGGCCGCTAGATCTCAGGCCGGCTTGGCGCCTAGAGAAGAGAAGCATGGGTGCTGGGATCTTGTGATTAGAGATTGCATCTGTGAATGGTTCATCCCTAGCTGAATGCTTGTACCTGCTTTGGATGGTGAGTTCCTTGCATGCAGCATTTGGCAGTGTTTGTGGTGTTTCACTCCCAGGTCACAAGATCTCAGACCACCGTGGCGCCTAGAGCAGAGAAGCATGGGGGTTGGGATCTCCTGGTTAGAGATTGCATCTGTGAATGGTTCTTCCCTATCTGAGTGTCTGTACCTGCGTCAGATAGTGCGTTACTTGCATGCAGCTCTTGGCTGTTTGTGCTGTTTCACACTCAGGTCACTGGATCTCAGGCCGTCTAGGCGCCTAGAGAACAGAAGCCTGGGTGTTGGGATCTCGTGATTAGATACTGCGTCTGTGAATGACTCTTCCCTAGCGGTGTGTTTGTACCTGCTTTGGATTGTGACTGGCTTGCATGCCTCTTTTGGCTGTGTTGGTGCTGTTTCACCACCAGGTCGCTTGTTCTCAGGCCGTCTAGGCATCTAGATAAGAGAAGCCTGGGCAGTAGGATCTCGTGATTAGAAATAGCGTCTGTGAATAACTCTTTCCTAGCTGAGTGTTTGTACCTGCTTTGGATGGTGACTTCCTGGCATGCAGCTCTTGGCTGTGTTTGTGCTGTTTCACCCCCAGGTCACTGGATCTCAGGCCGTCTAGGCGCCCAGAGAAGCCTAGGTGTTGGGATCTAGTGATTAGAGATTACATCCATGAAGGATTGTTTCTGAGCTAGGTCCTCTCATGGGGTGCTACTTCTGGGACGGTCTAGATACTGGGGTGAATTGATATTTTGTCTTGTTCAACTTATGGTTCAGGTGACTGTTAAGAGAGGCACTTTCTGGAAACAAATGTGGCTGCTTTGCTCACTAGACATGCTCTGAAAATCCCCCTTTTGTTTTATTCAACCAGCGTGTCTCGCCAGCTGTGATTTCGACACTTCGGGCGATCTCTGTGGCTGGCAAGACCCCGGGCAAGCTTGGGAGCAGTGGACCGGCCAAACTGACACCCCCGGAACTGGTCCAGACGATGACTTCTCCAAGCCTGGCAGTGAGTAGATATAGGGGTTCCCTTTCTTCTGCACACAGCCCTGGTCCAGAGGGCACATCCCAAGCACGCCTGGGTCTCTCTGGGGAGACTTAAAAGCTGAATTCCACCTACTCCCTGGATCTCGTGAACGAGGGACGGAGAGGAGGGGAAAGGAGAATAGCTCTCAAGTACACCCCACTTTTGTTGAGTTCACACAGTATTTAGCACATTTTTGTTTGAACATTCTTCCCTCATTCCGACGTGGCTCAAAGGAAGGTTGAGTTTGGAACAGCACATTAATGCCATGGGACCATCATTCCAAGTATGAAAGGCTGAGGGCAGTGGGTGGGATGGATGGAGGGGGCGAGGGTCTTCCTCACACGCTTCACCTTTGCAAGGTTTCAAGCAGGCTCTGAGGGCACCCTCGAGACTACAGCAGCGGATGCACTCTCTGGAGTGTCATCACACTCTCGTAGTCTGTCTCCAGCTCTTCCCTGTGTGTTCTATCTCCTGTCCTGCATCATTGCCTCTCGTTCTCACTCAATTTCATTGCATCTACATGTATTTCTCTGTATTCTCCTCTCCTGCCCTTCCTTCATTTGAGCACCTCCAGTTTTCCATCCCTTGTTACAGATTTCATCACCGCTTTCTATCTCTTGCCACAGTGTTTGGTCCCTCCCACTTGCACTGTTGTCCTTCTCTCCTCCACTGTCATTCCCCTCTCCTTTACCCACTGTCCCTCGCTCCCCCACTGCTGTCTCTCCTTTACCCATTGCCCCTTCTCTGCTCTACTCTTGTTCCTTCCTTTATCTTCAGCCTCTGTTCACCCATTTTCATCATTCCTTCTCTCAAACATTTCTTTAAAATGCCCTGTTCCTCCTCAGTTGTCTCTTTCTCTTCATATATAGTCCTCCCCTCCTCCGCCACCCTCTTCCTCACTAACCTCAGATCCGCCGCCTTCAGTGCCTTTCCACACAGAGTTTACAATATCTTCCCACTAATCAACATCTGCACCTTTTTTTCTCCATCCTGATCTAGCCCCTACCTTGCCTTCCTTTTCTCTTCTGCCCCCAAAGTGTTTCCCTTACACTCTCTTCGTTCCTTCTTTGCGCATTACTCAGATCTTCAGTTCTTCCCTCACTCTGCCCTCCTTTTCTCGCTTATCTCCTTCTGCAAGCTACTGGTCCATAAATATAGGTCAGCCAACCATACAACACCCTAGAAATACCACATACACAGGTGTGGCTGCAAAGGGAACTCTAAAGATGTGCAGTCAATGGAGCCACGTGTTGTCCTCGAAGGTGGCCATGTTTGAATGTTATTGCCTTCTGTCCAGGGTATTAACACGGGTGAATGCTTTTTGCAAAGGGTTTTAACTGATGTTAATTTCCCATCCTACTAATGTTTACCTAAACCGATGTAAGGGCACATTAAGGGGTATCATATGACTGCATGTGGGCAGTAAGGCTATTAGCTCCCACCACCCTAACAGTATCCAACAGTCAAATAAACGCACCCACTTTCTGGGTGTGCATCTCGTACCCCGACACTGACCCTAGGGTGCAGACAAACAGTAGATGGTAATTGCAGCATTCCTGGAATTCTGTCTGATCAGACAATCTCAGCATCCTCGTGTAGTGTTAATGATGCACCTTTTTTCTTGGGCTTTTTGAACCTTGAAGCAATCTGCTGTTCATTGTCTTTCCCTAGCTGGTCTTTACATGCTGATGGATTCAGGATGGGGAACTCCTGGTCAGAAGGGGACCCTCGTGAGCCCCTCATACAGCTCTCCTGGATGCTTGGAGCTCCGCTTCCGCTACTACTTGTATGGACCCTCGGCCTCCGTGAGGATGAGGGTTTACGCCAGTGATGCAGGTAAGGCCTCGATGGAGCCACAGGTGGCATTGTTGGAGAACAGGGGTTGGGTCTTCGCAGCCTATTAGGGTAGGGGGACAGCATGGGCCCGCCTCCTGCTTCTCCCCCAGAGTGGACAGCACAATGCACAACGTATCCTTTTAGGGGGACCAGATGGCTTCATGCTTCGAGCACACAACACTTCCAGTCATGGGATGTCATGTTATTGGCGTTCTTGTAGTGTACAATCTGCACCACATCAATGCTATAAACATAACACTACAAGGTAGATCTCTTAGTTGTCTGGGGGCCTTCACACGACTCTGCCTTTTCCGTCGCAGTCCGAAGTCTGAGTCGTTAAATGATAAGTTGGGGTAGTCATTGAGCGGTTGAGGTGTGACCTTATAAATCATAGTGCTCAGATGTGAAAGTCATATAAGGTGAACCACATTAAGTGAAGACTGTAAGTACCATAATGACCTCATATTACGTGTAAAACCTACGCCTTGAGGCAAGATACTCTTGTGACGTGCAGCATTGTGGGAATCCTTCATGAGCATGACAAGCATTGCCAGAGTGAGTGCATGGGGGTGCATACAACAAAGCATACATTTCAGATGAGTCCACCGGCTCCCTAGGCTAATTCTTTTGAATTCTCTCCTTCTTTCTGTGCTGTTTTGTTGCTGCTAGAATGTCTGATCATGAGCCCCCTTCTTGGAACAATTTGGCAGTCGCCTTGGCCAAGTCACAGCCAATCAGACTGGATGCGATCCCACAATCCTTTAGGAATGGAAGGCCACCGCGTGGGTCTGCTGAGGTAGCCAGGATCCTCAGAGGTCCATTATGAGCTGGTTTGGATTCCAGGGGATTCTGCAGATCTGGTCCCTGCCACGGGAATCCACCCAGATCCATGTTGGAAGGGTGCAGTCAGAGGGTGACTCTGGTGCCTGTACTCATCTGCATGTGAACATCACCTCACATCACTATCACAGGACCCCTGGTGGAGACACATCTCTGCTGGGATAGCCACACATTCTCTGCTGTGTTTACATGGCTCCCATGACCAAAGGCACCCCTAAAGCAAGCCCATCAGTGCACTGTCTATTAATCTGACAGCGTACGCTGCCCCTTACATGCAAGGTAAGTACAGCAAGGCAACCTACTCGCCCTAACCACTAGGTCTTCTATCAGCCTATTTATACTTTCATTGATAAATTAAAACTAGCTTCACCTCCATTAAGTCCTTACTAGGGCCCCTCCCTCGCCAGGACACTCTACCAAAATGGAGATAAGTCCCAATCCCACAGGATGTAACACCTTCATTATCAATTACCCTCTAACCTCTCCAAAAATGCCGCCAAAACATCGCATACTCAAGGCCAGACCCGAAACTTTAATCTCAGACATCTACTTCAGTGCAAACAAGGGTAGTATAGTTAATGACCTCATCTTCTATATCAAACAAGCATTGGCATAGCCAATAGGTCTCGCTTTTGGGACCTTATAAGTATTTAGTTATGCAGCACAATATCCTTGGTGTAACAACAACTGTTGCATGGCAAAACACTTATAGGTCCCAAAGGCGAGACCTATTGGCTATGCCAATGCTTGTTGACTTGGGGTATGACTAGGGCATCTGCGTGTCCTGAACAGTCTCAAGGAAACAAAAAGGTCAAAAAAAGTTTTTTTCAGAGAGGATTTCCAATACGAGTCCTCCTAGGAGGGGACAAGATGTATGCCAGCAAGCATGAGTCTATTTGGCAAGCAAGAGTCTAGTTATAGATCCAATGTTTATTAATCATAGGCTGTTCAAGGGAACTACAAGCATGTATTAGAGTACTAACTCAATAGGCAGAACCTAAAGGACGAGGGGGGAAAAAAAACCTTGTCAGGGCCCATAATTAGCGGTACTGAAGTCTGTTGAAGTCTAAGGAAATGGGGGAACAAAGGGTGTGCTGTCGACAAAGAATGCCCATACTTACGAAAAAGTGGACAGAGAACTGTCTGTATGTATTCTGGGCCGTGAGTCTACATACGAGGTAAATACAGTATAATATCACTCAAATCATGGGCATCGAGTGCCTCGGTCAAACCAACCACTTGTATAGAGTTCTAAAAAGAAAAAGAGAAAAGTAAGAAAAATAACAAACCCGGAAGTATGGGGAAAAATATATATATAAACGTGGATAAGAGAAAAACGGGAAAAGGGTGCCTCACTACACTTACCCAGAATGGCGTCCGCTGTACGTATCGTCACGTTGATCGCAACCCGTCCCCTGGCTAAGAGGTGAAAAATGATTAGGGTCGGAGGTTTATATACGATAGTGTGAGATCTGTGCAGACGGGAAAGCCATTCAACCACCTGCACATGAATCTCAGCTGAAAGGCTAAGCCGTAAGGAACCGCGTCTAGCTATCACCGCCATGTTGGGTTCCCAAAGCTACGCAGCGTGTCACAGTAGACGGGGCAGTATAAGCTGTCTGAAATGCGTAACGGGATATAACGCAAAGCCCACTTAAAAGAGTACAAAGAGCAGATGAAAAAATGAGAAAAATATATAAAATGCGATATGTGAAAATAAAGACACCAATAAAGAACTAATATAAAAAACTACTGTTTTGTCATGAGTGCTGACCATACACCCTAGGGCAAGAAGACTTAATAGCTAACGATAACAAGCATTGGCCACGCGGCAGTAAAAGTAACGCCGCGCGGCCGTAAAAGCGAAAGTCATCGCAATCACTCTGAAAGCGAAAGTGATCGCGATCACGATGACGCGCTAAAGCACGCTAGGGAGGCGCGCGCAGCAGCAGGGGGAGGGGCGGAGATGGTGCTGAAGGCTAGCGCAGGAAAGGCAGATGGCTGGTCGAGAAGGGAGGGGGGAATGCGGGGAGCAGCTGTGCGCGTGCACGCCATCGTGCACTCAAGCTTGTAGCCAGCACAAAAATGTGGGTAGCACTTTCAAAACCCACCTACTAAATGTCTTGCCAGACCAGCGCATGCGCTGGGTCAGGCGAGACCTAAAAAACGAGCATGGAATGCTTTCTACTCCATGCTTCGAATATCAGGCACTAGAAAACCCCTCATGGCCTCAAATTAACGACGTCGCCCTCGCTCACTCTCAACATTAATGCCAATATCACCCTCTACAACAATGGTATGATCCTAATCCAAGCCTCCAATGTCAACTTAGTTAAGATGGTCAATTTCTTCCCTACACTCAAAAACTTGGTCTCTGCAAAATCCAATGACTCCTACCCATACCCTACCATTACGCAGGACCTAACCAGTCCTTCCCCCACCACAGCCGGCAGGTCCTCACTCTCTCTAAAACATTCTTCACCCTTAGATGATCCCAGAGCCTCTCAGTCCCCTGTCGAACTGGCCCAACCCACTGGACCCCCGACTCAGAAGGCGGGCGGGCCTACGGGTTCGCTCTGCCCGCAGTTCTCCTGTCCGATACTGGCTGATTCTAGAGCTGAGAGGATCCCTCACACCCTACCGCCATTGCTCTCAATGAAAGATCCCTCTTCCTTCATCCCTAGTTCCACGCCACCCACTAGAACGGAGACCTGGAAATTGCCCTCCACGGACCATGATTGGTAAAACCCATGCAACCCTGACTGGACCGTCCCTGACTCACAGGTTAATGGCCCTCCCACCCTCTCTCTTTTAGCAACCTCTCCAGCCAAGCATCCTGGAACACCGCAAGTCCCTAAGCACCAACTCCCCCCCCCGGAACTCCGCCTCACCACATTAGACCCCCCGGGTATACATCGAGGCCCCTCCTCTCCGCCAGATCTCCCAACACAACCTCTACCCCTCACCCAGCACTCAGATATGGTGGCGAGCCTGGACGATATATCTCTCCAGTTGCACCTTCTTACCGTCGAACTACATGACTTGAAAGCCCTCTCAATTGAACATTTTCCCTTGATCAGCTCCCTCCTCTCCTCTGTGAACTTGTCCAGAGCCCCCCCTAGTGATAGAGTTCGCCTTGGCCAGTCCCCCACTCTATCTCGAAAACCATACCCCTACATAACGCCCTACCCGCCACAGAAGATTGAAGATCTATCTTGAGTCTAATGATATCGATGACCTACTCAACTCTTACTCGCCTACTCTAGACATCAACACGATCCCTCCGGGGCAAATTCAAGCCATCCACTCTAACCCGAACAGAGAACCCCCTCACAATCCTGGAGTCATCAATAATGACAACCTCATGAGAGTGAACATCACCCAGACCCCTTCCCCCTTTACTCTGGTACGACTTAAATGCGTACTACGCAACTCCAGGTCAGCCAGTAAACACGCCTCCGATATCTTCGACCTCATACAACACAATGAGCTAGACATTATCATCCTCACTGAAACTTGGCTCAATCCCTCCTCAACTTCTATACTAGACCTCCTAGTGCCTCCTACCCATGACATAATACGTCTAGACAAAGCTTTGAAGCTGGGTGGTGGCCTAGCTTGTATACATCGGAGCACACTCTCTGTTTCCCACTCAGAGTCTTCTATGCCATCTTCCTGCGAATACCTTTGTCTCAACATTTCAAGTAACAACATTCAGGTGTGCAAACTTCACACTTTTTATCACCCCCCCCCCCCCCCCCCCCCGGGGGACAATCTCCCCTTCATCGAACAATTCATCGAAATCATCTCTGGCAATGTCGATTCCGTAATGTCCCAAATCTTCCTCTGTGATTTAACCTACACTGGTCTAACCCCAATGACCTGGCTGTAACATGCCTTAAATCATTCTCAAGTGATCAAGAGTTGATTCAACATTAAAGGAGAAACTCTAGATCTCATTATCTCGAAAGGGCAGACCATCACACTGGATACCATTACCCCTTGCGATTGGTCCGACAATCACAGCATCTTTTTTTATATTAACAAGGAGGTGGCTCTGAGGTAGGCTGAACCAACGTAATCGAAGATCTGGAAAAGGGACCTCAGATCTATCAATACAGATGATCTAGCAACCCACTGTAAATATGCCCTTTCCTCCCAAGCTGACATGTCAGAGGTTCAGGTACTCTCTGACTTTTACAACTCTACTGTATCTAGCATCATGGATTCCATTGCACCACTCCAACAAAAAAATGTCTCATCAAAAATATCCAAACTGCGGTTCAACCACAATTTAAGCTCGGAACGCCGCAACCTTGGGGCAATTGAACGACCTTGGAGATCCAAACCCTCCTCGGATCAGCTAAAACTCCTTAGAGAGGTTAGGAGTGCCTACAACAAACAAATCAAGAGTGCTAAGGCAGACTACTTCCGATCCCAACTTGATCAAGGCGCTAATCGCCCCAAGAAACTTTTTGAACTGGTTAAACAGCAATCGGTGGAATCTCCAAACCGCTATGACACTGGAGTCAGCCTACCCTCATGTGATGAACTTGCTGCCTTTTTACTGAGAAATCAAGACACATCAATATTGAACTTGTTTACAGGAAGGCTCTATTGCCATCCTATGGGTCCGCACCACCTCCTGCCCTCTTAGAGAAGCTCAAACCAATCAGCCTGGGCATCAAGAACAATGCTTCATGGGGTACCTTCACTCCCTTCAGTGAAAGAGACATCAACAAGATTCTTCATAATATCAACCCATCTAATCACTTTAGTGACCCGTTGCCACCTTCCATCGCCAAAGAAATCAAGGATGCTGTCATCCCCATTTGGACAAAGATTATCAATGCTTCACTGTCACAAGGCACGATCCCAGATTGCCTAAAAGCAGCTCAGGTCCCACCTATACTAAAAAAACCTACTGCAGCTAGTGCTGACCTTAATAACTCCCGCCCTATCTCTAACATCCCCACCCTAGCCAATCTCCTAGAAAAATGCGTCCAATCACAACTTTGTGCTCACATGGAGAATTTCCAACTCCTGGACCAGCATCAGACTGGTTTTTGGAGTGGGCACAGCACTGAATCGGCTCTGACTCACGTTAAGGATGACATTTAAAAAATGCTTGACCAAAATGAATCTTGCCTCCTAATCCTCCTCAACCTTTCCTCTGTGTTTGACACTGTCAATCATGACAACCTCCTATTAAGAACAGGATGGGCCTCTCAGGTCGGGTGTTGCAATAGTACTCGTCCTTCCTCCACCACAGATCACAAAGAGTCAAGGTGAAGCACTCTCTCACCCAAGGGTCCACCCTATCTCCTTCAACTTGTTCTTTGAACCATTAGCTAATGCACTAAATTCCACGAACATTCTCTTCCATATGTATGCGGATGATACGCAACTTTATCTGAAAATCTCCTCCCCGGATAACCTCACATTACTCAACACTACTCTAACGTCTACTCAAAACTGGTTAACCGAGAACCAGCTCCTCCTTAACACCTTCAAAACAGAATTCCTTCTAATTTCTTCTCCGAATCACTTCCTCAAGTTAGACCTTTGGATGAACCACCTCACTGCCTTCACCTGCTCCCCCCTCATTATTGACTCAGCCAAATCTCTAGGAATCACCCTGGACAAGCATCTGAACATGAAGAATCATATCAGCAATGTGTGCAAGGGAGCTAATCACCTGATGAGGATACTCAGGAATATCAAACCATTCCTTCCTCAAGCTGTTTTCAAGCAGGTAGTCCAAGTGTTTGTTTTGCCGAAACTAGATTATGGCAGTCCTACGCTCTGTGGCCTCCCCAAATATACCTTGGCCCCACTAAGAGCATCTTTGAACGCTGCTGCCAGACTGGTTGCGGGTACCAAAGGAAATGCTCACATATGCCCAGTCCTAAAATCCCTTAATTGGTTGCCCTACGAAGCACGAATTCAGCTAAAGATTGCCTGCCTGTCTCACAAAGCCCTCCATTTCAAAACCCCCAGTTATCTAGCGCAAAAGCTAGAATTATCCAGAGGTGGTAGACCTTCGAGAAGT
This sequence comes from Triturus cristatus, assembly GCF_964204655.1. Lineage (NCBI taxonomy): Eukaryota > Metazoa > Chordata > Amphibia > Caudata > Salamandridae > Triturus > Triturus cristatus. The sequence continues at coordinate 819,491,847 of NC_140595.1, forward strand.
GCTAAAATCATTCATCCTGAAACCACAGATCTTTCGCAAAAAGCGAACGTATCATCAAGCATTCTCCGGCTCTGCCCCAAAGATCTGGAACTCTCTTCCACCCGAAGTACGCAGAATCTCCTCCATGGTTGCTTTCAAATTGGAAGCTAAAAGATTCCTTATGACCAAGTTCTTACCTTAAATGACTTTGGATCATCTGCTCTAAGTCATTGGACTTACAACCTTATGACCTGCACTGGGTGCTACTCTTCGTTGACCTATCATTTACTCCCCTGTTAGCTCGCTATGTACCAGTTATTGTATTTCTCTCTAGTGACCCCTTTTGTTTTGTAACTGTTCTGTTTGTTATTCTTATTTGATGCCGGTACTGCAATTTATTACCTTCCTTCCCTCCTATTGTAAAGCGCTCTGATTCCTTTGGGATCATGTTCACGCTATATTAAGCAGGAGGCTGTTGGCATCTCTCCTTAAAACTGTGAGCCTTGTTTCTGCACTTTTCATCTCTGCCACACAAAATGCAGGTGGTGGAGGAAGTTTTGGGGCGATCTGTGTAAATGACGGGCAGCTCGGCCTCTATGAACCCCCAGTGAGACAGCTCACCCATTCTGCATCCCAAACACTGAGTTCAGGCTGCTCAGAGACATCATCTGCCCTGCAGTGTATCAGTAACTTAGATCTTAAGTGTCTGTGAAGTCAGGGTCTCCCCCTGTGAACCTACCACTGTCTTTCTCTTCCACATAATATTGTGCAACAAAGAGTGTGAAGCAAAGTTATTAAGAACTTCCCACGCCTCGACTTTAAGTCCCCCATAATAGTCCACAATTAGCCAAGATCTTAGGAAATCATTCACATAAATGCCTAAATGACGCAGTTCGTGTTCACTGGTTGGACCGCTTACACATAGATTGAGCCAACACATTGGTGTAGTGGTTAGAAGCTTCTCTAGGCTCATTTGCCCAACCATCAGCCTCAGAGCCCCACCATCGCTCCAGCAATTCAGGATGGGACTCAAGACTTAGATGTTCAACCAATAGGAGAACAGGCCGAGTTATCAGAGCACCTCGAGACCCTCATGGGTGAAGCAGCCTCATTCTACAAATCCTGATTGATTGATTGATTTGGAACATAGTTATATTGCACAGCAAAGTGCCATAAACTTGTTTAGCAGCCCAAAGTTGCTGCACCGTTTCAAGCTACTACAATCACTTATCAGTCAATGAATCAACCAATCAGTATTTGTTAAGCACGACTACTCACCCGTGAGGGTCTCATGGCGCTTTGGCATCGTTAGTTAATCTTGTTGGATAAGGAAAGAGAAAGCCAGTGGTGGACTGTATAGGCTGCACCTCGATCTTCAGTCACAACAAGTTGAGTGTCCTGTGCACAATTCATCTGGCACCTGCTGCTGTTTAGTGCCCCTGTTCAACAGATCAAACGCTTGCAAAATATAACAAGGTACACCAGGAAAGAGTCCAATTCCAGTATAGATTTCAAAATATCTCCTTTATTATAACACGTTTCGTTCCATACACTCCGGGAACTTCATCAGGGCTCTAAAGTGCATATAGTGATGTATTTTTAGGATTTAATAGCTTGATATTTCATCCATAGAAATGTAAATGAAAAGTCCTCCATATTGGATCTTCCAACTGTTCTATGGGCTACAACAAATTCTGACGAGCATCATTAAGCCTCATGATAGATACCATGATACGTATCCATGTCAAAGAACTTTGCGGACTGGTTTCAAAAAAAATTTTTTTTTAAACCAGACATCGCTATATACACTTTAGAGCCAATGAAGAAGTTCCATGAGTACATGGAACAAAACGCGTTGGCTGGATTTTAACTTATTCTGGAGAATAAAAATAAAGGAGATATTTTGAAATCTATACTGGAGTTTGACTCTTTCCTGGCGCACCTTCTTATATTTTGTAAGTCTTGTTAGATAAATCTCATTTTTGGAGAAATTTTCCTTTGTCCATCCAAATTTGTTCTACTGATCCTATTTGTTTGCATTGTTTCTCACTTCCTGGGTTCTTCCTAATCTAATTCATTCCGAGCCAATCATTGCTGTTTGTGCTTTCCCGCCCCCTTAACCGTCCAGTTGTTAGTAGTAGGGTAAGGAGTCTGCCCTGGTGACTGTGTTTTCCCTAGACCAGTGCTTTACTTCCTCCTGGCAGACAGGACTCTGCCTACAGGGGTCTTCTCGAAGGCAGTGGAGTCGAGAGGGAAACAGGGCAGATACCCCTGGCTCCAAAGAGGTCTGCAAGTGGCTCAGTTTCAGGTGACTTGTGCTGTGAATATTAATAATGTGATTTTCTTGTCTAAACAGGTGGAGCGCCTGGGAACGCCCTATTCACCTTGACGGGGAACCAAGGAAAAGAGTGGAAGCTAGCAGTAGTGCCGTACTCCAGCACCAGCAATGTCACGGTAATCTGGCTGTGCTTGCATGTACTGATATCAAAGCAGTACCGGGTACACAAGGGCATGGCTACCTATAGTGGCCATAGCAACATGAAATGGAGTGCTTCGTTTAGGTGCAGCACTGGGTATAGTACTACAGTGCTTATCGTCAGCTCATTGTAACTGCTAGGTGGCAGCTCATTACTATGTAACTGCTGGGTGGCAGCTCATTACTATGTAAATGCTGAATGGCAGCTCATTACTACCAAAACTGCTAGGAGGCTGCTCATTACTACATAAACTGCTAGGTAGCAGGTCAATACTACGTAACTTCTGGGTGGCTGCTCATTACTGTATGAACTGCTGGGTGGCAGCTCATTACTACATAACTTCTGGGTGGCAGCTAATTACTACATAAACTGCTAGGTCTCAGCTTATTACTACATAACCATCTGGGTGGCAGCTCATTACTACATAAACTGCTAGGTGGCTGCTCATTAGTACCTAAACTGCTAGGTGGCTGCTCATTACTACGTTACTACTAGGTGGCTGCTCATTACTATATAACCATCTGGATGGCAGCTCATTACTACGTAACTGCTGGGTGGCTGCTCATTACTACGTAACTGCTAGGTGCCTGCTCATTACTGCATAAACTGCTAGGTTGCAGCTCATTACTGCATAAACTGCTAGGTGGCAGCTCATTACTACATACACTGCTAGGTGGCAGCTCATTACTAAATAAGCTGCTAGGTGGCTGCTCATTACTCCATAAACTGCTAGGTGGCTGCTGATTGCTACATAAGCTGCTAGGTGGCAGCTGAGGACTACATAAGCTGCTAGGTGGCAGCTCATTACTACGTAACTGCTAGGTGGCAGCTCATTACTACATAAGCTGTTAGGTGGCTGCTCATTACTACATAACCATCTGGGTGGCAGCTCATTACTACGTAACTGCTGGGTGGCTGCTCATTACTACGTAACTGCTAGGTTGCTGCTCATTACTTGCATAAACTGCTAGGTGGCAGCACATTACTGCATAAACTGCTAGGTGGCAGTTCATTACTGCATAAAGTGCTAGGTGGCAGCTCATTACTGCATAAACTGCTAGGTGGCTGCTCATTACTGCATAAACTGCTAGGTGGCAGCTCATCACTACATAAACTGCTAAGTGGCAGCTCATTACTGCATAAACTGCTAGGTGGCAGCTGATTACTAAATAAGCTGCTAGGTGGCTGCTCATTACTCCATAAACTGCTAGGTGGCTGCTGATTGCTACATAAGCTGCTAGGTGGCAGCTGAGGACTACATAAGCTGCTAGGTGGCAGCTCATTACTACGTAACTGCTAGGTGGCAGCTCATTACTACATAAGCTGTTAGGTGGCTGCTCATTACTACATAACCATCTGTGTGGCAGCTCATTACTACGTAACTGCTGGGTGGCTGCTCATTACTACGTAACTGCTAGGTTGCTGCTCATTACTGCATAAACTGCTAGGTGGCAGCACATTACTGCATAAACTGCTAGGTGGCAGTTCATTACTGCATAAAGTGCTAGGTGGCAGCTCATTACTGCATAAACTGCTAGGTGGCTGCTCATTACTGCATAAACTGCTAGGTGGCAGCTCATCACTACATAAACTGCTAAGTGGCAGCTCATTACTGCATAAACTGCTAGGTGGCAGCTCATTACTGCATAACCTGCTAGGTGGCAGCTCATCACTACATAAACTGCTAGGTGGCAGGTCATTAGTGCATAAACTGCTAGGTGGCTGCTCAATACTACATACACTGCTAGGTGACTGTTCATTACTACACAAAACTGCTAGGTGACTGCTCATTACTACATAAACTGCTGTGTGACAGCTCATTACTGCATAAACTGCTAGGTGGCAGCTCATCACTACGTAAACGTCTGGGTGGCTGCTCATTACTACGAAAATGCTAGGTGACTGCTCATTACTACGAAACTGCTGTGTGGCAGCTTATTAGTCCATAAACTGCTAGGTGGCAGCTCATAACTACATAAACTGTGAGGTGATAGCTCATTACTACATTAACGGCTATGTGGCAGCTGATTACTACATAAGCTGCTAGGTGGCAGCTGATTACTACATAAACTGCTAGGTGGCAGCTGATTACTACATAAACTGCTAAATGGCAGCTGATTACTATGTAACTGCTGGTGGCAGCTCATTATGTAACTGCTAGGTGGCAGCTCATTAGCACGTAACTGCTGGGGGACAGCTCATTACTACATTAGTAATAGGTGGCAGCTGATTACCACATAAGCTGCTAGGTAGCAGCTGATTACTACATAAACTGTTAGGTGGCAGCTGATTACTACATAAGCTGCTAGGTGGCAGCTCATTACTACATAAGCTGTTAGGTGGCAGCTGATTAGTACAAAAGCTGTTAGGTGGCAGCTCATTACTACATAAGCTGCTAGGTGGCAGTTGATTACTACATAAGCTGCTAGGTGGCAGCTCATTACTACATAAGCTGTTAGGTGGCAGCTCATTACTACATAAGCTGCTAGGTGGCAGCTCATTACTACATAAGCTGCTAGGTGGCAGTTGAGTACTACATAAGCTGCTAGGTGTCGGTATGGGAGTAGATAACTAGAAACAAAAACATGACTAGTTACAAGTTGAGCACTGGGAGACGCTGGACTGTTTATTCATCTAATGTTCGATATATAGTGAATGGGAATATGGTCTATGTTTGTTATGTTATGTTGTGTTATTTTCTGTCATAAGTGATTTATAGAGCACACTGTCACCCGAATGATTATACCAGCACAACTACCCAAAAGAGCAACTGAAAGGCGAGTAAATGTGAAGCAGTAGATCTGAGCTACAGAGTTCTCCACTGCTTCCAAGCAGAGACAGAGGGGGCTCGGCCACCCTTACGAGCTCCTCTGACTCTAGGAATGATTAGTAATTTGTAGGTGGTGTAGTGATGCGTCCTGGAGGGAGTCTGTGTTGTTACGCATTGATAAATAGGATACTGTACTTGTTGGACAATGCAAAGCGTCTTAAAGGATGTGCTGGCTTGAATGGGAAGCTAGTGAAGAGATGTTCTTAGATGGGTATCTAGACCATGGTAAGTTACCAAGGAGCTGTATGTTGAATTACTTGAAGTCTCTGCAATAGTGCTGGTTTTAAGCCCAAATAGGCACCATTTCAATACTCAAGCCTGGAACCAGTCAAACTGGATATTGTCAAACGACGACAGTCCTCAGGACACAGATAACTTTAGGGTGAATGTCCACATCAGCAGGTGCAATTGACGCAAACAGAAGAAACTTGGAAGTTCATCATCTACGAATATCCAAGATGGACTCCAGTGCTTTTAACTGAGCCTGATGGAGGAGGGCAATGACCAAAATCAGAAGTCCAGAGGGAAGAGTGCAGAAGGGAAGAACTATTACCAGGGGCCAGAACTTCCATTTTGTCCGCGTTGAGCTTCAGCCAATGGAGTCCCGTCCATTCTGTAGCTTCAGTCTAACAAAGCTGAGATGATCAGTCCTTACTGAGCTTGGGCTAGTGGTGTCCCATCCATTCTGTAGCTTCAGCCTCACAAAGCTGAGATGATCAGTCCTTACTGAGCTTCGGCCTGTGGTGTCCCATCCATTCTGTAGCTTCAGCCTAACAAAGCTGAGATGATCAGCCCTTACTGAGCTTCGGCCAGTGGTGTCCCATCCATTCTGTAGCTTCAGCCTAACAAAGCTGAGATGATCAGTCCTTACTGAGCTTGGGCCAGTGGTGCCCCATCCATTCTGTAGCTTCAGCCTAACAAAGCTGAGATGATCAGTCCTTACTGAGCTTCGGCCAGTGGTGTCCCATCCATTCTGTAGCTTCAGACAGAAAATGCTGAGATGATCATTCCTTACTGAGCTTCGGCCACTGGTGTCCCATCCACTCTGTAGCTTCAGACTCACAAAGCTGAGATGATAAGTCCTTACTGAGCTTCGGGCCATGGTGTCCCATCCACTCTGTAGCTTCAGACTAACAAAGCTGAGATGATCATTCGTTACTGAGCTTGGGCCAGTGGTGTCCCATCCATTCTGTAGCTTCAGCCTAACAAAGCTGAGATGATCAGTCCTTACTGAGCTTTGGCCAGTGGTGTCCCATCCACTCTGTATCTTCCGACTAACAAAGCTGAGATGATCAGTCCTTACTGAGCTTCAGCCTGTGGTGTCCCATCCACTCTGTAGCTTCAGACTAACAAAGCTGAGATGATCAATCCTTACTGAGCTTCGGACACTGGTGTCCCATCCACTCTGTATCTTCAGACTAACAAAGCTGAGATGATCAGTCCTTACTGAGCTTCAGCCTGTGGTGTCCCATCCACTCTGTAGCTTCAGACTAACAAAGCTGAGATGATCATTCCTTACTGAGCTTGGGCCAGTGGTGTCCCATCCATTCTGTAGCTTCAGCCTAACAAAGCTGAGATGATCAGTCGTTACTGAGCTTCAGCCCGTGGTGTCACATCCATTCTGTAGCTTCAGCCTAACAAAGCTGAGATGATCGGTCCTTACTGAGCTTCGGCCACTGGTGTCCCGTCCACTCTGTAGCTTCAGACTAACAAAGCTGAGATGATCATTCCTTACTGAGATTGGGCCAGTGGTGTCCCGTCCACTCTGTAGCTTCAGACTAACAAAGCTGAGATGATCATTCCTTACTGAGCTTCGCCCACTGGTGTCCCATCCACTCTGTAGCTTCAGACTAACAAAGCTGAGATGATAAGTCCTTACTGAGCTTCGGGCCATGGTGTCCCATCCACTCTGTAGCTTCAGACTAACAAAGCTGAGATGATCAGTCCTTATTGGGCTGACGGCTGAGTTTAAACCTTTGTTTGCATGTCATCAGCGTAAGTGTATGGTAGCAGCCAATGAGATCGAATAATGGTGGAACGGGATCTTACATACCTATTAAACGGTTCTGGAGAGAGCACCAAACCCCACCGCATCTCACAGTCCAGGGGCTTGGAGGTGGAAAGGAAAGAGCTAAGAGACACTATATGAGAACTAAATGAAAGAAAGGAGGTGAGCCACGCGGCCACCATCCCACCTATACTGGCTGTAATGAGTTCCTGAATTTCTGGATGACGGTGGACAATGTCAAATGCCTCTGCTAGATCTAATAGAATCAGAACTTTGACACTGTCAACATCAGCGGCCACCCATAGGTTATCTAGCGCTACAATGGGCTAGAAAGAGAAGCGGCGCTGAATAGTAACTAATAGTTGATAATGTCTATAGGCAGGCCCTGGACTAGAGACTGTAGTATTGTTGCCCATCAGTACAATTGTAGGGTTCTCAGTACCAAAGGAATTCATGCTGTCCCCTGTTATTTATTTATTTATCAAAATTATTAGGCAGAGAATCGGAGCTGGTTCAAGTCAAATGTGGATAGAGTTAGAGTTTGCACTAATTAGCAGTGCAGATGTCAAGGAAGAAACAAACTACACGTGCAATGCAAGTCTTTGTGTCAGTACACCACTGGCTAGAGAACAGACATCTGACAGCAGTACTTCATAGAAGCAGAACAGAGGTATGCATGAAGTGTTTGTTATCTGTACATTACAATGTGCAGAATAAAGTATGTACTATGTATACGCACTGAACCAGAAATAAAGTGTGATATATTGGCAAGCCAAGGTTGCCTAACACGGATACAACTTACAGGTTAAACTCCACAAGAAGGCCTCTGGGCTCCCAGCAGAAAGGCAACTCCCCGAAATGCATCTGGTTGAGGAATGATGGTTAAACATACTAGAAAAACCGCAAAACTTATCTAAAAAAAAAGTTACCCAAAAAAAGAAAAGACAATTTGAGGTGAAATTCTAGATTTATTTCAGAATAACTTCAGATAAATGTAGAAATAAATCTATAAACCGCAGCACAGGGTGTTGCTACTGTCTTACGACGCGTGTGCCGTCACCAACAGGAGGTACATCCTCTGACCACATTACAGTACAGGGTCAGTGCTGTGTCCAGTGTGAACGGAGCACATACATTGATCAGGCTCAGAGTGTCCGGGTTAGTGGTGACCTTGGAAATATTGCTTTGTGAACACCCAATGTGCAGGATACAAGGGACAGGGATTGGGGAGGCGTGGAGCTGGATCCCACAAGCAAGAACCTTTCCACCTGGGTGCTCAGCCAATGTGTTCTTCCTCTGCTTACAGTTCATCATAGAGGGAGTGTACGGAGAGAGGCCTGGGACGGACATAGCAGTGGATAGCGTCGAAATCTGTCCATGTCAAGGTAAAACACCTGGATGTTACTGTCCCACCGTTACTATGAATCCGAGCTCTGTTTCCCATGATGGTCACACACTGTCCCCCTCCACCCACCCTATTTGCTTTCCATTTCCATCCTCTTTGCCCAAAAAAGCACATAATAGGGCTTTTTCTGAGATGACAGGATAAGTTTTAAAGTTTATATTGGATCCATCCAGTCCACCCTGAAGGTGTTTTGGGCACACCAACCAATGTCCAATCAGAATACGCCCTGTCTGCCTAAGTGTAATCACAAATATCTATCACATTTCAAAAGGCATATCCCTTTTTTAAGAAAATAATTTTCAAGATGTTATTTTTGGCTTATAAATGTCTGCATGGCGGACCTCTAATCTATCTGCGGGAAAAGCTCCAGGGTAAACTCCAAAGGAAACACTGTGATAAGTACTCAGGCTCTTCCTTCATATTCTAGGGTCCAGAATCCATTGAGCCTGCCCTCGGGGTTTCTCTATTTTAGGCCCTAGATTGTAGTGCACACTCCTTCCAGAAATCAGATGGATCCTTTCTTTTCCCTTTTCAAAGAGATCTAAAGCTCTCTTGCCGGGATTATATCCACCCATTTGTAAGTGACATCCTCCTCCAGTTTTGCATGTTGTTACCCTCTTCAAGCGCCTCAAGGCTTGCAGTATGTGCCTCATAAATACATAAAATAATGAAATCTCGATTATGAACATGTGTTTTACTTCTCAACTAGGAATCATCCCATCGGTGGCACCGAGCACAACAACAACAACTACAGCTACTGGAACAACAACAACCACAACAACATTAACTCATCCTGTAACCACAACAACTACAACAATTTCATCTGCAACAACAACTGCGACCACAACAACCACACCTCCTGTGGCCACAGCCACAACTGCTCCTGTAGCCAATGCAACTACAACCATATCTCCCACAACAACCAAAGCTCCAGGCACTACAACAACAACTCCAGGGACAACTGCACCTACTACTCCTGGAAACGCTACAGTTACAACCATATTCCCCACCACAACAACAACTACTCCTAATATGACAACAACCACAACTGTGAGCATAGCAACCACAACTACGACTCTTGGGACCACAGTAGCCACATCTCCTTCAAACACAACAGGCACGCTTCCTGGGACTACACCCACCACAATGCCCTCAACAACCACACCTCATGGGACCTCAACTACTACAGTTCCTCTAAACACAACTACTCCTGGGACAACTACTAGCAAAATTCCGGGGACAGCAACGACCACATCTGCATCCACAACCACAACTCCGGTGATGACGACACTGAAAACAACTCCAAATGCCACAACTACGATTCCTCCAGTGACAACAACCACCACTCTCAGAACTTCAACAACTATAACTCCTACAAACACAACAACTACAACTGGTGGGGCAACAACAACTCCAAATGCCACAACTACGATTCTTCCAGTGACAACAACCACCACTCTCAGAACTTCAACAACTATAACTCCTACAAACACAACAACTACAACTGGTGGGGCAACAACAACTCCAAATGCCACAACTACGATTCTTCCAGTGACAACAACCACCACTCTCAGAACTTCAACAACTATAACTCTTACAAACACAACAACCACAACTGGTGGGGCAACAACAAGTACAGCACCTGCATCCAAAACCACCACAATTCCTGTGAACACAAATATCACAACACCTACAACTGCAGCTCCAGGAACAACTACAGCACCAATCACAGCTCCTGTGATCACTGCAACCACAACACCTACAACCCCTGCAACCCTAACTCCAGGAACAACAACAATACCAACTCCTAGAACAACCACCACCACAACTTCTGGGACCACAATAACAGGTAATACACATTATGTGAGAGCGGAAAACTCTTCCCATTGATGCATGGGTGGTTACTTTTGTCCTGTACTTTGACAGTGACTCCCATTCTCTGTACTCTTCAAGCACTCTGCAGTATCCCCACCACCCATATAATACCATGTATGCCAGTTGGGTGTTGGGCCTCGCCGCTTCCACCTAAAGTATTTATTTCCTTCCCAAAGTAGATCCACTAAATGTGTAACCAGGTGATTCTTTCAGCCTAGACCTGAGTTTTCCAAACCCTTTGCAAACGCGACCATGGTGCCATAAAGTCCTCACCTCTCATCAACTTTCAGCAGGCTTAACTTTCAGAATTGAACAGGGCAAGAGTAATGTATTTATTAGGGGATATGGATCTTGGTGAGGTAAGCACCAACATCTGCATTTTATTTTCCAAAACCTCTGAATAGTTGTAATTTACCACACCTGATAACAGCTGAACCTCGAGGAGTCGGACATTATTGGGTGTGATACTTACTCCCTACAGATCTGTCTTCCCCTCAGAGGAGAGATGCCTTGTACAAAGCATTCACCCTACTTCTACCATGAAATGTGTGAGTTGGACATGTATCTCCTTTAGGTTCCTGCCAAACATCCCCGCCTTTGAGTGGAAGGAGCAGCTTCGATTCCTAGTTACTCTGTTTGACAGGGACAAGTGTGTCCTGTCGAATGCCTTTAAGCTCAGGGTGGTAACCACAGGACTGAAGTTCCCATTCTCCATTTCACCATAAGTCTGAGCTCCTCATCTCTGATGTCACCCAAGGTGGCACCCTGGGGAAGCAGTGTTAGGATCAAGGCTCAAAAGAGGCAAGCCCACCGTGCAGGCCTGCATCCTTCTACCCCAGGTTGAGTCTATCCAAGAAGTCTACCACACAAGATGCTAAAGGTTATCTTTGTCAGTTTATACAGTGGAAAAACAGAAAGTGCATTTATATGGGCCTTGACATGATGTCACACCAGTGTGCTATTGAGTGTTCATCGAGAAATGCCACCTTACTTAGAGAGGCCTGGCCAGAATCTGGAAACAATATCACACAGGGGTAATAATATTGTAGTCTGCGTCACTTGCAAGTTTAGAGTTGTGTGGAAAAACATGGTAAATAGACTTCAGTTATGAAGGCATCACACATTTACCATATGTATTTTACCATGGTTTCCCCAGACTTTTGCTAATCTAAACTATGGACCCCACTTTAGCCTTGTAAATCAGTTTGACCTTATTTCTGCTTATCCGGGCTCGTGTAGTAGGCCGACAGTGCAAATTTTCCCCTCTAAGGGCCACATGCATCAAAAGAAAAACCGGTTTCAAACGGGCAGATTCTCAGAATTTGCCCCTTTGCGTCCGGTATTTTTGCATTTGGGATTTGCGATTACCTAAATTGCGATTGCATTTAAGGAATCGCAAATTGAGATTCCTTAAATACAATGCATTAAAGTAAAAAAAAAATTGCGATTTTGCTAATAGGAGTCGCAAATTACCATGAATTTGTACTTGATGGTGATTTGCAAAAACTGAAAAATGCACTAAAGTGCATTTTTCAAAGTTCCATTTTACACACACACATGCCCTTGGGGCATGTGTGTGTGCAACATGTACTCATATATAGATTTCAGGGGTGCAACAGGGTATCCTTTCGGAACCCTTGCACCCTTGAAATTGCATACGCAATTTGCGAGTACCTATTGAGTACTCGCAAATTGCGAATGCAATTCCCATTCATTCCTATGGGCCTATAGGCCCATACGAATGAATGAGAACATACATTCCTTAATTGCAACTCGCAATTTGCGAGTCGCAATTAAGGAATGTTTAGAAATCGCTATTTTTTTAGCGATTTCTACATGCATAGGCTTTTGCGATTCCTTAATTGCGATTCCTTAATAATCGCAATTAAGGAATCGCAAAAGCCTACCTTGATGCATGTGCCCCTAAGGTTGTAGTCAAGAGGAGGTTCAAAGTACTGACTGACTGATGCTGGTCCTGCTTCATAGAACTTTTCAGGTCGCATCCTCACAGCTTTCCCTTTATTTCCCACCGGTCTAGTGTGCCCACCAAACTCTCACTACAACGCCTGTGCGCCAGCGTGCCCCCCTCGATGTGATGCCCCAGAGAACAACTGCAGCCTACCTTGCCAGCCCGGCTGTGTCTGCGACCCAGGATTTCTTCTGCAAGGGGGGAAGTGTGTGCCACTGAGCCAGTGTGGGTGCTTCTACAACAGCACCTACTATGAGGTGAGCAACATGGTCTCTGTATGAGGGTGGCTTACACAGTTCACCTGCTGATCATTGTGTGTGGGGGCACTTACGCAACAGGATCTACCGTTTTGTTTCTATGATGTTTATTCTGATTTTAGTGACATGCTGAGTGTGTATGGACATTCTCTACAACACCGTCAGTTGTGAGGTACAGGAAGTGCCCTAAGGGTTGTCAGTTTGATAATAGCACCTACTTAGAAGTAAGTGTCATGTCTGTGTGTTTGGCTACTTAAACAATGATGCCTGTTCTGAGGCGAGCGCCAGCCATTCCCAGTAAAAACTGCTTCTAGCAAACACAAGGAGATGATGGACGGAGCGCGGAAACTTTTCAGACACACCCTCAGTCACAGAACTGGGTTTAATCCATCATCGTTCTTTAGCTCACCTCGCCACCCCAGTTTGGACCCAGCTATATGCAAACCAGTCTTGACCCAGTGCCTCATGGGAACAGTCCAGCCCGAACTGCCAGGCCATGTCTGCTACTAGGACAGGAATGTTTCCATGTGAAAATAGATTGCAGAAACATTTATGCAGCAATGACTCAAACATGTGGAGGACCAAAATCTCGTCCATGCATAAATCTCTCTCTTCCAAGACTTCTACGTGTATTCAGTTCCTAGGTCCAGCCAAACCCACTTCTCATATAGGTATTAGAAGTGGGCTGAATTACTTTTCTTATTCCCATTCCGTCATTTCTGTTAGCAAGTGCATGGTAGCTGGATAATGTGCAGGTCGAGAGTTCTTGGTGTGCTATGAGAATATCAAGCTTTTTATATCAACCTCCAAAGCTATTGATTGCAGACTTTTTGGTTGGCCAATATTTTTGACCGTAATATTCTTACGTACAGCCTACAAGCCTATGTTTGTAGCGGAGATATTTAAGTAAGGTTCAGATTTTGGTAATCTGTGTTTTGGAGTATGTTTTGGCAAAATATGTTTTTTCAGTGTGTATTTCCGCATGCTACCACTGCACCTGCTTTGTGGTGTGAAATGTAGCCTTAGAAGGCGGGCTTCATCTCCAGCTGTGTGTGTGCGCTGCTTCTATAGCAGAAAATATTTTGAGGCAAGTGATGGGACGTGTGTCTGGGCTGCTTTAATCCCAGTAGCGCTTATTTCCATGTTCATGTCTCTGCTCATTTTCAGCCAGGCCAGGTGATCTGGGGGGAAGGCTGCTCTGAAGTCTGTACCTGCTTGGGGAACTACACCCTCCAGTGCACCAACAACAGCTGCTCCCCTACGGAGTACTGCAAGGAGGTGAACGGGATACCCAGCTGTTACCCCAAAGGTAAGAGCCGGTTTCAGTGTCTCTCAGATGAGGGAGGTCTGGGAATCCACAAGTGGGATGCCAGCAAAGTTTTTATTGGAGGTCAAATTTCATAGTTGATATGGAGGATCCTGGGCAAGCCAAAATCTAGACTTACCGGGGAATAGGGATGCATTTGAGAGTAGACATGACTACGGCGGAGTCCGAAAGATATCAATATATCAAGCTGAAGTTGTTGCCTGTGAAATAGAAAGTGGGTGCAACATACAGTATCTGATGAGCATAAAAGCTGCCTCAAAATGTACTGTACTTGGTCAGCATTGACTTGGTTGACAACTCGGTCAGTTGAAGTTGTGGTGGACACTCAACGTGCATCTCATTCCTGCGTGAGAATTGTTGATCTTAGTGTTGGCCAGGAAGCAGCATTCTACGGAGGGGTCTGCAGGGTAAACGGAGAGTAGGGACAGAGGGAACCAGACTGTCACAACAGGATGGGTTGGGGTGAAGGCCACATAAGCACTTTTATCCTAACCTAGTGTCAAACTCACAGTTGCTGCCTCATTGGTGTGTTCTTGCTCATGACATCTGTGAACATGCATAGGGCCTGAGTTAGATCTTGGCGGACGGGTTCCTCCGTCACAACGGTGACTGATATCACGTCCGCCGAAATGTTAATCCCATAGGATATAATGGAATCTATATTTCAGCAGATGGGATATCTGTCACCGTTGTGACGTAGTAACCAGTCTGCCAAGGTCTAAATCAGACCCCTGGTATCCTTCTAAGTTTTTCCAGAGATCCTCTAAGACGTCATCGGAAATAAGGGTGATCTGTAAATAGCTTTGCCTGTATATCTGTCTAGGCTTGTTTCTGATAACCTTTCTAACAAGCTTTTCTAATATCTGGTGGGCTGGAGAATGAGGATCAAAAGGTGGGCTATAAGAATGATTCTGTCTGTTAACAGGTTGTTAGAATAATTCTAGGGTTATTAATGGAAGGTTGGGCTTATCAAAAGGATAAAGAGACCCACAGTGTGTTTTCTGCATTGCATTATATGTTTTCTAAGGGATGTCTGCACAGCCATACTTGGCAAGGTCAGACATCTAATGTTGGTACAGAAGGTAGTGGTTGCTCTGATGTGTTTGTCAGTTGATTGCATCAGTGGGGTAGGGTGGCACACACATGGCTTTCGATGAATGAGCTGCTTTGTTTTGAGAGGACGGGGTGTTTTTTTGCCTACTCAGCTAATTTCAGCCTCTATCCTTCTCACTGCCATTTTAGATTCGTCCACTTGTGTTGTGTCCGGTGATCCCCATTATACGACCTTTGACAAGAAAAAGTATGACTTCCATGGCAACTGCACCTATGTTCTAGCCCAGCCTTGTAACTCCAGCCAGACCCCCTTCGCAGTGTACGCCTCCAACGAGTACCGATGGAACACGTTCACCGTAGCATACATCAAGGCCATCTATGTGGACGTTTACGGAGTGGTGGTGGCCCTGTTGAAGGATAAGATCGTCCAGGTAATACACTGAGCAGCCACCATTGGTGGCTGTTATGGCTACTACATCCATGTGCTCCAGAAGAGCTGAGAACATGAAACAGATACTCATTCTGGGTTACTTGCAGGTGAATGGAGTTACAGTGAACATCCCCATCAATCCGGCATCCGGACTGTCCGTCTTCTCCTCTGGGAAGTACATGGTGGTGCAGACTGATTTCGGCCTGGTTGTGCGATATGATGGAAACCACTATGCAGACGTCAAAGTGACCAGCGAGTGAGTACTATGGTTCGCGGATAGTACTGGGAGGGAGGCCTTTGGCTTTTCTTTACAGGACTGAGATTTTTTATCTGAAACATGATTTTTTTATGTCTTCAAACCCAGCTAAGTCCCTGAGTTGTTACTTAAGAAAGTGCTTTGAAGGAGCACTAAGCACACCCTGACACAACAAACACAACAACCTGCTGAATTGCTATCCCTCTTACTAGTGGTTAGCAAATAATCACTACCTCACTGTGCAAGACTGTGTGTAAATCGCCAAACCAGCAATATTATTATACCATATGTGTCTTTGACTTCCTCTTTGACTGAATCCCTATTACTTCACCGTCATACACCAACACATTGAGATGGGTCAGATTGCATGGACTTAACCATTTTCCCTTGTGGACAAGCTCTAGCTGAGACCAAGAAGCACTGATTATGGACAGACAGCTTAGGCAACTAGTGCCATGAAACCCTCCACTACAAATTTCTACAAATGAATAATAAAAAGATCTTCTCATTTGCAGCTATAAAGGAGAGCTATGTGGTTTGTGTGGCGACTACGATGGAGCCCCCAATAATGACTTCAGGACCCCCGAGGGGCAGCTGGTGTCAGCCATTAATGACTTTGGCAACAGCTGGAACGTCGATCCCAGGTACGTAGACCTTTGATTTCAAGCAGTGTGTATCTCCATAGGTATTAACCTGTTTTAACAACATGTTACTTTGTCTGCCTCTTTCTCCTCTTGTGTTTACACTGTTTTTGCTGCAGATGCAACAAAACAAACTCGACGGTGGTCCCAGAATGCACTGTTGATGAGCAGGAGTTGTACAAAGGACCCGCCTACTGCGGAATCTTGGTGGACCCACAAGGCCCCTTCGCTTCCTGCCACGACAAGATCAACCCAAACGTAAGTTCTATCATTAGTATTTACACGGCACTGACTCATGAGGGTCCTCTAGTTACTTGCTCACATTAGCAAGGAGAGAAGCTATAGACCAACGAATGGAGGCACAGACTCAGATATAGACGGAGGGACGGATTTACATTTTGCCGGATGGGACACTCCTTCATAACGGTGATGAATATCCCATCTGCTGAAATATAAATCCCATAGGATATAATGGGATTTATATTTCTGAAGACGTGATACCTGTCACTGTTGCGATGGAGTAACCCGTCCGCCGAGATCTAAATCAGGCCCAGAGATTTAAGATCAGAAGGGCACAGAGAGGAGGAACGACTGAGTCTGCGATGAAGAGAGGATCAGGAAAGAAAAGCTGGACTTCTTTGAACCCAGGGGATGAAGGCAGATGGGCTTGAGCAGCACACGGATCCCATGCAGGCTGTTTCTGCTGCACCTTTGGAAAGAGAGACAGTAACCCTGATTACAAGTGGGCCAGAATGTGGTGAGTCATTTTTCCCAATTGGTAAATACCACTAAGCTAAGGTGAAGTATTTACGGAGCGTAGTAAATAGCCCCAACTCCAGGTTTTTCAATTGAAAATAAGGCATAGCATGCAGAATCGGTATTTAATGCACCAAGGGCCAGATGTACATAGGTTTCCGTTTGCAATTACCTAATAGCGAATTTTCACAATTCACTATTAGGTAATATCAGAAACAACGATGTACTGCAGTGTGTTTCACACTGTTAGCGATTATCAGTGGATCGCAAATAGTCCTACCTCATTACTATTCATGAAGTAGGTTTACAATTTGCAACCCATTGGGAATCGCTAAAATCACAGGGATGGTGGCCTGCTGGGGTCAGCAGGGCACCCTGTCTGTGATTGCTTTAAAAAAAAGCATTTGTTTTTTAAACGCTGCCCGTTTTCCTTAAAGGAAAATGGGATGCATTTCAAAATGTAAAATGAAAAGTTTTCTTTTCATATTTTAAGGGTAGACAGTGGTCTGTGGGACCACTGCCTGCTCTTAAAAAAACATTTTCGCATGCATTCACAAAGGGAAGATTTTTTTTGGAACCCCTTCCCGTTTGCAAATGGTTTACCATTAACTCCGAGTTGGCGGTAAAATTGAAATATTTTACAGACTGCTTTTCGGTTGCAAAACATTCACACATACCACTGTGAATCACTATTAAGAAGGGAAGCCCTAAACACTTCCTGTCCTAATACTGAATCACAAACCCATTTTACGAGTCAGTAATGGGTTACTAAATCACAAAATAGGGTTTGGTTCATAGAAAGATGCTTTTTCTCTGATCGCAAGTGGCCTGATTCTGCGAATCGGGTCGTTTGTGACCTAACAATACCCATCGTACACCTGGCATCAAATTCCTTCTGTTTTGGCCTTTTCTGCTGATAGGTTGTACCAAGTTTGACCTGCTGGAGTCTGTCAGGGGAATACAGCTGATGTTTGCTAGCAATATGGACACAGAATTTGGAATACAGATCCCTGTACAAGCTGTGTTGGCAGAGGGATCAGAATTCAACCCCTAACTCATAAGCAGGGCTTAAGAGATCTGGGTATAATGCCAGGAGTTTAAATTCTTTCTGTTGCTTTCACCGGCATAAAGGGATGTGTTGAAGATACGACACAGGAGCCATCTTGGCAATGATCTTCGATGCAGCAGTATTCTATGAGGGGGAGGTAGAATTTGAAGCGACCTATGATTTATTAGGGATTATAGTAATCCAGAGGTGCTAAGGTAGCTGCTGTGATTAATGCTTTCCTTGCAAGAGTCTGTGGTGATCTACATTAAGGCCCTGCTGTGTTATGATGATCCAAGGGTTAGGATGGGCCAAGTAAAGAGATATCCTTCCACTTGTGTTAGACCTTCTTCAAAGACTGCGTGTACGACATGTGCGAGCTGGGTCCAGGCCAGCGACCGCTGTGCGAGGCGCTGGAGTCCTACGTGAACGAGTGCCAGGAGAGGAACGTCACCCTGCGACCATGGAGGAACGACACCTTCTGCCGTAAGTCACCTCCTCTCTTGTCTCTGTTTAGGTTCAAAGATGATATCAAAAGGAGCTCCTGTCCCTTTATGCTTCCTTCTTAAGACACTTTGAACCATCTGGCCATGAAAGGGTGGGCTACACGGGACCAGCGTCCCTATTATCATCATGGCCTTTAATTCTGTTCTTCACACCAAAAAAGCGGAAATTGTACAAATACAAATATTCATCAAACTGGATATAAACTTACATAATTCAAAAAAACAACCCAATGACCATCTTAACTTAGTATTTGATATCTTTGGCATGGTCTAGAATACATCCTTCTCTTTGTGCTGCTGGCTCCTTTCTCAAGAACAAATCCATTTGATTATTGAAATAGAGCCCACCTCAATTACCAGACAAGGTGCCGGCTCAACAGAGACCCCCGCTTCTGTATCTATGAATAGCATGTAATTTCCCCTGCAATGGAGAATAAAACGCGGCCTCGGAATACTGGATCACCTTCTGTCTTCCTGCTCCAAACCTCGTACAATCTCCTGGAGGAAGCCTGAAGTTAGGTGACCAAACATAGCCACTTGTTCATCCTACTGATCCTCCCGTTTGAGTGCACTTGTAGCTGAGGCCAAGGGGTAGCTGTGGTAAGGAACAGCACCAAGAGTCCATTAGGGATGTAGGGAATGGTGTTTTTTCTTTTAATCAGAGTTTAAGAAAGTTCCACAAAATGTGATTCAACACAACTGCTTTCATGTCATGTAAAAAAGTAGCTTAAGATGCTGGTTGAAGACTGGTTCAAGCACAAAAGGTCTCAGCGGCATATTTTATTCCCAAAGCAGCCTCCTGCAGATACACATTATGCAAAATGATAAAATGCATGAAATTCCAGAACTTTCATGTAATACAAAATTCAGCAATGTCATTAATTTCACAGGCATAATAAAAATGTCATCTAGACCTAGATAGCAGCTATCACAGATCCTGCCCATTAACCAGTGCAGGTCCAGGACTCAAATAAAACACCCAAAGATTGTTTTTATTAGGACCTTAGTCCTCGGATCCCAACCAGTGTTGCGTTGTTACTCAGATCAGCCTTAATACCCACTATCACGGGGCTTACAACAGCGCTTACTTGGAAAAGCCACAAAGAGACCTGCAACAGAGCTGGCCATAAAGAAGACGTCTCAGATAGCCAGTGTAGCTCAGGTGTGCCAACGAGGTGGCACACCTGAGCTCCACTGGCTGTCTGAGACGTGTTCTTTATGACCTGCTCTGTTGCAGGTCTCTTTGTGCCACCTCGTTGGCTATCACAGTTGCTCTCAGAAGTTCTTGCCACTGGGACTGGTCGCACGCAAACATCTAGCAGACCATTCGAGATGAAAAATTTTGCAAACACCTATTCTCCAAGGGGAACAACCTTTACAACGCAACTATTACAACGCACTACACTTACAACGCAATTTTTACAACGCAACATCCACTACAACGCATTCCATTACATCGCATGACACTACAACGCATTTTTAAAAACTACCTTTACAACGCATTCCATTACATCGCATACTACCTTTACAACGTATACCATTACAACGCATAATCTTAAATTAAAACCCCTACACTATCCAACACTTACCCTACTGTTGCACCCCCTGGAGTTAGAATAGTAATTTTTACCCCTATACTATCCAACACTTACCCTACTGTTGCACCCCCTGGAGTTAGAATAGTAATTTTTACCCCTATACTATCCAACACTTACCCTACTGTTGCACCCCCTGGAGTTAGAATAGTAATTTTTACCCCCATACTATCCAACACTTACCCTACTGTTGCACCCCCTGGAGTAAGAATAATAATTTTTACCCCTATACTATCCAACACTTACCCTACTGTTGCACCCCCTGGAGTTAGAATAGTAATTGTTACCCCTATACTATCCAACACTTACCCTACTGTTGCACCCCCTGGAGTAAGAATAGTAATTTTTACCCCTATACTATCCAATACTTACCTTAAATGCAATGCAATATTATGCGCTGTAATGGTATGCGTTGTAAAGGTAGTATGCGATGTAATGGAATGCGTTGTAAAGGACGTTTTTAAAAATGCGTTGTAGTGTCATGCGATGTAATGGAATGCGTTGTAGTGGATGTTGCGTTGTAAAAAATGCGTTGTAAGTGCATGCGTTGTAAAAGTATGCGTTGTAACGACATACATGCAACCTCAAGAGAGTGTATATATATTGTCACGGAGTGGTCTGTTCCTGTTCTATGCATTCCTTGCATATTTCTTGGACTGTGGAAATTATATATATATATATATATATATATATATATATATATATCAAATACTCTCACACACAAGAGCAAAGGTGGGCACTCCAGGCAAGTCAAGCAATTTCTTTATTTTCTCACATCACGATGTCCGTCCTGACGCGTTTCGGCTGATCCCAGCCGTTGTCAATCACATTACATTTCAAATCATTCTTATTTCAAAGGCACAGTCAATCATAGATATAGAAGAAAAAACCTTTGTTATCCCCCATGCCCTAATCCTCTCGAATACTGTGTTTTAAACTGTGTAAGATATTCATTCCTATTTCCATAATCATTTTTACATATTTTTATATTATTCCCTTTTTTGTGTTTTTATCAAAATTATTTTATATAAAGAACAAGCCAACTAAACATTTCAATGCTTCTTGTTGTCATGCTTGGACATTGGAACTGTTCTAGGAGTGTGTGTGTAAGACCAATTGTGGTTGAAACGCGTTGGTGGTGGATATTGGTGTTTACTTGCACTAAGAATAAATCCCTTACAAACTTCCTTGGTGTGCGGTGTTTCCTTTACGAGGGAATTGGTTGAAAAAAATAAATAAATAAAATAAAATAAAATATATATAGATACATATATATATATATATATACTTGAAGATGAAGGATCACAAGAAAACAACAGCCAGCCAGGGCAAAAATCTGGATCCCAAAGGATACAATGAGTCACAAAGAAATAAAATATCCGAGAAAGAAGTGACTCAAACAGATAGATTCACCAAAGAACAAAAATATATTTCCACTACAACGTTTCAGCTTCCGCCTTCCTCAGGTAGTACAAGATGGTTTGCTCTGTGGCTGCACAGATGACAGCTGAATTTTCAAAAAGCATCATGAGTGAAGATTCCATTTGGAATGTGGAATCAATGCAGTCCAGAGAGCTCTTGAGATATGCAGTAATCAGGTTGTGTTGTCAGTAATGTTCAGTCCATCTGGATGCAGTGATTTTAAACGGTACATCCAGAAGTTTTCCCTGGAGTCCAGTAGTTCTTCCTTTGAAACATGTTCCACGGGGAAAATCTTAAAATCTGATAGTGAATGATCCACAAGGTTAAAATGATTGGCTACAGGCTGGTCAATTTTCTTATTAATTATTGCAGATTTGTGGTTCCTGAATCGTGTTCGGAGGTCATTCACTGTTTGGCCTACATATTGCTTTTTACAGCTTTGCCGTTGGCACTGAATCACATAAATAATGCATGTTGAGCGACATGTAAGATGCTGCCTTATTGCATAGGTCCTTCTCGTAACAGAACTAGTTGCAGATGATGTTTGTAAAAGATATTCACACGTGATGCACCTTTTAGAGTCACAGCAATGAACCCCTGCATTTGTTACAGATTGCTTGAGTTCAGCTCTCACAATAAGAGATCGTAAATCTGGAGCTCTGCGGTAAGCAATGACTGGTGGTTTTGGAAAAACCTTTTGCAATTTTTCACAAGTGGACAGTAAGGGAAATGTTTTTTGCATTATATTTCTGTAGTTAGGAGCTGATGGATGATAGTCAACTACAAATTGAGTTCTGTCACTTTTGTTTCTGCCATTGGTATTCCAAATAAGTGCTTCTCTGGGTATCTGCAAAGACTTGTCAATTTGTTGCTGTATGATATGCAGAGGATAGCCTCGCCTTTTAAATAATGTAGCAAGCTCCTGTAGATGGTCTTTACAGGTTTCCTCATTGCTGCAGATGCGTCTTATTCTGAGTGCTTGGCTGTAGATGATGCTCAGTTTAGTGTGGTGTGGGTGACATGAAGTCCAGTTTAGATACAAATGAGCATCTGTAGGCTTGTGGTACAGATCAGTTGTAATTTTGTGTTCATGAATGGTGAGTAGCACATCCAGAAAAGGGAGATGAGGATTCTGTTTAGTATTGCTGCTGGTAAATCTTCACTCATGATGCTTTTTGAAAATTCAGCTGTCATCTGTGCAGCCACAGAGCAAACCATCTTGTACTACCTGAGGAAGGCGGAAGCTGAAACGTTGTAGTGGAAATATATTTTTGTTCTTTGGTGAATCTATCTGTTTGAGTCACTTCTTTCTTGGATTAAAATATATATATATATATTCACTGAAAAAACCATAGGTTTCACACATGTTATAGTTAGCTGTACATTTCACTCGTAAAAAACCAATGAAATTCCACGTTATAGTTAGATCAGGTAACTATAACTTGCGCGACCGCAATCCACTGCTGATGACGTCACATATTACATCACTCATGACATGGTCAGTGACATCACTCATCACATCAATGATGACATCTCAAATGACACATTGTGGATTGCGGTCGCGCAAGTTATAGTTACCTGATCTAACTATAACGTGGAATTTCATTGGTTTTTTACGAGTGAAATGTACAGCTAACTATAACATGTGTGAAACCTATGGTTTTTTCAGTGAATTTGCAAGGTTTTTTAAATGCTAATTCCTAACTATAACGTGTGTGAAACCTATGGTTTTTTCAGTGAATTTGTACGGTTTTTTAAATGCTAAGTTATGTATTTATTTTTAATTTTTGCGCGCACGGTGCGCTTCGCGCACCGTGCGCGCGCTGTGGGCACTCGGTGCACTTCGCGCACCGAGCGCCCACGTTGCGCATTTCGTACCATGCACGCCTCGCCATTTTTTACAAAATATCTATTGTTTTTTTCTCTCTTGGGGGTCCTTAGATTTATATATTAAATGTGATTGTTCATTTTTTTTTATTTTTTTTTTTTTTTTTACCGTACGCGTACGGTAAGCTTACCGTACGCGCACCCCGCGATTTTTAAAAAAAATTATTAAATTCATTTTTCATACTTTTTGCCCGAACGGCTGAACAGAGTTACTTGAAATTTGGCAGAGAGGTAGTCCTCAGGTCAAGGAAGTGCCTTTTGTAGGTTTGGTGTAAATCTGTTCAGTAGTTCCTGAGAAAATAGCATTTAAATCAATATATATATCTGAGCCAGCTTACGGTGCGCTTACCGTGCGCTTACGGTACGCGTACGGTGGCGTGCGCGAGCGCGATTCCGATTGGCTGTTAGATCTAAGTAAACATTCGAATCGGTCGAAACCAGGAAGCGGCGGCCGCCATTTTCTCTCTCCCACTCTGAGTGGGGCAACAAAAACAAAGGCAAAAAACATCTAAAGGGGCAGTGTATTCAGTTCCTAACCACCTAGCATTGATGTAGGTGTCCCCAAAGAACCACTAAGACCAAAAATTCAATTTTATTTTTTTTCGAAAAATTGCCGATTACGCTTACCGTACGCGTACGGTAAAAATTAATTTAAAAAAAAAAAACTATCCACACTATCCAAACCCTATGTGCAAATGGAGCCTGAAGGGCAGCATTTGTGCATGGCTTATCAGATACAGAAAATATGAAAGATTACCTTTCACAACGAAGCGCATAATATGTCCTCCATGTGCGCACGGTGCGCGAAGCGCATCGTGCGTACATGGCCCATCCCGCGTAACGTGGGCACGCGGTGCGCGCAGCGCACCGCGTGACCACCCTGCGTGCACGGCACTAACTGCGTAAAGTGGGCGCGCGGTGCACGAAGCGCACCGCGTGCTCACTGTGCGCGCACCGTGCGCGCACCGTGCGCGCACGGAACGAACTGCGTTAACTGGGCGCGCACGCCACGAATGGCGTAAAGTAACTTAGCATTTAAAAAACCGTACAAATTCACTGAAAAAACCATAGGTTTCACACACGTTATAGTTAGGAATTAGCATTTAAAAAACCGTGCAAATTCACTGAAAAAACCATAGGTTTCACACATGTTATAGTTAGCTGGACATTTTACTGATAAAAAACCAATGAAATTCCCCCGTTATAGTTAGTGCAGGCAACTATAACTCACGCGACCGCAATCCTCTGCTGATGCTAATACTGTATTTAGACACTTATTTGCCCATGTCTTCTTCCATTAAATTTTAGCTATACATATATTGCAAATATTTTTTTTTCATAAAGACACATATGTCATCAGCAGAGGATTGCGGTCGCATTAGTTATAGTTGCCTGCACTAACTATAACGGGGGAATTTCATTGGTTTTTTATCAGTAAAATGTCCAGCTAACTATAACATGTGTGAAACCTATGGTTTTTTCAGTGATATATATATACACACATATATATGTATATATATGCATACAGACACACACACACCACACCTTTCCCAGACTCTACAGCTCAGATAGATACGGCCGCTTTTACAACTATGTTACGGTGATCAGGAATCACCTACTCTTGGAGAAGTCCTGCCCTAGTCTTGCATTTTGTTTCTGCTAAGGGTGGGGTATAAGCTGAAGGCATGTGCAAGCAACCAGTAAATCCCTCCAGAGAAACCTCTCCAAAATCATACACAAACAGATCAATAAATTAAGCATTGACACCCAGCCCAGAGATGTGTTCGAACTCAACACCAAAACACAATGTCCCGCATGTGAAAGATGCGACCAGTCATTCATTGAGAAAGTCAACAATCTGGCATTGATTGGAGATTGGCTCTCAGGGTGCAGAGGGGCCATTTACTATGTTTACTGGGGATGGGAGGCCAAAACAAAGGCGCAAACAGTACGTATACTGTAAATACGAGATTACGTCACACTGAAAGCAGGAGTCACCGCCAGTGTAACTGAATATCGCTTTCTTACAGCATTCCAGTGTGAAAGGTGCAGCTTCTCTCACACTGCTTCCATGGCGTGGCATGAGCGTCTGTTGCAGAGATGTGTACGTGAGCTGTGGGTTATGAAGTAGACTTCTGTCCTCCTATGACAAGGGTACCATTGGTTTGGGCAATAGTAACACCTTACCAAGCTCAGTTTGTGCAATACACGTACATCTGTGAACATTACTATTATATAATATGTGAATCTCAGAAAGAGCATGTCATTCAGAGATGGCTCCTGTCTTTTCAGTAAATTTAACAACATAAGTGGGACCAACCACCATCGAATGTGTGGTTTCTTGATCCAGCGGGAACAGCTGTATCACTTATTGAGACTGTCTTGCCTGCAGTATTTGTGTGAGAGGGCCTGTACTCTCATACAAGTACTGGCAGAAATGGCAGTAACATTCCATAACCAGTGGAATTTCTTCTATTTCCACAGCCATTCCCTGTCCTCCCAACAGCCACTACGAGCCGTGTGCCTCCGCGTGCCCTGCCACGTGCCTGGACCCGCGGCCTGGGCCCTGTGACCGCCCTTGCGTGGAGGGCTGCCAATGTGACGCTGGCTTTGTGCAGAGCGGGACGCAGTGTGTGAGCAAGAAGGACTGCGGGTGTACCTACAACGGAGAATATTACCAGGTATGTCGTTCAACTCCCCACACAGGACGTGGACCCTTTACACATTGCATCAATATTAGTGCACGTCCTACTGTCCCAATTTACCACTTCACACGCGTAAATGCAGAGGGACTGGGAGACAATCTCCCAAATGACCAGCAGTGGCATGACATGCAAACAAAACATGGTACTTAGAAAAGGGATTATTTGTTGAGTTTTCATTCTCACTCAAAGTCAAGTTAATTGCAGATATAGTTTCTGCCTAACAAGAAAGTGTTGTCTGATCTGTGCATCCAGTGTGTTGCAGTCTGTGGCATCTTTATCCTAACCCAGCCCTTGCATGGGCAAGTGCTGAAGAACAGAGAAGACAATGGAACTGACCAAGCTAGAGCCCTCCTTCCGCCTGTTCCCTGCCTTACCTGAATTAGCACCAGGTGAACAGAGTTAGAAAATAGAATGTTATTGCAGCTGAAAATTATTTACAACTTTTTTCCACAGCCAATTAACAGGGATGGCGCGTGCCCCAGTAGTATATTGTATTTTACACGAAGAGGAACATATGTTCTTTTCTTATATGCTTCTTTCAATAAAACTTTTAAACCTAAAAACACTGTTCAATCCATCTCCTGATCTGCACTATTCTGTGACTTGGTTCTGGAGGCTGTTGAAAGCTTTGTTTTGAAATGCATCAACTAACAGATGGACCAAACAGTTAACTGCTGTGTTTATCCAGAAATTACCACTTTTTTTTATTTTTTATTCTTTTTCCAGACCTTTGAATGATATTTCTGTCAATTGAAGGTTTTGCTGAACCTTAAGTAGATAAATGAAAAACAATACTTAATTAATTTAATTTCCAGCCTTTAAGGCAAAATAACATTTTTTTGGAAGAGGCATAGACAATCAATACGTTCATTGCTGAAATTCTCTTAGAGTTCTTGGGTAAATCTCACCCAGTTGCCTTATTTATTATCTGAAATCCAACCCAGAATTCTAAACAGTTTAACTCCACTGGGTGAAATCAAGAACATCATAGGTGCATAACTAACCACACAATTCTCCTTCTATAGACGTAAGATACACCCAGGTGGAGTTCTTCTCCAAGTCTTCAGTCTCTGTACTGTTTCTCGATGTTGAGGACTAACCACATCTCGGAGTATGCTCAGATTTAGATCTATGCAGCAATAGATGAACTGGAGCTCCATAGACTTCGTTCTCTTGTGCCTGCCCTGTTTTTACTCCTGTTTTGCTTCTTCTGCATCCTTTCTGATTCCTAGCCTGGTGAGGTCATCTTCTCTGATGCCTGCAAGGAGGTGTGCCAATGTCTTGCCAACAACAACACAAAGTGCACCGATAATAGTTGTGCACCAGATGAGTACTGCTCCAACCATACCGGGGTTCAAGGCTGCTTCCCCAAAGGTAAGGGGTACACCGTTTGAAGCCATTCTGCTCTTTTCATGTTTAAGCTTGGATATCTTCTGCTACTTGATACCAATAACCCTTTACTTTCTAGACTCAGCCACTTGTGTCGTCACTGGTGACCCACATTACACCACCTTTGACAAGAGGAAGTATGATTTCCATGGTAACTGCACGTATGTCCTGACTCGCCCTTGTAACTCCAGCCAGACACCCTTCGCTGTGTACGCCTCAAACGAGTACCGGTGGAATACACACACTGTGTCATACATCAAGGCCATCTATGTGGAGGTGTATGGAGTAGTGGTGTCGCTACTGAAAGGCAACACTGTACAGGTAATATGCCACTTAGAAACTTGGCGTATTGTCCTTCTGCCATTTCTGGGTTTACTGGAGAGGGAGTCATAGCAGAGAAACTGATTGTATCTGTCTTGCCACCAGGTGGATGGCGCTACAGTGACCATCCCCATCAATCCAGCCGCTGGGCTGTCAGTCTCCTCCTCTGGAAAGTATATGGTGGTTACAACAGATTTCGGCCTGGTCGTGCGGTATGATGGCAACCACTACGCAGATTTGAAAGTGACAAGCGAGTGAGTATCACATATCAAGGGCATAGTACCAAAAGGGGAATGATTTACTGGCAAAGAGATGGTAGAGGAAGCTAAACCCATTGGCTATTTATCTTTGCAGTTATGAAGGTGAGCTGTGCGGCTTATGTGGGGACTACGATAGAGTCCCCGGCAATGACTTCAAGACCCCAGAGGGGAAGCCAGTTACTGGAGTCAATGACTTTGGAAACAGCTGGAATGTTGACCCCCGGTAAGTGACTGTTCTCTCATAGTTAGAGGTGTTCTTCTTTCACAGGTGCATGGTTGCGGCATCCTTTGGTTACACCATATCCGCACATACAGTCTTTTATCTCACTCGGTTCTTCCTTCATGGTCCCATGGCTGATCCATCCTCTCTGTTTTTTTCTCCAGGTGTAACTCGTCCAGCTCCACTGTGGTTCCAGATTGCACAGAGGAAGAGCAAGAATCCTATGAGGGGCCCAAGTACTGTGGGATCCTGACAGACCCTCACGGGCCATTTGCTCCATGCCACAACAAGATTAACCCAAATGTGAGTGTTGGTGCACAATCTGGTCCATACAGTAAACTCTGCCTAGTAATATGGAGGAGCATGTTGTGGAAATAGGTGTAGATGAGTGGGTGGTTGTTTCATATTACAGTAAGGAAAAGGAGAGAATATATTAGGAAAAAGAGTAATAGAAGATAAATGTATACGCTGATTAGATGCAAAGTGTTGGCTCAAGAGAACTACTAATGGAGTGTGGATTGAATGGAGTCCAGTGATGTGAACCGATGCACCAGTGCAGTGAAACGAGTAAGATAAATGAATTGTGTGAGTTTGGATGGGCCATCTTCGGTCAGAAAATCCAACATAAGCTCAGGGGGGTAAAGTCCATGCTAGAGTTTTAATGTATCCATGTCAAATAAATCTGTATTGGGTACCTTTAAATTAATCATATTTTCATAGTCTGTGGTCATCCTGAAACTCTGGTACGGAACAGGCCCTCCGAGACTTTCACTGACATACTTGTCTTAAGTGAATAAATAAATAATTGTATGCATGTTAGTGGTAAGGAGTTTAGGACGTTGATAAGTGGGTATGTGACTCTGCTGTAGGGTGGATTGATTGACGTGTGGATGGGTGTAGGTGGATAAGTAAATGGCTGTACGGAGCAGCTAGTGAGTGGACAAACAGAAGTCCAAGTGGGAGGTTCATGGCAATAGCTATTTTGATGGTCGAGTGAGTGGTTAGAAAGCTGCATGAGTTTCATATTAATTAGGTGTTTAAAGGTCCAGATAAATATGTTGTCAGGTTTAGGCTACGGCTAATGAAAAGTTGAGCTCGTTGACGGATGGTTTGATGAATATTTGAGTGTGTTGACTGATAATTTGATAGAAAGCTCAGGCTATATAAACGGGTTAGTAAAGTATTAAGAAACTGATGAATGGTCCATTGGTTTAGTGTGTATGTGGATTGGTTAATAAAAAGTTGAATGCGAATGGATGGATGGCTTGATGAAGGATTGACTGAGTGAAAGGTTGAAGGTGAGTGGGTGTATGGATTGATGAGGGATAGGTTGAGTAAATGAGTATGTACTATGTTGAGTGGGTGGGTAAGTTTGTCATCAAGTTGGGTGGTTAAAGCCGTTGGGCCACCTTTGGAGTCTGGCGGAGCGTGAGCCCTTCTGTAAGTCCGCAAGGATCGATCCACAACCTCACGTTCCAACCGCTTTACTTAGACGATTGAGCTGTGGACTTGTACGTGTATGTTTAAATGTATCATTTCAATCTTTCAGGCCTTCTTCAAAGACTGCGTGTACGACTTGTGTGAACTGGGTCCCCAGAGGGCACTGTGCGAAGCACTGGAGTCTTACGCCAATGAATGCCAAGAGAGGAACATCACCTTAGGACCCTGGAGGAACAAGACTGACTGCCGTAAGAGCAAACCATTTACTGCCTTTCTTGGGTCTTGCACCAGATTCACAGCAGGTCCATGGCTCTTCCTAATGGGAATTAACCAATGATCTCTCACGTAAGGGCCTATTGGCACAAGCCACTTCTGGGATGAAGTAGTCATTTTCCATAGAGGGATATATTCTGTGTTGTTCACTGGGAAGTAAGTTGCTTCTGGGGAGGGAGAGAAATGGAGAAAGCAAGTGGGTGGTGAGCGAGGAGAAAGTGGGAGAAGCTACTTATGTACATTGGTGAGTTTGTCACGTCAGTGCTGAATGATAAACATAAAGATCTGGGTGAATGGTATTTTGCGTAAATATTTTCTGGCACCATCATCACCTACTAGAGACATTGCAAGGCGCTCTGTGGAATGTGTACCTCAGGTGCAAACTCATTGTGTGGTTCCTAATTTCCTCCTTTCCTCTGTTCCACTCCAGCCTTAGCATGTCCTCCAAATAGCCATTACGAGCCTTGTGCATCAGCCTGTCCAGCCTCCTGCCTGGATCTTCGGCCGGGGCCCTGTGACCGCCCGTGCGTGGAGGGCTGCCAGTGTAATGCAGGCTTTGTGCAGAGTGGAACGCAATGCATTAGCAAGAAGGACTGTGGCTGTACTTTCAATGGACATTATTACCAGGTATCTATGGGGTCTTTATCCCCCTCTCCTGACTTCTCCATCAGAAAAATATTCTTCATGGCAATTTCATGCAGATCCCTGATGTGGGTGCCAGAAAAAGGTTGTCCCAAAAGTGTCTTTCCTGGATTCCCAAAGGATTATTTTCTCTTTGATGTAGAAAAAACAGTTACATGGAGTTACTTAAAAATTGGATACTCCAGAAAATGCCTTTGCTAGGTTTGGTGTAAATCTGTTCAGTAGTTTTTCAAGAAAATAGTGTGTAAAATGGTTCTGTTCTGGACATGGCGAGGTTACATTTCAGAGGTACCTGGCCCGTCAATCCTTCAATCTCCCTCTGGTGGGAGTAGACTGATGCATCCACTTCAGGAATCTGTGTTTGTCCTTCTAGTCAGAGGTTCCAATCCCGGTGGGTCCACTCCGCCTTTTACCCCCAGCAGGGTGGATCACAGGTCCTGGCCTTCTGCCCAGTCGCTCACCTAACCTGTAATGGCTGGCTAATCCCCGCAGTGTGCAGCCTTTGGCCAAAAGCCATATGCTACCGGGGTTGGCCGTGAATAGGAGTTTATGCACACAGAACAGTTGGATGTATTATATGATCAAAAAAAGACCAGATAGCCACTGAAAACCCTAAAGGTTAAATTAAAGTTATTATTAGCTTTTGTTAGACGACTGTAATGTACATTTAAAAAAACCTACAAAATTCACTGAAAAAAAGCAGTTATTCTGCAGTCATGGTTGTAAAACCAAACTGAAAAACTACTGAAATTCACCAGTTTTGGTAGGGTGAACTAACCATAACTCAAGCCATCACCAAGCATTCCTTACGACCTTATATATGACATTACTGATGCTATCTTAAATTACACCATTGATGACATCACTGGTGCCATCATCTATGATTGTGCTGTTGACATTCAACTGTGAACCTTAAAAATGTAAAAAGAAAAATTAAAAAAGGGGCCTACAACCGTATGCGGCAGGGTTGACAGTCAGTGGAGGTATGGGTAAGGTCTGGCCTATTGCCGGCCCTTGCACGGCCAAAGGCAGTGGGGCGTTGGCTGCCGACAAATGGTTGGGTGCAGGGCATGACTACATGCCTGGTGGTGTTTCCAACCCCTCTACCAGGCCCTGAACCCAACCTGCCTCGGGCACCAAACCCCTGCTGAAATTGGACTTCAGCTCCGGCCAGCATTAGATGACTGCTGGGCCCAACCCTGATTTGGCTGGCCAAAAACCTCTCTTTTTGGGGGGACGGTGGATCTGAAGCAATGACCGTAAAGCTCCGAACAGTGAGACATGGGTTCTTGGAACTTGCTCTTGGTTTGGCGCACTCGTGCAGTGCTTGAGCAGTAAGCTTGTTCTGTCCAAAGATCCTTTTTGAAATACCTTGACACCTTCTTACCTGAAAACTTAGAATGCATGAGTTGTCAACAGTACCGAGGCGGGTACCATGGACCCTGGGCAACATTTTAGGTGTCAGGGGTTTGCAACTCCCAGAAAAGAGCTACGGGCACCACAGCAACTTTTTAATTGTTATTCTTTTTAATTTAAACCATGGAACAACTTTAAGGGTCTGGTTGTCAGGATGTGCTCAGCCTATGCCATTGTGTGGCCTTTGAAATGTGTTTTTCAGGATGCGTGGGCCGTGCCTAGGATCCTGAAATGGCAGGCACAAGACAAATTGTTCTCTTCCTGCAGATAATCGGACCACTCGGATCCATGGTTCCAACTTTGGATTCAATGCTCTGAAAGGGATGACCGCAGAAAAGTGTCTCTCGACCAATCGGATTGTTTTATTGTCTTCAATTTTGGATTTGGGATATTTGCGTATTAGATCCTCAAATCCTCCACAAATAGAATGTGCAGGCTACACAAAAGTGTTAAACCTTTAAAGCCTAGTCGGCAACTTAATGGAATGCTTCTATGTCTAAAACTACTTAAATGATTTACACCAGCCCAACAAAAGCAAGCATTCTCATGAATGTTTGATTTTTCTGCCAAGTTTGGTTTAAACCCTCTCATGGGTTTTGTTTTTTATCCCCCCGCCCTTAACTTCTACTGCACAGATCTGCATGAAAATTGTCATGTCGGATCTTCACATCTTGTAATCACCAAATATGGTAGAGATCCATCCACGGGATCAGGATCAAAATATGTTTTCTCAATAGAAATGTGACTGAACCGTAATTGCACAGTCCTGACTGTCATTATGTTGTTTAGAACCCTTGTTGAGTGCGGGGAGGGACCATGACTCGCGAGAGGCATAAAGGTTTACCAGGGTGAGGATTCTCGGCTCACACCTGAGAAGAAGGCATTCTTTCCCTCCTAAAGTTCAGGTTGCTAGTTGTAATCCTATTGTTCTACTTCTCTTCTCATCCCTAGCCTGGTGAAGTCATCTTTTCTGATGGCTGTAAGGAGATGTGCCAGTGTCTTGCCAATAACAACACCAAGTGCACCAACATCACCTGCGCTCCGGACGAGTACTGCTCCAACCACACTGGGGTTCAAGGCTGCTTCCCCAAAGGTAGGTGATGAGTTTTCTGAAGACGCTCAGTTGCTGTCACATCAGTCTAAGTTTCTTTCTGCTTATCGATACCAATGACCGCTTCGTCTACAGATTCTTCCACTTGTGTCATCACTGGTGACCCGCATTATACGACCTTTGACAAGAGGAAGTACGACTTCCATGGCAACTGCACCTATGTCCTGGCCCAGCCCTGCAATTCCAGCCAGACCCCGTTTGCTGTGTATGCCTCCAACGAGTACCGGTGGAACACGCACACTGTAGCGTACATCAAGGCCATCTATGTGGATGTGTATGGAGTTGTGGTGTCTCTACTGAAGGATAAGCTAGTCCAGGTAAAGCACTCGCCTGCACGTCGTCAGCTTTCAGATTTATAATCCTTACTACATATGCAGCTGGTTTGTATTATAACATTCTTATGAATCTACAGTATTGAACACAATTGAGAAGGTCAATATACCTCAAAGTCACAGCTTGCTGAGCAGTCAGGAGAGTGCTCTTACTATTAATGCATGCAGAATAGTTAATGATGGAGCTTTTTAGAGAGAGCGTGCAGAGTTTTAAGAATTCTATTTTCCAAAATGAAATACAAGTCCTCTCGGACGAGAACAGCGAATCTGGTCAATGCATAGAGAGAAACTCACTCGGTTTGGATTTGTTTCAGGTGAACGGGGCGAACGTTATCCTCCCAAACAGCCCAGTGGCCGGCGTCTCCATCTCCTTTTCTGGAAAATACGTTGTTGTGCAGACCAACTTTGGCCTGGTCGTGCGGTATGATGGGAACCACTACGCAGATGTAAAAGTGACAAGCGAGTGAGTAATAGTGAACTGTATCCGAAATACAGGATGATGAATGGAAGCAAAAACACTGAATCGGTACCTGGACTTATTTATCGCTTCTTCCTACAGCTACCAGAATGAGATGTGTGGTTTATGCGGCGACTACGACGGAGCTCCTGGTAACGACTTCAAGACCCCGGATAGAGAGCTAGTGACGGGGGTCAATGACTTTGGAAACAGCTGGAACGTTGATCCCAAGTAAGACCTTTAGAAGTCTGCTATGAGCGTGGGATGTCTCAACAGGTTGTCTGATGTGAAAGAAAGTACTTGTTCGTTGGTCTGAGTCCTGCTGGGGGAAGTGATATGAGTTATTGTTATGGGGCAGTTGTTGAGTGTTCTGAATGAAATGGTGGACGCAGCCAAGTTCTGAACGGTTTGCTACTTAGCCGTTGTGTTTTTATTGTCTTTCCTCTTTGTTGGTCGGTAATGAGGCCATTATTATTGGTAACTGTGCATTCTCACGCTTAGGGTTCAGCCATGTCAAAGGACTTCAACGCAATGGCTGTGCAGTGTGAGCGAGTAGAGTGCAGTGTTGTATGACACTACATTGACCCACAATGGTATTTCATCCAGTACATCCCCGGCTCTTCAGCGTCAAACTATGTATCCACTTTCACTTATCTAGACTTCCCTTGGGATGTAGTGGTTAGGCCAATATATTGTACATATGTAGTGGATGTGCGATCACTGTCATGCTATACAACGTGAATATGCAGAGTGCATTTTTACTGCCTACGATGTCCTTGATCTCTGAATACTAAATCCATATGAACATATAAAGTTTTTTTCGAAACTTTATTTAATTAGCACAGTAGACAGACAACAAGAGATTGTGTATACAAACTACATTATATGTAAATGTACAATAATACATCCTAGTATGACAGTGGAATTGTACAGTTTGTATGTAGAGCGTAACACTGGGTGTTAGCCTTTTTCTAAGTATTTACAGTTTTTGCTGGTTGAGTTCACTGGGACAAGGCTAGGTTTCGTGATTTGCAGAGGACGAAGCGTTTTGGTCAAGTGTGCAAACACGAGCTAGAAGCCAGCTATCCTGCCCCACAGCTGGCCGTCTACGCTGTAGGCCACCTCCCCATCATGTGTCCTCATTGATGCAAAGGTTATGGAGATAAGAACCTTCTTCTGCCATGTCTCACAAATGTTAAGTTTTAGCCAACTTTTTGTTCTTTTTTGCTTGTCACACGGTTAATCCCACTCACTCTCCTTTCTTTCTCTTGCTGCACCTTGTTCTCCACTTCTCCCCAAGATGTAATGGAACAGGCTCCACCGTGGTCCCGGAATGCACAGAGCAAGAGCAAGAGTCCTATGAGGGGCCGGCCTACTGTGGCATCCTGCTGAATCCCCATGGCCCGTTTGCACCCTGTCATACCAAGATAAACCCAAACGTGAGTGCGGTTCCACACGTCCACAGCAGTCAGCTTAGAGATGTTCCTGGTCTGCAGGATTCAGAGTGAGCAGTGAGCTTGGCAGGACCACTAAGTTCTACAAAGAGAGCTAAGCATGTCCGAAGACATGGCATAAGCAAGAGGACAACTGGGCAAATTGATAAAGCCATGGAACTGTGCAGAAGGATAAAGTCCTAGAACTGGGCAGAAGAGTTAGAATACAGGTGAAGCTGTGACGATTGCAATGAGTGTGGCGAGTAGACATGCTCCATGCTCTTGGCATGCACTTGCTCACCAGCTAGTTTTGACTCAATATATGCATCCCTATTATTATATACGCATGCATACAATGGGCCCATTAATGTGCAGACAAAGGCTCTGCCAGAGGTGATTGCCTTCAAAGAATCTAGAGACTAATGGGCAGACAGATTTCTGGTTGGGTTGACCAGTAGACGGACCCAAGGATGGAGTGAGGAGCAAATAGTGGCCAGACGAATAGAAGATGTACTGATAGGTTGTTGGGTGATTGGGGAGATATTTAATAGGTCTGCCAAGGCCAAATGGAAAGACTTATGCCAGGGTGTGGGGTTAAGAGGATGGAATGATGGAAGTCAAAAAGAAAGAGGAATTAGAAGTTGTGAGTAGTGCATGGGTGCAGAGATGCAGGCACACTGATTAAAAAGGCAAAGATGCTTGGATGCACCCAAGGGTTGGCAGAAAAGCTGGTGCAAGACTAGGTGGTGAGGATATGGCTGGGTGGAAACGCAGGCTGATGGATGGAAAGAAGGTCAGATCAGCAGATTAATAAAGACTGTATGGGTTAGTGCATGGATAGATGAAAGCCCATATATATGGATGGGTAAAACCTGAGTAGATAGAGTAAAGGTAGATTGCATGCATGGGCATGGCCCAGTGCATAGAAGAATGGAGTCAGTCCTATGAACCGATGGTCGGATAGACCAACTGACGGAAAAATGCATGGGTAGGTGGAAGGACAGGTGGACAGATGGACAAATCACTTTGGGAAAGCCACAAGATGGATGGATGGATTTAAGGACCATAACTCAATCAAGAAAGGAATGGAAGGATTGATGCACAAGACAGATTGAACTGAAGGATATAATGATGGGAGGGTAGAAGACACCTTCCTGTGTTGATTGTTTAAGCAGGTGCATTGATGGACAGATGAAGGTCAGATAGAAGTAGTATTGTGGAAATGAACCATTTCTCCATATGGTGGGTTAATGTCCAAATATATGCAATACATACAAACCAGGAATGTTCATAGAGGTCTGAAATACTTTAATTTGCTACAGGAATGTATCCAAAATAACATCTACTCTCTGTCCACTATGGAAAGAGGGGAACACCTATATTGCCATTTCTAATACCAGGAACCAAGACTTACGTGGAATCAAAGGCTGCTCAAGGTCTAAGGAAGAGGTGAGAGCTCTGCTATGAAGACACCACGGATCAGCCGGTCCTCAGTGCATCTTACAGGCTACTCTTAAACCTACAGGATCCCCACCTGACCTGTTAGTTTGAGAGAAGCAGGACATAATGACTAGACTCAGCGATGCAAAGGTCATTGAAATAAGAGCTCTTTCTTTACATCCCACAGACCTTCTTCCAAGACTGTGTGTACGACATGTGCGAGCTGGGCCCAGGCCAGCGACCACTGTGCGAGGCTCTGGAGTCCTATGTCAACGAGTGCCAGGAGAGGAACGTCACCCTGCGGCCCTGGAGGAACGAGACTTTTTGTCGTAAGCTATCTCGCTACCGCTACCTTGCTCTCTTCTACCTCTTGAAATTCAATCCCTAATGGTTTGCTCCTCTATTGGACCTGAAGAAGTGTCTGCTGGACTCTGAAAGCTAATTTATTGTACCATGGAAGCATTGTATTTTCATTATTTTCAATGAATAGCCTTCAACCCTGGACTGTTTCGATAGTCCTAGATGGTTACTCTAAATAGTTACTGTAATGCTTGTACATAGTCTTGACACTGTACTGTTTTTATTTGAGTTTTTAAGTCAAAATAGCCAATATACTTATCATTTTATTTTTTTATCTCTGTTGTTGTACACATTGACTTGCAGCCGTAGGTACCTGGGTAGATGCGTTCTGAGATATGTACCTTGATCGTCAAGTGAGGATTAGTGTGGGTCCACTAACATCAGGTTGGCTTCCATCTCAAATATGGAAGAACACATTGTGGGGAGGTTAGTTAATAGTAAGGGTACTAGTAGGGGTTCATTATTCACGATACAGCATGCGTCTTACACAGCTGGTAGGTGTTTCTCAGTCACTACATCACTCAGTTGCAAACCTTAACCAGGGACTTGTTTAAAAAGTCAGGATGCTTGGATGCACA
Source organism: Triturus cristatus (assembly GCF_964204655.1). Taxonomy (NCBI): domain Eukaryota; kingdom Metazoa; phylum Chordata; class Amphibia; order Caudata; family Salamandridae; genus Triturus; species Triturus cristatus. The sequence continues at coordinate 819,529,942 of NC_140595.1, forward strand.
GAAAAGATTCTTGTTTTCTCAAAAGCACATAGTAAAGCGCTTGCAGGTAGAACTGTGCACAATTTCAATATGGTTGACCAGGCAAAAACCAACTGATAAACCCAAGTTGAACATTCTTCTTCTCTTCCCCCAGCACTGTCTTGTCCTCCCAATAGCCACTATGAGCCATGTGGTTCCGCCTGTCCAGCCACCTGCTGGGATCCCCGCCCTGGGTCCTGTGACCATCCATGCGTGGAAGGATGCCGCTGCAACGCCGGGTTTGTGCACAACGGGGAGCAGTGTGTTAAGGAGAAGGATTGCCGATGCACCTACAATGGCCAGCAGTACAAGGTACTGTCAGCACTTCTCTATGTGTCCCCCAAGAGCATCCATACTCTATCTGGTACCAGCCCTTAGGCTTTAACATGCTCTAACGCACACCCGAAACAGTCCACTATGACTCCATCTATCACTGGAAGTAAGACAACCTGTAAACCTGAGGCCCCTATGACTCCATCTATCACTGTGTGTAAGACAACCTGTAAACCTGAGGCCCCTATGACTCCATCTATCACTGGGTGTAAGACAACCTGTAAACCTGAGTCCCCTATGACTCCATCTATCACTGGGTGTAAGACAACCTGTAAACCTGAGGCCCCTATGACTCCATCTATCACTGGGTGTAAGACAACCTGTAAACCCGAGACCCCTATGACTCCATCTGTCACTGGATGTAAGACAACCTGAAAACCTGAGGCCCCTATGACTTCATCTATCACTGGATGTAAGACAACCTGTAAACCCGAGACCCCTATGACTCCATCTATCACTGGGTGTAAGACAACCTGTAAACCCGAGACCCCTATGACTCCATCTATCACTGGATGTAAGACAACCTGTAAACCTGAGGCCCCTATGACTCCATCTATCACTGGGTGTAAGACAACCTGTAAACCCGAGACCCCTATGACTCCATCTATCACTGGGTGTAAGACAACCTGTAAACCTGAGGCCCTCAAATGATGCCTCAAATGAGGTCTAAAGAGCCTGTCCACTTAATTGGGAACATTGGGCCAAAGGGACGCCAAGCTTCCTGAATCAAAAAGGGGATCAATGTGGTTTGTATTCCACCAACTCTTTTAATCTATGTTGTGAAATAGAAATCCAATATGACTGCATTCCATCAAAATCTCTGCCAATCCACTGACCTGCCAACCCATGTGTATGGGCTTTTAAAGTTGTATCCACTTTCGAAATATTTAAATACTTAGAACTAGGATTCTCTGAAACCGTTCATAGGCTCATGATACCTGTAGATTTCTGTTGTTGATGGTGACCGCACGGCGTGTACCGTTTAGGTGTTATTTTTCCAGCCTCCATGTAGATAATGGTTTGATTGCTTCTTTAGTTTTCATCTTTATCTGTGTCTTTTGACTCCTAGCCGGGTGAGGTCATCTTTTCGGACAACTGTAAGGAGAAGTGCCAGTGCCTTGCAAACTATACCATTAAATGCAGCGATACCAGCTGCGCCCCAGACGAGTACTGTTCAAACCACACTGGCACACAAGGATGCTTCCCCAAAGGTAAGGGGTGCTTCATCAGAAAGCCTTCATCTTCCTCCATCCTCCTTAATCTTCCTTCATGTCCTTCTTAGTTCTCTCCTACTGAGTGAAATCATTGACCCGCTTCTTCATCTGCAGATTCCTCCACTTGCGTTGTCTCCGGTGACCCCCATTACTCTACCTTCGACAAGAGGAAGTACAACTTCCATGGCAACTGCACCTACGTCCTGGCCAAGCCCTGCAACTCCAGCCGAACCCCCTTTGCAGTGTACGCCTCCAACGAGTACCGATGGAACACGTTCACTGTAGCGTACATCAAGGCGGTCTACGTGGAGGTGTATGGAGTGCTCGTGGCTCTGCTGAAGAATAAGATTGTCCAGGTAGGATATAGAGAAAAATAAAGGATGTTTATTTGGCCAGGTGGCACCTTGTAAACCAAGAGGCGGATCTCTGAAGAGTTGTAGGCATTTGAGTGACAGAAGGCAAATGATGGCTGTTTTAAGTCATCTGCCCCATTGTTTCTCTTCCAGATCCTGCCTCTTTAACTTGGAATATTCATTCCTTAGTGGGTGCTAATAACATTACAGCTCTTTTCCTGTGACCAAAACTGGTCATTTAATAGCCCCTGTCACCTGTCCATGCTAAATTAGAGCCTTTTTTCTGCTATTTTTATTTGTTTAATACAAAAACAGTCTTTTCATACAATGTTTTAAACTGTGAGTGCCCGAGTGTTTGAACCATCAGGAGGGGAGGTGACGGGTACCTTTCTGTCTGTTATCCCTGACTGCAGACCCTGAGCAGCACATGAAACGATGCCAGGCCTGCCCATGCTGACAGTAGTTTGCCCAGATGCCAGCACTCCTTTTGGGAGCGAATGGCAAGGTTCATTTGTCTAACACAAAGGCCTGTTGATATTTGGAATTGAGACCTATAAAGAGTCCAGGCAGCCTGCAAGCTCTTGGGGACTCTCGGCTGCTCCTATTGTGATTTCTTGTTATTTTTGGAAATACCTAGTACAGCCCGGAGGATGCTTCAGTGTGGTTTGTAAATAAAAAGTGGGGCTGGGATTTAAATCTGATGAATGGTTGCTGGAGCTCGGGTTCTCAGCTGAGGCGCAGGCAGAAAACGTGCCTATTGGGTGCCCAGTATGGCTTATGGTTGGTTGATATGACAAAAAGTTGATTAGGCAGACGTGCTCATCTTTGGCAGGCTGCATGGACAAGCTATTGGATCTTGAATGCTGTTCTTTGGTCGGGAGCCAACAGAGGGATATCAGTGCATGAGTGATGTGAACTGAGGGCGTAGGGCTTAGGGTGTGAGGGGGCACATAGTTCTGGACTCTGGCCGTACTCTTGTCAGAAAGCCTCCCAGTACTAGCACCTTGGATGATCCTTTGAGGACTGAAGAAGCAGGGACCAGATTTCTCAAAGGACCTTTAAATGTAAGATGGAGGGGAAGCTGTGCCCCTTGGTCCCAGGTAAGTGACATCAAAACAGGGCAATATCTTTTTCTGCAGACCTCCAAACCCGCAGTGCTGTAGCTTTGCCAAGGCCTTGATGCTTTGAGAGGCCGCTCGCAGGAAGCCCCCCGCAGGCAGATGACAGACAAGAATAAAGACATCAGCTCACACGTTGGCTACAGTGACATTTGTAGCTCAGGGAAAGGCATTTCAATCAGTTCTTTCCAGCATATGATGCTGGTGGCAGGGCGAATAATGAAGTTCTTCTTGGAGTGGGTAACCCTGCCATGACTGACCATGGGATCCTCCCGATAGTGAGTGAAAAGTGCACAGATCTCTATTCCAGACTTCTTCTTCCACTGCCACACACAAAGGGGAGCAGCACACGTAGACGAGGTCTTAGGGTAGACTTCACAGATGCTCCAAAGGAAGGTGGTAAAGATCCACCATGAGCAGAATGAACTAGGGAGCTTCACTCCAGACACATCTTGTTCCAAGGACAGGGTAAGGTAAGTTCTGACTGTTTTTGGATGCCACTCTTTCAACAGGTACATGAAAAAAGAAACTTCTGGACCCACTTAGGAGTTTTGTTTTTCAGCTTACCAAGGTTGACACTCTTCAAATATTGCAGGTTATTCTGTGGTGCTTTCCACCTCTTTGACAGAACGTGATCACCTTTCCTTTGCGATCCCAGTGGTCCTTTGCTTTCGGAAGGAGTCCATGAAGAGGTATCCTCCCGTGAATCACATCACCTCTCAGAGAGACATCACCTCAGTTATGATGTGGAATATCTGGCGAAAAGACACATTGTTGTTGCCTGTGGTAATAGATCCAAGGACGTTCCTTCAACCAAACAGATAATTTCAAGATGAAAAGTCTCATGTATCATGACATTCTATGGGGACGCTGGAGGAATGTATCTGAAGGAATAATCACAAACTCTTCAAGTTGAAGACACTGCAATCCTCCATTCCTGAGCAGGGAAGGGTTTGCAGGAGATTTGCGTGGCAGCCAGTGAGTCTTCTCGCCATAAATTTGCAAAATGTTATTGCTGTGGCCTGGATGCAAGGGCTGAAACCTTGCATGGAAGATAAGTGGTTCCACACATTTGTGATTTTATGTTGTGTTATTTATTAAGCACACTTTCAACAAACGTTTCTGGCACTCCGAATGAAGAAGCCAACATTGACAATGGCTGACAATGAAATGAGAATTACTGGGATTAAAGCTAGTTCAAACTTCAGATGGACGTGGAGGGGATTCTTGAGCCTGGCTACAGCCTGAGAGAAAACCCAGACCCCCATTCGAACAGTTCTGGTAGAAGAGACATAAACTTGGCTCGCGGAGCAGATTGCAAGGGTGTGCAGGGAGAATATTGTGTAGCCTGGCTCCTTTTTGCTGATCTGTGCCCCCCTCTCCCCACATTAAAACTAGTTGCAGAAGTTTTTAAAGAGGAGGAATCTTTGGAGGTAACAGTAGGTGTTAGAAGAAAGAGTGACATCCCTTCTGTAACATTGGCTCTGATGGATCTTGTGTTCCTTCTGAATATTCTTCACCCCCCCCCCCCCCCCCCATCCTCCGCACTCATTCTTTTGACTTCTTTCACCTACTGAGCTTCAAGCTTTGGAAACTCATTGAGTTAGATATGGCTGTGCCGTTCATGCACTCGGATGAGTTAAGCCTGGTTGGCATCGTGCGGCGCCAGTGTGTGACACCGCGGACAATACTGGCTTCACTCCAGACTGCGACAGAGCGTAAAGAAGGTATCTGAGAACACAGCCTGTGCCTTGGATTGTTTCAAAGGTCACAGTTCTACAGAGCACTTTGTAGACCCAATGTGGCTAAAGGTAGAACATTTTTTATTTCTGCCATTCTCAAGCTTTTTGAGGTTTGTTCTTGGCGTTATGGACCAAGGTAGATTAGTGAACATCTGAATTTTTCAACGTCTTGTTCTTTTTCTTTTTTCTCAGATTCCCCAAAATAATGAATTTGAGTCCAACATTTTTCTCTTTATTGCAGCATAACATAAAGGTTGAAGGGTAAGAATATGGACTCCATGCAAGGCTGGTTCAACTTAAATCTTTAAAGTGTTCAGGCAGATTCTCAGCAGCATGGATACATGTTGCATGTGTGTATGAATGCATGAGATGTATGTAGTGCTACCCTAGCTGTAAAACAATGGAGCACTGAACAATGGTGTGGGTAGAGAGGGGGAGCACAGAAGAGGAGAATCAAGCAGGGCAAAGGGATTGCCATTGTGAGCTCATCATATATAAGGTACATAAATGGATGACCATCCAGGGAGTTGAGCCAGGAGAGCTTGGGTGACGGTCAACAAGACATTGTAGGCCATCGCCGCATTTGTTGGTGCTAATGCTTTGCACATGACATCTGATGGGTGAATGTCTGATCATGTCTAGAGTCAAATCAAATCAAATATAAGCTTTATTCGATTTATCAATAAATCATAAAAGCATACAAATACAATTTATGCGGATAATTTAAGAACAGTTTTCATATGAACAAAATTACAAAAATGGATAAAACATTTCTCCAAAAGTTAAAATCTACAGCAGTCATTTGGATGAGGGGCCTCGTTTTACACTAATCAGTCAATATTAACGAGTATTAGTTAACTCATTGAGTTTCTAAATTTCATCACTGACATTAAAAAGCGAGAAACAGCAAAGATGACATCCACATCTTCTAAAAGCAAAAGTTTTAAATATGCAGGTTTACATGTTCTTATTCCCCAGCGTTTAAGTAAGGGTAGAAGAAATAATTTCCTCGGGCTGGTATACAGATTACAAAAGAACATGATGTGAATGTTACTTTGTGTTGAATGGTCGTCGCATGGACATATTAATTTCAGTGAGGCCCAGTCATTCGGTTTCGGCAAAGTGACCAAGCGGAAGAAAAACCCTAGGCGCAGCCTAGTTAAAAGCATGCGAGCATAGGGTGCTTTTTCAAGCCCAAGGTAAGATTGTAAGCCTTCAGTAGGGGTGATTTGCTGATAACTCAGGGTTGTGCCTTTAAGTTTCTCAGTGTCCCATCTAGCACTCTCTAAGTGTATAGATAATAGTTTTTTGAGGGCCGGTCTAGTCAAGGTTTGAAGGGTCTCTGGTTCGTGGTAAAATTCAGAGTGTCCAATGTTAGAGAACATCGTTTGTACATATCGCAGCCACTTGACTTTTGCTACACCGTCCAAAGCCATGCAGTCTTTCATGAGGTTTCTATTCAATTTGCACTCCTCTGTGGTCCAGATCTTATGCCAAAGCAAACAAGGTGATATTTTTATGATGTCGCTAAGGTATTTGACGCCGGTCTCAATATGAGTCATAAAAGTCGACGTGGTTTTGGACACACCTAGTAAGTAACAGATGAAAATATTCTCGCAAGTTTGTAATGAGGACACATTCTCGAAACCCCAGAGGCCTGCGCCATATGTGGCCGTAGCTATACACTTTGCCCGGTAAATCTGTAACATTTCATGAATGGGTTTACCCCCAATTTTGGCTGCAAAGGTTCTTAAAGCGCCTATGGCACGGCTAAAGGCGAGTTTCCTAGCTGACACTGCGTGTTTCCACCTTCCCCTCCTGTCAAACACAATGCCCAAATAGCAAAAAGTGTCTGTGATGGCAATCTTTTGCTGATCTAAATATATTGAGCATGATGGTCTGTTGTTCTTTTGGGAGCAGGGCATGGAGAAAGTTTTGGAAATGTTCACCTTTAAATTTCTTTTACCCATGTAGGATGAAAATTCATTTACAGCTCTCTGCAAACCTACTTTTGTCCTAGACATAATTGCCGCGTCATCGGCATATAGAAGAATGGGTACAGGCCTACCATTAACAGCCGGATAATCGCTTGACAGAGTTATTAAGCTTTCAGCGATAGAGTTTATGTAAAAAGTGAAAAGCAAGGGCGCAAGTATGCAGCCTTGCCTCACCCCTCTGTTTATGGCAAATTTTTGTGTCATTGCCCCTGGGTCCCAAATCTTACTCTGGCCCCCGCTTCTCTATATAGTTCTTTGATAAATGTGAGGATCGCTGAGTCCACCCCGATGTCTTCCAGTGTCGACCAGAGCATCGCATGGTCCACGCAATCGAATGCGGAGCTGAGGTCGACAAAGGTAACAAATAAGTCCCCTTTTTTGGCCTGCGTATATTTAGAGACTAATAGGGACAAATTTAGGGATTGCTCCAATGTCCCTAGTCCCTTTCGGAACCCATATTGGAACTCCGAGATAACCTTCTTCTCTTCTTCCCAGTGTTGTATCCTCTTAAGAACAATCCTGCCAGCAACTTTCATGAGTCCGTCCAATAGCGATATTGGACGGTAACAAGCCGGGTCGTCCCTATTCCCTTTTTTAAATATGGGGACTACGATTGCGTCCGACCAGGTGGAAATAAAACCGCATTTATTTCCCATATTTAATACATTGGTTAACAAGGGAACCCAAAAGTCCGGTTCTGATTTATAGAGATCCACTGGGGTGTGGTCAGGGCCGGGGGCTTTACCTAAAGGACTTTCTCTAAGGGCATCTTCCACTTCTAGTGTGGTGAATACCAGTTCAATGGGGTAAGGAGGTGCTGGGGAGACAGTTGGGTGGTTATCCTGAATTATGCTATCTGGGGGTGAATTCACCTTGCATGGGTTCGGGACATTACCCTGTGTGTTGTTGGAATAAAGATTACCATAATGTTCTACCCAGAGCTCAGCCGTTATAGCCACTTCTACAGAATTATCTCTGTCTTTTGAGTTATAAACAGATCTTATGACTTTCCAGAAGGCATTACTGTCCTTATTCCTGGCGGCTTCCCCCAAAGCTTCCCAGGCCTCCTGCTTCAGTTTCGCCCTCCGCTGTTTAATTGCCAGCTTATAATCGTGTCTCGCTTGACGAATTTGAACTCTATCTTTTGGGTCGGCAGACAAAACTTTCTTTAAGATTTTCAGTATAGATGTACATCTAGAGTCAAACCACCCACGAGTATGCCTCCCCTTGTCTTTGCAGTTCCTAGTCAGTGCATTTTTTATGTGGTGCTGAATGTTAGAAAAAGCAACCATGATACTCTTTGGGTCAGTGTCTTCCTCTAAGCAGGCAAGTATGTCCGTGGAGCAAGAGGATAGGAAGTTTTGAAAGAAGGATGTTGGGTTCATTTTCTCCCATTTAATTACATACCCATTGGTCTTAGATAGGGTAACCTCAAATGGATATAGAACCCTACTAGGTTCCTTTACTTTGCCCTCCATGAGATTTACCCCGAAGGTAATGGGATAATGATCGCTCATGGGGTCATCCCCCATTTCCCAGAAGGTTATAAAGTCAGAATAGGTGGGTGATATCAAGGCGAAATCGATTGTGGATTTACAACCTCTTCCATTGTACGTTGGGGCAAAGGGAACCGGGGGGAGCATGCCTGGTTAATGAAGGTGAGGTCAAAGGTAAATATGACATTGTTAAGAAGAGACCCCATATTGGTGTGGGAGAAGTGCAGAGGACCGTCCTCCCCGAGATCTGACAGGCCGCACAAACCTAGCTTCGAAGACGGACAGACGGAACAATTGAAGTCACCCACCCACAACACTATGTGATCCCCCGAACCTTGATCTCTCAGTTTGTGAATATGATGGATCATAATATTCAAATTTGATTCCACCTCACTAATTGGCAAATTATTATAAAAATTCACGAGAATCACCTTATGCAAAGTGCCCCATTTAAGTAGTATGATTTGGAAGTACTGATTGGATTGGAAATCGCAAGCTTTTACGTCCGCTACGTTAGATATATATGTGCACAAGCCCCCCTTGTTGCGACCCTGGGCTGATGGCACAGCTGGGGAATGGAAGGTTCGGTAGCCCAACATGTGCACTTCCTCTATAAGCCAGGTTTCTTGTAGGCATAGGATTCCATGCTTCTGCACAATCTCTAGCCAAGGTTTGTGGGTGATCTTACTACCGAGGCCTGCAACATTCCAAGAAAGGAGAGAGTGCATTGGGTTTCTAATTTCCTGTGGATGATGCCCTGCATTCCCCGTTGTGCCTATCCGAACTTGCAGGTGTGCAGGGTCTGCCTGTAGTTTGACCTGTGCAGTAAAAGGGTGCTGTTCAAGGGGGTTTAGGCCTATCCCAATGTTGCTTGGAACTTGGGGTATGGGCATTAATTTTTCACTCGGGACAGTTTCCATTAGGGGATTTTGGGCGTTGGTAAGGATTGGGGCGACAGTAATTCCCAGTCAATCCACCTGATCCAGACATTCAAACCTGTTCATAGTGGGTGCTCCTTCCCACCCGTTGTTAAAGGGTTGCCAACCATCCCCATGTCCTTTCCATCTGCGATTGTGGGCTATTGACCAAGCCCCAGGTGGCTCAAAAGTCTGTTTTGGAGGATAGAAAAAGGTAAGGGGTCTGGTGACAATAGATTGGTCAGTATCCTGTGAATCCCATATAGTGATGTGCTGGGCTGTATGAGGGTCTGCAAATGAGACCACTATGCAGTCTCCAGGGATGGATTTATGGGTACGACCCACCCATGGTACTCTCCTAACCATTAGAACTCTGGTCCTAACAGTATTGGGGAGCTGTCTATTGATGTTGAGCCAGTGAATCACCTTATTCTTTAGGGACCACTGGGTCTCAATAGAAAGCGGGTCAAGTGGTGGTACACCAGCCAGTATGACGACATAGGGCCCGGCGTCAGGAGGAAGATCAATGTAGCCCCCACGAAAGTTCTGGCGGCCATGGTACTGGTTGGTTATGCGCGCAGTAGGGGGGATATTAGTCTTATTGGGCTTATGGGCGGCCTTAGGGATAGGGTTGGGTAAGGTCTGGTTCTCGGGGCCTTTTACCACTGATATTGTGACTTTTGGTATTAGGGGAAGGGGAACGATTGGCTTAGAGCGGGGTTTGGGTATTGGGGTTGGCTTTGATGGGGGTAGGGACAAGACCGGAGGTAACATTTCAGGGGCAAGGGAACTGACGTTAATTTCTGGAGCCGGGTAAATACCATCGTCATTCTCCTGAGGAGTACTCTTAGCAATATGAGGATAAGTTGCTTCCAGTTGTTTTAGGCTAAGGGTGGCCAGGGAGACTAAGGTCTTATCCATCTCGAGGAGATTATTCTCGATACGAGAGAGTCTGAGTTCCAGAGGTGACAGTAATTGTTTTAATGTACCCCAGACTATCTTAAGAAAATCTTCGTCATCACCCCCCTTGTCTCTATCCCTCCCTGACTCGCTTTGCCCTCCCTCTTTGGGTTGCTCATCATATGTGGGGAGAGGCCCTTGAATAGGGTCAAGGGCTACGTTAAGATTGCTGTGTTCCCTGTCCCCCCCTATTAGATGGTTATCCAAATTTGGCACTTGTATGGTCTCCCCAGTGGTGGGTAGTGTTCGCCTATTATTAAAGAACTGCAACCTTGCAATTTTTTCTTTTTTGCGGGCATAAGCAGATCTTGCATTGTTTTTCTTTTTTAGGGTTGGGCCATCTTTGTTTTTATTTTTTGCTACTGGGGGAGAAAGGTCGGGGGGGTCAGGGCTATCCGACAAGACAATGGCAGTTCCAAGTCCAGTGGGTGCGATTCCCTCGAAAGTTTTGGGGGGCACAGTAGTGAAGGTGGGTATAGACTCTAATGGAAGGGAAAGAGGTGGGGAAGCCTGGTGAACATCGGCATGGATTATCAGTGAGGGAGGGCAAGGAGCATGTTGTGGAGAGGCAGCAGACGCGATTTTCCCTAGGGAAGATTTTTTAGAATTAGCAAAGGTCTGGGAAAGCCTACGTGCCGCATCAAGCTCAACTGACACCCTCTTCTGCATTTTAGTGATTTCAGCATCAATTGCTAGGTTAGTCTTGACAAGGAAATCATCCAATGTCCCGCTGGGCTTACTCAGCCCCATTGCAGTTTTACTGCGACTACCCCGTGTACTCATGATATATTTGAATTGCAGTACCCACAATGTACTTGCTGGTGGAAAAGGGACGAGTCAGATAACAAGAACCAAGGGGGGTGGGCCAGGCCAGTCCTCTATGTCCTCGAACGGCCTCAAACGGCCCGCTCTTTGCCCGGTCTTTGCCCCGGCCCTTGCCCCGCGCGCGTCCCACGTGCGCGTAGCTTTGGCAGATTATCAAGGGGAGTGACAGGAGGGGGCGGGAAGAGGACCAGCTGCGGCCGATCAGCGCCGCTCAGCAGGCTGGTCCTCGCAGTCCCGCCTCTGAGCTTGTGTGTTGCAAGGTGGTTGCAGTAGACGCGTTGGTGCTCCTATGCACAACAGGGGACCATAAAGACCAGGACCCTGACACGGTCTTGAGCCTGCGAGCGGCACCCGCGGAGCGGGGGCCGCGAGGCGGTGAGTTAGTTGCTGGAAAAGAACAGGCAACCGGGACAGCACTCCCAACACAGCCAAAGGACGAACCCAAGCAGCACAGTCTCCGTGGGGTTTTAAACAGGTGTAGGGGGCGGGAAGAGGACCAGCTGCGGCCGATCAGTGCCGCTCAGCAGGCTGGTCCTCGCAGTCCCGCCTCTGAGCTTGTGTGTTGCAAGGTGGTTGCAGTAGACGCGTTGGTGCTCCTATGCACAACAGGGGACCAAAAAGACCAGGACCCTGACACGGTCTTGAGCCTGCGAGCGGCGCCCGCGGAGCGGGGGCCGCGAGGCGGTGAGTTAGTTGCTGGAAAAGAACAGGCAACTGGGACAGCACTCCCAACACAGCCAAAGGACGAACCCAAGCAGCACAGTCTCCGTGGGGTTTTAAACAGGTGGAGGGGGCGGGAAGAGGACCAGCTGCGGCCGATCAGCGCCGCTCAGCAGGCTGGTCCTCGCAGTCCCGCCTCTGAGCTTGTGTGTTGCAAGGTGGTTGCAGTAGACGCGTTGGTGCTCCTATGCACAACAGGGGACCAAAAAGACCAGGACCCTGACACGGTCTTGAGCCTGCGAGCGGCACCCGCGGAGCGGGGGCCGCGAGGCGGTGAGTTAGTTGCTGGAAAAGAACAGGCAACCGGGACAGCACTCCCAACACAGCCAAAGGACGAACCCAAGCAGCACAGTCTCCGTGGGGTTTTAAACAGGTGGAGGGGGCGGGAAGAGGACCAGCTGCGGCCGATCAGCGCCGCTCAGCAGGCTGGTCCTCGCAGTCCCGCCTCTGAGCTTGTGTGTTGCAAGGTGGTTGCAGTAGACGCGTTGGTGCTCCTATGCACAACAGGGGACCAAAAAGACCAGGACCCTGACACGGTCTTGAGCCTGCGAGCGGCGCCCGCGGAGCGGGGGCCGCGAGGCGGTGAGTTAGTTGCTGGAAAAGAACAGGCAACCGGGACAGCACTCCCAACACAGCCAAAGGACGAAGAGTGAAATCCTCCTTTTTTTAAATTTCTGTCCATTTCTGGAACAAGTATATTTGTGTCAATAATTCTGATTTTGCTTTGTTTTCCAGGTGGACGGAGTCGCGGTGAACATTCCCATCAATCCTGCTCCCGGCTTGTCCGTGTCCTCCTCTGGGAAATACATGGTGGTGAAGACTGATTTCGGCCTCGTCGTGCGCTATGATGGCAACCACTACGCAGATGTGAAAGTGACCAGCGAGTGAGTGTGCAAAGACTATTTTTATAGGTTGCAGATTCCCAGCATCACTCCAGCCTGCCCACTCACACAAAGGTTTTTGGAGTAGGCCCTGCCACTGCTATGATGAGATGTCCTGAGTTCCATGGTGTGCCCAACATCAGCAGTCTGTTAAAAGGATCAGGTGAAATGTTTAGACCCAATACACATCCCAGACCAATGGATAGATTATCTCTCTCCCCTCACCCCACCACAACAGTCCTCTTGTTTCGTGTAGGCAAAGCATGAGAAGATGTCCTTTCAATCCATTTAACAGAAATCTCAGTTCCAATAGTGGCAGCCTGACCCTCAGCACGTGGCTCTTTCCTACACTGACATTGTTGCTAATACTTTAGTTCCCTTTTAATTTCTGAAAAAGCGTTCAGCACTTTGGCCCAGTTTCAATACTCGAACAAGCTGTGACCATCATGGTCAGGACTAGACCAAGAACTGTTGCCGCAGAAATCAGAGGGACTCAGTCTTTACAATTTCCTTTTGAAGTCGCTGTTTCTAAGAAACGTAGGCCCTCATTTACTAAAAGTTGCTCTGATGCTCACAAGATGTAATGCAATTTACCACCTGGAAATTAACCCTATTCGTTGCGCTACTCTGTCACACTCGTGTCCACACAAAACTAGTAAATGGGGGTGATGGTCAGTGTGTTACAAGTGACCTGGAAGGTCTTTGGAGATGTTCTCTTGCCAAAATTAGCTGCAGCGTCTTTGAGAGTATTACACTATTTCCGCTTGTGGTCCCACCCCCTGGTCTCTGGTGAGAGAACCCTGCTTATGATCTGCGTTTTCCTCTAGTTAACAAAGGGATCAGTGTTACAGCATCCTTTGCCCGTGCCCTGCCCTGTAACCAGTTCATCTGAGGGTTTCTCAAACCTGATGCTAAGGTTGCAGAGGGGTCAGCAGAAGGAAGTGAAGGGGTATCATGATGGGGCCACATCAGTTAAATATTCTCAACTTGTTGATAATGGAGGTAGTGCGATCACAAGTATTAAATGTGTTTGTGTTGGAAAATTGGGCCTCACCAATGATCTGCTGGTAGTTTTGAACTAATGCATTGTGGGAGCTGTAGTCCTAATTTGCTTCCTTTGAAACGATTGGTCTAGAGTACCAGATTGTAAAGGGTGGTAACAGGAATGCCTAGGACTGGACGCATGGCTCCTTGCTGGCTTGGATCCCACCCAACAACCCAGCGTTGGCCACTAAAAACTCACTTATGATTGACTGTGTGGACTCATAATGACCAGTTGACAGCAATGCCAATGACCTGGCTCTTCTCTTTGCAGCTATCAAAGTGAGTTGTGTGGTTTATGCGGTGATTACAATGGATTCCCTGGTAACGACTTCATGACCCCAGATCGGGAGCTGGTAACCGGGGTCAACGATTTTGGGAATAGCTGGAACGTCGACCCAAGGTGAGTGATCTCTCAGGCCTTCTCATGTGTGCTTTGTCTTCATGTTCTTGTGTAAGTGTGGGGGACATTCTGCTTGCAGTGTACAGCCAGTGCCATTCATTCTTTTATTGGTGAGTGAAATAGTGAGTGCACCCGGCATGTTTTTATGTAACCAGTAAAACTTCCTTTGTGTGTTAGGCTGGTCATTGACATGTCACTGGCCCAAACTTGACGCGCCTCACCTGGCTACACTACATGCTTTCTTTTAAAGGTTTGGCAGGAATGTCCACAAAGGTGGAGCTTGTTGTGAAGGGCGCAGAGTTTGCTGCTTGGGGCTGATCGTGGGAGGACGAGTCAAATGACAATCACTCCATGAGTGTTACTCTTAGAAGCGGGTGGGATCCACTCATTTTCTTGTTGAGCCTGCGGTGCACTCCAGCCATCGCATGGAGAGGACGCTGCATCACCTGGAGGAGACCGTTACTGCCCTTGTCCGCTAGAGGATTTAAGATCAGCTATAGATTCAGTCTAGGACAGACCTCACTTGAAAAAGGAATTTACAGCCTCTCCATCCTGACCAGGAGGACTACACGGCATCACCTGTAGACATTGAGGAAGACAAAACCTGAGGGAACTAGGAAGACACCATACAAAATATCATGTTCTGAATTATATCCCACTTCTTCTGATATCTGTGACTCTCCAGACCTTCTCTCACTCTTTCTCCCACTCTGTCTCCTGTTACTTCCAGTTGTAACTCAAGCAGCTCTGTGGTGGTTCCAGAATGCACAGAGGAAGAGCGGGAGTCATACGAGGGCCCGGCCTACTGCGGAATCCTCACTGACCCTCAGGGCCCCTTCGAAGCTTGCCACAACAAGATCAGCCCAAATGTGAGTACCTTTGTTGAATCCTCTAGGTGATGGCTGTGACATTAAGCGTCTGCAGTTCTCAAGAGCAACCTCCTTACTTAACGTGTGTGCATGCGTGTGTGTGTGTGCATGTGTGTATGCACTACAACATCCTGACAGTCTCCCTATTAATCTACCAGGTGATTGACACCCACAGTCTCACTTGTACAAATGTTTCGTGGACTGTCTATATTGCAGCTTTTAGAGGGAATCTATGGCACAAACTGACAATATGGGGCATTGCTGCTGCATTATTACCCTTGGTAGAGAGCAAGATACACTAGAGCTTTCCCTAATGAGGTTGGACAAATTATGGCAGCTAGGGGACCCGGTGCTGCACCACCTGAAGTAATCACTGTGTTACGAGCACTAGTTGCCCACCTCCAATGACCAGCTGCTCATTGGTCATACATTAGAGACATTAAACAAAACCGCGAGGTAACAAAACAAAGTGTATACAAAGAACGTGTGTACAAGAAACAACGAAAACAAGGCTTGTAGGTCCTTTTGTTTGTGTTTGTCTTGTATTTGTGTTCTTCTTCAGAATAAACAATCGCAGCCAATGCGTTTCGCCATATGACAGGCTTCCTCAGGGTAGGTTTAGATAAAAGGCATTATACTCCAATCTGGGCAAACAGTGTCACAAAGGACAACCAATCGTCTGGAGTACCCTAGTTAGAAATAAGTTTATATACGTCGTAGCTTTAAAATTAAGTACTCGATAGTAAGGCTGAGGTCGAGCGTTCAAAGTCTTGGGATCATTCATCCAAGCCGTGTTTGGCACAAAGGTCACGTCCAACAAACCGGTTTCTCTGCATTCAGTATTGTGGCCATACTGAATGCTGAGAAGCCTGTTTATTGGTTTTCAAGCTATGACTTATCTATTGGAAATACATAAGAACTTTTCGGCAGGCAAAATTAAAGAAAACAAATGCATTTTGACCAATTTATACATGTGAATTTTAATTTCTTGTACAAGTTTACAGCACATAGACAATCTCTTGCCCCTTAGTTATAGCTCTCTATAGAAATCTACTTTAGCTTAATAATTCTTATTTCTGAACTGGAAAGATGGGTGAAGACTGCCGGCTGAGCTAGACAGACACATGCAAACATGGCTGCCCCTGCAGTCTGTTGAAGACAGTGCAGCTAAAGTAACTGCTCTAGTCATCTCTGGAGCATGTCGCTGCGCACAACCGCGTAGCTCTGGTCCTGCCCCAGTGCGCGAGCTAGGAGGGTGTATCTCTGTACACCTTTAGGTTCTATATACTGGGAGTGATCTGTAGTGGTGGAGTTCACACTAACGACTGAGTCTCAGGTAAAAGTACACGGTCATATAAGGGAGGAAGCCTGGCCAGGAACCTCAGGAACAAACACACCAGGGTTCAAGAGATGCTTTCCCCACTTGCTGCATGATATCAGTTACTGCTCAAATTATATTCTGTCCCCATAGAGTCCCTAACTCTGAAATGGAAGTGGTATTTCATCTGTAGTACTCCATCCCTGCATAAATTATAACTTCTAATATATGTTTTTTGAGCTGCATCGTGAACCCCGTCCTCCAGCTTTAGGTATTACTTTCATTGTACAGGCTGAGGAGAGAGTAGTTCCCTTAACTGTATCACCAGAAAATGGAAGTGGGCGTGGCTAAGGGCATGCTAAAGGCTTTGATTGCAGCACAAACTGCATTTCTGGTTCAATCCCAAAGAAGAAGATAGGGCTTTGTTAAGTACATCCTAGGATCAGGTCACCTTCCCATGTGTGACTAAAAGTGTCATATGAAGCTGCAGATGCCAAACTTCACCAAACAAAGAAGAGAATATTATATTAACTCTCAATGTTAAGCAAACATTATTAGCCACATTTATTTTTATTGTAATGAACGGGTGAAGGGGGTTCAAGTTGTTTTTTTCCAGAAAGTGTTTTTTTTGCCTGAAAACACAGAATGAAGATTGGAATAAAGTGTTTTTGGAAAGTGTAGGATGCACTTTCTAACGCAAAGGCACCGTCAGCTCTCCACGTGTGGCTGCAACAAAATCACGTCAGGAGGAGATGCCAACCTTCTTATAGGGCAGCAGCTAGCACTAGGCCACCATGAAGAGCTAATGTCTTGTTCTGCTCCCTATAGAACTTCTTCAAAGACTGCGTGTACGACCTGTGTGAGGTGGGACCAAGTCTGCTGTGCGACGCGCTGGAGTCCTACGTGAACGAGTGCCAGGACAGGAACGTCACCCTACGCCCCTGGAGGAACGACACCTTCTGCCGTACGTCACCTCTGCTGCCTTGTTTAGTTAATGAATGAATGAGTGGATGACAGAAAAGATGGCTCAGCACTGTAAATTAACTTACACTTGAGCACACCCGTCCTGAAAAGAGGACAAACGTTGGTTTGATTAAATTTCATTTAGCTCTAATCAGGGATTTTTTAGTTGACTCTTTCCCACGTTTTCCCATCCAACAGCCATTCCCTGCCCTCCGAATAGTCACTACGAGCCATGCGCATCTGCCTGCCCGGCCACCTGCTTGGACCCAAAGCCCGGGCTCTGCGACCGCCCGTGCATTGAAGGATGCCAGTGTGATGCCGGCTTCGTGCAGAGTGGAGAGCAGTGTATCCTGAAGAAGGACTGCGGCTGCACCTACAATGGGCAGTATTACCAGGTATTGTCAGCTCACCTCACTCAGGTCCTGCAGACTCCCCAATCCCAAATGCTTTTGATAAACCACCAAAATGTGATTGGGATCAGACCCAGTTTTATTTTGAGTAACTGCTGTAGTTGTTCTCCTTGCTCCTGATCACTCTGTGCAAGTGTGGACGCCTCTAATTCTATGATGACCTTATGGGTCAGACTTCCAGCTGCCTAACATAAGATCAGCTAAGTGAATCTATCAGAATTCATATCAAAGATTATGTCCAACGCTTGTCAGAAACCTGCCTTAGTAATAAACCACAGACCTCTCTTCCAGGGTGAGGGTCCCCCTGGACCAGTGCTGGTCACTGCCCAAGCACAAATCTCTCCAACAAATTCTGAATCTCAGAGTCTGTGTTTCAAACCCCAGGACTTTTGCAAATCCCTAGACTTGTGGCACTTTGACCATTTATTGCCTATTCTGCTTTGGTTCAGTATCTCAACATGGAAGGCTGCGGGAGCACGTGTTAAGTGAATACGAATGTTCAAATTACCCCCGTCTTTCCCCCATTAATTGTGTACTGTGCTTCTTCTTCCTTGTTGTGGTTTCAATCTGTTTTATGATTCCTAGCCTGGTGAGGTCATCTTCTCTGATGCCTGCAAGGAGGTGTGCCAATGTCTTGCCAACAACAACACAAAGTGCACCGATAATAGCTGTGCACCGGACGAGTACTGCTCCAACCACACAGGCGTTCAGGGCTGCTTCCCCAAAGGTAAGTGGTGCATGGCCTAAACACGTTCAACTTTCCCCTGTCACTCTTTGAGATCTTCAACTGACTGATACCAATGGGCTGCTTTATGTTGCTAGATTCATCCACTTGTGTTATCACGGGTGACCCGCATTACACCACTTTCGATAAGAGGAAGTACGATTTCCATGGAAACTGCACCTATGTCTTGACCCAGCCCTGCAACTCCAGCCAGACACCATTTGCTGTGTATACCTCCAACGAATACCGGTGGAACCCGTTTACTGTGGCATACATCAAGGCCATCTATGTCGATGTCTATGGGGTACTCGTGGCCCTGCTGAAGAATAACATTGTCCAGGTAATGTGCAGGACGGTGAAGTTAGTGTAAGTTATGCTCGCTGCATGGAATCCTTGAGACTCAATTTTGGTTTCCTTCCAGGTGAATGGCGTTACAGAGAACATACCCACCAGCCCTGCAGCCGGGCTGTCTATCTCCTCTTCTGGGAAGTACATGGTGGTGCAGACTGATTTCGGGCTTGTCGTACGCTATGATGGAAACCACTATGCAGATGTGAAAGTGACAAGCGAGTGAGTGCCAAAAATGGATAAACAGAAACAAGCGTTCTAGCACAGTCAATGAATCCCAGCGTATCATCTGTTGTTTGAGAAGCTAGAATGACCTGTCATTTCTGATTGCAGCTACAAGAACACGTTGTGTGGCTTGTGTGGAGATTATGATGGCGTTCCCTCTAACGACTTCAAGAAGCCAGATAAAGATTTGGTGAATGATGTCAACGAGTTTGGAAACAGCTGGAATGTCCAGCCCAGGTGAGGGGACTGTCTGATTGCTAGTTGCATGCTGATTTCTCCGTGGCTTCTGTGAACCGCACATCGCCATGGCCACATCTGTTTCTCTGTGTCCCGCTCTCTTGCTCATCTTGTCTCTTGTTTTTTTTCCATCAAGTTGCAATTCAACCGGCTCCATTGTAGTCCCAAACTGCACAGAGGAGGAGCATGAGTCCTACAAGGGCCCGGCCTACTGTGGGATCCTGACGGACCCTCATGGGCCTTTTGCACCGTGCCACACCAAGATCAACCCAAATGTGAGTCTCTTTAGAACATTTGGTCACTTGGCCACTAAGTAAAATTCTCCAGTTAAGATCAACGTAACAGTCGTTGCTGGCCAGCCAGAAGGAAAGGGTGGGCAGATAGATGTATATTTTGGATATTCGGGTTAAAGCCAAGGTATATGCATGGCATGATGGTTGGGGGCGCAGAAGTGAACACGAGGTCTGATGAGTGAACGGGCGCATTACTGGGAACTTTGATGAAATGGCATTTGAGCAGAACGATTCTTGGATGGGAACATGAATGGAAGGATGATTAATCAGGAGACTCATCAAAGGATTTATGAACGCAGGCAAAGAACCCTGGTTTGATGGATGAGTGCCTGGGAGGTTCAATCGATGGGGACATGCTTGGCAGGATCTATGGATATTAACGCAATCAGAGATGGAATGTTCTATGGATGGACACTTGGGTGGAAGAGTTGATGGATGGATTGTCCACATGGATGTATCTTTTATGAATGAGGACTGGGGTGAACTATTTGATGGATGGTCACACAGATAGATAGTTTGGTAGATAAGTCCATAAAGGGAAGCTCTAATGGATGGTCACGGGGAGAACGTTTGATGGATGAGCACATGCATGGATGTTTTAATGGATGAACACATGGGTGCAAAGTTTAGTAGATAGGCACATAGGTGTATTGTTCCTTGGATAGGAACCTGCATGAACGGTTTAATAGATGAACACATGGTTGGAAGGTTTGATCGATGGGCATATCCGTGGAAAGTTTAATATATGGGTGCATGGGCGGTCTGGCAAATGGATACACGGATGTATATGTATCGTTGTTGGTTGGGTAAGATGAAAGGGTTGATGATTTGGTAAATAAATATGAGTTTCTATGGATGGCTTATGAATGAATGGGTTAATGGAAGGCTACATGATGTAAGGTTTGATGATCGGTCACAAAAACAGAAGGTTTGATTGTAAAGGACTACCATGAAAGGATTTATGAACGAGAACATGAATGGAAGGTTTGATGAATGATTGTAGCTATGGAATGTTTTATGGCTAGCCAAATGCATCTATGGTTTGATCAGTGGCAGCACGAATGAAAGGTTGGTGTATGGACATGTTCATTGAAGATGTGACTGATGGACATCTGGATGGAAGGTATTCAAGGGTACGTGGATGTAAGTGTTATAACATTTTATGGACGTTTACATACATTTAAGGTCTTGTGGTTGAAAGGTTTGATGGATAGCCTAATGCTAGAAATGTTTAACGGTTGGATGGATGAAGATGGTTGGCTGCATCATTCACTGGACGCAAAAGGATGCACAATGAATGTGCACATAACTGGAAACTTTGATGGTTTGATGCACACATATTTTC
The DNA here is from genome assembly GCF_964204655.1 of Triturus cristatus. Classification (NCBI taxonomy): domain Eukaryota; kingdom Metazoa; phylum Chordata; class Amphibia; order Caudata; family Salamandridae; genus Triturus; species Triturus cristatus. The sequence continues at coordinate 819,550,692 of NC_140595.1, forward strand.
TTTGATGTTTGGATGAGTATATAGCTCAGGTGTTTGTTAGTTGAACAGCTAAATGAACCATCACCCTGTGCCCAAAAAGTGGGACGGTTGGTAAATTGTTGGTTGTCAAGTACGTGGATCAAAGTGGTTTTTGGTTGAACAGCTTGATGGTCACGTAAGAGGAAGGTGTGATGGTTTGGTATTTTATGTGGCTCATTTGGTTTATTGATATGATCTTTGGTGGTTGAGTGAGTAGATACATGCTTTAGTGATTGAATATAGTTTTGTAGGAGCATAGTTATAATATTTGATGATCACAACTACAGTGTTTGATGGCTGGATATGTGAGTGAAAGGATATTTAGGTGAATGAATTGATGGATGGAAGACTATAGGTTTGATGTTTGAATTAGTGCATAGAGATAATGTTTGTTGGTTGAGCAGCTGGTTGGAAAGTCACATTTGTGAAAAGCTTGATGCTTGGTTACTTTAAATGTTTTTTGGTTGGTGTGTCTATACATTGGAGGATTAATGGCTCAATAGCTGGCTTGATGGGCACATAGGCGTAAAGTCTGATGTATGGCCGGGCACCCATCTCGAACGTTTGATAATTTTTGGATGGGAATGCACCGTGCTCAGACTCTGCCTCTGTCAAGGACTAGATGCAGTGGGGGTCTTTCTAGTTCCCTTTGGGTTTGAGGGAAGGGTGACTTCTCCCAGTACCCATGGTGCCGTCCTGCACTTAAAACACATGTGAACGGTATAAAGTGCCTCTTTAAGAGGGTGCCCTTTAGGAGAATAAAGACACAAAGGTTAGAGAAAGCCTTGTCAATTCTTGATTGTACCTGATAGTTAATGCAGTGTTTGAAAAGCAAGGCACCCGAAACCACCCCGAATCTGAGTTAAGAAAGGGGTTAGCATAAGGTCATCCAGAACAAAGACCCTAAAAGGAATTCTGCAGAAGAAACAGAGAGCAAATTTGTAGGGGCAAAAAGGTAACAGAATGGGCGAAATGTGCTACGAAAAATAGGGTAAGAAAATGAAATGCATTGAAATGCATCCTTCACTGGCAAATACCTCTTTTTATATTCTGTGAGTAGGAGATTGCATCACAGGAAAAAGGTCAACACCATCTTGGATGGGTAATGTCAGGACACAAACACTGGAGAGGCAACCATCTTGGATAGGCATGAACATAAGTCTAGTCACACCTATACTTATAGGAGTCTGGCTTTTCCAGGAAGAGACAGGTGGAGGACAAAGTACCGGATGTTGGACATCTTTCACACCTCCACGTCCTGTGTGCCACCTAGTTCTCTGCATTGCACCAGCAACACCTTCCCTAGCAGCAGAAACAGTAGAATCGCAGGAGCCGGCTGAGTGATGCAGAAGGAAACTCTTCACCACACATCAAATATAAGAATCAAGGAAGCACACTGCTGCCTCAAAGACACACTGTCTTCCTCATGAAAAGCCTGAGGATAAGGAAATATGCTTCTGCCTCCAGTGAGTCTTATTTTGAGACATGGCCTCCACCTACTCTATCTCCCTCATGCTGCTTAGCTTCAGCTTAGCCCACAAAGAAGCCCTCCACAGTTTTAGCTCTCCCTAAAGTTGACGTAGTTCTTCATCCAATCGATTCTCACACCCATCTCGCCCCCAATGTTTAATTAACTCAATCCAGGCAGCAACAACATCATTTAACAACCACTCACACACAAAGTGCTCCAACCTCCCTACACTTCAACTAACCTCAATGCAGACAATAGCCGTCCATAGAGTGAAACCTCCTTGACGCCACTGAGTTCATGAAAGATCGAGTCGAACGCATCTCCAGGTCCCTCGATCTCACTTCCCATGTGCAAACTTTGGACACAATCCAGATATCCTTCCTCTTCATGTCCCTGGTAAAAGCAGCGGTGCTGCAGCTCCAAAATCCCACTCACCATCACATACCTGCTCCTCATAGTGACTTTTGACACTGATGACCGCGGTGAAGAACTCCTCACTGTTCACTCAAGTAGGCATCTCACAAACAGTCCTTAGTTGGCTCACCACCCGTCCAAGGTGATTGGCTCGTCTCCGTCTCATTATCGATGTGGTGCATCCCAGTGGTCCATTCCTCCTTCGACTGATATTTCACCTATAGAACTTTGGGGTGGGCTGTTGGTCAAGCAAGGCATCTCCCTGAGCCAGTAGACACCAGGACACAGCTGCAGCTCAAAGAGTGATGATGTCTGGGACGTATCTTTATCTTAACCCCACCAAAACTGAATTCGTTCTTAAGGGTGCGAGGGCGATATAAACATCTGGCTCCAATAAATGCAACTTGATAGTTTCTCTTTTTACTCTGACCTTTAGTGTCCAGTCTCAGGCATTCTACATTGAATCGTGCCTCTTCCTCAGCATGTCTTAATTAACACTCAAACGGTTGGTACCAACTGAGCCTCCTCTGGAGAATTAAAGCTTTTCTTTGCAAAAGCGCCTTCTGCTCCAGGGTACCAGCCCTTGTCTCCTCTCTCGTAAATGTGGGCTGTGCCCTCCAGCACTGTCAATCGTGACTTTATTGTTACACACCTGAAAGCTGTAAATTTGCAAGACTGATCTCCGGGAAATGCAAATGCAAGCACAACACCCACCCTCAATGAGCTCCACTGACTTCCCCTCCTACAATGCATATTGTTCATATAATCCTGCATCATCCAGAAGGCCATCCACTCTGGAACAAACTATTTGGAAATAAATATGTTACTGGAAAAGGCCCAGTCCGGCTTCAGTCCATCACACAGCACAGAGACTGCCTTAGTGGCTGTTGCAGAGGATATCAGTCATTTTGGGTCAGGGCGGTTGACCCGCCCTGATCCCACTTGGCTTCTCTGCAGCCTTGGACATGGTGGTCTATCCTTTGCTCCTACAGAGGCTTATGAACATCAGAATCTCAGGTATGACGTTTGCTTGGATCAAATCTGGTCTTTCCGACAGATCCAGTTGCTAGTGTACCCCCTTTTGTATCTGAGAAGGTCAGTTGTCCCTTTGAGGTGCTTCAGGAGCCTTCCCTGGGCCCCACATTGTTTAACATGTACCTGGGTCCTTGAGGGGCTCTGATCAGCAGGTCCGGACTGGATACTGGGTGTTTCGCTCTAAATAAACAATGCAAAGACAAATAGTTTTTAATTATGCTTTAAGCACACTTTAAATCCATTCGTTTTTGCATTGTTTATCTAAAAGTGCAGCAAGTAGGCACGTGGCCTGCAGGTCCCCCACACCGAAATGCCCTGCAGCCAGTCAAGCCCTGCTGATGAGATCCTACGCTTCTCCTACTTGACGTATGCAGATGACACCCAGATTATAGTTTCCATCTCTTGACAGTCTTGTGGGATCTCAGATTAATTTCTATGCCTGTATCTTGGCCATTGTGGAGTGGATGCATTAAAGTTTCCTGAAACTTAATGCAGACAAAACCGAGATCTTGCTTTTTCGCATGAAACATTCTACGTTTCACTCCAAATGGTGGCCGGAATCAGTGGGGCGTCTACGCTCTCCCACCCTCTGTGCCAGAAATCTGGGGGTGCTCTTCGACTCTGATCTGCCTTTTGCTACTGCCATCACCTCTGTGGCTTCCAAATGTTTTATGATGTTGCGAACAATTTGGGCAATTCTTCCTTATCTGCCCATCTTGGCTTGAAAAGCTACAGTCCTGGCACTGATTTCCGTGCACCTAGATTACGCTAACACCCTCTAGCTGGGACTGCCTTCATACCTCTGCGATAGACTCCAGACTGTCCAGGATGCAGCGGCCCGTGCTATCTTGAATCTCTCCTGTAGGACCTCCGTCAAGTCTCTATTTCCTACGATCCATGGGCTATCGATTGGCCAGAGATGCGCTCTCAAGTCTCTCTGATCTTTCAAGCCATGTTGGACATTGGCCCCACTTACCTGTCGAGAAAGATGTGTGCATACGTTGGAGGGCGCACTCTTCACGCAGACTTCTGCAAGTCCCAAAATACAGATACGTCCTACGGGAGGGCGCTCTTTCTTTTATCATACGGCAAAGCAGTGAAACTCCCTACCCTTGACCTGGAGGCTGATACCCAATCATCCTTCTTTCAGAAAGTCTCTTAAAATGTGGATGTTTCAACAGCTGTAATGTGGTCTCCTGGTTTAAGTAGCATTAACTCCCCTTCACTAGGGTACCACCATGCTTTATAAATAGCATTCAGTCCTGATGAAGGCATACATTGAGATCTGATGGCTGGAAGCTTTGATGGTTCAATAGATCGCTAAACAGGTTTGCTTTTAAGAGATGATTTCCTAGGTACAGAGATGTAATGTTTGTTGAGTGAGGAGGTGGTTTGATGGGGCAATAACTGGAAGGTGTGATGGTGAATTAGCACATGGATGGAAGGTCTGTGTTTTGAAAGGTATGGTTTAATGGAAGTAGCTAGAGGTTTTGACTGCAGAACATACAGAGGGATGAGAGGTTTGATGCCAGTGTACATTGGAGGTGGAGCCAGAGAGACCCATGTGATCTCAGCACTCCCAGAAGTCACATTTTCCACACATGTTCCTTCACTTGGAGTCGGCTGTGCAGACTGTATGCACCAGTGAAAAGAGCATCCGTAGAATAAATATGGGGATCAAAAAACACTCTGAATCCCAATACACATTTCCTTGTTTCCACTCCTGTCAGACCTTCTTCAAAGATTGCGTGTACGACATGTGCGAGCTGGGTCCAGGCCAGAGACCGCTGTGCGAGGCGCTGGAGTCCTACGTCAACGAGTGCCAGGAGAGGAACGTCACCCTGCGACCATGGAGGAACGACACCTTCTGCCGTAAGTGACATCATTGCCTGCATTTGTCATGCTCCTGCATGACTGTTTCTATCTAACCAGCATGTCTCATCAAGTGGTCACCGGGGCAGAGCATTTATGACAACACTAGGAAGGACACCTCAGTTCTGGTCCTACTGTACTGCAAATGGCAGAGTATTCTCGGTTCCTGTCACTTGTGCAGGATTTTGCTGAGAAAACAGATTTTCTGGATGATGCGCAGAATCCCTATATGTCTACAATAAATGCGCAAAATGTAGTTACCTGTACAAAGTGTGAGAACTGCGGATCTCTTGTGGAGAGTTTAACAATTCTTTGATATATGTGCAAGCGTTGAGCAAATCAAAATGATTCATAAAATCGCACAAAACTCTCTCAAGGGGGAAAAGTGGCCTTAAACCAAGTTTCAGTTTTACCCTTATAGTCACCTGAGAAAAAGATCCCACGTTGATTTGCAGGTAATCCACTTGCATGTTGTCCATCCACTCTGGTACTGTATTAATGTCTGCTTGACTTATTATTAGACACACTTACCACCTCTCACCCAGCTTAGGCAACTGTGTTATATAGTTGTATACAGAGTGCTTACTATTTGCCTTGCTATTTCTAAGCACTTTCCATCCCACCTTTGGAGTTACTGCTTCCAGGGACATATGTAACTCATGATGGGGCAGACACACTCCCTGTTCTCAGATAGCTCAACCATGGAGAGCTCAGCGGCTCTGATCAGATCTCCGGGCCAAGCAGTAATCCTGATGAGGCCTGTAACCCCATCAGTGTGTAAGGAAACCCTAGTAATGAAGTCTTTAATGGTTCTTCATTCACTGCTCTCAAAAGGATGCCAGGCTTAGCTAGCCATGTGTGGATTCAAACCTGTCATGAGCAGATCAGATGTTGGATCTGCACGCATATCCGTCACCCGAGTAAGATGAAACGATCTCATTCTATGAAGCTCTTTTTGCTTCAGTTTTAGGAAGTTTGTGTCAACCAAGAAGCAGCTCTACTTGCAGGTTGTGTCTGTAAGTGTGAATAGGAAAGAGGCAAGCACAGTCCAGCATAACACAACAAATGGACACATTTATTTATTTGATTTAGTTCTCTACTGAGAACAACAAATAAGATGATTAAAAACGATAAGATTACATTTAGAATTAGAAGAATTGTGAGCGTTCATCCTAATACAAATTTATAAAAAACAGATTATAACGTACAAGTTCATTGGGAGGTGATTTAAGAAGAGAAATCAAACTCTGTGCACTTGTAGAATGACACTTTGTTTGAAAACCGCTTTCTAGCAACAACTACTGTGGAGTTAGGACAGACAAACAAAATGTGCATCAGGTCTTGAACTCCTCCTTTACAGAGGTCACATAGACTACTGGCATGATTGTTATTTGTCCATTTACAAGGATCCCAACCGAAGTAAGAGCATGCATCGCCGGGCGCCGTGTCTTAAAGTAAAAGTAAGATATTGTTGCCTTTGTTTAAATTCAATTGACTCAGCGTATTCCTTATAACATTGCAATTTTGCACAGTGCTGGAAATCAAGATCATAGCTTATCCTTGGAGTCACATGTTTTAGAAAGAGTTTCAAATGTGCCGGGGTCCAGGTATTCAGCAAATCAACTGTACATTCTGACAACTTCAGTGCAAACGCTAAGTTTCGATGAAAGATGTATTTTGAGGATCCTTGGTCAAAGATTTCCGATTTTAGTAGAGCTCTTAAAGTACCTTGTTCAGCATAACACACTGAGCTGGGGCCACCCTCCGTATAGACAATGTGGTGCATAACACACTGAGCTGGGGCCGCCCCTGTATAGACAATGTGGTGCATAACACACTGAGCTGGGGCCGCCCTCGTATAGACAATGCGGTGCATAACACACTGAGCTGGGGCCGCCCTCCGTATAGACAATGTGGTGCATAACACACTTAACTGGGGCCGCCCTCCGTATAGACAATGTGGTGCATAACACACTGAGCTGGGGCCGCCCTCCGTATAGACAATGTGGTGCATAACACACTGAGCTGGGGCCACCCTCCGTATAGACAATGTGGTGCATAACACACTGAGCTGGGGCCGCCCCCGTATAGACAATGTGGTGCAGAACACACTGAGCTGTGACAGCCCCCGTATAGACAATGTGGTGCATAACACACTGAGCTGGGGCCGCCCTCGTATAGACAATGTGGTGCATAACACAGTGAGCTGGGGCCGCCCCCCATATAGACAATGTGGTGCATAACACACTGAGCTGGGGCCGCCCCCCGTATAGACAATGTGGTGCATAACACACTGAGCTGGGGCCGCCCCTGTATAGACAATGTGGTGCATAACACACTGAGCTGGGGCCGCCCTCCGTATAGACAATGTGGTGCATAACACACTGAGCTGGGGCCGCCCCTGTATAGACAATGTGGTGCATAACACACTGAGCTGGGGCCGCCCTCCATATAGACAATGTGGTGCATAACACACTGAGCTGGGGCCGCCCCTGTATAGACAATGTGGTGCATAACACACTGAGCTGGGGCCGCCCTCCGTATAGACAATGTGGTGCATAACACACTGAGCTGGGGCCGCCCCTGTATAGACAATGTGGTGCATAACACACTGAGCTGGGGCCGCCCTCCGTATAGACAATGTGGTGCATAACACACTGAGCTGGGGCCGCCCCCGTATAGACAATGTGGTGCATAACACACTGAGCTGGGGCCGCCCGCGTATAGACAATGTGGTGCATAACACACTGAGCTGGGGCCGCCCTCCATATAGACAATGTGGTGCATAACACACTGAGCTGGGGCCACCCCCGTATAGACAATGTGGTGCATGACACAGTGAGCTGGGGCCGCCCCCCATATAGACAATGTGGTGCATAACACACTGAGCTGGGGCTGCCCCCCCATATAGACAATGTGGTGCATAAAACACTGAGCTGGGACCGCCCTCCGTATACACAACGTGGTGCATAACACACTGAGCAGGGGCCGCCCTCCATATAGACAATGTGGTGCATAACACACTGAGCTGGGGCCGCCCTCCGTATAGACAATGTGGTGCATAACACACTGAGCAGGGGCCGCCCTCCATATAGACAATGTGGTGCATAACACACTGAGCTGGGGCCGCCCTCTGTATAGACAATGTGGTGCATAACACACTGAGCTGGGGCCGCCCTCCGTATAGACAATGTGGTGCATAACACACTGAGCTGGGGCCGCCCTCTGCATAGACAATGTGGTGCATAACACACTGAGCTGGGGCCGCCCTCCGTATAGACAATGTGGTGCATAACACACTGAGCTGGGGCCGCCCTCCGTATAGACAATGTGGTGCATAACACACTGAGCTGGGGCCGCCCTCCATATAGACAATGTGGTGCATAACACACTGAGCTGGGGCCGCCCTCTGTATAGACAATGTGGTGCATAACACACTGAGCTGAGGCCGCCCTCCGTATAGACAATGTGGTGCATAACACACTGAGCTGGGGCCGCCCTCCATATAGACAATGTGGTGCATAACACACTGAGCTGGGGCCGCCCTCCGTATAGACAATGTGGTGCATAACACACTGAGCTGGGGCCGTTCTCCGTATAGACAATGTGGTATAAGGATCAGAGCATTGCTTGCACTTGCTTCATTATGGTTTAGGAGTCCCATTGTTAGTAATATCACCAGATGTTGACCTATCCTGCCCTTGGTCATAGACCTGGCCTCTTGTCTTTTTTTGGATCCAGTGTAATTCCCTGCATGTCTGCCTGTACTTTGTGCTGTCAGATTGCCAAATCTGTGCATTATTTATCCGAGAGATCCATCTGCATGAGTTGATGATGACTGACGAGCACAGGGGGTCTAAGCCTGAGGCAAGGACAGTTTTCCATGAGGGAATGTAGTAGTGGCGCTTCCTACATCTACGTTTGGACAGAAAGGGCTCACTGAAATACATTATGTACTTGTTAAATGCCAATAGATGACCAAGAGTCTGTTAGAATTGAACATTGATCACATTTGTTGTACATATTTTTGATGTTCTTGCCACTCTGATGTTGGAATTTATGGAATGTGATTTGTTAGCTATGTAAACATCTAGTTTCTTTTATATACATCATTGTCTTGTTCCCCGCTCCCTCCAGCTGTTACATGCCCCCCAAACAGCCACCACCACCCCTGTGGCTCTGCCTGCACTGCCACCTGTCGCGATCCTCGCCCCGGACCATGCGACCGGCCATGCGTGGAGGGCTGCCAGTGCGATGCTGGCTTTGTGTTGCACGGGGGTCAGTGCATCAAGGAGAGGGACTGCGGCTGCATCTTCAGAGGCGAGCAGTACCAGGTATGTCATGGCCTTCGCTCTGGAGTCTGGGCAGGGAGCTGTAAGGGCTGTTCAGTGTTTTGTAGCCCTTGAAAATCTTCCTGTTTTTGGAGGAAAGGGCTAAATTCACAATTGGACTGCACCAGCTGATGTTCTCCGCCATGCTTTCCCGTTGGTAGATAAAATCAGTTGATAAATTCTGAATAGGTCACCTTTCCTTCGTGGGAGTCACAAAGGACATAATCTGAGCATGACAACGTATGTATGTGCAATAATTAATCTGTAACTGTTATCAAGACTTACTATTTTCTGATGTAGAGGGTTACAGATGAAAACCCAATACACATTGTTCAGACAACAATGTTTTGCAGGAACTGATCTATTGTGCTAATTTCTTATCAAAATCTCTATATTCAGGGGTAATTTCAATATTAAGTTACATCCAATGCACATATCTTCAATACTAGGAGTCACTATGGAGTTCTACATGTATGTTTATGAATGAATCTAGCATTATTAGAGCCCCCTATCCTCCCCCGCTGACCCCTTCCTCTCCCTTAGCTCTTTCCTGCCCTGCTTTCCTAAGTGCTCTGAACAGGATTACAAGTAACAGATGTGTTTGCTAGATTGAGTTCGGATGGTTTGAGTGGTCAGCACAGTGGGTCTTCCATAACAACCTCAGTGTGAGGTAAATTTGATGGCAGGAGTTACATTACACGGAAAACATGCGGAAAACGCAGAACAAGCTGAAAGCTCCAGACCGTTGTCCCAAGCACAGTTTTGCTTAATGTTATATAAAATGTAAGTATAAAAAAACTATGATGTCGCGTATTCAGAACTGATCCAACATGCACACCGTTCAGACCGTGAGATGTGCAACTTCTACAGATCTCCTGTTGAGACCTTTGCATTAGTGAGGGACAAGAAATTTCCATTTATAGCTTCATGCCATTTCCTACACTGAGATATGATGCAATACAACAATTTGATCTACTCTTTGGTTACGGGTTTCAGGTTAGAAAACAATCGTATCCACCCCTCGCACTAAAAACTTCTCTGAGAAAGGGAGACCAAGGGGACATCTAAGGTTGAAGACATTCCAGAGTAAGGGATTTGGTCGTGCACCAGGAATAGGCGGCCTCCCTCAGCTGTGTCCAGTGATAGCGTGGGATGTCCACGATGGGTGATCTTAAGAATTTTTGTAAGGAAGAGGGTCTAGCTCATTCTTCATCATGGTTTTCGCCCTCCATCCTCTGTTTTTCCAGCCTGGTGAAGTCATTTATTCCGGCGACTGCAAGGAGTTGTGCCAGTGCCTTCCTGACTACACCGTCCAGTGCCGGGAGAACAGCTGTGCTCTCGATGAGTACTGCTCCAACCACACCGGGGTGCAGGGTTGTTTCCCAAAAGGTAAGTCTTTCTTTGTCTGTAAGCCTTCATTGCCCCTACTCCAGTTGTAGCTGTCTTCCGCTCACCAGTACTAATGACCAACTTCTGGATCTGCAGATTCCTCCACCTGTGTTGTCTCCGGTGATCCCCATTACACAACTTTTGACAAGAAGAAGTACGACTTTCACGGCAACTGTACCTATGTTCTGGCCCAGCCCTGCAACACCAGCCAGATCCCGTTTGCAGTCTATGCTGCAAACGAGCACCGCTGGGGTCTCCTTACAGTGACGTACATCAAGGCCGTCTACGTAGAGGTGTACGGCGTAGTGGTGGCCTTGCTAAAGAATGGTATTGTCCAGGTAAAGTGCTGTTCTGTGAAATTACTTCTTCCTGATCACACACCCTTTTTCCCTCTTTCATACTCTTCTAAAGAGCCCGTGACCCAAGACCTGAATTCCACCAGGATTGCCCCGCAGACTTTGTAATATTATTAGCTGATCAAAAATTAGAAATAATTGCTGGTTCTCCATTAGATTTGTATCTCTCAGCCTTCCATAGAACATTAGATGCCCTACCTTTGGGAGCAGAGACACTACACCTGAATGTCAGTGCATCTCTAGTAAAAAGACAGATTAATTAACCCATGCAGTGCCCCGTGGCCACAGAGCCCTAAAGCAAGAAGGAATTAACGTCTTTATTGTGGTCTAGAAATATGGGGAATGTCTGAGCACCTTTGTAAAACGTCAGTGAGCAAAGGGGTAAAGACCGCTTCAATTCTTGGATTACTGAAAATCCCTCTCTTGACTCTTCCAAGCTGCCCTATTACCTTATCAGTTTGGTTGGACTCTCACTTCTTGCCGAGTCGCTGGAAGAAGTGGTACTTCAGCATTCGCAGTAGTCTGTAAACTCATCAGCTTCTCGACCCACCTTGCTCAGGCATCAGATCCTGAGAACCAGTCAAGCGCTCCGCACAGAATGCCCTGCACAAGTCATCTCCATTCTCAGCTGGACACCGACTCTGGTACCACGAGAGACCCACATTGTTGTGGAGAGTCATTTAGTCCAGTGTCTGATTTCTGTACTTCCATTTGAGAGAGTCTTGTCTTTACTGTCTGATCGATTGTTCGTAGTGTCTACTTCGTCTGTAGAATACCGGCTGGTGCAGAGGGACTATTGGCCATTCTTTTAAAGATACATATATACATGCTTAGGGCTCCATAACTATGCCACGTCATCAGGATGTGTGGTTGAATCTGCTATAGCTACATACCTAATATGCAAATCATCCCCGACGTCTCATTAGCTTTAGAGAACCTAAACGCTACTTCAAACAAATGCATGTCACACATCTTTGTGGGGATGCTAACAAATTTGTATTCAATTCTTGCTGAATTGCATGTCTTCTAATTAGTGCAGCAGAAAAAATCTTGCATTCCTGAGCTCTGGTCAGAAGAATGTGACTCGTACTCAAATTGCACAACTTCTGGGAGGAACCTATGGTGATCTTGAGAAGAACTTTGCAACGAGTCTCCTGGTCTTGTCCTTGTAAGAGTAGGCTGTTGCCCATCTTATGATGCAATGGCATATATTTGTCATCATGCATCTGCCCAGAGAATAGCATCCTTTGTGGTCTGCTACCCTCTTGGTTTGCTTAAAGCAACAGCCTCTACTTACACTTACCTCTATTTATGTACACTCTTCCAGTGGCAACATAACTTGTCGATAGCCCAGGCAGTTCACTCCGGTCTTGGGACACCCTTTGTATTCTTCATATCTAGATTCCACAATGTCTGCGGTGACAGATACTTCATACATGTCTCAATTCCTGCATACATGAAAATCTCCACTTTAAAAACCTCAAAAATGTTGGATTTATAATCAATAGTCTGTAACAGTTTTATTGACTCGTCTTTCCAAGTACTCGCGCTGCCTCAATATACATTTGTGGAGACATTTCCAGATTAAGAATTTATGGGCACAACTCTAACAAGGAAACTGGTATTAGAAAGCCTGTGAGCAGGAATTGACCTCTGAGATTTTCCTTTGGCTTGCTCAGTACTCTCCATATGTACACGACTTGGAGCTTCAGGTTACGGGGATTGACTCATTTTGACGGATGTCAAAGGAATTGTGAAGGGGCTTTAGAACTCCAAAGAAATTATGAAGCAATTCACAGGGGCATTCTGTTGTTTGATGGACATCAATTTGTCACAACATTGATTACGACGGCCGGGTTGGAACTAGAACCGGCATAGAGGTTTCTTCAACTTTAGTGAACATAAAGCACGCAGCTCTGAAGCAGTCTTGGGGTCCTCCCTCTAGGACGAAACACGTGTTGGCTACAGAAACAAGAAAAGAGTCTAAATGGGATGAAAAACAGTAAAAAGAGAGACATAACCTAAGCAATGAGGACAAACTTAGTACAATGTGTATTACTGGACTGTTAATTTATTCTTTGTACCCATGACTGCGTGTGCTAGAGTTTTGCATAGTCTTTCCAATTGCCTATTTCTTATGAGTCATGTAAGGACCAGCATTCCAAGCTGATGCAGTAGTTGTGCTGTACAAGCTAACACATGGTATTCCATTTTTAGATTAATGAAACAACTGTAAACATCCCCATCCACCCTGTGCCAGGACTATCCGTCTCATCGTCTGGGAAGTATGTGGTGGTACAGACAGATTTTGGCCTCGTCGTCCGGTATGACGGCAATCACTACACAGATGTGAAGGTGACCAGCGAGTAAGTACTATGAGCTTGCATATAAAGAAAACCTAGAACAAGGACTGTAACAATAAAATGTGCACGCGTCAGGCTGGAACCATCATGTTATTTCTCTCAACAGCTACAAGACGAAGCTGTGTGGCTTGTGTGGAGACTACGACGGATTCCCTTCGAATGACTTCAAGACCCCAGATGCAGAAGTGGTGGCTGGAGTCAATGACTTTGGAAACAGCTGGAATGTCCAGAAGAAGTGAGTGCAAATCTTTCTTTTCCTTCCAACGTTCCCTGGTATTGGAAAGCTTAAACTGAAAATATATTTTGTGTCCTCCAGCTGCACACCAACCGGTTCCACCGTGGTCCCGGAATGCACCGAGGATGAGCAGGACTCGTATGAGGGACCGGAATACTGCTGGATCCTGGTGGACCCTCAAGGACCCTTCGCTGCCTGTCACGAGAAGATCAGCCCTAACGTAAGTGCCACATCAGTCTGCCCTGCAGACATTCGACGCCTGAAGGAAGGGGGTTTTGAGGTATGAGAGTTCGCTCACACGCTTGGTCACAAGGGACACTATGAAAACATGTTTTATACTTTTCTTTAAATAGAGTCGTCTCATTTGAGGGAGATTTGGCAGGAACCATTGTGCTCAGGCTAATCATAATACAAACAGGGAGATCAGTGAATGATGTACGAATGGGTGGTGCATAGCTACATTTGCAAACTGTTGATTATTTTTAGGTACTTCTCTTGGTAACCAGGTCCAGTTTCAAGGTACAACAAGTGTACAGAATACAGTCAGTGGGTTGCCTTGTGTGGTTACCACTCTGATCCTAAAGGTGAATTCTTAAGGCATCTGGTGTGTAGTTAAAGAGTGCAAGGATTTGTGATTTAGTCAGTAATGTAGATGTCCATGATGAAAACAAGCCTGAAACTACCCCAATGACCTCCTTCATCCCATCGGACTAAAAGACTCTATCACACGGCTGATGGCATCCTCCTGTGTTTTGGACTGCCAGACTCCAGCAGAGGCTGACAGCATTGTGATGTCATTGCTGTGTGACAGAGACTTTTGATGACACCATCATAGAGAATGTTAAGACATGAGTATCCAGACCTCAGCATAGGCCATGCACCAGATGGCTGCTGGGGTCACTGCCACATTGCAGCCTGTCTCATCCCTGCCTTAAAGTCACTGGGTGCAGTTGAGGTCAATCCATCTGCCTTGTCTGGTGAAGAAGAGTGGGGATTGAACATCAGACCTCCTGGCTGGCAGTGCAGAGCACTAACCATGGAAGTCATGCACTCCGAGGCAGAATTGTCTAGTGGTTTCACCTCTTGCCTCACCGTCATACTGTTTTTAAAACTGTATGTGGATGAAAACACACAAGCCTAACGGAAACAGGCTTTAAAATGTGGGCTTTGAGGCTGAGCCATCAATGCTGTAATCTAGGACTAAAGGCATTCCCAGCCCTTCCTCCAAACTGGTGTGTCACGCAAAGATTGTTCCCTAAATGTATAGAAACTATAAAATGTTACCCATATTAAGGCAAGACGAAGAATCTCCCTCATCCTCATCATATTATATCCCTGCAGACCTTCTTCAAAGACTGCGTGTACGACATGTGCGAGCTGGATGGCAACAAGCAGGAGCTATGCAAAGCGCTCGAGTCCTATGTCAACTTGTGCCAGCAGAGAAACGTCACCCTCGGACACTGGAGGAATGAGACATTCTGCCGTAAGTCACATGACGAAGGGCCTATGTATGTGATTTATATAGCACCAACTGAGCCACAAAGCTAAGGAACGTTGTACACTAAATGGGATTTTACAGGTGGTAGCGCATAGAAAGGGACTGTAGTGTGGATACGTTGACAAGAATCTGAGCTCGCAGAGGGGAGTTAAATTAAGGGTGGGGTTGGCTGCTCTGAGGAGGAGAGCACGGTGGGTTGGGGAGAAAGAGGTGGGAACTCTTCAAGGGTACTGCAGGCGGCAGATGGTTACCCTGTGGTGATGGGCTGCTTGAAGAGATGGGTTTGCAGCTCCCTGTAGAAGTGAAGGAGGCATGCAGGTTGACTGACCTGGACTTGCAGTGGTGCTCCAGATGGCTCCTTGACTCTCCTTTTCTCCTGCTGTGCGGTCTGTGCTGCTGCTTTGCATCACAAGGCCCCACCTGAGATTCTTCACCTTGGTCACCAAGACCGTAAAAGGGCTTCCATCTGGTCAGCCTTTGATGGGTCAACCTGCTCTATCCTTGTCTGCACTCCTAACTCTATCCTTCTGGGGGCCTGGTATGATTTATGATGAGTTCTTCTAGATGTGTTTTTAATATCTCTCCCGGATTTATCCTTGGTTGCTCTTTCAGCTCTCTTCTTCGCTTTCTTACTGTAGATCTGTCCTTCGCGGGTCACCCAGCTAGATCAGTGACCTCATCTATATGAGTCTATGATGCATCTCTCTGGTCTGTCTTTGGTGGTTCAAATAGTTTGGTCTTGGGTGAATTTTTAGTTATGTCCCAAATGGCTTCTAAGTTTTCTTTTTGGTCTGTGTCCTGTCATCTTCCTTCACTGTTCGTCTTGTTTGTTCTTTGATTATATTTCTTTTTAGTCATGCCTTTCATGACTGTCTTGCTCTGTCCTGGCTTGCTGATGGTCTCCATGCTGGGCCCTTGGTTGCTATCCTTGCTCTGTCCATGACAGCTTATTTAGCCTGCTGTTTGGTGAAGTTCCTTAGCGGTGTCTTTAATGATGATTTTCCCAGCCACAATTCTATGGCTTATTTAACTTGGTTTTCGGTGACCTTTTCTACTTGTCTGGTTAATTAATCTCCTATCTCGATCCTTGGGAGCTCATTTGGCTTGTTCCTAATATCTCCTCGTTGTGTCTTTGCTGGATCTTTGACTGCTCGTCTAGCTTGATCTTTGAAGGGTCGGATCACCTAGTTGTGTTTTTGATGCCTCTCCTACCTCTCTTCTTGGCTGCTGGTGTAGCGTAGTCTTTGGTGGTGTCTCCATTGCCACATTTGTGTCTTTGATGAATCTCCTACAACTGTCTTCGGTAGTTTATGTAGCTTGGTCTTCGGTGAACTCTTGCCATTTCTTAGATGGGTTCCCTACCACAACATTCAGTTGCTCATCTTGCTTGATTTTGTCATTCCCTTCTTGCTGTGTCTCTGATTGGCCTTCGAGCTACAACGCTGGTGGTTCATCTAGGTTGGGTGAGCTCTCCAGTCATTTCTTTCATTGTTTTCCAACAGTATTCCTGGCTGCTCGTCTAGCTTACTTTTTGTTGTGGCCGTTCAGTTGTGTTTTGACAGGTCTCCTAGTGGATCTCCTCGCTCTGTTGTTGGTGTCTAACTCAGCTTGGTCTTCATTTCTTCATGATGGTTCTCGTTGGTAGATTTCTTACTGTGGGTTTAACTTACTCTTTGGTGTAATCGACCAGCAGAGCATTTGATGGCTCTCATAGATCTGTCAATGGAGTCTTGTTAACTTTGGTCCTTGGTGGTCTCCAAGTGGACCCTGTTTGTAGGTTTCCTAGCGTCGTCATTATTTACTTACTTGGTTGTTCATGTAGCATTGTCCTGGTGAAATATTCTTGCTCTGTCTTCTACTTGTCTTCTGCCTTTACTTGTTATGATTTATCCTAATTATCTTTTTATTTATTCTTAAGGATGAGTCCTGCATAAGTAACCATTACATTTTTTTTTTTTTAATCTATCTTTGTTGCTCCTCATCTTACTACCCTGGCATTGTTTGTTTAATGCTAGTCTACTTTCTTTTAACCTATCCTTACTCTTGTCTGCCAACTGAGCACAATATCTGATTAGGTACACACAGCTCAGCCTCTTGCCTCTTCCTTCTGCAGCCATCCGTTGCCCGCCCAACAGCCAGTATCACCCCTGCGGCCCTGCCTGCCCATCCAGCTGTTCCAATCCAGAGGTTCTGCCATGTGCTCACCCATGTGTGGAAGGCTGCCACTGCAATGCTGGGTTTGTGCTCAGTGGAGGTCGTTGTGTGCCTCGTGACCAGTGCGGATGCAGCTACCATGAAAACTACTACCAGGTACAGATGTGTGTCATGCTATCGCCTCGTTACTGTGACTTCAGTATGCAGACTAAGCACCAGGACACACTTATAAATGAAATAAAATGTATATTTATAAAGTTCTCAATGCCCCGGATGCGTCTTGGAGCTACCGTTGTGAGTAATAATGTGCTTTACAAATACACACAACACACAATCCTGCTTAGTCTGTTATTTGCTATTAATGCAAATACATGTTTTTCAGTCTTCACATCCACCTCGTCCCTTTCATTTTCACTTCAAAACATTCATGTTGCAAACATTCACATGAGGCAAGTTTGTTTTTCAGTTTGCAGCTGGATTTTATTCCCCCCCACATTGGGGTCTGCCTCATTGTTCACAACAATATGTGAAAAGAGCTCACTTTTCTCCCTTACCACTTTGAAAAAGAATTTGGGGAAGGTTAAAGTCCAACAACTATGAACCTTGAGGATAATGCTGTATCAGGATAGACTCAGAGGCTTAGGAACAATACTGTCTACACTGCACCCTCATGACAACTAGATAGTGCTTGAATGTGTCAACTCATGGCCTCTCCAAAAGCAAGGATGCCAGACTCTGATTAGCGGAGATGTTGTCGCGTACCAGGACCACCCAAAATAATGCATGGGCTCTTCTGAGTGTGACCCACTGATTATATCGAGAATTCTTTTGCATTTAGGACATATTTTTTAAATAAACCCCAGCGATGCAAAATGATCCAAGGGAGCTGAGGTATGACTTCCTCGATCGTCTGCTTAGCCTTTCCGGCAGTCTCAAAGGTTATTAAAGAGGGACGTTATGGATTGGCTAGCATCAGTGTCAATCATTCACATTTCTTCTATGCAAGCAGTGTAGATTGGGTAGCATCAGTGTCAATCACTCACATTTCTTCTATGCGGCAGTATGGATTGGCTAGCTTCTTTGTCAATCATTCACATTTCTTCTGTGGGGCAGTGTGGATTGGGTTGTATCGGTGTCAATCATTCACATTTCTTCTGTGGGGCAGTGTGGATTGGCTAGCATCGGTGTCAATCATTCTGATACCTTCTGTGGAGCACAACAGATAATATAATCAGTGATGTATCAAAGGCCTAAGTGACTAATAATATAAGTTTAAGATGCTGTGTGCAATGTCCTTGTTTTTTTATTATCCACCACTGATGATGTCAGAACCGGCCTGTAGTGATCATAGTGATGTCAGGACCGGCCTGTAATAACTTGTGGAATACGTCACACGCTTCACGTTGCTTTTCTGAGGCTGAACGGTCCTCAAGCAAACAACCCCACCCCCCCTGGCAATGTTGTTGCCCATTAAAGAGGGTCTCCAGGAGTACATCTGAAGGCAGAGCTGATACACAACCTCTGTAGGCCTGTGGTTAGGGCTCAAGCCCCAGGCACCCATGCATAAATACCCTATAGGACAAATTCAATGCAGTTCAATTCATGGCATTTATAGAGTGCGCAGCTGCCTCCTAAGAGGCGTCCAGGCGCTAGTGGAAAGCTCATAAGTAAAAGGGAGAAACGGTCCGTCTACACGCCCATTAGACTGGTATCTTAGAATGCTGTCCCTGATGTGCACAACGTTCCCTCTTTTATACCCAGTTTTAATTCCAAATCACATTAGCCTTTGCTACTGTAGTAGAATAGTGAGCCGATCAAAGACAGTCTCTTCGAAAAAAGCCTGTTTACGAAACATGTCTACCAAAAAAACTATTTTAAAGAAAAAGGGCACCTTTCATTTATTAATAAATCAAGTTAATTCAACTAGGAGCTCCTTTACCTTATAAGAAGTACGGTCTCATCTCCATATGCCCTATTGTAACCCCACAAAATACCTTGAGCTTCAGCTCTTGGCTTGTCTCTGATCCTGCAGTGCAGTGGCGGGTTTATATTCCCTTACCGCATATTAAAACCGGTGCATCGTTCGATTCGACAGTAGCCAGTGCTCTGCTGCTGCAGGTTGTAGCCATCTGTATACTTTACACCACTGCAACACCCTAGTCCCAAAAAGCCATTACTGCAGCCTGTCCTGCTGGAAAAGTATTCACCCATAGCTAACCTGTCAACATCAACCAAAAACTAGGAAAACTAGGTAGTATCAAGCTGTTTGGCTCAGAAACTGAGGGGCATATTATCAAGAACGGCGTTAAAATTATCACTGCCGCTAAAGCGGCGATGATGGGCTTGATAATATGCCCTTCAGAATTCCAATAGAAGCCCATGTTCTGGTGTGAACCTGGGCTTCTATTGGAATTCTCAAGGGCATATTATCAAGCTCATTATCGCCGCTTTAGCAGCAGTGTCCTGCCGCTAAAGCGACGATAATTTTAACGCCGTTCTTCATACTATGCCCCCAATTTATTCGATGTTTGGGACACCGGTCTCCAATTGGCAGCTCATGGGATACGGTATACGACACTATGTAAATGGACCATCGAAAGCCAGTCTGAGGCGTATTTGAGATCTCCCTAGAGCGGTTCGCTCTCCCTAAAGTAATGAACAACTAAGAGTAAAATTGGCCGATATGGGCTTTACGCCTCTTTACGTTCCCCCTTATGGGTATCCTGTAGTTACAGTGTATTTAATACGTAAATCCAGCTCTGTGCAGAAACAAATACCTGATCACAGGATTCTTACGCATTTTGACTCCCAGCTCTGTTTCAGGTGAGCAAACAAGATGAGCAGTTATAAGATCCTACAAGACAATCTCCGGGGATTTTTCAGAACCCAAACCTGTCTGAATCTGAATTCCTAACATTAGGTTTGAGACCCTGAACTAAAGAGCCGCCTCATTACCTCCTCCTAGGTTGGACTCCCCAAATTCAGTAAATCAGCAAAAAATTGGGGACAATATTTGATGAATTTCTTCCCAAGGAATACCGAATTAACGCTGACGTAAAGTCCTGAAAGTACCAGATTTCCATAAATCCTGCTCTTCATCACAGACAAAGGCCACGAGACTTGTGGCTGGCAGCGCTCTACCAATAACAGAACAATTATTCATATTCTTTGTATTTGATCGAACGTTACGTATCCCTCTTAAAAGGCATTAAAAATTTAGAAATAATGAGAAACGCTTGGGTGGCACCTGTCGATAAACTGCTAGTAAAGAACCCTGTAACAGACATACGGAATCTGTCTATGGCTTCCCGCTCAAGCCCACCTCCATGTTAGATCTGTAGACATTTGGCAAGAATGCCTTGTCCATCTCTCTCCATGCTAACTACCGAAGGAGTCAAAGACATCTCCCATGCCAGAGAGGTACAGTCCTCCATATCCCTCGCCCGTGCCCCCAGAGGGCACAGAGTTGTAGTGGCGGGACCAGCTTTTGGGATCCTCTACCATTTACCATAACTCTATGTAACAACGCTCTCCTCTTTAGAAACCTGGCACACATCTCTTACTGGTGATACTAAAAGCTCCAGTGCGTTACTGTCCCCATTACTCGATAACCTGTTAAATCACAGTGGAGGCTGAATGCAGCTCCCAATCAAATCAATAAATGGACCATGTAGCCAATCATGAGTGGCTACATATTTAAGATTAATCACAGGTTCTATGTTAAATCATTTTTTTGATTTACAAATAAGTCTACAAAGTGGTAATCAATTTTTCTTAAGCATGGCAAAATCGACATCTAATTTGTGGTGAAAAACTGGTTATAGATTTTGAGACTCAAAGGAGTAAAGGGGTGTGTGAGAGTCCATGTGTAGTAAGTGCAAACATAGGTCTTCTTAGAAGCTGAAGCATGTTGGGTGCTGTGAGTGTGAGCTTTTAAGTGAGTCCTTCTAAGAGTTTCTTACACTCACCCCCACTGGAGGACACAGCACACTCACCTCTGCCCTCTTTCTTCCCAGCCCGGCGAGGAGTGGTACGAGCCAGGCTGCTCCCAGAAGTGCACGTGTCAAGGGGAGAACCAGACATCTTGCCAGGCCTGGCAGTGTACGGACAAGGAGTTCTGCGGTATCTTGAACGGTGTCTTTGCGTGCCACCCAACAGGTACAGTACCCACCTGTGTTACTACCCATGAGGCTCGGGCTACCGGGCGACTAGCAGTTTTACATCCACCTCTGGTCACCAGCTGAACCACAGCAGTGGCCTCAAAGGAGCTGATGCTGCCCAACAAGGCCACCTGTGGATGGCAATCAGGTCACAGTGTTAGAGGTTGTCACATCCAAATGTATGTCTTTATTAAATCCCTGTCATCTTAGACTATCTTCCTCTACCTCCTAATATGGGGATCATTATATCCTGACTTTTCACTTTAATTGTTTCTTTATTTTACATTTCATGTTTAAACTGTCTTTCTCCCTGTTTTCTCTACTTTGTTGTTTTCATTGCCTCCGCTCTCTTCCCATTTATTTTGTGTCTTTGTTAACATCCATATTTCTTAGATCCTCAGTAGAGCAAATTCTCCCACCACTGTGCAATCTAGCTCCTCGTCAGACAAGCACTGTTTCCCTAAGAGCGCCTTGTCCACCCCATAGGAGCTAAGAAACTAACAGAAAAGGCTACGCCTGAGAATGTGTTAGGGTTAGCAGTACCAGCACAGCCCTTGGATCAAGAAAGACTCAGTGAACTCCCAGACCAATTTAGTATAGTCAAAAAACATTTTATGAGTAAAATAAGGCCAAGGCGACAAAACCTGGACCAGTCCCTGCAAATTTAAGGTGTTTCCAAGAAATAGTTCCACTCCACGCGGCTTCTCCAGTCTGCATGGACAGTCAGTCGAGGTCCCTGCGCTTTATTCACAAGTGGCACCTGGAGGTTTCTTCTTTACTCCAATAGGACAGCATGGCTCCCTGCTCCAGGCTGCCTCTTGCCTTTCGGCCACAGGGGCTGGATGAAAGTCAGTCATCTTGCGCTGGCAGCCAATGTTCACAGCTTCCAAACTTCACAGTGTTCCTGTGGGGGCCTGGGGGTGTCCCTGGCTTCTATCTCCAGGCAGAGTCTCTTCTGGCCCTTGTGAGTCTGCCTGGCCAGCGGACTGTACCCTCCCCCGTCATCTCCACTTAGGGCAAGTTCAGTCCTTGGTTGATGCCAGCTTCCTTGCCTTCCATCAGTGATTCTTCTTCCGGATACCAGCTCGCAGTGTGTGTAGGTTGGCTCTTTCACTCACTACCCAGGTTCAGCAAAGATTCTTTACCAAGTCGTGTGTCGGACTAGTTACAACTGGTCAACTGGTCTGCTTCACAATAAGAGTCTTCTAGGTGCGGTCTTGTGTCCCTGGAAAACACCAGGAGGTGACACAACACTGATGCTTTCCCCATCAAAGGCGCAGTCCATGCTTTTGGGGGGGGGGGCACATGCCCACCGCACTTTTGTAGTTTCTCATCTGCTTCCAGCTCCACTACCACACGTTTGTGGGTCTGTCCGTCTTCACTTCGGCGTTCAGACTTTCAGCTATCTCTTGGGGGCCTCAGAAGTCTGCGCTCTGAGGCAAAGAGCCCACCCGACCCCTCGCTGCTTCCTTCTGGGCAGGAGGCCTGTGTCCCAGCCTTGCAGGTGATGAGCCGTGCTCTACAAATCCACATAACAAAACAGGTGTAAAATATGACGCGTCAATCGATACATCATCAGATATAGCACCTAGCAGAGGAGGGAGGGAACACCCTACTCTAGTCCCACCCCCCATCCTCAGTTTGCTACAGTCGCTGGCCTTAAGGTGCCAGTTTGCTAAGTGTGAATCTGACCCGCCCTTGAGTGGGCCACTTGCATTGATCCCCTCCCATGGAAACCCAAGGTGGTCCCACCCAGTCTGGTCTGATGACACCTAACCTTAGGTTTCCATTAAGGAAAAGGCCAGAACTACCCTTGTCTCCCCATCCTTTGAAGTCTCCCCACTGGCCAAGCACCACCCTTACACACGCCCCTCTTCTCTCATCCCAGGGCTTACCAGGAAGGCGGGTGTCTCCCCCCCCCCCCTCCAGCTTAAGGGTGCAACCCCTGTGAGGTCGTGCAAAGGGAAACTGCCATTCCGCTTCCAATTCATGGAAAGAACACGCAGTCTGCATCCCTGTGGATAAGAAACTGAATACAATTATCTTACAAGCCATAAAGGAAACACATGCATGATGTTTCCACCAGTCAGTCAACATACCGTGAGCTTTTAGCACAGAAATAGCAGAGGAACCGTTCGAAAAAGTGGATTTCCCATACTTTCCTTGCCATGTTCGTATCTTTCTTGATAACTTCTAATTTTTTTTCAATGTTTATTGCTTTAAAAATATATATTTTTGCTGATTAATATATTTTTATTTCGTTTTACTCTTTTAACTGTTGATTTTTTCATAATTCGCTAAAAACGTTTCCCTCAATTTCTGCTCCTTGTCCTTACTTTTTTCTTTATTTTCCCATATTTTCAACAATTTTCCCATTTAAAAAATAAAAAGATTTGTATGCTATTACTTTATTTCCCTTTTTAATTTCTAGCTTTTATAACACTGCTTGCTCCTTTTTTTAAACAGTCTCTCTCAAATTCTTTCTTTTTTTAAAGTCTTGCTCCTTCTTTTGTTTTTCTCCGTGTTGGTTATTCCTTCTATTTATTTTTTTCATTTATCTTTCTCTTTTAATTTCACCTATAATAACTTATGTTTTTTTCTGATTTTTATTCTTAAAAATCTTTAATGATTTTCTAGATTTTCTCATGTCTTTATTATTTTTAATTTTTCCTCCTTTGTTGTGCTATTTGTTTCATTTTGAAGTTCCACCTTTCTTAATGTTCTTTCCTAAAATGTTTATTAAATGCTTTATTTAGTTTCTAATTTGTCCCAAACTCTTTCCTCTTCACCAGTCCTTTATTATTTTTTATTTAATTTCTTTCCTTTTTTTCATCCTCCACTCTCATTTAAACTTTGTTTCTTCCTCAACTGTGCCTTGTTTTCCTTCTTCTTGTATCTATCAGGCCTGTTCTTTTACCTTTTCCTAGTTTTCTCTCAATCTTGTTCCCTTCCCTTCTTTTGGTCATTCTCTCACTTTGTATTTTGCCTTTCACAGCTGAGGCCTCCTGTTACGTTGCCGGTGACCCTCATTACATGAGTTTTGATGGGCGACTGCTGAGTTTCATGGGCACCTGTACCTACACATTGGCTAGAGCCTGCAGGAACTACACAGGTGGGCACAGGCTGAGCAGGGTCCTTAAAGGACCCAGATGTTGAAAGAGACTGGTTTAGAGAGTGCATGCATTGAGAATGGTCCTGACAAAGGAGTCCTCTTCTGTGAGGCTAGGTTTTGACGAGTATCTTGTAGACAATTTACTTACTTGTGTTTCGCGCTACCTTTACAGGGCCCTGGTTCAGCGTGGAGGGTAAAAATGAGGAGCGCGGGCAGGTGGGCGGGTCCTACCTACGTAAGATCTACATCACCCTGGACAACCGCGTCACAATCACCCTGATGAAGAGCCGCAGGACGCTGGTGAGTCTGGGCATCTGGGCGGCGGGCAGGGGAGTGCAGGGGCGCAGCGTACAACAGATACCTGGTGTGAAGCTCCACCTCTGTGTGCCGCAGCCTGAAGAGGCGTGGCCAGGTATGAGTAAACCCTCGAGCACTGTTGTGGGTTACCTCATGACTATCAGCCTGAGCTGTGACCTTCCCCTCATTAGTACCTCCTTTTAGTACCTCGGAGGAAACTGCGAGGCACCAGCAGAAATTATTGTCCGCAAGGTAACCTCCACACCATGCAGTATACAAAAAAGTGATGAATGGAACGTTTGAATTAATCTCAACCTCTGGTGATTACTCGGGACCGCATTCCAGTTCATCTGTACTTTGCACACCATGCCACCTCAGTTTGGACCCAGCCATATGCAAATACATCTTGACCCTGTGCCTCATGGGAACAGTCCAGCCCGAACTGCTAGGCCAGGTCCTCCCAGAACCGGAACACAACAAGCAACCCAAACCCGTCTCTCTCCACCTCCCCCCCGCCCTGCCTCCATCTCACCCTGTCTCCTCGCCCTTGTTCGGTCTCTTGTCTCCCACAACCAGGGCTGGTCTTTAGCCTGGGCTTGATGGAAGCTGTGTGCATTATGGTTATGCCAACAGCAGCACCCTTCTCATCTTGTTCCAGTCTTGTCTTTGTCCCTGCTTGTTCTTTTCTGTCTGATTTCCCAGTTTAGAGTGGTTTTAGACCTTCATTATCACACAGCGCTGGATGTTTTTAAACCCCTCTAGCCCCCTTCCTTGTCCTCCCTTCAACCTCTGGCCCCCGCTGACACACATCAACAAAACCATCATCTGCGTAAGGCAGCTAAACTATTTATGATTTAGGTGAGCTGGGGAGATGCGGGTATGTTTGTGTTCGGGGGCCAGACCCCGCTCATCCAGGTACTGACCAGTGAACTCAAAAGAGACCCCCAGCTGCCTCATTTAATTCACTACCATCAGAAAGTGCACAACATTTCTCTCCCCCACACCCAGGGCACTACCTTACCAAGGGCCTGCTCTGCTCATAACACACTCTTTCAGGGCCAACTCTCCCCACTCCTTTGTCTCTGCCCCCTGTTACTTCATCTTTGTAACCTGCCTCGTCCTGTGCAGAGTCCACCTTCCTCCCCATCTCTTCTTTTTAAAGGCCTCTCCCCCTCCCTTGTGTCTCTTTCTAGTTCCCGTTGTCAACCCTGTCTTTCCTTTTCTGTCCCTTCTCTGCCTGTAATAATGCTGATGTCCTGTAACAAATGAAAACATGCTTATTTGATGTAAGGTATGTAATATCATGAATGCCTTGTGCTTTTACAACCTGAGCCCGCTCCGTCTGTTGTGAAGCAAGGCCGGTGTGTACGCTGTACAGTGTGCTAGTCTTTTGTGAGAGGGGCCAGTGCACCTTCACCTCCCTCTCTGTGTCAGCATACAGACACTGGCGACCAGCGGGGCAATAGAAGACCAGCAGGGGCAAAGCAGGCTGACTTATGTGTCACCACAGCCCGTGCTGTGCACTGGAAGATCTGACAGAGCACCAGGATCTGTGCACTGCACAGTGAGGCATTGCACATATGCCATTGCCAAGGCGTCCCCTTGGCACATATGCCAAGGGGACGCGCTCAGGTTGATCACCTCCTTCCTCACCAGAAGAACCCAGAAGATCCACCTCCCACCTCTGAACCCAAGGAGATCACCTGCGGTGTCCCCCAGGGCTCACCCCTCAGCCCCACGCTCTTCAGCACATATATGACCCCAATGGCCAACATTATCAGATCCCACGGTCTCAACATAATTTCCTATGCAGATGACACCCAACTCATCCTCTCACTCACCGACGACCCCACCACCACCAGAACCAACTTCCACAGATGCATGACAAACATCGCCGACTGGATGAAAAACAACTGCCTGCAACTGAACACAGACAAGACAGAAGTACTGATCTTTGGCAACAGCAGCAACACATGGAACACCTCTTAGTTGCCATCAGACCTAGGACCCACTCCCTCCAACCACACCAGAAACCTCTGAATCATCATTGGCAACAAGCTCACCATGAAATCACAGATCAACGCCGTCTTCGCTGTAAGATCTTCAAGTGGCATCCCCAGCACAAGACGCACCATGACCCAAGCCCTTATCACCAGCCGACTGGACTACGGCAATGCCCTCTACATAGGAATTGCTGCACACTTTCTACAGAGACTTCAGACCATACAGAACGCCGCAGCAGACTCCTCCTCGGCCTACCCCGATGAACGCACATCACACCCTACCTCAGTAATCTCCACTGGCTCCCCTTACAGAACAGATGCAAATTGAAGCTGCTGAGCCACACACACAAGGCTCTACACAACCAAGGACCCGCCTACATTAACCACCACCTGAACTTCCACCAACCATCGAGAAGACTACGCTCTGCCTCCCTTTCACTTGCCCATACTCCCTGCATCTATCGAAGCAGAAGTGGAGAACGCTCCTTCTCCTACATCGCAGCAAAGACCTGGAACGGCCTCCCCACGCACCTCCAGACCACCACCTCACTTCCGGAATTCCGAATGGCCCTCAAGACCTGGCAGTTCGAATAAGCCTTCCAGGCCTGCAAGGGCCTAGATACCGTATCGGGTGATTATCCACGCTTTATAAATCCTGACTGAATGACTGACGCTGCCCCAACCCTCGCTGCCTGCAGGAAATTCTATTCATTCCTCGTTGCAGAGTTGATGTTGATGGCTGTGTGCATGCTGTGGCTAGGTCACAGGTGTGGAATTATCAGTTGAGTGAGTGCGCGCACCTTTTAGCCCGCTGGGTGGCAGTGTTACCCATGAGACAGAAGGGGTGGTGTGAGCGGATGCTTGCCTGAGAGAATGCCTGGGCAGGGTCTAGTCAGTATGTACGATGCAGGCAAGTGGTAGGCCGGGTCGGTGACGGGTGAGAAAAGGGTCTAGTGAAGGAGCTGCTTCGTGTGAGAGATAATGTTGCATCTTGTACTGCACTAACATGGACATTTTTGGGGAGCCTCCCTTGTTTACACAGATGAGTGGCACCACCTTAGTGATGTCACTTATTGGGATAGGGGGCTAAGCCATACCCTGTGGACCTGGTGAAAGGGGCTGTACCCCAGCTCCCCTCTTGGCCTACTCCATGCCCAGTCCACCTATTGTGACACTGAGGGCACTGCAAGGGTTTGCTGCAGGAGGTTGGTGATGGTCTCTTGTGATGGTGAGAGTACCGCAGGGGTTCACTGCAGGAGGGCGGTGATGGTCTCTTGTGAGAGCACTGCAGGGGTTCACTGCAGGAGGACGGTGATGGTCTCTTGTGAGAGTACTGCAGGGGTTCACTGCAGGAGGGCGGTGATGGTCCCATGTGGTCCAGAAGTGATGCACGCTCACTTTTCCATCCTGTGTCTCCTGTTTATTTCCAGATCAACGACAAGAGGGTGACCCTCCCGCACAGCCCCACCCGCGGCACCACCATCACGCAGAGCGGCCAGTATGTTGTGGTGCAGACCACCTTCGGGCTCACAGTGCGCTGGGATGGCAACCACTACCTGGAGGTGATCGTGCCCAAGTAAGGCGTGGCTCTGGGCTCTTCTGCCCTTGTACACCTGGTCTTCTCTCCATGCCATGCTTCCCTGCACCACAGCACAAGAGCATTATAGTTTAGGAGTTCATTTAATAGGTCTGTACATTATGTACCGTGACTCATTTTCTAAATGTGTTCCTGGGACTTTTCAGTACCGGAGGCTCACATCCGGGTTAAAAAGTTGTAAGAGATCCTCCATGTAATTTAGACATTCCCAGATCCAGTCCTTGGAAGCCTCGATGTTTTCTTTCTCCAGAACCGCCGTTCCCTGGCAGTGGTGCAGCAGTGGAGAGGCAGCAATATGCTTGGCCGGACCGCTGCAGTCCAGCCAAGCATATTGCGAGTTTCCTCCCCACCTCGGTTTTCATGGCGATTCCTCCTCGTTGAAAACTGTGGCGGAGAGAAAAACAAAGTATCTCTAGGCCCTGGAGTGCATGCAACCCCTGTGTGCATGCACCTCAGTTACTGCACAGCATGGACTTTAAAGTCCATGCCATGCAGGAACTTTTTTGGGCATTCCTATTGTGGTGTCCATTTTCATAGGCACTGCCGTGGGACAACCAAAAAAAGTCTGCCGACACAAGAAACACTCGTAATGAGTTGGGCTGCCTGACCACGGGTTTGGCGGTGCGGGTGCGGGCCGCCGGCATGGCAGTTGCTCCCGCACCGCCAAACTCTTAATCAGGCCCCTAGTGGTCAGACAGTCTGACAATGGCAGGGGATCTTTATGAAGTGCACACAGTCCTCTGCCAGGGTCCAAATAACCACCTCAATATTCAGTTAATGGGATGTCCCGAGTCATTAAAGGCAAAAGAGCCCCGTCCTCATACATTCAGTGCAGGGCACTGGGTTGAGATGGGACTGGCGCCCACTACGACTTAGCAACAAGTACCAGACTTCAGGGCCCATATCTTCGAACTGGCATTTAGTAGTCAAGACCTGTGATTAACCCTTACTAACTCAAGAAGTGGAAGAGCTAGATTCACAAGTATAACTTTACTGTAACTACAACAACAGGCAGTAGCAGCAGCGATACTATCCAAGGTCAGAGCCAGAACTGATTACAATATATTATATTTAGTAACAACAAGAGCACCCAGAAAGGTCAGCTAGGGACCTTGGGAATTAAGTGATTATAAACAACAATTGTCCCTAGTCATAAGAAAAAATAGAGTTAATGATAAATAAGGACCCAGTCAGTACTTATCAAAAGGGAGACTTGTCCAGTCGGACAGAGGTCATGAATTTTACTGATATTCAGAAAGTAGCCAAAATATAAAGAAAATTAATAAAGTGGGACACAAGCCTGCGTCCAGTACATACATTAGAACATAGAAACACGGAGGTTCAGGCATAAACACATAGTTTGCTTATAGATATCAACAGTAATTGAGAAACAAACAGTTTAGACAACACCCTTATGTCTCAAAAATCATGTTTTTAACATTTCGGGTATTTGTAAGTGTCGACGGCGTTTCGATCCTACTAAACGGATGCAAGGATCATCATCAGGACAAGGAACAATAATGCCTGCACGATGCAACCTGAATAACCTCAAGGAAAGAAAGAGGAAGAGGGAGAGGGTATTTTAAAACATTAAAGACTTGAGGGACATGACTTAATTGGTGACAACAAAAATCCACAATTCACTAGTTGTTACCTTGTGCTCATAATAATAATCAGAAGGAAAAAAGCAAAGATATAAGCACGATACATCATAACTTCAGTTGAAGGTGAGGCGGTAAAGAGTGATACTGACACTCGAATTAAAGTGGAAGGATGCAGGTTGCTGGAAACCGATCAGATATGAGAATAAATTTAGGAGGGTAAACGGTAAAAACGTAAAGGTTAAAGGATAAAAGGAGAAGAGATCAAGGTAAAAGTAAGGTAAAGGTAAAAAGGAAAGGACATCACGAGGCAAGAAACCCGTGCAACTACAATTTGTAGAATTATTTGGAAATAAAGGGCGGGCGTGCAGTAACTGGTCTGCCACGGAGTGTGCATTCAAATGATTGCTTAAAAAATGACGGTACTAAGTGACAGTTCTTAATAAGTGCTCGTGATGGCCAGAGAACGAAAACCGCGGTGAATTGAAGTAATTGGTGAAACTTACCGCAGCCGCGGTAAATTCAGAACCGATATCTGGAAGGGAGGGGAACCGGATTAGTGAAGGGTGTAGGAGTGAGCGGGACCAATGTGCTTGCCGCGAAGACCAAAACTTACTTGAAGTTGATGCGGAGGTAAGTGTCCGAGGGCTAGGTATTGCAATCGATTTCTGAGCTTGGCTCGGATTACCAGGGGTCCGTGGACCTGGGAATAGGTTCCTATGGAACAGGGCGAGGGAAAAGGGGGTTAGCGAGTCAAGGGGGGGGTTTTGGAGGGAAGAGACACGCTTGATTGAAAAAACGGAACACTCACCAATGGTGATTAAATAACAGGACAATCCGACATTGCGGGAGCAGGTTACCGGCAATGGGGCTGCTGACGAGGACCCGGGAGTATGCGTGTATAACCACAAGGAAGTGGGCCGGGCTATGGCTGGTTTAAGGGAAAGAGTGAAGGGACTCGAGTAGAATGGAACCCAGGAAACGGGCGGCCATCTTAAAGTGGTGTTAAATGAATGAGAGGAGGTTAGCCAGCGTATGCAGAAGGAATAGGAGAGTTGTATGTCAAGTTAAACAATTGAAAAATATAATCAGCACATAGTACTATTTTAAAGCGGGACAGAGTAGCAAAGGCACAAAAGGACATGTATATACTTAAAAATACATAAAAGATACATAAAAATATACATAATAATGGACAGATCAATTCTTCAACAGTTCCAGAATTCTAAAGGAAAAGTATTCCTGAATCAAGTGATGGTAGTCCAATCCTCAAGGCGATTAAGCCCCGTGTTCAGGCTATCAGTTTTAAGGATCCATTTGAGTTCTTCTTTACTTAGAATTTTTGTAATGTCACCACCCCTGGGTGGTAGCTTCACGACAGAAATCACAGTCCAACGTAGTTGGTCCTCAGAGTGGTTCTTTTCTAGAAAATGTTCAACTAGAGGGGCAGTGAGAATTTTGCAGCGAATTCTGCTCCTGTGTTGTGAGATACGCAAGCGGATCTTTTGCGTGGTTTGTCCGACATAGATTTTGTCACATGGACAAAAAATTGCATAGATTACATTAGTAGAATTACAATTGGTAAACAACTTAAGTTCATTTCTGATATCACCAAAAACAAATGTTTTACATTCGATAGTCAATGGACAAACAACACAATTCCCACATTTAGCATGACCAGTTAGTGGGGGAAGTGACCAGAGTTCATTCAAAGTATTCAGATTGTCAGTTACAGGAAGGGCCGCACGGACCAAATGGTCTTTAATGTTTTTGTTCTTCTTAAATGCAAATAAAGGTCGATCAAAAGCGAGAGTACCTGCATTCAAGATGGGCCAATTACGTAGAATTGTTTTACGTATAGCACTCGAGATTGTAGAGAATGTGGTGACACAAACTAGTCGATTGGACTCCTGTTTGGTTTTTGGTTCTAAAAGAGATTCACGGGGGTTGTACCAAGCGCGTTTCATGGAATTGCGCACTAGTCTCCGTGGGTAGCCTCTTTTGAGCAGTTTTTGGCAAAGTATTTTGGCTTCATAAAAGTAATCTGTTTTTAGGCAACAGTTTCTTCTAATTCTTAGAAACTGTGAGAATGGCAAGGAATCTCTAAGGGCACGAGGATGGCTACTGTCATAACTGAGTAAAGTATTACGTTCAGTGGACTTACGGAAGAGGCTAGTAATGAGATAGCCATCCGTATGTTTAATTGTCAAGTCAAGAAAGGGAATTGATTCTTTGTCATATGACATGGTAAAGTTAAGTCCACCGCAGTTATTGTTAAGCCAATGCAAGAAGGGCGCAAGTAAGGTATCATCGCCCTGCCAAATCATGAATATATCGTCTATGTATCTTTTCCACTTATAGATACAAGACGAGAAAGGGTTGTCTGTGGTGAGTATATGTCCCATTTCCAGTGTGTCCATATAGAGAATAGCCAGGTTGGGTGCAAAAATTGCACCCATGGAAGTACCTTTCACCTGTTGAAAGAACTGCTGTTCAAAGGTGAAAAAATTCCTGGTAAGGCATACTTCCAATAGTTGCAGTATAAAGTTGGTAGGAACAGCATGAGGGCGAGGTCTTTGGTTAAGAATGGTTTCAATGACAAGTAATGAATCCCTTTGAGGTATATTGGTGTACAGGGATTCAACGTCCAAAGTACACAAGGTATTGGAATCAGGGTCGTAAGGAAGATTCTCCACCATATTTATCATTGCCATGCTGTCACGAACATAACAGTGGGTATTGGGAACAAAATCTTTGATAAAATAGTTGACATAATGACCCAATGGCTCCAAAATGGAGCCACATCCAGAAACAATAGGGCGGCCAGGAGGTTTCTCAAGACTTTTATGAATTTTGGGAAGTGTGTAGATTACAGGCAGCCTGGGATTTTTTGTATTTAAGAATTGGTATTCTAATTTGCTCAGGAAGCCCTGGTCTAAGCCTTCATCAGTGATCTGTTTGATCAAGGATTGTAGTTCTTTGGTAGGGTTAGTGAAAAGTTTGCAGTAGTGATCTGTATTTGACAGCTGCCGATTTATTTCTGCCTTATAGTCATTTTTATCCTGTAAGACTATACCACCCCCTTTATCTGCCGGTTTGATTATCAGATTTGTATTGTCACGCAATGATGATATTGCTGTTTTTTCATCTCTGGTTATATTATAAGGAATATAGTGATGCGCTGCAGAGATATTCCTTACTTCTTTGAGCACCAGTTTTTCAAAAGTACTGATTTCAGTGGGGATCTGGTTGACAGGTGGTGAAAATGTTGATGGGAGTCTAAGCGGGGTGTTAGATGCTTTAGGGGTAAAGGGATTCACTTTGAAGTAGCTGTGGAGTCTTAACTTCCGAAAGAATCTTAAAAGTTCCGTTTGTAGGTCTAAGAAGTTGGGATAAGTAGTAGGGACAAATGACAACCCTTTGCTCAATAATGAGATCTCATGGCTAGATAGTGCGTGTGCTGAGAGATTAAAAAGGGGAATTGTTAGAGTAGCGTCAGTCATATTGGTTTGTAGTGGGGAGTTTACCAACGGTAAAACTTCTGTCGCGTTTGGCGTTCTCCTGGGGGATTGTACCAGCGAGAGCGTTGCCTCCCTCTGCCTCTCCTGGGTGGCTCTTGTTGGTCTCGACCTAAAAAAAGGGAATTCGGGGTTCTAGTGATGCTACTTGTACCCTCTCCAGGATCTGAATTGTCAGATGACTCAGCCGATGTGTCAGAGAACCCTACTAAATTTTGCCGTTTATTGAAACGGCCCCAGGGGCGAGAGTTCTGAGGATTATTGTAAGAGCGATTGACATAGAAATCTTTATTTAGATAAGGATAACGAGCGTATCCTTATCTAAATAAAGATTTCTATGTCAATCGCTCTTACAATAATCCTCAGAACTCTCGCCCCTGGGGCCGTTTCAATAAACGGCAAAATTTAGTAGGGTTCTCTGACACATCGGCTGAGTCATCTGACAATTCAGATCCTGGAGAGGGTACAAGTAGCATCACTAGAACCCCGAATTCCCTTTTTTTAGGTCGAGACCAACAAGAGCCACCCAGGAGAGGCAGAGGGAGGCAACGCTCTCGCTGGTACAATCCCCCAGGAGAACGCCAAACGCGACAGAAGTTTTACCGTTGGTAAACTCCCCACTACAAACCAATATGACTGACGCTACTCTAACAATTCCCCTTTTTAATCTCTCAGCACACGCACTATCTAGCCATGAGATCTCATTATTGAGCAAAGGGTTGTCATTTGTCCCTACTACTTATCCCAACTTCTTAGACCTACAAACGGAACTTTTAAGATTCTTTCGGAAGTTAAGACTCCACAGCTACTTCCAAGTGAATCCCTTTACCCCTAAAGCATCTAACACCCCGCTTAGACTCCCATCGACATTTTCACCACCTGTCAACCAGATCCCCACTGAAATCAGTACTTTTGAAAAACTGGTGCTCAAAGAAGTAAGGAATATCTCTGCAGCGCATCACTATATTCCTTATAATATAACCAGAGATGAAAAAACAGCAATATCATCATTGCGTGACAATACAAATCTGATAATCAAACCGGCAGATAAAGGGGGTGGTATAGTCTTACAGGATAAAAATGACTATAAGGCAGAAATAAATCGGCAGCTGTCAAATACAGATCACTACTGCAAACTTTTCACTAACCCTACCAAAGAACTACAATCCTTGATCAAACAGATCACTGATGAAGGCTTAGACCAGGGCTTCCTGAGCAAATTAGAATACCAATTCTTAAATACAAAAAATCCCAGGCTGCCTGTAATCTACACACTTCCCAAAATTCATAAAAGTCTTGAGAAACCTCCTGGCCGCCCTATTGTTTCTGGATGTGGCTCCATTTTGGAGCCATTGGGTCATTATGTCAACTATTTTATCAAAGATTTTGTTCCCAATACCCACTGTTATGTTCGTGACAGCATGGCAATGATAAATATGGTGGAGAATCTTCCTTACGACCCTGATTCCAATACCTTGTGTACTTTGGACGTTGAATCCCTGTACACCAATATACCTCAAAGGGATTCATTACTTGTCATTGAAACCATTCTTAACCAAAGACCTCGCCCTCATGCTGTTCCTACCAACTTTATACTGCAACTATTGGAAGTATGCCTTACCAGGAATTTTTTCACCTTTGAACAGCAGTTCTTTCAACAGGTGAAAGGTACTTCCATGGGTGCAATTTTTGCACCCAACCTGGCTATTCTCTATATGGACACACTGGAAATGGGACATATACTCACCACAGACAACCCTTTCTCGTCTTGTATCTATAAGTGGAAAAGATACATAGACGATATATTCATGATTTGGCAGGGCGATGATACCTTACTTGCGCCCTTCTTGCATTGGCTTAACAATAACTGCGGTGGACTTAACTTTACCATGTCATATGACAAAGAATCAATTCCCTTTCTTGACTTGACAATTAAACATACGGATGGCTATCTCATTACTAGCCTCTTCCGTAAGTCCACTGAACGTAATACTTTACTCAGTTATGACAGTAGCCATCCTCGTGCCCTTAGAGATTCCTTGCCATTCTCACAGTTTCTAAGAATTAGAAGAAACTGTTGCCTAAAAACAGATTACTTTTATGAAGCCAAAATACTTTGCCAAAAACTGCTCAAAAGAGGCTACCCACGGAGACTAGTGCGCAATTCCATGAAACGCGCTTGGTACAACCCCCGTGAATCTCTTTTAGAACCAAAAACCAAACAGGAGTCCAATCGACTAGTTTGTGTCACCACATTCTCTACAATCTCGAGTGCTATACGTAAAACAATTCTACGTAATTGGCCCATCTTGAATGCAGGTACTCTCGCTTTTGATCGACCTTTATTTGCATTTAAGAAGAACAAAAACATTAAAGACCATTTGGTCCGTGCGGCCCTTTCTGTAACTGACAATCTGAATACTTTGAATGAACTCTGGTCACTTCCCCCACTAACTGGTCATGCTAAATGTGGGAATTGTGTTGTTTGTCCATTGACTATCGAATGTAAAACATTTGTTTTTGGTGATATCAGAAATGAACTTAAGTTGTTTACCAATTGTAATTCTACTAATGTAATCTATGCAATTTTTTGTCCATGTGACAAAATCTATGTCGGACAAACCACGCAAAAGATCCGCTTGCGTATCTCACAACACAGGAGCAGAATTCGCTGCAAAATTCTCACTGCCCCTCTAGTTGAACATTTTCTAGAAAAGAACCACTCTGAGGACCAACTACGTTGGACTGTGATTTCTGTCGTGAAGCTACCACCCAGGGGTGGTGACATTACAAAAATTCTAAGTAAAGAAGAACTCAAATGGATCCTTAAAACTGATAGCCTGAACACGGGGCTTAATCGCCTTGAGGATTGGACTACCATCACTTGATTCAGGAATACTTTTCCTTTAGAATTCTGGAACTGTTGAAGAATTGATCTGTCCATTATTATGTATATTTTTATGTATCTTTTATGTATTTTTAAGTATATACATGTCCTTTTGTGCCTTTGCTACTCTGTCCCGCTTTAAAATAGTACTATGTGCTGATTATATTTTTCAATTGTTTAACTTGACATACAACTCTCCTATTCCTTCTGCATACGCTGGCTAACCTCCTCTCATTCATTTAACACCACTTTAAGATGGCCGCCCGTTTCCTGGGTTCCATTCTACTCGAGTCCCTTCACTCTTTCCCTTAAACCAGCCATAGCCCGGCCCACTTCCTTGTGGTTATACACGCATACTCCCGGGTCCTCGTCAGCAGCCCCATTGCCGGTAACCTGCTCCCGCACTGTCGGATTGTCCTGTTATTCAATCACCATTGGTGAGTGTTCCGTTTTTTCAATCAAGCGTGTCTCTTCCCTCCAAAACCCCCCCCTTGACTCGCTAACCCCCTTTTCCCTCGCCCTGTTCCATAGGAACCTATTCCCAGGTCCACGGACCCCTGGTAATCCGAGCCAAGCTCAGAAATCGATTGCAATACCTAGCCCTCGGACACTTACCTCCGCATCAACTTCAAGTAAGTTTTGGTCTTCGCGGCAAGCACATTGGTCCCGCTCACTCCTACACCCTTCACTAATCCGGTTCCCCTCCCTTCCAGATATCGGTTCTGAATTTACCGCGGCTGCGGTAAGTTTCACCAATTACTTCAATTCACCGCGGTTTTCGTTCTCTGGCCATCACGAGCACTTATTAAGAACTGTCACTTAGTACCGTCATTTTTTAAGCAATCATTTGAATGCACACTCCGTGGCAGACCAGTTACTGCACGCCCGCCCTTTATTTCCAAATAATTCTACAAATTGTAGTTGCACGGGTTTCTTGCCTCATGATGTCCTTTCCTTTTTACCTTTACCTTACTTTTACCTTGATCTCTTCTCCTTTTATCCTTTAACCTTTACGTTTTTACCGTTTACCCTCCTAAATTTATTCTCATATCTGATCGGTTTCCAGCAACCTGCATCCTTCCACTTTAATTCGAGTGTCAGTATCACTCTTTACCGCCTCACCTTCAACTGAAGTTATGATGTATCGTGCTTATATCTTTGCTTTTTTCCTTCTGATTATTATTATGAGCACAAGGTAACAACTAGTGAATTGTGGATTTTTGTTGTCACCAATTAAGTCATGTCCCTC
This sequence comes from Triturus cristatus, assembly GCF_964204655.1. Lineage (NCBI taxonomy): Eukaryota > Metazoa > Chordata > Amphibia > Caudata > Salamandridae > Triturus > Triturus cristatus. Next base: position 819,588,252 of record NC_140595.1, read on the forward strand.
AAGTCTTTAATGTTTTAAAATACCCTCTCCCTCTTCCTCTTTCTTTCCTTGAGGTTATTCAGGTTGCATCGTGCAGGCATTATTGTTCCTTGTCCTGATGATGATCCTTGCATCCGTTTAGTAGGATCGAAACGCCGTCGACACTTACAAATACCCGAAATGTTAAAAACATGATTTTTGAGACATAAGGGTGTTGTCTAAACTGTTTGTTTCTCAATTACTGTTGATATCTATAAGCAAACTATGTGTTTATGCCTGAACCTCCTTGTTTCTATGTTCTAATGTATGTACTGGACGCAGGCTTGTGTCCCACTTTATTAATTTTCTTTATATTTTGGCTACTTTCTGAATATCAGTAAAATTCATGACCTCTGTCCGGCTGGACAAGTCTCCCTTTTGATAAGTACTGACTGGGTCCTTATTTATCATTAACTCTATTTTTTCTTATGACTAGGGACAATTGTTGTTTATAAGAACTGATTACAAGGCACGAAACCCTACAGATTTGAACATTATCCCAGTCAGGGTAGAGTGCACAGGAAAAGCAGGAAAATGGCTGAGAGCAGGTGTTAATTCTCCCCAGCCCACCAGACACCATTGAAGTGTCAGAGAGGGGACCCAGGGACCACATGCAGGCAGAGTGTCATCCAGGGAGTGGGGGAAAGGGAACCAGAAGAAGAACCCCTTGTTTGTGGAGTCCTTCGCGTGTGTTAGGGAACAACATTTACACTGCACATGGCCTGCTGGCCCCACACACATGTAAAACACACCACATACAGAACACAACTCACCATACACCATGGGGGTGAAAAGGACCCAGTTATGGGGCCTGACCTGATTTTTCGGGGGAGCGGCTAGTGATACCTCTCTTCCCCCCCCCCCCCCACCGTCCCCCCACCCCTCCATGACTACAGGTTTAAGGGCCTGGGACCCTGAGGCTATCATAAGCTTCTTCCAACCCAAAGTCGCCCAGTGGCCTGGTGTGAGGGGGCCACTCTTCATTGCAGGTGGGACTCACATGGGATGCACCCCTTACTCACCCCTTAATGTCTTAGTAAACATGCAGGGCACCCACAGCGGACTCCTGAATGTAAGGTTTATTCGGTAAAGACAGACAGAAACAGCCACGTGTGGGTAGCAGGGGGCACCGGCACGGGAGGACGTGTGCCCCTAACGCAGGGCAGACTCACTGGGTCTTAGGCCCTGGGAGACCGGTCCAGCGCCTTCAACTCAGGACTGGAAGAGGGCAGACAGGGTCTCATGCTCAGGGAGGTTTGAGGAGTGTCTATCACTGGAGCCACCCTGCCTGCAGTGCTGTATGAGCGGACAGACCGGTCTTGGGGCAGTGGGGGGTCCTGTTGCTGTCCAGTTACCCACACTGCTTGCAGTGCTGTATGAGGGGCCAACTGGTCTTGGGGCAGTGGGGGGATCATGTTTCTGTCCGGTTACCCCCACTGCTTGCAGTGCTGTAGGAGGGTACAGACTAGTCTTTGGGAAGTGGGGGGCTCACATTTCTGTCCAGTTACCTCCACTGCTTGCAGTGCTGTATGAGGGGAGAGACTAGTCTTGGGGCAATGGGGACTCGCGTTTCTGTCCGGTTACCCACACTTCTTGCAGTGCTATATGAGAGGACAGACTAGTCTTGGGACAGTGGGGGGATCATGTTTCTGTCCGGTTACCCACACTTCTTGCAGTGTTGTATAAGGGGCCAGACTAGTCTTGGGTCAGTGGGGTATCTTGTTTCTGTCTGGTTACCCACACTTCTTGCAGTGCTATATGAGAGGACAGTGTAGTCTTGGGGCAGTGGGGGTATCATGTTTCTGTCCGGTTACCCACACTGCTTGCAGTGCTGTATGAGGGGACAGCCTGGTCTTGGGACAGTGGGGGTATCATGTTTCTGTCTGGTTACCCACACTGCTTGCAGTGCTGTATGAGGGGACAGACTAGTCTTGGGGCAGTGGGGGACTCCTGTTTCTGTCCAGTTACCCATATTGCTTGCAGTGCTGTATGAGGGTACAGATTGGTCTTGGGGCAGTGGGGGACTTCCGTTTCTGTCTGGATACCCATACTGCTTGCAGTGTTATATGAGGGGACAGACTGGTCTTGGGTCAGTGGGGTACTTCCGTTTCTGTCCGGTTACCCATACTGCTTGCAGTGCTATATGAGGGGACAGTGGGGGGACTCACGTTCTTCTCAGGGTCCCACACTGTTTACAGTGCTGTATGAGGGGACATTCTGGTTTTGGGGCAACGGGGGCTCATGTTTCTGTCCAGTTACCGAACCGCCTCCAGTGACCTCTCGCCATCTCTGCAGCTCCTACTACGGGCAGCTCTGTGGCCTCTGCGGCAACTACGATGGCTCCGACGACAACGACAACCTGATGCCGAATGGCACCGCCACGGAGGACAGTGACGCGCTGGGCAACAGCTGGCAGACCGCGGACGACGAGGACGACGCGTGAGTACCCTGGAGTTCAGTGTTAATGGTGCATATGTGACTTGTTGTACAGAGTAGTATATTTAGCTTATAGCAGCCAATCAGAGAGGTCCTGACACAGAACCATGTTCTAATTGTTTGAAAGGGTTTGCAAAGTAGATTGCTAGAACAGTTATCTGATTGGCCAATATTGCTGGAACAGTAATCTGATTGGCCACCCTTGCAATTCACCAGAACAGATAGGAAACCAATCAGAATAGCTGTCAGTAGCTCATACCTCCCTGGGTCTAATGCTTGTGGTCCCGATGGTAACAGGTAGCCCGAACACAGGCAGTTTTCAGCATTGGCATGACACCCCCTCTCTTCTCTAGTCCTGACACAGAGCACACTTTGGCAGTTTTCAAACTCAGTTCTGCCCTATAGTGGACTAAAAATGGTCTATCTATCCAGTTTCACTTTTGGAGAACGTTTCCCTCCACCCCTGGAGTTGTCTTATGCTCACCCTCAAACGACCTACTACTGCTATGAACTCCAACAAAAAAACCTTTCTAGCCCCTTCCCTCTTCTATCCCTCCCCTATTCCTTTTGCAATCCATATAACAGACTAACATGTCCACCACTCAAATTAATCTCATATTTCCCTTGACTAATTCACCACTAATATTTTTCTGGTTCCAGAGTAGCGTGCTACTCGCTGAAAAGCGCTTCAACACATCATATGGGGTAACAAGCGCTATATAAATGCAAACCCTTCCCTCTTCTATCCCTTCACTATCCTTCTCAATCCAAATAACAGACTAACGTCCATCACTCAAATTAATTTTATATTTCACTATACTAATTCACCACTAAACTTATTTGGGTTCCGGAGTAGTGAGCTCGCTGAGAAGCGCTTTGACGCCTTGTATGGGGTAGTAAGCGCTATATAAATGCAAATACAAAACAATGATTCCCTCTTCTGTCTCATCTTTTACTCTACACTTCCAGCAGTCTTTTCCTATTTCCCCTCATTCTTTCCTTCTGCCCCCTCGCACTTTTCCTGATCTCTCTCAGCAAATCCTTTCACTAATATGCCTGGCTGTGACATCACACATCCTTTAATTCCCTGATGACCTCACACTGCAAACAGCTGGCCCAGTCCTTCCCTTAGCCCCTTAGCAGCCTGGATTTGCTGAAGAGGGAGGAGAGAATGGGAAAGTATTGTAAACTCCAAAGTAGGAACAGCCTTACTGAAACATGTTTACTTTCTGTTCCTACCACTGCCTTTATGAACTCGTGACGAGGGGTCGCAAGAGCTGTGCTGGGGTGCAGAGGGCACACTTGCTACCCCGAGCAGATGTCCGTATTTTTCTACTACTTCCCTTCCTCTCTTCCAACTCTTTTATTAGCTTCATGTTTACTTCTCGCACTCGTCTCCCTTTCCCCCTCCCATTGTTTTCCACATCCTTATTTTCTCTCTTTTATATTTGGTATAGTATATTCTCTTCCTTTCTCCTGACTTTCTTTCCTGTTTGACCTTCCCTTCATTTGACCCTCCTTTCCTAGTGTATCCATTCTCACGTCTCCCTCTTCTCTCCTCCATCCTACATCTCTTTACCCCTTATACTTTTTTTTTTTTTTTTTTTTTTTGAAAGACCTTTATTTAGCAAAGTAATGATTACACTGCGTCACGCCAACAACCCGGAGGCAGGCCGCGATATCGACAAATGTGTCCAGTTAAGGCGCACCATGGCAGAAGTCATAAGTAATGTCAGCATCTTAACATACAGGGAGATTCACACCAATGACATTGATGAGCGGTACAATGGCGTAGTCAGTGAAGAGTGGAAGGTCTTACATTTGTGGGCTTCGTGGACTAACAACAAATCCTAGGCACCCGGTCCCGTCCAGTCGCTCAGCGAGTATTGGGACCGCAGCTCATGTAAAAGGCAATGTATAGATAGATCACCCACTGCCACCTTTTCTCCCAACCCCCCCGCAACAATCGGAGGGAAACAGAAAACTTTCGGTGCAGAACTAGTGCAATAAACCAACAGACATCACAGCTCGCTCACGCAGGGGCTCACGTACTAGGACCCGTCCGTCCTGGAGGGACGACCACGAGTAGCATCGGTGGCTGTAGGAGGAGCACAGGGCAGCAGCCATAGGGCAGAGGGGGGGGGGGGGGGAGGGGACGCAGCAGGACAAGGCAGCAAATCTTTACCCCTTATACTTAATCTCTATCTCGCTATCTTATCCTGTTTTGTTTCATTGTCTTGCTTTTTCTGTTAATTTTTCTCCCTAATAACCTTTCTCACATTCCCCTTTACTTAAAAGCTTCTCCCTCTGTTTTTTATTTGTTTATATCTCCCTCATTTTTCATTTTTGTTTTCATTTTCTCCTGCTACTCTTATCTTTCTGCTTTTTTTTCATTCATTCCCTCTCTTCCTCTTTCTCGCATTTTTTTCTACCAGGTTTCGTCTTCCCTTTCTTTCCTCTTTCCACGTTCCACCTCACCTCACATTCCCCTTCCTATCTTCCCATCTTTTACTTTAACTTAGTCTTTCCTATTCACTGCCCTTCTTTTCTTTTAAATCCGCATTCCCTCTACACCCTTTTGTTTCCTCTTCCTCCTTCCCCAGACCTCTTCTATTTCTCTACTTTCCTCCTATGTTATTCCATCTATCCCTTCCTCTTTCTCATTTCTAGTTTTGTTTCTTCCATCTTCCTCCTCTGCCCTCTTCCTCCCTCTATCAATGTTCTCGCCTGGCTTTGCTTGTTCTTTTTCCATTCTTCACTCTCTCTCCATTCTTGCGCGCCCTTGTCTCCCCCTCTTATTTGATATGTTTCTCCCTTTCAGTTGTAAGCAGGACACTGAGCCCGACCCGCCCTGTGACAAGGACCTGTTGGATAAAGTCAGCAACCCAGACAACTGTGGCAAGATCATCGACCCCATGGGTGTCTTCAGGTACCCCTCGCCTTGCTTACCCTCACGGTGATGACACAGCAGTGGCGCTCTAATCCTCACTATGTGTGTGTGTCTGTGTGTGTGTGTGTGTGTATATATACCACTCTCCCCTGTTGCGTGCGTCCCTCAGAGGACCCCAATACCTTGGCACAAAGGTCACATGCTGTATGTAACTGTGTAACCCTCCCTCCTGCTGTGTCTGTCCCTCAGTGGACCCCAGTCCCTCAGTATATGGACTGCTCATATTGTCCACAACTGCGTACCCCTTGTATTTGCTCCATCTGTCCCCCACAGTGCAGGTTGCCCATCCTAGAGCCTCTTCTTTCTTACTTGACTTGAGTGTCTTTCAGTGGAATCCATCCATCCTTACTTCCTGTACTGATATTGTGTGCACTCCTCACGAGCCATGTACTCCTTTCTTGCTTGACTGTCCCTCAGTGAAGACCATACCTCATTACTTTGTGTGCTGATATTGCTTGTACCCCCACACGAGCCACATACCCCTTCCTTCTCACATGACTTTCCCTCAGTGGAGCCTCTCCATCTGTATTTGCTGTGCCGATATCACCTATACCTCTACACAAACCTTGTAACCTTTCCCTCTCGCTTGACTGTTCCTCAATGGAGCCCCTCCCACTTTACTTGTCATGCTCATGCTGCTTGTACCCATACACGCGCCCCGTACTCCTTTCTTCTCGTTTGACTGTCCCTCAGTGGAGCACCTCCCTCTTTACTTGCCATGCTCTTGCTGTGTGTAACCCTACACAAGTCCTGTACCCTTCCTTCTAGCTTGACTGTCCCTCCGAGGACCCTTCCCTCTTTACTTGCTGTTGATATGCTGGTTGTACCCATACACGAGCCCTGTACCGTTCCTTCTCATCCGACGGTCCCTCCATGAAGCTCCCCCCTCCTTACTTTCCGTGCTCATGCCTCGTGTACCCTCACACCTCTTCTTATTCCATCCCCAGGGACTGCATCAAGATTGTCAGCCCACTCCCATACTTCAACAACTGCGTCTACGACATGTGCCGCTTTGATGGTCTCCAGCAGGCCCTTTGTGACCAGCTGCAGGCCTACACCGATGCCTGCCTGTCTGCTGGGGCGGCCGTTCATGGCTGGAGAACCCCCACATTCTGCCGTAAGTTCATGTTTCAAAGATCAAGCCTGAACCTCAGACATGGGTCATTTACATGGTCTTTCAGCTTCACAAATGCATTTGATGCCTCGTCAGTCTCCACTCAAACCAGTTCTGCTGCCTGACCATAGACCGCACCCCATGCTCTTATGGTGGACGCACCTCCTTTACTTACTTTGTCCACAACACACATAAGGTGTCCCATCACCCCATGGTCAGGTCTCTCTCCTGTCCCATACATTCCCCGTGATTCAGATTCAAGATTTGTATCCTTTGTCCACATCCCCGATACTTACCATCTTGATATGACCATGCGCTGAAGTGGTTCATGGTTAATATTGGGGCTTCCAGGTCCAATTCCTAGTCCAGGTGGCAGAGAGTATTTGGAGTCTGCTAGCATTCAAAAAAGTAACCAAGGCTGAGTTGTTGGCAGAAGGGCGGTACCACCGTCTGTAACTGTTGAGTTGTGAGTCTGCGAGGAACCCAGCATGCATTGGAGTGGCCCAGCCTTTGTTGTGATTGGCTATAGGATCTGCCACTCTTCCAGGGAGGCCGCAAGACTCCTTCCTTTCTGTGAGAGCTCTTCGCATGCTCTCATAGAAGCCTTTTCTTGGCAGCTGAGAGAGACTTCATATCCACACAGGGACACTTGCTGTTTACTGCTGAAAAACAAATTAAATCTTCCCCTGTGTTAAGGAATCCTTGTCTTAGTCTGCTCCGGGAGACCTGCTCATATGCATATAAACCCCTCTTTTACCTCTTTCGTTGACTACTGAGAGAGAACTTGTCATGTAAACAGGGCAGTGTGACATGGGCATCTGCAAGAGAGCTGTCTTAGATCCCAGAGAAGCTTGCCAGGGGAGCTGGAGAGTCACATTGGGACTTTATCTGGTGCTACTAAGAGAGATAGCTTTACTTGTTAACTGGGGCCCTTGTATTAGTCTTCCAAGAGAGAGAGAGAGAGAGAGCTTCCCATGTGCAGCAGGGACTCCTGCTCCAGGCTGCGCAGAAGAGCTTCTGCTGAACACATTGAACCTTATCTTAGTTCACATGTTCATACTTCACGTGTACACACAGAAACTTATTCCGGGCTACTGAGAAGGCACTTGTTCGTGAGCACATTGTGGTGGGCAACTGAGAGAGGGCACTTGTTCTTGAAAACACTGTGGTGGGCTACTGAGAGAGTGGACTTGTTCGCGAGCACATTGTGGTGGGCAACTGAGAGAGGGCACTTGTTTTTGAACACACTGTGGTGGGCTAGTGAGAGCGGGCACTTGTCCTTGAGCACATTGTGATGGGCTACTGAGAGAGGGCACTTGTTCGTGAGCACACTGTGCTGGGCTACTGAGAGAGGGCACTTGTTCATAAGCCCACCGGGGTGGGCTACTGAGGGAGGGCACTTGTTCTTGAACACACTGTGGTGGACTACTGAGAGAGGGCACTTGTTTGGGAGCACACTGTGCTGGGCTACTGAGAGAGGGCACTTGTTCATAAGCACACTGGGGTGGGCTACTGAGAGAGGGCACTTGTTTTTGAACACCCTGTGCTGGGCTACTGAGAGTGGGCACTTGTTCTTGAACACACTGTGGTGGACTACTGAGAGAGGGCACTTGTTTGGGAGCACACTGTGCTGGGCTACTGAGAGAGGGCACTTGTTCATAAGCATACTGGGGTGGGCTACTGAGGGAGGGCACTTGTACTTGAACACCCTGTGCTGGGCTACTGAGAGTGGGCACTTGTTCTTGAACACACTGTGGTGGACTACTGAGAGAGGGCACTTGTTTGGGAGCACACTGTGGTGGACCTGTGAGAGAGGGCACTTGTTCTTGAACACATTGTGATGGGCTACTGAGAGAGGGCACTTGTTTGGGAGCACACTGTGGGGGACTAGTGAGAGCGGGCACTTTTTCTTGAGCACATTGTGATGGGCTACTGAGAGAGGGCACTTGTTCGTGAGCTCACTGTGGTGGGCTACTGTGAGAGGGCACTTGTTTGCGAGCACACTGTGGTGGGCTACTGAGATAGGGCACCTGTTCTTGAACACACTGTGGTGGGCTACTGAGAGAGGGCACTTGTTCTTGAGCACACTGTGGTGGGCTACTGAGAGATGGCACTTGTTCTTGAATACACTGTGGTGTGCTACTGAGAGAGGGCACATGTTCTTGAGCACATTGTGTTGGGCTACTGAGAGAGTGGACTTGTTCTTGAGCACATTGTGTTGGGCTACTGAGAGAGAGCACTTGTTTGGGAGCACACTGTGGTGGACTAGTGAGAGCGGGCACTTTTTCTTGAGCACATTGTGATGGGCTACTGAGAGAGGGCACTTGTTTGTGAGCTCACTGTGGTGGGCTACTGTGAGAGGGCACTTGTTCTTGAACACACTGTGGTGGGCTACTAAGAGAGGGCACTTGTTCTTGAACAAACTGTGGTGGGCTGCTGAGAGAGGGCACTTGTTCTTTAGCACACTGTGGTGGGCTATTGAGAGAGGTCACTTCTTGAACACACTGGGGTATCACCTGAAGGAGGGCCAACCCATCTCTCTCCAAGGTGCCTCATTCCTCACATCATCAGAGGGGAATAGATATGGAGGAACAGGTAAGGTAGATCCTAAGCAACATGAGCAGCTTCCCGTGGTGTAAGACTTCCTATACTCCAATCTCAGAGTGATCGCTTACCAGATCACACACCTCGGCTCTTTCCTGTCCATCTGTCTCCTTAATGGTTCCTTTCTCCATTCCTCCATCGCTCTCTTCCATCTAGCCAACCTCACATCACTCTCAGCTTGTTTCACCCACCCTCCCCTTTTATGTCTGCAAAGCCCACCATCTTCCATCCAGCCACCCTCCCTTCCTTCTAAGCAATACTCATTCTGTATCATGCATCTCTCACTCTCCCCCACCCAACCACTTCCTGTCTGTCCAACTCTCCCATCCATCTACCCACTCTCCCCCTGACCCACCAGTGGAGGACCAGACTGCTTGCACCTCTTAGACTTCAAGCCAGTCTCTTTATTCTCCTCACCTCGTCTTCTCCTCGCCTCATCTTCTCCTTTCCTCTCCTCCCCAGCGCTGGAATGCCCTCCAAACAGCAACTACACCTTGTGCGCCAGTGCCTGCCCTCCAACATGCAATGATCTCTTTGCTCCCATCACCTGCCCTGGTCGCTGCGTTGAAGGCTGCGAGTGCCTCCCTGGCTTCGTCCTCAGCGGTGGAGCTTGTGTGCCTAGTACCAGCTGTGGCTGCGTGGACACCGCGGGCGACTACCACATGGTAAGTGATAGCGCATCCTCACGTGTCTTCATTTATGGTTGCAGGTCGATGAATGTTTAACCATATACACAGTAAGAAATGTATTGCCAATTTTAGGTCTGGCTTAGGAACAATTTTAGTTGTTCATCTAGCATTTTGAGTGCTCAAAATGAATACATCATATTCATAGTTATAATAGAAAGAGAAAGAGGCTTTGGGTCGCCCCTTCCTTCAGCCATTAGTCAGTTGTATTGCCATTCAAAGGATGGACTAGCCAACACAATACCACATACAGAACAGGACAATGTGTCCGCGCCCTTCAGACATTGGCTTTGCTGCAGTGCCTTTAGCTTTTTGGACCAGCCCACAAGAGAGCCACTCTGGGTTTCGAATGTCAGGCTGTAGTGATGGTCTGTGCCTGTTCACTCTTGCATCTGCAATGAGAACAGGAGGGGCAAAGTCGTCTGCCCTGTAGTCCTCGAGTTCAGTAGCAGCTTCTCCAGCAGAACTGGCACCAGAGGTGACTGACCCGTGTCCTCCGTTGTAGGAGACAGTTCAGAAAAGCTTCTGCGATTTCCTTAGCTTTCAGGATCCCCACTATAAGGAAACGAGGATATTGTATATTGGACAGTAAATTGGCCACCTTTGACCCTGGCCCCTGTTTTTTAGACAACCCCTCTCTGGGCTTGCCCTATCCTAGACCAGGAACTTCCAGCTTACCCCTCTTACACTTGACAAAATGAGTCCCAATTTTTTCTTAAAAGCATATTACACTGACACAATGACATTTCTTTTCCGCCTGTTTGTTCATGTGCTTTTTGTGTACCGCTGTGAAGGAGTTTGGACACACTTTTGGATTTTTTGTACTGCATCCCATATTTGTTATTGCTGAAACTACATTCCGACAAATGAACTTCAGTTGGATGTTTATGGTATGAAATACACTATGCCTTTTAATGTTTTTCATTAAATTGTAACTTTGTATGAAATGTTCACCCATTGCCACGACCAGCCTGTGTGTCCTTGCTTCAGAGATATCTTCCTTAGTCTATGGCAGACATAGTTACGATAACACAGCACTACATTGCGTTGACCTTTTTTTGTTTCACTGGAGTACAGACCTGTCACAAGATGGCAGCTTGTGTCTTCTCTGGTCCATGGTATAGTTTTCCTCCTCCAAGACCTGGTAGGTTTTGGGTGATTCTCGTGGACAGCTTGAAAGTCCCTTAGTGCCGATATCAGCAACACCCCTGCTTAGCAGTAATTGGTCGCGCTGCATAAAATAATCAGTCCACACACTTTTTGATGGGAAACAGTTTGCTGCAGGTTTATTTCATACAAGGGGTATGCCAACGTGGTGGGTTAACTTGCGAGCGATCCAAGGGCAAGCAGCAGTGACTGACCTAATCTGCCCAGCCCGCCTGATGAGCCAAACTGCACCGTGGCCAACCCAATTGGTGCTACCATTAATGTGGGGATTATCCCCCTTAAATACCGTGGACCACCAGTCCATCCCTTTACTCACGCCTTTTTAGGAGCGGAGCGTTCCAAGGCCAGCCCCTGGTTGCTCAGGCTTACAACTGCCCGAAGGACTAGCGGGGCTCTGACGTTTTCATCCAGGGTCCTGCCGTAAAGACTCCTAGGGTTTGGCATAAGGCACCCCTCTGTGCTCCTGAAAGGTTACCCCTTTGTACCAATCAGCCTCCAGATCACCCTGTAACTCCGCCAATGCACAGGATGTGGCAGCCGCCATATCCGCCCCCCCCCCCCCCCCACCATGGCATGCTCCATAACCACATGCAACCTGCCGTTAGTCCTTCTGTGTAGACCATTTCCTTATCTACCTCTGACAGGTGTGCCCTTTCCCTATCGGGGTACCATGTGGTGTTTACATGAAAGAGGCCACACCTTTTCTCTTCTTCAACCTCAGCTTTATTTACCCTTTAAGTTATTGCTTGGGGCCAACCAATACCCTTATCTCTGCCCACTGACCTCCAATTGTCTGGGGGCGCAATGCCAACAGGAAATAGGACCAAAAGAGCTCTTAAAACTACTGCTCTCTTCGTAACCACAGTTTTGTGTGATATAAACCATTGTGCTCCGTGTGCAAGATTATGCATTTACATTTAGGGGTTGACTAAGCCCTTGTTAACCCCCCTCCCCCACCCCCTACTTGACAAATCCCAACTTTGAGGGTTCAAACTGATAACCATCTGCTGCACAGCAAGTGAATTATGGACCCCTGGAGAGGGTCATTGGGCAGGGACAGGGTAGAGTCTAGTGACCGATGGCCCCCCGCCTGATCTAGCACCTTGGCATGGCCCTCTCACCCATCGGAAACATGTGACATGTATCGAGTTTGAGCTTTGTCATGCAGTCCGAGGACGCCAGGTGGACCTCCCTACCTAAACCAAGACAAAGGTGGATCTAACCACAAGGGGGTGAGTCCTGCAGTCCCCTGAGGGTACTCCAAATATTCTGCTACATCACGTCCTTCTTGCCTGCACCACCCCTGACTGCGCTCTTCAGATGCTGGGTCACCATGCTGGTGACCCCACCCAGCATATATGGCCCATAGCCAGATTTACTGCAGGTATCCCAAGTGCCAATGCTTTTGGAATGTGAAGACATAGAGTACAATAATGAGCATATTTACCTGCACCTTCTTAGATAGGAATGCAGTATCTGCTCTGGAATGCAACCCACCTGGCCGAATGGCCGCTGAGATTTTTTTTTTATTGTGGGGGCAGGTATAAATACCTGTCCCCAGCCCACTGCACACCCGAAATGACGCTGCAGAGGTGCTGGACATAGGCGGAACTCCTGTGGGAAGGGGTCCCGTCAGCTGGTCCGTGGGGATGTTCCTAATGCGGCACTCAGGGGGCCGCCCTCTTACAGGGCCCACTGCGTGCACCGCGGGCAGCTGCATTTTCATGTCTCCTCAGCAGCTCTTCTGCTTCTCCCCGATTTTGCCAAGAAGCACAACCCTCTTGCGCACCTTGACCCCTCCCTCGGGTCGAAGCCAGGCATGGCTGCACAATGCAGGTGACAGAGCCTGGGAGACGCAGACTCCCTTGCTGACAGGCCCAGAGGGTGTGGGGCTGCAGCTGGAAGGCACATTGAGCTGGGTTGGATTATGGCTAAAAACTAGATAACAGGACGGAGAGAGAAAAGAAAGAACGAGAACGTACTTTGCTCCTTGGAGGTGTCTTTTCTGGTCATAGGAGGCCCAGGCATATTGGTTTCACCAATGCTTGTCTAACGTCCAATTTCATATACAGGTGTGAAATGCAAACATCTTGCAAAATGTCCTTGATCTCTGGCAGCTAATGTGAGCGATTAATCCTTATTTATGTATTTATTTTTTTACAAGCGGTTCTTTATTGACATTTTGTACATACATAAGTAATAGGTGTGATAGAGAAGCCCTACAGAATTGCGGGGTTTCACATATGAAGTAATTCGCACACCAGCCAGGGGTAACCTTACTGGGTCCAATAATAATCCATGAGCATAATATGTTCACTCCATCTGTATCCCTTCACCTGGTGGTGCCCGTACATTTCTTGGTGAGGGGACTGGAGTCCATGTATGTTCATCATCAAGACCCCCATGTTGCTTGTATGTATGACGTGCCAAGCAGTGGCGTGAACCTTTAACCCGTGCACCCGTGGAGACCATATCCCATGTGCTATGGCACGGGTGATAAATGATCGCGTCTGCTAGATCAGATGAGGGTGGTCATGGAGACCAGCATTAGAATAATGATATCACAGCCTCTGGCCAGGTGGTTGGGGGTGAAGGGGTACTACACGGAACGGGGAGGCGTGGGGTTTGGTGAGGGGGAACAAGAAGTGCCAGGGACCCGAGCCATGTACCCCATGTATGTTCGATGGGTGGGGGTGCGAGCCCACAGCCATTGGCATCATTGCTCCGAAGGGCAGAGCTGTGTAGAGGGCCATGGGTGGTTTCCCGCTCATTCTATCTTTCACTCTGTGATCTCAGCTTTTCACCATTGTCCGTGTGAACAGAGACAAGAGATCGTGTGACACACGGTCGCACCATGTGCGTGTGCAGGCCTGTATGGTAAAAGAAACTACAGTGTCCATGCAGGGATTGTCATTTTTCATCCGCAGAATCACCGCAGCCCTCTGATTTTCTGTTTCTTCATCCACCAGCACCGACACCAATCGGCATAGTACTGTTTGTATTGTAATTGCATTTGTATAGCGCTTACTACCCCTGACGATGCTTCGAAGCACTTTTTTGGGCGAATAGCGTGCTACTCCGGAACCCCTAGAGGATTAGTGTTGAATTAGTATAGTGTAGCATGCAAGTAAATTTTATGAGGTGGATAGGTTAGTCAGTTATTTGGATTCGGAAGGATAGCAGAAGAAAAAAGGTTAGAATTTATATAGCGCTTGTTACCCTTGACGGGTGTTGAAACGCTTTTCTGGCGAGTAGCACGCTACTCCGGAACCCATAAAGGATTAGTGTTGAAAATTAGTATAGTGAAATATGAAGTAATGTGTAAAGCATTTCTTGTAAATATGCTGGAATTTCTCTCCTTGCCAAAACATGTATTCAGCAGCTGGTATGGGCTGCTTTACCTTGTCTTGCTAGGTCATAAATGTATCTATGGATGGGGATACATTTTTGAATGCATGTCACAGCCTTGCAACAGATGCATTAACCCATTGGAAGTCTTGGGGCAGAAGCTTACCTTAGACGCACTACTGTGCCTTTAAGAGTGTTCCGTGGCGCGCTGACAAGCCATACCTTACCCTTGGTCCATTGGTTGGGCGCCATCTTTAATGCTCTGCAGCTGTTGTGCATTGACACTGCCATAGGACAGGTTCAAAGATCCTCAAAAACAGAGAGGAGCTGATGGGAGACAATCAAGGGTAGCGTGGGGCCTCAGGCCTTGTGTTTTGGATTCCTCCGCTAAGGATACCTCCATGCCTAGGCCGGTGCCCATCCCAATGTCCTGGCCACCATAAATGTAAGGTAGCAGATCATACTCAGATTGGCCTGGTGTTTTTGTGTTGCTTAAATTAAGGTGAAAGACTTTGTTTGCACTGCTTGAAAAAAGTTCCAGAATCCATGGGTTCGTCCATGTGAATATAACTCCACTTTGTACCCGTTGTTTTAGGCTGGAGACGTGTGGTACGAGACCGGATGTGGTGAGAAGTGCACGTGCCAAGGCCTGGGCATCATCCGCTGTGAGAACCACACCTGCCGGGAACAGGAGAGCTGCGGCCTGAAGGACGGGGTCTACGGCTGCCATCCCTTAGGTGAGAATCCGTGAGGGACTCGGGCCCTGCTACCAGTCTGCCTTTGTCATGAAAGGTCTTACAAAACATGGTAGGGCTTCCCAACATTGTGGAAGCGTATGTTTGAACTGCTATAGAGAGGGTGTGAGATCATGATAAGTGCAACTCCTTGTGGCTGAGAGAGGAACTGCATTTCAGAGGAGACCACCCCCCACTCCCACTTCAGCCCTCCGCCCTCCACTACTGGAGTACTTAGTAAATTATTCAAGGCTCTTATTTGGATGTGGAATGTATTGGGAGAGGCAGAAGGCTTCCAGCTCCCTTATTGTTTGGGTTACTTACAAAAGGTAGTAATGGTGGATAAAGTGGGGTAGTGTTGGGTGTCAATATATTCAGCACGTTACTTCTGTTGGCTTATAAGTGCATCAAATGCACCAAGGAACCTTCCTGTTAAACAGCTCCCTCAAAGGGGCGATAAAGAAATAGAACAGGCCAGTATTGATCGAGTATTGGTGTTATGATGCACGCGGCAATCTGCACAATAAACAGCCTCTTCCATTCAGAATACCTAGGGGGCAACTTTGACGATTTGTGACAGTGCCAGAGTCATCTGGAACAATCTGAGGTGAGCAGCTTCTGCTCTGGAGTTAGACTTCACCATGATCCACTCTGTTCTTCTTTTCTATGTTACTTTATATACCTTGACCTCCTCATTAGCTCGAGCTTTGGGGTCCTGCTTAAGATTGAAAGCGTGGCTACTGCAAAGAACCGATTCAGATCTGTGATCCTTTCACCATTTCATTTTCTCATATCATGATAAGCTGAACACTTCCAGTGACTCCATATCGCAATAAGAGAGTTAGAGGGAACCACAACCTACCGTATGTCCACTACACAACTATCAAAAACTCACAAACAATACAGTAGTGAAGAAGCACTTTATCCTGATGGGAAAGTGGCACTGTCAAAGACATTGGATGGAATCCTCACCACATCATCGTGGAATGCTTTATCATTGGCTTTCCAGTCCCACATTGGTAGGGTATTACCACTAAGGTGGTTTCAACCTTGGAGTGAGGGAGATCAAAATAAATGGTCATGGGTCTTTGGGATCCAGAAATGTCAGTTCAGTTGGTGTATACTCAAAGGAATTACATTTATTTCAGTGCACAAAGGGTGGGGATTAAAAAGGTCTGTTGGATGTGTGCAGAGAGATTATGTCTTCAATCATCCATTACAGCAAGATGTTTCAGACCCTTTATTAGCCCAAACAGGGCCTCAGGCCTTCATCAGGGTAAACAAGTATCCCCTAAAAGTCTCTGCAACTTCTTTCATCCATGCAGAGAGTCAAGAATAAGTCTTAACTCTATCTTCCAGCCATACAGAATAATCCAATAGTTTAGGGATTAAAATTCCACTTGTTTCATATTAGGGGAAACCTTTCTGTAGTCACATCCTCATCCGTTCCACTTGCTTCGTCCTCCGTGAGCTGCAATCGACGTTGTCTTTATCAGGACCCAGACCCTTTAATATGTTTGTTCCTTCCCCTCATATCTCTCCTTAGATCGAGAAAGCTGTTCGGCTTCTGGCGACCCCCATTACAGAACATTTGACAAGGCTAATTTCCACTTCATGGGAACCTGCACATATACCTTGACCAAAGTGTGCTACCCCTCTAGCGGCTTGCCCTTCTTCAGTGTGGACACCTCTAATGAGCATCGCGGCAACAATAAGTTTGTGTCCTATGTCAAATCGGTCCATGTGCAGGTGTACGAGCAACAGATCACCCTCATGAAGAGCAGGAGAGTCATTGTAAGTATTGAACCCAGTGTTCTTCTAGGATAGCGGCCATAAAAGATGCTACTGGACTGTCAAAGAATTATTAAATGATCTAAAATGTCTGAAATCTAGGAAGCTTTTAAAATAAATTATTTAAAGTCAGAGATCCCTTAAATCAGTGGATTCTTTAAAGGTTTAAAGAATGCCCCAAGACCCAATAGGTTAAGGTATTTTAGAGAATTGTACAATGAACGAGATCCAAGAACGCTATGGAACCATCGAAGAACTATAAAATGTCTGATTCAAGAATTCAGTGGGATTGCACAAGATTTCTAGAATGTTTGATATCTAAGCAGTCTGTGTAATTTTATACAATGTCAAATCTTCAAGATGTAAGGAATTTTCAAAAAATTATAAAATATCTGCGATTCAGTAAGTAGATTAAATTGTTTAAAACAAGAGAATTTCCTAAGGTTTTATTAATAAATTTAAGGCTGTCTCTACAATGTTTTGAAAACATCTAGAGTGTGATATCCCACAGATTTGTAGAATTTTAAAGAATGTTATCATTTCTGAGTTCGAAGGAATCTATGGAATTTAAAAAAAAACTCTTGAATGTCTGATATCCAGACAGTCTTTTGATACTTTAACAAATTCAAGGATGTTTGTAGAGGTGTGCGGAAATATAGAATTTCTGAGATCAAGGAGCTTCAAGTTTAAAATAATTATAGAATGTCTGATATCTAAGTCATATTAAAGATTTATAAGTATGTGCAAAAACAAAGAAACTCTATGGAATTAGAGAACGCCTCACAGACAAGAAGTCAATGCAGCCTTAAATAATTATACAATGGATGTTCCATAAAAAGTATATGGCTTGGTTGAAGGATTTTAGTCTGTCTTAAATCTGTGATATCAGTGGGATGTATATGAATGTTTGTTGTTTCTTCCGTATGATGCCACAGATAAGGTGTGATCCAAAGTGAGGATCACCTGCCCTGTAGTTCAGCATGAATATCTCATGGGTCAGAGATTGAGCGGGTCAGGGTCAGTTCTTGCTCGCCCTCTTATGTCACTGTTGTGTGGACTCTTTGATAGCAACTTGTGTAGTGCGGGAGGGATTGAAAATTTCAAACACAGTATCCTATTAAAAGTGCCCAGAGCCAAGCACTGTGAACCAGGACAGTCCTGCCTAGAGAGTACCGGGTCCTGCATACATGACTATACATTTTAGAAACCTGACGCTCTCTGATGTTGGGCCAAACTCACCTGTTCCATTGCTTGTGATTGATTCTGAGTGGCTCAGCCAATCACATGCTGATTCTTACTTTGCATCCCATGCCTCGCCTTAACCATAGAGTATTATCAAGAATGGATGGCTATTTTTGCACAATATGCTCCCAGGCTGAACAGTTTTAATAACCCCCTACAGGCAGTGACAGAGAGCCTGAAGCTACCCAAAAGCATGGAGAGTAGAACTTAGGTCTTGGGGGTGGAGGGATTATTGACAGATGTTCAGGATTCCCATCTATATCAGATTGATCAACTGTAAATGTATTTTATGTTGATGTCCTGAAAATAAGAAATGGATCAGCCCTCCTGGACCTAAGTTGGGTATGCCCGCCATCACTACTCTATGAGGTGTACGTTGACAGAGCTGTCTGATTTATACAACTAACACCCTTATGCATCAAGCCAAAATCCAGTCGGTAAAATACCGATTCGGTAATAGCTCCCGGTATTGTGTTAAAAATACCCAATCCCAATGCATCAACCCAAAACCCGAGCAAATAACGAATCGCTAAATAAATAACCTCGAACATACCGAATCGCTAATACCAAAAATGCTAATTTACCGAATCGCTAAATACCGAATCCGCAATTACCGAAATCACTATTAGCTCCCGGAAATTGCCAATAGCAAATAAAGAATCGCACCCCAATGCAAGAAAACTCGCTAATTCCGAAAATCCCAAAAATCGCTATTTTGCCAGAGCTAAATAAGGGGAATCAAAACCTGGAGGTAAAGTCAAAAAAAAAAAAAAAAAAAAAAAAAAAAACCTACATGTGCAAATGATTGAGGCAATCACTAAACCCTTAAATTTGGCCCAGGAGACCCTGTTGGCTCCCCCAAAATGGCTGCCCTCTACGTGCTTGCAAGGAGGATGCGGATCAATGCAGCAGGACAGCGCAGGAGAAGGGTACAGGAGAGAGTGTTCAGACTGCGCATAACCCTGCTCGGCCAGAATGAGGACGAGGTGTACCAGAAATATCGCCTCAATCGCGCTATGATCATGCGCCTGATTGCAGACCTGGAACCATTACTGCAGCACCAGACCCACCGGACAAATGCTATCCCTGCGCACGTTCAGGTACTATGCAGCCTGCACCTACTGGCCTCTGGGAGTTTCCAGGGGGTAATTGCGGTTGCTGGAGGTGTTTCGCAAAGCGCACTGTCACGCTTCTTCCAAAAATTCCTAGATGCCATGCTGACAATGCTCCACAGACACATCAGCTTCCCCACAACCCCACAGCAGTTGGACCGCACTAAACAGGCATTCTACCAGGTGGCACAATTTCCACATGTGATTGGATGCATCGACTGCACGCATATCCCCATATGCCCTCCGTCAGCAAATGAGTACCTTTTCAGGAACCGCAAGTCATACCACTCGATCAACGTGCAGGTTGTGTGCGATGCCAACAACATCATAACGGACCTAGTGGCACAATTCCCAGGGAGCACACACGACTCATACATCTTCCGCAACAGTGGAATGCACAGGCGACTACTCAATGGCGAATTTGGAGAGGGACTCCTGTTAGGTAAGTAGAACTACGCTTCCCTACACCAACACCACACATGTATGTTCATCACCAATGCTAAGTCTATGCTTCTGTCTTCTAGGTGACAGTGCTTACGCCCTGCGGGAATACATACTAACCCCATACCTAAATCCAGCAACCCCGCAGGAACATCGCTACAACGCTGCACACATCAGCACGAGGAATGTGATAGAGCGGACTTTTGGGATTCTCAAGAGCCGCTTCCGTATCCTCCACAAGACTGGCGGCGCAATGCTATACCAACCAGACACATGCTGTCGAATAATTGCTGTATGTGCAATGCTGCACAACATTGCCACCAGAAGGGGGATACCCATGGAGGTGGACAGGGATGACGACCCCCAGGCTGACCAACCACCCGCCCAACGACGACCGGCACACATCCCAAACACAGCAGAGGGCCATAGGAGGCGGACAGACATAACGCAAAATCATTTTTGACCCTGGGTAAAATGAGACATTACAAGTTGGTGTTGGGTGCAACTGTTTAATGCACAGTAGCACTGAGGATTGTGCAACAGAACTAGCATTGTGAATCATGCTCCGATTGCATAAATGTAAATAAAAGGTTCCTTAAAGTCAGGCCTGTGCAAACAGAATAATTGGATGGCCATGGTTGCTCCACCATGGACCTGCAGCATGTACAACTTTCTAGTGCCGCTTGCCACGTACACCAAGCCTCCGCTCAGGTGCATCCATACCCTCACCACGGCCTGTCCCCGTGGAGGCACGCGAACTTCGGCGCCTGGTGCTGGCCTCTGCCAGTGACACGCTGCTGACACTGGAGGCAGCCTCACTGGTGTCATCCCCTCCCAATGCTGCAGCACTGCATGTGCTGCTCTGAAGTTGTTCCACAGCAGTGGTGATGTGTCTCAGTGACTTGGCAACATCACCGCAGAAGTGCCCAAGGTCCACCTGCAGGGAGACTGTGCGGCGTGCCAACACAGCGGTGCAGTTGCTGTGCCGTTGTATGGCCTTGGTAGCGGCGGCAGAACGCAACATTAGCTGCCGGTTACTCCTCCTCTGGGACTCATGGCCCTCCCTGATGGCACGGGTGAGCTCACGTACCTCCTCCCTGAGCTGAGCATTGCCATCAGCAACCGCAGTGGTCTGGTCCCTGACCGCCGTGCCCATGTCCCTGACCGCGGAGCCCATGTCGGTGACTGCTGCAGTCATGGCGCGCATCTCCCTCGCTAGGCGCACGATGTTGCAGCTGATGCTAGCCACATGTCTTCCCTGCAGGTTCTGTGTGCGCAGCATCCTCTCCTCAATTGCAGAGGTTGTTGGGACATCCTGGTCAGCTGAGGAGACGGAACTGCGACGGGCCCTGTGACGCCGTGCATATCTTGAGCCTCCATGTGGTGCAGCAGGTGGTGTGGATGTGCGCTGCGTGGGTGCCAATTGAGGGGGGGGGGTTGCCATCTCCTGCAAGGGCGCAACTTGGTGCCTGTGCCTCTGCGGTATTGTGGCTGCACTGGCTGCAGGCTGGCTTGCTGGTGCCGTTGCTTGTGGCGCAGGTGGTGGTGCCTTGGCTTGTGGCGCAGGTGCCTTGGCTTGTGGCACTGGTGCTGGTGCCGATGATTGTGGCGCTGGTGGAGGTGGTGCTGGTGGGGTGGCAGGTGTTGGCGGTGCGTGCGCATCCTGCACAGTCTCCTGGTCTGACTCCACGGGTGTCTCAGAGATGATCAGCTGGTCGCTGTCGTCAGAGTCCCCAGGTGATGCATCTGTGTGTGAAACAGTGCATGATTAGTGGGATGATTACACCTACATAGTGTTGTACCCATCAATGTCCCTCTGTGGTCCAACAAATGAACAGTCTACAGCCATGTACAACATATGTGTTGTGTGAGGATTTACGCCTGTGCCTGCACTCTGGGCTGACTAGACTACAACTCCCAAGATGCAGTAGTGTCATGTGTGGAACTGTCTGTGCCAGAGCTGCAGACACAGTGAGATTGGGCTGGGGGCATGGGTATGGATTTACGCTATGCTGGGTGTGGCACAGGCATGCATCTTACCTTGGGCACTTGTGGCTGCGCCGGACGTGTCCATCTGGATCACCCCCACGACGGCTTCCCGCTCTATCGTCCCTTCCACAAGGTCCTCCAGGGCTGTGTTGGATGGTGCAGTGCTTGTTCCGCCTCCAGTCCTTCTTGCCTCCCGGAGCCTCTCAGCAATCCTCTCTTTTGCGCGCTTCCGGAGGTCATACCACCGTTTTTTGAGATCGTCGATGCTGCGGCTAGTGACGCCAACCGCATTGATCCTCTCACGGATGCGCTGCCAGATGCGCCGCTTCTCAGTCTCAGGCACCTTGAGGGACAGCTTGCCAAAGAGGCGGTCGTGTTTGCTGGCCACTCCCTCGATGAGGTACTCCAGCTCCCTGTCTGAAAACTTCTTCTTGCGCTTGCGTGCAGATTCAGCGCTGGATGGCACTTCCTGCGACATGATGGATGTGTGCTGTGACTGGCAGAATCTGTGTGGCCTCACTCTGCACAGCCTGTCCTTCTTTCCAGCTCCTGTCTGCTCCTCTGTCGAGGCTATGTGGGTGGGGCAGCAGTATTTCCTGGTTGGTGATGTCATCAGCCTGTTCCCGGTGCGACGCGGCAATTTGCGATTTCGCTATTACCGATTCGGTAATTGCTAATTCGGTATTACCGAACTCGCTATTAGCCAAATCGGTATTACCGAACTCGCTATTTGCTAGTGGGGCCGTTTGCGTGCCCCGCTATTAAGGAATCGGTAAATTTAGCGATTTTTAAGGAATCGCTAAATTTTACCGAATCTGTTGATGCATGCCAATTACCGATTCCTTAATGGCGATTCCTTATTTTTCGCTATTAAGGAATCGGTATTAGTTTGGTTGATGCATATGCCCCTAAGTCATTTTACCTTAGTGTTTATTAAGGATACTTGAGATGTGTGAAGTTGGGCCAACTTGCTTTTGCCCACTTTGTGAAGTTTATCAAAAACTTGGCCACCTTTATTGACTTAGCACTGATGGTAAAGTTGAAAGAGTTGGGCAAAATTCCTACACAATTTTGCTTTTGACGGAAAGAAAACAGTCTAGCAGAAAATATTTCTCCTCACGAAAACTAGTCTTGTTCATGCCTTCTGAATTTCACATAACTCAGCTGGCGGGGAAAAAGGTCTGCACAGCTCTTGTGGTATTGTGTGTCATTGACTCTCCTCAATCAGAGTTAAACCTTCAACATGGGCCTATAGAAAGATTCAACTCCAAAAGGAAGATGTTTTCGGGGGCACATTCAAGGGGGGTACAAAAGTGGATTGCTCTGCCGTCAGCCATGTGCACCATCAGACTGAGTGTTTACCAACAATGTAATGTTGCACACTAGCAGCACAAAAATAATGGGTAGGAAGAAATGCTTGAATTAATGTCAGTCCCTCATAATTCCTCAGAGCATGCTCAAATGCATAATTTGTTTGCTCGTATAGGCCATTGCAGACAGATATCAACCAAATCTAAATAAGTATCGGCCCAGACCCAAAAATGGACAGGGGATACAAGCAACCCCAAAAGTATTTCAGATTTGTTTTGTATCAAGTCTGGTGCAGCTCGAGTCCCTGTGGTGCAGCGACCTTGGTAGAATCCATTGCTCATATGGTTTGTTGTATCGCTTTGCTGTGGGTTATTCGCTTATTGGTGCTAGAGTCCCTAATTGAAGAGAGTTTCGCTCAATATAGCTGCTGATAGAATAGTTTACCAGCTAGGGTAGAATGCACTCGTGGATAGGTGAGGCAACCTGTCCTAGATGACCAAGTAGAAAACTCATAATCTCTATTCCAGATACTTTAAAACCCTCTTCGGTTCTTTCAAACATCAGCTCAGGCCTTGACCGTCTCTTTCTTTTAACAGCTTAATGGCAAGAGAGTCAACCTACCCGTTCAGATTGGAGACCAGCTCGCCATCCGTCTGAGTGGCACCTTCGTCTTGCTTGAGACAGACTTTGGGCTCTGGGTGCGTTTTGATGGCAATCACCATGTGGATGTCTCGGTGCCATCCTCCTATGCTGGTTTGGTCTGCGGTCTCGGAGGTAAGGCACTTTACTTACCCACCGGGGACCATAGAGGCTCTGAGGCCTTTCCAGAGAGATGATCTACAGTATTTGGACAAATAAATGCACATTGTTGTTGACATTTTATGGTGGCCTTTTGTCTGAGTGGGCAGACTCCAGGTCCACCACCCCTTTGTCATTCTTGATTGTTTAATCTGAATTGTAAGGGAGTTATTACTGCCTTCATAATGCTAACAGTTACCAAGACCGTAGGAAGATGTGATGGGACATCACAGGTCAGGATCCTAGCAGGTATTTAATCAGTCGAATTGTGTATGAGTTTATGGGGACTGGAATATTGGGTGGGATGATTAGACATGAGTTCTCATGGCATTAGTCTCTTGTGGTTTTGGGATTGGTGAATCATGTGAGCTAATGGCATCTGGTTAGTCTGTTTTCTGTTACTCATTAGATCTTTGTGGTGTCTGTTGTGGAGCAGAAGCTCTGCAGGCTCTGAAGCATAAGGAGAATAAGTGTGCAATACTGTACATTCATTCATCAAAATGTATTGACCAATCAAAGAAATCCAAAATGAATTTGCTGGATTGGATAGAAGTTTCAATAGTCCCTTGAGGTATGTCAGGTGAACATCCTAAAGAAAAGTTATAAATGCAGCTCCGGTAAATGAATTTGTAAATAAGTACCTAATTATCAGCCCATATTGTTTAGACAAGCATACATGTCCGAGTATGTATCTGAGATGTGTTCACACGGCTTGTGTCACTGAGGGATACTTCCTCAGGGCTTAGTACGATGACCCTTTGCAAACAATGCAGTAATCTTGCAAGCCAGTTGAGATCCTGCCTGCTGAAAACCTTTCCCATTCCTCTCCCTTCTGTTTCTAACTGATGAACTGGGCTTTTTTCATCCCATACCAGGCAACTACAATGGAAATAGCACAGACGACAACCTGAAACCAGATGGCAGTGCTGCAAAGGATGTGACAGAGCTGGGGCAGAGCTGGGTGGTGGAGGAAACTCCTGAGTAAGTACTGTCCTTGCCCGGTCAACCCTGCTGATGGGAATTACAGCTAGTAGTCACACCCATAGACTGCACCCAGGGTTACGCTAATGGGCATTTCCATCGAACCCCACTGGAGACAGCTCCCATCAACCTCACATCAATAACCCCCCACCAGAGGCAGCGTCTGGCATTCCTGTGCCAATGTTCCCATCATGGACAATTCCCATTGATTGCATGCCAGTAGCTCAGCGTAGAAACCCCCATATACTTCACACCAATGGCTCCTGTTAAGGCAGTAACTCATCACATACAACCCCCCTCGGTCCCACACCCACCCCACAAAATACAACTGTCCCCAGTCGCACAGCAGTATCTCCAACATGGACACATTCCATCTACCCCATTCTGACAGTGTCACAATGAACAACCTCCATCCATAAATCCATGTTAACCGCCCCACCATAAACAACTCCCATCAGTGATACTCCCAACAGTCCCCTCATGGACAGCTCACACCAATCCAAAGCCAGGATCTCCACCAGTATTGTCTCCCACCAGCCCCCCACCATCACTCCTGCAATGGGAAAATCACCCATTGAGACCAATGAAGAGCTCTCACCAACTCCACAGCAATAGGCCGTGCACTATCCCACGACAACAATGCCACAATGATCAACTCCTATAAAAGTCACCCATGCCCAAAAAGAAAAAAGGAGAGAGAAGAGTGAAAGGTAATCCTAGGTGAAGGACCCACTCAGCTAAATGGGATACCACTCTTATGTCCTCTGTTGCCCTCACACACCCCGAAAGGTGTCATGCTTCATCATCGGGCAGTGCTCCTCGTAGGGCCGGCGCTGCAATTCCCTACGGGCCCCTCGAAGGGTCACTTTATCGGAGATCTTTTAAGGACTGCCGGATGATGTGTGCGGGTGTGTGGGGAGTGGGTCCTCTAAACGCCAACACCAGCAGTTAGAGAGCGCCTCTCTGGGACCACTTGTGTGAAAGGATGGATTTTCAGCAGCAGCACCCGGCACCAGAGAACCTACCGCGGAGTTAAGGAGTATACAAATCTGTGGTATTGATCAGGAGCGGCTTTCATCATTACGCTGTAACCACAGTGAGGGTATACAAGTTACTGCCCTGATCAAAATGAAGGGTATTGATCAGGAGCGGCTTTCATCGTTACGCTGTAACCACAGTGAGGGTATACAAGTTTCTGCCCTGATCCATATGGAGGGTATTTTATTTCTTTGTTTCACGTGCACCTTAATTCTAGTTCTGGTCCTGAAGAAGCGCAAACGACCCTTATGGCGATAGAGGCGCAAAACATGTCGACCTATGACCAACAACACCCGGGCATAGTATGCCACAAGGGGAACATTATATTTAGCAGTTAGACTCTGCTAAGGGTACATCGGTTTCACACCGGCTGCATGATGACCCTTTATTAATCTCTCACATCATTATACACACTATTTTCACCATTCACAGAGGACCCACACACCCGCACGCATCATCCGGCAGTCCTTAAAAGATCTCCGATAAAGTGACCCTTCGGGGGGCCTGTAGGGAATTGCAGCGCCGGCCCTACAAGGAGCACTGCCCGATGATGAAGCATGACATCCTATGGGGTGTGTGAGGGCAACAGAGGACATAGAGTTGTCTTTCATTTAGCTGAGTGGGTCCTTCACCTAGGATTTCCTTTCACTCTTCTCTCTCCTTTTTGGGCATGGGTGACTTTTTGCACCTGGCCATAGGAACAGTGTCCTTTATGGGTTTACATGTTGTTATAAGGGAGCATGGACACTGGACCTTAATTAGCTCTCAGGTCCCCTTCTTTCTTTTTTGTGATATACAACTCCTATAAAACCCATGCTAAAAGCAGAGGGTGCCCATCTCTCAACATTTCCACCCCAGTAACTCCTCGATGGACCGCTATTTTTAATCCCACACCAATGACCCCCACAAGCCCACACCCTTAACCCAACCATAGAGTCTCCCACCAACCACCCAAAGCCATTAGCCCAACCATAAACTTTCCAACTGTCCCATCCCATAGCATCATCACATACCATCTGTCTGCGGTCTTGCAATAAAAATGGCAGCAGCAGACAAACTGCCTACTATTAGACCACAAAAGTACCAGTGATGTACAATTGCCAACTCCAAGGACAAAAGGAGTGACACACAGGCACAATCAATAGTTTATTGCATACATTCAGTCAATTATATCTCTTCTGTACAATGTATTGTTGCTCCATCTAGAAAATCACTAATGTATGAGTAATTCCAGTGTGCAGTCAACCCCCATGTACAGTCCATCTCCACCTCTGACATTGATGTGTGTGCATGTATAAAATCATATCCTGCATTTACACTCGAACTCCAAAATTAAAATCCACACTGGTGTCAGAATCATAATACATATCTGCAAACACACACTGTCTCCAACAAGGAATCTTCTCACTTTCCCCCCAAATGATTGTGTCTCTGTAAGGCTGGTGAGGCTGATGCAGAATCTATACCACTTGAGGGACACCAGTCATGATGCATGTGATGCTGTCACTACATTTATCTGCTCTACAGAGGCATTAGTCTGTTAGCACATTTCCATTATTCCCAGTAGATAGGTTAATCCCTTGTCTTTTCTGAGATGAATATCCCAGCTTTGTCTTTGCTTGATTCTCAAATGATTTTATTTCTCGGTGTTGCGTCTTTTCTACAGGTGTACGCATAATGGAGGGCTCACCACACCTTGTGACCCACTCATCATACAAGATGCTTCTAAGCCCACCAGTTGTGGATTCATTAAAGACCCTCAGGGTAAGGTCAACCAGAGAGGTAAAGTTCTTTCAGCTATGAATTGTGGTGGCTTAGTGTGTTCCATGGACAGAGGTGAGCCGTGGAGTGGAGAGGCCCTGAGACAGGAATATCCCATAGACCAGAGGGACATACATACCAAAGTTGTCCATATTTCCAAAGGGTCCATTTCTCAAAAATGGATGGGTGTAGGCTCCGAACAGAAGCAGCCTATGGAGCTGAATAGCTGGAGAGTACAGGGACTGCAATGGATCAAAACCTAGAATGATCTGTGCACACAGGTGGCCCCTGAACCATAGAGGCCTTTGTCTGAAGTGCCCATGATCAGATGCCTTAAGTTCTATTGGGCCCAAGAACTCAGTGGACCTACACTAGATTGGCCGTGGCTCAGACTTGCCATGAAGAAGAGTGGCTTATGGCCCAGAGGGGTCCCGGAAACAATTGTCCTATGAACCAGAAGGCAAAAGAAGTAGACGGCCCATGAACTGGTTGCCCCATATCCAGAAGGGCCCATTTCCTAGAAGGACCCATGAATTTGGTGGCCCAGGCCCGTTTAATTATTGTAGGAAGCCGGCTCTTTATATAGTATACTAAAAAGAGGTATACTATACAAAGAGTCCGGGTATCCCTTATGAGTGGACAGGGGCTTGTTCTAGCAATCCAAGGTGCTCTTCTAGGGGGTAGTGTGGTCGAGCGGCCTTAGGCTTATCAGAGAGGAGTGTTAGACATTTGCTGCATACACACAGTGATTAAATGATACACGACTCAATTAGGAGATCCACACCAATTTATAAAAATAGCTTGTATCTTTATATATACCTAGGGACCAAAATCATTTCGATCAGGAAAGTATGTTTCAAGTTAGAAATATTTAGAGTTGTAAAATGACATATACTGCATACAGGTACTTTACTGCGACTTACAGGACCAATCTCCTGGACTTAAGGTAAGCATGGGGCAAGGTCCAAGGCAGCACCAACAGGTCACCTCGGGTGGCCGGTTGCAGAGGTGTGTTACGGCGTTGGGTGTCCCATTCACGTAAATAGGGAATGGTCCAGTTAGAAAGAGGCTGCAAACTGGGACTGGGGGACCAGTCGGTCTTAACCAACAAGGGGGCTCAGGTCTCATGATACTCAGGGCATTGGGACACCTTTGGTCGTCTTCTCCTTGGGCCGGGGCGGCCAGTTGCAGAGGTGTTTTGAGGCGTCGGGTTTTTGTCACCGGAGTCACTTACTGTACAGGGGGTCAGGAAGTACACAGTTGGCAAACACAAAATGGGTTTCCACTCTGGAGGGTCTGGAGACCCCATTGGCACCATTGGCCCACTTCAAGGCTAGGGGGCACGCATGCAGTGGTGCATACCGGTGTCAGGTTTTTGGCGGTCCGGCTCTTCTGGGGTGCCTGCAGGATTCAGGGGAGCAGCTCCGCTTCTCCACTGGAGTTCCTGGATCTAGGGTAAAGTCTGGAAGTCGTCCCAGGCATTTGGAGGCACAGGCAGCTGCATGACAAGTCGAGTTTGGCACAATTGTCGAGGACAGCAGACAGGCCGGCAGGGTTGGCGCCAAGTCAGTTGCTGGTCTTCTGTTCTTGCGACTCTTCAACGTTTGTCTTCTTCTTTTTTCAGGTTGGCAGGATCTGATTTTCAGATGCCAGGGGCTTCCCTAAATACTAACTTTACACGGTTATGCCCACTTCTTGTGGGAAGTGGGCATAACCGTATTCCAGAGTTCCTAAGATGGCAGACTTTTAAATTTTGTGTTCACATTAGGTGGCCCACCTTAGGGTTGGAACTAGCCTGAGGGTGAACACGCCTCTCTGACTACTAATTTTCCCATCTGTCCAGGCACCAAATGGACCCTGGTCAGAGGGGGTGGCATCACCTCTGAGGGAAGCCAGAGCATTCCAAAGCTCTTTGAAGCTCCCTGTCTTGGAATGCTAATTTACAGGTCATCCTCCTCGACCGGAGGAGGCTTGGTTCCCGATACCCCTGAGAGCGTGGGCTCTCTCCCCTGGGGGTCAGAAACTCATCTGTGGTGTCAGGCCGGTCAGGACCAGTCAGCCAACACACTAGTAGTTGGTAGATTTTCAGGGGCCACCTCTAAGGTGCATGTTTTAAAAAATCCATCACTGGAATCAGTGTGGGTTTATTAATACAAGATGTTTGATAGGAAACATTCAGTGAAGCCATCATGTAGCTGGGGAACTTGTTTTCACCAGTGTCCAGCACATATATTCAAAGTGGCTTCCCTGGTCACTTGCACTGGCAGTAAGTGGACTGGCCAGCACAGGGGCATTTCTGCACATGCAGATATGTCCACACATGTAGTACAATGCACCCTGCCTTTGGGCTGTAAGGTCTGCTGTATGGGGGACTTTTATATACTGCTTGCAGAGTCTGCAGGCAGGACGCACAGGGATGTGTGCCATGTCGTGTTTTCACTGTTGTCTTCGCCAAGACACACGGCCTGCAATGGCTCTCTGCATGAGTTAGCCGAGTGGGTCCCTTAGGGTGGCACAATCCATGCTGCCCTTTTTAGTGCCCTTGCCCTTGGTACCTGGGGTGCCGTTTACTAGGGACTTACAGGGGTGCTAAAGGAATTGGAGGAACAATTGTACAGTTTTAGGGAAAGAGTACTGGCACTGGGGACCTGGATAGCAGGAACCCAGTGCACTTTCTGTCTAAATTTCATCGAATACCAGGCAAAACGTGTGGGTGACCAGGTCAAAAAAAGCCCTTTTGTACAATTATAATCATAAGTCAGTAGGCAAATGAAAGCAAGGGCATCTAAGCGCTCACACAAGTCACACTGATGAAAAGGAATTGGAAAAAGTACGCTTTGGCCAACTTCAAAATTGAAGCAGGGAGTCGAAAGGTTTAAAGTCATAGAGAGAAAATATCTAACTTCCAGCTACACTTAATGGAAAAGTGAAATATCAAGTAAGGCTGGAACTGAATTGTGTGCTGAATCCTCAAAATTCTTTAGAATGA
Source organism: Triturus cristatus (assembly GCF_964204655.1). Taxonomy (NCBI): domain Eukaryota; kingdom Metazoa; phylum Chordata; class Amphibia; order Caudata; family Salamandridae; genus Triturus; species Triturus cristatus. Next base: position 819,618,762 of record NC_140595.1, read on the forward strand.
AAGGGCTGTTTTGTGTTTTTTTAAAACAAACTGTATTTATTTTCTCCAATACCAACGTAGGTGAAAGAAATGTGTAAATATTAATTTCAACATAGATTTTTCATACACATGTGTAATATGATGACAGCGTTCACAAACAAACATGACACATCGTAACCTTGTATTACAATTGCGGTCCCAGCCCTCCGGGTACCCAGTTGAATGGTTGTCATCTTAACAGAGCACCTCTTCACGTCATGTTGTGTAACAATTATACAATTTCCTGGACAATCATCTAGTCAGTAGTATACATTTTATGAACTCCCCACCCCTGCTGATGAGCCACCACAACCTCATATCTGTTCCGATTAAGATAGAATTGGCCTAGGACCAGAGTTAAGCGCACTGATAGGGTGTGAATAAATTCTAGATATCGGGAGTCCACATATACAGAAGGTAGCTGGAAATAATAGAAGCCCCGAACCTAGCGACCGCCCATACTAGAATATAAGGGTGATATCTGCTCTTTGGGTCGGGCTTGGTAATGGAATAGAATAGGCTGCCTTATATGGCGTCCTATACCTGAAGAGTATCAAATGCTTTGAAGGTTTCCAATGATTGATCCCAGCTCATTGCGATTGGTTCCTTTCTTAAGCCTCTTTCTCCTCTCTACGGATCGCCACACTCTCTGCCAGACCCCAGCTTTCTTCTTCCTCTTTGCAACTGAGTATTGTAGGGGACCTTGGGGATTTCCACCTTCTAGTAATACCTCGTTTGGCAAAGAGTACAGCTAAGTCCGCGAATCTGGTTTGTACTTTGAGTTCTTTATGTCTTTTCTATAGCCCCAGTAGACTTGCCTCGACTTTGTACCACCCATGTCCCCCACCACCTCTTGTAAGACAGCGGTTATTCCCACCCAGTATCGTCTCAGGGTGGGACAATTCCAGAGCATATGCAATACATCTGCGTCTTGTTCGGGGCATCTAGGACAGTGTGGTGGGATGGCAGGGAAAATGGCATGTAGTCTATGTGGGGTTAGGTACCCTCTCTGCGTGATCATATACTGAATGAACTTGAAGCGGGCGTTACGGGAGGTTTGTTTTAGGTATTCCAATATTGCTGCCCACTCCTTGTCTGACAATGGTCTGTCAATATCCTGTTCCCATTTGGTTACGGTTGCAACGAGGGGGGTGGGGCGGTGTGTACGTATGCCCCAGTAGAACCATCTCATTAAGTGGCTGCCTGTCCCCATGAGGTACATTAAATGTACAAGTTCATGGGTGTCTGGTTCGTGCCCAGTATTTTTTGACGTACCGTAACAGACTCGCATGAGTCATAAACAATGAATCCGTGACACCGCTCATTTACAAAATCAGTGTGTGTAAGTAGCATTTCATTACCAAATAAGTCCCCTATTGTCTCTCCGGCGTGCAACCATGGGTCTAACTTACGAGTGGTGAGTGTTCCTAAATTAGTTGGAAAGCCTAGTAATGGCACATTCGGCGCATATGCAGGGAGAACATTTGTATATTTTAATGCCTGTTTCCAGTATGTGAAGGCAGTTCTGAGAAGGGTTCCTGCTGTGTGTGGTAATGCTCCGCTAGGAGAAAACAGTCTGTGTAATGTACCTTGAGCTAACATACTCTCTGAATATCTATTTCCTGAGAATGAAAGAGCTGTTAGATGTACGGCTGTCATTTTTATATTTGGTTGTACACAGTGGAGTCAATCACTCCCATTTTAATGCAAGAATAATAGCAGTGCAAATTCTCTATTGGTAAATTGAGTGAGAACAGAAAGTAGCTCTTCTGCACATTCTCTATGTGTGTAGGCATCTTCCTTAGAATAGGTTTAGACAAACATTTCCTTATATTCAGCTATTTGTTGTAGTTTCTTGTCATTATGTGTCATCTTGTGTTATTACTTGTGTTGGCGAACAAATCAGCGTAGCGGCATCTCCTACTGTACTTCCCCTGGCCAGCCCTGTGGTTCTTTCCTTGTTTAGTAGGGTTTATCTCACGCTGAACTCTAGAGAGCAAATGCATCTCATGTCAGCAGTGGTTGACTCGTTAGATCACCCAGGACCAGCAGTTAGATCTTCCATGAAGAATGGTAGTTTTATACTCTCTGTGACATATTTTTTTAAATTCCACTGCAGTCTCTTGAGAGCGCTGTTTCTGCTGGTTTCTCAGGTGTCTTTGCATCTCAATCTTTAAAGGTTTTCCTTCCATTTATTGACATTCCTATTGGATTTGGCTTTGCAAAGGGTCAATGGAGTGAGGTCATTTACAGGATTGAGCAGGTTATTCTAGATCTTTATCTTAAGGATGTGGCCCTCGAATGCAAGGGCCCGGTCCCTGGAGGATCCAGGCCATGGTGTGGGGCATGAAGGGAAGGGTTCAAGGCTGGAGGGCTGAGGGCCTTGAATGGGCCATATATCGCACATTCAATGCCCTGGAGACCATGTCCAGAGAGGTCAGTGAATGAGACTTTTCGTGCTCAGCGGGCCCGTACCCCCAAAGTAGGCCATGATTCCGTTTGAGTGAGCCCTTTGGAGCTCATGTAGATGGCCCTTATGCAAGCGTACACACATGCCTAGTGGCCCCTATATTTGGTTATACTTCATCGTGGTAAAGTCTTTCTTCGTTGCACATATTTAAGGCAATATTCATACTTGAAACACGAGTTCCTCATAGCACTTGTCAAGATTGTTCATTCTGATCCTTGGGCAGAAGTTTATTGAATTATTGAGTTTAGATGCCCCAACATCCTCCCTTCCATCTGTTCCTTCTCTGTGCACAACTCTTCTGCTTCTTCCTTACTCCATTTTCTGATCTTCCCTTCTCTCTTGGGTGTCTGCTATTTGTTCTTTCCTCTGTTTCCCTTGCATTATCCCCATTCCTCATTATGATCTTTTTCAGTATTTTCCTCCTTCAAGTCCTTTCTCTGCCCTTTTTCTCCCTGCTCTAACTCACAGATTCTCCATCGCTTTGCCTTTTAGGTGTCTTCAAGGCATGCCACGACAAGGTCCCGCCAGAAGACTTCTTCGAGAACTGTGTTTATGATCAATGTGGCACTGATGGGGACACCGTAGCCCTCTGCTTCTCGCTGCAATCCTATGCTGACCTCTGCGCCCAGAAAGGGGTCACGAACATTGTGTGGCGGAACAGTACCTTCTGCCGTAAGTAGCGTACTCGGTCTGTATATGGTTTTAGGTCCTTCCTAAAATCAAGTTTCACACTCATCTCTTTGCTTCACATCAATTAATCACAAGCTTGATCTCATAGCTAAAGAACTAAAATCAGAGTCCTCATTTTCTGCTGGTGATAAGATGACAGTCCCCACACGTCCATGTTAGTGACATCACAGTTATCTCATAGTGACATTACAGTGCTCTCATTGTCTCCATCTAGTGACCTCACAGTTATCACAGTGACATCACTATGCTCACATTGTCTCAATCTAGTGACATCACAGTTATCACATAGTGACATCACAGTGCTCACATTGTCTCCATCTAGTGACATCACAGTTATCACATTGTGACATCACCATGCTCACATTGTTTCCATCTAGTGACATCACAGTTATCACATAGTGACATCACCGTGCTCACATTGTCTCCATCTAGTGACATCACAGTTATGTCATAGTGACATTACAGTGCTCATATTGTCTCTATTTAGTGACCTCAAAGTTTGGATGCTTTCACTGGGTTGATAGCATCATTCTAACACTGTTGTTTGCTAGTGAGTTCACAATACTCAATCTCCTCTCCGCTTAGTGACCTCACAGCCCAGACTGTCTCACTTGATGAATGGTATCACCATCCTCACACTGCCTTTGGCTTGTGACATCTAAGTTTTCACATTGTCGCCAGATAATTACTATAGGTGTTTAGAGATGGTCCTACGAAAAGACCAATAAAACCTTGTTGACAAAAAGACCTCTGGGCAGCTGCTATGTATACCTAAGCAGAGATATGTCTTTGTGAAGTGCATGACCGTAGGTCCAATCCCATGTTGTTCTCCCCCAATAAGAGGCAACACAGATACTGCTTGGTTTTGGTTGGAAGAGACAATGGCGCAGGCTTTATCCTAAAGACATTATCATCTCTGTGTCACCCAACACTTAGCTATCTATGACCGTTTGAAGAAATCCTGTTCCATCCTGCAAAGCCCAGAGAAAACATCTTAGAAAACAACTGCTTCTAGAGGGGTAGACCTGCTACACCTGACGCAGGAATTAAGGATTAGGTGTCATGGGACAATGGCCACACGGGCTCCTTGTCATTACCTTAAGTCCTGATAGAAGATGTGAGGATTCCTCATGGATTGAGCATTGGGGACAATCAGCACCCAGTCTCCTTATTTTTACCTCACATCCCTTTGCAATGGGTGAGGAACCTCGCAGATTAATCATCGGAGACCCTTAGCACACAGTATCCTTGCGATGATCTCATTTATTCACCCAACAGCAGTCTCCCCTCCCAAGAGTTACATGTCAGTATATTCTCGCATTGCCCACAATGAGGAAATACAGTCAATCTCATTATATTTCTTAGTTGGTGAATAAGTAAATTAATTTAGAAGGATAGTGAGTGAGTAAACATATTTCTTAGTTGGTGAATAAGTAAATGAATTTAGAAGGATAGTGAGTGAACATATTTCTTAGTTGGTGAATGAGTAAATGAAATAAGAAGGATAGTGAGTGAGTGAACATATTTCTTAGTTGGTGAATGAGTAAATGAAATAAGGATAGCGAGTGATTGAAAAGTGAGTGGCTTTAAAAAAGTGAACTTTTTCCTGTTTCCTCCACAGCACTGAACTGTCCTCTTGGCAGTAACTACACTGCTTGTGGCACAGCCTGCCCTGCCACCTGCACTGACCTGTCGGCCCCCAACTCCTGCGACCTGCCATGCGTGGAGGGCTGCGTCTGCCATGAAGGACTTGTCCTCAGTGGTGACAAGTGTGTCCCCTTTGGCCAGTGCGGCTGCACCGACCCAGACAAGAACTACCACCTGGTGGGTCACGGAAACTGGAATTGACCTGCACAGTTCATTGGATGGGAAGGTCAAAGGTTGATGGGAGGGGAGGAGTCTTTAGCTAGTATCTATACTATAATATGACTCTGTTTCCTTTTAATGTTTGGATGGGTGCCATGTTTATTCTGTTATCCCCTAACAACCGACCTTTTTCAGCTTGAATAAGTGTCATCACTCATTCCACAAAAAACACAATAAAATAACCCATTTTGGTTCAGATCCCTGGGACCATCCATGACCCCTTGCCCTCAACCTCTCCCTGTATGATGGGAAAAGTTATTTAATATGTGAAAATAAGTCCTATTCACAAAACATTTTTTGATGAGTGAACTTTTCCAAGTTTTTATACTCACAAATTACTCCTGGAAAATGTCTTTAGGATCTGGTTTCCAGGTGTACTTCTAGGATGTTGAGTGATATCTCCTGCAGGTTCCTTTTCCGCCTCAGTGGAATCTACGACTTTTATGCACACGAGGGCAACTCTTTGTAAACCGCTACATTTCTACAGGGAGTGTGAATTTCCTACACTTTTGTGAGTTGTCCCCCAGCTTTTCCTTCTATAGAATTATTATTATTATTTCTGTTATTATTTTGCCAATAATCCAGCTTGGGGGAAATTGAAAATGTCTCCAAGTCTCATCATCATGATCATAGCTGTCACTGCACAGCCCTCTGGCAGCTCTCTAAGGCTTCCTCCATCCCTGATACAGAAGCATTGCTGCAGATACCACCTGTGGCGGGAGCCCGTTCAGTAGGTTTGGGGTCAGAGCTCTCCTCCATCTATCCCATCGCTGCCGCCAAGATAGTTGTACGTGTGCCGGAGAGCTGTTCTCACTGCATCTCTTTGTCTCGCTCTCTCTCTGGCCCTTCAGGTTGGCGAGAGCTGGTTCACAAACAACAATTGCACCGAGCGCTGCACCTGCTCCGGCTCCAACAAGATCACCTGCGAGGCGTGGCGGTGCAGCCCCGTGGAGGAGTGTCGGCTGCAGGAGGGACTTCTAGACTGCTTCACTACAGGTGGGTGGGCGGATTGGTCCTGATGCTCTGTTGCAGCTCTTGGGACTTCTAGACTGCTTCACTACAGGTGGGTGGGCGGATTGGTCCTGATGCTCTGTTGCAGCTCTTGGGACTTCTAGACTGCTTCACTACAGGTGGGTGGGCGGATTGGTCCTGATGCTCTGTTGCAGCTCTTGGGACTTCTAGACTGCTTCACTACAGGTGGGTGGGCGGATTGGTCCTGATGCTCTGTTGCAGCTCTTGGGACTTCTAGACTGCTTCACTACAGGTGGGTGGGCGGATTGGTCCTGATGCTCTGTTGCAGCTCTTGGGACTTCTAGACTGCTTCACTACAGGTGGGTGGGCGGATTGGTCCTGATGCTCTGTTGCAGCTCTTCGGACTTCTGGACTGCTTCACTACAGGTGGGTGGGCGGATTGGTCCTGATGCTCTGTTGCAGCTCTTGGGACTTCTGGACTGCTTCACTACAGGTGGGTGGGCGGATTGGTCCTGATGCTCTGTTGCAGCTCTTGGGACTTCTGGACTGCTTCACTACAGGTGGGTGGGCGGATTGGTTCTGATGCTCTGTTGCAGCTCTTGGGACTTCTAGACTGCTTCACTACAGGTGGGTGGGCGGATTGGTCCTGATGCTCTGTTGCAGCTCTTGGGACTTCTAGACTGCTTCACTACAGGTGGGTGGGTGGATTGGTCCTGATGCTCTGTTGCAGCTCTTGGGACTTCTAGACTGCTTCACTACAGGTGGGTGGGTGGATTGGTCCTGATGCTCTGTTGCAGCTCTTGGGACTTCTAGACTGCTTCACTACAGGTGGGTGGGCGGATTGGTCCTGATGCTCTGTTGCAGCTCTTGGGACTTCTAGAATGCTTCACTACAGGTGGGTGGGCGGATTGGTCCTGATGCTCTGTTGCAGCTCTGGGGACTTCTAGACTGCTTCACTACAGGTGGGTGGGCGGATTGGTCCTGATGCTCTGTTGCAGCTCTTGGGACTTCTAGACTGCTTCACTACAGGTGGGTGGGCGGATTGGTCCTGATGCTCTGTTGCAGCTCTTGGGACTTCTAGACTGCTTCACTACAGGTGGGTGGGCGGATTGGTCCTGATGCTCTGTTGCAGCTCTTGGGACTTCTGGACTGCTTCACTACAGGTGGGTGGGCGGATTGGTCCTGATGCTCTGTTGCAGCTCTTGGGACTTCTAGACTGCTTCACTACAGGTGGGTGGGCGGATTGGTCCTGATGCTCTGTTGCAGCTCTTGGGACTTCTAGACTGCTTCACTACAGGTGGGTGGGCGGATTGGTCCTGATGCTCTGTTGCAGCTCTTGGGACTTCTAGACTGCTTCACTACAGGTGGGTGGGCGGATTGGTCCTGATGCTCTATTGCAGCTCTTGGGACTTCTAGACTGCTTCACTACAGGTGGGTGGGCGGATTGGTCCTGATGCTCTGTTGCAGCTCTTGGGACTTCTAGACTGCTTCACTACAGGTGGGTGAACGGATTGGCCCTGATGCTCTGTTGCAGCTCTTGGGACTTCTAGACTGCTTCACTACAGGTGGGTGGGCGGATTGGTCCTGATGCTCTGTTGCAGCTCTTGGGACTTCTAGACTGCTTCACTACAGGTGGGTGAACGGATTGGCCCTGATGCTCTGTTGCAGCTCTTGGGACTTCTAGACTGCTTCACTACAGGTGGGTGGGCGGATTGGTCCTGATGCTCTGTTGCAGCTCTTGGGACTTCTAGACTGCTTCACTACAGGTGGGTGGGCGGATTGGTCCTGATGCTCTGTTGCAGCTCTTGTCCAGTACAGCCCAGCTGTTGGTTCGGTCAACGCTCTTGCTCTCCCTGCTCTGTGTGGAAATAGAGGGCTGTGCATTGCTTTCTGCAAATCCAGCATTTAATATTTACATTCTTCATTATAAAACATGTCTTTCTATATAGTTCAGCTTTGTACCTTTGTACTGCTGTAGAAACAGGTGATACCCTACACATCTCGATGGCCATCACTTTCTTGACATTACTAGCAAGAATATTGGTGTCGCTCCTACACGGTTCAGGTCCGTCACCTAGAGATTTCTGCAACAGGTGCATTAAAGTTCAGAGTTGTCTTAACCAGCTAGCCGCAACTTGTAGCCAAGTTGAAATCCATAGTTAAATGAAAAGATATTTAAAAATTCATTTTTGAGGCGAGCAGGTACCCTGGATCCTTCATTTTGTTGTTGGGGAATCATATTTCAGTTGTTGTGAAGTTTTCCCTCCATATTCTTTTATTTTCTGAGATGTTGAGGCTGTGGAGCAAGAAGGAGGTAGTTCCCAAAGCAGCCTCCACAGCTGTTGTGGTAACAGCTACCTTTTGTCCTGGTTGTGACAATGACTTGTACTTCTGAGATGTTGAGGCTGTGGAGCAAGAAGGAGGTAGTTCCCAAAGCAGCCTCCACAGCTGTTGTGGTAACAGCTACCTGTTGTCGTGGCTGTGACAATGACTTGTACATTGGCACCAGCTCTCGCGTAGGGAAAGTAGGGCAAAGACGCTGGGAACTGATGGGCACAAACATGATCATCTGTTGTATGAACAGTTTTTTTTCTTTTCATGTTCCAGAAGAATTTGATACCAACAAAAACACATTTTTAAGCATCCAACATATTTGTGGGGTGTGCAACATGCCATGAGAGATTTGTGGAGGCAGGATGTGCTTATCTGGAGAGGTGACTGATCTAATCATTCAGGATCATATTAAAAACAGATGTTCAGCCTTAAAAAGAAAATGTTAACCTGCTGCCCCACTGTCAAGTCAATTGTGAACCCTGAAAGTGGCCAAGATTGGTCTTCTTTGTCAAGGTTTTTCAACGTGATGCACCTTTATGGAACAACATACACATTTAAGAATTAATATAGAGAATCACATAATGAAATATAGGGTTTTATTCAAGTACAAACCAGAATTATTCATTAAACTGGGTGACTATGAATGGAAATAATTTCTAAATTCAGGCAAATAAAACTTAATTGATGTATTAGGTTACAGGTTCTGAGTAGATTTGAAGAATTTCCCATCAATATATAGCATAATGGCATTTGAATTTGAAATGCAAAATTAGAAATTGAAAAAAATAAATTGAAATGGATTGCAGAAATGATATAATTAATGCCAAATCACTAATTGTTGTATTGAATTCTAAATTCTAACATGAGGTAAAAATGAGGTAAAAATGCCATCCAAGCTCTGGCTCATGAGATTAGCGCCAGGACACTCCGTGTGAGTATCCGCGCGCTTTATAAATATTTCATTTCATTTCACAGTGCTAGTTCACCCTCCTCCACTATTTAATCTTTGCCTGTCCTACTCCCTTCTTGAATTCTCACCCTTCCTGGATTCTTCTCCTCCTCTGCGCAGGTGTGGCAGCGTGTCACGTGGCAGGAGACCCGCACTACTTCTCCTTCGACAGCTTCATGCACACATTCATGGGCACTTGCACCTACACGCTAGTGGACGTCTGCAACCCCAGCCAAGTCACCCCCTTCACCATTGTGGCCAAGAACGAGGAGCGCGGCCAGCCCTTGCTTTCGTACATCCGCCTGGCCCATATCAACCTTCGCGGTCACCGGATCACTCTGATGAAGAGCAAGAGGGTTCTGGTGAGTGGGGCGGCCGCCTTGTCTTCAGGGTCCAGGTTCTGGCGGTGGCCGTGGATGGATGCTGATGTTACAGGATGTTCCTTGTTGGCTGCATTTCCTTGACTGAGTCTATCACTCTTCAGCAGTTCCACCTTTCCCTAATTTACTCCATGGTGCTCTCCCTTTTGCAGACCCTTTTCATCTTGCCTCTCTTTGTTTACCTCTTCCTTCCCTCTCACTAGATAGTTCCTGCTCTCCCTGTTTTTGCCAACTTTGACCCCCTCACTTCTCAACAATTTTTTCTGTCCCTGTTTAACCCCTCTCTGTCCTCCCTTTCAACAAAACAGTTTTTGCTCTCTTTAATTTTCTCCTCCACTGTCTCTTCTCTGCATCTCCTACTCACACCCTTTTCACCTCCAGCCTAATTTCTTCCTTCCCTTCAGTTCTCTTAGTTGCCTGTTCCCCTCTCCAAGATGTTTCTGACTCTTGTGTGTCCCTTCACCTCTTTTCTCTCATAACTCATTACAGTTTCTCTGAACACAATGTCTCTATCTCCTCCCAGATTGACGACGAAAGAGTGAGGGTTCCGGTCATTAACCAGATTCCGGGAGTCTCCATTGTCGCCAGCGGTATCTACTCTGTGGTAGAGACAGACTTTGGCTTGGTGGTAAAGTTTGACGGGAATCACCACCTGGAGATACAGATCCCTGGATCCTATTATGATAAGGTAAGACACCCTGCTTTAGGAGGGAGGAGGTGGGCGGGGAAAGGGGTGGAGCCTGACTGTCTTTATGGCATCTCTATGTCACCTGTCAGGGCTGAGCTTCCTATAGGAGGATCCATGCTAAAATATCAACTCCAGTATCATCGGCTTACAAGCACACAGAGTCAAAAACATTAACTGCAAAACATCTAAAGAGCCACTAGTTGTTTTTATTCATACACAGTTTCATCACAATCTTCCACTTTCTCCAAAAATTGTGAAAACAAATATTTTTGCTAGAAAATGTACTTTTTGTCCAAAAATCTTTTGCTATGTGTGGATGTTTCTGCTTAGCTCAAAGTAGCTTCTCGCCACTGTATTTCTCGCTTTCTAAATTTATTTTCATCCCAAATTGAGCCTCTAAACACATGCTCTAGAAGCTGTACTTGATATGGCCTTCAAACAGGAAGCACACAGTTACACGTCCAACCTCTCTCTTCTTGCTTCCCCTGGGTAACACGACTTTGAAACATGTAAACCCGCTGCCACTGGTGCCTCCGCGAGCCTTTAAATTATTGATATGTTTGTTTCACTGGCAATGCAAGTGCCAAAGGACAGCATAAGGCACAAGCCCACGCCTTTGTGCGTAACCTGAACAACACAATCCATGTCCCCTGTGTGAGAAGTCGGCCTGATATATGATGTCACTAATTCTAGTGTACACCTTGTATCAGTCCAAACAACCCTTATGGTGATTGGTTGTAAAGTCAACCTTATAGACCAGCTATCCTAGTGGTAGCATGGACAAGAGCAGTCTTAGGCTAAACTCTGAATGGCATGTGAAGCCAGCTGTTATACCATATGTAATCCCTTGAATACCAAATGAAAGGACACCACAACAGATATCTATAAAAATAGAATGTATTTATTCTAGTCGAACCCTCAGCACTCTTTATGAGATTCGAGGTAAGTACAACACAGTCTTATTTAAGCATACATTAAGTCACACAGGTAAGTAATACAGTTAGGCCCTAGGGGCCACGCAAACCATATACTGAGTAAGTGGTATAAGAACCACTTTCACGAACACAGGATAGGCCTAGGCATAGGGAATCGCTGGGGCTACACTATACTACCAAAGGTTAGGAAGTGGGAGGCCCACGGGATTCAGGTGCAGAGTGGAAACACTCACGCGTAATGCGTAAAAGTCTATAGAAATGGAAGTTATTAGAAATTAACAGTTTTAGGACTCTTCTGGTATAGCTAGGAAGTCGAGACTCGGAAACTAGACCCTTGGATAGTCAATACCCTTGTGAGCACCGAAGTACTCAAGTTACCTAGCCCACGGGCTGCGGGTGCATAGGTGTGAACTTGCGTCGGGTTTTGTCGTTGACTCCTATGGATGCCTGAAGGAAATTTGCTGACAGGCAGTCAGTGAAGAGTGTCCGGTGGATCCCAAGGATGGAATCAAGAAGGAAGGATACCTGCAAGCAGAAGGGACAGAGTCTAGGTCACCAGCCAGGAGCCGGGAAGGAACCAGGAAGGAACCAGGCGATGTCGTGAAGATGCAGGTGAAGAGGTGAAGCTTGTCGCAGCAGTCACGGGTACCAGGAGGTGTCGAGGATGACCAGGACCAGGAGGTGAGCTGTCCCACGAAGGATCTTGCTGTCGGCGGCGTCGAAGTCGAGTCAGGACCCAACAAGCCTTAGCAAGCGGAACCCACGCAGGATGGAGGACTTGCTTCTGGTGCACACCAGGAAGGTCTGGGGTGCTTCTCTTTCACAGAGGAGTGAGTGCCAGTCTGGAGGAGCCGGACCAGCAAGGTGAAATCAAAGGTTCGTCGTCACAGAGGTCACTAGCCAACGGGCCAGCAACCGGACAACACGTCGAGCAACTCAGGTGCAGAAGAGCCCCACGCAGAACACGTGAAGTGTGGGGAGCTGATCTTCTTTGCAGATGGTGCTCGGGATGGGGGCTTCTCAATTCCCCAAGCACAGCCTCGAGGAAGCCTCAGAAGTCGCGCTAGTCAGTTACTAGCCACTTTTCCCAAGTCGCCGGTCCCACGTCCCTCGTCGCCTCCACGGGTCTCAGCTTTGCTGTAGATGTGGATCTGGTTCAGAGGTGTCTGGAAGTCTCGGCGCTGGTCAGTCTCTGCAGTCGTCCCTCGTAGGATCAGTCGCAAAGCAAGCAGCGGTCGCTGGATGGTGCCTGGTTGCCCAGGGTGGTCACTCCTTGGCCACAAGGGAGATTTCTTCAGTCTTCTTCCTGAGGTCGAATGTCGAAGGTCCAGAGTTTCTGTACAAGTTGCAGATTCAGGTTAATCTAATTTAGCAGGGCTCAGCTACCTACTGATATACTGGGCTAGTGGGCTGGGCTACCTGCAAGGTTCCTCCTATGGGTGGGACCAGGAAGGGGAGTGTCTACACCCCCTTTCCTTTGTCCAGTTTCGCGCCAGATCTGGGGCTGGAGTGCCCCAGCACCGGTTTGAACTGGACTATGCATGGAGCAGCTTGTGTGCCCCAGGCATGTCTCATTCCTTTCAGCCCTCCCTGCCCCAATACACTAAAGTCTGTCTGGGGAGGTGCTAGCACCTCCCCAAGCAGGAAACCTATTGTCCAGGCCTCCCTGGCTGGGAGGGCTCCCAGCTGCAGGAGGTCAGACCCGTGTCTGTGGCAGCAGCATCCATTTTGTGATGCTGAGGCTTTGGTCAGAGTTAAACAGAAAAGTAGGATTTTAACATGTATCTCCCTCTAGAAGGGGGGGAATAATATCCTCATCACCATAAATGGTATGGGGGTATTATTCCAAAGTGTTAGACACCTTACACGACATGTTTTGATAAAGCCAAACCATAGTTACCATAACCGTTTAAGATTATAAGGCACTTTAAGAGTATATGGTAGGCTATATCATAGAACAGCTATAAGGACATGGTTCCGAAAGCTGCAGACAGGCTCAGCTCATGCTAGAGCACCATCTCACATGTTACCAAGCACTCTGCCTCCAGGATTGTTAAGGCCTGCCATAGGAGTGGCTGATAGGTACACATGTGTCTATATATAGGGTAGGTATAGGAATACTACACCTAAGCAAGGGATGATTACACGACCTTGCCCCAGCTGAGTGATCAGCCAGTTGTGTCTGATTGGAAGGCCAGGCCAGGGGTGGCATAATACATGCTGCAGCCCCTGGGAGGCCTAGGGTACACCTATGCCCTGGGTACCTAGGGTACACTGTACAGGGTCCAATAAGGTGATTCTTACCAATTGGGCATGTACCTAGGGTACATGGAGTCCATTTTAAAGAGAGAGCAGACAGCCTGAGACCCTGAATGGCAGGATCTCAGGCCAACTAAGTCAAAAAACCAGCTAGACACTAGGCAAAAAGTTGGGGGGAAACCATAGTCAGATATCCACCTTCCTACACCCTGCTTATTCCATATATAGGGCAGCATTTGTCTATATATTGTCCCTGTGTGAGAGGATAGGGTAGACATGGAAGCTCAAGCCACTATCTCATATGTACCTGAAACCTTAATAAGGCAAAATGCTCTTTTATGCAACCAAATAATACACGTCTGGTTGAAAACGCAGTCAAAACCTTGCAAACAGACTCTACTCCTATCGCTGAGACGCTGCCTGACAATGGGGTGCAGATGAAGGTTCCCGAGCATCCCACACCCATAGGGGCATACATAGTCATGGAATGGGAAAGATACCCTTCAACAGACTCGGATAACAGCAGCGATACAGAGATCATCCCGGAGGCGTTGGATTGAGTAGTCGAGCATCGTCCTGCCAGTGTACAGGTCTCATGATGCCGTGCAGTCAAACTTTGTGTGACGTTGATCAGGAACGCTTCAGTACCATTAGCTAGTAGGTTTGCTTACCAATGAGGTACCCTATAGCTGTACAACCTGAGCCTTTGCCAAGTGAGCAAAGACTTTGGTTGGTATTGAGTTATTGGTCTCACAAGAGTAAGAATGAGCCATGGAACTCTTAAAGAAGTCCTCTAATTTGACATTATATGACAATAATACAAAATAATGCACCCAGGAGCTTGTGGGTCTCTTCATGAGATTCAAGAATGCGAATGACAGAATGAAAGTGATAATCATTGAAAGGCATGCTACTCGAAGCCGAAAACCAAGGGGGTCCTTGCATGTACCACCCTTTCTGGGGAGCACTTGCATATGTTACCCCAGAGCATCTTCCAGGGAGTCTAATCTCTTGACCTCTAGATGTCTTCTTGTCCTCATGTTACAGCTTTGTTGGAAAATACTCACCTCCCCAACTCCTGAGGTATTTAAATATCCGGCACATTGTCTGTCTACTGATATATTTAATCATCTGTCATATCTCACCTCTCCTAACAACTGTGTTCATAACTCTTTGGTATTGAATAAAAAACCTTTCCCACTTCTTTATATATAACGTTACAGTATTTAAATATCTCTATATCTCTCTCATTACAACTGTCTCCTCCTTTTATGCATTTATGCCTCGATGTACTGTATTTTTAACCATTAGGTAAACAGTCCTCTTGTATCAAATTTCTCCCTTATCTAAACTTTTGCAATTTGGAGAGAAGCTCCAATGAAAAAAAAATGTGATCATGTAGAACACGTAGAGAAATACACTGGATAAAAGATCATATGCTCAGGTTTAAGACTCCCTGCCTAATTCACAAAAGGGCAAATGTATCAACCCTTTACCCACTACAAAGTCAATAACAATGGCACAAACTGGCACAATGTACTGATTTAGTACTTACTTTCCAGCGGAAAACTTTATTTGTGCTGGAATGTAGCCTTAAAGTAACCAGATAGCACTCTGTGCTACCTTGCGTCACAAAAGTATCCCCTGGCGGGCCATGTGCATTCCCCTGCTACCACCTTTGGTTGCTGATGTACCGCCCTGTCCGCCTGCAATGGTAGACCGGGCTTTGCACCACCAACGGCACCTCCTCAAAGCAGGAGTTAAGTTGGAGGAATCTTGTAAATTCTCCAAACTTCTCCCATATTAAACGTGCGCCTCAATGTGCAGGACATGGACAATGCTTGAAAAGTTTTTAAGCTAGTCTAAGCATAGTATTTTGTACTGGAAGGTACTTTCCATTCCAAAATTAGGCAAGATATCACACACCCCCTTTAGGCAATGGTACAAAGAGGTGTGCGTGGTGCTAGGCAACCTATATGAGCACCAGCACAGAGGGTGACAGCAGCAGTGCCGTATCTTTGTATGTAACCCTCTTCGGTGTGCTTTCCCCCTGCTGCAACGCAGCACAAAACATTTAAATGAATCTGCCCCGAATGCTACTGTGACCTTGACCGTTCCCATCTTAATGATCAAGCCCTGTGTGATACAGCTCTCTTCACTAGGTTTCTGATCCAGATGTTCTGAGATGGGGGAGGGGCTGGGGAATGGCATTCCCTCTTGCTTGCTTCTGAGCTCAAGGCTCTGGGATAAATTCAGGACCACCCATAATTATAATGGACTTAAGAACTTTCTCCTGCTGTCTCAAGAGTTCTCTTTTCCGCTCTTCCTCACTACTTCAGTTCTTTTCAGGCATCATATTATTCTGTTTCCTCCAGCTCCACAGTGACCTCGGGACTGAACTTTGTGCTTCAGAAGTAATACATCAAATCAGCCCTAACACGTTTGTCCTGCTGAAGTATTTGAAGTTGATCCCTCTACCTCTTGTACCACATATGTTCCCCTGAGGTTTTGACATGTCTTTCTCATATCACCGCTCTACTATGTTTGTTCACCTGAGTTCTTTAAAAATCCCTTTAATGCCATCTCTTTGCCTTCTCTTCTGTGTTCATAGCCTTTGTTGTTTTATGTGTTAGTTATATGTATAAGAAATATTTTTTCTATTTATTTTGTCTCTGTCATCACACTAAAGCTTAATGTGTTTAAACCCTCCCTGCGATGTTTAAAGTTCTCTTTCACACCTTTTCCTTTTTATCCATCTGAATTTCAAAGATGAAAGTCCTTGCGACTCTCTTCGTTGTATGTCAGCTGCCGACCATGCATCGTTGGCTGGGTCTCCCGGCTGTCTCTAATCTGCCCTCACATTCCTTGATCTGTTGCTTCTAACTAGGTCTGCGGTATGTGTGGTAACTACAATGCCAACGGTACCGATGAGCTCATGATGCCCAACGGCCAGCAGGCCGCGAACGTCACCCAGTTTGGCAACAGCTGGAAGGCAGAAGGGGACAGTGACCCAGGGTAAGTAATGTTTCTAGTACAATCCTTTTAGGACATTCACATGTTGGCGGCTGAGTTACAAGAAGGTCTTAATCAGACATACCATTGCGTGGACCCTAGCCTCATCATGTGCGTGGGGTTGGATCCTTGGATTATTAGTCAAACATTCTTCTTTCTCTAATGACCTTCATGCACTTGAGTTGGGTGAGTTTCTTTGAAGAATCATGGTCTATCTATGGGTACGTTCATGGGGGTCAGATTGGGGTTAATTGCTGGAAAGACTTTGTCAGGCAGAACATTGGATAAATTAGCAGACGCGTGGTAGTGTTGTTTCTTAAAGGTTTTTTTTAACAGCGATGCTTGACTGATCTCTGAACACCTTCATGTAAATGAGTTCCTTGAGGGACTTGAGTATGAGACCAGTTATGATCTCTGATAACTGGCCGGGAGCTTGAGTATATGGTGCAGTTTCCTAAAAGGATATGTTTGAGGATTGTTTGATCTCTTCCCTGGGCTTCAGGCAGCCTGAGACTACAAGGCAGTGTCCCTGGTGCTTATGGTCATTCATCACCAGTACCAGGCCCGAGGGATCTCCTGTACTTCTAAAGATTAACCTGTTTGTATTTGAGTTTTCCACGTAGCTTGGTCAAGCATTTGAGGCATAACCTATATTCGGTCTCGGCAGAACACAAACCACAGTTACGACCAATGTCTAGTGTGTATCATGTCTTTAAAATGAACATATTTATAACCGTATCTTATCTGAGACCGCTTCAGTTTGTTTTTTAAACAACATTTTACTGTTTTATTATAATACAACATGGTCCAAAGACCTCTTCAGTTAATGAGTAAAAGACAATTGCATAAGGGCTATGATCATGTGATGAGGTCTATTTATATTAGGTTTAGTTGAACCTTGTCTTAATTGCTCGGTCTAATAAACAAGATTAGTAATTTTGTTCACAAGAAAATGGTGGCACATACAAGTATCAAAAAATGGTGCAGTGGCTAAGCTAATATGTGCGGACACACCACTTCGACGAATCTTTTGAAAATATGAGACAGTTGTATTAGTGTTCTTGACGTTTCGACTTCATAGGTCTAGAATTGGACGTGGTCATCTTCAGGACAGGTACCTGGAGCTGCTAAAGGATACCACCATTCTGTTTGGTAAAAAGATAAATATATACAGAAAAAGCTATGAATATAGGTCATAACGTATAGTATCAGCAATATACATTGTATACTACATCATATAAGGTGGTTCAACACTAAGGATATTCAAAGTAAATTGCCAAGCCACACACACATGCACCGCAGTTGCATTGTATGACAAGTGTAAGAACAGCATGCAGTGACATGGACCACAATAAAAAGCTCACACATGCAATTTGTTACAGTTTGTGATACACAGTACTCAATCACCCATGGCTACTGAATAGGACTACAAAGAGCGTGGAAATCTACAAAGATTCAAGCATCAGGGGAGGGGTAAAGGTGACTTGTAAATGAACTCGGGGAGTGTGGAGTAAGCTGTGTGGAGTGGCCAACACAGAATGCTTCTGTGTTGGCCTTAAATGAGACATGTTGATGTTTAAGAAAAGAATGAGTGGAATTTTCAAATATATGGGTGAAGAACGAAGGTAAAAGGTACTCTGTTTAGATGTTTTCAATTTAACTTTCATGTGCCACTGTATGATGTCATCTTGCCCACTTGCTTCCTCCCCTGAAGCTGTCAGCCTGACACACGTGTGGACCTAGGCCCATCATGCACACAGGAGGAAATGGCGCGTATGGAGGCCTTGTGCAAGGAGATGCTGTCCGCTAACTTCCAGCCGTGCCACCATACGATAGACCCCTTGTCGTTTATTCAGAACTGCGTCTACGACATGTGCGAGTACCAGGGCATGACATCAACCCTGTGCGACAACGTTCAGTCCTATGTGGAGGCATGCCGAAGCCAAGGCGTGGAGATCAAGTGGAGGAACAGCACTTTCTGCCGTACGTAACACACCCAGTGGGGCTGTCAGTCCATTCACTGCCCATCAGAAAGCAACACACAGACTTCTGGTTGTAGACACATGACATGGGAATACCCTTGTTATTCAAGGTAGCAGATAATGTGGGTCCTATGGCAGCAACCATCACACTAGTGGAAGGGTGGGCGGGGTCAGCTGTGGGGGGGCTGGCATAGAGCGAAATCAGGAACTAATGCCTCAGCGAGTCTGGTAGGCTCAGAAGATTCAGCCACACAGTCTTTAAAGAAGTTCCTCTCAGTTTAGCTATTTTCTGCATCACCATGAGAGTAGAGTCGGGGTGCAAGGGTGGATGGGTTGGCTTGCATTGTATCTGCCTGTCTGAGCCCCAGTGTGGTGGGAGCCCATGAAATGGATAGGCATACTACTTTCTGATTAATGATTGTTGCTTTATCAAAGGCGTCTAATTGCACAGGCCTTCACTACTGTGCTTCTTTTCCCCTCCAGCTCTGCCGTGCCCACCCAACAGCCACTACTCGGACTGTACGTCACCCTGCCCGGCAACCTGCACCAATCTATACGCCCCGGCCAACTGCGACCGTCCCACGTCCTGTGTGGAGGGCTGCCAGTGCGACCGTGGCTTTGTGCTGAGTGACGAGGAGTGCGTAGAGATGAAAGACTGTGGTTGCCTTGATGGCCCTAACAACTACCACAATGTAAGTATTTCCAGCAGGCTCCAATGGCTTGTGCACTGGGACCTGGCTGGTGTTGGCGCCATCTCCTAACTGCAATAAGTGATAGCCTAAAGTCTTGTTGGAAAGTGGTGTATCCGCCTCAGGCAGGTGCACTGAAAGGTTTGTTATAACGGCCATGCTTCTCTAGCAAGCTGATAAGAGACTGGACGATGGCTGTGAGACTAGTTACTTGCCGATACCAATGGTGCTGGAGAGTTGAAGTCTTTCAAACCTTAAGTATCCTGTACAGTTCCCTTTCCTCTTTCAGGACAATCCACAGATCCTCTTGGGGCTCGTAAAAGAGGCTGACAGTGCGCTCAATGGTTCTCCATGTTTGATATATTTATCAGAGACATTTCCTGTCTATCCCTTGTCTGACCCCTTGGACCCATTTAAAGCTGCAGAGGGAATTGCACAGTGATCTTCATACTGAATCTAGAAAGGATCAGTGCTTGAGAAGAAAAGGAGACTTACCTGTAACAGTGGTTTTCTGGCATTGTTATGCTGTGAACTTCCATTTCTGACTCCAGGCGGACTCTGGACGGATGCATGTGATTCCGCTACAACTGCAACAGGAAGTATACAGCCTACTGCATATATGAAAGGATCAGTGCATGTGAAGAAAAAGTTACTTACCTGCAACAATAGTTTTCCAGCATCAAAGGCTTTCATTAATTGAGCCTTTGTGGATGCTACTGACCCCACTAAACCTGTAAAGGAACCTGTGTCAAAGGGTGTGACACCTTGTGACGCTTGCATTGCTTGATGTTGATCTGTCATCATTATACTTTCTGCCACCCATAATTATCTACCCTGTTTCCCCCGGCTTTTTCTGACGTATTATCAGCATTCAAGAAGTGGACACCCCACCATGATGGCCGCTCTCCCCTCCAGGGGCATCAAGAGTGCAGCAGGGGAATGGCTCTCCTCCCACACTTACAATCACTCAGTCTCCCGCTGCTCTTGCAGCTCCTCGTACAATCACTCAGTCTCCTGTGGCTCTTGCAGCTCCTCTTACAATCACTCAGTCTCCTGTGGCTCTTGCAGCTCCTTTTACAGTCACTCAGTCTCCTGCTGCTCGTGCAGCGCCTCTTACAATCACTCAGTCTCCTGTGGCTCTTGCAGCTCCTCTTACAGTCACTCAGTCTCCTGTGGCTCTTGCAGCGCCTTTTACAATCACTCAGTCTCCTGTGGCTCTTGCAGTGCCTCTTACAGTCACTCAGTCTCCTGCTGCTCTTGCAGTGCCTCTTACAATCACTCAGTCTCCTGTGGCTCTTGCAGCTCCTCTTACAATCACTCAGTCTCCTGTGGCTCTTGCAGCTCCTGTTACAGTCACTCAGTCTCCTGCTGCTCGTCCAGCGCCTCTTACAATCACTCAGTCTCCTGTGGCTCTAGCAGCTCCTCTTACAATCACTCAGTCTCCTGTGGCTCTTGCAGCTTCTCTTACAACCACTCAGTCTCCTGTGGCTCTTGCAGCTCCTCTTACAATCACTCAGTCCCCTCCTACAATCCCTCAGTCACCTGCTGCTCTTGCACCTCCTCTTACACAATCACCTTGTCTCTTACAATCACTCAGTCTCCTGCTGCTCTTGCAGCACCTCTTACAATCACTCAGTCTCCTGTGGCTCTTGCAGCTCCTCTTACAGTCACTCAGTCTCTTGTGGCTCTTGCAGCTCCTCTTACAATCACACAGTCTCCTGTGGCTGTTGCAGCTTATCTTACAATCACCCAGTCTCTTACAATCACTTAGTCGCCTGTGGCTCTTGCAGTTCCTCTTACAATCACTCGTACTCCTGTGGCTCTTGCAGCTTGTCTTACAATCACTCAGTCTCTTACAATCACTCAGTCTCCTGTGGCTCTTGCAGCTTGTCTTACAATCACTCAGTCTCTTACAATCACTCAGTCTCCTGTGGCTCTTGTAGCTCCTCTTACAATCACTCAGTCTCCTGCTGCTCTTGCAGCTCCTCTTACAATCACTCAGCCTCCTATGGCTCATGCAGCTCCTCTTACAATCACTCAGTCTCCTGTGGCTCTTGCAGCTTATCTTACAATCACTCAGTTTCTTACAATCACTCAGTCTCCTGCTGCTCTTGCAGCTCCTCTTACAATCACTCAGACTTCTCTTACAATCAATCAGCCTCCTATGGCTCATGCAGCTCCTCTTACAATTACTCAGGCTCTTACAATCACTCAGTCTTCTTTGGCTCTTGCAGCCCCCCCAAACACACCTCCGAGAGACATCCAAATGGGCTCTTTCTATTGCCCCTGGCATATGTGCTGCAGATTACACACTATGCGTAGATCACCATCTGGTGTTGGGCTCGGATGTTTGCACTTGTTTTTGTCTTGGAAAGTCTTTTGGAAGTCACGAGGTAGGTGACTCCTCCTTTGGATGATAGTGCGCATAGGCATCGGCTCCATCCTCAGATTGTTTTTTTACGCCATCGGGCTCAGATGTGTTTCTCGCGCTCCAGTTCGGAACCGTTACCGGTTTTCTCTCTCGACACGCAATCCTTCCCTTTTCGACAGTATTGTCTCGATCGCGTTTTCCCAATCCACGCGACTCTCAACAACTTCGAAGTCTTCGATTCCGGTCGTCGATGAAGGCCTTCGGGCCTATCTGGGCCTCATCTTCCGGCTCATGGAAAGGACGCCATTCAAAAAGTGTCCTCGATGTGGGTCGAAGTTTCCCCACACTGACCTGCATGAGGTGTGCAACCTCTGCCTCTCACCGTAGCACGAGGCCAGAGACTGTCCAGCTTGCGCCTCCTGATGCTTCAAGAAGACGATTCGGGACCGACGAGCTAGAAGACCCATGGCTCGCTCGTCATCCTCGATCCCCGACGACATCTTCTAAGAGGGCATCAATGTGCCAGAGCAGGGGTGGGTCGAGGAAGGCCTCATCAGCGCCTCCGAAGCATATGACTCCGACGTCGAGGACATCACTCCAGAACAGAGGGCCATGAGTACAGACATCGACCCCGACCCCAACCCCTCCCTCAACATCATCTAAAAAGGCTTCGGTCCCACCTTCACCTTCGGGCCCAGGTGCACACTGAGAGACTGCTTCCCATGCCTCGCCTTCAGGCCCGGTAAAGAAGCCTACTAAGCCTTCAGGTGACTCGGGCTCGAGTCAGCCTACCCTCGGTGCCGAAAAACATACACAGGCAGCGAAAAATAAGTCGTCCTCTTCCTCATCCACTCCGACCGCTGCTTCGACATCCAAGCACTCGGCGTCGAAGACTGGCACTGGCTCCTCAACACCGACAACACACTCGGAGCCGACCAAAAAACTGCCACCAAGGGGCCCCGACTCCCATGCTTCGAAGCCGAAAAAGACCTCGGAACCGAGGAAACAACAGGTTCCATCGGCCAAAGACACTGCAAAACCGCACGGTTCCAAACCCAGAACCGCTACCGAGTCGGCGCTGAAAAAGCCTACGGCACCAACACCGTCAGCACCAAAGGATCTGCCTCCCACAAAAGAACTGTTTCGGCCAGATCCTACCCAAAAAATTCTTGTGAAGGATCCTAAGACTGGTCACTTAATGCTTAGCATCAAGAAGAGACCGCTAGATACGCCTGCACCGGCTCCACCACCTAAAAAGTGAGACTTTACTACCTCTCCATTAAGGATCCCTTCTCTTCTTCTTCCTCCTCCTCCTCCTCCTCCCCCACCACACCGCTCTCCTACACCATCACCTACTCCAGTAGATGATGATGATGACAACACCTCAGATGATGCAGGGGGAGGTGCGGACGATCAACCACTAGGGGACCCTACTCCTACTGGCTCCCTAGACCCCTGGGATGATTATAGTATCCCAGACGTCCCTTACACCCCACAAGAGGACATCTATCCCTCCAGGCCTTCCCCTCCAGAGGACACTATCGGCTCCTCCACAGAGCTGCCCAGTACCACGGGGTTGCCCTACACACAGACACCGTGGAGGAAGATTTTCTCATGGACACTTTTGACACCACACAAAGGTCCACCTCAATTTTACCCAATGCTTAAAGGGGTCATTAAGCATGAACCAGAGGTCTTTAAAGACCCGGTCAGGGCTCGAGTCATCAACCCTAGAATAGAGAAAAAGTATAAGGCTGCCCCTACTGATCCAGCCTCCATTAAAGGCCCCGCACCTCTAGACTCCCTTGTAGTCTCCAATGCACGAAAGAGAGCCAATTCCCAATCATCAGGTGACGCACCACCACCAGATAAGGAATCTAAACTCCTGGACGCCTCTGGCAAACGAACGGCGTCACAGGCGGCAAACATATGGCGTATTGCCAATACCCAAGCGCTGTTAGCCAGGTATGACAGGGCACATTATGATGAACTTGAGTCCATAATGCAGCACCTCACAGACAGGTATAAAAATAGGGCCAATGAACTCATACAGGAAGGTAAAACCATCACTAACACCTCCATCCGTTGTGCCTTAGATGTGGCAGATACCGCCTCAAGGGCAATAAACACCAGTGTCCTTCTGCGTAGGCATGCCTGGCTACACATTTCAGGTTTCAAACCTGAAGTCCAGAGTTCCATACTAAATCAGCCATTCGATGAGCAACACCTATTTGGCCCTAATATGGACGTTTCCCTTGAAAAAATGAAGAAGGATACCGACACAACCAAATCTATGGGAGCCTTGCAGTCGCAAGCTCCCAGACGTTCCTTTCGTCGCTCGTCCTTCACAAGCACCCACAGAGGCTACTCCTCGGATAGGCCCTCCATTTCTTACAAGGCTCCCACCCAATCCACCTTTACTAGAGGTTACCAAAGAGGTGGTTAAAGGGGGTACAACAACAAAGGCAGAGGCAAAACCAACAACTCCCGCTCTGCCTCCACCCCCACCCAATGACTTCCCTCCACTTCCCCCAGACCATTCCACTCCAGTCGGGGGAAGACTCCAACAATTCCTTCCTGTCTGGGCCAACATCACTTCAGACAGGTGGGTGCAACAGATAATTCAATCAGGCTACTGTCTCGAACTAACATCAACCACCCCAAACATACCAGCCAAACAGCGCCCAATGTCATAAGAACATTTGTTACTGCTAAAGCAGGAGGTAATCTCCCTCCTACAAAAAAGTGCAATAGAACCAGTTCCCCTGCACCAACAAAACAAAGGAGTTTACTCCCTGTACTTTCTCATACCAAAAAAGGACGGCTCTCTAAGGCCTATTCTAGACCTCAGACCCCTAAACCTATACATACACTCAGACCATTTCCACATGGTCACACTTCAACAGGTCCTTCCTCTGCTTTCACAGGGCGACTTCCTTGCTACCCTAGACCTCAAGGATGCCTATTTCCACATTCCCATTCACAACGCTGACAGGAAATATCTCAGATTCGTAGTGGACGGTCAGCACGATCAATTCAAAGTACTTCCATTCGGAGTCACTACAGCACCACAAGTGTTTACCAAGTGCCTAGCGGTGGTGGCATCACACCTAAGAAGACAGCACATACACGTCTTCCCATATCTGGACGACTGGCTCATAAGAGCCAGCTCATACAATCAGTGTGTACACTATTCAGCAACTTCACGACCTGGGGTTCACAATAAACCAACCCAAGTCCCAGCTGCAACCGTCCCACACACAACAATACCTCGGTGCCACAATTGACACCTCAAGGGCACTAGCCTATCCCAGTCCCGCCAGGATAGCAAGCATACAAGCTCTTCTCAGCAAATTCCAACCGCAACACTCTCTTCCAACTCGAGTTTTCATGCAACTCATAGGGATGATGGCCTCTTGCATATTCATAGTGCCTCATGCAAGACTCCAGATGCGTCTTCCCCAAGAGTGCTTAGCACGCCAATGGAACCAGGCTCAAGGTTAGTTAACAGATCTGGTGTTGGTAGACGGTCGTACCCATAGCTCTCTGCAGTGGTGGAACACCAAGAACCTTTCCAAAGGACGACCGTTCCTCGAGCCGATTCCTCAAATATTTATGACGGCGGACGCATCGCTCTCCGGCTTGGGAGCTCACTTACTACATCACACCATGCAGGGCAGGTGGACACCTCAACAAAAGTTACTCCACATCAACCACCTGGAGTTACTAGCCATTTTCCTAGCCTTGAAAGCATTCCAAAAACACATATCAGGCAAGGCTGTCTTAGTCCGCACGGACAACATGACAGCCATGTACTACATACAAAAACAAGGCGGGACACACTCTCTGCAGCTCTCTCAGCTAGCACAGAACATATGGAGGTGGGCTATACCTCAGAACATTTTCCTCCTTGCCCAACATGTCCCAGGAGTCCAAAACACCATAGCCGATCTGTTGAGCCGTCAAACACAACAGATCCACGAGTGGGAACTTCATCTGAAGTTCTTCAACCATTTATTCAAATGTGGGGGCAACCACAGATAGACCTCTTCACCACCCAAGAAAACGCCAAATGCCCAACCTTCGCCGCCAGATATCCTCACCCATTGTCCATAGGCATGCAATATGGATGAACTGGTCAGGCAGATTTGCGCACGCTTTTCCGCCTCTCCCACTCATTCCACTAGTGGTGCGCAAACTACAGCAACATTCCTTAACGCTCATCCTAGTTGCTCCAACTTGGGCCAGACAACCGTGGTACACCACACTGCTGGAACTCACCGTAGCTCCGCACCAGAAGTTACACCTCTCTCCACGCCTCTTAACCCAGAACCATGGAGAGATCCAACACCCGAACCCATCTCAGCTCAACCTGGCGATCTGGCTCCTGAGGTCCTAGAATTCGGTTACCTTAACCTTCCCCCTGACTGTATGAACGTCATCAAAGAAGCTAGACGGCCTACCACTAGAGCATGCTATGCAGCTAAGTAGAAACGTTTTGTAATATATTGTCAAAACAACAACATCAATCCCCTAGATGTGTCTATCCAACATATCATAGGCTACTTACTACCCCTCCAATTATGCAACTTAGCCTACACGCTATTAGACTGCATCTTGCTGCCATAGCAGCATATCTACAAAATAGACAACATCTATCACTTTTCAGAGTACCTGCCATAAAAGCCTTTATGGAAGGACTCAAAACAATAGTTCCCCCCAGAGTACCACCATCACCTGTGTGGAATTTAAACATCATTCTCACAAGACTAATGGGGCCTCCATTTGAACCTCTACATAAATGTGAGCTACAATTCTTAACATGGAAAACTGCTTTCCTAGTGGCCATTACTTCTCTACGAAGAGTTAGCGAACTACAAGCGCTAACCATTCAGGAACCCTTTCTGCAGATGCATCGTAATAAAGTTGTTCTCCGACCTAATCCTAAATTCCTCCCTAAAATCATTTCTCCCTTCCACCTCAATCTATCTGTGGAGCTGCCCGTATTCTTCTCGCAGCCACAAACAGTCGCAGAAAGAGCTCTTCACACCTTAGATGTCAAAAGAGCACTACTGTACTACATAGAGAGGACACAAACTTTTCGTAAGACCAAACAACTATTTGTGTCTTTCTCACCACCACACAAGGGCAACCCCATATCAAAATCTGGGATAGCTAGGTGGGTTGTCAAATGCATACAGATTTGTTACCACAAAGCAAAACATACATTATCTGTTCCTCCTAAAGCCCACTCTACACGAAAGATAGGGGCTTCAATGGCATTTTTAGGGAACATTCCCTTAGACGATATCTGCAGAGCAGCTACATGGTCTACACCGCACACATTCACAAAACACTATTGTGTCGATGTGCAAACTAAACAACAGGCTAGTGTGGGCCAAGCTGTACTCAAAACACTATTTCAAACTACTGCAACCGATACTGGTGGTCGCCGCTAGAAGGGGATACTGCTATACAATCTATGCACAGTGTGTAATCTGCAGCTCATGTGCCTCGAACGGAATATGCTACTTACCAGTATGCATCTGTTCTTGGCATGTAGAGCTGCAGATCTATACACGCCCACCCGCCTCCCCGGCTACCTTTATCTGTTCCAATACTATCTTATTTAGATACATCATACATGGGCATCTTTCCTGTTTCTTACAAAACTCCATCATTTCCCTGCTGGCGAAAAACAATCTGAGGATGGAGCCGATGCCCATGCGCACTATGATCCAAAGGAGGAGTCACCTATCCCGTGACTTCCAAAGACTTTCCAAGGCAAAAACAAGTGCAAACATCCGGGCCCAACACCAGATGGCGATCTATGCACAGTGTGTAGATCTGCAGCTCTACATGCCAAGAACAGATGCATACTGGTAAGTAGCATATTCCTTTTTTTAAATCCAAAAATCGCTTTCCTTATCTGTGTATGTTTCTGCTTGGCTCGAGGTAGTTTCACATCACTGTCTATCACTTCTTGTAAATGTTTAGCGATCCCCAAATGTGTCTCCAAAGACCTTATGCTGACCCTGGTGTCCCTTCGCTCCACCAGAAAGCATAAGTGAATGTGCCACCTGAATGCTCTTCACCAGCTTCAGAAGGGACTGACCCACTGTTCCCTGCGGACACTAGACTGAGTGTGCATCACTGAAACACAGCGCAGTTGTCAGACTTGTCTTCAGGGCAGCACTTGGACCGTCTTGTTTGGTGTTTTCTTTACTTTTTCTAACCACCATTAAAAGGCTGCTAGGCTTCAAGATCTGCAGCAATTTCAAAAAGGGAAAGTCAAAAACTGACCAGGATGATAGCTCCTATATTGTGGTGTTTAGTATAGCATCCAAAGATACAATGCTACCCTCAGTGTGACCCTCAGTGTGACCCTCAGTGTGTGACCCTCAGTGTGACCCTCATTATGACACTCAGTGTGACCCTCAGTGCGACCCTCAGTATGACCCTCAGTGTGACCCTCAGTGTGACCCTCGGTCTGACCCTCGGTGTGACCCTCGGTGTGACCCTCAGTGTGACCCTCAGTATGACCCTCAGTGTGACCCTCGGTGTGACCCTCAGTGTGACCCTCAGTATGACCCTCAGTGTGACCCTCAGTCTGACCCTCGGTGTAACCCTCGGTGTGACCCTCAGTGTGACCCTCACTATGACCTGAAATGACTGGTGCTGGATAGAAATGAGATTTAAGGCTCTGGCAAGTTTGCCTCTGGAGACACCAGGTCTTCTTGGGAGAGAGGAACAGTTTCTTCCCTTATTGGACGTGCTTCCATAAGAGTTCATTGGTGGGACCAGTATAAATAGACGTAAATAGAGCAAGATGTGGCCTGGGAATCTTCAGACACAGACATGCATCTCAAAGAAGGATGGAGAGCGAGCTCCTTCCTTCACGTGGAGGTGGGCTGGAGCCTGCCCTGAAGGTCTGTGGTTGGAAGCTCTGGGAGCAGGCTCAGAGTCACGCCTTCACAGGGGCGTGGTGCTGGCTTTGCTGTTGCAGCCCCTTGGATGGAGGAATTCGGGGGCTTTGAAGAGTACATTGTTTCGGTTGTAAACGGCTTCATCGACCCCCTCCATGTTTGTTCCTCAACGTGGATCTCTGGTTTGGGTTCCTCTCCCGTGAGTGTAAATAATACGTTGGTGCCCACCACTACATCTTTGGTTACGTTTCCCTCACAGAACCCTTCAGATGGGCTTCCTCCGCTCCGAGGTTGATACCTCCTCTCCCTGAGGGTCTACGTTCATGCTGTGTTGATAATATCTTGCACAGGGACTGGGACATTTGCCAGGTTGTACAAATGCAACTCCAGGAAGAAGTTCCTGAATGAGGACTCTCGCAAAAGTTTAGGACAACTCCGAAAGCGTGGATCAGTATAAACAATTTTCTGATGTCTGTTTGCTTATTTTCACAGCAGTGTGAGTGGCTGCACCCTATAGCATAGGGTCCTTCCTTTGGATGCAGGATCCTAGGCTGTCCTGAAGAAATCTGTGCATTGACGTTTTACGGATGAAACATGTCGACCATGAGACACACCGGCCCCATCACAGCCAGTGTGTGTCACCTTTGTTATTAATCACACTAGAGGGACCCCATAATAAAGTATCTTTACAGGGTACCCTATAGGTGTTTTTAGCGTAGTTAGGTTCTAAGATTCACTCAGTCAGCGAAAGTAATATCAAAGAGCTCCTTCCCATTGCTAGGTTGATTCTCTCTCCAGACGCGGGTCCAATAATGAGGCATGCCACATCATTAGAATGTGGGTGAGGGCCAGCGCTCCTTCCCCAAAACAAGGTGTTCTCTAATTGTGCTATAATTGGCTAAGGACTAGAGCACCCCTGTAAGTCCCTAGTAAATGGTACCCCAAGTACCTAGGGCATGGGTACTAAAGAGGGTCCTTAAGGACTGCAGCATAGCTTATGCCACCCTAAGAGACCCACATACAAATTCCACACAGATTGTCAGTGCAGGCTGCGTGACATGGTGCAAACCATGAGTGAAAACATAACACACTCCTGTGTGTCATGCCAAAGTCACTGCATCTAATATATGTAAGTCACCCTATTGCAGGCCATTGAGCCCTAAGGCAGGCTGCATTATATTTTATGTGAGGACACATCTGCATGAGCAGATGTGCCCCTGTGATGTCTGGTTCTATTACTAGATATTACAAGTTAGCAGGGAAGCCATCTTAAGGGATGTAATGGGCACTGCTCAAAACGAGTTCCACAGCTACATATTGGCTTCACTGAAACAAATGGTGTTTGGTATCAAACACCTCATATTAATAAACCCACACTGATTCCAGTGATGGATTTATTAATACCTGCACCCAGAGGGTACCTTAGAGGTACCCCCTGAAACCTACCAGCCCTCTAGTGTGCAAGCTGACTGGTCTAGTCCAGCCTGCTGCTACAGACAAGTGTCTGACCCCCTGGGAGGGCAGGATCAATGCCTGCTCTGGGGAGGTGTTATCACCTCCTCCCCCAGGAAAGGCTTGTAAATTGGCATTCCAAGGCAGGAGGCTTCAAAGAGCCCACTGCCTTTGGTATGCAAGTCTGGCTTCTCTCACAGGATAGGATGCCAACTCCCCTGCCATGAGCCATCATTAGCTGTGAAAGGAGCTATGCAAATTAGCTATGCGGGAGGCGTGTTGCCCTGCCAGGCTGGGCACACCTCTAGGGTGACCAAGTCTGACGTGAACAGGACTTCAGAAGTTCCACCATATTGTGGGTGGTAGAATTAGGAATTCTGGGACAGGGTGATGCCCATTCCCTACAGGAAGTGGTCATTTAGAGGGTGTAGTGGCCCACGGTGTAAGTAGCCCATTGGCTACTACCCCTCACTCCACTGAACGCTCCTAAATTGAGTATTTAGGGGATCCCCTGATGCCAAGACTTCAGATTCCGGCGGATAAAGAGAAGGAGTGGACGAAGAAGAGTCCTGTCATGAGAACCGAGGAGCAACGACTGACTTGGCGCCAACCCTGCCAGCCTGACTGCTGCCCCCAACAATCATGGAAGAAGCCGACTCGGGCTGCCACTGTGCAGTCTCCAAGAAACCCAGAAGGCTGCCAGTGCTTTGCCAATTGCCTGAAGAAACTCCCTTGGGGTAGAGGAGCTATTCCCTCTGCAGCCGCAGGCACCAAAGACGCAAGGTGCGGTCCACCGAGTTGCCGCTCACCGGCCAGCTCGATGCAGAAGCTCCCCAGGAGGAGGACCTTGTGCTCCTGAAGGTCAGATATGTCTCCCCACTGATTGGAAGGACACCAGGACCATCTGGAGCCACACAGGACCGATACCCAGGTACCAGATCCCTTGAAGCAACTAAGGCTTGTTGTGCCCAGTCCAGACACCAACACCGAGGAAGACCGACCTGCAAATCGAGGGGCTTTAGAGACAGTGAGACCCATATTGTGAGTGTGTAAGAAAGTGTCTCTGTATATATTGAACCAAAGTAAGGTTCAGTGTGCACAGAGTCCACAGTTCCCAGATGTTTGGCAGAGGCTAAAGTTAGATATAACCTGTCTCTCTTAAGTGGTAGCTTGGTCTAGCAGTGAGGCAGTATCAGAGGACAGTGTAAAGCATTTGTTGTACACACTCAGTCAGCAAATGGTCTCACACACTCAAGAACTGAACTCTAGGCCAATGGTTTGTATATAAATATATATAGTAGTTTTATTTTAGAACCAACAAAATACTTTCTCAGAATAAAATGCTGTAGTTGTATACTTTCAATAAGCAATAGTCTTTTAGATGCAATAGTTACAGATGTTGCAATAGGCAACACAATTCAAACACAATTATAACATTGAGCTCAATGGGACTTTTTAAATAAATGCAATTTCAATTACTTTGCGTATGATTTTCTTACTCAGGGTTGGATCCTGGATTCAACCCTGGTGCATTTCCTGTAAACAGTTGAAAGAAATCATTTTTGTTACACAGGCGATTTTTAAGGAATATTTGTAAGCTTCAAAACTCGACACTTAGAAGAATTGCAAAAACCAGGCAATGTTATCCTGTGGAGCAAAATCAAGTTATCGGCAAGTACAGTTGTAATTACTTTTCAGGGTCAGTGCTGGGCACCAAGATTCAGCACTGGGATCACTCCTGATAACAGGTGAGTAATTTCGTTTTCGTTGATTGGCTGATTTTTAGTGAATATTTTAAAGTTTCAAAACTCGACACTTTGTAGTGAAATCAGTCAATGTTACCCTATGGAGAAAAAGTGAGTTATCGGCTTTTGGGTAAGTACTCGACAAGCAGAGTTAAGGTTCTGGGCATAGACTCAGGGGTCTGCCAGGGTCAGGTAGGTACAGTTGTTACACCCTCAGCGGCACAGGGGCAGCCGGGTGCAGAGAGAGTTAGGCCCAATGTTAGCCTATGGCGGGCAGGGGGCCTTTGGTTGGTGGCTGCTAGCAGGCAGGCCACGCGGCTGTGGGAGCTGAGCTCCTGGTCATTCACTCAGGGCAAGAGGGGAAGAAAAATAGGACAGAGGTTGCACTCCCAGGGGCACTCGGGCGGTTGGGTGCAGGGTGCTTTTGAGCCGTCGGGCGCTCAATGGATTTCAATGGAGAAGCTCTAAGATGAACAAAGGCTGCAAGCTCGGGGACGAAGATTCTTCAGGTGCGACCACCACTTCGAGAGGTAACTTGGGAAGCTGTAGGTTAGGTAAGCACCCAGGAGCTGGGCACAGGGGACAACAGGGCTCCAGGTGCTGGGGTGTCTTTTCGCGTTGGGAAATCTTACCCTCAGCTGGTCGCGATTGGAGGGGCCCCTGGTTCTGAGGCTGCAGGCGTCGTCAGGAGCGTCGAGGTGGGTCCTTTGGGGTTGGATTCTTGGTCACAGTCGCCGGGAGGACGTCCTCGTGGTCTTTGTCCACTCCGGCACAGGCCAGGCTTGGAGGGTGCAGAGTGTGCAGGAGTTGCAGTTCCTGGTTGGCACCGGGGGCTTGTTACTTGCTTTGAGCAGAACCACTGCTCGTGGGAGTCCCAGTCTTTTAGAGTCACAAGGCAGTCAGGTCCTCCGGGGTTTTTGAGGTTGCTGACCACTGGAGACGCCAGGTTTTAGCAGGAGCAGGTTCGAGGGTCGACAGGCCTGTAGGGCTGGGGCCAAGTCAGTTGGTGTCTTCCTCTTGTTAGCAGCTGCACGGCAGGTCTTCTTTTTTCTTGTTCTTCTTGCTTGTTTCGGATTCGGATCTGAGGAAGGA
This sequence comes from Triturus cristatus, assembly GCF_964204655.1. NCBI lineage: Eukaryota > Metazoa > Chordata > Amphibia > Caudata > Salamandridae > Triturus > Triturus cristatus. The sequence continues at coordinate 819,651,592 of NC_140595.1, forward strand.
AGGTTCAGGGTGCCCCTAAATACTAAATTTAGGGGAGTTACAGGTAGGTAAAGGGCAGGGACCAATGGGTCCCTTCCCTGGGGTGGGTACACCCCCTATCCTGCCACTCTCCTGTGGGAGGGGGGCAGTAACATAGTCCTGATTGGACAGGGCTCCCCATCTTCAAGATGGCGAGAGCCCGGAGATGTGCTTCACCTCGCCTCCCCCACCTGAGGGGTGGGGTTGGCAGAGGCTGGCACACCCCTTTCCTCACTTGGGTTTTCCCCCCAGTCTTCCCGCCAGAGTGGGGGCTAGAACCGATGGAGACCAGTTGCTGAGTACAGCAAGTGGTCTGGGGAGGCTCACAAAGGCGGCATGCCTTTGAAGCTTCCCCCTGCCCATCCTGGGGGAGGAGACTTAGCACCTCGCCCAGGATGTGCATTGTTGCAAGGCCAGGAGAGCAAATGGCTCTCTTCCCAGGGGTCCAGCAACATGTCTGCTGGGTGGCAGCCTAGGCAGCCTCTCAGACAGGACGTGGATTCTAGGTTAGGTTCAAGGGGCATCTCTAAGATGCCCTCTGTCGTGCATCTTACATTAAATCCCACACTGGCCTCAGTGTGGGTTTAATGTGCTGAGAAGTTTGATACCAAACTTCTCAGTCTTCAGTGTTGCCATCATGGTGCTGTGAAGTTCGTGTTAACGACCTCCCAGCATCATATACACTTAATGGCAGCACTGCACTTAAAGTGCCCAGGAATGGACCTGGGTACTGTAGGGGTACAGGGCTCATGCGCCTATACCCTCACCACTAGCATAGTGCACCCAGCTAGAGGGGTGACTGAGGTATGCCAGGGCAGTGTGTTTGTGGGCATGGCACACAGGGATGTGTCAACAGTCATTATCCTGGCGCACACCCATATTTGATGCCTAAAGTTCCGAACTGCTTTTTATCAGATTTAGCGTGCAGCACTCGTGTGTGCTCCGTGCCTTTTGCACACCATATGTAATGCATGAAAAGAGATTGCCCGCGCCTTTCAGGTCATCAACCGAGTTGCACAGCCACATGAACTTTGGTATTTCAATAATACGCATTAACCATAATTTTATCCATTTTATTCCATGTTTTATCCAAGTTTAATTGTCACGCCAAAGCAGCGAAATTCCTTTTTACATATGCATATATTTACTTCATGATTGCCAATCCAGGCCTAAACATGAGCATTTTCTGAATCTCGAGTCCTCCAAATTATGCATGACAACATCACACCCAATGCATTTCGGTAACAACCTTCGTCAGGGGTATCTATGATGTAAAAAATATACATATTTCAGTCACTTATTTAATTAATTAGCGCTAGACATAATTCAAAAAGTACCGATAAACAACCCACTCTTAATAAAAAAGGCCACCCAAGTGACAGATAATATCTAGTCCCCCCATGAAACCTATACCTATACCTAAGCTAATTATACCCTAGTGTCATAACTTAATTAAATTCAGCATGTCAACTTGTGTCTTCAGGCAAATTTTTTGTGCACCTTGAACCGTGAACCTACATCATACTAAATCTCCCAAACGATGTATTCTACCCAATCTCGTAGCTCTACCGCCTCCCCAAACTTGGATAAAACATGGAATAAAATGGATAAAATTTGGAGTAATTATGGTTAATGCGTATTATTGAAATACCAAAGTTCATGTGGCTGTGCAACTCGCTTGATGACCTGCAAGGCGCGGGCCATCTCTTTTCATGCATTTACACAGGGATGTGTGCCATGTTGACTCTCTTGTTTTGTTCTGCACAAAGACACTCAGCCTGCAAAGGCAGTGTCCGTGTGTCAGGGTACAGGGCCTCTAAGGGTGGCACAATACGTGCTGCAGCCCTTAGGGGCCTTCTCTGGTCACAGTGCCCTGGGTACCTATGGTACCATTTACCAGGGACTGACCTGTGGCCAGAGTTGCCAATTGGGTTTAGGCTTCATTGCAGTTTTATGGAAGGAACACAGGCCCTGGGTAGCTGATTGGCAGGAACCCAGGGCACACTCAGTCATCAGCAATTCAGCAAAAAGTGGGGGCATACCATGCAAGAAAGATGGCACTTTCTCACAGAGTGGCCCAGCTGTCCTGTTTGCCGCTCTTCTGCAAAACAAAGACCAAGACGTGAGTTTGTACCCGACTTCACCCAACGCCTCAAAGCACCTGCGTTCCAGAACCCAAGTCCCAGGAGGTGACCGTGTCGAAGGGGTCCCCGGACCCACAAGAGCTAAGCCCATGCTTGGGTTTGCCCAGACTGGACTTCCATTTTCCAAGTGTAGCCTCTTTCTGCAGGCCCCCTTCAACCGCGAGAGACTCTTGCACCAGAATCCGACCCCAAAAGACACCACTGCACCCGAGTCCCACAGCCCAAGGAGAAGTGGACCAATGATGTCCCTGTGTTCCAGAGGACCTCAAGCATCGAACCCCCCTGTGGGTTTCCTCAGACTGGTCCCCCAGTCCCAGTCTCTTTGTAACCAGATTGTTCTCCCATTGAAGTGAATGGGACACCCAACGCCGTGACACACCTCTGCACCTGGACGCCCCAGAGCTTCCCAAGGTGACCTGTTGGTGTGGTCTTGGACCTTGCCCCATACTCACCTTGGGTCCAGATGAAAACAGCCCCCTAAGTCGCTGACACGCACCCAAATGCAACACGTTTTTCTTCCATAGGATAACATTACTGATCCAGAAAATGCGGTGTCCATTTTTGAAAACTGTAAAAATTCATCTCGAAAAGTATCTTGGTTCTGATGATCTTGGTATCTAAATTTATATAAAAAATCATTTTTATAAATTGGTGTCAGATTTCTTTATTGAGTGTGGTCTCACTTACTGCCTTTGTGTGTGTAATAAATGCTGAGCACTACCCTCTGGAGCGGTGTATATTTGGCAACTGTTAACTAACTCGTTTTCTAAGAGTAAAGTGTTCTTCCTGCAGTTTGGTGCCTTAAACCTCTGGGCAGCTGGCACTGATCTCATGAGTGACCACATCCTTTCTCTCTTTCCAGGTTGGCGACAACTGGCTGACCGTGGGCTGCACTGCCAGCTGCACCTGCAAGACAGACGGGCTCTACTGTGACATGTACAAGTGTCCTCCTCACTCAGGATGTTCAGTGAACCCCTATGGAATCCGCGTGTGTAAACCAGAGCGTGAGTAGATACGCTTGGGACATGTTATTGATGTTTGTGTGGATGAGGCTTAAAGGCAAAATGACGAAAACTCAGCAATCTATTCTCCTCCAGCAGGATACATCAAGGGCTGAAACCTTAGACCCTAGCCAGGGGATATTCTGTCCATGTGAGGGGGGAGGGGTATGGAGAGGTTGACATGGATAGCTGGCAGCCACTATCCTGCCAGGCAAAGATAACATCATTGTTACTCTCTAGTTGTAGACTTTCATAACCTTGAAAAAAATCCAGAATTTGCTCCTTCCCAGAAATCCCTAGGGAAAAGATGTGCCTTCTAGCGGTAATATCATACCTCTATATTATCCTTGCCTACCACCGATGGAGCTTGTCTCCCTCATTAGATGATGCCAGAGTTAACAGAAGTTTTCAGGTCACAGCTGAATGAGTGAGTGTTCGAGAGGGAGAGTTGCAAGCGCTAAAAAGTGTTTTGAGTGCCCTTATTGAAGATATGTGAGTGACTGCCTCCTCTCCGCAGGGTTCGACAAATGCACTATCTCTGGAGACCCGCACTACCGCACCTTTGACAACTTTGTCCACCACTACCAGGGCAAGTACACTTACACCCTTTTGAAGACGTTCAACCTCTCCAGCCAGCTGCAGCCCCTTAACATCGAAAGCAGGAACAAGTTCCCCTTGCTGAACTCCCGCGTCTCCTTACTGCGCGAGATGTACATCGAGGTGTTGGGATTCTCTGTGCAGATGCTACAGGACATGAAACTGGTGGTAAGTGCTGTCCTCCCTTAATAAGTGTGGGGAAGGGGTCCTTTGTAACAAGGCTGACTTACTACTAAAGAGGATGCAATTGGGGGGTAATAAAAGGGTTTTAGGAAGGAAAGTCACCCACATGAGTAATCACTCTGGGGATGGAAGCATGTAACTTACACTTTTGTACTAAGTTTACACTCGGTGTTTGTGAATACTGAAAGTAGTAAACTTACTTCTAAGTCTAAACTTAATCAAAAGTGTAAATTTTGCAGCATGAATCCTTTTCTGGATTAACATGCTGTGCATTATTCTGCCACCTAGTGGTTGGTACCTCTGTGAATCAGGCTGCCATTCTTACTCTGAGAGGATTGGATGTCCTGTGATGCTGTGATACCATGGGTGTCCATCTCATCTGCAGGTGAATGGTCAGCGGGTCACGCCTCCCTTCGAGCCCAGAGAAGGCTTCCGCCTGTACCAGAGGTCCAAGAAAATCTACCTGGAGACCAACTTTGGCCTCTCCATTTCCTTCGATGGGAAGGAGTATGCAGGTAAACAGCAGAGCGGAGACATACTCTCCACCTTCCTCTCTGACACTCCCACCTTCATGTTCCTCTCTGGAGCACTTGCCTCTGCCTCTTCTCCAGCTCTTTCACTCCAGCACTTTCACCTTTTCCTTCATCTCAGGCACTGCTTCCTCTCACATCTGTCCTTCCTCTCCAGCATTCTCACCTCACCTATCCTCTCTGGCACTCTCACATCTGTCGTTCCACTCTAACACTCTCACACCTGTCCTTCCTCTCCTGAACTCTCACTTCACCTATCCTCTCTGGCACTCTCACCTTTGGCATTCCTCTTCTGCACACTTACCTGTGCCTTCCTCTCTGGCACTTCACATCTGTCCTCCTTCTCCAGCATTCTCACCTCACCTATCCTCTCTGGCACTCTCACGTCTGTCGTTCTACTCCAGGACTCTCACTTCCACAGCAGTCTCAAGTCTGACTTCTGCTCTGGCAATCTCATCTCTGCGCCACCTCCTTGTCATCAACACTTCTGCATTCCTCTTGATACTTTCAACTCTGCCTTCTTCAGCTTCCACTGGCTCTTCAGCACTTTCACCAACACCTTCCTCTATGGTACTCTCACATCTGTCTTCCTTTCAGGCACTCTCATTTCTCTCATCCACTCCAGCACTCTCACCTTTGCCTTCATCTTTGGCACTCTCACCACTGCCTTCATCTCTGGCACTCTCACTTCTGCCTTCTCTCACCACTGCCTTCATCTCTGGCACTCTCACCTCTCCCTTCACCTCTGGCACACTCACCTCTGCCTTCTCTCACCTCTGCCTTCATCTCTGCCACTCTCACCACTTCCTTCATCTCTGGCACTCTCACTTCTACCTTCTCTTACCTCTGCCTTCTCTCACCTCTGCCTTCATCTTTGGCACTCTCACCTCTGCCTTCAACTCTGGCACTCTCACCTCTGCCTTTTCTCACCTCTGCCTTCATCTGTGACACTCTCACAGCTGCCTTCATCTCTGGCGCTCTCGCCTCTGCCTTCATCTCTGGCACTCTCACCTCTCTCTTCCTTTCAGGCACTCTCACTTCCCTCATCCTTTCTGAATCTCACTTCTATCATTCCTCATCTTCCTTCTCACATCTGCCTTCCTTTCTGCCACGCTACCTCCCCTTCCTTCCTGGCAGTTTCACAGCTTTGCTTCCTCTACAGCACTCTCATTGTGGGCGTTCCTTTCGTGTGCTCTCACCTCTGTTTCCTCTGTGGCACTTTTACTTCATCCTTCCTCTCCTGGCATTAACATCTTTCAGCCTCGTCGGCGCTCCCACCTCACCTTTCCCCACTGGCCCTGTGGCCTCAAGCTTCCTATTCAGCCATCTCTCCTCCCCAATGCCACTGTGACCACTGTCTTTAATTCAAGCATTCTCACCTCTAGACTCCCTCTGCAGCACTCTCACCTCTGCCTTCATCTCTGGCACTCTCACCTCTGCCTTCTTCTCTGGCACTCTCACCTCTAACATCATCTTGGGCACTCTCATCTCTGACTTCCTCCCCAGCACTCTCACCTCTGCCTCCATCTCTGGCACTCTCACCTCTGACTTCATCTCTGGCACTCTCCCCTCTGCCTTCATCTCTGGCATTCTCACTTCTAGACTTCCTCTCCAGCACTCTCACCTCTGCTTTCATCTCTGGCACCCTCATCCCTATCTTCATCTATCGCACTCTCACTTCTAGACTTCCTCCCCAGGACTCTTACCTCTGCCTCCATCTCTGGTACTCTTACTTCGGTCTTCATCTTGGGCACTCTCATCTCTGGCTTTCTCTGGCACTCTCACCTCTGCCTCCATCTCTGGTACTCCTACTTCTCTCTTCGTCTCTGGTACTCTCACCTATGAACTTCCTCCCCAACACTCTGACTTCTGACTTTATCTCTGACACTCTCACCCATGTCTTCATCTCTGGCACTCTGACTTCCTCCCCGGCACTCTCACCTCTGCCTCCATCTATGGCACTCTCACCTCTGCCTTTATCTCTGGCACTCTAACATCTGGCTACATCTCTGGTACTCTCACCTCTGACTTCCTCCCCAGCACTCTTACCTCTGCCTCCATCTCTGGTACTCTTACTTCTGTCTTCATCTCTGCCACTTTCACCTCTGGATTTCCTGTCCAGCACTCTCACCTCCACCTTCATCTCTGGGACTATCACCTCTGCCTTCATCTCTGGCACTCTCACCTCCACCTTGATCACTGTCACTCTCTCCTCTGCCTTCATCTCTGGCACTCTCACCTCCACCTTGATCTCTGTCACTCTCTCCTCTGTCTTCATCTATGGCACTCTCACCTCTGCCTTTATCTCTGGCACTCTAACCTCTGGCTACATCTCTGGTACTCTCACCTCTGACTTCCTCCCCAGCACTCTTACCTCTGCCTCCATCTCTGGTACTCTTACTTCTGTCTTCATCTCTGCCACTTTCACCTCCACCTTCATCTCTGGGACTATCACCTCTGCCTTCATCTCTGGCACTCTCATCTCCACCTTGATCTCTGTCACTCTCTCCTCTGCCTTCATCTCTGGCACTCTCACCTCTGTCTTCCTCTTTAACACTCTCAAATCTACCTCTCCAACACCCACTTCTGCCTTCCTCTAAATATTGTGAACTCTACCTTCCTCTCCAACACTCCCACCTTCAGGCTCCTCTCTCACAGTCTGACCTCTGCATTCCTTTTAGGCACTTTTATGTCGCCCTTCGCCCAGTACTCTCACCTCTCCCTTCCTCTCCAGTACTAGTAGCTCCACCTTTCAACCCTTTTTCTGTTTACCAGTCTACCATCCTTAACATCTGCTTTCCTTTCTGGCGCTGCCACTTGCATCGTATGGCACTTCACCATGTCATCTGACACTTTCACCTCTGCTGTCTTCTCTACCACTCTCACTTCTGTTTTCCTGCCTGACTGTCTTTCTTAATCTTCCTGTCTGGCACTCCCTTCTCCATCGTCCTATGAGGCACAATCACTTCTGCGGACTTCCCCTGCACTCACCTTCGCCACCTTGTCTGGCACTGTCACCTCGCCCTACCTTTCTGGCACACTCACCTCTGTCATTCATCTCTGGTGCTTTCTCCTTTGCCTTCCTTTGGCACTTCCATCTCCCTCTCCAGCACTCTCACCTCCATGTTTCCTCTGGCACTCTAATCTTCTAATCCCTGTCTTGCTCTTCAACCCTCTAAGGTCATCCTTTCACCAGCACTCTTGAGTTCCCCGACTGTGTCATTCTCTCCCTCTCTTTGTCTAGCTTTTATTTTATACATGCCTCCAAACCTAACATCTCCCCTCCCTCCTCTTACTCCGACCCTCTTCTTTGCTTCCCTCTTTCTTACACAACCTCCACCCTAAGGGCCCGATTCACAGAATTAACTTAAGACAAAATCCTAAACTTACTACTTTTGGTATTCACAGAATGCACTTACTACTTTTGGTATTCACAGAATGCACTTACTACTTTTGGTATTCACAGAATGGATTTACGACTATTAACTTTACGTCCACATTCGGGCTGGAAATTCCGGCCCGGAGGCGGAGCTTCTGGCCCGGAGGCGGAGCTTCCGGCCCAGAGGTGGAGATTTCGGCCATGGCTAAATCTCCGCCACCGGCCGGAATCCCCACCTCCGGGCCAGAAGCTCCGCCTCCTGTGCCGGAAGCTCCGACTCCAGGCCTGAAGCTCTGCCTCCAAGCTGGAAGCTCCGCCTCTAGGCCGGAATCTCCGACCCGAGTGCGGACGTAAAGTTAGTAGTCGCAAATCCATTCTGTGAATACCAAAAGTAGTAAGTGCATTCTGTGAATACCAAAAGTAGTAAGTTTAGGATGTTGTCTTAAGTTAATTCTGTGAATCGGGCCCTAACTTCCTTCCTCCCTCCCCTTCCTCCTTGCTCAACCTTTCCCCTCTTGTTCTTTGTTCATTACACTGCCCTCTTACCCTAACTTCCTTCCTCCCTCCTCTTCCTCTTTCCCTCCTCTACCTCCACCTTTCTTCCCTCCTTCTCTCTTTATTACTCATCCCTCTTACCCTAGCTTCCTTCCTCTCTCCTCTTCCCCTCTCCCTCCTCTTCCTCCTTCCTCAGCCTTTCCTCTCTCCTTCTTTCTTTATTACTCATAACTCTTACCCTAGCTTTCTTCCTCCCGCCTCTTCCTCCTTATGTCCTCTCTCCTTCCTTCTTTATTGCAGAATGCCCTTCCTTCCCCCTGCTTTTCTTCCTTCCTTCCCTCTTTATTACACATTCCTCCACCCTGACTTCATCCCTCCTCTTCCCGAGTCCTCCTCCCCGCCTGTCTCTCTCCTTCCCTCTTTATTACTCATCCGTCCACCCTGAGTTCATCCCTCCTCTTCCTCCTCCCTCCTCTTCCTCCCTCCCTCCTCTTCCTCCTTGCTCATCCTTTGCTCTCTTGTTCTTTGTTTATGACACAGCCCTGTTGCCCTAACTTCCTTCCTTCCTCCTCTTCCTCTCTCCCTCCTCTTCCTTCCTCAGCCTTTCCTCTCTCCTTCTTTCTTTATTACTCATCCCTCTTACCCTAACTTCCTTCCTCTCTCCTCTTCCTCTTTCCCTCCTCTACCTCCACCTTCCTCTCTCCTTCTTTCTTTATTACTCATCCCTCTTACCATAACTTCCTTCCTCCCTCCTCTTCCTCTTTCCCTCCTCTACCTCCACCCTCCTCTCTCCTTCTTTCTTTATTACTCATCCCTCTTACCCTAACTTTCTTCCTCTCTCCCTCATCTTCCTCCTTCCTCAGCCTTGCCTCTCTCCTTCTTTCTTTATTACTCATCCCTCTTACCCTAACTTCCTTCCTCCCTCCTCTTCCTCTTTCCCTCCTCTACCTCCACCTTCCTCTCTCCTTCTTTCTTTATTACTCATCCCTCTTACCCTAACTTTCTTCCTCTCTCCCTCATCTTCCTCCTTCCTCAGCCTTTACTCTTTCCTTCTTTCTTTATTACTCATCCCTCTTACCCTAACTTTCTTCCTCTCTCCCTCATCTTCCTCCTTCCTCAGCCTTGCCTCTCTCCTTCTTTCTTTATTACTCATCCCTCTTACCCTCACTTCCTTCTTCCCTCCTCTTCCTCCTTACATCCTCTCTCCTTCCTTCTTTATTACAGAATGTCCTTCCCTCCCCCTGCTTTTCTTCCTTCCCTCTTTATTACACATCCCTCCACCCTGACTTCCTCCCTCCTCTACCTCCTCACTCCTCTTCCCTTTCCTCTTTCCTCCTCCTCTTTCCTCCTTCCTCTCTTTAGGACTTGTCTGGTATGGTTTTGGTGTTGACCCCTGACCTCCAGCTTCCTTGGTCGCTGACGCTTGCCTCCTCTCCCTTGACCCTCACAGAGATCGTCCTCCCGAGCACCTACCGCTCACAGGTGCGTGGCCTGTGCGGAAACTATGATGGCAACAGCAAGAACGACTACATGCAACCGGACGGGACGGTGGTTGCCTCCCTCAACACTTTTGGCAATAGCTGGAGGGTGAAGGAGCGAAGCCGGGCCCCGGGGCCGGAGGAGCGGGCGCAGGAGCACCGGATCCACAGGTGAGCAGCAAAGCGGCCTTTACCCTGCACCGGCTGGGTTTAGCCAGCCCCTGTGGCACACCTGTGTGAACATCTACTCTACAGGTGCCAGGCGCTTAGTCCCTGTGCCACACCTGTGTGAACATCCACCCTACAGGTGACAGACTGTGACTCCCTGTGATCACCTATGTGAACACTCAGGACTACAGGTGACAGGCTCTGAGTCCTTGTGACACACCTGTGTAAACACCCAGGACTACAGATGACAGGCTTTGACTCCCTGTGCCACAACTGTGTGAACATCCAGTGCTACAGGTGACAGGCTCTAAGTCCTCACAGTTCTGTTAGAGTGCCTGCAGGATGCAGGGAAGCAGCTCCGCTACTCCACGGGAGTACCTGGGTCTTTGTTGAAGGCAGGCAGGCCTCACAGGCTTTTGGTGGCACAGCAGCTGCAAGATGAGACAACTTTGGCGCAAGTTTGTCGGGAACAGGTCGGCAGGGTTGGCAGTAAGTCAGTTGCTTCTCTACTGTCCTTGCTTCTTGCGGCTCTTGGGTGTCCTTCTTCTTAGGTTGGCTGGAATCTAAAGTCCTGGCATCAAGGGGTCCCCAAAAAACTCAATTTAGGGGTGTGAAAGGGAGTGAGGGGTAGTAGCCAATAGGCTACTTATCCCTGGGGTCACTACACCCGCTAGATGACCACTTCTTTTGGGGAGTGGGCACCACCCTGTCCCAGAGTTCCTAATTCCACCACACACAAGATATTGGAATTTCTAAATTCATGTTCACTTAAGTCTCGTCACCCTAGAGGTGTGTCCAGCCTGGCAGTGCAACACGCCTCCTGCATAGCTAATTTTCCCACCTGTCATGGGGCCAGATGACCTCAGGGCAGGGGGTGGCATCTCCCCTGTCTGGGGAAGCCTTGGGTCGCATATCTAAGGCGGCAGAGACATTTGAAGCCTCCTGCCTTGATATGCTGACTTACCAGCCTTCCTGGGGAAAGCAGATGATAACATCTCTCCCCAGAGCAGGCATTGTTTCCGTCCTCTGAGAGCGAAGGCTTTCACCTCCTAGGGAGTCAGAAACTCATCTGTGGTGGCAGGCAGGACTGGACCAGTCAGCCAACACACTTGAGGGCTGGTAGGTTTCAAGGGGTACCCTCTGTGTGCATGTATTAATAAATCAGTCCCTGGAATCAGTGGGGGTTTATTACTACGAGGTGTTTGATACCAAACATTACGGGTGGGCGAAGAATTCTGCTCCATCGGTGGACTTTACTGAGTTTTGCCCACTCTGTGCTCTGCGCATAGCCCCCGAAAAACTCTGTGAAGTGATGCGAAGCCGAGATTTTTCTCTCGAGCAGCTCGCCAATGTTAAGTTGGCGAGCGCTAGCTAGAAAGAATCACGCGCTAGACCTCCTCCCGGCGAGATTTCTCAATGTGGGTGGTTGCGACCGCTCTTGTGTTGAGAAATCTGCTGCTCGCATTGAGGAAGCTGCCACTCGAGTAGACAGCAGCAGCGCCCTCTGGCACAACGCGTAGTGCTGTTCGCACTGATTTTACAGCACAGGACAAACTCCCGATGCTAAAAATAAGTGCGAACAGCGTGACACAGACGACCGGTAGAGTTTTACCAGCACTTTGCGGAGTTCCGCAGAGTAAAACTCCGTGAGCTCCTCCCAGGCCTACCAAACACCATAGGTTTCAGGAAAGCCATTATGTAGCTGAGGAACTTGTTTTGACCAGTGCCCAGAACATAACTTCAGATGGCTTCCCTGCTCACTTGCAATGTGCACTAGACATCACAGGGGCATATCTGCTCATGCAGATATGTCCTCACATAAAATATAATGCACCCTGTCTTAGGGCTCAGTGGCCTGCTGGAGGGGTAACTTACATATATTAGATGCAGTGACTTTGGCATGACACACAGGACTGTGTCATGTTTTCACTCATGGTTTGCACCGGGAAACAACCTTTACAATGCAACCATTACATCGCACTACATTTACAACGCAGTCATTACATCGCAACATCCTTTACAACGCATGTCACTACAACGCATCCATTACATTGCATATCACTACAACGCATGACACTACATTGCATGTCACTACAACGCAAGCATTACATTGCATGTCATTACAACGCATACCATTACAACGCATAGTACCCCTACACCATCCAACACTTACCCTACTGTTGCACCCCCTGGAGTTAGAATAGTAATTTTTACCCCTACACTATCCAACACTTACCTTAAATGCAATGTAATGGTATGCGTTGTAATGGTATGCATTGTAAAGGTATAATGCGATGTAATGGAATGCGTTGTAAGTGTAGTTTTAATACATTTGTTGTAGTGGTATGCGATGTAAATGTATGCATTGTAAAGGATGTTGCGATGTAAAAACTGTGATGTAAAGGCATGCATTGTAAATGTATGCGTTGTAACGTCATACATTCGTTTGCATCATCTCACGCAGCCTGCACTGGCAGTCTGTGTGGAATTTGTATGTGGGTCCCTTAGGGTGACATAAGCTATGCTGCAGCCCTTAGGGACCCTCTTTAGTACCCATGCCCTAGGTACTTGGGGTACCATTTACTAGGGACGTACAGGGGTGCTAAAGTCCTTAGCCAATTATAGCACAATTAGAGAACACCTTGTTTTGGGGAAGGAGCGCTGGCACTGAGGTCCGGGAGCAGGCCTCAGTGCACTGCCCGAGTCAAAAATCAGCATCCAGTAGCTAAAAAAGGGGTAAAAAGTGGGGGCATAACTGCAACAAAAGCCCAGTTTCCTCCAACTCGAGAGAAAGAGTGGGGGTAGCTTGATAGAAGGGCTGTTTCGGCAGAGAATTTGTGAATACCCAGCAAAGAAAGTTCAGGATAAATAGTGGGAAAATGTTTATGCTTGTTTGGTAAATATAGTTTTAATGAATTTAGTTTCATTTGGCAAAATGTTAAGCCTTACTTTTAAAACGTCATAATTCACTAATAATCTTAATTATTTTTCAAAATTCTTGAACTTATTTATTAAAAAGATAGGGAATTAGTTTGCAACTTTTGATTGAATAAGCCAAACTTTTGAAATCCTTAGGTTAATGAAGGCTGATATTACCCAATTGTTATAACTCTCAGTCAGCATTTCTGGTGACATAGGCATCTGTCCTCCTTCTCCAAAACTGGATGGTTCTTCCTTTGACTCACGCAATGTCAAGCCAGTGATAAGGAATGATTCAAGCGTATGAATCCTTCAAAGTTAAAATAGTTTGAAAACTTTAATTAAAGTTAGGTAACTTTTTTTCCCGATGGGTGTGGGTGCCCATCTGGTTTTTCAGATGAGGGAGCGTGCCACACAAATTAGAGTTTTTTAGGTTGTAAGAGAATTTCCAACTGGGCGTAAATTTGGTGTACAGAAATTTATTTTTAGAGTAAATTACAATCAATTAAAAATATAATTGTTTCGTTTCTCACCAGACGAGAGGTGACAGATACTGATCCAGAAACAGGCTTCGAGACCATTGAGTGCACGGAGGAGCAACTGCAGGCCATGAATGGGACTCATCTCTGTGGAGCCATCTCAGACCCCCAGGGGCCCTTCTGCGACTGCCATACGAAAGTTCCTCCATATATTTTTCAGGAGTGAGTACCATGCAGTCTAAACGTATGTGTGAGTCAGTTGGGACATAGACGGGCTACAGGGTAGTAAAGAGACCTTTAGAAATGCCAATGCCTCTAAAAAGGAGGAGTGTTGCAGAATCAGCACATGTCGGGGGAGAGGCGTGTTGACTCACGAAGGAGGCAACAACTGTGCTTGTGTGGCTGTCAGATGATCACATGTCCTAGAAAAGAAAACTACTGAAGCCATTGATCATAGAACAACACATCTGATGGTGGTGACGGGAGATGTGGGCGAAGGAAGATGGTCTTCCAAGGTCAGACAGGAAGTGAAAGTTTACAGACTGCATTTGGCTCCAGGTACACATGTGTCACCTCCTGCCTACTAGAGCAGCCTAACTCCTGGGGTGCGGATGAGGGGCAAGGGTTCACAAACAATTGCAAGAAATATTCAGCTCATACTCCCTCTGTAGTGGAAAGGGAAGTGGACCCCAATCAAGGAGAGATTTGTGGTGGTTGAGGTCATACTTTGGTTGCTCTTTAACCTGTGGATAGGAGCTTCTTAACAAAGCTCCCAGTGGTAGAACCTGCAGATGTCCAGACAGATGATGGGAAAGCGGCCAATACTGAAGAAGCTCCCACCCCTCGAAGACCAACATCTTGACTCCTGAGACTCCAGGTTCCCCACTGTGGAGTTGCTTGACTGTACTTGATCCACAACTCTTTCTGAGTAGTTGCAAGAAAGGTGGAGGAGGGGACCAGCCAGGCATTGAGGTTTGTGATACCGGGGAGGTTGGGCCTAGCTAGAGTTTAACCATTTCTGCTCTCCATCCCTCAGGAACTGCGTCTATGACCTGTGCGCCCTGTACAATAACACGGAGCTCAAGTGCCTGAGCTTTGAGGCATACGTGCAGGCCTGCCAGGAGGAGGCTGTGTCCCTCAGGTCCTGGAGGGCTGACACTAACTGTGGTGAGAAACTTCATCCTTCCTTCAAGGGAGTACGAGGTGGGGTGGTACTGCCTGGAAAAATCTGCTAATGAAGGGTAGAGCTCTGTCAGCTACTCTGTGTAAGCATGTGCTAATGACGAGTTATGATCATAGAATTGTCAGTTTACAACATTTTGTTTATATTTAATACATATTAAAAGGCACATTTTCCAAGCCTAATAGCATGGAATGAAACCCTGTGTTCGAGGCATATGAGCTGTAGATCATATGCTGTGCATAGATCGCCATCTAGTGTTGGGTCCGGATGTTTGCACTGTGTTTTTCTTTGAAGAAGTCTTTCCAGTCACAAGGTAGGTGACTCCTCCTGATAGAGCGCATGGGCATTGACTCCATTGTCAGATTGTTTTTTTCTGCCATCGGGTTCGGATGTGAATTGTTGCGCTCCGGTTCGGCACCGTTTCTTCGGGCCTCCTTCAATGCGCAATCCACTACCCTCGACGGTATTGTTTATCGATTGCGTTTACCATTCTCTGCATATCGTTTACACTCGAAAACCTTTGATCGGAAGATTCGGGGAAGGTAGTTGGGCCGACCCGCGCCCGGTTCGGTAGCAGTCAGTGGAACGGACTCCATTCAAGTTCTGTCCAGGGTTTCGCGCTAAGTTTCCACACACTGACTTGCATGAAGTGTGCAACATCTGCCTATCACCGGAACACGATGAGAAGGACTGCGACACGTGTCAGTCTTTTTGAGTGAAGAAGACACTCCGTGACCGTCGGGCTCGACGTCACAAAATCTACCAGCAAAGTGGCTCGCCGCCAGATCTCCTCGGAGACGAGTCCGAACACGAAGAATCACAAGGGCAGGAAGCCGAAATGGAGGAGGAATACATCTCCGTGTCTGAAGCTGACTCCGATGCCGAAGACCTCTCACCGGGACAATGGATCTTGAGTAAAGAGACTTCTTTCCCCTACCATCTTCTCCATAAAAAGGCTCTGGTCCCTCCACTGCCTTCGGGCCAATTTTGGCACCGAGAAAAGGTTTTGAGCAGCCCCAATTCGAGTTTGGTGCCGAAACATAAACAACAGCCTTCCGGTTCAGGTTCTACTCGTCCCCACGCTGGTACCGACCCGAAACCTACAGCGTCGAAATCCAAACACCTTCTGGTTTCCGTACCACCGGTCTATAAGGCTAAATCTTCAGAGCCGAAAACTTCGGAGCCGAGACTTTTGACACCAAAACTGGTGTCCGAAGAAAGTACTTCAACTAAAGAGCCTTGGACTGATATTCCACCTTCGGATCCGAAACAGAAGGAGATTGTGATTAATCCAGAAACTGGACAGATTCATGCCAAACTTCCTGAGAAGAGGAAAATGGGCTTACCACATTCCTCTAAAAAGGAAAAATGTGAGTACTAACCCTTCTCGCCCAGACATTCCTACTTCTTCAATCATTGATCCAAATTTACTCATTACACCTACACATTCTCCTCCACCACCATCACCTGACCCACAAGATACAGGGGATGGGATATAGATGACTACACACCACAGGATACTGACCCATGGGATAATTATAATGCTGACCCTCAACCAAATAATGACACCGACCTATATCCATCCAGACCTTCTCCTCCGGATGATAACATTGGATATATTGAGCTAATTCACAGAGCTGCACAATATCATGGAGTAGAGCTTCATAAAGAGACTTTAGAGGAGGATTTTCTGTTTGACACACTAAGTTCATCTCAAAGGGCTACACAAACATTATCAATGTTAAAGGGTATGCTTAAACATACTGATGACATCTTTAAAGACCCTGTAAGAGCTGGAATCATCACTCCCAGGGTAGAGAAGAAGTACAAATCTGCACCTAATGACCCTGTATATATCAAAGGCCAGTTACCCTTCGACTCTCTGGTAGTATCCAGTGCTCGTTAAAAAAAAGCTTATTCGCAAACAACAGGGGAAGCCCATCCTCCTGATAAAGAATCCAAATTAATTGATGCTTCGGGCAAATGGGTAGCGTCGCAAGAAGCTAATCATTGGCGCATTGCCAATGCTCAAGCACTATTGGCAAGGTATGACAGAGCTCATTATGATGAGCTCGAAAAGCTCATTGAATTTCTTCCTGATGAGCATAAGTCTAGAGCTAGTGCCCTGATTCAAGAGGGTAAATAACTAATACCTCTATCAGGTGTGCTCTAGATGAGGCGGACACAGCAGCTCGGGCAGTAAACACTAGTGAACTGCTCCGTAGACGTACTTGGTTAAGAATTTCAGGATTCAAGCCTGAGGTACAAGCCTCTATTCTTAATCAACCCTTTGACAAAGAACACCTCTTTGGTCCAGCTGTTGATACAACACTGGAAAAGATGAAAAAGGATACTGAGGTTGCTAAGTCCATGGGGGCCTTAGAATCACCTTCCAACAGGGGATCCTTTTGTCGCTCATTTTACAGGGGTGTCTCCAAAAATGTGTCTACGGACAATTGCTCTTCCTCTTACAAGGGCAACAATCAGTCGCCCTCTTCAAGAGGTTATTTTAGAGGTGGATATAGAGGAAACAACGGCAAGGGAAGAGGCAGAGGTAACTCAACACGCACTTCCCTGCAAACACCAAACAGTGACTTCCTTTCCATACCCCCGACCATTCCACTCCTGTCGGGGGACATCTTTCCCAATTTCTACCCATTTAGAATATGATTACATCAGACAAATGGGTTCTATAAATTATCCAATATGGTTATTGCCTGGAGCTTACAAGCCCTCCACCGAACATTCCTCCAAGGTCACACCTCATGTCACAAGAACATCTCACCCTTCTAAAGAAAGAGGTTCTCTCTTTGTTGCAGAAAGGTGCAATAGAACCAGTCCCTTTACCATACCAGGGAGCAGGGGTGTACTCCCTCTATTTTCTAATTCCCAAAAAGGACAGCTCTCTCAGACCCATATTAGACCTGAGAGAGCTAAATCTATACATTCAGTTGGGCCATTTTCATATGGTAACACTCCAACAGGTGCTTCCCCGCCTTCAGCAAGGCAACTTTCGGTCCACTCAGGATTTAAAGGACGCTTACTTTCATATTCCAGTACACTCTGCACACCGCAAATACCTCAGGTTTTTGGTAGCAGGCCAGCACAATCAATTCAAAGTCCTCCCATTTGGAGTAACAACCGCACCCAGGGTTTTCACAAAATGCTTGCCAGTAGTCGCAGCCCATCTAAGAAGTCTCGTATACCTAGACGACTGGCTCGTAAAGGCCAGCTCGCACAACAGCTGTCTACACCACACACAAAAAAGCTGTGCAATTGCTCCACGAGCTAGGATTCACAGTAAATCTGTCCAAATCCCATTTCCAACCATTCACGTCTCAAGCATATCTAGAAGCTACTATAGACACACAAAAAACTCTAGTCATACCTAATTTCAGCCAGAGTTCGGAATATACAAACCCTGATGTCTCAGTTTCAGCCTCAACACTCCTTACCAGCTCGGGTGGTCATGCAGTTACTGGGAATGATGGCGTCTTGCATTTTTATAGTCCCCTACGCAAGACTTCAGATGCGTCCCCTACAGCAATACTTAGCACGTCAGGGGAACCATGCTCCCGGTCAGTTATAAGATCTAGTGTTGGTAGACGGCCGCACCCATCGCTCTCTGCAGTGGTGGAACACACAAAACCTTTTAAAAGGGCGGACCTTCAGCGACCCGGTTCCACAGATAGTACTGACAGCAGACGCATCACTAACAGGTTGGAGAGCGCATCTCCAAACCCACACAATTCAGGGCATTTGGAGCTTGCAGCAGGAACAGCTTCATATAAATCATCTAGAGCTGCTAGCAATTTTTATGGCGCTGAAAGCATTTCAAGTTCAGCTAGTAGGCAAAGCTGTCCTAATTCGTACAGGCAACATGACTGCCATGGACTACATACAAAAACAGGGAGGGACACACTCTCTCCAGCTGTCGCAGCTAGCACAGACCATCTGCAAATGGGCAATACATCACAAAATATATCTCCTAGCAGAACACCATCCAGGAGTAGACAATCAGATGGCAGATTTG
Source organism: Triturus cristatus (assembly GCF_964204655.1). Taxonomy (NCBI): domain Eukaryota; kingdom Metazoa; phylum Chordata; class Amphibia; order Caudata; family Salamandridae; genus Triturus; species Triturus cristatus. The sequence goes on from NC_140595.1 coordinate 819,670,199, forward strand.
CTCAGTCGTCATACAGAGCAAATCCACAAATGGGAAATACACCCTCAAGTTCTCCACTCATTCTTCCAAATGTGGGGATTCCCACACATAGACCTGTTCGCCACACATCTAAACGCACTATGGATGAATTGGTCAGGGATATTTGCTTATGCTTTTCTGCCTCTCCCACTCATTCCATGAGTGGTTCGGAAACTCAAACAAGCGTCCCTGACACTTATCCTAGTTGCTCCCACATGGGCACGTCAACCTTGGTTCACAACCCTATTGGAACTCTCAGTAGTTCCTCTTAAAAAACTACATCTTACACCCAATCTCCTCACACAGAGCCATGGAGACATAAGACATCCAGACCCCAGTCAACCCAATCTGGCGATCTGATTCCTGAAGTCTTAGAGTTCGGCTATCTTAATCTACTTCCAGACTGAATGAATATTATCAAAGAGGCTAGACGTCCTACCACAAGAGCCTGCTATGCAGCAAAGTGGAAGCGGTTTGTGATATACTGTAATAATAACCACATCAACCCGCTTGATGCTTCTGTACAAAACATTATGTTATTTGTTACATCTACAGCGTTCCAATTTAGCGTACACATCCATATGTTTACATCTGGCTGCAATAGCTGCATGCCTCCAGAATAGACAACATCTATCTCTTTTGAAAGTACCTGTTATCAAAGCCTTTATGGAGGGACTCAAAGGAGTCATTCCCCGAGACATCCACCTGCTCCAGTGTGGAATCTCGACATTGTTATCACCAGACTAATGGGTCCACCCTTTGAGCCATTGCTTAAATTTGAACTGCAATTTCTCACATGGAAGGTTGCTCTCCTCGTTGCTATTACAACACTCACAAGAGTGGGTGGGCTTCAGGCATTAACTATAGAAGAACTCTTTTTACAAATGTACCAAAATAAAGTGGTTCTTCGGGCTAATCTTAAATTCCTTCATAAAGTCATTTCTGCTTTTCATATCATCCAATCTGTTGAGTTACCTGTGTTGTTCCCTCAACCAGATTCAGTGGCAGAACGTGCCCTACAGACATTAGATGTGAAGAGAGCATTGCTTTATTACATAGAAAGGACAAAACCTTTCCATAACACCAATCAACTCTTTGTCGCTTTTGCTCCACCAAACAAGGGCAATCCCATATCAAAATCAGGTATTGCAAGGGGGATAGTCAAGTGCATTCAAATATGCTATGCAAAAGCAAAACAAACATTAACAATTCCCCCTAGAGAACACTCTACATGCAAACTGGGGGCTTCTATGGCATTCTTAGGAAATATACCCATAGATGACATATGCAAAGCTGCAATATGGTCTACACCTCACACATTCACAAAACACTATTGTGTAGATGTGTTAGCAAGACAACAAGCTAGAGTGGGCCAGGCAGTTTTACGAACACTATTTCAGACCGCTGCAACAGCTACAGGTTAGCCACCGCTTTGGGAGATAACTGCTATATAAAATGCTACTTACCCAGTATGCATCTGTTCTTGGCATACAGAGCTGTAGAGTCATATGCGACCACCCGCCTCCCCAGGTACCTATACCTGTTGCAGTAACATCTTACTTAGATACATGCATTCATGGACATCTTCTTTTACTACTCTTACTAACTCCATTCTCACCCTCTGCGGGAAAACAAATGGAGTCGATGCCCATGCGCACTATCAGCAAAAGGAGGAGTCACCTACCTCGTGACTGGGAAGACTTCTTCAAAGAAAAACAAAGTGCAAACATCCGGACCCAACACTAGATGGCCATCTATGCACAGCATATGACTCTACAGCTCTATATGCTAAGAACAGATGCATACTAGGTAAGTAGCATTTTCCTTCCTCACAGCCCATGTTGTTTTCTGTGCTTTGAAACATCAGTACTTGGGTCTGGGTCAAGTGGCTTAGCGGGCTAATGCATCCACTGGAGAGGCCTGTGTTCAACCTCATGGTCATAAATTCAAATCCCAGCAGGTCCACTCAGTCTTTCATCCTTCTGTGGTCAATAAAATGACTACCATTGATTTGGGTAACAATAAATATCTGACATTCAACGCCAAGATGCCCCTGGGTGAACATGTGCCTTACAGATACACATGTTATATTATGGGTTTGTCTTCTGTGCTTTTCGGTGTCAGTGCACTTGTGTGTGTTTGTGTACCCATATTCCATTTTGTCATATGTGCTTTTATGTATCTGTATATGGATGTATCCTTGAGTTCTGTACTTTTAGGACATTGTACCTATTTTGTTTGTGTAGGTGTCTGTGTCATTTTTCTTCTGTGCTTTTAAGTGTGTATCACTATGTATATACTGGGTCTGGTCAGTCAGTGGATTAATGCACACCATTCACAGATCTGTCTTTGACCTCATGGGCACAGATTCAACTCACAATGGGCCCACTCAGACCTTTCATCCTGCAGAGGTTCCCAAAGTTAGTTCAGTTGCCTTGGGTAGCACGTGGGAAACAACAAAACTCTGTTGTACAAAGGTAATGTCTTTGTGCTGTTTGTGCTTGTGTTCATCTTGGTCTACTCCTGTTTGCTTTTCTTGGGCCTGTTAACCTGCGTCAGAGTTTGCGCTGTGTGTAACGGTTTCTTGTGTGTCCTGTGTGGCTCTCTGTGTTGCTCTCTATGCCTCCAATGTAGAAGGTGGGTAGGTGGCTCTAACGGGATATCCTGTGCTCCTACAGTAAGTAAGGGTTATGGTATAGATTGTACACTCACCAGAATTATTCAAGGACCAAAGAGTAGTAACAAGGAAGATTATATCACACGCTTGGGACTACACGGTGAGGAATACACAAATATGTATATTTCACTTTATTGGGGTCGTTTTTTCATCAAACACCATTAAAAAACACTTTTAGTCAAGACTTTTGTCCCATTATTAGCTGTCTACTGCATATCGTACTCAAAATCATATTCATTTGTCCCGCTCATATCATCCTCAGTCATTCAGGAGAGAGGAGTTGGCCTAACGGCTAGGGCGCTCGACCTCGGACCTGGGGAACTGGGTTCGAGTCTCGGTAATGACGCTGAACATCCTGTGATTCTGGGAAAATCACTTAATCTCCCCGTGCCTAACAAAAAAAATAAATGAATGTGTCCTCATGTAATGCAACTGGTGCTATGTAAAGCGCTCTGATACCCGATTCGGGTCAAGTTCGCGCTATATAAAACTCTGTAAAAAAAAAAGAAGTTCTGTTATCCAGTGGATATCATCCTTAGTCATATTCAGTTGCCCAGCACATATTATCCTCAGCGCTGTATTCAGTTGTCCAGTGCATATCATCCCTAGTCATCATCAGTTGTCCAGCGCATATTATCCTCAGAGTCATATTCAGTTGCCCAGTGCATATCATTCTCAGTTATATTCAGTTGCCCAGAGCATATCATCCTCGGAGTCATATTCAGTTGTCCAGTACACATCTTACTCAGTCATATTCAGTTGCCCAGCACATATCATCCTCAGAGTCATATTCAGTTGCCCAGCGCATATGATCCTCAGAGTCATATTCAGTTGACCAGCGCATATCATCCTCGGAGTCATATTCAGTTGCCCAGCACATATCATCCTCAGAGTCATATTCAGTTGCCCAGCGCATATCATCCTCGGAGTCATATTCAGTTGTCCAGTGCACATCTTACTCAGTCATATTCAGTTGCCCAGCACATATCATCCTCAGAGTCATATTCAGTTGACCAGCACATATCATCCTCAGAGTCATATTCAGTTGCACAACGCATATCATCCTGAATTATATTCATTTGCCCAGCGCATATCATCCTCAGAGTCATAGTCAGTTGCCCAGCACATATCCTCAGCCATATTCAGTTGTCCGGTGTATATCATCCTCATGGTCATATTCAGTTGTCCAGGGTATATCTTTCTCAATACCATTTTCATTTGCCCTCCATATATTACCCTCAGTGCCATTTTCAGCTGCACCATGTATCGTCTCGGGTACCATGTGTGGTTGCTTTAGCATGTGTCATCCTTGGTGCCATTTTGGGCAACCCAGCGAATATCCTCCTTTGTAGCATGGCGTATCAACTTCAGTTGCACAGCGTGCATCCAATGTAGTGCCATCTTCAGTAACTCAGTGCTTCTGGTCCTCAGTGCCATGTTCAGTTGCACAGCGCTCATCAGCTGCGGTGCCATCTTCAGTTACTCAGAGCTTCTGGTCCTCAGTGCCATGTTCAGTTGCACAGCGCTCAGCAGCTGCGGTGCCATCTTCAGTTACACAGAGTGTCTGGTCCTCAGTACCATCTTCAGTTGCACAGCGAGCATTAGCTGCGGTGCCATCTTCAGTTACTCAGGCCTTCTGGTCCTCAGTGCCATGTTCAGTTGCACAGCGCTCATCAGCTGCAGTGCCATCTTCAGTTACTCAGAGCTTCTGGTCCTCGGTACCATCTTCAGTTGCACAGCGAGCATTAGCTGCGGTGCCATCTTCAGTTACTCAGGCCTTCTGGTCCTCAGTGCCATCTTCAGTTGCACAGCGAGCATCATCTGCAGTGCCATCTTCAGTTACACAGAGTGTCTGGTCCTCAGTGCCATCTTCAGTTGCACAGCGCGCATCAGCTGTGGTGCCATCTTCAGTTCAGCTGCCCAGCACTTGTCTTCAGAGCCCTTTTCAGCTGACAAGCAGATATTGTCCTTGGTACCATTACCAGCTGCCCATCACTTGTCTCCCTTGATGCCGGTTTCAGTTACATGGATGTGTCTGAGCCCCTTTCATGGCTAGTGTGCTTGTGTTGATTTGTGCCTGTTATGCCCATTTCAGGTTGCGTATCTGCTTATTTGTAGATCTTACTCTATCCTTCTCATATTTTGTGCCTGTTGTGTTGCCTCTTACCTGTATTTGTGCCTCTTGTGACAATCTCAGTTGTGTTTCCATTTCCCATGTATGCTGAAGCATTCGTGTCTCCAGAAGGTTGACTATATCAAAGGCAGGGGCTTACCTGTACACCCCAGGTCTCCCCTGTGACCTCCAGGCAGGGTTGTGAGATTGAAAACTACCTTCTAACACTGCCCTTTTTTCAACTCTAGCCCTGACGTGCCCACCACACAGTACCTACAAGCCCTGCATGTCAGCGTGCCCTGCAACCTGTGCCAACTTGGCCGCCCCGTCTGAGTGCAATGAGCCCTGTGTCGAGGGCTGCGAGTGCGATAAAGGATACGTGCTGAGCGGACCTGACTGTGTGCCCTACAGCCAGTGTGGTGCCCTCTTCAACAGCAAGTATTACATGGTATGTCCTGTGAGGGGGGCATCTGAGGGTGGTCTTTGTGGCTGGGTGGAGACGGGTGGACAAAGCTGACCCTAAAGGCATAATGCTTGCTGGCAGGGTTCTTCTCAAGGAGACAAGCAGTGCCTTTGTGTGTAGGCCACCACGTCTCTTGGTGGTGACAGCAATTGGCTTGCACCAGTTGGATCTTTTGAAGACCAGAGTATAGATTCAGCTGGGAGTTGTTTCCTGTGAGACCCAGTCTTGAAGATCTGCATTTCCAGGAGGGCAGCCCACAGGGGCAGCTGTTGGTCTCCATTGGCAGCTCTAAGTAGTTACAGTAATAGTAGGTCTTCATGGTATGGTTGTTCCTAGAGTTCTACATCTCCTCTTCACTGACTTCAGCTGCAGAATTATGCTCTAGAAATACAGTGTTTGCCTGCTTTCCTTCCATCACCTGCACTTTCTTCTCCCCATCACCCTCCCATTCCTCTCCCCCATCATACTCCTTTTCCTCGCCCCATCACCCTCCCTTTCCTCTCCCCATCACCCTCCTTTTCCTCTCCCCATCACCCTCTTTTTCCTCTCCCCATCACCCTCCTTTTCCTCTTCCCCGTCACCCTCATTTACCTCTCCCCATCACCCTCCTTTTCCTCTCCCCATCACCCTCCTTTTCCTCTCCCCATCACCCTCCTTTCCTCTCACCCATCGCCCTCACTTTCTTCTCCCATCACCCTCCCTTTCCTCTCCCCCATCACCCTCCTTTTCCTCTCCTCATCACCATCCTTTTCCTCTCCCCATCACCCTCCATTTCCTCTCCCCATCACCCTCCATTTCCTCTCCCCATCACGCTCACTTTCTTTTCCCCATTTCTCTCCTTTTCTTCTCCACAACTGTGTTTGCATCTTCCCACCTCCTCCTCCCAGTTCTCTAAACCTTCTTCCCCTCTCTACATAAGCCTCATTTGCCCCTCCATTCTCCTCATGGGTGTAGGAACGTGGAATCTGACTACATGGTTGCCCCCACTTTTTTCCTGGTGTTTTGCTGGTTTTCGACTTAGTTTGGCTGGGATCCTGCTATTCAGGACCCCAGCCTATCTGCTTTCTCCCTTAAATTAATTACAAGTACTTTAGGTAGACTCCAGATTGGGATTCTGGGGTACTCTTATAAGTCCCTAGTATATGGTATACTATGTACCCAAGGCATAGGTACCCCAGAGGCCTACCAGGGGCTGCAGCATGTATTATGCAACCCCTGGGAAGCCTTCCAAAATGACACCACAGGACTGCTACAGAGTGAGGTTGTGCATGCACCCCTTACTGAGATATAGGTTCACTATATCTCACCCTATCACTGCACATACAAACCTATCAGTCACCCCTATAGTAGGCCTTATCAATCCTGAAGGCAGGGTGCTTGGTTTTATATGAGAGGGTGCCTATGCATGAGCTGAGCCCCTCTGCAGCCTTCGGAATCTATTCTACAGGGTTGTCTGTGATGCAGCCTGACCATATACCCTTAAGTGCATTATAACTTCACGGTAAATGCTAACTTTGGGATGGCTGCACGGAAACATGTCGTGTTTGGTGTCAAACACCTTGGAATCATACCCCCACACCAGTAACTGGTGTGGGAGTATGATCCCACCCCTCTAGAGGGAGAGACATGACAGCACCGGCATACCCGGTACCAGCTAACAGAGCCCTGGCATCACAAAATGGATGCTGCCAGCCACAGACACAAGCCTGGCCTCCTGCTGCTGACTGAAACTCCGGCATGGGAGGCCTGGACAGTAGGTTTCCTGTCACAGGGAGGTGTTATCACCTCCCAGACAGGCTTTAGTGGATTGGAGCTGGGTGGGTGCACTCCGAGAGTGCTTTGAAGTCTGCACTGGGGGCACATTTGGTGTCCCTGTGCATAGTCCAGCTCAAACCGGTTGCAGGGGTTACCAGCCCCTGCTCTGGTGCAAAACTGGACTAAGGAAATCGGTGTAGCCACCCCTCTTTCCAAACCCTCCCATAGGTTGGTCCCCAGAGTTAGTCCAACCTCTTCCTTGGGTATAACGAAGGAACACCTGACTACAGGATTTTAGATTACACCTGGACGAAACTCTGACACAGAAATCCCGGAACTTCGACGATCGACATAACTAGATGACAGAAGAATCTCCCTTGGAGTAAAGGAGTTACTCCCCTGCAAGGCAGGCACCAAAGATGCCCGGTTTGCATCTCCTAAGCTCCCGCCGGACTCCGAAGTATTTGCAACACAGGAGGTGGGTTTCCAGACTTCCCAGAGGCTGACCCGAGTCCCCAGCAAAGCTGAGACCTGTAGCCCTCATGGGTACCGTGGAAACGGAACCCCTGTTCACCGTGCACATTTGCGAGTGCATTAGCTTCTTGACGTCCCTTGAGGCTGTGCATTGGGTTACTTGTATCCCAGACCCCGAGCACTTTTTACACCGAAGATTGCTGACCTACACTCCACGAGTGTTCCGTGAGCCGGCCCTTTGTGTTCTAGCTCGAGGTACCTTCGCGATCCCTGGTCCGTCGACTGGTGGGTCCCTGTGAAGGCAACTTTAACTTTAATTGGGCTTCCCTGGTTGCTCCAGAAGTGCCCTGACTCTCCATCGCTTGTGGAGTCCCCAGGACCTTCTTGGTCCGCACCGAAGCATCTTTTCTCTTCCTGCGTGGGTTGCTTTTGCCAAGGCTTGTTGTGTCCAATCCGGGCACCGACACTGCAGCACTCGACATCCTTCATGGGACAGCTCGAATCCAGCTCCTGGTCATCGTCGATGCCTCCTGGTCCTTGTGGCTGAAGAGTCAAGCTTCCCCTCTTCGCACCTGAAGCACCCGACATCGGTGGGCATTCGTCTATCGTGCCCCTGGTCACTGGTAAGTGACCCAGACTCTGTCCCCTCTGCTTTCAGATTCTTCACATCTTCGATCTAGCCTTGGATCTCTTCGGACACTTCTCTTCTTCCCGGCAGCAGCACTTTGCAGCAGGTCGCCATTGAAAACGACAACGCGACCCGACACCATTTGACACCTATGCACCCGGCTTCCCTGGGTGAGGTAACTCGAGTACTCTGGTGCTCCCATGGGTGTTGGCCATAGAACCCCCTAAGTCTAAAGGGGTTTGCTCAAAGTCCTCTCCTAAGTGTCCTTAAACTTTAGAATTCCATCCGTGACTTTCCCCATAGAAGCTAACGGATCTCGCGGTTGTGTTCTCACAGTGCATACAGTCCCTGTGGGTCCCCTGTGTCACTACCTTGTGTGGTTCCTTGAGGTCCCAGTGATTCTACAGGCTCAAGGCCTTGTGTCTAGTCAGGTCGTGGTTCTTATACCACTTTCTTAATATATGGTTTGGTTCGCCCCTAGGGCCTAATGTATATTGTGCTAATCTACTGTGATATATTAAGTGTAACATATGTGCTTTGACCTCTAGCCTCATAAAGAGACTAGCAGGGTGTGTTTAGTAATAAATACATATATTTTATATATATACCTGGTGTGGTCCTCCTTTCATATTCAAGAGAATATAGACTGGTATAACAAGCTGCCTTACACTACATAGCTACCACTAGGATAGCTTTCAAATAAGGTTGTCTTTAACCTATCATCAATAAGGGTTGTTTGGACCGGTGCAAGGTGCCCACTATAACTAGTGGACGGCATATACCAGGCCAACTTCTCACAATGGGTCTCTAGAATCTCTTCTATCTCTACATAAGCCTATTCAACCTCTCTTCTCTGTACATAGACCCACCTGAACCCCTCCTTTGTTTTTGTAAGCCTCCTACATGACTCTTCTTCCTACCTAAGCCTCCATCATCCGTCCTTTCCCTGAATGCCTCACGCATCCCTCCTTTCCCTGAATGCCTCACGCATCCCTCCTTTCCCTGAATGCCTCATGCATCCCTCCTTTCTCTGAATGCCTCACGCATCCCTCATTTCCCTGAATGCCTCACGCATCCCTCCTTTCCCTGAATGCCTCACGCATCCCTCCTTTCCCTGAATGCCTCACGCATCCCTCCTTTCCCTGAATGCCTCACGCATCCCTCCTTTCCCTGAATGCCTCACGCATCCCTAGCGCGGGGATGCCCTCGGGTCACCAGGCGCTTTACAAGTCGCTAAATAAATAAATAAATAAATCCCTCCTTTCCCTGAATGCCTCACGCATCCCTCCTTTCCCTGAATGCCTCACGCATCCCTCCTTTCCCTGAATGCCTCATGCATCCCTCCTTTCTCTGAATGCCTCACGCATCCCTCCTTTCCCTGAATGCCTCACGCATCCCTCCTTTCCCTGAATGCCTCACGCATCCCTCCTTTCCCTGAATGCCTCATGCATCCCTCCTTTCCCTGAATGCCTCACGCATCCCTCCTTTCCCTGAATGCCTCACGCATCCCTCCTTTCTCTGAATGCCTCACGCATCCCTCCTTTCTCTGAATGCCTCATGCATCCCTCCTTTCCCTGAATGCCTCACGCATCCCTCCTCCCCCTGAATGCCTCACGCATCCCTCCTCCCCCTGAATGCCTCACGCATCCCTCCTCCCTCTGAATGCCTCACGCATCCCTCCTCCCTCTGAATGCCTCACGCATCCCTCCTTTCTCTGAATGCCTCACGCATCCCTCCTTTCCCTGAATGCCTCACGCATCCCTCCTTTCTCTGAATGCCTCACGCATCCCTCCTTTCTCTGAATGCCTCATGCATCCCTCCTTTCCCTGAATGCCTCACGCATCCCTCCTTTCCCTGAATGCCTCACGCATCCCTCCTCCCCCTGAATGCCTCACGCATCCCTCCTCCCTCTGAATGCCTCACGCATCCCTCCTCCCTCTGAATGCCTCACGCATCCCTCCTTTCTCTGAATGCCTCACGCATCCCTCCTTTCTCTGAATGCCTCACGCATCCCTCCTCCCTCTGAATGCCTCACGCATCCCTCCTTTCTCTGAATGCCTCACGCATCCCTCCTTTCCCTGAATGCCTCACACATCCCTCCTTTCTCTGAATGCCTCACGCATCCCTCCTTTCTCTGAATGCCTCACACATCCCTACTCATTCTGAATGCCTCACGCATCCCTCCTTTCCCTGAATGCCTCACGCATCCCTCCTCCCCCTGAATGCCTCACGCATCCCTCCTCCCTCTGAATGCCTCACGCATCCCTCCTTTCCCTGAATGCCTCACGCATCCCTCCTTTCTCTGAATGCCTCACGCATCCCTCCTTTCCCTGAATGCCTCACGCATCCCTCCTTTCTCTGAATGCCTCACGCATCCCTCCTTTCTCTGAATGCCTCATGCATCCCTCCTTTCCCTGAATGCCTCACGCATCCCTCCTTTCCCTGAATGCCTCATGCATCCCTCCTCCCCCTGAATGCCTCACGCATCCCTCCTCCCTCTGAATGCCTCACGCATCACTCCTCCCTCTGAATGCCTCACGCATCCCTCCTTTCTCTGAAGGCCTCACGCATCCCTCCTTTCTCTGAATGCCTCACGCATCCCTCCTCCCTCTGAATGCCTCACGCATCCCTCCTTTCTCTGAATGCCTCACGCATCCCTCCTTTCCCTGAATGCCTCACACATCCCTCCTTTCTCTGAATGCCTCACGCATCCCTCCTTTCCCTGAATGCCTCATGCATCCCTCCTCCCCCTGAATGCCTCACGCATCCCTCCTCCCTCTGAATGCCTCACGCATCACTCCTCCCTCTGAATGCCTCACGCATCCCTCCTTTCTCTGAATGCCTCACGCATCCCTCCTTTCTCTGAATGCCTCACGCATCCCTCCTCCCTCTGAATGCCTCACGCATCCCTCCTTTCTCTGAATGCCTCACGCATCCCTCCTTTCCCTGAATGCCTCACACATCCCTCCTTTCCCTGAATGCCTCACGCATCCCTCCTTTCTCTGAATGCCTCACACATCCCTCCTCATTCTGAATGCCTCATGCATCCCTCCTTTCTCTGTGGGTAATCCTGTATCCCACCTCTCTCTACATATGCTTCAAGCATTCATCCATTCTCCCTATAGACCCCAGTGCCACAAAGACCCCACAGGTCACTCCTCTCTCCTCGCAGTCTCTCAGCAGACATCCTTTCTTTGTGATGGCCTCCTATCTCTTCAGAGGTCTTCTGCGCCCCACCACTCGCTACTTACTTCTCAAGAGTCCCTCCTTTCTCTGCAAAAGCCTCCGTTGCCGCTCTTCTCTCTACATAGGACTCAAGGGTCCCTCCTTTCTCTACGTAACTTCCGTTACTCCTTCTTGCTTTGCCTAGGCCTCTGGTAATTTCAGTCATTGACCACACATTTCTTCAATCACTTTTGTTCTCCCTCCTCAGATAAATGAAACTTTCTACGACACAGACTGTACCAGGCTTTGCACGTGCACCAATACAGGTGTGGTTTCATGCGCTCCAACCTCATGTGGGGCCAATGAGGTTTGCACCATCTACAACCTCAACCTTGGCTGTTATCAAGGTAAGTTTGAACCTTCACCAAGTGGCATCCCTTCAGAAACCAATGAGTGAGCTTCGCGGATGCAAGGCAAAGCAACCAATGGGATTTGAGACCTAGAGAGACATAACCATACACATCCTGTGAACCAGAGTTGTTAGCAAATGGGCCTGCACCTCAGACAAGATTTGTTTTCCATTGGCTCCTCTTTTCTGTCACCTCATCATGGTGTTCTTTCCGCTGCTTATCACATATTTTCGAGTCCTTTCTGCCACTTTACACACTTGTGATTGGTAGCCATGGGCCTCCTTAGACTCACTTTGTTCCCCCCACTTGTCATTCCTGGGCTCATGTTACTGGTTCCTATTGAGGTCCTTCGGCTGGTGTTATTGGTTCCCCTCATTCTCCTTCACTTTCTTCCCTCGCCTCCATGACTTTCTATTTTGGTCGCCTTTGGTCTGCTTGTCCTACTCTGGGTTCCCAGCAGCCTCCTTGGCATTCTTATGTTGATTCCCCTCTGCATATGTTGCTCTCTGTTACTGGTTGTCCTCTGTAACTTTACCCTTTCGTGAGTTACTTTACCTCCCTTGAGCTTTTCTGGGTCTCCTTTCCCGCGCTGTACTTTAATTTCCCTCAGTCTCGGATACACCGGGCTGGCTTTAATCAATCAATTGCTTCCGTCCGCCTTCCAAAATGTGCATTATTGGACTAATTTCGTCTTTTAATTCTTTTACATTAGGTTCCTTCTGCCCTACCAACTTTCAGACCTGCTTTGGCTTTCCTCCTTATCTCGCATCTGTGGTGTTTTACCTCTTGCTCATCTTATCTCACACCTATGCTGTTTTACCTCTGCCTCAATGTCTCTTACAGCTGTGCTGTTTTACCTTTACTCCATCCTCTCACACCTGTCATTGCTTTCCTAGTTCTCCTCTCACATCTGGCGTGCCTTTCCCTTTTCTCCCATAGCTGTGCAGTTTCATCTCTATCCCAACTCTCACAGCTGTGAAATTTTACCTCTGCTTCATCTTATACTTGTGACGTTTTACCTCTGCCCTGTCTTCTTTCACAACCTCTGCCTCATCTTATCTCATACCTGTAATGTTTTACCTCTGTCTCATCTTCTCACTTCTATCATTGCTTCCTTCTTCTCTCACCGGGTATTCCTGCTCCTCTTCTCTCACAGCTGTGATGTTTACCTCTACCTCATCTTCTCTAAGGGTTGTGATTGGGTACCCTGCTCTTTTCTCACACCTCTGGAGTTTTACCTCTGGCTCATTTCATCTCATACCTGTGTTGTTTTACTTAAGCCTCATCTCCTCACATTTGTCATTGCTTTCCTTTTTCTTCTCTGACACCTGCCATCGATTTCTCTCTTCTCTCACAGGTGTGCAGTTTTACCTCTACCTCCTCTTCTCTCACAGCTCTGATGTTTTACCTCTGGCTCTTCTTATCTCATCATACCTGTGATGTTTTACCTCTGCCGCATCTTCACACATCTGTCATTGCTTTCCTCCTTCTCTCACACCTGCCATTGATGTCCCTCTTCTCTGGAGTTGTGCAGTTTTACCTCTGCCCCATCTTCTCTCACATCTTTGATTATTTTTACTTCTGGCTCTTTTTATCTCATACCTGGGATGGTTTACCTCTGCCTCATTGTATGTCCTACCTGTGATGTTTTACCTCTTCCACATCTTTGCACATCTATCAGTGCTTCCCTTCTTCTCTCCCACCTGGCGTTGCTTTCCCTCGTCTGTCACAACTGGGATATTTTACCTCTGCCTTATGTTATCACAGTTGTGAGTGGTTTCCCTCTTCTTCTCTCATAGCTGTGATTGGTTTCCCTCTTCTTACATCTGCGATTGGTTTCCCTATTCTTAACTCACAGCAATGATTGGTTTCCCTCTTCTTCTCTCACATCTGTCTTTGGTTTCCCGCTTCTTATCTCACAGTAGTGATTGGTTCCTTCTTCTAATCTCACAGCAGTGATTGAGTTCCATCTTTATCTCACAGCTGTGATTGGTTTCCCTCTTCTTATCTCACAGCAGTGATTGGTTTCCTCTTCTCTCACATCTGTGTTCAGGTTCCCTTTTCATCTTTCACAGCTGTGATTGATTTTCCTCTTCTTATATCACATCTGGGATTGGTGAACCTCTTTTCTCACAGCTGTGATTGGTTTCCCACTTCTTATCTCCCAGCTGTCTATTGGTTTTCCTCTTCTTCTCTCACAGCTGCGATTGGTTTTCCTCTTCTTATCTCACAGTTTTGATTGGTTTCCTTCTTCTCACAGTTGTGATTGGATTCCCTCTTCTTCTCTCACAGCTGTGATTACTTTCCCTCTTCTCTCACAGCTGTGATCAGTTTCCCCCTTCTTCTCTCACAATTGTGATTGTTTTCTCTCATCTCTCACAGTTGTGGTTGGTTTCCCTCATCTCTTACAGCTGTTATTGTTTTCCCCCTTCTTCTCTCACAGCTGTGACTCATTTCTCTCTGTGGCTCCCACAGCTGTGTTGTTTTATGTCTGCCCCATCTTCTCTTACAGCTGTGATATTTTACATTTCCCTCATCCTTTCTTACAGCTCTGATTGTTATCCCTCTTCTTCTCACATCCCTGATTGGTTTCCCTCTTCTTCACTCACAGCTGTGATTGGTTTCCCTCTTCTTCTCTTACAGCTGTGATTGGTTTCTCTCTTCTTATCTCACAGCTGTGATTGGTTTCCCTCTTCTTCTCTCATATCTGTGATTGGTTTCCCTCTTTTTCTCTCACAGCTGTGATTTGTTTCCCTCTTCTTCTCTCACAGCTGTGATTGGTTTCCATCTTCTCTCACATCTGTGATTGGTTTCCCTCTTCTTATCTCACAGCTGTGATTTGTTTCTGTCTTCTTTTCTCACATCTTTGATTGGCTTCCCTCTTCTTCTCTCACATCTGTGATTGGTTCCCTCTTCTTATCTCATAGCTGTGATTGGATGCTGTCTTCTTCATTCACATCTGTGATTGGTTTCCCTCTTCTTCTCTCACAGCTGTGCAGTTTTACCGCTGCCCCATCTTCTCTCAGAGCTGTGATGTTTTACCTCTGTCTCATCCTATCTTACAGCTCTGATTGGTTTCCCTCTTTTTTCTCACAAGTATGATTGGTTTCCCTCTTCTTCTGTCACAGCTGTGATTGGTTTTTCTCTTCTTCTTTCACAGCTGTGATTGTTTTCCCTTTTATTCTTTCACAGCTGTGATTGGTTTCCCTCTTCTTTCACAGCTGTGATTGGGTTCCCTCTTCTGTCACAACTGTGATTGGTTTTCCTCTTCTGTCACCGCTGTGATTGGGTTCCCTCTTCTTCTTTCAAAGCTGTGATTGGTTTCCCTCTCTGCTGTCACAGCTGCGATTGATTTCCCTCGCATCTCAGTGCTGGAATTGGTTTCCCTCTTCTTCTCACACACCTGTGACTGCTTTATCTCATCTATCACAGCTGTGCTCTTTTACCGCTGCCCCATCTTCTCTCACAGCTGTGATGTTTCACCTCTGTCTCATCCTATTTTACAGCTCTGATTGGTTTCACTCTTTTTTCACCCAAGTGTGATTGGTTTCCCTCTTCTTCTGTCACAGCTGTGATTGCTTCTTCTCTTCTTCTTTCACAGCTGTGATTGGTTTCCCTCTTCTTTCACAGCTGTGATTGGTTTCCCTCTTCTGCTCTCACAGCTGGAATTGTTTTTTTTTTCTTTTCTCACAGCTGTGAGTGCTTTACCTCCTCTCTCACAGCTGTGCTCTTTTACCGCTGCCCCATCTTCTCTCACAGCTGTGATGTTTTACCTCTGTCTCATCCTATTTTACAGCTCTGATTGGTTTCCCTCTTTTTTCACACAAGTGTGATTGGTTTCCCTCTTCTTCTGTCACAGCTGTGATTGCTTTTTCTCTTCTTCTTTCACAGCTGTGATTGGTTTTCCTCTTATTCTTTCACAGCTGTGATTTGTTTTCCTCTTCTTTCACAACTGTGATTGGTTTCCCTCTTCTGCTCTCGCAGCTGGAATTGGTTCTTTTTCTTTTCTCACCACTGTGACTGCTTTACCTCCTCTCTCACAGATGTGATGTTTTACCTCTCTCTCATCCTATCTTACAACTCTGAATGGTTCCCCTCTTTTTTTCTCAAAAGTGTGATTGGTTTCCCTCTTCTTCTGTCACAGCTGTGATTGGTTTCCCTCTTCCTTCACAGGTGTGATTAGTTTCCATCTTCTGCTCTCACAGGTGTG
Source organism: Triturus cristatus (assembly GCF_964204655.1). NCBI lineage: Eukaryota > Metazoa > Chordata > Amphibia > Caudata > Salamandridae > Triturus > Triturus cristatus. The sequence goes on from NC_140595.1 coordinate 819,686,112, forward strand.
ATTGGTTTCCCTTTTCTTCTCATCTGTGATTGGTTTCCCTAGTCTTCTCATCAATTATTGGTTTCCATCTTCTTCTCTCACAGCTGTGATTGGTTTCCCTCTTCTTCTCTCACGGCTGTGATTGGTTTCCCTCATGTCTCACATCAGTGATTGGTTTCCCTCTTCTTGACTCACAGCTGTGGTTGGTTTCCCTCATCTCTCACAGCTGTGATTGGTTTCCCTCTTCTTCTCTCACAGGTGTGATTGGTTTACCTTTTCTTCTCATCAGTGATTGGTTTCCCTCTTCTTCTCTCACAGTTGTGATTGGTTTTCTTCCTCTTCTCTCACAGCTGTGATTGGTTTCCCTCTTCTGTCACAGCTGTGATTGCTTTCCATCATCTCTCACAGCTGTGATTGTTTTCTCCCTTCTTCTTTCACAGCTGTGATTGATTTTCCTCTTCTTCTCTCACAGATGTGATTGGTTTCCCTTTTCTTCTCATCAGTGATTGGTTTCCCTCTTCTTCTCTCACAGTTGTGATTGGTTTCCCTCTTCCCTCACAGCAGTGAATGGTTTCCCTCTTCTCTCAGAGCAGTTATTGGTTTCCCTCTTCTTCTCTCATGGCTGTGATTGGTTTCCCTCTTCCTATCTCACAGCTGTGATTAGTTTCCGTCTTCTTCTCTCACAGCTGTGATTGGTTTCCGTCTCTGCTGTCACATCTGTGATTGGTTATCCCCCGTATCTCACTGCTCGAATTGGTTTCCCTCTTCTTCTCTCACACCTTTAACTGCTTTATCTCATCTCTCACAGCTGTGCTGTTTTACCGCTGCCCCATATTCTCTTACAGCTGTGATGTTTTACCTCTGTCTCATCATATCTTCCAACTCTGAATGGTTTCCCTATTATTTCTCAAAAGTGTGATTGGTTTTCCTCTTCTTCTGTCACAGCTGTGATTGGTTTCCCTCATCTCTCACAGCTGTGATTGGTTTTCCTCTTCCTATCTAACAGCTGTGATTGGTTTCCCTCTTCTTCTCTCTCATCGGTGATTGATTACCCTCTGCTTCTTTGCAGTCAGCCCATGCCTGAGTATCCCCTGCCAGAATGGAGGAACCTGTCTGTCAGAGTCGGCAGACTTTACTTGCATCTGTGACCAGGGTTACACCGGAAGTCTGTGCGAGAGTGATCTCTTTGGCCCCTCGCCTGGCCCTTCGCCGGGTCCCTCGCCGGGCCCCTCTCCTCTCCCTGGTCCTGAAACAACTGGTAAGTCTTGGTGTGAACAATAGAGTTGTTTTCAGGGACGGTACATGGGTACAAACCTAATAGCTGTTAAAATGTAATCCTGAGTGAATTTACTATTTGTACATTTAGAACTCTAACCACTAGTATATGTAGTAGACCTTTGTACTCACTACCATTCCTATGTGATTTTAGAGTTTTTCAGTTCGTATCTCTTCCTTGAGTGACTTTACAACTTGTATATTTGCAATTTTTTTCTGTTTATATCTCTCCCTTGAGTGACTTTTCAACTTGTACATTTGCAATTTTTTTTTCTGTGTGTATCTCTTATGTAACTCATGTCATCCAAAGTCCTTATGTACCGCAACTGGTTCTTTTGTAAAGCGCTCTGACACCTTCGGATAATGTTCACGCTATATAAAATCGCATTAAAAAAAATGGTTGGGAGCAGTGTGAAGGCTACATTCCTTGCAGTGCAATGACACGCCTGGAGCTTTACTGTTGCTGAGAGCAGCACTTTAAGGGTTAAGTGGAGAGCTGAAGCCCTCCTAAACCATCCGAGCTGCCCCAATAAGCATTAGAATGCATCTTTTGTGAGAGGAGGACAAGGACTTCAGTTCCAAAAATGCTTTTGGGCCGGAGTTAACCCTGGAGACGCAGGCTGGACAGCCACCCTGGAGCCCTTTAGACATGTGTGGAGAACAGGGCTTGGGAACCCAGCATATGCAGTATGGTGGTGCTAAACTAAACCCTGGACTGCAAGTCCCAGGAAGCATTGGGAGTAGTGCAGTTCACCCAAGGTGCATAAAAAAGGCCTTTAGCGCAGGGAAGTCTGACAGTAGATAAACAGAACTACAAGCCCCACAATGCATTTCTTACAACCAGCACAACACTCCAAAAGGTAGATTTCATTTGTCTCTAGTTAGTTGTTCCATACACACCCTAGTTGCAGAGTGCTTTGAGAATGTACTCACAGCAAAACACTCAAACAACAGCAGAGTTCAGAAGCACGCAGACCCTCTGAGAGGGCAGAGGGCCTGATTTAGAGGTATTTCACGTCCTCCAATATCCGGGGGAAAAGTCAAGGCAGGGGAATTCATAGGCGCCAAGATTTCCTCCATCTTTAAGATATATATTGCATCCCTGTCAAGTTTCCCAGGTTCGCACATGATGTGCTGGTCCAGTCCAGGTTTTTTCTTTGAAATCTGGGACTTGTAGTCTTGTTTATTCCATTATAAAAACAGGACTACAAGTCCCACAGGCATTATGAACTCCAGGATGTGTGGACTACATGCCACAGAGCACATGGCGGCGCTAACAACATGACTTCATGAGCCATAATAGATGAGGGTGAGGTAAAGTACAGAACTACATGTTCCAGAATGCATGAGGGTAGGGGTAAAACACAGGCCTATGTACTCCACAATGCATTAGGATAGGGTTCAACATGAGACTGCAAACTCCAGAATGGGGCAGGTTTTGATAGAGTGTTTCTGTAGGTCACGGTGTACACTTTGTGCTCTATTTGTGCAGAGCACTGTATGACTAACATGAAGGAAACACACCTATGCAGGCGAGGAAAATGAATCCACCCGGTGCCATAGTCAAAGGTGACTTAAGTGCCTTTCGGGACTGTTGAAAGGGGGACAAGCTAATTGTCAAATGCTTGCAAATCCCAGAATGCACCAGAATACTAAGTGGCACAAGGGCTGCCATCCTCCAAATGATTTACAACGAGAATAAACACATTTGTGCAAGCCCAGAAAACATTGCATAAAAGATGTGTGCGGGACCACAAGTCCCACTGTGCACTAGGAATGGGAATAAAGGCTTAGAATGCATTCGATAAATGATCAATTGATGGTTTAGAGTCTCAGGATGTGGTGTTATCTTACCCAGCATTTATAAAGCGCACGTACACCAAAAAGGTTTCATGGATCTAAGTAAGACCAGGGATCACAATGTAAAAACTTAGCCATAAACTGGTTTAAAATGCCAGGTTTTTAGGGGTGTCCTGAATCTCGGATAGACTGTTTTAGGTCTAATGTCAAGGAGGAGAGAGTGCCATAGGTGTGGGCCCATCACAGAGAATCCGGCACCACCCAGTCTCTTCTTTTTAAACTTGGGAACAACTAGCAGGTTATGGTGGGCCCATCTGAGATTGCATCTGAACTCAGACGAATCAAAAGCTGGGCTTTTTCATAGAGTGATTAAAAAACGATGCAACCAGTTGTAAAAGTAGTCCGCTGGACAACAGAGAGCCATTGTAACTTTCCCATCAGAGGCTTAATATGGCTGTATCTAGGTTGGCGCCAAACCAAGCTAGCTGCCTGATTGTGAACTATCTGTAGCCTCTGATTCAGTTACAACAGAAAACACTTGTCCCAAATCAATAATTTAGTATTAGGTAATACATCCAAGATAAAAATACAATTGTCCCACAAACCAATGATTTTCAAATTGTAGTATCAAAAGTATAAATCATTTACACATCATTTGAAAAGGAGCCCAACTAACTTGCTGAAAAACAAATAACATAATGTGATAATGAATTGGAAAAACATAGCAAATGACAGGACAAATGTACAATAAACAAAAACAATAATAACAAACAAATACACACACACACCAAATTACAATCCAGTGTTTGTCCGATGAGTTGAATACATAAATCAACCAAGAGAGAAAGCGCCGACTCGCGTTTCAGAAATGGAATATACACAGGCAATCGATTCCGTCTGCATAATCCACGCGGGACATCATTAGGGCAGTTATTAGCTGGATGATGGCTTCAAAGGTAATATTTCCTAATTTTCTTCATTTTTTACGGAGTTGGAAAAAGCACGCGGAGATCACTGCTCCTACCTGCCCCGTCAATGAGGATTCCAAGACTTTTAACCACTCTTTTGGGTGTAGGAGCTGAGCCCATCTCCGGGACCCACACAATTCACAATCACAATTTATTTTATCCGAGTTTAGCTTTAATTGACGACTGTTCATCAAATCCCGCCTTTCTAGCATGCTGTTTTGAAATAGCTGCATCGATTCCGGGGTATTGTCGATGTTAAATAGCAGCTGCGTGTCATCCGCATAGATGTACATTTTCACCCTCTGCTTCTGTAGGACATGTACCAGAGGGCGAATATAAAGATGAAATAAGTGGGGGATAGAGAGTTTAATCAGACCTTTGTGAGCAGAAAGGAAAGACGGACCGACTGAGAGCCGTCGTGAAGGACAGATTTCACCCAGTCTAACGCTGAGCCCTGAAGACCTGTGGCCCCGACACAGGCGAGCCACATCGAATGATCCACCGTGTCAAAGGTCGCAGATAAGTCCAAAAGGACCAATGCCTGCGCCAGTCCTTTACCTGCTTCCTCCCTCTTGTCACATGACATGACCACGGGCTCCTGATGTCACTGAGATGGGGTGAAAAACATCCCCCAGCTCCGGCAGTACAAACGAGACCCAGCCCCTGGCACCAACAGTACACACAAGACACAGCCCCTGGCACCAACAGTACACACAAGACCCAGCCCCTGGCACCAACAGTACACACAAGACCCAGCCCCTGGCACCAACAGTACACACAAGACCCAGCCCCTGGCACCAACAGTACATACAAGACAGAGCGCTTATCACCAGCAGTAGACAGGAGGCACCGCCCCTGGCACCAGCAGTACATACAAGACAGAGCACTTATCACCAGCAGTAGACAGGAGACACCGCCCCTGGCACCAGCAGTACATACAAGACAGAGCACTTATCACCAGCAGTAGATACAAGACACTGCCCCTGGCACCAGCAGTACACATGAGACTAACCCTGGCACCTGCAGCACACACGAGACACAGCCCCAGCATCAGCAGTGCATACAAAACACCGCCCCTGGCACCAGCAGTAGACACACGACACAGACCCTGACACGAGCAGTAGACACAAGACACAGACCATGACACTAGCAGTATCCACGCTCACGAACTTTGGCACCAACAGTACACAGAAGACCAAGCTCCTGGCACCAACTGTACACAAGACACAGCGCTGGCACCAGTAGTACACAAGACATAGCCCTGGCACCAACAGTACACATGAGGCACAACCCCTGGCACCAGCAGAACTCAGAAGACCGAGAGCTTGGCACCAGCAGTAGACACGAGACACAGTCCTGGCACCAGCAGTAGACACGAGACACAGTCCTGGCACCAGCTTTAGACACGAGACAGTCCTGGCACCAGCAGTAGACACGAGACACAGCCACTGGCACCAACAATTACACACAAGACACAACTCCTGGCACAAGCAGTACACATGAGACACAGACCCAGACACCAACAGTTACACAGAAGACACAGCCCCTGGCACTAGCAGTACACACTCACACAAACTCTGGCACCAACAGTACATAGAAGACCAAGCTCCTGGCACCAGCAGTACACAAGACATAGCTCTGGCACCAGCAGTACACATGAGGCACAGCCCCTGGCACCAGCAGAACTCAGAAGACCGAGAGCTTGGCGCCAGCAGTAGACATGAGACACAGTCCTTGCACCAACAGTACACACAAGACACAACCCCTGGCACCAGCAGTACACACGCACATAAACCCTGGCACCAACAGCATACACAAGACCAAGCTCTTGGCACCAATTGTACATGAGACAAAGCCCTGGCACCAGCAGTACTCATGAGACAGACCCCCGGCAACAGCAGTACAGACGAGACCCTCCCCCCCGGCACTAGCAGTACATACGAGACACGGCTTCTGACACCAGCAGTACACGCGGAAGCCATTTTCGAAAGGGATCTTTAGCTCGGTGAACCAGTGCCCTAGGTAAAGTAAAGGATGGCCAGAGTCCTAAAGCCACATGAGCCTTTACAGATGGTATTAAGCACTAGACTAACAGATAACATAACTTTGCAGATAATGTGACGATCATCCTTATCGGAGTGCTGGTTCCCATCGCCGTCATCCTCATCGCCATCACTGGGGTCTGTCTGTACCGGCGGAGAGTCAGGTAATGTAGACAGGCACAGCAACTGGGAACGAAGCATGCCCTGGATGTGAGTGTGTGTGTGTGTGTGTGTGTGCAATGGGGAGGAGTGTGTGATGTGGACAGGACCTTGTGCTTGCTATGGGAGGAGCCGGTGTGTGCTGTTGTACAGCTGCAGGTGTGTGCTGTGAGTAGGAGGCATTGTGTGCCATGGGGAGTAGCCGGTGTGTGCCATGGGCAGGTGTGTACCATGGACAGGAGCCGGTGTCTACCATGGGCAGGAACCAGTGTATGCCTTAGACAGGAGCCGGTGTGTGCCATGGGCAGTGGCATGTGTGTCGTGGGCAGGCACTAGTGTGTGCTGTGGGCAGCGGCAGGTGTGTGTTGTTGTTAGTAGCCGGTGTGTGTCGTGGTCAGGAGCCAATGTGTGCTTTGGGCAGGAGCCAGTGTGTACCATGGGCAGCGGCAGGTGTGTGTTGTGGGCAGGTTTGTGCTGTGGGCAGGTGTGTGCCGTGGTAAGGAGCCAGTGTGTGTTGTGAGCAGTAGCTGGTGTGTGCCATGGGCAGCGGCTGTTGTGTACTGTGGTCAGGAGTCAGTCTGTGCAGCGGACAGGAGCTGGTGTGTGCCTTAGACAGCGGCAGGTGTGTGCCATGGACAGCGGCAGGTGTGCGCAGCGGACAGCGGCAGGTGTGTGCCACGGACAGCGACAGGTGTGTGCCGTGGACAGCGGCAGGTGTGCGCCTTGGGCAGCAGCAGGTGTGTGCCGTGGGCAACGGCAGGTGTGTGCCGTGGGCAGCGGCTAGTGTGTGCCTTGGGCAGCGGCAAGTGTGTGCCGTGAGCAGCGGCAGGTGTGTGCCTTGGGCAGCGGCAGGTGTGTGCTATGGGCAGCGGCAGGTGTATGCTGTGGGTAGCGGCAGGTGTGTGTCGTGACCAGCGGCAGGTGTGTGCCGTGGGCAGCGGCAGGTGTGTGCTGTGGGCAGCGGCAGGTGTGTGCTGTGGGCAGCGGCAGGTGTGTGCTGTGGGCAGCGGCAGGTGTGTGCTGTGGGCAGCGGCAGGTGTGTGCCGTGGACAGCGGCAGGTGTGTGCTGTATGCAGAGGCAGGTGTGTGCTGTGGGCAGAGGCAGGTGTGTGCCGTGGGCAGAGGCAGGTATGTGCCGTGGACAGCGGCAAGTGTGTGCCGTGAGCAGCGGTAGGTGTGTGCCTTGGGCAGCAGCAGGTGTGTGCTATGGGCAGCGGCAGGTGTATGCTGTGGGTAGCGGCAGGTGTGTGCTGTGGGCAGCGGCAGGTGTGTGCCGTGAACAGCGGCAGGTGTGTGCCGCGGAGAGCGGCAGGTGTGCGCCTTGGGCAGCAGCAGGTGTGTACCGTGGGCAGCGGCAGGTGTGTGTCGTGGGCAGCGGCAGGTGTGTGCCTTGGGCAGCGGCAAGTGTGTGCCGTGAGCAGCAGCAGGTGTGTGCCCTGGGCAGCGGCAGGTGTGTGCTATGGGCAGCGGCAGGTGTATGCTGTGGGTAGCGGCAGGTGTGTGCCGTGACCAGCGGCAGGTGTGTGCCGTGACCAGTGGCAGGTGTGTGCCGTGGGCAGCGGCAGGTGTGTGCTGTGGGCAGCGGCAGGTGTGTGCCGTGGGCAGCGGCAGGTGTGTGCTGTGGGCAGCGGCAGGTGTGTGCTGTGGGCAGCGACAGGTGTGTACCGTGGACAGCGGCAGGTGTGTGCTGTATGCAGAGGCAGGTGTGTGCTGTGGGCAGAGGCAGGTGTGTGCCGTGGGCAGAGGCAGGTATGTGCCGTGGACAGCGGCAGGTGTGTGCTGTGGACAGCGGCAGGTGTGTGCCCTGAACAGCGGCAGGTGTGTGCCGCGGACAGCGACAGGTGTGTGCCGTGGACAGCGGCAGGTGTGCGCCTTGGGCAGCAGCAGGTGTGTACCGTGGGCAGCGGCAGGTGTGTGCCGTGGACAGCGGCAGGCGTGTGCCGTGGGCAGCAGGTGTGCGCCGTGGACAGCGGCAGGTGTGTGCCATGGACAGCAGCAGGTGTGTGCCGTGGACAGCAGTGCTGTGGGCAGCGGCAGGTGTGTGCCGTGGACAGCAGCAGGTGTGTGCAGTGGACAGCAGCAAGTGTGTGTCATGGACAGCAGCAGGTGTGTGCTGTGGCCAGCGGCAGGTGTGTGCCGTGGCCAGCAGCAGGTGTGTGCCGTGGGCAGAGGCAGGTGTGTAAAGTGGTCAAGAGCCAGGTGTGTAAAGTGGTCAGAAGCCAATGTGTGCTGTGGACAGGATCCAGTGTGTGCCATGGGCAGGAGTATACTGTAGACAAGAGCCGGTGTGTGCCCTGGGCAGAAGCCAGTGTGTGGCGTGGGCAGGGGCCGGTGTGTGGCGTGAGTAGGGTCCGGTGTGTGTGCCATGGTCATGGGCAGGTGTGTGCCATGGGCAGGATTGGATACTTCTTGCAGGCTGGTGCCTGTGCGTGTGGCCGGCTAGTATCGATGTGAACCGTAGGCCACACTGTGCCGTGGGCAGGTTTCTGCATGTACCTCAGGCAGGGGTCTGTGTGTTCCCTGGTCAGGAGCCGGTGTGTGAGGTGGGCAGGGTTCTGAATGTACCTTAGGCAGGGGTCTGTTTGCTACAGCTTTGAGTTTTCACTGCACCCCAGTGATGCAAGAGCCATGTTCCAATTCGTTTTTTTAGATCCTCCCATGTGTCCCACTTGGCATTTGACCAAAACAGATTTTAGTAATTCCTCATTCCTGTCTGCTTTCTCAAGAGCATTCCTCTGAGCAGAAGCTAGGGATTCATTTAAAAATAAACAAAACACTTTTATTTCGAAAACAATTAAAACATTGTCTTTGCCTTGCTTGCCACATCACCTTTACTTAGGGATTTTGGGTTCTGTGCTTTGATGTTGTCTTCTGATATTTTGTAATAAATAGTTGAACATTTGTTTTCTTTACAGCAAGAAACTCTGGAAAATCGATAAAGTGAAGCTTCAGGACTCCCAGCAAGATGAGAGTGAGTAAAGTAGAGTTCTGGGATTTTAAGACTCTGCCTAAGACATCAAAAAGATCCTTTAGAGCAAGGGGCAGGGGGGGGCTCTAATGTTCTTACTGAACCACTTAAAACTGGACCTAAGATATGAAAAGAAGCCTTAAGAGCAGGGGTTGGGGCAGAATTTTGGAGTTCTAGTGGAACCTCTTTAAGACAGCACCCAAAGTTAGAGAAGTCTCTTTAACAAGAGGGGCAAGAGGGCGAGGGAAGGGCGAGCCGGTGACGACTCTAGCTACCAAGCCCTTCACATCTCCAAATGGATACAACTTGCCCTGGTTTTCTTAAGAGTGAGCTTGCTTCGTTAAATGGCTCTTGTATAGCACACACTTGCCGTTGACATAGCGTCGTAGCACCTTGAGTTGATTTGCTGCTGCATTGTTAGGTGTTAGATGTAGCAGCAGAGGGCATATCTCTTGAGTGTCAGCGTTGAGTTGATCATGGCTGCCATTGCTCAGCCCTTTGCCAGTCGCCTGGACCTTATTTCAGCAGTGTGCTGGTGGCACCTGTTGGCACCTGTATGCCCTTTGGTGCTGTGGTGGTTGTAGGAAAGCCTGGGCTAGGTGCATCTCAGAGCTTCTCCTGTGGTTGATGCCTTGTAGAGACAGCTGTGTTCTTACACCCCTTGTTGTTCAGTGGCAAGTGTCTGGAGTGCTCATAGCATCAGGCCTCTTCTCCAGGTCTTTGGGCAGTCAGTGGTTGTCTTTGGATAGTCAGTGGTTATCTTTGGGCAGTCAGTGGTTATCTTTGGGCAGTCAGTGGTTGTTTTTGGGCAGTCAGTGGTTGTCTTTGGGTAGCCAGTAGTTGTTTTTGGGCAGTCAGTTTTTGTCTTTGGGCAGTTGGTGGTTGCTGGGCAGTCCTCTGGTGAGGGAGTGCTTTTTGCATCTGGTGTTCCCGGATCTTGGGTAAAGCTGCCCTGCTGTAAGAAATGGTTGTAGGCCCGTTCAGGGTCTGCATTTCTAAAGCACGTTCAAAGGAGACAAACATTCAGGATGGCGTTGTTCCAAAATCTCAGCCCTTGCTCCTGAAAGGTGGCCTTTCTGTGCCCTGCAGTCTGCAGGACACCTGCTGCAGCCTGCACAGGAAGTACCAGAGGTTCTAGCACAGCATCATTTGTTTTCAGTCGCCGCCTTTGGGCTCAGTCCTGTCCCCAAAGAAGTGCACAAAGTCGTTGAGAATACAAGGACATCACGTGTCCATGTATCAGGAAAACTGGCCGCTCAAAGCCGCGCCCAGGAGAGGACACTCAAGCCAGGCCTGGCTTTGAAAGTCAAACGTCCTGTATGGTCCTCACCAGGACCTGTTTATCTGAGCCGTACAAGGCATTGCTACTTGGACAAGAGGAAGTTACGCTCTTCTGTGTAATGTATGAGCTTCTCTTTGGAAAACTCCCCTCCGGCATCCTCCAGTGCATCGCTGAAGACCCCGATGCACCCTCTACAAGAAGAGTTCGACCAGCAGTGCCATCACTGGTGCTGAAGGCGGGATGATGGCGTCCCTCAAACCTGCCTTGGTTTGATGGGTGAGATCAGAAGGCCTTTAATGGGGCCTTCCCTTTCAAGTTGTTGCTGCCCAGATACCCATGCAGGTCACTTACTGAAGTGGACTACAAAATCCAGAATAGAAACCTTCTTTCATATGATAACTCTGCGGTCAAGTGTGGTCTCTGCGGCCTGAAAGGCTGTCCTGCGCAGGCTGCATCGAGCCCGGGAACCGAACTGGCAGGGCCAACATTTGTATTTTACTATAAACTTAATCGTCTTCCTCTGGGGATGCGCCTGCTTCAGGTTTGGGTAATTGATTCATGTAGGAATAATATCCATGAACCAAATTCCTGGCTTATAAAACTATCTCCCAGCTCAGCCTGGCAGGGGATGACTGGCATGCTGTGAGTAGGAACTGAAGGAAGCCCCAACAAAGGACATGTCCAAGGGATTGTGAACGCCACCTCTGGAGCTGTCCTTACGGCGGGCGACAGCCGAGACCTGTGGGGGGGAGATGTTTCCAATAATGTGGGCGGCGGTCAAGGATTTCTGCTTACAATTGTCCTCTGAGCCCCGCGGTTCATTTACAAAATCAAAAGAGGAAGATGCAAAGTGATCACAGGGGCATCATTGTGGCCCCCTGGTCGCTCTTAGCTCAAGGCCCAGATGTTTCGGTCCGTAGAGCTTCGGACAGATTAGAAGCGCCCTCTCCTCCTGTTGAGGAAGAAGAGGCAGGTTCACCATCACAACCTGACCTGCCTGAGCCTCACAGCAAGGCTCTTGAATACCTCGAACTCTGTGTAATTCAAGCAAGGTCTGTCAAGGAGTGGACACTGAAAAGGCCTGTCGCCTCGTCTTCTTGGTTGCCCAAGGGATGGCCGACTGCTCCCAGTAGCCACAGTGCCACCCTGCACAGAATAGCATAGTGAAAGGTGTCACGTGTCTCCTTAAGATGGTCCCAGCTAGGACAACCCTCAAAAGCCTTCTTGGCAGTCTTGTAGCACTTGGTTGCAGCTGTGATCAGTACTGGAGTCATGACAACAAACTCCTCCTGATATTGGGAAGGAGAAAAGAGTCAATCAGCAGCCGGGCAAAAAAGCGAGAAGTCAAAACAGCCAGAGGAAAAAACACTGGGACAAAAACAGTACCAAGGGGCGATGGACATGCAACCCTCCTACTATAGCATCTGAAGATGCCGCTGTGGGTAGGGTGTGGAGTTCCCACCGCATTAGGGGGCATATCAGCAAGACCCGGCGATAATTATCGCTAAGCGCACTTAGCGCTACGTTAATTATCGCCGGCTAGCGTGGAATTTTATCGCTGAGATAGCGTGCTATTAGCAACGCTTATCTCAAAAGCGATAAAAATCCTAGCGCTAACTGCCAAACGTGAGATTATCGCTGGAAACCCAGCAATATTTCCTCGAAGTTTGGCGATAGCTTGCTGATAGGGCCTCACATACTTAGCCATGATATCCACCTTCCATAGGATATCATGGCTAAGTTAGTTTCAAAGCAGGCGTATGGAAAGTAGCGATAACAGGGGTTATCGCTACTTTTCTTGTTGCTATGCTGCTTTGCGTGAGGCTTGATAATAGGAGAAATGTCGCTTAGCGACATTTCTCCCGTTATCCTGGGGAGGAACGCCCACTTTGCATCTCATTAGAGATGCAAAGATGGGCGTTAGGAATTCAGGCGCTAAGGCAAGGTTTCACGCGATAGCGTGACCTTGCTAATATAGCGATAAAATTATCGCCGCTTTTCGGCCGAAAACGGCGATAATTTTATATCACCGCCTTGTAGATATGCCCCTAGGTGAGTTGTGGACGCACACAACGAGGCGGATAAGCTACATAAAGTATTGTGTTAAAGTTGAGTTCTTTAGTGGTGTTATGTTTTGTGCAGTGGACATTCTCGTTCCGCGCATAATCTGTGAAAGACATCAGTTCTGGAGAGTGGTAGTAACAGAAAAGTCAGCTTTTCTTCCATCGTGATCGCTCCTTTCGCAGCTGCGATGAGTGTGAACAAGATGCCCTCCTGCTCTTCTTTCAGGGTTTTATGCCAGGCACCAGCACCGACTTGCCACTGTTCTGATACCGTCTACGCGCTAGGAGGGGAAGAGGGGGTGCAGGACTTCGGAGCAAGGGTTTCACACATTTCTCTAATACAGAGGGAGGAAGGCTCTAAGAGGAGGGCAAGTCATATACATAGGTATAGAGCAAAGCAAAACCGTATCATCTTAAGTATAAGCACAATGATTCTGGCACATGAGCACAGGGTCGGACTGAGGCAGAAAAAAGTCCCGGGCACCAAAATTAAAGTGCTCCTCATTAGTGAATTAGATACCTTAAAAAACCTCCTGTGTTTGCAAATTGGGGCAGTTTTCAACTTTTAAAGACGCGCGATGAGTGCTTTGTAGGATATGGAAGACTGATTGACTTTGAGCTTGCTGCAGGCAATGTTTGTTTTAATATCAGGAGAATCAGCAGTAAAAATGTGCCCAGCGGACCATAAAACAGGCCCACAAGCGGCCAAGAAACCGGACCACTCAAAGACCTTTCAGACCAGCCCATCGGGCACTATCAGATTGCCCTAAAGGCCAGTCCGACCCTGAATGTGCAACATGAAGGCAGTTCCAAATGGGAGGAAGTGGATAGCAGGGAACCTCTTATTAATACCCCCAGGATGCAGATGTACCACCTTGACTGTCCCCTCCCCACTCTACTCTAAAATGTCTATTTCTATCTCTAACATAGTGGCCCCTTGTTGCTACTTATCTTGTGGCCTCTTCACACCCCTGATCATGTGGGTGCTTTCCACAGATGTGTTGCCTTTCCTTCCCTCTCTTCTCTCTTTCCTCATGGTCTCACTCTTCTCTGGACAGAAGTCTTCTTTGGACCTAACTTTGCCCTCTTCTTTTTCCAGTGCCCGATGAGAATGTGGGATTCCCGTCTGAGACGCTCACTCGGTTTTGAAAACAGCGACTCTTCCATTGCCTGCTGTCTTTTTGGAAGCATTAAAGGATGTCCTCATCTCAGTGAATGAAGCTCTGCCACAGTGTAGCACAACTCAATCTCTGCGTCAGAGCACTGTGGTTTAACCACTGCGTCAGAGCACTGCAATTCAGCGTCTGTGATGGAGCACTCCAACTCAAGCTGTCCCTGACAGACCTTCAACTCTACCATCACAGAGCTGTATACCCACTGCACCAGAGCACTGCAATCTAGCCTCTGTGATGGAGCACTCCAACTCAAGCCGTCCCTGAGAGCACTCCAACTCTACCACAGCACTGCTGTATACCAACTGCATCAGAGCACTGCAATCCAGCCTCTGTGAAAGAGCACTCCAACTCAAGCTGTCCCTGACAGACCTTCAACTCTACCATCACAGAGCTGTATACCCACTGCATCAGAGCACTGCAATCCAGCCTCTGTGAAAGAGCACTCCAACTCAAGCTGTCCCTGACAGACCTTCAACTCTACCATCACAGAGCTGTATACCCACTGCATCAGAGCACTGCAATCCAGCCTCTGTGAAAGAGCACTCCAACTCAAGCTGTCCCTGACAGACCTTCAACTCTACCATCACAGAGCTGTATAACCACTGCATCAGAGCACTGCAATCCAGCCTCTGTGATGGAGCACTCCAACTCAAGCCGTCCCTCACAGCACTTCAACTCTAGCACCACAGAGCTGTATAACAATCAGAGCACTGCAATCTAGCCTCTGTGAAAGAGCACTCCAACTCAAGCCGTCCCTCACAGCTCTTCAACTCTACCACAGCACAGCACAATCAGAGCGCTGCAATCCAGCCTCTGTGATAGAGCACTCCAACTCAAGCAGTCCCTCACAGCTCTTCAACTCTACCACCACAGAGCTGTATAACAATCAGAGCACTGCAATCCAGCCTCTGTGATAGAGCACTCCAACTCAAGCAGTCCCTCACAGCTCTTCAACTCTACCACCACAGAGCTGTATAACAATCAGAGCACTGCAATCCAGCCTCTGTGATAGAGCACTCCATCTCAAGCTGTCCCTGACAGACCTTCAACTCTACCACCACAGAGCTGTATAACAATCAGAGCACTGCAATCCAGCCTCTGTGATAGAGCACTCCATCTCAAGCTGTCCCTGACAGACCTTCAACTCTACCACCACAGAGCTGTATAACAACCAGAGCACTGCAATCCAGCCTCTGTGATAGAGCACTCCAACTCAAGCCGTCCCTCACAGACCTTCAACTCTACCACCACAGAGCTGTATAACCACTGCATCAGAGCACTGCAATCCAGCCTCTGTGATAGAGCACTCCATCTCAAGCGGTCCCTGACAGACCTTCAACTCTAGCACCACAGAGCTGTATAACCACTGCATCAGAACACTGCAATCTAGTCTCTGTGATAGAGCACTCCAACTCAAGCTGTCGCTGACAGACCTTCAACTCTAGCACCACAGAGCTGTATAACCACTGCATCAGAGCACTGCAAACCAGCCTCTGTGATAGAGCACTCCAACTCAAGCCGTCCCTCACAGACCTTCAACTCTACCACCACAGAGCTGCACTTCTAACTTTACCTCTGCTGTTGAACGGAACAAGACACTCTGCAGCAGAGATCTCAGAACTCATCGTGTTGCAGATTATTGAAACTACCCTCAGCTGCGGAGCGCTCTCATGCAACCTCTGTTGCTAAGCGTACGTACTCAAGATCGGCTGCCAAGTGTACCTACTCAAACTCTGCTGCTGAATGTACCGACTCAAGCTCCGCTGCTAAGCGTGCCTAATCAAGCTCGGCTGCCAAACGTACTTACTCAAGCTCTGCTACCGAGTGCACTGACTTTACTGCCTGGAGTACCTACTCAAGCTCTGCTGCTGAACGTACCCACTCAAGCTCTGCTGCAGAGTGCACCAACTCTAATTCTGCTTCCAGGCCTACCTACTCAAGCTCTGTTGCTGAACATACAGACTCAAACTCTGCTACCAAGCATACCTACTCTGCCCCCTGCTGCCGGCATACCTACTCAAGCTCTGCTGCTACGCGTACTTACTCAAGCTCTGCTGCTGAACGTACCAACTCAAACCCTGCTGCTGAACGTACCAACTCAAGCTCTGCTGCCGAGTGCACCGACTCTACTGCCTGGCGTACCAACTCAAGCTCTGCTGCTACGTGTACTTACTCAAGCTCTGCTGCTGAACATACCAACTCAAACCCTGCTGCTGAACGTACCAACTCAAGCTCTGCTGCCGAGTGCACCGACTCTACTGCCTGGCGTACCAACTCAAGCTCTGCTGCTATGCGTACTTACTCAAGCTCTGCTGCTGAACGTACCAACTCAAACCCTGCTGCTGAACGTACCAACTCAAGCTCTGCTGCCGAGTGCACCGACTCTACTGCCTGGCGTATCAACTCAAGCTCTGCTACCGAGTGCACCGACTCTACTGCCTGGCGTACCAACTCAAGCTCTGCTGCCGAGTGCACCTACTCTACTGCCTGGCGTATCAACTCAAGCTCTGCTGCTACGCGTACTTACTAAAGCTCTGCTGCTGAACATACCAACTCAAACCCTGCTGCTGAACGTACCAACTCAAGCTCTGCTGCCGAGTGCACCGACTCTACTGCCTGGTGTACCAACTCAAGCTCTGCTGCTACGCGTACTTACTCAAGCTCTGCTGCTGAATGTACCAACTCAAACCCTGCTGCTGAACGTACCAACTCAAGCTCTGCTGCCGAGTGCACCGACTCTACTGCCTGGCGTATCAACTCGAGCTCTGCTGCCGAGTGCACCGACTCTACTGCTGGCGTACCAACTCAAGCTCTGCTGCCGAGTGGACCGACTCTACTGCCTGGCGTATCATCTCAAGCTCTACTGCCGAGTGCACCGACTCTACTGCCTGGCGTACCAACTCAAGCTCTGCTGCTGAGTGCTCCAACTCTACCATCTGGCGTACCTACTCAAGCTCTGTTGCTGAACATACAGACTCAGGCTCTGCTGCCGGCGTACCTACTCAAGCTCTGCTGCCAAGTGCACCAACTCTACTTCTGCTGCCAGGTGTAACTCCTCAAGCTCTGCTACTTAGTGTGCAGACTCTACCTCTGCTGCCAAAAGCATGGACTCTACCTCTGCTGCTGGGTGCCACAACCCAATCTTAAATGCAAGTTTTCTGACTCAGCCTCAGCTACAGGGCCATGCTACTTAACCTTTGCTGCAGAGCAGTGCCACTCAGCTTCTGCTGTCACAACTCCAACTCAACTCGTGCAAAGCACGCCATCTCCACCTGAGGACGCTCTCCTGCGCAGTCTCTTCATCCCTCTGAAGTTTGAAAAGACTTCCACAAAGACTACATTCAAAGCACCTGCACCGAGCGAGCTCTTTGTAGCAGGAAGTTCTGAAATGATTCCTTGGGGGGATATCTATGTTGTCCATTGTTTGAGTCTGTATAATCTGTGTCCTGAGGGATATGTCTGCTGTCTTTAATGAGCCTCAGAATCCATGCAACAAGAAGAATAGTTCTGCTCGTGGAGGCCTGTGCAAGGCCTGACCCTGCCACATCTCCATGGCATGAGTAATACCTTTACCATCTGAGGCCTGAGCATGGAAGTTCTTTGAAAACTAAAGGATGGCTCTGCTGTCTGAGTCTTGAGCCTGTAATATCTTTTTAACCTGAAGGATAGCTCTGCTGTTTGAGGCTTTAGCCTGTAATATGTTTGTAAACCAAAGGATAGCTCTTCTGTTCGTGGCCTAAACCTGTAATATCTTTGCGACCTGTAGGATAGCTCTGATGTTTGAGGCCTGATCCTGTAATATCTTTGTAGCCTGAAGGATAGCTCTGCTGTTTGAGGCCTGATCCTGTAATATCTTTGTAGCCTGAAGGATAGCTCTGCTGTTTGAGGCCTGATCCTGTAATATCTTTGTAACCTGAAGGATAGCTCTGCTGTTTGAGGCCTGAGCCGGTGTGATTGGAGTAACATGTTACTAGCAAACTGCAGGTTGAGGCCTTTGCAGTTGTAGGGACAGACCGCAGTGCTCCAACTTACAAAGTAAACAAAGCACTTTATGAACAGAAACAGACCTGGGTGGGCCTGGTCTAAGGGCCTGCCCTGTTTTTAGAGGGGGGGAAAGTTCTACGTATGTGAATAAATACAGTTCTCCGCAGGACAAGGGTGGGCGTTTTCCCGAACCTTCCTTAACTTATATATGCTTTTTATGTGTCGCAATGTTTTCGTGAGACTGTAATTATTGTAATAATAGCTTGTAAATGGAGCAATCAGTCAGTACACTGCAAATAAACAATTTATACTCACTTGCCTTCCGTCTCCTGTTGGGTGTCTAGGGAGGACACTGTGGGATGCCCAGGAGTGGACATTTCACAGGGAAAAAGCCAGGAAGGGTTCCCTAGCGGTATGAGTACAGCGCCGGGAAACCCCGAACCGGGGTAGCTGTGCGCTATATAAGTACAAGCACATTTACATTTACATTTACTGTGTATGGGTGAGGAGGTAGTGGGGGGGTAGGCAGAGGAGATAGCAGACTGCAAACATCTCGAAACTACATTTTGAGATTCAGCAAAACCCACCATGGAAAATGTGCCCCCAAATATGCTAGGCCTGGAGTTGTACCAGTCAATGAACCAAGATCTGAGTCAAGTAAAGTCATGTTTGTGGCTTTCAGAAGTGAATGTTGTCGGGGGATACCTACACGTCAGATATTTTGCAAGTTGCATGTCCCCACTGTATGTGTGGCAGTTGTCATTCTAACAACTACGCCGATTACCACTACATTGATTGATTTAGGTAACCATAATACTACTTAATTGAAGGTAATTATTTTAGGGTAATAATTTTATATTATCAAAATAACAAGTGTATGGTTTAATTACTTATATGAATTGCTTTTAGTTTAATTAAGGGCTGGGTTACATACAAACGTAGAGTTAAGTGTAATTATCTAAAAAAAAAGTTAAGAATTACGGTTTATAGACTGGTTAGGTTAAGAATTAGTATTTCATTAAAATAGAATTCAAAATCATTTAGTATGAGCGGTAGCTATAGGATGGACATTTTAGTTAATTATAACTTCAAAGTAAATTAATGGTCAGGGCTGAAATAAAGTTAAGCATAATAGTTTAACCAAAATCATTGAAAGACTAAGGATAGGGCTTGTATAGAGTTATGCTAAGGAAAATTTATTATTTTAAATTAAGGGAAGGGTTACTATTAGGTTAATGCTAAGGATAATTATTTATTTTAATTTAATTAAAATTAATTTCGGGTAAGGGTTAAGGTTAGCAAGAGCGCAGGTTTGGAATAATTATTTTCGTACATGAAATCGATTTATTTTAAAAGTATTAGGATTAGGCGAAATTTGGTTAGGGCAATGATAAGAATTTACTTTAATTTAAATTTAAGTTAATTTAAAGTCGATGTAGTGACCCATCGATGTAATGCTATCAGTGATGTAACATACATTTTTTTCCAGTTGCTGTTTTTAAGTCAAGTTTGTTTTTGCAGTCTGTGATTTCACAATGACCCAGGGGAGTGAGGTGGTTATCCTTTTACCTCTGCTAAATTTTATTTTTTCCTATTTTTTTATTTTATTATTTTATTTCACATAGAAATAAACACAGGGGTAGAACAATCCAATCTCACAATTATGGGTATGACATAATTCTCGATTTACACACACACACATTGTACGCAACAAGTTTCCAGATATTCAACCAGTAAATAAACATAGGTCGTTTAACAATTCCATCGTCCACTGGTTGAGGACGATCTCCGAGAGCCTAGTGCACACAGTCAACTGCCCATCCTTAAACATGGCAACCCCCTCATCCCAAGGCAGTTTTGTCACATAGGTCTTTAAAAAGCCGGAGGGCAGTGTCCCCGCTGTTGGGCTTGTATTAGGATAACATCGGTCTTCAATTCTCCAGGGGTCATGTCTCCTATCGTAGGGTACCGCCACGTTCAGATACTTCATGGCGTGTATCCTGTAAGCGATATTTCCTCGGAGGACTCCATATACATTAGGGCCTTGATGCCGGGGGTTGCAACAATGCATACATGTCCACTGCGTCGTTGCATATCACCATATCCTTAAACCATTCATTAATCTTTATTTCGGTTTGAAAAACCATAAAAGATGCATAATAACAATTCATACATATTGATTAGTAAAACACAGTTAAAAATACAAAAATAATTACATTTGGAATAAAAAAAACGCCAATCGATATATCAAATAAAATATGATAAAAAGGCGAAGCGTACAGACCAATATAATTAAATCATTGAAGAGAATATAAAATCCAGGTAGGGTTAGGAAGATGCAAGTACTGGAAGGGTCCATTTAAATGAATGAATAGAACTTTCTCTCATAGAATCTAAACAACGACAAAAGTGCAAGTGCTTTAAAAGTGCTCATAAGCGACTTTGAGCAGCACATAGCATACAGTCCAATATAATTAAAACATTGAAGAGAATATAAAATCCAGGTTGGGTTAGGAAGATGCAAATACTAGAAGAGTATATATAAATGAATAGAGCTTTCTCTCATAGAATCTGAACAGCGACAAAAGTGCAAGTGCTTAAAAAGTGCTTATCAGCAGCCTTGAGCAGCACGCAGCATACACAACAATGCGTTCTGCCTGATCTCTAGACAGTTCTAAAGTGCAGATGCAGAAGGGTCCATATTAAAAGTTAAGATAACACATAAAATTCAGAACATTAAAATTTCAAACCTTTTTTTTCTCTTAGTATACCCACAGCGAACAAATATCAAAGTCAAAGTCAAAGTACCTTTATTTCGACTGTACAGCCATAAAAGCACAATTAAATATAACATTCGTTCATAAATTACTAAAATTATAAAACACAGCAATTTATGGAATTAATAGTAATACAGAATATCATCCAAAACCGGCAAGAAATGATGTACCACAATCTCATGAAGTGTTTGCAGGAGCCACTACTACTCGTCACCCTGTAAATTACAGCCTCAGGTATCAATCGTGATAAGGAGATCTATTAACACAATTTAAAAGATTAAAAAACATTCAAAAACAGCTAGTATAAATAGGATTAAAAAGAAAAGAAAAATAATAAAGTAGCTGAAGGGGGAGATTTCAAGACAGTTTTGATGGCAGGGAGATGTGCAAATTTAAATTAGCAAGATAATTAACAAATGGATCCAATTGGGTCATTTCCGAGCTCTTTTTTCTTTATAATGCCTCTACGTATATTCCACATCGCAAATAAAAATCTGGAGGTAGCAAAGACAAATAGAGGGTGTGTCTCGTATTTTAGTAACCCAAAGGCCTCAGTGTGGTCTCTAATCCCCACATTTCTGCAGAGCTGGAGCACCCACTTAGACCTTGACCTTCTGTATTCAGGTGAGGTATTTAAGTCATTATGGTATGATTAGCGCAGTATATCTAATGATGGTATGATTAGCTATGGTGTATTCAAAGTATCGAAATCCCCGTTATGTTTAGCATGATAAAAAGAGCCGAGAACTGAACCGCCTCCATCTTGGATTGCGGCTCTTTCGCTTGGGAGTCACGTGGCCTCTTCCGCACACCATCTGCTTCCCCCTTTTTCATGCATTTATTAGGAGACAGGCTGAGTTGCTGAGAAGCAAGGTCACATCTGCTAAAAGGGAGTATCAAGCAAATTCCTCTAGACCTGGGACGAGAAGGGAGTCACCCTTTCGACCTTCTCTGTAAAGATAGTAACCCTTTGTATGTGTAACCGAAACTAGAAATAGGCATGAGCTCATTAGGGGCGCCAGGACTAACTGGTACTTTTCCACATATAAGGTTTTGTATGCTGTACTGATAATGTATAAAAGTGTGTTACTGTCAAGGAGCCAGCAGTCTTCCTCGGCGCACCTGATGGGTGAGGATCGACGAGGCTCCTCTATATAGAGATCTATGGTGGCTAATAAACGTTTGAACCTTCCACGTTGCCAACTGCTCCTTATTCTACTTAATATTGCGGGCCAATGGTAAGTGTGGCCCTTGGAATAATTATTTGGACACAACAGTTGGCGACCACGAAGGGACCCCGTGACAGGGTCTCCCCCCCGTATTCGGGTGGTGGGATTGGGGGCGTCCTGACCGGTTGACGGGAGAGGAGCCTGAGGATTTCTCCCACCCTGTGCGACTTTTCGGTACGTCCCCTGCTGCTAGTCACCCTTCACCGGGGTCCTACGGGCTTAACCCGGAACATGGGCTGATTTGATCAGGAGGAGCTGGCAGCGGAGAATGAACATTCGTATCTGGGTGCACCCGGTGAGTATAGATTGATTTGGTTTGACGCACACGTTGTAAACGGTGCATTATTTTTTGTTGAAGCACGCGTTGGAGACGGTGTGCTATTTGATTGATTTAAGAGCATTCGTTGAGAACGATGCATTTTTGATTTGAACACTGACTGCTTTTGTTTGAAGCTCGCGCTGGACAGCGGTGCGTTGATTTGAAGGCACGCACCGGAGGGTGGTGTCTTGCTTGATCGGGTTCGCATTACAGTGGTTTGACTCGAAGTACGTACAGATTGTATTGATTTGATTAGAAATAGCGCGCCGGAGGAATATAGACGGATTGCACGTGGAAGGACCTGTGACCTAGACTGGGTAGCCACAGTGCATACTCCCGACGGGGCAAGTCCTCGTTGGGGGGCTGGTCTTCGTGGTGAGCCAGGAGGGTGGCCGGAATCCCGCGTGCAGTTTGGTGTCTGGACTGTGAACCAGAGTCGACGGGCTTGGTTCTCTGATACTGATTGTATGTTGTGAATGAGTTGTGCTGATTGTTGTTCTATGTGTACATGTTTGAAAACTAACCAAAATGTCCTGTTTTAGTAAACTGAATTGTTTTGGCTGCTGCTGCCGCACAAGTGACTCCAGATTAGCTGAGAGCCAACCCTCCCCGCCGGAGGGCAGTCCGAGCCATTTTATGTATGTCAAACATGGGATCTCTCCTTTATTGTTCTGCACTCTGTGGCATAAGTATACCAAGGGAAATGAGGAGTTACGATGGCCCAAGACGGGTTCGTTTGATGAGAAGAAAATTGCGTTCCTACAGGAACAATTGTTTTCTAGGCGAAGTAGGCAGGCCATGTTCGATGCTCTAATTGCATGGCAGAAGGAGGCCAAACAACGGCGAATAAGGGAAGAGAAAGTAGCTAGAGCTAAGGCAGGACAGAACGTTACTCAGAAAGCTATGGCCTATGACCGAGAAAGAGTAGAAAAGGGATTGGATTGCATGAATCGCGAATTTAGATTGAAGGTTGATAAGAGCTATGTGACCCGCCCAAATGCGGAAGATGAAATAGAGGATTTGTTGGACACCAGGCCACCGCCCCCTTATGTACCGCAGAGGATATATCCGGAGGTGTCAGGGGCCTCGGCCCCGGCCCCAAATATGTCTCTGGGGGCCTCGGCTTCGCCTCCCCCGGTCACTACTACCCCTCCCTCCCTGCCGAACCTCTCCCGGTTGCCGACATCTGTGTCTGAAGTTATAGCCATGCTGCCTAATTTATTGACGGCAGCTGCACCCGGGACCCCTCAGCTGTTGCCGGGGTCAATGTCTTCCCCTTCTGTTCTGCCCTACTCCTCCGCTAGTACAACGCCGGTAACAGCTGTGACTACTCCAATACATCCGGCCAGTCTAGCGGAGGGTAGGAGGTTGTTCACTCGTTCTGCCTTGGGAACGGAAGAAAGGGAAACTATTGCCACACAAGCGTCCCAGTGGATGCGACATCCTATTTATACTCTTGCTGATATTTGGAGTACCATGAGAGACTACGAACCGGTGATGCAACAGCATGCCCTGGACCATATGGCCAACCGTCTTATTTCTGTATGGGAACAGGTACACCAGGGAGGGAGAGCTCCGGCCATATTGTATGATATCCTTGATCAGATTCACAAATCCCAGTTGACACCTGAAGAAGTGTATGGGAAGGTGCAGACTTTGGTTTCTTATAGAACTCGTTTGCAATCCGCCCTTCCCGCCGGATCCTCCCAGTTGCTATGCGGGAAGTACACCCTATCTTCCATCCGGAAGTTACCGAGGTGGTGGATGCCCAGGGTGTTGTTACCCGCCCGGGAATAGACGCCCGGTTCCAGGAACAATGGGTCTATACCCCCTGGAAGCGGAGTGAGGTATTATCCCTAAAAAGCCAGTTGCCAGATCCTAGAAAAAACCCCACTGCATATTACAAGGAACTGACCGAGGCCGCCTCGTCAGCAGTAATGACGTTGGCGGATATTGAATTATTCTTTGCCTTATTAGTACCGGTGGACATTTGGCGCCAGGTACATGACCAGGACCATGTTACGGAATTTGGTGGGACATGGGACCAACTGAGAAATTGGGATAGAGATCGTAAACCGGGGAACAAGCCCCGACCTGAGATACTGACCTTGCCTGAAAAAATAATAACCTATATGCATTCATTGATCCCACCCAGGAAAGTAGATTGGGATAAGCTGACGGCTTGTAAGCAAAAGAAGGATGAGAGTGTATCCGATTTTTTCACAAGGTTTGAGGGAGTATTCATTGATTTCAGCGGACAGGACTTGGCCACGGAGGGGGGTGTGCGTTTATTTGTTAATAGATTCGTAACCAATTTGCTACCTGAGGTATCGGCCCGGTTACAGGCAGCTGAGAGTACCTGGACGACCACCACGCCTTCCACGATACTAAGCATGGCTCAGTATTATGAGCATCGGGAAAATGAGAGCAAGGATAAGACAGAAAGAAAGTCGAAAGATTTGAAAACACGAGTGTTACTGCAGCAAGTGGAGAGGGGTAGAGGAAGAGGAAGAGGGTTTCAGAATTTCGTTCCGAGAGGGGCGGGACCCGCGCAAACGAGTGGGCGAACGGATCTAGGCATAAATCAATGTGCTTTTTGTAAGGAGGAGGGGCATTGGAGAGCGCAGTGCCCGTTGTTGTATGAGCAGAATACTGCTTCAAGGGGTCGTGGACGTGGACGGGGAAGAATGAGTGGGCACCGAGGCGGATACACAAGACAAGAACAGGCAGCACGAGGTGAGAACAGTCAGAATTATTTCGACCAAAGCCAAGGTAAACAGTACTACCATGACGGACGTGTGACGGACGAAGACACCGGATATACTCAAGCATAGGATAGCCAAGGGCAGAGTAAGGGGCATGTGTCAATCCCGATAGATCAAGCTGGACCTTATGTCCATGCACAATTACTGGATGCATCAGGTAAGTTTTTGGTTGACACAGGGGCTATGAACAGTTCTGTTTCACGTGCCCTGGTCCCGGGGGCCGCTCTGTCTGGCCAGACTAATGTGTCCGTGGGGTTCTCTGGAACTCCGGTGGTGAGCCCCATTTCTAAGCCACTTTCCCTTACTGTGGGACCGGTAACGATTGAATCGCCTTTCCTCCTCACCTCCCAGTGTGGGGAAAATCTCCTGGGTATGGATATATTAAAAAGATTGCATGCCCGCATCTTTTGCTCCCCCGATGGAGTTTACCTGACCATTAGGAATACCTCTATCCCCTCCATTCAATGTTTTTCAAAAACGGACTCCTTACCCCCTGAGCTTGCAAAACTCCCGAGGGATCTTTGGGCCCTGGGGGACACTGACGTAGCAGAAACAGAATGCCACATTGCCGAGGATCCCACAGTACAAAATAGCCCCAGAGGGGGAACGCGCTTTACTGGCCATTATTTCTGATCTGATTAAAACAGGGGTGGTGGAGGAAACGACTTCCAACATCTGCAACAGCCCTATTCTTCCAATTCTTAAACGAGCCCCTGTACCCCAGTCCCCTGATTATGTGATACCTATCGATTTGTGATTGACCTGCGAGAGGTTAATAAGATTGTGGTACCCCAGTATCCTGTGGTACCAGACATTAATTCCATTTTGACCATGATTCCTCCCACTGCAACATTCTTCTCGGTGGTTGATTTGAAGAATGCTTTCTTTAGTATTCCCATACATCCAGATAGCAGACATTTGTTTGGTTTCTCATTGGGGGGCCGCAGCTTTAGATTCTGTCGCGCCCCCCAGGGGTATACCGAAAGTCCTAGTATCTACAGCCAAGCCCTAAAGAGAGTATTGGATTCTTTACAATTGCCACCAGGTAATGTCCTATTGCAATATGTCGACGACCTCCTTATGGCCTCTGATACAGAACACGGTTGCCGCGATGCCACGGTTACCCTGCTACGACATTTGGCCACTCACGGTAACAAGGTGTCGCTCTCTAAATTTCAATATTGTCGACCGGAGGTGACCTATCTCGGTCATCTCCTGTCGAAGGAGGGAAGACGGTTGACTTCTGAGCGCATCGCAACCATAACTAACATGCCTGTTCCTCGCACGCAACGTGATGTCCGCGCTTTGCTTGGTATAACCTCCTACTGTCGCCAATGGATTGCTAACTATTCTCTCTTGACTAAACCTTTCCTGTATCTAACTACGAAGGATGTGCATGAACCTTTACCTTGGACTGATGAATGTCAGACTGCCTTTTCCGCTCTGAAAACTGCTCTTTGCTCTGCTCCTGTGCTTGGCACCCCCGACTACCGGAAACCTTTTGTGCTCTACGTGCATGAGGTGGACGGTTGTTCTCTTTCAGTGTTGACACAGGACTTTGGTGGTAAGCAAAGGCCTTGTGCATATTTCTCGGCGGTTTTGGACAATGTCGCCAGAGCACTTCCCAGTTGTCTGAGGGCTGCAGCGGCAGTGGCCATAGCAATCAGACAATCGGAAGGGCTAGTCCTGAATACGGATCCGACAGTGATGGTGCCTCATGCTGTGGACGTATTATTAAACAGGACACAGACGCAGCACTTAACTAGTGCGCGTCTTACAGGGTACGAATTGACCCTGTTTGCACCTCATATAACGATCAAAAGATGTGTTAATTTGAACCCTGCCACGTTGTTACCCCTCCCTTCGGGAGACGGTGGACAAGACATACATGATTGTATCTTTCGAACTGAAGAAGAAACCAAGGGCCGGATAGATCTAACTGACACCCCACTATCTGATGCCCAAGGGGAATTGTATGTTGATGGGTCATGCTTCCGATTACCGGATGGTACGACAGCTGCGGCTTATGCGATCACTACCCTGCAAACGGTAGTTGAGGCAGCAAAGATACCATACCGGTCGGCCCAGGCGGCCGAATTGGTTGCATTATTCAGGGCCTGCGAGTTGGGGAAAGGCATAAGGCTAAATGTCTACACCGACAGCCAGTATGCGTTCGGTGTAGCACATAGCTTCGGGAGGTTATGGGCGGAAAGAGGATTCTTGACATCCCATGGCGAGAAAATAAAGAATGGACCATTAGTTGAGCGATTACTAGCCGCATTAACATTGCCCAAGACCCTGGCTATAGTCAAATGCAGTGCACACAAAGTTATAATTGATGATGTGGGGAGGGGAAATTTCTTTGCGGATCCAATCGCCAAGGAAACGGCCCAGTCTGACACCACTTCTATGTTTGTAGTAACAAGAATGATAGAAGCAGGGGGTTTTAACAACACCATAGATAGTGTGAAAGAGCTACAAAAGGAGGTGACCCCGGAAGAGCTGACATACTGGCAAGAACAGGTGGGGAGGCTTGATGAGAATGGGTGTTGGACTGACTTGTCAGAGAGGTGTAGATGGTTACTGCCAAACGCATTTGTAAATGCGGTAGTAACCATGGCACACGGACCTTCGCATGTGGGAGTTCAGGGCATCTGTGCCATATTGGATCCTGTCTGGTATAATGTTAATATCCATAAGACAGCTAGGAACTTGGTCCAGCATTGTATAATTTGTCTCCAGCATAATCCTGGGGTCAGTATTCCCGTCCTGGCGGGTAGTTTTGCGCCACCCACTCTGCCTTTTGAAGTACTCCAAATGGATTACATACAGCTAGAGCGAGTTAACAATCTGAAATACGTGCTAGTGGTGATTTGTACTTTTAGTAAATGGGTGGAGGCGTATCCCACAAAGGAAAATACTGCCCTGGCAACTGCGAAAGCTCTGGTAAAAGAGTTCTTTCCTCGATATGGGTTGCCACGGGTGATTTGGAGTGACAACGGGACACATTTTAATGCTAACTTAGTTAAGTATGTATGCAAGGGTCTGTCCATCCGGCAGAAGTTTCACGCAGCTCGACATCCTCAGTCAGCGGATCTGGTTGAGAAATATAATGGGATTTTGAAGTTAAAATTGGCTAAACTTCAGGACACGACAGGATTAAAATGGCCCGATCTCCTGCCCCTGGCCCTGTTGTCTGTAAGAACTACTCCCCATTCACGGAGCGGCATCTCCCCTTATGAAGTAATTTTTGGCAGACCTGCCAACGTATGGGGAGTACCCCGGCCCAAATCTTTCAGGGACATTGACCATCCTATGTTGACTGACTATTTGTATGCTTTGACTAAAGATCTTCGTTCCATTCATCAACAGATATCTGCCGTACTGCAGCCCCTGCCGGAGGGTCCTGGACACAGCGTAGAACCTGGACAGTGGGTCTTGGTCCGAAACTACCAACGGAAGTCGAGTTTGGATCCGCGCTGGTCCCGGCCGTACCAGGTGCTCCTGGCTACGCGAACGGCGGTGAAAGTCGAAGGGAAGCAGCACTGGATCCATATCTCCCATCTTAAGCGAGTTCCCCTCCCATTGCCAAGGGAGCAACTTGACCAGGAGGAAGGTCTGCCAACTCAAGGCGAACCCAGCACTGAAGAGTCACTTTCCCTGGACACCCGCAGAGAGGTTGACGGGTGAGGGGAGAGTGCAGTGAGCGTGGAAACCCCTTTTTGTGGCCACCCAATTGCCCAAAGCGAAGTATCTGGCCAGGAGCCCGGCTCCTTGTCTGACCCCACTGTGCCCACCTTGTTTGTTAATCCTGAAACCCCTGGTCGGGATCGATATCACCTGCGGCCCCGGAAATAGACAATCCCAGGTCTAGCCTCGACAAGTGAAGTTGGAGGCCCCCGCAAAGACCTGAGGATTGTTGGAACACTGGACTGAACTCGTTGAGAGCAAGGAACTTTGAGTAGAGCTCTGTTCAGAACCAAGATAGAGACATTGATCAGTTGGTGGGGGCCCAGGTGGAGTTTCTTTTCAACACGGATTGCGTCAAGTGTGACCCCAACGCGAGAAGAGTTTATCCTTTTACCTTTTGTTTTTTCTGAACAATAGGAGTCTGCCTGTGAGGCTCTATACGGACACAGGAAAGAAGCACCCTCCGGCAGGTCGGACTGCTTGTAGACCCCTTTTTCCCGAGATTATATTGGACTTCTAGTGAGAAAATGTACCCTTTTGCTCGTTTTGTCCCTGAAGAAGGGCGTCCCATAGTACCCCGTACCATTCCCCCGCATTTGCCAATGTTCTCCTCATGGAGCTTGCGTGTTAAAATTGTTTTCATTTCTATATTGATTATATCATTTGTACTATGCTTAGGTTTGTTCATATATCTAGAGTTACGTCATCCTGTACACACCTTGATAGTGTCTACCCCTGCTCCTAAGGAACATCATTTCCAGACCTTTGCCCCTCATAAGGAAAGACACCGACAGACATATGTACATAATGCCTTCATTGAGATGCTGCACCAGACTCATAGCTCCACAAATGTTACTGATTGTTGGGTCTGTGGTCTTCTCCCGTCAGTGATGCATAAGCAAGATTTGTTTATATCAATGCCCTTATCTTATTTAGGTAGTTGCGAAGCCTGGTTCAAAATGTTATCCATGCTGTACGAACACTACACTATAGATGAACGTCGATTCTCAGAGAAGGATAATGCTTTGATTTTAGCCTATATAGAGAAACACCAAGGTTTTACTCCTAATGCTGAGGGAACGGATGGTACCCTTGATCCTACCGCCTGCATGAATGTATACACTGATCATGAAAATGATACCTGGTTGAGGGATGAAGTACTGGATTTCATGACTTTTAACTTTACTGAGTATTTCAAATACTTCCAGGAGCGAAATGTCTCAGATGAGAAAATCATTCCGGTCCCGGTGTTGAATACATCCTCCTCCTTCTGCGTGCAGGGTACTGGACATTTATTCGTAGGTTACAGTAGATGCAATTACACTTATAGATTACAGACGTTCAGCAGCCCCCCAACACTCACCCCTCCCAATGTTTATTTTGTGTGCGGTGAAAACGCATACACTTGGCTACCCAGAGGATGGGCGGGTAGGTGTTACTTATCTTTTCTTTACCCACCGGTTTACATAGCTCCTTCTGATTATCATAAGTCTCATTCCTTAAATCGGCGGAGCCTGAAAGCTGAGGCCGCCAGTAATGATGCCACTGACCAGACTGACACTCCAGCCCAACACTTCGTTGATATCATAAAAGGGGTGTTACCCATATGGGGACCCATCCTCAATAGTAAAGAAGTTAGGAGGCTATCTAGAGTGGTGGAAGGGGTGGTTAATACTACTGCAGGAATATTAACTAATATCACAGTGGAGCTCCAGGCGACCCGGCTTGTGACCCTTCAAAATCGTCTTGTTTTAGATGTTATCCTAGCTGATCGTGGAGGAGCTTGTAGAGTCATCGGCAGTTCCTGTTGTGTATATATACCTGACTCCGCCCCTTCTGTCCATTTAGCCATCCAGAAACTGCATCGGCTAGCCTCTGAAATTCACACTGAGACTGGTACTTGGTCTCTGTCCGGGTGGTTTTGGGATTTGGTGACCGCCTGGGGATGGAAGTTATTCATGATTCTTTTGGGAGTAGTAGGGTTCATTTTCACCTGCTGCCTTTGTCTCCAGTGCGGGCCTGCTTGCTGTGCATATTGTGCTACTCAGGTTCGCCGATCCATCCCTAGACCCAAGCCCAACCAAACCAGGATAGATACCCAGCGGGCTCAGAAGGAGATGCATGACTTAATGCAGATCGATGAGGGTATTTTTGAAGACTGACTTCGTTATTAGCTATGCTGCGCTAAAAGGGCCGTTCTGAGGTATTTAAGTCATTATGGTATGATTAGCGCAGTATATCTAATGATGGTATGATTAGCTATGGTGTATTCAAAGTATCGAAATCCCCGTTATGTTTAGCATGATAAAAAGGGCCGAGAACTGAACCGCCTCCATCTTGGATTGCGGCTCTTTCGCTTGGGAGTCACGTGGCCTCTTCCGCACACCATCTGCTTCCCCCTTTTTCATGCATTTATTAGGAGACAGGCTGAGTTGCTGAGAAGCAAGGTCAAATCTGCTAAAAGGGAGTATCAAGCAAATTCCTCTAGACCTGGGACGAGAAGGGAGTCACCCTTTCGACCTTCTCTGTAAAGATAGTAACCCTTTGTATGTGTAACCGAAACTAGAAATAGGCATGAGCTCATTAGGGGCACCAGGACTAACTGGTACTTTTCCACATATAAGGTTTTGTATGCTGTACTGATAATGTATAAAAGTGTGTTACTGTCAAGGAGCCAGCAGTCTTCCTCGGCGCACCTGATGGGTGAGGATCGACGAGGCTCCTCTATATAGAGATCTATGGTGGCTAATAAACGTTTGAACCTTCCACGTTGCCAACTGCTCCTTATTCTACTTAATATTGCGGGCCAATGGTAAGTGTGGCCCTTGGAATAATTATTTGGACACAACACAGGACAGAAGAGAAAAACGTGGAGTTCTGTTTCTTCGGTCTCAGTACACCCAGGACAGTCTAGTTTTGTAGCTTCTTTCCATTTGTTAGTAAGTGCACGGGGTGGGAGCACCCCGTGTCTAAATTGTAAAAACAATTTCTTTGCGAGAAAGGGTTGAATATTATCCGAAGCCAACTCTAATTTGTATTGCTATTTGAAGTCAGACTTGATGAGTTGGGCAAATTTATGTTCTTTGTAGGCGAGGAACAGGGACTTTTTAGGAATAGAGGGGCAAGTCTCTTCGGGTGTTAACCATATGTTTGCCCTCCCAATGCTTGACAAGTGTTCCTAATATGGGACAGCCATGGTATATTCCCTGCTCCCAAAATGGTCATAACATCCTTCAGTTCCTCCCTATAATTTGCTAGCTCGGGCGTGCTCCATAGACGGCACCAGAACAAAAGTGGTCGGGAGGCAATTATATCAGCAATTGGGCCAACGCCAAGGTCCATCCTTAGTGGTGTTAGAGGTGAGCTTTTGGGAAGACCCAAGAGCTGCCTAAGGAAGGCGTTCTCTGTAATGGATAGGGTATTAGATGGACAATGGCCACAGAGTTCTGCTCCATATAATGACGCTCCCCTTACCTGAATTTTATATATTTCTACGGGTGGGCCTACCACTTTTTGAGTGCTATTTTTATATACTTTTAAAATGCCCCCTATAGACTGTGTCAGTTTTAGATTAGCTTTTTTTACTTGGGCTCCCCAATCCATTTTATCATTAAGAGTGAGGCCCAAGTAGTCAACAATAGACACCCTTTCTAGGGGCCTGCCATCCATTTGAGTATGTGGGCAATTGCTAGTGTTAGCGTGGAAAACCATATACTTTGTTTTCTGGAGGTTTATCTCCAGTTTCCTATTCCTGCAAAATGTGCAGAACTCCTCCAGTACCCGCTGCATACCCATAGGAGTCTTAGACAGTGGCAGTGTATCGTCCGCAAACGTTAAAGCTGGTATTTTGCGGTTCGCTAACCTCGGTGAGTGTATATCTTTCACTGCCAATAAGGTTTCAATTAGACCATTTAAAAAGAGGGAGAACAAGGTCGGGGCTAAGACACATCCCTGTCTCACCCCTTTCTCTACAGGGAAAGGAGCTGTCAATTCCCCTTTCTTGCCATATCTTACTCTCGCGTACGTATCCTGGTGTAAGCGCTTCAGCTGGTGGCATAAATAAGTTGGTACTCCCATGTCATGGAGCAGGCCCCATAGCTGGTCGCGCTGCACCATATCGAAAATGGATTTAAGGTCCACGAAGGTTACCACCCTCCAAAATTACTGTTTTCCAATGGATCAGTTGCAATCTGAAAATCTGGTCAATAGTTGAAATGTTGGCCCTAGAACCAGCTTGTAAAGGTGTTAAAACTTTCTTTTCATCCATCCATAATTGCAATCGGCCCAGGAGAACACGGGCAAATATCTTTTGAGTAACATCAATAAGACTTATTGGGCGGTAATTTGCCCGGTTGAGCGGGGAGCCTTTTTTATAAATGGGAATATCTGCTAACACTAAAAACAATTTTCTGGGATGTGTCAGTTTTTAGTATTCTTTTCGCCTCAAAACAAGACCTAGTTCACAAATTCCGACAGATGGGTTTGATCCATTTTTTCCTTGGCATAGCATATGCTGGGCAAGAGAATAATAAGTATAAATCATCTTCTTGTACATTGGATTGACACAGCACACAACAATCCTCATTATTCACACCTGTACTTCAACTCCATTTCGCTGTGTTTGAATTGATTTGCAAAACACCATAGCGAAATTTCATGTACAAAGATTTCGCCAACTGGGGCTGCACTTCCTCCA
The DNA here is from genome assembly GCF_964204655.1 of Triturus cristatus. Classification (NCBI taxonomy): domain Eukaryota; kingdom Metazoa; phylum Chordata; class Amphibia; order Caudata; family Salamandridae; genus Triturus; species Triturus cristatus. The sequence goes on from NC_140595.1 coordinate 819,719,283, forward strand.
GATGTTGCTCAAAAACCGGGGTTGGTTTCATAAGAATGAATTTAGACGTTAATCTACCAATATCTGGGCTATGGGAAACACTACTTTGTATGTACACCCAAACAGCAGATTTCAAAATGTTTGGGGAGGCTGATGTCAGTAGGGTAGATGCTTCCCAGAAATGCTTCAACCCAGGTTTACAAAACCATAAGTGCACGTGCTTGACCCACTGAAGGCTAGTACCTTGGTCAAACCTTAGGATCTCTTCTAGCCCTCCTTTATAACTTGCTAGTTCTGTTGTGGTCCACAATCGGACCCAGAACAACAATGGTCTCGGTGTAGCCTGGTGGTCAATGCGTTTTATTTTCAATTCAATAACAATAGGAATAATAGGTGTGCGCACAGGGAGACGTAGCAACTTCCTAAAAAATATATTTTCTTCCCCCGCAAAAGTATTCCTTCAAGTAGGGCCCCATTAATTCCTCACCATAAAGGGATGGGGATTGTGCCCTGTATTTATACACTTCAAGTGCAGGGAACACTGCCTAAGTAATACTATTTGCATGTTTTTTTAGTATTGGTAAGGAATTTTGGAGCAAAGTGGTCTTGCTTTTTTGCAGATGTGGGTACCAGGTCATTTTAGTGTCGAGTGTAATACCAAGGTAGTTAAAATTCGACACCTGTTCTAGCTGCTGTTTTTGGACAGTTATGTTTTTCTTGAACGATTTATGTGGATTAACTGCCATGTATTTTTGTTTTGCTAGAATGTATTTCTAGACCCTTGGAATCACAATAAACGCTGAAGGAGTCTAATAGACATTGTAGTCCCTTCGGGGTTTGAGATACTAAAATAGTGTCATCCGCAAATAAAAGAGCTGGTACTGGCACCCCACCTAACTTAGCTGAGTCGTGTGTGTACCCCAGAAGATATTTTGTGGCATTATTTAAATACAAAGAAAATAGGGTGGGTGCCAGTACACAGCCCTGTCTTACACCCCTCCTTACGGAAATTTCCTCAGTAAGGTCTCCCCTCGGACCCCATCTGACTTTTGCATAGTTGTCATCATGCGATCTTATTATTTGCACAAGAAGTTCCTCTGGTACACCTTGGTTTTTTAGGGAACTCCAGAGCAAATCTCTGGGAATGAGGTCGAAGGCGGCCTTCAGATCTATAAAAGCTATGAACACGTGGCCTTTTTTTTAAATCGTATATTTCCAACTCATACAGAGGAATCTAAAGACCTGGTCAATTGTACTGGTTCCAGCTCTGAACCCAGCCTGGTATTGTGATAAAATATGGGTCTCCTCAATCCAATCATTTAATTTTGTTAAAATCTGCTTAGCATAGATCTTTTGTAGAGTATCAATTAAATGTATAGGCCGGTAATTTGTAGGGTCTTGGCGATCACCTTTTTTATAAATTGTAATAATTTCAGCGCCTTTCCATGACTCCGGCACTGGGGCGCCCGCCGCCACTGCATTACAAAGAAAATTTATATATGGCCCCCTTAAACCATTCAGTCTCTGAGGGCGCAGTGACCCTGCACCTATGCATGGCAACTCTGTGCTTTGCCAGTCGCAGCGCCATTGAAGTAAATTGTCCGATGTATAAGGAAGCATTTTCACTTATCCCAATAGCGCTGTCATTGGGTCCAGATTGATGCGAGTTCCTATCATTTCGGATACTGTGTGAGCAACATCAGCCAGAAAGCATATGTTAGTGGGCAGGACCTCGCGAGATATAGGAAATTAGCATCAATCAATCGATCAATGGGGTTTTAGAGCGCAGACTACTCACCCGGAAACGGGTCTGAAGGCGCTGAGGGGTGGGGGGGGAGAGGGCAGAGGGGTTCCGCAGCAATCCAGGGGGTCACTGAGTTCCATCGAAGAGCCAGGTCTTGAGGTCCTTTAGGAACCTAGGGGCATATTAGCAAGACCGGCGATAAAATTATCACCGTTTTAGCGGCATTAAACTGCCGCTAAAATGGCGATAATGGGCTTGCTTTTATGCGTTACAGCATTCCAATAGAAGCCCAGGTTAGATGTCCTGCACATCTAACCTGGGCTTTTATTGGAATTCTATAACGCATATTCGCAAAACCATTATCGCCGGTCTTGCTAATATGCCTCTTAGGGAGCATGATGGGCTCCACAACGAGGAACGCTCTGCGATTGGCTGTGGTCTATTCTATGCTGCTGTTCTGGCGTGATATATATTCAGGGCAGATATTTAAAGTGCAAACGTTTATGTCTGTAGTTCATAGAAATTGTCCTTGTTTGTTCACAGCAGGACCCCTGTTTTGCATATGTCAGGTCTTCCCAAGTGCCCGCCTTCTTGACAGTTGTCCAACCACCGCGATGCCCGATACCATAAGAAACAACTTGGACACCCATCTGGTGACGTCAACACAGGCAATCAGTTGAGTCAATGGCTCAAAACTAGAGGGCTTCGCTGGACATCCAGGCATGTGCTGACACACTCTAGCCTTAATTCGATATGTAAATATGTCTAAGGGGAGGTGTTGCAGCCATCTTTAAATTTCCGCAAGGTTAGGAATATCTCGTGAAATAGCTGTCCCAATGTAGCTATCCCTTCCCTGTTTAAGACCTGGAACACCCCGGGCTCTGCCGTAAGTGGGAGCGCCGGGTTATTATCTATAGGAAGCACTGGTGTATATAAGCAGAGAACCTCCGATCGATTACCCATTGCTTATCTTGCTAGACAGGTGGATGCAACTGAAGCGACTTCACCTCTAGACCTGGGAGGCCCCGCGGCAGGAGGGATTCAAGTAATATTCCACCTGTCTGCTCCGTCTCAGGTGTGACCTATGGAAGCCGTCTATCTGGATGGTACCAGCATCTGGCGTAATGCGCCTGGGCTACCAAATAGTATCGCTCTAAGTCAGGAACCTCGAATCCACCTCTGTCAAATGAGAGAGTCAGTGTCTCCCACATTGTTTCTGGGCATCTTATTTGCCCCAATGAGCTGAATCAGGGGGGGTTTGAGGCTTCTGGAGAATTATTTACTCAATAGGATTGGGATATTAGAATACGTATAGGAACTTAGGTAGTTCGATCTTTTTATCGAGTGCTATGTGGCATACTAAAGATAAAGGCAATCGTTGCTATATTTTAGCGCGGTGAGACAACCAGTCCACAGCTGGGCTGTACTTCAATCTATCAATATCGCGGTGTTTGTGTATACCACGGTATTAGATCCAGTCACCCCTCCAGGAGCTGGGGAACTCTAATGGTACTCGAATAGTAGGCTTAATAAGCAGAAAAATGTGGTTTTGTTCCAATTTATTTTACTGTCTGAGTATCCACCAAACCTGATTACCTCTCCTATCCGTGGCATGAGATTATACACTGGATCCCTCGGGAAAAGTAAGGTATTGCCCATGCCTATATCTTACTTCTCACAAGGGATCACGCATGGACATGAATAGTACAGCCCCCCCCACCCCCCAACGCAGATGACTCTCTTGAAGACATCTAACTAGGGATCCACAGCCAGATAAAAAGATGATGCGCTCATGGGCAGCCTTGCTCGTTCAGCTTCCTAGAGATGCCTCCATTTTCAGAATCAGAAACACAATTGTTGTGAACGCATTGCCTCCGCCACTTGGGTCACATAAATTAAAATGAGGCCATTAGGCTTTTAAAGCACCCCAGAGAGTGTATGTATGCCTGAATGTAGTGGTGAACATATATATTCTTATCACTTATAAACGTTACTCAGCATAGTGAGAACCTGCACCCAAAATTGGCCAGAAGTATAAAGGGAAATATACTAAAGAGTTCTATAGGCTACATACAAGGAGAACCATTAAACACTCCAATAATTCCTGGTATTCCACAATAACCATCAATGTTCTCTCTCCACTGCAGTAAGGACATTCCTGGGTCCTTCAGAAAGCTTCACACCTTTGGCAGGAAAGGCCCTATGTCAGTTGATGCCTTACGCAAGGATCAATCATGTGATCAGAAACCAAAAACAGGATACATTGGGTATGTTTGATACAACACTATGTGGCCCTGAAGAAGTGAATAGTTGACGAAACATGTTGGCCAATTTAATTTTGGTAAAGGGAAAGGAATACAGACTGTTGTTGTCTCAACACAAGTAATGTGCCCCTCGCTTTTCTCTTTTTGATACATTGGTTCAAATTTATCCGAACGGGCTGACTGATATCAATCGAGCGACACATTCACCGGTCTATAGTCTGTGAACCTCCTTCGTATATTGGAAAGCCCTTGAGAAACGCTGCGTGCGCAGCACAGACATTTTTTTTTTTTTTTTAAAACATTTTTATTGTTTTTGCAACAAAGACAAACAACAGAAATAGAACCAGGCCGCATTTACAGTACATTAGAAAATCACCGTGCACAGTCACAATTATTCCAAATAGGCCCAGATTGGATATCCGACAATCACCCATACCGCCCACCCTCCCCTCCACCCCCACGGCCTCTCTAGCCATCCGAATCAGAGGAGTCCTCATCAGAAAGAGGTGGTGGATCACATATGTTACCTCTATACTTGTTCCATGCTCCCCACACTCTGGCCCACTTACGAGGACAACCCCGCCTGACAAAGACGGATCGCTCAGCAAACATAGCCCTATCCATCTCGCCCTTCCATGTTGATAGCAACGGTGTCTCCACCGCTCCCCATTTTTGGGCTATGTTACGTTTGGCCGTCATGTTCCCAAGCGTCACCCAGCCCTGCGCCTGACGGTTGAGATCTGTGGGCTCCCACACATTCAAGAGGCAGCGCCTGGGTTCTGGCAGCAATGACACCCCGCACACCTGTGACATCGTGCGAAGCACTCGCCTCCAGAATAACTGGAGAACGGGACAGTCCCAGATCAGGTGATAGAAGGTGCCCTCCTCCCCGCAACCCTGCTGGCAGAAGGAGTGCGGCGCTCTTCCCAGTTTATGTAGCAAGCTCCTGGTGTAATATGAGCGATGCAAAATACGAAGTTGCACCAACCGCAGCCTCGAGGGTATACCTGCCTCACGCGGCGAGGCCAGCGCCTCCCGCCAGTCTGGGTCATCAAATTCGCCGACCTCGCCTGCCCACCTCTCCCTCAATAGTCCCATAGAGTCAGGCAAATTGTTGACCAATTTACGGTATGTAAAGGATGTGGCTTTCTTAGGCATGTAGTCGGTCAATAACCTGTCCTCCAGCGGGGAGGCCTCCGGAATGGGCACACCTGGGGTTAGTTGCGTCGTCAGGGCATGTTTCATCTGTAAATAGCGGAACCATTCCGAGGGAGCTAGCTCGTATTGCTGCTGTAGGCGAGTGAATGGAACCACCTCCCCATTCTGTACCACATCGCCTACCACCGAGATCCCGATGGCATCCCAGGCACCGAAGCCCTTGCTGTCCCTCAACCGCCCCAGTCGTTTTGTATCCCAGAGAGGCGTTAGTTTCGTCAGAACACCTCGCCACCCCAGCTTGGCTTGCGCCGCGTGCCAGAGAGACACAGTCTGTCGCAGGGGACCGATCAGCTTCGGGGCCAACCGGGCGTCATATAGTGGAGTCAGCAGACCCTTTTCACCCAGTATGTCCCTATCTGCCTTAAACGCGGGATCCGACTGGGGCGCATGGAGCCAGTGGTTGATCACCTTGAGCTGCGCCGCCCAGTAATAGAGCTGGATATCTGGGAGCGCAATGCCCCCGTCGTACCACCCACAGACTAGTTTTGCCTGCGCGATGCGTGCCGGTTTGTTGCCCCAGAGAAGGTTGGAGACTTGCGCCGCCACCGCACGGAAATAGGCTGGGGGCACCGGGTATGGAGTATTTTCCAGCACATAGAGAAACCGCGGCAAGGCCATCATTTTAAAGAGCGCCGCTCTCCCCACCAGGGTCAAGGGCAACGTTCCCCAGTGCTGCACATCTTGCCTGAGGCGGTCCAATTGAGGGCCCAAGTTGAGCCTATAAAATTCCTGGTGCTCCCGTGTAATGTGTACCCCTAGGTATTTAAACGACCCCTGCGCCACCTGTATCCGGCAGCCCTCCGGCAGTCGAGGGGGGGGGCCCCGCAACACCAGGAGGACCGACTTTGACCAGTTTATCGTGTAGCCGGATGCCCGGCCAAACACCTCGCAGATGTTAAGCAACGTCAGGATAGAGTGCCGAGGGGAAGCTAAGTAGAGCAGTATGTCATCCGCGTATAGGGAGACACGGTCTTCCCAGCTCGGCGACCAGCGGAGGCCCCGTATCATAGGCTCCCACCGTATCCAAGTCGCGAGGGGCTCGAGTACGAGGGCGAAAAGCAGCGGCGAGAGTGGGCATCCCTGACGCGTACCCCGTCCCAGAGGGAAATCCTCCGACATATGCCCATTGGCCACGACATGAGCCAGCGGCTTGGCGTAGAGGAGTCGGATCCAGGCACAAAATTTCGGCCCAAACCCCAGATGTGCTAGTACCGCGAAGAGAAAGGGCCACTCCACCAAATCAAACGCCATGCGGGCATCAAGAGAGAGAATGACAGCCGGTTCCTGCAACCGGTCCACTCGGGCCAGCACACTGTGTAAGCGTCGTAGATTGTGTGAGGTACTTCTCCCTGGCATGAAGCCCGCCTGGTCCGGGTGCACTATGTCAGTCAAATGAGGCGTGAGTCGGAGGGCCAGCAGTTTCGCCAGAATCTTGGCCTCGGCATTGAGCAGCGATATGGGGCGATAGGAGGCACATTGGTCCGCCTGCTTACCCGGCTTCGGTATCACCACGATGGTGGCCGTCCGTTGATCTACGGGGAGCTCCCCCACCTCCAGGCTGTGGTTGTACATATTCAGTAGGTGTGGGGCCAACATCTCGGGCAGTCGTTGATATAGCTCAATCGGGACACCGTTGGGACCCAGTGCTTTACCGGTCTGCAGCGCGGCAATGGCCACCTGCAGCTCCTCAACCGTGAGGCCGGCCTCCAGGGACTCGCTGGCCTCCGGGGAGAGCCTGGGCATCCGTAAATCTTTGATATACGTCAGTGCCACCTCCATCGACATGGAAGAGGTGGAGGAATATATGTCGCGAAAATGCCCCGCCAGGGCGCGCACTATGTCTCGCGGGTCTGACGTTTTCGACCCCTCGGCCGTGACTAGCTGCGCGATCCATCGGGCGCCGCTGTCGCGCCTTTCCAGCCACGCTAATAGTCTGCCGGTTTTATCGCCCACATCATAGACCGTGTGTCGCGAGGCCTCAAGTCGTTGTCTAACCCGGTCTGTAAGGTGCTCCCTGTGCTGCATCTGAGCCAAGCGCAGGTCGTGTGAAGCTTCGCGGGAGGGGGTTTCGGCCTGGCGGGCCTCCGCAGTCCGGAGCGCAAGCTCCAGCGATTGCAGCTCCGTCGTCTGCGTTCTCTTATAACCTGTGATGGCAGCCATTGCCTGGCCCCGTAGCACCGTCTTGTACGCCTCCCAAAGAGTCGTAGGGGAGTCGACCGACGCAGCGTTTTCGTGAAAGAAGAGTTTAGACGCCCGTGCGATGGTTTTACCAATCTTCGGGAGTCGCAGGTAGCTGGGCCGTATCGGGTATACGCGTCGGCGCATTAGGTGAGGACTATTGTAGTGCAAGAGGATCGGGGAGTGATCAGAGATGCCCCTGGGTCTAATGTCAATACTGGCAATGTTGTGAAGGCAACCGGGGGAGCCCAGAAAGTGGTCGATACGGGTGAGAGTGTCGTGGACCCCGGAGTGGAACGTGTACGAGCGCGTCTCCGGGTGGTACCATCGCCAGAGATCCGTGAACCCTAGCGCCGCCGTGAAGCCCGCAAGTCGCGTCGCGCCACTGCCGTGCGGTCGAGGCGGAGTCCGGTCAACATGGTCATTCATCACTGCATTAAAGTCACCCCCAAGTAATACCTCCCCCTTTGGCAGGGTGAGGAGAAATTCGCTAAGCGCCGGGAGCGCCGCAGCATGCAACCCGGGAGGGATATAAACCGACACTACGTTGTAGAGATGACCTTCCCATTGTATGTGGGCAGCGGCGAAGCGCCCGGCCCCATCCGCATGTGTACCCAGCACGATTAGGCGGGACTGTTTGCGCATCAGGATGCCAACCCCCCGGGACCCAGAGGTGAACTCAGAGTGCACCACCATCTTAAACCCCCAGCGGTCCAGTGCTTTAGTAGCAGTGCCTGTGAGATGGGTTTCCTGAAGTAAGACCAGTGCCGGGGCACATCGTTTGATACTATGCAAGACCAGGCCTCGCTTGATTTTATCTCCTAAACCCCGAACATTCCAGGTAAGCAATGAGAGGGGCTGCACCGGGATCCTGTCAGTGCCAGGGGCTATCCCACTAAACGAGTTCAGATTCACGGTGGGTGGGTGAAGCGACAAAGCAGGAGTCGGATAGTGTAAAAGGCAACCCGGGTCGTGTATAGAGCAGGTGCGTGGTTGAAGGTTGAAGGCCATGTCCTATAGAACCAGAACAAAAGAACAAAACTAAAGAAACGAACCCGAAAGAATACCCCCATTCCCCTCGCCCCCCTCCCTGCCCCCCTGCCATGCGGACTCCAAACTGCCCGCCACCCCAACTCAGCAGAGTGCTTGCATCCCATACCCCAATACCTAACTTGCGTGTAGGGAGCGGGAGGTCCGAGGAAGACCAGAGACATCCCCATGTTGGACGTGTAAGTGTTCCGAGCCACATCAGGAGTGTGCAGGCACCCTGCCACCCCGGAGACATCCCCCCTACCCCGCACCACCCATCAAAGAGTCAAAGTTTATCACCAGTGGATTACGCCTCCTGCTGCAGCCGGGCCGCAGCTTCCAGAGCATCATTTCGGCCAGTAGGGTCTGCCGCCTCTCCGGGCGGGCGGTGTCGCCTGTCTGAACGGCTTGATTGTTTCACCTGACGCCATCCCTCAAGCCAGTCATGCGCTTCCTCAGGTGATTCGAAAAACCAGGTCTTTCCATCCGCCACCACTCGCAGCCTGGCCGGGAATAGCATGGAATAAGGAAGTTCACGGGCCCTGAGCTGCTTTTTGACTTCCAGGAAGCTCCTCCGGCGCGCCGACACGGCCGCCGTATAGTCCGGAAAGAAGGACACATGTGAGTTCTGGATACGCAAGGGGGGAGCCACTCGGGCCGTCTGCAAAATGACATCGCGATCGCGAAAATTGAAAATGCGAGCCAGGGCCGGTCGGGGGGGGGCCCCAATCTTGGGCCTGCCCCCGGGCACCCTATGCGCTCGCTCCACCGAAAAGAAGGCAGAGAGCCCCCTGGGCTGCAGTTCATTTTTGATGAGATTCTCCACGTAGAGATCCATGGCTGGGCTCCCTTCGCTCTCCGGAATGCCCGTAATGCGTACATTGTTTCGGCGGGAGCGCCCTTCCTGGTCCTCAAGCCTCTCAACCATGCGTTTGTTTTCGGCCTCTAGTTGCGACACTCTGGAGAGCAGCAAGCTGGAGTCTCTTGACAGAGTAGCAGTCACCTGTTCAACCTCCGTGACTCTGGCGGACATTTTCTGGAAGTCAGCCCGGAGGAGCGTCACGTCCGTGGATATCGACCCCACCGTCGTTTGTACACTGGTCAGGGCGGCCATGATATCCTCCAATGTCACTTTAGGCTGGTCGGTGGTAACGGGGGCCATCTCTGCGCGAACTGCTGGGTCCGTCACCTTAGGAGAGTCTTTAGTGTAGGCATATTTATCCAGTTTCCCGTGCTGGTGCGCCCTACTCCCTTTACCACTCATGATGGGGCCGGGGACCAGGCCCTTCAGAGGGCTATCAGCACCACAGCTCAAGGGGTTACAATCAGACGTCTAAGCTCTGCACGTGGAGCCCGGGGCCACACCGCCACCTCTCAGGCACTGGTACGTCTCAGGGGACCTTCCTGCACAAAAACAATCCTTAAAGGCATTTTCCTGTTTCTGCAGCAAGCATAGAAGGAGGGAGTAACGAGAAGAAATGAATCTGTTCCTCCTCCGGGAGGCGTAGCTTTATGACGTATTCCCATGTTTACTACCTTTGCTAAACCGGGGAATGCACCAAACCCCGTGGGTAGATGCATCGGAACGCCCACCCATATTTCACCCATGGATCGCCTTCCCAACGCAACGTAACAAGCCAGCAGTATGCACTGCCATGCAGTACTTTGTGTGGTTTAGTAAATACAAAGTGGCTTTGTGTGGTTTAGTAAATACAAAGTGGCTTTGTGTGGCTTAGTAAATACAAAGTGGCTTTGCGTGGCTTAGTAAATACCAAAATTGATCTTGGGCCTGGGCTGTGCCACAAAAGTGATGCAACCCGACGCAAAATCATAGTAAATCTGCCCCCAGATTTAATTTTACAATAGGTTTAACCTTTTTTGCATGTTACCCCCCAAGAGTTTGACATTAAAATAAGTTGGCCACGAGTAGGGCCACCTAAGTTGCAAAAATTAGCACTTTGTGTGCAAACAGTAAACCCTTTGAGGGGGGCATTCCTGCAGCCAAGATTCTTGAAGGGAAGCATCAGGATTGAATAATCCTCCACTAGATATATTCATGCTTTGAATTAAGAAGAGCGTTATAGCCACGGATGCTCCAAGCTGCGCATGCGTGGTGCCCGCTCCCCTAGGGACCGTGCTCCGGCCGGCCTCTGTATCTGAACGAGCTTGAAGGCTGGGATGCTGCACTTGAGCAAGATGGCGGCCGGAAGGGGCCACTATCAAAAGGATCATTTCGGATTGAGACTGTTGCCTTTCTATCTACGAGGTCAATGGTGCCATAGCGGCCTCTTTGCCCCACCATGCTGCACTTTGAGAAATTCCCATGTTTTCTAAGAAACGAAGTAAATGTGATTGATGTCGTTTGCAAACAGACAACTACATTTTTCTCTACTGGTTCTTCAGGGCCTTCACAAAGCTCTAGACCATGGGAGCTCTATGCCAGGAGTGCTCTATGCCACGGGAGCTCTATGCCACGAGTGCTCTATGCCACGGGAGCTCTATGACACGACTGCTCTATGCCACGGGAGCTCTATGCCACGTGAGCTCTATGCCACGAGTGCTCTATGCCACAGGAGCTCTATGCCACGAGTGCTCTATGCCACGGGAGCTCTATGCCAGGAGTGCTCTATGCCACGGGAGCTCTATGCCACGAGTGCTCTATACCATGGGAGCTCTATGCCACGGAAGCTCTATGCCACGAGTGCTCTATGCCACGGGAGCTCTATGCCACGAGTGCTCTATGCCACGGGAGCTCTATGCCACGGGAGCTCTATGCCACGGGAGCTCTATACCACGAGTGCTCTATGCCACGGGAGCTCTATGACACGACTGCTCTATGCCACGGGAGCTCTATGCCACGGGAGCTCTATGCCACGAGTGCTCTATGCCACAAGAGCTCTATACCACGAGTGCTCTATGCCACGGGAGCTCTATGCCCGGGAGCTCTATGCCACAGGAGCTCTATGCCACGAGTGCTCTATGCCACGACTGCTCTATGCCACAGGAGCTCTATGCCACGAGTGCTCTATGCCACGAGTACTCTATGCCACTGGAGCTCTATGCCACAGTTGCTCTATGCCACGGGAGCTCTATGCCCGGGAGCACAATGCCAGGGGAGCTGTATGTCCTGGGTGCTCTATGCCATGGGAGCTCTATGCCACGGGAGCTCTATACCACGAGTGTTATATGCCACGTGAGCTTTATGCCACGAGTGCTCTATGCCACAGGAGCTCTATGCCACAAGTGCTCTATGCCCGGGGAGCACAATGCCAGGGAAGCTGTATGTCCTGGGTGCTCTATGCCATGGGAGCTCTATGCCACGGGTGCTCTATGCCATGGGAGCTCTATGCCACGGGAGCTCTATGCCACGAGTGCTCTATGCCACAGGAGCTCTATGCCACGAGTGCTCTATACCTGGGAGCACAATGCCAGGGAAGCTGTATGTCCTGGGTGCTCTATGCCATGGGAGCTCTATGCCACGGGAGCTCTATGCCCTGGGAGCACAATGCCAGGGGAGCTGTATGTCCTGGGTGCTCTATGCCATAGGAGCTCTATGCCACGGGAGCTCTATGCCACAAGTGCTCTATACCACGGGAGCTTTATGCCACGAGTGCTCTATGCCACAGGAGCTCTATGCCACAAGTGCTCTATGCCCGGGGAGCACAATGCCAGGGAAGCTGTATGTCCTGGGTGCTCTATGCCATGGGAGCTCTATGCCACGGGTGCTCTACGCCATGGGAGCTCTATGCCACGGGAGCTCTATGCCACGAGTGCTCTATGCCACAGGAGCTCTATGCCACGAGTGCTCTATGCCTGGGGAGCACAATGCCAGGGAAGCTGTATGTCCTGGGTGCTCTATGCCATGGGAGCTCTATGCCACGGGAGCTCTATGCCCTGGGAGCACAATGCCAGGGGAGCTATATGTCCTGGGTGCTCTATGCCATAGGAGCTCTATGCCACGGGAGCTCTATGCCACGAGTGCTCTATACCACGGGAGCTTTATGCCACGAGTGCTCTATGCCACAGGAGCTCTATGCCACGAGTGCTCTATGCCTGGGGAGCACAATGCCAGGGAAGCTGTATGTCCTGGGTGCTCTATGCCATGGGGAGCTCTCTGCCACGGGAGCTCTATGCCCGGGGAGCACAATGCCAGGGGAGCTGTATGTCCTGGGTGCTCTATGCCATGGGAGAGCTATGCCATGGGAGCTCTACACCCCGGGAGCTCTACGCCCGGGAGCTCTATGCCACGGGTGCTCTATGCCATGGGAGCTCGACGCCACAGGATCTTTATGCCGTGGGCGCTCTATGCAATGGGAGCTCTATATCATGTGTGCTCTATGCCACGGGAGGACTATGCCATGGGAGCTGTATGCCATGAGTGCTCTATGCCCGGGGAGCACAATGCCAGGGGAGTTGTTTGTCCTGGGTGCTCTATGCCATGGGAGAGCTATGCCATGGGAGCTCTACACACCGGGAGCTCTACGCCCCGGGAGCTCTATGCCACGGGTGCTCTATGCCACGGGAGCTCTATGCCACGGGTGCTCTATGCCACGGGAGGTCTAAGCTACGGCAGCTTTATGCCGTGAGCGCTCTATGCAATGGGAGCTCTGTCATGTGTGCTCTATGCCACGGGAGGACTATGCCATGGGAGCTGTATGCCACGAGTGCTCTATGCCCGGGGAGCACAATGCCAGGGGAGTTGTTTGTCCTGGGAGCTCTATGTCATGTGTGCTCTATGCCACGGGAGGACCATGCCATGAGAGCTTAGTTCTACTCTCACCTCTTTGACGACAGATGCCTCAAAACTAGAACGAAATTGGACTTTTAACTTTTCACATCCCTTTAACACTCTAAAACCAAACAGCAGCACGTCCTATGAATTTCTTTCTTTCAATATTATAATGCTTTTAAATCCACTAGAAGTTTTGAGCTATTTAAAAGATGTGTTTTTGACTTTCTACCCCCCCCCCCCCCAAAGTCTAGGATTGATAATATAATACCAATGAACAGTTCTCTGTCAACCGGGTTATCTTTTTTTTATTATTATTTATTTATATAAACACAGGAAGATGGTACATTTAAATGGACGCCAGATTATAATATTATTAAGAATTGTATACATCAATCAATGAAACAAGCTTCATTTTGGTTAAAAACCGTAAAAGGACATAAAAACAACAAATGAAATATATGTAAAAATACAATGTGTAATCAGCACTGTACATGAGACAAAGATATATACAATGGGCCTCATTTATGAGAAGTGACGCATCGCTGCGTGAAAGCAGCGATGCGTCACTTCTCAGTGCGCCCTCCTTGCGACACCAATGATGCGTCATATTTATAATATGACGCATCATGTCGCAAGGAAGGACAGATACGTCAGTATAACTGACGTATCTGTCGGCACAAAAAGTGGCGCATTGCTGGAGTTGTGTCAGAAGCCCGACGCAACCCCAGCAATGTTCCTTTCACATGGGGCAAGCCCCATGTGAAAGGGGCTGCGTCACCCTTACGCCTGCCATGAGGCAGGCGTAAGGTTTTGACACATTGGCGTCCTAGAAGTGGCGCAGCGAAATCTCATAGATTTCGCTGCGCCACTCCTACGACCCTTTCTTGCGGGGGTACGCCCACCCTGCATACATTATACCTGGCGCAGGTATAATGTAGCGCAGGGGTTTACGAAGTGACCTAGATGCGTCACTTCATAAATATGGCGCAACATGGCGCATGTTTTACGCCACTGGTGCGTCACAAAAAGTGGCGCACCGGTGGTGCAAAAGTGATGCAGGGGCTCATAAATGAGCCCCATAAAATCTACATAAAAGACATTCCTTGGCTGCATTGCATTAGTCCAAAAATACAGCTCCAGTGATTAAATGTTAGTGGTACCTAACTTCTCACTTTGCTTTAATTTACCCCCAGGTTGGCTGACTAGCTAGTTCCACCCAATGAGAAGGCTCCATACTACTGGGAGCACAATACGAGGAATAAAATACTTGGGGGCATATTGTCAAGAAACGGCGTTAAAATTATCGCCGTTTTAGCGGCAGGAAACTGCCGCTAAAGCGGCGATAATGGGCTTGATAATATGCCCTGGAGAATGCCAATAGAGGCCCATGTTGACACCAGAACATGGGCTTCTATTGGAATTCTCTGCGGCATATTATCAAGCCCATTATCGCGGGATAATTTTAACGACGTTTCTTGATAATATGCCCCTAAGGGACATTTTTACAAGCCCCATGCACCACTTTTGCGTCATTTTTCCCATATTAAAAATGACGCAAAAGTGGCGCAAGGGGCTTGTAAATCTGCCTCTAAGTGTGCAGTTGATTCCTTAGATGTAAGGCAGCACGGGGAACACAAATTGTGGGTGGACGGTGATTTCCATCCAGAGCAGAAAGTGTTTAAGGGTGAGGAACACACCCTAAACTGAATTAAAAGCTTCCCTCCTGATCAATTGCTAATCATATCGAAGTATGGTTCGTAGGAATAGCTGGCTTTACGTTCAAGGAATACTTCCGTACACCTCGGCTGGCAGGAGGCCGCAGTATCCTCGTTCATCCTTGCATCCCGAAAGGATGCCTTACATTCCTGCTGTGTTGGAATCGTAGTAGCAGTTCCCTCTAGCCAACGCGAGTCGAGCTCCAATGTCGCCAAGGAACTATGGGGCATATCAACAACGAGGCGATAGAAAATTGTCGCCGCTTTTGCGGCCGTTTTCGACCGAAAAGCGGCGATAATTTTATCACCAAATTAGCAAGGTCACGCTAACGTGTGAAACCTTGCTTTAGCGTACGAAATCTTAACGCCCAGCTTTACATCTCTAATGAGATGCAAAGTGGGCGTTCCTGACCTGACATGACAGGAGAAATGTCGCTAAGCGACATTTCTCCTATAATCAAGCCCCACGCTATGAAGCATAGCGGCAGGAAAAGTAGCGATAACCCCTGTTACCGCTACTTTCCTTACGCCTGCTTCAGGACTGACTTAGCCATGATATCCTATGGAAGGTGGATAGCATGGCTAAGTTTGTGAGTCCCTATCAGCAAGCTAACGCCACATTGCGTGACATTATCGCTGGGTTTCCAGCGATAATCTCACTTTAGACAGCGCTAGGATTTTTATCGCTTTTGAGATAAGCGTTGCTAATAGCACGCTATCTCAGAGATAAAAATCCACGCTAGCCGGCGATAATTATCCTAGCGCTAAGTGCGCTTAGCGATAATTATCGCCGGTTGTTGTTGATATGCCCCTATGCAAATAATGTAATGTAACTGTGAGTGACAGCATTCTGCTCTTTCACAAGGAACATAGATGCACACAAAGTAGTTCTGTTCAGTGCCATGGACACTGTGGCAATCAGTGCTTTTTGAGACCAAAACATATTTTTCCTTTTTGCTAATGTTTGTTATAATGGTGAGGGCCAGCAGCTCCTACAACAGTAACGTTTTACAAAAACCATGTCAAAAGAAGACATGCATTCACAAAACCAAAAGGCTGACCACCAGTATCAGACCTATTGGCTTTGACAATGCTTGTTTATTTCCATGTTTCCCATTAGCTTGTTAAAAATGGTTACACTGATTTCCCATTATAAATATTTTTAGGAACACTAGCATGCATCAACACACTTTGCCGGATGATGCTTCAAAGAAGTGGTGCATAAAATTACACAGTAGTTGGGGAAAACATTTTAGTTTGAAAGCAAAGAATCATCAAATTTGCTTTCAAGCTTCTCCAAATATTTACATCTAATCAGAGAGCATTCTGGGAGCATTAAACGTAGACTCGTATTGTTAAACTTTGCAAACGTGTGTACACATTTTTATACTGGAACCACTGTCAGTGGCGCAGCTCA
Source organism: Triturus cristatus (assembly GCF_964204655.1). Taxonomy (NCBI): domain Eukaryota; kingdom Metazoa; phylum Chordata; class Amphibia; order Caudata; family Salamandridae; genus Triturus; species Triturus cristatus. The sequence goes on from NC_140595.1 coordinate 819,735,559, forward strand.
AGTTTACAATATTTCTTTGGAGCGCTCGCCCTGATAATAAAGGTTTTGTATTAATGAACCATAAATACAAGTTCAAACAGCTTAAAAGTATGGACAAAAATATGACATTGCAGACAATGTCCTTCCCTGATCCATAGTGTGGTACTGAAAACTGGCAGTCAAAGGGTTTGTGCTGTAGGGGGTTGGGTCTACTTGTCCCAAGGACAAAATAAACATGAACATACATGTGTTGTCCTTTCCCCCAAACAATGTGTCCTGGGTGTTGAGCTATAGGAAATACACACCCCTGGCATTCATCTCCCATAATGTCTGGTGAATGAACCCTAATCTCTTTGGCAGTTACCTTGGACGTAAGAGGCCTCCAGAGGGATTACCATGTCAGAGGTACTGCCGGGGCCACATGTTAGAATAGCCTACCTTGGGGAGAGGCTCAATCCTCTTGGAACATGTAGATGTCAAAGCCTTCTTCAATCAAATGAACACAGTCCGGAACTTAGACTTCAGAGCTGCAATGTTTCAGGAGACACTCTCTAGACCCACCATGTGGGCTAACTAGGTGCCCAGTTAGACTACTCAGGGGACACATTGGAACTGCACACAGTCAATCCAGGCTCCTCAAACAGTCCGTGTTGGTCAATACTTGTGCTGATTGAGGCCTTTGACTCGTGGGGGCCGGTGGCAAGTTGGCTGATGCGGGGGCTTGTGGGCTTGTGGACTAAGCATACAACAAATGTTCTTGTGTTGGCTGTACTTGTTCTGAATTCCATAGCACTTCAGTCCTCCACTAACTTCCTATTTGTTAGGCGGATATGTATATAGTCAACCACCTCAATGGGACAAATAAATCTTTCTGCACTAACAATATCCTCCCTTATAATCGACTTGCAGTCTCTCGACTTGCAGTCTCAAATAGTTCTAAACCAATGGGTGCATTTGTTAATCAATCAATCAGGGGATTATAAAGCGTGCTACTCACCCGTGAGGGTCTCCAGGTGCTGGGGGGAGGGGGGGTGGTGCAGCTCCGGATCAGTCGAAGAGCCGGGTCTTGAGGCTCTTCCTTAAGGTGTGAAGAGTGGGAGAGCGTCTGATGTTGACTGGGAGCTCGTTCCAGGTCTTAGCTGCGACGTAGGAGAAGGCTCTTCCGCCTGCTCTGGTTCTGCAGACGCGTGGGGTCTCGGCCAGGGCGAGGTCAGCGGAGCAGAGGTTCCTTTTGGGTATGTGGAAGGAGACTCTTTCGTTGAGGTATATGGGTCCGATGTTGTGGAGGGATTTGTATGCATGGGTGAGTAGCTTGAAGGTTACTCTCTTCTCGATGCGGGGCCAGTGGAGGTCTCTTAGGTGCTGGGTCATGTGCTCGTGTCGTGGGGTTCCGAGGACGAGTCTGGCTGAGGTGTTCTGGATGGTTTGGAGCTTGTGTAGCAGGGTTTTGTTGATTCCAGCGTAGAGGGCGTTGCCGTAGTCCAGTCTGATGGTTATGAGTGCGTGAGTGACGGTTTTTCTGCATTCGGGGGTATCCACTTGAAGGTCTTGCGGAGGGAGTTGAAGCAGGTGGAGGCGACGGCGTTGATCTGGCGGGTCAAGGTGAGAGAGGAGTCTAGAATGATGCCAAACTTCCGGGCGTGGTCCGTTGGGTGGGTGAGTTTCCTGAGGGCAGGGGACCACCAGGAGCTGTCCCACGCAGTAGGGGAGGGTCCGAGAACGAGGATATCTGTCTTCTCCGAGTTCAGTTTTAGGCATCTGTCGCTCATCCAGGCTGCAACGTCTTTCATTCCTTCTTAGAAGCTGAGTCTGGTGTCTTCGGGGTTCTTCATGAGAGAGAGGATGAGCTGGGTATTGTCGGTGTAAGATACTATGCTGAGCCCATGCTGTCTGATTATGGCGGCGAGGGGGGCCATGTAGAAGTTGAAAAGCGTGGAGCTGAGTGAGGATCCTTGGGGTACTAAACAGTTGATCTCTGTAGGTTCGGAGAGGAAGGGAGGGAGTCTGATCCTTTGGGTTCTGCCGGAGAGAAAGGAGCGGATCCAGTCAAGGGCGGTTCCTCGTATACCAGCGTCGTGGAGTCTGGCTGCGAGAGTGTGGTGTGAGACGGTGTTGAAGGCTGCGTAGAGGTCTAGTAAGATGAGGGCCGCAGTGTGGCCCTGGTCGAGTATCATGCGGATGTCATCGGTGGCGGCTAGGAGGGCGGTTTCAGTGCTGTGGTTGCTACGAATTCTGGACTGGGAGGAGCGGAAGATGGTGTTCTCTTTGATGAAGGTGGACAGCTGGGCGTTGATGAATCTCTCTGTGACTTTGGCTGCAAAGGGAAGGAGAGAGATGGGCCGGTAGTTTTTCAGGTCCGTCGGGTCGGCCGAGGGTTTCTTGAAGAGGGGCTTGACCTCTGCCCGTTTCCAGTCGTTGGGGAAGATGCCGGATTCGAGGGAGGTGTTGATGGTCCGGCCTAGTTCGAGTGCTATGGCAGCGGCGGCTCTGTGGTAGATGTGCAGTTGGCAGGGGTCAGTGGGGGTTCCTGAGTGGGTGTTCTTCATGGTCGTGGCGGTGTCTTCAGTGGTGGCATGTTTTCAGGTGGTGATTGTCGGCTGGTTGTCGGTGGTGGAGAGGGGGGTGGTGTCCGGGGTCTGTTAGCTGAAGTTGTTGCAGAGGGCCTTGATTTTCAGGTGGAAGTAGGAGCTGAGCTTGTTGCAGAGGTCCTGAGATGGTGAGACGTCCGTGGCATCGCAGGGGTTTTGGTTAACTGCTGTATGATGTTGAAGAGTTCTTTTGCGTTGCTTGCATTGTTGTGGATTTTGTTCTTGATAAAGGTCCGCTTGGTGGTTCTATGTGCTGGTGGTAATAATTCATGGCGTTCCTGTAATTGTTCTGGTCTTCGGTGGTTTTCCTGTTCCGCCAGAGTTTCTCGCAGCATCTGCAGGAGCGCCTGGCTTCTTGGAGGTCGGTGGTGAACCAAGCGGCCTTCATGGGGCGTTGTTTGACGGGGTGGCGGAGGGGTGCGAGCTTGTCAGCACAGCCGGCGATCCAGTGGTGTAGTTCTTTAGCTGCGGAGTTGGCGTCGGTCGTGGCGGAGGGGGTGTCATGGAGGAGGGTGGTGTTGAGGTGTTCCTCTGTGATCTTGCTCCAGTTTCTTTGTGGCGGGCGCAAAGCGGGTTTGGGTGCGGTGGTGGTGGTGAAGTGCCCTCTTATCCTCATGCCCCCTCCCCTTTTGGCACATTAACCAAAAGCACATTGTTTCCAAGGTCGAAATCATAGGGTCACCCTGGGGCCTTAACACCACTAATGTGCTTCTCAAATTTGGGGGAAGTGGATAGTTTAAAGTTAAATATGTGGATCAGTCTATATATACTATCAGAAGAGGACCCAACCCTTGAGTTCACAGTGGTGGATGTGTTTCCAATGGCCGACCTGGAGGTATGATGTTTATCGATAGAAATAGGGGCGACTAGTTCATTCCTTGGCCTTCTCGTCCTGGGTGATGGTCTTTCTACTCCCTTTGATATTTGCAGTGAACAAGTGCGTGGTGGACTGCACGGCTCAATAGGTTATTGGACATTCCTCCCTTAATACTCCCTTCAAAGAGATGTGTTTTGGTGCTGCCTGTGTGTTGGGATGAGCCAGTTTTAACAGGCCAACTACTTCTGCAAGTGAATTAGACATTGAGGCCATCATGAACTTCAGGTCTCCTATCTTCCCCCTCTGGTTGTCTATTTGTGGCCTCAATAACACAGATGTTTCGCCTTCATGGTATACACTGCTCGGCTCCAGGTCAGGGACAGCATACAGGTATTTATAGTTCAAGCTCTTACGCTTGCCCCCTGTACAGAACGGGCAACAGAGGACAATACTGGGGGGGGGCGGGGGGGCTCCGAGCCTAGTCTCTTCCGGTCACTGATGGACACAGAGACCAAAGTTTTTATCAATGGGGGGCACAGAGTAGAAGAAAAGAAGCACCCCCGGGTCCAGGGGGATCTTAGCCCCAGTTAATGAAAATCAGTACTTGTAGATTTACAGTACCTGCTTTTTTTTGCAGATTTATATGGCGCAAACTCGACCCGAAGGTATTGGAGCGCTTCACATGAGCACCAGTTACGTTACACAAGGACACATCTATTATTTGGTAGGCGCAGGGAGATTAAGTGATTTACCCAGAATCACAGCATATTTAGCCACGCCGAGGCTCAAACCCGGTTCCCCAGCTCCAAAGTCAGCAGCTCTAGCCGTAAGGCTACATCCTCTCCCCTACTTGGAAAGTGCTTTGTAGAGGGCCTGGTAGTAGTCGCGCCTCTGGGTTTGTCCAGGCAAAGCTTCTCTCCCAGTCAGAGAGCCATTGTGAGGACACTCCTAAATTTCATGGTAACATAAGATAAGCGGTTTAAAAAGCTGCATGCGGTGTTGGCGCACCTTTTTCAGGCAGCACAGGACAGGTCATCCTGCTCCTGGGTCTCATCACACATGGGGGAGAAGGACTGTATATAAATACATATGTATGTATACATATATATATATATGTGTGTGTATACACACACACACACGCGCACACACAGGGAGAGTGCCCTTAAATATTTTTAGTGTAGTGTAGTCCTTTTGTGACCGTGATCCGGCCGACCAAAACATAGTCCTACGTCTATGTCTATGGCCGTACTGGTTCTTCATTCAGAAAATCTGGCCACCCTAGGTAGGAGGAAGCCCATTTGCAAGACCGTTCCCTCAGTTACACTCCTCGGCGTCTCCTGTTTCCCGGTGCTTCGCCGCCATGCACTGCACGTCCTTCCATACTTCGCATCAGGCCCGGTTCTAGCGGGTGGGCCGGGTGGGCCAGGCCCACCCAAACAGGAGCCTTGGCCCAGGCCCTCGCAGTGAGGGCTTGAAGTCAGGCGTGCAAAGCACAGGTCGTGTGTGTCAGCCCGAGCCGAGACCGCTTCCCGGGCGCGCACACACAGACACTTTTAGAGATTACCGCAGCCGCACCCGGGTATTTCACAGGTCTATAAAAGCCCATTTACATGTTAACGAGGCTTTGTTTATTTTTTCACCCCTTCATCTCCACAGGGCGAAAGGCGACAAATCCTTTCTTTTTCAAAGGTAACCTTTGCCTACTGCACTGCTGCGTGAATATTTCTTTTTCTATGCAGCACAGTAGAAAATAAGTTTGTTTATTCCTATTCACCTTTCCTGACCCCTGCAGCAGCTTATCACATCAGGCTGTGACACAATGTTTGACTAATGGAGTAGGTAAGAGAATGTGTCACTATTTGTTTCTCTTTTTAAAATCTGAACCGGCCCAGCAGGACACATACCCCGTGAGTGCTTCATTTGAACAGTTTTTATCATTATCATGGCCGATGCAGGACAACAATAATACAAAATGCCCGAATAACGCTGGTGATTAATGATCCTGCTGGAGAGCAATCATGTGTCTGTTAGTAGTTTTTAAATGCTGATGAACTGTAGTTTATGTGGAAGCTCAGTGGGTTACTGCCTTTGTCACAGAGATCCTTGTGTTACTTGCAGTTCAGAAGTTACAATCCTAACATAGGACAGTGACCAATGAACTGTTATCAAAGCGCTGCAGACAAACATGAATGGTATAGTTAGAACTTCGCTTTTTAGGTCTCGCCTGACCCAGCGCATGCGCTGGTCTGGCGAGACTTATTGAGAGGGCTCCAAAAAGTGCTACCAGGCCAGCCTAGAGCTACAGTGCATGTGCGCGGGCGCGCGCGCCGCGCTTTACCGCGATTACTTTCACGGCTGCACGGCCGCTTTGATGTTTTATCGCGATCACTTTCACTTTCGCGGCCGATGGCTGCTTTGCATAGCCAATAGGTCTCGCTTTTGGGACCTAATAAGTATTTAGTTATGCAACTGTTGCATGGCTAAACACTTATAAGGTCTCAAAGGCGAGACCTATTGGCTATGCCAATGCTTGTTTTGTTTTGTGATATAGTTAGAACTTCCCCAGTCTTTCCTTATTCTAATGTTGCTAAAATGAGTATGTTTGGGCAGATATACATTTTTATCAGTAAAGTCAACCCCTAACCACTGGAGTACTCTTTAAATCCTGAGTTTGTGCTTCTCCACACCAAACCATCTTAAAATATACTGCCCACCAGTATGGATGACATGTGATTCATACACCTTGTAATCCTCATTGGCTTATGTGACATTCCCTGTAGACTGATTTACATACTTGTATGATTCATAGTCTCTGTATAATGTGTGGTTGGTGTAAAGTACTGACACACACTACACTGATATGAGTAGCGCTGTACAACAAATGAAATGCATATGAGAGAGGGGCTACGTAAAGATGAGGGGCACTGTTGGAGGGTGGCAGTGAGGGAATCCGAGGAGGAGGTAGTGGGAGGGGCTATGGAGCGATGAGGGGCACTGTTGGAGGGTGGCAGTGAGGGAATCCGAGGAAGAGGTCATGGGGTGGAGGGGGGAGCTGGAGAGATGAGGGGTACTGCTAGAGGGTGGTAGTGAGGGAGTCTGAGGAGGATGTCATGAGGGGGATGGGCTACAGAGAGATGAGGGGCACTGGTGGAGGGTGGCAGTGAGGGAATCCGAGGAGGAGGAGGTCATTAGGGGTAGGGGCTATGGGGAGATGAGGGGCACTTGTGGCATGTGGCAGTGAGAGAATCTGAGGAGGAGGTCAATAGGGGGGCCATGGAGGGATGAGGGGCACTGTTGGAAGGTGGTAGTAAAGGTATTTACAGAGAAAGAGGTTTTTAGTGCGGCGCCAAAAAAGACTTTCGCATCAGCGCTAAAGCCGCCCTTGTCATGGCCTTTCTGTTTTTGTTTAATTAGCAGTCAGGTCATAAGGGCTACTGTGGAACATACTTTAAAGTGTGTGCTAATTATATTTACTGCTATATTCAATATTTTAAGTTTGAGGGTTATTTTACTAATGTTTTTACCGGGAAAAATGAAAGTGTAGCCCGATGGTGCTGGATATGGGGCTGGGGCCCAAGGTCAACTGTGAGAAAAGGTGCACTGGAGAGGAGTTGTGGATAATCAAGCCTGGAAGGGAGTGCGTTGCAGAGTCCGGGGTCAGGCGGAGGTAGTAATGAAGAGGGATTCTCCCTGAAGGCTCGTACAGAGGGAGCCTGTAAGGAAGTGTGCGTTCCAGAGTCCGGGATCAGGCGGAGGTAGTAATGAAGAGGGATTCTCACTAAAGGCTCGCACAGAGGGAGCCCGAGAAACATCACTTGCCTGACCCTTCCACCTCAGAAACCTCCTCTTCCCATCAAAGGAACATTACATGGAAAAAACACTTTTTGAGAGTGATAATATTTAGAAAGAGATTTGGAAAAGAGTGCGTTTTACTGGGCCTTGTAAGACTAAGAAGAGATAAAGGAGGGCCCTGAAGCAGGCCTGCCTAGACATATGCGACAAATCGAGCCCGCAGTGGCCCACCCAAATGCACCCTTGGCCCACCCAAATAAAAATTCCTGGAGCCGGGCCTGCTCCGCATCCCAGCGCGTCTCTACAGCACCTGTGTGATCTTATGCCGCCCGCAGCTCAGGTGAGGCTGGGTCGTAGCGGGAGTCGGGAGCGACGGTGAGACAACTTTGCACCAAAGGTAACCAGCGTCTCCCCACAGCATCAGTGATGCAGCCCCCAGAACCGGGAGCTATATCAGATTCAATAATGAATACAGGTGATTATGAAAACAGTAACACAGAAAGTATATTTTAGTCTCCTATGTGCATAAGAAAGTTTTGTCACCACTCAAGCAAAGAAAACAAGCATTTGCAATGCAATAGGTCTCGCATTACGTGAATTTGAGCTATTGGCATTGTAAATCAGAATGCCTTTTAATTTTGTTTTTAAAACATACATTAAAAAAGTGTCATTTACAATGCCAATAGCTTAAACTCGCATTAATGCGAGAACTATTGCACCTGCACCGATATTTTAAGATATTTCCTCTCCCTGTACTGTGTAAATCAGCCACCGCTGGAATAATGGTGTCATTTACGTCATCAGAATTTGTCTACTAGTGCCTTCGACCAGTGCCTTCGATCAGTGCGGCATTGGAGCACTTCCTTAATTGTGGTGCTTTTGTCGTGAGGTTCTGGGATGTTTGTCTATTGGTTCTGTATGTGTTTTTGGATTTCGATGGTTAGGAGAGATTTGTTATAGTTCTCGTGGTACTGGTAGGGTGGCTCAGTGAGTTGAATGTTTGCAGCTGACAAATGCAGGAGTTTGAATCCTGGCCCAGCACACTCAGTTTTCCATCCTCCCAAAGTTGGTAAACTGAAGATCCATAAAATGGGCCGTGGTAAAATAACATCTGTTCCTTACAGATGTGGCATGAAGTGCGGTATGCAGCACTAAATAACAGAGAACAGTGGGTGTTGGTGAACGTGAACTAGGCTATCCTGCGTAGGAAAAACCAGGCCCAGTATCTTTAAGAATTACAAACAATAGGTATTCTCCAGTGTTATGTTGTTTGATGAAATCTTGTTTTTGTTTTGAAACCTAATATGACATCATTCACGGATAGCCCTAGATGGTAGAACGATCTCCTAAAGCGCTCTGAAACCTTCGGGTCTAGCTAGCGCTATATAAAACTCTCAAACAAATAAATAAATAAATACCCTGCTAGAGTTCTTTGTAGCCTGCTGTGCATAAGGAGGTGCCGAAGGACATGGCCACTGATTCTCAGAGACATTTCTACGAGAGGGGGCGTTTCAAACTCCAACCAAAACAAACAGCCCAGGTGGAGAAAGCTAATCGCCCGGGTCCGTCGTGATTGAACCGTCCCGAAGGCGCCCAGCCCACGTGGGCTCGCTCGGATCCCCTCTTTGTGAGTTTTGGACGGAGTCCGGATGGCCCCAGAGCCCCAGCGCCTCCCTGAGATGTCACTTGATGGTTTTGGAGAGCCGCGCTGAGCAGAAAAGCCCCATGGATGCTTCGAGGCGCTGACTCACGCGCCTGAAATCCACCTGAGGGCCGGCGCGCGCTGCTTCCCTCGCACACCCCGGTGCCTGTAATCTCCGTGCGGTGTCCAAGACCATTGTTTTTTGGCAACACAATGCCACCTCAGTGTGCCAATGGAAGCAAGCTATACCCAACTGACAAGCCCCGATCAGCACAAACCCGGCCCCAGGATGCTTGTTTCCGGTCCAGGGAGGACCTGGCCTGGCAGCTCAGATAGGACTGTTCCCATGGGGCGCAGGGTCAAGAATGATCTGTATATGGCCGGGTCCAAACTGAGGTGGCATGGTGGGCAAAAGAACGATGGGTTGGAACACTACCTCGAGCGATTGCCAGTTAGACTTATTGCATTTCTCTTGTCACCTTTTGTGTGTTTGAGGCTTTCTCCTACTCAGAAACCAGCACTGTGTCTCCATCTACATGTCAAGCTCCTCCCTTCCGGAAGAACCTAAAGATGTACTTCTTCAAGGAGCATCTCGCCTTGAAGTAAGAGGACTATCCTACCCAATCGCATGACGGCAAGTGAAGAGACCTATTTGTATCACTGGAGCTATCACTTTTTAGGTCTCGCCTAAGCCAGCGCATGCGATGCTCTGGCGAGACATTTAGTAGCTGGGTTTTAAAAGTGCTACCCACATGCTTTTGCCGGCCACCAGCTTGCTGTTACGTGCACAAGCGCACGCGCGACGTGCACAGCTGCCATCTGGCTTTCTGTAATGGCTCATTAAGCCTTACAGCGTGTGCGTGAATCCCCTCCCCTACCCCCTCCCTTCTCCCACTCCCTCCTCATCAGCTTCATTTTTCCTTTCACTTTCGCGCCGCGCGGCCGTGTAACTTTCACGCCGCGCGGCCATTATTTGTTTTCTTTATTTTTGACAAATTACATATTTTTTAGTTTGCTTTTTGTTGCGGAGTCAAATGGTGCTTTATTTCTTCACTGCGTGGCATTCCACACTTTATTTTAGTATTAAATATGGCGCCCACACGTCTGTTTTGGTAGGCACAGATCGTCACTCATCTTTTAGTTCCTTTTCGTTGCGGCCGGGTGATTACTTCCCCATATTAGCTTTGTATTATTTACTCTGCTTCCAGTCCTTCGTGCTTTACTCGGCTTCTGAGGAGATCACCAAGAGGTCCAAGTGCATGCCACTAAGGCACACCAAGCACGGGTCCTCTTGCACCAAATGTTTAGTGCTTGAGTCCTCCTAACTGCGTGAATTATCAACATGCAAAACCTGCCTTCCTGCTCCACACCTCTGCAACTCGTCACCAGTGTTTTAATGATGGATAATCACTGGTGCTGATAGGTAAGACTTTTATCGGGTTCCAACCAAAGGAGCAGGGTGACGTTGCATATCTCAAATGCCCCTCTAGTGTTTCTCTCCCAACGCCCACCTTCCAATCTCCCATGGGACTGCACCACCCAACTTTGCTGGCACGGGTGCTCGCCACATTCTCTTCCAGTCCTGTGCAGTTGCTCCTTCACACACACATCCCCACTCAAAAACACTGTCCGCATCTTCGTAGAATACTACAGCCGAAGATGGTTTATTGCCTACTACTTTGCTTTACTATCGTTCAAGAAAGGGAAAAATAATCACACAAAATCTGCTGTTACATTACCACAAGCATTACAAAGGGGCAATCCGTCCGCTCTACACAAAACAATTAAAAAAAAATACATTAGTCGTCTTCAAACATTACTGATGAACGTAGCATATATCCAAATATTTCATGTGTACTTAGATTTGTGTTTCTTTGTTGGTGCTTTACTGTCTCTTCTCCCTGAACGTCTTTGTTCAAAACCTCAACCACCTTTCAGATTTATGGTATCCTATGTCTTCTAAATTATGTTCTGCCACTTTTTTTTCCTGAGATATCGCTGGCAAAAACGCAATGTTGCTTTTGCTAAGTAAACTAACTTAGCTATGAATTTTGCCTGAATTGTATAATGTATGATATGCAACCGCGCTAAAAGTATGATTTTCAGATCAGACTCCTTTTTAATGTGCACGTAAACAGACTTAAACAAGCATTGCCATAGCCAATAGGTCTCGCCTTTGGGACCTTATAAGTGTTTAGCCATGCAACAGTTGATGTTGTTGCACCAAGGATATTGTGCTGCATAACTAAATACTTATAAGGTCCCAAAAGCGAGACCTATTGGCTATGCCAATGCTTGTTTCACTTATTACTATACTGCATCCATTGCTCTCAAGCTAGATTCACTATATCAGTACAATCGCAACATGTCAGGAAGCCTGATGTCCATGAAATTAGCAGGCGGCACGCCAAAAGATCGAGGCAGTTATCATTCAACGCACCAGGGCTCTAGCTAGAGAAGGGGCAGACGGAGCGTAGAGTTACAGTTCATAGAAAATCAACCTAGTGCATATATGTTTTCTCATAATTTAGGTCAATGAAGCTTAATCACATGACAGGAACGTGTTACGCTCAGCGGAAGTGTATCTAAGGTGTAGGTGGCAGGATCTTCCCTTGAGAAAGTGCTGAACAGCCTACGATGGAAGGTATTGTTCATTTGTACATTACTAGACTCATTATTCTCACAAAATCCCGCTTCCACTCACCAGGTTTGAAAGAGTTTACACTGTTAAGAAATGTGAAAGTTACAAACCTAAGCCCTGTGGCTTCAGGGCCTACTGGAGCCAGGAAAAGAAGCACACATGTTCACTTTTATTGAAGCCTCAAACCAGTGCTTAATTTGAGCCGGAGCTTTCCGGTGCTGAGCACCGGCACTTAATTGGTTTCCGGTGCTCGGCACCCACACCTAATTGTCAACACCACACTTAGGGCAGTCTGCCACAAGTGGCGCTGCTCATGTAATTTAGAAAGGAGCAGTATATCAGCTGTTTAGAGAAACAATATACATTAAAAAATGACTAATACCTGCCTCCCCAGCCATTCCTTTACCTTTGGGGACCTGGAATAATCTTTATGGTCGCATTTACATGCGCGAGAGAGGGGTTAGTAGTTGTTTTGGCAGTGATGCAAGGGGCGATGGGTGGTGTGAGCTGGAGTGGCCTCCTGGTCAGAGCCCTGGCACTTAATATTTTACAAATTAAGCACTGCCTCAAACTAACATAAAACACCCATATTTGATTCAAACAGTTGATACATTCAGGGCTATAGGTGTGGATATTAACAGAACATTATATGAGAGTATATTAGCATAAAACAGTCAAGATTTTAAGTCTGTTTTCACAGCTGGTTACTATGGAAACCTGCATACATTGACACAAAGCTTCCAAGGGAAATTGTAAATAAAGGCAGTGAAAGGGAACACAGGAAAAGGAACTCTAAGATGAGGGGCCTGACAACGAGTAAAACATAATACCAGTAGAGGGGCGCACAGTTCGGGTGACAGACTGCAGCAAAGCAGGGGTCAATCTAGCAAACAAACTGTTGTCAGGAAAGGCACTGAGAGTAGTAGAAAGCCACATACTGACTCTACCCTGAATGGCCTGTAAACATAAGGTCACCGCCTGGAGGTCCCACCTTCTCCAGCTGACCCACCCATACTAGTATTCTTGTCCTTCATTCCACTGGCCTCTTCTCCTCCGTCTAAACCACCAGCCGCACTCTTGTGGCCGGTATACCACAGCAACGCTGTATTCTCGTTAGTTCCAAATGTTATCGAAAACCAATCACAAGTTGTTCTTTGAATGTGCTGTTTGATTCAATTTTTTTTAGTTTCCATATTTCAAAGATTACAAAATGTGCTCATCGACCATGCATTTTGGGGAATCAGCCTTTGCCATAGGACCCCTCCATATGTGCACAATTCTACAATATAAAACAAAGATTAGACTATTGGTTATTTTCTTCCATCTTATCAACAACCAGTTTTGTAACAAACTGGAAATATCAGTCGCCTCTAGACTTAAAATCCACATATGCAGTACTTTAATAATAACCATATAATAGATTCACAATTAACATCATCAATTCAATGAGTCAAACATCTCGGATGCTTTGCTTTGAAAAAAAGATATATTTGCAAAACATATAGCTATTAATTATATCCTTTGTTAATTCATATTTCAAGTAGTCCTAGAATTGGTAGAGAGTAGTGTGGCTTCTTCTAAGTGTTCCTTGGAAGGAATTGTGCCGCCCTTCCACGGTGTTGTTTGTCTTTGCTACTTGGGACGTGGTGTTGCTATTGGCGTTCCACCGTGTAATGTGATATTCGGGTTTGTGTCTGTGGCCAAATAGGTGAAGTATCTTCAAAAATAATCCATCAGTGGAGCTAGTTTTGTTTCATGTAGATGGCCGTAGGGGGATTCGATAAGCGTATCATAATGTTTATTGACTTCTGTTACAGGTCGTATGCTTAAGCTATTAGCTTTTTTACTTTGAGCGCGCATTCTAGGTGACGTGCATATTCTGTACTCGGAGTGGATTATCGTAGTTGCCTCCATATGCTCTGATTAAAGTGATAGTAGTTCCCTGAATTGCAGCGTGTGGTGGAATTTAAGTATGGTCGAAATCATTGTCTGTTCATAATCGGTGATGATTCTTGGAGGGTTATAGTTTAGTTTGCCATTTTATGTGTAAGAATGTTATCTTGAGTTGCCCTATCTTTGTTAGGTAACAGTACATATGCTAATGGGGTCTTTGTATGCTGTAGATGACCGTGTAGTGTATATATTTGGCTGAACTGTGGCGGGCATGATTTAAATGTTTACCACATTAAAGTATCCAACCACCTTCTTGACTTGGATCCTGTTTCTCCCGAAGGAAGGCTGCCCACAAGGGTTGTTTATGGACCCTCGTACACCCTATTGGTGCCATGCTTCACCATCAGGTCTCATCCTAGACCCTACAAACCAGGGTGGGGTCAACCATCTTCCAGGGAGCTGTTTGAATATTATTTCGAGTGGGATCTAAAAGATTTTTTTAAAATGAAACAACACATTAGTTTCCCTTTATTCTTGGGTGCCTTTGTTGTGGTTAAAAGTCTAAATGTAGGGGTGTTCTTGGGGGGACGGGTGGGAATGGGCGGGGGTTTACTACCCTACCATGCTAACTTGTTGTCTGCATGTTTCAGCGTTCTGAATGGCCTATCAAAGGTCCTAGGCTTTCATCAGGACTACCCTTATGTTTATGCTCCGTCCTAGTATTATAAATCTTCTGTCATCTATTTATTAATAGTCTTGTGATGTCAGTTAGTAGACACATATATATCACACTTAATTTCAGGCAGGCCTACTTGCCTATCCCAGGGTATTGTTGGTGTGTATTAACGCCTGCTATCATCCCAGGCGATGTTATTGGTCAATCAGAAGAAACAAAAACATTCATCATTTCATTGGTATAAATGAGGATTCGCTCGGGTACACATAAGATGGACTGAGATAGATTTGGTAAATACATTCTCTGTTTCCAACACAGTTCCATATAATGCACATACGACAGACTGACAAGGATACAGTAAATATATTCTGTACATACTTGTACAATGTTGCATGCTATATAATGCAAGGAAACAAGCTTCCTCTGCATCTTTAGATAAAACACGGACATGACAATACGTACGTGTAGCAGCGAGGTTTGTGTGATAAACTGCAATGGTCGATGCTCAAATGTGAATCACTGCACACATGTGAGAGAGTGCTGGCCCACCCGGTGCACTTTAATGTACTATTAGTTCGCAAAGTCTTACCCTAAATGGGGTATACTAACACCATATATGGGGTGGCTACTGTCACACTCTAAACATAGAAAAAAGTTAGCAGAAGTACCATAAGTAAGAAGAGACTAAAATATTGTTGTTGTCAGAACATTCTTAGAATGTTCAATGGCTTGGTCACTCACCAGGCCAGGGGTACCACGCCACCATACGGCCTAATAGGCCATGGAATCGCCCTTGACAATAGACGGACTGCAGAGAAAACGCTGCTTATGTCTGTTTGGGTCAGCGCTCTGTCTTCCGGGTTTGACACGAGCGTATGACGTTACGTGCTTCACGTGACCATGATGAACCATGGAAAGTGTAGTTTCCTTGCAGTCATAGAGATAAAGTATTGGTAAATTTTTTTACTCAGTTCCCATTTGTATTACATGTCCTAAAATCTGGAAGTGTCGGAAAGTCTGCAGCATAAGTATCCATCCAACATAGTGGAGGTAAGCCTCGTTTAGACATGTCTTCGCGCATTCTCCCACAAAGATGGACTCCTACCTAACTGTAGAATGCTGTCATGGCCTGTTTGTACACTCTTTCAGTGGAACAATGTGCCACATACCTGATGTATTGATCAACACCAAACCTCCATTACGCATACCTGTGAGGGGCAGTTTCACGCAGACATGTAAGGATTTATTTGTAGAAATAGCCACCACGGCTCGGTTGGGTGCTTTTTCAGAACAACAACAGTGTACCTCTATCACGCATGCACGCCAGTGGTGGCCCACCAACATAATGATAAAATTGTCTACATCTGGAGCTGTAGTGTTTTCAAATGTTTTATTAGTTAGTAAAATACAGTTATGAATACTAGTGGAGGTGGTTTAAGGAAAACTATGGAAATGCAATTGATGTATTAATTATAGATTAAAATTAATTACTCACATTTAAGTGAGGTGATTAAGCACTATTGTACTCCTGTAACCCAGAGTGACCATTTTGCTATGGTATTCAACGCGAGTATTAAGTAGCAGTGAGAGTCGGTTTACTGCTCTGTGCACGAGTGTCCTGTTTATAAAGGTCTCATTGTGTATAGCATCCCCAAAGCATGAAGTGATATAGCCGTGTCAATGGGCAGGTGTTTCTGTGTCAGTATACAAGTAAATATGTAACATAAAGTCATGCAGGGCACAGCATGAAGTGAGGTAGCAGTGAGGATAGAGTTATAGCCAGGGTTACAAGTTGTACAAGGCAAACCGAAAGTGAGGTAGCAGAGAGGGGGTAAAGTCATAACCATGACTGCAAGTTGTAGAATACAAAACAGGAAGTGAGGTAGCAGTGAGCGGGGTAGAGTGATAGTCATAAGTACAAGTTGTGCAAGGCAAAACAAGAAGTGAGGTAGCAGTGAGGGCTTAAAGTCATAGCCATGAGTCCAAATTGTATAAGGCAAAACAGGAAGTGAGGTAGCAACAAGACTACAGTCAAAGCCGTGAGTACAAGTCAGGCAAGGCAAAACAGGAAGTGAGGTAGCAGTGTGGCAGAGACATAGTCAAAAGTACATGCAGTGCTTAATTTGAGTCGGTGGGTTGTCAGAGAAGCCCACTGGCACTCATTTTTTGGGACCAACACTTTTCCTCATTAGACTTTGACCAAGAACAAGAAAGAGAAAAACACAATAGGAGAAAATGAAAAGGAACAGAAAAATGGAAGAGACGTGACAAAGAGATAAAGCAGGGAAGAAAAAGAACCTGCAAGAGTGAGCTAAAGAGGCACTAAGTGGAGGGTGGTCGAAGAAAGAGGAATGATGGAATCCAGACAACACAGCCTTGGTATTAGGGACCCTACCTTCGAAAGCGCCAGACACGAGTTTCTGACCAAAACTTTGAGCCCAGCCCCTATTCTTACAAAGTACTAGGTAGCTAGTACCACGCCTTAGGGGTTATTCCAGCACATTTTAGTACATCTCACGGCATTCACGCACTAAGATGCATTTGTCACTCATATTTAGCTCCTCGGAGCATTGCTCGAGGCACTCTGCTTCCAGGGAGGCGTGATTGCAGCCTGCTCTCTTTTGTTTAATCTTATTGCAGATTTAGCCGGTCACAGAGAGGATGTGGCTGGGGTTGCCATGGAAATCTCCTCTTGGCCCAGCTTTGTACTATGTATGTGCATTGTTTCTGCGCATTGGGAAATATTAATCAAAGTGTCTCCGGAGAGACGCGGACTCTGAACAAGTGCTCTCTCCTCCATCGCACCTCCAATCCTGGGACGGACTGGCCTGTAGGACAATCTGGCAGTGCAGGACTGGTCTGACAGGTCAGTGTGTGGGCTGTCTTTGTTGTCTGCTTGTGGGTCTGTTTTATGGACTGGTGGTCTGTTTATTTACTGCAGATTTACCTGATATTACCACAAACATTGCCTTCAGCAACCAGAAATGCATGCATTCTCCCATGCCTTGCAAAACACCCACACAGCATCTCTTTACAAGTTCAAACCTGCCCTGATTTGCAAATGTGGGCCACTTATTTCAGCTATATAATTCACTAGTGTGGGACACTTTTATTTCGGTGCCTGCGCCTATTTGCTGTCCCATCCTGTTTTAATTGATCTCACGTATGGACATATACTTTTACGAGATGTGTTTCTCCAGTTTATTCCCATTCAAACTGTGACTATTGAATAGTGCATGAAAAGTGAACTGAGTCGCCTCTAAACGTCTGCGTAAGTTCACCTTATGGGTGGTGTGCATTATGGAGCATGGCTGAAAGTTCTGGGGTGAGGACTAATGCAGTGAGAGCTTCTAACATTGCCTGCTCGTGGCTCATAAAGTTGTTCAGACCACATTCTCATCCGTCATATTCCTGATTATTTTGTTCATGCAACATCTAACTTTCGTCTGGTGCATACTGTGAGCGGAGTCACCTCTCGGTATCCGGATACGTTCGGTTTACGGGAGGGTGTGCGTGACGGTGCACAGTTTGGTGACTCTGGAGCTGAGGCTGAAGTCAGTGAAAGTTTCTCACAGGGCTTCTCGTTGGATCCTAAAGTTGTTTTGACTTCACGCTCATCCAATCCGTAGCCTCGCCGCAGAGTGCCAGTGTCATACTGGACTTCAGGGCGATCAGGCAGTGCCGACTGGGCTGGTCTGACAGGTCGGTGTGTGTCGGTTTTTTGGCCTGGTTTATGGACTACTGGTGCGGGTTTTACTGTTGATTTCCTGTGATATTAAAACAAACTTTGCCTGCAGTAAGCTCAAATCCATGCAGTCTCCATTACCTTCCAAAACACTTATAGAGTGTGCAGGCCCTTAAGTGGGATGAAAAAACTGGGGGGTCTCTCAAAGGGGTGTGGTCAATGTAATTAAGGGCGTGGCTTAAAAACACATAAGCTAAACATTTGTGTTTAGCATAATGTGCCGCCGGACTAGTATTTTGCTTTTTCTGTCATTGCATCCAGTTATATGATACAACAAGTAACATCATACCAACAACAAGTCAGGACTATTGGCTTTGTCAAAAGTTGTTAGTCGCATAAGATAAATAAGCAGCAACTATGGCTTGTATATAATACTGAATAAGCTTCCACTTAAAGCCCTGGTGACACCACGACAATATTGCTGCTCCTGAGTTTCAAAAAGAGAAGGGAAATCCAGAGAGAAAATGACTCTCTTTAAAGGATTTCCCTACCTCTACAACGCTCACCTGGCAAAAACGTCATACCGTAACTTCTCCACTATGTGTTATGTTATGTTATGTTATAATATTTCTAAAGCGCAAACTGTTACCCGAAGGTGTCCTGGAGCTATCTACAAAGATCCTCCTGCAAACAAGGGTACCAAAAGAACCACATATTACCCATTAAACATCCAAGTTTTTAAGGCCCTCCTAAAAGCCATGAGATCCATGCTATTACGAAGTTGAAACGGTAGGGCATTCCAAGCTTTGGCTGCCCCCACCCGAAAGCTCCTTCCTCCCCAGCCAGTTTTTTTTAAAGGCTGGAACTGCCACCAATTTAGCTCCTAGAGATCGCAGTGGTCTATTTGGAGCATACCACTTAAACTGCTGCTTTAAATGTTCTGGGCCATTCTCATGAAGGGCTTTAAAAACGGTGCAAAGTGACTTAAACTGCACCCGTTTCTTAACTGGTAGCCAGTGAAGTCTTCACATGTCACCTGAAACAGAGGCGAATTTAGGGGTCCCTGTAAGTAATCTGGCTGCCGAGTTTTGAAGAAGTTGTAATCTATGCAACAGGCGCTCCTGGATATTACAATAAAGGCTGTTGCAATAGTCCAGCCTGGTCATAGTCAATGCAGTCACTACAGTGCGTTGGTTCTCCTTGGGAAGATACTGTAAGATTTTCCTACAGGATCTCAAGACAAATGTAGTAGCCGAGACCACTGAGTTGACTTGATCCTCAAACTGGAGCCTATCATCAATCAACACTCCCAGATTCTTTACTTTCCTGGAGGGGGTTGGAAGTGAGCCCAGTGAAACCGGCCACCAACCTGGGGTCCAGAACTTAGGATCATTCCCAAACAAGATGACCTCTGTCTTGCTTGAGTTCAGTTTTAAACAGTTCTGGGCCATCCATAAACCCACTGCGTCCATGCAATCATGAAAGCGTAGTTCTGTCCTCCTCTCTTGCCCTGGTTGCAGAGACACCACGATCTGGGTGTCCTCTGCATAAGATGTAAGATCGAATCCAAATGACCTGATCAAAGGGGCAAGAGAGCGTGAGAAGTGTGAGCAGCGCACATCATGTGCCTGCTGTCACTGTTGTCCGCAAAAAACAGACCAACCCTGCCTGGGCCCAAAACAGAGCCCGATAGAGACCCGTTTCGAGGCCCCCTTTAAAAAACTGCCGGTGCTCAGACCCGGTGAGACCCGGCCCACTTAAAGCCCTGACAGTGTGTCTTTTTACAAGTTCAAAACTGGCCCAGTTTGCAAATATGGGCCACTTTTTCTCTAATTCACGACTGCGGGTCGCTTTTATTTTGGTATCTGGGCCTATTTTCTGTCCTAGTCCAACCCTGCACAGCGCCTAGACTGCTTGTCACTTATGTGACGGAGTGTGAAGGACGCATGCAATTGTCAAAATATTGCTGTATTTACAGGTGAGGGGAGAGAGAAAAGTGAGCGAGTGAGTGAGTATGACGAAGGGAGTGACACAAGGAAGTAATACAGAAACAGAATGAAAAGACAGTAATGAAGAGGAAGGGCGAGACGTGTCAGATATGCAGAGCGAGGATTCCCAAAAGACGTGCGAATAAAGAGGGCGAAAGTGTGTAGTAGAAGAGCATACGATGTAAAATAAAGAGATTATCTTCTTGAAGTAAATTTGAAGTTTATTCAGGTTAAGACCCGCGACCTTCCTCTCCGGTTCCCACGTCAAACACTAACATTCCAACAGTTACATCCTAAACATTCCAAAGCTACGCTCCTTAAAGTTACATGCAAGTAACTCATACTATAGATTAATGCCTATAAATAAATAAATATTACACTTCCACATATTACACAGTGGCAAACAGCGCGAGAAACCACAGAGCAAAGAGGCGTGAAGGAAAGGACCGGCGCGACTGAGACCCTCACGAGACCACCGTCCCTACCAATTACAGTTCACGCTCTAATACTCACAGAATAAAAACTTTTTTGATTCTAATTATTCACAACAAAATCATTAGTACTCGTTGATCTATGCTGCCAACAAGCATTAGCAAAGCCAATAGGTTTCGCTAGTTTTAGGCATATGTTCGTTGCTGTGGGATCTGTCTGGGTCCCACAGCAGAAAATCCAGTCCCTCACATACGGGTTATTACTTTCATTTACTCCTGAGAAAGTGTCACTCCAAGGGTCACACTTTCGACATTAGAATGTCACTCATATGCACACTGAAACCATAGAAATGTCACACATCAGCAGTCTGAATGCCGCTGCCCGCGTCCCAAGCAATGGGACATCAGCAGGGCAGCATTCTAGTGGCCGCCCGTCGGAGCCTTCCCCCCCTTGCTGCCTCGCGCGCGAGGCCTACGCCCACTTGGGTAAAACCCCCTATCGCGTGGAGCTGGAGGCGGGCCGGGGGGGCGGGGGGCGCGGCTTACCCCCCTACTTAGTTGGCTCTCTCGCCCAGTTCCTCCTCTGTCTCCTGCGCGCCGCACCAGCCTGGACACGCGTTCACGTCGGTACTCGGATCGGCCCCCCCCCCCCCGCGTCGTCGTGCCTTCCGGGAGATCTTCTACGCCGGTGAGTCTTGCTAACCTCTCCCACCCCGGCCCTGTCCCTGGGCATGACCAGGTGGACGGGGCCCTGTGGCCCGGATGGCCATGGGTGTGGGGGGCGCAAGCAGTGGCCCGTGTCCCTGCGGGCAATACGGGGATAGGTTAGGTGTCAGGGCGCGATTGCGGGGTGGCAGAGCGAGTGGGGGGCCACTTTGGGACCGGGATATGCGGAATGTTGCGAGTGTTGCGCCGGGGCTGGACACGTGGCTCCGGTGCCGGCGTGCGTGTCGCGTCGCCCGGCGATGGTGAGGGTGCTGCCTCCCTCCGCCCCTTGGCATGCGCGGGGCATCATGGCGGGAAAAGCATGATTGTACCTTGGCGCGTTTTTGAACGCTCCCAGAACGCAGGCGAGCCAATTTGTGATTGAGGCCTCGGGGTCGCCCCCCCTCCCCCTGGCATCCCTGCCCTTACACGGTCCGGCCGATTCCCGGGCGGGGGACCAGGGAGAGGGAGCAGGCACCGTTGAGCAGAGCCAGAGTGGCCTTGTGCGACGCGTTTGGCGCCCGACGTGGCCGAGAGCATTTCGAAATTCTAGCAGTGGGTTGGTTCGCGGTAGCGTGGACCACCGTGTACGGTTACTGGGCGCATGTAGTGCGGGGTTCTACGAACACCTTCCAAATTTTGAGTGTAGTGCCCTCCCGTTTATTAGCATTGCGAGTAGAGCGAATGTGGGGAGCGGGCGGCGCATCGGCGTAGGCGCGGCGGAATTTGGGGTCGAACGTCGCGGTGGGGGGTAGGATGAGAGTCACTGGAGCGAGGCCCAGCTGATGCCTGCGAGGGTAGGAGGGTTCCTTGTGGAGCACGCGTGCACGGGTTCGATTCTGAAGCCCTCCTGTGTTTGCTTTCTCTGTACGAGGTCTACTTCAGGAATCCATTTTGCAGGGCCTCGGTTTTCGGGCGAGAGCAGTGGGCCTAACGGCTGAGGCGGTCGCCCTCGAACTTGGCGAACCGGGTCCGAGTCGCGGCTATGACGCTTAACATCCTGTGATTCTGGGCAAATCACTTCACCCCCCCCAGCGCATATCCGAATGAACGTGTCCTCACGTAACGCAACTGGTGCTGTGTAAAGCGCTCCGAGACTCAATTTGGGTCTGGGAGAGTTAACGCTATGTAAAAACTCCGTAAATTGAATGAATATATTATTGTGACTGGGGCGGGTAACGCGTTCAGCCACCCAGCAGTACCTCTTGGCAGCAGGGCAATTTTCAAAAAATCAGGTTGCCCTCGTGTCCCCTGTTTCATGCTTCCGGCGTCTGCCCGGCCCCGGCCTCCCCGCCCGGCAGTGCCTAGACGGATGGGGGGTCGAGACGCACGCGAGTTAAGGGCTGCCCCATCGCGCTGGCCGCGAGGTCGTGCTCGGGGCGGGTTACGTTTATCACAGAGTTCGGCATGGAGGGCCCGGCGTGCACAGCGGGGGGGGCAGCGGGGGATGCACTAGGAAATACACAATAGCGATGGCGCATAGGGCAGGGGTTCGAGTCCCAGGAACGCTGTCGGCATGCCGGAGAGGGGCAATCGGCCCCCCCCTCCCATTTATTGTGTGGTGGGTCCAAGGCGCTAGGCCTGGGTCCACCCATCCCTGCCGGAATTGTCTCCTAGCGGGGAGGTTGGCGATCAGGGTCACACGCGGTGCAGTCCGGGGAGGCAAGTAGGCTAGCAGAGGTGACCACAGGGGCGGGGGGAAGCACATGCAGGACTGCCCCCGCCAGGGCAAAGCCGGCGCACTGGGTGCGTGCGAAAGGGGTATTAAGGTTGACTACTTCTCCTCCTTCCAGGGCTGATAGCTGCTACGTTGCTGTGTGTACGCCTGATGCTTGCCTTTGTACTAATCACCGTTCCTTTTCCAATTACAGATCGGTGAGGGAACGCCCGCGCGTGTAGGGCTAGGACCGAGGCAAAGGCGCTAAGGGACGCACGTAGCTGTACTGTCGGAGCATCGCCATGGAGAACATCGGGACACCGGGTCCACTGTTCTCCCAAGACACGTCGGTCGAGGAGACGCAGTCGAGCGCACCACAGGAAGGGGTTTGGGCGGACTTTATGGCGTTCGCCCGAGAGAAGGGCACGGCTTGGGCCCAAGGTTTTCTGGAGGGTCGCAGGGCGGAGGATTCGGGCGTTGTCGTAACCCCCCCCCCCCCCCGAGGGCGCCCCAGGCCTATCCGGGTCTGAGCCCTGGAGGTCCACCCGGGTGCGCAAGCCCACATCAAAAGACATGCCGGAGGCCCAGCCGGCCAGGAAACGGCAGGCGACCGCACCACGCTCCGGCCCCCCGGTGGTCGCACCAACACCGCTACACGATTCGGCCACAGGACTAACTGACTTGGCCCAGATGGGTAAAGCCATGGACCAGATGCTTGGCCTCATGGCTGTTTTTCAGAGCCGCCTCGATGCGCTGGCCGCACCACCAGCACCGGCCCCCGCACCGGCTCAGGCGCCCGTCCTACAAGTTTGGGCTGGCCAGAGCTCAACCACTGAACGGAGCATTGGTGAGCGGGGGGGAGCGTTGGGGTTGTTAACACCAGGGGAGGCCGCCCCTTCCGCAAACATGGCGGCAAGCACCCCCCCGGCCGGCGCGGCGGCACCCCCCCCGCCCGCACAGGCGGTTACCATACCACCCACCCCCGCTGCCGCGGAGCCTGCGCCCGTTGCATCTACAGTTGTGGCGGCGTCCGGAGGGGAGGGTATAACCCAGGTCCCGAAGCCCCTAGTTACACAAGCACCGCTGGCATCAGGCCGCTGCTCCCTGGCGTGGTTGGTGCCGCAGGCCGCAAAAGAGGGGATCTGGAGGAGGGAATATATTGACATCCTGACATTACTTATGCATGGGTCAGCTGGGGTGGACACGAGGAAGATGGGCCGCAAGGAGGAGGAGAGGGTCAGGTACCAGCGGTGGCCGGACAAGACCATCGAAAACTGGACATCTGCATTCAATATATTGGCAGCGGTTATAGTACAGAAATTCCCCGATCAGAGTGAGGCCCTAATGCAGTACGCCAGCACCATACAAGAGGAGGCGAGGCTCTCGGGGGGGTTAGGGTGGTTCTACTATGACCAGGATTTCAGGAAAAGAATGGCCATATGCCCAGACTTGGGGTGGGACCAGAAAGAAATTCAGCTTTGGGTAGAACACATGTGCCGCCCCACCAGGGAGAAGAAGGACCAGGGATATAAAGGGCAGGGTGAGGCAGCTGACAAAAGGAAAGACCACTCCCCCAAGCGCTCCTTTAGACAGCCTTTTCGGGGTGGCAGGGGGCGGGGCCAGCGGCAAGGCAAGAGATTCAATTCTGGGACGTGCCGCCTTTACAATGGGGGCAATTGCACCTGGGGCAGGTCATGTAAGTTCACACACAGCTGCAGCAAGTGCGGCGCGCAGCACCCCGCTTCTTCCTGCTCCTCTAGCCAGAGCGCCCCGCAGCCCACAGCAGCAACCAGGAATGACGCCCGTATCTGAGACCACACCCGGGCCCACCCCCTCCCTGCCAGCACCCCGCCCTCCCACACCAGTCATGCACCCCGCTTTCCTAGGCTCACCACAGAGCGACATGGCCCCTGTCAAAGGTCCTTCACCCATCATCCTGGGAAATATCCTTCCACTCATTAGGAGGTATCCACTGCTCAGGGACAGACCGCTCCTGGCGGGGGGGTTTATCGATGGGTTCAGGATTCCCTACAATGGGCCGATGGAGTCTAGAGATGCTAGGAACCTTAAATCAGCTAGGGATTTGCCCGGAGTGGTGGACCAAAAGGTGGGGAAAGAGTTGTTAGCGGGTAGGATAGCGGGTCCTTTCAGCGGCCCGCCCCTGGACAACTTTTTAGTGTCCCCCCTGGGGGTGGTGCCGAAAAAACAACCGGGCACATACCGTTTGATCCACCACTTGTCCTACCCTGAAGGAAATTCGGTGAACCACTGGCTGGACGAGGGTCTTTGTTCTGTAGTGTACTGCTCCCTGGACATGGCCATTGACATGGTCAGGAGAGTGGGGCAGGGGGCGTGGCTGGCGAAGGCGGACATTGAATCCGCATTCCGCTTGCTGCCGGTTCATCCAGCTAGTCAACATCTGCTAGGCTTCAAGTGGGCAGGGCAGTTCTTTTATGATCGCTGCATGCCGATGGGCTGTGCCGTATCCTGCGCCTACTTCGAAGCCTTCAGTTCGTTCCTTCAGTGGGCCTTGGGGGAACTACACGGGATCACGCAGGTGACCCACTATCTGGATGACTTCCTGTTTTTTGGCGCGAGTGGGTCGGATGAGTGTGCAGTGGGTCTGAGTCGGTTTGAGGAGCTGGCAGAGTTCCTGGGTGTTCCCCTTGCCCCAGGTAAGACCGAGGGCCCTGCGCAGGTACTGACCTTCCTCGGAGTGGAGCTGGACACGGTAAAGGGCGAATCGAGGCTCCCCGCCGAGAAGGTACTGGGCTTGTTACAGGACATCCAGGCGCTGCTGGGCAAGGACAAAGCGACCCTTGGGGCTGTCCAGAGCTTGATTGGCAAGTTGAATTTTGCAGCGAGAGTGATTCCTGCTGGCAGAGTGTTTTCAAGGAGACTGGCAGGGGCCACGGCAAAGGTGACCCGGAAGCACCACTTTGTAAGATTGACCGCAGGTTTGAAGGCTGATCTCGCCATGTGGGCGGAATTTCTTAGGGACTTTAACGGGACGGTGATCTGGAGGGCCCCTTGGATAGCCAGTCAGGAGCTCTGCTTGTTTTCGGATGCGTCTGGAAGGGAAGGTTTTGGTGTGATTCTGGGGGACGAATGGTGCGCGATGCGATGGCCCAATGCTTGGCGTAAGAAGAAGGTGACGCAGAATGTGGCAGTGTTGGAGCTCTTCCCAATTGTGGTAGCACTGCACCTCTGGCGGGCGGCTCTGAGCAATAGGAAGGTTGTCTTCTGGTCGGACAACATGGCGGTTGTCCACGCCATCAACGGCCTGACTGCCTCTTGCCCGCTGGTCCTGAGCCTACTGAGGGAATTAGTCAGGGAGGGCCTGCGCAGCAATGTCGAGTGTAGGGCACGGCACATCGCGGGGGTGCGGAATGTGGCAGCTGATGCTCTTTCTCGCTTTCAGTGGCTCCGGTTCCGGGAGGCCTGGCCGCGGGCGAGGGCGGAGATGACACCATTCCCGGACCACCTCTGGCGCTTGCTTCAGTGGGAGAAAGACTGAGGAAGATGGGGGAGAGGTCCCTGGCGCCGGCGACACGGCGGAAATACGACTCGCAGCTAGCGACTTTCAGAGCTGTGAGAGAGGCGCTGGGTGCCTCAGCCTTAGGGGCGGAAGATCAAGTGGAGGCCTTTGTGGTATGGGCCAGGGAGACCGGCAGATCGCACTCTTGGGTCAGCGGTCACTTGGCAGCGGTGCGCCACGATGCTAAGCTAGATGGTAGGGGCGACCCTGCGGGATCATCCAAGATCAGGGCGGCCCTGAAGGGCTGGGCCAGGGAGGAGGTCAGACAACCGGACACTAGGGCACCCATTGAATACAGAGACCTCCAACTCCTCTTAGATGTGTTGCCCCTGGTGACTTTCTCACCGTTTGAGGCCAGCTTGTTTTCCACAGCCTTCTGCTTGGCATTCTTTGGCGCTTTCAGGGTCAGCGAGCTGGTGGCCAAATCTAAGGAAGACCTGTCTAATTGCGCCCTGGGGATTGCGGATGTGACCCTCAACACAGCACTGGAGCTACGTATCCGCAGATCCAAAACAGACCAGTTGGGGAAGGGGAAGACAGTGGTGTTACAGACCCTGGGGGATAACAGGTACTGCCCGGTTCACTGGGTCAGGGAATACCTTGCTTTGCGTCCAGAATCTCCTGGTCCCTTTCTGATTCACGCGGACGGGTCCCCCCTCACTAAATTTCAGTTTGAGCGTCTACTAGGAGTTTCACTGGCAAGAGCCGGTGTAGCGGGGTGCGGGCGCAGGTTTTCCTCGCACTCCTTTAGGATTGGTGCTGCTACTTCCGCGGCCAAGGCCGGCTTGGGCCCAGAGGGAGTAAAAGGGGTAGGCCGCTGGGAATCGGACTGTTTCAAGAAGTATGTCCGTCCGTAATGCTGTGGCACAACCCGGAGCGTTGTTCCCGCTCCAAGTTTTGTTTTGTCCATTGTCATGAACGCATCGTTTTGTGTGTGCAATAAAGATAAGCTTACCTAAAAGCCGTTTCATCGCTTTATTGGCAGGTTCCCGGGTATGGTTGGTAGGCCATTCCTACATCTCGAGGATGGAACGCTGGGCAGCCCACAGGAACTGGTCGCAGAACTTTGCCACTACACAGCTTGTGTGGTTGGGTTCCCCGGGCATGAAATGGAGTGAAGCTCGCGGCATGATTGAGCAGCGCCTGGCAGTTGCAGGGGTCCAGCCCACGGTTATCATCTTGCACTTGGGGGGTAATGACCTGGTTGCCAGGGGGAGGAGGGCTCTGCTACTGTCAATGCAATCTGACTTACAGGCCATCAGCCAAGCCGTGGGGTCATGCGAGGTTTGGTGGTCTGAAATCGTCCCCCGCAGGGTTTGGAGAGGGGCTAGGTCCCCGGCGGCGGTAGAGCGGTCCCGTAGGAAGCTTAATAGGTCCATGCAGAAATTCTTGGAGCGCAGGGGCATGGGTTTCATCAGACATGCTTTGATCCAAGAGAAGGTTGAGGGGTATTATGAGGCTGACGGGGTGCACCTGTCCAGGGTAGGTATGGACATGTTCCTGCTGGATGTACAAGAGGCATTGGCTGGCAAGGGACATCAGTAGCACTTGTTAGGAGAGGGGGGCTCTGGCAGCGACGGTAGCCTCCCCAGAGCTGTGGCGGAGTTACAGGGCGATCTGGATGCAGACTGGTACAGTAAGGGTACCTCTGCGACAGGCGGTACAGTAAGGGTACCCCTGTCCGGCACAGTAAGGGTGCCCGAGCCAAGGTCCAGGAGCCGAAGGGGGTTCTGGGAAGACCGCGACGGCGCCCCGTTAGTCCTTCGGGCGGTTGGGGGGCCTGACCAACCGGGGGTGGCCACAACACGCTCCGCCCCTGTCGGAAGGGGCGGGAGTAGGAGGCAGATCACGTGACCCAGTGGATGATCTGCAAATATTTATGTGCCACACTGCCGGGCATCGACCCACCGTGTGTGCTGGCTCACCAGGCGGGCGGGCAGCAAGGGGCTGCCTGCCCTGGATCGCCCGTAAGATAACCCAATTTTATTATCATACTGTGTTGTATGAAATAAACCTGCAGCAGTTCTTCACCCACAAATAAAGTGTCAGTGTAATCTTTGGGTGATGTCTGTGTATGCGTGTTGACTGAAGCGGATGACGGTGTGGTCACTATGCCGCTGCCCGCGTCCCAAGCAATGGGACATCAGCAGGGCAGCATTCTAGTGGCCGCCCGTCGGAGCCTTCCCCCCCTTGCTGCCTCGCGCGCGAGGCCTACGCCCACTTGGGTAAAACCCCCTATCGCGTGGAGCTGGAGGCGGGCCGGGGGGGCGCGGCTTACCCCCCTACTTAGTTGGCTCTCTCGCCCAGTTCCTCCTCTGTCTCCTGCGCGCCGCACCAGCCTGGACACGCGTTCACCCACCCTTTCCTCTTACCCCACGTGTCAGGCTCAGCGCGTTATTGGAATGTTTAATTTTTTCTTTTGCGTTGCAGGCGGAGTTACAGGGCGATCTGGATGCAGACTGGTACAGTAAGGGTACCTCTGCGACAGGCGGTACAGTAAGGGTACCCCTGTCCGGCACAGTAAGGGTGCCCGAGCCAAGGTCCAGCAGCCGAAGGGGGTTCTGGGAAGACCGCGACGGCGCCCCGTTAGTCCTTCGGGCGGTTGGGGGGCCTGACCAACCGGGGGTGGCCACAACACGCTCCGCCCCTGTCGGAAGGGGCGGGAGTAGGAGGCAGATCACGTGACCCAGTGGATGATCTGCAAATATTTATGTGCCACACTGCCGGGCATCGACCCACCGTGTGTGCTGGCTCACCAGGCGGGCGGGCAGCAAGGGGCTGCCTGCCCTGGATCGCCCGTAAGATAACCCAATTTTATTATCATACTGTGTTGTATGAAATAAACCTGCAGCAGTTCTTCACCCACAAATAAAGTGTCAGTGTAATCTTTGGGTGATGTCTGTGTATGCGTGTTGACTGAAGCGGATGACGGTGTGGTCACTATCTTGGCAGCTATGTTTATGGTAAGTGGGGTGGAGGGTTAGCAGGCCTCCGCCGCCTCCCCCCACCGAACCCCCTCCCCCCAGACGCTCGAAGGCTACGTGCAGTGTGAGAGACATCGCAGTTGTGTACGAAAAGTGAATTAATGTATTAAATCCCTTAATGCCAAGAGCCAAGGAAAGCGGAAGTTACTTGACTATTGCTGTGAATAGACAGTGTGTCTGTTCACTCTGTTGCTTGCTTCCTCCTGTTCCAGCACCCCCCCCCCCCTCTCACTGGCTCCAGCCTCGGCGACTGTCTATGTTTACAAGCGGCCGAGGGGAGGGAGGGGGCAGCCCCCACCTGCCCTTTCCCGTTATCATCTTGCACAAGCCACGTTTCTAGCCCTGGTCACAAAGGCCTGGCTGGAAGCTGCCAGGCAAACACGGAAGGGCCCCGCTGAGAGGCGTGGAGGGGGGGGCCCCGGCCACGTCATGTGTGACGCTTCAGGAAGGGCTGACGTGGGGGCAGCTATAAGAATGGGCACCGGGGGCTCCGAGTCTCAATAGGGCAGAGCCCTGAGCTGTGTATATACAACCAGGCTTTAGCACAGGAGTAAAGTACCCAGGGGGCGTGTGGCCGGGCAGCGACAGGCGACACCCTGGCCCTGTGGCGTCTCGACGTGATTTTTAGGGGGCTCACTGTGGGGCACAGATCGCTGTTGGGGACACCTACCAAGGGCAACTGTAAAGAGGGTGTATATTCGTGTATATATGTGCTTCACATGTTTACACCTGACTTTGTATGGATGTGTGCGTGTATCTAGGTCTAATTATGTGTATAGTTCTCTGTAGATACACACATACATATAGTGCCAATATCGGCAACAGTTATCACAACACACATAAGTACATAAATAAAACACACGACACTGAATGTAAGTGGAGAAATATTGCTGCAGGTTTATTAGCATAATAAATATGCAAACACGGTGGGTTATCTTACGGGCGATCCCAGGGCAGGCCAGCCCCAAGCCGCCTGCCCGTCTGATAAGCCTAGAGTCACCATGGCAACGCCAATTGGTGTATACCAAATGTTGGGAGGGTCCCCCCCTCCCATCCGTGGACCTCCAGTCCACATGCTTCACACGCCCCCCGTGATGGGTGGGCGGAGCATACATGGCAGCCCCCGGTTGCTCAGACCCACAACCGCCTGTCGGTTAGCGGGGCGCCGTAGGTCTTCCAGTGGACACGCTAAAGATCCCTGGGTATCCTGGCTTAGCACCACACGGTGCTGCTGCATGCTATACTCCTTGGTATGTGCAGACCCTGGATCGCCCTGTAACTCCTCCTGCAACACAAAGTGAAAATTGTTAGAAAAACCTGCCCCCCCCTTTGTCCCTCCGGATGCCGGGTAAGCGGATGGGCGGGCAAGGCGAACGAGCGGACAAGAGGGCGAGGAGGGGGCGGGGACAGCATATGTACCCCCCTTTGCTCCTCCCCGCCGGAAGCAGCTACCTGTCTGGGGTCTCCCTTGGTCAAACCCAGGGACACGAC
Organism: Triturus cristatus; assembly: GCF_964204655.1. Taxonomy (NCBI): domain Eukaryota; kingdom Metazoa; phylum Chordata; class Amphibia; order Caudata; family Salamandridae; genus Triturus; species Triturus cristatus. The sequence continues at coordinate 819,766,066 of NC_140595.1, forward strand.
CTCCCACCCCTGTGCCTTCCTGTGGCACTAAGGCGGCCGCCCTCAAAGGGGCGGGCCGCTGCGCAACCCCCCCCCCCGGGCAGCCTTACATAGTGCCAATATCGGCAACAGTTATCACAACACACATAAGTACATAAATAAAACACACGACACTGAATGTAAGTGGAGAAATATTGCTGCAGGTTTATTAGCATAATAAATATGCAAACACGGTGGGTTATCTTACGGGCGATCCCAGGGCAGGCCAGCCCCAAGCCGCCTGCCCGTCTGATAAACCTAGAGTCACCATGGCAACGCCAATTGGTGTATACCAAATGTTGGGAGGGTCCCCCCCTCCCATCCGTGGACCTCCAGTCCACATGCTTCACACGCCCCCCCGTGATGGGTGGGCGGAGCATACATGGCAGCCCCCGGTTGCTCAGACCCACAACCGCCTGTCGGTTAGCGGGGCGCCGTAGGTCTTCCAGTGGACACGCTAAAGATCCCTGGGTATCCTGGCTTAGCACCACACGGTGCTGCTGCATGCTATACCCCTTGGTATGTGCAGACCCTGGATCGCCCTGTAACTCCTCCACAGCCTTGGGAGTGGCCACCGTCACTACCAGGGCCCCCCACCAAGGTAGACCTATTTCCTTACAACCTGCTGCAGCCAAAGCTTCCCCTAGGTCCAGTAGGAAAAGAACCGTGCCTAAACTAGAGAGGTGCACCCCATCTCCCTCCCGGCACCCTGTGGACTTGGCGTGTATAAGACCATGCCTGATGAAGCCCAAAACCTCTTTGCTCTGCGCAACTGCGCATGGCTCCAGGTAGACCTTTTTACCTACAGCAACTGATACCGGGCTTCTCCCAGGTCCAGCCAAGACAATCTACGCCCAGCTGGACCGGCGGGCGGCCTGCCCCTCAGGACAGGTGCCCTCATCCTTTCTAACTCCCCCGTGGATTTTGACTGAAATGACCGTAAACCTAAAACTAGGCGTTGGTCCAATGTAGCCTTTGAATGGCTGAAGAACAATCCCCTTGACAAGACACTCCTGCCTGACAGTGCCAATGCGGGAGGGGTAAGAGTTGACAAGCCCGCCTTACCTCCTCCTTCACTCAGTTGGAGTATGTCCATCGCATTCCATCAGTCACCACCAAATGAGAAGCCTTGCCCTCCCAAGCTTTTGCTAGTATACCAGGGAGAGACAGGACTGAGTGACCACAGAGGAGGACCAACGTGTAAAATTCTTCACTATCTTGGATACTGGGTACGCCAATTGTTCTCCTGCTAATTGGTAGCCCAAAAGCATTACCCCGGGGTTTCCCTCAATCATGTGGACCATATCGCCCCCGAGGAAGGCCACTTCCACAACCTGCATAGCTGCCAGCCAGTGCTGGAGGGCAGGATACGTTACCCGGTACCGATACTCGCATCCATGGTACCTGTTTCATCGAACTCAAGGACGGGCTACTAAGTGAGCAACCAGGCTCCGCCCACTCCTGCCTGGCAGAGCCCATGCGGGAGGAGGTAAGGGTTGACAAGCCTGCCTTCCTTCCTCTTTCACTCCGTTGGAGTACGCCCATCGTATTCCTTCAGTCACCACCCAATGTGAAGCCTTGCCCTCCCAAAATTCTGCTATTATACCAGGGAGAGACAGGACAGAGTGACCACAGAGGAGACAACGTGTAAAATGCTTCTCTATTTGAATACTGGGAAAGCCAAATTGTTCTCCTGCAGATTTGTAGCCCAAAGTGTTACCCCGGTGCTTCCCTTAATCATATGGACCATGGCCCTGTTGGAAGGCCACCTGCATAGCTGCCAGCCAGTGCTGGAGGTCGGGAGAAGTTACCCGGTACTGATGCTCGCATCAAAGGTACCTGTTTCGTCTAACTCAAGGGCGTGCTACTAAGTGAGCAACCAGGCTCCGCCCTAGTACCCCGAGGCCAAACCCAAGCCCCTCCAAGTTCTGCTGCCTCACCTGCCTGTTAACACGAATCCCAGGGCAGACCACCGGCCTATAATCCATGCTTGGCCATGCCTGAGCTAAAATACCTCTGAACAGCCTGACAACAAGCTAACCACCAGCATTGAGTTCTGAATGTTTCTGACGCTGCCAAGAAACATGCGCATAACTAAAGCAACCGGCACCATGCCATAAAAGTAACAATTCAACCTTCTATGAAACAAACGTGCCCTTGTGGCGATCCGAGTAGTGCTCCCTCCAAGCCAGCAGCCCTACTCAGGCAACCCGCACCCTCTTGGCACTGGCACTGGCACACCCCCGCCACAGCTGCCCTAGAGTGCCTGGTCGTGTGTAGCCACAACCTAGGTTTCATCACTGCGTCATACCGGGGTATGATGACCCATCTAACTCGACTGCTGAGTGCCTATTGCACCATCGCAAGTATGCCTTTGCCTGCTCAGAGTCTGGCTGTAAAGTTGGAAGGCATTGACCCCCCAGCCCAGGGTGAAGATGTCAGCATTACAGTACCTGGTGCTATAGACGGTCCCCGACCCTGATGGGACAGAAAGCAAATCCCTTGCTCCTGTTGAGCACGAACCCAAAACCAATTGCTCACCATGGTTTAATACCTTCCTGCTGCTAATCATTTCCTAGCTGAATGTTGACAAATCCATGTTCTGTAATGGCACTACTTCGCAGCCTGCACCATTCTGCCAGTGCCGAAAAGACCTTTGTCATGCTGCCTGGCCTCATCAATCTTGCCCTGTTCTAGCAGCGCCCGCTTCAGCCGTGGAGCAAACAACTCGCCGGTACCCCCAAACTGGCCCTGATGCGAGACAAACCGGGCCAAGGCACAACAGTGAGTGTACTAACTAATAGCAGGTCTAACAGCGTCAACAGGCATCCTCAGCTTATAATAGGCGTGATGGAGTGAGGGTATCCAGTGAGAATCAAGATGACAACTTCCCATCTGACCGACCGTGGTGGGAACCACTCCTGTATATTCTAGTACACATGGTCCCAGTTCACCTGTCACTGCCTGATGTACGTGACCTAGGTACATGGTCCCCTAGCATGGCGGCATGCCATTGAGACCACCATCCAGTCCCCGATAAGTACCACTATCTGCCTATGCTACAATCTTGCCTGTTCCTTCCTGCCCAGATATACCACGCGATGGTTGCTCTCCTCCGTCACTTGACCCGACCACACCTAGCAGAACAAACACAGCGAGAGGAAGCAGCCTGTGACCTACCCCAAGACTCTACGAAATCCTCCTACCAAATGACGTGGGAGCTCGCGGACCCCTATTGCTCCAGGAATTGGAGGGGGGAGGAGGGGCCGTCCTATCTGGAGATGTGTGTAGTGGAGGACCTGCGGCCTAGAGTACCTATTGTAGGGTGCAACGATCGCCTGATGTGTCTGATACTAATAACCGTAGTAACAACTCAATCAGCACAGGGCTAGTTGCCCCCCCCCCCCGTCTTACAACCGTGCGTGACAAGCGGGGGGATTAAAGGAAGGCTAACCCCGGTCAGACACAAAGCACCACCACGTGGCTGTGCCCAAAAAACCACCAACCCGCATCAAACCGACCCGATGAAAAGACAACCAGCGCCTAAAGCTCTACCCCCGCGGATGACCCCGGAAATAACCAATCGTTTAACAATCGAGTAAATAACAACGGACATCCTTTCAGCATCTGAAGGCCTAGCCCTTCAGAAGTAACCTGGGAGCCCCATGCCAGGCATAAAAAACAGGCCTCGGCACCTGTGGCGTGTGTGATCTTTGCTCACTACCGTGTGCGCCATCCTGCCCTCAGGAGCCCAAAAGAACGACCAGGTAACATTAAAACTCACACAACCTAGGCGTAACTCTTGCTTGGCCTAGGTGCTGAGTACAAAGTGACACCCCCCCCCTTGCTCCCGACCATAGTGGTGAAGTGTCCCAGGAGTGCTCGGCTAATCTAACGGACCTCGACAGAAACGAGGGAGCCCTGCACAGCTACAAGTGTTTTCCAGAGTGAAACTGGTCTGCAGGGCTACCCAGCATGCTCCGGCACTGGCTATGGCAACAGACCGGCCACCCGCACACTGCGCATAGGTGTTCCAAGTCCACTCGGCCTAATTAGCCCATGAAATGGCGTTCAGGCATGGTAAGGCCGGGTCCCAAAATACTAGCCAAACTTACTAAAGTTTTACACTCCCAAGCCCTTTCAGTGTAAATTTTATTTGAATCCAAAGGCACATGGGATACCTACGGGCCCCGAGCCCATCCCGATGAAGGATGTGAATTACCAACAATGAGAGCCGTAGTCATTACTGGTGACCCAGGCAAAGTCAGGCAGATCATTGCTTCCCCAGGTCTATTTACAACATTAACTGAGAACCAAATACGTTAAGGGCATCTGCAATGCATAACCACCAGAATACGGTGGCGATGAAAAACTTACACAAAAGGCTGGTAAAGCAGTGGACACAGAGATGTTGCACTAAGCCACCAAGCACTCACACAATAGGTCAACCTGCCTGGCCCACCGCAGGCAATAACCAGGAAATTACACCTCCTTCCTGGACAAGGGACGTTGACGGACACCACAAAACAGGCCCCTAACCCTATGCCATTGACCGACTTAGGCCCACGAGGTAATCTACTGTGGCGGAGGACACCTACCCCCTGATGGATGCTGTTAACACATTACCCCTTCAGGACAAGGCCTCCAAGGTAGCCGACTCACCACGTGCACTCCGAACGTTTTCAGCCCAGTAGAACTCAAGCAACGTCACCCAATCTCCAGGACAAGCAACAATGCCAGGATGACCATGCATGGGAGGAAGGCAAATCAACCACCGCAAGCCCAAAACGCAACCAGGGACATATGGCCTGTCTTTGAATGCACAGCACATGTGATAAGAACAAGTTTTAAAGGCATAATTATTGTCCATTCACCACCAGCACAATAATATAGAGGAGAGGCATCGTAGACTTAAACAGTTCCTTAATTAAAGGAATGTGTTGAGACATAAAGTCGACGTTGAACCCCAAGAGCATCTGGCCATCTTCCACATGCAAGTAGAAGAAGCTGTGCATCAAGTTTGCCACGCGGTCAGGTGATTCACTAAGGACCCCAAGGGAAGTGCGAGGCCCTGTTTTGTATTTACTTAAGTTCAACTTTTGGCTCTTAGCAGCTCTTGCTGCATATAGACAAGGTTCTTCCCCTACTTCTTTCTTCATTCTCCCAATATGAGGAATTTTTGGGGGGGTAAGGTTTCCTCTCCAGATATGTTGCATTCTCCAGGGATCTAACAATTAGCTAATTACAGGAGTGCCTTCCAACTCAAGGCCCCTGCATATAGCTGCCGTTCACCGTTTGTGCTGCATAGCGACTACTTCAGTACCAAATTGTGTGATGCAGCCCCTGTGTTTCATTAAACCATATATCACAATCCGCAAACAAGGCAATGATTATACATGACCCCTACCTTCCTCTTCAAGGTTATTTCTAATTCGTGCTAATCAGAATATGTTGTCCCCTAAAAGCCCTTCCCCTATATTTCCTTGCCAGATAAAAATCATCTCACCCACAAGGGGAGAGTTCTTAAAACAGTGCCTAGTCAACTAAGGGCTTGCGGTATTCTACTCAACTATGCTCGTCTCCATAACAAGACTAAAATGCTGTAGAATTCGCCCACCATCGCGGAGAAACGGCAGTGCTGTGGCCAAGGGGCAGGGCTTCACGCAGTACATACAACGCCAACAGATCAGAAGGTCACAACCTATAACCGCCAATACACACAACAGGCCTCCCATACAAGTACTACCCGTGCCCAACCCTGCTCAACTTACACACGCACGAGTCCACCTGGCACGATCAAAGAGAGTAAATGGAAAGGGTTGAACCTTTTTTTTTTTTTTTTTTTTTTGCTTCTGTGACCTGCAGGCCTTACCCCCGGCACCCCTCGACGCGGAGGAAGAGAGGATTAAGTGGTTACCAACGTGTGACACATGACAGCCTAATCGCAACTCAGCCTTCTTAAGAGAGCCTGGACACACACCTGCGTGAGGCTGCCCTTGAGCGTGGCTCATATTAGCTCACATCAGGACGGGGGCACACCAAGGATAGTGAGGCTGCCCTCCTCCCCGGCCTCCCCACACGCGCCTGCGGCCCGGTGCAGCACATAGCGCGACTCCAGGACTGGTGACCCTGCGACGGGCGGGACGGCTCGAGCGTGATGCCTGGGATGCGCCCTCCGGGCGCCGGAGACACCGGTGGAACACCACCAAGCTCCGTGAGCCCCCTTGGCGCCGAAAGGATTGACACTTATAACCTCCGTTCCCCCAAGCGAAAATGAACTTAGCAAATGAAGGATAAACCACCGATACAACATTGCCCTCTCAGGTCATTTGAACGGTGTAGGCAGGACTTGACCCTTGTCATGAGAAAACAGAGACCCCGAGGCACAAGACTCACCATTGAGCTGTGACTCCTTGAACTCTGGGACGCAAAACCGTGAGACCGAGTCTGGAGATGCAAGGTCCGTGCAGCGTACTCACAGACTCCCTAAATGAAAGTGGCCTGCCTCCAAGATGCAAGAGCGGGCCTCGCGCTGGTCCTGTATACCCCTATGTGGCCAAACGCGATCCTGGTAAAGCAGAGGCCTATATATTGATTGAACCCACAATCCTAGTATTCGCAGTACCACACTAACCACGTAAGCTTACCGGCTGACAAACCAGGCCCATAACATGCGGTGGCAGGGCACCGCGCAAATACATCTTTTCTCCAACCCAGGTAGGACCCGAACCCACAATCCCTGGCATAGAATTATTATTATATATATATATATATTTTTTTTTTTTTTAAATTATTAGCGCTAACGCGACCCGAGGAGGCGGAGCGCATGCCTGGCACTGTAAGCGTGACTCATATCGGCACGGGGGACAGTGATTTGTTGTAGTCCCAGGGGGTATTCACCCTCGTGTCTCGGCTTTAATCCGGAAGGGGCGTGACCGGGAAGCATAGCACACGGATACATGCAATGCCCACAGTCCCCGAATGTGGAGCGTCCCTGCCGAGCCTCGAAACCGGTGTGATTATGCTCGCGCCATAGCGTGGAGACGGGGAGGACGTAGGTTTGGCTGAAGGCACATGGTGAATGCGACCTCGTGGCTCGGCAATAGTCAGGAGGGAGTTGCGACCGGGAGGCACGGATACTTACACAATCGCATAATTAAACAGATGTTGAGCCGATGCCGAGGCTCGAACCCTTGCCCCCAGCTCTTATTTGGGCAGCTGGAACCGCTACCACCGCCCTCCAGTCGAGCTCGATTACTGGTTATACTCGCGCCCTGGCGGGGTGATGCCCTTGGATAGGCCGGTCTAACGTATACCAACGCGGGGCCGCGCCCCATGCCCGGCTGAAGCAACCCCTCCCAGCCTGGACTGCCCGGGCCCAGATTCCCTTGGGTGCAGTGAAAACGTGCATGTAATGCTAGCGGTGCGGGGGGGGGGGGGAGATAACGGACCGGAGCCGCACGCCAGCTGGGCCAGCACTCGATCCCTGGCCAGGCTTAAATGCTGCATTATATTATGGCCACGGGACTGCCTGCTTTAAGGGCCGCTGAAAGGGAGGGAAAAGCGTACGCTCCACCCCTGAGCTGCTTCCCCCGGTGGGTGTCGAGATCGACAGTGGGTGAGCACCGCCACCGAAAAGGGATCCTTCGTGATGCGGCGCAGCGCAAGTGCAGCCTACTCTTGTCCCATACAAGGGGCGTGGGAGTAATCAATAGTTCAGGCGAGCCCCCGTGCTGCCGCTTAAGGGTCAGACGGGCGACACCCCCCCTCCCACGTCCCGTGTCGAATCACGCACCCGCCACCAACAAACCCTCGAAGCACGGCCCCCCCCCCGCCCGTGGTACACCGACCACAGGGCCCTGTCTCCTGGTACTGCCCAGGGACAGGGCCGGGGCGAGAGGAGGTCGCCGGCAGGACTTACCAAAGAATCAGGTGGGGGTGAGCGCACTCCCGACTGTCCCGAGACGGCGACATGACACGACGCGACCAAGGCGAACGAGCGGACAAGAGGGCGAGGAGGGGGCGGGGACAGCATATGTACCCCCCTTTGCTCCTCCCCGCCGGAAGCAGCTACCTGTCTGGGGTCTCCCTTGGTCAAACCCAGGGACACGACCTCCCACCCCTGTGCCTTCCTGTGGCACTAAGGCGGCTGCCCTCAAAGGGGCGGGCCGCTGCGCAACCCCCCCCCCCGGGCAGCCTTACAGAGAGTCTGAATTAAAACATTTGAAACAAATATGTAGGTTCACATAATCCCTTTAGCAAATACTGATTTGAAGTGAAAGATAATGTGTGTGGCAAGGTGCAGTCTGTGAATTTGTATCTCTTGGCATATTCAATATCTGTGGTGGTGGGCCCCAGGACAAATAGAGCTGGCGCCCTGGTCACATCTGCCCCTCCCCCATAGGGACCCCACTGCCTGGGCAATAAGAATTCCTGGGAGGTGGAGCGGACAGACAGCGGACACAAGTCTATCTAACGCCTAGCCGCCTGTCAGTGCGCAGGTATTGTCTACAGTGACACCTACAGGCCAAACAGAGTATGGCCTTGGCCGCAGCAGCACCTAGCGGCAAATCACACAGTAGCACTTGATGCAGCGAGGCCCATAGAATAGCTTCCAGACCCAGCAGAATACTGGCAGCAGAACTCCCAGTGGTCAGAGGCTGCGCAGTGCGCACCGAACGTAGTAACAATATAGACGAGCTACAGTGACGCTGTGGTGTTATCGAGTGGTCATTCAGTGGATAGTATTGGTTGCAGTGCCATCTGGCTGCCAGTTGCTGTATTGCATGGGTTTCAGTGGCATCTAATGACCAAGAGTGTATGGAAAGACCTTTAGGGGTCAGTTCGAGCTTGCTTTTCTTTAAAGTGACGCCTTCGCATCAGACTGTGGCACTGCTCTTGTCTTTGGTAAGAGCATGCCACTCGTTACAGTGACATCTTGTGGTGAGGAAGAGGATAGCATTTGTTTCATCAAAATATTGTGGTCAGGAAGAGTATGGAACTAGTTAAAGTAACATCTTGTGGTCAGTCACAGTATGGCATTGATTACAGTGAAATTTTGAGGTCAGGAATAGTATGGCATTGATTACAGGGACGTCATGTGGTCAGGCACAGTATTCCATTGTTTACAGTGACATCTTGAGGCCAGGCCCAGTATGACATTGAATACAGTGAGTGGTCAGGTACAGTACGACATTGATTACAGTGACATCATGTGGTCAGGCACAGTATTGTATTGTTTACATTGACATCTTGTGGCCAGGTACAGTATGCAATTGATTACAGTGACGTCTTGCGGTCAGGCACACTATGCAATTGATTAAAGTGACATCGTGTGGTCAGGCACACTATGCCATTGGCTAAAGTGACGTCTTGTGGTCAGGCACAGTACGACATTGATTACAGTGACATCATGTGGTCAGGCACAGTATGCCATTGAATACAGTTACATCTTGTGGTCAGGCACACTATGCTATTGATTAAAGTGAAATCTTGTTGTCAGGCACAGTACGACATTGATTACAGTTACAGCAAGTGGTCAGGCACAGTATTGCATTGACTACACTGACATCTTGTGTTCAGGCACAGCATGACATTGATTACAGTGACATTTTGTGGTCAGGCACACTATGGCCTTCATTACAGGGACATCATGTAGTCGGGCACAGTATGACATTGATTACAGTAACATCATGTAGTGAGGCACAGTATGGCATTGATTACAGGTCAGGCACAGTATGACATTGATTATAGTGACATCTTGTGGTCAGCCACAGTATGACATTGATTACAGTGACGTGGTCATGCACAGTATGACATTGATTACAGTGACATCTTGTGGTCAGCCACAGTACGGCCTTGATTACAATGACATCATGTAGTCAAGTGTGCGTTAACAACAAGGGGAGACAGGAGGGGCTTTGAAGGTCCAGCATACGTGCCCTGATATATGGCACGAGGAAAGGAGTGTGCAGTTCCAAAAGAGGTTAAAAGTGACTGGAAATGATTCCAAGTGACTGGCTGCCCAGAAGGAGGATGGGGAATTCCTCCTTTCGGATTAAGGGCCCTCACACACCCAGCCCGCTGGGTGTCATGCTTCATCATTGGGCATGCTCCTCGTTGGGTCGGCGCTGCAATAACCGACGGGCACCCTCAGTGGGGGCTCTTTGGCGGAGATCTTTTATCCTTGCCGTATGGTGAGTGTGTGTAAGGAGCCCTAAAGTGTAGAGGTGTAGTGTGTGTGGTTTCTAACAAAGTGAGTTAAAACAGGGAGCGGGAGGATCAGGGCAACTAATTTAATAATCCTGCCTCCCACCCTGACTAAAAGGAGTGATGTGGTAGGCAGTTGCTCTATGTTTAAATGGTCAACATGTTTCTTGCCTAAATTGTCCCCTAGAGGATAAAGCGGCAATTCATCAGGGCCTAACAATAGAAGTTGAATTCTACACTGAGTGACTGATAATAAGGTGTAATAACCTAGATATTACCAGAATGGTAGCACCAGTGGCTTGTGGTGTCATTAGGAGCGGTAGTCAATCTAAAAATAAAAGAACACAAATGAAAAACCAAAAACAGTCACATATAACATGACTAATCCTGATAGGATTGTCTCATAGCCAAGTGTTTCAACTGTATCCATACATTTGCCATTAAATGAAGTGCTAAATTTCATATGGAACAGTTGAGGCAATGCAATGCAAGAGTAACGTAAAAGAGGCACAACAAAATTCCAAGGCGGTACATCAAAATCCCAAGGCGGTACTGAGAGCAACATATCATGAAAGGTGAACGCTGATCGCTGTAGGTGTAGGATACAGCCACTCACCTATAAAATATTCAAGACTGACCCCAGCCGGTGGCGGCATCAAGTGGACACGTTCGTTCAAAGTGTGTCCTAAAAAAAGGGGACAGTGGAATCAGAAATGGTGTGTGTGAACTTCAGATAGCAGGCTGGGTGTGTGAGGGCCCTTAATCCGAAAGGAGGACTTCCCTATCCTCCTTCTGGGTAGCCAGTCACTTGGAATCATTTCCACTGTCACTTTTAGCCTCTTTAGGAACTGCATACTCCTTTCTTCGTGATAATCATGTAGTCAAGCACAGTATGACATTGATTACAGTGACATCTTGAGGTCAGGCACAGTATGGCATTGATTACAGTGACATCTTGAGGTCAGGCAGAGTATGGCGCTTGTTGACACTGCAGTGGAATGATGGATAATGACTCGTGGATGTGGTGGAAAAGGAGAGAATGGATAATAATTAACATATTATAATGAAAGATGGGCAGAGTGAGAGGCCTAGAGATAAAAAGCGAAAGAGTGGGAGGGTCCGGTAACGGTGGATACGGCGCGGGGGGAAGAGGTCATCGATAGAGAGGGCAGGTACAGGGTCACGGGTGTTGTGAAAGGTGCCGAGAGAGAAGCGTGCGAGCGACAGCAACCGCAGCAGCTCACGGTCACACATGCCTGCGGCAGGACTCTGGCGCGCTGGGACATGAGGTAGAGACCCCCTCTGTGCTCAGCATTCACCGGTGAGTACTGGCTCTTCCTCCTGCCCATAAGTCTTATGTGATTTGAGGCCCGATAAAGGCAGCGCCGCGTTCTTTCTGGCTGCAGACAGCCCGAGCTGTGACTGACTCGACCCCATCCCTCCCGGCGCTTCACAGCCGCCAGCCAATCCAAAGATTGCCAAGTATCCATACAGGCTGCCTGGGGTGGCAGTGACCTCGTCCCAGCACTGTCGGCCTTTGAACGGCGCCCGCCCATATGAAATGCCCCTATGAAATTGTTCTGTTGGCCTATGAACCCCACCCCCTTGCCCCCCTGATAATCACCTGGCTCTGCCCCTCCTACTACAGTGAGGACCCACGCACGCCCCATCCTAAAGTCTCCTAGTGTGCGGATGGGTCACGTGACGGTGCACCGAATGTATGTAAATCTATACCTGGACGGGTCAAAGGTCCTGGCAGGGGCCACGGGCCCTCCCATTCTGTAGCTTCTCGCTCTCTCCCTCGCCGCGGGGGTGCAGCCTGGACTGCTTCACAAGATGGGCCGCCCTAAGGCCGAGGTAGAGGCTGTCACTGCGTCGACCAGACCCCCCCCCCCCCCCCACACCCCACCCCACCTACGGCAGCAGAGCACTTTACAGAGAGAGCTCTAGAGAAACGCGGGGCGGGGGTGGCGGGGGGCAGGGCTTTGTCTCCGAATAATGGTAGACATAATAATGTGTGTTTTAAACACTTCAGCATTAAAAAACCTGGGGCCCCTGGAACAAGGCCTCAGCACACCTTCTTATGTATACATATATCTGTGCCGCACGTGAATCGCAATCCATCGTCTGTTGTATAATTTATAGATTTTAACAAAAAACAGAAAGCTCTAGCTCAAGCGGATCAGAAGTTACTAAAAGTGCTGCACGCCGGATGCAAAACTGCGCCAGGCACTTTTGAAAGCAAACCAACAACTTCAGCGATTTAATGATGAGACCAGCCATCAAAGGATGCGACCATGGTGCCCAGACAATAGACACATGCAAAAACAACAGTTGATGGACAGAATGCAGAACAATGTCATACATTCACCCCAGTACAGAGATCTGGGCCTAAATCCATCGTTTCTTTGCTCACCATGCCATTCCAGTTTGAACCCAGCCATATGCAAATCAGTCTTGACCCTGTGCCTCATGGGAACTGGGGTGGTGGGGTGAGCTAAAGAATGATGATGGATTAAACCCAGATCAGTTGACTGGGGGTGAGTGTTTGATTTGCTCTAACGCTCTGTCCATCATCCCCTTTTGTACCGCTTTGTTCGCCATAAGTTGGCAGGGTATGCCCAGACGTGGGTCCCTTGCTCACTTTGCCACTGGATTCAAGATAGCCTGGCTGATGAGGGTTTTGAACCCGAAACCAGTCCCAGGATGCTTGTTTCCGTGGCTTGGCAGTTCGGGCTGGACTGTTCCCATGAGGCACAGGGTCAGACTGATTTGCATATGGCCAAGTCTGAACTGGGGTGGTGGAGTGAGCTAAAGAATGATGATGGATTAAACCCAGATCAGTTGACTGGGGTGAGTGTTTGATTTGCTCTAACGCTCTGTCCATCATCCCCTTTGGTATCGCTCAGACAATAGACACAGTCTGATGCATCTAAGCGGAAATTATTTAATCTAAATCTTACTAGGCGGCCAGAATGATTCCTTCTCAGTCCTGGTTTCGTTTCCTCGCTGTTAACACAAATTCTCATTCAGATCAAAGCATCGGTTATTTCAACAGGGCACTCAGACTGTAAAACGACTACAAACGTGTTTCATAGCTTTTAGATCCAGTGTCTTTATCCTAAAGAACTTCCTCACAAGACAGGTACCACATAAATATTAAATGTATCTGCCGTTCTACGGAGCTGGTTTTTATTCGGAAGATGTTCTGCATAATTTGCCTTCCCGTGCCGTATAATTTAGCCAACCTACGGTACAACTTGGTCCTTGTCTGTCACATAATTACAAACATCCCACCTATAATCTCAATAATAGAATATTATGCTCTAAATATATATAGACTGCAGTATTGTGTCCTGTTTCAGACCCTTGACTCAACCCCCCATTAAGGAAAACTAGTTGGACACGTCAGACCCCCACAACTACAGACCAATCGCAAATGGGCATTTAATAATAAGAATAATCCACATTTGTAAAGCGCGAACAATCACCCGTAAGGGCCTCCAGGCGCCGTCGGGAAGATTAAGCAAGCTATTGCCCAGAGTCACATGGTGCTGGGCTAATCTGCCGCCGGCGCCGGGGATCGAACCGTGATCCCCAGATTCCGGAGTCAGTCGCCCTGGCCGCGGCGCCACACCTCTTCCCATAACGAAGGAGAAGCTCTATCTCAGAGTTCAAACTTTCTGGAAGAGAACCAATCGCTACTAGAGCGACAAAGAACCTTCCAACTAGACCAAAGCCCTCTGTCAGCCCGACCTCAGTCTCAGATGATCTGAAAACAACGTCTGGCAGAAACAGGGTCGCACCACCACTACCCTCGACCTCTTCGCCGACGCTGACTCTGATAACAATGAGATCCTCGTCCACCGGCTATAAGAGAGGAGCATTAAAGGCAGATCCTTGACTAGACTTCCTTCGAGCTTACAAACAAATCAAGCATTCTCTTGATGCCCGATTCGGATCCGCACCTTACGGCAACAAGGCCGGTGTTCGTCAAGGCTCTGTCATCTCAGCTCTCCTCCTCCCCTATACTTAGGAGCTCTCCTGGCACTCCTCAAATCCTGTCAGCTAACATGCTATAATGATGTTGATCCCCCTTAGCAAATCCTTAAATTGGAGAACCGTAATGGCTTAGAAGCCTCAAATCTAGGTGATTTCCTTAAAGGCGTTGATCATTGGATGGTAGAAAACCACCTTAAACTCAGTGCTTCAAAAACTGACATTCAAACTTGCCAACATTAGAAAAAAACAACCCACTGACACCCTGGGACTACCACCCCCAATATCAAATCAAGTAAGCGACGAAGGAATATTAATGGGACTCGGAACTCCCCATGAAACCTCAAGTCAACCAACACAATCGACCTATAACACCATGAAGGCTTCGTAACACGTCTTCCCACACCTAGGATTCTCACGCATGAACGAAGCAATGATTTGTCTTGTCTTATCACACCTCTGCTATGAAAACAGCTAATAGAAAGCGTTTCCAACTTCAGTCAAACAATATAGAACACAGCAGCAAGACAACTTCTACATAAAAACCTGCAAGACCACATCTCCCCTGAAGCGCTTCCGTTGGTCCCTGTCACCAGAAGATAAGCCTTCAAAATTCTCTGCATCACTCATAAGGCAATAAACTCAAAGTGCCAGCCTTCCTATAAAGAAAAAATAAAAGATGCTTCCAGAAAAGAAGTCAGCATTCTGGAATAGCACCACAACTATTCGTACCTGCATACAAGAAAAAACAAGCATTGGCATAGCCAATAGATCTCGCTTTTGGGACCTTATAAGTGTTTAGCCATGCAACAGTTGATGTGGTTGTACCAAGGATATTGTGCTGCATAACTAAATACTTAAAAGCGAGACCTTTTGGCTATGCCAATGCTTGTCTTGGTTATGGTGTGCTGGAATGATGTGCACACCGTCTATCACTGCATTTTAAGAAACTTGAATTAAAGGCACATCAGTACTAACGTGTATTGCCCGTTGACGTGTTCTCTAGGACTCTAAGCAGTCTCAAACTGATGCATTATGTGTGATCTCTGAAGGCCATTCCACGCAGCACTAATCTGCTAAATCAAACAGCGAGTGACAGTCACCTTGTGACAACAGACTTCTGCGTGTTTGAACAGTAATGTGTTTTATTTATAAGCAGTAGTGTGGGTATTAAAGGGACCGTGCTCAAGTAGTACACACAAACACACATACAGACACGCACGGAGGTACACGCGCAGACGCACACACACAGACACACATACACACACACACACTGGCTGAGACGCAGACACACACACACACCCACATACAAGAACACAGAGATGCAAATACAGACACGGGCACATACACAGACAACCTACATACAGATACACATTCAGTCTCGTAGAAAGGCACAAATACATGCAGACACACCCAGGAGAGCCCGAGGGGAGCTCTGAGTGTGAAGGCTGTGTGTGAAACAAAAGGAGGACATATCAAGGTGCAGTTCTACGGGTGAAAAAATCATTGGGAAATAAAGATCCGGAGAGTGTAAGAGGGGGGTATATTAGGGAGAAAATACAAGGGTGGGGATGTAAGGTGGGAAGTATTTAATGCAAAATACGAAAGTTGGAGAAAACAGAGGCAATAAACATATGGAAATCTAGCGGTGTAAACGTCACTGAGGCCGAACGGGGTTCGGGTCGGAATGGCGGTCAGGAAAGAAATACAAGGATAGAAATATAAACGAGGAAATCGAACGGGGCAAAGCCACAGGGAGAGCGAGAGGAAAGCCAGATGGCGCCTCTGCGCTGCGAAAGTGAAAGTGATCACGATGCACTTAATAACCCGTGAAAGACAGATGGCGGCTGCGCGCGTGCAAGCTCATGTGAATGCCAGCACTAGGCCTGCCAAAGCGTGGGGTAGCACTTTGAAAACCCACCTACTAAATGTCTCTCAGATATAGGTAACTTTTCCATGGCTTTTATAGTACGTATGAGAAACTAATCAAGGACCTGTAGATAATAACATCTTTCAGATTACGCAGATAACAAATTAATTACTAAATCACCACCCACTGACCAGTCTTTAAACCACATTAGAATTTCACCCACGGAATCTGCAGTGTGGCACTGAACCAAAAGCATGACTATACATTTTCTATACATTTGACTAAAGCACTAATAATGGGTGTGAGGATCTGGGGGTACTATCGGATATGGCTGTGGGGCCTTATCATGGAGTACACTCACAGAGGCCGTCCTGGGTCCGGTCAGTATCCTTCACTCAACCATAGCAAAACCCTGGATAGCTGTGGCTGCGAGGAGTAAGGCCTGGCAAAGGAACTTAGTGTGAACCATTTACCAGCATCCAAACAACGGGATAAGAAAGTCACACAACAAGAAAGAGGCACAACACGAATTTATAAAAAAATAACATATTCGTATACATTTTTAGAGTCCTTGATCATCAGAATCGGCTGGGGGGTTTCAGATTTACAGATTTTTAAAGCAATAAGTACTTTTAAATGCAACTGCAAACATGCATTGGTTAACCAAAACTTTGCAAACTTTTGAAACAGTTAGTTCGGCGACTCCGACCTGGACTGGGTAACCAATTCCGACAGGACACAGATCTAGGAGTCTACATGGGATGCTTTGGAGAGTTACCTGGCCACCAGAGTGTTTTTGAAGCAAGTTCTCAACTTTTCAGGATGACCGCCATAGACATCAATGGAGTGGTCCTGATGCTGAAGGATGCAGGCACAGGATGCTCGAAACAATGCTCTAGAAGCAGTGTGGTCGATGGGAGTAAAGTGCAGTTGAACCCCAGTTCATGGATGGGTTGAGGTGACTTTGACCGAGGCACTTGGAGTCCCACGATGTCCTCTTTATGACACCAGAAGTCCAGAGGCTGCTGGGCTCTCGTTCTCACCACACAGTGGTCACATCGATAATTCTTGGTGGTGGCTAGTGTACCTTGGGTGTGACAAATCCAGTCACAGAAGCACTCTGGCTTCACAGAAGCACTCTGGCAGACACAGGTGCAACTTTTGGCTATCTCGGATTTGTCTCTCGGTGTGTCCAGCGTCTGGCAGCGGCACAGCAACTGCGGTGGCTACCATTTTGTCGACTTGGGCATTTTTAGTTCTTGTGTCCCAGGAGCTGGTTCCTGGAAATCAGCCGACTGATCCTTGGAGTCACTGCAGTTGGTGAAGGTGAGAAATCAACTTTTCCTAAGTTCAGGAGCTGCAGGCACAGTCCCATTCTCACTAGCCCCAAAGTGCAGCAGGTGCAGTCCTCTTGACGGTGCAGCCTCTCTTTGTGTGAAACTACAGGCAGCAGGGCTGTCCTTCTTCAGTCCTTTCTTCATCTCCAGAGTGAACTAAGAGGCAGGATGACAGGGGTGCCATATTTATCCCAGGAATGAGCCTCCAGAGGACCATGTGGTTGCTAGCCAATGGACTACTGGGCCCCACCTCTCTGGTGATGAACCTCCTGTGATGTGTGGCATCTGGCTATCCCAGAGTGCCCATTCTTGCCCCTTCCATAATGGCACAACCCTTCTTTGGTCACCAGGAGCAGGGTAGCCCACCCCAGAGGTGTGGCTATCAGTGGGCTACACCACCAAGGGAAAACCTGTTTGGACACAGGTTTCCAATCCTTCACTCCGTTTCCTAATTGTCTGCAGGAACAAAAGGCATCCTGCTCAGGGATGTTGTCAGAAGTAGCCCTTCAGAGGCAGCTTCACCTTTGAAGCCTGTCTTTTGGGCTAACACCCTCAGTGGCTAACTTGGGAGAGGACGTGACGCCTCACTCTGCAGTAACTGCCTTTGTTCCTAGACCTGGGAGTCAGTCACACGTCTTCCTCAGGCGGTCAGAAATCCGTCTAAGTGTCAGGGCCTTTGTGAGGCAACTGGACTAACTGGAGTGCAAATTGGCAACTTTCTAGAAGTTGCTTAACCTTAATTCTGACTTTAAATCTGGCCTTGGCATCAGGTCGGATTTAATGCCACCATTATTTTGATACCTTACTGGACCATGTTAGGTAGTCCCATTCAGAAGATAGTCGGGCGGGAATGCCAGACGTAACCCTGTGTTAATCAATGGGGCTACTAACCTTTCCACAGCAAAACGACAATTTGGAGTGTTTCTGCCAAGACAAAATCATATGTCTTACTTAATAATATACAGCGCCCTGCTGTAGGACTCTATAGGCCTTCCTTAGGGGAGACTTGCATATATCCTTCAGGGAAGTGCTGGCTTTGCCATTAGGTGTAATGACAAAGTCGAACTGGCAGTGCCACACACTGCCTTGTCAGTCTGCAGTGGCAGGCTGGGGTCCATTTTGTCTCTGTCACATGCAGGGTGGCACAAACCGTGCTGCAGCCCTGGGTGAACACTCTGTCTTACAAGCCCTGGGTACCCTATGCTAGGAACTTATTAGTAAGTCCGTCCGTGCCCATTGGGTGTACCCAATTAAGCATACCTTTTGCAATGGGTCAGAAAACTGGCACTGAGGTCTAGGTTGCAGGTTTCAGTGCACTCTCAAAGTCACAAAACCAGCAGCTAATAGTCCAAATGGGGCAAAAGGTGAGAGGGGAAACCCTGCACAAAGGCCTGTTTCTTACAATGAGTTTCCACCAGGTAGCATACCACCTGTCCACAAAGTCCTTCTGAACCTCTTTTGGGTAGTAAGTTCCATAGAAATAAACATACCTTACCTTGACAGCCAAGGTCAGCAGACATAGGGGCTTCTCTGGTTTACCCCTAAGAGCGAAAAGACGTTGGGAGGCCCTCGTGTTCATGGGAGTAATATAGGGGCAAACAACGACAAATGACTTCGGGACAGCTTTAGACACACAATTGATGGACGGAATGCAGAACAAATCAAACCATTCACCCCCAGTCAAGAGATCTGGGTTGAATCCATCGTTCTTGTGCTCACCGTGCCACCCCAGTTTTTGCGTGCGGCGCAGCTTTGGTATTCTCCTCCGATGGATAGTTAAGGCATCCTAACACTTCAAGAAAAAGTTGAAGACTCAGCTCTTTGGTGATGACATGATTGTAATTGTATAGCGCTTAGTACCACTGACGAGGCGTTGAAGTGCTTTGCTCCGGGCAGCATGCCGCTCTGGTTGGTGATCAGGCCGATGTTATTGCTTGTCGTTGCTTTACTGGGGTTCGTCTCAGGCGCTCAATGAAAACCTTTCCTTTCATTCACTCAGTTTCCTTGTGGTGGATTAAAGTGATATGAATTAGCTGTGATTATTGGTGAGGAAAGGGGCATATGTGAGTTCATGCAGATGTTTGGTGGAGTTAACAGATGCGCTGGAGGAGATGAGGTCGTGGTAGGCTGCAGGCGCATCACTTTCCAAAAAAGCAAAGGTTGTGATCTTTGAAATGACTTGTGGAGAATTGGAGATTAAAGCAAGCCTGTGTGACCTAGAGAAGGTGGTGCCCACAGAGAAGAGGATGAAAAGGAAGGAGAGAGACCTTTAAAATGACAAAAAGAGGCATCCATCAGAAGTTTTAAGTATAGATGATTTTTTTCATGCCCAGTTTTAAGTATTTAGAAGATGTGTTTTGAGATAGAATGCAATTTGTGCGCGCCAGACTAGAAAGAACAACATTATTTACACGTGAAGATAGCACTATGTTGGGCACCTTGATCGGTGCTAGATGAAGGTAAGCAGCCTGCCCACTGCTTGGGTACCACTGGTCCACCACTTCAGCAAGGACAGCTGATCATCTCAGGGGGCGGAAGCCTAAAGTAATGGCTGGAGGTAACCACTGAAAGGAGACTCTGCAAATGGTGGATGTCTGTTGAGGTTCAGCCTCGGGACAGGCTGGCAGTATGAATTATAAAGCACAGACGTGTCCATTCGGACACCTCTTGTCTGACATGGCACAAGAGAGAGGGCGAGGACAGCTTCCCTAGACAGTGGAAATGCAGGGCCTCCATTCTTGTGGGAGGAGATCCAGACACTGAAGTGGGAGGGGGTCCCTTTAAACATTAAATGAATCCCGGTAGCAAGGGTCTGCTGATTCGATCCTTTGCTGCACCGATCCTTGATAGATGGTAGAGGGGAGGGCCACAACTGCAGGTGGCAGAGAATCACTGGCACCGCACACCCCTTTGAGTCTCTCTTGTGGGGGTCCCAGTCCCAGACCATAGACGCCCCTGTTGTGAGGGGCCTCGTTAAACAAAGGCTGTCTCTGGAGAGCAGCCTGGCGGGGACATTCGGCACCAGGCCCAACCTAAGCCGTTCTGAAGCATATACCATTTAGAAACATTTATCACCAGGAATGAGGACAATAAATGTAAATATTTTCAATTTCGGGGAGGTTCTTTATGTAATGCTTATAATTTGAGTGCATCTGAAGTGGTGCAAATCTGCTCTCTATGAGGCCTAAGAGCAAGCGGCGTGTGCCCCCCGGCCGTGGCCAGTGCCGGAGAATGTGAGGAAATGTACAAAAGATCGCGCTTAATCAATCAATCAATCAATCAATCAATCAATCAATCAATCAGTAGATTTGTAGAGTGCTTCTTATCGCCCATGAAGGTATCAAGGTGCTGGAAATACAACTAATATTCTCAGAGGCTTTGAAGTAAAAACATACTCATTTTTCAATTTTTACTGAAGAAATTCAATATAGCGAATCATGCTGGGAGGCCACAAGCCACTGTTGGGTGCCAGCTGAGTCAATGATGACAGTTTTAAGTAGCATCAAGACTGGACTTTATTTCACTTGTTGGCTTTTTAAATCAACCTGTTTTTTATGTGTGCAGCCGAGGCCTTCTGGTTGTGTAAATGTTAAATGATAGTGTGCACGGGTGAGAGGAGTAACGGGCAGTCAGTGGCGTAGCAAGGGGGGTGGTCCACCCTGGGCGGCGTGAGTTTTGGGGACCGCCATCGCGGGTGGCCACTGAGGAAATCGCCAGCTCCCCCCGCTCTTACACAGGGCTGCGGGTGACAAATGCAAGGGTCCGCCATGGGTCGCCATAGGTCTAGCTACGCCACTGCGGAGAGTGGCGAGTGAAGGAAACACTCTATTTGTAGGGGGAGCCCTTTTCTCAGTAGAAGGCTGTGTAGATACACGCAATATATGCCTTGAACACACACATATATATATAATGCAGGACTCCAACATACACTGCAGAGGCCGCACGGATTACACATTTATCACGTCCTATGGAGGTTCATGAAAAGCAACTGGGTGGGGGTAAAAGGAGGAGTCAGAGAGAACAGATGACACAACAGAGGGGCTGTTGAAGAGGAAGAGGATTAAATATAGGGAAGTTATGAAGCAAAAGAGATGGAAAAAAGAGGTGGAGATGCATGGACCCCTCTATGAATGTATGACGTTACAACGCATACATTTACAACGCATGCCTTTACAACTGAGTTTTTACATCGCAACATCCTTTACAACGCATTCTTTTACATTGCATGCCATTACATCGCATTTTCAGAAACTACCTTTACAACGCATTCCATTACATCGCATTATACCTTTACAACGCATACCATTACATCGCAATTAAGGTAAGTGTAGGATAGTATAGGGGTAATAATTACTATTCTAACTCCAGTGAGTGCAACAGTAGGGTAAGTGTTGGATAGTGTAGGGGTAAAAATTACTATTCTAACTCCATTGAGTGCAACAGTAGGGTAAGTGTTGGCTAGTGTAAGTGTACTATGCGTTGTAATGGTATGTATTGTAATGACTTGCGATGTAATGCCTGCGTTGTAGTGACATGCATTGTAATGACATGAGTTGTAGTGACATGCGATGTAATGGCTGCATTATAATGACATGCGATGTAAAGGATGTTGCGGTGTAATGACTGCGTTGTAAAGGTAGTGCGATGTAATGACTGCGTTGTAAAGGTAGTGCGATGTAATGACTGCGTTGTAAAGGTAGTGTGATGTAATGACTGCGTTGTAAAGGTAGTGCGATGTAATGACTGCGTTGTAAAGGTAGTGCGATGTAATGACTGCGTTGTAAAGGTAGTGCGGTGTAATGACTGCGTTGTAAAGGTAGTGTGATGTAATGACTGCGTTGTAAAGGTAGTGCGATGTAATGACTGCGTTGTAAAGGTAGTGTGATGTAATGACTGTGTTGTAAAGGTTCTTTCCCCCCTCTACTCTGGGATCAACAAAAACCTACCTGCATGCTGCAGACCGTTCAGAACTCGGTGGCCAGAATCACTCACAACCTCCCTCGCCGCACTCACATCACACCGCACCAGAAGTAGCTCCACTGCCTCCCCAAACACAAACAAGCACAATTCAAACTCCTGACACACACTTTCAAGGCACGACATAACCCTGGCCCAGCACACCTCAACAATCTCATCTGCTTTCACAAACATTTCAGACAACTCAGCTCATCCAGACTCCTACTTGCACACATCCCACTGATAAGGAAAATCCGATCCGGCGGCGAGCCTTCTCCTACATCACTCCTGAAGTGTGGAACGACCTGCCGCTGTGCTTAAGAGCCTCCTCCTCGAATTATGCAAGAAGCTGCAGACCTGGCTTTTCGAGTAGTCACTCTAGGCCCAAGGTTTGGCTAGACTCACCTGCTCAGCACCAGGATACCCTCCCGGAGAATAGTACGCTTGCCAAATCTGCATAATTTAACATGTGGAAGCGGAGTGAGAGGATGTTGAGAACGATGGGACTTAGGAAGAGAGGAGGCCAGTGCCTCGGTGCGGTGAGATCAGTTGGAAGCGCCTTTATTCATTCATTTAATGAGATGAAGAAGGGGGTGGGATTAAGATAATGGAGGTGGGGCTCATACTTTTACTGAGGAAAATGAAACTACAAGTACCAGAATGCACCAGTGCTGCTGATCCGACAGCTTAGCCTGGCTGAAGGTGCCACGCATGACATGGAGCTCCCGGGCAGCCATAGTAGGGCGGCAAGTGTCACGCATGACATGGAGCTCCCGGGCAGCCATAGTAGGGCGGCAAGTGTCACGCATGACCTGGAGCTCCCGGGTAGCACTAGTAGGGCGGCAAGTGTCACGCATGACCTGGAGCTCCCGGGTAGCACTAGTAGGGTTGAAAGTGCCACGCATGGCATGGAGCTCCCGGGCAGCCATAGTAGGGTGGCAAGTGTCACGCATGACCTGGAGCTCCCTGGCAGCACTAGTAGGGCTGACAGTGCCACGCATGACATGGAGCTCCCGGGCAGCACTAGTAGGGCTGAATGTACCACGCATGGCATGGAGCTCCCGGGCAGCCATAGTAGGGCGGCAAGTGTCATGCATGATATGGAGCTTCCGGGCAGCACTGGTAGTGCTGAGAGTGCCACGCATGACATGGAGCTCCCGGGCAGCACTAGTAGGGCGGCAAGTGTCACGCATGACATGGAGCTCCCTGGCAGCACTGGTAGTGCTGAGAGTGCCACGCATGATATGGAGCTCCCGGGCAGCACTAGTAGGGTGGCAAGTGCCACTCATGACATGGAGCTACCAGGCAGCACTAGTAGGGCGGCAAGTGCCACGCATGACATGGAGCTCCCGGGCAGCACTAGTAGGGCTGACAGTGTCACGCATGACATGGAGCTCCCTGGCAGCACTAGTAGGGCTGACAGTGTCACGCATGACATGGAGCTCCCGGGCAGCACTAGTAGGGCTGAAAGTGTCACGCATGACATGGAGCTCCCGGGCAGCACTAGTAGGGCTGACAGTGTCACGCATGACATGGAGCTCCCTGGCAGCACTAGTAGGGCTGAAAGTGTCACGCATAACATGGAGCTCCCGGGCAGCGCTAGTAGGGCTGACAGTGTCACGCATGACATGGAGCTCCCGGGCAGCACTAGTAGGGCCGAAAGTGTCACGCATGACATGGAGCTCCCGGGCAGCACTAGTACGGCTGAGAGTGCCACGCATGACATGGAGCTCCCGGGCAGCACTAGTAGGGCTGAAAGTGTCACGCATGACATGGAGCTCCCGGGCAGCACTAGTAGGGCTGAGAGTGCCACACATGACATGGAGCTCCCGGGCAGCACTAGTAGGGCTGACAGTGCCTCGCATGGCATGGAGCTCCCGGGCAGCACTAGTAGGCTGAAAGTGTCACGCATGACATGGAGCTCCTGGGCAGCACTAGTAGGGCTGACAGTGTCACGCATGACATGGAGCTCCCTGGCAGCACTAGTAGGGCTGAAAGTGTCACGCATAACATGGAGCTCCCGGGCAGCACTGGTAGGGCTGACAGTGCCACGCATGGCATTGAGCTCCCTGGCAGCACTAGTAGGGCTGACAGTGCCACGCATGGCATGGAGTTCCCGGGCAGCACTAGTAGGGCTGACAGTGTCACGCATGACATGGAGCTCCCTGGCAGCACTAGTAGGCTGAAAGTGTCACGCATGACATGGAGCTCCCGGGCAGCACTAGTAGGGCTGACAGTGTCACGCATGACATGGAGCTCCCTGGCAGCACTAGTAGGGCTGAAAGTGTCACGCATAACATGGAGCTCCCGGGCAGCACTGGTAGTGCTGAGAGTGCCACGCATGACATGGGCTCCCTAGCAGCACTAGTAGGGCAGCAAGTGCCACTCATGACATGGAGCTCCCGGGCAGCACTGGTAGTGCTGAGAGTGCTACGCATGACATGGAGCTCCCGGCCAGCACTGGTAGGGCGGCAAGTGTGACACATGACACGGAGCTCTCTGGCAGCACTGGTAGTGCTGAGAGTGCCACGCATGACATGGAGCTCCCGGGCAGCACTGGTAGTGCTGAGAGTGCCAGGCATGACATGGAGATCCCGGGCAGCACTAGTAGGGCTGAGAGTGCCGCGCATGACATGGAGCTCCCGGGCAGCACTAGTAGGGCGGCAAGTGTCACGCATGACATGGAGCTCCCGGGCAGCACTAGTAGGGCGGCAAGTGCCACTCATGACATGGAGCTCCCGGGCAGCACTAGTAGGGCGGCAAGTGCCACGCATGACATGGAGCTCCCGGGCAGCACTGGTAGTGCTGAGAGTGCCACGCATGACATGGAGCTCCCGGGCAGCACTATTAGGGCTGAAAGTGTCACGCATAACATGGAGCTCCCGGGCAGCAGTAGTAGGGCTGACAGTGTCACGCATGACATGGAGCTCCCTGGCAGCACTAGTAGGGCTGAAAGTGTCGCGCATAACATGGAGCTCCCGGGCAGCGCTAGTAGGGCTGACAGTGTCACGCATGACATGGAGCTCCCGGGCAGCACTAGTAGGGCCGAAAGTGTCACGCATGACATGGAGCTCCTGGGCAGCACTAGTACGGCTGAGAGTGCCACGCATGACATGGAGCTCCCGGGCAGCACTAGTAGGGCTGAAAGTGTCACGCATGACATGGAGCTCCCGGGCAGCACTAGTAGGGCTGAGAGTGCCACACATGACATGGAGCTCCCGGGCAGCACTAGTAGGGCTGACAGTGCCTCGCATGGCATGGAGCTCCCGGGCAGCACTAGTAGGCTGAAAGTGTCACGCATGACATGGAGCTCCCGGGCAGCACTAGTAGGGCTGACAGTGTCACGCATGACATGGAGCTCCCTGGCAGCACTAGTAGGGCTGAAAGTGTCACGCCTATCATGGAGCTCCCGGGCAGCACTGGTAGGGCTGACAGTGCCACGCATGGCATGGAGCTCCCTGGCAGCACTAGTAGGGCTGACAGTGCCACGCATGGCATGGAGTTCCCGGGCAGCACTAGTAGGGCTGACAGTGTCACGCATGACATGGAGCTCCCTGGCAGCACTAGTAGGCTGAAAGTGTCACGCATGACATGGAGCTCCCGGGCAGCACTAGTAGGGCTGACAGTGTCACGCATGACATGGAGCTCCCTGGCAGCACTAGTAGGGCTGAAAGTGTCACGCATAACATGGAGCTCCCGGGCAGCACTGGTAGTGCTGAGAGTGCCACGCATGACATGGAGCTCCCTAGCAGCACTAGTAGGGCGGCAAGTGCCACTCATGACATGGAGCTCCCGGGCAGCACTGGTAGTGCTGAGAGTGCTACGCATGACATGGAGCTCCCGGGCAGCACTGGTAGGGCGGCAAGTGTGACACATGACACGGAACTCTCTGGCAGCACTGGTAGTGCTGAGAGTGCCACGCATGACATGGAGCTCCCGGGCAGCACTGGTAGTGCTGAGAGTGCCACGCATGACATGGAGCTCCCGGGCAGCACTAGTAGGGCAGCAAGTGTCACGCATGACATGGAGCTCCCGGGCAGCACTAGTAGGGCGGCAAGTGCCACTCATGACATGGAGCTCCCGGGCAGCACTAGTAGGGCGGCAAGTGCCACGCATGACATGGAGCTCCCTGGCAGCACTAGTAGTGCTGAGAGTGCCACGCATGACATGGTGCTCCCGGGCAGCACTAGTAGGGCGGCAAGTGTCACGCATGACATGGAGCTCCCGGGCAGCACTGGTAGTGCTGAGAGTGCCACGCATGACATGGAGCTCCCGGGCAGCACTAGTAGGGCTGACAGTGTCACGCATGACATGGAGCTCCCTGGCAGCACTAGTAGGCTGAAAGTGTCACGCATGACATGGAGCTCCCGGGCAGCACTAGTAGGGCTGACAGTGTCACGCATGACATGGCGCTCCCTGGCAGCACTAGTAGGGCTGAAAGTGTCACGCATAACATGGAGCTCCCGGGCAGCACTGGTAGTGCTGAGAGTGCCACGCATGACATGGAGCTCCCCGGCAGCACTAGTAGGGCTGAAAGTGTCACGCATGACATGGAGCTCCCTAGCAGCACTAGTAGGTCTGACAGTGCCACGCATGACATGGAGCTCCCAGGCAGCACTAGTAGAGCGGCAAGTGCCACTCATGACATGGAGCTCCCGGGCAGCACTAGTAGGGCGGCAAGTGCCACGCATGACATGGAGCTCCCTGGCAGCACTGGTAGTGCTGAGAGTGCCCTGCATGACATGGTGCTCCCGGGCAGCACTAGTAGGGCGGCAAGTGTCACGCATGACATGGAGCTCCCTGGCAGCTCTAGTAGGGCTGAAAGTGTCACGCATAACATGGAGCTCCCGGGCAGCGCTAGTAGGGCTGACAGTGTCACGCATGACATGGAGCTCCCGGGCAGCACTATTAGGGCTGAGAGTGCCACGCATGACATGGAGCTCCCGGGCAGCACTAGTAGGGCTGAAAGTGTCACGCATGACATGGAGCTCCTGGGCAGCACTAGTAGGGGTGAGAGTGCCACGCATGACATGGAGCTCCCGGGCAGCACTAGTAGGGCTGAAAGTGTCACGCATGACATGGACCTCCCGGGCAGCACTAGTAGGGCGGCAAGTGTCACGCATGACATGGAGCTCCCTGGCAGCACTGGTAGTGCTGAGAGTGCCACGCATGACATGGAGCTCCCGGGTACCACTGGTAGGGCGGCAAGTGTCACGCATGACACGGAGCTCCCTGGCAGCACTGGTAGTGCTGAGAGTGCCACGCATGACATGGAACTCCCGGGCAGCACTGGTAGTGCTGAGAGTGCCACGCATGACATGGAGATCCCGGGCAGCACTAGTAGGGCTGACAGTGCCACGCATGACATGGAGCTCCCGGGCAGCACTAGTAGGGCGGCAAGTGCCACTCATGACATGGAGCTCCCGGGCAGCACTAGTAGGGCGGCAAGTGCCACGCATGACATGGAGCTCCCTGGCAGCACTGGTAGTGCTGAGAGTGCCACGCATGACATGGTGCTCCCGGGCAGCACTAGTAGGGCTGACAGTGTCACGCATGACATGGAACTCCCTGGCAGCACTAGTAGGGCTGAAAGTGTCACGCATAACATGGAGCTCCCGGGCAGCGCTAGTAGGGCTGACAGTGTCACGCATGACATGGAGCTACCGGGCAGCACTAGTAGGGCCGAAAGTGTCACGCATGACATGGAGCTCCTGGGCAGCACTAGTAGGGCTGAGAGTGCCACACATGACATGGAGCTCCCTGGCAGCACTAGTAGGCTGAAAGTGTCACGCATGACATGGAGCTCCCGGGCAGCACTAGTAGGGCTGACAGTGTCACGCATGACATGGAGCTCCCTGGCAGCACTAGTAGGGCTGAAAGTGTCACGCATAACATGGAGCTCCAGGGCAGCACTGGTAGTGCTGAGAGTGCCACGCATGACATGGAGCTCCCTAGCAGCACTAGTAGGGCGGCAAGTGCCACTCATGACATGGAGCTCCCGGGCAGCACTGGTAGTGCTGAGAGTGCTACGCATGACATGGAGCTCCCGGGCAGCACTGGTAGGGCGGCAAGTGTGACACATGACACGGAGCTCTCTGGCAGCACTGGTAGTGCTGAGAGTGCCACGCATGACATGGAGCTCCCGGGCAGCACTGGTAGTGCTGAGAGTGCCAGGCATGACATGGAGATCCCGGGCAGCACTAGTAGGGCTGAGAGTGCCACGCATGACATGGAGCTCCCGGGCAGCACTAGTAGGGCAGCAAGTGTCACGCATGACATGGAGCTCCCGGGCAGCACTAGTAGGGCGGCAAGTGCCACTCATGACATGGAGCTCCCGGGCAGCACTAGTAGGGCGGCAAGTGCCACGCATGACATGGAGCTCCCTGGCAGCACTAGTAGTGCTGAGAGTGCCACGCATGACATGGTGCTCCCGGGCAGCACTAGTAGGGCGGCAAGTGTCACGCATGACATGGAGCTCCCGGGCAGCACTGGTAGTGCTGAGAGTGCCACGCATGACATGGAGCTCCCGGGCAGCACTAGTAGGGCTGACAGTGTCACGCATGACATGGAGCTCCCTGGCAGCACTAGTAGGCTGAAAGTGTCACGCATGACATGGAGCTCCCGGGCAGCACTAGTAGGGCTGACAGTGTCACGCATGACATGGAGCTCCCTGGCAGCACTAGTAGGGCTGAAAGTGTCACGCATAACATGGAGCTCCCGGGCAGCACTGGTAGTGCTGAGAGTGCCACGCATGACATGGAGCTCCCGGGCAGCACTAGTAGGGCTGAAAGTGTCACGCATGACATGGAGCTCCCTAGCAGCACTAGTAGGTTTGACAGTGCCACGCATGACATGGAGCTCCCAGGCAGCACTAGTAGAGCGGCAAGTGCCACTCATGACATGGAGCTCCCGGGCAGCACTAGTAGGGCGGCAAGTGCCACGCATGACATGGAGCTCCCTGGCAGCACTGGTAGTGCTGAGAGTGCCCTGCATGACATGGTGCTCCCGGGCAGCACTAGTAGGGCGGCAAGTGTCACGCATGACATGGAGCTCCCTGGCAGCTCTAGTAGGGCTGAAAGTGTCACGCATAACATGGAGCTCCCGGGCAGCGCTAGTAGGGCTGACAGTGTCACGCATGACATGGAGCTTCCGGGCAGCACTATTAGGGCTGAGAGTGCCACGCATGACATGGAGCTCCCGGGCAGCACTAGTAGGGCTGAAAGTGTCACGCATGACATGGAGCTCCTGGGCAGCACTAGTAGGGGTGAGAGTGCCACGCATGACATGGAGCTCCCGGGCAGCACTAGTAGGGCTGAAAGTGTCACGCATGACATGGACCTCCCGGGCAGCACTAGTAGGGCGGCAAGTGTCACGCATGACATGGAGCTCCCTGGCAGCACTGGTAGTGCTGAGAGTGCCACGCATGACATGGAGCTCCCGGGTACCACTGGTAGGGCGGCAAGTGTCACGCATGACACGGAGCTCCCTGGCAGCACTGGTAGTGCTGAGAGTGCCACGCATGACATGGAACTCCCGGGCAGCACTGGTAGTGCTGAGAGTGCCACGCATGACATGGAGATCCCGGGCAGCACTAGTAGGGCTGACAGTGCCACGCATGACATGGAGCTCCCGGGCAGCACTAGTAGGGCGGCAAGTGCCACTCATGACATGGAGCTCCCGGGCAGCACTAGTAGGGCGGCAAGTGCCACGCATGACATGGAGCTCCCTGGCAGCACTGGTAGTGCTGAGAGTGCCACGCATGACATGGTGCTCCCGGGCAGCACTAGTAGGGCTGACAGTGTCACGCATGACATGGAGCTCCCTGGCAGCACTAGTAGGGCTGAAAGTGTCACGCATAACATGGAGCTCCCGGGCAGCGCTAGTAGGGCTGACAGTGTCACGCATGACATGGAGCTCCCGGGCAGCACTAGTAGGGCCGAAAGTGTCACGCATGACATGGAGCTCCTGGGCAGCACTAGTAGGGCTGAGAGTGCCACACATGACATGGAGCTCCTGGACATTTTCATTTTTACGGTATTTTCAACTATGAGCACGGTGAGGCGTGTATTTCCAAACAGGCTACGAATTAGGGAATACGTGTGTACCGTCCCCTCTCTCTTCTTTTCCCAGCATTTTTTTCCCAGCATTTTTTATAAGATTCCGAGCCATGACATGCGCTTCGATTTGTACTTTATTGCGTCCAACTATGTAATTGACATGAGCGCGGAGATGTGTAAGATGGTAGACGGGACGCTTTTACTCCTGGGTGGAGAACAGTCCTCTCTCACTTTCGTGTCTCCGTCACGCTGCCCGCGGCGCACCCACGTAAGCACACGCTTATAAACAATCCGCCTTCGCAGTCACCCGTGCGGTCTCATTTGGTGAAACTGAAGCGGCGGATTCAGAGGCGTGTACGCGAGCCCGTACCAGTTAAGTGTGTATGACCGTTGTCGTGTGGTTATGTGCGGAGGAGGGCTGATAGTTGATTGTTATAATACTACCCCGTTAATAGCTTCGAGTCAGTGTCTATGAGCACAAGTGCAATAGCGTCATGAGTATAGATGTAAGTGTGTATGACCGTTGCCGTTTGGCTTTGTGCTGAGGAGGACTGATAGTGGATTTTTAATAATACTACCCCGTGAATAGCTTCGAGTCAGTGTTTTAGAGCACAAGTGCAATAGCGTCATGAGTATAGATGTTTTGTATAAGTCGACTAGTTTGAGCGCACCTTACCTATATATCAAGGTAACAGTAGAATCTGTGGGTGTAACATTAGTGAGCATTGGAGCAGACAGTGAAATTAGACCTGTCTTTGTTGTTTCCTCCAGTGGGTGAGTGAGAGGGGATCGAGTGGAAGAATTTTAAAGCGACCCCGAAACTTGTTGATTAAGACGTATGGCGATTCTTTCATACTGAGGCTATGGACCAGGTAACCTCCATTTTCCCTTTCTTACGCGCTACATGAGTTTAGACGCTCTCTGACGCACTCAGTGTACATTCTTACCCAAGTGGTTTTATTGTATACTCCACTTTAGATGTAAAAGATATTGAAGTTACGTTACGCCATATGAGAGGTCCAGCCGGACCTGTACAAGGCATTATTCGAACTTTTTTGAGACACTGAGAAGACTTTGTTTGACGTACTGCCCCTGCAATACCCGCCCAGACTTGAACCAGGTACTAATCATTCTGGGAGTGCCTTGAGTGGTGGTGGGTCTCGCGTTCTCTAGGTAGTTTTTCACCACCGCTCCCGCACCCAACTCCTTATAAATTTTCGCTGTCGCACTTAGCCGGGTTTGAACCAGTAAACTTCACATTTCAGTTTTTTCTGGGATTAAGGTGGTGTCCCGGTGTTTCCGCTGAGTCCTTCACGCGTGGCCCTTTCGAGCACTGCATGGGCTAATCTGGGACAGCTTGTGACATATATTAGTTGTTGTTATTTATTTATTCATTGTCATTTTATCATACCACTTTTGTAGATAGCTTGTTATCCCCGTCCTGAAGAGGCCAAATAGTTGGAGGCTGAAACGCGAACGCGTCGACATTTTGACGTAGGAGGAATCCACTAAGTGTGTTGATTCAAGAATTATCTTTGTTTGGCAGACACATAAAACAATAGGAGAGGAGTAACACCTCGGATGCCAAAAAGGATTTCCTCCAAATGTATTACTATAAATAACTAGTATACATTGATTTGGAACCATGATTAGGGGAATTGATATTTGATAGTTTGTTGTGTACATAAATTGTATGTGTATTTGCATTTCATATGATTTAATGAAATTGTAAATAGAGGTTGTTGTTTTGCTTCATGTTTGTGCAAATTTGTATATATTTTGTGTTGAAGTGCTCTGATGTTCACCAAGAGATATTCGTCCCTGATAAATTATGATGAATATAGTTTCTTATAAGAAATAAGTTGTTACCGAGAAAATTAATTGTTTCTTGAGTCAAAATAAACGAGATTGATCCCTCTTAGCCTTGTTTCTTTGTTCCTTATGGAGCTCCTGGGCAGCACTAGTAGGGCTGAAAGTGTCACGCATGACATGGCGCTCCCGGGCAGCACTAGTAGGGCTGACAGTGCCTCGCATGGCATGGAGCTCCCGGGCAGCACTAGTAGGGCTGAAAGTGTCACACATGACATGGAGCTCCCTGGCAGCACTAGTAGGGCTGAAAGTGTCACGCATAACTTGGAGCTACCGGGCAGCACTGGTAGGGCTGACAGTGCCACGCATGGCATGGAGCTCCCTCGCAGCACTAGTAGGGCTGACAGTGCCATGCATGGCATGGAGTTCCCGGGCAGCACTAGTAGGGCTGACAGTGTCACGCATGACATGGAGCTCCCTGGCAGCACTAGTAGGCTGAAAGTGTCACGCATGACATGGAGCTCCCGGGCAGCACTAGTAGGGTTGACAGTGTCACGCATGACATGGAGCTCCCTGGCAGCACTAGTAGGGCTGAAAGTGTCACGCATAACATGGAGCTCCCGTGCAGCACTGGTAGTGCTGAGAGTGCCACGCATGACATGGAGCTCCCTAGCAGCACTAGTAGGGCGGCAAGTGCCACTCATGACATGGAGCTCCCGGGCAGCACTGGTAGTGCTGAGAGTGCTACGCATGACATGGAGCTCCCGGGCAGCACTGGTAGGGCGGCAAGTGTGACACATGACACGGAGCTCTCTGGCAGCACTGGTAGTGCTGAGAGTGCCACGCATGACATGGAGCTCCCGGGCAGCACTGGTAGTGCTGAGAGTGCCAGGCATGACATGGAGATCCCGGGCAGCACTAGTAGGGCTGAGAGTGCCACGTATGACATGGAGCTCCCGGGCAGCTCTAGTAGGGCGGCAAGTGTCACGCATGACATGGAGCTCCCGGGCAGCACTAGTAGGGCGGCAAGTGCCACTCATGACATGGAGCTCCCGGGCAGCACTAGTAGGGCGGCAAGTGCCACGCATGACATGGAGCTCCCTGGCAGCACTAGTAGTGCTGAGAGTGCCACGCATGACATGGTGCTCCCGGGCAGCACTAGTAGGGCGGCAAGTGTCAGGCATGACATGGAGCTCCCGGGCAGCACTGGTAGTGCTGAGAGTGCCACGCATGACATGGAGCTCCCGGGCAGCACTAGTAGGGCTGACAGTGTCACGCATGACATGGAGCTCCCTGGCAGCACTAGTAGGCTGAAAGTGTCACGCATGACATGGAGCTCCCGGGCAGCACTAGTAGGGCTGACAGTGTTACGCATGACATGGAGCTCCCTGGCAGCACTAGTAGGGCTGAAAGTGTCACGCATAACATGGAGCTCCCGGGCAGCACTGGTAGTGCTGAGAGTGCCACACATGACATGGAGCTCCCGGGCAGCACTAGTAGGGCTGAAAGTGTCACGCATGACATGGAGCTCCCTAGCAGCACTAGTAGGGCTGACAGTGCCACGCATGACATGGAGCTCCCGGGCAGCACTAGTAGGGCGGCAAGTGCCACGCATGACATGGAGCTCCCTGGCAGCACTGGTAGTGCCACGCATGACATGGTGCTCCCGGGCAGCACTAGTAGGGCTGAAAGTGTCACGCATGACATGGAGCTCCTGGGCAGCACTAGTAGGGGTGAGAGTGCCACGCATGACATGGAGCTCCCGGGCAGCACTAGTAGGGCTGAAAGTGTCACGCATGACATGGAGCTCCCGGGCAGCACTAGTAGGGCTGAGAGTGCCACACATGACATGGAGCTCCCGGGCAGCACTAGTAGGGCTGACAGTGTCACGCATGACATGGAGCTCCCTGGCAGCACTAGTAGGGCTGAGAGCGTCACGCATGGCATGGAGCTCCCGGGCAGCACTAGTAGGGCGGCAAGTGTCACGCATGACATGGAGCTCCCTGGCAGCACTGGTAGTGCTGAGAGTGCCACTCATGACATGGAGCTCCCGGGTAGCACTGGTAGGGCGGCAAGTGTCACGCATGACACGGAGCTCCCTGGCAGCACTGGTAGTGCTGAGAGTGCCACGCATGACATGGAACTCCCGGGCAGCACTGGTAGTGCTGAGAGTGCCACGCATGACATGGAGATCCCGGGCAGCACTAGTAGGGCTGAGAGTGCCACGCATGACATGGAGCTCCCGGGCAGCACTAGTAGAGCGGCAAGTGTCACGCATGATATGGAGCTCCCGGACAGCACTAGTAGGGCGGCAAGTGCCACTCATGACATGGAGCTCCCGGGCAGCACTAGTAGGGCGGCAAGTGCCACGCATGACATGGAGCTCCCGGGCAGCACTGGTAGTGCTGAGAGTGCCGCGCATGACATGGAGCTCCCGGGCAGCACTAGTAGGGCTGACAGTGCCACGCATGGCATGGAGTTCCCGGGCACCACTAGTAGGGCTGACAGTGTCACGCATGACATGGAGCTCCCTGGCAGCACTAGTAGGCTGAAAGTGTCACGCATGACATGGAGCTCCCGGGCAGCACTAGTAGGGCTGACAGTGTCACGCATGACATGGAGCTCCCTGGCAGCACTAGTAGGGCTGAAAGTGTCACGCATAACATGGAGCTCCCGGGCAGCACTGGTAGTGCTGAGAGTGCCACGCATGACATGGAGCTCCCTAGCAGCACTAGTAGGGCGGCAAGTGCCACTCATGACATGGAGCTCCCGGGCAGCACTGGTAGTGCTGAGAGTGCTACGCATGACATGGAGCTCCCGGGCAGCACTGGTAGGGCGGCAAGTGTGACACATGACACGGAGCTCTCTGGCAGCACTGGTAGTGCTGAGAGTGCCACGCATGACATGGAGCTCCCGGGCAGCACTGGTAGTGCTGAGAGTGCCAGGCATGACATGGAGATCCCGGGCAGCACTAGTAGGGCTGACAGTGTCACGCATGACATGGAGGTCCCTGGCAGCACTAGTAGGGCTGACAGTGTCACGCATGACATGGAGCTCCCGGGCAGCACTAGTACGGCTGAGAGTGCCACGCATGACATGGAGCTCCCGGGCAGCACTAGTAGGGCTGAAAGTGTAACGCATGACATGGAGCTCCCGGGCAGCACTAGTAGGGCTGAGAGTGCCACACATGACATGGAGCTCCCGGGCAGCACTAGTAGGGCTGACAGTGCCTCGCATGGCATGGAGCTCCCGGGCAGCACTAGTAGGCTGAAAGTGTCACGCATGACATGGAGCTCCTGGGCAGCACTAGTAGGGCTGACAGTGTCACGCATGACATGGAGCTCCCTGGCAGCACTAGTAGGGCTGAAAGTGTCACGCATAACATGGAGCTCCCGGGCAGCACTGGTAGGGCTGACAGTGCCACGCATGGCATGGAGCTCCCTGGCAGCACTAGTAGGGCTGACAGTGCCACGCATGGCATGGAGTTCCCGGGCAGCACTAGTAGGGCTGACAGTGTCACGCATGACATGGAGCTCCCTGGCAGCACTAGTAGGCTGAAAGTGTCACGCATGACATGGAGCTCCCGGGCAGCACTAGTAGGGCTGACAGTGTCACGCATGACATGGAGCTCCCTGGCAGCACTAGTAGGGCTGAAAGTGTCACGCATAACATAGAGCTCCCGGGCAGCACTGGTAGTGCTGAGAGTGCCACGCATGACATGGGCTCCCTAGCAGCACTAGTAGGGCAGCAAGTGCCACTCATGACATGGAGCTCCCGGGCAGCACTGGTAGTGCTGAGAGTGCTACGCATGACATGGAGCTCCCGGGCAGCACTGGTAGGGCGGCAAGTGTGACACATGACACGGAGCTCTCTGGCAGCACTGGTAGTGCTGAGAGTGCCACGCATGACATGGAGCTCCCGGGCAGCACTGGTAGTGCTGAGAGTGCCAGGCATGACATGGAGATCCCGGGCAGCACTAGTAGGGCTGAGAGTGCCGCGCATGACATGGAGCTCCCGGGCAGCACTAGTAGGGCGGCAAGTGTCACGCATGACATGGAGCTCCCGGGCAGCACTAGTAGGGCGGCAAGTGCCACTCATGACATGGAGCTCCCGGGCAGCACTAGTAGGGCGGCAAGTGCCACGCATGACATGGAGCTCCCGGGCAGCACTGGTAGTGCTGAGAGTGCCACGCATGACATGGAGCTCCCGGGCAGCACTATTAGGGCTGAAAGTGTCACGCATAACATGGAGCTCCCGGGCAGCAGTAGTAGGGCTGACAGTGTCACGCATGACATGGAGCTCCCTGGCAGCACTAGTAGGGCTGAAAGTGTCACGCATAACATGGAGCTCCCGGGCAGCGCTAGTAGGGCTGACAGTGTCACGCATGACATGGAGCTCCCGGGCAGCACTAGTAGGGCCGAAAGTGTCACGCATGACATGGAGCTCCTGGGCAGCACTAGTACGGCTGAGAGTGCCACGCATGACATGGAGCTCCCGGGCAGCACTAGTAGGGCTGAAAGTGTCACGCATGACATGGAGCTCCCGGGCAGCACTAGTAGGGCTGAGAGTGCCACACATGACATGGAGCTCCCGGGCAGCACTAGTAGGGCTGACAGTGCCTCGCATGGCATGGAGCTCCCGGGCAGCACTAGTAGGCTGAAAGTGTCACGCATGACATGGAGCTCCCGGGCAGCACTAGTAGGGCTGACAGTGTCACGCATGACATGGAGCTCCCTGGCAGCACTAGTAGGGCTGAAAGTGTCACGCCTATCATGGAGCTCCCGGGCAGCACTGGTAGGGCTGACAGTGCCACGCATGGCATGGAGCTCCCTGGCAGCCCTAGTAGGGCTGACAGTGCCACGCATGGCATGGAGTTCCCGGGCAGCACTAGTAGGGCTGACAGTGTCACGCATGACATGGAGCTCCCTGGCAGCACTAGTAGGCTGAAAGTGTCACGCATGACATGGAGCTCCCGGGCAGCACTAGTAGGGCTGACAGTGTCACGCATGACATGGAGCTCCCTGGCAGCACTAGTAGGGCTGAAAGTGTCACGCATAACATGGAGCTCCCGGGCAGCACTGGTAGTGCTGAGAGTGCCACGCATGACATGGAGCTCCCTAGCAGCACTAGTAGGGCGGCAAGTGCCACTCATGACATGGAGCTCCTGGGCAGCACTGGTAGTTCTGAGAGTGCTACGCATGACATGGAGCTCCCGGGCAGCACTGGTAGGGCGGCAAGTGTGACACATGACACGGAGCTCTCTGGCAGCACTGGTAGTGCTGAGAGTGCCACGCATGACATGGAGCTCCCGGGCAGCACTGGTAGTGCTGAGAGTGCCAGGCATGACATGGAGATCCCGGGCAGCACTAGTAGGGCTGAGAGTGCCACGCATGACATGGAGCTCCCGGGCAGCACTAGTAGGGCGGCAAGTGTCACGCATGACATGGAGCTCCCGGGCAGCACTAGTAGGGCGGCAAGTGCCACTCATGACATGGAGCTCCCGGGCAGCACTAGTAGGGCGGCAAGTGCCACGCATGACATGGAGCTCCCTGGCAGCACTAGTAGTGCTGAGAGTGCCACGCATGACATGGTGCTCCCGGGCAGCACTAGTAGGGCGGCAAGTGTCACGCATGACATGGAGCTCCCGGGAAGCACTGGTAGTGCTGAGAGTGCCACGCATGACATGGAGCTCCCGGGCAGCACTAGTAGGGCTGACAGTGTCACGCATGACATGGAGCTCCCTGGCAGCACTAGTAGGCTGAAAGTGTCACGCATGACATGGAGCTCCCGGGCAGCACTAGTAGGGCTGACAGTGTCACCCATGACATGGAGCTCCCTGGCAGCACTAGTAGGGCTGAAAGTGTCACGCATAACATGGAGCTCCCGGGCAGCACTGGTAGTGCTGAGAGTGCCACGCATGACATGGAGCTCCCGGGCAGTACTAGTAGGGCTGAAAGTGTCACGCATGACATGGAGCTCCCTAGCAGCACTAGTAGGTCTGACAGTGCCACGCATGACATGGAGCTCCCAGGCAGCACTAGTAGAGCGGCAAGTGCCACTCATGACATGGAGCTCCCGGGCAGCACTAGTAGGGCGGCAAGTGCCACGCATGACATGGAGCTCCCTGGCAGCACTGGTAGTGCTGAGAGTGCCCTGCATGACATGGTGCTCCCGGGCAGCACTAGTAGGGCGGCAAGTGTCACGCGTGACATGGAGCTCCCTGGCAGCTCTAGTAGGGCTGAAAGTGTCACGCATAACATGGAGCTCCCGGGCAGCGCTAGTAGGGCTGACAGTGTCACGCATGACATGGAGCTCCCGGGCAGCACTATTAGGGCTGAGAGTGCCACGCATGACATGGAGCTCCCGGGCAGCACTAGTAGGGCTGAAAGTGTCACGCATGACATGGAGCTCCTGGGCAGCACTAGTAGGGGTGAGAGTGCCACGCATGACATGGAGCTCCCGGGCAGCACTAGTAGGGCTGAAAGTGTCACGCATGACATGGACCTCCCGGGCAGCACTAGTAGGGCGGCAAGTGTCACGCATGACATGGAGCTCCCTGGCAGCACTGGTAGTGCTGAGAGTGCCACGCATGACATGGAGCTCCCGGGTACCACTGGTAGGGCGGCAAGTGTCACGCATGACACGGAGCTCCCTGGCAGCACTGGTAGTGCTGAGAGTGCCACGCATGAAATGGAACTCCCGGGCAGCACTGGTAGTGCTGAGAGTGCCACGCATGACATGGAGATCCCGGGCAGCACTAGTAGGGCTGACAGTGCCACGCATGACATGGAGCTCCCGGGCAGCACTAGTAGGGCGGCAAGTGCCACTCATGACATGGAGCTCCCGGGCAGCACTAGTAGGGCGGCAAGTGCCACTCATGACATGGAGCTCCCGGGCAGCACTAGTAGGGCGGCAAGTGCCACGCATGACATGGAGCTCCCTGGCAGCACTAGTAGTGCTGAGAGTGCCACGCATGACATGGTGCTCCCGGGCAGCACTAGTAGGGCGGCAAGTGTCAGGCATGACATGGAGCTCCCGGGCAGCACTGGTAGTGCTGAGAGTGCCACGCATGACATGGAGCTCCTGGGCAGCACTAGTAGGGCTGACAGTGTCACGCATGACATGGAGCTCCCTGGCAGCACTAGTAGGCTGAAAGTGTCACGCATGACATGGAGCTCCCGGGCAGCACTAGTAGGGCTGACAGTGTTACGCATGACATGGAGCTCCCTGGCAGCACTAGTAGGGCTGAAAGTGTCACGCATAACATGGAGCTCCCGGGCAGCACTGGTAGTGCTGAGAGTGCCACGCATGACATGGAGCTCCCGGGCAGCACTAGTAGGGCTGAAAGTGTCACGCATGACATGGAGCTCCCTAGCAGCACTAGTAGGGCTGACAGTGCCACGCATGACATGGAGCTCCCGGGCAGCACTAGTAGGGCGGCAAGTGCCACTCATGACATGGAGCTCCCGGGCAGCACTAGTAGGGCGGCAAGTGCCACGCATGACATGGAGCTCCCTGGCAGCACTGGTAGTGCCACGCATGACATGGTGCTCCCGGGCAGCACTAGTAGGGCTGAAAGTGTCACGCATGACATGGAGCTCCTGGGCAGCACTAGTAGGGGTGAGAGTGCCACGCATGACATGGAGCTCCCGGGCAGCACTAGTAGGGCTGAAAGTGTCACGCATGACATGGAGCTCCCGGGCAGCACTAGTAGGGCTGAGAGTGCCACACATGACATGGAGCTCCCGGGCAGCACTAGTAGGGCTGACAGTGTCACGCATGACATGGAGCTCCCTGGCAGCACTAGTAGGGCTGAGAGCGTCACGCATGGCATGGAGCTCCCGGGCAGCACTAGTAGGGCGGCAAGTGTCACGCATGACATGGAGCTCCCTGGCAGCACTGGTAGTGCTGAGAGTGCCACTCATGACATGGAGCTCCCGGGTAGCACTGGTAGGGCGGCAAGTGTCACGCATGACACGGAGCTCCCTGGCAGCACTGGTAGTGCTGAGAGTGCCATGCATGACATGGAACTCCCGGGCAGCACTGGTAGTGCTGAGAGTGCCACGCATGACATGGAGATCCCGGGCAGCACTAGTAGGGCTGAGAGTGCCACGCATGACATGGAGCTCCCGGGCAGCACTAGTAGAGCGGCAAGTGTCACGCATGATATGGAGCTCCCGGACAGCACTAGTAGGGCGGCAAGTGCCACTCATGACATGGAGCTCCCGGGCAGCACTAGTAGGGCGGCAAGTGCCACGCATGACATGGAGCTCCCGGGCAGCACTGGTAGTGCTGAGAGTGCCACGCATGACATGGTGCTCCCGGGCAGCACTAGTAGGGCGGCAAGTGTCACGCATGACATGGAGCTCCCGGGCAGCACTGGTAGTGCTGAGAGTGCCACGCATGACATGGAGCTCCCGGGCAGCACTAGTAGGGCTGACAGTGCCACGCATGGCATGGAGTTCCCGGGCAGCACTAGTAGGGCTGACAGTGTCACGCATGACATGGAGCTCCCTGGCAGCACTAGTAGGCTGAAAGTGTCACGCATGACATGGAGCTCCCGGGCAGCACTAGTAGGGCTGACAGTGTCACGCATGACATGGAGCTCCCTGGCAGCACTAGTAGGGCTGAAAGTGTCACGCATAACATGGAGCTCCCGGGCAGCACTGGTAGTGCTGAGAGTGCCACGCATGACATGGAGCTCCCTAGCAGCACTAGTAGGGCGGAAAGTGCCACTCATGACATGGAGCTCCCGGGCAGCACTGGTAGTGCTGAGAGTGCTACGCATGACATGGAGCTCCCGGGCAGCACTCGTAGGGCGGCAAGTGTGACACATGACACGGAGCTCTCTGGCAGCACTGGTAGTGCTGAGAGTGCCACGCATGACATGGAGCTCCCGGGCAGCACTGGTAGTGCTGAGAGTGCCAGGCATGACATGGAGATCCCGGGCAGCACTAGTAGGGCTGAGAGTGCCACGCATGACATGGAGCTCCCGGGCAGCACTAGTAGGGCGGCAAGTGTCACGCATGACATGGAGCTCCCGGGCAGCACTAGTAGGGCGGCAAGTGCCACTCATGACATGGAGCTCCCGGACAGCACTAGTAGGGCGGCAAGTGCCACGCATGACATGGAGCTCCCTGGCAGCACTAGTAGTGCTGAGAGTGCCACGCATGACATGGTGCTCCCGGGCAGCACTAGTAGGGCGGCAAGTGTCACGCATGACATGGAGCTCCCGGGCAGCACTGGTAGTGCTGAGAGTGCCACGCATGACATGGAGCTCCCGGGCAGCACTAGTAGGTCTGACAGTGTCACGCATGACATGGAGCTCCCTGGCAGCACTAGTAGGCTGAAAGTGTCACGCATGACATGGAGCTCCCGGGCAGCACTAGTAGGGCTGACAGTGTCACGCATGACATGGAGCTCCCTGGCAGCACTAGTAGGGCTGAAAGTGTCACGCATAACATGGAGCTCCCGGGCAGCACTGGTAGTGCTGAGAGTGCCACGCATGACATGGAGCTCCCGGGCAGCACTAGTAGGGCTGAAAGTGTCACGCATGACATGGAGCTCCCTAGCAGCACTAGTAGGTCTGACAGTGCCACGCATGACATGGAGCTCCCAGGCAGCACTAGTAGAGCGGCAAGTGCCACTCATGACATGGAGCTGCCGGGCAGCACTAGTAGGGCGGCAAGTGCCACGCATGACATGGAGCTCCCTGGCAGCACTGGTAGTGCTGAGAGTGCCACGCATGACATGGTGCTCCCGGGCAGCACTAGTAGGGCGGCAAGTGTCACGCATGACATGGAGCTCCCTGGCAGCTCTAGTAGGGCTGAAAGTGTCACGCATAACATGGAGCTCCCGGGCAGCGCTAGTAGGGCTGACAGTGTCACGCATGACATGGAGCTCCCGGGCAGCACTATTAGGGCTGAGAGTGCCACGCATGACATGGAGCTCCCGGGCAGCACTAGTAGGGCTGA
This sequence comes from Triturus cristatus, assembly GCF_964204655.1. Classification (NCBI taxonomy): domain Eukaryota; kingdom Metazoa; phylum Chordata; class Amphibia; order Caudata; family Salamandridae; genus Triturus; species Triturus cristatus. The sequence continues at coordinate 819,808,295 of NC_140595.1, forward strand.
CAGTGCCTCGCATGGCATGGAGCTCCCGGGCAGCACTAGTAGGCTGAAAGTGTCACGCATGACATGGAGCTCCCGGGCAGCACTAGTAGGGCTGACAGTGTCACGCATGACATGGAGCTCCCTGGCAGCACTAGTAGGGCTGAAAGTGTCACGCCTATCATGGAGCTCCCGGGCAGCACTGGTAGGGCTGACAGTGCCACGCATGGCATGGAGCTCCCTGGCAGCACTAGTAGGGCTGACAGTGCCACGCATGGCATGGAGTTCCCGGGCAGCACTAGTAGGGCTGACAGTGTCACGCATGACATGGAGCTCCCTGGCAGCACTAGTAGGCTGAAAGTGTCACGCATGACATGGAGCTCCCGGGCAGCACTAGTAGGGCTGACAGTGTCACGCATGACATGGAGCTCCCTGGCAGCACTAGTAGGGCTGAAAGTGTCACGCATAACATGGAGCTCCCGGGCAGCACTGGTAGTGCTGAGAGTGCCACGCATGACATGGAGCTCCCTAGCAGCACTAGTAGGGCGGCAAGTGCCACTCATGACATGGAGCTCCTGGGCAGCACTGGTAGTTCTGAGAGTGCTACGCATGACATGGAGCTCCCGGGCAGCACTGGTAGGGCGGCAAGTGTGACACATGACACGGAGCTCTCTGGCAGCACTGGTAGTGCTGAGAGTGCCACGCATGACATGGAGCTCCCGGGCAGCACTGGTAGTGCTGAGAGTGCCAGGCATGACATGGAGATCCCGGGCAGCACTAGTAGGGCTGAGAGTGCCACGCATGACATGGAGCTCCCGGGCAGCACTAGTAGGGCGGCAAGTGTCACGCATGACATGGAGCTCCCGGGCAGCACTAGTAGGGCGGCAAGTGCCACTCATGACATGGAGCTCCCGGGCAGCACTAGTAGGGCGGCAAGTGCCACGCATGACATGGAGCTCCCTGGCAGCACTAGTAGTGCTGAGAGTGCCACGCATGACATGGTGCTCCCGGGCAGCACTAGTAGGGCGGCAAGTGTCACGCATGACATGGAGCTCCCGGGCAGCACTGGTAGTGCTGAGAGTGCCACGCATGACATGGAGCTCCCGGGCAGCACTAGTAGGGCTGACAGTGTCACGCATGACATGGAGCTCCCTGGCAGCACTAGTAGGCTGAAAGTGTCACGCATGACATGGAGCTCCCGGGCAGCACTAGTAGGGCTGACAGTGTCACCCATGACATGGAGCTCCCTGGCAGCACTAGTAGGGCTGAAAGTGTCACGCATAACATGGAGCTCCCGGGCAGCACTGGTAGTGCTGAGAGTGCCACGCATGACATGGAGCTCCCGGGCAGCACTAGTAGGGCTGAAAGTGTCACGCATGACATGGAGCTCCCTAGCAGCACTAGTAGGTCTGACAGTGCCACGCATGACATGGAGCTCCCAGGCAGCACTAGTAGAGCGGCAAGTGCCACTCATGACATGGAGCTCCTGGGCAGCACTAGTAGGGCGGCAAGTGCCACGCATGACATGGAGCTCCCTGGCAGCACTGGTAGTGCTGAGAGTGCCCTGCATGACATGGTGCTCCCGGGCAGCACTAGTAGGGCGGCAAGTGTCACGCGTGACATGGAGCTCCCTGGCAGCTCTAGTAGGGCTGAAAGTGTCACGCATAACATGGAGCTCCCGGGCAGCGCTAGTAGGGCTGACAGTGTCACGCATGACATGGAGCTCCCGGGCAGCACTATTAGGGCTGAGAGTGCCACGCATGACATGGAGCTCCCGGGCAGCACTAGTAGGGCTGAAAGTGTCACGCATGACATGGAGCTCCTGGGCAGCACTAGTAGGGGTGAGAGTGCCACGCATGACATGGAGCTCCCGGGCAGCACTAGTAGGGCTGAAAGTGTCACGCATGACATGGACCTCCCGGGCAGCACTAGTAGGGCGGCAAGTGTCACGCATGACATGGAGCTCCCTGGCAGCACTGGTAGTGCTGAGAGTGCCACGCATGACATGGAGCTCCCGGGTACCACTGGTAGGGCGGCAAGTGTCACGCATGACACGGAGCTCCCTGGCAGCACTGGTAGTGCTGAGAGTGCCACGCATGAAATGGAACTCCCGGGCAGCACTGGTAGTGCTGAGAGTGCCACGCATGACATGGAGATCCCGGGCAGCACTAGTAGGGCTGACAGTGCCACGCATGACATGGAGCTCCCGGGCAGCACTAGTAGGGCGGCAAGTGCCACTCATGACATGGAGCTCCCGGGCAGCACTAGTAGGGCGGCAAGTGCCACTCATGACATGGAGCTCCCGGGCAGCACTAGTAGGGCGGCAAGTGCCACGCATGACATGGAGCTCCCTGGCAGCACTAGTAGTGCTGAGAGTGCCACGCATGACATGGTGCTCCCGGGCAGCACTAGTAGGGCGGCAAGTGTCAGGCATGACATGGAGCTCCCGGGCAGCACTGGTAGTGCTGAGAGTGCCACGCATGACATGGAGCTCCTGGGCAGCACTAGTAGGGCTGACAGTGTCACGCATGACATGGAGCTCCCTGGCAGCACTAGTAGGCTGAAAGTGTCACGCATGACATGGAGCTCCCGGGCAGCACTAGTAGGGCTGACAGTGTTACGCATGACATGGAGCTCCCTGGCAGCACTAGTAGGGCTGAAAGTGTCACGCATAACATGGAGCTCCCGGGCAGCACTGGTAGTGCTGAGAGTGCCACGCATGACATGGAGCTCCCGGGCAGCACTAGTAGGGCTGAAAGTGTCACGCATGACATGGAGCTCCCTAGCAGCACTAGTAGGGCTGACAGTGCCACGCATGACATGGAGCTCCCGGGCAGCACTAGTAGGGCGGCAAGTGCCACTCATGACATGGAGCTCCCGGGCAGCACTAGTAGGGCGGCAAGTGCCACGCATGACATGGAGCTCCCTGGCAGCACTGGTAGTGCCACGCATGACATGGTGCTCCCGGGCAGCACTAGTAGGGCTGAAAGTGTCACACATGACATGGAGCTCCTGGGCAGCACTAGTAGGGGTGAGAGTGCCACGCATGACATGGAGCTCCCGGGCAGCACTAGTAGGGCTGAAAGTGTCACGCATGACATGGAGCTCCCGGGCAGCACTAGTAGGGCTGAGAGTGCCACACATGACATGGAGCTCCCGGGCAGCACTAGTAGGGCTGACAGTGTCACGCATGACATGGAGCTCCCTGGCAGCACTAGTAGGGCTGAGAGCGTCACGCATGGCATGGAGCTCCCGGGCAGCACTAGTAGGGCGGCAAGTGTCACGCATGACATGGAGCTCCCTGGCAGCACTGGTAGTGCTGAGAGTGCCACTCATGACATGGAGCTCCCGGGTAGCACTGGTAGGGCGGCAAGTGTCACGCATGACACGGAGCTCCCTGGCAGCACTGGTAGTGCTGAGAGTGCCATGCATGACATGGAACTCCCGGGCAGCACTGGTAGTGCTGAGAGTGCCACGCATGACATGGAGATCCCGGGCAGCACTAGTAGGGCTGAGAGTGCCACGCATGACATGGAGCTCCCGGGCAGCACTAGTAGAGCGGCAAGTGTCACGCATGATATGGAGCTCCCGGACAGCACTAGTAGTTCGGCAAGTGCCACTCATGACATGGAGCTCCCGGGCAGCACTAGTAGGGCGGCAAGTGCCACGCATGACATGGAGCTCCCGGGCAGCACTGGTAGTGCTGAGAGTGCCACGCATGACATGGTGCTCCCGGGCAGCACTAGTAGGGCGGCAAGTGTCACGCATGACATGGAGCTCCCGGGCAGCACTGGTAGTGCTGAGAGTGCCACGCATGACATGGAGCTCCCGGGCAGCACTAGTAGGGCTGACAGTGCCACGCATGGCATGGAGTTCCCGGGCAGCACTAGTAGGGCTGACAGTGTCACGCATGACATGGAGCTCCCTGGCAGCACTAGTAGGCTGAAAGTGTCACGCATGACATGGAGCTCCCGGGCAGCACTAGTAGGGCTGACAGTGTCACGCATGACATGGAGCTCCCTGGCAGCACTAGTAGGGCTGAAAGTGTCACGCATAACATGGAGCTCCCGGGCAGCACTGGTAGTGCTGAGAGTGCCACGCATGACATGGAGCTCCCTAGCAGCACTACTAGGGCGGAAAGTGCCACTCATGACATGGAGCTCCCGGGCAGCACTGGTAGTGCTGAGAGTGCTACGCATGACATGGAGCTCCCGGGCAGCACTGGTAGGGCGGCAAGTGTGACACATGACACGGAGCTCTCTGGCAGCACTGGTAGTGCTGAGAGTGCCACGCATGACATGGAGCTCCCGGGCAGCACTGGTAGTGCTGAGAGTGCCAGGCATGACATGGAGATCCCGGGCAGCACTAGTAGGGCTGAGAGTGCCACGCATGACATGGAGCTCCCGGGCAGCACTAGTAGGGCGGCAAGTGTCACGCATGACATGGAGCTCCCGGGCAGCACTAGTAGGGCGGCAAGTGCCACTCATGACATGGAGCTCCCGGACAGCACTAGTAGGGCGGCAAGTGCCACGCATGACATGGAGCTCCCTGGCAGCACTAGTAGTGCTGAGAGTGCCACGCATGACATGGTGCTCCCGGGCAGCACTAGTAGGGCGGCAAGTGTCACGCATGACATGGAGCTCCCGGGCAGCACTGGTAGTGCTGAGAGTGCCACGCATGACATGGAGCTCCCGGGCAGCACTAGTAGGGCTGACAGTGTCACGCATGACATGGAGCTCCCTGGCAGCACTAGTAGGCTGAAAGTGTCACGCATGACATGGAGCTCCCGGGCAGCACTAGTAGGGCTGACAGTGTCACGCATGACATGGAGCTCCCTGGCAGCACTAGTAGGGCTGAAAGTGTCACGCATAACATGGAGCTCCCGGGCAGCACTGGTAGTGCTGAGAGTGCCACGCATGACATGGAGCTCCCGGGCAGCACTAGTAGGGCTGAAAGTGTCACGCATGACATGGAGCTCCCTAGCAGCACTAGTAGGTCTGACAGTGCCACGCATGACATGGAGCTCCCAGGCAGCACTAGTAGAGCGGCAAGTGCCACTCATGACATGGAGCTGCCGGGCAGCACTAGTAGGGCGGCAAGTGCCACGCATGACATGGAGCTCCCTGGCAGCACTGGTAGTGCTGAGAGTGCCACGCATGACATGGTGCTCCTGGGCAGCACTAGTAGGGCGGCAAGTGTCACGCATGACATGGAGCTCCCTGGCAGCTCTAGTAGGGCTGAAAGTGTCACGCATAACATGGAGCTCCCGGGCAGCGCTAGTAGCGCTGACAGTGTCACGCATGACATGGAGCTCCCGGGCAGCACTATTAGGGCTGAGAGTGCCACGCATGACATGGAGCTCCCGGGCAGCACTAGTAGGGCTGAAAGTGTCACGCATGACATGGAGCTCCTGGGCAGCACTAGTAGGGGTGAGAGTGCCACGCATGACATGGAGCTCCCGGGCAGCACTAGTAGGGCTGAAAGTGTCACGCATGACATGGAGCTCCCGGGCAGCACTAGTAGGGCGGCAAGTGTCACGCATGACATGGAGCTCCCTGGCAGCACTGGTAGTGCTGAGAGTGCCACGCATGACATGGAGCTCCCGGGTACCACTGGTAGGGCGGCAAGTGTCACGCATGACACGGAGCTCCCTGGCAGCACTGGTAGTGCTGAGAGTGCCACGCATGACATGGAACTCCCGGGCAGCACTGGTAGTGCTGAGAGTGCCACGCATGACATGGAGATCCCGGGCAGCACTAGTAGGGCTGACAGTGCCACGCATGACATGGAGCTCCCGGGCAGCACTAGTAGGGCGGCAAGTGCCACTCATGACATGGAGCTCCCGGGCAGCACTAGTAGGGCGGCAAGTGCCACGCATGACATGGAGCTCCCTGGCAGCACTGGTAGTGCTGAGAGTGCCACGCATGACATGGTGCTCCCGGGCAGCACTAGTAGGGCTGACAGTGTCACGCATGACATGGAGCTCCCTGGCAGCACTAGTAGGGCTGAAAGTGTCACGCATAACATGGAGCTCCCGGGCAGCGCTAGTAGGGCTGACAGTGTCACGCATGACATGGAGCTCCCGGGCAGCACTAGTAGGGCCGAAAGTGTCACGCATGACATGGAGCTCCTGGGCAGCACTAGTAGGGCTGAGAGTGCCACACATGACATGGAGCTCCTGGGCAGCACTAGTAGGGCTGAAAGTGTCACGCATGACATGGCGCTCCCGGGCAGCACTAGTAGGGCTGAGAGTGCCACACATGACATGGAGCTCCCGGGCAGCACTAGTAGGGCTGACAGTGCCTCGCATGGCATGGAGCTCCCGGGCAGCACTAGTAGGCTGAAAGTGTCACGCATGACATGGAGCTCCCGGGCAGCACTAGTAGGGCTGACAGTGTCACACATGACATGGAGCTCCCTGGCAGCACTAGTAGGGCTGAAAGTGTCACGCATAACATGGAGCTACCGGGCAGCACTGGTAGGGCTGACAGTGCCACGCATGGCATGGAGCTCCCTGGCAGCACTAGTAGGGCTGACAGTGCCATGCATGGCACGGAGTTCCCGGGCAGCACTAGTAGGGCTGACAGTGTCACGCATGACATGGAGCTCCCTGGCAGCACTAGTAGGCTGAAAGTGTCACGCATGACATGGAGCTCCCGGGCAGCACTAGTAGGGCTGACAGTGTCACGCATGACATGGAGCTCCCTGGCAGCACTAGTAGGGCTGAAAGTGTCACGCATAACATGGAGCTCCCGTGCAGCACTGGTAGTGCTGAGAGTGCCACGCATTACATGGAGCTCCCTAGCAGCACTAGTAGGGCGGCAAGTGCCACTCATGACATGGAGCTCCCGGGCAGCACTGGTAGTGCTGAGAGTGCTACGCATGACATGGAGCTCCCGGGCAGCACTGGTAGGGCGGCAAGTGTGACACATGACACGGAGCTCTCTGGCAGCACTGGTAGTGCTAAGAGTGCCACGCATGACATGGAGCTCCCGGGCAGCACTGGTAGCGCTGAGAGTGCCAGGCATGACATGGAGATCCCTGGCAGCGCTAGTAGGTCTGAGAGTGCCACGTATGACATGGAGCTCCCGGGCAGCTCTAGTAGGGCGGCAAGTGTCACGCATGACATGGAGCTCCCGGGCAGCACTAGTAGGGCGGCAAGTGCCACTCATGACATGGAGCTCCCGGGCAGCACTAGTAGGGCGGCAAGTGCCACGCATGACATGGAGCTCCCTGGCAGCACTAGTAGTGCTGAGAGTGCCACGCATGACATGGTGCTCCCGGGCAGCACTAGTAGGGCGGCAAGTGTCAGGCATGACATGGAGCTCCCGGGCAGCACTGGTAGTGCTGAGAGTGCCACGCATGACATGGAGCTCCCGGGCAGCACTAGTAGGGCTGACAGTGTCACGCATGACATGGAGCTCCCTGGCAGCACTAGTAGGCTGAAAGTGTCACGCATGACATGGAGCTCCCGGGCAGCACTAGTAGGGCTGACAGTGTTACGCATGACATGGAGCTCCCTGGCAGCACTAGTAGGGCTGAAAGTGTCACGCATAACATGGAGCTCCCGGGCAGCACTGGTAGTGCTGAGAGTGCCACGCATGACATGGAGCTCCCGGGCAGCACTAGTAGGGCTGAAAGTGTCACGCATGACATGGAGCTCCCTAGCAGCACTAGTAGGGCTGACAGTGCCACGCATGACATGGAGCTCCCGGGCAGCACTAGTAGGGCGGCAAGTGCCACTCATGACATAGAGCTCCCGGGCAGCACTAGTAGGGCGGCAAGTGCCACGCATGACATGGAGCTCCCTGGCAGCACTGGTAGTGCCACGCATGACATGGTGCTCCCGGGCAGCACTAGTAGGGCTGAAAGTGTCACGCATGACACGGAGCTCCTGGGCAGCACTAATAGGGGTGAGAGTGCCACGCATGACATGGAGCTCCCGGGCAGCACTAGTAGGGCTGAAAGTGTCACGCATGACATGGAGCTCCCGGGCAGCACTAGTAGGGCTGAGAGTGCCACACATGACATGGAGCTCCCGGGCAGCACTAGTAGGGCTGACAGTGTCACGCATGACATGGAGCTCCCTGGCAGCACTAGTAGGGCTGAGAGCGTCACGCATGGCATGGAGCTCCCGGGCAGCACTAGTAGGGCGGCAAGTGTCACGCATGACATGGAGCTCCCTGGCAGCACTGGTAGTGCTGAGAGTGCCACTCATGACATGGAGCTCCCGAGTAGCACTGGTAGGGCGGCAAGTGTCACGCATGACACGGAGCTCCCTGGCAGCACTGGTAGTGCTGAGAGTGCCACGCATGACATGGAACTCCCGGGCACCACTGGTAGTGCTGAGAGTGCCACGCATGACATGGAGCTCCCGGGCAGCACTAGTAGAGCGGCAAGTGTCACGCATGATATGGAGCTCCCGGACAGCACTAGTAGGGCGGCAAGTGCCACTCATGACATGGAGCTCCCGGGCAGCACTAGTAGGGCGGCAAGTGCCACGCATGACATGGTGCTCCCGGGCAGCACTAGTAGGGCGGCAAGTGTCACGCATGACATGGAGCTCCCGGGCAGCACTGGTAGTGCTGAGAGTGCCACGCATGACATGGAGCTCCCGGGCAGCACTAGTAGGCTGAAAGTGTCACGCATGACATGAAGCTCCCGGGCAGCACTAGTAGGGCTGACAGTGTCACGCATGACATGGAGCTCCCTGGCAGCACTAGTAGGGCTGAAAGTGTCACGCATAACATGGAGCTCCCGTGCAGCACTGGTAGTGCTAAGAGTGGCACGCATGACATGGAGCTCCCGGGCAGCACTAGTAGGGCTGAAAGTGTCACACATGACATGGAGCTCCCTAGCAGCACTAGTAGGGCTGACAGTGCCACGCATGGCATGGAGCTCCCGGGCAGCACTAGCAGGGCGGCAAGTGCCACTCATGAGATGGAGCTCCCGGGCAGCACTGGTAGTGCTGAGAGTGCCACGCATGACATGGAGCTCCCGGGCAGCACTGGTAGGGCGGCAAGTGTGACACATGACACGGAGCTCTCTGGAAGCACTGGTAGTGCTGAGAGTGCCACGCATGACATGGAGCTCCCGGGCAGCACTGGTAGTGCTGAGAGTGCCACGCATGACATGGAGATCCCGGGCAGCACTAGTAGGGCTGAGAGTGCCAAGCATGACATGGAGCTCCCGCGCAGCACTAGTAGGGCGGCAAGTGCCACTCATGATATGGAGCTCCCGGGCAGCACTAGTAGGGCGGCAAGTGCCACGCATGACATGGAGCTCCCGGGCAGCACTAGTAGGACTGACAGTGTCACGCATGACATGGAGCTCCCTGGCAGCACTGGTAGGCTGAAAGTGTCACGCATGACATGGAGCTCCCGGGCAGCACTAGTAGGGCTGACAGTGTCACGCATTACATGGAGCTCCCTGGCAGCACTAGTAGGCTGAAAGTGTCACGCATAACATGGAGCTCCCGGGCAGCACTAGTAGGGCTGACAGTGTCACACATGACATGGAGCTCCCTGGCAGCACTAGTAGGGCTGAAAGTGTCACGCATAACATGGAGCTACCGGGCAGCACTGGTAGGGCTGACAGTGCCACGCATGGCATGGAGCTCCCTGGCAGCACTAGTAGGGCTGACAGTGCCATGCATGGCACGGAGTTCCCGGGCAGCACTAGTAGGGCTGACAGTGTCACGCATGACATGGAGCTCCCTGGCAGCACTAGTAGGCTGAAAGTGTCACGCATGACATGGAGCTCCCGGGCAGCACTAGTAGGGCTGACAGTGACACGCATGACATGGAGCTCCCTGGCAGCACTAGTAGGGCTGAAAGTGTCACGCATAACATGGAGCTCCCGTGCAGCACTGGTAGTACTGAGAGTGCCACGCATTACATGGAGCTCCCTAGCAGCACTAGTAGGGCGGCAAGTGCCACTCATGACATGGAGCTCCCGGGCAGCACTGGTAGTGCTGAGAGTGCTACGCATGACATGGAGCTCCCGGGCAGCACTGGTAGGGCGGCAAGTGTGACACATGACACGGAGCTCTCTGGCAGCACTGGTAGTGCTGAGAGTGCCACGCATGACATGGAGCTCCCGGGCAGCACTGGTAGTGCTGAGAGTGCCAGGCATGACATGGAGATCCCTGGCAGCGCTAGTAGGGCTGAGAGTGCCACGTATGACATGGAGCTCCCGGGCAGCTCTAGTAGGGCGGCAAGTGTCACGCATGACATGGAGCTCCCGGGCAGCACTAGTAGGGCGGCAAGTGCCACTCATGACATGGAGCTCCCGGGCAGCACTAGTAGGGCGGCAAGTGCCACGCATGACATGGTGCTCCCTGGCAGCACTAGTAGTGCTGAGAGTGCCACGCATGACATGGTGCTCCCGGGCAGCACTAGTAGGGCGGCAAGTGTCAGGCATGACATGGAGCTCCCGGGCAGCACTGGTAGTGCTGAGAGTGCCACGCATGACATGGAGCTCCCGGGCAGCACTAGTAGGGCTGACAGTGTCACGCATGACATGGAGCTCCCTGGCAGCACTAGTAGGCTGAAAGTGTCACGCATGACATGGAGCTCCCGGGCAGCACTAGTAGGGCTGACAGTGTTACGCATGACATGGAGCTCCCTGGCAGCACTAGTAGGGCTGAAAGTGTCACGCATAACATGGAGCTCCCGGGCAGCACTGGTAGTGCTGAGAGTGCCACGCATGACATGGAGCTCCCGGGCAGCACTAGTAGGGCTGAAAGTGTCACGCATGACATGGAGCTCCCTAGCAGCACTAGTAGGGCTGACAGTGCCACGCATTACATGGAGCTCCCGGGCAGCACTAGTAGGGCGGCAAGTGCCACTCATGACATGGAGCTCCCGGGGAGCACTAGTAGGGCGGCAAGTGCCACGCATGACATGGAGCTCCCTGGCAGCACTGGTAGTGCTGAGAGTGCCACGCATGACATGGAGCTCCCGGGCAGCACTAGTAGGGCTGAAAGTGTCACGCATGACATGGAGCTCCCGGGCAGCACTAGTAGGGCTGAGAGTGCCACACATGACATGGAGCTCCCGGGCAGCACTAGTAGGGCTGACAGTGTCACGCATGACATGGAGCTCCCTGGCAGCACTAGTAGGGCTGAGAGCGTCACGCATGGCATGGAGCTCCCGGGCAGCACTAGTAGGGCGGCAAGTGTCACGCATGACATGGAGCTCCCTGGCAGCACTGGTAGTGCTGAGAGTGCCACTCATGACATGGAGCTCCCGGGTAGCACTGGTAGGGCGGCAAGTGTCACGCATGACACGGAGCTCCCTGGCAGCACTGGTAGTGCTGAGAGTGCAACGCATGACATGGAACTCCCGGGCAGCACTGGTAGTGCTGAGAGTGCCACGCATGACATGGAGCTCCCGGGCAGCACTAGTAGAGCGGCAAGTGTCACGCATGATATGGAGCTCCCGGACAGCACTAGTAGGGCGGCAAGTGCCACTCATGACATGGAGCTCCCGGGCAGCACTAGTAGGGCGGCAAGTGCCACGCATGACATGGAGCTCCCGGGCAGCACTGGTAGTGCTGAGAGTGCCACGCATGACATGGTGCTCCCGGGCAGCACTAGTAGGGCGGCAAGTGTCACGCATGACATGGAGCTCCCGGGCAGCACTGGTAGTGCTGAGAGTGCCACGCATGACATGGAGCTCCCGGGCAGCACTAGTAGGCTGAAAGTGTCACGCATGACATGAAGCTCCCGGGCAGCACTAGTAGGGCTGACAGTGTCACGCATGACATGGAGCTCCCTGGCAGCACTAGTAGGGCTGAAAGTGTCACACATGACATGGAGCTCCCTAGCAGCACTAGTAGGGCTGACAGTGCCACGCATGGCATGGAGCTCCCGGGCAGCACTAGCAGGGCGGCAAGTGCCACTCATGAGATGGAGCTCCCGGGCAGCACTGGTAGTGCTGAGAGTGCCACGCATGACATGGAGCTCCCGGGCAGCACTGGTAGGGCGGCAAGTGTGACACATGACACGGAGCTCTCTGGAAGCACTGGTAGTGCTGAGAGTGCCACGCATGACATGGAGCTCCCGGGCAGCACTGGTAGTGCTGAGAGTGCCACGCATGACATGGAGATCCCGGGCAGCACTAGTAGGGCTGAGAGTGCCAAGCATGACATGGAGCTCCCGGGCAGCACTAGTAGGGCGGCAAGTGCCACTCATGATATGGAGCTCCCGGGCAGCACTAGTAGGGCGGCAAGTGTCACGCATGACATGGAGCTCCCGGGCAGCACTGTTAGTGCTGAGAGTGCCACGCATGACATGGAGCTCCTGGGCAGCACTAGTAGGGCTGACAGTGTCACGCATGACATGGAGCTCCCTGGCAGCACTGGTAGGCTGAAAGTGTCACGCATGACATGGAGCTCCCGGGCAGCACTAGTAGGGCTGACAGTGTCACGCATTACATGGAGCTCCCTGGCAGCACTAGTAGGGCTGAAAGTGTCACGCATAACATGGAGCTCCCGGGCAGCACTGGTAGTGCTGAGAGTGCCACGCATGACATGGTGCTCCCGGGCAGCACTAGTAGGGCGGCAAGTGTCAGGCATGACATGGAGCTCCCGGGCAGCACTGGTAGTGCTGAGAGTGCCACGCATGACATGGAGCTCCCGGGCAGCACTAGTAGGGCTGACAGTGTCACGCATGACATGGAGCTCCCTGGCAGCACTAGTAGGCTGAAAGTGTCACGCATGACATGGAGCTCCCGGGCAGCACTAGTAGGGCTGACAGTGTTACGCATGACATGGAGCTCCCTGGCAGCACTAGTAGGGCTGAAAGTGTCACGCATAACATGGAGCTCCCGGGCAGCACTGGTAGTGCTGAGAGTGCCACGCATGACATGGAGCTCCCGGGCAGCACTAGTAGGGCTGAAAGTGCCAGGCATGACATGGAGATCCCTGGCAGCGCTAGTAGGGCTGAGAGTGCCACGTATGACATGGAGCTTCCGGGCAGCTCTAGTAGGGCGGCAAGTGTCACGCATGACATGGAGCTCCCGGGCAGCACTAGTAGGGCGGCAAGTGCCACTCATGACATGGAGCTCCCGGGCAGCACTAGTAGGGCGGCAAGTGCCACGCATGACATGGAGCTCCCTGGCAGCACTAGTAGTGCTGAGAGTGCCACGCATGACATGGTGCTCCCGGGCAGCACTAGTAGGGCGGCAAGTGTCAGGCATGACATGGAGCTCCCGGGCAGCACTGGTAGTGCTGAGAGTGCCACGCCTGACATGGAGCTCCCGGGCAGCACTAGTAGGGCTGACAGTGTCACGCATGACATGGAGCTCCCTGGCAGCACTGGTAGTGCTGAGAGTGCCAGGCATGACATGGAGATCCCGGGCAGCACTAGTAGGGCTGAGAGTGCCACGCATGACATGGAGCTCCCGGGCAGCACTAGTAGGGCGGCAAGTGTCACGCATGACATGGAGCTCCCGGGCAGCACTAGTAGGGCGGCAAGTGCCACTCATGACATGGAGCTCCCGGACAGCACTAGTAGGGCGGCAAGTGCCACGCATGACATGGAGCTCCCTGGCAGCACTAGTAGTGCTGAGAGTGCCACGCATGACATGGTGCTCCCGGGCAGCACTAGTAGGGCGGCAAGTGTCACACATGACATGGAGCTCCCGGGCAGCACTGGTAGTGCTGAGAGTGCCACGCATGACATGGAGCTCCCGGGCAGCACTAGTAGGGCTGACAGTGTCACGCATGACATGGAGCTCCCTGGCAGCACTAGTAGGCTGAAAGTGTCACGCATGACATGGAGCTCCCGGGCAGCACTAGTAGGGCTGACAGTGTCACGCATGACATGGAGCTCCCTGGCAGCACTAGTAGGGCTGAAAGTGTCACGCATAACATGGAGCTCCCGGGCAGCACTGGTAGTGCTGAGAGTGCCACGCATGACATGGAGCTCCCGGGCAGCACTAGTAGGGCTGAAAGTGTCACGCATGACATGGAGCTCCCTAGCAGCACTAGTAGGTCTGACAGTGCCACGCATGACATGGAGCTCCCAGGCAGCACTAGTAGAGCGGCAAGTGCCACTCATGACATGGAGCTCCCGGGCAGCACTAGTAGGGCGGCAAGTGCCACGCATGACATGGAGCTCCCTGGCAGCACTGGTAGTGCTGAGAGTGCCACACATGACATGGTGCTCCCGGGCAGCACTAGTAGGGCGGCAAGTGTCACGCATGACATGGAGCTCCCTGGCAGCTCTAGTAGGGCTGAAAGTGTCACGCATAACATGGAGCTCCCGGGCAGCGCTAGTAGCGCTGACAGTGTCACGCATGACATGGAGCTCCCGGGCAGCACTATTAGGGCTGAGAGTGCCACGCATGACATGGAGCTCCCGGGCAGCACTAGTAGGGCTGAAAGTGTCACGCATGACATGGAGCTCCTGGGCAGCACTAGTAGGGGTGAGAGTGCCACGCATGACATGGAGCTCCCGGGCAGCACTAGTAGGGCTGAAAGTGTCACGCATGACATGGAGCTCCCGGGCAGCACTAGTAGGGCGGCAAGTGTCACGCATGACATGGAGCTCCCTGGCAGCACTGGTAGTGCTGAGAGTGCCACGCATGACATGGAGCTCCCGGGTACCACTGGTAGGGCGGCAAGTGTCACGCATGACACGGAGCTCCCTGGCAGCACTGGTAGTGCTGAGAGTGCCACGCATGACATGGAACTCCCGGGCAGCACTGGTAGTGCTGAGAGTGCCACGCATGACATGGCGATCCCGGGCAGCACTAGTAGGGCTGACAGTGCCACGCATGACATGGAGCTCCCGGGCAGCACTAGTAGGGCGGCAAGTGCCACTCATGACATGGAGCTCCCGGGCAGCACTAGTAGGGCGGCAAGTGCCACGCATGACATGGAGCTCCCTGGCAGCACTGGTAGTGCTGAGCGTGCCACGCATGACATGGTGCTCCCGGGCAGCACTAGTAGGGCTGACAGTGTCACGCATGACATGGAGCTCCCTGGCAGCACTAGTAGGGCTGAAAGTGTCACGCATAACATGGAGCTCCCGGGCAGCGCTAGTAGGGCTGACAGTGTCACGCATGACATGGAGCTCCCGGGCAGCACTAGTAGGGCCGAAAGTGTCACGCATGACATGGAGCTCCTGGGCAGCACTAGTAGGGCTGAGAGTGCCACACATGACATGGAGCTCCTGGGCAGCACTAGTAGGGCTGAAAGTGTCACGCATGACATGGCGCTCCCGGGCAGCACTAGTAGGGCTGAGAGTGCCACACATGACATGGAGCTCCCGGGCAGCACTAGTAGGGCTGACAGTGCCTCGCATGGCATGGAGCTCCCGGGCAGCACTAGTAGGCTGAAAGTGTCACGCATGACATGGAGCTCCCGGGCAGCACTAGTAGGGCTGACAGTGTCACACATGACATGGAGCTCCCTGGCAGCACTAGTAGGGCTGAAAGTGTCACGCATAACATGGAGCTACCGGGCAGCACTGGTAGGGCTGACAGTGCCACGCATGGCATGGAGCTCCCAGGCAGCACTAGTAGGGCTGACAGTGCCATGCATGGCACGGAGTTCCCGGGCAGCACTAGTAGGGCTGACAGTGTCACGCATGACATGGAGCTCCCTGGCAGCACTAGTAGGCTGAAAGTGTCACGCATGACATGGAGCTCCCGGGCAGCACTAGTAGGGCTGACAGTGTCACGCATGACATGGAGCTCCCTGGCAGCACTAGTAGGGCTGAAAGTGTCACGCATAACATGGAGCTCCCGTGCAGCACTGGTAGTGCTGAGAGTGCCACGCATTACATGGAGCTCCCTAGCAGCACTAGTAGGGCGGCAAGTGCCACTCATGACATGGAGCTCCCGGGCAGCACTGGTAGTGCTGAGAGTGCTACGCATGACATGGAGCTCCCGGACAGCACTGGTAGGGCGGCAAGTGTGACACATGACACGGAGCTCTCTGGCAGCACTGGTAGTGCTAAGAGTGCCACGCATGACATGGAGCTCCCGGGCAGCACTGGTAGCGCTGAGAGTGCCAGGCATGACATGGAGATCCCTGGCAGCGCTAGTAGGTCTGAGAGTGCCACGTATGACATGGAGCTCCCGGGCAGCTCTAGTAGGGCGGCAAGTGTCACGCATGACATGGAGCTCCCGGGCAGCACTAGTAGGGCGGCAAGTGCCACTCATGACATGGAGCTCCCGGGCAGCACTAGTAGGGCGGCAAGTGCCACGCATGACATGGAGCTCCCTGGCAGCACTAGTAGTGCTGAGAGTGCCACGCATGACATGGTGCTCCCGGGCAGCACTAGTAGGGCGGCAAGTGTCAGGCATGACATGGAGCTCCCGGGCAGCACTGGTAGTGCTGAGAGTGCCACGCATGACATGGAGCTCCCGGGCAGCACTAGTAGGGCTGACAGTGTCACGCATGACATGGAGCTCCCTGGCAGCACTAGTAGGCTGAAAGTGTCACGCATGACATGGAGCTCCCGGGCAGCACTAGTAGGGCTGACAGTGTTACGCATGACATGGAGCTCCCTGGCAGCACTAGTAGGGCTGAAAGTGTCACGCATAACATGGAGCTCCCGGGCAGCACTGGTAGTGCTGAGAGTGCCACGCATGACATGGAGCTCCCGGGCAGCACTAGTAGGGCTGAAAGTGTCACGCATGACATGGAGCTCCCTAGCAGCACTAGTAGGGCTGACAGTGCCACGCATGACATGGAGCTCCCGGGCAGCACTAGTAGGGCGGCAAGTGCCACTCATGACATGGAGCTCCCGGGCAGCACTAGTAGGGCGGCAAATGCCACGCATGACATGGAGCTCCCTGGCAGCACTGGTAGTGCCACGCATGACATGGTGCTCCCTGGCAGCACTAGTAGGGCGGCAAGTGCCACGCATGACATGGAGCTCCCGGGCAGCACTAGTAGGGCTGAAAGTGTCACGCATGACATGGAGCTCCCGGGCAGCACTAGTAGGGCTGAGAGTGCCACACATGACATGGAGCTCCCGGGCAGCACTAGTAGGGCTGACAGTGTCACGCATGACATGGAGCTCCCTGGCAGCACTAGTAGGGCTGAGAGCGTCACGCATGGCATGGAGCTCCCGGGCAGCACTAGTAGGGCGGCAAGTGTCACGCATGACATGGAGCTCCCTGGCAGCACTGGTAGTGCTGAGAGTGCCACTCATGACCAGTGTCGGCTGGTGACATTTGAAAGTGGTGGGGCGTAACATTTTCGCAGTACTGCACTGAGGCGAGCGAGCGCAGCGAGCGAGCTTAAACAACCTACGGGGGGTTCGGGGGTTCTCCCCCGAGAAAATTTTGAAAAGATTGTGAATAAATGTAGCATTTTCAAGCAAATATGAGGAAGCATGAAGGTTAATAATGCAATACAGTCTCTTTCTAAATGTTATCACTCTCAAAAAGTGTATTTCTTCCATGTAATGTCCCTTTGATGGGAAGAGGAGGTTTCTAAGGTGGGAGTATCTAGCAAGTTACTCTACTCGGGCTCCCTCTGTGCGAGCCTTCAGGGAGAAACCCTCTTCATTACTACCTCCACCTGACCCCTGACTCTGCAGTGCACTCCCTTACAGGCTCGATTATCCACTTTTCTACCACCCCTCTCCATTACACCTTATCTCACAGCTGACCTTGGGCCCCAGCCCCATATCATTCACTTTCATTATTCCCAGTAAAAAACAATAGTAAAGTCACCTTCAAACTTGAAACATTGAATATAGCAGTAAATGTAATCAGCATGCATGCTAAAGTATGCTCCACAGTTGTCCTAATCACCTGACTATTAATTAAATAAACAAAAACAGAAAGGCCATGACAGGGCCGGCTTTCGTGCTGGTGCAAAAGTCTTTCTGACCTCTTTCTCTGTAGATAACTTAACAACCACCCTCCACCAGTGCCCCTCATCTCTCTGTAGTTCCCCCCACCCCGTGACCTCCTCCTCTGACTCCCTCGCTGCCACCCGGCACCAGCACCTTTCATTTCTCCGTAGCTCCCCCCCACCCCATGACCTCTTCCTGAGATTCCCTCACTGCCACCCTCATCTCTCTGTTGCCCCTCTCTCATATCCATTCCATTATTTGTATAGCGCTACTCATATGAGTGTAGGGTGTCACAGTACGTTACATAACAGCACACATTATACAGAGACAAATCGGTTTACGCGGAATGTCACAAACAAATGAGGATTACAAGGTGTATTCAAAGAAAACGTAGATTGCAGGCTCTCTGACAAGTTGTATTCAAAAGCATCAGAGTTGGAAATGGAGTTTACAAATTATTGTAACCATAGCATGTTAATGACAATTAAACGTTTCCTATTTCCAATTACATTGAAGTATGCGATGCTTGACCATAGCCCCGCCGCCTCATACATTGAACATTAATTTAGGTTTAAAAAAAAAAAAAAAAATACAAAAAAGGCTACACACACTATACCATGCATTTC
Source organism: Triturus cristatus (assembly GCF_964204655.1). NCBI lineage: Eukaryota > Metazoa > Chordata > Amphibia > Caudata > Salamandridae > Triturus > Triturus cristatus. The sequence continues at coordinate 819,826,721 of NC_140595.1, forward strand.
ATGTTTGCAAATGTTGGAAGCTTCGACTGCTTGCTCCACGGCGATACAGACTTATTGCTCAGCTTATTAACCAAGGTACAGGCTCACTCGGCCAAAACGCACTGCTGCTGACTTTCTGGCTCATAAATTACCCTGTTTAGACACATGCCCTGACTGAACATGGTGTCGCGTTTCCGGCATGCCGGGCATCTGGACAAGCCTCCTGCTTTAGGCACCAGGAATAATTGGGATGTGCATGACGGTGACTTGAGTCAGGTGCACCAGTTGCGGGCGGCGGGCATGACTGAGGAGTGAGGGGGGGGAGGTACGCGCGGGGAGGGGGGTGGGTGGGGGTTTAATTTAATGATAAAACTTACCAGGCATCTTCTCCTCCTCCAGTGAGTCCAGTCCCGAGTTGCATCACGTCTCCTCTGCAACGTGGGGGACCACGGAACAAACTTCTCCCAGCTCTTTCTTTTGCCGCTCAACAGGAAATACCAACTCCAACTGCCAAATCAGGAGACTGGATGCGACGGGGGGCCGGGCGGCTAGCATTTGATAGGGCATGGGGCTACTTGACGAAAAACACGTCACCGCCCGAGCAGGAGCCTATCTCCAGACTCCTTCACTACACTAGGCATGCGCAGCATGCCTAATGCTTTGTCAATGTGAGTGAGGGGCTTTGCTCCTCTCTCACATGCGCAGACAGTCCACTAGACTCCTGCTATCGCCTGCGTGCGCTGTGCCTTGACACATGCGCACTTTCACCCCTGAAGCACAGGCCGGCCCGGAAATGTAAACAGACGAATTGTAAAAGCTGTCAATTCGTCTGCTTACATTCCTGTTGGCCGAACTGCAACTGTGAGCAGTTTCTTTTGTAGGGCGCTGCCCCAACGCCCCTAATGGACCATCCGCCACTGCTCATGACATGGAGCTCCCGAGTAGCACTGGTAGGGCGGCAAGTGTCACGCATGACACGGAGCTCCCTGGCAGCACTGGTAGTGCTGAGAGTGCCACGCATGACATGGAACTCCCGGGCACCACTGGTAGTGCTGAGAGTGCCACGCATGACATGGAGCTCCCGGGCAGCACTAGTAGAGCGGCAAGTGTCACGCATGATATGGAGCTCCCGGACAGCACTAGTAGGGCGGCAAGTGCCACTCATGACATGGAGCTCCCGGGCAGCACTAGTAGGGCGGCAAGTGCCACGCATGACATGGAGCTCCCGGGCAGCACTGGTAGTGCTGAGAGTGCCACGCATGACATGGTGCTCCCGGGCAGCACTAGTAGGGCGGCAAGTGTCACGCATGACATGGAGCTCCCGGGCAGCACTGGTAGTGCTGAGAGTGCCACGCATGACATGGAGCTCCCGGGCAGCACTAGTAGGCTGAAAGTGTCACGCATGACATGAAGCTCCCGGGCAGCACTAGTAAGGCTGACAGTGTCACGCATGACATGGAGCTCCCTGGCAGCACTAGTAGGGCTGAAAGTGTCACGCATAACATGGAGCTCCCGTGCAGCACTGGTAGTGCTAAGAGTGCCACGCATGACATGGAGCTCCCGGGCAGCACTAGTAGGGCTGAAAGTGTCACACATGACATGGAGCTCCCTAGCAGCACTAGTAGGGCTGACAGTGCCACGCATGGCATGGAGCTCCCGGGCAGCACTAGCAGGGCGGCAAGTGCCACTCATGAGATGGAGCTCCTGGGCAGCACTGGTAGTGCTGAGAGTGCCACGCATGACATGGAGCTCCCGGGCAGCACTGGTAGGGCGGCAAGTGTGACACATGACACAGAGCTCTCTGGAAGCACTGGTAGTGCTGAGAGTGCCACGCATGACATGGAGCTCCCGGGCAGCACTGGTAGTGCTGAGAGTGCCACGCATGACATGGAGATCCCGGGCAGCACTAGTAGGGCTGAGAGTGCCAAGCATGACATGGAGCTCCCGGGCAGCACTAGTAGGGCGGCAAGTGCCACTCATGATATGGAGCTCCCGGGCAGCACTAGTAGGGCGGCAAGTGCCACGCATGACATGGAGCTCCCGGGCAGCACTAGTAGGGCTGACAGTGTCACGCATGACATGGAGCTCCCTGGCAGCACTGGTAGGCTGAAAGTGTCACGCATGACATGGAGCTCCCGGGCAGCACTAGTAGGGCTGACAGTGTCATGCATTACATGGAGCTCCCTGGCAGCACTAGTAGGCTGAAAGTGTCACGCATAACATGGAGCTCCCGGGCAGCACTAGTAGGGCTGACAGTGTCACACATGACATGGAGCTCCCTGGCAGCACTAGTAGGGCTGAAAGTGTCACGCATAACATGGAGCTACCGGGCAGCACTGGTAGGGCTGACAGTGCCACGCATGGCATGGAGCTCCCTGGCAGCACTAGTAGGGCTGACAGTGCCATGCATGGCATGGAGTTCCCGGGCAGCACTAGTAGGGCTGACAGTGTCACGCATGACATGGAGCTCCCTGGCAGCACTAGTAGGCTGAAAGTGTCACGCATGACATGGAGCTCCCGGGCAGCACTAGTAGGGCTGACAGTGACACGCATGACATGGAGCTCCCTGGCAGCACTAGTAGGGCTGAAAGTGTCACGCATAACATGGAGCTCCCGTGCAGCACTGGTAGTACTGAGAGTGCCACGCATTACATGGAGCTCCCTAGCAGCACTAGTAGGGCGGCAAGTGCCACTCATGACATGGAGCTCCCGGGCAGCACTGGTAGTGCTGAGAGTGCTACGCATGACATGGAGCTCCCGGGCAGCACTGGTAGGGCGGCAAGTGTGACACATGACACGGAGCTCTCTGGCAGCACTGGTAGTGCTGAGAGTGCCACGCATGACATGGAGCTCCCGGGCAGCACTGGTAGTGCTGAGAGTGCCAGGCATGACATGGAGATCCCTGGCAGCGCTAGTAGGGCTGAGAGTGCCACGTATGACATGGAGCTCCCGGGCAGCTCTAGTAGGGCGGCAAGTGTCACGCATGACATGGAGCTCCCGGGCAGCACTAGTAGTGCGGCAAGTGCCACTCATGACATGGAGCTCCCGGGCAGCACTAGTAGGGCGGCAAGTGCCACGCATGACATGGTGCTCCCTGGCAGCACTAGTAGTGCTGAGAGTGCCACGCATGACATGGTGCTCCCGGGCAGCACTAGTAGGGCGGCAAGTGTCAGGCATGACATGGAGCTCCCGGGCAGCACTGGTAGTGCTGAGAGTGCCACGCATGACATGGAGCTCCCGGGCAGCACTAGTAGGGCTGACAGTGTCACGCATGACATGGAGCTCCCTGGCAGCACTAGTAGGCTGAAAGTGTCACGCATGACATGGAGCTCCCGGGCAGCACTAGTAGGGCTGACAGTGTTACGCATGACATGGAGCTCCCTGGCAGCACTAGTAGGGCTGAAAGTGTCACGCATAACATGGAGCTCCCGGGCAGCACTGGTAGTGCTGAGAGTGCCACGCATGACATGGAGCTCCCGGGCAGCACTAGTAGGGCTGAAAGTGTCACGCATGATATGGAGCTCCCTAGCAGCACTAGTAGGGCTGACAGTGCCACGCATTACATGGAGCTCCCGGGCAGCACTAGTAGGGCGGCAAGTGCCACTCATGACATGGAGCTCCCGGGGAGCACTAGTAGGGCGGCAAGTGCCACGCATGACATGGAGCTCCCTGGCAGCACTGGTAGTGCCACGCATGACATGGTGCTCCCGGGCAGCACTAGTAGGGCTGAAAGTGTCACGCATGACATGGAGCTCCTGGGCAGCACTAATAGGGGTGAGAGTGCCACGCATGACATGGAGCTCCCGGGCAGCACTAGTAGGGCTGAAAGTGTCACGCATGACATGGAGCTCCCGGGCAGCACTAGTAGGGCTGAGAGTGCCACACATGACATGGAGCTCCCGGGCAGCACTAGTAGGGCTGACAGTGTCACGCATGACATGGAGCTCCCTGGCAGCACTAGTAGGGCTGAGAGCGTCACGCATGGCATGGAGCTCCCGGGCAGCACTAGTAGGGCGGCAAGTGTCACGCATGACATGGAGCTCCCTGGCAGCACTGGTAGTGCTGAGAGTGCCACTCATGACATGGAGCTCCCGGGTAGCACTGGTAGGGCGGCAAGTGTCACGCATGACACGGAGCTCCCTGGCAGCACTGGTAGTGCTGAGAGTGCCACGCATGACATGGAACTCCCGGGCAGCACTGGTAGTGCTGAGAGTGCCACGCATGACATGGAGCTCCCGGGCAGCACTAGTAGAGCGGCAAGTGTCACGCATGATATGGAGCTCCCGGACAGCACTAGTAGGGCGGCAAGTGCCACTCATGACATGGAGCTCCCGGGCAGCACTAGTAGGGCAGCAAGTGCCACGCATGACATGGAGCTCCCGGGCAGCACTGGTAGTGCTGAGAGTGCCACGCATGACATGGTGCTCCCGGGCAGCACTAGTAGGGCGGCAAGTGTCACGCATGACATGGAGCTCCCGGGCAGCACTGGTAGTGCTGAGAGTGCCACGCATGACATGGAGCTCCCGGGCAGCACTAGTAGGCTGAAAGTGTCACGCATGACATGAAGCTCCCGGGCAGCACTAGTAGGGCTGACAGTGTCACGCATGACATGGAGCTCCCTGGCAGCACTAGTAGGGCTGAAAGTGTCACACATGACATGGAGCTCCCTAGCAGCACTAGTAGGGCTGACAGTGCCACGCATGGCATGGAGCTCCCGGGCAGCACTAGCAGGGCGGCAAGTGCCACTCATGAGATGGAGCTCCCGGGCAGCACTGGTAGTGCTGAGAGTGCCACGCATGACATGGAGCTCCCGGGCAGCACTGGTAGGGCGGCAAGTGTGACACATGACACGGAGCTCTCTGGAAGCACTGGTAGTGCTGAGAGTGCCACGCATGACATGGAGCTCCCGGGCAGCACTGGTAGTGCTGAGAGTGCCACGCATGACATGGAGATCCCGGGCAGCACTAGTAGGGCTGAGAGTGCCAAGCATGACATGGAGCTCCCGGGCAGCACTAGTAGGGCGGCAAGTGCCACTCATGATATGGAGCTCCCGGGCAGCACTAGTAGGGCGGCAAGTGTCACGCATGACATGGAGCTCCCGGGCAGCACTTTTAGTGCTGAGAGTGCCACGCATGACATGGAGCTCCTGGGCAGCACTAGTAGGGCTGACAGTGTCACGCATGACATGGAGCTCCCTGGCAGCACTGGTAGGCTGAAAGTGTCACGCATGACATGGAGCTCCCGGGCAGCACTAGTAGGGCTGACAGTGTCACGCATTACATGGAGCTCCCTGGCAGCACTAGTAGGGCTGAAAGTGTCACGCATAACATGGAGCTCCCGGGCAGCACTGGTAGTGCTGAGAGTGCCACGCATGACATGGTGCTCCCGGGCAGCACTAGTAGGGCGGCAAGTGTCAGGCATGACATGGAGCTCCCGGGCAGCACTGGTAGTGCTGAGAGTGCCACGCATGACATGGAGCTCCCGGGCAGCACTAGTAGGGCTGACAGTGTCACGCATGACATGGAGCTCCCTGGCAGCACTAGTAGGCTGAAAGTGTCACGCATGACATGGAGCTCCCGGGCAGCACTAGTAGGGCTGACAGTGTTACGCATGACATGGAGCTCCCTGGCAGCACTAGTAGGGCTGAAAGTGTCACGCATAACATGGAGCTCCCGGGCAGCACTGGTAGTGCTGAGAGTGCCACGCATGACATGGAGCTCCCGGGCAGCACTAGTAGGGCTGAAAGTGCCAGGCATGACATGGAGATCCCTGGCAGCGCTAGTAGGGCTGAGAGTGCCACGTATGACATGGAGCTCCCGGGCAGCTCTAGTAGGGCGGCAAGTGTCACGCATGACATGGAGCTCCCGGGCAGCACTAGTAGGGCGGCAAGTGCCACTCATGACATGGAGCTCCCGGGCAGCACTAGTAGGGCGGCAAGTGCCACGCATGACATGGAGCTCCCTGGCAGCACTAGTAGTGCTGAGAGTGCCACGCATGACATGGTGCTCCCGGGCAGCACTAGTAGGGCGGCAAGTGTCAGGCATGACATGGAGCTCCCGGGCAGCACTGGTAGTGCTGAGAGTGCCACGCATGACATGGAGCTCCCGGGCAGCACTAGTAGGGCTGACAGTGTCACGCATGACATGGAGCTCCCTGGCAGCACTAGTAGGCTGAAAGTGTCACGCATGACATGGAGCTCCCGGGCAGCACTAGTAGAGCTGACAGTGTTACGCATGACATGGAGCTCCCTGGCAGCACTAGTAGGGCTGAAAGTGTCACGCATAACATGGAGCTCCCGGGCAGCACTGGTAGTGCTGAGAGTGCCACGCATGACATGGAGCTCCCGGGCAGCACTAGTAGGGCTGAAAGTGTCACGCATGACATGGAGCTCCCTAGCAGCACTAGTAGGGCTGACAGTGCCACGCATGACATGGAGCTCCCGGGCAGCACTAGTAGGGCGGCAAGTGCCACTCATGACATGGAGCTCCCGGGCAGCACTAGTAGGGCGGCAAGTGCCACGCATGACATGGAGCTCCCTGGCAGCACTGGTAGTGCCACGCATGACATGGTGCTCCCGGGCAGCACTAGTAGGGCTGAAAGTGTCACGCATGACATGGAGCTCCTGGGCAGCACTAATAGGGGTGAGAGTGCCACGCATGACATGGAGCTCCCGGGCAGCACTAGTAGGGCTGAAAGTGTCACGCATGACATGGAGCTCCCGGGCAGCACTAGTAGGGCTGAGAGTGTCACACATGACATGGAGCTCCCGGGCAGCACTAGTAGGGCTGACAGTGTCACGCATGACATGGAGCTCCCTGGCAGCACTAGTAGGGCTGAGGGCGTCACGCATGGCATGGAGCTCCCGGGCAGCACTAGTAGGGCGGCAAGTGTCACGCATGACATGGAGCTCCCTGGCAGCACTGGTAGTGCTGAGAGTGCCACTCATGACATGGAGCTCCCGGGTAGCACTGGTAGGGCGGCAAGTGTCACGCATGACACGGAGCTCCCTGGCAGCACTGGTAGTGCTGAGAGTGCCACGCATGACATGGAACTCCCGGGCAGCACTGGTAGTGCTGAGAGTGTCACGCATGATATGGAGCTCCCGGACAGCACTAGTAGGGCGGCAAGTGCCACTCATGACATGGAGCTCCCGGGCAGCACTAGTAGGGCGGCAAGTGCCACGCATGACATGGAGCTCCCGGGCAGCACTGGTAGTGCTGAGAGTGCCACGCATGACATGGTGCTCCCGGGCAGCACTAGTAGGGCGGCAAGTGTCACGCATGACATGGAGCTCCCGGGCAGCACTGGTAGTGCTGAGAGTGCCACGCATGACATGGAGCTCCCGGGCAGCACTAGTAGGCTGAAAGTGTCACGCATGACATGAAGCTCCCGGGCAGCACTAGTAGGGCTGACAGTGTCACGCATGACATGGAGCTCCCTGGCAGCACTAGTAGGGCTGAAAGTGTCACACATGACATGGAGCTCCCTAGCAGCACTAGTAGGGCTGACAGTGCCACGCATGGCATGGAGCTCCCGGGCAGCACTAGCAGGGCGGCAAGTGCCACTCATGAGATGGAGCTCCCGGGCAGCACTGGTAGTGCTGAGAGTGCCACGCATGACATGGAGCTCCCGGGCAGCACTGGTAGGGCGGCAAGTGTGACACATGACACGGAGCTCTCTGGAAGCACTGGTAGTGCTGAGAGTGCCACGCATGACATGGAGCTCCCGGGCAGCACTGGTAGTGCTGAGAGTGCCACGCATGACATGGAGATCCCGGGCAGCACTAGTAGGGCTGAGAGTGCCAAGCATGACATGGAGCTCCCGGGCAGCACTAGTAGGGCGGCAAGTGCCACTCATGATATGGAGCTCCCGGGCAGCACTAGTAGGGCGGCAAGTGTCACGCATGACATGGAGCTCCCGGGCAGCACTGTTAGTGCTGAGAGTGCCACGCATGACATGGAGCTCCTGGGCAGCACTAGTAGGGCTGACAGTGTCACGCATGACATGGAGCTCCCTGACAGCACTGGTAGGCTGAAAGTGTCACGCATGACATGGAGCTCCCGGGCAGCACTAGTAGGGCTGACAGTGTCACGCATTACATGGAGCTCCCTGGCAGCACTAGTAGGGCTGAAAGTGTCACGCATAACATGGAGCTCCCGGGCAGCACTGGTAGTGCTGAGAGTGCCACGCATGACATGGAGCTCCCGGGCAGCACTAGTAGGGCTGACAGTGCCACGCATGGCATGGAGCTCCCGGGCAGCACTAGTAGGGCGGCAAGTGCCACTCATGACATGGAGCTCCCGGGCAGCACTAGTAGGGCGGCAAGTGCCACGCATGACATGGAGCTCCCTGGCAGCGCTGGTAGTGCTGAGAGTGCCACGCATGACATGGTGCTCCTGGGCAGCACTAGTAGGGCGGCAAGTGTCACGCATGACATGGAGCTCCCGGGCAGCACTGGTAGTACTGTGAGTGCCACGCATGACATGGAGCTCCCGGGCAGCACTAGTAGGGCTGACAGTGTCACGCAAGACATGGAGCTCCCTGGCAGCACTAGTAGGGCTGAAAGTGTCACGCATAACATGGAGCTCCCGGGCAGCACTGGTAGTGCTGAGAGTGCCACGCATGACATGGAGCTCCCGGGCAGCACTAGTAGGGCTGACAGTGCCACGCATGGCATGGAGCTCCCGGGCAGCACTAGTAGGGCGGCAAGTGCCACTCATGACATGGAGCTCCCGGGCAACACTAGTAGGGCGGCAAGTGCCACGCATGACATGGAGCTCCCTGGCAGCGCTGGTAGTGCTGAGAGTGCCACGCATGACATGGTGCTCCTGGGCAGCACTAGTAGGGCGGCAAGTGTCACCCATGACATGGAGCTCCCGGGCAGCACTGGTAGTACTGTGAGTGCCACGCATGACATGGAGCTCCCGGGCAGCACTAGTAGGGCTGACAGTGTCACGCAAGACATGGAGCTCCCTGGCAGCACTAGTAGGGCTGAAAGTGTCACGCATGACATGGAGCTCCCGGGCAGCACTAGTAGGGCTGAAAGTGTCACGCATGACATGGAGCTCCCTGGCAGCACTGGTAGGGCTGAAAGTGTCACGCATGACATGGAACTCCCGGGCAGCACTAGTAGGGCTGAAAGTGTCACGCATGACATGGAACTCCCTGGCATCACTAGTAGGGCTGAAAGTGTCACGCATGACATGGAGCTCCCGGGCAGCACTAGTAGGGCTGACAGTGCCACGCATGACATGGAGCTCCCTGGCATCACTAGTAGGGCTGAAAGTGTCATGCATAACATGGATCTCCCGGGCAGCACTGGTAGTGCTGAGAGTGCCACACATGACATGGAGCTCCCGGGCAGCACTAGTAGGGCTGAAAGTGTCACGCATGACATGGAGCTCCCGGGCAGTACTAGTAGGGCTGACAGTGCCACGCATGACATGGAACTCCCTGGCATCACTAGTAGGGCTGAAAGTGTCACGCATGACATGGAGCTCCCGGGCAGCACTAGTAGGGCTGAAAGTGTCACGCATGACATGGAGCTTCCGGGCAGTACTAGTAGGGCTGACAGTGCCACGCATGACATGAAGCTCCCTGGCAGCTCTAGTAGGGCTGAGAGTGTCACGCATGACATGGAGCTCCCGGGCAGCACTAGTAGTCGGCCCTGCCGCAGTGAAAGAATCATTGGCAGCCATAAACTCAAAGCGCTTGTTTCCAGCTCTGAGACCGAATGATCCAGCCAGAGCAGTTATCGGGATCAAATATTGACACATCAGGAGGATTTGTAACCAGTTGTGCTTCCATTACCAGGAAAGAAGCAGAAGCAGCAGACCTGGTGCTGCCCCCCGTGGTCTCCATCTCTGACCACCCCACTGCCTCTGTTGGGGCCTTTTTAACCCTTCACCATCATCAACTCCTGTCTAGGAGTCTAATGCACGGGGACATTTTGCAATTGCAAAACCCTGAAATGTGCTGAATCTCAGCATTTGCAACGGCATTGGCATCAATGAAGCCCATTTTACAAGTCAGTAAGGCATTTCCGACTCCTAAAGTGCTTTTAGTGACCCAAAGCAAAATGCAACTAGGGAGGGGTTTGCAAGGGGCGTTCCTTCCTAAAAGCGATTTGGTGTTGATATAGAAAAGCTTGACTGCAATTGGGGTCTCAAAACATTGATCAGTTACTGGCTTCTCAAAGTTGGTTTTAACCAATTCGCAAAGGGAAAGGTGTCCATTCGGGACACTTTGCCCTTTGTGAATGCTGTAGGCACCCTGGGGGTGAGGGGAGAGTAGTCAGCTCTCCAGAGCACCTCGCCTGCTCCCGACAATGTTTTCTCAACCAGGATTGTAAAAGAAATATTAGCTCCATTCCTTTAAAGTAAAAGACACACAATTGATGGATGGAATGCAGAACAAATAAAAACATTCACCCCAGTCAAGAGATCTGGGTTAAATCCATCATTCTTTTGCTCACCATGCCACCCCAGTCCATCAACTGTTGTTTTTGCATTTGTCACCCCAAGTGGGGACGGGTATGCTCAGACGTGAGTCCCGTGCTCTCCATGCCACTGGAATCAAGCTATCCTAGCTGAAGAGGGGTGAAACATCGAAACCGGTCCTAGGATGCTTGTTTCCAGTCCAAGGAGGACCTGGCCTGGCAGTTCAATACTGTATTCACAACATAATTCAAAAGAAAAAAAAGTGGTATCAGTGTATTTCCTGTACCAAGTAGTTAACTTTACCCTTAGTGACTGTTGTCCTTCTATTAATTTAAGGAGATGACAGCGCTGTTTGAAACATAAAGCTGAGAATATATAGAGTATGGTATGTTGGGTGTGTAAAGGAATATTTTTTGCCTCCTTCTTTGTTCCTAGCCCATTCAGTAGGTCAATATATGTGTTTAGCATGAGATTATCTGATCTTAGATTGTAAATGTTCAAATCTTGATGTGTAGTTCTGACAAGAAGAGCGCTGTGCTAGAATAACATTATAAACGTTTTTTCTTTTCAATTATGTTGTGAATACATTATTGATACATATTTATATTTGTTTTAAATAGAGGACTATGTTTAGGATCATCTATTTGTTTAATTACAAGAGTGTTATTAATGTCTTGAGAAAGATGGTATAAAGTGAGACAGCATCACCGAAACGCGTCGACGCATCTATTACACAATTCGCACAGTTTGCTGGACCTGTAGATACTAAACGAGTGTCACCGTATTGGGTTTCAGTTAGCGTATTTCTTTTTACGAATGTGTACGGTCGGGTTTTCTCTCTCTTATTATTTGTCTTATTAGGATTTTTCTTTTTCCCTCTTTAGTATAATGGCAGGGTGTTTATAAAATGCTTTTCTTGTTATTATCCTTTTAATGAAGTGTCTTATATCAGTAAGAACTCGGAATCGTTTTTACCAGTTTTTGTATAAAAACATATTTTAATAAACAATTGTACAATTTCTACTTTTGACGTATTTTTGGTCTACTGTTTGGGCCTTTGAAATATTCCTATGTAGTGTGATTGAGATGATACATGCGAGATATTGAATTTGTGTGTTGTTGAGTCTGCAGTAACCAAAGGAAAAACTTGTTTTTTACCTGTGAATAGTACCCTATTCCCTTGGTAAGGCAAAGGGGTCCCTCTCTATATTTATTTGATGTCTATCACACACATACAGACATGCACACCCAGCCAGTGCAGAGCCATGAATGAATGAACAATATTTATAGACTGCGCAGTTACCTTTAACAAGGTGACCTGGCGCTGATGGAGATCAGACAGTAAGAAGCCACGTTCTGAGTCTCCACGAAACTGTGGATGATGAACAGATATACGAATGTCCAGGGACAGGGGTGGTTCCAGTATCTGGCAGCTAAGAATTCAAAGAGCCAACCACCATGCCTGACGTTGTAGACCATAGGGGTTTGGAAATAGTTGGCGGATGCTGAACTCAGGGTTCTATGAGGAACATAAAACCTCGAAAAAAGAGCTTTATGACACAGCGTCTTGAAGATAGATCCTTTGGCCACTGGTAACCACTGAAGTGCCTTAAGGTGGTAAGAAATAGGCGATCAAAGAGGAGGGCTCAGGGTGAGGCTAGCAGCACCATTTTGATCTGTTGGCAGTCTCCGCAGCACGTACTCTGACAGCCCAGATATAATGACTGGAAAGGATTACTTCCTGTAGCACCATCCTTCGACAGAACCTTGGGAAGAAATTGAATGATTGTGCAAAGAACACACTGATTAGGAAAAACATGAAGCTGCAATCGTGCTAATTAGTCCTGAGAATGAAAGAGAGTTGTCAAAGTCTGCTTCAAGTTTGCAAGCCAATGAGAGCAGAACAGGAAGCGTGCATGCTTCTTTTCACCACCAATTGGATGACAAGATCATTGGTGGTCCTCCGAAGACAAGCACCTTGGTTTTATCTCCATTTAACTTCTGATAGATTCAATTAGTGTTGGAAAGCGTTCCCCCGGGAGGTTGCGGAATACGTTCCTGACCACCCGGAGGCCCACCTCTGCTCGAGCTCGGCCGAGCAAGAGCGGGGAGGCCCTTCCTGGAAGGGTCTCGTACCTAGGATCGCACACGCTGCACTACTCTTTTCAGATAGAGGGACACCACACAGTAGTTCTCTGCAGGATAATAGATTTTATCACAGGTTATAGGAAACTTTATGATCCGGAAGGCAGGAGCAGAATTTGTGCCACAAGCGGCAGTGGTCTCGTAATGAGGGGTAAGGGGTAGCGGGACAGTCTTTGAATCAGTGTCTCTGTGAGGTATCCGGCGCACAGCTCTCAATCCTCGAGCTGAGGGGATGTTGCTTCTCTCGGCAATCTCTGCCGTTTCTCTTGGAGGAGCGGGCCGCGAGTCACTCAGCAGGCACGGAGGTTCGTAGTTCGGGGAGCCGCGACGGCGTCAGCAGGGCTCAGATGGTTCAGAGTTCGGGGAGCCGCGACAGCGTCAGCAGGGCTCAGATGGTTCAGAGTTCGGGGAGCCGCGACAGCGTCAGCAGGGCTCAGATGGTTCAGAGTTCGGGGAGCCGCGACAGCGTCAGCAGGGCTCAGATGGTTCAGAGTTCGGGGAGCCGCGACAGCGTCAGCAGAGCTCAGATAGTTCAGAGTTCGGATAGCGTTCTTCGGTTCGGGGAGCGATCGAGCCGCGACCAGGTCAGCAGGCTCTCGTCAGTCCAGGTCTTCTCTGCTTTCGTCCCTTCAGCCCCCCTTGTTATACTCCCCCTCCTCTTTGAAGTCTGGGGTCCTCGCGGAGAGGGGGCTGGTGCCTGGGGGGCGGTGTGTCGGGGTTTCCTGTCGCTCGGCCCTTTGATCTGTTCAGGTGGGTCCGGGAGGGACTCCAGACACCCAGCAGGCGAGGCGCCTGCTCTCTGGGAGTCTGGTGGTCGATCGAAACCTCCCTCGGGGGAGAGACCAGAGGTGTCACAGGATCGGCGCCTCTCGGTCTGGTTTGGGGGGGGGGTTTCGCTCTCCCTCGGCCGGGCATGTGTGTTGGGGATTTGGTCGGCCCTCGGGATGTTGGCCCGCGGGAGCCAGAAGGCTGTATCAACGAGGTTCGGCGTGGTTGCAGGGTAACTTGCTGGTCAGGAGGGCCCACGCTACAAGGCCGGTCTCACACGTGCCCCCCCCAGCTGAAAGGCGGGGAGAACTACCCATCCACTTGGGGGTTCTCCTCGCTGAAGCGGAAGAATCGGGACAGGCCGTCCGCGTTGGCGTGGTCCGTCCCGGGGCGATGTTCCACCGTGAAATCCATCCCCTGGAGGGAGATGGACCAGCGTAGCAACTTGGGGTTTTCCCCTCGCATCTGCATCAACCACCGCAAGGGTCGGTGATCTGTTCGTACTCGGAAGTGTGTTCCGAACAGGTAGGGCCGTAGCTTTTTGAGGGCCCAGACTACTGCGAAGGTCTCTCTCTCAATGGTGCCCCACCGCTGTTCTCGGGGCAGCAACCTTCGGCTGATGAAGGCTATGGGCCGATCTATGCCCTTGTCGTCGAACTGGGAGAGGACTGCCCCAATGCCGTGTTCCGAGGCGTCCGTCTGGACCACAAACTCCTGGGTGTAGTCGGGGGCTTTGAGCACCGGCGCCGCGCACATGGCGGCCTTTAGGGTGTCGAACGCCTTCTGGCAGGAGGGAGTCCAGTGTACTTCCTTGGGGTGTTTTTTGGAGGTTAGTTCTGTGAGGGGGCCTGCGATGCTGCCATAGTTTTTAATAAACCTCCGGTAGTAACCGGTGAGACCCAGGAAGGCCCGGACTTCCGTTTGGGTCGTGGGGGGTTCCCAGGACAAGATGGCGTCGATCTTCGGTTGGAGGGGGGCGACCTGCCCACTTCCCACCTGGTGCCCCAGATAGGTTACGGAGCCGTGCCCAATTTGACATTTGCTGGCTTTGATGGTGAGGCCGGCCTGGCGCAGAGCCAGCAGGACTTGTCGGAGGTGCTGGAGGTGCTCGGTCCATTGGGAGCTGAATACCGCTATATCGTCGAGGTATGCTGCGCTGAACCCCTCTAGTCCGGACAGGACCCTGTTCACCAGCCGCTGGAAGGTGGCCGGGGCATTCTTCATTCCAAACGGCATCACCCTAAAGCGGTAGTGCCTATCTGGGGTGGAGAAGGCGGAGCGCTCCTTGGCTCCCTCGGTGAGGGCAATCTGCCAGTACCCACTCGTTAGGTCGAAGGTGCTGAGGTAGCGAGCGGCCCGAGGCGGTCAATGAGCTCGTCGGCACGGGGGATAGGATGAGCGTCCGCTCGGGTGACCGCATTGAGTCCTCGGTAGTCCACGCAAAACCTCAGTTCGGGGGCGACACCTGGGGTAGCCGCTTTCGGAACCAGGACTACCGGGCTGGCCCAGGGGCTGTCGGAGGGTTCAATCCCCCTGAGGGCCAGCATCTTCGCTACCTCGGTCTGGATGCTGGTTCGGACCCGATCAGGGACCCGGTAGGCCCGGTGTCTCACGGGCGGGCTGTCGCCGGTGTTCACGTCGTGGACACACCAGTTGGTGACCCCAGGGGTTAGGGAGAAGAGGTCCGCGAACTGCCTTAGGAGCTGGCGGCAGTCGGCGGACTGTTGGGCTGTGAGGGTGGTGGATAGTCTCACCCCTTCCACAGAACCATCGGTCTCTTTCGCCCCCAGGGGGTCTGGAAGGGGCTCGGTATCTTCTTCGGCCCCATCGTCGGTGGCCAGGAGCAAACTCAATTCTGTCCTTACAAAGTGGGGTTTGAGGCGGTTCACGTGGAGAACCCGGAGGGGGTTCCGCGGGGACTGCACATCGATGAGATAGGTGACTTGGCTCTTCCGCTCGACCACCTTGAAGGGTCCAGTCCATTTATCTTGGAGGGCGCAGGGCTTCACCGGGGCCATGACCCAGACTTGTTGGCCCGGCTGAAACTCGACCAGCGTAGCATTATGGTCATACCAGCGCTTCATCTCTTCCTGACTAGCCTCGAGTTCGCGGAATTTCCGGGTCTGGTTGCGGAGCGCCAAGATGTAAATGTAAATGTAAATGTATAGGTATTTATATAGCGCCGATCACCACTACGGGTATCTCAGCGCCGTACTCATACCGCTGAAGGAACCCTTCCTGGCTTTCCATGTGAGGTGTCCACTCCTGGGCACCCCCATGGTGAGGCCAGGCATCCCAGCGCTGTTGGGGCCGTTGTGGAGATTAAGCAAGCTATTGCCCAGAGTTGCAGCGTGGGACCCATGATTAGAATAGGCACTGAGGCGAGAATATCCGGTCCGCGGAATTTATAGCCCGAGACCCTGCCGCGACGGGAATCGAACCCTGGTCCCGGACCAGTGCTCTGCATCGAGGTCTGCCGCTCTAACCATTGAGCCACACTTCTCCACACTGGCAGATGTATCGGAACACATCCGGAGGGGTCCCCCGGGGGGTCGTTTCCCAACCCTCCTTGACCAGGCTCAGGGGTCCCCGGACGGGCTGTCCATATAGCAGTTCGAATGGGCTTAACCCCAGGGATTTTTGGGGAACCTCCCGGTAGGCGAACAGGAGGCAGGGGAGGAGGATGTCCCACCTCCGGCGTAGGGGTTCCGCGAGGCCCATGATCACCCCTTTCAGTGTCTTGTTAAAGCTCTCGACTAGGCCGTTCCCTTGGGGGTGGTACAGGGTGGTGAACTTGTACGATACTCTGCACTGCTGCCAGAGGGACCTCATGTATCGGGAGATAAAGTTCGTACCCCGATCACTCACGACTTCGCGGGGGAACCCCACGCGGGAGAAGATCCCCATCAAGGCCCGGCCTACCACGGGGGCCGTCACGGTGCGGAGAGGGATGGCTTCGGGGTAACGGGTGGCATGATCCACCAGGACGAGGATGAACCGGTGGCCCTGGGCTGTCTTGGGGTCCAGTGGTCCCACGATGTCGATCCCTACCTGCTCAAACGGGGTACTGACGACTGGGAAGGGTTGCAGCGGAGCCTTGCGCTTCCCCCCACTCTTTCCGCTGGCCTGGCACGTGGGGCAGGATTTGCAGTGGGCCTCCACATTTGCTCGCATCTTGGGCCAATAGAAGTGGGTGACGAGTCGCTGGTAGGTCTTATCTTGGCCTATGTGTCCGGCCAGGGGTACATCGTGGGCCGGGCCCAGGAGGAGACTTCGGAAGCGCAGGGGTACCACTAGTACTCGGGCCGATCCCAACTCGGCCAACTTCTGTTCGCTGTACAGGAGGCCGTTTTCCCAGTATACCCAGTGGTTGCCAGTCTGGTCGCCTGCTGCTTGGGCCTCGGCCTGTTGTCGGGGTCCAATGAGGGAAGGGCAGGTGGATTGCTCTTGGCAGAATTCTTCTCGGGAGGGGCCTCCTTCGCCGTGCCACTGGGCCATTTCTGGCAGTTCTTCGAGCTCGGTCAGGGGTTCGGGGTCGGAAGGCACGGACCCCTCGTCGGGAACGGTCGCTTCATCCGGAAGGGGGTCGTTGGCCTCGGGTGGCGCATCTAGGACCTCGGGGATGGTGGCGGTGCTCCGCGGCCTGGCCTCCCCCTCCTCGGAGGAAGGCACTCTGAGAGTCATCGAGCGCGTGGTGGCGCATACCCATTCGGGTAGGCCCATCATCTCGAGATGGGCTCTTCGTTCCACTTGTCCCCACGGGGAATTCTCGAGGTTGTTGCCCAGGAGGCACTCCACGGGCTGGGAGGTTCGTACCGCCACCTTTAACTTGCCGGTGACTCCCCCCCATTCGAAGGGAACCAGAGCCATCCGGCAGAGGCTCTCGGAATTGTCTGAGGATATGACGGGACAAAAGGCGCCGGGCAGGATCTGATCTTCGGAGACCAGATGACAATGAACCGCCGTGACACTCGCCCCCGTGTCCCGGAGGCCCTCTACGCGGTGACCGTTGACCGTCACCTGCTGTCGGTACTTCTTCGTGTTAGCGGGCAGGGGCGCTCCGGGGACCATCTCTCGGTCCCCTAGGGAGACCAAGGCCATGGCGGCTGGTTCCCATTCTTCGGAGTCTTCCATCTCCTCCCCCAGGGCTACGGAGGCCATTTGTCAAGCCGGCGGAGTCGTTGCGGCGGTTCGTTGGTACATGGGACATTGAGGGTCGCTGGCATAGTGTCCGGTCTGTTGGCAGCGGAAACAGGTGATCCTCACGCGAGGCCCTGGCCTCCCCGGTGGCCCGGTGCTGGCTGGAGGTGGAGCTGGAAAGGGTGGAGGTTGTCCTCTGGGGGGCTGCGTGGGGATCCCCCCGGAAGTTCCCTTGGCCGGCCTTGATTCCCTCCGCCCCTCTGGCGGGGGGAGCCCTGACTGTGGCGGCCGTAGTCTCCCACGGGACCCCGGGAGGCCCGGGTGTTTACCCACCGGTCAGCCTCGACGGCCAGTTTTCGAGGGTCTGTGAGTTTGCTGTCCAGGAGGTGCTGGCGTAGTTCTACAAAGCAATTAGCGGCCAAGTGTTCCCAAGCGATCAGGTCAAACAGCTCCTCAAAGGTGGAGACCTTGCTGCCCTTGATCCACCCGTCCAAGGCCCGGCTGTAAAAGTTCACGTACTCCACCCAGGTGGTACCGGGTATCTTCTTGCAGTCTCTAAACCGTTGCCAGTACATTTCAGGGGTGAGCCCATATCTGGCTACTAGGGCCTCTTTCATGTGACTGTAGGAGTTCATTACCGTGGAAGGCAGGTCCAGCAGGGTATCTCTTCCCTCGCTCAGGAACCGGCCCCACAGCCCAGCCCCCCAGTCTTTCTGCGGGACTCGGTGGGAGGTCATGGCGACTTCGTAGGCTTTGAACCATTGCTGGATGTCGTTGTTCTTATAGTATTCTTTCACCACATCTTTGGGGATGTGGACCTTTAGTTCCACGTGGCGGAAGGGGGTCGGGTTTCCGGGGGTCTGACCTCTGCATTCTTAGCCTTGAGCTCGATCTCCTTCAGGCTATGTTCTTGCTCTAGCTGGAGTTGTCTTTCTTCGTGTTCTCTTTGTCGTTTCTTTTCCTCAAGTTCTCCTTGTAGGCGTAACTGTTCTACCGCCAGCTTCTTTTCGGCCAGCTTTATCTCTCCTTCGATTTTCAATTTTGCTAGTTCTAGTTCGTGGTTGCGACCTCTTTCTCGGTCCGCTATTTCCTCTGGGGATAGGCCCCCCTCGGGGGCGCCGTTCCTCACCGGGCTGCTTCGGGGTTCGTTAGGAGGCTCTCCTTCTGTTTGTGTCTGGGGAGTCCCCGCCTCGACCCAGGTTCTTAATGCCCCCTGGAAGTCCTCTTTCGTGCTTAGTCCGGTGGTAGCGGCGACAGGAGGGATTGGTGTGCATGTTTGACTTGCATATGCCGAAACAGTTCTGTCTGCGCTAAGCCATAGGTGGCCTGTAGAAGGGCAAAGGTGATCATTTCCCCTTTCTGCCACAGGTCCCCTACTTTTGATATACCTATTAGGTCCCAGCTGCGAAAGCCTTTGGTATTGCCAGCATCCCATGTCTCTTTGTATCCCATAACGGCATCGCTTGTGTGACCACCCCTTCCCAGCCTAATGTTCGTTGCGCCTCAAACCATATACGTATTGCGTGCAACGTTGGGCCTGTTAAGTTGTGTTGTTTCTTTTTGTTGTATAGTGCCCCCATGATCCCTGATGGGGCCAGTTGGTGTCTATCCAACCCAAACGCTGTATCCTCTTGGGGGATATGGAGCCATTGGTTAATGGCTACTAACTGGAATGCCCAATAGTATACTTTGATGTCAGGAAGAGCGATCCCGCTATCATATCAGCTTCTGGTTAGTTTGTGCAGTGCTATACGGGGCGCTTTCCTATCCCAAAGCCATGTCGTAATTTCCGCATTTATCGCTGTGAAGTATGTAGAGGGGACAGGGAACGGTGTGTTCTGTAACGTGTATAGAAATCGTGGGAGTGCCATCATCTTGAAGAGGGCAGCTCTCCCTAGTAGCGTCAGGGGTAGTGTGCGCCAATACTTGACGTTCTTTTTTTAATCATGTCAGGGGTTGCATCAAGTTTTTTTCTGTAAACTGTGCATGGTCATGCGTTACAAATATCCATAGATACTTAAATCCATCTGTGACTATCTGAAGTGTACATCCACGCGGAAGCCGCGGAGGGGGGCCATGCAAGACATAGAAAAGCGACTTTTCCCAGTTGATGGTGAATCCTGATACACGCCCATAGGCTGCACAGATGTCTAATTGTTGCATTTTTAATATATTTAATATTAATTCTAATTCTTTTAGTTTTTATTGTCGTTATTATTATTTTTCTAATTTTGGATTTTTAATTTTTTGTGTGTATTTTTTGGATTCGTTTTTTTATGTTTTACATTTTTTGTATTAAATTTTATAATATTTAAATTGTTGCTCTTTTAGATTTTTTTGAATTTCATTAGCTGTTTATATTTATTTGGTAATTTATTTGTTTTAGTGCAACTTCTTTTGTTATTTGGTTTTCTAAGAATACAACTGTCAGACGTTCTTAATGGCAAGAAACTGAGTTAGTTTTGAGTTTTAATAGTACAGCTGAACTTTCTTTAAAGCACATTACTTTTCTCAATATGATTAGGAATGGTAAATCTAGACTTCTCAAACTCCAACACATTCCCCGCAAAGTGGCTAAATTCGAAGTAGGAATACTAACTCTAACCCTTCCCCCAAAGGCCATTACTTTCCCCAATGTGGTGAAGTTTGAAGTGGGAACAGTGAATCTGACCCCCAAAGTCCAACACTTTCCTCAATGTGGTTCGGTTTGCAGTGGAAATATAAATCTGACCTTCTCCAAAGGCCAACACTTTTCCCAATGTGGTTGTGTGCTGTGGGGATACTAAATCTAACCGCGCCAAAATCCAACACTTTCCCCACTGTTGTTAAATTTGTATTGGGAAGAATATATGTAACCCTCCAAAGTGAAACACTGTATCCAATGTGTAGCAAAGTCCAACTCTTTCCTCAATGTGGTTAAGTTTGGAGTGGGAATATTAAATGGATTCCCCCCGAAGCCCAACAGTATGAGAATTGTTTTTAAATAGATGTTAAGTGTATTCACATTTGGACATTTGTTTAAAAAGATATTCTTCATTGCTATTCTTCGATAAAGGTGAGTTTTTAATTTTAATCTATTTTCTATAGTTACTACATGCGGGGGAATGGTAGATTATTAGCTTAGTATTTGTATTTTAATGTGTTTTTTTTTAGGTTATAATTCATTGTAGAGCTTTGTCATAGTTGTTTGAGGTATGTGCATCAGGCCTAATTCTGCTTTATTGTATATGTATTTTTATTGTACGAAAGTTTGTTATAGTTTAATCTGTGTTTAGGTATTTTAAGCTTTGTGTTAGTATTTATGTTGGGTATGTTTGTTTTGAGGATGGTGTTTTCTGTGTTTTCTTTAACATGTGTTTTTATTGAAGCCAAACTTCTGTTTTTGTATGGTGGATACAGTTTTTTAAAATGGAAAAATAATTGGGATTTTTATTTTTCTTTGTTTTGTGTGGTAATCCTGGAGCATTTTCTGTCATTTGCTTATTTTTAATTTTCTGACTACCTTCCATGTATTTTATATGGTTATATTAATAGATTACAGTTATATTAGTATCTTTTCATTTTTTGGGGCTCTATTTTGTACACTTTTTTGATGAATTATGGGTTTTATTGGATGTTTCTTTGTCTGCTGAGGGCTTCAGCTACAAAACTGTGAGTAATTCTGTTTTGTATAGTATTTATTTGTTGGTGGGAATTTTGTACTGTATAGTGTTGGTACATATTTTGCAATTTTGAAATTATGTGTAACATTGTGGTATAATATGTGGTGTTTTGGTCTGTATGTGATTTATATTATTGCATGCTCATTTTGGATTTTGGAGAAAGTATTTTATATAGATATTAAATACCATTCTGAAATAATATTTCTATTTAGCTTATATTTCATTTACAGTGATACAAATTATT
Organism: Triturus cristatus; assembly: GCF_964204655.1. Classification (NCBI taxonomy): domain Eukaryota; kingdom Metazoa; phylum Chordata; class Amphibia; order Caudata; family Salamandridae; genus Triturus; species Triturus cristatus. The sequence goes on from NC_140595.1 coordinate 819,848,098, forward strand.
CAATATTTCAATTTCATAAAATTGTTTAGGTTTTGGTTGTTAATTTTTTTTTTTAAACCAGCTCATATTTTGATGTAATTTGTTGTGATGTTTTACTGTAGTGTTTTAGCTATTGTTTTAAGGTAGGGTTGTCAGTAAACAGTTGCACTTTGATTGCTAGCATTTTGTGCAGTTTTTTAACTTGATGGGATATTATTGTTTTCAAATGTGTTAGGGGTTTTTCTAGTCTTAGGTCCTAATTACGAATACAGCCGTACCCGTAGATGGTGGTCTGCCTGCTGCCATCCCGTCGGGTGTCTTGCCTGATTACGATGGTGGCAGTGGGACCGCCATAAGACCGCCGCCTCCGCCGGGATTCAGGATCCCCCAGCAGTGGTGAGAGGGGCTGAAAATGGTGGCTGTGCCGATGTCGACAATTCCAAGCAGATTACAACCTGCATTTCCACTACACATTTCATGTTGGGGACCCCGCCATGAAAAGGGTGGGGGAAAGGCAGGGAAGGAGTCCCAAACAGGGCTCCCGGATGAATCTGCCCATGGGGGAGGGGGCACATGTTGTGCCCCCCTAGAATTGTACCATCATGCGTGCACTGTGTGGTATGCACAATATGGTAAATGCCACAAAGTGCACGTTACGTGGCAGTGGTCGAAAAGCTGCAGCATGACTGCTGGCTGTAATCCTCAGCCAAAGCATTCTGTGGCCCCGCCAGCCCATAAACAAAATCATAATTGGGCAGACGAGATGCTGCGGGATTGGCAGTCTTCCCCGGACCTCCAAAGTTGCGGCCCGGCTGGTAGACCGCCAAACTCCTCATCCGGTCGTTAGTTCTTGGTAGCTTTGTTCTTTTTTTACTATTTCCCTCAGACTCACCACCCCCCAGTCACACCGTTCGTCTGATTCCTGGAACCACGTCAACGTCGAAGACACCATCAAGACCATGAACACCATCCACTCTGGCTCACCATCAGACCCTTGCCCCCACCACATCTTCAATAAAGCGAGCTCCATCATCGCACCCCAACTCCGTAAGATCTTCAACAGCTCATTCGAGACCGCCACCTTCCCGCAAAGTTGGAAACACGCAGAGATCAACGCCCTACTCAAGAAACCCAAGGCAGACCCAAAGGACCTCAAGAACTTCCGGCCCATCTTCCTGCTCCTGTTCCCGGCGAAAGTCATCGAGAAGATCGTCAACAGACAACTGACCCAATTCCTCTAAGAGAACAGCACCCTGGACTCGTCCCAATACGGATTCCGCTGCAACCACAGCACCGAAACCGACCTCATCGCCGCCACCGACGACATCAGAGCCGTGCTGGACAATGGCGAAACCACGGCCCTCATCCTCCTGGACTTCTCGGCCGCCTTCGACACTGTCTGCCACCACACCCTGCGCACACAACTCTGCAACGCAGGGATCCATGACAAAGCCCTGGACTGGATCACCTCCTTCCTCACCGACAGAACCCAGAGAGTCCGCCTCCCTCCATTACGATCCGAAGCCACCAAGATCACCTGGGGCATACCCCAAGGATCATCCCTCAGCCCGACCCTTTTCAATGTCTACATGACACCACTCGCCAACATCGTACGATCACACGACCTCAACATAGTCTCATACGCCGACGACACCCAGCTGATCCTGTCCCTCACCAAAAACACCGCCAAAACCAACTTCCATGCAGTGATGAAGGCCGTCGCCATATGGATGAAGAGCAGTCACCTGAAACTGAACTCGAACAAGGCGGAGGTCCTCCTCCTCGGCTCCACCCCTTCCGCCTGGGATGACTCCTGGTGGCCTGCCTCGCTGGGAACTGCGCCGACACCCACGACCACGCACGCAACCTGGGGTTCATCCTGGACTCAGCGCTCTCAATGACCCAACAAGTCAACGCCGTCTCCTCCTCCTGCTTCAACACCCTCCGGATGCTTCGCAAGATCTACAGATGGATCCCCACCGAAATCAGAAGGACGGTCACCCAGGCCCTCGTCATCAGCAGGCTGGACTACGGTAAGGCCCTCTATGTGGGAACCACGGCCAAACTCCAGAAGCGACTCCAACGCATACAAAACACCTCCGCACGTCTCATCCTCGACATCCCCCGCCACAGGCCACATCACCGCCCACCTGAAGGACCTGCACTGTCTTCCTGTCATCGAGAGGATCACCTTCAAGCTCCTCACCCATGCACTCAAAGCACTCCACAACGCCGGACCCGCATACCTCAAGAAGCGACTCACCTTCTACACCCCCAACCGCCAGCTCCGCTCCGCTCCGCTGACCTCGCCCTCGCCTCCGTTCCACGCACCCACCGAACAACCGCAGATCCTTTTCCCACCTCGCCGTTAAGACATGGAACACCCTCCCCATCCACCTACGACAGACCCAGGACCTGCTGACCTTCAGGAGACTCCTCAAGACCTGGCTGTTTGATCAGTAGCTGCTCCCCCCGCGCTTTGAGACCCTCAAGGGTGAGTAGCGCGCTTTACAAATGTTTGATTGTTTGATTGATTGATTTCTAGAAAGTGGTAGTGTTTAGTGGCTTCTTGCAAGTGTACCGTAGAAGGAATCGTGCCACCCCTCCACTGCATTGTTAGTTATTGCTTCTGGAGAGTTGAATTGTAGAAGACATTCCACCATGGAATGTGAACTTTGGGTTGGCGCCTGTGTCCTGTTCTGCCCAGGCAACCAATGCAAGTATCTTAAAAATAGTCCATTAGTGGCAAGAGTTTGTCTTCGTTTTTTTGTGCTCAAGGGATTCTGTTAACATGTTGTAGGAGTTACTTCTGTGACAGGGATGTAGGATAATGCTACTCATTTGTTCACTTATGCAAATTCTGTGTTTGTGGTGTATTATGTACTAAGTGTAGATTTTTGTAGGTGGCTCCTTATTCTTTGGTTGAAGTGCTAGTAGCATCTTTGTATTGCTGTGTGTCGGTAAATCTTTATTATAGTTGAAATCAAAGCTTGTTCAAAATCTATAAATCGTTTTTTTGGGACTGTAATTTGTTTTGTGTTTGATTAGCATTAAGACTTTATTATAAGTTTCACTTTGCTTGTTTGGCAGTAGCTTCAATATTAAAGGGACGTTTGTGTTATGGTATTGTGCGTGTATTTGTGAAAATAGTGGTGGTTGTGATTTAAATGCGCCATCCATCATCCATATGTTGCATTGTGTTAATATTAATAAATTATTGTTGGATACGTATGATTCTTTTGTCGTTATTTTCATTGTCATGCAGTAAGAAGTCTTGGGTAGTATGTGTTCATTTTAAATGTTGGGTGATTTGTATTTCCTCGTGTGTTTTGGTGCTCTTGGTGTTTCTCTAATGATTCTCCTTGTTCTAGTTATTAGTCTTGTTAGGTTTTCTATGGCAGAGAGTTGCCTGGTTGCTTCTTTAGGAAATTGTGGAATTCTATTTTTCGTATAGTTCCTGTGGCTCTTGTGAGGTTGTGCTCGCTTCTCTTAAGTCCTGTCGGATGTTCCTAGCTTGAATTTCAGTCGCGTTTGGAGGGTGATTATGGTCCCTTACACTATCAACAATATCTTCTTGGGTGGTGGCCCTTCTTTAGCAAGCATTGGAGTGCTATTTAGTGCTATTTAGTGCATTTACATAGCGATGTTGTCGCTAGAAGTGCTTTCTTTGCTTTAGGTGTAATCCTGTAACTAAATAGCAGTTTCCCATTTTGTGATTTAATATTAATATTTATTTTCCCACATTGTCTGTGGATTGCAGAGTTACAAAATATGTTATTTTATGTATACTATGCCACCTAAATAATGTATAACATTTTTACAATGTATTTTGGTAAATTTGATTCTATTTTTAGAATGTCTTTTGTTCTGGTTGGTTCTGTGTTATTTGAAGGGTTGTTCTTATTCTTCTTTTTTAATTGTACTGTTGACAAAGAGAACCCTTTTAATTATTGAGGTTTACTTTTGTTTTTGTTTGTTAAATTTGTCCACTAACAAATTACAACAGAAGGATTATTATTTAATTTTAGGCATTATGTTTGTTTATTTTTTTTATAATACCTATATTTCTCTTTGTTTAGCTGTCACTTCATTTTGCAATAGTTTTGGAGCCTGATTTTATTTTTGCGCTGTTTGGTGTTATTTTTTGTCAGTCTTGGTACCTGCGTTTTGTGACATGAGTGATGCTTTCCACCACAGATGGCTTCTTCTATAGCAATTAGTGGCTCTTTTTTTTTTACTTTCAATACTGGGTTTTATTTGGAAAAATGTTTCTATCTCTTACCTGTTTTAGGTGAAATGTCATTGTTTGCTGGGTTAATAATTGGTTATTTTTGGTGTTTTTCTGGTGTTAATGTTTTATTCAAATTTGTATTTAGTTTTAAAGAATTATATATAAATACATACCTTTTTAAATTATGTTTAGCTATGTTTTGTTCACACTATTTTTGTTTTTGCGGTTTTAGGCAATGTTTCTTATGTTTTAATATGGTGACAATATTTACTATTTATTTAGAGTTTTCATACTTACATAACTTAGATATTTTTCACGGCTATATTTTTGTAGTCGATAATTTGTGTTTCTTTATTTTTTATATAGGATGGCGATATTTGTGTTAATTTTTTTTTTTTTACAATACTTTTGTATGTTGATATTATTTATCTCCATGTTATATCATAGAAGCATGGAAAAGGGGAAGGTGTACAGACTGAACTTTGGCTGACAGAAATGAGTTAAGCCAGGCTACAGTGGCATAAAGGATGCCTACCTGACCTAGCAGCAGGATCAGAATTTTATGCGATCCGGTATTGAGTGAACCACTCAGATTTAAGGATTAAATTTGTTTATTATTAGTTGTCGGAGCACAAACCAGGGATCAGAAGCCAAATGCCTACAACCCAAAGGGCCGGCGTATCGTGTAGCTGCTAACATCAAGGAGCGACAGGGTGTAGCGCATTATTCACAGTTATACACAGCAAGTCGCCTACAACCCTTATGGCCGGCCGCGTCACCAAAATTTGGATAATAACACCTACACATTGTCCATAGGTCTTATGTGGTAGTCAGGTGGCCCCCAGTCGGCGCCTGACGGCAGACGACCCGCGGAAACTACAATCTCCCCGTGGTGCTCCCAATGTGAACAAAGAACCAAAACGAAACAGAACCCCAGTCCCTGTAAACGTGGCGCGAGTCCGGGCACACCCTCCAGACAGTTCTACAACAACGGCTGTGCCAAGGACCCAGGCGCCCCCCCACACCCTCCCATCCCCATTCCCACCCCCCCTTCACCCTGCGTTCCACGTCCATCTCCCTCCACCCCTCGGGGACTCCTGCAATCTGGAAGCGCTATTCTTACTTCTGCTCCTCAGCGAGACGCAGTAAGCGCAGGTATCGGGGACAAGTAACCTCCCGAAACTCTGAGGCCAGCATTGCCAGGAAGGGTTTCCATAGTTCCCCATATTTAGAACCCTACCCCGCCAACGTCAAAGAGAGTTTTTCCATACCAAGGACGTGCCAAAGCCGGTGCAGCCACTCAGTGAAGGATGGAATGTTGTTAGTGCGCCAGTGAGTGAGTATAGTTTGTGTCGCAGAACCCAATGCTATGGCTATCAGTCGTCCCCTTCTAGAACGAAGCGGATAGGTCAAGGGGTTCGGCAGGCCCAGCAGTGCGTAGGCGGGAAAACGTGGTATCTCAGTGTTGAAGTGACTATCCACCTCGTCAAGCACTTGCGCCCAAAACGGCCGAATATACTCACACTCCCACAGTAGGTGCGTCAGTGTGCCCACCTGTCCGCATCCTCTCCAACAACACACCTCCCTCCGATGATCCATTGCATGGAGCCGCTCTGGGGTATAGTACCAGTAGGTTGCCACCTTCGTGAGCGTGTCGGTAAGGCCCATATGGTACGCAGAGTGGCGCGCTCTGTGGTATATTCCTTCCCATTCTTTGTGGGTCAAAGTGCGGCCCAGCTCTCTCTCCCACCGCGTCCTCCCCGCATTGAAGGTATGTGTATACCGAGCCTGCAGCATACTATACAAGTCAGAGATTAATTGTTTATCCGAGGTGCGTGTAAGAAGCCACCTCTCATACCGTGAGAATCTCCGATCGGCCAGCGGGCGCACCCGTCTGTCCAGCACTTGCAGGTAGCGAAGCCTCTCCGTCTCCTGCAGTCCATATTCCTGTGAGAATTGTGTGAAGGGATATACACCTTCCCCGTCATACATGTGGTAGAGGAAGCGGCAACCCGACGGCTTCCACCGGACAGACGCCGCCGAGTGCATCCCAGGGGTGAACTCCGGGTTGTCAAACAAGGGAGTAAGCGGGGAAGGGAACGTGGTAAAGTCATGCGCAATGCTCACTCGATCCCAGATCTCTAAAGGCACTCGGGTGATGTGTGAGGCATACAGGTTAGGGGGCCTGTGTTCCCTACGCAGAAATGGAATTTCCTGCAGGGCCCGGGCTGCAACTGCCTGATCTTGGAACAGCCAATGCTTCTCCGACTCCCAGCGGCTCCACTCCACAAGGTAGCGAAGCTGTGTGGCTCGGAAGTATAGTTGCAGATCGGGGACCCCCAACCCCCCGCTCTCAGGAGGTAGATAGATAGAAGCCTCTTCATGCGCGGCTTTCGCCCGTTCCAGATCAACTGGGCCAGCTCTGCTTGCGTCCGTCGGAGCCAACCGGCAGGCGGGTATAGGGGAATCATGCGAAATATATAGAGGAGCTGTGGCAAGACGGTCATCTTGACCGCGGCGATTCTGCCCAACCAGGAAAGGGGGCAGTACTTCCAGCGTCCCAGCTCCCGACGGATTTTCCGGCTCAGAGCTGCGTAGTTGAGGGCCACCACCTGCGGCAGCGTCGGAGCCAGCTGTATCCCCAAATAGGGGACAGACTCCTCCTCCCACTGGAAGGGAAGCAGGGACCGCAGGTAATCCCGGGTGGACCGAGTCAAAGAGAGGCTAAGAGCCTGTGATTTATCCTTATTGAACTTAAACCCAGCCACCCCCGCGAAGGTGTCCAGGTCCGCCATGCAGGCCGGGAGAGACTTCCGTGGATTAGCGATAGAGAGCAGCACATCGTCCGCATACAGGCTGATGGTGTGTATGTAGCCCCCGAACTTGATGCCAGTGACATTAGGGTTCTGTCGTATCGCCTGGGCTAAAGGCTCCATATAAGCAGCAAATAGCAGCGGCGACAGCGGACACCCCTGGCGCGTGCCCCGTTCTATCCGGAAGCTGGAGGACGTGTGCCCATTCACCCGGACCGCCGCCGAGGGGAATTTGTAGCAGTTGAATATATGGGTGCGGAATCTCTCCCCTAGGCCCATTTTCAACAACACCTGCTCCAGGTAGGGCCAATGGACCCGGTCGAATGCTTTTTCTGCATCAATCGTGAGAAGCATGTACTCCCCCGTCGTCCTGGAGGCCTTCTCAATCAGATGTAGGACTCTTTTCGTATTGTCGGGGGCCTGACGTTCCGGGATAAACCCCGCCTGATCCGGGTCTATGAGGCCCGGCATACAAGGCGCCAACCGACTAGCTAAAATGCCCGTGTAGAGCTTGAGGTCTACATTCAACAAGGAAATGGGGCGATAGGCCCCGCATCTGGTCCTATCCTTCCCCGGTTTAGGGATGACCGTTACATGGGCCTCCAGTAAATCCGCCGGGATCGCGCCCTCTGTCGCAAAGGAGTTGAATAGCTTAGTGAGCAGGGGGGCCAACTGGTTACAGAATTGTTTGTAAAAGCTCGCGGTGAAGCCGTCCGGCCCCGGGGCTTTCCCCAGCTTCAGCCTCGCTATGGCCGCAATTACGTCCTCCGGGCGAATGTCTCTGTCCAGTTGGTCCGCCTGGCCTCCAGACAGCGCTGGTATGGTGACCGCGTTCAGATAGTCCGCCCCGTGATCGGCCGCCAGGTGGGAGCCTGCATAAAGGTCAGCATAGTACTCCCGAAATGCCTCAGCTATGTCACGGTCCTCCGTGAGCCTCGTGCCGTCTTCCCGGCAGAGCTCCCGGACCCCCTGCCTGGTGCGGGCCTCCCGCAGCTTATGAGCCAGCAGCCGCCCGCATCTGTTTCCCCCGGTATAGTACGCATGTTTTAGGCGTAGGGCGGCATACTCCGCTCTATCTTGATCTAGTGCCGCTAGTTGTTGTCGGGCGGCTTTAAGTTGGCGCCACACTCGGGGAGCCCCCGTCCTCTGGTGTATCTGTTCCAGCTCTTTGGTCGCCCGCGTGAGCTCTTCCCTTTTATGCCCCCGCTCCCTATTGTCGGCCGACGAAATAGAAATGAGTTCCCCCCGAAGGACGGCTTTCAGTGCCGCTCATTGGGTCGCTAAGGTTGTATCGGCGTTCGCGTTGTGCTCAGGAAAAGTCTTTGATAGCCCTACGGGTCTGCGCCCTGACCTCCTCTCGATGCAGCAGAGTATCTCGGAGACGCCACACTCTGTCCGGGCGCACCACCGGCGGCAGAGTCAGGACCAGGAAAAGCGGCGCATGATCAGAAAGGGAGGCCACCCCTATCTCTACCTCCGTGGCCAATGCCCGCACCGTGGGCGACGTCAAGAAGTAATCAAGCCTGGCGTAGGTCTTGTGTGCGTGAGAATAGTAGGAGTACTCACAAGCCCGGGGGTGGAAACTCCGCCACAGGTCGGACATCCCTAGGTCCCGTAGGCGGGCCATTCCCGCCGCCGAAAGCGCCCCCGCCTGGTGTGTCCGCTGACAGGACCTGTCCTGGATATTATCAAAAACGAGGTTCAAATCGTCCCCCAGAAGGACGTTACGGTCCCTAGTGGACAAAACATCTGTGAGTGCGGCCTGTAAGAAGCGCTCCTGACCCTCATTTGGGGCATAGATTGAGCCAATGGTGAAGGTCTGGGCCCCCAGAGCGAACCTATAAGCCAAGAGCCGTCCCCTAATCTCCACTTCCTTCTGCAAAACCTCCCCACGGAACCGCTGGGCCACCAAAATCGCCACCCCCGCTGCCTTGGTGGGACCTGAGGAGAAAAGCTGTGTCGGGAACTTGCGGGACCTGAGCCTATGACAGTCCCGCGCTAGGAGATGCGTCTCCTGCAGGAGACAAATGTCCGCCCGTGCGTTCTCTAGACAGGACAGTACCGCCCTCCGATTGACCGGATTATTCAGCCCCCGGACATTAAGTGATAGTACCCTAAGTGTATGAGGGGCCATTTGCGTCAACTATAAAACCCCGAATGCCCTTGACCCGCTATGTATTGCCCTACCCGGGAGCGCCCCAGGAGTGACCGACGCGCCCGCCCCCCAACCCGCCAACAGCTGCGACCCCACCTAGTGATGGACGTGGAACCCCGGACCCCGTTGAGAAGAACACCCCCCTCCCCCCCACCCCTTCCCCACAACCAAATTTCAACAAGTAAATGAAAAAAGAAGGAAAAAGGTCTTGTAACAGTGTCCTCCATCTTCCCCAAGAATAGAAGGAAGTAGTGAGGCATAAAGTGTCCCATTGGAGAGGCCTCTCTCCCGCCGACAGCCCAGCCAACGAGCCAAGCACCGTAGCATTCCGCTCAAGTGGGTGAGGGGGCACGCAGCCCCGCAGAGACAGTCTCCAGCACCGCCTGCTGACCTCTGAGGATCTCCACCGCCGGGGGTTTCTTGGCGCGCCTACCACGTCCCTGTCGGCGCCACCCCGGCCGCTCGGGCCGCCCGTCCGCCAAGCCACCCTCGTCTCCGCTGTCTTCCGCCGGCAGCTCGATCTCCAGTAGCTGTGCCGCCTCCTTCAGGGAGCGCAGCTGGTATAGGGTGTTTCCAATGCGAAACACCAGGCGAAAAGGGTGTCCCCAGCTGTATCGGATGTTACGCTGCTGTAGATGTGCCGTGATCGGCCGGAACCTTCTGCGCTTGTGAAGCGTGAGCGCCGAGAGGTCCTGATAGAGGACCGGGGCATGGTCCCTAAAAGCCACAGGGAGTTTCTGGCGTGCTTTCCGGAGTATCTCCTCCTTGGTGCGATAATCTTGGAGGCACACCAGAATGTCCGAGGGAGCAGCGGCCTCCGACCTGGGGGGACCCACTCGATGCGCCCGGTCGATCCGCAGTTCCGCATCCAACGGACGGTCCAAGATGTGGTTAAAGAGCGCCGTCGTGAAGCCGAATAGATCTTTCATGTCCTCCGTGGGCTTTATTCCTCGAACTCGGATATTGTGGTGTCGGGAGCGGTTCTCAAGGTCTTCCACGTGGGACTGGAGGTCCACTTGCTGTTCGTGGACCCGAATAAGTTCCTGCTGTAGCGCCGCCAGCTCCGTGTCCCGCCCGTCGCCCTTCTCCTCCAGCACCGCGACCCTCTCTCCAATGCTGTCCACATCTCTACGGACCTCTTTGAGCTCAGCTGTGAATTCCTTTTGCAGATTCTGAATGTCCGCTCGCAGAGCCGAGAACATGGATTCCAGGAAGGACTTGGTAATCTGTTCAGCACCCTCCTGCTGTGTCACTGAGTGGCTGGACGCCGCCGCCGCCATGACTCTCGCGGAACCTGCCGGGGCCTGGGCGAACAGGTCTTTCAACGTCTTATCCTTCCGTTGCTTCGGGGGCACCATTACTAGTCGCTACCTTCCTGACGTTGTCTCGTGCACGTCAGGGCCTAGCCCCGCCGCCACTCCCCACTGCCTGCTAGCTGCGCCTTCGGTGCCACCTCGCGTGTCCTCCAACTCCGGGCCTCCTTCTCGAGCCGCCCACTCGGCCACTGTACCCCACCGGCTGGCCCGTCCCGCAGGCTGCTCCCGTCGGGCCTCTACTTCATCGCCACCGGCCCGTGGGTCCGAGGCTCGGGGCTCCCGCACACCCGCTAGGCCTCTTCCGGCCCTCTCCGGCGTCAACTTGCACTTCCGAGCTGCCCCCGGGTGAAGAAGCGGCCCTGCCGGCTCCCGGGCCCTCGCCTATGCCCACTCCCTCCAGCCGCTCCTCGGGGCACCCAGGCCTCCTCACCTCATCCAGCCACCAGCCAAAGTCTACAGGGTCCACAGCCTCTGTGAAGGCGGAAAGCTCCCAGACCTCGCTGGCCTCCAATTCGTGTCTAGGCGGCCATCTTAGGCGAAGTTCCCGCCGTCCGGGCACCCCGGGGCCCCCCCAGGCAGGCCGCTCTGTGGCTCCAATGGCTCGGGTCGACTCGCTCCTCTCCACCTCCTCCAGTTCCACCCAAGGGCCGCCGCTCACCCGATCCTCGCGCTGCTCCCTCGGCTCCGCCGGATGCTCCCCTCCGCCGAGTGCTCCCCTGGGGCTCCGCACCTCCGCCACACTGGCAGGCCACGGGGGGAACGTCCTCGCACACCTCCGCTCACCTCCTAGACACAGGCAGGGGTAGATCACCGCACGTGGACCGGCCGCCAACTCTCCCCCGGACGGCGCCGCCGGCCGGGTCTCCCGCACTCCCCCTGGCAATGGCGCCGTACTTCCTCCCGGCTGAATCACCCAGGCTCAGCTTTCACCTGCATGCGGGGCCCGGAGCCTGCGTCCGCTCAGGAATGCCGCCCCCACCGCTGTCGAAACGGCGACCAGCCCCCTCCACCACCAAAACTCGGGCTGCAGCCGGTCGCCGGTGCATTTACTGGGCGGCCGGCAGGAGAGCCCGGGAAACGCGTCCGCTCAAGCCGCCATCTTGGCCACGCCCCCAACCACTCAGATTTAAAAGAATAAGGACAGCTCTACTCCATGGTCTCCTGTTGCATGAATATATGGGGCTGGGGTTGGCGATCTCTTTGACGATGCTGAAGAGTTCCTTGCTGTTTTGGGTGTTGTTGTCTAGGCGTTCTCTGAATGCTGTCCTTTTGGTGGAGCGGATTAGTTGGTGGTGTTTGCAGGTGGCGTTCTTGAGGGCTGTCATGTTTTCTGTTGACTGGTCGTGGCGCCAGGCTTTCTTGAGGGTGCGGCATGATTTCTTGGAGTTTTTGAGGTCGTTGGTGAACCACGAGGCTTTCTTGCTGCCGGGTCTGTTTGGAGGATTCTTCAGTGGTGCGAGGGTGTCTACACAGTTGGTGAGCCACTGTGTGAGGTTGCGGGCTGCTTCGTTGGGGTCCGTGGTGTTGGTGAGAGGGTTCTGGCTCAGTGAGATGGTGAGTTGGTCGGAGGTGATCTTGCTCCAGCATCTTCGTGGTCCTTGTTGCGTGTGGTGGTGAGTCGTGGTTTTCCTGAAGTTGAAATCGACGCAGCTGTGATCTGTCCAGTGAAGTCCGGTGGAGTGGCTGAAGGCGATGTGGTCGCTGGAGTAGAAGACTGGGTCAAGCGTGTGGCCGGCGTACTGGGTGGGGGTGGTCATCAGTTGCTTGAGTCCGAGGTTGGCGAGGTTGTCCAGCAGGGTGGTGGTGTTGCTGTCATTGTTGTTTTCCAGGTGGAAGTTGAGGTCCCCTAGGAGGATGTAGTCTGAGGAGGTGCGATGGCTTCGCTGAATTGTGTGCGTGGTCCCGGGGGTCTGTAGATGAGGGTGCCTCTGAGGGTGGTCTTGGGGTCGGTGTGGATCTGGAAGTGAAGGTGCTCAGCGGCGGTGATGTTGTCGTCGGAGTTGGTCGTGATGCGGATGGTGTTTCTGTGGACGATGGCGATGTCTCCTCCGGTTTGGTTTATGCGGTCCTTCCGGGTGATCTTGTAGCCATCCGGGATGGCTATGGTGATGCTGGGGGCTGAGGAGGCGTTCATCCAGGTTTCTGTGAGGAAGGCGACGTCCGGTGCTGTTGTGTCGAGGAGGTTCCAGAGTTCGACGGCGTGCCTTTGGACGGAGCGGGTGTTGAGCAGGATGCACTTGAGGTGGTTGTTGCTGGTGCCTGGTCTGGCGGGTGTGGTGCAGGTGCGGAGGCAGGTGAATTTGCAGGCTTGGCATGTGAAGGGTCCGTGGGTGCGTTTCGGGGTGGCTCGGTGGCAGGCGGGGGTCCGGCCGGTGTTGAGTGTGTGGAGGATGTTGGTGAAAGTGATTACAAGCACCAAAAGCAAAAATAGTAGATACAGTTCTACCATGGTGCTGAAACTGTGTATATATGCAGGCATATATACAAGGAGGTTATCAAGTGTACTCCTACAATGTGAACCCTACTCTGAGTGTACCTAGAGTGTGTGTAGGTGTAAAGCCAAGAATCCCCCCAAGGGACTATCCAACCCCATTACCTGGTGGGAGAGAATGTAAGAGCCCGTCTTGGTCATGAACTGGACACCCCCTAACGGAGATGTCAGACCGCTGCGTGGTGAAGTCCCAGTATGCAGGGACCCTCGGTGTCAGCTGAAGTGCCTCCTCTGCAGATCTTATGAGATGCTGATTATTTATAATAAAAGGCATCCTTGTGATGCACGTATAGATTAGCAGTGTTATGTATATGTAGATAGCCCTGTCGCCCCGTGGATGAAGATAGAATGACATTTGTACATCTGTGCATACAGGCCTCGTTCTTGGTGTTCGAGGCATCATGATTATGTTTTGTGAAGCTGGATGTGTACCCAGAAGTAGATTCAAAGAAACAAATCCAACATTGTCACACACGCGCATATGTGCAAAAGGTCACGGCAGGGATGTCATTGTGAAGAAAAGAGAACAATGTAAGAAAACAGGCCGCATTGGTACATGGGCCTAACCCGGGCAAATGACCGCACTGTAGTGTGGCACAGAAACCGTTTTCTGGGTGTTGGCTTTTCATTGTTTCTTCATAGGGTTATACTGTCATCTGGCAGAGATACTTTTTTCAAGGCTTTATGTTCACGTTGTGTTTTCATGAGTGTTTTCATGAGTTACATTGTAGTCTGGCAGAGATGCTGCTTTCCGGGTGTTTTACTTCTTGTTGTGTCTTCATGGGTTACACTGTAGCCTGGCAGAGAGACATTTTTCTGGGTGTTTGCCTCTCATTGTGTCATCATAAGTTACCCTGCAGTCTGGGAGGGATACATCTTTCTGTGTGTTTACTTCTCGTTGTGTGTTCTTGAGTTACAGTGCAGTCTGGGAGGGATGCATGTTTCTTGGTGTGTCCTCCTTGTTGTGTCTTCATGGAGTTACACTGTAGAGTGGCAGGGATATAATGTTTTGTGTGTTTACTTCTCGTCGTGTCTTCATGGATTTACACTGTAGAGTGTCAGGGATATAATGTTCTGTGTGTTTACTTCTCGGTGTGTCTTAATGGAGTTACACTGTAGAGTGGCAGGGATATACCGTTCTGTGTGTTTACTTCTCGTTGTGTCTTCATGGAGTTACACTGTAGAGTGGCAGGGATATACTGTTCTGTGTGTTTACTTCTCGTTGTGTCTTCATCGAGTGACACTGTAGAGTGGCAGGGATATACTGTTCTGTGTGTTTACTTCTCGTGTGTCTTCATCGAGTGACACTGTAGAGTGGCAGGGATATAATGTTCTGTGTGTTTACTTCTCGGTGTGTCTTCATGGAGTTACACTGTAGAGTGGCAGGGATATAATGTTCTGTGTGTTTACTTCTCGTCGTGTCTTCATGGAGTTACACTGTAGTGTGGCAGGGATATACCGTTCTGTGTGTATACTTTTCGTTGTGTCTTCATGGAGTTACACTGTAGTGTGGCAGGGATATACCGTTCTGTGTGTTTACTTCTCGTCGTGTCTTCATGGAGTTACACTGTAGTGTGGCAGGGATATACCGTTCTGTGTGTTTACTTCTCGTTGTGTCTTCATGGTGTTACACTGTAGAGTGGCAGGGATATACCGTTCTGTGTGTTTACTTCTCATTGTGTCTTCATCGAGTGACACTGTAGAGTGGCAGGGATATAATCTTCTGTGTGTTTACTTCTCGGTGTGTCTTCATGGAGTTACACTGTAGAGTGGCAGGGATATAATGTTCTGTGTGTTTACTTCTCGGTGTGTCTTCATGGAGTTACACTGTAGAGTGGCAGGGATATAATGTTCTGTGTGTTTACTTCTCGTCGTGTCTTCATGGAGTTCCACTGTAGAGTGGTGGGGATATACCGTTCTGTGTGTTTACAGAGTGGCAGGGATATACCGTTCTGTGTGTTTACTTCTCGCTGTGTCTTCATGGAGTTACACTGTAGTGTGGCGGGGATATAATGTTCTGTGTGCTTACAGAGTGGCAGTGATATACCGTTCTGTGTGTTTACAGAGTGGCAGGGATATACCGTTCTGTGTGTTTACTTCTCGTTGTGTCTTCATGGAGTTACACTGTAGTGTGGCAGGGATATACCGTTCTGTGTGTTTACTTCTCGTCGTGTCTTCATGGAGTTACACTGTAGTGTGGCAGGGATATAATGTTCTGTGTGTTTACTTCTCGTTGTGTCTTCATGGAGTTGCACTGTAGAGTGGCAGGGATATACTGTTCTGTGTGTTTACTTCTCGTTGTGTCTTCATGGAGTTGCACTGTAGAGTGGCAGGGATATACCGTTCTGTGTGTTTACTTCTCGTCGTGTCTTCATGGAGTTACACTGTAGTGTGGCAGGGATATACAGTTCTGTGTATTTACTTCTTGTCGTGTCTTCATGGAGTTACACTGTAGAGTGGCAGGGATATACCGTTCTGTGTGTTTACTTCTCGGTGTGTCTTCATGGAGTTACACTGTAGTGTGGCGGGGATATAATGTTCTGTGTGTTTACTTTTCGGTGTGTCTTCATGGAGTTACACTGTAGAGTGTCAGGGATATAATGTTCTATGTGTTTACTTCTCGGTGTGTCTTCATGGAGTTACACTGTAGAGTGGCAGGGATATAATGTTCTGTGAGTTTACTTCTCGTCATGTCTTCATGGAGTTACACTGTAGAGTGGCAGGGATATAATGTTCAGTGTGTTTACTTCTTGGTGTGTCTTCATGGAGTTACACTGTAGAGTGGCAGGGATATAATGTTCTGTGTGTTTACTTCTCGTCGTGTCTTCATGGAGTTACACTGTAGAGTGGCAGGGATATACCGTTCTATGTGTTTACTTCTCGTTGTGTCTTCATGGAGTTACACTGTAGAGTGGCGGGGATATACCGTTCTGTGTGTTTACTTCTCGTTGTGTCTTCATGGAGTTACACTGTAGTGTGGCGGGGATATAATGTTCTGTGTGCTTACAGAGTGGCAGTGATATACCGTTCTGTATGTTTACTTCTCGCTGTGTCTTCATGGAGTTACACTGTAGTGTGGCAGGGATATACCGTTCTGTGTGTTTACTTCTCGTCATGTCTTCATGGAGTTACACTGTAGTGTGGCAGGGATATAATGTTCTGGGTGTTTACTTCTCATTGTGTCTTCATGGAGTTACACTGTAGAGTGGCAGTGATATACCGTTCTGTGTGTTTACTTCTCGTCGTGTCTTCATGGAGTTACACTGTAGAGTGGCAGTGATATACCGTTCTGTGTGTTTACTTCTCGTTGTGTCTTCATGGAGTTACACTGTAGTGTGGCAGGGATATACAGTTCCTTTTATTTACTTCTCGTCGTGTCTTCATGGAGTTACACTGTAGAGTGGCAGGGATATACCGTTCTGTGTGTTTACTTCTCGTCGTGTCTTCATGCAGTTACACTATAGAGTGGCAGGGATATAATGTTCTGTGTGTTTACTTCTCGTCGTGTCTTCATGGAGTTACACTGTAGAGTGGCAGGGATATAATGTTCTGTGTGTTTACTTCTCGTTGTGTCTTCATGGAGTTACACTGTAGTGTGGCAGGGATATAATGTTCTGTGTGTTTACTTCTCAGTGTGTCTTCATGGAGTTACACTGTAGAGTGGCAGGGATATAATGTTGTGTGTGTTTACTTCTCGGTGTGTCTTCATGGAGTTACACTGTAGAGTGGCAGGGATATAATGTTCTGTGTGTTTACTTCTCGTCGTGTCTTCATGGAGTTCCACTGTAGAGTGGTGGGGATATACCGTTCTGTTTGTTTACAGAGTGGCAGTGATATACCGTTCTGTGTGTTTACTTCTCGTTGTGTCTTCCTGGAGTTACACTGTAGTGTGGTGGGGATATAATGTTCTGTGTGCTTACAGAGTGGCAGTGATATACCGTTCTGTGTGTTTACTTCTCGTTGTGTCTTCATGGAGATACACTGTAGTGTGGCAGGGATATACCGTTCTGTGTGTTTACTTCTCGTTTTGTCTTCATGGAGTTACACTGTAGTGTGGCAGGGATATAATGTTCTGTGTGTTTACTTTTCGTCGTGTCTTCATGGAGTTACGCTGTAGTGTGGCAGGGATATAATGTTCTGTGTGTTTACTTTTCGTCGTGTCTTCATGGAGTTACGCTGTAGTGTGGCAGGGATATAATGTTCTGTGTGTTTACTTCTCGGTGTGTCTTCATGGAGTTACACTGTAGTGTGGCAGGGATATACCGTTCTGTGTGTTTACTTCTCGTTTTGTCTTCATGGAGTTACACTGTAGTGTGGCAGGGATATAATGTTCTGTGTGTTTACTTCTCGTCGTGTCTTCATGGAGTTACACTGTAGTGTGGCAGGGATATAATGTTCTGTGTGTTTACTTCTCGGTGTGTCTTCATGGAGTTACACTGTAGTGTGGCAGGGATATAATGTTGTGTGTGTTTACTTCTCGTTGTGTCTTCATGGAGTTACGCTGTAGTGTGGCAGGGATATAATGTTCTGGGTGTTTACTTCTCGTTGTGTCTTCATGGAGTTACACTGTAGAGTGGCAGTGATATACCGTTCTGTGTGTTTACTTCTCGTTTTGTCTTCATGGAGTTACACTGTAGTGTGGCAGGGATATAATGTTCTGTGTGTTTACTTCTCGTCGTGTCTTCATGGAGTTACACTGTAGTGTGGCAGGGATATAATGTTCTGTGTGTTTACTTCTCGTCGTGTCTTCATGGAGTTACACTGTAGAGTGGCAGGGATATAATGTTCTGTGTGTTTACTTCACTTGTGTCTTCATGGAGTTACACTGTAGTGTGGCAGGGATATAATGTTCTGTGTGTTTACTTCTCGGTGTGTCTTCATGGAGTTACACTGTAGTGTGGCAGGGATATAATGTTCTGTGTGTTTACTTCTCGGTGTGTCTTCATGGAGTTACACTGTAGTGTGGCAGGGATATAATGTTCTGTGTGTTTACTTCTCGGTGTGTCTTCATGGAGTTACACTGTAGTGTGGCAGGGATATACCGTTCTGTGTGTTTACTTCTCGTTGTGTCTTCATGGAGTTACACTGTAGAGTGGCAGGGATATCATGTTCTGTGTGTTTACTTCTCGGTGTGTCTTCATGGAGTTACACTGTAGTGTGGCAGGGATATAATGTTCTGTGTGTTTACTTCTCGGTGTGTCTTCATGGAGTTACACTGTAGTGTGGCAGGGATATAATGTTCTGTGTGTTTACTTCTCGGTGTGTCTTCATCGAGTGACACTGTAGAGTGGCAGGGATATAATGTTCTGTGTGTTTACTTCTCGGTGTGTCTTCATGGAGTTACACTGTAGTGTGGCAGGGATATAATGTTCTGTGTGTTTACTTCTCGGTGTGTCTTCATCGAGTGACACTGTAGAGTGGCGGGGATATAATGTTCTGTGTGTTTACTTCTCGGTGTGTCTTCATCGAGTGACACTGTAGAGTGGCAGGGATATAATGTTCTGTGTATTTACTTCTCGGTGTGTCTTCATGGAGTTACACTGTAGTGTGGCAGGGATATAATGTTCTGTGTGTTTACTTCTCGGTGTGTCTTCATCGAGTGACACTGTAGTGTGGCAGGGATATATTGTTCTGTGTGTTTACTTCTCGGTGTGTCTTCATGGAGTTACACTGTAGTGTGGCAGGGATATATTGTTCTGTGTGTTTACTTCTCGTCGTGTCTTCATGGAGTTACACTGTAGTGTGGCAGGGATATAATGTTCTGTGTGTTTACTTCTCGTCGTGTCTTCATGGAGTTACATTGTAGTGTGGCAGGGATATAATGTTCTGTGTGTTTACTTTTCGTCGTGTCTTCATGGAGTTACATTGTAGTGTGGCAGGGATATATTGTTCTGTGTGTTTACTTCTCGGTGTGTCTTCATCGAGTGACACTGTAGAGTGGCAGGGATATATTGTTCTGTGTGTTTACTTCTCGGTGTGTCTTCGTGGAGTTACACTGTAGTGTGGCAGGGATATAATGTTCTGTGTGTTTTACTTCTCGTTGTGTCTTCATGGAGTTACACTGTAGAGTGGCAGGGATATAATGTTCTGTGTGTTTACTTCTCGTCATGTCTTCATGGAGTTACACTGTAGAGTGGCAGGGATATAATGTTCTGTGTGTTTACTTCACGTGTGTCTTCATGGAGTTACACTGTAGTGTGGCAGGGATATAATGTTCTGTGTGTTTACTTCTCGGTGTGTCTTCATGGAGTTACACTGTAGTGTGGCAGGGATATATTGTTCTGTGTGTTTACTTCTCGTCATGTCTTCATGGAGTTACACTGTAGAGTGGCAGGGATATAATGTTCTGTGTGTTTACTTCACGTGTGTCTTCATGGAGTTACACTGTAGTGTGGCAGGGATATAATGTTCTGTGTGTTTACTTCAGGTGTGTCTTCATGGAGTTACACTGTAGTGTGGCAGGGATATACCGTTCTCTGTGTTTACTTCTCGTTGTGTCTTCATGGAGTTACACTGTAGAGTAGCAGTGATATACCGTTCTGTGTGTTTACTTCTCGGTGTGTCTTCATGGAGTTACACTGTAGTGTGGCAGGGATATAATGTTCTGTGTGTTTACTTCTCGGTGTGTCTTCATCGAGTGACACTGTAGAGTGGCGGGGATATAATGTTCTGTGTGTTTACTTCTCGGTGTGTCTTCATCGAGTGACACTGTAGAGTGGCAGGGATATAATGTTCTGTGTGTTTACTTCTCGGTGTGTCTTCATCGAGTGACACTGTAGAGTGGCAGGGATATAATGTTCTGTGTGTTTACTTCTCGGTGTGTCTTCATCGAGTGACACTGTAGAGTGGCAGGGATATAATGTTCTGTGTGTTTTACTTCTCGTTGTGTCTTCATGGAGTTACACTGTAGAGTGGCAGGGATATAATGTTCTGTGTGTTTTACTTCTCGGTGTGTCTTCGTGGAGTTACACTGTAGTGTGGCAGGGATATAATGTTCTGTGTGTTTACTTCTCGTTGTGTCTTCATGGAGTGACACTACAGACTGGCAGAGATCCTTGTTTCTTGTAGTTCGCTTCTTGTGTCGTCTTGAGTTACACTACAGCCTGGCAGATAGTCACAGATAACCCTCTGTTTTATTGTAGTAAAGGCAGGTTACAAACCCATCAGCGTTGTCATTCCAGTAAACAAAGGAGGGTGGACAGGTTAGGGCGGGGCCAGATCACGAGTCCAGCTCAAAGGAGGGGGTGCAGATACATCTAGGGGTGGAGCAGGGGCAGCTGCGACAACCTGAAGCTACGCTCCTGCGGGTCACTTACAAATGAGACCAGCCCCTGCCCTCTCTTTGGGGGGCACATACACAGCGTCCTGTCTCCGCACAGACTGTCTCATGTCACTGCCGCTGTCCCTCAGGTGTGAGCTGTCTCGTTTCACAGCCTCTGTCCCTCTCGGGTGAAGGATGTCTCATTTCACAGCCTCTGTCCCTCTCGGGTGTAGGCTGTCTCATTTCACAGCCTCTGACCATCTCAGACGCGGCTGTCTAATTTACACAGCCTCTGTCCCTCTCAGGTGCAGGTTGTCTCATTTCACAACCTCTGTCCCTCGCAGGCTGTCTCATTTCACAGCCTCTGTCCCTCTCGGGTGCAGGCTGTCTGATCTCACAGCCTCTGTCCCTCTCGGGCGCAGGCTGTCTCATCTCACAGCCTCTGTCCCTCTCGGGTGCAGGCTGTCTAATCACACAGCCCCTGTACCTCTCAGGTGCAGGTTGTCTCATCTCACAGCCTCTTTCCCTCTCAGGTGCAGGCTGTTTCTGACCCCTCTGTGATGGGGTCAAAGATACTGAGTAACTCCTTCACCCCCCCCCCCCCCCGGGCCCCGCCTCATGGATGCTGGGTGTGCAGAATGTCTAATTTCGGCGCCGCTGCTCTCTCTTTCGGTCTCAATGCCACGTCCTTCTCCGAGTGTCTGCTGTACCCGCTGGCGGGACTCTCTGCTTCTAACATTGCTGGGGCTGTGAATGGTACAGACTGTCTCATTGACAACCTCCTCTCTATGGGGGGGAGGGGGGGGTCTAATGATGAGTAGAGACTGTCTCACTGCCAGCCTCCTGCTCCCTCTGCGGGTACTGACTGTCTCGGTGACAGCCTCCTGCTCCCTCTGCGGGTACTGACTGTCTCGGTGACAGCCTCCTGCTCCCGCTGTGGGTACAGACTGTCTCATTCACAACCCCTTGCTCCCTCTGTGGGTACTGGCTGTCTCATTCACAACTTCATTTCTATTGGGGGATCTCATGGGTAATAACTGTCTAATTGACTGCCTCCTGCTCCCTCTGCGGGTTCTGACTGTCTCATTGACAGCCTCCTGCTCCCTCTGCGGGTACAGACTGTCTCGTTGACTGCCCCCTGCTACCTCTGTGGGTACAGACGGTTTCATTGGCAGCCTCCTGCTTCCTCTGTAGGTACTGACTGTCTCATTGACTGCCCCCTGCTCCCTCTGCGGGTACAGACTGTCTCGTTGATTGCCCCCTGCTCCCTCTGTGGGTACAGAGTACAGACTGTCTTATTGGCAGCCTCCTGCTCCCTCTGTAGCTACTGACTGTCTCATTGACTGCCTACTGCTCCCTTCTGTGGGTTAGGGTGACCAACCGTCCGTAAATTTCACGGACAGTCCGTAATTTCGGCCGTCTGTCCGTTGTCCGTGAAGGATTGTTTAACGGACGCCATTTGTCCGTAATTTTAACCGGGCACCGGTCGCACCACCCTAAAGCCGGCACAGCTTCCACCCACCTCCCTGCTTGACTCCGATGCTGCTGAGGTCGGGTGTAACAGACTCCGATGCTGATGAGGTCGGGTGTAACAGACTCCGATGCTGCTGAGGTCGGGTGTAACAGACTCCGATGCTGCTGAGGTCGGGTGTAACAGACTCCGATGCTGCTGAGGTCGGGTGTAACAGACACCGATGCAGTACCAAAGCTCAGATACCCAGCAGCATTGGAGAGGCACAGCGGGACGGCAACCCTCACACCTTCAGCCCTTGATGAGCTGTTAAGAGGTGCTTGAAGGTGACTGAGAGGGAGGGGCTGCAGCTTCAGGAGTAGGGGCATCTATTCAGATGCAAACAGCCCTGAATGCATCATGTCTCTGCAATTTAGAGGCGCCTCATACATTCCCTTTCTGCCCAGGGCCCCAAACACCCTAGAACTGGCCCTGATTACACCAGGCAGCACGTGGATCTCTTCACAGAGCTTAATTACTGTCACTAAATTGTAAGCAAACCTCGGTTCTGCAAACATGCAGTCTATAATGTAATAAAATTAAGAAATGGCACGATCGCACCCACACTGATTAACAAAGTATGGAGGACAATCAGTTATCTTGGAGCATCTCCTTTAAGTACTGTACATCACAGTGAGGGGGGAGGGGAGGGGGGCAAAACAAACATTTTGGAAAGAGAGCCTGTCTTCTCGTCTCGTTGTCTTGTCCAGGAGGGGGTGAGGAGCCCTACCCACCCTGGAAGAGACCAAGATGATACTAGAGTACTGCATGCCCACCCCTGTGCCCACCCTGGTGGATCCTGTTCCCCCTCCTGTGATGGCTCCTGCCTCCCCCCCCCCCCCCCCGATGGCTCCTGTTCCCCCATGTGGTGGCTCCTGTCGCCGCCCCCCCACCTGTGATGGCTCCATGTCCCCCCCCTGTGGTGGATCCTGTCTCCGCCCTGGGTGGCTTCTGTTCCAGTCATGGAATGGCTCCTGCAGCGAGGGTGAAGTTCTTGATGGGCGTCTTCTCAAAAAGGCTCAGCTCAAAATTAATATGAAAAGGTGAGCGAGAGAGTAAGTGAAGGGGTGGCTGAATGGCTGGATGAATTAGTGAAAGGGTGAATGGATGAATGAAAGATTGAATAGATGGATAATGAGAGAGGATGGATGGATTGATGAGTGAGTGGAAGGATGGATGAGAGAAAAGGTAAATAGCTGGATGTATGGGTCGAAGGGTAGCTAGATGGGTAAAAGGGTGGATGGATGAGTGAAAGGATGGATGAGTGAAATGGTGGATGATGAGTGAGTGGGTGGATGGATGAGTGAAATGATGGATGAATTGATGAATTGATAAGTGCAAGGGTGAATGGATGGACTGATGAGTGAAAGGGTGGATGTAAGGATGGATGAGTGAGTGAAAGGGAGTGTAGGTGGACAAAAGGATGAATAGATGAGTGAAGGAGTGAAAGGATAAATTGATGAGAGAAAGGATGGATGAGTGATAGGGTCAATGGATGGATTCATGAGTGGATGAGTATATGGGTGGGTGGATGGATGGAAGGAAGGATGGCTAAGTGAAAGGGTCGATGAAGAGAGAAAGGGAGGATGGATGGATGTCTGAAAGGGTGGATGGGTGAAAGGGTAAATGGCTGGATGGATGAGTGAATGAATGGATGGGTAGGAGAGTGGATGGATGAGTGTACAGATGGATAGGGTGAAAGGGTGGATGATGGATGAGTGAAAGGATGGATGAAGGGATGGATGAGTGAAATGATAGATGGAAGGATACATGATGGATAGGTTTGCAAATGGTTGAATATGTATGGATATGTCTGGGCTTACTTATATACTATTGCACAACCTCCTCTGATGTGTCTGTAAAACTTACCTATTGTCCTGAAGTTTTGTCCTGAATTTTGATCTCCTGTCCTGAATTTGTGTCCTGAATTTTGACCCTTTGTCCTGAATTTTTACACTCACCGTCCTGAATTTGCACCAATGCCAGTTGGTCACCCTACTGTGGGTACAGACTGTCTGATTGACTGCCTTCTGCTCCATCTGCGGGTACAGACTGTCTCAGTGCCTGTCTCCTGCTCCGTCTGTAGGTACTGACTGTCTCATTGACAGCCTCCTGCTCCCTCTGCGGGTACAGACGGCCTCATTGACTGCCTCCTGCTTCCTTCTGAGGGTACAGACTGTCTCATTGACTGCCTCCTGCTCCGTCTGCGGGTACAGACTGTGTCAGTGCCTGTCTCTGCTCCCTCTGTAGGTACTGACTGTCGCATTTCACAGTCTCGTCGTCATTGGGGTTGTCTCATGGGCACAGGCTGTCCCATTGACTGTCTTCTGCTCCCTCTGTGGGTGCGAACGGTCTAATTGACTGCCTCCTGCTTCCTTCTGAGGGTACAGACTGTCTCATTGACTGCCTTCTGCTCCCTCTGCGGGTACAGACTGTCTCATTGGCTGTCTCCTGCTCCCTCTGTGGGTACTGACTGTCACATTCCACAGCCGAACCGCGTCGCTGGGTGTCGCAAGGACAGACAACCAGATATCAGACTCATAACCCCTGCCCCTCCCTGGGGGTGTCAGGGGTGCAGACTTTCTCATTCACAACCCCTGCCCTCTCCGTGGGTATAGGTACTGACTGTCTCATTCACAACTTAATTTCTATTGGGGGATCTCATGGGTAATAACTGTCTCATTGACAGCCTCCTGCTCCCTCTGCGGGTACAGACTGTCTCGTTGACTGCCCACTGCTACCTCTGTGCGTACAGACTGTCTCATTGGCAGCCTCCTGCTCCCTCGGTAGGTACTGACTGTCTCATTGACTGCCTACTGCTCCCTTCTGTGGGTACAGACTGTCTCATTGACTGTCTTCTGCTCCCTCTGTGGGTGCGAACGGTCTCATTGACAACCCCTGCCCTCACCGTGGGTATAGGTACAGACTGCTCATTTTACTACCAATACCCTCTCAGTGGACGTCAGGGGCACAGGGTCTCTCATTCACTCCCACTCCCCCTCCCGTGTGTCTCGGGGGTACAGAGTGCCTCATTAGATGACCCTGGCCTCTCAGTGGGGTTTTCGTACAACCTCACACAGAGCACACCCCTGCCCCCTTTCTGAATGTCAGGGCAGTGCAGACTAACTCCCGAACTGCCACATGTAACACCCCCGCCCATCACCAGTCCCCCCAACTCATTTCTGAATGTCACACAAGTAACCCCCTCTGACCCCCCCCCTCCATCATCCCCTCTCCCGTTCCCAGCCCCTACTATTCTCGAATGTCAGGGTGGAGTACAGACAGCCCCTACGAGGCGGTCACATGTAACTCCATCTCCCCTCCCCCCGGGTCCAGCCCCTACTCCTCTCTGAATGTAAGAGGCAGTACCGACTGACAGAGCCCCTCCGAGGATCCCATGTGTCGTCGTCCCCCCCTCCCCCCCATGTACAGACTCTGCCACTCTTGAAAGCCCGGGCTGTGTCGTCTGACCCCGCCTCCCTCTCCCTCCGCCCCCAGTCCTCCCCAGCACAGCCCGTGCCCGCCCGGCGGCTCCACCAGTGACACAGGCTGTCCCAGCTGATAACCCCGGGCCTGGGCGGGGGGAGGCGGTCCGCAGGGCTGGGCCCTCCTTGCATCACCGATAGCGAGCGCAGGGCCTTATCTGGGGAGCAGAGGACCGCAGAGTCACGCAGCACGAGCCCCTTCCAGCCCGCAGCCATCCCACGGCAGAGGCAGGTGATCGATCATATTGTTAAGGGGCAACTCAGCAGGAGCGCTGATCAATGCTGTCCATCGTCAACTCTGTCGGAGCCCACGGGTCCATCTGATCAATATGTAACTGAACAAGAACACTCGGGTCGATTCTTTCATCAACGCATTATCAACTGGTGCCTGAGGGACCTACATCTGTGATAATACAGAGAAAGGATCTCTGCTGAACCACAGATCAATAGTATTATTGATGGGTAACTCGGCGGAACCCCATTTCAATATTATCATCGATGGGTTACTCAGCGGAACCCCAGTTAAATAGTATTATCAATAAATGACTCTGCTGAACCCCAGATCAATAGTATTATCAATGGGTAACTCCGCTGAACCCCAGATCAATAGTAATATTAAAAGGTAACTCTGCTGAACCCCAGATCAATAGTATTATCGATGGGTAACTTTGCTGAACCCCAGATCAATAGTATTAATGATTGTTAACTTGGCAGCACCCCAGATCTTTAGTATTATTAATGAGTAACTTGGTGGAACCCCAGATCAATGCTGGTATTGATGGGTAACTCAGATGAACCCTGCAAAACAATATTATTGATGGGTAA
Organism: Triturus cristatus; assembly: GCF_964204655.1. Taxonomy (NCBI): domain Eukaryota; kingdom Metazoa; phylum Chordata; class Amphibia; order Caudata; family Salamandridae; genus Triturus; species Triturus cristatus. The sequence continues at coordinate 819,874,164 of NC_140595.1, forward strand.
CTCTGCTGAACCCCAGATCAATACTATTATCGATGAGGAAAATCTGCGGAACCACTAATCAATAGTGTTATCATTGTGAATTAATTAAACCCCGGATCAATAGTTTTATCAATGGATAGCTCGGCAGAACCCCTAATCAATAGTATTATCAATGGGTAACTTTGCTAAACACCAGATCAATAGTATTATCGATGGGTAACACAGCTGAACTCCAGATCAATAGTATTATCGATGGGTAACACAGCTGACCTCCAGATCAATAGTATTATCGATGGGTAACTCTGCTGAACCCCCAGATCAATAGTATTATCGATGGGTAGCACAGCTGAACTCCAGATCAATAGTATTATTGATGGTTAACCCTGCAGAACCCCTGCTCAATAGTATTATCGATGGGTAACTCTGCTGAACCCCCAGATCAATAGTAGTATTGATGGTAACTCTGCTGAACCCCCAGATCAATATTATTATCGATGGGTAACTCCGCTGAATCCCAGATCAATAGTATTATCGATCTGTAACTCCACTGAACCCCAGATCAATATTATTATCGATGGGTAACTCTGCTGAACCCCGGATCAATATTATTATCGATGGGTAACTCCGCTGAATTCCAGATCAATAGTGTTATTGATGGGTAACTCTGCTGAATGCCAGATCAATAGTATTATCGATGAGTGACTCCGCTGAACCCCAGATCAATAGTATTATCGATGGGTGACTCTGCTGACCCCCAAATCAATAGTTTTATCAATTGGGTAACTCTGCCGAACCCCGGATCAATAGTATTATCGTTGGGTAACTCCACTGAACCCCGGATCAATAGTATTATAGATGGGTAACTCCGCTGAACCTCAGATCAATAGTATTATCGATGGGTAACTCTTGAACCCCAGATCAATAGTATTATTAATGGGTAACTCTTGCACCCCAGATCAATAGTATTATCGATGGGTAACTCCACTGAACCCCGGATCAATAGTATTATAGATGGGTAACTCCGCTGAACCTCAGATCAATAGTATTATCGATGGGTAACTCTTGAACCTCAGATCAATAGTATTATTAATGGGTAACTCTTGAACCCCAGATCAATAGTGATCAATAGTATTATCGATGGGTACCTCTTGAACCTGATCAATAGTATTATCGATGGATAACTCTTGAACCCCAGATCAATACTATTATCAATTCGTAAGTCTAGACCCCCAGATCAACAGTATTACTGATATAGTGTTATCGATGGGTAACCATAAGGGAACCCTGATCAATACTATCAATTGGTAACTCTGATGAACCCCTGACCAATAGTAAAATCGATGGGAAACTACAGGAAACAAGGACACATTAGTATGATCAATGGGTAACTGTAAAGGAATTCTGAATGTGAAGCAGCCCCGCTGAAGGTACTGGTTCTGCCCTGTTACAGGTGAAGCATCCCACTGAAGGTACTGGTTCTGCCCTGTTACAGGTGAAGCAGCCCTGCTGAAGGTACTGGCACTGCCCTGTTACAGGTGAAGCAGCCCCGCTGAAGGTAATGGTACTCCTCTGTTACAGGTGAGGTAGCCCAGCTGAAGGTGACTGTGCCGCCCTGTTACAGGTGAAGCAGCCCCGCTGAAGGTTCTGGCACTGCCTTGCAACAGGTGAAGCAGCCCCGCTGAAGGTGCGGGCCCTGCCCTGTTACAGGTGAAGCAGCCCCGCTGAAGGTTCTGGCACTGCCTTGCAACAGGTGAAGCAGCCCCGCTGAAGGTGCTGGCCCTGCCCTGTTACAGGTGAAGCAGCCCCGCTGAAGGTGCTGGCCCTGCCCTGTTACAGGTGAAGCAGCCCCGCTAAAGGTGCTGGCACTGCCTTGCAACAGGTGAAGCAGCCCCGCTGAAGGTGCTGGCCCTGCCCTGTTACAGGTGAAGCAGATCCACTAAAGGTGCTGGCACTGCCTTGCAATAGGCGAAGCAGCCCTGCTGAAGGTGCTGGCACTGCCCTGTTACAGGTGAAGCAGCCCCACTGAAGGTGCAGGCCCTGCCCTGTTACAGGTGAAGCAGCCCTGCTGAAGGTGCTGGCACTGCCCTGTTACAGGTGAAGCAGCCCCACTGAAGGTGCAGGCCCTGCCCTGTTACAGGTGACGCAGCCCCGCTGAAGGTGCTGGCACTGACCTGTTACAGGTGAAGCAGCCCCACTAAAGGTGCTGGCACTGTCCTTTTACAGGTGAAGCAGCCCCACTGAATGTGCTGGTACTGTCCTGTTACAGGTGAAGCAGCCCCTCTGAAGGTGCTGGTACTGCCCTGTTACAGGTGAAGCAGCCCAGCTGAAGGTGAAGCAGTCCCGCTGATGGTGCTGGCACTGCCCTGTTACAGGTGAAGCAGCCCCGCTGAAGGTGCTGGCACTGTCCTTTTACAGGTGAAGCAGCCCTGCTGAAGGTGCTGGCACATCCCTGTTACAGGTGAAGAAGTCCCGCTGAAGATGCTGGCAGTGTCCTGTTACAGGAGAAGCAGCCCCGCTGAAGGGGCTAGCACTGTCCTCTTACAGGGGAAGCAGCCCCGCTGAAGGTGCTGGCACTGTCCTCTTACAGGTGAAGCAGCCCCGCTGAAGGTGCGGGCACTGTCCTCTTACAGGTGAAGTAGCCCCGCTGAAGGTGCTGGCACTTCCCTATTACAGGTGAAGCAGCCTGCTGAGGGTGCTGGCACTTCCCTGTTACAGGTGAAGCAGCCCCGCTGAATGTACTGGCCATTATACATGAAGCAGCCCTGCTTAAGATACCAGTGCTGCCGTGTTACAGGTGAAGCAGCCCCGCTGAAGGTTCTGGCACTGTCCTGTTACAGGTGAAGCAGCCCGCCAAAGGTGCTGGTACTGCCCTTTTACAGGTGAAGCAGCCCCGCCGCTGAAAATGCTGGCACTGTCCTGTTAAATGTGAAGCTGCCCCGCTGAAGGTACTGGTACTGCCCTGTTGTATATGAAGCAGCCGCGCTGAAGATACAAGTGCTGTCCTGTTACAGGTGAAGCAACCTCACTGAGGGTACTGGTACTGCCCTGTTACAGGTGAAGCAGCCCCGCTGAAGGTGTCGGTACTGCTTTGTTCCAGATGAAGCAGCCCCGCTTGAGGTGTCGGGACTGCCCTGTTACAGGTGAAGCAGCCCCGCTGAAGGTGCTGGCACTGCCCTGTTACAGGTGAAGCAGCCCAGCTTGAAGGTGCTGTCACTGCCCTGTTACAGGTGAAGCAGCCCAGCTGAAGGTGCTGGCACTGCCCTGTTACAGGTGCAGCAGCCCCGTTCAAAATGCTGGCACTCCCCTGTTACAGGTACAGCAGCCCTGCTGAAGGTGCTGGCACTGCCCTGTTACAGGTGAAGCAGCCCAGCTGAAGGTGCTGGCACTGCTCTGTTACAAGTGAAGCAGCCCAGCTGAAGGTGCTGGCACTGCCCTGTTACAGGTGCAGCAGCCTCGTTCAAAATGCTGGCACTCCCCTGTTACAGGTACAGCAGCCCTGCTGAAGGTGCTGGCACTGCCCTGTTAGAAGTGCAGCAACAACGCTAAAGGTGCCGCCACTCCCCTGTTACAGGTGCTGCAGCCCCGCTGAAGGTGCTGGTACTGCACTGAATTGTTAAAATTAGAGCAACCCTGCTTAAGGTGCCGGTACCACCCTGTCACAGGTGAAGCAGCGCCACTGAAGGTACTGGCACCTCCCTGTTACAGGTGCACCAGCCAGTTGAAGTTGAAGGTGCCAGTACCGCCCTATTACAGGTAAAGGAGCCCTGCTGAAGGTGCTGCCACTGCCCTGTTACACGTGCAGCAGCCCAGCTGAAGGTGCTGGCACTGCCCTGTTACAGGCAAAGGAGCCCCGCTGAAGGTGCTGGCACTGCCCTGTTACAGGTGCAGCAGCCCCGCTGAAGGTGCTGGCACTGCCCTGTTACAGGTGAACCAGCCCGTTGAAGTTGAAGGTGCCAGTACCACCCTATTACAGGTGAAGCAGCCCCTCTGATGGTGCTGGCACTGCCCTGTTACAGGCAAAGGAGCCCCGCTGAAGGTGCTGGCACTGCCCTGTTACAGGTGCAGCAGCCCCGCTGAAGGTGCTGGCACTGCCCTGTTACAGGTGAACCAGCCCGTTGAAGTTGAAGGTACCAGTACCACCCTATTACAGGTGAAGCAGCCCGTTGAAGTTGAAGGTACCAGTACCACCCTATTACAGGTGAAGCAGCCCCGCTGATGGTGCTAGTACAAGATATTAGCGGGCTAAATAGCTTACTATGTAATGTGAGATCATTAGCAAAACACCCTTTTGAAATCCGGGATATGAACTTATCTCACTCCCCGGACATACGTTTCCTCACAGAAACTTGGCTAAACTCGGCCAACTACCCACTGATAAAGATGGCCATTCCAGAGAATTATACATTTTTACATCTGGATAGGGAGGGAAAAACAAGAGGCGGGATAGCCATCGCTTTTAAAAATTATCTTTCGGTGAATTGGATTATTACTCTAAGCAACAAAAGCATGGAACTGGGAATTTTCAAGATTATTACGTCACCTACAGATAGTTGGAACGGAGCACTAATATACTGTCCCCCAGGAACAAAGACTAATTTTACGGACCATTTGACAGAATTAATTGCTATACATGTGCTCTCCTCAAATACATTTCTTTTGTTGGGGGATTTTAATTTTCATGCTGAAAATCATACGAACCCTGAGGTTAATAAACTCCTCTCCACCCTTGACATGATTGGACTCACCCAAAGAGTGACAGGCCCAACTCATCTAGCGGGCCACTCGCTGGACCTAATTTTTTCTAACATTGATCATATAACTTGCAAACTCCCAGAGCCTCTCACTTGGTCTGACCACTCAATGATTAGGTTCTCTATCCAACAGCCGCGCCCAAAGAGTTTGGGCACAAGTCTAGAAAAAAAAAGAAGTAGGGCATCGATCATGGCGAAATCTTTCTGTTGAAGCCTTTAATGAGATTTTTCAATTGGAAATATCAAAGAAGGACACAGAAGACCACATGACGCTGGAAGAATTTAATATCGCATTTGTGACAGCCTTGGATTTTGTGATCCCCAAAAAATACTATGTTCCTATCCAACGTCGACCATCAGCCCCCTGGTACACCTCAGAGCTAAGGATTGAAAAATCTAAATGCAAGAGATTGGAGAGACTTTGGCGAGTTAGTAAAGATCCGCAAAGCAGACTATGGTATAAACAATCCCTGTCAGCCTATCATTTGAATTTAAAATCAACCAGACGTCAATTTATTATTGATAAAATCAAACGTGCCAGTAATGCCCCAAGGGCCCTCTTTAATATAGTAAAAGACTTCGTATCCCCTCAAGTCTGTAGACAATCGCCTGTGGAAACCCAAGATTTCTGCAACTCGTTAGCAAGCAATTTTCAAGAAAAGATAATGAATATTTATGCTAACTTTTCATTGATAACTTCGCAAGAGCCTGAAGCCGCTATTAGACCAGAGTGCTTAGAAAAAATGGCAGGAAGTACCTTAGACTGCTTCGAACTAATCACGCTTGAGGAAGTCTCCAATGCACTCTCCTCTGCAAAATCCGGCTCAGCTCGAGATCTTTGTCCTCCAAAGACAAAGGGTCTCCTAGCCACTAGTTGCACGCCAGCTATTTTAAATATGTATAACTACTCAATACAATCAGGCACTGTTGGACCTACGTCCTAGGGGTAGCTTGGCTCAGGTCAACAGGCTTTCATCTCAACATGGTATCTCGTGCTTGCATCCTACCCAGCTCACAATCTAGCGCAACACCACTCAAAAAGGACACTACACCGATTAAATGTAAAGTTTACTATAAGACTTTATCTCTTTTCTTTCTTATTAAACTCGGGTATTCAATTTCACACTACAACCTGAAACATTTCATTACATTTCCAGATGAATGTTCCCCTTATCTTGAGGCAGAACCTGACATTACAGTTCAAGATAAACTTTTCATCAAACGTTTTAGAATTAACACACTGTTACATTTCAGAATAGCATTTCCGGGTATTACTTGAACAACATCAGACCTGGAATATTACTTCTAGCTTAGCACTTCTCTAACACTGTCTATGTGGGTTCCACATGGCACCTGGACTCTGGTGGGACGTCTAACCCCTTGCAGACTGCGCTCTGTAAAACACTCCCCGATCCCACAACCTAGGGTAACCCCTAGTCTAAAGAGGGTTCGTCTGTTAACTGGCTGCCCTGGGTATCAGGTTTCCTAGCCCTTAGATTGTCATTCCCCTCTGCTCCTGACATATACAACTTATCGGGACATGGGAAGTACTGTTGGCATTCAAGGGGTTACCTCCATCCAGGTAACTGTTAGAGTGTTTGATCACTGAATCTACTCCACCCCCCGTGACACTTTAAATCTGAGCGCTTAGATACTGGAGCTTGACCTACCACCACCCACAACAGACATGAGCCTCCCTTTTCACTTTACTCTGGTCACGCACATGGTGTCGCTATGCTACCAGTAAATGCAACAAGCTCTGATGGTCTTCCCCCTTTCAAGCCTTGACAACACGTTCCCCAGCGCTCAGTTCTCACTCCCTTCTCCCGCGCTGCAAAACCCCGCTTACTGTCCACCAGATGTTCTCCTCCTGGAGCTCGCGATGTTGCGAGACGTGTTCCTTCGCTCTTGTCACGGAGCCGGAAGGGGGTATCACGGGGAAATCCTCACACGGAGCCGGGAGGGGGTATCACAGGGAAATCCTCACACAGCAAAAGAAAGGATAATTCACTTCCTCGGGGCCACCTCCCACAAGGGGTTCCCCCACAGGCACTTCCCTTTACTGACGGGAAACTTCTTCCTTCGTTGACGGAGGGCACTCCCCCTCCTCAGAGGCAGAACCTCCTCCTCACCGGTCACCTGACTGGAAGGCTACGTTGTCGGCCGGCCCACTGCTCCTGCTGCTCCAAACCCGGAACAGCGCGTCTGGTGTGGGCGCGGCCTCCGCTCTCATACAACCAGGGGGCGGCGCTCCGGGCCCTTCTCAGGTGACTCGGGCAGCGGCTTCACGGCCGCTCCGCTTGCACTTCCTGACTATGGGTTTCTTCAGCACCACAGTCGCGTCGCTCTCTCTCTCTCGCCTGCCACACGCCCGGGACCGACCCCTCTCCTCAGGCCACTCACTGACGGCAACTACGGCTGAAGATCAGCAGGTAACTTCTTGACCTAGCCAAAGGGTGGCGGCCAGGGTTGGAAGGCAGAACTCGTGGAGGGAGGGGAGGTTGAAGTAAAATGGTGCCGGTCCTCTCACGGCACCGTGGCTGAAGCGGACGGGACTCTCAGGGCATGGGCACACACATCTTTCCCCTGTGTCTGCGAAGGTGGCAATCCCAGGCGACAGCGGAGTTGTAAGTCGATAGCCCCTGGCAATGGCCCTCTCCCAGAGCTAAGAGGTCAGGGGTACACTCCTCCTGGAGACCTCTAAAGATACGAATGTCTCAACAGTCACTGGCGGCGCTCAGGGACCGGTCACAAGGTTGGGGGTGATGTCATGGACAAGGGAAACCGTGCAGACCCCGGGACCTGTCACTCCCTGTCCAGCGCAACCACCTCCCCACTCAAGTGCCTTACTCCTGACTAACTAGCCTCCCAGCTCTATTCTAAAATGGCCGCCCTCCTGTCACCTCTATTTATCACCTTGGGCCTGACTTGCCAGAGGGGCCCAGAAGGTTCCGGAACCTCTCATGGCAGTCATGGTCCAGGTGCTGAGGTGACAGTTGGAACCACCATTTTGTGAATCCAACCTCCCTTATCTAGTTTCCTCAGTGGAGCACCTTGCACCTTGCACCTCTCCCTCAGGTAGTGAGGATGAGGCGCCCAGAACCTCTACATCAACACCCCAAAAAGTTGGTAGTAGACAGAAAAAAAGAATGAGAAGGGGAAGGGACAAAACAAAAAAAATAATAAAATGAGAAGGGAACTGCCAAAGGGCTGACAGGTCTAACACGCGTCCCCCCCAGCTGAAAGTGGAGAGAGCTACCCAACCCCTTGGGAGTCCTCTTCACTAAGGCGGAAATACCTGGATAGACCGTCAGCATTGGCGTGGTCCACTCCCTGCCGATGTTCCACCCTAAAGTCCATTCCCTGTAGGGAGATGGACCACCTCAATAGCTTGGGATTCTCACCCCTCATCTGCATCAGCCACCTGAGGGGTCGGTGGTCCGTCTGAACCAGGAAGTGCGAGCCAAACAGATATGGCCGCAGCTTCTTCAGAGCCCACACCACCGCAAAGGCCTCCCTCTCAATTGCACTCCACCTCTGTTCCCGGGGGAGTAGTCTCCTAGACAGGAAAACCACCGGTTGGTCTAGACCCTCGTCATTAAGTTGAGACAGCACTGCCCCGATGCCATGCTCCGACGCATCTGTTTGGACGATGAACTCCTTGGAGAAGTCAGGGGCCCTGAGAACAGGTGCCGCACACATTGCCTTTTTCAAGGTGTCAAAGGCTTGTTGACATCCCTCGGTCCAGATTACCCGTCGAGGGTGCTTTTTAGAGGTGAGCTCAGTCAAGGGGGCCACGATAGTACCGTATCCCTTGACGAAGCGTCGGTAGTAGCCAGTGAGACCCAAGAAGGCTCGGACCTCTGTCTGAGTCTTGGGGGGTTCCCAGGCCATGATGGTTTCGATCTTGGCCTGGAGGGGTTGCACCTTGCCCCGACCCACCAAGTGACCGAGGTACACTACCGACCCCTGCCCGATCTGGCACTTCCTGGCCTTGATCGTCAGACCCGCCTGCTGCAAAGCCTGAAGGACAGCCTGAAGGTGACACAAATGGTCCTCCCAGCTGCGGCTGAAGACAGCGATGTCATCCAGGTACGCAACCGAAAAGGCCTCCATCCCCGAGAGGACCTGGTTTACCAACCGCTGGAACGTGGCAGGGGCGTTCTTGAGCCCAAAGGGCATCACACAGAACTGGTAGTGACCCTCAGGTGTGGAGAAGGCTGACCTTTCCTTGGCTCCATCTGTCAGGGAAATCTGCCAGTACCCGGATGTAAGGTCAAAGGTACTGAGATATTGGGCAGCTCCCAACCGGTCAATGAGCTCATCCGCCCTCGGGATGGGATGAGCATCTGTCTTTGTCACAGAATTCAGTCCCCTGTAATCCACACAGAACCGGAGTTCTGGGGTAGTGCCCGGCGGGGCAGCTTTGGGTACCAGTACCACCGGACTGGACCAGGGACTACTTGAAGGCTCAATCACTCCTAGCTCTAGCATCTTGGTAACTTCTCCATGGATGCTAGCCTTCACCTTATCCAACAGTCGGTAGGACTTGGACTTCACAGGTGGGCTGTCCCCTGTGTCCACATCATGGGTACACAGATGAGTCCTTCCCGGGATAAGCGAGAACAAGGAAGCAAACTGCTCCAGAACCTGGCGGCAGTCCTTCCGTTGTTCAGGAGTTAGGGATGGTGAGAGGATTACTCCCTCCACCGACCCATCCTTCTCTTGGGACGCAAAAAGATCAGGAAGAGGTTCACTTTCCTCTTCCTCTGACCCATCAGTTACCATCATTAAAGTGACCTCGGGTCTCTCTTGGTGAGGCTTGAGGCGGTTGACATGGAGCACCCGATGGGGCTGCCTGGGGGTCTTAAGATCTACCACATAGGTGACTTTGCCCTTCTTCTCAACCACCTCAAAGGGGCCTGACCAGCGATCCTGGAGGGCACTAAGCTCTCCAGGTTCCATCACCCACACCTTCTGGCCAGGCTCCAGCTCCACTGGGTGAGCATTTCGGTCATATCATTCCTTCATGACCGTCTGGCTGGCTTCTAGGTTTTCAGAAGCTTGCTTCCACAACCTAGCCATTTGGCTACGAAAGGCCAGCATGTAGCTCACCACATCTGGAGGAAGTTTTCGGGGAGTCTTTTCCCATCCATCCTTCACCAGGCTGAGAGGTCCGCGCACAGCGTGTCCATACATCAGCTCAAAGGGGCTGAAGCCCACTCCCTTCTGTGGTACCTCCCGGTAAGAGAACAGCAAACAAGGTAGGAGGACGTCCCATTTCCTCCGCAGGCTCTCGGGCAGACTCCTGATCATGCCCTTTAAGGTTTTGTTAAACCTTTCCACCAGACCATTGGTCTGGGGGTGATAAGGGGTGGAAAACCGGTAAGTGACTCCACACTCTTTCCACATAGCCCGCATATATGCCGACATGAAGTTAGTACCTCTGTCCGACACAACTTCCTTGGGGAATCCCATCCGGGTGAAAATTCCCATAAGAGCCCGTGCCACTGCAGGTGCAGAAATGGTCCTCAGAATGATAGCCTCTGGGTACCGAGTGGCATGATCCACCAGAACCAGGATAAACCTGTGACCGGCAGACGTTGGTGGATCCAATGGCCCAACAATGTCAATGCCCACCCTTTCAAAGGGGGTGCCAACGACAGGCAGTGGTTCCAGGGGAGCCTTCAGCTTCACCCCTGTTTTCCCACTAGCTTGGCAGGTTACACACGTCCTACAAAAAGTATCAGACGTAATCCTCATCTGAGGCCAGTAGAAATGAGGGACAAGTCGAGCAAAGGTCTTGTCTTGTCCCAAGTGTCCTGCCAAGGGTATTTCGTGAGCCAATCCCAATAGGAAGGCTCGGTAACGCTGGGGAACCACCAAGGCCCGGGAGTCTTGGGTTCGCTATAAAGGAGTCCATCTTCCCAGTATATGTGGAAGTTCCCCGAATCGTTACCCGCTGCCTGGGCTTCGGCCTGCCGCCGTAACCCCTCAAGGGTAGGGCACTCCTTTTGGGCCCAACAAAACTCCTCCCTAGTAGGTCCTCCCTCCACCTGCCAGTCTGCAGGGGTAGGTAAGCCCTCCAGGGAAGTTACATCCCCCTCCGTAGACTCCGGCACCACTCCAGTCGCCCCATCCGCCTTCGGAGGTTCCGATGCCGGGGCAGGCTTCCCCCGTCCCCGTTTACCCTTTCCGGCAGCTGGTTGGGCCTTTGTCCCAGGCTCCAACCTCTGTGAACTCCCTCTTCGGGCAGTCACGGACCGGGTGTTGGCACACGTCCACTCAGGGGTCCCCAACATTTCCATGTGGGCTCTGAACTCGACCTCCTTCCACGCCGAGTGTTCAAGGTCATTTCCCAACAGGCAGTCGACCGGCATGGCAGGGCTTATCGCAACTCGTAGAGGACCCGCAACCCCTCCCCACTCAAAGGGAATCTGAGCCACCGGATAGTGACCCTCTCGGTTGTCAGCCATCACAACCGGGTGGACTACATTGGGGACCACCTGCTCTGGGGACACCAGCTGACTCCTTACCATAGTCATACTGGCTCCTGTGTCCCTCAGAGCCTCCACCCTCTGGGCATTGATGGTGACCCATTGCCTGTACTTAGTAGTATTCGAGGGCACCTGGGTCTTAGGAACCATCTCACAATCCCCTAAGGACACTAAGGTTAACCCTGCCCACTCACCTCCCTTATCTAGGGGCAACTCCTCCCCAAGCACTACACTCGCCACCCCAGGGGTCTTTCCTCCTATGGGAGGGTGTGGTCTCTTGGGACACTTGGCATCCCCCTTATAGTGCCCAACCTCACCACACTCATAACATCGGACAACCCTAGGGTGCTGACCACGGTCAGGATAAGGGGGTTTGTGGGGGACAACCTTAGGAGGGAATCCTACTCCCTTCCCTTGTGAACTCTTTTGGGGGCCTTTGGAGAACTCCTTCTTTTTGTCTCCCCCCTCTTTCTTCTGGGGGATGCCCTGTCCAGCCCCTTGGAAATTCCCTCCAGTCCCTTTTGAGGATACCCGGGTACTTGCCCAGATATCCGCCTCCTCTGCAAGCTTCCTAGGATTAGTAAGCTTGCTGTCCACCAGGTGTTGACGCAGCTCCGGAAAACTTTTCTCGAGGAGGTGCTCCTTTAAAATCAGATTATACAATCCCTCGTAGTACTTTACCTCACTGCCTTGCACCCAGCCCTCTAAGGCCTTCTTGGCGTAGTCCAAGAAGTCTACCCAATTCTGGGTGGCCAACTTTTGACCCGAAACCTCTGCCTGAATTTTTCAGGGGTCAACCCAAATTTCCTAACTAGGGCGACCTTCATGATGGGGTAATCGGTCTGATCTTGCGGTTCCAAAGCTAACAAGGCATCCCTCCCCACCGGAGGCATATACCTATATAAACCCCCCCCCCCCCACTGAGCTTCGGGGACCCCATGGGCTCTTAAGGAGACCTCATAGGCAGCCAGCCATTTAACGATGTCATCCCCGACACCATAGCTGGCAACTACATCTTTTGGCAGGTAGGGCCTGGGTTCCCTGGGGATTTCTCTAGGTACGCTGCCACCAACGGGACTACTAGGGGTTCCCAACTGTAGGGCTTTGAGTTCCAATTCCTTTAAATGGAGCTCATGGAGGAATCTCCTCTCCTCCCTCTCTTTCTCCAAACGGGCCAGTTCCATTTTAAACTGCCTCTCCTCCCTCCTGTCAGCTAAATCAGCGGATGACAGGCTTCCCCCCGAAGCGCTACTACCCGCTCTTGAAGGGGCACTAGGTCCTGCACCCATGTGTCTACTCCCAGGGGGGAGAAGTAATTCTGGTTCCTCTGTGATGTCCAGTTCTGGTCCCTCCTCCCGTTTCCCGCTAGGGTGGGCCATGACCCAGGCTCTCAGGCTAGTTTGGAGTTCTGTTTTCTTGGCCCCTTGCTTGAAAAACACCTCCCTCTCCTGGCAGAATTCTTTTACTTGACTTACCGTATATTCTTCCAGCCTACCCAACTCAAACTCCATCCTACCAGGTGGGACCCAACCCTGCAGAACAGAAGTTTACAACAGGAGAACTTTCCTTTAAGAGGAAATACACCATAGGACAGGACAATTTTAAAAACAAAATTCCAATTAGGGATGCAATCTGGAGAAAACTCCAGTAAAAACAATCAAGTGTAGGTTGTGGCGCGCGCCAAACTGCTAATGAGCGGATGCAAGCACAGATTCAGGATCCCACCGCTGAACACCAACTTGTTGGACCTACGTCCTAGGGGTAGCTTGGCTCAGGTCAACAGGCTTTCATCTCAACATGGTATCTCGTGCTTGCATCCTACCCAGCTCACAATCTAGCGCAACACCACTCAAAAAGGACACTACACCGATTAAATGTAAAGTTTACTATAAGACTTTATCTCTTTTCTTTCTTATTAAACTCGGGTATTCAATTTCACACTACAACCTGAAACATTTCATTACATTTCCAGATGAATGTTCCCCTTATCTTGAGGCAGAACCTGACATTACAGTTCAAGATAAACTTTTCATCAAACGTTTTAGAATTAACACACTGTTACATTTCAGAATAGCATTTCCGGGTATTACTTGAACAACATCAGACCTGGAATATTACTTCTAGCTTAGCACCTCTCTAACACTCTCTATGTGGGTTCCACATGGCACCTGGACTCTGGTGGGACGTCTAACCCCTTGCAGACTGCGCTCTGTAAAACACTCCCCGATCCCACAACCTAGGGTAACCCCTAGTCTAAAGAGGGTTCGTCTGTTAACTGGCTGCCCTGGGTATCAGGTTTCCTGGCCCTTAGATTGTCATTCCCCTCTGCTCCTGACATATACAACTTATAGGGACATGGGAAGTACTATTGGCATTCAAGGGGTTACCTCCATCCAGGTAACTGTTAGAGTGTTTGATCACTGAATCTACTCCACTCCCCCGTGACACTTTAAATCTCAGCGCTTAGATACTGGAGCTTGACCTACCACCACCCACAACAGACATGAGCCTCCCTTTTCACTTCACTCTGGTCACGCACATGGTGTCGCTATGCTACCAGTAAATGCAACAAGCTCTGATGGTCTTCCCCCTTTCAAGCCTTGACAACACGTTCCCCAGCGCTCAGTTCTCACTCCCTTCTCCCGCGCTGCAAAACCCCGCTTACTGTCCACCAGATGTCCTCCTCCTGGAGCTCGCGATGTTGCGAGACGTGTTCCTTCGCTCTTGTCACGGAGCCGGAAGGGGGTATCACGGGGAAATCCTCACACGGAGCCGGGAGGGGGTATCACGGGGAAATCCTCACACAGCAAAAGAAAGGATAATTCACTTCCTCGGGGCCACCTCCCACAAGGGGTTCCCCCACAGGCACTTCCCTTTACTGACAGGAAACTTCTTCCTTCGTCGACGGAGGGCACTCCCCCTCCTCAGAGGCAGAACCTCCTCCTCACCGGTCACCTGACTGGAAGGCTACGTTGTCGGCCGGCCCACTGCTCCTGCTGCTCCAAACCCGGAACAGCGCATCTGGTGTGGGCGCGGCCTCCGCTCTCGTACAACCAGGGGGCGGCGCTCCGGGCCCTTCTCAGGTGACTCGGGCAGCGGCTTCACGGCCGCTCCGCTTGCACTTCCTGACTATGGGTTTCTTCAGCACCACAGTCGCGTCGCTCTCTCTCTCTCACCTGCCACACGCCCGGGACCGACCCCTCTCCTCAGGCCACTCACTGACGGCAACTACGGCTGAAGATCAGCAGGTAACTTCTTGACCTGGCCAAAGGGTTTGAAGGCAGAACTCGTGGAGGGAGGGGAGGTTGAAGTAAAATGGTGCCGGTCCTCTCACGGCACCGTGGCTGAAGCGGACGGGACTCTCAGGGCATGGGCACACACATCTCTCCCCTGTGTCTGCGAAGGTGGCAATGCCAGGCGACAGCGGAGTTGTAAGTCGATAGCCCCTGGCAATGGCCCTCTCCCAGAGCTAAGAGGTCAGGGGTACACTCCTCCTGGAGTCCTCTAAAGATACGAATGTCTCAACAGTCACTGGTGGCGCTCAGGGACCGGTCACAAGGTTGGGGGTGATGTCATGGACAAGGGAAACCGTGCAGACCCCGGGACCTGTCACTCCCTGTCCAGCGCAACCACCTCCCCACTCAAGTGCCTTACTCCTGACTAACTAGCCTCCCAGCTCTATTCTAAAATGGCCGCCCTCCTGTCACCTCTATTTATCACCTTGGGCCTGACTTGCCAGAGGGGCCCAGAAGGTTCCGGAACCTCTCATGGCAGTCATGGTCCAGGTGCTGAGGTGACAGTTGGAACCACCATTTTGTGAATCCAACCTCCCTTATCTAGTTTCCTCAGTGGAACACCTTGCGCCTCTCCCTCAGGTAGTGAGGATGAGGCGCCCAGAACCTCTACATCAACACCCCAAAAAGTTGGTAGTAGACAGAAAAAAAGAATTAGAAGGGGAAGGGACAAAACAAAAAAAATAATAAAATGAGGAGGGAACTGCCAAAGGGCTGACAGGTCTAACAGGCACCATTCCAAGAACATGGAAGGAAGCGTTTGCACGCCCAATATTGAAGAAACCGACTGCACATCCCCGAGAACTCAGCAACTATCGCCCTATTTCTCTACTACTTTTATTGGGCAAGTTGCTGGAAAGTATAATTAACAGGCAACTAAGTCTATACCTGGAGTCCAATGAAATTCTCGATCCATCACAATCCGGTTTCCGACCGGACTTTAGTACCAAAACTGCTATTTTAACAGTAACGGACTCGCTTAGACAGAAAATAGACATAGGAGGATAAGTAATACTGATCCTTCTAGATCTCTCTGCAGTGTTTGATACCATCTCACATTTAGTGCTCGCGGAGAGACTAGTTTCCTGTGGTATTCAAGGGACAGCCTTGAAAGCAGAACTTTATGTCGGACAGAACACAAACTATTATGCTAGGACCTTATTTGTCAGAAAAAATCAGTCTAGATAGCGGCGTACCCCAGGGCTCCTGCCTAAGCCCGACTTTGTTTAACATTTATATGGCTCCGTTGGCAAAAATTGCAGAACAGCTAGGCTTTGAGATCATCTCATATGCTGATAATACTCACCTTATGTTTACTATTGGCCCTAATATAGAAGCAGAGAAATTGCGGTTTTCCAGCGGAATGCTTGCAATCTCTAGCAGGATGACGCAGAATTGTCTCCAGTTGAATCCTGGAAAAACTGAGGTTATGGTAATGGGAAAAGCCGCAGCTGGTTGGTCGGATGAATGGTGGCCCTCACAATTAGGAGCAGCTCCTGCTCCCAAACAGTGTGTTAAAAATCTAGGCCTAAAATTAGATCAGTCACTGACCATGAAAGACCACATGCTGCCACTACTAGCTCCTGCTATTATAGTTTGCGTCTACTCTGCAAAATTCTTCCTTACATGCCCACGAATCATCGTAGAACCCTAGTCCAAGCCATGGTCATTAGCCGACTAGACTACGGCAATGCTCTGTTGGCAGAAGTGGGAGAGATCCTGCTGAATAAACTGCAAGTGATCCAGAACACGGCAGCCAGAATGATACTGAACCGCCCAGCGGGCTCCCGCTCAGCTCCTCTGCTGAGAGAGCTGCATTGGCTACCGGTAAGAAAGAGATCATTTAAAAAAAATCTGTTGTCTTACCTACAATGCGCTGAAGGGAAGAGGCCCCTACTATCTACAAAAGAAACTCATTAAACATATACCTAACAGAAACCTCAGATCCGGCTCACTTGGCCTTCTACTAGTGCCACGTATACGTTTGAGTCGCACCGGGGGGAAAAGCATTCTAGTATCTGGCGCCAAGATACTGGAATAAGCTACCGGTGTCCCTACCCAAAATCTCCATATACAGCACCTTTAGGAAACAACTAAAAGCATTCTTGTTTTAAGGGTGTCCCGACTTTCAGCTCTCAGGTCACATTTCTAGGCGAGCGCCGAGATGCCCCCGGGTGAGTCTTGCTCTATAGAAATGAACGTCATAACATAACAGTACTGCGAAGCAGCCCCGCTGAAGGTGCTGGCACTGTCCTCATACAGGTGCAGGATCCCGCTGAAGGTGCTGGCTTTGTCCTCTTACAGGTGCAGCAGCACCGCTGAAGGTACTGGTACTGCCCTATTACCGGTGAAGCAGCCCCGGTGAAGGTGCCGGTACCACCCTATTAAAGGTGAAGCAGCCCCCGCTGAAGGTACTGCCATATAATCAGTTGGGACTGCCCTATTACCAGTGAAGCAGCCCCGATGAAGGTGCTGGTACTGTCCTCTTACAGGTGAAGCAGCCCCGCTGAAGGTGCTGGCACTGTCCTCATACAGGTGCAGGATCCCGCTGAAGGTGCTGGCTTTGTCCTCTTACAGGTGCAGCAGCACCGCTGAAGGTACTGCCCTCTTACCGGTGAAGCAGCCCCGGTGAAGGTGCCGGTACCACCCTATTAAAGGTGAAGCAGCCCCCGCTGAAGGTACTGCCATATAATCAGTTGGGACTGTCCTATTACCAGTGAAGCAGCCCCGATGAAGGTGCTGGTACTGTCCTCTTACAGGTGCAGCAGCACCGCTGAAGGTACTGGTACTGCCCTATTACCAGTGAAGCAGCCCCACTGAAGGTGCTGGCACAGTCCTCTTACAGGTGCAGCAGCCCCGGTGAAGGTGCCGGTACTGCCCTGTTACAGGTGCAGCAGCCCAGCTGAAGGTGCTGGCCCTGTCCTCTTACAGGTGAAGCAGCCCTGCTGAAGGTGCTGGCACTGCTCTCTAACAGGTGCAGCAGTCTCGCTGAAGGTGCTGCTACTGTCCTCTTACAGGTGAAGCAGCCCTGCTGAAGGTGCTGGCACTGCTCTCTAACAGGTGCAGCAGTCTCGCTGAAGGTGCTTGCACTGTCCTCTTACAGTTGAAGCAGCCCCGCTGAAGGTGCTGGCACTGCCCTGTTACAGGCAAAGGAGCCCCGCTGAAGGTGCTGCTACTGTCCTCTTACAGGTGAAGCAGCCCCGCTGAAGGTGCTGGTACTGCACTGACTTGTTAAAAGTAGAGCAGCCCCGCTTAAGGTGCCGGTACCGCCCTGTTACAGGTGAAGCAGCCCCACTGAAGGTACTGGCACTGCCCAGTTACAGGTGCACCAGCCAGTTGAAGGTGCCAGTACCGCCCTATTACCGGTGAAACAGCCCCGCTGAAGGTGCTGGTACTGCCTTATTACCGGTGAAGCAGATCCGCTGAAGGTACTGGCACTGCCCTGTTACAGGTGCAGCCGGTTGAAGGTGCCAGTACCGCCCTATTACAGGTGACAAATGCAAAAACAACGGTTGATGGACAGAATGCAGAACAATGTCATACATTCACCCCAGTACAGAGATCTGGGCCTAAATCCATCGTTTTTTTGCTCAGCATGCCACCCCAGTTTAGACCTGGCCATATGCAAATCAGTCTTGACCTTGTGCCTCATGGGAACAGTCCAGCCCGAATTGCCAAGCCAGGTCCTCCCTGGACCGGAAACCAGCATCCTAGGACCGGTTTCGCGGTTTCACCCCTCTTCAGCCAGGATAGCTTGATTCCAGTGGCATGGAGTGCACGGGACTCACGTCTGAGCATACCCGTCCCACTTGGGGTGACAAATGCAAAAACAACAGTTGATGGACAGAATGCAGAACAATGTCATACATTCACCCCAGTACAGAGATCTGGGCCTAAATTAATCGTTTTTTTGCTCAGCATGCCATCCCAGTTTAGACCTGGCCATATGCAAATCAGTCTTGACCCTGTGCCTCATGGGAACAGTCCAGCCCGAATTGCCAAGCCAGGTCCTCCCTGGACCGGAAACAAGCATCCTAGGAGCGGTTTCGCGGTTTCACCCCTCTTTAGCCAGGATAGCTTGATTCCAGTGGCATGGAGAGCACAGGACATACCCGTCCCACTCGGGGTGACAAATGCAAAAACAACAGTTGATGGACAGAATGCAGAACAATGTCATACATTCACCCCAGTACAGCGATCTGGGCCTAAATCCATTGTTTTTTGCTCACCATGCCACCCCAGTTTAGACCTGGCCATATGCAAATCGTTCTTGACCCTGTGCCTCATGGGAACAGTCCAGCCCGAATTGCCAAGCCAGGTCCTCCCTGGACCCGAAACAAGCATCCTAGGACCGGTTTTGGGGTTTCACCCCTCTTCAGCCAGGATAGCTTGATTCCAGTGGCATGGAGAGCACGGGACTCACGTCTGAGCATACCCGTCCCACTAGGGGCGACAAATGCAAAAACAACAGTTGATGGACAGAATGCAGAACAATGTCATACATTCACCCCAGTACAGAGATCTGGGCCTAAATCCATAGTTTTTTTGCTCTTGCTCACCATGCCACCCCAGTTTAGACCTGGCCATATGCAAATCAGTCTTGACCCTGTGCCTCATGGGAACAGTCCAGCCCGAATTGTCGTGAGTCCCGTGCTCTCCATGCCACTGGAATCAAGCTATCCTGACTGAAGAGGGGTGAAACCCCGAAACCGGTCCTAGGATGCTTGGTTCCAGTCCAGTGAGGACCTGGCTTGGCAGTTCGGCTGGACTGTTCCCATGAGGCACAGGCTCAAGACTGATTTGCATATGGCTGGGTTCAAACTGGAATGGCACGGTGAGCAAAAAAATGATGGATTTAGGCCCAGATCTCTGTACTGGGGAGAATGTATCACATTGTTCTGCATTTTGTCCATCAACTGTTGTTGTTGCATTTGTCACCCCGAGTGGGACGGGTATGCTCAGATGTGAGTCCCGTGCTCTCCATGCCACTGGAATCCAGCTATCCTGGCTGAAGAGGGGTGAAACCTCGAAACCGGTCCTAGGATGTTTGGTCCCAGTCCAGGGAGGACCTGGCTTGGCAGTTCGGGCTGGACTGTTCCCATGAGGCACAGGGTCAAGACTTATTTGCATATGGCTGGGTTCAAACTGGAATGGCATGGTGAGCAAAAAAATGAGGGATATAGGCCCAGATCTCTGTACTGGGGTGAATGTATGACATTGTTCTGCATTCTGTCCATCAACTGTTGTTGCATTTGTCACCCCGAGTGGGGTGGGTATGCTCAGATGTGAGTCCCGTGCTCTCCATGCCACTGGAATCAAGCTATCCTGGCTGAAGAGATGTGAAACCTCGAAACCGGTCCTAGGTTGCTTGGTTCCAGTCCAGGGAGGACCTGGTTTGGCAGTTCGGGCTGGACTGTTCCCATGAGGCACAGGGTCAAGACTTATTTGCATATGGCTGGGTTCAAACTGGAATGGCATGGTGAGCAAAAAAACGATGGATTTAGGCCCAGATCTCTGTACTGGGGTGAATGTATGACATTGTTCTGTCTATCAACTGTTGTTTTTGCATTTGTCAACCCGAGTGGGATGGGTATGCTCAGACGTGAGTCCCGTGCTCTCCATGCCACTGGAATCAAGCTATCCTGGCTGAAGAGGGGTGAAACCCCGAAACCGGTCCTAGGATGCTTGGTTCAAGTCCAGGGAGGACCTCTCTTGGCAGTTCAGGCTGGACTGTTCCCATGAGGCACAGGGTCAAGACTGATTTGCATATGGCTGGCTTCAAACTGGAATGGCATGGTGAGCAAGAAAACGATGGATTTAGGCCCAGATCTCTGTACTGGGGTGAATGTACAACATTGTTCTGCATTCTGTCCATCAACTGTTTTTGTTGCTATTACAAGTGAAGTAGCCCCGCTGAAGCTACTGGTACTGTCCTCTTACAGGTCCAGCAGCACAGCTGAAGGTACTGGTACTGTCCTCTTACAGGTGACGCAGCCCCACTGAAGGTGCTGGCACTGTCCTCTTACAGGTCCAGCAGCACAGCTGAAGGTACTGGTACTGTCCTCTTACAGGTGACGCAGCCCCACTGAAGGTGCTGGCACTGTCCTCTTACAGGTGCAGCAGCCCCGCTGAAGGTGCTGGCACTGTCCTCTTGCAGGTGAAGCAGCCCCGCTGAAGGTGCTGGCACTGTCCTCTTGCAGGTGAAGCAGCCCCGCTGAAGGTGCTGGCTCTGTCCTCTTATAGGTGTAGCAGCGAAGCTGAAAGTGCTGGCACTGTCCTCTTGCAGGTGGAGCCGCCCCACTGAAGGTACTGGTACTGGCCATTATACATGAAGCAGCCCTGCTTAAGGTACAAGTGCTGCCGTGTTACAGGTGAAGCAGCCTGCTGAAGGTGCTGACACTGTCCTCTTACAGGTACAGCAGCCCCCGCTGAAGGTTACGGTACCGCCTTGTTACAGGTGCAGCAGCCCCGCTGAAGGTTACGGTACCGCCTTGTTACAGGTGAAGCAGCCCCGCTGAAGGTGCTGGCACTGTCCTCTTACAGGTGCAGCAGCCCCTCTGAAGGTTACGGTACCGCCTTTTACAGGTGCACCAGCCCGTTGAACTTGCCGGTACCGCTCTATTACAGGTGAAGCAGCCCCGCTGAAGGTGCTAGTACTGCGAAGCAGCCCAGCTGAAGGTGCTGGTTCTGCCCTATTACAGGTGAAACAGCCCCGCTGAAGGTGCTGGCACTGTCCTCTTACAGGTGAAGCAGACCCGTTGAAAGTGGTGGCACTGCCCTGTTACAGGTGCACAGCCCTGCTGAAGGTTACAGTACTGCCTTGTTACAGGTGAAGCAGCCATGCTGAAGGTGACGGTACCAACTTGTTACAGGTGCAGCAGCCCCGCTGAAGGTGACGGTACCACCTTGTTACAGGTACAGCAGCCCCGCAAAAGGTGACGGTACCGCCTTGTTACAAGTGCAGCAGCCCCGCTGAAGGTGACGGTACCAACTTGTTACAGGTGCAGCAGCCCCGCTGAAGGTGACGGTACCACCTTGTTACAGGTACAGCAGCCCCGCAAAAGGTGACGGTACCGCCTTGTTACAAGTGCAGCAGCCCCGCTGAAGGTGACGGTACCACCTTGTTACAGTTACAGCAGCCCCGCTGAAGGTGACGGTACTGCCTTGTTACAGGTGCAGCAGCACCGCTGAAGGTGACGGTTCCACCTTGTTACCGGTGAAGCAGCCAGCTGAAGGTGACGGTACCACCTTGTTACAGGTGAAGCAGCCCCGCTGAAGGTTACTGTACCGCTGTGTTACAGGTGCAGCAGCCCCGCTGAAGGTTACAGGACCACCTTGTTACTGGTGAAGCAGTCCCGCTGAAGGTTACGGTACCGCCTTGTTACAGGTGCAGCAGCCCCGCTGAAGGTTACGGTACCTCCTTGTTACAGGTGCAGCAGCCCCGCTGAAGGTGAGGGTACCGCCTTGTTCCAGGTGCAGCAGCCCCGCTGAAGGTGACGGTACCGCCTTGTTACAGGTGCAGCAGCCCTGTTGAAGGTGACGGTTCCACCTTGTTACAGGTGCAGCTGCCCCGCTGAAGGTGACGGTACCGCCTTGTTACAGGTGCAGCTGCCCCGCTGAAGGTTACGGGACCGCCTTGTTACAGGTGAAGCAGCCCCGCTGAAGGTTACGGGACCGTCTTGTTAGAGGTGAAGAAGCCCCGCTGAAGGTTACGGTACCTCCTTGTTACAGGTGCAGCAGCCCCGCTGAAGGTGAGGGTACCGCCTTGTTCCAGGTGCAGCAGCCCCGCTGAAGGTGACGGTACCGCCTTGTTACAGGTGCAGCAGCCCTGTTGAAGGTGACGGTTCCACCTTGTTACAGGTGCAGCTGCCCCGCTGAAGGTGACGGTACCGCCTTGTTACAGGTGCAGCTGCCCCGCTGAAGGTTACGGGACCGCCTTGTTACAGGTGAAGCAGCCCCGCTGAAGGTTACGGGACCGCCTTGTTCCAGGTGCAGCAGCCCCGCTGAAGGTGACGGTACCGCCTTGTTACAGGTGCAGCAGCCCTGTTGAAGGTGACGGTTCCACCTTGTTACAGGTGCAGCAGCCCCGCTGAAGGTGACGGTACCGCATTGTTACAGGTGCAGCTGCCCCGCTGAAGGTTACGGGGCCGCCTTGTTACAGGTGCAGCAGCCCCGCTGAAGGTGACGGTACCGCCTTGTTACAGGTGCAGCAGCCCTGTTGAAGGTGACGGTTCCACCTTGTTACAGGTGCAGCTGCCCCGCTGAAGGTTACGGGACCGCCTTGTTACAGGTGAAGCAGCCCCGCTGAAGGTTACGGGACCGTCTTGTTAGAGGTGCAGCAGCCCCGCTGAAGGTGCCGGTTCTGTGTCAGACTGGCGTATCCGGCAATCTGGCTCCTGTTGGGCTTTTTTTGACCGGTCACTCTGTAGGCCGGGTTGTTGGCTGTTTTATGGCCTGGGGTCCAGTAAGTTATTACTGTTGATTTCCCTATTACCACAATCATTTCCAACAGCAATACTACAAGTTCAAAACTGCCCCAATTTGCTCACATAGACCACTTCTGTAGCTATCTAATTCACCAATGGCGGAAGCCTTTATTTTGGCGCCAGGCCCGTTTTCTGTCCCAGCCTAGCCCTGTGTGAGGCTGGAGGCAGTCCTGAAACTTAGGGTGAGGGGTTTTTTTTTCAGTTTTTATATAGCGCAAATGGACCGAAGGTATCGGAGCGCTTTACACGAGCAGCGGTTACATGACACAGCCTCATTGGGGAGCACAGGCCGTAAAGGCCCGGAAGCAGAGGGAGAGAGCGTCTCCTTAACATGTGCACAACATGTCTGCACTGCAGCCGTGGCCTCAGCAGAAACACAAGGGGAACTGGTCAAGCCTTAGGGTGGGGAAAAAAAACACCCTAAAATACAAACAGCAAATACTGCAGGAAGCACTCTCGCTCCCCTCAGAGTGCCAGTCACACCTACAAGAACTCTCACACTCATCAAAGACTAGCAGTCACACGACTGAACTCTCACACCCCTTAGAGTGCCAGTCACACTTACAAACACTCTCACACTCTTCAAAGTCTAGCAGTCACACGACTGCACTCTCACACCCCTTAGAGTGCCAGTCACACCTACAAGAACTCTCACACTCATCAAAGACTAGCAGTCACACAACGGCACTCTAGCCCCCCCCCAGAAAGTGCCAGTCACACTTACAAAAACTCTCACACTCTTCAAAGTCTAGCAGTCACACGACTGCACTCTCGCTCCCCTCAGAGTGCCAGTCACACTTACAAGAACTCTCACACTCCTCACAGACTAGCAGTCACACAAAGGCACTGTCACATCCCTCAGACTGCCAGTCACACTTAAAAAAAACTCGAACACTCCTCACAGACTAGCAGTCACACGACTGCACACTCACACCCCTTAGAGTGCCAGTCACACTTCCAAGAACTCTCACACTCATCAAAGTCTAGCAGTCACACGACTGCACTCTCGCTCCCCTCAGAGTGCCAGTCACACTTACAAAAACTCTCACACTCTTCAAAGTCTAGCAGTCACACGACTGCACTCTCACACCCCTTAGAGTGCCAGTCACACTTACAAAAGCTCTCACACTCTTCAAAGTCTAGCAGTCACACGACTGCACTCTCACACCCCTTAGAGTGCCAGTCACACTTAAAAAAAACTCGAACACTCCTCACAGACTAGCAGTCACACAGCAGCACTCTCACACCCCTCGGAGTGCCAGTTACACTTACAAGAACTCTCACACTCTTCACAGACTAGCAGTCACACGACGCTCTATCACACTCCTCGCGGACTACCAGTCACACAACGGCACTCTCACACCCCTCAGAGTGCCAGTCATACTAATAGGCACTCTCACACTCATCACAGACTAGCAGTCACACGATGCTTTATCACACTCCTCACAGACTAGCAGTCAGCCAGCGGCACTCTCACGCCCCTCAGAGTAGCAGTCACACAATGGCACTCTCATGCCTCTCAGATTAACAGTCACACAATGGCACTCTCACACCCCTCAGAGTGCCAGTCATACTAGTAGGCACTCTCACACTCATCACAGACTAGCAGTCACA
This sequence comes from Triturus cristatus, assembly GCF_964204655.1. Lineage (NCBI taxonomy): Eukaryota > Metazoa > Chordata > Amphibia > Caudata > Salamandridae > Triturus > Triturus cristatus. Next base: position 819,898,784 of record NC_140595.1, read on the forward strand.
CGATGCGTTATCACACTCCTCACAGACTAGCAGTCAGCCAGCGGCACTCTCACGCCCCTCGGAGTAGCAGTCACACAGCGCCACTCTCACACCCCTCAGAGTAGCAGTCACACAGTGGCACTCTCCTGCCTCTCAGATTAGCAGTCACACAATGGCACTCTCACACCCCTCAAGAGTACCAGTTACATGGCGGCACTCTCACACTCCGTCCAAACGAGCAGTCACACAACGATACTCTCACACCCTGACAGAGTAGCAGTCTCACAACGGCACTCTCACACCCCTCACAGACTAGCAGCCACACTTAAGAGAACTCTGACACCCCTCACAGAAAAGCAGTCACACAGTAACAGTCTCACACTCCTCACAGGCTAGCACCAGAAGCTCTCTCACGCTCCTCGAGACTAGCAGTTACACGACGGCACTCTCACACCCCTCATAGGCTAGCAGTCACATGACAGCATTCTCACACCCCTCAGAGTAGCAGAATCTCTGTTGCGCTCCTCGTGACTAGCAGTCATACCCCTCACAAACTAGCAGTCACACTTAGGAGCACTCTCACACTCCTCACAGACTAGCAGTCAGATGACGGCACCCTCACAGAGTAGCAGTCTTACCCTACCAGAAGCTCTCTCGCGCCCCTCGAGACTAGTTCTCTACCAGATCTCAGCATGCTTGGTGAGAATGACTGCACTCAGGCCTGGTAGGTCAGGCCTACCGGCCCTCAGGCACTAGTCTCAGTCCACAGCAGAGACAAGCATTGGCAAAGCCATCAGGCCTGACTTGTATTTTCAGTTACAACCTGGACCTAATGGGTTTGCCACCGCTTCTTTCCAAAGGCCACATCTGCAGACGAATCTTTCACTCACCCAAACAGATGGTATGGCTTCTGAGTGAACTATTTAATCTATTTCCCACCACGCAACTTTTAAGACTTCGGCGAGAAAGATAAAGTAACTTATGAACGATTACTAATAGATTACATTTCTTCAGGTGTTATTTTCCAGCCGCCTGTTTTGGGGGTTCTGTGGGTGGGCCTTGAATTATAGTCTGATGGCTGGCATGGTGGTGCATGGGGGACGGCTGAGGCTTCAATTATTTCCTTAAGACCGTCAAAGTGGTTTGTGGGTGGGGGTGGGGGGTGGGTCCTCTGTCTTCTTAGGGCTAGTATTGTATTGACACATTTATGTAGCGCATACAACCCCTAAGTTGGGCGCTAGGCCACTTGCCTGCCTCTGGGGCACTCTACACCATGTGGCTTGCTTGGTTGGATGAGTGTGGTTTTTGGTTTCAAACTATGCGGACCCTGCTTCCATGTTGTGCATGAGGCCCCCTGAAGTGAGTTATACTTTTATGGGGCGAAGCGCTTAGCGGTGTGAAGGCGCGTGAGAGATAAGCACGCGGTCTGTGTTTGGCAGTGGTTGGCAGCTGTGAGCAGCTCTGCGGGTCCCTTTATGCTATTTCTTCTGATCGTCGTCCACTTACCCGCTTACTTCACTGTCCATTCAGATATTTTGTTTAACAGTTTATGGTTCTGAGCAGGCGCAGGTTGGGGGGGGGGGATGGTGGAGAGATCTGCTGGGGTGGTCTTTGTTAATATCATCTGATGTGTAATTGTCATTGTGAGATGTAAAGAAGCGGACATGGCACAGATTTACCAAACTGTCAGACAACGCAGCGCAACACCCAAAGCTGCTGCGTTGTATTGTGTGCAGCCACGGTCCGGGCAGGTTACAGCGGTGGGCCGGTGGGGCTGGGGAAGGGGGATTTCAAGGGATGATGCCGAGTGAAAAATAATTATTTATTTAATTTTCCTTCTGCATCGTCTCTCGAAATCCCCCCTTACCCGGCCCCACCACTCCACCTCTATTACCTGCACGGACCGCGGCTTATTGTGTGACAGGTAAAGAGACGGAAAGCGCCATATCTGCAGAGTTAAGGCGCTATCTGATTTCTCCGTAGCACAGGTGCACAATCCTGCTGACGAGCGCCACGCACACACCTTTACGCCACTATGCTAAGGTGTCCGGGTGAGTCTAGCATAGGTTTCTTACTGGAAGGGTACCCTTGAAGTACAAACCACTATACCTAGACAAACCTTAAAACTGTTCCCACTTTGGATGTCTGCTCTAGAGTGGCACCAGCGGGAACAGAAAGCAGAAACAAAAGACGTGTTTCTTTTTTAACATCTGCTTCAAAGTGGGGTTCATTTTGGGGGTAAAACGCCGTACACTATTGTTAGTAGAGAGGGTGAGTGGTTTCACGCGTACGCCCACGTACCAGCCATGGAGTGCCCCTTGGCACAGGGTCACACCAAACAGCGCCTCGCATTGCTTTGTGTTACCTTCAGACAACCTGAAAGTAAAACCACAAAAAACATTTTGTGTAGGTTTGCGTCACTTTTGTGAAGTAAATCCAGTGCAAAAGGTTTGTAAATCCGGCCCAAGGGACAGAGCTAGTTGGGACCCACAGTGGTGACCTGAGCTAGAGTCCTCCATTGGCCAGCGGCAGGTGTCCCATCTCCCCAGGTATTCCCGCCTGTACGGCTGGTGACGGCTGGTTTGCTGCTGTGGTCTGGTACGGTTCTGGGCGATGGACATGACCTGTAGCAGTTTAGTTGTCTGTAAGTATCAGGGGGTCAAACAGCATTAGGGGACTTCTATGCACCTTGTTTCAGCTACATTCGCCGCAGACACTGAGGGGCAGACTTTTGCGTCACTTTTCCCATGTTAAAAGTGGCGCAAGGGGCTTGTAAATCTGCCCCTCAGTGTTATGGTATATATTAGTGAGGGGAGGAGAGTTATGCAGGAAGTGACATCCCCATTTCACACCCATCTAGACACAGGTCAGCCCTTCATAACTTTCCTGGACATTTAAAGTTGTTTGTGTACAAGAGTTTTTTCTGGTTGGGCTGTTGCATTTCTAGGACCTGTGGTTGGCTGAGCCCTGTGGTGGCTTCTAAAGCCCTGTGGTGGCTTCTAAAGCCCTGTGGTTGCTTTTAAAGCACTTGTGGTGGCTTCTGAAGGCCGTGTGAAGTTTTCTTGAGGTCACCAGGTTGAGGTGAGGGTTCAACAGGAGAGTATTGGGCTCCTGCCCAATGGTCACGAACTGGGACAGGACGATACAGTGCCTGCTCCCACGCGGTTGCGCTTCGAAGCGCTGCATGCAGGAGGCACAGACGCGCACATGCCAGTTTCTTGATAGCCTCCCATGAGATTTGTGCTCGGAAGGGCGTGGGGTGGGCCGGGTGGGGAGCGATAAGACGAGCCGCCCTCTCACTGGCATTGGTGTGTCTCCCACAGACTGCAGTCTCTTCTGAGAGGTGCATCGAGGACAAGGCATGGACTCCGTGAAGTCACTCTTCGCCAGTGAGGTAAGGAGACCTGCGCTCTCCCCGCTCTGTGCTGAGTCCCCCCGGGGCCCTCTTCTGTTTCCCCTCTCCCCGGGCCCTATTCTGTTCCCCTCTCCTCCGGGCCTTCTCTTCTATTTCCCCTCTCTCCAGGCCCTTCTCTTCTGTTTCTCCTCTCCCCCGGGCCTTTCTGTTTCCCCTCTCCCCGCCCTTCTCTTCTGTGCCCTCCCCCGGCCCCTCTCTTCTGTTCCCCCTCTCCCCCGGGCTCTCTCTTCTGTTCCCCCTCTCCCCCGGGCTCTCTCTTCTGTTCCCCTCTCCCCGGCCCCTCTCTTCTGTTCCCCCTCTCCCCCGGGCTCTCTCTTCTGTTCCCCCTCTCCCCCGGGCTCTCTCTTCTGTTCCCCTCTCCCCGGCCCCTCTCTTCTGTTCCCCCTCTTCCCGGCCCCTCTCTTCTGTTCCCCCTCTCCCCCGGGCTCTCTCTTCTGTTCCTCCTCTCCCCCGGGCTCTCTCTTCTGTTCCCCTCTCCCCGGCCCCTCTCTTCTGTTCCCCCTCTCCCCCGGGCTCTCTCTTCTGTTCCCCCTCTCCCCCGGGCTCTCTCTTCTGTTCCCCTCTCCCCGGCCCCTCTCTTCTGTTCCCCCTCTTCCCGGCCCCTCTCTTCTGTTCCCCCTCTCCCCCGGGCTCTCTCTTCTGTTCCCCCTCTCCCCGGCCCCTCTCTTCTGTTTCCCCTCTCCCCGGCCCCTCTCTTCTGTTTCCCCTCTCCCCGGCCCCTCTCTTCTGTTTCCCCTCTCCCCGGCCCCTCTCCCCGGCCCCTCTCTTCTGTTTCCTCTCTCCGGGCCCCAGGGCCGTTTCTACCATTAGGCAAGACTAGGCGTCCGCCTAGGGCGGCAAAGGGGCTAGGGCGGCAAAAGGGCGAAACATTTTTTAATTTGAAGGCAGCAGCACCCGTATGTGAGTGACTGTGCAAGCGCACCTGCTTTTAAATGCTGCGCACCCTAGCATAGTGGTGTGTGGAGCGGGCCGGTGGTATCAGTGTATACACCTTCTCACTCCGCTTTCTGCTAGTCGCAACTTCCTCCCAATGTTCACGCATTATCTGCTGCTCACTCTTCTCTCACTCAGTGCTCCCCACACTTTCATGGAATGGGGCCATTCACCTCCCCCCTAACCCATCGCCCCCCACCTGCGCCAGTTACTTGTGAAGAGTTTCTTTGCTGGGCTGCTCGCATCCCCTGCTCATCCCTTTTCTGTCAGCCCCCATCTCTCCGCAGCACTTGCTGCTGCCTTTTCTTGCCCACCCTCTCCCTGCTCCGGGCATTTCCCCCAGCCCCCTCCCCAGCCCTCCTGTGCTTCCGCAAGCCTCCTGTGCTTCCGCGTTGAGCTCCCACTGTAGTTAATGTGTCCCGCCGCGAACTCAGCCCCGCGCGGGGATGCTCCCGCCTCGCAGCCCTCGCCCTCCCGTCCACCTCCACCAGAAGCACCTCCATCCGCTGCGCCCCCACGAAACACGGCTCCGCCATGGCCTGCCCTTCCCGTGACCCTCTAGACCCGCCCTGCCTTTATCTGCCCCGGCAGTCCACGAGGTGACAGACCCGTGGACCCACCGCCCTTCCAGCCACGGAGCTCCTTTCCCCTCGGAGGCCGAGAAGGCAGAGAAAGCACAGCGTCGCAGTGACAGAGGTAGAGGGAAGGGGCGCTGAAATGGGCAGCAAAGGCCTAGCTTTCAAGGGTGCAGTGGCACCGACACACGGAAGGGCCCAAATAAAGCTCTTATTTTTTACTACACGGGGGCTGTTTTCCTTGCTCGCGCCTCGCAGGAGGGCCTGTTATATATGGCACCCTTGCGAAGGCACTAGTAGTAGGCAGGAGAGGATGTGTGGGGTCTAAATGAGCGGACTAGGGCAGCAGCAAGTGGAGAATGATTTGTAGGTGCATGTAGGAGAGGCAGCGGGGCTCGAGCCTCGAGGTGGTGGCAGACGAGAAAGGGGGTGAGAGCTGATGAGAAAGACGAGAAATCAGGAACTGCTAATGAGGGGTGAGTGGAAGAGAGCAGACCACGCAAGAACCAGGGACATCTGGTGTATTAGGGAAGCAAGGAAGGGCAATGCAACACAAAAGAATCAGGGTGTGAGCAGGAACCACTGAAGGGAGGTAAGGCACGCACAGAAACAGGGAGAAGAGAGGCTAGTGGGGGAGGGCAGGAAAGAAAGAAAGGGTGAGCAGGAACTGGTGAATGGAGGGCAGGCGTGCTGAAGGAAGGGACACAAGTGAGTAGTTAGAGAATTAAAAGACCCCCCCACTTGAAACTTACCTCTAATCACACCGAGCTTTCCACTCATCCATCCACCCCCTTCACCTTTCCATACACTAATCTCTTGCTCCATTCAGCCATAGTTTTTCCATCCATCCATCCGTGATGGCAGGCAGAAGAGGACCACAAACAACGCATTCACTTTTAAAGAGGGGACCAGTTTGCCAGTCTATGGGGTCAATGCTGCCCCTGCTTAAGCTGCTGGAGTAGGAGGGGTGGTTCCCCATCCCACCACTGAGAGAAGCAGTGAGCTCTGCAGAAAGGAGTATATCAGAGAAGCGGGGGGAGGGGTAAGTGTTGAATTAAGGTGAAATGTGAGGACCACTGATATCAGGAAGTGATGAAAGGTGACGGGGAGGCATGGGTTAAAAAAGGGGGAATATTGAGTGCTATAAAGTCAGTGGAGATGAAAGACACCAAGAGCAGAGATGAAAGAGGCGAGGCGGGAATCATTGAGGGAGAAGGTGGTATGATAGGAAGTATCAGGAGTGCAGGGCCTGTGAAGAGATGCGAGCTGGTGAGACAAGAAGGACAGGACCTTTTGAATAGGGACGGGGCAGGGGGGTGGTTTAGAACAACACGGAGTGCTGGAGGGAGAGGGACAATTGAGAACTGCAGAGAGAGTAGGGGGAAGAGGCAGAGGAAGAGGAGAAACGCAATGGAACGAAGAACACTGGAACAATAGGTGATATTCTCAGGGAGAGTTAATAAAACCAGTGGAGGGGTGAGAGGTGCAGAGTAGGGAGCTCTGAAGGGAGGGCGCGACACACTAGTGAGGAGTCCATGAACTTCAGAAGGAGAGATGCATTGTTGGAGAGATCTCTGTTTTGTGTAGTCCCAGATCTGAATAAAAGTAGTATTGAAGGTTAATGTCTCCTTCAAAGCACATCATGTAATGTGCAGATGACCGAATCTTTTTTTTAGTGTAGCTAGGTAAGTGGGCGAGTGATGGTAGTAAAAGGGAGGGGCGGCATTTTTCAATTCTCGCCTAGGGCGGCAAAACATCTAGAAACGGCCCTGCCGGGCCCTCTCTTCTGTTCCCCTCTCCTCGGGGCCCTTTCTTCTGTTCCCTTCTCTCCGGGCCCTCTACTCTTGAGGCCTTAGGTCTGCTCTCCTCCTCCTCCTCCTGCCCTCTGAGCCGTAGGCAGCTGGGCCCCTTCTACCCACCTCTCCTAGCCCGAGGTCCCCCACCCTCTCCTTCACTCCTACTCTGAGACCCTACCTTCCCTCTTGTCTCTCCTTCCTGATACTCCGAGCCCCCCCACACTTTGTTCTCCTCTCATTTCCTCCTATCACGAGGCCTCCGACCCCTCTTGTCCTTCCCTCAGACCCCCGTCTTGTCCTAGTCTATGCCCTTCGTCTCCTCTTCTCCTTCCCTTCTTTCCGTCCCTCCTTTAAAGAGGTCCTCCTTAACCCCACACCTTTCCTCCCTAGCCAGAGGTCCGCACCCTCTCTTATCTTCCCTCTTCTCCTCCCCTTCCATAACGAGGCTCTCCTTAACTCTACGCCTTTCCTCTTTCACCCCTAGCCAGAGGTCCTCACCCTCTCTTCTCCTCCCCTTCCATAACGAGGCCCTCCCTAACTCTACTCCTTTCCTCTTTCACCCCTAGCCAGAGGTCCTCACCCTCTCTTCTCTTTACCCTCTTCTCCTTCCCTTCCATAAAGAGGCCCTCCTTAACTCTACTCCTTTCCTCTTTCACCCCTAGCCAGAGGTCCTTACCCTCTCTTCTCTTTACCCTCTTCTCCTTCCCTTCCATAAAGAGGCCCTCCTTAACTCTACTCCTTTCCTCGTTTCACCCCTAGCCAGAGGTCCTCACCCTCTCTTCTCTTTCCCCTCTTCTCCTTCCCTTCCATAAAGAGGCTCTCCTTAACTCTACTCCTTTCCTCTTTCACCCCTAGCCAGAGGTCCCCACCCTCTCTTCTCTTTCCCTTCTTCTTCTTCCTTTCCATAACGAGGCCCTCCTTAACTCTACTCCTTTCCTCTCTCAGCCCTAGCCAGAGGTCCTCCCGTGTCTCTTCTCCTCTTCTATAAATATGCCTTCCTTAACCCTTCTCCTTTCCTGTTTCATTCCTAGCCAGAGGCCCTCCTGCATCTCTACTCTTCTTCTATAAAGAGGCCCCTCCTTAACTCTACTCCTTTCCTCTCTAGCCAGAGATCCCCTTCCGTCTCTTCTCCGTCCCTCCTAAAAAGAAGCCCTCTTTAGCTCTACTCCTTTCCTCTTTCCCCTCTAGCCAGAGGTCCTCCTCCATCTCTTCTCCGTCCCTCCTATAAAGAGGCCCTCTATAACCCTACTCCTTTCCTCCTCCCTCCCTAGCCAGAGGTTCTCATCCCTCTCTTCTCCTCTTCTATAAAGAGTCCCTACTTAACTCTTCTTTTTTTCTCCTTCTTCCCAAGCAAGAGGTCCTCCTCCGTCTCTTCTCCGTCCCTCCTATGAAGAGGCCCTCCTTAATCCTACTCATTTCCTTCTTCCTCCCTAGCCAGAGGGTCTCATCCCTCTCTTCGACTCTTCTATAAAGAGTCCCTCCTTAACTCTTCTTTTTTTCTTCTTCCTTCCTAGCCAGAGATCCTACTCCGTCTCCTCTCTTTTCCTTCTTCTCCGTCCCTTTTATAAAGAGGCCCTTCTTAACCCTGCTCCTTTCCCCCCAAGCCAGAGGTCCTCCTCCGTCTCCTCTCCTTTCCTTCTTCTCCGTCCCTTCTATAAAGAGGCCCTTCTTAACTCTACTCCTTTCCCCCCTAGCCAGAGGTCCTCACCCATCTCTTCTCCTCTTCTATAAAGAGTCCCTCCTAAACTTTTTTTCTCTCCTTCCTCCCTACCCAGAGGTCCTTCTCCGTCTCTTCTCCTCTTCTATAAATATGCCTTCCTTAACCCTTCTCCTTTCCTGTTTCATTCCTAGCCAGAGGCCCTCCTGCATCTCTACCCTTCTTCTATAAAGAGGCCCCTCCTTAACTCTACTCCTTTCCTCTCTAGCCAGAGATCCCCTTCCGTCTCTTCTCCGTCCCTCCTAAAAAGAAGCCCTCTTTAGCTCTACTCCTTTCCTCTTTCCCCTCTAGCCAGAGGTCCTCCTCCATCTCTTCTCCGTCCCTCCTATAAAGAGGCCCTCTATAACCCTACTCCTTTCCTCCTCCCTCCCTAGCCAGAGGTTCTCATCCCTCTCTTCTCCTCTTCTATAAAGAGTCCCTACTTAACTCTTCTTTTTTTCTCCTTCTTCCCAAGCAAGAGGTCCTCCTCCGTCTCTTCTCCGTCCCTCCTATGAAGAGGCCCTCCTTAATCCTACTCATTTCCTTCTTCCTCCCTAGCCAGAGGGTCTCATCCCTCTCTTCGACTCTTCTATAAAGAGTCCCTCCTTATCTCTTCTTTTTTTCTTCTTCCTTCCTAGCCAGAGATCCTACCCCGTCTCCTCTCTTTTCCTTCTTCTCCGTCCCTTCTATAAAGAGGCCCTTCTTAACTCTACTCCTTTCCCCCAAGCCAGCGGTCCTCACCCATCTCTTTTCCTCTTCTATAAAGAGTCCCTCCTTAACTTTTTTTCTCTCCTTCCTCCCTACCCAGAGGTCCTTCTCCGTCCCTTCTATAAAGAGGCCCTTCTTAACCCTACTCCTTTCCTCTTTCCCCCATAGCCAGAGGTCCTCGCTCCTCTCTTCTTCTCCTCTATATCAAGACCCTTCATTAGCTCTTCTTTTTTTCCTTCCTCCCTAGCCAGAGGTTCTCATCTGCCTCTTCTCCTTTTTTCTCCTAACCTCCCAATCCGAGTTACTCCGTTCCATTTTCTCCTTTCTTTCTTTTCTTTCCCTGCTATCCTGAGACTTCTCCTCCATCCGTCCTCCCCCCCCCCCTTTCATATTTTCCGCATCTCCTGTTCTCTCAGTCTACTTCCTTTCAGTCTCAAGGCCGCCCGCCACCTTCACCCTTTCCTTCTCTGCCTTACCATCTCCCCATTCCTTCCTTCCACTCTTCTTTCTCCTCTTCTCTCTCCTCAGGCTTTCTTTCCTCTCTTTTCCTTCCGTCTTTTCTTTCTTACACCTTTCCTCATCCCCCTGTACCTTGCCTCCATTACATTTTCTCTTTGCTTGATATCTTCTTATTTGATTTTTCCTTGGGGATCTCTTTACGTTTTCACTACTTTTTTCCGCCCCCTTCTTATCTTTCTCTTATTTTTACTTCGCTCCTAATTTCCAACTTATTTATTTATTGCCCCGCCCTGCTCTAGGCTATTCTCTTTTTTTTATTTCCTTTCTATTGGCGACTCCTTCAAAGCTTCTATCTTACTACAGTCTCGCCCAATGTCTATTTCCTGCTTCCCCCATTTCCCCCCTTTTTCTTCTCCTTGTTTCTGTTTTCCTGTTCCTTTCTTTCAGAATATCCCTATTTTGCCTTTTTTTTACTGTTTGTTTTTGTTTTTTCCACTTTCCTCCTCCTCCCTTCTTTCTATTGTTTCCCTATTTTCCCTTTTTCTCGTCGCATTCTTACCCACTTCCTTCTTTCACGTTTCCATGTTTGTTTCTTTCAGAATTTCCACTTTAAACCAATTTCTTCCCATGTGGTTTCTTTTTTCCCTGTTTCTTCTTTTCCTATTTCTTTTTTTATCAGTTTCCCCCATTCCATGTTTCCTCCATTCCCTGCGTTTTCCTTCCTTTACCATTTTCTTAACAATACTCATTGTTCGTATCCATTGAGTGAACCTTTGATGTTTTTGCGCTTGCTGTCAGTTTTTTTCCTATTCCTTCCTCTTCATTTGTAGTTGTTTTACACCCATCTCTTCCACGGACACGACTGCCTAACCCCTCTCTATGGTCTTCCAAGACCTTTGATTAGATCAGACTGATCCTGTCACACACACACCTACCAGGGGTGTCCAGGGACCATAGAGACCAGGGGCCATCTGTCACTCACCTACCACGGGTGACCAGGGACGTTACAGACCAGGGACCATCTGTCACACACCTACCAGGGGTGTCCAGGGACCATAGAGACCAGGGACCATCTGTTACACACCTACCAGGGGTGTCAGGGACCGTAGAGACCGGGGACCATCTGTCACACACCTACCAGGGGTGTCAGGGACCGTAGAGACCAGGGACCATCTGTCACACCTACCAGGGGTATCAGGGACCGTAGAGACCAGGGACCATCTGTCACACCTTCCAGGGGTGTCCAGGGACCATAGAAACCAGGGACCATCTGTCACACACCTACCATGGGTGACCAGGGACCATAGAGACCAGGGACCATCTGTCACACACCTACCAGGGGTGACCAGTGACCATAGAGACCAGGGACCATCAGTCACACACCTACCAGGCGTGTCAGGGACCGTAGAGACCAGGGACCATCTGTCACACCTACCACGCGTGTCTAGAGATCATAGAGACAAGGGACCATCTGTCACACCTACCACGGGTGACCAGGGACCATAGAGACCAGGGACCATCTGTCACACCTACCAGGGGTGTACAGGGACCGTAGAGACCAGGAACCATCTGTCACACCTACCACGGGTGAGCAGGGACCATAGAGACCAGGGACCATCTGTCACACACCTACCACAGGTGTCTAGGGACCATAGAGACCAGGGACCATCTGTCACACACCTACAAGGTGTGTCAGTGACCGTAGAGACCAGGGACCATCTGTCACACACCTACTATGGGTGACCAGGGCCCATAAAGACCTGGAACCATATGTCACACCTACCACAGGTGTCTAGGGACCATTGAGACCAGGGACCATCTGTCACACACCTACCAGGGGTGTCAGGGACCGTAGAGACCAGAGACCATCTGTCACACACCTACTACGAGTGACCAGAGACCATCAGACACACACCTACCACGAGTGACCAGGGACCGTAGAGACCAGAAACAATCTGTCACACACCTACCACGAGTGACCAGGGACCATAGAGACCAGGAACCATCTGTCGCACACCTATCACAGGTGTCAAGGGACCATAGAGACCAGGGACCGACGGTCACACGCCTACCAGGGGTGTCCAGGGACCATAGAGACCAGGGACCATCTGTCACACACCTACCACAGGTGTCTAGGGACCATAGAGACCAGGGACCATCTGTCACACACCTACCAGGGGTGTCAGGGACCATAGTGACCAGGGACCATCTGACAAACACCTACCACGAGTGACCAGGGACTGTAGAGACCAGGAACCATCTGTCACACACCTACCACAGGTGTCAAGGGACCATAGAGACCAGGGACTGACTGTCAAACACCTACCACAGGTGTCAAGGGACCATAGAGACCAGGGACCGACTGTCAAACACCTACCAGGGGTTTCCAGGGACCATAGAGACCAGGGACCATCTGACACACACCTACCAGGGTTGAGCAGGGACCGTAGAGACCAGGGACTATCTGTCACACACCTACCACGGGTGAGCAGGGACCATAGAGACCAGGGACCATCTGTCACACACCTACCACGGGTGAGCAGGGACCGTAGAGACCAGGGACCATCTGACACACACCTACCATGGGTGAGCTGGGACAATAGAGACTAGGGACTATCTGTCACACACCTACCAGGGGTTTCCAGGGACCATAGAGACCAGGGACCATCTGACACACACCTACCACGGGTGACCAGGGACCATAGAGACCAGGGACCATCTGACACACACCTACCACGGGTGACCAGGGACCATAGAGACCAGGGACCATCTGACACACACCTACCATGGGTGACCAGGGACCATAGAGACCAGGGACCATCTGTCACACACCTACCACGGGTGACCAGGGCCAGTAGAGACCAGGGACCATCTGTCACACACCTACCATGGGTGACTAGGGACCATAGAGACCAGGGACCATCTGTCACACACCTACCACGGGTGACCAGGAATCATCTGTCACACACCTACCACAGGTGTCCAGGGATCATCTGTCACACACCTACCAAAGGGTGACCAGGACCATAGAGAGCAGGAACCATCTGCCACACATTTACCACAGGTGTCCAGGGATTATCTGTCACCCACCTACCAGGCGTGTCCCGGGATCATCTGTCACACACCTACCACGGGTAACCAGGGACCATAGAGACCAGGGGGCGTCTGCCACAGTACTAGCAAGGGTGACTACAGAGACCAGGTACCATCCGTCACACTCCTACCACGGATGTTCAGGCACCATGGAGATGGGCTGACTATCACCCTCCATGTGAACCCGTGGTTCTCCGTGGTAAAACTCCGCTACTGAGTGCCCACAAGCAGACACTGAAGAGCTAAAGCCTCTCTCCTGATAGGCGTACTCCTGTTACTTACTCCTCTAACGTCGCGTCTCTTATACAAGGCACACAGACCCCGGTTTCCTAATACTGCAGTGGAGGGGCATTTGTGACATCTCTAGACCCAGGCAAGGTTCTCTGTGACATCTCTAGACCCAGGGGAGGCGCTTTGTGACATCTCTAGACTCAGGGGAGGCTCTCTGTGACATCTCTAAATCCAGGGGAGGCTCTCTGTGACATCTCTAGACCCAGGGGCGGCTCTCTGTGACATCTCTAGGCTCCCTGTGACATCTCTAGACAAAGAGAGGCTCTCTATGCCGTATCTAAACCGTGAGGTGGCTCTCTGTGACATCTCTAAACCTCAGGAGAGACTCTCTGTGACATCTTTAGACCGTGGTGTGGCCCTCTGTGACCTCTCTAGACCCAGGAGAGGCTCTCTGTTACATCTCTAAACCTCAGGAGAGACTCTCTGTGACATCTTTAGACCCAGGGGTGGCTCTCTGTTACATCTCTAAACCTAGGGTAGGATCTCTGTGACATCTCTAAACTCAGTAGGATCTCTGTGACATCTCTAAACCTCAGGTGAGGTTCACTGTGACATCTCTATACCCAGGGTAGGCTCACTGTGACATCTCTAAACCCAGGGGAGACCTCTGTGACATCTCTAAACTGAGGGTAGGATCTACGTGACCTCTCTAAACCCCAGGGAGGCTCTCTGTGACATCTCTAAACCTCAGGAGAGACTCTCTGTGACATCTGTAGACCCAGGGGAGGCTTTCTGTGACATCCCTTAACCCAGGCGAGGCTTGCTGTGAGATCTCTAAACCCAGGGGAGGCTCTCTGTAACATCTCTAAACCTCTGGCGCGGCTCTCTGTGACATCTCTACACCCAGCTGGGGCTCTCCATGACATCTCTAAACCCAAGTCAGGCTCTCTGGGACATCTCTAAATCCAGGAAAGGCTCTCTGTAACATCTCTAGAACCAGGGGAGGCTCTCTGTGACCTCCTAGACCTAGGGGGATCTCTGTCACATCTTTAGACCCAGGGGAGGCTCTCTGTGACATCTCTAAACCACGGGGAGGATCTCTGTGACATCTCTAAACCCAGGAAAGGCTCTCTGTAACATCTCTAGACCCAGGGGAGGCTTTCTGTGACATCCCTTAACCCAGACGAGGCTTGCTGTGAGATCTCTAAACCCAGGGGAGACGTCGGTGACATCTCTAAACCCAGAAGATGCTCTCTGTGACATCTTTAGACCCAACGGAGGCCCTCTGTGACCTCTCTAAACCCAGAGGAGACGTCTGTGACATCTCTAAACCCATGAGCGGCCCTCTGTGACCTCTCTAAACCCAAGGGAGGCTCTCAGTGACAGATCTGGGCCGAGGAGAGGCCCTTTGTGACATCTTTAAACCCAGGGTGGGCTCTCAGTGACATCTCTAGACCCAGGGGAGGCTCACTGTGACATCTCTAGACCTAGAGGAGGCTCACTGTAACATCTCTAGACCCAAGGGAGGCTCACTGTAACATCTCTAGACCTAGAGGAGGCTCTCTGTAACCTCTCTAAACCCAAACAAGGCTCGCTGTGAGATCTCTAAAGCCAGGGGATACGTCTGTGACATCTCTAAACCCAGGAGATACTCTCTGTGACATATTTAGACCCAGTGGAGACTCTCTGTGACATCTCTAAACCCAGGGGATAGGTCTGTGACATCTCTAAACCCAGGAGATGCTCTCTGTGACATCTCTAAACCCAGAGGAGGTGTCTGTGACCTCTCCAGACCCAGGGGAGGCTCTCTGTGACATCTCTAGACTCAGGGGTGGCTCTCTGTGACATCTATAAACCGATGGGAGGATCTCTGTGACATCTCTAGGCCCATGGGAGGCTCTCTGTGACATCTCTAGGCCCAGGGGAGGCTCTCTGTGACATCTCTAAATAGAGGGGAGGCTCTCGGTGACATCTCTAAATAGAGGGGAGGCTCTCGGTGACATCTCTAAACCTCAGGGGAGGATCTCTGTGACATCTCTAGACCCAGGGGTGGCTCTCTGTGACATCTGTAAACCGAGGGGAGGCTCTCTGTGACATCTCCAAACCCAGAGGAGACCTCTGTGACATCTCTAAACCCAGGGGAGACTCTCTGTGAGATCTCTAAACCGAGGGGAGGCTCTATGTGGCATCTCTGAACCTAGCTGAGGCTCTCTGTGACATCGCTAAACCTCAGGTGAGGATATCTGTGACATCTTACAGACATCTCTAGGAGGAGACCTCTGTGACCTCTCTAAACCCAGGGGAGACTCTCTGAGACATCTCTAAACCGAGGGGAGGCTCTGTGTGGCATCTCTGAACCCAGGGGAGGCTCTGTGTGACATCTCTAAATCCAGGGGAGGCTCTATGTGACATCTATGGACCCATAAGGGGGATCTCTGTGACATCTCTAGACCCGGGAGGGGGGGGGGGGGGCTCTCTGTGACATCTCTAAACCTCAAGTGAGGATCTCTGTGACATCTCTAGACCCAGGGGAGGCTCTGTGTGACATCTCTAAACCGAGGGGAGGCTCTCTGTGACATCTCTAAACCCAGGTGAGGCTCTATGTGACATCTCTAACCTAGGGGAGGCTTGCCCCGGACTTAGGGGAGGGTCTCTTTCACTTCTCTAACCCTAGGGGAGGATCTCTGTGACATCTCTAGACCCAGAGGAGGCTCTCTTCTGGGGTTGCATCTGTTCTTTTTAAATGTCCATGGATGGCTCTGCCCTTAGAAGCTAGGCCCTTTTGTAAACATCACCCCTAAGGAAACTCCAGTAGACCCCATCAGCAGACCTTTCCATGCCCAGCACTATGATTGGCTGAGAAGATGACCTTCATACCCCAGTATCCGTGCATCTGTAGGGGGGCTGTCAGTAGGGCACAGCCTGCCTTCCCCTGCTGACCCCTCAGCTTTACTGCCACAAAACAAGCTTCTGCTCTTTTTATCCAGACAGATCTTTTGAAGGAAACATTGATCCTTGAAATTTGCCTCTGTCAGTATGAGCCATGCCTTCCTTTCATACATGGAAAAAACTTGAAATGATTGTTTGGCTCAATCATCTGGTGTGCACCAGATTTAATGCAAAGACATCAAAGCTAACCTGGATTTAATTTATGTTAAGTGTATTCATTTTCATCAAAAGTAGGTTCGAATATGTAGACTCCTGTAAATTGGGAGAGGCTCTAAATTACATTTCAAACAATAGGGCAGATTTACAAGCCCCCTGAGCCACCAGTACGTCACTTTTTGTGTCGTACCGGGGGTGCATTTTACTCCTCCATATTTACAAGGACAGGAAAAGCCACCCTAGTGACTTTTCCTGTCCTTGTAAACATGGCCCCTTTGCACGCTATACTTTGCGTGAAAGGGGCGTTCCATGGGTGCTGCTGTGGGTGTTCCCACGCAACACCCATGGAACAAGACACATTTTCAGATTTACGAGGAATGGTAAATCTGGAGATGCGTGTGAATGCTACGTCTCCCCAGGGGGGCGTAGGGAGGCGAAACGAGGAGAAATGTATTCAATTCTCTCGTTTTCTTTTCCTCTTTCTATGCTTGCTGCATTCATTCCTGCCCATACACAATCATCGAAACAATTACGTTTATCAACTTCTATGTGTGCTAATGCAGCACACATAGAAGTTGAAAAACGGCATTTCAGATTGTATTTGTGCAGGAAGGGAACCCTTCCCGAACAAAAACCATCTCCCGTTGACGCGAGCATCCTTGCACAATGGTGCCTGCGCCGGCGCACGCCAGCAGTTTGTGCCCCGGCGCAGGGGGAAGCACAGAGATGTTACATATTGTTGCAAATATGTCGCATCCCTGTGCTTTGAAAGTGACTCAGTGCGGCGCAACCAAATGGCTTGCGGAAAGCACTGAGTCACTTTCGTGTAAAGCTGCCCCAATGTTTTTAAATGTCAACTTTTACAGGGGTAGCAGTTGTATGTTTGTGGTACTCCCCAAATAACTACCCCCATACCTGTAGGTGTCATGTGTGTGACAGGATAACTACCCCCACACCTCTGGGTGGCATGTGTGAGACAGCATAACCACCCCATACCTCTGGGTGTCATGTGCTTGACAGTATAACCACCCTCATACCTCTGGGTGTCATGTGCTTGACAGTATAAGTACCCCCACACCTCTGGGTGGCGTGTGTGACAGGATAACTACCCCACAACTCTGGGTGTCATGTGTGTGACAGGATAACCACCCCCATACCTCTGGGTGTCATGTGCTTGACAGTATAACCACCCTCATACCTCTGGGTGGCGTGTGTGACAGTATAAGTACCCCCACACCTCTGGATTGCATGTGTGTGACAGGATAACTACCCCACACCTCTGGGTGTCATGTGTGTGACAGGATAACCACCCCCATACCTCTGGGTGTCATGTGCTTGACATTATAACCACCCTCATACCTCTGGATTGCATGTGTGTGACAGGATAACTACCCCACACCTCTGGGTGTCATGTGTGCGACAGGATAACCACCCCCATACCTCTGGGTGTCATGTGTGCGACAGTATAACCACCCTCATACCTCTGGGCGTCATGTGCATGACAGACCTGAGCTAGTTATGTTTAATGTTTTTAAATGTATTTCGTGTGGTGTGAGCACATCAGTGACTCTTTATATTCTAAGTGGTTACACTAGTGCTTGAAATGGAACAATGGAGGTGCAGGTACTCTGTACCAGACTACCTGCTTGTGTCTGAGACGTCCTGGTGCTCTCCAAATAAAGATATTAGGTCTCTCTTGAGAAGTGCAGTACTCTCCCTCTCACAACCGACCCATTTAAAGCACTGGGGGCCATATCCGCAACGGCCAGCGATAATTATCACTGGCCGTGCTTAGCGATAATTTTCTTATCGCTGGCTATCTCTGCTTTTTATCGCCCTGGTAGCGCGTTATCATCAACGCGCTGCTCCAGGGCGATAAAAATTCCAGAGATAGCGATGTTATCGCCGTTTTGCAGGGAACATCGCTGGTTTCCCAGCGATGTTCCATGCAAAAGGGCGATAACCTTTCTGATACGACCCTGTGGTCCTATCAGCATAATCCACCCCCAATGTTAGGGGTGGCTTAGTCAGGATTTTAGCAGACGTTAGTTTTTGGAGAAAACAGCAGTTTTCTCCAAAAACGAACGTCTGCTAAAATGCAAGGGCATCCTTGCTGATAGCGCAAAGACGCGTTATTGCTCTCCTGACATGTAGTGTATGTCAGGAACGCCCACTTTGTGTCTCATTAGAGATACAAAGGTAGGGGTAGTGTAAAAGGGTGCTAACATGCAAATACGCATGTTAGCACCCTCTTGCTGATAGGGTGTTGGTTTTATCTCCGCTTTTCTGGCTTTTAAAGCCAGAAAGCGGAGATAAAGCCCTTGTTGATATGCCCCTGGGTTACACCGACGAGAGCGCGTTTCTTAATTGATGCCCATTGAAAGCTCTACCCAGCTGCTCCCAATGGCAGTGAATTCATATAAATACAGAATCCTTTTCTGACTCAGAGGAGCCTCTTTGGTTTCATATTGTATGTTGGGCTGCCGACCCCTTACCCCCCTCTGAAAGGTTAGTTGGGCCGGGGAGGCGTGAGACATGCAGCTACCAAGTAGCCCAATGCTTGACTTCCTCGGCCAGTCCTGGGTCTTGTGCCAGCACTTGGCAGGTTTGGACTTAGACGCTCTGCCTCTTTCCAGAAAAGCAAAGTGCTGCAGGGAGCGACTTGGTAGCAGCAGTGCTTAATTTGAGCCAGCGTTTATTGGTTCTTGGCACTAGCACTTAATCCTAACACCAACACTTCTGACAGTCCACCACATGGTGGCATCATTTGTCTATTTGCATAGTAAGCACATCAACAGCAGCCCTGCCAAGTACCACGCCTTAGGCGTTAGACTAATGCATTTTAATGGGTGGTTCGCATCACCGCATTAAAATGCATTAACCACGCATTTTTTGCGTGCTCAGCCTGGGTGAAGCAGGTATTGACTGCAACCATGGTCGGAGCTGTATTTACAGCAGCTGCGAGCGCGGCATCCGAGTACTCCATGAATGAGGCTGAGGAAGACTCGGGAAGGGGGGCTGTAGAGTCGGCTCCTGCACCATGCGGCGCTGGAACATGCATGCTCTTAGCCAGGATGTGTAAGAATATAACACCCCCTTGTTTAAATGAGCCCAGGTCTCACTGGTATTGATGGCACACGCTTGTGTAATTTGAAGGTTAAGGGGCCAGATTTTAAGCCCAGGTGTGCGCGGAAGGGTGAGGCTGGAAGCCGCATTCATGAGAGAAATCAGCCTTAGGCAACAAGCCCAGGTTTTAAAACTGCACTGAATGGTCTGTAAAAAAAACCCATCATGGTTGTTGTCATGGAGCGGACGTTGCCTCCCAGAGCTGGACCGAGAGCGAAGTCAGCAGGAGGAAGTAAGTGCATTCCGTTTTCGGACAACAGGAAACGTGACCGTTGTCAAATGTTGCCACCATTTCTTTGACAGAGGGTGTTTTCGAGGCTCATAAAGTATTATTCGGTGTTCCATGTATAGGCGCAGTTTAGTATCCAAGCCGTGAAATGTGCAAAGCTTTAGAAACTCTCCATCCCAACTGAGTGTGGTCATAGATTGGTGCCGTCAGAATACCTACACCCCGAAGGCAGCCGGGCAGGTACAGGTAGTATGTTTGATGCCTTCTGCATGCCTCTCTGTCCTCAGTCTCCAGAAGGATGTAGATTTTAGAAATAAATAGAATGCAATAGAATTTTGTGTGGCATTATTTAAAATATGTTAGCAGAAAAAAATGTGCGGAGAGGAGCAAAGCGGAGAGGAGCCAGGAGCTGGGCTGATGTGTGATTGGTTCATTCAAAGCTCAAAGGAGTTTTCTTTCCACCGGAGCAGCATTTCTACATTTCCATCCATTTAAATCTCTCTTATTTGAACTGTATGGTGCACTTTATTACCTTATCCTGCTTCATTTTCCTGACATCATCGTACTGTATTGACTCGCACTTATGTTGCTGCGGTGGTCAGTCTCTGCATAGTGACTGAATAACTAAATATTGACTCACACAACTCTCATTGTTGAGATAATCATTATAACCAGTACTACTGTAATTATGCGGCAGGAGAGGGACAAATTATGCGGCAGGTTTGAGTAAATTGTGTGGCTAGAAAAGGCAAATTATGCAGCATAATGTGGCACTTTTTGTAACGGTACTACTACATTATTTATTCGTTTGTAAACTTGGTAACACTGTCTGGGCATTGGTTGCACCTCATTAGTACAAGTTCAACACTTAAATATAGAAATAATCAACAGAAAGCTGACCAGTCCAGTTTTGCAAAGTTTTGTAAGAATCTGCAGATTATGCAGTAGATTATAGATTGTGGCAAATGCTGCAAATCTATAATTATGCGAAAATCGCTGTGGCTGCACAATTGCATAATTCCAGTGGCCCTGATTATAACAACACTGAATATAATAATTTTAGCAGCCAGAGCTGCTGGTTCCAAGAACTCTGCTGACAGGGACTCGAGTCGTTCTTGGGCTCTTGCCTCGGCGCTGCGGGGCTGGGCTTCAAAACTGCCCGACACTGTCATATGGCTGCCACCTTCAAAACTCATTTCTGTGCCCGGGCACTGTGCAGGTAAATCACATAAACCACAAAAGGTGCCTGAACCTGTGTCTTGTTGGACAAAACTGTTATTGTTAAATAGACAGTCAGTGCCCCAGCTGGATGCAGGGGAGGCGGGCCTGCGCTTTGTCTTTTGTTTTAGTCTGGCAAGGCGCGCCTGCCCACTGTGATCATGTGTGTTGTGAGAGCAGGGGCTGGGCTGCAGTGCCTGGTGTCCCTCCCAGGTGAGCGTAGCCGCCTGTCAAGGCATTGACGTGACCCAGTCTACGGTGAGACTGAGTGACGTATAACCTCCTAGTTGCCCTTGCTATGCTATAAAATTAGCTTTTCAGGTTAGGACATGGTCATGAATGATCAGATCAATTTGATCAGTTTCTGAGCAGCTGCAGGGCCTGCCTATCCTCAGTTACTGAGAACTGCGGTCACGCAGGCTGTCTCCGGTGAGTGCCCCTCTATTTCTGGATCTTCTTAGAATTTCTTGTGGCTCAAATGGGTGTAACTTCTGATATTTGTTTGTTTCCCTTGTCTCAATTGCTTGATTTTGCTCGCGAGAAAGTGTCACTCATAGTCGTTGAAATGTCACTCATAATTACACTGAAATTATGAAAATGTCACACACAGCAATCTGGAACCTTGGCGGCCATGTTACTGCTGCTTCTTTTACTGCTAAACCAGGGGCTGCCGTGGCCATTTGCCTTGCTTGTAATAGCACCCGTGGCACCCTTGCTATGCCACTGGGCACGTCTTCAAAGGCAGGCAGGGATGGGGGGGCGGGTCTGAGTCCGAGACATGTCAGCTCTGCCTCTCTTAGGACAATAAGGCTAAGTAATAGTCACATGCCAGCATCTGCTCTGAAAGGCCGGTAGAGTTGGATAAGGGTCCGTTTGTGGTCAAAACGTTTTAAACTGCGCTACAAAATGGCCTCAAACTAGCAGAATCTGGGAAAAATGGATAAATGTCCCTGTAAATGTGTTCTTCTGCTGATGTTAAGGTAATTCACGTGTCCTGTGGAAGAGTCCGTGACATGTCAGTTTCACCTTTAAAAATGCTGCTGGAGTGGGGCAGCCAGTCATGTGTCTGCCACTCTAGTCCTGCATTATCGTGTTATATGAATATTAAGTATCCAATAATTTTGATTGATTTCAAATACCCATACATCACATTTAAAATACTTAAAATAAAAAGTCAGTCAGAAGAGGATTTTTAACTTCATTAAATTGCTCGATCATTATGTGTGGTATCAATTTGTTGATTATTCCAGGCCTTATCCGAATCAAGCCTAGCATAGTTTTTGCTGTTTTTTTTCCAATTGAAAATACATTATTTCTACATTTTAGAAACGTAGAAAATAAATTGACTAAATTGTGTTCGTTTTCCCAGAACGTTTTCTAAAAAATGGTGACAGCATTTAAAATAATTCCTTTAAATTTAGCTTGGAGTTTAGATGAGCAGAAATACACTGTGTTATTTTTTGACCTGTAGGGCTCATGGGTCGTGCTAGCGAGGACCAAGACGTGAATTCGTTTTAAACATCATTAAACTTATTGGAATATTTGGACGTACAATAGATGTCCACCCGCTTCTTTTGGGGGAGGTGCTAATTATACTGTGAAATAAATTATTCCATTTTTATGATTTCAGTATTACTAGGCGACCTGGGTGACCAGGGCATAAAAGGGTCACGCAGGCTCTTTTGCACCCTCTTCTCAGCACTCAGCTCGCACATGCTACGTCCAAAGGGAGGGGGGGGGTCTTCCCGCAGTTGCCTAGGAGTGTGGCCAATTCAGATGAGGCAGTACTTTTTCCGCAGCATGTGTGGCTTTTATAGATTTTATGTTTTTTATTTTTTTTATTTATGCATGCTTGTGCGGTTTCTTCGTGACATGTTGTATATTCTTTGTGGGCTTACAGCCCGCCCACTGCTTTTCATTTGTTTGTTTCAATGTCCTTTAAAAATCCTTGCTTCCAAATAGTTATTTGTTCCTATTTGTCCCTCCTTTTCACTGTTTGTTCCCGCCCATGGAGCAGGCCCCTGAGCACACACTGACACCCCCACTTTTTTCCTGTGTTCTCAATAGGCAACTGTTTACATCTGGTATCTAGTCCCACCTCATTTGGTGTACTCCTTCACCCACACTGTCTCTCCCTCTGCAGCCCTGCCTCCACATGCCTCTATGTCAGCATTCTGGTTTACCTCTGCGCCACCAGTGTTCCTCTTTTCTGTTTCTCCTCTGTGCCCCCAGGCGGGAGGCATGTCTGTGTTAACCAATCCATCTACCGCCACCAAGACAGCTGCACCAATTCCCCTTTTCTAAATGTACTCTAACCTCTGACATTCTTTCTTCACTTCCATCTCTGTGCCCCATTCACACAGATGCTGGTGGATGTAAGGAGGGACAGGGGCCAGAGATGCAGGTGTAGCCCTCAAGAGAGGGAGAGGCATGCCCAGACATGTTAGTAGAGTGTCAGACGCCCGTGCATTCCTACCAACCCCCAGCCTTCAGTGCATGTTTTCCTCGATCAGAGCATCCCTCCTACAGCCGCCAGAAGATTCCTGTCCCATTCTGCCTCCAGAAAATCACCGCCACCACGAACAACCTCACAAACATAAAGAACATTCCTCGCTCCAACAGAATGTAGCCCTGCCACAGAACATTCCTACCTTTACGAGATCCCACACAATCAGTCCTGCATACTCAAATGTGTTCCACCTCTAAAGTGAGCGCGACAGAAACTCACTTATTTGAAGCAACTTCATTTTTAGGTCTCGCCTACGTAGCGCGCATGCGTTGCTTAGGAGGACCTTTAGCCGTAGCTCTGCGGTTTTTGGAAGCACATATTCGTGCTTGTGGCGGCATCCACCTTGCGAGAGCGAGCAGCGGCGCGCATGCTAATTGGCTGTTGCTCGCTCCCGCAAGGCGGATGGTGCCACAAGCACAAGTGTGCTTGAAAACAGCTGCTGCTTCTCAGCACGATCGCTTTCACATTCATGGCCGCGCGGCCGTGTCGCTTTCATGGCCACGCGGGCAATGCTTGTTTTACAGATGTCTTAGAAACACAGCAACGTTATGCAGAAAATATTGTGTGTAACATTTTATGGGATTAATTACAGCATTTGTTTAAAAAGAATGCAGCACCTTACAGCCAAAGGTTTGCTACAATCGCACTGATATGCCTAACAAATGTCAGTAATGCAAAGCAGACCGCACTCCTTCTACTTGCAACTATATCACAGTAACCTCATCGGTATTCGGAGCATGCGCAGTGCGAGCAGGCTACACACCAAATGGTGCAGGTTCTAGCACTTTGTTTGAAGCATTTTATGTGTGCAGTTTTAAAAAAATCTGAAAAGGAGACAATCTTAATGCGCACACGTTATTTTCAAATTTGACAGTGTTGAAGTGTATTAGGAATTATAAATGTTCTTTTTTTCCCTTCATTTTCTAGTTGTACTGAGGCCTCATTGGCTAGGTCTCGGATTCCTAAAAAGCTCTGCCTGTATTTCTTTTCCTTTTATTGTAATATCGTTTTACTGAATCGCCCGCATTACACCATTCCTTCTGACTCTAAGTATATATATAATGCAATTTAAAAATGGCGCCCAATTTGAACATCTGGGAACGTATCTAATGATTTGATTTGCCAGTAATCGCTGCCTTTGGCAATTGCCACAGATCGGCGTAGCGCCACACTTATTCTCTGTTACTTCGATGGTAGGCTGGCCCCAATAAGCCTTATCTGCATGGCTTAATGCCAGACTTTTAAATATGGACTCCATAGGACTCCACCACAAAAGGGTGCCAGAGAGCAGCTTTGGGTAATTCAACAGAGCAAGACGCATTTTCAGCACATTCTGTGGCACAGGCACATTTGGCTGCACAAGGAATGGAATGGGCCACATTATGTGGCATTGCGGCACACGCTTTGAGATGAAGAAGAGGGGGAGTCGGGTCATAGTGGCCATTCTGATGCACAGAGCACATTCTTCGTATGGGGCCAATTCTGCAGCTCGGAATGCCGCATCCTGCGCATAGAGCACATTTCATGGCATGTCTTTAGAAGCATCTTGGCACCAATGTGGCACAGGGCACATTATATGGCATGTCTTTGGAAGCATCGTAGCACCACTGTGGCACATGGAACATTCTCCTGCAGGTGGAAAATTGTGTGGCATGAGGCACCTTTCTAGACAGGAAGCACATTCGCTGAGATGGAGCTCATTTACTGGCATCAGACACATTATTGGCTGACCTTGGGCTCAGTCAGTTATTCGCAGCCAGCGTTTTTCGCCCAGTGCATCACCGGAAGTGTTGAGCTCTACACGTGCACGGCTCTCACAGAAAGCTGATCTGAGTGGTAAATCCCAGTTGCTCTCTGCATCCCTCGATCCCGGAAGCTGGGCAGTGACTACGTAGCATGATTGACAATAGCTGTTCCCCTGTGGTGTTTTAACCTTTCTGTCCCATGAGGGCATGCCAGACCTGATTCATGTGTTTTTGCTCGCCTAATTTCAATCAGGATGTGCAAAAAAGGCCTCCGTGGGCCTAAATCCGAACCTCGATTCATTAAATCATAAACTGCTAACTTTATTTATCTCCTTGTACCAGGGAAACTCAGCCATCCATGTAGGCCTTCTGCAGGAGTAAGTTAAAAACAAGCATTGGCATAGCCAATAGGTCTCGCCTTTGGGACCTTATAAGTGTTTAGCCATGCAACAGTTGATGTTGTTGCACCAAGGATATTGTGCTGCATAACTAAATACGTATAAGGTCCCAAAGGCGAGACCTATTGGCTATGCCAATGCTTGTTAATTGCTTTCTCAGAAAATAAACTATTTGTAGAAGGTCTGGACTGAAACGGTTCCCGTCTGCTTATTACTGCGTTTATTTCAGGTTAAACCTGGTATATTTTTCAACTCATTGATTCCCTTTTATTAATACGTATCAGCAGGGGCGGCTGTGGGCGTTGCCGCACTAACAAATAATAAAAAGAAAAACCCACTGAGCTGCTTTAACAGCAGACTCTGTGGTGCTTTGTCTCAAGCAGTAACCTGAAATTAATTTGTTTTAGCTAAGGAAAAGTGGATGTAACTATGCATGTGCCTGGCCTGGTGAGAGTTTACTCACCCTGAAGGCACAAGGCAGTGTTGTGACGTCAGGGCGGTGGGTCCTGCATTATTTGATGGCTGTGAGTTTCTTTGTCATTGGGCGTTAAGTTCTGCGACCAGGGGCCCACAGCGCTATGGAGATTACAGGCAGGGCTACCCTGGTGACAACAAAAGTGTGAGCCCCTCCCGATGCTGCTATCGGTTTGTTTTGAAGAGGGCAGGCTTGGGCGAGGAGCCCACGGTGTATTTGCGACCCGTGAGGGAAGGAGTGAAAGGAGAACTTGTATTCCGGTCACATAAGGGAAATATGTGAATTGAGAACTTCTATTCGGGTCATGAGAGGGAAGGAGTGAAAGGAGAACTTGTATTCTGGTCACATAAGGGAAATATGTGAATTGAGAACTTCTATTCGGGTCATGAGAGGGAAGGAGTGAAAGGAGAACTTGTATTCTGGTCACATAAGGGAAATATGTGAATTGAGAACTTCTATTCGGGTCATGAGAGGGAAGGAGTGAAAGGAGAACTTGTATTCCGGTCACATAAGGGAAATATGTGAATTGAGAACTTCTATTCGGGTCATGAGAGGGAAGAAGTGAAAGGAGAACTTGTATTCTGGTCACATAAGGGAAATATGTGAATTGAGAACTTCTATTCGGGTCATGAGAGGGAAGGAGTGAAAGGAGAACTTGTATTCTGGTCACATAAGGGAAATATGTGAATTGAGAACTTCTATTCGGGTCATGAGAGGGAAGGAGTGAAAGGAGAACTTGTATTCCGGTCACATAAGGGAAATATGTGAATTGAGAACTTCTATTCGGGTCATGAGAGGGAAGAAGTGAATGCAGAAGTCCAAGCTCTTCTGGGCTCGGTGGACAGTGCACTTCATCTGCAAAGTGGCCGGTTTGCTCCTGGCTCTGTCCTTACCTCGGAGCAGAAGCGCTCTGAGTTGCCAGGGCTAACCCACCCCTTTGCAGCTGCCCAGTGACTCTTTCGACTGTACCCTGGCTGCACCCCCACACTGCACGTCTCCATTGGGCTGCTGGCTGAAGTCCTCCCTCAGGTAAAATACGAGAGATTTCATTTAAGCGCCCGGACATGATATTAAGCAGAGTTTAATATAAATCATGTGTGACATCCTGTTTTTGTTCACTTTACGAACCGGGAATCATCGCGATAGCTCTCTGGCACGTTTGGTAATGCGTTCTTCCGACAACTGTTGTCTGAAGCATTTGTACTGATAAGATGGAAAAACATCAGCTTTCAGTTTTTGCTAGTGGGGTCGTTGCTACCAGTCATGCTGGTAGAAAACTGGCCAGGTGGGTGAGAGGCCCAGAGTTACTAAAAGTCTCGCCTTTTCAGCCCCCCTTCTTTAAAAAGAATCCTGCCGCGTCAGAAGGGGAGTCAGGTAGAGGACAGAACATGTCTGCTCTGTCCCAATTTGGCACTTCCCGGGGGTCGCCATCACTCCGGCCTTACGCACTCCTGCAGCCGTTTTGTTCCTCTGCTTGGCATCCGCCATACCCCCTCCTCACCACACTGCAGGGCTCTGCTTGAATGGGTGGGGGGCAGAGAGGATTTAGTGCTGCTGCAGCGTGGGGGCTATGTATGCATGCAGGGTGGATTGTGAGCAGTGCTTTAAAGGGGCTGGGAGTACCAGCACTTTGTTTATTTTGAGAGGGCGGGTACCTGCACTTCTCAAGAGTTAATGAATACTTTTAATTGGAGAGTACCGGTACTTCTCAGAAACAAGCAGGTACTCTGGTACAGGGTACCTGCACTTCTAGTTTTCCATTTCAAGCACTCATTTTGAGTGTTGAGACTGAGTGTGCACAGCATGAGTGATGAGTCTGACTACAGAGTGAGTTGTGTGACTGTATGAGTGCAGTATCCGCGGTATCTCCGTAGGAGTGCAGGGTGAGTGATGAGAGTCCATTGGGTGAGTGGTAAGACTAGACGAGTGCAAGGGTGAAGGGTGTGCCTGTTTGACTGCAGGGTGAGTTATGTGACTGTATGAGTGCAGGATCATCAATGCCCATGTATGAGTGCAGGGTCTGCGGTGTCTCCGTAGGAGTGCAGGGTGAGTGATGAGAGTCCATTGGGTGAGTGGTAAGACTAGACGAGTGCAAGGGTGAAGGGTGTGCCTGTTTGACTGCAGGGTGAGTTGTGTGACTGTATGAGTGCAGGATCATCAATGCCCATGTAAAATTGCAGGGTCTGCGGTATCTGTGTATGGGTACAGGGTGAGTGATGAGAGTCCATTGGGTGAGTGGTAAGACTAGACGAGTGCAGGCGTGAAGGGTGTGCCTGTGTGACTGCAGGGTGAGTTGTGTGACTGTATGAGTGCAGGATCATCAATGCCCATGTATGAGTGCAGGGTCTGCGGTGTCTCCGTAGGAGTGAGGGTGAGTGATGAGAGTCCATTGGGTGAGTGGTAAGACTAGACGAGTGCAAGGGTGAAGGGTGTGCCTGTGTGACTGCAGGGTGGGTTGTGTGACTGTGTGAGTGCAGGGTAAGCGGTGTCTGTGTATGAGTGCAGGGTGAGTGATGAGAGTCCATTGGGTGAGTGGAAAGACTAGACGAGTGCAAGGGTGAAGGGTGTGCATGTGTGACTGTAGGATGAGTTGTGTGACTGTATGAGTGCAGGGTCTGCGGTGTCTCCTTAGGAGTGCAG
Source organism: Triturus cristatus (assembly GCF_964204655.1). NCBI lineage: Eukaryota > Metazoa > Chordata > Amphibia > Caudata > Salamandridae > Triturus > Triturus cristatus. The sequence continues at coordinate 819,927,114 of NC_140595.1, forward strand.
GGTGAGTGATGAGAGTCCATTGGGTGAGTGGTAAGACTAGACGAGTGCAAGGGTGAAGGGTGTGCATGTGTGACTGTAGGATGAATTGTGTGACTGTATGAGTGCAGGGTCTGCGGTGTCTCCTTAGGAGTGCAGGGTGAGTGATGAGAGTCCATTGGGTGAGTGGTAAGACTAGACAAATCCAAGCGTGAAGGGTGTACATGTGTGACTGCAGGGTGAGTTGTGTGACTGAATGAGTACAGGGTAAGTGGTGTCTGTGTATGAGTGCAGGGTGAGTGATGAGAGTCCATTGGGTGAGTGGTAAGACTAGACGAGTGCAAGGGTGAAGGGTGTGCCTGTGTGACTGCAGTGTGAGTTGTGTGACTGTGTGAGTGCAGGGTAAGCGGTGTCTGTGTATGAGTGCAGGGTGAGTGATGAGAGTCCATTGGGTGAGTGGAAAGACTAGACGAGTGCAAGGGTGAAGGGTGTGCATGTGTGACTGTAGGATGAGTTGTGTGACTGTATGAGTGCAGGGTCTGCGGTGTCTCCTTAGGAGTGCAGGGTGAGTGATGAGAGTCCATTGGGTGAGTGGTAAGACTAGACAAATCCAAGCGTGAAGGGTGTACATGTGTGACTGCAGGGTGAGTTGTGTGACTGAATGAGTACAGGGTAAGTGGTGTCTGTGTATGAGTGCAGGGTGAGTGATAAGAGTCCACTGAGTAAGACTGCATGGGTGAAGGGTGTGCCTGTGTGAGCGCAGTGACATGTGTGATTGTATGACTGCATTGGATGAGTGACATGTCTCATGAGTGTGGATTGAGTGGTGTGAATTCCCTGGATGAGCGATGTCAGTGCAGGGTTAGTAGTGTGCTTGTGTTTAAGTGTACCGTGAATGAAGCAGTGTGCATCTGTGAGTGCAGGGTAAACGGGGCGGTGTGTCTGTGTGAGTGCAAGGTGAGGGATGTGTCTGCGTAAATGCAGGGAGAGTGCTGAGCCTTTGCGAGTACATTTGAACTTTTCTTTAAAAAACATTCAAGCCAGCTTTTTTTTCTCAAATGTTCTTGATGAGGTGAAAAGAGCTTTGCACCCTATGGCAATGTCTGATTCAAGTTCTCTTGAACTTTCTGCCCACACCTTTTTAGGTCTCGCTAGCGTTGCAGCGCATGCGCTGCCCGCTTGCGAGATCTAAAGTTGTTGGTTTTCTTTTGGAAATGGGGTGGAAGCTCCACCTGTGCTTTTCATTTGCATGCATCACACTTCATGATAAATGCGCGCTTTTCATTTGCAGTGAGGCTTTTTGGTCCCCTCCCTGTCTCTTTTCTGGCTCGCCCACCCGGACTGGATATTCTGCACGCGCACGGCATCTCTTTTGCTCACGCATGGCATTTCTTCCTCTACCGCCTTGTTTTATTTTCGATCTGTTTTCCCCCCGAGTTGAATTACTAATCGTTTGAACTGCGCTTAGAGTGTTAAGATTATAAGCGATTCCCGCAGATCTGTCTGGCGCACACTTCTCCCAATTCTGGTTTCCTAAGTGGGTGCTTCATGTGAAACCATTTAAAATTGCTGTTACAGTCTCTAAGGCAGAACTACATACAATGCAATGAGCGCTGGTTCTCTTACGTCCCGGATGATAGTCTTGTGACAAGCGCCGTAGGGGTGCTGGTTCCAGCACAGAATATGGAGACTCCCGAACCATATAGGAAGAGGTAATCCCCGCTGTGCCGCCAGGCACTTTCTATTACTACTTGCTCTGGAATTGCGGCCGTTTTGCCACATGAGCTTGGGACAGCCATATGCAAGGCATGAAAGCACAAAATGGCATATTTTGCAACCTGACCTTCACGCAGATGCCACCTGTCCTGAGTACATCCGCTGGCATGTATCCCTCCTCTCCCCTGTACAAAGACCTGATCGTGAAACCAGCAGACATGCGGTCTCTTTTTAGTGCCCGGACTCAAATCTGAGCCACTTTGGCCCCAAACACCGTCTGTCATGTGTTCCACCCCGCCCCTTAGACATTGGCTTGTGTTGTGTGACACTTCCTCTTAACGCAGAGTCAAACATGCAGCGCAAAATAAACAGGAAGCGCATTGTCTACCCTGTCGTGCGTGGCATATGTCCTTAATGCAACGACTGCGTGTCACACTTTTCTTTATAATTACTCCTTATAAAGAAACTGACGTGCGCCATCTCCTGGAATGCCGATTTACCGTGCGTGACATCTGTCTGTAATTCACCATGTGCAATTACACTGCGTTTTCGCAAAGGTCTTAAAACCTTTTTGTTTCCCGGATAATGCGTCAACTTTGTCCTCCACCACCATCGGATGTATGTCTGGAAGCGCCGGGATGCCCAAGGGTAGCTGCGCGCTATATAAGATTTTAAATAATAATAATAATAATTGAAAGGACCCGCATGTGTTCTATTTGTGCTTTATTCAGCATTTGGCACGTGCTCCACTCATTGTTAATCCAGATGTTGCTGCGTTTGTAGGGGGTGTTTTTTGATTGGGTGCGAGTTTTCGAGTGCAGTAGAGTTTGGTTTCTGATACGCAGTGCCAATGACGTTTTATGATCGTAACAAAATATCGTGCCTCTATTAAACCCAAAATGTAGTGGAGCTTTGGAAGGAGGGCACATGCGACGGCTGCAGAGGCTTAATTTAGAGTTATTAAACTTAAAGAGAAAAATATAATAGGGAAAAATAAAATGCCGGCACGATTGTGGTGTTTTGTATTATCGTATACTCCACATTAACCGCCCCCTAAGACCCAGGGCACAAGTCTTAAAAAAAAAAAAAAAAAAAAAAAAAAGCTCTCAGCATGCATAAGACTTCCGGGGCGACTCATTGGACCTCTCAACATTACAGTGTTCTAATTCGGGTGTAGAGCTTCGTAGATAACACATTGGGTTCGAATTTGGCACAGTTTGAGCAGCATTAGCAAACTGGGTGATGTGTTATAGGTCATGTGCAACTGATCAGCTACAGTGGACTCAAACACACACCTGCTTGGAAGAATTCATGTTATCTAGCCTTTAAAACAAGCATTTGCAATGCAATAGGTCTCGCATTTACGCAGTTTGAGCTATTGGCATTGTTAATAACAATGCCTTTTATTTAGGTTTTGGTTCTTAAAACATAAATAAAAGGCATTGTCATTTACAATGCCAATAGCTTAAACTCGCATCAGTTTGTTGTCTACTCAGTGCTGTGTCTTCTTGACTAGTTTGTGGTAAATGTATTGCGCTCTGGCTCCGAATTGCGGCCAGCTTGTGTACAGCCAAATACGCATGGTTTCCTTTCTGGTCGACTGCTGTGGGCTGGGGGCCCAGTGCCGTGCAAACAAGCAGAGGATTAGACGTTTACATTTTGTTTAGCGTAGCTCCTCTGACTTAAAGCACTTCTAGTTTATGGGCAAGTATTATTTATGCGTAAATGGAATACAAACATCTAAAATGCACGTTTTAAAGTTCTTTCCATACGCAAAGTTTCCAAAATACTGCTGTTTGCGGAAGATACCGCGCTGCGATGGGCGTCCGTCATAGCTACACACACGAGGTTCAAAAGGAGAGACTTATTGGCTATGCCAATGCTTGTTACATAGTGCTGCCATTACCCAAAGGTGCTAGAAGGCTTTATAATAGAACTGGGTCATTAAATAAGGTACGCATTGCCATACTCTGATCGTTACAGAGGCGCAGTATTTCATTATCCGAAGATACGGGTAGATTTAAAGCCACGAGCATAGGAGCCTGGCACAGGATGGGGCAGTCAGACAATTGCATCTGAGGACTAGTGCCACGTCTGTGAGGGAGTCCAGTGAAATGGAGTTAACGTGGTGGATTTCAAAGCAGCGACCAGTGAAGAGACTAAACCAGAGAGGCCAGAATGAGGCCTCTTTGAAGCAGGGGGGCTTTCAGCTCCGATGTAAAGAAAACCTTCGAGGCAGTAAGTGGTGCACAGGTTCGGAGGTAAGGAGCAGGGGCATAGCTTCGGGCGGGTGTTTGGGGTGTTACACCCCCATAATAAATGTATTTTCAGGTAAATGGGTGTGTACAGGTGCTTTCAGTCGCACATGGTGAAGTGTTTGCCGAATTTCACAAGGAATTTGTACATGGGCACAGAAAGAAACGCGCACTTTTCCATCTCTCGGTTTTGAAAGTCTTCAAAAATGTTAGTTATTTCACAAAATATTGTGTTTTCTGTAAAAAGGACCCCTTTCAATCCGCATTCCTCTCTCCACTGCCCCTTAAGCCCCCCTCATATGCGCTGCTTGTCCTATAATGTACTTTAACATTTTATGAGCGCGTTATTGTGGGAAAAGCTGAAGAACCCCCCCCCCCCCCCCCCCAGTGTCACTGACCAAGCTCCGCCTCGGGCGGGAGCCCCATATTCTTGTCCCACTTGCTGAGAAGGGTGGAGCCTTAAGTCTATGCCTCGTAAAGTTCGGGGGTTCGAGCAGCAGCACTTCTGCGTTTCGCACTGGTCTAGTGACCCCAGATAGCTTGAGTTTGTCAGCCCGGTAACGCGGATGGATGTGTGTAGGGCGCTAGGAGTGATACAGGCCGCCTAGTATATGGTCCTGGCTGCAGTGGGCAGAAGCGGAGTGTAACCAGCATCGATGACATGTGGTCATTCCTGTTGGCACCGAAGGCGAAACATGCTGTGGAGGTAGAACTGATATAAGAGTGAGCGCAGAACTGATTTACGAGGAGTGAGATTAATCTTGAGGAGACAAGTCAGGAGGGAGTTACCAGAGTGATTCTGGAAAGCATGAGGGACTGAACACGCATTGTCAGGTCTGGCTCTGGCTGTAGCGGTGAATTCCCGAGAGGAGACACGATTGGTATCGCGCATTCCTGGCCATGGTGTTGATTTACCATCGTAGGTTGAGCCTTTTATCTAGGATGGCTTCTAGGGACTTGGCACTGTTAACAGTGGTGCGTTTGCTGATAAGAAGGTTCAGTGTCCATCCTGGATTGGTGATTGTGATGGAGAACTGAGGAGTAATTCAGTTTAGCCAAGGGTCATTGTGGGGCTAACCGTGCCAAACACCGCAGCGACTGCACACTATAACCCGAGTGATTTCCATCCACGGGGCATCGGCCATGGAGGATACCCCTGATATGCAGCTCCACCTCTGGAGGCCTGGATACAGGATCCACCACTGGATGCAGTTCATCTAATGGATACAGGACCCACTACAGGATACAGTTCATCTAATGGATACAGGATCCACCACAGGATACAGTTCATCTAATGGATACAGGATCCACTACAGGATACAGTTCATCTAATGGAGGCATGGATACAGGATCCACCACAGGATACAGTTCATCTAATGGATACAGGATCCACCACAGGCTAGAGTTCATCTAATGGATACAGGATTCACTACAGGATACAGTTCATCTAATGGAGGCATGGATACAGGATTCACCACAGGATACAGTTCATCTAATGGAGGCATTGATACAGGATCCATAATCCAACACAGGATACAGTTCATCTAATGGAGGCATGGATACAGGATCCACCACAGGGGATAGTTACAACTCTGGAGGCTTGACTACAGAATCTGCCACAGGATACAGTCCATCTAATGGAGGCATGGATACAGGATCCACCGCAGGGGATATTTACAACTCTGGAGGCTTGACTACAGAATCAGCCACAGGATACAGTTCATCTAATGGAGGCATGGATACAGGATTCACCGCAGGATATAGTTCATTTAATGGAGGCATGGATACAGGATCCACCACAGGATACAGTTCATCTAATGGAGGCATTGATACAGGATCCGCCACAGGATCCAGTTCATCTAATGGAGGCATGGATACAGGATCCACCACAGGATCCAGTTCATCTAATAGAGGCATGGTTAAGGATCCACCACAGGATACAGTTCATCTAATGGAGGCATGGATACAGGATCCACCACAGGATCCAGTTCATCGAATGGAGGCATGGATACAGGATTCACCACAGGATACAGTTCATCTAATGGAGGCATGGATACAGGATCACAGGATACAGTTCATTTAATGGAGGCATGAATACAGGATCCACCACAGGATCCAGTTCATCGAATGGAGGCATGGATACAGGATTCACCACAGGATACAGTTCATCTAATGGAGGCATGGATACAGGATCCACCACAGGATACAGTTCATCTAATGGAGGCATGGATACAGGATTCACCACAGGATACAGTTCATCTAATGGAGGCATGGTTAAGGATCCACCACAGGATACAGTTCATCTAATGGAGGCATGGATACAGGATCCACCACAGGATCCAGTTCATCGAATGGAGGCATGGATACAGGATTCACCACAGGATACAGTTCATCTAATGGAGGCATGGGTACAGGATTCACCACAGGATACAGTTCATCTGATGGAGGCATGGATACAGGATTCACCACAGGACACAGTTCATCTAATGGAGGCATGGATACAGGATTCACCACAGGATACAGTTCATCTAATGGAGGCATGGTTAAGGATCCACCACAGGATACAGTTCATCTAATGGAGGCATGGATACAGGATCCACCACAGGATACAGTTCATCTAATGGAGGCATGGATACAGGATTCACCACAGGATACAGTTCATCTAATGGAGGCATGGATACAGGATCCACCACAGGATTCAGTTCATCTAATGGATACAGGATCCACCACAGGCTAGAGTTCATCTAATGGATACAGGATTCACTATAGGATACAGTTCATCTAATGGAGGCATGGATACAGGATTCACCACAGGATACAGTTCATCTAATGGAGGCATTGATACAGGATCCGCCACAGGATACAGTTCATCTAATGGAGGCATGGATACAGGATTCACCACAGGATACAGTTCATCTAATGGAGGCATGGATACAGGATCCATAATCCAACACAGGATACAGTTCATCTAATGGAGGCATGGATACAGGATCCACCACAGGGGATAATTACAACTCTGGAGGCTTGACTACAGAATCTGCCACAGGATACAGTTCATCTAATGGAGGCATGGATACAGGATCCACCGCAGGGGATAGTTACAACTCTGGAGGCTTGACTACAGAATCAGCCACAGGATACAGTTCATCTAATGGAGGCATGGATACAGGATTCACCGCAGGATATAGTTCATTTAATGGAGGCATGGATACAGGATCCAACACAGGATACAGTTCATCTAATGGAGGCATTGATACAGGATCCGCCACAGGATACAGTTCATCTAATGGAGGCATGGATACAGGATCCACCACAGGATCCAGTTCATCTAATAGAGGCATGGTTAAGGATCCACCACAGGATACAGTTCATCTAATGGAGGCATGGATACAGGATCCACCACAGGATCCAGTTCATCGAATGGAGGCATGGATACAGGATTCACCACAGGATACAGTTCATCTAATGGAGGCATGGATACAGGATCACAGGATACAGTTCATTTAATGGAGGCATGAATACAGGATCCACCACAGGATCCAGTTCATCGAATGGAGGCATGGATACAGGATTCACCACAGGATACAGTTCATCTAATGGAGGCATGGATACAGGATCCACCACATGATACAGTTCATCTAATGGAGGCATGGATACAGGATTCACCACAGGACACAGTTCATCTAATGGAGGCATGGATACAGGATTCACCACAGGATACAGTTCATCTAATGGAGGCATGGTTAAGGATCCACCACAGGATACAGTTCATCTAATGGAGGCATGGATACAGGATCCACCACAGGATCCAGTTCATCGAATGGAGGCATGGATACAGGATTCACCACAGGATACAGTTCATCTAATGGAGGCATGGATACAGGATTCACCATAGGATACAGTTCATCTGATGGAGGCATGGATACAGGATTCACCACAGGACACAGTTCATCTAATGGAGGCATGGATACAGGATTCACCGCAGGATACAGTTCATCTAATGGAGGCATGATTAAGGATCCACCACAGGATACAGTTCATCTAATGGAGGCATGGATACAGGATCCACCACAGGATCCAGTTCATCGAATGGAGGCATGGATACAGGATTCACCACAGGATACAGTTCATCTAATGGAGGCATGGTTAAGGATCCACCACAGGATACAGTTCATCTAATGGAGGCATGGATACAGGATCCACCACAGGATACAGTTCATCTAATGGAGGCATGGATACAGGATTCACCACAGGATACAGTTCATCTAATGGAGGCATGGATACAGGATCCACCACAGGATACAGTTCATCTAATGGAGGCATGGATACAGGATTCACCACAGGATACAGTTCATCTAATGGAGGCATGGATACAGGATTCACCACAGGACACAGTTCATCTAATGGAGGCATGGATACAGGATTCACCACAGGATACAGTTCATTTAATGGAGGCATGAATACAGGATTCACCACAGGATAATTACACCTTTGGAGGCATCAATGCGGGATACGCGAAAGGATACAGCTGCACCGCTGGAGGCATGGATACAGGATCTACCACAGGGGATAGTTATACCTTTGGATCCATGGATACAGGACCCACCACAGGATTCAGCGCCACTGCTGTAGGCATGGATGCATGAACTACCACAGGATACAGTTTCACTGCTGGAGACATCAATGCGGGATACGCAAAAGGATACATTTCTACCACTGGAGGCATGGGTACAAGATCTATCACAGGATACAGTTCCACCGCTGGAGGCATGGATTCAAGATCTATCACAGGGGATAGTTACACCCCTGGAGGCTTGGATACAGGATCTGCCACAGGATACAGTTCTACCACCGGAGGCATAGATACAGGATCACAGGATACAGCTCAACCGCTGGAGGCATGGGTATAGGATGTACCACAGGATACAATTCCACTGATGGAGGCATGGGTATAGGATCTACCACAGGATACAGTTCTACCACCTGAGGCATAGATACAGGATCACAGGATACAGCTCGACCGCTGGAGGCATGGGTATAGGATGTACCACAGGATACAATTTCACTGATGGAGGCAATGGGTATAGGATCTACCACAGGATACAGCTCCACCGCTGGAGGCCCAAGTATAGGATCCTCCAGTTTTTTGGCAGACCTTCCATGACACTTCTGTCAAAAGAAGTAATCCCTTTGGACTCTTTTATTTATATCATACCAACGTAACTCTCAAACCACTCCAATCATTCCTTTGTTAGCACCAAATAGAGACCAAAATCATAATATAAATTCTATAAATATTTTATTCTTAAATCTTCATGGACTTGATCAAAAAAACTTCTTTGTTTCAATAAAAAACACATATATATGTACACTAAAAATATTTCATTGCACAAAATAGGGAGAGTACAAAAAACTAATAAAAGTAAATTCTCAAAACACAATAGATTATAACAACACTCCAAGTATAAATGCAGATTTTTATAATGAATTCAAGAAAATATTGAATTACATTTTTTCTTTTATACTTATTTGTCCAAATCAAATACTACTTAGGTGCTGTTGTAAACCAAAGCAAGCGACGCGTTTCGGTGGTATAATTGGATTCACCACCTTCTTCAGGCTTTAAGATTTTCACACATTGTCTCCCACCACATATATCAGATAAAAGAGTGTGTATAAGGGGATCTCTGTCTCACTACTGACCGTTTCCTTTTTCATGCGGTCACACAACAAAGAATGCGAAATCAGGGACATATATTGAGTACCCTTATATAGTATTGATTTTCTGACTATATTTACATGAGGGTTCATTTGGAACTGTTCTACGTTGTCTACAATAAGGACCAATGTGCAACTGTTCTGTTTCATAAAACCCATCTCTTATATGTGCGTGTGTGTGTGATCAGAGGAGGGAGCTGTCTTATCCCTCAATGTGCTGGTGACACATCACTCAGGGCAAACCCTCATGGGCTCCATTGGAGAGGCTCCACCCAAGCATGTGTAAAGTAGCAGTACACTGGTAACTCTGCCATTGGTACCCAGGTGGCAATTCCAGCGTACCAGTTACAAATGGTTTCTACTGGGTCCAGTTGCTGACTTCCAAGTCTTTGGATGTTAACTAAAGTGCCAGTGACACCAATTACATCTTGGAATTGGTTGGTACCTTTATTTCACTTGTACAACTTCTCTTGATTTTTTTCGTTGGTCACACGTATTCCGATAGCCGTAAAGCAACTCATTGCAACTGTATCCAGGAGATGCAGTTAGTAACTAGTCAACCAGAATGTACACCAGGAGCATACATTCTAACTTTGGGAGGTTCTCTTGGAAGGCCATCTGGTAGCAGAAGAACAGATTTCATTTCCTCATGGAAGTGCACTAGCCAGAGGCAGCATCAGCACCACTTAGAGGTAGCCAGGTATAGCGTCTACTACCCATGGCTTGCCTCTTGGTGCCCCGGGCACCGCCCTTTCCCTCTCTGGTATAAGGAGTCATGAAGGCAGGAGCAGAAAGTATGTCTATCGGAGCCAAGTTTATTTAATGTAATTCCACTTTTTGTCCTTTCTTTTGAGCATCAGCAGCAAATGGAAGATTATTGAGGGGTTAAGGATGGGAAACAGAGTCAACCCTGTGATGTCATCAGGGGTCAAAGAGAAGGCAATGCCCCTTCCACTATCTCAGCTATTTTTGCGAACTGACTTCCATGAGAAGGAATTTAAACAAACACAATAGGAAAACAAATGTCTGTCATGGAAAATCCATAAAGTAGATGGTTTGGAATTATGGGAAGACTTATGTATGTATGTGGTATTTGTGTTGCACAAACCTATCCAAAAGGCAGCAGAGTGCTGTCCAAGACACCAGGGGACAGGGGTTAACAGAAAACAAAATCACAAAACCCCAACCTTACAGCTTTCCCTTTCTGTTTTGGCACTCCTTCAGTAATGAAGAATAACAACACTTTTATAGCACACCTTTAGGGAGTTCATTCTTTGTCGACCACAGAAATAACCCATCAGAAGAGCATGACCAATGGCAGACAGTTTTTCAACCACCTCCCACCCCATTTGCTCTCATTTTTCTGTTGATATTGCCTGATGTGTGTTCCCACAACCTCCTTTCAGGATCTGACCACCTCCATTCTGCTCTTCCAACTCAGGGCCCCAACCCAAAGTCGCGTCATTCCTACTCCGTCTACAAGAACGTCGACGAGCTCGAGGCGAACGGCGTGGAGGTGAGGATGGATCACGAAGAAGAGATGGAGAGCTCCTTCGTCAGGGAAATGGCGTCCACGCTGGTCACACAGAAGAACCAGAGCCGCAGGAAGCCCATCCTCTACCTTATCCTGTTCGCACTGGTCATCTTTCTTTTTGGTGAGAATTGAAACATGGTGCCCCGGTAGAAGAGCACACATCAGTACCACGGAAAGGCATGAGTGACCGGAAAGAGCATGCGCGGTGTGGAAGCACATGACCAGCAGCAAGTGAATGTGTCGTGTGGAACCATGTGGCCTGCATGTGTGTGCATGAACGTCATGGAAACACGACCAGCATGTAACTGCATGTGTGGTGTGGAAGCACAAGACCAACGTGTGTGTGCACATGTGCATAAGCTTAATGGAAACACATGACCAGCAGCATGTAACTGCATGTGTAGTGTGGAACCATGTGGCCTGCATGTGTGTGCATGAACGTCATGGAAACACGACCAGCAGGTAACTGCATGTGTGGTGTGGAAGCACAAGACCAACGTGTGTGTGCACATGTGCATAAGCTTAATGGAAACACATGACCAGCAGCATGTAACTGCATGTGTAGTGTGGAACCATGTGGCCTGCATGTGTGTGCATGAACGTCATGGAAACACGACCAGCATGTAACTGCATATGTGGTGTGGAAGCACAAGACCAACGTGTGTGTGCACATGTGCATAAGCTTAATGGAAGCACATGACCAGCAGCATGTAACTGCATGTGTAGTGTGGAAGTGTTGTGTAGTTCCTATATAACCTATATAGGATCTGCACATTTGGAGAACATAAACTGTGGGATTGGTGGCAGACTGATTCCATGCACCCCCACCGGATATGTTAGCCTGTCTGAATCAGCTAGCTCTCAGTGCCACTAGAATCTCCTCTTACCAAGGAGAGAATAGACTCTGGCAACCTCGGAACATGACAACCCTGATCCCTCAGAATCGGGGAAACAATATGCTACCTTTCGCTCAGTCACTCGTGCTCACTTAGTTTGTCTCAGAGAGATACACAGAATAAACAGGCTGGCATTTGTCAATAAGAATTTATTGAACAGTTGTTATTCTAGTGTAGTATAGATGAGCTGTATCAACCATTAGACAGTTGCAGAGATATATGATTAGTAGTACTATGAAAGTAAAAGGATGGTACAGTTCTACCATTCTGCAGTAATCATGGATATATACAAGTACATAAAATGCATGAAAAAAAATGCGTACTCCTACGATGTCACCCTAACGAGATGTACCTAAATGTACCTAGCATCTGTGTAGGTGTCATGCCAAGAATCCCTCTAGGATCTAGTCAACCCCATAGCCTGAGAATGAGAGAATATGGGACCCTGCCCTGGTCTCGAGTTGGACACCCGCGAGGGATGTTAGAGCACAGCAAGCTGGAGTTTCTGCATGCAGGAACCTCAGCGTCTCTGGTCAGTGTGTCAGCAGGGAAGTCTCGGTCCCCTCTGTCCTTCTAAGCAAGATATGATGTATATATACCCACAGGTCTACCCAGGGGTCCTACCTTGCTGTGTTACTGTGTTGGCCTAAAGGATGACGTCGGGCCTGAACTTTATACAGAGCTATTATACAGGAGATGGTAGTCCTGCTGTGCTCCCAAGAAACCTCATGCATAATGTATGAGATTCGAACTAGGGAAAAACCTGTGTTCTGAATGCAGTGTCGTATCTAGGTGAAAAGTCAGTCCCCAAGAACCGTTATGTATGTAATGTAGGGAAGAATATAGGTGAAAGGTTGCAGTGTTATCTGCGCCTATATAGGGTACCTATATGGAATATAACAGAAGCACCAGACCAGCGTGTGTGTGCATGAGCGTCATGGAAGCACAACCAGCTTGTAAGCATATAAGTGCATGTGTGGTGTGGAAGCACATGACCAGTGTGCATGTGTGTGTGCGTGCATGAACTTCATAGAAGCAAATGGCCAGCAACACGTAAGTACATGTGAGGTGTGGAAACAGATTCCTAGGATGTAAGTGTATAAGCCATGTTGAAGCACATGATCAGCATAGAAGTGCACGAGCAGTGTGGAAGCACATGGCCACCATGAAGGTGCATGGGCAGTGTAGAAGCACTTTAAAAGAATGTGCTAAGAATTGCGTGAGCGTTGTGGAAACACATGATCCGGGTGTAACTGCTTGACTTGCATTAACTGCATGAGTAGTGTGTTAGTGCACGAGTGGCACAGAAGCACAAGACTAGCGTGTAAAAGCCTGAGCACTGTTTAGGTGCATAGTATGTCAGTGAATGAGCGATATAGATATGCATAAATACTATTGAAGTCTGTGCGCCATGTGGAAGATTAGAGTAACAGGTTCCGGAGGAGTGTGGGTAAGGATAAGCAGTGTTAAAATACATGAACAACTTGGACATGTATGATCTATGTTGAAATATATGCAGCACGTGACAAGAGCGTGAGTAACGTGGGAAGTACGTGGGTGGTGTGCAATTGTATGAGCTGAGTACGGAAGCCCACGATTACTGTGTTAGTGCATGATCTGCATAGAAGTGCATGAACAGTGTGGAAGTCCATGAGAAGTGTGGGAAGGCTTGAACATTGTGGAAAGTTCACGAGTGGCCCAGAGTGCATTAGAAGCGTGGGAATGCCTAAGGTGTATTACATGAGGAATGTGGACATGTATGTACTAAGTGAAAATATGTGCAGAGTGTGGGTATGCATAAGCACAGCGGAAGAGCATCTATGGAGTGAGAGGGCTTTGGAATCAGGTATCACACAAAGTGTAAGGGGGGAAAATGTATACACACACTAGATAGAAAGGGCAACATAAGGCGGCTTGGTATCCATTCAAAGATGGCTGCCCAGTTTTGCTTCAGTGATCCACAGGCCTGGATTCCATCTTTGGAGGGATAGCATGAAAATGAACAATTGCACATTTCTGAAGAACTTGGATTGTGGGTGTAACCCTCTTAAACATGCCACTATATAGTATTAGGTAGCTTTGTGTTATGGCCTCCCGAGACTTTCTTGCCCAGTCCGGAGAGCAGTATTCCATAGACCGCCTTTTTGTAGTCCAAGCGCATTGATACCAAGTGTAGACATATGGACCAATTGTTCCAGGACTGGTGTAGAGGGAAGCAGACAACCCACTTATGTGACTCACACCATAATTCCGTAATGTGAGACAAGTCACAAGCCGTGCCCCAAAGACCAACACGTTCAGGCTTCTGGAAAGAAATGCGTCCTGGTTGTGTCTCGATTCTGTTTTTTCATGATGTTTCATTCCTAATAGGATGCTGGGCATTCCATGCCACATCTCATGCCCTATGGTGGGCGCAACAATCATGATCACAACTTTGTCATGTCCTGAAGATGAGGATAATTGATTCCGTCTTAGAGGACGGAAGAAAGATCCCAGAACACTCTGGGGAGAGGGGTCAGAGTCGAGGTGTGAGCTGAGCCCATGTGCCAACAGCACAGCCCTACAGAGGTGAACTCACGCCACAGAGTGTAATCTTACACGTAGGCGTGGACTGTATAACAACTTAGCCATACAAAAAACACTTTAGAATTCCGACATTAAGTGTAAATGACATGCAAACGTACTATAGGAAAACTAAAATGGAAATGCAATTCAATTCAATTCATGAAGCTTTATTCGGTGCATATAAAATGACCATAAAAGCACAACAATAATAAAATAAAAAATACATTTCAATGTTACAAATATAACAAATTGCAATTCAAAACCTACAAATGACAAGTATAATGAATTTAAAAGCACATACTTTTCCTGGCCTTAATAGATTGAGTTAAAAACATGGCAGTAAAAAAACAGATATCGACGTATTGTAAGGTAAAAACTAAACTCATAGCATGGTTAACTGTACGTATACCATATTTACAAAACATAGGTTTTAAATAGGCAATATGAAAATTCATGTACAGTTTACAGATAAGGAGAAAGTGCACAGTGCTCTGTTTGGAAACGCCATCACACATACAGGGCCCCTGCGGATATTTCTTTAATGTTGGCAGGGCCACTAGATGATGGACAATACCGAACCTCAATCTAGACAGCACAAACTTATGGGATGGCCTCGTTACCCAAACTAAATAAGTAGGAAAACCTTCAACAAGGTTATGCTTATTGTAGAACAAAACAGTAGATAGAGAACCATTGGCAATGGCCCGTTTCCTTGCGGCAAATGCCAGAAAATTTGTTTTCAGCTCTTGTTTCGTTATTAAAGATGCAGAGTTAGGATCCGCCAAGATATTTAAATTAAAAATCTCATAGAAACACTTGACGACATATTTTAACCATGGTATATTAAGAAATGTATCCAGCGAGAGGCAGTCCTCAATGACCGATCTATCAAGAGTTTTTTCTTCTTGAAGCCAAATAGAACACCAGATCATAAGTGGCCTCAAAGATAATTGATCGGTAAGAAAATTAATGTCAAGCTCTCGATGGGTAAGATCAATACAAGCAGTGGGCGGTAATAACAAAAGTTTTTTTAGAAATGCATTTTCCTCTAACTGCAAAAAATGGGCAGGAAAATAGCCCCAAACGCCAGCCCCATACAGGGCAATACTAACGCACCTAGCTTGATAGATCTTAAGCATATCCCTGGTACGTCGATCCCCAACCTTCGCAGCAAATCTGAAAACACCATGAGCATTTTTAGCCATTTTAATACGGATATTTTTGAATTCGTTGAGCCATTTTCTATCATTAGAGAAGGTGATACCGAGGTAGCAAAAGGTATCCACCTGGAGCACCTTATCCTTATCAATAAAAAAGGAAAAATTAGCAGATTTACTTTTCTTTTTACTTTTGGCCCCACAAATCATAATATACGTTTTCTTCTTGTTAATGGTCAACCTCCTGTCCTTAATAAAAGAAGAAAATCTATCGATCAGACGCTGCAATCCTAAAGGAGTTCTAGATAGTAGGACAGCGTCATCAGCGTATAACAACACTGGCACGGGAGAACCTTTAATCAATGGGGCATCTGCTTGAATTGTTTTTAAAATTGCGTCGATTCCGTTAATAAATAAGATAAAAAGAAGGGGGGCCAATACGCAGCCCTGTCTAATAATACCTCTTTTCACGCTAAATTTGGGGGTACATTCACCTTTGGTCCCAAAGCGCACACAAGTTTTTAAATTCCCATACAGCCTGGCCAGAAAATAAATTATACCTTCTGGAGCACCTAACTGCAACAAGGTTGGCCATAAAATCGTATGGTCAACCATATCAAATGCGCTACTGAGGTCCGCAAAACAGAGGTAAAGTGAGCCTAACTTGGCATCAGTATATTTCCCAATCAATAGATCAAGATTTAAACACTGATCAAGTGTGCCCCTGCCCTTTCTAAATCCGTACTGACTATCAGCAAGGATACCCTCTTGCTCGGCCCATTCCTCTAACCTCACGAGCATAATTCTGCTCATGATCTTGACCGACGAATCTAGAAGTGAAATTGGCCGATAGTTTTTAGCATCGGACCTACTGCCTTTTTTATGTATTGGAATGATAATAGATTCCCCCCATGTTTCGGGCGGCTCAGTACATATAGCAGCATTAAAAACTGTGGCCAACAGGGGGCTCCACATATCAGGGGCCACTTTATACACATCAATAGGCACCCCGTCTGGGCCCTGGGCTTTACCCCCTTTACTAGCATAAATGCCGGATTCAAGCTCACTAACAGTAATGCTTAATGGTGGAATAGGCCATCTATTATGGCAGGAATCAATACAACTGTTAGAATAAAAAATATTGGAAAAGTGGGTAACCCAGTCATCACCAGAAACATTGGAAGTTAACATTGGGGTGTTCTCATCCTTAATAAAAGGAGAATTAACGGTGGCCCAAAACAGGGTACTGTTGGAAAATTCAGCTGCTTGATTAAGCGAGTCCCATGCCAACTGCTGTAGCTCACTCTTCCTTCGCCTTAAAGCAAGCTTGTAATCCCGTCTTAATTTCACTACAGACTCAGTATCCCTAGGTTTTTTGGCAAGCGCAATTTTTAATTCAGTCAATAGGCGAGTGCACTCATGGTCAAACCATCTTGGAGCATTGCTACGCTGGCCCCCCTTGGTTTTAGTAAATCTGGCCTCAATAATTACATTGATATCCATAAAAGCATTTAAAACCTGCAATTCATCAGTAGGGTTTTCGAAAATAATACTAATACTAGGTACGCTGTCCCTCACAATAAAGCCAATTAAATCACTAGCTTTATCCCCATCCCATCTCAAGCGCACACTATTTAACCTATATGGTTCGATGTTAGAGACCACAGCGCCCATTTTAACACAGCTGTCAGCCCAAAAGGTTGTTTCCAGGATAATACAGTTATGGTCACTTAGGGTAGTTACTTCAATCCTAGGTGGAGCACAACAGGAAACAATATTAGAGGAAACAATCACATGATCAATAACTGAGCAGGAGTGAAATGGAAATGCAAAGTATTGGTCCAGGAGTCCCGAAATTATGATGGAAAAACAAATAGTGCCAATATTGGCAACACTCCCCATCCCACATACAGCAGTTATTTGGAAATAAACCACACAACACCTTGTTTGTGGAGAAAATTGCTGCAGGTTTATTTGCATAACAAATATGCCAACATGGTGGGTTATCTTACGGGCGATCCAAGGGCAGGCAAACCCCTCCGCTGCCTGCCCACCTGATGAGCCAAATTACATCTTGGCTGTTGCCAATCTGTGCTTACCAATTTTGGAGGAGAGGCAAACCCCTCCCACCGGTGGACCGCCAGTCCACCCCCTCACTCACGTCCCCGAAGGGGCGTAGTGTTCCAGGCAGCCCCCGGTTGCTCATGTCCACAACCGCCCGTAGGACTAACGGGGCACCGTCGCTGTCCCAGGGGACAACGCGAGCACATCCCTGCCGACATTTGGCCTTTGCACCCTTGTTGTGCTCCTGCAGAGGGTACCCCTCTGTATCTTACAGCCTCTGGATCACCCTGTAACTCCTCCACAGCTCTGGGTGTGGCCACCGTCACAACTAGGGCCCCCCACCAAGGTAGGCATCTTTACCTTCATCCTGCTGCTTCCAGGGCCTTTCCTAGGTCCAGCAAAACAAGTCCATGCCCACTCTGGACAGGTGCACCCCATCCTCTTCAAAGCTCCGAGGACTTTGCATGCCGCAGGCCCATGACTCTGCGCATGGCACTGTTAACTCTCCTGCGTGAGGTTTCCACACCCCCCTGCCCGGGCTCCTCACCATACTACCAGTGGGGTTCTCTTTGCCCATCATAACACCCCTGTCCACAATTGGTTGCTTAACTTACAGCCGGAAGAAATCATTTGTGGCCGCAGTGCCCTACTACCCAGGAAAGTCAAATGATTGCCTCCCAGGTATATGGCAAAATGAGGGAGGGGGAGACACCCCCCCCTGTCTGTGCCGCAGCTTCTGCAGCAAGCTGTGCTAGCGCATGCCTGAGCCCGCCAACCAAATTAACTCAGTGGTGGAAAACCCATGCCTCCATTTCTTGAATTTCGCCCGTCGTTCCACCCCCAGGATGCACGGAAGGCCCTTCGCCGAAACCATTGATCCTGGCCAAGAAAAGAAATGCAAGGTTGTTAAACACCCATTGTTGGGCACTGCACACCATTCTATACAACGAATCCAGCTTGCACATAATTTACCTAATAATCCTGCACCCTGCAACTTGCCCTAAACCCGCCGATTTTCAGGGCACCGAAGTAAGCCAGGTGGAAGGTAGCTGAAAACAGGGCATCGCTGACCCTCTTGAAAGAGCGACTGCCAAAGCTCTTGCCATGACCAGCATTGTCTGGCATTGTAAGGCATGCCTGCATTACCTGCTCAACCTGAACCTTGGTAATGGGCGAGCTGTCGGCCCGAGTCAGTACTCCTGAAGGGCGGGTGGCCAGGCCTCCTAGGGGTCACAACGCCCGCTCTAAGGAATGACAACCCATGATATCCCATAGCTAGCTTCAGGAATCGCACTGCCCCTGGCACTGTACCCTTCTGACCGATTATGGCTAAGTAGTGCCCTGGCATCGCACCAGACCCCCCCGTCTTCTGCATCATAACATGGCCATCCTGCATGCTGGCCCCTCACCTTCTGCCTGCGATGTATAACTGCTGTGCTTGCCGGCTGATGTCCCCTCCTAGTGCTAGTCAGCTACCTACCTCCGCTTGAAAGGACATGCCAACTTTACTAAAACCATTGTAGCCTTTTAGTGCTATAATACCTTGTTTCCCCAACTCTGAGGCAGCAGCACCCTAGTAGCTGTCAGCTTACCCAACCTGCCTAGCTCGACTGGCTAACTGGGCAGGGAATACATTAACTGAAGCACCTGTCACATAGCCACGGGTCGAGTGTGCAAGTACTTTGCTGAGTTGGGCACGACAATTGCACCGCCCTCTTGCTTGCTAAACTACTGGATGATGTCAAATCTGGCTTGAGTGATGTTTGTATTGTGCACACATTGCCGTCACTGCACCCTATATAGGAGTGACAACGTACACCACCCACCAGGCTTACTTACTGTAGTTTGATCCCAGGTACACCCTCCCTGCTGCCCAACAGTGGCCCCTGGTGCTTAACCAGCAATAGCCCTAGTTCGCTTCATTATCCCCGGAATCCCACTTGCCTGTCCACCCCAAACCTCTGGCAACACCCTGCCGCAGCATCTCTAAGAGGATTATTGGCCAAATGCACCCCCCAGCCCGTGGTTTCAGTATTTGTCCTGTATACAGGTTTCCGTTTGAATGACGTGTGTGTCGATGTCCTGGCAAGGCATGTTAAAGGAACCTCTTTTAAAGGTAAGGGTACCATCTGTGACACCCGGCTCTGAGGGAGCAGGAACGAATAATGGACAAGGGCAAGTCAGAAAATAGGCCAATAGTCCCTTCAAACTTACAATACGTATAGCTTATCAATGAGCACCACAGAGGCTAACTCGTGCGGATGATACACCAAACACCACAAAACTAAATGGCCTAATTAGCCTGCACCTAACCAAATGTGCTCCTGCAGGTTCAAAATAATTTTGTCGTGCCACTCTGTGGCACTACATCCCCTGTCGCTCCAGTTAGCATACCATGAGCGTACGTGTCCCTCT
Source organism: Triturus cristatus (assembly GCF_964204655.1). Lineage (NCBI taxonomy): Eukaryota > Metazoa > Chordata > Amphibia > Caudata > Salamandridae > Triturus > Triturus cristatus. The sequence continues at coordinate 819,947,410 of NC_140595.1, forward strand.
ACCCTGTTGCACTTCATCCCCTATTGCTCCCGTTGGTATACAGTGAGCGTACGTGTCCTTCTACCGTGGACCAAAAGACATATATACGTTGGTGACTGTCTCCAAGAAGATACATGCCTGCCCAGCTTCTGATGCAATTGGGAGCAAGTGGCCTTAAGCAATGGATGTCTTGCAATGCAAACCTTAATAAGCAACGCAATGAACCAGGACATACCTAAATGTCTCTGAGGTGATGAAATTGGGGAACCCAGGACAGGCAGTATGCAAGAGACTTCGGATGCTGAGCAGCCATCCAGGTCAGGAGGACCCTCAACTCCGAAAGCAACCCCCTGGAGGTATACGAAAACCACCCCTTGGAGGTATACCCAGCTGACCCCAAAATCTGCTTCCTCCTGGTCCTGAAGTGGAACCTATGCATGTGGCTGTATGTGGCAACACCACTCCACCACAGAAACTCTCATTGAGCCCACCAGCGAAAGCTGCACTTGAAATTCACTCTGAAATTTGGTTGCTGAGATGTTGGCCCCAAACCAGCTGAAGCTGCAGTGAATTAGATATAACAAGGCAAGTACAGCAGATGGCATACACTGGCCTTCCAGTAACAAGGTGCACCCTAGTGTGAGATGCGATACCAACAAGACTGGCTGTGATTTGCGAGAACCCGGGACCACTCACAGCCCCACAGGCACAAAAGAAAACAGCAGATATCGCAAGCAGCTAGTTCGGCAGAGCCACAGCAGGCAGAGGAGGAATGCCCTTTAAAACTGTGTGTAGTGCTTAGCTCCGTCCGTGCTCGGTGCGGAGCCAGACGAAATCATAGGGAAGTCTGATCCCTTATTTCTGGATCTAGAATTGTTCTGCACTCTGTTTCATTCGTCCGTATCGGGTCTCCCTATCTCTCTAATCCAAAACAATAACATAACCTAAAGAGCGCGCGTACACCTCTAGGTATCTCGGGTCTAAAACAGAAGGTTCCTGTTACCCAACTCACTGGTACTCAATTTATCAACCTCAGGTGGATGAAAGGCTGAGTGTACTCCCCAGGATTTGGACCTGTGACCGTGAGGTCGAACACCAGTCCCTGCAGTGGAGGCTTTTGTCCACCGAGCCACCTGACCCGGTCATAATATCCCGCTCATTGACCAGCTTTCTTGAAACTTCGAATTGCCTCATATTGTAATTTGTTGCCTATCCTATAAATAATGGAATTTAAAAGATAAACATTTCCTCACCCTATGTAATCCCTCAATGTTTAAACAGGTGCAAGACTCTCAAGCGTATTCTCCCATGTTTCTCCTCTGAGGGCTGACGTCTGTCAGATGGTGAGCCCAGCTGACCCCATGCTTCGACCCCCTCCTCCTGCTTAGTTTTAGAAGTTGATGCTCTTCAGATTGACCGAAGGAATATTCTAACTTGAAAGACTGCAGCTCCCAAGTGGAAAGCGGAATGAACCCCGCTGTCCCAAAATTAGGATCCCTACTCCTGACTTGGCCGTACCTCGGGTCTTGAAGGCTAGAAGCAGGCAAAGGCCCCAGTAACTGTATCCGTCAGGAGTACGGTCAAGGTGGAGCATAGGCACATATGGGTAGTGTAATAGTACCTGAACAGTCTGGTATGCCATGGCACTCGACCATGCTGCACTAGTATTATACGGTATCCCCAGTGCTAAAATGGAAAGTTAGCAGTGCAGGTACTCTGGGCCAGAGTACCTGCTTGTTTCTGAGAAGAACATACATCGTCAAGCCACCCGCTGGCCCAGTGATTCTGGCCTGGGCGTTGCTCCTATCTTAGGCATTGGATTCAAACATTTAAGCTGCAATCTTTTCTTAGCCCAGTGTGCCACACAGTTCTGGCTCTTCTGTCCAGTATCCCTCTAATTCAACAACCTGTAACCTTGGACCCATTGCCAGTCCTAATATTGCCTTTGTCAAAGGCTGATAGTTGCATAGGCAAATAAGCAACCGATATGGCTTCCTAGAGAGAAATTGAAAATTGCTACAGCTCTGTAATCATGAGACTGTGCAAGATCTATACTGCAATTGTTAGAGGTTACATCTGTCTCCAACTCCACTCTTACAACTTTGTCGCAGAGTTGCTCCAATGCGCGCCTGCTGCATGTGGGCCACTGCTGACACCCTTAGTAAAAAGCCCTCCTTTGGCCTATCCCGTAACTGCAAACCAGGCCCATTTGCACCCATGGAAAACCTTGTAACAGCGTGAAATCCCCTATGCACTAGTCACGTTACACCTTTATGCAAGAGATGACCCTGCAGTCTGGATGAAACAGAGTTCCTGTGCTGTAATCTTTGCCATATTTTGTAATCCTGCTGATACCAATTAAAATATATATACCCTCCCTATACAAGTACAAGCATGATTCTTAGCATGTGGCCTGAAGCACGCCTTGTACTGAAATGCAGGAGAAAACACTTGTAGTCTCTACTGGAAGACCGGGTGCTTGCAGGGCCTAACTGACCGAAGTCACACGTCTAGCAAACCTTCCTTCACATGGCACCTCTAGCTTCCCCTTCGCCTCAACACCTGGTCACGTGCAGGCCAAGCGGAAGACTGGATCTGGCAAATAATGAAAGCCCCCCTCGGATGCCTCATGGCGGGGCCTAACCACCGTGGACACAGCAGCAGCTCCCTCATATTACTGCAAATAATATGTGGCCCCCATCCATTCTCATTTATGAGGTCGCTCTTTTACTGTAAAAGATACTTTTAATGGATGTTGCACGGCCAGCCCAGATTTCCTGGAAGATAACCAATGTCTTCTCACACATTGCCCCCGTAAAAATCGCATTCTGAGGCAAATGGCAGATAAAACAATCTGCAAACGAAATATCCAGGCCATCAGGACCCGAGAACAGAGTTTGCCCTATCAGGGGGGCCCTTAGGACAAGCCCATGCCAAACATTCTCTGACCCGACTCTCCCTCTGCTTGCTGTGGCGCTGGAGCAAAAACCCCATCAGATGAGGGCCCCACCACTATGGGCACACTGGGTCTATGCGCACAATTTGAAAGGCTTCACATGCTCAAAATTAACCTTGAAGCACCATATGCAAGTCTACGCCAGCAACCTGCTGCTCAAATTGCTCCCCCCAGTAGCGCTGAGGGGGGGTGGTCATGTTTATGCCCTTTAGATGGAGCGGGAAATGCAATTTAACCGCTATTCCAGCGAACTAAGCGTTCAGAACTCAAGCTTGCCTCCCCAGTGTCCCTAAGGCCACTAACACGAAGCATCTCAAATGCCTGGATGACCCGCATGCGGCACTGTCGCGAGTTCGTCCCACGCGGCCTGCCCTGGCACCCCTGATGATCCCAGACCAACCTCTTGCTGCCCATGACCATGGTGACACCACAACAGCACAACAAGGTGGGCCCGGCCAATGCCAGAGTCAAATCAAAGCCAAGCAAATTGCCCGAGGTCATGCGACCTGTCGATGTGCACCCAATTTGCCCCAGAGACTTCTGACCCAAAAACCCCGCTAGAGAATGGATCAACCGGTGCCAGCTGAAGATGAGCACATGGGTCGGAGCCACGTGACAGCAACTCCATCCCTGCAGATTCTTTCCTTTTGTAAAAACACGGCCCCCGATCACCGACACCAAGCTCCTACAAAAGATACACCGTTTTAAACACCGATGAGCCCCAATAAATGCTGACAATAAATGATGTCAAAGAAACTCCTTATATCAGAGTTACTTCTCCAAAAGAACTCCTATCAACGGACCCAAGCAGACTAAAAATTTCTCGCCTCACCTACTAGGACCGCACAGGCATTCAGATCTCGCCGTGTTGCACAGAGAACCCGGCCGACAACTCTCAGCAATAGCACCCGTCACATCCATGAAAAGCACACCACCGAACCCATGCAGAGCTTGGCAGCAAGACGACATTGACACCAAATCACCACAACACATACTGTGCCAATCAACATTCAAACCAAAGGCAGAACAATGCAATGTATGTGTCCTCCCTCCAAATAGGAGGGAAGCCCCTCTCGCGCTCACACTGCACCCGAACCCTTGCCGACCAGTCCACCCTGAGGGCGCATCTGCTGACTCCCTCAGACGTGCAGAAATGCCAGCACAAGGGCTGCTCCCAGACCTTCTCCCGCCTGTCCAATTATGGCAGTGCCGCTCCATGGGAGAGAAGTTCCGGTGGCCCGCTACCCAAGCTGAAAACTAAGAAAGCAGAGGAACATCTCTGCTTCAGAGGACCGCGACACGAGTGCAAGTGTCCTACCATTGCCCCCTACAACGGCTTGATACAGAGAGGCATATACCCCGTAGATGGCATTGACAAACATTTTGGGCATTGTTAACCTGCAAACATGCCTCTACAAGGAAGTGTTGGCCCCCCAGTCTCCTCAGAAACTAAATCGGTTCTGCCAAATGAATGCCCACGGAAAAAGCAACGAACCTACTGACGTGGCCAGTTAAAAATGCAGGGGAGGGGAAAGCGTCCCCGCGGCCATCGACATCCCCCCCCCGTGCGCCACCCCATCTCCGGACGAGCACTGACACCGCCTAGCCTCCCGGCAGCCCGCACAACTCCTCACCAGCAGATGCCGCCGGTCAAGCGGGGGGAAGCACCACGCAGCGCTTCTTGCATCCCCCCACGCAACAACAGGCCAATCGGGCCGGGGCCCTGGAACCAGCACAGCCGGAATGGTAGAGCAGAGGAGGGGGAATCCTTGCGACGCTAGCGGCACCCCCCCCCGCGAATAGAACGGTGGGCCATCGGACTGCAACAATACCACATGGACATAACGTACCAACCTGGCGCCAAGAACCCGGCCGACTTCCTGTCTAGACACCCAGGCAACCGCGAACACGTCCTGGCTGGGACAACGGAGGAAGACGACGCCGAAGCACACCTCGATTTCATCGCGGCACTAACATGCCCCCAAGTACTGACACTACAAGAGATTCTGCAAGCCGCGGAACAAGACCCCGTGATGACCAAGACCAGGGAAGCCCTACAGCGAGGGTCGTGGACCAACTTCTTACAATCTGCCAACACGTGGCCCCAGGAAGAAAGGGCGGACCTACAGCAGATCTGGCGCGTACGGAACGAGCTCAGCACCACCAGAGACGGGATAGTCCTGAGGGGAGCCAGGATCGTCGTGCCAACAGCGCTGCGCCGCCAGGCCACCCTCCTCGCCCACAGGGGACATCAAGGGACGGAGAAGATGAAGGCCAGGATGCGAGAAAAGGTGTGGTTCCCGGGATTGGACGTCCTGGTGGGTGACATAGTAAGGAGCTGTCCAGCGTGTCAGATGACCAGCGGACCTGAACATCCAGCCCCCATCGCAACTGAAGAGCCAGGAAAGCACCCCTGGGACAAAATCAGTGTTGATTTCGGGACCCTCCCCGATGGGAGAGTAACGCTAGTAGTGATGGACAACTTCTCCAAGTGCCCCCTGGTGGAGGCGCTGCCGTCCACCGCCTTCACGTTTGTAGGGCCAGCACTGGAAAAGATATTCCACATGTTCGGGCGCCCGTCGGAACTGAAAAGTGACAATGGGCCGCCGTTTCAAGGCCACGAGTTTAGGGAGTTCCTCGCCCTCCAAGGGATACGACACCGGCGGATCACCCCGCAGTGGCCTCAGGCAAACGGGGAGGTCGAACGCTTTATGAGGACACTAAACAAGATCCTCCGCATTGCCAGTGCCGAGCGGCTGGACCCTGAGCAAGAAATTCAGCGCTTCCTAGGAGAGTATCGGAGCACACCCCACTGCTCCACCAAGCAAGCCCCCTGGGCCCTCATGCTGAAGGGGACCTGCCGGGATGGTCTACCCACAGTCCCAGGGTGGGCCCCCCCACCATTTGAGGCGGAACAAGCGCTGCGACGACGATCACGCCGAAACCAGCAAGTGAGCCGGGCCAGAGGGTGTCGGGAGCGCGCCCTTGGGCCGGGGGACAATGTCCTCATCAGGGACCGACGACCTGGGGGAAAGTTCAAGCCACGATACGAGCCGGGAAGTTGGACGGTGGAACGCCGCCGAGGGACAATGGTCACAGCTCGCCGGGGAAACGAATCAGCCACCCGCAACATCTCGTGGTTCAAATGCATCCCCACAGCCACACAACACCGCCTGGAGTCCGGAGGGGAGGAAGAGGAGGACGTTAGGGTCCCCGAGAGAGAACGGTCACCACCGCCAGACCAGCCCGAAGGGATGGCAGCCCGGGACGGGCCCAGCTCCGAAGCTGAGGAGGCGGAACGTGATGGCCCGTCGACCACCAACACCCGAGCGACAGCCAGGTACGAGCTGCGACGGAACACTCCACCAAACAGCCGTCTGAAAGACTTTGCCTGCCAAGTAAGTGACTGAAAAGAGGGACTTCTGGTCCGAGTTTCATCATCTAAGTTGGATAGGGATGTTGCAGTCAGCGCTCTAGCGTCTGACGCTAGAGCGCGTAAGTCACCAATGGTGTGCGTACGCCACGACGGTGGCGTACGCGGCATGTATAAATAAAGGGGGCGTGCCCCGTTTGGGCACTCGCGCCGAGACACTAAAGTGGTGTGGTCTCCATTCTTTCGCGCGCTACTGCCGCTAGGCCCGCGCTGTGCAGCCGCACAACACATAGCAAACAGCCAGAGGGGGAGAGTCGTGGCGCTCGCCGCTCACCTCACCATCCGCAGATCAGGCTCACGACTGCCGGAACCCCGAGACCTGGCAGTGCCGCTCCGAGCGGAGAGAAACCCCACTGTACTCGCTGGCTCCCCCCTCATCCCCCGGCAACACACAGGGCCACGCAGGGCCGGGACCAGGCCAGCACCAAACGGAGTGGCCGAGTACCGGCCATGACCAGGAACACGAGGCCTTAGATGAGGGACGACGGCCTGTGCCCCCAAGGAGCTGACCCCCCCCCCCCCCCAACAACGGCGGACCGCAGCCTCGGCAATGCCCGGGCCAAGCAGCCCCGCCCAAGGAAAACTGGGGACGGGGCTGACAATGCAATCACCGAGTACAGCTCCTGGAGGTCTGGAGACATGCCGAAACGGCGTCAAGGGCAGCAGCAAAGAGGCCGCCAGGTGGGTGGGGAGAGGTCCTTATACCTCATCCCCGCCCACCCACTACCGAACGTGACGCTGCATGCTGACCCCTCAAGAGGGGGGGTCCTACCACTAGACTGTCTTGTGTGCCCTCATGTGGCACTAAGGCGGCCGCCCTCTTATGAGGGTCCCCTTCGTGGACCACGGGCACCCAACAAATGCCCGCTTTATTTATTCATTCAAACACTAGTTTGTCACACTAACAACCACCCGAAAAAATAGTCCTCTATCAGAAAGCACCCCTCAAAGTCAACAGCCTGCCACATATGGGCTATTTCTAATTTACCACACTCTTCTTATAATATTTGATTTTGAATTAGAGTTGAACCAAGCCCTCCTGCTTGATGGGCTTGTGCATGGCTTATTTACCTTACTGTAGCAAAGTTCGATGGACTCCCCCGAAGATGGTAACTCCTGTTCTCTGTTCTAACCACAGCTTTATTTAACCCTCCGTAGGGAATGTTCGATTGTCTCTCCGTATGTTGAGAACTGCTGTTCTCTGTTTTAACCATGGCTTTATTTAACCATCCGCAGGAATGTTTGATGGCCTCCCCAGAACTTGAGAACTACTGTTCTCTTCTTTAACCACAGTCCCGGTGATGTCCCTATGGTGCTCTCTGTGCCAATATGGGCCTTCTGGTTACGGTTGCCGAGTTGTATATTTACTCCTCACCCCCTAGTCCCTGATTTCAGGAAGTTATTGTTTGTGGCCAACACCATACCCTTATCTCTACCCGCTGACCTCCACTTGTATCGGAGTATAGCGCCGGCAAGAATTATTTCCCCATAAGGAATTTAAAACTACTGCTCTCTTCGTAACCACAGTCCTGTGTGATATAATCCATTGTGCACTGCACGCAAATATGTGCATTTACATATGGGGTTGACTAAGCCCTGGTTTACCCCCCTACTTGGCTAGTCCCAAATTTGGGGGTTCAAACTGATAACCGCGTGCCTCACCAGAAAGTTAAATATGGACTCCCCTAGAGAGGGTCATTGGGCGGAAACTGGGTGGAGCCTTGTGACCAATGGCATCTCCCCTCACACCCCCGCCTGCGCTAGCACCTTAGGCATGGCCCTCTCCCCATAGAAATCATGTGACATGTATCAAATTTAGTCTGTTTCATGTCCTTACGAGGACGCCAGGTGAGCCTCCCCACCTAAGCCAAGACAAAGGTAGATCTAACCAGGGGGGGCTGAGGTCCCCTAAGGGCACTCCTAATATCCTGCTACATTTCAAGTCCTTCTTGCCTGCAAAACCCATCAGCCTGATTGCGATGTACAGATGCTGTGTCGCCATGCTGGTGCCCCCACCCTAGTGTATGTAGCCCATAGCCAGATTTTGTTAAAGGTATACCCGAGTGCAGAAAAATATGCCACTGGCAAATGCTTTTGGATTTGTGTGGACACGGAGTGACATATGAGCAAATTTACCTGCACCTTCTTGAATATGAATGCAAGATGTGTTCTGGTAATTTGTGCTCCTAAACCTTATTTCTCCACCCTATTGGAGTCACAGCACACTTTTTGAAATGAGCATTAAGAATCTGCAATCTGCAGGAAAGTCTTTATATACAGGAAATATGAGCCCACTATTTTTATTTTAAGTAGGCATCCATTTTAAGATTTGTTCATGAGTCAACGACCTCCCACATGGCCGCCATATTGAAGAGGTTGCTTTCTTACATTGACATTAGCCTCCTTTTACTCTCTTCAGCTTTCGTCTTCGGATACCTAGCCTTCCGAGGCTCCTGCCAAAGCTGTGGGGACCCTCAGAGCGATGACGGCCAGTCGGGGACCTACGATGGCTACGAACCGGAGCCGGGGAGCCAGACCCTCTACTGGGGAGACCTCAAGGAAATGTTTCAAAAGTTCCTGAATGACGGCCAGGAGTTTGAGAAGAACATCAGGTGCGTTTTGAGAAGGCCTCCTCCATTGAGTGGTGGCCCGCAGGGCTTCGAACTGTCTGAAGAGAATGTTGTGACCAAGACCATTGACAACACTCAGTGGATTTCTGCAGGTTAAGGGTTTGAATTACACCAGCTCGCTTCCACCTTTTATCTTTCAGAGGTCACCGAATTGAGAACTGCCCCCTTCACATCTAGTTTGGGGGGACTCCAGACACCGACAATGGCACATATAGCCTTTGGTCTATTGGCCGGGACATGCCCAGGATATGTGCCCATGGGAGTTGAGTTTTTCAATCCCAGGGCTTCCTGAGCTCAGCGCTGGCAGAGGGATGAGGAGCTTGTCACCGCTAGAAATACATGGGGGCTGGGGATTGGTAGAGGGATGGGGAGCTTGTCACTGCTAGAAATACATGGGGGCTGGGGATTGGCAGAGGGATGGGGAGCTTGTCAGCTCTAGAAAAAAATGGGGGCTGGGGATTGGCAGAGGGATGAGGAGCTTGTCAGATCTAGAAATGAATGGGGGCTGGGGATTGGCAGAGGGATGAGGAGCTTGTCAGGTCTAGAAATGAATGGGGGCTGGGGATTGGCAGAGGGATGCAGAGCCTGTCACCTATAGAAAAGTATGGGGTCTTTGGATTGGCACAGGGATATAGAACCTGCCACCTCTATGGATGAATGGCCTTAGGGTATCGCACAGGATTACAAATTCTATTACCTGGATACATGAAACTGTCGCTGGCATACAGAGCCTGTCACATATAGGGCCGGAGGGACACAGGAGTTTTGTCAGAGGGATACATAGCCTGTCACCTCTAGAAATGCTTGGTTGCTACGATTTGGAAGAGGAATACAGAGACCTTCACCTCTAGCAATGCATGGGTGCAGTGGTTTGGTAAAGGGGTACAGAGCCTGTCACCCCCAGGAATGGATGGGTCCTGAGGATTGGCACAAGGATACAGAGCCCATCACCTCTAGAAATGCAGCGGATTGGCACAGGGATACAGAGCCTGTCTCCTCCAGAAATGGATGGGTCCTGAGGATTGGCACAAGGATACAGAGCCCATCACCTCCAGAAATGCATGGGTGCAGGGGATTGGTGCAGGGATACAGAGCCCATCACCTCTAGAAATGCAAGGGATTGGCACAGGGATACAGAGCCTGTCTCCTCCAGAAATGGAAGGGTTCTGAGGATTGGCACAAGGATACAGAGCCCATCACCTCTAGAAATGCAGGGGATTGGCACAGGGATACAGAGCCTGTCACCTCCAGAAATGGATGGGTCCTGAGGATTGGCACAAGGATACAGAGCCCATCACCTCTTGAAATGCAGGGGATTGGCACAGGGATACAGAGCCTGTCTCCTCCAGAAATGGATGGGCCCTGAGGATTGGCACAAGGATACAGAGCCCATCACCTCTAGAAATGCAGGGGATTGGCACAGGGATACAGAGCCTGTCACCTCCAGAAATGGATGGGTCCTGAGGATTGGCACAAGGATACAGAGCCCATCACCTCTAGAAATGCAGGGGATTGGCACAGGGATACAGAGCCTGTCACCTCAATAAATGGATGGGTCCTGAGGATTGGCACAGGGATACAGAGCCCATCACCTCCAGAAATGCATGGGTGCAGGGGATTGGCACAGGGATACAGAGCCTATCACCTCCAGAAATGGATTGGTCCTGAGGATTGGCAGAGGAATACAGAGCCCTTCACCTCTAAAAATGGATGGGTGGAGGGAATTGGCGGTGAGATAAAGAACCTGTCACGTTCAGAAATGGATGTACCCTGGGGATTGGCACAGGAATACAGAGCCTATCAACTCTAGAACTGCATGGCTGCAGGGGATTGGTACAGGGAAACAGAGCCTGTCACCTCTAGAAATGCATGGGTGCAGGGAATTTGCGGAGGAGCACAGAGCCCATCACCTCTAGAAATACATGGGTGCTGTGGATTGGCAGAGGAGTACAGAGTCCATCACCTCTAGAAATGCATGGCTGCAGGGAATTGGTACAGGGATACAGAGCTTGTCACCTCTAGAACTGCATGGCTGCGGGGATGGGTACAGGGATACAGAGCCTGTCACCTCACGAACTGCATGGCTGCGGGGATGGGTAAAGGGATACAGAGCCTGTCACCTCTAGAACTGCATGGCTGCGGGGGATTGGTACGGGGATGCAGAGCCTTTCACCTCTAGAACTGCATGGCTTCGGGGGCTTGGTCAGGAATGCAGAGCCTGTCCCCTCTAGAACTGCATGGCTGTGAGGATTGGTACAGGGATACAGAGTCCATCACCTCTAGAAATGCATGGGTGCGTGGGATTGGAAGAGGGACACAGAGCCTGTCACCTCGACGCCTGGATATACTCAGGATCAACATAGGGATCCTTGTGAGGTCAAGAAGACTGCTTGGAAGCTTCAAGGCAAGTTAGAGGAGGCATTTTTAAAACCTGCTTGGCTCTTCTGCACACTGTCCTCGTTGGATCCTGGGGGCTTGAAGCCTGCACCTTAGGGTTCCTTCTCCAATATATCTCCTGGAAGTCCCACTGTCGTGTGCAGATAGGTACATTTAAGTACAAAGAAGACTTGTATGCTACACAAGTTGTGTCTAGACTGGCGCAGCAGCAGTATTCACCACCCGGAAGCCTCCACCACCTGGCAGCCTCTACCACCCGGCAGCCTCTACCACCCGACAGCCTCTACCACCCAACAGCCTCTACCACCCGGCAGCCTCTACCACCCGGCATCCTCTACCACCCGGCAGCCGCAACTACCCGGCAGCCGCAACCACCCGGCAGCTTTCCTGTTTATTACTCAGTCCTTCCTCAATCTTACCAAGAAGGAGCAGAGGGGCCGTTCGCCTTGGATAGCAGCAATACGTTAAATAAGTTCCATATAATAATAAAAGTGATGATGACAGTAGAACTAAAAATGTAATAATTCTTATCGGCTGTTCAGAACCCAAGAGGCCGTCCATCAGTTGTTTTATTGATATGGATTTCTATTGATCTTAAAAAGGAATTCCCCCCTCTCCCATAAGAAACCTGTGATGTCCAGGCCGGTTGGTTCTGGATACGGAAGACCGAGGTCCATATCTATGATATCTCATCGGATCCCGAATGATCATAATAAAACAGAACTGCTGACCAGCGTAACCCGCATTTTCAATAATATCACTCATGTCAATCTTCCCGGGCAGGACCATTCGTTCTGATAGCAGGGGATTTCAACCTACAATATTGCAACCCAGACCCAGTTGATAAAGAGTTTGATGTCGTCACGGAGACCTACTGGGTTATGGGGTCTGTTGCTTTGCTGCTAGCTCCTTTCAAGATTGCTATAATTGATACAATTTATTTCCTATTGAACGGTTTATTGGTGCCAAAGATCAATGGCCAGTTTCCATCAGACATCTCAGCAAAGTCCAGCTGCTGTATACCCAAGTATTGTACACTCATCAATTATTACGAATTACGAGGTATTTTTGAGGGTCACAAGTGACCATAACCCTCTTCTTGTTTGGTTTAACCTACCTCTATCAGTGAGCCAGAGCAGTGAGTAGACGATGGACAAGGAGCTACAGAGGCCGCTTCTTAGTTAATATTCCCCAATGGCAGCATCGTGACCTAGAGTTGGATACTACATTTTCTTTTGGTGACATCAGAGTTTATTACTGATGCTCTAGGCTTCCAGCTGAACCTGCTATATGCAGACGGTCCACAACATAAATTCATCAGGCAGGCGGCGAGGCATAGTGTTACTGAATGCGCTCCATTGAGACGTAGGAAGACTGTCATCAATGGTGTCACCTGGAGGAAAAGTGGATCTGATGGGTAGCCCATTCGAAGGCTCAAATTGTGTGATATAAAAAAGAATTAGAGAGCTACTTCTAAACGGTAAGTCCCCGATAGCTGAAGAAGGATCCCTGTTAAGAACTGGGGTGATTTACAACAAGCATTCCAAGAACAAGATAGACACAGATTCTGGAGGCTAAACGATTGGGGCAATAGGACGGTAGGTCTAAATGTAAACTATCCTGTTTCTAGTGACATGCTTGAAGATATTATATCATTCAATGGGTATGCTTGACTAATTGTTGCAGATATTAACCTCATTCGATAGTCAAAAGAGCCCTGGCCACTCTGAAGTGGGAGAAAACCTCCAGGCTCAGATAAAGTTTGAGGGGAGCTTTATAAAAGTGATCTCGACTTTTGGTCACGTCACATACTAACATTGGCCAGCATGATTCTTAGGTCAGATATTGTCCCGGGTAATGGTGGCGAGCAGAAATAGTCTCCATATTAACAAGTAAAGTCTCAGACCCTGAAAATTAACAGCCCATATATTTTCTAGATTGCCTTGGAGAATTGTTTGGGAGATTGGTTCTACAGAGAGTCCAGAAATTGGCCAATGATCACATGATCCTTCCTCGTTCACGGGCTACTTTAAAAGTGATAAATTGTGATGTACATAGATCTAAGCCTTGAGCAGGAATAACTCAAGACCCATTCCTAACATTCAAGAGTCCTAAGTATTGGCTGTCAGGTGGAAATAAAATCTGAGAAAAAGGTTTACCCTGATTGGAAAAGCCTTGGCACAGTTTAGGGACTTTGATTATTTATGTCTCTGGTTTGCCCTGTCCGGTGCATGATCCAAATAGATGAAATAGACTTATAAATACTCTAATTGCAACCCTTGTTGGTTTGCAGTTGCGCAACCAAGAGGTTGGTAACTTTGCCATCTCTGTTGCCTTTTATGCGGCCGAAACGTGTGGTCGCTGTGAAGTAAAATGTCCGTCCACTATTAAAAACACATTTTTAAAATCTTTAATGTCTCTTCCACAAATCTCTCCCATCTTGATGCTGCAAGGGAGTTAGGCATTTTGAGTGTTCAGGCCCTTGTCTGGATCCGACTCTGGACTAATCTTCGTGGACTAGTGTGCAGAGAGGGAGCGGGTATGGATTGCTTCCACGGTTTAATCATCTACAAAATCAATTTAAAGTTGTACCTGTGCGTGTTTGCTAAACGGATAAATCCCTTTTCATTGCTTTCAGGGATTTACCTATTTATTTCCTGTTACCTATCTAACTCATTTTAATTCTCTCATGGACCATTGATTGATTTTGGTGTTATGGCTTTTTATCTGAATAAATCAGTAAATGAAACTAAATCAATATTAATAACAACAACAATGCAGACAATAATAGTAGCAATAATAATATTGATAGTAATGCTAAAGAAAGTCATAATAAAGCAAAAATAATACTGATAGTAATGATCCAAAGCTGATAATGCTGATAATCATAAGGATGCTGATAGTAATGATCCAAAGCTGATAATGCTGATAATCATAATGATGCTGATAGTAATGACCAAAAGCTGATAATGCTGATAATCATAAGGATGCTGATAGTAATGATCCAAAGCTGATAATGCTGATAATCATAAGGATGGTGATAGGAATGATCCAAATCTGATAATGCTGATAATCATAAGGATGGTGATAGTAATGATCCAAATCTGATAATGCTGATAATCATAGTGATGCTGATAGTAATGATCCAAAGCTGATAATGCTGATAATCATAGTGATGCTGATAGTAATGATCCAAAGCTGATAATGCTGATAATCATAGTGATGCTGATAGTAATGATCCAAAGCTGATAATGCTGATAATCATAAGGATGGTGATAGTAATGATCCAAAGCTGATAATGCTGATAATCATAAGGATGCTGATAGTAATGATCCAAAGCTGATAATGCTGAAAATCATAAGGATGCTGATAGTAATGATCCAAAGCTGATAATGCTGATAATCATAAGGATGGTGATAGTAATGATCCAAATCTGATAATGCTGATAATCATAGTGATGCTGATAGTAATGATCCAAAGCTGATAATGCTGATAATCATAAGGATGGTGATAGTAATAATCCAAAGCTGATAATGCTGATAATCATAAGGATGCTGATAGTAATGATCCAAATCTGATAATGCTGATAATCATAAGGATGCTGATAGTAATGACCAAAAGCTGATAATGCTGATAATCACAAGGATGTTGATAGTAATGATCCAAAGCTGATAATGCTGATAATCATAAGGATGCTGATAGTAATGATCCAAAGCTGATAATGCTGATAATCATAATGATGCTGATAGAAATGCTAAAGAAAGTCATAATAACAGTAAAAAGTGCTAATAATAATAGGAATAATGTTAATAATAATAAGAGTTATGATAATAATAATATGAAATCATTCTAAAAATAATATAACTACTATTAATAATAGGAATACTGATAATAGGGGTCATTATAATAATAGAATAGTTGTGATTATATGGATAATAATAACACTAATAATAGGGAAGATAATGATAATTATAGAGATGATAATAAGGATAATGATAATATTAGGAATAGTTATAATATTAATAGGGCTAATAATTATAGTAGGAATAGTCGTAATAGGGATAATAATTACAAAAACAATAATAGGGATAATAGAAATAATAATATTAGGAATATTGCTAGTATTAATAGTAGTACATACTGATGATGATGCTGGTAGTAATGCTAAGAATAATAACAATAGTAATGGAAATGATGCTGATAACGGCTTCAACTATTCACACAAGCGGAGCCGTCTCTTGCACTTTAATACTTATTGTTCATATTACCTAACTCAATGGTACCCGTGTTATCAACGCTGAAGGATGAGGGTGGCGTCCGCTGCATTCAAACCTAACTCTTGCGCTTCGCACACAGGTATGAGTTGGGCTCGCCCAGGAGAAGTCTTTCATTCCTTTCTGTCTCCCCCTTCACCGTGTCCCTGTAGGTGGGTCAGCAGGAAGAGCCACCCGTCCGGCTCGGACGAGATCAAGGAGCTGGCCCTCGATATCCTGGAAGACTTCAAGCAGTACAAACTGGACCACATCTGGGCCGACACCCACTATGTGGGCCTGCAGTTCCCTGATCGGTAAGAAAGTCATATTAATGGGGTTTCTTTGCTGGGGATTGGCTGAAAGAGTGCATGTTCATGCTGGTCATTGACAAATGTACTTATACTCCCTATAGATTGGCCCATTGGACTTTCACTTCCAGGAAAGGACATATGTGCTCCTCTCTATGGTTCTGATTTGCACATGTCACCCAACGGGTGATGTTCGGCTCTCGGTTTCATGTCAACGCATTGGCATGTCGCCGTGAAGCCGGGTGTGTCGACCTTCTGAAGAGATCGCATTGTCCTGGGAGTGATGCTCCCAATTTGTATACCTTGATGGCTCCAAGATGGACTGCGAAAGGGCATCCAATGAAATCTGCTGTAAAATCAATCCATTGCCCTGGACCTGCAGTCCACTAATGAGGGCTCGTCACATAATCGGGGCCCAGCAGAGTCCGGGATGCACATGTTAACCAGAAATAGGCTGCATTAGTCATAAAATGTCCATCCCTAAAGTTTCTCCTTGTTTCTTGATTTTTGGGGCCATGCTCCCCATAAGTTTTTGCAAGGGGTGGGTGAGTTGACTGCCCTGTTAGTTTTTGGGTGAATACTTCTTCTCTGGCCTTCATATGTGTAAATTCTTCCATTGCCGCAACCCTGCCCCTTGTTTTCCGCAGAAGGAACCCGAACAGCCTCCAGTTTGTGAATGGCAGCGGGGACACCCTGGAGCAAGTGAGACTTGAAGACCCGGAAGTGTACAGTCCTTACAGTGCAGCCGGAACAGTAACGGTAAGGATGGTACAGCAGGGCGGGCCCCTACTCCATCTGTGCCACTAACAACTAATCAGAATGCAGGTGTGTGCCTGCTAGTACACTCTGTGCATCTTATTATATACTATGTACATAAAGATCCATATTTGTTTGGATGTCTGCCACTGAGAGGAAGTGATTGTAGGAGGCTGGCTCAGTATATAGTGTCCGCCTATAGTGAGGCACTGACTCCAGGCAGCCCTTAGTGAAAGTGTTTACGTCCCTGAAAACTAGAGCTCTCAAGGGGTAGCTGTGGAGAGCAGCTAAGGCTTATCCGGGATGGTGTAAAGCGGGTGCATTTACCACAATAGCCAGTCAGCAAGCCTTCACACAGGAAATGACCACACAAGTCTTTATAAAAATACTTTGGTATCTATTATCACAAGCCTAGAACTAACTTGTTATATCTCCTACCCGGAAATATCAAATACACACAAGAAATACTCCAAAAACAGGTAAGTAGCATAGAAAAACACATGGGTCCCTATTGGAGGGGTGAACCATATACTAAGAAAGTGGTATCTGAAGTAAATACCAAAACTAGACTAATACCCTATGATGGAGAAGCCCAGGGGAAGTATGGAACCACCCCAGGTGAGTAGCTAGGGACCCCAAGGCACTCGGGTGCAGGGTAGTTACACCGGGTAAAACATCTATAGGATAACACAGGGTAAGTCGCGTTGGTATTTTCTTGTTTCAGGACCCTTCCCAAAGGACCCCGAGGACACCAATTGGATCAGGGAAGGTTGGAGAGCCGCCCCACCCGTGAATACCCAGGAAAACAGGATACACCAGGGAGCCCAGGAGCATAGGTACAAAGTGGTTAACCGTCTGTTGAAGGCAATAGAGAATCTTGGAAGTACGGCAGCTACAGCGACTCATGGACTAGGACGGAGAAACCCAAAGGTGGAATCTGGACGAGAAGCACCAGAAAGGAGAGGGGACAGAGTCCAAATCACCCTGAGGTGGGCAGGAGGCGCAGGAGTTAAATGCCACCCCTTTTCCGGAGGTACTTGTTGTAGCACAATGGTGTTGCGGAAGCAGCTGTGGAGCCCAGGCAATGATGCAGGAGTTGTCCACGAGCTGTCCCATGACGGTTGAAGATTGCAGGAGCGTCAGTGGCCGGCAGGACCACCAACTAGCCCTGGCAACCACAACAGAACAGTCGGTTTGCAGAAAAAGATGCTTGGTGGCAGACCAGCAGGGTCTGTGGGACTAACCCAGCAAGGATCAGTCAGGATCGCCCTCCGCACGCAGGGGAGCCAGAAGAAATAATTGGAGCCCCCCCCGAGAGCCATCCGGCAGCAAACACAGGGAGTCACAGGGAGGACTCTGCAGCACGCAGGAGATGAAGGGCCACGATTCGGAGGATGCAGGCAGGATGACGTTCTTGGAGCTGTGCGATGCTTGAGGCTGGGGCTTCTTGGAGCTTGAAGATCTTCTGTGAGGAGAGTCAACAGGTCTTGGCAACGGCAGACAGACGCGGTTCACAGGGATGCGGTTCAGGTCTGCTGCAGAGGGATTATAGTCTCCAAAGTTGCAGGGAAGACTGGTCAGGCTTCTTGAGAGCCAACAAACCACCACCTGTGGTGCAGAGCCGAGAGATGTCTGTAGAACAACAGGACTTATAGATTTGCTTTTAACATTGCTAAAATCTAAGTCTGCAAAGTGCTCATGAGTTAAAGGTAGGGACCGGCCTGGTGTGTTATGCATGACATGGGGAACTTCTCCTGTGACGCTCTGAACTTGAAAAGGATTTTATCATTATTTTGGGTAACAGTGACAGTAGGGGGATGTTAAATGTATATGCCCCCCCTGGGAGATTAAGGCCCAACCTTCACTAGCACTCATTTGATCTAACTAGCATTCTTTGGTTAGGCGCCTTGACGCCCATTGGGCTTAGTAGCGCATTATAAATTGGATCTCATTCTCATATATAAACAATGTGAAACAGAGAAAAGGTGGCATCAGGGGATATAAAACTAACTCTATGGTTTGAAATGGAAATAAAAATATGAACAGATGGCAGGAAGTGTTGGAAGATGGGTCCATGGTCCCAGACACTTCAAAGGGAGGTCCCACTGGGTGCACCCCAGTCTTTGGTCAAGTTTAATTCTTTCAATGTAGGTGAAATGCCAACACTAAACTTCTCAAGTTCCTGTCGCAGGTGGGCCTGCCAAAGCCAGGTTCCAAAGTACGTGCAGAACAACTGTGAGTGGAGTGTTTAAATAAGCCAACTATCGAGTGAACAATACCCCCTTTCCAAAAAGGAGACAGTATGCTTGCGGAAAGAGACAAATTCTGGTATAAAATACTGAGAAATTAAAACTTAAATTCAAGGATAGTATACTGGGCAGAAGGCCAGCTGTGGACACCAGTTCTTCTCAACTATTCTTCTCCACCGGCCATTATTTGTCATAATTTCTTCATTTAAAAGGGACTTCACCTGCTGAGTCGTTCAAAAGAATTTTGAAAATATGCTCTGATACTTTCCAGACCGGGTTTTACAGCCGATTTAGGCTCTCAGAGGCGACATCTGCTGCTTTTACTTATGCTTAATGAAACATTTGGATAGAGAAAGGGTTTCTGAGTTTATATCATAAGACATCTGTGCAATGCATTGCGTGCGTAGTTGTAATAATGTCATAGCCATGGTTCATGTATGCTTTACTATTCTTGATATCTGCAACAGGTATATTTAGGTCTCGGCTTAGATAGCGCATGCGCTGTCTCAAAGAGACATGTTGTATTCACTATGTGGGCTTCAGCCCTCCCATAGGCATCCCATTTGCTGTCTCCATTGTCGCTCTCATATTCTTTCTCCCCATTTGTCCATCAATCACCTATGGAAGTGAAGCCATGAGAGGGAGGGATGCCGAAATATTAAATGGCACCATCACAAGAGCACTGAGAATTATTTATGGGCTGCCTGGATTTATCTCTCCGGCGCAAATGAGGTTGGAATTCGGGATACAAGGGCAGGAGCTAGCCAGAAAAAGAGCTTTTGTTAAAACTTGGTTCAAGATAAAAAAAGGGCAGCTAGGAACGCTGAATTTTTACCTGTGGAGAGAAGTGGAAACAATAGGAACTTGCCCAGCCAGATATTACTTGAACACTGCACTGGACCAGCTGGCGCTACGGCAACTCTGGGCAATGCCCGGGACCATGGCTAGCTTCAAGAAAATTGTAAACAACATAGTCAAAAAAGAGTCTATTTTACAAGATAAAGCGACCTTGATAAAACGCTCACATGGCTGGCTTACGATACAAACCTATAGGAAAGCGACTCCTCAAGCCTACCTCCTTTCTAACTTCTCTAGAACCATTAAAGAAAAGTTCATGACATTTTGGTTAGGTCTATTACCGACGGCATACCATCTGCCTCCTTGGCTGCGCCCTCCAAAGCCAGCAATGTGCCGTCTTTGTGGTGAAGGAGAGGAGGACATAGTTCACATCATAACGATTTGCCGTGAGCTGATGCGAGAACGCCGGTTACTACTTAGACCTATCTTTAACAAAAAACAATTACGGTCGTGCAGACAAGCGGTGCTTGCAAGCTTCTCTGGTGAAGACATTCAACTAAGCTGTTGCCTAGTAAAGTTTTTATCTGTAGCTGACCTTTGTTTTAAAAATAAGTGTACTGCAACAGTGTTTTAAGCACATTACCTCAAGCTTTTTTTGCACAAGCAAATGCCCTAAGAAAATCATCAAAAGGTCAATTAAATGGCTATCTTTCCTCCTTGAGGTGGCACTATGCACTTTAAATATGCACTTTAAATCTGCACTCCTCGGCCTGATATCATTCTGCAGTTAGGACTCTGATTAGGGGGGTAACTCTACCTCACGAACTGCTGCTAATATTCCCAACGGAAATGAAGAAATAAGATTATGGGCTACCAAGGCAGGGGGAGTGGATATTCTCTGCAATTTTAAACGTGTGTTTTTAATCAGCTGTTTATTTTTCTTTTTTTACTTTCTTACATGCGTCATGTCTCTTCCTGTGTTTAGACTTCCCTGAGAGAATGGACCAATTACAACTATCTATCCGATGCTCCCATTTTAGCATCTGTTTAGGAACTACTTTTTTCTTTGTTGAAGAGCAATTCACACGAGCACTCGTGTTTTCACTTGCTCTGAGCTCTGTTTCTGTAAACAGCCCTGTAAATCTGTTCTCATCTCATTACATTTGCTGTGCATTCAAAGACCGAGGTCAAATGGATTCCTCAGCCTGTCCTTGGAAATAGCCACAGTCATCGCGATCTGTTTCACAGCGATACAATGTATCTTAAATGAATAACCATACCCGGGGCCCACTCCGTTCATTCGGTGATCAGACTAGTTTTTCATTATTTTGCCATTGTCAGCCTTGGCGCTCGGCTCGACAGGGTTACAATCTGTCTTCCATGAGAAATCATACCTGCCGCCCGCTTCTTTCACTCTATGACCGGACTATAGTTTTTCATTACTATGCCGATCTCTATCTTCACGCTCGGCTTTACAGGGATACAACATGTCTTTTGTCTTACCCACGGCCTGCACCTGCCGCCCGCTCCTTTCATTTTATGATCGGACTATAGTTTTTCATTACTATGCCGATCTCTATCTTCGCGCTCAGCTTTACAGGGATACAATATGTCTTTTATCTTACCCACGACCCACTTCAATTAATTTGTAACAGATTGTTTTTTAACTAGTATGCTGATGTCAGTCACTGCACTCAGAATGCTTACAATTGTACATTGCCTAGACTGCCTCTTAATGGCCACCATCTTAGGATGAGACCCCAGAGCGTTGGCCAATGTGCACACTGACGCTGCGGTTGGCGGCAGCATCACATATCTCTAACGGGGCTTCTCTGCCACGATTTATTATCTCTGAACGCGGCAAGGAGTTAGTTTGGTTAATTCACTCAACTCCAGAAGCAATTGGTAAGACTGTTTGTTCACATCAATGTATTAAGTTATTCCTTTGTCTATTCCCACTGCTCTAATATATTTATATTAATGTTTGGTGAGTGACTCTCATGTCTGTTTTAGTGACGGGCAAGCTAATCAGGTTTCCCTATTTAACCACAAAATCAAGCGAACAATTGTTTTCAAGTTTCTGGGTTTTTAAACCTTTTGGACTTATGTGAGTGTGGTTGATTTTCTCCCCCGCTTGGTTTATACCGTGTGAGATTTAATCTGATTTAATCAGTATATGTGTTTTGAGACTTCTTTGAGAACCTTGTTCTTTCAATGCACATTTTAAGCCCATGTTTTATTTAGTGAGACTATTTAAACTACAGTTTGGTGATTGACGGTCACTTCCCTTTAAGTGACTAGGATAACCACATGAATAAGCGAACCACGGTTTCCGAGTTTCTAGGTTTTAACCCCTTTTAGGTCATGCCTAGACAGCGAATGCGCGGTCTCAAAGAGACGTGTAGTTAGCGTCATGTGATGCAGCTTACCACAAGGCTGGTAAAAATTATGCAAAATGTGGTGAATGTTTTAGCAAATACTAAATGCCTTTTTATTTACCTTCTCCCCACCCGCTGTAAACTCCCTCCCACGTTGCGTTGCTTGCCCCGCACCTTTGCTGTCTTAGTTTTGTCACCCCTGCTGTCAGACAAAAATGTGCTATGACACGACCAGCGCTGGCCACGTCATAGCGCTTTTTTCATGGATTTTCAGCCACGCTGCTATACGAGAAAAAGAGACTTAAACAACGGTAATAACTCTTGCATTGCCGAGACCTATTGGCTTTGCCAGTGTTTGTTTCTTGT
The DNA here is from genome assembly GCF_964204655.1 of Triturus cristatus. Taxonomy (NCBI): domain Eukaryota; kingdom Metazoa; phylum Chordata; class Amphibia; order Caudata; family Salamandridae; genus Triturus; species Triturus cristatus. Next base: position 819,969,913 of record NC_140595.1, read on the forward strand.
TTCTTCGTACCCTGCCATGTCTGTTAAAAAAGTCAAAGGCGTTTCTGGGAGGTGGGTGGAGGGTGCCAGGTCCTAGTGCGGATGGTAAGAATTGGGCAGTGGGGCATTTCTTTGACTTCTGTAGCTGCACCCTCGCTCCTATTCCGTTTAATACAATTTAAAAAGGTAAAAAAATTCAAAGGGACCACCTCGACGGCGGGCCATAGGCCTCCATGCCCCCGGGCTCCCAGGAAGAGCCAGCTGGCACACTGAGGCCCCGGGTCCCCCCCCCCGTGTGAAGAGAGGGCAGGGGTGTGGTGCTGGTGGTGAGGGGCAGGGATGGCTCCAGTGCCCCTCTGGGTTCCATTGAATGACAGCTGGCGCAGAGGCCCGGTGCCCCGGCATAGAGAGGGCAGGGATGGCTTCAGTGCCCATGTTGTCTCCCATGGAATGACAGCTGGCACAGAGGCCCGGTGCCCCGGCATAGAGAGGGCAGGGATGGCTTCAGTGCCCATGTTGTCTCCTATGGAATGGCAGCTGGCACAGAGGCCCGGATCGCCTGCATAGAGAGGGCAGGGAGGGTTCCAGTGCCCCTCTGGGTTCTATTGAATGACAGCTGGCACAGAGGCCCGGAGCCCCTGCATAGAGACAGCAGGGGTGTGGTGCTGGTGGTGAGGGGCAGGGAGGCCTCCAGTGCCCCTCTGGGTTGCAGTGAATGACAGCTGGCACAGAGGCCCGGAGCCCCTGCATAGAGAGGGCAGGGTGTGGTGCTGGTGGTGAGGGGCAGGGAGGGCTTCAGTGCCCCTCTGGATTCCATGGAATCACAGCTGGCACAGAGGCCCGGAGCCGCTGCATAGAGAGGGCAGGGTGTGGTGCTGGTGGTGAGGGGCAGGGAGGGCTTCAGTGCCCTTCTGGGTTCCATGGAATCACAGCTGGCACAGAGGCCCGGTCTTTTGCATAGAGGGGGCAGGGTGCGGTGCTCACTCTCTCCCTACCAGCCCTGCCTCTGACCCGTCACTCTCTCCTCTCACCAGGGCGGGCTGGTCTACGCCAACTACGGCCGCAAGGAGGACTTCCTGCAGCTGAAGACGATGAACGTGAGGCCCGAGAACCAGCTGGTCATCGTCCGGGTGGGCAAGATCAGCTTCGCGGAAAAGGTAAGATGGGTGGGGCCGACCTTCATCCTTCCAGAGATGAGACCCAAGAGCACCCAGCGGGAGAGAGATGAGACACCGGGGCAGGTGAGACAGCGGGATAGAGATGAGGCACAGGGGTGAGACAGCAGGCTAGAGATGAGACACAGGGGCAGGGGTGAGACAGTGGGACAGAGATGAGACACAGAGGTGAGACAGTGGGTTAGAGATGAGACACAGGGTCAGGAGTGAGACAGTGGGGTTGAGATGAAACACGGGGAAAACAATGGGGCGGGGCAGTAGGCAGACAGGAGACACATGGGCAGGAATGAGGCAGTGGGATAGAGATGAGACACAGGGGCGAGACAGCGGGATAGAGATGAGACACAGGGGCAGGGGCGAGACAGCAGGATGGAGAGGAGACGTAGGTGTGAGTCATCGGGATAGAGATGAGACACAGGGGCAGGGGCGAGACAGCGGGATAGAGATGAGACACAGGGGCAGGGGCGAGACAGCAGGATAGAGATGAGCGGGGTCAGGAGTGAGAGCGGGATAGAGATGAGACGCAGGGGCGAGACAGTGGGCAAGAGATGAGACAGAGGGGCGAGACAGTGGGTTAGAGATGTGACACGGGCAGGGGTGAGACAGTGGGATAGCGATGAGACACAGGGGCAGGGGCGAGACAGCGGGATAGAGATTAGACAAAGGGGCAGGCAGGAGTGAGACAGCAGGATAGAGATGAGACACAGGGGCAGGGGTGAGACCGCGGGGTAGAGATGACACACAGGGGCAGGAGTGAGACAGCAAGATAGACATAAGACACAGGGGCAGGGGTGAGACAGCGGGATTGAGATGAGACACAGGGGCAGGGGTTAAACCGCAGGGTAGAGATGAGACACCGGGGCAGGGGTGAGACAGCGAGATATAGAGATAAGACGCAGGGGTGAGACAGAGGGATAGAGATGAGACACAGGGGCATGTGTGAGACAGCGGGGTAGAGATGAGACACAGGGGTGAGACAGTTGGCTAGATATGAGATATGAGCAGTAGTGAGACTGCGGGATAGAAATGAGACACATGGGCAGGGGCGAGACAGTTGGTTAGAGGTGAAACATAGGGACAGGGGCGAGACAGCGGTGTAGAGATGAGACACACGGGCAGGAGTGAGACAGTGGGATAGAGATGAGACACAGGAGCAAGGGTGAGACAGCGGGATGGAGATGAGACACAGGGTTAGGAGTGAGACAGCGGGATAGAGATGAGACACAGGAGCAAGGGTGAGACAGCGGGATTGAGATGAGAGACGGGCAGGAATGAGACAGTGGGACTGAGATGAGAGACGGGCAGGAAAGAGACAGTGGAATAGAGAGGAGACACAGGGGCAGGAGTGAGACAGTGGGACAGAAATGAGACCAGGACAAGAGTGAGATCGTGGGATAGAGATAAGACAGTGGGTTAGAGATGAGACACGGGCAGGAGTACGAAAGTGGGACAGATATGAGACACGGACAGAAATGGGACAGTGGGATAGAAATGAGGCACCGGGAGGCATGAGACAGTGTAAAAGAAATGAGATACAGGGGCAGGAGTGAGACAGCGGGATAGAGATGAGACACAGAAGCAAGGGTGAGACAGTGGGATTGAGATGAGAGACGGGCAGGAATGAGACAGTGGGACTGAGATGAGAGACGGGCAGGAAAGAGACAGTGGAATAGAGAAGAGACACAGGGGCAGGAGTGAGACAGTGGGACAGAAATGAGACAAGGACAAGAGTGAGATCGTGGGATAGAGATAAGACAGTGGGACAGATATGAGACACGGACAGAAATGGGACAGTGGGATAGAAATGAGGCACCGGGAGGCATGAGACAGTGTAAAAGAAATGAGATACAGGGGCAGGAGTGAGACAGTAGGTCAGAGGTGAGACCCAGGCTCGAATTGAACAGTCGGATAGAGAAGAGAGATGGGCTGGAGAGAGACAGTGGGACTGAGATGAGACACATGGGTGAGACAGTGGGATAGAGCTGTCTAGCCCAGGGGCAGGTACGAGACAGTGGGACAGAGATGAGACAAAGGGGTGAAGCAGTGGGACAGACATAAGACATGGGCACGAGTGAGGCAGTGGGATGGAGCTGTCTAGCCCAGGGGCAGGTATGAGACAGTGGGACAGAAATGAGACACGGGCAGGAGTCAGGCAGTGGACACTGGAGCAGAGACACGGGCATGAATGACATAGTGGGACTGAAATGAGACACAGGGCAGGAGTGAGACATTGGAATAGAGATGAGACAGAGGGATAGAGATGCGGAACAGGAATGGGACAGTGAGATAGAGAGAAGACACAGGAGCAGTAGCGAGACCGTGGGCTAGAGATGAGACGAGGGGGCAGGAGTGAGACAGAAGGTTAGAGATGAGACACAGGGGCAGGAGTGACACACTGGGATAGAGATGAGACACAGGAGCAGGGGTGAGACAGTGGGCTAGTGATGAGGCACAGGCAGGAGTGAGACAGCGGGATAGAGATGAGACACAAGGGCAGGAGTGAGACAGCGCGATAGAAATGAGACACATGGGCAGGAGTGAGACAGTGAGATAGAGATGAGACTAGGGGGCAGGAGTGAGACAGTAGGATACGAATGAGACACAAGGGCAGGAGTGAGACAGTGGGATAGAGATGAGACACAGGAGCAAGGGTGAGACAGCGGGATGGAGATGAGACACAGGGTTAGGAGTGAGACAGCGGGATAGAGATGAGACACAGAAGCAAGGATGAGACAGTGGGATTGAGATGAGAGACGGGCAGGAATGAGACAGTGGGACTGAGATGAGAGACGGGCAGGAAAGAGACAGTGGAATAGAGAAGAGACACAGGGGCAGGAGTGAGACAGTGGGACAGAAATGAGACAAGGACAAGAGTGAGATCGTGGGATAGAGATAAGACAGTGGGTTAGATATGAGACACGGACAGAAATGGGACAGTGGGATAGAAATGAGGCACCGGGAGGCATGAGACAGTGTAAAAGAAATGAGATACAGGGGCAGGAGTGAGACAGTAGGTCAGAGGTGAGACCCAGGCTCGAATTGAACAGTCGGATAGAGAAGAGAGATGGGCTGGAGAGAGACAGTGGGACTGAGATGAGACACATGGGTGAGACAGTGGGATAGAGCTGTCTAGCCCAGGGGCAGGTACGAGACAGTGGGACAGAGATGAGACAAAGGGGTGAAGCAGTGGGACAGACATAAGACATGGGCACGAGTGAGGCAGTGGGATGGAGCTGTCTAGCCCAGGGGCAGGTATGAGACAGTGGGACAGAAATGAGACACGGGCAGGAGTCAGGCAGTGGACACTGGAGCAGAGACACGGGCATGAATGACATAGTGGGACTAAAATGAGACACAGGGCAGGAGTGAGACATTGGAATAGAGATGAGACAGAGGGATAGAGATGCGGAACAGGAATGGGACAGTGAGATAGAGAGAAGACACAGGAGCAGTAGCGAGACCGTGGGCTAGAGATGAGACGAGGGGGCAGGAGTGAGACAGAAGGTTAGAGATGAGACACAGGGGCAGGAGTGACACACTGGGATAGAGATGAGACACAGGAGCAGGGGTGAGACAGTGGGCTAGTGATGAGGCACAGGCAGGAGTGAGACAGCGGGATAGAGATGAGACACAAGGGCAGGAGTGAGACAGCGCGATAGAAATGAGACACATGGGCAGGAGTGAGACAGTGAGATAGAGATGAGACTAGGGGGCAGGAGTGAGACAGTAGGATACGAATGAGACACAAGGGCAGGAGTGAGACAGTGGGATAGAGATGAGACACAGGAGCAAGGGTGAGACAGCGGGATGGAGATGAGACACAGGGTTAGGAGTGAGACAGCGGGATAGAGATGAGACACAGAAGCAAGGGTGAGACAGTGGGATTGAGATGAGAGACGGGCAGGAATGAGACAGTGGGACTGAGATGAGAGACGGGCAGGAAAGAGACAGTGGAATAGAGAAGAGACACAGGGGCAGGAGTGAGACAGTGAGATAGAGATGAGACTAGGGGGCAGGAGTGAGACAGTAGGATACGAATGAGACACAAGGGCAGGAGTGAGACAGTGGGATAGAGATGAGACGAGGGGGCAGGAGTGAGACAGTGAGATGGGAATGAGACACAATGGCAGGAGTGAGACAGCGGGATAGAAATGAGACACAGGGACAACAATGAGGCAGTGGGCAGACAGAAGAAACAGGGGCAGGAATGAGGCAGAGGTATAGAGGGGAGACACAGGCACCAATGGGGCAGTGGGATAGAGCCGAAGCACAGGGGCAGAAGTGAGACATTAGGAGAGACATGAGCCACAGCGGCCAAGAGTGAACCAGTGGGACAGAGACGAGACTTTGGGATAGAGCTGAGACACAGGGGCAGGTATGAGACAGTGGGACAGAATTGAGACACGGGCAGGAGTGAGAAAGGGGGACAGGTATGAAGCATGGTCAGAAGTGGGACAGTAGGATAGAAATGAGTCAGCGGGAGGCATGAGACAGTGGGAAAGAAATTAGATACAGGGGCAGGAGAGAGACAGTAGGGTACAGATGAGACATAAGGAGGAATCGAACAGTCGGCTAGAGAAGAGGGATGGGCCGGAGAGAGACAGTGGGACAGAGATGAGACAGACGGGTGAGACAGTGGGATAGAGCTGTCTAGCCCAGGGGCAGGTATGAGACAGTGGGATAGAAATGAAACACAGGCAGGAGTCAGGCACTGGGCTGGAGCAGAGACACGGACAGGAATGACATAGTGGGATTGAAATGAGACACAGGGTCAGGAGTGAGACATTGGAATAGAGATGAGACAGAGGAATAGAGATGCGAAACAGGAATGGGACAGTGAGATAGAGAGAAGACACAGGAGCAGTAGCGAGACCGTGGGGTAGAGATGAGACGAGGGGGCTGGAGTGAGACAGCAGGATAGAGATGAGACACATGGGCAGGAGTGAGACACTTGGATAGAGATGAGACACAGAAGCAGGGGTGAGACAGTGGGCTAGTGATGAGACACAAGGACGAGACAGCGGGCTAGATATGAGGCACAAGAGCAGGAGTGAGACAATGGGATAGAGATGAGAAACTGACAGGAGTGAAACAGCGGGATAGAGGTGAGGCACAGGGTAGAAGTGAGACATTAGGAGAGACATGAGCCACAGGGGCCAAGACTAAAACAGTGGGACAGAGAGAAGACTTTGGGATAGAGATGAAACACAGGGGCAGGAGTGAGACAGTCGGATAGAAATAAGACATTCATGAGAGACATGGGCAGGATGAGACAGTGGGATAGAGATGAGACACAGTGGCAGGAATGGGACTGTGGGATGGGGGTGAGACAGGGGCTGGTGGTGGGACACAGGGATAAGAGGCAGGGGCAGCAATAAAACAGTTGCAGGAGTGCAGGGGTAAGACAGTGGAGTAGAGATGAGACACAGGGGCAGGAGTAAGACAATGGGATAGAAAAGAGACATGAGCAGGAGTGATACAGTGAGAAAGATATGAGACGCCTGAGCAGAAAAAAGACCTATGGGAAGAGAGGAGACACATGGGAAGCGATGATGAGGATAGAGAGAGACGAGACACATGGAAAGAGGTAAGGCACCAGGGCAGAGATGAGACACTAGTGCAGAAATGAGACACATGAAAGTTATACTTTTGGATTAAAATTATGCTAACATTTTGTGGATAAGCAAAAGTAGTAAGCCAAAGTGTAAGTTACTCAAAAGTGTAAGTTACTTTTGTGAATCGCGCCCTAGTGCACAGATCAGGAACATGGGCAGAGTGGAGAGCTGTGGGACTCTTCGTGTAACCTTTTCGGACTTGCACCCTCTGACCCCCTCTTTCTGTTGCCCTCTGATCCACAGGTCGCCAATGCTGAGGGAGCTGGCGCTGTAGGGGTACTGATATACCCAGACCCTGCTGACCTGGCTACGGACCAGGGGAGTCAGAGGCTGCCCCCGGACGTTGCCCTCTATGGACATGTAAGTACTTGAAAAAGGAAACACCACCAAGGTACAAGTTCTATGGGGGATCCAACCATGACTATTGAATAAGGGTCAACATTGAATACAAGAGGGCACCAGGTACATGAAACTGGGTAGCTACCACACACTCTCACTCTCCTAGACAAAACAGGGATGGAGTAATTGATGGATGGATGGATGGAGGGGTGAAGCAATGGGTGGCTGAATTGAGGGACGGCTGCAGTACGAGACAGCGGGAGATATAAAGAGTGGGATGGAGTAATGGATAGAGGGATGGACGGCAATGGGTGGATGGCATGCTTCGGGTGCACTGGTTGGCATGGGATCCATTAGTCTTCCAGGATCTGTTAGATTCTTGCTCCCTGATGAGTGTATTTCTTGATTCTGTCCTTTGTCTGCAGGTCCACATGGGGACAGGAGACCCCTACACCCCTGGCTTCCCGTCGTTTAATCACACCCAGTTTCCCCCAATCGCATCCTCTGGCCTCCCGAAGATCCCCGCACAGCCTATCAGTGCCAGCGCTGCACGCAAGTTGCTGAAGTAAGAACAAGGCCCAAGCATGCTATCCTTGTCATTGGTGTTCCACTACGTCAATGCGCGAGTGTGCCATCTGTACCATTAGGTATTCCCCCATGGCAAGGCACGAGCTTGCTGTCTGCGTCATTGGTGTTCCACTACAGCAAGGCGCGAGTGTGCCATCTGTACCATTAGGTATTCTCCCATGGCAAGGCATGAGCTTCCTATCTCTGCCATTGACTATTTCTCTATGGCAAGACACCATGCCATCGACTGCTCTTCTATGGCAAGGAGAAAGCTTGCTATCTGTGCCAGTAGGTATTCCTCCATGGCAATGTACTAGCTTTCTAGCTGCGAGTCTCTGTCAGTCCAAGACATTGACACACAGAGACAGACAGACAGGTACGGAAGGGTAGAGAGCATTACAGTAGTAACAGAACCAGAATTTGTGCTGCCTGTTGAACTGTTGGTGTCCTTTACTACAACATGAAGGCAAGATGTGGAAAAGGCCCAGAGCAGGTCTGGAACTCTCTGACAATTCTATCAAAAGCCATCATTTGAAACGTAGCCCAGGAGCTGGCATACAACGTTGTCAACCAAACCTTCCTATTGGTTCCTCTTTGTTTAATGTACTTTTTGTTGTAGCACAAAACCTGCTGTCCCTAGAACAGGAGGACCCTAGGTAGGCTGTAAGGCTGATAACATCATCTAGCCTACCTTTCACCTGTCGCTGCATTGGGAGTCAGCTAGCTTGGGTGGAAAGGCATGAGAGTAGATACCCATCTCATCTGTGATGCATCAGACAGAAAGTCCTGAGAGAGGAAACTCACCACCCTTGGACTGTACCAGGAGGACCCCAGCTCAGACGGAAAGTCCTGAGAGAGGAAACTCACCACCCTTGGACTGTACCAGGAGGACCCCAGCTCAGACGGAAAGGTCCTGAGAGAGGAAACGCACCACCCTTGACTGTACCAGGAGGACACCAGCTCAGATGGAAGGTCCTGAGAGAGGAAACGCACCCCCTTGGACTGCACCAGGAGGACCCCAGCTCAGACGGAAGGTCCTGAGAGAGGAGAAACACCACCTTTGGACTGTACCAGGAGGACCCCAGCTCAGACGGAAGGTTCTGAGAGAGGAAATGCACCACCCTTGGACTGTACCAGGAGGACCCCAGCTCAGACTGAAAGGTCCTGAGAGAGGAAACGCACCACCCTTGACTGTACCAGGAGGACCCCAGCTCAGATGGAAGGTCCTGAGAGAGGAAACGCACCCCCTTGGACTGCACCAGGCGGACCCCAGCTCAGACGGAAGGTCCTGAGAGAGGAAACACACCACCCTTGGACTGTACCAGGAGGACCCCAGCTCAGACGGAAGGTCCTGAGAGAGGAAACACACCACCCTTGGACTGTACCAGGAGGACCTCAGCTCAGACGGAAGGATGTGAGAGAGGAAACGCACCACATTTGGACTGTACCAGGCGGACCCCAGCTCAGACGGAAGGTTCTGAGAGAGGAAACGCACCACCCTTGGACTGTACCAGGAGGACCCCAGCTAAGATGGAAGGTCCTGAGAGAGGAAACGCACCACCCATGGACTGCACCAGGAGGACCCCAGCTCAGACGGAAAGGTCCTGAGAGAGGAAACACACCACCCTTGGACTGTACCAGGAGGACCCCAGCTCAGACGGAAGGTTCTGAGAGAGGAAACGCACCACCCTTGGACTGTACCAGGAGGACTCCAGCTCAGACGGAAGGTCCTGAGAGAGGAAACGCACCACATTCTTCTTCTTTGGCAAGGCGGGAGCATGCGATCAGTGCCATCTGGTATTCTTCTATTGCAATGTACGAGCTTGCTATCCTTGCCATTTGGTATTCCTCTATGGCAAGGTACGAACTTGCTATCTTTGCCATCGGGTATTCCTCTATGGCAAGGTACGAGCTTGCTATCAGGTATTCCTCTATGGTAAGGTTCGAGCTTGCTATCCTTGCCATCTGGTATTCTTCTATTGCAATGTACGAGCTTGCTATCCTTGCCATTTGGTATTCCTCTATGACAAGGTACAAGCTTGCTATCCTTGCCATCAGATATTCCTCTATGGCAAGGTACGAGCTTGCTATCCTTGCCATCGGGTATTCCTTTATGGCAAGGTACGAGCTTGCTATCCTTGCCATCAGATATTCCTCTATGGTAAGGTTCAAGCTTGCTATCCTTGCCATCTGGTATTCCTCTATGGCAAGGAATGAGGTTGCTATCCTTGCTATTTGGTATTCCTCTATGGCAAGGTACAAGCTTGCTATCCTTGCCATCAGGTATTCTTCAATGGCAAGGTACGAGCTTACTATCCTTGCCATCAGGTATTCCTCTATGGCGAGGTACGAGCTTGCTATCCTTGCCATTGGGTATTCCTCTATGGCAAGGTACAAGCTTTCTATCCTTGCCATCAGGTATTCTTCTTTAGGATGGTACGAGCTTGCTATCTTTGCCATCAGATATTCCTCTAAGGCAATGTACGAGCTTGCTATCCTTGCTATTGGTTATTTCTCTATGGCAAGGTACGAGCTTGCTATCCTTGCCATCGGTATTCCTCTATGGCAAGGTACGAGCTTGGTATCCTTCCCATGAGGTATACTTCTATTGCAAGGTACGAGCTTGCTATCCTTGCCATCGGGTATTCCTCTATGGCAAGGTACAAGCTTGCTATCCTTGCCATCGGGTATTCCTCTATGGCAAGGTACAAGCTTGCTATCCTTGCCATCAGGTATTCCTCTTTAGGAAGGTACAAGCTTGCTATCCTTGCCATCAGGTATTCCTCTTTAGGAAGGTACAAGCTTGCTATCCTTGCCATCAGGTATTCCTCTATGGTAAGGTACGAGCTTGCTATCCTTGCCATCAGATATCCCTCTAAGGCAAGGTACGAGCTTGCTATCCTTACCATCTGGTATTCCTCTATGGCAAGGTACGAACTTGCTATCCTTGCCATCTGGTATTCCTCTATGGCAAGGTACGAGCTTGCTGGCCTTGCTATAGGGTATTCCTCTATGGCAAGGTACAAGCTTGCTATCCTTGCCATCTGGTATTCCTCTATGGCAAGGTACGAGCTTGCTGGCCTTGCTATAGGGTATTCCTCTATGGCAAGGTTCGAGCTTGCTATCGGGCATTCCTCTATGGCAAGGTACGAGCTTGCTATCCTTGCCATCGGGTATTCCTCTATGGCAAGGTACGAGCTTGGTATCCTTGCAATCAGGTATACTTCTATTGCAAGGTACGAGCTTACTATCCTTGCCATCGGGTATTCCTCTATGGCAAGGTGCAAGCTTGGTATCTGTGCTATCAGGTATGCCTCCATGGTAAGTTGCCAGATAGCTCTCCCTGCCACTGAGTATTTTTCTACAGCAAGTCACAAGCTTTAATGCTTTTGAAAGGGATTCCTCTCTGGCAAGGTGCAGACTGGCTAGCCACGCCAAAAGTGTACTTTTATGTTTAGTCGCTGGCTTACTATTGGTGTCTTTAGGTATTTGTCTCTGATGAAGGCAAGACTTTGTATGTCACAAGCTGTAAACGTGCTGATGCTGCCCTTGGGTATTCCTCTGTGGCAAGAGCTATCGAGGAGGGTTGAATAGCTCTGCAGGACAACAGTTTGTCTCCAAAGACTGGCCAGGCTGCACCCAGCTCAAGACTGTTGGTAGTCCAGGGAACTGCTTGGACCTGGTATACCTCCTATGTCCCCCCTGGTGGAGTTCCACAAAGCCTTCGTGGCACGGTGAGGACCCCCAGCCTCTAAGCTTGAGACCCCTCTTCCAAGCTCCTAGGAAACAGTTAAACATTTGACGTGGCCCAAAACCCAACATTAAATAGGCTGGGGTATGGAGCAAAGATAGTTCCTAGAACGTTCGAACCCTCCAGTCGAGGACCCACTGTTGCATTGCAGGTATGGGGGTTTCCGCTCTCTAAGGGTCTTACTTCAGAGCTTGGGGCCTTGGGAATACTTTGCATGTGTCATTAATTTCTTCTCTCTGGCCCTTCCATCTACGTGTGGGTGCTCATGGTGAATTGCAGGTGTGGTGGGTTTCCTCTCTCAGGACCTTCCGTCTGAGCTGGGGTCCTCCTGGTACAGTCCATGGGTGGTGTGTCTCCTCTCTCAGGACCTTCCGTCTGAGCTGGGGTCCTCCTGGTACAGTCCAAGGGTGGTGCGTTTCCTCTCTCAGGACCTTCCGTCTGAGCTGGGGTCCTCCTGGTACAGTCCATGGGTGGTGTGTCTCCTCTCTCAGGACCTTCCGTCTGAGCTGGGGTCCTCCTGGTACAGTCCATGGGTGGTGCGTTTCCTCTCTCAGGACCTTTCCGTCTGAGCTGGGGTCCTCCTGGTACAGTCCATGGGTGGTGTGTCTCCTCTCTCAGGACCTTCCGTCTGAGCTGGGGTCCTCCTGGTACAGTCCATGGGTGGTGTGTCTCCTCTCTCAGGACCTTCCGTCTGAGCTGGGGTCCTCCTGGTACAGTCCAAGGGTGGTGAGTTTCCTCTCTCAGGACTTTCTGTCTGATGCATCACAGATGAGATGGGTATCTACTCTCATGCCTTTCCACCCAAGCTAGCTGACTCCCAATGCAGCGACAGGTGAAAGGCAGGCTAGATGATGTTATCGGCATTACAGCCTAACTAGGGTCCTCCTGCTCTAGGGACAGCAGGTTTTGTGCTACAACAAAAAGTACATTAAACAAAGAGGAACCAATAGGAAGGTTTGGTTGACAACTTTGTATGCCAGCTCCTGGGCTATGGTTCAAATGATGGCTTTTGATAGAATTGCGAGAGAGTTCCAGACCTGCTCCGGGCCTTTTGCAGTTCTTGCCCTCATGTTGTAGTAAAGGACACCAACAGATCAACAGGCATCACAAATTCTGGTTCTGTTACTGCTGTAATGCTCTCTACCCTTCCGTACCTGTCTGTCTGTCTCTGTGTGTCAATGTGTTGGACTGACAGAGTCTCGCCTCATCTCTAACCTCTGATCACATATCCCTGTTCCTTTGAATCCAGTACGTGATGTTTGGGAAAAAAACAACTCTGAGATTGTAAACTGAAGACTGAAATCGAACCTAAAAGGTCCTTGTTGAATAGCTGCAGAGCCCCAGCCCAGAGGTTGTAGGATTGTTGAACAGCTGCAGAGCCCCAGCCCAGAGGTTGTAGGATTGTTGAATAGCTGCAGAGCCCCAGCACAGAGGTCGTAGGTCATGTCCATGTGTATTTGTGAAGCGTACTAACAGCAGATCGCTTTTTGGAGGTACCCTATCTTCTACCCCTCTCTCCTTCTCACATTCTAGCATGTTGGCAGGCCCCGCTGCACCCCGGGATTGGACCGGGTCCCTCTTCTCCACCTACCCTTTGGGCGCCAGCTTTAGTGACTCCGACAGGCAGCTGCAGCTGACGGTGAATAACGTCCAAGCCACTGTCCAGATCGACAACATCTTCGGCTGCATCGAAGGAAAGTTTGAGAAAGGTGAGTCGCAAGTTGGACGCTCTGATGGTATGTTATGTTATGTTATGTTAAGGTGATTTCTAGAGCGCACGATTACCCGAAGGTGTCCTGGCGCTGAAACACTTCTCTCAAGACAAGGCCAGGACAAGCAGGATTATTTATCAAAAAGCCAGGTCTTCAAGTCTTTTCTGAAACTTAACAGATTCTTGGCATTTCTCAGGTGGAATGGAGCTCATTCCAGGCCTTTGCGGCACAGAAGGTAAAACTTCGACCACCCCAGTGGGCTTTTCTTGTTGGCGGAACAGCAATCAGTTTTGCTGCTGATGATCGAAGCGTGCGCATTGGTTTATACCATTGGAATTGGCTTTTGAGGTGGTCAGGTCCCTCTCCATGCAATGCCTTGAACACCATACATAGTGATTTGAACTGAACCCGATTTCTAACCGGGAGCCAGTGTAGTTTTTTATCACACTGGAGATCGAGGCAAATTTTGGGGTACCAGTGAGGAGTCTAGCCGCGGCATTTTGGAGCATCTGGAGCTTGTGCAACAGCTTTTGCTGGATGTTCAAATATAAACTGTTGCAACAGTCCAGCCTTGATAGCACCAAAGCCGTGACCACTGTTTTGCGACCGTAAAGCGGTAGGAGGTTTAATACTTTTCTCTCTATTCTTAGAACGTACCTTGTTTTTGAAACAACCGCATTAACCTGAGCTCCCATAGAGAGTTTCTCATCTAACAGTATCCCCAAGTTTTTAACTTTTTTTGCTGGGATGGGGAGAGACCCCATTGAAAACGGCCACCACGAAGGGGTCCAAAAACTGGGGTTGTTTCCAAACAACATCACCTCGGTTTATCCGAGTTCAGCCTCAGGCAGTTACCTGTCATCCATCGCCCAACTTCTTCCATGCAAGGCTGGAAGCGGCTATCAAGCCCGGTTTCTTTGCCAGGTAATAGTGCTACCACAATTTGTGTATCGTCTGCATACGAGGTGATCCCAAACCCAAACGCCCTAATGACTGGTGCCAAGTTTGAAACATATACATTAAAAAGAGTCGGGCTCAGGGACGACCCCTGCGGGACGCCACATGATAATGAGAAAGGTTTTGATTGAAATTTCCCCAATGCTACTATCTGGCTTCTATCGGTTAAAAAAGAATTCAGCAAGTCCCAGGCTTTGCCGACTACACCACATTGTTTTAAACGGTCCATCAACCTCCCATGATGGACAGTATCAAATGCGGCTGAAAGATCTAACAGGATCAGGGCTGCCCTACCTCCCTGATCCAGAGCTGATCTGATCTCCTCTGAGGCTTTAATCAGGGCCGACTCAGTACTGTATCCTTCTCTGAAACCGTGTTGGGAAGAGTCCAACACTTGTGCATTCTTCAGGAATGTGCTGAGTTGTCTATTCATCGCCTTTTCCACCATCTTCGCGGGAAGAGGAAGGCGGGAGATAGGCCGAGAGGGTCAAGGCTGGGCTTTTTTAAAAGAGGTAGAATGGAAGCCATCTTCCAAAGTTTAGGAAAAAGTCCATATTCATACATTCCGTTATAAATAGAGGTAAGGTATGGTGACTTGTGTGGAAGACTTTATCCCAGGTATGTTCTTGTGGACAATTTCTGCCCTCATCTGAGGGTTGTCCTCTATGCAGGAGTGACCCGGACAGTTCAAGTATAGGCTGACCCCTATGCTGTGTTTGGGTCCGGATGACTGTTTGTGGGGTCAGAAGCATCACCAGCCCCATTGGGGCCTTTGAAGTGAGCAGGTATGCCATTGGGCCTGGCTTGGATACAGGGTGGTGACTAGGCCTAGGTGAAATTATAATTACTCTGGTGAAATGCAGGGTGGGTGCATCAGAGGCTTTTTGGGCCTCATTTACTACAAAATTGTGGGGCGTGGCAAGCCATTTTGCTGCCCCAAGCTGTTTAATTTAAAAAGCTCAGGGATGCATAGAATTGACAACAATACAACGCATCCATGTGCTTTCCCCTGCGCTGGTGCACAATTGGATGCCATGAGCCAGTGCAGGCACTCTTGCATCACTCCGCAAGGGTGCCTGCGTTGCCAGGAAGATTGTTTTCGTGCAGGAAGGAACACCTTCATTGATGGCATTTTCCTCTTTGTATACATGCTGCAGAACGCAGAACACATAGAAAGAGGAAAAAACAAGGAGAAATAAAAGTATTTTTCCTTGTTGCGTAACTCCTACGCCTCCCATGGGATGAGGGAGGCATAGGATTCTAACACATTCCCAGGTTCACGACACTTTGTAAATCTGGAAATGTCAGGTTCCATGGATGTTGCGTGGGAACACCCACAGCAACACCCATGGAACGCCCTTTTCACGCAGAGTAATGCGTGAAAGAGGCCCATATTTACAAGGCCATGAAAAGCCACGCAGGGGGGCTTTGCGTGGCCTTGTACATATGGGCAGGCACACTGCGGCGCTGGTGCATCAGATAAAGGGACCCACAGGCAGCGCAGTGGGCTTGTAAATGAGGCCCTTTGTTTTTAACTTTAGCCATGCTTTGCAGAGTGGCTAAAACCGTGGCAAAGCCAATAGGTCACAAAGGTAAGACTTATTAGCTTTGCCAACATTTGTTTTATTTGGAATTGTATGCACTTGAAGGCATTAATAGAGAATATGCTGTGGATTTGTAGAATGTCACATTAGGGAACATTTCTCAAAATTTGTGAAATTTCTCAAAATTACACTTTACTTAAGTTTGTACAATTTTTGTATGCGGGAGAGACTCGCAGAAAATGTCTCACAAAGAGACATTTTTTCTCATACTTCTTTCCTGCCATTATTTTTGGAATATCTTTTACATGATGCATGCAGTTGAATGAAAAAAGTCACACGAGATACCGGCAAGCCACGTTTTGCTCTAAAAGCTTAATGCGACAACATTTGTGGGGAATTTTGCAAACAAATATAAGCCATTTTGCAGCCCCCTGGTTGTGACTCCAGCTCCAGAAGCGCTCACTTCCACACACCCCAGGCAATGACTTTGCCAATCCTACACTTTGTCATCACATTGCTCACGCGAGAGTCGACATGGTATAGGAATGCCTTCATTCATGCATGCATGCATGCATGGCCACCATTGCAGTGATTAAAGGGCTTCAACCACCTTGAGTGGCTTTAGACTCAGTGCCTGATTCAGAGTTTGGTGGATGGGATACTCATACACAACGTTTTAGAGGAGGAAAGTGGGAGATTTAACAAAAAAGTAATCGGGAGAATGTATTTCCCCCATTGACTTATTCAAACAGAGGCAATTTTCAGGCGGGAGACTTCCAAAATTAGGCTATTTTTGCCTTTAAAAATCGGGAGTCTTCTGTCTTATCTAGCTTGGTGGTATGCTGTCTGTCATAATCATCGACTGGATACAGCTTTGGTACATCCCCTATCTTTGGCTAAAAAGAGATTACAGCTATGGTGTCCTCTTATGAATTTCTTGAATGATAGTGCAAAGAAATCTTCTGCGCCTATCCCCCGGACACAAGAAGTCACTAAGCCTCCTTGACTTCCTATATTTTCATTACGACGTAGTTTATTTTACTACTTCAGTAATATGCATAGGATTGTATTGTTTTTAACGAATATTCTTATGTTATATTTTTTTATGAACCAGACTTCTCTTCTATACTTTGATTGTATTTATGTTCCTTATTATAGCCTTTATATTATTCCAATTGTAACTGTATGTCATCAACATATTTTATCTCTTTTCTTTTGTATTAATGCAATATTTCATGCTTACTTATACGAAACAAGGCTACTATTATTTTCTTGAATTTCTTAATAAAACTATTCTTGAAACTTGAAAAATAATCGGGAGTCTCCCGTCTGAATCGGGTCTATTGGCATGTATGGATACTCCGTCACAAATGTGATTATTATCCTATGGCACTTGCAATACGGCAGACGGGATATCCGTCACTTTTGTGCCAGAGTATCCCAGCCACCAAGATCTAAACCAGTCCCCCAGTCTGCAGGTAGAAAACACCTGATACCCGGCTTCTAGCTTTTATTCTACATGAGAAAACACTTCATGGTTGGAAACGCAGCCTGCAACCCACTGTTTGGCCACACCCATTACCCGTCCCCTTTATGATCTCAGATGTCCTGTGCAGTTTAATATGCTTTTTAATGGCTTACCTTGATACACATATAGTGCACACCTGAGAAACAAGCCTTTAAGCACTTGACTTTCTAAATTACAAAGACATTCATCCCAAAACGTTGCTAGAGGTTCACCTTCATTTGTTACCTTTCCTAGCGCCTTTGGTTTGGGCATGACCATATTTGGAATCTTTTAGGAGTTCCATATTTTCCCTTTTAAGGGATGAGTGCAGTATTTTGATCATGTTACCTCCCCAAACTGCTTTATTTAGCGTTTCTCCCACAAATACCCAGGTTCGGACGGGCCTATAGGGCAGTCAAGCAGTGCCCGATGGGCTGGTCTGACAGGTTAGTGTGTGGGCCAGTTTTTTGGTTGTTTGTGGCCCTGTTTCATGGTCTGGTGGGCCAGTTTTTGTTGTAAATTTCCCTGATATTAAAACAGATATTGCCTGCAGTGAGCTCAAATCCATGCAGTCTTCCATGCCTTGCAAAACAGTTATAACGTGTTTCCTTACAAGTTCACCACTGCCCTATTTTGAAACCTAGGGCACTTTTTTAGCTATTTAATTCACTAATGGAAGCCACTTTTATTTTGGTGTCCAAACTTTTTTCTGTCCCAGTATGACCCTGCAAATGACACAACACATTAAAGAGCAGAGCGATGCTGGTGACACGAATGTCAAATCTGAATTAAACCTTCCTAGTGACCAACTTACAGTAACTGGATGAATAAAATGTTTGATTTGTGTCTTTTTTTTGCATTAATAACTAATATGGCATCTGGTTTGGGAGATGGGGTATTTAATTCATGTGTGAAGAAGTCACACTTGTATGTACACTTACTGGTCTTCCTAAGTCAAGCCTACTTAGACAGTGCACGCACTGTCTGTTGTGATACATATTGCTGCTTACTGTGAACCACCTAGAGGGGCTTGGAGCTGGCCCATTGCTTACCATTGGTTGGCTTCCCTTGTCACTCTCATTTGCCTGCTTCATATTGGTTACCCAGCTTGTCTTTATTGTGTTTGTCCTTCCCATGGAGCATTGCTTCTTTACCATCACTTTGATTGGTTGGCATCTCTGCTTCCTTTGCTTGCTTTTCAAAGCACTACTTTTTTCATTTGTCACGTTTGTGGCCAAGTATACCAGCCAATCACTTTTGTGTGAAGCACTCTGAGAGCGTGACCTTTTCGTACTGTCTCACCTGTGTACTTATCCCTCCCTGCACTATGGAATGCTCTGTCACCTTACTGTTTCTCTCACCCCGCCCCTTTGCTCTGGAACGTGTTGCTTTTGCTATATGCTGGCCCATGTGTGCTCCTCCATTCTTCAACCACCCTCCTGTGTTGCTTTGCTGTTCTCTATATACCCTCCCCGTGTTGCTTTGCAGTTACCCCATACCACCCACTTGCGTTGCTGTTCCACTCCCCTCCCAGCTCGCTTAAAAATGCCTTGCCCTGTTTTCTTTTCTTTTTAGTTACAGTTCCAAGTTGGATCAGTAACTGAAAAGAATAAAAGAGTGCCTGCATCATTTTGTAGGCACATGTATGCATGGTATGTGCACCTCCAAAACGACATGGGTGGGTGCATCAGAGGCTTTTTGTTTTTAACTTTAGCCATGCTGCACAGCATCACGGATGCTGTGCAGCGCGCCCAAGATACACTGACAAAGTCAATAGGTCACCAAAGAGAGACCTATTGGCTTTGCTAATGCTTGTTTTAGTTGGGATTGCATACACTTGAAGACATTAATAGAGAATATGCTCTGTGGATTTGAAAAAAGGCCCTCATTATGTATTTTGTATTGTATTTATGTAAGCCTGACTAATAAAAAATACAATAAAAAACATTTTTCTTCCAGATCATTACATTGTGATAGGGGCGCAGAGGGACTCATGGGGCCCTGGAGCGGCCAAGTCTGGTGTGGGCACGGCCATTCTGCTGGAGCTGGCGCGCACCTTTGCTTTAATGGTCCGAAATGGTAAGAGCCTGCGAACAGGCACAAATAGTTCAGGGAGACGAGGACCACTGCCTCAGTCTCTCTACAATGTTCACTTCTTTACTCAATATTAAATGTCCCCTGTGTCTGCTCCTTGTCCTTTTTGGATTCATTTATTGTCTTTGTGTCTTCCCTCTGTGCTTGGAGAATGTTTACTGCGCTAACTAGCCTTTCTTGTGAAAACCTGTACTCACTCCACCCCACCCCCGCCTTCAGTATTACATCAGGACCTCTGGCCACAGTGATTTATTTTTCATTGTAAAATGGATGTCACACCTTGATTATTTATTTTGGCAATGTGATATATGTGCCATTTATTGCCTCCTTCGCGTCACTCCAAAGTGTACGGTTTAGACGTTTACACTGCTCAAAGCGCTGGGAGGCCATTGTAATGACAATACACCACTATACAAATCGCTGTCAACATAACATAACTTATCTCAAGACTTGAGGGGTGTACTCAGTTCTGTGTGCATCTTTCTGGAGATGAAACTCACAGGGCTGGAAATAATACTGCAGATTTAGACTCCAGAACTGGACACAACAGAAGTGGCCTCTAGAACCAGGTACAAGATTTTAGATTAGGCCTCCAGAACTCTACTCAGTAATCCTGGTATGGCCTCCAGAACTGTACACAGCATTTGGTATGAGGCCTTCAACACTACACAGCATGCTCCAGATGTGACCTCAAGCGCTGGACACAGTACGTTTGATGTGACCACCCCAACTAGACACTGCACTGCAGGTGTGATCCCTCGAACCGATAACAGTGCCACACATGTGGCCTTCAGACCAGTAAACAATCCTGCAGAAATGACCTCCAAAACTAGAAACAATATTCAGAATTATGCATTCCCAACAGGACACAATAATTTAGATAGAGTCTCAAGAGGTTGACACAATATCTGTCATGTGGCCTTCAGAACTGCTCAAAAGTTTCAAGATGTTGCATTTAGAACTGGACCAGTACATACCCAACTTTATAATGTGGCCCAGTACTTAAGACACAGCCTTCAAAACTGCACACAGTACACCATATGTCGTCTCCTCAGGTGGACACACTACTGCAGATGTGACCTTTAAAACTGGACATAAGATTGCTTATGAAACCACCAGAGCTGGACCCAGTATTCCATATGTGACCTTCAGAACAGGACACAAGATTCCAGATGTTGCCTCCAGATCAGAATTCAATAATCCAGTAATGATCTGCAGAAACAGACAAAATACTACACATGTTTCCGCCAGAACCGAGGCTCAAAACCTCACATGCATCCTCCAGAACTGAACATAATGCTACATATGTACACTTCAGGGTGGAATACAATGCTCCATTTGAAGCACGCAGAACAGGGCCCAATTTTCCAAGTGTGACCTCCAGTTCGAACTGGCAGAGGACTGACAACGAGACATTCCTATTGATGTATATGGTTTTACTAGAGTACGTCTTTTTAATATTGTATTACCACTCCTTGTGCACCCCACCATTCCTCATGAATAGCTGCATTCTGGTAGTATGGAAAAATCTTTTATCACATTCACTGCATGTATATCTTTTCAATACAGTGAATGTTATTATACGGTCATCTGTCGTATCCTATATTTTGTGTGTGAGTGGCAATTTAATGTGCTCTGTGTACGGTCCAAGTTGCAGCACAATATCATTTTCATGCTAACAGACACTTTCTATACAGCGGCTTCCCTTTACATGAGTAATAATTAATCTTCTGCACCTTTACCCTCTCACCAGTCATTCCTGCTCCCCCAGTGTGCTGTGAAGGAGCTGCTGTCAGTAGTGCAGCTCCAAGATAAGGTTCTCCCCTCTTTACGTTGCAGGTTTTCACCCGAGAAGAAGTGTGCTGTTTGTAAGCTGGGAAGCAGGGGACTTTGGCAGTGTCGGAGCAACGGAATGGCTGGAGGTAGGCACATCTGCTTCTTCTGAAGAAAGACCACTCCCTCATAACCAGAGAATGCCTGAAGTTGGGCAGCCTTCTCAGTTCAGAAAGTAGGCCCATATGTTCCAAAAGAGTAGCTGGAAGTCCTCTCTGTTCAT
This sequence comes from Triturus cristatus, assembly GCF_964204655.1. Classification (NCBI taxonomy): domain Eukaryota; kingdom Metazoa; phylum Chordata; class Amphibia; order Caudata; family Salamandridae; genus Triturus; species Triturus cristatus. Next base: position 819,991,209 of record NC_140595.1, read on the forward strand.
AAGGTATCCAACCCTTTCCTCTCTATGGAATGGATGAGATCTGTTAGCCAAGTCTGTTTACAAGGTAGCCCACACCATCATGGACAGGCTGGAAGTAGGGAGCCCTATTTGTTCAGAAGGTAGGCTCAAATAATGGTGGATGTTAGGCACAGGTGTTTCTTCAGAAGACACGCCACCCACTTATCTCATGAAGTGAGTGAAATAAAGCAGCTGTTCTGTTCAGTCTACAGCCCACTCTCACAGCCCCAAGTAGTGACTTGAAATTGGCAGAATTGTCTGCTCAGAAGGCGGTCCACACTCCTAGCCCCATGGATGGTCTGCAGTAGCCATTTCTATTTTTCGTTTCTATTTCCCTTCTTTATGTCTTTGCTTTCTCCCATCACTTTTACATTCCTTTCCTTTGCATGACCTCTGTTTTCTGCCTCTCCTTCTGCCCTTGCTTTATTCCCCTTTGGCACACTTTTCTGGTCTCCGTTTCTTCTTTCCTTTGTTCCTTCACCTCTTTTATACTGTACTTCTTTTCTCTTTCATTCCTTCATATATCCCTTTCATTCTGTTTTTATCCCTCTCTCTCAGATCCTCCTGATCATCTTTTTGCAACCGCCACGGATAACTCCCTCAAACAAGAGCTGCACCCCAAAGTAAATCCTCCATACAGCTGAAAGATCTGACACCCTGCAGCTGTCTCTAGCACACTCTTGACATACCTTAATTCCTGTGTACTTATTTCGTTTCAGGGGTACCTGAGCATGCTTCACCTGAAGGCAGCAGCCTATATAAGCCTGGACAACGCTGTCTTAGGTAAATGGGGTGCACAGGTTAAATTGAGGGTGAAAGGACGGCACAGTATTTGTTCCCCAAAAAAAAAATTCCTGGTATTAATGATACTACACATTGATTATTTGCATCACTTCCTTCTCTTCTGTGCAGAAAAGACCCTACATCTCTCATAATAACCAACTCACGGTACAATCCCTTCTTCCATTCGTTTGTCAGGGGATTTCACACCTGAGTCAAGGAAGCGGTTTGGGTGACCATTTCCATTGAGCAATACAAATCTTTTGGGTGGGGTGGGGGGGTTGGGCAGTCCTGGACTGATAGTGATGAGAAGAAGAGAACACAATGATTTCCAGGGCTTTTTGAAATGTTGTAACAACATATCAACACAGTCTCTTGCTATTAAAGAGATAAGTTAAATATTGCCAGACCAGCCAACTCACAAAGCAGCTGCGTGGCAGAAAGTGTGATTTGGAAACCCGCTCTCCGCAGGATTGTCCAACTCATTGGGTGGAGGCAGAGCACAGCTGAGGTCTGCCCAGGGTTTTGCAACCTCCCCAAGACATCAGCAACAGTCATGGAAGCCTCTCTTTTTTCCAGGGGATTACAAATGCTCTTGGGCAGTGAGGTGCACAAAGCCTCGCGCCCCCTCAAGGACCCACTCCCCCTCCCCAGCCCTGCCCCCTCCAGGCTCCCTACTCTCCCATGGTGAGTTTACTTTTTGGAGGTTGGTAGGTCAGTATTGTCCCTTGAGTATTTCGGAACCTCACACTGATGCACGCGCCTACTATTATAGTGAAATGGTGGGTAGGACCCGCAAATTGCAGTGAGCCATTGATAATATTCATTTAACTACTATTTCTACTTCCTGTAATTCAGACAGGGCAACTAAAATGATGTGGCTGTAGACGACCAGATTCTGTTACAAGGCTAACTAAATTATGTGGCATGAAAAGGCAAATTTCCCGCAGCATAATGCGTCACATTCTGGCCGAGTGTTATTTCTTCTGTTGTCATTTTAACACGCAATACTACTGTGTGGGCAAAGCTTCCACCTCGATAGCACCAATTAAACACCCAACTACAGCAATCAGCAACTGATGGAGTGGTGTGGCTCACTGGTTAGAGGCGGCAGACCCGGGAGCAGAAGTCGGCCCGGGACCAGGGTTCGATTCCCGTCGCGGCAGGGTCTTCTCGCCTCGGTGCCTACTCTAACCATGGATCCCACTCAGCAACTCTGGGCAACATCTTGCTTCATCTCCACTTACGGCCCCATCAGCGCCGGGGATGCTTGTCTTCACCTTGGAGATGCCCAGTAGGGACCATCTCACAGGGAAAGCCAGGATGGGTTCCCCAGCGGTTTACAGCGCCGGGACGCCCCGTTGCTGGGGCAGCTGTGCGCTTTACAAGTCCACAACATTTACATTTACATAGTTGTCCACTTATTCGCAGCAGCGGGCCGGACGCTGTCTGGCACTACATGTTGCTCTTCTTTAAACCGAGTTATGCAAATTATGCTGCATTACGCAGCAAGTGCAGTAAATGGATGATTAAGCTGAAAACACCACAGAATCTCATAATTTCTATGGGACCAAATTTACAATAAAACCAAACGCTAATAGGGCTGGGAGAAGCAATTGCAGAAAAGTAATATTCTTTCTCTTCTGGATAGGAAAGATTAATAAGTAAAACTCGGCATATATTGAACAAGTACCCAAAATTAAGGGACTGATGCAGCTGTAAGTGTCTGGAACCCAAGCTTTCACAAAGGTTCTCTGCAATCCTCAATATTGGACTAGTCTCAGGAGTGCCGCACTTTTTATTTTAATGACTCTGAGAAAGGTTAGCATGAACTTCAATTCGCCAAAATGCCTGGGGTAGCAGAAGTGACATCACAAGCCATTTAACCTTTACTTTCACTCACACACACACACATGCTTACACATACACACACTGTCTCCCACATAAACAACTCTCACCCACAAGCGCAAAGTACATTTTAAATTTTTGTTTACACATCTCAGCTGCAAGGGAGTGTCATCTGCCAGCTAATTGTCCTCCATTCCGCAATACACCATTAGTGAATAATATTAAAAAAATTTCCCTATTAGTGTAATGGAAAAAATGCAGAAAACAAAGAAAGTGGAGTCCCAACCAATGTCCATAAGGCCCAGCTGCCCCTGTTTTCTTGGCACTGAGTTTGCCACATTTGAGGCCAGGGGTTGAAAAGGCAGTGACAGGGGTCGCAAGGGGCAAGCCAGGGGGTCGCAGTTGAGACCCATGGCGACCCTCTAAATGATGCCCTCTATGCAGGTTAGGCATGTGGTAGTATTCTGTGCATGTGATGTCTGGCAGGTTGTACATGTGCTCATGTGTGTGACTCTGCTCAGACAGAGGGTAGACAGGAGTTTCCTGGCCTCCAGTTTTTGACTCGGCCATGTTTGCCTAGGTCACGCGTGGTGTTTGGGCAGGGGGATTTTCACGATTAAAAAAATGAATGGAGGAACTTTTCAGTGGTGTTTGGCTCATTGGAGGCAGCTCATCAGACCCCAGATCTCTTTGGTAGGATGATGTCAGACGACTCTTGCTTTTTGGAAATGTGTTTCTCTCTTGGGGCTGCCACAGAATGAGATAAAGGGAATGCAGAGCCTTTCAGTGCCACCAAAAGGTTTCATGGTGGCCTGGCATGCAGGCCTGGACCCCTTTGAGCCCAGTGCTAGAGTGGCACCTGGCTGCACCTCATTCAGAGGCAGGACACTGGTACACGTCAGACACGGGGGGCGCGGGGGCTGACCCACTGCAGGGTAATCACACCCAGTGTCTCATGGAACCCTCTGGCTTCGAGGCCCTCACCTCTCTCCCCTCTTGTATGTTTCAGGAGATGAGAAGTTCCGGGCCAAGGCGAGTCCCCTCTTCAAGAGCCTCATCCAAGAAATCATCACAAAGGTAAGAGGCGGCTCGAGGTGCAACAAGTGCAGGCACTTATTGGGGACAAGGGGGTTCTATGGGGAAGATAAAGGGGCACAGTGGGCCACAGGCAGAGCGTGGGGCAGGAACTATTCATCACAGTCAGTAGAAGCAAGAGCTTCAAGCACAGAGCAGACTGGGGAACACCATCAAAGAGCAGAAAAAACACAGGACAAAACGGGAGACCATGAAAGACCAGTAGAGACTATGAAACGCATGCAAAGGCAAGCTGCCACCATCAGAGAGGCAGAAGTAAACTCATACAGAAGAAAGCTGCCACCATCAGAGAGGCAGAAGTAAACTCATAGAGAAGAAAGCTGCCACCATCAGAGAGGCAGAAGTAAACTCATACAGAAGAAAGCTGCCACCATCAGAGAGGCAGAAGTAAACTCATAGAGAAGAAAGCTGCCACCATCAGAGAGGCAGAAGTAAACTCATACAGAAGAAAGCTGCCACCATCAGAGAGGCAGAAGTGAACTCATAGAGAAGAAAGCTGCCACCATCAGAGAGGCAGAAGTAAACTCATACAGAAGAAAGCTGCCACCATCAGAGAGGCAGAAGTGAACTCATACAGAAGAAAGCTGCTGGCATCAGAGAGGCAGGAGTAAACTCATACAGAAGAAGCTGCTGGCATCAGAGAGGCAGGAGTAAACTCATACAGAAGAAAGCTGCCACCATCAGAGAGGCAGAAGTGAACTCATACAGAAGAAAGCTGCCACCATCAGAGAGGCAGAAGTAAACTCATAGGGAAGAAAGCTGCCACCATCAGAGAGGCAGAAGTAAACTCATACAGAAGAAAGCTGCTGGCATCAGAGAGGCAGAAGTAAACTCATACAGAAGAAAGCTGCCACCATCAGAGAGGCAGAAGTGAACTCATACAGAAGAAAGCTGCCACCATCAGAGAGGCAGAAGTGAACTCATACAGAAGAAAGCTGCCACCATCAGAGAGGCAGAAGTAAACTCATAGGGAAGAAAGCTGCCACCATCAGAGAGGCAGAAGTAAACTCATACAGAAGAAAGCTGCCACCATCAGAGAGGCAGAAGTGAACTCATACAGAAGAAAGCTGCCACCATCAAAGAGGCAGAAGTAAACTCATAGAGAAGAAAGCTGCCACCATCAGAGAGGCAGAAGTAAACTCATACAGAAGAAAGCTGCTGGCATCAGAGAGGCAGGAGTAAACTCATACAGAAGAAGCTGCTGGCATCAGAGAGGCAGGAGTAAACTCATACAGAAGAAGCTGCTGGCATCAGAGACTCAAAGACGAATACACCCATAAAGAAGAAAGCTGACACCATCAGAGGACCAGGGAGAATCTAATACAGAAGAAAGCTGCTGGCCTCAGAGACTGGGGCTAGGGGAGTGAGACACAGAAATAAACTCTTAAGATGGAAGCAGCTGGCATCAGAGACACAGCAACATATACTCGCAAAGATACAGCCAGCTGGCATCAGAGATTCAGACAGGGAGATAAATAAAATCATATGGAAGCGATCAGCTGGCATCAGAGACTCCGACACAGAGAGAAACAGGCTCATGTAGAAGCAAGTAGCCGCATCAGAGACGTAGACTCAGTGAGCGAGACACAGAGAGAAATAAACTCACAGAGCTGCAAGCTGCTGGCATCAGAGACACAGCGAAATATACTCATGCAAATGCAAGCAGCTGGCACCAGAGATTCAGAGTGAGACAGAGAGAGAAATACACTCATATGGAAGTGACCAGTTGACTTCAGAGACTAAGACATGGAGAGTGAGGCATAAGCAGATGGCATCAGAGACTTAGACACAGGAAGTAAGACACAAGGAGTTGGCATCAGCGATCCAGACACAGGAAGTGAGACGCAAGAAGTTGGCATCAGAGCTCACACACAGAGTGAGACACAAGGAGTGGACATCAGAGACTCAGACACAGGGAGTGAGACACAAGACGCTAGCATAATAGCCCCACACAGGGACTGAGACACAAGAAGTTGGTATTAGAGACTCAGACACAGGGAGTGAGACACAAGGAGTTGGTATTAGAGACTCAGACACAGAAAGTGAGGCACAAGGAGTTGGCATCAGCGACTTAGACACAGGAAGTAAGACACAAGGAGTTGGCATCAGAGATTCAGACAAAGGAAGTGAGACGCAAGAAGTTGGCATCAGAGCTCACACACCGAGTGAGACACAAGGAGTTGACATCAGAGACTCAGACACAGGGAGTGAGACACAAGACGCTAGCATAATAGCCCCACACAGGGAGTGAGACACAAGAAGTTGGTATTAGAGACTCAGACACAGAGAGTGAGACACAAGGAGTTGGCATCAGAGATTCAGACACAGAAAGTGAGGCACAAGGAGTTGGCATCAGCGACTTAGACACAGGAAGTAAGACACAAGGAGTTGGCATCAGAGATTCAGACAAAGGAAGTGAGATGCAAGAAGTTGGCATCAGAGATTCAGACACAGGAAGTGAGACGCAAGAAGTTGGCATCAGAGCTCAGACACAGAGTGAGACACAAGAAATTGAAATCAGAATCTCCGAACACAGGGTGAGACACAAGATGCTAGCATCATAGCCCCACACAGGGAGTGAGACACAAGAAGTTGGCATCAGAGAATCAGACACAGGGAGTGAGACACAAGGAGTTGGCATCAGAGATTCCGACAAAGGAAGTGAGACGCAAGAAGTTGGCATCAGAGACATAGAAACAGGAAGTAAGACACAAGGAGTTGGCATCCGAGATTCAGACAAAGGAAGTGAGACGCAAGAAGTTGGCATCAGAGATTCAGACACAGGAAGTGAGACGCAAGAAGTTGGCATCAGAGACATAGAAACAGGAAGTAAGACACAAGGAGTTGATATCCGGGGCTCAGACACAGGAAGTGAGACGCAAGGAGTTGGCATCAGATGCTCAGACAGAGGGAGTGAGACACAAGGAGTTACAATTAGAGTCTCAAACACAGGGATTGAGACACAAGACCCTTGCATCATAGCCCGACATAGGGAGTGATACACCAGAAATTGGCACCAGACACTCAGACACGGGGAGTGAGACACAAGGAGTTGGCATCAGAGATTCAGACACAGAAGGTGAGGCACAAGGAGTTGGCATCAGAGACTTAGACACAGGGAGTGAAAGACAAGGAGTTGGCATCAGAGACTCCGGGAGTGAGAGACAACAAGTTAAAATCAGAAACTCAGACACAGAGAGTGAGACACAAGAAGTTGGCATCAGAGACTCAGACACAGGGAGTGAGACACAAGAAGTTGCCATCAGAGACTGAGACACAGGGAGTGAGACACAAGGTGTTGGCATCAGAGATTCAGACACAGAAAGTGAGGCACGAGGAGTTGGCATCAGAGACTTATACACAGAGAGTGAGAGGCAAGAATTGGCATCACAGACTCAGACACAAGGAGTGAGAAACAAGGAGTTGACATCAGAGTCTCAGATACAGGGAGTGAGAGACGACAAGTTGAAATCAGAAACTCAGACAGAGGGGGTGAGACACAAGGAGTTGGCATCATAGACCCAGACACAGGGAGTGAGACACAAGGAGGTGGCATCAGTGACCCAGACATAGGGATTGAGACTCAAGGAGTTGATATCCGGGGCTAAGACACAGGAAGTGAGACGCAAGGAGTTGGCATCAGATGCTCAGACAGAGGGAGTGAGACACAAGAGTTGGCATCAGATGCTCAGACAGAGGAAGTGACACACAAGGAGTTGGCATCAGAGGCTCAGACACGGAGTGAGACACAAGGAGTTGGCATCAGAGACTCAGACACAGAGAGTGAGACACAAGGAGTTGGCATCGGAGCTCAGACACAGGGAGTGAGACACAAGGAGTTGGCATCAGAGACTTAAACAAAGGGAGTGAGACACAAGGAGCTGGCAACAGAGACCCAGACACAAGGAGTGAGACACAAGGAGTTGGCATCAGAGCTCAGACATAGGGAGTGAGACACAAGGAGCTGACAACAGAGACCCAGACACAAGGAGTGAGACACAAGGAGTTGGCATCCGAGCTTAGACACAGGGAGTGATTAGCATAAGAGACTCATACAAGGATAGTGGACTTCCTAGTTTGGTGCCTAGGGCCTAAACACAAAAATGGATTTGTAGCCATCTAGTGCCAGCAGGTCTAGTCTAGTGATTGACACACTGACACAACCTGTGATCTTGAGCACAATAGTGCATCTTCCAGGTTTGTGATAGCGCTGTGCTAGTAGGAACGGGCCAGCTAGTAAAGGAAGGGCTCAACAGTATGGAAGAAGGATGCTTCACTTGCTTTTTGTGCCCACAGGTGGACAGTCCGAAGAGAAGTGACCAGAGCATCTATGACTTTGTAGTACCTGTAGGCGAGGACTGGGAGAGCCATGTGTAAGTGCCCAATGCCCGGGGTTGTGAGGGATGGTGCATGCTTCGTGGGCAGAATGCCATCGTTGTGCACTAACAGTACGGTAGATATCACTACTAACCCTTACTCTGAATTACTACGCCCCATCGCACTCATGAAGTCTACTACTCTGAACGAACAGTGACACAATGCTTTCACCAAGACACTATTCAACATTCCTAGTGCTCCATTATTACTACTGGCACTGCTGGTAACAAGGCTCTCTCAGTAAATAATGCCCCCTTGTTAACACAAATGCACCTTGTTCTATCACAATAGTGCTCTGTTGTGAATAGTGCTTTATTGTTATCACCTCCATCTCTTGTTCTATATTATTAGTGCTCTTAACATTATTGCTAAGTGTTCTGTACTAATAGCGCTCGTTGTTAACACTAATACGCCATGTACTACATTGAGTGCTCCATTGTTAATAGTGATCCAGTGTTCTTATAAATACCTTCTCTCCTATATAAGAAACGCCCCAGTGTTAAGAATAGTGCTCTTTTTAGGAGAGTAGGGTCTGCTTTCTATGTTCACCCCCACTTTTTGCTTTTGCTTCACTGGTTTTCGACTTAGATGGGGCTGTGGGCCTGCTAATCAGACCCACAGCCCAGCTGTTCTCTCTCTAAATTCACTATGCACTTTAGGTGCATAACCCAATTGGTAAGGATCACCTTTTTGGACCCTGTAGAGTGTACCTTAGGTACCCAGGGAATAGGTGTACCCTAGACCTACCAGGGGCTGCAGCATGTATTATGCCACCCCTGGCTGGCCTTCCATTATGACACAACTGGCTGATCACTCAGCTGGGGCAAGGTCGTGTAATCACCCCTTGCTTAGGTGTAGTAGTCCTATACCTACCTTATATATAGACACATGGGTAACCTGTCAGTCACTCCTATGGCAGGCCTTAACAATCCTGAAGGCAGAGTGCTTGGTAACATGTGAGATGGTGCTCTAGCATGAGCTGAGCCTGTCTGCAGCTTTCAGAACCATGTCCTTATAGCTGTTCTATGATATCGCCTACCATATACTCTTAAAGTGCCTTATAATCCTCGCGGTTATGGTAACTATGGTTTGGCTTTATCAAAACATGTCGTGTAAGGTGTCTAACACTTTGGAATACTACCCCCACACCATTTCTGACGGCGAGGATAGTATTCCTCCCTTCTAGAGGGAGAAGACATGTTGAAGACCTACTACCCGGTTAAAGTTAACCAGAGCCCCAGCGTCACAAAATGGACGCTGCTGCCACAGACACAAGTCTGACCTCCTGCTGCTGGGAGACCTTCCAGCGAGGGAGGCTTGGACAATAGGTTTCCTGCCTTGGGAGGTTCTAGCACCACCCTAGACAGGCCTTAGTGTATTGGAGCAGGGAGGGATGAATGAAACGAGACACTGCCTGGGGCACACAAGGTGTCCCATGCATAGTCCAGTTCAAACCGGTGCTGGGGCACTCCAGACCCAGTCCTGGCGCGAAACTGGACAAAGGGAAGGGGGTGTAACCACCCCCCTCCCTGGTCCCACCCATAGGAGGGACCTAGCAGGTAACCCAGCCCCCCAGATTAGTATAAGAGTGGGAGCTGAGTCCCTAGGACTTTGGATTATCCTGGTAAACTGAACTTGAACAGAAACTCTGGACCTTCGACATTCGACTACGGAAGAAGACTGAAGAATCTCCCTTGTGGCCAAGGAGTGACCACCCTGTGCAAACAGGCACCATGAAGCGACCTGCCGTTTGCTTTGCTCAATGTTCTACGAGGAACCGACTGCAGAGCCCGACCAGCGCCTTGACTTCCAGACTTCTCTGGCCCTGATCCACATCCACAGCAAAGCTGAGATCCGTGGAGGCAAAGAGAGATGTGGGACCGGCTACCTGGGAAAATTGGCGACTTGCTTCCAGCGCAGCTTCTGAGGCATCCTCGAAGTTGTGCTCTGGGGATTGAGAAGCCCCAACCCCGAGCACAATCTGCACCGAAGATCAGCCCCCCACACTCCACGAGTTCTGCGTGGGGCCCTTCTGCATTTTCCTGCTCGACGCGTCTGTCCGGTTGCTTGCCCGTTGGCTAGTAGCCTTTGTGACGACGAACCTTTAACTTTCCACTGCTGGTTTGGCTCCTCCAGACTGGCCCTTGCTTCCCTGAAAAAGAGAAGCACCTCAGATCTTCCTGGTCTGCAACAGAAGCAAATCCTTCATTCTGCGTGGGTTGCGCTTGCCAAGGCTTGTTGTGTCCCAGCTCGACATCGATGCCGCCGACAGCAAGAGCCCTCGTGGGACAGCTCGACTCCTGGTTCTGGTTGTCCTCGATGCCTCCTGGTACCCGTGGCTGCTGCGACAAGCTTCACCTCTTCACCTGCATCTTCACGACATCGCCTGGTTCCTTCCTGGTTCCTTCCCGGCTCCTGGCTGGTGACCTAGACTCTGTCCCCTCTGCTTGCAGGTATCCTCCTTCCTGATTCCATCCTTGGAATCCACCGGACACTCTTCACTGACTGCCTGTCAGCAACTTTCTTCAGGCATCCATAGGATTCGACGACGAAACCCGACGCACGTTCACACCTATGCACCCGCAGCCCGTGGGCTAGGTAACTTAAGTACTCCGGTGCTCACAAGGGTATTGACTAATCAAGTGTCTAGTTTTCAAGTCTCTAACTCCTAGTTCCTTCCGAAGTGTCCTAAAACTCTTAATTTCTAAATACTACTATTTCTATCGACTTTAACGCTTTACGCGTGAGTGTTTCCACTCTGCACCTGAATCCCGTGGGCCTCCCACTGCCTAGCAACTGATAGGATAGTGTAGCCCCAGCGATTCCCTAGGCCTAGGCCTAACCTGTGTTCGTTACAGTGGTTCTTATACCACTTACTTAGTATATGGTTTGCGTGGCCCCTAGGGCATAACTGTATTACTTACCTGTGTGACTTATGTATGCTTAAATAAGACTGTGTTGTACTTACCTCGAATCTCATAAAGAGTGCTGAGGGTATTTTGACTAGAATAAATACATTCTATTTTTATAATATATCTGTTGTGGTGTCCTTTCATTTGGTATTCAAGGGATTGCAAATGGTATAACATCTGGCTTCACATGCCATACAGAGTTTAGCCTAAGACAGCTCTTGTCCATGCTACCACTAGGATAGCTGGTCTATAAGGTTGACTTTACAACCAATCACCATAAGGGTTGTTTGGACTGATACAAGGTGTACACTAGAACTAGTGACATCATATATCAGGCCAACTTCTCACACTCATCTATTTATTCCCTTTGTTGTCGTACATTAATAGTGCTCGATTGTTAATAGTGCGCCACTGTTAACATTAATATCTCTTATCCTATAGTAACAGTGCACCACTGTGAACTTTGCACCATAGTTAACAATAGTGCAACATGTTCAATACTAAAAGTGCTCTACTATTTCTGTTACTTCTTGTTATACATTACTACTGATCCGTTAATAAGAACGTCCCTTGCTCTATATTAGTAGTTCTCAGTAGTTAAAAATGCTCCCTTGTTAACATTAACACACCTTCTTCTGTAATGATAGTGCCCTGTTGTTAATAGTGCTTTTTTATCACTAACATCTTCTTCTATATTAGCAGTGCTCTATTGTTAATAATTCTCCACCTTTTAAATTATTGCTAACTGTTCTATACTAATAGTGCACGTTGCTAATACAAATACGCAGTGTACTATATTAGCACCTCCTCTCCTATATGAGAAATGCCCCATTGTTAATAATAGTGCTAATCTATTTCCACTAATGCCCCTTGTTGTACATTAATAGTGCTCGGTTGTTAATAGTGTGCCACTGTTAACAACATTAATATCTCTTATCCTATAGTAACAGTGCACCATTGTGAACTTTGCACCATAGTTAACACTAATGTAACCTGCTCTATATTAATAGTGCTCTAATATTTCAACTACTTCGGTTTATATTACTACTGATTTGTTAATAAGAAGGACCCTTGTTCTATATTAGTACTTCTCAGTAGTTAATAATTCTCCCTTGTTGACACTAATACACCTTGTTCTACAATAATGGTGCTCTATTGTTAATAGTGCTTTATTGTTATCATTAACATCTCTTATTCTAAATTATTAGTGTTCTATTGTTCTCCACTGTTAACATTATTGCTAATTGTTCTATATTAATAGTGTGCATTGTTAATACGAATACACTGTGTACTACACTAATAGTGCTTCTTTATTAATAGTGATCCACTGTTACCATAAATATATCCTCCCCTATCTGAATAGCGCCCCACTGGTAATAACAGTGCTAATGTATTACCACTAATGCCCTTTGTTGTAGTACATTAATAGTGCTCCACTGTTAACATTAATGCCCCTTATCCTTCAGTAACAGTGCACCATTGGGAACTGTGCACCATAGTTATCACTGATGTAACTTGTTGTATATCAGCAGTGCTCTATCGTGAATAGCTCTCATTGTTAACATTACTGTTCTTGTCCAATAGTAATAGTGCGCCACTGTTAACATTAATGCCCCTTATCCTTCAGTAACAGTGCACCATTGGGAACTGTGCACCATAGTTATCACTGATGTAACTTGTTCTATATCAGCAGTGCTCTATCGTGAATAGCTCTCATTGTTAACATTACTGTTCTTGTCCAATAGTAATAGTGCTCCACTGTTAACATTAATGCCCCTTATCCTTCAGTAACAGTGCACCATTGGGAACTGTGCACCATAGTTATCACTGATGTAACTTGTTCTATATCAGCAGTGCTCTATCGTGAATAGCTCTCATTGTTAACATTACTGTTCTTGTCCAATAGTAATAGTGCTCCACTGTTAACATTAATGCCCCTTATCCTTCAGTAACAGTGCACCATTGGGAACTGTGCACCATAGTTATCACTGATGTAACTTGTTCTATATCAGCAGTGCTCTATCGTGAATAGCTCTCATTGTTAACATTACTGTTCTTGTCCAATAGTAATAGTGCTCCACTGTTAACATTAATGCCCCTTATCCTTCAGTAACAGTGCACCATTGGGAACTGTGCACCATAGTTATCACTGATGTAACTTGTTCTATATCAGCAGTGCTCCATTGTGAATAGCTCTCATTGTTAACATTACTGTTCTTGTCCACTAGTAATAGTGCTTCATAGTTAACATTAATGCCCCTTATCCTTCAGTAACAGTGCACCATTGGGAACTGTGCACCATAGTTATCACTGATGTAACTTGTTCTATATCAGCAGTGCTCTATCGTGAATAGCTCTCATTGTTAACATTACTGTTCTTGTCCAATAGTAATAGTGCTCCACTGTTAACATTAATGCCCCTTATCCTTCAGTAACAGTGCACCATTGGGAACTGTGCACCATAGTTATCACTGATGTAACTTGTTCTATATCAGCAGTGCTCTATCGTGAATAGCTCTCATTGTTAACATTACTGTCCTTGTCCAATAGTAATAGTGCTCCACTGTTAACATTAATGCCCCTTATCCTTCAGTAACAGTGCACCATTGGGAACTGTGCACCATAGTTATCACTGATGTAACTTGTTCTATATCAGCAGTGCTCCATTGTGAATAGCTCTCATTGTTAACATTACTGTTCTTGTCCACTAGTAATAGTGCTTCATAGTTAACATTAATGCCCCTTATCCTTCAGTAACAGTGCACCATTGGGAACTGTGCACCATTGTTATCACTATTGTAACTTGTTCTATATCAGCAGTGCTCTATCGTGAATAGCTCTCATTGTTAATATTACTGTTCTTGTCCACTAGTAATGGTGCTTCATAGTTAACAGTGCTCTGCTGTTAACATTACTGCCTCTTGTTCTATGTTAAGAATGCACCATTGGTACTACTGATAGCACTTGTTCAATGACATTAGTGTTTTATTTCTCCTGGTGCCCCTTCTTATGACCGATGCCTCTTGCTCTAGGTTAAGTGCTACATTATTAATAGTGGTTCACTGTTGACATAAATGCCCCTGGTTCTATGTTATTAGAGCTCCATTTTGTTACAAATACCACTTGTTATTTAATAATGCTCCATAATTGATCATGTCCCTTAATCCACTGTTATCACCCAATCTGTGGGCTCAAATTCAAATTTACAGCAATTTCATGTAGACATTCTGTAATTATTGCCGCCCAAATTCTCTGCACGAAATTCGCTATACTTGTAATTGTTTTAAAAAAGGCTGCAGTTCTAAAGGTAATGATGCTGTATTGTTGATAACTTTGCACTGTCAACAATATTACCCCTTGTGTGCTAATAGTGCTTCATAATTAAAAGCGCTCCACTCTTATCACTAGAGCTCCTTGTTCTCTATTAACAGTGTTCCATTGTCAGCACTACTGCCCAGAGTTCCGTATTACAGCACTATTTCTAAAGTCCCTCCTTCTATATTAATAGTGTTTGATTGTCAACACTACTGCCCAGAGTTCCGTATTACAGCACTATTTCTAAAGTCCCTTCTTCTATATTAATAGTGTTTGATCGTCAGCACTACTGCCCAGAGTTCCGTATTACAGCACTATTTCTAAAGTCCCTTCTTCTATATTAATATTGTTTGTTTGTCAGCGCTACTGCCAAGAGTTCCGTGTTACAGCACTATTTCTAAAGTCCCTTCTTCTATATTAATAGTGTTTGATTGTCAACACTACTGCCCAGAGTTCCGTATTACAGCACTATTTCTAAAGTCCCTTCTTCTATATTAATAGTGTTTGATTGTCAGCACTACTGCCCAGAGTTCCGTATTACAGCACTATTTCTAAAGTCCCTTCTTCTATATTAATAGTGTTTGATTGTCAACACTATTGCCCAGAGTTCCGTATTACAGCACTATTTCTAAAGTCCCTTCTTCTATATTAATAGTGTTTGATTGTCAGCACTACTGCCCAGAGTTCCGTAT
Organism: Triturus cristatus; assembly: GCF_964204655.1. Classification (NCBI taxonomy): domain Eukaryota; kingdom Metazoa; phylum Chordata; class Amphibia; order Caudata; family Salamandridae; genus Triturus; species Triturus cristatus. The sequence goes on from NC_140595.1 coordinate 820,006,246, forward strand.
TACAGCACTATTTCTAAAGTCCCTTCTTCTATATTAATAGTGTTTGATTGTCAGCACTACTGCCCAGAGTTCCGTATTACAGCACTATTTCTAAAGTCCCTTCTTCTATAATAATAGTGGGGTTTTTTGTCAACACTACTGCCCAGAGTTCCGTATTACAGCACTATTTCCAAAGTCCCTTCGTCTATATTAATAGTGTTTGATTGTCAACACACTACTGCCCAGAGTTCCGTATTACAGCACTATTTCCAAAGTCCCTTCTTCTATATTAATAGTGTTTGATTGTCAGCTTTACTGCCCAGAGTCCCGTATTACAGCACTATTTCCGAAGTCCCTTCTTCTATATTAATAGTGTTTTTTTGTCAACACTACTGCCCAGAGTTTCATATTATTAGTGCCATTAGTGAACATTTTTAATAGTGCTCCGTTGTTATCACTAATGCCCCATGTAACTGTTCTATTAGTAATATTACTATTTCTAAAGTCCCTTGTTCTATGTTAATATTTGTATATATTAATATATATTTAATATATTAATATAATTTGATTGTCAATCCCACTGCTCAGAGTTCCACATTATTAGTGCCCGCTGTTAATAGTGCTCCGTTGTTATCACTAATGCCCCGTGTAACTGTTCAGTTATTAATAGTACTATTTCTAAAGTCCTTTGGGGCATATTAACAATAACCCTCGATAATTATCGCAGAACGCGCGTAGCGCGTTTTTAACCATCACCATCTATTGCCGGATTACATCGCCCTGTTAGCGTTGTATTAGCAACACTTTTCTCACATGCGATGTAAAATCCTGCGATAGACAGCGATAAGCATCATTAGCGTACGTAATCCAGTGATATGGGAACTACGCTAATGAAATGCTTGGTAATCGGGAGATGTGGACTTAACCTTCCAATCCACCTCCCATTCATATTATGGTTAAATCAGATTATTAGCAGGAGTTAAATACCTCCGAAAAAGGGGCCTTAGCGCTACTTTTGACATCGCTTGGCGGAACCGGTGCAGCGTTGTAAATAATGCGAAGCTGTGGTAGCAAGGGTTTGTCATGTAGTGTTTCTAAGGTACGCCCACTTTGTGTGTCATTAGCGATGTCTATCACTGACCTGCAAAGTGGGGGAAAAAACGGCTGTTATGGCAAGGAAACTCGCACTACTGCACGGTAGCAAGTCCTTGTAAATTGTGCGATAATAAAATCGCGGCTTTGTCGGCGCTATGCGCCGAAAAAGCGGCGATACATCTCTTGATAATATGCCCCTTTGTTCTTTATTAAGTGTTCGATTGTCAATCCTACTGCCCGGATTTCCTTATCATTGGTGTTCTGTTGTTAACAGTGCTTAATTGTTATCACTAGTGCCCTGTGTAACTGTCCTATTTCTAAAGTCCCTTGTTCTTTATTAATTGTGTTCCATTGTCAACACTGATGCCCCCATTCTATGTTCTGAGTTTATTTGATGTATATAGGTGCAATTGTATATGGTATTTCTATAACACAAACCTAGCCGAAAGGCAGCGGAGAATCAAAGAAAAGCATAAAGTCAACGAGTGACAGAGATAGCTGGGTTGTGGACGGTTAATGCAATGTCATGTGGTGTTCTTTAAAGAGGGAGTCTTGGACTCTTTCTTAAATTGGGGCAGCGTTGGGGCAGCCCTGATGGATACAGGGATGTTGTTCAAGATGCTGGCTGCATAGATGGAAAAAGCCGCCTGGGGTTTTTTTTTTAACTCTTCTTGGTCTGCAGTCGGATGGTGTCTCGGTTGCTGCTGTGCCTTGAAGCACCAGAGGTGGTGAGCTTGTCTGCAAGATAACCGCAGATGCTGGCTGTGATGGCTTTATAAATGAAGCAGCTGGTTTTGAAGATAATGCAGGCCAGAAAGGGGAACCAATGGAGTTCTATCAGGATGGGGGCGAAGTGATCATGTTTCTTCAGGTGGTGGATGGGATTTGCTGTGGCCTATGGGATGATCTGAAGAGGTGCTGATGTGGAGACTGGGAAGCCATTGAGCAGGGCGCTATCACCATCCAGATGTAAGAGTGCAAGGGCTTGAACAGCAGGTCTTTCTGGCAGAAAGGGTTTCCCTTTCTTTAGAAGAGAGAGCTGCTACTAGCTTGTGTTCCTTAAGGGTGAGGTTGGTGTCCAGAGTGAGTCCAAGTGGCAGCATGGAACCCGGGGGACTCTGCTGGGGTTAGGTGTTATTTGGACCTGGAGGTTCCCATGTGAACAAACTTGTGTTAGATGGAAAGGTAAAAGCTAATCCAGTAAGGGACATTGTCGGTGAATCCCATCTGAGACTCCAGGGTGTCTACGAGGGAGGGAGGGTTGAATGTGTCGAAGGCAGAGGAGAGGTCCAGCAATACAAGGAGGCAGTCGTCAGCTTCATCTGTGGCCAGGAGGTCACTCTCTACTATAGGTAACATAGGGGTCTCCGGGCTGCAGCGTGATTCTATATTAATCGTGCTCCATTGTGAACAAACGTTGTCATTAAATCTAGGTAAATAAGGTATTGCTACCAGCACTCAATTGTTATTACTGTTTGCTCTTGTGCTAAATTAACAGTGCTCCACTGTCAACACTAAAGCGCCTTATTCTCAGCTAATCGTGTTTCATGGATAATAGTTCTCCATTGTTCACTCCAGTACCTTTTAGTCTATATTGCTCTATATTAATAGCCCTCAGTTTGTACCACTGATGCCCCATATACATTTGGTGTCCCCTCTCCTGGGCACTGGAATTGATATTTTTGGTCCAATGGTGAGAGGGTTGGGCGACCAGAATGTGTCTTGAGTGGTTGTTGGGCGGACAGAGTGTGTCCTGCTGCCTGTGAGTGAACTCCATGCACACTGCAAGCACACGTCACATTCGTTGTCTCCAGTGTCCAATCAGTGAATCTCTTGTTCTATCTTTCCCCTTTAGGCTTCGCCCATTGACCATCGATAGTGGCGCCTATCCCTTCACCGCCTTTGGAGGTGTGCCCGCTGTCGAGTTCTCCTTCACGGAGGTGAGTGTGCTCCGTGTGACGTCACAAGGAAACCGGAACTCAGAAGGATGTTAGTGGAGGAATCAAAATGTATGGAAGCACACTTGTGAAAGTTCTTCTTCAAACAAGACAGCTTCTAATGGATTTTAGTGCAGAGAACAAGAGTGTTCACTCAGAGTTCTGTAGAGTTCTCTCCCCCGAGTCTTGTAGAGCCCCCTCCTCTGACTTATGTAGAGACCCCTCCCTAAGAGTCCTGTAGAGTCTGGTATCAGGCCTTTCTTCAGAGTCCTGTAGAGGGAAATCCCTTAGGGTCTGCATTGGAAAAGAATCCATTATAACACAAAGATGCGCTATGCGCCGCTTTGTGTTACTTTGCATCAAGTGCCGGTCCATGGGTGATGCGTGTGCGTTGCAAAAACAACAGTTGATGGACAGTATGCAGAACAATGTCATACATTCACCCCAGTACAGAGATCTGGGCCTAAATCCATCGTTTTTTTGCTCACCATGCCATTCCAGTTTGAACTCAGCCATATGCAAATCAGTCTTGACCCTGTGCCTCATGGGAACAGTCCATCCCGAACTGCCAAGCCAGGTCCTCCCTGGACTGGAAACAAGCATCCTAGGACCGGTTTCGGGGTTTCACCCCTCTTCAGCCAGGATAGCTTGATTCCAGTGGCATGGAGAGCACGGGACCCACGTCTGGGTATACCCGTCCCACTCGGGATGACTAATGCAAAAACAACAGTTGATGGACAGAATGCAGAACAATGTCATACATTCACCATGCAACTATCCACGGGTTTTGGTGTAAATCCCTATCTTCAAACATCGCTAGACAAGGTTGACAGGGATTTGATTACTGATGTTCTCTAATGGGGTAGTCTAGAACACAATTTGTGGGAGAGGCCAAGTGAGAAGGGCCATGCAAAGTGTTTTTTTCCTGTTTAGTTTAAAATATCAGAAAGTTGTGCAGTTCTGCAGGACAGTGACTCTGTGTCTGCCTCTTTCATGTGGGTGGCACGTAGCCAGGGGAAGGACACCGAGCCCCCTAAGTCCAGCAAACCGCATTTCTTGGCTATTCGGAAGGACAGAGCGATGGGACCAACAGTTATCTGCATGCAGTGAGCAGGCGGTGGTGCAGCTCTGATGGCCCAAAGGATGCAGTGAGCAGGCAGTGCTGTAGCTCTGATGGCCCAAAGCATGCAGCGAGCAGGCGGTGGTGCAGCTCTGATGGCCCAATGCATGCAGTGAGCAGGCGGTGGTGCAGCTCTGATGGCCCATTGCATGCAGCGAGCAGGCGGTGGTGCAGCTCTGATGGCCCAATGCATGCAGCGTGCAGGCGGTGGTGCCGCTCTAATGGCTCAATGCATGCAGTGAGCAGGCGGTGGTGCAGCTTTGATGGCCCAATGCATGCATTGAGCAGGCGGTGGTGCAGCTCTGATGGCCCAATGCATGCAGTGAGCAGGCGGTGGTGCAGCTCTGATGGCCCAATGCATGCAGTGAGCAGGCGGTGGGCCAGCTCTGATGGCCCAATGCATGCAGCGAGCAGGCGGTGGTGCAGCTCTGATGGCCCAAAGCATGCAGCGAGCAGGCAGTGGTGCAGCTCTGATGGCCCAATGCATGCGGTGAGCAGGCAGTGGTGCAGCTCCGATGGCCCACTGCAGCAGTGAGCAGGCAGTGGTGCAGCTCTGATGGCCCAATGCATGCAGCGAGCAGGCAGTGGTGCAGCTCTGATGTCCCAATGCATGCATCGAGCAGGCAGTGGTGCACCTCTGATGGCCCAATGCATGCAGCGAGCAGGCAGTGGTGCAGACCTGATGGCCCAACGCATGCAGCGAGCAGGTAAGTGGTGCAGCTCTGATGGCCCAAAGCATGCAGTGAGCAGGCAGTGGTGCAGCTCTGATGGCCCAATGCATGCAGCGAGCAGGCAGTGGTGCAGCTCTGATGGCCCAATGCATGCAATGAGCAGGCGGTGGTGGAGCTCTGAAGGCCCATTGCATGAAGCGTGCAGGCGATGGTGCAGCTCTGATGGCCCATTGCATGCAGCGAGCAGGCGGTGGTGCAGCTCTGATGGCCCATTGCATGCAGCGAGCAGGCGGTGGTGCAGCTCTGATGCCCATCGCATGCAGCTAGCAGGTGGTGGTGCAGACCTGATGGCCCAATGCATGCAGCTAGCAGGCGGTGGTGCACCTCTGATGGCCCAATGCATGCAGTGAGCAGGCACTGGTGCAGCTCTGCAGGCAGCGGTGCAGCTCTGATGGCCCAAAGCTGACACAAGCACTGGCTTTGGGTGCAAGCAGTTCTGGGATCAGCAGAACACACCTTGGACAGACTTGGAGCCAAATGTGATCTGGTGGTTTGATGAGCTCTCCCTTCCTTTTTTCCAGAGGTGCCTTTTGCAGTAAGGTTATTTCCTGATAGAGAAAATGTTAGAAAGAGACTCCTAGGGAGTCGAGATCTGACCTTCAGGGTTCAGACTGGACAGCGGAGAAGCGACGTGGTCTTGGACGCTCGTCTGTTGTGAAGCAAGTGATCTCTAGACTGGAGTGCACGCACTAGAGCCAGTTGACTGGTCCACAAACATTGCCATAGTGTCAGCTCACAGAGAAGACTACCTTCTCCTCGTCTGACGTTGGCAACAGTAAGGTTTCTGGGGTATTGCCCCATCTCCTACAGGGGGAGCAGCCAAGCCTCCTTTCCTCAGTACTGCTGTACAGAGCTCTTCGCAGCAGCATGGTGGACATTAATATTTGCCCCACAGCGCCAGCTTCCATACCTATGTATAAAGAACAATGGTTCCCTTGGGTAGAAACAATGCGTATCGTAGTTACTTCAGCATAACATATAATACATTTCTGAAAGCAAAAACATTTCTTGAACAAAAGGGGGAAGAGGAACAAGAACACAGAGAAAGGATTTTCATTGATTTATGGATCAGAATCGGAATTAGTAACTTACCTTATGTAGAGAGCTGCATATTTATGTAGTGTACCAAATGTACGAGTACTCCATGCAAAATGTCCAGACCACCTTTATTGGTTCACAGGGGCTTCCTTTAAAAATCCCAAGTGCTCTTCTAGTGGTAGCGTGGGCAAGCAGGGTAGGCTTATCAAAGGGGAGTGTTGAGCATTTGTTGTACACACAGTCAATAAATGAGACACTCACTCAAGAAGAAACTCTAGACCAATTTAGAAAAATAACAGACCGATTTAGAAAAATAACACAGATATTTATATAATTTTAGACACCAAGATCATCTGGATCAGGTAAGTACTTTCAGAGATAGAAATTTTAGTAGAAATATAAAATAGTCAAAGGTTTTTGAGGTATGATCCTCGAACGCGGTAATGTTATCCAATGGGGGAAACATTCACTGCATAGAAATACTTGCAAACGGTTTCCAGGGTTCTTCTCCTGAACTTAAGTGCTTAGGGGCCAAGGTCCAAGAAACCACCAGCAGTTCATTTTGAGCGACCCTGGTGTGTCTGGGTGCAGAGGTGCTGGTCGCATTAGTGGCCTCAAGCGCTACCCGGTAAAGTCAATCGAAAAGTACCTGCAAAAGGGATGGCTGCAAGTGGGGACTGGGGGACCAGTCCGGCAGAACCCAAAGGGCGGTTCAGCTCTTGAGGGTCTCTGGAGCACGAAGACAAAGTCTGTTTACGTGGACCCAGGGGCCTCTGGTGCAGAGGGGTTTTGTCCTGTAGGTTGCTCAAGTCTGAGACTCTCATTTGGTTTCCGTGACTTGGAGAGGAGCGGAAAACAAGACTGCAGGGCCACTCTCAGTGAGGACCTTTGAGATCCTGACGTCCCTCGTAGGCAGGTCGGTGTTGGCATCGGTGGTGTCTGGGCTGGACACAGAATAAGCCTTGGTGCTTGCAGGAGCTCCTGTACCCGGGGTATTGGTGCAGGGAAGCTCTGATGAGGCTCAGCGTCTCAAGACTTGGTGAAGCGATGGGGCTCACCTCCTGGACTCTCTATGACCTCCTCCTGGCGAGTTGTTCCCTCAGCGGACCAGATGGTCAGCAAGACAGTGAACTGGGCAAATGCAGTCGGTGTCTGCAGATGCAAGGAGATGGCTCCTCCATCTTAAGAGAGATGCTGCTTGGTTGGCAAAGTACTGGGCAGGCTTCCAGGGGTTTGGGGAAGCTGTGCAGTTGCAGGATGAGTCGTTTCTTGCCATTGTTGGGAGAGCAGCAGCCAGGCAGGGTTTGGCATCAATCTCGGTCCTGGTCCACAGTGCTTGCGTTTCTAGCTCTTATTTACCTTCTTCTGGTCCCAGGTAGGTGAATCAGAGTTCCTGGTGTCAGGGGTCCATTTAAATGCTGAAGTTAGGGGCATTAAGAGGAATGTACCCCTAAGGTGACTACACCCCATATTTTCACGTCCTGGGGAGAGTGGGCATAAACCTGACCCAGAGTTCCTAGTTTCACCAAAAACAAGATGGTGAAACCTTTCTTTCAGTGTTCACTTCAGGTGGCCCACTTTACGGGAGTACCTAGCCTGATAGCGCGACATGCCTGCGGGCTAGCTAATTTTCTTCCCTGCCCGGCCCCAGGACAAGGAGTGGCCTTCTACTGGTCTGGAGGAAGCCGGGTTTGCATATCAAAGATGATAGAGGCTTTGAAGCCTCTGGCCTGGGTAAGCTATTCCACTAGCCATTCTGCTGGGGGAGGTGTGATCACCTTCCTCCGGAGAAGGCAGTGTTCCTAGCCTCTGAGAGCATTTGCTCTCCCGAGGAGGGGGTCAGACACTTGTCTGTGGTGGCAGGCTGGAAGAGTCCACTCAGCCAGCACACTAAAAGACTGATAGGTTTCAAGAGGTACATCTAAGGTGTCCTCTGGGTGCATGTCGTAATCTAACAATGGCATCAGTGTGGATTTATTAAGAGAAGGTGTTTGATACCACACACCATAATTTTCAGTGCAGCCAATATGTAGCTGGGTCACTTGTGATGACCAGTGACCAGCACATGGTTTTGAAATGGCTGCATGAACACTCGCAACGGAACAATGGAACTGGGCATCACAGGGGCACATCTGCTCATGCAGATATGCCCTCACTTATAATATAATGCATCTTGCCTTAGGGCGGTAAGACATGCCGTATGGGTGACTTACACTTGGTATATGCAGTCTCTTTGGGCATGGCACACAGGGAGTGGGTTTTGTTGTGTTGTCGAAAATGGTTTGCACTATTTTGTGTAGCCTGCAATGGCAGTCTGCATTCAATTTGTGTGTGGATCCCTTACGGTGGCATGATACACGCTGCAGCCCTTAAAGACCCTCTTTAGTACCCATGCCCTAGGTACCAGGAGTACCATTTACTAGGGACTTACAGGGATACTAAAGTCCTTGCCAACTGGGTTACAACTGAACATTTTACTTGTTTGAAGGGAAAGAGCACTGGCACCGGGGGCCTGGTTAGCACAGATCCAGTGCACTTTCAGTAAAAAGTGGGGGTGACCATGTCAAAAAGGGCACTCTCCTACACTTAATGCATATGAATGAGGTAGGACAGATTGCAGACCCACTATGAATGTTGATTTTGAGAACCTATTAATACATAGGTCGATTCACAAAATCAAAAACACTTCTGTAAAAGTCGGTGCATGATTTGTGACGGCTTTTACTTAGTCAACTCTTAGTACAGCTGGCCCTAGATAAGTTAGGTGAAAGGTAGGATTTAGGCATGGGAGAAATTTTAATTATGCTATTGAAATGTGCGTAATTTCTATATTTCACATTATATGAAATACCCAGAATTTGGTTTTTTTTTTTTTTTTTTTTTTGTTTGAAACCGTTTATTGCAATCTCAAATATATACAAGTATGGGCCTACAACCTTCCGGCCGGCCGCTAGAATGGCAGGAGCATATAACATACGTACAAAAAGGCACTTGGCGTTGCAGAGAAGCAAATCAGGAGGTATCAAGACGTTGGCCACATGACTCTGAGCCCACAATACGGTTTCATTTTATACGAACACAACAACACAAAAAACCACACCCGCAAGGCAACCCGCAATCGAAAGTAACAGCACGTGCTCCTCAAATGGGGGACCCCAACCATCCACAGGAATCTAAAGAGGGGAAGGGGACCAGATCAAGGACTGGGGGAACCCTGTGCCCGGGGCTGGGGGAGGGGGTCAACTAGGGGGACGGAGCTGGTGAGGCAGCAGGCAGCAGTGGTGGCTCGCAGATACCCCCACGGTAGGCGTTCCAGGGGCCCCATACTTTCACCCACGCCCCAGGCTTACCCCTCGCCACATACACCACCTTTTCTCGGAACATGCACCAATCCATGTGTTCTTTCCAGGCCGACACCGCCGGGGGCCTCTGGGATCCCCACAGCCGCGCGACGTCACGCTTAGCTATCATATATCCCAGAGTCACCCATCGCGTCTGCGGAACCGAGTAATCAGTTGGTTCCCACACATTCAGCAAGCATCTCCTCGCTTCAGGCAACAGCGCGACACGCGTAACCACTCGCAGGACCTCATGCACACCACGCCAGAATCGCTCCACCGTCGGGCATTCCCACAGAATATGCAAAAAAGTCGCCAAAGCACCACACCCACGCTTACACAGCCCATCCTCAGCATAGCCCATACGCAGAAGCCTTGGCCCCGTCATGTAAACCCGGTGGAGGATCTTTAGCTGGACGAAGCGAAGGTGAGCCGGTATGGCCACCTCCTTCGGAGAGGCCACCGCGGAAATCCAGTCCTCGTCGTCCAACTCCAGCCCATCGGCAACCCAAGCCTCGCGGAGGCCAGTCAGCAAGCCCGAGCGGTCATTAATCAATTTTTTGTAAATAAGGGAGATCGTGCTGTCCGGAACGTGGCCATCCAGCACTCTATCCTCCAGGGGGGAGGACTCCGGAATAGAGGCGTCGTCTGGGAAGACGGAGCCCAGTGCGTGACGGACCTGCAAGTACCGAAAGTATTCACTGCCCTGCAGCTGAAACTCCGTCTGCAGCGTCTCGAATGTTTTAAATCCCCCCCTCGTCCAGAGATCCCCCACTTTACTGATGCCTATCGTGTCCCACTTCTCGAAGCCCTTCGAGGTCCACAGGGAGCCCAACCTCTCAGACGCATATAGCGGTGACGCCCGGGTCAAACGGTCCTTCCACCCCATAGCTGCGTTAGCCGCGTGCCATACTCGCACCATGACACGCGTAGGTCCCGTCAGGCGGGGGTCGGGCGCGCCAGAGTAGAGCGCTCGATTGTAGTCGCCACCGGGCAGGAGCATCTTGTCCATTTCAAATGCCGGGTTTAAGGCGGGCCCGTAGAGGCATGATTAATTGCAGCTAGCTGGGAGGCCCAGTAATACCGTTTAATATCCGGGAGGGCAATCCCCCCGTCGTACCATGGGAGCGTCAACTTCGCCAGGGCAATACGCGGCCTCCCGTCCCAGAACAGGCGGCGCTGTAGACTCTCCACCTCACGGAAGTAGCGCGCCGGGACCAAGTCCATAGTGTTCTGGAGAGCGTACAGGAAGCGTGGCAACGACATCATCTTAAACAATGCCGCCCGGCCGAGCGGCGAAAGCGGCAGGCGCCGCCAGCGCGCGACGTCCTCCTTCAAGCGCTGGAGGGGGGGAAGCAAATTCCGCTCGTAGCGGGCCTCCGGGTCCAGAGTAATATAGATACCCAGGTACCGAAACCCCTGAGAGGCAATCTGGATCGGACAGTCCCGCGGGAGGACGGGAGCCTCCCCGGAAAGCACATACACACATGATTTAGCCCAGTTGATGACAAGGCCTGAGTTGCGGCCGAATGAGCGCAAAACATCAACCAGGACAATCAGTGATTTACGCGGGGAGGCGAGGTACAAAAGGATATCGTCGGCGTATAGGGACACGCGGTCCTCATACTCGGGGGTCCAACGGAGACCACGGATGGAAGGGTGCCACCGCAGCCACTCCGCCAGGGGTTCCAAGGCCAGTGCAAACAGGAGCGGCGACAAGGGGCAACCCTGTCGCGTGCCCCGTCCCAGCGCGAATGGAGCCGAGACTCGTCCATTCACTACCACCTGCGCCAATGGGCCCGAATACAACAATTTGACCCAGCTGATGAATCCCGGTCCAAATCCAAATTTCGCCAGCATCGCCCAAATGTATGGCCATTCGAGCGTATCAAACGCCATGGTGGCGTCTAAGGACGCCAAGATGGCCGGCTCCCGCACAAACGGAACACGCGCGAGCACCCCGTGCAAGCGCCGCAGATTAAGGGCCGTGTTGCGATGGGGTATAAAGCCGGACTGGTCTTGGTGGACCAGATCGCCCACCACGCCGACCAGCCGGTTGGCGAGCACCTTGGCGAGGATTTTGGGCTCCGCATTCAAGAGCGAGATAGGCCTATAGGATGTAACCCGTTCTCGGGGTCTCCCCTCCTTGTGGATCACCACGATTGTAGCCAGACGCTGGTCCGGCGGGAGGGAGCCCCGCGAGTGGGCCGCCAGGAACATCGCGCGGAGGTGGGGTGCCAGTACATCCGGTCGCAGCTTATACAACTCGATAGGGATGCCGTTTGGGCCCATGGCCTTGCCAGATGCGACCGAGCGTATGGCGAGGGCAAGTTCGTCCGAGGTGGGAGCAGCATCCAACAACTCCCTGTCCTCCACCGAAAGGGAGGGCAGCGCGATATCCCGAAGCAGGGCATGGGAATCCTCCTCCGAGCAGGGAGAAACCGGGGAATACACCTCGCGGAAATAATCCGCGAAGCAAGAGACAATGTCTTCTGGCTCGGTGACACGTACACCATCCATTCTCTCAATCAGCGGGACCACACGACTCGCTCTCTCCTTTTTATCCAACCACGCAATCAATTTACCAGCCTTATCACCCACATCATACAGTCGCCCCTGTTGCTCTCTACTGAGGCCCCTGGCCGCCTCCGTGACGAGGGCCCTATAGGCCGCCTGCTTAAGGTGTAGAACATGTAGTGCGGCATCCGTCACCCCACTCCCCAGGTCACCCTCTAGTTCAGTAATTTCGGCCTCCACCCGGGTCACCTCCTCCTGCTCGCGCCTCCGGGCATGGGAGATAAAGGAGAGGGCCTCCCCTCTAAGAACTGTCTTGAAGGCTTCCCACAGGGAGATAGCCGAAGGGACAGACCCCACATTCTCCTCAAAATACCGCTGCAAGGATTTAATCAAGTCAGCACGAATAGTGGGGTCGCGCAGGTACCAGGCATTGATTGGAGCTACCCTGCCCTCCCCCCTCGGGAAGACATCAAAATGCAACAGGAGCGGGGAGTGATCTGAAATACCCCGCGCCAGATGGCGCACCTCTCCCACTCTCCCAGCATAGGCCGCAGGGACAAGGACATGATCAAGCCGCGAGAGGCTACCATGGGCACCCGAATGGAAGGTGTACTGCAGCTGCGCGGGATGTTTTAAACGCCAGCAGTCTACCAATCCCAGTGTATCTAAGAGGCCGGACAGCCACGCCTGTGCCCGGGGGAGGTCCCTAGGGGGGTAACGATCCATAGTCCCAGAAGCCACCGCATTGAAGTCCCCCCCAACCACCAGAAGCCCCCCCGGAAGGTCAAGGAGGAGGAGCCCCAGGTCCACAAAAGTGGTAGACTGTAACCCCGGTGGGACATACACTGATACAAAAACAACTACTTTGCCCTCCATTCTCCCCACCAAGACAGTGTAGCGTCCCCTCTCATCATGGCGCACCTCATCTATTTCCAGCGGGAGCGAGTTCTTAACCATGATGCCCACCCCCCGCGAGCCCGACGTGAAGCCCGAGTGGGCCACCAAACGATAGCCCCGCCGATTCATGGCATAAAAGGAATTACCAATAAGGTGTGTCTCCTGCAGAAAGACCACATCTGGCGAAATTCGTTTCAGATACTGCAGGACCACACCTCGCTTAATCCTATCCCCCAGTCCGTTAACGTTCCACGACAACAGAGTCAAATCCCTACCCCCCATCACATACAGAAGCCATCATTTGTCCCCCCGAGAGCACCTCATAAAACACCAATACAGTAAAGGGTTTGCCTTGCGGTAAAAATGAACAACACCCCACCCCAACCCACCCGTCCCAACAGAACTCCCCCCTCCCTGCACCCCTGCATGAGCCCGGACAGCCCCCCCAAAGTGCAGTGTGCCTGTCGCCCCATAGATGAGAAAACTAACTAGTCCCCCAGAGGAGGAGGGAAAGCCCCCAAGAGACCCCATACGACCTCCACAGGAGGGGAACATACACGAGCAGTCAATGGTGACAATAATGTTGTCCAGAGCAAGGCCTACTATTAGTCCCTCAGACCTGACCCGGCGAGCCCTCCCCGCCAACCGCACCCCCCCCCCGACCCCCCCGGCCCCGATCCCCGGGCAAAGTGTCCAACCAGTCCCCGGCCGCCTCGGGACGATCAAAAAAGTGCGTGCGGCCATCCACCTCTACCCTCAACTTAGCTGGAAAAAGCATCGCATACTTAAGGTTCAGGTCCCGTAGGCGACGTTTGACTCCGAGAAAACTCAGTCTCTGCTTTTGGACCGCCGGAGTAAAATCAGGGTAGAAATTTACGTCCATGTTGTCGAGTCTGACCGGTCCTTGTAGCCTAGAAGTCTGCAGGATAGCGTCTCTGTCCCGAAAGTTGAAAATCCGGGCAATGAGAGGCCTCGGCGGGGCTCCGGCCTTAGGTCTTCCTCCGGGGACCCTGTGGGCACGTTCCACCGCAAAGAGTTTACTCAGCCCCCGGGGCTGGAGATGGGTGAGAATCAGGTCCTCCACAAACAGATCCGCCGCCTCCTCCTCACGTCCCTCCGGCACCCCGATAATGCGGACATTGTTCCTCCGGGCCCGACCCTCGGAATCCTCCAGTCGACGATCCATCAGGGCGCTCGCCTGGCCAAGCCGGCGCACCTCCTTTTGGAGGGCCGCCACGTCCGTTGTGAGGCCCGAGGTAGTGTGGGCCAAAGAATCGACCCGGTCATTCGTTTTGGACAAATCGGCCCTCACCAGGCCCACATCCACGAGGACCGAGTCTATCTTCTGCGCCAGAGTGTCAAAGCGCTGGTCCACCGAGGCCTTCATCTCGGCGATGGCGCCCATGACGTCTCGGAGGGTCAGATCCGCGGGCAGAGCAGGAGCATCAGTCGGGCCCGCAGGGGACGTACGCGGCGCCTCTGGAGATCCCTTCTGGAGGGTGTAGCGGTCCATGTTGTTGGACTGATGGGCCATGCCACGGCGGGTCGATTTCACCTTTGCCCGGTCGCCATCTTGCTTTGTGGACATGGTTTCAGTCCCCAAATCGTGCCAATCTCCTCGAAAGGGGCCGACAAGCCAGTTCACGGGCTCCGGGGGGGGGGCGACCACAGTTCCGCAGGACGGATCACAGCCGGCGGGCCGGCAGGGCACCCCAACGAGGCCACACCACCGCACACCGCCCCGCAACCCTACCTCGCCTGACAGCAAGGAGGGCGCAAAAGCGAAAGTGAAAGTGCGGGGTACGCGAGTCGCCCAGCCTTGCCCGCCGCTGTTGTTCACTTTGTCTCCGGATCGCCCCACAACTCCAATCCGGGGGGCCGGCGTGGAGAAGGCCGCAAACCTCAATCGGTGCTCCCGCCGGTGTCCGAGGTCCGATTTGGAAACGGAAAACGGGTGTCACCTCAGCTCGGGCTCACGAGCACAGTCCCCTCATCTAGGACAGGATATAGTCAGGATTTATGCAGGAGGTCGCGGAGGTCCTCGGGAGCCTCGCACCTACGCGGCCATCTTGGTTGCGCGCTAGGCTCCTCCCCCCGAAATACCCAGAATCAATTTAAACTTCAAATGATGCAATTAAGGGTCATTTGTACATGCAAGAGAATGTTTTTTTTTTCTTGCAGAGTTTTATATAGTGCGAACTTGACCAGAATCCAATCAGGTATCAGAGCACTTTACATAGCACCAGTTATGTTACATGAAGACACACATTCGTTTTTTGTTAGGCATGGGGAGATTAAGTGATTTGCCCGGAATCACAGGATGTTTAGCGTCATTACCGAGACTCGAACCCAGTTCCCCCAGGTCCGAGGTTGAGCGCCCTAACCGTTAGGCCAACTCCTCTCCCAATTGTTCGGGCAGAAAATATCTTGCCAAGAGACTTTTTTTTGCTTGAACCAATCTCTTTGCGGTATCTTGCAGAACTTTTTTTTACCCAAAGTTTGCAATCGCATGAACAAAAATCACCTGAGATACTGACAAACCACATCTCACCTTAAATGTTTTGTTGAAAAAAAGAAACAATTTTGCTCATATTTAGGAGGAACTTCAAGTCACCGGAAGAAGAGGTAATGTCAAACTATAAGAGGAGAGCAGTGTTACACATCAGAAGCAAGAAAACATCCCCAATTGGGATAATTGATCACAATCCTTACCTGCAACACACCCAGCTAAATCCATTTTCCAGCACTGCTAAAAACTGGCCACAAAGCTCTGCCAATGACCATCAGCCTTGCTCTCGAGTTCTCTGTCCATTCCAGTGTGTGTGTACTCTCCTGCCAATGCACGGCCTGTAGACTATCTGTGCTGAGGAGCATTGGTCTTATACATGCCCCTTTCTTATCTTCCATGCAGGAGTCACAAGCGTACCCATTCCTGAACACCAAGCTGGACACCTATGAAAAGCTCAACTCGATGGTACAGGGCAGGCTGCCCACCTTTGCCAAGAGCCTGGCCGAGGTGGTAGGACAGGTGGTATTGAGGCTTACCCACGACCATCTCCTGAGGCTGGACTACAACTGCTACAGCGAAGACGTGGCGAAACGCATCTCCAGCTTCAACGAGTACTCCAAGTTTCTAAAGGTTGGAATGATCACACAAGTTAAAGGAATGTGGTACTGATGCAAAGTATGGCGTACATTACAACACCAAGCCAGACACCCTGCAAGGACACAGCTGTGGACACCTAATTCACCCAATAATTCATTCAGCATTTCACCAGACAAGACACCCAACAATATATGGAGTGAGACACCCAGCTAGATGTGCAGTTTTACTCAGTAAGAGACCCACAAGGGTAGATTGCTCAATAATCTAACCACCTGGACATGCAGAAAGATCAACACAACTGACAAGACACCTAACAAGACATCAGACACAAAATGCATATAGAAAGGCATTCAATAAAGCACCTAGCAAGAGACACGAAAAGATAACCCAGTCAGTTATGCACCCAGGAAGACTTCTGGAGAGGCCAGATATGCCACATTGCTGAGCACACAAGACACCCAATTGATTCATTGTGTTGACTTCTTTAGTTTGATAGCCTCCTTTCATTTTCATCCTTTTCTTCTCTCATCTCCTGAAGGACCGTGGCTTGACCCTGAAGTGGATGTACACAGCCCGTGGAGACTACACGCGTGCAGCTGAAAAGCTAAACAATGCAATCCTAAGCTCAGATGAAAAAGACGAAAAATTGATCCACATGTTCAATGTCCGCATCATGAGGGTGAGTGCCAAAGGAGGGAGTCGGAGTGCGCGAATGTGTGCGGGAGTAAGTGAGCTGGTTTGGAACGGAGTGTGAGAGTCTGCAAGAGTACGGTAGGCTATGGTGTTGCATAGGGCTGCCTATGGGGATAGTACAAATGTGAGGGAAGTGACTGAGTCAATGGAGTGAAGTTGCTGTGACTTTGAGTGGTGGAAGGCAGGGATACACAGTGTGAGTGTACAGTAACCAGCAGGAATGCAGCGTGTAGTGTGATGTGTATTGAGTGGTAGTAAAAAGGGCAGCAGTGGCTGAATGGGCCAGCTTTGACCACTCTCCTTATCTTATTGACTGTCTCTCATTGTAGGTGGAGTTCTACTTCTTGTCACAGTACGTCTCTGCGATGCAGAGCCCATTCCGCCACATCATCCATGGGCAGGGAGCACACACCCTGTCCGCTCTCGCTGACCATCTCAACCTGTTGAAGACTAATCCGGCAGAGTTCAAAGAAGCCTTTTTTCGGAGGCAGCTGGCTCTGGTGACCTGGACACTGCAGGGAGCGGCCAACGCCCTCAGTGGTGACGTCTGGGACATTGACAACAATTTCTAGTAGTGAGTGCAGGGAGGAAATGGGGTGTGGGGTTTCGGACAGGACCCCGTCACCCACCCACAAGGTCCCACTGTAGCCTGTTGGAATTCAAACCCCACAATGTTGCCTCAATTCATGCCTGGTAAAGATAAAGTATCTGATGGTTCAAACAATACCCTAAGCCCAGGGGCGCTCTGCAGAAATATGTAGAAGCATTCAATTTGCCATCTAGTGGCAAAATAATTTTGCCTGAATTTGTAAGAAAATCTCACAGATTTATTTAAAATTTCAAGATATTATTTTTGAAAAATTATTTAAGGCAAGCAGGATTCCTAGAGAACTCCTTAAAACAATTGCAACACGGGCCTAACTAAAATAGTTTTGGGGAGAGCAGAAACAACACAAAATGATAAAAGGAAAAATATAAAGATGAGTGAGGAACATGCATTGCACAATGCGTGTGAGTACCCAGAATTAAAGGTGTGTTGTCACCTCACTTGCAGGTGAGGTCCTGACCTACTCCGCCTTGCAACATACCCTGGTCTGAACATGCATTTTATGAATTCTCAGACTGTCTAGTTCGAGCGGGGTTATGAACACTGCCCGCCCAATTTTCCTAATCCTTCACTCACTTGTCTTCTCTGTTGTCTGGTCACCAGAATGTGATTTTCTTGTTAATTTATCAGTGACAGTGATCACTATAAATGTTGATTTTTCTTTATTGCCAAGTGATAATGACGTTCAAATGTACAAACACCAGAAAATTATCGGGAGCAGTGACTTCCATAATTATGACTGTTATACTGTCGTCAAATCGAAAAGCAGCATCTGCTATCAATCAAGGGTGATGTCACGGGAGGGCAGGGGCTCGATTTCACCCTATGTGGTAAGAAGATCCAGGTTTTGCTCTGTTGAGCGTTCATTCCTGAGCCGATTAACTCCTTTCTATCCCCTAAAGACCTTCTGAGGTCTGTAGTCCTTCTCTTTTAAAGGAGACAGCAGAAAACATCCATTAGTTCATCCTGCAAGTCAGGTTTGTCCAAACTGTTTCACATGAAAGAGTGTGAACTATGCTAAACTTCCAGGATATCCAGATATAACTTATCTGTAAGTAATGTAAAGGAGAGTAATTTACAGAGTGGGAGTTTACCCAAACAATCTGGCATGGATAGACCCTGGGTCCAAGAACTAATGTTAAGGAACAATACAACAGACTACCCCAGATCATCTTAACCGCACAATATGTCCAGTTTGACACATAGTGTCCAATCAAACCGATTTATTCAATTTCTTAGGGGCCTTCGGCTCCTCTCAGTATGCAATAATGTACTTTTTTTGACTTTGACCCTCCCCTCCCCGTGACATCTAACAGACTGGTTTCCAAAACCATGCTCTCAAGAGTCGGTGCCATCAAGCATCGGAGACAGCTTTCCTCTCCTAACTGAGGATGGGGACAAACGATTATCGGGGACAGTGATCCTCATAATTTATTTGACTTTTTTATCTTTTCTAACTGCCATCTGCATATGCTTCTGCATTTCAACAGACCCAACAGTTTGTGGCGCAGTGCCAGACCCCACTTGGGTGCTGTTATGTCAAACAAAAGCCAGTTGGGGTTTCTCGACAGAGTGGAGTTGTTTGATTCCCTTCAAATAGGCATAAAACCCTTGCAGACTCAGACGAGCTAAATAACCTTTAGTTTCTCATTCTGAGTTCTGTATCTACTAGGCTCGGCGTCATGAGACAATGACCCAGTAGTACCATTGCTTATTTTAGAGCAGCATTAGGTTTGGTGCTAAAAAATGTATATGGGCATTGAAACACTTGCGAGGTGATGCACAACATTTCCCCACAAAAACGAACGACGTAGAATAATTGTAGAGCCATAGTCTCACCTTTGACAACTCACTATTAGAAGAGTATTCATTATTAATCCACCTACTAAAAATGGGTAAGCAAAAAGAATTTCAAAGCAGTGCATTGAAAAATAAGTTTGCACCTATATAGATTACTGAGAAATACCATCTGGACAAAATGTCACATCACAATAGCACATTGAAAAAAGCCTCATGAAATGTAGTGTTTTGGGGTGATGTTTTGCTCTAATATATTAGGACAAGTATCTGAAATTATATAATTTCCCCCCCTAAAGGGTTTAGAGGGGCCTTGGATTTCTGCCTACTTGTAATCCTATAGATAATGGTCGCTGTTTCTCAATAAACTACTGCTGAACAGAGCTGGAATGCAAAGACTCTGCACAGCTAATTTGGTGACATATAATGTTAAATTCAGTCCAACAGAAAATGTGCACATTCTGATTGGTCGACGGAGTGAATGTGATTTAAACAAGGCAGAGCATACTTTAGAGTCTGAGGCTTTTTTCTTTTTGTAATTGAACGAGCTATATAACAGAACAAAAATGTAAGCATAGTCCTATTGGAAGGAGAACCGCCACATACCTTAACACCATGAAGCAATCTTGCATTGCCGTTGGCCAGCTGAGCTGGACTGTACACAAAACAAAGACGCATCTTGATTATTTTGAAGATTATAATAACAGTTTATTTCATTCCGGGATATGGGGGAAACTCTTCACATTCCTAAATTGACACATGAATGAAATAGACTTAATACCTGAGGATATATTATATTCCATCAATGATAGAGACTTAATACCTGAGGATATATCATATTCCATCAATGATAGAGACTTAATACCTGTAGATCTATCATATTCCATCAATGATAGAGACTTTAGAGACTTAATCCCTGAGGATATATATCATATTCAATCAATGATAGAGACTTAATACCTGTAGATCTATCATATTCCATCAATGATAGAGACTTTAGAGACTTAATCCCTGAGGATATATATCATATTCAATCAATGATAGAGACTTAATACCTGTAGATCTATCATATTCCATCAATGATAGAGACTTTAGAGACTTAATCCCTGAGGATATATATCATATTCAATCAATGATAGAGACTTAATACCTGTAGATCTATCATATTCCATCAATGATAGAGTCTTAATACCTGAAGATATATCATGTTCCATCAATGATAGAGACTTTAGAGACTTTGGGCAGATTTATGAGCCCCTTGCGCCACTTTTGCGTCACTTTTAACATGGGAAAAGTGACGCAAAAGTGGCGCAAGGGGCTCATAAATCTGCCCCTTAATCCCTAGGATATATATCATATTCAATCAATGATAGAGACTTAATACCTGTAGATCTATCATATTCCATCAATGATAGAGACTTCATACCTGAGGATATATCATGTTCCATCGATGATAGAGACTTTAGAGACTTAATCCCTGAGGATATATATCATATTCAATCAATGATAGAGACTTAATACCTGTAGATCTATCATATTCCATCAATGATAGAGACTTACTACCTGAGGATATATCATGTTCCATCAATGATAGAGACTTAGGGGCACATGTATCAACATCACCATTTGCGATTCTCAAATAGCGATTTTTAAAGAATCGCTATTTGAGAATTGCAAAACGGGATGTATTTAAAAAATTGCAAACTTTTTGCGATTTCTTAAAATTCCTTAATTGCGATTAGCAAATTGCAAAATCGCAATTAAGGAATACCTGCCCATTCATTTCTATGGGCCAGGAGACCCATAGGAATGAATGGGAAGTAATTCTCAAATAGCGAATCGCAATTTGCTAATCGCTATTTGAGAATAATTTCAAAGGTGCAAGGGTGTCATGATGACACCCTGATGCACCCCTGAAATTAGCATGTGTGTGCATATGGCGCACATACATGCCCTAAGGGCATGTATGAGCGCCACGTGGCACTTTGTAAAATTAAAAAAAGTGCTTTTTGAAAGGAAATCGCAAATTACCACCAACTGGAAGTTGGTGGTAATTTGCGATTTCTTAAGGATAATTCGCACAACTTGGGTGCTTTTTACATGTCATTTAAGAAATCGCAATTTGCGATTTCTTAAATGCTTATGCAAAATTAAGAAATCGCTAAATTAGCAATTCCTTAATTTTGCGTTGGGAATTTGCCTAATACATCCTGTTTTGCGAATTTTTAATCGCAAACGCTGTATTTTGCGAATCGCAGCGTTTGCGATTAGAAATTCGCTTGATACATATGCCCCTTGATACCTGAGGATATATCCTGTTCCATCAATGATAGAGACTTAATACCGTAGGATATATCATATTCCATCAATGATAGAGACTTAATACCTGAGGATATATCATGTTCCATCAATGATAGAGACTTAATCCCTAAGGATACATCATAATCCATCAATGATAGACACTTAATACCTGATGATAGATCATGTTCATCAATGATAGAGACTTAATACCTGAGGATTTATCATATTCCATCAATGATAGACACTTAATACCTGATGATATATAATGTTCCATCAATGGTAGAGACTTAATACCTGAGGATATACCATATTCCATCAATGATAGAGACTTAATCCCTAAGGATACATCATATTCCATCAATAATAGACACTTATTACCTGACGATATATGATGTTCCATCAATGATGGAGACGTAATACCCAAGGATATATCATATTCCATACTGTCATCTGATTTCTACAATTGTAAGTTTGGCATTTGAGAAAAAGCGCCTGCTTCTGCTAATAAACTGTACTTCCTGAACTCTTGCTTCTGTGGTGGTCTTTATTCCCATCTAGGGCATGGGGGGCATCTCTCGGAATAACATGGAGGGGCTCAGGCTGCTAGGGGGTCCATCTCTATCTCTCTGTGGAGATCTGGAAACCCTTTTGAGGAAGGGCTTGAGCAACTTTGATTACCGAACTCTTGTGCTTCCATGAGATGCTGCAGAATCTGCCTCTTTTGGTCAATGTACTGGTTCAAATTGGCTTTTGAAGTGAAAAATGGACATAGTTTTCTTCTCACTAGGTAAGATCCTTCTTTTTAGATCTGGCTTGGCAGCTGTAGAGGCCTCAAAGACCTGTTGTGAACACTTTACAGAGAGTGGGGTTTGGGTCCAGCCATTGGCTTGTTTGACAAAGTCTCAAACCAATGGCTAAAGGAAACTGGCCCAATCACATCTTGGCTCTCACGTCTTGCAATGTCCATTGGGTTTATTATTCCACCTCATAGAGGAGGCTTCCTTACTACTGTACGAAGGGCATTATATGAGTAGCAGCAGCTGGCAGGGACTATATGCTTTGAATGGGGAAGCAATCTTGAAAAATAAAGCCTCCGCACTAAAAGCAACACATTCATACTGCTGGAGAAACATTTACATGAAGGTTGTTCTAAATAACTAGGTCTCGATTTATAAAATTAGGCAGGGTTTATACTAAGATTTCACCAACTGTTAATGCTACATTTAAAACATGTTTGCAATAACATCTTATTTTTACTTAACATTCTCTTACAAAATTGGATCATCTTCCCAAATATGCCCACCTAATGCAGTTGCAACTGGCTTGCGACAGAGAAGATGGCTGGGGTTAAAAAAACACACAGTGTTCTTCTCTTGGTCCAAGTTTCAGGGATTTTTTCATTTATGCCGGTGCTTTATTTGGGCATCCGTCTTTATTCTGTATGACATAGATACCTGCTTTGGTATTGTGGCTCTAGTCCCTCCGTTGTTTTCAGTGGCCTGGGTATTTCCTTTGATGATTAGTCTGCTGTTTGGGTCTGGCTTGACAGCACAGCCATAACCAGACCTTACCTGATAAAGGGGCTTTGACTACATGTTAATCTTCCTTCCTATGCTTTGATTAGGCAGAAGTGTTTTGGTTCCATTGAAAAGGGGAGATTGTGTTACACTTTGCGCCTTGTTGAAAAGCCTACGCTCAGTGGTTCAGATGAGCAGTCAAGGATGCCAGATGTCATAGGTGTGACCTGTTCATTATGAAAAGTTATGAGAAAGGCAGATGTCAACATATACTATCCATAGTAAAAAAGTCTAAGGGGCATAGGCCTTTCAACACTAAATCACTGTGTTGTAGACAGGTATTCTGTTGCATGCTATTTCAGAGTGTGCAGGGATCTGGTGTTGATTTCCCACTCGGACAAACCCCTGGTGCACAATGTTTGCACCATGATATCCTGGTTAGGCCTTCATACAAGGGGTTTTATATTATTTTGTATATATTTGTAATTTAATGACTGCTCACCTGATAGTTGCCTTGCGGGAAAGCTTATGCTCAATATATTAGGCCTCAGTGCATTATGGTAACAGGTCTGATTGGTTTATTTGCAAAAGGTAAGGCTAGTACCATGGGTCTGAGCTGTTCATGGTGAAAATTAACAGAAAGCAATAGGTGGGACCAATTTACTGTGAAAAGCGTGTTATTAGATCCAATAGCCTTTTATCAGTGGATTATCAGTACTCTGTAATAAGGCGTATTGACAGGTATTTTCTCACATGAAATCTTACCAATTGCTGCAGTGGGCAAATGTTGTGGTGTGGGTTACCCCTTCTGACAAACCTTGGGGGTAGAAGAACGTTACTGCGCGAGTCCTTGCTACCCCCACTTGTGAGAACCTGTACCTTGTTTTGCCTACAGACATTTTGTAGGTAGGTGCAGTTTTATGACCGAATGCCTGAGGGTTGCTTTATGCTCAATACTGCAGCCTCTGGTTGTTTACAGTAAGAAGATAATGTTTACGATTCGATTCAATAAGTCTTTATTTCGATTTAACAAAAATCATAAAAGACATTTACATTTAAAATATTAAAACATTCCATTTCCACAGATAATATAAAGCTGACACAATAGGAAAGTACATCATCTAGTAATTCCATCCGAAAATACAAACAATACTCAATAAAAACCCCAAGCCTATTTACAGTACGTGCCACATGTATAAGTGTGACTGTACAAAAAGACCAAGGGGCAGATTTATGACGTCTGGCACATCTCTGCTAATCAGCAGAGATGCGCCAGAAGAGTTGAGATGCATCTGCCCACCCGTGCGCCACCATTGATGCGACGCATTTACAATGCGGCGCACCGTGGCACTCGGATGGGCAGATGCGTGACGCATCTCCTGTCGGAAGGGTGGCGCATTGCTGGAGTTGCGTCGCAAGCGCGACGCAGCTCCAACAAGGCTCGGGGGTGCCCTATCCCTTACATGCTGCGTCAATCCTTACGCCTGCTTCAAGCAGGCGCAGGGTTTTGACGCAGCATGGCCTTAAAAGTGACTGAGTGAAATCTTGTAGATTTCACTCAGCCACTTTTAGGAGGAGTTCCTGCGCCGGAACGCCCCCCCCTGCTCCAGAACGCCTACATGTGGCGCAGGGCTTTACAACGTGACGCATCTGCCAGATGTGTCACGTTGTAAATACCCCGCAGCATGGCGCAGGATTTGCGCCGCCGCTGCGTCACAAAAGTGTCGCAACGGCGGCATAAATGAGGCGCAAGGGGCTCATAAATCTGCCCCCATTAAACAAAAAAAATTTTAAAAAATGTTTACATATAAGGGTAGATTTGGATCACTAGGAAGAGGAATGTCACATCCAGTAGGAATGTGTATTACAGAAAGTTAAGGCACAGACAGCAGGCTTCACTTTTGTACCGGTAAGAGTATATGTTAAGGTAAATGTTAAAGCCAATAGTCCTTTAAGGATGGATTATTACACTATGTTAAAGCCTCTAGACAGGTACTTTTAGGTCTGAGTGAAATTTAAATATGCTGGCAAAATGCAGCATTTTGCAATTTTGCATAATGTTTGCCCGGAGGAGACTGGTTGACACAGGAAGAGTCTTGCCTGAGCTGCACCTTGTAACAATATTCAATTCTGTACCGACCATGCAGCAATTCACATGG
This sequence comes from Triturus cristatus, assembly GCF_964204655.1. Lineage (NCBI taxonomy): Eukaryota > Metazoa > Chordata > Amphibia > Caudata > Salamandridae > Triturus > Triturus cristatus. The sequence continues at coordinate 820,031,078 of NC_140595.1, forward strand.
TAAAATCTACTGAATGAGAAGTGAGGATGCCTGAAACCTATGCGTTTTTTAAATGTGCCCAAGATACTGAGTTTAGGAATAGCCGTAATTTCAACAACTCTGAATTTGGGGTTTCCTGCACAATCGTGTTCCAGAGGGACTTTTACAAAATGTGTTCGTTCTTGCACATTGTTTTACAATCGGATAAAAACGGCAATAAACAGAACTGATAATAACAAACAAGTTACTTACCTTTGGTAACCCCTTATCTGGTAGCGACTCTATCTAGCTGCAGATTCCTTATCCCAGGCGTAAGACTGCAGTACTTCTGCGCGCTGGTAGGTGGTGCTGATCCTTCCACGAGATGGGGCGTACACAGTGCCTTTATAGGTGGCACCCCAGCGTGCTGACATCATTTCTGTATGTGACCATTTCCGCGCCAGAAGCACGTAGCCAAGTCAGAAGGCTGTTAGGCAAGTGTGCAGAATCTAAGGAACTTTTTCAGTGGAAAAATCCAATTTGCACAACTGGGTGTTGGGATGGTAGGGTCGATAAGAAATCTGTGGCTAGATAGTCTCTAGCAGATAAGGTATTACCAAAGGTAAGTAACTTGTTTATCTGACAGAGACTTCTAGCCGCAGATTCCTTTCCTTTGAATAGATACCAAAGCAATACCTTCCCAGAGTGCCTGTCACAACAGACCTAGCTGTCAAGGCAGTAGTGTTTAATAAATGTGTGCAAGGGTGCCCGAGTAGCAGCTTGGCAGATGTCCAGGACAGGAACTCCACGAGCTAACGCAGTAGTCGCAGCTTTGACACTTCAAGAATAAGCCCACGAGCACTCAGTGAGTTGCTTCTTGGCTGATGCATAGCAGATCTTTATGCAGAGTACAATCCATCTGGAGTTGGTCCGTCTTTCCCCTTCTTCGCTCCAGTGAACCCAACAAAGAGCTGATGGTCCACCTGGTGTTTCTTTAGTGCATGCAATATAGAATGACAACCTTTTTTGGATCCAAGCAGTGGTCTCCCTCTTCCCCCTTGGAGGGGTGAGGTGGAGCAAAGAAGGTTGGCAGCATGATGCTTTGGCTGACTTGGAAAGGTGTCACCTCCTTTGGCAGAAGAGAGGAATGGGTCAGTAGAAAGAGTTTGTCTTGGAAGAAGCTGGTGCATGGGGGTGAACAGGAAGAGCCTGAAGCTCGCTGAGCTTCCTGGATTGATGTGAGGGCAACTAAGAAGACTGACTGGATGGTTAGAAGTCTTAGAGGGCAGCTATGCATGGGTTCAAAGGAGGAACACATCAAATAGGTTAAAACGATATTAAGAACCATTGGGGCAGGACAAAAGGGTTAGGAGCAAATGTGCTGAAGTCTTTCAGAAAATGCGTCACAACAGGTGACTTAAACAGGGAGGGTTGGTCTGGCAACTGCAGGAATGCTGGGATGGTTGAAAGATATCTCTTAACTGTGCCCAGAGCAAGTTCTTGCCAAGCGAAGGACAAACAAAACAGCAACACTTCAGAGAATGGTGCAGAAAGTTGGTCAACATGTTTTTTAGTGCACCAAGCCACAAACATGTCACAATGAGCTTACACAATGTTTGTCGATGGGCGCCTGGCTGCCAAGATGACTTCACATATTTGAGAAAGAAAATGGAATACTCTCAGCTGTCCCCATTCAGCCTCCAGGAATGGAGGCAGAGCATGTGCAGGTGTGGGTGCAGGAGCCTGCCCTGTTGCTGAGACAGGAGATAATCCCGTTGAGGGGGCTTGACCGGAGGACAAATGCTAATACTCAGAAGTTTGGGATACCATACTCAACAGTCCAATCTGGAGTCACTAGAATGACTTAGGGCCAGCCTGTACTGATCTTCTTCAGAACTCGGGGCAGTAGAGGTATCCTCGGAAAGGCGTTCAGAGGTCCTGAGACCCACTCAAGACAGAATGCATCTCAGAGCGAGCAGCACCTTGAAAACTCCAACACGCAGAAGTGCCTACATTGCGTGTTCTCGGCAGTGGCAAATAGATCTAACCAAGGTTCTCCGTAATCGCGGAAGAGAGTTTGCACCACCTCCGCATGGAGACATCATTTGTGATCAGCATTACCTCACCTTTAGGAAAAAACTTAAAACCATGCTGTTCCCCAACACTTGCTAACTTTCCTGTCTATTCTCGGCAACACTCTGCACTCTGTCAATCTTAGCGCCATGATATCCTTTGGGATGAATGACAGCGCTTTAGAAATATCCTTACCATTACCATTACCATTACCAAGTCATCGACAGCAGAGTTTGGCAGCCCTGATGTTCGTTGAGTCCGCCAGGTGTTATACAACCAGAAAAATGTCCTACTGTTCCAGCCATGTCCAGAGGCACAGGGCCTCCTGGCAGAGGGTCACTAACCCAACTCCACCCAGTTTGTTGCAGTATCACATAGCGGCAGGGTTGTCCATGAACACCTGAACCAGCACTCCCTTAATGGATGAGAGGAAGACTTTCAATGCAAAGCAAATTGGTCTCCGGCAGAGTCTCAGCTCGAGAGCAGAGTCCTCTGCTCTCCACCTCTCCCAGATAGCTGCTCCAACCCAGATCACCGCTGTGAGCTCTGGGTGTGGAAGGGAGAGGAGTCTGCCACTGACCCAATCACAGTTAGTCAGCCACGACTGCAGATCTTTTGCAGTGCCCTCTGACGCCTGGACGAGGCCAGATAAAGTTCCCTGGCACTGTGCCCATTGGGACTTCAGGTCCCACTGCAGAGCCCACTTATGCCACTGCGTATACTTCACCAGCAGGATGCAAGAGGCCATCCAAACCAGCAGTCCGAGTCATTCTCACCAAAATTCAGGATTGAGGCTGAAACATCGTATCATAGACCGAATATACTGGTCTCGCCGTCCAAGAGAATAGGTGTGGGAACTGCACTGTGTCCAGAATGGCTCAGATGAAAGGGAGAGTCTGAGGTGGAGTGAGGTGTGACTTCAGCACATTTATAGTGAACCCCAGTGAATGTAGGAGGTCTGCCGTAGTCTAGAGGTGCAAAAAGAACAGATGATGGACGGAATTCTAAACAAATCAAACATTCACCCTCAGTCACAGATCTGAGTTAAATCCATGGGATTTTTTACTCGCTATTCCAGTTTGGACACAGCCATATGCAACTCAGTCTTGACCCTGCTCCCCATAGGAACAGTCAAGCTCGAACTGCCAGGCCAGGTCCACCCTGGACCAGAAACAAGCATCCTGGGACAGGTTTCGGGGTATCACCCCTCATCAGCCAGGCTAGCTTGAATCCTGTGGCATAGCGGGCATGGGACCCACATATGGGCATACCCTTCCCACTTAGGGCGATAAATGCAAAAAGAACAGATGATGGATAGAATGCTGAACAAATCAAACATTCACCCCCATCACAGATATGGGTTAAATCCATCGTTTTTTTTGCTCGCTATGCCATTACTGTTTGGACCCAGCTATATGCAAATCAGTCTTAACCCTGCTTCCCACAGGAACAGTCTAGCCCAAACTGCCAGACCAGGTCCTCACTGGAACAGAAACAAGCATCCTAGGACCGGTCTCAGGGTATCACCACTCATTAGCCAGGCTAGCTTGAATCCGGTGGCATAGTGAGCACGAGACCCACGTCTGTGCATACTCTGCGACTTAGGGAGACAAACGAAAAAAGAACAGATGATGGATGGAATGCTGAACAAATCACAATCCTAAACAATATTTCAAAAGACTACATTTCCCATGAGTCTTTAAACTCAAACATCTATGTCCACCAATGACCTTGCTCTCCTTAGTATATAGGCATCATCAAGGAAAGGCACTTTCTCTTCTTTTGTGCGAAATGTTATATCGTCCTCTTCTGATCAAAATTCTTGTTTTTGTTCTACTCGTAGTGAAAAGGAATGCAACGTTTTTACTTGCGTTTTCTTAATGCTATCTGTACCAACAATACAGTGCTCATGGTTTTAAACAAGCCCCATAACAATTCCAAATATACCGCGTGAATAAAGTAACAAAAATACTTATCCTCAAGGAGAGTACCATCCATTAATTTAGGGTGGGTAAGTGGAAATATGGAAGTATTGCAGGGAGGGACAATCCTCGCCTCCGCATCCTTAATAGAGTTGAAACTTTTCTTTATGTTAGGTAGGAAATTTCACATTCTATGTCAGTACTGGAGGCTCGGATTATGCAAGTTTACAGCTGGTTGACCACAATTACAGGTTTAAAATAGAGTACTTTAAAGGTAGAGTCTGAGGACCAGTCGGTTGCATTCAGGGTATCTTCCAGACGACCACCTAGAGTAAAGGCTTTGGAGGCCATTGCCCCCTGGTGGAATGTGCTCTAAAAACAGAAGTGTAAATTCCTCCTTCCTGCATGACCCACTTCACCCAGCGTGCAATGGTTGGCGAGGAAACCGGCTTAAAAGTCTTTTTTTTAGAGCTGTGAGAAGTTGAGTCTTTCAAGGAGGGCGAAACTCCTCCGTCATAGTTTCGTACACCCTTAGACATCGTTCCACGCATTACTTTGGATGCTGAGGAAAAGCTGGGTAGTGAACTACTCTAGTATTAGACTTGATTCTCCTCAAAATAAAAAAAGACTCCCCCTCCCGCTCCTTACACGCAGTAATGTTTCGGGGTTTGGGTACTAAGCACTCTGCTGAGTTGGGGTGGCGGGCAGTTTGGAGTCCGTATGGCAGGGAGGCAGGGAGGGGGCTGGGGGGAGATGGATTAGTTCTTAAGGGTTCTTTAAAAGTTACTGTTCAAGTTGAAAGTGATGATCCAAAATGCAGTATATACCCCAATGTCTGATACTATAGGCGGGACATCTGGGGCGGGGTCTGTTGCCCGAATACCGCCTCTCTCCCTGCTCACGTGGAACGTGCGGGGCTTGGGCAACAAAATTAAACGTGGTCTAGTCCTACATAGTCTTAAGAGGTGTGCCCCGACGGTGGTCTTGCTACAGGAAACCCATCTTATTAGCACCACTAGCAAAGCCATGGACCGGTGGGGGTACAAAATGGTGGTACACTCAGAATTTTCCTCGGGGTCTAGGGGGGTAGGTATACTGGTGCGAAAACACTGCCCACTAATTATACATCAACTTAAAACTGACGGGGCAGGGAGGTTTGCAGCGATAGCCACCCAGTGGGAGGGGCGGCCCCTAAACATAGTATCAGTTTACATTCCTCCTGCACTGCACGCCACGGCGCTGCCGGCGCTTACTAGGTTCCTCCTAGATCTGCCATCAGAAGACCTGATCCTTGGCGGGGACTTCAATGCAGTTGTAGACGAGTCGCTGGACAGGTACCCTACACGATTTGGCGGTGCAGGAGTGTCCCGCTTTGGGAGCTTTATCGAGGCGCTGGGTCTGTCGGACTTGTGGCGGCTGCATCACCCAACAACGCAGCAGTACACATATCACTCTGGAGTGCATACTAGTCTAACAAGGATAGACTACTTCCTGGGCTCAGCTGGGAGTCTTAGTAACATAGATAGCATAGAGATCAGACCCAGAGGTATATCTGACCACTCTCCGATACTCCTGCAATACACGCACTACCATCTCGCACGTCGACTTCTCCCTCCAATACACCCCGGCTATCTCCAGGTTCCTGCGGTCCGTAAGGCACTCATGAAAGCAACCAACCTTTATTTTCTGGAAAATGCCCCCTCAGTTGCTTCACCGACAATCCTATGGGAGGCATATAAAACAGTCCTTAGGGGACAGGCTATTGCTGCCATTGCGGCGCACAAGCGTGAAAAACAGGTGGAATTGCAGTCGATCGAACAGGAGTTGTGCACGGCGGAGGCTCAGCAGGCCCGGGACCCCACCCCTGACACTTCTTGTGCTCTACATGTTGCACAAACACGATACAAGACGTACCTCACGGAATACACTAAGCACCAGCTGGCAGCCACGCGACACAAGATATATGACCTCGGTGATAAGACGGGGAAGCTGCTGGCATGGCTGGATAGACGGAATACGGGCGCCAGATGGATAGTGCAGCTCAGCTCTGGGGAGGGTCAGCTGACAACCGAACCGTGCAAGATAGTGCATACTTTGGCACGCCACTTCCAAACAGTCTACACTTCCGCCTCTTCCATGACAGTGGATGATGCGCGGACGTACGTGAAAGATTTAGTGATGCCTAGACTTACCCCGGAGGCGGTGAGAGCTCTGGAAGCTGACATTACAGTGGAAGAGATACAAATGGCAATCGGTGCGCTGCAACCGGGTAAAGCAGTGGGACCAAACGGTATACCGATCGAGCTCTATAAACGGACAGCCGGAACTATTGCCCCTCATCTGCTCAATATGTTCACAGACAGTCTCCGAGTGGGCGCACTCCCGCCGGATCAACGAACAGCCACCATAGTGGCTATATTGAAACCGGGCAAACCTGCTTCCAAGTGCTCATCCTACCGCCCTATATCACTGCTCAACGCAGAGGCAAAGATCCTCGCTAAACTCCTGGCGTCTAGGCTAGCACCACGATTGCCAGAGATCGTACACCCGGATCAGTCTGGTTTCATGCCCGGTAGAAGTACAGCCCTTAATTTGAGGCGCTTGCACGGCGTGCTGGCTCGAGCGGAACGGTTACAGGAACCGGCGGTAATGCTTTCATTGGATGCGCAAATGGCGTTCGATATGGTTGAGTGGCCCTTCCTGTTTGCAGTGCTGCTGCACCTGGGCTTTGGGCCCAAATTTTGTGCCTGGGTCCGGCTCCTCTATACCAAACCGAGGGCCCACGTTACTGCTAACGGACACATGTCCGACGATTTCCCCTTGGCACGGGGCACGCGACAGGGATGCCCCCTGTCGCCCCTGCTCTTTGCCCTGGCGCTGGAGCCCTTGGCGGCGTGGATACGCTGGGAACCCATGATACGTGGACTCCAATGGTCGAATGACTGGGAAGACCGCGTCTCCCTCTACGCGGACGATGTGTTGCTCTATCCGTCCTCCCCGCGACGCTCTATACTGACACTGCTTAATATTTGCAAAATCTTTGGGAGGGCATCCGGCTATACCATAAACTGGTCCAAATCGATAATGTACGTACTGCGCGGCCCTCCTCCTCTACTCCCAGCGGACTGCCCGCTCCAGACAGCGGAGGGGTCCTTTAAATATCTGGGTATTTGCGTCACTGTGGATCCGACAGACTTCCTAAAACAGAATTTGCAACCCCTGATGGACCGCCTTAGGCGAGACGTGCGCCACTGGTGTGCGTTGCCGTTAACTCTGCTGGGGAAGGCGGCCCTATTCAAAATGATGGCCCTGCCCCGATTCTTGTACGTACTGGAAAATACGCCATGTCACATACCACCCGAGTACTTTCGCACAATTGCGGCGCAGGTAACTAGTCTTCTGTGGGGTGGTAGACCGCCACGTATTGCGCAGGCCAAATTAACCCGCGGGTGGTACGACGGAGGGATAGCGCTTCCTAACATCCAACTCTATTACTGGGCGGCGCAGCTGAAGGTAATTATTCAATGGCTTCACGCCCCGCAAACAGACCCCGCATTCAAGGCAGATAGGGATATACTGGGCGCCAGGGGTGTGCTGTTGCCCCTATATGATGTTAAACTGGCCCCAACGCTCATCGGCCCACTCCGACAGACTGTCACCATCTGGCATGCGGCGCAGGCCAGGCTGGGATGGCGCGGGGTCCTGACCCGACTTACACCTCTGTGGGACACAAAGCAACTCGGAAACCTCAGAGGCTCCAGGGGGTTTGATAATTGGGACAACATCGGGATCTCTACAGTGGGAGACACGTTGCACAAGAGTGAAATAATTACATTCACATATCTTCAGCAGCAATACGAACCGGCGCCCTCAGAATGGTTTCGCTACACACAATTTAAACATGCCTTGCTATCAAAACTACCTCCTGGCACGGAAGTACCCGAAGCATCACCTTTGGAAGACAGATTATTGACGGACCACATGCCAAAGAAGGCCACGTCACTCACGTACTGCAAACTGGTAAACAACCTGCCGGACCCAATGGGTCCCCTCCGTGAGAAATGGCCCCGCGATATGGGCGAGTTTGACGACCCGGAATGGCGGGAGGCATTGGCGTCGCCGCGAGAGGCGGGTATACCCTCAAGGCTCCGGCTGGTACAGCTCCGCATTTTACACCGCTCATACTACACTAGACGCACTCTGCACAGCATAGGTAGCGCACTACACCCGTTCTGCTTGCGAGGCTGCGGGGAGGTGGGGAACTTTTTTCACACTATATGGGAATGTCCTCTAATTCAAGAATACTGGAGGCAAGTGATGCGGACATTGTCGCAGTCAGGGGGAGTATCATTAGTACCGGAACCTAGACGCTGCCTATTGAATGTATGGGAACCTAATGACCTTACTCGCCAGGCACAGAATTGGGCTACGTTGGGGATCATGATAGCTAAGCGCAATATAGCCCAAAAGTGGGGTGTAGGGGAGACACCAAAGTTAGTCACATGGGGAAAAGACATGGACGAGGCCATGCTAGCGGAAAGATCGGCCTTTATTAGGCGGGGATGCCCTCGTAAGTGGAGTAAAGTGTGGGGGGCATGGAACAAATTCAGAGGTGACATATGTGACCCGCCCTCGGATCAAGATGATGAAACCTCGGACTCGGACTGATGGGGGGATGCCTCGGAGTGAATGTATGAGGTGTTGCTGTAGAGGATGTACAGTTCCAAGCGCATGTTCTTGTGGAATTGACCATAGCATCCTGTACTGTATTGTTTTATATTGTGGGGAAAACTGCATGTCCAACTGCTATTTTGGAATCTGTTATTTAAAAAAAATATATATATATAAAAAAAAAAAAACTCCCCCACTGAGGAGAACATTCTGGCAGATATATCTAGAGCTCTGATGTCCGAGACACGTTTAAAAGATATATGAGACATTGTAAAATTGCTAACTTTCCTATAAGTTTTTTCCAGGAAAGAATTTCATTGTCTTGCCTAGATTCTAGAAATGTAAGAAGTGCAATCACATCCCATGTAGAGGAATATCTGGGAACAGGGGTTCACTCAGCACACTAAGGGGTGTTCCCCTGCTAGGCTATCCTGAAATGGAAATTGGCCCACTGAGATGGCTGAAAGGCAAGCATTGATAGTTCTGTAGGCCAAACCCTTTTCGGCTAAAACCAATAGGAAGTTAACTAAAGTGACTATATCTGACCCCACAGGATCCAGACTCCTTCGCAAAACCCAGGGAGATCATCTGTTCCACGCAGATTTGAACTGCTTGACAGTTGAATCTGCCCATGCTCACTTGATAAAGTGAGCCGCTAGTTACGATGATCCTGGGATCTCTGAGCATGACCTGTAACCTTCCACGCCATTGGTTGAAGTGTCCCTGCTTGTACCAAGTGGTTCAAGTTGCCATGAGCATCCCTCAAAAGGTTTGGAGTTTGGGCAAGAGGGACTGGAGAATCCAAAGAAAGTTCCAGAAGAATTGGATACCAGACTTATGATCTCCATTGCTGTGTCAACAATACCATCTCCGCTAGTTGTCTCCTGACTTGGGCAGTTAGCCTGCTGCTCATCGAGAAATGTGGATAGGTGTATCCCATTACCTGGCTTTTTAGTCCTGCAGGAAGACATCTGCATCCGCTGCCATGAGGACCAGGCACCAGCTGAAGAAGTGCAGGAGTTGATGGTATAGCCGCGAGGCTAACATGTCGATCTGGCATGGCCACCATCGCTCCATCAGACCCTAGAAGAGAGACAGATCTAACTGGCAGCCACTGGAGTCTCTCAGATGTCTGGAATGCCAGTCCACTCTCCGATTTAGTCTCCTCGGAAGGTACTTCGCCATCACCAAAATCTTGTTATGCAGGCAGTATTGCCAGAAGTCCTTTGCCAAGTGCCTTAGAACGTGTTTTCACCCAGGTCGTTTATATACTGCACTGCCGACACGTTGTCCATCTTCAGTAGAATGGGACAGGTCACTCTGTTTGGCACCAGACGCCTTACTGCGAAGATCTGAATATTGCTCTCTGTAGTGCCTTTGATGCAGTTATTCCATCTAAACAGAGCACAGGTATAAGGCGAACCTCCAACCCCTGGTACACAGAGGACCTTAGAAAGGAAAGAGCCAATTGTAGGCATCTGGAGAGACTTTGGCGGTCTAATAAGGAATGTCAATCCAGACTTCTATTTAGACGAGCTCTGGCCATTTATCATCTAAATTTGAAAGAAGCGAGACGTACCTCAATCATAACACAAATAGAACAAGCTAGTAATTCCTCGAAAGTATTATTCTCCATAGTCAAAGACTTTACATCACCCCGAGTGTGTGCACAACCATCTATTGAATCTCAGAATCTCTGTGATTCATTAGCTTCGTTCCTTAGGTATAAGATATCCATAATATATAACAACTTCCCTCCAGAGACCCCTTTAACTTTAGATCTGCTGTCTAGCCCCATGGGGGAAGCACCAACAGCAAAGGAGGCCTGTCTGGAGCAGTTCGCACTGGTTAGAAAGGAAGAAGTTATAAATGGCCTTGCTAAAGCAAAATCAGGGTCCCCAAAGGATTTATGTCCCCCAAAAACTATGGCACTTATAGCCATTAGCTGCGCTCCAACTATTAGAGATATCTTTAATTCCTCCTTAACCACGGGCACCATCCCTACTGCTTGGAAAGAGGCAACTGTCCGGCCTATCTTGAAGAAACCCTCAGCAGACCCGACTTTTCTTTCCAACTATCGCCCTATATCCCTATTACCATTATTTGGTAAACAACTTGAAGGCATTGTAAATAAACAACTTTGCTTCTATCTTGAACAGAATGGTATTTTAGACCCCTCACAATCAGGCTTTCGGAAAGGTTTCAGTACAGAAACTGCGGTACTGGCAGTAACTGACTCACTTAGACAGACAGTTGATGCAGGGGGCTCAGTGATTCTGATTCTTCTAGATCTCTCAGCGGCTTTTGATACCATCTCGCACAAAAAGCTGGCGGAGAGACTAGTGATGGGGCATCAAAGGAACGGCTTTGAAGTGGTTAATACACTTCTTGTCTGAAAGATCTCAAATAATTACGGTGGGACCTTACTCCTCGCCAAAAATGCCGTTAAAGAGGGGTGTTCCGCAGGGCTCCTGTTTGAGTCCGACCCTCTTTAACATTTATATGTCTCCTCTGGCGAAGATAGTTGAACCGCTGGGCTTCGATATCATCTCATATGCAGATGATACGCAGCTCATGTTCTCTATTGGAAATAATTTAGAGAATGAGAAAATCCGTTTTGCTAACGGCCTAAAGTCTATATATGATTGGATGACGGCCAATTATCTTCAATTAAACCCGGATAAATCAGAGATCATGCTACTAGGCAGAGCAGCGGAGGTCTGGACAAATGATTGGTGGCCCACCCAATTAGGTGTGGTCCCCACTCCTAAGGCTTCAGTCAATGATCTGGGAATAAAAATCGATAGGGCTCTGTCGATGAAAGAACATATCAACACATCTGCCACATGTTACTATTGTCTACGGCTTCTGAGGAAAATTCTTCCTTTTATACCTACTAACCATCGTAGGACCTTAGTTCAGGCTTTGGTTACAAGCCGGTTGTACTATGGCAATGCTCTGATGGCAGAAGTAGGCATGACCCTCTTAGCCAAATTACAGGTTGTTCAGAATACTGCGGCAAGGATGATTTTAAACCGACCTGCAGGAACTCCTTCCTTACCGTTACTTAGAGAACTACATTGGCTATCGGTGAAAAAGAGATCTTTTTTTAAGATCTGCTGCTTCACCTTCATCGCATACAACAATAGAGGGCCTATCTATCTACAAAAAAAATTGTTTAAATATTCTCCTTCAAGGAACCTTAGATCAAGGTCCCAGGGCCTATTACTAGTCCCTCGCTTTCGTCTCTCCCGAACAGGCGGCAGATCTTTCTCATATCTGGCCCCAAAATACAAGAACCAGCTTCCTTACAATTTACGATCCATCCCCAGATACGAGCTATTTAAGAAAAAACTGAAAACCTTTTTATTCTGATTCTTCTGCTAGTTCCCCCTGTTGACCTGCTATTTTTTGGATGTTAGTCTATTATGCAGTGCCGAGATGCCCCAGGCTGATTTGAGCGCTTTACAAACCAAATAACATAACATAACATAACAAGGAACCGGACAGGAGTTTCAAACAGTTGATGTGGAAAGTTTCTTCTTAGTCTGATCAGAGACCTCCTGTTGTAGTATCCCCACAGCAGGCCCGCCCATCCTAGTCGGCTTACATATGATTCTAGGACAAGATCTGAGGTTGTTTCAAATATGGCCTTGCAGTTCCAGGCATGCATGTCCTCCAGCCACCACTCGATCTCCAACCGCGCTTCTTGGTAAAGGAAAATCTTGACATAAGTCTTGACAGAATCTGGTCTGAGATGCATCGCCTTCAATCAACCATTTACCAGGGACTTGTATGGGTCCTAAAGTGGTGCCAATTGTGGAACATAGGTACAGTTTAGGGAAAGAACATGTATGGGTTCCGAAAAAAATTGCTTGTACAGAGGAAGCCAGTAGGCCCATGATCCTGGCCAGATGTTATAATGAAATCTTTTTCTTTTGCAATGTCCTCCGAAGTTCTCTGCAGATCAAGGACATTTTCCTCTGTGGTACTCTGTGTGACTGCTGAACCGAGTCGATGACGAATCCCAGGATGACTATCCTTTGTGAGGGGTTCACCTCGGGTTGTTGGATGTTTATGATAAAACCAAGGCCCTCTAGTAGTGAGGTTGCAAGTTGGAGTTGTTCCTGAAGTCATACCGGGTCCTAGTTCTTTAGAAGAATGTCGTTGAGGTACACAATGAGTCTGACCCCTCATGCTCAAAACCATTCCATTGCCGGGCACAGTACCTTGGGGAAGCACCATGGCTCGGATGAAAGTCCTAAAGGAAGGCAAGTTAAATCATAGATCTGACGCCTCCACTCAAACTGAAGAAAACGAGGATGAGGGACATTTAGGACAGTGAGGTACACATTACTGAGATCCAGTCACACCAACCAGTTGTATATCTCTGCATAGATTCCATTCGGAAATGATGGTAGACCACCCATTTGTTGAATTCTCTTAGATTTATGACAGGGTGTAATCACTTGTCCTTTTTATCTACAAGGAACCAAGTTCATGTAAACTTCCATTGCAGCCTGCGTGTCTTGGTGCAGAGAAAAGCAAAGAGTCGACATGGCACACATACCTGGGTGCCGTGCCTGATAAAACTACATGTGCTATAGGCAACACCCCTACAGCAGGCCTTACAGCCCTAAGGCCACATCTGAGTCGGTGGATTGGTCCCTGTGATATCAAAGATCAATCTTGGATACCATGAGTGCACAGGGAAGCCATACCAAGTACATGGGCTGGACACTCGTGAATATGAGATCCCCAGCTACATGATGGCTTCACTGTACCCCAGATGTTTCGTACCAAACATCTCTTCTTAATAAACCCACACTGATGCCAGTGTTGGATTTATTAATAAATGCACCCAGAGGGCACCTTTGAGGTGCCTCCTGAAAACATACCCACACCTAGTGTGTTCACTGACTTGTCTTGACCAGCCAGCCACCCTAAACAAGTTTCTAACCCCCTGAGGTGGAAGCCTGGAGGTCAGGAGGTGGAGGTCAGGAACAAAACCTAAACTGCATTCCAGGGCGGGAAACTTCAAAGGCCCTACTGCCTTTGATTTGTGACTCAGGCCTCTCCAGATAGTGGAGAGGCCTACCCTTCTGTCCAGACCCCTCTTATTAGCAGAAAGACCGGCAGGAAAATTAGTTAAATTAGGATGTGTGTCCCACATCAGCCAGCACCACCCCTAAGGGGGCCTCCCTGATATAGATACCACCATTTCAGATTCCTCTATCTTGTTTTGGACAGAATTACCCTTCTAGGACAAGGCTTATGCCCACTTCCCACGGGAAGTGGTCATATAGCGGGTGTAAACACCCCTAAAGGTAGTGAGCCCATTGGCTCCCCTTAACACTTCTACTTTGAAGTGTTTAGGTGGCACCCCTGAGCTACAAGAACTCAGATTCGATGGATCAAGAGAAGAAGGACGAAGAAGAGTCGCTGCCTAGCAAGAACAGCAGAAGAGTTGTGGACTTTTTGGCGCGAAACCCTGCCAGCTTGTAAGCTTGGAGAGACTCCTATTGCGAGCCAGAGATACCGGACGCCGGAGGTGCCGCAGCCGTTAGAGTGGAGCGTAGCGAGAGCAGGGGACAGGGGCGGGAGAGCCTGCACTACCAAGAGTAGTCCCCGTGGAGCCTCGTCATTGAGTCTGTCTGTGTCAGACTGTGTCGGCGCCAGCTGCACCACAGCGGTCCCAGCGTTCTGCTGCACGAGAAGAGGGCAGTGAGTCAACCCGGGAGTGAGGGGGGGGCGCAGAACATCGGAAAGAGACTCTGTCACCCCGATCACACCCACAACTCTAGCAGCTCCCACAAACGTATAATTACTTGCCGGGTGGCCGTCGCATAGAGCGAGTGCTGACGCCATTAGACGGCGGAAGCAGAGAGTGCGCCCCCGCAGGCGCAGAGGCTGTCCGGTTAGTCCCGGGTGCAGCCTGCGCCAGCCTGTTGAGCCCCACTAGCCTTTTGGTCACATTTTTTCATACAGCCGAAGCAGGAGCATGAAAAGAGAGTTACCTGCGGTAGTGTAATAGCAGCAGCAGCAGCCAGTACCAGGAACCAACCACGGAGGATTCACAGCAAACTACAGTGTCAGTAGAGGTAAACCGGCTCGGCTCCAAGCCACCCTGCTTCTTTCCCCCCTCCTCCCCCCTCCTAAGAATCTGACCTTCGTTCCTGCCCTATCAGCACATCCAGCGCCAGGGGGAGGTCTAAGGGGGGATAACGATATTTTATGGGTAAATATCAAAGGAAGGGAGATGGTGACCAGTAGCCTCTTAAATGCCTTGGTTTTTCGCATGGAACTCCTATAAGAGAATCTACCAATCTTCTTTAAATCCCTACTAATTATCCTTAGTTAAGACAGAACAGACTACATCGGCTTATAACAGGCATTAATCTGGTAATTCGTTGTCAAGTGATAATTGAAGTAACAGTACACTGCCAGGAGTCATTACTCACCGCCAACAGCGCCGTCGCCACGGGACTGCAATTCCCGTCATTCTCAGCGGCGGCGCGCTTTGCCAACGTCACGCCAGCGCCCGGAGGCGCATTAAAAGCATGCTGAGGGGCGTGGCCAAGATGGCGGGGTGAGCGGACGCTTCCTCCCGTAGCTCCTCCGGCCCGGCCAAGCTTGAGCCCTTTTCTTATGCTTATCTCCCCCCGCTGAGGCTCAGCGTGGGAGAGGAGCGTGGCGGAGCACCTGGTGAGCACGTTGTTGCCGTTTTGGTTCGGATCGCCTCGGGGGAAGTCCCCAAAAAGTCCGATCGAGTTCGAGGAGCGACGGAGGGCCTGAGAGGCGGAGCGCATCGGAGTGCTGTCCGGGCGCCTCGGCTGGGCCTGGTGCTGAAAGTTGCGATCTGGAGGGAATCTGGCCCGTCGCTCGACGGAGGGTGAAGGAGCCCTGCGGGAGGGGACCCGACGGTGCGGAAGACTTTGGACGGGTGCTTTGGCGCTCGGACCTGTGTCGGCGACACTTCGCACTGCGGGGCCCCTGTCCCTTGGCCGAAGTACGGCGGACTCTCTGATGGGGTCGGACCATCCGGGCCCCTGCGTGTGACAGACTGAAACCGGCGGTGGAACCTATTTGATTGCTGTGCGTTTTGGGGGCCCCGGTGGTGTCGCCGGGCCTGGTCGTTCTGCCCTGCTCCGCCCTGCCGCCATCTTGTCCCCGAGGGATCAGTGGTGGTGGCCTTCACCGGAGCCCTTGCTGGTGGATGTATGTGACCGCCGCTGCTGCCGGGCTGACTTTTTGGGGGATGTGCTGATGAGGAGCCCCCCACTGTAGCTTCCATTGCTGTCCCGGATGGGCACCCGCGGCTGACGGTGACCGGACTGGACCGCCATTTTGTCACCTGTGACGCAGCGACTCTGCTTGTGGGGGGACACCCACGTCGAGCGCTTGCCAGCAGCTGGGCATCCCTGGGGCGGCTGGACCTGTGCCCGACCGCAGTGCTTGCGATGTCTGGAAGAGGCGGCTCGAAGAAGGGGGACCGCACCCTGCCGGTCATGCTTGGCAGGGCCCAGCAACTGCGGGACAGAACACAGCCTTCGCCGGGGTCCTCCCGGGCCTCGGCGGATGTGACTGGGGGGGAGCCACCCGTCACGAGGACCTTTATGGAGGAACTGTTTAGCTCCCTCAGGGAGGACTTCCAGACACTGAAGCGGGAGGTGGCCAGCGAGGTCCGGGAAGTGCGCAGGGAAGTGGAGGGCCTTGGCGAGCACGTTGAAACGGTGGAGACGGAGGCCCAACGCCGGGAGGAGGAGATAGTCCATCTTCAACAGGACGTTCTCCGCCTCCGGGAGCAGTGTGTTGAGCTCCAGGCCCACTCTGAGGACCTTGAGAACAGATCACGGAGGAACAACATTCGAGTGCGTGGTGTGCCGACTGCAGACGAGGGGTCCGATCTGGGGGGCTACCTGCGGGACCTGTTCCGAGAGATCCTGGGGGAAGCTGCGGACTTCCCCATTAGCATTGATAGGGCACATAGGGTTGGCCGGCAGCGCCAGTCATCGGCACCTCCACCGGACATTTTGGCCTTCCTGCCCGACTTCCCGCTGAAGGAACGCATCATGACTGAGGCCCGCAGAAAACAGCCCCTGACTTTCCGGGATCGGCCGGTGGCGCTTTGCCAGGACCTCTCCGCCATCACGCTGCAGAAACGCAGGTCCTTCAGGATTGCCACTGACTTTTTGCGCGAACACGAGACGCCGTACTCTTGGGGTCATCCCTTCCGCCTGATCTTCCGGTGGAACGGGGTGCTACACCAGCTACGCTCCTTGCAGGACATTTGTGGAGTCCTGGGGCTTACGGCGGCGGAGGAGGAAGGAGCTACACCGTCGTGGAGGCCCTCGGAGAGACGGAGCCGGCGGAGGTCGACGAGGCGACGATCAGCGGCCAGCGCAGGGCGTCCTGATTCCCCTACCATCAGGGCGGACATGGCCGATGCTTTGAGGGCGGCGGCCAGGGACTCGGCCGGCTCCACCGGCGTGGCCTTGACGGCCTAACACTCACTCCGGGGGGAGATGCCTTTAGCTTCTTTAAATGCTGGGTACGGGGCGGGGGGGTCGGGGGGGGCAGATGGAGGTGAGTGGCTGGACGTCCACTTCGTTCTTTTCTACGGACTTGCCCGTTTTGGGGCTTGACTGGGACAATGGGATGTTTGAGTTTGCGTTTGGCTAGTTGCCAGGGTTGTGTTTTGGGTGGGTGTAGGGGTTGTTCTGGGGTTGGGGAGGTCCCGTCCGATGTTGTCCATGCCCACGCTTGGTCTGTTTTGGCTTGTCCTGCGCGGCTGCCCCGCGCGCCCCACCCGCTGATCCCCTGCCCATTGCACGGCGCTCCCGATCCCCGAGAGGAATGTCGGCCCTAAAGGTAGTGACCCTTAATGTTCAGGGTCTGAATAACCCCGTGAAGTGCAGAGCGATCTTATCTTTGCTGGAGGGGACGCAGGCGGACATTTGCCTTTTGCAGGAGACCCACTTATTGTCCCGGGATTGCCATAGGCTGCGCTCTGCTAAGTTCCCTACCCAGTTCTTCTCCTCGGCAGCGAACAAGACGGCGGGGGTAGCCATTCTTCTAGCGAGCTCCTTTAGGGGGGAGGTTTTGTATAAGTGTGCTGAACAGAAGGGGAGGCTTCTTGCGTATCGCATGCGCTTAGGAGGCATAGCGTTTACGGTCGGCTCCGTTTATAGCCCAAACGACCACCAAGAGCGTTTCCTAGACTCCGTGTTGGTGGATGTCACTGCTTCTCCCGACCGCCACGTCATTTTGGGGGGAGACCTTAATATTGTCTTCGATTCTGTGATGGACAGATCGGCGCAGCGCTTCCCGCAGACGGGGGAACTGTCCCAGGCTGTGAAGGCCCGGATTGCGGAAATGGACTTGCACGACCTTTGGCGCTCCATGCACCCCACGGATAGGGACTACTCTTACTTTTCGCACGCACACCGAACCTACTCACGGCTGGACTACCTTCTGGTGAGTGGACCGATGCGTGCCGCTGCCACGGCGGCGGACATCGGGGTTCTGACCCTGTCTGACCATTCACCAGTCACCGGCGTTTTCCAGTGGCCGGCGGCCTCCCCCTCTCGGGGGGTGTGGCGCCTCCGGGATACCCTTTTACACAAAAAGTCTGTAGTGCAGCGCATTGGGGAGGTCATACAGGACTACCTAACTCACAATAGCAACACCGACACTTCGCAGGCGACACAGTGGGCGGCATTGAAGGCAGTCCTCCGGGGGGAATTTATCTCTATCTCCGCAGCCGAAAATAGGGAGCGGCAACGGAAGAGGGACGAGCTGACCGTTCAGGTCCGGGAGCTTGAGCAGGTCCACCGCCGCACGGGGGCGCCAAGGGTGTGGAGGCAGTTGAAGGCTGCGAGGAAGCTCCTGTCGGCACTGGATCTTGATAGGGCGGAGTATGCCGCCTTGCGCTTGAAACATGCCTTCTACACTGGGGGGGACAAATGTGGCAAGCTCCTAGCACACCGGCTCCGGGTCACGCAGCAGCGTGGCGTCGTGAGGGAACTGGTGGGCACGGAAGGGGTGGTCGTCTCCGGGGACGCAGAGGTAGCGGAATCTTTCCGCGGCTTCTACGAGGCGCTGTATGCTGAGGAGCCCTCCTCGCCACGGGACGCCGAAGGCTATTTGGAGTCGGTGACCCTTCCGGTGCTGGATCCGGCTCAGGCGGACCACCTGGAGCGGGATATCCATGTTGAGGAAGTGATTTCCGCTATCGCGCGGCTGAAGCATGGTAAGGCCCCGGGCCCGGACGGGTACACGTCTTTGTTTTACAAGACTTTTTGCACGGCTGTGGCCCCTGTCCTTACTCGGCTATTTAATTCCTTTTCCGAACCGGGAGCCATCCCACCGGATCTCCTGGAGGCGACGGTCGCGGTAATTCCGAAACCTGGGAAGGACCGGGCCCTCTGCGGTTCGTATCGACCCATCTCGCTCTTAAATGTCGACCTCAAGTTGTATACAGGAATCCTAGCGTCCAGGCTGGGTCCACACCTCCCCGGATTGGTGGAGGCGGACCAGGCTGGCTTTGTACCCGGCAGACAGACGGTTGACAATACCAAGCGGGTGGCGCACGTTCTGGAGAAGGCCTCGCGGATCCCGGGGGAGCGGATGTTGCTGTCCGTTGATGCGGAGAAGGCCTTCGACAGAGTTCACTGGCCGTATCTCGAGCTGGTTCTCAAGAAATTGGGAATCGGGGATAAGTTCCGCACCATGGTATTCAACTGTTATAAGCATCCTTCAGCGTCGGTGCGGGTCAACGGGTGTAGCTCCGGTGGATTTGCCATCGAACGCGGCACGAGGCAGGGCTGCCCCCTCTCGCCGCTCTTGTTTGCCCTCTACATGGAGCCGTTTGCTCAGAGGATTCGCGATAACCCGGATGCTGTTGGGGTCCGGATGGGCCAGTATGTCCACACTGTCAGTCTCTACGCGGACGATGTCTTGTTATGAGCAAGTCGGTGGCGTTAGACGTGTCCCTGGCTGTGGACACCAGGAGGGACCTTCAGCGACTCTTCCCCATGCAGTGGTCCTCGTCCACGGTGCCATACCTGGGGATTCTGCTGGCGCCCACATTACCGGAGATGGTTACGGCCAATTACGCCTCCCTCAGCAGGAAGATCAAGGAGGAGCTTGGTCGCTGGAGCAAGGGCCTACTGTCCTGGCTGGGGCGAATCGCGGCGGTTAAGATGACGGTGTTGCCCCAGATACTGTATCTTTTCCGGGCCCTCCCTCTCCAGCCCCCGGTGGGCTGGATACGACAAATGCAGGCTGACATCTCCCGCTTTGTCTGGCAGGGCCGCAAGCCACGAATGAAGAGGGTCCTCTCCACGCTTGCTCCGGAGGCGGGGGGTCTCGGTATTCCGGACCTCCGTAAGTACTTTCAGGCGGCACAGCTGCGATATCTGGTGGAGTGGAGCAGGTGGGAGTCCGACAAACACTGGCTCTTTCAAGACCAGGCAGTGGCGGGCCGCACCTTACAAGAGGTTCCATTCTTGCGCCGCGCGCACCGCCCACCTAACCTTTATGCTTCTTTTGTTACGCGGGTCCCCCTGCGGGTGTGGGACGCAGTCTGTGAGGCTCGGGGCCTCACCACCTTCCCTTCGCCGTTCACACCCATAGTGGGCAACCCGGACTTCTCCCCAGGGATGGAGCCGGGAGTTTTCTCCCATTGGGTGCAGGCGGGCTGCAGGGCGCTCTTCCAGATCTATGGCCCGGAGGGAGTGATTCCGTTTCAGCAACTCCGCCAGGAGTTCGGCCTGACGGAGCTGGATAGATTGCGCTATATGCAGGTTCGGCATTGGGCCCTCCAGCCCCAGGTGCGTGACACCGCTGCTCATCAAATTACACCGTATGAGAGGTGGCTGGTTACCCGGACCTCCGACGCTAAGCTAATTACCGATCTGTACAAGTACCTACAACCCCCGCCGTTTCACTATTACAACCCGGGGAGGGAGCGCTGGCACAGGGAATTGGGTAGGACACTCAGCCACAAGGAATGGGACAAAATTGCGTATCGGGCGCGGCACTCTGCATATCACACGGGCCTTACGGAGACCTTTACTAAGGTGTCCACTTATTGGTACTACACCCCGGAGAGACTGTATGAAATGCATAAACACACTGACAAGGGGTGCTGGCGGGGCTGCGGGCAGGAGGGTACCCTCTCACACATTCTTTGGGATTGCCCCGTGCTGACCGCTTACTGGAAGGAAGTTTTGGATGAGGTGGATAAGCACTTTGGGATAGAGCTGCCGCACCTCCCGGCGTATGTCCTGCTGGGCCTCCCCAATGACCTAATGTACCCACTGAAGTCCTGCAGGGGTAGGCAGATCGCGATTGCGCTGGGGTCTGCGGTCCAGAACATCCTTATCCACTGGCGCACCACCACTGTCCCCTCCATCACGGGTTGGTTGCATAGGCTTTGGCATGTGCTGGGAATGGAGAAGCTGTCGCTCACGGTGGCGGGGGAGATAGACCAATTTGAAGAGCTGTGGCAACCCTTTCTAGCGCTGCTGTCCACTGAATTCCGGGAGCTCACCTGTCCGAGGTATCTTAGGCTTCTCAGGTTGACGCCGCCGGTGATCCCGGCGGACTAGATCACATGTGAGACGGGGGCCTCGGGGGGGGGGGGCTTCTTGGTGAGGACTAATCTGGCGCGGGACCATAGGACGGGGGGGGTGGGGTATTGTTTTTTCTTCCTTCCTTTCTTTACTGGGGGGATGGGGGATGGGGGGGGGTGGATTGTGCTTTGTTGAGTGGCTGCTGGCTTTCATTGCTCAGATTTGGGGTGTTGGATATGCACGCAGGGATTCCACAGATTGCATTTCTAGCCTTTCATTTACTGTGCTTTTCCCCTGGCCCATCGAGCTATCCATCGCCAACCCTCTTGAGTTGCACCTTTTTTTCTTTTTGATTGTATTATATGTACCCTAACCTCCTATCCCCCTCCCCCATGGTTTGTTTTGTTTCAATAAAAACGTTTTAAACATAAAAGCATCGCTGAGGCCCGCACCGGGTCGCGTGCCGGGCGAAGCCCGGGCCAAGGGCGGGCCCGTTTAAGACCGGATAAGGACGGGACGGACCATCCCTCTTACGCCCCATTTAAAGTAAGGAACATCATAATTACTATTATTGTGCCCTTTTATACTGTCTGTGTTAAAATCCTCCCGGATAACTTAATAAGACTTATTTGCATATAGTAGTGGCTGAAAGCACCAATTATGACATCTGTTACCACAACAACCCTACGAGACAGTAGTGTGACTAGTGCTGGCTCAATACTGGGTACTGTGGACAATTTCCTCATACGGGTGTCGTCAGCTCTGGCTAAAGACATTGAATTGTCAGAAAAAAGGCTATCCCTAGACCCTGTATTTGCTAAACGGTCATCCATGGGAAGCCTGGCAGGGGCTAAATCTCCTGTTTGTCTTGACACCGAGCCAGATGACTCTTTATGTTCCTTGGATGAAGCTACAAAAAGCCCACTTGTCTCTACTAAGGATCTTATTGCGGTTTCGTCCAAACAGGTTACTGCTACGCTGGGGAAGAATACAAAAACCCCTTCTCAGAATCCTTTGATGTCTCCTGTAATTAAAACTAGATCAGCACTCATAGCCAAAAAGAGTATGATGAATCAAGCTAAGGGCACGTCTGTGGAAAACAAAAGTGCGGGCAAAAAAACACCTATCCAAACGAAACCCAAGTGTAAAAAAAGGAAGTTGGGAAATGATGCTTTAACTAAGAAAAGTATTACAAATAAAGATTGCTCTGGTCCACCATACGTAGCAAATAAAGAAATTTCCCCTAAGATGGGTACTGACAGAGACTTTTCAGAGGAGCTGGGAATTTTGTTTTGGAAAAAAATGGAAGACTTGCTTAAAAAGACGATTCATCCATTTCACGGAAGACTGGATAGTATTGAGTCTAGACTCTCATGTCTTGAACTTTCGCTAGTATCAGTCCAGCAGACCTTGAGTAATCGGACTAGCGAGCTTGTAAGTTTCTCGACAACCGCAGCAGAATGACTCATCCAGCAAGCTGGAGATCTACCACAGCCTTCGGTAGCCTGCCAGTTCTTCAATAATCACCTAAAGTCTCCCTTGGAGTAGAGGAGCTACTCCCCTGCAGTCCAAATGCACCAAAAAGCAGAGTCCAGTCCACCGCCTTGCAGCTCCCCGGTCCAATGCTGCCACAAATGACCAGGAGAAGGTACTCGTGCTCTGGAAAGTCAGATCTGTCTCTCCACCGAGTGTGAAGATGCCAGGACCAACCGGATCTATGCAGCTCCAACTCCCGGGGGTACTGGACGCCTTGCACAAAACACTGAGAGCGAAAGTCCATTCCGGATTCTCCCTGCACCACAAGCGAGCAGCCGTTAAGGGACGCTTGCATCACTGAGACTCACTTCATGAGTGGCCCAGCTGTCCTGATTTTGCCCCTGCTAGCTGTTTGTCTCTAACTGCGAGGAGCATCTTTGCACGTCCAGCCGAACTAACCACTATGCATCCGAGCCTCCCAGCCCGGGTACCAAAGAACCGACTGTGCCCCCTAGCTCCAAGACCCCTTGCAACGCAAGCCCCTGTTTGGGAGCCCTCTGACTTGTCCCCAAGTCCCTCTGTGCAGCTTGTTTTCAGATGGACCACCTTCACCGTAGCGCACCTAGCTAAAGCTTCACCAGCACCCTGCTCCTGGTGAAACTCAGGCAGCTCCTGAAGAACTGCTGGTAGTACTTTGGGCCTTGGCCCACAACAACTCGGAACCCAGAAGCTGAACCCCTGAAACCGACTGTACTTACCTCTATGCATGCATACATGCTTTTTCTTTCCATAGGATTGCATTGTGCGTAAAGGCGCACAACTTCGAACAGTGTATTTAATTGTGACTATTGCTATCAAAAACATTACTTACCTTTGACTGAAGTTCTTGGTTTTACAATATATATAAAAAGAAGTGTTATTTTCCTTATTTGGTCTTGTACTCATTCTTTGAGTATGAGTCGCATTTATTGCCTCTGTGAGGTACAAGTGCTTGGCAGTACCTTCCAATAAGCCTAACTGCTCGCCACACTACCACAAAAGAGAGCGTTTGTGTTATCTACTTTACCCTCTGTAAGCAGTTGGGGATCCACTGGACTCTCTACACAGTGAGCTTCTTTTTAGTGCACTATATAGAGAGTCAGCTTCCTACAGTAATGAGTGGGTTTTAAGTGGTACCCCTCCACAGTTTGGAGTACCTATGCATCTCCCGTTAGGGCCCCGCTGTGCGCAGGAAAAAACGTAGCCTGCCCTCCACCTTTGCTGGGTGAGAAAGGGCATTACTTACCGTTAGTTCCTCGTGGTGCATTAGAAACATCCCTTAAGGCATCTTTGTCGCCTCTACCTCGTGTGGTACCATGGGAGGAGAAGAATTCTTACCGAATCTCTTCTGGTCCTGCCACTGCATGGAACGCTTTGTTAGTAGTTTAAAAGGAGCTGTGCTGTAGAAAGGACTGGGCAAGTGCCCCCTACCTCTCCCCGCCCCTCCAAAATTCATCTTACCAAATACTTTGTTCCTTAGTAGTTGCGTTTTTTTTATAGAGGTGAGGGAGCAGGTAAAGCAACATTTTGTATACCTCCTTTATTTTGCATGAAATTTAATTATGTAATCATTCTAAATATTAACTTGTACTAATTATTGTAAAATGGCATGACTAATCAACCTCTGCACCTTAATAAACACGAGAATCACGTGGGACTAAAATGCTAATTGCATGCCAAATAATTAAATGATTAACTGTGGTACTCAAACTAACTTAGAATGTGGTGAAATAGAGAATTGCACGATTCATGTTGCTTTTGTGATGATTTGTGCTTCCAGTGCTGCAGAATGGTGAGTATTATTGCTTTAAATGTTGCTACAAGCTAGGAAAATACTAATATATATTGGGATTAGTGTGGGTTTAAACATTAGAATCTTCATTTCTATATTTTAATCACTGTTATGTTTGTTTTTGTTTAAGTTGAAGTTGAAAAGGATTTCTTGAGCGCACTATCACCATGCGGTTTCTTGGCGCTATAGACCGGAGTCGGACCAGAGGGGGGAAAGTGGGAGAGTTAAGA
Organism: Triturus cristatus; assembly: GCF_964204655.1. Taxonomy (NCBI): domain Eukaryota; kingdom Metazoa; phylum Chordata; class Amphibia; order Caudata; family Salamandridae; genus Triturus; species Triturus cristatus. The sequence continues at coordinate 820,055,817 of NC_140595.1, forward strand.
GGGGTAAGCTAGGGAAAACAGGTGGGTTTTGAGTTTAGCCCGAAAGTCTGAATAAAAGGGGATGGAACGGATAGCGAGGGGGAGTGAGTTCCAAAAAGTAGGGGCAAGGGTGGCGAATCTGAAGCCACCAGTTTTTTTCTTGCGGAAGTGAGGGATTTTGAGAAGGAACTGAGTGGAAGAACGGCGATCTCTGGTGGGAATGTAGGAGTTGATTTTGGCACTGATGAAGGCGGGGGCGGTGCCAGCTAAGGACATGAAGGTCAAACATCCTATTTTAAACAGTGAGCGTTCCTTGATGGGGAGCCAGTGGAGGGTCTTCAGCAAGGGGGTGATGTGGCTAGTTTTGGGGAGCCTGTGAATAAGGCGGGCCGCTTGATTCTGAATGAGTTGTAGGCGGCGGCATTTGTAAGCAGGAATGCCCGCATATAAGGCGTTGCCATAGTCAAGGCGGGAGGAGATGAGTGCGAGGATGATAAGTTTAAGGGCCTCCATAGAGAAATAACGTGATATTTTTCGGATGGTTCTGAGGGCCAAGAAGCATGAGGAAACTACGGAGCTGATCTGGGAACGCATGGAGAGGTCTTGACTGACTTTAATGCCCAGCGTTTTCACAGAGGTTGATGGGGTAGGGGGAGAGCCAAAGATGGAGGGCCAAAAAGCGGGGGACCAAGGATTGGAGGGACCGCCAAGGAGGACCAACTCGGTCTTATCAGGGTTCAGCTTCAACTGGTTGAGATTCATCCAGTTGAAGATGAATGTGAGAGTAGAATGGACCTTGGCGATAGAGTCAGAGAGGGGGGAGAGGTTGAAAATAAGCTGCAGGTCATCAGCGTAATTAAACGCTGTGATCTCCATGTCCTGTAGCGCAGCGATGAGGGGGTGGATGTAGAGGTTGAACAGGAGGGGGGAAAGTGAGGAACCCTGGGGAACCCCACAAGGGACAGAGTGGGTGGAAGCGAGAAAGCCATCCAGACGGACGGCCTGGGTGCGACCGGTAAGAAAAGAAGTGATCCAGGCGAGAGCTGGACCTCGAAGGCCAGCCCCCTCAACACGGTCGAGGAGGATGGAATGGTCGACCGCGTCGAAAGCCGCGGAGAGGTCAAGAAGGACAAGGGCCTGGGGGGAGTTAATATCGGCGCCACGCCTGAGCTCATCCACTACAGAGAGAACAACGGATTCAGTAGAATGAGCCGGCCGGAAATCGGCCTGGTGGGTGGCTAAGAGGTGGTGAGTCTCAATGTGATTGGAAAGCGAAGAGATGATGTGGCTCTCAAGGATTTTGCTTAGGAGCGGCAGTAGGGAAATGGGTCTGAAATTAGAAGGGATGGTGGGATCAGCGCCGGGTTTTTTTAGAATGGGTATTACAGTGGCGGCTTTAAATATGTCAGGTACCACGCCACAAGTGATGGAGGTGTTTAGAAGGGTAATGGAAGGGGTTGGGCAGCGAGAGAGAATATCTCTTAAGATGTGTGCTGGGCAGAGGTCGGCAGGAGAGCCTGAGGTGACTTTTCTCAGGAGCATGCTGAAAGCCTCATTAGAAATCAGCGGAAATTCATCAATGAAGAAGGATGGGAAGGGCAGCGGGGGACAGGTGAAAGAGGCGGGGGCTGTGGGGATATTCTGTTTTATAATGGTAATCTTCTCAATGAAGAAATCATTGAGGGCATCGCAAAGGGTCTGGGAGGGGACGGGCTTAGAGGTGGCTCTGTCGGAAGCGGAGAGTTGGTGCACGATAGTAAAAATCTCCTTGGGTTTGTTGGCTGCCAATTGAATTTTCAGCGAGAAATATTCTTGTTTGGCAGAGAGGATAGATTTTTTGTAGGCCTGCAGGAGAGTATGGTATTGTAGCTTGGCGTCAGGGTGGTACTTACGGCGCCAGTGGCGCTCCGCCTGGCGCAGCGCAAGTTTTTGGATTTTAAGGGCGCTGGAGAACCATCTGTTAGCGTCATGAGGGCGCCGAGTTCTCACCCGTCTAAGAGGGGCCACTTGGTTGCAGGCGTCGAGGAGCCAGGTGTTAATAAAGGCTACCTGTTTGTTGGGGTGGAAGTTAGTCAGGGTGGGGACTGAAGAGGCTAAAGAGGATTCGAGGGCAGCCATGTCTACTCTGTTCCAGTTTCGGGCGAAGGTGTTTTTAGGACAGGGAGGGAGGTTGTCCTCTGCCAGGCGGGCAGAGAAGGTGATCAGGGAATGGTCGGACCAGGCACATGGGGATATGTTAAGTGCCGCGATGGATAGATTGGCGGACCATACTTGGTCCAAAATGTGACCAATTATGTGGGTAGGTGCAGAGATGTGGGGGGTGAAGTTGATACTGTGAAGGGTTTCTGAAAAATCCTTGGACATGGTGTCCTCGCGCGGGTCACCTGGCCAGAAGTTAAAGTCCCCTAGTAAGAGGAGGGATGAATTGTTGACTACCAGAGTGGCTAATAAGTCCTGAAAGGCTGAAATGAAGTGGGACATGGATTGGGGGGGGCGATAAAGCAGAATAATCGTGAGGGGAGTCGCAAGGTTAGTGGAGCGAGCTACTAAGAGGTCAATAGATGGAATAGGAGGATGGGGAAGGGGTTGGAATTGGAGGTTGGAGCAGACTATCATAGCCACTCCTCCGCCAGTCTTTCCCCCGGGGCGGTCAGTGCGGAGGATGTAGTAGGAGTCAGGGAGAGAACTAAGAACATCGGGTGGAGAGTCAGCCGTATACCAGGTTTCGGTAAGAAACAGGATGTAGGGGCAGATGGTATCAATAAGGTCAAACAATTCCAAATGATGCTTGACCGCCGAGCGGGTATTGAGGAGGGCTAATGAAGCAAAGGCAGGAGGGCTATCCGGGCGGCTAGGGGAAATAGAAGGGGAGGTGAGGCGAGATAACAGAGCGTGTGGCATAGGAGAGGGGTTGGGGAGGTAGTTTTGGGTGGGTCGCGCGATGTTAAGAAAGTTGATCGTGGCTGAGGTGACTGGGCTGATAGGCCAGTCGTTGTTGTAGGCCAGAAGCTGCTGGGGTGAGTATGTGAGGAAAGGGGCAGGGTGCGTTGCCTCTTGGCCCGGCCTGGCGCGGACGGGTGCAGACGGGCTTGCCTTTGCCATTCGGGTCTACTAGGCTGCAGTACTTAAGATGGAGTTCTGAAGATGCCACCGTCATGTGAGCGCGACGTCTACTGCGCAGAATCGGATGGCTCTGGAGATCTCCAAGCGACCTCCAACGTGAACCGAAGTGTTCCTTGTCAAGGATAGTAACATGGAGGACTGCCAAGATGAAGAATGGTGCGAATGACCATGGGGACAATGAAGGACCTGTACAAGAAGGCTTGCATGTTGTTACTTCGGAACTTTTGCCTGTGAATTACCAAAAAGAATACAATTCAGAAATGTCATACCCTGTCTCATGGGAAACCGGCAAACCTGGGAACATTCAGGAGACTTGAAAGTTGCAAAGGGTTTAGCCAATCAGAACAATTTCTACCCCTAAATTGTTGCACATTGACCTAAAAGTAAGGAGAAAAAGGGCATAAAAAGTCCGTGATCTGGTAGAGGGGGGTTCGTTGGTTCAATCGTTCGGTCATTTTGGCTGATTCGTGGGGACTGTGTCGAGCTGAAGGAGATTTCCTGTTTTACCTGGGTTTTCTTTGATTACAAGAGGACAATTCCATCTGAAGGGTTTTTGATTATTGCTGTGGGTTGACGGGTTCTTCTGAAGATTGTCGCAGAGACTGGAATAATATACGGGGTGGTCGGAAGGTCGCCATTGTTCAATATTCGGTAAATATAAATGTTATGTCAATATTATGTTAAAGATCAAAGATTGGAAGTCTCTCAAATAGAGAAATTATTTGAACTGTAATCCTGAATATGCCAATACAGAGTGAACTAAATTAGATAAACTAAAATTGATTAATAAGAAAGGAGTTTGTGATTCTTTAATAAGGTATTGAAAGAGAACCGAATGGTTCCGAAGCTTTAAATGTGTTTTAGCTGGTTCTAAATCGCCATCAACCAGTCCAACTAATTGGTCCATCGACCAAGTGGTGGAGTGCCTTGATGTTAAAGTTAGGATTCTATAGGTGCAGTTGTATATAATGTATATAATATAAAAGAATTACGATAGGTAACAAGGTACCCCCACATGTCCAGCGCTTTTTCTCCTGTGCACAGATTCGAGTGAGACGTATGAGTGTTGGTGTTATGGGCCCCACCAATGAATGAATGTATGAATGAGTTAGTGTGATGACGAGTCTTTGACATAGGGAGAATATGTAAATGTGCCCTTTTCCGCTGGAGCAGAGGAAAACGTAGTCCCGAACTTGGAGAGTTCTTTGATGAAGGGATCTCCGAAGAGCCCACCGTCCGTCACCTAACCTGCCTCCAGGATGGCCAGCTCTCCCAGTTTCATGTCAAATTATTTTAATAAGGAGTGACTTGCTTTTCGTGGATAAAGTGAAGTTCACGTTATCCAGAATGCACAGTGCTCACTGAGCCCATCCTGAGAGTATATCCAAATCTATGAGGTGGCTTGTTTCATGGGACTCTTCGGCCATATTTATATCCAAGAGCAATCAAGGCCTTTTTCGGGTCCTTGATCAATTTTGTAATGAAGGTGCCATTTTAGGGTCAGTTTCAGGGGTCCATGCTGTCTTCCCCGCTAGAGTCAGCCTAGGACCTTCTGCCTCTTTATCTATGGATTTCCTGATGCGGCTCCACACATACTGAGCCCCCTTCGCTGCTGGGACCTAATCCGTGGAACGGGGTGGAAAATGTTCTCAGGGTTTAACATGTGAGAGAAACCAGCCATCTCTGTTGGGTCAGTACCATCAGTAGAGTCAGTAATGGGTAGTTTAGGGATGCCTTCCAGACTCCGTGGTCTGCAGGGGCCCAGTTCGTCCCCAAAATCGATATTATCAAAATTGTCTCCAGCATCATCTCCCAAAGGAGGAATAGGTCATCATCGAGGGAAATCCCAAGACTTTCGGCCTCCCATCTACTTTGAGCATCCACCTGGCTCTCTGAAAAGAAGCATCTAGGACAACTACGCGCTTCTCATTGAAAGGTAGCAGTACCTGCTTCTCCTCCACCATCTCTAGAGACAGCTCTTGGGAATTTGCCATAGTCCTGCAGAATTATGTCTTTATACTGGCAGAGGGGTCAGTGCGTGTTAGCCAAGGCTTGATGAGGGAATCATACGCCCAGTAAGATAAAGCGGGCACTAACGTAGAAGATTACTGTTGGGAACTCCACGGACTCTAGAGTCACCAAATTGAGTTTGCTGTGTAAAGAAATCCACAGGCAGGCACCACACGGTCGAAGGCAATTAGCCTGAACCTGTTGCCGCGATTCTTAGGCGGAAAAGTAGGTTAACGGGACACACGGGCCGCCTGTAGAAAGCTTGAGCGACCTCTAAAGGCACCGAATAGTCACCACATCAATCCAGGGAATGCAATGGCTTACCCCACACCCACTGCACCCAGAAGCCGCAGAAGTGGGCCGATCCAGAGCTTGGACGCCACCACTGCCTGAATATCCGCTCCGAGAGGTGAAACCTCATAATCTGTGGGCAAGAGGGGTCAAAAAGTCCAGAGCTGTGGGCTTTGTGAGGCGACCTAGAAAAAAGGGGGGAAGAGGAAGAAGAGGCCAGGTCAGAGCGCGACCCCTGTAGCTCAACAGAACACATGCAATAACACGGACGTCTTTGCCCCCAGACTACAAATAAGCTGTCACACATTCAGTAATCTCCGCAGTCAAGTAAATACACGATCAGAAAGGAAAGGCACTTGTCTGGCTGCTGAGCAGCGAAGAAAGCGGAAGTGCCTTTTCCCGAGGATGTCTATATATTAGAGCGAATGATATTAACTCACTAAAAGTACGTGATGTTATATTCGTTTACATTGTAACGTACCAAACAAACAGGACGATAAACGTCACTGTTTTGATCGCGCCCTCTAGTGGGCACTTCAGTTTTATTCTCGGTTGGTGGCAACTGATTTATTTATTCAAACCCAGTCCTTTTTTTAAAAATCCATAATTACTTTGTTTATTTATTTATCGTCCTGTTTGTTTGGTATGTGACAATGCAGCACCAAACTAACATTGCATCCCATGTTTCAAATTCAATCCTTGGTAATATGTATCATTAGCGATTGAGGGAGTTTCAGCGAGGGGATAAATAATAACAACTAAAGAAGGGCTAATATAAGTATCAGCGATATTAATAGGGGTAGGTTTCCCCATTTTTTCGAACTTATATAATTGTGGCAAATGAAATCACTACAGACTTTGGAAAAATAATATAATAAAATAAGATAAAATAAAATAAACAATTATGTAAACGAATATAACATCACAATAATAAATACGTTATGTTCTCTGCCTACTATTACCAGAATACATTGCACACCTTTGTGGTGACATCAAGAGTCACATGATGTTTGTGAAAGTGTTTTTAATTGGGTGTTGTAGAACACAGTGTCATATCAATCGCGAACAAATTATCAGTTGATAACGAAACGCATCGGTATTTTTTGTGACCTGGGTGTTAAAATTAATTAAAGTAACTGGGGAAACGCTGATTCCTGTGAGTGCGTTTTCATTTTCCTGAACAAGGAAATTGTGGTGAATATGGATTTGGCGTGGCTCTGCCGAGAATTTTCGCACCGGGAGGAGATGCGCCATGGGTCTGGTAACTTGAGCCTTGATGTGGAGATATATATATATATATATATATATATATATATATATATAAAATTCAAAAACGAATTCGCGGGTCTCTCTGCCGCTAATGGCGGCGGGCTGGATCGAGAGCGCGAATCCTCAACAATCACAGAAAGTTTCTCGTCGATGATGACAAAAAAGGAAGTTCCAGCCCGATTCCATATACGCAAAAGGATTTATTTTAGTATGGCCCGACGCGTTTCGGTGCAGCCGTGATCAAGGTGCACCGAAACGCGTCGGGTGTTTAACTTGCTACATGCCATACTAAAATAAATCCTTTTGCGGATATGGAATTGGGCTGGAACTTCCTTTTTTGTCATCATCGACGAGAAACTTTCTGTGATATATATATATAGATATAGATATATACTCGCTTTGTAATTGCCAGAGCAGTCCCCTTGCCTACGACGTTGATGCCGTCTGTGGCAGCAGCAGCCCCTTCGTTGACAATCTGTTTTCTTGCTCCACGAATAATTCCATGAAATCAGAGGACAGCACACCAGGAAACGGCACAATACTTTATTGTGCACTAACTTTCAAGGACGACGCGTTTCGGCGTTTGCCTTCATCAAGTTACTTCCTGTACCCCAAACTCCCTTAGAAATAGGTTTCCATGGCTTATCGACATAGACAAAATACTCGCATGAAGCATTTCATGACTGCTTTGCCGTACATTATTATAAACTCAAATTCATTCATTTGCAGTTATAAATGACGATTAAGAATTGCCCCAAAGGATAACAACTAATATATCAAGTTCAATACATTAATTTGGAAAAAGTGCGGGATTACAATGATGTTGCAAGCATCACATGCGGACATATACTTGTCACCGTAAATACTGTTGTGGTGTCGTTCCTATAATGAATGGCTAAATGCATGATTTCAAGCAGCGTATATAGTCCAAATTCAATCATTGTTCGCTAACAACTTCTACTGCTTATATCATTCCGTACCACTAAACCACATCTTAATCATACTACATTATTTGTGAGTAAAATGCCTTGATTGTCTCAAGAGTCTGCGAGTCCCGCTTTTGGTAAGGGAGTCACGATCTCTAAGTGGTGCATTTAACACGCATGTTTATCATATTTGGAACATAACCGAGTTTTCACATTATTCTGACTCGTTCATTGCCCCATCTTTTTTATTACTGTGATCTCATAAAATTTCTCTCACATTACTTTTCCACCTTTGAGGCAATAAAACTTTTTTTGTCTTTCACCATTCCGACCTTAATGGGGTGCAGGATGTATCTTTTTCTGAGTGCAGGGTGTGTGAGGTGTGATGGGACTGTGATTAGTGTGTATTAATGTTTCAAGTGTTGAGTGTGTGGAGAGAGAGGGTATAGGGATGTGGTGGATGTGTATGGAGCCCCAAAGGGTTCCAAAATGTGACTCCACAATTGTGGTTAATGCTCACTAAGAGTTCCTATGTAGGAAACTTGTTACATCCAACATTATCCTATTTCCCTGTCCCAATTAAAATGTGAAAAATAAATGAAAGGGGGATAAGTTCATTTTATTTAAAATCCCAACATAATTCTGTCAGGAAGGTTACTTGTTTTTAATTTGCAACCTAATGAGAGTATTTTATTCATTATTGGCCTATGTGTGTTGCAAACTCCTCCCCGTTGTTGAGCCCTCTAGGCGCTTTACAGTCTAAATCTAGGATAAACCTGAATTCGAGGATTCTTAGGCGTTTCTCACGGTCCCCACCTCGTATATGTTTTGGTATTCTGTCTACCCCAAAGAATTGTAAACTGCTGTTGTTGCTGTTGTGGAACTCTGTATAGTGACGTGCCACAGGATAATTATGATCACGATTCGTGATAGCACGCAGATGTTGTAAAATTCTTAACTTGAGTGGGAGTTTAGTACTGCCTACGTACTGGAGGCCACAAGGGCATTCCAGCATTGAGACAGTGAAGTCACTGTTACAGTTGATCATATGTTTATGTTATTGATCGCTTCTGTTTGGTGCTTGTGATGTATTCTTTGCAGTTTCTTCCATTACGATCTGCTTTGCACATACCACATGTGGTAAAGCCATTAGGCATTTTCAACCACTGTGATTGTGATTGTGCATCCTCCATGGGATAGCTATGCACTAATCTGTCTCGTAGCGATCTGGCTCGTTTGTAGGTTACCTGTGGACTGGCTCCTATGCGTTCACCTATTATAGGGTCTGCCACTAACCCGTTCCAATGTTTCGTCATAATTTTCTCAAGAGCCCATGCTCCCCTGCTGAACTGTGTTATCATTCTCGGAGCATTTGACCTGCTGGTACCCTGTTCCTTTCTCTTTTTGGCACTGGTGGATGGTTTAAATAATAGGTCATGCTGTGGTAGGTCCTTTACTTTATTTTTGGCTATCTCTAGGGTTTCCTCCTTATAGCCCCTTTCTCTGAACCGTGATAGCATGGCCTGTTGTTCTTTATGGTAATCATTATTTGTGCTGCAATTGCGGCGAGCCCTTAGCAATTCCCCATAAGGTATGCTGTGTTTTAAGGGGGCTGGATGGTGACTCGCCGCATGCAGCACTGTATTCCCTGCAGTTTGCTTCCGAAAAAAGGCGGGTTGTGATCTCACCTTCTCTTATTTCTACTGCTATGTCTAAGAACTCACAGTAGCTTGAACTCATGACATGTGTAAACTGCAGGTTCAAATCATTTTCTCCTAGTTTCTCAATGAATTCCTTGGCTAAGTTCTCCAGATCATTCCATATAAGGAACAACTCGTCTATGTATCTGATCCACATAAGTATGTGGTCTGTATACACTTCCAGATGTTGTGTCCACACTATTTGTTCCTCCTACCAGCCTAGGAATAAATTCGCTAGGCTGGGGGCAAAACATGTACCCATAGCGGTTCCAGACCACTGTCGATATACCAACTTCTCAAAGAGAAGGATATTTTCGTGTAGACAGAACAACAACATTGTTTCCAGCATCTTATTATGTTCCCAGTGGTCTATGTGTCTGCTTCTCAAAAAGTACATGCAGGCTGCTACTCCTCTGTGTTGGTCAATGCATGTATATAGTGAGCATACATCCAAACTGATCATTACAAATCCGTCCTCCCACCTTACATCATGAAGTCTCCGACGAAAGTCTGTGCTGTCTTTACAGTAAGATCTCAAATCGGATACATGTTCGGATAAGAAAAGATCCAAGAATATAGACGTATTCTCCAATAGTCCCTCATTGGACGAGACTATTGGGCGCCCTGGTGGTGAAGTGGCACTTTTGTGAATCTTCGGAAGGAAGTATATGCAGGGTATGCGTGGTTTCTCCGTTCTTAAAAACTTGTATTCATCAGTATCAATTAATCCTTGATGGTACCAATTTCCTAAAAGTCTATGGTAATCTTGGATAGTTTGTATGTATTTCTCCCAGTCAATAAGCTCATAGCATGTCCCATCCGTTAACTGCCTCATTGCTTCCGCTTTGTAATTTGTCAAACTCATCACGACATTGCCCCACTTGTCGGAGGGCTTTATCACAATGGTCGGATCCTTCTCTAAAGCTTTCAGAGCTTCTCTTTGTTTCTTCGTTAGATTATCCCAATTGGAATTTCAGAATTTAGTTCTTGTTTTCTTGAGTTCTGTGAAAATTGCTGAGCTGTACGCCTCAATGTTATCATAGTGAACATTGGGATTGAACCTGGATTTCATTTTCAGTCCACTGTGTTTTTGTTGCTTGTTTCTAATGCCACAGCATTGTAACATTAAGTGGTCACTTCTCTCGTACTTGTCCCCCATTTCTAGTTCATGTGACTCAGTAGTTCCATATCTTGTACTTGTAACTCAGCAACATTTGGATTTTCTAGTGTTGTATTCGGCAACTGTTTGAATCTGTTGCGTATTTCAAACATTTTCATTGGTTTTAATTTACGGATATACAGGAACAAATCAATTCTTGTATCAGTATAGTTAAGATTGTTACTTGGACAAAATGATAGTCCTAATTGTAAAACCGAGATTTCCACCTCACTTAAAGTTCTAGTGGACAGATTCACCACTGTTTTGCTTGTTGCTGGATCTTGAATTCCGGCGATTGCTCCATTTAGATTCCTGTGTTTCTTTTTCATTAATCTTCTTCGTTTATGGTCCCTCGTCCTCTTCCTCTTTTTGGCCCCTTTCCCCTAGTTTGTCCTCTCGTTTGGGGCTTGCTTACTTGACTTTGTTCCTTCTTCTGCTTCAGTATTTGGAACTCATGAAGGAATGTGAGAGGACGTGACCCTAAAGGGAACCCCGTGCTGTGTTCTTCAGAATCTGTGCTGATATCTGAATTCGAACCAGTAGACAGTGTTTCTGTTCTGCGTTCTGTGAATGTGGCTCTGAAATTTCTTTGCGCCCAGTCGTATCTCGTCGCATACGTCAGAATGCGCCCTTCAGTGTAATCTCGCTTGTCCCTAAGAAATTTTGGTTTTTTCTTCTGTTTGATCGTATCCTCGTACTCCTTTAATTTCTTTTGGAGTATTTTCATAAACTCTTCTAATGTTTTGTCGTTTTTGTGTTTTTCTAACTCAATTTTTAATGATGTTAACTCCTTTCTAGTTGCTTCCAGATCTATTCATGCGTATTTGATGAGCATCTCAAGCATACCCTTGCATGTTTTGACCGTGAACTGGGCCTATTCCGTGAGAAGGTCCTGATTAGGGTTGTCATAAGTTGGTAGAATGGTAATCCTTAAGCCCCTTGGAACGCGTCCAAATTCCACGTAGTTGGTTAAGGAGGCCACTTCCCACCACTTGTTAATCTCCCGTTTACTTAATTTTTCCAATAGAAACAGCTTTTGTTTGAGGGACGAGTCACTTCCAGTGGGGGCCGTGCTGCCTAAAGATTTAATTGTTACAACATCTTGCTCTTCATTAAATAGCGCGATTGCCTCTGCTTTCCTCTCATTGTCCCATTCACACATACTTTGTCTGTTTCCTTATGCCGCAACCGTATTTAGTTGCGGCCGTCACGTCTGTAACCAGTACTTTTATTACTCGGTTGAACTCTAAGGGAGTTTGGGGTACAGGAAGTAACTTGATGAAGGCAAACGCCGAAACGCGTCGTCCTTGAAAGTTAGTGCATAATAAAGTATTGTGCCGTTTCCTGGTGTGCTGTCCTCTGATTTCATGGAATTAGTCGTGGAGCAAGAAAACAGATTATATATTTATATACATACACACACACACACACACACACATACATACACACACACACACTCTAGGGAGAGTAAGGCCATGTAAGGCCATTGGTGGACATTAACGTTTGAGTTTAAAGACTCTTGGGAAATGTAGTCTTTTCAATTGATGTTCATGATTCTGTCGGCTCTTGAGCTAAAATAAAGTAAAAAGAAATGCATAATCCGAGCAACCGGTCCTGACATAGAATCACTTTTAATTATGAAATTTATAGCCAGACCTATTAGTTTTGCCAATGCTTGCTCTTAAAACGCAATCTACATATTTCAGCACTGTGCAATGGTCGCCCCGATGGAGGACAAAGCGGGTCCGACTAGAAAAGTACAGATATGCACATGAGCAACACTGTGCAAATACGAGGTCCGATGGAGTTTATGGTTCACAGACACATTAAAGACCTCTCACTGGAAATCCAGCCAGATTTTGAACACAACACCTTATGACAGTCACATTATAACAAGTCAAATTTATTCAGTCTGCTCAACTTCAAATGCCAAGACATTTATATTTTTCAAGTATAACATAGTCAGCCCTTCGTTTTTGCACATACCCCAACACGTCATACTGTGGTTTCTGCATTTAAAAATATATATAGATTTATTTTGATATGTGTATACAGACTTCCTTTTCAGAGTCTTGGATGTTCAAAGCTCTATCAACATCACCGAAAGGAAAATACAATCCATACATGATGGATCAGACGCGTATGCGGAATTCTTCAAGTGGACCCAAACACTTTCCCAGGAGAGTGCTGATGGCAACAGGGAAAGGAATCTCAAGGGGAAAGAGTTGCTTTCAAATTTGGCACAGTTTTACAGTTTCTTATTCCAAGTTGATGGTCGAAGGAGTCTCTTCAACAAATTCCCATCTGGCAAACGATCTGAACGCTTTGCAGTTTGGATAGCAACTTCATGGACGCTGCTGGCCTTGGAGCTAAACTCTGCCATCGAGCCATCGCCGCGGCCATTGGTCGACACATTTCCTGACAGAGTCACAGAAAGGACAAACATGGAGCATGCTGTACGATATCTGAAAAATCCTATCTCTCGAGAGATGCCTTCCTAATTTAGCCCTTGGTCTGCAGGAATACCCTGCTCCTGTGAGCCTCACTTCTTCACATACGGGACAAGAAATGAAACGGGGACAAAATCCTTGGATAAGTTCCCACAGTCAGTAATGCTAGCACCATAATGAAGCTCTTCCTGAGGGCCTGTGCCCCTGATGTAAGCTCCATGCCCATTGGACTAAGCAGCTTATTCCCTAACGACTGGCTGAATGTTCGGACTGTAGCTCTGAGAATGTGAAGCTCATTTAAGCCTCGATAGCAGAGCCTTGGAGCCCTTTCAAGGAAGTACAGAGCAAGACTTCTGCTGCTCGGCCCCTGCTGTTGGAACAGGTTGCACCTTGTGTCGCTGCCAAGAAGCCTGGAGGGTACTTGGGAAAAGAGGAACTCACTTTGTTTGCGGTGAGCTGTAGGATTCACTTACTGTGTCATACACACATTGCAGCAGTGCACATGCCAACCTTTGGGGTCTAACAGAGTCGGTGACTCCAACAACAGTTATTAGTTGTTTCCCAACTCCCTTTGGCCAGGTACAGGAAACACACCAGAGGTCAGCTGTACTGTTTTACTCTAATTACTTTCTGTTGGTAAGTAGCAGTAGTGGTAACTTGTGAAGACCAGGATTGGGTGTATTTTTTCCCTTTTTTCTGTGCTCTTCCCTGCCCCCGTACAACATCGGCCTTCACAATAACTGGGTGAGATACAATCAACTAAAATCATCCAAGCACAAGTGTGATGTTCAATCCAGAGCGGATAATATACTTAGCAGCGTCCTGATCATCTTGGACTGTATGAACCAAATTGGTATAAAATTCCTCGGACACTGCCTGCAGGATCTCCCCAGCAATGTCCTAAAAATGCATTTGCGTAGCTCCCCAGCAAGCTTATGGCATTGACTGAACAGATGGTTAAGCTGACCAAGGAAAACATCCACTTCCCAAAAATCCCAGTCATTTCGACTGTCGGGAGTAGTCATGGGGAAAGAGTTGGGTTGCACGCTACTAGTGGAAACCTCAACTGCCAAACTCTCTGGTTTAGGGTGCTGTGTGAGAAAATCAGGGTTGACTGGTGCTGGGATTGGGCTTAGACCAGGTGCCCATGAGGGTGTCTGTAGGGCCTCATTGAATAGAAGTAAAAGTTCTGATGATGTTTGCCCAGGTTGTAAAACGTTGGAAGAACATTCGTTTTAGCCACCACAATGGGTACTGCAAGTCTGAAACCACTGCCACGCGTCTCATCACCATGATGAAGGCGACACTTCTTCTGTCGCTGGTCCAGTGGGAAAACACAACCCACTCTCCAGAGAAGTGTCCAACCCACAGGCATCTTAGAAACCCAGAAATACGTTGTCATTCTTACCATGGTAAGGAAAAAACTCCTCCTCATCACCGTTATCATCCCTGAAGGCAGATTGCCTCTCGTCAGAGTCCAAACCAATAAGTTGTTGGATCACTTGGGAGGCTATGAGATAAAGGCATGGTTTTGTCTGATTCTGAATGGACTGGGGCAGGTGGGTTGTTACGGTTCCAAGACATGACTGGGGCCAAGATGGATTCAGCTTAGAGTCCGAAAGGATGATAGGAACAGGGTAGTCCTCTGGCAACAGTGTCAATGTTGCAGGGAGCGGCATAGATCTTGGTGCCGGATTGGAACTCAGCTCAGACATTGGAGCAGAACCTAAGGTGGGTTCTGGAGGCACAGCTTGCGCCAAGGGCAGACACACCGTTGGTATCCTAATTGGAGACTTCTGTTTGGCTTCGACTTACAGAAAGAATTGAAGCTTGATAATAAAATGTCGCAGGGACATCTTTGAGCGAGAGAAAGGGTCCGCATGCTTGACAAACCATAAACACGCAAATTTACAAGACAGCATACTGAATAAATGGATTAGTTTGAGAAAAGGCAAGAGAAATTCATTTTTTTTTTTTAAAGAGAGGGAAGAGTGGACCCTTGTGATGCTGCACATTGCAGACTTCCCAGGAAGAGTCGATAAGGGGACAGAGACACAGCTTGTGCAAAATCAAACATTATGGAGATCAGTATAAAGTGATCTACGGCATCGAATGCCTAGTCAAGTCTAACCAAACATGTGACTCAACACAATCACAATCTTCCCACACAGGTAATCCACTACTTAATGAGGACAACCTCTGTTCCGTGATATCCCAAGATATTACGCTCAGGTGGACCCAAACAAATTGCCTGAGCAACAGCAGCTTTTTAAATCAGTTTGGCCAGACGAAGGAGAACAGATACTGGCCAATAGCTCGCCAGATGGGCGGGTGTGCTTACGATTTTGTTTTCACTACTGGACTCACCACTATTCTTCCCACCAGATAGGTCCACTTCCTTCCACAAGAGAAGTATACTGTGTCCTTTACTGTCTTTGTACAATAATTTAACATCGAGCCACATAGTGAACACGTTTTTTTCGCTTGTTGTAATGTAACTGCCCCTTACTTTCTAGTACTCACTTCTTTATTTTCGCTTTACTAATTTTCCCACAACCCTCTGTATTGTCACTGTATGTAAAGCCAGATACAAATACTCCAACTCTTCCCAATTTCCCTTATTGCTGTCCAGCGCTATTCTTGATCAGCAGTAAAACATTTCACCTGTTTCTGTCAGCATGCTCCCATGATCTTTCCATTGCCTTTGGGTGCTGCATTAGCGTCACATTTATTATCAATGGTCACTGCACAACAGCCGGACCACTATTACAGAAGTCAATTCTTCACCACCTGGACCTCCACGGCAAAGCCTAAATCTAAGATGGAACCAGGGCCCAGAGTGGACCCTCAGCTGCCTCTTTAAACAGGATGCGCCCCATACTGCCCAGATGTTTTTTATTCACATTCGCTCTCCCCTGCAGGCTCTCCACTTGTCCCAGGACCACCACTCGCACCTAGCAATGGCTCTCACTTTGCTTGCAGCATCCCGGCTAACCAAGTATCTGGTCCCCTACACACACCTCTGCCATGCACCTCACTCCTGCCCTGCTATTCTAGAACTGGACCCACAGAGCCCTACTAACCCACCTCAATCCGCAGTACGACCTGCTATTCTAGTACGGTGACACACAGAGTCCTACCAATGCACCCCATTCCTGCCCTGCTATTCTAGAACTGGACCCACAGAGCCCTACTAACCCACCTTAATCCTACGCCTGCAGTACGACCTGCTATTCTAGCACGGTGGCACACAGAGTCCTACCAATGCACCCCATTCCTGCCCTGCTATTCTACAACTGGACCCACAGAGCTCTACTAACATCTCAATCCTGCCCTGAAGAACCCCTTGCTATTTTAGTACTGGAACACACTTGCACCTGAATCTGGCTCTGCAGCACTCCCTGCTCTCCGACTTCCTACTCCGCTCTGTTACTACAATTTAGTGCTGGCATCCAGTACCCCACCCACCCATTTTCAATACTGGGACGTGCCTATAGGTCTGCGAATGCAATTGCCTCCTGCAATCGAGGAATGCGGCTATCCTTCTGCTGGTCCTCACTCACAGCTCTGCTCGTGCACAACCTCTACTACTCTAGCACTGGGACCAAACCCGAGCTCAGCCAGTGAATCTCAGCATCTCCTGCCCTTGAAACACTGGCATCATACACAGCTCTGCACAGACACCTCAAAAGGGTATGTACTGTTGTGCCAATGCCCAGCACCCACCCAGCGCTAGAGGTGACTCTCCTAGGCCACCCAGTACTGGAAGAATCGGAGTCTGATTTACCTTCTATCGCTTGAGGCATCCATCGTTGAAATGTTTAACACCTTGCAATCCTCACCTCACTTAAAACCATCCAGTTCAAAGATGAAAGTGTCTGTAATTCTTGCCCAATCACCTGCATCCATCTGCCCCTTGCGACGACAGTGCCTGAGCTTCCCCGATACAGGCGGTCATTAAGGAAACAGTTCTCCTCTCCGTGCCAGTCTTTGGTCCACTCGTTTCACCCAACTGACTCTCAGAGGAAAAAGAAAACAAAACTTTCATCCATTCCACCTTGGCGGCTGGCAATGGATACTTAGTGCAATATCACTTCTCCTTCACGGGTCAGTGTTTCTTCTCAGTATTTGTGTTCCCCTAGTTCTACACAGCTCTCTTTTTGTGGTAGAGTTATTCACGCTTCTAGATTAAAGTTCCCCATCACTTGCTTTTCCTGCTCCTTCCACAGCATTGTCCCCTTACATGGAGTCTAGATATCCAGTAAGCGCCAACACAATCTACATTCTAGTCATTCTCTTGCTGCATCTGCAGTTCCTTAGACTTGCGTAGGACTTCCATTTCAGGTTGGAGTCCACCCCAAAGCCCAAGCTCGTCCTCTTGAACAGATCTCCTTTTCAACTCCCCCCCCCCCCGCACCATCTGCAAGCAATGTTTATTCAAACACCAGAAAGTCTTTACATTACCCTGGCTAAAGAGTAGACGCTTTATGTGGACTGAAAACTCCAATATCCTTCATTGAACCGGATGCGGTATAGGGCACCATCGTAGTTGGAGGCAATGCAAGGCAAATATAAATCCTATAAACACAGAAACGTCTAAAAGGTGTAAATGCACATACGAATCTCACAAAGAAGACATTTCATTTTAAATCCAGCACCCTAGAGAATTTGTAGAGCCTTCTGGACATCAGCAAATCTCTTAATTGCTGATGTATCGTCACTGAGGCGACTCCGTGTGCACTGCCTTCAGGGGTATCTAATATAGAAGACCACTTTAACATCTGACTTACTGTCCTAGCACCTTCTGTGAGGTTAAATCACACTAGATCCGAAGAATGTAAATCCTCATTCCCTCAATTTGCACCCCGATGGACCTGCGCTTTAGTGCAGCATTATCTTCCTCTCGAAAGTGCTAGACGCTGGCTGTGCTGTTCACTGACGACCCCAGTCCAGGCTGCTGAGGAAACGCAGCCTGAAAGACACTGTAGAACACATGCTGGCCATTCTCCACAAAGGAGCAAGGTCTGTGTTTTTGGATGGAATCTGGTGGTGGTCACCTTCCACTGTGTGCTAATCGTGCCCACCCTCGGTCAGGGGCATGTGGCGGATGGTGTGGAAGATCCAGTCCATCTTGGTGGTCCAGCCACCATGATGGGCATCGTTCATCTGCTTGGTGAAGTACTCCAGGGCCTCCTGCTCAGTCTTGTCCAGAGCCAGTGTCTTGCGTAGGTAGGCAATGTCATCAAAGGACTGCAGCTCAGGCATGCCGGATCCCAGCATCATGGAGAAGAGGTTGATGAAGAGGTTGGCGTGCTGACGGATTGCCAGGTAGGCCTTGTAACACATCTCTTGAAACCTGGGACAAGGGATAAAGGCAATGTAGTATAAACACGTGTGAATGATGCACAAGCCACATCAAAGAAAACACAACAGAAGCTCATTGGTGTGCCTTAATAGTTGACACTACAAAACATCACAGGGGCATATTATCAACGGCCAGCGATAATTATCGCTGGCCGTGTGTAGCGATAACTTTTTTATCGCAGGTTATCTCTGGAATGTATCGTCCTGGTAGCGTGTTATTAAGCGTTTCTCCAGGGCGATAAAAATTTCAGAGATAGCGAGGTTATCTCCGTTTTGCAAGGAACATCGCTGGTTTTCTAGCGATGTTCCCTGCAAAACGGCGATAACCTTGCTGATACGACCCTGTGGTCGTGTCAGCATAATCCACCCCCTATGTAAAGCATAGGTAAGTCTGGATTTTAGCAGACGTTAGTTTTTGGCGAAAACGGCCATTTTCGCCAAAATCTAATGTGTGCTAATATCATGTGAGCTGCCTTGTAAATATCGCGATGTGAACATCAGCGATATTTGCAAGGTAGTCCATCCGGGGAACGCCCAGTGACGCCCACTTTGCATCTCATTAGAGATGCAAAGGGAGGCGTTGGGGAAAAAGGGTGCTAACATGCGATTATGCATGTTAGCACCCTCTTGAAAATAGGGCGATATTTTTATCTCTGCTTTTTTGGCTTTTTAAGCCAAAAAAGCTGAGATAATGCCCTTGTAAAAATGCCCCATAGTTGTTATGATAGGCAGTCTTCGCGTGGCCTGCTCTGTTACCATCCCTTGATGTTCATGGCTTCTAACACCTGCTAGGACCACTAGGCAGGCTTCTCTAGCCATCTTCAGAACATTAAAGGGACCATCCACTGACTAATGACACATCTCAAAATCCCAGCTGACGTTATCAAATGAAGCAACTCACTAGAATGTCTATAGTTGGTGATTGGTAAAAAAGCAAGACTGGGTAAGAGAAAGGGCCCTGGCCTCAGTGGGGTATGCAGAAGCCTGTGACAGGGTTTACCAAAAGTGCCATGATGCCTTTTATGAATTCCTCAAATAAGTCACCATTCGATGTTCACAAATCACCAAGCCTCGCTGCCCGAGTCCCGGTCCACAGCTGTACAATCTCTTCAAAGGGGGGATGAAGAGAGCACTTCAGAGACAGGAGACTGAGAGATGAAGCGAAGCAGGGAAGGGAAAGCTGCCGTCTTGACAAGGGTAGACTGTATAAAGCAAGAAGAGAATGAAGTGCAAAGAAAAAGAAAAGTCAAGGGGGGGACGGGGACTGCTCAGTGAGAAAACAGGAAGTGGCCAGGAAGAAGGGAATGTAGAAGTTCAGGGAACTGTAAGAAGCAGGAAGTACTGAAACTGACAGAGGAAAAGCAGGTAACTGCTTAGAAAAGTGGGTGGAATCGGGTTCTGCTCTGGAATGAGAAACATCAGGGACTTCTGAGGTGTTAGAAGAAAAAAGAGGGTTCGTGGAAAGTGCTCGATAAAAATGCAGAAAAGCAAGAAGAGTGGAATGCTGAAGCAAAGATAATAGAAACTGGTGAGGAGAAAGGTGAGCACAGAAGGCACAGCTAAACCCTCTTTTTGTTTCTGTATAGCAAGCAAAATGGTTCACTGAGGAAACCATCTTGCTTGCTGTAGTGATACAGCCCTGGGTCTTGGGGTTATTGGACTTGCCCAGCTTTTTGTTTCTATGTCAAATGCAGGTTGAATGGCAATGGAGCCTTCATTATAGCCCTTCAATTATGTTATTGCCTTTTTTTCATATCCGGCATGACTGTCCCTAAGATGTTGCTAACCTCTTGTAAGAAATGGATGGTCTCCCCTCCCCACCTGATGGGGTCAGGAGTCCCACCATGTCAAAATCAACAGCCAGCAGAATGGCCATACCAGAGTCAAGCTCAAACATGAGCTCCGACAGAAGTCCTAACACAAGCATTGGCAAAGCCAAAAGGTCTGGCGTTGTTCGCCAGCCTTTTGGCAATTCTTGTTTTGTTATGCTTTTTATAAACCTTTATAGTTTGAAAAGCTGCCAGGCATTTTTCAATCTAAATATAAAACATTGACTAAAGCTAAAAATGCTGTTTGGTCTCAAAAAGGGACACATTACCATAGTACTCCCTGTCACTGAAAGGAACTACGTGTGTGTATGTGATCCGTGTGAAAGGGGAGCATGCCGTAACTCAAAGATAAGTCAAGCAACGGCTCAAGTGAGCTGACACATTGCTCTTGGATGTATGCTCAAGTGGGTCACAGAAAAATTTGAATGACACAATGGATGAATTGTGGCTGAAACCTCTATAAGTAAATATGTCATAAGCATACATTTAGTAAAATCCAAAGGTCTTGGTTAACCAAGACCTAAAATAAAGCGAATTTGTCTACCATTGGCTGTCAGCCAAAAGAAATTCAAAAATTTAAAGAAAAAGAGAAGGAAAGACAGAAAAGAAAAAAAGGAAAGAAATACGGAAAGAGAAAGAAAGGATTCAAAGAAAGAGGGAAAGCAACAAAAAAGGACAGCAACAAAGAAGGGAAGGAAGGAAAGAAAGAAAGATTAGAAATGGAAAGGAAAAAGAAGGACAGAAAAAGTAAGGAAAGTAAATAGAAAGGAAACGGGAAAGAAAGAAAAAGAGAAGGAAAGCAACAGAGAAGCAAAGAACGACAAGGGAAAGAAAGCAACAAAGTTAGAAAGAAAGAAAAAGAGAACGAGAGAAAGAATTCCCAGATGGAGAGAAAAATGATAGAAAGGAAAAAGAGGGAAAGCAACTAAGAAGGAAATGTAGAAATATATAAAGAAGAAAGAGAAAGAAAGCAAAAGGAAAGAAAGAATATAAATGGAAAGATAAAAGAGGAAAGAAAAGGAAGAAAGAAAATAGAAAAAATGAAAGAAAGGGAAACTAAAGATGGAATGCAACAAAAGGGAAGAAACAACAAAAAAGAAAGAAAGATTCGAAATGGAAAAATGAAAGGGGAATAATAAAAAGGAAGAAAGAAAATAGAAAGTAAAAAGGAACAAGAAAAAAGAAGGAAAGCAACAAAGAAGGAATGTAACATAGAAGGAAACAAAGAAGAATTAAGGACAACAACATAAAAGGAAACAAAGAAAAAGGAAGGAAACAAAGAAAAAGAGAAAGGAAAAGAGAGAATGTAAAGAAGAACGAATTAAAACATAGGAAGAAAAATGATAGGAAAACATAACAGGGAAAGGAGGAAAGCAGCAAAGAAATAAATAAATAAAAGGAAACAAAGAAAGGTGAAAGAAAGAAGAACAAAAAAAGTGAAGAAAGAAAGGCAGAAGAAAGAATTTGAGAGAAAGAAAAAATGAGAAAGGACAAGAATTCAGGACTGGAGAGAAAAAAGGAAAGAAAGGAAAAAGAGCTAAAGGAAAGCAACAAAGAAGTGGAAAAAAAATGAAAAAACAGAAAGAAAGGAAAAAGAAAAGGAAAGGAAAAAGAAAGAGGTAACACAGAAAAGCAAACAGAGAAAAGAAACAAAGAAGGAAAGAACGGAAAACAGAAAAAAGAAGAAAAAGGACAGAAAGAGAAATAAGGAAATTCAAAAAGAAAGATAAAACAAGAAAGAAGGAAAAAAGGAAAGAAAGAAGGAAGAAAAGTCAGAAAATAGAAAGGAAAATGAAATAAATGGAGAAAAAGACAAGGAAGGAAAAAAGGAAAGAAAGAAAGAGAAAAAGAAAGGAAAGGAAAGAAAGACACAAAAGAAAGGAAAGGAAAGAAAGAAAGGAGAAAACAAAGGGAAGAAAGAAAATACATTAAACAATGAAAAAAGAAAAAGGGGAAGAAAGAAAAGAAAGAAGAAGGATAGACCGAAAAAAAGGAAAGAAAAACAATAAAGAAGAAAAGAGGTAAAGCAGGAAAGCAAGAAAGTAGGAAAAATGAAAAAGGAAGTATAGAGTGTAAGGAGGAAAGAGAAGGATAGAAAGAAAAAAGGATGAAAAGAAAGTAGATACGGCAGTAAGAATTCAAAGAAAAATGGAAAGAATAAAAGACGAAACAAGAAGCAAAGAAAGGAAGAGGAAGAAATCGAAAAAAAAAGAACGAACAAGCGAAAGAAAGAAAATAGAAAAATGAAAAGTAAGAAAGAAAATGAAAATAAAAAAATGAAAGGAAGGAAGGAAAGAAACAAAATAGGGAAGAGAGAAAGAAATTAAGTACGAATGAAAGAACAAAATGTTACTTTTTCTTCCTGGGCTAAGTTAAATAAAGTGCAATTGTTGAAATGGAGACCAGAATAAATGTGTTCTGAATAATTTTCCACTTATGAATTCACATGATTAATATTGAAGCTCTTGGTCTGTGTAAAAAAGCATAGTAAAAAGAGGATCACTTAATACAGAACAGTTTCAAATGGACACAATCTTATGCTGTGAAATACCAGCAGTCAGATAAACAAAGGACACTGGCAGGAGACAGGAATTGATAATGCGTGGAGTGTGGCCTGTGCTCACATCTGGTGTAAAATGTTCTGCTTTCACCTCAGTCTCTAAACACAGGCAAAACTGAAGTAATTGTGAAGTAAAAACAGAAAGCGTTGGAATTGAAGGGAACTACCTTGTGTGCGGTTGTGTTTATTAGGAGAGAACAAAATGCTGTCACTCAAAGTGAAGTTCAGTATAAGCTGCACCACTGCCCCATGCTGTATGGTGCAGTGGGTGAAAGCAAAATGTGAATAATAGAACAAGAGACCAATGGATGAAGAGAGGTGGCTGAAGCCGTTTAAGTATATTCTCCATTTAGTCTGCTGCTGATAAATTCTTTAATTCTGGAGCCCCCTCCAAATAATCTACTACTGTCAAAGAATGCGGATGAATAATTTAATCCCTGAAACCCCATATAATGTACTGCCCATGAATGCTTTAAATCTGGACTCTCCATATATTCTACTGGAGATGAATGCTTTAATTCTGCGCACTCTGTGTAATCTACTACTGGGAATGAAAGGTCAGGACTCCACTGATCTAATGGACTTGAATCATGTCTCTCTGAAGAATCCACATAATCTACTGGGACACAAAGGTGCCATTCTGGAGGTTTCACAAAATACACTGTGGGTGGGAGGCCCTCGCTGCAGGTGCTAGCTAACGTTCTGTGGGTGGGAGACCCTCGCTGCTGGTGCTAGCTAACGTTCTGTGGGTGGGAGGCCCTCGCTGCTGGTGCTAGCTAACGTTCTGTGGGTGGGAGGCCCTCGCTGCTGGTGCTAGCTAACGTTCTGTGGGTGGGAGGCCCTCGCTGCTGGTGCTAGCTAACGTTCTGTGGGTGGGAGGCCCTCGCTGCTGGTGCTAGCTAACGTTCTGTGGGTGGGAGGCCCTCGCTGCTGGTGCTAGCTAACGTTCTGTGGGTGGGAGGCCCTCGCTGCGGGTGCTAGCTAACGTTCTGTGGGTGGGAGGCCCTCGCTGCTGGTGCTAGCTAACGTTCTGTGGGTGGGAGGCCCTCGCTGCGGGTGCTAGCTAACGTTCTGTGGGTGGGAGGCCCTCGCTGCTGGTGCTAGCTAACGTTCTGTGGGTGGGAGGCCCTCGCTGCTGGTGCTAGCTAACGTTCTGTGGGTGGGAGGCCGTTGCTGCTGGTGCTAGCCAACGTTCTGTGGGTGGGAAGCCCTCGCTGCTGGTGCAGGCTAACGTTCTGTGGGTGGGAGGCCCTCGCTGCTGGTGCTAGCTAACGTTATGTGGGTGGGAGGCCCTCGCTGCTGGTGCTAGCTAACGTTCTGTGGGTGGGAGGCCCTCGCTGCTGGTGCTAGCTAACGTTCTGTGGGTGGGAGGCCCTCGCTGCTGGTGCTAGCTAACGTTCTGTGGGTGGGAGGCCCTCGCTGCTGGTGCTAGCTAACGTTCTGTGGGTGGGAGGCCCTCGCTGCTGGTGCTAGCTAACGTTCTGTGGGTGGGAAGCCCTCGCTGCTGGTGCAGGCTAACGTTCTGTGGGTGGGAGGCCCTCGCTGCTGGTGCTAGCTAACGTTCTGTGGGTGGGAGGCCCTCGCTGCTGGTGCTAGCTAACGTTCTGTGGGTGGGAGGCCCTCGCTGCTGGTGCTAGCTAACGTTCTGTGGGTGGGAGGCCCTCGCTGCTGGTGCTAACTAACGTTCTGTGGGGTTAATGTTTTATGGCTCAGAACTGCAGTTAACCAATTAGAACATTAATATGCAATTCCTCAGCAGCACTGGGGGATTCCTATGTTCCAACTAGTAGTCATGCATGTACGGTGGGAGCTGCACATGGAACTCCTTGCCCTTAAGTATCTGACCTCTCAAACTCCTTGGTCTTGGTGTACTCCGGAAGCCCTTTGCTAATGACAATCAGGAAGTCCTGGGTCAGTACAAACGGGACGCGCTCCCTCTTGTAGCCAAACTTCTTCTTCTTGTGGTCCAGGAAGTGGCCAAAATCGATGTGGAAGAGCTGGTGGGAGGCAAAGACAAACAGGCGTTTATGGGTTGGGTAGAATGCTTGAGGCCGTCATCCATAGATTTAAAAATACCACACTTGACACCAACCTATCCTCAGAAACAAAGTGTGACTCAACATGCTTGGGTAGGTTCCAACACTGCAGTGCATGCTGGGATTTCATTACTTTATAATTTATCACACAACTTCATTTATATATCAAGTAAAAATAAGAAACAGGGAATAGGAAAGAAGTTTACAGCAGCTTTAAAAACCTACTTTCCCCATGATCACAAAGCACTGTATGCACCGCACCAGTCCTTCATTGACAAATACATATCAGGAACAAGGCATGTGTGGTGATGCAAATTTCAAAATGCAACGCCCACTTTACAAATTAATATCATACTTCGCTTGTCATTTATTGTCACAGAAAGGGGTTCATATTGCAGCCAAGGATGGCGCTGAATGGATGCTAAGATCATTACCCTCCAGGTCAAATTAGCTGAAGTTTGGGAAGCGAGTGGTGGGAAATTTACTACATAAGCTTGCTTGTTCCGCACGAAGACTGCAAATTTCCACTCCTAAATGCCAGGTGGAGACAGAGGGCAGTAAATGTCAGAGTGTCGCTTGCTAAACTGTGGGGTCTTGTTCCCTCCTCTTTGTACCATTCTACTGCGTGGTTTTATCTTTAAAATTAAATTGAAAAGCCAACTCTTGAACTGGAGGCCAAAGATTCATTCCATTGGTGGTCTTGAGTTCCCGATTGAGATGTGACTTAAAAAAAGTATTTCCTAGTGATTGTGTGTTATCCACTTCAACTGCATCATTTGGGTGACATTTTGTATTCCTGGTATGTTGGCGCCTTGAAGCCGGACTTCCTTTGATCGACAGCCCCATGGGTGATGACCCTCCCCTTGAAAAGAACTCTACTTTCAACCATGAGCCAACACTTGCCCTCTGAAGTAGCTCAGCTACTACCTATTGCAGCACTGGGGCGTACCCAGCAGCTCGTACGTTGTCTCTATTCAGACGCAAACCTCTTGGTAACATGCACTTTGACTCCACAGTACCGGGGTCTGGTCCACCATTCACAACACCTCACACAGATACACAAGCAAATGCAGGTCTCGCGAGTGTCCAGCACAGAGCGCAGATTCCTGGAGGCTCCGCAGTCTTTCAACCGGAGCCGCTCTGGCTGAAACCAACTCCACAGCGCTGAGCCTGAAGAGAGGCATAGCAAGGAGAAACAAGCATTGGCAAGCCCATAGGTCTGCCCTTGGAAAGTGTGCCATGTTTGTATTATTTTGGTCTTCAAACATGTAATATGCAAAACAAAAAAGGGCAGAAATATAAAAATAAATGAGTGCCCCGGTAGCTAAGGCACACCAGCCATGGTACTGAAGAGCACTTCCTTTTAAGCGGCTATAAGAGACAGTCTGTGGTGGGGCGCCCCTGGGCCTCAACCCTGGTGAGTGAGGCATTTGCCTCTGGTGCCCTGGGGTCCGTCCTACTCTGGCTCTTACACTGGGCCAACTACAAGCCTTTGTGCACTTGACTCTCAGGGTAGCACGGGTGAGCCGTGAAAGGCTTCTCAGAGAGATAGTATGGGAAGCAAGCGGCCATAACTCAACAGTCAGTCAACTGATACAATAACGTAGGGGTCAAACAAAATGGAGTCCGCCGGTCCCAGTACTCCGACTCTCACCAAAGAGGTTTAACAAACATCTCTATCTCTCTCTCTCCCTCTCTCCCTCCCTCCCCTCCACGCAGGAAACGGGTTCATAGAACCCCAGAACTTCACATGAGATCAGTCAGTAGGCACAGCTGCCAAGTTTTCAGTTGGTGTAAGTGCGACATTTTTCTGTTGTCAATGTTCTTATTTGTGGCATTTCAATGCCTTATGTTTGACACTTTAAGTGATAGCTTAATGCTGTAGAAAAAAAAAGTCACACTAATGTGACAAAAAATTATCAATCACCCGTTTGTGACGATAGTGGGCTAAAAATGCCATAAGTGAGATCGGGCTCTCTTGACATGCTTATGCCAGGCCACTAACCTACTGCCCATTTCTGAAATGGAAACATTTACAACACCAGAAGAAATTAAAAACAAGTCATGAATATAGAACATATAAATTTAATCTAGAATCACTCATGCATTCGGTGTGGAAAAAAGTTACCGGTAGGAATACATTTACAACATGTCTTGGTTTGTATGAGTGTTAGTTTATTACTCTCAGGCCTGACCAATTTGAATTGTAATGTTTTCCAAGTTTCACAGCTCCCCAAGACTACCAATTTCAGTAGAAAAACCCAGAACTTTTAAAAGGAAGAGTGTTCGTGAGAAGCCGAACCTCATGGATCACACCTTTTCGCACTCCAAGAACATTTAACAATAAAAATTGATGGAGTATGGTGAGACAGAACAGAAAGGCTGGTGGCCCACACAACAACATGCATGAAAAAGACCCAGTGTCTCTGGTTTTATAGAGCTCTCTCTGAGGACACAAAGTAATATAGACTAAAGTACAGTGTAACGGAGCTCTCTCTGAGGACACAAAGTAATATAGACTAAAGTACAGTGAAACAGAGCTCTCTCTCAGGACACAAAGTAATATAGACTAAAGTACAGTGTAACAGAGTTCTCACACAGGTCACAAAGTAATATAGACTAAAGTACGGTGTAACAGAGCTCTCCCTCTTGACACGAAGTAATATAGACTAAAGTACAGTGTAACAGAGCTCTCTCTCAGGACACAAAGTAATATAGACTAAAGTACGGTGTAACAGAGCTCTCTCTGAGGACACAAAGTAATATAGACTAAAGTACAGTGTAACAGAGCTCTCACACAGGTCACAAAGTAATATAGACTAAAGTACAGTGTAACAGAGCTCTCTCTCAGGACACAAAGTAATATAGACTAAAGTACAGTGTAACAGAGCTCTCTCTGAGGACACAAAGTAATATAGACTAAAGTACAGTGTAACGGAGCTCTCTCTGAGGACACAAAGTAATATAGACTAAAGTACAGTGTAACAGAGTTCTCACACAGGTCACAAAGTAATATAGACTAAAGTACGGTGTAACAGAGCTCTCTCTCTTGGTTGTATGACATAATTTCGACAGACAGAAAATCGACCTACAAATATATCGCAACAAAAATATCGATGTCAAGAATATCGACATCCTATCTACATGGTAAGTACAAAAATATCGAAAATTAAATATCGATGTCAAAAATATCGTTATTAAAAATATCGTTTTTATTTTACTTTAAAAATATATGTAAAATAAACCAAATAATACTTAGAAATTAAATAAACATAATAAAATATATTGTATAATATTTAAAATGTATAATTAATATATATAATTTAATAAAACTTTAATTAAACATATACATATAATATATAATATATATACTTACTTAATAATTAATTTTACTAATAATTTCTGTAACGTATAAATTATTACATATTTTTAAAAATTACCAATACATCTATACACATAAAATAATAACATTAATAAATATTTAATAATTACATATAGCAAATAATAATCAATATTTTTAATGTGAATAATTTTTATTATTAATGATATATTACAATAGCAAAAATAATACAAAACATATGAAATATCAGACACAATAAAACTACTAGTCCAACTCCAACAAAAACAACAGTAAGGAAAATGTTGGATACCGTAGGGGTAAAAATTACTATTCCAACTCCAAAGAGTGCAACAGTAGGGAAAGCGTTGGATAGCGTAGGGTTAAAATTACTATTCCAACTCCAGAGAGTGCAATAGTAGGGAAAGCGTTGGATAGCGTAAAGGTAAAAATTACTATTCCAACTCCAGAGAGTGCAACAGTAGGAAAAGCGCTGGATAG
Organism: Triturus cristatus; assembly: GCF_964204655.1. Lineage (NCBI taxonomy): Eukaryota > Metazoa > Chordata > Amphibia > Caudata > Salamandridae > Triturus > Triturus cristatus. The sequence continues at coordinate 820,084,351 of NC_140595.1, forward strand.
CGTAGGGGTAAAAATTACTATTCCAACTCCAGAGAGTGCAACAGTAGGAAAAGCACTGGATAGCGTAGGGGTAAAAATTACTATTCCAACTCCAGAGAGTGCAACAGTAGGGAAAGCGTTGGATAGCGTAGGGGTAAAAATTACTATTCCCACTCCAGAGAGTGCAATAGTAGGGAAAGCATTGGATAGCGTAAGGGTAAAAATTACTATTCCCACTCCAGAGAGTGCAACAGTAGGGAAAGTGTTGGATAGCGTAGGGAAAAGAATTACTATTCCAACTCCAGAGAGAGTAATAGTAGGGAAAACGTTGGATAGCGTAGGAGTTAAAGTTACTATTCCCACTCCAGTGAATCCAACAGTAGGGAAAGCGTTGGATAGCGTAGGGGTAAAAATTACTATTCCCACTCCAGAGAGTGCAACAGTAGTGAAAATGCTGGATAGCGTAGGGGTACAAATTACTATTCCCACTCCAGTAAGTGAAACAGTAGGAAAAGCGCTGGATAGCGTAGGGGTAAAAATTACTATTCCCACTCCAGTAAGTGAAACAGTAGGGAAAGATCTGGATAGCGTAGGGGTAAAAATTACTATTCCAACTCCAGAGAGTGCAACAGTAGGAAAAGCGCTGGATAGCGTAGGGGTAAAAATTACTATTCCAACTCCAGAGAGTGCAACAGTAGGGAAAGCGTTGGATAGCGTAGGGGTACAAATTACTATTCCCACTCCAGTAAGTGAAACAGTAGGGAAAGCGCTGGATAGCGTAGGGGTAAAAATTACTATTCCAACTCCAAAGAGTGCAACAGAAGGGAAAGCGTTGGATAGCGTAGGGGTAAAAATTACTATTCCAACTCCAGAGAGTGCAATAGTAGGGAAAGCGTTGGATAGCGTAAGGGTAAAAATTACTATTCCCACTCCAGTGAGTCCAACAGAAGGGAAAGCGTTGGATAGCGTAGGAGTAAAAATTACTATTCCCACTCCAGAGAGTGCAACAGTAGTGAAAACGCTGGATAGCGTAGGGGTACAAATTACTATTCCCACTCCAGTAAGTGAAACAGTAGGGAAAGCGCTGGATAGCGTAGGGTTAAAAATTACTATTCCAACTCCAGATAGTAAAACAGTTGGGAAAGCACTGGATAGCATAGGGATTCTATAAACATAATAACCAATTAAATAATTAGTTATAAAAAAATAGCATATTAATAATTAATTTACAAAATATGTATTATTAAATACCAATTATTTAAAATAAATATTTATATAAATAACTTTAAATTACATCCCACACTATTCCCCCTTTAATACACAACACACTACACATACAAAATACACAATACATTTAAATATCAGTTTATCTATTATTTACAATTAATAATACATTCTTTATAATTAATATACTTATTATTTACAAATTTATACATATTAACTACCAAATTACAATTATTCACAAATTAATTATTAATTAACAATACATTAATTAGCAATAACAACAAATAACATGGAATAATACATTATTTTTATTTACTATATTTAATGTACTAATAACAATTAAATACCAATTAATAATTAATTAACAATTAATTATTAGTAATTACAAATAAATAAAAATTATCAGTAATTATTTGAATGTAATTACATCCCACCCTATTCCCCTATAAACCCACAACCCACTACACATAAAAATTCACATAATTAATTTAATCATCAATTAATCACTTAATAAAATTAAATCACCAATTAATTAGTAATTAACAATTAATTAATTAACAATACCAATAAATAAATATTAATATTAAACTAATTATAACTTATATAATTAACCAAATAATAAAATCAATTTACAATTAATAATTAATTAACAATTAATTAATCAATTAATATATTTAATTAACAATAAGTAATTAATTAACAATTAATTAATCATAAATACCAATTAAACAATACATTAATTAATTATAATTAAATTACTTCCCACCCTATTCCCCTATAAACCCACAACCCGCTCTGATACTAAAACGCTAAATTATATTTTAAATAATTATTAATCTCTAAACATTTATTTTTAAATGTATTAAAATACATTACAATAATCTTTAACATACAAATAAAATACATATTAAAATACATTACACTAATAAAATATCGATATTCTTGGCATCGAAATTTTTGATTACGATATTACTTACATCTATATTAATGACTTCGATATTATTAACTTCGATAATACTTACCTTGGGGTCTATATTCTGTCCATCGATATTCTTGACTTCGATATTCTTTACCTAAGATATTTACAACTCGATATACTTGTAGTTCGAAATTAAAAACTCGATATTTAGACTGCTCAGCCTCTCTCTTGACACAAAGTAATATAGACTAAAGTACAGTATAACAGAGCTCTCTCTGAGGACACAAAGTAATATAGACTAAAGTACGGTGTAACAGAGCTCTCTCTGAGGACACAAAGTAATATAGACTAAAGTACAGTGTAACAGAGCTCTCACACAGGTCACAAAGTAATATAGACTAAAGTACAGTGTAACAGAGCTCTCAGAAAGGTCACAAAATAATATAGACTAAAGTACAGTGTAACAGAGCTCTCAAACAGGTCACAAAGTAATATAGACTAAAGTACAGTGTAACAGAGCTCTCACAGAGGTCACAAAGTAATATAGACTAAAGTACAGTGTAACAGAGCTCTCTCTCAGGACACAAAGTAATATAGACTAAAGTACACTCTAACAGAGCTCTCACACAGGTCACAAAGTAATATAGACTAAAGTACAGTGTAACAGAGCTCTCACACAGGTCACAAAGTAATATAGACTAAAGTACGGTGTAACGGAGCTCTCTCTCAGGACACAAAGTAATATAGACTAAAGTACGGTGTAACAGAGCTCTCTCTCTCAGGACACAAAGTAATATAGACTAAAGTACGGTGTAACGGAGCTCTCTCTCAGGACACAAAGTAATATAGAGTAAAGAACGGTGTAACTGAGCTCTCTCTCAGGACACAAAGTAATATAGACTAAACTACTGTGTAACGGAGCTCTCTCTCAGGTCACAAAGTGATATAGACTAAAGTACAGTGTAACGGAGCTCTCTCTCTCAGGACACAAATGAATATAGACTAAAGTACGGTGTGACGGAGCTCTCTCTCAGGACACAAAGTAAGCTGTAACAGAGCTCTCTCTCAGGACACAAAGTAAGCTGTAACAGAGCTCTCTCTCAGGACAGTGTAACAGAGCTCTCTCTCAGGACACAAAGTAATATAGACTAAAGTACGGTGTAACGGAGCTCTCTCACAGGACTCAAAGTAATATAGACTAAAGTACGGTGTAACGGAGCTCTCTCTCAGGACACAAAGTAATATAGAGTAAAGAACGGTGTAACGGAGCTCTCTCTCAGGACACAAAGTGATATAGACTAAAGTACTGTGTAACGGAGCTCTCTCTCAGGTCACAAAGTGATATAGATTAAAGTATGGTGTAACGGAGCTCTCTCTCAGGACACAAAGTAATATAGACTAAAGTACGGTGTAACGGAGCTCTCTCTCAGGACAGAAAGTAATATAGACTAAAGTACGATGTAACGGAGCTCTCTCTCAGGACACAAAGTAATATAGACTAAAGTACGGTGTAACGGAGCTCTCTCTCAGGACACAAAGTAATATAGACTAAAGTACGGTGTAACAGAGCTCTCTCTCAGGACACAAAGTAATATAGACTAAAGTACGGTGTAACGGAGCTCTCTCTCAGGTTACAAAGTAATATAGACTAAAGTACGGTGTAACGGAGCTCTCTCTCAGGACACAAAGTAATATAGACTAAAGTACGGTGCAACGGAGCTCTCTCTCAGGACACAAAGTAATATAGACTAAAGTACGGTGCAACGGAGCTCTCTCTCAGGACACAAAGTAATATAGACTAAAGTACGGTGTAACGGAGCTCTCTCTCAGGACACAAAGTAATATAGACTAAAGTACGGTGTAACGGAGCTCTCTCTCAGGACACAAAGTAATACAGACTAAAGTACGGTGTAACGGAGCTCTCTCTCAGGTCACAAAGTAATATAGACTAAAGTACGGTGTAACGGAGCTCTCTCTCAGGACACAAAGTGATATAGACTAAAGTACGGAGTAATGGAGCTCTCTCTCAGGACACAATTTAAGCTGTAACAGAGCTCTCTCTCAGCACAGTGTAACAGAGCTCTCTCTCAGGACACAAAGTAATATAGACTAAAGTACAGTGTAACAGAGCTCACTCTCAGGACACAAAGTAATATAGACTAAAGTACGGTGTAACGGAGCTCACTCTCAGGACACAAAGTAATATAGACTTAAGTACGGTGTAACAGAGCTCTATCTCAGGACACAAAGTAATATAGACTAAAGTACGGTGTAATGGAGCTCTCTCTCAGGACACAAAGTAAGCTGTAACAGAGCTCTCTCTCAGGACAGTGTAACAGAGCTCTCTCTCAGGACACATTGTAATATAGACTAAAGTACGGTGTAACAGAGCTCTCACACAGGTCACAAAGTAATATAGACTAAAGTACGGTGTAACGGAGCTCTCTCTCAGGACACAAAGTAATATAGACTAAAGTACGGTGCAACAGAGCTCTCTCTCAGGACACAAAGTAATATAGACTAAAGTACGGTGTAACGGAGCTCTCTCTCAGGACACAAAGTAATATAGAGTAAAGAACGGTGTAACTGAGCTCTCTCTCAGGACACAAAGTAATATAAACTTAAATACTGTGTAACGGAGCTCTCTCTCAGGTCACAAAGTGATATAGACTAAAGTACAGTGTAACGGAGCTTTCTCTCTCAGGACACAAATGAATATAGACTAAAGTACGGTGTGACGGAGCTCTCTCTCAGGACACAAATTAAGCTGTAACAGAGCTCTCTCTCAGGACACAAAGTAAGCTGTAACAGAGCTCTCTCTCAGGACAGTGTAACAGAGCTCTCTCTCAGGACACAAAGTAATATAGACTAAAGTACGACGTAACGGAGCTCTCTCTCAGGACACAAAGTAATATAGACTAAAGTACGGTGTAACGGAGCTCTCTCTCAGGACACAAAGTAATATAGACTAAAGTACGGTGTAACGGAGCTCTCGCTCAGGTTACAAAGTAATATAGACTAAAGTACGGTGTAACGGAGCTCTCTCTCAGGACACAAAATAATACAGACTAAAGAACGGTGCAACGGAGCTCTCTCTCAGGACACAAAGTAATATAGACTAAAGTACGGTGCAACGGAGCTCTCTCTCAGGACACAAAGTAATATAGACTAAAGTACGGTGTAACGGAGCTCTCTCTCAGGACACAACGTAATATAGACTAAAGTACGGTGTAACGGAGCTCTCTCTCAGGACACAAAGTAATACAGACTAAAGTACGGTGTAACGGAGCTCTCTCTCAGGTCACAAAGTAATATAGACTAAAGTACGGTGTAACAGAGCTCTCTCTCAGGACACAAAGTGATATAGACTAAAGTACGGTGTAACGGAGCTCTCTCTCAGGACACAATTTAAGCTGTAACAGAGCTCTCTCTCAGGACAGTGTAACAGAGCTCTCTCTCAGGACACAAAGTAATATAGACTAAAGTACAGTGTAACAGAGCTCTATCTCAGGACACAAAGTAATATAGACTAAAGTACGGTGTAACGGAGCTCTCTCTCAGGACACAAAGTAATATAGACTAAAGTACGGTGTAACGGAGCTCACTCTCAGGACACAAAGTAATATAGACTAAAGTACGGTGTAACGGAGCTCACTCTCAGGACACAAAGTAATATAGACTTAAGTACGGTGTAACAGAGCTCTATCTCAGGACACAAAGTAATATAGACTAAAGTACGGTGTAATGGAGCTCTCTCTCAGGACACAAAGTAAGCTGTAACAGAGCTCTCTCTCAGGACAGTGTAACAGAGCTCTCTCTCAGGACACATTGTAATATAGACTAAAGTACGGTGTAACAGAGCTCTCTCTCAGGACACAAGGTAATATAGACTAAAGTACAGTGTAAGAGACCTCTATCTCAGGACACAAAGTAATATAGACTAAAGTACGGTATAACGGAGCTCTCTCTCAGGACACAAAGTAATATAGACTAAAGTACGGTGTAACGGAGCTCTCACACAGGTCACAAAGTAATATAGACTAAAGTACAGTGTAACAGAGCTCTCTCTCAGGACAGTGTAAAAGAGCTCTCTCTCAGGACACAAAGTAATATAGACTAAGGTACGGTGTAACTGAGCTGTAACAGAGCTCTCTCTCAGGACCGTATAACAGAGCTCTCTCTCAGGACACAAAGTAATATAGACTAAAGTACAGTGTAACGGAGCTGTAACAGAGCTCTCTCTCAGGACAGTGTAACAGAGCTCTCTCTCAGGACACAAAGTAAGGTGTAACAGAGCTCTCTCTCAGGACAGTATAACAGAGCTCTCTCTCAGGATGCAAAGTAATATAGAGTAAAGTACGGTGTAAGGGAGCTCTCTCTCAGGACACACTGTAATATAGAGTAAAGTACGGTGTAACGGAGCTCTCTCTCAGGACACAAAGTAATATAGACTAAAGTACGGTGTAACGGAGCTCTCTCTCAGGACACAAAGTGATATAGACTAAAGTACGGTGTAACAGAGCTCTCTCTCAGGACACAAAGTAATATAGACTAAAGTACAGTGTAACGGAGCTCTCTCTCGGGTCACAAAGTAATATAGACTAAAGTACGGTGTAAGGGAGCTCTCTCTCAGGACACAAAGTGATATAGAGTAAAGTACGGTGTAACGGAGCTCTCTCTCAGGACACAAAGTAATATAGACTAAAGTACGGTGTAACGGAGCTCTCTCTCAGGACACAAAGTGATATAGACTAAAGTACGGTGTAACAGAGCTCTCTCTCAGGACAGTGTAACAGAGCTCTCTCTCAGGACACAAAGTAATATAGACTAAGGTACGGTGTAACTGAGCTGTAACAGAGCTCTCTCTCAGGACAGTGTAACAGAGCTCTCTCTCAGGACACAAAGTAATATCGACTAAAGTACAGTGTAACGGAGCTCTCTCTCTCAGGACACAAATGAATATAGACTAAAGTACTGTGTAACGGAGCTCTCTCTCAGGTCACTAAGTGATATAGACTAAAGTACAGTGTAATGGAGCTCTCTCTCTCAGGACACAAATGAATATAGACTAAAGTACGGTGTGACGGAGCTCTCTCTCAGGACACAAAGTAAGCTGTAACAGAGCTCTCTCTCAGGACACAAAGTAAGCTGTAACAGAGCTCTCTCTCAGGACAGTGTAACAGAGCTCTCTCTCAGGACACAAAGTAATATAGACTAAAGTACGGTGTAACGGAGCTCTCTCACAGGACTCAAAGTAATATAGACTAAAGTACGGTGTAACGGAGCTCTCTCTCAGGACACAAAGTAATATAGAGTAAAGAACGGTGTAACGGAGCTCTCTCTCAGGACACAAAGTGATATAGACTAAAGTACTGTGTAACGGAGCTCTCTCTCAGGTCACAAAGTGATATAGATTAAAGTATGGTGTAACGGAGCTCTCACACAGGTCACAAAGTAATATAGACTAAAGTACGGTGTAACGGAGCTCTCTCTCAGGACACAAAGTAATATAGACTAAAGTACGGTGCAACAGAGCTCTCTCTCAGGACACAAAGTAATATAGAGTAAAGAACGGTGTAACTGAGCTCTCTCTCAGGACACAAAGTAATATAATGAATATGCTACTTACCAGTATGCATCTGTTCTTGGCATGTAGGGCTGCTGACATTCATATCTGTGCATAGATCGCCGCCTAGTGTTGGGTCCGGATGTTTGCACGTTGTTGTCCTGGAAGAGTCTTCGAAGTATCCTTGGATAGGTGACTCCTCCCCTGGACTACAGTGCGCATGGGCATCCTCTCCATCCTCAGATTGTTTTTCGCCATTGTGGCAGTGATGGAGTAGATACAGTAAGTGATGACCATGCTTTACAGTAATTCTGAGAGCTGCAGCTGCGACAGGCGCCGGGGAGGAGGGAGGGCGATATGAATGTCAGCAGCCCTACATGCCAAGAACAGATGCATACTGGTAAGTAGCATATTCAGTTCGAGGCATGTGGGCTGCTGAATTCATATCTGTGCATAGAATGTATAGCAGTGCCCTCTATTAGCGGCGGCTACCCGTGCCAGCTGCAGCGGTCTGAAAAAGGGTTTTGAGAACAGCCTGTCCTACAGCTGCCTGCTGTTTTGATTGCACATCTACACAATAGTGTTTGGTAAATGTGTGTGTAGTGGACCAGGTGGCTGCTCTACATATATCATGCAGGGGAATATTTCCTAGAAAAGCCATGGAGGCCCCTAACTTACATGTTGAGTGGGCTCGTGGGGGAATAGTTAATGTGCGTTTTGCCTTTTGATAACAGATTTGAATACACTTAACTATCCATCTGGCTATCCCTGCTTTGGAGATGGCGTTACCTTTGTGGTGTGGGGCAAAGGCAACAAACAGTTGTTTTGTCTTCCTAAAGGGTTTAGTCCTGTCGATGTAGTACATGAGGGCCCTCCTTACATCCAGTGTATGGAGTGCCCTTTCTGCGACAGTTTGTGGGTTTTGGAAGAAAACGGGCAGTTCAATAGTTTGATTTATGTGGAACTGCGATATTACCTTGGGCATGAATTTGGGGTTGGTACGTAGTACGACCCTGTTGGCGTGCACCTGTATAAATGGCTCTTGAACTGTTAGTGCCTGGAGTTCACTAACTCTTCTCAAAGAAGTGATCGCTACCAGGAAAGCTACTTTCCAGGTGAGGAATTGAATCTCGCATGAGTGGAGAGGTTCAAAGGGTGGACCCATCAGGCGTGTGAGGACCAGGTTGAGGTTCCACATTGGAGCCGGTGGGTGGCTTGGTGGAATGACTCGTTTGAGTCCTTCCAAGAATGCTTTGATGGCAGGCACTCTGAATAGTGAGAGGTGCTGCCTGGTTTGCAGATAGGCTGAGATTGCGGTCAAATGGACACGTATAGAGGTGTACGCCAGATTGCAGCGGTATAGGTGTAAGAGGTAGCAAATGATGTTTTGGATGGATGCGTCCAGCGGGTTAATGTCATTATTACTGCAATAAATGACGAACCTTTTCCATTTGGCTGCATAGCAAGCTCTTGTAGTGGGTCTCCTGGCCTCCTTGATGATTTCCATACAGTCAGGTGGCAGGTTGAGGTAGCCAAACTCTAGGACTTCAGGAGCCAGATTGCCAGGTTCAGCTGTTGCGGATCTGGGTGCTGAATCTCTCCATGGTTCTGCGTCAAATGCGCGGGTTTGATCCGCAGCCTTTGATGCGGCACCACGGAAAGTTCGAGGAAGGTGGTGTACCATGGCTGGCGTGCCCACGTAGGAGCAACTAGGACGAGTGTCAGGGAGTGTTGTCTGAGTTTGCGAGCCACCAGCGGTATCAACGGCGCTGGGGGAAAAGCGTACGCAAATCTGCCGGGCCAGTTCATCCATATCGCATTGCCCTGCGACTGTGGATGTGGGAACCTGGCGGCAAAGCTTTGGCATTTTGCGTTTTCGCTTGTGGCGAAGAGGTCTATCTCTGGATGACCCCACTGCTGGAAGTACGGTTGGAGTACTGAAGGGTGTAGCTCCCACTCGTGCATCTGGTGGCTGTGTCTGCTGAGCAGATCCGCCATCTGGTTGTCCTTGCCGGGGAGGTGTTCCGCCATGAGGAACATGTTCCTCTGAATGGCCCACTTCCACATGCTCTGAGCCAGATGAGACAACTGTGGAGAGTGTGTTCCTCCCTGCTTCTGTATGTAGTACATTGCGGTCATGTTGTCCGTCCGGATCAACACGACCTTGTTGCACAGATGTACTTTGAATGCCTTCATGGCCAGGAAGATTGCCATCAGTTCCAGAAGGTTGATGTGCATCTTCTTCTGTTGTGTTGTCCATAGTCCCTGCACTGTGTAGTGGAGTACATGAGCTCCCCATCCCTGGAGAGAAGCGTCCGCTGTCAGTATTATCTGTGGAACAGGCTCTTGGAACGGTCGGCCCTTGCAAAGGTTTTGTGGATTCCACCAATGCAGAGAGTTGTATGCCCGACCGCTCACCAACACTAGGTCTTTCAGCTGTCCTTGAGCCTGATTCCACTGACGTGCTAAGCACTCCTGAAGCGGGCGCATATGTAATCTCGCGTGTGGGACTATGAAAATGCAGGAGGCCATCATGCCTATCAACTGCATGAACACTCGCGCTGGAAGTGAGTGTTGGGGTTTGAACTTGGAGATCAGCAGTTGCATGCTGTTGATCCTCACTAAATTTGGCTGAGCTGTGGCCGCCAGCGTGTCTATAGTCGCACCTAGGTACTGTTGTACGTGTGCGGGCTGGAGATGGGATTTTGGGTAATTTAGTGAGAATCCCAGACTGTGAAGAAGGTGAATGGTGCGGGACATGTGGCTGGCACATTGCTGGGCTGACTTCGCTTGAACGAGCCAGTCGTCCAGGTAGGGGTAGACGTGTATGTGCTGCCTCCGTAGATGTGCCGCCACAGTAGCTAGGCACTTCGTGAAAACCCTGGGTGCTGTTGTCACGCCGAAGGGAAGGACTTTGAATTGGTAGTGCTGCCCCTGAACAGTGAACCTGAGGTATTTTTTGTGTGAGGGGTGAATGGGTATGTGGAAATACGCATCCTTGAGATCCAGTGTGGCTAGGAAGTCTCCCTGCTTGAGAAGCGGAAGGACTTGCTGGAGAGTGAGCATGTGAAAGTGCTCGGAAAGAATGTACCGGTTCAGGGGTCTCAGGTCTAATATAGGTCTGAGTGACCCGTCCTTTTTCGGTATTAAGAAGTAGAGGGAGTACACTCCCGTACCCTGCTCGTGGACGGGTACGACCTCTATAGCGCCTTTTAGAAGCATACTTTGCACCTCCTGCTGTAAGAGCGTTAAGTGCTCTGAGGACATAGGACGGTTTCTTGGCGGTATTGTGGGTGGAGTGGAGGTTAGCTCTAGACAGTAACCGTATTTTACAATATCTTTGACCCACCTGTCCATGGTGATGGAGTTCCACGTGGACAGGAACCTTTGTAGCCTTCCTCCGACAGGTGTTATGTGGTCGGGAGGAAGGGAGAGGGCGTCACTGCTTGTTCTTGGGGGAGGACCTGGTGTTGCCGTAGCCGCGTCCTCTGCCCTTTGTACTGGAGCCACGATATCCACCCCGGGTGTTTTTATCGTAGGTGGTTTGTGTATTGCCTTTGTTATATGTCTGCTGTGACCCCTGTCCTCTACCTGCTCCTTTATTTCCGGGGCGACGAAAGGAGCCGCTCCGAAAGGACTGAGTTTGGAGAGCCCCCATGGACTTTGCAGTGTCCGTGTCCTTTTTTATTTTCTCAAGGGTGGTGTCGACCTCCGGCCCGAATAAATAGTCGGGGTTGACAGGCTGGTTGAGTATATTATTTTGCACCTCAGGTTTGAATCCGGAGATTCGCAACCAGGCATGTCGTCGCAGCATGACGCTTGTGTTTATGGCCCTGGCAGCTGTGTCTGCGGCATCTAGTGCACACTTGATGGAAGCATTTGTGAGTAGCTGTACCTCTCTGATGAGAATTTCTGCACCTTCTTTGAACTGGTCAGGGAGATGTTGGAGTAGTTGCTCCAATGTGTCATAGTGCGCTCTATCGTAGCGAGCGAGGAGCGCTTGAGTGTTGGCTATGCGCCATATGTTGGCAGCCTGGGCGGCAACTCGCTTGCCAGAGGTCTCTAACGCCTTGGACTCTTTGTCCGGGGGAGGAGCGTCACCTGTCGTTTGCGAGTGTGCCCTCTTGCGAGCATTCGCTACGACAATGGAGTCTAGTGGTAATTGGCCTCTGATTTAAGTAGGGTCCCCAGGCGCTGATCTGTATTTCTTATCGATCCTGGGGTTTATCACCCGTGCCCTGGTGGGTTCCTTGAAGATGTCCTTGGCTGGTTTGAGGACCCCTTTCAACATGGGCAGAGTTTTTACATGCCTTTCTGAGGATGCGAAAGTGTCCATAAGAAAGTCATCTTCGATGGTGTCAGAGTGAAGCTGTACCCCATGATTATTCGCAGCATGTTCAATAAGAGCGTTGAACGCTGCAGTGTCCTCTGTGGGAGATGTTTTTGCCCCATAGAGTTGTGGGTCCTGTGCATCTAGAGGTGCACCTGGGTCTACAGGGTCGCCCCAAGTTTGATCAGGGTCCTGTTGGTCATCAGGGTCTATGTCTCCATGGTAGGGGACTTGGTCACCCATGTAGTCCTCCAACGCATCTGTATCTGAGTGTGTGGGAGAGAATGATTGTGGATCCTGGTAGGGTGAGTGGAAAGATTCGCAAAGGACAGGTTCTGATTCCACAGGCAGCTTTCTTTTTAGTGGGATCCTGAAAGGGTCCAACGGTGGCTCCGAAGTTATCCTCCGCTCGTGGATAATCATCCTGCCGGTGTTGGCGTCGATGAGATGTGACGGAGACGTCTCAGCAGGTGTAATCGTGGTCTGGGTGACCCGTGTCCTGAGTTGGAACATTTTCGGGACCGTGGATGGAGGCAGGCCAAAAGTAATGTTGGCTGGCGCTGAAGAGGCTGCTGGAGCTTTTATCGGTCCGGAGCCCGACGTGTCCTGGAGGACCGTTTTGGTTTTGCTGCTTTGTGCCGCAACGGGTCGCACTTGGAGCGCCTTTGAGGCTTTAGCGCCGACCAGGTCTGTAGAGGCGGCCGTGGACTTTTTCGGCGCCGGTGGTTCATCGAGTCGAGGGGCGGAAATGGCCGTCGACGTCTTCGATGCATGAGGCTTTGGTGTTGCCGTGGAAGCGATGCGAGACGCAGCAGGCAGTGTGGCCTTTGGTGTCGGAGTCGATGGCGTCGGCGCCGGGATCCGAGCAGTTTTGGTGGCACCGAAGGCCTTTTTCCGTATGCCGACTCCGATGTCGGCCGCTTCAAGTTCGGCACCGAAGTCTCGCTTGGTTTGCTCGGTGCCGACGCGTTTCGCTGGCGTCGAAGGTGTGGAAGGCCTCAATCCGACCAGCGCCACTTTTGGTTTCGTTTTCAGTTGAACCAGTGCGGCTTTCGGTTTCGGTTTTGAAGAAGGGAAACCAGCCGTCTTAGGTAATAATGGCTGCCGCTGAATGTCCGAGGCCGGGCCCGAGGGCGGGGCCGAAGAACTGCGGGATAGGTCTCGGGTAAGGCCCGAAGGCGATCCCTCGACCGGAGCCATAGACTGTGGCACTGGGCTCTCTTCAGTCTGAACGGGTAGGCCTTGCTCGTCATTGGAGCTACTCTCTTCGGCCCCTAAGGCCTCATCGTAGTCTCCTACCTCGGTGTCGTCTTCAACTCTGCGAAAGAGTGATTCGTCGATGTCGTCCGATCCGGAGTCATGTTCGGAAACGGGACTGGAGGGTAGGATCTCCAATTCTTCGACATCTTCGGTCTCGGCGTTGAAGATGTCTGCCGGGGCCGGTGCCCCGTGCTGCGCTTCGAGTCTCGCCGCTCGTCGATTCCGTAGAGTCTTCTTGGAACGGAACCGGGCACAGGCCATGCATGTCGATTCGTCGTGATCCGGCGAAAGGCATTTGTTGCACACCGGATGGACGTCGATGTGGGGATATTTCGCATTGCATACCGGACACCTCTTGAATGGTGTCCTCGATTCCATCGTCGATGTCGTCGATGGGCAGGTAAGATGCGAAAAGTCGGTCCTGAAAGTTAGTAAACTAACAAAGGTAGTACCGAAACCGATCGAGAAAACAGTACCGACGCGAACTAAAGGCCTTTTGGCCTCGACAAAGTTTTTCCTAACTTGAGCTAAGATAGCACATCCGAACCCAATGGCGGAAAAAAACAATCTGAGGATGGAGAGGATGCCCATGCGCACTGTAGTCCAGGGGAGGAGTCACCTATCCAAGGATACTTCGAAGACTCTTCCAGGACAACAACGTGCAAACATCCGGACCCAACACTAGGCGGCGATCTATGCACAGATATGAATTCAGCAGCCCACATGCCTCGAACACTTAAATACTGTGTAACGGAGCTCTCTCTCAGGTCACAAAGTGATATAGACTAAAGTACAGTGTAACGGAGCTCTCTCTCTCAGGACACAAATGAATATAGACTAAAGTACGGTGTGACGGAGCTCTCGCTCAGGACACAAATTAAGCTGTAACAGAGCTCTCTCTCAGGACACAAAGTAAGCTGTAACAGAGCTCTCTCTCAGGACAGTGTAACAGAGCTCTCTCTCAGGACACAAAGTAATATAGACTAAAGTACGACGTAACGGAGCTCTCTCTCAGGACACAAAGTAATATAGACTAAAGTACGGTGTAACGGAGCTCTCTCTCAGGACACAAAGTAATATAGACTAAAGTACGGTGTAACGGAGCTCTCGCTCAGGTTACAAAGTAATATAGACTAAAGTACGGTGTAACGGAGCTCTCTCTCAGGACACAAAGTAATATAGACTAAAGAACGGTGCAACGGAGCTCTCTCTCAGGACACAAAGTAATATAGACTAAAGTACGGTGTAACGGAGCTCTCGCTCAGGTTACAAAGTAATATAGACTAAAGTACGGTGTAACGGAGCTCTCTCTCAGGACACAAAGTAATATAGACTAAAGAACGGTGCAACGGAGCTCTCTCTCAGGACAGTGTAACAGAGCTCTCTCTCAGGACACAAAGTAATATAGACTAAAGAACGGTGCAACGGAGCTCTCTCTCAGGACAGTGTAACGGAGCTCTCTCTCAGGACACAAAGTAATATAGACTAAAGAACGGTGCAACGGAGCTCTCTCTCAGGACAGTGTAACAGAGCTCTCTCTCAGGACACAAAGTAATATAGACTAAAGTACGACGTAACGGAGCTCTCTCTCAGGACACAAAGTAATATAGACTAAAGTACGGTGTAACGGAGCTCTCTCTCAGGACACAAAGTAATATAGACTAAAGTACGGTGTAACGGAGCTCTCGCTCAGGTTACAAAGTAATATAGACTAAAGTACGGTGTAACGGAGCTCTCTCTCAGGACACAAAGTAATATAGACTAAAGAACGGTGCAACGGAGCTCTCTCTCAGGACACAAAGTAATATAGACTAAAGTACGGTGTAACGGAGCTCTCGCTCAGGTTACAAAGTAATATAGACTAAAGTACGGTGTAACGGAGCTCTCTCTCAGGACACAAAGTAATATAGACTAAAGAACGGTGCAACGGAGCTCTCTCTCAGGACAGTGTAACAGAGCTCTCTCTCAGGACACAAAGTAATATAGACTAAAGTACGGTGTAACGGAGCTCTCTCTCAGGACACAACGTAATATAGACTAAAGTACGGTGTAACGGAGCTCTCTCTCAGGACACAAAGTAATACAGACTAAAGTACGGTGTAACGGAGCTCTCTCTCAGGTCACAAAGTAATATAGACTAAAGTACGGTGTAACAGAGCTCTCTCTCAGGACACAAAGTAATATAGACTAAAGTACGGTGTAACGGAGCTCTCTCTCAGGACACAATTTAAGCTGTAACAGAGCTCTCTCTCAGGACAGTGTAACAGAGCTCTCTCTCAGGACACAAAGTAATATAGACTAAAGTACAGTGTAACAGAGCTCTATCTCAGGACACAAAGTAATATAGACTAAAGTACGGTGTAACGGAGCTCTCTCTCAGGACACAAAGTAATATAGACTAAAGTACGGTGTAACGGAGCTCACTCTCAGGACACAAAGTAATATAGACTAAAGTACGGTGTAACGGAGCTCACTCTCAGGACACAAAGTAATATAGACTTAAGTACGGTGTAACAGAGCTCTATCTCAGGACACAAAGTAATATAGACTAAAGTACGGTGTAATGGAGCTCTCTCTCAGGACACAAAGTAATATAGACTAAAGTACGGTGTAACGGAGCTCTCTCTCAGGACACAACGTAATATAGACTAAAGTACGGTGTAACGGAGCTCTCTCTAAGGACACAAAGTAATACAGACTAAAGTACGGTGTAACGGAGCTCTCTCTCAGGTCACAAAGTAATATAGACTAAAGTACGGTGTAACAGAGCTCTCTCTCAGGACACAAAGTAATATAGACTAAAGTACGGTGTAACGGAGCTCTCTCTCAGGACACAATTTAAGCTGTAACAGAGCTCTCTCTCAGGACAGTGTAACAGAGCTCTCTCTCAGGACACAAAGTAATATAGACTAAAGTACAGTGTAACAGAGCTCTATCTCAGGACACAAAGTAATATAGACTAAAGTACAGTGTAACAGAGCTCTATCTCAGGACACAAAGTAATATAGACTAAAGTACGGTGTAACGGAGCTCTCTCTCAGGACACAAAGTAATATAGACTAAAGTACGGTGTAACGGAGCTCACTCTCAGGACACAAAGTAATATAGACTAAAGTACGGTGTAACGGAGCTCACTCTCAGGACACAAAGTAATATAGACTTAAGTACGGTGTAACAGAGCTCTATCTCAGGACACAAAGTAATATAGACTAAAGTACGGTGTAATGGAGCTCTCTCTCAGGACACAAAGTAAGCTGTAACAGAGCTCTCTCTCAGGACAGTGTAACAGAGCTCTCTCTCAGGACACATTGTAATATAGACTAAAGTACGGTGTAACAGAGCTCTCTCTCAGGACACAAGGTAATATAGACTAAAGTACAGTGTAACAGAGCTCTATCTCAGGACACAAAGTAATATAGACTAAAGTACGGTATAAAGGAGCTCTCTCTCAGGACACAAAGTAATATAGACTAAAGTATGGTGTAACGGAGCTCTCACACAGGTCACAAAGTAATATAGACTAAAGTACAGTGTAAAAGAGCTCTCTCTCAGGACACAAAGTAATATAGACTAAGGTACGGTGTAACGGAGCTGTAACAGAGCTCTCTCTCAGGACCGTGTAACAGAGCTCTCTCTCAGGACACAAAGTAATATAGACTAAAGTACAGTGTAACGGAGCTGTAACAGAGCTCTCTCTCAGGACAGTGTAACAGAGCTCTCTCTCAGGACACAAAGTAAGGTGTAACAGAGCTCTCTCTCAGGACAGTATAACAGAGCTCTCTCTCAGGACGCAAAGTAATATAGAGTAAAGTACGGTGTAACGGAGCTTTCTCTCAGGACACAAAGTAATATAGACTAAAGTACGATGTAACGGAGCTCTCTCTCAGGACACAAAGTGATATAGACTAAAGTACGGTGTAACAGAGCTCTCTCTCAGGACACAAAGTAATATAGACTAAAGTACGGTGTAACGGAGCTCTCTCTCAGGACACAAAGTAATATAGACTAAAGTACAGTGTAACGGAGCTCTCTCTCAGGTCACAAAGTAATATAGACTAAAGTACGGTGTAACAGAGCTCTCTCTCAGGACACAAAGTAATATAGACTAAAGTACGGTGTAACGGAGCTCTCTCTCAGGACACAAAGTAATATAGACTAAAGTACAGTGTAACAGAGGTCTCTCTCAGGACAGTGTAACAGAGCTCTCTCTCAGGACACAAAGTAATATAGACTAAGGTACGGTGTAACTGAGCTGTAACAGAGCTCTCTCTCAGGACAGTGTAACAGAGCTCTCTCTCAGGACACAAAGTAATATCGACTAAAGTACAGTGTAACGGAGCTGTAACAGAGCTCTCTCTCAGGACAGTGTAACAGAGCTCTCTCTCAGGACACAAAGTAAGGTGTAACAGAGCTCTCTCTCAGGACAGTATAACAGAGCTCTCTCTCAGGACACAAAGTAATATAGACTAAAGTACGGTGTAACGGAGCTCTCTCTCAGGTCACAAAGTAATATAGACTAAAGTACGGTGTAAGGGAGCTCTCTCTCAGGACACAATGTAATATAGAGTAAAGTATGGTGTAAGGGAGCTCTCTCTCAGGACACAATGTATTATAGAGTAAAGTACGGTGTAATGGAGCTCTCTCTCAGGACACAAAGTAATATAGACTAAAGTACGGTGTAACGGAGCTCTCTCTCAGGACACAAAGTAATATAGACTAAAGTACAGTGTAACGGAGCTGTAACAGAGCTCTCTCTCAGGACAGTGTAACAGAGCTCTCTCTCAGGACACAAAGTAAGCTGTAACAGAGCTCTCTCTCAGGACAGTATAACAGAGCTCTCTCTCAGAACACAAAGTAATATAGACTAAAGTACAGTGTAACGGAGCTCTCTCTCAGGACACAATGTAATATAGAGTAAAGTACGGTGTAAGGGAGCTCTCTCTCAGGACACAAAGTAATATAGACTAAAGTACGGTGTAACGGAGCTCTCTCTCAGGACACAAAGTGATATAGACTAAAGTACGGTGTAACGGTGCTCTCTCTCAGGACACAAAGTAATATAGACTAAAGTACGGTGTAACGGAGCTCTCTCTCAGGACACAAAGTAATATAGACTAAAGTACGGTGTAACGGAGCTCTCTCTCAGGACACAAAGTAATATAGACTAAAGTACGGTGTAACAGAGCTCTCACATAGGTCACAAATGACTTACAAGGCTTAAACATCATGCACAGCCCAGCCATCTGTCACGTTACACACACTTTACGAGTTAGGCCTGTCCGATCTCATTTTCACACACGAAACACAGACGTTGCAGATGACACACATGCCTTGCAGACCTCTACAGAGTTGTAGCTTAGGTTTAACTCATCCTACAAGCTCAACCCTCGGGCATCAAATCGAGTTCTCTGGCTGTCTACACAGCAGAACTATTAATAAAATTAACAATGCAGACCAATGATAGAAAAAAGATTGAAAAACACTTTTTCAGGGGGAGATTTCCCGGCCCATCCCCTTTACTGTTCACACATGTTACTGACCAAAGGTGTGTTAAACAGCACACAAGGCCCTTCCTCATACAGTTACCCTTACGCAACATCCAGTGCTGTTCAATTAAGATACTGAAGTGCTTTACAATATGCCCAAGCGCGGATCCTTAGGCAGTTCTTGGGCTGGAACTGCGCTGAGGTTGGCTGTTGGAAAGTAGGCTCTAGCCTCAATAATACATATTTTAAAATGCACCAGCTCCTACAACAATTCACAAAACAATCCAGGGGGTTTGAGGAGTTCCCCCTCTGTGAAATGGTCTTTAACATCCAGCATGAAATGAGGTCACCAACCAGGGACAAGGGCAGCATTTACAAAAAAATATATATATATAATTTTTCCATTCGCCTTTATTAAAAATAAACTCTTCACTATGTAGTGCTGCATGCCACACTTATGCCATCTGTACTTGTAGTTCTGCACAGTACAGCGTGATAGTCATATAGCCGCTGGGCAGATGTGTTAGTGACATGATTAGGAGTCAAATATAAACATCAGGAACTGAAGAGCCTCTGAGGTCCAGCTCAGAAAGTACCATTCAAAGTAAATCCACATGAAAATCAATAGTCTTAGTAATTCCTCCAGGTCGCCCTTCCAGCATCTCTTGAGGGGAAGTGATGCCTCCAGGGCAGAACACTTATAGATTTATAAGTCAGCATTCATGGTTAGCATGTCTCACTCCGGTCTCTTTCTTGAACTTTGCAGTAAACACCCATCAATCGCAGTATGGAGATGAGAGCGAAGCGCAGTGCCAGTACCAGTACTCTACAGTGCCAGTACCCTGCAGTGCCAGTACCCTGCAGTGCCAGTACCCTGCAGTGCCAGAACCCGGCAATGCCAGTACCCCGCAGTGCCAGTACCCTGCAGTGCCAGTACCCTGCAGTGCCAGTACCCTGCAGTGCCAGTACCATACAGTGCCAGTACCCCGCAGTGCCAATACCCTGCAGTGCCAGTACCCTGCAGTGCCAGTACCATACAGTGCCAGTACCCTGCAGTGCCAGTACCCGGCAGTGCCAGTACCCTGCAGTGCCAGTACCCCACAGTGCTCCCCACAGGTCAGCGACACTACGTTGCCTTGGTCACTCCTGGACATCCTTGTGGGAGATTGTAGGACAGCAGCACCGCCCTAGCGCACACAACTGGGAGAACGTGGCAAATGGGCGATGAGAAGAGCTGCTGCCCTGTGCAAGTTCTCTCCAGCCTGGTCACGTCACTGACTGCACCTCTCTCCTCTTAAACTGAAGCACGTGCTGTGTGTAGAAAGAGGGGTGCTAACAGCTGCGAAAACATGCTATCTCCTGAGACGCTCGACTCATCTGCGGGACAATTGTTAGAGCCCCTGAGGAAGTCATATTTATAGAAAAAGTGCTAACTCGCCCGAGATGCGTTAGGCGTGCAGGCATGAGCAGACCACACCGGCACAGAAAGGCCTGGACACACTGATGATGCGCACACCAACAGCGTGAGCTGCCGCCACCATGATGTCACTGACCCAGGGCATGGGCAGCAGTCCTATAGCTGCTATAAGGACAAGCTCTGTGCGCCCCTCCAGGGCACAGGACAGGTTTTGTACTCTCATGACCAGGGACAGGCCTAGGCCTCTATGTACTAGTCACTAGGTTAGCGCGACACTAGGGTGTCAAACAAAAGGTCAGGCATCTAGTTTCAGCAGTGATCGGGGCAGGGGTACACATGTTCTCCATGCTGGGGAAATTCATGTCCCAGCAATGCCGCTGACCGAGGCCCCCGCAGGGGGCCAATTGGCGGTCGGCGCCTTAGTGCCCCCGGGGCACCGGTCACCCCCTCCCACAAGGGGGGGGGGGCGGGGACGCAGACCGGAGCCCCCCTCCTCGGGCTGGCCGGAAGTGACGCGCAATGCGTGTCACTTCCTGGCCCTGGTGTGAGGGGGAGGCTATTTAGCCTTCCCCCACCCTCCTGGCGACCTCTTTGTCGCCCACCTCGCCACATTGCCACACAGCATCGGTCGTGTCCGTCTCCTCGCTGTGTCCTGGATCTACGCCGCATCGGTCGTCGTCTCGTGCGGATCTATGGTGAGTCTTGCTGCTCCTACTCCGCCCCGGCCCTGTCCCTGGGCAGTACCAGGTTGACGGGGCCCTGTGGCTCGGCTGGCCACGGCGGAGGGGGCGCAAGATGTTGGCAGAATTGGAGTAGGGAAGGGCGGCTAGTGAGCATGCCAGGGATGGAAGCTTGGCAGGGTCCATGACGATGGTAGCGAAATTATGTCGCACCCCCCAACACGGGTGTCGTAATGCCACCCCGGCCTGGGTACAACCTTTCCTCCCGCATCGCGCAGGGGTCGTAAGGGGTTTTCGTTTCCTTCACCCTCCCCGCACCTCGAGCCAGGCCATGAGGGAGGGTGTGGGGGATGCACGCGCGGAAAGGCAGTGTAGCCTGCGTTCCATCTCCTGCCCCGCGCCTCGAGCTAGGCCACGTGGGGTGAGCCGGGGCGGCGCACTAGTGGTATTATTGGTAACGGTTACTGGAAGAAAGTCGTATATTGAAGCCTCAGGCGTGTGGGGTAGCGCACCCACAAATTACGAGGGCCGACCTTAATGTTCGGACTCTCAGGCGCTAGGCTTGAGGGTGTGGGGCGGTGCGCTCGCTACATCGCGATTATTCCTCGCATGTCCCGGGGCCGGGGGGATGCATTTTACAAGGTACGGGGGTGCCGGGCCAATTTTCTAACCTCGGGGTCGTATCCTTACACTAGGCCTAATTCGAAGGAAGTCGCACGGTTGTGCACCTCACCCCCCCCCCACCCCCCCCCCCCACCCCCGTGGAGGTTAGGCCGTAGGCCGAGTGTACGGGCCTCGCGGCGGCAGCGCCGTCGAAATCTAATAGAATGTACCCGGCAACCGCAAATTACCTGTGAAATGTGTATAGTTTTAGCATGCATACGTAAATATACACTACCAACGGGGCAACGTGTAGCAAGCACTGGTTTGGCAGAGCTGCCGACTGTAGAGCGGGGGTACCGGGTTCACGGCTATATAGCCCCGCAACAGCCATTGATGTTGGGCAACTCACTTAATTTCACTGTGCCTACCGCGAAATGAATGTGCCGTTTTATAACATAACTGGTGCCCGTGTAAAGGGCTCCAATACCTCCTGGTCGAGTTTAGCTTGCTATACCTTGGTGCAGTGGCGGTATTGTGAACGCTGTAATAGTTGCAGCGCTCCAAATACCGTTGGGGCGCCCTCGCGCTCAAGAATATCCTTGCGCAGAGCCCTTCTTTACCTGCACCTGACGCTGTAATTTGAACGCGGCCTGGGTAAGCGCTATAACAATGAAGCAACATTATCTGTACCGCGCGCTTGAATCGGTAATGGAAACGCGGTGCGGTGTGAAGTGCTCCAACACGCGCTAGATGACGTGCACGTAAGAGCCCCGGTGCATGGCTTCCCGTGACTCGCGTTGGGTCCGGGGTTGTAAATATATAATTTAATAAGTGGGTAGCGGCGCATAATAGGCCTCTGGCGTGGGCTTGTTGCGGCGCACCACGTGACCACGGTGCCTATACCGCATTCCCTGCGACGGTGTCTATTGAATTAGCGTGTGCATACGCCCCCCCCCCACCTCCCAAGCATTGCTGAGATTGGGAACTGGGCTGCCTGGGTCCCCGGGGGTCGCGGACGGTGCCAGCCTCGTGGTCGCTGCCTAGATGAAAAGGTTATCGCCCCCACGTCGGCTACGCTGCCGCTGAGGGCGTGGGGGGGGCATGCAGCGGGAGCGGGCGGCTGTATTAGTGCATGAGCCCCGGCGCCTGGTCACCAGAATGGGAGCTCAGCGCTTGCGTATTAGCACACAGATGGCAGGCATTAGTTCATATCACTGCGCCGGAGATCGAGTTCGAGCAAAGGTCGGGTCCATAGGGTCTAATTATTTCTCTCTCCGCGACTTGGGCCTGGGGGACGAGGGTTCGAGGCCTGGCAGTGGCAATGGTCTCAGCGGCGGCGCAACATAAATATTGCCGCCATATGGCGAGAATGCGGGCTGCAAGTCTTGGTGTCGCGTCACCATCCTGTCAGTCTGGGCAAAGTATATATTGCCCAGTGCCTCAAGCTGGGTCCGGGTGCAGGGGTCGTAGCTCCAAACGGCAGAGCATTGCTTACCTTATCAGACGAGAGGTAGCGGGATCGATGCCCGCACTCTCCACAATCCTTGGTTTGCTGCATACGTGTTTACGGTTCGAGTCTCGAGGTCGCGTCCACAGTACGTGATTCTGGGCAAAGTACTTAATCTCCCCGTGCTTCAATCTAAATGTAAATACGGTACTATGCAAAGCGCTCCAATACCTTCGGGTCGAGTTCGCGCTATATAAACATGCACAATAAGAACCCTTCTGTTAGCTTGTCACAGGAAAGGGAAGGAGTTGAACTATGTGTCTTCACGGGTTGGAGCTAGGCGGGAACCCTAGGCGCGCTCTCCCCAACTTGCCTGTGAGATATGTGTTTTATTGCCGGTTTGAACTGGCTGCATGCTCTGCTGCGACTGTCCTAGCGCATGGCTTCCTGACTTAGAATTGGTCAGTACTATGTCAATCTACCCACCAATACCACAAAGGTAATGCAGTATAGGTACCATAAAGTGTACGACGTGTCTATTGGTGTCACGCTTAAGGTCCCGTGCATGGGTATCACGAGAAGTGGAACCCTGTCAGTCATGCCAAATCACCCTTAAAGGTTTGAGTTGATTCTGATAGACAGCAGACTTGTAGGGGTGCATGGTGCCAATCGAACCAATGTAAATAAATGCCACGGGGCGTACTGCGTAATGTTGCGCATATTGCGCCTGTCACCCCCTGCTTGAAGGCGTAATGTAATTACGGTGCTCATGTAAAGTCCTCCAATACCTTCCGGTCGAGTTCGCGCTATATAAATATGCAACATGTAATTGCTGGCTTCCTATAAGGCAGATACATGACACAAGTACATGCATTGTTCACATTACGCGATTACGGGCATTACTAAACACCCCGCGCCTCAATGGTTAATCTGGTGCGGTGCTCGTGTGAGTGGGGACATTATGTCAATAGAACATTTGTCTCGCCCAGGGTGCACTAAATCTCTGCTTCAACGGAGCAGGAACTTGGCACCGCTGGGGATGCTCTGGGTTTGTAGGGGGGGGGGGGACCCCCCTGCCACTCGCCTACCGGGGAGCATGATGGGAGGGGCGAAGTAGGTCTTAGTCAATCCGCAATGCTTGAACTTTACTGACAGCGCGCAATGCTTAAGCCAGTCAGATTCCCGCAGCTGGTATGCCTAGGGGGTTTCATCACTGAGGGATCTGTAGGGGCATAATTCCCATAAGGAATAAGGGATGGTGGGCAGGGGCAAGAGTCGCCCCTTGCCCATGGTCACGCGCTGGCAGCCATGAGCACTCCTATGCTCCAGGTTTAGCAATCAGAGGGGACTGTCCAAAGGTTAAATAAAACCCTTCTCGCCATAATAGCCTAAGCGGCCAGGCCCAGAATTTAGAAGGGGGTAACCTTCCCACATGGGGGGCGAATAGTTCTTGGCACATCTTCTCAGGCCCAACGGGTCCTTTATTTCAGCAGACCCTAGGATAGCGTCTCGGGCCTTGGGGACATAGATGGGGCCATCTACAACACCAGGAGCTATAGCTCACTGGTAAGTCCTGTGCCTGTGGATATAAGGGATCTCGCAGGGTTTGAGTCCCGCTAGCGCTGTCACACGGTCATGAGGTGGCAGAATTTCAAACTCTTCCTTTTGCAAGGGTGGTTCCCTTCCAGCTAGTTGCAGGAAGCCCTAGATAGGAGAGGTTGCAGGTAAGACTATAGCGGGTTGGTGAGCCGCCTCCGAGGAGCCTCAGGGGAGGGCCCGGAAGCCGTGTCGGCGCCCCGCTAGTCCTGCGGGCGGTTGTGGGCCTGAACAACCAGGGGCTTGCTAAGCGACGCTCCGCCGAGATAGGGGGGCATGAGTAGAAGTTACCAACGGCACGTGATCGTAGAAAGAATCACATGGATGGCAGCATCAGCGGGCATCGCTCCCGTGCTGCCCGGCTCATCAGGCGGGCAGGCGACCCAGTTGGTTGCCTGCCCTTGGATCGCCCGTAAGATAACCCACCCATTACATATTCTGGAATTATGTGATAAACCTGCAGCATTGTTACCCAACACCAACTGTCTTGTGTGTGTCATTTGGGTAACCTACTATGGGGGAGGGGGGACAGCGGGGTGCCCCTTGGGGTACTATGCCGCTGACCGAGGCCCCCACAGGGGGCCAATTGGCGGTCGGCGCCTTAGTGCCCCCGGGGCACCGGTCACCCCTCCCCACCCCCTCCCACAAGGGGGGGGCGGGGCGCAGACCGGAGCCCACCTCCTCGGGCTGGCCGGAAGTGACGCGCAATGCGTGTCACTTCCTGGCCCTGGTGTGAGGGGGAGGCTATTTAGCCTTCCCCCACCCTCCTGGCGACCTCTTTGTCGCCCACCTCGCCATTTCCCTCCCTACCGCTTACCCGGCGTAGGCGTTGGGTGGGGGGGTTTCTGAGCGTTGTAATGTTTTCTTTTTTCGTTGCAGGCGGAGTTACAGGGCGATCTGGAAGCAGGCCGGTACAAAGGGTACCTCTGCGCGGCACCATAAGGGGTGCCTGAGCCAAAACCGAGGAGCCTCAGGGGAGGTCCCGGAAGCCGTGTCGGCGCCCCGCTAGTCCTGCGGGCGGTTGTGGGCCTGAACAACCGGGGGCTTGCTAAGCGACGCTCCGCCCCGATAGGGGTGTGTGAGTAGAAGTTACCAATGGCACGTGATCGTAGAAAGAATCACATGGATGGCAGCATCAGCGGGCATCGCTCCTGCGCTGCCCGGCTCATCAGGCGGGCAGGCGACCCAGTTGGTTGCCTGCCCTTGGATCGCCCGTAAGATAACCCACCCATTACATATTCTGGAATTATGTAATAAACCTGCAGCATTGTTACCCAACACCAACTGTCTTGTGTGTGTCATTTGGGTAACCTACTATGGGGGAGGGGGGACAGCGGGGTTCCCCTGGGGGTACTAGGGCTGTGCACACAGTGGAAGGCAGCCAATGGGCGAAGGGGGCTGACGGGTACTTTTATGCAGTTCTGGGCGGCAGCAAAATGTGAATGACACTTGAACAGACCAGTGGATGAAGAGAGCTGAATGAGCGCCTATGAATGTATTTTTATGATGATTTTGGGAATCATGTCGCGGGAAACACTAGCGCTGCCTGCAGGCCAGCCCTAACGAGAAGACTAGAGTGCAACTCCAGTCACAGAGTAGCTGACGGATACAGCAGGATTCAAAAGGCGACGCACACACACACAAGACTTCAGGCTTTGGCCTAATTTTAGAAGGTTTCAAATGCTTAGGGCAGTCATTTGCGTCAACAGGAAACGCTTTTGTTCCTGTGAGAGCATTTGCATCCGGAAGGAAAGCAAGGGCTGCTTTTAGCCTAGTTTTATTTACTCCATTGTTACCTATTTTGGCCGGCTTGATTTCTGCCGCCGAACGCTAGGTGGCAGTGTGGCCACATAGCATGTTTCACATGAACCTATTGAACTGAGCGTACGGTGCCTCGTAGTCGACGCGCAGTGCGTGCAGCACCGCAGGCCTTCCCAGGATGAGAAGAGGGTCCCAGGAGATTGATTCTTCTGGATCGAAAATAATACGTCTCCAGGAAACTTGGTTAACGCACGATTATGCTCCAAAAGACTTCAGTGTTTATTATATTCATTCTACTGTCTACATTTTTGTCCTTTGAGTGGCATTTAATTTATTATAATATACCCCCCCACCAGCAGCGCAAAAAAAAAATTATCCGATAACCCAGAGTTCATTATCGTTTAATTTTGTTTACGAGTCTTGGGGGCGGGGCCATGGGGATTAGCGGGAGAGTGGTAGGTTCACTATTATCAATGGAATGACGGTTTGGCCGTCCAACTCATGCCGGCCAAACCGTCATGCGCATTAATGCCCTCTCCAGCCCAGCTGCATTGCCGGGTTTAAGACAGTAAAGCACAGTTTCCCAGTCTCCCTGGGAGCGCAAATCATCGGCGCTCAGGCTAACCCTGAAGCTGCTCTCATGCGTGAGAGCAGCTTCGGGATTGGCCGCAGGGGAGTCTCAGCCTGCAGCAGGGCCACAAGAGGAGCAGAAGACGGCGATGCGGCGGGCTGCAGGCGGCAGGTAAGCAATTTTTCTTGAATCCGTTTTTTTTATTATTTCCCCCCCTCTCAGACACCAGCTGCGGCTGTTTCTATTTTTCGAAATTGGTTTGGAATTTTTCTTGTGTTGTGTTTTTAGTGTATTATTGTTTCAGTACTGCATAAATACTTTACGCACTGCCTCACACTTAAGCCTGTCTGCTCTGTGCCATAGCTAGCAGGAGGTTGACCACAGGTTTATTTCGTGATTTTTGTGATTCACCTGTCAGTGAACCGGATAATTATTTGAGGGGGTCCGCACCCCTTTCACCTAATACTCGAATTTCTGACAGAGTAGATACGATTTTTTTTTTTTACTTAGCAGTCATATGTATTGCCTCCGCTTTAGACCAGGTTCACCATGCAAAACTGTAGCATAAATTTCTTTGAGACATTCTTCCCATCTTAGTAGCTAAGTTAATCCAACTTTAATACCAGAGTCAAGATCCTTTTGTGTTCTGTTAATAAATATTACAACAATAGTGTCTGTCCTGCCCCTTCTTCCCTTTCCATATTCTTTACATACAGCTGATCTCCCACAGTATATAATATTCCACAAAGACATATCTTCCAAGTTTGACTGGGAGAAAGTTCAGCTTATTAATGTATGCTACTGACAGTCCTATTGATTTTACTCTCACTGGTCTACAAAATAAATACAAAATATTTCTGAAATACCTGGAGAATTTATGTGTTCTAATAAATATGACAGAAACTAAGATCATTGTGTTTGCTGGCAAACCCGCTCTTCTCATTCCAACTGGTCTGTTAATAATCAAACTCTTCAAACCAATACACCTACCTAGCGGCGCTAATTTGAAATGATTCCCCTACCAAGATGTAGGCAGCTAAAACCACAAGTGTAGGGAAATGGACTGCTTGGATCCATTACCTTCTTGGGTAGACAGAAGTTTGATGCACTTTTGAAAGTCTGGACTGCTAAGATGCTAAGAATCATACTTCATGGTTTTGAATCTTATAAGATACACAACTATCAACTAATATTAATGGTTGAAAGTACTCTTTGGGGGCACTTTCTGAGTGTAGGAAGGAGTTGCTCAGTAGAAGCATTAAGGCTAGAGCAAGACCTGCTGGGTGTTTTATATCAAGGTTATTGTAAACGTGTGTAGATGTGGTATTATGTAAGAATAAGTGACTCGACTTCTTTACAGGATCTTGTTTATAATGGAATATTTGTGTTACTCCACAAATCCATTGTTTATCTTGCTGTAAAAATTCTGCAAATAATTTGCCTCTTACTGTAGACTTATTAAGTTATGACATGTGTGAGGAGGTCTCTAGACAAAGGATTAAAAGATGTATGGAAGTTCTTATTGTCCTGGGACCTTCTGCTGCTTTTGATACGGCGGATCATCGATTCTTCTCTCCTCGTTTGCCTCCTGCTGTGCTAAAAGTCCTGTCCTCAGCTTGTCTTCCTTGTATATTTCCAGGCGCTCCTTTTTGGTCTCACGGTAAACGTGTACTGTTTTGCGGCTCTTTGTTTTCTCTCTTTATACTATTCCTGAATGTGCCTTTCATTCCCACTTCTACGCAGATTCTCAGATTTTATTTTCTTTCTCTTCTGGCACGGTTCCTTGCATGCTTATATGATATTTAGGCACGGATGGCCTCACATTTACTTAAACCTCAATGCCTGTAAGGCAGACATTCTTTTCTTTACTGTTTGCTTACTCATAATCTTCTCCACCTCTGGTTATGTTCCCTCGTGCTGCTGTTCCTTTTTCCCCTTCTGCCCTTTGCTTGCGCGTTGTCTTTAATACTTCTTTCGACTTTATACCCCAAATTGCGTTGCCCCTTAAAACCTGCTGCTTTCATCTTTTAATATCCTGAAATTCCCCCTGGTCATCTCTACTGTCCTCCTGATTCTTTGCCTGGTATGGCAGGTCCCCCTTATCGGAGCTCGACACCGTCTAGTATGTTTCTCGCCTTGAGTTTTGTTTCAATGTTTTTTGTTTGCTTGTTCTTTTTCTTTAAAAGTTAAAATATTGGTATCCTGCCTATCTTCTGAGTTGCCGAGACTGTATCCTGTAATTCTGCTGGACCTCTGGGGATCAGTCGCTGCTTCGTGATGTGAAGCAATTGATTTGCATATACTAGCGGCCGGCCCTGGTGGTTGTAGGCCCATATTTGTAATGATGTTGCTTTGCACAATAAAGTTTTTAAAAAAAAATATATATATCCTGAAATTCAAATCTTTTGTCCCTATTCCTTTCTTGAAATTTCTCTTGATAACACTCATCCTATCACGGTTCCATAATTGTCCATCCTTGCTTGTAGGGCTACACAAATATTGGATTGCCCCTCTCCAATCAATTCAAAATGCATGTGTCCCACTTCTGCGCTCTCTTCCAAAACACCTGCCATCTGCAGACTTCAGCTAAGTGAGGAGTGACCTGTTTTCAGTTCGTGGTAAAGTTTGGGGTTTGGTGCTTTGTGTTCAGATGCTATAACTTGCTGGCACGCTCTGACTTTTACTCATTAATGTCCCACTGTTTTCTTTCTTGGTCTTTGCAGTCCACTTCTCGGAGATCCTTGTCTGTTCCCAACCTTCCACCTGCTTCTTCTCGGTTCTGCTCACAACATCTCTTCCCTTTCATGGAGCTACCTTCCTGTATCAGTTAAAGTTGCTCCCAAACTGTGAACCTTGAAACCTATCCGAGGTGCACTTCCTTTTTATATGTCCTCAGATGGAACCGTGGGCAATGCTACATCTTCTTCCCTTTTGTAGTGGTATTCGTGTTTGTAAAGCGCTTTGGAGAAAAGCGCTACAATACATTAAATGAATATTATATTATACATCCCGCTACAGACAGCTTATCCATACCCTACACCAGCCTACCAGCATCCTACAATATTCTCCCCAAAGTCCTCCCGCACAATATGCTTCCCATAGTTTTCCCATATCCTGCAGCCTATTAAAAGGCAACCTTTATGGTACAACCTGCTATTATAGTTCACCCATGCCCTACAACCTGCTAAGTACAGTACAGTTGTATCCTACAACTGCCTAGAAAGAGGAATTTGTAACCCTCATCCTCCCCTCGGCCATGGCTCGCCCCCCTCATTCTGTAACCGGCTGTAGACCGCTTACTAGCATCCTATATCTAATGATAATTCACCTGGTTCTCCACTGTCCTGCACTCCACATCCACCGCCCAGTATGGACACTCACCTGCCCATCGTCTTTCACCATGATGTTGCTGTTGTGCCGGTCGCCGATGCCCAGGATGAAGGTTGCCACGCAGTAGCCTGCACAGGAGCGAGTGAACAGGTCGATCGCAGCATCATAGCTACAAGGAACAAGATAAACATTCAAGAGGTCACACGAGGATGTACACCTACCAACGCTGGGCACCGCAGACCAATGGGCCAATATAAAACCCAAACGAGTGATTCATGCATCCCACCCCCTGTTTGCGCTGTACAATCCATCGGAGACTGTCCCTATACACTGGAAATATCTGGGTCATCTGTAGACACTGAAAATACTATCGAAATTCAACAGTTTCCATGTGAAATGCAGGAAAGGTCCAGGCAAGATGCCATTAAACATGAGCAAAACTTGAAAGTCCTACAGAGACAGCCCTCAAGGACATTCAGCGCAGGAAGACAGTCAGTCAGTCAGTCCCCAGCAGTCTACAGAGCTGCGAGCCTAGCCTTCACATAGCACAGCAAAGAGTTCACGAATTATTCTCTGTTTAAATGTAAATAAAGTAGAAAACAAATTATTAGAATAAACAATCGAATACAATTAAAAGTCGGTAAACTTTACTCTGATTCACCTACAAAGTTGAAGATATGAGAAATCGGGTTCAGTCTTCACTGTGACAATACATAGTTGGTTTTCCAAAGCTGCCCGTACCCACGCGAGAAGCCTTTTGGATATCTGCCAAAGAGACCGAGAACCTGCAGGACTACATGAAGAAACCTAATCTGACATTTTTTTGAAATGACACCATCCAGACATTTCAAAGTATAGAGGTCTGAGGAACGGCCTACCGCAAGGAAGTCCTACAGGACTGAGAGCAGAAACATAATTGTAGCAGTGCCTGGTGAAAGTGTGGACAGATGCCAACAAGGCTGTCTGGAAAATGTCCAGGATAGACCGCTCTGAGCTGGAGCTCTGGTGGGAGGCTTTGCCCTGGGAGAACGAGCCATGGGGCCACCAGGAATGCCCAATTTGGACAAAGCCCAACAGTTTGGTGAGAAGAACAATCCATCTTGACTTAGTTCTTCTCTGGTCCACCATTACCTCTTTTTCACCGGCGAACCCAACAAAGAGTTGATCATCAACACAGTACACCTTGGGGCAGATTTGCAAGCCCCTTGCGCCACTTTAGCGTCACTTTTCCCATGTTAAAAGTGACGCAAAAGTGGTGCAAGGGGCTTGTAGATCTGCCCCCTTGTCCTACCAATGTAGGGGCTCATTTATGAGCCCCTGCATCACTTTTGCGCCACCGGTGCGTCACTTTTTGTGACGCACCAGTGGTGTAAAACATGCGCCATGTTGCGCCATATTTACGAAGTGACGCATCTAGGTAGATGCGGCACTTCGTAAACCCCTGAGCTACATTATACCTGCGCCAGGTATAACGTATGCAGGGTGGGCGTACCCCAGCAAGAAAGGGTCGCAGGAGTGGCGCAGCGAAATCTATGAGATTTTGCTGCGCCACTTCTAGGACGCCAATGCGTGGCCCTTTCACATGGGGCTTTCCCCATGTGAAAGGAACATTGCTGGAGTTGCGTCAAGCTTCCGATACAACTCCAGCAATACGCCACTTTTTGCGCCGACAGATACGTCAGTTATACTGACGTATCTGTCCTTCCTTGAGACATGATGCGTCATATTATAAATATGATGCATCATTGGTGTCGCAAGGAGGGCGCACTGAGAAGTGACGCATCGCTGCTTTCACGCAGCAATGCGTCACTTCTCATAAATGTGGCCCGTAGAATCTAAGGGCACGCCACAGATGCAACTGGCATAGCCTTTCCACTGCTTTAGATGGAAGAGGCAGAGTAAAGAATACCAGGGATGGTATCGATTGGCACCACTTTGAGAAGCAAGGATGCTCTGGTCCAGAGCACGAGCTCCTTAAGGAAAAAGGTAGAATATAGAGGCCGAACTGTCAAGACCCTCAGCAATAAGAAATTCATTTTCATGGTCGAGAGCCAGAGAGTACAGCTGTGGAGAGGATCAAAGCAAGCATGCATCAGAGAGGTGAGAAGCAAATGATGTTCCCACTGCCCCAAAATGAAAGGTGCACCAGAGATGATGTGAAAGCTTTGATCAAAAACCAATCACAATCAGTGATTGAATAAGGAGAACTGATGAGGCAAACAAAGAAAGGCCAGAGACCCCAAAGGCCTCCATGTAGTATAAAGTTGGTGGAAAGGCAGCGAGCAGCCAGAATGACTTCCACCACTTCCAAAGGAAGATCAAAACCTCTTATTTGCTTCTGCTCAAACTCCTTGCATGACAGTGCAGATTGCGGAGGTTGAGGTGTAAAACTCTGTCCTGATCTTGGAACAGAAGAGCTAACCAAAGTGGAAAGCATGCATACAGAGTCAGATCTTCGGAGTACCAGACCGTCCAAGTCTAGCTTGGGGCTATCAGCACCTGCTATATTAGTGGAAGCGGCGGAAAGGAATAGACACCTTCAAGAGTGTAAACCCAGAGCACAAAATCCTGGGCAGCGTCCCAGAGTTGGTATTATGGTCTACCACAGGCATTTTCCTCAGTGCGAAGATATCCTGGGTCACATCTGGGAGCAGATGTCGCTCATGGTCAGTAAGATGATGCCCACGGATTCTGCCTGCCCTGATGTTGAGAGATCCTGCAAGATGGCTGATTGTGAAGGAGATCATGTGAAAGGGCAGCCAGCACTACAACTTGAACACCTTCAGAAGAGGGCCCGTGACTCCACGCCACCTTGCTTGTTTCAGTAGCACATGGTCTGATGTTGCCCGTCAGTGCTTGAATCAGCCCAGAGAGGAAGAGAATTGATGCTGCTGCTACCTCAGCCTTTTAAACTACCTCTGTCCCCCAAAAAGTGTTTGTAGGTTGCCAGATGGGCTGCAATGGCTGTAGCTGGCAAGGCCCCAAGAGTGACCTCAGCCCTTCCTGTACCACTGGTGGAATTGGAGGGCCCAGGAGACCAATCCTGAGGAGCGAGCTCTTTAATGATTGAAACTCTTGAAATAGCCTAGCCCCATCAAACACTGTTTGGTGCTGCCTCATGGACACCCAGTGCTGCTCCTAACCCCTGGAGATTGACTCCCAACTTCAATTTTCCTCACCTACAGCCGGCACCTCTTTGCGTGCCCCCAGACTTCATTGACTTTCATCGGGCCCCAGTGACCGAATTTGACCTCTGCACCTGGCCGCCCAAGTGCCCGAATTTGACCTCTCCATCTGGCCGCCCCAGTGACCGAATTTGACCTCTGCACCTGGCCGCCCCAGTGCCCAGTGCTGCTGATGGTGGTGCAGTCTCTACATTTACCTGACCCTTGCCCAGTGTTGGTCCTAAAACCCGAAGACTGGATTTGTAAGTCGTGTACTTACCTATAAAATTGTTTTTCCTCCTTAGGTTAACATTGAACTGTTTGAGAAATGCACTGTGATTTTACACAAATGTAAATACAAAATGTATTTTACTGCAACAAAGTATCTAAGTCTAAGTAATAAACATACAATAAGTAATATTTTTACAAACAATTGGTCTTGGATTGAGTCATTAAGTGCATGTAATCATTTCTTGCCTGAGTGTGTACAACAAATGCTAACACAGCCCTCTCATAAGCATAACTGCTCGACTCCGCTACCACAAAAGAGAGCATTTAGTATTATCTACTTGAGCCTATGGGGATCCAATGGACTCTGCGGTACAGTATGTACAGAGCCAGCTTCCAACACCTTCTTAAACCAAAAGTTGCAGAATCAGACAACATATCTAGAAATTCTTCAGCAGGACTTACGAGAACCAAACTTGTGCGGCCACACTGAATCTTCCAGAAATTAAGGACCTCTTACATTTCACGAGAATCCAATGAATGGGTGGAATCAGAAGAAAGACATCAGGACTCTTTCTTCAGCAGTCTTAGTGGAGAGCAGCTGCCAAAGACTTCTTCCCTGCTACAAGATGGGTTGCAAACTGTGAATGCCGACTGATGTTTTATTAATGTGTTCCCATGAACCATAAAAGGTTTTCAATAAGAACAATGTGATCATGCAAATCCTTAGAAGATTCCTGTGCAAGGCATTCTCTGAATTCCTTGTTAACCAATCCATTTCATTAGCAACTTTCTTTCAGAATCAAGCTTTTGTGGCCGAGCGTTCCCTCGAGATGCTAGTTATCAAGGCCAAAGATGCAAGGAGACAAAGAATTGTTTGGGCAACCAAGGGCTTGGCTATGTCTAAGCAGTCGATATCTAGAAGCATAGCCTCTTGCATTGTGTTACATTATCGGAAGGCTAATAAATAAACCTATGCCTGGTAAACCAAAAACCTTTCTACCAGAGGGAAAGCTGTAACTACCACTCGGAAGGACAGCCCTTATGTGGATATGTGTACAGCAGGTATCTGGAGGTTTTTTCACATGTTCAGAAAACACTACTGTTGGGACTCAGATTTTAAGGCGAATACCAAAGAGATTTATCTTGTTATTTCGTTTAGTTTATGACTTCCTAAAAAACTTTTAGTTGGCTTTTATTTTTTTAAAGAAAAAAATATAATAATAGAATTTGCAAATACCTGTAGGAAAAGTGAATTATTATTTGGGGTGAACAAGTGTCAAACCTCAAAGGATAGGGCCACCGTCTGCCGGATGTCACACAGATTAAATTAAATAAAACTGTGCTCAATCCCTGGTAACGTGACAAACCATACAATCACCAGGGGTAACTTGTTCCCAAGAGGTAACTTGCAACCTGTTGTGGTGGAGTATAACGAAAGTCAATATAGGGGAAAATTAAAGTAGAAAAAACACAGTAGTCTCTATGCGCACAGGTTGGAACTTGATGAAACTGGGGGAATTTCGCTTTTTAGAATTAGTGCCCTCACACACTCTTGCGAGTGTCGTGCTTCATCATCAGGCGTTGCTCCTTGTGGGGGTGATGGATCAAACCCAGATCTGTTGACTGGGTGTGATTGTTTGATTGGTTGTGATGCTCCGTCCATCACCACCCCCTTTTGTACCGCTTTGTTTGCCATAAGTTGGCAGGGTATGCTCAGACGTGAGTCCCTTGCTCACTTTGCCACTGGATTCAAGCAAGCCTGGCTGAAGATGGCTGAAATGCCAGAAACCGGTCCTACGAAACTTGTTTCCGGTCCAGGGAAGGCATGGCTTGGTAGTTCGGGCTGGACTGTTCCCATGAGGCACAGGGTCAGACTGATTTGCATATGGCCATGTCTGAACTGGGGTGGCAGAGTGGGTTAAAGAACGGTGATGGATCAAACCCAGATCTGTTGACTGGGTGTGAGTGTTTGATTGGTTCTGATGCTCCGTCCATCACCACCCCCTTTTGTACCGCTTTGTTCGCCATAAATTGGCTGGGTATGCTCAGACGTGAGTCCCTTGCTCACTTTGCCACTGGATTCAAGCAAGCCTGGCTGAAGACGGCTGAAATGCCAGAAACCGGTCCTAGGAAGCTTGTTTCCAGTCCAGGAAAGGCATGGCTTGGCAGTTCGGGCTGGACTGTTCCCATGAGGCACAGGGTCAGACTGATTTGCATATGGCCATGTCTGAACTGGGGTGGCAGAGTGGGCTAAAGAACGGTGATGGATCAAACCCAGATCTGTTGACTGGGTGTGATTGTTTGATTGGTTGTGATGCTCCGTCCATCACCACCCCCTTTTGTACCGCTTTGTTTGCCATAAGTTGGCAGGGTATGCTCAGACGTGAGTCCCTTGCTCACTTTGCCACTGGATTCAAGCAAGCCTGGCTGAAGATGGCTGAAATGCCAGAAACCGGTCCTAGGAAACTTGTTTCCGGTCCAGGGAAGGCATGGCTTGGTAGTTCGGGCTGGACTGTTCCCATGAGGCACAGGGTCAGACTGATTTGCATATGGCCATGTCTGAACTGGGGTGGCAGAGTGGGTTAAAGAACGGTGATGGATCAAACCCAGATCTGTTGACTGGGTGTGAGTGTTTGATTGGTTCTGATGCTCCGTCCATCACCACCCCCTTTTGTACCGCTTTGTTCGCCATAAATTGGCTGGGTATGCTCAGACGTGAGTCCCTTGCTCACTTTGCCACTGGATTCAAGCAAGCCTGGCTGAAGACGGCTGAAATGCCAGAAACCGGTCCTAGGAAGCTTGTTTCCAGTCCAGGAAAGGCATGGCTTGGCAGTTCGGGCTGGACTGTTCCCATGAGGCACAGGGTCAGACTGATTTGCATATGGCCATGTCTGAACTGGGGTGGCAGAGTGGGTTAAAGAACGGTGATGGATCAAACCCAGATCTGTTGACTGTGTGTGAGTGTTTGATTGGTTCTGATGCTCCGGCCATCACCATCCCCTTTTGTACCGCTTTGTTCGCCATAAGTTGGCAGGGTATGCTCAGACATGAGTCCCTTGCTCACTTTGCCACTGGATTCAAGCAAGCCTGGCTGAAGACGGCTGAAATGCCAGAAACCAGTCCTAGGAAGCTTGTTTCCGGTCCAGGGAAGGCATGGCTTGGCAGTTCGGGCTGGACTGTTCCCATGAGGCACAGGGTCAGACTGATTTGCATATGGCCATGTCTGAACTGGGGTGGCAGAGTGGGCTAAAGAACGGTTATGGATCAAACCCAGATCTGTTGACTGGGTGTGAGTGTTTGATTGTTTCTGATGCTCTGTCCATCACCACCCCCTTTTGTACAGCTTTGTTCGCCATAAGTTGACATGGTATGCTCAGACGTGAGTCCCTTGCTCACTTTGCCACTGGATTCAAGCAAACCTGGCTGAAGACGGCTGAAATGCCAGAAACCGGTCCTAGGAAGCTTGTTTCCGGTCCAGGGAAGGCATGGCTTGGCAGTTCGGGCTGGACTGTTCCCATGAGGCACAGGGTCAGACTGATTTGCATATGGCCATGTCTGAACTGGGGTGGCAGAGTGGGCTAAAGAACGGTGATGGATCAAACCCAGATCTGTTGACTGGGTGTGAGTGTTTGATTGGTTCTGATGCTCCGTCCATCACCACTCCCTTTTGTACCAGATGGTACTGTTGGACATGGCTAAAGTGGTGGCCATTTTGAAATGGGTACGTTGTAAGTGAAAGCATGGGGATGGTGCTTTCTCGATTAGCGATTCTGACACTGAATTTGCCCAAATGATTTTGAGTGAATAAAATAAGTTACTGTATCTTCCCAAATAATTAGAGTGAATAAAATAAGCCTCTTGGTTGAGACACTGTGATAACTTCAGTGGTTGGGTTGGCCAAAGTATTGTGTTTCAAGCTGTCAGTGCATTCACAGCTGTGACCTGTGGGATAAAATTATCTGAGAGGTATCAGCCCAGCCAGTGATAAGTTGTTGGTATAGGTAGGCTGACTCATGTCGGTAGGCAAGCACATGGGTAGAACTGCTGTCAGCCACTGTCTCGTTTATTTACATTGATCTATCACCTTAAGTGCGTGTGCAAGATAGATTGGTTGGAGGCACTAGTTCTTATTCTTGTGAACGTAGCGGAGTGGTATGTGCCAGTTCGTAGTTTATTGGAGGACCTACAATGGGGTACATTGAGGTAATATCAGGGTTATGTTGGTTAGATGAAAACCGCAAATACTGAAGCGGGAGACCCTACTTGGTGGCTATTCTGGGAATTACCGTATGCAGTTTCCCAGGGTGAATAATGAAATCGTACTGTAGTAACTTCAGTTAACTAGTTCAGCCCATGGTATTTCATCCTTTAGACCCCTGAAGTTGCTCTTTAGGTGGAACACCCAGTGTTGTTCCTGCCTGAACAGGGTGCTGGGAGTCCAATTGGAATTGGATTCGATGATGGTCCACCTGAGGCTATCTGGAGCAGGATTTTTCTCTAGGAAGTGACTCATTAACTTAGTCTTGGTCTTTTTGCACCGTATGGTACTTTTATGTTCCCCTGCGAGAATCCTTATGGGTCTCGTCGTCATGCCCACGTATCTTATCGCAGAGGCAAGTGATCAGATAAATGCAATTCTTGGTATTGCAATTAGTATGTCTTTTTTCTCCCAGGGTTTGGC
Source organism: Triturus cristatus (assembly GCF_964204655.1). Lineage (NCBI taxonomy): Eukaryota > Metazoa > Chordata > Amphibia > Caudata > Salamandridae > Triturus > Triturus cristatus. The sequence continues at coordinate 820,122,596 of NC_140595.1, forward strand.
CAGACCCAAGTCAATCTGGTTCGATACTGCTGTAAGAGGGCAGACGGCGCATGTTCCACAGGGATGATGGCCTGTGACCGCAGGGAGTGACCACAGAGTTGGTTGGGTGATGGTTGATGATTTAGGTCATGTATGGACCAAGAGGTCTTTCAGGTTTTGTGTTAGTTTGAACGAGAACAAGGGGGGAGGTCCTGGTCCGAACCCTCCCATCTCTAAGATGCCCCAATGCTTTTTAATTAGTTTTTGAATTCTGTTTGAATTGGGGGTGAATGTAGTTACACATGTGAGTGCATCTGTCTGGGGTCTCTCCTTTATTTCCCACAGAGCTTCCCTGTGATTATTCTTTGCCCGTTTTTGTGCTTGTCTTATTATTTGTCTTGGGTAGTGTCTTTCTGGTAAATTGTCAGCCAGGACTTTGGATTGTTTTTCAAACTCGCACAATGTGTTGCAGTTACGACGGAGGCGTAAGAATTGCCCCACCGGGAGGTTATCCCTAAGTGCTTTAGGGTGATGGCTCTCATACAAGAGAAGGCTGTTGTGATCAGTGGGTTTCTTGTAATTTGTAATTTGTAGTCAGTAGGGTCCCTTTATGTTTGGTAATCCGAAGGTCCAAAAAGCAATGCTCTCATGTGATATGGACCCTGTGAATTTTAAGAGTGGGTCTAGGGTATTTAGCCACTCACAGAATGTCCTACAATGAGCTTCCTCACCTCTCCAGAAGAGCAGGATATCATCAATATAGCGCCGCCATACGAGAATATTAGGCCTGTTGAGGTTGTTTTCACCTAAGATGAACTTATCTTCACAATTGGCCATTTACAGACAGGCTAGGCTCGGCGCGAAGGTGCTTCCCATACTGGTGCCCTGGATTTGGTGGTACAGTTGTTTCTGGAAGGCAAAAAAGTTTTCTTTTAACGCCAGGGAAGCACTTTCACAAATGAAGGATATGGGTGTTTCATGAGGCCATGGGTTAATGCTCTGTAACACGGTTTCCATGACCTCCAGGGTGGCATCCTGAGAGATGTTGGTGTATAGTGCTTCAACATCCAGGGTGACCAGGAAGTTGATGGTTGTGGGTTCTGGGAAGTTTTCAATGAGATTGAGTACTTCAGTTGTGTCTCTGAGATAAGTTGTAGTCTCTGTGACTATGGGACGTAGGTAAAAGTCACAAAACTTGCTCAACGGCTCCAGTACGGAATCAATGCCTGACACTATCGGGCGTCCAGGGGGAGGATTTGTCCCCTTGTGTATTTTAGGTAGAGTGTAGTAGTAGGGGGTCCGGGGGTATTCGTTGATAAGAAATGATGCTTCCTGGGATGTGATCCACCCTTCGGTTACTGCTTCCGTAACCAGACCTTTGATCTTGATTGTTAGTCACGCAGTGGGGTCATCTTCAATAGGGAGATAGTATTTGGTATCAGTCAACTGGCGGCGGTATTCAGCATCGTATGTGGCAATGTTCTGAATCACTATGGCACCGCCTTTATCAGCTGGTTTCAGGATGATGGATGGGTCATCAGGGATTCCCTTGAGTAATGCCCTATCCTCCCTTGACATGTTATCAAACGGGCGTTTGTTGGTAAGGCCCGTGACATCCTTAAGGACGGCCTGCTCAAAAGTGAGTACCTCATTAGGTATCATGCTCGCCGTAGGTGTGAATCTGAATTTCTTTTTTAGCCCTGTGCCGGAGCTAGGGGTCTCTGGTTTGTCCTGGAAGAAGGCCTTCAACCTGATCTTCCGAAAGAACTGATGGAGTTCTTGATGAAGTCTAAACTCGTCCTCACAGGGTGTCGGGACAAAGCCCAAGCCCTTCTCCAAGAACCTGGATTCTTCGGTGGGCAGTGACCTGGAGGACAGGTTGACCACTAATGTTTCGGTCCTGTGGTCTTGCTTCGCAGTATCATTGGCTCCGGTTCCTGCCAGTTCTTTGATCCGCCTCTCCGTCTGCCTTTTCCTCTGCCCCTTCCTCTGTTGTGAAAAGGGGGGTTCAGGAATTGGTGGTATTGTGGTATAGGGAGGGGTTCAAATCAAAGACTAATGTGTTGAGTAGTTAAGCAGTGCATACAAAGTAGAACAAAAAAAATAACACACAACACACAATACAACTCTATTGCCAATTGAGAAAAAGAAGACAAAAATTTTAAAAATCCAATAAGCGGAAACTGAGATATGAAACTTTACATATTTAGGTAAAATAGCACCAAAAGTGCAAAGCCCCAATGATAGTACATGGAAGTGTCAAGCATGCACCTAGGTGCAATTTATGGCAGACCATGATGGAGCCCTGGTCGGACAAAATAAGTCGACAGAACCAGGTGATAGTCGGGATGTCAAAAGTTTAAAAAAATGTTTGTAAGTCCTACTTCAGAAAAGGACTTGGCCACTTTTTGGAAGAAACATTTTGAAATTTCTTTTACATTCCAATGAAGAAAGGGACTTTGTCACTTTTGGATATGAAAATCCTCAATGAGCGGCCGCTACTGAAATTGTAGCTGCTGCCGTGGAATCCTGAAACAGGTTGGTCTCTCTGGAGCCTTGGAGATTTCTCCATGAAATATTTTATAAGCCCCAACGCACAATGGGACTTAGCTGTTTTTTCGGAGGGGGTGGGTGCCTTGAGTGGGACAAAGCTGAAATTCAATCCAACACTGTGGAGCTGCCAGTTAGATATATTTTGCCACAAATCTTCCCTTAAGCTCAGAAGGAAAGGTTTTCAGAAGTTTCCAAACTTTTTTCTAGTACCCACAATAACCACTGGAGTGCTCTAAGACCCCCAGTATTTCAGAGTGTCTGGCAGAGGCCAACCGAAAACACACTCCAGGTCCACTTGCCACTGGTCAGCTGGGTACTGGTCTCTTGCAGCTTGTGTCCCTGTAGCCACACAGGAAGTCAGCCAAATTACCCTTGAAGTCCACTTCCTTGTTCTGGGTACAAGACAGAGCAGGTTCAGTCCTTCAGGACTCTCTGGTTACAGACAGAACAAGCATTGAAAATGCAATCGGTCTCGGAGTTTGTTAATGGTATTGTATAGCAAAGCAAATGGCTTTAACTTAATAAAATGCGAGACCTATTGCATTTTCAATGCTTGTTGTTCAATGTGCGTACGGTGCGCGCTGACCAAACCGAAACGCTTTCCGAGATGTCTCCTTATGGGGTTCATTATTCATTCGAATATCGGGGGGACACCATTTAGGCTGTACTGGAACAGAGCTTTCTTCTGAGCTGCTTCCGGATAGTAGTCATCACTCCTTTATAAGTAACCGCCGGCGGGACGTCGAGTCCGTGGTGGAATTTTTGTTTCCTGAGTAGAATCCGTCGCCGATCGGCGGCATCCGAACCGCAACCATGGTAAGAAAGAGTTAGAGACTGCTTGGGGCGCCCCTCTAGCCCGTGAAAGGGGTTAGGTCAGGGTTCTGATTGAAGGAGGGCACCGGGACTGAAAATCATAGGGGTATTTGAGCCCACGGGTCCGGTGCAAGCTCCTGAAAAAATGGCGTTGTTTTGTTAGCAAGGGAGTTGTCTTTTGCCCGGGCAAAGAGGAAGCGCTGCTTCTTGGTATGAAGCCCGAAAGTCTCCTTCGAGCCCAGGAGGGCGAGAGTAATGGGCTCCTCTGGAGCAGTTGATGCCGGCTGCGTTGTATGGACGGATGTAATCCACAAATGGGTGGTGCAGCACGGTTGTTTAGGAAGACGCCTTTCATGCAAGTGGAGAAGGGGGGGGGTTAAGGGGTGTTGTGAACGTAGGAAGGTGGTGATGTGCAGCCTCTCGTTTGGGTTGTAGAGTAGTGAGGCGCGGCTGAGTTGCTATGGTCCGTATTGAGAGTGTAGTTTTATTCGGCACCAAACTATGCGTTTTATACCACTGGGCTGCAGCACCATTATCGCGAAAGGAGTACGGTTTAAATACTAGCAGTCGCTCTTGAACGAACGTGAAAATCAATTCGCCCGACGCCATCTTCTATTAGCTTAAGGAGCTATGTATAAGACGGGTTTCATTTGTCAATCTTGCCAGCCCGGACTATATGTTTATACTAGTGTGCTTTAGACCCGACTACCTGAGCTTGTCAACACATGGAACCTTTGACGCTGACAAAGGCACTTCACCCATGCCCCTTTATTTTGTAGATTAGCATAACCTATTTCGCGTCCTATCTCAGTCCCAATGCCATTAGCGTCCTGCCCAACAACCCGTAATTGTGGTGGAGGGTGTATCGTTGATGGAGGGTCAAAGCAGTTTCCTCTGCCGCAATAGGTACAGCATCTAATTAAAGGGGAACCCCTACTAGAAACAAAAATACATGAAATCCCCCCCCCCCCTTTTGACTTGGACCCATACCTGTAATGGCACCCAACACCAAGGCTCCCTCGGAGAGCACGTCAGGAGTCGCGAACGCGTGTGCGGGAATGGCATGGCAGAGGGGGTGGAGTCTCGCCACGCCTGGCTTAGCTAAGGCACGGTTGGCTTTCACTTTCATCCTTTGCAAAGCTTTCTTGTCTTTATGGGGCCATATGTTTGAAACAGATGGCCCCATAAAGATAAGAAAAGCTTTTCCCACAGACGTAAAGCAACCGAGCCAGTCCAACTGGGATGGCTCTAAAAGAGAAAAGTGTACGTCACTAGACGCTCTTTTCCAATGGCTGGCCACCGTTGAGCATAAACGGTGACACCAGCCAATGGTAAAGAGGGTCGGGGCTTAAAGCCCACTAGAGAAAGCTACCCTAACCAAGCATTGAAAATGCAATAGGTCTCGCCTTAATTAAGATAAAGCCATTTGCTTTGCTAATGGTATTTTATAGCAAAGCAAATGGCTTTAACTTAATGAAAGGCGAGACCTTTTGCATTCTGCTGACAGAATGGGACGTGGGTGCTGGTTGACTTACCTGCTGCTGCTTGCTGCAGTGTCCTTCTGCGCAGTCTCCTGGCCTGCTGGGCTTGCTGGGAGCCGCGTTTGTTGGCAGACGACCCCTTGTGGCTGGGGCACCGAACGTCCCGGCGCATCTTCCTGTGGCTGGGCCGATCAGGAGGACGTGTTATTGATGCTGTGAGGTGACTCGGGCCGGTCTTGGTGGTGCCCCTGGAGTTCCTCGCTGACCAGTGTGGTCTTTCCTGCATTGCGGCCATTCCACCCTGGTGGCACATGCTCTTGTCTGATCTCCAATTTTAAGCAGGGTCGGGCTTGGTTTCTACCTGGATGTGGGACCGTCTGGGGATGCCATGTGCTGCTGGCTTTTCATGTTTGCCTGGCACTGGTCTGATGGAGGGTCCTTGGCTGGAAGAAGGCCCCAAGGGCAGAAGAGAGGCACAGGGGTGTCAGGACACAGGGGTGTCAGGACGCAGGGTGTACAGGCATGGGGCACCAAGGGCAGAAGGGAGGCATGGGGTGTCAGGATGCAGAGGGTACAGGCACCAAGGGCAGCAGGGAGGCATAGGGGTGAAGGATGCATGGGGTGCGGGAAGAAGGCCCCAAAGGCACCAGGGGGGCACAGGGTAAAAGGATGCACATGGTGCCGGAAGGAGGCCCCAAGGGCTGTAGGCAGGTACAGGGGTGTTGAGATGCAGGGGCTGCAGGAAGGAGGCCCCAAGGGCAGCAGGGAGGTACAGGGGTGTCAGGATGCAGGGGGTACAAGGAGAAGGCAACAAGGGCAGAAGAGAGGCACAGGGAGGCACCACGGGCAGAAGAGAAGCACAGGAGTGCCAGGATGCAGGGGGTACAGGAAGAAGGCACCAAGGGCAGAAGAGAGGCACATGTGCGTCAGGATGCAGGGACACAGGCATGAAGCACCAAGGGCAGAAAAGAGGCATAGTGGTGTCAGGATGCAGGGGGTACAGGACGGAGGCACCAAGGGCAGAAGAGAGGCACAGTAGTGTCAGGGTGCAGGGGGTACAGGAAGAAGGCACCAAGAGCAGCAGGGAGGCACATGAGTGAAAGATGCACAGGGTGCAGGAAGGAGGCTCCAAGTGCACCAGGGGGGCACATGGTGAAGGGATGCACAGGGCGCATGAAGCAAGCACCAAGGGCAGCAGGGAGGTACAGGGGTTTCAGGATGCAGGAAGTAGGCACCAAGGCCGCAAGGAGTCACACAGGTGTCAGGATGGAGGGGGTACAGGAAAGAGGCACCAAGGGCAGAAGAGAGGCACAGGAGTGTCAGGGTGCAGGGGGTACAGGAAGAAGGCACCAAGAGCAGCAGGGAGGCACATGGGTGAAAGATGCACAGGGTGCAGGAAGGAGTCTCCAAGTGCACCAGGGGGGGGGGCACATGGTGAAGGGATGCACAGGGTGCATGGAGCGAGCACCAAGGGCAGCAAGGAGGTACAGGGGTTTCAGGATGCAGGAAGTAGGCACCAAGGCCGCAAGGAGTCACACGGGTGTCAGGATGCAGGAGGGGTACAGGAAGGAGGCACCAAGGGCAGAAGAGAGGCACAGGAGTGTCAGGGTGCAGGGGGTACAGGAAGAAGGCACCAAGAGCAGCAGGGAGGCACATGGGTGAAAGATGCACAGGGTGCAGGAAGGAGGCTCCAAGTGCACCGGGGGGGGCACATGGTGAAGGGATGCACAGGGTGCATGGAGCGAGCACCAAGGGCAGCAGGGAGGTACAGGGGTTTCAGGATGCAGGAAGTAGGCACCAAGGCCGCAAGGAGTCACACGGGTGTCAGGATGCAGGGGGTACAGGAAAGGGACATCAAGTGCATCAGGGACAGGGTGAAAGGATGAAATGGGCACAGGAAGGAGGCGTCAAGAGCAGCAGGGAGGGACAGGCCAGAAAGGACGCACTTGGTACAGGAAGCAGGCATCAAGGGCAGCAGGGAGGCACAAGGTGAAAACATTCAGGGGGTACAGTAAGGAGGCATTAAGGGCAGCAAGGAGGCACAGGGGTGAACAAGTGCACTGCGTACAGGAATGAGGTAGCAAGGGCATCAGGGAGAAACTGGGTGAAACGATGAAGGAAGAAGGCATCAAGGGCCGCAGGGATGCATGGAGATGAAGGATGCACGAGGAACAGGAAAGAAGCATCAAGGGTAGCGCAGCCGCGGTGCGTCCATTGGGGCGTAGGGGCGTAGCCCCACCAGCCCTGCTGCTTGGACCCGCGGCTGCCCTACGGTTAAATAATTAAAATAAATGATGTTTAAAACTTTTACTACTTACTTACTTACTTGCGAGTGCAGCACCAAAATTATTCCGGCGGCGCCGGGCAGCACCCGACTTTATCGGGAGTGTGCAGGGGGGGGGGCGGGCTGGCAGGTGATTGAATGATTGACAGGTCTTTGCCCCGCATGTATGCTTCGGGCAGCAACTTGCCCGGGCATGCGCACCCAGGCCGGCCCCATTAGCTAGTAGGGGGGGGGGGGGTCCAGGACCTGCTGGCGGCAGCGCTGGCAGCAAAAGGGCGACAGGGCGAGCAGTCACTGTGCCCTCCAAGCTGCATGCAGCGCCAGGATTGGCCGGTCACCGCGCAGCACAGCAGGGGCAATCCATATTGGATGCCGAGCGTGGGTGGCTCAGCCGCCCTGCACAATGGCCAATCACTGTCTCTGACTTAATGTAGTCATGCAGTGATTGGCCATTTTGCGGCGCGCGGCGCTGCAGCAGTGTCGTAAGGCTTAAGCGTGCGTCACTCAGATCCAGTAACGGTTCACTTCACTCGCGTGACACTGACGTCGCCTGAGCCTCGTGGTCGTGGACTCACTGCGTGGGAATTATCGAGGACTTCAGCTTATATAAAGGTAGGTCAGCGTGTATTAAGTTGTTACAGTGCAGTGCATGAGTTTTATGGAGGAGTACCGTCCAAAAGCATATTATAAAGTAGGTAATGCTGCCTCAGCTATCAGGCATAACAGTACAGAACAGGTGAAATAGGTCAGAGGTTAGCAAGTGAGACAGGATTTATCTGTGTGGAGGGAATAGGACCTGGAAGGCTCGTATTCTGAGTAGAAATACAACCTCACAGGAAATAAGTAGATAGTGTGAAGCCACCGTTTGCATGGGACAGCCGCCCGCGGGACTTAAGAGTAATAAAAAAGACTCGATTACAAATTAACAGAAAACCAGTAAAGTTCCTGTCCCCATCAATGCAGCTCGAGCTCGGGAGTGCCAGAGAGAATGTGTGCGGGCTGAGGGCACGGGACGGAAAGCAGGGGCTCCTGTTGAACCTGTTCAGCTAAGCATTCTCGTGTAAGCAGTGAATGGGTGTCACTTAACTTCCCACTCTCAGGGGTGGTAGGTGCTGCCAGGTACAGTCCATTTGAAAGGGCTCGGGTTGCGCCTCATTTGCATAGCGTTTTTTGACACTGGAAAGGGCAAGAGAGGCGGGAAAGTGGGGAATTCAGTTCCCGTATTTCCAGAGAGACTCGCCAGGCTCTCTAGAACAACTGGGGAAGCCAACACAGGTATGTGTGTGTGTGTATAAGGCCCCCTCCTTCGTGCTGTTCAATGGATTAACCTATGCTTGCGGCTGGCTCAATAGTATCGACAGAGGGTACATTTACATCAGCGTTGACTCTTTCTACTACATCCAGAAAGGCTTTGTGTTTGAGTATCTGTGATTGCATATGACAGCTACAATAACACCGAAAGGGCTGAGACCATCTTGTAACGGTAAATGAAAAAAACATGACGGCTGAATCATGCGTACTGTAATTTAAAATGTTACAAGCTGCTGCGTTTATGAGTTCTCGTCTTCACTGGAAAAGAAATCAATTCCACGGTCATAGGTACTGAATGATCACAAAGAAACTATGGCTCCTTGCTGGAAGAGAACACTCCTTTAAAGGACAGTGCGTTGGCATCTTCGAGCATTTGCGTTAGTATATAACTCCAAACAATTATCTGCCAACATGGTGGGCTCACCTAATGGGGTGGTCGACAAAAAACAAGCAGCGCATCTCGAAGTGGGTGGGACACCTTCAGAAAACCATTAACGTTCCCCTGAAATGCCCCGAGGGTGCCAGACATGTTTTTTGGTCACAGATGATAGTTTGCTAAGTGTGTTCAGGACGTTGCTGCCCACTGCCAGTATGTTCTACATAAATTATCTCATACCGTTGTAATTAATGTTAATTACAGGGTGCTTTAAAAAATACTCATTTATCTGGGCAGACATGTGCTAGTCATTTGTTAAATGTATTGAATCTCTTTGTTTACATTTAAAAGAAATCAAATAAGCCAAGAGCGGTATTTTAATTATTGCCAGTTCCATAAAATGTATTGAATCTCTTTGTTTACATTTAAAAGAAATCAAATAAGCCAAGAGCAGTATTTTAATTATTGCCAGTTCCATTTTCTGCTTGACATGCTACCCAGCTTCTATTGATGTTGTAATAAAACGTGAACATTTCGGGAAGACCACTGACTGAGGCCATACAGAGACTCGGGTGGTTCCCTTCACCTGTCGGCCATCTGTTGTGATGTAGCCCAGCACACGGCTGACTAAAATGTGTCTTTTCAGCTCTAGGCGTAGGTTCTCAGAGTGAGACCTGCACAAAAGGGCTGCCATAGGACTAAGTGGCAAAGAAAGATGGGGGCCAGTAATTGCATTGTAATGCAGATACATGGGGGGGGGGGGGGGGACACGCGTGATCAGGTGTTGACGAATTCTACGGGTATGTGTTAGCTGAAACGGGACCAAAGACACACTTGTCAAACTGCTTTCTAGATTACTCATTATGAACCTGGACAACAAACGACGTGCACACCCTTCAGCTAATAATTACATTTCTATATAGCTTAACACCGAGCGCTTCTACCTTTCATCAGAAGCGTTTATTGCGGAATGTTGTGATCGTCAGCTTCATTAGGAAAGCATTTAACAATCACAGGAGATGATTTTTATAAACCTGCTGTGCCTGTTCTGCTGACTGGGGGATAGCACTATCACAGCACAATTAAGTTTCAAATGGGCTTTGAGCACCGATGGCTAATATAATTCAGCCCTGGCAGTAGACTGTTGCATTATAGAATCATTTATCATTTGAGCGGGAATTCTAACAGTGCTCAAATGTTGAGGCCTCGATTAAACTGTCTGCTCTAACATAGTCTTCTGGAAACAAGTGTACTCTTCTCCAGGTGATGTCTGAGGGAGAAGTTAAGACAAAAACAATTGGGCGCTGCAGAAGTTTAATCAATGTATTAAATGAGCCCTGTGCAGGGAGATATTTTTCTTATATAGTATATGTCTATCATAGCTGTCACCAGTGACAGTGCAAATGCCTGCCTACTTTATAGAAAATACATCGCCACTTTTTGTTCCTGAGCCTAGCGCCATATATGAATATAAATCTGCAGTCCAATGCAGCCAGCGGTCCGTTTTCCCACCTGAAATAATTTATATTCAGAAGAGCACATGCCTGACTGATTTCCTGCTAACATTACAAAGTGGTTGTGTTATTTCATATTGCTGAAATTTGTATTACTCCTTTCTACATAAGAGAAGTCTTTTGATCTGCATTTATTAAGGAGAAAGAGATGCACAGGCTTAACGCAATCTGACATAAATGCTGCAATATGTTCATTTTCTCCCACTACAAATTCAATCCATTCATATTCAGAATCCTTTATCTAATAGCGTTTATTAGATTGTTTTGGCTACAGCTGCAAAGCAATATATCACTGAAAAATAATAGGTTTGTCTTTTGCAGGTGATGATGATGTGATTTGCTTTAGCTACACTAGCATGAAATCTGGGCTATTTATTAATAAAAGTCTCTGTTAGATGAACTAACCTGCCTGCAGTTCAGAGAACAAAGAAATACTGTTTCTTGTGTTTGTAAGATTCACTTTTGGGTTACACCGAGCTTCATAGAACCAAATTCTTTCGCAAGGGCGATTCTCTCTGGGTATGGGCATGTTTAACAACTGCAATATATTTAGGAATATGCATCTAAATACAAAACACAGATTCCAGTCCACAAAGGCACATAGCCGGACTTAAATGTGTGTTGGTCCAGCTGTCTTAAGCACAGACCTCCGCACACGCTGTTTTCAGTGGCGGCCAGGGTTTGAGGGTTTTATAGGGTTGTCATGATATCACACACACAATAGGACCCAAGTCACTTATTAGCTTTCTTTGCGTGGTTATCAGACATCTTGCCTGTGTTTGTCTTTCACCGTGGTCTTCAAGCACTGCAATGAGGTGAATTTGTTTTCCTCTGATTGGCAATCCTGCTCAGAGGCATTTACCAGATGTGCTCTTGGTTTGTGTCCAGTTGTTTCACAACTTTCTTGGTCGGGTGACTGAGTGCTTCTTGATTTTTCGTCACTTTTTATGTGTTTTATGTGTTTTGAAAACCTGAAAGCGGTGAGTAAATAAGCACTTTGTACTTGTAGTCCTTGCTTACGACAAGCAAGTCTGGCAGTAAACGAGGCGCAGTTACTGCCAACCTTGGTTCTCGTAAGCAACGACGAAAAGTAGAAAAGTGCGTGTTTACAACCACTTGCAAGTTTTTACAACACATACATAAAATACATGCCCGATCCGATGTCTCGGGTCTACTTCGCTATATAAAACAAATAGAAACATCAGTTGTTGACCTATATATGTAGGAGCGTTGGCAGTCTGCCAGACTAGTATGTTTGTGGTCCCACCGTCCCAGTAGTGAACTAGCAGCAGGCGGCAGCGCAGAAGCTTAATGTGCCTGCTGCAAAGAACATATATACCTGATGCAGATCACAAAATGCATATGATGTAAATAGGTCAGTGAGGCACTGCTTTTGTCAGAGAGATCCTTTTGGTACTTGCAGTTTCTAAGTTAAAATCCTAACATACAACGGACTCTCAGAGAGCTAATAACTGTCATCTAAGAGCTGGATGCAAACTGCAAGGAAAAATTGGAGCGTTATGTTTTTTCCCCACAGTCTTTGTTTCATTACCCTACTGTTTCAAAAATAAATTGTTATCTTTTCATTTTCAGCACCTGACAACCTGAAACATTACCGCATTTTGGGGCAATTTTCCAGCAAACAACAAGAGGACCCCAACCTCCTTTGCTGCTCTCTCACCCGACCCCGGCTACAACCCAGCAAACACCAGTGTTAAAGGTAAGGCAACTGATGCTATATATTTTTTTACATCGTAGTTAGAGCTATGCATGTCATGTGGTCACTCTCAAGGCCCTCAAGCAGTGTCTTTCAGTGCCTCCAGCAACCACTATGGCACAGAGAGGCAGGAGGCAGTACGGCTCTATTTTTAGAAGTAATTTGAGATGTTTTAGGATATTGCACAAGATATATGTATAATGTATTTATACTGAAATTTGATATTATTGCACTGCACCTTATACGTTGTACTTTGATTATTGACAGGTTTCTTTAATATATATATATAGATATATTGGTAAGGCCAGCAACACCCGACACCCCATCATGAATACAGTACAAGAGCTGATTACAAAGTCATTCCAGTCACGGCCACTTGAACAAAAACTGAAGTTAAAACAATTGGGACCTTATCAGCCTGAAATAAACCTACAGCAAACTACCCAGGACAGAGGAAAAATGTCAAAACGTACATTCTCAAATGCCTGGTACACAAAAGCTGATTGGCTTACAGGCTGCCCTATACGCAATTCTCTGTTCTGCTTCCCCTGCTTGCTGTTTGGCGGTGACTTTTCTTGGACACGGCAAGGAATGGTCGACCTGAAGCACATCGCTGAAAAAATAAAGAAGCATGCGCTCACAAGAAATCATCTGGAAAACCTGACAAGACTGGGAATGTTGGGGGAAGACGCACCAATTGAGCAGCAGATAAATGATGCGTATCGCAAATCCATTCAAAAACACAATGAAGCTGTTGATAAGAACAGACAAAATCTATCCAAGATCATTGATTGCATTCGTTTCTGTGGTGCTTTCGAACTGGCAATGCGAGGCCATGACGAATCAGAAACTTCCTCAAAACCTGGGATCTTCCGTGGCCTAGTGGATTTAATGTCAACCATAGACCAGGATTTGGAAAGACATTTAGCACATGCTACAGTCTTTAAGGGCACCTCTAATACAATACAAAATGAACTCCTTGACTGTATGCTTGAAATTATAAGAAACCATATTGTGCAAGAGTTGCGAAACACAGACTTTGTGGCTATTCAGGCTGATGACACCACTGATGTGTCCACTCAAACACAGTCCGTGTTAGTGTTTCGGTACCTTGACAGTGACAGAAACATTGTGGAAAGATTTTATGGCTTCACGCATTTAAGTGACTCTAGTGCAGCAACCATCACTGAAGCAATACTGTGTCAACTGGACTTAATTTTCCCGGACCTGCCTCAAAAACAAAAGCTTATCGCACAAAGCTATGACGGTGCATCCGTAATGAGTGGGAGCCTTAGTGGAGTTCAGAAGAGAATTCGAGATGTGTACCCTAATGCTCATTTTGTGCACTGTTACGCCCACCAACTCAATCTTATTATGCAACAGGCGGTATCAAAGATCAGAGAGACACGAGTTTTCTTTCAGGATATCGGAGGCATAGCAGCATTCTTCACACGTTCCCCCAAAAGAACAGAAGTCCTTCATGAGATTGTGGACAAAAGCGTACCAAGGGGATCCTCAACTCGTTGGAACTTTCACATTCGTACAGTCAACTTAATCTTTGAACAGAGGGAGGGCCTTGAGAAATGTTTTGTCGCCATAGCATCCAGAGCAGACTTTGATCACACAAGTCAGAATGAAGCCCATGGCTTTATTAGAACACTACAAGACAAAGAGTTTCAGTTCTTACTGTTTTTATTTCATGACATAATGATTCCTATTGATGTGTTATACGATCAGTTGCAAAGAAAAGACCTAGATACTGTCTCTGTGAAAGCCAATACATCTGCATTTGTACAACAGATTATGAAAGTGAGAGATGGGGTTGAAGATTTAGAGAGCAAACTGCCGCAGCATTCTGTTTTTGCAAACCGCAGACAAAACATCACCTCTCTGGTTCGAATTGGAAAGGAGATATGTGACATTGTAATTGTGCAGGCGAAAGAACGCTTTTCGTTCACAAAACATTTGGTGAGTGCGACTTTATTGCAAAGTAAAGAGTTTGCACAATATGATGAATCCTTCCCTGAGCGTGCTCTGAATCAGGCTGTGGAAGCATATCCTATGCTCAAAAAAGAGCAGCTGAGAACTGAGTTAACTGTACTCTACGGAATGCCTGTGTACCGGAAGGCCACAAGCGCCTTGACTTTGCTGAGTTTAATTCATAAACTGCATATGGAAAACTCACTTACAGAGACAGTGACTTTACTAAAAATTGTGATTACGACTCCAATGACAACAGTAGAAGCTGAACGATGTTTTTCAGCCTTAAAGCGCATAAAGACATTCCTCAGGAACACCATGCTAGAGGAAAGACTAAATGCTTTGGCGATGCTATCTGTAGAGAGCAAGCTAGTCCAAAAGATACCGGACTTCAACATGAAAGTAATTGACAAGTTTGCTACACTGAAAGACAGACGTGCGGATTTCATCTACAAAAAGTGAATGCTGCTACTTGTTTGAATACAAAAAATTCTGATTGAGGTAAGAAATGCATTGTTATCTCTGTTTTTAAAAGTTTTGTAGTGTTTGTTCTATTTGGAGACTACACAGATTTGCTCACCTTTGTTCACTGGCCGGACCTGTCTCCCGCAGGGTGAACGATTCGTTGCTTGTGTTGCCTATCAAACCTTTCCCCTTGGCAAATTGCGAAAACCTTTATACCATTTATATTTAGGGTACTTGCGTGGACCTATGTGAAGTGTGTGTACAAAGTTCAGCTCAACCAGAATCACGGTAACAGCGCATTGCGCTGCCTCTTTTATATTCAGTATATTGTAAGACTGTTTTTCTTCCCCTGCCTTTCCTTGTTTTGTTTCCCTGTTTTCCCCTTGCTTGCCATTCGTTACTCTAGAGTCTAATATTCAGTATGTTGTAAGACTGTTTTTCTTCTCCCGCCTTTCCTTGTTTTGTTTCCCTCTTTTCCCCTTGCTTGCCATTCGTTGCTCTAGAGTCTAATATTCAGTATGTTGTAAGACTGTTTTTCTTCCCCCGCCTTTCCTTGTTTTGTTTCCCTGTTTTCCCCTTGCGTGCCATTCGTTACTCTAGAGTCTAATAGAGTCGGAAGGCCGTAGGGGAAGACTGTGGACTTTTCTTCAAGTTCCTGACGCTCCTGCGGAACGAGCCTGGCAACCATTACACTGCTGTGCAACTTCTTCTACTCTTAGAGCTGAGATTTCCATGAGTCTTATAGTCTGAATTCAGCACCTGAGCATAATAGGACAGAATGTATGAAGCTCTGTGGTAATACTGAATAAGCAGATACCTATGTTATGCCATCTATTAATGTAATAACTGCACTTTCACAATTGCTTTATTAACCTTCCTGCTTTCTCAAATTTGCTTGAAAATGCACGATTTTTCTTCTTTTTTTTCAAAATTTTCTTGGGGGGGGGGGGGGTAACCCCCCCAAACCCCACTTTTGGGGTTCGGGCTCGCTCGCTGCGCTCGCTGGCTACGGTGCTGTATGCTAATTCGTTTGCGCCCCACCACTTTAAAATCTCACCCACCGCCCCTGGTAGTAGAGGGTACAGGAAAGAGGCATTAAAGTTAGCAGGGAGGCACAAGGGTGCAAGGAAGGACTTATCAAGGGCTGTAGAGGCGCACAGGATGAAAGGATGTAAGTGTTGCAAGGAAGGAGGCTTCAAGAGCAGCAAGGAAGCATTAGAGTACAGGGATGCACAGGGTACAGGAATGAAGAAGGGCAGCAGGGAGGTACAGGGGTGAAGGATCTATGAGGTATAAGAAGGCGACATCATGGACCCAGAGGAACAGGGTTGAGGGATGCACGGGATTCAGGTAGGAGGCATCAATGGCAGCAGGGAGGCAGGGGAGTGAGGGATGCACAGGTTTCAGGTAGGTTGCTGACAGCAGCGAGCTGCCTACTGCCATTAGTTACTGTTCTGCTAGTGGCTGGTTGTGCGGCCGGCAGTCTAGAGTGCTGCTAGTTGCTGAAATCCGTGGTAGGGCTGTTGCTGTTAGTTGAGGCCTTGCTAGTGGCTTTTTTGTGCAGTGGATGGCTCGTGTGCCACTAAGAGCCCTGACAGCTGCCGTCAGCAAGGTATCCTCACTCGGGGGGCCTCCCACGCTTTTCGCACCTCAGCTCTAGTGAGGAGAAGACGGGAGCGGGTGAACACGCTCTCTTTCTGCCTTGAGAGTGAAGTGCCCTCCATGGGACGTGCTACGGGGCTCCCCCGGGGTCGCATCACTTGTGATGAAGTGGTCTTTTAACTGGCCTGTTACCAGAGGTAATACCCCTTTTAGAGACGCCCCTCCCCCCCTTTTCATCCCACTTAAAGCTCGGACAGCAGAGGCAGCAAGTGAGGCCAGCCTCTGCAATTAACGTGACAGACAGGCCCCCTGAGAGGCAAGGTCAGCAGTCACGACAGCATAAAGACGCGCAGGCGTGAGCTGTGACTGGCAGTGGAATATCCGGGAATGGCAGCACAAACTCATAGGCTGCCACTCAAGAGCGCTCAGAACTCTGAATGCGCTAGAACCAGGGGGGGCGGCAGCGTTAAAGTTGCCCAAGCTTCACACATCTTACAAGCTATTACTATTGACTGAAATCATATCAGTTTAAATTCTCGTATAAAATACTCGGAAAATGAGTCCAGCACCAATGCGTTTGTGGGGGCAGGGGGTGTAGTTACGGCTCACCATAGCACTCAGATGCTAAGAATCAGACAGAATGAGACTTTACGTCAGAGCGCAGGCAACAGGCTTGCCGGCTGCTCACAGCTAATGCCCCTATATTCCACCCCCTCTATCAAGTGGGTAATAATTGAAGAAAAATGTCTCCGCTTGCAAGGGAGGAAACGCAGAACCGCATCTAAATATAGCGCATTGTGCAAGCCGACTCCCATGCACGTCCCTACCCCTCCCCATGCCAGAGTGGAGGGACGTCCTTGGCTCTGTACACTGCATTCCGTTTATAAGCATAGGGCCCACTAGCTGCAGGGCAGGGGTGGCTGCCCCATCATTGGATGTGGTGCTCGCCATCTGCCCTCTCGGCCCTACTAGTCAGGCATCTTATTAGAGCCACAACCAGGCTTTGGGCTACAAGGCCCTCCCACCGCATGCCAGGGCAGCGGCCAGTGCAACATGCCTCTCAACCATTCCCTAGAATTTTTGTAAAGCTCCCACTCCAACTTTTCAGGAGCTTCAAGGTCTTACAGAAAACAGATCAAAAAAGTAAAAAAAAAAAAAAAGCGCAAACGACCCGGTGCTTCCAGTGTGATCGGGTCGGGTCTCCGGTCACTAACAGCACGACTTCATGGCGGCTGATTCTTTGACTTCGAGAGCTTAGCAGGGACCGAACCACAAAATGTACCGCTGACTGACATGACAGATGTAATCTCCGCGTGACACGCACCAACCCTGAAACGTCCAAGTCAACAATACTGCTTTAACAACAAGGAAAAAACGCACGCAAAAAAAAGCACTCGCCACTCAGCCACTGTATATTTTTGCATTGCGCTGTCACTTTAAGCGCGATGCAAAAATAAACATATGGCCTGCTTTCCTTCTGCCATGAAAGCTTTCTTGTCTTTATGGGGCCATATGTTTGAAACACATGGCCCCATAAAGATAAGAAAAGCATTTACCACAGACGTAAAGCAACCGAGCCAGTCCAACTGGGACGGCTCTAAAAGAGAAAAGTGTACGTCACTAGACGCTCTTTTCCAATGGCTGGCCACCGTTTAGCATAAATGGTGACGCCAGCCAATGGAAAAGAGGGGCGGGGCTTAAAGCCCACTACAGAAATCTACCCTAACTCATTAAATCTCGCCAGCGAGACTGCGCATGTCTGCGCAGTCTATGCCAGGCGAGACCTAAAAACTGGTCCTCTTCTGATCTTCCACAGGTACAGAAAGAGTTTTGAGGATGGTTCTTTGGTTGTCATATTTATTCTTGGCACCAACCCACTTCTGGACACGCCATAATCAACCAATAAGAGTGAAAGTTCCTGGGGCAACCCTGCCCACTTTTTCAGCAGTTCCTGTTTTCCCTATTGCAGGGCAGTATTTAAATAGAGTATTTTTCACTCTATATTATCTATTAAACCCCTTATATTATTTTTGTCAAGTATTTCTCTTCCTGCTGCCCAACAGTTTCACTCGAAACAAGGTTTTAATCCTGCTATTCTCGAATTTCAATAATTTTTATTGGTTGTTTTTAGACAAAACAGAACACACAATAAGCACATGAGGGGAAAAAAGAAAATAACCAATTAAAAAAAATATTGACATAGTACAAAGATGATTGAATTAGGGTGACAACATGACAATCTGGGAACTACAATCTGGGTGATATGTCAGGCATATGTTGAAATAGACGTTGTACTTTATGAGACACCTTATAAAACCTCCAACATACAATAAATTACAGAGACACATTCTGTATAGGGAAAATAAAAGGAATACAATAACTCAGAATATATAGCTATTGCTAAGTATCTATTGGGCTAAGGTATGCATTGACAGTATTTATATACTTTTGAAGTACATTGAACTAGTGTGAGGGCATCTCAGTTAAGTGGTTAGTTGGTCAGACCTCCGGGAATTGTAATTCATGGCGGTTTATGTGATTTGAAGTATCAGTCGAGGCTATCCCACTTGTGTCTGAGGGGGGTTTCCAAGGTGAGTTCTGGAGCGCAATGTTATCAGAACCCCTTAAGTTGGAGACCTAGTTTAACCAGCACTTGAATGACGCTTTTCGCGTGTCTTTCCAATTATTTAGTATGATCTTAGTAGGTCTAGAAGCGCCCTATCTTTGTCATATAAAAGATTCTACCCTGAGGAAGCCAAATGTCAGCTTGGATAGTTCCCTCTTGAGGGAGCATGAGAAAAGGTCAGAGATGAAGCCAACAACCTTGTCCCAAAAGGGTTCCACACATTTGCAGAAGAGTAATAGATGGGCTAGGTCTCCTACCTCTACACTACAATTCCAACAGGTGGGGTCCTCTCGAATCTTGTGTGAATGTAACTAAGCTGGTGTCCAGTAGGCCTTATTTAGAAGCCAGAACTTTGTCTGGGAAAGGGCTGGTGAGATTTTATTTCTCGAGACAGAGCTCCAAGTTTTGGACCAATCAGCCTCAGAAATCGGGGAAGAGGAGTGTGATTCCCAGAATGAGATAATCTTCTTATTGAGGGCAGATTGTTGTGGGCGGATTAATTTGTAGATCCAAGAAACCTGATGCCCTAATCTATTTATTGTCGCCATGTATTGTGGCAGGGAGGGTGATAAGGGCAAAAGTTTAGCTTTCGTTATTGCTGCCTTTATTTTTAGGAAGTTCTAGAATTCCAAAGGATCCAGGTTATATCTAGTTTGTATTTCTTTGAAACTTAAGGGGTAAGCTGAGTTGAACAGTTGGTATGGAAAAAATATACCTCTGTCAATCCAAGATTCCTTGTGTAGTGTCTTCCCTTTGTACAAATTTTTCTGATTGTCCCAGAGGGACTCAGGATTAGATCTTCAAATTCTGGTGTCTAATAGTTTATCCACTTTCAGTAGTGCAGACTTTGTGTTTTTGAATAGGGATTTTAAGCAGTTGTTTAAACTGACTGAAGCATTTGTCAACAAACAACTCACAAAATTTTTGGAAGAAAATAACATCCTGCATGCCAACCAAACTGGATTCAGGGCCAAACACTCAACCGAATCCGCCCTTCTATTCATGGCAGAGACCCTGCGAATGGCCATGGACCAAGGGAAGAAGGCCGTCCTGATCTTACTTGATCTGTCGGCGGCCTTCGACACGGTCTCGCACACTATCCTGAGTGACCGTCTATTTAACTCAGGGATAAGAGAGGTAGTGCTGACATGGTTCAAAAATTTTCTTGGTCAAAGACGTCAAGTCACTGTACTAGGGGAATTCAGCTCTGAGGAAAAATATATCAGCGCAGGGGTCCCTCAGGGCTCTAGTCTGAGCCCTGTACTTTTCAATCTATACATGGTCCCCCTGATTGAGCTTATTTCCTCCTATCAGATCAGCACAATATCATACGCTGATGATACACAGCTCATCCTGGTGCTGGACAGAGAGCTGCCTGGAGCTGAAGAAAACCTCAAAAACTGCCTCACTGCTACTTTCGAGTGGATGAAGTGCAACCACCTCAAATGTAATTCGGGGAAAACCGAAATCATGACTTTCGGTCCACAAAATCTGTTCTCGCCCAAACAGTGGTGGCCTGAAGATGCCGAAGCTCCCCCAAACACCATTTCCTCTGCCCGTAACTTAGGCATTAAGTTCGATGACGCTCTGTCATTTAAGCAACAAGCAGTGGTCGTGGCCGGCACCTGTTTTCACATCATCAGAACCCTCAGAAAGTTTTTTGACCTCCTCCCCCGGAGGAGGTTGCACTCATAACATCTAGACTGGACTACTGCAATAGCCTGTATGCAGGAGCAAATAAATCCGTGCTCCACAGACTGCAGATGGTCCAGCACGCAACCGCCCACCTGGTCCTTGGCTGGCCTAGGAAGTCATCTGCTTCGGCTGCACTCAATGCCCTTCATTGGTTACCAATACATAAGCGTATCTTATTCAAAATCCTGGTTATCACTTTTAGAGCCTTTCACTTACAGGGGCCCAGGTATCTGTCGAATGGCTCCAGACGCTATCTGCTTGCGCGTAGCCTAAGGTTCTCCAATCAAAACCTACTAGTGACCCCTAAATTCAAGCTCCCCAATAAGGGTGGGAAATCCCTGGCTGTCATTGGTTCAAGGGCGTGGAACAAACTGCCACCACAGCTTCGGCAAATCTCAACAGAAAGGCCCTTCAGGAAAGCCCTGAAGACCTGGGTTTTCTCCCTTACAGACACCGCCTGTAAAGCCCTAGTATAAAGTGTACAGGACCCTTTGAACGACATCAGTTAGCCAACATGTTCCGCCTAGGTTGGCACCAAGCGCCAAGATGCTCCTTGGAGTGATAGCTGCGCTATATAAATGTATTTTCCATTCCATTCCAAGCAAGTGACGTTGGTGAGGTTTGAGGTTAGAAGGGCTGCTGATTTTTCAATTTCTAGCCAGACCGGGGTATACTCCTCCGGTGGGACGAGCCAATACGACCCCTGTTTTTCTATGAATACTGTTTGATAGAGTTTGAAGTCCGCTAGGTTGACACCCCCCCCCCCCATGGATTTGTCTAATCTGAGTTTCTTTAGACCTATTCTGGCCCTTTTCCCTTTCCATAGAAAATTTGAGAGCAGAATATCCAACTTGTGATGGAATTCCTCCGACAGTATGAGGGGACGCATGGTTATTAAATAGTTCACTAGGGGTGTAATCATCATTTTGATGGTCTCAACCCTCCCACCATGTGATGCATCTTGGGGACCATGCCTCGAGGAGAGCTTAGATTATTCGCAGGGTGTTCGCTTCGTTTTGCTGAAGTGACTCAAAATAGCGCTGCCGAATTCTATCCCCAGATATTTGATAAATCCAGGTTGCCGTGTAAGGCCTGAATCTCCCAGTATCTCCTGTGTGCAGTGGATGTTCAGGGGTTTAACTTCGGATTTGTCTCAGTTTAATTTATACCCAGAGTGGGTTGAGTAAATTTCTATGGTCTGCATCAGAGCCTTAATAGACGAGCTCGGGTCCTCTGTGACAATAAGAATATCATCCGCATACGCGGCAAGTTTCACTTGAGAATCTCCAAAAGTTACTATTTTTATGTTACTATTGCGTTTGATGTCTTGGATTCGTGGCTCTCTTCTAGAGCTAACAGAAAAAGGGAGGGGGAGAGAGGGCAACCCTGCCTGGTTCCCTTCTCTAGTGTGAAGGCATCCGAGAGGGTTCCATTGATCGCTATTCGGGCGGTAGGATCTGAATACATAGCCATAATCATGTCGATAAAAGAACCACCTAGATTAAAGGACAGCATGCAGTGTCTCAAGAATGACCACGACACCCTGTCAAACGCTTTTTCAGCGTCCAGGGTGATGGCGATAGATGGGGCAGACGTCATCTTTGCTTGCTCAAGTATGTGACACAAGAGCCTAGTGTTATCATTTGACATTCGGAATTTGAGGAAGCCAACCTGGGAGTTACTGATTAATTTAGGGAGAAACTCA
This sequence comes from Triturus cristatus, assembly GCF_964204655.1. Lineage (NCBI taxonomy): Eukaryota > Metazoa > Chordata > Amphibia > Caudata > Salamandridae > Triturus > Triturus cristatus. The sequence continues at coordinate 820,144,697 of NC_140595.1, forward strand.
TTCAATCTCACGGCTAGGATTTTTGCATATATTTTACAGTCTACATTGATCAGTGAAATTGGCCTATAGTTTTTTGGTAGAAGAGGGTCTTTCCCTTCCTTTGGTATGACGATAATATTGGCTTCTCTCCTTCATTTCGATGTACGTCCCTCTCTAGCAATGTTATTGAATACTTTTAGTAAGGTTGGTTGTAGGGATCCACCGAATGTCTTGTAGAAGGAGGCTGAGAAGCCGTCCGGGCCCAGGGCTTTGTTGTTTTTGAGAGATTTGATAGAGTTACTTAATTCCTTTTCAGAGACGGGTTTCCCTAGCGCTTCATTATCTGACTCTGGCAATCTCTGTAGGTTTAGTGAGTCTAAGTATCTTCCGAGTTTATTGTTTGTTTACTTTTATATAGATCCTCATAGAAGGAATGGAAGTGTGTAAGATCTCTTTCTGTTTTGTTTGGATACTATTATTGGAGTTTTTAATCGAGGAAACGGTGAACTGTCTCTGCTTATGTTTGAGGTACGAGGCTAATAGTTTGCCCGCTCTGTTCCCTTCGCAGAGCTTGAGTGACTTGAATTTGTTGATCCACACTCCCGCACGTTTACTTACAATTTTGTTATATTCATATTTTTTCTTAACAAGTTGGTCAAGGGCATCTTTGTTCTCTAACGCCTCGGCATCTGATGTTTCTAGGAGTTTAATTTCTTTTTCCAGTGTATCGAATTCTAAATTTTGTTTTTTATTGATCCTTGCTTTAATTCCGATGATGACCCCCCTGATGGTTGCCTTTAGAGCATCCCACAGTGTGAATGTGTCTGTATCTGGGAGATCGTTATATTTAATGTAGTGCTGAATAGCCGATTCGATCTTTTCTTTGTCTAATGGGTCAGAGAGTACCTCATCGTTAAATTGCCACCTTTTGGGAGGGCGAATTGTGTGAGTACCTGCTAATTTGGTGTTAATGCAAGAGTGGTCTGATACTAGTTTAGGTGCTATATCCGTTTGGTCTATAAGATATGTATATGCACCTGAGATTAAACTGTAGTCAATCCTAGTATATGAATTATGCGGGGCTGAGTAAAACGTATAATCCCTTGTGTCCGGGTGTTGGAGGCGCCATATGTCTTTAAGATTGAACTTGGAGCAAATTTTGTTGAGAACCTCGTGCGAACGAGTGGGATGGCATCTACATGTGGACTGACGGTCAATAAGAGGGTCTAAAGGTAAATTGAAGTCACCGCCTACTATGAGGAGATCATCTTGAGGAAAGCTCTCGATTAATTTTGAGATCTTCTCCCAAAAGTTGGGCTCATCGGAGTTAGGGCCATATATGTTAAGAACATGAATGGAATCATCCCGTCTTTTCAGGTGTGTGACTAACATCCTCCCTTCATCGTCATGTGTGTGAGAAACAGTGGTGATATTGGATTTCCTGGTTGTAAGGGTAATGACACCTTTTTTCTTATGGTCTGCAGGTGAGCAATAGATATGGGAGATCCAACTGTGTTTAATAAAACCAACGTCCTCCTCTGAAAGTTTTGTGTCCTGAAGAAGTATGATGTCGCCCTTAGTCTTGGCCAGATAGTCGAAGATTTTCCTACGCTTAACTGGGTGATTAAGCCCTTTAACATTCAGGGAGACTATATTAACGTCTCCTGCAATAATCTTAACTTGAGACATCAGCAGAGCTAGTGGTCGCTATGGAAGTGAATCAGCCTGTATAGATGGTGTGTACCCCTGCCCTCAAACACTGTATTGTAGTATTTTAGAATCATTTTGACCATGTACTGGCAATAGAGCATACCTGTAATTTCAATATAATCTAAGGGGAAAATAAAATTTACATAAGACAAAAAAGAAAACAACCACAAATGATTTTACCCTCTGACCCTCCCCCCCCCCCCCCCTCCCTTTCGGATGCAGGAGCTGTGATGGCAGGTCCATCATCCAGCAACCTGGAGAATGCTAATTTGAACATTGTTACCTCTGGAGAGATTTTAAATTAATTAACTGTAGAACAATAGTGTATGGCAACGATACTTACAACTATTATTATAAGCCTCATAGTTGTCGTTAGCCACTAGTAATATGTAAACTTGTCATAAAACTCAATTAACTTGTTAACCAGCGAGACGATTATCAGACAGCATGACCAAAGCAAGTCTCTGTCTATTAATACAATATACAATGCATCTGAATGTAGGGTCAATGTGTGACATGAAGGACATAGAACCATACATAGACCAGCACAGCAAATAATTGTGTCTACTTAACTGTCGTGCTGCAGTGAACAATTACGGTTGAGATTGTGCAGTTGCATTTTTGCAATTACAAAAGCATGACAGAGAGTGATCAATTACAATTACACAAAGGATATCAAGTCTTCCGTTTGTTCGAGGCCCCTGCGGAAAGTTTCACTTCTTGTATTGGAGCAGCTTCCAAGTGTTGCGCTAATTCTTTGGGATTTGTAAAGAAGTATGGTTTGCCATTTCCAACGACTCTGAATTTAGATGGCCCAGCAAATGAGAATTGAATGTTCTTTACTCTCAACTTGTCTCGTGGGTGAAGGAACCCCTTCCTCATGTCTACCCTCTCCTTTGAGTAGTCTTGTGTGAAGATTAATCGGTGTGCTTCCCATGAAAGATTGTGTTTTTTTCTGGCGAAGTTTAGGATGGCCTCCGCATGTTGATAGCGTAATGGCTTGCATTTCATGGGTCGGGTTCCTTTCCTATTTGAGGAGTTGAACGTAGGAATCCTATGTGCTCTGCCTAGTTCCAAGCCGTGATGAAATGTTATCCCAGTGAGCATGGGCATCCAAGATTCCAGAAATGCCACGCAGGATTCCGCAGCATCCTCTGAGCCCTCTGGTATTCCAAAAATTCGTATGTTGCCTCTTCTATTTCGGTCTTCCAACTCCGCAACGTGTCTTTTAAGCTCGCTTGTGGTGTTTCGGAGATGTTTAATTTCTTTGCCGGACTGAGTGGCAACATCTTCGACGTCGCTTATTCTTTGCTCTGTGTCATTGATATTTTAATTCATTGTGTTCATGTCCGCTCAGATGGCGGTGAGTTCCAGCTGCATGGAATCAGTATTTTGTTTTGTAGATTTTGCCAGCTCATGTACCTCAGCCAATTTTTTTAATATCATGTCCATTGTACTATTTAGATCCGGTTTGGTTTTGATTGGGGAGTCTGAGATTGCTGGTTCTGCTTTTGATTTTTTAAAAGAAGCTCTGGATTCTTTGTCCGCCATCTTGTGCCGTGGAGCATGCCTCCGCTGTATGAAGCGATGGGAGGACACTTGGATACCGCCTTCGTTTGAGGGGGTCAGTGTTAGTTGTTGTGGATGATACTTGCTGAGGTATAGATATTTGTATAACTGGGACCTGTAGCCACCAGTAGTTAGTGGTCGGAATGATGGAAGAGGTTGAGATATTAATGGGTACGCTTAACTGTGTGGCAATGAATTAGCGCGGTTATAGGCTGGCAATATTGTCAATACTGGTATATGTCGCGGTCCTGGTTTAGTATGACACCGCAATTCCTCTATGCCAAATTCGCTTCTCGCGTTTGCGTTTTATCAAAATCACTACAGAAACACCATTAACAAAACCACCATTTGCACCATTCGTTGAAGCACCATCCATCAAAACACCCTTGCGTTTGATCCAAATCACAGCAGAAACATCATTTGCTGAAACCCCATTTGCTCCATGTGCAGAAACATCATTTGCAGGGGTGCCATATGCGTGTAGATCAAAGAGAGGCAGACTGTAGTATGTAGCATGTAGACCAGAGTGTATAACGTGTAGCGTGTGGCACATGTATTTCAGCCCACACTAGCCTTCATCCCTCCTCCACAGCCTTCCTTGATCGTAGCTTCACCAAACCTTTACAGATCTTTCACGCCTCTAGTTTAGCCCCCTCATTTATCGTACTTTATCGCACTTGTACCACTAAGCACCTCAATCTTCAAAGGTTCTTCAAAGGGACTGCAAAGGGACGACTCGCGCTTCTGCATAGGCAGTCTGGAGGTCCGCTGTAAGGTAGCACGCACTGGAGGCTCGCTGTGAGGTATCGTGCACTTCTGCTTCTGCTCCGCCGCTAATCCGCCATTTTGGAGGTGGGCTTCATTTTATTCATACTCCTCATTGAGCACCGTTGAGCGCCTAAATGTCGAGGACTGCGGGGCGAATGGGGGCATCAGCATGGGTGAGATCATGATACCACAGCACTATGTAGGGATCTCTTGGGGTTACTGATATCGCTCATACTTGCGGCAATATTTTGGTGCTTAAGTGCAGATAGCTTTCGTCGCGAGGCGCCATTGCAGGGTCAGGTAGACAGAGCGCGTATCAGATGGCGATTAGTTTAAAACAGTCCGGAGCGCATCGCTGTGATGGGCACCCACCTTCAGATACCGGGAGTGCTTTAAATTGATAGGGTATGTCAGCGCAGCCCTTATTAAGAGCTTTGTGGTTCTTACTGTGTCACAGACGTCTCGGGCTCTGCAGCTGTCGCCATTTTCTAAAGTCCGCGCCGGCTGGGAACTGCTCACTTCATCACAGGATATGGGCAGGTTGAGCGAACGGTGCGGGCTCTTCTTGTCACAACTTGTGCCGGCGGCTTATGTGTTGGGAAACCTGGTGTCCGTTGTGGTTTTTCGTCGCCTATGACTCCAGATTGCTGCTTAAATCGCTCCTCCATTTGCCGAGCGACGGGATTAGGCAGCTATTACCGCTGCCGTCCAAGCCACTCCCCTTAATCCTGCTATTGTATAGAGTGTTTAAGGCTATTAATGAAGATCATATGTTGCAGAAGAAAAGATTGGTTACCTGTAGTCCTGGCTCTGCATCATGGGTATCTTCCTTTTGAAGTCCTACACCACCCACCCACCTCCACGGCTGAGTAAGGTTGGGAAGTGAAAAGTGAATAAATGCTTCGAAACCTCATCACCTATCTTTTCGTAAGAAAAGAACTGGCTCTCTCAAGTAACCTGCCAGTAGGGTACACAGTGGGTGGAGAAACCTCACTTAAAGGGACAGTCTCCTTTTTCTCATTTTACAAAGAAAGCCTATCATTCTGCATTTTGTTTCTTTCTTCAAACATTTTCACCTTTCTGCATATGAAAATCTGCAATGCAGGATTAAAAATTATATTCAGATTCCTCATATTCTCCTAGGAAAAGAAACTGAGCCTCACGGACACTGTCACAGAGTGTGATTCATCATGAAGACAGATGGACATTAATAAATAAAACGTTAATATATAAGAAGTGCTCCAGAGTCCACGCAGGCAGCACAGAATGATTGCAGCGTTTATGACTGCCACTGGAAATCCTACGATGCAGAAAGAAATGTTGACCCTCTTGTGTGCCACAGATTTACACCTGGAGTTTTTAGTGGGTGTCTCATCAGCTAACTCGCGTGGCAAACCTGTGCATTCCTTACCCCTCGCCGCGGTTCTTGTCTTTCAGCCAGTGGTGCAGGGTGTTGCTGTTGAACTGGAGTGCTCCCTTCAAGCCCCCTTTGCACTGGATCTGCATGATGGTGTGTGAGTTTTTCACCACCTCGATGAGCCCAACGCAGTCACCGATGGACAGGCAGCCATAGGGAAGCATCCTGGAAGGAGAGAGACTGGATTGAGGCAATTGCCGATTGGAGAGTGTCATTAACAGAGAGGGCACTATTGGAACAGGGGTGTGCTGTAAATCCTTTGCAAACAAGAACTGATGGGCAGTGCATGTGGTGGGCTGTAATGGAGCATGCAGGAAGTTCTTGATAAACAAGAATTGATGGGGAGTGAACAGAGTGGGCAGAAAGAAATTAGTGACTTACCTGTAACTGTAGTTCTCCAGTATTGGAATCTTTCATAGATTCACATGCTTGAATTACCTCCCGTCGTCGAGATAGGAGTCTCCTGGTACCTTTAGAAAGCAATGTAATGATAGGTATAGACTAGAAAAGGACTAGGTCCATTTGTTTAGTAACCTATCAGTCTTTTTTTTTTAACAGAGACTAAACTTAGGTTTTAACCAATCAGGTTGTATCACCCTCTAGAGCACTCCTGTGAGACGCTCCAGTCCCTCAGATTTGAGAGCAGGAGTGTACAATAGACATATCCACTGAGAGAACGAGAGAGAGAAAAATGAACTTCCCAGGAGAGGAGGGTGGGTCGCATGTGAATCTATGAAAGATTCAAGTAATGGAGAACTACAGTTACAGGTAACAAATGTCTTACTCCAGTATTGGAACTTTCATAGATTCACATACTTGAATCAGAATAAACAGCAGTTGAAGAGCACATTTTGTGGATTATTCGATGAATAGCACACACAAGAAATACATTTGCATATATCTCTGTATCAACTAGAACATGTTCTCAAAGAAAATAGCAGTAAATAAAGCAAAAAATATAAACATATAGCTATATATACATATACAATAGAAAATGTGTGTAAAGAATAAGTGGATGAGGAAAGGAAGGAAAAGCTCACCTTTAATGAAAAAGATGTCGAAGCACTACCTGGCCCACTGCGCCATCACTGAACTGCCGATTCCAAGCAGTAGTGCTAAGTAAAGGTGTGTCTGTTCTTCCAGGTCACTGCTCGGCAAATGTCAGGGAGAGGCCTGCTGACAGAATTGAATGGTGTTGGATATCCATCCGAAAATGCTTTGCTTTGAGAGAGGAACGCCAATCCTTGGAGCACTGTAAGCTACAAACAGTTGAGAGGATTTGCGAAAAGCTTTAGTCTTGTCCAAGTAGAATTTTAGGCATTGCTTGATGTCTAGAGAGTGAAGTGCTCTTTCTGCTGAGGTTGTAGGATTTGGACAGAAAGTGTTGAGAACCACAGGTTAATTAAGGTGAAAGTCTTATGGGGCCTTCGGAATGAATTTGGGTTTGTGTGAAGGATAACCCTGTTGTCCCTAAATTGGAGGAAAGGTTCTTGTATGGTAAAGGCCAGAGTCTCACTAACCCTTCTTACCAAGGTCAAGGCGAGGAGGTGGGCCAGCTTCCAGGAGAAAAATTTGATTTCCACTTTGTGGATGAGCTTGAAGGGATCTTTCATAAGCTGAGACAGTACAGTGTTCAGTTGCCAAAGCAGAGGAGGAGGCCTTACAGGAGGAAATGTTCGGAACAGGTCTTTGAGAAATTGTTTGATGGTCCTGGAAGACCATAGCGGTTGAGATGTGGGAGCCGCCTGGAACTGGAAATGGATGCCAAGTGGACTTTGATTGGAAGCGTGGGCTAGCCCTGACTTAGCCAGGTGAAGAAGCTATAGGAGAAATTCTTTCGGAGAGGAGAAGAAAGGATTACACCAGATGCAAAATCGTTTCCATCTCAGACGATACATTTTATTGGTACAATCAGCACGGGCCCTAGCTAGGATTGCTCTACAATCCAATGGTATGTTCATGTGCTGGAATACACAGAACTCAGGAGCCATGCTACTAAATAAAGAGACTTGGGATCTGGATGGAGCACTCAGCATTTACTCATTGTCAGTAGAGTGGGAAACATCTTTAATTGAATGTGACACTCCAGGAGAAGCAACTCCATAAATCAGTGCTGATGCAGCCATGATGAAGCGATGAGAATTAGCTTGCAGGTTTCTGCTTTCATTTTCTTTAGGACTCTTGGGAGGAGAGGAATCAGAGGAAAAGCGTAGGCAAAGATGCCGGACCATGCTATTGAAAATGCATTTCCCCCACAATCACAGTTCTGATGCAAGCTTGCATAAAACAGGCATTTGTGGTTCTAGGGGGTGGCAAAGAGGTCCAGATTTGGCTTGCCCCACCAAAGAAAAATGTTGTCCAGGGTCCCTCGGTGCAGCTCGCAGTCGTGGCATGATGTTGTCAGTCGGCTGAGAGTGCCTGCTATAGTGTTCTGCTTCCCGCAGACGCACATTGTGATGGATGGACCATTCCCATATTTTTCTGCTTCCTGGGATAGCAGGTGGGATCTTGTGCCACTCTGCTTGTTGATGTAGTGCATTGTTGTTGTATTGTCTGTGTGGACGAGCACTGCAGAACTGTGAATTCTTAGGAGAAAAGCCTGCAAATCGAGATGCAGTGCTTTCAACTCTAGTAAGTTGATGTGTAAGTGACGTTGAGCTGGTTGCCATTTTCCCCTGACTTGGTGATCTTGGAGGTAAGCTCCCCCTTCCTCCAAGTAAGTATCTGTAGTGATGACTAGACAGGAAGTTAGAGGACGAAAAGAGGGTCCGACTGACAGATGTCCCTGCTTCCTCCACCAGGATAAGGCACTGACCACTGTCGGACTGACCTGGATAAGGTCGTCGAAAGAACCCTGTCACTTGCACCCATTGTCTGTCCAATTTCTTTTGAAGTAGATGCATGCATAGGCGACAAAATGGGATGAGAGGTATGCAAGAGGACATCATCCCTAGAAGGTACATGTATAGGAGAACAGGAAAAAACATTTCTCAATGGATAGACTGTGTCAAAGTCATGAGTCGTGTTTCCCTCTCCTGTGTAGGATACGCGTTGGAGGATGTTGTTTCCAGTGCGGCCTCTAAAAATGTTATGGTCTGTGATGAATGAGAATTGGATTTCTCTAGATTCAACGTAAGACCTAGCTGTTTGTAGAGATCCATGCAGGCTACTGTGAAAGCATGTGCGGTGCTTTTGGTAGGCGCCTTAACCAACCAGTTGTCTGGATAAGGAAAGACTTGATGGTGGTGCTGTTTGAGAAAAGCTGCTATAGGTGCGAGGCACTCTGGCCTCAAATCTGCCCCTTGCATCTTCACAAAGGGGAGGACCTTGAACTGGTAGTGGCTTCCGGCTACTGTGAACCTTAGAAATTTCCTGAGTTTTTGAGATGGGAAATACGCATCTTGGAGTTTGAGGGCTGTCATAAAGTCCCCCCGGTTCAAGAGCTGCAGCACGCCTTGCAGTGTTACCATGTGAAATGATTGTTTCCTGAGGAAGATGTTGAGGTTTCTGAGGTCTAACATCGGCTGCCACTGCCTTGACTTCTTGCAGATTAAGAAGAAACAGGAGTCGAAACCATTCCCTCTGTGGACTCCAGGAACTTTCTCTATAGCTCCCGTCTTTGGCATGGTTTTTACCTCCTCCAATTTGAAAAGGTGTAAATGCTTGTGGATGGAAGGCAGGGGCGGACTTGGAGGTGGTGTTTGGAGGAATTTCAATAGGTGGCCGATTGGTTTAGGACCCACTGATCTTTGGTAACTTCCTGCCATCAATAGAGGAATTGGTAACTCTACTGCCGAGGCGGGAGGCAGGAATAAAGGAAGTAGCCAGAGCCTGAGGTGCATCATTGACATCGCCCGGTGTCCTTTACCTGGCGTTGTGATTTTCTCCTCTGAAGGGGTCTGACATACGAGGATTGCAGTGGGTTCCTCTGCTGGTCTTGGTGACAATATTGCTGAGCGGATGAGGAGTATGAGGGGTAAGGATATTGTTGGTAGCCCCCTCTGTATGAAGGTTGTCCTCTTCCACTTGAGCCATGAAAAGGCACTTTCTTAAATTGTGAGGTTCATAAAGTCTTGACTATTTCTGTGTCAGACTGGATAGCCTGGAGGGCCTCATCATCATAAGGGAGGTCTACGATTTTGGTCTCAACCTCCGGTCCAAAAGATGTAGCCTTAAGCCAACCTTGATGCATGAGCACTGCAGCACCTGCTAATTGCCGGAAACCAATAATGGCAATATCCATGGTGCAATCTAATACTTCACAGGATGCGCGTTCACCTTCATGCAAAACCTTCTGGGCCTCTGCTTTGACATCCTCTGGTAACTGGTCGATGTACGGAGCAATGTCTGACCACATCTGCCGGTAGTACCTTCCCAGAAGTGCTAAAGAGTTGGCTGGCCTGACTGACGTTGAGAAAAAAGTTACCCAATATTGTCAAGGCGCCTACGCTCTTCATCTGGAGGCGCTGAGATAGGTGCAGAAGGGTTCTGGGAGCAGTACTGGGCTGCTGGGGAGACAACTGAATCTGGTTTAGGGTGTCCAGTGAGTATATTCGGGGGCCTTGTCATTTTTGTCAAGGTGCAGTAAGACTGCCGCCACTGAAGCCGGGGTCTTCATGACCCTAATGTCTTCCTCCCAAATATAATTGATAATAGGCATAGCCGTGGTAGATTTACAGAATGGCTCCTTAAAGTCATACAGAACACAATCTGTTTTCCTTGTAGGAATTGGGAGATCGAATGTTTTTGTAGCTCTCTCGAGCAGGTGGTGAAATCCTACAATATCCTCTGGAGGAGAATCCACCAGAGGCAGAGCTGGAGTTGAGGGAAATGATATCATGTAATCATCCCATTCGGTATTAGTGTCCGGTAGCTCACTCTCTTCCCTGTCATCTTCTGACGATGTGGGATCCTGGAGGGGAGCTTTTTGTGGGGTAGGCAGAATTGGCGTAGACAATAGTGGTGGTAGAGGCAGCGAGGGTGAATCCTGCCGAGGTAGCATCGTTGCTGGTGGAGTTGGAGGTCTAGTGGGAAGCGCGGAAGGAGGGAAGCACCGGCGATAATCACTAAGCATGAACTGCAGGCCAGATACCATAGACTAAGGTAGAGAGACCCTTTCTCCTTGATACTGTGGATGGTAGGGCTCTGCAGGAGCATAATAAGTTCATTCATAATACTACTCCTCATCGTCCTCTGGTTGACACTTGACATGTAATTCGGAAGGGCTGCATGTTATGCTAACCCTTTTCATCAGAGTCATCCTGATCCAATAGATGAGTGGGTAATAAATGAGACACTTTACTGGGAGTAGTAACCACAGGAGTGAGAAGAGGAGATTTTTTAGTATTTTCCGATATCAGCTTCGTCGATGAGGTTGTAGTATCAGCAAGCTTATCGTTTGTAGACGGTAATGTCTTCCTCGACGGTGGTGTCTTTGTCGATGAGAGTGCTGTCGACGGTGGTGCCTTCATGGAGATAACTATGTTGGACGTCGACTGTATACGTGTTTGGCTCGTTGACGTCGATGACCCTTTCCTCGTCAATGGTCAGGCACTTGTCGATGGAGCCGAAGATTGTTGTTTGAAGGACTGTGTGATCTGTGGTGGAGGTGTAGGAGGCTCTGAAGTCACTCTTGAAGATTGTTTTTTTGTGATGGTGAGAAGATTCTTTTGTCTCATGTGAGCGTTCTGAGAGAGAACCATGAGGGGATTTTTTGGGAAGCTGTAGAGAGGAAGGAAGATGGGAAGAGTCCCTCTCTCTCTTGTGCGACTTTCTGGAAGAAGATGATGAGTCTTCACTTTCAGTGTCTGACAGAGGCTCATTTCTAGTTTTAAGTTTTAGGAGCCATAAAAGTAACCTCCTCTCATGGTCCTTAAGAATTTTAGCAGAAAAAGTACAACACGCCTTACAGTTTGTTGCTTTATGTGATGGGTATAGGCAGTAGATGCAGTCCTGATAAGAGTCATCGGTGTAGAGCCTCTTTTTACCACAGGCAGCACAGCCTCTGAAGAGAGCATTTTTTGCTTTTTCTAACATGGTAAATCAGATTTTAGCAGGCAAAAAATACAGATACACAGGTGTATTAATATATCTGTAAATATGTGTGTGTGTGTGTGTGCGTGTGTGTGTGTGTGTGTGTGTGTATATATATATATATTATCTACTGGCGGTCGCCAGTAGATAGTTATAGTTAGGACCGTGTTTCCATAGGAAATCCGCAACATTCTATTTGGAATAACTTTGGCGCCGGTCGACGAATCCTCGCGAAATTTTCAAAACTAATGGGGCGCTACGCTCCGCTCCTACCCTGAAAGTCTCGGGGGGATTCGTCAAGCGGGGGCTGAGAAAAAGGGGGGGTTCCAAAACGCGTTTTCCCCATGCATTTTTCCATAGGACCTTTAGACACAGCTACAGCCCGAACGGCTGAACAGAATTACTTGAAATTTGGCAGAGAGGTAGTCCTCAGGTCAAGGATGTGCCTTTTGTAGGTCTGGTGTAAATCTGTTCAGTAGGTCCTGAGAAAATAGCATTTAAATCAATATATATATATCTGTAAGCGCGGTCCGTGCGCTTACCGTAAGCTTACCGTACGCGTACGGTGCCGTGCGCGAGCTCAATTCTGATTGGTGGTTACATGACTGTAAACATTCGAATCGGTCGAAATCAGGAAGTGTCGGCCGCCATTTTCTGTCTCTCGCACTGAGAAACAAAGGTGGGGAACGTGAAACGGGGGCAACGAAGAGAGTTGCAGACCCCCTAGTGTTTGTCAGGGGGTCCAAGAAGGACCCAAAAGTCCGAAAAATAAATTTAATAATTTAAAAAAAAAAATTGCGGGGTACGCGTACGGTAAGCTTACCGTACGCGCACGGCAAAAAAAATAAAAAAAATAAAATAAAGAAGTAACAATCAAATTTATTAAATAAATTAAAGGACCCACAAGGGAGAAAAAAACAAATGTTACTGCGTAAAAAAAGGCGAGGCGCGCACGGCATGGACTGCGCGAAGTGCACCGTGCGCGCAGGGTGTGCGCATAGTGAAAAACCAGAAAAAAAAATAAAAAATAAATACATAACTTAGCATTTAAAAAACCGTACAAATTCACTGAAAAAAACCATAGGTTTCACACACGTTATAGTTAGGAATTATCATTTACAAAACCTTGCAAATTCACTTAAAAAACCATAGGTTTCACACATGTTATAGTTAGCTGTACATTTCACTCGTAAAAAACCAATGAAATTCCACGTTATAGTTAGATCAGGTAACTATAACTTGCGCGACCGCAATCCACAATGTGTAATTTCAGATGTCATCATTGATGTCATGAGTGATGTCACTGACCATGTCATGAGTGATGTACTATGTGACGTCATCAGCAGTTTATTGTGGGCGCGCAAGTTATAGTTACCTGATCTAACTATAACGTGGAATTTCATTGGTTTTTTACGAGTGAAATGTACAGCTAACTATAACATGTGTGAAACCTATGGTTTTTTAAGTGAATATATATATATATAAAATCCTTGAGGTTGCCCTACATGAAGAAGCCACTGCTGAGAGTTAGATGCCTTTATTTGAAGTTTTACAGCACGGCAGGTTAGAAAAAAACATCTGCAATATTCAAAAGCCCAACGCGTTTCAAACAACTGAGTGTCCTTGGTCACGGGCAAAGAACAGGAAATGGCAGGCACTGATGAGAAACACCTTGATAAGTACATTCAAGACCCGCCTCTAAGGGCGTATGCCGCATGGCCTTCTGGTGCTTGTAGTTTCTCACCTTTAGCCCAAGTGGGTGCCGCCACAGCCTGCTTTTTAATTCTTAATATTTCCACAGTGGGTGAGACTGGAGTTTAAAACTTCTGCAGGGCTGTATTCAATAGTCTTCAAAGCGGCCTCTCTGCTCCTGTGCGCTCGGTAATCCCTGACGCAGGATCTGCAAAGATTGCAGCGGGCATCTTCACGGCCGAGCAAAGCCGCTAAACACAAAATCCTTGAGGTTGCCCTACATGAAGAAGCCACTGCTGAGAGTTCGATGCCTTTATTTGAAGTTTTACAGCACGGCAGGTTAGAAAAAAACATCTGCAATAGTCAAAAGCCCAACGTAAAGGTGAAAAATGAAAAATAATAACTCACCAGAGAGATGAAATGACCGATGGAGACCTGTTAAAACTGAAACTGTGAACATAATAGACAGCTCACTAGAGAGCATGAATGGTTATACTGATTTCCGATTCACTGGCCTCGCGGACAACAAGTAATCACAACCAAGAGAAAGCACTTCCTTGGGACACTATTACACCACATTAGAGCACAAAAAACCGAAAAAAAATATAAAACAGAATACCTGAATTAACGTGCACACTACAAGTACCACAATGCACCACTGGACAGTGAGAGGGTGTGTGCACAACGAGTGGAAATAAAGGAAGGCTGGGTGGAAAAAACAACATCCCGTGATCAAGCCTCAAGTGGAGGTGAAACGCGTTGGGTGAAGGAGCGATTTTGTAAATAAAGCGCCTTTGAATTTAAAGCACACGAGTGAGTGCATTCCTATACTACGAAGGGTGCTGTCGACCGGCAGCGCCTTTGTTCTTTATAAATATATATATATATATATATATATATATATATATATATATATATATATATATATTCACTGAAAAAACCATAGGTTTCACACATGTTATAGTTAGCGGAAGTTTCACACATGTTATAGTTAGCGGAAATTTTACTGATAAAAAACCAGTGAAATTGCCCCGTTATAGTTAGTGCTGGCAACTATAACTCACGCGACCGCAATCCTCTGCTGATGCTAATACTGTATTTAGACACTTATTTGCCCATGTCTTCTTCCATACATTTTTAGCTATACATATATTACAAATATTTTTTTTTCATAAAGACACATATGTCATCAGCAGAAGATTGCGGTCGCGTGAGTTATAGTTGCCAGCACTAACTATAACGGGGCAATTTCACTGGTTTTTTATCAGTAAAATTTCCGCTAACTATAACATGTGTGAAACCTATGGTTTTTTCAGTGAATTTGCAAGGTTTTTTAAATGCTAATTCCTAACTATAACGTGTGTGAAACCTATGGTTTTTTCAGTGAATTTGTACGTTTTTTTAAATGCTAAGTTACTTTACGCCATTCGAGGCGTGCGCGCCCACTTAACGCAGTTCGTTCCGTGCACGGTTTTTATCAACTTTAATAAGCCCTGTACGTTTGGTGGCCTTCGGCCACCAAAAGCACAGGGGGTGGGGTCAGTGTGGATACTGTTTTTTTGATTTCGAATTTATAATTCCATGTTGACAATATTTAGTTTTTTATCACCTGTAATATGCCCTGTACATTTGGTGGCCTTCGCCCACCAAAAGCACAGGGGGTGGGGTGAGTGTGAATAGTGTTTTTTTTATTTCAATTTTTTTACCGTACGCGTACGGTACGCGTAATCGGCGAAATTGCGGGAAAAAAAAAAAACGTTTTTGCTCTTGGGGGATCTTTGGGGATTCCCTCAACATGGCTATGTGGGTGGGAGTTGTCAAAACAGCCCCTTTACTTGTTTTTGGGCTTCATATTTTAACAATCACTCTCAGTGCGAGAGACAAAATGGCGGACGCCGCTTCCTGGTTTCGGCCGATTCGAATGTTTACTAAGATCTAAGAGCCAATCAGAATCGCGCTCGCGCACGCCACCGTACGCGTACGGTAAGCGTACCGTAAGCGCACCGTAAGCTGGCTCAGATATATATATTGATTTAAAGGCTATTTTCTCAGATTCTACCGAACAGATTTACACCAAACCTACAAAAGGCACTTCCTTGACCTGAGGACTACCTCTCTGCCAAATTTCAAGTAAATCTGTTCAGCCGTTCGGGCTGTAGCCCTGTCTAAAGGTCCTATGGAAAAATGCATGGGAAAAACGCGTTTTGGGACCCCCCTTTTATCTCAGCCCCCGCTTGACGAATCCCCCCGAGACTTTCAGGGTAGGAGCGGAGCATAGCGCCCCACCTATTTTGAAAAATTCGCGAGGATTCGTCGACCGGCGCCAAAGTTATTCAAAATAGAATGTTGCGGATTTCCTATGGAAAAGGGGTCCTAACTATAACTACCTACTGGCGACCGCCAGTAGGTTATATATATATATATATATATATATATATATATATATATATATATATATATATATATATATATATGGAGAGGGATAGGGAGCAGGGGAGAGGGGGAGGGAGGGAGGGAGGGAGGGAGAGGGGGAGGGGAGAGCGAGAGGGAGAGAGAGAGAAAAAGAGCTAGCTCAGAGGAGACTCCTTAACATGACGTGAGGTAAAACTGGACCTTCTCACATAAGTGTTCTAGAGGGTGATACAACCTAATTGGTTGAAAACCTAAGTTTGGTCTATTTAAAAAAAAAAAAAAGACTATGATATGTTACTAAACTAAGGGGCCTAGGCCTTTTCTATACCTACACAAGGTCCCTTGTGCCGATGAGATGTCAGGAAGTGCATGGGGTGGGCTGTATTGGGGGTGCAAAATGTTCTTGGTAAACAAGAACAGATAGGCACATCATGGGATGTGCAATGGTGGGAGAGCCATCACATGCCTGGTGAAAACACACTGATGGACTCTTTATTTGGCACACAGTGGTGGGAGGTTTCAAAACTTCCCAAGTGCACTACAGCTCATGGACAGTGCATGGGCTGTGTAATGGTAGGAGTGTACAGCAGGTGTCACCAGTGAATGGCTAGTTCAGTAGTGATGGGTGCAACAGGTCTCTGGTCACAGCAAGTGCCAGGCAGTGCATGGGGTGGGCAGTAACGGAGGGTACCATGGCTTCTTGATGTACATCATGTGATGGGTGGTATATGGGCTGGGCAAATAGCAGTAGTGTGCACCAAGTGTACAGCAGGTGCTAGACAGTGTATATACTGGGCATGACCAGAGAGTGCTCCAAAGAAGATGCCAGGCAGAGCAGAGTGTGGGCAGTAATGGAGGATGGGCCATGTCACTGGTGCACAGCAGGTGCAAGGCAGTGCACGTGTTAGTCAGTGTTGTACTGTGCACCAGGTCCCTGCTGCCCAGCGGGGGTTACACAATAATGGAGGGTGCACCAGCTCCCTGGTGTACAGCAGATGCTCGGCAGTGCATGAAGTGTGCAGTAATAAAGCGTGTGCCAACTCACAGGTGCACAGCGGATTGGGTGGGGTCTGGACCATGCAAGGGATCCCCATCATACCTGAGATCCAGGCCTTGGTTTTGCCACATGTTCTCCATAATGCGGATGATCTGTAGGGTGAGCATGTCTTGCCGCAGATCTAGAGACACAAGTAAAAAGACTTGTCAAAATATCATTCAGCAATAAGACATTTCACCATAATGAGTGGAGCAAAAGAAAATATTGGGGTCCTACAAAATATGGTGAGGGGCCCTGAGCCTTCCCTTCCGCCCAGGGCAGAAATACTGATCCATAACCTGTCACAGTGCAAAGAACCATGAGTTTAATGCGAACAGTGGCTTGTACCATCAGCTTTAATGGTGCATTTCAGACCTGGTGACAGTGTCTGCTAACCTCAGCTCTAATGACAATGGAGGTCAGACCCGCCGACGGTGCCTAGTACCCTCACTTTAAATGACTGTGGGGTTCAGACCCGCTGACAGTGTCTGGTAACCTCACTTTTAATGACTGTGGGGTTCAGACCCACCAAGAGTGTCTGGTACCCTCACTTTTAATGACAGTGAAGGTCAGACACACTGACAGTGTCTGGTACCCTCACTTTTTAATGACTGCGGGGTTCAGACCCTCTGACAGTGTCTGGTACCGCCACTTTTAATGACTGCGGGGTTCAGACCCTCTGACAGTGTCTGGTACCGCCACTTTTAATGACTGTGGGGTTCAGACCCTCTGACAGTGTCTGGTACCGCCACTTTTAATGACTGCGGGGTTCAGACCCTCTGACAGTGTCTGGTACCGCCCCTTTTAATGACTGCGGGGTTCAGACCCTCTGACAGTGTCTGGTACCGCCCCTTTTAATGACTGCGGGGTTCAGACCCTCTGACAGTGTCTGGTACCGCCACTTTTAATGACTGCGGGGTTCAGACCCTCTGACAGTGTCTGGTACCGCCACTTTTAATGACTGCGGGGTTCAGACCCTCTGACAGTGTCTGGTACCGCCACTTTTAATGACTGCGGGGTTCAGACCCTCTGACAGTGTCTGGTACCGCCCCTTTTAATGACTGCGGGGTTCAGACCCTCTGACAGTGTCTGGTACCGCCGCTTTTAATGACTGCGGGGTTCAGACTCGCTGACAGTGACTGGTACCCTCCCTTTTAGTGACGGTGGGGCTCGGACCTGTTGAGAGCTCCTGGTAGCCTCACTTTCAATGAAAGTGGGGTTCATACCTGCTGACAGTGCCTGCTAGAATCACGTTAAATAACGGGCACCCATTGACACTGTGAAAGGGGTTCAAAACTGCTGAGAAGGTCTGGTGCCCTCACTTTTAATGACTGTGGGTTTCGGACCGTTTGAGAGTCCCTGGTACCCTCACTTTTAATGAAAGCGGGGGCCAGACCTTCTGACAGTGGTGGCTTCCCTCACGGTTAATCACAGTCTTATTCACGCCTGTTGACAGTGCCTTTGGTCCTCACTTTTAATGAAAGCGGGGGCCAGACCTTCTGACAGTGGTGGCTTCCCTCACGGTTAATCACAGTCTTATTCACGCCTGTTGACAGTGCCTTTGGTCCTCACTTTTAATGAAAGCGGGGGCCAGACCTTCTGACAGTGGTGGCTTCCCTCACGGTTAATCACAGTCTTATTCACGCCTGTTGACAGTGCCTTTGGTTCTCACTTTTAATGAAAGTGGGGACCAGACCTTCTGACAGTGGTGGCTTCCCTCACGGTTAATCACAGTCTTATTCACGCCTGTTGACAGTGCCTTTGGTTCTCACTTTTAATGAAAGCGGGGGCCAGACCTTCTGACAGTGGTGGCTTCCCTCACGGTTAATCACAGTCTTATTCACGCCTGTTGACAGTGCCTTTGATCCTCACTTTTAATGAAAGCGGGGGTCAGACCTTCTGACAGTGGTGGCTTCCCTCACGGTTAATCACAGTCTTATTCACGCCTGTTGACAGTGCCTTTGGTCCTCACTTTTAATGAAAGCGGGGGCCAGACCTTCTGACAGTGGTGGCTTCCCTCACGGTTAATCACAGTCTTATTCACGCCTGTTGACAGTGCCTTTGGTCCTCACTTTTAATGAAAGCGGGGGCCAGACCTTCTGACAGTGGTGGCTTCCCTCACGGTTAATCACAGTCTTATTCACGCCTGTTGACAGTGCCTTTGGTTCTCACTTTTAATGAAAGCGGGGGCCAGACCTTCTGACAGTGGTGGCTTCCCTCACGGTTAATCACAGTCTTATTCATGCCTGTTGACAGTGCCTTTGGTCCTCACTTTTAATGAAAGCGGGGGCCAGACCTTCTGACAGTGGTGGCTTCCCTCACGGTTAATCACAGTCTTATTCATGCCTGTTGACAGTGCCTTTGGTCCTCACTTTTAATGAAAGCGGGGGCCAGACCTTCTGACAGTGGTGGCTTCCCTCACGGTTAATCACAGTCTTATTCACGCCTGTTGACAGTGCCTTTGATCCTCACTTTTAATGAAAGCGGGGGCCAGACCTTCTGACAGTGGTGGCTTCCCTCACGGTTAATCACAGTCTTATTCACGCCTGTTGACAGTGCCTTTGGTTCTCACTTTTAATGAAAGCGGGGGCCAGACCTTCTGACCGTGGTGGCTTCCCTCACGGTTAATCACAGTCTTATTCACGCCTGTTGACAGTGCCTTTGGTCCTCACTTTTAATGAAAGCGGGGGCCAGACCTTCTGACAGTGGTGGCTTCCCTCACGGTTAATCACAGTCTTATTCACGCCTGTTGACAGTGCCTTTGGTCCTCACTTTTAATGAAAGCGGGGGCCAGACCTTCTGACAGTGGTGGCTTCCCTCACGGTTAATCACAGTCTTATTCACGCCTGTTGACAGTGCCTTTGATCCTCACTTTTAATGAAAGCGGGGGCCAGACCTTCTGACAGTGGTGGCTTCCCTCACGGTTAATCACAGTCTTATTCACACCTGTTGACAGTGCCTTTGATCCTCACTTTTAATGAAAGCGGGGGCCAGACCTTCTGACCGTGGTGGCTTCCCTCACGGTTAATCACAGTCTTATTCACGCCTGTTGACAGTGCCTTTGGTTCTCACTTTTAATGAAAGCGGGGGCCAGACCTTCTGACGGTGGCTTCCCTCACGGTTAATCACAGTCTTATTCACGCCTGTTGACAGTGCCTTTGGTCCTCACTTTTAATGAAAGCGGGGGCCAGACCTTCTGACAGTGGTGGCTTCCCTCACGGTTAATCACAGTCTTATTCACGCCTGTTGACAGTGCCTTTGGTCCTCACTTTTAATGAAAGCGGGGGCCAGACCTTCTGACAGTGGTGGCTTCCCTCACGGTTAATCACAGTCTTATTCACGCCTGTTGACAGTGCCTTTGGTCCTCACTTTTAATGAAAGCGGGGGCCAGACCTTCTGACAGTGGTGGCTTCCCTCACGGTTAATCACAGTCTTATTCACGCCTGTTGACAGTGCCTTTGGTCCTCACTTTTAATGAAAGTGGGGACCAGACCTTCTGACCGTGGTGGCTTCCCTCACGGTTAATCACAGTCTTATTCACGCCTGTTGACAGTGCCTTTGGTCCTCACTTTTAATGAAAGCGGGGGCCAGACCTTCTGACAGTGGTGGCTTCCCTCACGGTTAATCACAGTCTTATTCACGCCTGTTGACAGTGCCTTTGGTTCTCACTTTTAATTAAAGTGGGGGCCAGACGTTCTGACAGTGGTGGCTTCCCTCACGGTTAATCACAGTCTTATTCACGCCTGTTGACAGTGCCTTTGGTTCTCACTTTTAATGAAAGCGGGGGCCAGACCTTCTGACAGTGGTGGCTTCCCTCACGGTTAATCACAGTCTTATTCACGCCTGTTGACAGTGCCTTTGGTCCTCACTTTTAATGAAAGCGGGGGCCAGACCTTCTGACAGTGGTGGCTTCCCTCACGGTTAATCACAGTCTTATTCACGCCTGTTGACAGTGCCTTTGGTTCTCACTTTTAATTAAAGTGGGGGCCAGACCTTCTGACAGTGGTGGCTTCCCTCACGGTTAATCACAGTCTTATTCATGCCTGTTGACAGTGCCTTTGGTCCTCACTTTTAATGACAGTAGAGTTAGGACTTGGTGACATTGTCGGGAACTTCCACTTTTAACAAGATATTTATCTCTCACAAATTGTGTACAGAGAGAAATCGTTTTTCATTTTTGTCAGTACAGCAGGTTTTTCAAATGTTTTGATCAAGAATCATGCAAGAATCATACAAGCAAATACACATATATATTTACACACAAACATGCCTAAGGGTGCACAATCCAGTGGCTTGACAGAAAATAACATTTGTTTAGGAAATCCGCATTTTCTACAGTCATCCCATATTATTTACCCTATATTTTTTCAGGCTTTAAAACTTCTTTCACTTTACCCCTACTACCCAGGATTAAAATCCCTGTATTCCACCTTCAAATATGGTTGAATTGGCATATTCCTAATTGGTATATTTAACTTACCGACAAGTCCCTAGCATATTGTACAAAATGTACCCATGACCTGTAAGTAAATTTGGTCTGCAACACCTATTGTAGCATACACTACTGAGACTGTATAAAACTTGGCTGCAGGCCTACCACTGTAGCTGGGCTGGGACAGTTTAAACAATGCAGTTCGAACTGTTAAAATAAACCCCCTTGTAAGGTCAAAACATCCATTTTACGTAGTAATAAGTCACCTCTATGTAGGCCTTTTGACCCACAAGGTAAGGTGCATGGAATTTCAAAGTGTGGCAACATTTTATGTTAACATGCTCTTACAGGGACTAGCACCCAAAAGCTATTTTTCACTGTGGCAGAGTACAGGTTAAAATTCTAATAGAAAACAGGTAGAAAAATAACTAAAGAACTATTTTTAACAGTAATTTTAATACAATTCAATGAAAAGTCAGATTTTTTATAAATATTAAGGAAAAGTAACTTTAAGAAAGTTGTCTTTTACCTGCCTGAAGTTCCTGGAGTTTCATTTGCATTTGCTCTCAAACTTCTCCTAGCCAGGGATTAGCATTTTACAAGATGTGAAAAATGCTTCCCAGAAGCAAACAATAGGCTGAAATGAATGAGTAGAGAACTCCTCTGAATTTCCCAGAACATGCAGTGTCAAATCCTGCTTGAACATGAAATTCTGTTTGATAGGTGTGCTGCAGTTACTTATAACACACTGGGGCACACTTGAAAGGAAAGGATATAACACAACAAACTTTGTGTATCCACTGTCTGGGTGCTGGCAACCCCTACTTTTGTTCTACCAGACATCTGTCTCTGGGTTTGACATATAAAATTGAAGGGGAGGCGCATTTGAAAGCAAGGAAAACAGGATGCCAGAACAATTCTTGTGTATCCACTGGCTGGTTGCTGAAAAACCCTAATTTTGTTCTACCATACTTGTCTCTGGGTTTATTGTGGGCCCACTGACTGCTACAAACTGGATTTTATTGTTGGATATGAGAGGACACTAAGAATACCATAGTACACAACCCACATGCCCCCCAGTCCAGGTTTAGGGTGACCAAAGACTTTCACCATCTTCAAAACACCGAACGTGGGTATGGCTGGCACCAGGAACTTTTACCTCATTGGTTAGGGCTTTCCCAAGAGTCATTTCCACCCACTAGCTCATGCCTGGCATAAATGTGGAATCGCTAGGCACCCACTTCAGAACATTCCTGGACCTGAGGAAGATCAGAAGAGGATTGAACATGCTGTCTGTGACCTGGGAAGAGCCCTGAAGTGCTGGGCCTGCTATCACTTGTAGTGGACTCAAAGGGCCATAAGGCTGACCTCCCTCATGTTCAAGTTACAGGGATACAACAAGCTACCAGAGACCTTTACTGCTTGCTGTTGGCCTCAGCCTGACACCTTGTGAGTCTCCAAGTGACTCCCCTGAGGTCCTGCTGTTTTATTAGTAGTGTACGCCTGTGGTGTTTAGGGACTTAAAGGACTAAAATCAGAACATAAAACCTTAGCTCAGGATGAACTTTGTTGGTGTATTCACCCCGGGCTCCATTGCGGTCACTGTCAAACTGCGTCCATGTCCTGGTCTACCGCGACCATTGGCATAACTGCCACATGGCGCTGTTCATACTTAAAACATTCATATCCCCAGTTCCCCTTATCATCTTTTTCTCCTTTTGGTCTCATTTTGTTTATTAAATTCTACTCTATTTTTCTGTTTTTTTTTATTGCTTTGCATTTCAGCTTTAGAACTGTTTTGGTACTGCATGAATACTTTACACATTGCCTTAAAGTAAGCCTGTCTGGTGTGTCATTGCTACATGGGGGCTGAGCTAAGGTTAATTTAGTAACTTTGATGGTTTACTCTGACAAGGGCTGGCATTATTTCTGGGGGTGGGTAGTCACCGTTTCCCAAATAATACAATTTCCTACACGTTGGCAAACCCAATAGATAGATCTTTAATGTTGTAATACATGAAGGCAATCACATATGGCAAATTGTATGTGTCAGCAAAGGAAAGCCAGACCTACTGGCTCTGCTATCAGAGGTTTTGTAAGAAATGCCCTTTTCACACCAATACAGTCATTTCATGTTTCCCCAATGGAGTCGTCCTGAAAGCAAACTTTCATTTTATGTGTGTCATTGAAATGCTGTGTGATTCAGCTACTTTCTTCCTTAGACAGCGGAGTTTTTTGAATGGCATCTGAAAAGTGATTTCAAATGATATCTATTCTTCTGCCCAGACAATTTAGTTTCAAAAAGTCCAATAAAAATGTTTAAAAAACTTAAACATTTATAGCACATTGTGTAGAGACGCAGTGACAAAATTTGCCCTGTCACTTGTTGAAACAGCACGTTTAACCAGATAAAAGAAATTCGATCTTCATCCAGTAATTTTATTTGTTCGAACACAATGTCCTTTTTTAGGTCTCGCCTGACGCAGCGCATGCGCTGGTCTGGCGAGACTTTTTGAGAGGGCTCCAAAAAGTGCTACCATGGGCAGCCTAGAGCTACAGTGCATGTGCGCGGGCGCGCGCGCTGCGCTTGATCGCGATTACTTTCACTTTCGCGGCCGCTTTGATGTTTGATCGCGATCACTTTAGTGGCCGCACGGCCGCTTGGCATAGCCAATAGGTCTAGCTTTTGGGACCTTATAAGTATTTAGTTATGCAACTGTTGCATCGCTAATCACTTATAAGGTCCCAAAGGCGAGACCTATTGGCTATGCCAATGCTTGTTCCAGCTGCCACAGCTATGGCCTTTCTACAATACGTTTAAGTAGTCTCACTAATATGGTGCTTAAGACTTTATTTTACAAACCTTTTAATACTTTCTCTATGTGAAATCCTCAGAAGGCAGGGGTTCATGGGAGGGACTCTCTCTCTCACACAGCAAACGGTGTTAAAAATATTCTAAAATGCCCATAGGTTGACTTGAAGTATATATGATCTCACAGGCTGACAGACCAAGAAAGGCAAAGGCAAAGAAAGATAGAGATAGGCTTGAGAAATACTAGATGTGCAGCTGTCAATCCAAGGTGAACATGGTAGAAACATTTTTTTCTGCACATTTTCTGGCTAATAGAGGTGGAATAAAAAAAGCATGTGAATCTATGAACAGTTCAATGCTGGGCAAGTGGATGTGCAGAAGTAAACGGTGGACAGAGTTGCAGGTTGCATGAGCAGAGCTGGTAGAGACTGCACCCTTAGCGACAGCCACTCACCGTCCCCATTCTTGAATATAACCTCGTGGTTGGTGAAGAGCAGTTCGGACATGATGTCTGGGTTTTCCCAGTTGAGCCACAGTGGTCGCTTGGCAGAAGACATGATGCGGCAATCATCCAACCTGTAACAGAACACCATATGATAATCATTAGCTGTAGGGTTGAAAGTCCATGATGCCACTGACCGGTGTCACTCGGTCTCAATTCTTTACATCTTGTCTGACCTGATCTCTCTCTGCCCTTTGAATTTGCCCCCTTGATGTTGGGCACATGCTTGCTGTGATTGTTCTGTCTAGCAGAGTTGTAGACTTTGTTACACCTGGGGTACACTCAAAGTGTACTCTCACCAAAGGTCAGGGTTAATACTTTACTGACCAGATGGGTAGTCCACCACCGGTGTGCGTGTGTGCGTGTGTGCGTGCGTGGTGTGTGTGTGCGTGTATGTGTTTGTGATGTGTGCCTTGCCATACTGTAAAAGCAGAAGGTGCTGCAGGAAAGGCCTGCAACACACTGCCAGAGCAGGATGTAGTACAATATTTGAACAGTTGGGTCACTGCAGGTCAGAAGTGATTTTGTGACCCAGCACATGAACCGCAGGGGGTGTTGCAACAGAGGATGGGTGTCAAGAACAAATGGAGTTGGACCCCTGTAGAGGTCCAAGGGAATGGACCTTGTTATAACAAGGAGAAAATAAACAAGATAACCGTTGGACGTAAGACTTGCACATGGTACTAACCACAGTAACTCTTACAAGCATTATGATTAGGGCATATTTTTTACTTCACATTATTTAAAAAATTGTGATAACATCACAAATAATACTTCAACCGTACCCACGTTTTTTCTGTTTTTCAAGACATATGATGCAACACGGTGGCGATGGCTCCTCCTGGATCTCTAAACTGGAGCTGCTTTCCACCTAAACTTGAGAACTATCCAGAGTTCTCTGCTTCTTTTTTGCATAATTTAGTATTTTTAGGCTGTAATTCACTGATTGACATGTGTACTTTTATTGTTTCACTGCACTTGCACTTTTATATATCTGATGAATTTGTTCACAGATATTTTTCATGGCATAGAATACAATATGTAAACACTATCTCGCTGTTTGGTGGATTCCTTTGCATATGTTTTTTTTAATTTATGTAAGTTTGGTATGTCGAGCGTTTTTACATCGTAGTTTTGAATCACTGTAATGCAAATAAACAAACCAATAATACTCCAGGAGTATTCCTTTACATAGAGAGGGACACAGCATTAACTTAATAACAAGGACTCACCTATATAATAAACTGGATCAAATGAACGAACAGATTTGACCCAAAAACATGTTGAGTAAGAAACTACCACCAATGATAAAAAAAAAACACATGCATTGCATTGCATAAACTAATTCAGCCTAAAAATTAATACATAATTTCCCATTGAAAAAATCCAGAAATCACATAATGTAGTTTAAATCAAGAGGCGATCAGTCGCATTTGGTTGAAATAGGGGAATTCCTAATTTTGTTGCTTTCAGCCAGGGTTGTACGATAGCCAATGAATGACAGGTCAGCGAATGTCCCGATGAGACCCTTTCGACTGCGCTCATAGGTTTGAACCGTGTCAATGGTATTGAATGAGGCAACGTGTTAGACTTGATGATTAATACTTCAGTGACACATTCCTTTCCAGAGATCAGTGTTGCTCACCCATGTAATGTTCATGCTAATTATAGCAGGATAGAAGTGGAGTAAAAGTAGCATAGCTGACTGGCGTGCCAGTGCTATAACAGCAGGAGGCGCTGAAGGTCATGAATGAAATACACTACACAGCTGTGGGAGGTGTACTGCACTGTGGTGTGATGGGACGTCTGGGGTCTTTTAAAAGCTCTGTGAGCAATGGCTGCACCCCCAAGACACTGAACGATCATTCTAGCCCGTTTTCCCCAACAATGTGTTATTGCGCTGATGCTTCCCTCCTTAAACCAGAGACGGCATTTTCCTTCAATGTTTTTTTTTTTTCTATCTTGAGTTTGAGCCCCAGAACACATAGCCCACATCCTATTCAGCAACAGGAGTCTTGACAATCAATGGCTCCCTCCTACCAGTCTGTGGACTCAGGCAGGGCAGGAAGATCTCTCCAGCAACCTTAGGACAAATGTCCATCTGGCCTGTGTGGATCCAACACAAACATCAGATCATTTGACGATCTCTCTTGTTCCATTTCATGTATGTAAGGCCAAGAGATGCCCTTTTAATTGGTGGGACAGCCACCTGAATGTAAAAAGTCTTAGCCTCCAAGACAGGGCAGAAGTTTTCCTGAAAGTGAACAAGCTTTACTCGGGGCCCCAACTCACTGGCACATCCTAGCCTATATTACTACCCCCTTTAAAAACACTCTCCACACATGCATTGAGGTAGGTGTGGACCAATTTCATGGCCTACCATTGACATCGCGAGCTGGTGCAACCCAAAAGAAGAAGAGGTGGACTGCTCTGAGCAGAGAGGACCTTCCCCGACATCGTGTTGTCCAGATTTTTCAAAGCTGGGCTTTTGCATTGGAGGACTGCTGAGATTCTATCCTATTTCTCCTTAAGGTTAATTTGAATACCTGTTCACGTCCTCCGGCTGCCTCAGGGAGCATGATCCTGAGCCTCTTGGGGCACTGCCAATAGTCTTGATACGATTTTGCTAATTTTATGAATGTTGGTTGCACTTTCCCAGTTCCAACGGAGCTATAGATATAGTGGCTATAAGCTATTGGTAGACTTTCTTGTTTCAGTGTCTATTGGTTATAAATTCCAGGGTGTTTCAGTGTTTTCCCATGCTTATAAGATATACAAATCAGTGGTTTTCAGTGGGTTTTTTTTCTTACTCCATAAAAAATTCACAAGGCCGGTGTTTTTCCAGTGGATATAAAAAGTTTGCTTTTATTTCCGTTCTTTTCCTGTTCATTCCTATTGTCAATTCTACTATCCTTGAATCTTACACTTGTCACCATGCATTGTGCATAAAGATTTGATTGCAGCAGTTAAAAGGTTAATGGTGGGCATTTAACACACGTCCCTGCATCTCTCTTCTTCAGACTAACGTGAAAGATCAGCTGAATGAAGAATCTTTATTGGGGGTCGCAGTTCTCTGTTAACTGTAAGTCAAAGTCACACTGTCCTGTATTATTACTTTCTGATCTAGGCCTAGAAATGCCCAACCTGGTCAAAGGTTTGAAGAAGCCTGCTAAGGAATGAACATGCATGCTGTTGCCTATATATCATATATGAAGCAGCAGCTGAGGTATTTAGAAACCTTATAGCCTGCAACATGCCATGTACCATTTGCCCGTGCAGTTCACAACATGAATTAATTTTATTTTATATTGGTGGATGTGCCCAAGGTATATTCTGTGTATCAGAAGCCAGCACGAGGACCGCTAAGCATTGATTTCTACAAAGAATGTGGTCCTTTGTTTATGTGAAAGCAGTTCAGGGTCTGTGCATTTGTGTAAGAGACTTTCGCAAGGCATTTTATCTTTGTGTTATATGCAACATCACTCTTCTAGTGCATTTTCTATCTTGAAGGAAACAATGAGCATAGCTCACTATATATGTACTAAGTGCAGCCACGGTGCTTTGTAGGGTGATGTTGCCTAGTGTCAGGGATTGATTCTGCACCCTAAACTCCAATCTTCATTTTGACATGGAGGCAGCTGGAAGGCCTACTGAACTTAGGAAAGCTGGGGTTGAATCGTTAACTAGTTATACAGCAGCACGCGTGCTCAGAATTGGTCCATGCACCTGTTTTTTGCAAACAAATCTCTGTCTGAAGCCCATACTAGGAAGCATAGAGCAGTGTTTGGTATTTCTTGTTTGGGAGCTGTATTGTGTACAGCTAATACATTAACTCAGAAAATGTATGATTTAGTGTATGTGGTGTGGGCAGTGCAGTTTCAGCAACACCAGCTCACGGACCCCTTCTGGGCCTGTGCATGGTCACTGAATATGTTCAAGATATGGCCCCTGATCCTTTTCAAGAGGGGATGATGCTCTCACAGGGATCATTTTCAGGCATTTCAGGCCACTGTGATGTAAAACAAAGACCAAGAGTGTTGGGTGCAGTGGTTTATGGGAGGACTTTGATTCAGAAGCATCTGTATGCACAGTGATATTTGTTGCTGCTACCCTGCTGCTTGAGCTTTCAGAAAGCAAAGCTCCACCCTGCTCTCAGTGCAGGAGGATGACATCACGAGGGTGCTGCTTACCCAGGACAGAGACCCTACTCAGAGTTCAGCTGTGAAGATGATGCCATTGCGATTTGAAGGGAATCACGTGCCCAAAACCGGAGAGCCCGTGGCTCTTGTGGATGGTCACAAAGGCATATAAAGTGGCTTAGGAATGCCCTACCAAAAAACCTGCGCTGTAATCCCTCCTATTCTAGTTTCAAAAAAGACCTCAAAACCCACCTCCTCAATTATTATTGGGGTTCCTAATCTGTGTCCTACTCCTGATCTATTATCAATCATACTATATTTGTTCAGTAAAATATGCCCTGTCTCCTGTTCACCATTTACCTAATTACTTGAAATGTATAGCTCCTGCCCCTGTTTATTTTTCTTGATTTGTATAATGCTCATTTTGTTTGTACTTTGTATATTTCAAGTTTTTGTTGCGCTACCTTTCATATGCTTTTATACCCTATGTGCCTGATACTATCCTTATCTTGTAAAGCGCTCTGATACCTCTGGGTCTAGCCAGCGCTATATAAAACCTTCAAAATAAAAATAAATAAAAATTAGAGCCAGAAAGTGTCATTGCGGAGGCACCCTTCACCTAAAAAAGTGCTAAGAGATGGTGACTGCGCTTGTACTGCTTTAATACCAGAGGGAATCACACCAGTAAAAATGCAGCAAAACCCACTGTTTGATGGTTTCTACTGAAAAGCAAATATCCCCTTTGGTGGCATTTTATCAGTTATAATTGGTTTTAACTAAAAAATAGAAACCTTGCTTACAGGACTTGTCCCCCCAAGTCCCACTCCTTAGTTGGCTCGGTAACACGCAGACTTGTGGCTGTGGGAGGACGCATGGGATCTCAGTTGGCTCGGTAACACGCGGCCTTGTGGCTGTGGGAGGACGCATGGGATCTCAGTTGGCTCGGTAACACGCGGCCTTGAGGCTGTGGGAGGACGCATGGGATCTCAGTTGGCTCGGTAACACGCGGCCTTGTGGCTGTGGGAGGACGCATGGGATCTCAGTTGGCTCGGTAACACGCGGTCTTGTGGCTGTGGGAGGACGCATGGGATCTCAGTTGGCTCGGTAACACGCAGCCTTGTGGCTGTGGGAGGACGCATGGGATCTCAGTTGGCTCGGTAACACGCGGCCTTGTGGCTGTGGGAGGACGCATGGGATCTCAGTTGGCTCGGTAACACGCGGCCTTGTGGCTGTGGGAGTACGCATGGGATCTCAGTTGGCTCGGTAACACGCGGCCTTGTGGCTGTGGGAGGACGCATGGGATCTCAGTTGGCTCGGTAACACACGGTCTTGTGGCTGTGGGAGGACGCATGGGATCTCAGTTGGCTCGGTAACACGGTCTTGTGGCTGTGGGAGGATGCATGGGATCTCAGTTGGCTCGGTAACACACGGTCTTGTGGCTGTGGGAGGATGCATGGGATCTCAGTTGGCTCAGTAACAGACGGTCTTGTGGCTGTGGGAGGACGCATGGGATCTCAGTTGGCTCAGTAACACACGGTCTTGTGGCTGTGGGAGGACGCATGGAATCTCAGTTGGCTCGGTAACACGAGGCCTTGTGGCTGTGTGAGGATGCATGGGATCTCAGTTGGTTCGGTAACACACGGTCTTGTGGCTGTGGGAGGACGCATGGGATCTCAGTTGGCTCGGTAACACACGGTCTTGTGGCTGTGGGAGGACGCATGGGATCTCAGTTGGCTCAGTAACACGCGGTCTTGTGGCTGTGGGAGGACGCATGGGATCTCAGTTGGCTCGGTAACACGCGGCCTTGTGGCTGTGGGAGGACGCATGGGATCTCAGTTGGCTCGGTAACACGAGGCCTTGTGGCTGTGTGAGGATGCATGGGATCTCAGTTGGCTCAGTAACACGCGGTCTTGTGGCTGTGGGAGGACGCATGGGATCTCAGTTGGCTCGGTAACACGCGGCCTTGTGGCTGTGGGAGGACGCATGGGATCTCAGTTGGCTCGGTAACACACAGCCTTGTGGCTGTGGGAGGACGAATGGGATCTGAGTTGGCTCGGTAACACGCGGCCTTGTGGCTGTGGGAGGACGCATGGGATCTCAGTTGGCTCAGTAACACGCGGCCTTGTGGCTGTGGGAGGACGCATGGGATCTCAGTTGGCTCGGTAACACGCGGTCTTGTGGCTGTGGGAGGACGCATGGGATCTCAGTTGGCTCAGTAACACGAGGCCTTGTGGCTGTGGGAGGACGCATTGTGCACTCTTAACACGAATACCTTGTCTGCAAAGTAGCCTTGATGAGGCCCCTGAAGTTTCTGAATAATGGCAAGGGTGGATGTTGTCCTAACCTTCAAGATGGCATCGCCCTATTTCATCATCGTCCTTTCGCAATCCTAAAGGAGGCAGGTTCAGTGTTTTCACTGAGTGACAGTTGTATTGCCTGGGTTTGTGGTGTTCACAGACATCAAGCTCTGCACCAATTACTTTGGCTGCGGGGCCATTTAACTACTGTTGGGCTGTTTGTAAGCTCACAAAGACACTGCAGTTGCAATCACCCTGTAAATACAAGAAGGCTAAGCATCTGGATCTCTGCTACTAGAGACCTGCATGGACTGCGGAAACCGCTGCTTGTTTGCAAGTCAACGACTGCAACAGAGCAGCAACTTCAGACAACTGCAAGTTAAAAATGCATGGTACTGAATTTAGATTTTCCGCTTTATTTAGTTGGACATTTCTGGGTAACCTACTTGGCTGACCTCATCGAGTTCAGCCACCTCCGTCCTTTCCCTTCAATACCACCAGTGATCCAACAATTGGCAGAACTCCATCTCTGCCCACTCCATGTGTCATTTTCATGTTACGTCAGGCGCTACATCACCACTGACAGCAGCGCCTCTCTGGGAGAACTCAGCTATTACCTTATTCTCATTAGTGACTAAGCAGACACTCCTATAAAAAAGCTGGCTCAGGAGGAGTGGGTCTCTTTAGTACACACAGCTAATAGTATGGCTTACCTTGTCGCCAAGAGCCCATGCTGCATGGCTCTCTGCTCATTTCAGGACCCTAATCAATGCACACCATGACAAGTCACTGTTGCTGCACATATTTCCCCCTCCTTCCTATTACAGACAGACCTTGAGCCTACAGAGAGATTGCAGACCCATTCTGGAACCTCGGAATCCATGCCAACTTCAGCCACTTGGTGTCACAAATGTACGAGTGTACCTGCTCCCTTGCATGGAAGATAGAGACTTTATGGTGTTCCTGGGTACTTGAGAGGGAGGCACACACCCTAGCCTAAGTTTTACCCTGATTGGCCACTATGCACCAACATGGAATGAATCCAGTTATTTGAGTTAGGCGCCACCTTTGGAGCCACCTTACCTGAGGTTGCCCAGCTGGTGCACCGGGTTCAGCGGACAGATGAAGCCTTGAAGGGCTTCCATGTAATCAGGGCGTCTCATCTGCTCCACCAGGAACTTCATCTGCATCTAAGTATGAGGGTGAGGACACAACAGTGGGAAAGGAGGGAACAAATTGAGGGAGGGAGTAAAAGAAATAAAGCAGAAAAATATCGTCATTGTGTAAATACGAACCACAGCAGACCATACGGTCCAGGAGATTCAGTCTCCACCATAATATTCCAAAGAAAACAGGCTTATTAGGGCTGTAAGGCAGTGCCTATCTGGTCAATAATGCCCTAGAGTAGGCACTGTTGGTTCTGTGTAGTCCTGGGAAAGCAGCCCTATAAGCTCTTGAAAGAGGAAGCGGTTGTGTACTGCCTCTATGCTGCGGGTGTATAGTTGGCACCACTCTAGGAGCAGCAGTGTTGGCTCATCTCTATTTCACCAGAGACAGGTGGGCTGGGGCAGCACTGCCCTAGGGCAGGGGGTTACTGGTTCTGTACTGCATGTGACAAGAGGGTATTGAACCTGCACTGCCCTCGGACAGGGAATTCTGTTTTTTTCTGCCCAAGGGCAACCGTAAGGGTGCCTGTTCTGCACTGCTTTATTTAACGGGTATCTGTTTTGTACCATCCTATGGAAAGGGGTGGTTCATCTCTACAGCTCTGTATTGTCTGGAATTGGTACAGTACCGCCTTTGAAGGATGGGTGCCTTGTTTGTCTGCTCTACGACAAAGGACCCTGGTTCGGTACTGCACCGGGCAGGTTCTGGTGCTCCGATTGACTTACTGGATGAATTCCACACCTGCAGGGTTTCAGCGCCTGCACTACCATAGGGCAGAGGGGATGGTTTCACTTCCCCTACCTTCTGGGTCTCGTCCTTCTTCTCTTGCTTCAAGATGTCCGTCAGGTTGATGAGCTTCTCCATGGCCTCCACTTGCCGATTAAGGTGCTTCAGGTACATGCCGCAACCCCGGCAGAAGGCCTCCAGCATCAGGCCAAAACGCTGGCTCACCGTTTTGCTGTGCATCTCCGACCTGGGAAATGTAGAAGCTAAATGAGTTACTGCAGATAAATAAACCTGGTGACTGGTGTGCCCAATGTTCTGGCACACAGGCGCTAACGCAGGAAATCCGTACACAATACTAAACAACTGAGTGGAGTCGGATATGTTTGCAGGCTGCACCCTGCAAAGACCAGTGGGAGAGGTGCAGACTGACGCGCGCTTCTAGGGATATGAAAGAGAGCAGCCCATAAGCCAGCCATGTGCTGCTGCCCCTACTCTTCTCTGCCAATGACCTTGCAGGACAGATTCACCTGTGCTGCTGTTGGTCCTCTGAATGATGACTGGCTCCATCGCTTTGTGGCCAGGCGCCAAAGATGGCCCCATGGTTTTCCCTGAAGCAAGATAGCAGGAACATTGGAACAATGGAACAGTGGGCATGTGGAGCCACTATTTATGCCACTTCGTACCATCAGTTATATCCTAGAGTGTTTTTCCCTGTGAAGGGGTGCCATATTGGGAGAACTTTTTCCAACTTTAATAAGTGGAGGGCCCGCATGAATCTGACCCTCTGGATCAACAGGCATGGCCTAGCCTGTTGGCTTGGTGGCTGTACTAGCTGCTCTCAGGTGGCTCAGCAAGTTAATTTTCAGACAATTTAAGCCGATCTACTGACTATACAGGAACAAAAATCATGTATTGATGAGAAATACAAGCTTGGTTGTGACCCATTTCAACCTAAATCTCTGATCTCTTGTTCTTTATGCTTCAGTGTTAAATTCATTATAAATCGAGCCCTCACGTTAATGAGAGTGCTTTGCCAGAGGTCATACACGTAGTGGTATTCGTATGCATCATGCCCGTGTCGCACCACAGCGCCTTGCATGGTTTTCCATAGAGTTGGACCTGGAGGCCCGCTGGGGCCTTTGCACCACTGAAGCTGTTGGGCTTCGGCTGCACAATGCACCGGCTCTGGTGGTGTTCATTCTCACTGAGCTATGCCACCAAAGGAAGGTGACGAATAATGCACTTTATGAGGCCTATTGTCCAAACCGATCATTAACCGTGACGCTCATGAGACCACGCCCATCGTATACCATGAAATGCAGGAGCAAAGGTTCAGTGTAAAGATGGGACTGCTCCACCCGCACATGGGTACTAAGATGTGACCAGGCGGCTGCACCCGCACAAATTCAGCAAATACACATATGGAAAATGCAAAGTTCATTTTTGTGTCATTATCAAACCTAACCCTCCATGCAAGACCCATAACCTGCCCTTCACAGCCTACTTACTTGAGGTGCCAGAAAAAGAAGTGGCCAATCCTCTGGTTGGTCAGCGCCTTCTTGATGAGGAATCGTGCCAGGGGGTTATCCAGATATTGCTCGTACTTCAGCACCTGAGCAAGGGATGGGAAAAGAGCGGGTAAAGATTGGTACAGCATCCATGGGACTGGAGAGACCATGATCAGGTTGGACGTGCAGGCAGCTTCTCTCCAAGGACTGGGTCAGAATGGGCATCGCTTGCAGTCTGGTTCTGTGTAAGAACTAGACAGACAATTGTTAAAGGTGAACACTGCTAGTAAGTGGCATCTTTGCACAGACTAAACAGACCGTGATCAGGGTTGGCACTGCTTGCAGGCAGTATCTGTGCAAAGACTGGGCAGAAAGGGGTCATTATGGGCACAGCTTACAGACAGCATCTGTATAAAGACTCGACAGACAGTGGCCAAGGTACAGACCGGCATGGACTAGACAAACAGTGCTGAGGCTGGCACTGCATTGAGGCAGCATCTGTGCAAGAACTGAACAGATAGGAGTCAAAGGTACACACCAGCAAGGACTGGACAAGCAGTGGTCAGGTTAGGCAATGCATGCAAGCAACATCCATGGAAAGTCTGGACAGACAATGTCAGGACGGGCAATGCTGGAAGGTAGCATCTGTGCAAGGACTGGAGAGACAGGAGTCAGGATGGGCGCTGCATTCAGGCAGCATCTGTGCAAGGACTACACTAGTAGGAGTCAAAGATACACACCAGCAAGGAGTGGGCAAGCAGTGGTCAGGTTAGGCAATGAATGCAAGCTGCATCCGTGGAAATTCTGGACAGACGTCAGGACAGGCACTGCTAGAAGGTAGCATCTGTGCATGTACTGGACAGACAGGGGGCACGCTGGGCTTTGCACTGCACGCATTCAGCATCTGTGCAAGGAGTAGAGAGATGGGGGCGGGTCAGGTCTGGCACCACATGCAGGCAGAACGTGTGGAAAGCCTGGGCAGACAGGGTCAGGATGGGTACTGCTGGAAGGCAGAATATGTACAAGGGCTGGAAAAGCAGGGGTTAAGATGGGCGCTATAATAAAAAAAAATAATTGAAAGGACTGGACAGATGCATCAGGATAGGCACCGCATGTGGCATCTGTACAAGGACAGGCCAGACAGTAGTTTCAGATGTGTACCACAGGCAGGAAGCATCTGTGCAAGGATTGGACAAACAGGGGTCATGATCAGCAACACATGCAGCATCTGTACAAGGATTAGACATATTTTAGGATGGAAACTGCATACTGGTACTGTCTGTGCAAGGGCTGGACAGACAGAGGCCAAGATGGGCATCACATGTACCATCTGTGCAAGGACTGGACAGACAACGGCCAGGATGAGCAGAGCATGAAGCAGCATCTGTGCAATAACTGGACAGATGGGTCGGGATGGGCAAATCTTGTAGTCAGCATGTGTGAGGGGCAGACTCCTAGTCAGAGGGGGCACAACAGCGGGAGGCACGAGTGGATGCAAGTAATGGTCTTATAGTGAGGGTGAGTACGGCCATAGCAGCAACAACACTCTTTGTGGGGCGGGACAGGCAGGGCACTACTACACTTGGCTCAGTTCAGCGGGCTAGGGACCATGGCAGTGGGTAGACAGTAAGATGCCAAACACCTCACCAAAAGCTTTATCGCCGCATTTGACCATTTACTACCTGGAGCACCTCCATCGCCTGCTCTCACCTCAATGCCCCCATTCCTCCCTCGAGCCCATGGTACCTGGACGAGCTGGATCAGATACTGCGACAGCTTGTCATCCGTCAGGCCCTTCACCAAGCACTTCAAGGCAAACTCTCGCACCACTGGATCTGGAAAGTTGCAATCCAGCAGCTCCAGCGAGAGCTCGGGTTTGATGAGCGGCCACTCTCTCAACAGGCAGTACATCTGAAAGAGGAGAGCGTGGACACAGTGAGGTACGAGGCACCGGAGACCTCAAAAGGCAGAGGACAGAGAAGGGACAGAGAAGGAACAGAGTATCGCAGAGAGCATTCAACAGGCAGGACAGCACCGACAACTGTGACATGCAGATTTTGAGCCAAAAGCAGAACCCTTTATCCAACTAGCAGACACACCCATTAAGCAGACCTACCCAAATTCCACTTGAGGCAAATTCAAGAAACACACTCAACCGACGGTTGGTCTTTATTGCACCTGATTACAGCCCTGCAGACTGACACTGGACAAAGGTCATGCTGTCCAAACTGAAAGAAGTTTCCCCCAAAGTACACATGGGTAAGGGCGTAAAACAAGGTTGCGTATTGGCTCCATTACTCTTTTCACTTTACATAGCAGACTTATCAAACTACCGGAGTCTTTTGGAATGCTTACTACAAAAACTGGGGGGCCTGCCTATCACTCACCTTGCCTTCGCTGGCACTTCGGTGCTCCTTTCTTTAACCCCTTCGGGTCTCCAGACCCAACTAATGAACTTGAATTTATTCAGCCTGGCCAATGACCTTACCATCAGTGCCTCCAGGTTAAAAATTCTGCCATTTGGGAAGAAGGGAAAGCACCTAGAGTGGCATATAGGGAATCACCCAACTGGACTAGTCTTCACTCACCAGCATCTTGGTGCTACAATTGACTCCAAACTCACCTCTTCCACTCATCTTGACCAAGTAAGAACAAAGCTCTTGTAGTCACCAAGGGGGTCAAACGCTTTGCCGCCATCTCTGATGGGTGAACAATCATGCCTTTGCTCCCGGCCTTCAACGCCATACTCCTCCCAACCCTTCTTTCCGCTGCAGTGATACCCCCACTCATATTGAGTAACAACCTCAGTACGATTTACATGCAGAGTGTCGGGCTCCTGCTCAATTTGCGCTCTTCTTCTCCTCAGGCAACTTTACGCCTCTAATGTTATTTTACAAACTGTAAACAGCTTTTACATAGCCTCTCTTATCAACTATGTATGTGATTGCTAGAACGCGCACACTGAAGGAATTGGATCATTAGGGAGCTCTCTATCAATGACCCACAGCACGATAACCTGAAACTCTGTGCTCTATCAAGACTCTTCCAATACAACAACTTGCCTCCCCTCAATGCTCTATCCATCCTCCAAAGAGGGCCTTGCAAGCATTTACTAAGAGCCTCTTAATTTCACCTAGGACAAGAAAAAGATCTTAAAACATTTGTCAAACGAAAGCACAGCCATTTAGTTTTGACAGCTTTCAAGAAGCAGAACAACCTTATCTTGATTTGGAGGCGGCTGTCAAACTTAACTATATATGATTCTGCCTTTTGTGCATTCTAATCTCCAAACTGAAGGGCTCTTGGAACATAAAGCTGTGATCTAACATCAGCTACTAATTATGCGGCTACAGATCAGAAAACGTGGATCACATCGGTATGTACCTGCCCTAACTAAATGCACCAGAGAAATAAATATCTTTATCAAACCTATATTGACTGATGCATGCTGCACTTTAACGTGTAACTTAACAGACTACCGGAATTCATTTTATAGTTAA
This sequence comes from Triturus cristatus, assembly GCF_964204655.1. Taxonomy (NCBI): domain Eukaryota; kingdom Metazoa; phylum Chordata; class Amphibia; order Caudata; family Salamandridae; genus Triturus; species Triturus cristatus. Next base: position 820,182,396 of record NC_140595.1, read on the forward strand.
TGTATTGTCTAGGGTTTTTATACGTTACGCGCCTTTCGATTAATGCACGAGTATTGCTTTTAAATTTATGAAGGATTTTGTAATTGATCGATTTTAATACAAATTACATACATACTACTCTCAACCAACACATCTACTTCTCCAACATGCTGAGCCCCTGAATGTAAACAGCCACCCATAGCTCCAACTGTATAAATACAGACTTGGCAAACCTGAGCACCACACAAATACACAGACCCTTCCAAAATGCACACCCATCATGTATAGAGAGACCCCTCACACATGCACACCTAATTAATAGAGACCACCTCAATGCGCCACAACGTTTGAAATGCCTAGGACTTTGCAGGGGCCAATCACGTGACCGCTTGTCTACAATCTTTGCGTTAACGTGGACTACGCAGGGCCTATCCACTTCAATAAGCTTCCTGCCTGGGCCAGGGCCGAAGGGACACTAACAGAATCCACAGCTGCAGCACTTCCTCTCTGTGGCGGATCTCCAACTCCCCGAAGGCTGCGCTAGCCCTTTTCAGCAGGGCGAGCTTATCGCAGCTGACTGCACCCAGTGAGTGACAGTGTTCTCATCCCCTACCAAATTGGGTGTAGAGGCAGCCAGAATAATCAACTCAAAGGACTTGCTTTTATGTTAAGCCCGCACGAAGAGCTCTGCATCGACAGCCTATAAACTGGAATGGATCTTAGTAGGCCAGGAGAATGGAATAAAGTAGTGATCTGAGTAGCTTGCCACCTTAGGATTGTCTACCACTAGTGAGCTGTCAATCAAATCAATTTGTATGCACAGGGGAGTTTCAAAAAGAGAGATTTAAGGGTCCAAACCAATCAACAAGTGAAGTGGTCAAACTCTCTCAAGTAATGCAAATTAAAATCCACCAAAAGGGTGAAATGAACATACTGCATGACCTTAGGAGCCAACGCTTCGTCTAATGATTTTAAAATCACGGTCGGTATAACAAAGCACCAGCAAAAGATATCTGAGGGGATAAGGAGATGTAGAAACCCAAGGCCTCTGCCTCTTTCAGGTCCCCACAGAGAAGGTGCCACCATTAAAATTGTGTTTATAGGCAAACGCAAGACTGCCTCCCCTTGTATCCTTCCTATCCATGTGCACACAGGCAGAGTGTAGGAGGCTGGCTTTAGTATATGGTGCACACTTAAAGGAGTGATGAACCTTGCACTAATCCAGGCAACCCGTACGCTGATTGTAGAGGTCTTTGATAACCTTAGCCTCTCAAAGTGGTAGCTGTGGAGAGCAGCATCCAGGCCTAGCTTGAAGGAGTGTAAAGCAGCTTGTTTTAGCACATTTAATCAATAGTGTAGATTAGATGAAAAAGAACCGCTCCGTGTTTATAAAAATAAGGCTATTTTTTACACAACTCAATCACTATGGTATATCTCCTAGCCAGAGATATCAACAGTACATATGAAAATTCTTCAAGAAAACAGGTAAGTAGCACAAATATACACTGGTCTACAAGGGGAGACCAAACCATATACTAAAGAAGTGTCATGCGAACTGCAAGAAAGAACGGGACTTGGACCAAAGGCCTCAGAGGAGCTGGGAGAGCCAGGAACCACCCAAGCTAAGTACCCAGGAAGCCCACGGAGGCTGAGTGCAGAGTGGAAACACAGGGACCCCCGAAGAAACCCTTTGGAGGACGGAAGGTAGGAGAACCAGCCCACCCGTGGATGCCCCAGGAACCAGTTTGCCTGCATCAGGGAAGCCGGGTACATACAGGTGAAGTGAGGTCAGAACCTCCCGTAAACGACAATGGAAGACTTGGGATGAAAGGCCTCTGGAGAAGTCTGTGAAGATGTCCGGTGGAATCCAAGGGTGTATTCTTGTTGAGGAGAACCTGCAAGCAGAGGGTAAACAGTCTTTGCCGCTCTGAGGTGACCAGGAGGCATGGAAACACAATGCCCCCCGCTTTGGCGGGTAGCTCAGGAGAGTTGCTGAGGACCTTGACGCTGCAGCTGTGGGGACCAGGCGATGCTGTGGAAGACCAGGAGCCATACACGAGCTGTCGAACATTGGATGTTAGTGTCTAGGTGGTCACTGTCTGGCAGGGTCACCAACAAGCCTTGATATCCGCAACTGGCGTGGGAGACGAAAATATGCAATTGTTGAGACCAGCAAGGTCCAAGGGACTCACCAAGTGCAGGAAAGTCAGAGCAGGCCCAAGCAAGGAGGGGAGTCCACTAAAGCAGAAGACCCTCGAGAGGACCCACAAGCTGAAGGCACAGGAGTCACAAGAGGACCTCAGACAGTTCACCAAAGATGGAGACCCACGGTGCAAAGGGATGCAGTGAGGATGCTGATCTTCGAGGGATGAGGTGCTGGAAGCTGGAGCTTCTTGTAGCCCGAAGATCTCTGGAGAGTACAACCAACAAGCGACACAGTGCACAGGGGTTTGGTCCCAGCGGCCTAGACAAGGGATATTGTCCTCCAAATTGCAGGGAAGACAGGTCAGGCCTCTGGAGACCCACAGAACCACCACCTGTGTTGCTGGACCTCGGGAAGTCCTTAAGACCACAGGAGCAGCAAAGCTGTCAGCTTAGTAGTGGTGCCTGCAGATGCAGGGGAGTGACTCCTTCACTCCAAGGCAGATTTCCCCAAATGTCCTTGATGCCCACAGGGCTTCTATAGAACCTGAGCCAAGCACTTAGACAGATGAGGCAGAAGATTTGAAGAACAGCAAGACCAGGAGAAGCAGGAGTCTTCCTTGATGCCGACTTGGTTCCAGTTGAAGGCCAAGTGTCCAGTTGGTCGATGAGTGTCTTGGTTTCAGAGGGAGTCTTGTTCCATGACGAATCTGAGGAACAACCAAAGGGGGAGCCCTTAAATACACAAAGAAAGGGTTGGAATGACTATGGGGACCCTCCCAGAGGAGGGGCCAGACAGAGGGGAGGATACTTTTTTTCTGAGTTTTATATAGCATGAACTTGACCCGAAGGTTTCAGGTATCAGAGCGCTTTACATGAACACCAGTTGCATTACACAAGGACACATTCATTTTTTTTAGGCACGAGGAGATGAAGTGATTTGCCCAGAATCACAGGATGTTGAACGTCACTGCAAAGATTCAAACCCAGTTCCCAAGATTTGAGATTGACTGCCCTAGCATTTAGGCCACATCTTCTCCCCCTACTTCCCTGTCCTTTGTCCAGTTTCGCGTCAGAGCGGGAACCAAGGGTTCCTGAACTGTCTCAAGCCGGAGTATGCAAGGAGGGCACCAAATGTGCCCCTCAATACAGTCTGGTGGCGCAGGAAAGCACCCCCATCCCAGTCCAATACACTAAGCCCCGTCTGGGAGGTGGTCACATCTCCCTGTGACAGGAAACCTATTGTTCTAGCTTTCCCTGCTCAAGCTCAGCTCAGCAACAGGAAGGCAGAATCGTGTCTGTGTTCGACAGCAGCACTATCTTGCTGGCAGACCCTGACAGGCAATAACCAGGAGTACAGGGGGCTCCCCTATGGGGGCTCCCAGTACATGAGATCATACCTCCAACACAGGAATCTGTGTTGGGGTGTGATTCCAACATGTTTGATACTAAACATGATCTGGTTCGGCGCAGCCATTGTATTGTTAGACATCTCGTAATAGCTGATGTCCACTACATGTCTTAAAATGTCTGACTGCACTTAGAAAACCTGGAGAATCGACTCTGGGGCTTGTAGGAGTGTCTTGCTCATGCAGGGGCACCCTCACACTTATAACCAAGCACCCTGCCTTCAGGACTGAAAGGCCTGCCATAGGGTTGACTTTTAGGTCTTAAGTGTAGTGACCTCAGATATAAGGAAACGTATATCTGTTGTGAGAGGTGCAAGCACCACCTCACACAGGCTGCAGTGGCAGGCCTGTAGTCTGAGTTTAAGTGGATTCCCATGGGTGGCACAATATATGCTGCAGCCAATGGGGGTCCCCTGGGGTACCTATGCCCTGGGTACCTTATACTAGGGATTTAGAAGGGTAAACCAGTAGCCAATTGTGGACGTACAAAAGTACTCAACAAAGTCATTTTGGGAGAGGGAGCACAGATACTGGGGACCTGGTTAGCAGGAACTCAGCAAACTACAGTCAAAGCACCCCGACACCAGCAAAAAGTGGGGGTAACCATGAAAGCAGATCCTACTTTCCCACACAGGGTTACTCAAAAAAGCCATTTGGCTATCTGGCACAGCCGATTCTCCCTTTCACGTTTCAGTCATAAACGGAACATCTAAGTGAGGCTCCTCCAGCGAGTTGTTGGGATACAGTGCGTATTTGTAGAGGGAAAGAATATCAATTAGAGCAGCTTTCAAATGCATCCTACCTCTGCTCGAGCTGCCCCCTCTCAACGAGACCATTTTTCCTGTGTAAATGGAGAGTGTTTCTACTGTCCTTACGTGTGTAAAGTTCTGCTTTAGTGCGACCCCCAGACCTTTGCCTGGCTATTCGGTGTGCATATCGAGTGCGTATGTGCAGTGGACGTGTACCACGTGCGTAGTAGCAAGAACCTTCATGTTTGGCGAGAGTGGGAGTGCTGGAACACGTATGATCAATTTTCGATGGCTCCTGGTTTGGGAGGACAAGATGGAGGGTGGATACAGCTTCCTCAGACAGGTGGAGTGTAGTGACTGCCTTCCTGTGGCTGGAGGTTGGAATCCCAGACACTGGAGCGAGGGGGGACAGAGACCGGGCAACCTTGGGAAATTCTATGATGCTTATTAGTTCTTCCTGAGCATTGCCATTTACTAGGCAGCTTCTACTATTAAAAGTAAGAAAGCTTATAGGCAGGGCCTGTCTTTTTGTCTGTCCATGACAGTCAGCCTCCAAGAGGCAGGGGGACATCACCTGGAGTCTGCCCTTTTTGCTGGAGGAGCTATGGGGCTGCTTAGGACCTAAAGACGGTCTACCTGCCTGCCCAGAGCAGAAGGGAGAAACCCAGCGTGGTAAACACAAACATGCTGGCCGCAGAGGGAGTGAAGCTAGTAGCGGATCCATGTCGTGAGGGCCACACAGTCTCCCTGAGTGGTCCCCATAGCAAACCGCGCCAAGGGATTTAATTATAGAGCAACATCGTGTTCTTCAGCGTCCCACCGCGCGACAAAAGACTGCTGCTCTCTGCCAGATTTGGGGGCAATAAAGCAAGAGGAGCCTCCACTGATAGGCAAGCCCTCACCCAACCTGGGAGGCAACAACTGCTGGAGATGATTATCTGCTCACAATCCTGGCCAAAGGTTGCAACTTTCAAGACCGAGCTCCCGACTGCCAAAAAGGAGGGTTGCCACGCTGATCTCCGACCAGTGACTCGTGTGCCACGTGAGGCTGTCGTGGACCCGCATCATCCAATCGTTTGTTAGCGCAGTAGGTTTGCAGAACGCACCCACCAGTGCTACCAAAGATGCACCATCAGAGGAGGTAAAGTAGGGCCAAGCTGTGAATAGGCTGAGAGACTGACCTCGGCTGAACCTGGTACTTTGCCAATATGACATCATAGCGGCATGAACTGTTGAACTGATCTAAACATTAACCAGCGGGAGTCATCCAGAGTGAACTGCGCCTGCGCATAATTCATGGGGAGAGGGTACAGTGTAGCAATTTACTGAGATTTATAGACGACATTGAAACCCTGTCACTGTATAACCCAATAACTGTATCCAGATAGAGCTGTGTCGTATCTCCTTTTCCTGTGAAATTTGTGTAGTGTGTTTTTTTACTAAGATAAGCTCCAGGCAGCACAATAGTTTATTGGGTTTGTGGTTTGTTTATTGAGTTCTGAGCACTTGCGCCCCGCACAGCTGTGCTGAGCATCGGACTGCCGGCACTCGCTGTCTTGAGAGTCAAGTGTGGAAGGGGTTTAATTGGCTCCGTTCACAGAGCAAAGAAGGGCAGACCCAAGACGCCAGCAGCAACTGGGCTCAGCCATCAGGACTGGGTGTCAGTAGGCCCTGTTTTCCCTCTCACCGCCCAGACAATGGGGTTTTCCTGGTGCAATGTATTTGGGAAAATCCCATCGCGATGTTTTCCTGCAAGAATGTAATTGGACTTTGGATGAAAAGTTCCGCTTCAACCCAAATCCGAATTTCAAAGGCAATCGTAATAGGAGCCCAACAGGCGACCTTTCAAGGTACATCTCAAACCAAGGATGCGCATGTAAGGCAGAGCTGGGATGCTGCATCCTTTAGCCAGGCTGAGTAAGTGAACCTCAAACAGGGGAGCTCAGTTGTGGGAGGGGGGGCTGGCCTTTGCATTAGTTAGCTTTCTTGATTGTGCAGCTATTTAGGAGTTTATTTCGGACCCAGCTGCCCGTTACTTTTGGTCCTCCTAAAACTAATCCAGGCTAAACTCTGACACAGAGGCCAGCAGCTTGGCTGATGGACAGTATGGAATGTCTTCCAGATCCTATTGGCCTCCTTTTGATTCCGTTCACATTTCTGATTATTTATGTCTGAAATGCCCCCCACAGGGCAGCTTCCAAGTAGCTTCTCTCATCGCCTTTTATTACCCAGGGTAGCCCTCTGCGTGCCCCAGCATGGCTGCGCTGCTCTCCTGGTTTACCGTTCAGATGGCGGAGATGTGTGTATTCCAGATCTAGTACCAGCTTGTTAAATCATAAATCATATTCAAATACGCTCAGCATCCTGGTTCACACCGTCTTTAAACATATGGAAGAGGTGCACCAAAGAGGGAACCGAATGAGTCCTGGAGTCAAAGAGCAGTGCAGATGCCTGATCCAACATGTAAAGCTACCATTGGCCAGAAGCAAAAAAACACTTTGGAACAAACCTGTCGACTCAATGGTCAGGCAGTGCAGGTATTTGCTGTAGATCACACCCTCTTAAACTCTTGGCCACCAATTAAAATATCTTTGTGCATCGAATTTACAATATAAGAAAGGGACTAAATGAGGCGGAAACACTCACACCCCTCGAAGGGGCAGTTTTCAGTAAGCCCCCCCAGACAGCACTGTTTCTCATGGATACTAGTAAGTGCAGGAAATACACCTTGTGAATATTCCCCAACCACCTCCAGACAACAGTGAACTTCCTTATATCGTTGGGGTTCACTATCAACGTGCCAAAGTCACACCTGACTCCTTCGCAGAAGTTCCCTTTCATCAGAACCATTCTGGATACGGTACAGTTTTGTGCCTTTACCCCCCAGCGCAGAGTCCTGGACATTTGGGCTAGGATTATGGTGTTTCAGCCTCTGCCCAGAATCTCAGGGAATAGGACTCGGAGGCTGGTGGGATAGATGACCTCCTGCATCCTGCTGGTGAAACATGCCAGATGGCCTATGCGAGCTCGGAAGTGGGTACACCACCAGCGGAATCTATTGGATTGTATCCAGAAACTGCCAGAGACCTGCAATGGTAACTGCTGGACCGTGATTGGGTCAGTGGCAGATGCTTCTCCTTACCCCACACACAACTGACAGTTATGTTATGTTATGTTATCAGGAACTTATAAGAGCGCACGGTCACCAAAAGGTTTTATGGCGCTAAACATGAGTAATGTTACATCGTAAGGACTCATGCATAAGCTTGCTCAAATAGCCAAGTTTTGAGCGCCTTTCTAAAACCCAATAGATTATCGCACCTCCTGATTGCTAGAGGTAGAGTGTTCCAGAATTTAGGGGCGAGGTAGGAGAACCTGCAGCCACCTTGACGTTTGCGCTTGAAGAGGGGGAGAGTTAGTAAATGGAGATGGGCAGAGCGCAAGTTACGCAGTGAGCATGCTTAGCAATCATGCAGCTGATGAATTAAGGACTCCTGCCGTGCAGTGCTTTAAAGATCAGATAGCCTGTCTTAAAAGCTGTACGTTGGGCAATTGGAAGCCAGTGAAGTTTAGATAGCCAAGGTCTAGCGGATTGCCAGTTAGGTTGTTTAAAGATTAATCTTGCGGCCTGGTTCTGCACTAGTTGGAGACGTTTAAGCAGGTACAGGGGCAGGCCAAGATAGATGGAATTAGAGAAGTCAAGACGTGAGAGGACCAAGGCGATCACAACTTGTATAAGTGCTGAGTGAGATAGCAGGTGGGCGATCTTGCAAATTTTACGCTGTTGGAGGAAACAGGAAGAGACCACTGCTCCGACTTGTCCCTTGAGTGACAGATCAGAGTTAATGGTAACCCCCAAACTCTTCACAGCGGATGAAGGGTTAGGGGGAACACCTAGTTCAGTCGGCCAGTAATGATGGCCCCACACGGTCTCGCTCTTCCCAGGCAGAACTAGTTCAGTCTTGCCCGGGTTGAGTTTGAGGTGATTGAGGTCCATCCAGCGCTGGATGTGAAGCATGATGGCTTGAAATTCAGCAGCCGAGTCAGGGGAGTCGAAGGTAAAGACAAGCTGAAGATCGTCAGCATCGTTAAAGGTCGTTACCTTTCTATCTTTTAGTGAGTGGATCAGAGGTTTTACAGTTTGACAGGGGTGATGAAAGCTTCACTTCTGGGCTGGGGAGGCCATCAGGGAGGGTGGGGATCAAAGGCCACTGGTCTCTGGCAGAAGCTCAATTCCACATCGGTTCTGTTGGACTTCAGGGCAATTCGCTTGGCGTTGAAGGCCTGCCTGCCCACCATCAGAAGAAGGCTAGTGCGGATGCTCATGGACAACCCTCCCACATTGAAGGAATGCAACAAGCAGGAAGGGGTGGGGTCTTGGCACCTGCCCACTGGTTTTAATCTTTTATTTGGAAAGGATGCAAAATAATCAATCAATCAATCATTGACACTTATAAAGCGCGCTACATACCCGTAGGGTCTCAAGGCGCTGGGGGGGGGGGGGGGGGGTGCCGCTACTGCTCGAACAGCCAGGTCTTCAGCTTCTTCCTGAAGGAGAGGTGGTCTTGGGTCAGGCGCAGGTCGGTCGGGAGGGAGTTCCAGGTCTTGGCGGCCAGGTAGGAGAAGGACCTTCCTCCTGTAGTCGCTCTTCGGATGCAGGGGACGGCGGCGAGGGCGTGGTCGGCTGATCGGAGGTGGCGTTTGGGAGCGTAGAAGTTGACTCGGCTGTTGAGGTAGCTCGGGCCTTGGTCGTGTAGGGCTTTGTGTGCGTGGGTGAGGAGGCGGAAGGTGATTCTTTTGTTGACGGGGAGCCAGTGAAGGCCTTTCAGATGTCCGGAGATGTGACTGGTTCGTGGGATGTCGAGGATGAGTCTGGCTGAGGCGTTTTGGATCCGCTGGAGTCTCTTCTGGAGCTTGGCGGTGGTACCGGCGTAGAGGGCGTTGCCGTAGTCCAGTCGGCTGGTGACGAGGGCCTGGGTGACGGTCTTCCTGGTCTCGGTGGGGATCCACCAGAAGATCTTCCGTAGCATGCGAAGGATGTTGAAGCACGCCGAGGAGACGTTGTTGACTTGCCTGGTCATGGAGAGGGAGGAGTCCAGGATGACGCCCAGGTTTCGTGCATGGTCTGTCGGTTTGGGTGCGGTGCCCAGGGCGGGAGGCCACCAGGAGTCGTCCCAGGCGGAGGGTGAGGGGCCCAGGATGAGGACCTCCGTCTTGTCCGAGTTCAGTTTCAGGCGGCTGGTCGTCATCCACTCGGCTACCTCTTTCATCCCTTCGTGCAGGTTGGCTCTGGCGGCGGCGGGGTCGTTGGTCAGGGAGAGGATCAGCTGGGTGTCGTCGGCGTAGGAGATTATGCTGAGGTTGTGTTTGCGTACGATGGCCGCGAGGGGGCTCATGTAGACGTTGAAGAGGGTGGGGCTCAGAGATGATCCTTGGGGGACGCCGCAGATGACTTCGGAGGCCTCTGACTTGTACGGTGGTAGGCGGACTCTCTGTGTTCTTCCGTCGAGGAAGGAGATGATCCATTCCAGCGCCTTGTCCTGGATGCCGATGTTGCTGAGGCGCCGTACTAGGGTGCGGTGGCAGACCGTGTCGAATGCCGCGGAGAGGTCTAGGAGGATGAGGGCCGCTGTTTCTCCATTGTCCATCAGGGCTCGGATGTCATCGGTGGCGGCGATGAGGGCGGTCTCGGTGCTGTGGTTGGCTCGGAAGCCGGACTGTGAGGGGTCGAGGGATCCGTTCGTCTCGAGGAAGGCGGCCATCTGCTTGTTGACGGTCTTCTCGATGACTTTGGCTAGAAACGGGAGGAGCGAGATGGGGCGGTAATTCTTGAGTTCGGTGGGGTCCGCTGTGGGTTTCTTGAGAAGAGCGCTGAGTTCGGCGTGCTTCCAGCTCTCGGGGAAGGTGGCGGTGTCGAAGGATGTGTTGATGATGTCTCGCAGGTGGGGTGCGATGACAGCGTCGGCCTTGTTGAAGACGTGGTGAGGGCAGGGGTCGGTCGGTGATCCGGAGTGGATGGAGTTCATCGTGCGGATGGTGTCTTCGGTGCTGATCGGGGTCCAGGCGTGGAGGGTGGTGGTGGGGGGTGGTTGTTCGGTCATGGTGTGCGTTGGTTGGTTGTTGAAGCTGTTGTGTATGTCGGCGATCTTGTTGTGGAAGTATGAAGCGAGGGAGTTGCAGAGGTCTTGTGATGGGGTGATGTCGTTGTTTCCTGCGCTGGGGTTGGAAAGCTCTTTCACGATGTTGAAGAGTTCCTTGCAGTTGTGTGCGTTGTTGTCCAACCGGTCCTTGAAAGCTGTTTTCTTGGCGGCGCGGATCAGCTGGTGGTGTTTCCGGGTGGCAAGTTTGAAGGAGGTCCTGTTGTCCGGTGTCGGTTCCCTTCTCCAGACTTTCTCGAGGGCTCGGCAGTTCTTCTTGGAGCTCTTGAGTTCGTCGGTGAACCATGGGGCCTTCTTGCTGCCGGGTCTGCTGGGCGGGGTCCTCAGTGTGGCGAGTTTGTCCGCGCAGTTGTTGATCCACTTCGTGAGGTTGACTGCGGCCTGGCTGGGGTTCGCTGAGCTGGCAGGAGGGTGCTGGCTCAGGGAGGTGGCGAGCTGGTCTGCTGTGATCTTGTTCCAGCTTCTGCGGGCGGCCTGTTTCTGGTGGTGGTGGGACGTCGTTCTCTCGAAGGTGAAGTGGACGCAGCTGTGGTCCGTCCATTGAAGCTCTGTGGCGTGGCTGAAGTTGATGTCTGTGCTGGAAGAGAAGACTGCGTCGAGTGTGTGTCCGGCGAGGTGGGTGGGGGTGGACACCAGTTGCTTGAGTCCCAGGTTGGCGAGGTTGGCGAGCAGGGTGCTGGTGTTGCGGTCGTTGTTGTTCTCTAGATGGAAGTTGAGGTCTCCCAGGAGGATGTAGTCAACGGAGGGGAGGGCATGCGGGCTGACGCAGTCGGCGATGTCCTCGCTGAATTGCGTGCGTGGTCCAGGGGGTCGGTAGATCAGGGTGCCTCTGAGGGTGGTGTTCGGGTTGGTGTGGATCTGGAAATGCAGGTGTTCGGCGCTGGTCAGGGTGTTGTCGGTGCTGGTCGTGAGGCGGATGGTGCTCCTGTGGACGATGGCGATGCCTCCTCCCATCTGGTTGGCGTTGCGGTCCCTCCGGACGATCTTGTAGCCCTCTGGGATAGCGATGGCGATGTCGGGAGCTGAAGAGGAATTGGTTAACTGGTTTCAGACAATAGGAGTACGTTACTTACCTTGTAAGTACCAGTTCATAGTATATAGTGCTGTAGATTCACATGCTTTGCATACTCCTGACATCTAGTGTTTATCTCTGATGTTTGCAACTTGTTTTACTTCAAAAGAAGTCTTTCGAGTCACAAGGTATGGTGATTCCTCCTTTAGTTAGTAATGTGCATGGGCACCAGCTCAATTGTTAGATTGTTTTCAACACAGCAGATGAGCGTAACGATGGAGCATTAGATAGAAGTGCGAGGACCATGCATGAAGGTATATAGCAACAGTTTAAGAGAAATACAAATCTACAACAAATCAAGGCTTCTGGGGAAGTGGGTGGGAGCATTTGAATCTATAGCTCTTCACGCCACGAACAGATGCTTACAAGTCAAGTTACATATTTCGATAGTAGCATGTGTGGCTGTGATGTATATGCTCTGCGTCGACTGTAAAGGAGTAATTCCCCAAACAGAGGCTAGCTGGAGGATGTTGCAGAGGACTGAAACAGAATCCTTAGAACAGCTTTGCCAACGTTTGCTTGTTGGTGTGCTAAGACATACACATATTAGTGTGTGTGAATGTGTGTGAATGTGTGTGAAGTGGACCATGTAGCTGTCTTACAGATGTCAGCTTTAGGTGTGTTTCCAAGTAAAGGCATAGTGACTCCTTTCTTGCACGTGAAAGGAGGCCCTGGAGGGGTAGGCAAATTCCTTTTAGCCTTAATGTAGCAGGTTTGGACACATTTGACAACCCATCTCACTAATCCCGCCTTTCTAAGAGTGTGAAAGCCTAGTTGTGGGAAGAAGACTGGAAGCTCAATAAGGTGGAATAGGGATACTATCTTATGTAGGAATTTAGGGTTCGTTGTAAGCACAATTCTATCATTATGAACCTGAAAGAAAAGCTCTTTCTGGGTGAGAGCCTGCAATTCCCCCATGGACTCTTGGTGTGGGAACCTGGAGGGGAAGCTTTGGCATTTTGTGTTTTGGGGGGGTGGCAAAGAGGTCGATCTCTTGGAACCCCCAATGGCAGAAGTACAGGAGTAGAACTTGTGGGTTGAGTCCCCACTTGTAGACATGTTGCTGCATCCTACTGAGGAGGTCTGCACAATTGTTGTCCGCACCTGGAAGGCACTCCACCAGCAGATGTACACAGCGGTGAACTGCCCCATGCCCAATGCTTTGTGATAAAACCAACACCTGTTGAGAGTTTCACCTTGCCTTTGGAGATAATACAGGGTGGCGATGTTTTTCGGTTTTTATCAATGCCAGTTTGTGCTGATGCTGGTGAAAAAGGGACTTGAAATTTAGCTGGACAACACTCAAGAAATCAGAGACCAAAATATAAAAATCAGACTGTATTTTAATGCAAAGAGCTTATCCCAAAAGAGTCACGAGCAGATTCCGGAAGAGAGCTCTCAATACCTTGTCCTGCTCTTCTGTAGACACATCCTAACCCAAAATCTGAATGCATCCTTGTTGTTTTCACTTTTGACATTTTGGCTACTAAGATCCACCATATTATTCATAGGAACGGGAATTTAGTACAGGAGGATCAAGCTCTAATCGAGTTTCTAATCTCTGGGATAAGCTCGTGCACACAAGGATTAGAAGGGCCATTACCCTAGCAGTGGTTGTACTGTGTGCAAGTTTACATCATCACCCCAACATGTGGTATTAAGTAAAGGACAAGTCTGGTTTCAAAACAAAATGAAGAATTGTAATTTCTGTCATGTTAGTTACAGACTGGAACGCCAGTGTGGTTCACACGCCTGCCATGGGAGAGGTGAATGTCAGGATGCAAGAACGCTTTCAGGACTGGGTCAACTAAACTAGTACATTTCAAACTAGCACGTCATGGTCCCTTGGATTTTAAATAGACTCTGCTTTAATGTCTTGACCAGAGATTTGAAGGGGCTAAGGAGGGTCTGACCAGAAAGGAAACTTGTTGGATTTTTTTCTGAGTAGACTCACAAAACAGGGTTGAATGATGTAGCAGAATGGCCCCGAATGCTAATTAATTCCCTGATTCGTTGACCATTTACTACTTCTACCAACTGACTAAGGGGCTTATTACAAGTTTTGTGGCCCATGAGACAGCCAAATGTGGGGTGAAGGAGTGGTGGTGGTGGTCCGGGTATGCCACACAAGTGGTCTGCCATATTACAAGTACAGCAGTCAGACCTCCAGAGAACTGCCGATCCCCGGCAGTGGCACGGCGATATAGGGAAGCAATATGCTTGACGGTGCCACTGTGGCACCACCAAGCATATTATGAGTTTCCCTCCTGCCAGCCTTTTCATGGTAGAGAACCTGCAATACAACTGCTGGCGGTGGGGAAAGAATAAGTGGGCCCTACAGGGCCCCCTACTGCCCCTGTGCAAGGGTATGCATGAAGGGGGCACATTTTGTGCCCCCCTGTGTGTATACACCCCCCTTTCCTGCACGGCATGGACATCACATTCCATGCCGTGCAGGAACGGCCTTTGACGCTTCCATTGCGGTGCCTTCCTTATAGGCACCACCATAGGACCGCCTCACGGCCCGCCAGACAACAAGAAAACTTGTAATCTGGCGGGCGGTCAGCTTTGTTGGTGTATATATTGCTTCTTCATTTTTATACACTTTACTAATCCGTTATTATTTAATCTTCAAAGCAGTTGCGGACCCCTGACACAGCTTTGCGGACCCCCAAGGGTCCCCGGACCAGAGATTAAGAGCTACTGGCTTCAGATGGTCATTGCAGAATCCCTTGGCCTAATTATGTGTCATCACCGCTGCACTCTCTCGGTCTGGAAGAGCTGTGGAATAATCTAAGAGAGGATTGATTGATCACTACGGATTACGTAAAAGACAAATATTGGTTTTATGTGGCAGAAAGACAGTATTCTAACCCTAGGCAGGGACGACTCGCTGTCCTCTTCCTGGACTTCAAATGCGTATCCAGTTTTGACCTGTTCCTAGATGCCATCACGCAAGCCATATCCAAAAAAATTTAAGTCAAGTTTAGGTATGGGATGCTGCCAATATAATAGGTTTTGTAGCAAATCTATAGGCAACTCTCTTGCTTCTAATAAATGTCCAGTTTTTGGGGATGAACGGAAATCTGAGACACACGTGTTGTTTTTATGCAAAGCCCATATTCAACCTCGCAGGAAATGGATGACTCCTATCTGCCGTCAGACTGTAGAGCTCCCATGTGAATCAGCTCTAAAAATATTAAGATAAGATCCAAGAGAAAGGACAGATTTTAGTTTAGCCGGGCTTTCACTTCTGTATGGTTCCTGAGGAAGAAGCACTGAGACAAGGAGGATGTAGAGGGTTATGATCAATTAAGTATTGTGGATTTTATGTTTAAAACGTTTTTATTGAGACAAAACAAACCATGGGGGAGGGGGACAGGAGGCAGGATACGTGGAATACAGTCAAAGAAGAAGGGATGCATCTCCAGAGGGTTGGCAATAGGTGAAGCGTTGGCTCAGAGGGAAGAACACAGTAAATGAACGCTAGAATTACAAGCTGTGGAATCCCACGCGCGTATCCGACACCCAAAAGCAGAGCAATAAAACCCCCCCCAATCAACCCCTCAACAGAACACAGTCCCCCCCCTCCCATCCCCCATCCTCCCAGTACAAAAACAACAACACTCCCCCCTCCCCCCGTCCTATGGTCCCGCAGCAAAGTCGCCCTAACCAGGAAGCCCCGCACAGCCCCCCCCCCCCCCCGCCGGGGGTCCCCATCTCACATGTAAGCTAGTCCGCCGGGGTCACCGGCGGCCGCAGCCTGAGAAGCCTAAGATACCTCGGGCAGGTGAGCTCCCGGAATTCAGTGGACAGCAGCGCTAGAAAGGGTTGCCATAGCTCCTCAAATTGGTCTATCTCCCCCGCAACCGTAAGCGACAGCTTCTCCATCCCCAGCACATGCCAGAGTCTGTGCAACCAACCGGTGATGGAGGGGGCGGTGGATGTGCGCCAGTGGATCAGAATGTTCTGAACCGCAGACCCCAGCGCTATCGCAATCTGCCTGCCCCTGCGGGACTTCAGTGGGTACATTAGGTCATTGGGGAGGCCCAGCAGGACATACGCCGGGAGGCGCGGCAGCTCTATGCCAAAGTGCTCATCCACCTCGTCCAGAACTTCCTTCCAGTAGGCGGTCAGCACTGGGCAATCCCATAGGATGTGTGTAAGGGTACCTTCCTGCCCGCAGCTCCGCCAGCACCCCTTGTCAGTGTGTCTATGCATTTCATACAGTCTCTCCGGGGTGTAGTACCAGTATGTGGACACTTTAGTGAAGGTTTCCGTAAGGCCCGTGTAGTATGCAGAGTGCCGCGCCCGATACGCAATTTTGTCCCATTCCTTGTGGCTGAGTGTCCTACCCAATTCCCTGTGCCAACGCTCCCTCCCCGGATTGTAGTAGTGAAACGGCGGGGGTTGTAGGTGTTTGTACAGATCAGTGATCAGTTTAGCGTCGGAGGTCCGAGTAGCCAACCACCGCTCATACGGTGTAATTGGACGGGCAGCGGCGGCACGCACCTGAGGCTGGAGGGCCCAATGCCGAACTTGCATGTAGCGCAATCTGTCCAGCTCCGTCAGGCCGAACTCCTGGCGGAGTTGCTGAAAAGGAACCACTCCTTCCGGGCCATAGATCTGGAAGAGTGCCCTGCAGCCCGCCTGCACCCAGTGGGAGAAAACCCCCGGCTCCATCCCAGGGGAGAAGTCCGGGTTGCCCGCAATGGGCGTGAGCGGCGAAGGGAAGGTGGTAAGGCCCCGGGCCTCACAGACCGCGTCCCACACACGCAGGGGGACCCGCGTAACAAAGGAAGCGTAAAGATTAGCGGGGCGGTGCGCGCGGCGCAGGAATGGAACCTCTTGTAAGGTGCGGCCCGCCACTGCCTGGTCTTGGAAGAGCCAATGTTTGTCGGACTCCCACCTGCTCCACTCCACCAGATAGCGGAGCTGTGCCGCCTGAAAGTACTTACGGAGGTCCGGAATGCCGAGACCCCCCGCTTCCGGAGCAAGCGTGGAGAGGACCCTCTTCATGCGTGGCCTGCGGCCCTGCCAGACAAAGCGGGAGATGTCAGCCTGCATTTGTCGTATCCAGCCCACCGGGGGTTGGAGTGGAAGGGCCCGGAAAAGATATAGTATCTGGGGCAGCACCGTCATTTTGACCGCCGCGATTCGCCCCAGCCAGGACAGCAGGCCCTTGTTCCAGCGGCCAAGCTCGTCCTTGATCTTCCTGCTGAGGGAGGCATAATTGGCCGTAACCATCTCCGACAGTGTAGGCGCCAGCAGAATCCCCAGATACGGCACCGTGGACGAGGACCACTGCATGGGGAAGAGCCGTTGAAGATCCCTCCTGGTTTCCGCAGCCAGGGACACGTCCAGTGCCATCGACTTGCTCATATTCATTTTGAAGCCGGCCACCCCCGCGAAGGCGTCCAACTCTCGGAGGCAAGTAGGCAGCGACCTCCTAGGGTCGTCCAAAGTCAGCAGGACATCGTCCGCATAGAGACTGACGGTGTGGACGTACTGGCCCATCCGGACCCCGACAGCATCCGGATTGTCACGAATCCTCTGAGCAAACGGCTCCATGTAGAGGGCAAACAGGAGCGGCGAGAGAGGGCAGCCCTGCCGCGTGCCGCGCTCGATGGCAAAGCTACCAGAGCTACACCCGTTTACCCGCACCGACGCTGAAGGATGCTTATAGCAATTAAATACCATGGTGCGGAACTTATCGCCGATTCCCAGTTTCTTAAGGACCCGCTCAAGATACGGCCAGTGAACTCTGTCGAAGGCCTTCTCTGCATCAACGGACAACAACATCCGCTCCCCCGAGATCCTTGAGGCCTTCTCCAGAACATGTGTCACCCTCTTGGTGTTGTCAACCGTCTGTCTACCGGGCACAAAACCAGCCTGGTCCGCCTCCACCAGGTCGGGGAGGTGTGGACCCAGCCTGGCTGCGAGAATCCCCGTGTACAACTTGAGGTCGACATTTAGGAGAGAGATGGGCCGGTATGAGCCGCAAAGGGCCCGGTCCTTCCCAGGCTTCGGGATTACCGCGACCGTCGCCCTCAGGAGATCCGGAGGGATGGCTCCCGGTGCGGAGAAAGAGTTAAACAGCCGCGTAAGGACAGGGGCCACGGCCGTGCAAAAAGTCTTGTAGAATAGCGACGTGAACCCGTCCGGGCCCGGGGCCTTGCCATGTTTCAGCCGCGCAATAGCTGAAATCACTTCCTCCACATGGATGTCCCGCTCCAGGTGGTCAGCCTGAGCCGGGTCCAGTACCGGGAGGGTCACCGACTCCAAATAGCTATCGGTCTCCCGTGGCGGGGAGGGCTCCTCAGCATACAGCGCCTCGTAGAAGCCGCGGAAAGACTCCGCTACTTCCGCGTCCCCGGAGACAACCCCCCCGTCCGCGCCCACCAATTCTTTCACGACGCTGCGCTGTTGCGCGACCCGGAGCCGGTGTGCTAGGAGCTTGCCACATCTGTCCCCCCCAGTGTAGTAGGCATGTTTCAAACGTAAGGCGGCGTACTCCGCCCTATCAAGATCCAGAGCCGAGAGGAGCTTCCTCGCTGCCTTCAACTGCCTCCAGACCCTCGGCGCTCCCGTACGGCGGTGGACCTGCTCAAGCTCCCGAACCTGAGCCGTCAACTCATCCCTCTTCAGTTGTCGCTCCTTATTCTCGGCTGCAGAGATAGAGATGAATTCCCCCCGTAGGACGGCCTTCAATGCCGCCCACTGTGTCGCCTGCGAGGTGTCAGTGTTGCTATTGTGAGTGAGATAGTCCTGTATGACCTCCCCGATGCGTTGCACCACCGATTTTTTGTGTAGAAGTGTGTCCCGGAGGCGCCACACCCCCCGAGAGGGGGAGGCCGCCGGCCACTGGAAAACGCCGATAACTGGAGAGTGGTCAGACAGGGTCAGGACCCCGATGTCCGCCGCCGTGGCAGCGGCACGCATCGGTCCACTCACCAGGAGGTAGTCCAGCCGTGAGTAAGTGCGGTGTGCGTGCGAGAAGAAAGAGTAGTCCCTATCCGTGGGGTGCAGGGAGCGCCAGAGATCATGCAGGTCCATGTCCGCAATTCGGGCCTTCCCAGCCTGGGACAGTTCCCCCGTCTGCGGGAAGCGCTGCGCCGATCTGTCCATCCCAGAGTCAAAGACAATGTTGAGGTCTCCGCCCAAGATAACGTGTCGGTCCGGGGAAGCAGTGACATCCACCAGCGCGGAGTCTAGGAAGCGCTCCTGGTGCTCGTTTGGGCTATAAACGGAGCCAACCGTAAATGCTATGCCTCCCAGGCTCATGCGATACGCAAGGAGCCTCCCCTTCTGTTCAGCACACTTATGCAACACCTCCCCCCGAAAGGAGCTCGCTAGGAGAATGGCTACCCCTGCCGTCTTGTTCGCTGCCGAGGAAAAGAACTGGGTGGGGAACTTAGCAGAGCGCATCCTGTGGCAGTCTCGGGGCAATAAGTGTGTCTCCTGCAAAAGGCAAATGTCCGCCTGCGTCCCCTCCAGCAACGACAGGATCGCCCTGCGCTTCACCGGGTTATTCAGACCCTGAACATTAAGGGTCACTACCTTTAGGCCCGGCATTCCTCGCAGGGATCGGGAGCGCCATGCAATGGGTAGGGAATCAGCGGGTGGGGCGCGCGGGGCCGCAGCGCGGGACAAGCCAAGACAAAGCGGGCAAAGACAACATCGGACGGGACCTTCCCAACCCCAAAACAACCCCCTCCCCCACCCAAAACACAACCTTGGCAACTAGCCATCCCCAAACTCAAACACCCCATAGTCTCAGTCAAGCCCCAAAACGGGCAAGTCCGTAGAAAATAGCAAAGTGGACGTCCAGCCACTCACCTCCGCCCGCTCCCCCCCAACCCCCCCGCCCCGTGCCAAGCATGTTAAGAAGCTAAAGACATCTCCCCCCGGAGTGTATGTTAGGCCGTCAAGGCCACGCTAGAGGAGCCGATCGAGTCCCCGGCCGCCGCCCTCAGGGCGTCTGCCATGTCCGCCCTAATGGTAGGGGAGTCCGGGCGCCCTGCACTGGTCGCTGAGCGCCGCCTCGATGACCTCCGCCGATTCCGTCCCTCCGAGGACCTCCACGACGGCGTAGCTCCCTCTTCCTCCGCTGCCGTGAGCCCCAGGACACCACAAATGTCTTGCAAGGAGCGTAGCTGATGCAATACCCCATTCCACCGAAAAATCAAGCGGAAGGGGTGACCCCAAGAGTACGGCGTCTCATGCTCGCGCAAAAAGTCAGTGGCAATCCTAAAGGACCTGCGTTTCTGTAGAGTGATGGCAGAGAGGTCCTGGTACAGCGCCACCGGCCGATCCCGAAAGGTCAGGGGCTGTTTCCTGCGGGCTTCAGCCATGATACGCTCCTTTAGTGGAAAGTCGGGCAGGAAGGCCAGAATGTCCGGTGGGGGTGCCGATGGCTGGCGCTGGCGGCCAACCCTATGCGCCCTGTCGATGCTGATGGGAAAGTCCGCGGCCTCCCCCAGGATTTCTCGGAACAGGGCCCGCAGATAGCCCCCCAGATCGGACCCCTCATCCGCAGTCGGCACGCCACGCACTCGGATGTTGTTCCTCCGAGATCTGTTCTCGAGGTCCTCAGAGTGGGCCTGGAGCTCCACACACTGTTCCCGGAGGCGAAGAACGTCCTGCTGGAGGTGGACTATCTCCTCCGCTCGCTGTTGGCCCTCCGTCTCCACCGCCTCCACACGATCACCTAGGCCCTCCACCTCTCTGCGCACTTCTCGGACCTCGCTGGCCACCTCCCGCTTCAGTGTCTGGAAGTCCTCCCTGAGGGAGCTAAACAGTTCCTCCATGAAGGCCCTCGTGACGGGTGGCTCCCCTCCAGTCACATCCGCCGGAGCCCGGGAGGGCCCCGGCGAGGGCTGTGTCCTGTCCCGCAAGTGCTGGGCCCTGCCAAGCATGTCCGGCAGAGTACGGTCCCCTTTCTTCGGGCCTCCTTTCCCAGCCATCGTCAGCTCCGCAGTCGGGCCCCGATCCAGGCGCCCCAGAGATGCTCAGCCGCCGGCAAGCACTCGGGCCGGGGGATCCCCCACAAGTGAGGTCGCTGCGTCACAGGTGACAAAATGGCGGCCGAGCCCGGTCACCGTCAGCCGCAAGAGCTAGCGTGAGACAACCAAGGGGGCCGCAGCGAGGGGGTCCCAACAGCTCATCCCTCCGGTAGTCAAGACAGCAATATCGGGAGGTCGTGTGCAGCCAGCATCCAGGGCTCAGCGGAGGTCGCCACCACTGCTCCTTCGGGGACAAAATGGCGGCCGGGCGGAGCAAGCCACACCGACTAGGCCCGGCGACACCCCCGGGGCCTCCGAGGTGCCCCGCCGTGAAATAAGTTCCACCACCGGCCCCCGTTAGTCACGCACAGGGGGCCAGATGATCCGGCCCCAACAAGGAGTCCGCCGTACCTCGGCTAGGGGTCAGGGCCTCCGCAGTGCCAGGTGTCGCCGTCACCAGTCCGAGTGCCGGGGCACCCGTCCCAAGCCCTCCACACCGTCGGGCCCCTTCCCGCCAGGCTCCTTCAGTCACCGTCGAGCGGCGGGCCAGATCCCCTCCAGACCGCAGCTTTCAGCACCAGGCCCAACCGAGGCGCCCGGACAGCTCTCCAATACGCTCCGCCCCTCGGGCTCACCGCCGTCGTCCCCTGATCTCAGACGAACTTTTGGGGGGGTTCCCCCGGGGCGATCCGGACCAAAACAGCACCGATGTGTGCCCCTGATGTTCCGCCACGCTCCTCTCCCGCGCCGAGCCTCAGCGGGGGGAGAAAAGCATAACAAAAAGGCTTTAGCTTGGCCGGGCCGGAGGAGCTACGGGAGGAAGCGTCCGCTCACCCCGCCATCTTGGCCACGCCCCCAAGTATTGTGGATTTTAAACATTTTTTAATACCTTTCTTTGCTTTCTGCAATTTATGGAAGTGATCATTGACATTAAATGATTGTACTTGTTTAATGTATTTTTGTTTGAAGCTGGTGGTTTCCCACATAAACAATATTTCACTGACTGCAATACTGCACGTTTGTGATAAAGTTTGCATCACATGTTGTTTGCTTGTTCCATACATAATGTCCCCCAACTGGTTTGTTCCTTGTGCTTTAGTTGGTTTGTCCCATAGCTCTGTTCTCTGTCAGGTGGTGTTATATTCCCTTTTCATTTGAACCCAACTAGTCCATTTCTCAACTAGGAACAATAACTTTGTTAGGACAGCACTCTCTCCTTGTGAATCCAGCACCAAGGTGGGGAACCCTGCACACACTCCTGAGGGGCGATGATACCTTTTGATCTTTGTTTCATGGCTCAAGATGGCTCTTCCAAGAGGATGTCATGGTATCGACTCCAAATTACCGTTTACGTGGTGGCAAACCCCTGCTACATGCTCAACAAGCAAACTCACAATTCAACACTCCTAACAGGCTCCTGATGTGTCTACTTGACAAATGTAAAGGCTTTCTAAACAAACTTGTGCAATTACACCCCACTCGCAGTATTGGCTAGATACGGTGACTTGGTCTGAAGACTCAGACAGCACAGACTTACTCAACACCCATATTAAGTCCACCAAAACACAGCAACACTTAACGCATGCTCAGCCAGTGCACACTTGTACACACAGTACATTTCACAAGTATGATCTCGGTCCTGTAAGCAGTACACAGATACGTGGTCTCCCACTTAGGCAGCAGGCTCATAGTCGCCTGTGCGGAGCTCGCGTCAGCCACACATGCATCCATTACATACCTGTGACACCTCGTCCCTGGAGTTCCATTTCACAGACAGCAGCAGTTTGGGGAGCGTCTCTGGGATATTAACACAATATTGCCTAAAACAAGGTTGAGAAATGAAAGCTATATTCTTTACTAGATTACTCATTCTTAAATACTGTAGAGAACACGTAGAGTGAACAGCATGCACACTGACACAAATATATAGGGAACACAGACTACTTGACACATTGATGCATATGGTAATAACACCTATAGCTTTCTGAAGCAGTTACTGAGATGACTATAGGCCAGGCAGGTCACAGATACTCATGTATGGCTACACGTCTCCGTGGCCAAACAGGGATGTGGGGTGCATGCACAAAATGAGTGACCGCACGGAAACATTTCCGAGTGTAAACCGGAGGTACACCGACATGCCACGAAGGCACATATACGGGTACACACCTGAGTGCCCATAGAGAGGGGTACGAGGCTGACATGGAGATGACTGAGGAACATACTTATTGGTGGTCAGCGAGACTAAGGGGTTTATGCAGCATATTACGTACACAAGCAGTTCTACTTGTTGGTGATCATATAGGAAAATGAAAGAATAGCAAATTGAACATGGATATCTTATCTGGTACTCAAGCGAAGGAATCCAGTGCTGATGCAGAACACAGAAAACTATGCTCAGACACAATACACGTCCCCCAAATTCTAATACTGCTGATTCATCCCAGAAGAGACCCAGAAATTAAATGATCATTGGAGATGCTGCACACAAACTCTCTGGTACTCATGGAGTTGGGGGGTCACAAATAGAGAGAAAAAGTTATAAACCGTGTTGTCTTTAAACTTGAATGCCATTAAATGATTTGTAAATTCAATACTAAAATGCTCAAAATGTATGGCATCAAGATTTGAATTCAGAGCTACATTAACAAAAGTGGGCTCACGTCTAATCCAGATAATGCTCCTATTTCCTGTTCTGTTCAGTGGTTTATTCTCTCTTCACACCCAGACCAGCGCAAGGGCTCCTCTATGTCTTGCTTCTGCATTTTGGACCAGGGCACATTCCTTTAGACTGAACGCAACTGAAGTCTCTTAGATGTAAAAAGTCATTGGTGGGGTATCTGTGGTGGCGTGGCCCCTTCTTCGAAGGAGCCATAGTTGGAATAGTACTTATTGAATCCCCCCCTCGACCACCCCAAAGGTAGGTCATCCGTTTCAGGGCCCTTAAAGGGCACAAACTCAGCCTTAAGAGTTATAGGTGAGGCAGTTTTACATATAAAGTAGTTTTCTGCACAAGGTGTGAATGAAGGCACTCTTTTGTGAGGGTCATCTGTGAAGGTCTTTTGTTAATCCCTACAATGCACAGGACTTTTGACTGACCATGGAAGAATTTTCATCCAAGGAGAGAAAATGTACTCTCCACTCATCTGGAAAACCGAAGCAACTTGAGGAGCCCGTGGCCATTGCTGGGTGCGGCAACATAATATTCCAGGGAATCAAATATTAAACAGGCAATCCTCTCTTGTTTAGATGCAAGCAGGTGAATCTATGAAGGATCACTTACTGGCAAATGTTTGTTCCTGCTTTGTGAGCACCATCAGCAGGACCTACAGTTCCTCTCCATACTGGTTGTGATGCAACAACCCAGTAGTGAGTGCTCTGGTTTGTCTCTAAGCCCTGCTATATGTGCTCGGACAAAATCTACCCATGGGTTCAATCTTTCTCTGGGTTTCAAGATCTTCAAATTAGGGCTGAGAAAGCATCCTCCTGGTGTTAGCAGCAATAGAAACAGAAGTGACTTACCAACTGTGCCCCATCAGAACATTCATGCAATATCAGCAGAGCCTGGATCCCTACCTCGCATCCACCTATACACCCAACCTCACCACACAGCATGTGCAGGTGATCAAGTAGCATCTCACACAAAATAAATTGCTAGGCCCTACGATTATAAGTTTGCACAATCACTAAGCCTCCTCCATGCTCAACAGAACAGCAGGGCTGTGCCACTGAGATACTGATACAGTCAGCATCTGTTAAGCACTGCAAGACCACAAACTGAAAACAGCAGAGAATACCAATACAACACCCCCTTGGACAGACTCCAGTTTCAGACTGTTTAACGATATGATCCATCATTAGGACACACCCAACCATATCTCCCTGCAAGAACGACATACAGACACGCACACACACACACACCTGTGCCTCCAGAGGAAGTCCTTCTCCTGCTCAGTTATCTCCCACAGCGGGTCCCGGTTGCAGATGTTTCGTAGTTGTTCAATTTCATTTTCCATTAGACTGTCTCTCACCAGGCGGTTGCTCTGTGAAAGGACAGAAAGTTGACTTGTAATCATCACTATTGTCTGTCACAGACTGGAATCAGGATGCAAGAGCAGAAATGCAAGTCGGATGTTTCTGTCCCAGTGAACAAATCCAACACTTCATCAGCGATGCATTTTAGTTTCAGGAGAACAAGGTGCATTTGATTCTCCTACAGGTGCTACCTCTTGGTGGATCCATGAGTCTTCCTGCCTATTTACCCGTGTGCATGTCTCACACTCAGTCTCTATGGGTCTCCTAGCTTGTTCATGGATAACTCCGACAGTGCCTAATGGACCGGTCTCTCATGTTCAGTTAGTCTGTATCCGCCCTTCATCCCTATAAAACCTTTTTTATAAAAGGTACCAGGGAAGCAACAGGAAGAAAAGAGAGCAAAAGGGCACAAGAGAGATTCACAGGAACAAAAAGGCAAAACAGAAGGGAACGTCTTTGTCTGTCGCCCAATGCCTTCTTGTCTGCTCAGGGTCTTCTCTCGGTCTTTACATCACTTAGCCTACCACAATGAGTATCCACGGTTCCTCTCTCCCTGTGCCCCTGGGTCCCATCTTACGGCCCCTAGTCTTCTCCTCACCAAACATAGGCCTTGAAGTATCCCAGGTTGTTAGGTTGTCCAGAGGGTCTTTTCTGGTATAACAGCCATGCAGTAGCTGCCTGCGAGACCCTTACTCTGTCTTTTTTTAGGTAGCGCCATCTCTCTCTGTTTCGGTCTCTCACACTCTCTCGCTTACAGGATCGCTGCTTCAATTTCTTGGGAAGGGGATCTGGTCTTTCCTGCTACATTTCATTATCCTTGCTCAACTGTCTTTAGGTCTTTTTTCTCCAAATGACATTTACCATCTTTGATTTAGATGTGTTTTCCCAAGAGCACTTACCACCCCTAGGAGAGAATAGTTCAGCCCAAGTTCCCTGCTCATACTCCAGTTTGCATGCTCCTCTATCTGTGGGGTGTCTGGAAACTTCACAGCATGACCCAACCAGCTGAACTCCAGCTCCAGACAGGGTGTTTCCTGAAAGGAATAAAAGAGACCCACACAATGTGATTAGTTCAGCTACAGGCACATTGTGCAGAGAACTAATCTTAAACTCCCATCAACACATAGTACATGAACAGGTTGGTCATTTACAGCAAAAATATAAGATTCCAACTAGCATGACTGGTCCTTACATAAATTTAAAAACGCAAAACACCAAAACACGATAAGTCAAACTCCAGTCATGATGTCTCTTGAAAAATGTAGAAGACAGAACCCCCCGCTCCCCCTGAAAAAAAGTTTCTAATAGTACGCAAAGATTAAATCCTCACCATTGTGACTAGTCGAAGAAAGTGTGTCTCCTGAAAGAACTTGAAACCAGACCTTCGCTCAAACAACATGATAAGTTCATCTCATGACATACTGTCCCCAGGAGGAGAATA
Organism: Triturus cristatus; assembly: GCF_964204655.1. Taxonomy (NCBI): domain Eukaryota; kingdom Metazoa; phylum Chordata; class Amphibia; order Caudata; family Salamandridae; genus Triturus; species Triturus cristatus. Next base: position 820,208,386 of record NC_140595.1, read on the forward strand.
AAACAGACACCCTGACACGATTAGTCAAGTTCAAGCCCTGGCAACATTCTATAAATAGAAGAGAAACTACCGCCACCTCATTAGTCCAACTTTAGATATGGTGTAATTTGTAAAAATATTCAAGACCACCCTCCTGCGAGACTTGAACTCTAGATACAGCACCACTTGCAACAATAGTCGACTAAGGGCCAAATCTATAATCTGGCGGGCAGCCCGTTTCTCCACCTGGGCAAAGGAGTTAATTACTCCATCGCCCTGAGGGATGTGTTGTCCGCCAGATTTAGAAATGACCGCCAAGCAGGTGTTCATTTAATTTCTTAAGCAAAAACAACAGTTGATGGACAGAATGCAGAACAATGTCATACATTCACCCCAGTACAGAGATCTGGGCCTAAATCCATAGTTTTTTTGCTCACCATGCCATTCCAGTTTGAGCATACCCGTCCCACTCCGGGTGACAAAAGCAAAAACAACAGTTGCTGAACAGAGTGCAGAACATTTCTTAAAGCATTGTCGGGAATGGTCATCACAGTGGTTCCGGTCAATGCTTTTTGTATTTTGGTGCAGGGTTCCGGCAACATGACAGAGCCCTGAACCAAACTGTATTCTTTTTTTTATTTTCAAAAAGAAAATCCCAAACCGGGATTTTCTTTTTGAAAATAAAAAAGAAAATGCTCCCTCTCCAATGGCGAGGGGAGCATTTAGCAGTTTTCACTACCCCTTACCACCAGTGTTTTCCTGGTGGTGACAACTGACCTCTAAGTCCGCCCATCTAAATGAGGTGGGCGAAATCAGAGGTCTGCCTCAGATGATCCTTATTCCACAGGCCCATTGAGGGGGTTTAATCACGGTGGAGGAGTAGTCGCCGCTTTGATTAAACCAAAGGTCCGCTCGTATCTAAATTTAGTGAGTGGACCATTATGTTGGTCGTAAGCATTCTCCATCAAGTCTACATTAATCCAGTTTCAAAAGCACTATTCATGGAAATGGTTCCACCTACCTTGTTGGGGTTAGAGCCACTGACCCCAATGGAGTTCAACAAGTCTTCCAGCCCATGGGGCACTGGCCACAAATTCAGTGCAACCTTGCCCACCACCAATGTGTCCTTGTAGTCCAAAAGGTTAATGTTTCCCCAGGCCAGTGGGCAGTGCTCCTGCAACAGCAAATTAGAGGGTTCACTCAAGGCAGAAACCTAGCACAAAGGTCCTTTTATCTGGCGATATAGGACCACGGAAAACTACGTTAAGGGTTGATAAATGAACATGACATGGCATACAAAGAGCCTCTACAGCTTTAATTGATTAGTGCGTCGTCAGAAAGGAATATGCTACTTACCAGTATGCATCTGTTCTTGGCATGTAGAGCTGCAGAGTTGTACACTTAGCATAGATCGCCATCTGGTGTTGGGCCCGGATGTTTGCAGTTTGTTTTTGTTGTTGGACAGTCTTTGGAAGTCACGAGTTTGGTGACTCCTCCTTCGGTCCGTACTGCGCATGGGCTTCGGCTCCATCCTCAGATTGTTTTTCGCCAACAGGGAAATGATGGAGCGTAGTAATAACAGTGAGAAACCCATGTGTGTTGTATCTAAATAAGATGTACTGGAACGGATACAGGTAGCCGGGGAGGCGGGTGGGCGTGTACAACTCTGCAGCTCTACATGCCAAGAACAGATGCATACTGGTAAGTAGCATATTCCGTTCGAGGCATATGAGCTGCAGATTGTACACTTAGCATAGATTATATAGCAGTACCCAACCTTAGCGGCGACCACCGGTATCCGTTGCAGCTGTTTGAAAAAGTGTCTTTAGTACAGCCTGGCCCACCCTAGCTTGCTGCTTGGAGTGCACATCTACACAGTGATGTTTTGTGAAGGTGTGCGGTGTAGACCATGTGGCTGCTTTGCAGATGTCATCTAAGGGTATATTCCCTAGAAAAGCCATAGAAGCCCCTAACTTTCTGGTAGAGTGGGCTTTAGGCGGAACAGATAATGTTCTCTTTGCTTTTTGATAGCAAATTTGTATGCACTTTACAATCCACCTAGCTATCCCTGATTTAGAAATGGGGTTGCCTTTATGTGGTGGAGAGAAGGAAACGAACAATTGTTTGGTCTTCCTGAAGGGTTGCGTTCTTTGCATGTAGTATAGCAAAGCTCTTTTCACATCAAGTGTGTGTAAGGCCCTTTCCGCAACAGATTGGGGTTGCGAAAAGAAGACAGGTAATTCCACCGATTGATTGAGATGGAAGGGGGAAATGACCTTGGGCAGAAACTTCGGATTTGTGCGAAGTATGACCTTGCTGTGATGTATTTGTATGAAGGGTTCCTGTATAGTGAACGCTTGTATTTTTCCAACCCTTCTAAGGGAAGTGATAGCTACAAGAAAAGCCGTTTTCCAGGTGAGAAATTGTAGCTCACATTTGTGCATTGGTTCGAAGGGCGGACCCATTAGTCGTGTAAGAACTAAATTTAGATTCCATACAGGCGAAGGTGGTGCCCTGGGAGGAATCACTCGTTTAAGGCCTTCCATGAAGGCTTTAATAGCGGGCACTCTGAAGAGTGATAAATGCTGTCTGTTTTGTAGATAGGCAGCGATCGCTGCTAGGTGTAGGCGTATGGATGAATATGCCAGGTTACACCTGTGAAGATGGAGCAGATAGCATATGATGTGCTGTATGGATGCATCTAAAGGGTTGATTGTATTGTTACGGCAGTAAATTACAAATCTTTTCCACTTTGCGGCATAGCATGCTCTAGTGGTAGGGCGTCTGGCTTCCATGATGATGTTCATGCAATCAGGGGGAAGGTTAAGGTATCCGAATTCTAAGATTTCAGGAGCCAGATCGCCAGGTTGAGCTGAGCTGGGTCCGGGTGCCTGATTTCTCCATGGTTCTGGGTTAGGAGGCATGGGGATAGGTGCAGTTTTTGATGTGGTACCACTGACAGTTGTAGTAGCGTGGTGTACCACGGCTGCCTGGCCCACGTCGGAGCTACTAGAATGAGTGTGAGGGAGTGTTGTTGTAGCTTCCTTAACACTAATGGAATTAGTGGGAGAGGTGGAAAGGCGTATGCAAATCTGCCTGACCAGTTCATCCATATCGCATTGCCCTTGGACAATGGGTGTGGGTATCTGGCGGCGAAGCTTGGGCATTTTTTGTTTTCGTGGGTGGCGAAGAGGTCTATCTGAGGATGCCCCCACTGTTGGAAGAATGGGTGAAGAACTTGTGGGTGCAGTTCCCATTCGTGTAGTTGTTGCGTTTGTCTGCTGAGCAGATCTGCCATGGTGTTTTGTACGCCTGGAACGTGCTGTGCCAGGAGAAAGATGTTTTGGGGAATTGCCCATCTCCATATGCTCTGGGCTAAGCGGGAGAGCTGGGGAGAGTGTGTCCCCCCCTGTTTTTGGATATAATACATTGCAGTCATGTTGTCTGTGCGAATGAGGACTGCTTTGCCCGAAATCTGTTTTTGGAAAGATTTTAGGGCTAGAAAGATCGGCAAGAGCTCCAGATGGTTGATGTGGAGCGATTTTTGCTGTGGCGTCCATAGACCTTGCATTGTGAGGTGTAGGAGGTGCGCTCCCCAGCCGGAGAGCGATGCGTCCGCTGTTAGAATCACCTGAGGAACCGGGTCCAGGAACGGCCGCCCTTTGGAAAGGTTTGTGGTGTTCCACCACTGCAGAGAGTGATGTGTGCGGCCGTCCACCAACACCAGATCCGTCAGCTGACCCTGGGCCTGGTTCCACTGTTGTGCTAGGCACTCTTGAAGTGGACGCATGTGGAGTCTTGCATGGGGTACTATGAAGATGCAAGACGCCATCATTCCTATGAGCTTCATAAACACTCTTGCTGGAAGAGAGTGTTGGGGAAGGAATGTTTTGCGTAAGGCTTGAATGCTTGTGATTCTGGCTGAGTTTGGATAGGCAATACCTTTGGAGGTGTCTATGGTGGCCCCGAGATATTGCTTTGTGTGAGATGGTATGAGGTGGGACTTTTGGTAGTTCACCGTGAAGCCTAGCTGGTGGAGCAGTTGGATGGTGCTGTTTGTATGTTGCACACATTGGTGGTAGGACGCGGCTTTTATCAGCCAGTCGTCTAAGTAAGGGAAGACGTGAATATGTTGACGTCTGAGGTGTGCTGCTACTACTGCTAGGCATTTGGTAAACACCCGTGGTGCGGTGGTGACCCCGAAGGGGAGAACCGTGAATTGGTAATGCTGCCCGTCCACCACGAACCTGAGGTATTTCCTGTGTGAGGGGTGTATTGGAATGTGAAAGTATGCGTCTTTCAGATCCAAGGTTGTGAGAAAGTCTCCTTGGCAGAGGAGCGGGAGGACTTGTTGTAGGGTGACCATGTGAAAATGGTCTGAATGTATGTAGGCATTTAGAGGCCGAAGGTCCAGAATGGGCCTGAGGGTCCCGTCTTTCTTTGGTATTAAGAAATATAGGGAGTAGACCCCTAGATTTTGTTGACTGACGGGGACCTGCTCTATAGCGCGTTTTTGGAGGAGTGAGAGTACCTCTTGTTTGAGCAGTGTGGAATGTTCTTGAGACATTGGACGGTGCCTTGGTGGGATATTGGGTGGGGTAGATGTGAGTTCGAGACAGTACCCTGACCGAATGATTTGGGTCACCCATTTGTCCGATGTTATGGACTCCCATGTGTGGATAAAGTTTTGTAGCCTGCCCCCGACCGGAGTGGGATGGTCTGGGGGGAGCGGAGGGAAGTCATTGTGCGGGTGGGGTGGCAGAACGGGTGTTGTTGGTTTTGCCCCTGCCCTTATTGTTGTTGCCTCTGTAACCACCCCTTTGGTTGCCCTTTGAAAAGGTATTTTGAGGAGGGGACTTGTAGGAGGTAGAGGCGTTATCGGTGGAGGAGCCTCTGTCTGTGCCACGAAAGGATGAGCGTCGAAAGGAACGTTTAGAGGCTTGCGTTTGGAGTGCCCCCATAGACTTTGCTGTGTCTGTGTCCTTTTTCATCTTTTCCAACGCTTCGTCCACCTTTGGCCCAAAGAGTGTTTGTTGGTCAAAGGGGTGATTGAGTATGGACGCCTGGACTTCGGGTTTGAACCCAGAGATCCTGAGCCAGGCGTGGCGACGAAGCAGGACACTGGTATTTATGGCTCTAGAAGCGGTGTCTGCTGCATCGAGGGCACACTTAATGGAGGTGTTTGTAATTAGTTTACCCTCCTGTATCAGGTCATGAGCCTTACGCTTGTGTTTTTCTGGAAGGTGCTGCATAAGAGCCTCTAGTTCGTCATAGTGTGCTCTGTCATAGCGCGCAAGCAGTGCTTGTGTGTTTGCAATGCGCCACATGTTTGCAGCTTGGGAGGCGGTGCGTTTGCCAGACGCGTCTAGAAGTTTAGATTCCTTGTCTGGCGGTGGGGCTTCTCCTGAGGACTGGGAGTTAGCCCGTTTTCTAGCTGTGGAGACAACTAGGGAATCTAGGGGAGCAGGGCCCTTAATGTATGCAGGGTCTGTGGGTGCCGCCTTGTACTTCTTCTCTATTCTAGGGTTCAGTACCCTGGCCCTGACTGGGTCTTTGAACACCTCTGTAGCATGCTTGGTGACACCCTTAAGCATGGGTAAAATAGAAGTGGATTTGTCCTGTATGTCAAATGTATCTAGTAGGAAGTCGTCTTCCACTGGTTCACTGTGCATGTCCACCCCATAGTAGTGTGCTGCTCGCTGCACTAAATGATGAAACCCTAAGGAGTCCTCTGGAGGAGACGGCCTGGATGGGTATAGGTCGTCCTGAGGTATATCGTGTACATCAGGGTTATTGTAATCCTCCCATGGGTCTGGGGTCCCCGGTGGAGTGGGATCCATTGGGGCGTCCGCCGGGTAATTGTCCGGGTCCCCGTCATCCGGATCTGGGGAGGGGGCCGGAGTGTAGTGTGGTAAAGGTGGCGGAGACCTGGGAGGGGGAGGGGGTGGAGGAGGTGGAGGAGGTAGGGGAGGTGGTAGTGGGGAGGGCACTCTGAGGGGAGAAGTAGCAGAGTCCTTCCTTTTGGGTGGAGGAGGAGGAGCCGGAGTATCAAGGCGTCTTTTCTTGATAATTAAAGTCAATAGCCCAGTCTTTGGATCTTTGGACAGAGTCTTTTGTAGAGGGTCTGGTGTAAACAGAGCCAATGGTGCCGAACCGTCTGTCGGCACCGGTGATGTCGGAACCGAGGGTTTCGATGATTTGTGTGCGCCATGCTTTTTTGGGGCCTCCGGTTTTTTCGGCGTCGAAGGAGTTTTCGGCGCCGGAGCGTCGGTGCCGACAGATTTGTGTTTGTGTTTGGTCGGCACCGAGAGTCCAGGCTTCGGCACCGGTGGCTTCGGAGTCGAGCTGGATATTGCTTTCTTCGGTGCCGGATGTTGTTTCTCGGCACCGGGCGTCGGCTGGCTCGATCCCGAGCTGCCGTGAGACTTTGGAGGCTTCGACACCGGGCCCGAAGGTGGGGTGATAGAAGCTTTGGTCTTGGTTTTGCCCAGGCCGGCAGGCGAGGGAGTAACCTGAGTCTCTTTGGTTTTGGGCGCGGGGGTGGGAGGGGGCACAGTACTCACGGCCCGCTGCGCCGGTGTGATGTCCTCCACGTCGGAGTCGTCGGCCTCGGAAGCGCTGACGACGTCTTCCTCCTGCTCGGTGTGTGTTTGCCCCGAAGCTTCGGCGCCGTCTCCGAAGATGTCCGGTGGAGCTGCAGACGATGAGTGCGCCATGGTGCGTCGAGCTCTTCGATCTCGGATGGTCTTCTTCGATCGAAAAGACTTACAGGCGGGGCAGTCTCTGGCCTCGTGTTCTGGAGAGAGGCAAAGGTTACACACCTGATGGAGGTCGGTGTGGGGAAATTTAGACCCACATTTTGGGCACTTTTTGAACGGAGTCCTTTCCATCGGCCGGGACCGGAGTCGAGGAGGGCCCGAAGGCCGGTGCCGATGTACGGGATGGAGAAAGTGCCGCTTCGAGAGATGAAGATGATGATGAAGAAAACTCGAAGAAACGAGGATTTTCCATCGAGGCTGGAACCGTAGAAGTTCGAAGCCGGAGCACGAAGTATCACATCCGAGCCCGATGGCGGAAAAAAACAATCTGAGGATGGAGCCGAAGCCCATGCGCAGTACGGACCGAAGGAGGAGTCACCAAACTCGTGACTTCCAAAGACTGTCCAACAACAAAAACAAACTGCAAACATCCGGGCCCAACACCAGATGGCGATCTATGCTAAGTGTACAATCTGCAGCTCATATGCCTCGAACACACTGTTTTGGAATCATCTCCTCTAAAAATAGATTTAATGCCTGTATGTTTGATGCGGCCAATGGAATGCATGAGCACTGTCTGAGGCTGAACAGCAACAAGACTGAACTCATTCTCTCTAGCAACTCCGCTGCCTTTCGAGACGATATCTGGTGGGCACCAGAAGTTGGCCCCTCCCACACCCTACTTCCTCTGCCGAAAAACCTCAGGATCATCCCAGACAGTAATCTCAAAATTGCTGACCAGATTGCATCAGCCACCAGTTTCAGCATCCTTAAAATGCTCAGAAACATTTTTCAATGACTTTCAGTCCACTCACGCAAGTCTGTTATTCAGGCCCGTATAACCAGCCGCCTGGAATACGGTAATGCCTTATACATTGGTACTCCCATGTACCTCACCAATAGATTTTAGGTCATTCAGAACACAGTAACTCACCTGGTCCTGAATCTCCCAGCCCGCACATCCATTAATTACATTTTAAAGCCCTCTACTGGCTGCCCATCCACAAAAAAGGGCCTTGTTCATACTGCTCTGCATGCTCACAGAGACCTGCATCTTTCCGTCCCCCCTTTTTGCTGCAATTGTGTTTCTTTGCGTGATCTACGCAATTCCTTCATTCTTCGGCTATCCGTCTAAATGACATTTCCGCATAAGAAGCTCAAGATCTTGTGGCTGCTCCTATTCCCATTTGGACAAATTCCACTGGAATAGTGTCCCCCTGAAACCCGTCTCATTACGTCCTACCCCTCCTTTGGGCAGCAGCTAAAAACCTGGCTTCACTGAGATGCCCCTGCCCCCATCCTTCCCCCATCGCAGTCTGGCTGCCCACCTCGCTCGGCACCGAGATACCCAAAGGGGTAACAAAGCTCCCTACAAATCTTAATAACATAACAGCGAACCCAGAGATATCTGAAGCATGGCCACTATTATTTTTAATGCAAGTTTATCATGAATTTTTTTAACAACTTCTAGCTTGACTGTCAGCAAAACATTTTCATGGATGCTCAGTCTCTGAAATGTTGGTTAATAGAGTGCCATAGCCGGTTACCATTGTGGTATGCCAGGTCAGTCAAGAATATGACAGTTCGCATAAAAATGAAAGTAAGGAACCTAAATAAAATGCTTTTCTATAAACATTTTCTGATAAAATAAGAACTGAATTGCAGCCACAGTAATTGTAATTCTGGATATCAATGTGCAGTGGAAAATGCCCACTGCAGAGAACCTAGAAGATAAGCCTGTCCCAAGACTGCAGTCATGTTAACCCACAGTGAGATAGTTGGAAAGGTCAATTTATAGAACAGAGTCAGGACAGAACCACCCCCCTCATCCCCGAATGGCTTCAATCTATAACTCACAGGGTCAGTACCTCTTTGGCACCTTTCCGGCCTTTCACTGAGCAGATAGACAGGCAGAGACGTGCAGCACGAGGCAGATCCGTCAAGTATATATCGTATGACAGCCACTCATTCCACCTGTGTATTGAGAGAAAAAATGCAGAATTAATGTCAATGATATAGCAGAGGCAGACATCATCCCCTCTCTAGGAATACTACCTTTTCTCTGCATTTCCTCTGGATGTCTTGACTTTCATGAACCTGGATAGCTGGCATTTGTCACCCCCCAGCAATGAGGTATGAAAACTAGTGGCTAATCTGACACCTTTGGAAGCTGTAGATCTGGGTTAAACCCTGACCTTGGCACTGAAAGACAATGGTGTGATTCTGCTGGGAAAAACTCTTATTTTCTCTGGCGTAAAAAGGTACATTTGTGAAATGCAATTGTAAGTATGTGAAACATATTGGAACTGTATAAATCAAATATGTAACCCCCACGCAGTAATGTAACACAACAGGCCAGGCCTGGGTGGAGAAATGAAAACTGAACCATCTGGTGCAAGTTGAATACCATCTGTTGCACTTAGTATGCCAACTTTAACACTATGAAAGTCAGCTGTCATCACGCCTTATAAACCTGTGGCCTGGGTACACAGTGCTTTTGAAGGAGCAACAGAATACAAGTCTTGTTACCAAAGAAACTGCTGAGTTGTGCAGTGTCAAACATCAATGTGTTTCTAACTTTAATCTTGGAAAAAGTTAAGAAAGTCATTCATTAGGTAACAGGGATTTGCACTGTAATTTTTGCAAGTGACTTTTATAAAGTTGCTATATTCCTGTCTCTGAGACCGCCACATCAAACTGGGTTTCTTCATCTCCTTCCTTGGGCTGGCCATCTATAGCAACTTGGGAACAAAGCATTGTGGGAAGTCAGCCTTGGGAAACAGGAACTGGATCATAGTGCTGAAAAAGGAAGGAGTGAATGAGCAGGGTATATCGCGGGATTCACTTATTGAGACTGGCTAGTTCGCTGTTGGATTGGACTTGTCTGTCAGTGATTTCCATCACTCTCAAGGCAGACGACCGCTTGGAATCAAGAACAAACCAGAATACTGCTCTGCTCGCAGAAGTCTTGTCCACCGGAAGATGGACTGAGAAGTATACCTAAAGCTTCCTCATGATTAGAAATGCCCTTCTCGAGAGCAGCATAGATGGCCTTTAGTGGACCTACAAGGCTAAGACGGTCACGTCTTTCCAGACGCTTTTGTCAGTTAAAAACCTTCATTTCTAAGAAATAAATTCTTATAGAAATATTACATAGACTTCATTTGACATACACAATTACAAACATCATAAAATCCATGCATAAAGCTTAATTTGATTAATCCAGCGACACTTATCGACAGCCTGAAAAGGACATAAAATATAAAAAATTGAATTTCTTCACGTTAAAGACTCAATCAAGGGTCAACATGAACACATTCCAATTAAGAACATTTAGGAATCCTTAATAACCCAAGACATATAATTAATTTAAGCAGGTGGAACATTGTAAAGTTCAAGGAGCAGGGCCATACTTTCTTGGAAGGGGGAAATAAATTGCCCAAGGCCAGAAGCTCATTGTACCAACTCTTAGCAGTGTAAAATGCCACATACAACCCAACCCTATTTTTTCTAAAAGTATTCCCTAGAGTTTATAGGTTGGTTTCTGTGCACACAGCAAACGCATTGCTGCCCCAAGATGGTCATTTATGATTAATCCCAAGAGCATTTGAGTGATTCATTTTGTCACTTCCACAAATTGCATTTGAATGTAAAAAAGCATCCCAATTATTTTTTTTCATGTCTCCTGATCTGCACATTAGATTTGTGGCATTCTGTGTCACTGTATTCATTAAATAGCTTTTTTTAGTTACATTGGGTTGGAAATTTTATCACACTTTTTTCTTAGCCGCAATGTTGTTTTGGTGTTTTTCATAATGTATCACATATACATTTCTCAGACGAAAGCCTTGCTGTTTATGCCAAACTACCAAGGATAAGTATGGAACTAATCCCAAAAACCTGCTTTCCTTCTAAGTCCCAGGCTTCTTGGAGTATGAGAGCTCAATGACGCTGATATCGAGACTCTGTTTACCGGCAGGAGGGGGCTCTCACCACAAGCCCCAGCTGCACCCGCGGCAGCATGGCCGTCAACGTTTCTAATCGCGCCAGGAGGTGCATAAAGGTAGCCTTCAGTTCCCGCAGAGTGGGACGAGCCCGGGCGTGATTCCAGGCGAAGACCGGGCCAAGAGCGGGTCTGTCTGCCCCCGTACCAGGCTGGGCTGGGCCACCCCCAGGCTCCTGTTTTTGAGACCTATACTTCCTTGGACTAGCTCGGTAAGATCTTATTTTATTATATTTACTCCCAATAACAGCTGCAATGGTTGTTTTGAAGAAGATTGCTGTGGGCTCTTACTTGGTTCTTTGCCCACACCACTGCTTGAGACATGGGGAAACAGAGGCCCACACCAGCCCCCACTGGGACTACACTGGATGTTTTTTTGCAACGCGCTGTAGTAGTGATTTCAAAAGGGACTGCGTTGGCGGAACGCCACCTGTCACTCTCCTCTCCATTGGGAGGCCCTTTAACTCCAGCTTTAGCAGCTTTAGCAACTTTGCCTGCCCAAATCAGAGAGGGGATCAAGAAATCTATCATCTCAGCAAAGCCATTAAGCCCAAAAAGAGCTGTGGACACTTCCCCGGTAGTAGAGATAATCACTGATATAAGAGTGAAAACAGGGGCCAGACAAGAAAAAGGAAGAGAAAGTAAGTAGGCTCCAAATGGAAGCGGCCCTGTACTTCAATTTCACCCTCTGTGTCTGGTAAAGTCTCAGCCAATTTGGATGTAAATCGCATCTCTCTGTGGGCTCTTATTGATGACCTTAAGGATTTCCTTTTGAATGAGATTTCAATCAGGTTTGACTCTTTTTCCTCACGATTGGAAAGCACTGAATCCAAGTTCAATGAACTGTTTTCTTCCGGTTTCTCCCAGCGACAAGTGGGGGCGTCTCAACTCCCTTCAAGTTTGTAATTGAGGCCTGCGGCTTCTTTATCAGTCACTGCCGCAAAAGAAGATACAAGATCTGGTCCCTGTTCTGTGATGCCAAGTTCTTTGTCTGCTTGTTTATCCAGTTCAAGAAAGAACCAGTCTGAAATTGGGTCGTCATCAAACATTGGCCAGACAGAGTCTGTTAAAAATGGCTTATCTAGTGTACCTCCAAGACCTTCTGGAAGTATTCAGACTTTTCCACAACTCCCCCCTCAGTGTACTCCTTATGTTTTAGTATTCAAAAATGTTCCTGCCCTTGCACCTCCAGTACAAGAGGATTTTATGAGTTTAAAGAACTAAACTGTTTACTGGCTCAGAGCTAAGGGAGGCGGGTGGAGGATTTATTCTCTGAAATTGTATTGGTCCGGAGAGCACCCTGGATAGGCCCAGGCAGAAAAGAGTCCCCGGGGGACTGTGTGATTGTTAATTTTAGATCTCCACGAGTCGCAGAGTCCCTTTTAGCCTTGCTGGGCAACCAACCTCAATTCTCAGATAAAATCCAGGCTGCACCTTAGGCTACTTTTATAGTCCATCTATTTTGTCCAAAATAAATCCAGTTGTTGTTAAAGATCGCCTAAGACTGCCTAGCCATAGATACAATATTCCCATTGGAATTGTTTTTGAACCCTTGGCTTCTACAGAGGAAATAGATTGACGGTGCAAGATTCCATCTTGTTTGTTTGGAAATGCTGTTGTTTCGCCTTTGATGCTAGAATCTCATCATGATCAAGCTAACACAGGTGTAGAGTCTTTTCAGGGTCAACTTTATAATATGGATCCCCAAAATCAACTAGTTCTGGGAACTCAGCTTCAGCCCAGCTTGGAAATTCTTATCTGAAGGACCCTAACAAAAAGTCTGCGCAGCGTTTTTTTTAGCATTGTTTCATGGAAAATTGCTGGAGCACGTAAAAATAATTGTGAATATTCCATAAATATAATAAATAGCCATGACATCATACGTTGCAAAGAAACTTGGTCGCTGCCTGACTTTAATATAAATGGTTACCAGGGTCTTTTCCAACCAGCCTTGCCCTCTAAGGCGAGTAGAGCTAGTGGGGGGCTGGTCACTTTCCTTTCTGTTACAGTCACTTATGTTACTATCTCTAAATGCTGGTCTTCTTATTTTCTTGTTTTCCTTTTGTCATTGTCAGGCAATTTTGACATTTTATTAATTACTTTTTAATATATTATTTTTACCAGTCCTCCAGGGACATCATTGATCAGCTAAATTGTTTTTTAACTGATTTTTTTTAAACTGTTAAACGCATGGTTTATATTATTTCGGTTGGTGATTTTAATATCACTTTATGTAGGTTCTCAGATGCTTTGGTTTGTGGTTTTAGCGATGGTCAATCTGTAAATTGAACACACTTTTCACATTCTGTCAATGGCAAGGCTTAAATGACCTGGTCTTGAGATATATTAAAATTTTTCCTGGTGATCTGTGTGGTTTTAAAAATGCTTCTGCTCCAACTTTTACAGCAGGTGAAATGGGTATCACCATAGATGATATTCTCGTCACATCAATTATCCCCTAACTCTAGGACTTTGTAATTACCAGCAATTGTGTGAGAGATCATAACCCTCTTTATATGAGTCTAGATTCTCTCACTAAAATCCCTAAAGCAAATTGCCCTATTAATTCAGTGATCAAAAGAAAAAAAAGATCTAACGATAAAATGGGAGAAGGTTAACCCAGAAGCTTTTAACCATCTTATCATTGGGGAAGCCAGAGCTTCCGTTATGATCTGTTTATCCAACGATTAGAGCTCGCATGCGACCCATCTCGAATTCACAAACATTTGTAGCATTATTTCTATGAATCTTACCGCCCAGGAGAAGTTACTTTCTTGCTGGTTCAACTCAGCCTGTTCATCGGCACACAAACCTCCGATGGCTGCATTGAAAAAACATCCCTGGCAGTTTCCCCCCTTACACTCCTAACATGTACCGCCCCCCTTTTTTAGAGAGGGGCCGAAGGGGCCGGGGAAAGAGAAGAAGCCAGGTACATTGGGGACCAGACGAAGAGATGGGGATCAACACGAGGAGCAGATCGGGGGCACAACAAGCAGGGCCCAGCAATCAGAGACCCTAGTGACCAACCTGTCTTCCCTTGTACTCTCAGACATAGAACAACAAGTCTTAGAGAAGGGACTAGGTTTTGTTCCCACAGCCCGCCTTGACCGTTTCCGCCTACATTGTGAACTAGCGGATTTTTTCAGGAAACTAAAACTTAAACATTTCTTTGAACAACAACAACCTGTTAATCCTTCAACACCAGAGAGTGATACTGGATTACGCCTAAAATCCACTTTTTCACCACCTCCTCACACTGTCCCGGCAGAACTTATTGCCTTTGAGCAGGCAGTGTTCAACGACATCGAGACGTACGAAGATACCGGCGCTTTTAAGAACATGAGTGCCGCTGAATTCCTGGCTTTACAAACACTCCATTCGAATCCCTCGGTTGTTATAAAACCGGCAGATAAAGGTGGAGGCCTTGTAATTCAAGACGCTACGGCCTATGACAAAGAATGTAGCTACACCCCGCTAACCACTGATCCATCACTTGAATTGAAAGCAATGATCCTCAATTTAGTGGAAGAGGCTGAGTCTAACGGGTATATAAGTAGACATGAGGGCGATTTTCTCACTAAGAGCGAGGGCATTGTTCCATATTTCTATACGCTGCCAAAAACTCACAAAAACAAGATTCCACCGCCTGGCCGACCGATTGTCTCAGGCATTGGATCCCTTTTAGAGCCTCTATCCATCTATTGTGATTTTTTCCTCAAACCTCTGATTCAGGCGACACCAACCTACCTGAAGGATACTAAAAGTCTGTTGGTACTCCTACAAGACATAACTCTGGCAGACGACCCAAACTTTCTGGTTTCTCTAGATATTGAAAGTCTGTATACCAGCATACCCCAGGAAGACACCATCAGGGTCAATCATGACACTCTGGAAGCTACCCCTTGGGATTTTCAGACATCGAAACAGTTCATTCTAGACTGTGCCACCCTTGCTCTAGAAAATAATTTTTTCGAATATAAAGGGACCCTCTTCCTTCAATCCACCGGTACATCTATGGGGAGTACCTTTGCCCCCAGTGTGGCAGGTCTTTATGTCTACGATTTCGAACGAAAATACATTCTGACTGCCAACAACCCCTTTTCGTCCTATATATCTTTCTGGAAAAGATATATAGACGATATTCTTGTGATTTGGCAAGGACCCGAGAACCAACTTGTGAATTTTCAACACATGTGACCCCAGCTTAAAATTCACCAATTCCTATGATCAGAATGAAATAATATTTCTGGATCTGGTCATTACCAAATGGGAAGGGAAATTGCTGACAAAGACCCACTATAAACCAACCTCGAAGAATAACCTCTTAGCTTTTTCCAGCTTCCACCCACGACCCCTGAGAGAAAATCTCCCATTTGGTCAATTCCTGCGCATTAGACGCAACTGCAGTCGCATGGAAGACTATTGCTCCCAATCTAACAGTCTATCTGAAATACTGAAGAAGAGAGGTTACCCAGATAAGTTGTAAGAGGGCAAAAAACCAACACAGACAAGCCCTACTTGAGGAATCAGTAAGACCAGTGGAGGAAATCCCCCTGACTTGTGTGACGACTTACAGCACTGCTTCTAATGCTGTGACAAAATCTATTCGTAAACATTGGGGCATCCTTGTAAGCAACAACTTGAAATGGGAGAAACCCCTCTTTTCTTTCAAGAAAGCAAGAAGCATCAAGGATGCCCTTGTCCACACTAGACCAAGGCTAGCACTATCTGACAACACTCCCTCTGTACTGCAGGCTTGGGGGCTCCCGAAAGTGACAGGCCATTTCCCATGCGGTCAGTGCAGTGTTTGCCAATTCACGAAAGCCAGCAAAACTCTAGACCTTGAACGAGACAAGGTTTGGACCCAACGTGCACACACAAATTGTAACTCATCCAACGTAATCTATTTATTAACATGCCCGTGTGGTATTAGATACGTTGGTATGACCACACGCAAAATAAAACAGCGTATTGTCGAACACAGAAGCAACATCCGATGTGGGAAAAATATCACCAAAATGACAGAACATTATGCACTTGTCAAACATACCCCTGATGACCTTAACTGGACAATAATTGAACAAATCAGACCAGGTAATAGGTCAGCGAACATCCTGTTTGAGAAAGAACAACAATGGATCTATCGCCTTTCGAGTCACACTATGGGATTTAATGACAATATCCCTTGGGGCACAGTGCTAAAACGCTAGACATTACACTATCTTGAATACATAAATGTACTGGTATGCAAAGGATTCCACCTTCACAGTCCCATTGCAAATGTTATAAACCATCTAACACACTTTCATAATGTGATCAGGAAGGGGCTGGTCTGACTCACGTTATTTAAGGGATCAAATTACCATGATGCTTCATCAACCTAGTATTAATTAATTAATTAATTAATTGTGGGTTTATATAGCGCTAGAATCGACTCCCGGAGGAGTATCTCTGCGCTTCGACCGCTGGGGAACCCGTCCTGGCTCACCCTGAGAGATGGTCCCTAATGGGTATCGCTAAGGTGCGACCAAGCATCCCCGGCGGTCTGGGGGGGCCGTTGTGAAGATGAGGCAAGCTAATGCCCAGAGTTGCCGAGTGTGGTCCCTGACTGGAGTAGGCACCGAGGCGAGAATTATCGAGCCCGCTGACCCTGGTCCACGACCCTGCCGCGTCGGGAATCGAACCCTGGTCCCGGGCCGTCCTCTGCTTACGGGTCTGCCGCCTCTAACCAGTGAGCCACACCTCTCCACAGCACCATAGACCTTCGTTTACATGTACTCACACTTGGACTTGATTCTCTCAGCTAGCCAGAGAAAGGGACAAAATCACCATGATGCTTTACTAACTTTGCATTAAGCATCATTAATCTCCGCCTACTTGTACGACCCTATGTCAAAAAATAAGCGTTGCTTATTCGAGAAGATCACAGAAATAAACCTTTTGGTGTTTTTATCCGTTATGAATAGTACCTTTTTCGCCTACTGCCATTATGCTCCTTTAGCCACGGAGAAAAACCTCGCATGCGAGGTCACTGTAGCAGTCTAGTCTTTGCTTCCGCGTCTCACGCACCACTTGACATGCGTGATGACGCTACGTTTTTTCCTAGGCAAAGCGCTTTCTATATGTGCACCACTCCCGGGCCGGAAGACAACATCCGAGTCCGAAGGAGGGCTAAGTAGGTTTCCTGTGGGCTGGTGACTTTGGCGTAGTAAGTAGAGGCTCCGGCTTGCTTAATCCCGCTGTTTCACCATTACCTCGTAAGTCATGTTTTACTTTTATTACTCTCTGTTTAGAGTGTGACTATAAGTCCCGCCCCCTACCCGGACTCATGCAGTGACGTTGAATCCAACATCACGTAAGCACCTATTACCAAACTCACTGTTCCGTTTTGGTGTTTACGAATCAGTTTGATAATGCCTCGCACCTCCATTTTTAAATCCAAGCGTTTCATTTCGCCTCCTATAGTCAGCCCGAGTACGTCGCTGATTAATAGTCTGATGGCCAGTTGTTGTTTGCATAGAGTGCACGCCACGTGAAATGTCATCTCTGTCGCAATCACCACCTACTAGGGTGCAGCACTCTTTGCACATCTATTCTCCTGTTAGTGTTAGGAGTATCACTACAGTTACACCACGAAAAATTCACCATACCGGCATGGGCTGATACGAGTGTTTATTCCCATCTGTCCAGGTATTATGGAAATTCACCCTTTGTGAACATGAAGTGCATTCACAAACTGGATTTTCTCCATGCTTTGTTTTCTGTGAATATACATGTATGTTGTGAATCACTGTTTGTTTTGTTTTTTCTCTTCACATCTTTTTTGCTTCAACAGAACCGAAAGCTTTCAGAAATCCTGAAGGGTTAGTTAACCATAACCGTAAGTTTTAGCGGTTTCAGACTCCACAGGTCAGGGTACGCCTTAGCGAGCGTATACCGCCGTGGCTGTCTATCACTAGGTCCTGAAGAATGCTTCATGTAATATCGTCAGAAGCAGAAACATGTTGACCACATTGATCACATTGCACTTTGACTAGGACGTAGCTGGTCCAATTATCACCAGAGTTCACACGTCCACCTCACTATTTTTAACAGCGTCCAGTTTACCACTATTAAAGTTGTCTATTGGTTAAAATTGTGACACCTTTTTAAACTAGCACTTTCACGGATTGCACTGTCTTCACACAAAAAACCAGCTCCGCTGTAAATCAGGCGTCGCAGCACACCGGGGAGACATTCGGTCTCTCCGGTGGGAACCCAATGATGAAGCATATCACCAACTAGGTTGGTGAGTGAGGGTTCTTTTTAAAACACAGTGATTCACCTTTGTTAACACTTCTGCACTTGTTCAACCGTGACGGACACACTCTTCTTTTGTTTACTTATAGTTTCTGAAGTCAAGCATGCCAGAGGATTATATAAACAAGCCATTGAAGACAGAAAATCTGAAATAAGGAGTAAAGCTTGGGATGACCATTTGGTGGCTGGGAAATTGAGAGACAGCTCAAAGTTCTGGTAGGTGCTTAACAGGCCCTCTTTAAAGGAGCAACACGGTTTTCGCATTGATATTGCTATACCGATGGCGTCATGGGTCCTACATTTTTCCAGAATATTTGACCTAAAAGATATGCCTCCTTTATTAGTAAAGTAATTTCTCGTTTTGCATCAGAATCTCCAACACCGGTTTGAAGTAAGCGAGGTCATCACTGCTATTAATAGGTGCACCTCAGGTAAAGCACCAGGCCCCAATGGGGTTACTGCGGTTATTTTAAAATCTAATCCCACCCTATGGGCCCCACTGCTCCTGAATGTGTTCAGATCTGTGGTTCCGGGAACCATTCCAAAGTCCTGGAAAACTGCTACTGTGGTCCCTATATTTACAAAAAGGGGATAATCTCAGATGACCTGTTACTGGCCGATATCATTGATCGACTCCAGGGCTAAGATCTTAGGCCAAATATTATTGGCCCGTCTTGAGGACTGGGCCCTTGCAAACAACATACTGTCAGATGGCCAATTTGGATTACGGATATTGGGATCACTAAGCAATGTTTTAATATTGATTTATTCTGGGGTGAGAATGTTAAGGCAAAAAAAGGATTTCGGCACCTTACTTTTATAGACTTATCAAGCGTCTTTGACGTCTTGACCCGTTCTAAGTTGTGGGAACTGATGGGCAAAATGGGAGTAGAACCCGATCTCTTGTCTCTCATCATGCGCCTGCATCAGGATCTCACAGTTAGGGTTCGCTATGACCCATCTGGCGAATCCTTCCCTCTAATTAGATCAAACAGGGGTGTCAGGCAAGGGTGCATCTTGGCTCCTTGTCTTTCTTTACTTTACATAAATGGTATTGTTAATTTTTTTTTAGAAAATAATAAGGATGTAACCCGTATGGGACCAAAATCTATTCCCATTTTTTATTTTTTTTATTTTGGTAATTAGTTCAAGCAAATTGAAAGTCTCTCCTTGTATTGTACTGCGTTCCTACATAATGATGAAATATTGCTTGTTTTTAACTAGATTTTAAGATGATTAACTGTATACTTATTACTGTATCATTCTTTACCTCTACTCATTTTATGTCATCTTTGTCGTATGTTGCTTTTATGACTTTTATGTCGAAATAAAGCTTGTGATGATATTCCCATTTTATTATATGCGGGCGGCGCAGTTTGGATTGTGCGTACTGCTAATACCCTCCAAGCCCTTTTAGACCAGTTTTTAGTGTACATGGAGGACCTGGATCTTAAAGTAAATTTATCTAGGCTGCATATTATGACAAGTGGGATTCAAATTTATCAAAAGAGAAAGATTTTAACTATCTTGGGATTCTTTAACACGGCCCCCACTTTTAACATTTCGATGTCAGACTTTTTTATACAAAGATTGAGGCCATTTTTAGATTTGCCCATAAGTTCCAAAATAAACCAAACCCAGAAATGTTGAAACTTTTTAAGAGTAAGTGCATTTCAGTGGGTGTCTATGGTGGGGGCCTCGGGGGGTACAACAAAGCGGAAATTTTACAACGAGCATAAAATTAATTTGTGCGCTGACTAGTGTAGTTCCCAGGAGGTACAGCCACTCTTATCTGCCTTGAGGAACTTGGGATGCCATTTTTAGAAGATCTGATTGGTCTAGCCACCCCCCTGCTACTGTGGGTAAAACTATGGCCATCCCCAGAGGTAGGTCTGACAAGCATTTGTATGTATGACAGTATGTTACTAGATGGGGTGGAAGAAATGAAATGATTTAAGTATCGGAGGGAAACCGTCAATAGTTCGGGCCTGTCAGATCTTTACAGATTCCCACATTCTATTGGCTACAACCACAAACCATGTGTCGAATAATTGCATTTGGAGCAGTGCTCGAATAAACGCTCAGAGTTGTTTAAGGCCAAGTGAACAATTGTAAACTATGCAGATGTTTCAACAACTTGTATCACAGAGCCATATTCGGGGTGGATTACAAACCTGACATGTCGTTATTGGCTTATTCTTTCTAGGCTATGCACTTTCCACTTTAAACTCATCCGCCTCCCTTTATCAAGGGTATGGATTCAGATTTTATCTCTGTATGGGTGTGACAACCTCTCTATTCAAAGCACCAGCCACTTGACTTTGTTTTGCTCCTTATATCAAGGGCCAAGACGCCATTTTCTGGTGCTGCTATTGCAAAAGGCTAAGGTGAGACAGCACAAGGAAGTGCAAATTTGATTGCAGTCTCCAGGATCCCTCGAAATTTGCTTTGCAATACTTAATTTTATGAAAGCAGCTTTTTATATCAGGAGGAGATGCGAGTTATAATTAAGATTGTGTTTCACCTTTTTACCCAGGCAATATTTTTATCTAACTGTATTACTTTGGATTTGTACAATATTCAATGTTGATTTTTAACAGATGTTTTATTATTGTATTGTGCTTTTATGGCTTTTTTGCCGAAATAAAGTTTATCTTGACTGACTGAGACTGGGCTCGGTTTCCTATTGTCGACCAAACCAATTTCATACTCTAGGGCGGGCTGGTGGTATCCATGGACTGCCAAGACCAACATAGGTTACTTACTGTAAATAAAAGCTCTAAATAAATCCTAGCTTAATGGGCTGCTTTTTACCAAGATTAAAAGTATGAAAGGCTCAGTGGCTCATGCTTGGATTGCTGGTTATACATAGTAATCTGTATCCAGCATTTGACCCACTGACACACTATCATCGACAGTTCGATGCATGCGGCCACAGTGCAGAGAAGCATGCTACATGTTCCACGTCTTGAAGGGGCTTTACAGCAACTCACAGCTGAGGAACTCTATATGTAATTGAGTAGGAATCTTTAAATAACTAAATGGCTCTTTGATCAGAATCAGTGATGGGGGCAGAATAATGCCTGGCTACTCCTATGCAGCAAGCCTGTGAACCTCTGTCTAAGCAGTACATTAGGAGTAAAGAAGTGGCTACCAGGCCCTTGGGCACAGTGACGCTTGTTACCTAGGGTTTGAACAGGGGACCCGTTGAGTGTTCACATTGTCACAGAGAGGCTCTCCACCATGGTAAATTCCTGTCCGAACGTAAATCTAAGAAGAAGAAAAGAAAAATTAGGTGAAAAATAATGTCAAGGAAAATATTGAAGACAGAAATAGCTCTTCAATAAGGTTTTTCATTGGACAACAGTCTTCCCGAATTCCAGGATAAACATGCTTTTTGGGCACTATTAGCCAGGCAGAATTACTTTGTGGCATCATGGCAGTGCACAAAAACAGTGTAGTCAAAGAAAATAACCAAAATCTATCAGGACACCAAAAATGACAACCATAGCCAAATGAAATGTGCTAATTAAAGAATAATACGCGAATTGTCTCTCTAAAATTGATTTTGCTAACAATATTGTGTTGTATTTTGCAGTCCCACTGTACTCTGGCTTTTATTTTAAAATACTGTTTATGAGAGTATCTACCCCGCCTTCCTCACACTGAGCAGAAGGGTAGTCCAAGAAAAATAGGCCCCTTCGGCGCCCTGATTTCAAAAGCAACGCTCTCCCCAACAAAAACCGACTTTATTTGTCAATGGGGCATTGAGTGAAAATTTTACTCATTCTAGTAACCCCTCAGACCTCTTATCCACAAACTCCACATCACTAACTGCATCTGCTCTTGTGGCTTGAGCTTGAAAGACAGGATGTGTGGCTGAATGGAAGCAACATTTCTAGCCTCAATTTCTAGTGGTCAGCCACATATATCTGTACTTTACATGAGAGGACCATCCCACCTGTTTGAAAGCAGAGAAAGTCTGGATAAAGAGAAAGAGAGCTTAACAGATACATCAAAAAGGCTGTGAAAGAGGAACAAGGGACCAAAAGAGACTCCCTGCCTCGCCTGGTCAAGTTAAGGAGTCATTAACCTATTCCCAACTACGACAAGGCTCACCTTATCAATGTCCCGGATGTTGACATTCACGTACGTAGCACAAAGAATCTTTATGCGCAACAGGCTGTTGATGGACCACAGGGACTTGGCAGGTGCATCGCCGTTCATGTATGAGGCGGTGGCAGAGCGGCGGGCATAGGACGGCATGACGAAGACGTTGGCTGGCAGTTGGCTGTACAGGCTGTCCTTGGACATCAGCATGAGGTGCGGTAGGCGGCCAAGGCTAATACAGTTCCTGATGTACTGTACAAGGAGCAGACACCAAAAATAGCAGAAAAAAACATAACATCAGGACCTTTGGAAAACATTCCAAAATACTTTTTGGGGATAAGCACGTACTGTACAGGGAACAACTTCCTGGTGCAAGCGATGGAGCCAAAGACAGTAAATGGATTCAACACCTTTCACATGCAAGGAAAGCATTGGTGCTCAGAAAGGCACAAGCAAAGCAGGGCACCAAGCAGGACTTGCCAGTAAAGGTATGTAGAAAATGAGCAGGATGGATGCCTTGGGCTCTAATATGCCATCGCATTCTGTGTGACGGAGCACACTTGAGAGCAATATCCCTGAAAGGCGTTTCTCTGGACTGGACACTAATGGGAGCTACACAGAAGAGACTGCTGAAAGGCCGTTCACCTTATATTGGCTAAGCGGGTACTTCTCCAGCAGGTACTCGTCGCAGCCGCAGACCTTGAGGATGTACTTGCCCTGATACTCCAATACGCAGAGCTTGAGCTGTTCTGGTGAAAGGTGCATGCTGCGAGTCTTCTTGCGGATGGCGTCTGCGATCACCTGCTCCGGGAGGTAGTTGTGCGGAATCTTCAGAGTGTACTTCTGCTTGTCATTGTTGGGTGATACGATCACCCAGATGGTTACGATGATGCCTCCTGTGGGGCAGTAAACCAAGTAAGTAGAAAAGCACAGACAACGAAAATAAGTTTTCCAAAGTCCAATTTCGTACAGAAACAATTAAGTATCACCCGCCTAAAGCGCTTTGCAGGAAGTTATATTTCTTGCAGCGAGACCAAAAGAGATTTGTAAACGGTCTACAGCACTTTGGCAATTCAAGAATCTTTGGTACGAGGTCTACATTACTCACATCTTTTCCAAAGACTTTGCAAGAAGCCTGCACCTCTTAACACTAAAATGTGATTTGTATAAGGCATAAACCATTTACAGTCTTCCACAGTGTCTCAAAAAGTCCAACACCAATGACTTTTACATGAGGTCTACACCATGTATGGCATGCCCAAATTGAGTTGCATAAGGCTACCCCGCATGCAATTTATCTAAACATATATATAGGTGCAAATGGAGTGGCCAAAGGAGCTTTGTTGAATGCTGATAATACTAGCAGTTAGCCTAGGGTGCTTCATAAGCGACTTACACCATTTACAACCAACTGAAGGAGTTTCATGGGCAGTCTGTGCCACTTACAATTTTTCAAAACAGCTTAGTGAGTAGTCTGTAACACATACAATCATCTCCTGGAATACTGTAAGCAGTAAACTGCATACAAACGTCCAAAGAGCTCCATGAGTTCAACACCAGTTAAAGCCAAACCAGGACGACTTCTGAGGCCTACGCAACTTGCAGCTTTGACTGACTTACACTGTTTTCAGCCAGCCCAAAAAGACTTGCAGAAGTTTAAGATATCCAACTAATAAAATCTGCGTAGGGGCTACACAACAAGCAATTTACAAAGAGCTTCCTAAGACATTTTCACCACTTGCATACAGCCGATTAAACTTGATAAGAATCCTCAATTATTGTTTGGCAGACACTTGGGGGCCGTTTACGATCTTGTTAGGAAACTCTTCTGACTGAATCGGTTTCTGCGATTCCAACCGACAGATTACGATGCTTCCCAACATCGTTCGGTCGGATTCCCATTGACTTCAATGGGAGCCTGTGTTCCGAAGGAGAACACAGGCTCCCATTGAAAAAAGGGGTGGGTGGGAAAACCTTGCACCCTGTGGTGGGCACCCCATGGTGCCTGCCACAATGTGCATGGTTGGGAAGAGGGGTCCCTTGGGTACCCCCACTGGCCCTATTCGGACGCCTCTGGGTGAAGGGGGGCCCGCAT
Source organism: Triturus cristatus (assembly GCF_964204655.1). Taxonomy (NCBI): domain Eukaryota; kingdom Metazoa; phylum Chordata; class Amphibia; order Caudata; family Salamandridae; genus Triturus; species Triturus cristatus. The sequence continues at coordinate 820,232,630 of NC_140595.1, forward strand.
TGGGCCCCCAAAGACAGATTCCGACAGCTGTTTCGTGTCTGGCAGACCAAATCGGAACGGCTGTCTGAATCAGTCATCGTAATTGCTCGTCCAGAAACCATGTCCATAGAGCTGTACGAATCGACTCCGAAAGACTCAGGCTGTCCGAATGCCTTTCGGAACTGATTCGGACTGCTAGAACAGTTTCCTGGCATCCTAATCGGTCGTTGGGAAATGTGTACGGTTCGTTCGGAAACAAGGGTTCCGAATCAGAATCTGCAAAACCGAATCCCATTCGGAGTCTTTCCGAGCAAGATCGGACCCCTGGATGTAATTTCTTGGGTGTCACGTGATGGCTGTTCCGCTCTATATTGGAATTTTAAAACCCCTTTGATCATTTTTCAGACATTCACTACTGTAAACAAATACTGTATGAACTACATGTTGCATTGACAATTTTGAGATCTCCTCGATGTGTATGCATGCATGTGTTATCAATAAAAATAACATTTAAAAAAAGAAGAATCCTCATTAATTGTCACTTATGCAAGACGCTAAGTATAAGATGTAGACTCAATCCAGATGTCTCAGAAATCTTTGTAAAAGGCTTAAACCACTTCTGTGCCCCACGCACTTTGAGGGATACCTGAGCCACTATTAACTTTTCCAAGGATCCTCGCAGGAAACCTACATGCCACCTAGATCAGTTGCTAGGTCTGTAGTAAATCTGCACCACTTCCAGGTGACCAAGATACCAATGGTCGAGGCCCAAGCCAATTATAGAAGGAATAAGAAGTGTGTATGAGGTTTATAGTAGCCATTAGCTTTTCTAGTCACCTACAACACTTGTAGACAGCACAGAAAGATATAAGTAGCCAAATCTACCTTCAGAGGGGGCAGTGAACAATGTGAGATGCCTGTGCCGCATAGGGACAGCCCAAGGTGCATCACATGAGGCCATACCACTTACAGCCAGCCCACAGAGCTTTAAAATAGGCTGCAATAATTCCAGCCAGCCCAGGGAGATCTAGAAACCATACACACACAGCACAGTGGATGTTTTAAGTGACCTGCATCACCTGCAGCCAGCCCAAAGATATTTAAAGGATTTTTACAACACTCATATCCACAAGAAAGCATCTTGGGAAATGTCAGGATCAATTTCTGGAACACACAGATGAAATGGCTTCTAAGCATTCTTAAAGAGAGAATGCAGATGACTTTTAGCAACCAGTGCTCTGGTTATAAGATGTGCAGTAGAAAGTTGGAGTCATGAAGCCTCCAAGATTCTAGAAGGAGACATAGATGAGGTCTTGCTCCAGGGAGGTGGTGCAGGGAGTGTCTAGGTGCAGTACAACACAATTATCACAGCTGTAACAAAGTATGATAAAAATATTTGTAATAATAGGTAATTGTATACAATATATTAACATTATCAACATTAAAAAAAAAAACATAAAGAAATAGAAAATGGTGACAACACCATAAAACAAATGATTTTATAGTGAGAACTGTAATACCCGGGAAAATCAAAACATGCAAAATTTAATTTGACATGTTGCTCCAGTGACTAGGCCTCAAAAGCTATTTTCATAGGAAGCCCTGCATCTGGATCCTAGAAAATGCCAAAGCACAGATTATAAACTTGAATTTGTAACTTTTGACAGGAAACAGCAAAAATAGACATTCAAAGAATATTCTTCCTATTTAATAAAATTCCAATTCATTGTTGAAGTTAAAGTGTAATAAGTATTTAGGAAAAGGAGCTTTTAGGAAGTTAACTTTCCCCTGCATGAAGCTCCCCAAGGCTAATTTGCATTACCCTGCTAGCATGTGCACAGCAAGTGCTTGACCTTAATAAGGAGTGAAAACTGGTATCCAGAGCAGAGCAATGGATTAGGCCTGGTGACCGGACAGACCAGGTATGGAGCATTTGATCCCTATCAGCTTAGTAAGGACAATTGGGATGGACCTAGGAACTTCATTAAAATGAAAGGGATAGAGGCGAGGACTGCCCTTTCATAGTTAGTGTAAGGTGAGACCTGAAGAAGGGAAAGCCGTTGTTCCCAATGCCCACACTAGCCAGGCTGGCTCTGAACCCAGTGGGAAATAAGCTACCCCAAAAACTGGTTTGGAGTGGACACAAGGGACGAAGCTACATATTTCCCTGGCCACACCTATGGGTGGACACAATACCTCTGTACAAGGAAAAAATGGTTTTCTCATCTTGGATTTTCGGAGTGAGGGGTATTTTGTGATTCTTTGCAGTAGGGCATAAAGTAACTGCTGCAAAACTGGGTAGGGTGGTCCCTGGGAACTTTTACCCTATTGGTTATGTAGGAGCCAGGAGTCACCCTACCCACTAGCTGGTACCAACCATAAATGTGACATTCCAATGCACCCTCCAGAGGGCACTTACTGTCTGTGACCTGAGAGAAGCCCGAAGGACTGGACCTGGCTCCTCGAGCAACAAGGAAAATAGGAGTGGACTCATAGGCTGACTTCCTGTGTGGCTACAGGGACACAGCAAGCTGCAAGAAGCCTGTTTCCTGAAGTGACCAATAGCAACTGGGCCTGGACTGGACCTTGCTAATGGCGTCTGCTGAAGTGTGTCCTGGCCATTACATGATGTCCTTGCGGTCCTGAGAGCTTTAGACATGACCTAGAGAGGCTGTTCTCGAAACCCTGATAAGTGAAAACTTAAAACATTTTTGGACTTTCAGCGCCTCAGGAGCCATCAGGGAGATATTGCAGCAAAGGCGCCAAATTTCAATGCACCCTCCTCAGATAACATTTTTAGATTTAACCTGCTGGAGAATTCCGAGCTCCATAACAAGACTAAGTAGGAAAAATCCTTGACTGGGATAAACCTGGTTGGTGTAACAGAACCACTATCCATCACGGATCGCATCTAGTTCCCAATCAACCGCTCCCATAAACAATTAATGGTGCTTAATGTTATCTGGTACTATATTTACTTAAAACGTCAAAAATACATATAGCTTCTGATAGGATTTTTGGCATTTTGCAGTCATTTTTGTTATTAAGTTTTACTATATTTTTTTTATTTGGTTTGGGGATTTTTATTTTTGGGTGTTTTGACCTTTTTATTGTTTTGGTACTGTACATATACATTACGCATTGCCCCAAGTTAAGCTTGTCTGTTCTGTATCATAGCTATCAGAGGGATGAGCTCGGTTTAATTTAGTGACTTTGGGGTTCAAGTTAGTTTCATTACTCCCTGAGCAATCGCTCACCCAAATAAAAAAAATCTTTCTTACATTCACTTACAATGAAAGGTATTGTATCAAAATCCCTTTCCACCACGACTGATTACTTTGTATACTTCTGTATTGGTTAAGATTTGCGGCCAAAGAGGATTTGAACTGCAGAGGTTTGCAGACATCCAAAACAATACAAAGGAACATCATGCTAGTTCTGGTGGTAGCTACACTGGAAGGCGACAGTGTCTTGTAATTGGAAAGTGCATTTACAGAAACCAAGGAGGCATGCCTATTGGTTTAGGGTTAGGTGTGAACAAAGAGTGCACAAGTCCAAGGGCGCATAGGGCTCCCAATTGATAAGGAAGGTAACTTGACCGGTTGCTAATTATCAACCAGGTTGCCAAGCTAACACACAAAGCAGGTAAGTGAAGAAGAAAAACTATATTTATAGCAGGGAGGACTCTGCTTGCAGGACAGAGTCACCACTCTTCTCACTGCACTGGTAGCAGCTGATCTTTCAGCATCCTGTCTTTATCTCTGGTGAGGGGGTACGATAGGCTTAAGCAGGTAATCAAGAACATCTGTAGCTACTGAGTTCACTTCTTGGGCAACCCATTCTAAACTGGTTTTGATAGGTAAAGCATGCTTCAGGGCTCTAGTCCGTGACTCTGGACTAAGTGTTTGTGGGCTTTCACATGGGCAAGGCCAGTAGCAGGGCCATCGGATGTTCAGTGGGCTTAGTACTGGTCAAAAGAAAGTGGGTAGCCTGCAGCTCCACATACAGGAGATACCAAGAGCAACAGAGATGAGACAGGTCTGATTTTAAAAGATGATTGAGGTGGTGAGCAGCTCTTATATCGCAAATGCCAGGCAGGTGGGTAGCTGCACACAGCCCTTCAATGCCCAGCGCATATCACAGATTACATCGTCATCCACTCAGTTTGGGCCACTCTACAAAAGAAGTCAGGAAATGTCATTGTCCACAATGTGTTGTAATAGTCAATGCATTGTAATAGTCAATGCATTGCAATGGCCAATGGCTGTGTGTACATACCTTCCTTTGGGCCGCCCTGGCTGGAACAGTGTTGATTCCCTCCAGACAGTTCTTGAAACAAAGGGAGAAAATGGATAATGAAGTGGGGCACGGGATTGTTCTATGTTTAGAGCGCTCATCCTCAATCTTGCAAACACCATTCCTGATATCAAAATGATTACAAACAGTAGCCCTAATAAGAGGTGCACCAGCAAGGTTCGCGAAGCATAAACCTGTAGCTCTCTCACGACAGTGGTGACTGCCCATGATGCCTGTGAACATTACTTTTACTAAAAACAAAAGAGGCTCCCTTGAGACACATAAGGAAGTGGACTTCTTCTTCGGATGCACCTGGCGTACTTCAAAAACAACAATAAGCTGCCACCATCCAAGGCTAGGTCAGAGGGTACCAAGGGGCATGCAACAGTCTCCATTACACCACCGGAGACAACATGGAGGCACACAGCACTGGCAGACTAACCATCAATGCTACACTACCATTGGAGCCAATAATGCCCGCGGTGTGTGCCACATAGCTTCAGGAGCCTCACCGCTTGCATCCGCGGTTGTTTAGGAGAGTGGGTCTGCGGACTCTTTGCTCTAATGCAGAGGAAACGCTTCTGACAGACTTTCTGCAAGAGGTTGATCACAATTTCACCTTGGATCTGCTCTGCATTTCACATTCTAATATGATGGTATTGAGTTACTTCTTACTAGCTATTGATTGTTTAGTCTTTATTACCTTAGCTAATAAATAACAGCATTAATAACTTAATGAAAAGCTTTTGGGCTCTGCTGCCCATGTGAAGTGGCGTGTCAGTGTATGTCACTTATGCACATTTCAAATTATACTGTACTACACGCCAACACTTCTGCATTGATCACGCTCCCGGATCAGCCCAACCATGGCAGGGGTGTCTCATTTCCCAGCAGTCTATCAGTTTGGACTGGGGCCTGTCCTGCAATCTGCCGAACTTGCAATATCCTTTTAATGTACAGTATAAGGGATTTTATTTCTTATTATATTTAATTACTCCATCACCCTTCCCATATATTGCTAAAATCCTTGGTGTCTTGCTTGTTCTTGTATAGTGAGACAACAATAAAAGCAGAAAGGAAATATTTATGACAGCATGATTGGTTTTTTCACGCTAAAGGTCACTGCAGGAATAATAGAATTTCTCATGTTTCTACACAATCCAAGCCACAGGATTTTTAAACCTAATTAACATTAAACTGATTTAAATGTCTATTTGCTAAATTTACTAACTGCTTTCTGATGTGTTCAATTTCTCAGTACAGATTTTGCTTTTATTCTCCTACAATAAGAGTGTATGACCCCTTTTTGTGACCTGTGTGGACAACGAAAACTGCTGGTGCCACTGTGTCTCCCCTGTTCAGCAGTGACAAGATGTGTGAGCTTGCTTTAGAGGAGATGTTAGAATTCCCCATTGACATACTGTTAGATTGAATCAGTTTGTTTAAAATGTTTAACTACCAAGACTTGCAATGTGCACTCTATATTTAACTTTGTCTGCAGATATCTATTGTTGCTACTGAAAAAACTTTTAATAAAAAGAAAATAAAAAATGACAATTATCCAACAAAAAAGTGATGAATGGAAACTTGATTTAATCTTAGCCACTAGAAATAGCCTGGGCACATTCCATATGTGTTTTTTTTTAGCTTGACTATGCCATTACTGGAAGAGAATTAACAATTTGCAAATCAGCTTTGGTCCTTATATACTCAGAACAGTCCTGTGCAAACTCCTAGGCCATGTACACTCTGAACGGCCACGCATGCAACCTCAAATCGGTTGGTCCCAATCTGCAGTAGCAATTAGACGATGGACTGGAACGCGGCCCGGAGAACCAGGGAAAAATTGGGACTACTTGCAAATAAAGGGGAGGAATTAAGGAAGAAGTAAAGGAGAGTTTATGGAGGGTTATGCAAGAGGTTATGTAGAATGTGCACCTACCCACAAAAAACAAGAGCCACCACTAATGACACACTGCACTTCTAAAGTTACTACAGCCAAATATTACCCACAACAGTAGTAAATGTACTACAGCTCATATCTGGAGTATGTCCAGCACCAAACATGGTGAAGCATGCTATTGCGACACCCTCCTATAGAAATTAATAGAAGAAGGGGCTTAAAACAAAACTCCCTAGGAAATAATGTTCAATTATTTAAACTACTTAAAAATATATTCAATTGAGTGTTCAAAAATATCTAAAAAGAAAAAGAAAATTGTTTAATTTTAAGATATTTGTATAACCTTTGTTGAATTTAAAACTGAATGGGAGAGCTCCCTAAACTAAAGTATAGAGAAAAGTAAACAAATATTCAATAAACTTGGAAAAATGTTACATTATAATGTAAATTATTTTTATATATTCGTTTTAAATGCAATAGAAAATTAAAAAAATGCTACAGCACTATTAGGGTAGTTCTGAAATATGGGATTAATTTAAATATATTCAATAATGAACATTTTTCAGAAGTTTACATTTAAAAAAATCCCAACTATAGTAAGACAAATATATTTTTGTATTATGTATTAATTATTGAAAGTGATGTAAGGAATTTAGTGCAATTTACTTACATTTTAATACAAAGTAATGTTACATTCGTTTTTAAATTCACAAAAGCTTATTAAAATATTTAAAAATGTAATAACATTTTATTTTAGATTTTTTTCTAAACATTCTATTTAATTTGTAAATATCTTTTTATAAAGTCAAAATAAAATAATTAATTTTATCATTATTTCATATGGGGTTCTTTTTAAGTCCTTGCCTCCACTATTTTCTATGGGGTGGGTGGGTGTAGCAGTATCACTGTTTGACCATGTGTAGTCCTAGACTACTACTGCACCTTTTTGGCTGATGTAATTTACACTCGTAAATTTGTCTCCAACCCCTAGTTCAGGGGATGGAGAGGGACAACTCTGTACTTTAATAGCTTTACACTCAGAAATGGTGACTAGCCAAAAGTAGTAAAGTTACCCAAAAGTGTCAGAGCAAACTTACATGTAGGGTACATTTTTCACATGTGTAAGGTAACTTTGTGAACAGCCCTGAATGTGTTTAAGAACAAGTTGTGTGATATTTCAAGGAAACTGTCAGACCCAATTTATGGGGCCACAGGGTAGGCAGGCTACTGGGGCCCTACCACTGCGATTGCGGTCTATTGCCACTGGTTCATGGGGAGCAGCCGCCGATGACTCTGCAACGAGGCTAAGTTCACCCTTTCCGCAATGGACTCTCGGATCACTAGGGTGAGCGGTCAAAGGCTTCTCATAGAGATAGTGTGGAGACAGGAGCTCAGTCGACCGACAGAGACAATAACGGAATGTTTAACTCACTGCTCATCTTTAGTATAAAAATAAATTACCTAAATTTCTCAGCGAAAGAAAATGCCGCACAGTTCAACAGAGTTACAATTACAGGGTGACTATAATTCCATCTACAATCGCCATGAAGGCGCTACACTCTCTCTGCTGCCATCTCCTCTGCCCAGCAGTTCTACATTTCACGATCACCATATGTAGAGTTGGTGTAGAAATTATTACGGCACAGGTGCAGTTCACCATGGATTACCCCACTGGCTAGGGGCGTAAATCACTTCAATGGCTTTCGCAGACTCAAGTCCACCTGGGCAAAAGTTTATATAGCAGACTCCTCTGTGGGCAAAGTCTCTCATTCCATTCACGGCTAAGCACTGTTCATCTGCTCGGTGGCGGAGAAACTCTGGTGGGCAAGTTCTGCGTAACTGCTCCTACAGCGGACACTTCGTTGATGAGGCGTCCTATACCATATGCAGGTAAAGGCTCGTACAGTAGGTTTAGTCTCTGTGTGGAGACTTCAGCCGGTGTACATCTTTGGCAATTGGGCGTACGCATCAGCAGCGGGTGGCAGCAGCACCAGTTTCTCAGGATGGCAGAAGACACATTGATGCCTTGCTCTTGCAAGTTTTGGTGCAGTTCACAAAAAGGGAACAGTGTGGGATACTGGGGACCCCTCACAACATGTGTCACTTATGGCACCACTACTCCTCTAAGTTTCCTCGGTGTTTCTCATGCTGGGAATATATTCGACTTCTCCTTCAGAATAGTCTGTCTTAGATGCTTCTGTATCAACCTACGTTTTTTCTTGAGAATAAAGGACATTTTTCATCCTTCTTGGGTGTTTTCTGATCCTTTCTCAGATTAGAAGGTCTCCGTATTGTCCTCATTTGCTCCCTTGAGATTTTTTTCATGCAAAGGTCTCTGGAATCCATCACGACTCCAATATTAGGATTCTACCATCGTGGACCCAAGAGGCGCTCCACGGGGGGTCATGGGAGCTCCTGCGTTTTTCCAAGTTTACTAGTAAACACTATCACACAGACTGCAAAACTTGCTTGACTTATCACTCCAGTCCTGGTGTTCACACTACCCTAGCGATGCATTCTGGTCTGCATGGTTCCTTCCTTTCTCAAACCGTGCCCCAATCATATCCTGGAGGCGGAGTTCCATTTCTCACCATGGTTCCTATTACTCCAGTTTCCCCATCTCCCTTATTCTGGCCGCGTCTTTCCCTCTCGAAGCCCCAGTGCATCATTCCCTCGGGAGGTGGAAGTCTGAAGTCCCACCTTTCGAACGGATTGCCCCTGCACCTGGGCTCCTCTCCTCAGCTGTTACCCATATCCCCCCCTCTCAGCTCAGCATTCTCGCAACCATCTTACTGATGAGACTGCGTGAACATCGCTTTGCGCTTTAAAGCCCGTTCCTAGTTAGAATGATTAGATTATTTCAATGTTTCATTGTTCCTTGATTTCCCAGCTCCCGTCTTGGAGCCATTGCTCGTCTTGTCCTAGTCTTGTTATCTAATGCTGGTCTTATTTAGTTTCTGTGCAGAATCCTTGCCTGGTATTGCAGAGTTCCTTGTTCTGCTTGTATCCCACCGACCATCACTCCTCATGTTCGCCTTTTCTAGTTTGCTGTGTATTTCTGGCTTCTCCAAATAGTTAGTTTGGTTGGTCTGCTCTGGTCTTCCTGCAGTCGGTCATGCTTTCCCCATTCCTGGTTCCTTCGACTGCAGTTCTGCCTTTCCTAGTCCTTGTTTCTGCATCATGTATCATTCCCCATTCTCCGGTTCTCCGAGGAGAGTCCTGCCGTTCCTGTGCCCCACCTGTGGATTCTGTTCCCTGGTTCTGTTCCCTGGGTCCTCTCTTGTTGTTGTGTTCTAGCCTTAGTTTATGTTACCGCAGGGTGCCAGTGAGCGCTGAGGCTTGCGGACTCGTACACAGGGCTTCATTTCCCGCTCTTCTCCCACAGGAGCGGTGGGGCGGCTCCCACGGCTCTGAAAATAACTGCTTCTTGCCTTAATGTGACCTCTTTTCAGTTACAAACACATCATTTCCCATGGAGCATGCAAACCATCATTTATGGTGGGCTGTCTACTGTTCTTGTGTTTAGTAGTCCCTACTCCCTCTCCATTGTTTCATGTACCGAATATGTGTTGTGTTTCTAATTTGACCTTCTGAAGACATTATCCAGTTTCTGTCCAGAATTCAGGTCCCAGTCCGCTCTCGCCTGCTCAAGTCCAGCTTTCTTCCTGTCCTTCTCCTGTCAGTTTCCAGGTGCTCGTTTGTATACGCTAAACCCTTCCTTGTCCCTGCAGAGAGCAAGCTTCCCTTTCCTTCTTCTTTCAGTTTCCAGGTGCTCTTTTGTATACGCTAAACCCTTCCTTGTCCCTGCAGAGAGCAAGCTTCCTTTTCCTTCTTCTTTCAGTTTCCAGGTGCTCTTTTGTATACGCTAAACCCTTCCTTGTCCCTGCAGAGAGCAAGCTTCCCTTTCCTTCTTCTTTCAGTTTCCAGGTGCTCTTTTGTATACGCTAAACCCTTCCTTGTCCCTGCAGAAAGCAAGCTTCCTTTTCCTTCTTCTTTCAGTTTCCAGGTGCTCTTTTGTATACGCTAAACCCTTCCTTGTCCCTGCAGAAAGCAAGCTTCCTTTTCCTTCTTCTTTCAGTTTCCAGGTGCTCTTTTGTATACGCTAAACCCTTCCTTGTCCCTGCAGAAAGCAAGCTTCCCTTTCCTTCTTCTTTCAGTTTCCAGGTGCTCTTTTGTATACGCTAAACCCTTCCTTGTCCCTGCAGAAAGCAAGCTTCCCTTTCCTTCTTCTTTCAGTTTCCAGGTGCTCTTTTGTATACGCTAAACCCTTCCTTGTCCCTGCAGAAAGCAAGCTTCCCTTTCCTTCTTCTTTCAGTTTCCAGGTGCTCTTTTGTATACGCTAAACCCTTCCTTGTCCCTGCAGAGAGCAAGCTTCCCTTTCCTTCTTCTTTCAGTTTCCAGGTGCTCTTTTGTATACGCTAAACCCTTCCTTGTCCCTGCAGAGAGCAAGCTTCCTTTTCCTTCTTCTTTCAGTTTCCAGGTGCTCTTTTGTATACGCTAAACCCTTCCTTGTCCCTGCAGAAAGCAAGCTTCCTTTTGGTTCTTCGCGTCTTGGGCTCAGCAGGGGTCGGTCACCCAGATACAAAATGTGCGCATGGGTCACCACTTGAAGCCGACTCGACATCTTAGCAGGACACAAACCGATCAAAAACTACCGAGTGCATTTACAGCCCAAAAAAGAGTCTATTAGGAGTAAAATGCTGTCCTCGTGCCGAGTGGGTAAAATTCCATTCAGAAGTTTTAGCTGCGACACAGCGAGCATGCACACGGGACTGAAGAATAGGAAATGCTGTTTTTAGACCACTCCAAACACTTCAATTTCCCCTCGACTGATCGGAGTATGTGTGCAGGGGGATGCGAGTCAGGAGACTGTCAAGTTTCTGGAAGATTCGCCGCACTGTCATGAGAGGGTCATGAACTCCGGGACACACCGAGAGTAGAAACACAGAATCAATGCAATGAAACTGAGCTGGACGCAGCGACACAATATCACAACCCTCGGTGTGTTTCAATACAACGAAAGATACTATGTCAACATGGAGGATCGCGAGGTTTCACCATAAACTGGTGTCTTTGTATACCTCTGTACTGGTTAATGCTTACGACACGAGGGGTTTGCAGGAATGTCAAGTTATTAGAAAACTAAAAAAAAACTATTTTCTAAACCAGGGGTCTCCATTCTTTGCTGTAGTGAGGGCTACTTCTGTTTACTTAAAAGCATCCTGGCTCCTGCCTAATATATGGACGTTAGATGAGGGTACATAAGAGCAAGTGACGTAAGCACCCCCTTCCTAGAGTTCCCCAGTTCTGCTTCAGTGAGCACAGGGCATTAATGCCACATGAGATCTAAAGCAATTTTAACTTGTGGGTCCCCAAGGACCAGGTGTGCCCCTTGTTTATGAATCGCGCAAGAGGTGAGCATTTATTTGAGACTTGTGCTCTCATTCTCATACAATGCGTAAGAGGGCGCTGTTCTCATGTTGAGGGTGAGCGCACAAAGCATCATTAGCAGTGATACATTTGGCGTGGTTCATGCAGACTTTATAGATATCTAAATAAAACATATATGGGCTGTAACCGGCACACTATACAGCTCTCAGACAATATTGACACACAAATTAACACATGAAAAGATTGCTTTAAGATGCTAGGCACTCTTTAGACCATGAGTACTCACAAACTTTCTCTGGGGGGGGGGGGATTTACAGTGTGGTTTGTGGCCGAGGGCCGCACCGGTGGGGGCAGGGTCAGTGGGGGAGGGGGGTGGGGCTAGAGGGGTAAAAAAAAACGATCTCCCTCGCTCTGTCTTCCTCTTTCTCCCTCCCTCTATCTCCCTCCCTCTGTCTCCCTCTCTCTCTCTCTTCCTCTCTCTCCCTCTGTCTCCCTCCCTCTGTCTCCCTCTCTCTGTCTCCCTCTCCCTCCCTCTATCTCCTTCCCTCTGTCTCCCTCTGGCTCTCTCCCTCCCTCTGTCTCCCTCTGTCTGTCTCCCTCTGTCTCCCTCCCTCGGTCTGTCTCCTTCTGTCTGTCTCCCGCTCTGTCTCCCTCTGTCTCCCTCCCTCTCTGTCTCCCTCTCTCTCTCAGTCTCCCTCTCTCTCAGTCTCCCTCTCTCTCAGTCTCCCTCTCTGTGTCTCCCTCTCTGTGTCTCTCTCTCCCTGTCTCCCTCCCTCTCTCTCCCTCTTTCTGTCTCCCTCCTTCTGTCTCCCTCCTGCTGTCTCCCTCCTGCTGTCTCCCTACCTCTGTCTCTCTCTTTCTTCCTCTGTCTGTCTCCCTCTGTCTGTCTCTCTTCCTCTGTCTCCCTCCCTCTTACTATGTCTCTCCCTCTTGCTGTCTCCCTCTTACTGTCTCCCTCCCTCTTTCTCCCTCCGTCTGTCTTCCTCTGTCTGTCTCCCTCTCTCTGTCTTCCTCTGTCTGTCTCCCTCTCTCTGTCTCCCTCTCTCTGTCTCCCTCCCTCTGTCTCCCTCCATCGTACTGTCTCCCTCCCTCTTACTGTCTCCATCGTACTGTCTCCCTCCCTCTTTCTCCCTCCCTCCGTCTCTGTCTCCCTCTTTCTGTCTCCCTCTGTCTGTCTCCCTCGGTCTGTCTCCCTTGGTCTCCCCCTGACTCTCTCCCTCTGCCTCCCTCTGTCTCCCTCTCTCTCTGTCTCCCTCTCCCTCCCTCTCTCTCCCCCCTCTCCGTCTCTGTCTCTCTGCCTCTCTGTCTCTGCCCGTCTCTGCATCTATCTATCTGTCCCTGTCTCTATCTGTCCCTGTTTCCGTCTGTCCCTGTCTCTGTCTCCCTCCATCTCCCTCTCTGTCACTCTGCCTCTCTGTCACTGTCTGTCTCTGCCTGTCTCTGAATCTATCTGTCTGTCCATGTCTCTGCCTCTATCTGTCTCTGTCTGTCCCTGTCTCTGTCTCTGTCTCAATCTCTGTCTCTGTCTCAATCTCTGTCTGTCTCTATCTCTGCCTCTGTCTCTGTCTGCCTCTATCAGTCTCTGCCTCTATCAGTCTCTGCCTCTATCAGTCTCTGCCTCTATCTGTCCCTGCCTCTATCTGTCCCTGCCTCTATCTGTCCCTGCCTCTCTCTCTGTCTCTCTCTCTCTGGCTCTATCGCGGTCTGTCTCTACCTCTATCTGTCTCTACCTCTATCTGTCTCTGCCAGTCTGACCCTGTCCCTGTCTCTGCCTCTATCTGTCTCTGCCTCTGTCTCTATATGTCTGTCTCTGCCTCTATCTGTCTTTGTGCCTCTATCTGTCTCTCTGCCTCTATCCGTCTCTCTGCCTCTATCCGTCTCTCTGTCTCTATCCGTCTCTCGGCCTCTATCCGTCTCTCGGCCTCTATCCGTCTCTCTGCCTCTATCTGTCTCTCTGCCTCTATCTGTCTCTCTGCCTCTATCTGTCTCTCTGCCTCTATCTGTCTCTCTGCCTCTATCTCACTCTCTGCCTCTATCTGTCTCTGTCAAACAGGAAGCTTCCCAAGCTTACAGCTGACATTTAAAGGGCCTTTTGAGAAGCTTTCCAAAGGTGCCCTGACGTCAAAGAGGCCGGCAGTAAACACAGAAGATGGCTGCAGGAGCATACTAGTGAATGCCTATTTAATACGTATTCAGTACGTATGCTTCTGCAGTCATCTTCTGTGTATACTGCCGGCAGTGGAAACTGCAAGGCAAGGTCCGCGGGCCGCCAACGAAAGAAAGGAAGGAGAGGAATAAATAAAAGGGAAGTAGAGGGAGAAAGGAAAGGAAATGTGTGGGGAAAAAAGGAAACAAAGGAAGCAAAAGACAATGACAGAAGCAAGTACAGAGAGGAAGAACAAATTAGAGGAAGAAGGAAAGGAAGGAAATGATTAAATGAAAATGTTTCACTATTCTGGCTGTGCACAGTTTCATGTAAAGTTACCATTCGCTGCACCATTTTGTGTTTAGCCGCCATTTTGAATCATGCCACTGACTGCTTATTGTCACCTGGTAAAGTAGGTGGTGGAAAGTTTCATTTATCCAAGGTTAGGTCTTACTCTGCTAATGAACGCACTGTCTTATTAGCGCATACCTTTCCCACTAGAAAGAGGTTTTCTCCCACTAGTCTAGCAGCAGGCACTGCCTGGATGACCTTGGCTAAGAGATACAGTGTGCCTGGCCTCAGAATCAAGACTAATCTTACAGTACTTCTTTGTGTTAGCCGCACCTGCTCGGAAAGTTCCATTAGGGGCTGGTCTATCCTGGTGCTGAAAATGTACATAATGTACCGCTATGTTTGCTGAAGTCAGTCCTCTCTGCAGCACCCCTAAGCGACTGGGCAGACGGGGCTCCACTCGAGTGTATCGGAATAAACATATACTTGGTTTGTATTCTCTACTGTCTGACCGATTCTTCATTTGTATGGAAGGCTGAGAGGTGGTAGTGAGTGACCCGGGTGGCTCTAATCGGGTCACTTCCTTCAGAAGAGAGAATGCCAGTGAAAGAGGAAACAATGCAAAAAGAGAAAAGAGTTAAGTGGGGGTGAGCAAGAGAAAGGAAGGGATAGAGAAAGGTGGGGTGAGAGCATGAGGAAGTGAAGGAGAAAGACAAGAGAATAAAAGCAGAAGGAAGAAGACAAAAGAAATAAACAAAAACGGCCAGAATGAGAGAGAAAAAAAGACATGACAGAAGGCAGAATAACAAAGCTCAAGAAAAAAAAGGAAAGGAACGAAAAAATAAGGAACATAATCTAAGGAAAGGAGAAAGAAGAAATGAAGGAGAAAAGATAGTACAACAAAGAAACTGATGAAAAAGGGAAAGTTGAAGAAGAAAGAGGTACAAAAAGTAACACTGCGCAAGAGAAAATAAGAAAGAAAACAGACTGAAGGAAAGTAAAAAGGAGAGCAACTAGAGTACAAGTCGAGAAGGAAAGAGGTAGAAGAAAAGTAGAGCAAGAATAAAAAAAACAAAGTGAAAGAAAAACAAAATAGGAGCACAAGGAGGTAAAAAAGGAAGAAGTGAAAGTGGGGAAGAAAAAAGAAAGTAAAGAAAGGCGAGAAATGGAAAATAGGAGAAAAGGAAAGAAATGTGAATGAAAGGCAACAGGAAAGTTAAAACAAAAGACAGGAAGAAAAACAAAGACAAATAAGAGAAGTTGAAAATGAAAGAAGAAGTGATGAAATGAGAGCAAGTGGGGAGATAAAAGAACAAAGTAGGGAGAGTGAACTGAAGCAAAAAAAAGTAAGAACTTACGAAACATAGAAATATGGACAGAAAAAAGGAGATCAAGAAACAAGCAGTGAAAGAAGGAAACAAAGAAGTAGTAAAAGTAAGAAAATGAAAGAAAAGAGAAACAAAAGAAACAAAGCAAGAATTTTTCTGGAGTGTGTGGACTACATGCATTTTCAGGCTCCTGGCAGCTGAGCCGTGCACTCTGTTTTAAAGGGCTGCCTAAGCATTTGGTACCTGCATATTGTCATATCAGCTGCCTGTTAAGTATTACATGCAAGCTACTCAGAAGTAGCCTCTGAGCTACTGGTAACTCGTGATTGACCTGTTGGAGACCCCTGTTCTAAACCATATTCACAGAATCACTGACCTTCCAATTGATCATTTAAAGATATGCAAGAATATATATTAAAACAAGCATTGGCATAGCCAATAGGTCTCGCCTTTGCGACCTTATAAGTGTTTAGTCATGCAACAGTTGCATAACTAAATACTTATAAGGTCCCAAAAGCGAGACCTATTGGCTATGCCAAGCGGCCGTGCCGCCGTGAAAGTGATCGCGATCAAACATCAAAGCGGCCGCGAAAGTGAAAGTAATGCGGTAAAGCGCGGCGCACGCGTGCCCGCGCACATGCACTGTAGCTCTAGGCTGGCCTGGTGGCACTTTTTGGAGCCCTCTCAATAAGTCTCGCCAGACCAGCGAATGCGGTGGGTCAGGCGAGACCTAAAATACTAGTAAGTAAGTGCAGGCTGCATCACAAAGAATGTGCTGGTCTGAGGGAAGGCCCACAAAATAGCACATTCGCAAAAAGGAGACGGACACTACTTTCTGGCAGAAACCTGATTGAGGCAGGCTTAAAATGTCACAACACACACTGGTGTGCCTGGGTGGCTGCAGCTAGGCTTGGCAGGGCCAGTCTCCAGCCTTTCCCAAGATACATATGTGCACCACAGAGCTCCTAATTGACTAATTGAAGTCTACAGGTTTCGGGGCCAAGCAAGGCCCCGCCTGGCCAGTTTCTTTTACTCAGGTGATCCTTATTCAGGGACTTGCTCGATGTCTCAGAGTGGAGGCCCCCACACAATACAGAGAAGAAAGGGCTCTGACCATGGGTCAAAATAATCTCAGATGAGCAGGGCAGTGGCAAGAATGAGCATGCTCAAGGTGAGAGGAGACTACTTTGCAGATGGTTCCAACTTGTATGCTCTCCCAATGAATGATATGCCCTACAGAATTGTCCGGAGGTTACCCGGAAGAACTCACATCTAGAGTCTCTTAACCCCATTCAAAACACCACTCGAATCATAGAGAGCATATTATTGGTGGCTTGTTGCGTCATGGTGGCACAACTAGCGTAACAGCTCCAAGATGTCTCTCTTCATCACATTTCATCCAGGGATGTGGAAGGTGAAGCGCTCCGAGCTGCTCATCCTGCAGTCCCGGGCACAGTGGATCAACTGGGTCGGCACAGTGTAGAGAAGCCGCCTTACGACATCAGCGAAGGCATTGTGCGAGGTTTCTGTGAATGCTGTGGGAGCTTTCTGTACTATTCAATGAATGACTCCTTTAGATGTGTACCCTTTGTAGCTATTTACCTACTTTGTATTTATCCCAGAAAGTGTATATTTTTGCATACACCAACAGAAGCCTTCTTCTTCAGTGCTCTCTCATCAGAGCTCAATCGCCCAGGTGGATGAACCACCTAGATCTCAACAGGGCATTATTTAGGCACGCCGGAGGGTTCCCTAAGCTAACAGAATAGTGTGATCAAGAATATTTACAGATGAGCTAGTGAGTTTTATGGCAGATGCATCTCTCAGGAAGCCAAAAAATGAATTAAAATCCAGCTTGCGGGCAGGTGGATTGCGCAGTGTCTGCCAAAGGCGGGACTCACCGTTATCCAGCTTGCTGTAGATATGCTTCGGAAGCTCTGGAGTGGACTCCACATTCGGTGGGTAAACGTAGAGTGCCTGGCTATGCGGCCCACTGGTCTCCCGTAGGTCCATGGCCTCTTTGCAGACGCTCAAGATGTTGCGACGGAAATCCTGCACTTCGGGGTCTTTCACCAGCTCAAACTCACAAATTGGCATACCGATGGCAAATCCTGGAAGGAGAGCAACAAATGGAAGGACTGAAGGGAAACTGTTTGTTGATTAAGTAGAAATGAGAGCAATGGGGACAATTAACAGATATAGCAAGCAGGGGAGGCCAGATGTCCCGGAAGGACGGACACAGGCAAGCAGAAGTACAGAAAACCAATCCAACCATGCGGAGGTACGAGAAAGCACAGTGGCAGTGGCAACAACCTGACACTGACCGAAAGACAGAACCCAGAAGGACATATGGCAGAGGGAGAGACACAGTCTGAAAGATGAACCACGTAAAAGAAGAAATAAACTATTCTTCAATCCCCTTCTTCCCCGGGACTCACCGATCTCCCTGTTGAGAATCTTCTCTTCGCGATTCCCCACGGGCTCGATCACTTTCAGGATAGGCTGGAAGAGTCTGAGGTCACACAGGCGCCTTGCTTCATCATAGAATTCCTCCCGTTCCGCTTCTTGCGTGACCCCCACAAAGATGTACGAAGAGTCGTCCTATCGAAGGAGAGAAAAAATATACCACTGCACCTTCCTGGCTGAATGCACAAGTGCGAAAGGCCAGACTGCCAAGCCCATAGCACAGTTAGATGATGACAAACTTCATGTGGACTCAGTCATCACAAGCGTGAGTGACCAAGAAACACAAAATAGCCTCTACAATTATGTGGACACCATTTTTATCCCCAGCTGATGCATGGGTCATGCAGAGGACTGTCAACAACTGCTGCATCTTTTTTGTACCGCTGCTGCATCTTTTTTGTACCGCTGCTGCATCTTTTCTGTACCGCTGCTGCATCTTTTTTGTACCGCTGCTGCATCTTTTTTGTACTGCTGCTGCATCTTTTTTGTACCGCTGCTGCATCTTTTTTGTACCGCTGCTGCATCTTTTTTGTACTGCTGCTGCATCTTTTTTGTACCGCTGCTGCATCTTTTTTGTACCGCTGCTGCATCTTTTTTGTACTGCTGCTGCATCTTTTTTGTACCGCTGCTGCATCTTTTCTGTACCGCTGCTGCATCTTTTTTGTACCGCTGCTGCATCTTTTTTGTACTGCTGCTGCATCTTTTTTGTACCGCTGCTGCATCTTTTTTGTACCGCTGCTGCATCTTTTTTGTACTGCTGCTGCATCTTTTTTGTACCGCTGCTGCATCTTTTCTGTACCGCTGCTGCATCTTTTTTGTACCGCTGCTGCATCTTTTTTGTACTGCTGCTGCATCTTTTTTGTACTGCTGCTGCATCTTTTTTGTACCACTGCTGCATCTTTTTTGGACCGCTGCTGCATCTTTTTTGTACCGCTGCTGCATCTTTTTTGTACTGCTGCTGCATCTTTTTTGCACAAAACTCTCATCTACATGGTACCTTTGCAAAGTGAGTAATGTTACTCAACGCTCATCTAGGACTATCTTGAGTCCAGAGAAATGGCAACTTGGTCCAGGGAAGACAGTAATAGGTCTGCCCGAGTAGAGGGGTTTGAATAACTCTGTTCGTCACACTAGTTTGAAACGATTTCTGGAAATCTTTAACCCCTTGCTGCCCGGCCATTCCGCTAAGGATGAGGCAGTGTCAGGATGTGGAATTCAGCTGCAAACAGTTTCATCCCTATGATGTCACACATGCTGTCACCGTTTGGCCTAGAATATGTTGTTTGTCACAAGAAAAAGGGTCCTTCTGTGTGGGGGTCGTGGGATTCTCACCAGGGGCCCTGCACATCCTTTGTCACACACATGCAGACCTGGTGGGTCTCAAGATTTATTTGTTTCCCAACTTTATCTATTTCAATATTGACGAGTTTCATAAAAACAGATGCTCTAGTATGTCTTAGGGTAATGTTAGTTCAGAAAAATAACATTCTCAAGATGGCTTCCCACTATCTGAGCATTGTTCAAGAATCACTTGAGATCACAAATCTATCTCTTGAGGGATGCCACCACCGAGGGAAGCCAACACCTGTTTCCACCACAGTTCTATCTGTTGAGGGATGCCAACACCGAGGGATGCCAACACTGGTTTCCACCACAGTTCTATCTGTTGAGGGATGCCACCACCAAGGGATGCCAACACCGGTTTCCACCACAGTTCTATCTGTTGAGGGATGCCAACACCGAGGGATGCCAACACCGGTTTCCACCACAGTTCTATCTGTTGAGGGATGCCAACACCGAGGGATGCCAACACCGGTTTCCACCACAGTTCTATCTGTTGAGGGATGCCACCACCGAGGGATGCCAACACCGGTTTCCACCACAGTTCTATCTGTTGAGGGATGCCAACACCGAGGGATGCCAACACCGGTTTCCACCACAGTTCTATCTGTTGAGGGATGCCAACACCGAGGGATGCCAACACCGGTTTCCACCACAGTTCTATCTGTTGAGGGATGCCAACACCGAGGGAGGCCAACACTGGTTTCCACCACAGTTGTATCTGTTGAGGGATGCCACCACAGAGGGATACCAACACGGGTTTCCACCACAGTTCTATCTCTTGAGGGATGCCAACACCGAGGGATGCCAACACCGGTTTCCACCACAGTTCTATCTGTTGAGAGATGCCAACATCGAGGGATGCCAACACCGGTTTCCACCACAGTTTTATCTGTTGAGGGAAGCCAACAACGGTTTCCACCACAGTTCTATCTGTTGAGAGATGCCAACATCGAGGGATGCCAACACCGGTTTCCACCACAGTTTTATCTGTTGAGGGAAGCCAACAACGGTTTCCACCACAGTTCTATCTGTTGAGAGATGCCAACACCGGGGGATGCCAACACCGGTTTCCACCACAGTTCTATCTGTTGAGGGAAGCCAACACCGGTTTCCACCACAGTTCTATCTGTTGAGGGAAGCCAACAACGGTTTCCACCACAGTTCTATCTGTTGAGAGATGCCAACACCGAGGGATGCCAACACCGGTTTCCACCACAGTTCTATCTGTTGAGGGAAGCCAACACCAGTTTCCACCACAGTTCTATCTGTTGAGGGATGTCAACACCAAGGGAAGCCAACACCAGTTTCCACCACAGTTCTATCTGTTGAGGGATGTCAACACCGAGGGATTCCAACACCGGTTTCCACCACAGTTCTATCTGTTGAGAGATGCCAACACCGGTTTCCACCACAGTTCTATCTGTTGAGGGAAGCTCCACCACAGTTCTATCTGTTGAGGGATGTCAACACCGAGGGATGCCAACACCGGTTTCCACCACAGTTCTATCTGTTGAGAGATGCCAACACCGAGGGATGCCAACACCTGTTTCCACCACAGTTCTATCTGTTGAGGGAAGCCAACACCGGTTTCCACAACCGTTCTATCTGTTGAGGGATGCCGACACCGAGGTATGCCAACACCGGTTTCCACCACAGTTCTATCTGTTGAGAGATGCCAACACCGAGGGATGGCAACACCTGTTTCCACCACAGTTCTATCTATTGAGGGAAGCCAACACTGGTTTCCACCACAGTTGTATCGGTTTACGGATGCCAACACTGGTTTCCACCACAGTTCTATCTGTTGAGGGAAACCAATACTGGTTTTCACCACCGTTGTATCTGTTTAGGGATGTCAACACCGGCTTCCACCACAGTTCTAACTGTCGAGGGATGTCAACACTGGTTTCCACCACACTTCTATCTGTCGAGGGATGCCAACACCAGTTTCCACCACAGTTCTATCTGTTGAGGGATGCCAACAACGGCTTCCACCACAGTTCTATCTGTTGAGGGATGCCAACACTGGCTTCCACCACAGTTCTATCTGTTGAGAGATGCCAACACCGAGGGATGCCAACACCTGTTTCCACCACAGTTCTATCTGTTGAGGGAAGCCAACACCGGTTTCCACAACCGTTCTATCTGTTGAGGGATGCCGACACCGAGGTATGCCAACACCGGTTTCCACAACCGTTCTATCTGTTGAGGGATGCCGACACCGAGGTATGCCAACACCAGTTTCCACCACAGTTCTATCTGTTGAGGGATGCCAACAACGGCTTCCACCACAGTTCTAACTGTCGAGGGATGGCAACACTGGTTTCCACCACAGTTGTATCTGTCAAGGAAAGCCAACACTTGTTTCCACCACAGTTCTAACTGGCGATGGATGTCAACACCGGTTTCCACCACAGTTTTACCTGTCGAGGGATGCCAACACTGCTTTCCACCACAGTTCGGAGTACAGATTTGCTTCCGACTGACAGCAGCTTGAAGAGTAGAGCCTACATGCTGGAAAGACTCAGATCATTCGGGTTAGAGCCCAAACAATATGGAGTCTCTTAAACCTTTAACCTTTTAGACAAAAAAAGTCAAGGAATTCCGTCTTCCTCTTTTCACAGTGGCCAGATGCTTGGGCAGTGCCCCTAGCTCCAGTCACCAAGCAGGAACATAGTGAATTTTGAGATCATGGACTTGTTCCTGCTTACATGAATATCTGATACACAAATGGCGATAGCATCGAACTCGCAGCTCCAAATATGGATATCCTGCACTCCAGCACCTTTCCATCTCTAGGCGGACTGTCACATCCTATTGCCTGTTTCTAAACCCTGAAGAATAATGCTCTTTCCACTAGAATGAATGGCAATGTTTGTGGATACCCTATGCACACTGAGATCTGCTCATCCCCTTCTCAACGTTCTTGCAAACCTGACCTTCGCATCAAGTCCTGATTACTGAGGTGGACCGACAGCAGATCAATTGTTGCCACCACTGTGATTTTGCAAGAGCATGCTTCCTCACCAAAGAATGATTCAAGACCCGGGCACCTAAAGAAAAAGCTCTGTCATCCCACTTGATGACAGAGTGGCACCTTGTTCCATTTGGACTCGCAGGTTGACAGACGTGTCTTGAAGCAGTAGACAGAAGGTGTCAAAATTAAACCCTATATACCTCTCTGTTGACTAAAAGTACTTACAAGTGTTTACAAGGAAGTATTTGGAAGCGGCACAGGCCACTCCTTACAAACCATACAGGAACCTGTCAGTAGAAATAAACTGATAAACAATCCTATGGATCATCAATTTCTGCATTTTTTTTAAATTGCAAAATGCAATAGTAAAGCAAATTGCACAAGCAATCGGAAAGACAGAGGCATGCGTGGGGGGTTCTTGGATTAAGAAAGATAATGGAGCCATATACTATGGACATGTGGTAAGTAAGAGGATTTGGAACACATGAAATAAAGAGGATGTGGTTCAAGGCCTTGGAGGCACTGGACTGCGAAGGGAATCGAGATTTAATAAACGGACAGCATAGCGTGGTTGGTTTTTGTGTACGTGCTGGCGGTACAGGCCAAGTGAACGGACCGATTGGCTATGGTGGAATTTAAAGCCTTGATCCCCACTGGAAGCAGAGGGGTGTTGCCCATGTAACTAGATCATGATGGCATGAAATATTGTTGGTCTGCTTGCAGAAACCGGGATTTTAATGAATGGACCCAGGTCTGGCTTAGACACCTTAGGCATATCAGCAGTTCTGGGTGAAGAGATTGTGGCTCATTCAATCCGACTGTGTGTGCTTGACAGGAGAACGCAAGCAGCAGACATACTGAGGAGTGAGTCCTCTCCAGAAAGGCTGCAAGCGTCGGCGTACCATCAGAGGAGGATCGTGATGGAGTCATGATGTGCAGCCTGCAGGGTCAACAGTAATCACTTGTGCTGCTTTGTGTGGGACAACCCGGGTTCCTTTGGTTGAGGCAGCTGGAGACAGATTCTGATTGGAAGGCTGACTTTATATTCATTGCAGAAGAAGAAAGCATAGCAGATACCTCCAACCCGCCCATGGACAAGGGACAAATACAGACCAATAGCACACAAGCCCCCTTACTCGAAGCAGCTACCTGAGAGGTTCATGACCACCTAACACCGTAATCCTGATTTTATCAACATGCAACTGGTGGGCGGGAACAGAGACCCTTCAGTCCACACAGCTGAGATTAATAACCTGGTGCAGATGGTCAGGAACATCAGCTTTTTAACTCTTACCTGCAGTAGGTGGAAAAGCGGGTACTTTCGGGCTTCCTTGAAGAGGTCATGTTTGATGCTCAGCAGTGTTGCTTCCCTCAGACACTCCAGCGTTACGATCATTCCATTCGGAAGGCAGCAGTCTACCATGATCCGTGGGGGCATAAGGTGGAGTCCCCATAATTCTCCCGATGAAGGCCGGGGTGGCATGATGGCAGCGGTTCAGTCGGCACAGAGCTGCTCTGTGGGTCCTAAGGACGCTGGCAGGTGAGGCTGTAGACATATCTGCATGGCAGAGGATAGAAAATCAGGAAAATATATAGTTTGGTGCATAGAGACAGCGGTGACAGATCTGTGCCTCCCTTAAGAATCACGGGGAGCTCTGCTGGAAGAGCGTAGAAGAGAAGGGTAACGTCAAGAATAGTTGAGGTGCCTTGTAACGGAGCCTGCAACATCAGTGTATCACAGACCTGAGTGATAGATCCACAAATAGAGCAAGTTTGATCTGTGAACTTCATCGGATGGCTCACTGCACAGTGGAATATAGTTTACAAAAAAAGTCTCTCGGACAAGGTATATAAAAAACACTTTACAATTCATCTGGTAACCTGAAGTTAGCTATCCCAAACCAAGGTAAACATAAAACACAGATGGCCAGAAAGAAAAAAACACAAATACTAGTAGAGGGCCAGGGGGCCAAAACTCACCATCATGGTCATCATTTAAGATCAATCACACTCCTTGGATGAATGGAGGAAAAGCAAGGAGGGGAGGAAAAGTAAGACAGGAAGAAAGATACTTCTGTAGAACACAGCACATGATTCATAGTCCAAACACTCTCCAAGCCCGACTTTGAGCGTGTGCCCAGTTGTAGACATGAAGCAAAGAGGGCAGACCAGCACAAAGAGGACCTTTGACAGCGGCAGCGAAAGAGTGCAATACTATCCACAACCCAGTCCCATAGCTCTGGTGGCCACACTGGGGAATGTTCAGCCTCTGAGGATCTCAAGCTTAATATTCCATCCCTTTGGCCTCAGCTACTGTGTTCTGCACTGGCCAAGGCCTCCTTGCCAAATACAAGGAGAGCTTGGCATACGACTGTTCCTATAGTTACAACCCGTAGAAACAAAACCATGAGCTCATTCTTATGAGCATGAGGCTGGCAAGAGAAGGTGCAAACCGATCTCGCGTCATCAGACAGGATACGTGAGCATGCATGCTCACTCTGCCTCCAAGAGGGCATGGAGGTTGCACATATGGATCAAGAGAAACGGACACACGTTAACAGTCCATGTAGTACATGTTGGTTCTGAGCGAGCAGCGAGTGGCTTGCAGAAACAGCACCATCAATGTCATCTTGAGTGGCTCAAATTTCAACCACTTTCTCTCCATCCAGGTTATGACTTGGTCCACAAAGTTTGTGGGTGAATCCAATGTAGTCTCACGATGCCTTAAAATTATTCAAGGGCCGCTACTATATAGTGCACAGAACCTAGACTTCCTAGACCGCTTACCACAGTTCCATCCCCTCGAAGGCCGTCTCCTCATGGGGGACCATAAAATCAGGCAGGTCTATCAAACATTAACGACCCATTCAAACACTACACCACACAAGACCAGAAGAGCGTGGCAGGACGACATACCTGACTTAACGGATGACGATTGGGCCGAGCCCATAGCTAGTCCCCGGGCACAGCGGTATTGCCTCATGCAATTGAAATATATACATCGGGTATACTATACAAGACTCGGTCTATGGAAGATGGGGGTTTTCCAATCTCGCCAATGCCTACACTGCGAAAGTGACGAGGGAACCTTCATACATACAGTGTGAAGCTGAACAGCTTTACACCCCTTCTGGCGTAAAGTCTCTATGTGTTTGGGTAGGGTGTTTGTCTGGGATCTCCCACATGACCCCAAACTGCTCCTGCTGCACAGCACAGATGGGATAGGGGAAAATCGGTACAAAAAGCACTTGCTCTTCCTGGCCCTCACTATCGCCAAACGGGATATCACTCAATTATGGAAGGGGGTCTCCCCCCGACGGTGGGGAAATGGAGGAAGGAACTTGACAGATGTATGGGCGCAGAGCTGGCGATATTCCAGGAACGTGGCTGCCCCCCGGAAACAAAGGAAAACATGGTCCCGATGGGCTGAATACCGGGGTATCGACCTCCCCCCCTATTTTCCCAGACTCCCTAATAGGTGTAGTTACCGGCACTCCCCTGAATGTTCCGGGCCGCACACTACGTACCATTACTGCATATTTGAGTACCCACCTTCACTTCCTTAAATGTATTTGTTTTGGAACTGTCTGCACAAAGTTCTTGTTGTTTTATATGTCAATTGCAGTTAATAATGTATACCAACTCTGCACATCTGGACTATCTTGGAGCTAATGTATGTATGTAAGGCTATGGCCCAGCTGGTATCACGAAAATTCTATAAAATGTGTTATTAAAAAAAAAAATATTCAAGGGCCAAAAGAAAACAGATGGTTTACTGCAAGTCAAACATGTAAATACATTTTTTACTCAATTATAAACACTACTTTTGAGCACAAGGTGCGAGTGTAATAATGCCTTTATTAACTCTTGAGTGAATTAACGAGGAAATAAATAACCCTTTCGGGCTCATAATGATTTTGCAAAGGTTTGAAACTAAAGAAACAATTTGATACCGAACCAGGGGGAAAAAGGCAGCTAATCCAGCTTAGAAATTAGACCCCCTAACCTGCAGCCCACCGGGAATAGGCAGAAGTGGCACAATGGCTAGTCCAACTCTGCACTGTCCAGCTCTTTTCAGTTTTTTAACTAGAATTCCTCTCCACTAAGGAGTGCATCCATACTTCCTGGCATGAAGTACATGTTGTTTCAGGCCAGCAAGGGTGGCCTTCAAGTGAGGAGCAGGGGTGCCCTTAAATAAAGTACAAACACAAGGAGATGATGGACGGAGCGCTGAAACTTTTCAGACACTCACCCCCAGTCACAGATCTGGGTTGAATCCATCCTCCTTCTTTAGCTAACTTCGCTACCCCAGTTCAGCCACAGCTATATGCAAATCATTCTTGACCCTGTGCCTTCCCTGGACCGGAAACAAGCATCCTGGGACTGGTTTCGGGCTAACAGCCCTCATCAGCCAGGCTAGTTTGAATCCAGTGGCATCTTCTTGAAGTGAGCTAAAGAAGGTTGATGGATTTAACCCAGATCTGTGAATGGGGGCGAGTGTCTGAAAAGTTTCAGCGCTCCGTCCATCATCTCCTTGTGTTTGCCCTAAGTTGGCAGGGTATGCCCAGACGTGGGTCTCTTGCTCACTTTGCCACTGGATTCAAGCTACCCTGGCTGATGAGGGCTGTTAGCTTGAAACCAGTCCCAGGATGCTTGTTTCCGGTCCAGGGAAGACATGGCTTGGCAGTTTGAGCCAGACTGTTTCCATGAGGCACAGTGTCAAGATTGATTTGCCTATAGCTGTGTCTGAACTGGGGTGGCGAAGTGAGCTAAAGAACGATGATGGATTCAACCCAGATCTGTGACTGGGAGCGAGTGTCTGAAAAGTTTCAGCGCTCCGTCCATCATCTCCTTGTGTTTGCTTAAATAAGGTACCTCACTTTCTTCAACTCCATGAATATTTTCTAGATATCACTCCCGGTTGAGCCTTCCTATTTGTCGCTTCAATTACTTTCTTAAAAATCCAACTAAAAGCACCCAGTACTGTGGAGTCTTCATCAAGTGCATGTTAAATGATCATGGAGCAGGGAAAGAAACAAAATAATGGGATATTGTCCCAACTAAAGGAAACCCGGACATGGGTAAGAGATATCCAGATGACTGGTAGCCGCTGGTAGCTAGGAGACATAAATTGCCAATCCCGCATTAGAAACAGGGAAGGGGTGACATGCTTCCAAAAAAACTGAACCCAGATTAGAAGCCTGTCATACGCCTCTTCTAATACACATTAAAGTTCAATATTTGGACACAACAGCTGGCTCCTTCTCATCTGGTCATTTTCGCCGACAACGTGCAATAATGTAGGCTGACAAGGAAACTGGTGCCTTGATTTTACGTAATACTCTAAACTCCTCTATTACAAATGGGCCACAGGGAGTTACCTGGGTGTGGCAGAGCGAGATGGTCAGAAACTCCGGATGTCTTTGAATGGCTGCATGAACCGCATACCTCCCTAGTTGAGGGAGTTTAAGCGATTGTGCAGTTTTTGGAGTATGCCCACACTACTCCTCGCAAATCAGAAGATCTATGAAGGACAGTGTGATATGCACGAAGAGCATGCTGGCGTGTATTCTAAACCTGCTCTAAGGTGAGGTCATTTGCAGACATAGTGAAGGAGGAATTATGCCAACACTGGGTATGAACATGCCAGATTCACCATTTCCCTGTCCTTTCAATTGCATATCAGCAACCAACATGCAGCAAACATACGGCGTCTAGAGACAAAAAACCACAAACATGTAGGGATAACCCAAGGGTACTTGCAAACATTTACACAGGTGGCTGAATTGTACAACGTGAAACCAGAAAACCGGGGCCCAATTCCGACTTCCCAACTTGACCAAATAGTGTGAGCCTAGGCAATCGGTTTTTTAGGTCTCACCTGATCCAGAGCATGCGCGGGTCTGGCCGAGACATTTAGTGTACGGGTTTTACAAAGTGCTGCCTGTGACCTAAAGATTGCGTGCACGTGAGAGTGCACGCGCGCAGCCGCCATGTGTCTTACCTCTGCCGTGCATGATCGCATCCGCGATCACTTTCACGGGCCGCGCGGCCGTGTCATTTTCACGGCCGCGCGGCCAATGCTTGTTTTATTTCTTACTAGTTTGTGTATCCTTTTTTTTTTTATCATTGATCATCTCTTGACATTCCGCACCACGAATTGTAATGTAAAGCTCTGTGTGTGCATCAGCTCTTGTTTTTATTCTGCTGCACAGGGCGAATTCCCCGAGTCCCGTTCAGCCTTATCTTTGCTCTTGCAGTGTAAGCGAAATGATTAGTAACCTACCCACATCCTCTTATCTCGGTTCAATTTTCCCGTGCTTTGCTGCTCTTATCTATTGTGGTTCAATAATCTTGGGTTTGCCACCCGCATTGTCCCCCTGCGCTTCTTTTATCCTTCTCCTGCTGCTGCCTCCGGTGTCGGCTGCTGGGCTTGATGGAAGAATCCAGATTACACGCGGCTCTAGCCCGCCAGACAGCATTTACGATGGAAATCTGTAGTTGATTTTCTTGATTTGTTTTGATTTCATTCTCTTGCTCCAGGTTCCCTCTGTATTTGGAGATGAGGTCTCAGGCGAGCAGGAGTGTAAGGATCACCATGGTAATGCTCAGAAAAGGCACGCGGCAAAGGAGTGCTATGCCGCCAATATTCCTGACAGGCCTCTCAGACGATCCGTAGCTTCATGGGCTAATTGGAGAGGGAATACGGCTGATTTGCGACAACCTTTCGCATATCAATTTTGGCCATTGGTTTTGGAGAAACACTAACACTGGCTTTTGTTTGGAGTGTACTTATTGGACAATGTTTTTGAAAGTAAAAGGGAAATAAAACATGCAGTGTTTAGATACCCATGTATAATGACGAGGCCAGTTATTTTCCAGAAAAACACATAATTTCAGTAATGTTCGTTAATCAAAACGAGAAGCAGCAGGAGTGGCCGTGTGCCCATTTTTATAACCCTCCATAGTTTACTTTTTGGCTAATGACATCCTTGAAGGGGACCGCTCTGAATTAAAATTAAGCTAATGTGGAGGTCCTAAAAATAAAAGTGATGTATTAAGAAAAGAGGGCTACTTTAATTGTTGCCCAACTCAGTGGTGCTCATTTCATCAACGTCCAAAGGGTGAAAGGATGAAAGCCCACCATCATTTCAACCCGTAACCATTGTGGTCTCGTTCTGCAGTATATGTAAATTGATACTTGTATAGCGCACTACTCACCCGCAAGGGTCTCAAGGCGCTTGTATGAATACCGCTGTGGAACCCATCCTGGCTTTCCCTGTGAGGCATCCACTCCTGGGCACCCCCAAGGTGGAGGCAAGGCATTCTTTAGCGTTGTGGGGGCCGTTGTGGAGATTAAGCAAGCTATTGCCCAGAGTTGCAGAGTGGGATACCATGATTGGAATAGGCACCGAGGCGAGAATTATCAGGTCCATGGAATTTTTTTTGAGCCCAAGACCCGCCGAGGCGGGGAATTGAACCCTGGTCCCGGGCCAGACCTCTGCATCAGGGTCTGCTGCTCTAACCATTGAGCCACACTTCTCCACAGTGCAGTGGATGCATCGGTCCACTGAGCTAACAGTCCCAGAGATGTGTATACTGTTAGAACAGTTTTCAAATAAAAAATATTATTCTAAGGCAGAGTACCAGACATTTGTGAAGTACCATGCTATGGCAAATGAATCGTTTACTGCCTCTTCAGTTCACAAACACCAATGGCGTAAGATAAGCAATAGGGATTTCCAGGTTCTTGTGTATGTTCTTTAAGTACTGAGGCGATGTAAGTGTGTGTGGTTGTTCAACCCGTTCCCTGCGTTCAGTCAGTCGATCAGTCAGAAGGCTTTGACTGTCACAGAACGTTCTTCAGGTTCCAGAAGGGTGAGCCGTCACCAACATGTTTCAACTCTCTCCTGGGGCTGCAGAAGATCCAATAATTGAATTACTTGTTAGACTTGGCATTCTTTCCACTTTTTTGGTGCCAAAATAGAATGTTGGACTGGAAACCTTTATGGAGCTGGTTAAGTTTTATACCCTATGTAAACCCTGCAAGAAGCATTACAGCTCCTTGCCCTATAAAGACGAAGCACATTATCGAGATGAAAACATTGGCAACAGCCTTGGCTGCTAAAAACAAATGGCACGTGTTGCTGTTAACTCTTCAAACAGCTTGTCATTCAGTGACCATTAGCGCGTTTATAGTTTACAGTATAGGTCCTAGTTCAGACTCCATGGCGGCCTCTTTCCTTACTGGAGATCCGCATTCAAATATTGCACAAATGCCTCCCCGACACCACTCTGGAACCTGGACTTGATGCGGAACATCTCGATAAAGACCTGAGGGAGTTCAAGCACATCCTACCAAAACTACACAGGTTCCCCCACAGAGCCTGCGTTACCTTCAAGACCATCAGAAATTGCAGCCTGGCATACCTCACTGAGACAATAAGCACATCCGGCAGTCAGGAACGAAACAAGAACCAAATCAATAGATTTTGCCTTGATTCCCTGTTGGTTTTGCCAGTGCTTTTCGACGATGCTGTTCAGCATTGTTTAAAAAAAAAAAGGGCATGATGACGTATCTGGGTCATTCTACTGGTGAGTGCATGCGTGATGGTATGTGCATACCTCACCATGCATGTGTAGGTCATCGGAATGAGACAGGTATCCTATGAGACAGGTATCCTTTTTTTTTCTTTTTTCTCTTTTTTTTCCATTTACAAATTCAAAACGGCAGATGCCATTTAGATCAGTAAAAAAATATATACATGGGTTAGCCTGAAAATGTTTCTTAATTGCAGCAAATGGCAGCTGCCCTAAAACATGCATCGGTTTCAGCTACGGGAATAATAATAAGTTAAGAGTTGTGGGAGCAGTGTATAAATGTGTGTATTGGAATGAATGTAGCTAGCAAACAAAGCGGCATACAACACACACGCAGGGGCTCAAGGTTGTGATTGGGGTGTGTGGTAGAAAAGGCTGGTCAAGCACCCTTTACAAAACAATCCTTCTTGGCACTTGCTTACAACTTAGGGCATGATCTAGAGTTTGCCAGGCAGCGTGACAGACATCCCGTCACCTTATTGCAGGTGCATTGTACCCGGATACGGTTGTAGTAAAGTGGACAGGATATACAGGAGTAAATGGTCCGCTGAACTTCAAAACAGGCCAATAGTGTCCTCATCTTTCATTCGTTTTCTAGCAGACACGTTGATATCTTTTGTTCGATAATAATAGAGGCCACGGGGGGAGGAGCCTAGCCTGCAGCCGAGATGGCCGCCTAGCTCTTCGGCTCCGCCGACCCTTGGGCCCTTCGTCGATATCCTGGCAAGAATCCTGTGCCTCCGAGCCCTACGCTTACCTGCGCCACGTTCCTGACCACGTTACTGTGACTCCGGTCGAGAACGGAGCTGCCCCGGCGGAGTTGAGCCCCGGTTTCCATTCCGGCCTTCCAAGCGGTCACAGCCGGGCCATTGTTTAGTGGGGACGGCCGGCGGCGACAACGATAGCAGCGGCCGCTGTGGAGAGGGAGGAGCCGGTGCACCGGACCTGGAGCGCGGCGCTGGGATTCTCACAGCCGCCTTTTCCATGCTCGGCTGCCCAGCGCGCCCCGCTCGCAACATTGTATCCGGCTCTCGTATACTGTATCCCGGCCCAGCTGGGAGAGGGCCGGGATCGTTTCTTTGTTGCAGCCTACAGCAGCGGACGCCATCTTCCGCATCGGAAGCCCTGGTCTTGCCGGTGGGTTTCCCTGCGCCACAGATTCCCCTGTCCTTGGGGCCTCTCCACGACCGGCTGCCTCCACGTTTCCGGCACCACCAGGGCCCCGCAGAGAGCTCATCACTTTCCAGATACCGATGGTTGGTGAAGGGGGCTTGCTTCCCGGGGCGCTCGATGGTTGCTTGCCTAAGATGGCGGACGCAACAGCACCCTCCATCCTTGATCCACCGCTGGGGCTTCGCGACATCCTGGCAGCACTGGAGGACCTGCGGTTGGCCTTCCACGACTCTGCCACTGATTTGGAGAACCGGTTTGATTGTACTTTTTCAGCTGGCCATGATGATTCTCCAGTGCGGCATGTTAAGCCACATCTTCAGTCGACTGTCGGTGGATCACCCGAGTTGAGGTATGTGTCAGTGACGGGGGGACGATTCACAGTGCCCGCTGCGGTACTCTTCGGCTCTGCCCTGGAGGAGTCTGACAATACTGCTCCCTTGGTATGGCCGGAGCTTGTGTCTCAGACGCCGTTTTGCCCATCTCTTTTGTCCTTTGGTGCCACGTTTTTGAGCGTCTTCCTGGACTTGCTTCCTGTACATCGGCCGGCCGCTACTCTGGAACTTATGCATCGTCCTGCTCCCTGTTGTACTAGTCACGGCATAGCAGTGGCGCATTCTGTGGTCCTTTACTATCGAGCTTCACTCCAGTTTGACTTGTCTCTTACACCTCGACTTCTGCAACGGACTCCATGGTGGCCCATCCCGTCCAGGTTGGCTGTACTGCAATTGGATTCTGTTGGACTGCAGATTCGAAGGGGCCAAGGCTGAGGAAGGGGGTTTTTCTTGTTGCACATTGATACGTATATGGCTGGGACTGGGACTTGTGACTGTTGGAGGTACATGTAGCATGGGTGTTGGGTCGGGGCCTGGGGTTGGGTGACCGCGGATAACGATTTTGCTTGCATTGAATAGATCCTTGGCCCTCCTCCGCTCAACCGCGACATTCTTTTTCTTTTTCTTCTCTTTCTCTTCTCCTACATTTCGGGTACTCTTTTGGGGCGACAGACACACTGCTAGGGGGGGTAGGCCGTAGCCTCTGCATGCGTGTAGGGTGGGGGGTATATTTCCTTGTTGTTTTTTTTTTTTTCTATGGGCCTCCTTTTTCTTTCTTTCTCTTCTCTTTTTCTCTTCTCCCTTTCTACTCTTTACCTTTCTCGCTTGCTCTTCCCTTTCTTCTTTCTTGGGTCGATGGGAGGATTGGGAACTCGTGGGTAGTGCTTGGGGATCGTCATGTGATATGTTTCTTTTCTATCCTGATTTCATCGAGTGCGATTGATTACCTTACGGATAATGCTTGCTGACTCTTCTGATGATCGTTGCCCACTATAGTCCTAACTGCATTGCTTTGATTCGGATCCTTCCAGACCTGTTGCAATGGACTTATTTCAAAACTTTATAAAAATTAAACCTCATCATCCTGGCGCTCGGCGGCACAATTGTGTATAACGTGACCTGGTCTATTCGTGCTTGTACTGATATGCTGCTGAGTTGTATAATTGCTTGCTGATGTGCCCTTTATTGTCGAGGCCGGCCTGAGGGTTGTAGGCCCGTATTTGTCTGCACATACCGTTAAATAAAGGTTTTCCAAAAAAAAAAAAAAAAAAAAAAAAATAATAGAGGCCACCAGGACAAGTCCTCCTTGAGTCGCAGAAGTGGCATTACTCCAGCACAGGGGCAAAGCAGAGTGCCAATTGGCACTAAAGTTGTGAGCTTACTTCAAGACTACAACACCAGCTAGATCTATTTGTAGAATAACTCTGTGGCCATCTTCCAACTTCAAACATCATGAAGAAAAGGCCCTCTCTTTCTTGTCCCCACACCGCAGTGCGCTCATTATAGAGCATTATTGGCATTATTGGCAACTTCCTGAAACTGACTCAACTACACTAGTGAAGGTAAGATAAAGTCTCCTGAGCAGTTAAAAGATAATGCTGGCCGCTTCTGATTAACCAATTAAATGTAAGAGCCTTGTGAAGAAAATAAATACCACAAGGGAAGTTTTTTTACAGTGCCAATTACTAAGAAATGTGTGTTTGCATAAGAGCAGTTTGTGTGCCGCTGGGTATCAGAAACAAAACAATTATAGTTTGCAAATATCAAAGGATACATTACAGCTCTCAGAATCATTGTGGAGAGGGCATCTAACAAAGTAACGAGACTGGTAGATGGCATGTGAAGAAACTACACAAGACTGGGCCAGGGCACACCACTGCTCCAAGTAACTTGAGTAGAATTCATGTGGTTTCATCCCCACCTAAGATATCCCCAAGCAAGGATCATGGTGACACATATGAATTTGTTTTAAGAATCAGGAAGGGGATATTTAACTACTCCAGTCTATGCTGCACCTGTGAGCAAGGCTGCCAAAGGCATTCTAGGAGGGTTCCACTCTGTACCCCTCTTAATTGCCTGATATTGGTTGACTAGTGTTGCCAAGCTGCACCCCAAATATGTACATGAAGAACTTCTTTAAAACCGGTTTCGCTCCAGGTAGAGTTTTCATTCTATCAACCAAAGTTTGTAGTCGATGCAAATTCACTATGGTAAATACTTTATCAAGTCTTAATTTATAACAATATCAAGTAATGATGGCGCCTGACCTTTAATAGTAAATGGAGACCACAGAACTCTTAAACCATTTATCAAGTAACTCACAAACAGTTAAAAACTCGTAAATAAGTATATAAAGCCGGTGTGGCTCAATTTAGGTGTGAACTTCGGCACGCCATTTAGAAGCACAACTGGATCTTGAATTTCGTATTGTTTGTGTGAAGGAGATTTCTCTCAAGTCCCAAATATGAAATGGTAAACTTGTGGGTCTGTTCATTTTAATGCAAAAGGCATTGAGCCCTTGCGTACAAATGCACAACGCCAGAATGGTAAAGAGTAACCCATAGAATCACAACATTTTACACCAGGATAAGGGGCAAACCACCAGAGACGAGGAAGAACCACAGGCACTATAACTGGTGTAAAACATATAACCACATTCACAGTAGGATTTAAAACCGCACAAGCACCAGGAACTAGGAAGGAGCTGGCTCAGACCACCACCTGCATAAGGAAGAGCACGGGGTATCATCCCTGACCTCAGCCAAATAGACCACCGCCTGTAGGAGGGAGGCTAGTGCACATTGGTTTACCACATCCTGGCAGTGCCGCACATGTGGCGTGCTTGCTTGCACGCCACATATGCGGCACTGTGTGCTTCTCAAAGTATAAGACACGAGTGGAAAACTCCTGGCATGGGAAAAAGCTGTGCAAACAGCATGCATGACTCAGACGGACTACCTGCAGTAAGGCCAAGGAGGAATGCAGCCACTCTGCATAAGCAGCATAAACGGAGCAGGTAATAATACAGGGACCAGTGAATGGATACAAATTAGACAGTTAAGAGGATAGTAAAACAAGCATTGGCATAGCCAATAGGTCTCGCCTTTGGGACCTTATAAGTGTTTAGCCATGCAACAGTTGCATAACTAAATACTTATAGGGTCCCAAAAGCGAGACCTATTGGCAATGCCAAGCGGCCACGAAAGTGAAAGTGATCGCAATCGCGATCAAACATCAAAGCGGCCGTGCGGCCGCGTAAGTGAAAGTAATCCCGGTAAAGTGAGGCGCGCGCCCCCGCGCACATGCACTGTAGCTCTAGGCTGGCCTGGTAGCACTTTTTGGAGCCCTCTAAATAAGTCTCGCCAGACCAGCGCATGTGCTGGGTCAGGCGAGACCTAAAAAGGGCATGCCTCCAGGGAGAAGCAAACACAAAAAGAGGAAGGCAAGACCTTGAATAAGGAGCAGGCTAATAAAGCCAACCATGGTTAGCAATGGGTGGGATCTAAGCTCACTACGTGTTTTCTAACCCCACAAAAGGCCTTTCGCAAGACCTAAAAATCAATCAAAAAAAGCCTAACTTTGCTTAGGGTTATTTCTAATGTTTTTAGTGAAGAAAGTACTGCATATCATTGTCTATTGTGTGAAAGTGCACTAAATGTCAACAGTCTAGCTTCACTCCTGGTAAGAACTAGTTTTGAAACTGCTTTCACTTATTTCACATGTCGACCACAAAAGTGTTTAAATTGACAGTCAGTAGTGATTGGTTAGTGGCACAACTTCAACAAGCATTGGCATAGCCAATAGGTCTCGCCTTTGGGAACTTATAAGTGTTTAGCCATGGAACAGTTGCATAACTAAATACTTATAAGGTCCCAAAAGCGAGACCTATTGGCTATGGTTGAGCACCTGCGTACCGTGGTTGACTCGGGTCAAACGGCGGTACTGGTGCTTCTCGATCTCAGTGCCGCCTTTGACACCGTCTCCCACGCTATCTTATTACAGCGTTTGGGTGAGGCTGGTGTCGATAACGTGGCACTTGAATGGTTTCGATCGTTTTTATCCGGTCGTACGTTTAGGGTTGTTACTCCTCCTTTTCAATCCAAACCCTATCCTATCGCTCAGGGTGTGCCGCAGGGGTCAGCATTGAGCCCCACACTTTTCAACCTTTATGTGCAACCGCTGGCTGCTGTCGCCAAGCGTTGGAACCGGACTATGGTGTCCTATGCTGACGACACGCAGCTGGCGGTTGCATTAAGTGGGGCCTCCGACCTTGAGGCTGCCAAGTTCCGCGAAGGACTGAGCTCAGTGGCCCGCTTGATGACAGATAACTGCCTGCAACTGAACGCAAAAAAAAAACGAAGTGCTCATTGTCGGCAAGCAGAGTCATCTATGGGGTGATCATTGGTGGCCATCTGAGCTTGGTTCAACTCCCCTTCCTGTTACTGAGGTTAAGAACCTTGGGACTTGGCTGGATTCTAAACTTAGCTTTGCCTGTCACACCAAGAAAACTGCTGCTATGTGTTTTGGGATCTTACGGGGGCTTAGACCTATTTTTAAATTCTTTGACGCTCCAACCAGACAGCTTATTGTTCAAGCTACGATTTTGTCTAGGTTGGACTATGCGAGCTCTCTCTTGTTGGGAGCTAATCTGGCTGAACTCTCCAGACTTCAATGCATTCAAAATGCTGCCGCCAGGGCTCTGGTTGGCTTACCGAGATTTTGCTCGGCCAAAACTACCATTGTTAAACTGCATTGGCTCCCTGTTGTTCAGAGGATTAAGTTTAAATCTTTGTGCCTTGTGTTTAAAATTCTGAAGCATTCTTCTCCTCAGATTTTGGAGCATCTCATTCTGCCTTATGTTCCCTCGCGCCTTCTCAGATCCTCAGGTGACTATTTGGTCACAGTCCCGCGCTTTAAGAGAGCTAGGGCCGGAGGTCGCTCTTTCAGAGTTCTTGCTGCCAGGCTCTGGAATTCTCTCCCTGTTCATATCCGTGCAATCAACAAACTTTTTGCTTTTAGGAAGGCTGTTAAAACCTTCCTCTTTCCTCTGGAATCTTAGTACTGTTGTGTTCTTGTTTGTGGCATTACTTGTGTCCGGCTTTCTGTTCTCTATAGCGCCGGGACGCGAAAATAAAAGTGCTTGGGATCACGATCAAACAGATCAAACATCAAAGCGGCCGTGAAAGTGAAAGTATTTGCGGTCAAGCGCGGCGCGCGCGCCCTCGCACATGCACTGTAGCTCTAGGCTGGCCTGGTAGCACTTTTTGGAGCCCTTTCAATAAGTCTCGCCAGACCAGCGCATGCGCTGGGTCAGGCGAGACCTAAAAATCAAAGCAGTTGCCTTAGACACTGTCTTCATGGAAGAGTCAAAAGGAGCATCGGAGAAGAGAATTTTTTTCAGAACTAATCTTACAAACCTCAAGCTTAAGAAATATATCCATTAAAATCCCTTGATTTGCTGTGTTGCCCTGACCTAATTAACAAGCATTGGCATAGCCAATAGGTCTCGCCTTTGGGACCTTATAAGTGTTTAGCCATGCAACAGTTGATGTGGTTGCACCAATGATATTGTGCTGCATAACTAAATACTTATAAGGTCCCAAAAGCGAGACCTATTGGCTATGCCAATGCTTGTTTTCTGTACTTTACCTCCTTTTCGCTTATATCACATAGGGGTGACCTCAATATACCGGACTTCAGTATGTGCACTTCAAAAAAGCCTTCTCTATCGTTTTATTTGATAAACTGTTGTCCATGTAAGATAGCACCCCAGGGCACCCGGAGCGTGCACAAAACATCTACCGTGCCTCTAGTTCACTATTAGCGTTGCTGTCCTGGTGAGGGGAACCATAAATGTTTCTAACTTTCTGTTTGAAACGTATCACTTTTTTTTTTTAAATGCTTCTCAATGCACTGATATAATCTGATGTACTAAGGTAAAATGCTTCTGCAGGATAATGAAATCCGTGGCGGTGGCTTGGATTTGTAATGGTAGGCTAGGGGCGAGAGGGGCAGAGGGTGTCAAAAAAAAAAATTACACCTCCTTGCCGCTCTCTCCCATGTCGTGTCTCCTCTGCGTCTGACAAACAGAAAGCAGCCAGGCTCCCCTGAGCCAATCACAACGCTGCAATGCTGCATTGTGATTGGCTCCCCCAAGCCAGTCACAACACTGCAATGCAACAACACTGCAATGCAACAACACTACAATGCAGTGTTGTGATTGGTCTGAGTGACCATAGTTCGGCGCTCAGACGGGGATTGGGGGCCTGGGCATGTGCTCCCCCCAGGCTGTAATGCAGCCTGGAGGGGAACATGCAAAGTGAGCATGAGTGTTTGGCCGGCCAGAGACAGCCAGCCAAAGCGTCACGCGCTCTTCAGTGTGCCCACCACTCCTCCCCTGCCCCGCCCTGTGAGCAGAGCAGCCCCTCCCCCTTGCAGCTGCAGCAGGAACAAATAAAATCATAATAATGTCAAGTTATTATCATATTATTTTTCCTTTCTTTCACTGCTGCAAAGCAGTGGGGCGACGCTCCTCCGCCTTAGCGGAGAAGCCGCCACTGAATGAAATACACATTTTGAATAGACTTTATCATATTTTTACGCATGTGTTGCAAAATATCTTTAAACAACGAAGGTTTTTCTGAAGTTAAGTGGTGCAAGACACCTTCTTTCCCTTTACTTCAGGTAAGGCATAAGGGCCAGAGCTGCCGACTTTGGAACTGAGGAACCGGGTTCGTGTCTCGGCGTCGGGCCAACATCCTGTGATTCTGGCCAAATCACTTAATCTCCCTGACTGTGTCCTTGTGTAATGTAACTGCTACTCATTAAAGCGCTCCAAAGCCTTCGGGACCAGTTCACGCTATATTAAAACTGCAAAAAATATAGTATAATGAATGTTCTCCCTTTATTTAGCAGTTTCTCAATGTTAGTGCTGAGTCAAGCAAACAGCTGCCCATTGCGCCCCTCAGACCTTCACTGACAAGTGAAGGTCTGAGGGGCGCATATGAAGTGGTGGGGGGGGGGGCGCATGTGAAGGACGGGGGGTGGAGGAGACGCATGTGAAGGGCGTGGTATGCAAGTGAAGGACGGGGGGCACATTGAAAGGGCGTGTGGGGCGCAAGTGAAGGTCAAGGGGGGCATGTTAAGGACGGGGCGCATCTGAAGGACAGGCGGCGGAGGAGACGCATGCGAAAAGTGAAGGACGGGGGGCGCATATGAAGGGGGGGGGGGACCACCTGAAGGAGGGCGGGGGGCGCAAGTGAAGGCCTGAGGGGCGCATATGAAGGGGGGGGGCATATGAAGGAGGGGGGGCGCATGTGAAGGACGGGGGGTGGAGGAGACACATGTGAAGGGCGTGGGGCGCAAGTGAAGGACGGGGAGCACATGTGAAGGACGTGGAGGGGGACGAGTGAAGGTGGGGGGCGCACCTTGAGTATGACTGAAACAAGTTATTTTTAGTGCAATGTAGGAACACATGCGTGGCGATGCCTTTAGTCCTGTGTACCCGCCAGTCTTGAGTGTATAAAACATCCCCTGCGGGCGGGGGGAGAGGCCATCGGTACCAGGGGAGTGAGAACAGGACCGGTGTGAGGGCCTCCAGGGGGTGCGCCCATGGCTGGCTGCGCGCTCACCCCCCAGGGACTCGCACAGCGCTTGGAACTGGACACCACGCTTCTCAGCTCAGGACGGAAACACTGCGTGGGATGTGACTTCAGAATCCAGACACAC
Organism: Triturus cristatus; assembly: GCF_964204655.1. Lineage (NCBI taxonomy): Eukaryota > Metazoa > Chordata > Amphibia > Caudata > Salamandridae > Triturus > Triturus cristatus. Next base: position 820,272,585 of record NC_140595.1, read on the forward strand.
AGACAGGAAACAACAGGCGTCCATCACCTCAGCACCGGCTCTGGAAATAGGTCACTGCTGGAGGGAGGGGGCCGGGAGGGTGCGGCCCAGGGCTGCCAGGGAGGCCGGCGGGGCTCGGGGCATCGTTCAGTCTGCAAAGAGGAAGGGAGGAGGAGAAACGCACTTACAGGTCTGCAACAAAGACGCCGAACGTTTTTGTGTCATTCATGGGTCCTTAGAAGATGTTTGGGACGAGCCCCTCCCGCCGCTCCTTCAGTGAACCCCGGCGAAGAGACTGCGCCGTCGAGGATGCTACAGGGATCGGGGTTACCAACATGGGGTGCCCGCACCCCCAGGGGGTGTGAGATGAGATTGCAGGGGGTGCAACAAAGAGGGAAAGAAAGGATGTACATTATGCATAGTAGGAAGCGGCAAAACTTTTGTAGGGGTGCGAACATTAATCAAGCATTTCTTCGGGGTGCGGGGCACAGAAGAGGTGGGGAGCCCCTGGTCTAGATTCTATCCACGGTCCGAGTCGGGCCTTTCTCCGGGGCAACCACAGTCCAAGGCACCCATCGGGCCGTGCAAGGCTTACAAAAGGCCCGTGTGCCCTGCTTCTGCCACTCACGCCCAATCAGCTGGCTTTACCTGAGGAGTCCTAACACCCTGTATTTAGTCATCACCTTAACCTGTACATCAACCAGTGGGATTTCTTTCTGTAATGACTTCTTCTGCATGCACCTGGTTCCATCCTCCAACCACGCCAGAGACATTTTGATGGCAGCTTCCCTTTCCGAAAGGGGCACAGAGGGTTATACTCTGGTCCTACTGTTGGAGAAGTCTAAATCGATCCAAATTATTTCTTGCAACGCACTCTCCACAGAACCAACAGCCACACACTCGCTCTATACGCGTTCCTTAACCATCTGGGTCTCTCTCTAAAAGACCATTGGCGTTGCACCCAGTTACCCCTGGGGAAACCCTCAATGCAGAAGATCTCCCGCGGGAAGTCAAGGAGCTCATTGGTGGTGGGGCTGTACACGCACTAGGATTGGTCATTCACAAGCACCAGAACGTACCTTCCGCAGAAACCTTTCTTGTCGATATGCCTTATTATGCCAAAGGCTAATTGTACTTGAGTGCCTCAGCAGGAGAAATGGGTGCTTTCCTTACAATCTTAGTCTTGACACGGAGAGCGCGGCCCGTCCTTTTATTCTGGCTTCTGCCCAGTTGCCCCTCTTGTACCAGATTAATAATTCTCTCTCCAGGGTAAATTGGGGGGGAATTAGTTTGTTTGCTCTTTAATTCATTCCCTCCATCGAGCTCATTCCTGACTTACAAGTATCCACTTATGCTCTCTGCGAGATCTCTGCACCTGGTGGCCAACCAGACAGGATCTCGTCTCGGAGTTCCTTCAGCTCCTCGTCTTCCGAGATGCAGTCTTCCCACTCGCCTCCTCCCGAGCCTCAACCAGTGAACGGCCAGCACAAGGTCAGCCACATCTCAAGGATATCTTCAAGTCCCTCAAAGCCACATCCTGTCAAGTAGATATCCTACCCTCATTCTTTACCAAAGCCCACTCTGGGGAAACCATCTCACCCCCACTCCATCGTCAAGGCCTCCCTCACTCAAGGCATCTTCCCAGAATCCGTCCAGACAGAGTAGATCCTGTCAGAAACCTACACTAGACCCTGAGGACATCAACTGCCACCCGATCACTCATCTACCCTGAATTGTCAGGTTCATCATAAAAAGCAGTCTGCAGACAATGCCACGATCACACCGATGCCAACATTCTCCTGCCCAACTAACAATCTGGCTTCAGATGAGGATGGAGTGGAAGCCCAAGTGATCACCCATGGCGGAGTTTAATTTAGGCATTCCTACCATCACCACGTTGTCTGCTGCTGCCTGGAGACGGCTACATTACAAATCATAGAAGATGCTCCCTGACCACCGGTAAAGAGGACTCCTGCCCTCTGAAACTTCTCGACCTCTCACTTGTAGATAAAACCAGCGATCAAACCATCCTCGTCCGCACTGGCAACCTCTGGCAACCTCCTCCACCGGGTTTGCTGCTTGTCCAATCAACACCAGTTTCTGGGACCTCCAGGTCCCAGAAGCTCACCATCCACCTTCAAAGTGCCCATGGGTTCCCTCGTGTCCTTAGTCATGTTCAACCTCTGCTTGGAGCCCTTGGTAATCTATTCCTCTGTAATAGCATCGAAAGTCGCCAATACGGCAATGATGCACACCGCTATTTGAAGGTCTCCTCCATTAATGACGTCCAATGCCTGGAACAGTGCCTGCACGTTATCCTGACATGAATTTCAGGCCGCTACCTGAAGCTCAGCGTTACCAAAACAGAATTTCTACTATTTGTCAAGAACAATAAGAAACAGGTAATCTAAACCTGGCTCAATGGCATGAGCTCAAACGGATTCAAACCTCAGCTTCTACCCACATCAAGTCTCTCCGATTCACCGTGGACCCCACCAAACCCTCAAGGGCACATCTCCAAGGAATGCAAGATAGCTTTTTACCAGCTCGCTACACTAAAGAAAGCGAAACCATTCCTCCCAGAAAGGGACTTCGGAACCACTGTTCAAGCCCTCGTACACTTGTATCTGGATGGTGGCAATGCCCTGACCGAGAGAGGGCTTGCATAAAGAATGAGGATAAGGTACCCTCTTCATAGGACACGGCTTTGAGGGACTGGAGGTATGCAAGAAACCTTTTAGGGATGACCTTTATGACATGTGGAGCAGAGGGATGAGTGTTGGGGACAGCGGGCTTGGTGTGGTCTGATCTTCTCACTGAAGAAGAGGTTGGTTTGCATTGCACACGTCTGTGACATGTGGGATTGGAGGGTCAGGCAAGAGGTTGATATAGGGCTGGATTGGTTGAAGAACATTCTACCTCTTGTTTCAGCCTCATCGGTGGGGTTGACGTAGTACTTGGAATTGTAATCAGCGTTTGAGACCACGCAATTGTTAGGCCGGTAAGCTGAAAGAAGAAGACTGTTGTTCACTTGTTCTTTATTACTTTTACCATAAAAAGAGTACTATTGCCTATCTTCCCTTTTCTTTTTCTTTCTTTCCCCTCTCCTCTTTGCCCCCACCATTCCGGGGAGGGGCGAACGGGCATCAGGTCATGCGCTTGTCTACATGACTTCAATACCAAGATGTAGGTGGACAGTCATCCCCTGCCCAGGATACACCTCATACCAAGTTAAGTTAAGGACGCCCATTGCTTCGGCGTCCTAGACTTATCCTCGGCGTATCACCAGGGCAAGTGACATCCTAACTCCAGCTTACATGCTTTATAAACCCACTTGGAGCTTACAGCTACATAGTGCGCCCAGATTCTATACTGCAGGTCTGTCCCCGCATAAGGGCCTCCGCCAGGCGTCATCAAGGGCCTCAATAAATATCCCCACATCAGCCCCCACCCTAATGGAACTGCACTGGCTCATCTTGCCAGCCTGTGCCACCTTCAGCATCAGCACCGGGCCTTCTTCATCCATGCACCCAGGAGCAAGACCACCCCAAAACCTCTCCACCATAGGAAAGACCTGAAGACACGCAACTTTAAATAACACTACAGCATCATAAAGGAGCAAGCCATCCCACTCAGCCAGCTGTTAGAGCCTCTGCCACTCTCCCGGCTCTTTGGGTCTATTATAGAAGGCACAAGGGGCGGGGGTATTCAGAGAGAGACAGAGAGATACAGGGAGAGAGAGGGAAAAGGAGGGAGAGGGAAAAAGAGACAGAGAGAGAAAAGGGTGAACGAAAGAGAGCAGAAGAAAGTGCAAGAAGGTGAAGAGATAGGAGACAGAGAGAGAGCGCGAGAGAGAGGGAGAAAGATAATATGAGATAAAGGGAATGGATGACTGGAAATAAGGAGGTGAGGAGGAGGGAGAAATGAGCAGGGCCACAGAACTCTTCCGCCAGGGCCTGTTTGGAGCTCAGTCCGGCCCTGCTCAGTTACAGCAACACCTGCAGTCTAAAAACGGGCCAGCACCGTCGTCCGAACCTGCGACCCCCTGCAACGACAACACAGACACACACAGCTCTCTCAAGTGTCTGCGGAGAGAGGGGCACTGCGGGCATTACAGAAGAAAAAGCCGAGAAGGAGAAACTGGCAACAAGGAACAAAAGACAAGAAAGTTGAAGAGAGAAAGGAGTGAGGGACAAACACTGAATGGACTCAACCATGGGAATGCGCAGAGGCCAGCGAGGAAGCGTGAGTCACGGAGGATTTGGGTTCTTGTGACATAACTATATGAAGAAAGAGTGACGCAGGGCATGAGACCCACGATGAAAGGGGAGACCTGATGAAAAAGAGAAGCACATGGGGAGACGGCGAGTAAAACAAGGGGAGTCAACGGAGCAAGAGACCTCACACCCCCGACACTGCAACCCCGACTCCGACGCGGTGCCCCGAAAGCACAGCCAGGGGCAGCCTGGCACCCGAGCAGCCGTGCCCAGTAGCGCAGCTGCCAGCGAGTAGGCCAGCTGACGTCAGAGGAGGGGGCCCAGGGACCTCGCCAGAGCACTGGACCTTGTGTGCTATTTACAGAAGCATCCAGGTCAGAGGGAACCAGCTGCTGCGCCCCAAAAGACCAGCCAATAACAACAGAGGAGCGGATCGAGCTCACGGGCCCTTCCCGACTCATGATCAGCCCAGGACAAATATTAAAAAAAAAAAAAATATTCTCAAGAGGGAAAAACAGTCATGAGGCTCACAGATTGTAGAAGCGCGCCACTAAACTGAACGATACCTTGACTTTTACCAGCACTTCGCAAGTTGGAAAATGCGGAAAACCCGCTTTACCATTTCCAAAACTAAAAAGTCTAAATAGTGTCAAAACAGCTGCTCCGAAAACAAAAGAAAAACCAAAGAGCGATGGGAGGAAGGCTGGAGCTCATCTCCGCCGCTGGTAGCTACTCGGCCTCACCTTCGTCTATGGCTTCTTGAGCCGGGCATGCCACCTCAGACTGGCACCGGCCACATGCACCGGCGATTGGCTGAGCTCCGTTCAAGCGCTCCTTCCATCACCTTCTTGTCTGAGCCCAGAACTGAACCAACAACACACACTTAGAAACAGGGTAAAGAGAACCATTATCAAACCAAGACCAAATGCACCCGAGATACGCTAGAAGAGAACTCTCCTCAAACTAAGAGTAGTGCCTCGCAAAAAACCGAACTAAAGCACAAGACAAGCGCTGCAGTGCCACTATGGCTCCCCTGTGTGAGAGCTACTGGCTCTGACAGGGTCTTCTAGCCAATGCTGTAGAGCAACATGGCTGCTGCCCAGCATGGCTAAAAGTTAGTGGCGTGGCTTGGAATGGAGTGACGTAGAATGGAATAGTGGCCTAGAGTGGAGCGCAGTAGAGTGCTGTAGAACGGAGTCGCAGAATGGAGTGGCATAGAATGGACAGACGCAGAATGGACAGACGCAGAATGGACAGACACAGAATGGACAGACGCAGAATGGAAAGACGCAGAATGGACAGACGCAGAATGGACAGACGCAGAATGGAAAGACACAGAATGGAAAGACACAGAATAGAAAGACATAGAATAGAGTGGCATAAAATGTAGAGTCATACAGGGGCCTGGAGTAGAGGGGCCTGGGGTAAAATGGAATAGAGTGCCGTAGAGTGGCATTGTGTGGAGTGGAGGTGCAGAGTGGAGGAGGAGAGTGGCGTGGAGGAGAGAGTGGCATGGAGGAGAAGAGAGTGGAATAGAATAAAGTGGCACAGAGTGGAGTGGCATAGACAGGAGTAGAGTGATATGGAGCAGTGTGGCATAGAGTAGTGTGGCACAGAGTACAGTAGTGAGGCATAAAGAAGAGTGCCAAAGATTAACATAGAGTGCAACAGAGTGGCATTGAGTAGGGTTGCGTATACTGCAGTGGAGTTACATTCTGTGTAGTGGTACAGAGTGGAGTAGAGCAAAGTGGCATAGAGCGCTCTAGATTGGCATTGTGTAGAGTGGCGTGGCATAGAGGAGAAGCGTAGAATAAAGTGGCATGGACTAGAGGGGTGTGGAGTAGAGTGGTGTGGAGTAGAGTGGCATGGAGGAGAGTGGCAAGGAGGAGAGTGAAAAAGAGCTACATAGTGTGGCCAGGTGTAGAGTAGAGTGGGAGAGGGGAGTGGTATAAGGAGGAATGGCATAGAGAGGAGGGGGAAGGAAATAGAGTGGCATAGAGTAGAGTGGCATACTGTGACGTGGAGTGGCATAGAGCAAATTGGAGTAAAGTAAGGAGTGGAGTGGCATAGAATAGAGTAGAATAGAGTGTTGTAGATTAAATTGGTATAGAATTGGAGTGGCACAGAGTACAGTGGCACAGAGCACAATGGCACAGAATAGAATGGTATAGAGTGGGATAGAATAGAATGGAGTGGGATAGAGTAGAATGGAGTGGGATAGAGTAGAATGGAGTGGGATAGAGTAGAATGGAGTGGCGTAGATTAGAGTCGGGTGGCAAAGAATAGAATGGAGTTGTGCAGGGTAGAGTAGAGAGCATAGAGTAGAATGATGTTGAGTGCAGAGGAGTAGAGTGGAGTGCAGTGGCGCAGAGTGAAGTGCAGTGGCACAGACTAGAGTGGAGTGGCATAGACTAAAGTGGTGTAGAGTGAAGTGGAGTTGTGTAGAGTAGAGCGGCGGGGCGTAGAGTAGAGCGGTGGGGCGTAGAGTAGAGCGGCTGGGCATAAAGTAGAGCAGTGGGGCATAGAGTAGAGCGGCCGGGCATAGAGTAAAGCGGCGGGGCATAGAGTAGAGCGGCGGGGCATAGAGTAGAGAGGCGGGGCATAGAGCGGTGGGGCGTAGAGTAGAGCGGCTGGGCATAAAGTAGAGCGGTGGGGCATAGAGTAGAGCGGCGGGGCATAGAGTAGAGCGGCGGGGCATAGAGTAGAGCGGCGGGGCATAGAGCGGTGGAGCGTAGAGTAGAGCAGCGGGGGTAGAGTAGAGCAGCAGGGGGTAGAGTAGAGCAGCGGGGGTAGAGTAGAGCAGCAGGGGGGTAGAGTTGCGTAGAGTGGAATGGCGTGGAGTACAGTAGAGTGGCTTGGCGTAGAGTAGTGTGGCGTGGAGTGCTGTGGCAAAGAGTAGAGCACAGTGTCATAGACTAGAATGACGTGGAGTGGCATAGAGTAGAGTAACGTAGAGTAGAGTGGTGTAAAGTAGAGCAATCCAGTTATGGGTGTAAGTAATTAAAATGTCAATAAAGAGGGTAGATAGGCAGAAAGCAACTTAAATAAGAAGCTGTATGCCTGTTAAATGTAGGAAAGCACACTGCACATCCAGTAATAATACCAAAACCCTTATAAAATAATGTTTAAAAAAGAGTGCATTGCAAAAAGACGAGGAAGAACACATGTATTTGGATCATGCTCTCGAGAGGAGACAACACAAGAAAGGAACGGAGGCCTTTGGGAGCTAAACAACGGAAAGATTGCAAATTAGAGTGACAACGAAAAGAACGAATGGTACGCTGTGGGCAGGCAGTATGCCCACTAAGCTGTAAACAATATGTCTCACAGCACAGTGCATGCACTATGTAGGCGAGACAATCTAACTCCCAAAATAGAACACTACCGCACACGTCGAAACAACCGGATAACAGGGCAAGGCTCAACACTAAAGGCACTATTTTGAAACCACGATCAGCATCTTTCATGTTAAGAAAGTCAAAATCACAACCCATTACCAACACATCATGTCATATAACAAAAAGAAATATATCCTCAAACCAGGATCAATACAGTACACGCTAAGCAACATATAAAACTGCAGAAATAGCTCCAAAACATAACCAGCATATCATAATTTATTAAATGCCACAAAACAATTAAGTGCAAAACAAGAGCTAACATAGTAAGGTTTAAAAAACACACTAAAAACAAACTATCGTCAAACCATAAATAATATCTGTTGGAACCGGCACTTCTGGTTGGCTAAAGGGATGCCCCCAGCCAGGCAGAACTGTCCACTCCCGTCAAGGGCGGGTGATTACAATTGCTGTATAACCTGTGCTCACCCTTGGGTAGCTTAGCACTGAGCAGTCAGGCTTAATTCAGAGGCAGTGTGTAATGCAGAGGCACAGCAGTCAGTCGCGATAAATACACTGAGCGTCACAAAAGAGATTTTGCATAGGAAGTATGTAAAAACATTTGTATTCAACACACATATACAATCATTATAACATGAACATCAGGTACTTTTGGGCATAAAACACATTTGGAATTATTACCAGCAGTACTAGGCCCACTTGTATTGTTATGAAATCAATAGTATTCACATTGGGGACATTTCCCAAACTATCCCTCTCCCAAAGCAAGCACCCTTACGCGGGGCGACACGCTGTCCACCCCAGGATCACCCTACCAATCCGGATAATACAGTCCCACACAGTTATAGGGTACACCGAGGGTCACAACAATTTCAAAAATATGTACATACACGAAACGAGAATACAATTTAGCAGCACCACAGGCCGGAGCCACGCGAGTAATCTCAATGTCAAATGTATTGTGCTTTTGGCATAAAATCAACGTATAAAGCGGCCCTGCCGGCCAGTGTTGTGAATTACAGGTGGTCCACTCCCTATGACTCCCACTCGCACACACTCACTCCGCACCGCTACACGGTGCAACAGGTATCCAGCACAGTCTGTACGGAACGCTTTCGCACACATACGCACTCAGCACCATAATGCGGTGTCACAGGTACAGAGCAGGTCAATGGATAACAAGCAACCTACAGACTCCGTGGCGTCAGCCTTTCTTTACCCTCTAGTTCACCCTGATTGTCCTATATCCCCGGACAGATGATAACCAGCCCCACCACTTGGATACTAGGCCTCAAGAGGCCAAAATCACTTAGTCTGGGTTCTAGGGAAGCTGGTGGGAATATGTAGCAGGTCTTAATTAGGAGGTAGAAGTAAACAAGAGGAGTTTAGCAGTCACTCTGGAAGTTCATCCACAGATATCAAAACACAATGGAGTCAAGCAGTTTCTTCACCCGGTTCTGAACTGTCTCTGAAACATACCTTCAACCCAGTCAATCTCTCTTTGCTATTACCTGGCGCCAAGAGGTCTTCGGGAGGGGCCAGGTTTAAGGAGGACAGTTGGTCCGCCGCAATAGGGTCAAATAGGGAACAACAGATGAATGGGCAGTAGCACAGGGGAGCCTCTCGGTAGAAGGCGGTACCCCGCCAGGTACACGATGATCAGGGTCTTCTCCAAGCAATCTGGGCACAGCTTCTGGTACGCGTTGGGATGAGTTACATCAGACACATCTGGTTTCAAACATGAAGAGTTATCTCCCTGGAAATGAGGCACTATGACCACTGCACGTTGATATGGGTTGCACCAGGCAATTCCAGTCACACGCAATGAAGAGTTGCAAATTTCGTACCTCCCTGGAAAGGAGGCACCACATCTGGTGCATGATAAGCAGGTTGCACTAGACCAGTCCAGCCACACACACACACACACAAGGGCCAGTTCAGAAAAGCCAAATGAGATAGAATGCAGCACTACTACGGGTACAACCCTACCTTCGAGGGTCGCACCCTGTGAATCGGACACCACATTCAATAAGCATTCAGTTGGCATAATGCACAAGAGAGACGGCGCATGATCGACAAAGCAGGTCACCTTGGATCCCCCAACCGGTGAATCTGATCACCACCCTTAAGACACTTGTGTGTCAGGGTCTGTGCGATGTGGGCACCACACACCTTAGAAGTAAGCAAAAATTCTGGGGCTCCGCATTAGACAGTCCGGTTTCCACACACAAGTCTTAGTTCTACCTTCACACAGTGCTGCCCATTGGGATTCAGTAGCCAATGTGGAGACTTGAGGGCACTGCTCTCCAGGTGTCAGCTAGATGTTGTAGGTCCCTCACAAGAGATCTTTGATGTCCCTGAGGGAACAGGAGGCCCTGCCAACGGACCTTTGGAGAGCACACTTCTGGGCGCCACACTTCAGCAGGTCTTCAGGTCCAGGCCAGCCACTATTCAGAAAGAACAATTGATGGACAGAATGCAGAACAATGTCATACATTCACCCCAGTACAGAGATCTGGGCCTAAATCCATCGTCTTTTTGCTCATCATGCCATTCCAGTTTGGACCCAGCCATATGCAAATCAGTCTTGACCCTGTGCCCAATGGGAACAGTAGTCCAGCCCGAACTGCCAGGCCAGGTCCTCCCTGGACTGGAAACAAGCATCCTAGGACTGGTTTCGGGCTTTCAGCCCTCATCAGCCAGGATAGCTTGACTCCAGTGGCACAGTGAGCCCAGGACCCACGTCTGGGCATACCCGTCCCACTCGGGGTGACAAATGCAAAGCAACAGTTCAGGCTGGACTGTTCCCATGAGGCACAGGGTCAAGACTGATTTGCATATGGCCATGTCTAAACTGGGGTGGCGTGGTGATCAAAAGAATGACGGATTTAACCCAGGTCTCTTGACTGGGAGTGAATGCTTTGATTTGTTCTGCATTCCGTCCATCAATTGTGTGTCTTTAGCTTTCAATGCATAATAAGGCGCAGTGGCGAAAACAATATCAGTACAACTTTGGTCCTCCTTCACGGCATTAAAACACTACCCAAATAGGCTGCATGCTAGCAAGACTCTTCCATCCAATACTCTCCCATGGAGTAGCATGCTATCCATCCTTAAATGTGCTTCTAAGCCTTTTCAAGGTTATGAAATGCTTTACAAATGCAATTTCAATAAAATACATCAATGCTGCTTTGTAGCCAAGCTTGTGCCTCATAAGTACTATTTATTATAGATACATACACACACTCATATACGAATAAGCTTTGTAGAGCTGTAAGACAGAGAATTATTAGTTTGGTTGGGCAGTTGCCCATCTTAAAGAATAATGAAACGAACTTCTCAGTGTGAATTTTAAAATCACTAAAATAACTTGAGTTCAACCCCGGTAGCTATGCCACAGAGCAGACAGGCCGAATATAGGGGCAGTGTAAGGTATTTAGGCAGTACCAAAACAGTAATAAAGTCAAAACACCCAAAAATAAATATCCTAAACTAAATTAGAAAAGAGGATAAAATTGTAAATACAAAATGATACCAAAACAACAAAAATCCAATAAGGGGAACTGAAGATATTACATTTTTGACGTTTCAAGCAAAAAAAGCTCCATGAAACATGAAAGCAGGAGACCAGGACCAAAGCATGATTTCAGGACGACCGCAATGAAGCATGGGTCAGATACATCAAGCAATGTTGCCCCGGTAAAAGATTTGACCTTCTGACTTAGAACCTAATTTGTATGTTGGCGGAAAAGGAACAGCGATGGTGATCCCTCCCTGTCGACATAGTGGTCCTCCTGCCTTATCTTTGGAATTCACTTCTCTTACCCTGGGTACAGAAGGTAGCAGATCCAGTGTTCTGAGGGAGGGGACTTTGGGTGCTAGATTTATTGTAGGCATTAGATAGTTGGTTAGTGGTACTCCTGGCTCATTCCTAACCAATGGAGAAAATGGTCCCAGCAGCAACCCTACCCGCTTTTGCAGCAGTTCCTGTTTGCCCTACTGCAAACAATCCCATAGTGCACCTTACTCCTAAAATTCAAGATGGAGAAACCCTTCACCCCGTGTGCAGAACCTGGTGCCCACCCAGAGGTGTGACCAGGGAAATGAGTAGCCTCCTTTGCTGTGGTCATTCAAAACTATTTCTGGGAGTAGCTCCATCTCCCACTGGGTTTGATGGCAGCCTGGTTGGGGGGGAGTGTGGGGGGGGGAGTGATACAAGATTGCCTTCTACAGGCCTCACCTTACATTTACTTGTGAAAGGGCAGGTCCCTGTACAAGGTAATAAAGTTCCTCGGTACACCTTTATTGGTATACTACAAGAGGAAGAGAAACCCCTTCCCACACCCAGGCCACTGTTCCTGCTCCAGGAGGGGCGTTGGGGGGGGGGGAGGGGGAGGAGGGGCATATTTCACTTTTAATTATCAGGCACCATAACTTGTAGGCGACAAGGTGTACGTCGGGGTGACTTATATTTAACAGCTGTGATTCACACCCGTTTAAAAGGGTTATTTTGACAGCTCTGTAAAGAAGATGTTAAGCTGCTGCAGTCAGGCTTCACGGGGTAGGCCTGAAGCCGTGTTTTCTCTGTCACTGCAGTTTGAAGGCAAAATCAGCCCCACAGACCCCAAGTGACATTTAACTTTCCATGCCATGGGTGTGTTTATGCACCAAATGAACAAGTTATTTACCTTTAGTAACACTTTTTCTGGTGGGTACAGTATGTACCTGCAGATTCCTCACCTTTGAATATACGCATGGCCCAGCTTGACCCGTAAACTTTTCGATAGCTCTCCCACCCTGGAAGGGGGTGGTGTCTCCATCACAGCTCAGCATGCAGCCTCGCTTAATGTCAATGAAGCCATAAAACGCCTCTATCGGTGTAATGATGTCAGTTTCCTTCCATTTTTAGGGTTGAGCCTGCGAGTGCATGTGCTAGGCACTTGAATACAACAAGCATTGGCATAGCCAATAGGTCTCGCCTTTGGGACCTTATAAGTATTTAATTATGCAGCACAATATCCTTGGTGACACATCAACTGTTGCATGGCTACACACTTATAATGTCCCAAAGGTGAGACCTATCGGGTATGCCAATGCTTTCATTTCTTTTGCTGACCTCCCTCTCCCTTCCTCCCTCTCCCTTCCTCCCTCTCCCTTCCTCCCTCTCCCTTTCTCCCTCTCTCTTTTGTTTAAGGCACAGTCCCGCCCTTATCCTCCTTCCTCCAGACACATGGAGGAGAAACATCAAATTAAACCAGGAATGTACCTTAAAAAAATCCAGATAAACAAATATAGGCCTTGACCAAACACTGGGTCACATTTTTCCAATGTGATTCATGCAACCGCAATCGTGTGGACAGCAAACAGGTCAACTTGTGCAGTAAGTGCAGCTACACGCAAGCTGCAAAGAGTGTACTAGTTGTACCACAAGTTTAGTGTAGCAAGACACACGGATTGCAGACACTTTACTCTTTGTGCCATGTTCTAGGTACAAGCAGATTGGACTGCTATGAATGACGACTCTGTTCTATTGGGCTAGTGTGTCTTCCCATTCCCATACCATTAGGTTTTCGAGAAATCCAACCCTCCTTTTAGCCGGACCCAACAAACTTCCGTCACACCCATGATAGCGGGTTGTAAGGAGGGCCCTGGGCTTCAGACAGATATGTGAGAGGACAGTCTGGCCATTGTAAGGCATGTGGGGATTCAAGGGGTTGGCTACATTATGGTGTCCAGCAGCATTCATCCTTGCAGTCACCAGCCCCTTTTTTGCCTAAATTCTCAAGGCAACCGGAAGTAGGGAAGTAAATCAGGCAGGAGCGCCATTTTGTAAAGATTACAGGAAGGAGGAAGGCACTGATAGGCCCATTTCCATTGCACCGTATTTCAGGGACCATTGTTGGCAACTGCATCTTTCCATCTAAATTGCACCCTTGTTCTACCTCCCGAGTCTATTCTTAGATGAACTTCATTATCTTCTTTGATTTAAATTCGCAAATTGCTCACAGTCTTGCAGATACATTCCAGCAACCTTAGCTTGCATGACTTGCATGACTTGCATGACTTGCATGACTTGCGGATCGGTGCACATTTCACCTGTGCGGTTATCTCTGCTTCCCATGTGTAGTGTTATGCTGGGATCATTTGCCTATCACATTTCTACCTTTCTATGGCCCGCCTATCACGGCCTGTCTTTGTCACAGCCTGCAGTTAGCGTGAAATGTGGGCATTGTGTGTAGTTGTTTAGTAATGAAGCCCATTGGATAGTAGCTGGCGGACAAGGATTGTTGATCGAAGGGGCGAGAGGCCACGGGCTCAATGTGAGCAGGAACTGGGGCACCCAAACATCCAGCCCCTAAAAGGTAAACTGGTTTCTGGGAGTGACCCCTTGCGTGCGCTTGGTAGCAATGTCCATCAATGTCGTAAACAGCAAAAAGTACCATAGGGCAGATATAGTTTCAAGAAAAATGTGGCTACCAAAAGCGGGGGCGTAACAAGCAGCAGGTGCGGTAGCACCAGTCTCCATGGGTGAGAGGGGTCCACAGCACCCCAATTATTGTTTTTAAAAAAATGATCAAACAAGGTGATTGGAGGGTTGGATGCCACTTTCCTTCCTTACCTTATGACCCATGGCAGCGTTGCTACGGCACTGACCATAAGATTATACCCAGAGCTGCATCCTGGTCACATTTCCCTTCAGCTCAGCTTTATATGGTGGAGTCAGCTGGAGAACACAGTCAGATCGCCTCTAAGCCACGCCTCCTCTCTGCGGCAGAGAGATGGCTTGGAGACTCCTGCCTGGTCCCCTCCAGTGGAGCCAGGGCCCCATGTAAGCCACGCCTCCTCTCTGCGGCAGAGAGATGGCTTGGAGACTCCTGCCTGGTCCCCTCCGGTGTAGCCAGGGCCCCATGTAAGCCATGCCTCCTCTCTGGCGGGAGAGAGATGGCTTGGAGACTCCTGTCTGATCCCTCCGGTGGAGCCAGGGCACCATGTAAGCCACGCCTCCTCTCTGGCGGGAGAGAGATGGCTTGGAAACTCCTGCCTGGTCCCCTCCGGTGGAGCCAGGGCCCCATGTAAGCCACGCCTCCTCTCTGCGGCAGAGAGATGGCTTGGAAACTCCTGCCTGGTCCCCTCCAGTGGAGTAAGGCCTCCATGTAAGCCACGCCTCCTCTCTACGGCAGAGAGATGGCTTGGAACCTCCTGCCTGGTCCCCTCCGGTGGAGCCAGGGCCCCATGTAAGCCACGCCTCCTCTCTGCGGCAGAGAGATGGCTCGGAGACTCCTGCCTGGTCCCCTCCGGTGGAGCCAGGGCCCCATGTAAGCCATGCCTCCTCTCTGGCGGGAGAGGGATGGCTTGGAAACTCCTGTCTGATCCCTCCGGTGGAGCCAGGGCCCCATGTAGGCCACGCCTCCTCTCTTGCGCAGAGAGGTGGCTTGGAGACTCCTGTCTGATCCCTCCGGTGGAGCCAGGGCCCCATGTAAGCCCCGCCTCCTCTCTGCGGCAGAGAGATGGCTTGGAGACTCCTGCCTGGTCCCCTCCGGTGGAGCCAGGGCCCCATGTAAGCCATGCCTCCTCTCTGGCGGGAGAGGGATGGCTTGGAAACTCCTGCCTGGTCCCCTCCAGTGGAGCCAGGGCCCCATGTAAGCCACGCCTCCTCTCTGCGGCAGAGAGATGGCTTGGAGACTCCTGCCTGGTCCCCTCCGGTGGAGCCAGGGCCCCATGTAAGCCCCGCCTCCTCTCTTGCGGCAGAGAGATGGCTGGGAGACTCCTGCCTGGTCCCCTCCGGTGGAGCCAGGGCCCCATGTAAGCCATGCCTCCTCTCTGGCGGGAGAGGGATGGCTTGGAAACTCCTGCCTGGTCTCCTCCGGTGGAGCCAGGGCCCCATGTAAGCCACGCCTCCTCTCTGCGGCAGAGGGATGGCTTGGAGACTCCTGCCTGGTCCCCCTCCGGTGGCGCCAGGGCCCCATGTAAGCCACGCCTCCTCTCTGCGGCAGAGGGATGGCTTGGAGACTCCTGCCTGGTCCCCCTCCGGTGGAGCCAGGGCCCATGTAAGCCACGCCTCCTCTGTGGCGGGAGAGAGATGGCTTGGAGACTCCTGCCTGGTCCCCTCCGGTGGAGCCAGGGCCCCATGTAAGCCACGCCTCCTCTCTTGCGGCAGAGAGATGGCTTGGAGACTCCTGTCTGATCCCTCCGGTGGAGCCAGGGCCCCATGTAAGCCACGCCTCCTCTCTGCGGCAGAGAGATGGCTTGGAGACTCCTGCCTGGTCCCCCTCCGGTGGAGCCAGGGCCCATGTAAGCCACGCCTCCTCTCTGGCGGGAGAGAGATGGCTTGGAGACTCCTGCCTGGTCCCCTCCGGTGGAGCCAGGGCTCCATGTAAGCCACGCCTCCTCTCTTGCGGCAGAGAGATGGCTTGGAGACTCCTGTCTGATCCCTCCGGTGGAGCCAGGGCCCCATGTAAGCCACGCCTCCTCTCTGCGGCAGAGAGATGGCTTGGAGACTCCTGCCTGGTCCCCTCCGGTGGAGCCAGGGCCCCATGTAAGCCCCGCCTCCTCTCTTGCGGCAGAGAGATGGCTGGGAGACTCCTGCCTGGTCCCCTTCGGTGGAGCCAGGGCCCCATGTAAGCCACGCCTCCTCTCTGGCGGGAGAGAGATGGCTTGGAGACTCCTGCCTGGTCCCCTCCGGTGGAGCCAGGGCCCCATGTAAGCCACGCCTCTTCTCTTGCGGCAGAGAGACTGCTTGGGGACTCCTGTCTGATCCCTCCGGTGGAGCCAGGGCCCCATGTAAGCCACGCCTCCTCTCTTGCGGCAGAGAGATGGCTGGGAGACTCCTGCCTGGTCCCCTTCGGTGGAGCCAGGGCCCCATGTAAGCCACGCCTCCTCTCTGGCGGGAGAGAGATGGCTTGGAGACTCCTGCCTGGTCCCCTCCGGTGGAGCCAGGGCCCCATGTAAGCCACGCCTCTTCTCTTGCGGCAGAGAGACGGCTTGGGGACTCCTGTCTGATCCCTCCGGTGGAGCCAGGGCCCCATGTAAGCCACGCCTCCTCTCTGCGGCAGAGAGATGGCTTGGAGACTCCTGCCTGGTCCCCTCCGGTGGAGCCAGGGCACCATGTAAGCCACGCCTCCTCTCTGGCGGCAGAGAGATGGCTTGGAGACTCCTGCCTGGTCCCCCTCCGGTGGAGCCAGGGCACCATGTAAGCCACGCCTCCTCTCTTGCGGCAGAGAGATGGCTGGGAGACTCCTGCCTGGTCCCCTCCGGTGGAGCCAGGGCACCATGTAAGCCACGCCTCCTCTCTGGCGGCAGAGAGATGGCTTGGAGACTCCTGCCTGGTCCCTCCGGTGTGGCCAGGGCACCATGCAAGCCACGCCTCCTCTCTTGCGGGAGAGAGATGGCTTGGAGACTCCTGTCTGATCCCTCCGGTGGAGCCAGGGCCCCATGTAAGCCATGCCTCCTCTCTGGCGGGAGAGGGATGGCTTGGAGACTCCTGCCTGGTCCCCCTCCGGTGGAGCCAGGGCACCATGCGATCAGATGCTGTTTACTGTGTCCTCGTTTCCCATCAGTTGAAAGAACCACCAATGCTGCGGCTCTTTTCCACCTCATGCCATTAGCGCTTCTCTGTGTAATTAGTGTTTTCTGATTCATCTGATTACAATGCTAAGAACTTTAATCTGAAAACTGATTAACTGGGAAAATAGCAACACAATGTAGAAGAAGACAGGCGTCCTGCAACACAGTGATAATGCAGAAGAAGACAGGCGCCCTGCAACACAGTGACAATGCAGAAGAAGACAGGCGTCCTGCAACACAGTGACAATGCAGAAGAGGACAGGCGCCCTGCAACACAGTGACAATGCAGAAGAAGACAGGCGTCCTGCAACACAGTGACAATGCAGAAGAGGACAGGCGCCCTGCAACACAGTGACAATGCAGAAGAAGACAGGCGTCCTGCAACACAGTGACAATGCAGAAGAGGACAGGCGCCCTGCAACACAGTGATAATGCAGAAGAAGACAGGCGCCCTGCAACACAGTGATAATGCAGAAGAAGACAGGCGCCCTGCAACACAGTGACAATGCAGAAGAAGACAGGCGTCCTGCAACACAGTGACAATGCAGAAGAGGACAGGCGCCCTGCAACACAGTGACAATGCAGAAGAAGACAGGCGTCCTGCAACACAGTGACAATGCAGAAGAGGACAGGCGCCCTGCAACACAGTGATAATGCAGAAGAGGACAGGCGCCCTGCAACACAGTGATAATGCAGAAGAAGACAGGCGCCCTGCAACACAGTGATAATGCAGAAGAGGACAGGCGCCCTGCAACACAGCGATAATGCAGAAGAAGACAGGCGCCCTGCAACACAGTGACAATGCAGAAGACGACAGGCGTCCTGCAACTCAGTGTCAATGCAGAAGAGGACAGGCGTCCTGCAACACAGTGACAATGCAGAAGAGGACAGGCGCCCTGCAACACAGTGACAATGCAGAAGAAGACAGGCGTCCTGCAACACAGTGACAATGCAGAAGAGGACAGGCGCCCTGCAACACAGTGATAATGCAGAAGAAGACGGCGCCCTGCAACACAGTGACAATGCAGAAGAGGACAGGCGCCCTGCAACACAGTGATAATGCAAAAGAGGACAGGCGCCCTGCAACATAGCGTTAATGCAGAAGAAGACAGGCGCCCTGCAACACAGTGACAATGCAGAAGACGACAGGCGTCCTGCAACTCAGTGTCAATGCAGAAGAGGACAGGCGCCCTGCAACACAGTGATAATGCAGAAGAAGACAGGCGCCCTGCAACACAGTGATAATGCAGAAGAAGACAGGCGCCTTGCAACACAGTGACAATGCAGAAGAAGACAGGCGCCTTGCAACACAGTGACAATGCAGAAGAGGACAGGCGC
This sequence comes from Triturus cristatus, assembly GCF_964204655.1. Taxonomy (NCBI): domain Eukaryota; kingdom Metazoa; phylum Chordata; class Amphibia; order Caudata; family Salamandridae; genus Triturus; species Triturus cristatus. The sequence goes on from NC_140595.1 coordinate 820,291,042, forward strand.
CCTGCAACACAGTGATAATGCAGAAGAAGACAGGCGCCCTGCAACACAGTGATAATGCAGAAGAAGACAGGCGCCCTGCAACACAGTGACAATGCAGAAGACGACAGGCGTCCTGCAACACAGTGATAATGCAGAAGAAGACAGGCGCCTTGCAACACAGTGACAATGCAGAAGAAGACAGGCGCCTTGCAACACAGTGACAATGCAGAAGAGGACAGGCGCCCTGCAACACAGTGATAATGCAGAAGAAGACAGGCGCCCTGCAACACAGTGATAATGCAGAAGAAGACAGGCGCCCTGCAACACAGTGACAATGCAGAAGACGACAGGCGCCCTGCAACACAGTGACAATGCAGAAGACGACAGGCGTCCTGCAACACAGTGTCAATGCAGAAGAGGACAGGCGCCCTGCAACACAGTGATAATGCAGAAGAAGACAGGCGCCTTGCAACACAGTGACAATGCAGAAGAAGACAGGCGCCTTGCAACACAGTGACAATGCAGAAGAGGACAGGCGCCCTGCAACACAGTGATAATGCAGAAGAAGACAGGCGCCCTGCAACACAGTGATAATGCAGAAGAAGACAGGCGCCCTGCAACACAGTGACAATGCAGAAGACGACAGGCGCCCTGCAACACAGTGACAATGCAGAAGACGACAGGCGTCCTGCAACACAGTGTCAATGCAGAAGAGGACAGGCGCCCTGCAACACAGTGATAATGCAGAAGAAGACAGGCATCCTGCAACACAGTGATAATGCAGAAGAAGACAGGCGCCCTGCAACACAGTGATAATGCAGAAGAAGACAGGCGTCCTGCAACACAGTGATAATGCAGAAGAAGACAGGCGTCCTGCAACACAGTGATAATGCAGAAGAAGTCAGGCGCCTTGCAACACATTGACAATGCAGAAGAAGACAGGCATCCTGCAACACATTGATAATGCAGAAGAAGTCAGGCGCCCTGCAACACAGTGATAATGCAGAAGAAGTCAGGCGCCTTGCAACACAGTGACAATGCAGAAGAAGACAGGCACCCTGCAACACAGTGATAATGCAGAAGAAGACAGGCACCCTGCAACACAGTGATAATGCAGAAGAAGACAGGCATCCTGCAACACAGTGATAATGCAGAAGAAGACAGGCATCCTGCAACACAGTGATAATGCAGAAGAAGACAGGCATCCTGCAACACAGTGATAATGCAGAAGAAGACAGGCGCCCTGCAACACAGTGACAATGCAGAAGAGGACAGGCGCCCTGCAACACAGTGACAATGCAGAAGAAGACAGGCGCCTTGCAACACAGTGACAATGCAGAAGAGGACAGGCGCCCTGCAACACAGTGATAATGCAGAAGAAGACAGGCGTCCTGCAACACAGTGACAATGCAGAAGAAGACAGGCGCCCTGCAACACAGTGATAATGCAGAAGAGGACAGGCGCCCTGCAACACAGTGATAATGCAGAAGAAGACAGGAATCCTGCAACACAGCGATAATGCAGAAGAAGACAGGCATCCTGCAACACATTGATAATGCAGAAGAAGACAGGCATCCTGCAACACAGTGACAATGCAGAAGAAGACAGGCGTCCTGCAACACAGTGACAATGCAGAAGAGGACAGGCGCCCTGCAACACAGTGACAATGCAGAAGAAGACAGGCGTCCTGCAACACAGTGACAATGCAGAAGAGGACAGGCGCCCTGCAACACAGTGATAATGCAGAAGAGGACAGGCGCCCTGCAACACAGTGATAATGCAGAAGAAGACAGGCGCCCTGCAACACAGTGATAATGCAGAAGAAGACAGGAATCCTGCAACACAGCGATAATGCAGAAGAAGACAGGCATCCTGCAACACATTGATAATGCAGAAGAAGACAGGCATCCTGCAACACAGTGACAATGCAGAAGAAGACAGGCATCCTGCAACACAGTGATAATGCAGAAGAAGACAGACGCCCTGCAACACAGTGATAATGCAGAAGAAGACAGGCATCCTGCAACAGAGCGATAATGCAGAAGAAGACAGGCATCCTGCAACACAGTGATAATGCAGAAGAAGACAGGCGCCCTGCAACACAGTGATAATGCAGAAGAAGTCAGGCATCCTGCAACACAGTGATAGTGCAGAAGATGACAGGCGTCCTGCAACACAGTGACAATGCAGAAGAGGACAGGCGCCCTGCAACACAGTGATAGTGCAGAAGAAGACAGGCGCCCTGCAACACAGTGATAATGCGTGGATAATCAGAACTGTGTTAAATTAGGATTTTCAATCATTATATTTTTATACATTGTCAAACCTTGGTGATTCCTTCCTCGTTGGTGATGTGTGCAACAATATCATTTTGTAAAACATGAGGGGCAGCAGTCGCAGCACCCCACCTGCGTTTAATGAAGCGAGGCTCATTTGGGGGAGGGGGTGGGGGTTGGGGCGTTCCACCATGAAGGACATTTAAGGCGAACTAATTGTAGAATATTTGGGGCAGTCCAGTTGCTGGATTAGGGGTGTAGACATTCATTTACAAGGCAACACTTTTTTCAGCTGGTGTGTGCTGTGTGCAATAGCCAGTAGTTCTACTTACATTTTAGAAAACAAAACGTTGGGAGATAGATAGTTAGATAGATAGATAGACAGAGACAGATAGTTAGATAGATAGATAGACAGAGACAGATAGTTAGATAGATAGATAGACAGAGACAGATAGATAGATAGATAGATAGACAGTGACAGATAGAGAGACAGGGACAGATAGATAGACAGAGACAGGGACAGATAGATAGACAGAGACAGATAGATAGATAGATAGATAGATAGATAGATAGATAGATAGATAGATAGATAGATAGATAGATAGATAGATAGATAGATAGATAGATAGATAGATAGATAGATAGATAGATAGATAGATAGATAGATAGATAGATAGATAGATAGATAGATACAGAGACAGATAGATAGATAGATACAGAGACAGATAGACACAGAGACAGAGGCAGAAAGATAGACAGAGACAGATAGATAGACAGAGACAGATAGATAGAGACAGATAGATAGAGACAGATAGAGACAGAGAGAGATAGATAGACAGAGACAGATAGATAGAGCCAGACAGATAGATAGACAGAGACATATAGATGGATAGAAACAGATAGATAGATAGAGACAGATAGATTGAGACAAACACAGACAGATAGAGACAGGTAGAGACAGAGAGATAGATAGAGATAGATAGACAGAGACAGATAGATATAGATAGACAGAGAAGATTAGAATGCAGGAACACCTGAGTACGATCAGAGCAGGCAAGTTAACCACCAAACTGGTGCAACATTGCCATGAAACTAAACACACTTTTACGTGGGTGGTACTTGAGAGAATAATAGCTAACCCCCAAAATGTTGAGGACCTGCTTGCCTCAAAAGAAGCACGATGGATTTTCCAGGAGAAGTGTGACCAAACTGGGCTAAACGACCAAATCGAATGGAACAAGGCAAAACATTGAGCTGAAGTGGATCTCCCTTCTCTGGTAGGGAGCTGCTGGTGTACGCAAGAGACAGTACAAGCCATTTTTGCTTTGTAAAAGGAAGACAACACTAGCACTACATTATAGAGCATCGGGTTGTTACTTAGGGGCCCAAGGGCATTAATCAAGTTAATGCTGGATATCAATATATAGCGCCAAACAAAATATAGAAACAAAAAACAAAAACAAAAAACTAAATAAAACACGAGATAGGGTATTTTGTTTCAGTGGCAGAATATTCAGCATAGATATATGGGCGCAGTAACTACATCAATAGGGTGGTTGTTTATCATAACAACAATGGATCGTTGTTGTAAAGATAGGCCCACTACATAATGTAGAAAACTAACGTCGAATTAAAACATCTTCCCAGTATATAGGGTCCCTTTTGAAAAAGAAAATTAAATAGAGCCCCGCGATACAGCAAGGCGTTCTGTGCTTGAAATCTGAAAATAAGTGAATATAAACGCTTACTAGTGAAATGAAGTTAAGATTAATTTAAAATTTGGAAAATGTCATTGGGATATGAAGTAGATAGAAAGGAGAAAAACACTGTCCATTTTAGAACGGGTTGATTGTAGTATTAGTGTTTGAGAGTAAGTTGGTTTAGCATCCCATTCTAAGATGGCGCCCACAGTATTGACGTGCTGACGCTGCCGTCTTCCCGCGAAAGCTTAAAAATAGAGGCGGAAGCTGTACATGTCTAACCGGTGGAGACAAGGAGCTCCGTGAGGCCTGGGGTGGTAAGGAGGAATGACTGTAAAGGAGTGTGTTGCGTGTGAACATCGTTAGAATTGCTCAAAAGCTCGGCTTTGAGGAGGGTTATTATGTGGGCACAGTCCGCCTTGGGTGATTTTTTACGTATCGGACGATTATGACCCTGACAAATAGCAGTGTGATGAGTGGAAAGAAGTGGGTTCTAGCCCCGAGTATCTAATTTGTAGGATATTAAGTGACGCATGGAAAACTATGTGTTCTTTTAAAAGAAAAAATACACCGGGTCATTGGGAATGCCTGGTAGAAGTTCTAATAAAAAAGAAGGGGAACTTATACAAACATGCGATTAAATGGCAGAGAGCAACTGTTAAAACTACGCTACATAATCAGGGTGAAGTGGCGAGTCCCCATTTAGCTCAGTTAGTACTCGGTGCAGTGAGCGCTAGATAGAAGATTGAAGAGGGCTGCAGGGTCTAATGAGATACTTCATTATTTTCAGAGTTGCATTACAGCTGAATGCGAATCCATTGCGAGGACTCACATATGGAGCCCGTGTTGTGACCTGTAGAAACGAGCTGGTACGAGGACTTATGGCTCAATAAGGGTAAAGAATATATCTAAGTGAGAGATTTAGAGAGAATGCCCATCTTTGTAGAACTGGTTATCTAGTGAGAATTATGTGTGTTGTGTCTTTTACTTTTGGCAGTCCCCGAATGAAAGGTTAAGAGGTGTCCCCGACTGGTGCCAAGCGACTGTGTTCGCCCTGAAGAAATCGCAAAAAAAATTTATGGCGATGAAACATGTTGGCATAATACAATGGTATGCATATTAAGCAACCTTTTTAAAGTTTTGAATTAGATGCACATATAAGGAGGAATAAAATTGGTTCTATAGAAAGTGCATCTTTTTCATTTTTTACTTTCACATTTCAGTCTCATCTTGGTATGTGATTGTTTCACTACTTACCTTCACTATTTGGGTTTAATTTCGTGGACACTTTATTTATACTTTTTGAGCAAGATGACAACCGATGATGATAAAAGTGGGCACAGCTGGTGAGTACCAATCAGCAAGCTCAATTGGTGTTGCGCACGTGAGGTGTCATCTTGTCTTCTCACATTTTTTCAAAGCTTTTTTTCAAATATATTTGATTTCAAGAACCTAAGAAGACCTGGTGTAAATGATCTGGGACTTGATATTCTCTTTTTGTATTTTTACTGAGAGGATTATTAGTGGGGATTGCCACAAGTAAAACTTTCTGTAAGTTTTTTTAAAAAAAACTGAAGGTGAAAGGCTGTTGGTGACTACCGCAAACCAAGAAAAGAGGGGAGTTCAAAATACCGAAAGATATAGGGATTTGGACCACAGCTTATTGTGTCACATGGTGATTACACCTTCATAGACCCAGTCTTTTGTATATGATTATTGATTGAGAGGAGGGCGACTTGGGTTTGTTTCCCTCTGTAGCTCCTTATTGTTTGCATACACAGGGATGTGTGCCATGTCGACTCTTTGTTTTGTTCTGCACCCAGACACCCAGCCTGCAAAGGCAGTGGGTGTGTGTCAGGGTACAGGGCCTCTAAGGGTGGCACAGTAAGTGCTGCTGCCCTTAGGGGCCTTCTCTGATCACAAGGCCCTGGGCATCTAGGGTACCATTTACCAGTGGTTGACAGGTGACCAGAGATGCCAATTCGGTTTTGGCTGTTAAGCAGTTTTTAGGGAAGGAACACAGGCCCTGGGCACCAGATTGTCAGGAGCCCAGGGCACAACAAGGAAAAGTGCATCAGTTATCAGGCAAAAAAGGGGGGGGGGGGGTTACTGCAACAGAAACCCACTTTCTTACACAAAGTAGTGGGAATTACAACCACGACCTACTTCGGGCGTTGGAACGCGCTCGATGGCCCCCTTGGCCAAGAGGGCCACAACTTCCTGCTGGAGAAGCGTCAAGTGATCCCCGACATGCGGTGATACTGAGGTGGCATGGCTGGAGGGGTAGTCTCGAAGGGGAGGGAGTAGCCCCTTCGGACAATTTGCAGCACCCACTAGTCCGAAGTGATGGTGCGCCAGTGGGGGAGATGATGGGAAATCTGTCCGCCCACTGGCGTTTGATGGACCTGAAAGATGGACTAGGAAGGCTTTGCAGTGGATGCAGCGGGGTTGGAGGTGGACTGACCCACCCGCAGGCCTCCTGAACCGCCTCAACGGTTCCCACGTCCGTGGCCGCACTGAGGAAGTTGTTGCGCCAGCCTGTGGCCCTGCAAACGTAGTGGGGTACCCCATCCGTGACCACGAAAGGAGCGAAAGGCAGAAGGCGGAGGAGGCCGAGTGGCCGATAGGCCCAAGGACTTGGCCGTAGCCTGTGAGTCCTTAAAGCGCTCCAGCGCACTATCTGCCTTATTGACAAAAATGCGAATGCCATCAAAGGGCATGTCCATCAGGGTATTCTGGACATTCCCTGAAAAGCCAGTTGTTCTCAGCCAGGCGTGGCGTTTAAGCGCCACCGTCGTGGAAATCGCCCTGCCCAGCGAGTCGGCGGTGTCAAGCCCACAACAAATGATTAACTTAGCTGCGTCTTTCCCAGCAGCAACAGCCTGGGCGAGTACTGTCTGGACCTCCTCTGGACAGCTAGGCAGCACCTGCGCAACCGTGTCCCACACAGAGTGGGAATAACGGCCCAAGAGGCATGCAGTGTTCACCGACCGCAGCCCTTAGTTAGTAGATGAAAACAGCTTCCTGCCAAGCTGCTCCAGCTTTTTGGATTCCCTATCCGGAGGTGCAGAAGGGAACGCGCTTTGGGACGTAGAGGCCTGGACAACCAAGCTCTCAGGAGTGGGGTGTTGAGAGAGGAAGAGGGGATCGCCCGGAGCCGGGTGATGGCGTCTGGCCACGTTCCTGTCCACAGGCCCTGTGTTGGGCCTGGACCAGGTGCCCAAAAGAACATCAGAAAGTGCGTCATTAAAGGGCAGCAAGGGCTCCGAAGAGGTTGCTGCTGGCTGGAGTACTTCTGTCAGGAGGTTAGTCCTGACGGCAACAGTAGGGAGTTCGAGGTGGAGGGCCTCGGCCGCCCTACGCAACACCACTGCGTAACTGGCTCCCTCCTCTGTAGCCACGGTAGGAGGAGACAGCATGCCAAGGTCAGGCGAGGAGTCAAGACCACTGGCTTCCCCCAAATCCTCTGCCAAGTCCGGATCATAAACACAGTCCTATGCGAGAGGGTCCTCAGACCCCTCCCAGTCCTCCACTTCCTCTGAAGTCTGTGGAACAGGCTTAAAATACGGCAGACGGACATAGGGAACAAATCCCATTGGCATCGGAAGTGGTGTTGAGCAACATCAATCCAGCGCCGTGTCCGGTCCAGGGCTGAAGCCGGGGACGACGTCGTCCCGAGGAGCGGGCGATGTCGGAGGCGGTGCCGGTGGGGTCGACGTTGATGGAGGCGTAACAAGGTCAACCGGCGTCAACCGGGGCCCGATCCCGGATCCCATGGGGGCCTGCGGCGCTGGGGCCAGAGCCATCGGCGCCGCTGGGGCCGGAGCCCGTGGCGATGGAACAACAGGACCCCCAGTCGGGCCTGCGGGGTCCAGAGGCACACCGGCGGGGCCAGACGGCCCAAAGAGTCGGGCCATGGCAGCAAGAAACTTTTGCACCTGGGCAGACGTCGCCGCCAGACCCGGGAAGGGCGGGTAGGCCGGTGGCGATGTCCGAGGCTCCACCGGAGCCGTGGGGGTGGCAACACTTGCACCCTCAGCCGCGTCGCAGGGGAAGTCGAAGAGCGACGACGCTTCTTCGACTTCTTCTTGAAGTGCTTCGACTTACCTGACCCCGTGTGTGAAGACTTAGATCCAGAAGAATGATGGTGATGACTCCGCGACCGGTCCCTCGACCTCCCACGGGACCATGACCTTGAACGGCACGGAGCCGACTGATGGACTTCCAGCAACTTTCGGGGCACAACTTGTCGTGGTCGGGCCCCAGGCAGTAGAGACACACATGGTGTGGGTCCATCACCGACATCATGCGGTCACAGTCCTGACAGTTCTTAAACCCGGGCAACCCAAGAAAAAAGGAGACAAAAAGCCTAAAAAAACTCAGTCAAAAATGACTGGGGGTACTAGCTCTTCCCGGATCTGCGCTTGCTGGCGCGGAAAAAGAAAGAACTGATGTCAGCGCGCATGGGCGGCGTCTAAGTACTGCCCGTGACGTCATCCCGGCGATCACAACACCGACGACGGACGCAGAGCCGCATGACGCCACCTACCGATGCACAGGGGTACTGCTGACAAAAACTTTCCGGATACAGCCGGACGCCTGGTGCTAATTCTAAGGTAAGGTAAGGAATCTATCACTACGTGTTTCTTTCATATGTAAAATGCATGCAGAGTGAATCTTAGAGATGCCCCCTGGAAATCGACCAGCCATGGTGTGGTTCCGGAATGACTGCCTGTCATTTGCCACCACCAGACATGTGTCTGGACCTGTGGGTCCAGAAACAGACCCCATCCTGGGCAGAGGTGTCATACCTCCTCCCCCAAGATGGGCTGGGCCCACAAAAGGGAAGCTTCAAAGGCCTGCCACCTTTGGAATCGGTCCCTGCCTTTTGCTTTCCCCAGCAACTGACTCCCACTGGTTCTAGGCCCCACTTTGGGCAGAAGAATCGGTGGGAAAACCAAGCCAGGAAGAGAGGTGTTCCCACCTTTGCCAACCCCACCCCTCAGTTGGGGGAGGCGAGGTGAAGCACACATCAGTTCCCTCCATCTTGAACATGAAGGGACCCAGCCAATAAAGGGAGAGACTCATGCCCCCCCGCTCACTGGAGGGTGGCATAATAGGGGGTATACCCAACCCAAGGAAGGGACCCATTAGTCCTGACCTGCACACCCCTTTAAACGCCCCTTAGTCTAGTATTTAGGGGCAACCCTGAACCTTGCCTCCACAGATTCGAGGAAGAAAGAAGAATACCGAAGAGCCATGCTCACTCAGGAAGAAGTGGACACCTACTGCTTTGGCCACAGCCCTACCAGCCTGTCCCAACTCCGACCTGTTTACAGCGAAGAAACTGGCGTGTCCAGCAGCCTCCCAGAGCCCGTAGGATCTGCCCTGCACTCACGTCACAGACTGACTCCTGTGAGCACCGGATTTGCTATAAGACCCTAAGGCCAGAATCCGGATTCCGGTGACTTCCTGATTCTGCACCACTCTGCACCCGACGTCCACGGCCTCCCTCAAACTTCAAGACGACGCCTGAAGCCTCATCCTGAAGGGTCCCCCCCCCAACCATAGCTGGTAAAAAAAAAGGCGATGCAAAAAGACACCCCTGCACGCCCAACCTGCGGCGTCCAGGCATCCCCCAAGAACCCAACTTACCCCTCCAGCTGGTGGTCGCCTTCAGGAAGTCTCCCTGCCCGAGCCTGCAGCAACTTTGCCGAACCGAAGGTCCCCATTGAAAAGCACAGGGTCCTAGACATCTTCTTGGCACCCTGCACCTGGCCGCCCCAGTACCGTTGGTGGTGCAGTTCCTGTGCAGATCGTTGGCCCTTGCCGTGCTGACCATACCCCCAGTTCTGCTCCCACATCTGAATGGCCTGCTTGTAAACAGTCCCTAACCAAAGGCCCCCTTAGCCCTATTGGCTAACATTGGGCCTCTGCATTCTGCACCTGGGCACCCCAGTGCCGCTGGTGGTGCAACTTGAGTGGCTACTTAGACCTTGGAGTTACCTTGGCCGCAACTCCCAAAATGCTCACTTGTACGACGTTTACTTACCTGTAAAACCGATAACCATTTTTTCCCCATAGGAACCCATATTATGAGATTTTGAGCCTAAAATGTTATAAGTGTTGAACTGTTGTTTCGTATGGGTAAAACAGCAAATATAACTCAAGCCAAGAAAATCTTACTTACCTTGTATTGTGAGATCCTTAGGTGTGGTATCTAAGCATACCACTACCAGTAATCAAAGTGTTCTAAAAGTAACTGAAAAGTATTCTAAAATTAATTATTGTTTAATTTAAACAGCTTTTGGGATCAATACCAACCTGTAACAATTGCAGATCCATCCTCAATTGCATCTCTGTGTAAAGGTTTACAATTGAAAGTATATTTTGCCAACCTGTACCAAGTCCTGCTTAATTCTAGAAACAAAATACAAGTATACCTTTTTTTACATACCCAAAGGGTCTCAATTCTGTCTCTGAGTGTGTGCCATGAGTCTTGATTGAGTAAATACAATAAATGCTTAACACACCCCCCTGATAAGCCTACTCGCTCGCCCACACAACCAGAAAGAAAGCTGTTATCACTTGCCTAATTTAGCCTCGGTTATACCTCTGGGAACTCCCTGGACCCTGTGCACACTATACCTTACTTTGGTATAGTATATACAGAGTCAGCTTCCTTTAAATGTTTCCTGTTTGAGGAACCAGGTAGAAATCCTGAGGTCTAGGAGCAGAGGCAACCTCTGTCCTTTTTGGGGGTCAGGAAATACCGTGAGCAACACCTCTGACCCCGTTCCTGCTCTGGAACCAACTCCACCCTTTAGCAGTAGAAACTGACATCCTGTTGGAGGAGCTGCAGATGGTCATGGGGTAGGATTAGGGAGAATAGGGTGGGGGTTGCTAGAAGGGTAGGGCATATCCCCTTTGCACAATTTGTAGTAAGCAAAGGTTCGATATTAAGGCCCTCCATCAATATGGAAAGTAGGAGACCCATCCTCCCACTGGTAAATTGTGCTTCAAGAAGGGAAAACTAGGCCTGCTTTCCTGCGTTGGCTAAAGAAGATGAGGAGAAGAAGGAGGAAGTGCTTGCTGTCTTCCTCTAGCATGCCCCCTGTAACGTTTGGAACGGGAGTTTGACCGCTGCTGTTGGGGGTTGGTGCGGTGCGGTATATTGTCGGCTTCCATGAAATGAAAAGTCCCTGCGGAAGACTTGAAAACTCTTCAACTGCCTGCAGTCTTTAGGGTGTGAGTGAGGGATAATTACACTGGCTGTGACTTTGCTGTCTCTAAATCGTTCTAGTGCCAAATCTGCGTTGGCTCCAAAGAGGCAGGACCCATCAAACAGAAACTACATGGGGGTGTTTCTGAACATCCTGGGAAAAAACAGAGTTTCTCAACCACGCATGACAGCGGGCTGACACTGAGGTGCCCATAGCACTAGCCACAGAATCAGCTGTATCAAGTCCTGAGTGAATGACTTGTTGAGCTGCTGCTTTACTATCACTGGGCAACTCAGTAAAGTGAGCTTGTATGTCTGTCAGCAATTTAGGGGTGACCGTTTGTGCAGAGTCTAGTAGAGCATGAATGCATCTAGAGAGGAGGCAGGTGTAATTTACTGATTTTAGGGCCATACTGCCAGATGAAAAGATCTTTTTGGCAGATTCTTCTATTTTCTTAGACTCTCTATCAATAGGTGTGGATCGAAAGAAACCAAGGGTGAATTTTGAAAAGCAAGTGGCCTGGACTACCAAACTAGGCATGTCCAATATGCCATCTCCAATATTGGGTCCCCAGGTCCAGGTTTGTAACGTCTAGTGAGGATTCTAGAGAGATCCGAGGTAGTCAGAGGTTTGTCCCAAATAGCGAGGATAGGCTTCATCAAGGCCTTATTAAAGGGAGGCAGAGGTTCAGAGGTTTGTGAGAAAAAGTGTAGAATCCCAGTCAGCATATTAGACCTCAATTTGTTGGTTGAAAAAGGTAAGTAACTTTTCTGCTGCCTTGCACACCACTGAGTGAAGTCCCCTTTTGAGGTGGAATACAAGTAGAGGACAGTAGTTCCCGCTCAGGAGATGTATCCAGACCACCTTTTTCCTTCAGGTCCTCAAAGTCCAGATCCAATGAGAGCTGATCATAACCATCTCCAGGATCTTCTTGAGGGTCATCTTCCTCAAAGAATAATCATTCTGAGCGTCCGTCTGGGCACGGTGAGGCATTACTGGTAACAAATCTACTGGCTGTGAAATTGTCGGCTGTGGCACAGTTTTGATTGTGTCTCTAGTGAAAACTCCATGTCCGGGGACTATAGAAGAACCAGTTGAGGAGGCAGTGACATTTTTAGCATCAGGCTAGTCGGCTTCAGAGTCTGTCAGATGAACTGGTCCAACGGAATGGATGGCTGAAGGTTGCTTGCTGGTAAGGCACTGGACCACCTCTCACGGAATAAGCCAGTGGACCCATGAGGCATGCACGTACATCAGATTAGATCATAGTCCTATTAAATATACCGACATGACATTCAGAAATGGCTTGGTTCAGTACCTGGAGTTAGGAAAGTAGGGTATGTGTTTTCAGCCTGGGGTCAAGAAGCGCTGTTGTAGGAATTATCGGATCCGCTGGAGTTGGTATCCTGGCAGGTGGAATCGTAGGCATCGGACGTGTTGGAGCCCTTGGGGCAGGTTGAGGTGAAGTCTTTGGATCCAGTGCTGGAGTGGCTAGTTTCTGGTCTTTGTCCGACTGTGGTTGAGGGGTCATCGACCTCGTTGACTTATCTTTTGAAAAATGACTACGAGGTTCATGGAGTCGCTTTTTCTTATGCTTCTTCTCAGAAGACTTGAATGTTTGTTGTCGCTAATGTGCTGTCCAGAGTGTAAACCGTATTGGTACACATCAGTATCAGTCTTCCATACCCAAAGTATAGATTCATTAAGTTGACTTAAAAGCTGTAAGTTTTCCTCTTCCGCAGGGGAGTACAGGTGCTGTGAGGAAATTGCTTTTTGAAGGTTCAACCCCACCATTGACTATTGGGTGCTGGTGTAATGGCTGACCAGACCTCAGTGCATGTGCACTGACCCTTAAACATGTATGTTTAATTAGCTCATATCAAATTGGCACAGGTTAACTTATTTATAAGTCCATAGTATATGGTACCAGGCATGCCTAGGGCCTGTAGGTTAAAGTGTCCCTTGTGGACTGCAGCACTTATTGTGCTAACATGAAAGTGACAAAAGTAAAGCATGTCTCTCAGTCTGCCACTGCAGACGGGTAGTGTTTCAAACACAAGGGAAACACAGGGATATCTAGGCACCAAGGGTCGTAATGTTATAAGGAACAGCGGTCCCTAACCAATAGATACAAAAACCATTATTCTGGAATGGCAATAATACTCAGGAAATATCCAATCAATTGGTACAAAACAATTTATAATTATATGTCTCTAAAACCGATTTGTGGGGGTGAGTACCCAAGCAGGGTGCACCTGAACAGGTATTTAGACAAACAAACAGGCAAAAACACTTTGTGACAGAAAAGGAAACACAAGAGCAAAGTCACGCTTTGTAAAACACAACACTACTGCACCCAGGAGTCAGTCATGCCTAATCAGACGGGTCACAGTGCTTTAGTCAACAATGTTTCGGTCCCCTAAAAATATGGGATCATCCTCAGGACAATGCAATGTTTGCCTGAACGCATAAATCAATATAAGAACACATTATTCATTAAAGGTACCTGCAAAAACAAAAAAGGGGGGCAGGGGGTGGAAAGGGGAAGAAAGGTCTAGAAAGTTGTGAAGTCCAATCAATTAGTTGGTAGTATAGGTCTGTAAATAAGTGGGCGCTCCATGCAAGGGGCCTCCATGCTGTGAGCAATCCTGACAGGCTCATGCAGAGGAGCACATACCGTGCCTATAAGGTGATTTACTGTGAAGCAATAATGCCAGCCGTCTGTCTAGGCAGTGGAGTGCTCTGTTACTTCTAACAGGCACTGTATCGGTCTGGTTCTAACTACAACTGTGGTGAATGGACTCACATGCAGAGTGTGGAATGGAACACGTCAAAGCCGGCCATCCAAGGACAATGCGCACAGTTAGTTGCACCAAGCAATCCGTGGGGCTCTCCAACTGAGAGCACACTAAGGGGGGACTCTATCCGAGTGTTGCCTCAACAATGGATCGGTCCCCAGAATGCGATCAGTGAAGAAACAAATGACCATGAAATAAGGACCAAATAACAAAAGGGGCGACCCGGTGTCCCTCAGAACCTGGGTAAAAAGTTTATCAACAAAAAGTGGTTCTGTCGGTTTCTCAAGAGTTCTTTCATATGCACACAAAGTGTCGCATAGCCCAACTATTCACAGGGCATGGATATCACACGCGCCTATACACATGTACAAATATATCGGGAATAATTACAATAACACTTTAAATGCATATCCACTTTGCATTTTATCGGAATTAATTCATTCAAATATGTTCATTTTCAAAGATACAAAAACGGCTGTTTGCAACGGGTGAAATATATGGTGCTCAAGTGACATATGTGCTTAAGTGAAAAAACAATTTGTGCAGTATATGAAATAAGGACAGCCATATTATGTGAAGTGCAAAATGACAAGGCAAGGAAAGCCTACAGACCAATTGTAAATGGAACAACCGTCCAAGAGAATTCCACAGATGAAACTGGAAAATGCCCAGTATCCAATATTCAAGAGCAGGTAGGCTCTGCACAAGGAAGGCTCTGCACAAGGAAGGCTCTGCACAAGGAAGGCTCTGCACAAGGAAGCCAAACTGAGACACCCACCCAGGAGCACCTCGTGACTGAAACAGGATTGGAGACACCTTTGACTGGGAGTTAATTGTTCAACCAACCCTCTTTGGCCCCAGTGACTCGCTTCTTGCCAGAGTTGGTCACCCAAGGTAGGCCCGAGTAGTAGTTTACAACTTTAGAAAAGTTTTTCAAAGTTTGCGAAGTTGACTGTGAGCTCAGCCCATTACAAATGATTTATTTCTCTGAAGTGAAAAGGCAATAATTTATTGTTCCTTTGAAAATTCATATCACCAGAACCTTCCAGTGGATTTTTGTCGTTGAGGTGTCTATTTAAATATAAAAATACAACCTATTTCTAGAAATTGTCAGATTTTTATTGGTTCTTGTTTCTTTCTTATTCAGTAGTTTTGGTACTTGTTAATGCTTTACACTTGTCCCTTTGTCACACCTACCCAGGGCAGAACTAAGTTTTTTTTTTTTTTAAATGAACCTGACTGGACGCAGTACAGGTAATGAGTTTATTACACGATAATGTCTACAACCACACTATACGACAAACCGCTTTCCTCACAGATGCCATGATAGTGCTATAAGAAGAGAACATATGTTGGCAGCCAGCACTCGGCCGCAACTGAAAGATCAGTGATGCCAAAACCGGCGCTGAGCTGTCGAGTTCAGGAGACGAAGATCACAGCAGAAACTTTTGCTTGGTAACAATATTGTATCGTAGATTTATAAAGAGTTTACTCCGCCTAACGAGGCGTTGAGTCGCTGTGGGGCCAGTAGCACGCTACTCTCTGGAGCTCAGAGTTGGTTTGTGGTGTGAGTGTGGCGTGTTGCAGTGGTAGTATGATCACCAGTATTACTAGAGTTGGTCAACCGGTTGGCGGCATGTACTATATGGTCTGGAGGAGAGTTAGTTGTTCTTGATACAGGAGCTTTAGTTGACCATATTACGTGTTTCACACAGGAAATGATTTACAAGGACAGCCTCGTGGGAACGGAGAGGGCGCTCACGGCAAACACCACAAGGGTGACATGTAAAGGTGACCCGGCACCTCTCTGGGAGCACAATCCGGGTACACTGGTATTATATTCATTTTTTTGTGATTAAGGTGTGCATCTGGTGTCTCCCTCAGACATCTGGTGCAGAGCATCTGGGAGGAGACTGCTTCTTTCTGTGGACATTAAAGATGGACAAGGGTCATGGAGGAGACTTCAGTGTCATTACCATTGAAAGACCCTAGTCTTAGCCGTACGCCTCTTCGTAAACCCCACAGCTTATCCCAGCAGTTACTGGCAGAGCGGAACAATTACGTGTGCTGTATGGTTTGGGAAAATCCTGGTTATTTCTATTTTATCGCAGGAAGGTTTTATCCCCAGGGGAAGTAATCCTTAGCTGTATGGGGGCCACCGTCCTTCACTGGCTTGAGAGCAACCCCAGGGAGTCTCTGAGCCCAAGGAGGCCAAGAAAGGGCTAAGGCCATTTGTGAGCTAGAAGTCCTCACTGCTAGCCCATCGGCCTCCTTCCGCCGACCAGGGCACACGGAGGAGCAATGCATTACAAGACCGGACTGAACCAAGCAGGATGGAGAGGGGCGGGGAAAGCACCTGAGAACCAGGGGCGGGACAGGGAGAAGCAACCTAAAAAGCGCAGGGGTCAGAGATTTCAGTAAGAGCGCAGCACAAAAGGGACCGAGCAAGAAACCGTAAGTGCTTCAAGTAAAAGAAAAAAGTAGTTCCCTGATGTGAGCAACGGAAGCGACCAGCATTCCAGTCAAAACGGCTATGTGCCAAATGAAAGATAAACACAGGAAGAGGAAGAAAAATCAATGAAATAGGAAGCAAGCAAATGAGACGGACAAGACATTCAGCCAATGGTAAGCTATGCACTGAAACAAAAATACAAGTTAAAGGGTCCGAGGGAATTTTAAAGACCTTACGCGGATTAAATCCCCTCTCCAATCTGCAAAATGCACAACGTAAAAGTCCTTCCCATTGCCTAGTCAGTTACCTCCATTCCCAGCTCGGGCAAGGTACGAGGTACCGACGGACAGGTATGGACTATTGAATGTGTGCATGAGGGCAGATGTTATATGTTGTTTTTAAATCAAGCCATGGGCATTCCTTATAGTATTTGTCTATGGGATTGAGTAACGCGTGCTGACAGACAGGTCGTTTAGAGTCTTTGCTCTTAACAATATCAGTTTGGAGCATTTTTCACTTGATTGGGTGGTCCGAAATGTCGGAGTTCTAAACGTAATTTAAAGATTGGGGTCTGCTTAGGTGAGGCTCATCTATTGGCTAGATATAACGACATTTAAGATAAAATCCGCAGGTACTTGCGGACCCATTTTCGGTGTACCCGCATGCAGGCCATTTTCTTTTTTAAACATCAATGCAGACGAGTACAAAGGAGATTTATATTTGCACTCGGTCCAGAGACTCAAGCACTATAAAGCCCACTTTTGTATTTTGTTGAACTTGAAAAGGACAATAACTTAGTAACAGCGAGCTTTTTTTGAGTATACATGGATGGACATTTGAGATACTGGGTTACCAATTAATGCAGTAACATTTCAAATGAAAGCAGAATCATTAGAAATCTCATTTCTACATGAAACTAGTATGCCATACCATGAATATGCCATGTTATGATAGTTGATTTTTTATTTTTTATTTCCAATGTGTTTACTTTTGAAATACACTCTCTTAGAGAAGCCACGAAAAGAGAGATTCAAATTCATGTGATTAAGAGATATGGATTAAAGCATATCCTAATGAAACTTCCTTTTCTTTCGGTTTATGGTTGCTAGAGCAGGGCCTCATTGACTGGAGCTGGTGCCGGCTGAGTTGAGGTCTAATCCTTGTACCATACGGGTGAGCACATAATGTTTTGAAAAAAGAGAAAATTTCAATAAAATTCTGTATGTTCACAGCCAACTTTTTGTTGTGATTGAAGTAAATATTTTTGTGGTGTCACTGTAGGTGTTATTTTTTGTGTTTTACAGATGTCCTATACATCGCGTTGATACAGAGGATCAGTTTAAGATAAAGGTTGTATTAGATCCAATCGATATGTATATAATCATTTTTTTCATCTCTTTGACTGTATGCAGTAGAATTAAAAAACTTAGAATATAGGTCCTGAAGAAAGCCATGGACCAGTTGTCCAGTAGGCTGAAACATGTTGACCATTTAAAAGCAGCAACCTTTTCGTACTGCTACATTATTGCACTGGTTTTAATGAGGAGTTATCCTAATTACATGAAGTTCCTTTCTCGAGCAAATCCTTATTTAATCACACACTTAACTTTTTGCACTGCACTTGTTCACAACCATTGGTGATTCCTTTAGAGGGCAGATACGTCTCTTACCTTTTTTCTGCTCCTTTTCCTCTGAATGACCCAAGAGAAGATACATTCCACCCAGAATCCCTCTATGATCAAGAGGGTATATGGAAGGTTGGTTGGAAACCCAAATGATGACAATGATCACTTTGGTATATGATGGGAATCCAATTATCAAGAAGGGTCATTCCATCTGGTAATTCTTTGCTATTTTTAGCACTACCTTGGTGACATTCATTCTGACATCTTCTGCTCACTTACAGTACACCTTGTTGTTCATACCTGAATAAAATTAGCATAGTAGACCCCGGATTACACGTTATTTTTGAGAAAGCTATGGTCTGACCCAAAGCCCACTGCAAGGGTCGATATTGTCTGCAATAAGTCTTTGACAACAAACAGCTAAATGCAGTTTGTAGGCAAGACCCAACAATGAGAGGTTTGGCACAGATCTTGTTATTTGATTGTTGGCATCCATGTCTCTGCCCGAATGGGGGTCCCAACCTGATGGAGGGCCCTTCAAACAAATTGAAATTAAGTGTTAGTAAGCATTTCATGTTTCTTATTAACAAGTCTGGAGGGGAGGATCAGAGAATTATCTTACAGTGAAAGCCTTTAAAAGACGAAAAGGAAATAAAAAAAAAATTAAAAACAGAAAGTGGCCGGTTTTCTTTCACCATCAAGTATACCCATTTCTCCCAGACCTTCATTAGCTCAAACTTTTCCTTCTTTGCAGCACAACAATTGTACCACAACTTCCTGCACTCTTGAACACAACGTATGTTTTTAAATTTTCATTCACTGAAGGTCGGAAGCCGAAAATCCAAACAAAACTGAAAGTGCTTTTAACAAGCATTGAAAATGCAATAGGCCTCGCCTTTTATTAGGTTAAAGCCATTTGCTTTGCTAATGGTATTATATAGCAAAGCAAATGGCTTTAACTTAATAAAAGGTGAGGCTTATTGAATTTTCAATGCTTGTTGTTAATTACTAGAGTTCAAGTCCCTTTATCCTCTGCAAGGAGGGATGTCTGCTAGTATGAGATGCGTGGAAGCAGCAGGCATCTTTTATCACGTGACTGCTGCCTTATCCTCAACTACTGGCAGGCGATCCTTATGGTTTTAGCAGCTGGACTGGATACCCCCACGGAGTTAAACCCCCCCTGGAGGCTGTTGGGACTAATGGAGTGGTGGGTTGACTTGAGGTACCTAAGGTTATGGGCTGGCATGGGGTTCCTGCTGGCCAAGAGAGACACTGCCCCTTGCCGCTAGCGGACTGGTATCGAGGCATGGACTACTGCGGTGCAGCAGAGCAAATGGCGCATTAATGATACCGTGCATAGCGAAACATGCCCAAATCTGGGCCCATGAACAGCCTAGCCTATCGGGCTGGTAGTTGAAGCGGCCTTGGTTTTCCTGTGTGGTATCGACATGGCTGTACTCATGAATCATAGGTCAGTGTCGATGTCTAGCCTCGTATGGGTCTCCCTCGGATGCCATCGCTTTGCTCTGTCGTTTCTGTGCATTAAGTCGGCAGCTCTGGCCCTAACACCACATCCTCTCGCCTCTATGCTGCTGCTTTTATTTATGAGGACAGACAGCTAGACTCACGGAACTAGAGCAGCCTTAAGAGCTCGAGACTGTAGAGATTCTACTGCTCATAATTGCCTTCGGTGCCTGAAAAGGAAAATCGTGAATAAAACATAAAAATACTGAAAATAATCATTACCATTCATAAGGAAGGGTGGAATTTAATGACCGTGCTTGCATCAAAAACTAAGACTCAAACATGCTCGACAGCAATTTAAGTTATAAAAGTGTCAAGAACCTGGGGGTAGCCACATATCTGTACAACATCCACGCGTCGAGTCATGCAGCACGGAGCATGTACGGCAGACACCGCGCACACCTCGGGCATCACATACCGAGCACTGACTGCCCTGACTACACTGCTGCTCGCACCCTCCTGTCCAGGGGAGGGACAGCCGCGCCATCTCTTCAGGAACGCCCACCCGGATCCAGCCCACGCAGCGCGCTGTGATCCGCCCCGAAAGCAATAATTAAGCTTCCTCCCGCCGCTGTTATCTGATGAAGGCGGAGTAAACCCAGAGCTGAGTGCTGCGGGGTAACGGGCGCCACCGCCAGCGTAGTGTGAGCAGGGTGACGAACATGATGGGGGGGTTAGGCACGACGGGCAGATTTCAGTATCGGAGCCTCGCCTTTCAACGTAGTGATCGGGGCAGACCCTCCGGCTGTACACTCACGAAGGGCAGAGTGCCTAAAGCTGAATGCCAGAGAAAGACCTTCGAGATGTGTCCACGTTTGTTTCATGCACAAGCCACGCCAACAACGCCTCCCGCTTTTTTTTCTCTTTTAGAGCCGTCCCACTTGGACTGGCTCGCCTGACTGGTTTCTTATCTTTATGGGGCCATGTGTTTGGCCCCATAAAGATAAAAAAACTTTTACGCCAGCAGTAAGTCGGGGCAGCCAGTCCAACTGGGACGGCTCTAAAAGAGAAAAGTGTACGTCACTAGACGCTCTTTTCCAATAGCATTATGCTAATACCATAGCATTAGCATAAACGGTGACGCCAGCCAATGGAAAAGAGGGACGGGGCTTAAAGCCCACTAGAGAAATCTCCTCAAATCATTAAATCTCGCAGCGAGACTACGCATGTCTGCGCAGTCTTACGCCAGGCGAGACCTAAAAAGGAAAACGATGCACAGCCTGCATATTCGAGGCTGCTGACTTGTTTTAGGCAGAAGTAAAAAATACTCTACGGTCAATAATTGTTTACTGCTGGAAGCAGTGTGATGGCGGAAGGATCGTAGTCGGTTCTTCATTCCCCTAAGATAAGGGCGACTCCTTCCTAAAGCCACAGTACAACCGCACTATAATTCCGAGGGTGGAAGGCGGGTATCAGAGTAGGCTCACAGTTCTGGAGACAAAGCCAATGGCATAAAAAGCTTCCAGGAGTTGGTAAGTCAGAATTTAGGCGACTCAAGGTGCTTCCATAATGTACTACTCTTTACGACTAGCAAAAGGCAGTCCAACACCAGAGCAACAAGGTATCAGCAGGGTCGAGCTGGCCTATAGGGCAATCAGGCAGTTCTTGATGGGCTGGTGACTGGTCAGTGGCTGGGATTTTTAGGCTTGTTTTATGGCCTGGTGGGCTGTTTTTAGGACGAGCCTAGCGCAGCACACATGTGTTGCTCTAGGAAAAGGCCTTTTGGAAACACTTCAGCTTTTCTTCAAGCTATTGGCCTTTGCATCTGGCTTTCAAAATTGAAAGCACGCAATTGGCCAAAAGCGTGTGGATGTCCCTGCTTTTTGGGAAATGTTTACTCCCAGAGCGTTTTCCTCTCGGGAGCCAGCAGCGGCGCTGGCTGCCATCTGTTTTGGGTCAGGTTTCATTCTTCGAACGCCGCTCCTCATACCCGACCCCCACCCGCTTCTTCACTCCAGAGGCTTCCCTGGGAATACGCGAGCACGCGCTTCAAAACCATTTCAGCATGTCTGGCTGTAGTCGTGTGCGCGCGCACATAGTTCTGGCGTTATTTCACAGCGCCATACTGCTGGCAATAGCTTGTTATTTGTGTCATGTCACCCAGCGCATTCGATTTCTCCAGCCGCGGCCTGTGGAGGGAGTTCCGTGGGGCGGTAAGGCGGGGCGGGGGAGGGGTAGGGTGGGGGGTTCTAAAAACCCCCCACCCTGCCCCTCCTCCACCCCGCCTTACCGCCCGACAGAACTCCCTCCACGGGCCGCGGCTGGATTTCTCGTAACGAGAAGTGTCTTAAACCATGAAGGAACATGTCAACAAACCTTACCCACGCCCTCCTTTCTCCACAGGCTTGTTTAATTTTCAATCCAGAAATTGTGAGTGATATTTGTGTTTTATTTTATATCACAGCATATTGCTGCATATTCCCGTATGATATTAAACTTTGAACTTGAGAACTGCCATTTTGTAGTAACCTTACTCAAATGATCCTCCTGGTACGGGCGGTCAACGGACCCCTTCCATTCATTTTGGGAAATTGGAAATAACACTCATTATGCGGCCATGAATGCCTGAAAAGGACACCACCGCTGACAAGCGAAATTATTTCCTTCAGGCACTTTGTGTGATTGTTGTTAGTGTATAATGATTAAAGAAACGGGGTTTCTTAGGGGACACCCTCCTCCGCCTCATAGAAATTCTTTTGCTCCTCCCAGACCATTCCTGTAGAGCCAGCTTGTTTCTTTTTCTCCCGGATTATGGCGACCCCAGCTCTACCTCCCCACGACGGGCCAGTGTTGTCAGTTGTGGACATGCACACAGGTGGGGAGCCTGTGCGGATAGTAGCGAACGGCCTGCCGCCAGTGCGGGGTTCCAACCTCCTTGCCAAGCGCCGCTTTGTGCGAGAGAAGCTGGACTCTGCGCCGTTTACTCATGTGGGAGCCCCGTGAGCACCGGGATATGTACGGGGGGGCTGCTGGTTCCCAGCGAGCTGCCCGAGGCACACCTGGGAGTGCTGTTCATGAACAACGAGGGCTACAGCACTTAGCGGCATATTAGTGCTGGCACTGGCCCGCTACGCTGTGGACTACAGTTTGGTGCCGGAGACCCAGAGTCCCGAGGCCCAGGTGAACAAACACTGCCCCCGCTCACTCACTGTTCCCCTTGTGTGCCAGGGTTCCTGCCTGCTCTGGAACAGTGCATTTGTTGTAGTAGCGTGCACTCAGATACAGGTGCACCGAGGCACAGACCAGGGAATTGCGTCCTTTGTGTAATACAGCCCATTGTGACTTAAAAAAAATATATATTATTATTATTCGTCAGGTTTCAACGAAGTAACTACACCATTGTAACTCTGGCAGGAGTGAAGTGGACATGGTGTTCTTCTGCTCTAAGGGGATTCATCAGTTGGTGCTATTTCACATGTAAGTCACATGACATTTATTTAGGCTGTGCACAAAATTCTCCTTTATATACAGCCTTCTGTCTTTGATGCTTTAAGGTCTGCTATGACTATTAGGTCTCTTACGAAGCCTTCTTAATAGACTTTGATATACATGTAGGAATTGATTATTTCAGTTCAAAGTGAATTTAGCTCCCTCGTTTATTCCCGCAACAGCTCTGTGTTGCCCTGGTGATTCACAATTTTATCCTATTCAGTATCTACCTTAAACCCCTCTGCTCCATCATTAATAGGTTCTGCATACCCAGATCTACAAAACTTTTACCCTCCCTATAGACCTTTTCGGTATTGGTATAACTTAGAGAGGAGTGATAGTAAAAAATCCTCCAATTTGAAAGTACTAAATTCTCACATTCTAGATACTCCTCGGTTGGAGGTCCAGCCAGCAGAGTTATCTTACTCGTACTATTCTTACTTTAGAGGTAATTCAGTCTGGGTATTCTCACCGGGTAGATTATTCTTTAATGGGCGATGTAGTCTATCCTCCACAAATCCCAGGACTTTCTGTTGACACTCAAATCTATCTCGCAGCCCATGATCCTGATCCCACGTTTGTCGGAATCCAAGAGCTTTTTTATCACATCAGATAATGATATCCTGGGGCACGTTATTTATTGGGTGTGATAAATAGCACCTATCATGAGGTTCTGGGGAGGAGCATGCAGATGTTGGTGCTTACTGCACCAAAATCCGCATGGTACTATAGATACCATAACTTTTCAGTGTTAAATTCCAGCAGGTTCCACCTGCCGAAATGTAATGAAGGGGGAGATATGTAACACACCCGGTAATTACCGATGAAGTAAATATCACCCAACTTGTAATTCCGACACCTGCGCAAACAGGGGTTTAAACAGGGCACGGCAAACACTGACCTACTGGTAATTAGTGCAAAAGTGCCTTCTTTTTCAAATTTGAAGTTGCTTTGTGAATGTCAAATTATACAACTGGCTGGAAATTATCATTAGACAGAAGCTTTGGGAAACCAGCACATGCAATGCAATAGGTCTCTCATTTACGCGAGTTTAAGCTATTGGCATTGTAAATGACAATGCCTTTTATTTATGTTTTAAAAACGAAAACAAAAATAAAAGGCATTGTCATTTGAAATGTTAGTAGCTCAAACTCGCAAAAATGCGAGACCTATTGCATTGCAAATGCTTGTTTTACTGTTGAGTTCCCTGATAATAGTAGGGAACTCTACCCGATGGCATTGCTGTGCTTTACATGAGTTCCAGTTGTACTACACAAGGAGGTATTGATTTATGTTTTTTTAGGCACTGGAAGATTGAGTGATTTGCCCACAATCACAGGATGTTGAGCTGAGGCTGAGACTCGAACCTGGTTCCCCAGTTCCAAAGTTGGCAGCTCTGCCCCTTACACTATATTCTCTCTCCTCTAAGAGAATTGAAAGAACAAGTGGGTGGGGGCGGACTAATCTTGAGGGCTACCACCAGTGCCATTCTTACGTAGCCCACAGTGGCTCCTCCACCATAGCGGACGAGCCGCATCGCCCTTCCCTGCCAGCAGCCTCATCATTTGAAAAAATCAAACATGTTTATTGTAGTTTTCTTTTTCCTTTCCTGCTGTGTCTTGTGGGTGGGGCCATCGCGGAGGGGAGCTGTCACTTCGAGGAGTGGTGGCACTGCACTCAGTGCGCATGACGGTTTGGTCGGCTGTCCTAGGATGGCCAAATCGTCGTGCACACTGACATCTAATCAACCCGAGCTACATTTCCGGGTGGAGAGAATAGCAGGCGAAGGCTCCCAGTCCCATTTGGAGCGGAAAACAAGCCTGCTCAGGCCAATCTCAGTGCTTCTCTCATTCTGGTATCAACCTGAGAGTAGCACTGGGATTGGCTGCAGGGAAGTCTGGGGGCCTCAGCAGAAAGGAGAAAAGCAGCGATCGGCAAGGAGAAGGTACGATTTTTATCATTCCTCCCCTACCTCACACCCCTCCCCTGCCCCGCCACTCTGCCGTGAGAACAGCCACTACTGGTACAAACATTGCCTGCAGCAAGCTCAAATCCATGCAGTCTTCTATACCTTGCAAAACACCCAGACAGCGTATCTTTACAAGTTCAAAACTGACTCAATGAGCAAACATGGGAACTTTTATTAGCAGTCTAACTCACTAATGGGGGCCACTTTTGTTTTGGTGCACGGGCCTATTTTCTGAACCAGTACGAACCTGGGTACCAGCAACCAGGAGTAGAATCTCAAAGGAGAAAAAAACATAGGGCCAAACGAATTACTTAAGGGACAATAAGCATGCCTACAGATACTGCAGCTGCACTGTGATTTAGCAACTGAAGGTTTAAGCCATTCTTTTATAGAGGAGGACAGGAAACAGGAAGAAGCAATAGCCACATCACTGGCCACCATACTGGATCGGTAGAAACACTAACAAGCATTTGCGATACAATACGTCTCACATTTACGCAAGTTTAAGCTATTGGCATAGTAAATGACAATGCTCTTTATTTATGTTTTTAAAACGAAAATAAATAAATAAAAGGCATTGTTATTTCCAATGTCAATAGCTCAAACTCGCGTAATTGCGAGACCTATTGCATTGGAAATGCTTGTTATTAATGAGGGCCTGGCAGCTTCTTGGAAAATAAAGTTTTACAAATCCATGAAAATACAAAACAATAATTGCCAAAAGGCTGGTGACCAATGCCAGAACTGTTGGCTTTGCCAGTGCCTGTTTCTGCTTGTATTAGGGACAATGTCACTGACAAGGAGGGTTCCCGATTGATCGATTTACAGTGTCTCATACAGTAGCGGACGGACAGACAACACCATCAAGACTGCATTGAAGGCCCACGTGTAGCTAGCTGTTGGCTTCGAGGTCATACAATTGGAGGCATAGTGAACACAACATTGATATATGTCCTAAGATTAGATAAGATCCTGGTTTTATGTAGGCCCGAAAACCTCACCCGAGCAGTAGACGTGTCTTGCAGTCTTGCTTATGGGGTTTATCCTAGTAGTAAATGCGCTATCAGTACTTTAAGAGGTAAAGTAAGGGCATAAAGATGCACAAATTATGACTAATGACATTATCATGTCCCTAAGCGAGCACCTTTTGTATACTCTAGCGTCCTAGTGGATTCAATTTCAAGAGATAATGTATGCGACTGGTGAATGAAAATAATTAATAGTGGAGACGTTGGTGGTTCCTTGGAAAAGATGGTTATCACTTTTGTTGTACAGTTAGTCTCTGGTGTTATGAGTGATTCATTTCCGGAGTGCGGGTGCCATACAGATATTACGCGCTGTCAGTGTTTGTGAATGCCATTTCCAATTCTGAAGGAAGTAAAAAGAATGAATTGTAAAGCGTGTCGCTAACACGAGTTTGCCACCTAGTGGAATCTAATTACATTTCACTTTGGTGCGTTGGTGAATAAAACGATATTGACGGTCAAAGCTGACACGATTATAGCGAATTTGAAAGGGGAAGGACAAAAATGTGTTGCTATTTTTATTTTTATGTTGTATGTTTCCTGGAATTGTAAGTTTATTTGTGAAAATAACGGGCAGATATTATGAAATCCACCTCTTGGAACTGAGGGCTCGGAAACCATGCTTTCTCATCCGAGACGGTGACTCATCCAGAGACTCGTGAAAGTGACAATGAGCCATGACGAGGGAGGAAAGCCAGATGGCACCTGTGCGCATAACCGCGCGTGTAACCGCAAGCTTTAGGCCGCAAGCAAAAGCGTGTGGTCGGATTTTTAAAGCCCACTTACTAAAAGTCTGGCCAGTGCAGCGCATGCGCTGGCTCAGGCGAGACCTAAAAAGGGAACAAAAAGCACCATTCTGGGTTGGGCTAGGCAAGGAACAGGTACCAGTTCTCTGTTCCATATAAAAGAGCGTTAATACTGATATTAGCCTTGTGGTTCTGGCTGTATATTGATAGAAGTCCTTGAGTTTGGAACTTCCTTAGATATTGTTTGACTCAGGCAGCAAATATTCTATGTATTAATCCGAGTAGGAAAAACGTTTCATGATGTGAAAGTAATTGACATAGTTTGTTGTTTACTGATTTGATTAATACTGTTAGCATATGTTTAAAATGAGAAACACTGCAATTTTTTATATTCTTGTGAAAGTCTCAATGAATGGCTCAGATTCTCTACAATTGCAAAGTTTGTTTTTTGTGGTAATCGTTTTAGCGGAAAAGGGCATAGCATGGAAAGTTTAGTTTGAGGAAGGTCTTGCACGGATGGCTTTAAACCTACTAAATCCAGATCAGAGACCCTGAAAGAGTGGTGGATGGCCGGAAAAAAAGAGAGTGAGTTCGAAATAATTAGGCCAGCCCTTTCCTCTTACTTCTGGAACCAGAGACCCAAAGCACATGTCCTTTTGTATACATGATTGTTCCAAGCAACTGGGGTGAGGTATGAGGAACTCGCCACTCAAGCCAACACAGCCCTACTCACATCATCAATGGGGGTCACTCACCTCGCTTCTTGCTAGGTTGTCACCCCTTTGGAAAGGAGAGCCTTAGAGAACTTCCTTGTATAATTCTGTACTGAGGCAAATCCCACCACCCAGGACCACTGAAAGGAACTCATCTATTGATGACTAAAAGCCATCCATTCATATTTTTAACACAGCTATTCAACCAGGGCATTAACACACAGGAAGGAGGCTATTCTACCAGGGCAATAAAGCAGCATTTTAACCAGGGCATTAACAAAAAGAAGACCCATTAACACAGCTATTCAACCGGCTCACTGGCATTCAATGAACTGGGTAACGAGGCTATTGTACCAGGGCAATACTAAAGCATTTCAACAAGGGCATTAACAAATAGAAGACCCATTAACACAGCTATATAATCAGGTCACCTGCATTCAATGAACTGAGTAACGAGGCTATTGTACCAGGGCAATACCGCAGCATTTCAACAAGGGCATTAACAAATAGAAGACCCATTAACACAACTACACAATCATGGCATTAAGCACTGCGAAGGGTATCCGCATGTGTGTACAAGGGCCTTCATATAGGTTTACCAGGGTATTACAAATAGGAGACAAGTCAGAAAAGCAGCCAAGACCTGGCTGTTCCCAGACTCCTGCCTTCAGTGACCCTCACCCACAGGTCAGGCTGATGGCAGGACGCTAAACTGTTGGTCACATTTCCTTGTCTTGCCCCTGCATCCTTGAGACGCCCCCCTTCCAAGCCACTGCACCGGGCTTGGAGCACAGCAACAAACACGGAATAGGATACAGCCAGGGCACAAGTCCTATAAAAAGAAGTGGGGGGGACTGACAATATGCAAATGACCTCATGACCTCACGTGCAGATCGTGTCCCGATGTCTGAAAATTACACCGGGACACGTTCAGCTTATTTCTGTGGGGCCCAGCTTCTAGGCAGGGGGTACGGCGTCCACCCTGTGAAAACAGTGAGGGGACGCGTGTACCTGCGTGTGCCCCCGACTCGAGCCCTGGATACAGCAGTTATTCTAGCGGGCATTAATACTAAATACATTCATAGATTCATTTAGACACAGGCGAGAGTCCTAAAATGGTCAAAAACAGTATCTGTGCGCATTAAAGCAACTTCTGCTCATAGCCGAGGGCACATCGCGCCTCCGCCCGTGTTTGCGCGGGTCCCTGCCCGGGCATCTGTACATAACACAAAGAGAAACGAATGGCACATGATAGACAGGTACAACAAGGTCTACCCCGTGTTAGGCGCCCTGCCTGTGTTTAAATGCCCCTTCTAATGTGTTGATCGTTGATACCCTACTAGAATAGGTATCACACCTCAGATGGATTACTCCAGTAAGTAAATATGGCGTATACGCACACCTCATACTTGGCACCAGAGGTTCCGCAGCTGCCCACTTGATGCCGTCATACAGTTGGTCCACGGCGGGCGTTAACGCGAGAACACGTTGAAAAAAGCTGTTCTTCGAAGGCAGAGAAGGGTGCATGGCACAGGCCACAGGTCAACATAACTGTGACACCGGGGGCATTAAGAAACAGAAGATCGGATAACATGCCCCACCGCCGGGGCATTAAGAAAAAGAAGATAGGATAACATGCCCCACCTCCGGGGCATTAATTAGCCTAGGGCATGATAACATACATTTTAACAAGGCATTAACCACCCTTACAGTTTTCACTGGAAATAGCTGCCGCTTTGGAAAGGCCGGTCCGAGCCCGTGCGTTTCCAGAAATGTGTTTCGTTTTAAATCACAGTCGTGTTTTCGCTGGCAGTGACTCACCCGTCTCCCTCCAGCGCAAACTAACATTCCTAGAGAAGAGGGGAGCGAGGAGAGGGCGATCTATGGAAACTGCGGCTCGGGGGTTTATGCGGCTTCGCCCCTTTCTTATGCCCTCCGAGGGCGCACTCACCTCACCTGGCCTGCAGTGGGGGCCTGTCCGAGGAATGCGCCCCCCAGGGAGTGCAGTTCTCTACTGGAGCAGACATCGGGCAGTTCTTGGTGCAAAAGATGGGAGATTTACAATCGGGGCTACTGAAAGTGGCGACAAGGAAGTGAGCCCCTATGATGGGTCTGCGTGCCTCTTTGTTGCTTCGTCTGTTCGTTTTAGGATTTTAAGCCAGACTCGTGTTCTCGGTTTCCGATGTTCCTGGACCAGGCTAGCGCCATATAAACCCGCACAAATAAATACATACAATGACAGAATCCCCCAGCGGGCTGCAGGAGGGGCGAGTGAACGCGGGGCCGGTTGGTACTCACATGAGATCCGCTGTCGGAGCGGCCGGGGGGTGTTCGTGATCGGGCGAGTGGGGGCTGGGGGCAGCCGCGCACGTCCAGCCTGGCCAGGCAGGACCAGGAAAGGGGGGTTTGTGCCAAGAGCGCGGATGGCCGGTCTCCGGAGCCAGGGAAGGGCCGCAGCTGTTCCCTCCAGCTCCCCCTCTCCGTCCCTGCCCTGGCTGGCGGAACATGGGGAGGGAGGGGGCCCGCTCTGCCTGGCTCAGTCCTGGGGGGCCAGGGGCAGGCATGGGAAGGGGGCTCCGCCGGGCCGGGCTTCCTTCCGCCGGGATCCTTGCGCTCTCTCCAGGCTGAGCTGGGAGGAGGGGACGGATGGCTGCAGCTGGCTGCGGGGCTCCTATCGATGCGGGGAAGGGAGAACAGGAAGGAAAAGCAACATTTCCAGGCTGAGGCGCAGCGCGGGCTCTTTAAAGGGACAGCGAGCGGAGTCTGCTGGACCCACAGCGCCCACCGACAGTGGCAGCAGAGGCGCTGGCATGGAGAGGGCAGGCAGGGATGCAGTTACACTCACAGCGCCCAGTGGCAGCAGAGGCGCTGGCATGGAGAGGGCAGGCTGGGATGCATTTACACTCACAGCGCCACCGACAGTGGCAGTAGAGGCGCTGGCATGGAGAGGGCAGGCAGGGATGCAGTTACACTCACAGCGCCCAGTGGCAGCAGAGGCGCTGTCATATGAAGCGCAGGCAGGGATGCAGTTACACCCACAGCGCCCACCGACAGTAGTAGTAGAGGCGCTGGCATGGAGAGGGCAGGCAGGGATGCATTTACACTCACAGCGCCACCGACAGTGGCAGTAGAGGCGCTGGCATGGAGAGGGCAGGCAGGGATGCAGTCACACCCACAGCGCCCACCGACAGTAGCAGTAGAGGCGCTGGCATGGAGAGGGCAGGCTGGGATGCAGTTACACTCACAGCGCCCACCGACGGTGGCAGTAGAGGCGCTGGCATGGAGAGGGCAGGCAGGGATGCATTTACACTCACAGCGCCACCGACAGTGGCAGTAGAGGCGCTGGCATGGAGAGGGCAGGCAGGGATGCAGTCACACCCACAGCGCCCACCGACAGTAGCAGTAGAGGCGCTGGCATGGAGAGGGCAGGCAGGGATGTATTTACACTCACAGCGCCACCGACAGTGGCAGCAGAGGCGCTGGCATGGAGAGGGCGGGCAGGGATGCATTTACACTAGCAGCGCCCACCGACAGTGGCAGCAGAGGCGCTGGCATGTAGAGGGCAGGCTGGGATGCAGTCACACCCACAGCGCCCACCGACAGTGGCAGCAGAGGCGCTGGCATGGAGAGGGCAGGCTGGAATGCAGTTACACTCACAGCGCCCACCGACAGTGGCAGTAGAGGCGCTGGCATGGAGAGGGCAGGCAGGGATGCATTTACACTCACAGCGCCACCGACAGTGGCAGCAGAGGCGCTGGCATGGAGAGGGCAGGCAGGGATGAAGTCACACCCACAGCGCCCACCGACAGTGCCAGTAGAGGCGCTGGCATGGAGAGGGCAGGCAGGGATGCAGTTTCACCCACAGCGCCAACCGACAGTGGCAGCAGAGGCGCTGGCATGTAGAGGGCAGGCTGGGATGCAGTTACACTCACAGCGCCACCGACAGTGGCAGCAGAGGCGCTGTCATATGGAGGGCAGGCAGGGATGCATTTACACTCGCAGCGCCCACCGGCAGTGGCAGCAGAGGCGCTGGCATGTAGAGGGCAGGCTGGGATGCAGTCACACCCACAGCGCCCACCGACAGTGGCAGCAGAGGCGCTGGCATGTAGAGGGCAGGCTGGGATGCAGTTACACTCACAGCGCCCACCGACAGTGGCAGCAGAGGCGCTGGCATGTAGAGGGCAGGCTGGGATGCAGTTACACTCACAGCGCCCACCGACAGTGGCAGCAGAGGCGCTGTCATATGGAGGGCAGGCAGGGATGCCGTTACACTCACAGCGCCCACCGACAGTGGCAGTAGAGGCGCTGGCATGGAGAAGGCAGGCAGGGATGAAGTCACACCCACAGCGCCCACCGACAGTGGCAGTAGAGGCGCTGGCATGGAGAGGGCAGGCAGGGATGCAGTTTCACCCACAGCGCCCACCGACAGTGGCAGCAGAGGCGCTGGCATGTAGAGGGCAGGCTGGAATGCAGTTACACTCACAGCGCCCACCGACAGTGGCAGCAGAGGCGCTGGCATGTAGAGGGGCAGGCTGGGATGCAGTTACACTCACAGCGCCACCGACAGTGGCAGTAGAGGCGCTGTCATATGGAGGGCAGGCAGGGATGCATTTACACTCACAGCGCCCACCGACAGTGGCAGCAGAGGCGCTGGCACGGAGAGGGGCAGGCTGGTGTGCAAAGCAACTCACAACGCCACCGACGGTGGCAGCAGAGGCGCTGGCACATAGAGGGCAGGCTGGAATGCAGTTACACGTAGACCGCTAGCCCTGACTGGCACCCTCAACGTCCTCCAGCGTGGCGCCAGCGGCCTTGGTGGGTCCTAGTGCTTTCTTGAACTAAGACACGCTCCTCACAGCGGTGCTGTTCCCTTGTTGTACGATGATCCTCATGCCATTGACTTTCACAACTTGCCAGATTTCTGCTTCGAAGCGGGTGCGGAATTTCCACCCCGGATAGCGGTCACTCATAATGATGTGGTCCCCCACCTGGATGTTTAGGGTCATTGCTCTTCTCTCAGTGCTTGCTCGATCATTGATCATTCTCTTGCGTGTCCTAGACGTCAGGATGCTATTTAGGGTCTGCCGGGATGCTTTTCTCGTGAGATGTCGGAACAAGAGGTCCGCTGGTGCACAGCGGTTGTTGCTGTCAGTACGCTCTCAGGAATCAATGCAAACAGCACTCAGGGTCTTCACCCTGGTCTGCTCCAATTGTTAGTGCTCGGTTCAGAGACCTCATGAACCATTCGACCTCCCCATTTGCTTGGGGCCACTGGGGGGTGTAATGAAATAGCCACTCTTGTGGTTTGGCACCCTATGATGACCTTCAACTACCACCATTTTAATTGACTTTAGTGTGTTATTTTACCCTAGCCTTAATGTATGGCGGTCCTGCATATGCCTGCTTCTCTTCTGTCTTGTAATCTTGCTGTCTTTTAGTGGGAGCTGTCATGGAGTAGAACAGCATTATTGGCTTTGACATGGCCTCATGTCATCTTGTTTTCTGACTTTGCCTTGCTTCTGCGTGCACAGCAGTGCTTGCAAGTTGTTTGGGTTATAAGAATTATAAGTGCTTACTATTGGCTTTGACATGGCCTCATGTCATCCTTTTTCCTTGGC
Source organism: Triturus cristatus (assembly GCF_964204655.1). Lineage (NCBI taxonomy): Eukaryota > Metazoa > Chordata > Amphibia > Caudata > Salamandridae > Triturus > Triturus cristatus. The sequence goes on from NC_140595.1 coordinate 820,324,119, forward strand.
TTTGCCTTGCTGCAGTTTTTCTGTGCGCTCAGCAGTACTTGCAAGTTGTTTTGGTTATTCACATTAAAGGTCTTTCTGTTTTTCTGAGCAATTGCTTTTATTTAATGTACAACTCTGCCTCAAAGTCAAAATAAGGGAGCTTGGCCAGCCTCCGTCTTGGCCTTGACGCAGACTATTACAGCTTATCCAGCAGTAATTTCACAGTAATTTCATAATGCAAAACCTCATTTACCTCTAGTTCACCGCTGTAAAGGTGATGGACCTTTGCCACCGTGTATCACTTCTAGGAGACTTTACATAAACATGAAAAATCTAAATGTCATAAATATTTAAGCCAATAAAGAGAATCGTGACTATTTTTAAAGGGTTTTATTTTCTAGTTAAAAGTTAAGGTTCTCTGACCCTTTATTCATTAGTCAAATATCAATCAGGTTACAGAATTGAAAATAGGAAAAATAGAATGAATACAGAACATAATACAGATTGAATACAAGGCATACCATAAAGGAAGGGAGTGAGGCATCAAATGTCAGTCAGAATTCTTTAAAGAGTTCAGGAAAATATAATTCAAGAGTGAGTTTTGCAAGGCTAATCAATAATTAATAATTGGCAAAAATCAAATAAATCTTTTCAAAACTAGTTAATTAGTCAAAGCATAAACGTAGAGTTTTTAGCATCTAAATCTAAACCTGTTCATCAGCTGCTTTCTCTGCCCTGGTCTGTTCAATCTGTCTCTCTCCCTCTCCATTGTCTGGTAGAGAGGCTGCTTCTTGAAAATGCCCCTATTTCACAAGACCTCGAGGAATGTGATCTGCCTTGCCAAAAATATGATGTGCAAGGACTCTCAAAAAGATATATGTGCAAGACCCCCGCCTCCCTCTGTCTCTCCTCGGACGCAATCTCCTCCCAAGCTGCACGCGCGGCGTTCACGTACCTAACCCATATGATGTCTATGTCAGATCTGCTTCTTCTCCTCTCCTCCCTCTAAGACTTCTAAGGCTCTAAGGCTGACATGCCCCTTGGCTGACTCTACGAATAATGTTGCAGTTTCAGCAGAAACTTGCACTGTGATTGGTTAGCATAGATGACATGAGGGTCTCACCATCCTGTTCTCATTGCAAATCCAACTCATACCAGTTCTGACAATAGGGGCTTAATGCTAAGAGCAATATACATAACATGTATCAGTAAAAACATTTCTTGCAACAAAATGTATCACTCAATTTCCTGTCTCTCTTTCACATAGCACACAGGGATGACACTTTCCCACAAATACTGGTACATTGGCACGATGACAGGATTGTACAGTTCATTGTGGGCTTGACCCATGTGTCTTCACTTGAGGCACTTGGCAGTTCATGCAGCTGGAAGAACCTTCTGCGCATGCATCTCTCATTCAGCACACTGCTAACAATTCTCAGCCATGCTGGATTCCTAGGCAGCCATTTTATAGTGGGCCCAAAAACAAAACAAACACAAAAGAATATTAATTTGTGAAATGAAACCCATTATGTTTAACTCCCCCATGCTAGTACCCTGTATTAGTTATTACCTAGCAAAAGCTATTAGTTTAAAGCAGCTTTTCTATCATTTGTGCACAACATGCAAAAATGTGCAACGTACAACAGAGCATAAACATGCACCAGTGCAAATTTTCAAAGCGCAAACAATTAATACATACTCATAGCAATATGCTCTAATGTTTTAGATAGCTTTTCAGGCAAAATGCGTTTGCCCTACGTGTAGTGTTGGTGCATGGTTGATTAATTAATACATTATAAAAAGATGTGTTATGAACTGAATATGTATTGTCTAAATATGCAACAAAGCCAAAGTCTCTTGAGACGGGAACAGGGAGTGTAGATCTTATCTTCAAAGCTAAAGAAGAAACTGAAATCACAAGTTTTTCTACACTGCAAAAACACATGTTAATTCAGCACAATTATGTGCTACTTTAAAAGTTAATAAAAAAACATTCTCTAAATTAAATGTACATTCTATAGTGAGGTTAAATCTAACTAAACACATTAAGCATCAATGATTAATTAATTAAGCATGGTTTTAAATGAAAGCATTTCAGACTGAAAGCATTTTGACCAGGCCTCATGTCTTTCACTTTGCATGCACCAAAAGTGCCCCTTTTAAAAAGCATTTGACTAGTCCTCATTTCATTTTTCACGTGCCATGTGCGTGCCTTTTTAACTGCAGTCTGTCTGAAACACAAAAATAAAGCAAAGCCTGAATCCAGATGAAATCTGAGCTACATCACAGCCAGCTTGGTTCTTTCTCATGAGAAGGGGGCCAGGTTTTCTAGAAGCTTCGTCTTACGTTGAGTCATAGTATTAAACTGGGAACCTGCGGGGGCCAGGTGGAAGTTCACCACAGAATAGACGTACTGCTGTGGAGGTGACGGAACTTGAGTCTTGATTGAACTCCTTCCTGGGCTGTTGAAGGGCTTCCCCAGCTTGAGTTGGCAAGGATGATGCAAATTGAATCGGTGAGGTGCTCCTAACCATTTTGTATATCTTTGCTACTTGTATATACTGCATTTTATTTCAATTGTTCATTTAATTGTTCACTTGATATTTGGGAGTCTGTATTTACTGATATATTTGGCCTACCTTTCTAAAATATTGCATTAATAAACTTGTGTGTATTATTTTAAATTCACCTGAATTTGTTTTCTTGGCTCGCCTAAAGGAAGTGCTGTGTCTTTTCCTCGTCCTTAGGGAGTTCTGCTCAAAGTGTATTATTTAAAGGTGCAGTGGAATATTTGCCTCCAAAGTGGGAGCACAGGGTTTGGGTGTGTCCTTTTCTCCTGAGGCGGATGCCGGGAGTTGCACACACATACACTTGATATTGTGATTGCATTTAGACTAAATTCTGCTCTCAGCACCATTTTTAAAATTATTCGTTTTAACCTGTGTTAATGCTTATTTTTGCTTTTTGGCACTTTTAAATTACCTTGACCTCACCCTCACGCGAGACTCAGCCGATTAAGGGCTCAGTCCGGCCTCGATCTTAGGAGGCGAGGGGAAGGAACGCGGCGGCCATCTTAGGGAGGTATCTCCCAGGCTGGGTGCAGTACTAGTTGTTGAGGCACTGCAAGGCACTCGGGGCTAGTATTTAAGCATACGGGTATGCCTCCGCGCAGCGGACGCGCAGAGCGGATGCGCCATCTTCGCGCCAAAGGAGCGCCTAAGGAAAGCCCGTCTGGGCCCATCCGGGACAGGACGGGCCCAGGGGCCAGGGCTCCTGCCAGAACAGACCGCCTCTGTCCTCTGATTAGGTACAGCCGGGATGAGCTACTTAGACTCAGAGGTACGGACAGCCTGCTCTGTAGTAAATTGCGAACACATATAAGGAATATTTCACCCTGTACCGGATGTAATTACAACTTCACCCTTGAGAATTCCATCAACACTCGAGACAGGCTGTGTCTGTATCATCTTGCATTATTAAATTGTCGCTCATTACCAAGGCATGCCACCGAGATTTCCCTGCTCTTAGAGGAACGAGATCTAGATGTGTTATTTTTGACGGAGACATGGCTGAGCGATAGCTCAGATTCAGATCTCGTTCGAGCATTACCCCACAACTATTCTATCTTGAGACACGACCGCCCAGAGGGTAGGGGGGGAGGGATTGCCATTATTTATAAATCCACACTGGGATGCAGGGTTGAAAATGCAGCAATAAAAGGTGCGGAAAGCTTAAGATTTGCTATTTCCTTCTCCTCCACTTGCACCTTGTCGGGCCTCCTGCTCTATAGGCCACCAGGTCCCTATGGCCAATTCTGCGAGGACCTCCCTATTAGCACTATTAATTACGCTAGTACCACCGCTAATTTCACGTTACTGGGTGATTTTAACATCCACTCAGAAGAGGCACACTCACCAGCTTGCATCAGTCTGAATGCAGGATTGGAAGTGCTCCAGTTGAGGCAATTAGTGGTAGGCTCTACCCATAGAGCTGGACATACCCTTGACCATTGTTATACCAATCTGGATACTCTTAGCTTTGAGAAATTAATTGATACTCCCTGGACCGATCATAAATTGCTGCTCCTCTCCTTTGCCCCATCGGTATTGCCTGGACCCTCCAACATGACAAAGAGGTCCATACGGGTTTGGTCTAAACTTCCAACTGAGAGTTGGAGGAAGAAACTGATGGAAACACTACCAACACTCACCCAGGACCCTTTGGTAGCTGATACACAATTCAACCAATGGCTAACGTCCTCTCTGGATGCCACCCTCCCCAAAAGCGAACTTTCTCACAGAAGTGGCAATAATAAAAAAACATGGTATTCTCTAGAATTGAAAGCCCTTAAACGCCAATGTAAGCAACAGGAGAGACAATGGCGGAAAAACTACTCAGAAGTTAGTAAGGACACCTATAAATTGGCCCTGAAGAAATACAAACAAGGAATTAAATCTGCCCAGTCAACCTACTATCAGGAAAAAATTGATTTGGCCTCCAATGCTCCCAGGGAAATTTTCAAAATCTTTAAATCCTTGGTTACTCCCCCTGCTCCCATTAATGACCCTGGGTTGGCAAACTTGCGCTGCAATGAATTAGCACAATTCTTTTCCAATAAGGTGGATAACATCTTTTCTTCATTTAAACTTATGCCCAGTGAATCGATCCTGCCCTCTCCAATGGACACCGGTAACCCCGGATTGGATGAATTCTCCCGGCTAGATGGTCCTACAACTATGTCCCTCCTGAAAAATCTGAAATCAGGCTCTCCGGCGGACCCCGCCCCCCCTACCATTCTGAACTTGGTGTCAGATACTGTGGCCCCGGTTATTCAAGAGATGATTAATGCCTCACTGGCATCAGGTACGGTTCCCCCTTCCTGGAAGCAGGCAAAAGTGAAGGCACTATTGAAGAAGCCAAACCTAAACCCGGAAGATTGGGCCAATTATCGCCTTATCTCCTTACTGCCAACTATCAGTAAGCTCGCGGAGAAGCACGTCAACTCGCTGCTGGGATCTTACCTTGAAAACAGCAATTCCCTCCATATCACTCAGACAGGATTTAGAGCTAAGCAGGGCACGGAAACAGCCCTAATTACTGTTGTGGAGGAAGCTAGGAAGATTGTGGACAATGGAAACAGCGCAGCCATTCTGTTATTAGATCTTAGTGCCGCCTTCGACACCGTGAATCATTCCATCTTGATTCACAGACTGATGGAAGTAGGTGTCGGGGGAGGCGCACTAAAATGGCTGCGCTCTTTCCTGTCCGATAGGACCTTTGCGGTCTTTGAGGACAATGCCTGCTCCCCCCAAATGCGTCTGCAGTGCGGTGTTCCCCAGGGTTCATCCCTCAGCCCTACCCTATTTAACATTTATATGAGGCCCTTGGCTGAGGTGGTACTGCCCTGGGGAGTACAGCTGGTAACGTACGCAGACGATACGCAGCTTATCATCTCCCTGGCCTCCCAGGATGCTCCATTTGAGAATCTTTCCTTATGTCTCAACAAAGTACAAGAATGGATGGATGGATCGTTCTTAAAGCTGAATGGAGCAAAAACTGAGATGATGTTGCTGGGGTATAAACCATCCAATACGGTAGAGGGCTGGTGGCCGTCTAATCTTGGCCTTCCGCCTTCACCTAAAGAACAAATTAAGAGCTTAGGGTTTGGGTTGGACCCAGCCCTAAACTTTGGTGTTCAGGCTCGCAAGGTGGCAGGAACTTGCTATGCCATCATTAGACTACTTAGGAAGATAATTAAGCTTCTTCCGTTTGAGGCCAGAAGAATACTTGTGCAGGCGTTGATTCTTTCACGCCTGGACTATTCGAATGCGTTGTATTTAGGTACCACACAAGCAACTATTAAAACCTTGCAGACAGTGCAGAACTGCGCTGCTCGAATGCTGCTGAATGTCCCTTGCCGGACTTCGGCTAAGCCAGCGTTGCGTCAACTCCACTGGCTGCATGTCCAGCAGAGAGTAGAGTTTAAAGCTTTGATTACGGTCCATAAAGCAATTAATAAAATAGGACCATCCTTGACTCAATCAATGTTCCACTTATATCATCCTGGACGTGCCCTAAGATCTGATAACAAGAAGCTGCTTGCAATCCCTAAAACCAGGAGAGTGCGAATGGGAGGCAGGCGTTTTTCCCTTCAAGCCGCCACCCTTTGGAACAACCTTCCCGATCCTATTAGAATGGAAGTTAACCACCTTAGGTTTAGGAAGAGGTTGAAAACCTTCCTGTTTGCCTGATTCTTCCGAGATCTAGTCGAGCTGAAGCGCTGGGATGCCTCCGGGTAGCTATGCGCTATATAAGACCGTAATCATTCATTCATTCATTCATTAGAGAAAAGCACACTCATTACAGGGGGTCATCCTCCTGGGTGGATGGCAAGAGATGTCAGATAGTCTTGGATCTCCTGTCCCTGAAATGGGGGACCATTGTCTGTCTTAACTTCTTCTGGAAGGCCGACCAGAGCGGAGACTTCTTCAAGGCTGACTTGACCTTTGAGAATGCCGTTGACTGTACCAGTTACACTACTCAAAACTTTGTGTAAGAGTCTAAGAGGACCACAGTCAGGTGCCTGTCCGGGAAACTCCGCAAAGTCCATGCTCACTTTTGACCAGGGTTTCAGGCTGTGCTCCTCTTTTATCACTGGGGCTGGGGGCGAGTCTCCACTGGTGACTACATAGGAGTGTCATTGCGTATTATCTCATCCACTTGAGAGTTTATCCCCAGGAACTACACTTTGTTCAGAAGCCGTGCCTTTGTTTTGACCACACCCTGGTGGCCTTGATGTGCCAGGTTGACCACTCTGGTCCACAGGCTCTGTAGCATCACAATTTGTCGGCCCCTCAGAAACAACCCCTCCTCGCTTGGGCTCAGCTCACTTCTTATGCTCTGCAATTGAGTTCTCATCCTCTGATCCTCAGGTTTCAGGGACCTGGAGCCATTGAGTAAGTTTTTCCACTGTCTCCTGGCAAGGGCCTCTTTTGATCTGGAGATGTTCTCGTCTACTTCGGTGTCTTCCTGGATTTCCTGGACGGTCAGCGCTTTGGGACACGTTTCGTGTACAATCATTCGCACAAAGGCTTCAGCCCCTTCGTCATATTCTGGTGGATCCACCACTGCTGGATGCGGTAGGTGTCTTGACGAGTCGTCCGCCGGGACATTGGCACCTGATGGTAGACTACTTCGAACGAGTAAGGCTGCAGCTGCACAGCCCACCTTCCTATCCTTGGGGGTGATAGCTGGGCCGACCCGGTGAACAAAGAGACCAGGGGCTTCTGGTCAGTGACCACCCAGAACTGTCGACCACACAGGTAGAGGTGAAAGTGGCGGCACGTCCACTGGATGGCCAACACTTCCCTTTCAATATGGGAGTATTTTGTCTCAGTGTCGAAGAGCGCCCTGCTCGCATAGGCAATGGGGACCCATGACCCCTCAGTTTTTTCTTGCAAGAGTAGAGACCCTAGCCCCACCGGGCTACCTTCGACCACCAGCTCTGTCTGCCTATGTGGGCTGAAATATGCCATGGCGTTGTCATCGGGAGGACCCCTTTCACTTGTCGAAACACTTTCTCCATCGCTGGTCCCCACTCCCATTGGGGTCTTCATTTTCGCAAGAGTTCGTAGTGGCTCTTACAGGATTGTCAGGTTTGGGATAAAGCTCCCATAATACCGCACCATACCTAGGGAACTACATACTACTCTAGGGTTTTGGGGTATGAACGTGTTTCTGATGGCTTCAACTTTCTTTGGGTCCACCTTAAGGCCATCACGTGAAAAGATGTAATAAAAAAAAAATCCAAAGAGGGCATATTGGGCTCGGCGGGCGAGCCACTCACGGATCCACGGGCCTTGGCGGAGAGTTTTGCTACATATTATGCAGACCTCTACGCCCCTAAAGAATGTTTGCCTGCCGCCACGATTGATCGTTTCTTGGCTGATCTTCCGCCCAGGGCTCTATCAGATGTGGTGAGAGAGGATCTGGAGCTCCCACTGACTGACGAGGAGCTGGGAGCTGCATTAGGAGAACTCAATTCCGGGAAAGGCGCCGGGCCTAACGGGTTTCCTAGTGAATTTTTTAAGCGGTATTTTCTGCAGCTGGGACCTCATTACCGCGTAGTGGTAGAGGAGGCACGGGACCGCGGCTCTCTCGCCCTGGACTGGAGGCATGCGGAGGCGGTGGTCTTCCATAAGCTCGGTAGGCCGCCGGATCAACTTGCATCCTACAGACCCATTTCTCTTTTGAATGTGGAGGCCAAAATCTTGGCGAAGGCCCTGGCGAATCGCCTGTTGCCCCATGTAGCCGCTCTGGTTCACCCCGACCAGGCTGGTTTTATGCCTCAGAGGGCGACTAGACATAACATTAGGCGGGCACATGTAGCGGTGGTGGCTGTTCAGCGACTGGGTGCACCAGCGGCGTTGTTGTTAGCGGGCATGGATAGGGTGTTCGACTCTCTTAGCTGGGTATACCTCTTTGCATTATTAAATAGGCTGAACTTCGGACCGAGGTTTATTTCTTATCTGACTCTTCTATATACAGACCTCACGGCGTAGGTGCGGGTGGCTGGCCCATCCTCCTCCGTGTTCTCTATTGGGGGGGGGGGGGAAAAACTTCAAAGAGTCCAAAGAGTTTTGGTAGAAAAAACACTTTTCTCTGTATAGCGCAAGCTACATTCCGACAACCTCTTCAGGGTGGCTCTGAGCTGCTCGTGGTGTTCTTCCTGAAAAGGTCAAGATATCCTCACCTATGTTTAGTGCCCCAATCAGCCCAGGGAGGGTTTCCCTGATGGTGTCCTGAAACACCTCTGTGGCTGAGGATATGCCGAAATTGAGTCTCCAATATAGTCTGAGACCTACATGTGTGGCGAATATTGTGATGTATCAGCTAGCAAGCTCAAGCTCCAGCCGTTCAAGTCTAACCTCGAGAACCACTGTACACCGTTCAGGTCTGCCACAATGTAATCCATGGCTTGTATGATATGGTGCTCCCTCCAAATTACTTTGTTAGGGAGTCTCATATCTACAGATAGACAGATAGTCTTGGCTTCGGTGCAATGACCAACGGGGATACCCATGTCGTGGGGCCGTCAACCTTCCCATGACCCCTTTTTGTTCTAGGTCCCTGTAGGAAGTTGTCTCTGTATATACAATACCAAACTAAGGTATAGTGTGCACAGAGTCCAGTGGATCTCCAGAGGCTTTACAGAGGCTAAAGTAGATAATACTATATGCTCTCTTTTGTGGTAGTGTGGTCAAGCAGAGGTTTATCAGAGGGCTGTTTTAAGCATTTGTTGTACACACTCAGGCAAGAAATGATTACACACACTCAAGGACTAAATCCGAGACCATTTGTTTGTAAAAATATTACTTTTTGTATGTTTATTACTTAGAAACAAATATACTTTGTTGCAGTAAAATACGTTTTGTAAAATCACAGTTTTTAAGTGTAATAAGTGGGCACAGTGCATTTCTTAAACAGTTCAATGTTAACCTATGGAGGAAAAACAATGTTGTAATTTTACAGATAAGTACATGACTTACAAATCCAGTCTTCGGGTTTTAGGACCAACACTGGGCAAGGGTCAGGTAAGTGTAGAGTTTGCACCACCTGCGGTACTGGGGTGGCCGGGTGCAGAGGTCAAATTTGGTCACTGGGGCCCAATGTTAGTCAATGGAGAATGGGGGCATGCAAAGAGGTGCCTGTTGCAGGTGAGTAAAATCGCAGTTGGGGGTACGGGGTTAGGACCACCACTGGGGGGGGCACGAGGCAGCAGCAAAGACACACCCTCAGCGGCACAGAGGCGGAAGGGTGCAGTGTGCCAACACAGTGTCGGGCAGCCAATGCAAAGTAAAGGAGACTGAAGATTTAAAACAAGGCCTGCAGGCTCGGACCAGGAGGCTGGACAAAGGGAACTGGTGGCTCTGGAGGTAAGTTGGAATGTTGAAGGGCCCCTGGGCACTGTCAGTCGGGCTCCACAAGCCCTGGGGGCTGCGGGCGCAGGGGTGTCCCTTGAGGTCAGAAGATCCTTACTGGAGCCGGTCAGGATTAGGGTGTCCTTCATGTTGAGGCTGCAGGTGTCGTTGTGAAGTCCAGAAGATGTGACTACGGGGTGGACTCTAGCTCAGGACTGCTGGGGAACCTTCTTAGGACCGGTGGGCTACTTGTTGACTCAGGCCGGAGGTTTCAGGTGCAGAGGTAGGTCCGGGGGTCTGGTTGTGCGGTCCAGCAGGTCACTGGAGCTCTTCATGAGGGTTTCTTTGTGGACAGGGCCACTGTCCTCAGGAGTCCTTGGTCTTTAGGAAAGGCAGGCAGTCCTCCTAGGGCTGTGGAGGTTGCTGGGCCTGCAGGACGAGTTGCTTTTTGAAGCAGTCTTTTTGAGGGCTGCAGACAGGCCAGTAGGGCTGAGACCAAATCAGTTGTCATCTGGAGTCTTCACTGCTGCACAGCTCTTTTGTCCTTCTGCTTAGGTCAGCAGGAATCTGAGGATCAAGGTTCAGGAGTGCCCCATAATCCTCAATTTAGGGCCGTTACAGGTACTGGCAGGTAGTAGCCAATGGGCTACTTACCTTTAGGGTGACTACACCCTTTGTAAGTCCCCTCCCTTTGGGGAGTGGGCATGAGGGCCATTGTCCTCAGGAGTCTTTGGTCTTTAGGGAAGGTAGACCGGTGGGCTACTTCGACTCAGGCCGGAGGTGTCAGGTGCAGAGGAAGGTGTGGGGGTCTGGTTGTGTGATTCAGCCGGGTACTGGATGTAGGAAGGTGGATATCTGACTATGGTTACCCCCAACTTTTTGCCTAGTGTCTAGCTGGTTTTTCGACTTAGTTGGCCTGAGATCCTGCCATTCAGGGTCTCAGGCTGTCTGCTCTCTCTGTAAAATGGACTCCATGTACCCTAGGTACATAACCAATTGGTAAGGATCACCTTATTGGACCCTGTACAGTGTACCCTAGGTACCCAGGGCATAGGTGTACCCTAGGCCTCCCAGGGGCTGCAGCATGTATTATGCCACCCCTGGTCTGGCCTTCCAATCAGACACAACTGGCTGATCACTCAGCTGGGGCAAGGTCGTGTAATCACCCCTTGCTTAGGTGTAGTATTCCTATACCTACCTTATATAGACACATGTGTACCTATCAGTCACTCCTATGGCAGGCCTTAACAATCCTGGAGGCAGAGTGCTTGGTAACATGTGAGATGGTGCTCTAGCATGAGCTGAGCCTGTCTGCAGCTTTCGGAACCATGTCCTTATAGCTGTTCTATGATATAGCCTACCATATACTCTTAAAGTGCCTTATAATCTTAAACGGTTATGGTAACTATGGTTGGGCTGTATCAAAACATGTCGTGTAAGGTGTCTAACACTTTGGAATAATACCCCCATACCATTTCTGGTGATGAGGATATTATTCCCCCCTTCTAGAGGGAGAGACATGTTAAAATCATACTTTGCTGTTTATCTCTAACCAAAGCCTCAGCATCACAAAATGGATGCTGCTGCCACAGACACAAGTCTGACCTCATGCTGCTGGGAGTGATCCCAGCCAGGGAGGCCTGGACAATAGGTTTCCTGCTTGGGGAGGTGCTAGCACCTCCCCAGACAACCTTTAGTGTATTGGGGCAGGGTGGGCTGAAAGGAATGAGACATGCCTGGGGCACACAAGGTGTTCCTTGCATAGTCCAGTTCAAACCGGCGCTGGGGCACTCCAGCCCCAGCTCTGGCGCGAAACTGGACAAAGGGAAGTGGGTGTAACCACCCCCTCCCAGGTCCCACCCATAAGGCGTGACCTAGCAGGTATCCCAGCCCCCCAGATTAGTATAAGAGTGGGAGTTGGGCCTCAAGACTTTAGATTATCCTGAACCTGCAAAACTGAACAGAAACTCTGGACCTTCGACATTCGACGAAAGAAGAAGACTGAAGAATCTCCCTTGTAGCCAAGGAGTGGCTACCCTGTGCAAACAGGCACCATCAAGTGACTACCCTTTGCTTTGTGAAACGTTCGACGAGGAACCGATTGCAGAGCCCGACCAGAGCCTTGATTTCCAGACTTCTCCGACCCTCATCCACATCTGCAGCAGAGCTGAGATCCGTGGAGGCGACGAGCGACGTGGGACCGGCTACCTGGGAAAAGTGGCTAGTAACTTACAGCGCAGCTTCTGAGGTACCCTCGAAGTTGTGCACCGGGGATTGAGAAGCCCCAACCCCAAGCACCATCTGCACCGAAGACCAGCCCCCCACACTCCACGAGTCCTGCGTGGGGCCCTTCAGCATTTTCCTGCTTGCCGCGTCTGTCCGGTTGCTTGCCCGCTGGCTAGTGGCCTTTGGGACGACGCTCCCTGAAATCTTCTGCGCTGGTTTGGCTCCTCCAGACTGGCTCCCGCTTCTCTGCAAAGAAGAAGCACCCCAGACCTTCCTGGTCTGCACCAGAAGCAAGTCCTTTGTTCTTCGTGGGTTCCGCTTGCCAAGGCTTGGTGAGTCCTAGTCCAACTTCGACGCCGCCGACAGCAAGAGCCTTCGTGGGACAGCTCGCCTCCTGGTCCTGGTCGTCCTCGACGCTTCCTGGTCCTCCTGGCTGCAGCGACAAGCTTCACCTTCTCCTGCAACTCTTCACGACATCGCCTGGTTCCTTCCTGGTTCCACGTGGTCACTGGCTAGTGACCTTGACTCTGTCCCCTCTGCTTGCAGGTTTCTTCTCTTCTTGATCCCAGGCTTGGGATCCACCGGACACTCTCTCCTGACTGCCTGTCAGCATCTTTCTTCAGGCATCCATAGGAGTCGACGACGAAAACGACGCATCTTCACCCCTATGCACCCGCAGCCTGTGGGCTAGGTAACTTGGGTACTCCGGTGCTCATCAGGATAGTGACTATCCTAGTGTCTAGTTTTCAAGTCTCAACTTCCTAGCTACTCCGGAAGTGTCCTAAATCTATCTATTTCTAAACTGTAACATTGCTATTGACTTTTACGCATTACGCGTGAGTGTTTCCACTCTGCACACGAATCCCGTGGGCCTCCCACTTCCTAACTAACGCTAGTGTAGTGTAGCCCCAGCGATTCCCTAGGCCTAGGCCTATTCTATTTCTGTGACAGTGGTTCTTATACCACTTCTTTAGTATATGGTTTGCGTGGCCCCTAGGGCCTAACTGTATTACTTACCTGTGTGACTTACTGTATGCATTAATAAGACTGTGTTGTACTTACCTCTAATCTCATAAAGAGTGCTGAGGGTTTGCTTAGAATAAATACACTTTATTTTATAGATATATCTGTTGTGGTGTCCTTTCATTTGGTATTCAAGGGATTATATATGGTATCACAGCTGGCTTCACATGCCATTCAGAGTTTAGCCTAAGACTGCTCTTGTCCATGCTACCACTAGGATAGCTGGTCTATAAGGTTGACTTTACAACCAATCACCATAAGGGTATTTGGACTGATATAAGGTGTACACTATAACTAGTGACATCATACATCAGGCCAACTTCTCACATTGGTGAGCAGCGGTTGGGATCTGAGCTTGCTGTTGTAATACCATTGTAATCTTGAGATACTAAATTGAAAGATCACACAGATATTGTCTAGGTACATATAACATAGTTTATAATACTTAAGTCCTACTGGACTTAGTGGTTGTAGGTTGAAGGGAGTAACACACCCTGACTACAACTACTAGAGAGGTTTAGTAGATACAACTAGTGTAGGTAGGTGCACACACCACACCCTCACTAGAATCATGCCCCTGGATGGAGATCACACTGATGCTCCCTCAGGAGAGGAGAATCCTAGACAGGTTCCCTCTAGGTATGATGCATTCACATTCCAGGAGATGAGACAATTGTGTACCTCCAGAGGAATAAAACAGGGTGCAAACCCTACCCTTAGACAGCTAGTGGAGCTTCTGGAGGCCTATGATGCTGAAAGAGCTGCCAGGGATGGTGCCATAGCTGTAGATAAGGGTCTACCCACCACAGATGAGTCAGATGGGACTTCAGATGGGGAGGTAGACAGCCAGAGCCAAGTAAGGAGACTTAGCCAGGCTAACCTAAGTTTACATGGGAGTTTGCATGGGGTCCCCCCATACAGACCCCCAAGTAGGCTTTCACAGAGAAGCAGGAGGGACAGATCCCCTTCAAGGGAATCCATCCACTCCCATGTTTCTAGCATCTCTAATGCCTCCTCTCACAGGGGAATGACTTCACCTGAGAGAAAGGAGCATAAAGCCAGAATGAGGGAAGCTAATCTGAGGATTCAGAGGGAAGAAATTGCCCTTGCCAAAGAGAAGCTTGCTCTGGCTAGAGAGCAAAAATTGTGTGGGTCAGAACCCACTGGTGGCAGCAGCATTCCTAGAGATAGGGATAGGTCTTATGACCATAGAAACCTAAGCAAGATAGTCCCCCCATATCAGAATGGGGATGACATCCACAAATGGATGACTGCTTTGGAGAGGGCCTGCAAAGTACAGCAGGTACCCCAAAGTCAGTGGGCAGCTAACTTGTGGCTCTCCTTTTCTGACAAGGGTAGAGACAAGCTCCTCACAGTCAGTGATGAGGATGCAAACAATTACAAAGTCCTGAAGAGTGCTCTGATAGATGGGTTTGGCTTAACCACTGAGCAATATAGGTTGTTGTTCAGAGACACCCAGAAGACACAGACACAGGACTGGTCTGATTTTGTGGATTGTGCCACTAAGGCTTTGGAAGGTTGGTTAACTGGCAGCAAGGTGCAGGACTATACAGGATTGTACAACTTGATTATGAGGGAGCAGATCCTTAGTAATTGTCAGAACCAGCTTCTCCATCAACACCTGGTAGACTCAGATTTGACCTCTCCCCAAGAATTGGGAAAGAGGGCAGATAAATGGGTCAGGACCAGGATTAGGCCTAAAAATCAGGGTGGTGACCAAAAGAAAGATACCACCAAGCCTCAAGAGAAGGGTGGGGATAAAGCAAAAGAGAAATCTTCCTCAGGGCCCCAAAACTCCACACAGGGTGGTGGGTCCCAGGCTCCCTCCTCTACCACAGTTAAAAAGCCTTACTGCCATGTGTGTAAAACACCTGGGCATTGGAAAACTGACAGCAGTTGTCCACAGGCTAAAAACAAAACTGTTCCTCCAACTACTCCTGTTACACCACCTATTACTGTCAGCAGTAATCCCCCAGGTGGTGGGAGTGCCCCCAAAAATTTGGTTGGGTTTTCTTGGGGAACACAGGGGGACTCTGGCTTAGCCAATTCCCCTACAGCAGCTACTCTTGTCTGTGATGGTGGCATGGGGTTTGCCAACTTCACTGCCTGTCCCAACACTTTGGGTAGGTACAGACAGGAACCCTACATCAATGGTAGAAAAGCTGAGGCCTACAGAGACACTGGAGCTAGCATCACTATGGTGGCCCATAGGCTAGTTCCCTCTGAGCAGCTTTTGCCTGGTTTCTCATACCAGGTAACTAACATTGATGGCAAACAGAACAGTCATCCCATGGCAGAGGTATGTCTCAGCTGGGGAGGTGTCACTGGCCCTAAAAGGGTGGCAGTGTCTCCAACCTTGCCTGTGGACTGCTTGCTGGGGAATGACTTAGAACTCTCAGCTTGGGCTGGAGTTGAACAAGACACCCATTCTAAAATGGTAGGCCTTTCCAAAAAGGGTAGTGGGGTTGTGCCAGTCACGACCCCTGTCCAAGTAGCTTTCCTCCCTGAAAAGGTTGGAAGGGCAGTGGTAGCCACAGCCCAGGCACAGACAGACTTCCCTGTAGAAATTGGCAGAGCTGTGACAGTCACAGCTCAAACACAAACTGAGTGCCTTCCTGAAAAGGTTGGCAAGGCTGTAATGGTCTCAGCCCACACTCAGACTGATATAGGTGTAGTGAAGCCTGAAACTATGGATCACTCCACACAAACAGAGAGTAGTGGGGAGGAAGAAAAGTCTCCCTCTCCCCAGACATTAGGAAAAGGTCAGCCTCCTCAGGGATCTGACCTCACCCCTTGTGAAGGAACTGCCCCAGAGGTAGCCAGGCCTGGCCTGGCAGAGCCTCTGATGTCAGTGGCCCCTTCCAAGGTGGGACCCAGTCTGGTGCAGGTAGCCTGCCTCTCTCTACCCTGCCTCAGTCAGCCCAGGGCTGCAGAGGTCAGGGAGGCCAGTGGACCCCAAGAGGGCCCCTGTCCACAAGAACCCCCCCATCAAAAGAATGAGGATTGCCTGGTTAGTTGCCCTAGCCAGGTGATGGGTAAAAACATTCCTGAGGGATCCCCTTCACAGGTAGTTAGGGACCTCCCCCAGAGGGATTCTGTTGGGCACAGGCAAACATGGGACCTTAGGGCCCCAAACCTGACCTGTCCCTCCAGTAAGCCCACAAAAGGGACCCAGCCTCCAGCTTTAGGTAGCCAGAGGCTGACCCTGAGAGCACAGTGCAACTCAGTTAGAGAAAGAAAGGCATCCATGGTGGAGGATGATTGGAGGAAGCTGAGGCCTCACTTTGGGGACACTCACTTCAGTACTCCATCTCAACACCAGCCTTTTACTTTGCAAAGACACACTAAAGGTAGAGATTCCCTATGGTGGAGACCCTATGATATCTTTAGGATGAGGGATTGCTTAGTGGACCATGAGACAGGGGGTAACCATGCCAGTGCTGGTTCTTCCTTATATGGCCACTCAGGCAATAGAGGCTTACCTTGTCAAGGCCAGCCTTATCTCCTTTCGTTTGGGGGGGGGTTGTGTAGGAAGGTGGATATCTGACTATGGTTACCCCCAACTTTTTGCCTAGTGTCTAGCTGGTTTTTCGACTTAGTTGGCCTGAGATCCTGCCATTCAGGGTCTCAGGCTGTCTGCTCTCTCTGTAAAATGGACTCCATGTACCCTAGGTACATAACCAATTGGTAAGGATCACCTTATTGGACCCTGTACAGTGTACCCTAGGTACCCAGGGCATAGGTGTACCCTAGGCCTCCCAGGGGCTGCAGCATGTATTATGCCACCCCTGGTCTGGCCTTCCAATCAGACACAACTGGCTGATCACTCAGCTGGGGCAAGGTCGTGTAATCACCCCTTGCTTAGGTGTAGTATTCCTATACCTACCTTATATAGACACATGTGTACCTATCAGTCACTCCTATGGCAGGCCTTAACAATCCTGGAGGCAGAGTGCTTGGTAACATGTGAGATGGTGCTCTAGCATGAGCTGAGCCTGTCTGCAGCTTTCGGAACCATGTCCTTATAGCTGTTCTATGATATAGCCTACCATATACTCTTAAAGTGCCTTATAATCTTAAACGGTTATGGTAACTATGGTTGGGCTGTATCAAAACATGTCGTGTAAGGTGTCTAACACTTTGGAATAATACCCCCATACCATTTCTGGTGATGAGGATATTATTCCCCCCTTCTAGAGGGAGAGACATGTTAAAATCATACTTTGCTGTTTATCTCTAACCAAAGCCTCAGCATCACAAAATGGATGCTGCTGCCACAGACACAAGTCTGACCTCCTGCTGCTGGGAGTGATCCCAGCCAGGGAGGCCTGGACAATAGGTTTCCTGCTTGGGGAGGTGCTAGCACCTCCCCAGACAACCTTTAGTGTATTGGGGCAGGGTGGGCTGAAAGGAATGAGACATGCCTGGGGCACACAAGGTGTTCCTTGCATAGTCCAGTTCAAACCGGCGCTGGGGCACTCCAGCCCCAGCTCTGGCGCGAAACTGGACAAAGGGAAGTGGGTGTAACCACCCCCTCCCAGGTCCCACCCATAAGGCGTGACCTAGCAGGTATCCCAGCCCCCCAGATTAGTATAAGAGTGGGAGTTGGGCCTCAAGACTTTAGATTATCCTGAACCTGCAAAACTGAACAGAAACTCTGGACCTTCGACATTCGATGAAAGAAGAAGACTGAAGAATCTCCCTTGTAGCCAAGGAGTGGCTACCCTGTGCAAACAGGCACCATCAAGTGACTACCCTTTGCTTTGTGAAACGTTCGACGAGGAACCGATTGCAGAGCCCGACCAGAGCCTTGATTTCCAGACTTCTCCGACCCTCATCCACATCTGCAGCAGAGCTGAGATCCGTGGAGGCGACGAGCGACGTGGGACCGGCTACCTGGGAAAAGTGGCTAGTAACTTACAGCGCAGCTTCTGAGGTACCCTCGAAGTTGTGCACCGGGGATTGAGAAGCCCCAACCCCAAGCACCATCTGCACCGAAGACCAGCCCCCCACACTCCACGAGTCCTGCGTGGGGCCCTTCAGCATTTTCCTGCTTGCCGCGTCTGTCCGGTTGCTTGCCCACTGGCTAGTGGCCTTTGGGACGACGCTCCCTGAAATCTTCTGCGCTGGTTTGGCTCCTCCAGACTGGCTCCCGCTTCTCTGCAAAGAAGAAGCACCCCAGACCTTCCTGGTCTGCACCAGAAGCAAGTCCTTTGTTCTTCGTGGGTTCCGCTTGCCAAGGCTTGGTGAGTCCTAGTCCAACTTCGACGCCGCCGACAGCAAGAGCCTTCGTGGGACAGCTCGCCTCCTGGTCCTGGTCGTCCTCGACGCTTCCTGGTCCTCCTGGCTGCAGCGACAAGCTTCACCTTCTCCTGCAACTCTTCACGACATCGCCTGGTTCCTTCCTGGTTCCACGTGGTCACTGGCTAGTGACCTTGACTCTGTCCCCTCTGCTTGCAGGTTTCTTCTCTTCTTGATCCCAGGCTTGGGATCCACCGGACACTCTCTCCTGACTGCCTGTCAGCATCTTTCTTCAGGCATCCATAGGAGTCGACGACGAAAACGACGCATCTTCACCCCTATGCACCCGCAGCCTGTGGGCTAGGTAACTTGGGTACTCCGGTGCTCATCAGGATAGTGACTATCCTAGTGTCTAGTTTTCAAGTCTCAACTTCCTAGCTACTCCGGAAGTGTCCTAAATCTATCTATTTCTAAACTGTAACATTGCTATTGACTTTTACGCATTACGCGTGAGTGTTTCCACTCTGCACACGAATCCCGTGGGCCTCCCACTTCCTAACTAACGCTAGTGTAGTGTAGCCCCAGCGATTCCCTAGGCCTAGGCCTATTCTATTTCCGTGACAGTGGTTCTTATACCACTTCTTTAGTATATGGTTTGCGTGGCCCCTAGGGCCTAACTGTATTACTTACCTGTGTGACTTACTGTATGCATTAATAAGACTGTGTTGTACTTACCTCTAATCTCATAAAGAGTGCTGAGGGTTTGCTTAGAATAAATACACTTTATTTTATAGATATATCTGTTGTGGTGTCCTTTCATTTGGTATTCAAGGGATTATATATGGTATCACAGCTGGCTTCACATGCCATTCAGAGTTTAGCCTAAGACTGCTCTTGTCCATGCTACCACTAGGATAGCTGGTCTATAAGGTTGACTTTACAACCAATCACCATAAGGGTATTTGGACTGATATAAGGTGTACACTATAACTAGTGACATCATACATCAGGCCAACTTCTCACACTGGAGCTCTTCTTCAGGGTTTCTTTGTGGACAGGGCCACTGTCCTCAGGAGTCCTTGGTCTTTAGGGAAGGCAGGCAGTCTTCCCAGGGCTGTGAGGTCGCTGGGCCTGCAGGGCGAGTCCCTTTTTGGAGCACTTTCTTCGAGGGCTGCAGACAGGCCAAAAGGGCTGGGGCTAAGTTGTTATTTGGAGTTTGCACTGCTGCACATCTCCTTTATCCTTCTGCTTAGGTCACCAGGGATCTGAGGTTCAAGGTTCAGGAGGGTCCCCAAATCCTCAATTTAGCGCTGTTACAGGTAATGGTAGGTAGTAGTTAATGGGCTACTTACCTTTAGGGTGACTACACCCTTTGCTTGTCCCCTCCCTTTGGCAAGGGGGCATACATACCCCTAATCCTATTGACTAAATTCACAACCAATATGGAAGATTTTCAAAGGAGGGGGTCACTTCAGCTCAGGATACCTAAGGGGTGAGCCTGGCTGAGAGTGGCCAAACCTCTCCTGATTACTAAGTTTCCTACCGACCTTGCCGCCAAAGGTGGGGCTTGGTCTGGGGGGTGGACATCTCCACTAGCTGGAGAGGCCCTGGCTAGCATAACAAAGGGAGGGGAGCCTTTGAGGCTCACCTCCCTTGAATGCTGTTCCTGCTTGGGGGTAGGTGTGAAGCACCTCTACCCAGAGCAGGTTTTGTTTCTGACCCATGAGAGCACAAGGCTCCCACCTCAGAGGGACAGAACCATGTCTGGAAGAGGCACGCTGGTGCAGATCAGTCAGCTGCACACTAGCCCTCTGGTGCCCTCTGAGTGCATTTATTACTGAATCCAAAACTGGCATCAGTGTGGGCTCATTAATCTGAGATGTTTGGTAGTAAACATTTTGGGATTCGGCGAAGCCATCATGGGGATGTGGAACTCGTATTGAAAAGCTCCAAGCCCATGTACTCGGCATGGCTTCAGCATGCACTTATAATGCTCAAGAATAGACTTAAGCAAAAGTAACAAATGATGGTCGGAATGCTGAACAATGCAAACATTCACCCCCTGTCACAAAAATCTTGGTTTAATCGATTGTTCTTTTGTTCACCACTGCACCCCAGTTGGAACCCAGCCATATGCAAATCAGTCTTGACCCAGTTCCTCATGGGAACAGTCCAGCCCGAACTACCAAGCCAGGTCCTCCCTGAACCAGAAACAAGCATCCTGAAAGTTACCCTGAAACTGGCCCCAGGATGCTTGTTTCCGATCCAGGGAAGACCTGGCTTGGCAGTTCAGGCTCGACTGTGCATATGGCTGGGTCTGAACTGGGGTGGAAAAGTGAGCTAAAGAATGATGATGGATCCAACCCAGATCTGTGACTGGGGGTGAGTGTCTGAAAGGTTTCAGCGCTCCGTCCATCATCTCTTTGTGTTTGCTCTGTTCACCATAAGTTGGCAGGGTATGCCTGGACGTGGGTCCTTTGCTCACTTTGCTACTGCATTCAAGCTAGCCTGGCTGATGACGGGTGTTACCCCAGAACCGGTCCCAGGATGCTAGTTTCCGGTCCAGGGAAGACCTGGCTTGGCAGCTCGCAGGAATGTTCCCACGAGGAACAGGGTCAAGACTGATTTGCACATGGCTGGGTCTGGACTGGGGTGATGGAAGTGAGCTAAAGAATGGTGATGGATTCAATCCAGATCCGTGACTGAGGGCGAGTGTCTGAAAAGTTTCAGTGCTCTGTCCATCATCTCCTTGTGTTTGCTAAGAATAGACTCGACACTATGAGGGCATATCTGCTCATGCAGTTATGCCTATGCCCTCACCAGAGGTATAGTGCACCCTGCCTCAGGGCTGTAAAGCTTGCTGTAGTGGTTACTTACCTATGCCTCTGCCAGTGCTGGCAGGCCTGGCACACAGGAATGTGTGCCAGGTCAACTCTACACTTTTAGTTGCACCAAAGTATGCAAGCTGCAGTGGTAGTGTGCATGTGTTTGGCGAGGGGTCTCAGAGTGGCATAGTACATGCTTCAGGCCTTAGAGACCCTCTCTGGTCACAATGTCCTTGGTACAACTGGTACCTTTTACAAGGGACTTATATTTGAGCCAGAGGTGTGCCAATTGTGGAAACAAAGGTAATAATAATAATAATAATAATCCACATTTGTAAAGCGCGAACAATCCCCCGTAAGGGTCTCTAGGCACTGGGGGCCATCGGGAAGATTAAGCAAGCTATTGCCCAGAGTCACATGGTGCTGGGCTAATCTGCCGCCGGCACTGGGGATCGAATCATGATCCCCAGATTCCGGCGTCAGTCGCCCTGGCCGCAGCGCCACACCTCTTCCTTAGGTACAGTTTTGGGAAAGAACACAGGCACTGGGGACCTGATTAGCAGGGACTCAGTGCACATTCAATCAAAGTTGTATTCAGAGTCAGGCAAAAAGTGGGGGTAACCATGCCAAAAGGAGAACTTTCCTACAGTCCCACAGCTATTTTTCCACCTGCAGCCACAAGTGGAAGGGGACCCTCCGATGTCGCCGCACCGTGGGCTTGATTGTTTCATCGATGTGCAGGCAGATTTGCTTCCCTTTTAGTTTGCCAATCCCGGTGAACAGTTGGGGAAATTCTTGTAGTATTGTTGCCTCATGAGATTAATGTACTATTTTGTGAAAAATACCAGCTGTGTGTGGCACCCTAGAAATGTGCTCTTGTTTCCTTCAGTGATATCGAACCAACTTGGTTGAGCGTTCTTCGCTTGTTTCGTTGACCATTTTCGGTCCACATGAGGAGTATCAGCTCTTTGCCTCCGTAAGTGTAGATTCTTACTTTGGTGGGGAACAAATTGGGGCGAGGCGTGATTCGGTTCTATTGTACTGAATCCATGACATTTACAGATGTGCCGGTATGGATCAATGCTGCGATGGCTGTGCCCCCTATGTTAATCGTGCACATGGGAGATGGTCTCTTCTTATTGCCTTCTCTCCCAGCAAACGCTATTGCAAAGACCTCAGCTTCATCATCATCATCCAAATACGCATCATGCTTACTGTTGCTGGGGGATCCTTCAGCTTCCCACTTGTCGAGGGTCAGCTGTTGTAGGGCCGAAGTCATCTTTCTCAGATACCCCATGTTGAGCCCTGTTTTGAGCTTCTGCACACTTTGGCAAAATGATTAATCTTGCCACACTTTAAACATGCACGCCTTCTCACTGGGCAGACATTTGGAGTCTTGTGCTCCAGACTTGTTACCACATTTTCCACCTGGCTGTTTTGAGGCACTCCCTGGACGGGACGGTGCAGGTCATTTTTGGATTGCGTCGACTTGCTCTTCTTTCACCTTCAGGCTTGTCGGGGCCCCACCCATGGCCACACCTTTTCCTAGAGCTACTTCCATGTTTTCAGCCTTGTTGTTCAACAGTTCATGGGACCGGGCTAAGACCAGGATTTCATCGAACGATAACCCCAGCTGCCTCAGGATGAGAAACCGAAGCACCGCTGACTTGCACCCTTGTTTTATCTGGGCGGGGATTTCTCCTGGTTGATTGTTGTTCACGCACATGCTTGCCAGCTTTCTCAAACAGATCATAAAGTTCTGCCCCACCAAAATGCATCAATAGTGATCTCTTGATGGCTCCATCAGTTTCTCGGGTGGCACGAATATAGAGTTGTAAGCGCCCAATCCAAGAATGCCATCTTGAGGCCGCTGTGGCGGGGGCAGCTAGTGCGCTGAATGGAGGTACTGGCGCTGCGGGGGGGTAGCTGGCACACCTGATCAGAGGTTGGCTAGCGCAACTGTCAGTCATGTTAATTTGGTTACCTTCCCTTGTACGTGTGTATGTGCTGTGTCTTGGGAGGTGAGTAGTTTATTTTCTTTTGCTTTGCACTGTTCCCTACTTTTCTACTCCCTTGTTGCCTTTTCTTTCTTTTATATTTTTCCTTCACAGGTTGTTGGTGTCAGACTCAGTGCCTCGCAGCTCTTCCTCATCCCAGTTATGGACTGAGAGTAAACCCAGCTCCACATTGGTGCTCAACCCCTCAGGCAGCGCAGGTGGCGCCTCACCCGGGTATCCTGGCTTTTTGATGCCCACAATTGTTCCTGTTCCAATGAGCGTGTCCCATACAGCGCTGCCAGGCCGATTCTCCTGATGGCACCCATGGCGCTACAGCGCTTGTGCAGAAGGCCTCCTTGTATGACCCCACTTGCTTCAGAGTGTGATGCACAGCTTGCTTGCCAGGTGGCGCTGTTGACGCTCGCGTTGTGTGCTGAAGATCGCTTTGTCTTCTGGCAGGGGCGTGACTGGGTGACCAAGGCCGCCGATGGGGGCAAAAGCCACGACCGGGCTAGATCAGGAGCAAGGTCTCACCGGCAGGTAGAGAGTGTCCGAGGTCTCACCGGCAGGTAGAGAGCGCCCTCTGCCATTGCAGCCGAGGTCTCACCGGCAGGCAGAGAGCGCCCTCTGCCCGGTGAGAGCGCCCTCTGCCATTGCTGCCGACACCGGGAGCGCCGCAGTCTTCGCCCACAGGCTATGGGGAGGCATACGTCTTGCACTATTCGGTGCGATTGCAGGTCCCTGCGGGCAGTGGGGCTCACAGCAGTCACTTAGCCATCCCATACCCATCGCCAGTGTGGTGTCCACCCCGTACCCATCGCCAGTGTGGAGTCCATGGTCTGGTGGACACTGGATTGCTTTGCCGCTAATACTCGAGCTGTTAACAATTAAGACGCACGTACTCAAGGTATGAGCAACCACTTGCTCATTTATTTCTATCCTCATGTCGCGACTCGCGCCCAGCCCTCAGGGCGACAAACTGCAACACTGTATAGTAGAGGCCAGATGGCACTCTACAAAGGGGACGTTGTAAGTTGTTATTGGGAGTAGCTGACATGTGCGCCTGTTTGGGGTGGGGTTCAAAAAGGATGTGTGGGAGTTTATAGTAGTCAGAAAGGTTTAGAATGAGTCAGAAAGAGGAGGAATGAGAGAAAGGAAGAAGGGAACATATTTGTTTTTAACAAGTAACTGAAATTAACATATACATGGATAAAGACATATCCACACACATAAATATGTAATGATATCTATGGATACATATATGGACATGACACTTATTAATGTTTTTATAGAAGGCATAACACCGATATATACACATTACATTTATTAAAGTTTTTGTAGAAGACATAAAACCACCAGTATATACATCCATATGAACAAAGAAGGAGCAAAATGTCCATGGTCTGTGGTGTAAGGTACATTTTACAACTGATGTAAATGTATAGACACATGTATAACAATAACCTCATCTCCATACTCTGACAAGCATATTTTCTCTTGTCTAAGTATGCATGCACTCTCCGTACATATTCATATATAAAGAAACATATGCTTTTATTTTATTTTATATCTGAATAACTTCCGTATTGTCAGATTTACATAATGTGACATATAAGTGCTGTCAAACAAGACGTGCAATGTCATATACACACACTCCACCTATGTTACGTAAATAACTTATGTATTATGTACTATGACATACATATATATGTGAAGCCAAACACATACATATATTATTACATATAGATTCATTTTAAAACATTTAGTTTTTCCTTTTTGCAATAACAAGGGCCACTGGAATTATGTGATTGTGTGGCCACAGCAGTTTTCGTATAGTTACAGATTTACCGCATTTGCCACACAATTCTTCATCTGCTGCATAATCTGCAGATTTATACATAAAAACATAGTTTCTAGCTCAAACAGTTCAAATGTTACTAACAACGCAGCCGCACACGTTGCGATGCAGTGGAAGGCTCTTTGGCAGTATTAACTGTTCATCTTTCTGTTGCTTACTCCTATATTTGGGTGTTCAACTGGTACCGGTAATGAGGTACAACCAATGTTAACAAGTGTAAAAATGACAAATTATTGCAGCAATACTATCACAAACTATGCCACATTGTGCCGCACAATTTGGCTTTTCTTGCTGCATAATTTACATGCAACTGCTGCATTTACTCAATGCTGATGCATAGTTCATCCCCCCGCCGTATAGTGTTAGTGACACTGGCTATAACTAAAATAATTATATATGTATATATATATATATATATGTGTATATATGTGCGCATACACACACACAGTCATACCCACACATCTTGATCTACAAGTATATATAACAAACACACAAAAAAGCATTATATCTATTAATATTGATGTACAATGAATACATCCTTATATCTGCATGCAATCCATAAGTACATGCATGTAATATTAGTTACACCTTCAGACATACCCATGTATGTTGTGCATTTACATAGGCTGTATATGCACAATTGTTTACTATTATAATTGAACAAGTTACTTACCTTCGGTAATGATATATCTGTAAGAGACATATATTAGTTATAGATTCCTTACCTTAGAATTACCCCCAGGCGTCAGACTGGATCTGGAAAAAAGAATTCGTAGCAGTACCACTGCGCGTCGGTAGGTGGCATCGGGCGACGCCGCATTCATCGTCGGTGTCGTGATCGCCTGGATGATGTTGCAGTATCTACTTAGATGCCGCCCTCATGCGCTGACATCAGTTCTTTACATGACATTCCACGCCAGAAGCGCAGAACCATGCAAGATACTGACCACCTGTGCACAAAACTAGGGCCCTGAAAGGGAGTCTCTTACCCTAGAAGTCATTTCGCAGAATGGGGAGGATGGGTGGGGGCCGTAAGGAATCTATAACTAATATAGTAAAATTAGTATATATGTTGTGATAAGATGGCCGCGGAGAAGGAGCTCTAAGATCGAGCTCCGGGATCACATCCTCCGTGTAAATCCCAGTGCCCCCCGCGACCTCTATGAGAACCAGGACTCACCAGAGTAGAAGGCCAAGGGGGCGAGCCTGAATCGCGTTGTGGCACACAACAGGAAATGAAGATCTGCGCCTCAATACCTCCAGGACTGCAACAGATGCCTCGGAGGTGATCGTTTCTGCGGACTCCTCTACTTGCGGTTCCAAGACAGCCTCTCATGGGACACGCGAGGGTCACAATAATCAGCTGACGACTACCGGTCTCACATCTCTACGACCGAAGAAAAACAGACATCGAGATAACTTTGATCACCGAGTCGAGAACGAGACTGCCTGACCCTAAGATGGCCATCGGTGACTTAAATGTGTATCTCTCCCTGACGAGAAAAGTGCGCCGGTGAGTAGCAGAGCATTCCAAGAAGAAGGGTCTTTGCAATAGACCACCTGTGAAATCCGCCTCTGATATGCCGGCCACGGTAATCGGAGTGGCGAGGGGATAAATTAAAACTCGGATGCCTGACCCTAAGATGACCGCTCCTTAAGATGGCCGCTCCTTGAGTTCATCGACCTCCGACGTGCTATGCTTAACAATGGCGCGAGGAGCGGTACGCTGATACTGTTGACTCAGTACCCTAAGCAGAATTGCACACAACTCTATTTCGAGGAGCACTCGTCGGCCACGATAACGGAAAGGCGTGAGTCCATAAAACTCAGATGCCTGACCCCAAGATGGCGGATCCTCGAGTTCATCTATCTCTGATGCGCTATCCTTAACAAATGCGCGAGGAGCAGTACGCAGATAGTGTTTACTTTATACATTGAGCAGAACTGGTAACAGCTTTATCTTAAGGAGCACTTGCGATCCTAAGAAAGAAAAAGTAAAAAATGTGGTTCCTGACACTTAATGGCCACCCATTAGGTCACAAATGCCTGACCTTAGGATGATGGCTCATTGAGTCCTCCTACCTGCAAACCACTGTTCACAACAACAACGCGAAGAGTGGTACTTATGATAATAACTCATCAGGAGAAGAGGCGGATAAGCTGCGAGGAGTGGCTTGTTGAGCTATAAACAGTTTTAATGCAAGGAGTACTCACGCCTCCTGTTAATATTAGGGACCTGACCAATCAGGAAGTTGATCAGAAAAATCCAAAGGAGTTATAGAAGTGCCTAAAGAGTGGCAAAGTACCAGCAAAATAAGATCTTTGTCAGGGCACACCAAGAAAGAGCACCATTTAAGGACTACTATGTATATATGCCCAAACTCTGGACCAAATAACTTACAAAAGCCTTTAGAGTGGTGGCATTATGTTCCTATCTGAATAGACCATAGGGAGAAGAGGAGCTGCTGATGCTGGAAGCACACCATTGGGATAATACCTACCCCAAGATTCTTTAACTTAGAGTCTGTCCTTCTTACATGCCCTTCTGAACTTATCGGATACAAAAGCCAGAAGGCTGTCCTACAAAATTCACACTACCAGACAATTCCCTGAGTTGGTGGTCCATCAGATCACTAAGGGAGGGCGGTTGATGGCCCACTTGACACCCCCTCACGGCGACTACGGCTCCGCAACATTTAGACAGTATTCGGCCTGACCTCTCCTGAGGAACAAACCTATACCAGACAGAGAAAACGATCACTACACCCACTCACTGGTGTAACCCCAAGACAAATCTAAGTGAGAGGTTTAGTCCCTCATTAGCTCGATTAAAAAGAGAAGAGCGCGATCCAACCCCACTGCCCAGTTCCATC
This sequence comes from Triturus cristatus, assembly GCF_964204655.1. Classification (NCBI taxonomy): domain Eukaryota; kingdom Metazoa; phylum Chordata; class Amphibia; order Caudata; family Salamandridae; genus Triturus; species Triturus cristatus. The sequence continues at coordinate 820,352,085 of NC_140595.1, forward strand.
CCTCTAAGACCAAAAGACTGGTGAGAGACCTGGGTGGCAATATACCCTGCTAACTGAGACAAAATGATAACTGTCACCGCAACTTCCCGCCGCGGCCCTGCAACAAATTGCCTGAAACCTAATGGGCCATACTCTTTTTCCGTCATCTTTCCCCCCAATCTCTCACTCAGAGTGAAAAGAAACTTTAAACACAGGCTGATTAGACAGCACCCGGAAACGCTATTCGCTGATATATAACACTGCTCCTCCAAAGGCCAGCAGAAAATGGATCTTATTTTTCACACCATGAGCCCTGCGGAATGGAATACCATTCTGAGATCCCACCTTCACCTATCTAAAACAACCAGCACCCCTTTCAGCTGCAAACTAACGATCTCAATCGCAAACTGTAGGAGAGTAGGGTCTGCTATCCTATGGTCGCCCCAAATTTTTGCTTTTTGCTTCACTGGTTTTTGACATATTGAGGCTGTGGGCCTGCCAATCAGACCCCCAGCCTGCTGTTCTCTCTACTAAATTTACACTATGCACCCTAGGTGCATAACCAATTGGAAGTGGATCACCCTGTGAGCCCCTGTACCAGTGTACACTAGGTACCCAGGGCATTGGTGTATCTAAGGCCTACCAGGGGCTGAAGCATGTATTGTGCCACCCCTGGCCTGGCCTAACAAATTTGACACAACTGGCTGATCACTCAGCTGGGGTAAGTTGGTGTAACCACCTCTTACTTAGGTGTAGTATACCTATACCTAACCTTAAATGGGACACATGCTAACCTATAAGTCACTCCTATGGCAGGCCTTAACAATCCTGAAGGCAGAGTGCTTGGTTCCATGTGAGATGGTGCTCTGGCATGAGCTGAGCCTGTCTGCAGTGGTCGGAACAACTTCCTTCTACTGTTTCCAGATATCGTCATACCATATACTCTTAAGTGCATTATGAACCTCGCGGTTAAATGCTATCTTTGGTTTGGCTTTATCAAAACATGTCGAGTAAGGTGTCATACGAATTGGAATACTAACCCCTCGCCAATTCTGGCGACGCGGTTAGCATTCCACCCTTCTAGAGGGACACGACATGTACAGTACCTGAAACCCGGGTAAAATCAGACATAGCCTCAGCTCCGCAAAATGGATGCTGCCACCACAGACACAAGTCTGCCCTCCTGCTGCTGGGAGTCCTTCCAGCTTGGGAGGTGTGGACAAAGGGTTTCCTGCCGGGGGAGGTGCGTGCACCACCCCAGACAGGATTTTGTGTATTGGTCAGGTAGGGCTTGAAAGGAACCAGACATGCCTGAGGCTCACAAGGAGCCTCGGTGCATATGCCAGTTCAAACCGGTCCTGGGGCACACCAGCCCTGGACCTGGGGCGAGCTGGACAAAGGATTGGGGGTGTAACCACCCCCCTTCCTGGTCCCACCCATAGGGAGGGACCTAGCAGGTAGTCCGGCCCCTAGAATCCGCTTAAAGGTAGGAGCTGTGTCCTAAGACTTCAGACATCCTGGAATCAACTTAACTACAAGAAGAAGACGGGAACTTCGACGCTCTGCCGCACAGAGGACTGAAGCCAATCTCCCCTGTGGTCAGGGAGTGACCACCTTGCTAACGCAAGCACCATCCAGCGAATCAACGTCTGCTTTGCCGCCGCCTCCCGCCGGAGCCCGAGCCCAGAGACTGACAAGACCTGGACCTCCAGACCTCTCACCGCCCGATCCACAGTCCCTGAAAAGAAGGAACCCGTGGAGGCACCGAGACACGTGGAGCCAGCCATCTTGAAAAAGACCACGACAAGCTGCAAGCGCGACAACCGAGGCTCCCTCCAAGTTGTGCTTTGGGTCCTGAGAAGCCCAACACCCGAGCAGCATCTGCACCAAAGGTGAGCCCTCCAGCATCTCCACGATCTGCGTGGGGCCCCTCTGCATTTTGCCACTTGACGCGCCTAACCGGTTACTGGCCCGTTGGCTAGTGGCCATCTTGGCGACGAACTTCAAGAACTACACTGCTGGTCTGGTTGCTCCAGACTGGCCCTTGCTCCCCTCCAAAGGAGCAGTCCCTCTGACCTTGCTGGTCAGAACCATCAGCTTATTTTGTTTTCCACAACAATTGCTTTTGCCAAGGCTTGTTTGCTTCAATCAAGTCGCCGACACCGCCGACAGCGAGAGCCTGCGTGGGACAGCTCGTGAACCGACTCCTGGACGTCGTTGACCTTCAGGGACCACGTGGCTGCAGAGACAACTGCACCTTTCCTCCTGTTTGCACCCGACATCGCCTGGTACCCACCTGGTGCCACGCTGGTCACTGGCTAGTGACTGTGAACACTGTCCCCTCTGCTTACAGGTCTTCTACAACTCCGATCCACTCTGGGATCCACCGCATCTCTTCCGGACCGACCGCCTGCAGCATCTTTGTCTTCAGGCTCCATTGAACAGATAGAAGAAACCCGACGCACTTCGAGACCTATGCACCCGCTTCCTGTGGGTGAGGTAAAGCTGGCACTCCGGTGCCCAAGTGTAGAGTAACATCTCTAGTGTCTGTGTTTCCAATCTTGAGTTCATAGTCCATCCGGAAGATCCTTTTTGCAGTAACTTTGTAACTTTTACGCACCCATTGAAAACCTATGGGAGCCCGCGTGTGACTATTTGCTCTGCACACGCAACCCGTGGACCTCCTGGTCACTAACTAAAGTTAGCTCCTTGTAGGCCCAGCGATTCTAGAGGCCCTAGGCCTTTTCCCTTTTCTGTTCGTGGTACTTATACCACTATTTTAGTATATGGTTCGAGTGGCCACCAGGGCCTATCCATATAAAGTGCAACTTCTGTGTATTCTAACGTATTCTTGTTTAACGATTTGTGCTCCTGTGCTCATAAAGAGTCTAGGGGATACTTTGAGAAATAAATACATATATATTTTCAATATATATCTGTGTGGTGTCCTTTCATTGGTATAAAGGGGGGTTACATTTGGTAAAACAGCCTGCTTAACACGTTTCACGAGTTTAGCCTCAAAGACTGCTTAGCCTACGCTACCACTAGGGCAGCTAGTCCGAAAAGGTTGACTTACAACCACACCATAAGGGTTGCTTGGCATGGTACAAGGTGGTCACTTTAACCAGTGAACATCATATACCAGGCCAACTTCTCACACAAACCGCCCGAAGCGCAGTGGTAACACCTCAGCAACCATTTACAGCAATGGTAACGTACTGATCCAAGCCAACAATGACAACCTAGACTCATTCTACGCCCTCACCCACTCATGCTATGCCCAATCGAACAACCCCCTGGCCACCAACAGACTTACCCCCCTGAATAATTCACAAATTAATCCCATGACACTCCTCAACAAAACCAACTTTCTCCCCCAGACGCCAACCCCTTCCCCCACCCCACTTCCCCTGACTTGCACTACACATACGTCTCTTCTAGTACCAGTCTGGAATTTGTCTCAGCCGAGATGCTCCAATCCCCTGCCAAATTACTCCTCTCCACCCCTCCACAATACTACTCCCAACAAGAAACCAGCATAACTGGCCCTCAGTCATTGACTCCAAACTGTCACCGATCACCGGCACCCAAGAAGCTGACGCTTGATTCACAATGTGATTTTACAAGCCGCATGCCCACGACCACCCTCTGGGGCAACTTAAGGAACACCCACACTGTGAGCCACTCTATCAATGACAAGCTCTCTCCATCCCTAGACAGCCGCACCGAGAAAGCCTAAACCTTAACTCCACCACACCCTCCTCTTCGAGTATGACCCAGAGACTGTCGATACTGGCAATCAACTAGAGTTTGTAATAAAGGGCATCAACAATATCCTATCAATCCTCTCCTCACCTCTGGAGCCTACCCAACGCCCTCACCCTTCACCCACAGTTACCAACGCGAAACTCACAAGACCACCCAAGGCTTAATGGCACAGCTGGAACACAACCCCCCATCTATACGATCTTCTGAGACCCAAAAGAACAAGTGTAGCAATGTCCATGAAAGAAGCAAGCGATCTTGCCAACTCCTCCGACTCATCCTCAACGGCCAACCCTTTCTCCAAAATCAAAGTTATCACGGGATTTGGAAGAGATCGCTCCCCACCTAGATCGTCAAGGCTTCCAGCTTTCCTCACTAATAGCCACATGGCTCCCACAACAAAGAAACTTAACAACAAGGGGAGGAATGTATGAGTTACTTAACTTTGGTAACAATGAATCTGGTAGAGACACAGTCTACCCGTAGATTCCTTAACTTAGAATATCCCCAGGCGTCAGACTGGATCCGGAAAACTTTCCGCACCAGCACCTCTGCGCGCTGGGGGACGGCGCCCCACGGCTTTGCCCTGACGTCATCCACAGACGTGACGTCAGCGGAGCCAAATATGCCCTTCCCGGCGCGCTGACGTCAGTTTTTGTAGGAGAAACTTTTCGGCGCCACAACGCGGAGCCACCACCAAAAACTGTGAGAATATAGGAACAGTGTGCAAAAAAGATGAAAAACAAAAAGAAAAAGCATTGGCATAGCCAATAGGTCTCGCCTTTGGGGACCTTATAAGTGTTTAGCCATGCAGCACATTATCCTGGGTGCTGTGCCCCAGGAATTGAAGAGCTATGCCAAGAGCACATGCTGGTATTTTCAGGCCACACTAATAGCATGAAAAGTTAAAAAAACAATAGTCCCAGAAAAAAAATACATGTCCTGGCCGCCCTTATCATGACAGTGGGCATATTGGAATCATGAGTGGTAATAGGGGAAACCAGTGTTTATGTAGTGAGATTGTACATTAAATAAGAAACCACTGGGTTCTAGATGCAGGTGGAACTCAACTGATCTGTTTGCAGCAGGCTTTAAATATTTAACAGAGGTTCCTGAGCTTGGACCAGGACCTCAAACATTGTGAATTAAAGACCTTGAAATTATGACTACTGGTCACACACTTCACTTTTCCAAGCCCCTATACAATCCAGCGGAGTATCTGCAGTTTTATGAACTATGGGCAAAACTTGCCAGGGTTAAAGTGAAAACATGTTTTTTTACAATTCCCTAGGAGTGTGCGAAACTGCTTAATATTTTTCAAGAAATTCTAAATACATTTCACAAAATAACACTTTTTGAGCGAAGATGTTGGTCAGTGCCTTGCATCATCTTCCACGCGAGTGCACTGTTTGGTTGTAATACATAAGGCATTAACACACTTGTAAAGACCTGAAAGTAATTTATATCAGAGATGCAGGATGACTTAATCACACGATTGCTATTTATTTACTGTGCTTCAATAAAACTAGGATTATTACTTACCTTAATAAACTGTAGTTTGGCCCGCGCAGATTTGCAGTAGGCATATTAACCCACTGAGCTATCTTACTGGATCTAGCATGGCAGAGACAACAGAAGTCCAGGAGGCTTAGCAGACATTAATAGCTGGAGGTTCTTCAGTGTGTGGATTTCAGCTGTTTCCCAGATAGGGGGCAATTAGTATGATATTTCAGTCTAGAGCCAGGTTTAGCCTTATGTCCGTAAGAGGTCGGGAAAATGGAGTACAAAATTGGGTAATATAAAACACATATTTGCAGCACACAGAAACAGAAGCTCAAAATAAAAAGCTATATAAGAATAGTTATTTTGAATATTACAGTAGAATACATCAAGAAGAGCACAAATCAAATGAACGAAAGTGGGCAGCTTATGGTTTGAAATAAGTCAAAGACTTTTCCCTCCCTCTAGCCCAAAATAATCGAGTAGCCCTCCACAAGACCTCAGTACAGTCCAAACAGTTGAACATAATAGCCTGCCGTTACATAACCCACACCAAACACGTGTATTTTCCCCACCATCTTTCTGAATTTTACCTTAGAGTCAGACTTAACATCTAGCCTCTCTCAGCAGACGAGCCCGAAGTGAAAGCGACGGTGATATTAAATAAATAAAGGCGCTTAGCCATGCTGTGTTGGGAGGCGGGAGGGGCCTGAAAGCGCCCGTGATGCTAAATAAATGAAGGCGCTTTCCCAGGCTGTGTTGGGAGGTGGGAGGGGCCTGAAAGCACCGGTGATATTAAATAAATAAAGGCGCTTTTATCATGGTGTGTTGTGAGGCGGGAGGGATCTGAAAGCACCAGCGATGTAAATAAAGGCATTTCACCATGCTGAGGTGGGAGGGGTACTCTAAGTTAAAAAGGAACCAAGTGCTGGCACACATGGTCTCAAATATCCTGCTTTGTTCCGATTGGTGCTCATAATGCGGACATATTCCTAAAAATCTTCACCCTGTCAAGAAGTTTCCGTCCTCTCCTTCTGGAAAAAAGCAGCAAGGACAATCGCGTGTGTTAAAAAGCAATGACTCATGAGGTTTTGTTTCCTCTCCTCACACTCGTTCCTCCTGTGTCCAGCTTGGACACAGAGCGGCAGGGTAAGGGCATTGCCTGCTTGGGCTCTTTTGGGCCTGGAAACGGATTAGGGCCAGGAACACTGCATCGCCCTTCATTTTACATAAGTAATCTGTTGGGAATAAGTGCCCCTCTGTGCATCCCATAGCTGCACACTGCTGGATAGTTGATCATGGGTACAGGACATAAGTACGAGGAAAGTAGTACTCGTCTGCTCCGGGACATGCACTCTTATTGCCGAGAGACGAGTGTGTGTCTTATTCCTAAAGATGCACGATCAATTCCTCTCCACTGAAACACCAAGCAGCGCAGCTACTGCTAGTGACAGCCTAAAACCAAGGAATGTTTGAGTTTAACCCTTCTTGTGCGAAAGCAAAGTGAGGAAGCGTTTACTCAGCCTTACCCGTCATTATGGTTGCTTCGCTCTTCTGAACTTAAGCAAAGCAGTGAGCTTAGCCAACCGAAAAGCAAAACCATGAAGGTGGCTGAGGTGACATGAAGTACCACCGACACTGTTTCTGACTGTACATGTCAAATCACTAGCAGCCAATCAGGGGGCAGCTCGGCGCTTCCTGACAAGCGGGAGGTGGTGGGTAACGTAACGCCAAGAACACTGCTGGATGCCAATCAATAGCGGCCCCGAAATGGAAGTCGTGTTCCCCCAAACCCATCCCCTTTGTTATAAAGAGCTGACGACCGCCAAGTTAGTCAAAGTCCCGGAAGCGAGGTGGCCTCTTCGGAGGCAGCATTGACGTATTGATGGGGACAGGAAGAGACTGTTGGCGAGACAGCTTCTGGAGGTTAATGGGCGCGCACGCACTCCTGTGCTTCATCATCCACAACCGGACAGACTTTATAGGAAAGTTGGAGACGGAAGTGCAAAATCGTAGGAGCTGCAAATAAGAAAATTGTTTTTGGGTATTAGCAGAACATTACATATTTTTACACTCAAGATACAATCAAAAGGTGGCAAAAAGTACATTTATTCCATAAGTGCTATAGCGGGAAAGTTGGAGACGGCGCAAAAGTGCAAGATAAGCAGTTAAGAAGGGAAAATAAAATAAGCGATCACGATCAAACATCAAAGGGGCCGCGAAAGTGAAAGTAATCGCGGTAAAGCGTGGCGCGCGCGCCCGCACACATGCACTGTAGCTCTAGGCTGGCCTGGTAGCACTTTTTGGAGCCCTCTCAATAAGTCTCGCCAGACCAGCGCATGCGCTGGGTCAGGCGAGACCTAAAAAGAAGGGAAAGAGCAGACCACCGCTCTGAGAAGCAACCCCGCAAAAGCGAAGGCTAAACCTCCCCCGGAGGTAGAAGAATATGTGAAAAAACATTATGGCAGACGACAGAAAGTCTGCAACCAAAATATATTACAATGAAGGACAACAAGTCCAGAACACATGAGTAAAGACAATCTACCACAAGAGGGCACCAGAAAGGGACGTCATATCCCCAGTACGAGACGTATAGAGTGAGGCAGAGCCAATAGACTTCAAACCAATGGACTGCAGGGGAGGTAAGAGACCCCAAGGCGATTGAGAAGGAGAGAGCGGGGGGGACATGAGTAGACCCCACACTGGACAATCCAGGGCGTAGGGATGTAAAAGGACACATGACACATGAGCAAACCGCCCAATCACGAGAATGGGTGGAGTAGAGCAAACAAAACAGAATGAAGCATTCCGCCTAGGAGTGAAGTGAAAGATGTCACCCCGCAGAAACACAAAGCCACCAGGAGGAAGGCGAATGCAGGAAACCCAACCAGAAAGGGTCCTCGCAGAATGGGGAGGATGGGCGGACGTTAAGGAATCTGTGGCTAGACTGTGTCTCTACCAGATACATCGTTACCGAAGGTAAGTAACTCATCCATCTGATAGAGACATCTAGCCGCAGATTTCTTAACTTAGAATAGATACCAAAGCAATACCCATAGAGGAGGCGGGTCTGCGACTGAACCCCACCAAGTTCCAGAGAGAACTCAGCCATCAACAAGGTGAAGAAACACAGTGGGGACCGCAATGCCAGCGCAGCCAATACCAGACCATGAAGCTCTGAAAAGAGCGGAAAACAATGGGAGGCAAAGGCACCACAAACCGTCAAAAAATAGCACAAAAACCCCCGTATGTATACCGGGTTGAGAGAAAGAAAGCACAGAGCCAGAAATGTTGGTGCGGAAGTGAGAGTTCATGGATTTGTAAAAGAAGAGGAACTGAGCCTAGGGTCCGAAGGATCTGCAGGATCCGATGTGTCGACCCGAAGCAAGACCCAGAGAGAGGACAAAACGGTATGACAGAGTCAGCGCATACCCGTCGAGTATGCACAACAGCGGAAAAAAGCACTGTTGAACCTGCACCAGCTAAGATATGTGTGGCAGCAGTGGCAGGATGCCAACCCATGGCCAGAAAGTGCCGGCATTACCAGAAACACAAGACACTCCAGCACGCAGTTGCTCCTTCACAAACACATGTGGTAGGGTGGACGGCAACAAGTAGAAGCACCCAGAACAGGACCACTGTAAGACTGTTATTCATGTGGAGGACAGGAACACACATAAGTATACAGTGTGGATGCCAAAACCACATTAAGTATAGGGAAATCCCCTTGTAGGGTAACGTGAGCAGCCCAGATGTGAAGGACGCATCATCTGGTAGGCAACCGGTAAAAAGGGGTCTCCGGCAAGCCGAACACACACAGGAGAGCTCGTACCATGAGCATACCGGGACGAAGACCACAGACACCGCAGGAAGGAACATTGCCTGTGCGACCCCGCTGTGGGAAGAGCACAGAGCAGATATATATGAAAAAAGATACACATCTAGAATGATGCGTTGCATAATACAAGACTAGGGCATGCCATAAGTACCAACAGTCATGTTGAAGTAGAATCGGACAGGACAATGTCCAGACCCGTAAGCGACATCAGCCACCCGCCCGGGAGGACCCATGGTCCCCCGCTAGACAGATGAGGAGATGGAGCCAGACACGATAATGGAAACAGCCAGGATCAACCTAATGGTCTAGGGACCCAAGAAGCGAGTATCCTGAAGAGAACACTCCCCCGAGTGCGTCACAGCAGGAACCCAAAGTAGAAGTGTGAAAAACACCTGTGCGGGAAGCAGCAGGGAAAGAGGAAGAAACTCTTGTTGGGGAAGTGCCCAGAAATGGAGGGCACAAGGCAGTGTATAGAATAGACATACATTGCGAAGACGCCACTGCCTATGACAAGTCCAGACAGGGCTGAAGTACAAAAAATCATTACCCATCCCGAAGAGGGGAGGGTAGAACCAGCACCGCAGAAGCGGAAAAAATAACTCAAACACCCTATGATACTGAATTACACTATGGTGTACTACCGGTACGCGCAAACACTAAAGGAGCGTGCCGCACAGCGGCTGTATCCTGGCGCTATACGATGGTAGGGCGTGAGCCATGGAAGAACTGGGCCTGAATGGAACAGAACACGGGGCCCCAAGGGACAGTGGCCAGTGAAAAGAAGAGCAGCCAACCTGGACAAAGAGGAGCACAGCAATGCTGAAAAACGCCCCTGTGAAAGGCATGCGAGGCAGAAGCCTCACAGTAGGAAACCTATACCGATGTTTAAATGTACTACGGACAACCGTAGATTCTAACCGTAATTGAAAGTGCCATAGATCAACGTCAACCTGTGTGTCGCATACAGCATAAAGAGAAGACAGAGTGATCCACAGAAGAACCTCTGTTAGAAATACTCCACAGGAGCGTACCAAGCCTTTCTTGGAGGAAGGCAGCTACACAACAGCCAGCAAATACCCCACATACGGTAAGTCTTAACCCCGGCAAGGGGGCTTCCTCTGGAGCCAAGCTCACAGACAGAGGACTGAAAAGAAGGCAGAACCAGCTGACCAGCTATACTGACCAAAGGCAAACATGGCAGAGCATCCGCCCAGACCATCTGGGTATTACGTCATGAACCTAGGGTCCAAAACAAAGAAGGCAACTCTGCCTATCAAGTAAAAGCAACAGAAAGTCACATAACATGTGACAAAGGCAGGCCACAAGGTCGAGAAAGCCAGGCCGCAAGGGACAGCAAATCACGGGAGATCAGACATGAGGCGGGAGACCGCTGAATCAGAGCTTCCCTAACGTTGTCGGGAAAACGACTATCTCGCAGCAATGCATGGTGGCGCAAAGCAACCGACTGGGTCATTGATTCGGTAGCGTCCAGGGCCAATCGAATGGAAAATTGTGCCATTCCCCAGCCATCAAGAATAAGCCGATGCAAGTCAGCTCATGGCCCTTCTGGGAGAGAAGGAAGAAGCAGCTCAACCAAGTCCCTAAGGGCAAAGGAAGCACGTGCGAACAAGCAAGACGTGTTTAAGGCACAGATGCCCGCACTGGGGGAGGAAATGTGGCTTACACATGTCTCCAGCCACCGAGACGCTCTAGTGGAAGGGAGCAACGGCAGCGCGAAAGAAGGCTGCAAGGCAAAAGCCGCCTGGACAACCAGACTCTGAGCTCTAGGGTGAAGGGACAGGCAGACTGAATTTTCTGGGGCCGGACAATGCCGGTGAGCAATGGCTCGATCAACAGGGTCACCAGAAGAGGGCCGTGCCCAGGTACCAAGCATGATATCAAACAAAGACCCACCAAGGGGCAGCAAAGGCTCCACGTCCAAAGGCTCCAGGTGGAGGAGATCCAGTAAGGGATCAGTGGGTAGGGAAACCCCAGGGGGCTGCAAGCGGAGAATATCCGTAGCCCTGCGAATAGTAATCGCGAAGGCCGCGCTAGCCTCTGTCGCCATTCTGGGAGGCGACAACAAACCGTCGGTAGGGGACGGTTGAAGGCTAACTCGCCCACTAGAGAATAAAGGTGGAGCATCCTGGGGTTGATCCAAAGTCCAAGGAACACTAGGCACCTGCACCAAGGGGCTCTGAAACGACCCTGGGCACAGTGAGCCCATACTCCTGTAACAGAGGAGCCACAGGCGCCGTCACCGGCGTCGACTGATGCCGAGACGGTGTCAACACGACGGCCAGAACCTCAAGAGGGGAGTCGATCCAGGCGCGGATGGACGGCGACTCGACCACCACCTGCGGGGAGGAAAGAGATCGACAGGGCATCGAACTCGGTGCCGCAGCCGACGTCAGCGCAAGAGGCCGCACCGGGCTATGCATTGACTGGACGGGCCGGCTGGACAGACGACTGGGATGCCCCTCTGGGCAGTGTCCCGTCGACGTCGACACACTCAGCTGGCGCTGAGGACGAATCCGCCGGCGAGGATCCAACTTGAGTGACTTCCTCCTCTGTGGGACCCGAAGGGGCACTAGGGAGAGGGGGTGACCCAAAGAAAGCCTGGAGAGCCTTTGAATAGGCCTCCATTTGGGTCCTTGTCGCTCCGACACCAGGGAAGACTGGTTATGGGGAAGACGACTCCTGGGCACCTGTGCTTGGCAAAGACCGAGAGTAGCAGGCCCCAGTGTCATATTTACGGGAGGACGACCTCCGTGACTTATGTTTGTGCTTACCTGTCTCTGAACGACATCTGTGGGAATGACCCCGTGAGTGGGCCCGATCCCAAGAGGATGAACGGCGGCGTGAAGATGCAGGACCGGATATCGGGCGGCCAGCAGTTTCATGCAATGCTCCCTTAGGGACTTTGGTTTCATCTGGCGACAGGCGTCGCAATCTTCGGAGTCGTGGGGTCACCCCCAGGCACCACATACATATTGCGTGCGGATCCGTGACAGACATTTGCCGCTTGCAGGTCTTACATGCCTTAAAGCCCGAAGGCATTGCACACTGGTCCGTGATGCCGAACACGTCAAAAATGCCTGAAAAATAGGCCAAGAAATCGCTGGTTTTCCAGGATCGTCGTTGGGATGCGGAAAAGAAGAAAAACTGACGTCAGAGTGCCAGGAGGGGCATATATGGCTCCGCTGATGTCACGTTCGTGGACGACGTCAGGGCGGTGCCGTGTGCGGCGCCGCCCCCCGGCGCGCAGAGGTACTGCTGCGGAATGTTTTCCGGATCCAGTCTGACACCTGGGGATATTCTAAGTTAAGGAATCTGCGGCTAGATGTCTCTATCAGATAAATGCATGCTCATAAACTGTAGATCGGCCACCAAGCATGCAACAGAACTGGCAGAAACTATCCTCATCAATGACATTGACATCACGTTCATTACAGAAACTTGGTTAAATGAGTCCTCCTCCCCAATCATGGACAGGCTCGTCCCACCAAGGTTCTCAATCATCAATAAAGACAGAACAAACCACTGTGGCGGGGGTGTTGCTATCATCCTCAAGAGCAACATCTCCGTAACAGAATCTTACTCCTTCAAATATAACACATTTGAATTTCTAACCGCCACCATTAAGACGAGGGAAAACAAAACGCTATACTGCCATCTCCTCTACCAACCCCATGTCAATCGGAGAACACCTTTCCGACCTGATAACCCACTGCTCTCTCTTAGACTCCAACAACATAATACTAGGTGACCTCAACCTACACTGGAATGATGAAAACAGCTCTCTGATCCAATCCCTGAACGAACTGCTACGCAACAACAATCTTACCCAACACTGCACCGAACAAACCCACAACAGGGGCTCAATTCTAGATGCCATCATAGCCCACGAAGATACAATCACCATAGAAAAACATCCTTCCTGTTGACTGGTCAGACCACCATATCATTCTATTCCACCTCAACCAGACGATCCACCGCCTACCCCATACACAGGAACCCCCCATAGGGTGAGAAATCTAAGAAAGATTCCCCTTGCCGACCTGGAAGAAAGGCTTAGCTCACTCCTTCCCACCACCGCATGCAGCCTGTCGACAACTGAACTTACCTCACACTACAATACAACAATGACCTCCATTCTTGACCAAATAGCCCCCTTGAAACAAAAAAAAATCAGGACCATTCCCTCGAGATCTTGGTTCAACACAGACATAAACTCAGAAAGAAGACAATTAAGAGCTGCAGAAAGACTCTGGCGAAACAACCCGACCATAATCCACCTCGACCTACTCAAATCTGAACGCAGGGAATATAAAATACATATCAAGAAGGAAAAAAACTCATTCTTCTGTAAGGCACTAAACAACGCTAAAAATCGGCCCAAAGAACTCTTTAATCTCATTAGACAACAGACATCCAAACCCCCCTCATCCTCAGTGAAGGCCTTCAAAGTCCTGTGTAACAACTTTGCCAATTTCTTTAATGAGAAAATCACCAAGATCGAGCTCTCTCTGAACAACAACTGCCGGTCACCCAACGTAAGCCAGCTCCCCTGCAAAGAAGACAATAACCCACCCCGGCACCCCTCCAACTACTGGAAATTTTTCGATCCCATCTCAGAAGCGGAAATCATCAAATTGAATAGCAGTGCCAAACCCTCGTCACACTTCTCCGACCCCATCCCTGCCCAACTGGCGAAAAAACTCAAACTTACCCTTCCCCCGCTCTGGACCAAGATTATAAATAGCTCCCTAAGAACCAGAGTCATGCCAAACTGTCCCAAAATTGGTCAAGTCAAGCCGTTAATAAAAAAAACGGGCTCTGACCCCAACGATCTCAATAACTTCAGGCCGATCTCCAATCTTCAGTTTTTAGCCAAAATCCTGGAAAGATGGGTTCTCCTACAACTCACCCAACACATTAGCAAAAACATCCTTGACCCTCACTAATTGGGCTTCAGAAAAGGTTGTAGCACAGAGACAGCGATCCTGAATGTCATAGATGATGTTCACAAATCACTAGACACTGGCCGTTGCTGTCTACTCATACTCCTAGACCTATCGGCAGCCTTCGACACGGTAGACCACACACTGCTCATCAATGTACTGCGAGCAAGGGTAGGAGCAGAAGAGGTGGTCTTACAGTGGTTTACTTCCTCTCTGTAAAACCGTACCCAAAGAATAAAAATTAACAACTGCACGTCCGACCTACTCCCCATAAGCAGGGATGTACCACAAGGATCAGTTCTCTCCCCATCACTGTTCAACATATACATGGAGCCCCTCACCAATATTCTCAAAACAGCCAACATCCCCTTCCACCTATATGCTGACGACACGCATATCTAATTGGAAACTGCCTCCATTAACGATATTGAGTCTAAACACCACCCGAAAAGAAGTCCAAAACTGGTTAGCCCTCAACCACCTGAAACTCAACCAAGATAAGACGGAAATCCTCATCATCTCCAACAAAAAGCAGACCGCCCAAATCACAGAATGGCTAAACACCATTGATGCCCTCAATTGCAGTCTCACCCCGGCAGACTCCGTAAAATCTCTGGGAATCACTCTGGACCCAAACTTAGACATGGGTAAACACATCAAGAACAATGCTAAGAGCGCTTTTCTCAACCTAAAACTGCTCAACAAAATAAAACCCTTCATCCCTCCCAATGACCTCAAACAAGCTACTCAATCCCTGGTATTGTCCAGAATGGACTACGAGAACACAACCCTCACAGGCACAGCCCCCCTCAGAACAACTCTAAATGCAGCAGCCAGGATGGTCACTGGAGTTAAGAAATACACACACATCTCTTCTGCTCTCAGAGAACTTAAATGGCTCCCAATCGAAATGCGCGCCAGCTTCAGAACCGCCTGTCTCACACACAAAGCCCTGCATACTGGTAAACCGGCATACCTAGCCTCCAAACTCATCAAAGCCGGTCAGACAAGGAACCTCAGTAGTACCAACACGCTACTTCTCAATCCTCCAAAAACTCTCAAACAAAAAGCCTTATCAAGCTCCTTCTCTGGAAACGCGCCCAAAATTTGGAACTCCATCCCAGTCCATATCAGGACTAACCCATCCTTTCCAAAATTCAAAAGCCAGCTCAAAGACTTATTTCTCAACAGAACTCGTCCGAACGGATAGCTGACACTCAACATGGAATCTCGCACATTGCAACATACAATCATCTCGATTAGAAGGCCCCCATTTCACCTACCTCCTGTTTCACACGTTTGTCACCCCTTCCTGATCTGGATTCGTCACAAATCAATATGTTTATTATTATTACTTTCTATGTTTGAACTGGGTTTTTACTGTTATTTTTTGTGTTGACTGCATGATACTTGATGTAAAGCACTCTGATACCCTCGGATCTTTCTAGCACTATATAAAACTCTTAAATAAAAATAAATAAATATGTCTCCTACAGATATATCGTTACCGAAGGTAAGTAACTTGTTCTTCTGAAAGAGACTATTAGTTATAGATTGCTTAACTTAGAATAGATACCCCAGCAATACCAACCCCGGAGGTGGGTCTGTGAATCAAGTTCACACCAGAAAGTCCTGGAGAACGGAACAGCCAAAGAAGCTGTCTCTCTGGACTTGGCTGTCCAAGCAGTAGTGTTTTGTAAACATGTGCAGGGATGCACATGTGGCTGCCTGACAGATGTCACCAATGGGGACTCCACGTCCCAAAGCAGTAGTGGCTGCCGTCGCCCTGGTAGAATGGGCGCGCAGTCCTACTGGAAGTTCCTTCTTTGCCAAGGAATAACAAATTTTGATGCAAAGAACGGCCCACCGAGAGACAGTCTGTTTTTGCACGGCCTGACCTTTCTTGGCGCCCACATAGCCATCAAAGATCTGGTCATCCACCCAGAATTGTTTTGTGCAATCCAGATAGAAAGATAGCGCACGTTTTGGATCCAGATGGTGGAGTCTCTCTTCCTCCTTTGAAGGATGCAGCGGCGGGAAGAAGGTGGGCAAAGTGATGGTCTGCCCAATGTAGAAACAGGTAACCACTTTGGGGAGAAAAGAAGGTCGAGTTCGAATGACAACCTTGCCTGGAGGAACAGCAAGGCAAGGAGGCTTAGAAGACAGAGCCTGAAGCTCACTCACCCTGCGAGCAGAGGTGATGGCAACCAGAAAAGCAGTTTTTAAGGTTAAGAGTCTGAGAGGACAATTATGTAGTGGCTCGAAGGGAGAGCACGTAAGGTAAGTCAAGACCAGATTCAAGTCCCACTGGGGTATCAGGAAAGGAATAGGAGGAAAGAGGTGAGTAATGCCCTTAAGAAATCTACTTACAATAGGGGCCTTGAAAAGGGAAGGCTCATCAGGAAGCCGAAGAAAGGTGTATAGATCTAACCAAGGCTCTCCCCATTGCTGAAAGAGACCTTGCTCCACTTCAGAGTGAAGACGCCATTTGTGATCCATCATGCACTTGTGGCTGAATTCGTCCGTCCTGGCGTTCAGAGAACCTGCCAGGTGTTGAACCACCAGAGATATGCCCTAATGTTCCAGCCACGTCCAAAGGCAGAGAGCCTCTTGACATAGGGTCCACGACCCCATCCCGCCCTGTTTGTTGCAGTACCACATGGCGGTGGTGTTGTCCGTGAATACCTGCACTACTCTTCCCCTGACAGAGGGAAGGAATGTCTTCAGTGCAAGATTAATCACCCAAAGCTCCAGAAGGTTGATATGGAGCCCGGACTCAGCCAGAGAACAAAGGACTCTGATCTCCGCCTCTCCCATGTGGCCTCCCCACCCCAAAAGTAATGCTTCCATCACCACTGTGAACTCTAGTTGAGGAAGGGAGAGGGATCTGCTGTTGACTGAATCCTGGTTCGTTAACTACCACTGCAATTGGTGTGCAGTGCCCTTCGAGATCTGGACGCAATCGGAAAGATTCACCTGATGCTGTGCCCACTGGAACTTCAGGTCCCACTGCAGAGCCTGCACATGCCACCTGGCATGATCCACCAGCAGGATGCAGGAGGCCATAAGGCCCAGCAGCCTTAGGGTCATTCTGACTGAAACCCGGGATAAAGGCTGAAAGATCGGAATCATAGCCCGAAAATACCGGACTTACTGTTCGGGAGGATAAGCCCGAAACTGCGTTGTATCCAGAACCGCTCCCATGAAATGGAGCTTCTGAGAGGGCATCAGGTGTGACTTCGCACGTTGATAGTGAACCCCAGTGAATGCAGGAGGTCGGCCGTAGTCCGGAGGTGGGAGACAACAGCCTGAGGCGAGCCCGCCTTTAACAGCCAGTCATTCAGATAGAAGACTGGAACCCCTATTCTGCACAGATGAGCTGCTACCACCGCCATCACTTTCGTGAACACCCGAGGGGCACTGGTAAGGCCAAAGGGGAACATGGTAATCTGAAAATGCTTGTGGCCTACAGTGAACCATAGGTAACGCTGGTGGGCCGGCAGGACGGGGATGTGGAAACAGGCATCCTGCAAGTCCAACGCTACCATCCAGTCTCCAGGGTCGAGAGCAGGCAGAGCCTGAGTCAATGTCAACAACTTGAACTTCTCCTTCCGGAGGAAGCGGTTGACGTCCCTGAGATCTAAGATAGGATGCAGGCCTTTGTCCTTCTTGGGTACCAGAAAGTAGTGGGAGTAGCAACCACGATCTACTTCTGGCACAGGGACACGCTCGATGGCTCCCTTGACCAACAGAGCTGGCGGAGAAGGGCCAAGTGATCCTCCGACATGCGATGGAATGTAGGTGGCATGGATGGAGGGGTAGTCTCGAAGGTGAGGGAGTAGCCCTTTCGGACTATCTGCAAAACCCAGCTGTCTGACGTGATGTTCTGCCAGTGGGGGAGGTGATGCCGGATCCTGCCGCCTACTAGCAACTGGTGGCCCTGGAGGGTCGGACTAGGAAGGTTTGGAGGTAGCTACAGAGAGGGTGCTGGTGGACTGGCCCCCCCGCTGGTCCCCAGAACCATGATGCTGGGTAATGCGTCCCCGGCCACGCATAGGCTGGGAAGCTTGAGCAGGCCTGTGGCTCTGGAGGGAAAGTGGTGGGGCACCCCTTCCGTAGCCACGGAAGGGGCAAAAAGCAGACTGCATTGGGCGAGAGGTGGAAGCGAGACCCAAGGATCTGGCTGTAGCCCTAAAATCCTTAAAGCACTTGAGTGCGTTGTTGGCATTGTTGCCAAACAAGCAACGGTCATCAAAGGGCATGTCCAAAAGAGTCGATTGGACATCGCCCAAAAAGCCAGTGGACCTCAGCCAGGCGTATCGTCTCAGGGCTACCGACGTTGAAATCGTTCTGCCTAGTGAGTCGGCGGTGTCCAGCCCGCACCTTATGGCGAACTTTGCTGCATCTCTGCCCTCAGAGACAGCATGGGAGAGAGTGGCCCAGGCCTCCTCTGGATAAAGTGGCAGCACCTGCACAACCATGTCCCACACAGAGTGGGTGTAACGGCCCAAGAGACATGCGGTGTTCACCGACCACAGTCCTAAGCTGGCAGAAGAAAACATCTTCTTCCCAAGATGATCCAGCTTCTTGGATTCCCTATCTGGGGGGAGGGGGTGGGGGGGAGGTAGGGTATGTGCCCTTAGAAGTAGAGGCTTGGACCACCAAGCTCTCAGGGGTAGGGTGTTGGGAGAGGAAAATGGGCTCGCCCGGGGCCGGGCGGTGGCGTCGGGCAATCATCCTATCCACAGGAGCCCCTGTGGTGGGCTTGGACCAGGTGCCCAGAAGGATGTCAGTGTGGGCCTCATTGAACGGCAGCAGGTGCTCCAAAGGGGCTGCTGCCGGTTGAAGCACCTCGGTCAGGAGGTTGGTTCTGACCGCCAGCGTAGGAAGCTCAAGGTTTAAAGCCTCAGTCACCTCGCGCAACACCACAGCGTAAGAGGCTCCCTCCTCCGTAGCCACGGTAGGGCGAGAAAGCATGCCAACGTCTGGAGAAGTGTCTATACCACTGGCCTCACCCAACTCCTCTCTCCAGTCCGGTTCACTCAACTGGTCTGCTAGAGGGTAAACAGACCCCTCCCAGTCCTCCTCACCCTCTTCTGGCTGCTGTGAGAAAGTGGCTCTGTATATACTGTTCCTTAATAGGTACAGGGTGTACAGAGTCCACAGTCCCCCAGGGTTTGACAGAGTTTAAAGTTAGATATAACCTTACTCTCTAAAGTGGTAGCAGTATCAGAGTACAGTGTAAAGCATTTGTTGCACACACTCAGTCAGCAAATGGTCTCACACACTCAATAACTGAACTCTAGGCCAATGGTTTATATATAAAAAAATATATGCCTGTTTTATTTTAGAACCAACACTTGGATTTAAAATATACTTTCTCAGCAGGAGATGTTTCATATAATTACTTTTGCAATATGCAATAGACTTTTGTAAACAGTTACAAGTGGTTGCAGTAGGCAACTCTATTTCTAAACACAAAAATACATTGAGCTTAATGGTAAATTCAAGTTATTTGCAACAGATTACTTTTTAGATTACTTTTGGAATTCCAGGATTGGATCCTAGATTCAGTCCTGGGTCAGTTCTCAGAATCAAGTGATGAAAGTCGACTTAATTACTGTAATGATTTTTAAATAATATTTAGCTATTTTAAAAGTTGACACTTGAAAAATATTTCAGAGAAAACTGTCAATGATTCCCTATGGAAGAAAATTCAGGTTACAGGTACAGTATGTTCTCGTTACTTTTGTAATCCAGTACTGGGTGCCTAGACTCAGTACTGGGACCTTTATCCAAAACAGGTAAGTAATTACGTTTTCAGATATTATACGATTTTTGAAGAATATTTAAAGATTGCAGAAATCGACACTTAGAAGAAATTTCACAGAAAAACAGTCAATGGTTTCCTACGGAAGAAAATTGAGTTAAGGGTAAGTACAGTTGTAAGTATTTTTCAGAGTCAGTGCTGGGCACCAAGATCCAGCACTGGGAGCTCACCTAAGAGCAGGTGAGTAAATTCGTTTTTGTCACTCGGCTGATTTTTGGTGAATATTTGAAGATTTGAAAAGTCCACACTTAGAAGAAATTTCAGGAAAAAGCCAGTCAATGTTACCCTATGAGGAAAATAGAGTTTGCGGTTTAAGGGTAAATACTCGACTGGCAGAGTTGAGGTTCTGGGCACAGACTCAGGGGTCTCCCAGGGTCAGGTAGGTACAGTTGGTTCACCCTCAGCGGCTCTAGGGCGGCCGGGCGCAGAGAGAGTTAGGCCCAATGCTATCCTACGAGGGATAGGGGGGCCTTGTTTGGTGGCTTCTGACTGGCAAGCCACGCGGCTGTGGGAGCTGGGCTCCTGGTCACTTACTCAGGGCAAGTGGGGAAGTAGGTAGGTGTAGAGTTTTCACTGCCAGGGCCACTCGGGCGGCTGGGTGCAGAGGGCTTTTGAGCCTTCGGGCGCTCAATGGATTTCAATGGGAAATCTCTGGTTTTGAAAAAGACTGCAAGCTCGGGGACGAGGACTCTTCAGGTGCCACCACCACTTCGAGAGGTAAGTTGGGTAGTTGGAGGATAGGTAGGTACCCCGGGATTGGGCACAGGGGGCCGTGGGGCGCCACATGCAGGGGTGCCTTTTGGTGTCGGGAAATCTTACCCACTGTTGATCGCGGTTGGGGGGGCATCTTGTTCTGAGGCTGCAGGCTTCTTCATGAGTGTCGAGGGAGGTCCTTGGGTGCCGGACTCGGGGTCACAGTCGCCGTGGGGTCGTCCTCAGGGTCTTTGTTCACTCCGGGTCTGGCCAGGCTCGGCTGGTGCAGAGTGTGCTGGGTTCGCGGTTCCGGGCTGCTGCCAGGGGTTAGAGATAGGTTTCGAGTAGAGCCTCTACTCATGGGAGTCCCAGGGGCTTAGAGCCAAAAGGTAGCTAGGTCCTTCGGGGTTGGTGAGGTTGCCAGCCACAAGAGATGCCGGGCTGGAGCAGGAGCAGGTTCGAGGGTCGACAGGCCGGTAGGGCTGGGGCCAAAGCAGTTGGTGTCTTCCTCTTTTCAGCAGCTGCAGGGCAGGTCTTCTTTCATCTTGCTCTTCGTAGTTTTGAATCTGGAATCTGGGGAAGGAAGGTTCAGGGTGCCCCTAAATACTAGATTTAGGGGCGTTATAGGTAGGTGAAGGGCAGGGACCAATGGGTCCCTGTCCTGGGGTGGGTACACCCCCATCCTGCCTCTCTCCTGTGGGAGGGGGGCAGTAGCCTAGTCCTGATAGGGTAGGGCTCCCCATCTTCAAGATGGCGAGAGCCCGGAGATGTGCTTCACCTCGCCTCCCGCACCTGAGGGGTGGGGTTGGCAGGCTGGCACATCCCCTGTCCTTATTTGGGGTTTCCGGCCAAAGCTAACCGCCAGAGTGGGGGGTTGCAGGGGCCTGGGGAAGCTCACAGAGGCGGCATGCCTTTGAAGCTTCCCCCTGCCCATCCTGGGGGAGGAGATTTAGCACCTCGCCCAGGATGTGCATTGTTGCAGGCCCAGGAGAGCAGGGGCTCTCCTACCCAGGGGTACAGCAACATGTCTGCTGGGTGGCAGCCTAGGCAGCCTCAGAGCAGACGTGGATTGGAGGTTAGGTTAAAGCGGGCACCTCTAAGATGCCCTCTGGGGTGCTGTGTACATTAAATCCCACACTGGCATCAGTGTGGGTTTAATGTGCTGAGAAGTTTGATACCAAACTTCTCAGTCTTTAGTGTTGCCATTATGGTGCTGTGGAGCTCGTGTTTGACGAGCTCTCAGCACCATGTACTCTTAAATGGCAGCACTGCACTTACAGTGCTCAGGAATGGACCTGGGCACTGTAGGGGCACAGGGCTCCTGCTCCTGTGCCCACACCATTGGCATAAGGCACCCAGCTAGAGGGGTGAATGATGTTTGCTATGGCAGTGTAGGTGATGGGCATGGCACACAGGGATGTGTGCTATGTCTACTTTGTTTTTGTCCTGCACCCAAACACTCAGCCTGCAAAGGCAGTGTGTGTGTGTAAGGGTACAGGCCCTCTAAGGGTGGCACAAGGAGTGCTGCAGCTCTTAGAGGCCTTCCCTGGTCACAAGGCCTTGGTACCTAGGGTACCATTTACCAGGGGCTGACATGTGGCCAGGGTTTGCCAATTTGGGTTTGGTTTGTTTTAGGGAAGGAACATAGGCCCTGGGCACCTGATTGGCAGGAGCCCAGGGTACACTCAGTCAAAGTACATTCAGCAATTCAGCAAAAAGTGGGGGCATACCATGCAGGGAAGATGGCCCTTTCTCACAGCTGCCACTCAGGGCGATAGGGAACGCCAGGATAGAACAGTGGTACAAAAGTACCGGTCAGAGTCGGATCCGGCATCGGTCCACGTCGGTCCGGCTCTGTGTCCAGATCAGGTTAGAGGCTGGGGTTGACGCCGGCAGGTGACACAACCGGCGTCAGAGAGGGCGGAGGTGTTGTCAGTGGATTCGATGCCAGAGGAGGTGTTGTAAAGTCGACCGGCGACGATCTGGATCCAGGCCTGGATCCCTGGGGGCCCTACGAAGCTGGGCCGAATTCGCCGGCCTCGAAGGCCTAGAACCCCCAGCCGAGTCTGTGTGGCCTATAGGTGCGCTGGTGGAGTCGGGCTGCCCAAAGATGGAGTGGAGGGCTTCGTAAAAACTACGAAGTTGGGTAGGGGGCGCTCCAGCTCCCGGAAAGGGAGGGAGGCTCGGAACCGACCTAGCACGCTCCGTGGGTGGAGCCACAGGACAGCCACAGTCTGCATCCCACGTCGCGTGGGCCGACAGAAGGGGATAACGTGAAGAGCGATGGTGCTTCTTCGCCTTCTTCTTATGCTTCGACTTACCTGAAGACGAAGACTTCGACGAAGAATGGTGGTGATTTCTCCGCGACCGGTCCACGACCTCGCTCTCGACCGGGACCTCAAGCGGCGTGGAGCAGACTGCTGGGTCTCCAGAAGCTTTCGGGACCGCTCCCGCAAAGACTTTGGGTCCATGGCCCGACAGTTGGAGTACGACTTCAGGTCGTGGTCGCGCTCCAGAGGCACACGAGGTGAGGGTTCGTTACCAACGTCGATTTGTGAAAGGCATCAAAATGCATGAAGCCTGTCCGACGTGACATCCCTACATGCACCAGGAGTCAACACGACTCAAAAAGAGGTTGACAAAAGTAAAACTAGTTAGTCAAAAAGTGACTACAGGTACTCCTCTCTCTGTATCTGCGCTGGCTGGCGCAGAAAAGAAACAACTGATGTCAGCGCACGAGAGCGGCGTCTAAGTAGATACCGTGACGTCAACGCGGCGATCACGATGCCGACCACGAATACGAATGCGAAGTTGACCGACGCCACCTACCGACGTGCAGGGGTACTGCTACGACAAAATTTCTCCAGATCCAGTCTGACGCCTGGGGGTAATTCTAACCTCTTCAGTGCCCATGACGAGATAGTCTCGTCATGGAGCACGGTTGCGCTGTGCCCATGACGAGACTATCTCGTCATGAACCCCGCCCGCTAATGCAACGCCCGGCACAGGGCGGGGAAAGGGCGGGGCACTGAAGGGGTTAAGGTAAAGAATCTATAACTAATAGTCTCTTTCAGATTATTTATTTTGATATCAAAAGATATAGTTACACACTTCACATGGAGAAGTGTGGCTCAATGGTTAGAGCGGCAGACCCTGATGCAGTGATCTGGCCTGGGACCAGGGTTCAATTCCCGCCTCGGTGGGTCTTGGGCTCAATTTCCTCGGACCTGACATTTCTCGCCTCGGTGCCTACTCTAATCATGGGTCCCACTCTGCAACTCTGGGCAATAGCTTGCTTAATCTCCACAACAGCCCCAACAGTGCTGGGGATGCCTGGCTTCACCTTGGGGGTGCCCAGGAGTGGACATTTCACAGGGAAAGCCAGGAAGGGTTCCACAGCGGTATGAGTACAAGCGCCAGGACGCCCCGTTGCTGGGGCAGCAGTGCGCTATACAAGTACAAAATTTCATTTCATTTTCATTTTATTATAGTTATTTTTCCCTGTAATCATATTTTCATACTCAGCTAGAAAGGAGCAGAAACCTATATGCTGACATACATCTATATATATATTTTCTATATTTAATAAGATACTGAAGTACCTAATGTATGTCAAAAAGGTGATGGGAGGATGCTTGCAACAAGTCTAGCCACTGGCAGTCGCTCAGGGCAGGACTCCAACCCATTGCTCCCCTGCTCACCCTGACACCCCTGCCCAGACCCAGCCGCACACAACCCAGTCCTGACCCTGCTCCAACCGGGAACAGCCCGGCCCATTGTGACTCCACATCTTGTCTCTGTGCCTAATAGAAAAGTGAAACTTCAAGTCCCAGCATGCTTGTTGCTTTTGTTGGGGCCAGTTGACAGCTCCATGTGGGAATTGTGCTGAGCTGCCAGGCGGTCCCTCCCATGCTGGTGTGGCAGCCTCACTCTCTGTCACCACAGACACCCTGTTCCCAGTTCTGGACTTTTGTGTGATAAACTAGTGCATTCTGGGTGTGAGCACACCTGATAGCCCTACTGTCTTTAGGTGTAACCTGGAGGGGATGGACTGATTGTTCATCTACATCTGGGGTTCCATCCTTCTGGAGAGAGAAGACCCCAGGAATAGTAAAAGACTTGCCTGGATGCCAATAAACAAAGAGTGACAGTTCCCCCGTGGTTGAGTGCCATGGAGCTGGGGCACAGATAAACATTACAGTGCACCTTGCCAGGCTTGGCTGCCCTCCAGTCTGGGGCTAGCTTTGAATCAGAGCGGACAGCTAGAGTCAGGACAAATGCCCCAAGAGTGGGCATCAGGTCATCTCTGTGGCATATCCAATGTTACTATTACAATTCACGTCATTAAGCCTTACAACCCTCATAATCAAGAATAGAACAATAATTCACTATTATCAAAAGATGCATATATGAATTCATTTCTTAAAACACATTAAGCATAACTAACAATACTTCTTACAAATGGATAGCATTTTACAATGCTTCCTAAACACGCCTACTGCTATTGCTAATTCAGGGCTTTCCAGAACAAAGAGAAACTCGTTTGACGTGTTTCTCTAACGTCACTTCTTACAAACGCGGGTGGCAGGTACAATTGTCTCGCTTACCCCTACAGGAGGCAATCAGGCAAAAGGGGACTCGAGCTGACGGTCACGCCAAGGTGAGAATCCCATCCTTCTCTCACTAGCCTGTGCAGCCTTGCAAAGCGTCTGCTCCATATTCCCCGCCAAGCCGAGCTGTATGTTCAATATCAGACGAGCTAAAACTGGATCCAGAGTGAAGGGCAGGCAGGTGGGCATGCCTGGGTCATTCTTTGATGAGAACAGTAGGCATGTGGGTTTCTTCCTTCCCACAGCAACACGATCGGCAGTAAACGCCCAGTGATCAGGACGCCCTTCCCTTGCTTTGTTAAGAGTGGTGGCACATTAGCGCAGCGCCCTTCAGCCCGAGCTTGCATCTCCAGGACAGGCACCGAGCCTTTCTCTGATATCCTGCGTCTATGTGCACTGCCCCTCCAGGAGTGCGGTTATGTACAGCGCAGCTCCATCAGATTTAAATAAACCTCCTCACTTCAGTGTTAACCTCGGCATTAAGGGAAGGGACGCCTGACTCTATCCAGATTGATGTCACTGAGGTTTGTGCACCTGGAAGACGCCTGTTTCTGGCATTTTCTCTCATGTATGTCATCATGAACAGGGGTTTATAGATGAGTTAAGGGGCAACTGTAGAGAGCTGTAGGAGTCTCCCCAGCTTCAGTGCTCTAATGAGACGCACAAACCAAAGGCCACCAGTTCTATAAAATGTATTCAGGTCACACCTGGCGTACAAGATGCTTACCTTTCTCATGCCCTGGTGCTTTTGTAGAAGGTGACTACACTGAAACTATGTCATTGAATGAACACTTACATCCTGGTAACTTGTCTCCAAGTGTAGGGACCTGTGTTTTATTGGCGTTCATCCTCACCTTAATTTTCTCGCAGTATGTGGACCATTTACTCGAAGCGCTCTGCTCCTCTGCGAAAAGAACAAAAAAGAGACAAGGAAAACCCTGAAGGTCAGACGGGACCAGGGGTAGACAAGTATTTTTAAGGAACAGTGGTCCCATTCAACAGGAGTCAGAATAAATATCACAATTACTACAATAAGAAATTGGAGTTCAAAAGAATGATCAATGCGAGTGAAGAAAAAAGTATTTATAGTGATAATTAGGAAAACGTAATAAAATATTCAATGAGTGAGCTAGCCGTGAGGAGGTTAGAAGGGAAATCAGCCGATTTCCTTAACCCAGGCTGAGGACTTAAAAAGGTGACTTTTTAATGAACAGTGAAAGTACGTAAAAATCAGACCAGCATCTCATACTCAATCAACAGATATACAACAAAGTATTGAGTTTAGAGACGTAGGTCGACGACGTTTCGATCCCCATACGAATAGTGGGATCTCTTCAGGACAAGGCGATGGTAAGGGTACCTGGGAAGTTAGCCTGGGTAGGTGGGGGGAAATAAAAAAGGAAAGGGGAGGGGAAGGGAAAGAGGGGGAGGTTTGGTTAAAAATAGGCGCTGGATGAAGCGAGGAAGTAGAGAGAATGGGATAAAAGAGAAGGGTGATCAGAGTGGAACAGTAATATAAGAAGGTCAATTGAGTAAGTGGCGAGTGGAAAATCCAGAGGTAGGTAAGGGAGGGTGAAGAAGGTCTGTTGAGGAAGATGTAGTAAGGGTAACATCAGGGGTAGTCAGAGGAGTGAGGGAAGAAGGAGCAGGGACAGCAATGAGAACAAAAAGCTAGGGTGAAATTACGTGATGGCAATAGATAATGTGATCATGGCTCGGTTCTGAATGTGTGCAGGCAGCTGGTCCCCACTCGTTATGGCACATGAGTGGCAGTTGTGCACAGCCTCGTCGACGAGGGTGTCCATGCCCAGGAACCATATTTTGCTGCGGAGCCGGGCCTTAGTTTTCACCATGCCCTGATGCCCTAGGTGCGCCAAAATGATTACTCTGCTCCACAGGTCTTTGGGGGCCAAATTTATTTGGCCCAGCAACAACAGTCCGTGCTGACCTTCACTTAGTTCATGCCGGACCCTCCTCAATTTTTGTCTTGCGAGTTGATCCTCCATGGTTAGTGATCGAAATCCATCAAGGAAGCGTTGCCATTGTCTCTGAGCCAGTGCCTCTTTGGCCATTATCAGATTCTCATCATGCCTTGTCGCTTCGCTGAGTTCCTCTAAGGTCAAATCCTTGGGGCAGGCACTCTAGACAACCATTCAGATAAATTCTTCAGTCCGCTCCTCTTCCTGGATTAATTTCGGGGTCTCCTCTCGTAGGGGATGGCGTGACAGGTAATCGTACGGGTTGTTAGCATCTGGGCAGTAGACGATGTCAAATGTGTATGCTTGCAATTGTACCCCACATCTCTTGATCCTGTGGGAAACCAGCTAGGTTGTTTCCGTGAACTGAGGGAGAAAAGGCTGGTGATCTGTTACTATTCTGAATTCCTGTCTGCAAAGGTAAAGGTGGAAATGCTGGCAGGCCCACCTTATGGCCAGAGCTTCCCGCTCGATCTCTGCATACCACATTTCCGTCTCCTAAAGGGCTCTGGTGGCGTATGCTATTGGTGTCCACTCTCTGTCAGACACCAATAGGGGCTGGCATCGACGATCAACTCTGTCTTTTTCTTCAGATGGAAGTCCGCCATGGTGACCTTGTTCATGAGGGCATCCTTGATCACTTTGAATGCCTTGTTAGCTTCATGATTCCAGTCTTGGGATGCACCCGCATGTATAAGTGTACTTAGGGGTTCCGACACAGAGGCCAAATTGGGAATAAAATGTCTGCAATAGGTGGCCATCCCGAGACAGTTGGGAACATCCGTTGAGTTCCTGGGAATGGGTGCTGGTTGGATGGCCAGGGCCTTCTTTGGATCCACTCGCAGACCTTCCCAGTAGAACAGGGGTCCTCATAGTACAGCCCGCGGGCCGCCAGCGGCCCGGCAAGCCTTCCCTGGCGGCCCGCGGACCTTCCAGACATCGTACCTGAGCAAGCACCGCCGGTTGCAGCAGCGCGGAGCTATGGGGGCCGGGCGATTTTTTAAAAGCTAAGTCACTTGTAAATGAGGCTTTGTTGTATTTCACCTCTTTTTAGCGCCTCTGCATCTCCCCTCTGAATGAGTGGAGATGCAGGGGCGCTAAGAAGAGATGAAATACAACAAAGCCTCATTATCATCAGTGTTAAAGGCAGTGCCCCGACACTGCGATCAAAGAACAACAGACACTGCTGCTACGTGCGCCATCATGAAAGAACAGACGGCAACAGTTTTCCTCTCCTCACGTCTGCTCCACATTAAGACTGAAATGGCAAAGTCCAAGATTTATTGCATTGTATTAGTTCACATTAGCAAGCACATTCTTATGGAAAGTGAGGTTTCAGATCCGGCTTCTTTGGTATTAAAATGCAACATATTTGCCAAATTGATTTCAGCACGTACACAAAATAACCGAAAATGCCCTGCAAAAAGTGGAGAGAATAGCAAGTCAAAAGACAAGTCATGCATATAAACTGTACTTTATGTTGACAAATATGATAACTTGCTCTCAGAAATGTCCGCAAGTTCCATTTGCCCTTTTGGTTTAAATAGGATTCATATTTTGCAAATTTCGAGGGTTTATATATTATTGAAAATCCTCACTGAATGCTTCGGTAGAAGAAGAAGATTGTTTGGAAGCATATGGACCTTTAGAAATTACAAACATGTCACCAATTAATATTTTCACTGTTGCTTGCTGACGTAAAGGTCACGCCAGGAATGTTTAGGTTTCCAGTTTGAAAGGCAAAACGTGCCACTCCCTCGTTAGATGAAAAGCTAGAAATGTACATAAATTGCCTCATTACCAAGTGAATGGTCTTTAAAAGACCCGTGAAGTACTTGGGTGCGACGGCTGTGTGCGCTCTGTCCACTCTGTGCCCCGCCCCGCCTCCCCTCTCATCCTGTGCAGTTCAGGAGAGAAATTCTTTGTAGAGAGGCAGATGTAAGGGAATATCGCAAGGACGCCTTTTAGGGCTGAATCGAGGTACTGAATCACTAAAAAAGCAGAGGGGGAAGACAGAGAGAGGGAGACAGAGAGAGGGAGAGACAGAGAGAGAGGGAGGGAGAGGGAGGGAGACAGAGTGAGAGGGAGGGAGGGAGACAGAGGGAGAACAGAGGAGGAGGGAGGGAGACAGAGAGAGGGAGACACAGAGTGAGTGAGACAGTGAGTGAGACAGGGAGGGAGACAGAGAGAAAGGGAGACAAACAGAGTGATGGAGACAGAGGGTGAGAGAGAGATAGAGAGAGCGAGGGAGAGGGAGAGTGATAGAGAGAAGGAGAGCGAGAGTGAGAAGGAGAGAGAGGGAGGGAGACAGAGGGGGGGAGGGAGCCAGAGGGAGGGAGGGAGACAGAGAGAGGGAGGGAGACAGAGCGATAGATAGATAGATAGATAGATAGATAGATAGATAGATAGATAGATAGATAGATAGATAGATAGATAGATAGATAGATAGATAGATAGATAGATAGATAGATAGATAGATAGATAGATAGATAGATAGATAGATAGATAGATAGATGTGAATGCCTGGTCTGGTGGCTCAGTGGACGAAGGCGTCCGCTGCAGGGGCCTGTGTTCAACCTCATGGTGATATTTTTTTTTTGTTGTCTAGCCCCGCCCCCTCCCCCACAGGCCCCACCCCACCGGTGCGGCCCTCAGCCAGAAACCACACTGTAACTTTGGCCCCCGAGAGAAAGTTTGTGAGTACCCCTGAAGTAGAATATGTATCCAAAGAACTCAATGGAGTCCTGATAGAAAGAACCTTGTTCTTGTTCACTGTCAGACCACTGTCCAGCAGGCGACAGCGCATCTCTCAGGCGAACGTGCTGTTTCTCGAGGCTGTTCGAGAAGATGAGGCTATCATTGCTTAGATTGATAACCCCTAGCAGTCCTTGATGGCGTTCTGGAAGACCTCTGCCATGGAGGATACTCCAAAGCTCAGTCTCTTGTACCTTTTAAGACCTATGCGCTTAGAGAAGGTTGTGATGTATCTACTCTCAGGGGCAAGTTCCAGCTGTTGGGTTGAGTTTTGAGAACCACTTGGCTCAGTTGAGATCTGCCACTGTGTCGTTCATAGTGGGTGTTATATGGCACTACCTTATAACATATCAAACACAAAAAGAGGGGGGGATCTAGGAGCTAAAAAAAGGTCCAGTGTCCATGCTCCCAAGACTAGGTATATATTATCAGGAGGACAAAGTTCCTGCGGGCAGGTGCAAAAAGTCACCCGAGCCCTTAAAAACAAATAAGGAGTGAAAGAGTTCCTAGTTTGAAGAACCACTCAGGTAAGTGGAGGACCACTCTATGTCCTTTATTGCCCTCACACACCCCGAAAGGTGTCATGCTTCATCATCGGGCGGTTGCTCCTCGTAGGGCCGGCGCTGCAATTCCCTACGGGCCCCCGAAGGGTCACTTTCTCGGAGATCTTTTAGGAACCGCCGGATGGTGCATGTGGGTATGTGGAAAGTGGGTTCTGTATGGAGGGTAAAAAAGGGTGCGTGCAAGTGAGTGAAAAACATGGAGGGTCATCATGCAGCAAATTGTATAGATGTACCCTGAGCAGAATTAAACTGCTAAAAAATTGTGACCCTGAAGGCACAATATGCCCATGGATCAGGGATCAAAGGCCAACATGTTTCGCGCCTCTTTCGCCTGAGAGGTCGGTGGCGCTTCGTCAGGACCAAATTCTTAACAATAAGTGCACGTGAAAAATAAGTAAATCGAGTTAAAATACCCTCAATATCGGTCTGGGCAAACGCCTGTACACCCTCAGTGTGGTAACAGGTCAACGATGAAAAAAATCGCTCCAGGTCAATATCCTCAATATCGGTCTGGGCAAACGCCTGTACACCCTCAGTGTGGTAACAGGTCAACGATGAAAAAAATTGCTCCAGGTCAATATCTAACCGGTTCATTATACAAAAACCAACAGCTAGGCGTGTGGAATTCCTGCAAATTATTGGGAATTCAGCCCGGGTCGTTACACCGCTGTACCGCCCCCATCCATGCGGCTGCCAGTAATCATACAGAACCCACTTTCCACATACCCACATGCACCATCCGGCGGTTCCTAAAAGATCTCTGAGAAAGTGACCCTTCGGGGGCCCGTAGGGAATTGCAGCGCCGGCCCTACGAGGAGCAACCGCCCGATGATGTAGCATGACACCTTTCGGGGTGTGTGAGGGCAATAGAGGACATAGAGTGG
The DNA here is from genome assembly GCF_964204655.1 of Triturus cristatus. Lineage (NCBI taxonomy): Eukaryota > Metazoa > Chordata > Amphibia > Caudata > Salamandridae > Triturus > Triturus cristatus. The sequence goes on from NC_140595.1 coordinate 820,383,441, forward strand.
TCCTCCACTTACCTGAGTGGTTCTTCAAACTAGGAACTACCTTATAACAGCCTGGCTCAAGAGTTGCATATCCAGCGGAGCCTTATGTCTGCGGGCTGCTTTGTCTTGGGTGCTATAACAAGAGGCTACACCCAGGGAGTGGGACCGGTGACCTTTTCAATAACGCTGAGGTCTTCAAGGGCTTGGAGGTCTTGTTCAACTTGAGTCCTTAGATGGAAGGGGACCCTTCGATGTCACCGGACTGTGGGTTTGACTGACATGATAATGTGGAGCATGACCTGTTTGTGTTTTAGCTTGCCTAGCCCCTTAAAGAGCTGCAGGAATTGTGCGAGTAAGGAGTCAGCATCAGACTTGTGTATCTGGTTCATGAGAACACTAATTCAAGGTATTTTGCCGTGTGGCAGCTCAGCAGCATGCCCTTCTTTACTTCTGTGAAATTTCATTCTGGTGGCTTGCTTGTCGCTTGTGACTCCCACTTCTATGACTCCTCAAAGTGGCAAAGGCTCTGTACCCCCATATGTGTAAATCTTGGCCCTGTTGTGAAAGAGGTGAGGGTCTGGTGTAAGCATCTCATATTTTTCAGAGTCCATTACGTTCACCGATGCCCCGGTGCCGATGAGTGCCCTCACTGTCATGTCCGCAATCTTCACTGTGCACATTGGGGATGGCTGCCGTCTGTGATCGTGTAGCCTGCAAAGGATACTATGAAGACATCCTCCGCTTCGTTTTCTGCATTGGTCCCTTGCCCATAATCAATGGCTGTCTCCAGGTCTGGTGTTTCATCCAGGGACAGCTGCCTGAGCGCCACAGCAGCCCTCCTTGGCTTGTCAGTGAGGGTTCGGACCCTTCCATTGCAGCATACTTTGGCAAAATGATTCGGCTTTCCACACTTTGAGCACTGGTTTCCTCCCGCGAAGCACATGCCAGGCGTAGAATGTTCTAGTCTAAAGTTGCCACAGGTCCCGCTTGGTTTCGACTGCGCTGGCTGGCGCCTAGGCCCTGGTCGTCTCTGGATGGCATCAACTCTTTCTACTTTGATTCCAGAGGGTCCAACAGTTCATGGGATCGGGCAAGGACAAGAATGTCATCAAGTGAAATCCCTGGCGGTCTCAGGATCAGACTACAGAATACCATGGACTGGCACCCTTGAATGACTTGGCCGCGGATTTTCTCCCGCTGATCGTGGAATGTGCACGTGCTCGCAAACTTTCTCGGCCGTGTTTAAAACATGTATACGGACTCTGTGTCTGACTGCTTGGCGTGTTGCAGTTAAAAATGCCTGAAGTCAGGGTTAATTTGAGGGTCATAGTGCTTCTTCAGCGCCCTTACTGCTGTGATGTCATCATCGTCACTGGTGTCCGATAGTGTCTTGAAGAGTTCATATAACTCAGCCTCACCATAGTGCATGAGAAATGAACTTTTGACGGCGCCATCTGCTTCTCTCATGCCTCAGAACAAGTGGTTCAGTCGCCCTAGCCGTGAACGCCACCGAGGTGATGCTGTTGCCGGATCAGCCAGTTCGTTGACAGGAGGAAGCGGTGTCACAGGTGCGTGGCCATATGGATGTGGGGCTGGGCGAGCGGCTGCTCCCGGTCGCTCCTGGCTACTCATGCCTGATATTTACTGTATCTGCTGCGGCGGATGATGGTGTTGGTTATTCTTTCGTGAGGGAGCGTGGCGCACTCTCTGTCCTCTTTTTTTTTTTCTAGAGCTTTTCTGGCCTTTAGTCTTTTGCCTCGTTTCTTATTTACAGTGTGTCCCGAAGTCTCTTGGTTCTTATCTTTTTTTTCTATTGTACACCTAGGATTTGGGTCTCTCAGTCCCACGCATGGAGAAAAGAGGAGTTAGGGGCCTCCCAGAGTCTGTACCGTTCCGCCTCGTAGGCCGGCACACATTCGAGGGCCCTGGTGCTGCGCGTGCCACGGAAGTCAAGCACACCTCAGTAGTGTGGAGGTGGCAGCCGTGAACCAGCCTCGGTCCAGCCTGCTGCGGGTCTGCGTGCCCTGGGTACGGAGGACTGTGCCGCTGGGAACACGCGCGGGGCACCTACCGCCTCATGCATCCTTCGTCAGGCCGCAGGTCAGGGGTCACTGGTGAGTTGCAAACGGCCAAGTGGTAGCGCAGTGCTGGGGCACGGCAGGCAGATAGGCATCCGCAGTCTTTCTTGCAGTGGAAAACGTAGTCAGGGAGTAGGCGAAGAGATCAGGACACCAAGCACTGCTTCATCAGCAGGCGTCCATAACAGCCTTGTCTCCAGTGTAGCGGGGGCAGCTGCACCTCATGGCCTGGCATAAGCCTATTAATCGCTGCGCTATAAGTGACTCACCAACACACTCTACTTACGTGTCGGTGAAGGCCCGAGCAGACTTACGCCTGTTTAATTATCTTCCCAGGCCGCGGCCAGCCGCGGGAGTGATGTACCTGGAAACTGTGTTGAGTAGAGGCCGGGTGGCTCTCTACACCTGCTTCCTGTTGCTGTGGTGGCGTTGCATCTTTCCTCAGTTCCTGAGCGGGACTTCTGGCTTATCTCCTGCATGGACCGGGTAAGCCTTTTTGTGTATCCTCTAAGTATATGTTGTCAGTTTCCCTCCTGTAAGTGTGATCCCTTCACTGATGTGTGTCCTCTCCCCTACAGGTGGATAACTAATCTGCTTCCACTTGAGATCTGAGGCCTTGTTCTGTGTGTCATCCAGACTGGATGTTCCCACAACCCGCCTGCAGTAGCGTATCTTTCTTTCTCTCTCTTAACCCTCTTTTCCCTTAAACATGGGTCCTCTTTACCACCTCAGATACCTTACCAGAGGTGGACGGAGGAGAAGGAGGGATTGACCTCGGCCTCCACACTTCAAAGCTCATTGGTTCTCCACATAATGGATTCTGAGACTAATGCTCTGCAGGCAACAGCACAAGCTATAAGCTAGATTGAGAAGAATCTTGAAATGACTCAAGAGCGCTTCTTCCTACTTGAAAGATAAAGGGCCTCATGTAGGTAGCCAAATACCGGTCGGTAACGGCCGATTTTCGGTAAATATGCCGTTACCGACCGGTATTCAGACAAGTGAGATGTAGGAGTCCAAAAACCACTTTTCGGTAAATATGAGGCGGTAAATACCGATTCATAGTTACCGAATTCTAAAATACCGATTCATATTTACCGAATACATTATTAACGAATCGGTAAATATGAAGTGGTAAATATGAAGTGGTAAAAATTTAAAATGACATGTAGGAGCAGTCGGTAATTAAGAAATCCAGGAAAATCGGTAAATAAGAGTCGGTAATTAACACGGATGGAAAGCAGGTGGTAACCATCAACAATGCACATAAGCAATCCCAAAATGCAACAGCGTGGACAACATGGCCGCCATGTACGTCATTGCAAGGCGCCTACGTCTACAGGCAGCAGGACTGAGGGTGTGGCGACGGGAGGAACAAATCTACAGACAGCGCATCACACTATTCCAGCTGACTGATGCAGAGATACATGAGAGGTACAGGCTACACCCCGAAACCATCATGGACTTAATCAGGGACCTTCACCCACTCCTGGACCAGCCAATAAGAAGGGCGCACGCCATACCCCCACATGTGCAGGTGCTCTGCAGCCTACATCTGTTGGCATCCGGCAGTTATCAGGTGGTGATAGCTGCGGTGGGTGGGGTATCCCAGAGTTGCCTGTCACGTTTCTTCAGGAAGTTCCTGGATGCCATGATGCAGAGAATGCACCACTACATAAGCTTCCCAAACACACAGGCTGCACTGCAGAAAACAAAAACAGACTTTTATCACATGGCACAGTTCCCCCATGTCATCGGCTGTATTGATGGTACACACATCCCAATCTGTCCACCAGCTGACACAGAGCACATCTACAGGAACAGGAAGTCCACCCACTCCATCAATGTGCAGGTGATCTGTGATGCAGGGAACATCATCACAGATATTGTTGCAAAGTTTCCTGGGAGCACCCACGACTCTTACATCTTCCAGAATAGTGGGATCTACACACGACTGAGAGCCGGAGAATTCGGAGAGGGATACCTGCTGGGTAAGTAACAGTGACGCCCCTTGAAACCTGCAAATCAGAGTGTATAGAGGCATGTAACTGATGGTTCCCTTTTACTCATCCAGGCGACAGTGCATATGCATGCCGTTCATTCATCCTCACTCCCTACCTACACCCAGCAACCCAGAGTGAGAGACGATACAACGTGGCCCACAAATCTACACGCAATGTGGTGGAGCGCACGTTTGGACTGCTGAAGAGCAGGTTCCGCTGCCTCCACAAGAGCGGAGGCGCACGCCAGTACAAACCCATCACCTGCTGCAAGATAATTGCCACTTGTGCAATGCTGCACAACCTTGCCACGAAAAAAGGTACAGATGTGGAACTAACATATTTTGAGGACAACGAGGATGAGTCAGGCCAGCCAGAGGGCAGCGCAGCTAGAGTGCCAACTGCAATCGATGGGAGAGAGAGACGGGCAGAGATCACATGCAACTATTTCTGAGTAAGTGAGGGGACACAGCGAGTTGTGAGAAGTCATGACGTAGTTTAATGTGGCACCACGCCATGAACACATGAACAGGCCAATCTGGCAATATGCCATCTATACAATGAGTATGTCCAGGGTTACGTCACCCAATGGCAAGTGGATAAGCAGGGCCACATCAATGTTTGCGCATACGCGCTGCAGTGGTGGATTGCACGGCCTGTGCATCCTCACTAGAGCCAACCCCAAGCCGCCTGCTGCTCCTGCGTGCTTCTGGGACGGGGGGTGTGATGCTGCTGCTGGTGTCGATGCTCTCCGCAGCATCCCCTGCAGCAGTTGTCGACGCCTGACTTGTCAATAGCACCCCTAGTGCACTTGTCACCTGCACCATCCCCCGTGACAGGTCGCTGCAGCACTGTGTTAGGCCCTCCTGCATCGTCACAGAGCGCCGGCAAAGTAGGGAAGTCGCAGTTGCCAGACGGTTGAGTGCCCTGCTGGTAGTGTCCCTTCTCTGGCGTTCCCGGCGCCGTGCTTCGATGTCAGCATCTAATTTGCTGCACAACTGCTGGATTGACTGGGACATGTCCCGAATGCCCGCAGCCATGCCGCCAATGTTTGTGTCCATGTTGACTAAGCTTGTCCTCATCACCCGCATGTGCCTCTGGACTGACATTACTGCCTTTGATTGCAGGCGCTGTTGCTTCAACATTTGGCCCTCGAGCCCCAAGAAGACACCATGGCCGTCAGTGGGTGCTGGTGGACTCTGGACACGCGACCTGCGGCGCCCTCTTGCTCCCGTCTGTGCTGCCTGTGAGGTGTGGGCCACAGTGGAATGGCTCCCTTCCTGGGGCCCGGTGCGGTCTTCTGGGCCCATGCTGTCGTCTGACGAGGTGTCTAAGGCTCGTAGCCTGGCTGCTGGACGCCTCCTCATTCTCACACCTGCAAGCGGAGATGTGGCCGGTGAATCGAACATGAGTGGCGATGCTGGCTCTGGTGGTGGTGATGCTGGCTCTCGGTGAGGTGATGCTGGCTCTGTGTGCGGCGAGGCTGGCTGCGTAGGTGGTGCGGCTGCAAGTGGGCCTGCTCCCTGGTCTGAACTCGTGCTGGCTAGAGGTGATTTTTGTGGCCGGTGTGCCGTCTCCCCTGCAGCATGCCCTGTACTGCATGATGTCACATCTGTGGACAGAAAAACAACATTGGCTCAGTGTCCCCGAAGGGCTGCATTGCAAGCGTCACAATAAATCATTTCACATTCCAATCTGTCCTCTGTCTCCTTGTGCCTCGAGTGCGTGACATGCCTTGTTGCCCTGTGACATTTACGTCATGGTTAGTGTTGCCCTGACTACATCTCCCGGAATGCATTGCCTGTCTGCACTGACACGTGTGGACTGCAGTGTGATTCTCGTTTCACAATGGGGGATGTGGGATAGGGGTAGGGGCGGCTACATTGCTGTGCTTTCGTCTTACCTTGCTGTGTTGCGGCTCTGGCAGAGCTGTCGGCGTCCCCAAGACCCACGACGCTCTCTTGCTCGATTGTGGCCGCCACCAGCTCCTCCAGTTCGGTGAGGGCAGGTGCCCTGTTGGTTCCACCTCCGGTCTGGCTGGCCTCCTTCTGGATGTCGCCCATCTTCCTCTTGGTCACAATCCTCAGGTCATACCAGCGCTTTTTGAGGACCTCAATTTCCCTGTGGGTCACTCCCACAGCATTGACCTGCGCCTGGATGGCCAGCCATATGTTGCGCTTTTCGGCCTCAGGCCCTTGCAGGGATTGCCTCCCAAACAGCTTCTGGTGCTGCTTCACCACCTCCTCCACCAGCACCTGGAGTTCCTTGGGGCTGAATTTGAGCTTCCTCCTCCTTTCCCCTCCGTCTTTCTGTGTTCTCTGGCTGGACATGCTGTTCGTTTCCCGCTCGCACATGCAACTGCTCCCTGCCTCTCCTCTGCACTCCGAGCCTCTCCAGGGTCGGCTAATTATGTACACCTGCCTGGGTGTGGCCACTTCGGCTAATTGTGTCCACCTGCCTGGGTGTGGGCAGTTCCTGGTTGGGTGGGCTGTCGTTGCACAGGATTTGCTGTTTCGTCAAGTCATGTGATGTTATTTACCGAATCCGTACGTACCGATTCGGTATTTTCCGATTCGGTAGATACCACCTCGGTATTTTCCGATTCGGTAGATACCACCTCGGTATTTTCGAATTCGGTAATTATCACCTCGGTATTTACCGAATCGGTGAATTCCGATTCGTATTTACCGAATGTTACCGAATCGGTAACTGTTACCGAATTTTTACCTACATATAACTTACCGATTCTAATTTACCGATTCGGTACGGCTCGGTATTTAAGAACCGGTAAAATTTATTTACCTACATGAGGCCCAAAATCAGGTGATAATTCCTTCCAGCAGATACTGTTAGGAGGAGAACATGGCGGCTGCGAACTCGGCAAGTCGCTAGAGCGATCACGGCATCAGGCGCCTACCATCTGTTACATTGAATTAATCCCCCTTTTACATGCACGACAAATGTGCTTTTCCGTACCTGCTGTGGGCGAGGAGGGGTTGTCCCTGGTCCGGCAAACCAGCGCGAGCACACTCTGGTCTGAAGCCACCCTGGTGCTCAGGAAGAGCAGCAGCGCAAGGTCTCCTCCAGGGGAGCGGGGGCAGTGTCAGGACAAGCGCTGTCCCTGCGGTGCATACTGAGGAACCAGGGGTGCAGCAAACACGAAGCAAGAAGCGACTGGTGGCAACAGGAGCAAATCCAGCGATGACCATTTTGGTAGCTGGAAAACAAGTAAGGGGAAGAGGGAGGAAAGCGGGGGCTAGCTTGGGTAGGGAGCAGGCACGCAATGCCCATAGGGCTCAAAAGGCTTCAGCCCCAGTGAAACAGCTGCCCGGGCACACACACAGACAGTTTTTGAGCTGCTTTAGACTGGCTGGTCTGGAGTTCGTCTTATTGCAGCCGCACACAAATACTTCACAGGTCTTTAAAAGACCATTTACTTGTTAATGAGGCTTTGTTGTTTTTTTTACCCCTTCTTACCCCTGCATCTCCACTCTGCCTACTGCTAGAAGAATTAGCCCCCCCCCCAAAAAATGAATTAGCCCTCCCCCCTCGAAATTTGGCTCTAGTTGCGCCTCTGGTAGGGAGCAACAGGATTTTGGCAAGCACTCAGTAATAGGAAGCCTCCTTAAGTCACCGGGTGTTAGAAAGAAGCCCCCTCATGAGCTTCCCCCCCCCCCAAAAAAAGCTCCCACTACTCCAGTGGAGCGTTAGAAGACACTGTGGGTAGTAATTACCCTCAACCCCAAGTGTGTATCCCTAAGAATTGCATCTCCAGGGACCTGCAGAAGAGTGGGAGACTCAAGAAAAAGTCAAAGGGATTTGAGGGAAGGCTGAAAATGACCCCCTTGCTAAGGTCCTTTTTAAGGTTTTACCCTCTGCTGTGGCCATTAGAGAACAAACTACAGACGTGGCAAGGGAGGTGGGGCGACAGGAAGCTCCACTGGGGATGCAACTACGGATGGCAGCAGTTGGAGGCTTGTCGAAGCCAGGGGTGTGGGAACCCTACAGGGGTAACCCTACAGGGTTGGCCTATGTAGCCTTACAGGGTCGGCCTGCCAGCCCATGCTGCTGCCATTCCTAGACTGCGTTCTGCCCCTCTGCTGATGAGCTTCACTGGGACAGGGGAAGCAGAACAAAGGATTTTCCTTTAGAATTAGGTAGGGTGGGGGCGCTTCCGAGCACCACCAGACTGCATTGAAGGGCACATTTGGTGCCCTCCTTGCATAAACCAGTTTTGCCCAGTTCAGGAGCCCTTGGCTCCTGCTTTGGTGCAAGACTACACAAAGGCCAGAAGAGTTTCTCTCCCACCCCCCTGTCCAGCTCCTCCCTAGGGTGGTGCCCAGAGCTCCTCCAGGTGGCCACTAGATTCTCTTGAAAGTTTACCCCTGGGAGCATCTGACTGGCTAGGACAGCTGAGTAGCGTCCCTGACCTTCTCTGATAGGTGGGTCACCAGCGAAGAGGTCCATCCCCTTTTTAGAGTTACTTAAGGGCTTACCTGAGGGTGGGTCCTTAGATTCGTCCTGACAACAACTTCTAGATGTGACTGCCTGTCATCTGAAGCCTGTCTAAAGACTCTTTTGTTGGTGGATGTGAGAAGTTGGCCTGATGTATGATGTCACTAGTTCTAGTGTACACCTTATATCAGTCCAAATACCCTTATGGTGATTGGTTGTAAAGTCAACCTTATAGACCAGCTATCCTAGTGGTAGCATGGACAAGAGCAGTCTTAGGCTAAACTCTGAATGGCATGTGAAGCCAGCTGTGATACCATATATAATCCCTTGAATACCAAATGAAAGGACACCACAACAGATATATATATAAAATAAAGTGTATTTATTCTAGTCAAACCCTCAGCACTCTTTATGAGATTAGAGGTAAGTACAACACAGTCTTATTTAAGCATACATTAAGTCACACAGGTAAGTAATACAGTTAGGCCCTAGGGGCCACGCAAACCATATACTAAGTAAGTGGTATAAGAACCACTGTCACGGAAATAGAATAGGCCTAGGCCTAGGGAATCGCTGGGGCTACACTATACTACCAAAGGTTAGGAAGTGGGAGGCCCACGGGATTCGTGTGCAGAGTGAAAACACTCACGCGTAATGAGTAAAAGTCAATAGCAATAGTACAGTTTAGAAATCGATAGATTTAGGACACTTCCGGAGTAGCTAGGAAGTCGAGACTAGAAAACTAGACACTAGGATAGTCACTATCCTGATGAGCACCGGAGTACCCAAGTTACCTAGCCCACAGGCTGCGGGTGCATAGGGGTGAAGTTGCGTCGGGTTTCGTCGTCGACTCCTATGGATGCCTGAAGAAAGATGCTGACAGGCAGTCAGTGAAGAGTGTCCGGTGGATCCCAAGGCTGGGATCAAGAAGAGAGGAGACCTGCAAGCAGAAGGGACAGAGTCAAGGTCACTAGCCAGTGACCACGTGGAACCAGGAAGGAACCAGGCGATGTCGTGAAGATTGCAGGTGAAGGTGAAGCTTGTCGCTGCAGCCACGAGGACCAGGAAGCGTCGAGGACGACCAGGACCAGGAGGCGAGCTGTCCCACGAAGGCTCTTGCTGTCGGCGGCGTCGAAGTTGGACTAGGACTCACCAAGCCTTGGCAAGCGGAACCCACGCAGAACAGAGGTCTTGCTTCTGGTGCAGACCAGGAAGGTCTGGGGTGCTTCTCTTTTTCAAAGGAGCAGGAGCCAGTCTGGAGGAGCCAAACCAGCGATGAAGATTTCAGGGTGCGTCGTCTCAAAGGCCACTAGCCAGCGGGCAAGCAACCGGACAGACGCGGCAAGCAGGAAAATGCTGAAGGGCCCCACGCAGAACTCGTGGAGTGTTAGGGGCTGATCTTCGGTGCAGATGGTGCTTGGGGGTGGGGCTTCTCAATCCCCGGTGCACAACTTCGAGGGTGCCTCAGAAGCTGCGCTTGAAGATACTAGCCACTTTTCCCAGGTAGCCGGTCCCACGTCGCTCGTCGCCTCCACGGATCTCAGCTCTGCTGTGGATGTGGATCAGGGTCGGAGAAGTCTGGAAGTCAAGGCTCTGGTCGGGCTCTGCAGTCGGTTCCTCGTAGAACTTGGGCAAAGCAAAGAGTAGTCTCTTGATGGTGCCTGTTTGCACAGGGTAGCCACTCCTTGGCCACAAGGGAGATTCTTCAGTCTTCTTCTTTCGTCGAATGTCGAAGGTCCAGAGTTTCTGTTCAAGTTTGCAGGTTCAGGATAATCTAAAGTCTTGAGGCCCAACTCCCACTCTTATACTAATCTGGGGGGCTGGGATACCTGCTAGGTCACGCCTTATGGGTGGGACCTGGGAGGGGGTGGTTACACCCACTTCCCTTTGTCCAGTTTCGCGCCAGAGCTGGGGCTGGAGTGCCCCAGCGCCGGTTTGAACTGGACTATGCAAGGAACACCTTGTGTGCCCCAGGCATGTCTCATTCCTTTCAGCCCACCCTGCCCCAATACAATAAAGGCTGTCTGGGGAGGTGCTAGCACCTCCCCAAGCAGGAAACCTATTGTCCAGGCCTCCCTGGCTGGGATCACTCCCAGCTACAGGAGGTCAGACTTGTGTCGTGGCAGCAGCATCCATTTTGTGATGCTGAGGCTTTGGTCAGAGGCTAACAGTGAAGTATGATATTAACATGTCTTTCCCTCTAGAAGGGGGGAATAATATCCTCATGTCCAGAAATGGTATGGGGGTATTATTCCACAGTGTTAGACACCTTACACGACATGTTTCGATAAAGCCAAACCATAGTTACCATAACCGTCTAAGATTATAAGGCACTTTAAGAGTATATGGTAGGCTATATCATAGAACAGCTATAAGGACATGGTTCCGAAAGCTGCAGACAGGCTCAGCTCATGCTAGAGCACCATCTCACATGTTACCAAGCACTCTGCCTCCAGGATTGTTAAGGCCTGCCATAGGAGTGACTGATAGGTACACATGTGTCTATATGTAAGTTAGGTATAGGAATACTACACCTAAGCAAGGGGTGATTACACGACCTTGCCCCAGCTGAGTGATCAGCCAGTTGTGTCAAAATGGAAGGCCAGGCCAGGGGTGGCATAATACATGCTGCAGCCCCTGGTAGGCATAGGGTACACCTATGCCCTGGGTACCTAGGGTACACTGTACAGGGGCCAATAAGGTGATCCTATCCAAATGGGTTATGCACCTAAAGTACATAGTATTAATTTAGGGAGAGAACAGCAGGGCTGTGGGTCTGATTAGCAGGCCCACAGCCACATCTAAGTCGAAAACCAGTAAAGCAAAAGCAAAAAGTGGGGGTGAACATAGAAAGCAGACCCTACTCTCCTACACAACCCCCCCCCAAACTTAGGGACATTAAACTAACCTTGACCAGTTGAGTCTTCATGTTCTAAGTGGAAATATCTGGAGAGTCCATCTGCATTGGCATGGTCAGTCCCAGGTCTATGTTCCACTGTGAAGTCCATCCCCTGTAGGGAAATGGACCACCTAAGAAGTTTGGGATTTTCACCCTTCATCTGATTTAGCCACAAGAGGGGCTTATGGTCTGTCTGAATCTTGAAGTGAGTGCCAAACAAGTATGGCCTCAGCTTCTTCAGGGCCCAAACCACAGCAAAGGCCTCCCTCTCAATAGCTGACCAACGTTTCTCTCTAGGGGTCAGCCTTCTACTTATAAAAGCAATGGGCTGGTCTTGACCATCTACATTCAGTTGTGAAAGAACAGCTCCCACACCTAACTCAGAAGCATCTGTCTGGACAATGAACTCTTTGGAGTAGTCTGGACTTTTCAGAATAGGTGCACTGCACATGGCCTGCTTCAGGTCATCAAATGCTTTTTGACAGCTTACTGTCCACTGAACTTTCTTTGGCATCTTCTTGGAGGTCAAGTCATTAAGTGGTGTCACTATGGACCCATAGTTCTTAACAAACTTTCTGTAGTACCCAGTCAGGCCCAAGAAAGCTCTGACCTGAGTCTGGGTAGTTGGAGGAGTCCAGTCCTTTATGGTCAGGATCTTGCTCTCCAGTGGTTGAACCTGACCCCCACCAACTAGGTGGCCCAGGTATACAACCTTGCTCTGCCCTATCTGGCACTTAGTGGCCTTGATAGTGAGGCCTACCTTTTGCAGGGCCTCTAAAACATTCCTCAGGTGGACCAGGTGATCCTCCCAGGTGGAGCTAAAGACAGCAATATCATCAAGATAAGCTGCACAATAATCATCCAACCCAGTAAGGACTTGATTCACCAACCTTTGGAAAGTGGCAGGTGCATTCTTCAAACCAAAGGGCATTACCACAAATTGATAATGTCCTCCTGGGGTCGAGAAAGCAGTTTTGGCCTTTGCATTCTCAGCTAGCCTGATTTGCCAGTAGCCTGCTGTCAGGTCAAATGTGCTCAAAAACTTAGCAGCTGCCAGTCTGTCAATGAGCTCATCTGCCCTAGGTATTGGGTGGGCATCTGTCCTAGTGACAGCATTGAGACCTCTGTAATCCACGCAAAACCTCATCTCTCTCTTACCATCTTGGGTGTGAGGTTTTGGCACAAGGACTACAGGACTAGCCCAAGGGCTCTCTGAAGGTTCAATGACTCCCAGCTCCAACATCTTTTGTACCTCAACTTTTATGCAGTCCCTGACATGGTCAGGTTGCCTGTAGATTTTACTCTTCACAGGCAGACTGTCACCAGTGTCCACCTCATGGGTGCACCAGTTTGTCTGACTTGGGGTCAGAGAGAACATATGTCTGTAGGACTGCAGAACGTGCCTGCAGTCCTGTTGCTGATGGGCAGTGAGGCTGTCAGAAAAGACCACACCATCAACTGAGCCATCATCAGGGTTCTGAGTCAACAGGTCTGGGAGAGGGTCACTCTCTTCCTCCTGCCCCTCATCTGTAGCCATGAGTAGCCCCATGTCTGCCCTGTCAACATATGCCTTCAATCTGTTGACATGAAGCACCCTGTGGGGGCTTCTGGGAGTCCCAAGGTCCACCAAGTAGGTGACTTCTCCCTTTTTCTCAACAATAGTGTGGGGTCCAGACCATTTGTCTTGGAGTGCTGCTGGGGCCACTGGCTCCAACACCCACACTTTCTGTCCTGGCTGGTAAACAGTCAGTACAGCTTTTGGTCATGCCAAGCTTTTTGGAGTTCTTGGCTTGCCTCAAGGTTTTTGGAAGCCTTCTTCATATACTCTGTCATCCTGGAGCGGAGACCAAGTACATAATCCACTATGTCTAGTTTGGGTTGTCTGAGAGGTCTCTCCCATCCTTCCCTTACCAAACACAGGGGTCCTCTTACAGGATGCCCAAACAAAAGCTCAAAAGGGCTGTAGCCAACCCCCTTTTGTGGGACCTCTCTGTAAGCAAACAGAAGGCAGGGTAAAAGGATGTCCCATCTTCGCCTAAGCTTGTCTGGTAATCCTTTTATCATTCCCTTTAGGGTCTTGTTGAATCTCTCAACAAGCCCATTGCACTGTGGGTGATAGGGTGTGGTGAACTAGTTCACACCACACTCCTTCCACATTGCAGTCAAGTATCCTGACATGAAGTTGGCACCTCTGTCAGAAATGACCTCCTTTGGAAAGCCCACTCTGGAGAATACTCCAAGCAGGGCCCTTGCCACAACAGGAGCTGTTGTGGTCCTCAGGGGAATTGCTTCTGGGTACCTGGTGGCATGGTCCACTATCACCAGTATGAATCTGTGCCCAGATGCTGTTTGTGGGTCCATTGGTCCTACAATATCTATGCCCACTCTTTCAAAGGGGACCCCCACCACAGGTAGTGGTATGAGGGGGGCCTTTGTGGTGCCACCTGATTTGCCACTGGCTTGGCAGGTGACACAGGAGCGACAAAACTCCTTAGTATCTTCTGACATATGGGGCCAGTGAAAGTGAGGGACAAGCCTGTCCCAAGTCTTGTTCTGGCCTAAATGTCCTGCAAGGGGAATATCATGGGCCAAGGTAAGAAGGAAGCCTCTGAACTTCAGTGGTATGACCAACCTCCTGTATGCACCAGGCTTGGGGTCTCTAGCCTCTGAATACAGTAGCCCTTCATCCCAATACACTCTATGGGTACCTTGAGCATTCCCTGCAGCCTCAGCAGCAGCCAGCTGTCTGAGGGGTTCAAGAGAGGGGCAGTCTAATTGAGCCTGCCTCAGGTCTGCCCTTGAAGGTCCCCCTGTCCCAAGAAACTCAACCTGATCAGGTTCAAGTTCTTCTAGGACAGTTCCCTCAGGGCTCTCAGAATCATCCTCCTGGGAGGGCTGATCCACCACCTGAGGCAGGGGGGAAGGCACAGCCTTAACCCTACTGCTCTTTCTCTTGGGTTGTGACTGGTCCATAGTTTCAGGATCCAGCACTTGTTCAGTGGTGCACTTTTTGGCCTGTGACCTGGTCACAGCAAGGACATGTGCATCTATCCCCAGCATTTCTGCATGGGTCCTATACTCCACTTCAGACCAAACTGAAGTTTCAAGATCATTGCCCAGTAAACACTCTACAGGAAGGTCTGAACTAACAACAACTTTCTTGAGGCCAGTTACCCCTCCCCAGGAGAAGTTAACAATAGCCACACTATGGGAGGTAGTGGCATTGCTAGCGTTGGTCACTAGGTAATTCTCACCTAGTATGATCTGTCCAGGGTCCACAAAAGCAGGTGTCACCATTGTGACACTAGCCCCAGTGTCCCTGTAGGCCTGAGCCATCCTTTGGTTGATAAAAGGAGTCTGTCTGTACTTGCCCAGGTTACTGGGGCCTACAGTAGAGGACAAAGCTAAGTCCCCATCACAGATCAGAACAGCCTGAGTAGGTACTCTGACTAGGCCAGAATCCTCCTCAGTTCCCAGGGTTAACCCTACTACACCCTTTTGCTGGGAACCACCACTTACAGCTGAACTAGGGGGTACAGTTGCCTTAGGGGCAATGGTGGCTGGGGGCTTATCCTTTTTGGTGCACTCACTAAACCAATGTGAGTTGGACTTACAATAGTTGCACCATTGTTTCTTTTGGCCATCTTTCTTTTTATCCTTTTTGGGACCACCCTCCCCCTGAGCCTTTTGGGGGCCTGGTGAAGACTTCTGGTCTTTTTGTTTCTGATCATTACCCTTCTGGTCTGCCTTTTTCTGATCACCGCCCTGGTTCTGGTTTTTCTGCTTAACTCTAGTCCTGACCCATCTATCTGCCTTCTTTCCCAATTCTTGGGGAGAAGTCAGATCAGAATCAATCAGGTGTTGATGCAATAGCTGGTTTTGACAGTTGTTAAGTATTTGTTCTCTCATGATCAAATTATACAATCCTGTATAGTCCTTAACCTTACTTCCCATTAGCCAGCCTTCCAGAGCCTTAGTGGCACAATCTACAAAGTCAGTCCAGTCCTGAGTCTGTGTCTTCTGGGTATCCCTGAACAACAACCTGTATTGTTCAGTGGTTAGGCCAAACCCATCAATCCGAGCACTCTTCAGGACAGTGTAATTATCTGCATCCTCATCACTAACTGTGAGGAGCTTGTCTCTACCTTTCTCAGAGAAGGAGAGCCACAAGATAGCTGCCCACTGACTTTGGGGTACCTGCTGTACTTTGCAAGCTCTCTCCAAAGCAGTTATCCATTTGTGGATGTCATCCCCACACTTGTAGGGAGGGACAATCTTGCTCAGGTTTCTATTATCATAGTGCCTGTCTCTATCTTTAGGGATATTGATGCCACCAGTGGGTTCTGACCCACTTAACGTTTGCTCTCTAGCCAGAGCAAGCTTCTCCTTGGCAAGGGCAAGTTCTTCCCTCTGAATCCTCAGATTAGCTTCCCTCATTCTGGCTTCATGTTCCTTTCTCTCAGGGGAAGTCATTCCCCTGTGAGAGGAAACACTAGAGATGCTAGAGACATGGGAGTGGATGGATTCCCTTGAAGGGGATCTGTCCTTCCTGCTTCTCTGTGTAAGCCCACTTGGGGGTCTGTATGGGGGGACCCCATGCAAACTCCCATGTAAGCTTAGGTTAGCCTGGCTAAGTCTTCCTACTTGGCCCTGGCTGTCTACCTCTTCATCTGAAGTCCCATCTGACTCATCTGTGGTGGGTAGACCCTCCTTTGTACCTAGGGTACCTGCCTGAGAGGCTTTAAGAGCACCATACTCCTCTAGGAGTTGTCTTAACTGAAGGAGGGTAGGGTTTGCACCCTGTTTTATTCCTCTGGAGGTACACAATTGTCTCATCTTCTGGAATGTTAGGGTATCATATCTAGAGGGGGTCTTCTGCAGACCTGATCCTCCTGAGAGAGCATCTACTTGATCTCCTCCCAGAGACATGATCTAGTGAGGGTGTGGTGTGTGCACCTACCTACACTAGTTGTTTCTACTAAACCTCTCTGGTAGTTGTAGTCAGGGTGCGTTACTCCCTTCAACCTACAACTACTAAGTCCAGTAGGACTTAAGTATTATAATCTATGTTATATGTACCTAGACAATATCTGTGTGATCTTTCAATTTAGTATCTTAAGATTACAATGGTATTACAACAGCAAGCTCAGATCCCACCGCTGCCACCAATGTGAGAAGTTGGCCTGATGTATGATGTCACTAGTTCTAGTGTACACCTTATATCAGTCCAAATACCCTTATGGTGATTGGTTGTAAAGTCAACCTTATAGACCAGCTATCCTAGTGGTAGCATGGACAAGAGCAGTCTTAGGCTAAACTCTGAATGGCATGTGAAGCCAGCTGTGATACCATATATAATCCCTTGAATACCAAATGAAAGGACACCACAACAGATATATATATAAAATAAAGTGTATTTATTCTAGTCAAACCCTCAGCACTCTTTATGAGATTAGAGGTAAGTACAACACAGTCTTATTTAAGCATACATTAAGTCACACAGGTAAGTAATACAGTTAGGCCCTAGGGGCCACGCAAACCATATACTAAGTAAGTGGTATAAGAACCACTGTCACGGAAATAGAATAGGCCTAGGCCTAGGGAATCGCTGGGGCTACACTATACTACCAAAGGTTAGGAAGTGGGAGGCCCACGGAATTCGTGTGCAGAGTGAAAACACTCACGCGTAATGCGTAAAAGTCAATAGCAATAGTACAGTTTAGAAATCGATAGATTTAGGACACTTCCGGAGTAGCTAGGAAGTCGAGACTAGAAAACTAGACACTAGGATAGTCACTATCCTGATGAGCACCGGAGTACCCAAGTTACCTAGCCCACAGGCTGCGGGTGCATAGGGGTGAAGTTGCGTCGGGTTTCGTCGTCGACTCCTATGGATGCCTGAAGAAAGATGCTGACAGGCAGTCAGTGAAGAGTGTCCGGTGGATCCCAAGGCTGGGATCAAGAAGAGAGGAGACCTGCAAGCAGAAGGGACAGAGTCAAGGTCACTAGCCAGTGACCACGTGGAACCAGGAAGGAACCAGGCGATGTCGTGAAGATTGCAGGTGAAGGTGAAGCTTGTCGCTGCAGCCACGAGGACCAGGAAGCATCGAGGACGACCAGGACCAGGAGGTGAGCTGTCCCACGAAGGCTTTTGCTGTCGGCGGCGTCGAAGTTGGACTAGGACTCACCAAGCCTTGGCAAGCGGAACCCACGCAGAACGGAGGTCTTGCTTCTGGTGCAGACCAGGAAGGTCTGGGGTGCTTCTCTTTTTCAAAGGAGCAGGAGCCAGTCTGGAGGAGCCAAACCAGCGATGAAGATTTCAGGGTGCGTCGTCTCAAAGGCCACTAGCCAGCGGGCAAGCAACCGGACAGACGCGGCAAGCAGGAAAATGCTGAAGGGCCCCACGCAGAACTCGTGGAGTGTAAGGGGCTGATCTTCGGTGCAGATGGTGCTTGGGGGTGGGGCTTCTCAATCCCCGGTGCACAACTTCGAGGGTGCCTCAGAAGCTGCGCTTGAAGATACTAGCCACTTTTCCCAGGTAGCCGGTCCCACGTCGCTCGTCGTCTCCACGGATCTCAGCTCTGCTGTGGATGTGGATCAGGGTCGGAGAAGTCTGGAAGTCAAGGCTCTGGTTGGGCTCTGCAGTCGGTTCCTCGTAGAACTTGGGCAAAGCAAAGGGTAGTCTCTTGATGGGGCCTGTTTGCACAGGGTAGCCACTCCTTGGCCACCAGGGAGATTCTTCAGTCTTCTTCTTTCGTCGAATGTCGAAGGTCCAGAGTTTCTGTTCAAGTTTGCAGGTTCAGGATAATCTAAAGTCTTGAGGCCCAACTCCCACTCTTATACTAATCTGGGGGGCTGGGATACCTGCTAGGTCACGCCTTATGGGTGGGACCTGGGAGGAGGTGGTTACACCCACTTCCCTTTGTCCAGTTTCGCGCCAGAGCTGGGGCTGGAGTGCCCCAGCGCCGGTTTGAACTGGACTATGCAAGGAACACCTTGTGTGCCCCAGGCATGTCTCATTCCTTTCAGCCCACCCTGCCCCAATACACTAAAGGCTGTCTGGGGAGGTGCTAGCACCTCCCCAAGCAGGAAACCTATTGTCCAGGCCTCCCTGGCTGGGATCACTCCCAGCTACAGGAGGTCAGACTTGTGTCGTGGCAGCAGCATCCATTTTGTGATGCTGAGGCTTTGGTCAGAGGCTAACAGTGAAGTATGATATTAACATGTCTTTCCCTTTAGAAGGGGGGAATAATATCCTCATGTCCAGAAATGGTATGGGGGTATTATTCCACAGTGTTAGACACCTTACACGACATGTTTCGATAAAGCCAAACCATATTTACCATAACCGTCTAAAATTATAAGGCACTTTAAGAGTATATGGTAGGCTATATCATAGAACAGCTATAAGGACATGGTTCCGAAAGCTGCAGACAGGCTCAGCTCATGCTAGAGCACCATCTCACATGTTACCAAGCACTCTGCCTCCAGGATTGTTAAGGCCTGCCATAGGAGTGACTGATAGGTACACATGTGTCTATATGTAAGTTAGGTATAGGAATACTACACCTAAGCAAGGGGTGATTACACGACCTTGCCCCAGCTGAGTGATCAGCCAGTTGTGTCAAAATGGAAGGCCAGGCCAGGGGTGGCATAATACATGCTGCAGCCCCTGGTAGGCCTAGGGTACACCTATGCCCTGGGTACCTAGGGTACACTGTACAGGGGCCAATAAGGTGATCCTATCCAAATGGGTTATGCACCTAAAGTACATAGTATTAATTTAGAGAGAGAACAGCAGGGCTGTGGGTCTGATTAGCAGGCCCACAGCCACATCTAAGTCGAAAACCAGTAAAGCAAAAGCAAAAAGTGGGGGTGAACATAGAAAGCAGACCCTACTCTCCTACAGTGGACTCTGCTGTTTAAGCTAGGACCGAAGACAAGACTGCTCAGGTGGGAAGATTCCTGCTGCATCTTCATCCCTGTGCTTCTCCAAGGTTTGCAACTCAGTGACCATGCATCCTCCAAGTTACCAAGGACTCAGCCTGCATCCCAGCCAGAAGGAATCTCCCTTGGAGTGAAGGAGCCACGTCCCTGCATTCGCAGGCACCTTTACGTCAACAACCAGTTTGCTGATCCTGTTGTCCCATGGACATCGCCTGGCTCTGCAACACAGGTGGTGGTTTGTTGGTTCTCCAGAGGCCTGACCACTCTTCCCTGCAATTTGTGCGACTGTAATCCCTCTCCAGCCGATGTGAACCACCTCCCTGTGCACCGCATCTGTTTGTTGTTACCAAGGCTTGTTGGCTTTCCTCACAAAAGATCTTCAAGCTCCAAGAATCCACAGCCTCCAGCACTGGATAGCTCCAAGAACGGCATCCTGCCTGCATCCTCTGCATCATGGGCCTTCATCTCCTTTGTGTTGTTGAGGCTTCCCTGCGACTCCTTTTGCTTGTTTACCAGAGGGTCCTCGAGGGGGCTCTGTCGACTCCTAGTGACTCTCTTGTGTGCTGAGGGGCAGCCCTGACCTACCCTTGCTATGTTAGTCCCACAAACGTTGCTGGTCTGCAACTCAGCATCTTCTCCCGCAAACTGTTGTTTGTGTTTGCCAAGGCTTGTTGGTGGTCCTGCCGGCCACTGACTTTCCTGTGCTCGTCCACCGGTGTGGGACAGCTCGTGCATTGTCGCCTGGACTCCATAGCTGCTGCTTCAGCGTCACCATGCTACAGCAAGAGCCTCCTACAAGGACTGGTATTGTGCTCCTGTGCCTCCTGGTCACCTCTGGGTGGTTTGGAATGTCTCCCCTCTGCTTTCAGGTTCTTCTAGTCTGGAATCCACATCCTAGTTCCACCGGCCTGGTCCACGAGATGCTGTAGTTGCTGATCTTCCACGAAGCTCCATTGGCGTCTGCGGGCGTTTCTGGCTCCACTTCACCCCATGCATTGGGCTTCTTGGTGTAGGTATCCTGGTTCCTGGGGTATCCAAGGGTAAGGTGGCTCTCCAAACTTCCTTGATTCAAGTGGTGCCTTTGGGGTTCTTTGGGAAGAGGCCTAGAACTGCAACTGGCTTCTCTACTTGGGTGGTTCCGTCTTTACCCTGGGGTCCTCCATCCTTGGGTTCTAGTTCTGTTTTGGTACTTACCTCACATTCCACTATTTTAGTATATGGTTCGGCCCCCACTGGGTCCTATGTGTTTTTCTATGTTACTTACCTATTTCTGAAGTATTTCTTGTGTGTAGTGGATATTTCAGGTTAGGAGATATACCAAGATAGTGTCTAGTGTGTACTAATGAATACAAAGTACTTTTATACTCACCTAGTGTGGTTCTTGTGTGAAAAGCTAACTGACTGACTATAATGGTGAATGCACTTGCCTTACACCCCTCCTGAATAAGCCATAGCTGCTCTCCACAGCTACCCCTTGAGAGCTCAGATTCTCAGGGACCTAAACACTATCACTAAGGGTTGCCTGGACACAGAGCACAGTGCCTCACAATAAGTGGACACTATATACTGAGCCAGCCTCCCACACATCCACTGTAAATTCAAGTCCCACTGCAGACCCCACATATGCCAATAGGCATATGTAACTAGCAGGAGGAAGTGAGGCTTAACAGCCTCAGAGTCAGTCCAGGATAGAGGCTGAAAAATAGATATTATAGCCTGAATATCCTGGACTCTTCGTCCGGAAGAATAGGCACAAAATTGGACCATGTCCAGAACAACTCTGATAAAAGGGAGCATCTGCAAGGGATTCAGGTGTGACTTCATCATGTTGATAGTAAACCCCAGCTAACTCAGGAGGTCCGCCGTAGTCTGGAGGTGGGAGACAACTGTCTGTGGCAAGCCCACCTTCAACAGCCAATTGTCGAGATATGGAAACACTGGGAGTCCCAGCCTCCCCGCTGGTGTGCAGCAACCACCGCCAGCACCTTGGTGAACACCCGAGGTGCGTTGATAAGGCCAAAAGGGAGCACAGTGAACTGAAAGTGCTCTTAGCCTGCTGTGAAACACAAGTAACAACTGTAGTGGGGGATGGGGTGGGGGGGGGGCAGACGGGAATGTGGAATATGCATCCTGCAAGTCCAATGCTACCATCCATTCTCCAGGGTCTTGAAAGAGACACAATTGCCAGTGTGGATACGCCATTCGTGATTTGCTAGACATCGATGGCTGAGTTTGCCCGTTCTGGTATTCACAAAGCCCGTCAGGTTTTGAACCACCAGGAAAATGCCATGATGTTCCAGCTATGTCCAGATGCGCAGGACCTGTTGGCAACGGTCCCCAACCCCACCCTGCCCTGTTTGTTGCAGTATCATATGGCGGTGGTGTTGTCTGTGAACACCTGAACCAGCTTTCCCCTGATGGAGGGAAGAAAGGCTTTCAATGCCAATCGGATCGTCCAAAGCTCCGACAAGCTGATGTGGAGCCCAGACCCTGCCAGACATGAGAGTCCTCAGATCTCTGCCTCTCCTAGATGGTCGTCCAACCCAGAAGTGACACATCTGCCACTACGGTAAGCTCTGGTTGGGAAAGGGAGAGATGTCTACCGCCGACCCTATCTTGGTCGTCAGTCACCATTGCGGGTTATTAGCAGTTCCCTTCGAGATCCAGGTCGGAGAGATTCCCCTTATGCTGTGCCCACTGGAACTTGAGGTCTCACTGCAGAGCCTGCATATGCCAAACGGGCATGTGTCACTAGCAGGATGGAGAAGGCCATGAGGTCCAACAGCCTCAGACCCCGTCTCACCAAAATAAAGAATAGAGGTTGAAACATTGGCATCATAGCCCAAATGTCCTGGACTTGCTTTTCAGGAGGATAGGTTTGAAACTGCATCATGTCCAGAACAGGTCCAATGAAGGAAGCATTTCACAGTGAGTCAGGTGTGACTTTGGCACGTTTGTTAGGAGTACAATTCACCCATCAACACAGCAGGACACACCTTGTCTTCTTGGACGTGGAGCTCTATGTCCAAGAGGGGTCAATACATAGCAGGCTGTACCGCAAGCCCACTGCATGCAATGCTGTTTTGCATGCGACAAGTGCACACCCCACACATCAAATTAAGGCTATCCCCTTTGGGGAATTCACTAGAGCGAGGAGGAACTGCAGTGAAGATAAACAGTTCAACTCCTGCCTTCACACCATGAAAAAGAGGTTCAAAGCTAGAGGCTATCAGCAAACTACCCTGGACAGGGCGGAAAGACGCATTAAGAGTCTTCCACGTAGAGACATTAAAAGAGAAGGAGACCAGGAACACATCGACACAACCCGTGAGACTCATCACCAACCACAATGAGAGAGCAGGCGTTTTGACTAAGAGCATGCAGAAGTATTGGAATATTGTAATTGCAGATAAGACCCTAGAAACAATTACGTCACGCAGTCCACTCGTTACCTACAGGACGGGCACCACATTGAGAACTATCCTTAGTCCCACTGTCCCCAAAGTCACCAGGGACAGACAATAACTGGCTCATCAAACGCACACTGGGCTTCCATAAATGTGGGAGTTGTGGTGTCTGCAAATGGGCTTTACATAACACCAAAGGATTCCACGGCCCGGATGGGAGGGAATACCAGATTAAGCAAAATATCAACTGTATGACGCGCTTTGTTGTATACATAATTGTTTGCCAGTGCCAAAAACAATACGTGGGTAGCACAATTCAGAAACTTAAGGATCAAATTAGCGAACATGCACGAGCACTTAAGCAAGATGATGTCGAATACCCCATGGCAACTCATGCCATAAGCTGTAAGGAACAAGGCCGATATAAACAACTCACATTTTTTGTAATACAACAAATCCCACCACAGGGGCGGGGACAGAGAACTGACATTTCGCCCCGCAGAAGCGACCTGGATCATGCGTCTGAAAGAGGTTGAGCTTGGACTCAACACAGAGCATGAGCTACAATTCTTCCTCGGCGACTAATATCGTGTACAGCGCTTGCCAGCGCATATCTGCGCATGCACGACAAGACAGTGATGCTAGTGCTGATGACTTGTTTACCTATTTTTAATCCGCTCTGCGCTTTACATCAGACTTTGTATGATCATGCCCTTTGACACATGTTTGAATCCTGTGTGTACCCCGTGGAGCAGTGCGTGTTTGCCCACTGCTCCCATTCGTTTACCATCTCCTCTTATGTTTCTACATGGATTCGCATATTCAATGCTACTATGACTGCTTTGTATTTGATCTGGAGATAATATTGTCAGCCATTCATAATAGTATCTCAAGAACCCTATTGCACTTTAATTGTTCTCTTTCTATTTTCACTTTCCTAACCATTCTGGGGCCATTTATAAACATACACCCCCTCCCAGGCCTGTGCCAGATATATTTTTTCTCGCAGGCCATGCGCGCCTTTTCTTTTGACTCACTTCTGGGTTGCCATCCGGAAAGTGAGCCTTTGGTGCAGCCTTTTTCATATCCATTACAAATAGGTAGACCTGCGAGATAACCTCACTTCCGGGTATCACTACAGGTCTAGGGAATCCCCAGCATACTCGATGCTCGCTGGCCACACTTGTATTAAGGCAAGAATCCCTCTTTTACAGATTACGCTGCTGCCGTACTTGTTTTGGAGTGCACGTTAGATTATACCTGCCTACAGACACAGACTACGTGCCACGGATAATTCCGTCTGTACGGGTTCAGACTTCGTATACTCATCAGGCGCCCTACACCGCCGGGTTGAGCTGGCACGCCTCGCCACTCACTGCGGCAGTTGTAGCCAGTGCGGTATTTGATGTGGGATCAGTATCTCCCAGACCACATTGCTGCGCACTTTAATTGACTGTTATCAAACCACAGGGCTGCGTGACTTCTTTTCATGTAGGTTAGACTTTCCATGGCCCGAGTTACCCTGGCTCTCTGCTACCCCACTCGATAGACGTGTGTCCATTACTGCCTCCTAACGTAAATAGTATCACATCTCAGCTTGCGGCATTACTTATTATTAGCCTACCGACACTAGTGGTTTCTGTGTTTGTTGCCATACAGTGCTTCATCTAATTGATGGCCCATTTTGCATAAAGTCGGGTGCATTACTTGGCACCAACATGTTCTCTTTTTGAAATATACCGACCCATCTTTGTGCCCAGTTCACTCCCGTGGAACCATCCACACCTCGAGTTGACGCCCATCCTCTGGAGACACTCACCCTTTTCAGCCGGGACGGAAGTACACCCGGCGTTGAGGTGAGCCTCCCTTCATCCATGTACACACCTTTACTCCATTATCGAGTTTCTGTCTGGATTGATTACTCACTGGTTTTTCACACACTTTTGTGCTTACAGATGGGTCTCCACACAATCCATCTGTCCAATAGGTAAGAAGCTTTCCCTTTGGTTAGCGAGTTTCTCTTTCATTACATTTAAGACCCTCTTGATTACCTCTTCTCTTTTTTCCCTCAACTTTCCTTCTGCTCTCAGACTAGCTTCTGTCCTGCTATCAACTTTATTTGATGCACTGCTTATCCATTTTAATCGCTCAAATACCTAGGGTCATTGTATATAGAATCATAGTAACAAACTGTGTATGAAGGACCATTATTTACGGTCTGCATATGGTGGCCTTTGTATAATTTGACTTCTTTGTTTACGTTGACATAGATCTGGCTGTTAATTCCTATTTTATTGATTGACACACTCACACCCCACGGGCTCCTCAGTGATCCACAGTTTTATACCGTTCTTTTCATCATGATCTTAAATGTTTAGGTTATGTCACCCCGAGTGAAGTTTGCACTTCAGTCAAAGTTGTCGCCTACGATTAACATTGGTTTTGCAGTATGTAACAGTGTTTGATACCATGCCATTGTACATCTTGTAGCCCTGAAGAAGTCGTGGGTCCCTACCCTGACGAAACACGTGTTGGCAGGGCATCTGATCTGCATTAAACAAAGAGAAAACACAACATTGGATTACTGTTATAATGTTGTATATATGTATATTTGTACTTTAGACACGCAGTATTTGTGCTGCGGACAAAGATTAAGTGTGCACAGCCCACCTGTACTTAACGTTTGTAGTGAACTCCAGCGAGTGCCGGAGGTTTGCCACAGTCTGGAGGTGGGAGACAGCTGCCTGAGGCAAGCCGACCTTCAACAGACAATTGTTGAGGTATGGGAAGACTGGAACCCCTGATCTCGGCAGATGCGCTGTAACCAACACCATCACCTTGGTGAACACCTGAGGGGGGCTGGTAAGACCAGAGGGGAGCACAGTGAACTTAAAGTGTTCTTGGACTACTATGAACTGCAGGTAACGTGTGGGCAGACAGGACGGGATGTGGAAGTATGCGTTCTGCAAGGCCAACATTACCATCCAGTCTCCAGGGCAGAAGAAACCTGAGTTAAGGTGAGCATCTTGCATTTCTCTTTCTTCAGAAAGAGAATGATAGAGGCTTTCGTCCTTTTCAAGCACCGACGGAAGCTGGAATATCAACCACGACCTACCTCTGATGTCGGCACCCTCTAAATGGCCCCTTTGGCGAAAAGTGCCAATACTTCCTGGTGGAGTAAAGCAGAATGATTCTCCGTCAGCCGGTTGTAATTGGGTGTCCTGGGTGGGGGACTTCCAGGAAGGCGATAGAGTAGCTCTTCTGGACGATGAGTAAAACCCAATTATCCGATGTTCTCGACTGACAGTGGAGCATGTGATGGCAGATCCTGCCCCCCACTGAGCACCCGAGCTAGGAGGCTGGGGCTTTCAGGGGAGTGGTGGACTGGCCCGACCTCTGACTGATGTTCCCACTTGGTTTGCATTAACGGCGTCCTTGGTGGCTGAGCGAAAAGGATGTGTTGGGTAGCCCCTACCATCACCATAGAAAGGGCAAAAGGTAGACTGGGAATGGTGCTCGGCCATGGAGAGGTCCAAAGAGCTGGCCGTAGTTCTGCTGTCTTTAGAGATTGCTCCAGTGCTGAGCCTGCCTTTTTGCCATAAAGGTAAGATCCATTAAGGGGCATGTCCATAAGGGAAGATTGGACATCTCCTGAAATGCCAGTGGTTCACAACCAGCCGTGGCATAGAAAAGCCACCGACGATGCAATCTGCCATTGAGGCTGTCATCTGAAGGTGAACTTTGCTGCATATCGCCCATCTGATATGGTTTAGTAAGCATGGCTCGGCCCTCCTCCAAGACTATGAGCAGCCTTGCGCAACTGAGTCCCACACAGTGTGGGCATATCAGCCCAAAAGGTGCACAGCGTTCATCCACGGCAGTGCTAGCCTGGTGGGAGAGAATAATTTCTTGACAAAGGTATCCAGCCTTTTGCATTCCCTATCCGGTGGAGTGGTAGGGAAGACACCGGGGTTGATCCTGGAGGTTGAGGCTTGGACTACCAAGCTCTCGGGGGTAGGGTGCTGGGTGAGGAAACTGGAATTCCCAGGAAAAAGGATATGGCGGTGGGCAACTGTCCTGTGCACAGGAGCCCCTGTGCAGGGCTTGGACCAGGCCCCAAGCAGGACATTGGTTAAGGTTTCATTAAATGGGAGTAGATGTTAAGAAGGTATGAATCCCGGCTGAAGCAACTCCATCAAGATGTTTGTTTTGACTGCCACAGAGGGCAGTTGAAGGTCCAGGTAGTCAGCTGCCTTGCGCATCACCATTACAAAAGAAGCACCTTCTCCTGTAACCACGGTAGGAGGAGAGACCAAGCCAGTGTTCGGTGAGGTGTCTAACGCACTGGAATCCAAACTTTCCTCATACCAATTGTTCATCCAGTAGGTAATAGAACAAATGTGTCTCCTTCTCCAAACCTATCAAAATTAAAAGGCACTGACTCCGACTTGGAAGGCATGATACTGGCTGGCACCGGAGTTGACGTCCGGTGATGTTGATCTGTCTCTGTATCAGATTTGGGAATGACGATGTGGTCAGTGCCGCTGGCGGTGCTGGGAATTATGCCACTGGAGCGGACTCTGAGGAAGGTTGTGGTGGAGTTGCTCCGAATCCATGGGGACCAACTGGCGCCAAGGGCATATCCGCTGGTGGAAGTCCAGTAGGGGTCCCCTGCTGAACCCGTGGAACCCGAAGACGCTCCAGAGTGGTTGGGCCGCCCAAATATGAGATGCCTGACCTTACAGAATTCCTTGATTGGGCAGGGGTCGCTCTGG
This sequence comes from Triturus cristatus, assembly GCF_964204655.1. NCBI lineage: Eukaryota > Metazoa > Chordata > Amphibia > Caudata > Salamandridae > Triturus > Triturus cristatus. The sequence goes on from NC_140595.1 coordinate 820,410,981, forward strand.
CTCTGGGAAACTCTGGGAGGCGTGAAGCAGGCACCGGCTCTGCAGGGGAGCGAGGCCTCGAACGGTGTAGTTGTTCCTGAGTCGAGTTTGATGACCTGGACCGACGCATAGAAGCTGAAGAATGCTTCAACTTCTTGCGCTTGTAGGAATTACCTGATGATTTTGACTGCGATGAGTTTCGGGAGTGTCTCTGCGAGCAGTCCTAGGACCTTCTGCATGACCAGGATCAAGAGTGTTGTGGGGTCGTCTGACATCAGGCGACAAGGTGCTTCAGGGATCATTCCCTCAGCGCCTTGGGATACATGCCATGGCAGTATTCGCAGGCCTTGACGTTGTGGTCCTACTTCAAACACAACAAACAAACCAAGTGTGGGTATGCCATAGACATCTTCCTGTGGTTTATTTGGTGCTATCCCCAATCACAAACATGGCTTTGACAAAACATTGAAAAAGTCAGTCAAAAAGTGACTGGGGCACGGAAAGAAAAGAACTGATGTCAGAACACTGGGTTGGCACCTATAAAGGCAACGTGATTGTCACATCAAAGGCTGACGCTACCAGAGCAGAGCCAAATGACGCCCCCTACCAGCATGCAGGGGCACGGCTCAAAATGTTTGGATCCAGGCCGACACCTGAGGAATATTCTAAGGTAAGGAATCTGCAGCTAGAAGTATCCATCAGATACAGTTACTGATGTTGTGCTGTTTACGTGAAGTGGGTAAAGCTTGACCCAGTAGCAGAACATATGAGTCTGAAGGCATGCAGTTTAGCAAGGGATCCTTCCAATGGGGCACAATAGTCATTTCCCACAGAGCTGTTCATGCCCTGGTTAGTACAGCCATGGAGGTTAAGGTAGCACACAGGAGCCAGCCGGTGAAGCGGAGCACCTCCAAACATCAAACAGTAGCAGCAAGGGGAAATGAAAAAGTCACCTCAAAGTGGAGCTGGAAGATATAGTTTCAATAATAATGAAAGGAGGTAGCCAAGGTAGGGGCCCATACATCTTTGCAGGCAGTTGAGATCATCACATTGAGGTAGTTAAAGTTTCTATGAATCATGTCTGAAGGAGTGGAAAGGAACTGACATCAGCGCTCAGAGGTGGCACCAATATTGGCTCTGCTCCATCACTTCCAGTACAGACGAAGTCAATGCAGAGCTGCATAGTGCCACCTACTGGCATGCGGGATGATTGCTGCAAAAAACTCCCAGATTGAGTCTGATGCCTGGGGAATATTCTGAGGGTGAGGAATCTGCAGCTAGAAGTATAGCACTGCTCTTCCCTTCCTCCAATTTAGAAAGGAATTGAAGACACGCTTTTGCAAAGGACATTCCCACAGGAACTAACCTTTCCAGAACAGACTGCCTCGCTGTAAACGATCATGCATCGTGTGCCAGAGCTCATGGCTCCTGTTCCGTGCTTTCTTGTTCTGCAGCTTGATTTGCGCTTTATAAATGCCATCACATTCTTATTTTCGCCACAACTCTGGCAGTAATCCTGTGAGAAGTCATGCTGTAACAATATTCTTTGCACTTAAAGTAGAATAATAAAGTCATTTCTGAAGATGTAGAATGTACCAGCCGTGACAGTGCTCCCTTCCTACTCAACACTTGTATACAGTGTCAATAGCTTTTGGGATGGCATCACCGTCACACACATTCACCGCCACGTGTACAGTTTGGTTTCAAATGAAGACCACGGGCTCCAAGGAGAGAGTGACGAGGATACGGACCGAGAGCTCTTTCACCCTACCTCGAACTCTCATTTCAGCTGTTAGCACATCTGTTTGAAGTGATATAATAAGGGCCCTGTTTAGAGTGTTTTGTAAAGCGCCACATGCCCCTTCACGGAGCTGGAGGCGCCCTGTGGTGCTGGCAGTCGTAAGAAGAGGATCCCGTACACACTCGCACTGAAGCTACATCCACCGTGGTCCGCTTGCTTCCTTTCCAGGAACAGGCATCTTTCAATGCTAATCTTGCCTTCGTGCCAGCATCCCTCTCATTTCCGAATAATGCCAACGCCGAGGCGTACTCGAGTCTCATACATATTTATTTTATACACTGCATACCTTCGGGTATAATTCAATGTTTGGCATAGAATCGAAATGAATGATGGGCTTTTGCCGAACATGGGTAATCCATTCAGTCAGTTGTTTTTTCCTTTGCATGTTGGTGCGTCCATTCTTGTTTCCCTGTTTAAATATACAGGACTGCAAACGAGGTGCAACGGTTCTTTTTATTTTATTATTGCAAGCACGCGCAACACCGATAAGAAACAAAAGAAAAGAGCTAAACCTGGGTGACGTATGCTTACAATAAAAAAAGTAACATTTAAAACATGTCAAAAAGAATAAAAGACATTCACCGATGACGCAATTTTCGTAATGATGTGTTTTTTGAATAACCAGCAGTGCTGTTGTGCTGCGCGTGTTATTATTAGGAGCTGTGAAGGAAGTGAAAACAAACCCCACTTAGCCAAGCACTCAAGCGGCAGACAACTACAATGTCACTCAAGTACTTCATAACAGCAACTTTCAAAAAGATGGAAAATAAATCAACACCTAACTGAGCTCCAGAAGTGCAGGCAAAATAAAGAGTCTTTTTAAAGGTAATATTACAAAATAAATCAAATATTAAAAAGCAAACTTTGTACCATCTTTGTCACTGAAGAACAAATATTATTTTGATGCGGATGTGAACCATCTGCGCAGGCTTCAGGCAGTCACCGGGAGAGGTGGGCTGACCATTGCCCCATGGTGTGGAGGGTGGAAGCCAAATGTGAATGACAATTGTTAACAGATGAATAGATGGAGCCCATTGACCAACAGCCCCTAGGTCTATGTAAGAATCTGGCTAGACATCTAAAATCTCTGCACAGAATAAGCCTTTTACACAAATGCTACTATCGATGTGCAAACTGATATGCACTGAAATATACTTTTTAAATGCTACTTTGATAGGTATAAAAAGGGCATTAATGAAATAATGAGATAGAGAACAGTTAGAGTGGGGATGATGGTGGAAATAGCACTGTTTGCCCTCTGTCGTCTTCCTTGTCCCTGTTCATACGGCATAACAGAACCAGCCTTTAGCTCAGTATGAATACAGCGAGAACCCACACAAATGGGCAATCGTTTAGCAAAACCAGTTTTCTTTTCATTTAATGAATTCACTTCCAAACCGCTGGAATAACCCCAAACGCCAAAGTGCTGATAGTCATGACCAAGATCTGTCTTCATGAACTGTCTGGCCAAACTAACATAGGATGATGAAGTACAAATGGCGTCCTTAGGGGGGTGAAGACTTCAATCAATTCTTTCCAGTTGGAGTCTTTCCATTCTGCTGCAGCTCATTGTATCCCAATGATGACAACTAAACAATACCACTGGCATCTGTTGAGATGAGCATCATGATTGGAAATTTCAGTGCTACTCTACTCGACAATTTCTGGAATAATCCACCTTTGGAAAAATGTCTTGGCCTACAACAATACTCGCTCAATGACTCGAAGGCTTGGGAGCTTTCCTGCTAATGTGCACACAGATCAATCAGCTAATAACATAACAAATACGCACAAGCCTATTGTATAAAAAACACGAGTCACCTTTTAAAAATAAAACCCAACACGCCGGGACAGCTAAAGTCCAACTAGCTTTTAATGTGTCCTTGTGTAACGCAACTGGTGCTCACGTAAAGCGTTCTGATACCCGATACCTTCGGGTCAAGTTTGCGCCGTATAAAACTCTGGGAAAAAATGTAAAATAGCAAGCAGGACAGCAAAAGACCAGAAACAACTATCATTTCAACTGATGAGGACTCTTGACATTAAATGGCCAGTTGGAGCCAAAAAACAAAAAACGACACCAATTTAAATAGGTTTCCTCCTAATCCACATCAGTGAAGAATAATCACATGACAGAAACTTGTTACTCTCAGAGACAAAAAATCTAATGTAAATGTGAGTGGATCTCCACCCTCAAGGAAGCGCACAACGGGCATGAGGAGGAGAGATCATTAATATACACCAGAGGTTTCTTAACCTGTGTTTCAGGGACCCCGGAGTGGTCCGCGAAGCCTACTCAGGGGGTCTACAACTTCTTAGAAAATGAAATACTATTAAAAGATTAATTACGTATAAATAGAGAAGCAAAATGTAAAACTGAAAATGTAAAAGTGCTTGGTAAATGTGAAGGAATTTGAAATTAGAGTCTAAAACATTAAATTAGTATCCTCAAATTGATTCATGCAATCAGCGCAAGTGGATTAAACAAAATATAGTATGGACGGTGGGTGGCCTCGATTGAATTTAGAATTGCCCATTAAAATTTTGATTTTTCAATATTAGTGTATGAATTAAATAAACTATCTAATCTTTTTTTAGCCAATTTTTATTGAGTTTCATTTTAGCATCACATAGAACAATGATAACCATTCGGATCTGTGTTACATGTTCACATTTAGTAATCCCATCCTGGGCACTGTATAGGTCTTGCAGTACAGCTGATCTAATAGGAGTCATTGGTCCAAAGTATAAACAAGTAAACATGAGTACCTTTTGGTCATCACAGTTGAGTTCCCAATTAAAAGGATACGACAGCAATACTGTTGTTACCCCCTCAAGTGGCCCTTCTTCATGTGTCCTCCCTTCTGTATATAGAAATAATGTTAGATGCATGCTAACAAACATTACCGCACAGCATCTCAAGTGCAAGGATAGGGGAGTAGGGGGGAATCGGCAGGTCAGTGGATCATGGTGTTGGTCAATAATCGGGCCTATCCCATCTCCGCCAGGGAGGTCCTCTTTGAACTCTTGTAACTCATGTAGCAGATTGTCCCAGTCTCCTGCTATGGGGACCCTGTGCAATCCCCGGGCCTTCTCCTGCCTAAGTGCCACTGATTCGGCTTTGCCCATTTAAGTCACTGCGCACCAGTGTTTTAATTCGGGTACCATGTTAGCTTTCCAATGCATGGCGATAGACATATGGGTTATAAGTAGCACCATCTCTATGAAACGCTGCTATAGAAGGACGCTGATATAGAAGGATCCGGTCCCATTGCTTTTGTGTCAGTTCTCAACCAATGTCTCTTTCCTAGCACCTGCGGGTCGGAACTAAGGGTTCCTGCGAGGTATATGCCATGGCTTGCGAGAGCCATGTGATGAACTGGCGGCCACTGCCATTGGGATGAAGGTTGTGTACCAGTGGATGTTATTCCGGTTCCGTGTAGGTGATCCGCCACAGTCGGCCTATCTCAGCTAGCAGCTGGCCATGGGCCAAGAAACAGCCCGCTGGTAATTCACAGTCAACCTGTAACTGCTCAAAGTGTGTGAGTACGCCATTGTGGAATAGGGTGCCCACAACGGCAGCCTCCCAGGATGTCAGTCCCTCCCTCCCAATTAATTCTTGAAAAGGCTTGTTGGAACTGAGCCAGATCTTGGGGGAGTATTGTGAGATAGGTGGCATTAGTCGTAGACTCCAGGGAAAGCTATCATGCTCTACACGCAGCACATTGTTGGCTTCTCGGAGGACCCTCACATGTGGCAATAAGATCTCTCGTATCACACGTTGTGAGTGATCGGTAGAGGGCAGACCCAGACCCGCTAGCCAGCAGGCAGGCCATTGTAGCAGCGCCGCTAAGTAATAATGTTCAAAATTGGGGGGCCCCTTTGTCTACTGGTAGCTGCAGCTTGTGCAAAGCAACACGGCATGATATGTGCTTCGGGGTATGTTCACTAGAAGATTGTGGAAGAAATATAGTAGGCGTGGGAGCATCAGTATCTTGTACAGGGATACCCTCCCTTGGACAGTGAGTGGGAGCATGCTCCAGAATGTCATTTAGGGGCGGAGGGAGGTGACGGCCCTGGTGAGGTTTCCGTCCAAGAGGTCTTGTGTGGAATAAAATATTTCATCTTTGCGCATTTGTTTCATGAATGCTTGCTTCTGTATTTTTGTGCATTGTTTTGTGGTTCAAATCATTGAAATTGCTTAGGCTGAACTCCCCGGATTTCAATAATGACTCACTGGGGGTCTCCGGATTCCAATAATGATTCAGTGGGGTTCCCAGGATTCCAGTAGTGATTAAGGGGGGGCCCACAGGCGTCAAAAGGTTAAGAAACGCTGATGTACAGCATACTAGCTTAATTATTCTCCCAAAATCTCGCTTCCCTCGCCAAGTTTGAAAACTGGGTTATACTGTGCAAGGTACAGCTGCGGAGGCTATGGCTTCCGGGTCTACTAGAGCCACAAAAGTTTGGAAGCATATTTAGTGTCACAGAAAACTTTGAGATGATATAACACAACATCCATATTTGATTAAGTGTTTGCTACATTCATAATTGCATATGTAATTAATAACACTGCATTACATAGATGTGTGTATATGAACATGATACAGACATATTTTGTTTGTTTTCACACACCATAGGCCTTGTACCCTGGGTCATTGACTTGCTGGAGCCTCTTGGAACTAAAGCAACCCTGAAAGCTGCTTTCTGAGTCAAATTGCTCCATCTGCTGGAAGAAATACAATAAAAAGTACATTTGTGCGTGCTTCTGGATTAACAGTTGCATGTACAAGCCCCTCCAGGTGAATATATGTCGTTACTATGCATTCCGTTGCAACGCATGCCTTTACCACGCATGCGTTACAACGAAATGTTTTTTCCTCGCATTGCCCTTACCTCGATCTTGCCTTTACCCCGCTTTTTCGTTTTTGGGGGGGAGACCCCCCCAAGCCCCCTTTCTTCTTTGTTTTTTCCTTTTTCTTAGGTCTTCGCCGACACTAACGATGGACTGACGCTTTTTTTTCCGACCAGGAAGACGTTTTTCGTGATGACGTTGCTTGCGTGCTAAAGACGTCGTTGAAGCAATACGCGTTGTGAAGACGTTTACGAGGTAAGTGTACCGTTGTAAACGTATCGCGTAGAAAATGCTTTGTGGTAAAGGCTGTTTCCCCCTCCAGGTGTAACCTAGTAGAAATGCAAAGAGAAAACCGGTCGGTAATTAGAAAAATTTATGGAAGGCGATATTCTTGACCTCAACCTTAGAATAGGGTGGTACAATAGCCCCTGAGAAAGACGTAAAAGACAAATGCCGCCTGCTCAGCCGCTTTCATAGGCAGTGAAGCCTCAAGGAGGAAATTATCCAGGTATGGGTAAGTGATTCTGTCGCAGTTGTGCAAGAGAGCAACACATTGTGCCAGAACCTTCGAAAAAACACATACGATGCAGCCTTTAGAGTAAGATGAAACGCTCATCTCTTACACTACAAACAACGGGGCATATTATCAAGGAACGGCGATAACATTATCACCGCTTTAGCGCTAAAGCGGCGATAATGGGCTTGATAATATGACTTTGTGAATTCCCATAGAAGCCCAGGTTCACACCAGAACGTGGGCTTCTATTGGAATTCTCCAGGGCATATTATCAAGCCCATTAGCGCCGTTCCTTGATAATATGGCCCAACGTTTTTCCAGAAGCTATGCCAGCATGAAATATTTAGCCCGTCAAGACACTAGTGTATTACTGTTCTGGAAGGCTTGCATCTGGAAGCTGATGGTCTGGACTAAAACTTTTTTAGTGGTGGAGAATCGAACCAACCTCCATTTCCCCCTGATCTTTAGAAGCAGAAAAGTGATGGCGGTCCACCCTTCGCCTCTCTCCTCCTGAGGCACAGGGAGGACAGCTTTCTTTGTATGATGACTGGGGATCCCAGCAAGAATTGACGAAGGGAAGGAGTGTCCTCTGGTTTTGGAGACAGGGCTAACAATCTGAGGGAGGCAACACCCATTTCGAACGATGTCTTGTACGTCTAGATCTGAGGTGACCTCCCCGAGTAATTCAGAGCAATCTACAGCAGAATTAGGACTGCTGCCATTTCTGGGGGAACGGGCAACACGCATTTCCTGGCAGCAGAGATCCTGCAGATTTGGGCCTGTGCTTCAATAAATGAGAGACTGCTGTCTTCGTGAAGGAGGTTGAAAAGACACATTTCTACGATGAATATGGCCCATTTGAAGGTGGTTTTAGCTGCAGTTGTCTGTGCATCGCCCATGCAAGATCTAACAAAAACATGATCTGCCCTACATGCCTTCCAAAGCGCTAATCACTGTGCTTCCTCCTCAATTTCCTGAAATAAGGCCTGAAGTGGTGGAATGACTGTGAAGTATATGCTGCACAAGTATATGGCCCCATTGCTGAATTCAGCCCCGCAAAGGCTTCCACAGCATGGAATTTACCCTCTTGTCCCCTGCATCCCTCATGGTGGCCTTTGTGATAGACACTGGAGCCCTACAAACCAGGCTGAAAAAAAACAAATAGCCATTTTTACGGCTTCAGTACATTTCTGCTTCAATGAAGGTCTACAGATGAGACATGCATGGGAGGTTTATTTTGACTGTGTGAACCTGGGATTCTGTTGCAGTAGCCCCCACGTTTTGCCTGGTGTTTGATGCACCTTTGATTGAAGTGCACTGGGTTCCTGCTAACCAGGTCCCCAGTGCCAGTGTTCGTTCCCCAAAACAACACAACTGGTCACTTGATCCCCAAGTGATCATGCATTTACCACCTCTGTAAGTCCCTAGTAAGTGATACCTCTGGTACCTTGGGCATAGGAACCAAGGAGGGTCCCTAAGAGCTGCAGCATATCTTGTGCCATTCTAAGGTACTCATGCCAAACTCATACAGACTTCCACCACAGACTGCGTGACAAGGTGCTCTAAAAAAGTGAAAACACAACATGACACACTTGTATGCCATGTCCCATGACACTGCATGTAATATTTGTAAGCCAGTCCTACGGCAGGCCTTACAGCCTAAAGGTAAGATACATTATATTACGTTCGTTCGATAACTTTATTTCGGCCACCAAGGACCATAAAAGTTCATAAAAAACATGTAATACAAAATTTAAATTAATGAATAAAAATAGCATTTAAAATACATTACATATACAACTTTACATAGACATACAATACTATACATCGATTAAAACAAGGATTAAACTTGAAATTCATTATCGAGCGTTATATTAATTTAGAGCAAGAAACTCGTGCACAGCACTGGATTCAGTAATCAATTTCCTCCGTATGTGCCACATTGCATTCAAAAAGCGGGAGACAGCAAAAATTATGGGGGGGTGGGTGTCCTTTTTTAACACCCTAAGTGCATGTGCACACTGGCGAAACCCTACGTTTCTACAGATTGGAATTAGCCAGTGCTTGCGTGGACCCTGATATGCTGGGCAAAAAAAGAAAACATGAATTTCGTTTTCCAGATGAGAACCACAGGCAGGGCACTCCTTGCTCGTAGTTTTATCCCACTTGCTAGAAACCACTCTAAGCGGGAGAGTACCTAGCCTAAGTTGCATATACAATTTTCGTGCTAGTGCAGGGAATCTTAGGTCTAGGAATTCCTCTCTTTTATACTCTACTTTAATCTGGAGGAACTCAGTAGTCAATCTGCCCCCATCAGAACTCGCATGCAGGGATGCTAAATTATAATTCTTGTAACAGCGACTCAGGTCAGCTTTCGATATCTCCGGGCAGGCAACTTCCGGAGATGCCCATTATATTACATGTGTGGACATATCTACATGAGCAGATATGCCAGTGGGCTGGCCAGTTGAATTACTGCCAGTACAAGTGACCAGGGAAGCCTTTGTAAATACATGTGCTGGACACTGGTCAAAAACGAGTTCCCCAGCTATATGATGGCTTCACTGAAACTAGAGATGTTTGGTACCAAACATCTCATATTAATAAACCCACACTGATTCCAATGATTGATTTATCAATACAGGCCCCCAGATGCCAGCTTAGAGGTGCCCCATGAAAACCTACTAACTACTAGTGTGCTGACTGACTGGTCCTAGCCAGCATGCCACCACAGATGAGTTTCTGACCTACAGGGGGGAGGCCCTTTGCTCTCATAGGGTCAGTAACAAAGCTTTATTGGGCAGAGGGTGTTGACACCAACTCCCACCGGATGACCTGCAAATTAGCATTCCAAGGCAGGGAGCTTCAAAGAGCTCACCACCTTTGGTATGCAAATCTGACTTCCCTCACAGGAGAGGATGTCGACCCTCCTGTCCAGGGCCCATTTGGCACCTGGACAAGATGAAAAATTAGTAGTCAGAGAGGGATGTTTCCCTTAAGGCTAGTTCCACCCGTAAGGTGGGCTACCTGAAGTGAATACAAAAATAAGAAGTCTGCCATCTTTGTGAAGGCAAACTTAGGAACTCTGGGACAGTGTTATGTCCACTTCCCATAGGAAGTGGTCATATAGGGAGCCTAGTTACCCCAGGGGTAAGTAGCCCCTTGGCTACTTCCCTACACTCCCCTAATGCCCCTAAATCTAGTATTTTGGGCAGCCCCTGACACCAGGAAATCTGGTCCTGCCGACCTAAAAGAAGAAGGACTGAAGAGCCGTGAAAAGCAAGAACTGTGGAAGAAGCAACTGACTTGGCACCAACCCTGCCGACCTGTTCGCTGTTCCTGACAATTGTGCCAAAGTCACCTCGCCCTGCAAGCTGCTGTGTCTCCAAAGTCTGGGAGGCCTGCCTGCACTTCTGCCGAGCCTCAGGAACTCCAGTGGAGCAGCAGAGCTGTTCCCCTGCACCCTGCATGTACCAAATAAAGAACTGTGAGGGCTTCGGACCGCGTAAACCCGGCACCTGCCAGCACCAGTGCACCCTTTGCTCCAAGTCAGAGTTGAAGCGTGGTCCCCCAGGCCTCCAGAGAAGAAACCCACCTTGGGTATGCCAGGAGGGGACTCCTCGACGCTGCCTGCAGCCTCTTTGGGCAACCCTCCCTGATCGCGAGGGACTCGGTTGTGAAAAACCCAACACTTCTAGACCTCTCTGCACCCGCCCCCCCGGCCCAAGTGGAATTGGAGCAAAGGTGTCCCCACATCCCCGAGCATCGTGAGACCTGAGCCCCCCTGTTGACTCACCCTGACTGGTTTCCAGTCCAGACCTGCAGCCTCTTTCTGACTGGACCGATCTGCATTGACTAACATTGGGCACCCAAAGCAGTAAGACATTGCCCCATACTTACCTTAAGTCCAGGAGATTGGTCCCTGTGAAGTACCTGTATGCAGTGTATGTCTTTCCTACATAGGATAACATTACCGCTTCGGAAATTGTTGATTTTTCAAGCCTGTAAAAATTCATAACTCGAAACGTACTTACCTGATTTTGATGATCTTGGTGCCAAAAGTTATATATAGATACAAATTATTTTTATAAATTGGTGTGGATCTCCTTATTGAGTTGTGTGCATTCTTTATTGACTGTGTGTGTGTGTATTGCAGATGCCTAACACTCCTCTCTGATAAGCCTAAGGCTGCTCGACCACGCTACCCACTAGAAGAGCACCTTGGGATTGCTAGAAAAAGCCCATGTCCACTTTGCAAGGGAATACCTGGAGTGTTTGCACAGTATGCCTCTTTTTGGTACACTATATAAAGAGCCAACTAACTTCCTACAACCTGGAACCCACCTTTTCCCGGAATGCCATCTTTACGGACTGATGCAGCAGCATCCTGCCATTCCAAATGTAGAGGATGCTAAAATCAATTAGTACAAAAGCACCAATAATCTCAGGAGGTGAATATCTGTTATTCTCCCACGGACTACATGCTGGAAATACTAGCTGGAGTATTACAGATGCTCTGGCCATTTCTATGACACCCTCCGTCCCAAACCATGCTAAAGACACAAGCCCCTTGATGACTCTGAAGGTGACTAGGCCTTACACTTGCTGCTTCTTCTCTTTCCTGCTTGCCACTGCTTTGACCAGAGCCTTCTCTACCAATACTCTGACCCTCTGCCATTGCATAGTTTGAGAGTGCTTCAAGGTTCCTTCTTTTGCTTACACCTGTGAACGTTTGCAGAAGGCGTGAAGAACAAGTTACTTAAGTAACGCCTTATTAGATAGACTCTTTTTGCTTTTTGGGGAGTTTTATATAGCGCAAACTAGACCCGAAGGTATCAGAGCACTTTACATGAGCACCAGTTCCGTTACAGACGGACACATTAACTTTTGTTAGGCAAGGGGAGATTAAGTGATTTGCCGAGAATCACAGGATTTTGAGCGTCCCTGGTGAGACTAAAACACAGTTCCCCAGCTCCGAGGTCGACCACTCTAGCCGTTAGACAACATCCTCTCCCTTATATATCTAGCCGCAGATTCCTTACCTTAGAATTATACCCAGGTGTCAGACTGGATTTGTTAAATTTTCGACCAGTACTCCTACGTGCTAGTAGGTGGCGTCGTTCGACTCCACATGGCGTTGCTGGCATCACTCACACTGGAAGTGACTAGCTCAGTACCTATATAGGTTCCACATCGGCACGCTGACGTCTGTTAGTTTTGCAACTTTCCACGGTGAGCAGTCTATATATCGACTTTTAAATATCGAGGGACATAAATATCGAGTCAAAAATATCTACTGTACAAAATATCGAAATAGATAATATCGATGTGCAAAATATCGATTTTTTTTTTTTATTATATGTCGATGTAAGTAATATCGTTAGTAATAATATCGACATGTGAAAATATCGTTATTGTGTGTTTAGTAAATATTTTGAAGTTGTTTGTATAAATAGTTAAAATGTATATAATATGAGAAATATTTTTTTTGTTTTAGGGGCGGGATGTTGGGTTATAGGGGATAAGGGTGGGGAGTGTTTTAAAAAAGTTAATTATTTTTTAAATATATTGTAAAATTTAATTAGTAAATTTTAATTCAAATTTGAAATGTATATTTAATTTTAGGAGCGGGATGTTGGGTTACAGGGGATAAGGGTGGGAAGTGTTTTAAAAATGTGTATAGATTTTTTAATTTTTACAAAAATGTAGTTAGAAATTTTAATATAAATTTAGATTTTTAAATATTTTTTTTAGGAGCGGGATGTTGGTTTATAGGGGATAAGGGTGGGAAGTGTTTTAAATTTTTTTATATATTTTCAAATTTTAAAAAAATATAACTTAGAAATTGTAAATTAAATTTAGAATTTTAGAAATAATTTTAGGAGCGGGTTGTTGGGTTATAGGGAATAAGGGTGGGAAGTGTTTTGCAAAGGTTTATATATTTTTGATTTGTTTATAAAAAAAATTGTAATTTTAAATTTAATTTAGTAATTTAGTGGGATGTTGAGTTATAGGGGATAAGGGTAGGAATTGTTGTAAAAAAATATTTAAAATTTTGAATATTTAAAACATTTTATTTGAAATTTGGAATAAAAATATATTTTTAATATTATCTTTTAGGAGTGGGATGTTGGGTTATAGGGGATAAGGGTGGGGAGTGTTTAAAAATTTGTTTTGAAATTAGTAATATTGAGTAATTTATATTAAAATGTAATATATTATAATATAATATTTTGGGATAAATTTTAGATTGGGGATTTGGATTTGTAGAGGATAAGTGAGGGTATTTTTTAATGTTAATTTTTATATATTTATATTTATATATTTGTATTGCAATTACTGTAATTAAATACATATTGTAGTGGGAATATAAAATTAATTAAGATTAGTATGCATGATCTAGTGTATTTAATATATTTATGAGTGGGAATACTAAATTAATTAAGTTTATTGTTTTGCAACTACCATAATTAAATATAGATTTGAGTGAGAATAGTAAATTAATTAAGTTCAGTGTCCAGCACCTACTCTAATTTAATATAGGTTGGAGTGAGAATAGTAAATTTATTAAGTTCAGTGTACAGCACTTATATTAATTAAAGATAGTCTGGAGTGGGAATAGTAAATTAATTAAGTTCAGTGTCCAGCACATACTCTAATTAAATATAGGTTGGAGTGAGAATAGTAAATTAATTAAGTTCAGTGTCCAGCACTTATCTTAATTAAATATAGACTGGAGTGGGAATAGTAAATTAATTCAGTTCAGTGTCCAGCACCTACCCTAATTAAATATAGATTGGAGTGAGAATAGTAAATTAATTAAGTTCAGTGTCCAGCACTTATCTTAATTAAATATAGACTGGAGTGGGAATAGTAAATTAATTAACTTCAGTGTCCAGCACATACTCTAATTAAATATAGGTTGGAGTGAGAATAGTAAATTAATTAAGTTCTGTGTCCAGCACTTATCTTAATTAAATATAGACTGGAGTGGAAATAGTAAATTAATTCAGTTCAGTGTCCAGCACCTACTCTAATTTAATATAGATTGGAGTGAGAATAGTAAATTAATTAAGGTCAGTGTCCAGCACTTATATTAATTAAAGATAGTCTGGAGTGGGAATAGTAAATTAATTAAGTTCAGTGTCCAGCACATACTCTAATTAAATATAGGTTGGAGTGAGAATAGTAAATTAATTAAGTTCAGTGTCCAGCACTTATCTTAATTAAATATAGACTGGAGTGGGAATAGTAAATTAATTCAGTTCAGTGTCCAGCACCTACCCTAATTAAATATAGATTGGAGTGAGAATAGTAAATTAATTAAGTTCAGTGTCCAGCACTTATCTTAATTAAATATAGACTGGAGTGGGAATAGTAAATTAATTCAGTTCAGTGTCCAGCACATACTCTAATTAAATATAGGTTGGAGTGAGAATAGTAAATTAATTAAGTTCAGTGTCCAGCACTTATCTTAATTAAATATAGACTGGAGTGGGAATAGTAAATTAATTCAGTTCAGTGTCCAGCACCTACTCTAATTTAATATAGGTTGGAGTGAGGATAGTAAATTAATTAAGTTCAGTGTCCAGCACTTATATTAATTAAAGATAGTCTGGAGTGGGAATAGTAAATTAATTAAGTTCAGTGTCCAGCACATACTCTAATTAAATATAGGTTGGAGTGAGGATAGTAAATTAATTAAGTTTAGTGTCCAGCACTTATCTTAATTAAATATAGACTGGAGTGGGAATAGTAAATTAATTCAGTTCAGTGTCCAGCACCTACCCTAATTAAATATAGATTGGAGTGAGAATAGTAAATTAATTAAGTTCAGTGTCCAGCACTTATCTTAATTAAATATAGACTGGAGTGGGAATAGTAAATTAATTCAGTTCAGTGTCCAGCACTTATATTAATTAAAGATAGTCTGGAGTGGGAATAGTAAATTAATTAAGTTCAGTGTCCAGTACATACTCTAATTAAATATAGGTTGGAGTGAGAATAGTAAATTAATTAAGTTCAGTGTCCAGCACTTATCTTAATTAAATATAGACTGGAGTGGGAATAGTAAATTAATTTAGTTCAGTGTCCAGCATCTACTCTAATTTAATATAGGTTGGAGTGAGAATAGTAAATTAATTAAGTTCAGTGTCCAGCACTTATATTAATTAAAGATAGTCTGGAGTGGGAATAGTAAATTAATTCAGTTCAGTGTCCAGCATATACTCTAATTAAATACAGGTTGGAGTGAGAATAGTAAATTAATTAAGTTCAGTGTCCAGCACTTATCTTAATTAAATATAGACTGGAGTGGGAATAGTACATTAATTCAGTTCAGTGTCCAGCACCTACTCTAATTTAATATAGGTTGGAGTGAGAATAGTAAATTAATTAAGTTCAGTGTCCAGCACTTATCTTAATTAAATATAGACTGGAGTGGGAATAGTAAATTAATTCAGTTCAGTGTCCAGCACCTACTCTAATTTAATATAGGTTGGAGTGAGAATAGTAAATTAATTAAGTTCAGTGTCCAGCACTTATATTAATTAAATATAGACTGGAGTGGGAATAGTAAATTAATTCTGTTCAGTGTCCAGCACCTACTCTAATTTAATATAGGTTGGAGTGAGAATAGTAAATTAATTAAGTTCAGTGTCCAGCACTTATCTTAATTAAATATAGACTGGAGTGGGAATAGTAAATTAAATCAGTTCAGTGTCCAGCACCTACTCTAATTTAATATAGGTTGGAGTGATAATAGTAAATTAATTAAGTTCAGTGTCCAGCACTTATCTTAATCAAATATAGACTGGAGTGGGAATAGTAAATTAATTCAGTTCAGTGTCCAGCACCTACTCTAATTTAATATAGGTTGGAGTGAGAATAGTAAATTAATTAAGTTCAGTGTCCAGCACTTATATTAATTAAATATATACTGGAGTGGGAATAGTAAATTAATTCAGTTCAGTGTCCAGCAACTACTCTAATTTAATATAGGTTGGAGTGAGAATAGTAAATTAATTAAGTTCAGTATGTAGTGGGAGTAGTATGTTAATTAAGTTTGGTAAATAGCAAATATTAGAATTAAATATAGAGTTGAATAGGAACAGTTAAATTAATTTGTTTTAATTTACAAAAAATCTGTAGATTTTAGTTTTGTTTGGATAAAAGATAGAAGTTATATGAGAATGCAAATTCCAAATTTTGTATAAAATAGTAGAAAGGAAAATAAGATTTGTTTTATAGTTGTTGGAATGTATATTAATTAGAGAGAAAATATGGTTTATTATTACGCATATTATAATAATTAAATCATTGAAATAAACATGTAATAACATAATTAATATTTAACATTTGTATTATTGTAATAATTTATTTATAATGGATATATATTTGTTTAATGTATATTTTGGACATTAATATATGAACAGACAAAATAATAAAAAAATAACAATTGTGATTTTTATAGCTGTTTAATATTTTTAAATTTATATTGTGTACTCTCAATATTTTTAGACTTTGGTGTCAATTACGATCCGGTAAAAAAATTCCCCGGGCGACTCGTATCCGGTCTTTTTACCGTACGAATCGTACAAGTGCCGTACGAACTGGCAATCACGATTCTGTGGTAAATAAAATCTTCTTTACCGGACTGAATTTCATACGGAATCTTAAAATAAAGTAAAATAGCTCAAAATAACAAGAGGCAGAATCCGTGGTATAAGAGGTTTTCTAAATGGGCTTTATTCCATTCAAAATGGCCGACTCGAGTCGCGGCCTTCAGGTTCCGTCACCACGAGGGTTCAGGAAGTGAAGTACAACACTTTATTGACAGACATGCATTTTTATAATAAGTACATTACAATGAAACGAATGTAGAAGGCGTAACATTTGATAAGAAAAGTGACAAAACAGGTACGTAATCGAAACTAGGCGTAATAAGGAATAAAAGAAACATGATTGGTTAGGATTATCAGACATAGGTGGATCTATAAGATAATACTTGGCATAGATGCGCGCGCAGCAGCATGACGTGTGAGTGACGTGCAACTAGGGGGTGAAGGGACTTGACATTTAGCTCTACATGTGGAGACGAGAAGTCTGGGGGGTCAAGTCAACCTAATCCCAAATCATATCTAACATCCTATGTTTAGAGAACTATGTTATCCACAAGGAAGGACTCTCGGACAGAATCTAGTCTATACTGACTGTGTGCGTGCACAAACGCCTAAGTGTCTATATGAGATGCGAGAGGCAGAAAACTTTCCATGGCAACAGGGCTATGAATCATTTGCAGGAGGACGGAAGGGCTGAGTCCTTTGCTTGTGAGCTAAAGGAAATGTTTACCTAAATCACTAGACAGGAATGCATCGGCTAGAGAGCAAAATAGATAATTCGAAGGTGAAATACAGCTTCTTGGCAGGCAGGCGAAAACTGGCCGAGGCAGGCACCGTTAGCTGCACAGGGAGTAGGACAAAGTTCATGGATACAGATGCGAGCTCAAGCTGAAGCTGTCAGAGACAGAGAGCAGGGAAAGGCTTTGAGGACAGAATCGGGCCTACTTGCCTGAACTGTAAAAATGGAGTAACTTAGCCATATAAAGTCGGTGGCCTTTCATACTTAGGAATCGAATATCCAGCCCATTGATGGCGGATCTGACAGAGAACATGTCGACGGTAGACACACATATATTTGCGTTCTTAGAAACTGGAACTGGAGGGAACATACATGTACTTGTAACATGCATATAGAACCGTTGGGGTCCAAGATAGGGGACATAACTGATCAGGAAAATCCACATTTCCACATTCCCTCCTTGTCCCCTACTTGCCCTTCAAGAGATATCAATCTTCATCATTCCATCGATTTGCTCATGGAGCATCATTTCTTCTTCCTTCTTCTTCCGGTATTTTGAACGAGAACTGTGATATGGAATGCATGATGTGGCACACAGACCACAAATCGCTGGTCCACATTGCAGGCATAAACAACAACTGAAGAGCATAAGAAGGCCAATACCTAGGAAGGATAGAACTCTCCATCCCCAGGCTGATATCACACTCCAAAACCACCCGGACCACGTCCAAGTGCCTGGATTTTCGTGTATCTGGCTTACAATCTTATGAAGGCGTGTTATAGCTTTATATACAGATGGCGAATTTTCTGGTATGAATATGCAGCAGCTGGATCCGATGACCCTGCAAGCTCCGCCCCTATCGGCCAGGATGACGTCAAGGACAAGACGATTCTGGAGAACAACAATTCTCATCACTGATTGTTCCTCTGTCAGATTGCCTAGGGCGGCTATAGTCTCGTTTACTACAGCTTCAAGAGTCTTGGTGAGTCTGCGTATCAGCTTACTATTTGATATGGTACCTATATAGGGAAAGATACCTTTATTGAAATCTACATACTTGTCCCATGCCGTCTCAGTATAATCGACAACTGGGAGATCTCTTCGCTCTCTATTGTGTACTAAATGAACATTTCGATAATAATCAGGGGGAGCTAGAAAAACAGGTGGCAAAAGGAATGCTATGTAACAGGTACCATCCCAATCTAGAGGCAGACGCATATATGCAGTCTGACCACATATAAAGTAAGAATGGCGAGAAGCTCTAAATGAAGATTTACCTTGATCACTATATTCTACTGTAGTAACGCATTGGCTATGGCCCATGTGTATGGAACCAACTTTTCTTACACATAATTCACCCTTAACTGGAAATACTGACATAGTGGGCAGAATTAGTTCAACTTCGGTTTTGACATTCAAAATCATAAGATTAGGCGTAAAATTACCTAATTTATACACTTCATTTTCTAAATCAGTTCCTGTTCTACTGGAGTGACCCTCCTTATTAGGGTGACAGACTTTGAATAAAACTAGATTCAGATTTCCCCATATCCAATGTTGTTGATAAACTGCTGTGTCTGGGTCTATGGAATTTAATAAACTAAACCATGCTCCACAGGAGCCATTGTGTGTGAACGGATGTGGAAAGAAAGGCAGAACTCCTTTGTTATTCTGATAGGGAGGGAGTCGGCCACACACCCAACAATTGGTGGCATTACTAGTCTGATGGGAATGATGTAACATACTAATGAATGTGTTATTGCGCAGCGCAAGTCTATAGGACAACTCATGTGGGGGTAATTCACTAAAAGAATGTTCATCAGTTATATTGAAAGCACGTTTAGAAACAGGATAATACATATGCAACAATATGCTTGCAGTAACTATTAAAAAACTCAAGGAAAACAAAATTAATAAAGTCACAATACAGTGGCTACGCAGTAATTTACAATAAGCATGTCGTTTCATTATGATTCTGGACTCTACATCATTCAGACCTAAGGGATACATGTCGGGACAGATTCAACCGCTTCACCTTGGAGAGGACTTAAACAATCAAATCGTCCGACAGTTTGGATCTGGACCTGAGTTTCTGCTTATAGAGTTCGGTGCTACTGGCCTCAGCCAAAGGTAGCTTTGAGTCAATGGGGGAAGACACACGGGGAGTACTGTTTGTGTCAGGAGGAAGTCCATGAAATTTCTTGATATGGCTGGAATGCACCCAGCCTTTTCTCCCTTCGATCTTCACAGCTGTTCTGGTCGTCAGCAGGACCAACTTAGGAAGCCTCCACCTTGGCTCCAGTTGGGTTTTCCGATCGAAATTCCTGACGAGAACATAATCGCCGGGAATTACATCATGAGGTTTCACCTCGGTGTTGTCGGGAAAAGCTGCGACTACCTGTGAACGACAAGATTATAGTGCAGACATCAAGGAAGCCAGGTAATCTGTCAGCATATTACAGTCAACATCAGTTATTTTACGGGGTATAGGCGTCCCCCACATATTCGGTGGTCTACCAAAGATCACCTCATAAGGGGATAGCCCTGTTCGAGAGTGTGCTACCATTCTCATGTAAAATAGCGCAACTGGTAAGGCTACTATCCAGTCCACCCCTTTTTCCTGACATATTTTAGACAATCTGATTTTTAAAAGTTGATTATGTCGTTCCACGAGACCTGCTGCCTCGGGGTGTCGGACACAGTGGAATTTCCACTGATATCCCAACAAAAGTGAGACATGTTTCATTAATTCGGATGAGAAAGGCTGGCCGTTATCTGAATATACAACACGTGGTAAACCGTACCGTGGGAAGAATTCTCGAACTAGCTGCTTGGCAGTAGTCGGGGCAGTGTAATCTGATACGGGATACGCCTCTGTCCAACGGGAGAGAGCGCAGACAACTACGAGAACATATTTGAATCCTCGACAACGTTCCATCTGAATATAATCCATCTGGAGGACTTCAAAAGGATGGTCAGGAGGCTGAAATCCACCCTGCTCTACGGGAACACTCTTTCCTGGATTAAACTGACAACATATCATACAGGTACGAACTTTTTGTTTAGCTGCTGCTCGTAAATGTTTGTTGAACCAAATGTGCTGAATGCTGTCTAGCATAGCCTTCTCTCCTAAATGTGCTGGACTGTGAACTGTAGCTATAATGGCTTGAACCATGGAATCAGGGAGAAACCATACAGATTTCTCCTTCGTCATCCATCCTTGATCTGTCTGGATCCCTCCTAGTTCAGTCCACTTCTTTATTTCTTCTGCTGTGGCATGTGTCTGTATGTCAATTACGTCAAGTGCGGGATCCTTAATTGTCATACACTGTGTTGGTGTCTGAACTATTGGCTTTGTCATGTCTAATGTGCGATTCTGAGCAGTCTGTTTAGCTGTTCTGTCAGCTAAATCATTGCCTTGAGAAATGATATCAGTAACCTTCGTGTGTGCTTTACATTTCATAATTGATATAGCAGTGGGTAGATGTATTGCGTCTAACAAGGCATGAATGAGGGGTCCGTGCTGAATGTGGGCACCATGGGAGGTTAAATAACCTCTCTCTCGCCACAGCACGCCGAAGTCGTGTACAACTCCGAATGCATAACGTGAGTCAGTGTATACATTAACTTTCTTATTTGTGGCTTGAATACAGGCTTGCGTTAGAGCAATAAGTTCTGCTGCTTGGGCTGACAAAGTATCTATACAATTTGTCTCAATAACTTTAGTGTCTGTTGTGACTGCATACGCGGCCACTAAATCTCCTGTACTTGTTCTCATGCACGATCCGTCTACATACAACGTCAGGTCTGGATCTAACAATGGAACGTCTGTCAAGTCTTGTCTAGGTTTCGTCTTTATTTCAATGATTTCAACACAATCATGAGCTAGTGGGTCTGTTCCAATTACAGGTAATAGTGTAGCAGGATTCAATGTATTACACCGTCGGATCTCTATGTGTGGTTGAAACAATGTCAGTTCATAACCGGTAAGTCTTGCTATGGTCAAGTGTTGTGTTTGTGTTCGGTTCACAAGAACCTCTACTGCATGTGGTACTTGTACTGTCAATGGGTGTCCTAATACTATGGCATCGCTTTGTCTGATTGCTAAAGCTGTCGCTGCCACTGATTTCAGGCATGCAGGCAAAGCCTGAGCTACGGGATCTAATGTACTGGAAAAATAAGCACATGGCTTGCGTGATCCTGCTTGATCCTGAGTGAGTACTGACAAGGCAGTACCTTCGCGTTCTGTGACAAAGAGTGTAAAATGTTTGCTATAACATGGTGTTGCTAAAACAGGTGCTTGACATAAAGCTTCCTTTAGGCTTTCAAAAGCTTGTGTATGTTCCTGAGTCCAAGGGAGAACAGTCGATGTGGCTGCCTCCTGTGTGGTTAACTGAATGAGTGGTTTTGCTAGAAATGCGTACTGAGGGATCCACTGCCTACAATATGAAGTGAGGCCTATGAAAGCCCGCACCTCCTTTTGTGTCTGGGGTATTGACATGTTAGCAATTAACTGGATGCGATCTGGTGTAAGCTGCCTTCCCTCCTTGGACAGCGAGTGACCAAGATAAATAACTCGCTGGACACAGAATTGCAGCTTAGAAGGAGACACCTTGTGCCCCTTGTCGGCTAGGAAATGTAAAACTGTCAGAGAAGCTTTTTCACATTCTGGCTCGCTTCTCGCTGTGATCAGCAGATCATCGACATATTGAAGCAGTGCAGTATTGACTGGCATGTGGATACTGTCAAGTTCTCGTTTCAGTGCTTGGCTGTAGATGCTGGGGCTTTCTGTGAATCCTTGGGGAGCGCGTGAGAATTTAAAGCTGCGCCCATTTAAACTGAATCCGAACAAGTATTGGCTTTCCGGATCTATTGGGACGCTGAAAAAGGCATTCTTGAGATCGATTACAGTAAAGAATGTTGCTTCGGAATCAATTGCTGTCAACAATGATGATATATCAGGGACCACAGGGAATTGTGGTACAATGCACTTGTTTAGTTCACGCAAATCAATAACCAATCGGTACACTGGTGGGGCAGTAGGATCAGTTCGTTTAAGAATCGGAATTATCGGTGAATTACATACATTGGAGTCTGTTTCTACAACTACTCCCTGGGCAATCAGCTCATCAATGATTTTCAGCAAAGCCACTACAGCATCATGCGGTAACTTGTATTGTCGCATTCGTGGTAGTACCACTCCTGCTTTCAGTGTGACTCGATAGGGTGTAATGTTCATGCAGCCAACATCCGTAGGGCCTTGTGCCCATAGATGTACTGGTAAAGTCTGTAGTCGGGGATCCATGTCTCTAGACACATAGTGACCTTTAAAATCACGTAAAAACAACCTTACTCCTTCCGGAGAACAACATATTATGGCTCCTAGTGCTTTCAGAGTTTTAATTCCTAACAGATTTTCTGGGCATGATTTAGTAAGCAATAAATCTGTAGTTCGTGTCAAAGGTCCTATCGTAAGTGGTAGAGGCTGTGATACTTCATTAACAATAGGTTTTCCTGAAAAACCAAGGGAAACATTTTGAGAGCCTGAGAGGGGTGCCCCTGGAACTTCACTACGTTTTATGGTTGTTCGACTTGCCCCTGTATCGAGTAAGAATTTTCTATCCTGACCTAATAATTCACTATGTACATAAGGTCCTTCTTGATCTACAGGAATCTCGATAAGCGGTAAGTCAACTTCCCTCTCTAGGTTGGTTCATGCGTAACGCTGATACTCAGGGTATTCATACTGTGCAGTCTGATACATTTGTCGTGTTGTGGTTTGTGTGGCAGTAGCAGGCAACGGTGGTGCAGCTGGCACAAACTGTATGGGTTGCTGTGAGGCTGGCATGGACTGTTGCTGAACTGGCATGGACTGTCCATGCTGCATAGTTCCTTGTTCATTCTGATCTTGTCTAACTAATCGTGGTCTCTCCTTTGCAATGCCTGTAGCTATATTACGTTTCAGGACTGGACAATCGTGTACATAATGGCCCAGTTGTTTACAGTAATTGCAGGTTCCCTTTACAGGAACTGCAGAATCACCAGAATGTGTCACACCCTTTTTGTGACCATCTGCTGGTACTGTCTGAGAAACTAGCATTTTCATTTTTGTATCCTTCATGCGTCTATGCTCGTGTTCTTGTTCATCCCTAATTCTATTGTGATGATACTGTAACATTTGTAGCATTTGCGACGGAGTGTTACTTTGCCAGGTACTCTCGAATTTCAATATTCTATTCTTTACTGGAGGCAATGCATTTTCCACTAATTTTGTCACAAATAAATGTGGATATGAGTCACTACTTGCTTTTATACCACTATTTATACCAAAACATTTTTCAAATCGAGCATAATAATCGCTTGTGTCTTCATCTTGCTTTTGTTTGCAGGCTGTGATTGCACCCCAATCTTCCTTTTTTGTAGTTAATAAACGTGGCAGTACCTGTACTAGTAAACCTGGTAACAGTTTAACTTTATCCCCGAGCCCTGAACCTGCAGTTCGGCCCCTTTCTTCCTCTGCTAATGCTGTCCAGTCTATCTTTTGGTCTCCCACTTCCCACTCTTTTTCTTTCAGTTTTTCATAAATGCCAGCAGGCAAAAGCACCTTTAATATCGTCATAATATCAGGAAAGGTGTACTCTCCCATCAGTAACATGTCTTTAATTTCTCGGTGGAAACCCGCTGGGTCTTTGTCATGACTAGGTACTACTTTCTTCATTTCCAATAATTCCATTTTTGATATGGGTGTGTAAACAAATACACGGTGAAACTCATTGTCTTCGCCTTTTATTGGGTGCACTTCTCGTAAAGGATTTTGTCTATCCATATAGTACGGCGCTCTTTCTCTGCGGGGCAGCGAGAGAGAATCCGGACTTACAAAAAGGACATACTGCTTACGTGACACTAATATCTCTTTAATTAGCTTGTTACTAGAACCTCTCCATCTGTTCGTGAGTAGTTCCGTTAATATATCAGGTAAAGGACCAGGGTCAGCATGTTGGCTCTTATATAATATGAGGAGTTGCTGAATCATATAGATTCCAGCTAAACGTTGTTCATCTGTACTGAGATTAAAAAACGTGTGTGCTACGGTCTCATCACCGTATTTTTCAGGACTGTCAATCCAGTGAACGGCTGATCTGGCTAATTCTTGCTCATCCATGGAATCGAGGAGGTGGTAACCCCTTCGTTCTCGTAGTATTTTATCTGCGGCTTGAAACGAATGTTCAGGAGACTTCAGATTTATTATAGGCGTCGGATACGTTCTGCTATTATTTGGGCATACTGAGTGTATGGGATCAGAAAAACATCTAGCATTATCACAGGACCCTCCTCTGCCTACATAGGCTATGGTCTCTGACTGTCTTGCGGAATTCCCTGATTCGGACACTTCATCTTGCTCAAACTCGTCTGTTCCCAATCTTTCTTCATGAATACGCTCTATTTCTTTACGGATTTTTCGGCACATGGCTATTATACAATTTTGCTTATCGTGTCTCCCTTCTGATATATTCTGACTCCATCTTGTAAGAATAAGCATTGCATTCGGGTCTACCCCCGGGCGGTCTTGATTTCTGATCACACAGTTTATGAGGAAACGTAACAGTTCCCCCTGTATCTCTACTTTCTGGAATTCCATAGCTCTGTTAATACATCCTGGATCTCGTCCTGTTTGAACAAAATGATGTATGTTATCTAGATGCGTAATCATCCCTGGTAACCTCGCTAAATACTCTGCGGCTCGCCTGATACGTAATGATGCCAGGACCATTTCGTCCTCTTTACCAGCCACTGGGTCATATCTACAATTTACAAGGAGTTCCTTAAGCGTACGTTCACTTACGAATTTAGGTGTACGTGAATGCGCTGACTCTTGAAAAACAAGTTTATTTATTCTGGGTGGTGTAAAGGTACTGCTAGCACCTCCCGTGGCCCCGTCTGGGGCGTCGGGTGTGAATGGGTTCGTTGAACGTGACACAGCAACTATGGGCGTCGACACCCCTGTAGAATCGACTGCGGAGACAGATGCGGAAACAGATGTGCTTGCCGACGCTTGCGTCGGGACTTGCTGTTGCACAGGTACAGATACCTGATCCTGACGTTGAACCCCTCCGCCAGACGGTCTATGTGGTGTGGCGTTAGCATACTCGGGAGCTGCATCGTCTAGATATGAGGAAAGAAAAACATCTTCTGCGGTTCTGGGATGCCCTTTTGGATGTACCTTAATTGGAAATAATGGGGGTGGCAAGTCTTTTGGCATCTCTGTAACAGCCTTAGGTGGTCCTTCGGCTAGAAGGGGATACATACCATTCATAAGAGCATTTCTTTGTCTATTTACTTGTTCTGATTTCACTCGGATACCTTCCTTAATTAATAGATTTTCTTGAACTTTATTTGAACTTTCTTTACTCCTTTCTTCTTGTCTACGTGCTTTTTCTGTACGTCTATGAGATTCTTTACGCCATAACTCAACAGCGTCTTTCTGTGACTGTCTGACCTTTCTTTTCCATAACTCTTCCTCTACTTTCATGATGCACTCTGCATCCCAGGTTCCCTCTACGGGCCACCTTTGACTTTCCGGCAATCCCTTGGTATAATCTACCCATAGATCAAGAAACAATATGGCATCTAAGCCATGCTTATGGTACATAAAATGCCCTGGAGTGTCCCTAGGAGGAATAGGAACTGCTTCTTCAAGCACCCCTTTTCTGGTAGTAATCTGTCTTAACTTCGAGAAGAGCGGCATATTGACAACTGATCTGATACTTACTCTTGAACTTACTTAATACGAAAAAAACCCCAATAATGAACAGTGTACAATGAACAATCATTCATACCACAATATGCAAGACATTTCTGAAAACATTAAACATTAAACATTTAACAATGACCGACAATGATGACAGTCTGCCTAACTGATCACCACGCTGAATTCTTGACAGTAACTGAATACTTCGGAATACTTGATATACTGCTAAACAGTACATATACACTGCTAAACAGTGCAGACCGGATTTGTGTACCCAAATCCGTCTTGACCGGCACAACCTATGTGCGCGTCAACACGCCTCCCCGGCGATGGTACTCACCGAGTAGCTCCTTGAAACGGAAGGCCTCAGAGAATGGACAGGACTCGATGACTGCGGACAGCGGACCCTCTGGACATCGGGATTTCGAAAAACCTGGTGGGCCTCTGTATACCTCGGATCTTGCTCTCTCAGCTAGGCTCTGGTCGGGATACTTCGCACTTCTCACCGCCTCGTCTGGGTTGATCGCAGCCTCAGTCGCCCCCGCTTGACCGGAGGGAGCTTACAGGAAATCCTGCTGGTACGCGTTTATGGTCCGTCCAGCTGTGGCAGGAGACCGGGCCTGCAACGCACCGCCGGCGCGTGAGATGAGAAAGTGTCCCTGTTCGGGCGCCATTATGTGGTAAATAAAATCTTCTTTACCGGACTGAATTTCATACGGAATCTTAAAATAAAGTAAAATAGCTCAAAATAACAAGAGGCAGAATCCGTGGTATAAGAGGTTTTCTAAATGGGCTTTATTCCATTCAAAATGGCCGACTCGAGTCGCGGCCTTCAGGTTCCGTCACCACGAGGGTTCAGGAAGTGAAGTACAACACTTTATTGACAGACATGCATTTTTATAATAAGTACATTACAATGAAACGAATGTAGAAGGCGTAACATTTGATAAGAAAAGTGACAAAACAGGTACGTAATCGAAACTAGGCGTAATAAGGAATAAAAGAAACATGATTGGTTAGGATTATCAGACATAGGTGGATCTATAAGATAATACTTGGCATAGATGCGCGCGCAGCAGCATGACGTGTGAGTGACGTGCAACTAGGGGGTGAAGGGACTTGACATTTAGCTCTACATGTGGAGACGAGAAGTCTGGGGGGTCAAGTCAACCTAATCCCAAATCATATCTAACATCCTATGTTTAGAGAACTATGTTATCCACAAGGAAGGACTCTCGGACAGAATCTAGTCTATACTGACTGTGTGCGTGCACAAACGCCTAAGTGTCTATATGAGATGCGAGAGGCAGAAAACTTTCCATGGCAACAGGGCTATGAATCATTTGCAGGAGGACGGAAGGGCTGAGTCCTTTGCTTGTGAGCTAAAGGAAATGTTTACCTAAATCACTAGACAGGAATGCATCGGCTAGAGAGCAAAATAGATAATTCGAAGGTGAAATACAGCTTCTTGGCAGGCAGGCGAAAACTGGCCGAGGCAGGCACCGTTAGCTGCACAGGGAGTAGGACAAAGTTCATGGATACAGATGCGAGCTCAAGCTGAAGCTGTCAGAGACAGAGAGCAGGGAAAGGCTTTGAGGACAGAATCGGGCCTACTTGCCTGAACTGTAAAAATGGAGTAACTTAGCCATATAAAGTCGGTGGCCTTTCATACTTAGGAATCGAATATCCAGCCCATTGATGGCGGATCTGACAGAGAACATGTCGACGGTAGACACACATATATTTGCGTTCTTAGAAACTGGAACTGGAGGGAACATACATGTACTTGTAACATGCATATAGAACCGTTGGGGTCCAAGATAGGGGACATAACTGATCAGGAAAATCCACATTTCCACAATTCGCATGGTAAAAAGTCCATACGAACCGCATCGGGAATGATTTCCCACACGTCCTCGGGTCGGAAAATGTGTCCGACACGTCCTCGGACGATTTACCGTACAAATGTGAAAGGTGAAGTCCGACCGAGGAATCACGATCCATCCCGTGCGTCCGATGTTACAACCGTATGGAAAAAACACCGTCCGCACCGAACTCCCATAGCAACCATGGAGACATGTGCCCGCACACGCGCCCAACACACCCCCCGCCCCCGTACGTCCGAGACGTACCCCCCGTGTATGTACACCCCCACCCGTGTATGTACACCCCTGTACGTCCGAGTCGTACCCCCACCCCTGTACGTGTCGTACCACCGTCAATGTCATCCAGTACGTTCCAGTTGTACCCCCACCCCTGTACGTGTCGTACCACCATCAATGTACACCCCTGTACGTTCGAGTCCTACCCCCACCCCTGTACGTGTCCGACCCCCATGTATGTACACCCCAGTACATTTGAGTCGTACCCCCACCCCTGTATGTGTCATACCACCGTCTATGTACACCCCAGTACGTTCGAGTCGTACCCCCACCCCTGTACATGTCGTACCACCGTCAATGTACACCACAGTACGTTCCAGTCGTACCCCCACCCCTGTACGTGTCGTACCACCGTCAATGTACACCCCAGTACGTTCCAGTCGTACCCCCACCCCTGTACGTGTCGTACCACCGTCAATGTACACCCCTGTACGTTCGAGTCCTACCCCCACCCCTGTACGTGTCCGATCCCCATGTATGTACACCCCAGTACATTCGAGTCGTACCCCCACCCCTGTACGTGTCGTACCACCGTCAATGTACACCCCAGTACGTTCGAGTCCTACCCCCACCCCTGTACGTGTACGTTCGAGTCGTACCCCCACCCCTGTACGTGTCGTACCACCGTCAATGTACACCCCAGTACGTTCCAGTCGTACCCCCACCCCTGTACGTGTCGTACCACCGTCAATGTACACCCCTGTACGTTCGAGTCCTACCCCCACCCCTGTACGTGTCCGATCCCCATGTATGTACACCCCAGTACATTCGAGTCGTACCCCCACCCCTGTACGTGTCGTACCACCGTCTATGTACACCCCAGTACGTTCGAGTCGTACCCCCACCCCTGTACGTGTACGTTCGAGTCGTACCCCCACCCCTGTACGTGTCGTACCACCGTCAATGTACACCCCAGTACGTTCCAGTCGTACCCCCACCCCTGTACGTGTCGTACCACCGTCAATGTACACCCCTGTACGTTCGAGTCCTACCCCCACCCCTGTACGTGTCCGACCCCCATGTATGTACACCCCAGTACATTCGAGTCGTACCCTCACCCCTGTACGTGTCGTACCACCGTCTATGTACACCCCAGTACGTTTGAGTCGTACCCCCACCCCTGTACGTGTCGTACCACCGTCAATGTACACCCCAGTACGTTCGAGTCCTACCCCCACCCCTGTACGTGTCCGACCCCCATGTATGTACACCCCAGTACATTCGAGTCGTACCCCCACCCCTGTACGTGTCGTACCACCGTCTATGTACACCCCAGTACGTTCGAGTCGTACCCCCACCCCTGTACGTGTACGTTTGAGTCGTACCCCCACCCCTGTACGTGTCGTACCACCGTCAATGTACACCCCAGTACGTTCCAGTCGTACCCCCACCCCTGTACGTGTCGTACCACCGTCAATGTACACCCCTGTACGTTCGAGTCCTACCCCCACCCCTGTACGTGTCCGACCCCCATGTATGTACACCCCAGTACATTCGAGTCGTACCCCCACCCCTGTACGTGTCGTACCACCGTCTATGTACACCCCAGTACGTTCGAGTCGTACCCCCACCCCTGTACGTGTCGTACCACCGTCAATGTACACCACAGTACGTTCCAGTCGTACCCCCACCCCTGTACGTGTCGTACCACCATCAATGTACACCCCAGTACGTTCCAGTCGTACCCCCACCCCTGTACGTGTCGTACCACCGTCAATGTACACCCCTGTACGTTCGAGTCCTACCCCCACCCCTGTACGTGTCCGACCCCCATGTATGTACACCCCAGTACATTCGAGTCGTACCCCCACCCCTGTACGTGTCGTACCACCGTCTATGTACACCCCAGTACGTTCGAGTCGTACCCCCATCCCTGTACGTGTACGTTCGAGTCGTACCCCCACCCCTGTACGTGTCGTACCACCGTCAATGTACACCCCAGTACGTTCCAGTCGTACCCCCACCCCTGTACGTGTCGTACCACCGTCAATGTACACCCCTGTACGTTCGAGTCCTACCCCCACCCCTGTACGTGTCCGACCCCCATGTATGTACACCCCAGTACATTCGAGTCGTATCCCCACCCCTGTACGTGTCGTACCACCGTCTATGTACACCCCAGTACGTTCGAGTCGTACCCCCACCCCTGTACGTGTCGTACCACCGTCAATGTACACCACAGTACGTTCGAGTCGTACCCCCACACCTGTACGTGTCGTACCACCGTCAATGTACACCCCAGTACGTTCCAGTCGTACCCCCACCCCTGTACGTGTCGTACCACCGTCAATGTACACCCCAGTACGTTCCAGTCGTATCCCCACCCCTGTACGTGTCGTACCACCGTCAATGTACACCCCAGTACGTTCGAGTCGCACCCCCAACACAACCTCCTAAGTACGGAGCGCACCCCAGGCCCCAACATCACAACCGCATGTACGAGTCGTACCAAGCCACACACAAGGACAGCACCGTACAACCAAATGGCCCATGTACACACCGTACACACGCTAAAAACGCACGTACACAACCAGGACAAAACAAAACAACACAAGAATACACCATTCGAATGGCACAAAGCCACTAAACATGTCCAACAAACACTCAAAAAACACATTCACTGACCTGCAACTGCCAAAGACAAACAGAGGCCCAAAACAGCACCACTCCTTATAACACACCCACCCAAACTTCAAACACAGCCACACCCACCAATGGACCAATAAAAAGGGCCCACACACACAAACCATGAGCCTTTGCAACAGACTCACTGCTGCCAGACCCCTCAGACAACCTACAGCACCATACTACAAGCTTCACCACACCTTACACTTGCACACCTTCACACAACCACCTTCACAAACACACCCTCATCACATTCACACACACACACACCTGCACAACCACACCCACACACCCACAACCATCCACACACACCCCCCCCATCCAAACCCACACCCCTCACCATGCCCACTAACAAGAATCCAAAGTTCAGTAATCGAGAGTTGGAGGTCCTTGTCGATGAAATCCTCAGAGTCGAGCCACAGCTCTTTGGAACATTGGTCAGACAGACCAGCATTGCAGCAAAAACAGCCATGTGGCAGACCATCGTCGATGCTGTGAATGCTGTTGCAGACACCAGAAGGACCAGGCATGAATGCCAAGCCAGGTGGTACGATCTGCGGAGGAGGGTCCGAGCCAAGATGCTGGAGGAACACAACCAGGCCAACGCCACTGGAGGAGGGCCCTCCCGCAGACCCGTACACTACCAGCCCTGGGAGGAGAGGGTGATGGCCATACAGCCGGTGGAGGCTGTCGAAGGATTAGGAGGACTCCGAGACCCAGGTGAGTACACAAACAACGCACCTCACATGGGGGGAACGTCATCCACAACCAAAATCACTAACAGGCACGCAACCACCCCAAGCTATCGCATGACTCAACCACACTCCATGAACACGCACATGCCACTGGTGCCACCATGCCCCATGCACCCAGCTGGACAATGTCAAGTCACAGGCCACAGAAGACACCAACACATGACACGGTAACCCGGATGGCGGGAGGGTGGGCCCCAAAATTCACATAGTGCAATTCAGAAGCAGACAACAATGCCCTCTGCCCATATGGCCTAGGTCACAGCCATACAAACACTGTGTCCCCACACAGGAAAGACTCGCCAGCAAATGGCGGACGCCTTGCATCAACACATGGGGGTGAAGGCACTGTTTTGCACATGACAGCAGCGAATTAACAGCCAACATTGTGAAAGAGTGGCAGCACACACCACCACAGCAGCAGCGCAGAGACAGACACTACACCCAATGGGTGCCTGGAGATCACAAACAAACTCACATCAACAAGCCAAGGGCCATTCAAAGATCTGCTAACAGTGTGTGCCCAGGAAGCTGGGCTCAGGTGACAGAGGGTGACACACAGAGGGAGGGAGAGGGGGTCACAGAGGGAGCGAGAGGGGGACAGAGAGGGAGGGAGACACAGGGAGATGGACAGAGGGAGGAGGCTGACACACAGAGGGAGGGAGAGGGGGACAGAGAGGGAGGGAGACACAGGGACACGGACAGAGGGAGGAGGCTGACACACGGAGGGAGGGAGAGGGGGACAGAGAGGGAGGGAGAGGGGGACAGAGAGGGAGGGAGACACAGGGACACGGACAGAGTGAGGAGGCTGACACACGGAGGGAGGGAGAGGAGGACAGAGAGGGAGGGAGACACAGGGAGACGGACAGAGGGAGGAGGCTGACACACGGAGGGAGGGAGAGGGGGACAGAGAGGGAGGGAGACACAGGGACACGGACAGAGGGAGGAGGCTGACACACGGAGGGAGGGAGAGGGGGACAGAGAGGGAGGGAGACACAGGGAGAGCAAATCAGCTGTGTGGTGTGTGGGAATGTCTGCTCGTCAGCAGGTAGACTGCGTGCATGTAGCCAAGGGTGGCCAGTGCCAGAACCCCCCCTCTTCCCCATGGCAAAACACAGGGCCATGTCACAACCTGTTCACGAGCACAACGACAGCTGCCTGCATTATATAAGTGTGTGGATCCACTCCATGTGCACATGTACAGTGCTACACGGAAGGCGCCAATGCATGGCTAACCACACCTGCCCACTCCACTGCTGACTGCAGTCACACTTGACGCAGCAAGTAAGACTGTGCCACACATAGTGAAAGGGGCCAAAGTGGTGCCCAAGGGACACACCCATGCACAAGTGCACTGTGAGTGGAATGCAAGACAGATCCTAATTCC
Source organism: Triturus cristatus (assembly GCF_964204655.1). Taxonomy (NCBI): domain Eukaryota; kingdom Metazoa; phylum Chordata; class Amphibia; order Caudata; family Salamandridae; genus Triturus; species Triturus cristatus. The sequence continues at coordinate 820,444,168 of NC_140595.1, forward strand.
AAGAGGAAAGGTGTCAACATGGATGTTGCATGGACCCAAATTAACATTGTCTCTCTCACACACAGGTCAACGTCGTGGTTCACCCCCCAACACTGGGGGGAAGACTCACAGGACCCGGATCTGCGGGAGCCCGATCCCACCGGCAGCGACGACTCTCACCACTCTGTGGACGACCCCGACCAACCTGGCCCCTCTGGTGTCCAACCACCTGCAGCACCTGCGTCAGGTACAACGGGGCCAACCACCAGCCCCACTCCTGCCACATCCCAGGAGACACCCAGGATCCCTGCCCCAACACCACAAAGCAGCCAGCCTGGCCAGGAGGGACACGGTGTCCCGGGCACCCAGGAGGAGGCAGGCGACAATGCCAATGCCACCCCTCAGGGGTCCCGGAGACCCGATGTGCCCACAAGGGCAGGCCAGGTGCAAGTGGGCAGGGGTGGTGGGAGTGGAGGACGGCGGAGGCGCCAGCCTGACCAGTTGGCTGGGGATCCGGTATATTCCCATGTCCGTAACATCCTGGACTCATACCGGCAGGACACCACTGGCATGGCCCAGGTTGTGTCCACCCTCAATGAGATCAAGGGGACCCTCGATGAGATAAAGACCCAGCAGGCCCAGCAACATGCCTGTCTACTGCAACACCAACGGAGGATGGAGGACAGACAGGCTGAGCAAGTGACGGTGTTCCAGGGGATTCACGATACACTCCTTCGGATGGCCGACAACATGGGCAACCCTCCCTGTGCCAGAAGGCGTAGAACATCACCACCCACAGGGAGGGATCAGGAGGAGGAGGAAACATCCGATGGAGCATCCCAAACATCGTCACGGCCTGCTTCTGAGGGTCCCCGCAGGAGGCCGGGTCGTCCACGGAAAGGACCGTGAGGGTCGGCACTACATCACCATCTCCCAGGACACCTGGCCTGGCACCTGGCCCACTGGAGCAACAGCATCACAGCATCAAGAGACATTCTCTGCCACATGGCCTTGCTGGTCACTGTCTGACCAATGTGGACAAAGACTGTGGCATGGACTCTGAGGATTTCCAATGCCAAGGACACCAACTCCCCTACTGAACTTTGGATTCCAAACTCCCGGGAAGCCCCTCACGTCATACCCCCCCCCAAAAATAAAAATTCACACCATGAAGAGAAGATGCCTGCTGGTTGCATTATTACCTTACATGTGTCTAGTAAAGTCTAAACATGCCTGAGTTCTCTTTTGACTTCAACCATCCACACCCTGGGGCCTGAGTCTGGCACAGGACACACGGGCCACAGTGTATTAGGCAAGACAGACATGGAGCACCATACACACCCGTGATGGGCCCAACCAGCTGAGGGGGTGGCCGCACAACCGTGCTGACAGACACATTGAGTACAGCAACAGTCATGCGCAGAGGTCAGGGATCCCGTCCAGTGTCCTGGGGGCACCCAGGTATGTGTAGACAGGTGGCAGAACCATGTCCTGCAAGCGTGAGTCTGGTGGATGCAGAGAACGGGGGCCTGGCCAACGTTGGATGCATGGGGATGGCACATGTCACAATATCCACACACTCATAGACATCATGCATAATACACAGTCTCAGCCCACACACACAGCTTGCATCTTGCTACTCGACACATAGACACATGGCCACTATCAGGGACAACCATGCCAGACATGCTGGATGGACCGTGGCAACACACCAGCATTGACTGAGAAGAGGCACCTTGGAGGCATAGGGACACCTTTATTAGTCATGTTTTCTGGATTGCAGAGGCAACTCGAAGTACACATGAACACGTCATGTGGAGTAACATGTGGGTCCAACACTGGCACCCCCCTTCTGCAGCACAAATGCGTGATAGCCATGGAACTGGCACACAAAAGTCGTCCAACAGCTAAACACCCACAGCTGCTCACGGAGAGACTGCCATACACCATTGATCCACTGATGTAGTAGTCCCACACCAGGTCAAGCCAATGCAAACCGTATGTGTCCGAGGGCAGTGTTACACACATTGATGCCATCATCACAATCCACTATCCCATCACTGATGACTGTCAACCAGTCAGACCATCTATTCAGGTGTACACAGCTGCATGTCGTGTCCCATGGTGATGCTACATGGCTGCAGAGGAACCAAACATCGACAGGGGCAGTGTGCATACATCGTGAACAACTCCCACACCCAATACACCCCTGATGCATCCCTTACCCTAAGGAGACTTCCAAACTTGTCCGTGCGTGTAACGCTCAGTCAGCACACGATGACGTGTCCATGAGGAATAGCAGGGCCACAACAATGCAACCAGCAGACGGCATGTGCAAATACCTGGGGATGAGAGACACACAAGAAGTCAGCCACTAAAAGCACAGCCACTTGCATGTGCATGTACTCGACACATGTATGGATGACAACATGCTAGTTCACAATTATGAGTGGGGAAATACAATCATCACTGCCACCATCACTCCAGTGACACACCCACACACACCTCTGACTCACGTGCCATACATGCAGGTGGAGACACACATCACAACACATGCCACACGGGGACCAATGCGTGCACAATCAGACACTGGTACTCACCACTAAGCGAAGAAGTCGCGTATGAGCCGAGTCCGGATGTCCTCTTGCGGCTCCACATCCTCCACATCACTAGCCCCATTGCCAAGCCCTTCGTCCTCCACGGGTGGATGGTCCTCGTCATGTTGATCCAGGATGAGTGGCACAGCTTTCTCAACTGCCATGTTGTGCAGCATGCAGCAGACCATGAAGATTTTGCAGACCTTCGCAGGGGCATATGGGAGCGCGCAGCGGGTCTTGTGGAGGCGTGTGTATGGCCCGTACCACTACGTGTACGCATACGCAAGGACACCCATAGTGATAGGGAGCGTACAGGCGTGTGTACGGCCCGTACCACTACGAGTACGCATACGCGAGGACACCCATAGTGATAGGGAGCGTACAGGCGTGTGTACGGCCCGTTCCACTACGAGTACGCATACGCGAGGACACCCATAGTGATAGTGAACGTAGGCACGCGTGTACGGGCCGTTGCAATGCATTTGGGGTGCCCTAGGGCCCCGGAACGCACCGTACCTGTGTGTGAAGCTCCAAATTACATAGGGGACACATGAGGGACAAGTATTAAGGCCTACATGCATGCTGGTTGTCATGGAGACCAAGTTTAAAATTTGAATTTGTTCTGGAAGTTGCACAGCAGAAGTCAGTTGGAATTAATCTACTTTGTTGCAATGTGTTTGTGGGGCTGACATCATGCAGGAGAAAAAAACCGATTTAGAACCCACAGACTGCTAGGTTTGAAGGGATTGGAGGAAACATAGGATGCAAATGTGAGTGACCAATCACTCTGTACTCCTGTGCATGAGATGGGCCAGCAAGGCAGATATAAGGCAGCCAGGTCCCATGAGGGAGCACTTGCCTGCACATCTCTGTATTCCACGACCCAGCTGCTGCCACTGATTCCCTGGAACCATGTCAAGGGCTGTGGAGAGGTCACAGCCATTCACCCTGGAGGAGAACATGGCTTTGGTGGAAGTGATCCTCCCATGGTACCCCATGCTGTATGGGCGACCAGGTTATCAGGTGAGTGCAGTGTCCACTGGCACAGACTGTGTCCCTTTTTTGTGACTGTGACTTCTGCCATTGTGTCCAGGTGTGACACACATGCTATGTACTGTAGGGGGGGTCCCAGGGGGGGGAATGCCTGATGTCTCCCAGCAGTGCCCTGAGACAGGAGGGGTGGGTGCCTATCACTCCCAGCAGTGCCCTGAGACAGGAGGGGTGGGTGCCTATCACTCCCAGCAGCGCCCTGAGACAGGAGGGGTGGGTGCCTATCACTCCCAGCAGTGCCCTGAGAAAGGAGGGGTGTGTGCAGCGTCCTCCCAGCAGTGCCCTGAGACAGGAGGGGTGGGTGCCTATCACTCCCAGCAGTGCCCTGAGACAGGAGGGGTGGGTGCCTATCACTCCTAGCAGTGCCCTGAGACAGGAGGGGTGTGTGCAGAGTCCTCCCAGCAGTGCCCTGAGACAGGAGGGGTGGGTGCCTATCACTCCCAGCAGTACCCTGAGACAGGAGGGGTGGGTGCCTATCACTCCCAGCAGTGCCCTGAGACAGAAGGGGTGGGTGCAGAGTCCTCCCAGCAGTGCCCTGAGACAGGAGGGGTGGGTGCAGAGTCCTCCCAGCAGTGCCCTGAGACAGGAGGGGTGGGTGTGATGCACAGTGTGAGCCTGGATCATTGATTGTGTAGTTGCCCTCATTCCACCTGTGTCCTTTCAATGGCACGTACTGCTTTTGGCCTTCCCCCAGAGGATCATGTCCCTATGACAAAGGTGCAATGCGTTGGATGCACACTATGCCTTGTTGTAAACAGCAAATGTGTTCTAATCTGTGTCCCTGTGACATGTGCCAGGTGTATTGATGTAGTGTCACTTATTCATCCTCACAGGTAGACGCCTCTGCCAAGGAGCAGATATGGCTGGACGCCGTCAGCGCCGTGAGGAGTGCGGATGGTCGGAGGCGGCACCTGTCCCAGGTGAGGAAACGCTGGCAGGATATCCGGTGCTGGACGCGGAGGATCGCACGGGTCCTGCTGGGGGACTCACCTGAGAGCCACAAGAACCGCGGGCGCCGCTGTCTCTCCCACATCCGGAAACGTGTGCTGGCGGTGGTCTTTCCTGACTTGGACAGGCGTCTACAGGACATGCAGCAGCCGGAAGGGGGTAGGTACATGTGTGTGTTTGTTGTGTTTCACCAGCATTTGTAAGTGCACTGTTCCATGGATACACTTCCAGGGTTTATGGTGCTGTGCAGATCCTGTTCCCCACAGTATTGCAGTGCTCTCCTGCCTCCCTTCCCCTCCTTGCAATGTGTTCCCTGGTCTGTGTGTAGTCACTCCATCACAAGGTTATGTAGCCTGACACCTTCTCCAAGTGTACAATGCCTGCAGCATCATGTATGGGGGTGGTGTGTAACAGGTTTTGTGACCTTGCCTGTGCCCTGTCCAGTTCTGGACTTGTGGGTTCCATGTCAGTTGGCACTAATGCTGAGTCCAGACATGGGAGTTAATCTCTCGAGTGCCAGGCCTTCCAGCAGGCATGTCCCATGTGGTGGCCTGTGACATGATGTGCATGAGTGTGCGTTACGCATAGTGCAGGGATGTTAGCGTGTGTTGCAGTCATTCCCATTCAGGAGCATGGAGTTGTGTGGCCACTATTGTCCCCAGGGGCATATTTTCCTAGGTATCATGTGTGTAATCCGAGAATGTCGACAATGTCTGTGTCTACAGCATAGGTTGTGCTCTGTGCCATTGTCCCCTGGCACGATGTTTCTTGACGTGAGATGTATTACAAGTGTCCACTGTCCAGCCTGACCTGATTTTCAAAGTACATACTCACGGTGGCCATTGCCTGTGTGTCTTGTTGCAATCATCTGATGATGCCCATTTGTACATGATTATTTGGACAGGCGCACCTTGGGTATTTGGTGTGCAATCTTGAATTATTGCATCCCATGTGTATTTCACCCAGACTAAGAGATGTAGGTGCTTCCTGTGTCTCCACAGATTTGTCTCATGTAGGGGGTGGGTGGTGCGGGCATGGCCTACATGTCAAGACCTGTTATCTCCTTGCTAGGACTGGCCAGTGTGTGATGTTTGTCTGGACATACACTCAAGGTGCAGTGTGCCAGTCAGGGTGGGTATGTTATCAGTATTACCTATGCTGCATGTGCCTCTAGTTCCTGGATATGGTCCCTGCTCATCCCAATTTCCTGCCACGCTGTGTGGTGCAGATGCAGTGCTGTATTGTCCCCAGGGCCTTGCTCCTCAGTCAAAATTCCATGTAATCTCATTTGCTATTGTGTCATGCTCTCCATAGTTTTTCCATGGCATGGTGGGTCACACAACTGTGTCTTGCAGGGCCGACATATGTACCTTGTTTTTTAGTTGTAACTCTTCCTTTGTTTCAGGCTATGCACTGTAACCTAAGTAGATTTGACTCATGTGACATATGTATACAGGTGGATGATTAATTTCTGTCTCTTCACCCTGCCCACAGCATTGTCGGGGGACACGGAGGGAGACATGGACACAGACGGCGCGGAGGGACCGAGCACCAGTGCCAGCGGTGACATCGGGGCTGGCACTTCGAGTGGGACTGAGGCGGAGGAGAGTGAACCCGGGGACCTGTCGACTGGCACAACAGAGTATGAAGCTGACGGGTCCGAGGATGATCTCTCCGAGTGGGCGGTGGCTGCACCACCATCTGACAGCAGCCCTACATCTGGCACCGCCCCCTCCATTGGCATCAGCCGCCTCCCACGTGCTCGTGTCCCTTCCCAACGTGCCCGGTCACCACATGTCTCCTTCCTGCCAGGCACCGCACCCCCTGCCCCTGTCTCCACTGCTGCCGCCAATGCTGAGTCTGTGGACATCCAGCGGCAGTTGCAGATTGGTCAGACTGCGATCCTTAATGTCCTCCATGCCCACAGCCAGGTCCTCAACAACACGGAGGCATACTTGGAGGGCATTCATTCATCGCAGGCTGACCAACGCAACTTGCTGAGGTCCATAGACTCCACACTGACTGCAGCAGTGGGTCTGCTGCAGCGCTACGTCCCACCCCCTACCCCTGCCCCTTCCACACTTCCCACTCCCATGCCTGTCCCACATACACCCAGACGTAAGCATGCACCCACCACAACACACACAGGCACCACACCAGCAGGGAAGGTCCGCCGCACACCTCCTGACACGCACACACAGGGTGAAGTAGGCACACCCACTGGGTCGGGGGGCAAACGTGTGACACGCAGCCAGAGTGGGAGTCCGCATTCCACCCAATCCACTCCCTCCAAATCACCTCCCCTCTGCTCTCCTGGCCAGATCTCCCCCAAAGACTCCTTCATGGCCGCTCTGTCCCTGAGCCCCACTGTGACACCACCCCGCAAGCGGTCAAGGAAGTCCACGGTCAGGGTGCTTGAGTCCCCCCCCCTGTCCACACCCTCCCCCAGTGGCGCTGCGACCCATCCCTCTGACCCCCCCCCCTCCTTGGGGCCTGTGGTTCCTTCGGGTGCAGGGGAGTCCCTGGAGGACCTTGCCGAGGTGTGCAGCGCGCTCCTAGAATCCACCTTTGGCCCTGCCCCACCCCCTGTGGTGGAGTCCTCCATCCCTGCACCCACGTCGCCTACCCTTCGCCCTCCTGTCCCTGCGGTGCCTGTTCCTTCCCCCCAACATGATGCCCTCACCCCTGTGGAAGACAACGGCTTGTAACTGTGCAGGCAAGCTAGGGGACACGCATCCCACTGTGTCCCCCATCCAGCTGTGACTCCTGGACTGCCCTATGGGCTTTGTAATTATTGGACTTACTTCATACTAGTTTTTTGCTCATGCTGAATAAAGCTATTTATTTTTTGCCCTTGGAACACTCCTGCTTTGCTGGCATTGCTGTTGGTGGGGCTGCTACATGGTTGTGGGTGTAGGTCATGTGTTGGGTGTGTGGGAAATGTAGTAGTGTGCTGCTCATAGGGGGGACCCTGGGATCTGTGTGCCATCACACGGTGTTAGCTACCTTTCTCCATTCATGTAAGCAGTTGCTGCATGTTGCAATTGTCCCAAGGTGTATTCCTTCCTCTGTGTACCCTGACTTCTTCCCTGCAGGGTGTCCCCTGACTTTAGCGCAGAGCTGTGTGTACATTAGCTGGGTGTGTGACGTAGTCCTTCACCTTTGCACATGCATGCTGAGCCATTCTCCACCTGCTTCATTCGTGGCATCCTTGGTAGTCATTGTACTTGTGTATGTGGACTATTGACATGACTTCATGTGGACATGTTTTCTTTTTGGCCCTATGCATGCGTATACTCCCAGCCTCGCACACATGTGGTACATGTACTGCAGGGTCTTTGTGCACCTGACTGACATTTGTGGGCATGGTATCTGTGGCTACTCCACCCTTTGCGTTCCATGGGCACTGCTGGGAGTGATGGGCACCCACCCCTCCTGTCTGAGGGCACTGCTGGGAGGACTCTGCACCCACCCCTCCTGTCTCAGGGCACTGCTGGGAGGACTCTGCACCCACCCCTCTCATGTCTGGGCACTGCTGGGAGGAGTCTGCACCCACCCCTCCTGTCTCTGGGCACTGCTAGGAGTGATAGGAACCCACCCCTCCTGTCTCTGGGCACTGCTGGGAGGACTCTGCACCCACCCCTCTCATGTCTGGGCACTGCTGGGAGGACTCTGCACCCACCCCTCCTGTCTCAGGGCACTGCTGGGAGGACTCTGCACACACCCCTCCTGTCTCAGGGCACTGCTGGGAGTGATAGGCACCCACCCCTCCTGTCTCAGGGCACTGCTGGGAGGACTCTGCACCCACCCCTCCTGTCTCTGGGCACTGCTGGGAGGACTCTGCACCCACCCCTCCTGTCTCAGGGCACTGCTGGGAGTGATAGGAACCCACCCCTCCTGTCTCTGGGCACTGCTGGGAGGACTCTGCACCCACCCCTCTCATGTCTGGGCACTGCTGGGAGGACTCTGCACCCACCCCTCTCATGTCTGGGCACTGCTGGGAGGAGTCTGCACCCACCCCTCCTGTCTCTGGGCACTGCTGGGAGTGATAGGAACCCACCCCTCCTGTCTCAGGGCACTGCTGGGAGGACTCTGCACCCACCCCTCTCATGTCTGGGCACTGCTGGGAGGACTCTGCACCCACCCCTCCTGTCTCTGGGCACTGCTGGGAGTGATAGGAACCCACCCCTCCTGTCTCAGGGCACTGCTGGGAGGACTCTGCACCCACCCCTCCTGTCTCTGGGCACTGCTGGGAGGACTCTGCACCCACCCCTCCTGTCTCAGGGCACTGCTGGGAGTGATAGGCACCCACCCCTCCTGTCCCTGGGCACTGCTGGGAGGACTCTGCACCCACCCCTCTCATGTCTGGGCACTGCTGGGAGGACTCTGCACCCACCCCTCTCATGTCTGGGCACTGCTGGGAGGACTCTGCACCCACCCCTCTCATGTCTGGGCACTGCTGGGAGGAGTCTGCACCCACCCCTCCTGTCTCTGGGCACTGCTGGGAGTGATAGGAACCCACCCCTCCTGTCTCAGGGCACTGCTGGGAGGACTCTGCACCCACCCCTCTCATGTCTGGGCACTGCTGGGAGGACTCTGCACCCACCCCTCCTGTCTCTGGGCACTGCTGGGAGTGATAGGAACCCACCCCTCCTGTCTCAGGGCACTGCTGGGAGGACTCTGCACCCACCCCTCCTGTCTCTGGGCACTGCTGGGAGGACTCTGCACCCACCCCTCCTGTCTCAGGGCACTGCTGGGAGTGATAGGCACCCACCCCTCCTGTCCCTGGGCACTGCTGGGAGGACTCTGCACCCACCCCTCTCATGTCTGGGCACTGCTGGGAGGAGTCTGCACCCACCCCTCCTGTCTCTGGGCACTGCTGGGAGTGATAGGAACCCACCCCTCCTGTCTCTGGGCACTGCTGGGAGGACTCTGCACCCACCCCTCTCATGTCTGGGCACTGCTGGGAGGACTCTGCACCCACCCCTCCTGTCTCAGGGCACTGCTGGGGGGACTCTGCACACACCCCTCCTGTCTCAGGGCACTGCTGGGAGTGATAGGCACCCACCCCTCCTGTCTCAGGGCACTGCTGGGAGGACTCTGCACCCACCCCTCCTGTCTCTGGGCACTGCTGGGAGGACTCTGCACCCACCCCTCCTGTCTCAGGGCACTGCTGGGAGTGATAGGAACCCACCCCTCCTGTCTCTGGGCACTGCTGGGAGGACTCTGCACCCACCCCGCTCATGTCTGGGCACTGCTGGGAGGACTCTGCACCCACCCCTCTCATGTCTGGGCACTGCTGGGAGGAGTCTGCACCCACCCCTCCTGTCTCTGGGCACTGCTGGGAGTGATAGGAACCCACCCCTCCTGTCTCAGGGCACTGCTGGGAGGACTCTGCACCCACCCCTCTCATGTCTGGGCACTGCTGGGAGGACTCTGCACCCACCCCTCCTGTCTCTGGGCACTGCTGGGAGTGATAGGAACCCACCCCTCCTGTCTCAGGGCACTGCTGGGAGGACTCTGCACCCACCCCTCCTGTCTCTGGGCACTGCTGGGAGGACTCTGCACCCACCCCTCCTGTCTCAGGGCACTGCTGGGAGTGATAGGCACCCACCCCTCCTGTCCCTGGGCACTGCTGGGAGGACTCTGCACCCACCCCTCTCATGTCTGGGCACTGCTGGGAGGACTCTGCACCCACCCCTCCTGTCTCAGGGCACTGCTGGGAGGACTCTGCACACACCCCTCCTGTCTCAGGGCACTGCTGGGAGTGATAGGCACCCACCCCTCCTGTCTCAGGGCACTGCTGGGAGGACTCTGCACCCACCCCTCCTGTCTCTGGGCACTGCTGGGAGGACTCTGCACCCACCCCTCCTGTCTCAGGGCACTGCTGGGAGTGATAGGAACCCACCCCTCCTGTCTCTGGGCACTGCTGGGAGGACTCTGCACCCACCCCTCTCATGTCTGGGCACTGCTGGGAGGACTCTGCACACACCCCTCCTGTCTCAGGGCACTGCTGGGAGGACTCTGCACACACCCCTCCTGTCTCAGGGCACTGCTGGGAGTGATAGGAACCCACCCCTCCTGTCTCAGGGCACTGCTGGGAGTGATAGGAACCCACCCCTCCTGTCTCAGGGCACTGCTGGGAGGACTCTGCACCCACCCCTCCAGTGTCTGGGCACTGCTGGGAGGACTCTGCACCCACCCCTCTCATGTCTGGGCACTGTTGGGAGGACTCTGCACACACCTCTCCCATTTCACAATATGTACGCTCATTACATACACGGATGTGGGTACGCTCCATGCCTTCGAGGTGGGGGTACGTGTCGTACTTACACTGTTGGGGTGGGGGTACGCTCCATTCGTCCGCGGGTGAGGCCACGGGTCGTACTTACACTGCTGGGGTGGGGGGTACGCTCCATGCATTCGAGGTGAGGGTACGTGTCGTACTTACACTGTTGGGGTGGGGGTACGCTCCATTCGTCCGCGGGTGAGGGTACGGGTCTTACTTACACTGTTGGGGTGGGGGGTACGCTCCATGCATTCGAGGTGAGGGTACGTGTCGTACTTACACTGTTGGGGTGGGGGTACGCTCCATTCGTCCGCGGGTGAGGCCACGGGTCGTACTTACACTGTTGGGGTGGGGGGTACGCTCCATGCATTCGAGGTGAGGGTACGTGTCGTACTTACACTGTTGGGGTGGGGGTACGCTCCATTCGTCCGCGGGTGAGGCCACGGGTCGTACTTACACTGTTGGGGTGGGGGGTACGCTCCATGCATTCGAGGTGAGGGTACGTGTCGTACTTACACTGTTGGGGTGGGGGTACGCTCCATTCGTCCGCGGGTGAGGCCATGGGTCGTACTTACACTGTTGGGGTGGGGGGTACGCTCCATGCATTCGAGGTGAGGGTACGTGTCGTACTTACACTGTTGGGGTGGGGGTACGCTCCATGCGTCCGCGGGTGAGGGTACGTGTCGTACTTACACTGTTGGGGTGGGGGGTACGCTCCATACGTCCGCGGGTGGGGGTACGTGTCGTACTTGCACTGTTGGGGTTGGGGGTCCGCTCCATGCATACGGGGTGGGGGTACGGTCCGTACATATTTGTCCCCACGCTATGTGATGCTTGTGCGGGCCGTCCCCAGGCCTTTGCCACGTGGGTACGAGCCGTCCCGCCATTGTTGGGGTGACGTAGGTGTGGGCGTGGTACGACTCGTACCCACGCTCTTAAGGCGTGGGTACGGGACGTACCTGTCTGGTTGTGTTGCAGGTTCGCGTCGTCAAGGACTTCCGTTGTGGCGGTCGCTGGCTTGGCTGGACAAGGCCCCACCCCCTCGTAGTGACCAGGGCCTGGGAGTCAGGTATGTCCAGGGCATGTGTGCTGTGTGACTATGGGGGGGGTATTGTGGCCTGCCCCTGCTCCTGCCCCCCCCTTTCCCCCCTCCCCTAGTTGGTCTGACCTTCTGCGGTGTCTGCGTCGTAACCTGTAGAGGAGGTCGACTGCTATGAGGGCCGGGATGACACGTAGGTTCGGGTCCATGTCTGTCCGTCGCGTACTGGTACTCCTTTTTCGCGTCGTCCTGTCTGTCCGTCGCGTACTGGTACTCCTTGTTCGCGTCGTCCTGTCTGTCCGTCGCGTACTGGTACTCCTTGTTCGCGTCGTCCTGTCTGTCCGTCGCGTACTGGTACTCCTTGTTCGCGTCGTCCTGATTTCCCGGCAGTTTTTGGCAGCCGGAAAATATTCACCGTGCGGGATGACGTCGGTGCGAATCGTAATTCCTGGTTCGTGAATGACAGGCTGCGTGCGTCCCGACGTCAGGTCGGCGCTTTCCCGGATCGCATTTGTACGTAGATTTTAGTCGGTCGGTGTTTTGTACGATTCATACGGAAAAGGTGTTTCCGTCCGAATCGTAATTCCATGTTTGTATATTTACACGACCGGGTACGCGTCGGACGGGGAATATGCTCCGTCCGACGGTTCGTACCCGGTTTTTGCCGGATCGTAATCGGCACCCTTATTTGGATTTATAAGAAATTGTATGTTTTGAAATATGTGATAAATATATGTTAATTATCAATATTTATATTAGATAATTAATATTGAAATTATTTACATTTTCGAATATTTCTTTTGATTTTTATTTTTGGTATGTTGTAGATACAATATATTTATAATATCATGTTCATACATTTTTTTGGGTAATATATACAGTTTGATTATTATCTTAATAAATATATTTTATTTATTATATTAATTTTTATAAGTTAAATAATTTTCACATATATAAAAAAAATAGGTATTCTTTATGAGTATTTTATTCTAATGTTTTACTAATTTTTAAAGTAATGTGTAATGTTAAATAAATAGTTAGGGCATTTTTTGGGATTTTCTTAGTTGTTATGTTTGTTTGGGTCTTTTATTTTGTAACCGCTCGCTGTTGTTTTGGGTTATTTTGGTAGAATCCAGGTCGCGGTCGGGAGCTGTTTCGAGTTTGAGAAGGTAAGAGTTATTTTCTTTATTGTTAAATAGTTTTAAGTGTTTTGTGGAAGTAGTAATGTTGTAATAAGTGTGTATGGATTTATGTTTTAGAAGTTAGGGTGTTAGTAATAGTTTGTATACGGTTTTATAATTTACGTTGTGTTCCGTGTTTGTGGCTTTGTTAGTGTTTTGTTATTTAGGTGTGTTAAAGTTTTATAGTGTTTGAATAATGTTTGTAGTGATGTTTTTAGGTGTATTATGTGTGTTTGTGTGTGAGTGGGAATGTTTGTTTCTCTTTTGTAGGTTTTACGGAGAAGATATTTTCGTCTCTTTCAAACACCTTTTTTTTTTAAGCAAGTGTGGATTAGTAGTGTTTACTAATCTTTATTTTACACTTCCTTTATTGTTCGGGTTTCCAGGAGCGGTTATTTACCTTTTTAATATTTTTCGGGATTTTTATGGTTAATGGATAGTCGTTTTTTGGCGTAGACGTTTTTTTTCGAAAAACAGTTGTATTTTCCATTTTATTTGGATTTCTTTTGGATACCTATGGATTTTGAACTACCTGGATTTATTTGGAAGGAATGTTATTATCCCATTGGAGCAACTACACAGGTAAGTTTATTTAAATATTTTAATTGTGGGTGGGCAAATCTTATATATTTAATATTGTTGTTGTGTACTTGGTTTGTTTAATTATGTTGTCTAAATATATGTAGATATAAATTATTTATATATTTTAGACCACATAATTAAATATGTAATTTAATAAAGTGGTTTATTTATGGTGTGATAGTTGTTTTAGTAGAATTGTGGGTTAATATTTTGGAAAGGGTTTAGAAGAGAGTTTGAGCTATTATATTTAAGTACTCAAGTCCTCTTGTGGATGGGTATAGCTGTACCTGTTGTTGTAGGTAATTATACATTTGAGTAGTTTGTCTAGATTGTTTTGGTTTTAATTGTAGGACAGATTGTTGCATTCTTAATTCTTGGAAACTTTGTTCCTTTTGTATGGCAATTAGTAGTTTTTGTAGTGTTGGAGTTGTTCTCCCAGTAGAAGTTAGGAATGCATTATGCCAGCCCTCGACGGCGTTGTTAGTTTTGGCTTGTTGGTTGAGTGTACTTACATATACATTCCACCAAGGTATTTGGAACTTGGGCTGACGTCTATGGCCTGATCTGTGTAGTCTCCCTACCCAGGTATCCTCAAAATAATCTAAGAGGGGAGATAACTTTACTTCATTTTGTTTGTAGAATGGACTTTCTAATAAAAGATTGTAATGTTCTGCAACATCTGTGGTTGGTACATAAGCTAGGGCTGTTAGAAGTTTTATTTGGTGTGCAAAACTTATGTTTGTGGCATATTCTACACTTAGTGAAGATTTTTGTAAATGTCTCCATATACATTGGTTTAGATGGAAGTAACATCCTTGGATAGCTGTATGGGGGTACAGTTTTAGAATGCAATTTATCATGGCTTGCTCAAAGTCTATGATAATTCTTTGAGGGTAAAAATCATTTGATTCTTGTTTTAGTTTTCCTAGCATTTCATTATATGTTGTGTTTTGTTTGTTAGGTAATAGTGCATAAATTAAAGGTATGGAAGTGTTGTGATATTGACCGTGTATTGTGTAAAGCTGGTAGAATGGTTTTGGGCATATTGTAAAGGTGCCATCCATCATCCATGTTTGGCATTGTTGGAGTTTAGTTATATTGTTTGCAGTAGCAAACATTATGATTCTTTTTTCAGTGCTTTTGTTATCAAAAAAAAATAAAAGGTTCATTATTGTGGGTGATAGTTAATTCTGGTGGAATGATGATATCTTGAAAAGTTTTTGGGGATGGTATAGTTGTCGTGGTTGATTTTTTGGTCCTAGCAATTGTTCTTTTTATAGAAGCAATTGATGGTAATTGGCCTCTTGCTTCTTTGGGCACTCTAGGTAATAGTTCTTTTAGGATTACACTTGTAGCAGTTTGTGAACCAGTGCTTAATTCTTTTATATTTTCAAGGGTTGATCTGACTTCTATTTCAGAGAGATTGGGTGGATGGTTATGCTCTCTTGTATATAGTACAGTTGTTTCTCTTGTTGTTGCTCGTCCGTAGCATTTGTTTGAATAATATTTAGAACACTTCCAGTTCACTTTTCGGTCCGTCTGCTTTTCTTGGGTGTATGTGTAACCGATGTAACACAATAGGAATTTTCCTTTCTGCGAAGTTATAAATTGGGCTTCTGGAAAAAATGTATATGAAAATATATGCAATTGTACTTTATATATTTCTATAAAAATAGGAAACAAAAAACTATTTTATATATACTTACCAAGTGTTTTTGGTTGTATTTGAATGAAGATGTTCTTTGTAGACAAAATGCTGTTTAGTTGATGTAGTCTCTGAAAGTTAAAGAAGATATATTGTTTTGGTTGGTTTAGTTTTTTAAGTGGGGTGGTATTGCTGTTTGGTATAGACTATTTTTTTAGTAGAAACTTTTTTTATTGTTTTACAAATCAACAACTCAACAAACATTCCCCTGCCTTCACCCGTCCCGGAAGTACCACACATTTATCATCAAGACCAATTATTCAGGAGAAGGAACAACCTTCCCACCCAGTTCTCTACCCCCCTCTCCCCCACCCCATGTCAATGTACCCCTGTCCTCTACCCCTCTTCCTATGTGCCCCTCCTCCCTAATAAATAAGATGCAGGAGCCCAACCTCTCCCTAAGCAAATGGAGCCTTCCCTAATGCCGAGTGGTATAGATTATAGGTGTTTATTTATACAGGTTTTTACAAACTTAAAAAAGAGAACATGGATTTGTTGAGGGGTTTAGGATGTTTTGGGGTTTGAGTAGGATTTAATTAATATTTTATAAAGTATTTTGATAGTATACTTACTTTTTAGTGAGTCCTTTCTGGCAATCTTCAATATTTTCTTTAGCTGTTTTGAGTAATATCTGTAGTGGAAACATAAAGAGATGGAATATATAAGTTAGTTATTTATTTGAGTAAAGATAAATTAGTGTTTTAGTTTAATTTGGTAGTTTAGTTAGAAAAGATTATTTACTTACGTTTTTAGAATAGTAGTAGGATGTAGGTTTCTTCTGTTTAGCAGAGTTTCTTCTTCGTTCAATGCTTTGGTTTAAGGCACAGTAGAAGACTTGTTTTAATTGGTTTATATAGTGGTTTTAAATTGTTTCTTGAATGTTATTGGTTGTTTTCTGTATGTGGCCTTTCTATTGGATGGTTTGAATTTTTTCAAGTTAATTGGTTTCCTTTTATGGAAAATGCTAAGTAAGAGTATATTTAGTTTTAAAGGAGGAGAGTTTTAAATAATTATATATAAAACGATTGTTTATAATGTGTTGTAATTGTGTAAAATGTGTTCGAAATGTCTATGTGATAATTATTTCAGTGTTTTTTTATTATGTTGTTAAATATTTAGATCGTTATAAATGTAATGTTTATGTTTAAGTAGAATATAATTGGAAAATGTATGTTTTCGCAAAATATTGTATTTATGTTGTTTAAAGTATAGGTTTTATTAGTATTAGAATTGTCGATATATTTAAAAAAAACGATATTATTGATGTCTATATTTTGGTTATCGATATTTGTTACATTTGTTATATTTATTTACTTATGTCGATATTTAGTATTGCGATATTGATGTGTGCGATATTTGTGTGATCGATATAATTGTTTTACGATATTGTCGTGTCGATATTAGTGCAGTTTTTTAATTAAGTATACAATGTCGATAATTTTGATGTCGATATATTTGATGCGATATTTGTGTAGTTCGATAATGTGTCTTTCGATAATATGTCAGAGATCCCTTTCCACATCAGGAGTGCAGAGCCATGATAAGCACAGACCACTGGTGTGACAAACTAAGGCTCTTGAAAAGTTGTTCCCTACACCGTAATAGTTTTGCAGAGCAGGAGAAGTGGAGGGTTGGTAAGGAATCTGGGGCTAGACAGTCTCTACTAGATAAGGTGTTACAGAGGGTAAGTAAATTATTAATCTGATAGAGACTTCTAGCCACTGATTTCTTACCTTAGAATAGATACCCAAGCAATACTTCCCCAGAGGTGGGACTGCAAAACAAATTAGATTAGAAAATCCTGCAGGACCCAACGTGGGAAGTGCCCTTGACGACGGACTTGAACGTCCAGGCAGTAGTGCTTGGGGAAACGTGTGCAGTGAGGGCCATGCTGCTGCCTGGCAGATGTCCAACACATGGATGCTGCGTGAGAATACAGTAATCGCAGCCTTTGCTCTGGTAGAGTGACCCCCTAAGCCCTCAGGGGCTGCTTCTTGGCCAATACATAGCAGATCTTAATCCATAGGACAATCCATCACAAGATGTTTCTCTTCTGTACTGCCTTCCCTTTTTTTGCTCCCACATAGCCCACAAAGAGTTGATCGTCCACCCAGAATTCTCTTGAGGGTCAAGGTAGAACGCAAACGCTCTTTTTGGATCTAGGCGATGGAAAAAACTAGTTACTTACCTGTACACTATGGTTCTCCAGTATTATCTTTCATAGATTCACATGCTTGTATCTTCCCCGTCGTCATGGTGGGAGTCTCACGGTAACAGAATGACCACAGCAGTATAAGAAAAAACTGCATAGCAAAAATCCCATAGGGAATCATCTTATTTGGTAACCAAACCTCATCATTATTTGGTCCAAGACTCAGCCAATCGGCTGCCAGCCCTGACATCACACTCCCCAGCAGAGCCTTCCTGCCTCAGATTTCCAGCCCCGAGTGCGAGACTAAAATACACCCAGAGACAATGAGGTTCTGCCTGAGAAATGGGGAGGTGGGCGGGCCGCATGTGAATCTATGAAAGATAATACTGGAGAACCATAGTGTACAGGTAAGTAACTAGTTTTTTCTCCAGTATTCAATCTTTCATAGATTCACATGCTTGTATCAGAATAGCAAGCAGTACTTATCCCAAATTGCATTTCTAGGCTAGAACCCCCAATAAACAGTGGGCTCTGCTTTTTTTTTGTATAGAATGTTAACATACATTACAGTTTTCAAAATATTTGTCTAAATATACAGATACATATATCTCTATATATACAAATAAAAATATTCCATGATAAATACCTTAATGAAATAGAAGCCGTAGAACCGCTTGTCCCACTGCTGCATCCTTTTTCCATGCCGTGTCCAGACAATAGTGTCTAGTAAAGGTGTGCGCATTTTTCCATGTCGCAGCCCTACAAATGTCTGGCAATGACACCCCTGCGAATAGAGCCGTAGAAGTTGCCATCTTCCTTGTGGAATGCGCACGTACTTTGTCTTGTAAAGGCTTTCCAGCTTTAACATGACACAAGGAGATTGCTGAAGATATCCACCTTGAGATACTAGATCTGGAGAGTGCCACACCTTTCTTGGGGCCAGCAAAGGCTACAAAGAGTTGACTTGTCTTTCTGAACGATTTCGTCTTATCGATGTAACATTTCAGACATTGTTTAATGTCCAAAGAGTGTAAAGCTCTTTCTGCAGATGTTGAAGGGTCTTTAAAAAATGTAGGCAAAACCACCGGTTCATTCAGATGAAAGCTGGAGGGAACCTTAGGAATAAATTTGGGGTTCGTCCTCAGAATTACCCTGTCCTGCCTGAATTGAAGGAATGGTTCCGCAATTGAGAAAGCTTGGATCTCGCTGACCCTTCTTGCCGACGTCAGCGCTAATAGCAACGCTGTCTTCCATGAGATAAATTGCAATTCCGCCTTATGTATTGGCTCAAATGGCGGTTTCATTAGCTGTGCAAGAACCGTATTAAGCTGCCAAGGAACCACTGGTCTTTGAACTGGAGGGAACATTATGAACTGCCCTCTGAGAAATTCTTTAATAACTCTTTGGGACCACAGCGATGGTAGGTCAGGAACTCTTGTGTACCTTGAAATAGCGGCCAAGTGTACTTTTATAGACATATGAGAGAGTCCAGATTTGGCCAACGTTAACAGATATGGAAGAATTTGATCAGGAGAGACTCGAAACGGATGTAGATCCTGAGATGCACACCAATGACAAAATCTTTTCCATTTCGCCGAATATGTTTTGTTTGTAGAGATTGCTCGAGATCGTGACAGAATCTCTCTGCACTGCTGAGGGATCTTTAACAGTTGGAACTCATGTTCGTGAGGTTCCATTCTGACAAGTTCAGCGATTTCAAATTTGGATGCAGTATCTGTCCACCGTTCATAGTTATCAGATCCTGCACTAATGGGAATTGTATCCTGGGTGTCACTGAAAGTCTGAGAAGTTCCGAGAACCACGCTTGTCTCGGCCACGCTGGGGCAATCAGAATCAGATGGCACGGCTCTGATTTCATCTTTCTTAAGAGCTTCAATATTAGAGGAAAGGGGGGAAATGCATACACAAACATCCCCGTCCAGCACATCTGTAGCGCATTGCCCCACGACCCTTTCTGCGGAAACCTGCTTGCAAAGTTTTTGCATTTCGAATTGTGGCGATCCGCAAACAGGTCTAACTTTGGAGTGCCCCATCTCTTGAAAACTTTGAAAAGTTGCTTTTGGTTCAGTTCCCACTCGTGAGAAATCTCGGACGATCTGCTCAGAATATCTGCTCTTGTGTTGTCTACCCCTGCAACATGTTGTACTTGAAGCGAGATGTTGTGATCTAGAAGCCACTTCCAAATTTCTTGTGCTTGTTTTGACAATATTTTTGATTTTGTACCCCCTTGTTTTAGAAGGTAAAACATGGACGTTGAGCTGTCTGTCTTCACAAGTACTGTTGAACCGCGAATCTTGGGAAGAAATGCTTTTAGGCCCAAGAACACGGCCCTTAGTTCCAGCAAGTTGATGTGGAGCTGCGTTTCGCACTTTGACCAGTGCCCCTGAATTTCGAGCTCCTGCAGATGCGCTCCCCAACCTTAAAGTGAAGCATCCGTCATCATTACGAAACTGTAGCTCTGTGATTCGAAAGTCAGTCCTTCCGCTAAATGATCTCTGATCTTCCACCATGACAGGGCCTTTCGGATCTGAGGAGTGATAACTATTCGATCTTCGAAGGATCCCTGCGACTGAATCCACTGCTTGTCTAGCAGTTCTTGTATAGGTCTCATGTGGAGTCTGCAATTTGGAAGCAGGGGGATACAAGAGGACATCATCCCCAACAACGATTTGTAGGTTCTTACTGAAATGGCCTTTATTATTTGCAACTGTGTTGTTAGCTTTATGATCTTTTGAATCCGTTCCTCTGAAGGATAAGCCTTCGCCTCCTCCGTGCAAATTAGAGCTCCCAGAAATTGAAGGGACTGCGATGGCCTGAGATGTGATTTTTCTAGGTTGACTCTGAGACCTAGGCGATTGAAAAGGTTCATGCAAACTTGAAGAGAGTGTTGGGCTTCCCTGAACGAACCACCTTTTATGAGCCAATCATCCAGATAAGGGAAGATTTGGTGACCTTGAAGTCTTAGATGCGCTGCTATTGGCGCCATACACTTCGTAAAGATTCTCGGCGCCGACTTTAGGCCGAAAGGCAATACTTTGAATTGATAATGGCGCCCCGCCACCATGAAGCGCAGAAATTTTCTATGATTTATATGGATTGGGACGTGAAAATAAGCATCTAAGAGGTCCAGGGATGCCAAATAATCTCCTCTGCCAATCAGAAGGAGTATTTCCTGCAGCGATAGCATTCGAAATGATTTCTTTTGGATGAATTTGTTGAGACCTCTCAGGTCCATTACCTGTCTCCATTTTGATGTGTCTTTTTTCTTTATGAGAAAGAAATGCGAATAAAAGCCTTTCCCTCGTTGAAGTTGCGGAACTTCTTCTATCGCCTCCTTTTGTAGTAGCGCTAAAACTTCTGCCTTGAGGGCTGATAGATGTTCTTGTCTCCTGTGCAGAGGAGGCTGATTTAGAGACTTTTGTACGAACTCCAGGGTATGGCCATGTTGAATGACATCCAAAACCCATCTGTCTTTCGTTATCGACAGCCAAGCTGGATAAAATGAAGTCAGGTAATGAATGCTGCTTCTCGGACAAGTGGTGGGTGTGTTGATGATCTCCCTCTGGACTGTTGCTGATAAGTGTTTGTTGAACGAAATTGCTGATTATTTGAGTATTGGCGATATCCCTGCTGATTGTATGGCTGATATCTATTTGATTGAAAAGAAGATCTTTGTGTGAATTGTCCTCTTGATCCTCTCCTCCGAAAGGACTGGAGCCTGCCCTGTTGAAGAGATCCTAGCGCCCGCGCTGTGTCCGTGTCAGTTTTAATACTTTGGAAGGCATCATCTACATGCTTTCCGAATAGGTTCTCTCTGTCAAATGGCATGTCCACTATTTTAGCTTGCACTTCTGGTCTAAAAGAAGTGGCTTTAAGCCATCCTTGTCTTCGCAGGGCCACTGCACCTGCCATTTGTCTGAATACCACTGAGGACAAATCCATAGCGATGTCTATGGATTCCGAGGCCGCCCTAGCCCCATCCTTTAGAATAGCAGCCGCTTCTTCTTTTTTATTCTCTGGCAGATGAGCTAGTAAAGGTGCTATATCACACCACATCTGCCTATTGAATCTGCTGATGAGGGCTAACGCATTCGAGGCCTTTATGGAAGACGCTGCCATCACCGCAAAACGCTTCCCTGCACCATCCATTCGTCTTCCCTCTTTGTCTGGGGGAACTGCTGAAGTAGAAACTGGATTTTTAGAGTTCCTTTGGGCGGCGTGCATCACCACCGATTCCGGTCGCGGATGACCAATCAAACAGGCTGGAGAGGATTCTGGGGCTCTATATTTTTTCTCTATCCGAGGAACTGAAGCAGCCACTGAAGCCGGGTTCCTCATTACTTTTAACCCTTCCTCCCAAATGTGAGCGATTATTGGTATGGACCGAATCGATTTGCGTGAATCCTCCTTGAGTTCATAGAGGAAACATTTGGCTTCCTGAACAAGAAGTGGAAGCTCAAATCTTTTTGACGCCTTCTCCATGATATCATGGAAACCTCCTATATCTTGTGGTGGAGGCTGCGCCGGTGTCGGAGGTGGAGACGGAGTAGTTGGGAGAATATATTGGTCCCATTCATCCTCAACCTGCGTATCTTCAAGAAGCTCTCCTTCTTCTGGTTGATCCGCGTCACTTTCCTCCAAATCGTCTCTAATTGTCACAATCGGAGGAGATCGAATTTTCTGAGAAGTAGTCTTGGGAGAGGAATGAGGTGGTTGCACCTGTGCAGGCTCTGAACTTTTTGGCGCCTGGGTGTTAGCTTCAGGAAAACGCTGATAGTAGTCATTTATCATCAGCCGCAAGTCAGTTACTAAGGAAATCGGCATTGAGACAGTGTCCTCTCTACTATTAGGCTGAGGTTCTTCCTCTTCCTCGTAGTCATATGATTGCTGAAATGACTCATACCTTCTTGAATCCTGTGCAGGACGATCTTGAAAAGAGAAGACTTCCTGGACCTCCTGATATTCTTCATCGTCCGTTTCCTGACTCTTAATCTGAAGTTGAGACGGAATATATGCCACTCCTGAAGACTGTTCATTTTCTGACTGCAATTCCAGCAGATTAGCCGGAGGAAGCAGAGAAATATTTGTCCAGGCCGTAAAATCTGATGATTTAGCCTTCTTCGTCGACGAGCCTGTTGACGATGGAATAGATTTTAAAGATATTGTCTTTATTTTGGGAGACTTAAAAGATGCCGTCGACGGAGCTCCCGTCGACGGAGATCTCGTCGACGCGGAAAGCTGGATTATCGTCGACATAGTGGTCGTCCACGAAGTAATCGTCGACGAAGTCGTCGACACTGACGATGGGGTCGTCGACGAGGACGAAACCGCCCTTCCCGTCGACGGGATCGTCTACGAGTTTTTCTTCGACAACGATGTCTTAGTCGTCGCCGTCGACGCAGCTGTTGTCGTCGAGATGGTAATCGTCGACGGAGTCATCGACGGTTTTATAGAAATCACAGCCGGCGACGCCCCATTTTTCGTCGACGGAGCTGAGGAGATTTCTCTAGACTCTGTAAATTATTTAAGAGGAGTATGAGGAAGTGAAGACGAAGAAGCCCCTTTGCCTTTTGTCTTTTGTTTTTTAAGCTTCGTGTTATCTTCAGAAGCAGAAGATTTCCTCTTTTCTGATGATCCAGATTCCTCTTCAGAGTCAGATTCTGAAGTGACCTTCTTCTTTTGAAGCCACAGCAGAAGACGTGCCTCCCTGTCACGCAGGCTTTCCGCAGAAAAAGTCCTGCAATGCTTACAGTCTTTAGGCACATGCTTTGGGTGCAGACAATATAAGCAGTCCTTGTGGGGGTCTTCAGAAAACAATCTAGGTTTTCCACAGGATCTGCAGGGCCTGAAGAGCCTCTTTTTAGAGCTTTCAGCCATAGTGAGCAAAAATATGAAGCACAGTACCTCAATCCAGTAAAGGGAATGAACTTCCAGATGAACAAGAGGTCAAAAGTTCACACAGGAACAAAACTGAGCAAAGCTCTGGGAGACTCCTCCTCACACGAAGGCGGTTGGAAATCTGAGGCAGGAAGGCTCTGCTGGGGAGTGTGATTTCAGGGCTGGCAGCCGCTTGGCTGAGTCTTGGACCAAATAATGATGAGGTTTGGTTACCAAATAAGATGATTCCCTATGGGATTTTTGCTATGCAGTTTTTTCTTATACTGCTGTGGTCATTCTGTTACCGTGAGACTCCCACCATGACGACGGGGAAGACACAAGCATGTGAATCTATGAAAGATTGAATACTGGAGAATCTCTCTTCCTCTATGGAGGGATGTTATGGAGGAAAGAAAGTGGGCACGGTGGTGTTCTGGCCTATATGGAATGGAGTCAAAATCTTCGGAAGGAAGTAGGCATGTGTCAGGAGAACCAGCTTGTCCGGATAGAAAGTGATGTAGGGAGGGTGCCCAAGACTACCTGTAATTCGCTGATTCTCCTGGCCAATGTTAAGTCCACTAAGAAGGCAGTTTTTAAAGTAATGAGCCTAAGAGGGCAACTCTGGAGAGGCTTGAATGGTGTACACATGAAAAAAGGGAGTTCTCACTGAGGCATTATGAATGGCGTAGGGTGGGAACATGTGCTGCAGGCCTTTAAGGAACCTAGCCACTATGGGTGACTTAAAGAGAGAGGGTTGGTAAGGCAGCTACAAAAATACAGAGATGGCACGCAGATAACGCATAACTGTGCCCAGAGCAGACCCCTGCTGGGCCAAGGATAAAGCAAACAATAGAACTTGAGATAGGGAAGCAGAAAGGGGGTTAATGTTGTGGGAAGTACACCACGACACAAACAGGCGTATACCGACTTGGTGGAGGGTTGTCTGGCTACCAGTATACTATTACAGACTTCGGGAGGAAGGTCAAGAGCTATCAACTGTCGCCGCCCAATCTCCATGCATGAAGGCGGAGAGTGATCAGGTTTGGGTGCAGAACCCTCTCCTGTTGCTGTGACAGGAGATGCTCTCGAAGAGGCAGCCTGACTGGAGGACCAATGGTGTTGCTCAAGAGCTCGGGATACCATACTTCTCAGGGCCCAATCTGGAGCCACATGAATGACTTGGGCCTGGTCGTTCCTAATCTTCTTGAGAACTCTGGGCAGGACGGGATGCCAAAAAATGTGTCCTGCAAGTCCGAAGCAACCATCCAGTCTCCCGAGTTGAAAGCAGACAGGACTTGGGCAAGCGCAAGCATTTTGATTTTTTCATTCCTCAAGAAGAGTTTGAGGAGGCAACAATCTAGGATAGGATGAAGTCTTCTGATCTTCTTTGTCACCAAAAGGTAGCGGGAATAACAACCACGACCTACTGTTGATACAGACACCCTCTCTATGGCTCCCTTGGTCAAGAGAGCCTGCACTTCTTGACGGAACAAGGAGAGATGGTGTTGCAGGGATTCTGCATATACACAGAACTATGCACAGGAAAACAGGACCTCGATGTGTAGGGGCTAAGCCTTCCTACCGCCTCAGTACCCAAAATCCCAGGAACGATTAGCTATAGTGTCTCTTTTGTTCTCCTGCATACTCA
This sequence comes from Triturus cristatus, assembly GCF_964204655.1. NCBI lineage: Eukaryota > Metazoa > Chordata > Amphibia > Caudata > Salamandridae > Triturus > Triturus cristatus. Next base: position 820,469,236 of record NC_140595.1, read on the forward strand.
CAAAGCTACAAATGATTAGACAACCCAGAACACAACACTCCCGACTCTCTCAGGAATCGCGGTAGCAAGACATACCCTTTCGCTCACTCACTCGTACCTGTCCACAATAAGAATTGACAGAGTCACTGTTATAGTTCGAAATGTTTATTTTAACTATAGTGCTCTATAATGCAGTATACTAGCCACTACCAGCAGCAAAACGCATAAACATAAGACAGTTAGCATTGCAGCAAGTCCATATATTAAAGAGGGGGATGTCATTGTATATAGACAGTGGATAAAGGGCTATAAGGTCTAACCACCCTCCCCTTGGTAAGAAGAAGTTTTATTATATAAAGAAAGATCTCTGGGCTTTGTCAGCAGACCCCATACCTTAGTGCCTAGATGGTATTTCTACATCATAGGAACAGCATAGCTCTTCTCCTTGGAAAGGCCCCTCCCCACCCCAAGTGTGTGTTCGAATAACATGCATCCCCATAATATCAAAGCACGAGTTTTCAAGCAATCGCAGCTGTGTTAGCATGTTTTGTCTAGATGGTAGGGACTGATCGTAACGGGATAACAAGAGGCATTGTTTATCGACCTTGCTCACAGTGTTCAGACTAAACTCCAGGAACAGGCAGAGAACGCAGAAAGCAGCCGGTTCTCATGTGAAAAGCACAGAGTGCTGCAAAATGAAGTCATGTAGTAACGTGCGCAAAAGCAGCATCATGGCAGCAGAGCTCATGCTAACTTACCAATGTTGACAATGACCCTAACAGCCATAATACACCCTCCCCTTGGCCAGGACATAGCATATAGATAAAAGATCCAAACAGAGTTCAAAGGTAGATTCTAGAAGTGCTAAAAAAAAGAAAAAAATTGGAAAAATTAAAAAACATTTTTTTAAATGGTCATTTAAAATTGTGTTTTTCAAATGAGAACGGATTTAATCAAAGCACATCAACTTAAGAATGTAAATCATTGCAAAAGGTTATACCTGTCGTTCTTTTGCAGGGATTCTGCATATGCACAGAACTATGCGCAGGAGAACAGGACCTCAGAGAATTGTGGTGTACCAGAAACTCCCCTCAGAACCAAGAACCCCTTATCCGACTAGCTTAGTATCCCATTCGTTAACCTAGATCTAGCTAGGTGGTCCCAATGTATAGATAAAGCAGAACAAGCGACTTAGATATTTCTCAGGAGTGGTGGGAATCCGAAATACCTGTTCGTATCTATTTGTTAGTCCACAACAGAATAATACAGACACGGTAAAGTTTAAAGAGTTTATTTTATAAACCTCGCGTCCTAAGATGCAGAACTTTGGCTAACACTAGCAGACTAACAGTACAGATCAGAACCATAAGCATTGTTATAATACCATACAAAATGAAAGGAGCAATCATACTAATAATGACAGTGGTATACAGCCACACTCCTTTCCCTAGAATCTAATACATTATTTTTAGACTAGTAGAAGGTCTCTTAGGTTAACAGGGGGGACCCCATACCGTATAGATCAGCTTAGTAGAATCACATCAAAGGATCAGCTAGCTCTCTCATGCATCAGCTATTCTGTTCGAATGTGTGTAAAACCAAACTGTTCTGCAATATTAAAGACGCTTGTCCTTCAGATATTGGCAGCTGTATGCATGATATGTCTAGAAAGTGGTACGATCAATCTAATCACAACACTCTGTACCTTCTAGTGACCCAGACTCGTTCTTTGCATGATGTACAGACCAAGGGCACATTTCACTGTTAAGAATGTGAAACAACAGTTTGTTATCCTGTGGAAATGTGGATTTTCCTGATCAGTTATGTCCCCTATCTTGGACCCCAACGGTTCTATATGCATGTTACAAGTACATGTATGTTCCCTCCAGTTCCAGTTTCTAAGACGCAAACATATGTGTGTCTACCGTCGACATGTTCTCTGTCAGATCCGCCATCAATGGGCTGGATATTCGATTCCTAAGCATGAAAGGCCACCGACTTTATATGGCTAAGTTACTCCATTTTTACAGTTCAGGCAAGTAGGCCCGATTCTGTCCTCAAAGCCTTTCCCTGCTCTCTGTCTTTTGACAGCTTCAGCTTGAGCTCGCATCTGTATCCATGAACTTTGTCCTACTCCCTGTGCAGCTAACGGTGCCTGCCTCGGCCAGTTTTCGCCTGCCTGCCAAGAAGCTGTATTTCACCTTCGAATTATCTATTTTGCTCTCCAGCCGATGCATTCCTGTCTAGTGATTTAGGTAAACATTTCCTTTAGCTCACAAGCAAAGGACTCAGCCTTTCCGTCCTCCTGCAAGTGATTCATAGCCCTGCTGCCATGGAAAGTTTTCTGCCTCTCGCATCTCATATAGACACTTAGGCGTTTGTGCACGCACACAGTCAGTATAGACTAGATTCTGTCCGAGAGTCCTTCCTTGTGGATAACATAGTTCTTTAAACATAGGATGTTAGATATGATTTGGGATTAGGTTGACTTGACCCCCCAGACTTCTCGTCTCCACATGTAGAGCTAAATGTCAAGTCCCTTCACCCCCTAGTTGCACGTCAATCACACGTCATGCTGCTGCGCGCGCATCTATGTTAAGTATTATCGTATAGATCCACCTATGTAAGATAATCAGAGCCAATCATGTTTCTTTTTGCTCCTTATTACGCCTAGTTTCGATTACGTGTCACTATGTTAATTTATCTTATCAATTGTTACGCCTTTTTTGCATTCGTTTCATTGTAAATGTATAACCTATAAAAGTTACTTCTTGTCAATAAAGTATTGTACTTCACTTCCTGAACCCTCGTGGTGACGGAACCTGAAGGCCGCGACTCGAGTCGGCCATTTTGAGTGGAATAAAGCCCATTTAGAAAACCTCTTATACCACGGATTCTGCCTCTTGTTATTTTGAGCTATTTTACTTTATTTTAAGATTCCGTATGAAATTCAGTCCGGTAAAGAAGATTTTATTTACCACATAATGGCGCCCGAACAGGGACACTTTCTCATCTCACGCGCCGGCGGTGCGTTGCAGGCCCGGTCTCCTGCCACAACTGGACGGACCATAAACGCGTACCAGCAGGATTTCCTGTAAGCTCCCTCCGGTCAAGCGGGGGCGACTGAGGCTGCGATCAACCCAGACGAGGCGGTGAGAAGTGCGAAGTATCCCGACCAGAGCCTAGCTGAGAGAGCAAGATCCGAGGTATACAGAGGCCCACCAGGTTTCTCGAAATCCCGATGTCCAGAGGGTCCGCTGTCCGCAGTCATCGAGTCCTGTCCATTCTCTGAGGCCTTCCGTTTCAAGGAGCTACTCGGTGAGTACCATCGCCGGGGAGGCGTGTTGACGCGCACATAGGTTGTGCCGGTCAAGACGGATTTGGGTACACAAATCCGGTCTGCACTGTTTAGCAGTGTATATGTACTGTTTAGCAGTATATCAAGTATTCCGAAGTATGCAGTTATTGTCAAGAATTCAGCGTGGTGATTAGTTAGGCAGACTGTCATCATTGTCGGTCGTTGTTAAAATGTTTAATGTTTAATGTTTAAAGTGTTCAAATATTGTGGTATGAATGAGTGTTCATTGTTCACTGTTCATTATTGTGTTTTTCGTATTAAGTGAGTTCAAGAGTAAGTATCAGATCAGTTGTCAATATGCCGCTCTTCTCGAAGTTAAGACAGATTACTACCAGAAAAGGGGTGCTTGAAGAAGCAGTTCCTATTCCTCCTAGGGACACTCCAGGGCATTTTATGTACCATAAGCATGGCTTAGATGCCATATTGTTTCTTGATCTATGGGTAGATTATACCAAGGGATTGCCGGAAAGTCAAAGGTGGCCCGTAGCGGGAACCTGGGATGCAGAATGCATCATGAAAGTAGAGGAAGAGTTATGGAAAAGAAAGGTCAGACAGTCACAGAAAGACGCTGTTGAGTTATGGCGTAAAGAATCTCATAGACGTACAGAAAAAGCACGTAGACAAGAAGAGAGGAGTAAAGAAAGTTCAAATAAAGTTCAAGAAAATCTATTAATTGAGGAAGGTATCCGAGTGAAATCAGAACAAGTAAATAGACAAAGAAATGCTCTTATGAATGGTATGTATCCCCTTCTAGCCGAAGGACTACCTAAGGCTGCTCCAGAGATGCCAAAAGACTTGCCACCCCCATTATTTCCAATTAAGGTACATCCAAAAGGGCATCCCAGAACCGCAGAAGATGTTTTTCTTTCCTCATATCTAGACGACGCAGCTCCCGAGTATGCTAACGCCGCACCACACAGACCGTCTGGTGTAGGGGTTCAACGTCAGGATCAGGTATCTGTCCCCGTGCAACAGCAAGTCCCGACACAAGCTTCGGCAAGCACATCTGTTTCCGCATCTGTCTCCGCAGTCGATCCTACAGGGGTATCGACACCCATAGTTGCTGTGTCACGTTCAACGAATCCATTCACACCCGACGCCCCAGATGGGGCCACGGGAGGTGCTAGCATTACCTTTACACCACCCAGAATAAATAAACTTGTTTTTCAAGAGTCAGCGCATTCACGTACACCTAAATTCGTAAGTGAACGTACGCTTAAGGAACTCCTTGTAAATTGTAGATATGACCCGGTGGTTGGTAAAGAGGACGAAATGGTCCTGGCATCATTACGTATCAGGCGAGCCGCAGAGTATTTAGCAAGGTTACCAGGAATGATTACGCATCTAGATAACATATATCATTTTGTTCAAACAGGACGAGATCCAGGATGTATTAACAGAGCTATGGAATTCCAGAAAGTAGAGATACAGGGGGAACTGTTACGTTTCCTCATAAACTGTGTGATCAGAAATCAAGACCGCCCGGGGGTAGACCCGAATACAATGCTTATTCTTACAAGATGGAGTCAGAATATATCAGAAGGGAGACACGATAAGCAAAATTGTATAATAGCCATGTGCCGAAAAATCCGTAAAGAAATAGAGCGTATTCATGAAGAAAGATTGGGAACAGACGAGTTTGAGCAAGATGAAGTGTCCGAATCAGGGAATTCCGCAAGACAGTCAGAGACCATAGCCTATGTAGGCAGAGGAAGATCCTGTGATAATGCTAGATGTTTTTCTGATCCCATACACTCTGTATGCCCAAATAATAGCAGAACGTATCCGACGCCTATAATAAATCTGAAGTCTCCTGAACATTCGTTTCAAGCCGCAGATAAAATACTACGAGAACGAAGGGGTTACCACCTCCTCGATTCCATGGATGAGCAAGAATTAGCCAGATCAGCCGTTCACTGGATTGACAGTCCTGAAAAATACGGTGATGAGACCGTAGCACACACGTTTTTTAATCTCAGTACAGATGAACAACGTTTAGCTGGAATCTATATGATTCAGCAACTCCTCATATTATATAAGAGCCAACATGCTGACCCTGGTCCTTTACCTGATATATTAACGGAACTACTCACGAACAGATGGAGAGGTTCTAGTAACAAGCTAATTAAAGAGATATTAGTGTCACGTAAGCAGTATGTCCTTTTTGTAAGTCCGGATTCTCTCTCGCTGCCCCGCAGAGAAAGAGCGCCGTACTATATGGATAGACAAAATCCCCTACGAGAAGTGCACCCAATAAAAGGCGAAGACAATGAGTTTCACCGTGTATTTGTTTACACACCCATATCAAAAATGGAATTATTGGAAATGAAGAAAGTAGTACCTAGTCATGACAAAGACCCAGCGGGTTTCCACCGAGAAATTAAAGACATGTTACTGATGGGAGAGTACACCTTTCCTGATATTATGACGATATTAAAGGTGCTTTTGCCTGCTGGCATTTATGAAAAACTGAAAGAAAAAGAGTGGGAAGTGGGTGACCAAAAGATAGACTGGACAGCATTAGCAGAGGAAGAAAGGGGCCGAACTGCAGGTTCAGGGCTCGGGGATAAAGTTAAACTGTTACCAGGTTTACTAGTACAGGTACTGCCACGTTTATTAACTACAAAAAAGGAAGATTGGGGTGCAATCACAGCCTGCAAACAAAAGCAAGATGAAGACACAAGCGATTATTATGCTCGATTTGAAAAATGTTTTGGTATAAATAGTGGTATAAAAGCAAGTAGTGACTCATATCCACATTTATTTGTGACAAAATTAGTGGAAAATGCATTGCCTCCAGTAAAGAATAGAATATTGAAATTCGAGAGTACCTGGCAAAGTAACACTCCGTCGCAAATGCTACAAATGTTACAGTATCATCACAATAGAATTAGGGATGAACAAGAACACGAGCATAGACGCATGAAGGATACAAAAATGAAAATGCTAGTTTCTCAGACAGTACCAGCAGATGGTCACAAAAAGGGTGTGACACATTCTGGTGATTCTGCAGTTCCTGTAAAGGGAACCTGCAATTACTGTAAACAACTGGGCCATTATGTACACGATTGTCCAGTCCTGAAACGTAATATAGCTACAGGTATTGCAAAGGAGAGACCACGATTAGTTAGACAAGATCAGAATGAACAAGGAGCTATGCAGCATGGACAGTCCATGCCAGTTCAACAACAGTCCATGCCAGCCTCACAGCAACCCATACAGTTTGTGCCAGCTGCACCACCGTTGCCTGCTACTGCCACACAAACCACAACACGACAAATGTATCAGACTGCACAGTATGAATACCCTGAGTATCAGCGTTACGCATGAACCAGCCTAGAGAGGGAAGTTGACTTACCGCTTATCGAGATTCCTGTAGATCAAGAAGGACCTTATGTACATAGTGAATTATTAGGTCAAGATAGAAAATTCTTACTCGATACAGGGGCAAGTCGAACAACCATAAAACGTAGTGAAGTTCCAGGGGCACCCCTCTCAGGCTCTCAAAATGTTTCCCTTGGTTTTTCGGGAAAACCTATTGTTAATGAAGTATCACAGCCTCTACCACTTACGATAGGACCTTTGACACGAACTACAGATTTATTGCTTACTAAATCATGCCCAGAAAATCTGTTAGGAATTAAAACTCTGAAAGCACTAGGAGCCATAATATGTTGTTCTCCGGAAGGAGTAAGGTTGTTTCTACGTGATTTTAAAGGTCACTATGCGTGTAGAGACATGGATCCCCGACTACAGACTTTACCAGTACATCTATGGGCACAAGGCCCTACGGATGTTGGCTGCATGAACATTACACCCTATCGAGTCACATTGAAAGCAGGAGTGGTACTACCACGAATGCGACAATACAAGTTACCGCATGATGCTGTAGTGGCTTTGCTGAAAATCATTGATGAGCTGATTGCCCAGGGAGTAGTTGTAGAAACAGACTCCAATGTATGTAATTCACCGATAATTCCGATTCTTAAACGAACTGATCCTACTGCCCCACCAGTGTACCGATTGGTTATTGATTTGCGTGAACTAAACAAGTGTATTGTACCACAATTCCCTGTGGTCCCTGATATATCATCATTGTTGACAGCAATTGATTCCGAAGCAACATTCTTTACTGTAATCGATCTCAAGAATGCCTTTTTCAGCGTCCCAATAGATCCGGAAAGCCAATATTTGTTCGGATTCAGTTTAAATGGGCGCAGTTTTAAATTCTCACGCGCTCCCCAAGGATTCACAGAAAGCCCCAGCATCTACAGCCAAGCACTGAAACGAGAACTTGACAGTATCCACATGCCAGTCAATACTGCACTGCTTCAATATGTCGATGATCTGCTGATCACCGCAAGAAGCGAGCCAGAATGTGAAAAGGCTTCTCTGACAGTTTTACATTTTCTAGCCGACAAGGGGCACAAGGTGTCTCCTTTTAAGCTGCAATTCTGTGTCCAGCGAGTTATTTATCTTGGTCATTCGCTGTCCAAGGAGGGAAGGCAGCTTACACCAGATCGCATCCAGTTAATTGCTAACATGTCAATACCCCAGACACAAAAGGAGGTGCGGGCTTTCATAGGCCTCACTTCATATTGTAGGCAGTGGATCCCTCAGTACGCATTTCTAGCAAAACCACTCATTCAGTTAACCACACAGGAGGCAGCCACATCGACTGTTCTCCCTTGGACTCAGGAACATACACAAGCTTTTGAAAGCCTAAAGGAAGCTTTATGTCAAGCACCTGTTTTAGCAACACCATGTTATAGCAAACATTTTACACTCTTTGTTACAGAACGCGAAGGTACTGCCTTGTCAGTACTCACTCAGGATCAAGCAGGATCACGCAAGCCATGTGCTTATTTTTCCAGTACATTAGATCCCGTAGCTCAGGCTTTGCCTGCATGCCTGAAATCAGTGGCAGCGACAGCTTTAGCAATCAGACAAAGCGATGCCATAGTGTTAGGACATCCATTGACAGTACAAGTACCACATGCAGTAGAGGTTCTTGTGAACCGAACACAAACACAACACTTGACCATAGCAAGACTTACCGGTTATGAACTGACATTGTTTCAACCACACATAGAGATCCGACGGTGTAATACATTGAATCCTGCTACACTATTACCTGTAATTGGAACAGACCCACTAGCTCATGATTGTGTTGAAATCATTGAAATAAAGACGAAACCTAGACAAGACTTGACAGACGTTCCATTGTTAGATCCAGACCTGACGTTGTATGTAGACGGATCGTGCATGAGAACAAGTACAGGAGATTTAGTGGCCGCGTATGCAGTCACAACAGACACTGAAGTTATTGAGACAAATTGTATAGATACTTTGTCAGCCCAAGCAGCAGAACTTATTGCTCTAACACAAGCCTGTATTCAAGCCACAAATAAGAAAGTTAATGTATACACTGACTCACGTTATGCATTCGGAGTTGTACACGACTTCGGCGTGCTGTGGCGAGAGAGAGGTTATTTAACCTCCCATGGTGCCCACATTCAGCACGGACCCCTCATTCATGCTTTGTTAGACGCAATACATCTACCCACTGCTATATCGATTATGAAATGTAAAGCACACACGAAGGTTACTGATACCATTTCTCAAGGCAATGATTTAGCTGACAGAACAGCTAAACAGACTGCTCAGAATCGCACATTAGACATGACAAAGCCAATAGTTCAGACACCAACACAGTGTATGACAATTAAGGATCCCGCACTTGACGTAATTGACATACAGACACATGCCACAGCAGAAGAAATAAAGAAATGGACTGAACTAGGAGGGATCCAGACAGATCAAGGATGGATGACGAAGGAGAAATCTGTATGGTTTCTCCCTGATTCCATGGTTCAAGCCATTATAGCTACAGTTCACAGTCCAGCACATTTAGGAGAGAAGGCTATGCTAGACAGCATTCAGCACATTTGGTTCAACAAACATTTACGAGCAGCAGCTAAACAAAAAGTTCGTACCTGTATGATATGTTGTCAGTTTAATCCAGGAAAGAGTGTTCCCGTAGAGCAGGGTGGATTTCAGCCTCCTGACCATCCTTTTGAAGTCCTCCAGATGGATTATATTCAGATGGAACGTTGTCGAGGATTCAAATATGTTCTCGTAGTTGTCTGCGCTCTCTCCCGTTGGACAGAGGCGTATCCCGTATCAGATTACACTGCCCCGACTACTGCCAAGCAGCTAGTTCGAGAATTCTTCCCACGGTACGGTTTACCACGTGTTGTATATTCAGATAACGGCCAGCCTTTCTCATCCGAATTAATGAAACATGTCTCACTTTTGTTGGGATATCAGTGGAAATTCCACTGTGTCCGACACCCCGAGGCAGCAGGTCTCGTGGAACGACATAATCAACTTTTAAAAATCAGATTGTCTAAAATATGTCAGGAAAAAGGTGTGGACTGGATAGTAGCTTTACCAGTTGCACTATTTTACATGAGGATGGTAGCACACTCTCGAACAGGGCTATCCCCTTATGAGGTGATCTTTGGTAGACCACCGAATATGTGGGGGACGCCTATACCCCGTAAAATAACTGATGTTGACTGTAATATGCTGACAGATTACCTGGCTTCCTTGATGTCTGCACTACAATCTTGTCGTTCACAGGTAGTCGCAGCTTTTCCCGACAACACCGAGGTGAAACCTCATGATGTAATTCCCGGCGATTATGTTCTCGTCAGGAATTTCGATCGGAAAACCCAACTGGAGCCAAGGTGGAGGCTTCCTAAGTTGGTCCTGCTGATGACCAGAACAGCTGTGAAGATCGAAGGGAGAAAAGGCTGGGTGCATTCCAGCCATATCAAGAAATTTCATGGACTTCCTCCTGACACAAACAGTACTCCCCGTGTGTCTTCCCCCATTGACTCAAAGCTACCTTTGGCTGAGGCCAGTAGCACCGAACTCTATAAGCAGAAACTCAGGTCCAGATCCAAACTGTCGGACGATTTGATTGTTTAAGTCCTCTCCAAGGTGAAGCGGTTGAATCTGTCCCGACATGTATCCCTTAGGTCTGAATGATGTAGAGTCCAGAATCATAATGAAACGACATGCTTATTGTAAATTACTGTGTAGCCACTGTATTGTGACTTTATTAATTTTGTTTTCCTTGAGTTTTTTAATAGTTACTGCAAGTATATTGTTGCATATGTATTATCCTGTTTCTAAACGTGCTTTCAATATAACTGATGAACATTCTTTTAGTGACCTACCCCCACATGAGTTGTCCTATAGACTTGCGCTGCGCAATAACACATTCATTAGTATGTTACATCATTCCCATCAGACTAGTAATGCCACCAATTGTTGGGTGTGTGGCCGACTCCCTCCCTATCAGAATAACAAAGGAGTTCTGCCTTTCTTTCCACATCCGTTCACACACAATGGCTCCTGTGGAGCATGGTTTAGTTTATTAAATTCCATAGACCCAGACACAGCAGTTTATCAACAACATTGGATATGGGGAAATCTGAATCTAGTTTTATTCAAAGTCTGTCACCCTAATAAGGAGGGTCACCCCAGTAGAACAGGAACTGATTTAGAAAATGAAGTGTATAAATTAGGTAATTTTACGCCTAATCTTATGATTTTGAATGTCAAAACCGAAGTTGAACTAATTCTGCCCACTATGTCTGTATTTCCAGTTAAGGGTGAATTATGTGTGAGAAAAGTTGGTTCCATACATATGGGCCATACGTTACTACAGTAGAATATCGTGATCAAGGTAAATCTTCATTTAGAGCTTCTCGCCATTCTTACTTTATATGTGGTCAGACGGCATATATGCGTCTGCCTCTAGATTGGGATGGTACCTGTTACATAGCATTCCTTCTGCCACCTGTTTTCCTAGCCCCCCCTGATTATTATCGAAATGTTCATTTAGTACACAATAGAGAGCGAAGAGATCTCCCAGTTGTCGATTATACTGAAACGGCATGGGACAAGTATGTAGATTTCAATAAAGGTATCTTTCCCTATATAGGTACAATATCAAATAGTAAGCTGATACGCAGACTAACCAAGACTCTTGAAGCTGTAGTAAACGAGACTATAGCCGCCCTAGGCAATCTGACAGAAGAACAATCAGTGATGAGAATTGTTGTTCTCCAGAATCGTCTTGTCCTTGACGTCATCCTGGCCGATAGGGGCGGAGCTTGCAGGGTCATCGGATCCAGCTGCTGCATATTTATACCAGAAAATTCGCCATCTGTATATAAAGCTATAACACGCCTTCATAAGATTGTGAGCCAGATACACGAGAATCCAGGCACTTGGACGTGGTCCGGGTGGTTTTGGAGTGTGATATCAGCCTGGGGATGGAGAGTTCTATCCTTCCTAGGTATTGGCCTTCTTATGCTCTTCAGTTGTTGTTTATGCCTGCAATGTGGACCAGCGATTTGTGGTCTGTGTGCCACATCATGCATTCCATATCACAGTTCTCGTTCAAAATACCGGAAGAAGAAGGAAGAAGAAATGATGCTCCATGAGCAAATCGATGGAATGATGAAGATTGATATCTCTTGAAGGGCAAGTAGGGGACAAGGAGGGAATGTGGAAATGTGGATTTTCCTGATCAGTTATGTCCCCTATCTTGGACCCCAACGGTTCTATATGCATGTTACAAGTACATGTATGTTCCCTCCAGTTCCAGTTTCTAAGACGCAAACATATGTGTGTCTACCGTCGACATGTTCTCTGTCAGATCCGCCATCAATGGGCTGGATATTCGATTCCTAAGCATGAAAGGCCACCGACTTTATATGGCTAAGTTACTCCATTTTTACAGTTCAGGCAAGTAGGCCCGATTCTGTCCTCAAAGCCTTTCCCTGCTCTCTGTCTTTTGACAGCTTCAGCTTGAGCTCGCATCTGTATCCATGAACTTTGTCCTACTCCCTGTGCAGCTAACGGTGCCTGCCTCGGCCAGTTTTCGCCTGCCTGCCAAGAAGCTGTATTTCACCTTCGAATTATCTATTTTGCTCTCCAGCCGATGCATTCCTGTCTAGTGATTTAGGTAAACATTTCCTTTAGCTCACAAGCAAAGGACTCAGCCTTTCCGTCCTCCTGCAAGTGATTCATAGCCCTGCTGCCATGGAAAGTTTTCTGCCTCTCGCATCTCATATAGACACTTAGGCGTTTGTGCACGCACACAGTCAGTATAGACTAGATTCTGTCCGAGAGTCCTTCCTTGTGGATAACATAGTTCTTTAAACATAGGATGTTAGATATGATTTGGGATTAGGTTGACTTGACCCCCCAGACTTCTCGTCTCCACATGTAGAGCTAAATGTCAAGTCCCTTCACCCCCTAGTTGCACGTCAATCACACGTCATGCTGCTGCGCGCGCATCTATGTTAAGTATTATCGTATAGATCCACCTATGTAAGATAATCAGAGCCAATCATGTTTCTTTTTGCTCCTTATTACGCCTAGTTTCGATTACGTGTCACTATGTTAATTTATCTTATCAATTGTTACGCCTTTTTTGCATTCGTTTCATTGTAAATGTATAACCTATAAAAGTTACTTCTTGTCAATAAAGTATTGTACTTCACTTCCTGAACCCTCGTGGTGACGGAACCTGAAGGCCGCGACTCGAGTCGGCCATTTTGAGTGGAATAAAGCCCATTTAGAAAACCTCTTATACCACGGATTCTGCCTCTTGTTATTTTGAGCTATTTTACTTTATTTTAAGATTCCGTATGAAATTCAGTCCGGTAAAGAAGATTTTATTTACCACAATCCTGTAAGGCAAAGTCGAGTCAGCATTTCTAAAATGAATAACACATAACAACAGTGTCGTGTGCAGCGCAGCAGAAACGACAAGCTGGCTTGCTAACAATTACCTCGGTTATGCTAACTTAGTGTTGTAAATAGGGCGTGGCTTAACCCATCCCACACCCCCCCATGATCTGAGCACGAACCAATAGGGATACACTTATCAAGAACGCAGAGTTCAAGTGATATAGAATGGAACCAAGGGCATGAACTATAAGTCCATATAAGGTAAGTGTAAAGTCCGAGAATGAAAAAAAAGAAAAAAATCGTTAAAAAAGTTAAAAAAAATTTCGATGAAACATTTACAGCCCTGGATGCATCCTGGAGCGACAATGTCAATCAGTCAATCCAGAAAGGTATATGCACCGTAAGTTGCAACAGCTTCCAAGAGGAAATCATTGGAGCGTTCCGCAAAAGTATCCGCCATCCAATTTAACAAGGGAAAGGAACACCCGTGTGCATCAATTATCGGAGCATCCAACACCATGATAGGACAACTGTCAGCCTCCTCTATATAACTCCTTTCAAGGAATTCAATAGCCGCCTCTCCGATATCCCAGTTACCAAGGACTCCGTGTGCAGCACCCAAAGCCATAAACCCGACACCAGAACAATCAAATTCATGAGCCACTAAGGGACACATTAGTTCATCAAAATCCGGGTCAGGTGACGCCAAGTTTGACAGGCACAAGTCCAGAGCCCATTGGAAGGGACAATCTAGGCAATGAAAGACAGGTTGCACACACGTAAAAAAGGGAAACCGGAAAGACAATCCATACTTGACGCTTAAGACCGCCAGAGGTAAGGTGCCGTAGTAATCAAGCATCTGGCTACGAAGATGGAGCAGGCGGAGCATGCTGTCTTGCAACTCCTGGCGTGCAGCCATATCGAAGTGCGCAGATCAACAAGAGGATCCCAGCCACCAAAGCGAGGAGCAAGGGGAACCCTCCGAAGATACTCGAAAAAATAGAATGTAAAAATGCGGGGATCACACCAAAAACAGTCTGGAAAGATGTCACGAGGCCCGAGCCCACAATTTTAAAAAAATGAACAAGGCCAGTCGTAGACGAAGCATTAAAGATAGTTTGAATCAAGGTTCCAAAATGGAGGGGGAGGTCAGTATTTAAAAGAGTTTGTACCTCAGTGCGTGTGTTCGCCACATTAAGAAGAAATGTTTCACGGGACGAAGTCAATGCAACCTCTTTTTTAGACAAAGGAGCCCTTATTCTGCTCATCCTATTGAACTCTGCGTTCAAGGTTGGAATCGCTGGCCAGATGGATATATCGAGTCGGCCTTGCGGGGGTGGGAAAAGGACGTTATTACAGCAAACTACTTTTTGCGAAACAGTGACTATGTAAGGAATACCCACTAGCATCCCACAGTAAGCTTCACTATTTAAAAGCAAATAACTACCGTTGGCAAGCAGCTTAAAAGGAGACGTTATAACTGGCATTGGAATCCCCTTTAGGACACAAGCTAAATTAGGAGCGTGTATATTGCAAGCGCCATGTAATTGTATATGTCTACAAACCACAGAATGATCAGGAGCGGAAGTGCATTCTTCACCTTTCAAGTAAACCTCCTTGCCATCCCTTACGCATCTGTAAGTGAACGGAAGTGACCAAACTTCGTGCAGGAACGCATCACCACGTTGTTCATATCTGCCAATGGCATAATGCTTCATGCACGAACTAAATTTGAACAGACTAAAAGGTAAAGTGACTAGTCCGTGTATAAACCACACGGCTGAATTCAACTCAGCAACAGAAAAAGGTAAAGGTTCTAATTTTTCTATGTGCAACAATGCGTAAGTTGCGTCTTTCATGGACATGAACTGCTGTTTTGCTGTCAAATTAAAAGGAAGGAACAACGATGAAATATTCATGTAATCCCAAGGGACTTTCCCTGCCTTTAACATTTGTAATGTCCATGCAAACTGCATAATTGAACGCAACTGATTTTGGCCATGATACAACACAGATACATCATCTTGCACAATATCTACGACAGAAGAAACAATATTATCTAATGTATAAATTCTAGAAGACAGAGTATTAATACTATTATCTATCACAGCCAATACTTTTTCCATATTGGCCTGGTCAATAGCACGTAATCTAGAAGCAGCTTCAATTTGCGACAATTTCCAAATTTCATTGTAAATAGCATAAGCCCATCTTTTGGACCTGCCATTTGCAGGACCCTTAATAAAATCATTCAAATCTATTTTGTCATTTAATCGTGATAAATGAAGCTTAACTGAAGTTAACGTGGAATGTTGCAGCCACGACTGACATAACTTACCTACAGAGTAGGTAGTCACTGTGTGTGAAGTTGTAAAACGAGGGTCAACCCTAAGTTGTGTATACCCCGGAGCCAAATCCAAAAACCGATGTTGACAGGAGTCTGAGCTTGTTTGCCAAACCAACCAACCCTCAGGATTCAATGTTGAAATATTGAAGGTGCCATTGGAAACAAGGGACTGCAACATAGTAAGGGACAGATCTGAGTGATTCTCCCAACCAGGATAAGCACCCAGATCCGGGATCGAGGGGGAAATTAATTTTTTAGATATAACCAATCCAAAACAGGTGGTCTGAAAAATAGACAAATTTAAAAATAATATATGGTTTGGAATAAGACAGGCACGATGCAAGGCCTCCGTTCCCTGTACTTGCCACGGTTTAGTTCCCCAAACCGATTTAAGATCGATAGTAGCTTTCCATACTTCATAACCTCCAATAGCCAATTCATCCATAAAGGATTTGGAATATAATAATTTTGTGTGTGTCAATCTAACCTTAGAAGTGGGTTCTACCGCCACCTTAAAATAAAAAGAAGCAGGGTCTGACACACTAAAATCCGAAAAGTATGTGAATTTTTTCAATAAAGTGGCAGAGCTGCCAGTCATAGGGACAGGACAATGTTCCCACTGAGTGAAATTAACAACATTTCGAAAAGTATTTGCTCTGTGTAGGAAATGTGTGCCATAATGTTGAAAACAAAATTGCTCATCATAGTTTGCAGTATTTAAATACAGATCTTCAGCATCAAATGCAGCATAATATTTCAAATCAGAAAATAGTGCTTCTATTGCTTGTACATCCCAATCATCTGATCCGATGTTTTGTTTAACTACATCACCCATAGAAACACGAAAAACAGTTGGCACATTAATAACTTCGGTGGGACCATGAATTTGAAAGTTCACTGCATCCCACGCAATCCCATCACGTACAGGCCAGGCGGTGATGTTCACAAACGTCTGGTCTCTTTTCATGATGTGTGATGAGGAATGGGGGGCCAAAGTTCCATCAATTAATTGAATTGCAGAGCGTTCATTCAGGTAGTGTCCATTGATAAGTCTAAAAAACACTACCACAAAGCCAATTGTCATGAATAAAAAAAATACAAATCAGCACCAGCCAGATGTAAGTCCAAGGTGCAACCAAAAAATGTCTCTTGAACCAGGCAAAAAATAGAGAAATTTTGGAAGGGGCAGTGGAAGTCAATGATTCAGTTTCAAAGGAAGAATGGGACTGGGTAAGTGCTGTGGTATGTAATAGTGGTAAAGGGACTTCTGCTGGATAAGCATACTCAGGATCATCAGGCAAACCACCAGCAGTAGGTGGCACAGGTGGATCTGCAACTGTGAGCATCTCAATGGAAACCTCAGGCACGATGATAGAGGGTGGCACCACAACAGAGTTTCTCAGTATCGAAGGGCAGGAAACCGAAGGTGTCATACTATGGAGAATCGGCCACCCTGTGTAGCTTGACATTCTCAATTGAAATGTACCTGTTATCCTTGCGACCAGGAAGTGGAGGCAAAACAACTGTACGTGTACCCAGTACTCCAAGCACCGGGACTGGTGCACGATAAGAGGGGCCAAACTCCTTCTTGTTCTCCACCTTCTCACGGACCAGGTCACCAACTCGAGGTAGCCAGCCGACTACCGGAATCAGGAGCGCCTCTTCGGATGTAGAGGGCACGTGGTCCTTTGCTAGAGTGTCTCTGGCTTCTTGTAGATTCTGCAATACAGCACAGTGGTCATCTAGGTCAAAAGGAGCGGCAGCCGCCGCCATGTCTAGACCATCAAGGTCTGGAACAAACATTCTCACTCCAAAGAGCATCATGTACGGGGTCCTCCCACCCAGAGACCTTCTAGGGAGGTTATTAAGTGCACGTTGGACGTCATACAAGTGGGCAAGCCAGTTCCGGCCTGTACCTAATACCTTGGCTGTCAACGATTGCTTTAGGTCACGGTTCATTCGTTCCACAACACTATTGCCCTCAGGCTGGTATGGAGACGAAAATTTGACCTGGACCCCCAAACTTCTCATAGCTTCTTTGTACGCCTTAGAGGCGAACGCCGGGCCCTGATCAGAGTGAAGGGTACCACATGCAAAACTCCCTATAAAGACACGCAATACTTTGATGACAGTCCTGGCATCAGCACTCCTTTGTGGCCACACCCACAGAAAACGTGTGCACGAATCCACTGCAACCAAGATGTACTTGTACGCAGTATCAGAGGTAAAAGGTCCACAGTGATCTAAATAAACACACGCAAGTGGTTGATTAGATATATGCAGCTGCGTCGGAGGTGGACGCGCAACAGAAGAAGGTTTACTCTGCTGGCAAATGTCACAATGAAGCACATAAGCCCGCGCTTGTTTATACAAACCGTACCACCAGTAACGCTGCTGCAAAAGAGACACAGTTGCCGACACTCCAGCATGCGCAGACGCAACACCTTCGTGGGCAGCCGTTATCAAAGCTGGTCTGCTGTCCGCGTTGGGAATCAATCTATCACCAACGTGGTTAATCCTCACTAACGGGACTTTATCAGGACTTAAGTGATAATGGTATCGAGAAGGGAAACCTCTAGGGAAGTTTGTCCCAGTCTCAGAAGCAGCAATAGCTGCCAAGATGTCAGCATCAATCTTAGATTTTGATCTTGTAACTGCTGCCACTAAATATGTCGCCACTGCTGTTTTTGCTGCCTCGTCAGCGTGTGAATTACATTCACAAGTGGCAGACTCCCTTTAAGTTCTGCCACTCGAGCCCAAAGCGTTTTATGCTTCACTGTGCCACCTTTGGTATCACGAAAACCATTCATAATCCAAAAAAGCAAATTGGCGTTGTAAGATTGAACACAATAGTAAGAATCACTCACTATAAAAGTAGTGACTCTGTGATCAGCAAACTCAAGTGCAAGCACTAGAGCATGAAGCTCCGCCAACTGCGCGGTACAATCACCCAATGACTGCGTATGCACTGCATCAGATTGGAACTCTCCATTTACGAAAGTACCGACTACAATTGCGCAAGCCGCTGAATAAGCGTGCTTCGATCCAGTTGCGGGTTGCGCCGACCCGTCAGTGTATATGACACAATGGTATTCCTCGATGGGGCGCAATGACAGAGGAGCAGGATGAACGAATTCATACTCCAAACTCTCCTGAGTCTGCAACGCCGCGTCAAAGATGTAGTCGACGTCAGGCGAAGCTAAGGAGGTCGCCCATTGTATCCACCTTGGATGCAAAGCCTTAGAATTCGGTACACTAGCTTTAGTGACTGCTTCCAGAGCAGGAAACAGTGTTACCACTATCATGCTCTTTCCTTGTGATAGCGCTCGTTCTTTCAGGATCGCCATCTGAACTGCCGTTAAGACTTTCTCAACAGTGCAAAAACGCAGCTCAGCCGAAGTGTACAGATGAGATTTGTATGCAATGGGGACTGTGTCGCCCTCATTGAACGTTAAGTACGTGAAACCCTCCGCGCCTGGAACAATTCTAATGACCAGGTTGGTGTGGTTGTCACGAGTTTTTAAATATTTAGCAGTAAGAAGATCAGTCTGCAAAGAATACAATGCTACTGAATGCTCTGGCAGCCAGCAAGATCTGGTAAAAGTTGGTTGTATCAAGGCATAAAGTGTCTTGATACGCTGGGCATAATCAGGAATGTAGGATCGACCGAAATTCAGAAACCCGGGTAAAATCAGACATAGCCTCAGCTCCACAAAATGGACGCTGCCACCACAGACACAAGTCTGCCCTCCTGCTGCTGGGAGTCCTTCCAGCTTGGGAGACGTGGACAAAGGGTTTCCTGCCAGGGGAGGTGCGTGCACCACCCCAGACAGGATTTTGTGTATTGGTCAGGTAGGGCTTGTATGGAATCAGACATGCCTGAGGCTCACAAGGAGCCTCGGTGCATATGCCAGTTCAAACCGGTCCTGGGGCACACCAGCCCCGGACCTGGGGCGAGCTGGACAAAGGATTGGGGGTGTAACCACCCCCCTTTCTGGTCCCACCCTTAGGGAGGGACCTAGCAGGTAGTCCGGCCCCTAGAATCCGCTTAAAGGTAGGAGCTGTGTCCTAAGACTTCAGACATCCTGGAATCAACTTACTACAAAGAAGAAGATGGGAACTTCGACGCTCTGCTGCACAGAGGACAGAAGGAAATCTCCCCTATGGTCAGGGAGTGACCATCTTGCTAACGCAAGCACCAACCAGCTACTCGACGTCTGCTTTGCTGCCGCCTCCTGCCGGAGCCCGAGCCCAGAGGCTGACAAGACCTGGACCTCCAGACCTCTCACAGCCCGATCCACAGTCCCTGCAAAGAAGGAACCCGTGGAGGCACCGAGACACGTGGAGCCAGCCATCTTGAAAGACCGACGACAAGCTGCAAGCGCGACAACAGAGGCTCCCTCCAAGTTGTGCTTTGGGTCCTGAGAAGCCCAACACCCGAGCAGCATCTGCACCAAAGGTGAGCCCTCCAGCATCTCCACGATCTGCGTGGAGCCCCTCTGCACTTTGCATCTCGACGCGCCTGCCCGGTCCCTGGCCCGTTGGCTAGTGGCCATTTTGGCGACCTTGTTTGAAAACTACGACGCTGGTCTGGTTGCTCCAGACTGGCCCCTGCTTCCCTCCAAAGGAGCAGCCCCTCTGATCTTGCTGGTCAGAGTAACGAGCTTTCTTCATTCTTCACGACTTCTGCTTTTGCCAAGGCTTGTTTGCTTCCTTCGAGTCGCCGACACCGCCGACAGCGAGAGCCTGCGTGGGAAAGCTCGTGAACCGACTCCTGGACGTCGTCGACCTTCAGGGACCACGTGGCTGCGGAGACAAGCTACACCTCATCACCTGTTTGCACCTGACATCGCCTGGTACCTACCTGGTGCCACGCCGGTCACTGGCTAGTGACTGTGAACACTGTCCCCTCTGCTTTCAGGTCTTCTACAACTCCGATCCACCCTTGGATCCACCGCATCTCTTCTGGACCGACCGCCTGCAGCATCTTTGTCATCAGGCTCCATTGAATCGATAGACGAAACCCGACGCACTTCGAGACCTATGCACCCGCTTCCTGTGGGTGAGGTAAAGCTGGCCCTCCGGTGCCCAAGTGTAGAGAAACATCTCTAGTGTCTGTGTTTTAAGTCTTTAGTTCGTAGTCCATTCAGAAGACCCTTCTAGCAGTAACTTTTGAACTTTTACGCACCCATTGAAAACCTATGGGAGCCCGCGTGTAACTTTCCTCACTGCACACGCGACCCGTGGACCTCCTGGTCACTAACTGAAGTTAGCTCCTTGTAGGCCCAGCGATTCTAGAGGCCCTAGGCCTTTTCCCTTTCCTGTTCGTGGTACTTATACCACTATTTTAGTATATGGTTTGATCGGCCACCAGGGCCTATCCATATAAAGTGCAACTTCTGTATATTGTAATACTTTCTTGTTTAACGATTTGTGCTCCTGTGCTCATAAAGAGTCTAGGGGATACTTTGAGTAATAAATCCATATATATTTTGAATATATATCTGTGTGGTGTCCTTTCATTGGTATAAAGGGGGGGTTACATATGGTAAAACAGCTTGCTTAACATGCTTTAACGAGTTTAGCCTCAAAGACTGCTTAGCCTACGCTACCACTAGGGCAGCTAGTCCGAAAAGGTTGACTTACAACCACACCATAAGGGTTGCTTGGCATGGTACAAGGTGGTCACTTTAACTAGTGAACAGCATATACCAGGCCAACTTCTCACACTCAGCAATGTGGGACTTCTTAAAGTTAAACTTGTAACCGAAGTCTGCAAACATAGTCACTATGTTATCCACACGAGCAAGGTGTGGAAGCAACTCGTCGTCCGTCAGATAGATGTCATCAACATACGAGTATGCCTCCGGGTCTACCATCTCCAAGAGAGAGACCACACGAGCGGAAAAAACTCCAGGGCTGTTCTTATATCCCATCGGGAGCCTCTTGAACAATTTTTGTTTTCCACCCGAAGTAAATGCCGTCCACTCATAACTATGAGGGGCCAGGTTATGGCAATAAAAGCCATTGGATAAGTCGAGCGTGGTTTTGAAACGTTTTCGCACAAGACTATCGACGAGAGCCGAACTATGAGTATTTTGTACCGCACACGTCCGGCAATGCGAGTTTAAATGCTGGTAATCCAAAACTAGGCGGTACGACCCGTCAGGCTTCGTCACAGTGAATAAAGGATTATTCATGGGTGACACACATGTCTCAATCACTCCTTGATATTCCAATTGTTCAAGGATGGACGCGACGTGAGATCTTGCCTCGCGACGCATGGGGTATTGGGGTTGAGGCTGGGGATCGGACTGCAATGGAATCTCATGATTGGGAGATCATTTATCCCAGCCAACCTGATTACGATATAACGCAGGCGCAAGCACCTGTGCCCACTCCCCGGCTAACCTATTAGACTCATCCGTGGGCACTGCGTGCCCAAAAGAAGGAAGAATGACTTCCTCTCCCCTTGGAGCGTCTAAAATGAAAGCCGGAGGCCAATGTTTCTCCGCCAAAAGAATATCATAGGTGGTCGTAAGATTATCCCAAAACACCACTTTAATTTTGCGTTGTATGTCACCCTCAATATTAAGGACTATTTCAAATAATCTTTCTGGGGGAGCTACGCGAGTATCAGCAGTTTCAACTGTCACATAAATGTCAGTTGCTGTCGCCTCCAGAAATGGACGCAATGCTTGCCGCACTACTGTAACTTCCGCCGCGCTGTCTAGCAGCGTTAGTGCCCATGTCAGGTTCCGAAGCTGTGTCCGTACCATCTGAGGCATATCTCGCTGAGATTGCAGCAACTTTCTTTTTCTGAAACGGTGGACGTTGTCTGGCAGTGTCTTCCTGCTTGCCTTTACAGTCAGTCTGGCGGGGCTGGTCTCGACCTTGAGTACCCCGTCCTCTCCCACGCTCTCCACCACCAGTGTGAGAAGTCGATGTTTCCTGTGAAGAACGAGGAGAGCGTTGTTCAGAAACCTGAAACCTATCAGGCGACTTAATACGACTACGATCGCGCAAATCATAAGTGCGTTCACTATACGACTGTACGGGTGAGGCAGAACGAGAAACCTGTTTCTGTTGCTGTTTTTCTTGTTTTTTGGCTCGCCAACTTTGTTTAGGAAAGTTGGGCTTTTCGTCTTTTGTAGACGAACTCACCTTAGTTTGCTGTACTACATCAGGAATTTTGATGGTGGGTTTCACGCCTAAGGCACTACGTCCAACCATCCTATAGGCTTTTGCAATAATTTTTGCGAACTCCCTCGGTTTATCGGCATCATCCACAAGTTCCAGCATATTACCAACTTGGAACTGCATGGCATCTCCTTTGAGGTTGCCCATTACCATGGAACAAACCACATCGAACCTGTCGACAAGCCTTAATCCTAATTCAATAGCTGCCTCCGCACCATGATTGTCCTGGACTTTCTTGATGACGGAGGGTAGTACAGACATAGACGGAGTGCCGTAGCACTTCGAATAGGTCGCAGCAAAGACTTTGCCCCAATTGTCACAATCAACAATATCAGGGACCAGGTCCTTCGGCAAAGTAATGGTGAGTATCCTGTGTTTATTCACAGGTGTAGTGTTTGGAAACACGGCTTCCAATTGATCAAATTTTTTCGCAAGCCAGTAAGGAAATTCATCCTTACTGAGGGGGCGCTTGCCGACAACCGCATTAACCATAACAGGGCTTATCACCACCGCGTGATGGTGATCAGCCCCGTGTCCCGCAACCGCAGGTGCTCCCACCTGGACGGCGCGTGACACATACTGCACCAAAGCCCTATGGACCGTAATCAGGGCTGTGTGTAGCGTTCGTAACTCACCCACTCCCACCGTTAGGTAGCGTGGGTGTGGTGTATATCCGGCCAGTAACGGCCAAGTGGCCCCTGCAATGGACAACGGGCCTATTCTCGCTGGTACGACCTCATGGGGGAGGGCGCCATTAAACCAAATTGTATGCTGCCATGCAGAAATAGGTATTTCTAGCGTCCTATATGGGGCATAAACCGCAGGCACAGGCGTGACTGTATATTCGTGGAACAAATTATCGTCCGTATCCACCTCCTCAAAGGTCACCCAAGAGTAAAACAACTCATAAGGGTAGGTGGCATCAGCACTGACCACAAAGACCACGGACATCCCGTCATCAGGGACCCCATAAGCCCTCAAATGAGTGCGCAGAGGAACCCTACTATGAGCGGGAATATTAACCGCCATAAGTACACACTAAAGAGTAACAACGATATTTACAGTAGCACTTGGGCTCAAAAGTTGTAACCTTTTTAATTTTCAAGCTTGATAGAACCTTTAGTCAAAACCTAGGTAGGTTAAACCGTCACTCCTGTTTTCCGGAAACGAGAGTGAGGGTAGCTGTGGACTAAAGAACAAGTTACTTACCTTCGGTAACGATGTATCTGTAAGAAACATTAGTTAGTTAGATTCCTCACCTTAGAATATCCCCAGGCGTCAGATTGGATCCGGAAGATTTTTCGTCAGCAATACCCCTTGCGCGTCGCTAGGCGTCGTCTGCGGCTCCGCGTCCGTCGTCGGCGTCGTGCGCCGGAATGACGTCGTCGGAGTACTTAGACGCCGCCCTCGCGCGCTGACGTCAGTTCTTGTACATAGCTTTCCGCGCCAGGAACGCAGAGCCATGCAAAGACCGACACTGGTGCCAAAAATAAAATCTAGGGGCCTGAAAAGGATAACCTTAACCCTAGATGTGAGTTCGCAGAACGGGGAGGATGGGTGGGTCGGTGAGGAATCTAACTAACTAATGTTTCTTACAGATACATCGTTACCGAAGGTAAGTAACTTGTTCATCTGAAAGAAACACGTTAGTTAGATTCCTCACCTTAGAATAGATACCCAAGCAATACCATCCCCGGTGGTGGGTCTGCGAACCAAGATCACACCAGAAAGTCCTGGAGGACAGAACGGCCAAAGAAGCCATCCCTCCGGACTTGGCTGTCAAGGCAATAATGTCTGGCAAACGTGTGTAGCGAAGCCCACGTCGCCGCCTGACAGATGTCCTGCAAAGGGACACCCCGTCCCAAAGCAGTAGTAGCCGCTGTGGCCCGAGTAGAATGGGCGCGCAGCCCAACAGGAGGGTCCTTTTTTGCCAAGGAGTAACAAATTTTGATGCACAAAACGATCCACCGAGAGATGGTCCGTTTGTGCACAGCTTTCCCCTTCTTAGCATCCACGTATCCAACGAAAAGTTGGTAGTCCACCCGGAACTGCTTTGTGCGGTCCAAATAAAAGGAGAGCGCACGTTTTGGGTCCAGACGATGGAGCCTCTCTTCCTCTTTGGAAGGATGCGGAGGCGGAAAGAAGGTGGGCAAGGTGACAGACTGCCCAAGATGAAATGGAGTCACCACTTTCGGAAGAAAGGAGGGACGAGGCCGAAGGACAACCTTGTCCAGATGAACAGAGAGAAAAGGAGGCTTTGAAGATAAAGCCTGGAGCTCACTCACCCATCTAGCCGAGGTGATGGCTACCAGAAAAGCAGTCTTAAGAGTCAGAAGACGAAGAGGACAATTGTGAAGAGGCTCAAAGGGAGCGCACATCAGGAATGTCAAGACAAGATTCAAGTCCCACTGAGGCATTACAAAAGGGACAGGAGGGAACGTGTGAGTAATGCCTTTTAGAAAGCGTGTAACTACAGGGGACTTGAAAAGAGAAGGCTGATCAGGAAGCTGCAAGAAGGCAGAGATGGCAGCAAGATAACCTTTCAGGGTGCCCAGGGCAGAGCCCTGACGGGCCAAAGAAAGAAGAAACAGTAGAACCTCCGAAAGAGGGGCGGAAAGGGGATCCACAGCCTTTGCTGTGCACCATGCCACAAATTTCTTCCACCGACAGGCGTATACCGTCTTTGTGGAGGGACGCCTGGCTGCCAGAATGATATCACAGACTTCAGGAGGCAAGTCAAATGGCATCAACTGCCGCCGCTCAATCTCCACGCATGGAGGTGGAGGCTGGACAGGTTCGGGTGGAGGACCGTCCCCTGCTGCTGCGACAGAAGATCCTCCCGAAGGGGCAGACGTATCGGAGGATCGGTCAGCATACTGAGTAGCTCGGGATACCAGTACCTTCGTGCCCAATCCGGAGCCACCAAGATAACTTGGGCCCGGTCGTGCCTGATCTTCTTCAGCACTCTGGGCAGAAGTGGTATAGGCGGAAAGGCGTACAACAGACCGCAACTCCACTCGTGACGAAAAGCGTCGCCGAGCGAGTGCCGCCTTGGAAATTCCAACGCGCAGAACTGCTGACATTGCGCGTTCTCTTCGGTGGCGAATAGATCTAACCAAGGCTCTCCCCACTGCTGAAAGAGACCTTGCGCCACTTCGGAGTTCAGACGCCATTCGTGATCCATCATGCACCGGCGGCTGAGTTCGTCTGCTCTGGCGTTCAGAGAGCCCGCCAGATGTTGAACCACTAGGGTGACGCCCTGGTGTTCCAGCCACGTCCAGAGGCGCAGAGCCTCCTGACAAAGGGTCCACGACCCCACCCCGCCCTGTTTGTTGCAATACCACATGGCGGTGGTGTTGTCCGTGAACACCTGCACGACACTTCCCCTGACAGAGGGAAGGAAGGCTTTCAGTGCAAGTCGGATCGCTCTCAACTCCAACAGGTTGATGTGGAGACGAGACTCCGCCGGAGACCAGAGGCCTCTGATCTCCGCCTCTCCCATATGGCCACCCCATCCCAGGAGGGACGCATCCGTCACTACGACATGCTCCGGTTGGGGAAGGGAGAGGCTCTTGCCCTTGACCCAATCGCGGTCCGTGAGCCACCACTGCAACTGCTGTGCAGTGCCCTCCGAGATCAAGACATGGTCGGACAGGTTGCCGTGATGCTGGGCCCACTGAAACTTCAGGTCCCACTGCAGAGCCCGCATGCGCCGCCTGGCGTGATGCACTAGTAGGATGCAGGAGGCCATCAGCCCCAGAAGCCGCAACACTAGCCTGACCGAAACCCAGGATAGAGGCCGAAAGATGGGAATCAGGGCCTGTATATCCCGGACCCGCTGTTCCGGCGGATAGACTCGGAACTGCGCCGAATCGAGAACCGCTCCGATGAAGAGGAGCTTCTGAGAGGGACTCAAGTGTGACTTCGGCACGTTGATGGAAAATCCCAGCAAATGCAGGAGATCCGCCGTAGTCTGGAGGTGGGAGACGACTGTCTGGGGCGAGCCCGCCTTCAACAACCAGTCGTCGAGATAGGGGAAGACTGGAACCCCTGATCTGCGCAGATGAGCTGCGACCACCGCCATCACTTTCGTGAACACCCGAGGGGCACTGGTGAGGCCGAAGGGGAGCACGGTAAACTGAAAGTGCTCTTGGCCCACCGTGAACCGCAGGTAACGCCGGTGGGCCGGCAGGACGGGGATGTGGAAATATGCGTCCTGCAAGTCCAACGCTACCATCCAGTCTCCAGGGTCTAGGGCAGCTAGAACCTGAGCCAAAGTTAACATCTTGAACCTTTCCTTCCGGAGGAAGGCATTGACGTTCCGGAGGTCCAAGATAGGGCGTAGGCCCCCTTTGCCCTTCTTGGGAACCAGAAAGTAGTGGGAATAACAACCACGACCTACTTCTGGGCTCGGAACGCGCTCGACGGCCCCCTTGGCCAAGAGGGCCGAAACTTCCTCGTGGAGAAGATTCAAATGATCCCCCGAGATACGGTGGTGCTGCGATGGCATGGCTGGAGGGGTCGTCTCGAAGGGGAGGGAGTAGCCCCTTCGGACGATTTGCAGCACCCACCTGTCCGATGTGATGGACCGCCAGTGGAGCAGGTGATGGCGAACTCTGCCTCCCACTGGCGATGAATGGGCCTGAAAGCTCGGACTAGGAAGGCTTTGAGGCGGATGCTGCCGGGGTGGATGTGGGCTGACCTCGTCGTCCTCCAGAACCGCCTCGGCGGAAACCACGTCCGCGACCGCGCGCAGGTTGGTTCTGCGGCTGGTGGCTAGGCGTACGTGAGGAGGCACCCCTTCCTTGGCCACGAAAGGGGCGAAAAGCGGAAGTTTGCGACCGCGGGCCGAGAGGCCCAAGGACTTGGCCGTAGCCCGGGAGTCCTTAAAGCGATTCAGCGCACTGTACGCTTTCTCGCCGAAAAGGCGAGTGCCATCAAAGGGCATGTCCATGAGGGTGCTCTGGACATCGCCCGTAAAGGACGTGGACCGCAGCCAGGCGTGACGGTCTAAGCGCCACTGAGGTAGAAATCACCCTACCCAGCGAGTCCGTAGTGTCAAGCCCACATCGGATAGCATGTCGCGCTGCATCCCTCCCATCGGCCAGAGCCTGGGTAAGTCGTGTCTGGACCTCCTCCGGACACAGGGGCAGCACGTCCTCCACCGTATCCCACAGAGAGTGGGAATAACGGTCCAAGAGGCAGGCGGTGTTCAAAGATCGCAGGCCCAAACTAAGGGAGGAGAACAGCTTTTTGCCAAACTGTACAAGCCTCTTGGAATCCCGGTCCGGCGGAGCGGTCGGGAAGGAGGATTGGGAGGTAGAGGCCTGGATAACCAGACTCTCGGGGACAGAAAACTGGGGTCGCCCGGAGCAGGGCGGTGGCGCCTGGCGACGTTCCTGTCCACAGGAGGAACTGTGGAGGGCTTGGACCAGGTGCCCTGCAGAACGTCAGTGAGGGCCTCATTGAATGGCAGCAGAGGCTCAGTGGAGCTTGCTGCAGACTGAAGCACCTCAGTGAGGACGTTCGTCCTCACAGCCATGGCAGGTAGCTCGAGCCCAAGGGCTGCGGCCGCCTTGCGCAGCACCACAGAGAAAGCAGCACCCTCCTCCGAAGCCACAGTCGGAGGAGAGATGAATCCAGTGTCTGGAGAGGTATCCAGGCCACTGGCCTCCCCCAGTTCATCTGCCCAGTCCTGTGACAGTTGAGCCTGAACGGCCATAGGATCCTCGGATCCCTCCCAGTTGTCCCCATCATCCGATTCCTGGTATTCAGGAGGAAGGATCGGAGCCGGGCGATAGACAAAATGTGTCTCCATCGGCGCCGAACGCGGCGTCCATCGACGCCGTATCGGCGCCGGGCCCGGAGTGGGGCTGAACCGGGGCTCGATGCCGAGCAGACTCGGCGTCGGATATGGTACCGGTGTCGACGCCGGCGGAGGAGGCGTGACGAGGTCGACCGGCGTCGGCGGGGACTCGGTAACGGGTCCCTCGGGCGCTTGCGGCGTAGAGGCCGGAGCCGTCAACGGCGCCGGGGCCGGAGCCGCCGGCAGGCCAGGTTGCCCAGTCGGGTCCGCGGGGCCCGAAGGCGCGCCAGCGGGCGTCGACGGCGGAGCCAGGTTCCTCATGGCCGAGAGGAAGGCACTGACTTCCGCCGGCGTCGCGTCAGTCCCAGGGACCGGTAGGTATGGGGACTTGCGCGGCGCCTGCGGCTCCGCCGGAGCCGCGGGGGTGGAACCACCCTAACCCTCGGCCGAGTCGCGCGACCGGCGAGGGGAGTCCGAAGAGCGGTGTCGCCTCTTGGACTTCTTGGAGTGCTTCGACTTACCCGAAGACTTGGATCCCGACGACCGATGATGACGTCGGCTGCGGCTCCGCGACCGATCCTTGGACCTCCTCCTGGACCGGGATCGAGAGGGGCGCGGAGCCGAGTGGCGAATCTCGAGAAGCTTACGGGACCGCTCCCATCTAGCCTTCGAGGTCAGGGCCTTGCAGTCCGAACACGACTCCGCGTCGTGGTCGAGGCCCAAGCAGTAAAGGCACCGGCGGTGATGGTCCGTAACCGACATCAAGCGGCTACAGTCAGCACAGGCTTTAAAACCAGGCATCCTACCGGCACCGGAGTCGAGACAAGATCAAAAAGGATCGAAAAAGTTAGTCAAAAAGTGACTAAAGGGGTAGCTCTCCCGGATCTGCGCTTACTGGCGCGGAAAAAAGAAGAACTGACGTCAGCGCGCGAGGGCGGCGTCTAAGTACTAAGCGACGTCATTCCGGCGCACGACGCCGACGACGGACGCGGAGCCGCAGACGACGCCTAGCGACGCGCAAGGGGTATTGCTGACGAAAAATCTTCCGGATCCAGTCTGACGCCTGGGGATATTCTAAGGTGAGGAATCTAACTAACGTGTTTCTTTCAGATCTCAATTACTACTAAAGCGTCTCAGATCATAAGACCAAACGTTAGGTGCGCCATGTTGCAGGGATTCTGCGTATGCACAGAACTATGCGCAGGAGAACAGGACCTCAGAGAATTGTGGTGTACCAGAAACTCCCCTCAGAACCAAGAACCCCTTATCCAACTAGCTTAGTATCCCATTCGTTAACCTAGATCTAGCTAGGTGGTCCCAATGTATAGACAAACCAGAACAAGCGACTTAGATATTTCTCAGGAGTGGTGGGAATCCGAAATACCTGTTCGTATCTATTTGTTAGTCCACAACAGAATAATACAGACACGGTAAAGTTTAAAGAGTTTATTTTATAAACCTCGCGTCCTAAGATGCAGTACTTTGGCTAACACTAGCAGACTAACAGTACAGATCAGAACCATAAGCATTGTTATAATACCATACAAAATGAAAGGAGCAATCATACTAATAATGACAGTGGTATACAGCCACACTCCTTTCCCTAGAATCTAATACATTATTATTAAACTAGTAGAAGGTCTCTTAGGTTAACAGGGGGGACCCCATAC
Source organism: Triturus cristatus (assembly GCF_964204655.1). Lineage (NCBI taxonomy): Eukaryota > Metazoa > Chordata > Amphibia > Caudata > Salamandridae > Triturus > Triturus cristatus. The sequence goes on from NC_140595.1 coordinate 820,499,373, forward strand.
CGTATAGATCAGCTTAGTAGAATCACATCAAAGGATCAGCTAGCTCTCTCATGCATCAGCTCTTCTGTTCGAATGTGTGTAAAACCAAACTGTTCTGCAATATTAAAGACGCTTGTCCTTCAGATATTGGCAGCTGTATGCATGATATGTCTAGAAAGTGGTACGATCAATCTAATCACAACACTCTGTACCTTCTAGTGACCCAGACTCGTTCTTTGCATGATGTACAGACCAAGGGCACATTTCACTGTTAAGAATGTGAAACAACAGTTTGTTATCCTGTAAGGCAAAGTCGAGTCAGCATTTCTAAAATGAATAACACATAACAACAGTGTCGTGTGCAGCGCAGCAGAAACGACAAGCTGGCTTGCTAACAATTACCTCGGTTATGCTAACTTAGTGTTGCAAATAGGGCGTGGCTTAACCCATCCCACAGTTCAAATTGAAACGTTAGTCTATAACTTACGCTAAGCGTAGCTAATGGCAAGCATCCAAAAAGTTGTTGCATTTGGTCATGGTACAGGTGCAACTGGCCGGGTCTGTGCAGCACCAAATGATGGGCATCCATTGCGTAACAGGAGCAGAAGAACCAGGACGCCACCCGCCAACGCTAATATTAAGGGGAACCATCCAAAGACGCTGGAAAAAATAGAATGGATAAATGCCGGTATTACTCCAAAAATCATCTGAAAAGAAGTCACAAATGTAAAAAAACAAGCAAGGCCTTCTGTGTCAGATACATTAAATATTTGATGTATCAGTTCCCCAAAATGAAGTGGGAGATTTGTGTTTAGCAGTGACTGAATCTCACTAGATGTTCTAGCCACCTGCAATTCGAAGGTCTCTCGAGCCAAAGTGAGAGCCACTTCTTGTTGAAACAAGAGCACTTTGAGTTTGCTTAATTTATTGAAATCTGTTTTCAAAGTTGGAATGGAAGGCCAAATTTAACTATCTACAATGCCATGCGGGGGTGGAAAAAGCACATTGCTACAGCAAGTAACACGTTGTGAAACCGTTACTATAGACAGGATTCCTGTCCGAAAGCCACAGCAGTCGTGGTTATTCAAAATAAGATAAGTGCCGTTAGAAAGCAACGCAAGAGTGGGAATTATTGTCGGGATGGGCGTTCCTTTTAAAAAACAAGCCAGATTAGGTGCAGACACATTACAAGCGCCGTGCAACTTGACTTGTTTGCAAACTAGAGAATGTCCTTGTGGAATCGCAGTCCTCCCCTGTTAGGAAAACTTCTGTACCCTCCTGTTGACATCTGTAGGTAAAAGGCAGGGACCACATTTCATGAAGAAACACACTACCCAAGGGTTCAAAGCGGCCAATTGGGAGATGTTTCATGCAAGATTTAAATTGAAACAGCGAAAATGAGATAACGCCATGAATTAACCATACTGCTGAATCAGTCACACCCACGGAAAATGGTAAATGCTCCAATTGTTCAATGTGTAACAGCGTGTATGTAGCGTCTTTCATGGACATGAATCTCTGTTTATCAGTTAAATTAAATGGTCAAAACAAAGCAGTAGCGTTCAAATAATCCCATGGTACTTTTCCCATTTTGAGTGTCTGCAACGTCCATGCAAACTGCATGACAGATCTTAATTGATTTTGACCATGATATAACAGAGATACATCACTTTGAACAATATCATTAACAGGTGAAACAATATTATCTAAAGTATAAATACGGGAAGACAATGTATTTATGCTATTGTCAACTACTACAAGGACTTTCACCAAATTAGCTTTGTCAATTTGGCGAAGACGGGTTGCTGCTTCAATCTGCGAAAGTTTCCATAATTCATTTTAAGTTGCATAGATAAATCTTTTTGATCTGGAGATTTAGGACCTAAGATAAAATCAGCCAAATTGATGTTGCTCGACAAGAGAGACAGGTGTTGTTTCACCGATGATAGAGTGGAGTGTTTCAATCACAGTTGACACAATTTTCCCAACGAATATGTGGTGACTGAATGTGAATGGGGTAACGGGGATCAGGTCTAGATTGTGTGAAGCCGGTTGTTGCATTATAAAAACGCAGTTGACAAGCATTAGAATTGGTTTGCCACAACAACCAATCTGATGGGTCAACATCAGAGATATTGAAACTGTCATTTCGAACAGAGCTTGTCGCATATCGATTGTATGATTGGTGTGTTTGCGCCAATTATCATACTCAGCTAACGATGGAATGGACGGAATGTTCACATTTTTTGCAGTAGCCAAGCCAAAACAAACAGTTTGGTGCACTGTTTCATTTCGAACTAATATTTGATTTGGAATTGGACATGCCCCATGTAAACTCTGTTCCGTGGACCTGCCAAACTTTAGTGCCCCAAATAGATTTTAAATCAATGGTATCTTTCCAGTACTCATAACCCTGTAAAGCCAAATTAGTTCTAAATGAATTTGAATATATTAATTTAGGGTGTTTCAGAATAAATTTAGATTGTGACGTAAATTTCAATTTAAAGAAATAGAACTCCGGATTGGACATGTTGTAATCAGTGGAATAGGTGAACGTATCTCTAAATGTTTTTGAACATTGGTTCAATGTTCTCACTGTGTGTAATTAAAAACAGGTATTAATGTATTTGTTTTGTGCAAGGAATGATGCCCATAATGTTGATAACCGATAAATCAGCAGAATTTAAATACAAATCTTCAGCATCAAAAGCAGCATAATACTTTAAATCAGAAAACAATGAATGGACTGCATGTACATCCCAATCATCCGAATGTAAGTCCTGTGTCACCACATCTCCTAAGGAAACGCGAAACACGTATGATATCTTGAGGACTTCCATCGGACCATGGGTTTCGAATGCAACTTTATCCCAAACGATGCCATCAACAACAGGGAAGGCCGAAATGTTCACAAGGGTTTTATCACGTTTCATTATATGGGACGATGTATGGGGAGACAGAATTCCATCGACCAACTTCACAGAAGAGCGTTCTGGCAAATAATGACCATAGATGAGCAAGAAGAACACTGTCACAAAACCAATCGACATGAAAAGGAAAATCAGCATAAGCACCAGCCAGATGTAGGTCCAGGGTGGGACAAGGTAAGTCTTTTTGAACCAAGAGACGAAAATGCTTTGTTGGTGGAGGTGCCACAGAGGAGGACGAGGAGGAAGAGTCATAAGAGAAGCTTGTATGGTCCCCAAAATAACTGCTAGCTCCCACGTTCAACAACGGTGGCAGTGCAGCATCAGCATGAAGATGTAAAGGACTGTCCGGTACTTCAATGCGGGACTCATCCGCTGGATAAGCATACTTGATGTTTGCCTCAGAAGCGGATGAAGTCTTAACAGGCGAAAGGTCAATGGAAGTCTCCATCTCACCCTCCACAACACGGGCATAAGTCGAAGAGGCTGAAGGCATCGGATTCAAAGAAATAGCGTTGCATGAAACACTAGGAGTCACACTATTGAGAATCGGCCAGATGGTGTAGTTTGTAATTGTCATTTGAAATGTATCTGTTATCTTTGCGACCAGGCAAAGGTGGTAGTGTCACCGTACGTGTACCCTTCAATCCAAGAACTGGGACCGGTGCACAATAGGAGGAACCAAATTCTTTTTCGTTCTCCAGTTTTTCTCGTACCAGATCTCCAATTTTGGGAAGCCATCCGGCGACCGGGATGAGGATTGCCGATTCATCGGAAGAGGGTATATTTTCTGTAGCGAAGCGGTCATGGGTCTTTTGTAGGTCCTGTACATAGTAGAATGGTCATCTAAGTTGGTCATCTACGTCAAAAGTTGGGCAGCCGCCACAAAATCCGGACCATCAAGGTTGAGCACAAACATTTTAATGCCAGGGAGCATTTCGTATGGGGTCCGCCCACCCAGAGATCTTCTTGGGAGATTATTTAGTGCACGTTGAACTCCATACAAATGAGCCAGCCAGTTCCTGCCAGTACCTAAGACTCTAGCTGTCAAAGATTGCTTTATGTCATGGTTCATTCGCTCCACTATTGAATTGCCCTCAGGCCTGTATGGAGACGAAAACTGCACCAGCACCCCCAATAAATTAATCGCGTCCTTGTATGCCTTAGCGGTGAACGCTGGACATTGGTCCGAATGGAAGGTGCCACAGGCAAACATCCAGACAAAGACACGCAAATCTCTAATTACATTTTGAGCGTCAGCGCTGCGTTCTGGCCAAACCCATAGGAATCTAGTGCACGAATCAACTGCAACAAAAATGTATTTATATGCGGTATCAGAAGTGATCACGATATACACAGCCAAATGGCTGATTAGATATATATATAGCTGTGTTTGAAGTGGTCGTGAAACCGTAGACGGTTTGATCTGTTGACAAATGTCACAAGAAAGTACATAATTGAGGGTTTGTTTTTCATAAACCACGCCACCAATAACGCTACTGTAAAATAGAGATAGTCGCAAACACTCCGGCATGTGCAGAAGCCATGCCTTCATGTGCGGCAATAATCAAAGCAAGTCTGTGGTCCATGTTGGGAATCAGCCGATCCCCAACTGATGGAATTGTAGCATAAGGAACTTGTTCGGGAGATAATTGATAAGAATACTTCGAAGGGAAGCGCGGGGAAACAGTGTCATCCTTCATAGCAGCTATAGCTGCCAGAATTTCATTATCGATCTTAGTAACTGCTGCAACGGAACACGTGGCTACTGCAGATTTGGCCGCATCGTCAGCCAAAGAATTACCAACAGCATGTGTCCCCACACGCTGATGGCCAAGAGTATGTATAACATGTGTGAATGGCAGACGTTCCTTAAACTCCGCCACTCGAAGCCAAACAGTTTTATGCATTATTGTGCTGCCTTTAGAATCCCGATAATCATTCTGAGACCAAAAGAATAAGTTGTCATTGAAAGATTGGACACAGTAGTAAGAATCGCACACGAGAGTAGTCACAGTAGGATCTGCAAACTAGAGAGCTAGAACAAGAGCACGCAGCTCTGCAAATTTCGCTGTACAGACCCCAAGTGCCTGTGTATACACAATGGAAGACTTAAATTCACCATTTACAATTGAACCAGCCACAATAGTGCAAGCCGCCACATAAGCATGTTTGGACCCAATGGCCGGTTGAGCCGAGCCGTCTGTATAAATGATACATTTGCACTGATCCAAAGGAAGTAACAACGGAGAGGGATGAACATGCTCATACTGTAAAAACTCCTGTGTCTGAAGAGCAGAATCAAAGATAAACGTGACATCAGCCGATGTCAAAGAAATAGCCCATTGTATCCAAAGGGGATGTAAAGCTTTAGAGTTTGGTACACTCGCCTTAGTCACTGCTTCTAAAGCAGGGATAGCCCAAACCATTAGAATACTTTTCCCCTGTGCCAGCGAGTGTTCTTTCAGAATTGCCATTTGGACAGCAGTCAAAATCTTTTCAACTTTCGAAAATCGCATTTCCGCTGCTGTGTACAAATGTGACTTGTATGTTATAGGTACTGGGTCACCTTCGTTGAATGTCAAGTAAGTGAATCCCACTGTGCCCGGTACAATACGTATGACCAGGTTTGTTGAATTATCATGCGTCAGCAAATAGGTAGTCGTTAGCAGATCTGACTGCAACGACTGTAGAATAGAGGTATGTTCTGGAAGCCAGCAGGCAGAAGAAAATGTAGGTTGTATCAACGCATAGATCGGTTTGATACGCTGGGCATAATCTAGGATGTATGTCCTCCCAAAATTTAAAAATCCCAGCAAAGACGGAAGCTTCTTAAGCATAGATGGAGTTTGCAATTGTGCATATTTCTCCAGAAAGTGGAGGCTAACCCCCTACCTTCATTATTGAGCTCACAGTCCAAAAAGAGCACAGCAAAGCAAGCGATGTGTGATTTGGCAAAATTAAATTTGCATCCGTAGTCGGTGAACAACAGAATAATACGGTATCAGTTCATTGTCCGTTAGATACATATCATCTATGTACGAGAACGCATCTTTGTCTACGATGTGTAACAGAGACAACACGTGCAGCAAAAACCCTGGGGCTGTTCTTATACCCCATAGGCAAACGCGTACAATTTTTCTGATTTGCGACGGCAGTACGTGCGGTCCAGTCACGGCTCTCAGGAGCCAAGTTGTGACTATAGAAACCATTGGATATATCCAGTGTAGTTTTGTATTTTTTACGAACTATGCTTTTCACTAGCTCAGAACTGTGAGTGTTCTGTACCGCAAACGTATGACAATGACAATTCGAATTTCGATAATCTAATACAATGCGATATGAACCGTCCGGCTTCAATACCTGGAAAAGAGGATTATTCATCGGCGATACACAGGGTTCAATTACACCTTGATATTCCAATTGAGTCAGAATGTCACAAACGGGAGCTTTAGCCTCTCGTCTGATTAGATTCTGCGGTTGCGGCTGCGGCATAGATCATAATGGAATCTCATGTGCCGGTGAATCTTTATCCCAGCCCAGTTGATTACGGTACACTGCCGGAGCCAGGGCCAATGCCCACTCCGATGCGTAAGCCTGTTTAGCTTCTTCAGGGGCGTTATGTGAAAAACTCGGAAGTATCACGTCCTCCCCTCTAGAAGTGGCCAAAACAAATGGTGGAGGCCAATCTGCCTCTGCCAATAAGATGTCATACGAGGAAGTGAGATTTTCCCAGAAACCTGCTGTAATCGTACGCTGTATATCACCTTCAATTTGTAAGACAATTTCATAAAGTCTAACAGGGGGGGGCAATTCGGGTATCTGCTGTTTCTACTGTAATGAATGTATCAGTTGCTCTCGCTTCTAGACAGGGACGCAATGCACCCGCGCTATGGTAACCTCCGCTGCGCTGTCGAGCAGAATCACTGCCCATGTCCAGTCTAGGAGTAGCGTTCTCACCATCTGAGGTATACTTCCCTGTTAAAGCGGCAACTTTCTTCTTTTGATAGGGGGGTTGAAAACGAGGCAGTCCCTCTTGTTTGGCTTTTACGTCAAACTGTCGTAGTTGATCCCGTCCCTGTTGAGTGGTCGCACTTTTTCTGCGATCCCGGCGCTCCCCACCACTGACTTGAGAGTCCGAGGTGTCCTGTAAAGAACAAGGAGAGCACTGATCAGGGCCTTGGAATCTATCAGGAGTCTTCATTTTCGTGCGATTTCGCAAATAATAAGTACGCTCAGAAGAATCAGGTGTCGGTGATTCAGCACGCAAACCTTGCTTCTGTTGTTGCTGCCCGTTTTTTATTTCTCCAGTTCTTTTTAGGAAAGAACGGGCGCCCACCCTTATCGGTCTGAGCTTTCTGTTGATTTTGAGTTTGAGTAAAAGGCTTAACTCCCAGACTATTGCGCCCTAATGTTTTATAAGCTTTAACAATAATCTTTGGTAATTTGCGTTGTTTGTCTGTGTCAGCAACAGCCTTCAAGCATTGTGCCACTTGTAAGCTTACTGTTACACCCTTCACATTAACAAGGATCACATTGCAAACAATGTCGAACACTCTCACCAGTCTCATTCCTAACTCCAGGGCCGCTTCGGCCCCATGTTAATCTTGAATACGTTTAATCACAGAGGGGAGAACGGTCATACAGGGGGTGCCGAAACACATCGGAAATACAGCCGCAAACACTCTACCCTAAGTGTTACAATCAGCTAACTCGGGAACAAGGCCTTTAGGTAAGCTCATGGTCAGAATACTGTGTTTCTCCACTGGTGTGGTATTAGGAAAAACAGCTTTGAGTTGCCCAAATTTCTCAGCAAGCCAATATGGAAGCTCGTCTTCATTTTGTGGATGTTTGCCCATCACTGAATAATCATGACAGGGCTGATAACAACACCACCGGGTCCCGGTGGTTGTGCAGCAACTCCAGGTGGTCCCACCTGTATGTTGCGCGACATTAACTGTACAACAGCTCTATGTACACATATTAACGAAGTATGTAATACTCATAGCTCTGCAACTGGAACATTAAGATAATTTGAATGCGGGGTATACCCAGCCAAAAGGGGCCACGTGGCCCCGTCAATTAATAAGGGGCCTAAACGGTGTGGAAGGGCGCCATTAAACCATATGGTGTGTTGCCAAGCTGTTAACGGAACTTCAAGAGATTGATGAGGCCGATAATCCTGTGGAAGCGGGGCAGCAGTATATTCGTGAAAGAAATTGTAATTTCCATCCACTGCAGGAAAGGAGACCCAAGAGTAAAACACCTCAAAGAGATGTGCAGCATCCGCTTCGACAACAAAGATTATATCAGCACCGGCATTAGGGACACCAGTCAAATGTGCGGTAACTGGAGCGCCGTTAGGACCTACAATGGCAACCGCCATAATCAACAGAAGAAAATAACAACCTACGTGCGGCAGGACAATAATGGGTAAAAGAAAGAAAAAGACCTTTTAACATTCTGTCTCCGGAAACAGAAGCGAGGGGATTGTGGACAAGCACAAACACTACTCAGGAGGCTCGCAGATAAGTACCAGACACAAACGTTGGCGGCGCCATGTTGCAGGGATTCTGCACATACACAGAACTATGCGCAGGAAAACAGGACCTCTCTGTGTAGGGACCTAGGGGCATATGTATCAACATCACCATTTGCGATTCTCAAATAGCGATTTTTAAAGAATCGCTATTTGAGAATTGCAAAACGGGATGTATTTAAAAAATTGCAAACTTTTTGCGATTTCTTAAACTTCCTTAATTGCGATTAGCAAATTGCGAAATCGCAGTTAAGGAATACCTGCCCATTCATTCCTATGGGCCAGGAGACCCATAGGAATGAATGGGAAGTAATTCTCAAATAGCGAATCGCAATTTGCTAATCGCAATTTGAGAATAATTTCAAAGGTGCAAGGGTGTCATGATGACACCCTGATGCACCCCTGAAATTAGCATGTGTGTGCATATGGCACACATACGTGCCCTAAGGGCATGTATGAGCGCCACGTGGCACTTTGTGAAATTAAAAAAAGTGCTTTTTGAAAGGAAATCGCAAATTACCACCAACTGGAAGTTGGTGGTAATTTGCGATTTCTTAAGGATAATTCGCACAACTTGGGTGCTTTTTACATATCATTTAAGAAATCGCAATTTGCGATTTCTTAAATGCTTACGCAAAATTAAGAAATCGCTAAATTAGCAATTCCTTAATTTTGCGATGGGATTTGCCTCATACATCCCGATTACCGATTTTTTAATCGCAAACGCTGTTATTTTGCGAATCGCAGCGTTTGCGATTAAAAAATCGTTTGATACATATGCCCCCTAAGCCTTTCTACAGCCTCAGTACCCAAAATCCCAGGACCGACTAGCTATAGTGTTTCATTCGTTCTCCTACATAATCACAAAGCTACAAGTGATTGGACAACTCTCAATGAGAACACAACACTCCCGACTCTCTCAGGAATCGCAGTAGCAAGACATACCCTTTCGCTCACTCACTCGTACCTGTCCACGATAAGAATTGACAGAGTCACTGTTATAGTTTGAAATGTTTATTTTAACTATAGTGCTCTATAATGCAGTATATGAGCCACTACCAGCAGCAAAACGCATAAACATAAGACAGTTAGCATTGCAGCAAGTCCATAGATTATAAAGGGGGATGTCATTGTATATAGACAGTGGAAAAAGGGCTATAAGGCCTAACCACCCTCCCGTTGGTAAGAAGACGTTTTATTATATAAAGGAAGATCTCTGCGCTTTGTCTACAGACGGAAAGGAACACAAGGGAACCACATTTCGATCCCCATAAAGCTGCACAGCCAGTCTCAAAACGAGTCCAATGAATTAAATTCATGTTAAACTCTTCACTTTATAACACAATTTGTTCCATTATTAATCATCATTTTTCTTGTTTTCTTCAATTCATTTTACTCATTTTCTTCTCAATTAAAGTGTATTCATGACACAGGAGTATAGAATGATTCCACGTCACGCTTTATTGATCAAACACCCAATGCATTTCGGGAAAAACCCTTCCTCAGGGGTATCGGTAGTACAAAATATATTATTTTTATCACCGACAATTCAATGAATAATACAACAATTGCAATGAACATACTAGATGCGCTCATTTTCTACCATACCATATTTTTTAAAAAAAATAAAAAACGACTGAATTCAATTCTTGCAGTATTTCGTTTTTGCTGTCATCAGTTTAATTATTACCTTGTATTTAAATACCCCTACTAGCCAACACGTGCTTCTAAAATCTGAGCATAGAGTCCATTCTAACTGATGCATAGCGCCTAATTCAAGCCTTCACCCTGTATTAAGTCCTAAATATTGCAATAAGCTTACCTTGACGTGTGCTAAAAAATCTCCGAGCGAAACATTTTGAATGAATTGTATCCACTAGCGTTTCACTCTATTCCGTTCCATCTCGCGGGGAAAACTCGTGAAAATGTTCCTGCTCATCTTATCAATAGGGCAGTTTTGCTGTTATAAACTTAACCAATCGTTTATCACCCCAACTACCCTCAGGTAACTAGTCACGTGCCTGCCCGTACACGCTAAACTCAGCGCCGGATTACTGAACTGACTTGTGGACGCGTTCTTGTGTTGCTGGTGAATTTTACTCAGTTACCCACAATACTCCAAACAAGGACTCTAACTCACAGCCCCCCCTATAAAGTACTTACTCATAACGTGTTGACCAAGGCAGTGTCCAGAATAAAACTGACGAAACTAAAAGCAGCGATGTTTATACAATAAATGAAATATTAGTGAGTGCATCCAAATTGCCAAATCATCGGTACCGATACCATACGTTAGTGCCTAGATGGTATTTCTACATCATAGGTACAGCATAGTTCTTCTCCCTGGAAAGGTCCCTCTCCAAGTATGTGATCGAATAACATACATCCCCATAATATCAAAGCACGAGTTATCCAGCAGCCGCAGCTGTGTTAACATGTTTTGTCTAGATGGTAGGGACTGACCAGAACAGAATAACAAGAAGCATTGTTTATCGACCTTGCTCACATTGTTCAGACTAAACTCAAGGAACAGGCAGAGAACGTAGAAAGCAGACGGTTCTCATGTGAAAGGCACAAACCTAGTCCTGCAACATAAAGTCATGTAGTAACGTGCGCAAACGCAGCATCATGGCAGCAGAGCTCATGCTAACTTAGCAAGCTCTACAATGACGCTCGACAATGACCCTAACGGCCATACTACAATGGTCTGAGAGGAAGACAGTGATACTTTGTATCACAAGAGAGACATTTTCCTTATTCATACAGAAAGGGCTCTCTCACCCTGAAATTTACAGATCTATTCTGCATTCTCGCTCTGACTTTGATTGAAAACTTATCTTGCGGCTGTATTCCAGCATGCTCATTGACTGTGCATCCAGAGTTTACAGGATTATTCCCTACAGACGAAAAGCCCAAGTTACTTATCCGTGGTTTGGTCGGACAGTGCACAACTCCAGGTTACCCCCACCTTCTCTTTTTCTGTCCTGATGAAGACCCGCATTTAATATTTTAATTAGTCCATCCCAATTTGGGTCATAACAACCTCCTTTTTCAGCCTGGACTGAACCCAATATTCGGAAAGAGGAAGTGTACTGATTCAAGCTGCCACCTCTATACTATGGATATGAATTTAGCCATGTGACATGACTTCAGACAGGCTTTCTGCAGTTGCCTGCGAGGACTGCAGATTTAACTCTAATTGCTCACTGTTTTGCATTTTCTTTATCTTCCATCATCACTTATACACGAGCACTTCTTTGAGCACCTTCTTTGCACATAATGGAGCAACCATTGTACCTGAAACTGTGTATATGTTACTGATCTCTAATACAATCTGAATTGTTTTGCATACATTTTGCCTGCCTTGTTGTATTTTCTCATATACGCTCTCCTCCCCAAATGAACCCCCTTCACCTATGTTTGTTAAACTGATCACTTTGTAGGACTGAGATACTTTAATTGAATTTGTATACTTTCTGTGTGTTTTTAGCATCTTCATTAGGACCATTTTGTTGTCTGTACTGCATTGCACCAATATCCTTCAGCTTTTTGGGTTGCCCCATTATTTTCTGATGGATCATATGTGGGTTATATGGGTGGTGGGGTGGTCACAACGGGGAGGGAGTAGCCCTTGTGGACGATCTGGAGAAACAAAAAGTCTGGTGTCTCAAACTGCAAGTGGGGCAGGCGATGGCATATCCTTACTCCCACTGGATGCCCATGATGGTTGAAGGGTAAATTAAAGAGGCTTGAGGCAGCCAACTGCCAGGGGAGTGGTTGACTGACTCGACCACTGGCCGCCTGTCCTACGTTATCTGTTGGACCTGCACCCTTGGCCACAAAAGGCTGGAAAGCCTGTTGGCCATAGTGGCTGGGAGGGTAAGGGCACGGCTGGAGATCCCTTCTGTGACCATGAAGGGGGCTGAAGGTGATTTGAGGTTGGCAAAGGGCTGTAGACAAGTCCAAGGACCTGGCCGTAGCTCTGCTGTCCTTAAAGCACTCTAGCACTGAAGCTACCTTCTCTCGAAGGAGGCAAGAGCAATAGAAGGAGCAAAGTTCACCATAAGCAGCACTTGCGCAACCGAGTCCAATATCTTATGGGAAAAACGGTCCAAAAAACATGCAGCGTTCACCGACCGCAGTGGTAAGTTGGCGGAAGAGAACACTTTTGCCAAAGGTGTCCAGCCTTTTGGATTTCCTATCTGAAGGAGTGGTAGGGAATGCGCCGGGGTTAATCCTGGACCTGGAGGCTTGGCCCACCTATCTCTCCACAGTGGGGGGCTGGGTGAGAAAACTGGGATCCCCAGGGCTAGGGCAATGGCGCTGGGCAGTCGTCCTATGCTCAAGAGACTCTATACAGGGCTTGTACAATGCCCCAAGTAGGACATCTGTAAGAGCTTCAATGAATGGGAGAACATGTTCAGAAGACCAGACTCACGGCTGAAGCACCTCTGCCAAGACATTCATCTTGCCTGCCACTGTGTGCAACTGAAGGTCCAAAACCTTAGCTGCCCTACGGACCACCATCGCAAAAGAGGCTCCCTTCTCCATAGCCACAGAAGGAAGAGAGACTAGGCCAGTGTCAGGTGACGTGTCCAACCCAACCGCCTCCCCATGCTCCTCATGCCAGTTGGCTTGTTCCTGTTCTTCAGGGAACTAGTAAACCATAAGGGTCTATAGACCCCTCCCATTTGTCCCCCTCAACAGGTCTATCAAGTAAATAAGGCACTGGCTCTGCTCTGGGAAGCATGGACCTGGTCATAGTCAGAGTCGGGAATAATGACGGGTCGGCGGTGGTGCCGTGACTGGAGTGGGCACAGTGGAAGATCTCAGTCTTGCGGACGCCTTGCTCCAGATCCAGCAAGGGATCCATGGGCCCTGACTGGCGCCAAGGGCGAAACTGCCTGCGTGGGTCCAGTAGGGGCCATTCCTATGCTCATGGGGCCCAAAGGTGCTCTAGAGGGGCCGGACTATCCAAATATGAGGCACAAAATCTGGAACGCACGGAGCAGACCCGGATTCAGTTTCCGCCGACTCAAAGGACTTGGAGTGCCGACGTTCCTGCATCTTGTCAGAAGACTTCGACAGACGCGGTTAAGTCGAAGATCTCTTCGACTTCTTGGCTTTCTTATGTTTGTAGGACTTTCCTGACAATTTTGGGTGTGATGATGACTGTCGGGATGGACTCCGTGAACAGTTCCCTCTGCGCAAACATGACCACGAGCGTAACGGAGTCAACCGAAATTGGGCAGTGAGTAGCTTGATGGAGTGCTCCCTCAGTGCCTTGGGACCAGATCAGCACTATCTAGCGTGGAAAGAAAAGAACTGAAGCCAGCGCATCGGGGAGGCGCATATATAGCTACAGGCATGCAAGAGTACTGCTTGAAAATTTTCCGTCCAATTTGACGCCTAGGTATAACTGTGACTTAAGTAATCTGCGGCTGCAGTCTCTATCAGATAATGAAATAGGAAGAGACACCATCTCTCGTTACTCCATGCCTATACTTCTCTGTAATCTTGACTGATCATGGTGCAATGCAGAGTGCTGAATTCACTAAAACCGTAACAGCATGCTGCTTGGCCTGAATGAATGAATGAAAACGCTACTTGTAAAGCGCACTGACGCAGTTCATCAAGGGAGGATGATAACTACATTTTCAACCTCTTCTTAAAAGTGGCTTCATTAAACACACGCCGACGAGAACCAGAAAGTTGCATCTATGCCTTAGATCCCAAGGCGGCAAAAGATTTGCCTCCTAAGGATTTTAGCCTAAAAGTGGGAGGTTTTAGTACATTAGAATTTGGAGGTCCTCTGCATCCTTTACTGAAATGAACAATCAGATAGATATTTGGGGTCAGTAGCATGGCAGGACCCAAAAACCAGAACCAAGGATTTAAAAAGAGACATCTTGTGAATAGGCAACCAGTGCAATTCTCTAAGTCCCTGAGAAGGGGAGTTCTTTCTAGCATGTTTGAGCACAAACCTAGCAGCTGAATTCTGGATCACTTGGAGCCGGTGTAGAAGTTGGTTAGAGATGCATAAATAGAGGGTGTTACAATAATCCAACCTAGAGGTTATAAGTGCAAATGCTACTGTTTTCCTTGCTGCCAAAGGGAGAAAATCAATTTTCTTTTTGTGTGATTTAATCATGGAAAAATACATGTCCATAACTGATAGGACTTGCGGCCAAAAGGAAAAACCATTATCAAATTTTACTCACAGATTTCTTGCCACCTCTACAGGAGGTGGAAGAGAGGACACAAAGTCAGGCCGCCAAACTTTAGGGGAGAACAAACTGTGCTTCCCAAACAAAAATATTTCTTTTTTATCCGCATCGCATTTCAGATGATTCGTTTTCATCCAGCCGATAATATCGGTGAAACAAATCTTGAAAGTTTATTCTGAAATAATTTTTGTCCAAAGGCAAAATTAATTGAGTATCTTCTGTGTAGAAAGTAGTTGAAATACCAAAGGAACTAATCAGAGATACCAGTGGGGCCAAATAAAGAGTGACTAAGTGAAGAGCTCTGTGGAAAAACCATATGTTAATGGTTTTTCTTCCAATAAAAACTGCCCAGTTGACACCAATTCTGCAAGGAAAGACTTGAACCAGGACCAAGCAATGCCAGTAATGCCAATTTCAGAGGGACGATGAAGAAGAATAGGATGTGAGATAGTATCAAGTATCCGATGTATGAGGAGGAGCCAAGATGGCGACCGGAGCAGACGCCTGAGCGCCCGGCTCCGTCGGCCCTTGGCCTCGGACTATCATCCTGATTCCTATCCTCGCTGATTTTCGAGGTGCAACGTGTGCGACGACGCGCTGACCGCGCCGCCGCTTTCCCGGAGTCTGAGCCCGCCCGGATGCCGGAGTTCTTGGTGCCTTTGTTCTCCGCACTGGACCCCTGCTCTATTGTGGCCTTGGCCGGCCCCCTGGAAGCTCCGCAGTCACTGGACCCGCCGGCGCAAACCTGAGCCCCGCGGCCCCGATCCCGCCTCACACCACGGACTGTCGCCGGATGAGCCGGGGGAGAGATGCCCGGACACCTCCTGCACATTGCACCTGACGGGCTGGAGCTATAGGGTAAGCCCCGGTGTGGCGGGTCTCCTGCCCCGCTCTGTGGACCGCGCTGTGGAAGGCTGCAGACCCCCTTCTTCTATTGCCTAGTCGGCTGCAAAGAGAGTCCGAGGGAGGGGAAGCGACTGTTGGCTTTCACCTGTTGCGGCGCAGACCTGAGGGGAATTGCCTCCTTGTTACGACCCCCCCCTGGCCGCTATACCGTTCAGCGGTAAAACATGGCGTTGATTGCCTGCTCGCTGCTGGGGGGTGATGCTCCGGTCTCGCCCGCTGCCCGCTTCGCCCTCCCTCTACCAGACTCCAGCTCCACAGTGCTGTCCCGGATTGCTGCCGATGTGGGGGCGCAGCATCCGCCGACATGCGGCTCCGTTCTGGCTGCCCTGCGGGACCTTCGTCTGCAATTGTGTGTTGGCTTGCAAACGCTGAGTGAGCGGTTCGACTCCATACTGTCGGCTGCGGGTCGTGAGCGCCCCGTTTGTTATCAACAAGACGTGGGTCCGCCAGTGCTTCTGTCCTCTTGCGGGGACGCAACGACTGTGTATAACCGTGCTACACTGGTGTCTGCATCTGGCTTTCCCGGCACCCAGGATCAATCGATCTCCTGCTCAATTGCGGATACTTTGTTTCCCTGTCCATTGCTGCCTGCTTTGTTGTTGCCTGCTTCATCGCGTCCGCAAGAGTATCCAGCTGAGCGACACCTGACGTCCTCGAGGAACCGTTCACGGTGGCCTACGGCCTCTTTTATGTGGAACTCCTGTACTTTACAGGCCAGGTCTGGATTTTATATGGTGCACAAGGGGACCTCAACAGATGATCGGCGGCCATTTTGTGACTCTACTTCTCCATCTTCTCCCAAGCGGCCATATTGTCTTTGTCTGCACGGGATGCGGGGCTTTCATGTGGGGGCTGGTCTAATCTTAAGCCCGCGATCGGGCCAGGGCTAGATTGATTTCTATCACCATGGTTTCACGGATGGGCTGAACTGGGACTGGAACTGTTTGCATATGTTGTGCGCACTCGTCGCGATTTGTCTGCCTTCATTTAAATTGTTATGACACGTTATCTCCACACGGCCGCTTTTGGGTGTAGTGGGCTCTCAGTGTGTGGAGGCGTAGCTGGCCGGTGGTTTCGGGCGCTCCGAGGTTACGTGGGCTCCTCCCCGCCTTCTTCTTTGTTTTCTTATTTTCTTTACTCTATTCCTACTTTCTCTCTGGTCTATATTTCGGGTTCATTGGGCGACAGGCACTATGCTGGGGGGGGGGCAGGCCGTAGCCTCCGCATTGGTGTAGGGTGGGGGGGTAATTTACTGTTTCTTTTAGTTCTATGGGCCTTTTTCTTTTCTGTCTCTGCGCTATACTTGTTTCGATTCGGGGTCCGGGTGTGGGGTGGATTGAGTGAGGGCGGCTTTGGAGGGGTGCGTACTTACTCATGTGACTATCCGTTTATATAACTGCATCGCCTCACTGTCTGCGATTTTCTATGGCCGTTTTAATGATGCTGCTGCTCTCCCGTGTGGTGAAGCCATCTTGCGGACTCGAATCTCCTTGGTTCTATCCTCTACAGACTTTTTCCTTGATAAAATTATTTTGAAAACCTTAAAATTAACCTTCACTTCTCCTTCCCCTGGTGTCAAGGATCTCTCCAGTGTATAACTCCTGAATCGTTGCTAATCTTGACCATTGATGCACAGGGGATGCAATGTTTGTTTCAGTGCTTAACAGTATTGTGGCCGGCCTGGTGGTTGTAGGCCCGTATTTGTTCTTTTAATATGCACAAATAAAGGTTTTTAAAAAAAAAAAAAAAAAAAAAAAAAAAGGATCCGATGTATGGTACACTGTTAGCCATGGCCTCTAAGTTAGAAGGGTACCCCAGGGCTTGTAGTGATGGTTGTGCCACCCTTGAGGCCCCTTGAAGTCCCCCAAGTAAAACAAGTCCCCCAGTCTGCCACTGCAGACTGGTAGAGCAGTCGTGCACTGCTAGCCTGACTTTGCTATTGAAAGCAATGGTAAAGCCACCAGTTCCCCTGTACCTCTGTGTAAGTCACCCCTCTGGCAAGCCTACCGAGTCCTACGGTAGGTTCAAACATAGGAAACCTGCAGGACATGTACTTTACATGTCCTGGCAGTAAACATACAAAACTATAATTTTACTGTGGAAAGACTTGGTCGCCCAAATGGCGAGTAAAATATTACTCACTGAACCCTCAGTTGTGCTAACTTCTGAACGGTGCGACCAAAGTGGGCCCTCCAAGGTGTCAAACACCTCGTTACATTAAGCCTGACTTGTATCTCAAGTCGAAATTAATGTGACTTGTTGTATGCAGGTTTGACAAAGTTGCTACTTTGTTGCTTTTAAAAGTCAGGTACCTTTCTGGGGACACATGGAGCCTCTTCCAAGAGACAGCTTTCAGCCCTCCTGGACAGGCATGCCAACCACTCTCAGGAAGAAGAACAATAAGGGATTGCAGGCCATGGATGTGTTACCTCCCTCCTGCAGGAAGTCACTTGGGTGTTAGCCCCAAAAGGAAGGCTTCAAAGGGGAAGCTGTCTTTGAAGGGCAGATGTATCACACTAGGGAGGAGGGCTGCCCCATTGTTTAGGCAGACAGGCTGTCACGGAGAAACCAGTTGCCAAACCGGTTTCTCCAGGGGCGTGTAGCCCTGAGGAAGCCACACCCTCAGAATGGGCTAGGGAGGTCTGAACACAGAGAGAGGGGTCTCGCCTTCTGGGGAGTAAGCAGCATGGTGCATCCTAGGATAGAAATATGACTTTATCCACAGGAAGTGGTCACCGAGTGGGAGGGAACCTGGTAGCCCATTGGCTACCAACCGCATCCAGCCCTGAGGGCAATTGCCGAGCATAAAAGGAAGCAACCTTGGCACCCAGACCTCAGATCTTGACCTTCTTAAAAGAAGGAACGAAGGATGGTTGTGCTGCACGGTGGGACAGGCAAAAAGAGGCTTCACCGACATAAACTGCACCTGCTGGTTAGCGAAGACAAGGACTGTGCCTTCTGTGTCCTGCTCAAAGGGAAGCGGTCTACAGAGGTCAGTCAAGCCAAGAGAACTCCAAGGGCCAGCTGACTGGCCCCCTGTTCACAGCACAGGGACACAACAGCTGAAGAAAGATGCCGGGGAAAGTTGGTAGCCCAAAGACTTCAAGTAGCTACCTGCCAGGCTCATAATTGATCCTCGGGAACAGTACCAACCAGCAGTCCACCTTCCAGCAGCTCCGACTCGGATAATGAAATGACAGAGTATCAGAGTGCCTAGTTGGGGGGAAGGAAAATTAGGGAAGGTTCGCCTGGGAGGGAGATCTGTAAAGAAAGGAAAAAAACATGCAGCAGTGTCTGAAATTCAGCACAATCACAACACACATAAATATCACGTCTGAATGCAACCACTTCAATAGGAAGTTCAACACACCCCAACATAGAACCTCTATGACCTCATAGGATATGTTGTGAATAGATGAATATGGTGTACAGCTTAACTGACCAACAAAATATTTGCTATAGATATAGCATACAGAATCAAATGAGACATATGTTTGCTCAAAATGAGGAACGATGAGCATACAAAAATCCAAGGTCAGAAATCGCAACCCCTGGAAACACACTCTGACTAAAGAACTGCTGATAGAAAAAAAAAAGACAATGAAACTTAATTCAATCCCATAAAAAGTTACTTACCTTCGATAACTATATATCTGTAAGTACCATTAGTTAGTTATAGATTCCTTACCTTAGAATTACCCCCAGGCGTCAGACTGGATCTGGAAAGTTTTCTCATCAGCAGTACCTCTGTGCGTCGGAAGGTGGCGTCGGTAGGTTCCGCGTCCATCATTGGTGTTGTGGTGGCCGCAATGACGATGCGGTAGCTACTTAGACGACACCCACGCGCGCTGACGTCAGTTCTGTAAACGACTTTTCGTGTCAGAAACGTCGAGCCATGCAAGACACTGACCACTGGTGCACACAACTAGGGCCCTGAAAGGATGTCCTTAATCCTAGAAATAAGTTCGCAGAATGGGGAGGATGGGTGAAGCGGTAAGGAATCTATAACCAACTAATGTTTCTTACAGATACATCGTTACGGAAGGTAAGTAACTTGTTCATCTGAAAGAAACACGTTAGTTATTGATTCCTTACCTTAGAATAGATACCCCAGCAATACCAACTCCGGTGGTGGGTCTATGAACCAAGATCACACCAGAAAGTCTTGGAGAACAGAACGGCCAAAGAAGCCGTCTCTCCGGTCTTGACTCACCAGGCAGTAGTGTTTGGAAAACGTGTGCAGCGATGCCCACGTAGCTGCCTGACAGATGTCATTCAGAGGAACTCCTCTTCCCAAGGCAGTAGTGGCTGCCGTAGCCCTGGTGGAATGGGCGCCTAGCCCCACTGGAGGCTCCTTTTTAGTCAGAGCATAGCATGCTTTTATACACAAAACGACCCATTGATAACTGGCTCGCTTGTGTACGGCCCGACCTTTCTTGGCACCCACGTAGCCAACAAAGAGTTGGTCATACACCCAGAACTGTTTTGTGTGATCCAGATATAAACAAAGCGCACGTTTGGGTCCAGACGGTGGAGCCTCTCTTCCTCTTTCGAAGGATGCGGAAAGAAGGTGGGCAATATGATAGTCTGTCCGATGTGGAAGGCAGTGACAACCTTGGGCAGGATGGATGGACGAGTCCTAAGGACAACATTGTCCGCTTTTATATAGAGAAAAGGAGGCTTAGAAGATAGCGCCTGGAGCTCACTCACTCGCCTGGCAGATGTGATGGCCACCAGGAACGCAGTTTTGAGAGTCAAGAGCCTTAAAGGACAGTTGTGAAGCGGCTCAAAGGGAGCGCACATAAAACCAGTTTCAAGTCCAACTGAGGCATAACGAAGGGGATAGGAGGAAAGAGATGAGTTATGCCTTTCAAGAAGTGGCTTACAACCAGGGACTTGAAAAGGGAAGGCTGATCTGGAAGCCGAAGGAAGGCAGAGATGGCTGAAAGATAGCCCTTGATAGTGCCCAGAGCAGAGCCCTGCTGGGCTAAAGAAGAAACAAGAGAACCTCAGAAAGAGGGGTAGAAAGGGGATCCACAGGCTTTGCTGTGCACCATGCCACAAACTTGGCTGCCAAGAATATATCAAAGACTTCAGGAGGCAGGTCGAAAGACATCAACTACCTCCACTCCATCTCCATGTAAGGAGGTGGAGACTGGACGGGTTCGGGTGGAGGACCGTTCCCTGCTGCTGCTGCGACAGAAGATCCTCCCGAAGAGGCAGTCTGATCAGAGGATCGATGGCCATGTTGAGCAGCTCGTGATACCAGACTCTTCGTGCCCAATCTGAGTAACAAGAATGACTTGGGCCCGGTCGCGCCTGATCTTCTTCAGCACTCTGGGCAGAACTGGTATAGACGGAAAGGCGTACAACAGACCACAACTCCACTCGCGAAGAAAAGCGTCGCCTAGCGAATGCTGCCTTGGAAATTCCAACACGCATAATTGTTGACATTGCGCGTTCTTTTCGGTGGCGAATAGATCTAACCAAGGCTCTCCCGACTGTTAAAAGAGACCTTGCACCACCTCCGAGTGAAGATGCCATTCGTGATTCATCATGCACCTGCAGCTGAGTTCGTCCGCCCTGGCGTTCAGAGAACCTGGCAGGTGTTGAACCACCAGGGATATGCCCTGATGTTCCAGCCATGTCCAGAGGCGGAGGGCCTCGTGACATAGGGTCCACGACCCCACCCCGCCCTGTTTGTTGCAGTACCACATGGCGGTGGTGTTGTCCGTGAACACCTACACTACTCACTGCACTGCACAGAGGGAAGGAATGCTTTCAGTGCATTACGAATCGACCGGAGCTCCAGAAGGTTGATGTGGAGCCCAGACTCCGCCAGAGACCAGAGGCCTCTGATCTCCGCTTCTCCCATGTGGCCGCCCCATCCCAGAAGGGATGCGTCCATCACCAAAGTGTGGTCTGGTTCAGGAAGGTAGAGGGATGTGCCATTCACCCAATCTTGGTTCGCAAGCCACCACTGCAGTTGTCGAACAGTGCCCTCCGTGATCTGGACGCAATTGGACAGATTTCCCTGATGCTGCGCCCACTGGAACTTCAGGTCCCACTGCAGAGATCGCATATGCCACCTGGAATGATTAACCAGCAGGATGCGGGAGGCCATGAGGCCCAGCAGCCTCAGAGTCATTTTTACCGAAACCAGGGATAGAGGCTGAAAGATCGGAATCATGGCCTGAATATCCCGGACTTGCTGTTCGGGAGAATAGACCTGAAACCGCGCCGTGTCTAGAACCGCTCCGATGAAGAGGAGCTTCTGAGAGGGAATCAGGTGTGACTTCGGCACATTGATGGAGAACCCCAGCGAATGCAGGAGGTCGGCCGTAGTCTGGAGGTGGGAGACAACTGCCTGGGACGAGCCCGCCTTCAACAGCCAATTGTCAAGATAGGGGAAGATTGAAACACCTGATCTGCGTAGATGAGCTGCGACCACCGCCATCACTTCCGTGAACACCCGAGGGGCGCTGGTAAGGCCAAAGGGGAGCACAGTAAATTGAAAATGCTTGTGGCCTACCGTGAACCGTAGGTAACGCCGGGGGACCGGCAGGACGGGGATGTGAAAATAAGCATCATGCAAGTCCAAAGGTACCATCCAGTCTTCCGTGTCGAGGGCAGACAAGACCTGAGCAAGCGTCAACATCTTGAACTTCTCCTTCCGGAGGAAGCGGTTGACGTCCCTGAGATCCAAGATAGGAAGCAGGCCCTTGTCCTACTTGTGGACCAGAAAGTAGTGGAGGTAACAACCACAACCTACTTCTGGGACAAGAACCCGCTCAATGGCTCCCTTGGCCAAGAGAGCCGTAACTTCCTGGTGGCGAAGAGCTAGATGATCCTCCGACATGTGGTGGTACCTTGGTGGCATGGCTGGAGGGGTAGTCTCGAAGGGGAGGGAGTAGCCCCTTCGGACTATTTGCAAAACCCACCGGTCCGACGTGATGGTGCGCCAGTGGGGGAGGTGATGGGCAATCCTGCTGCACACTGGCGTTTGATGGGCCTAAAAGGTCCGACAAGGAGGGTTTGGAGGCTGCTGCAGGGGGAGGTTGGTGGACTGGCCCACTCGCTGGCCGCCGGAACCACGACGGGTGTTCCCACGTCCCCGGCCTCGGAAAGGTTGGGTAACTTGCTGCGGCCTGTGGCTCTGGGCGGGACGTAGCAGGGCACCCCTTGTGTAGCCACAAAAGGGGCGAAAAGTAGACTGCACAGGGCGGGTGGAGAGGCCCAAGGACTTGCCCGTAGCCCGTGAGTCATTGAAACGCTCTAGTGTGTTGTCTGCTTTGTCGCCAAAATGGCGACGGCCATCAAAGGGCATGTCCATCAAGGTGTTCTGGACATCCCCTGAAAAACTGACGTTGAAATGGTTCTGCCCAGAGAGTCGGCGGTGTCCAGCCCACAACGTATCGCAAACTTCGCTGCATCCCCTTCCAGTGGCAACAGCCTGGGAGAGCACTGTCCGGGCCTGCTCCGAACACTAAGGCAGCACCTGCGCCACCGTATCCCACTTAGAGTGGGAATAATGGCCCAAGAGACATGCAGTGTTTACGGACCGCAGTCCTAAGCTGGCGGAAGAGAAAATGTTCTTCCCATGGTCCATCTTTTTGGATTCCCTTTCAGAGGGAGCAGTAGGGAAGGCGCTTTTGGAGGTGGAGGCTTGGACAACCAAGCTCTCCAGGGTGGGGTGTTGGGAAAGGAAAGTGGGGTCACCCGGCGCCGGACGGTGGCGTCGGGCAATCATCATGTCCACTGGAGCCCCCGTGTTGGGCCTGGACCATGTGCCCAAAAGGATGTCAGTGAGGGCCTCATTAAACGGTAGCAAGGGCTCCGAAGAGCTTGCAGCCGGTTGAAGCACCTCTGTCAGGAGGTTAGTCCTCCATCGTAGGAAGCCCGAGGTTGAGAGCCTAAGCCACCCTACACAACACCACTGCGTATGACGCTCATTCCTCCGTAGCCACGGTAGGAGAAGACAACATGCCAAGGTCAGGAGAGGTGTCCAAACCACTGGCATCCCTCAATTCATCTCTCTAGTCCTGTTCACTGTTCACCTGGTCAGTTAAAGGGTCACCTAACCCCTCCCAGTCCTCCTCCTCATCTTCTGGGTGCCATTCTGGTTGAAAAGGGGCACCAGGAGTGAACAAAGGCATGAAAACCCCTCTCGGCGCCGGATCCAGCGTCGGACGACGCCGGTCCGGCTCTGGGTCCACGTCGGGATGGAGGCCGGGGTCAACGCCGGCCGGGGGGCCGTCGGGCGTCGAACGCGGTTGTGGTGCTGGAGGAAGCGGCGCCGGTTGACCTGATTGCTCCTCCACCGACGCAATAAGGTCAACCGGCACCGATCCAGATCCAGGCCTGGATCCAAGAGGGGGCCTGCGGCACCGGAGCCGCCGGTGGAGAAGGCTTAGGCCCCCAACCGTGTGTCCGCAGGGCCTGAAGGCACGCCAGCGGGTTCGGGCCACCCAAAGATGGCGTGCATCGCCTCGTAGAATGTACGAAGCTGGGTGGGACTCGCTCCGGGTCCCGGAAAGGAAGGGAAACACAAAGTCGACTCTTCGGGCTCCACGCGCGGAGCTGCAGGAGGGGCACCACCAGCGTCCCTCATAGGGTCGGCTGACAGACGAGGAGAAGTCGAAGAGGGACGATGCTTCTTCGACTTATCCTTATGCTTCGACTTACCTGACCCCGACTGCGAAGACTTCGAAGACTTGGGCGAATAGTGGTGGCCCCGCAACCAGACACTCAGCCTCCCTCACGACAGGGACCTCAAATGGAGCGGAGCCGACTGCCAGTGCTCAAGCAGCTTTCGGAACCGCTTCCGCAAAGCCTTCGGCGCCATCGATCGGAGCACAACTTGGGGTCGTGGATGCGGTCCAGGCAAAAAAGACACACGTGGTGCAGATCCGTCAAAGACATCATCCGATGACAGGAACAGCATGGCTTCAAGCCGGGCATCCCTCGTGCACCTTACGAGTCGAAGACTTGAAAACGAAGTCGACAAAAGTCGAGAAAAAGTCAGTAAAAAAGTGTCTGGAGGTACCGCTCCTCCCGGATCTGCGCTGGCTGGCACGGAAAAAGAAAGAACTGACGTCAGCGCGCGAGGGCGGCGTCTAAGTAGCTACTGCGATGTCATCTCGGCGACCACAACGCCAACGATGGACGCGGAGCCATCCAACGCCACCTTCCGATGCGCAGAGGTACTGCTGACGAAAAAACTTTCCGGATCCAGTCTGACGCCTGGGGGTAATTCTAAGGTAAGGAATCTATAACTAACGTGTTTCTTTCAGATTGCTGTTTTCTAAATGAAATTATTGCCCAAAGAAATGTGAATCCACAAGTGTTCGTGTTTTATTAGTTCAGACAAGTAGTCAATAGAATATCCCTTCAAAACCGCACGCGACCAAGTCACGAACGAACTGCAAGACGCTGTTCACTCGATGCATGCTACACCGCAAATCCCTCAGCGTGTGCCACAAAACTAAATCAAACTGTTAATGTTCCACAATCGGGCCCACCTCGGGCACTCCAGATGTTGGGCATTCTCCACACCGCCTCCCGAAAACCATCACCAGGACGTTAAACGCTGTAAAGTGAACTGTAGTCCTTTCAATAGTAGATGCTCATCTGCGTCTCTTACCTTCTTTTGTATCGGCGTCCCATTTCGTCACTGAAAGGAAATGTTCACCATGGAAATGCAGAGGCCAACTTTAAATGAAGTGTGTAATTTACATTTCCACCATTTACGGTACTTTAACAAATGATGCTTTCCACATCTTCTTTCTTCTTTGTGCCTTGAATTAAGTGCCGTATGGACAATACCACTGCCACATTGCGGCACTGAGGACCATGCAGAGCTGCACCTGAGTTCGCTGAGCCCAGGACTGCTTTTGCAGAGCTGTTTGGACACTCAGAAGGCGTGTTATCGATCCAGGAAAGATTGGCCTGTGACCACGACACCGGGTGTCTGGTAGTCCAGTGGCGACTTGACTTCGGCCAGACCGGAGAGTGCCTCCCGGGACATTGACCTTGCAACTCGGACCCCCTCACCATCTTAATAGACCGAGGTATACCTGCAGGAAGACCTTCGTCGAAGGTATTGCATCCACAACATCCTTAGAGCATCTTCAGCATTGTTCATTCCTTACATCAGGATCCCTCCATAGGTATCCATTGCAATGCGGATAAAGTGCCTGGATCTGCTGAAGGACTGCTTCTTCTATGAAGGTAACTGTTCTTGAGGACCTTGCTGGTCCCCTTCACTAGCTTCCTGCTGAGTTGGTAACCCCATGTACCTCTAACCAGTAGCATTGACACCTACCTAAGTTTTCCTTGAAAACATTTTTCAGTGTCCAATTCATTGACTTTATGAAGGTTTGTACACAGAGTGAAATTGCTTTGATTCATTATTGCTTGTAAAATCCATATCTCTGGAACCCTCCATGAATCTTTTTTGTTCAAGTGTACAAAGATTTATAAAAATACAGTCTTTTTTTATAAATTGGTGTGAGATTTCTTAAATGTTGTGTCACTTTCTTTTTCAGATGTTTTGATGCTGTTTAAATGCTTCACACTTGTTCCCCCGTGTAAGCCTTGCTGCTCAATTGCACAGCTAACCAAGGTTGAGCTGATTGTTTTACAGGCGAGAGCTACAGGATCTAAAGGGGTTGGTTAGTGTATTACACAGTGAGGTCGCAAAACCACACAATATAATACACTCCATTTCCTCACAGGCTGATACTCGATTGGCGTATGATAACTTACTTGTAGGTCCCTAGTATATGATACCCAGGTCCTGTAAGTTAGAGAGTCACCCCAGAAACTGCAGCACTGGTTGTGCCACTGTGGGTGTGACAGAGGTAAAACGGCTCGCAGTCTGCCATTGCAACCTGGAAGGGCAGTTTTAAACTGCTAACTTACCTTTACCATTTAAAGCAGTGGCAAAGCCTTTTGCTCCCTTTCATATTATTTATATATATATATATATATATATATATATATATATATATATATATATATATATATATATATATATATATATATATATATATATATATATATATATATTACCTACTGGCGGTCGCCAGTAGGTAGTTATAGTTAGGACCACGTTTCCATAGGAAAACCTCAACATTCTATTTTGAATAACTTTGGCGCCGGTCGACGAATCCTCGCGAATTTCTCAAAATAGGTGGGGCGCTCCGCTCCGCTCCTACCCTGAAAGTCTCGGGGGGATCCGTCAAGCGGGGGCTGAGATAAAAGGGGGGTCCCAAAACGCGTTTTTCCCATGCATTTTTCCATAGGACCTTTAGAACGAGCTACAGCCCGAACGGCTGAACAGAATTACTCAAAATTTGGCAGAGAGGTAGTCCCTAGGTCAAGGAAGTGCCTTTTGTAGGTTTGGTGTAAATCTGTTCAGTAGATTCTGAGAAAATAGCCTTTAAATCAATATATATATCTGAGCCCGCTTACGGTACGCTTACCGTACGCTTACGGTAAGCGTACGGTGGCGTGCGCGAGCGCGATTCTGATTGGCTCTTAGATCTTAGTAAACATTCGAATCGGCCGAAACCAGGAAGCGGCGGCCGCCATTTTGTGTATTTCACTCTGAAAAAAAAGAGTGAAAACAAGGAAAGGGGGCAATGAGGAGAGTTACAGACCCCCTAACATTTGTAAGGGGGTCAAAGAAGGACAGAAAAGTACAAAAAAAACATTTATTGATTTTTAAAAAAATCACGGGGTACGCGTACGGTAAGCTTACGGTAAGCGTACGGTAAAAAAAATAAAAAAAAATAAATGAAAAGCAGATTTAAGAGTTTAGATATTAGGGAGCTCTAAAAAGAGCTGTTGTGTTTATGAAGTCATTTTTTTAGTGGTACCTACAAGTAAGTACCGATGCAGAGTCTAAGGTTCAAGAGGAAGACTCTGTTCCCTTCATCATTGAAGTGCACACCATCTCCTCTATAAATGTCTTGCATGTCATAACGCAAGTTGTTGTGGTAAATGGCACCCATACCATAGTCACGGAGGAAAGCAGAAACAGATTTGTTGACGTGCTTTCTTGCTTTGTCAATCTGTGGACAGAAATGATTGGAACAGTTCCTTTTTTGCCTTTGGCATATGTTGGAAAACACAAAGGCAGTTTTAGGGAAAAGTGTAAACAGTTGTGCAAAGGTGTCCTTCATAAGCATTTCCAGACCTACCCCAGTCAAAGTGCCTAGGTCATTGCCACCACAGTGCACTATTATGAGGTCAGGGTGTTGGATTTGCATGAAGGATTTCACCAATGGCATCAATTGGTGCCACTTTAACCCTCTCTGACCAATCCATTTAATGTCTACATTTGGCAAAGCAAGGTCTCTCACCATATCTGTTTTCTCTGCAAACTTTTCACTCCAGAAGACATAGCTGTGCCCTACAATCCACACTGTGAACATCTTCAAAGGAGAACTGGTTGCACTCAGGAGGTGTCTTTCAGTAGAATGGCAATATGAAATGAAAGACAGTTTGGAAATGGAGGCATACATATTTTTTTCAAAACAAAAAGAACTGATTGGCTGTTTCATACCATTCTAGAATAAAAACTAGGCTGTAGGTGTAAATTAATAGAAGCATGTTTTGTATTGGTACAAAAAAATGTGTAACCAAAGAACAGTACTATGGATTTGCTGTTAGGTTTGAAAAGTCAAGCACTCTTGCTCTGTGGAATTGAAACATTGTTTGGCGAACTTCTGACCTAACTCAACACAGCAGTGTTCCATGAGCTGTTGCTATGGTAGCAGGCAGAAGTCAAGTTGGGGGAAGGGTACTAGGCAGAAGTCAAGTTGGGGGAAGGGTAATTTTGGAAAAGGGTTGGTTTTCAACCAATAGAAATGTGTGATTACATTTGAAAAAAAGGGGGAAGCACTGAGATTTTAAACTAACATGTATATGTGTGGAAAAAGAGAGGGAAAGTTTGCCATTATCTGGTTCTGCTGAGAGGAGAGAGGTGTAAAGAACAGAGATCCTGGCTCTGATAATCTGCTGTTTGAGTGTCACATTTCTTTCACAACTAACTAATTTTAAAGGTGAGTTTACAGTTTGAGAGGGGATGTATGTGGTAACTTAAGAAATGAATAATAGAAATGGAAATTGTTTTTGTTGTAGTTACACATGGTGGTTTCATAATGTGTCAGTCTGTAAAAGTGATTTTCACTTGCCCCGAAAAAAAAAAGAGCAGTAAGTGTGCTTTCAAATTGGCAAAGAAATTTCGTTTTGGGACTAATGTGAAAACATGACTCTGTGTGCAGAGAGGAATTATAGGCAGAGATTTATTGCGTATTGCTCTGGTGATTTCACAGTTGCATTAGATGGAAAGGGGGAGCGAATTTTTAGGGGAAGAAGCAGAGTCTTAGCACACACCCATGTGCTTCCCATGTATAGTCATGCACAGTATTTACAAGCGAGTGGGGTTTTCAGGTTTCAGTCTGTAATGCAAATACATTCAGCATCACTAAGGCTGGTTGCCCTTGCTGGAGTGTAGGCAGTCACCGAGAATACACATGGTGGTGGTCTGAAAAAACAGTTTGGACATGTGCATTTAAATAAATCAAAAAAAGTGGTTTCATAATGTGTCAGTCTGTAAAAGTGATTTTCACTTGCCCCGAAAAAAAAAAGAGCAGTAAGTGTGCTTTCAAATTGGCAAAGAAATTTCGTTTTGGGACTAATGTGAAAACATGACTCTGTGTGCAGAGAGGAATTATAGGCAGAGATTTATTGCGTATTGCTCTGGTGATTTCACAGTTGCATTAGATGGAAAGGGGGAGCGAATTTTTGGGGGAAGAAGCAGAGTCTTAGCACACACCCATGTGCTTGCCATGTATAGTCATGCACAGTATTTACAAGCGAGTGGGGTTTTCAGGTTTCAGTCTGTTATGCAAATACATTCAGCATCACTAAGGCTGGTTGCCCTTGCTGGAGTGTAGGCAGTCACCGAGAATACACATGGTGGTGGTCTGAAAAAACAGTTTGGACATGTGCATTTAAATAAATCAAAAAAAGTGGTTTCATAATGTGTCAGTCTGTAAAAGTGATTTTCACTTGCCCCGAAAAAAAAAAGAGCAGTAAGTGTGCTTTCAAATTGGCAAAGAAATTTCGTTTTGGGACTAATGTGAAAACATGACTCTGTGTGCAGAGAGGAATTATAGGCAGAGATTTATTGCGTATTGCTCTGGTGATTTCACAGTTGCATTAGATGGAAAAGGGGAGCGAATTTTTGGGGGAAGAAGCAGAGTCTTAGCACACACCCATGTGCTTGCCATGTATAGTCATGCACAGTATTTACAAGCGAGTGGGGTTTTCAGGTTTCAGTCTGTTATGCAAATACATTCAGCATCACTAAGGCTGGTTGCCCTTGCTGGAGTGTAGGCAGTCACCGAGAATACACATGGTGGTGGTCTGAAAAAACAGTTTGGACATGTGCATTTAAATAAATCAAAAAAAGTGGTTTCATAATGTGTCAGTCTGTAAAAGTGATTTTCACTTGCCCCGAAAAAAAAAAGAGCAGTAAGTGTGCTTTCAAATTGGCAAAGAAATTTCGTTTTGGGACTAATGTGAAAACATGACTCTGTGTGCAGAGAGGAATTATAGGCAGAGATTTATTGCGTATTGCTCTGGTGATTTCACAGTTGCATTAGATGGAAAGGGGGAGCGAATTTTTGGGGGAAGAAGCAGAGTCTTAGCACACACCCATGTGCTTGCCATGTATAGTCATGCACAGTATTTACAAGCGAGTGGGGTTTTCAGGTTTCAGTCTGTTATGCAAATACATTCAGCATCACTAAGGCTGGTTGCCCTTGCTGGAGTGTAGGCAGTCACCGAGAATACACATGGTGGTGGTCTGAAAAAACAGTTTGGACATGTGCATTTAAATAAATCAAAAAAAGTGGTTTCATAATGTGTCAGTCTGTAAAAGTGATTTTCACTTGCCCCGAAAAAAAAAAGAGCAGTAAGTGTGCTTTCAAATTGGCAAAGAAATTTCGTTTTGGGACTAATGTGAAAACATGACTCTGTGTGCAGAGAGGAATTATAGGCAGAGATTTATTGCGTATTGCTCTGGTGATTTCACAGTTGCATTAGATGGAAAGGGGGAGCGAATTTTTGGGGGAAGAAGCAGAGTCTTAGCACACACCCATGTGCTTGCCATGTATAGTCATGCACAGTATTTACAAGCGAGTGGGGTTTTCAGGTTTCAGTCTGTTATGCAAATACATTCAGCATCACTAAGGCTGGTTGCCCTTGCTGGAGTGTAGGCAGTCACCGAGAATACACATGGTGGTGGTCTGAAAAAACAGTTTGGACATGTGCATTTAAATAAATCAAAAAAAGTGGTTTCATAATGTGTCAGTCTGTAAAAGTGATTTTCACTTGCCCCGAAAAAAAAAAGAGCAGTAAGTGTGCTTTCAAATTGGCAAAGAAATTTCGTTTTGGGACTAATGTGAAAACATGACTCTGTGTGCAGAGAGGAATTATAGGCAGAGATTTATTGCGTATTGCTCTGGTGATTTCACAGTTGCATTAGGTGGAAAGGGGGAGCGAATTTTTGGGGGAAGAAGCAGAGTCTTAGCACACACCCATGTGCTTGCCATGTATAGTCATGCACAGTATTTACAAGCGGGTGGGGTTTTCAGGTTTCAGTCTGTAATGCAAATACATTCAGCATCACTAAGGCTGGTTGCCCTTGCTGGAGTGTAGCAGTCTGGACATGGGCTTTTTAAAAAATCTGAAAAGTGGTTTCATAATGTGACAGTTTGTAAAAGTGATTTTCACTTGCCCAAAAAAAAGAGCAGTTTGTGTGCATTCAAATTGGCAAAGAAATTTCGTTTTGTGACTATTGTGAAAAGAAATGTAGTAATATATTTAAATACAATAAAGGATTTTTTTTTTAGTTTTTTTCAGGTATTGCTGAAGAGCAGTGAACAAAATTTAAGATGCCTACAAAATCCAGAGTTCAAAAAACGCTAAAAAAAAACTATATTTGAAGACAACTGGAGGACCAAAGTTAGTAGAAGATGCTCATGTTGGGAAAAAGAAAAAATCTTCTGGTAAGCAGAAAAAACAATTTCTTAAAAATATATTCAAAACAAAGAAAAATGTACAAAATGTCTGTACTGGAAAGAATGTTACGAAACGAAGAGAACAGGAAAAAATTGAGAATTTAGTTAATGCAAATATACCTTCTGCAACTGAAAAGATTTACATAAACAGAAAAACAGCGTTTAAAGAGATACGTAGAAAAATGTTTCAGAGAAGAGTTATGTCCAATTTGATAAAGGATGTGAAGAAATATAAGCAAAAGGCAAAATATTACAAGAGAAAAAAAGAAATTGAAGCCATTGCAGCAAAGGCATTAGAATTAAAAAGGAAACTATTCATATTAATTTTGAATAGGATGCGTACATTAGATAAAATGGTTAATGTACTGAAATCACAAAGCAAAAGGAAAAGAGTAGTGAACAGAACAAACTTTTGTAAAGTGTTTTTAGGAAAGTGGATGCATAGTTCAAGTAGTGAACCTTTTTTTAATGAAGAGAGCTATTTTCAAAGTAATAGTTTGCTGCATGCAGTTGACACCAGAGGTCGTGCTTACGAAGTGAAAAATGGTTGCATAATGGAGAAGGAGATAATGGTTCCAAGAGATGAGGTACAAGTGATGGCAGATGAGGCAATGGGGAGACGTCCTAAAGCCCCAGTGTACACTTGGAATTGTAGTAGTATTTGCACTGTGCGTCAGGAATCTATTGACAAATTTCGAGAGTTTCTTAGAGAATATAGTAAAAAAAAGTGTAAAACAGAAGATTAAGGTGCTTCAAAGTCTGGATCCATGCAGAGTGAGAGAGAATACTGGTTTGCAGGGTCATTCTCTGGCTTGTCTATCTAGAAAAGTGTGCAATAGTGTTTTCCATCATTTTAGGATGCTGGCTGTTCATCATACTGAAATGAGAAAGTTTGTGAGACGGTTGTATTTTGCCAAAAGTCCAGCAATAAAGTTAAATGAATTGAATAGGGCTCTGTTCCGAGGAACGGTATCAGATGTAGAGAAGGTTGTTGATGAAATTCAGTTTTGTTACTTTGGTCCTGAACAAAACAGTGCAGAAAAGGACACAGTAAATGAGGAAGAAGTGGAAGAGAATGTAGAACCTTCTGTAAGTAAGACATTTAATGATCACATAACAAAATTTGCAATAGTCTCTAATGAAAGACCAAATGTTACTTGTATTTGTTGCCGCAGAACTCATTATAGAAAACAAACTAGGAATGTTGATCTCTACAGAAAGAGTGAAAATGAAGATAATTATAAGTGGAAGGATTTTGCCACATATATATTTCTAGAAAATTGTTTTGAATTGGGTGAAGATCAGCGTATTTGTAAATACTGTTACAACAAGTTAGAGGAAAATAGAATGCCGACCAGAGCTGTACATAATAATTTAGAATTGGATGCTATTCCTGCTGAACTTTCTGAATTAAATACATATGAGTCTATACTCATTCAATGTGTTCATCCGTTCCAGACCATAGTACGTATGGAGCCCAAAACTGGTAAATTACCTCCTTCAGATTTACTGAGAGGTTTAAAAGGTAGAGTGGTGTATTTGCCCTTGGATTTGAAAAAAAATATGGAAACTATTGATGCGGATACTTTGGAAACTGAACCAATAATTATTATGGTTAATGGTGTACCTACAAAGAATAAGAAGATTTGGCAGGAGCTGGTAGATGTGCGGAAAGTACAAAGAGCAAATTTGTATTTGAAAAAAAATAACAAATGGTATGAATCAATTTATATAGAAGAAGAAGAAGAAGAAGATTTTCAAGAAGACACAGAAACACCAACTGGACAAATTGAAAAAGTGGACAAGTCAAAGGAAGAAGAAATTTATGAACATTTTAGCATACATCCTCTTCATTCGAAAGAAGTTATGGGAGACAATATTGATCTCTTTCAGATGAAGAAAGCAAAAGGAACTCCTGTGAGTGTATGGGAGGAGAGCTTGGAAGCTCGATGTTTTCCCCAGCTGTTTCCTAAAGGAAAAGGAGGACGATACGATGAACGTCCAGAACAGATTCCAGCTTCTGAGTATCGGACTACAAGACTATATGCTGAAGATCCCAGATTTCGACAAAGTATTCCTTATTTGTTCCATCTTTTATTTGAAAGCGACTTGTCTGCACTGTCTTATGCAGTAAATCACATTTTAAAAAGTGGAGTACATTTACAAAATGTGTCTGCTAAGGATTTTATGGAGAAAGTGCAGCACCGAGATGATCATTTGGAAACACAACTGATCAATCTGATGGCTTGTCAGCGTGGGACAAATGAATATTGGTACCGACGCCATGGTGAACTAAAATGCATGTTACGGAATTTAGGAACACCAACATGGTTCCTTATCCTAAGCTGTGCCGAGTACGCTTGGGATGATTTACTGGATTTTCTACGAGAGGCCAATTCAAACATTAAAAACATCGAATACAAGACAGCAGGAGAACTGTGCTCATTGGATCCGGTTAATGTTTGCAGATATTTCAATCATAGATTTGAGGCTATGATGTCCTTCATCTGCAATAAAAAAAATCCACCCCTTGGAGAAGTAGTGGATTTCTTTTGGAGAAAAGAGTACCAGGCAAGAGGTGCTCCTCATATTCATATGCTGTTGTGGATCAAGGATGCCCCAAAGTTTGGAACAGATACTGATGAAGCAGTGTTATCTTACATTGAAGAATATGCAACATGTGCTATACCAAAAAGCACAGAAGAGAAAAAGTTAAAGGAGCAAGTTTTACGTTTCCAAAGTCATCGGTGTGGAAAATACTGTCGACGGAAATACAAGAGCAAAGATAAATACTACACTAAATGTCGATTTGGATTTCCTGGACCTGTTCTTTCAAATGGAAGAGTAAACAGTTTTATGTCATCTGTGAGACATACTATTACAAGAAAATCACCTAAGAATACCTACAACCTAAAAAGAAAAGAAGAATCAAAAAATATAAATGACTACAACCCAGTCATTTTATCCATGTGGAATGCTAACATGGATATACAGTATGTAGCTGACAATTCCATTGCTGTTGCTCGATATGTAACGTCTTACATTACTAAATCTGAAAAAACTGAATTGAAAGAAATGTGGGAAGAGATTTCTCACGAGAAGACTGTCAGTAAGAAGCTGTACAGTTTCAGTTTAAAGATGTTATCGCATCGAGAAATTGGATCCTACGAATGTTCAGATAGGTTATCTTCTGCAAGTCTCTACTCGAAATCAAGAAGAATAATTTGGGCAAGTTTAGGCCTTGCAGCAATGAGAAATCGGGTACTGAAATCTGTTGGAGAAATTGAATATTTGGCCGAGACTGACCCAGAAAGTACAGATATTTTGAAATCAAACATGTTGGACACATATTATCCCAAGAGAAGTGAACATCTGGAGAACATGTGTCTCTATGAAGTGCTGCAGAACTACATTTATTCACGGAAAGCCGCAGAAGACATCAAAAATGGAAAATATAAAGTCATTGGTGAGGAAGGATGTTTGGTGAAGCAAACAAAAGGAAGTTTGATAAATCACCGGAAGCTGAGTTGCGACACTACTGACAAAAAGGAATTTTACTACTTGGCTCTTTTACAGCTGTTTAAACCATGGCGTTCAGAGGATGAACTACTGGGAGAATGGCGTAAAGTAACTTAGCATTTAAAAAACCGTACAAATTCACTGAAATAACCATGGGTTTCACACACGTTATAGTTAGGAATTAGCATTTAAAAAACCTTAGAAATTCAGTGAAAAAACCATAGGTTTCACACACGTTATAGTTAGGAATTAGCATTTAAAAAACCTTAGAAATTCAGTGAAAAAACCATAGGTTTCACACATGTTATAGTTAGCTGGACATTTTACTCGTAAAAAACCAATGAAATTGCCCCGTTATAGTTAGTTCAGCTAACTATAACTCGCGCGCCCGCAATGCACTGCTGATGACGTCACATATTACATCACTCATGACATGGTCAGTGACATCACTCATGACATCACTGATGACATCTCAAATGACATCACTGATGACATCACTGATGACATCATCCTTGTGATAGAGTGGCAGACCTCCTCTCACCCTAATATAACCTTTGACACACACATTCAAAAATAGAGACTAAAATTTTCAAAAACAATGGACATACCAATAACAGTTACAACAACCTCTTCAGTAATTCTAAGATCCACATACACATCCACTCATTCACCAACAGTCCAATAAGCCACTCATACATGTACTCACTCATCATATGTACTCATACACCTATACATCCTGTTACACAATGCCACTCATCCATAGAGTTACTCACACACATAGTCACTCGTGCTAATAAAGAATCAAACATACATTTACTTGCATATACAGTTATACACACACCACCATACTTACTTCTACGGAAACTTACACATACTTAGTCTTTTAAACAATCACTTATAGAAACACATACTTATTCATACAGGAACTCTTCCAATCTCTCACCCTTGCATATACTCACATATATACACCAATAGTCACATATACTAGTTTTAAACATATGTATTACTCATAAAGACACTATTGAGACAGTCATTCACTCACTAACACACCCATACACACACTCATCCACCCATGCAGTCCTGCACACATGGTCTGTTCAACACATACAAACAGTGAGTCACTCATTCATGCACCTATGCACTACGTAATACCCCCCACCGAACCATGCAGACACTCAGACTGATACTCAAAAAACCAACTAATAACCTATATAGACACCCATGTAGCTACTCACCAACCCATGCAGCCACTTATACACAAAGTGAGAGACTGATACAGATATATACATATTTAAACATTACTCACTAAAACATGTATTCACTATGATACACGTAATCAGTCAGTTAAACAATCAATTTTTCAAAAACAAATCATCCATTTAGACACTTATATACCCATTTATTCTTCCATCGACCTTGAGATATACATATATAAAACATATTTAATTTTCAGAAAAACCCACATTCACTGGATGATGTCATCAGTGATGTCATCAGTGATGTCATTTGAGATGTCATCAGTGATGTCATGAGTGATGTCACTGACCATGTCATGAGTGATGTAATATGTGACGTCATCAGCAGTGCATTGCGGGCGCGCGAGTTATAGTTAGCTGAACTAACTATAACGGGGCAATTTCATTGGTTTTTTACGAGTAAAATGTCCAGCTAACTATAACATGTGTGAAACCTATGGTTTTTTCACTGAATTTCTAAGGTTTTTTAAATGCTAATTCCTAACTATAACGTGTGTGAAACCTATGGTTTTTTCACTGAATTTCTAAGGTTTTTTAAATGCTAATTCCTAACTATAACGTGTGTGAAACCCATGGTTTTTTCAGTGAATATATATATATATATATATATATATATATATATATATATATTCACTTAAAAAACCATAGGTTTCACACATGTTATAGTTAGGTGGATATTTCACTCGTAAAAAAAACAATGAAATTCCCCTGTTATAGTTACTTCAGATAACTATAACTCGCGCGACCGCCACTCTATCACAAGGATGATGTCATCAGTGATGTCAAGAGTGATGCCACTGACCATGTCATGAGTGATGTAATATGTGACGTCATGAGCTGAGGATTGCGGGCGCGCGAGTTATTATAATCTGAAGTAACTATAACGGGGGAATTTTATTGGTTTTTTACGAGTGAAATATCCACCTAACTATAACATGTGTGAAACCTATGGTTTTTTAAGTGAATTTGCAAGGTTTTTTAAATGCTAATTCCTAACTATAACGTGTGTGAAACCTATGGTTTTTTCAGTGAATTTGTATGGCTTTTTAAATGCTAAGCTATGTATGTATTATTATTTTGTTTAATATATTTATTTTTCAATAAACTACGTATTAATAATTTATTTATTTTTTTAATGGTTTTTTACCGTGCGCGCACGGTGCGCGCACCCCCGCGATTTATAAAAAAAATGTAAATGTTTTTTTCTGCCTTCGGGGTCCTTCAGGGACCCTCTGACAAAGGCTAGGGGGTCAGGAACTCTCTACCCTGCCCCCTTTTCACGTTCGCCACCTTCCTTTTCCACTCTCGCACTGAAAACAAACAAAATGGCGGCCGACACTTCCTGATTTCGACTAATTCGAACGTTGACTGACATGTAACAACCAATCAGAATTACGCTCGCGCGCGTTAGGGTGCGCGCACGGTGCGCGGCTATAGATATGTATGTGCTTTTTACTGCAATTTTCTCAGGAACTAATGAACAGATTGACTCCATATATACAAAAGGCACTTCCCTGACCTGAGGACTACCTCTCTGCCAAATTTCAAGTAATTCTGTTCAGCCGTTTGGGCTGTACCTTCGACTAAAGGTCCTATGGGAAAATGCATGTGGAAAACGCGTTTTGGGACCCCCCTTTTTTCTCGGCCCCCGCTTGATGAATCCCCCCCGAGACTTTCAGGGTAGGAGCTGAGCGGAGCGCCCCATTAGTTTTGTAAATTTCGCGAAGATTCGTCAACCGGCGCCAAAGTTATTCAATCTATGGAAACACGGTCCTAACTATAACTATCTACTGGCGACCGTCAGTAGATAATATATATATATATATATATATGTGTGTGTGTGTGTGTGCATGTATGTGTCCCCTAAGGTAGGCCTATTGAGCACTAAGGGAGGGTGCTGTATGTTTAAAAGTGAGGCATGCACTTTTACATATACCAACAGTAGGAACCCGCAATTGTAATTTTTACTGTGGGAAAGGCTAGTACCCCCATTGGCGAGTGCACACTTACAGGCAGACACTGTAGCCATGCTAATTTCTGACTGGGACAACTGAAGTAGTTACTGTAAAGTATCAAAACTCATTACATTAAGCCTGACTTGATGCACAAGCTGAAATTAAATTAACTTCTTGAGGTGTGCCACTTTTAAAAGGTTGCCATTTTGTTACCCTAAAGTTTCCTGTAACCATCCATGGTTGCACACGGGGTCTGTCCCCAAGGCAGTTCTCTCTCCTGGGGAGATGTGTTAACGACTCCCCAGTAATGAAAGTAGAAGTCTGCACCGGGGAGAGGTGTTACCTCGCCCTGGCAGGAAGCCACACAAGAGTTAACCCAAAAGTCGTGCTTCAAAGGGTAAGTCACCTTTGAAGCACGACTTTTGGAAGCCAAATGGGTAACACTTGGGAGAGGCGCTGCTCAATTGTTCAGGTGGATAGGCTGGCACTTGGGACAGGAAAGGAGAAACGAGTTGCCAAAACATTTTCCAGAGTTGTGTAGCCCCCTAGGTACCCATCATCTCTGGGTTGAGCTAGGAAGCGCCACATGCCAGGAGAGGGGTCATGCCATGTTGAAAGTGGGCAGAATGGAGCCTTCTGGGATAGCTAGATGCCACACTTCACAGGAAGTAGTCATTGGGAAGGAGGGAACCTAGTAGTCCATTGGCTAGTGACTGCAACATCCCATGAGGGCATTTTCTGGTCATAAAAAGGGCACCTTGTGCACCCAGAACTCAGATCTTTTTGGACTGGAGAAGGGGACCAAAGGACTGTCCTGCTGCTCCAAGGATCAGGCGAAGAGAGGCTCTACTGGCATGGACTGCTCTTGCTGCACCTGGTGGCCTGCAATGGAAAGGACTATGGCTGCTGTGTCCTGCTCGGGGACAGGTCGACTCTTGAGCCCAGCCAGAAGCCAGAGACTCCAAAGGTCAGTTGGCTGACCTGTTCACATCACAGGGCCACAATTGCTGAAGAAGCCTGCTGGGGCAAGTTGGTAGCTCAGATCACCGAATCCCCACTCCACTCCATTGTGCCGGCCAAGGGACCAGGACCCGATGCTCAAAAGAGATCCCGGTCTCTGACTTCTGCCAAGCTTGAGAGGACTTCGAAGGACATCAATGCCTGTGGCCAAGATTGGCTCACCAAGTCAGTGGACCGAGGAGTAGCTGCAGGAAGACCCCCGTCGACTGCACTGCATCTTATGCATCTTTGAACATCTTCAGCATCCTGTATCCCTTGCAACAGTCCCACTCCAATAGAAGTGAATGGAAAGGGACTACTGACACTGGAACAGAGACTGCTTTTCTTGTTGAGTTAACTGTTTCTTTGAGCCTTGCTGGTCCCCTTGACTGGCTCCCCGTCAGATTTGATCACCTAAAGTAACTTTAAGTAAACACAAGCCAACTTAAAACTGTTTCAAAGTGTCAAATTTGTTGAATTCGTCCATGCTTGTTAGTGGTTAAGTAAAAAGTTTTGATATAGTATAGAATGTAAATTCTTTATCTGGGGAATTATATTGGTGCTGTTAAATGCTTTACTCTTGTTCCTTTGTTCAAGCCTGACTGCTCAGAGCCACAGCTACCCTGGGTTGGGCTAAGGTTTAACAAACTAACTGATCCTAAAGGGGTTGTTAAGTGTACTACACAGTGAGGTCTCACAACCACACAATATAATACACCCAATTTCCTCACATCGCCTCTTACCATGCAGGAAATCTGCCCCAATCAATGCAGGTGTGAAAGTTTGATTCACAATTATGGGAGAGATGGGACTGTGGTGAGCCGACCCTTAATCAATGGAATATCCCAAGTCAACAGTGTCGTTCTTGTTACTGGTGAGGAATACAGACCCCACCCAATATGTTGTGTATGCACTCAGGGAACCTTCCATATATGCATCTCTGCAACAGTCTGACCAATAAAGCACCAGTGTTTTTCGCTTTCCATTTGATGCCATTCCAGTATAAAGCATAAGTGTGGAGTGTAGTTGTGATTCATTATCTTTTGCAGTCCTAAGCCCACCTCACCAAATTGCAGATACCTTACTTTTGCTGCTAATTCAGGTCTCCTTCTAGCCCATACAAATGTATTGACCATTGTGAGAAGTTGGCCTGATATATGATGTCACTAATTCTAGTGTACACCCTGTATCAGTCCAAACAACCCTTATGGTGATTGGTTGTAAAGTCAACCTTATAGACCAGCTATCCTAGTGGTAGCATGGACAAGAGCAGTCTTAGGCTAAACTCTGAATGGCATGTGAAGCCAGCTGTTATACCATTTGTAACCCCTTGAATACCAAATGAAAGGACACCACAACAGATATATATATAAAATAAAGTGTATTTATTCTAGTCAAACCCTCAGCATTCTTTATGAGATTCGAGGTAAGTACAACAAAGTCTTATTCAAGCATACATTAAGTCACACAGGTAAGTAATACAGTTAGGCCCTAGGGGCCACGCAAACCATATACTAAGTAAGTGGTATAAGGACCACTGTCACGGAAATAGGATATGCCTAGGCCTAGGGAATCGCTGGGGCTACGCTATACTACCCAAGGTTAGGAAGTGGGAGGCCCACGGGATTCAGGTGCAGAGTGGAAACACTCACGCGTAATGCGTATAATCGATAGAAATAGTACAGTTTAGAATTAATAAGATTTAGGACACTTCTGGAGTAGCTAGGAAGTCGAGACTTGAGAACTAGACACTAGGATAGTCAATATCCTGATGAGCACCGGAGTACCCAAGTTACCTAGCCCATGGGCTGCGGGTGCATAGGTGTGATAGGTGTGAACTTGCGTCGGGTTTCGTCGTCGACTCCTATGGATGCCTGAAGGAAAGATGCTGACAGGCAGTCAGTGAAGAGTGTCCGGTGGATCCCAAGGCCGGGATCAAGAAGGAAGGATACCTGCAAGCAGAAGGGACAGAGTCTGGGTCACTAGCCAGTGACCACGTGGAACCAGGAAGGAACCAGGCGATGTCGGGAGATTGCAGGTGAAGAGGTGAAGCTTGTCGCAGCAGCCACGGGTACCAGGAGACGTCGAGGACGACCAGGACCAGGAGGCGAGCTGTCCCACGAAGGCTCGTGCTGTCGGCGGCGTCGAAGTCGAACTAGGACTCACCAAGCCTTGGCAAGCGGAACCCACGAAGAATGGAGGACTTGCTTCTGGTGCAGA
Source organism: Triturus cristatus (assembly GCF_964204655.1). Lineage (NCBI taxonomy): Eukaryota > Metazoa > Chordata > Amphibia > Caudata > Salamandridae > Triturus > Triturus cristatus. The sequence goes on from NC_140595.1 coordinate 820,540,997, forward strand.
CCAGGAAGGTCTGGGGTGCTTCTCTTTTACAGAGGAGCAGGAGCCAGTCTGGAGGAGCCAAACCAGCAGTGGAAAATTGAAGGTTTGTCGTCGCAAAGGTTACTAGCCAACGGGCAAGCAACCGGACAGACGCGGCAAGCAAAAAATAAAGAAGGGCCCCACGCAGGACTTGTGGAGTGTGGGGGGCTGATCTTCGGTGCAGATGGGGCTTGGGGTTGGGGCTTCTCAATCCCCGGTGCAGAACCTCGAGGGTGCCTCAGAAGCTGCGCTGGAAGATACTCGCCACTTTTTCAGGTAGCCGGTCCCACGTCTCTCGTCGCCTCCACGGATCTCAGCTCGGCTGTGGATGTGGATCAGGGTCGGAGAAGTCTGGAAGTCAAGGCTCTGGTCAGGCTCTGCAGTCGGTGCCTCGTAGAACTTCAGCAAAGCAAAGGGTAAGTCTCTTGATGGTGCCTGTTCGCACAGGGTGGCCACTCCTTGGCCACAAGGGAGATTCTTCAGTCTTCTTCTTTCGCCGAATGTCGAAGGTCCAGAGTTTCTGTTCAAGTTGCAGGTTCAGGATAATCTAATTTAGCAGGGCCCAACTAGCTACTAATATACTGGGCTAGTTGGCTGGGCTACCTGCAAGGTCCCTCCTATGGGTGGGACCAAAAAGGGGAGTGGCTACACCCCCTTTCCTTTGTCCAGAGTCGCGCCAGAGCTGGTGCTGGAGTGCCCCAGCACCGGTTTGAACTGGACTATGCATGGAGCACCTTGTGTGCTCCAGGCATGTCTCATTCCTTTCAGCCCTCCCTGCCCCAATACACTAAAGTCTGTCTGGGGAGGTGCTAGCACCTCCCCAAGCAGTAAACCTATTGTCCAGGCCTCCCTGGCTGGGAGGGCTCCCAGCAGCAGGAGGTCAGACTTGTGTCTGTGGCAGCAGCATCCATTTTGTGATGCTGAGGCTTTGGTGAGAGTTAAACAGCAAAGTAGGATTTTAACATGTCTCTCCCTCTAGAAGGGAGGAATAATATCCTCATTACCAGAAATGGTATGGGGGTATTATTCCAAAGTGTTAGACACCTTACACAACATGTTTTGATATTTTATTAGAAACCAATGACTGCAAAGCAGGAAGGGACAGATCTGTGTGGTTATCCCAATTGGGGTAAGCGCCCAGATCCGGCACAGAAGGTGAATTTAGTTTTTTAGAAGTGGCCAATCCGAAACAGGTGGTTTGGAAGATGGTTGAATTTAAAAACAACATATGATTTGGTACGAGACAGGCACGGTGTAAAGCTTCAGTCCCCTGAACCTGCCACGGTTTGAAACCCCAAACCGACTTAAGATCAATAGTAGCCTTCCATAGATCATAACCTTTGATTGACAACTCATCCATAAAGGACTTAGAATAAAGTAATTTGGTGTGTGTCAGTCTAACCTTTGAGGCAGACTCAGGCATAACTTTGAAATAAAAGGATGCCGGGTCGGAAACACTGAAATCAGTAAAATAAGTATACTTATCAACTAATGTAGGTGAACTGCCGAAAGAGGGGGTGGGACAGTGTTCCCATTGGGTAAAATTTACAAAATGTCTAAATGTATTCGCTTTATGCAGGAAGTGATTGCCATAATGCTGAAAACAATACTGTTCTGCATAATTAGCCGCATTTTCATACAAATCTTCAGCATCAAAAGCGGCATAATATTTCAAATCTGAAAACAGTGCTTCAATGGCGTGTACATGCCAATCATCAGAACGTATGTTCTGTTTAACTACATCACCCATAGAAACACGAAACACATTAGGTACATTGATGACCTCTGTAGGTCCATGAATTTGGAATTTAACAGCATCCCACGCAATTCCATCCAAAACGGGCCAGGCAGTAATATTCACAAAAGTCTGGTCCCTTTTCATGATGTGGGACGAGGAGTGGGGGGCCAAAGTTCCATTGACAAGTCTAATTGTTGATCTCTCTTTGAGATAGTGGCCATCTACCAGACGGAAAAACACTATTACAAATCCAATGGACATAAACAAAAAAATACTGAAAAGCAATAGCCAGATGTATGTCCAAGGGGTAACCAAAAAATGTCTTTTAAACCAACTAGCAAAAACAGCAATGTTCGAAGGGGGAGTGGAGGGCAATGAGTTAGTGTCAAAGGAGAAACGGGACTGGTCAAGCGCCGTAGATTGTAAAACAGGCGAGTGACCATTTGAAGGATAAGCATACTCAGTCTCGTCGGGCAGACCACCAGCCGGTGGTATTAACAGGGGATCAGTAACTGACTGCATCTCGATGGCAACATCAGACAAGGTGGTAGAAGCAGGAACCAACATTGAATTTCTTTGCATCGTCTGGCATGAAACTGCTGGAGTCAGACTAAGAAGTATCGGCCACTCGCTGAAGTTTGACATTGTCAATAGAGATGTACCTGTTTTCTTTTCGACCAGGAAGTGGAGGTAAAATGACTGTTCTTGTACCCTGCACTCCAAGCACTGGAACCGGTGCACGGTAAGAGGGGCCGAACTCCTTCTTGTTCTCCACCTTCTCACGGACCAGGTCTCCAACTCGGGGTAGCCAGCCGACTACCGGAATCTGAACCTCAGCTTCAGACGTGGAGGGCAAGTGTTCCTTCGAAAGAGTGTCTCTGGCTTCTTGTAGAGTCTGTAAAACAGCACAGTGATCATCTACGTCAAAGGGTGCGGTCGACGCCGCCATGTCTAGACCATCAAGGTCTGGAACAAACATTCTGATTCCGAAGAGCATCATGTATGGGGTCCGCCCACCCAGAGACCTTCTAGGGAGATTATTAAGTGCACGTTGGACGTTATAAAAATGGGCTAGCCAGTTCCGGCCTGTGCCTAAAACACGTGCTGTCAATGATTGCTTTAAGTCACGGTTCATTCGCTCCACCACACTATTACCCTCAGGTCGGTAGGGGGACGAAAATTTGACTAGGACCCCCAAATTTCTCATAGCCTCCTTGTAAGCCTTAGAGGCGAACGCAGGGCCCTGATCAGAATGGAAGGTACCACACGCAAAAGTTCCCACAAAGACACGCAAATCCCTGATGACAGTCCGCGAGTCAGCACTCCTTTGTGCCATACCCAAAGAAAACGTGTGCATGAATCCACTGCAACCAAGATATACTTGTACGCAGTATCAGAAGAAAAAGGACCGCAGTGATCTAAATAAACACAACCAAATGGCTTATTAGATATGTACAACTGTGTTTGTGGTGGGCGCGCAACAGTAGAAGGTTTAATCTGTTGGCAAATGTCACAATCAAGAACATAAGCGCGCGCTTGTTTATATAAACCAAACCACCAGTAACGTTGTTGTAACAGAGATATAGTAGCGGACACGCCGGCGTGGGCTGACGCCAACCCCTCGTGCGCTGCTAGTATCAGTGCTGGTCTGCAGTCCGCGTTGGGAATAATTCTGTCACCAACGTCGTTAATCCTCATTAACGGGACGTTATCAGGACTTAAATGATAAAAATAACGAGAAGGAAAACCCTTCGGGTAATCACTTCCCTTCTCTGTAGCAGCAATAGCTGCCAAGATGTCATCATCAATCTTACTTTTGGATCTTGTAACTGCTGCCACTAAGTATGTAGCCACTGCGGTTTTTGCTGCCTCGTCAGCCAAGCTGTTACCGACAGCATGGACACCAAGTCGTTGGTGACCAAGAGTGTGAATAACATTCACAAGAGGGAGACGGTCTTTAAAGTCTGCCACTCGAACCCAAAGCAGTTTATGCTTAATTGTGCTACCTTTTGTATCTCGATAATCATTTTGAGACCAGAAGTGTAAGTTGTCATTGTAGGACTGGACACAATAAAAAGAGTCACTTACTATAAGAGTCGTGACTCGGGGATCAGCAAACTCCAGTGCAAGCACCAGAGCCCGAAGCTCCGCCAATTGCGCGGTACAATCACCCAATGACTGCGTATGCACTGCATCAGATTGGAATTCACCATTTACGAATGTACCTACGACAATTGCGCAAGCCGCAGAATAAGCGTGCTTTGATCCAATCGCGGGCTGCGCCGAGCCGTCAGTGTATATGACACAATGGTATTCTTTGAGCGGGCGCAAAGACAGAGGAGCCGGATGAACGAATTCATACTGCAAGTATTCTTGAGTCTGTAATGAGGCGTCAAAGATATAAGTGACATCTGGCGACGTCAGAGTTGTGGCCCATTGTATCCACCGTGGATGCAAAGCTTTAGAATTAGGTACACTTGCTTTAGTCACTGCCTCCAGGGCAGGATACGGTGTTACAACCAGAATCTGTTTCCCATGCGACAGTGCGCGTTCCTTAAGGATCACCATCTGTACAGCAGTCAGAACTTTCTCGACCGTGGAAAAACGTAATTCAGCAGAGGTGTACAAGTGTGATTTATACGCAATGGGGACTGTATCGCCCTCATTAAACGTCAAATACGTGAAACCCACAGCGCCTGGTACTATTCTTATTACCAGGTTAGTGCGGTTATCACGCGTCAGCAAGTACTGTGAAGCAAGAAGATCAGCCTGTAAAGACTGTAAAATAGCAGAGTGTTCTAGCTGCCAGCTAGACTTCGAAAAAGAAGGTTGTACCAAGGCGTAAAGCGGCTTGATACGCTGGGCATAATCAGGAATATACGTACGTCCGAAATTCAGAAAGCCCAGCAGAGATTGTAATTTTTTCAGCGTTGTAGGAGCACGCAAGCATGCGCACTTCTCCAGAAAGTGGGGAGCCAGTCCCTTACCTTCATTGTTGAGCTCGTAGCCCAAAAACAACACTGTATATTCCGCGATGTGAGACTTCGCAAAATTGAATTTGTAGCCATAGTCAGCAAAACTCACTATAATATTGTCGACTCGAGACAGATGTGGCATCAGCTCATCATCCGTGAGGTAGATATCGTCAACATAGGAGTATGCGTCGGGGTCTATTCTTTCTAAGAGAGAAACCACGCGAGCGGAGAAGACGCCAGGGCTATTTTTGTAGCCCATGGCCAATCTCGTAAACTGTTTTTGTTTGCGGCCCGAAGTAAACGCTGTCCACTGGCTACTCAGTGTGGACAGGTTGTGGCTAAAAAAGCCATTGGAAATGTCAAGTGTCGTTTTAAATCTTTTACGCACGAGACTGTCGACAAGAGCCGAGCTGTGTGTATTTTGTACAGCGCAGGTCCGGCAATGGGAATTTAGGTGCCGGTAATCCAAAACTAAACGGTACGAGCCGTCAGGCTTCGTTACAGTGAATAAAGGGTTATTCATAGTGACACACAAGTTTCAATAACACCCTGATATTCCAATTGTTCAAGGATCGCCGCGACGTGTGGCCTAGCTTCACGACGCATGGGATATTGAGGTTGAGGCTGGGGCATAGACCGCAATGGAATCTCATGGCAGGGGGACAACCGGTCCCATCCCACCTGAGTACGATACACCGCCGGCGCAAGGCCCAGCGCCCACTCCTCAGCGTACACTTCAGCCTGGTCCTTAGGCACTGTGTGCGCAAAGGACGGGAGGATTACTTCCTCCCCTCTAGGAGCTTCTAAAATGAAAGCTGGGGGGCAATCTGCCTCCGCTAGGAGGATATCATAGGTGGTGGTCAGATTATCCCAAAAAATCCCCTTTATTGTACGTTGTATGTCACCCTCAATTAATAAGACTATTTCATAAAGTCTGTCAGGGGGAGCCACTCTGGTGTCAGCTGTTTCAACAGTAACCAATATATCAGTTGCTGTCACCGCCAGAAATGGACGCAGAGCTTGACGGACTATGGTAATTTCCGCTGCGCTGTCCAGTAGCGTCAGCGCCCATGTCCGGTTCCGAAGCTGTGTCCGCACTATCTGAGGCATACCTTGCCGTCAGAGCCGCCACTTTCTTCTTCTGAAACGGGGGTCTTTGTCGTGCAAATTTGTCCTGCTTGCCTTTACCCTCAGTCTGTCAGGGTTGGTCACGTGGTTGTGGAGCACCCCGACCTTTGCCACCGCCTCCGCCACCGGACTGTGAAGCCGATGTTTCCTGTGAAGAACGAGGAGAACGTTGTTCAGAAACCTGAAACCTATCAGGAGACTTAATAGTAGCACGATCTCGCAGATCATAAGTGCGTTCACTACCTGACTGAACGGGAGAGGCAGGCCGAGAGCCCTGTTTCTGCTGCTGCTTTCCCTGTTGTTTTGACCGCCAATTTTGTTTTGGAAAGCTTGTACGGTCATCCTTACCAGAGGCTTCCGCCTTACCCATCTGCTTAATATCGGGAGTTTTGATCACTGGCTTAACTCCTAAAGAGCTACGACCCAAATCTCTGTACGCACACGAGATTATCTTCGCAAATTCCCGCGGCTTATCCTCATCAGCAACTTTCTTCAGTTCATTACGAACTTGGAACTGCAAAGCATCACCCTTAAGGTTACCCATTATCATGGTAGCCACCAGGTCAAACTGTCCGAGGAGCCGCATTCCTAATTCTATCGCAGACTCCGCACCGTGGTTCTCTTGAACACGTTTAATAACGGAGGGCAGCATCAACATAGACGGAGTGCCAAAGCACTGCGCGTACGTCGCTGCAAAGACCTTACCCCAGTTAACACAATCATCTACGTCGGGGACCAAGTCTTTAGGCAAACTAATGGTAAGGATCCTGTGTTTCTCCACAGGAGATGTATTCGGGTATACCGCTTCTATTTGGTCAAATTTTTCAGTAAGCCAAAAGGGGAAATCATCCCTAGTTTGGGGGCGCTTGCCCATAACAGAATTAACCATAACAGGACTAATGACTACCGCGTGGTGGTCAGTTGGTTGTCCCGCAACAGCAGGTGCCCCCGCCTGCAAATTGCGCGACACGTACTGCACTAACGCCCTATATACCGTAATAAGGGCAGTGTGTAGTACACGCAACTCAGCCACCGTCACCGTTAGGTAACGGGGATGAGGCGTAAATCCGGCTAGTACCGGCCAAGTGGCCCCTGCTATTGATAAAGGGCCCATTCTTGGCGGTATAACCACATGGGGAGGGGCGCCATTAAACCAAATAAGATGCTGCCAAGCAGATATTGGTATTTCTTGTGTCCTATACAGTGTATAGTTCGCTGGCACGGCAGTGGCAGTGTAAGAATGAAAGGTATTATCATCCTCACTCACCGCCGGAATCGTCACCCAAGAGTAGAACAACTCATAGGGATGAGCCGCATCGGCTCCTACCACAAAAATGACGTTCATACCAGTGTCCGGCACCCCATACTGCGTCAAATGACGTTTCAGAGCTGCACGGCTATGCGCCGCAATATCTACCGCCATAAGGACAAGCTACACTCGAAGCATTCAGTAGCACAAGGGTTCAATAACCTTTTTAATGATCAAGCTTGAAGAAACCTATATCAACAGAAATAGGTAGGTTTAAATCCGTCAGACTTGTTATCCGGAAACAAGAATGAGGGTGCTGTGGACTAATATAAGCACTACTAAGGCGTTTCAACTCATAGACCAAACGTTAGGTGCGCCATGTTGCAGGGATTCTGCTTATACACAGAACTATGCGTAGAACCCCAGGACCTCAGTGAATTGTGGTGTACCAGAAACTCACCTCAGAACCCAGAACCCAGTATCCGGCTAGCATAAGTGTCCCATTCGTTATCCGAGATTTAGCTCGGCGGTCCCAATGAAAAGACAACCCAGAACAAGCGACTCAGTATACTCTCAGGAATGGTGGGAATCGGAAAAACCTGTTCGTATATTATTCTCACATCAGTCCACAACAAGAATCAACAGAGACACGGTGAAAATAAAAAGAGTTTATTTTTATAGACCACGTGTCCTAAGATGCAGTACTTTAGCTAATACAAGCAGACAAATGATTAAAATCAAAACCATCAGCATCGTTACAATACCATAGAATATAAAAGGGGTGATCATGTTATAATGACAGTGGATACTACCACCTTCCCTTTACTAAGAAGCTAATATTACTATTATGCTAATAGAAGGTCTCTTAGGCTTGAATAGGGGACCCCATACCTCAAAGATCAGCTTAGTGAAATCACATCACAGGAGCATCAGGAGTCTTCTCGCAGGAAGGCTCGTCTTCGGTCTGAATATCAAACATGATGTCTGCAATATTAAAAGCACCAACTTTCAGGTATTTGCAGCTGCCTGTGTGTTATGGCTAAATAGTGGGTCGATCAACCTAGAGTTGAAAACATGCATTGTCTAACAACCCAGACTGTTTGTCACATCATGTACAGACCAAGGTCGCTGCGCAGAGCTCTGGATGGTAACAACAGATTGCTCTTGTGTGAGGCAAAGCTCGTGTCAGCAGTTTGTTTAAGCAATAACATGTAAACGCAGTGTCGTGCGCAAAAGCAGCAAGATGGCTTTCTAACATCTAACGTGGTTATGCTAACTTAACAATGTATGTACGTATTAAGGGAGTCCTTACTACAATGTCTTTACACGGATGCAGCAACATGGGCAGTGCTATAAATACAAACCTGGGCATTGCTGTCATCTCAATTGCCGCTAATTTTCAAAGCCACAAAAGAGCACACATATGCCAAGAATTAAAGTCTTCCCTCATCATTTTCATCAGGTCAAGGTAGTTTTTGTGTACCGTCTTGAAAAGGGAGGACAATAATTTCACCCTTAAGTACTGTATAGTGTTTTTTGCCCATTGGATAGTGTCTCTCTGCTTAAGATGTTAGTTTTGTTCAGCTGGTAGCCATAGGATGAGTATCAATGACTTTTGTAAGTTAATCTGGATGCCAGAGGCCTGTCTGTATTACTGCAGAACTTCTACTGCTGCCGGAATGGAGCATTTTAGGTCTGCCATGTCATCAGGATGCCATCTGCATACATTCAGAGCTTATGTTCGGTATGACTGATTTTCACCCCCTTTATGACACCAATCTGCGTAATCATTTTGACTAACAATTGCATTTAGAACGCAAAAAGAAAGGGTGAAGGGGGGAGAAATCCTTCCTCATTCCCCTTCTCACATTAAATGGGGTGGTTGATTTACTATTGATTCTAATTAGGGGTGGGTGGAACTCGCGGAGTTCTGCACTGTGGAATTCCGCAAAGTGTTACAAAAACTCAGCGGGATTACGCAGAAATCTGCCAGCGAGCAGAAGTGCTTGTTCACCTGTTTGCGCTCGTTTCTTACATGCCGGGAGTGCAATGCACACTTATGCACTGCGAAACCAGGGTAAACGGCACGGCCATTTTGCCTTACCTGCTTTCCTGTTCTGTGCATGTGCTGGGCTTTCTTTTTTAATCTAAATTAAATCTTTGCCATCGTCCCCTTGTCCCATTCATCCACACCTCATTTTCCTTTATTTTATTAATGTGTGTCTTTTATGCTTTAGTCTTTTTTTCCTTTTTCTGTGACTTTAAAATTGTTTTTTTGGGGGGATTTCCTATTACTTCCTTAGTTTTTTCTTTCTTCTTCTTAATTCCTTCCTTTTAATACTTCTTTTTTTCCCCATCCAGCAGCATGGCAGACTAGGGCGTGGCAGGAAGCAGCGGAGCTAGTGTGGTTATAAGGCGCTTACCTTGCTGTCACCGGCACCGCAAAGGGGTGCAGCCCCACCCCAATTTTTCTGAGGCAGAGGTGGCCACCCTTTTTTGTTTTTGCAGCACCACCTTCCCTCTATGCTGGTAGCAGGTGGCAGGTCTGGGAATAGGTACGCCCTGTGGGAGCATTGAATGCTGTGGGGGAGGGGATGCCTGTACATTGGGGTCCAGCGCACCCACCAGCAGTTGACGCACCGCTGGGTGGACATATTGGACAGGGAGCAGGACCTACTTGACCTGCTGGGTGTAAAGGTTGCGGGACTCCTGAGTAATTATTTGTTGCGTTGTGCTCTACAATGTTAATTTGTTTTTCAAATCGCATGCTGCTCACACTCAGATGTAAGTTTAGTTTATGTCACAAATATTGTGTGATCCAGTTTGAGCTAGCCAGATGCTCGGCGCTACCTAATCGTACTCATCAGCGCTCGCTTGGGCTGATTATTTAAGAAGCCATGCAGATTCTTCTGTCCTGTCACTAAGATAGTGGTATTAGTAACTAATATCAGTGAGTCAGTGCTCTCTGTGCCTTTCTTGAGGTCACGGACAGTCACAAGCAATCTCCCAGTGATGGGTAGTATGTGCATCTATGCACTGGAAAAAAGGAAGACTGAGTTGATCCATCAAAGAGGGTTGCGAATGAGAAGAGAAGCAAAGATCATTTGTTGCAATGCATTAGTAGTTCCAAATGTAGTTTAGGTTTTAGAAATTTGAAATGGACCTTAGCTTTAGGAAATTAGGAGCAAGTCAACTCGATACTAATAGTATAGGCGATCTGATCTGATATAAAAAAAATATGTTACTGCATTTGACTGTCAAAATATTTTTGGGGACATTAACTGTACAACTAATCTATTTGTGTTATTGTCTTTATTTCACCCAAGTGCAAGAAGAGGGCTTCGGAGATGGGTCAGGGAGCCGGGGTGCCACAACCCGTGCCAAGGTTGACCAATCTGCCCTAGTAAGTCCTCCTGTTAATGTTATTTTTAGAATAATTTTTCCTTTTACTGTGCCTGTCTCCTTTTTTTTCAACTCCTCTTCGTTCTATCGAATGTTTGTTAAATTCTTGTTATCCCTGCATTATCCTAGTTTTTTAAAATATATTTCTTGTGTCTGTAGCTGACTTCCTCCTGTCTGTACTAGTCTGTAGCTTTCCTCTGCTTTGCTAGTAAGCTTCCCCCCCCCTTATATATCTTGTGGGCTGGCCCTGTAAGACCATTAGAGCAGATTTTAGGCTAGGCACTCTACTGGAAAGATCGCGTGCCCAAGTAATCTATTCTACGCAGGTTTGTTGAGAAGGCTTTCTTTTTCTTGCTCATGCTCAAACAGTAAAACAAGAGAGTGGCCATGGTCATGGTGGACCCCCCCATGTTGTGTTGTATGTAGTATCATTCATTTATACAGTAGTATAACAGCAGTTTTAATGACAGTTCAGCATGGCAGGAAAGGAGTATGAGGACGGTCCCATTGCATTTGCCAGCCAAGACCACATGTCCTTCTTTGACCAATTATTCGACACCCTTCATTGCGCTTTAATGACTGTTTAGTCCTCCTAGCTCTGCCCCTCCATTATGAAAAGTTTTTGGTTGGCTTGACTACCTCGCTTCCCTAACATTGTCAATCAACAAAATGGCACAACGTGATATTTTTGAACGAAGATATGTTAACTGAACTGTAATAGTGATGTATTGTGGCTGTATTTTGTTAAAAAATATATTAAGTGGAGGCATATCTGGCATGTAAAATGTGCAATGTTTTTTTCTAGCAGCACAGACCACATGCTGAGGCTAGTGGCAGCGCCAGTAGTGCAGCAGACGTGACGTCGGTTGGAGGGGGGAGTCCCGGCGGTGGACAGTCACGGGCGGTGGTAAGTCACATTGCTTGCTTATTGACAATTACTTGTATACTCACTGCAAAAGAGTCGTGAACCCCCCGATTTAGCGGTTACAGCGGGGGATGAATATCAGTAACGCAGCAGACAAAAGCTCATAATGAACGCTACAAATGATGGGTTGAAGAAAAGGGGAAAAAGGATGGAAATTTAAAAGAAAGGATGGGTGAAATGGTATATGAGTGAAAGGATGCGTGGCTTAGTGAAAAGATGCGTGGGTTAGTGAAAGGATGCGTAGGTGGGTGATAGGATGCATTAGTGAATACATGGATGGATGGGTTAAAGGGGATATTATGATAGGTGAATGAATGGATGGATGGATGGATGCCTGGATATATGTGGATAAATGGAAGGATTGGAATGGTGAAAGACTGGATGAGAGAATTTAAAGCTTAAATGGTGGGTATCAAACAGTGAATACTACTAGAACAATGAAAGGATGAATGGATAATGGCTTGGATGAAGAAACAAAGGAGCTCTTCTGGATATGGGGTGTCCTGACCTGCTTCGCTTGCTTGGTTTCATCAAAGCATTGGTTCAAAGTGGGGGGTATTTTAATTTTCTATCTACTCTCTTCACTCACTGTATTTGTTAAGCGAGGCAGATATGTATCCCACCCATCACCATTCATCAGCTCCCTGCCCATGGCATTTCACCAGGCATGATCTAACTGCAGTATGGTTCAATTTGGAACTAAAGTGTTGGCTGTGAAATGTGATTCTGCTTCAGTTGATACAACATTTACCAAGTTTTCATTACACTGCAAACCGAAAAAAAGGTGTGCTTCCCTTCCCTCCCAGTGCCCGCTGAGTCATCGCCTATTAATTCACTCCTTTATTCTTTCCTATGTTTTGTCCCACCTTACTAAAAAAAAGAAAAATCAATTCTTGGAATGTGGCACATTTTTCTGGCCAAGTTTTCATTTATATTCCATGGCTTCCATAATGGATTCACGGCATGCTGTTCAAATTTTTCCTTTTGACATTTGTCAACTCCCATGACTGACTAAGCCAATGCTTAGGGAGTGGGCACATGATGTTGATGATCAGTGACACCCCACTATTCTATAGCAAAACCTCTACCTCCGTGGCCTAATCCCTCTAACTTACCCTGTAGTAGAGTAAGTTAAGTTTCCTTTCTTTACTGTCAAGCAAATGTATTTGCTGGAAATAATTTGTGGTGGAGGACGAGGCCAGGGAGTACAGTTGGACTAAGTGCCTGATTTTGAGTTTTGCAGATGGGATACTCTGCGCCGAACGAGCCAAATACAATCTATATCCTGTTCCGTTCCCTGTACTGTGGTGCATCCTTTTTCCCACCGTCTACTTACGTCAGACAGGATATCCGCATTTTATACATGACATGTGTGACGTAGTGTCAATATTATTAATCTGCCTCTTTGGAGTCAAGGTAGAATTTAAAGGCATTTGGAGAAGAGCAGGGCCGAATTAAAGTGAGATAATTGTCTATTATAGCTGCCCCAGCTGCAGACTGAAGAGAGTAGCAACATACCTGACACGCTAGCTAGCATGCCTCCAGTAATTTATATTAAGAATACTTGAACATCATAGTGCATAATGCCTCACTCATTAGTGAGAGGTAATATATTTTTCCACACAAAGTGTCTGTTTTGTTATTAACTAGGAAATCCTTTAAAAGAAAAAAAAATTAAGCTGGGGTGCTGTTATTATGCCTTAATTTCTTTCAGCCAGTCATTGCTTTTTCCTTTTATGTGACATATGTGTGGGTAAAAAATAGCCCTGTGAGTGTGACTAAGTAATCACATCAAATTACAATGGCCCTAGGGGAACAGCTATGTACTGCTACTGTGACACTATATAATTTCAAAGTGCTTGCACAGAGCATGGTTTACAATTTGCCTTTTTTCCTCTTTCTTGATATAGGTGCACCTGCTGGTCAAACACCCAAATGGCAGGAGATAGCAGCCCAACTGCGGCGGCAAAGGCTGGAGGCAATCGGGGCCGAATTCCAGCAGCTGGTGGCCCTGCACCTGCAAGAGGTGGAGAATGAGGCAGCTGCTGCTACCCTGGCCCCAGCCAGCCTCCAGACAACAACATCGCCAGCGCCGCCGGCCTCTGCCCATCTAACCACACCACTGCTGCCCCCACCTCCCGCTTAGACTGTGTGTAGATAGACTGCAGTATTGCACAGATGGAGGGTAGCATTGAGGAACTCCATACCCACATGGAGCACACCCTCTTTTAGCCCTTTTTATGTTTCGGTGGGAGGGAATTTTTGTTGTGGGTGGAGTGGGTAGGAATTGGGATGAGAACAGGACTAGTTTGGATTTTTGAACATTGGTTGGGGAAGGAGTGATTTGCTTGGAGGAGAGGGGTGGGTCTGTTGTTGTTGGAGACGTTGGGTTTGTTTATATGTGTTGTTATATTTGTACAAAAAAGGAAAATGCTACTTACCAGTATGCATCTGTTCTTCGCATGTAGACCTGTAGATCTGCATACGTTTGCATAGATCGCCATCTGGTGTTGGGCTCGGATGTTTGCACTTTGTTATTGTAGAAATCTTTGTAGTCAGGGGTTAGGTGACTCCTCCTCTGGTTAGTAGTGCGCATGGGCATCGACTCCATCCTTAGTTTGTTTTGCCATGAAGGGTGAGGATGGAGTTAGTTAGAAAAAATAGAAAGCTGTCCATGTGTAATGTATATAAGTAAGATAGTACTGCAACACATAGGTATCCGGGGAGGTGGGTGGGCGTATGCGGATCTACAGCTCTACATGCCAAGAACAGATGCATACTGGTAAGTAGCAATTTCCGTTCGAGGCATATGAGCTGTAGATCGCATACTTTTACATAGACTATACAGCAGTTCCCCTGTTAGCGGTGGCTACCTGTATGCGTTGCAGTAGTTTGAAAAAGTGTTTTTAGTACAGCCTGGCCCACACTTGCTTGTTGCTTTGCGTGCACATCTACACAGTAGTGTTTAGTGAAAGTGTTCGGTGTAGACCATGTTGCGGCTTTGCAAATATTCATGGGAATATTTCCTAAAAATGCCATGGATGCCCCTAGTTTGCGTGTGGAACGTGCTCTAGGGGGAACGGATAATGTACGCTTTGCTTTTTGGTAGCAAATTTGAATGCATTTAAAGATCCACCTGGCAATTCCAGATTTTGATATAGGATTGCTTTTGTGTGGTGGTGAGAAAGCTATGAAAAGTTGTTTAGTTTTCCTGAAACTTTTTGTCCTTTCAATATAATAAAGAATAGGTCTTTTGACGTCAAGCGTATGAAGAGCTCGTTCTGCTACTGAGTCTGGTTGAGGAAAGATGACTGGGAGCTCAGACTGGTTAAGGTGAAAAGCTGAAATGACTTTAGGCAGGAATTTAGGGTTTGCCTAAGAACCACTTTGTTGTGATGTATTTGCAAAAATGGTTCATGCCTGGAGTTCACCCACTCTTCTGAGGGATGTGATGGCCACAAGAAAGAATATGCTACTTACCAGTATGCATCTGTTCTTGGCATGTAGAGCTGCAGATCTACACACTTTTGCATAGATCGCCATCTGGTGTTGGGCCCGGATGTTTGCAGTTTGTTTTTCCTCTTGGAAAGTCTTTGGAAGTCACGAGGTCGGTGACCCCTCCTTTGGATCGTATTGCGCATGGGCTTCGGCTCCATCCTCAGATTGTTTTACGCCAGCAGGGAAATATGGAGCGTAGTAACAACAGTGAAGAAACCCATGTGTGTTGTATCTAAATAAGATAAACTGGAACAGATACAGGTAGGCGGGTGGGCATGTGTAGATCTGCAGCTCTACATGCCAAGAACAGATGCATACTGGTAAGTAGCATATTCCGTTCGAGGCATATGAGCTGCAGATTACACACTTTTGCATAGACTATATAGCAGTTCCCAACCTTAGCGGCGACCACCGGTATCTGTTGCAGTGGTTTGAAATAGTGTTTTAAGTACAGCCTGGCCCACACTAGCTTGTTGCTTAGTTTGCACATCTACACAATAGTGTTTGGTGAAAGTGTGCGGTGTTGACCATGTAGCTGCTTTGCAGATATCATCTAGTGGAATGTTCCCTAGAAATGCCATGGAAGCCCCTATCTTTCATGTAGAATGGGCTTTAGGGGGAACGGAAAGCGTTCGTTTTGCTTTGTGGTAGCAAATCTGGATGCATTTTACAATCCACCTAGCTATCCCTGATTTTGAGATGGGGTTGCCCTTGTGTGGTGGAGAGAAAGAGACAAACAGTTGTTTGGTCTTTCGGAACGGTTGTGTTCTCTGGATATTGTAAATTAAGGCTCGTTTGACATCTAGCGTGTGCAGAGTCCTTTCTGCAACGGTCTGAGGTTGCGAGAAAAATACTGGTAATTCTACAGATTGGTTTAGATGAAAAGGGGAAATAACTTTAGGTAGGAATTTTGGGTTGGTACGGAGAACAACCTTGTTCTGGTGCAATTGCTGCGAGGTGTAGTCGAATGGACGTATAGGCTAGATTACACCTTTGTAGGTGGAGTAAGTAGCATATGATGTGTTGTATAGACATGTCCAGAGGATTGATGGTGTTGTTATGGCAATAAACAACAAATCTTTTCCACTTGGCAGCGTAGAAGGCTCTAGTGGTAGGGCGTCTAGCTTCTCTGATGACGTTCATACAGTCAGGGGGAAGATTTAGGTACCCGAATTCTAGGATTTCAGGAGCCAGATCGCAAGGTTGAGCTGAACTGGGTCCGGGTGCCTGATCTCTCCATGGTCTTAGGTTAAGAGGCATGGTGAGAGGTGTAGCTTTTGGTGTGGTACTACCGAGAGTTCCAGCAGTGTGGTGTACCACGGTTGTCTGGCCCACGTTGGAGCTACTAGGATTAGGGAGTGCTGTTGTAGCTTTCGCACCACTAATGGAATGAGTGGGAGAGGCGGAAAAGCGTACGCAAATTTGCCTGACCAGTTCATCCATATCGCATTTCCTTTGGACAATGGGTGTGGGTATCTGGCGGCGAAGCTTGGGCATTTTGTGTTTTCGCGGGTGGCGAAGAGGTCTATCTGCGGATGCCCCCACATTTGAAAGAACGGATGAAGAACCTGTGGGTGAAGTTCCCACTCGTGGATCTGCTGTGTCTGTCTGCTGAGCAGATCTGCCACGGTGTTTTGGACTCCTGGGACATGTTGAGCTAGGAGACAGATTTTGTGGGGAATTGCCCATCTCCATATGCTCTGTGCTAATTGAGAGAGCTGTGGAGAGTGTGTGCCGCCTTGTTTTTGAATATAATACATGGCCATCATGTTGTCTGTGCGAATGAGGACTGCCTTGCCTGAAATCTGAGTTTGAAAAGATTTCAGGGCTAGAAAGATTGCTAGTAACTCCAGATGGTTGATATGGAGTAACTTTTGTTGCGGCGTCCATGTGCCCTGCACTGTGAGGTGTAATAGATGACCTCCCCAGCCGGAGAGCGATGCGTCCGTTGTTAGTATTATCTGGGGAAAAATGCAAGAGGCCATCATCCCTATCAGTTGCATAAACACTCGTGCTGGAAGGGAGTGTAGAGGTATGAATTTTTGTCGCAAAGCCTGAATGCTTGCAATCCTGGTCAGATTGGGGTAGGCAATTGCTTTTGAGGTGTCTATGGTGGCACCAAGGTATTGTTTTATGTGGGATGGTGTTAGCTGGGACTTTTGGTGGTTCACCGTGAAGCCTAGTTGGTGAAGTAGTTGGATTGTGGTGGCGGTGGCGGTGTGGTGTACACATTGGTTGTATGAAGTGGCTTTTATCAGCCAATCGTCCAAGTATGGGAAGACGTGAATGTGCTGTCTTCTGAGGTGTGCCGCCACCACCGCTAGGCACTTGGTGAATACCCGTGGTGCTGTTGTGACTCCGAACGGGAGCACTTTGAATTGGTAGTGTTGCCCGTCCACTACAAATCTGAGGTACTTTCTGTGAGCATGGTGTACTGGAATGTGGAAGTATGCGTCTTTCAAGTCCAGTGTGGTGAGAAAGTCGTTCTGGGAGAGGAGCGGAAGTACCTGCTGAAGCGTTACCATGTGAAAATAGTCTGAGTGTATGTATGTGTTTAGGGGCCGGAGATCTAGAATAGGTCGTAGAGTCTCGTCCCTTTTTGGTATTAGAAAATATAGGGAGTAGACCCCCAAATGTTGTTGATTGACAGGAACGTGTTCTATTGCCTGTTTTTGTAGGAGGGAGATTACCTCCTGCTTTAGCAATGTGGAATGTTCTTGTGACATTGGGCGTTGCCTGGGTGGAATATTTGGGGGGGGGGGTAGTAACCTGACCGATTTATTTGGGTCACCTATTTGTCTGAGGTTATGGTCTCCCAGACATGAAGGAAATTTTTGAGTCTGCCCCCGACCGGAGTGGAATGGTCTGGGGGGAGCGGGGGGAAGTCATTGGGTAGTAGGTGTGGCAGAACAGGCGTTGTTTGTTTTGCCTCTGCCCTTGTTGTTGTTACCCCTGTAGCCGCCTCTTTGGTAACCTTTTGTAAAGGTGGTCTGAGTAGGGGACTTGTACGATGTGGACGCTGTGTCTGAGGAGTAGCCTCTGGATGCACTCCGAAAGGATGAGCGGCAAAAGGAGCGTCTGGGTGGGTGAGACTGTAAGGCTCCCATGGATTTTGCGGTATCCGTGTCCTTTTTCATCTTTTCTAAGGCCTCATCCACCTTTGGCCCGAATAGATGTTCCTGGTCAAAGGGATGGTTAAGGATGGAGGCTTGTACTTCTGGTTTAAACCCAGATACCCTTAACCAAGCATGACGACGGAGAAGGACGCTGGTGTTAATGGCCCTGGAGGCTGTGTCTGCTGCATCTAGGGCACAACGTATAGAGGTGTTTGTGATTGTTTTACCCTCTTGAATTAACTTGTTGGCTTTACTTTTATATTTTTCAGAGAGATGGTGCATTATGCTTTCTAATTCCTCATAATGAGCCCTGTCATATCTGGCCAGCAGTGCCTGAGTGTTTGCTATATGTTGGTGGCCTGAGATGCTGTGCATTTGCCTGAAGCATCTAGCAATTTTGACTCCTTGTCAGGTAGTGGTGCATCACCTGACGCTTGTGAGTTTGCCCTTTTACGTGCCGTAGATACCACTAAGGAATCTAGTGGCGCTGGTCCTCTGATGTAAGAGGGATCTGAGGGAGCAGGTTTGTATTTCTTTTCGATACGTGGGTTAAGGACCCTGGCTCTAACTGGGTCTTTAAAAACTTCTGCCGCATACTTTACCACCCCTTTGAGCATGGGCAGTATGGAGGTGGACCTATGTGTAGTATCAAATGTGTCTAGGAGGAAATCTTCCTCCACAGGGTCATTATGCATGTCCACCCCGTGATAATGTGCTTCTCTTTGCAGAAGATGGTTAAAACCTAATGAATCTTCTGGTGGAGATGGTCTAGAAGGGTAAATATCGTCTTGTGGGACGTTAGGGATATCTGGTATATTGTAATCGTCCCATGGATCTGGAGATCCTGTAGGGGTGGGGTCTTGTGGCACATCCCCTGTATCATCATATGGGTCCCCCTGATCATCATCGTCTGGAGGCGGAGTAGGAGAATGATGAGGTGGGGGTGGAGAGGGCGGAGGGGGTGGAGGTGGGGAAGGAGGGCGAGGTGGAGGGGCAGGGGAAGGTATTCTGAACGGAGAGGTAGCAGAGTCCTTCCTCTTTGGAGGTGGAGGAGGCTTCTCCAAATGTCTCTTCTTAGTAGAGAGTGTCAAATGTCCAGTTGTTGGATCCTTGGTGAGAGTGTTTTTGCAAGGGATCCGGTGTAAATAGCTCTGGTGAGGTAATTTGGTCCGTCGGCGCCGAAGGCGTCGGGCCGCTGATTTTTTAGGTTTTTCCGTGCCGGATTGATGTTTAGAACCCGGCTTGGGACCCTCCGGTCTCTTGGTCGGCGCCGAGATGGGCTTCGGTTTGGAAGTGACGGTGCCAGTGGCCTTGTGTGGTTTGGTCGGCACAGAAGATGCCGTCTGTGCCGAAGGCCTGGGTTTCGACCCCGAGGGCTTCGGTGCGGAGCTCGGTGTCGAGGTGGAGGCCGACTTCTTTTTCGGTGCCGAAGGGTGTTTCTCGGCACCGCTGGCTCGAGCCCGAGCTGCCGGAAGGCTTACTTGGCTTCTTCACCGGGCCCGAAGGTGGGGTGTGCGAAGCAGTGTCTCTGGTCTTGCCTAGGCCCGGAGGCGAAGGCGTGACCGAAGCCTTTTTGGGTGTCGGTGCGGGTGTGGAAGGGGGTAGGTTGGTACTCATGACCCTCTGCGCCGGAGTGATGTCCTCCACATCTGACTCGTCGGCCTCGGAAGCGCTGACGAGGTCCTCTTCGGTACGATGATGTTCCGGATCGTCGATGTCGTCTCCGAAGATGTCGACTGGAATGGACGTCGAGGAGTGTGCCATGTTCCTTCTGGCTCTTCGGTCCCGAATAGTCTTTTTGGATCGGAAAGACTTACAGGCCGGACAGTCTCGAGCCTCGTGTTCTGGGGAGAGGCAAAGGTTGCATACCTCATGAAGATCGGTGTGGGGAAATTTAGACCCACATCGAGGGCACTTTTTAAATGGAGTTCTTTCCATGAGCCGGGACCGGAGCCTGGGTAGGCCCGAAGGCCGCCGTCGATGACTGGAACCGATGGTTTGTGTCGATGAGAAGGCGCGTTGATTGCAGAGATCGTGATCGAAACAATACAGCGATTGGGGTGAGGATTGCGCATCGATCGTCGAACTGGAAGCTGTTCGGAACCGGAGCGCGAAGATCACATTCGAGCACGATGGCGGAAAAAAACAATCTGAGGATGGAGCCGAAGCCCATGCGCAATACGATCCAAAGGAGGAGTCACCGACCTCGTGACTTCCAAAGACTTTCCAAGAGGAAAAACAAACTGCAAACATCCGGGCCCGACACCAGATGGCGATCTATGCAAAAGTGTGTAATCTGCAACTCATATGCCTCGAGCAAGCTACTTTCCATGTGAGGAACTGTAACTCACATTTATGCAAATATTCAAATGGGGGATCAAGGAGTTTTGTAAGGACAATGTTTAGGTTCCATACTGGAGAGGGTGGAATTCTGGGAGGAATTATCCTTTTAAGACCTTCCATGAAAGCTTTGATGGGAGGTACTCTGAACAAGGACAAGTGTTGTCTGTTCTGTAAGTAAGCTGCTATAGCAGCAGGATGCAATCGTATAGATGTGTATGCCAGATTACATCTTTGTAGGTGCAGGAGATAACAAATAATGTTTTGAGATGAAGCATCTAGTGGATTGATCGTGTTGTTATTGCAGTAAATAACAAATCTTTTCCATTTAGCTGCATAGCATGCTCTAGTGGTAGGACGTCTAGCTTCTTTAATGACGTTCATGCAATCTGGTGGGAGATTGAGGTAACCAAACTCTAAGACTTCAGGAGCCAGATCGCTTGGTTTAGTTGCGCTGGTTCTGGATGTCTTATCTCTCCATGGTTCTGTGTGAGAAGCTTGGTGAGAGGTAGAGCTTTTGGTGTGGGACTACTGAGAGTTCCAGTAGTATTGTGAACCATAGTTGTCGTGCCCATGTTGGCGCTACTAGGATCATTGTGAGAGACTGTTTGAGTTTGCGCACCAGTAATGGAATGAGTGGGAGAGGCGGAAAAGAGTACGCAAATCTGCCCG